>NC_141191.1:12303750-17132500 GCF_055505025.1 Bos grunniens
GGGAAGGTCTGCAGCCGGCTATCTCTATTCAATTCTTTGTTCCGTGCGCGGGCCTGGCGGTGTCTTAGGTTGGGGCTGGCTTTTCGCGTGGTAGATATCCCACAGTCTGGTTTGCTAGCCCAAATTATTTCGCTCAGATAGTGCTCAGGGTATTCAGGCCAGATTCTTATTCTAAGCGATGCAGCCCGCGCTGCGCCTCCCTGCCCAGCCCCCGCTTGCTAATGGCGCGTGCCGTGCAGGCGTCTGCGCTGCTTCCCCGCTGGGGGAGTTACCGTAGGACTCGCAATCTTCGAGTTTTAATTGTTTATTTATTTTTTCTTCCTGTTATGTTGCCCTCTGTGCTTCCAAAGCTCGGCACAGATTCGGCAGTGAGAAGGTTTCCTGGTGTTTGGAAACTTCTCTCTTTTTAAGACTCCCTTCCCGGGACGGAACTCCGTCCCTCCCTCTTTTGTCTCTTTTTTTGTCTTTTATATTTTTTCCTACCTCCTTTTGAAGAGTTGGATTGCTTTTCTGGGTGCCTGATGTCCTCTGCCAGCATTCAGAAGTTGTTTTGTGGAATTTACTCGACGTTTAAATGCTCTTTTGATGAATTTGTGGGGGAGAAAGTGTTCTCCCCGTCCTACTCCTCCGCCAAAAAATCTTCCAGCAAACAAAAGCCCAGGTCCAGACGGCTTCACAGCTGAATTCTACCAAAAATTTAGAGAAGAGCTAACACCTATCCTGCTCAAACTCTTCCAGAAAATTGCAGAGGAAGGTAAACTTCCAAACTCATTCTATGAGGCCACCATCACCCTAATACCAAAACCTGACAAAGATGCCACAAAAAAAGAAAACTACAGGCCAATATCACTGATGAACATAGATGCAAAAATCCTAAACAAAATTCTAGCAATCAGAATCCAACAACACATTAAAAAGATCATACACCATGACCAAGTGGGCTTTATCCCAGGGATGCAAGGATTCTTCAATGTCCGCAAATCAATCAATGTAATACACCACATTAACAAATTGAAAAACAAAAACCATATGATTATCTCAATAGATGCAGAGAAAGCCTTTGACAAAATTCAACACCCATTTATGATAAAAACTCTCCAGAAAGCAGGAATAGAAGGAACATACCTCAACATAATAAAAGCTATATATGACAAACCCACAGCAAACATTATCCTCAATGGTGAAAAATTGAAAGCATTTCCTCTAAAGTCAGGAACAAGACAAGGGTGCCCACTTTCACCATTACTATTCAACATAGTTTTGGAAGTTTTGGCCACAGCAATCAGAGCAGAAAAAGAAATAAAAGGAATCCAAATTGGAAAAGAAGAAGTAAAACTCTCACTATTCGCAGATGACATGATCCTCTACATAGAAAACCCTAAAGACTCCACCAGAAAATTACTAGAACTAATCAATGATTATAGTAAAGTTGCAGGATATAAAATCAACACACAGAAATCCCTTGCATTCCTATACACTAATAATGAGAAAACAGAAAGAGAAATTAAGGAAACAATTATATTCACCATTGCAACGAAAAGAATAAAATACTTAGGAATATATCTACCTAAAGAAACTAAAGACCTATATATAGAAAACTATAAAACACTGGTGAAAGAAATCAAAGAGGACACTAATAGATGGAGAAATATACCATGTTCATGGATTGGAAGAATCAATATAGTGAAAATGAGTATACTACCCAAAGCAATTTATAGATTCAATGCAATCCCTATCAAGCTACCAACAGTATTCTTCACAGAGCTAGAACAAATAATTTCACAATTTGTATGGAAATACAAAAAACCTCGAATAGCCAAAGCTATCTTGAGAAAGAAAAATGGAAATGGAGGAATCAACCTACCTGACTTCAGGCTGTACTACAAAGCCACAGTTATCAAGACAGTATGGTACTGGCACAAAGACAGAAATATAGATCAATGGAACAAAATAGAAAGCCCAGAGATAAATCCACGCACATATGGACACCTTATCTTTGACAAAGGAGGCAAGAATATACAATGGATTAAAGACAATGTCTTTAACAAGTGGTGCTGGGAAATCTGGTCAACCACTTGTAAAAGAATGAAACTAGAACACTTTCTAACACCATATACAAAAATAAACTCAAAATGGATTAAAGATCTCAACGTAAGACCAGAAACTATAAAACTCCTAGAGGAGAACATAGGCAAAACACTCTCTGACATACATCACAGCAGGATCCTCTATGACCCACCTCCCAGAATATTGGAAATAAAAGCAAAAATAAACAAATGGGACCTAATTAAACTTAAAAGCTTCTGCACATCAAAGGAAACTATTAGCAAGGTGAAAAGACAGCCTTCAGAATGGGAGAAAATAATAGCAAATGAAGCAACTGACAAACAACTAATCTCAAAAATATACAAGCAACTCCTCCAGCTCAACTCTAGAAAAATAAATGACCCAATCAAAAAATGGGCCAAAGATCTAAATAGACATTTCTCCAAAGAAGACATACAGATGGCTAACAAACACATGAAAAGATGCTCAACATCACTCATTATCAGAGAAATGCAAATCAAAACCACTATGAGATACCATTTCACACCAGTCAGAATGGCTGCGATCCAAAAGTCTACAAATAATAAATGCTGGAGAGGGTGTGGAGAAAAGGGAACCCTCTTACACTGTTGGTGGGAATGCAAACTAGTACAGCCACTATGGAGAACAGTGTGGAGATTCCTTAAAAAACTGGAAATAGAACTGCCTTATGATCCAGCAATCCCACTGCTGGGCATACACACTGAGGAAACCAGAAGGGAAAGAGACACGTGTACCCCAATGTTCATCGCAGCACTGTTTATAATAGCCAGGACATGGAAGCAACCCAGATGTCCATCAGCAGATGAATGGATAAGAAAGCTGTGGTACATATACACAATGGAGTATTACTCAGCCATTAAAAAGAATACATTTGAATCAGTTCTAATGAGGTGGATGAAACTGGAGCCTATTATACAGAGTGAAGTAAGCCAGAAGGACAAACACCAATACAGTATACTAAAGCATATATATGGAATTTAGAAAGGTGGTAATGATAACCCTGTATACGAGACAGCAAAAGAGACACTGATGTATAGAACAGGCTTATGGACTCTGTGGGAGAGGGAGAGGGTGGGAAGATTTGGGAGAATGGCATTGAAACATGTGAAATGTAAATTTTATTATTTCAATTAAAAAAAAAAAAAAAAGAAAACCATGGCTCATTTAATCAAAAGGGAAAATGCTAAATATTTAAATGACAAAAGTGGTGATAGCCTAAAACAAGAAAATAAGCACTTTAACATGCTTGTCTAAATATCCAGAAAGTATAGAGGAGGTATGGAGAGATGATGTGTTCTTGCAAACTATCAATATCTTTCAAAATTGCCATTTTTCTTTCCAAATCTTTTTTAAAATAATAATATTTAACCATCACTTTAAAAAATCCCCATAACCTATTATTTATCTGACAGGTTCAAGTAAAAAATATATATTTATTTCAAACCAAATATACATTCATTTTAAAGTTGAAGGGCCGGTAGAGATCATATAACTCAACCTTTAATTTTTCAAATAAACAAACAGGCACACAGATAACTTGATGAGTTTACCCGAGAAACCAGTGAAAGAAATATGTCAAGAATAAAGAATTTCACATCCCTAGCTAAACTTGCTATTTATCTGTGATATTTGTTTTCCTTGTAAGGAACTTCTTCAATGCATATAATTGTTTTCCAGAATATTAAGTGCCTGTCTTAGGGACTAGAGTAAGAGACACACACACACACACAAAAAAGATATTCTAGAAGTTACACCTCCCAAAAAGATAAAGCTAAAGATCTTTTATGTATTTATCACATAAAGAAATGGAAACAAATAGCAAGACTGTGTGAAGATTTCTGCTTTCTTAAATTCTGTCAAATTTTATCTTGCTTTCTTATCTGGAGAAAATACAGTATAAAACTATCACTTGAAAGTGTTTAAATTGTGGCAGTCATAACCACCAGGCACATATCCTTCATATCATCACTAAAGAACCTCCCTGGCAGGGCCAGGGAAGGTGTCTGAGGTGATGTTTATGTTTGACTTCAGGCACGGATCTCATTGTTCGTGGTTCTTAATAAAAACTGTTTCATTGCAATTTATGGTCTAGAAACTTAAGCTTAAAAGGAATTTTGGAGTTTTGAAATAAATGTCTGTAGCAATAAAAAGGTAACAATACACATTTTATAAGAAACAAACAAACATATATACTTTGTTCCCTAAGATACTACACAATGACTATTAAATTAACAGAGACTATTATATTTTAAAGAGAAATATTTAGCAGTAGCAAAATAAGAAAAGTGACTAATTGAAAATTCAAACCATAACGGTAAGTTAACAGATCTGCAGAGATATTAGTGATTCTCACAAACACTTGAGTATATGGCTTTAAACTTAGTATATATATTTTATAAAGTATTTATGTTTTGAACTATAAAACTAGTAAAGTCCAAGGTCATATGGAGTCCATGAAGGCCTTCAATATTATATTTTTATTGATGAGCTCACCTCCATGTGTTCTCCATCAATTCAGGGATAAAGCAAGTCCCCAGCTAACTAGCCAACTAAGTATCTAAGTCATCCTAAGTGTTCAATAAATGTGAACTTACCTTTCTTGGGAGGGGCCTTTATTTTTTTTTTTAATGTTATACAATTTTAAAGGTTACATTCCATTTATAGTTATTACAAAACATTGGCTCTATTCCCCATGTTGTACAATACCTCCTTGTAGCTTGTACCTCTCATTCCCTTACACCTATATCTGCCCCCCGCACCCTGCCAAACTATTATCCACCAACTTGTTCTCTGTATCTGTGAGTCTGCTTCTTTGTTATATTCACTAGTTGGTTATATTTTTTAGGTTCTACATATAAGTGACAAATACTACATGTAGTATTTGTCTTTTTCTGGCTTATTTCACTTAGCATAATGCCCTCCAAGTTTATCCATGTTGCTATAAATGGCAAAATTTCATTATCTTTCAATGGTTGAATAACATTCCACTGTACTTGGCCACCTGATGAAACCAGCCCAGTCACTGGAAAAACACTAATGCTGGGAAAGATTGACTGCAAAAGGAGAAGGGGGTGGCAGAGGATGAGATAGTTAGATAGCATCACCAACTCAATGAACATGAGTTTGAGCAGGCTCAGAGAGATAGTGAAGAACAGAGAAGCCTGGCATGCTACCATACATGGAATATTGCAAACAGTCAGACACATCTTAGTGACTAAGTAACAACAACAAACATAGATACACACACATACACACACCCCACATCTTCTTTATTCATTTATCTGTTGATGAACACTTAGGTTGCTTCCATATCTTCACAATTATAAATAATGCTGCTGTGATCATTGGGGTACATGAAGTTTCGGGTATAATTTTTACAGAGCTGAAGTTGTCCTTTTAAAATGGACAGTTTGATGAATTTTGTCAAATGGGTACTATCCAAAAATCATCATCATAATCAAAATTTGGATCAGTTCCATCACCCCCAAATGTCCTCATGCCTTCTCAAGGTTGCCTCCTGCACCGCCTGCCCCCGTCCTGAGCAGGCGCTGTTCTGTTCTGCCCCTACAGCTTTCCCTCGTAGATTAAATAGATGAATCAAATAAATAGAACCACATAATATGTAATCTTTTGTGCCTGGTTTCCTTCATTTAGCATAATTCTCTTAAAATGCATCCATAGTATGGCATTTATCAGTACTGTGGTCCATTTTACTGCTGAGTAGTAATTCACTGCATAATATAAATATATCTCAATTTATCTATTTACCAATTGAAAAGCATTTAGGGTTTTTCCAAGTTTCAGGATATTAGGAATACAGCTGGTAGGAACATTTATGTATAGGTCTTTGTGTAGACATTTATGATTTCTAATGTAAAAAACTGTGGCTTAGAAAATAATGCATAGATAGCAGAAACATACTGGAGGGAAACAAAAAGAGCAGCATTACTTCTGCTGTGGGGCCAGGTGTGTCAGCAAGGCAATCAAAGGACATCATCTGAAAATATTCTTACTGTATTCTTTACTCAATTATGTGGTGGAGATTGTGGAGGAAATGGGGAAAATAAATAGCAGAGAGTGGCTGGAGCAGTGACTTGGATTTTTTTAGCTGACTGCTACCATTACTATAGCTTTATCATCTAGTAATTATATAATCATAATCATATCATATATATTAGGAATGAGATAAATAAGAATAAGAATAATAGCCAACAGTAACGTAGTGCTTTCTATCGACACATACCAAAAATTATTCTAAGTGACTCTATTAATCACTTACTTTTCTTATCAACTCTTAGATATAAACTAGTATTCTTATTGCCAGTTCATGGAACTAAAGCCCAGAGAAGACAGTTGACTAGGCCAAGTTCACAGTCAGTCAGTGATGATGTTGACAGGCAGACACAGGTAGATTGAATTTAGAATCCATGCTCTTAAACCCTTTTTAATAGTACTTTAACAAAATAGATATCCTATTAAAAAATTGAAGTTTTCTTAATTGAGTACCATTTATGAGTTCAGTTCAGTTCAGTCACTCAGTCGTGTCTGACTCTTTGTGACTCCATGAACCACAGATGCGAGGCCTCCCTGTCCATCACCAACCCCTGGAGTTCACCCAAACTCATGCCCACTGAGTCAGTGATGCCATCCAACCATCTCATCCTCTGTCATCCCCTTCTCCTCCTGCCCTCAATCTTTCCCAGCATCAGGGTCTTTTCAAATGAGTCACTTCTTCCCATCAGGTGGCCAAAATATTGGAGTTTCAGCTTCAGCATCAGTACTTCCAATGAATATTCAGGACTGATTTCCTTTAGGATGGACTGGTTGGATCTCCTTGCAGTTCAAGGGACTCTCAAGAGTCTTTTCCAACACTACAGTTCAAAACAATCAATTATTCTGCACTTATCTTTCTTTAGAGTCCAACTCTCACATCCATACATGACTACTGGAAAAAACCATACCTTAACTAGATGGACCTTTGTTGACAAAGTAATGTCTCTGCTTTTTAATATGCTGTCTAGGTTGGTCATAACTTTCCTTCCAAGGAGTAAACATCTTTTAATTTCATGGCTGCAGTCATCACCTGCAGTGATTTTGGAGCCCAAAAAAATAAAGTCAGCCACTGTTTCCCCATCTATTTGCCATGAAGGGATGTGACCGGATGCCATGATCTTAGTTTTCTGAATGAGGGACACTCATAATTCTCATCATTAGGCAAAATATAAGAAACAGAATACACCCAAGATTTGATAACAGGTGCTAGCTCCATTCCTTGACCTGTATATGTATCCTCAGGAGAGCTCTATTACATTTCTTAGATGTGGCTGCATGCAAATGATAAAGTTGTAACTCTTCTTTCTTTAGCAATATTGAGAGAAATTCCTCTGACATTCAGAATTAAAATCTTCCTGGTTTTCTGAATAAAAATTTACCATATTGGTACTACATTCTTTTAGTTATATCCACGCAAAAGTCCATAAAACACAAAATCAAGAGATTAGTTATAACCAGAAAAATGATTTTTCTATTTAAATTGAAAGATCATTCCTTTTCATTTGCTTGGAAAAAAATGTAGTTGAGACAATATTTTGGAGTGCAGGCTAAGAGACTTAAAATTGTTTCAAACCTATGAAAAATTAAAATCAGTATTATAAAAATTATTTTATTAGATATACATGTTAATAAGTAAATGAAAACTGATGAATCTGGTTTTAAACAAATTCAGCAATTCTAATATAATGACTAATGATTTAAATCTATAGATATTACTTGTACCCAATCCATACGATATCACCATTAAATTTTTAGTACAGAATGGCAGTTGCTCTTAGCTCATGGATGCAACTATGTCCTTAATATGTTTACAAAGACATTTCCCACAGTTTACCTATTTATTACCTAAACTAACTGTTGAAGTTAGCTATGCAAATTTGGAGCCTGTCCCTACTAAAAGCAATGCTATTATTGATTAAGTGTGTTCCTTATTATTCATGTGGAAGACCTAACCCTGGAAACTGTGGAAGGGACCTTATTTGAAAATGGAGTTGTTACAGATTTCATCAAGTTAGAATGAAGTCAATATGACCTTGTTGGTATAAGGAGAGCAATTTGGACACAGACACACAAGGAGGAGACAGCGAAGCAGGAGGAAGATGATCGTGTGAAGATCGAGGCAAAGACTGAAGTTACCCCACAAACCAAGGAGTACCGGGGGTCACTAGAAACTGGACAAGGCAAGAAAGGATCCTCCTCTAGAAGTTTCAGAGGGATCAGGGCCAGCACCTTGATTTTGGATGTCTGTCCTCAAGAACTGTAAAACAGCACATTTCTGTGGCTTTAGTAGGGCTTTGTTATGACAGCCCTAGGAAACTGACATACTGACAAGTAACAAGATTGATACCAAACATTCTAAAGAAACATCATTACATCTCTGGCTGCTTCATATTAGTGATCATCAACATAGTAATTGTCTGGTAATTTCAGCCACATTGTTATAAATAGGCAGCCAAACAGCAGGGCATCAAATAGGAATAGTATCCTTTTGAAGGACAGGCAAGTATTTTGATTTCTAGACCTCTCACTGGATTCATATTAAGGTCCTTGATTTTATATGCAAGCATTTTCCAATTTTCCATAACATGAATTCTCTTGTTTGTCTGATATATGCTGACATCGTTTGCTCATTCCAAGGTTATACACTCCTCAATTGTGTCAAATGAAGGTGGAACTGAAGTTTTGTGCAAAAGGAAACCATGTACCAATGAACAAAGAAGTCAGAGATTGTAAGAAAAGAAACTTTCCATCAAAATCTTTACTTTGCTCTTTTTTATAAAGGGTTTGAGGAACACAGGAATATCCTGAGGGTTGTCCAAAACCTGATGAAAGAAAAGAAGGTGAATATCAAAATGATACACCAAGGCCCCTGTGCCTGTGCTCAAAGTATTTTTGGCAGAATTGCTGAGTATTTCAAATGTTCCATTCAGTGATCACAACACATGAAACAAGCAGCCATTGTATTTATGTTCAGTAGGCTATGGCTTATTAACTTGGCATAACTTACCCCCCTGCTTTTGCCCTTCCCAAACTTAGAATCCCAATAGAAATATCACCTTCACATGTTAACAATCAATGGCAGGTTTTCAACATACTATAGTAATATGCTTGGAAAGAACACCATCAGACTGGCTAATTCAGTGAGACTATTTCACTTGCAGATGAGCTCATTTCGATTTGTTACCTGCCAAGTGTGGCAGCTCAATACTGGGTGTGTTATTCAAGGACCAGGGGGAAGTGGTGCTCAATGAGCTTCCCTGTCCATATGTTCTCTCGCTAACAGCATCAAAAGTCCACACACACACACACACATATCCCTCTTCCATCTGCTAGCATGGCGGGTTGATGCTACAACAAACCAATTCCACTCCATCTATTGATGTGCACTCTGTTTCTCTAAACATCAATCTCTGTAAAATTTCTCCTTCTGACTTTTTATCTTCACTTAGGGCATGGATTTTTTATTTGTCCTTTTGACAAGAAGAGAAAATGGTAAAAGAGCAGGAAGAGAAATCACTTGAAAACAGGAATTTGAAAATGCTAAACACAACTCGGCTCTAAGTGAAATTAAAAGGGAAAAAGTTGATACAGCCAACATAGCATAATTTTTTACTTTCAATCCCTTCATGTTACTTTCCAGACATCGATGGAAGCTCTACATGGAGAAGAGAATCCATGGTAGAGACTAAACCCTAGCTGGCAAACAAGAGAGACTAGAATCATTATATCTGTCATTTCATTCTCCACACACAGCACTCTGTGAAGATATTACAGTGCAGACACCCACTGACATGAGATTTCTGTAACACCTGGACGGAAAGCTCCAAGAAAGGGGTAGTAATGACAGTTCCATGATTATTCCCTTTCTGGTCAATTTCAATCAGTTCCTTAATGTGACTTTAATGATGTTTTGGAGTGTTCATCTCTTTATTTTTTTAATGCTATACCAATAGCAGTTTCATTCAACCACTGTGATGTTTTCATTAGAATGATTATAATGGAAGATGACTCTCAGTGGAAATATATGAGACACTCTTGTTATCCATGCACCATTGTTACTATACACTAATTGCTCCAGTCTGTCATGTGAATGAGTATTTAAGGAGATTTTAATCCCTGAACCACCACATTCATTGTAATTCTGTATGCTAAAGACACTTATGACAGTATAGTGATAAAATTGCTAGCACTGCACACATGCCCAGATCCTCTACAATTTAAACATAGTTAAAGAACTTGGATGCATTTTAATTTGTAAATAATTTGCTTCTAAGATAAATTGATATGTGCTAAGTTACAGTTTGGAATAAACTTGCAGTTAAACATCAGTGATTATGGCTTAAGAAAAAACTGAATTTTTCAAATGATTTCTTGTTCTCATTTGCAGACTATGCATCAATTAAGTTCCTAGTAAGTGTAGGCAGTTACAAATGGTGTCCAGGTAGCACAGCTCCCCGCTCCTATGAGAAAGATGTCAAGTGCACAAACCCATCAAGGCACAGATTTAAGTCATTAACTCAACCAGAGATTTGAAAGAAACTTGAAAACTGGGTCAGTTTGTCAAAGCTACAAACATGACATGGCAGAGCTCTTGCTAAAACTGAAGTGCACAATTACAACTCACATCAAAAGTAATCACTGCCATTCATTAGAAAATCTGTTGTTTAGGGCAACTACAGCAAAGTTCAAAGTGAAAGATATACTTGTCTCTATCCAGGAATGATGAAAAAAGATTAGAATGATAAGATGGCGACATTATCAAAGAGTTGTAAATATGTGACATACTGAGCTGGCATTTTAAAAGTTTCTTTTTCAGTATAGAACTTCTATCACCATAGCAATGGATTTTACAAAGACAGTATTAATTAGATGCAAATGGCTGCGAGGGAAACAGAACCTTTTCATTTCTGAGAACCAGAGCTTCAATCTAATATATTGTAGTATACAATATGGAAACTATATTGTCAGTTGAGCATACTGAATTTGATATACAATCTCTCAAGGAAAGGTCATTTGAGCCGGCATGATTGCAATTGTTTTGAAGTAAGTGTGAAACTGCCAGTGCTAAATAAAGTTAAGTGATGATAGGATTTCAAGTATTGAAACATGCAAATGCAGTGAAAGAATAAGTACAAAAATGAAAGAAAATACACAAATGGGAGCCAAGTTCCAGGAGTCCAGCTTGAATTAATGATTGATTAATTGTGAAAATAATCAAATGAAATAGTTAAATTGCGAGCTTCAGTAAGAGTTTAAACAAAAACAATTTTTAACTTCTAGATCAACTTCAGGTAACTGCATATCCCTCTGAGTATGTTCAAATCTATTGTTTTAAGAATAGTTTGGGTGGAAAGAACTCAAACTCACCTTGAGCTTTGTGGAAAACTGAAGAGAGGGAGAGAGATCAGGACAACTCTGGAGGCTCACTTCTGCCCCATTTCAGCAGCAGCTTAACAGAGACAGCTGGTCAAAGATAGCTTCCAGAAGCACAGACCTTGAGCTATGAATGCTTCATTAAACAAGGTCTAACCTCCTGGAATAAGGAGCTTTCACTGCTTCCTGGGCATACAGAAATTCTCTATTTGATGCACAGAGAACTCTGGAGAAAAACCTCTTTACACTGGCCACCAGTCAGCAGGGTCAAGCCTGGCATGAGCACACATCTGTGTAAAATCAAGGGATCTCAAGGAAGTGTGTGCTTTGCTACATCTCTGCTTGTAAGGTTTCCCCATAGACCCACTTTATATCTTGTGTGTAACTGTTTTGTTCATGTGCTCCCTTGCGAGGACAAGAGGTAACCATTTCTCCATCCTTTGATTCCTAGGCTACTGACCTGTGGAAAAGTTCATGCTTCAATATGCAGTGCTCACAAATTTAAATGAACTCTGCTTCATTGCATGACTGTTTCCCTCACCGCTTAAAGCTTCCAAAATGGCAACGGTAATGGATTCCTACAATCATGCTACTGTCATTTTTGATGTTCTCTGTTCTGCATGGCCCCTAAACCTGAATAGATATAACCAGTTCTGAGCTGTCCTCAGAACTGTTGTGAGCTGTGTGAAGCCCATTTGCAGTGGGAGAGAATGAAGAGGAAGAGAAGAGAGAGACTTTGATGATTCTTGGCATCAGACTTCCCTAAAGGTAGTTTCTTTCTTGTAACTTCCATGTTTGTTACTTAAGCCAAAAAGGTTCTATGGAAATGTGAGATGTTCAGGAATGCTTGATATGAATTTTGAGAGATGAGTAGAGAATGCCCCAGCGTGTGTGCTGTGGATGGGAGCATTGGGACCTTTGGGGCCAGAGGGAAAAAGGAGCGGCCCTGAGATGGGGGAGTTTTGGCAGCAAGGGCGTGAGACCTACAGAGAAGCATCATGCCTTGTCCAGGGAAGGGGACACAATCCCATGGGACTTGAGCTTTGGGAGACTGGATATGT
Organism: Bos grunniens; assembly: GCF_055505025.1. NCBI lineage: Eukaryota > Metazoa > Chordata > Mammalia > Artiodactyla > Bovidae > Bos > Bos grunniens. The sequence goes on from NC_141191.1 coordinate 12,316,326, forward strand.
GTAATAGGGAGAAATAAGGGTGGGACAATGCTTCCTGTGTCCCAAACACTGTTCTTGGCATTTGCACATGACCTCAGTTCTCCCTAATCCTTATAGCAACATTATGAGACATTTACTATGATTATATCCCTGTGTTATCTATTATAAAACTAAAGGATAAGGACAGACAGCCTGATGAACACAAGAGCTTCAAAACCTAGCAGTGGGTTGTAGTGTGTGTTCATCATCCCTGTGCTACAGCAGCCCTCCAATGAACTTGAGAAAGTCGAGAAACTGACAGTTTACTATAGACAATGTCAGTGAGAATGGAGAGGGAAGAATGACTTAAAGGATATTCATGGGGCATTATTGCTATGGCGAAGTAACCAAATATATAGTCAACGGACTTTTTTTCTTTTCTTCTTTAATCCCTGTACCAACTCTATTCCTATTAGCTATCTCGTTACTTTTTATTCAGACTTCTACAAGTCCAGACCTAGATGTTGTTCTTTAAGCTATTCAGGTGTCTAGTTTTGTGATAGTCCTTCATACTTCAACCTGAAGCCAAAATTGACAGAAAAGAATCCAGAGACTCTTGATTTTTGGAATCTTAACAGTCTTCCACTGATGCATTTTCAGACTTAGCCCATAAGTCACCCCTTGTCAAGCCCAGTCCCATTCTTCAGTGCCTGCGCTGGGACAATTTCTGGTTCCTCAACTCAGGGACCACAGTGTGAAATTGTACCTGAGAGTCATCTTTTCTGATTTGAGGATGAAAAAAAGCTCACAGCAGAAACTAAAACTTCTACCTGTCTCCACAATGTGCTATTACTGGGGAAAGTCCTTGCTGGGTTCCCTTTAAACTTTCCAATATTTCCTTTGACAGAGTGATGATGAGCCCCTTGATGTACAGCAGCTGCTCTTAGAAGACCATGAAACTAAACCCCCTCCAGTGGGGAAAGGAAAGTCCTAGTTGCAGAACTAGGTTGCAGAACTCGTTCTATTAAAGTTCCATCCAGTGGCTCCTGTGCTATGATGGACAGAACCTAAAATGATATTTGTCTTAGAAGTACACCTCAGGGATAACTTCCTCAAACAGAACTATCAATAGCACCACTTCTCTTGGTTAAATATGTGAGGAATCATGGAAGACCGTAGATCACATATCACTGTTTTCCAGAAACAACACATAAAATGTCAAGCAAAATTCCAATGAAAAGAATTGACAGGCTAAAATCAAGATGCATGACAACTAATAATATGGGCACTAATATATAATATTCTAAGGATACATGCTTTGAAACTCTCTTCAATTTAGAGGTGGATTTTTATGTTATCCAGAGAAATATCTGGACTGACTGACTGTCCAGGAAGTTTTCCCTAAATAATGTTTCTAGGAAAAACCTTTGAAAGTTAGGGAGTGACAGAGAGTTCAAGAAGGGGTCAAATGCAAATAAGTTGTTTACATGTTTGTTTAAGCTACAGGTGTAAACAGAGGGAAGAAAAGAAACATAAGCAGGAGATGAAATTTTTAGAAAGGTAAGCTGTCCAGAGCCCTAAAATCTAGAAGTTTAACCAAGGAAAGATGTGCATCTGCTTTTTAATAAGCTCCACTCTTAGCCCATTTAAATGAACAGCAGTTTACAGATTTTTATTTTCACAAAAATAAAGGTTCTTTTTGTTTCAAAATAAATGACAGTAGTTATGGTGTGAAAGAGACTACTCCAGCTTTTCTCTTAAAACCCTCTCCTCCATTCCAATCTGCCTATTTCTTGCATCTATCACATGACCAAACCCTTAAGTTAGATTATATACTCACCTTTCCATTAGGTTTTGATTAAAGACAAATGTCAATTAATGAAGCAATCATTCTAAATAAAAATTGCCTTTATATAATTATAGATTACATTTTAAAACATTTTACTCATTCCAGGGATCAGATAACATGGCATATCTCTAAGTTTCCCAGCATGATTAATATTCATGATAAAGTTCGACCTTAGTTAAAAATCAGTTAAAATTAAATAATTGCTTAGTGGAAACAACTCATTTAATGAAGGATATTTTATTAAGCCCCTGCAGCATGAACTGTCCTTTAGGGGATAAGAGGAGCTTCCCAGAACCACTCATGTTCATTCTATAGGTGTTGTAAAACTTATCAGGTATTCAAAGTACAAACACACGCATCTTTGCTCTATCAATATTTATAGCCTGAAAACACATTATTGTTGCAAATATGTCAGGACAATGAAAAATATCTATTTACAATGGGAATATATAACAAAGGGCAGTTGAACAATATAATTTATTTCTATCATTTATTGAATGACTCATAAGTAATAAGAAATGAAGCTACAAGTAAGTTATGAAGGTCATTTCCTCTCATGTGTGAAAAAACATAAATTGTTTATATCGTTATCAGCTCTGAGACAGTCTTTCCATTGGGGATTCTAAAAATTATGAGCCAGATGTCTGGACTCTATATTGTGAAAATACCCCAAAACTGGTATTTAATAGGCCATGGCCATTCCATGCAGATTCTTTAGGGAATCAGAGAGAATACAGATCGTGCCTGGACTTGTCTAAAGTATCAGTCGAGAGCTTCCCTTGTGGCTCAGCTGGTAAAAAAATCTGCCTGCAATGCAGGAGACCTGGGTTCGATCCCTGGGTTGGGAAGATCCCCTGTAGAAGGGAAAGGCTACCCACTCCAGTATTCTGACCTGGAGAATTCCATGGACAGTATAGTCCATTGGGTTGCAAAGAGTCAGACATGACTGAGTGACTTTCATTCAGTCATTCATTCAAGGTATCAATACCTGTGTTTTTCTGTATTTCTATATTTAAACCTATATTAATATGTCATTTGGAATTAATCTCCATCTGATACAAGCCAGATTAGACCCTAATAGCTATCATTAGGATGAATGATAATAACAATAGCTTGTATTTACATTATTATTTATCATTTTAAAGTACTTTAAAAAGTATAATTTTACAATATTGTGGTGGTTTTTGCCATATATCAACATGAATCAGCCATGGGTGCACGTTGTAAAGTAATTATCATCCAATTAAAATAATCTTTTAAAAAGTACAATTTTAAGAACACTTCAAAACATTCTTTTTAAAAAGACTCTTACTCTTACATAAGCATTAATATATTTCATTTTAGCACTTCAGAAAACATAGGCTCAGAATTGGTTTTCAGGGGAAGGAGAACACCTTTCTATGGAGGACAAGGAAGTTGGGAGGCTGTAGTGTGGTCTCTGGCTCTGCATTGTTTGGGTTCTTGCCAGGGCTTCCCTGGTGGCTCAGCTGGTAAAGAATTGCCTGCAATGTGGGAGACCTGGGTTCCATCCCTGGGTTGAGAAGATACCCTGGAGAAGGGAAAGGGTCCCCAACTCCAGTATTCTGGCCTGGAGAATTCCATGGACTGTAAAGTCCAGGGGGTCGTGAAGAGTCGGACACGACTGATCGACTTTCACTTCACTTCAGGACAAAAAGAGTCTCTTCTTCCTGTCCAACTCTTCTATAGTCACAGGATGTGAGGACTCCCTCTTCTGGTCTCCCAATTTTATTAATAATTGAGGTTTTCATTTATCAATTTTTTTACAAGTCAGTGGACTCAGAGGCGAGGTATGTTTATCACAGTTTCAAGAGCTGTGTTTCTTTGGCCACTGCACAGTATAAATAGTGCTTGGGAAGCTGTCTTTTTCTCTCTGTTGTGTCTCCTTTCCTGGGGTCGCAGGGGATTCTGCCCTCATCCCTCTCTGCAGAATTTGAACAAACAAGGTCAAATGTATACAGTGAGGCTTCTAGTTAGTACATTGGTATATACAGAATGTTCCTAATCTATTAATACATACAGAGATTTGCAATCCTGTAGGTGTTGCCATTAACAAAATACTTTATTTATAGTTAAGTTTTTGTCAATTTAAAGGGAGAATTTTGTTTTTGTTTTTACCAAACTCTTAAATATAAGGTAAAGAGAAGCCTAATTCTTTCTTTTGGGCTCCAAAATCACTGCAGATGGTGACTGCAGCCATGAAATTAAAAGACGCTTACCCCTTGGAAGGAAAGTTATGACCAACCTAGATAGCATATTCAAAAGCAGAGACATTACTTTGCCAACAAAGGTCCGTCTAGTCAATGCTATGGTTTTTCCAGTGGTCACATATGGATGTGAGAGTTGGACTGAAGAAAGCTGAGCGCTGAAGAATGGATGCTTTTCAACTGTGGTGTTGGAGAAGACTCTTGAGAGTCCCTTGGACTGCAAGGAGATCCAACCAGTCCATTCTGAAGGAGATAAGCCCTGGTTGTTCTTTGGAAGGAATGATGCTAAAGCTGAAACTCCAGTACTTTGGCCACCTCATGCAAAGAGTTGACTCATTGTAAAAGACTCTGATGCTGGGAGGGACTGGGAGCAAGAGGGAAAAGGGATGACAGAGGATGAGATGGCATCACCGACTCAATGGACGTGAGTTTGAGTAAACTCTGGGAGTTGGTGATGGACAGGGAGGCGTGGCGTGCAGCGATTCATGGGGTTGCAAAGAGTTGGACCCGACTGAGCGACTGAACTGAACTGAACTGAATTCTTTCTTCCCAGTTACTTATCTAAGGGGTCTGAGTTCAGGACATTAACACACGGCCTCTGTGGATAATGTTGCTCTTTACTGTCCCAGGCAGGTCCAGGCTCTTAATGCAGCATGACAGGTTGTATTCTTCCTTTTGGTCCAAGCAGAAAAGTATATGACAGGATGCCCATCGCTTTATCTCATTCCCACTTCTCTTTCCTTCCCTCCTCTCTTTAACTCTGAAAGATCTTTACTAGGCAGCACTAAATGGAGGCTTTATCAGACTTAGTAAAAAGCTTTCTATAAATTGAAATAAATGGCACTTTTATCAACTGCAATAATTATTTGTGTTTTATTTTGATGTGTTTATCTATATATCATATATTGGAAACTTCGAGAAAGAGATTACAGTATGGAATTGAACATTCCTAGGTACTAGGCCCCAAAAGCATAATAGCACCAAAATACAAACTAAATCAGAGGATTATGGAATATTTTACAGCAACTAACATTTACAATATTTTAAATATATTTCCATTATTTTAATGGGTCTCATACCAGCAGTTTCTTAACAATGATTTAGTGGTGGGAAGAATCACACAAAAAACACACAAAATTTTAAAAAATGGCAGTAGAATGACTCATTATACTTTTGAGTCATTTCTAAATATATACAAGCTACATGCTATAACCACCACTTAACATTTTCTGTTCTTAAGAATTTTCTTGTCTAATCCCTAATTTTGGGCCCAATTTATAACATTAAATTGACACCTTTGATGGGCTTAAGATTTGTGTTCCAGTTGACCACCTCTGTGTGAGTGTCAGATACCAGGTTTCCAATTCAAAGTCATTTTTCAAAGTCAACCCACAGTCATGTCCTGTTTGCCTTAAACTTGCACCTGACATAATGCCATATGATTCTAGGCTAAATTCTTGAATATTGAATAGAGTAGAGAGCTTGAGTGTTTTTGATACAGCTGTAGGATAAAATAATCCTAGAAGGATGGAAATGCAGAATGTCACCTCTAGCAAAGAAATTTGATCTGAACTTTCTAGCAGAGTTAATGGAAGAGAAATAATAGAAAAACCAGGGAAAGTACAGAACTTAATTTACCTGTGCAAGTAGATTATTATAATTTGTATGTGTATACCATTCACACTCTCCCTTGCAACTTGGCAAATAGACACAAGGCAAAAGAAACTTCAGTGCATCGATAATATACAATAAACTACTTCGGTACCCTGTGCCCAGTCTAAAATCAGGTAAGGAAATATACTCTAGGGAAAGTAATAATAGAAAGGTATCATCTGTAGCCTATGCTGTTGGTATCAGGGGAGATATTGTGGCTAAGAGAAGGAAGGAAGACTAATGATGACCTCAACTTGCTTTTGAGTCTTATCTCAAGGACTTTTTATGACATAGAAATAGTTTCTCTTTGGAAAATTGAATATTAGCATCATACATTTCCATGATAAATGTTTATTTTAAAAAACATTCAAACATTCAATCACAATTACAAAAGTAACAAGAATAGTGGTATTTTATTGCTTTGTGTTTTCAGAACATCTAAAGCTTTTTGGTCATACATTTACATTAACATCAGACATTGCTTGTTATTGAAATGAAAAGTGGTGTAGAAATATATCTGAATATAAATCACTTTCTACCAATATCTCTATCTCTAGCTATATTTAGATGTGAGAATTACTGCATTTCATTAGTGTTTCCAAATTCACCTGATTCAGAAAAGGCTATGGTTCTGGTCTGAATGCTTGTACTCCTCCTCCATCATTTCCTAGGTTGAAATTCTAACTGCCAAGGCAGTAATGTCAGGAGATGGGACCTTGGGAAATGGAATTATTTCCTGCAGAAAAAGAGGTTCCACAGAGCTCCCCCAGTCTTTCCACCTTAAGTGATTACAGGAAGGACATTGGCAAACCATGCCGTCCCCAGATGCCAAATTTGCTGGTGATTTGGTCTGGACACTTTGCAGCCTCCAGAATTGTGAGAAATAAATGTTGCCCCAGGTAGCTCAGTTGTAAAGAATCCACCTGCCGAGCAGAAGATGTGGGTTCCATCGATGGGTCGGGAAGATCCCCTGGAGAAAGAAATGACAACCCAGTCCAATATTCTTGGTGGGAAATGCCATGGACAGAGGAGACTGGTGAGCTACAGTCCATGGGGTCTCAGGAAAGACGGACATGACAGCGACTAAACAGCAACAAAATAAGCCACTCGGCCTGCAGTACTTTGTGACAGACAGCCATCTCTGCCTTCCACACCCGACCAGGAATGTAAATGTCCTGGCACATTTCTAGCTCAGTGGAGGAGGTCCTCTGCTCTTGGGTTGTTAGAGAGGCCCCTTCAGGTTGACCTTCATGCCATCTAGGGACATGGGATTCTTGGATGCAGCTGGGTGTTCCTTTGCATGAGCTGGATACTCCTAATGTGTTCTGAGTGCTCTTTACCTCCACTTAAATCTAAAGTATTGATTTCTTCCTTGTCTATGAGGAAGGAGGACCAGATACTAAAGACTTTCCTCTTCCTGGTCTCTCAAAATACAATCCTTTTCTTTCCATATCCTTGACTTCAACTATTTTCTTCTTCTGCCTTCATTCTTAGACCCAGCTTGTTTCATTTTTCTCAATGGGATTTGGCTTTTACAAAATAGAGGTCAAATCTTGACTTTGTACTGCACCTGAATTCTGTGCTGCCAACAAAAATTCCTGCAACAATAAAGCCTGAAACAACTCTAATTGTAGAACGCCAGAAGTGAAAATACAAAAATACAAATTATTCTTTTAATAAATTACTCTGTAAACAGTTTAGCTATAGATTTTTTGAAGCAGATGTTAGCTGGGTATACATTTAATACAGAAATGGGCATAATTAAAAGAAAATTTTTAATTTTAAACACACTTCAGTCAGTAGTAAGTCCTCCAAAAAATTCAGGAAGTTAACTGGAACATTTTGAGCATCTGTTCTCAGATGTTCCCATATTTACAGGTGACAATATTCTTAATATCATGTACTCATTTCATGTAAAATGCCATAACACTATAGTAAGCTAAGTCAACCAGAAATTAAATAAAATATATGAAATCATACTTTATACAGAGAAGGAAAACAAGGTTATCAAAGAAGTTATGTTTTTTATAAAATAAAAAATAAATAAATAAAAACACATTTCCCTCATCAGAGATTCAGGGCCTTAATGTATTATGTTGTTAAGATTTGAAAGCCTCGTTCCAGCTCTGATGAACACTCTTGCATATAACAAACAATGCCTTAAAATGAAAATCTATTTTCCTTTTTTTCCTCTTTTTCACAACATTGCTTTCTCTCAACTACTACTTAAAATTCAAGAAGGATTTTTTTTTTTTTTTTATGACTAAGGTCACATTATAAAATAGCACATAAGATGGAAGTAATAGAGTGTAGCCAAAGAGGGGCGTGAAAATGAACACATCAGGAGCCGGGTGCTAGAGAGCAGTTTCTGAGGTGTTCATTTTCATTGGATCTTTAAGGTAGGTTGACAAGAACAATCAGTCGCCTCATAGATCACTGACAGAACCTCAAGAAGACAGATGACATACAGAATAGCAAACCCCACAGAAATTAAACAAAGTGCTGGAAGAACAATTAACATCTTTGGGAATGAAAATGCTGAGGTGGAACATTGCTAATTTCAGGGCACAAAACCAAACCTGAATGACATCTTCATCTCAATGTCAGTTAAGCCCACAAAATAAGTATTGTGATTCTGCCTACAAGTCTGGTTGTGTGTTTTCATATCATTTTACAATGTCATCAATTTCTGATCAGTTACAAGCAGATACACATGTCCCAGGAACTTTTGTGACTTTTATGTAGCACATTTTAAATCTCATCCCAGTTCCATGACAGGAATATGCCTCAATAAACAAGTGGACTAATTCTTCCTGAGATGAGTATAAATCCCAGAATAAATCCCATCCTCTACAAAAATGACTCTATAGCTGGAAAGTGAAATTTGGAAGCTCCCAGAGCTTAGGGTGCTACCATGTTCTTCAAGCAGGAGAAAAGCCTAGAGCTCAGCAAAATCTCCAGACTACAAAAATTCTGATAGATGATATAATGAAAAGGAAAAACTTTATTTATTATTGAGATCATGAATTTTGTAGCATAATTCAACTTTGAGTTTATATATAATCAATAATGATAGTAAGACATAGAAAATAGCATATTTTGAGTATTAAAATTTGTATTGGTGGATTCCACTTAACCAGTATTTTAAAATACCATATTTCCAGATGCTCCAATATTTTTTCTTTTCAATAATTTGTATTATTTTCTAATGCAATTTCATACTTCATGGGGGGACAAAGATAAATATGTGTGGGGGGTCTAAAAATAGAAAAGCAGAGTCAACAGTAAAATGGTCTCATGTTGGGAAGGTCTTAAGACCATTTCATGTGCTTCTACTTCCAAAAAAAAAAGAAACAAACAAGTCATCAGTCAATCCTTATATTCCCTGCAATATTCTTGGTATATTTCCTGTAATATAAGAATAATATAATATTAAAATGTTTTAGCTAATATGGCTTTTAATAAGAAAATAATCTATTTTATTACTTTTTATATTACTTATGAGTGTAATTATTACAAAGCACAAATTGAATGTCTTCAACTCCACATATCCAATGAACCACCAGCATGTAACTGAAGTCATTTTGCTTTAGACAAAGTGTAAAGATACAGCATATTCTAATTTTTTTGCTATTCTAAAACATGCAAATCCTCAAACAATATTTAACTGTATATTACACAAAAATAAAACACCTGTTAATCATTGGTTTGGAGTTGGAAATTCAGCTTGTCCAAAAGAAATTCTTTTCCAAAAGAAATAATTTGCCTAATATTTTAATTCTTGCCTAATATTTTAAACATGTTTATTATTTTATAGTTTATATTGAATAATAAAAGTAAAGTGTGAGCTTCTTCACCCAAGTGTCAAGTTCAGATTTTGCTCACTGCAAGAGTAAAGTTGCCCAAATTCATTTTGCAGTTCATGGGTTGTAAAGAGTCAGACACAACTTAGCAACTGAACAACAACAAATTCACTCAGAAAAGTGGCTATATAACAAACTTACATATGCAGTGATCTAATTAAAAAGAACAATTTTAAACCAAAAATTTGATTTATCTAGAAATCTATTCCTAGCATCCTGTAACCTTTTCTTATTCTCATTCATTCAAATCTAAATCAATTAAAAGCTAATCCAGAGACTGTCCTGTCATTGCAAAATATATATGTGAAAATGATGCTTTAGGATCTAAGCTGTCATTTGCTTTGCTCACAACATTAAATATCATTAATATGAGTTTATTGTTTAGCAATGAAACACCTTTCCTATGTTGCCACCAAGATAAGTAACTTGTACTTTTCTAGTTATAATTTTCCCCATTAATGGTTGAAAGCTGCTGCTGCTGCTGCTGCTAAGTTGCTTCAGTCGTGTCTGACTCTGTGCGACCCCATAGACAGAAGCCCACCAGGCTCCCCTGTCCCTGGGATTCTCCAGGCAAGAATACTGGAGTGGGTTGCCATTTCCTAGAATGAACATAATGAAATTTATCCAAAGCATGATTAGAAAGCCACAAAAGGAAGATGGCCCTAAAACACAACAGACATCGACAAGTGAGGGGTTGGGGAAGAGTGTGGAGTGCAAAATCCTCCCTAAGGGAGAACCACCAGCCTAGGTGTATGGAATCTGTACAAGACAGAGACCAGGGAAGCTTCTGATGTGCACTGTGGCAGGTGGGGGACCTTGGAAGCAAAGCTCCTTTAGAGTGTGGGAATTCCAGCAAACAATAGAAGACATCTGCCAGATATTGAACCTGCAGTGACATAAACCTTTTGAGCTTGAAATCTTCTGAGATTAGAATTTTCAGAACCCAGAAGATAGAGACCTGTCAGGAAAAAAATCTCTTCTAGGCCAGAAAGGTAGATGAAACTGCTCAATCTTAAGATATTTAGGAGAAAAGTCCCTCTGGATGAGAGGCCAGTATTAAATGCACATCTCCCACTCAAGACACTTGCCAGATTTTGGACTTTCATGAGGTGGGAGGCTAAAAAACTAGACTCTAAACTCCAAAGGGCCCAAGTGAATCTCACCCAGGGGCCAGAGACATGCCAATCAAAATTTCAAGAGGCTACACCCAAGAAATAGGAATAAGCTGAGTATTAATCTATCTAAACTGTAACTACAGCTGCTTTACCTGGTTCAATGCTGAATTGGATTTAGCTCTAGTCATTCTTTCTGCCTAACACAGCAGAGGAAACTAACATTTTCAGGCACGTGCACACAGACACACAAACCTTCTCTGATGCTAGAAATGTCCTTTATCTTGATCTGAGAGTGGTTACATGTAGGCTCAAATATATATATATGTAAGTATATATATGTATATGAAATATATACATACATGCATAAATATATGAAATATTTAGGTTTAAGATTTTAGTTTACTTTCCCATTAAAAAGCATCATAAGAGCAATAACTGTAATTTTATATTAAATACCCACAATTGCATCATCCAAAAGAAAGCTAGTTTCTTGAAAATAACGTATATCTAATCACCCAATCCTTTATCATTCCAGCCCTCTGCCTTACCTATTCCTGCCTGAATTCCATGTTCCTTATCATTTTTCCTTTGTTTTATTTAGTTTCATTATGTCTATTTGTATTCCTAAATAATGTATGGTGGTAGTGGTGGTGGTTTAGTCGCTAAGTTGTGTCTGACTCTTGCGACCCCATGGACTGTAGGCTGCCAGGCTCCTCTGTCCATGGGGATTCTCCAAGCGAGAACACTGGATGGGTTGCCATTTCCTTCTCCATAAATAATGTATATATGCATATATATAACATATGTTATATACCAGTTGTAATGAGCAGAATTTTATATGAGATGTTTAAATTCATTTGTCTTTTTCACTCTGTGTCAGTATCTTACAAGCAATAAGCCTCAAGGTCAATGGTTTGTAGCAATTATTCCCAGTTGCCATTTATCTCATGGATAGACTTATTTGCTCTAAATAGATTTTTGAGGCCTTTTTTTTTTTCTGATTCTCCCCAACAGGAAAAGTTGGAGTGTCTTTTCTGTCCTCTGTACATACAATGTTACCTCTAATGGCTATAATCAAATTGTCTTTTATTCCTTGATTTTAATATGATCATATCATATCAGTCATTTCTTCCATCCCATTAGTTTTATTTTAAACACATTATATATTGTCCTCCATTTCTAAACTGTCCATTAGTACAATAATGGTATTAGGTTGGTTCTCATTTTGCTTTCATAGCTTTGCAATCTTATTTCAACACATTCTTTTGTTTTATCAGTTTGTATTTGAACAAAATGATTTACTGAATACATACTAAATTCAATTTGTCTATGAAATAAATCACAACTGGGAAATCTGCTTCTGTTCCTTGAATTACACTTTCTCTTCCTGATTAGATTTCTCAACTGCATTTTTCACATTTTGTATACTTTGTCTTCTTCTTTCTTCCTCTTATTATGGGTTTAGCCACTTTACTTTCATTGAAAAATAAGAATAAATTCTCCTTGACATCATTCCCATCTTCTCTGGGAACAGACTCCACTAACGTCAAGTGCTGGTTTGAGTTTCACTTTTCTAACCAACTTTCTTTAGACCAAGGCCATTGGAGTGGTGGAGCAGAAAACAGACTTGGAGTGAACTACGCACAGGCATCTGACCTTGACTCTTTTCTGCCATCCCCCTAAATGTTCATTCCAGAACCCGTTCCAGCAAGCCAGAATTGTAGCTTACACCTGTGAGCTTTAGCCCATTTCCCTTTCTACGTAGTGCACCAGAATATGGGAAGCCAAGGAATATGACAAAGCCTAAAATAACTATGAGCCTGGGAATAGAATAGAAACTGAAGAATACAACCCTTGGTTATGGCAGGTCCTGAAGCAGTGAAAACCCTGGCAGTTATACTTATTGGGACACAGTGATGATCTTCAGATGTTTAAATTATCCAGAGGTATCTACCAGCCCTCGCTTCTCATTATATAAAGAAGAAAATAAAATAAATAGAATAAATGTCAATATTGTTTATGAATTGAAAACAAAGTAATAAGTACTTTTAGCAGAGAGGTAAACTTTATGATGAAGCTTGGCCACAGTTTTGAACTATTTCAGCAAATATTTTGGTTGCTTAGAGAATGTATTTGGCAAATTCATCTTTGATAAGGAACTGGTAAAGTCAAACACAGTCCAAGAGACATTACTGATAGTATAGTCATCTTTAGCACATCCATGTCAATGGAGGATGACTAGAATGAGTTTCCCATTTTTGAAACTAAGGCTGGAAGATAAGGGGTAATGGTGATTTCTGCCACTTTCTTCCATAACTGACATAGACAATACATTAGCTTCTCTGTTCTTAACTAAGATCAAGGTGTTTAGTGCTCAAACTGATCCCTACAAGTGTGTGGCTTTGTAATGACAAGACTAAAGTGTTTTCACTTCTCTTGAAATCTGAATCTGAGTTCTCTTAATACAGAAAATCCAGGAGAGTGCAGCGACACAGGTAGCTTGTGTCTGTAGTTCTTTCCTTTCAATTGAGAAGTAGTAGCCTTTTGAGCAGACTGCCAAAGTTTGCTCATTCCCCTGATGAAAGACTCGTACTTAGACTCTTTCTAATTTAGACTCTTTCTAAATTTTGACCCAGAAATCTCACTCCTGGGTATTTACCTGAGACAAACAGAGGTTTATGTTCACAGAAACATTGTATATATATTTATAGAAGCATTTTCATATTCACACAAAACTTACCATATTAACAAACAAGAGAATTTAATTATACACATATATGTATTTGTCTCTATACATAATATATAAGTATCTACTTACATATATAAATATCACCAATATATATATAAATATATCATATGTATATAATCTCCAAGTTGACTAAGTGGTAAATAATTGCAGTTTTCATTTCAGAGACAGTATTCAAAATAACTATAAAAATACTTTTGCTGTCTTCATGAAACTGCTGTAAAAGATCTCATGCAGATATTTTTGTAATTGTCTGAACTGAGCCAGAACTTTCATTTATTAGAAGAATTCCAAGAAAAGAAACAAACGAAGAAATAGCACACTTTCAAGCTGTAACATTAGACTAGGGCTTCAAATTTCAATCTGGTTTTATTACACATAATGGAAGCATACCTCATAGTAGAATCATTTATGAACATTCTTAAAATACTATAATCCAAATACACTAAAACTGAAACAAGCATATGAGAAACTATCCTCAATACATATTCTTATTTCTGTGGGCAAAATAATCTGTGATTTTTTTTCAAAACTACTGGTTTGCATGTTGTATTTGTTTTAATGGTAATAATGTTTCAACTTGCATTTAAATCCTATTCCTATAAATATTGTTTAACCTACTTTATATGATTTTTGTTTTCCCTTCAGTATTAGCCTCAACTCAGAATGGATTTACAATCATAAGCATGTGTTCCATACCTTGCTTGTATCAGAGACTTTTACCATCCCAGGAACTGAACTTCTGGAAAATGTTACCACAGGTCTCACATATCTAGTTTTAAGGAAGGAGAGAGTGGCAATTTCAATTCTAGAAAGTACATAATGACATCAGGGACCCTAAGTTGCCCTCAAATGCTTTGGACACTTTTATCTAAAACCTGTTTGAGATCCATGATTATTTCTGGCTATGACATGATTACTGAGTTTTAATGATTGTGTCCAAGAAAAATGATATCAAAGAAAAAATGCTAACAGGTTAATAATAGGGAGAAGTTCAGATGATGCTAATATTAATAATAACAGCAAAGATCTTTACCCTGAAATTTAATGGAACATTTTCTTTCTCATATTATTCCTTCTAGAAGGTTGAGGTACCTATTCTGGTACTCTTTATACTTCTAAGAGAAGAACCTACATGAATATGAACTTGGTTTAAATGAATGGTGAATTTGTTGTTGTTCAGTCACTCAGTCACGTCCAACTCTTTGCAACCACACGGACTGCAGCACTCCAGGCTTCCCTGTCCTTTGCCATCTCCTGGAGCATGCTCAAACTCATGTCAATTGAGTCAGTGATGCCACCCAAATATCTCATCCTCTGTCATTCCCTCCTCCTCCAACTTCAGTCTTTCCCAGCATCAGGGTATTTTCTATTGAGTCAGCTCTTCGCATCAGGTGGCCAAAGTATTGGAGCTTCAGCTTTGCATCAATCCTTCCAATGAATATTCAGGATTGACTTCCTTTAGGATTAACTGGTTTGATCGTCTTGCAGCCCATGGGACTCTCAGGAGTCTTCTCCAATACCAAAGTTCAAAAGTATCAATTCTTCTGTGCTCAGGCTTATTTATGGTCCAACTCTCACATCCATACATGACTACAGAAAAATCATAGCTTTGACTATATGGATCTTTGTCAGCAAAGTAATGTCTCTGGTTTTTAATATGCTGTCTACGTTTGTCATAGCTTTTATTCCAATGAGCAAGAATCTTTTAATTTAGTGGCTGACACCATCTGCAGTGATTTTGGAGCCCAAGAAAATAAAGTCTGTCACTATTTCCATTGTTTCCCCATCTATTTGCCATGAAGTGATGGGATCAGATACCATGATCTTAGTTTTTTGAATGTTGAGTTTTAAGCCTCTCTTTTCATTCTCCTCTTCACTTTTACCAAGAGGCTCTTTAGTTCCTCTTCTCTTGCTGTCATAAGGATGGTATCAATTGCATATCTGAGGTTATTGATATTTCTCTGGGCAATCTTGATTGCAGCTTTTGCTTCATCCAGCCCAGCATTTTTCATGATGTACTCTGCATAGGTGTTAAATAAATAGAGTGACAATATATAGACTTGACCTATTCCTCTCCCAATTTTGAACCAGTCAGTTTTTCCATGTCTGGTTCTAACTCTTGCTTCTTGAACTGCATACAGATCTCTCAGGAGGCAGATAAGGTGGTCTGGTATTCCCTTCTTTTGAAGAATTTTCCACAGTTTGTTGTGAGCCACACAGTCAAAGGTTTTAGCATAGCCAATGAAGTTAAAGTGGATTTTTTTTTTTCTGGAACTCTCTTTTTCTATGGTCCAATGGATGTTGGCAGTTTGATCTCTGGTTCCTCTGCCTTTTTGAAATCCAGCTTAAACGTCTGGAAGTTCTCAGTTCACATAATGTTGAAACCTGGCTTGGAGAATTTTGAGCATTACTTTGCTAGCATGTGAAATGAGTGCAATTGTGTGGTAGTCTGAACAGTCTTTGGCATTGCCCTTCTTCGGGGTTGGAATAAAAACTGATCTTTTCCAGTCCTGTGGCCATTGCTTAGTTTTCCCTATTTGCTGGCATTTTGAGTGAAACACTTTAACAAGATCATCTTTTAGGATTTGAAATAGTTCAGCTGGCATTCCATCACCTCCACCAGTTTTGTTCATAATAATGATTCCTAAGGCCCACTTGACTTCTCACTCCAAGATGTCTGGCTCTAGGTGAGTGATCACACCATCGTGGTTATCTGGGTAGAAGGATGTACGCTCATCTTCTCCTGTGAGTACACCAAAATGGCAACTGGCTGCTGAAAAACCATCAACAGAAGAATGTTGTTGTTGTATTGTGTTTAGTCATTCAGTCGTGTTCGACTATTTGCGGCCCCATGGACTGTAGCCTTCCAGGATCCTCTGTCCATGGAATGCTACAGGCAAGAATATTGGTGTGGATTGTCATGTCCTCCTCCAGGGGATCTTCCTGACACAGGGATAGAACCCAGATCTTCTGCATTGCAGGCAGGTTCTTTACCATCTGTGCCACCAGGGAAGCCCAGGAGAATGGTGCAGCTCACCAAAAAAAGATACCCCACATCCAAGGGCAAAAGAGAAGCCTCAACAAATCAGGAGGCAGGGTGCAATTGCATTTAAAATAAAATCACAGACCCACCAGAGATGCTTGAAGGGCACAAACAAAACCTTGTGTGCACCAGGACTGAGGGAAAGAAGCAGTGACCCCACAAGAGACTGAGCCAGGCCTGCATCTGTCTGTTTGACTGTCTCCTCTGGAGGCACGGGTCAGCTGTGACCTGCCAAGGGGACAGGTGTTCTGGCTGCAGCAGACCTGGGAGGCATGGCATGTGGCATTCGTTCTCTTCGAAGAGGTTGCCATTAGCCCCACTATAGAGCCTCCAGGCAGACAACCCATAAACTGGAGAACAACTTTACCAAAGTTCTCAGAAGTTCTAGGACCCTGCAACAGATTTCCCACCTGGGGATGCAGCAAAAGGACTAAGAACCCCCAGGGAAACAGACTCTTTGAGGGCACAACAAAACCTTGTGTGCACCAGGACCCATGGAGAAAGGAGCAGTCACTCCACAAGAGACTGAGCCAGACTTGCCTGTGAGTGTCCACGAGTCTCTGGGGGAGGTGTGGGTCAACAGTGGCCCGCTGTGGGGTCAGGGGCACTAAACACAACAGTCCTGGGAGCCACAGCATGCTGTCATAAGTCCTTTTGAAGGAGGTCACCATTACCATCATTACCCCTACCATAGTTTGGTGTGAGGCCAAACAGGGAGGTACAGGGAGGAAACACAGCCCCACCTGTCAGCAGAAAATTGTATTAAAGATTTACTGAGCATGGCCCTGCTGAGCAGAGCAAAACCCAGTTTGACCCACAGCCAGTCCTTCCAACCAGAAAACTACCACAAGCCTCTTACACTCACCCATCAGAGGCCAGACAGAATAAAAACCACAAACACAGAAAGCTAACCAAACTGATCACATGGGTCACAGCCATGTCTAATGCAATGACAATATGAGCCGTGTCATGTAAGGCCACCCAAGACGGACGGGATAGGATGGAGAGTTCTGACTAAACATGGCCCACTGGAGAAGGGAATGGCATACCACTTCACCATTCTTGCCTTGAGAACCTCATGAACAGTATGAAAAGGCAAATGGTAGGATATGACCTAGTAATTATGATAATTAATTATACTTCTTAAAAAACTAGGTTATTTGGCTCATTTTCTCTTCTACCCCCAAAGTAGCCGACTGCATCATTACTGTCCCAAGGTTTGCCTGAGAAGAGCTGCTGGGGAAGGTGTTATGAGTAGAGATGAGCTCATGGAAATTCCAGGCCACATCACTTGAGTCCACAATGATCCAGAGCTGGGCGGAGTGGCCACTTCCTTCCCCAAAACTTATATTTTCAGTCTCTGGTCTTAGAGAAGAGCCTCTCATAGATGAATTCATCTGCAAATTTCAAACTCAATCTGATAGATTTTTTAGATCATGAAACCCTCATAAATAAAGAAAAAGTGTCACCATGATTTACATCCACCTTTCCACTGCATTTCCCTCTTTGGATGTATCTCTCCCTTCTTGAGTGTCTCTGGCTCTCTAATCAAAAGAAACTGTGTGATTTCAGGTCAGCCTTTGAAATGAAATCCCAGCATGCTTCCATGCAAAACTGTTTTTATGTTTACTGTGGAATAATGCTGTGAAAAGATAGCCAATTTACTTTTACGACAAACACCCCCTCCACACACACACACAGACACACACACACTCTCATCATATATACTGATATCTTTACCGATACGTGTTAAAGTAAAATTAATCAGTACATCACCTAGGTGATATTAAGTGCATAAAACGCACAATATACTTGTACATTTAGAGACAGAATTTAATAAAAGTCCAGTGATGGACTTTTTTTATTTCACAAACTTAAGATAATCCATAAAACAACTCTTAAGAAGAAAGATTACCCTCAATTTTCCAGATTAAAAAAAACAAAACAAAACCTGAATTCAAAGCAGTTTAATAGTCAAAGTGGTTAAAAACACTCTAGCTAATAAGTAGTAGAGAATGAAATATTGTCTTATACAATAATGAGCATTTTAAAATTAAGCATTTATTCACTATTATTATTTATTCACTATTATTATAATCTTAATATCTCTCAATAGAACTGATACTGATTCATTAAAAGTATATTACTGTCATAAAAACCAACAAAGCAATTTTTATAAGATGACACTGTGTTTATCTTGATTTTTAGGTTTGCATTTAAACATTTCTGAGTGTTTTGTTTTTTTTTTAATCATACTTGTGTTTTCTTTAACCAGGGGGCTAGAGAAAGGCAAACTAAATTACTTCCCATCAGGTTAATTTGGCCTACAACCAATTTTGCTCAAGTTTCCTCACCTGAGCATATTTATTGATCCAAAATTAAAATTTATAATCTTTTTTTGTCTGTCTTCAAACATTATGACATAGAAAAGTTACAATATAACTTAGCATTTATTTCTGTTCCTATTTCTCCAGTCACTGTCATTTTCATGGAAACAAAAAATACTTCAGCAGAAATCTTTGAAACAACTACTGCAGTATTTACATATGTAAATATATGATAGATATTAATTTTTAAATATATGAATTTGAAATTGAGTGATATTATGAAAATTACATTTTTAGAGTCAATAAAATGCATACACAGATGTGTGTTTCTAATTAATCTGTGCTGGATAAATTTCTTAGTATTCTCTACATGTGCTTTCAGTATTTGTTTTTTTTTTACGCTAATGAAAAACTAAGTATGGTTGTCTATCATAATAAAAGACTAAAGCAATATATAATATCATACATTCATGTTACATTTAAATGAACACAAATTTTTCTTATTCAAGGAGTATATTATTTATATTTACACAGTAGCATGATATATATTTAAGTTGTCAAATCTAATTGTCCATCTTGACTTTGCTCTTATATCTATATATGAATATCATTAGAAACATGAAAAATTCCCTAAGAAGGAAGAGGTTTAAGTTGAAAACGCATATTTCTTTGGTTGGCAATCAATCTTTTTTTTTTTTTTGCCACCTTTAAGTTCTTTTCATGCTACTTTCAATACTCACCTAAAAGTGTGAGAGATCTCACAACTTTATTATTTTAGAATAAAGTCATGTTTTGTTGAACAGGTATAAAAATATAAAAATCCATTAAACATAAATACATCAGATCTTTTGTAAGATGAAATTTTATGAGGAAAATGCTTAGTGGTATAGGTCATTAGTATCTGCATAGCACATACGACAATTTTTGTTTATATTTTTTATGGAATATATCCTGCATTAAAACCCTAGTGCTATTGATAGGAACTTTGTCAATTTTATTTATGAACAAATATCCAGCACTTAGAATTTAGATAGACTTACAGCTGAATTTCAGGTAACCTTCTATGAATAAATGAGTTTTATTTTTTACAGAATTAATTGTTTAGGAATTCAATATGCATCATAAATGTATTATCATCAAGTACTAAACTTATGCAAGTAGAATTTGTTTTTTACTAGACATTTGATGGAGAAGGCAATGGCATCCCACTCCAGTACTCTTGCCTGGAAAATCCCATGGACGGAGGAGCCTGGTAGGCTGCAATCCATGGCGTCACTAAGAGTTGGACACGACTGAACGACTTCACTTTCACATTTCACTTTCATGCATTGGAGAAGGAAATGGCACCCCACTCCAGTGTTCTTGCCTGGAGAATCCCAGGGACGGGGGAGCCTTGTGGGCTGCCGTCTATGGGGTCGCACAGAGGCGGACACGACTGAAGCGACTTAGCAGCAGCAGAAGATATTTGATGCTTTGCCATTTTATTTTTTTACTCAAAAGATATGCTTCAGTAGGTTGAAAGTCATGCTATAGTTGCATTGAACATCTTGAAGACTATAATTTTTCCTGGGACAAAATATAGAACAATTTTTATTTTCCTCCATATTTTTAAACCAAGTAAAGCACAATGTAAAGGGTGGAGCAGATGAGTGACAGCTACATGGAGACTGAAGACGAGGTAATCCTATTGGCTGAACTGCGTGCCGCCCCCAAGTTCGTATATTGAAGTCTTGACCCTCCAAAGCCTCACAATGTGACTGCATGTGTGGAGAGATGCTATAAAGAGGTAATTAAGTTAAAATTTGACTGCTGGAACAGTTCTAAAGCTCACATCCCGGTATCTCTTTGTCTGTCCAAAGATCCTCTTCTAATAAGGACACCAGTCAGATTTCATTAGGGTCTACCCTAATAGCCAAGTGTTATATATTTTATTTCTTCACTGTAACATCAATGTAAAAGCTATTAAATATCATCTTCAAAATGTAGATTTCTCTAAACTCTGTTTTTACCCCTGAATTGTAATACTAATTATATAAAAGGCAGTTTTCTAAAAATGGAGGTGCTTATCCTTCACAAAGCATGAATAACTCAATTAGAATCAGCTCACGGATGGGAATGAGCAGCAAAATTGTTATAATTAAGAAATAGAAGTACTGAAACTGAAAAAAATAATATTTTAAAAAATTCTCAATCCCAAAACCTATGATACCATTTGATTCCTAGTTCTCTCCCAATGATTCAACAATTCATGTGGGATAATATCAATATACAACCCAAGCTGAAACAGTTTCAATTTTACTCCTACTTCACTGCTACCAGCAAAGTCTGTGCTTCTATTATTTTTCACATAGAATACTACAAAAACCCCATTTCTCATCTATTGTCCCCCACCTATACCCCACCTCACATAAAATTCTTTATTCATTCACCAGAGTAATACTAGTAAAACAGAAATATAATTATTCCCTTATTTATTCAAAACCATAATAATTTCCAATTTTTTTTAATTTTATTTTATTTTTAAACTTTACAATATTGTATTGGTTTTGCCAAATATCGAAATGAATCTGCCACAGGTATACATGTGCTCCCCATCCTGAACCCTCATCCCTCCTTCCTCCCCATACCATCCCTCTGGGTCGTCCCAGTGCACCAGCCCCAAGCATCCAGTATGTGCATCAAACCTGGACTGGCGACTCATTCCATATATGATATTAATTTTATACAGAATTAAAAAATCTTAATCACATGGCCTATGAGATCATAATGAATTGGCTCTGGCTGTGGTCTATTGATGACAGGAATATCCTTAGTGCATTATTTTCTTTGGCAAAATGTTTTGCAAATCCTCCCTTAAAGGGATAGTCTATTTCCTCACGTCAAAAACTCAGGTTTTGGCCTTATGACTTATTTACACAATAAATAGAAGGCACCAGGAGTGAGTGTGTGAAGGTGTCACAACATGACAGGCCTTGCAAATTTGCTCTCTGGACCCCTACCTCTGTCACAGACACCAGCCTGAGCAAGCCCACAGCAAGATGAGAAATCACATAAAGAGGCAAGTCATCCTGGTGAAGGCCACCCTGAACTAACTAGCCCCCACGTGACAGCAGAA
This sequence comes from Bos grunniens, assembly GCF_055505025.1. Taxonomy (NCBI): domain Eukaryota; kingdom Metazoa; phylum Chordata; class Mammalia; order Artiodactyla; family Bovidae; genus Bos; species Bos grunniens. The sequence continues at coordinate 12,338,223 of NC_141191.1, forward strand.
GAGAAATCAAGCCCAGCAGAGACTGACTGACCTAGGCCTATAGATGCCTGTGAAATAATGTTTTTAGACTACTAAATTTTAGAGTTGACCCTTTGTTCAGCAATGCCAAACAGATACACCTGCGTAGCTTTCCAATTTCATTTCTTACCAATGGCCATCTCTCCTTTGTCTCTAGTCTCAGGGGCCCTCTCTTAAGTCAGGTCTCCAGGTTGCCTCTAGGATTTGTACCTGTTGTTTCTTCTGCAATGCTCTTACAGGAGGCTTTTCCAAGGATATGGACTTTTCTCACTTTCTTCTGCCCTCTGTTCATCCCCTCCAAGAGGGTTTCACAATTATCCGTTTCCCTCACCATGCTATTTTCTTCTGTAACAATTATCCCTCCTTGATATTGCTTATTTTTTTGCTTTCTCCATACGAGGATGTACGTACACTCAGTACAGGGGTTTTTTATAGTCGGAATTTTAAACTGCCTGACACATGCCCTTGATGAATAAATTAAACTGTGGATTTAAAAATATGATATACTTGCATATTAAAAAACTATATATTAAAGACATTACATTATTTATTAAAAAAAAAAAGTCTTATGTTCTTTTGAAACATTTCCATAGAAGAGTATTAGCTCAAACAAGAACTAAAGAGAAAATCCCCTTATTACCAAAGACAGCTATGACAGATTGAAAAAGTATTGTCATCTTTCTCAGATTTGAGCTGACCATTTAAAAATAATGCAGAAACATCATAATTCTTGATATCAGGGTTGGTAGATAATGAAGAGGGGACATTATATTCCAGAAAATAATTTGAATAAGTATCTCACTGAATGTTTATGATTATTTTAAAGCATGCTGTTTTAAAGCAACTCACAACTTAAAACTACTGATGCTACATAGATGACTTCACCCTCATTCATAAAAATGATATACAACAAGCCATAGTTATTCAACCAACAGTTCCCTGAGATCACCTTGGATGTAGAGTCTGAAATAGACATGGGATTGTCTGACTTGGATATTAAGCTTTATGGAGCAGCTCCTACTTTGTATGTAAAGGATGTTGCAGACATAGAACAGTAGGTTTTCAGCAAGGCTCCCCAGGAATGGGCAGTGAAGTGCTTATTAATGCTTGTAGAAGCCTCTAGACTTAACCACTGACTGCATCACTCTATGTCCACATGTAACTCAATTCTCCCTATATCAGGTTTATAATGTGGCTCAGGAGAAGGATACAGGTCCACTGGAAGAAAATGCAAACTTGTGTCCAACTGCAGTTTAACTGCAGTTTTTCCCTCTCAAAACTGCTTAGGTAGTTTTGACGTATATTAAAGGTTAAGGAGATGGATGTGTACAGATGTTTTTATTTTACTATGATTAAAAAGTGGCAAATAGTTTTGAAAACAAACATAGGAATTTAGTTTACCTTCTGTTCTGAACCCGATGCATGTATGCGTGCTCCGTCATGTCCAACTCTTTGTGACCCACGGACTGCAGTCTGCCAGGCTCCTCTTCCATGGGTTTCTCCAGGCAAGAATACTGGAATGGGTGGCCACTTCATCCTCCAGGGGACTTTTGTCACCCAGGGATCAAATCCTTATCTCCTGAGTCTCCTATATTTCAGGTAGATCCTTTACTGCTGAGCCACTGGGGAAACCAGTTCTGAACCCAGTGCCCACATGAAATACAAAGAGAAGTAAACAACAAGAAAAAATAGTGCAGTTTCCACAGAGAAACCATGAGTAATCATTAGTTAAACCCATTTCACCTGTAACCTGACTTCACGAACCAAGGTTGTAATTGTAGTTACAAAAGTCTCTCACCGGTCCTCTAGCACGTAGGCTAAACAATGAGAAACGTGCCTCAGTTGTTTTCCAGAAACTTGGAATTAGCTGTGTGTAGCTGGAACTGCACTGGTTAGAACTGCCTGGATAGGACCCCTGACCCTCCAACTAGACATGCATGAATGGGTGATCTTTGACCGCAGAGGGCTTAAAACTCCGCCCTCAGCTCATGCTGCTGCCACCATCTTTACAGTGGAGAAGCGCTATGGCTTAGTTATGCCTGTACAGAACTACGAGTCTACGAGTTTTCCAATCACTTTTCCCCACCCTCCCCAGGCTCCCTACAATGCCTCAGACCACTAGGCTTCCTTATCTTATAAATACCTCTGCCCCTTGCCTTCAATTAGGCTTGTCCTCCTATTTTCTCCCTTGGGTGCCTTATGAATAAATCCTCTCTTTGCTTCATGTTAAGCAAAAGAACCTGTTTCAGTAACAGGATCAAGACAGAATGACGCACCAGATACCATTAATGAAGATGAAAGGACTTAGTTCATAGAAAAGTAGATTTGGGATAAAGATATTGATAATTCAAAATAAAATGGAATTTTAAGTGCCAACAGGATACATAGAAATAAAAGATCATTGTGCAATTGTTCCTGATTCTAACTGCAATGCATTTTCAAAGTGAAGATGAGATTAAAGTATAGGGAAATCACGTCTCTTATAATTGCAAGTATATGATGGACCAACTGCTCAGAGAGAGGGTAGAGCCTGACTGCGGGGTGGACATGAATTTGGGGGTGGACACTATTCAACTTGCAATATCCTCTCAAGTGCCTTCCTATTTGATACATCCCAACACTTCCCAGGCCCAGGAGAGAGATGGGCGTTGGTGGGGGGAAGAGTTTCTTCTGCTCCTGCTCATTAGCGGTTCTGATATTTGGGCTGCTGTGGGACTTAGAGAAGGGAAATAAACCAGAAAACTCTGCTGTGTTACTCCTCTTAGTTATTACCCCTTGCAGTTCTGCCTATAATTATTTTCGGTAGATTTATAAGATGGTTGTTTTCTGTTTATTATCAAGGTATTTTAGGTGTCATTAATGGATGCTTCCCTGGTGGTTCAGACAGCAAAGAATCTGCCTGCAATACAGACCGGGGTTTGATCTCTGAGTCAGGAAGATCCCTTGAAGAGGCAAATGGCTATCCGTTCCAGTGTTCTTGCCTAGAGAATTCAATGGACAGAGGAGCCTGGCAGGCTACAGTTCATAGGGTTGCCAAGAGTTGGACATGACTGAGCAATTAACACTAGCATGGTGTATGTTTATTTTACCAAAACCTGGAACTAGATGCCCCCTGTCCATTGACATTTGAAGTAAATATTCTTATAGTTTTGGAGAAGGTAATGGCACCCCACTCCAGTACTCCTGCCTGGAAAATCCCATGGACGGAGGAGCCTGGTGGGCTGCAGCCCATGGAGACCCGACTGAGAGACATCACTTTCACTTTTCACTTTCATGCATTGGAGAAGGAAATGGCAACCCACTCCAGTGTTCTTGCCTAGAGGACCCCAGGGATGGGGGAGCCTGGTGGGCTGCCATCTATGGGGTCACACAGAGTCGGACACGACTGAAGCGACTTAGCAGCAGCAGCATTCTTATAGTTTAATTTAGCTCTGTCATTTTATTTTTCTCTATGTCCTTTTGGCTTTCATTATGCTGTTCTTTTCCTGCCTTAATATTTGTTTGGATATCTTTGTAATCTATTTAATTGGTAGAATTTTTTTAGTTACATCACATTAATTTTTGTGGTTCCTCTGCATGCTATCAGGGCTTGCCTTGTAGCTCAGTCAGTAAAGAATCTGCCTGCAATGCTAGAACCTGGGTTCAATGCCTGGGTCAGGAAGATTCCCTGGAGAAGGAAATGGGAACCCACTCCAGTATTCTTACCTGGAGAATCCCATGGACACAGGAGCCTGGCAGGCTAAAATCCACGGGATCACAAGAGTCAGATATGACTTAGCAACTAAACCACCACTATATTTTATAAGAGACATACCTAAACTTTCACTTTCTGTTTAGATTTAGAATTATGCCACTTTGAATAAAATTTAGAAACCTTGCTAATAAAATTTAGAAATATGGGTGTCATTGACCTCTAATGACCCTTTGTCATAATTATTTTATATGTGTAAACTTATATGTATTATATATAAATTTATGTATCACTGCTTCCCTTGTGGTTTAGCTGGTGAAGAATCCACCTGCAATGTGGGAGACCTGGGTTCTATCCCTGGGTTGGGAAGATCCCTTGGAGAAGGGAAAGGTTACCCAGTCTAGTATTCTGGCCTGGAGAATTTCATGGACTGTGTAGTACATGGGGTTATAAAGAGTCAGACACGACTTAGTGACTTTCACTTTCATCAATGTTAGAACATACTATAGTTTTTGCTTTCAAAAATTATCTTTTGAAGAACTTACTTAGATATTAACCATTTCTATTACTATTTGTTCATTTCTGAAGATTTAAATTTTTATCTTCCTTTATCCTCAGTTCAGTTCAGTTGCTCAGTCGTGTCCGACTCTTTGCGACCCCATGAATCACATCACACCAGGCCTTCCTGTCCGTCACCAACTCTCGGAGTTCACTCAAACTCATGTCAATCGGGTCGATGATGCCATCCAGCCATCTCACCCTCTGTTTTCCCCTTCTCCTCCTGCCCCCAGTCCCTCCCAGCATCAGGGTCTTTTCCAATGAGTCAGCCCTTCGCATGAGGTGGCCAAAATATTGGAGTTTCAGCTTCAGCCTCAGTCCCTCCAATGAACACCCAGGGCTGATCTCCTTTAGCATGGACTGGTTGGATCTCCTTGCAGTCCAAGGGACTCTCAAGACTCTTCTCCAACACCACGGTTAAAAAGCATCAATTCTTCGGCGCTTAGCTTTCTTCACAGTCCAACTCTCACATCCATACATAACATTTGTAATCAATCATTTTATAATTTTCCTTTTATATATAAAACATTATTTTCTTCTATCTGCCTTCAAGTTCTTTTCTTCTTATCTTTGGTTTTTAGATGTCTGATTATGGTGAGTCTTGGCTAGTTTCCTTCAATTTCATCCTGTGTGGTGTTTGACATTTTTGAATTTGTAAATTTATATATTTTTCCAAATGTTTTGTCAAATGTTTTTCTGGTTCTATCTCTGTTCCCTCTCCCTCCTAGTATTCTGATGCAATCATTCTGGAGATTTTCTTTTCTTTTCTTTCCTGTTTCAATGAAGATATTTTTGTGAAATAAAATCAATCATACTTAATAGAAAATGCTTGAAAGAATAAGGAAATATGTCAAATAAATGTTAAGAGCTTCCATTACAGAAACTTTTCTAGGTGTATTACAATGAAAGTTTTGCTTTACTCACCAATACTTTATTATCTGAAAATTACCTTTAACATGGAAAAAAAAAAACAAAAACATGCTATTCTAGATGTATGAATCTTATCCTATTTGATCACAGTAATCATGAAAAAATCAGTCATATTGATGAAAACTGATAAAGCTTTGTATCTGAAAGGTATTTTACAATACCATAAATATGTTTCTACATTTTTTCCTTTACTAACACACACACTTCATTACAATTCTGAACCTTTTAGTAAAAGGATTAACACTGTCCTTCTTTAGATTCCACATGTACATAAAAATTGAATATGTTTTCATCCATCCTTTACTTATAATCCAAACAGAAATAGCTGCAGAATATAGTAAAGGCTTTATTATAAAAACTGAGCACACCCTTGAAGCAGATTAAAAGAACGTATCTATTATTAATACTGATGTTACCAAGCATATGAAATGTGTTTTTTTTTCCCCTGCTACAAATAATTGAACTTGTATAACCACTGTATGTGCATATACTGAGAATTAGACACACTCTGTTGATTGATGTAGTTGATGGTTTAAGGCTCCAAGGTCTAAAAGCAGTACTATTAATATACTTGTATATTTTATATGAAAATAATATGTTAAACACCTTTGAAGCCTTGACTTTCTATTCTCTCTATATTTAGCTATTGAGAACATAAACTTAGCAGTTGTCCACATCTATAATTCAATTTATGGTTATGTTTTTAAAAGCAGCATTCATCATTTGTATTTAGTAATTGGTCAAATTTTATGGCTCCCCTTGTGGCTCAATAGTAAAGAATCCATCTGCAGTATAGTAGATCCAGCTTGGATCACTGGGTTGGGAAGATCCCCTGGAGAAGGAAATGACAACTCACTTCAATATTCTTGCCTAGAAATCCCATGGACAGAGAAGCCTGGTGGGCTATAGTCCATGGAGTCGCAAAGAGTTACATACAGCTGAATATGCACACACACAAATTTTATTGGAGTAAAATGTTTATCATGTGTTGATTTATACAAAAAAAATGTGAATTGGACAATTATTATGAGATTTAAAATTGTGAAATGAAAAAATATAGCTCCTTGACCTCAAGTGATATAAAATTTAATTAAGATGAAAAGTCATACATTATTGAGATATCACATCACTGAACCAGGCGGGATGTGTTAAATAGCCTTGGACAACTAATATTTTGGCACTTATTTTTTTCTTATCTATGAAATAAATTTGACTCTATTTTTCAAGCTACAAAAGCAGTTGCTAAATTAGTGCTCTTGACCTAAGTACTATGCATCAAGAAAGAATGAAAGAGAAATGAGAGCTCCATGTCTATAAAAAGATTAGAGTTTTCTACTTAATATGTTTTTTATTAACTAGAAATTGAGATCAGTTCAGTTTAATCGCACAGTCATGTCAAATTCTTTGCGACCCCATGGACTGCAGCATGCCAGGCTTTCCAGTCCTTCAGCAACTCCCCAAGTTTACTCAAATTCATGTCCATAGAGTTGGTGATGCCATCCAAACACCTCAGCCATTGTCATCCCCTTTTCCTCCTGCCTTCAATTTTTCCCAGCATCAGGGTCTTTTCCAATGAGTCAGTTCTTTGCATCAGGTGGCCAAAGTATTGGAGTTTCAGCTTCAGCATCAGTCCTTCCGATGAATATTCAGGACTGATTTCCTTTAGGATGGACTGGCTGGATCTCCTTGAAGTCCAAGGGACTCTCAAGAGTCTTGTCCAACACCACAGTTCAAAAGCCCCAGTTCTTTGGCACTCAGCTTTCTTTATAGTCCAACTCTCACATCCATACATGACTACTGGAAAAACCATAACTTTGACTCGATGGACCTTTGTTGGCAAAGTAATGTCTTTACTTTTTAATATGCTGTCTAGGTTGGTCATAGCTTTTCTTCCAAGGAGTAAGCGTCTTTTAATTTCATGACTGCAGTCAACATCTGCAGTGATTTTGGAGCCCCCAAAAATAAAGTCTCTTGTTGTTTCCATGTTTTCCCCATCTGTTTGCCATGAAGTGATGGCACTAGATGATCTTAGTTTTCTGAATGTTGAGTTTTAAGCCAACTTTTTCACTCTCCTCTTTCACTTTCATCAAGAGGCTCTTTTGTTCTTCTAAAGAAATTATTAGTAGCCAACTAGAAATTATTAGTAGCCAACTAGATAGAGGAATTGTCCCACCCTAAAAATAATATATAGACTAGGCAGAATTAGATATTTGATGATATCACACTATCTTATTCTGTCCAAAGCATGACTATCTGTATTTCATTTAAAAAAAGATAAAATCTTTAATGGGCTTCCCTTGTGGCTCAGCTGGTAAAGAATCTGCCTGTAATGCAGGAGGCCTGGGTTTGATCCCTGGATTGGGAAGATCCCCTGGAGAAGGGAAAAGCTACCCACTTCAGTATTCTGGCCTGGAGAATTCCATAAACTCTATAGCCTATAGGGTTACAAAGATCTTTAATAGTAAAGATCCTCAAAATACTTCAACCGAGAAACAGGCCAAAGAAAATATTTTTTCATTCATTCACTCAAGAACCGTTGATTTAGTTTTGAGTTGCATGGCCATCCATACCCATCTAAAAGAGAGGCAGTAAAATTTCTTTCTAGCAGAGAACACACACTCCTTTGGTGAGGAAGAATGAAAGTGAAGATGTTCAATAGACAGTGAGCAGTCTGTACCTAGAGCTCCATGATCTTTTTGAGGAAATTTCATCAGTCAAAGTGCACAGGACACCACTGGTGCACAAGGGGGAACAAGTCCTGGTCTAGGCCAAACTCCTTCTCCCAGAAACTGGAATCTTTATACAGTGACTACATCTGAAAACTCGCAGAAACAATTCGTTTGAGTTCAGAGTAGAGCTAGCCTGGTTCCTGCTCTAGTTCGCAACTTCTCCATCTCTGCTTCTTCAACACCTCCATTGACTCTGAAAGCTACTCCATATCCTTCCATTATACTCCTCCTTCTTTCTTAAAATTGAAGTATAGCAGATTTACAATATTGTCTTAGTTTCAGGTATAGAGCAAAGTGACTTTTATATGCATTTCATTTCAAATTCTTTTCTATTATAGATGGATACAAGATACTGAATATAGCTCTCTGTGCTACATGGTACGTGTTTGTTATTTATCATTTTATATGTAGTAATGTGTATCTGTTATCCCAAACTCCTAATGTATCCCCTCTCCTTTTCCTTTTGGTAACTATAAGTTTGTTTTCTATGTCTGTGAATCTATTTTTTTTTTTTAATAAATAAGCTCCCTTGTATCATTTTCTAGGTTCCATGTATGTGTTATCATATGATGTTTGTCTTTCTCTTTCTTGTTTCCTTCATTTAGTATGATCATCTCTCAGACGCCTACCATGCATAACAAAGACATTCTAATCACTTGAGTTTAGATCCCAGGGACCTGTGACAAACACCAATCAAATTCAATACAAGGGGGCACCTCTGAAGAAGCTAGAAAACATCCAATGAAAGAAGGAGCCAGTATTTGGATATCAACCAATTAGGGAATTTCAGCATCAGACTCCAAGAGCAACAGTCAAACAATCAATTTTGATGTTCTTGCCCCAAATGGTGCTGCCCTGACCCCAGTTAGAGGAAGTGGGGTTGAGGTGGAAAAAGGAAAGAGGAAGAAATTATCTCTTATTTTTCTACTGCTGATTTCTGAACATTGATTCGTTAGGGAGCACTGGGGGAGTGGAGATATTTTCATTGGAATAATGATTTATATTTCATTTGCATTGGGCTAGGTTGCTAATTTCTGAAAATGTGATTGAGAGGGATTAGAAGGCTTTGTCTTCCACCCCATATTTTCTTCAACACCAGAGACAAGAAATCCAGTAGCACAGGCTTGAAAAGGAACAGTGGGAGGAAAAACAAAATTATTTCATGACTTTTCCTTTCATGGTCCAGCTAGTTCAAGAAAGTATCTATAAATGTATTTCAGTCCCTTGGAAAATTGTGATTTAATTCTCCCAGGCTATGCTCAAGCTTTCACTTGCATGTCTGCATGAACTTGGCAGGGGTAGTTGTAAGGTAAGAGACTGGCCTGATTCATATTAGATTTTATCAGATCAGATCAGTCGCTCAGTCGTGTCTGATTCTTTGCGACCCCATGAATCGCAGCACGCCAGGCCTCCCTGTCCATCACCAACTCCCAGAGTTCACTGAGACTCACGAATTTCTACCATCAAATATAGACATGAGGGTATCATTGTGATTCCCACGATATGGGGATCCACAGAAGTAGTAACCAGCTTCCTTCACTCTTCAAACCCTTGGCATTGGGGTTTATATTGCCTTTCTATGGACTCTGAATTTTTAAATTATATGGCTATGATTAGAATCAAACATTTACATATTACCATATTGGTGGGCTTCCATGGTAGCTCGGTGGTAAAGAATCTGCCTGCCGAACAGGAGACATGGATTGGATCCCTGGGTCAGGAAGATCCTCTGGAGGAAGAAATGGCAACCCACTCCAATATTCTTACTTGGAGAGTTTCATAAACAGAGGAGACCAGCAGGTTGTAGTCCATGGGATTGCAAAAGAGTCAGACACGACATAGGGACTCTCTCCAAAGCCTATGCAACTAATCACTGTTAGGCTGAATCTTATATAATCAAAATTATATTATGAGTATAAGACACCTAAAGGCTAATCTGTTTCAAATTCCTCATTATATATACATATATAATTAAAGCACAAAATCAAATAGCCTGTGAATGAGGACGGTTGCAATGTAACAACTCCAATCTCACACTTTTACAATGCTCTTTTACTTTGTGACTATTTCACAAACTTTTGTTTGTAGTCTTGAATGGAATTTGCTGTGTAAAACTGATAAAAATGCCAATATGCTATTTTTCATGAAAGTGTGAAATCAGAGCCATACCTGCTCCCCACCCCCACTTCTTATATGACTTGACATTTCTGTGTTTTTTTGTACTTCCTTCTTTAGAGTTATCTTTTCAATTTAGCATTTGTAATATTATGTACTTCTAATTTTCACCCTACTCATGATTTTTTTCTACCTTATTTTGGGGAAGGGTACCGTTACTCTTCCTCCACTCACATTTTAAATATAGAGGTAGGTGCAGTTTTAGATGATAGCACTGCATGGATGAGAAATTGAGCAAAGTGAAAGTAACTCAGTCGTGTCCAACTCTTTGCGACCCAATGGACTATATAGTCCATGGAATTCTCCAGGCAAAAATACTGGAGTGGGTAGCTGTTCCCTTCTCCAGGGGATCTTACCAACTCAGGGATAGAACCCAGGTCTCCCACATTGCAGGTGGATACTTTACCAGCTGAGCCACCACTTCTAAGGTGAGTAGTAATTTAACATACTTGTAATTTAAGAGACTTGTAAGATGAGTATAATTTAGCAATGAAGAGGAAATGCATGATGGATTACCTCAGGAGAAGGAGCACGCTAAATAAAGGTTCATTCAGGTTGCTCTGTTGCTGAAGTGAAAAGACAAGAGAACATATAACTTCAGATTTAAATAATATATACCTTTCTTATTAATTAAAATAGTGAGTATTTTTACTGTCTTCACTGTCTTTGAAGAGCTATAACGTTCCCAGTGGGACTTGAAGTCATTTTTTAATGAGACAAAGAATCACTGAACCTAATTAACCTATTATTAAGAAAACTAAAGGAATGTATATCATTTTTACTTCAGGCAGAGAGAGAAGCTAGGGAGATGCACTTTACCATTCAGCTCTGGGAATTGATACGGTAGAACTACTAGAAGCAAACAGAACAAGATTTGAACATAGTTTGGTGTTACCTGTCTTTCCTATGCATATTTGAAAGTGTGTTAATCACTCAGTCCTGTCCAACTTTTTGCAACCCCAACTGTAGCCTGCCAGGTTCCTCTATTCATGGAGTTCTCTAGGCAAGAATACTAGAGTGGTCAGCCATTCCTTTCTCCATGGGATTTTCCCAACCCAATGATTAAATCTAGGTCTCCTGCATTTCAGGCAGATTCTTTATCATCTGAGCCACCAGGGAAGTGTTGTCAATTCAGACCTTAATGGGCTAATGTCAGCATTTTCTTTCCCTCCGATCACTTCTTAGGCTGCTCATAGGAATAGTCGTTTACTATCCCAGTCATAAAACTAAGGAAAGAATCCTTTTAATGACTAGATAATAATTAAACAGTGAATGGCCAATTCACTCAAACTAGGTTAAGCATGTAAGAAACATGAGGTAATGCCTTACAGTTAAGGATGTAATAGAGCTATACATAATGGAGAATAAATATAAGTTTTCAATTATTAAGCAAATTTAAGATCATATTGAATATATTTATATACAAGCAGATTAGTTTATATTTCCTGGGTATAGGAATATTAAAATAAAATCATTAGATACTTTATAACAGTGAGGTCAGTTTTCTATATAAACTGAACATATGTTTACATGTCTTTGGAATTCTTATCAAACATGTGAATATGAACAGTCTTCCAATATGCCAAGGGCAAGGGCTTGGCCCACACCCTAAAGAGTGGCTTCTCTCTGAATCCTAACAAATCCACCTCTTATTATGGCTTTGTCTCTCAATGAATGTTTGCACTGAGACCTCAGAGCCTGAGCTTCATTAGGTCCTGAAGCCAGGCATCTTGGGTTTTGGCTGGGCTCAAAGTCCCAGGAGAGAGCTGAAGGACAGGAGGAAAAAGCAGTGGGAAAAATGTGCCAAGGAATCCCCTTCACAGCCTGCCAGAAAATCTGCTAAATATCTGACCTGTGCCCACGGTTTTCATTGGCCTGATTATTGGCACAGAGATAATTAAAGACAGAAGAACCCCGACTGGCTTGTGTAACAGCTACTGGGGCCCAGCAGATGGTGCCTTTGGGACATACCAAAGAGTAGCCTCTCCAGCGTCCCTCAGTTGCTCCCACTGCCACCTGTCTGTTCGCGGGGGATCAAGGAAACAATAAACAGAGATGGTAAAGGAATTAAGATTTTGTTTAGGCATGTCCTTCCACCCATAGGATCGAGGACCTCCTACCTTAACTGGAGGTCAGAGCCGCGTGAGCTTTCTGCTGAGTTCGTTTTTCACTGTCCTGGTCTCCAGCATGATGGGCCTCTTGTCAGTTGGAAGACCTCCTACTTGTCAGTTGGAAGACCTTCTACTCCACTAAAAACCTTGCTGCTACTGTTGCTAAGTTGCTTCAGTCGTGTCTGACTCTATGCGACCCCATAGACAGCAGCCCACCAGGCTCCCCCATCCCTGGGATTCTCCAGGCAAGAACACTGGAGTGGGTTGCCATTTCCTACTCCAATGCATGAAAGTGAAAAGTGAAAGTGAAGTCATTTAGTCGTGCCCGACTCTTAGCGACCCCATGGCCATGGGATTTTCCAGGCAAGAGTACTGGAGTGAGGTGCCATTGCCTTCTCCTACTAAAAACCTTAGGGGCCATCAATAATTACAACGTAATTGTACATGTGTGAGTGTATACATAGTCACACATGAAACAACTCAGATATGTGCATGAATGTGTCAACAGGCTTTTGATACTTTATGACAGTGATAAGAAAGCTTCATTATGTAATAGCTTTCTACAAAATAAATTCTTTAAATTTTATTACTACCAGAAAATTGTCTCTTACGTTACCAAGATGGCTCATTAATTCACTAAAGTACAAAGACATTTTTAAAAAGGCAACACTCTACTTTGAATCATGAATTTCAATAATGGCAGTGTAAGAAAATGTCTGAAAGATGGCAAAATATATATTTTAGCACTGAATCTATATGTGCAAGTCAGGCACTCTAATTTTACCTGTCAGTATGGGGTTTTTGTTTCAATTTATAAAGACCAAATTCACATTTTTGAAGTGAGTTATTATTGCATATCTTCATTTAAGGTCAAGCAAAATTTTGAACATGTTAATCAAAGAGAATACTTATTGTCATATCTCACTTCTGACATTTAAGAAAAACTCTTCATGCAAATGAAGGATGTGACTAAACTTCCAAGGGAGTATATCAAATACTTCACACAGAAATACAATGAGCTCCTCTATATTGACTGAAGTCCTTCATGTGCCTCCTCTCAAGTGCAAATGAGACTTAGATTTCTTCTCTTTGAAGTAGAGCTACCCTTGTCCATACGCTGCTTAAAGCATACTGATGTCTATCATGAATGAAAATTACAGTATCACTTTAAAACATATCCAGGCACAGGATTTTTGTTTCTTACAAAAATATATCCAGTGCAGAAAGGATGTTAAATTCATCAAGCTATTTTCTGTAACTTGTAATTGCCTTGTAAAAACTTAAAATATCAGTTCATTTTTCCCTAAGATAATTTCCCTCAAATACTTAACTTTGTTATTGCATCTGATTTTTAATGATTTACTGTCTATTTTGCTGTATTTTATAGTCTATTTATTCTAAAAATTGTGCTTCATCAAGTAGGAACCTTAATTGGATATAATTGGGATGGAGGTGTCCTCAGTCCTATTTTATGAATCTTCAAGGCAGGAGATAATAGCAAATAAGCACTAAAATCTGCAGTGTCACATGCTCTTCTCTCCACAGCAATGACCTTGGTCAGGAGACTGTCACAGTCAGATTTTTCAACTGCTCACTTTTACCATAGTTAACATTGCTAGAGGGATCACTCTAAATGTAAGTCTTTTATTTGTCTAAGAGCCCTTTGGCAATCATGGGCAGCAAAAAATAGTACCTTGTTTAATCAAAGAATGTTTTCCCAAAACCCAAATAAATAAGTATTACCAGAGTGCTAGAAAAGATTAGAATGGCAGAGAGAGAACAAGGCCTGCTCTATTCTTGTGTAGTAAATATTTGTTTAGCTTTTACTAAGGTCCATCACAAAATGGTGCTGTTAACTCAAAAGTGAATAGAATATGTCATTTGCTCTTGGAGATCCCTTCAAAGTCTACTCTTTTTATTTCCAAGATTTATCTTTGATCACATCATTTACTCCCTCTTATCTTCAAATTTAATTGACCTATAACAAACTAGAGAGAATCATATTCTATGGATTTTGGATTTTCAGTGAACAATTGTATCCTGACCTTTTAATTCCAAAAATTCAAGAAATATTTCAAATAAATTTCAAGAAGTATTTCAAATAAAATACTGTTAGTTCCATGAAGTCATATCATGAACTTGTTATCTAATCCTGATTTATTATTGTACAATAAACAGAAGAACAAGGAAACATCACCTCTCGTTTTACATCATACCTTAATTTCTACAAAATGCTTTGTTTTGGATCATAATTATTTTAGCACCACAACAACCCTATTATTGCTTATCCAGTACAAGTCCATGAGATACTGAAATCCTTCATATGACACAACCATTCAGGAAACTTCACTACATTTCTGTAAAATGTCATATGTGTATTGTTGCAGGTCAGTTTCCCTGGGAAACAGACTCTGAGATGGAGATTTGTGTGCTGGAATTTAATAGGGAGTGCTCTTAGGATCAATTCCCAAATGAAGAAAAGAAAGCGGAACTACTGGGACGACATTGGGCTGCTGGATGCTGACAACAAAGACCTCAGTTGATCCATTGGTAGTTCTGAAGCTAGGATGGCTTATACAATTATCCCTGGTTACACCTTAATAGCCAGATATTTATATGCTTCACAACACCCTGTATTGGGACACAGATGAGCCAGAAAAGGGAATATCATATTCAACAAGCAAATCTCTTCATCAGTCGACAGTCACCAGAGGAGAAAATGGTGTGGTACAATTGTCAATGGTCCCAGCATGCAGAGAGATTTATGCTCTGATTCTAAAAGGTAGAGAGGAGTGGTATCACAGTATAATACCACAACTTCCCTAATATACAAACAATATTCTTTTTCTTGAATTTTTGGAATTAAAAGGTCAGGATACAATTGTTCACTGAAAATCCGAACTCTTTGACATATACAGAAATCCTGATAGCACCAAGACATAGAATTCATCCAAATAGTACATTCTGTTTCATTTTTTCCCCCATAACTAATTATTTGCCCTAATATTATTTGTCGTAGAAGGCAATGGCACCCCACTCAAGTACTCTTGCCTGGAAAATCCCATGGACGGAGGAGCCTGGAAGGCTGTAGTCCATGGGGTCGCTGAGGGTCAGACACGACTGAGAGACTTCACTTTCACTTTTCACTTTCATGCATTGGAGAAGGAAATGGCAACCCACTCCAGTGATCTTGCCTGGAGAATCCCAGGGACGGGGGAGCCTTGTGGGCTGCCGTCTATGGGGTCGCACAGAGTCGGACACAACTGAAGTGACTTAGCTTAGCTTAATATTATTTGTGCATTTTGCTTAAGGAAAAGTGAGTAGCAACTAGAGAAATTTCAGTTAGTCTTAATGTCTCCTGTTAAAAGAAGGGAAATATATCCCCAAGTCAGAGTGGATGTAACCAATCAGACCATGAGCAGCCATTGAAGTCTTGCCAGCAGTGTGATGCAAAAAGAGAACATGCTGACACCCTTTTTCTGTAGACTAGCAGATATAATTCTTTCTTTCTTTCCAGTTTATATCCAACTGTTTGGGCAGATAAGGTGGTAAACATGGATCAATTTTCTTGGATAAGTTAAAGTTATTCATTATGAAATAGAAAGATGGAATGAAACAAAAAGGAGAATGGATGCTGAAATAATATGAAAATTCAACAATTGATTAAAAAAATTAATTGACTATGTGATAGAATATTAAAAAGGAATTTGGGAACAAGGTAAAGGAAGCATTGTGCATTAAATAACTGGATCCCATGGAAATGTTCCCAGTTAGTGGAGTATCACTGGGTATGTTTTCAGAGAAAGACTTACAGAGAGCTGTGAACAAAGTCAGGTTAGAGACTAAAGCCCAGGACTGAGCACTGAGTCAGAAGTGTGGAATGTAACATAGGTTCAACCACAGCATGACGGACTTAGAAAGGACCAGTAAAACTCAATTTAAAAAAAATCAATCCTTTGTGATACCTAGGATCCAATGAGTAAACAGAACTGGTGATCAAATATGACACAGAAGATCATGGACCATCAGTAAATCTCTCAGAAGAATAAATGGTGCTTTAAGCACAAGGCCGTTAAAAGACTGTGACACTTGTTTACAACCCAGAAACTATCCTAGCATCTAAAACATGCAAGCACTGAAGGATGTCTATAAATACTTTAGGAAGGACCTGACTTTAAACAACAGAGAATGTAGAGAAAAATGTAAGTTGATGTACAAGGAAAGACAGGAAAAAGAAAAAAAGATTATTTTTTATTGTGTACCTTTTAACTGGATATTTGCTAAGCACTCTACATAATTATATCTTTTCATTTTTGTGAAAATGAGATTGGCATAATTAGCTCATTTTATATTTGACAAAACTGAATTGGTACACTCAAGTAACTTGCCTAAGTGGACAGCCAGTAAGTAATAAACCAGATTTCAGATCTTGTATTTACAGGATCTATGAACATAATTTGGAGAAGGCAATGGCACCCCACTCCAGTACTCTTGCCTGGAAAATCCCATGGACGGAGGAGCCTGGTAGGCTGCAGTCCTTGGTGTCGCTAAGAGTCGGGGATGACTGAGTGACTTCATTTTCACTTTTCACTTTCATGCATTGGAGAAGGAAATGGCAACCCACTCCAGTATTCTTGCCTGGAGAATCCCAGGGACAGAGGAGCCTAGTGGGCTGCCGTCTATGGGATCGCACAGAGTCGGACACGACTGAAGTGACTTAGCAACTTAGCAGTAGCAGGAACATAATTCATGGTTTTTTTTTATTTTTTCTTTCTAATTTCTCTCTTATTCCTCTAAAAACAAACACTTAATATTTTAAATGTTTTATTTCACTCCAAACTATAAAATAACTTTTGACAATGCTTATAATCACGTGAGTGGTATTCATTTTTATCATAGTATCTGTAAGTGTCCACTTGAAAAATCTGAAGGAAAATGTACTGACCAAACATAACTATGGCATAAGTCTTTATGTATATATTAAGAATTATAGGGAAAAAAACATACTTATGTTTTCCGTATTTATTTGGAACCACAAACTATGATACTATTTGGGTGGCAAGCATGAAACTAAAAACTAAAAGAAAATGGCCCCATTTGAGAAGATTGGAATTTTTATCCAATAACTTTTATGTGAATTACCCTTCAGAGTAGCTGGTTGGATAGCAAATCAAAAGAAGTCACTTGATATTGGAAAAAGCATGGTAAATTTATATATCCTGGAAGTGACTTAGCTATTTCATAATTTAATTAAGGTAGGAAATGGAAGTATTATCTCTGCCAAGCGATATCATCACTTCTGAATCACTGGTCCTTCTTCAATATTTTAAAGTAGGTCAGGGTGCCTAACTCAGCTATGCCACTTCCTCTTAGCAGATACCTGCATAGAAGTATTGTACTCCTCAGTCACCAAGTTTCTAAGCTTCCATATAAGGATACATTGAGGATTAAAGGAGAATTTCTATCTTGTGATGAATGCCATTTTGGAAACAAGAAAGGCAGTTGATATATTCAAAGTCATGAATCATTTCTTTCTTAAGTTGAACGTTGATTGGAAGAAAAGTCTCATCATTCAGCTCAGATGACAAACTTGTAGTGTTGTGTATTACATCTAATTCTGCTGTGTAAATGAAGGGTACAACTCCAGATGGCTTTGTGACTCATTCTTTTCATGTGAATATCCATTGGCATCATTGCCTCTGCTAATGAGACAAAAATGCATTTTCCCTACAGATGTGAAATCTCAACTTCACAATTAGGGTCATGAGAAAGTCTGGATTAAAGAAAGCTCTAAAAACTGAAGGACAATATAAAATGAATGCTCTTGCCTAGTACACAGATGGTCAATGGATTTTAAACAATAGGATATGTCTTAAAACTTATTTTGGGGGATAAATATTACTTGTTTTGTGAAAAGATTGCTTAATTTCAGAAAAATTCAAGACAAAAGATTTCTTTTAGTGCTTTTCTGTCTTAGATCTTTATAACCACATTTATAAGATCCATCTTTCCTTTTTTAAGACTCCGAGGTCACCATTATGGATGCTGTTAAAACAGCTATCTGGTCTTTTCCATGGTGCCACTCTGGAAGAGGAGAAACAGAGCTCAATTATGCAAACTTTGCAAAGCTGGAAAAAGCACTTCTTCAACATGGAATTGATAACTACAAAGTCTTGTCAATTTCTCTGTGGACAGAAATCTCCAGATACCCTAAAACAAAGAGCACTTTAAAATATTTCCTTTAGATGACTTTGGAATTGAAATGTGAATTCATAATGCCTTGCTAATAGAGACAGCATCCATAATACAGCCCCTAACTAAATTGAGTTTAGCACTAAGGATACAGGAAAAAGGAAGTGTTCTGACATTAATTCAAAATAGTCAGGAAGAATTCTGGCACAATTTGACACAATTCTACCTTCATCAGAAAAAATAAGTATGAAAGTTCCAAGTATATATGAAGTGATACTCATTTGTGAGTCAGGTTTTGTGTTTCCAAGGTCATGAAACATGAAAAATAGCATAATCGTTTATATTGATTGCTATAAGTAGGAGGAGGTCCCTAGTTTCAGTGAAATATCCAAGGAAACTGTTACTCAAAGTATTTAATTGTTCAGCATAATAATGTCTCAATTAAAAATAATAAAATTTCATGCAATTATAAAAATAATATGCATGTTTATATCATTTTATGATTCATGATAAAATATTTTTATGAGTTCTGATGCCAAATTTTAAAAATAAGAAATAAGTAACTAAGAGAGGTTACTTGACTTGTTTAGGGTAACACAGTTGGTAAATGCCAGATTTAGGATTTGAATGAGTGTTTTTTTTCCCTCCAGAGCATGCACTGTGCTGTTCTCTTGAAGGAGAGGTAAAGAGGGGTTCAGATAGCATGAACGGAAGGATTAATTCTAACTGGCTCTTTAGAGAAGATTTTAAAGAAAGTCAGTGTTCGAATTGGGGCTTGGAACTAGAATAGAATTTAATAGGAAAGGAAAAGCATCCATTTCATTGCACAAAAATGTATTGACTACAAGGTGTACCCAAAAGGACAGACTGAGTTGCCTGATGCAGTTCTTCATTTGAGATTTTGAAAAAGCGTGATTAGGTTCATCTCCCTTTGGGAAATGAGGAAAGAAAGAGAAGATCGACTTGGGCTGTGGAATTTCCTAAAGCATGTTATAATTAACTAAGTTTGGATAAAAGGAGAGATTAGAGGGGATATGGTTAGGTTGTAGACATCTTTATTTTACAACGTTCTATAAATCAAAGATAATTTGTAAAAATGAGAAATGCTAAAATTTTGAATATGATTAAGGTTTTTCAGTTTAATTATGTTGGCTTTAAGCTGATAATAATTAAGTCCTCTTTTTCTCTGAGTTGTGTCTTTAATAGTCATGGCTGAAAGACCTCCAATAGTTCAGTTTTCCTTACATGTTGGCAGAACTTGAGCTCTTTCATTTGCTTTTTTCTGTAGCTGAGATTCAGAGGTGCATCCTTATTTGGTTAAGCCAATCATTTAGGTCCCCAACCTGTTTAGAGCTATTTTTCTTTTTTTTGGCATCGGGATTTAGTGCAGTTTTAACAATGACCCACCCCCCAACATGCAGACATACAAGGAGAAATTTCTCCAACCAAACTGTTGTATGTCAACCAACACACTTTGAAACTTGGGCTGTTGAGGACATGGATCCACTAAAGTACTCCTCAAACCACACCATTCAGTGGTTCTTATTTGGTGAGCTGAAAAGATATTTCTTATTTTTTAAGGTGTTTGAATTGAGGTTTTCTGTGGCTTATAATGGAAAGTATCCTACCTGATATATACCACCTTAGTAAAACTAATGAGAAATCAGCCTTTTTTTCTGATGAGAATATTAAAGAAGACTATCATTTATCTAGTTAAATCAGACTATCGTTATCTAGTTAAATCAGAAAGTTTATAATAGGATCCAAAACATAAGATGCATAATATGTTGTAACAATAAATTAAGGAGAAAAGTAAATACTTTTGATTAAAAGGAGGGTAATGCAATGAGGGTAATTACAATGGTAATTGCAAAGGAGGGTAATTACAATGGTAATGAAGGGTTTTCAATAATAGAATACTACTCATTTTAGGAAGACAATTTGGACAGAATTTCTATAGAAAAGTAAAAAAAAATGATGGAAAAATGTAAGATATATCAGACATGTGAGATTAGAGATGGCCACAGATTCTTACAACCACAGGAAAGACAGCTGGCTCAGATGGCTGCCCATTTTTGACACTTTCCCCATTGTGAGTATGGGGTTTATTGCCCCTCTACCTGAAGCTGAGCTGGCATATAACGACCTTTGACCAAAATACTGTGGCAGATGCTGTGACAGTGCAGTGTGACAATGGCAGTCCTGAGTCTGGTCTTCAAAAAGGCTGGTTGCTTCCTTCTTTCTCTCTTGGAAGATCCAAAGGTGTCATATCAGTAGTCTCTACTACTGAGACCACATAAGGAAAAGGAATCCTTGGCATTAACCTTGAAGAGGGAGGGTAGTCAAAATGAGCCCATTATTCCAGCTGTCCCAAACATCAAGCATATGAGTGAAGCAATCCTGGACTCTCCAGAATAACTCAATATCTAGTCCAATAGCATCAAGTAATCCCAGATGATGCCACAAGGAACAGAATTGCCCAAATTCCTGAATAGCAAAATGGTGAGATAAAATGATTGTTGCTGGATGCTTCTAAATTTTTGGATAGGATTTGTTGTGGTTGTTTTTAATCACATCAGTTAATAAATGAAACAGGCATAGTTGCTAATTCTGAGGTTTTTGTGGTACTTTAGACCCAGTGTACCAATGGACTAAATTAAAGCATTAAGATAAAATAGGCATATACTCAAGAGAAAGTGAAAATTGATAGAAATTTATGACAAATTAAATTGTGAGAGGCAAGTGTAAGAGAGGCCCTAGATGATAATTGATGACAGCCTGGAAGGCAGGGTTTTATCATTGTTTTAACCTATATCTGGAATTGAGTAGAAAGAACACATTTATAAGAAAGAGATGTACAATAAGTTTTAAGAAAAATGTTGTAGGATTTTAGAGCTCAGAAGATGAATAAAGCTGGAAATAACATTTGGAAGTCACAGGTAAGGCAAACTGTTCAAACCATAGGAGTAGTTGGTAATGTGAGGGAGTGCAGAATGAAAAGAGGAGAAGTGTGTGTAATTTTAGAGGAAGTTCAATTTCAAGGGAATGTAGGAGTCAAAAAGCTGATTATAATATTTTTCCTTATTAAGATAAAGTTTTGCTGTCTCTTACTATGACCAGCTCTTAATTTATCCCAAGTCAAAACTTTTCCTTATAGGGGTTATAAAGACCATCATTTTTCTAAGGTCTAGCAGAGCCTTACAGAAATCCCTAGACCCTTGAAAATCTGAAATGATATGAATAAATTTGGCTTCCAGGATGAACCAAAAATACTAGATTAATTATCAAAGCACTCATTCAGATGGTATCATCACAAAACAGTTGAACTGTTTTGCAATAAGAATGAATATAAATATAAACAACAACAAAACTGGCCATTATTCAACATCTGTTTTCTCTATGTACAAGGATATTACCAAGCTACAGACACCCAATGTGTAGAGACAATCGTGTGTTAAATTCTGTTTTAATGCATGTATAAATGGGCAGCTGGAGAACCTGTTGCTCTAGTTCATTCACAGGTGTTAATATTAGTCTATTTTGTTGGATTCTGCTCATTGTAAAGATAATAGCTTTCTTATTTATCCTGTTGGAAATCAGCTAAAAACAGTGGAATTTTGTTGTTTTCTGTGCTTATTTACCTACAAAAAAAAACTATATGCTTTATATAATAAAAAGTCAACTATGTAACCTAAGTGATTTCTCAATTGAACTGCCCTTGCCTTAGAAACATATGTCTTTAATTTAGGCTTTGATTTAAAATATAAAAATGTGTCAAATACATAATTTTATGTTTTATTTTATTCCATTTTTATAATTTGATGTATTTTCTACAATATTTAAAATTCCCCTAAAGTATTTCAAAATACCTTTTAAAATGGCTGATACATAGCTTGTCCAAGAATATTTGAATTATTTTTCCAAAAATAATTTCAGACAAAAGTTTTAGTCTATTTCCATCAATATTCTTTTGATGGAAAGAAATCATACTACTGGAGGTATTCTCCCATTGAAGTGAATTATCACTTCAGGGTGTCCCTGAAGCCTCAGAAATTTGATGGCCATATCTATGGCTGAGTAAATAAGATTTTACAAATAATTTTGATTATGATGAAGTCAGTGTGAATGGCAAGTCCAACAATAAACACTGTAGGTCTAGAGGGGAAATAACAGTGTCATCAGTGGAACCCTCTTACAGCACTAACAAATTGGTATTTCTGGGAAAAATGTCTATATCACATTTTGTAAGAGTAACATCAGATTTAAAGATATTGTTGTTCAGTCACTAAATTGTGTTTGATTCTGCAACCCCATGGACTGTAGCATGCCAGGCTTCCCTGTCCCTCACTATCTCCTGGAGTTTGCTTAGATTCATGTTCATTGAATAGGTGATGCTATCTAACATCTCATCTTCTTCATGGATGACAACCTTGTTGTGGTGAAGGGGCTTGCATACCTCACTGAAGCTATGAGCCATGCCATGCAGGGTCACACATTATGGACGGATGATAGTGAAGAGTTCTGACAAAACATGGTCCACTGCAGGAGGGAATGGCAAACCATTCCTGTATGCTTGCAGCGAGAACATCATGAACAGTATAAGAAGGCATAAAGCTATTATACCATATTAAATTTAAGAATTGCCTACTTTTCTGATGACTCATGAATGCCTACAAGTGAAGTGAAGTTGCTCAGTCACGTGCAACTCTTTGCGACTCCATGGACTGCAGCCTCCCAAGCTCCTCCATCCGTGGGATTTTCCTAGCAAGAGTACTGGAGTGGGTTGCCATTTCCTTCTCCAGGGGATCTTCCTGACTCAGAGATTGAACCTGGGTCTCCTGCACTGCAGGCGGACACTTTACCTTCTAAGCAACCAGGGAAGCCCTATGAATGCCAATAATTATACTTAAAACGGAAAACTTTCATACAGTGGTCTTTCTGCATAAGATTTCTGCTATTAATTTATTTTTTTTGTCTTCACATACACATGTGTACACACACAGTCTAATGACGAAAAAGTGACAAGACTTAATTCATAATATATAGTCATTAAAAAGATAATAAAATTGATGTTATACGCATGATGGAAATGTACAACATAATTATATTGTCACTATAATATAATTATATCTAGTTTTACATGATCTGAATTTTCCTGATTTGAATAAGCAAAAAGAAATGTATATACATACATTTTCATCAATTCATAGTATATAGTCATATGTATTTTTCACCTCAGTCATAGACATATACTGATTGTGGATAATCATCTACTAATGAAAATTTACACTGTAAAATTTTAAACCATTTACATAATTAAATGCCCCTCTTATAATTTCTTATGTAGATTCAGACCAGGACCTCTTCTCTAGGTCTTAAACTCAAGCACCTGCCATTGGACTGCCATTAGAGGGTATTATTACATCAAATGGTAAAAAGAAGGGTAGTTGCATTCCTTACCTTATGTGTCAACTTGACTGGATTATCAGATACCCAGATAGGAGGTGAAATATTGTTTCTAAGTTTGTCTGCAATGTGGTCTCCAGAAGAGATTAGCATTTGGATTAGTAGATGGAGTAAAGAAAATTGCCCTCTCCAATTCAGGTGGGCATCACCGAATCTCTTGAGGGCCTGACTAGAACAAAAATAGTTTGTTCTCACTAGAACTAAAAGGGAGGGGAAGAGCTAATTGGCACTCTCTGATTGAGTTGAGACATTTATCTCCCATCTACTTGATTCTCACATTTTCAGAATAAGCATAGAACTTATACCATCAGCTTCCCAATTCTCTGTATAATCGTTAGGGATTTGAGTAAGGTCATACCTGAATGGTCTAATAGTTTTCTGTACTTTATTCAATTTAAGTCTGAATTTGGCAATAAGAAGTTCATGATCTGAGCCACAGACAGCTCCCAGTCTTCTTTGTGCTGTCTGTATAGAGCTTCTCCACCTTTAGTTACAAAGAATATCAGTTCAGTTCAGTCACTCAGTCGTGTCCAACTCTTTGCAACCCCATGAATCGCAGCACACGAGGTCTCCCTGTCCATCAGCAACTCCCAGAATTCACTCAAACTCATGTCCATCGAGTCAGTGATATCATCCAGCCATCTCATCCTGTGTCATCCCCTTCTCCTCTTGCCACCAATCCCTCCCAGCTTCAGAGTCTTTTCCAGTGAGTCAACTCTTTGCATGAGGTGGCCAAAGTATTGGAGCCTGAGCTTTAGCATCATTCCTTCCAATGAACACCCAGGACTGATCTCCTTTAGAATGGACGGGTTGGATTTCCTTGCAGTCCAATGGACTCTCAAGAGTCTTCTGCAACACCAGAGTTCAAAAGCATCAATTCTTCAGCACTCAACTTTCTTCACAGTTCAATGCTCACATCCATACATGACCATGGGAAAAACCATAGCCTTGACTAAACGGACCTTTGTTGGCAAAGTAATGTCTCTGCTTTTCAATAAGCTATCTAGGTTGGTCATAACTTTCCTTCCAAGGAGTAAGCATCTTTTAATTTCATGGCTGCAATCACCATCTGCAATAATTTTGGAGCCCCCAAAATATAAAGTCTGCCAGTTTCCACTGTTTCCCCATCTATTCCCTATGAAGTGATGGGACCGGATGCCATGATCTACGTTTTCTGAATGTTGAGCTTTAAGCCAACTTTTTCACTCTCCTCTTTCACTTTCATCAAGAGGCTTTTTAGTTCCTCTTCACTTTCTGCCATAAGGGTGGTATCATCTGCATATCTAAGGTTATTGGTATTTCTCATGGCAACCTTGATTCCAGCTTGTGATTCTTCCAGCCCAGCGTTTCTCATGATGTACTCTGCATATAAGTTAAATAAGCAGGATGACAATATAAAGCCTTGATATACTCCTTTTCCTATTTGGAACCAGTCTGTTGTTCCATGCCCAGTTTTAACTGTTGCTTCCTGACCTGCATATAGGTTTCTCAAGAGACAGGTCAGGTGGTCTGATATTCCCATCTCTTTCAGAATTTGCCACAGTTTATTGTGATCCACACAGTCAAAGGCTTTGGCATAGTCAATAAAGCAGAAATAGATGGTTTTCTGGAACTCTCTTGCTTTTTTGATGATCCAGCGGATGTTGGCAATTTGATCTCTGGTTCCTCTGCCATTTCTAAGACCAGCTTGAACATCTGGAAGTTCACAGTTCATGTACTGCTGAAGCCTGGCTTGGAGAATTTTGAGCATTACTTTACTAGTGTGTGAGATAAGTGCAATTGTGCGGTAGTTTGAGTGTTCTTTGGCATTGCCTTTCTTTGGAATTGGAATGAAAACTGACCTTTTCCAGTCCTGTGGCCACTGCTGACTTTTCCAAATTTGCTGGCATATTGAGTGCAGCACTTTCACAGCGTCATCTTTCAGGATATGAAATAGCTCAACTGGAATTCCATCACCTCCACTAGCTTTGTTTGTAGTGATGCTTTCTAAGGCCCACTTGACTTCACATTCCAGGATGTCTGGCTCTAGGTCAGTGATCACACCATCGTGATTATCTGGGTCATGAAGATCTTTTTTGTACAGTTCTTCTGTGTATTCTTGCCACCTCTTCTAAATATCTTCTGCTCCTGTTAGGTCCATACCGTTTCTGTCCTTTATCAAGCCCATCATTGCATGAAATGTTCCCTTGGTATCTCTAATTTTCTTGAAGAGATCTCTAGTCTTTCCCATTGTTTTGTTTTCCTCTATTTATTTGCATTGGTTGCGGAGGAAGGCTTTCTTATCTGTTCTTGCTTTTCTTTGGAACTCTGCATTCAGATGCTTATATCTTTCCTTTTCTCCTTTGCTTTTTGCTTCTCTTCTTTTCACAGCTATTTGTAAGGCCTCCCCAGACAGCCATTTTGCTTCTTTGCATTTCTTTTCCTTGGCGATGGTCTTGATCCCTGTCTCCTGTACCTCATGAACCTCCATCCATAGTTCATCAGGCACTCTATCAGATCTAGTCCCTTAAAACTATTTCTCACTTCCGCTGCATAATCATAAGGGATTTTATTTAGATCATACCTGAATGGTCTAGTGGTTTTCCCTTTTTCTTCAATTTAAGTCTGAATTTGGCAATAGGGAGTTCATGATCTGAGCCACAGTCAGCTCCCAGTCTTGTTTTTGCTGACTGTATAGAGCCTATCCATCTTTGGCTGCAAAGAATATAATCAATCTGATTTAGGTGTTGACCATCTGATGATGTTCATGTGTAGAGTCTTCTCTTGTGTTGCTGAAAGAGGGTGTTTGCTATGACTAGTGCGTTTCTTGGCAAAACTCTATTAGCCTTTGCCCTGCTTCATCTGTACTGCAAGGCCAAATTTGCTTGTTACCCTAGGTGTTTCTTGACTTCCTACTTTTGCATTCCAGTCCCCTATAATGAAAAGGACATCTTTTTTGGGGTGTTTGTTCTAAAAGGTCTTGTAGGTCTTCATAGAACCATTCAACTTCAGCTTCTTCAGTGTTACTGGTCGGGGCATAGACTTGGATTACCGTGATTTTGAATGGTTTGATTTGGAAACAAAGATCATTCTATCGTTTTTGAGACTTCATCCAAGTACTGCATTTTGGACTTTTTTGTTGACTATGAGGGCTACTCCATTTTTTCTAAGGGATTCTTGCCCACAGTAGTAGATATAATGGTCATCTGAGTTAAATTCACCAATTCCAATCCATTTTAATTCTCTGGTTCCTAAAATGTAGACATTCATTCTTGCCATCTCCTATTTGATCACTTCCAATTTACCTTGATTCACAGACCTAACATTCCAAGTTCCTATGCAATATTGCTCTTTACAGCATCAGGCATTGCTTCCATCACCAGTCACATCCACAACTGGGTGTTTTTTCTGCTTTGGCTCCATCTCTTCATTCTTTCTGGAGTTATGTCTCCACTGATCTTCAGTAGTATATTGGGCACCTACCGACCTGGGGAGGTCATCTTTCAGTGTCCTATCTTTTTGCCTTTTCATACTGGGGTTCTCATGAACCCTTTTCATGAACTGGGGTTCATTCATGGGGTTCTCAAGGCAGGAATACTGAAATGGTTTCCCATTCCCTTCTGCAGTGGACCACATTTAGTCAGAAGTCTCCACCATGACCCGTCTGTCTTGGTGGCCCTACAAGGCATGGCTCATAGTTTCATATAGTTAGACAAGGCTGTGGTAGACAGTGTCAGACTTTATTTTGGGGACCTCCAAAATCACTGCAGATGGTGATTGCAGCCGTGAAATTAAAAGACACTTACTCCTTGGAAGGAAAGTTATTACCAACCTAGATAGCATATTAAAAAGTGAAGATATTACTTTGCCAACAAAAGACCATCTAGCCAAGGCTATGGTTTTTCCAGTGGTCATGTATGGATGTGAGAATTGGACTGTGAAGAAAGTTGAGTGCCAAAGAATTGAGACTTTTGAATTGTGGTATTGGAGAAGATTCTTGAGAATCCCTTGGACTACAAGGAGATCCAACCAGTCCATCCTAAAGAGATCAGTCCTGGGTGTTCATTGGAAGGACTGATGCTGAAGCTGAGACTCCAATACTCTGGCCAACTCATGCGAAGAGTTGACTCATTGGAAAAGACCCTGATGCTGGGAGGGATTGGGGACAAGAGGAGAAGGGGATGACAAAGGATGAGATGGCTGGAGGGCATCACTGAATCTATGGACATGAGTTTGAGTAAACTCTGGTAGTTGGTGAATAACACACAGGCCTGGCGTGCTGTGATTCATGGGGTCACAAAGAGTCTGACAGGGCTGAGTGACTGAACTGAACTGAACTCTGGTCCATGTGATTAGATTGGTTAGTTTTCTATGATAGTGGTTTTCAGTCTGTCTGTCCTCTGATGGAGATGGATAAGAGGCTTATGAAAGCTTCCTGATGGGATAGACTGACTGATGGGGATACTGGGTCTTGTTCTGATGGGTGGGGCCATGCTCAGTAAATCTTTAATCCAATTATCTGTTGAAGGGTGGAGATGTGTTCCCTCCCTGATACTTACTTGGGGTCAAACTATGGTAGAGGTAATGAAGATCCCTCCAAAGATCCCAGGCATGTATAGCTACTGTCCATACCCCCAACCTGACATGGAACTGGACATGGAACAACAGACTGGTTCTAAATAGGAAAAGGAGTATGTCAAGGTTGTATATTGTCACCCTGCTTGTTTAACTTATATGCAGAGTACATCATGAGAAACGCTGGACTGGAAGAAGCCCAAGCTGGAATCAAGATTGCCGGAGAAGTATCAATAACATCAGATATGCAGATGACACCACCCTTATAGGAGAAAGTGCAGAAGAACTAAATAGCCTCTTGATGAAACTGAAATAGGAGACTGAAACAGTTGGCTTAAAACTCAACATTCAGAAAACTAAGGTCATGGCATCGGGTCCCATCCCATCATGGCAAATAGATGGAGAAACAGTGGAAACAGTGGCAGACTATTTGTGGGGTGGGGGGAGCTCCAAAATCACTGTAGATGGTGACTGCAGCCATGAAATTAAAAGGCCTCTTACTGCTTGGAAGAAAAGTTATGACCAACCTAGACAGCATATTAAAAAGCAGAGACATTACTTTGCCAACAAATGTCCATCAAGTCAAGGCTATGGTTTTTCCAGTAGTCATGTATGGATATGAGAGTTGGACTATAAATAAAGCTGAGCACCAAAGAATTGATGCTTTTGAACTGTGGTGTTGGAGAAGACTCTTGAAGAGTCCCTTGGACTGCAAGGAGATCCAACCAGTTCATTCTAAAGAAAATCAGTCCTGTGTGTTCATTGGAAGGACTGATGAAGCTGAAACTGCAATACTTGGGCCACCTGATACGAAGAGCTGACACATTGAGAAACCCTGTTGCTGGGAAAGATTGAAGGCAGGAGGAGAAGGGGACAACAGAGGATGAGATGGTTGGATGGCATCACCAACTCAATGGACAGGAGTTTGGGTAAACTCCAGGAGTTGGTGATGGATTGGGAGGCCTGGCATGCTGCAGTCCATGGGGTCACAAAAAGTCAGACACAACTGAGCAACTGAAGTGAACTGAACTCCCAATTCTCAGGCCTTTAGACTCAGCCTGAATTGTATCACTGGTTTTCTGGGTTCTATGGCTTCCAGATAGCAGATTGAGGAATTTCTTGACTTTCATATTCACATGAACAAATTCCTAGAGTAAATCCCTTTTTATGTATCTCCATATATCCCAGTAGTTCTGTTTCTCTGGAGAAATCAGACTGAAAAAGCAGTCCCAAAAACTATTCCAAGATTTCCAAGGAATTGAAGATTACTATCAAATGATAGGTCAATACTATCAAATGTGTTTCCAACACCCCCCCCCAACTCCCTGAGAATATTACTCTGTTAATAAGATATTAATATGAACTATACAATATAAATTATATGACATAATTTGCCTGGTTTCCCAAGGCCAGAGGGGCTTCCTGGACAAAGGAATTTCTGTTTTAAAACAGGGAAAGCACCAGGAAAGTTGGAAGAAGTTGGTTGCCTTATATTCCACAAGTGTTTAAAGAGAAAATACAGCTTTGAAAAGGGCTTGGGTAAAGACATTTGCAAACTGAGCTTTGACTAGATTTAAGGGCTGAGATAACCGGGTGCTTTCTATACTACTAGGAGACCAGTAATCACTGGCCCTCTGGAGTTGCAGAAAATCTTTGGGATTCAGAGTGACAAGAAACATATGGACAGTAGCTATTGAATGTAATTTGGACTAATACGTAAAGAAAGAAGAGTTCACTATTAATGACCTTGATTGATATTCTTAGGTAGAGAGATCCTGCAGGGCCAGTGAAAGGCAAGGAATAAAAACTTATGAGAAAGTGGGCATTTTCTAATTGTCAGGCATATGCCCAGTGTTTTATATGTATTATTTCATTTAAGCCTCAGAGCAATCCTATGAGGTAAATACAATTATTTACTGTTATAGATAAGGAAATCTCATCTTAGAGATTTTAAGTTCCTTGCCTTAAGACACACTAAAGTAGAGAAAGAACATGAACCCAAATAGTCTTTCTCAAGTCTACATTTACAACAGTGAGGTGAAAGTCTTGGTTCCACTGTTCATGAGGTAGTTTATGAGATGGCTAGATAGCATTACCAACTGAATGGACATGAGTTTGAGCAAACTCCAGGAGATGGCAAAAGACAGAGAAGCCTGGTGTGCTGCAGTCCATGGGGTTGCAAGTAGTCAGACATTACGTATCTTGAGCATGAACAACAATCATGGGCAAGTAATTTAAC
The DNA here is from genome assembly GCF_055505025.1 of Bos grunniens. Lineage (NCBI taxonomy): Eukaryota > Metazoa > Chordata > Mammalia > Artiodactyla > Bovidae > Bos > Bos grunniens. The sequence goes on from NC_141191.1 coordinate 12,368,886, forward strand.
CTCCTGAGCTTCAATTTTCTCTTCTATAAAAGGAAATAAGCATACTAACCAAAAGAGTTTTCATGAGTATAAAGTGTAAGTAGTTTTGAGAATTATGTGGAAATAAAGGACAAGTAAATGCATAAAATACCTGTGACCCAGAGTTTAGCATATAGTGGACAATTATCAAATATCTTCTACTAATGCATTATTAACATATAGGTACATATATATGTGAGCTTCCCAGGTAGAGCTAATGGTAAAGAACTCGCCTGCCAATGCAGGAGACATAAGAGACATGGGGTTTGATCCCTGGGTCGGGAAGATCCCTTGGAGGAGGGCATGGCAACCCACTCCAGTATTCTTGCCTGGAGAATTGCAAGGACAGAGGAGCCCAGTAGGCTACAGTCCACAGTGTGACAAAGGGTTGGACACAAGTGAAGTGGCTTAGCACACATGCACACACACAAACACACACATATATGTATATATGTAAATAGATTGACCGCTAAATTTTTTTGGCCTTAAGGTTTTGGACAACTGGATCATCTAATAACAATGAAATGCCAAGGTTTCCTGCAGAGGATATCAAGGAGTCCTAAGTTGCTTACTGTTTAGTGACTACTAGGTTCTTTATGATCATACTGAGATAGCATAGATCATATTTATAGTCTCTTTTTGAAGTTTCCTATTTTATATGAAGTACTAATTCCATCTATATGTATAAAATTCTAACTGTTGTAGTTTGTAAGATGGCCTGAGAGAAAGGGATCACTTTTTAAACTATAGGCTGTGAAATTGCCATTATCCTGGACTTGACCCTAGAATGATTATATTTTTAATTAGATAAATTTCAGAGGAACTGCAGTGATGATGATATGAATTTATATATGTATATATATTGAAAGGATTCAGAGAAGAAGAAACTGAGGAAATCAGCAATTCTAAGATAATTCTAAATATCATTTTTTCAGATCCTATACTTGATTTGCTTGATTGAAGAATAAGCTTAGTTCATAGAACATAACAAAAGGAGAATAAAATTTGTTATTTTAAAGTTCAATTTATGAAAGCTACCTCCATTCAGAAGAAGGCTTTAATATATTTAAAGTACATATATATACTTTAATATATTTAAAGTACAAAACAGATACAATTGATTTGGTCATACAAACGAAAGCAACATCACCATTTTGTGGGTATTTAAAATATTTGAACACATTTGATTTTATATTCATAATAGTTCAGACAATTTTTTTCAAATAATCTCTTACTTAACTGCTTCATAGGACCTGATACTCTGGACAAATATCCTTGATCACTTTTTAAATGAAAAATAGGTCTAGAGAATGATACTTAAATCAAAACAACTTGCAGGATTAGGAGCTTTAAAGAAATATGATAAATCAACATCAGCATGATCTTTCCTCATTTCATTCAAGTTTTTCTTGCTGTTCATTATCCAAACTCTGCTGCCTTGGTAATTATTTATGCTGTGAATTATTGTCATACTGTTAAATACAGTTTTGAAAATGACAAGACCAATCTTTTTTATTTATCATCAACCAATCATCCTGCCTAGAACCAACAAAAGTAAATTATATTTCTGTTAAGCCTTTATTGAAAACATTGCATATTATCACTATACTTCATAGAAGAGGGGAGTCAAAGTGAATCAAACAGCCAGAATTTCTTTTTCTCAAATACTCTTTAAAATATGTATGAAATGACTTAAAACTAACATGCCATGCCACATTTACAATAAGAAACAATAAATGAATTTCTGAACTTCATTCACATAAGCTTGTAACTCCATCCCTTCCTTTGGCTTCTGCCACCCTGCCATCCATTCTGGACCTGGCAGGCATAGTGGACACCATTAAAACAAAACCCTTCAGCTCAACACCCTACAGTGACTTCTGTGCTCTGTGATATCCCATCAAAAGTCAAACTAAAAGTCTACAATTTAAGAGGAAGTGTTAGTCACTCAGTCATGTCCAACTGTTTGTGACCCCATGGACTGTAGCCCACCAGGTGTCTCTGGCCATGGAATTCTCCAGGCAAGAATACTGGGAGTGGGTTGCATTTTCCAGGGGATCTTCCCAACCCAGGGATTAAACCTGGGTCTTTTATATTGCAGGTAGATTCTTTGCTGTCTGAGCCACCAGGGAAGCCCTAAAAGTCTACAAGATTATAGCCACTTCCACCCCAACCCTTTCTCTCCCTTAGAAAAGCATTCACTTTTACTTCAATGGTTATTTCTCTCCTTCGGGAAACCAGTAAGACTCTCCTGCTTTCTTCACTTCCTCACGCATAGGGTTTCTTCCTTTGAAGTCCTCACTGAATCTTGCATATTTATTCCATGCTCTCACACATACAACACACACACACACACACACACACATCTTCATACTCTGTCTAAGCACTTCATGCTTCATTTTTCCTTGTAGCATTTTATCAACATCTAGCTTATTACAATTATACATATTTTTAAGAAGGTCTTTCTCTCTTTCTCTCTCATAACTGAAATGTAAGCTACACAAATGTGAGGATTCTTGTCTGTTTTATTCATTAATGAATGTCCAGAACCTAGACTAGTGCCTGACACAGAATATGCATTCATTATATGTTGAAATAAATCAATGTGTGGCTGAAAAATTAGAAAGTTCTACCCAGGACAGTAATCAGAGTAACTAGTTTCCCTTTCCTCCGTGAGGCTACAAACTTATCTATATCTGGACTCAACTGCCCCTTCTATGTCTGTTATAACTTTTCTTCATTCAAAAGCAAATCCCTCCAACCTTGCTGTGCCCAGAATGAGCAAGTATGTGCCTGAATCCAAGTTTTAATCTTCTGACTGAATACTTTTCTATTTACTAAACTCTTATGTTAGTTCTACTCTCCCTTATCAAGTCTGCATTACAGAGCCTACTTTAGTTAACCTTTTGTCTATCTCAGCTAACTTCTCTGCTTCTGTCTTTTCATTAAATCCATTTAACAAAACAAACCTAGATTCACCAATTCCGCAATAGATTTCCTCCAGGCTTAAATCTAGTCATTATTGGAGAATTTGGGCACAGTCTAACTAGCAATTCTACAACATGACTCTGGTCAATTGTAGTCAATTCTGTACTTGATATTTCTATTTGCAAGTCTTAAAACACTCAAACATGTAAATGAGAGCAAGCAATTAGGAAAGACTTAAGATATTTCTAGTGAAGGCCAGTAAAGGATTTGGAATTAATTAGAAGTAACAATTGAACAGAGTCCAAATCAACTTTAAGAATACCTAGAAAAAAACTTTAACATGTCCCTTGCATGTCATCTTTCAAGGTCTTCTGTTAAGAACTTATTTAGTGGTGAAACTGAAATTTCACAGTTGGTAGCCTTTGACTATTAAACACAACCGGTAAAAATAATCTCAAAACAAATATACTAGTGATACAGCTTATAATGCAATTTAATAAAAGAATAAAAACTAAATTTAAACCAGTTTATTAGTATCCAATCAGAAAATTCAGAGAATGTGGGTTCATTAAATTCTTAGGAGTTGAATTATACCTTAAATATTTCTATGGCTGAAGCTGAGTTTTTTCTTCCTTTGTAAGGTATTTTATATTTCATAACTCACCAATCTTCCTCAGTGCCAGGTCTTAGGGACTTAACCCTAGAACAGAGGCAGTCTCATAAAAATTAAAGGCCAAGAGCACACTGCACTCCAATTTTCTATCACATCCCCCAGATACCCATGAGTTTATTTCTCAAACCCCCTGCTCATTTTGTTTTTATTGTCAGTATCTCATGTGATAAGAGAAAACAAATGTAATCAATAAAATCAGTAAACTTTGATAAATCGGACCATCACTATAGCAAATGGAAATAAAAGCAACAACCTTAAACACAAATTTAAAGTTGAATGGAATCTTACTGTGTAATAAAAGCAGATCAAAAGGATTGAATTATATTAGATAGTATAGATATTATTTGATAAAATAGTTAATAGATTAAAAATCTACTGGACTTCTTCAAACTTAGTTTAATTGATATTTTTCAAATCCATCTTTAAATAGATCAGGCTTTCAGATCTCTGCTACCCAATTAAATATTGATCAATAGAGCAAGTTACCTAGAACACTAAACCTTCCATTCATTACCTTTCCGTTTTTTTTTAAATTGTATTTTCGAAACTTCCTACAGAGATGGTAAAACAAATTTTTACTAATAATTGTATATTGTAAAAATAAAGTGTAGTTCATTCAAATAAAGAGGAAATTTTTCTGATCTTAATAGAAATATTGAAAATCATACTTTCCTCAGTCAACTAGAAGAACTTCCATCTTATTATACAGAACAAAAATTTTAAAGACATATTTCAGTTCAGTTCACTTCAGTCACTCAGGCATGTCCGAGTCTTTGGGACCCCATTAACTGCAGCAAGTCAGGCCTTCCTGTCCATCACCAACTCCCAGAGTTTACTTAGACTCACATCCATCGTGTCAGTGATGCCATCCAAACATCTCATCCTCTATCGTCCCCTTCTCCTCCCACCTCCAATCTTTCCCAGCATTAGAGTCTTTTCCAATGAGTTGGTTCTTTACATCAGGTGGCCAAAGTATTGGAGATTCATCTTCAACATCAGTCATTGCAATGAATATTCAGGACTAATTTCCTTTAGGATGGACTGGTTGGATATCCTTGAAGTCCAAAGGACTCTCAAGAGTCTTCTCTAACACCATAGTTCAAAAGCATCAATTCTTCAGGGCTCAGCTTTCTTAATAGTCAAACTCTCACATCCATTCATGACTACTGGAAAAACCATAACTTTGACTAGATGGACCTTTGTTGGCAAAGTAATGTTTCTGCTTTTTAATATACTGTCTAGTTTGGTCATAACTTTTCTACCAAGGAGTAAGCATCTTTTAATTTCTTGGCTGCAGTCACCGTCTGCAGTGATTTTGGAGCCCCCCAAAATAAAGTCTGTCAATGTTTCCATTGTTTCCCCATCTATTTGCCATGAAGTGATGGGACCAGATGCCATGATCTTAGTTTTTGGAATGTTGAGTTTTAAACCAACTTTTTAACTTTCCTCTTTCCCTTTCATCAAGAGACTCTTTAGTTCTTCTTCACTTTCTGCCATAAGGGTGGTGTCAGCTGCATATCTAAGGTTATTGATATTTCTCATGGCAATCTTGATTCCAGCTTTTGCTTCATCTAGCCTGGCATTTTGCATGATGTACTCCGCATATAAGTTAAATAAGCAGGGTGACAATATACAACCTTGACTTACTCCTTTCCTGATGTGGAACCAGTCTGTTGTTCCATGTCCAGTTCTAACTGTTGCTTCTTGATCGCATACAGATTTATCAGGAAGCAGGTCGGGTGGTCTGGTATTCCCATCTCTTCCAGAATTTTCCACAGTTTATTGTGATCCACACGGTCAAAGGATTTGGCATAGTCAGTAAAGCAGAAATAGACGTTTTTCTGGAACTTTCTTGTTTTTCGATGATCCAGCAGATGTTGGAAATTTGAACTCTGGTTCCTCTGCCTTTTCTAAATCCAGCTTGAACATCTGGAATTTCACAGTTCACGTACTGTTGAAGACTGGCTTGGAGAATTTTGAGCATTACTTTGCTAGTGTGTGAGATGAGTGCAATTGAGTGGTAGCTTAAACATTCTTTGGAATTGCCTTTCTTTGGGATTGGAACGAAAACTGACCTTTTCCAGTCCTGTGGCCACTGCTGAGTTTTCCAGATTTGCTGACGTATTGAGTGTAACACTGTCACGGCATCATCTTTTAGAATTTGAAATAACTGGAATTCCATCCCCCGACTAGCTTTGTTCGTAATGATGCTTTCTAAGGCCCACTTGACTTCATCTTCCAGGATATCTGTCTCTAGGTGAGTGATCACACTGTCATGGTTATCTGGATCATGAAGATCGTTTTTATGTAGTTCTTCTGTGTATTCTTGCCACATCTTCTTAATACCTTCTACTTTTGTTAGGTCCATTCCATTTCTGTCCTTTATTGTGCTCATTTTTGCATGAAATGCTCCCTTGGTATCTCCAATTTTCTTGAAGAGATCTGTAGTCTTTCCCATTCTACTGTTTTCCTCTATTTCTTTGCATTGATCACTGATGGAAGTTTTCTTACTTTTCCTCGCTATTCTTTGGAACTCTGCATTCAAATGGATATATCTTTCCTTTTCTCCTTTGCCTTTATGTCTCTTCATTTCTCAGCTATTTGTAAGGCCTTGTCAGACAACCATTTTGCCTTCTGCCATTTCTTTTTCATGGGAATGGTCTTGATCAACGCCTCCTGTAGAATGTCATGAATGTCCATTCATAGTTCTTCCAGCACTCTATCAGGTCTAATCCCTTGAATCTATTTGTTACTTCCACTGTATAATTGTAAGGGATTTGATTTAGGTCATACCTGTATGGTCTAGTGTTTTTCCCTACTTTCTTCAATTGAAGTCTGAATTTGGCAATAAGAAGTTCATGAGCTGAGCCAGTCAGCTCCCGGTCTTGTTTTTGCTGACTGTATACAGCTTCTCCACCTTTGGCTACAAACAATATAATCAATCTGATTTCAGTATTGACCATCTGGTGATGTCCATGTGTAGAGTCTTCTCTTGTGTTGTTGGAAGAGGGTGTTTGCTATGACCAGTGCATTCTCTTGGCAATACTCTGTTAGCCTTTGACCTGCATCTTTTTGTACTCCAAGGCCAAATTTGCCTGTTACTCCAGATGTTTCCTGACTTCCTACTTTTGCATTCCAGTCCCCTATAATGAAAAGGACATCTTTTTTGGGGTGTTAGTTCTAGAAGGTCATGTAGATCTTCATAGAACTGTTCAACTTCAGCTTCTTCAGCGTTACTGGTCAGGGAATAGACTTGGATTACCATGATATTGAATGGTTTGCCTTGGAAACGAACAGAGATCCTTCTTAGATTGCATCCAAGTACAGCATTTTGGACTCTTTTTTGACTCTGATGGCTAGTCCATTTATTCTAAGGGATTCTTGCCCACAGTAGTAGATAATAGTCATCTGAGTTAAATTCACCCATTCCAGTCCATTTTAGTTCAGTGATTCCTAAAATGTCAGTGTTCACTCTTGCCATCTCCTGTTTGACCACTTCCAATTTGCCTTGATTTGTGGACCTAACATTCCAGATTCTTATGCAATATTGCTCTTTACAGCATCAGACTTAACTTCCATCACCAGTCACAACCACAACTGGGTGTTGTTTTTGCTTTTGCTCTGTCTCTTAATTCTTTCCAGAATCATTTCTCCATTCTTCTCCAGTAGAATATTGGGCACCTACTGACCTGGGGAGTTCATCTTTCAGTGTCATACCTTTTTGCCTTTTCATACTGTTTATGGGGTTCTCAAGGCAAGAATACTGAAGTGGTTGCCATTCCCTTCTCCAGAGGACCACGTTTTGTCAGAACTCTCTGCCATGACCCACCCATCTTGGGTGGCCCTATACATAATGGCTCATAGTTTCACTGAGTTAGAGAAGGCTGTGGCCTACATGATCAGTTTGGTTAGTTTTCTGTTATTTTAGTTTTCAGTCTGTCTGCCCTCTGGTGGATAAGGATAAGAGGCTTATGGAAGCCTCCTGATGGGACAGACTGATTGAGGGGCAACTGGGTCTTGTTCTGATGGGTGGGGCTGTGTTCAGTAAATCTTTAATCCAATTTTCTGTTGATGAACGGGGCTGTGTTCCTTCCCTGTTGCTTGACCTGAGGCCAAACTATGGTGGAGGTAATGAAGATAGTGTCAACCTCCTTCAAAAGATCCCATGCACGCACTGCTGCACTCAGTGCCTCAGACCCTGAAGTAGGCCACTACCAACCCATGCCTCCACCGGAGACTCTCGGACACTCATGGGCAAGTCTGGGTCAGTCTTTCATGGGGTCACTGCTCCTTTCTCCTGGTCCTGGTGTGCACAAGGTTCTGTTTGTGCCCTCCAAGAGTCTGTTTCCCCAGTCCTATGTAAGTTCTGGTGGTTCTATGGTGGGGTTAATGGTGACTTCCTCCAAGAAGACTTATACCATACCCAGGTCTATCTCAGCCAGAGCCCCTGTGGCAGGCCACTGCTGACCCATACTTCCACACAAGACACTCAGACATAGTTCTGTCTCAGTCTTTGTGGGTTGGGAGTGTGTTTTGTGCCCTTCCCAGGTCTGAGAAGCTCAGGCGATCAGGTGCTTGGTGAGTGCCCTGTCTCAGATGGGCCGTGGGTCATCTCCCTGGTCACAGCTGCTTGGTTTCCTGGGAGCACCACAAGAACACTGTCTCAGGTTTGCCATATGCCTCCTCTGGAAAGTTGATCTCAGACAGCAACCCTCCTGGTGGATGTCAACCATCCAGGATCTCAAGAAGACATTGTTAGCTGCTGGGAGCCTGCTCACAGTTTGCTGGAAGATGCCCTCTCTGGAGCTGCGATTGTGCAGCCCCTTGCCTTCTGGCTCTGGCTTTCACAAGCCTGCCTCTCTCCCTCTGGGCGGGGAGGGGCTGGTACACAGCAGGCTAGCTCTCCTTTGGTATTCCCTCAATCCTTAGTTCTGTGAGCTGGCCAGGCTGCCATTAGGTTGCTAGGTTAGAGCCTATATACCCATTTTATAGATGGGTTTCCCTAGCACCTCACTTGGTAAAGAATCTGCCTGCAATGCAGGAGACCCCAGTTCCATTCTTGGGTCAGGAAGATCCTCTGGAGAAGGGATAGGCTACCCACTCCAGTATTCTTTGGCTTCCATGTGGCTCAGGTGATAACGAATTTGCCTGCAGTGTGGGAGACCTAGGTTTGATCCCTGGGTTGGGAAGATCCCCTGGAGAAGGGAAAGGTTACCCACTCCAGTATTCTGGCCTGGAGAATTCCATGGACTATATAGTCCATGGGTCACAAAGAGTCAGACAAGACTGAGTGACTTAAAAATGTGTGTGTGTGTGTGTGTGTGTATGATGAAGCAAGTCTATAAATTTACTGTTTATATTGGTGAGAGTATCTAACTGGCACATGTATATGTATTCTTACTATATATAGCTGTTTCTTTTTACTCTCCTTTCTCTGGCACTAACCCAATATCTATAAAAGATGAGTTTCTTACATATCTAGTAATTTCTTATTGCTGATCTGACCTAGATAAGAAATTCACAAGTAGTTCAAACCCCTAAATATCATCACATAATTATAACTCTTAATCAGTCTCCCTTTCCTAAGTATGTTCCCTCAAACTACATCAGATATTATCTAAAACTAACACAAAATCATATATGTGTATGATGAAGTGATTCTAAAAACAAAAATAAAACCTTAACAGATGGTTCAGTAATTATATCTTTAGGTAAATATTTTAATTTTTCCATGAAGTCAAAATAACTACAGTTCAGTTCAATTCAGTCACTCAGTCATGTCCAACTCTTTGCAACCCCATGAATTGCAGTACGCAAGGCCTTCCTGTCCATCACCATCTCCCAGAGTAAGAATAACTTAAAACTGTATAAAAGTTTTAAGCTAGTTTAAGAGCTTATTGACTTAATGCCCAGTATTATATATAAGGGTAAACATTGTATTTTATATCAACAACGAAAACTTCTTTAGTCTTATCCTAAAACAACTATTTTTAGAAAATTCATTTGCATTAGTTTACTTAAAGATTTACATAGAAAAAGCAAGAGAGTTCCAGAAAAACATCTATTTCTGTTTTATTGACTATGCCAAAGCCTTTGACTGTGTGGACCACAATAAACTGTGGAAAATTCTGAAAGAGATGGGAATACCAGACCAAATGACCTGCCTCCTGAGAAATCGGTATGCAGGTCAGGAAGCAACAGCTAGAACTGGACATGGAACAACAGACTGGTTCCAAATAGGAAAAGGAGTATGTCAAGGTTGTATATTGTCACCCTGCTTATTTAACTTCTATGCAGAGTACATCATGAGAAACGCTAGGCTGGAAGAAGCACAAGCTGGAATCAAGACTGCTGGGAGAAATATTAATAACATCAAATATGCAGATGACACCACCCTTATGGCAGAAAGTGAAGAAGAACTAAAGAGCCTCTTGATGAAAGTGAAAGAGGAGAGTGAAAAAGTTAGCTTAAAGCTCAGCATTCAGAAAACAAAGATCATGGCATCTGGTCCCATCACTTCATGACAAATAGTTGGGGAAACAGTGGAAATATTGACAGATTTTATTTTGGGGTGCTCCAAAATCACTGCAGATGGTGACTGCAGCCAGGAAATAAAAGGCCTCTTACTGCTTGGAAGCAAAGTTATGACCAGCCTAGACAGCGTATTAAAGAGCAGAGACATTAATTTGTCAACAAAAGTCCATCTAGTCAAGGCTATGGTCTTTCCAGTAGTCATGTATGGATGTGAGAGTTGGACTATAAAGAAAGCTGAGCACCGAAGAATTGATGCTTTTGAACTGTGTTCTTGGAGAAGACTTTTGAGAGTCCCTTGGACTGCAAGGATATCCAACCAGTCTATCTTAACAGAAAACAGTCCTGAATATTCATTGGAAGGACTAATGTTGAAGCTGAAACTCCAATACTTTGGCCACCTGATGCAAATAACTGACTTATTTGAAAAGACCTTGATGCTGGGGAAGAATGAAGGCAGGAGGAGAAGGGGATGACAGAGGATGAGATGGTTGGATTGCATCACCATCTCAATGGACATGAGTTTGAGTAAGCTCAGGAGTTGGTGATGGACAGGGAGACCTGGCATGCTGCAGTCCATGGGATCGCAACGAGTCAGACAAGACTGAGTGACTGAACTGAACTGAACTTTAAGATTTGAGGTTTTGCTTTTTCCACCTATAAAAATTTTCCATAGCACTGAGTTGTACATATCCTTCTTCAGAATTATGTTCAGTTCAGTTCAGTCGCTCAGTCGTGTCCGACTCTTTGCGACCCGTCAAGTGGACCTTAGAAAGCATCACTATGATCAAAGCCAGTAGAGGTGATGGAATTCCAGTTGAACTACTTCAAATCCTGAAAGATGATGCTGTGAAAGCACTACACTCAAGATGCCAGCAAATTTGGAAACCTAAGCAGTGACCACAGGACTGGAAAAGGTCAGTTTTCATTCCAATCCCAAAGAAAGGCAATGCCAAAGAATGCTCAAACTACCACACAATTGCACGCATGTCACACGCTAGTAAAGTAATGCTCAAAATTCTCCAAGCCAGGCTTCAGCAATATGTGAACTGTGAAATTCCAGATGTTTAAGCTGGTTTTAGAAAAGGCAGAGGAACCAGAGATCAAATTGCCAACATCTGCTGGATCATGGAAAAAGCAAAAGAGTTCCAGAAAAACATCTATTTCTGCTTTATTGACTATGCCAAAGCCTTTGACTGTGTGGACCACAATAAACTGTGGAAAATTCTTCAAGAGATGGGAATACTAGACCACCTAACCTGACTCTTGAGAAATCTATATGCAGGTCAGGAAGCAACAGTTAGCACTTGACTTGGGACAACAGACTGGTTCCAAATAGGAAAAGGAGTACGTCAAGGCTGTATATTGTCACCCTGCTTATTTAACTTCTATGCAGAGTACATCATGAGAAACACTGGGCTGGAAGAAGCACAAGCTGGAATCAAGATTGCTGGGAGAAATATCAATAACCTCAGATACGCAGATGACACCAACCTTATGGCAGAAAGTGAAGAGGAACTAAAAAGCCTCTTGATGAAAGTGAAAGAGGAGAGTGAAAAAGTTGTCTTAAAGCTCAACATTCAGAAAACAAAGATCATGGCATCTGGTCCCATCACTTCATGGGAAATAGATGAGGAAGCAATGGAAACAATATTATGTTACTCATATTAAATATAATTCTTTTTTAAAAAATAAACTTATTTATTTTAATTGGAGGTTAATTACTTTAGAATATTGTATTGGTTTTGCCGTACATCATCATGAATCCGCCACAGATATACACGTGTTCCCCATTCTGAACCCCCCTCCCACCTCCCTCCCTGTACCATCCCTCTGGATCTTCCCAGGGCACCAGCCCCAAGCATCCAGTATCATGCATCGAACCTGGACTGGCAATCCTTTTCATATATGATATTAGACATGTTTTAATGCCATTCTCCCAAATCATCCCACCCTTTCCCTCTCCGGAAGAGTCCAAAAGACTGTTCTATACATCTGTGTCTCTTTTGCTGTTTCGCATACAGGGTTATCATTACCATCTTTCTAAATTCCATATATATGCGTTAGTATACTATATTGGTGTTTTTCTTTCTGGCTTACTTCACTGTGTATAATAGGCTCCAGTATCATCCACCTCATTAGAATGGATTCAAATGTATTCTTTTTAATGGCTGAGTAATACTCCATTGTATATATGTACCACTGCTTTCTTATCCACTCATCTGCTGATGGACATCTAGGTTGCTTCCATGTCCTGGCTATTATAAACAGTGCTGCGATGAACATTGGGGTACATGCGTCTCTTTCAATTCTGGTTTCCTCAGTGTGTATGCCCTATTTCCAGTTTTTAAAGGAATCTCCACCTGTTTTCCATAGTGGCTGTACTAGTTTGCATTCCCACCAACAGTGTAAGAGGGTTCCCTTTTCTCCACATCCTCTCCAGCATTTATTGCTTGTAGAATTTTGGATCACAGCCATTCTGACTGGCGTGAAATGGTACCTCATTGTGGTTTTGATTTGCATTTCTCTGATAATGAGTGATGTTGAGCATCTTTTCATGTATTTGTTAGCCATCTGTATGTCTTCTTTGGAGAAATGTCTATTTAGTTCTTTGGCCCATTTTTTGATTGGGTCATTTATTTTTTTTTGGAATTGAGCTGTAGGAGTTGCTTGTATATTTTTGAGATTAGTTTTTTGTCAGTTGCTTCATTTGCTATTATTTTCTCCCATTCTGAAGGCTGTCTTTTCACCTTGCTTATAGTTTCCTTTGTTGTGCATAAGCTTTTAAGTTTAATTAGGTCCCATTTGTTTATTTTTGCTTTTATTTCCAATATTCTGGGAGGTGGATCATAGAGGATCCTGCTGTGATGTATGTCGGAGAGTGTTTTGCCTATGTTCTCCTCTAGGAGTTTTATAGTTTCTGATCTTACGTTTAGATCTTTAATCCATTTTGAGTTTATTTTTGTATATGGTGTTAGAAAGTGTTCTAGTTTCATTCTTTTACAAGTGGTTGACCAGTTTTCTCAGCACCACTTGTTAAAGAGATTGTCTTTATTCCATTGTATATCCTTGCCTCCTTTGTCAAAGATAAGGTGTCCATATGTGTGTGGATTTATCTCTGGGCTTTCCATTTTGTTCCATTGATCTATATTTCTGTCTGTGCCAATACCATACTGTCTTGATGACTGTGGCTTTGTAGTAGAGCCTGAAGTCAGGCAGGTTGATTCCTCCAGTTCCATTCTTCTTTCTCAAGATTGCTTTGGCTATTAGAGGCTTTTTGTATTTCCATACAAATTGTGAAATTATTTGTTCTAGCTCTGTGAAAAATACCATTGGTAGCTTGATAGGGATTGCATTGAATCTATAGATGGCTTTGGATAGTATACTCATTTTCACTATATTGATTCTTCTGATCCATGAACATGGTGTATTTCTCCATCTATTAGTGTCCTCTTTGATTTCTTTCACCAGTGTTTTATAGTTTTCTATATATAGGTCTTTAGTTTCTTTACAAGGATCATAAGAGACTACTATCAGCAATTATATGCCAATAAAATGGACAACGTGGAAGAAATGGACAAATTCTTAGAAAAGTACAACTTTCCAAAACTGAACCAGGAAGAAATAGAAAATCTTAACAGACCCATCACAAGCACGGAAATTGAAACTGTAATCAGAAGTCTTCCAGCAAACAAAAGCCCAGGTCCAGATGGCTTCACAGCTGAATTCTATCAAAAATTTAGAGAAGAGCTGACACCTATCCTACTCAAACTCTTCCAGAAAATTGCAGAGGGAGGTAAACTTCTAAACTCATTCTATGACGCCACCATCACCCTAGTACCAAAACCTGACAAAGATCCCATGAAAAAAGAAAACTACAGGCCAATATCACTGATGAACATAGATGCAAAAACCCTTAACAAAATTCTAGCAATCAGAATCCAACAACAGATTAAAAAGATCATACACCATGACCAAGTGGGCTTTATCCCAGGGATGCAAGGATTCTTCAATATCCGCAAATCAATCAATGTAATACACCATATTAACAAATTGAAAATTAAAAGCCATATGATTATCTCAATAGATGCAGAGAAAGCCTTTGATAAAATTCAACATCCATTTATGATAAAAACTCTCCAGAAAGCAGGAATAGAAGGAACATACCTCAACATAATAAAAGCTATATATGACAAACCCACAGCAAACATTATCCTCAATGGTGAAAAATTGAAAGCATTTCCCCTAAAATCAGGAACAAGACAAGGGTGCCCACTTTCACCACTACTATTCAACATAGTTTTGGAAGTTTTTGCCACAGCAATCAGAGCAGAAAAAGAAATAAAAGGAATCCAAATTGGAAAAGAAGTAAAACTCTCACTGTTTACAGATGACATGATCCTCTACATAGAAAACCCTAAAGACCCCACCAGAAAATTACTAGAGCTAATCAATGAATATAGTAAAGTTGCAGGATATAAAATCAACACACAGAAATCCCTTGCATTCCTATACACTAATAATGAGAAAATAGAAAGAGAAATTAAGGAAACAATTCCATTCACCATTGCAATGAAAAGAATATAATTCTTTTTTAAGTGACATATCTGTCAGAAGTTCAAAATCAAAGCAAAGCCTTAAAATATAATAGAACTTGCTTTCCTTTATATACCTGTTCTGTAAGTTTCCCCAGGCTTCCTACACATATCATGGGATGTTTAGCGTAAATAACTCCTGATCTATATGCTTGAGAGGAAAGAAATGACCAATGATAGGGTAGTCTCTTGCAAACCATCCAAACCAGCCACACTAGACTACTTAAAACCATCAATTCTGGCACATTTGGGTCCAGATGTAGTTAATTAGGAAGAATAATGGTTGTCTGGGGAGGCCTTACAAATAGCTGTGAAAAGAAGAGAAGCGAAAAGCAAAGGAGAAAAGGAAAGATATAAACATCTGAATGCAGAGTTCCAAAGAATAGTAAGAAGAGATAAGAAAGCCTTCTTCAGTGATCAATGCAAAGAAATAGAGGAAAACAACAGAATGGGAAAGACTAGAGATCTCTTCAAGAAAATCAGAGATACCAAAGGAATATTTCATGCAAAGATGGGCTCGATAAAGGACAGAAATGGTATGGACCTAACAGAAGCAGAAGATATTAAGAAGAGATGGCAAGAATACACAGAAGAACTGTACAAAAAAGATCTTCACAACCCATATAATCACGATGGTGTGATCACTAACCTAGAGACAGACATCTTGGAATGTGAAGTCAAGTGGGCCTTAGAAAGCATCATTACAAACAAAGCTAGTGGAGGTGATGGAATTCCAGTTGAGCTATTCCAAATCCTGAAAGATGATGCTGTGAAAGTGCTGCACTCAATATGCCAGCAAATTTGGAAAACTCAGCAGTGGCCACAGGACTGGAAAAGGTCAGTTTTCATTCCAATCCCAAAAAAAGACAATACCAAAGAATGCTCAAACTACCACACAATTACACTCATCTCACACACTAGTAAAGTAATGCTCAAAATTCTCCAAGCCAGGCTTCAGCAATATGTGAACCGTGAACTTCCAGATGTTCAAGCTGGTTTTAGAAAAGGCAGAGGAACCAGAGATCAAATTGCCAACATCCGCTGGATCATCGAAAAAGCAAGAGAGTTCCAGAAAAGCATCTATTTCTGCTTTATTGACTATGCCAAAGCCTGTGACTGTGTGGACCACAATAAACTGTGGCAAATTCTTCAAGAGATGGGAATACCAGACCACCTGATCTGCCTCTTGAGAAATTTGTATGCAGGTCAGGAAGCAACAGTTAGAACTGGACATGGAACAACAGACTGGTTCCAAATAGGAAAAGGAGTTCGTCAAGGCTGTATATTGTCACCCTGTTTATTTAACTTATATGCAGAGTACATCATGAGAAACGCTGGACTGGAAGAAGCACAAGCTGGAATCAAGATTGTCGAGAGAAATAAATAACCTCAGATATGCAGATGACACCACCCTTATGGCAGAAAGTGAAGAGAAACTAAAGAGCCTCTTGATGAAAGTGAAAGAGGAGAGTGAAAAAGTTGGCTTAAAGCTCAACACTCAGAAAATGAAGATCATGGCATCCGGTCCCACCACTTCATGGGAAATAGACGGGGAAACAGTGGAAACCGTGTCAGACTTTATTTTTCTGGGCTCCCAAATCACTGCAGATGGTGACTTCAGCCATGAAATTAAAAGACACTTACTCCTTGGAAGGAAAGTTATGATCAACCTAGATAGCATATTCAAAAGCAGAGACATTACTTTGCCAACAAAGGTTCGTCTAGTCAAGGCTATGGTTTTTCCTGTGGTCATGTATGGATGTGAGAGTTGGACTGTGAAGAAGGCTGAGTGCCGAAGAATTGATGTTTTTTAAATGTGGTGTTGGAGAAGACTCTTGAGAGTCCCTGTGGACTGCAAGGAGATCCAACCAGTCCATTCTGAAGGAGATCAGCCCTGGGATTTCTTTGGAAGGAATGATGCTAAAGCTGAAACTCCAGTACTTTGGCCACCTCATGCGAAGAGTTGACTCATTGGAAAAGACTCTGATGCTGGGAGGGATTGGGAGCAAGAGGAGAAGGGGACAACAGAGGATGAGATGGCTGGATGGCATCACTGACTCGATGGACGTGAGTCTCAGTGAACTCCGGGAGTTGGTGATGGACAGGGAGGCCTGGCGTGCTGCGATTCATGGGGTCACAAAGAGTCGGACATGACTGAGGGACTGATCTGATCTGGTCAGACAGATACTATCTGTTGCCACCACAAGGCTTGGACTCTAGCCTCCAGAATCAGCTCATGAGAGGGGCTGTACTCCCCCCCCAACTTCAAGAATACTGAGACAGTAGATCAAACATGTACAGCAGCAAAGCTCAGGTCACTCACGGGGGTGGAGTGATGCTCGTCCTCCTGCAAAAGATAAGATAGCAAAATAGGGCTAGAAAGTATTTGCTGTTGAATCCCAGGCGTACTGCTTCTTCAGTCTCATAACAAGTCCCTTCTCTCACTTCCCAAGATGATGTCTGCCCTAGCTGGGTCCCTGTGCATTGAATAAGGATTCAATACATACCAGGATAATTGTGTATCACTTATGTCCCCTGATTCTGTGGGTTTGTCTTAGTGAACATGCCAGCAGACTTAATGTGTGAAATAGCTTTCTTTTTTAAAGTGACAACAGTGTGAGTTTCAGTAGAGAAGGCTGTGCAGTACTCATAGATCTTGGACCTTGGTATGTATGAAGTAACCAGACAGACTTTTGGTTATAACTCTGAGGAAGGAAGGGAAAGAGTTCCAAGTGTGAGAATAGGAGTGGACACAGATTTTTTTGAGAGCCAGAGAATGGGCTATAATAAACTGGTTCACAAAACTTCACTTCCATCTTTTCTATTAAAGAGAGTAGCAGTCTGGAAGTAGATGTCCATCTAAGACCTACACATCTCATTACCATTTTGTAGCTAAGTGTGGCTATGGGAATAATCTTTTCAAGGGGATACAAACAAAAGCAATGCATGCTTCTCCCAGGCAAGGGGTTTAGGATGCAAGAGAGCCTGCTCAATCTATCATCTCACTTGGCCTTTTGAAAGCATTCAATATTGAAGTGCTCAGAGATGGTGGATTCATATAAATGAAGTCTGGCCCACTGAAAGATCACATGGAGAAGAGTTGTCCCTCCAGCCTACCTCCCAAAAAGTTATGTAAGCAAAAAAGAAATTTCTGTGGTGTGTGCCTTTAAATATTGTATTTCTATTTCAATCTAATTAATCCTAACATATTCAGTACTGTCTTTTTCCCTGTAATACATGTTGAATTCATTAATACTCTGTACTCAAAAACCAGAAAGCATCATCTGCATGTAAGGATAAGAAAATAAATCTGGGATCAAATTAATAAAAAGAATCTTCTTGTTAAACAGGAAAATTTTATACTATTAAAATACTTGTTAGGAGACCAGATGACCCTAACAGATATGAGATTCACAAATATGAGAAGAGCAGCCTTAAATTGGGCAAAGCAAGAAAACATTTGGCATAACCCAAGGATACAGATAATAGAAAAAAAAGTTAAAAATGAAGGTTAGTCTTAAAGCAATTGTTCAGTCTCTAAGTCATATCAAATTCTTTGGGACCCCATGGACTGCAGTACACCAGCATCTCCTGGAGTTTGCTCAAGTTCATGTCCATTGAGTTAGTGATGCTGTTCAACCATCTCATCCTCTGCCATCCCCTTCTCCTGCCCTCAATCTTTTCCAGCAACGAGGAAAGTGATTCTAGAAAGGTAAGTCCTATTAATTGATATTCTGATTTTCCAATACATTAGTTAGTAACAATGTCTAATGATGAGATAATATAGCTAATTTCAATATGAGGTGTACTTTAATATGTGTGCCATTATAAGTCGTCAGTTCATTGGTTCTCTCTAATATGCTAGACTTTAAAGTCTTCAATTAGAAGGCAGTCTAGGATAGTTAATGTGTCTTTCTCCCCGCTCCTTTTTTTTTTTTTTTTGGTAATACTTTCCCTTATTGGGCACTAAGGTGTATGTGTGTCACATTTATGAAATATTTTTCAAGTATTTCTAATTCACTAATTTTTTTACTGTGTTAAGAACACTTAACAGGGATTCCACTCTTTCAACAAATTTTTAAGTATACAACACAATATTGTTAACTGTAGTCACAGTGTTGTACAAGCAGATCTATAGAACTTATTCACGTTCATCTGAAATGTTCCATCCATTGAACTTAATTCATTATTTTTCATATCTACTTTTTCTTCTCTTCTGTTTTCTTAAGATAATTTATATTCCTTTTTTATAAATACTATTTTCAGTTATCCTGAAGACCTTGAACATGTATGTTTCATAATCATTTTTAGATTGTTTTACTCTTTTCCTTTTATTTTAGTGAATTTGTCTCTTAATTTTTAGTTTTGTTGGCTGACTTGAACTTATCCTCATACATTTTGGAGTTTTGTTTGCAGACTTGAGTGAAGAGAATTTACTCTCTCTGCTTTAGTAATGTTGCTTGTTTGTTTCTTCTTTATGACCCCTGAGTCCCTAAGTCTGGACCGTGTTTGCAGTTGTATTAACTGCAGCAGTACTGCGGACTCAGAAGCTAAGTCAGCTACCTGGTGTGGATGAAGTCTCAGGAAGAAGCTGAGACTAGTCAGCTTCTTCCTACATCCCCAGGTAAACAGATTCATAGAAGCCCTCATTACAAACACGGCTCAGGAGTAGAACTTTTCATCCTCCTTTCAACATCAGAGGGATTCCACACTCTTTATTTCAGGCAGTGCATCTGGCTCCAGCTATACTAGTCATATTGGTTGATTTAGATTCTCACTGTCCTTAGAAGACGAAACCTCAGACCACCTGTCCTTGCTTCCATTCCAAGAGCAAGGCTGAAGATCTAGAAGCATTTATTTTGCTTGTTTCTGCTGTTTCTTGTTCATGTAAATTTTTATTTTTTGACAGTATATTTTTATTCCATTCATTTTTGCTATATATTGGAAGCAAGGAAAGAACTCTGAACTGTGAACCTGTAATGCCATCTAGATTAAGAGTTTCCTTAGCACCTTAGCATAGAAATTTTATACAAGAAGATGACAGCACTAGTTTTGTCTTTGCTCTTTACACAGAAATCATAATAATTACTCAAACAGCTTTTGACAGTGCTTCAGACCTCATGATTTTATTTCAAAGAGCCTCACCATATGGAAAGAATGAGCATTAAGTTGGTTTTTTACTGCACATATCTTTTCTACTACTTTTTAAAAAAATGCAAAAACAGTGGGATGGTAAAAACTAGCTATTAGAGAATGACATTCAGGAAAAAATCCAATAGTTATTAACCTATTAACCTATTATTTGTTACAGTTCTGTTCTAAATATAAAATTCTTGCCAAGGTTTCATAAGTTCCATATTAGATGTCTTACACTGTTTTACATGTGATTCTTCTTTAACTCAAAAATGCTAAAAGTGACCTTAAAGTGACTCCATCCATGTTGTCTGGCTTTGTTTATTTGAATAGCCTCAGGATTTGTGCATGTTGGAGATTTTGACAGCTTTAATTATTCTACACATTTAACTGGTGAGAATTTAATTATTCTAGTGTTCCCAGAGGGTTGATGACATAGGTGAGATATTAAAAAACAATAAATAAATGAAGGTATGTGCAATCTGTGATGCCATCAATTTGTGGCTAGGATTATTTTAGACCCCATAGAATATATCTTTTAAAATCTCCATTTAGCAATTCTTTAATTTTAGTATTTTTCAGTTTAGTATCTGAAGATAGGTAGCTGAATACAATATATATGTGTATGTAATATATAAATATAGATTATTTATTTTATTTGCATTATTTATTAATATTACATATATATGTATAGTTTTTAAATATGTAATTTCAAATAAATTTAAATTTTGAATTAATCTTGGATTTATAGAAAATTCACAAGGATAATAGAAACACTTTTTCTATATCACTTCATTCACTTAGATTTCTCAATTGTTATGCAACATTTTAAATGTATGTTGCTTTTGCTATGTATTTTTATCTTTAAATACTTAAAATTAGATTTAAATAAATATAAGAACAGCTTTATTACTTAGCCATGGTACAATTATAAAAGTCATAAAATTAACATTAATAAAGATACAATTATCTATTCTGTATTCCTCATCCAAATTGTGCTAATTATTTTACTAATATCCATTATAACAAATATGGGATTTTTTTTTTTTTCTGGTCTAGGATTCAATCTACATGTAGCAAATGGCCTGTTAATGCCCTTGAATATGGAACAGCTCTTCAGTCTTCTTTGTCTTTCATACTTTTGACTTTTAAAATAGAGAACAGGATTGTTGTTTTGTTGAATGTCCTTGATTTGGCTTTCCCTGATGTTTCCTCCTGATTGCATTATGCATTTTTGGCAAGAATACACAAAATTAATGTTGCATGAATCTTTCTCAACGTATTATAGCACCAGTTACATAATGCCTAATCTTCCCTTTATTGGTAAGGTTAACTTTGATTATTTGGTTAAGTTGGTTTCTTCATTTTAAATTTCTGTTTTCTCTTTGTACTTAATATATTATGGGGTGATACTTTGAGACTATGCAAATATCACATCTCACATATTTCATCCACTGAATTAGCATCAATATAATTTTTGCCTGTAACAATGATTACTGTGATGCTGTTGCTTCAAAAGTAAGAGTAAGAAAAATACTCAGAAATTAGATTTCATCAGTAAAGTTAGTACTAATGCCAACTACATCTCATTTTCTAAAACCTCAAAAATATGTACATTTACCTTAAAAGACCTTAAAACAAAATTGTAAAACATGGAAAAAAATTTTTATTCTTGTATAGAATGACTCAGCATCATATAGATGTCAGCTTGCACAATTGTGTTGTAAATGTAATATAATTCCAATTTAAAAAGTTGATAATGAAGTGTAATGTAATGCAATCCCAATAAAATTTGATAATGAAGTTTATAGGGAAAAAACAAATATGCAAAAATAGTCAGGAAATCATGGAAAAGCTATATGAGAAGGAATTGACACCACATATTTTAATATACAAATTATTATTTGCAGTTTTGAACTATTAAAAAAATTTGAATATTCTCCTATGGATTTTTTTGAACATGTTTTTTTGTTTCCATTAGATATTCATCTAGAAATGACATTACCAGGTAATGGAGCAAGTGGATATTTAGTTTATAGAAAATGTTCTGAAGTGTTTATCAAGTGATGGTATTATTTAATCCACATTCTCCCATAATTAATTGGTCAGTCTATTTTATTTTTAGTTATTCTGGTGGGTGTATTAGGGGATCTCATTTTTATTTTAATTTACATGTCCATAATGATAAATCATCCAAGCAATTTCCATCTGTGTAATGGTCATTTGTATATCTTCTATTTCAAAGTATCTGTGTTTTTCCTTTTATTTTCTAGATGCAGAAGATATGTGTACATTCTCTACAAAAGACTTTTTTCAGATATATATTTTATGAATATTTTCTTTTAGACATATTTTTCTATATATTTTTCAAAGATTTCTTTTCATGAGAATTTTAAATTTTTAAATAAGATCTAATTAATCACTTTTCCTTTTATAGTTACAAGTTCCTGGAACCTAAGGAAATTTTTCTTTTCCTCAAATCACTGAACTCTCTCTCGTGTTTCTAAGGTTTATAGTTTTGTCTTTTATTCTTAGGAATATAAATATATTTATATATTTGAATTAATAAGTTCCTAGTGTGCAAGATGTGAATGATGGTGTTTTTTCTTTTTTCTTTATGAGTATTCAAATATTCTCTAACCATTTTAAAACCATTATTATACAAATCATATGGCTTTTGTACTTTTGCAGTGAATTCAGTGCCCTTATATAAGTAGATCTATTTCTGAATTATTTTTCTGTTGATCTAGTTTTTGATACTTATGCCAAAACCACACTGTTTTGACTATTCTAAATAGTAATCTACTGTGGCTGCTCTATTCACTAATATTTCTAAATTGTATGGTATGGTGTCTTTCTAATGTAGATATTCAGTTAATATCAAATAAATGAATTGTTGATAAAAAATGGGATAGTACTCATTTTAGAAATGTTGATCATTTGAAAAGATGAAAAACTACTCAGAACAATTAAATGCTAATTGCTATCTGTAAAAGAGTCTTATTGTGAGGTACTAACCAGAATTTGAGTAAGAAAAATAGAAATATAACTACTTCTAGTCTTCACAATAACCTGCAACTGAGGCGACACTGGAGAAGAATTTTAAAGGTGCCAGTTATTGTCAACAAAAGGGTTCCCTTTTCTCCAAAATCAACTCTTAAAACACAGTTTCTACCAAATCATTTTATTTTGTTTCAAACAAATGTATTTGGAGTCATTATTTATTCATTCAACAAGGTATGCTAGGCATGCTTTTGAGAGTTTAGAAAATACAACTGAACAAAGCAGAGCTTTGGTTATATAGAGCTAGAAGGATGAATATTGAAAAGCACCTGAGCAGACACTTGAAGGAGGCACGTTTTAATTTGAAATTCATTTTCTGTTCTTTTCTTAAAAGACTCGCCATATACTCTGGCCACATAAGATAACTCAAAGTCCTGACATCTTCTGTATTTCCCACCTCTATCTTATTTTCACTTTTTTTTCCTTATCCAGAATTGATTTTGCTTCTTTTTTGTCTCTGCTGCCATTCTGTTGTAGCTATTATTACTTCTTAACTTTTTACTTGGTCTCCTGCAAAATAGCCTCTCCTCATCCTATACTCCTTTAGACATTATCTACAGGTAAGTCGAAACCATATTTATTACTGATCATGTCATTCATACATTTAAAAGTCTTCAAAAACTCATCTTTGTTCTGATAATAAAAGAATATTAACATGGCTTACCCTCCGTGCTCATGTGCCACTGACCATCCTATTGCCTATCCCTCATTATCTGTCTTTTATCACCTTGTTACTACTTTAGCTTTCAAGTTTTTAACCTATTATGGTCTTTCCTGCATCAGAGCCGTAGCATATGCTACCACTCTGCCCAAACTATTCTTCTCTCACCCCATCCCACCATCTTCAGAGATAGTCCCCTCACCCTGCAGCGTGGGCTCACAGATCATTTCCTAAAGAAACTCTTCCCTTATCATCATCCCTGACCTGTCTTTGGGAAACAGATCTATTCTATTACATTAGCTCAAGGTACTCTGAATTTCTCCTTTGTAGCATAGTATTAAATAATTGCTTCATTAGTAATTCAGTGTTTGTCTTGCCTTCTATATTACAGAGGACAAGGACTGTTTTTGTCTTGTTCACTGCTACAGATACTTTCCTTAGCACAATTTATTTCACAGAGCAGATATTTAATAAACACTTATTGAAGAATGACCAAGCTTCTCTTTGAACACCAAACTTTTCATGCTAGATGCCCTAGCTTATGATTTTATGTTAGTATGTCTCTGGTCTTGCATCTTTGTGTCATAAAGCTGGTAAATAGGCACAATTGTGAGGGGAGTACTTCCTATCCCTAGCTGCTACAGAACTGCACACAGAAGTGATCTTGAATCCCATAAATAAGTCCCAATAATCCTGAAGAAATCTGTTCTCAACTAAATAACCTCTTAGCCAAATCCTTAAAATAGTCTTTCTTGCCCTGCAATGCTTTCTTAAGGAAAGGAAGAAAGAGTTCAGTTCAGTTCAGTTGCTCAGTCATGTCTGACTCTTTGCGACTCCATGAATTGCAGCACTCCAGGCCTCCCTGCCCATCACCAACTCCCGGAGTTCACTCAAACTTACGTCCATCGAGTCAGTGATGCCATCCAGCCATCTCATCCTCTGGCGTCCCCTTCTCCTCCTGTCCCCAATCCCTCCCCAGCATCAGAGTCTTTTCCAGTGAGTCAACTGTTCGCATGAGGTGGCCAAAGTATTGGAGTTTCAGCTTTAGCATCAGTTCTTCCAAAGAACACCCAGGACTGATCTCCTTTAGAATGGACTGGTTGGATCTCCTTGCAGTCCAAGGGACTCTCAAGAGTCTTCTCCAACACCACAGTTCAAAAGCATCAATTCTTCGGCACTCAGCCTTCTTCACAGTCCAACTCTCACATCCATACATGACACTGGAAAAACCATAGCCTTGACTAGACGGACCTTTATTGGCAAAGTAATGTCTCTGCTTTTCAATATGCTATCTAGGTTGGTTATAACTTTCCTTCCAAAGAGTAAGCATCTTTTAATTTCTTGGCTACAATCACCATTTGCAGTGATTTTGGAACTCAAAAAAAAAAAATAATAATAAAGTCGACACTGTTTCCACTGTTTCCCCATCAATTTCCCATGAAGTGATGGGACCAGATGCCATGATCTTCGTTTTCTGAATGCTGAGCTTTAAGCCAACTTTTTCACTCTCCTCTTTCACTTTCATCAAGAGGGTCTTTAGTTCTTCTTCAATTTCTGCCATAAGGGTGGTGTCATCTGCATATCTGAGGTTATTGATATTTCTCCCAGCAATCTTGATTCCAGCTTGGGCTTCTTCCAGCCCAGTGTTTCTCATGATGTACTCTACATATAAGTTAAATAAGCAGGGTGACAATATACAGCCTTGATGTACTCCTTTTCCTATTTGGAACCAGTCTGTTGTTCCATGTCCAGTTCTAACAGTTTCTTCCTGACCTGCATATAGGTTTCTCAAAAGGCCAGTCATGTGGTCTGGTATTTCCATCTCTTTCAAAATTTTCCACAATTTATTGTGGTCCACATAGTCAAAGGCTTTGGCAAAGTCAATAAAGTAGAAATAGATGTTTTCTGGAACTCTCTTGCTTTTTCCATGATCCCACGGATGTTGGCAATTTGATCTCTGGTTCCTCTGCCTTTTCTAAAACCAGCTTGAACATCTGGAAGTTCATGGTTCACATATTGCTGAAGCCTGGCTTGGAGAATTTTGAGCATTACTTCACTAGCGTGTGAGATGAGTACAATTGTGCAGTAGTTTGAGCATTCTTTGGCATTGCCTTTCTTTGGGGTTGGAATGAAAACTGACCTTTTCCAGTCCTGTGGCCACTGCTGAGTTTTCCAAATTTGCTGGCATCTTGAGTGCAACACTTTCACAGCATCATCTTTCAGGATTTGAAATAGCTCAGCTGGAATTCCATCACCTCCACTAGCTTTGTTCGTAGTGATGCTTTCTAAGGCCCACTTGACTTAACATTCCAGGATGTCTGGCCGTAGGTGAGTGATCACATCATTGTGATTTTCTGGGTCAGGAAGATCTTTTTTGTACAGTTCTTCTGTGTATTCTTGCCACCTCTTCTTAGTATCTTCTGCTCCTGTTAGGTCCGTACTGTTTCTGTCCTTTATTGTGCCCATCTTTGCAAGAACATTTCCTTTGGTATCTCTAATTTTCTTGAAGAGATCCCTAGTCTTTCCCATTCTGTTGTTTTCCTCTATTTCTTTGCATTGATCACTGAGGAAGGCTTTCTTATCTCTCCTTGCTCTTCTTTGGAACTCTGCATTCAGATGCTTATATCTTTCCTTTTCTGCTTTGCTTTTTGCTTCTCTTCTTTTCACAGCTATTTGTAAGGGTTCCCCAGACAGCCATTTTGCTTTTTTGCATTTCTTTTCCATGGGGATGTTCTTGATACCTATCTCCTGTACAATGTCACAAACCTCCATCTGTAGGTCATCAAGTACTCTATCAGAGTCCCTTAAATCTATCTATCTAGTCTGTCTATCTATCTATCTAGTCCCTTAAATCTATTTCTCACTTCCATTGTATAATCATAAGGGATTTGATTTAGGTCATACCTGAATGGTCTCGTTGTTTTCCCTACTTTCTTCAATTTAAATCTGAATTTGGCAATAAGGAGTTCATGATCTGAGCCACGGTCAGCTCCCAGTCTTGTTTTTGCTGACTGTATAGAGCTTCTCCATCTTTGGCTGCAAAGAATATAATCAGTCTGATTTCAGTGTTGACCCTCTGGTTATGTCCATGTGTAGTCTTCTCTTGTGTTGTTGGAAGAGGGTGTTTGCTATGACCAGTGCGTTCTGTTGGCAAAACTCTATTAGCCTTGAAGAAAGAGTACAAAACAACAATACTTATAATGTATAATGGTTAAAATATCTCTCTTTTCAGAAAAATTTAAGCACATTGCTATGTACATTCATTTTTAGGACCCCTCACTGACTTCAGAAGAAGTTCACTTTGGAATGAAAATTGCTGAAACTTAAGCATCTTTAGCTTTTCAATAAATCTATGTCAAGTAAATTATTTTGGATATATTTTTCTGCTGTCTCACTCAAACATTACAAAACTAGCTCAAGATTTTGTTACCTAGAATTTCCAAAATTTATGATAGGTAGATTTTATTACTTCAGTTTGCTTCCCTCTTCTTCCCAGTGGGCCTGTTTCTGCATTTCTTACCAAATGCAGGGGAAGAATTAGTCACTAAAGTTGTTTTTTTTTTTTTTTCTTCTTTTTCATTTGCTTTTCTGTAATCTTCCTTTTCAATCTCTCCCTCCCCCCGTGTTTTTTTTTTTTTTTTCTTCTGCTTTCCTCTCTTGCTCTTTGCTTTTACTAAGGTTACAAAGATTGCTTACTTTCATGGGTGTAGCTACCACCCCCTCAAGTTAGCAGTCGCATCCAGTCTCATAAATTAGGAATTGGGGGGTGTCCCACATTCTTCCATCATGAGATGTAAAGAAAGTGATGTTTCTAGGGCAAGAGCCTGCAGAAAGCACTTGACAAGTTTAAGGAAAAAAACTGCAGGAAAAATAATGACCGTTTTTTAGGCGAACAGACTTTCTGACGGCCTTCAGCGGGTGTAGCTGCTTTGCTGTCTTTTTCACAGCCTTGGAACTGTGCCTGTTGATGTTTCCAATAATGGTGGTAACAGGAAAACTGTCTAAACTCAGGGCTTTTACCATCAGTCTCTTAATTGGGTTCTTTTTTGTTTTTTCATCTTCGTTTTTTTCTTTATTTTTATTGTTTAGGATTTTCGCACCTATTCACATGAAAAATACCAGTCTCTTTCTTTTTTTATACTGTCTTTGCCATGATTTTTATCAGTTTTGTTAGCTTGATTTAGAAAGTAAGGAAATGTTCCCTGTTTGTCTGTGTATAAAATATGAAAGCTATAGATCAAAAAGTTTGTGTCCTCCCCAAATTCATGTGTTAAATTTTGAAGTCTCAAGGTGATGGTAGTGAGGCCTTTGGAAGGTGATTTGGTCATAAGGGTGAAGCCCTCCTACATAAGATTGGTGCCCTTATAAAACAGGCTCCAGATAGCTCCCTTTCACACTGTGAGAACACAGCAAAAAGAAAGCTTTCTATGAAAAAAGAAGGGGATATGAAAGAAATTCCAAATCCACCAGCCCTCTGGATCTTGGATTTCCCAGCTTCCATAACTTGGAGAAATAAGTCTTGCTTGGAAGCTACCTATTCTATGGTATATTGTTACCATCTCAGACATACTAAGACAATGAAGGATGAGTTTTAATTAAATAATTCCTTATATTTTGTGCAAGCATATTATAGGTGTCAATAAGTGATTATAGATTTAAATTCTTGACAAACTGCTCAGCTTTTCTTAGGATTTCATCCTTTGCAAGTTTATACCTTATATCAGTGCAATCACCTGTCTCAAATTTTAGAGCCACTGTAATGGACTTTCAGGAAGGAATTCCCTACTTTCCTCAACAATGTCATCTAAATGGGTGATATGGCTTAGCATGTTTTCTTTTCCATAATTGTCTGAATTTTATCAAGGGCAATGGAACATTGTTCTAATCTAACTTCAGAAATTATATGTAATCAGTGGGGAAGAATATAAGTATATTTATGCCTATGTTTATATATAAGGAAGTGGATTTTTAATTGTATACCTCTCTGATACCCACAGTGGGGGTTAGATAATAAATTACACCATTTATTCATGAACCTGGCCCCATATATTCCCACAAACATAAACATGGGAAATAGCCCAACTAGGATAACAAAGCTGGAGTGAAGTTTGATATAGAAGATGTGTAGAAAAGTCTTCCCTTTCTTACAGACTGAAAGTGCTTTTTCTCCTTGAACTTTTGTGAGGCCTCCAGAAGATGAAGCCTGTATTTACAGACAATGTAGGAAAGAAGTGTATGATTTACCTTGTATTTCCAAAGAAGCTCAAATACTAGCACTATGACAGATTAAGTCAGAGCAGAAGTAACCAATAGAAAGATTAATAGGGACATACACAGATGCAGAATTGAGAGCAAAGAGTATAATTTTATCATTTCTAATGTATGTTAAATCAGGATAATCTACAACCTAATGTGTCATTTTTGTATTAGAAAAACATTTTATTAATTATATTATAGTGTTTATTGTTATGAAGAACACACAAATAAGCAAAAGTGGGCAAGTACTTGATTATATAAAGCACAAGCAGATGTTTGGCAAACCTACTATTTCTAAAAGGATTTTGTCTTCTTTCCTTGGGAGAGTAACTTATGGGCACTTTACATAATTATGATAAAGTAGTATATCTAGGCTTTTTCTTACATATCATTAATAAAAATTATTTCACTTAAAAACTGACTATATAACATGCATGGTTCTTTTATTTTTCATAATGATGCATCATGTGTCTTATCCAGATTGTAAATTCTTTAAATTCTTATAATCATTTCTATTTATTATGATGCTAACTATTTAGAAAGTACCAAATAAATATTTGAAAACTTGTGTTGAATCAAATCAGGCAGATTTTTCCCATCCAAAAAAATGGTTTTATTCTTAGTTACATAATATTTTGATCATGCCCTTTTATCTACTAGAAACTCCCCAATCTTTAAAGGAATAGAATAGAAAATTCAGGCTCAATTTAAAGTTGAGAACAAGGATTGCAAATGTTTTCTGCTAAGTCACTTCAGTCGTGTCCGACTCTGTGAGACCCCATAGACGGCAGCCCACCAGGCTCCCCCGCCCCTGGGATTCTCCAGGCAAGAACACTGGAGTGGGTTGCCATTTCCTTCTCCAAAATGGTTTCTGGTTAGGACCAAATTTACTGGACTCTACTATTGTCCTGTGAAAGCAGCTACAGCAATGTCAGTTAGCAGGTGGGGTTGTGTTTCCATAAGTTTTACTGACAAAACAGGAAACAGGCTAAATGTGGCCATTATTTACCAACTTCTGGGGCATAATATTAAACATTCAGCTAAATGACTAAATGCTTAAGCCTATCCAATTGCAAAAATACCTCCTCCCTCTTTCCTTTTCTGTTTTTTGTTTTTCTCTCTCAGGGTCAGTTTCCAGTTATGCTTGCTTGATTACACATTACTTCAATGTTTCAGTTACAAGTAATGCTGTTATGCACAGAGTTAGGTATGCTATTCCCATGTTTATAAATTCTACCTAGGAAACCTCTAGAAGTGTAACCTTTATATGCTTGTTGTAATTAATTTATTATACATATAAAAGTCTTCTTAAGCTTTATTACAGCTTCACAATCTGTGGAATAAAACTTATTAGCAACTCTTCTTACAGAGTGGCAGCAGAGCATGCTGGTTTGCTTTGTTTAAATTTATCATGAAAAGCATCAATTAATTCAACATCAGCTTGTCATTTGCACCTGTTTCTCCCTCTCTCCTTCCTGATAGCCATATAATTTATTTTGAAAGGTATCTGCTTTGTAGTTTCTATCTCATTGAACTCTTATTTCCACATCCACTGCCACAGGGTACAACTTTTTAATACACTTTCGTTTTAAAAAATGCCACACATAATAAAAATATATATGTTTTTAATTTGTGGAAACTTTTTACTGTATTGTGTCAATTTTCAAATTATTCTGAGTTAGGAAACTTGAAATACTATTAAATTTTAAATATAATTAAAACATATGAGCTGTTGGTCATTGCTATTGATAAAACTTGTTACTAGGAATTGTTCAAAACAGAGTTAAATACATTTATATTTGCACATTTTTGTTCAGTCACCCAGTCATATCTGACTCTGTGAGCCTATGAACCACAGGACCCAAGGCCCCCCTATCCGTCCCTATTTCCTGTAGTTTGCCCAAGTTCATGTCCATTGCATCAGTGATGCCATTCAGCTATCTTATCCTCTGATGCCCGGATAGCTTTATATTTGCATATTTCTAGGTTAATAGAAAGCTGTGATATGGAAGTGTAGCTTTTTCTCTTCTGGAATTTTTTTTCCCCAAAACCTCGTATTGATTGGATACCTGCCTCCATGGAACTGTTACCTAGTGTTTGCAACATACCATGTCATTTTGCTTCAAACACAGTAAGATTTCATTTGTATTTAGGGGCTTCCCAGGTGGTTCAGTTGTAAAGAATCTACTTGCCAAGCAAGAGATGCAAATTTGATCCCTGGGTCGAGAAGATCCCCTGGAGAAGGAAATGGTGACTCACTCCATTATTCCTGCCTGGGAAAACCCACAAACAGAAGAGCTTGGCGGGCTACAATTCGTGGGGACAAAAAAGAGTCAAACATAACTTAGCTACCAAACAATAATAAATTTCTGATAGAATGTAAAAGAGTATAACCCCTCATTTAGCCTTGTAAGTCACATCCAACTCTTTTGTTACCCAATGGACTGTAGCCCGCGAGGCTCCTCTGTCCATGGGATTCCTAGGCAAGAAGACTGGAGTGGGTCACCATTTCCTTCTCCAGCTGACTTACTGACCTAGGGATCAAACCTGTGACTCCTGCTTGGCAGACCACTGAGCCACATTAAAAGAATTTAACTAAGTAAGGTGTAAAACCATTACATGGATTAATCCAGTTATTATTATAGCCTCAGTTCAGTTCAGTTCAGTCGCTCAGTCTTGTGTGACTCCTTGCAACCCCATGAATTACAGCACGCCAGGCCTCCCCGTCCATCACCAACTCCCAGAGTTCATTCAAACTCACGTCTGTCAAGTTGGTGATGCCATCCAGCCATCTCATCCTCTGTCGTCCCCTTCTCCTCCTGCCCCCAATCCCTCCCAGCATGAGTCATTTCCAATGAAGTGGCCAAAGTATTGGAGTTTCAGCCTCAGCATCAGTCCTTCCAAAGAACACCCAGGACTGATCTCCTTTAAACTGGACTGGTTGGATCTCCTTGCAGTCCAAGCAACTCTCAAGAGTTTTTTCCAACACCACAGTTCAAAAGCATCAATTCTTCTGCCCTCAGCTTTCTTCACAGTCCAACTTTCACATCCATACATGACTATGGGAAAAACCATAGCCTTGACTAGATGGACCTTTGTTGGCAAAGTAATGTCTCTGCTTTTGACTATGCTATCTAGGTTGGTCATAACTTTCCTTCCAAGGAGTAAGTGTCTTTTAATTTCATGGCTGCAATCACCATCTGCAGTGATTTTGGAACCCCAAAAAAACAAAATCTGACACTGTTTCCACTGTTTCCCCATCTATTTCCCATGAAGTGATGGGACTGGATGCCATGATCTTCGTTTTCTAAATGTTGAGCTTTAAGCCAGCTTTTTCACTCTCCTCTTTCACTTTCATCAAGAGGCTTTTTTAGTTCCTCTTCACTTTCTGCAATAAGGGTGGTGTCATCTGCATATCTGAGGTTATTGATATTTCTCCCAGCAATCTTGATTCCAGCTTGGGCTTCTTCCAGCCCAGCGTTTCTCATGATGTATGCTACATAGAAGTTAAATAAGCAGGGTGACAATATACAGCCTTGATGTACTCCTTTTCCTATTTGGAACCAGTCTGTTGTTCCATGTCCAGTTCTAACTGTTGACTTCCTGACCTGCATATAGGTTTCGCAAGAGGCTGGTCAAGTGGTCTGGTATTCCCATCTCTTTCAGAATTTTCCACAGTTTATTGTGGTCCACACAGTCAAAGGCTTTGGCACAGTCAATAAAGCAGAAATAGATGTTTTTCTGGAACTCTCTTGCTTTTTCCATGATCCAGCGGATGTTGGCAATTTGATCTCTGGTTCCTCTGCCTTTTCTAAAACCAGCTTGAACATCAGGAAGTTCACAGTTCACATATTGCTGAAGCCTGGCTTGGAGAATTTTGAGCATTACTTTACTAGCGTGTGAGATGAGTGCAATTGTGCAGTAGTTTGAGCATTCTTTAGCATTGCCTTTCTTTAGGATTGGAATGAAAACTGACCTTTTCCAGTCCTGTGGCCACTGCTGGGTTTTCCAAATTTGCTGGCATCTTGAGTGCAGCACTTTCACAGCATCATCTTTCAGGATTTGAAATAGCTCAACTGGAATTCCATCACCTCCACTAGCTTTGTTTGTAGTGATGCTTTCTAAGGCCCACTTGACTTCACATTCCAGGATGTCTGGCTCTAGGTGAGTGATCACACCATCATGATTAGCTTGGTCATAAAGCTCTTTTTTGTACAGTTCTTCTGTGTATTCTTGCCACCTCTTCTTTATTATAGCCTAGTTCTGCATAATTCATTATTTGGTAAGACATGGATATTCAAGCTGTCATTAGAGACATCTACATTAATTATTTAAAATGTAAGAAATGTAAGATATTAAAATGTAAGAAAACTAGTTATGCAAATAAAATTGAATCTGCCTTCAAATGCATACTGTATAGATTCAGAATGAGAAACTTTGAGTTTTTTTTTTTCCTTAGCTTATATTTTCAAGAAGATTTTCAATTATAATGTCTATGGTAACTGTTGAAATTTTAGATGGTAAACGTTATATTCTTTCAGAAGTATGGATGAAAAATAAAAATAATGAAATCAAAATGTTTTTCAAAGACCTAAATATCATTTCAGGAAAAAAAAGCTTTTGATTAAATATGAGATTCAATTATAAGCTGCAAAAATAAAGCTGTCTCATTTACTAATGTCGACAATTCTTTGAATGTATAAGAATAAATATTTTAATGTTTTTATGTTCATCTTAGAAAATATTTATAATAATTTGTAATATATTTACTGTAGTAATAGCTTTACTTGTTAATTTAGTACTTGTACCTTTGACAAAGGTACCAGACCACCTGACCTGCCACTTGAGAAACCTGTATCCAGGTCAGGAAGCAACAGTTAGAACTGGACATGGAACAACAGACTGTTTCCAAACAGGAAAGGAGTACATCAAGGCTGTATATTGTCACCCTGCTTATTTAACTTATATGCAAAGTACGTCATGAGAAACGCTGGGCTGGATGAAGCGCAAGCTGGAATCAAGATTGCTGGAAGAAATATCTATAACCTCAGATATGCAGATGACACCACCTGTATGGCAGAAAGTGAAGAAGAACTAAAGAGCCTCTTGATGAAAGTGAAAGAGGAGAGTGAAAAAGCTGGCTTAAAACAACATTCAGAAAACTAAGGTCATGGTAACTGGTCCCACCACTTCATGGCAAACAGATGGGGAAACAGTGGAAACAGTGAGAGACTATTTTGGGGGGCTCCAAAATCACTGCAGATGGTGATTGCAGCCATGAAATTAAAAGACACTTACTCCTTGGAAGGAAAGTTATGACCAACCTAGACAGCATATTAAAAGGCAGAGACATTACTTTACCAACAAAGGTCCATCTAGTTAAGGCTATGGTTTTTCCCATAGTCATGTATGGATGTAAGAGTTGGACTATAAAGAAAGCTCAGCATAGAAGAATTGATGCCTTTGAACTGTGGTGTTGGAGAAGACTCTTGAGAGTCTCTTGGACTGCAAGGAGATCCAACCAGTCCATAGTAAAGGAGATCAGTCCTGGGTGTTCATTGGAAGGGCTGATGTTGAAGCTGAAACTCCAATACTTTGGCCACCTCATGCGAAGAGCTGACTCATTTGAAAAGACCCTGATGCTGGGAAAGATTGAGGGCAGGAGGAGAAGGGGATGACAGAAGATCAGATGGTTGGGTGGCATCACCGACTCAGTGGACACGACTTTGGGTAGGCTCCGGGAGTTGGTGTTGGACAGGGAGGCCTGGCATGCTGCGGCTCATGGGGTCACAAAGAGTCAGACACGACTGAGTGACTGACCTGAACTGAACTGAACCTTTGACAATAAAATTATCTTTGAAGGAATATTTTGATATTACTTTTCCACAGCTTCTTTTTAAAGTAAATCACTTCATCATTTAAAGTTTATATCATGTTCCTTGAAATGTGCTTTGTTTTGCAAGACATTGAGGCATCCTGTAAGCAATAACATTAGCATTCCTCTTAAATATTTGCATTACATTCCATTCAAAGACTATCTGTTTAGCCAAATATTTAATTTTGCTTAAATATATCTTATGGTCCTTTTGATCCTATATATTACCACAGCCATTTTTTGTTAATATTAATTAGTGTAATTATGGTCATTGCTAGTATGAACAATAAGAGCTGATTATTAAATTCTATCTCCAATGAATCCTCATGTGGCACAATTTCCCAAGTCTTGTAC
This sequence comes from Bos grunniens, assembly GCF_055505025.1. NCBI lineage: Eukaryota > Metazoa > Chordata > Mammalia > Artiodactyla > Bovidae > Bos > Bos grunniens. Next base: position 12,403,973 of record NC_141191.1, read on the forward strand.
TTTGTATTGGTTAATTGGTCTATTTTTCTAGTCCCGGAACACCATGTATGTGTGTTGAATTACATTCTCCAGAAGAGATATGTTGCTGTCTTAACATTAAGTATCTGTGAATTAGACTTTGTTTGGAAATAAGGTCTTTGCTGATGTAATCAATTTTAGATGAGATCATTCTGGATCACAGTGGGCCCTAGTTCAATATTTCTGGCATAAGAAGAGGAGGAGAGACACAGTGAGACATACAAGGAGGACACCATATGGCAACAGATGCAGAGAGTGATGTTTACAAATGGAGAACACAAGGAAAGTTTTTACAGAGAACTAAGGTACCGAGAGTGATAGCAAATAGTCTAACCCGTGGGCAACTGAACTCTTTTGGACCAAGGAAAGACAATGTGGCAGAAAAAAAATCATGTTTACAGGAATAATGGCAGAAAATTTGCCAATTTGGTGAGAAACATAAATTGACAGATTTCAGGAGTTCACAAAATAACTGGCAGGATAAAAAAGAAAAAAAACAAACAAAAACATGCCTAGGCAAAGCATAGTCAAGAACTAAACATCAAAGAAAACATTTTCAAAGCACTGAAAGAAGTATGATACTTTCAATAAGGTAAACGACAGTTCAGAAACATGTTGTCAACTTATTGAAATTGTGTAGGTAGTGTAATAGCATGTTTAAATTGCTGGAAAAAAAAACAAAAACAAAAAACAAAAGCAAAAACCTTTGAACCAAGAATTGTATTTTCTGCAAGAATATCTGTAAAGAATAATGCTAAAATGAAGACATTTTACAGTATAAAAATTAATAATAATAGCCAACAGATTTCATCACCAGCAGACTTGCAATACAGGATGTGCTAAAGGAATTTCTTTAGGCTTATGGTAAATGAAACTAGTTGGAGCTCATCTAAAGTGCATGTAATACAGCTCAGACAGCACTGACAGACCAACTTATGGCTTTACATAATTATATAAGAATAGTATACAGGTCTAAAATGTAAAATATGGAAATTATCACATATAAAGCCAGAAAAAGATAAGTAAAGGCAAATATGCCTAGTAAATAGTAATAATGTGAGTGAAGTCACTCAGTCGTGTCCGACTCTTTGCAACCCCATGGACTATAGCCTACCAGGCTCCTCGGTCCATGGAATTCTTCAGGCAAGAATACTGAAGTGGGTTGCCATTTCCTTCTCCAGGGAATCTTCCCAACTCAGGGATCGAACCCAGGTCTCCTGCATTGTAGGCAGACGCTTTACCATCTGAGCTACCAGGGAAGCCCAATAGTATTGTCTTTTTCATGCCTACTGGATCTTTAATTATAAACACCTATCATATCAGCTATTGGTAACTGCTACTGTGTGCTTTTTCCTAATTTCTTAATCAGTCTAGTTAGTGGGTTATCAATTTTGATTATTTCAAAGAATCAATACTGGTCTTTGGTAATTCTCTGGTATTATTACTATTAATAATAAATATGTGTATATATAGATAAAAGTAAAAAGCAACACCACAGAAAATTACCAAAGACCAGTATTGATTCTTTGAAATAATCAAAATTGATAACCCACTAACTAGACTGATTAAGAAATTAGGAAAAAGCACACAGTAGCAGTTACCAATAGCAGATATGATAGGAGATTATAATTAAAGATCCAGTAGGCATGAAAAAGACAGTAAGGGGATGTTATAAACAACTTTATGTGAATAATTTTGAAAAAGATCCATTTCTTTAAAAAATCCATTTACTAAAAGTGCTCCTAAAAGGAATAAGAAGATCTGAAGGTAATTTGAACAAAATAGAATACTTATAAATATAACAAAAACATTGTATGTTTTAGATGGACTTTTTGATGGAGAATGCTAAGTAAATTTATTAAAATTGCTGTTCAATAGCTTGGGAGACATTTCGTTTATAGGTGAAAATATACAAGTACCTCAACATGGAATTTCTTTTCAAACTGATCTTTAGTTTTCAATCATAGACCCAGTATGGATGAATTAAGTTTTAATAAGCTAAAGCTAAATCTGTTACAGAAAAAAAAAATCTGTTATGTGGTTTTAGCATGTGTGTGCAAAGTCCTTTCAGTTGTGTCCAGCTCTTTGTGACCCTATGGACTGTAGCCCACCAGGCCCCTCTGTCCATGGGATTCTCCAGACAAGAATACTGGAGCAGGTTGCCATGCCCTCCTCCAGGGGATCTTCCTGACCCAAGGATCAAACCAGTATCTCTTGCATCTTCTCATGGTTCTTTACCACCAGTGCCACCTGAGAAGCCCCTAGTTTTATTGTATTTATAAGCTAATAAGTTAGTTTATCTCTCTTTGATGGCTGCTGACAGAATATACACTATTTCTGAGTTAAAGACAAAAGATCAGTATTCATGACACAGCAAGCAGCATCAGTATCTCTTTCTTCCAAGTCTAATAAAAGAGACAAGGAGGGCTTAAAAAGATTTCTGTATATATATAGGACTGTATTATAGGAGAAGTCATCTCATTTTATAGCAAATAGCAATTAAGCCTAGAATTTGTATCAAAGGTGAGATTCCCTCATCTCTCAAGGCTGCTGGTTACAAATATAGCCATAAGAAACGGCTCTAAAAATGCAGGATCAGAGACGTGCATTCCTGAAAATAGGATCTTGAGGGAGACCCATGAAGGACTGTGTCTCCCTACAAAAGGGTGAAGTTAAACTAACTGATCAATAGAACTGCGTGCTGAAAAGTAGATTCACGCAAATGTGGAAACAACGTATTATGCCAGGTTTGGTATTACAGTTAAAAAGCTGGAAAACAAGAAATAGATGAGGCTAGCACATTGGTTATAAGGAGAAATGAATTTGGATCTTTAGTTAACATTATACTGTAAAATCAATTCAAGAGGGTATAGAATATTCTAAATGAAATAAAACTTTAATATTTAGAAGAGATACAGTAGATACCTTTTATGATTGAGAAGGATAGAAAAAGATTTTGTAAACAAGACATTTCATAAAGCAATTTGGGGATGCATGGCTCTCTAAATAGAGATGCTGTGTTCACCAAAGCATAAAACAGAAATGCAAAGAATCAAAGGATTTTTCACAAATTAAGAGAATATATTCACAGCTCTTAAGCTGATAAGAATCAAAGTCTTGAAATATAATTTAATGATTTGTCATGAACAAAGATATTTAAAGGACTTCCCAGGTGACTCAGCAGGAAAGAATCCACCTGCTAATGCAGGGGACATGAGTTCAATCCCTGGGTCAGGAAGATCCCCTGGAGAAGGACATGGCATCTCACTCCAGTATTCTTGCCTGGAGAATTCCATAGATAGAGGAGCCTGGTGGGTTATAGTCCATGGGATTGCAAAGAGTTGGACAGAACTTAGGTACCAAACAACAACAAAGATTAAAAACAACAACAACAACAACAACAACAAAAAACACTTAAAAGGGAGAGAGAACACAGAGTAAACCCATGAACAGATTATACAGGCATTTCATGCAGAAAAGACAATATATTTAGATAATGATCATTTGAATTAGACCTGAACTTCTTTAGTAATCAGGCACATTTTCATAGTTACCATACCTCAAAAATGAAGAAGTCAGAGACTGAAAACTTTATGAAATTAACTGTATTTAACCTATTTAATGGAAGATGCATGTAGCAGACAAAACCTTGTTTATAAAGGGAAATGCATTCAACTGTGCATAAGATTACATAAAAATGTTTTCGGCTATATTACTTCAATAGTAAAATATTGGAAGCAATTCAAATGTCTATACACAGTAAAACAAATAAATTGCTGTCTATTCAGAAAATGGAATAATATGCCACAGTAGAAACAAAGGGACAAAAGTTACATAGTTTAATATGGATCTATCTGGGGATAAAATGAATATAAAAAGGTATAGTCACAGAAGAAATTATACAGTATGATTTTATTTGTATCATTTTCAAAAATAATGAGAGTTGACCCTTGAATAATGTAGGGGTCAGGGTACCCAAAATATAGCAGTCAAAGATCCATGTAAATATTTATAGTTAGGTAGCCCTGGCATCTGAGACTTTCCATCCACAGGTTAAACCAAGGAGGGATGTGTCTAGTATGTATTTACTGGAAAATATCCACATAGAAGTGGACCTGAAAACCTACATACAGAGGGTCATCTCTATGTCTATTATATATCATGAAATAAAAACTTCAAAGCAAAGCAAGAAAATAATTAGCACAAAGTTTTAGGCAGTAAAACCTTCAGTGGAAAGAGGGCATTTCAGTGGTATTTGAAAATTTTTTATTCAACTTGGTATTGGTTACATGAGTGTTTCCACTGCAAACAGTCATAGCAATATCATATCCATGTGTGTTATCTAGTTCCTCTTTTATGGTTGTAAATAAAAGGATAGTAAGGAAAGATTCACTGAATGCTGAGCAGGATGGGTGAATCATTTATAGCCATATTTCTGTGATATATTTGAACAACAAAGATAGAAAAAAAAGTTTTCAGACAGTAAAACAAAATAAATCTTCAAAGTAGCATGTGACTAAAATGTAATTAAAGTCAGTTAGCCATCCTACGCAGTGGAAGCTGACAGTAGAACAAAATTTTCTATGCACCAGGAAAATCACTTCAAGACCTAAAATTCTATGGTAATTAAGTGTACCTTAAGAGGTTGCGTACATCCTGTATTCACTTTTTGATGATTTTTTTGAGAAAATGCTTAAGTAAAATAAAAGTGAAGATGTTCTTTGCAATAAACATTAGAATTGACCAAGGGATGACACAAGAGATAAATTTCTGAATAATAAATGAGTTAGTGTTTTCATTTGACATAAATTAGAAAGCAACTATTTGGCTCAAGAAAACTACCATTAAAAATAAAAGTGGCAAGGAGAGGGTGAGATGAATAGACAGAGTAGCATGAAAGCAAATACCACCACCATATGTAAAATAGATAGTCAATGGCAATTGGCTCTATAATTACCTAGAGGCATGGAAAAGTGTGGGAGGTGAGAGGGAGGTTCAAGAAGGAGGGGACATATGTACATCTATGGTTAATTCAGGTTGATGTATGGCAGAAATCAAACCAATATTGTAAAGCAATTGTCCTTAAGTCAAACATAAATAAATAAATTTTAAATAAACATAAATACATTAAACATGAATAAATAAATACATTTTAAAAAAGAAAGTCCCCCCAAAAAGACTAAAAGTGGAATTATTTTTATTTAAAAGGCCGTATAAGCAAAACCACCAGGGAAGTCCAAGAAGAAAGGCATAAGTAAAAGCCTGGATAATTTTAGTGATTGGTAAAGAAGATAACAAAGATAAAAACTGCACAGTGAAGTAATCATCTAAAATAGAAAAATAATTAAAATATGGCATTATTTGAGCAAAGGCACCTTGTAAGAAGTAAGAGGGCATTACCCCTGATGGGAACAAAGCCATGTCACTGTAACAACAGTCTCATCGAATTATGATGTTGATCTCAGGATGTTGCTTGTGGAGTTGTGGGAAGATTCTACAGTGAGTAATAATTTGCTATATGATTTACTAATATTAAATCATGCCATTCTGTTTTCAAGCCTTGAATATAATAATTGGGGTTGTTGTTGTTTAGTTGGAGAAGGTAATGGCACCCCACTCCAGTGCTCTTGCCTGGAAAATCCCATGGACGGAGGAGCCTGGTAGGCTGCTAAGGGTGGGACACGACTAAAGGTCAGACACGACTGAGCGACTTCACTTTCCCTTTTCACTTTCATGCATTGGAGAAGGAAATGGCAACCCACTCCCTGTTCTTGCCTAGAGAATCCCAGGGACGGGTGAGCCTGGTAGGCTGCCGTCTATGGGGTCGCACAGAGTCGGACACGACTGAAGCGACTTAGCAGCAGCAGCAGCAGTTGTTTGGTTGCTAAGTTGCATCTGACTCTTTTGAGACCTCATGGACTATAGCCCATCAGGCTCCTCTCTCTGTGGGATTTTCCAGGCAAGAATACCGGAACGGATTGCCATATTCTTCTCCAGGGGATCTTCCTGACTCAGGAATCAAATCCATACCTCCTGCATTGGAAGGAGGGTTATTTACCACTGAGCCACCAGAGAAGACCCACACAATAGAATATAAAGCTTTAAATCTTGACAAGAAAAAAATTTAAACCAGTGCATTGAAATTCTGCATATGTAAGAAAGAAATGAATGGAGCAGGATAGTACTAAGTTGAACCAGAGTTTTCAGCTCAGTTCAGTCACAGTCGTGTCCGACTCTTTGCGACCCCATGGACAGAAGCACACCAGGCCTCCCTGTCCATCACCAACTCCTGGAGCTTACTCTAACTCATGCCCATTGAGTTGGTGATGCCATCCAACCATCTCATCTTCTGCCATCCTCTTCTCCTCCTGCCTTCAATCTTTCCCATCATCAGGGTCTTTTCAAATGAGTCAGTTCTTTACATCAGGTGGCCAAAGTATTGGAGTTTCAGCTTCAGGATCAGTCCTTCCAATGAATATCTAGGACTGATTTCCTTTAGGATGGATGGGTTGGGTCTCCTTGCAGTCCAAGGGACTCACAAGAGTCTTTTCCAACACCACAGTTCAAAAGCATCAATTCTTCAGCGTTCAGCTTTCTTTATATTCCAACTCTCACATCCATACCTGACTGCTGGAAAAATCATAGCTTTGACTAGATGGACCTTTGTTGGCAAACTAATATCCCTGCTTTTTAATAAGCTGTCTCAGTTCAGTTCAGCTGTCTAGGTTGGTCATAACTGGAGCATTATGAAGATATAAATGACACAATTTGGAAGGTTGTTGGAGAAGTGAGGCTAACTAAAGAAAATATTGTACATTTGCCTTACAGATTGAGGAGTTAAAAAAATTAAGAAATGCAAATGTTATTGACTAAATGTTTACCCCCTCCCAAATTTATATCTTGAAACTCTAATCTCCAATAGGATGATATCTACAGATGGAAACATAGGAAGGTAATTCCAGGTAGATGTGGGCATGAAGGTGGCATCCTCATGAAGAGATTGAAAGTGAAAGTGAAGTCACTCAGTCGTGTCCGACTCTTTGCAACCCCATGGACTGTAGCCCGCCAGGCTCCTTGGTCCATGGGATTCTCCAGGCGAGAATACTAGAGTGGGTTGCCATTTCCTTCTCCAGGGGATCTTCCCAACCCAGGGATAGAACCTGGGTCTCCTGCATTGCAGGCAGACACTTTATCCTCTGAGCCACCAGGGAAGCAAGTATCTTATAAATAGAGACTAGAAAGTTTGCTTTCTATCTCCACCCTGTAAAGACACAGAGAAAGGATGACCACCTGTAAACCAGGAACAGGGCTTCACCAGAAATTCAATGAGCCAGTTCTTGATCTTGGATACTCCAGCTTCCAGAATTGCAAGAAATAGATTTCTATTGTTTAAGCCACCCAGTTTATAATATTTTTGTTATTGCAGCCCAAGCAGATTAAGACAATAATCTTAAGCATTTTATTTAAAATGAACAATGATTAAAAAAGCAAAATTGACAAGAAACATGGCTAAATTATAGGAGAGAGAATTGAAACCTGAATACATTTAAAAAATCCAGCTATTTGGTTAAGTCTATAAATGGATGATGTTTAATAGCTGGTTAACCAAAGAGCACTATAAACATAATATTTAGGCAAAGAGTTAAGAATTAGAAGAATCAGAAAAATAAATGATAGACTGAGGACTAGTCAGGGGGAAAAAGGGGCTAAGTTTATTCACTGAAATCTTTATGCATCATCTGATTTTGAACAGTTGCGTGCTTTACTTTGAAACAAAAAAGGAAAACAAAACATGCAGAATGCACCGTTATCAATGGCATTGTGGGGAAAATTCTGCATAAACATGGATTATAAGCCCCTGAAAGTACAAGAGCTGCATTTTTTAATTCCCCTGCATCACATCATAATACATAACAGAGTGTTTTGCAAATGGTGGGGTTTAACAAATGCTGTTGACTTACAAAGTTTATGTTAATAGGGAGAAAGATTCTGCAGAATGCCATGCAAGAGTTGTGATCTTTGTGGTTTACTTGGTGTAAATGCTTAGGTAAGGACAAAAAATTGATCAGTTTGTAGCATAGCTCATTAAATTAATAATGAAGGCCAGGGATATGGGGACCATAGATTCTGTCATTTCCCTTTATAAATGAGAAAAACAATAAGAATGCTTATGACTTTTGGGGAAATAAAAATATTAAAACCTAGACTTGTTTTGAGAAAGTTAACTCATCGAGCACATAAAGCCTAATCAATTTTTTAATTCTATTTCTTCTTAATTGACTTTAATTGCCAATTCTTGTCAACAAGGACAAACAGACCTTGCATTTTAAATGAAATGATGCAAGCCCTATTAAATGGCACCTTCAAGCTTCCAAAATATTCCATATGCATGGTTGTCTTGACTTTCACGGTGAGGCAAAAAGAATTATGCTACATTCAACATTTCTAATGTTCTCAGAAAAACCATATACTGAAAAGTGCATATTTCATAAGGTAGTTGCATTATTTCTTTATGAAGTCTACCATGAAACTACAGATCAAAAACTTAAAATTATCTTAGCATCTTAACATTAGTTTTGCCTCTACTTAGCACTATATTAAAAGTCTCCATCATACATTTTGGATAATAATCATCCATTTTCAAACCAGGTGAAACAACTCTAAGCTACTAGTAAAATAAAAAAACCCTCTGGGGCTTAGCATAAAAATGTGAGTCAAAAATTCCTTTATTTCCCATAAAATCATCTAACAGAAATATACTCCTGATTGCTCTCACTGTGTCTTTCAAATCACATTTATCAAAAACTTGTCCACAAAGAGAAATAGGAAGCTTTGAATATTTGTTCATTGATTCAGATAGTAACAGTCAATTAAGAATATATGGACTACAATCAAGCTGTAATACCAATATTAATAGCAGCTTCTTTCTAGAAAGTTTCTGTTCCCTAGTCAGGAAATCAGGAGGGAACAAAAAATCTGGTAAAACTAAGTAATTGTTCTTTCTGTCCCATCTCAGGTGAACTGGTATAGATTCAATCTCCTATGCCCTGACCAGAAACTAAGAGTACTTCTGTCAGTGTTTGTCTTTAAGGATTTATGGAATTTAAGTGAAAACATCATACTATTTCCACCATGTGTGGCTACAGCAAAAATAGATTTTGGAGAGTTGATACATGAACAATATCATACACATAGTGATACAGAGTAGAATAAACCCATTTTTGTCAGAAAGCTTCTGATGAGTTTACTTTTGCATCATAGTTAATGTTCTATAAATAGAATACATTTTATATTTAAACATATATATATATAATACATAAAAAGAGACAGTAACACTTTTATACTTTATTCTTTCACTAGCTCTTTTTACCAAAAGTGCTATGTTTCCCTAATGCAGATGTCGTGGTATTTTTTTTTTATGTTTTTTAATTTGTAGGAAATCTGGCTTTAATTTTGCTTCTGTTGGTTCTAGATTTAATTCATTGAGAACTTAAGTATAGATATTGTATAAGGTCAAAACTCTACACTAAAAGGAACATTATTCTTTGTATAAAGTTTAACTTTATATAAAGTTTAATATCCCTGGTGTTTTTTAGTTCTTAATTCTTTCCACTTTTTCATTCATAACTATAAAATAATTATTGTAAACTCATAAAAATATGTGCTTTGGTGATGATAAATCACGGTAGAGTATTTTTATTTTTTTAGTTGTAACTAGAGAATTATCTTCATTAAAAGTAAGATTAGTAGTACTTGGATTATTAATATCAATAATATATATCTGTAGGTACTTAGTAGAGAACATTTTGGTCATGAAAAGGTAGAACTTTTTCATTATCAACCTATGATGTATTTGACATTATTAATCACAGCACTTTGAAAAAATCTATTATTACATAGAATTAAGTAAAAAGAAATGTAGACTACCAAATAGCATGGATGGCATGATTCTGATGTCAAAATATACTAACAATTATATCTGTTAAGTATAATTAATGAACAGAAATTTCACCACAATGTTAACTATGATCATCTCTGGATAATGATTTTTTGATAAATTTTATCATTTTAAATCATATCCTTGTTTTTCCTTGAAAATATATTATTGTCATAAGAAAAAAATGACCAAAGGAAAATATTCCTCTGTTGAATTTTGTAAGAATTACATGGTAATGCTACCTTAAAAGGTTATAGCAGGGACAGAACTATTCTTCAAAATTAAAGATGTCATTTAAAATATTATATGTACTGTAGAAGAATATCTTTATTTAGGGTAAGGAATTTTATCCTTTGAAAGAAGAACTATATTACTTACAAATTACTCTTATTTTACTTCCTATAACACAATTTTTGTGTTAAACTGAAAAAAAGGGGGCTTCAAGTCCTTCTGGACAAAGGAAAAGCTGTAGGTCCTGCTGCTGATATTAAAGATGAATTTCTTTTCTAAGGTCAGGATGAGTAATAAGCAATTATGCCATTCAGGGTTGAGTTTAAAATTACTTGGTGTTTATATGACCTTCCATGAGTATTTTAGTATATTTATAAATATTTGCCATTCGTTTGCCTTTTGTCATTGACTAAGGATTGACCTGTGTCACTTGTCACTGACACCTAACACCAAAATGAATTGAAATTCTGCCTTTAGAAATAGGTTTCCTTGATACTGTGACATTTATAAATGGGCCTTTAAAGACTGCACTTTCTTTACACTTTGTTTCAATTTCCTGTCACTCTCAAGTGGAGATTTTTATAATACTGAATTTATCACATCTCTCTAAGATCATTTCTCTGGCTCTAAGCGTCTGGTATACACTTCATCTCTGCAGGAATCTCTATTTACTTTCTCCCCCTTCAACTTACAATAAAGTGTATATAAAAGCACTCTCAGGACAGAATATGACATTCCTTTTTTAAAAAACAACTGAAATTGTAATGAACCATTGGTTTTAACATCCAAGTTAATTACGAGGCTTATCATGATACAGCTTTTGAAGCTAAACCATTTTCAGAAAATGTCAACCTCAGCCTCTTTTCTTTGTTTTGTGATATAGAAGTTTAGATGGAGGAAACTATTTAATTGGTTTTGTCATTATTTAAGGTACAGCTTACCTACAGTTCTTTTTTCTGTCTATCCTGTCTGGAATGGCTTTTATCCATCTTATTTTGTCTTTTCCTTTTGTGAAAGAATTTATAGCAACTTTAAGTTTTTCTCTGCTATGTGAATTATGTAGCTACTGCCATCATTTTTGCACTTTCTGGTTTTTCTGACATCTTTGTAATTTTCTATAGTCAGTATTTTTCAATGAGACAGACAACTCATACTCTTCACACAATTATACAAGTTTAAGGTTTTTTTTCAAGTCACAAATAAACCTATGATCACAGCCTTCATAACAACTCAAACTGAGGAATTAAAATATTAAAGAAAAGAAAATCTCAATTTGGGAAATCGGTAACAATTTCATTTTCAAAAACTTAATGTAAAATAGATTTGCTTTTTGCCTCATATGTGTTTCAATGTACTGACACTATTACTGAACAAAAATGCCATTTTCCAAAATAACTAAACCAATATAACAGCATGCTTCATTCAGTGTTTTAATTATACAGTTTAGTCCATTCTTCAGTTTATCCAGTTCTTTTAATATGTATAGTACAGCACCATCACCACAAGAAGATAACGTTTGAAACTTAAATGTCCTTTGAGTACAACTATCGGCATTTTTCCTCAACTGAGGTCGTGAACCCAATTAATCCTCATTGCAGAAAGGATAAAGGAAATACCAGTGATCATACACACTAAATGTTATCCAAATCTAATCTGACAGTCATTGCTGATTGAACTTGGTACATACCCTGCAACCTAAGAAAGGAGTCTTAGCCGGCATATAGATTTCTCTATATTTTACTAATGGTTACTCCAAATGATTTTGAAACTCAGCAGAAGTGGAATTGTAGACTTACATGTGAGATTAATTTTTACTACAACTACACTGAATATGAATATCTAAAAGCATTTCATGATTTTATAGGAGAATACACAAAATCTCTACTTAAAAAAAAAAGCACTTGACTATATTTCTCTAATATTTTTATAGTAAATTGATAACCCATGGAATGAAATATTAGTAAATTCATCCTGCTAAGTTGCTTCAGTCGTGTACGACTCTGTGCGACCCCATAGATGGCAGCCCACCAGGCTCCACCATCCCTGGGATTTTCCAGGCAAGAACATTGGAGTGGGTTGCCATTTCCTTCTCCAATGCCTGAAAGTGAAAAGTGAAAGTGAAGTCGCCCAGTCATGTCCGATTCTTAGTGACCCCATGGACTGCAGCCTACCAGGCTCCTCTGTCCATGAGATTTTCCAGGCAAGAGTATTGGAGTGGGGTGCCATTGCCTTCTCCAAAATTCATCCTAGTAGATGTTTAATATTTTTCCTTTCCATATATTCAGTAAAGAGAGATCTTAGTAATATGACTAGTTCCAGTCTTTCACGTGGCTCTTGGATCATGAGTAAACTGTCTGTAAATATTTGCTGGGCTTTACATAATTATACATAAACATATACATATAACTGTACATAATAGTTGCAATCATAATTTATATAAGTATATATCTATATTATACATTTTTCACATTTTATGAATTTTTTGTAGCCATATTCTCTAGTATGACCCTCAAAACTATGCCTATTTTTTATGGTTTTCTTAACCTATACTCTGTATATTGGAATATATACTGAAACATTTTACACCTAGAATTAAGTCATATAATTCATATTTAATGTGCCAAAGCTAAATCCTTTATCACTAGGATTAACTCATCCTACTATAATTTGGTCTTGTACAGAATCTGCCCAATCATTCAAAGTGGAAATGACAAAGTCACTTCCTTTTCCTTCCCTATTGATATCTAATTATTTATCAGGTTTTCTCTGTTCTACTTCCCAAATATTCCTCAAATCCCTGCTCTTACATCATTTAGTGAATGCTAACTATCCCTTTCCTGGCATACTGTACCACCCTCCTTGAAATTTTTCCCATTTCACAGCCTGTTGGTCCTCTTCTCCAAAACTTTCAAATGTTTTCTAACATATTAACCATTAAGCTGTGCATGCGAGCTAAGTTGCTTTAGTCATGTCCAACTCTTTGTGACCCTATGGACTGTAGCCCTCCAGGCTCCTCTATCCATGGGATTCTCAAGGAAAGAATACTGGAGTGGGTTGCCATGCCTTCCTCAACCATTATGCCACCACTCCTTTGAAAGAAGAAAACTAGCTTCTTTTCTTCTGGAAGATAAAATTAAAACTTTTTAAAACAGCCCAGGAGGTCCATCATTATCTTATTCCTGTCCCTTTCTCTAGTTAATCTACAAACATCTCAAGGTTTTTCATATAGGCTCAAGCAAGCTACTTATTTGGTGTCCTTTCCCTGGTGGGCAATAGAAATAGAAAACCATTGGCAAGATGTCAAATTTGTCAAATAGTCCTAGGGAAAGTATTGGTTTGGCCAAAAAAATCGTACGGGTTTTCTGAATGAACTTTTTGGCCAACCCAATACTTGTGAGTCCTTGTGGGGAGCTGACAATTTTATACGTGAGATTCACTGTTTAGTGCGTATTTCGGTTTATAGCTTTAAAGAAGGAAGATGACAGGCAGAACATTAAATATATCTGGATCCACACCCACACACAACCACAATCATCCAGTGCCGAATAGCAAAACTTAAAAGAGGCTTGACTCTTTAGGGTGTTCATTTCTCAATAGGCTCGTTTCCTATTAATTTATTGCCTGTCTTTTGTGATAGGTTTTGAGCTTCCCTGATAGCTCAATTGGTAAAGAATCTGCCTGCAATGCAGGAGATCCCAGTTTGATTCCTGAGTAGGGAAGATCTGCTGGAGAAGGGATAGGCTACCCACTCCAATATTCTTGGGCTTTCTTCGTGGCTCAGCTGGTAAAGAATCTGCCTGCCATTTTGAGAGATCTGGGTTAGATTCCTGGGTTGGGAAGGTCCTCTGGAGAAGGGAAAGGCTACCCACTCCAGTATTATTGCCTGGAGGATTCCATGGACTGTATAGCCCATGGGGTAACAAAGAGTGGGACATGACTGAGCAACTTTTCCTTTTCTGATCTCCTTCCTAAAGCCTCTTTTCCAGGAAGTGAGAACCCTTTGTTTTTTTCTAAACTTCTTTATGAAACCAAATAATAACAAAATGGCACAACCATTCTGGATTTGCCTGCTTCCTTACTGCAATAGTTGACTTCATTAAACACTGATAACATGCACAGAGAAATTATCACCTACTGGTACTAACTGAAGAACAAATGAGTGGTCATTTTTCTAAGCACTTTTTTTAGTTTGTTTTTAATTTAGAGATCTTAAATCCTCACCAAAGTGGTTGATGGGATGGCAGAATCATATAAATCAATACAATGGTGATGATGATGCCAGTATTTGTTGAATCCTTCATTGCCCTAGCCACATAAGATTTGGTGATTAAATAGAAGCAGTACAATTCCTCCTTCCTGCCTGCCATCCTCTGAGGTGTACTAATGTTGTCCTCATTTTATAGATGAAGAAATAAAGTGCCAAAGAGGTGAAGTAGCTTACTTGGACTGCACAGAATGTAAGTACCTTACTTAATTAAGTAAACTAATTTACATAAGGGTAAAGACTTACAGTCTGTATCAGAGAGGTTTTTATAATATCATCTGCCATCTGAACAATATTTATAAAATTAATGTTTGTATGAAACAGAATTATTGAAAAAATTTGTTATATTAAAATATAAATGAAAAGGAGCTTTATAAGCTTATATGTTGAATAATTAATGTTATTTACATATTTGACTTTCCATGTCACATGAATGATAAAAGAAGGTTAATCATAACAAAAAAGTTAAAAGTTTGGTGCCTATGCTTTTACTTACACAACATCAGTTTATCTGAATGTGTTGTTTTCTTTGTGAATACTATATCTTACTCTATAAGAATCTTGGACTTGAGATTCTGTGGCCTTTGTAAAATGACTAGAGGGCACAAAGGGGTGGAATGGAGTTTACACAGAGAGGGTGTTATAGTTTAGACTATATGTCTCCCAAGTTGAATATCAAAAATATTTGCTTTAATCATGAAATATCTCCTAGTAAAATTTCCAAAAGGTAATATATTTTAAGACTTACATCTATGATTCATCTGGCTAAGATTTAAAACAAACCATTTAAAATATATATTGCTAACTATACACTTAATCATTTTAGGGTTATTCATATTTTCTAAGAAGACTAAAATGGTATGGAGCGGTCAGTTGTATGGAGAGGCTATAACTAAAAGTAATAAAAATACAATGACATTTCTACTTTCAACATAATTTAGTTTTGATAAACTTGACCTTATTAGAGAAAAAGAGAATATGGACTCATATTCAGTCTTGCTAAGATTTCAAATTTTAGAGGCAGAAAAATGATATGTGGAGGATGGCTTGATGAAATTAGCATAGTTATGGTTTCTGCTGTCACTGAAATATGATAGAAAAGGGCAAATTGAGTGTGAATGTGTGCACATAGGATTGGCAAGAACTCTAGATACCTTATCTGTTTAAAATGTGAGAGGTTAGATGTGAAGTTAGTTACCAAAGCATCAGAAATTCTGAGTCCAAGAGAGAAAGAGAAGACAAAAGTGAATGCTTGCTGGGGACAGCTGTGACAGAAACTCAGCCAGAGTCCCCACACCCCCAGATCCAAGTGCCCCTCCATCTGCATGTGCACAACTCAAGTATAACCAAGCTGATCCTTTAGTTAGAAAGCAAAGTTGTACCAGGTCTGAGGGAGTAGAAAAACTGGCTTCTTCTTCAGAAAAAAAATAAAGACAAATGAAGAAAGGAGAATATAGGGTCAGATAGAAACTGTCTCAAAAGCACCTCCATCACTACAATCTAATTTTATAACATTTTTATCCCCCAAACGAAACCAATTTCTGTCCCTATAGATTTGCCAATTCTGGACATTTCATATCAATGAAATTGTGGTATATATGGTCTGTGAATTGTAATCTGTAAAGGGGAAAATTATATAATATGTGGATTATATCTTAATGCATCTCTTTAAAAAATGGAGTCTCTCACAGGGAAGTGGCTCTTGTCCATTCAAAGACAAGCTTGCAGTGCTCTGGCTTCCTCATTTGGGATACTAGCTGCCCTCTGAGATGGAAGTACAAGAATTGGGACATTCAGGAACACTCAAGTAGTAGTCACTTCCTTACCTGAATGTAATTGTCAGTTGGGAATGCAAAATGGTAAACTCAAATATTATCAAATCAAAATAATTAACAGAAATTATGTTCCTAGGGATCTTATGAGCATAAATCACTGTCATTAGAAATAAATTATGTATCATTAGATCTAAACAAAAAATTAAATGCCTTATCATCCTGTTCAGAATTTTATAAAACTATAACTCTCACCTGGGGAGTTTATTAGATCCCATCCACAGACAACTCAAAGAAGTGACCTTGTTTTTCTTCTCTTCAGTGATCCTACATTCAACATAGAATGACAAATTGGTAGTCAGGAGATTTAGGATGTGAGGTGAATATTTTAATACTAGAAAAATTTGGATATTTGATCCAACTCTTTGTATTGGTAACTTACTGAGTTCTAAGTTTGTTTTATGTGAAACTAAAAACCTCTGAAAGGCAGACAACAAAAATGAAAAATATTTATAAATGCATTTGGAACATCCTAAAGGATATGTAAAAATAAGTTTCAACTAAAATGTATAAATCAAAATGTGATGGTTTCCTCTATAAATTGGTTCCTACAGAACTTAGACACTGTGGTAAAATTATACAACTGCTAAAATTATTCCACTTTAAGATTTCATTCAAGTTTAGAAGTCTCTCATGATTTCTGATATTAATTTTATTATATGTACTTTTGGGCTCCAAAATCAGTGCAGATGGTGATTGTAGCCATGAAATTAAAAAACACTTACTCCTTGGAAGGAAAGTTATAACCAACCAAGACAGCATATTAAAAAGCAGAGACATTACTTTGCTAACAAAGGTCCATCTAGTCAAGTCTATGGTTTTTCCAGTGGTAATGTATGGATGTGAGAGTTGGACTATAAAGAAAGCTAAGCGATGAAGAATTGGTGCTTTTGAACTGTGGTGTTGGAGAAGACTCTTGAGAGTCCCTTGGACTGCAAGGAGATCCAGCCAGTCCATCCTAAAGGAGATCAGTCCTGGGTGTTCATTGGAAGGACTGACGTTGAAGCTGAAACTCCAATACTTTGGCCACCTGATGTGAAGAGCTGACTCATTTGAAAAGTCCCTGTTGCTGGGAAAGACTGAGGGCAAGAGGAGATGGAAATGACAGAGGATGAGATGGTTGGATGGCATCACTGACTCAATGGACATGGGTTTGGGTAGACTCTGGCAGTTGGTGATGGATAGGGAGGCCTAGCGTGCTGCGGTTCATGGGGTTGCAAAGGGTCGGACATGACTGAGTGACTGAACTGAACCTAACATGTACTGATATCTTTAAATTAGATTTTAACAGTCATAATACTTCAATAGAGAAACATTTGTATACATATATAAAATTTTTGAGTTTTTTTTTTAATTGGATTCTAACCCTAGCTAATGGTGATAATATATAAATAATGTTATTAGTGCCTCTAAAAATAGTTAAATGAGATTTCTAAGCAAACCTCAAAGGTCTGGTTTTGCCTCTGTAGTTTTATTCATTACAGCTTTTTAATACATATGTAAAATACTATCTAAACTATTAAGTGTGTTATGTGTTTTTTAGTGTCTAGTTCCTCCAATTATATCTTTTAAGATAAATAATACTATGGGCACATACTAATTGTGATATAGTTTGAACCAATTCGCTAGTAATTTAATTCCAAACATTTGGATAAAAACTCGATATAGGTAATTACTAATGAGAGTTTAAGTCAAGGACAAGATCTTATTTTTATCTTCTCCTCTAACTTTTTCACATTAGAAATAACCATTCCTTTCCCAATTTGAACCATCCAGTGGGTACTTAGCAAATTAATAAGACTGGGCCTCAAATCAGAAAGTAGGGTTATGAAGAAATTGCTGGTTTCTTGGTTAGCATTCCGTTTCTCATTTTTGTGAGCTTTTTACTTTTTGGTTTGTGTTTCATCTAGATAATGGATGCTGAGTGGTGGTGAATCACTACCTGGCCCTCGGTTCATGCTTCCCCATATTTCTCTTATACTTCATTCTATGCCTCAGATTATTACCTAGTGCAAGTTCATGTAACCAGGACACAGTGAAGCCAAACAATACAAAAGCCTCAGAATGTGAAACAGAGAAAGTTTAACAGTGGCCCCGCATGGGATCAAAGGCGTAAGGGGCCTTTCTCTCCCTGGCTCAGGCTTGCACGCTCCATTGAGACATGCCAGCTACAACAGTCCCACGCAGCAGTTGCTCGGGGCACCGCAGTGCACCCGCAACCTCCCATCTAAGTGAGCAACTGTGAAACAGCAACAGCACTGTTCTGCCGTTGGTCAGTACCACTGAAAGCCTCTTCCCCCCGCCTATTGTATATAAAAGGACCCTGAATTCTTTTTCATTTTTTTTGGAGATGGTTTTTGGAGACTCTAGTCTACCATCTCCGTCTGCCAGCCTTCCGATTAAAGTAAGCATTCCTTGCTCCAACAGCTCCTCTCTCAATTTATTGGCAGGTCATGCTGTGAGTAGAACGAGCTTGGACTCGGAAACAAAAAGTTTGAGGGCCATGCAAAGAGACAGGTGGCTCAGGACTTAAAAACCCGACTCCCCTGAGAGCTCTCAGCAATGCCCTTTTCTAGGAAGTGAGGGAGGGGTGTGGTGAGTTGTTGCAAAGTTCTTGGTGTCAGAGCCTTTGTTCTTCAGTCAGGTCATGGTCAGGCTACCATGTTCCTGTAAATCTCTATCAAACAGGTGTTATTCTCTATCTGATAAGAAAGAGCCAGGTCCCAAGGCACAACTGTCATCCTCTGAGGTTCAGATCCTGATAAGATGAAGCAGATCTCAACTGGCGGCTCACTCAGGGCTGGGTCCCTAGACCCTGTCCAGCCATAATCCCTGAGGGAGCCAGGCTCCGAAAATCCATCTGGCACTCAGGCTCCTCAGGCTCCTCAGGCCACCCAGTTGGCAGGGCAGTTCCCACAGACTGCCATATTAGGTCACAGAGAAGAGGCAGAGTCATGGAGAGGGTCACTGCCACCTTGGCCCAGCCAGTGGGTGACCTTAGCAAGGGCTCTGGAATCCTGCAGGACACAGGTCATGGCTTGTTCCCTGGGCTTCCAGCTCACCCACTGGCCAGAGGCCAGATTAACTGGAGGGCACCAGGGAGAAGGCCGGAATCCGGTTCTTACCTAACTTTCTGGCTTAAGACCACCACTCCACTGACAGTTGGCTGATTAGCCCACGAACAGTTAGTTGCTCAGAGACAGTTGCTCCACTTGTGGGAGGGGTCCGCTGCTGCATCAACCAATGGCTGAGCACAACCACTAATGGTCACTCTTTGACAGTTGGTGGTTTGGGGGAGGAGCCTACTGCAGCCCTGACCAATGGAGAGTAGGATCATTAATGGTCTCGGGGCAACTGTTGCCTGGTACGTGTGTGTATGTGTGGTGGCGGTGGGGGGAGGCGCAAGGCTAACCAACACTGCATTGGCTTTGCTAAGGGCTGCAGCAGTGCCTTGCCTTCTGACAAGATGAGCAAGTACAGAAGATAATCCAGGTTAAAAGCAACTTGGTTGTGCTACGTTTTCAGACATGGCTCAGGCAACTACTTCCAACAGCACTTGAAAAAAAGTTCAAAATCCTAGACTTACTGCTGCTAATAAGTTGCTTCAGTCGTGTCCGACTCTGTGCGACCCCATAGACAGCAGCCCACCAGGCTCCCCCATCCCTGGGATTCTCCAGGCAAGAACACTGGAGTGGGTTGCCATTTCCTTCTCCAATGCATGAAAGTGAAAAGTGAAAGTGAAGTCGCTCAGTCGTGTCTGACTCTAGCGACCCCATGGACTGCAATCTACCAGGCTCCTCTGTCCATGGGATTTTCTAGGCAAAAGTACTGGAGTGGGGTGCCATTGCTTTCTCCGCTAGACTTACTAGTACTTAGGAAAACAAAACAAAACAAAAAAACCTAGAGCGATGATGCCTAAAGGGAAAAATAACAGAAAACACAACCACAGATGTAGTTTCATACATTTGGTAGTCACATTAAAAAAAGTCTACAGAAACAGGTGAAGGTAATTTTTAAAAATCTAACCCAGGGACAACCAGCAATGGAATGAGCTGCCCCGCCACAGCATCGGAAGCGCAGGGCTGTGAGGCTACCTGTCGCCAGAGCCAATCCTCCTAGGACACATTTGTCCTCTCAGTCAGGGTTGCGGATGGGGGACCCGGACGGCATTTTTCTCCAACCTCCCTGAGCAAGGTATGCCCGGCGGAGAGGGAACAGATTCCTCACTCCTCATGCTGGGCAGGTTCCAGGCTCCGGAATGCGCTTTCATCCAAGGTTCACCGCAGGCCGACCTCAGCCACGCAAATACATGGAGAAATTTTCGCCATCTCTTTACGTCAGTATCACATTTGTGCATGCATTGTGAAGACAGTTTTATTTTTTCCCCTCACTGCTCTTGCAGCGAAGGAACATCCAACAACTAGACAAAAATGAGTGCCGTGTGCTCTGACGCCCAGTCGTGTCCCATTCGTTGCAACCCATGGACTGTAGACCACCAGAGTCCTTCCTCTGCCCATGGGATTCTACATGCCTATTTCCTCAAAGAAAATCCAACCCAAGAAATGAAAAATATTATCTCTTTAGAATGTTATTGATATAAAAATTGTTGATATTTTACACTCAATTTTTCCAAACTAATTCTTCCAAATCGGATTTGGACTAGGCACATTTCAAGCTGGACAAGACATTTGTTGCTTTTTCATCACTGTACTTGCAAGGACAAATTTTGCCATGGATGTGTTGTCTTCTTGGGAATTGTATATTTATAGTGAATATGCCTGTGTGCTCAGTCACGTGTGACTCTGAGACTTCATGGTTTGTAGCCCACAGACTCCTCTGTCCATGGGATTTTTCAGGCAAGAATATTGGAGTGGGTTGCCATTTCCTCCTCTAGGGATTTTCTTGACCCAGGGATTGAACCTTCTTCTCCTGCAGCTCTTGAATTTGCAGGTGGATTCTTTACCACTGAGCCACCTGGGAAGCGTCTCACTTGCAGTGAATATAGATTTTTCAAAAAGTAGAATTAATGGGGATGGATGTTATTGGGAAGTAAAGTATCTTTCAGTTACTTAGAAATGTCTTTTCCTAAAATTTTGCACTCACAAAAAAAATCTGAGGCTCAGTTTTCCCAAATGAAAATAAGGAGTCTGTTTTTACAGATTATTAAAGACTGAATATGGTAATATGACTTGAATTAATGAAAGCTATTTTATTGAATTAATGAAAATTTAAGTAATTATGAATACTGTATACTTTTTGTTGTTTCCTATTGAAGGCATATATATGTTTTCTCAGTACCCCAATTAAAGGATCTTAATTAGAAATTGTTTATACTAGCAATCATACATCTATGTGGACTTCTCTAAGCATCCAATCACTGGACTAATGCCCAGAAAAAAAGATGAAGTATTCATCATTTCAAAGACCTGAACACCTTCTCCTTGGACAGAAAGAGTAATGCATTGAATATGCTGATGGTGTGTCAAATACATGAAGTTATTTTGTTAAATGTGGTAAAATCCAAATATTTAAAATACACATATTTTTGTTATCTGTATGTGAAATATATAAGGTGTATTCATCTGATATTTGATTTGCCATAAGGGATTCTCAACTCATTATTCCCTGCCTGTTGGGAATGATACTTAGCTGATAACAGAAGGAAACAGGAAAACTAATTTTTGCCAGAGTGACAGTTAATATTGAAGGAGATGGTATGTTTTCTTATGAAACCAAGTTTCCAAATATGACTGAAATTTTTCTAAGCATTGCTCAGCAACTGAAAACATATCTAATCAGTATGTATTAGTTGTTCAGTTGGGTCTGACACTTTTGCAACCTCATGGACTGTACCCCACTAGTCTCCTCTGTCCATGGAATTCTCTAGGGAAGAATATGAGTGGGTCGCCATTTCCTTCTCCAGGGGGTCTTCCTGACCCAGGGATTGAACCCAGATTTCCCACACTGCAAGCAGATTCTTTACTGTCTGAGCCACCAGGTAAGCCCTGTCTAATCAGAGTTCTGAGCTGTACAAGTATATTATTTGAAAAAAAAAGTTACCCTATCTACTGTATACTCCAGGCAACATTAATTTGACTCGAGTACTAGCAATTGTAATTTTTCTTGCAATAAAATAACATTGACACCCAAAACAGTGTTATTTCTTCTACTGAATTAACAACAAAAACAAAAATCATTTATTAGCATCCTCAATATGTGGTAACATATATTTATATTTATATAACCATTTCAATATACTAAGCTCTTTTTTAAAAATTCGTGGCTGCTATTGTCCTAAGAGATGGTATTCTATACTAAAATATAAAAGACAGGGCTTCCATGGTAGCTCAGTGGTAAAGAATCCACCTGCCATTGCAGGAGACACAGGTGTGATCCCTGATCTGGAAAGATCCCACATCTGTGGAGCAACTAAGCCTATGGGCCACAACTGTTGAACCTGTGCTCTAGAGCCCAGGAGCCACAACTATTGAGCCCACATGCTGCAGCTACTAAAGCCCACGCACCCTAGAGCCCATGCTCCACCAGAGAAGCCACCGCAACAAGAAGACTGCCAACCGCAATTAGAAAGAAGCCCTTACTCCCCACAACTAGAGAAAAGCCTGCATGCAGCAATGAAGACCCAAAACAGCCGTAAATCAATAAATGAATAAATAATTTTAATTTAATAAACAAATTTGGAAATATTAACTGAATTCTAAATAACAGTTGTTTTCTTTTTTTTTTTTTTCATCCACAAGACTTTGACCTGAACATTATGCTTATCACAAAACCAAACAATCTTTTGGTTTACTCAAGGTTATTATGTATACCAAATTCTAGAAATATGTCAAAGGAGAATATGCCTGTGGCTGACAATTTGAGAACTTTTACCTGATAGCTCAGCTGAAAAGCATTCGCCTGCCAAAGCGGGAGATGCGGGTTCTATCTGTGGGTTGGAAGGATCCCCTAGAGAAGGAAATTGGCAACCAAATTCAGTATTTTTGCCTGGGAAACCCCATGGACAGAGTAGCCTGGTGGAATACAGTCCATGAAGTTGCAAAAAAGTTGGACATGACTAGTGACTAAGCAACAACAATAACAACAAATGCATCCTTAAGTGAGAGTTAAAGATACCGAGGCAAAAAATCTGTTAAATTATCTAATCAGGTCACCAAAACTAGACTTTTTGTTTTATAATTTTATGAGAAAAATGTTCCATCCTCTTACTATACAAAGTAGGACAATTCACCAAAAATGATAAAATATTGGTTTACTTTATTTTTCATAAATGCTGTAAGAAATTCAGCTTAAATCATGAATAATTAAAGATAAAACAATCAAAATGTTCATTTCATACCCTAAGAAACAAAAATTAGTGTTCTGTTTATATTCAGCTACTCTTTAGGTGACACAAACATAATACTTCCAAGTTGACTTTTCATGATGTGCCATAAACTTTATTAGCTTTAAACATAAAATTAAAGTTTCATAATAGCCTAATTGCTGCAAAAGTAATACCAGTATCTTCATTAGTTTTTATCTTCTTTACAGCTAGTTCTTACCATCTTTTTCCAACAGAGTACTCAAGTACTTTCAAGATTTTTCTCTAAATATTTTCTTTGTTTATTGATTACTTATACTCAGAATACTCTTCAATAGCTTTTAAATCCAAATAGCCAAAAGAAATGCTGCAAATTCATCTCGTGACATTTTAATGACTAATAATGTGAAAGTTAACATTTGTGGTGTCTTACGTACACATAAATGCTAAAGGTATTTCATTAGTACATGATAAACACTCAAATATTAAGCCTCATTCCTAAACTATTATTCAAACTATTAATAATGTATTAGAGTTTTAATAATATTGCTTTTTAAAAATTAATTACTGGGACATGATATTATAATAGTAATACATTTCCATATAAGAAAACTCAATTGGATGATAATTTTCTCACAGATTCAGGCATGCATGAAACTGGAAAAGTCAAGAAATTGGACAGGTAATGAAGTTCAAAATCACTTTCTCAATTTCTAAAGTTTTAGAAAAACTGCCACTTGCTGGGTAACTCTCTTGAATGGTGATGCAGGCTAGTTACACAAAGAATATTTAATGGCAACAATTGTTTATATTAGTGGGTATCAATCAGAAATATCTTGTTCATTTCATTTGAGATAGAGGATTGATTTCTAGCAAAACTAGCAAGTTTTTAACTGACCTTGATCTCTCTACTGAATGCTTCCAGTTAAGAAACCACATTGAAATGATTTTCCTGGTACACTTTTTCATTCTATGGGGGGAAAAAATTAAAACTGTATTTCCTGCTGTTCGGGAAAACGTTGACCAAATCATTATATCACTTGTTAAATCACTTTATTCAGACAGTTTCACTCTGTTCTTCCTTTCTTATAAATAAATAATTTGCATTAAATGATTTTCTTTAAATCTCCTCTTGATTGTTATCAGAGTTTAATATAACAAAATCCTCTCTTTTACTGCCATTTATAACTTTTTTTTAAAAATTAAATTTTGATCATACAGAAATGTTAAAAGAATTTTACAGCGTGAACCCATATAAAAGCAATAGATTCTACCAGTGACATGTATGGTACACATTAGGCAATTTAGCACATAGTATTCCATGCATATTATTTTTGATGCAATAAAAGTACACTGCAGAAACAAAACACTTCCATCAAATACTTCACTTTCATAACACCAACTATAATTCAGTATTGTTTAGGTTTGTTTCCTTGATGAAAACTTTTGTACAATAAAAGGCACAAATCTTAAATGTACATCTGCCAAATTATGACAAATGCATACATCTTTGTTAGCAAGATATAAAACATTACAATCACCTAAAATAATTTCATTTTGATTTATCCCAGGAGATAACCACTGCAATGCAAAAGATTTGGATCAATTTTGGTAAAATGAAAAACTAAAAAATGGAGAGATATCATTCACTTTAAATAAAAGACAATTGAGTAAAGATTTAATGATATTTATTAGCCTCTAAATCTTTGGATTGATCACAAGAATATTTTCTGTGAAAAACAACAATATGTCAAAGATACTTCTACTCTGCATTACTAATATTCATTTTCAATTTGCTTCTTTCATAAAATGAAAGAAACCTAACCTTGGGAAATCATTCTTAAATGGTAATATTATGCCATCTCCTTAAACAAATTAGCTGCACTATAGTTGATAGACAAATCTTTACAATAGGGTTAAGAACAGATTTTATTGCTGTACTAAATGGCTACTGAAACAGAAAACACATACCTTGCTTTTAAATCTTTTATAATGTTCTCTTTCTTGCTTCTACAACTAGGGTTTCCTTATTCGTTTTTTAAAATGCTGGTCCCTTTATTGACTCAAAGATTACTATCAGATGTCACCTACATCACTTAACCATATATCATAATGCCCATTAAACTATGTGCCTATGAACATATGGAAATAACACTAAATAATGTGGGCACAGAGGCTCAGTGCACCCATGAATCAGAATAAGTAATAAAACATTGTTTACTGACTAGAGATGTGGTACTTTAAGACAGGGTTACAAAAGGACCCCCGAGCCCTCTTTAAGAGAATATGTCAAATGATATCATTGAATATCATTTTCATGCAAGCTAACAAAACAGGAGCTATACCTAAGCTATAGCAATTCATCATCTAGAGAGAATCACTTGAGTTTAGGAATTTGCTAAGACCCTAATAGTGTCATTCTGTCTTTCTCAAGTAGAGAGATGGGTGCAGGGCTTAACTGCATATATCAGTTCAGTTCAGTTGCTCAGTTGTGTCCAACTCTGTGACCCCATGGGTTGCAGCACGCCAGGTTTCCCCGTCCATCACCAATTCCTGGAGCTTACTCAAACTCATGTCCATCGAGTCAGTGATGCCATCCAACCATCTCATCCTCTGTCATCCCCTTCTCCTCCTGCCCTCAATCTTTCCCAGTATTAGGGTCTTTTCAAAAGACTCAGCTCTTCAAATCAGGTGGACAAAGTAATGAAGCTTTAGCTTCAGTATCAGTCCATCCAGTGAATATTCAGGACTGGTTTCCTTTAGGATTGACTGGTTTGATCTCCTTGCTGTCCAAGGAACACTCAAGTCTTCTCCAACACTACAGTTCAAAAGCGTCATTCTTCAGCACTCAACTTTCTTGATGGTCCAACTCTTATATCCATACGTGACTACTAGAAAAACCATAACTTTTAACTATGTGGACCTTTGCTGTCAAAGTGAAGACTTTTTTTTTTTTTTTTTTTTAATGCGCTCTCTGTGTTTGTCATAGCTTTTCTTCCAAGGAGCAAGCATCCTCTATTTTCATGGTTGCAGTCACTATCTACAGTGATTTTGGAACCCAAGAAAATAAAATCTGTCACTGTTTCCACTATTTCCCCATCTATTTACCATGAAGTGATGGGACTGGATGCCATGGTAAGTTTTTGAATGTTGACTTTTGAGTCAGCTTTTTAACTCTTTTACCCCCTCAAGAGGCTCTCTAGTTCCTCTTCACATTCTACCATTAGAGTGGTATCATCTGAATATTGGAATACTCAGATGAAGCTAGTGGTAAAGAGCCCACCTGCCAATGTAGAAGACATCAGAGAGATGGGTTCTATCAGTGGATCCCCTGAAGAAACTCATGGCAACCCATTCCAGTATTCTTGCCTAGAGAATCCCATGGACAGAGAAGACTGATGGGCTATAGTTTATGGGGTCACAAAGAGTCAGACACAACTGAAATGACTTAGTAGCATACATTTGCATATCTGAGGTTGTTTATATTTCTCCCAGCGATCTTGATTCCAGCTTGTGTTTAATCTAGCCTAGCATTTCTCATGATGCACTCTGCATATAACTTAAGTAAGCAGGATGACAATAGACTGCTTTGACATACTCTTTTCCCAATTTTGAACCAGCCCATTGTTCCCTGTCTAGTTCTAACTGTTTCTTCTTGACCTGCATACAGGTTTCTTAGGAGGCAGGTAAGGTGGTCTGGTATTCCCATCTCTTAAAGAATTTTCCACAGTTTGCTGTGATCTCCATACTCAAAGGCTTTAGTGTTGTCAACAAAGAGAAAGTAGATGCTTTTTTTTTCTGGAATTCTCTTGCTTTTTCTATGATCCAATGGATGTTGGCAATTTGATGTCTGATTCCTCTGCCTTTTCTAAATCCAACTTATACATCTGAAAGTTGTTGGTTCACGTACTGTTGAAGCCTAGCCTGAAGGATTTTGAGCATTAGTGAAATGAACACAATTGTGCAGTAGTTTAAACATTCTCTGATATTGCCCTTCTTTGGGATTGAAATGAAAACTGACTTTTCCATCCCTATGGCCATTGTTTAGTTTTCCAAATTTGCTGGCATACTGAGTATAGCATTAACAGCATCATTTTTCAGGCTTTGAAATAGTTCAGCTGGAATTCTATCACCTCCACCAGCTTTGTTCACAGTAATGCTTTGTAAGGCCCATTTGACTTCACACTCCAGGATGTCTGGCTCTAGGTGAGTGACCACAACCTCGTGGTTATCCAGGTCATTAACACCTTTGTACAGTCCTCCTGTGTATTCTTTTCATCTCTTCTTAATCTCTTCTGCTTCCTTACCATTTCTGTCCTTTATTGTGACCATCTTTGCATGAGATTTTCCCTTGGTATCTCCAGCTTTCTTAAAGAGATCTCTAGTCTTTCCCATTTTTTGTTTTCCTTTATTCTTTTTACATCATTCATTTAAGAAGGCTTTCTTGTTTCTCCTTGTTCTTCTCTGGAACTCTGCATTCAGATGGGTATATCTTTCCCTTTTCCCCTTTGCCTTTTCCTTCTTTTTCCTCAGCTGTCTATAAAGCTTCCTCACACAATCACTTTGCCTTTTTCCATTTCTTTTTCTTTGGGATGGCTTTGGTCACTGCCTCCTGTACAATGTTAGGAACTTTGGTCCATAGTTCTTCAGGTACCATGTCTACCAGATCTAATCCCTTGAATCTATTTGTCACCTTCACTGTATAATCATAAGGGATTTGATTTAGGTCATACTAGAATGACTGAATGGTTTTCTGTATCTTCTTCAATTTGAGCCTGAATTTTGCAATAAGAAACTGGTGATCTGAGCCATAGTGAGTTCCTGGTCTTATTTTGCTGACTGACTAGAGCTTCTTCATCTTCAGCTACAAAAAATATATAGCTGATTTTGGTATTGACCATCTGATGATGTCCATGTGTAGAGTCATCTCTTGTGTTGTTGGAAGACGGTGTTTGCTATGACCAGTGCATTCTCTTGACAAAATTCTGTTAGCCTTTGCCTTGCTTTGTTTTGTACTCCAAGGCCAAACTTGCCTTTACTCCAGGTATCTCTCTTGACTTCCTACTTCTGCATTCCAACCCCCTATGATGAAAAGGACATCTTTTTTGGTGTTAGTTCTAGGAGGTCTTGTAGGTCTTCATAGAACTGATCAACCTCATCTTATTCAGCATTAGTGGTTGGAACATAGACTCAGATTACTGTAATGTTGAATGGTTTTCCTTGAAAACAA
Organism: Bos grunniens; assembly: GCF_055505025.1. NCBI lineage: Eukaryota > Metazoa > Chordata > Mammalia > Artiodactyla > Bovidae > Bos > Bos grunniens. The sequence continues at coordinate 12,432,806 of NC_141191.1, forward strand.
ACAGAGATCATTCTGTCATTTTTGAGATTGCACCCAAATACTGCATTTTGGACTCTCTCATTGACTATGAGGGCTATTCGGTTTCTTCTATGGAATTCTTGCCCACAGTAATAGATATATAATGGTCATCTGAATTAAATTAATCCATTCTCATCCATTTTAGTTCACTGATTCCTAAAATGTTGATATTTACTCTTGCCATCTCCTGCTAGACCACGTCAATTTACTTGATTAATGGACCTAACATTCCAGGCTCCTATGCAATATTCTTCTTTACAGTATCAGACTTCACTTTCACCACCAGAACCCTATAAATATACAAAGCACAAGTGAGAAATAAGTCACTATTATTTGTTCTTACAGCTAGACCCTCTTGACATATACAGCTAATGGGTGCTGCTAGAACAAAACATTATAAATGTGGCATTGTCTTAATTGTTGTTTTAGTCCTTGTCATATCCAACCATTTGCTACCCCATGGATTGTAGCCAGCAAGTCTTCTCTGTCAATGGAATTTCCCAAGCAAGAATACTGGACTGGGTTGCCATTTCCTTCTCCAATTTGAGAAGTGACTTGAAGAAAGACTCAATATAAGACTCTTAAATCTCAGTCTCATAAAGTCAACATAACTACAATTAGCTTGTGATGAAGGGAATGGGGTCATGAATGTAATATGTGTAGCAAATCTAAGAGCTGTCTAGAAATAGCTTTGGATATAGCTGTTAGTTCTTGGAGATCTACAGAATAAAATAGCTAAGAAGCCATGCAAGTTTTAATAGACCTTCCTATTAAATGAATGCATGAGGAAATAAACCCATAAGCCTTAACTAAGAATATCTATAACTTTGAGGGCTTCCCTGGTGGCTCAGCAGCAAAGAAGGTGCCTGCAGGAAATGCAGTTCAATCCCTGGGTCAGGAAGACCCTCTGGAGAAGGAAACAGCAACTCACTTCAGTATTTTTGCCTAGGAAATCCCATAGATAGTGGAGCCTGGTGGGCTACAGCCTATGAGGTTGCAAAAGAGTCAGACACAACTTAGCAACTAATCAACAGAGACAATGAAGATTTTGAACTTTACCCTTTAATGATAAGGAAGTAGTTAATTTCTTTGGAAATGAAAAAATAAGTTAAAACCCCATTTATTTTCAAAAAATACAGGGGGTGAAGTGGAGAGGGAAGAGGGAAATTATTTGCTTTAATGGTAAAACAAAGGATGCATTTTTTTGTAATTGTAAACAAAAAGTAAAATGTGCATGCATTAAAACATGCTAGAAACCAGCTATATTGAAGGATATTTCCCTCTCCAGCAGTCTTCTGAATTACAAAATTTGGCAAATGATATTTGGTTATCTTGGTTATTTCCTTGAGTGAAGTTTATTGAATTTTCCTTAAAAATAAACATACTTCTATCAAAGTGTCTATAAACTTAATTTAAATGTTCTAAGCACTTTACTTTTAATTCTATTTACATGTAATTCAAAGTGGGAAAGAAAACATAGGCTTTTTTTTTTTTTTTAAATAGTAACTTCATTTTGTATCACTCAGTTTTAGTACATAATCTACATAGAACATAATCTGCTTCCCCAGTGGTTCAGCAGTAAGCAATCCACCTGCAATGCGGAAGATACAGGAGACCCGGGTTCAATCCCTGGATTGGGAAGATCCCCTGAAGAAGGAAATGGCAACCTACTCCAGTATTCTTGCCTGGAGAATCCCATGGACAGAGGAGCCTAGAAGGTGACAGTCCATAGGGTCACAGTGTCTGACCTGACTGAAGTGACAGCATGCATGCAGTACATAATCCAGTGAACACAAGACAGTTAATACTTTGTGTTGATTATACTTAAAATATACATTGCATCGAACAAAAATAAGCTGAATTAGAAAAGGAATCAAGTATGTGTTGAGATCACTATTTTTGTCAGTTGTTTCATATAAAAACCAATAGGAATCAATTTGAAAAAAGCATAATAGTTATATAATTACACTAAATTCAATTAACAAAATAAAGCATTTGCTTTCCAGGAAAATAATGTACTAATTAAATTTAGCATTTAGTTTTGAGGTTTTCAAGGTTTTTTTTAAACTTTCTAAAATTAGGATATATAACCTTACTACACTGGTTTTAATATTTGCATTAAAAATAACTGAATAGCAATTAAATTTTAAAATCTATGAGAAGGTATATTCTCACCAATTACTTTACAGTGTCACCACTTTTTTTGAAAATAGAAATGACCTTAGAGGTCATATGATGAGACCAAGAAACTGAGGTTAAATTATTTGCCAAAACTACTTTGCAAATTAAAATTCAAGGAACTGACATTTAGCCATATTATCAGATGTTCAATTTACAAATTCATTAACATAAAATTTCAAAGAAGGAAGCAATATAATTTTCCCTATTTTATCAGGAATTATGGAATTTTCCAGAACAGTGAAGAGCTTATAGATTGCAGGTCTTTATTAATATTTGTTGAAGTGAGTTGAACTGAAATAATTTAAAATAGGTTTTAGTATTTATTGTAATTTCTTTTGGAATCTTTGTGAAGGTAATGCTCTTAATTTCAATAGGTAAGAATAAAATCTACATTTATGTATGGGGATGTAGCAATCAATTCTATAGCATTGATAAATAAAATCAAACATCAACTATTTCAGGAAAAGAATATAAATTATTAAGAAAATAAAAATTAGGTAGCATTAAAAAAGAGAAAATTGATTTCTCACACTACTCTTTTTGGTAAACTTTGTTACTATGTTCCTTTGTAATAATTTATTTACAGAAATATGTATATGTCCATATCAGATCAATGTCCATATGCTATTTCATAATTTAAACTGCTATTTTAACATTTAAAAATAAGAAATTAACTTTCAATCTAGGATGTTAAAGTTTCTGTGGGAATTTTTCTATGGAATATAGTTATAATTTCCTCCCTTCTCTGGTACTTCTTAGCTCTGTCACCTTAAGCAAATTATTTAACATTGGAATACCTTTAGATCCTGGATGATTTCTCAGCACGATCTGGGCACCAATCTGCATTACTGCTGCTTTGATATGAACTCTCACCACTCCCACACCGTATTCCCAGTCCATACTCAAGCTCAAAGTGGTTCATCTCCACCAATGCTGGAATCCCAAGAATACTGACTTAAATTCTCAAAGTTTCTTTTCTTCCAAAAATCCTTTTGGGGAAATTGATCCAAATGAATTTTCTCCCTTAGTAATTAGAGTTGGACAATAATATAAACCAAAACATTTTTTTGGCCAGTGTTGCACATCAGGACAAATTTATTCTGTAACTTGAACATCTTAGACCAAAATAGTCATTAGTGGATTGTCTTATCCTTCATTTATGAAGGGAGAAAATTGTAACTATATTCCAAAGAGTCGGATGCAACTTAGCGACTGAACAGCAACAGCAGTGCAGTATCAGCTCTGGGCAGTGAGAATATCCAGCCTCATTTTAGTACTACCGGTAATTGATGATACTTTTTGTCTTCTTCCTTTTACACTGACCAATGGATAGCCTAAATTTACTACTTAAAGAACAGTAAAAGACAAAAATAGCAAAAGGAAATTGGGACAAAGTGAGCTCAATTTGGTCTGTGTCAATAGGTGGCTTAGAGAAAATTATAATACTCTACAACAAAGGATAAAATACCATTCAATTTTTTCACCAATGTTACTGCCACTCTTCCATTAAAAAAATGTATACTCTAAACATTTTTTCCCTTTTAATCCACTATACAAAGCCACAAGTAAACTATGAAAGAAAATACCTTTCATATAGTAATAAGCAGGCACTTAGAAACTCGGTGAAAGATCATACCGTTTCCAAGTGGACAGAGTGCTTAACTCCATTAAGGCCATAGGCTGATTAAATCACACACATTACATTTCAACGGTGTTTCAGCCAATTAAGCCAGCTCAATTCATCTCTGCTTTCTGGGGTCATAAAGACATTAGAAACAGATTTACGATCCAGCCTGTTAGTGAAATGACTGGTAGAGTTGTTCTAAAATCAGGGTGGCTAAATTAATAATAAAAAAAATTTTAAGTCATCTGAAATAAGTAATTTTTTAAATATTTAAAGCCACCATGATACAGCCTTAATTACATTCCAAAAATGCTTTTCCTTTTCTTTCTCTGAGTAGACTTAGGAAGCAGTGAACTGAGCAAACCAACCAGCTGGAACAGAGGAAGAAATAAGCTGAATTCATTTTCATCAGGTGACCCTGCTGTGGAACTATCTTCTTGTAGAGTTAAGTTCCCTTGCCTGATAATTCCAGGAGGCAGCACACAGGACAGGGTAGATTTGATCCCTAAAGTAACATGAATCTAGTAAATGCAGTTTAGCCAATTAGGTTGTGCAATTTCTAGAACTATACAGACTCTGCGTCTGATACGCATGCTGGATTCACAAGCTAACCACAAGCACCATCTATTATCAGATTTTAACCAAAATGTAAATTAAAAAATGACCATTATGGGTTAAAGAAATTTCTGTAAAATTGACAGTAGCAAATGCTACATGAGTAGATTTCTATTTTATTATGCTGAAAAGAATCATGAGTTTTTATTGTTCATGATACAGTTTATAAAGGGTTTAAAGATAGTTTATACTAAAGATAGTTTATACTGAGCTAATTTTGACTAGTTTTTAATCAGAAAAATGATGGTGCAAAATTTATTTTTCTATGATGGACTTACTATCAGAAATCTGAATATGGTTAAGTATGGGTCAATCTTTAGAACACATTTCCTTTATCATGAATAAACCATTTGATTCAAGACTCAACTTGAAATCAATTTCTCTGGTAATTGGTTAGAGTATGACTCTCCTTAAAAGAGACTATCATATTAATAGTGGCTTACATAAAATATGATTTATTGTTGTTTAATTTCTTTGCTTTTTTTAAAATCTAAAGCTCCACAGATGCAGATACAGGACTGCTATGATGGGTCTATTAGAAAAATTCATACAGAGACCAGTCATCGTCTAACTTACTGCTTCATCTTTCTTGTGCTGTTTACCTCCAAGCCATTGTGCAATAGGGTAAACCTGCCAGTTCTGCATTTCAGCCAGCAGAGAGGTAAAAAGAAAAAAGGAGAAGAAACATTTAAGAGCACAATCCAGAAGATGTATATTTCATTTGTATGTATATTTCATTTGCATGTATATGTCATTTGCATAATTTAGCCATATGGAAATATGTGGCTGCTAAGGTGGATGGATAATGTAACAATGTCCGGGCCAGACCTGTACTCAGCCTAAAATCCTATTATCATAGGGGAAAAAAAGGACAATGTACTAGGAGACCACTAGCAGACTCCATTACAAATAGGGAATATGTAATCACCTTAAATAGATAAGAAACAAGAAAAGGTGTTCCAGGAAGTCAAATAAGGAAAACTGCACATAATCCAGTGTGTAAGGGAGGTTTATCCCTATCTAGTCTAGTAATGAGGTGTTGAAAAGTGCATCTTCTGATAAAGCTGCAATATGCAGTGCTCCATAGACTAACCACCAACAAATGCAAACTGACACTTCTGAAATGGATTAGTGTGCATATCAACAATCTCCTAATGGCTTTCATCCTTTCTATCACATTTGACCTTGCCTTTTGGAGGCATTTGATAAATGATTAATTATTCATTCTAGAACTTGATCCTTGAACAACTAAACTACTTCCCGGAAGCAAATATGGATGTGTATTAGAGCATCAGAATCAATCAATTATTCATTGATTGTATGCCTTGTGTTTGCCTAGTGTGTGCCAATCTCCAAGTTAGGCAGTCTGCGATATATAAAAATAATGGAGTATGTTGTCTCTGACTTCAAAGGACTTACAATTAGAATGAAACAAATACTAAACAGGATGTGCATGCTGGGGTTGTTATGATTGACTATTTTAGTGTCTATCTTCAGGGTCTTCCACTCAGTGCTACAAGTCTGAGCCAAATTACAACCTATTTTCAGAGAAATTGGGGAGAAAAGAGGGTTCAAGCCAAGCAAACAAAATATGTAACTGTATAACAAAAATTTGGGAGTGATGAGTGAGAAAGAGAAATATCACATATCCAAATTTTAGATTAAAATGTTAATATACTATGTTTTTCAAAGTCACTCAGTCATGTCCGACTCTTTGTAACCCCATAGATATATAGTCCATAGGAATTCTCCAAGCCAGAATACTTTAGTGGGTAGCTGTTCTCTTCTCCAATGGATCTTCCTAACCCAGGGATTGAACCCAGGTCTCCTGCATTGCAGGCGGATTCTTTACCAGCTGAGCTATGAGGGAAGCACCAATAGGATAATACTATTATTATCACACAAAAAGAAACAGAAGCAAATACAGAACTCAGATGTTAGTAATGCAGTGGGTTGGTTACTGATGAGACTGTTGTTCAGTCACTCAGTCGTATATGACTGTTTGCAACCCCATGGACTGTAGCCCACCGGACTCCTCTGTCCATGGGATTCTCCAGGCAAGAATAATGGAGTGGGTGGCCATTTCCTTCTGCAAGGGATTTTCAACCCAGAGGTTGAAACTGCATCTTCTGCACTGGCAGGAAGATTCTTTAACACTGAGCCATCAGAGAAGCCCTACTGATGAGAAGGAAGAGGGGAAAATGTATAATCACATACTGAGAGTGGAAGGGCGGGGGGGAAACATGGAATAAGGGAAAGGAAGGCTGGATGCAAAGAGTTATGTCTCAGAGAGAAGAGCAGTGTTGGAACACAGGACAGCTGGGCAGAGAGTCTATTGCAAATCAGGGCAGTGAAGCAGAGAAAAGCTCATGTTTGGACTATCTGAAGTGAAAAAGTTGCTCAATCGTGTCCGACTCTTTGCAACCCCATAGACTATATAGTCAGTGAAATTCTCCAGGCCAGAATACTGGATTGGGTAGCCTTTCCCTTCTCCAGGGGATCTTCCCAACTTGGGGATCGAACCCAGGTCTTCCACATTGCAGGCAGATTCTTTACCAGCTGAGCCATAGGGAAGCCCAAGAATACTGGACTGGGTAGCCTATCCCTTTTCCAGCAGATCTTCCCAACCCAAGAATCGAACCTGGGTCCCCTGCATTGCAAGCGGATTCTTTACCAACTGCGCTATCAGGGAAGCTCCTGGACTATTTGAATTTAGAAAATTTTTACACAATGAAGGGTTCATTCTCAATGCCTGAGTTTGGTAAGACTTCCATAGTTTTGAGCTTATCAGGAGCCTCCTTATTTCCATTTCCTTTGAAGTTACAGATGTTCTTTCACATAATTTTACATGTTCACATATCTCAGAATGTCAGGAGTTTATTTTTGAAAAGTAATTTTCTCTGTTGTCAAGGATCAACAGCTGATCCCACCATGATATAATAATACAATGCAATAAAGGAAGGAAAGGGAAATCTGTGAGGGGGTAGGTTTAGTGGGAACTTTATCACTTCCCCTTGCAAATTCTCCTGAACTTCTCCTTTTATGGATTGCTTTACATGTATATTTAGCAGGATTCCTGGGAAAGTTATCACACCAATGAGTTTAAGTAAAGGCTGTTAAACCACAAGCTGGATGTTTTGTGATTTTTCAGGACAAAATTTGGAGGCAGATAAAGCCATCATCTCAGAGTAGGATTGGTCATTTGAAAGAACAAGCATATGGTAGGGGGTAAGGGGGAAGACTTAAATTGAAGAAAGTAGGGAAAACCACTACACCATTCAGGTATGACATAAATCAAATCCCTAACAACTATACAGTGGAAGTGAGAAATAGATTTAAGGGACCAGATCTGATAGACAGAGTACCTGAACTATGGACAGAGGTTTGTGACATTGTACAGGAGACAGGGAGCAAAACCACCCGCAAGAAAAAGAAATACAAACAAACAAACAAAGTGGCTGTCTGAGGGGACCTTACAAATATCTGTGAAAAGAAGAGAAGCAAAAAGCAAAGGAGAAAAGGAAAAATATACCCATTTGAATGCAGAGTTCCAAAGAATAGCAAGGACAGATAAGGAAGACTTCCTCAGCAATCAATGCAAAGAAATAGAGGAAAACAATATAATGGGCAAGACTAGAGATCTCTTCAAGAAAATTAGAGATACCAGGGGAAATTTTCATGCAAAGATGGGCTCAATAAAGGACAGAAATGGTATGGACCTAACAGAAGCAGAAGATACTAAGAAGAGGTGTCAATAATACACAGAAGAACTGTACAAAAAAGATCTTCATGACCCAGATAATTACAATGGTGTGATCACTCACTTAGAGCCAGACATCCTGGAATGTGAAGTCAAGTGGGCCTTAGGAAGCATCACTACGAACAAAGATAGTGGGAGTGATGGAATTCCAGTTGACCTATTTCAAATCCTAAAAGATGATGCTGTGAAAGTGCTGTACTCATTATGCCAGCAAATTTTGAAGACTCATCAGTGGCCACAGGACTGGAAAAGGTCAGTTTTAATTCCAATCCCAAAGAAAGGCAATGCCAAAGAATGCTCAAACTACCACACAATTGCACTCATCTCACACGCTAGTAAAGTAATGCTCAAAATTCTCCAAGCCAGGCTTCAGCAATACGTTAACCATGAACTTCCAGATGTTCAAGCTGGTTTTAGAAAAGGCAGAGGAACCAGAGGTCAAATTGCCAACATCTGCTGGATCATAAAAAAGCAAGAAAGTTCCAGAAAAACGCCTATTTCTGCTTTGTTGACTACACCAAAGCCTTTGACTGTGTGGATCTGTGAAAAATTCTGAAAGAAATGGGAATACCAGACCACCTGACCTGCCTCTTGAAAAACCTATATACAGGTCAGGAAGCAACAGTTAGAACTGGACACGGAACAACAGACTGGTTCCAAATAGGAAAAGGAGTACATCAAGGATGTATATTGTCACCCTGCTTATTTAACTTATATGCAGAGTACATCATGAGAAACACTGGACTGGAAGAAACACAAGCTGGAATCAAGACTGCCGGGAGAAATATCAATACCTCAGATATGCAGATGACACCACCCTTATGGCAGAAAGTGAAGAAGATCTAAAGAAGCCTCTTGATGAAAATGAAAGAGAGTGAAAAAGTTGGCTTAAAGCTCAACATTCAGAAAACTAAGATCATGGCATCTGGTCCCATCACTTCATGGCAAATAGATGGGGAAACAGTGGAAACAGTGACAGACTTTATTTTGGGGGGCTCCAAAATCACTGCAGATGCTGATTGCAGCCATGAAAAAAAAGACGCTTAATCCTTGGAAGCAAAGTTATGACCAACCTTGACAGCATATCAAAAAGCAGAGACATTACCTTGCCAACAAAAGTCCATCTAGTCAACCTATGGTTTTTCCAGTAGTCATGTATTGATGTGAGAGTTGGACTGTGAAGAAAGCTGAGGGCCAAAGAATTGATGCTTTTGAACTGTGGTGTTGGAGAAGACTCTTGAGAGTCCCTTGGACTGCAAGGAGATCCAACTAGTCCATCCTAAAGGAGATCAGTCCTGAATGTTCATTGGAAGGACTGATGTTGAAGCTGAAACTCCAATACTTTGGCTACCTGATACGCAGACGTGACTCATTTAAAAAGACCCTGTTGCTAGGAAAGATAGAGGGCAGGAGGAGAAGGGGACAATAGAGCATAAAATGGTTGGATGGCATCACTGACTCAATGGACATGAGTTTGTGTAAACTCTGGGAGTTGGTGATGGACAGAAAGGCCTGGTGTGCTGCAGTCCATGGGGTCACAAAGAGTCAGACACGACTGAGCGACTGAACTGAACTGAACTGAAGGAAGAAGACAGTCCTTAAACAACAAAACTGCTTAAGAATTTCACTGCAAAAATAGCTCAACAATCTTTCATTCTATGTCAAATGCCAGGGTTATTTGACCTATTTTCTATAAAGTCTTAGTAGATTTTTTTTGCTTCTCCTCAGTATGTTAATTTGCTGCTCAATGGAAAAGTGACCGTTAGATACAAAAACTTAAAAATTCTTGCTTAAGGTTAAGTTCACCTAAGAATTTTTTTTTAAATTTATATGTCCTTCAAATTTCAACATCTCCCTTAAAGATTTTTGAAAAATATTCAGTCTCATTTTAAATGTTTAGTTTATTAAGCGCATTGTGTACTTCTAAACTGTACTAACCATTTACACTTTATTTACATTATTAAACCACACTAAATCAGCATACCAAACCTACTGAGGCACTAACTACTTTTAAGTAATAACATGTAAGAGATATGCTTCGATTATTAAAGAGGGTAACAGAAAGATGATGAAAATGGTTCAAAAGTTATAGAACTCATACAAAAAGAAATGTATGACCTAAAGAGGCCTATATATATTTAAGAAATTGAATCAATCATTAATAACCTTGCAAAAGAGAAACCATCAGGTCCAAAGTGTTCATTAGTGATTTCTACCAAGAATTCAAGGAAGAATTTATGTCAAGTCTCTACAATCTGTTTCAGAAGATAAAAGCAGAGGGAATACTTCCAACTTCATTCTTCAAGGTCAGCATTAGCATCCTATGGATATTTCAAGAAAACTTGTAGATCAATCTCTCTCATGAGCACGAATGCAAAAATTGCTAACAAAATTTTAGCAAATCAAACCCAACCAAATATATAATGAATTTTTATCCATAATCAGGTGGGATTCATCACAGACATGCAAAGTTGGTTTGACATTCAAAAATACATTAATGTAATCTATTGCATCAACAGAATAAGTAGAAAAATCACATGATCTACCAATCACAGAGAACCATTTGGCAAAGCCCAACACTCATTCATAAAAACTTTAAATAAACTAAAAATAAAAAGGGAAAATTTCAACCTGAGAACAGATATATGCAATAAACCTACAGCTTACTTGATACCTAGTAGTAAATAATAGTTTCCCAACCAAGATCAGGAGCAAAGCAAGATAGTCACCTCTCACCACTGTCCTTCAATATTGTACTGAAAATAACAAGTAATGCAAAAAGACAAAAAAGGAAAATTTAAATATACAGATTAGGAAAGGAGAAATAAAACTGCCTTTTTTTCACAGATGATATGTTCATTTATGCAGAAAATCTGAAATAATTAATCTGAAAGAATCAATAAAAAAATTTCTAGACACAAGATTAATATACAAAAGTCAATCACTTTCCTATATACCAAAAATGAGTAAGTTAAGTTTGAAATTAAAAACACAATACCATTTGTAGCACTCAAAAAATGAAATTTTAGGTATAAATCTAGCAATCTGTATAAAATTTGTTTCAGAAAAGACATAAACTATAATAAAAATACTAAAAAGGAAGTAAATAAATAAAGAGATATGTGTTCATGGATGAGAAGACTCAATAGACAGCAAAGAGTGTTTTTAGAGCAGTGAAACTATTCTATATTAATATTGTCCAGACCCACAAACTGTACAAAATCAAGGATGAGCCCTAATGTAAACTATGGACTTTCATTGGCATTGATTTGTCAATGTAGGTTCATCAGTTATACAAATATAAAATTCTGGGTGTGGTATGTTGATACTGGGGGAGACTCTGCTTATGTGGGGACAGGGAGTATATGAGAAACATCTGTACCTTCCACTCAATTTTACTGTGAACATAAAACTGCTCTACAAAATAGTCTATTTAAAAAGAAGCAAAGGAGATACAGAAGTATATAGAATCATTGAAAGGAAGAAAACAGGAATGAGACTGTGAAACTATATGCAAAACTGATTAATGTCCTATAGGGCAATGCAACTATAATTGTGTTTGATCTTTTCTCTTGCACAGAAACCATTTGCATATTTGTAGAACAAAATCATTTACATTGCACTTAGACAAAAACCTATTGCACTGCTATGTATTTTCAACAAGGTAACCTCTAGCCTTACAGAGTTGTAAAATGTATTAGTCAACAGTAAATAATACTAAAACAAACATGTATACCTACAGAGAATGAAGTAATATTTGGACTGACTTGTTCTGCATCAATACAAAATGACAACAGCCATCTTTTGCTTATTTCCAAGTTTCCAGCTTTTTTTTCTTAATACTGTACTGCTCCTAATGATTTAAAATAATTTCCAAATGTCTATATTACAAAAATGTCTTGCTTCACTTTGGTTTTACTAGGTTTATTTTATAAGTTCTGCTGAAGGTACTGGTTGATACACCTTGTAGTATGGTTAGCAAATCAAAAATCATACAGTGCTGAATAAGTACTAAGAAGATAAAAGTAATTTCCTTTTAAAAATTTTAAAAGGAACCTAGGATTACATTTAAATATAATTTATTTTATATTCACTCTATGAACTTATTATTATTATAATTTTTATTATTGCTCTTAATATCATGAAATGAAAGAGCTGATCTATAAAGGCTTTATACTGAATATGATTCCCAAGATAGGATATCAATAGGAATTTAAATCTCAGATATTCATGTTTGTTTTATCTTCAATATCAGTAAATATGGTTACATGGTCTCTCCACTGTTTCTGTTTGAGTAATTGATTTGTTAAATTGTGTCCTGGTGTTTAAAAATGGCCTATTCTTCTTGGACTATTTAAATAAATACTTTTATTGTCATTAAAAGTAAAAACAATTTTCAGTAAATATGTTTGTTCCTGAACTCTGAATGACATTTTGTAAAAAAACACTTTCTTTCAAAAAACTATTCTCTTTTGCCATGAAAAATGTCTTTATTCCATAACATAATATATACATTAGAAAGTTGTTTAATATAAAAAATTGTGTGGGTATTTGTGTGCTAAGTTAGGGTAGATGGGACGGTGATGTGTATTTGTCTGTGTAATGCCTAGTAACCACTGTATTGTTAATCTCTCTTACTTAAAACTCATATTAAAATTATTCTAATTCTAAACTAATATTAATTCTACCAGTACCAGGGTCTATGAAACCCTGTAGGGTTTCTAGAATTAACTCTTCTAGAAATAACAACAACCAAAAAAAAAGATGTCATTTTCATCAGAGGGGACTGAAATGCAAACGTAGAAAGTCAAGAGATACATGGAATAACAGGCAAATTTGGCCTTGGAGTACAGAATAAAGCAGGACAAAGGTTAACAGAGTTTGGCCAAGAGAATGCACTGGTCATAGCAAACACCCTTTTTCAACAACAAAAGAAAAGACTCTGTGCATGGACATTACCAGATGATTAATATCAAAATCACATTGATTATATTATTTGCAGCTGAAGATGGAGAAGCTCTATCCAGTCAGCAAACCAAGACCCAGGAGCTGACTAGAGATCAGATCATGAACTCCTTATTGCAAAACTGAGACTTCAATTGAACAAAATAGGGAAAACCACTAGGTCATTCATGCATGACCTAAATCAAATCCCTTAGGATTATACAGTGGAAGCAATAAATAGATTCAAGGGATTAGATCTGTTAGAGTGTCTGAAAACTATGGGTGGAGGTTCGTAACATTGTACAGGAGATGGTGATCAAAACCATCCACAAGAAAAAGAACTGCAAAAAAACAAAATGGTTGTCTGAGGAGGCCTTACAAATAGCTGAGAAAAGAAGAGAAGCAAAAGCAAAGGAGAAAAGGTAAGACATACCCATCTGAATACAGAGTTCCAAAGAATAGCAAAGAGATAAGAAGCCTTCCTAAGTAATCAACACAAAGAAACAGAGGAAAACAATAGAATGGGAAAGACTATAGATCTCTTCAAGAAAATTAGAAATACCAAGGGAACATTTCATGCAAAGATGGGCATAATAAAGGGCAGAACTGGTATGGACCTAAGAGAAGCAGAAGATATTAAAAAGAGGTAGCAAGATACACAGAAGAACTATAAAAAAGATATCTTCAGATCCAGATAACCACAATGGTGTGAGCACTCACCTAGAGTCAGGCATCTTGGAGTGCAAAGTCAAATGAGCCTTAGGAATCATCACCATGAACAAAGTTAGTGGAGGTGATGGAATTAGAGCTGAACTATTTCAAATCCTAAAAGATGATACCGTTAAAGTGCTGTACTCAATATGCCAGCAAATTTGGAAAACGCAGCAGTAGCCACAGAATTGGAAAAGGTCAGTTTTCATTCAATCCCAAAGAAAGGCAATGACAAAAATGTTCAAACTACCTCACAATTGAACTCATCTCATACAATAGCAAAGTAATGCTCAAAATTCTCCAGCTAGGATTCAAGAGTATGTGAACTGAGAGCTTTCAGATGATCAAAGTGTATTTAGAAAAGGCAGAAAAACCAGAGATCAAATTGCCAACATCCACTGTATAATAGAAAAAGCAAGAGAATTAAAAAAAAAAAAAAAAAAAACTACTTCTGCTTCATTGACTACACTGAAGCCTTTGACTTTGTGGATCACAGCAAACCATGGAAAATTCTTCCAGAGATAGGAATACCAGACCACCTTATCTGCCTCCTGAGAAACCTGTATGCAGATCAAGAAGCAACTGTTAGAACCATGCATGGAACAAGAGACTGGTTCCAAATTGCGAAAGGAGGACATCAAGGCTGTTTATTGTCACCCTACTTTTTTAACTTTTATGCAGAGTACATCATGCAAAATGCTGGGTTGGATGAAGGACAAACTGGAATCAAGATTGCCAGGAGAAATATCAATAACCTCAGATATGCAAATGGCACCATCCTTAGGGAAGAAAGCAAAGAGGAACTAAAGAGCCTCTTGATGAAAGTTAAAGAAGAGAGTTAAAAGCTGGCTTAAAACTCAACACAATTATGTAAAGTTTAAAAATAAAATAAAATTAAAAAAAAAAAACAAAAAACTCAACATTCAAAAAACTAATATCATGGCATCCAGTTCCATCACTTCAAGACAAATGGATGGAGAAACAATGGAAACAGTGACCGACTTAATTTTGGGGGGCTCCAAAATCACTGCTGATGGTGACTGCAGTTATGAAATTAAAAGACACTTGCTCCTTCAAAGAAAAGCTATGACAAACCTAGACAACATGCTAGAAAGCAGAGACATTACTTTGCCAACAAATGTCCGTCAAGTCAAAGCTATGGCCTTTCCAGTAGTCATGTATGGATATGAGAGTTGGACCATAAAGAAGACTGAGTGCCAATGCTTTTGAAGTATGGTGTTGTTGAAGACTCTGGAGGGTCCCCTTGGACTGCAACGAGATCAAACCAGGCAATCCTAAAGGAAATCAGTCCTGAATATTTATTGGAAGAACTGATGTTGAAGCTGAAACTCCAATACTTTGGCCACCTGATGAGAACTGACTCAGTGGAAAAGACCCTGCTGCTGTGAAAGATTGAAGGCGGGAGGAGGAGGGGATGATAGAGGATGGGATGGTTGGATGGCATCACTGACACGATGGACATGAGTTTGAGTAAGCTCCAGGAGTTGGTGATGGACAGGGAGGCCTGGCATGATGCAGTCCAAGGGGTCGCAAAGAGTCGGACACAACCGAGCAACTGAACTGAAGCTGGGAAAGATTGAAGTCAGGAGGAGAAGGGGATGACAAGGGACGAAATAATTGAATGGGATCATCAGCTCATTGGACATGAATTTGAGCAAGCTCTGGAAGACAGTGAAAGACAGGGAAGCCACATTTCCACCTTTATCTAAAAATCATAGAAATTATATTTCAGGTGACTTATTACATAACACAATTACTCTTGATAGTTTTTTTCAGGTTTATTAATATAGTTCAAGTTTTATTAATAGGAAATTTACATTTTTCTTGATTGTAAACAAGAAATACATTTCATATGGAAACAATATAAGCTTATTTAGTCAGTAAATAGGTATAAGGAGTTTTTAGAGACATATTAGTTAGTCTTACCACAAGAAAATAAAAGCAAGTTTCATTTTAAAAACTATACATGTGTTCCTGCATTGTACAGCATGGATAAAATCTGGATTATCTTGGGGATTCATTTTGTTCATGAAAACCTGGATTGTTGCATAAAACTACTTTTGAGCTGATAGTTTTTTGTGAGAATAGTTTTTGTCTCCTTGAATATCTAGCATATTTTAAGTATAAAACATAGTAGTTTTTAATATTTTTCTAGGAATGCTTGTTCTCGTGTGTGTGTGTGTGTGTGTGCGCGCCCATGCATGCTAAGTCACTTCAGCTGTGTCTGACTCTTTGTGACCCTATGGATTGTAGTCCGTCAGGCTCCTCTGTCCATGGGGATTCTCCAGGCAAGAATACTCAAGTGGTTTGCCATTTCCTTCTCAAGGGGATTGTCCCAACCCAGGGATCCAACCTGTGTTTCTTATGTCTCCTGCATTGGGAGGCAGGTTCTTTACCATTTCCCACATGGGAAGCCTATATATATATACATTTATATATGCCATTACCTATGTAGGGCAATAAAAACTGTACTTTTTATTTAAGAGACTTTATAGCCTAATTTATTGAACCATTCTAGACATAGGGAATATTTCCAATTCACATGATATGAAATAAGTTTTTTTCCCTCAATTACAGACATACATACCATAGAGAGTTTTATACTTGGTTTTACAACCCACTCCAGTACTCTTGTCTGGAAAATCCCATGGAAAGAGGAGCCTAGTAGGCTTCAGTCCATGGGGTCGCTAAGAGTCGGACACGACTGAGTGACTTCACTTTCACTTTTCACTTTCATGCATTGGAGAAGGAAATGGCAACCCACTCCAGTGTTCTTGCCTGGAGAATCCCAGGGACGGGGGAGCCTGGTGGGCTGCCGTCTATGGGGTCGCACAGAGTCGGCCACGACTGAAGTGACTTAGCAGCTTACAACTCCAGCCACGTTTCAGGTTAAAAGGTGAAAGTGTTGGTTGCTCAGTCATGTCTGACTCTTTGCAACCACCTGGCCTATAGCCCACCAGGCTCCTCTGTCCATGGGATTCTCCAGGTAAGAAGACTGAAGTGGGTTGCCAGTTCCTTCTCTAAGGGATCTTCCTGATCCAGGGATTGAACCTGGGTCTCCTGCAGACAGATTCTTTACCATATGATCCATGGTTAAAGTAAATACAAGCACAAAAATCACACCAGTGTAGGTTTTAAAGGAATGGCATGCTCTTTATAATGAGATATAAGACTGTACAGACAGACAAAAATGACTAAAAACCAAATCTTTTGATATTTCTCATCTGATAGAGAATAAATCCCCGTCTCTACATCACAGTGGTCATCAATTGATCAGACGATAAAGCCAATTTTTCAATCATAGCCACCACCAAAGAAAAATGATGTATTGGCTATGAGGAAGTCAGACCTGGCCAATATCAGAAACAGAAGCACAGAGACAGAAAAAAGAAAATGATGAAAAAGAGTCAGTGAAGGTAAAGTTTATTGCTACTTGGGATTCCTTCCAGGGACACACAGAAAAAGTTCCTGAATCCAAGAATTCCACATCTTAACCACCATAGTTTAAATGGCTTTGGCAGCTGAATCCTCTTGGGTATCTTAGTGCAATCTCCATCAGCTATCAAAGATGATTTTTAAAACGATAAAAACATGCCACTCTGCCAAATATAACCTGAGCATCTGTCGAAGATGTATTTAATTCAGTAATGAAGGAACCAGCAATCTGGGAGAGCGAGTTGTTTAATAATTGTTTTAAATTTGATAAATCTCATTTTTAAAGATTGTGTAACTGAAGATGTTTTAGCTCTAATAATGGGCAACACCTTAGCAAGATTTTACTTAGGATTATTAATCAAATTGCTGAATTCTACACTTTAAATTGTGGCTTTAGAACTGCCATTCTAATAAGACCAAACTCTCTTAGACATTATGTGGATATAAAAATGCCAAATACTTGTATAGTTATTTAACACACAAAAAAAATTATAACATAGTTAACATAGCCCATAACTGTGGATTCAACCATAAATATAATCTAATTTTTTGTCTCTTTAGAGACACTTCCTACCTCCATCCAGACAGATCACTTAATGCTATTCTCTTTTATATTGAGAATATGTAAAATTGTCTCTTTTAAAATTCCAAGTCTAAATATATTTTTAATTTGATGGGCTAAAAAAGTACACAAATGTATCTCTCATCAAGTTTTAAAGATTTTAAATATTTACTAAAACTCACACACTCACATATGAATACCTTGGAAAACAGAAATATTTCAAGTGATATGCAATGTAATTTTAGTTCTATCTTTGAAATACTGTTCCAATTTTGTCTGCAGTTTACTTTAAAATATTCACTTATAGGCAGTGTTATCCTAGAACTACAGTGGTCAATTTAACTTAAAGCATAGGTTCATTAGGTGCTTTAATTGAAAGCTTAAATCTGAAGAGGGATTAACTGATTGATTAAGGCAGTGATCCAAAGGTGACTATGACAGGCATGTCATTTCTCTTTATCTCTGATTAACTCCAGATGGCTTGGCTTAAATCAGAACTGTTTGTTCTGCTGTAATGTATCTGTGTAAAACATGTATTTGTGTAATACAAATTAGTTTCTATCATTCTTAAGTAGGAAATGATGTCAGTTTAATGTATAGTAGATGCGGTGTTAATTCAGATGTGAAGTTTTCCAACTCGTTCATTTTAGCACCACCAAATCACATAAGCTGGACATAAGAGCACTAAGACATTTAAATGCAGCAAATTGTAGAGAAATACTATTCTGGACATGATGCCAAGTCACCCTATACTCTCCCTCTTAGCACTCTTGCCCTATGCAATGGATCCTGGAAATTCTTATTGTGTTCATTTCTCTGATCTTATCTAACATAACTCGTCAGCTTCAACCCCTCTTTTCACATCAGTCCATGAACTAACTCAAGTTATTCTTAATGGTATATCTAAAATTCATATAGTATTACTGTATTCAATGTTTTATATACTTTAATTTTGCTTGCCTGATTATAAATACTCATATGTAAGGAAGAATTTGCTGTGAAGCCTCTTTTCTATATAATCTAGTAACAAGTAAGGTTAAAATGTTCTGGCTTAATTCTCGCAATGAATTACTGCCATCACATCCTAAGATAAGTTAAAATTTGTGTCTGGTAAAATTGGTATAGATCAGTTTGAATTTTGGAGAAGGCAATGGCACCCCACTCCAGTACTCTTGCCTGGAAAATCCCATGGATGGAGGAGCCTGGTAGGCTGCAGTCCATGGGGTCGCTGAGGGTCGGACCCGACTGAGAGACTTCACTTTCACTTTTCACTTTCATGCATTGGAGAAGGAAATGGCAACCCACTCCAGTGTTCTTGCCTGGAGAATCCCAGGGATGGGGGAGCCTGGTGGGCTGCCGTCTATGGGGTCGCACAGAGTCGGACACGACTGAAGTGACTTAGCAGCAGTTTGAATTTTAAAATTTGTAATTTTCCATAAGGTGTGTTTTAAGAAAGGGACTTACTTTCTCGAACTTCTGACTTCAAGGAAGAATATCTTCTGTGTAGTCACGGGTGCTATTTGTCAAATGCTGATATCCAATGAACTGTGAGCAGAAATGGTGTACTTCAACTCCAACACAGAGCACTTAGTTGCTGATGCAAGCCCCACCTACAGAGCAAGGTGCCCTTTAAGGCAGTTGTTATTCTGCCAGCTTGAGAACCTGAGTTATGAGCACCCTGAATCTTTGAGTTAACAACCATTAATGATGAACATCAAACACCCAAGATGCTGCCAAGCTGTAGTTATAAGGACCACAGACCTTACAGTTTAGATCATCTGTCATTGACTGAAGCATGCTCACAGGAAAAAGAAACTGGGAGCACATTGTTGGCTGAAAGGTTGGGTGGCTTGACTCCTCCCTCCACTTAGTAGTTTGGAATTACAAATGCTCTTTTATATCCTTATAAGAAACTTAAGGAGCTATAACTCATGGTTAATTGATCAATCATCCATGATTTCTTTCTAAGAACACTCTCTTTAGTCAGTGGTTTCTTATAATAGCACTGTGCCCAGAGATTTTATGTAAGACAAGAGAACCCTCAGCGTATCCATCAGGAGAGATAAAAGGAAAACAAGTAAAGAAAGCTAGCAAGCTCCGTAGGCATATTTGGGTTCCTCAGTCTGTTTTTGAAACTGGCTGATTCAGCTACCACCTGGCTTTTGATCATATTTCCTCCCGAGATCACTTTTCATTTTCTTTGTTTCTACAACATAGATGGATTCTCAAAGCATGATTCCAAGACCATTTTACTAAAACTCAAAAACACTGAAGGGTAGCAGAATATTTCACCCTGAAATATGACTGTAGGAGTTCAGGACATGCCAGTCCCAAATATGCCTCTTTTGTATGTGGACTACTTGTCCCTATCAGTTCAGTTCAGTCGCTCAGTTGTATCCGACTCTTTGTGACCCCATGAATTGCAGCACACCTGGCCTCCCTGTCCATCACCAACTCCCAGAGTTCACCCAAACTCATGTCCATCAAGTCGGTGATGCTATCCAGCCATCTCACCCTCTGTTGTCCCCTTCTCCTCCTGCCCCCAACCCCTCCCAGCATCAGGGTCTTTTCCAATGAGTCAATTCTTTGCATCAGGTGGCCAAAGTATTGGAGTTTCAGCTTTAGCATCAGTCTTTCCAAAGAACACCTAACACTGATCTCCTTTAGAATGGACTGGTTGGATCTCCTTGCAGTCCAAGTGACTCTTCTCTTGGACTGGAATCTTCCAGTGCAAGAGAAGAGTGGTGTTGGAGTCTTCTCCAACACCAAAAAAAGCTCAAAAGCATCAATTCTTCAGCACTCAGCTTTCTTCACAGTCCAATTCTCACATCCATACATGACCACTGGAAAAACCATAGCCTTGACTAGATGGACCTTTGTTGGCAAACTTGTCCCTATAGGTACTTGGAGAACAACAGATGTAGGAATCCTTCTCCAAACTCCTTTATCTGCCTGACGACAGATCCTCTAAAAGCAAATAATTGTCACAGAGGCCCTTCCCAGGAGTTTCATCAACCAGGGAAAGCTGACTCCTGTCACAGGAGATGAGACTAGAAATGACACCACACCAAGACACACATTGTCATAAATTATCACACCCATCCACTCTTCTAAGGGTCATTCATCATCCTAAAAATAATTTCCTCTCCCTTAAAAGGGCCACATCTCCCCTCCCCTTTCCCTATGAAGATGGTATTTAAGCCTGAATTTTAAGTCACCAGAGGGGTCATTTTTCCTCTGGGCATCACCCTTGCCCAGGTATGGTACACATGTTAATACTTTTTGTTTGTTTTCTCCTGTTAATCTGTCTTTCATTACAGAGGTCTCAGCTGAGAACTCAGAAAGGTAGACGAGAGTTGTTTGTGTTTTTTTTTTTCTCTACACCATAAATAATTCTCTTGATATAACATGACAACACAAGATTATAGCACAGTGACTGGAATCCTTAACACCATGTTTATTTGTTAGGATTGATCTGATTCATAGGAATTGACCTTTGTTGGGCCATAATTATGTGCGAGATTCTATTCTAACTATTTGACAATGTGTAAATTCACTTAACACTCATAATTCCCTAAAGAAGTAATTACTATCATAATGCATTTTTCATAAATGAGGAAAGAAGTGAAATAATTTCCCCAAGTTTGCACATATAGTGAAAGGTAAGGCAACAATTCTTACCCAAGCAGTTAAACTCTAAAATCCATGATGTTACACAAGGTACTATACTCTCTTTAATCTCTTTATAGTCCTTACTGGGTCACACAGAGTATTGTGAGAATAATAGGAACTCAAGAAATAGGTCTTGAATAATAATTCCTGAGGTCAAATACGCTGCTAATCAATTATATATTATTTTATTAAATCTTATAATTACTATGCATACCACTGGGCACTGTTCTTCAGAACATTAAGGATGTCTTTGTTCATTTACAAAAATAAAAATGATCTAATAATTGCATTAAGAAATACTTTTATTTTACTATTATATACATCTAACAAGGTAGGACCACTCAGAAAATTTTCTAAAATGCCACTTCTAATTTTAAAACAACTTTATCAATTTACCAGGGAGCCTAGAACTCCTCTTAGAAAAAATTCTATTATCTAACTGCTCTTACATTTTGGTAAAGTCATTTAGCCTTCTTTCAGTTTCCACTTCTAAAAAAGCAAGATAAATAATTCTTATATAAGTTCAGGAGGCAACTCACAGAGAAGTAAATAAAAGATTCCACACATTCTTAGAATTCTGGAGCTACGATTGACCTTAAGAGCCCCTTCATTCTCCTGGGAATCAGATTTCTTGTAGTTACACGTTTTTTCAATGTTTTTCTGTGTAGCTTCCAATAGTAACTAAAAACTTGCTATAAAAATTAGACAAAAGGAAAATCTAGACCCTAAACCATTTACATATCCTTTTTTAAACACCAGTTCTGATTCAATATTTATCCAAGACTTACACTGACTTATTCTTATATTCCATAATCCAATGTTGAATCTTTAGTTTTGGCCTTAACATCTCAGCAGTTTTTTTTTTTTTTTCCCTCTTTCAGAGCAACCTTTCTCCCTACCATGAGACTCCTTGTCAACTCTTCATCAAGATGTAGTATATTTAAAGTATTCCTTTTACATTCTCAAAAAAATAAAGTCAAAGTTCCTGTATGAGATAAAATTAAAGTTATTCCAGACAGCAATTCTCATCAATCAATCTGTTTTCTTAAAGTAATATTTTCTTAACTCCTTGCTTAATTATAAGCAGAGATATGATACTTGGTACTTTTTTTTTATTAAGCTTGGTACTTAATTATAAGCAGAAATATGAAATTGAACTCAGTACTTTTTACAAAAGTAACTTAGAAACTGGGTGTTTTTAATAAGTCATGATACGTTTTAATAAGTTTTGCCCAGTTTCTGGCTTATAAGGAAGCCATATGATCTAGAGTGCTTGACCATATAACAGAGGCTGATCCCAAGGACTGCATCCTTGGGACCCGCAGAGACAAGTCATTCCCAGATTAGTGCAGTGGGGTATTCATCCCAGGGGTGCACCAGTCATAGGAATCTACCTATCTTCCAATTTGAGTCACAGGATGGCTAAGTTTCCTTAATATTAGAGTTAGATCAAGAAATCCTGGCTAGTCATCATTTTTCAAATCTGAAATTGACCTTGCTGTTATCAAGTCATTTTCTCAACTCCAAAGTAACTCTTTTTGTCTGTGCTGTGAAAATAAGGGCTTTTTAAATATGTTTCCCTTTTCAACTGGTACCAAAGGTTTCTCAGTGGAGACTGCTAGAGAAACCCTGTGGGAAGAACATGTTATGCTAACTTGGTAGATTCTTTCAATGTGTGTGGCTTCCCCAGGTACAGCTCCTGCACTGGGAATAACTTATCCCACATTAGGCTCTTGAAGGATGACATTTCCCCAGCATCAGTTCCCTGCAGTAGAGGATGATAAGTAGCTCCTGCCTGTCAGTAACTATCCCCACCTTCCCCTAGAGAGTTTTGCATAAGAGTACCTCCAGCTTTCCCAGGCCCTAAATGATGGATTTCCCAAAGAAATTGATGCTTTTAAACTGTGGTGTTGGAGAAGACTCTTGAGAGTGTCCTGGACTGCAAGGAGATCCAACCAGTCCATCCTAAAGGAAATCAGTCCTGAATATTCATTGGAAGGACTGATGCTGAAACTGCAATATTTAGCCACCTGATGCAAAGAACTGACTCATTTGAAAAGACCCTGATGCTGGGAAAGATTGAAGGCGGGAGGAGAAGGGGACACCAGATGAGATGGTTGGATGGCATCACTGACTTGACGGACCTGAGTTTGGTGGACCTCCCAGACCAGCTCTGGGAGTTGGTGATGGACAGGGAGGCCTGGCATGCTGCATTCCATAGGATCACAAAGAGTCCAACATGACTGAGTAACTGAACTGAACTGAAATGATGGAGTTCCAGCAAGTTCCAACGGCATCCGTCACGGTCAGTTTTCTGCCAAAATGTGAGCCATGGTGGTGTCCTTTCCAACAACTTCTGAATCTTGGCCCATGATGGGGATGTTGCTGCTGTTCAAGTCAGTGTGAGGGCTAGTGATTGCTCCTTATTTCTAATATTTCTATACTCTTTAGAGGTCTCGTCATTTTATTAGCCTATCTCTCACTATTCCATTCTCTTGTTATAGTAAATCATTCTTTATATTAAATTTTCCTTGTTCAAATTACTGCATGGTTTCTCTCTCCTGATTATACCTGTACTGATACATTTACCAAATGAGATCCTAGAATCAAATTTATGAAATTGTATTCTAGCATGATAGAAATTGGAATATGTGCTAGTTATCATAATTAAATAGCACACCCTTTCCAAATCTGTAAACAACATGGGTTGCAGATCTAAATGTGAAAGTTAACATAACATAACTTTTGGAAAAATATCAGGGGACATATTTTTGGCCTTAGAAAAGATAAAGGTTTCTTACACAGAGCCATTAAATAAAAACCATTAATTATAAAGTTCAAAATATGAAAAATTGTATTAAGTTCAAATAAGAATGTCCATTCATCAAGAGACACTATTAAATGACCAAAAACAGAAGCTGATTTATGAAAGTCACTCATACAAATCACTACAGAAGGCTGACAACACAATAGAAAAATGAGTAAAAGATGCAATATTTTACAAAACAAGATAGATACCCAAATGGCTGATACTTATGAAAATGTGTTCAACTTCGTTAGTCACTAAGGGAGTACACAAAAATGTGATATGCATTGCCACTACAATGTCCAATAGTTAAATAATAATAATAATATGTAAAAAAATACAGACAACATTAAGTACCTGCAAGGATGTAGAATGCCTGAATGCTTACAAATTATTAATAAGAGTGCAAACTGGTAGAACTTTCCCAAACTTTCAATATTTATTAAAATGCATATATGCATAATATATCAACCAGCAAGTATGTACACAAAAGTATGTAAAAATATGTTCATAACACTGCTATATATTAAGCCCAAGACTTTGAATAACCCTACTGTTCATCAATGGAGAAGGAAATGGCAACCCACTCCAGTGTTCTTGCCTGGAGAGTCTCATGGGTAGAGGAGCCTGACAGGCTACAGTCAATGGGGTCGCAGAGAGTCCAATACAACTGAGTGACTAACACTTCACTGGTCATCAGTAATCCAATGGGAAAATAAATTTAAGTATATTTAAGCAATCAAGTACTATACTGAATGAGAAGCACTAAACTATCCCACACACAAGAAGCCAGACGAAAAGCAAATCATTAGAAATTAGTCTTAATGGATGAAAGTCGACTTTTGTGGAAGAAAGTGTCTGGAAGTGGATAAGGGCATTTGGGGAGATGCTGGTTATCTTCTGGTTCTTCCTTTTGGTGCTGGAATAAAAAGTATTATGCTGGCTTTTCAAAATTTACACTGATGATCTTTTTCAATTTTCTGGATGTTTGTTGCAGGACCAGAACGTGTTAAAAATAATCATCAAGTCAAATGCTTCTTGAAGAAAATGAAAAAAAGATTTTTCCACATGTATTTTATGATATGCCTGTCTAGTTCTCTGAAGCACTGAAACCCTCAGGTCACATTACTCACTGAATTATTATTAATTCCCAATTTTCTTTACTGATGTTACTTTCTATAGTCTTTTAATTGACATCAGTCACTTCTTTCCACTCTTCTTTGCACTTATAAACTAGCCATTTGGGTACCTGATTATAGTCTGAAGCTTTCCATATCTCACAGATTTATATGATAAATAACAAAGTTATATTAGAGAAAAATTTTGTTACTCCCATCAAATCACCCAGAAAAAGGTCATGCAACACTTTGTTGTGTAATAATAACAGCTCTTGCCTTAAACATTCACTACTCAAGTCAAGCTATTCAAGATTTAAAGGCAAAGAAATAAGAATACGAATCAAAGCACAAGCAACAATCAGAGCTGACATATTTGGCTTGGAAGAATCCTCTCATTTTACACTACTCAGTTTGCTTAGTTAGAATCTCAAGGCCAACCGAGAGTTTAAGTTCTAGGGTCTTGATTCCTTGATGAAGTGCGTTTTACGATTGAGATGGTGTGGTGTTCAGTTGGTGGATTAATGTGTTGTGATGGTTGTTATGCTTGCAGTCTAAAGAATGACTCACTGCTACTGTATTTATTATTTATGGATTACATAGTGGGCCAGCAGAGAGAAGGAAGAAAAGAACTTGCAAACTAAAATCAATACAAATAATAGCCTCTCACAAGAGAAATCCCAGGAGTTTAAGTTGCTCTCTCTTTCCTCTGGCCATATTTTCTCTCTCTCTTTTTTCTCTTTCTCTTTTGTTCTAAAAAATATTATCTGCAGAGGAGAATTTCACTGTGTCGTTCTATTAAAATTCTTTGTAAATAACCATTAACTTTATTTTGCCCTGCATTTTTCCAAAAGATCCTAAGTTAAAATGGTAACAGGCAGAATACCCTTTGATTAATTCTGTACTCCATTATAATTTGTAGGAAATAAATGTTGAAGAGTACACACTTTTTAAGACCAGGAAAACAGTCAACTTATTAAACCATCAAATATACTAAGATGTATGTAGTACTCTTTCTAATAACCTTACCTTTTGGGCTTTTTTGTGGGCCATTTTTAAAGTCTCTGTTAAATTTGCTACAATACTGTTTCTGTTTTATGTTTTGATTTTTTGGTCACGAGGCATTAGGATCTTAGCTCCCTGGCCTGGGATCGAACACTCACCCCCTGCACTGAAAGATGAAGTCTTATCCACTGGATTGCCAAGGAAGTCCCCTTTAATAAGCTTCAGATCAGATCAGATCAGTCGCTCAGTTGTGTCCGACTCTTTGTGAACCCATGAATCGCAGCAGCATGACAGGCCTCCCTGTCCATCGCAGCACGCCAGGCCTCCCTGTCCATCACCAACTCCCGGAGTTCACTGAGACTCACGTCCATCGAGTCAGTGATGCCATCCAGCCATCTTATCCTCTGTCGTCCTCTTCTCCTCCTGTCCCCAATCCCTCCCAGCATCAGAGTCTTTTCCAATGAGTCAGCTCTTCGCATGAGGTGGCCAAAGTACTGGAATTTCAGCTTTAGCATCATTCCTTCCAAAGAAATCCCAGGGCTGATCTCCTTCAGAATGGACTGGTTGGATCTCCTTGCAGTTCAAGGGACTCTCAAGAGTCTTCTCCAACACCACACTTCAAAAGCATCAATTCTTCGATGCTCAGCCTTCTTCACAGTCCAACTGTCACATCCATACATGACCACAGGAAAAACCATAGCCTTGACTAGACGAACCTTTGTTGGCAAAGTAATGTCTCTGCTTTTGAATATGCTATCTAGCTTGGTCATAACTTTTCTTCCAAGGAGTAAGCGTCTTTTAATTTCATGGCTGCAGTCACCATCTGTAGTGATTTTGGAGCCCAGAAAAATAAAGTCTGCCACTGTTTCCACTGTTTCCCCATCTATTTCCCATGAAGTGGTGGGACTGGATGCCATGATCTTCGTTTTCTGAATGTTGAGCTTTAAGCCAACTTTATAAGGAACATTTTCCTACCAATATTTTCACAAGTGTACATAAAAAGATAAAATAAATCTAGAGACCATAGTTCATATATATGTGTATATGTGTGTACCTAATCATTTATGTTGGAGAAGGAAAAGGCAACCCACTCCAGTCTTCATGCCTGGAAAATCCCAAAGATGGAGGAGCCTGCTGGGGTCCTCCAGGACATGACTGAGCAATTTCACTTCACTTCAGTCACTTTTGTGTGTATATATGTATATCCATGTGATATATGTGTGTGTGTGTGTGTGTGTATATATATATATATATATATATAATATTGCACAGTGACTCCAGATAAAATCTTGAGTTTTTATTTTCCTGAATAGAACTATACTGACCATGGTTTCACATCAATGTAAATAGTACTTTAGTATTAAATACAGTTACTTCTTAAGGTAAACAAGTGTTGTTAAAAATAAAGCTCTTGGAGCTATAAACTTAGTTTGCTGGTAGAAGTAAGTGTCCATAGTAATTCACACAAAAAATTAAGATAATTTCCTTTGATACATTAAAAAACCAGCATTGCACACAATTTTATCTTCTTATATCCATTCAAAGCAAATATTTTGGCTTATATGTTTACATAGGTATATTCTTTAATCATGTTCATAACTGGGTTACTTTCTGGATCTATTTTATTTTATTTTTTGGGCTCAAAAATGAAAACCTGATTTCATATAACCACAAAGGCTGATGATTGATGGAGAGAGGTTATGAAGAGTCTTGTGGACCATAAAGCATTGATTTTGAATCTGAACAAACTATGAAGCCATTAGGTAATTCTCACTGATGAAAAAATGATAAGATTTCTGTTTTTAAATTTTAACTTTAGCTGCTTATTTGACAATGGACTGGAGAGGCCAAGAGAGGAACTGGAAAAACAGTGAGAAATGATTAAACAAGTTGGTAGCAATAGAGATAGTGAAAAGGACTGTGATCTTAACACATATTTTTGAAGAATTTAAAGCCAAAAACAAAACTTCCTGAGTGGCTTGAACATTTAGTGTAGGAGGGAAAGTTGATTTAAGGATGACTAAGATGGTTGACCTGAACCTTAGAAAGATGGAGTTTGTCTTCATTTTGATGGGAAAGCAAGTTTCGGGGAAAAAACATATTAGGTTTAAGATGCCCATTAGATGCCTATTGAATATCTAAATTGCAGTGTCAGTCTAATAGTTAAATATAAGAATCCAGAGAGCAGAGAAGGTAGCTGGGCTAGAGGTATAAATTTCCCAAGGATATGTTAAGCATTATACTATGCTATTGACTGTTTGTTTGGAAAGATGATATGTTTTTGAATATTTTACTTAGCATCTTGGTTTCTTCCAAAAAACTAAGAATGTAGTTCAAAAAGAATTTTAAAAATTTACAATCAATATTGTAAATGTCTGAATCCCATAATTTGTACATGTTTTAAAAAGTTAACAAGTCCTTAAAATATATAATGTCTATGGAATTTCTTCATTTTGAAAAAGGCTGTGAAAACTACCAAGTTTGGGAATCTGCTAATCATATTTTTTATTTAAATAACACCTTATAAATGCCTTTTATCCCAAATAACTA
Source organism: Bos grunniens (assembly GCF_055505025.1). NCBI lineage: Eukaryota > Metazoa > Chordata > Mammalia > Artiodactyla > Bovidae > Bos > Bos grunniens. The sequence goes on from NC_141191.1 coordinate 12,461,825, forward strand.
AAAAACGAAAACTTGACTTTTTTCCCACAAGCTTATAGTTCAAAGTATTATACTTTTTCTTATTAACTTGTAGTAAATATATTAATACATAGATATCATCAAGTAGGAAATCGGTTCAGTTCAGTAGTGCAGTCAATTCTTATTATTCATGGTGATTGGGTTCTTCATCTAGGGAACATACAGGATGTGTTCCAGTGAAACTCTGGTGACATTCCATCAGCCAATCAAGACATAAATGTATTTTGTTTGTGTTTCTGTTCAAAAACATTTGTTGATTATTAACTTTGCACTGATGACCAGCAGCCCTACAACTCACGACTGAAGGAAAGATATATTACCTAAGACACATACTCAACAATTTTCTCAATAAGGCACATATATCACAGCCTTCTTGCACTCATAAACCCTAGACAACCCTTCAGCACCACACTTGAAGAGTATTAGCAAAATCACTAACAAAAACTCAAAATGTAGCACTAGCAAAACCATGAAAAGGACATGCTTGTAGTATGAGAGCTGAAACAAGAGAGTAGAACATGGTATTGTTTGATCTCAGTCAGGAACATGCATATAGAAAGACTCCACTCTCTGCATATCCATGAATAACTGAGAATGAGCTGCAAGTATTGATTATGGGGTTACAGATAGTCTTAATGAGTAGAAAAATTCACAAATACAAAGTCCGTGAATAATGAGAATTGAGGGTTCATATATGTATCTATATATCCTCATATTCACATCTAAATATCTGTCTATGCATCTGTCTATCTTATCTGTTCTTCCCTATAGACAGTAAACTGCCAAATACTCAGTAGGAGAATAGAAAAACAACTAGAGAAGTAAAAATACAAAACAAAACTCAAGGCCAGTGTTATCAGCGCTGTGTTTTCTAGAGGAAAATTAGAATGATGGATGTTGCATACTTCAAGAAAAAAATAATGTTGGTCTATAATTATTTAGACCTGATGTGACTTTTAAAACCAATGCTCTTGGTGGTTTTATATTATTTTTCTTCATATGTATTAATTGCATAATTTTTATTTTACTCTAAAAATCTGTTTCAACTATAGCACATGTGCTAGAATATGCTATATTACTTTATTTTATATTGATCCCAAGAGATTATTAGGAGTTCCTTCACTCTCACACTGAACTTTATATTCCAATACTGTTCTAAACTATTAATTATTATTTTTCTGTATGCCAGCACAGAAAAGATCAATTTGGAATTTTATAGAATAAATGTGGTCATCTGAACAAGAAGATATAATTATGGAAAATTTGTCTGATGTTTATAGTGAAACCTGAGTGAGCAAACATAATGATCTGTAAATATTTCAAATTCAGCATTAATTGATTATTAAAGAAATATATAATGACTGTACAATGGTGATTTTAAATTGCTTCATAATTTTTAAAAACTTTTCATGTAAGCCTTTCATACCAATTACTTTACTTACCTTTGTTAAAAATATGGCAATTAATTATGTCTAAATTGTAATCATGTACATGTGCTCAGTGGCTCAGTCCTGTCCGACTATTTGCAACCCCACGGGCTATAGCCCACCAGGCTCCTCTGTCCATGGGATTTTATTGGTAAGTATATTGAACTGGGTTGGCACTTCCTCCCCCAAATTGTAATCAAATCAGTATGTTTATAATAGACTGATTTAAAAATAGATTTTAAGCATCATCATATTAATAGAAATAACATTGTGTCATTCTTCACTGATATTTTCTAAAGCTATCTTTACCACCTAAATTTTACTTTCTTTCTTTGGTCTACATTTATATTCCCCAAAAAGAGTTTTATTAATACAAGAGGCAGATAAGCCTTATATTTGCATCCCATGTACAATTATTTGAGATGGGGAGGGAGGGAGATGGACAGTTTATGTAGCACTGAATCACAGAATTTGCAGAAGAATTCCATTTCTTTGCTTTTAGTGACTTTTGGAAATTCAAAGTATCCACTGGATATCAGACTTAACTGAGTAGTTAATTATCATATGAAAACATCCACTTAACAGTGCTCTTCTACTTAGATTAGAGTCATGCTGCTTGTGTATCGCTTGAGTATAGTGCTTGAAATCTTTTAATTCAATATTCCAATGCAAATTTCTTAATATTAGTAATCAAATATTTCAAATCAATACATATTTCATAACAGACAATATTTGGTTCTTATACACTTGGTTCAATGTTTCTTCAGCCAATACTTATATCACTACTAAAAATTCAAAGGAAGAATTTAGTATTAAGGATTTTCTAAAGTTTATTTTTTGACATTGTTTTTCAAATTTTATATGTATTAGATACAAACAAATCCTACCCTCTCTGATTTCAAAAAGGCATCACTTTCTTCAGTTGAGTTCAGTTCAGTTGCTCAGTCATGTCCAACTCTTTGCGACCCCATGAATCGCAGAACGCCAGGCCTTTCTGTCCATCACAAACTCCGGAGTTCACCCAAACTCATGTGCATCAAGTCGGTGATGCCATCCAGCCATCTCATCCTCTGTCATCCCCTTCTCCTCCTGCTCCCAATCCCTCCCAGCATCAGGGTCTTTTTCAAGGAGTCGACTCTTCACATGAGGTAGCCAAAGTATTGGAGTTTCAGCCTCAGCATCAGTCCTTCCAATGAACACCCAGGACTGATCTCCTTTAGAATGGACTGGTTGGATCTCCTTGCAGTTCAAGGGACTCTCAAGAGTCTTCTCCAACACCACAGTTCAAAAGCATCAATTCTTCGGTGCTCAGCTTTCTTCACAGCCCAACTCTCACATCCATACATGACTACTGGAAAAACCATAGCCTTGACTAGATGGACCTTTGTTGGCAAAGTAATATCTCTGCTTTTTAATATCCTATCTAGGTTGGTCATAACTTTCCTTCCAAGGAGTAAGTGTCTTTTAATTTCATGGCTGCAATCACCATCTGTAGTGATTTTGGAGCCCCAAAACTAAAGTCTGACACTGTTTCCACTGTTTCCCCATCTATTTCCCATGAAGTGATGGGACCTGATGCCATGATCTTAGTTTTCTGAATGTTGAGCTTTAAGCCAACTTTTTCACTCTCCTCTTTCACTTTCATCAAGAGGCTCTTTGGTTCCTCTTCACTTTCTGCCGTAAGGGTGGTGTTATCTGCATATCTGAGGTTATTGATGTTTCTCCCAGCATCCTTAAAGTCAAGTCTAAATTTTTTCTTCATGGCTAACTGTTTTGTCTTGATGCCTATTGGCCTGTTGAACTTATGCCACATCAAAAAAACAAAAAAATCCTATGAAATGAGTTTTAGAAAAAGTATAGAGTGAAAAGTACTACAGCAAAAGAATTTTTATAAGCCTCACTGCAAGGACAAGTATAAAAAGAGCTTGTGGGCTAACTCAGAGAGAGAAGTAGAAATTACTGGGGAGTGTGGAGATGAAATTATTCTGCCTTGCTTTCTTCCAGTTATTAACCACTAAGTTTTCTTGGAAAAAAATCTGGATTTTGTTAATATATGTACTTTGATCCATACTTTTGATGTTTGTCATTACTTGGCAAATAACACAATTACTACATTAATCAGTGACATTAGATTTCTTTAAATTTTAGACACATGCCACTTGGAAAATACCTAATTATAGAAACTCTGTTCTTGAGTATATCTCAGAAGTGTTTTATTAAAATAATATCTTGATTAAGACATATAAATCATAACTCTTAATGTTCATATCAATGGAGATCATGTATATTTTTACTGAGTCTGAATCAATAGCACAAATAAATTAATGATGAAGTAGCAAAGACCATATGGTAAATTCAATTAAATTAATTAAAAATTTAATTAGAAACAAACATGTGCCTTGCAGTCTATTAAATATTGAAGGGCATACAAAAGAAGCCCAGAGAACAAAACATGTTCTTTAAATACAAAAAGAATCATTTTAAAAATACATGAGATACACACCTGAAATAGTTAGACTAAGATATCTTAGAACTTTGGAGTTGGAGAAGCCTAGGTATAAAACTTAAAACCATAACTTCTAATTCTGTGATTTTGGTCACTTTGCTTGAAATCTCTAATCCTCAGAGCCTCAACTGTACAATGGGAATAAAAGCAAACATGCCAATGGGTAACTTAAAGGATAAAATCAGATATTAATATAAAATACTTTGCATTTTGTGGATATTTTTAAGTGGCTGACAATAAACATGACAATTCATATCAATCTACATGGAAATTAGCTACAACTGCACAGTGTTCTACCATATAGAGAAGTGTTAGTCGCTCAGTTGTGCCCAACTCTTTGCGACCCCATGGACTGCAGCCCACCAGGCTCCTCTGTCCATGAGATTTTCCAGCCAAGGATACTGGAGTGGGTTGCCATTTCCTTCTCCAGGGAATCGACCCAGGGATCAAACCCAGGTCTCCTGCACTGCAGGCAGATTCTTTACTGACTGAGCTACAAGGGAAGCCCAAAGAATCAATGGTATGGTCTTTAGTAGGGAAGACTGCAACTACATCCAGGATGCTGCTATATGGGATGATATAAAATTAACCATAATTTTTCAGACTTGGGGAGAGTACAAATGATCTTTAAGTTTTATTTTGTCTTTATTCTCCTTTGTATTTTCTGAATAGTTTTTTTTATAACAATTATGGGCTACCAATCAAGAAATTGAACAATGAAATAAAATAAATTTTAAAAAATAAAAGAAATTGAACAATGAATGAAACATATTGTATTTATAAGGGTTTTGCAGAGAAATAGCACTAATAACATGACGTGAAGTCACTCAGTCGTGTCCGACTCTTTGCAACCCCATGGACTGTAGCCTACCAGGCTCCTCTGTCCATGGGATTTTCCAGGCAATCATACTGGAGTGGAACTAATAGGAATATGTAAATAGATAAAGGACAGTTACGTTTGGAAAATTTATAATCAAAGAATGCTATCTCCTCCACTATTCTGGGCTTATAAGAAAAATAGTGTCTGAAGGGCATAACTTGAATTAATAGGACAGTATATAATAAGAATTTAATAAATATTTGTTGAATAGAGTAAAATTCACACTGTTATGAGCTTTGGGTATATAAACTCACTCTGTAACTATGGACATAACAAAGAATTTAGAAAATCTTTCCAGACACAAACTAGAAGTATTACAACACATGTCCACAGCTCATTAGTAAATATTTTTTAAATGAATGAATAAATGAACCACAACCAACTTGAAAGGTTGTGGTGAGGATTAATAGCATAGAGCCCCATCCTTGACAGATGGTAAACACTGACTAAATAAATGGTGTCCCCTTCCTTCTCATTAATCCCAGCTCTGCCTTTCCCCCTCAATTTAAAATCAAGAAATGAAATAACTTGTGGAAGACTCTGTGGGAAATTTTTAATTCAGCAGGCTTGGACATTCTCAAGACAGGCCTGTCTTCAGAACATGAATTGCTGTGATGGAAATTAACCATGAGTCCTTGTAACATTCTGTCTGACTATTAATACCTAGTCCAAGCCAGAACTGCTCACCACACGAGACAAGTAGATCAAGAGACAAGCTGTTGGGGCAAAGGATAACAACATTATTCAGAAGCCAGAAAACCAAGTGAGAGGCTAATGTCCTAAAGAACTATCTTAGTACAGAACAGAATTTAGGTTTCTTTTATGCCAGTAGGAGAAAAGAATTGGCAGTTAATCATCTTCAGTTAATCATCTTCTTATGACATTTCCCCCAGAGACAGGAGGTCTGTAAATTACTTGTAGGTGGTCTGGTGGTCCTAGTCACAAGCTCAGGAGTCACCCTTATCTGCAGGTGCCTACTAGTCCTGGAAAACAGCTAAGATGCAGGTGATGCTACCATGGACCACGTTCTTAGGACTTGTGGTTCAGTCAATGACAATCATGCTGTGGAGGATGAAGGTTAAGAGGACAAAGTGAAGTACTTTAATGAATCCTGTGAAGTAAAGCTTCATCGAGTCAGTTAATAAAATACAGAAAGGCATTTGTAGCAAGGCAAGAGGGCAAATTGTCCCTATTACATGATGACTATTTTGTATGCCTGAGGCTGCTGGTCAAGCTTCAATATTCATAAGTTTTACTTTTCAGCATCAGTTTTTCAATGACTTCTTACCCTGCCTAGATTAGATGTCATATTCTACTATATACTCAGCAGATGCCAGCTGCCTTTGATTAATTTTTATTTCTCAAATTTGCCAAGCTTATTCCTGAATTGGGCTCTCTCATATTTGCTATTTGCTTGGCTCCTTTATTGGTACCTTCTCATTATTTAGGTCCAATGTCAAAGCTCAGAAGAGTTTCTCAGATTACCTATTCAATCTAGAGTCCTATCCTTACACCAAATACCCTCCATAGCTTGATCATAGTAATTTTCTCCATATAATCCATTAAACTCTGAAATTTTTGTTTCTGTGTTTATACCTTTAGATTTGCTTTATCTATGAGAATATAAGAGCCTTGGAGGCAAGGATTCTGCTTATTTTGTTCAACACTAAGTTCCTAATGTTCACTATAGCATCTAGTATATGTTAGGGGCTTAGTAAATACTTTTGCATTTACTAAGTAAATAATTTTGCATCATTAGAAATGATGCAGAAAGTGAATTTAAAAGAATCAATTGATTCGGAAAAAAAATTTTTTTGAAAAGAAACCTAAGAAACATAACTGTATGAGTGTGTGTATGCTAAGTCTCTTCAGTCATGTCTGACTCTTTTGCAACCCCATGGACCATAGCCCATCAGGCTCCTCTCTCCATGGGATTCTCCAGGGATTCTCCAGAATACTGCAGTGGGTTGCCATGCCCTCCTCCCCATAGCTGTATATCTATTCCTAAATACTATGCCATCTTTAAATATAAGGTTCATAATATAAATGACTTTTAAAAATGCTATCCATGTCAGATTTTTATCCACATTCTTCATCATTATAATCTTAATAAAATGACTTAACAAGCACAGAATGTTCCATCTTTAAGCTGCTTTATAAGTGAAAACTGACATTAATTAATTAGTATTTATTGATTGATTTGCTGAATTAGCCTCATTTTTAAAATTTCATTTTATTGAATATAATTTAAAAAGTGTTCAAACAGGATCTCAAACCATATCTAATCATATATTTTTTCTCAGTAAGAAATGGGAAAGTTTTTTTTTTCCCTGTACGTTTCTAAATTAGTACAGTTAAAATGACCTTCACCCACCACCTAATTTATTCACTGTCTCACACTTTTCTTTCCAGATCTCAAAACTCTTAAAAGTGTTCTATAATAATCCATTTTCTTATCATAATCCAAACAGCTCACAGGGGATCAGAATTCATTCACTACTACTCTTTCTTCTTCTTTCAATATATCTTGAGTTTTTATTTTTTTATAATACTTACACACCATTTCTGTGTTTTATCACAGTATACTTTATTCTGAGTTTTGGGATATCTAAAATTAATTTAAAAATCTATCTCCATCTCAATCTTAAAGTTTATACATTATGCTCCTTGGAGAAATTCTAACCCCAGCAACAACATATCAACAAAGTGATGAAAGAACAAAACTCATATTTTCAGTGTTATTTACATGGGATTTAATGCTTCCACATTCTTCATTAAGAGGGATAAGAGAAGAAGACCTTTAAAACACTGTAAAACCCAGTATAAATATGTTTTATATTATTTAAGAAATATGAATTATAGAAAAATAATGACACTCACTGAAGAGCAATTTTAAAATTCTCAGTATTTCTGTTTGCTATCTTGTTTCTAACTGTCAGTAACAGCAAAACTGAATCAAATTTCAACTACTCTATGGAGGCCTCGAGTCAATATACCAAAAATATCAAAATATTAAAAATGACTCAGATTATCCAATAAAGTATAAAATAGTATTTTCTAAGTTTTATTCTTTTAAAAATTTAGCTTTAAATTTGTAGACAGCTATATTGGCAGCGCACCCTTAAGTCTATTTTATGTAGGCATCCCCTCACCCCATATTCTGCTTTTATGATCTTATTCGCTCAAATTTTGCTTAGCAGTTCCTTCTTCAGTTTCTCTCTTTCCTCTAGCAGTTTCTGTAAGCGACAAAAACAAAATCAAGTTTCATGTCTGTACATTGTTTGGAAAACTCCTCAGGTAAATATTCAAGTTTATTACTTATAAATTCTACTTTCCAACCAATAGAAGTTAATTCAGCCACATTCTTTGCCACATTATAAAAAGCCTTTTCTTCCTCCAGTATTCAATAAACTGTTTCTCATTTCTGTCTGACACTTTGATAGAAGTACTTACAGATCATAGTCTCACAGTGTTCTTTCATGATGACACATGTTTTCCTAAAGACTATAGACATTTTCTCTATGGCTCTTCTATCTTCTTTCTCAGACCTCACTAGAACTGCCTTTAAAATCCATTATTTCCACCACCACTTTCCAAGGCAACCTAGACTTTTCTATCATGAACATCATAATTCTTCCACCTCTATCACCCAATTCCAAAGTCATTTACATACACATTTTTCTGGTTTCTGTTACAGTGGCACCCTACTGCCCAATATCAACATCTATTTTAATTTCCAAGGGCTGCCATAACAAAGTACAATAAGTCCCTTATATACAAAGAGTTCCATTCCAAGAGTGTGTTTATAAGTCCAATTTGTTCATAAGTCCAAAAAGGTTAGCCTAGATATACAACAAACATTTATATTGTACTGTAGCTATCAACTATACTATAATGAAAGTGAAAGTCGCTCACTTGTGTCTGACTCTTTGCAACCTCATGGACTATACAGTCCATAGAATTCTCCAGGCCAGAATACTGGAGTGGGTAGCCTTTCCCTTCTCCATGGGTTCTTCCCAAACCAGGAATTGAACCAGACCTCCTGCATTGCAGGTGGATTCTTTACCCACTGAGCCACAAGGGAAGCTTATAGTAATTATCAGCTATATAGTATGGTACTGTAATAGATTTATAGTTCTTTTCACATAAATAATACATAAAAAACAAACACAAAAGCAAAGAAAACATTTTTAATCTTAGAGTGCAGTACCTTAATAATTACCATTGTACCAGCTATATCACCACTAGGTTTACACTTGCTTCTGGACATCCTGGGCTTGAAATAAAGATACCATAATTCTGTAGTATATACACTACTGTTCTGTAAAGTTCACAAAAGAACAACCACTTGTACAGAACGTATGCACATGACAATGTGTGCCAGACACATGAACTAATTTATGTGATTGGACATGGTAACATATATTTGCATCTTTGAAATTTGCAGATTGTAGAGAATTTATTTAAAGCAACAGAAATTTATTCTGTCACAGTTGGGAGGCAAAATCAAGGTTGGTACCATCAGAAAACTCTAAAGGAGAAAATGTTTTGTGACTTTTGTGACTCTTGCCTGTCGCTAAGTCGTGTCCAACTCTGTGCAACCCCATGGACTGCAGCATGCCAGGCTTCCCTGTCCACTCTCTCCCAGAGTTTGCTCAAATTCATGTCCATTGAGTTGGTGATGGCATCCAACCATCTCATCCTCTGTCGCCCCCTTCTCCTCAGTCTTTCCCAGCACCAGGGGCCTTTCCAATGAGTCAGCTCTTTGCATCAGGTGGCCAAAGTATTGGTCTTCAACATCAGTCCTTCCAATAAATATTCAGGGTTGATTTCCTTTAGGACTGACTGGTTTGATCTTACTGCAGTCCAAGGGACTCTCAAGAGTCTTTTCCAGCACCACAATTCAAAATTATCTGTTCTTTGGCACTCAGCATTCTTTATGATCCAACTTACACATCCATATGTAACTACTGGAACACTATAGCTTTGACTATACAGACCTTTGTTAGCAAAGTGAGGCCTTCACTTTTTAATACACAGGTTAGGTTTGTCATAGTTTTCCTTCCAAGGAGCAAGTATCTTTTAATTTCATGGCTGCAGTCACTGTCCTCAGTGATTTTGAAGCCCAGGAAAATAAAATCTGTCACTGCTTCCACTTTTACCCTTCTACTGCCATGAAGTAATAGGACTGGATGCCATGATCTTCTCACAATTTAAGGAAGGCACTGTTCAACCCAGTATAGTATATTTTAAGGAAATGGGTAAGCCTGATAACATAACATAAAATAATTTGAAGTTTAGTTATGATGCCCACTCAATATTTAAAATCATGTAAATGTACTTTCTTGAATTTCACAATAACTTGAAAAGATGACATGAAATAATTTGGTGTCTTCACTTTTTGTAAGACAAGTAAGCCTGTCATTATAATGTGATTGTTTTATTTTTTTATTAACAGAAATGACTACCAATTGCTAGAAATTACTACCAGTTGCTAGAAATTACTACCGTTTGCTAGCACCCAGGAGGTGCTAGTGCTAAAGGACCTGCTGTCAATGCAGGAGACATAAGAGATGTGTGTTCGATCCCTGGGTCGAGAAGATCCCTTGGAGGAGGGCATGGCAACCCACTCTGATATTCTTTCTTGGAGAATCCCCATGGACCAAGGAGCCTGGTGGGTGACAGTCCATAGGGTCACTTGTAGTTGGACACAATTGGAGTGACTTAGCACGTAAGCAAACTTTAGCGATCAGTCAAAATGAATTAAACAAAAAATTCAAACTTACATTTGATTAGTATAGGTGTTATCCTATTTACTTCTCTCCATAACTTACATAAGTTATTATTTCATGCATCTTTAGTGCTTCTTAACAAATAAAGAAATTGACACTAAGATTCAATTCTTTACTGGATTCACATGGAAGCTAGGAGACAGATCTAAAGCTTAATGACATGTTCTAGAATGCTAAGTATGTTTATTTGCTACACTAATTCTCAATAATTCTTTGCTCTTTCCTGTTTCTTTTAGTTATTGAATTTTCTAACAATAGATACATTTTATCATCATAAGTGTCTATATTCTTTCCTAATTTGAAGGCTTTTTTGCTTAAAGTCTGCTGGAGAAAGACAGCATGACACTATTGATAGCATTAACATTTAATTGACAAATTAAGAAAGATCACATAGTATCTACATGCTGATATAGACATTTACATCTCCAGAAGTTTACAATTATGATTTTATCCTATAAATTATTTAAAAATCAGTTGATATCATAGTCCCTGTGTATTAAAAAAGGAACCAAGCTTTGGGCAAGAAGAATGTTTATCAAAATGGAAAGTAAGATTCATGTCATTATCAGTGTTTTACCTAGAGCCATGGTGCTACTTACTGCAGGGTCTTCTATCAGTTCTTCATCGTTTTCTTGGAAATAGGAGGAAAGGGGTGGGCGGGCCCATGGTGGCGGCTCTGTAGAAGGATAAAAATAGAATTTGTGGATTCGTCTACTAGTCAGAAACTTTCTGTACTGGCTTCCAGTGACTTATGACCACAATTATTCCATACATTTTCCTGTCACCCATGGGCAATAGTTTTAAATACCTTTTGTGTTATTTTTCAGAAAGAAAAACCTAAGATTAACAGATGAAATAACTCATGCACGTGGCAAATAAATCCTGACCTGGAAATGATGTTCACAGAATAGGATTGAAGTCTACTCTACTGTGAAGGTACAGTAAAGGGGATTTCCAGCTCTGGGTGGGCCTCTCCAGGTCCCGAAGGCTTCCTTTGCAAGACAGTTGGCTGGTAACATACAAGACTTCATCTGAACATCTGAATTAAAATCCAGTCTCTACCTAGGTGGGGCTTCCCAGGAGGCACTAGTGACAAAGAATCTACCTGTCAATACAGGAGACTTAAGAGACGCGAGTTCAGTTCCTGATGGGGAAGACCCTCGGGAGGAGGGCATGGCAACCCACTCCAGTATTCTTGCCTGGAGAATCCCATGGACAGAGGAGGCTGGCAGGCTAAATTCTGTAGGGTCACAAAGAGTCAGACACAATGGAAGAGACTTGGCACATGCACACACGCACACACACACACACACACACACACGTAAGTGACTCTGATCCAGTGGAGCATGTTATACAAGTCACTTAACTTTTCTGAGTCTCAGTTTCCACCTAACAATTCCGCTTCACTGTGTTCTGGCATTTGAATAAGAGCGTTTATACACAAAAATGCTAAGCCTAATAGTTTGGCACATAACAGGCACTCCTGGAAGCATCCAAGCCAGTTCATTATATCCACACATGCCTCCAGGAAACAGGATTGCAAGTCACAGTTAGAAGTCTATTCCTACCTTTAATGACCCTCAGATTAAGTCTCCGAAAACCATTTATTTAACAAGCCTGTTGTTTTCAGCCTGGCATGCTTGAAGTACATTAAAAAGCACCTGTTTGGCTCCTGCTGAAAGTCAGGACTAAAGAATGACTAAGCCAGTAAGCCAACCAGAGTTACGAAATGCTGCTAGTGCCTCCTTCAAACTGGGATTTATGTTTGCTCCACAACACGGACAGAACAGGCAGTAAGATTCAAATATAGTAACAGTCAACAACGATGTTTAGAGTTAAGGAAAACATAAAATAAGTATCAGAGCCCTTCTGTCAGAGAAGTTACACAGATCTAAAAATTATAGCTAGTGAGATTTTATTTGTTTAGTCAACAAAATACTGAAAGTGTGGTTATTAGCCATTGTGAAATTTTTCAAATAAGATTATAATTACAATTAATACTCTTAAATGTTTCATTATAGAAACTGTGTTGCATCATAGTAATATTATTAAGGCAATAAAGATCAGGGGAAAATATTTTCTATATATTTTATCTATTAAGCATATTTTATCTACTCATTCTGTAAAGCTTGCTCTTGATCCAAAGCTGTAACATAAAGAAATATTAATCCCTCTTCCACAAATAGCATGTTTAATTTTAGATAATGGATTGTATGCCAATAAAAGACAATTCTTTTAACATTTTAAAATATTTGAAGCTTCTCTTAAAAATGTTTTCCTACTTGAAAAAGAAAAAAAATATTGAATTCTCATCTGCGAATCTTTCATGTAAAATTTCCTTCCTTTTATGTAAAGAGAAAAAAGACTATAAAATCTTAGTGCCTCAATTCTGTGATGTTATTTTAGACTAAACATAACAGTAACAAACAGAAAACAAGAAAAACCCTTAGTAGCCAAACCCAGAAGGAAACATTTTCAGGCAGTGTAGATGAGGAAAGCACTCTGGAAGCTGTAGTGGGTTAAAACATTTTAGTTAAGAACAGAGTGCATTTATTCACAGAGCACTCGTCACATGTTGCTTCATGGCTCTTGTCATGCTTTACCTGATCATCTAGGGATGTTTCTTCCTTACCTCAGAGCTTATTTGCAATCTAAGTGCAGTATGTATTGATTTAAAAACAATTTCAGAGCTGCATATTTTCCCCAAGGAAGTTTAGTATGTAATTAACCCCTTGTTTCTGGAAATAAAGGTCTTCATATTAAAAAAATAAAAACATAATTAGCATCACCAATTAAAACCTCTATTACTAAAGGTTCATTCCATTCCCAATATATTCATAGATAAAGTACATCAAATTTGTCTTAGAAAAAATACTTGTCCATGATACTCAAAGAAAAAAACGTATTTGAATAGAAATGCTGAATTATTTACTGAGACCTAAAGTTACTCCCATGTGTTCTATTTAGTAAAACTTGTGAAGTGCCTACTGTGCTTGTATTCTTAAATTATTTACATGGGTGTAGATTACAAATTTCTGTAGGGCATAATGTTAGTGATGACTAGGGTAGATATAATGAATATAAGACTAAACTCTAGTCAGACCTATTATATACCTAGGATAATATTATTCTGACAAAGAAACTGAATGTTAATATGAAAACACATGGTTGTCATGTACAGTTTCAATATAATAAACCCTTTTTCCACAATTTTTTTCTAAGTTTTTGTGTACCAGTTTATATTTTCAGTATTAGTGTTAGCTGCTCAGTTGTGTCCAACTCTTATGACCCCGTGGACTGTGGCCCATCAGGCTCCTCTGTCCATGGAATTCTCCCGGCAAGAATGCTGGAGTGGGATACCATTTCCTTCTGCAGCGGTTTTTCCCAATCCAGGGATCAAACTTGGGTCTCCTACATTGGAAGCAGATTTTCTACCACCTGAGCCACCAGGGGGCCCAGTTTTTCAGTATTATCACCTCTTAAAGTAATAAACATCATAGGTGTACTAGCCTCTATTTAAATATAGTAAAACCTCAGCTTCAGGAGATCAGCTTTCTAGAATATCTCAGAGACCATAAATATACACTGCTGTTAACACACGCACACACACACATCTCACCTTAAACACCCTCAGTGGTTTTAGTGACAATGGTTCAGCTCAAGAATATAAAGCAAATGACAAAAGAGAGAGGGAAAGAAGGAGAGAGGAAGAATTTAATTCAAATTTTAAAGACTATTGTTTGTTGGTGTATTTCTGAGAAGAAAAAAGAAGTCTATGATGGGTCTATGAAGTTTATAAAAAAGAGCATTTTCACACAAATGCTGATAAAATAATAGAAGAGAAAGACAAAAAAAAAAAAAAAGTCAAGAAAGGAAAATGGAGATGCTACTAGTAGTTTGGACAGGATTAAAGGCTATAACAACTATGATAACAGTAGGTGCTGATGGCAGACGTCTTCCAACAGGCAGAGAATAAAGGAGATGTACCAAAGTCTCCTTGTGGGTTCTACTTCCCTGGGAGCTTAAGGGATGTGGGTCAATGATGTGCACTGGGATGGGGATGTGTCCCGTGATGGTGGAGAGAAGAGAGGCAGAACAAGGTTAGTTTGACTGTCCCTGAATCCAGAAAACCAAATATCTGGTGAATGGGAATTTTATCACCCTCAAGCATCCATAGTGGCCTACATTTACCCATAATTTCAAAGTACACAGCGATACTAGGACAGAAAAAGTAGCTTTTGTTTGGCTAACAGGCTTTTCCTTAGTTCCTTTCAGACCCAAACTCTTGCCTAAGGGTGGAGAAGGATTCCTTTCTTACAGGTCTATGGAATTTACCCCGAAGGGGCAGAGTTACTGCTAGGAAACATATTTGTCACTCTCTTGCCCTCTAGCTTGGGGTTTCCCTGTGGTTCAGATGGTAAAGCATCTGCCTGCAATGCAGGAGACCTGGGTTCAATCCCTCGGTTAGGAAGATCCCCTCGAGAAGGAAATGGCAACCCATTCCAGGATTTTTGCCTGGAAAATTCCATGGACGGAGAAGCCTGGTAGGTTGCAAAGAGTTGGACATGACTGAACAACTTCACTTGCACTCCAGCTACTTCTGTTCCTTCATGGGCTTAATTTGTGAATTAGGTTTTCAGCTGGAAGTTGAAATAATACTTCAGAAAACATTTTGGGGAAAAACTAATCCATCGTCTATAACTTCCAATCATTAATTCATCTCAGAGAAAACATTTTGGATTTTGCTTATGATGACCTTCTGTTCAAAGTAAAATCTAAAATTTGGATATTTGTTCTAAAATGTCTCCTGTGGGAGTTGTTCTCTTTGTATGACTGGCATGCTCCTGGGCCAGCACTCAGGGGCTTAGAAGAGCCGCCTGCCCATCCCACTTTCTGAACAGTCTGGGAATTAGTCATTTCCTCCCTTTATCATTTCAGTGACACTTTGAACCTACCTCTGATGATGTGAACACTTATTGTAACCTTTCATGATAACTGTATGCTTCTTAGACATCACTAAGGATGGAACTGCTTAAGGCAAATTTCACATTTTTCATCCTTAAATTCCCTATAGCAAGCACAAAACTTGACATAGCTTTCTGGATTTTAGTGTTTTGTTTTTTCCTTCAAGTAGTGACAAGTAGGTCTGTCATTTTTAAAATTAGTTTTGTTGTGTATTCAATATAAAAATAGATCAGTGTTCAGAAATCAAAAGTGAATTTGTTAAACATGTTGAGACTTCAAATCTGTTTAAATTTTAAATAGAAACTTATATCTAGTTTTCTTAAATATTAATGAGTTTTTAAACTCTTTATAAATTCAATGAATTCTGAAATCTGAAAAACTTCTTATTAAACACAAAACATTTAAAGGGATTAAAGTCTTTAAGTTTTGCAATTTACTAAACTATTTAGTCTTTCCATTTTTCTTTCTACTAAATCTTTTGTTAGCTATTAGAACAGAAAAATTATGTTTTCTTAGTCTAGCATTTTCCAAATTAGTGTCAAACTAATCATCTGCAGAGTTATATAAGTGACTTTTTTTATTCCAAATACAAGATAGACTATTAATTATTATTATTAACTAGGAGATATGTCTCAGAAAGTCTAAAAAGCAAAGTTCAAGCTGTAGGCTCTGCAATTTCAGCAGGAGATGTTATAATTCATCAAAAATCTCTTATACTCCCCAAAATATTTTTATGCATAGACCTTCCTATTCCCTCTTACGTCCATCATAAACCAGAAAGTGAACTAGAACTTCTTGTACTTGCTAAAGACAAGTTGTTTAAGAGGTCTGTAGAGGTTTAGAGGTGTTTAGAGGTCACTCAGTTGAGTCCAACTCTGCGATCCCACAGACTGTAGCCCACAAGGCTCCTCTGTCTATGGGATTCTCCAGGCAAGAATACTGGAGTGGATTGCCATTCCCTTCTCCAGAGGATCTTCCCTACCCAGGGGTTGAACCTGGGTCTCCTGCACTGCAGGCAGATTCCTTACCATTTGAGCTACAGGGAAGAGCTCTGTTTAGAGGGAGTTATTTTATTTAAAGCAGTTTAAATCTTCATGAAGTAAATGAAAAAACAAATTAGAAGGACCAAGTTACTTCTTTTTCTTGCTTCTTCATTAGGTTTCTGTCGGGGAAATTTCTAATTTTTTTTTTTTTTTGTAATTAAACTATAAACTAAGCATAAAAGGAATTTTGGCTGAGATGTCTTAATTGCACTATTGTGTAGGACCATAAACATCTTTCTGGGCTTCCATTAGAAGAAGGTCTGACCCTGTTAGAACATGGTCCAACAGAAAATGTTCAGGTCACTAGAGTTGAAAAGGGCAATGAAAACACATCATGGTTGAAGAGCTAATGTGGCAATGGTACTGATTAAGCATTTCAAGTGCACTTGGTGTTTATCTTTTTGTGCTAACTTCATATGTAGCAACCGTAACAAGGCCATTTAGTGCCATCATGACATTTCTGCTTATCCAGATGTCACATAAATTCAATTAATTTCAGCAGTAGCTAGGTCTTCAAAGACCATATGCTATCTCTGGGGAATGTTTGTGTGATCTACTTGCCAGATGTGAAACCAGAGCTATGAATCAGCAGTTTTCTAATTCAAAATGACTGTGTGCATGGTCTGACATCACCATCCATATGAAGGAAGAATGCAAACCTGCTTCACATGATGTCTGGTGTTAGGATGTAAGCAAAGAAGGAATTTGACTGCCCTTCCATTGTGCTCACTTAATTGTGTCCTAGCATCCTTCATGTGCTCTGTTCTATCTATTTATTTATGGCTGCACTGGATCTTTGCTGCTTTTGTGCAGGGCTTTCTCAAGTTGTGGTGAGCTGCTCTTTGTGGTGCATGGGCTTCTCCTTACGGTGGCTTCTTGTGTTTTGGAGCA
The DNA here is from genome assembly GCF_055505025.1 of Bos grunniens. Taxonomy (NCBI): domain Eukaryota; kingdom Metazoa; phylum Chordata; class Mammalia; order Artiodactyla; family Bovidae; genus Bos; species Bos grunniens. The sequence goes on from NC_141191.1 coordinate 12,479,347, forward strand.
TGGGCTCCAGGTGTGTGGGCTTCAGTAGTGGTGGCACAGAGCCTCAGCAGTTGGTGGACTGGTGGGCTTTAGGGCAGACTGGTTCAGTAGCTGTGGTGTAGGGGCTTAGTTGCTCTGGGCATGCGGAATCTTCCCGGACCAGGGATCGACCCCGTGTCCCCTGCATTGGCAGGCGGATTCTTATCCACTTTCCACCGGGGAAGTCTCAATGCATTTTTTGTGAGAAGTATAAATATGTTTGGCAAGTAAATGCATTCACCCTTTAAAATGATTTGTTGTGTTTCCATAACTCTTAATAACTTCTCCCTATAGTGCATATTCCCTATTAGGGAATCCAAATATCTCTTCTATTGGAAAATATTCAATTCCTATCTGTGATGGCTAATTTCATGTGCCAAACTGACTGGGCTAAGGAATGCCCAAATACTTGGTAAAACTTTACTTCTGGGTGTATTTGTGGGGGTGTTGCTGCAAAGATTACTATTTGATTCAATAAACTGAGTAGAGATATACCTCTCACATGTGTTTGTATGGGCAGTGGTATCCTCCAATCCACGGATGGCTTGAATAAAACAAAAAGAGAAAAGAAGGGAAAATTCACCCTCTCTTCTTGAGATGGAACAGCCATCATCTCCTGCCCTTCAGCATCTATGTCCTTGTTTCTTAGGCTTCTGAACTTGAGCTACACAGGTAGCTTATTTGGTTCTTCAGCTTGCAGATGGCAGACAGTGGGACTTCCTGGTCTCCATAATGACATGAACCAATTTCTATAATAAATCTCCCTATATATGTATTCTGTTTGCTCTGGTTCTCTGGAGAATGCTGATTGGTTCAATATTGAAGCCAAGTTGAAGTTATCATGGACTACTCACACTAGATGTCTTTATTGGGAAGGAAAAAGAGACTGGAGAGGACTGTGTGTGCACAAGAGTTAAACCAGGTGGCATGTGCACTCAGATCACAAAATGAATGCCAAGTTAAAGAAAACAAAGGTGAATTACTCTGATCCAGAAATAATCCAGTGTGTCCTGTTCAGCACTTCCATTTTCTTGTGAACTTTACTTTTTTTCCTTTCTTTTCCCTGTGATTATATCATATCTAATGAGAAATCAAATTTTCACCCTCCTTTCTTTTAGAAAGACAGCAATAGAAGTCCAGTCTTGGACTGAGTGATTAAATAAAATTAGAAAATAAACCTCAAGTCTAATTCTAAAAATTGCTGAAAGAGCCCCAAACCATCAAATATATTTCACGGAGACCTTAAGCAAAAAAGAATTTGGAGAATTCAAATAAACGCAGCATTTACCTGACTGATGCAGAGGTGGCAATGGCGGTGGGAGTTTTCCTTCTGTTTAATGGTTTAGCAGTGTTAGTTTTTTTTTTTTTTATAAGTTGTGTTTTTACTACTTTTGACTTCTTATACTTTTTTGTTTGGATATATTTTTAGTCCTAACAAACAAATTTGGTTACACTTATACAGCAGTTAAGTTTCTCATCTATCTCAGGTTGCTGTTCTTTAAAAAAAATAATTAGATAAGAAGAAAAGGTCAACGAAGACAAATTATTTATGAAAAGAAAAGATTTCAAATGCAGAAGTGTAGTGAGCATGCTAAGTCCTTGTCAAGGAATATATACTTTCTACTTTACTCTTCCTAGATAAAGTGGCTGTAGTGCATCTTCAATGAACCCTATGTTATTCTGGAGTAACTATAAATGACTGGGGGAAAAAAAAAACACGTGAAGGGCAGCTTGAAAAAGTGAACTGAAACTAGAACTCTTCAAACCTTTGCACATTACAAGGTTCTTCTTCTCTGGCCAATAGTCTGCTTTATATTCAAATTAAATCTAAAGTGATTAGTAGCACTTAAATGAGCAAATCTTCCTGTGATGACACTGTGAGCTTGAGAGAAAATTAGGTTAGGAAAAAGAAGCTTGGTCTGATGAAGTACAGTTGCAAAATTATATGTCAGTGTCTGTATCAGTTTATTATTTTGAAAATGACTGGCAGAAAGCAGTAACATAACAGTATTTTCATTCAAGATTTTCATACTGGAAATGTTCATTCACTTATGAAAACTAGAGCCATAAAATCCTTACACAGCTTGATTTCAGTTCAGATTCCTTTAAAAAAAAAAAAAAAAAACTTTCATTGTGCCTATTTCTGATCCAAATGCAGAGAACCACCGTGTCATTTCTCAAAGGTAACAACCCCACCACTGCTCTGCCTGAGGACTTTATTAGATTTAATACTGAGAGCTCACAGTCAGCCACTGCCAGTGAATCCCTTGAAAGCTGGAAACTTGGATTATCTTATGTCTACATTTCTGTTACACAGACTGTTGTTAACCTTCCATTCCCAACTTGAACGTCCTTAATGGCTTGCCAACCGGCAGCTGCACCCCTGAAAGCCTCCAGCAAGAGAAATGTCGTCTTTCATATCTTAGAGGTAGTGTCGATTTCCGAGAAGAAAGACAACCTGATCTTTAACATGTCATTTGTACTCGCAAAATATAGTACATCTGCATGATGATATTCCTTCTGGGAGATCAACATGTGGATTATTCTGCATCGTTGGCAAGTGATTGAAAATTTTCAATTTAGTGTCCTGTAAAAGAAATGGTGAGGGGAGTACCATCATGTCACAGTGTGGAAAATAAGGTTTACTAGTTACTCAATCATTAAAATAATAGAATTACCTATGAATAACTTAGGCAATCTTTATGGTCTCTTTTGTTTTCTTTTTTTCTTTTATTGGCTTGTTGGTTATTTAAAAGATAGTAAGTATGCAAAAGTTTAACTCTTCATATCGGTGTGGGTACGCATGCTCAGTTGTGTCTGACTCTTTGTGACCTCCTGGACTATAGCCTGCAGGCTCCTCTGTCCATGGAGTGGGTTGTCATTCCCTTCTCCTGGGGATCGTCCCTACCCAGGGCTCGAACCCAAGTCCCCTGTGTCTCCCGCATTGGCAGGTGGGTTCTTTACCCTTGGACCACCTGGAAAGCCCTAACTCTTCATATTACAAGTTTAATTTTCTTGGTTCTTTATATACTAGAAATATAAATAGCAAATGCTCCAGGTTACATCAGGATCATCATAATTGTTTACCTATATCACATATTAAAATTAAAATGGATGCTTATTAGTTTTCTTTCCCAGACATATGTGAATTATGAAAAGAATAGTTCATCTCAATGTAACAGAAAATAATGAATTTTGTCTACGGATAAAATGGCATAAGTTATTTAACAGAATAGCTCTTTATTATGTATCCTGAGGCCATGTACTCTTAATTAAATATATAAATATTATTAAGCAAGAGTTTTGTTGCATGTAATTCAACATTCTTATTCCACATTTAGAGATCATGGTTGAGGAAGTATTCTATGCAGGATATATACTTAACATGAAGGAAACATAAGCCAGAAAACAACAAAAAGAAGAAAAATGTAACAAATATTTCTATTTGTACTGCATAAGAGAGAAGCATCACCTTTTTCCCAGGTTAGAGATATTTCAGACAATTTTATCTAATAATTGTAACACTGGGTACTCACTTCATGTTGAAGTGAGAGAATTTAGAAATATTTTCAAAATTGCATTGCCAATTCTACTTTTGAGAATTTGCAAATGCCATCTTGTGATTTTTTTTTTTAATATCTGATATACAGTTTGGTGCATATCATCCAGCTTAAAATATGTTGACACTCAAATTCTAAGCATGTATTGAGAATATTTCTAATCTCTTTCATGAATTAGCAGTGCAAAAATTTTGCATTATCTATGAACACTCTCCATTATAAGTACATTTACCTTATTTTGAAAATTTGTTATAAAAAAGTGTTTCCCAAACTTAAGAGGGCACTGGAATCACCAAGGAAGTTTGTTAAAATACAAATTGCTATCAGTAGATCCAGTTTGGAGTCAAAGAAATATCATTTCTAACAAGTTTCCAGATGATGTTGATACTGTGGTCTCAGAATACAGTTTCAGAACCACTGGAAAGTTAATACTCCACAAGAGAATGTGTGGCAATAAATATTTATGATCATAACATTATTTTTTGATTATCATTCAAAATAAGATACTTTGATTTTTGGTTTCTCATATTAGATAAATCACATTAGTTATTGAATTGAATATTGACATGGTATTTAAAATGCAAAATTTTAGATCACCTCAGACTCCCCACTACTTCTCATACTAAAGAATCAGTGATTTTTTTAATATTTGGGAAATGGTACACCTAAAATTAATTCTGTATTTAGTGTGGAATATATGTTTAATAAACCATAAGCTCCAAAACATAAAATATGACTCTGGTCTCACCAGGATTCACTAGTGACAATAGAATACCTAGAATTGTTACCAGATGTCTTGGTCTACTCACCTCTTTATACCATTGTGTGTGTTATAGAAAAGAAAAAGAAAGCAGTAAGTTGTTAACCATATAGACAAACTTCTCAAATCAAATATTTCTTGGTATATGATCAGGAAGAACAAATTACAGTGAAAGGTTCAGAAGTACTGGATTCTGTTTTTCAATGTTTTATTACTGTGCATGGAGACAAATTATGTAAACTCTCTACGCCTAAATCTTCTATTTGTGAGATGAAAAGATTCTTTGTTGAGCACTAAAGTTTCTTGTATTTCTGTAATACACTGATTCTTTGTTTTTGCTCCTATAAATACTTTTCAACTCACTTGCTCAGAACACCCTGGTGTTCTGACACTGGTCATGCTCACTTCTACTTATTTAGTAAAATAAATTAATTAGGTGCTCTCTAATTGAGGTAGCCATAACAAAAATCAATTGGAAGTTATTAAGAGATCATAATTACATTTGAGCGAGCTCTATAATAATTCAAAATTCATGTTGCTTAAGTAAATGGGAACTTCTAATAAACTTTCTTCCATTAATTTTAGAAAAATTTAGCAATCAAAATGATCACAGTTGTATCCACATATTTGTCACAAGAATGCAGGGAAACAGCAAGCACAATGATTAAGCAGACAAGAGCAGAAGAACTAAATATAAACCTCTGAATATTTTATATAAATGTATACATATCTAATTTTTTAGGTTGCAAAACATAACACTCAGATCAAGCAATCATAGAGAGAAAATTGTCCTCTCAAATGTCATTTAATGTTTGATCAAGTGTAAAGTTGATCTATATGTGAGGAAGAGTCATTGGAGACCCAAGCATGTTCAGGTGACTGACCATGTAAGATGTTTTAGATTAGGGTCAGAACCTCAAGTCTAAATTAAATATTTTGCTTAAAGAAATGCTTATCAATTTGCAGTTAGTGTGAATATGACCCAGAATCTAGGAAAATTCTGCTGCTGTGAGTGTGGATCAAAAGTCTAAAAATGACATTTACTGAAAGAGCAAAATGACAGCATAGATAAAAGAAATTACAACAGAGCAAAGAGACGGGGTTTTTAAAAACTCAAGTCATTCTGTTTAGAGCAATAATTTCAAGATCCACAGACCAAAAACAAAAAACAAAAACAGTTTATCAAACTGGAAGACTGGAGAAAAATATTCTGATTTTCCTGCATATTGCATTTTTAAGGATGAAACAAGGTTACTGGAAGAATATATCTTTTTTTTTTTTTTTTTTTTTTTTAGGGAGAGCAAGCTTATTAGCATCACAAAGATTCCCTTTCCCTCACCCCATCCAAGCATTCAGTTCTGGGGTCCTTGGTCTTTTGGTAGCTTCAACCTGGAGGTCATTGCAGCCGTTGGTCCTGGGTACCTGAATGTGCAGGTGATACAAAGATTGTACCCCCAGTTGCCCACCATTGATCACAAGATTGCTCCATCTCCCAGCCATTCAGCCTTCGCTGTCTTCTTGGCCACAGAGAGAAGGGTCCTAGAAGCTACAGGAAAAGAGGAGGGAGACAGGTGGATGTTGGTCATCTTCAACCTGGCTAACCTGAGAAATGGACTTCTTAGGAATTACCAGAAAGACCAAAGGAGCCTAAGGGGCCACATCACAGAACATGAGAAACATCTGGTCCTCATATAAAATGCCAGATGGGAGGCTTCAATCCAAGATCCAGGAGAAGACGGTTAGGGCTGCTGCCCCAGGGCCTGTGTGATGGCCCTCAGCCACTTGACTGTGATGAGTCACATCTGCAGCTCCTCTGACCTGCACCCCCTCCCCACCCCTGGTCCCAACACTGCCACCACCCAGTGTGGCCATGCAGGGCCCAGAGGTCAGCACCATCCAGCCAGCACCCAGCTCCAGGGTCTCTGCTATTGTCCCCTCCACCCCCAGGCTATAGCTATTGCTTTGTTCCAACCTTCCAGCCATTTGTTTTTGAGATATTTTGATAAAAAGATTAATTCTTTAACTTTAGGTTTTGGTAATATATTACAATTTTCTTGTTATTGGCATTTTGGTTTACCTGGTTTTATTGAGATTAGTAATTAAAAAAAAGTCATTTAATGAGAAACAACAGGTGTAAAACTTGGTTACAATCATAAATCTGAAAATTTGGTTTAAAATATATCTGATTGCATACATATCTCCAGTGTGTTTGCCATAAGAAAATAAATCACAAGCAGTTTCAAAATATTAAAATATGTGAGAACAGAAAGAGAAATCTATCATAACCTATTTTAAGAGAGAAAGCTAATTAGTGTCCGTGTTCACTAAATAAAAATGCGTACACTAAATGCATACAAGTAGTGTGCTGTTTTACTGACTGAAATAATTAAGAAATGAAAATGATACAATTTTAAGACAACAAAAATACAAAGCAGTATATACACCAGACATAGTCTTGTTGATGCAGAACTTTTAGGATTGACATAGATAATGAAAACAAATGGCACAGGTATTGAAATGGATATAATTTGTGAAGCAAATATGAAGACAGAGATAATGGAGTTAAATGACTGAAAAAGGGATAACAGTGAGCTCATAAATGTGCCCCCATTCCTGTAAAGAAACAACTCAGGTAACGGCACAGTATTATATGACTTAAAAAAAAATAATCCATAGTAAAGAGTAAATAAAGGAGGGTCCTAATATCTTAAAGAAATTAGACAAGACTATAAAAGAGAGAAATGGTAGGGACCTAACAGAAGCAGAAGGTATTAAGAAGAAGTGGCAAGAATACACAGAAGAATTGTGCCAAAAAGATCTTGACAACTCAGATAATCATTATGGTGTGATCACTCACCTAGAGCCAGACATGCTGGAATGTGAAGTCAAGTGGGCCTTAGGAAGCAGCACTATGAACAAAGCTAGTGGAGGTGATGGAATTCCAGTTGAACTACTTCAAATTCTGAAAGATGATGCTATGAAAGTGCTGCACTCAATATGCCAGCAAATTTGGAAAACTCAGCAGTGGCCACAGGACTGGAAAAGGTCAGTTTTCATTCCAATCCCAAAGAAAGGTGATGCCAAAGAATGCTCAAACTACCGCACAATTGCACTCATCTTACACGCTAGTAAAGTTATGCACAAAATTCTCCAAGCCAGGCTTCAGCAAGAGATAAACCATGAACTTCCAGATGTTCAAGCTGGCTTTAGAAAAGGCAGAAGAACCAGAGATCAAATTGCCAACACCCTCTGGATCATAGAAAAAGCAAGAGAGTTCCAGAAAAACATCTATTTCTGCTTTATTGATGATAAAGGACAGAAATGGTATGGACCTAACAGAAGCAGAAGGCATTAAGAAGAGGTGGCAAGAATACACAGAAGAATTGTGCCAAAAAGATCTTGACAACTCAGATAATCATTATGGTGTGATCACTTACCTAGAGCCAGACATCCTGGAATGTGAAGTCAAGTGGGCCTTAGGAAGCAGCACTATGAATAAAGCTAGTGGAGGTGATGGAATTCCAGTTGAGCTATTTCAAATACTGAAAGATGATGCTATGAAAGTGCTGCACTCAATATGCCAGCAAATTTGGAAAACTCAGCAGTGGCCACAGGACTGGAAAAGGTCAGTTTTCATTCCAATCCCAAAGAAAGGCAATGCCATAGAATGCTCAAACTACTGCACAATTGCACTCATCTCACACGCTAGTAAACTAATGCTCAAAATTCTCCAAGCCAGGCTTTAGCAATACGTCAACTGTGAACTTCCAGATGTTCAAGCTGGTTTTAGAAAAGGCAGAGGAACCAGAGGTCAAATTGCCAACATGTGCTGGATCATCGAAAAAGCAAGAGAGTTCCAGACAAACATCTATTTCTGCTTTATTGACTATGCCAAAGCCTTTGACTGTGTGGACCACAATAAACTGTGGAAAATTCTGAAAGAGATGGGAATACCAGACCACCTGACCTGCCTCTTGAGAAACCTGAATGCAGGTCAGGAAGCAACAGTTAGAACTGGACATGAAACAACAGACTGATTCCAAATAGGAAAAAGAGTTCATCAAGGCTGTATGTTGTCATCCTTCTTATATAACTTATATGCAGAGTACATCATGAGAAATGCTGGGCTGGAGGAAGCACAAGCTGGAATCAAGATTGCTGGGAGAAATACCAATAACCTCAGATATGCAGATGACACCACCCTTATGGCAGAAAGTGAAGAGGAAGTAAAAAGCCTGTTGATGAAAGTGAAAGAGAAGAGTGAAAAAGTTGGCCTAAAGCTCAACATTCAGAAAACTAAGGTCATGGCAGCTGGTTCCATCACTTCATGAGAAATAGATGGAGAAACAGTAGAAACAATGGCTGACTTTATTTTTCTGGGCTCCAAAATCAGTGCAGATGGTGATTGCAGCCATGAAATTAAAAGACACTTACTCCTTGGAAGGAAAGTTATGACCAACCTAGATAGCATATTAAAAAGCACAGATACTACTTTGCCAACAAAAGTCCGTGTAGTCAAGGCTATGGTTTTTCCAGTGGTCATGTATGGATGTGAAAGTCAGACTATAAAGAAAGCTGAGCACCGAAGAATTGATGCTTTTGAACTGTGGTGTTGGAGAAGACTCTTGAGAGTTCCTTGGACTGCAAGGAGATCCAGCCAGTCCACCCTAAAGGAGATCAGTTCTGGAGGTTCATTGGAGGACTGATGTTGAAGCTGAAACTCCAATACTTTGGCCACCTGATGCAAAGAGCTGACTCATTTGAAAAGACCCTGATGCTGAGAAAGATTGAGGGCAGGAGGAAAAGGGATGACAGAGGATGAGATGGTTGCATGGCATCACTGACTCAATGGACATGGGTTTGGGTAGACTCCGGGAGTTGGTGATGGACAGGGAGGCCTGGCATGCTGTGGTTCATGGGTTCGCAAAGAGTCGGACACAACTGAACAACTGAACTGAACTGAGGATTTAAAATATAGCCAGGAAAACAGATTCAGAAATATATCACATTATGGAGTAAATGTAATAGTTATTTAAACTAGTTATGAAAGGAATTCATGATAATAATATATTTTAGAGAATAAGATCATTAATTTGAGCTCTATTTACTATTTAAATGAATTTTTCAAACTGGAGCATGTACACTTTTTTAATACAAATTCAGGGCAGGAAAAGAATGTAAAGGACCAGTCAGCGAATTTTGAAACCTAATGAACCTCTGTAAGTTTTAATAAGAAATGGACATTTTATGTTTAGGATCTTTTACCTTTTTCCACAGAGCTTTGCAGGTGGGTGGCTCCTTGGTAAAGAATCCTCCTGCCAATGTAGCAGAGGCAGGAGACCTGGGTTTAATCCCTAGGTTGGGAAGATCTCCTGGAGGAGGCAATGGTAACCCACTCTAGTAGTCTTGTGGGAAATCCAACAGATGGAGGACCCTGGTGGGCTACAAACCATAGGGTCGCACAGAGTTGGACACGACTGAGCAACTAAATATGCACGACCTTTTTCCACAATGTCATGAATTAATTGAGAGGTTGTTCTATGTCTTTGCCTTCATGATTCCTTTGTGTACCATTGATATAAAGTTATCTAAATTACATAGGATTATGTCAATTGTTCCATGGCTAAAAATCAGTATGTTCTAAAAGATAGAATAATTACCCTCTACCAAGTATATATTTACATGATTCAAGACCAGTGTTTTTTTAAGTGAAATATGGTAGTTTCTCTTCATTCTGATTAAAAATACCCCTCTGACTTTCACTGGACAATTCATAGACCATCTGGAAACTACATCTGGAGAAAGAGGCTTAAGGGATATTTTTTTCTTTTGAAAAGCAAGTGAATATTAATAAACCCTGTTTGTTTTCAGTGAATTTAAATCTTCTATCTTTAAAATATAAAACAAAACCAAAACTGCGTTTGAACTGTGATAACTTGTTTCTTAGGTAAATATGCAGGGAAATAATCATTCCAATAATTATCTCAAAGGTAAGGGTAGTTTCATAGGGATTTCAGAAAATGTAAGAGGGAAACTAAATGTTTTTATATCCAAACTTATTAATATGATTTATAATGAAAAAAGAGTAAATGATCTTTGTAAATATATTCAAATATTGTAAATACATTTAAGTTTTTGTATTTGTGTACTGAAAAAGACTCTAACCCAGTAAAGATTTATTATGGCAAACCTATTTCTTTTATCAAAATATTTAGATATTTTAAAAATCATGTGATCCTATTAGTATCTATATTATTTCAGCACAATTAAGCAACTTGGAAATTCACTTTAAGAGCTATTCACCTTGCATTCACAAATTAAAATAAGAGGAAAATCAAATTATAAAAAATAAAGTGAGTAAAATTTGTTATTCTCATCTGAAATGCACACTATTTAAAATTTTTTTAATTAGTTAAAATTAATAAACATAGAAAAAAATTCTCAAAAAAGATAATGTTTTTGGTAAAGGACAAGTCAGAATCAATTTGAATAATAGAGAATATCTGATTCCAAGCAAAGGAATTCCACTGGTTTTAAAGCTATTCATTTCCATTTAACATATTCTCACTATCTGTTACATGTAAGGCAATATGATAATCACTATAAGGAATATAGATAAAGATGAAGTAGAGCCCCTACACTACTCTAGTTTTCTTTTATTCAGTGAAAACAACAAAATACTTGCAAATCAATCATAGAATCCCACTAATTATAACAAATTTCCAACAAAAATGAAGAGAGCAGTAATATCATGTTTCATAGTGTTAACACATAAATTTCATATGAGGACCATGAAAAAGGATATGGTGAAAGGAAAGTCATAAAAATACAAAATATTCATGAATTTATATAAGATAAAATCCAAGGTACATTTTTGTTTTTATAAGCTATTGAGTTTATTTAAGGCAGGTATAACATATTCTACAACTTATTAAAGGAACTCAATGTCAGAATGCTTAACTATAAAAGTTAAGGAATACTACATTATATATGTTGTTTTCATATAGATTCTTTACATGTGAATTTTGTCCTAAGGAAATTTTAAAGTGATTAAATAATAATTGCTGAATCCCTGATTACTTTCCTCTTTCACTTTTATAGGCGATAATGATTCAAATAAGGATGACTGTAATGGGTAAAATAGTCTCATTACTAAAATTAGTAATACTATACTCAAATAGTATTACATATTTTTAAATATATTCATATCTCTAATAATATGTTATTAAATAATATCCTTGAACATAATTTTATTAAAAGAATACATTTTCTCCAAGTAAATAATATCCTTGAGCATAATTTTATTAGAATAATAAATTTTCTGCATATTAATATTTAAACCACATATATGACATATATATGTATTATTGTTTAGTCTCGTGTCACGTCCAGCTCCTTTGCAACCCCCTGGACTATAGACCCCTAAGCTCCTCTGTTGATAGGATTCTCCAGGCAAGAATACTGGAGTGGGTTGCCATTTCCTACTCCATCTATTGTTGTTTTAGGACACTTAACATGGTCAACAGTTTCTTTCATTTTCATGTATAAATATGAATGCAGGAGCTATCTCTCTATCTTATCCCTGTGCACGCACGCTGAAAGCACTTACCTACATTTAGTGAGTAAATTTGTTGCTGTTGTTTGAAAGATCCATGCCTAGTCATACCTTTGAGCAATTATGCATTTCCTGAAGAAAATAATTGTATTTTCTGAGAGCAAAATTGGTTCTGAGAGCGAAATCAGCATGACAAGTCACATGACTGGTTCAAGGGTCTTTGGGAGGATTCTGGAGGGACACCTGAACCAATTTAAATACAACAAGAAAGGTGTCATGAGAAAAGTGAGCAGTGAGTAAAAGCAAAGTTAGCACCAAAGAGAAATGGGAAGTAAGAAATGTTTCAAGTTGGGAAACAGGGAATAGACAAGGAGAGAGGCAGGTCCCTACAGATAATGTGGCATATATTGTAAGGAGAAGAGTGCAGGGATAGGAAATGACAAAAAGTCTGCCCAAACGTAGCAAAAGCAAGCCATGGCACTAGGGTACATATTTTAGCAAAGAGAATATGGACTAGATGAATGACTATATATTGGACATTTCAATTATAATCAAAGGCATAACTACTCTCACTATTACCATCTTTGAAAATGAAAGACATGATATATCATCAATTTCACTTCCTCTAAATACATTGGGGATGCTATTTTTCTTAGATAAAGAGGATTTTGAGCCAATTGCTTTTCAAGACAAACTATAAAATACTGTAGTTCAGAACTATGGTGCTATTTTTAAATACCATTTATTTTATACCTGATTTTAAAAAATGATCCTCAAAAGCATTGTTTTACTGTATACACACCAAATAAGTTAATTTATCAAGGATAACATTATGAAGATTCTGCCATATTTCAATACTCTATCTGAAAAATAAGAAAATTTACAGTCTTTCATGCTGCATTAGGAGATTTACTCTGAGTTAACTGGTATATAGAAGCATTTTGAACAGAAAAGAAAGCCTCATCGTCCTAATATACAGTTGATAATCATTTCTAGCTTTTGGATTATTGAAATTCTGATACATTAATGCTCAGAAAAATAACATTATAGTTGCACTATAGAATATTATTATGGGATTTTTATGTATTTTTGAGAATCTGATGAAAATTCTCTGCTTGGAAAGATATAATAAGTACTGTAAAGACCTAATGGATGGTCTTGGTGACACGTATTTATGTGTCTACTTGGCTGGGCTTATGGTGCCCAGTTGTTTTGTCAAACACTAGGATGGGTGTTGTTGTGAAGGTATTTTTTTAAGTGTAAAGCAGATTATCTGTCATAATGTTAATGGGCTTTACCTAATCGGTTGAGGCCCTGAATTTAAAAGGCTGAAAAGGAAGGAATTCTGTCTCCAGACTGCCTTTGGACTCAAGACTACAACATCAACACTTGTCTGGGGTCTCTAGCCTGACAGCTTGCACTGCAGATTTTGGACTTAACCTTCCCTCAACTGTGTGAGCCAATTCCTTAAATCTCTGACTCTGTCTGTCTCTCTGTGTGTGTGTGTGTGTGTGTTGGTTCTAGTTCCTTTGGAGAGCACTGGCTAATACAGTCTCTCCTACAAAATCCATGTTTATTATTAAGTCTATTTGACAGATGTTTATTGACCTTCTACCGTATACTTTGCTCTGTACTTAATCTTGAAAATACAATAATAACAGAAAGCTAACACTGACTTCACCCTTATGGAGTTTAAATATGGTGGTTAGTCAGCATCTCATAAACTGCTGCTGCTGCTGCTGCTAAGTTGCTTCAGTCGTATCCGACTCTGTGCGACCCCAGAGACAGCAGCCCACCAGGCTCCCCCTTCCCTGGGATTCTCCAGGCAAGAACACTGGAGTGGGTTGCCATTTCCTTCTGCAATGCATGAAAGTGAAAAGTGAAAGTGAAGTTGCTCAGTCATGCCCGACTCTTAGCGACCCTATGGACTGCAGCCTACCAGGCTCCTTCATCCATGGGATTTTCCAGGCAAGAGTACTGGAGTGGGGGTCCATTGCCTTCTCCGATTTTATAAACTAGTCATTATCAAAATAATAATAATAATAATAGTAACGTGGGCTCCCAACTCTCCTGACTTCAAGCAGATGAGTCCTTATTTTCCACAAATGTCGTTGAGAATTCCCAGGTTAGATTCTATCTATGGAGAACTGGTAATTCTTCATATTCACCCATTATCTTCTTCTGGGGAAGCAAGAACACACTCCCTGGTGGTGAGTGCTGTTGGAATCCTACCCAGATCACCTTCACCCAGCTGCAAACATATTTCCAAGCGTTATTCCAAGCAAGCCTAAAAGAAATCATCTTCTATCCAGGATACACTCTTTGTAAGTCAACAACAGCTGAAAAATCATGACACAAGAACACAAAAGTACAGCCCCCTTTACTTGGTGGAATCAGTATTTTGGATGAAGGTCATGCTGCAGAACTCACTGTGAGAGGAGGCTGGAGCGTTCAGACACGTTTGTTTGATGTTCTTCCACTTCCTTATCTTGTGTCTCCCGTCTCCCTTTCCCCCAAAGTACTCCCTCAATAAGTCATTTTAATAAAAATTTGCATTTCAGTTCTACTTATAGAAGTCATAACCTAAGACATAACCTTCTTGAGAAGACTTTTTCATACTGTTGGACAAGTGCCAGGATACATATTCTAAAGACCTGGGTGGCCGTTAGAGATGGTTCCTGTCTGTCCCATGTGTTCTTAGGAACACGTCAAGCATGAGGGAGGAGAGTGTCCCTCACAGTGATTTTTCATCAAGGACTTGTAGTGGACAAGTGTCTAGATTTCAATAGCTACAGCTTTAATTACAGCATATACAACTTATCCACATACTGTGCTTTCCCTGTAATAGTCAGGGCACCAGGGACATAATACTCCTCTGTAAAGATCTAAACTTTGGAGTGGAGGCTTGGCCCCCATCCAAAGGTCCCCTTTATGTGCGGTCCTATCTTATTACCTCAATGATCTGCTCCTAACCAGTTTCACTCTTTTTCATCTTATGTATTTTGATCACCGAATTTCAAAGAGAAGGGATCACAATGTGGACGCACAATTATCCATGTATCTAGTTCATGATTTGTAACATATGGCTATACTTAACACATGAGGGAGGCACACCACCATAGTACATTCAGTAGAACAAAGACCCAAGGATCCATGATATGTTGGAATACCAGTGATATGCCATTGCCATGCTAAAAAATGTTATATTACGTTTCATCAAAAATCTTAAATCAGGACTAATTTTAAAGCTCTTATTCAACACTAGCCACCTCAGCTGATGATGAAAGTGAAAATAGCAAGCAAAGTCTATTATAGACATATTAGAGAGTAAATTTAAGAAGTAACTCTAGAAGACTGCAATGTTTACATGAAAATTTATGAATTAAAACAGTCATATAATTTTCAAAAGATAAAAATACCAAATGAAAAATTATAAATTGAGTAGCTAGCTGGAAATTTTATTTATAAGGAGCTTCAGGCATTTTTAGCATCAAGGTGATAATACTGTGCATATTTATACTTGGGTGCATTGATGTGGGTAAAAAAAAACAAAAAACGAGATTGTGTTGCAAGTTATAAGGTCACAGAGTTTATTATACAAATCAATCAACCAATCAAAAAATATTGAGTTCTAAGAGGAGAGAAAAAAAGCATATAAAAGATGACCTTTTAGTAAATTTCTGAATTATTCTAGTTGCAGATTGATAAAATGACTTGTATTTTATGGATGTGCAGCTTATTGCCTCAAGTGTTCAAGTATCATAAATTTTAGTCTGAGTTCTTCTGAGAGGCTTGAGAAATGACTCACAGTCAGATTAATCGTTAACTAAATCTGAAAGGGAATGTTATGTGCAACAATAAGGATGTATGAGAGAACAGATCTCCTTAGGAAAAGAGAAATAGTTTAATATGACTGCAGTAGGGAACGTAGGGACATCCTGAGAGGAGATGAGGCACAGAAGTGACACATCATAAAAGGTGTACATGCCTTCTGAGAAGATTTGTCAGTTTATTAATATTTCTTCAAAGTGGCATCAGAATCATACTGGGATACTCTTTTAGAATGTAAATTGTCCCAACGAGAGATTTTATGGTCAATAATGATCAAAAAATCATTAGGTCAATGATGAAGAACCCTAGAGGGGATTCAAACAGAAGTATATTACAGAAATGAGGGAAAAAATAAGAGATAAGAAAGAAGGGAAGAGATATTAACAAATGCAAAGAAATATAGCACACATGGACTACAATCAAGTTCTAAGTTGGAGGATATGGATTCATGATTGGAATTGTAGACCTAGCTCATCCTTCTTTTCCAATCTGTGGTGGATAGGAAAGCTATGAAAATAAGGCCAGAAAAGCATATTTGGAAAAATACCCCTAATGCAATGAATCGCATCAGTAACTTTTCTGCTTTCAAATAGCTGTCTCAGGAGGCATATTATCTTCTAGCCAATTTTGATTTTATAAAATTGCAACTTGATTGAAATTAATGTTTACTTCCCTTTTGTTGACCAGAGGAGGCAGTTATATTGCCAATATATTTTTGGAGGTGTGATCAGGAATAGAGAATTAAGTTTTGGTTATTCAATAGCTAATACTCTGAGCATACAAGATGAAATTAACTTTTGGAGGATTTTATCTTTTTAAGATTGATTTTTAGAAATCCCAAAAGAGCAAATGTAATAAATCTCAGTGTGTTCCTAGTGGAACAAATAGCTACTAAAAATATACTTTTAATTGTCATAGAAAACATACATGCCCAAACCTTTGTCTCAGATGGAGGCCAAGTTAAAACTAGAACTAAACAGAGAATTTCTGTACACAAAACATCTTTCCAGCAAATAATATCAGTTCTTTAGTTTTAAGAAATTTGGGGATATCTGGGCAGCTATGTTTCCTAGATTTAAATATATATATTTGATTAATATGGTATAAACTGTACTTCAGTTTGTCTTATTAAGTTTCTATTAGTGTCAGATGATCTGTAGAAGAGTCAAGATTGCATAAAAGCACTACGTTTTAACAAGAGCCATGAAAATCAAGTGTGTCATAGTATATTTTCAAGGGAATTAAACTTAGTACTCCATTGCTTAAGAATGTTTAAAAATGACTTAGGCAACTATTTTTCTTGATAAAAGGAGTTGGTAACATTTATTTCTTGAAAGTCCTTACTATGAATTAATTTGAATTTTCATCTAATATGGTATGCAGACTCTAAGATTACTCTCTACAATTTATATCTCCTTGTAGTCACACCTTGTACTTTCTTCTCTTGAGTGTCATCTGTACTTATGATTTTGTTAGTATATGTTAGAAGAAAGCAACCAAAGTTTAAGAAATATGTTGCTTATCTTTGCTGCCACAACAAATTAGCACAAACATGGCAGTTAAAACAATTCAAATGTATTATCTGAATTTCCATGGGTCAGAAGTCCTTGGGTCTCACCAGACTGCAACCATGGTGATATTCAGACTACAGTTCTCAACTGTTCCTCATTCAGATGGTTGGCAAAATTCAATTTCTTGCAGCTTATGGCTGAAGGTCCCTGTTTTCTCCATAGTAATTGATTTAGCAAAATCTTACCAGAGAATCTTAGGAATTCTAAAGTTATTCTTTCATTATCAAAACTCAAGAACACTTTCCAATATACGAATACTAGTATGATCCTACAATTTTCAGTTTCTAAGGAGCCATTCTCTCATTTTGACATAATTTAAAATGTACATGTATTTACCAAAAGAAACTAAAGAAGGACTTTAGTTTTGCTAAATAGAAAAGTCTTTACTTTTCAAAAAATATAAATTCAACTTACATAACTTTACAATAAATTTAGGGTAAATACTTTTTTATTTTCTAAAAATATAAAGGAAAGTGCTGCTGCTGCTGCTGCTGTTAAGTCGCTTCAGTCCCTGGGATTCCGTCCCTGGGATTCTCCAGGCAAGAACACTGGAGTGGGTTGCCATTTCCTTCTCCAATGCGTGATAGTGAAAAGTGAAAGTGAAGTCGGTCAGTCGTGTCCGACTCTTAGTGACCCCATGGACTGCAGCCTACCAGACTCCTCCATCCATGGGATTTCCCAGGCCAAGAGTACTGGAGTGGGTTGCCATTTCCTTCTCCAAGGAAAGTAACTACTTCTTACTAAATCCAGTAATATGCATACTTCTGTATATTTGTGGTTTACTACAGTAAAATTACAGATTTATATATAAATTAGGAGTGAGTGATTACAAGTGATTACAATATTCCCTGGTCAAATTCTTACCCTGAAAATAAAGTCAGTCTGATTTAACCAGATGTGTCCTTGCAGTCAGCTACCTAGATAACTAGAATGTTAAAATACCAGCTAGGCAAATGTGACTAAGAAAGCAGGTGTGCTGACTCCTTGCCTAAAGACTTCTTACAAGTCCCTCTTGGATGTGATACTACCATTAATGGTCTTGTCACTTTACTTTCCTATTGATTTTCTGAATATTATTTTCTTTAATTTAAAAGGTACTGAGAAACACAGATTATGGATAAAACTGAATGAGTTAGTGTGTGTCCTTGTGTGTGTGTTGGTCATACAGCATGTAATTATTTGAACAAAATGCTGAAAATGTTTTCTTAATTTGAATCTATCATTTGGCCAAAATAAAACGCTTCTCCTGGTCTTTGAATTGCTATTGCTCACAGGAGTTTGAATTTAAATCTAGTATCAGGGAAGAATAAGGCTCATGAATGTTTCTACAAATTGGTGGTGGGTGGGAAGCAGCGTTTGACTTATTTAAAACATAATTAGCTTATGTCTCTGATTAAATGTTTCTGTACTTAAAGAAAATTAATCCATTGTAACCAAAGCAGTTTCAGTATTGATCACATGTGAGAACATCTTGGCTTGTGGAGGGAACATCATTTCTGTCACAGAGGTCAATATTTCTAATCCCAAGCTTGCTTGTTAAAAATTGAATTAAAAAGTTGATGACACAACTTTCATTTTTAGCACCTATTCTTTCAACTCACTTTCACAATTTGAGCATTGTGCAAAAAAGCACAATGTTAGTTATCTGAATAAATGAAATTTTTCAGTGAATCAGTTAGGAGGGCAGTTTCTTAGTCTCCTTCTATGCACAATGACACCTAAGTCCTGGGTGTCAATAATATAGTAGTCCCCTCAATAAAACCTTAGTAGTATAGAATGACTAGCGAGAGAAAGTGAGTATATATTCTTTTGAGCTGATACTGGTTGTCATATGACATGAATGTCATGCAGACCTTTCTGCTGCTAAATCGCATCAGTCGTGTCCGACTCTGTGTGACCCCATAGACGGCAGCACACCAGGCTCCCCCGTCCCTGGGATTCTCCAGGCAAGAACATTGGAGTGGGTTGCCATTTCCTTCTCCAATGCATGAAAGTCAAAGTGAAGCCGCTCAGTCCTGTTCGACTCCTAGCGACCCCATGGACTGCAAAGCACCAGGCTCCTCCGTCCATGGGATTTTCCAGGCATGAGTACTGGAGTGGGGTGCTATTGCCTTCTCCCGCGGACCTTTCTATTTCCCTCCAAAGGGAAGGTGCAGGTTAGCTGAGATTTTTGGCTAGTGATTATGCCAGAAAGGGGCAAATACACTTTGTGACCTATAATTGAAAGTAATCTACCAAGGCTAGGATCAGGCATGGGTTCTTGGGGAGTCCGTGGCATGAGCAAGGGCAGAGGTAGGCTGATCCAGCTGGGAAATTTCCTGAACCCTGTAAAAGGTGTCAGGGCTATGCATAATTTACCTATTTCCGTGGACCTTATTCTCATTTCCTGTGCAAGGCTGAGGGATGCCAATCACCGATTAGACTGGGAAGAGAATATTTGTGTAGGTCCAGACTAAACATCCTGGCTGTCTAATGTGCAATGGGCTTGCTCCAGATTGTATTGCTTTTCTCTTCACTCGATTTTCTTTATGAAATATACCAGAATCTTTATGAAATATACCAGAAATATAGGAGAATCTGTTTTCCAGCTCTTCTGTCCATGATTCAAGGGAACTTCAATTAAAGAGGTTAAAGAGTCAAAAATTTGGCCCTTGGACAAAACGTATCACTTGATAATCCATTTTCCCACAATTTGCTGGTCTTATTCCACTCCTGGCATATATTTTTTTCTTGTTTCATAATCTAGGAATCTAGGGTAGAAGCAAGAAGTGGTTATCAGCCTAAAACACCAAAGCTTAGTAATGGATTAGTTATTGATCCATTCATTGATTCACTCAACAAATTTTTATTAAGCACTTAATAGATCCTGGAGATAAAATAATAAACAAAAACTTATATGATTTTCAATCTCATCCTGTCTATGGCTTAGTAGAGAGGATTGATATTAGTAAAATTGCCACAATAGCAATGAGTTTCAAATTGAGATCATATATTGTCAGCACATTATGAAGGAAATTGACCTTGATTGATTCTTAAGGGAGAAGAGTGTAATTTCAAGGAAGATTTTTTTTTTTTTTAATAAAAAAATGATCCTTGAGGGTATTCCCTGGTGGTCCAGTGTTTAGGACTATAGGCTTACACTGCATGGGGCACAGGTGTGATCCCTGACCCAGAAACTAAGATCCCACAAACTGAGGGGCACAGTCAAAAAATAAAATGAGCTTTGAGGAAAATTTCAAGATGGGTAGGAAACAAAGTAAAAGACTGGAGGGAGAGAATTCTAATGAAAAAGATCAGCAAGAGTTGGGTCCTGGAAATAGCTCCTGTGTACAGATTTTAGGCAGTTTGTGTTTACTAGGGGCCTTGAAAATATTTGTTTTCAGCAGGACCCAAAGCTGTGTTCTATGGCCCTGACTATGATTTGAAAACAACAGGATTCTCAAGGAACACAGAGATGGCTGATATAGTTGAAAACCAGAGACTTAGCAAAAAAGTGGGAAAGAGACATGAGCGTTAGAAACAGCAGAGATGAGAAATGTCTTTGTGAGAAATATGTTTTTTTTTTAAATTATGTGAACAGTTGGAGGTAGTGGAAGAATTTTATTATTAGAAATGTGTTCTGAAAATGTCATTCTAATTGCAGTGTGGACATGAATATGGGAGGTGAAGAGTTAGAGTTAATTAGACACTAAGAGATTAGAGTATAGTCCACATGAGAGATGATAATAAACTAAGATTATAGCATATATTTTAGACAGATATTTAGAACTTAAAGAGCTTCAAGGCTGGGAGACAGCTATATCATGCAGAATAGCCATGCATCTGATTTAGGCAATTCAACTAATGATTTTAACTATTAATTCAGAATCTTAGCTATAGACATGATTTAGAGGAAATGATGTCAATATGGTTTTGAATATATTTAGATTTAATTGTATCTATGATATGTAAGATCAAATTTTATAGAGAGCCAAAGCTCATAGGAGAATATAGCAGTTTGCATATAAAACTGAGTTATCATATAACAATAGAAATGAATATGAATGTACATATGAGTTTTCTTACAAAAATACCTTCAAGTCAAAAACTGAGTACTTCCAAGATTTAGTGGTCAGGAGATGATGGAATGCAAAGGAGAAAGAAGGATTCAGCAGGGAAAAAATGCAGGAAGAAAATAAGGGACATATGGCTGGAAAGTGCTTCAAAGGGTCATAGTCGATATATTTGAATGATTTTAGATTTAAAAGATGAGAAGTGAAAAATCTTCATTGAATGTAATGGCATGAAAGTTATAGGAATTCTTAGCAAAAATTACTCTTGGAGAAATTCTAGAGGCTATAGAAGACTGAGAGGGTGAAGAAGTGAGGTGTGAACAAGAGGTAACAACTCATATACAGTGAGTAGAGACAACTCTTTAAAAAAAGACTGGCTAAAAATTGGAGGAGAGTGACGATGGGGTGATAGCTAGAGGGCAAGGCAGAGTGAAGTTGGAGTAGTTGCTTGATTATTGTTGTTGTTGAAGATGTAATGTGGGTTAATTTCACAAAAGGGAACATACATTTCATTCAATGTTGAAGAGAAAGATTGATTTCACAAGTGGTTGTTGACTATTGAGATAAAGAGAAAGGGAAGCACAATTCAAAGAGGAATGAGCTACATAATCGTTTTGTCAGACATTAAATGAGTACCTACTTAATGAGCATATCTGAGAAATGGGAACCCCAGGTACTGGTGAACATTTCTACTGATAGTAAGCTTGACTGAGGCCACAGAAAAATAATCTGTCATCTGAGAACAAACTTTATAACCTTTTCACATTCAACTTTTAGAAGTTGCATGTTTATTATTCTAAAGCTATTTACTAAAGTTAACTCATCTTTCATTTATAATCCGATTCATTTAAAACATAAAACCCTATGTGATATAGCCTTTGCTAAAGTGTTTCTTCAAAAAGGCAGACGAGCTAAATGTATAAACAGACACCTAATTGAACTGTGAAATTTTACTATTGCTGTTGTACTCAATTTACTTTGTTGAATTTTAATGTTAGAAGACTATCAAAGCATAGCCACAGGAAAATGCCCTGCATTACAGATGTATATATGGAATTCCATGAATGTTCATTATTTTATTCACACCAAATTCTCTATTCAGTGAAATGCTTGACTTTTTTATTTTCATAACTGTTTTCTATAAAAATGTATTAAAGCACTATAGATATTTACTCTGACCCCAAATTTTAATACAATTATCTTTGTATCTTACTGAAGGATTAAAATGACATTATTGCTCAATTTATTAAACAAACAAACAAAAAAAAACCCTCTAGGTAACAATAAAGTTTAGATTTTTTTTTTCCCAAGGGCACTTAGACTTATCTGTCAGTAGAAAATCTAGTCGATATTCACAGAAGCTGCTGTCTATTATATATTGAAAGTTATGATGAAAGAGTCTGGCTTTTAGCAAGTGCAAAAGGGAAAATTTAAATGCCACAAAATGTATGGAACTTGAAGAATATTCATTCTAGCTTCATTTGACAAGGGAAATTTGTCAAACACTCTATTATGCTTATTATCCATGTGACTTCATAGTACGAGACTATCTCTTCTTTTAAGTTATATTATAAATTTGTCTTTTTGTTGCAGGAAGGGGGACCCCTTCCAGGGCCCCAAATTGGGCTCTTGTCTAACACTCAGAAATGAATTGTCCGAGGAAACACATGTGCTGACAAAGCAAGAGACTTTATTGGGAAAGGGCACCTGGGTGGAGAGCAGTAGGGTAAGGGAACCCAGGAGAACAGCTCTGTCTCATGGCTGGCAGTCTCGGGTTTTATTTTAATTCCATGGTGATGGAATTAGTTTCTGGATTTTCTTTAGCCAATCATTCTGATTCAGAGTTCTTCCTGGGGATGCACGCCTTGCTCAACCAAGATGGATGCCAGAGAGAAGGATTCTGGGAGGTGGTCAGACAGGTGGTGTCTCCTTTTGACCTTTTACAAACTCTTCTGGTTGGTGGAGGCTTATTAGTTTCCTGTTTTTACCACCACCTCCTGTTGTAAAACAAATGGTTACTATGGTGCCTGGCCAGGGTGGGCGGTTTCAGTCGGTGTGCTTCCCCTAACATTTTTATTTAAGAAAATATCCTGACACAATAAAATTACACATTTTGCATTTACTAGTTAATACTCACGTTCAGTATTTAGCTTTAATTTGTATTATTCTTATTGTACTTGTAAGTTACTAAAAACAAGCTTAGTTCCTAAGGCTAGAGTTAGTTAGGTGCCATCTAAATACTCATTTTTGAACGGTGTATCATAACTGGTAAATCTGGAAATGCCAACAGAAACAGGTGGTATTTTCAAACAGAAAACAGCCACCACTGAATTCATTTATATTAGGTAATTACGCTTCTCATTAACTTTTCCTGTTGATGCCAGATTGGTTGTTACTCTACAGGGAATACATAAGTAAAAACTGCATTTTCACAATTACCTGACACATATTTGGTGGCAAAATTGAAGCCAGGATATAAAAATTTGCAGATTGTGATCAGATATGGTTTTCTTGCAACTAAAAGTGTGTGTGAAAATTTAAATATTCTCACTCAACATGTGATCACTCTTTTTTTCCTTTAAGTAATAAGAATGCTCTTAAGTAGCAAGAAACAGCAAATTCTAAAGAACTGAACGTGTTTCTAATAAAAATTATGTGCTGTTTTCTTAAAATGAAACTTTGAATAGCACAAGCAAATATTACACCTTTTGATAGAGATAGATCAATGTTTTGATTGATCCATCAATACATATTCAACCTCACCTAGCTAGTGACTCTGAGCTTTTCTCTTCACTAACAATAATATAAGGTATTTTCTTTTGAAAGAGCAAAGTGATGAAGATCTGTTATATTAAGAGTGGATAGACATGTTTCAGGAAATAATATGAGGCCAAACTGGGCTTTACCTTAGACACGTACAGACTCCTCATCAGTTAGTGTATTGTTCTCCATTTAAAAGCTATTGAACTAAAGATTATTGTAATTTTAAACTTCATTCTCATATTATTGTATGTTGGGTTTTTATGAGAAAATCTAGTATATTTAATTTGCAACACTGTGGAAAATAATCAAGAGAGAAAGTACACAAAAAGAGAGGATATACATGCTGGCAAAAGTATCATTTCCCTCTCCCACATAAAAGTGTCAACCCTTTCCCATTTCTAACTCCTTCCAATACTCAAACTCTGTTAGATTAGCTCTTTAACTAATTAACCAATTGCAGGAATCATAATTTTTCTCCCTTAATACAAATTTCCTCATATTGCTCACATTTCTATTTCAGATAGGCATGCATTTCTTACACATCCCAGACAGCTCACAGAATT
Organism: Bos grunniens; assembly: GCF_055505025.1. Lineage (NCBI taxonomy): Eukaryota > Metazoa > Chordata > Mammalia > Artiodactyla > Bovidae > Bos > Bos grunniens. Next base: position 12,504,020 of record NC_141191.1, read on the forward strand.
AATGCTTTCAGTATTTAAGGAAGGCTTTTTGTTCTGATGTCTAGCAGTCTTGACTATTTCATGTCCAAAGGCAGCAGCTTTCATCCATAAAGCATCATTTTGCCAGTAGTACTGCTCTTTGTTCAAAATTATGCGCATTCATTCCCTCTTCAAACTTAATTATAACTATTTTGTTTACCTTTCACAGAAATTTGGGGGAAAAAATAAAAAATTTTCCATTGTATGATTTTTTTTCCTCTTCCTAACAAACTGTTTTTCAAATGTTCTACCCCATAGGCACTTTCCTTCATTGCTATTTCTATTCTTGCTTAAGTCACCTGTCAGTTCATTTAATATTTTCTATTATCTCTTCAACAAAGGGGCCTCAGGCTGCATAGCTTGGCAAAGGCACCCAAAGGTATTGAAGTCTCAAGTAGGCTCCAGCTGTCACCACCTCCCCAGTCCTCTTGTTCTAAACAGGAAATGATTGAAGTGTTTGGTCTAATCATGTTTTAACATTTATTTAGGGCTCATTTTGTGTCAGGTCTTTAACATGTAAAAGATACAGGTCCTCCCTCCAAGGAGCTTACATTCCAAGGCATTCAAAGAAGAGGAATATGAAAAGGGAATCTTTGTGAAATGTATTTTTCCCAAGTGCAAGAGAACACAAATGAAAAAAAAAAATTAGGGAAACATTAAAGGAGAATTTTTGACAGAAGCAGAAAAGATTACTCTCTCTCTGTGAGAGAGTAATTTTAATGACACATAGCCTTAAACAATAGAAATGAATTTATGTTAGAGAATCAAACTGGTTAAAATAAAACTCTACTTCAAGTTTATATTCTTATTTTTCTATAATTCTCAGTGTAAATATTGATTTGGAGATAACAAATGATGGCTTATTTCAGGACAAATCTAGGTTGAAAACAATTTGTTTTTTGAGCAGTTGGGAAGATTTCAATGTTGTTTCACTTGGGAATGAATCTTAAAAAAGATAAATACTAGGATCTCGGGTGGCCTTGAAGTCTGGAAAGCAAAACAGGGGTGGATTTTAACTCTTCCTTAACTTGTATTCAGACTATAGAACAGAAGGCGGTATGAAGAGCTTTGGCTCTTAAGATAGCATTGAAGAGCAGCCTCTGTTGTGTTTAGGGCTCACAATTTATAATAACAGATTTATAGGTAATATACAAGAATTTCCCCTTACACCAGGGAAGAATAGTTGTCAGAAAAATCTACTATCTGTAAAGACAGCTAGAAAAGAAAATATGAAGTACAGGAAAAAAATCTTGGTAAAAAGCACAAGAGAGAGTATGAAAAAAAATGTATTGTGACAAAGAAAATGTAATTCTCAGTGTTAAAACAAAAGAGGAGGAATGAAAATTGTTCCTATAGCCTACTATATATATATATATAAAGAGAGAGACTCAAGTCTCTAGTAGACTCCAGCTGTCACCACCTCCCCAGTCCTCTTGTTCTAGACAGGAAATGATTGAAGTGTTTGGTCTAATGATGTTTTAACATTTATTTAGGGCTCATTTTGTGTCAGGTCTTTAACATGTAAAAGATACAGGTCCTCCCAGGGAGACACCTGTATCTTTTACATGTTAAAGATCTGACACAAAATGAGCCCTAAATAAATGTTAAAATATCATATATATATATATATATATGTCGGAGAAAGCAATGGCACCCCACTCCAGTACTCTTGCTTGGAAAATCCCATGGATGGAGGAGCCTGTTAGGCTGCAATCCATGGGGTCACTAAGAGTCGGACACGACTGAGCGACTTCACTTTCACTTTTCACTTTCATGCATTGGAGAAGGAAATGGCAGCACACTCGTGTTCTTGTCTGGAGAATCCCAGGGACGGGGGAGCCTGGTGGGCTGCCGTCTATGGGGTCGCACAGAGTCAGACACGACTGAAGTGACTTAGTATAGCATATTATATATATATATATATATATATATATATATATGTCAACACACAGTTTTTGTTAAAAATGCTTCGAAGATAGAATTTTAATCTAGGGAAGAAAATATGATGAGGTTATCTAGAACAGAAATTAAGAAAAATTTTCCCCTTTGTGGCCAGATTGTGTATTTTTAAAATTTGCTAAACATACAGGTCTCTTTAGCAAATCCTCAGTTCTTCCCTTAGAAACAGTTCTAAACAAAACATAAATGAAAGTGACTGTACCAAACTCAGTCAATTCCTTGACTCATGTATCCCCCATTGTGAGAAGAGGTTATTAGGATATACAGGCCAATAAGTCTGCTTACCTTAGTCTGGCATTCCTTCCAAAGTCATGGACAAATACTTAAACAAAAAGCATGCACATTTATCAGTAACAGACAAGGTATTTAAAGCACTTCACAGGCTAACATCATATTTAAGAGAGAAAAATAGATCCCCAACATTTCAGAGATATGGGTCTATTAATAAACCTGATTTGAGTTACTAAATTCAGTTTAATGGTGACTTTCATGTAAGCACAATGAAGCTACTTATTTTTCTATCTATGCAAGTAAAGGGACCCTAATTTGAGACTTTCCTCAAACAAAAGGAAATCTGCCAAAGATACATTGGCTATCTCACTGCCTCTAAAGACAGAAACTGTGGCAACTTTTAAATACATGTGGTTTAGCTCCATAAAGATTAAGACTCAGTATTCACCAGGCACCCAGTTCCAATACAATTAGAATAAACAAGTATTGACAGCAGATTTCCTAATGTAATCTCCGACGGCAAGCAGAAAGCTTTCAAGGGAAGCTAGAATTGAAGCATCTGGAAGCAATCACTGTAGTAATTCCTTTAAAAGATGAAAATGCCTTACAGAAAGCCAAATGGAACTAATAAATAGTTTAAACACCTTTTCAAACAAAATCTCATATGTTTACCCTCGCTGTTCCCTCTGCTTGAAATTCCCTCCATCCCATGATATCTGCAGGGTTCACTCTCTCACATCCTCCAGGTCTTTTCTCAAATGACTCCCTGGTGAGACCCTGTCTATACACTCCACCCTGAGCTGAAATCCTCCTCCCCCTTTCCTCCACACTCCATTCCTCTGCCTTATTTTTCTTATTAGCCTTTATCATCATCAAGCTTTACTTTGTTTAGTATATGGTTTCTCCCACAACCCTGCAGGAAAGCAAGGACTTCCATCTTACACATAGCAGATGTGCGATAATTATTCAGTAAATAAATAAATGATCGAGTGAATGAATGCATAAATAAATAACTCTTTTTCACACAGAACCTAAACCATTCCATTTCTCTTCACCAAAATTTAATAGAAATTTAGGATTTGTGGAGACATGCAATTAAGAAATAGACATTTCTTCTACTACAAGTTCATATGCTGTTTTCTTCTCTTGGCTGATTCAGATTTTTCTGAGGCTTTCTTTAGCATTTAGTGCTTGATAATGATACTACAAACCACCACTCAGATATAGTGGTATTATATCAGACGTCCACATAATTTATGTAAAAATTAGCTTTGTCTAATGGCATGGAGAGAAAGAAGAAAAATACTTTATTAGTCTAAGTCATTCTACCAACATTACCTTACTCTGTCTCAATCTTTGCACTATAATGTATGTATATAATGCCTATAAGGTATGTATCTCACATTTAAGCACAGAGGGTGTTGGCAGTATATCTATCTATATCTATCTGTTCTGTTACATATTATGTGTAACTTAATACCTTAATATAACCTAGAAATGAGAAAAAGCATTGCAATAAAATGCTTTAAAAATATAAAACACTTCAGGATATACATTTAATATGAAAGACCAGGAACTATACTATAAAAGTATATTGAATATTTCAAAATGTCTGAACGAATGGAAAAGTATTATGTGTCTTTTTTGGTAGAAAGACTTAAAATAATAAAAATGTCAGTTCTCTGAAAATTAATATAGGAATGTGATCCAAGTTTAATTAGCATCCCAACCGTCTTTAATTGGATAAAGTAATCTGAAAAGTTATATACAAAAATTAATGCCAAAAATTGTCAGGGAAATGTATAAATGAAGAACAGTGAGAAAGAATTTCCTCTGATTTTGCTGCTGAGGAAAAGATGTCTTCATATATTATTATCTGAAATATACACTGCTATAGCTTTGGGACGAGAATAGACAGTATCTGTTAAAATTAAAAACATATGCCCTTTGATTCAACTATACTTTCCTGGAACTCAGCCTGTATAAGGGCTTTGGTATATGGAATATATGTACTAGGATAGTTATTATAGTATTATGCAAAAGAAAAATAATTAATACTTTTTCTTACATCTATAGATAAGGGGATGTGTGGAAAAATTATGGTAAATTCAAACTGTGAAACATCATGAAGAGACTAAAAATAATGAGTTTATTTTATATCAATTGACTTGGAAAGGTTTATCTTAGGAATCATTTAATAAAGAAAGTAATACGCAGAAAAGCATATATACACATGTGTTTATAATCATATAAACAAATATGTATGTATATATACTTTTATGTGGACATATGAACAGGTAATAAATATGGAAGGATATATTCCAATAGGCAAAACTGAGCTATCTCAGAAACTGGGCAGGATGAGTAGGCATGGATTTGGGAGCAGAAATAGAGGAATAGTGGAACGATGTAAAGGGGGAAAAAAAGATGGTATTAAAAGTGAAACATCTATAATACGAATGCTGTCACACATCCATATAAAATTACACACACACTCATTAGCTATCAGGGAAATGCAAGTCAAAACCATAATGAAAGAGTACCTTGTACCCTCTATATGTGTGCATAGCTGCTCAGTCAGGTCCAACTCTTTGTGACCCCATGGACTGTAACCCACCAGACTCCTCTGTCCATGGAATTTTCTGGGCAAGAATACTGGAGTGGGTTGCCATTTCCTCCTCTAGGGTATCTTCCCCACCCAGGGATTGAACCTGCATCTCTTGCACCTCCTGCATTGGCAAGCAGGTTCTTTACCACTGAGCCCCACCTGGGAAGGATGGCTATATTCAGAAAAACTGACAACAAAATGCATTGATAAGGGCATGGAGAAATTAGAACCCTCACAAACTGCTGATAGGAATGTAAAATAGTACAGCTGTTTTGAAAAACATCTCAACAGTTTCTCAAATAGTTAAACATATAGTTACTATATGGTCCAATTTTACTCCTGAGTACATACTCATAAAAAATGAAAACATGTCCCCCTAAAAAAAATTCATAGTGCATTATTCATAGTAGCCAAAAGTTGACAAAAAATGAATGTTCATCAACAGATAAGTGGATAAATAAAATGCGGTATAGCCACACAGTGGAATATTATTCAGCTTCCAAAAGGAGCAGAGGATGGACACATGCTGCAACATTGTATAAACTTTGAAAGCATGCTGAGTGGAAGAAGCCAGTTACACAGGAACCTCTTGTGTAATTTCATTTATAGTTTTTAATGTTCATAATAGAAAAATATAGAGAGACAGTAAGTGGATTAGTGATTGCCAAAGGTTAGGGGAGATGGGGAGATTGGGGTTATCACTAAAGGGAACAAAGTTTGCTTTAAGTATAATGAAAATATGCTACAATTGATTGTGGTGATGGGTGCACAAGTTTAAATATACTAAAAGCCATTGAACTGTGCATTTTAAATGGCTGAATTGTATGGTATATGAATTCTAACCCAATAAAAGATATTCCGTCACACACATAGCATGTATAAATCTTTGTTAGGCCGACCATAGGCACAGATTATGTTAAACTACTACTAACCAACTGTAGAATTTTTTGTTTTACTTGAAAGAAAAAAAAATTGATCAATATTTCTCTTGCTGTTCAATTTTCAAATTGTTTTTAGTTTTATGTAAAGAAATGCTAATCAAAAACTTTAAGATCCTAACCCATGAGCAAACACAATATTAGTGCCATTGAATGTATAGGAACATCTTGGTTTGTTCATTGGAATAACTGTTTATTGAACATGTAATATAACTGCACATTTTTGCTGCCCCATGGCTGTAGGCAATTATAAGATAGTGTTGGTAATTTCTGGTTTCTAAAGCCACTTATGCATCTCTTTTCCCAACTCTGTTTGGTGACATCAACTTGATAGCTTGAAATAGGCCATTGTGGCATATATACACCACAAAAATCCACAATTACTATGTCTTTCTCCCACCTCCCATACTGGTTTATCAGCTCAGCACTGGGTATAAGTAAAGAGGCCCAGGGTTAAGAAGGAAAAGTCATTGATGGCCATGAAGAAACCAGTTGCATGTGCAGTCCCCTGGATGGGTTTGCTGAACTCACTCATTTCTCCAACTCACACTCCACCACTTCCTTCTAGTGGAAGAGACAATTGCAGTCTCAGGACAAAGCAGAGGGCCTCACTCTTCTCAGAAATCAACTGAAGGAAGTCCCTAGAGAACCACTGGAACATTGGCTGTGCCTCTGCTAAAAGAAGAGATACAAGTCTTGTTCTATGTTGACAGCTGACAGGACCACAGGGTGCTCATGGCCATCTTGGTGCCACCACCAGAGCAGAGTGAGCTCGGAGGATCTCGGGAAGGTGTTCTGGAAGGCTCTGAGTCTGGCACAGCTTCCTTTCAGACATTCCCTGAATATAAGACCGATGCGGGGGTGTTTGTCCCTGGATCTCCTAAGTTTGGGGTGAATACTTGAATATAACAATGGAAGCCGATTTTGGTGGAGATGTCTGAATTCAAGCAGCCTTGTGCTGTCCTAAAAGCAGACCTTTAAAGCTTCAGGACTAAGTACTTGGAGAGAAGTTAGGACGATCGCTGTGCCATCTCCCTTCTATGTAACCGTCTAAGGGTGCAGAAGACCTCAGAGTTCCTTCTCATTTCCTGGACTAGAACAATGAACAACAGCTGACCATGGGCCCAAATGATGGGATGCCCAACCAAGGAAGTGTTGAGGGCATACCTTTAGCAGGTAAGGGGAGCCATGACGGGTCCTCCACAAGGATCCTCAATATTTAGGATTAGGAAAGTTGAATACCACTCCAAGACCACATGGACACAACCTGAATGGAGACATCCATACAAGCAGAGTCCTCTAGCATCGACTAGAAGGATGCCCCACCCGCCCCCACTATTGTAATAGCATGTGGGAGTCCTGTAAGGGGACACTGCCTCTTCTGTGCCTCCTGCCTTCCCGCCCCCTAGCAATAACAGAACTAGATGAAGGAGGAGACGATGTCAGCAATAACCAGCCCACAGATGAGCTTGGCCAGGAGTAAAGCAAGGGCCAGAATTTGTCAAGTTTGTAATTGAAGTTTGAGAAATGAATAGGACTGAGGTTTAATAGTAACTGAAAGTGGCAGGAAATGTATAGGACCTGAGAAAGCTACCTAAGTTAAGTAACCTCTGACCCAGTGGGACACCCAGATTCCTCATAGTTTAGTAAAAAAAAAGGCATTGCCTGGGCAAAATAAAATGAATTCCTGTTTGTATCCCAGTGAGGTCTTCAATAAACTGGCCACATTATTTGTTATTATTCTCCTTCCCTGCCAGATCCTTTCTATCAGCCCTTAAATATGTTTGATTCTTTTTTCTTTTTTTACTAAAAACATAACAAAATGAACAAAACCTTTATTTTTTCTTCTTTGGTGCTGAGAGTTTTATTGAGAGTTTATGTCTACTTGCCATTTTTAGTTATTTTTTTCTTTTCATTTTTTTCCTCCTACTCCAATATTTTTTTCTTCTCTCTCATCATTCCACCAAATCAGATCTTGAGCTCTCTGTTGTTGAACGCAAAAGACACTATTCAACAATCACCTAACTCAGACTCACGGTAGGGTATGATATAACCGTGCATCCCCTTAATTTAACTTATTTTATAATATAATGTTCCAAAATACCTTAAAGTACTCCTACCAAGATATTCCATAGTCGAATCCTTAAGAATGATTCTTTTTTGGGGGGAGAATTTTTTTTTAATTGAAGTATAGTTGATTTATAATGTTCTGTTAGTTTCTGCTGTACAGCAAAATGACTCAATTATTTATACATATTATTTTTCATATTCTTTTCCATTATGCTCTATTACCGGATAGTGAATAAAGTCCCTTGTTCTTTATAAGAGGACCTTGTTTTTAATCCATTCTTTTCTATTGGAATAGAATTGCTTTACAATATTGTATTAGTTTCTGCTGGAAAACATTGTGAATGAGCTATTCACAAAGTTACTATATTCACAAAGTGTAAGTTGCTCAGTCGTGTCTGACTCTTTGTGACCCCATAAACTGTAGCCCATGGAATTCTCTAGGCAAGAATACTGGAGTGGATTGCCATTTCCTTAGATTTTTTTCTCATCTTATCTGTGATCTTACCCACATCCAAGACTTTATCACCTTATATTATATAATACTACAATTTTCATCCTCCAATATCCAATTCATTGAAATGTATGATATTTACTTCCTAAACAATTTTTCCTTTCCCACTTTTCTTATGTCTCCAGCCACTTCATTACGTATCAGCTTATATTTTTCCTTGACCTCTGCTATGAAGCCATCTCCCTGCCACACTGCCAACTGGCTTTTTAGATTTTGCTTACCTATTTATTTTCATATTTGATATTTATAAACAATATTTTTATTAGCACTTGGACAAGTGTTTGCATCTTTTGCTCAAGCAGATAAGAAATTGGTAGTTGAGAAACTATGAATCTGTGGGTGTATAGAGCAGGGCAAGGAAGTTTGAAGAGAAGCCATGTAAATGAGTTGCTGTTTTGTTGCTAAATCCTGTCCAACTCTCTTGCGACCCCATGCACTATAGCCCACCAGCCTCTTCTGTCAATGGGGTTTCCCAGGCAAGAATACTGGAGTGGGTTGCCATTTCCTTCTCCAGGGGATCTTCCTGACCCAAGAATTGAACTTCCGTCTCTTGCATTGGCAGGCAAATTCCTTACCACTGAGCCACCTGGGAAACCCAAGTAAAGGAGAAGGGAAAATAAATGGCACAGACAAGAACAGATGAAGTAATTCCCCAAGAGTTCAGTGCTGAGCAGGAGAATGATGAAAATGGGTGTGGGACTTACTAGGGGAAGGGACTTGTCAAAGAGAGGGATTAAAATGACAGCTTCAGTGACACCCAGCTACTGAGACAGAACAGAAAGATAGAGAAGATTGCTCCTTGAAGATATCGCAGTGAAAGGAAAGAATGAAGAAATGAGGAAATTAAGAAATCTGCAGAAATCAAAGAAAAACAAGAACCTCCCAAACTCCTCTTATTTCTCTTATCACCGCCATCAACTGTGTCTCTTAAGAAGACTGAACATCACTACATCAGATAAAGGGCCTTCTCTCTACCACATGTGTAGAATTGGAAGAAAAATTTAATAAAAAAGAAAAGCAGTACAGTACTACTATAGAAATAAAAATAGGAAATATAAGTTATAACATTTTAATTGATAAACATCACCCCATCTAACCTTCCAAAGAAATACAACAGGAGTAAAAGAAAATTGTAAGGTCACAGACTGAACCAAAACCTCCAAACACACATACAGAGATTAAGAAACCAACATAAATAAAATCAGATATGCAAAAAAATATGATCAGAAATGGACCAAAAAGAAAAATAAATCAATGAAAGCTGATCAAAGTCAGGAAAGAAATTAAAGATAAAGACAAAATTATTTCAGACAAAGAGAAAATTAAAATTGACCAGGAATGATCAAATATTAGATATATCTGAACAAAATTATCAAATTTAATGACAGGTAATATCCTCAGGGACTACAGGAAAATGTTTCAAACCACTTATAAGGGTAAAATAAACACTCTTCATCACTGCTTCTCTGCTTTCTGCTTCTCCAGTGCTTCTGGAGGTCCAATCCATTGGGAAACTGGTCCATCTTTGGGCACTTGAAGCTGAAAAGACTGTGATGCTTACTATGGCCAATGGAAAACAACAGAGGATTCAAGACACAGGAAACCATCATATTAATTTACAGATGTCAGGGTAGAATGGTTCCATGGTGCAGCTTAAGACTAAGAGCCATACGCCACTTAGTAAACTAATGGGACTCTATTATGAATGATAGTTTGCCAATGAGACAAATCAGATTCAGACTCGATGGGCAGCAAATCAATGACACAGACACATCAACACAGCTGGAAATGGAGGATGAAGAAAAAATTAATATGGCATATTGGAGTGGGCTGCCGTTTCCTTCTCCAGGGGATCTTTTCAACCTGGCGATCAAACCCAGGTCTCCTGCATTGCAGGCAGATCCTTTACCAACTGAGCAACTAGGGAAGCCCATGTTATAGTAACTGACAGTTTTGAATACTGCAAAAACAGGAATGTGATATTTTATATTTTTGTTCCCACAGACAAGAAATGTCCTCAATTAATAAATATTTTTGTACCACTACATCCTTACTACTTTAGTAAATCCCCTCTCAGTTATTTATTTCATACAATGTAACTGATGTATAGGCAAAAGCATAATGATTTTTCATTGTTTTTACTACACAACTTATGGCATATTTTGATGTACATCACATATAAACTGGACGAGAAGGAAAAGCAACCTGGCTGTATAAAAACGTCTCTCTTTCTCCTTTAGTGCCTTCAAGACCCCAGGGGGCCATCATACATAGTTCTTCCTTCTTTGTAGTAGACACAGGAGTTGGCAATTTGATTTTCTTTGAAGGGTACGTCTTGGTATACTCCCAACCACTGGCATGAAAATGACTTTACTGAAGTGACTTATTCTGAATCTTCTTGATCACTCCTGTCCTCTGAATTCCTGTGTCTTAGCAAGCTTGCAGCAAACAAACCTCCTCTTGCTCATCCTACACAATCAGCATGATGTCATCAATACAATGAATCAATATGAAATTCTACATGGTGTCCAGATGGCCTTGACACTTCACATTTTATTAGAACACATGAGAGTTGATAAAGATCTGGAAAAAACTTTAAGTAAATATCTTTGTCTATATTCCAAGGCATATTCCTATCTCTTTTGACTGGAATAGAAAAGAATTTTAAAAAGTGAAAATGTTAGTCTCTCAGTCATGTCTGACTCTTTGTGACCCCTTGGACTGTAGCCTACCAGGCTCTTTTGTCCATGGAATTCTCCAGGCAACAATACTGGAGTGGGTAGCCATTTCCTTCTCCAGGGGATCTTCCTGACCCAGAGACCAAACCAGGGTCTCCCACATTGCAGGCAAATTCTTTACCATCTGAGTCACCAGAGAAGCCCACAGAAAAGAATATGTTCATTCAGTTGACGATCATAATACCAAGTATCTGAAGCCTTGTGAATTTGCTCCAGCAACGGTACCATATATAGTGTGGTAGCTATAATCAGGAATACTATTTGGTTGAGCTTGCAGTAATCTGTAATCATTCTTTGTGATCCATCTAGACTTTTCTTCTGGTGTCAAACAAGTGAATTGCACAGATATATAAAGATCACCCACCCATGTAATTCATCCTAGAGCTTTAAGGATAGCAATAACCTGTGCCTCTCAACATCTTCATCTGCCAACACACACACACACTGGTTTGCAACATTGATTTTATATTAGTGTTTAGTGTTAGTTGCTCAGTTGTGTCTGACTCTGACTCTTGGACAAGTACATATATGTAGTTATGTTCATATAGCCTTCCTCTCTTAGTGTCTCTTTTTAATGAGAACATCTCAGATCAGGTTTATAAAGCAAAAGTTTCCATTTCATTCATATACCTGATAATACCCTTAACTATCTATATGTTAGAAATAGCTTATATTAAAGATATCATTTATTATGCAGTTTCTGTCTCTTTTTTAAAAAAGAAATAGCAATATAGAGCCTCTGAACAAAAACACCTCAAACATATTGTAAAGATAATTTTTAATGTATGCTGTACCTGTAAAGTTGTATATATATTTATACTACTCTAGGTACTGATTAAAGAATCCTACTGCCAATGCAGGAGACAGAAGGGATGCGGGTTCAAACCCTGGGTTGGGAAGATTCCCGTGGAGTAGGAAATGGCAACCTCTTCTGATATTCTTGCCTGGAAAATTCCATGGACAGATGAGCCTGTCAGGCTACAGTCCATGGGGTCATAAAGAGTCAGACACGACTGAGTGCACAAGCATCCAAAATACATCTAATACATGATGTTCTAAAGATATATTAATATATTTCAACATTCCTACATCAGAATAGGATTATATATGTATATAGAGAACACATATATTAAGGTAATCTTATAATTGGTTATACTGTTAGTCCTTCCTTCATGTTTCTATACCCACCTCAAATGTGAGATTAAAGACAGAAATATAAAAATTGCACATTAGTTAAATAATTGATTATAATAATAAGCAAGAAAATGATATACCATGTTGACATGCAACATTTCAGTCACTAGTTTTTATTATTATTCTGAATATGCAAATAAAAGAATGATAATCGCAGAGGATTCTTTTGGAAAAACAAATTCTAAAATGAGGAATAAGTGTTTGTCCATCTGTGCATTTTGTAGCCATAATGACAAATTGTTGATTTCATACCATGGGCATTTTTAAACTCCAAATCCTGCCAACCCAGCTTTCATAATTAACAGATTATACTAATTATCTATTGGGGCCAAATTCATGCTCTTGCTATTAACTCTTATTTACCTGAGTAGATAAAATCAACTACATGAACTATAAAAGCAAGTAATGCACAAAACTAAAAATAATTGTAGCGGAAGATGCCATTAACTGATTTTATAAGTAAATCGAAACAACATTGGGTTAGCTCATTCAGAAAAGCTGAATGAGCTTTTCTGCCACTTTTATCAAATTATTTCAAACACACCTGAAATTGTCTGGATTTAAAAATTTATACTTCTCCATTATTTTCTTTCATTTGTTTTGATCACTTACTTTTTACCCCAATTAGATTTCTCTGCTCTCTGGGTAAAAATAGAAAAGGATAGATTAAGCATTCTCTCGGGGATCAATTAATGACTCTTTCACAACTATTTACCAGGCATCTACTACTTGTCTGATAATCTTGACTTTATTCTTTACACAATTTATTTAGATTATTAATGAAATCAGCCTATCCTGAAATCCTATGCTCTCTGTTGTAAGAAGTCCATTGTTTCATTACAACTCCTATCCAACTACTTAATATAAATTCCATGCATGTTTGCATTAAGAAATTACAGAAGGTCCCCAACTTAAAACTGTTTGATTTATAATTTTGTGACTTTATGATAGTGTGAAAGTGGTACTCATTTACTAGAAACCTTATCTAAAATTTTGAATCTTGATCTTTTCCTGGACTGATGATATGCAGTAAGATAATTTCTCATGATGCTAATGCAAACTGTAGCTCCTGCTCAGCCCCATGATCACAGGGGCAAACAAGGGATACTTCACAGTGTCCTGTGGTTGGAGCAAGATGAAAAAGAGAGTAGAAAAGATCAGAGTTAAGGTGATAGCCTTGGACCATATCATGCCAAGTTTCTTAGACCATGAAAAAGAGTGAATCTCCTTCCAGCTGAAATGTAAAATTTTGATGTGTTTTAAGTGGAGGCCATCACAAGATAAGACTTATGCTATTACTGCTTTTCTTCTAAAGGAAAAAAAAAAAAATTGAAAAGGAGTGAAGGAAAGAAGACAAGTCAAAGGCTATGCAATACTCTAAGAGGCTGATGCTTTAGATTAGGATGATGGCAATGAAAATGTCAAGATGATGGTAGATTTAAAACACATAATAAATAAAGATCTAAGAGTAAATTGGGATAAAAATCATGAGCTGTTGTCTTAAGCAGGGTTCCTTAGAAAGAAAGTCTGATATAGAAATTTGTATTAAGGCAATTTTCTTGGAATGTGCACTTGGGAAAAACAACTCTGAGGAAGTAAAGGAATCAAGATTGGGCAAAGAGAGAAGCTGAATTTTAATGCAGTTGGCACCATTGATGTTCAGTCGCTAAGTCATGTCTGACTCTTTGCCACACCATGGACTGCAGTATGCCAGGCTTCCCTGTCCTTCACTATCTCCCGGAGTTTGCTCAAACTTATGTCCATTGAGTCAATGATGCCATCCAACCATCTCATCATCTGTCATCCCATTTGCCTCCTTTCTTCAGTCTTTCCCAACATTATGGTCTTTTCCAATGAGTCGGTTCTTCACATCAGGTGGCCAAAATATTGGATCTACAGCTTCAGCATCAGTCCTACCAATGAATATTCAGGGTTGATTTCCTTTAGGATGGACTGGTTGGATCTCCTTGCAGTCCAAGGGACTCTCAAAAGTCTTCTCCATCAGTTGCCACAGAGACTTCAGCTGATTTCATGGGTCCCCCCAAGCTGGATAATCCTTTGGAATTGTCCAAATGGAGATGGTTAGAACTGATACGCATATCTCTGATTGACTGGTCATTTGATACCGGCTGCTCCATGGACAGGGTTTCGCCCTGGGTGAAGCAGCTACCTTGGGTGGAAGTCAGTTCCCAGAAAGAGATGCATCTGTAGCTGTCAGCAACAAATACTGCAAATAGAAGCTGCGGGAACAAGTGACTCAAAAGGGTTTAGAAAAGGGGATCAGGATAGTCCATCATGTCATCTGCTATATATCTATAAAAAAAAAAAAAACAAACAAACCTGTGGCTAATACAAGCAAGATCTATCTTTTCAGAAAAATTCTTAAGTGTATTTTCTAGCCAATGCTTCTACATGGGTCAACTCAGAGAGATGTCTTTTCATTAGTGATACAGGAGGAGAGCCTGAAGGTGTCCTGAATCTTCATACTTGGGGCAAACTCCGTTGATCATTTTCTCAGAGCCCCTTTCTCCACAATCTGAAAATTTCTTTGATTTCCACTATCTTTTGTGGCCACACCTAAAATGCGTATTGGAGGATATACCCTCTTTAAGGGTTTTATAGCCTTCAGAGCCTAATTCCTGCTTGGACAAGGCAGAAGAGTAGGTAATGAGGATAGTTTTTAGCCTTGGAGAGTCAAAAGGTTTCTGAGTTCAGGACCATGTCTGTTTAATTTATTCAGAAACAGAATAGACATCTCATTTACTCCACTTTGCTGAGTTCTATGTGCTAGTAATCAGCACAAGGTTCATTCCCAGACGTTTTTCTCAAACCTACTTTATTGTACTTCCTGCTTCATTTTACTTTTCTAGTTCTCTCTTTAGTTAGTGGTGACTATCCTGAGACTATATGAAGGAATAGGAAGAAATACCTTATTCTGAACCTGACCTATTGCTTGAGTCACTTTATTTTACTGAAATGTTTTCCTGGGCCCTAGTCACTAAAATCAAAATCCCTATTTTTTAGAATTTATCACCTGTCACCTTTTCCTGCTCTGCAAGGCTCTGAATTTCTGGGTCCACTTACAATTCCTTTACCTTTCTGCCTGCAAGCTGGCCAATTCTTCTCTAAGCTCATCTCTTTCTGTTAAAATAGAACCAATAATAACCAAACAATAAGCATACTTTTAAAGTCTTCCTACTTGTGCTTTATAGATGCTAGCAGTAGGCATATGTCCAGAAGTGACAATTTTATAAAACACTGCTGTTGACCTAATGGTCATTTTTCAGGTTTTGATATTAGCAGCTTCCTTGCCACCTGCCACACAGCAAAGTCAATGTTATATAAGTAGTTTTGATCTATTTACTGTACTAAAGTAAGTACAATAAACTACATTTTCAAGGGATGAACACTAGCTGCTATAAAAAACAACACTCAAATTTTAGTGCCTCAATACATTAAAGGTCTGTTCCTTGTTTGTCAGTGAATATGCCTGTTTCAATAGAGACCTTGCAGAACTTGTATAAATTATAACTGAAAATTCTAGGCAGTTTCCTTTTGGGAGTTCTAATTGTACTGAGATTTTGATATTTATTTACTAAATGAATAAATGGTCCAATGAATAAAGTCAAATGAGTGATAAAAACTATACATGTGTGTGTGTGTGTGTAGTATACTATATGTACTACATATATATAGTATATTTTCGAACAATAAATGGAGACTTGAACAGAAATGCATCAAAAGCAAAAAAAAAAAAAAAAAAGAAGTCTCATTGGTAAATCTTACAAAGAGATGTCACTATAAATTTGATAGATGTGTTGGTATGTTTGACAACTCAGTATATACTTATTCCCATGCATCTTCAGGCTTTTTGGAATTTGTGATTATCAAAAGGGAGGAGGTATTGATCTCATCAAAGTCATTGTCCAAAAATATCTGTGAAGCATAGACACCTAGAGTCCATCTAGAGGACTATGATGGATTGGATTCTCTTAAAATCCAGACATATCAGGTCCTTCCAGACATAAGTAAAAAGCAAAGGGAGTTTAAGGGAAAAGATAAATACAATGAACACACATAAACAAGAATCTTATAGTTTACCTGAACTTTGTTCCTGCTTTTTAAACCTCACTAGACAATGACAAATTGGAAAGAGGTACATGAAAGGGAGGAAGTGATGGGATGAAGAAGGGAAAGATATGGTTTGAATACCATAACTATGAAATTAGACAAGCACCATTTTCATTTGGTGGGACTATTTTCAAAAAATGTAAGAAAATCATAACAATGTAAATGAAAATGACAATGATCTTGATGATAAAGGCTAACCTTACATAGTAGTTATGTATGATAGGCATTGTTCTAAGTGCTTTAATTTTAGTAATCTATTTAAATTTCACAGTATCATGAGTTAAGTATACTACTACTAGCTTCATTTTACATGGGCAAAAACTGGATTACAAATTCTATCTATATAAACATTAGAATTGTGCTTCATGCAGCCTGGCATTTCAATATTGAGAAATATCAATAACCTCAGATACACAGACGACACCACCCTTATGGCAGAAAGTAAAGAGGAACTAAAGAGCCTCTTGATGAAAGTGAAAGAGGAGAGTGAAAAGGTTGGCTTAAAACTCAACATTTCAGAAAACTAAGATCATGGCTTCTGGTCCCATCACTTCATGGCAGATAGATGGGGAAACAATGGGAATGGTGACAGAATTTTATTTTTGGGGGGGAGGAGGCTCCAAAATCACTACAGATGATGACTGTATCTGTGAAATTAAAAGATGCTTGCTCCTTGGAATGAAACCTATTACCAACCTAGACAGCATATCAAAAAAGCAGAGACATTACTTTGCCAATAAAGGTCCGTCTAGTCAAAGCTATGATTTTTCCAGTAGTCATGTATGGGTGTGAGAGTTGAACTCTAAAGAAAGCTGAAGAATTGATGCTTTTGCACTGTAGTGTTGGAGAAGACTCTTGAGAGTCCCTTGGACTGCAAGGAGATCCAACCAGTCCATCCTAAAGGAAATCAGTTCTGAATATTCATTGGAAGGACTGATGCTGAAGCTGAAATTCCAATACTTTGGCCACCTGATGCAAAGAACAAACTCATTGGAAAAGACCCTGATGCCGGGAAAGTTGAAGGTGGGAGGAGAAGGGGATGACAGAGGATGAGATGGTTAGATGGCACCACCGACTCAATGGACATGAGTTTGAGTAGGCTCCTGGAGTCGGTGATGGACAGGGAGGCCTACAGTCCATGAGGTCGCAAAGAGTTGGACACATTTGAGTGGTGGAACTGAACTGAAAGATTAGAATTATTTTACCTAGAGTAAAATAAATAAATAGAATCTTGACAAAGTCAATCTATGGATCTTGAGCAAACATTTTTAATTGCAAAAATCATAGTATATTTAAATAAAAATAAATGAAATATAATGAAATTGCAAGTATTAGTCACTCAGTCATGTCCAACATTTTGCGACCCCATGGACTGTAGCCTGTCAGGTTCCTCTGTCCATGGAATTCTCCGGGCAAGAATACTGGAGTGGGTTTCCATTCCTTTCTCCAGAAATTGAAGTGTGCTTCAATTGCTCTTTCCCTTTAACACAAAATGTCGTGGAGACCTGATAGTCCCTTAAAAATCTTACTTTGTAAAAGCCGTAAGTATTAAAATACTGCACTTCTAACCTCTCAGAGATAAAGTTATTTAACCTTCTAAATAAATACCAATATTTTTTTGTAGTACTGGGCATTGACACATCTTTCCTGTGAATTTATAAAATCAGAGAATCTTAGACCTGAGATAATTCAGCTTTATGCAGGTTTAAAAGGCTAAAGGCATAGAATGATTTAAGTAGTATTTAGAAGGGTAAAGGAGTGATTTCTAAAGCAAAGAAATCACTCTGAGTTATTCAAAGGTTTTCTTCTCCTCAGGGCCGCTTAAATAATTGGATTCATGGGTATCTGAATTGCTGGAAGGTGGTAGAAAGTACTCAATGTCACTTCTTATATTCATCTGAAAGTATTTGCTCCATTTTACTATGTCATTTAAAAATAAATTCTTGACATAATTTTTAAACAGCAAATATGTAAACGAGGATCTCAGGCAAGATATTTTGACAACAATGTAAAGGAAATCACGTAAATTCATAAACTATATAAACATATTGCTCTTTAACTAGACAATATCATATTTTTAAAAATTCTGAGTTCTTTCTTTTGATGAATGTCCCACTAAGTTAGGTGCTAACTAATGACGAACATTCTAGTTGTCATGAGATATGAGAACTGGGTAAACAATGATAAGATTAAGCTGAAATATTTTATAGAATCAGTTCAAGTACCTTAGAGTTTATTTCAATAACAGAATAACAGGGGAAGATATCCAGGTTTCTGAGTTGATTCACATATGTATTTTTGTAAAGGTTATGTTAATATATTAGGGATTGTTGATGAGATTAAAAAGAAATATGTGGAATATTGACTTTTTCATCAGGGATAAAATCTAGTATAAAGAGGTGGTTTGCCTCAGTGAAAAGAGATTCTCATTGATTAGTTCAGTAAAATAATAGTTGGTACTAATTCTCAAATGGAAAAGATAGGTTAAATTGATTTAAAAAAAAAAAGATAACATAAAAGAGTTAACAAAACCCTCTTAAACTACTAAATAGACCAAGGGCTCCTTTGAGATGAATGTGTGTGCATGTTAAGTCACATCAGTCATGTCTGACTCTTTGCCACCCTATGAACTATGGCCCACGAGGCTCTTCTATCCATGGGATTCTCTAGGCAAGAATACTGGAGTGGATTGCCATGCCCTCCTCCAGGGGATCTTCCCGAGCCAGGGGTGGAACCCACATCTCTTATGTCTTCTGCGTTGGCAGGCAGGGTTTTTTTTTTTTTTTTTTTACCACTGTCGCCCTCTGGGAACCTCTGGAATGAACATATGGAATATAATAATTGTTCATCCTATTTTGTGTTATGTCCCAAGATAAAATAACAGAATCAAGGTGACATAGGTTGAGATTTGATCCAAAGATTAAAATAGCAAATCCTTTTGGCATACCCCAGGGAACACGCACTTGGTTCTTAACAGTAAAAAGTCAAAGTATTTGAGCATCATCCAGAGAATAAGCTTAGTAGAGAAAGAATCTCTTGGGCTCAATATTCTATGATATAACTTCCAGTCATGTAAACATTTGAGAAAAGTTTAACTTGAATTTCTTGAGATAAAGCACAATTTTAAAACTTATGAATACAAGTCAAATATAATTGTAACCCTAAGGATCTTGAGAGAGAAAAAAGTCCACTCTGTTCAAGATTTCAACCATTAACTTAATAATTGTAATTGTAATTGGCCACAATACTTAGAAGGAAATGATGTCAAAATCAACAGCTTTGAAGAGTACTACCTTGAGCTGAAGTTAAGTTCAAGAGGTTAGTTAGGGATTTGTAATATATTTGGAAAGCCAAAATGCCTCCAACACAATATATAAGATAGTTTAAGATCTGTGAGAGAATTTATTAAGAAAAAAAAAAGATGTGTGGGCTGAGAGCCTAGAAATTTGATGGAAGACATCAAGGATCAAAGAATTGTTACAAAAAAATAATAATTTTTCAAACATTGTCTTTATCGCCCATATCTTAGTCTTGTATATATAAAAGTTTACCAAAGCAGAAATTTTAAAAAGACTTAAATAGAAACAAAACTATAGCTTAAATATTCAAATTTATATTTTGTCCATAAAACATAAATAATTATGGGAATTCTAACCATACAGCTTGATTTTCAGGATATGGCAAGTTATATACTTTTGTGGCTTTTGTTGCCTCTGGAATCCACAATACAGCTCAGTTAAGAAAAGAATAAATTATAGAATAATTAACAGATCACAACATAGACAGTAGGCATTAACTGCTAAGATGGCAGACACAAACAAGTTACTTTAAGTTACATTTTATTTTAATTTGTTACTTCGGTTTTATTGTTATTAGTGCAACTGTATTCTGGTATTCTTCTGCTGATCATTTACTCCCTTGGTTTATATAATGCTATTTTACAAGAGCATTTAAATATTCTATTCAAGAGAAATGATTCCAATACTTTAATAATATATTAACATTTAAAAAAAAAGGAATTTTTTTCCTGTTCATTATCTTTGAAAGGTTCTAATACGATAATCATAAGTGTGGTTTAATCTCCCATGTAGTAACCAGTCCATCCTAAAGGAAATCAATCCTGAATATTCGTTGGAAGGACTGATGCCGAAGCTGAAACTCCAATACTTTGGCCACCTGATGTGAAGAACTGACTCACTGGAAAAGACCCTGATGCTGGGAAAGATTGAGTGCAGGAGGAGAAATGGACGACAGAGGATGAGATAGTTGCATGGCATCACTGACTTAATGGACATGAGTTTGAGTAAACTCTGGGAGTTGGTAATGGACAGGGAGGCCTGGCATGCTGCATTCCATGGGGTCCAAAGAGTTGGACATGACTGAGCGACTAAATTGAATTGAACTGATAGTAATTTAAAATAATATTTTAATCATGATAAGCTTCCTTTTGATATAATGGTAGATCTTTATTGGCTCTTATTTTCTTGAAATCTTTGAAATTGAATACCTATTCAAAAGTAATTTTGTTTTCTAGAAATTGTGAGATTCAAAGATTAAAAATATCTAATTAGATGATGGGCAGCAATCAAAATTCCTTTTGAGTCTACTAGGCTCTCATTTAAGTACAAGAACTTTTCACCTTTAAATAAAAATATAACTCATTCTGCTTGAAGAGGGATTAGGATCTATAATATTAAATTTAAGAAAAAATAAGAATGGAAGTGACTATAATATTAGAATATGTTATTATGACATATGGATATAACATGAATATAAGCATTTTTTCAGAATAAAGGTTAAAAGATGTCTATATAATTAAAAATTACAATCTGGAAACAGATTGAAAGTTCAAAAGCAGGTGTTAATTTTTGGTGTGTTTGCTGAATGAATTACCAGATAGTCATTAATGAAATTCCATGAAGATATTATATTTGAATATTGAGTGACATTTTTAATTCCTCTGGATTTAGAGACTAGGAGCTAGAACAAAGCAATATAAAGTCACTTCATGTTCTAAATGAGCCTCAGATCAACAGAGCCAGTCCCTGGATGGTGCAGTACAACATTCTTCTGGGATTACAGATGAGGGGAAAAAGACTTGTTTAGAGAGTGGATTCCAGAATGCCAGGACATGACTTGGAATTTGGAATTGAGCATCAGTTAGAGCTTCCCTGGTAGCTCAGCTGGTAAAGAATCTGTCTGCAATGAAGGAGACCCTAGTTCAATTCCTGGGTTGGAAAGATCCCCTGGAGAAGGGAAAGACTACCCACTTCAGTATTCTTGGGCTTGCCTGGTGGCTCAGATGGTAAAGAGTCTGCCTGCAGTGCAGGAGACCTGGGTTTGATCCCTGGGTTATGAAGAGGGCACGGCAACCCACTCCAGTATTCTTGCTTGGAGAATCCCCATGGACAGGGAAGTCTGGCAGGCTACAGTCCATGGGGTTGCAAAGAGTCAGACACAACTGAGCAACTAAGCACAGCACAGCAGCACAACCAGCAATTAAGCTGATTATGCACTGTCTACTCTTTCTAAATTTGAGTACATATGTAAATTTCTGCACTTAGCATTGAAACATGTATATTATCATAGGTGAAATAGATCGCCAGTCCAGGTTCAATCAATGTGTGAGACACGGTGCTCAGGGCTGGTGCACCAGGATGACCCTGAGGGATGGGATGGGGAGGGAGGTGGGAGGGGGGTTCAGGATGGGGACACATGTACACCCATGGCTGATTCATGTCAATGTATGGGAAAAACCACTACAATATTGTAAAGTAATTAGCCTCCAATTAAAATAAATAAATTAATTTTAAAAAATGAATGTTTAAATCACTTCACCCTCAGTTTTGCCATTTAAGATGTCCAGTGGCTATTTATTCAAATATTTACCCTCACCACTATTTAAAAATAATGAAAGAAGACAAGATAGGTGATGTGTGCTTAGTCACTCAGTTGTGTCCGACTCTCTGCCACCCCATGGACTGTAGCCCCCAGGCTCCTCTGTCCAAGGGATTTCGCAGGCAAGAATACTGGAGTGGGTTGCCATTTCCTCCTCCAGGGGATCTTCCCAACCCAGAGACTGAACCCACATCTCTTGTGGCTCCTGCCTTAGCAGGCAGTCTTTACCCTGAGCCACCTGGGAAGCCCAGTATAGATGATGAAGCAATCTTTTTTCTTTTTTTCTTTTTGATCTGTTTTCTAAATAACTTTTCTCTCAGTTTTTCCTTCTAAGAGTTGGCCTCAATTTACAGAACAGTTGTTTTTAATTCCTCAAGGAACTGGGCTGCAACCTGAATGCTATTCAAGGCATTGACTGCTGCTGCTGCTGCTGCTAAGTCGCTTCAGTCGTGTCCGATTCTGTGCGACCCCATAGACGGGAGCTCACGAGGCTCCCCCGTCCCTGGGATTCTCCAGGCAAGAACACTGGAGTGGGTTGCCATTTCCTTCTCCAACGCATGAAAGTGAGAAGTGAAAGTGAAGTCACTCAGTCGTGTCCGACTCTCAGCGACCCGATGGACTGCAGCCTACCAAGTTCCTCCGTCCATGGGATTTTCTAGGCAAGAGTACTGGAGTGGGGTGTCATTGCCTACACCCATCCAATTATATTATCTTTAATTGCTTCTTTGTATCAGGGAAAGTATCTTTAGGTAAGATGAAATTGAAAACTTCCCCTGTGCTAAATTTAGGATTGTCTGTCTGTGGAATGTTTTACATTCCCTTTGAGTTTACAGGGAAGAAGGCCTAAGAAAGTTCCTAACTGGCTCTGATTTGGCCAACTGGTGCCATCTGCTTCTAATTTGGCCAACTTCTGGCCACAGGGCGGCTGCAAAAAAAAAAAAAAGAAGAAGAAACCTGTTCAATATCCCATCAGGTTTCAGTTTAAGGACAACCGGTAAACATTCCTGGTCATACTTATTAATAAAACAAACAAACAAAAAAAAAAACAAAAACAACCTTGCGTAACACAGAGCGGCTGTGCTGCAGCTGTCAGCAGAACCCGTTACTAGGCAACAGTTACTGGCGATTGGTTAGTGGTCCTGTTCAGCCATTGGTTGGTGCCAGTGCAGGCTCCACCCCTAAGTAAGCAACTGTCAAAGAGAGCGACCGTTAGTTGTCCTGCTCAGCCATTGGCCGGCGCTGCAGTAGGCCCCTCCCCCAAGCGAGCGACTCTCACTGAGCGACTATTAGTGGGCTATACAGCCAACTGTCACTGGAAAGTTGGTTCTTGGCCAGTGAATGAGGTCAGACGTGGATCCTGGCCTTTGTCCCCCGGCCCTCCAGCCTTGGGCCAGCCAGTGAGCTCACAGACCCAGGGAACAGGCTGAGGGCTGTGTCCTACAGGGCTCCAGAGCCTTCCCCAAGGCGACTCACTGACTGGGCTCAGGCCTTCAGGCAGCAATAACCCTCTCCCGGTTCCCCCCGCCTCTGTGACTTAATGGCAGCAGATGCAGTCTGTGGGGCC
Organism: Bos grunniens; assembly: GCF_055505025.1. Classification (NCBI taxonomy): domain Eukaryota; kingdom Metazoa; phylum Chordata; class Mammalia; order Artiodactyla; family Bovidae; genus Bos; species Bos grunniens. The sequence continues at coordinate 12,527,880 of NC_141191.1, forward strand.
TGCGATACAGCTGTCAGGACAGCCTGAGAAACCTGAGGGCCAGTTGGCTCCTGGATGCCTGGCTACCTCAGGGATGACAGCTGGACAAGATTTCTGGGGACCCGACCCTGAAGGAGCTGCCAACTGAGCTTTGCCTCCTCTCAGCAGAACTTGGACCTCGGAGAGTTTGGTTGAGCCTTGGAAACTTTCTTATCATATGGAGAAAAACACTTAACTGATAGAGATTTATAGGAACATGGTTACCTGACCATGACCTGACTGAAGAACAAAGGCTCTGAAACCAAGAAGTTTGCAGCAACTCTCCACACCCCTCCCTCACCATTCCTAGAAAAGGGCATTGCTGAGAGCTTTTGGGGAGCCTAACGTTTTTTAAGACATGTGCTACCCATCTCTTTGGTTGACTCTCAATAAACCTTTCTCTGCTCCACACTTGGACATTTTGGTATTGTTTGGCCTGACTGTGCTTCAGGCACATGGACTTGCATTTCAGTAACACTTGGATATAACAGGAGTCCCCAGAGAAGGTGTAAAAGCCCCTCCAAGATCCACATCCTCTCCCAAAGGCAAGCAAAGGAAAGAAAGACTCAGACAATTCCTCTGAGAGCTGGCAACCCTGACAGGACCTGAGGTGCAGAAAATGAAGTGGGAGCCTCACTTCTGTCTGCTTGTCATTTTGAGGCCCCCACCCTCATGATTGCCAAGCCGGGTTCTCAGGATACAAAACAAAACAGACAAGAAGGCAATAGCTGTCTATCCTGGGAGAGAAAGGATCAATAACTACTGGGCCAGAATTTGCAAGGAAACAGACAATGCCCAATTTCATTGTATGTGCTTGATTGAGCACTGCAGACAGAGACCCAGCACTACTCTGACAAGAATTTCACTCTTCACTGGCTCCTGTCCATTTCCCCAGAATCCTGAGTAAGTGGGGTTTAAAGTAGAGAGTGTAGCTCCAGTATCAATCAGAATTTGGAGAGGTTTCCCCTTCATTTTAATTTTCCCTTGGCCCTTGAAGCCCTTGAAGGGAATAGCTGGTGGCATTTCAGTTGGAGAATCCCAAGAGCCCACAGGGACACCCTCCTTGGAAGGTTGGACCTGGGGGTGTCAGGCCACTAATTTGGCAGACTTTTGTTGATGGTTTTGTGGTCTATTTAGAGTAGAAAAACAATTTAGAGAGATGATTAGTACTTAAGCGCTCAGGTAAAAGAGGACAGAGGGGAGTCAGAGGAACCATGTCAGTATTACAGTGTTACACTGTGTTGCTCCTGTGTCTTTAATTTTTTGTTACCTGTTCATAAACCTTCAATAAAGCTATTTCAGAATTTTGAAGGGTTTTAGATGCTTCTGCATCTTGTCTAGTTAGAACATTCCCCACAATGACCATTGGAATTCTAGTAAGAATTGAATAAGATTTTGACCATTTTTATAGACATCTACACAGCTTCCTGGACCACAGTTCTTAAATATAAAGTAAGTGATTATTCTCAAAGATGGTGTGTTCAATTCTTTGAGACTTGAGGATTCTATTAATTTAGATAAACCTTAGATTTCTCAGAACCAAATTAATACTTGAGGGCTGTGCTTCTTGGTTATGGATTTTGTGTTGCTTTACAGTGTACCTCTTACACAGAAATTTTCTTGAAGTTGGCAGGCAACTTAGTGTCAGTCCAACACACTTCATGGTGAACTCATCTCAGCATAGGAGTCTTAGAGTTAGGGGAAGAGCTCTAGAAGCTTTTAAGTGCTTGAGCCAGCCATGCTCATCAATTTTGAGGCTTTGACTTCTGACAGTCTCAGTAGCAACAGATTTATTATTCTTTTCATGAGACCATTTCTTTATAGCTGTCCTCTCTTGGTTACATTCAACATGAATCAGTAAGTCAGACTTTTTACCTCCTCCTGTGGGTACTCAGTTGCTTCAGTTGTGTCCAACTCTTTGCAGTTCTATGGACTGTAGCCACTAGGCACCTCTGTGTGTGGAATTCTCCAGGCAAGAATACTGGATTGAGTTTCCATGCTCTCCTCCAGGGTATCTTCCTGACCGAGCGATCAAACTCATGTCTCCTGCGTCTTCTGCATTGCAGGCAGATTCTTTAACACTGAGCCACCAGGGAAGCCGCCTTTACCTCCTCAGTATGTATATATCAAAATTATCCATTTCTCCATGCTGGATTGCCAGACTCCTCGTTATAGTCACTGTTGCTATTCACCTTGGCTATGTTATACTTTGATACTTTATCACTCACATCTCTTCTTGGTTCTGCTCTAATCATTCTCCACATACGTTGAAAGAAGTAATTTCCCTGCAGGGATTTATTCACCATGTCACTTATACTAGAGCTTGTGATTCCAAGCATTCCCTTTTCCTATGGGCTACTCATCACATATGCAGGTCAAGAAACAACAGTTAGAACTGGACATGGAAAAACAGACAGGTTCCAAATCGGGAAAGGAGTACATCAAGAATGTATATTGTTGCCCTGATTATTTAACATATGCAGAGTATATCATGCAAAATGCTGGGCTGGATGAAGCACAAACTGGAATCAAGATTGAAGGGAGAAATATCAATAACCTCAGATACTATGCAGATGACACCACCCTTATGGCAGAAAGTGAAGAACTAAAGAATTCTTAATGAAAGTGAAAGAAGAGAGTGAAAATGCTGGGTTAAAGCTCAACATTCAGAAAACTAAGATCATGGCATCCAGTCCCACCACTTCATGGCAAATAGATGGGGAAGCAATGGAAACAGTGAGAGACTTTATTTTGTGGGGGGCTTCAAAATCACTGCAGATGGTGATTCCAGCCATGAAATTAGAAGATGCTTTCTCCTTAGAAGAAAAGCCATGACCAACCTAGACAGCATATTAAAAAGCAGAAACATTACTTTGTCAATAAAGGTACATCTAGTCAAAGCTATGGTTTTTCCAGGAGTCATGTATGGATTTGAGAGCTGGACTATAAAGAAAGCTGAGCACCGAAGAATTGATGCTTTTGAACCATGGTGTTGGAGAAGACTCTTGAAAGTCCCTTGGACTGCAAGGAAATCCAACCAGTCCAACCTAAAGGAAATCAGTCTTGAATATTCATTGGAAGGACTTATGCTGAAGCTGAAACCCCAACTTTGGCCAACTGAGGCAAAGAACTGACTCATTTGAAAAGATCCTGATACTGGGAAAGATTGAAGGTGGGAGGAGAAGGGATCAACAGAGAATGAGATGGTTGGATGGCATCATTGGCTCAATAGACATGAGTTTGAGTAGGCTCTGAGAGTTGGTGATGAATAGGGAGGCCTGGTGTGCTGCAGTCCATGGGGTCACAAAGACTTGGACACGACTGAGTGACTGAACTGAATTGAACTGAACTCATCACGTACTGTCTTATCATCTTCAAGGAGCCTTCATGATCTCTCCCACTCTGCAAATCTCTTTCTCAGCTCTTACAGCAACAATCATCAGTCTTTCAGACAAATTCTAACATGGCTACTGTATTTTGACTGCATAATTACTTAGTTGATATTTAATTTTCCCATTACATCAAGCCTACAAAGCAGGGCCATGTCTATTTTACATGTTTTATCTCAGCTCTAAGAATGCCTGGCTCTCAATAGTTGTTCTAACAATGTGTTAAATGATTAATGTTTAATGTTTAATTAAACATGAATGATTATTGTTATATCCTGTAACTAATATCAGGCCCCACAGGTCTGGCCATTATCTAACATCAGCACATGTCTCTAGATCCATCCTACTATAGTCACACTGAGCTTCTTTCATTTGCCTGGAAGGTTTTCCCACCTCAAGATATTCCAAAGCATGTTAACTTCTACTTGAAATTCTCTCTCTATAGTTCTTTTTTGATTGTTAATTGAAGTATAATTGGTTTACAATGTTGCATTAGTTTCTGCTATCCAGCAAAGTGAATCAGCCATACATATACATGTATCTGCTCTTCCTTGAATTTCCTTCTCATTTAGGTCACCACAGAGGTTTGAGTAGAGTTCCCTGTGTTATACAGTTGGTTCTCATTAGTTATCTATTTTATGCATATTATGTATATATTCCAACCCCCAACCTATGGTTCCTGATATAATAGCTTCTCCTCATCTTTCAGTAGAGGGTAAAAATGTAACTTTCTCAGATTTCTATCATCTGACCCCCTTTGTGATTTGGTAAATATGCTTTATGATTCTAAATTATTGATAAATTTTAAAATATTTTTCATAACAATAATTCATATTTATCTGTTATACATGTATCATTCCCCAATAAAAATATTTTATTTGCCAACATATATTCAGAATCTAGCAGAGTCCCAAGCACAAAAGAATTTAATAAACACTCTAACCAGGAGGTTTCTGCAGTAAAGCACCTGCCTGCAATACAGGAGACCCGGGTTCAATCCCTGGGTCAGGAAGAACCATGAGAGAAGAAAATGGCAACCGTCTCCAGTATTCTTGCCTGGAAAATCCCATGGATAGAGGAGTCTGGTGGGCTACAGTCCATGGGGTCATATAGAATCAGACAGGACTGAGCGACTAACACTTTCAATTTCTGTGAAATAAGGTAAGATTGCTTGCAGCATTTTCATCATCACATCCAATTTCTAACCGTAACTATTGTCCCCTGCATATAGAATACATCTAAACTTTTACTTCTTTGTAAAGACCCAGGTAGAGAAGGAGTAGATTTTGAGTCAGTCAAGTTCCTAGAATGCCAACCTACAAATGGTACTGTTTCTCTGGGTTTCCAAATACTACTGATAGTGTAGAAAACTGATTTTATCAGAATACATCTCAAGTCTGAATCCTCTGTGCCAGGAAATGTTGAATTTTTCTTTTTACTTTTATATGTACTTTATCAAGGAATTGCTTAAATTCCTCTGCATAAGGAATACAAACGTGATATACACTTTGCTCAGCCATCTGATGCCTGCCGAAGAGCCTTCTGAATAAAGCTTCCAGCAAATTGCCAGGTTTTTTTGTGGTTGAGGGGGATATGCAAGTTTAGGGTGAAAAGGGAATTCTAGGGACAAGTTAAGAGAGTACTGACACTAATGGTCCCACCCTTCCCTTGCTATGCTATATTGTAAATTTATTATGAAAACACCACTTATTAAGATATTATAGCACTGAGGAATTTTTATAAACTATATTCTTATCTCTAGATATAATGTGTAATAAATATATTTGTGCTATGATATATGCACATCAGTTCAGTTCAGTCACTCAGTCGTGTCCAACTCTTCGTGACCCCATGGACTGCAGCATGCCAGGCTTCCCTATTCATCACCAACTTCTGGAGTCTACTCAAACTCATGTCTATCACATCAGTGATGCCATCCAACCATCTCATCCTCTGTCGTCCCCTTCTTCTGCCTTCAATCTTTCCCAGCATCAGTTCATTGCATCAGGTGGCCAAATTGTATATAAATTTTTAAATTATTTTATTCATATTTACATATTTGATCATTCTTAGTAATTTTGTTTATTTTATAAGTATGTGCTAAGCAGATCCAAACTTCCAGCCAATCTGCTTGTTCTTATTCTCATGCTTTTTGAGAATAAATATATTCTATAAACTCAGAAGATACTTTTTAAACATCTGCTTGATTAAACTTGTGAAACTTTTTTTTAGCAAATACACTGAAACATCTATAAACTATTTGGGTGGTTGTTGTTACAAGGCTGTCTAAGCACGTAAGTTTTGTGGGGAAAAGTATTCACCAAAGTTTCACTACACATACTATCAGGCCATTTGTTTATTTTTTGCTACTCCTTGTTTGTTTTCATTTATAAGTAACCATCTAAGCAAACTAGAGCAGGCTTATAAGATATGCATTATAAATTAAAGTCATCTGTTTGAATCTCCAAATATTTAGATCAAGGCAATATTCTCTCTTGACATATGCAGATAGAACAAAATTGTCTTTCTGTGCTCATCATGAGCCCTGCTTTGCAAATGAGGACTGTATGCTTTAAAATGCATACAGTTTTGACCCTAAAATTACAAACTGTTAGCTTCAAGAGCTATAATTATAACCTCTTTATAAGGCTCTTGAATAACCTCTTTAAAGTCCTCAGCATTTCTGCGCATTATCCAGAAAACCAACAAAAAATGTCATATGCAGGGGTAGGGAAATAAAATGCTGTTAAAACCTTGGCCATAAGGATGGGAGACATTGGCTACACTGAATAACCTTACATGTCCTTAGTACATTCACCTTAGAAAGTCTTCTTCTTTAATGCGTAATAAAATGTTCTGTTTTCATTATTGTTAATTTGTGTTGATTCATCACTGCATTGCTTTTGAGGGTTTTGGTATACTAGTTGAAGTCATAGAATTATAGAAATTAAAATTGTTAAAAGCCCATCAACCCATCTTACTCAATTCATTAGTGAAGGATTATTTGGTGTGACTTAGTGTTTAGTCAAATTTTAAATGAGTTCAGCAATAGCGTTTTTGGGAAATGACCTCAAAGTTAAAAAAACTTGGGACATGCATTTGCATCATTATCAGTTATCACTTAAAAAAAGAATATATTTAGCCATATCCTAGCCATTTCAGCAGCAAAAAAGTGATTCTGTTTTTTCCAGTATTTGAAATTCTCCCCTAAAATATGGCAATGCTGTATAGTATGCATGTGTGCTAAGTCACTTCTGTTGTATCCGACTCTTTGCAACTCTGAACTGTAGCCTGCCAGGCTCCTGTGTCCATGGGATTCTCCTGGCAAGAAGACTGGAGTGGGTTGCCCTGCTCTCCTCCAGGGGGTCTTCCAGACCCAGTGATCCAACCTGTGTCTCTTGCATTACAGGCAGATTCTTTACTGCTGAACCACCAGAGAAGTCCCATGCTATAGATATCTAGTGTACTAAATGCTTCAGATAGATTAAGAAACATTTCTGGAGTGGCCGGGACTATGTGCATTTTAACTTTATTTCTAGAAGAAAAAAAAAAAAAGATTCAGTGTTTAGAATGTAGAATATAATATCAATAAAACTATTGTGGGAGAACTTATTTTTTCTTATTCCTGCCATGACTTTTTGAAATACCTGACCTAACTCAAGATCTTTCCATGACTGTTTCCTCACCTTCAGTTAACTAACAATCCCCATAATCCATCATTTCACGTATTCATTCAGGCAATTCTTCATGTCTATCTTTGGATTTTTTTTTAAGGCCATAGAATATTCAAAATATTTCAGCACAATCACCATAGGTTAATCTTCTGCAGATGACATATTCAAGAACATCTTCTTCAGTAAGATGGAAGTTGAATAAATCCCTTGATCCCTCATCAAACTCTAAGTCAGTTTATGTTGATGAATATTCTGTTACAAACAATTGTGTCTGTTTCCTAGATTTAGCATGGTGTCTGAAACAGGGAAAATGAGAATTACTCTCAAATCCAGCTGCAGTCAATCATATACTCTGGAATATACTCTGGTCCCTATGAGTGACACAGGAGGATAATTAAAGTCCTCCTCTGTCAGAAACTGAATATATTCAGAAACATTTTAGATAGAAATAGACTTTTTAACTTTTAATTTTCAATTGTTCCTAATGAATTCCCATAACTATGATTTAACTCATCTAATTTTTCATTCTATCTGACAGACGTGAAACCCTTCAAGCAATAAGAAATTATTTTTTTCCATTTTTATTTCCCCCTGCTCACACATTTTATTATATTTATATCATGTACTAATGGTTTTGAAAGAATCATGCATTTGGGGATGTTCTTCTCAATGTCTCTCTACTACTCACATGTATCCACCTTTAGATATAAAGTAATCTTGATGCTGTTTAAAAATTAATTTGATAGTGTTCATTCCAAAGTAAATTAATTTTTACAAACATCTATCTAATGCCATTATTCTCATGATCAGTGTATTAAAATTCAAAATCACGTCTGTCACCAATTCATTTCTCTCTTACCGTCAGGTACCTCATTCTTTTTATCTGCTCTTTTTCGATGATTCTAACTCTAAACCATTTAGTTGAGTAACTTTTTTTCCTTTTGATGTAATCTAATTTTCCTTTTTTTTCCTAAAGCTACTCTGAAGAAACATAGGAAAAACAGTTTCTTACTTTGGTTGAAAATAGGTTCTCTTTCACCTCTCAAATATCCTAAAACCATTAAATGATTAACTCAGTAGTAACCTCATCACAGTATCTGATCACTCACTCCTTTCAAATTTTTAAGCTTAGTTATTCAAGGGAAATTAGCATTCAATGAATTTCAGATAAAAATAATTTTTTGTGAAACATGGAAACTCAGTGTAAACAGGAGTGAATGAGAAGTTTTAACAGAGGGTTCTGAATGCATCCTTTAATCTGGAAGATGATTTAGCTTGCCTAAGAACAAAGAAGCAGAGGAAAATGCCTGAAAAGCAACTGCTGACAAAGGAAAATGTAGTTTAATTCACACAAGTCCTTAAAGATTCTCATTAGTACCCTTTAAATATTTCATTAAGTAGTGACTGAGCAGTTAGTGTATATAACAGACTAAGCTAAGATATTATATAAAACCATTTCGTTTACCATGGAGTGAATGTATATATAATGTTTCTGCTGAGATATTTGATAGTTTCTATGCAGTGAGTAGTTCCTTCAAATTTTTACAATCTATTTAAAGAAGGAAACAGTAACTACCAAGAGAACAATTGTAATTCAAGAGTTTAATAATAGAATATCTCATAAAGAAGATTGTGACTAAGTCAGAAATGATTTACATAGACACTGTGATCCCATGGACTGTAGCCCGCCAGGCTCCTCTGTCCATGGAATTCTCCAGGCAAGAGTACTAGAGTGGGTTGCCATTTGCTTCTCCAAGGGATCTTCCCCACCCAGGGATCAAACACAGGTTGTCTGCATTGCAGGCAGATTCTTTACCAACTGAGCTACTAGGGAAGCCCATTTTCATACACTATTGAAGGCTTCCCTGGTGGCTCAGTTGTAAAAAATCTTCCTGCAATGCAGGAGACCTGGGTTCAAATCCTAGGTTGGGAATATCCCCTGGAGAAGGACATAGCAACCCACTCCAGTACTCTTGCTTGGAGAAGTCCATGGATGGAGGAGCCTGGTGGGTTATAGTCCACAGGGTCACATAGAGTTGAACACAAGTGAAACGAGTAATCAGCAGCAGTGTATACCATTGAATGATACAAACAGCATAAGGCTAGCCATCTACTGAATTTTATGTCCTTGAATCTCACATCTATAAAAACCTAATAATATACAATACAGAGTTAGGGGATGATTTTAGGGAATAAATACTTTTCACTATTATAACTTGTATATATAATTTTTTTTAAAAAGCATCAGAAAATATTCAGAGCTATACAAAAGCAGTGAACTTGTTTTTCCAAAAGATTATTGTTTTGAGCAGTGACTCCCACCAAGAACAACTTAATCCCCCAGAGAACATTTAGCAACATCTGAAATTAATTTTCATCTTCACAGCTTGGGAGAGGAGAAGCTTCTGGTATCTCATGGGTAGAGACTGGGGATACTGTAAAACATCCAAGGTACAAGAACAGCCCCTTCCCGCAGCATTGAATTATCTAGCCCCAAACTGGCTCTTCTATTGAGGCTGAGAAACCTTGGTTGAAAGCATTTAGGAAGTGACTCATAAGTGATATATAAAAGTGCATGAATCTTCAAGAATGGACCTGAATAGAGTGGAGGTGTTAGAGGGAGAGAAAAAGCAAGTGATAATGTACAGTAGTCCACGCTTGTCCATAGTTTCACTTTCTGTGGTTGCATTGCCTGTATTCAATCACAGTCTGAAAATATTAAATAGGAAACTCCAGAAATAAACAATTTGTAAGTTTTGAACAGCACACCATTCTGAGTACCATGATGAAATCTCCTATAGCTTCATTTGGTTCCACCCAGGAAGTGAGTCACCCCTTTATCCCTGAATCACTCCGATTAGCCACTTAGTAGCTGCCTTGGTTATCAGATTGCCTGTCATGGTATCTCAGTGCTTAGGTTCAAGAGACCTTTATTTTACTTCATAGTGGCCCCAAAGCTCAAGAAAAGTGATGTTGGCAATTCAGAGATGTCAGAGACAGGCTCTAAAGTGAAAAGGTAAAAGTTTTCTTCTTAATAAGGAAAGAAAAATTGTATTCTGAGGTCGTTAGTCTCTACATAAGAATGGATGTTCTTTAGAAAAAAAAATTGCAAAAGTTGTAGCTGCAGTGTTGTAAGTGTTTAAAGATTGAAAAGGCATTAAATTTATACAATAAGATATTTTGGAAGAGAAAGACCACATTCACATAACTATCATTACAACATATTGCTATCACTGTTCTATTTTATTAGTTATGGTTGTTACTCTTTTATTGCACCTAATGCTGCAGTCCGTGGGGTTGCAAAGAGTCCGACGTGATTAGCAACTGAACAATAACAAAAATTTATAAATTAAACTTTATCACAGGTATATGATAGTTATATATCACAAGTATGTATATAAACTTTATCATGTGTGTGCCAAGTCACTTCAGTCATGTCTCTCTGCTGCCCTTTGGACTGTAGCCCACCAGGCTCCTCTGTTCCTGGAATTTTCCAGGCAAGAATACTGGAGGGGTTGCCATGTCCTCCTCCAGGGGATCTTTTCGACCCAGGGATCTAACGCTGGTTTCTCATGTCTCCTGCATTGGCAGGTGGGTTCTTTACCATTCGTGGTGGCAGAGAAACTTTATCACAGGTATAGGGAAAAAACAGTATAAAAACCAGTTTGGCAATATCCATGGTTTCAAGCATCCACTGGGGTTCTTGGGAAGTATCCTCAGCAGATATGGGGGAACTATTGTAGTTTCTAAAAGGAAGCTTGTTTTCAATAATGGATTTGAAAGGCAACAATAGAGCAATGAGGTAAAGCAAGTTTGTTGGTTTAAATGTAAGCGGGTCTTTAATAAACAAACTGTGATTGAGAGAATAATTATGTAGTTAACACAGAGAAATTTAAGACTAGTGCAATGTGGGGAACTTTATATATGTAAATGTAAGCAAATATTGAGACAGAAAAGAAGAAAAATAAGGAAAACAGAAGAATGTTATGCTGCTGCTGCTAAGTCGCTTCTGTCGTGTCCGACTCTGTGCGAACCCATAGACAGCAGCCCACCAGGCTCCCCCGTCCCTGGGATTCTCCAGGCAAGAACACTGGAATGGGTTGCCATTCCCTTCTCCAGTGCATGAAGGTGAAAAGTGAAAGGGAAGTCGCTCAGTCGTGTCTGACTCTGAGCGACCCCATGGACTGGAGCCTACTAGGCTCCTTCATCCATGGGATTTTCCAGGCAAGAGTACTGGAGTGGGGTGCCATTGCCTTCTCCAGAAGAATGTTATAATAGATCCTATAATAAAAACCTAGCAATGAAAAAACTGAATGGAAAGAGTGGTTGAAAATATGAAATTGCCAAAGGTTGTAGGATGGGTGGACTGAGCCCCAAAGGAAAACATCACCAGTTTACCTTAGAAAAGAATGTTCACTACTTTGGGCACTAGAACACTGTAATCTGTATTGGTGGTCTGGAAAATTCCATGTATTAGGAATATTTTGCTGAGGAACTGACACTTTACTTCTCAGAGATTTTCATTTCAATAAGGTAAGCAATGCATAATATCTATACTATAATGTACATACCATCAGAGTTAAAAGAGCTCCATGGTTAAGTAAATATTTTTGAGAGGAAAGAAAATTAACACTGTCTTAAATTAGCAAGAATTCATCAACTCTGAGACTCATATAGTTAACCATTTCTAACACTTTTGGCTAACTTCTGCCTGCCCAGGGGTTAAGAAACTGTAGGATGTTCTCTCTACTGATGGTAGGCTGCAGAATATTTGGGGTTAGTGCATTAATCTTCCTTTTTCCCTTGGCAGCTCAAAGAACCACGCTATTCCTGCCTTACATCCCACAACCCAGACAAGAGCTGGGACTAAGCATTCTTGGCTCTCATATCTTCACAGTACTCTGAAAATAATATCCTCACCCTTAGCCATTCAAATCTACAACCCTACCCCATCCCACAATCCTGAAACACTTGTTTCTTACCAGACACTACTCTTCTCAAACCACAGCTTAAAGGATTTTTATCTTGGCAGTGAAAAATATTATGTGGGAGGCAAGGAGAAAATTGTTCTGTCACATAATATGTACTTTTAAATCCTCCAGTCTTCACCTGTTATAGACTTTTGATATTAAAAACCCCATATAAAAAGGGGCAACCTCTTGCTCTGTGAGAGATTCTGTATACCTCCTAAGACAAAAGGAGACAGATGTTCTTGGGGAGGAGATGACAGGGGTGCTGACTGTGCATACCTCATACACCACCTCACCCAGACACCTATACCATCAATTTGAATGAGATCCAGCATTACTGACTCCTTTTAGGAATGCTATCATAAAGGTCAGGGGAAAAGACATTTAAGTCATTAAATGCTTTGCTGTTTCTTGGTAGGTTCTGTCGGAGAAAGTCCTTTAGTAAGAGTTTAAACAGTCTTTCTCAGTGTCTTTATACCACCATTCATGCCAATCACCTTGTCCTTCTTCCATTTTACCAAGTCGGGAACGTATTAAGCCTTTCATAATTTTTTTCTTATTCCACTGTGTCGTTTTCATGTCCTTCTGATACTTTCCTTATATTATATCTTTGTTTTGTTCTAATCCCTCCAGTTTTTTATATCCCTACTCAAGATAAAGATTTTTCAATCTTTGGTCTCTCCTAGTCCACCATGCAAAATAGGAACCAACCAATAAAGTGGATGTAACTTGAACATTCTTCATGGTAAATAGATGGGGAAACAACGGAAACAGTGACAAACTTTATTTTGGGGGGCTCCAAAATCACTGCAGATGGTGACTGCAGCCATGAAATTAAAACACGCTTGGTCCTTGGAAGAAAAGTTATGACCAACCTAGACAGCATATTAAAAAGCAGAGACATTACTTTGCCAACAAAGGTGAATCTAATCAAAGCTTAGGTTTTTCCAGTAGCAATGTATGGATGTGAGAGCTGGACTATAAAGAAAGCTGAGTACCAAAGAATTGATGCTTCTGAACGGTGGTGTTGGAGAAAATTCTTGAGAGTCTCTTTGACAGCAGGGAGATCCAACCAGTCCATCCTAAAGGAAATCAGTCCTGAATATTCATTGGAAGGACTCATGTTGAAGCTGAAACTCCAATACTTTGGCCACCTGATGTGAAGAGCTGACTCATTTGAAAAGACCCTGATGCTGGGAAAGATTGAAGGTGGGAGGAGAAGGGGATGACAGAGGATGAGATCATTGAATGGCATCACTGACTCAATGGACATGAGTTTGAGTAAGCTCCAGGAGTTGGTGATGGACAGGGAGGCCTAGCATGCTGCAATCCGTGGGGTCATAAAGAGTCAGACATGACTGAGAGACTGAACTGAATATTAATATATTCGTATTTATGATGTTTCCAATGAGTACACAGTAGATTTGTTGTTGTTTAGACACTAAGTTTTTCATCCAATCTTTGCAACCCTGTGGAATGCAGCATGGCAGTCTCCCCTGTCCTTTACTATCTCCCAGAGTTTGCTCAGATTCCTATCCATTGAGTCAATGATGCTATCTAACTATACCATCCTCTGCCATCCCCTTCTTTGATTTCAACCTTTCTCAATCAACATCAGGTTCTTTTCCAATGAGTTGGCTCTTTGCATCAGGTGGCCAAAGTGTTGGAGCTTCAGCTTTAGCATCAGTCCTTCTAATGAATATTCAGTGTTAATTTTCTTTAGGATTGACTGCTTTGATCTCCTTGCAGTCCATTGGACTCTCACAAGTCTTCCACAGCACGACAAATTAATGAATATAATTACATGTGTGTGTAAAACACTGTTTTTGTAAGAGTAAAAGCAATTGAATAAACAGAAAATTTCTTCTTTACTTGACAGAAAAAGCTTTAACATGTATTCAAAGAAATTTGCTACTTCAAGGGGACATTTGTAATTCTTCATAGTGACATTCTACCTTATAAATTCTTCTTACAGATAATTTCCCATATTGCTAGTCTCTACCATGGCCAGTAGATACCAAATTCCACTTTTCCAGCCTCTCTTGTTGCTAGGGTAGGGGCAAGGGACTTTGTGCTTCACCCACAAAGGTTTGTTGACACCTGGGTATGGAGTGGCAGTCATTTTAGCAGCAGAATTCCATGGCCAACTCAGCAGCAGCAATAGAGGCACAAGCTTCAGTGAACTGCACTGTGGTGACTTGGTGTGAGATTGCAGCCCTGCAGGGGTGTCCTGGGCTATTATTACTGGCGATGCAGTCTTCATCATCAGATTGTGAGCTTTTACAGAGATGATGTGGGCTATCTGTAATTACTTATTAGATTGATTTTCTGTGTTGCCAACAATGATGGATGCAGTGACTCATCAAACTCAATTCACTGGCAACAACAAATAATCCAATATGTCGATATGAATTAAAAAATTGACTAGGAGACCCAGGGAATGGAAAGGGATAAGAACGTAATGGCTTCTTATAGCACAAAAAAGTAAGCAAAAGCCCTTATTTCTTAATCAAAACTTCATTTATATAAAATATACTTTTATAATGTATAATCTATTTCCCATCTTCCTGACATCTAAAACTTGTCCAGATATAAAAGGCATATCTTTATTTTCATAGTCTATTAATCTATGGAAAATACTAAAATAATAAAGAAACCAAAATGTATCTTTCTGTGATAAAAATGTATATATACATAGATATATAGAGAAATTAGGTATAAGAACGAATACCATTGCCATTGTTACTGCTTTTATTCTTATCATTAAGTATAAAACTTCCTGGCGGTCTCTCATCCTAAATAAAATTTTGTTCTTTTTAAGTCCTTTTTCACAATAATACACAAAACCAGCATAAATATTTTTTTAAATTTCACTCTAGGAAGTTCTTCATTTTGTTATCAGTGTTGTAAAAAACAATAATTTTAAGAATCTAGTCTCATATAACATAAATAAACTTTATAGAAACTAACCAAGGGGCCTACTATAATTCTAAACAACCTTTTTCTAAACATTTGAAAGAATTGTTCTAGTTCCAAACAACCAACTTGTATGTGAAGTTTTGTAACATAAGTATTTGAAAGCTGAATTTATTAATTTTCTTTTGAAATAATATGAAGCAAACATGATTAGAAAATGTCTTAATTGAAGATGAGAAATAAATTTTAAATAGTAGAAAGAGTGAATGTTTAAAAATAGATTTTCAGATGGAAAAATTGGCATCCATTTTACTTGATAGTTTTTGAGAAACATCATGCAAGTTGCATTCATAAAATCTATGGAAATAAAATAGCAAAGTAGGAAATAATTTTTTCAATCAGTTCAGTTCAGTTGCTCAGTCATGTCCGACTCTTTGCCACCCCATGGACTGCAGAATGCCAGGCCTCCCTGTCCGTCACCAACTCCGGAAGTTTACTCAAATGCATGTACATTTAATAAAAAAAAATAAACTATTTAATTTAAAACAAGGAAAATAAGTTGTGTGATGAAATCAGCAAAGAAAAATCATGCCTCTGAAATCTGTCCATAAACCTATACTGTCAGCAGATATAAACAAGTCTACTCTGCAGCTATCTGAATCAATGACTCATTAAGAACCTTTTAAGAAGAAATCAATGTATTTTAAACTCCCTCTACACTGAAAATACGTAAGGACTTCAACAGGCACTTAGAATAAGTTTCCTCCATAAACACTCTTATTTACATATTTGCTGGGCACCATGTCATTTATTATTTCAATTGTTTCCTACTGCCAATTCTTAATGAAGAGAAAAATTCCACAGATTCTGTATTTGGATATACTTTTCTTCTTTTTCATATTTTTTAACCTTGATTTTTGAAGAGGGTTAGACTAAAAAAGATTGATATGTATTCATAGTTAAGATGAAACAATAATTTTGCTTAATCAAACATTTAAGAGTAAATCTTATCTTTTATAGATATAAAAAGAGAAAATGCATCTATGGTTGATATAAATGAAGGCTTTTAAATTTAAAAATATTTCTGGAATTTAAATAATTTATAAATTCTAAGTTAAAATCTTATTTATATCTTGAATAATACTTTTCAAAAATTTCTAAAATAAATGATGAAATTTCAAAGTGAAAGTGAAGGGGTCTCAGTCATGTCCACTCTTTGTGACCCCATGGACTGACTATACAGTCCATGGAATTCTCCAGGCCAGAATACTGGAGTGGATAGCCTTTCCCTTCTCCAGGGGGCCTTCCCAACCCAGGGCTCGAACTGGGGTGTCCTGCATTGCAGCTGGATTCTTTACCTACTGAGCTATGGGGGAAATTTCAAACTCTACTACTAAAAGCAACTGATATTTATTTATTGATATATAAAGATATTCCATTCACAATAAAATTACTGAAGAAATAATGCTGATTAATGCTTTATTGTTTCTGAAATATTAATAGTTAAGAAACGGCAGACATGTAAAGGCTTAATTACAAATAATGTGGGTAATTTTATTAAATTTGTACAAAGTAGAGTCACAGGCTAGAAGAAAATGATTAATAACAACTATATCTCAAAAACATGTTTTTAAAACAAATATTGACAAAGTAATTAGTAATTAAATAATTAAATGAAATTTAAGGAAATAAATTATAAGAAGGGGGTATAGAATATGTAGACACAGAGGTGTAAGATGGTATGTTTTGAACTACAGATCCTTTAATGTTTAATGTCTGAGACAAATACACCACACTGCATTTATGCTAATTTTTTATTATGTAAGTTTAACATATCATAAAACTAACCATTTTAACCATTTCAATATGTAAAAACTTAATGGGCTCTGTATGTTCAAATATTGTGCGGCCATCATCACTAATTCTTGAACATTTCATTAACTCCTAAAAGAAACCCATACATATTAGCAGTCAATCCCAGTTCCTCATTCAGCTCCTGGCAACTAGTTATCTATTTTCTGCCTCTGGTTTTGCTTATACTGGACATTTCATATAGATGGAATCATGCCATATTTGGCCTTTTGTTTCTGGCTTCTTTCACTTACCATAATGTATTAAACACCCGTCTGTGTTGTAGCATGTATCAATACTTCATTCCTTTTTTCCTGAATAACGTCTCATTGTATGGATATAACACCTTTGTTCATTCATTCATCAATTGATGTATGTTTGAGGTGTTTCCACTTTTTGTCTATTGTGAATCATGTTTCTCCCTTAAGCAGAGTTACCAGAAATGAAAATTACTATTTTCAAGTCTACTGCTGATCCAAGTAGTAGAGAATGGAAATAGAGTAAGTTAAGACACCATAAAGTCTACTCTTAAAGAGAATCATCTATTTTTTTAATCTAAATTTTTGAATGTATAGACTTAGAATTGTTCATAAATTATTATTCAATTAATATCTGAAGGATCTATATTTAAGTTTTTCACTCATGATATTGGTAACTTGTGTGTTCGATTATTTTTTTTGATGAATCTGGCTAGCTGCTGCTGCTGCTAAGTCGCTTCAGTCGTGTCTGACTCTATGCGACCCCATAGACGGCAGCCCACCAGGCTCCCCTGTCCCTGGGATTCTCCAGGCAAGAACACTGGAGTGGGCTGCCATTTCCTTCTCCAATGCATGAAAGTGAAAAGTGAAAGTGAAGTCGCTCAGTCATAGCCAACTCTTAGCGACTCCATGGACTGCAGCCTACCAGGCTCCTCTGTCCATGGGATTTTCCAGGCAAGAGTACTGGAGTGGGGTGCCATCGTCTTCTCCAGAATCTGGCTAGAGGTTGATCAAATTTATTAATTTTCTTGAAAAATCACATTGTTTCAATTATTTTCTATTATTTTCTATCTTGCATTTATTTTGGCATTTTAAAACCAATATTATTTGTTTATGCTCACTCTGCTTTTAATTTGTTCTTTTTCTAGTTTCTTAAAATAGAAGCTTAGACTCCTGATTTAAGATTTTTGTCATTTTTTAAATTTTAGCTAAATGCTAAAAACTTCCCTCTAAACACTACTCTGTCTCACAAATTTGATATATTTTCATCTTCATTTGGTGAGAAACAATTTTTAATTTCCCACTGACTTCTTCTTTAACCCATGGGGTTTTTTAGAATGTATTACTTAATTTCATATTAGAAACTTCTAAATATCTCTCCACTATTTAGGAGTTTCCAAATATCTTTCCACTGTTGGGTCCAAGTTTAGTTCCTTTATGAGCCAATGGCATAGTTGATGCTATTTATAGATTTTTCAAGTTTTGTTTATGGCCTAGATTGTCGTCATATTTGATGAGTCATCCATGCACTTGAAAAATATGTATAGTCTACTGCTATTGAGCATTCTGTTAATATAAATATCAATTAGGAGAAGTTAATTGTTGGTATGTTCATATCTTCCAATATCCATACTAATTTTCTGCCTACTCATTCTACTGATTATTGAGAGGAATGTGAATTCTCTCATTTTAAATGTGAAATTGTCTATCTTTTCAGCATTGTCAGTCTTTATCCTCATGTATTTTGAATATTTATTTATTATATATATATATATACTTAGGATATTTAAATCTTTATTGGAGAACTGAACTGTTTTTCATTTTGCAATGTTCTTTTTCATCAGTGTTAATATTCCTTGCTTTGAAATCTACTTTATTTGATATTTAAACAAGCTATATTTCTTTGGGTTAGTGTTGGCATCATATACCTTTATCCATCCTTTCACTTTTAATCAATGCTTATCTGTATATTTAAAGTGAGTTTCTTATAGATAGCACATACTTGGGTCTTGCTTCTTTATCCCATGAGTCTCGTTTATCTCATGTTTTCTCTGTTTCTCACTCAGATTTCCTTACTTATTTGCATATATTTTTATAATTATGGATTGAGGGTTACTGAGAATATGAATTCTGTAATTCTGAACTATCCATAAATGTGTAGAATAATCGTTTTGATAATTTAAATACATTGCTGCATTTGTTTTATTAATATTTTGCTTGAAATGTCACTAGTAAATAGTTTTATAACCATCATTTGCTTAGTTTTAGCTTCCATTTTACTCTATTGCAGGATACCTTAACCATCATAAGGTTTATCTTTTTAATTGAAATATAGTTGACTTATAATATTGTATTAGTTACAGGGGTATGCATAATGATTCAGTATTTTTATAGATTATACTCCATCTAAAGTTATAACAAACAATGGCTAGATTTCAATGTGATGTGCAGTATATCATTGCTTTTTATTCTATACACAGTAGTTTGTATCTTTTAATTTCAGATATTTATATTATCCCTTCCATCATAAGATTTCTCTTCTTTATAAAAGATGTTATAATAAGCCAATAAAAACCTCTGATTCTGCTTTTAAGCATAGGTATTTAACTAATCTTAGAATTTATTTTGGAGAAGGTACTGGCACCCCACTCCAGCACTCTTGCCTGGAAAATCCCATGGAGGGAGGAGCCTGGTAGGCTGCAGTCCATGGGGTCGCTAGGAGTCGGACAAGACTCAGCGACTTCACTTTCACTTTTCACTTTCATGCATTGGAGAAGGAAATGGCAACCCACTCCAGTGTTTTTGCCTGGAGAGTCCCGGGGACCGGGGAGCCTGGTGGGCTGCCCTCTATGGGGTCGCAGAGTCGAACACGACTGAAGCGACTTAGCAGCAGCAGCAGCAGAATTTATTTTTAGTTATTAAAATATTCACCTTTTCTACTTTTTCCTTAGTACCTTATGTTAGTTTCCATTTCAAAAAACCCTGAAATCTAATTTTACTATGCTTTTACATATTTGTTTATTATCTAATCATAGTTCTAAAAAATACATCTACAAATGTTCTTTCCTCTTTCATTAAATTGCTTATACTATTTACTTATTATTTTTCTTTAGTTAAAATATTTAAAAAATTAGACTTATAATTATATCAATCTAGACTTCTGAAATAAAGCTCTGGTATTACTTTTACAAAGGTGTATTTTATTAATTTTCTATTTTGTTAGTTGTTGGGGAGTTATCTTTACTAATTCATTTTTGTAGATTTGTTTTGTTGTCCTTTACTAAATATATAATGTCCTTTACTAAAAATATATAATACTAAATAAACAACTCGAATAAATAATGGTGTTCATGTCAACATTCATAATTTAATTACTAAAGTACATTTTACATCTCCCTAATAAAATAATAGTACCCATTTGACCCAATATAATGGATGCATACATATGGTACATTGGTTTAGAGAGAAATTTTTTTTTTCTCATTTTGCTAGAATCTTTATTAAAGACATATTATACATAATAAAATGGGAAGTACAATGCCTACAAAGAGAAATATGGCGTGATCGTGACCTCAGTTTTTGGTAACAATAACCCTGTATATGAGACAGCAAAAGAGACACTGATGTATAGAACAGTCTTTAGGACTCTGTGGGAGAGGGAGAGGGTGGGATGACTTGGGAGAATGGCATTGAAACATGTATAATATCATATATGAAACAAGTCGCCAGTCCAGGTTTGATGCACGATACTGGATGCTTGGGGCTGGTGCACTGGGACGACCCAGAGGGATGGTATGGGGAGGGAGGAGGGAGGAGGGTTCAGGGTGGGGAACACGTGTATACCTGTGGTGGATTCATGTTGATATATGGCAAAACCAATACAATATTGTAAAGTTAAAAAATAAAATTAAAAAAAATATAGGCACTTCAGGTTGAGCTGTGTGAGATTCACAGGTCACCAGCCTTAGGCACTTTGTAGAGGTTTAGTTTGAGTAAGGAGACCCTTTAGAAAGGATTTTGATAAGTAAACATAAGATAAAAGGCAACAAGTTTATTATAGATGACCAAGTGCCCAACTGAAGTTGCTCAGTCATGTCCAACTCTTTGCGACTCCATGGACTGTAGCCTACCATACTCCTCCATCCACAGGATTTTCCAGGCAAGAGTACTGGAATGGATTGTCATTTCCTTCTCCAGAGGACCTTCCTGACCCAGGGATCGAACCCGGGTCTCCTGCATTGTAGGCAGAGCTTTTACCGTCTGAGCCACAAGGGAAGTCCATTTTAGATGAAGTAGTGGAAATATTGGGAAAAGGTTAGACATAAGGGTCATTTTAAATGGTAGACAATATTACATGCATTTGGTTTCTTATCCAAGAAAAATGATATAGTGTCTAGTCTGAGATTTCAAACTCAGTGACATAATTCATTATGAGCATTTTAAAAGGAAATTTAATCACTTTCTAAATCATTACTGAATTTGAATTTCCCTCTTCACAGGCTAAATTATACTTGAGATGTGAAGATCAAAACAAAAAAAGAAAAAGAAAATGGAAATGGAAACATTTAGGCAACATGTCTTTTTATATATAGTTTATTCTCTTAGAAATTTTTTTCCTAGAAAATTTATTAAATACTTAACCTAAGATTTTTATAAGAACTTCCCTTGGTAAAGAATTTTCCTGCAACTCTGGAGACCTGGATTCAATCCCTGGTTCATGAAGATCCCCTGGAGGAGGGCATACCAACCCACTCCAGTATTTTACATGGAGAATTCCATGGACAGAGGAGCCTGGAGGGCTCACAAGGAGTTGGACATGACAGAGCAACGAAACGCTACACACACCAAGACTTTTATGTGTATTATCCACTTGCTCATATGTTCTCAGAATGTATTTGGAAAATAGCACTGCATTAATGCCATCCAAAATCATTTTTAGGAGCTTATGTACCAATGCAAAGAACCCTGAGAAAATGTTATAAGCCAATTCTAAGAGCAAGGTACAAACCTGTACCTTGAGAGAGGGGGCAGATAATAGATAAAACAACATAGATTTAATTTAAAGGTAAAACACACTAACTGAATATAGAATATTACATATTTTAATGATATTTCCATAACTACATATTTTATTATTTTGAACTTATTCTATTCCAAATATCAGTTGTAAAATATCTTCCCTAAATTTATCTCTAGCATGAGTATGTGAGAATTAAATGTGAGCTGTTGTCAGTGATAAACTTCAGTTCAGTTCACTTCAGTTGCTCAGTCGTGTCTGACTCTTTGCGACCCCATGAACCACAGCACACCAGGCCTCCCTGTCCATCACCAACTCCCTGAGTTTACAAAAACTCATGTCCATTGAGTCGGTGATGCCATCCAACCATCTCATCCTCTGTCATCCGCTTCTCCTCCTGCCCTCACTCTTTCCCAGCATCAGGGTCTTTTCAAATGAGTTACCTCTTCACATGAGGTGGCCAAAGTATTGGAGTTTCAGCCTCAACATCAGTCCTTCCAATGAACACCCAGGACTGATCTCCTTTAGGATGGACTGGTTGGATCTCCTTGCAGTCCAGGGGACTCTCAAGAGTCTTCTCCAACACCACAATTCAAAAGCATCAATTCTTTGGCACTCAGCTTTCTTTATAGTTCAACTCTCACATCCATACATGACTATTGGTAAAACCATAGCCTTGACTAGGCAGACCTTTGTTAGCAAAGTAATGTCTCTGGTTTTTATTATGTTGTCTAGGTTGGTCATAACTTTCCTTCCAAGGAGTAAGCATCTTTTAATTTCATGGCTGCAATCGCCATCTGCAGTGATTTTGGAGCCCAAAAAATAAAGTCAGCCACTGTTTCCACTGTTTCTCATCTATTTCCCATGAAGTGATGGGGCCAGATGCTATGATCTTAGTTTTCTGAATGTTGAGCTTTAAGCCAACTTTTCCCCTCTTCTCTTTCTTTCATCAAAAAGCTCTAGTTCTTCTTCACTTTCTGCCATAAGGGTGGTGTCATCTGCATATCTGAGGTTATTGATATTTCTCCCAGCACTCTTGATTCCAGCTTGTGCTTCTTCCAGCTCAACATTTCTCATGATGTACTCTGCATATAAGTTAAACAAGCAGGGTGACAATATACAGCCTTGATGTACTCCTTTTCCTATTTGGAACCAGTCTGTTGTTCCATGTCCAGTTCTAACTGTTGTTTCCTGACCTGCATACAGGTTTCTCAAGAGGCAGGTCAAGTGGTCTCTTTCAGAGTCTGTCAAATCCAACTCTTTCAGAATTTTCCACAGTTTATTGTGATCCACACGGTCAAAGGCTTTGGCATAGTTTAAAGCAGAAATAGATGTTTTTCTGGAACTCTCTTGCTTTCTCAATGATCCAGCAGATGTTTGCAATTTGATCTCTGGTTCCTCTGCCTTTTCTAAAACCAGCTTGAACATCTGAAATTTCACGGTTCACTTACTGTTGAAGCCTGGCTTGGATCATTTTGAGCACTACTTTACTAGTGTGTGAGATGAGTGCAATTATTTTACTAGCATGTGAGACAAGTGAAATTGTGCAGTAGTTTGAGCATTCTTTGGCATTGCCTTTCTTTGGGATTGGAATGAAAACTGACTTTTTCCAGTCCTATGGCCACTGCTGAGTTTTCCAAATTTGCTGACATATTGAGTGCAACACTTTCACAGCATCATCTTTTAGGATTTGAAATAGCTCAACTGGAATTCCATCACCTCCACTAGCTTTGACAAACTTATTTATACACAATTATAATTCATATGAAAAATAAGCACTGAATTAGTTGATTTTTCCATGTAACAAAGAGACTAGCTATATATGGTTTAGTATAAGCTGCACGTCATTCCAAGGACATCATTTATAAAATTATTGAATTAGATATGTTATAAGCTTGACTAGATACATTCTTATATGTAAGAAATACACAGACTGAAAAATAACATTATTGAAAGTAAAAATATATTAAAAGTAATTCCAGCATTCTCTATTCAGACATGTTCTTCTGGTAGACTTCTCTACTATCTCAAAATGCATGTAATTGACTTCTAAAAATAATTACCTATCATAAGAATCTGTATTATTATTGTTCAGTCACTAAGTTGTTTCTGACTCTTTGCAACCCCATGGACTGCAGCATGCAGGCTTCCCTGTCCTTCACTATCTTCCTGAGTTTGCTCAAACTAATGTCTATTGAGTTGGTGATGCCATCCAACCACCTCATCCTCTGTTGCCCCATAATTTGACTATATGGACCTTTGCAGTAAGTGATGTCTCTGATTTTTAATATACTGTCTAGGGTTGCCATAGCTTTTCTTTCAAGGACCAAACTTTTTATTTTTTTAAATTTCATAGCTGCAGACACGATCCACAGTGATTTTGGAGCCCAAGAAAATAGTATCTGCCATTGTTTCCATTTTTCCCCATCTATTTGCCATGAAATAATGGGACCAGATGCCATCATCTTAGTTTTTTCAATGCTGAATTTTAATCTAGATTTTTTACTCTCCTCTTTCACCCTCATTAAGAGGCTCTTTAGTTCCTCTTCACTTTCTGCCATTAAAGTGGTATCATCTGCATATCTAAGGTTGTTGATATTTCTCCCAGCAATCTTCATTCCAGCTTGTGAGTCATCCAAGCTGGCATTTTGCATGATGTACTCTATATATAAATTACACAAACAGGGTGAGAATATACAGCCTTGAGGTACTCCTTTCCCAATTTTGAACCAGTCTGTTGTTCCATGTCTGGTTCTTACTGTTGCTTCTTGACCTGCATGTAGGTTTCTCAGGAGGCAGGTAAGGTGATATGGTATTCCCATCTTTTTAAGAATTTTCCACATTTGTTGTGGTCCACACAGTCAAAGGCTTTAGCATAGTCAATGAAGCAGAAGTGGATGTTTCTCTGGAATTCCCTTGCATTTTCTTTGATCCAGCAGATGTTGGCAATTTGATCTCTGGTTCCTCTGCCTTTTCTATATCCACCTTGTACATATGAAAGTTACTGGTTCATGTACTGTATAAATACACCTAAATTGAGGTTAAAAAAAAAAAATCAAGAACTCTTAGGTTAAAATTGCTACTCTTGACGAATATTCTCTCCTTAACCATACTCTAAAGAAGCCCCTCTGACTTCTCAACTAAGCCTGTGTTTGTCTGTATTATGCAGTTTTGACAAGAATTCTCCTAAGTCTGTGTAGCCAGGATCCTCCACCCTCAACATCTGATCACCTTCTGTACCTCATCAACTTCCTCACCCTCCAGCATCTCCCAGCGGGTATCCAAGCACCCTGACCTGCCTTCAGCATGCACCCTGTTGAGTCATTTTAGCCAGAATCTCTCCTCCTTTGCAGTTTCCATCCACCAACAGCTTCCTCCCCACACCTACTCCTTCAGTATAAATTTATACTTTCCTTATAGTTTTCAAATTTAAGCCCAATCTCTCCCTCCTAGGACAAAACACCAAATGCAGCAGTCTCAGTATTAGTCACAATAGTCCTTTTAAATAACATCTGCATTACCATTCTTTAACAAGTGGCATGAATAAAATCTCCTTTAACATTACATTACTCAAATATATAGACATTGGAAATCTTTAAATGTTCAGATTCATTGTATTTAAGGTCTAGAAGATACCATTTTTTAATAAGAGCTTGAATATGTGATTCAGTACATCAGAAGAAGAATCAATGAAGAACCATGTCATGTTATCTTATGATAGAACTATCCCAATGCTGAAACAAACTCATTAATTTTGCACAACACATTTATATCTATTACTTTAGAGCTATAGAATCCCAAAAGAAAAACTCACTGCATGGTATTCCATTTGCAAAGTAGAATATATTTTATAGAAGACAAGGAACAATGAAACTCTTGTTTCATGTTGACTAAATTAAATCAACATGAAAACCATCACTATTTAACATATTTTAAACTGTCTCTCATGAAAAAAACTGGCCTGTTATGAATATCTCGAGGTTGTCAACTTCTTAAAAGCAAAACAGGTCAAATGTGTTATGAGAGTCATTACTGCTTTTGACAAATATTTAATTCTTTTCTAAATACGTGATGACAGTTTGCTTCTGGCTCCCCTGAGGTTTAGAATGGGATTAGAGGTTTAGAATGGGAAAGACTAGAGATCTCCTCAAGAAAATTAGAGATACCAAGGGAACACTTCATGCAAAGTTGAGCAAAATAAAGGACAGAAATGGTATAGATCTAACAGGAGCAAAAGATATTAAGAGGAGGTAGCAAGAATAAACAGAAGAACTATACAAAAAAGATCCTCATGACCCAGATAACCATAATGGTATGAACACTCACCTAGAGCCAGACATTCTGGAATAAGAAGTCAAGTGGTCCTTAGGAAGCATTGGTATGAACAAAGCTGGTGGAGGTGATGGAATTCCAGCTGAGCTATTTCAAATCCTAAAAGATGATGCTGTGAAAGTGCTGCACTCAATATGCTGCTAAATTTGCAAAATTCAGCAACAGCCACAGGACTGGAAATGGTCAGTTTTCATTCCAATCCCAAAGAAAGGAAATGCTAAAGAATGTTCAAACTACTGCACAATTAGACTCATCTCACACGCTAACAAAGTAATACTCAAAATTCTCCAAGCAGGGCTTCAACAGTATGTGAACCAGGAACTTCCAGATGTTCAAGCTGGATTTAGAAAAGGCAGAGGAACCAGAGATCAAATTGCCAACATCTGTTGGATCATTGCAAAAGCAAGAGAGTTCCAGAAAAATATCTACTTCTGTTTTATTGACTATGCCAAAGCCTTTGACTGTGTGGATCACAACAAATCATGAAAAAATTCTTAGAGAGATGGGAATACCAGACCACCTGACCTGCCTCTTGAGAAATCTGATTGCAGGTCAAGAAGCAACAGTTAGAACTGGACATGGAACAACCAACTGGTTCCAAATTAGGACAGAAGTCTAGGCTGTATATTGTCACCTGTTTATTTAACTTATATGCAGAGTGCATCATGAGAAACACTGGGCTGGAAGAAGCACAAGCTGGAATCAAGATTGCCGGGAGAAATATCAATAACCTCAGATAGGCAGATGACACCACCCTTATGGCAGAAAGTGAAGAACAGGGAGACCTGGCATGCTGTGGTTCATGGGGTCGCAAAGATTTGGACACAAATGAGTGACTGGACTGAACTGAACTGAAAGTGCCTCTTGATGAAAGTGAAAGAAGAGAGTGAAAAAGTTGGCTTAAGGCTCGACATTCAGAAAACGAAGATTATGGCATCTGGTCCCATCACTGCATAGCAAATAGATGGGGAAACAGTGGAAATGGTGACAGACTTTACTTTTGGGGGCTCTAAAATCACTGCAGATGGTGACTGAAGCCATGAAATTAAAAGATGCTTGCTCCTTGGAAGAAATGTTATGACCAACCTAGACAGCATATTAAAAAAAAAGTAGAGACGTTACTTTGTCAACAAAGGTCCGTCTAGTCAAAGCCATGGTTTTTCCAGCCATGTATGCATGTAAGAGTTGGACTATAAAGAATGCTGACCCCCAAAGAACTGATGCTTTTGAACTGTGATGCTGGAGAAGACTCTTGAGAGTCCCTTGGACAACAAGGAGATCCAACCAGTCCATCCTAAAGCAATCAGTCCTGAATATTCATTGGAAGGACTGATGCTGAAACAGAAACCAATACTTTGGCCACCTGATGTGAAGAACTGACTCATTTGAAAAGGCCCTGATGCTGGGAAAGATTGAAGGAGGGAGGAGAAGGGGAAAACAGAGGATGAGATGGTTGGATGGCATCACCAACTCGATGGACACGAATTTAGGTGAGCCCCAGGAGTTGGTGAAGGACAGGGAAGCCTGGCGTGCTGCAGTCTATGGGGTCACAAAGAGTTGGACTGAGCGACTGAACTGAATAGAACCCCTGAGGTTACAGAGGAATGTATGATTCAATCTGGTTAGATGGTTGGGGCCGTACGTGAAATTTGCCACTTTCAGGCAGGGGCGCCTAATTGCTGGTCTGAGATCTTCTTAAACTCACTATTCTCTCTGTAATAGCTGCCAACAGCAATTGAAATTTTGGATGTTTTTTCAGCCCACTATGTCCCTAAATGAGCAGAACTTCTCTGCTTTCCAGAGATGGACATGTAGTTCTCCTACAAGAATGACTTCCAATACTTAGATTTTGTATTTATAACCACAGCATAATATAGCCTGTCTGCACTAGTAGTCGTATCACCTCTGCCTCTATGGAAATTACCATTCTTAAGAAAAATAGATAATAAAATGCATAACGTGGTGATGCAATACTTTGTTTTAGCCTTTACAAAAACAGAAAAGTTGCTGATTTTGTCATGTATAGAATTGTACAGGATAAAGGGTAACCATTTAGGATAATTTTTGGAGTACAATTTCTAGGATTCTTAGATATAAATTCAATTTTGATTATTCCATCTAATTTGTCTAGCAGCATTTAGTTGAGAATTCCTTATTTAATGATACAAATAAAAATTCATCTGTTTTTGACAGATTAAGTATACTTATTAGTCTAGCTTGATTTCTGGCTTCTTTGCAGTGTTTTCACCCCCTTCAAATGAGAGAGTTCTAATTACTTTCTTGTGAGTTCAGAATTTGAAATATTTGAGATATCTGAGAAATTTTCTTTCTTTTTTTTTTTTTTTTTTCACCCGGTATTCCCAGGCGGTCTCCCATCCAAGTACTAACCAGGCCCGACCCTGCTTAGCTTCCGAGATCAGACGAGATCGGGCGCGTTCAGGGTGGTATGGCCGTAGACCGAGAAATTTTCTTATACTAAATTTTTTGTTCAGATTTTCTAGTTTTCCATACTATTGAAATGTTAATGTAGTATATTCAAAGCTGTGTTTATCTCTGTATCTGGTATATCTATATTTGCACTTATGCAAATATTTTGTTTAGGACTGAGATCTATGATTATATCATGTACATATCAAACAAATGAAGAAAAATTTCAAAAGGCAACCTCAAAATCACTTTGTTCTTGACTGAGTTTAGAGATTCACGGTAATAATCAACCTATATGCAGTATCCACTGTGTGGAGACTCTGGGAGAGATATCTTCCCTGGAGTCTAAATTTTTCCACTGTAAAACATGTGCGGTTGTTTTCATGTAAACCTCAGCTTTAGAAAGGGAGGAACGGAGACTCAAATTCATATATTGGTCAGAAAAGATTACAGACCAAATGAGCACTTGAGTCTGAGTTATCCATTGATTTTTGTCACTAGATCATTACTCATTTTTAAGGGGGGAAAAAAAGGAAAGAGTATAGCTGTCACCTGTAAACCTACCACCCAAATGAGCAAATGTGGGGATTTTTGCATTTGGTTTCCTGCTCTTGCCCCAGAGTTGCCTCCAGCTACCTGTGCCCATCACAGGAGCCAGGTCTCAGTAGGCTGTGGCACAGGTCCTGATTACTGCTGGGTCTTTCTGTTCTGCTTCTGACCCACAGTGATTGAAAAAAAAAAAAAAGCTTGGATGGATTTTAAGCTTTTCAAAAAAACATTTAAACCATCACTGTGGTATTTGGGTTTTGGATGAGTAACATAATAGAGGTCCAACTTAACTGGCATTTTAGTGTTTGGAAAATGTATCTGTTGTACACAATGTGAAACGGAGAACAAGAATCCATCTTCTTACCATCCATGCAAGAAAGTTGTTACTTACTAAGTTATCATTAATATTACATATTATCAAACTTTAAAAATATGGCCAATTTTATTTCATCAAAATGACAGATTTCTCTCTGTACTATTGTTTTGACCATGGTAAGATTAATCAACTTTCATGGGCTTAATGTCCAGTTGTATTCCTACTTTTTTCCATCATTTGAGGATGATGGCTTTTCTTTATTGGTGTTTGGGAATTCATTTTAAATTATGGCTATAAATCTGTATGTTGCATAAATTACAGATATGCCAATATGTAACCTAAGCATTAATTCCAGATATGCTGTTGCACTGACAGAAGTCTATGTGTTTGCATCTGTCTCCTTTTTCTTTTCTAACCTCTGGGGTTCCTCATTATGTAAAGCTCATAAGCATAGTGCCTGGAACTACAAAAGCAATGCAAAATCATTTGCAGCTATTATTCTCTGTTTTGCTTTCAATGAAATTATCCTGAATTAGAGTTGAGAACTTCATTCTGGTAGCAACTCTTTCTAAAGGCAGGTTCTCTGTAAACACAGGGAAGAAGAACTTCTACACACATGTATGTTATAATTAAAATAATGAACAATTATGTTCGTGTGATTATTTCTGCTTATTTTAATCTGGTGAAGGCATGTTTGGAGTTTCTCTGTCTCTACTAAGAAAAATTACTATTGTCTATCAGATCAGATTAGTCGCTCAGTTGTGTCCGACTCTTTGCGAGCCCATGAATCGCAGCATGCCAGGCCTCCCTGTCCATCACCTACTCCTGGAGTTCACTCAGACTCACGTCCATCAAGTCAGTGATGCCATCCAGCCATCTCATCCTCTGTCATCCCCTTCTCCTCTTGCCCCCAATCCCTCCCAGCATCAGAGTCTTTTCCAATGAGTCAACTCTTCACATGAGGTGCCCAAGGTACTGGAGTTTCAGCTTTAGCATCATTCTTTCCAAAGAAATCCCAGGGCTGATCTCCTTCAGAATGGACTGGTTGGATCTCCTTGCAGTCCAAGGGACTCTCAAGAGTCTTCTCCAACACCACACCTCAAAAGCATCAATTCTTCAGCGCTCAGCCTTCTTCACAGTCCAACTCTCACATCCATACATGACCACAGGAAAAACCATAGCCTTGACTAAGTGGGCTTTAATTTTATAAGGTTTGGGTGGAAGATTCTCTACTCAGTATTTCTTTTCAATCAAATCTCAAGTAAAATTTCCTCTCTTTTTCAATTCCATTAGTGGTATATTTTAGGATGCTCTGGCATCATTACAGATTTATTCATTTTTTAATTATAAATTTATCACATTCTTATTTTTTTATTATATTGTGGCATTTAAGAGAAATTCAAGGGAAATATTTTGGTAGAAATACTCAATCTGCAATCTTGAACTAGAGATTTAATTTCTTGTCTTGGTTTAAAAAAAACCTCACTTTAGAATTTTTTTATAAACATGAGAAGTTGTAAAATGTATAAACATGTCTTGATAATAACAAATTTCAAAATGTGTGACTCATAAGATAAAGTAAAGCAAAGGTGGGTTGTAAGAACACCAAGCAAATGCAAATAAAAAGAAAAAAATTTGACAATGGTAGCTACATATTTATATATACATTTATATACAAGTCTGTATGCAGGTCAGGAGGCAACAGTTAGAACTAGACATGGAACAACAGGCTGGTTCCAAATAGAAAAAGGAGTATGTCAAAGCTGTGTATTGTCACCCTGCTTATTTAACTTCTATGGAGAGTATATCATGAGAAACACTGGCCTGGAAGAAGCACAAGCTGGAATCAAGATTGCCAGGAGAAACACCAGTAACCTCAGATATGCAGATGACACCACCCTTATGGCAGAAAGTGAAGAGGAACTAAAAAGCCTCTTGATGAAAGTGAAAGTAGAGAGTGAAAAAATTGGCTTAAAGCTCAACATTCAGAAAACTAGATCATGGCATCTGGTCCCATAACTTCATGGGAAATAGATGGGGAAACAGTGTCAGACTTTATTTTTGGGGACTCCAAAATCACTGCAGATGGTGACTGCAGCCATGAAATTAAAAGACGCTTACTTCTTGGAAGGAAAGTTATAAGCAACCTAGATAGTATATCAAAAAGCAGAGATATTACTTTGCCAACAAAGGTCTAGTCAAAGCTATGGTTTTTCCAGTGGTCATGTATGGATGTGAGAGTTGGACTGTGAAGAAGGCTGAGTGCCAAGGAATTGATGCTTTTGAACTGTGGTGTTGGAGAAGACTCTTGAGAGTCCCTTGGACTGCAAGAACATCCAACCAGTCCATCCTAAAGGAGATCAGTCCTGGGTGTTCATTGGAAGGACTGATGCTGAGGCTGAAACTCCAATACTTTGGCCACCTCATGCGAAGAGTTGACTCATTTGAAAAGACCCTGATGCTGGGAGGGATTGGGGGCAGGAGGAGAAGGGGACGACAGAGGATGAGATGGCTGGATGGCATCACTGACTCGATGGACGTGAATCTGAGTGAACTCCGGGAGTTGGTGATGGACAGGGAGGCCTGGCATGCTGCGATTCATGGGGTCGCAAAGAGTCGGACATGACTGAGCGACTGAACTGAATTGAATATATATAAATATATATGCACCTATATATACCTGTATGTATATGTATATACATATATATGTATATATAGTAATAGTATAAATAAGTACAAAAAGCCATAAAATAGGTTTAATTCTTTATTGTAGTCACATAACATTCACAAAAATAAAATATATTACAATTTTTTCTTTTACACAGCATAATTCTGAGCAGTGGAGGTCATATCTCTTTTGAGTTCTGATTTTCGGTTCTCAAACAATTAGCAATGTGGAGTATCTTCTCATTGGTTAAAAAACAAAAAACACGTACATTCAAGTGACCTCTTAAGTTTGGATCTTGAACATAGTCTTGTTTTGAATTTTTTCAATAACCTACCCCAGGACATTTCTTGAGGAGCAGTGTCTTTTACAGACCCACAAGCCTTGTGAATACAAACATCCATAAACCATGATTTAAAGGTGTTGTTACAGGAAATGTCCACAGTTCAATCTCTCACTCCTGTCTGACTCTGCGACCCCATGGACGTCCTGCAGCATGCCAGGCTTCCCTGTCCATCACCAACTCCCAGATCTTGCTAAAACACATGTCCATTGAGTCCGTGATGCCATCCAACCATCTCATCCTCTGTCGTCCCCTTCTACCCCCACCTTCAATCTTTCCTGGCATCAGGATCTTTTCTAATGAGCCAGTTCTTTGCATCAGGTGTCCAAAGTAGGCCAAAGTATTGGAGTTTCAGCTTCAACATCAATCCTTCCAGTGAATATTCAGGACTGATTTCCTTTAGGATTGACTGGGTTGATCTCTTGGAAGTCCAAGGGACTCTCGAGTCTTCTGCAACACCACAGTTCAAAAGCATTAATTCTTTGGCTTTCAGCTTTCTTTATAGTCCAACTCTCATACCCATAAATGACTACTGGAAAAAAAACATAGCTTTGACTTGATGGACCTTTGTTGGCAAAGTCTTTGCTTTCTAATGTGCTGTCTAGGTTGGTCATAGCTTTTCTTCCAAGGAGAAAGTAAGTGTCTTTTAATTTCAAGGCTATAGTCACCATCTGCAGTGAATTTGGAGCCCCTAAAAATAAAGTCAGCCACTGTTTCCATTGTTTCCCATCCATTTGCCATGAAGTGATGAGACCAGATGCCATGATCTTTGTTTCTTGAATGTTGAGATCATTTCTGTCTTTTATTGTGCCTATTAATGATTGAAATGTTCTCTTAGTATCTCTAATTTTCTTGAAGAGAGCTCTATTCTTTCCCATTCTATTGTTTTCCTCTATTTCTTTGCCTTGATCACTGAGGAAGCCTTTCTTATCTCTCCTTGCTATTCTTTGTATCTCTGCATTCAAATGGATATATCTTTCCTTTTCTCCTTTGCCTTCACTTATCTTTTTTTTTTTTTTTTTTTTTTTCAGCTATTTAAGTCTTTCTCAGACAACTATTTTGCCTTTTTGCATTTCTTTTTCTTGGGGATGTTGTTGATCAATGCCTCCTGTACAATGTCATGAACCACCATCAATAGTTCTTCAAGCA
Source organism: Bos grunniens (assembly GCF_055505025.1). Taxonomy (NCBI): domain Eukaryota; kingdom Metazoa; phylum Chordata; class Mammalia; order Artiodactyla; family Bovidae; genus Bos; species Bos grunniens. The sequence goes on from NC_141191.1 coordinate 12,561,474, forward strand.
CTCTATCAGCTCTAATCCCTTAAATCTATTAGTCACTTCCACTGTATAATCATAAGGGATTTGATCTAGGTTATACCTGAATGGTCTAGTGTTTTCCCTACTTTCTTCAACTGAAGTCTGAATTTGGCAATAAGGAGTTCATGATCTGAGCCACAGTCAGCTCCCAGTCTTGTTTTTGCTGACTGTATAGAGCTTCGCCATCTTTGGCTGCAAAGAATATAATCAATCTGATTTCAGTATTGACCATCTGGTGTTGTCCATGTGTAGAGTCCTCTCCTGGAGAAGGAAATGGCAACCCACTCCAGTACTCTTGCCTGGAGAATCCCAGGGAAAGAGGAGGCTGGTAGGCTACAGTCCATGGGGTCGCGAAGAGTCAGACACGACTGAGCGACTTCCCTTTCACTTTTCACTTTCATGCATTGGAAAAGGAAATGGCAACCCACCCCAGTGTTCTTGCTTGGAGAATCCCAGGGACGGGGGAGGCTGGTGGGCTGCGGTCTATGGAGTCGCACAGAGTCGGACACGACTGAAGTGACTTAGCAGCAGCAGCAGAGTCCTCTTTTGCGTTGTTGGAAGAGGGTCTTTTTTATGACCAGTGTGTTCTCTTGGCAAAATTCTGTTAGCCTTTGCTCTGTTTCATTTTGTACTCAAAGGCTAAATTTCCCTGTTACTCTAGATACTTCCTTCCTTAATGCTTGATTTCCTACTTTTTCATTCCAGTCCCCTTTGATGTAAAGGACATTTTTTTTTGGATGTTAGTTCTAATATGTCTTGTAGGTCTTCATAGAACTGTTCAACTTCAGCTTCTTCAGCACTACTGGTTGGGGCATAGAGTTGGATTACTGTGATATTGAATGGCTTGCCTTGGAAATGAACAGAGAACATTCTGTCATTTTCGAGATTGCACCTAAGAACTGCATTTTAGACTTTTTGTTGACTCTGAGGGCTACTCCATTTTTTCTAAGGGATTCTTGCCCACAGTAGTAGATATAATGGTCATCTGAGTTAAATTCACCCATTCCAGTCCATTTTTATTCACTGATTCCTAAATGTTGACATTCACTCTTGCCATCTCCTGTTTGAACACTTCCAATTTTCCTTGATTCATGGACCTAACATTCCAGGTTCCTATGCGATATTACTCTTTACAGCATTGGACTTTACTTCCATCACCAGTCACATCAACAACTGGGCATTGTTTTTGCTTTGCGTCTGTCTCTTCATTCTTTCTGGAGGTCTTTCTCCACTGATCTCCAGTAACATACTGTGCACCTACCAACCCGGGGAGTTCATCTTTCAGTGTCATTTAGCATAGTCATATACAGTTTTATGTATGTTACTGGAAAATGCAGTATTTAATTCTTTTTAATGTAGGAGTCATATTCTATTTTGCATATATATTTTGTTGTTTGGTCACAAAGTTGTGTCCCATTCTTTGCCACCCCATAGACTGCAGCATGCCAGGCTTCCCTGTCCTTCACTATCTCCTTGAATTTGCTCAGACTCATGTCCATTGAGTCAGTGATAGCATCCAACCATCTCATCCACTGTCTCCCCCTTCCTGTCCTGCCCTCAGTGTTTCCTAACAGCAGGGTATTTTCCAGTGAGTCACATTTTTGCATCATGTGGCCAAATTTTTGGAGCTTCAGATCAGTAACTGTCCTCCCAGTGAATATTCAGGACTGATTTCCTTTAGAATTGACAGGTTTAATCTCTCTGCAATCCAAAGAATTCTCAAGAGTCTTCTCCAGCACCACAGTTTGAAAGCATCAGTTCTTTGATACTCAGGCTTCTGTATCATACAACTCTCACACCCATATATGACCACTGACAAAAATCGTAATGGTCCTTTGTTAACAGAATGATGTCTCTGTGTTTTCATATTCTCTCTAGGTTTGTCATAGTTTTCTACCAAGGAGCAAGTGTCCTCTAATTTCATGGATGCAGTCACCATTAACAGTGATTTTACAGCCCCAGAAAAGAAAATCTGTCACTGTTTCCACTTTTCCCCCATTTGTTTGCCATGAAGTGATGGGACTGGATGCCATGATCTTATTTTTTTGAATATTCAGATTTAAATTAGTTTTTTCACTCTCCTCTTTCATCCTCATCTAGAGATTTTTTAGTTCCTCTTCACTTTCTGCTATTAGATATATTCTGCATATCTGAGGTTGTTAATATTTCTTCCAGTTACCTAGATCCCAGTTTGTGATTCATCAAGTCCGGCATTCTGCATAATGTACTCGGCATATAAGTTAAATAAGCAGGAGGACAATATACAGCCTTCAGGTACTTCTTTCCCAATTTTGAACCAGTTTGTTGTTCCATGTCCGGTTTTAAATGTTGCTTTTTTGGCCTGCATACAGGTTTCTCAGGAACCAGGCAAGGTGGTCTGGCATTCCCATCTCTTTAAGAATTTTCCACAATTTGTTTGATCCACACAAAGGTTTCATCATAGTTTGTGAAGTAGAATTAGATATTTTTCTGGAATTCTCTGTTTATTCTATGATCCAACTGATGCTGGCAATTTAATCTCTTGTTACTCTGACTCTTCTAAACCCACTTTAAACACACATCTGGAAGATCTTGGTTCATGTACTTCTAAAACCTAGCTTGAAGGATTGTGAGCATTACCTTGCTGGCATGTGAAATGAGCACAATTGTACAGTGCTTTGAACATGCTTTGGCAATCACCCTTCTTTGGAATTGGAATGAAAACTGATCTTTTCCAGTCCTGTGACCACTGCTGAGTTTTCCAAATACCTGACATACTAAGCACTTTAACAGAGTCAACTTTTAGGATTTGAAATAGCTCAGCTGTAATTCCATCATCTTCACTAGCTTTATAATAATGCTTTCTAAGGTCCACTGACTTCATATTCCAAGATGTCTGGCTCTAGGTATGGGACCACACCATCATGGTTATCCAGGTCATTAACACTTTTTGTAATTTTAAGTTTATTTCCTTTTTAATTGAAGGATAATGGTTTTACAGAATTGTGTTTGTTTCTACCAAACACCAGTTCTTTTGTATATTCTTGCCACCTCTTCTTAGCATCTTCTGTTTCTGGTAGGTCATTACTATTTCTTTTACCATGCCCATCCTTGCATGAAATGTTCCCTTGATATCACCAATATTCTTGAAGAGACCTCTAGTCTTTCCCATTCTATTGTTTTCCTCTATTTCTTTGCAATGTTCACTTAGGAAGGCTTGCTTTATCTCTCTTTGTTATTCTTTGAAACTCTCCATTCAGATGGGTGTACCTTTCCTTTTCCCCTTTGCCTTTGACTTCTCTTCTTTTCTCAGTTATTTGTAAAGCCTCCTCAGACAAACACTTTGCCTTCTTGCATTTTTTTTTTCTTTTGGATGATTTTGGTCACTGCCTCCTATACAATGGTTCTTCAGATACTCTGTCTACCAGATCTAATCCTTTAAATCTATTTGTCACCTCCAGTTTGTAATCATAAGGGATTTGATTTACATCATACCTGAATGGCCTAGTGATTTTCCTTACTTACGTCATTTTAAACCTGAATTATGTAATAAGTAGCTAATGATCCAAGCCACAATCAGCTCCAGGTCTTGTTTTTGCTGAATGTATAGAGCTTCTCCATCTTTGGCTGCAAAAACTACACTTAGTCTGATTTACTTACTGACTGGTGATATCCATGTGTAGAGTATCTCTTCTGTTGTTAGGAGAGGGTGTTTGCTATGACAGCTATATTCTCTTGACAAAACTCTATATAGATCTATAATCTATATATCTACATATATATATGTTTGTATATCTCTCTATATAGATAAAACTGGGTATATCTCTATATATCAGTTCAGTTCAATTCAGTTGCTCAGTCACATCTGACTCTGCAATGCCGTGGACTGTAGCATGCCAGGCTTCCCTGTCCATCACCAACTGCCGGAGGCTACTCAAACTCATGTCCATCGCGTCAGTGATGCCATCCAACCTTCTCATCCTCTGTCACCCTCTTCTCCTCCTGCCTTCAATCTTTCCCAGCATCAGGGTCTTTTCAAATGAGTTGGTTCTTCGCATCAGGTGGCCAAAATATTGAAGTTTCAGCTTCAACATCAGTCCTTCCAATGAATATTCAGGACTCATTTCCTTTAGGATGGACTGGTCTGATCTCTTTGCAGTCCAAATAAAGAGTCTTCTCCAACACCACAGTTCAAAAGCATCAATTATTTGGCACTCAGCTTTCTTTATAGTCCAACTCTTACATCTATACATGACTACTGGAAAAACCATAGCCTTGGCTAGATGGACCTTTGTTTACAAAGTAATGTCTCTGCTTTTTAATATGCTGTCTAGGTTGGTCATAACTTTTCTTCCAAGGAGCAAGTGTCTTTTAATTCCATGGCTGCAGTCACCATCTGCAGTGATTTTGGAGCCTAAAAAAATAGTCTGTCACTGTTTTCACTGTTTCCCCATCTATTTGTCATGAAGTGATGGGTAAAACAGGGTGATGATCAAGAAGCCAATCTCAAGAGGTGAATTGAACAAACATGTCTTTTTTTAAGCACAGGAAAAGTTGCTTGACATTACTATAGGTAATTGTTAGGCAACTGCAAATCAAAAGTCTAACAAGGTATGACCCACCCTCTCACTGCTCAGAATGGACATCATCAAAAAGAATATAAAAAAATATAGACTGGATAGAACTTGGGGAAAAGTGAACCCTCCTACACTGATTTGGGGGATATAAATTGGAATGAGGCACAATGGAAAGCAGTGTGATGGTTCCTTTAAACCTGCAAATAGAGGTATCACACCATCCGGCAATCTAACTCCTGGGCCTGTACACACAGTGAAAGCATTATTTGAAAAGATTCCTGTACCCCAACTTTCTAGAAATATATATATATATATATATATACACATGCCTATTTATAGTTTTGATGTATATATATATATATATATCTGTATCTATTATATATATATTGATATATATATATATCAAATCTTTATCCATCCTTATCACAACAGATATTTTGGTTTCTTCTACATCTTGGCTATTCTAGAGTGTTGCACTGAAACGTGGGGTACAAGAATCTTTTTTTTTTTTTTCTTTAAATGAATGTTTGATAATTAATTTAATTTGTTTAACAGACATCAGTTCAGTTGCATCTGACTCTTTGCAACCTCATGGACTGCAGCACTCCGTGGTTCCATGTTCAGTTCTAACTGGTGCTTCTTGACCTGCATACATATTTCACAGGAGGCAGGTAAGGTGGTCTGGACTTCCCATCTCTTAAAGAATTTTCCACAGTGTGTTGTTATCCACAGAGTCAAAGGCTTTGGCATAGTCAATAAAGCAGAAGGAGATGTTTTTCTGGAACTCTCTTGCTTTTCTATGATCCAGTGGATGTTGGAAATTTGATCTCTGGTTCCTCTGCCATTTCTAAATCCAGCTTGTACATCTGGAAGTTCATGATTCACATACTGTTGAAGCCTGGCTTGGAGAATTTTGAGCATTACTTTACTACTGTGTGAGATGAGTGCAATTGTGCACTCGTTTGAACATTCTTTGGCATTGTCTTTCTTTGGGTTTGGAAAGAAAACTGACCTTTTCCAGCCCTGTGGCCACTGCTGAGTTTTCCAAATCTGCTGGCATATCGAGTGCAATGCTTTAACAGCATCATCTTTTAGGATTTGAAATAGCTCAACTGGAATTCCTTCACCTCCACCAGCTTTGTTTGTATAGATGCTTCCTAAGGCCCACTTGACTTCAGACTCCAGGATGTCTGGCTCTAGGTGGGTAATCCCACCATCATGCTTATCTGGTTTGTGAAGATCTTTTTTTGTACAGTTCTTCTGTGTATTCTTGCCACCTCTTCTTACTCTCTTCTGCTTCTGTTAGGTCCCTACCATTTCTGTCCTTTATTGAGCCCATATTTGCATGAAATGTTTCCTTGGTATCTCTAATTTTCTTTTTTTTTTTTTAACTTTTTTTTTTAAATTTTATTTAATTTTTAAACTTTTCATAATTGTATTAGTTTTGCCAAATATCAAAATGAATCCACCACATGTATACATGTGTTCCCCATCCTGAACCCTCCTCCCTCCTCCCTCCCCATACCATCCCTCTGGGTTGTCCCAGTGCACTAGCCCCAAGCGTCCAGTATCGTGCATCGAACCTGGACTGGCATCTCGTTTCATACATGATATTTTACATGTTTCAACACCATTCTCCCAAATCTTCCCACCCTCTCCCTCTCCTACAGAGTCCATAAGACTGTTCTATACATCACTGTCTCTTTCGCTGTCTCGTTCACAGGGTTATTGTTACCATCTTTCTAAATTCCATATATATGCGTTAGTATACTGTATTGGTGTTTTTCCTTCTGGCTCACTTCACTCTGTATAATAGGCTCCAGTTTCATCCACCTCATTAGAACTGATTCAAATGTATTCTTTTCAATTGCTGAGTAATACTCCATTGTGTATATGTACCACAGCTTTCTTATCCATTCATCTGCTGATGGGCATCTAGGTCTGCGTGAACAGGCCCAGGAGTGGGAATACCAGAACATGTGGTACTCTATTTGCAGGTTTAAAGGAACCATCACACTGCTTTCCATTGTGCCTTATTCCAATTTATATTCCTTAAATCAGTGTAGAAGAGTTCCCTTTTCCCCACGTTCTATCCAGTCTATATTTTTTTATATTATTTTTCATGATGTTCATTCTGAATGGTGGGAGGGTGGTTATACCTCATTAGAGTTTTGATTTGCAGTTGTCTAACAATTATCTAACTAGACGAACAAAGGTCCATCTAGTCAAGGCTATGGTTTTTCCTGTGGGCATGTATGGATGTGAGAGTTGGACTGTGAAGAAGGCTGAGCGCCGAAGAATTGATGCTTTTGAACTGTGGTGTTGGAGAAGACTCTTGAGAGTCCCTTGGACTGCAAGGAGACCCAACCAGTCCATTCTGAAAGAGATCAACCCTGGGATTTCTTTGGAAGGAATGATGCTAAAGCTGACACTCCAGTACTTTGGCCACCTCATGCGAAGAGTTGACTCATTGGAAAAGACTCTGATGCTGGGAGGGATTGGGGGCAGGAGGAGAAGGGGACGACAGAGGATGAGATGGCTGGATGGCATCACCCACTCGATGGACGTGAGTCTGGGTGAACTCCGGGAGTTGGTGATGGACAGGGAGGCCTGGCGTGCTGCGATTCATGGGGTCACAGAGTCGAACACGACTGAGCGACTGAACTGAACTGAACAATTATCTATAGCAATGTCAAGCAAATTTGACTGTGTTTAAAAAAAAAAAAAGACCCATTTGTTCAATTCAGCTCTTGAGATTGGCTTCTTGAACATCGCCCTGTTTTGAATTATTTGTAATTAACTACTCCAGTACATTTCTTGAGGGTATATGTCCATTACAACCCTGAAGACCTTGTGAATACAAAATTCCCCTAAACCCTAGATTTTAAAAGTGTTGTTACAGGACGTTTCCACAAGGCGGCAGCATTTCCTCATGACTCACTTAACTGCCCAGGGCAGAAACAGCCCTTAGAGAAATTCCCCTTCCTGAGTTTTTGATTAGAGTGGAATATGCCAGAGCTGGTGTCTCCTACTTCTTCCACCTTACCTTCACCCCCAGACAAATCCCAAACCCTGCCCAAACTCAATGCTGAGGATGCTCTAGTACTGAGGTAGGGGTTCTCCAAAAAGGGAGGGTGCTAATGGGAAACCAATCAGTGGGAGAATAAAGACGAATCTACTTTGGAAGTTTTCTAGCTCCAAGGGCGTACCATCCTTTGGGTTCACTGGGCTTGGTTGAGCTCTAGGAGGGCCCACCAAGATTGGTGTACCATTCACAGGGGACCAGGCACCCCAGGTTCACAGGGGGCTCAACTGCTAGCACTTCCCCTCAAACTTTCTCAGGTCTAACACAGTCCAGCCTGGGGACACCAGATCCGGCCACCCAGTCCTGAAGGGAATACAGTTGCCGGTTCTTTAATTTATATATATAAATCTTTAATTTACATTTCATATAAATATAACCCAATTCAGTCATAGCACACATATCTATTCTTCTTCAAATTATTTTCCCATATAGATTATTACACAGTATCAAGTAGTGTTCTCTGTGCTGAAAAGCAGACCATTGTTAATCACCTATTATTTACACATATTTGTTGGCTCAGATGGTAAAGAATCTGACTATAATGTAGGAGGCCCAGGTTCAGTCTCTGGGTTAGGAAGATCCCCTGGAGAAGGAAATGACAAGCCACTCCAGTATTTGTGCCTGGAGGGCTACAGTCCATGGGATTACAAAGAGTCGGACAGGACTGAACAAGCAACACACTATATACCCTACTGTGTATATGCTCATCACAGCCTCCACATTTATGCCTGCCGAGCCCCACCTTGACTGCAACCTGCTTTACTAAGTAGTCACTTCTCTTTCTGTTTGGAAATGAGTTCATTTCTCTTTTTTTGAATTGTTGATTCTACCCCAAAGTAATACCTAGGATATTTGTCTTTTCTTTCTGATTTCTTCACTTAGTATGATCACGTCCAGGTCTCTGTGGATTACTGGAAAATGCAGTATTTCATTCTTTTTAATGTCTGAGTCATAGTCTAACTCCGTATATATATATATGTGTGTGTGTGTGTGTGTGTGTGTGTGTGTATATATATATCTCCACCATATATACGTATATCCACCACATCTTCATTATCCATCCCTCTTACGATGGACATTTTGGTTTCTTCCATGTGTTGGTTATTCTAAAGATGTCCCAGTGAAACTTGAGGGGAATTCATCTTTTCAAATTATGATTTTTCTTCCTGGACAGGCCTAGGAGTGACAATGCAGGATCATACAGTACCTCCATTGTCAATTTTAAAGGTGCCTTCATGCTGCTCTCCAGCGTGCCCCATTCCAATTTATAATCCACATCAGTGTAAGCAGGTTCCCTATCTTCCATGTTCTCTCTCACATTTATTGTTTGTATTCTATTTGATGATGTCTCTTCTGAACAGTGGGAGGTCACACCTCCTTAAAGTTTTGATATGTACTTTGTAAACCTCAGATATGCAGATGACACCACCCTTATGGCAGAAAGTGAAGAGGAGCTAAAAAGCCTCTTGATGAAAGTGAAAGTGGAGAGTGAAAAAGTTGGCTTAAAGCTCAACATTCAGAAAATGAAGATCATGGCATCTGGTCCCATCACTTCATGGGAAATAGATGGGGAAACAGTGGAAACAGTGGCAGACTTTATTTTTGGGGGGCTCCAAAATCACTGCAGATGGTGACTGCAGCCGTGAAATTAAAAGACACTTACTCCTTGGAAGAAAAGTTATGACCAACCTAGATAGCATATTCAAAAGCAGAGACATTACTTTGCCAACAAAGGTCCATCTAGTCAAGGCTATGGTTTTTCCTGTAGTCATGTATGGATGTGAGAGTTGGACTGTGAAGAAGGTTGAGCGCCAAAGAACTGATGCTTTTGAAGTGTGGTGTTGGAGAAGACTCTTGAGAGTCCCTTGGGCTGCAAGGACATCCAACCAGTCCATTCTGAAGGAGATCAGCCCTGGGATTTCTTTGGAAAGAATGATGCTAAAACTGAAACTCCAGTAGTTTGGCCACCTCATGCGAAGAGTTGACTCATTGGAAAAGACTCTGATGCTGGGAGGGATTGGGGGCAGGAGGAGAAGGGGATGACAGAGGATGAGATGGCTGGATGGCATCACTGATTCGATGGACGTGAGTCTGGGTGAACTCCGGGAGTTGGTGATGGACAGGGAGGCCTGGCATGCTGTGATTCATGGGGTCACAAAGAGTCGGACACGACTGAGCAACTGAACTGAACTGAACAGTTCTTCAAGAGATGAGAATACCAGACCACCTTAACTAGCTCCTGAGAAACCTGTATGCAGATCAAGAAGCAACAGTTAGAATCAGACATGGAAAAACAGACTGGTTCAAACTTGGGAAAGGAGTACATCATGGCTATATATTGTCACCCTGCTTATTTAACTTATATGCAGAGTGTATCATGTGAAATGCCAGGCTGGATGAAACTCAAGCTGGAATCAAGATTGCTGGGAAAAATGTAAACAGCTTCAGATATGCAGAAGATACCACTTTATTGGCAGAAAGTAAAGAGGAACTAAAGAGCCTCTTGCTGAAGATGAAAGAAGAGAGTGAAAAAACTGATTTAAAACTCAACGTTCATAAAACTAAGATCATGTCATCTGGTCCCGTCACTTCATGGCAAATAGATGGGGAAACAATGGAAACAGTGACAGACTATTTTCTTAGGCTCCATAATCACTGTGGACAGTGACTGCTGCCATGAAATTAAAAGACAATTGCTCCTTGAAAGAAAATTATGACAAATCTACACAGAGTATTAAAAAGCCGAGACATCACTTTTCCAACAAAGGTCTGTATAATCAAGGGTATGGTTTTTCCAGTATTCATGTATGAATGTGAGAGTTGGACCATAAAGAAGGCTGAACACCGAAGAATTGATGCTTTCAAACTGTGGTGCTGGAGAAAACTCTTGAGAGTAGCTTGGACAGCAAGGAGATCTAAACAGTCAATCCTAAAGAAAAAAAAAAAAAAACCTGAATATTCATTGGAAGGACTGATGCTGAAGCTGACTCATTGGCCACCTGATACTCTCACCATCTGATGAGAAAGTTAACTCATTGAAAAAGACCCTGATGCTGGGAAAGATTGAAAGCAGGAGGAAAAGAGGACGACAGAGGATGAGATGGCTGGATGGTATCACTGATTTAATGGACATGAGTTTGAGCACGCTCTGGGAGATAGTGAAGGACAGGGAAACCTGGCGTGTTGCAGTCCTCGGGGTCGCAAAGAGCCAGACATGACTGAGCGACTGAACAACAACAGTAATGATGTGCAGCATCTCTTCCTGTGTTAAAAAAAAAAAAAGTTCACTTCACCTCTTGAGATTGGCTTCTCGAACATCGCTTTATTTAAAATTCTTTTCATTACCTACCCAGGACATTTCTTGAGGGCACATGTCTGTTCCAGCACTTGCACACCTTGTAAAAAGGAGGTTCCCCCAAGCCCTTGAGTTCAAAGGTGTCGTTATAGGAAATGTCCACAAGGCGGCAGCATTTCTTCATGCCCCACTTGGCTACTAGGGCAAACAGCCCAAGAGAAAAGTTCTCTCTTGGTTGTGGATGAGTAGAACGTTCCAGGTCTTGTGTCTCCTTACTTCTTCGCCCGTTATCTTCATCCCCAGACATATCCAAAACCCTGCGCAAAGTGTGATTCTGAGGGTGCCTGGTACTGAGGTGGGGGGATTCCAGGGAAAGAGGGTGCTGATGAGAAACAACCCCTATGAGACTTAAAGACTAGTCCACTTTGCAAACCCTTTTCAGCTCCAAGGGCTTGCCGTTCTTCTTAGGCTTGGTTGAGCTCCAGGAAGGCTTGAGTGAATCAGGAGATTGGAGTTCCATGCAAAGAGGACCAGGAGCTCCAGGTGCTTTCTTCCCAGCTCCCGCTGGTCCACCACACTCCCGCCTCAGACCCAAGGCTGCACAGGCTCCAGAAACGTAATATCAGCCCAGGTTACCCAGGGTAAGATGAACACTGTAGGCATTGTTTTTCTTCTTTTTTCTTTATAAGTTTAATTTGTGTTTCATATGGAATATAAGCTGATTCAGTGATACATATTCATATATCTATTATTTGGATATTTTTCATATAGGTTATATATAATAATACAGGGTCAAATAGTTTTCTGTACTCTATGTCCATGTGGATTACCAATATATGTATATATTTTTACTTATGAAAATATGTGTATATTTTTACATTTGATTTATTTATATCTATCTCAAACTGTGTACATGCTAATCACATCCTCCAAATTTATGCCCCCATCATCTTCACTTATACCCTGGGATAACCATAACGTGGTTTGCTAAGTGCTTGCATCTGTTTCGGTTTGAAAATGAATTCATTTACTTCGAATGAATCTTTTCGGATTATGGTTTTTCTGCATCAGAGACCTAGGAGTGGCTTGCAGGACCACGTGGTGCCCCTGTGTTCAGTGCCTACAGCTCTCCATAGTGCCTGTTGCCAATTTATATTCCCCCAACCACTGTAGGAGGGCTGCCTTTCCTCCGTGTTCTCTCCAGGCTTTATTGTTTGTGTTCTTTTTTAAGATGTCCATTCTGAGCAGTGGGAGGGCATACGTCTTTTGAGTTCTGAGTAGCAGTTCTCTAACAGAAGCAACGTGCAGCATAATTCATGTGTTTAAAAAAAAAAAAAAAGGTACATTCAATTGACCTCTTGATATAGGTTTCTTGAACATCTCCCTATTTTAAATTCTTTTTCGATTATCTACCCCACAATGTTTCATGAGGGCAGGTGTCCTTTACAGCCCCATACTGCTGCTGCTGCTGCTGCTAAGTCGCTTCAGTCGTGTCCGACTCCGTGCGAACCCAGAGACGTCAGCCCACCAGGCTCCCCAGTCCCTGGGATTTTCCAGGCAAGAACACTGGAGTGGGTTGCCATTTCCTTCTCCAATGCTGCTGCTGCTGCTAAGTCACTTCAGTCATGTCCGACTCTGTGCGACCCCATAGACGTCAGCCCACCAGGCTCCCCCGTCCCTGGGATTCTCCAAGCAAGAATTCTGGAGTGTGTCTTCTCCAATGCATGAAAGTGAAAAGTGAAAGTGAAGTCGCTCAGTTGTGTCTGACTCTTAGCGACCCCATGGACTGCAGCCTACCAGGCTCCTCCATCCATGGGATTTTCCAGGCAAGAACACTGGAGTGGGTTGCCATTTCCTTCTCCAATGCATGAAAGTGAAAAGTGAAAGTGAAGTCGCTCAGTCGTGTCTGACTCTTAGCGACCCCATGGAGCGCAGCCTACCAGGCCCCATAGGCCTCGTGAATACACAGTGCCCATACCCCGCGGATTTTAAAGTTGTTGTTACAAGAAAGGTCCGCAAGTTGGCAGTATTTCCTCATGCCTCACTCAGCTTCCTGGGGCAAACAGAGCCCTAGAGAAATTCTTGCCTCTGCCATTGAGAATTAGGGTAGAATGTGCCAAGGGGTGTGTCTCCTTAACTTCTTCCCCCTTAACCGTCACCCCCCAGACACATCCCACACCCTGTGCACACTGCGATGCTGAGGGTACCTGGTACTGCAGTGACGGGACCCCAACCAGGATGGTGCCGATTAGAAACCAACCACTAGGAATCTTAAAGACAAATCCACTTTGGAATCCCTTTCCAGTTCCAAGGGCTGACCGCTCTCTGTAGGCTTGGCTGAGCTCTTAGAGGGCTTGAATGAATGCGGAGATTGTGGTCCCATCTGCAGAGGACCAGGAGCTCCAGGTCCAAAGAGGCTCAACTGCTGGCACTTCTTTCCCAGCACCCCCATCCACCACATTCCCACCTTCAGACCCCAGGCTGCCCAGGCTCCAGAAATACACCACCAGCCCAGGCTCACCCAGGCTAAACGGAATTCTGTTGTCATTGTTTTTTATCCTTTTTGTTTATAATTTTAATTTGTATTTCATTTGGAATATAAGCTTATTCAATGATACATATTCATATATATATTCTTCAGATTTTTCTCCCATGTAGGTTACCACACAGGGTCAAGTAGAGTTTTCTGCACTATAAAGTATGCCCTTGTGGATTAACTAGTACAAGTTTATATATTTATTTATGTAAATATGCATATATCTATATGTTTTTAAATTTATATGTGTATATATTTGGAGAAGGAAATGTCAGCCCACTCCGGTATTCTTGCCTTGGAAATCCCATGGACAGAGGAGCCTGGCAGACTATAGTCAATGAGGTCTCAGAGAGTCAGACATGATTGAGTGACTAAACACACACACACACACATATATATTTATATCTGTCTCTCACTGTGTATGTGCTAATCACATCCTCTGAATTTATGCCTCCTTCATCTTCACCTATTCCCTGTGGTAACCATAACTTGATTTGTTAGGTTGTGATCCGTTTTGGTTTGAAAATGAGTTCATTGTTTTGAATGTGTTTTTTCAAATTTTCTCATGATTCTTTCTGGTACACAGTTTTTTCTGCACTGACATGTCCATGAGTGAGATTGCCAGATCATGTGGTACCTCTGTTTTCAGTTTTAAAGGAACCTTCATACTGTTCTCCATCCTGCCTCATTCCAATTTACATCCCCCAGATCACTGCAGGAGGGTTCCCTTTCCTCCATATTTTCTCAGGTATTTATGGTTTGTAGTCTTTTTGATGATGTCCATTCTAAGCAGTAGGAGGTCATACCTCTTTTGAGTTCTGACTTGCAGTGCTGTAACAATTACCAATCAGAGACACAGAGTTTCGAAGAATAGCAAGGAGCAATATGAAAGCCTTCCTCAGTGATCAGTGCAAAGAAATAGAGGAAAACAATCAAATGGAAAAGACTAGAGATCTCTTCAAGAAAATTAGAGATACCATAAAACACTGTTGAAAGAAATCAAAGATGACACAAATAGGTGGAGAAATATACCATGTTCATGGATTGGAAGGATCAATATAGTGAAAATGAGTATACTACCCAAAGCAATCTATAGATGCAATCCCTATCAAGCTGTCAATCCCTATCAATGTAATCCCTATCAAGATACCAATGGTATTTTTCAGAGAACTAGAACAAATAATTTCACAATTTGTATGGAAATACAAAAAACTTTGAACAGCCAAAGCAACTTTCAGAAAGAAGAATGGAACTGGAGGAGTCAACCTGCCCAATGTCAGGCTATGCTACAAATCTACAGTCATCAAGACAGTATGGTACTGGCACAAAGACAGAAACATAGATCAATGGAACAAAATAGAAAGCCCAGAGATAAATCCACGTACCTACGGACACCTTATCTTTGACAAAGGAGGCAAGAATATACAATGGACAAAAGACAATCTCTTTAACAAGTGGTGCTGGGAAAACTGGTCAACCACTTGTAAAAGAATGCAACTAGAACACTTTCTAACACCATACACAAAAATAAACTCAAAATGGACTAAAGATCTAAACGTAAGACCAGAAACTATTAAACTCCTAGAGGAGAACATAGGCAAAACAATCTCTGAAGTAAATCATAGCAGGATCCTCAATGAACCACCTCCCAGAGTAATGGAAATAAAAGCAAAAATAAACAAATGGGACCTAATTAAACTTAAAAGCTTTTGCACATCAAAGGAAACTATAAGCAAGGTGAAAAGACAGCCTTTAGAATGGCAGAAAATAATACCAAATGAAACAACTGACAAAGAATTAATCTCAAAAATATACAAGCAACTCCTGTAGCTCAATTCCAGAAAAATAAGTGACCCAATCAAAAAATGGGCCAAAGAACTAAACAGACATTTCTCCAAAGAAGACATACAGATGGTTAACAAACACGTGAAAAGATGCTCAACATCACTCATTATCAGAAAATGCAAATTAACACCACAATGAGGTACCATCTCATGCCGGTCAGAATGGCTGCTATCAAAATGTCTACAAACAGTAAATGCTGGAGAGGGTGTGAAGAAAAAGGAACTCTCTTACACTGTTGGTGGGAATGCAAACTAATACAGCCACTATGGAGAACAGTGTGGAGATTCCGTAAAAACCTGGAAATAGAACTGCCGTATGACCCAGCAATCCTACTGCTGGCAAACACACTGAAGAAACCAGAATTGAAAGAGACACGTGTACCCCAATGTTCATTGCAGCATTGTATATAATAGCCAGGACATGGAAACAACATAGATGTCCATTGGCAGACAAATGGATAAGAAAGCTGTGGTACATATACATAATGGAATATTACTCAGCTACTACAAAGAATGCATTTGAATCAGTTCTAATGAGGTGGGTGAAACTGGAGCCTATTACACAGAGCGAAGTAAGTCAGAAAGAAAAACACCAATACAGTATATTAATGCATATATATGGAATTTAGAAAGATGGCAACGATGACTCTCTATGCGAAACAGTGAAGGAGACACATATATAAAAAACAGAATTTTGGACTCTGTGGGAGAAGGTGAGGGTGGGATGATTTGAGAGAATAGCATTGAAACATGTTATTACCATATGTGAAACAGATCGCCAATTCAGATTTGCTACATGAGACAGGGTGCTCAGGGCTGGTGCACTGGGATGACCCTGAGAGATGGGATGGGGAGGGAGGTGGGAGGGGTTTCAGGATGGGAACACATGCACATCCGTGGGTAATTCATGTCAATGTATGGCAAAAACCACCACAATATTGTAATAGCCTACCAGGTTCCTCTGTCCATGTGATTTTCCAGGCAAGAGTACTGGAGTGGGTTGCCATTTCCTTCTCCAGTAAAGTAATTAGCCTCCAACTAAAATAAAATAAAATAAAAAGTCCAACCTCCAAAAAAAAAGAAAATTAGAAATACCAAGGGAACATTTCATGCAAAGATGGGCTCAATAAAGGACAGAAATGGTAGGGACCTGACAGAAGCAGAAGATATTAAGAAAAGGTGAAAAGAATACACAAAAGAACTATACAAAAAAGATCTTCACGACCCAGATAATCACGATGGTGTGATCACTCACCTAGAGCCAGACAGCCTGGAATGCAAAGTCAAGTGGGCCTTAGGAAACATCACTGTGACCAAAGCTAGTGGAAGTGATGGAATTCCAGTTGAACTATTTCAAATCCTAAATGATGATGCTGTGAAAGTGCTGCACTCAAGATGCCAGCAAATTTGGAAAACTCAGCAGTGGCCACAGGACTGGAAAATGTCAGTTTTTCCAGTCCCAGAGAAAGGCAATGCCAAAGAACGCTCAAACTACCACACAATTGTACTCATTTCACAAGCTAGTAAAGTAATGCTTAAAATTCTCCAAGCCAGGCTTCAACAGTACATGAACTTCCCAATGTTCAGGCTGATTTTAGAAAAGGCAGAGGAACCGGAGATCAAATTATCAACATACATTGGATCATTGAAAAAGCAAGAGAGTTCCAGAAAAACATCTATTTCTGCTTTATTGACTATGCCAAAGCCTTTGATTGCGTGGATCACAACAAACTGTGGAAAATTCTTAAAGAGATGTGATTGTCAGAGCACCTGACCTGCCTCTTGAGAAACCTGTATGCAGGTCAGGAAGCAACAGTTAGAACTGGACATGGAACAACAGACTGGTTCCAAATAGGGAAAGGAGTATGTCAAGGCTGTATATTGTCACCCTGCTTATTTAACATAAATGCAGAGTACATCATGAGGAATTTGGGGCTGGATGAAGCACAAGCTGGATCAAGAGTGCCAGGAGAAATATAAATAACCTCAGATATGCAATTGACACCACCCTTATGGCAGAAAGTGAAGAAATAAAGAGCTTCTTGATGAAAGTGAAAGAGGAGAGTGAAAAAGTTGGCTTAAAGCTCAACATTCAGAAATTGAAGATAATGGCATTTGGTCCCATCACTTCATGGCAAATAGATGGGGAAACAGAGGAAACAGTGTCAGACTTTATTTTTTGGGGCTCCAATTTCACTGCAGATGGTGATGCAGCCATGAAATTAAAAGACGCTTACTCCTTGGAAGGAAAGTTATGATCAACTTAGATAGCATATTAAAAAGCAGAGACATTACTTTGCCAACAAAGGTCTGTCTAGTCAAGGCTATGGTTTTTCCAATGGTCATGTATGGATGTGAGAGTTAGACTGTGAAGAAAGCTGAGTGCCAAAGAATTGATGCTTTTGAACTGTGGTGTTGGAGAAGACTCTTGAGAGTCCCTTGGACTGCAAGGAGATCCAACCAGTCCATCCTAAAGGAGATCAGTCCTGGGTGTTCATTGGAAGGACTGATGCTGAAACTCCAATACTTTGGCCACCTGATGCGAAGAGGTGACTCATTTGAAAAGACCCTGATGCTGGGAAGGGTTGGGGGCAGGAGGAGAAGGGGACGACAGAGGATGAGATGGCTGGATGGCATCACTGATTCGATGAACGTGAGTCTGAGTGAACTCTGGGAGTTGGTGATGGACAGGGAGGCCTTGCGTGCTGCGCTTCATGGGGTCACAAAGATTCGGACACGAATGAGGGACTGAAATGAACTTAAGCCTTATCCTTACCTCCTTATCCCCTTAGGCTTCATCCTCTCCACCTCCCCCCACCCCCAGACAAATTTGAAACCCTGCCTCAGGGAGATACTGAAGGTGCTCTGGTTAGAAAGCAGGGGAAGGAACCTGAAGAAGCTGCAGGTGAGAAACCAACCACTAGAGAGCAATCCACTTGGGAAACCCTTTCCAGCTCCCTGCGCGCAGGGTTCTTTGGGTGCACTAGGTTTGGTTCAGCTCCAGGAGGGCATGCCTGCTTCCGGAGTTTAGGGTTCATTCCCCAGGGGGCCAGGCATTACAAGCCCAAGGCAGGCTCCACAGCTGGCACTTCCTCCCAAACCTTCTCAGGTCTACCCCAGGCCAGCCTCGGCACCCAAGGCTGCTCAGACTCCAGATACGTGACCCCAGACCTGGTGACCATGGGCCTGAGGGGGATACCGCTGATATTTTTTTCTTCTTTTGCTTTTTAAATTTAATTTGTATTTCATATGGAATATCACCTGATTTAGTTATAGGCATTCTTTTATCCTTTTTCCCATTCTTTTCCCATTTAAGTTATTACACAGTGTTCATTAAGTTCACTGTGCTATATACTAGGTTCTTGTTGATATCCTAATATATATATATGTGTGTGTATATTTATTACCATATATATATATATGAACCACAGCATCCTAATTTTTTCTTTCCTTAGCCCCACCTTTTATGTGATGTAACTGACCACCAGTTTGCTTGCTGTGTTGTTGAGTTCGCTTTTGCTTGGAGAATCATTTTTATTGATTTTTGGTTCTACCCAAAAGTGATATCCTAGGCTATTTGTCCTTCTCTGACTTCCTTCACTTAGTATGATATTGTACAAATCCATGTATTTTGCTGGAAAGGTGTTATTTCTTAGTTTTAATGTCTGAGTCCTGTTCTATTGTATGTGTATGTATATGACACATCTTCCTTATCCATCCCTCTGATGATGTCTTGATTATTCTAAAATGTGCTGCATTGAATGTTTGGGTGCATTTGTCTTTTCAAATTATCATTATTCTCCACCGACAGGCCTAGGAGTAAGATTGCAGGATCATGTGGTACCTACCTGTATTTTCGATTCTGGAGGAACTTTCATACTCTTCTCTATCATGCCTGTTTCCAATTTATATTCCCGAGGGTTCCCTTTTCGACAGGCCCTCTCCTGCATGTATTCTTTACTGTCTTTTGGATGATGGCTATTGAGAAGGGTGCGATCAGAAATCTGTACCCATGGTATACATTTTGGAAATAGAATTTTGCCACCATCACTGAGACTGCCCCCTGTCCTGTCTCAGACAAAAATGCCACCAAACATATCCAGTATGCTTATTTCTATCATCATTAATTATGTTTTTTTTTCTTATTTTGAGCTTTAGGAAATGGAATAATAGATTATGTCTTTTTTGGTTGTCACATTTATTTCACTCAACATTTGTTGTTAACTTTCTAATTTGTTGCAACAGTAGTTTGTTAACTGGCATTGTGGGCAGTTTTCTCCAGTGTGAATATATGGACATCTGTTCATCTGTTCTTCTGTAGATGATTCTTGTGTATGAATTGTGTTGCTATCAATCTCCTTTGACATGTCTTTTGGTAAAGTTACATACACATTTATGTTGATTTTATGCTTAGAATTGTAACTGTTTAGCTATACATATATTTTCAGTATTAGTAGATAGTGTCAGTTTCCTAAAATATTTCTGCAAAATTATGCTCTCATCAGCAATGTATGAGAGTGTTTTAGTTTCTGATAATAGGACCATATGTTTTTCTCTTTATTTTAACTCTTTTGGTGGGTGTATTAGCTTCCCTGGTGGCTCTGATGGTAAAGAATCTGCCTGCAATGCAGGTGAACTGGGTTCAGTCCCTGGGTCAGGAAGATCCCCTTGAGAAGGAGATGGCTACCAACTCTAGTATTCTTGCCTGAGAATCCCAGGGACAGAAGAGCCTGGTGGGCTATAGTCCAGGGGATCTCAAGGAGTCGGACACGACTGAGTGACTTAGCACACACAGTGGGTGGGTAGTGGTGTCCTATTGTATTTTAATTTGTATTCATCTGATAATGAAAGTGGTTCAGCAAATTTTAATATTTTTTAAACAACTCATTGGAAAAGATTCTGATGCTTGGAGGGATTGAGGGCAGGAGGAGAAGGGGACGACAGAGGATGAGATGGCTGGTTGGCATCACCGACTCGATGGATGTGAGTTTCAATGAACTCTGGGAGTTGGTAATGGACAGGGAGGCCTGGCATGCTGCAATTCGTGGGGTCGCAAAGAGTCGGACAAGACTGAGCAACTTAACTGAACTGAAACAACTTTTACATCGTCTTCAATGAAGTGCCTTTTCAAGGCTCTGAGTCGTTTAGCTATTGAGTTTTCTTTTGTTTACTTATTGATTCAAAGGTATCTTGTGGCCATGAAGTTTCTGGGAGGTATATACCTTTTTTTTCCCTCAAAATGTGTTTTGCTCTTTTGCTCTCTAGATCGAATCTTTTGAGGTATGTGTTTCTTCATTTAAGAAAATCCAACTCGTCTTTTTTTTTTTTTTAAATAAATAGTGCTTTTGGATTTCTTTATACAATCTTTCTTTGCTCTGTGATCATATACATATTCTTCTGTATTTTCTTCTAGGACCTTTATTAACCTTTGCATTTAAATATGTAATGCCTAGATCTTTAATCTGTTTGAATTAGCTTTTGTTTTTGATACAAAATAGAGACCAAGATGCATTTTTTCCATATGGATAACCAATTCAGCCGTTTATATATTTTTGCTTATTTTTATGTAAATTAGTTTACAATATTATACTAGCTTCAGGTATACAACAGAGTTATTCAACATTTAAAGTTGTAACAACATAATGGTGTTATTTCCCAGAACTTTATAATGTATCCATGTTGCTTCTCTCTTTTATACATAGAACTTTCTATCTCTTAATCTCATACCCCTATCCTGCCCCTTCATCGTTCCCTCTCCCTCCTGGTAACCACTAGTTTGTGCTTTATTTCTGTGAGCCAGCTTCTATTTTGTTATATGCATTCATTTGTTTATTATTATTTTTTTTTTAGATTCCACACATAGATGATAACATAGAATATTTGTTTTCTCTGTTTGCTTCATTTCACTAAAGCATAGTGAAATGCTTGGTCCACCACTGATGAAATGCTTGGTCTGTTGGTCCATCCACATTGTTACAAATGGTAGAATTTCATTCTTTTTTTCAGTCATTTAAAAATATTTATTTTATACACATAGATGTATATATGCATAGGTTATCAATTTATTTATCTATATGGGTGTATGTCTATATACATCTTTATGTTTGTGTATATGTGTATGTATATATTGTATTAGCATATATATTGGCTTGTTACATATTAATTATGTATGAGAATATTTTTTTTCCTTATTGTCATGGAATGCACATTCTCAATGTGCAAAATACTTGTTACTGATTAGTAAATTAAATACCATGAGAGGAGAATATGCACAACTCTGTTACTTTCTCAGGTTTTGAATATTCTGATCTTTGCGACCACCATGCAAAGTTTATAGGGCAGGTGCATTGAACACACTGAGAAGAGAACTTTACTGCATTAGAAATCCTGTGGCATCTAAAGATCATACGGGAGAAAGAATGGGAATTGATTTGTTCTGAAGATTCTGATTCCACTGCTTCCAGGCTCACTGGCTTTAAAATGAAATATTAAATTACTAATTCCATACTAGTAATGGGCAAACTTAATAATTCAGTCAGGCAAGCAGATACAGTGAAGTGAATGCCTGCACACATGGGGCCCCTATGGCTTTCACAGGTGTTAATGAATGACAGACTATTGCTGTCTTTATCGTGTTTGACTTTGCAGAACAGTAGACACAGACAAATCAAGGCAAGTATTAATTATCCTGGCAATAGAACAAAGGTTAGTATTAGGATTTCGGTCTTAGTTGTTGAACTTAAGTAAATTTTACTGTCTATCAAGTTAAGAAAGTGTAAGTAATATTCCATTAAAACATACACCTGAAAATTGGAGAATTAGATAAGTTATTGTAACATTACAATTACATAGGAAATGAGAAGAAGAGGAAAATAAGCATGCTTAAAACATTTATTAGGAACTTAAATAAAAACATAAAAACATCAACAATAAATAACATTTAAAAATTAGTCTCAAATTATCACTACACTTGTCAAATAATATTATAAACAGTGTATAGTTTTTCTATAATTTTTAAATTTCTCCAGAATTTATTTTTGGAAATGCAATTATTTACCAACTAGCAAAGCAACTGCTTTACAGTCACAGCAATGTAATTAGAGGGCAGATCAGTGAAAAAAAGCTTTGCAATGGTAATTATCTGAATTTTGTATCACAATAATGTTTTTCCTACATTTGTATGTTCTTCAAATAATAGTTTTCAAAATGATACGAGCTAACAAGGTCAAAATAAAAGTGAATATTTTATATGTAAACTCTTAATTGTTTTTGACTACAATTTAACCTTATTTCAATCTTATTACAGTTTGATCAGAATGTACATTTCAAATCCATCTTGAATTTTTTTTTGGACTTAATCACTCCTTAATGAAATGAGTCCTTTTTCTTTTGGACTTTTTTTTGGACTTAATCACTCCTTAATGAAATGAGTCCTTTTTCTTTCTTTCTTTTAAGTAGACTGCATTTTAATTTAAAATGTAGCTATGATGTGAACACACCTACTAAGTTTGAAATATGACTTTCTTGACAATATCAGAAAAGAATAGACTGTACTTTATCATCTTTCTTCAGTGTCTTATGAACTTATTCAACCTGACCATGACCCAGTTTTCTTTACACAATGACTAAGGCTGTCTGACATGAAAGGTTCGTCATACATGTTAGCTGGAAGAGGAATATGTTTGATTATTTCTCTGATAGGACAGTGTACTTAGTTCTGTGTTCAAACATGATATAAGGGTCATCCCACTTGTTTCTTGTTCTACTATGGTCACAATGGATCTGTCTAATTATTTTTTATATTTTTTAGAAACTGCTTATGATCCAGCGGAATCATGGCTTAGTGAGTGTCATTGACTAGCTGTTGACTGTCAATATCATTATGATTCTAGTTGTCATTTTGATAGACATACCTTCCATTTTCATTTATTTGTTTACAGCGAGTGTGTTCATCTTCCTTGTTTTCTTTTAGATTCCACTCCTTTCCTCTATTCTTAGGCACTTAAATTCAGTATATCAATCCTTATTTCTGTGCTACAAGTTACTTATATTAATAATATATTGGTATTACACATCTTTGTAAAATTTTACTTTACTGTAACATATTTTTAAGCTTGAAGTATTTTATTAATTACCCATTTTTACTTCTCCACAACAAAATGTATGCATAAGTTATTTTACATTTTATAATAAATTAGAAGATGGTAAAACTTTTGCTTTTTGGTCATGCAGCTCATAGTGAGAGGGTAAAGGGAATAGTTAATTATGCCCTAACTAGAAAAAAACAAAAACAAAAGAGACTTCCTTGACACAAACAGTTCGAACTATCGCTTTGTTTCACATTTGCATTTCTAAGAAAGCTGTCTTAATAAGATTCAAAATGCCTCTGTATTCTAAACAGTGAATAAAGGATGATGGTGAAATGAGAAAAGAGAACCACTTTGATCCTCTGTCCATGTGTACCTTCTAAAGCAAATGAACTTCAGAAAACAGTATTAATAAAATGGAAGTTGAAGGTCTTAGAAATAATTTTCCTAAAACTATTTATGTCCCTGTCCCTTTAGGGAAGCCTCCCTGAGTTGCCAGAGCATTACACATCCCCCAGGGCAGACTGTTAGTCTGGTGGGTTAACTGATAAGAAATGAGTTCTGTGGAGGAATCTGAAAGGTCCAGTGTCCCAGGGTGTCAGAGAGTGGCACAGGCAAGTATCAGAGCAGAGAGAACAAAGAGGGAGGGGTCAGGCTGCTCTCACTGATGTTCAGCTGGGCTCTCCAGCGGACCAGTCAGACTGCTGCCAGGGTACTTGGAATCAGTCCCTCATGAATGCCAGCAGTCATAATTTCCAGGTCACTCAGGGAGACTTTTAATCCTAATGAAAAATTTAATAGAAAATAAGAAGACCCAATTCAATATTAACCAAAATGCTGCAAAGGAAAATTGCTTAAAAAGAAAATATTGTAAAAAATGTTATAAATTCAGAGCAAATGAATTCCAAAGCTTGGGTGTAGCGTAGTCTACATTCCTACCAATGGGCTATTTTCTTCTGTACACACTTTGTCGTTGCTGTTGTTCAGTTGCTCAGTCTTGTCCTACTCTCTACAACACCATGGACTGCAGCATGCCTGGTTCCCCTGTCCTTCAGTGTCTCCTGGAGCTTGCTCAAATTCATGTCCATTGAGTAGGTGATGCTATCTCACCATCTCATCCTCCACTGTCCCCTTCTCCTTCTGCCTTCGGTCTTTCCCAGCATCAAGGTCTTTTCTAGTGAGTTGGCTCTTCCCATCAGGTGGGCAAAGTAATGGAGCTTCTGCTTTAGCATCAGTCTTTCCAATGAATATCCAGGGTTGATTTCCTTTAGGATTGTCTGGTTAGACCTCCTTGCAGTCCAAGGGACTCCCTAGGGTCTTTTCCAGCACCACAATTCAAAAGCATCGATTCTTCAGCACCCAACCTTCCTTATGGTCCAACTGTCTCATCCATACATGACTACTGGGAAAAGTATAACTTGACTATATGGACCATTATCAGCAAAGTGATGTCTCTGCTTTAAAATATGCTGTCTACGTTTGTTATAGCTTTCCTTCCAAGGAACAAGCATCTTTTAGTTTCATGACTGCAGTCACCATCCACAGTGATTTTGAAGTTCCCAAAAATAAAACCTGTCACTGCTTCCACTTTTTCCCTTCTATTTGCCATAAAGTGATGGGACCAGACGTCGTGATCTTAGATTTTTGAATGTTTAGTTTTATGTCAGCTTTTTCAGTCTCCTCTTTCACCTTCATCAAGAGGCTCTTTAATTCCTCTTTACTTTCTGCCATCTGCATATCTGAGATTGTTGATATTTCTCCCAGCAATCTTGATTCCAGCTTGTGAATCATCCAGCCTGGAATTTCACATGATGTACTCTGCATATAAGTTACATAAGCAGGGTGACAATATACAGACTTGTTGTACTCTTTTCCCAATTTTGAACCAGTTCTTTATTCCATGTCTGGTTCTAACTGCTGCTTGTTGACCTGCATACAGATTTCTCAGGAGGCAGATCAGGTGGTCTGGTATTCCCATCTCTTTAAGAATTTTCCACAATTTGTTGTGATCCACACAGACAAAGGCTTTTGCATAGTCCACAAAGCAGAAGTAGATGCTTTTATGGAATTCTCTTGCTTTTTCTATAATCCAACGAATGTTGGCAATTTGATCTCTGATTCCTCTGCCTTTTCTAAATGCAGCTTGTACATTTGGAAGTTCTTGGTTCACTTACTGCTAAAGCCTAGCTTGAAGAATTTTGGGGATAATCTTACTGGCAAGCCAATTGAGTGCAAATGTATGGTAGTTTGAACATTCTTTGACTTTGCCCTTCTTAGGGATTAGAATGAAAACTGACCTTTTCTAGTCTTGTGGCCACTGAGTTTTCCAAATTTGCTAACATATTGAGTGTAACACTTTAACAGCATCATCTTTTAGGATTTTATATATCTCAACTGGAATTCCATCACTTCCATTAGCTTTATTTCACGTTCTGTACAGACTTACCGACACTAAATATTGAGATTTTAGTTGCATGGGGAACTTCTATTAACATCTGTTGTAGCTCAGTTATATAGCTAATTGGAGTCTGCAGTCTAATGACAGTATAAAAAAACCATTAAAAGAAGCAAATATTTAGACAAAAAGTAGAAGGACAAACAAAAATACCCCCAAAGAAGACTCTTATAATGGTGTATTACAAAGCTATTAAATATAAGTTGATTTCCATTTTATTGCTACTAAAAAGGTGACTATATTTGTGTTTATTAATGTTTCTGGGAAATTACTTCTATTTTACCTTTTATATATAATTAAGGAGTTTTTTTTTGTCTCGTAAAGACATTGTTTTAAAATATCAAATAGTGTTTCTTTGACACCTGTTGAAAACATCCCTGCCTTGCTATTGGTAGTGTATGAAGGCATAAAAATGTTTTCTTTAAGAGTTAATATTCATGACAAATCACTCACAAGTAACTGAAATCTTATTTCACACAATTATACACCAAATATTATAATGTAAAGTAGTACTAGAATAATATTGCTCCTAAGCCTGTAGTAGAAGCAAAAGAAAATAACCTTTGATATCATTCTACTTTAATAAGATTTCCATGTTACTGCAAAAAAATTCTAAGTAACACTTGTTCACAGGAAAAAAGACTAACAAATTTCACAAGCAATTAAGACACCATCAGTGACAAACAGTGGAAACTCCAGACAAGATTACTATTACAGGCAAGCAATGACCCGCATATGAAAATTATCAGACACTAAAATATGATAATCAGAAGTTAGCATTATCTGATATTAAAATATGTTTAATATGAATAACAAATTAAAGTACATTTTAAAAAGATGAGTGATAAAAATGAACTGGTCTATCACATACATTATTTATATATATATATATATATGGGACAGATTAAAGGCGGGAGAAGAAGGGGGCAACAGAGGATGAGATGGTTCGATGGCATCACCGACTCTATGGACATGAGTTTGAGTAAACTCTGGGAGTTGGTGATAGACAGCGAGGCCTGGTGTGCTGTAGTCCTTGGGGTCACAAAGAGTTGGACATGACTAAGTGACTGAACTGAACTGAAAACATAAATAATTTGGATTTAAAAATAAGATATTAGAAGGAACAGAACCTGGAATTATTTAAATTGATGTTGAAAAAGAGAAAGAGGAAGAAAGAAATTACTCATCTAGGCAAAAAATGGTAAAGATGCTAAACCATAAGAGGGAGAGAAAGCCTTAAAAGCAGATGGAGGTGAGAGGAGACTGCCAAGGAAGGAACTTCAATTACTATGAGATGAATTTTCAAGGGCAAGAAAGGAAGTGAAGGAAATTGTTGTATCTTTAATGTGCTGAAAGAAAGCACATTTCAACCTAGAATGTTATAATCAGTGAAGCCACCTTTCAGAACATGAACAGAACAAGGTTACAATAGACTAAGGACATATCTCACAAACAAAAGCAGATTTTTTCCCCTTCAGACAATTAAAATTAGCAAGAACAATTAATTACTTAATTAGATGAAACTGAATTGAGAAATGATAATAAAACTCAAGGTTAGACAGACTGAAAAAGAAGGAAAAACAGAAAACACTATTCAAAACAAATTAAAATGCTAAATTCAAGAAACTTGTCTGAAAGAAAACATTTGAAATT
This sequence comes from Bos grunniens, assembly GCF_055505025.1. Taxonomy (NCBI): domain Eukaryota; kingdom Metazoa; phylum Chordata; class Mammalia; order Artiodactyla; family Bovidae; genus Bos; species Bos grunniens. The sequence goes on from NC_141191.1 coordinate 12,589,000, forward strand.
AATTCCAAATAATACTACACTCAGTACATGTTAATTAATGCTGATAAATAATTATTAATATCAGATATACAAGCAAGTAAAGCAAAAGTGTTAATGTTATATAGGACACCACCATAGGATTAAACAATTCAAAAAATCAAGGAAGATACATGAATTAAAGCTGTTGGTATCATATAGAAAATAAACCCCTAACAAACACAAAACTAGAGAAATCATGTTCATTTGAAATTAAAAAAAAAATATATATATATATATATTTCTAGTTCATGGATCAAAATAAAATTATTCCAAATTAAAAAGAGTCTTAATTCATCATTAAGGCACGTTCTTTGCCGTCTGAACCACCAGGAAGTACAAAACGTGTGGCTGTGGACAATGCCATGGTGTCTCGTGGGTCATTGCTGAATAAGGAATGTACTACCCATCAAATCCTACAAAAGGCTTACCTGAATGGCAGTTTTTGTTTTGTTTTTAAGGACAATACTTAGTGATAGTAAGAATACAGAAACAACGTGACGAAACATATATGAAGGAAGCCAGGCACAGAACCTTTGTAATTCCTTGGCTAGTAAGTCCCAAAGTAAGTAGTGGTGTCCGTCAGGCAGTGGGGAATGGCTGTGACAGGCCCAGAGGGAGCCTGTGGGGCTAAGGAGGTGTGTATTACCTTCATTTGTGTAGTGGTTACCTAACTGTAGACATTCTTAATATTCATCAAACTCTGAACCTTGACATTGTACACTTTGCTTTACGACATTGTACACTTTGCTTTACGACATTGTTGTTTTGCAGTTGCCAAGTCATGTCATGTCTAGCTCTTCGAAACCCCATGGACTACAGCATGCCAGGCTTCCCTGTCCTTTACCATTTCCCAGAATTGCCCAAGTTATCTCCACTGAATGGGTGAAGCCATTCAACCATCTCATCCTCTGTCGTCCCCTTCTCCTCCTGCCTTCAATCTTTCCCAGCATCAGGGTCTTCCAATGAGTCAGTTCTTCGCATCAGGTGGCCAAAGTATTGGAGCTTCAGCTTCAGCATCAGTCCCCCCAGAGTATTCAGGGTTGATTTCCTTTAAGATTGACTGGTTTGATCTTCTTGCTTTCCAAGGGACTTTAAAGAGTCTTCTTCAGCACCACAGTTCAAAAACGTCAGTTCTTCAGCACTCTGCCTTCTTTATTGTCCAACTCTCACAACCATACATGACCATTGGAAAGATCATATCCTTGACTATATGGACCTTTGTCGGCAAAGTGATGCCTTTGCTTTATGACATTATGCCTCAATAAGGAAAAATTAAGCCAGTTAAATATAGTGAGCTTAAACAAAAGTTGTGAGAAAAATCTAAAGCAAAACGTAAAGAAAAATTCAAGAAACTTATATGACAAGAATTAAATACATAATTATACGTATCTCATTCTAACAAAAAGCAGAAAAGAGAACAGCTGGGAGAACTGAAGAAATTGAAAGAAAATAATTATCAGTTCAGTTCAGTTCAGTCGCTCAGATATGTCCGACTCTTTGCAACCCCATGGACTGCAGCACGCCAGGCCTCCTTGTCTATCACCAACTCCCAGAGTATATTCAAACACATGTCCATAGAGTCAGTGATGCCATCCAACCATCCCATCCTCTGTTGTCCCCTTCTCCTCCACCCTCTATCTTTCCCACCATCAGGGTCTTTTCAAATGAGTCACTTCTGCAATACTTTGGCCACCTAATGTGAAGAACTGACTCTTTTGAAAATAATTATGGTGAGTCAAATTAATGAAAACAAGTGGAGAATAAAAGTACAGATTTCTTTTTTGTAAAGACTATGAAAATATTGAAAAAACACTCCAAGGTTTAAAACATTAAAAGGAGAAAAAGATATAAGAAATTTCTTTCAAGTAATATGGGAGGCCTTACTGTAGATTTAAAATTATTCTAGCCTTAAATAGTATTGTTTCAAATAATTGATGAAAAAAATTGAAACGCTAAAATGGGAAAAAATGTCAATTAGCATGACTCAAAGAAGAAAACCAGAATAATTCTGTAATCATTCAGAAAATTGAACTTTTAATCAAAGTCTCTTCACAAAGAAGGTAAGAGACCAAACAATTTTAAGGACAAGTTCTACCACTTATCCAAGTAACAGATGATTCTGATATTATATAATCCAAAGATTAAAGAAAACACACATCCTGGACACATGAACCGTATAAGAACATTAGAACACAGAAAAATTAAGGCCAATCTCATCCATGGATATAGAAGCAAAAATACTAAAGTAGGTAATAGCAAATGAACACATCAACATATTCAGATATTGCCTTCTGAGCAATATAGAGACATACCAAAAATGCAAGTTTGGTTTCAAAATAAAATGATATAAGCAGGCAGATTTAAAAATTAAAGAGAAAAATATAATTATTGTGTGTGTGTGTGTGTGTGTGTGTGTGTGTTTAGTCATGTTCAGCTCTTTGCAGCTCCATGGACTATAGCTTGCCAGGCTCCTCCACCCATGGAATTTTCCAGGCAAGACTACTGGAGTGGGATGCCATTTCCTACTGCAGGAGATCTTCTTGACTCAGGGATTCAACCTGTGACTCTTGTGTCTTCTGCATTAGTAGGTAGATTCTTTCCCACTAGCACAACCTGGAATAATAGATACCAAAAGAGCATAATGAAATCTAATATCCCATCTTGATAAAAATCTATCAGCAAACAAGGAATAAAAGTTTGTTACTTACAAACTAAAGGCTGTATTGCAGAATTTACTACAAACATTTTCCTTAGTAGTTAGGTTTTATTACATTACTTGAAGATTAGGAATGAAATATAGATGCAAACTATTTATCTTTTTTTAGTTTAGGCAGCCTACAAAAAAAAGATTTAAAAAGGTGAAATGAAATTATAATTACTTGTAAGTGGAATTCTTGTGTATATATAGCACATGCAAGGAGTTTACAGGTAAAATATTTTCATTAATAAGAGTTTATTAGCATGTTTGATTTACAAAAAATCAATATATATGAACATTTTAAAATTTTCTAACATTTTTAAAGCATGTTTTCATAACTTGTCAATATCAATATTCTTTACAACATAAATAAAAATAGAAATATCTAATGGTTAATGTAAAAAAACAAATGTAGTGAAGCCCTTTAGGAACAAAATTATAAAACTTTATTGAACAATATGGACGAGATATCATTTAGCATAATAAAGATGACAATTTTTGTCAATTGAGTCAAAAGATACAATGAATAGCTAAAGTAACATATTATACAGTGGACTAGCACATCATAATAGAAGTGAGAGAACTATAGATGATTGCATGCTGTTCTTGTTCAGTCGCTCAGTCTTGTCCAACTCTTTTCGACCCCGTGTTCTGTGGCAAGCCAGGATTTACTGTCTCACAATCTCTCAGAGCTTGCTTAAACTCATGTCCATTGAGTCGGTGATGCCATCCAACCATCTTACCCTCTTTCACCCGCCTTTCCTCCTGGCCTCAATCTTTCCCAGCATCAGAGTCTTTTCCAGTGAGTCGGCTCTTCGCATCAGGTGGCCAAAGTATTGGAGCTTCAGTTTCAGCATCAGTCCTTCCAATGAGTATTCAAGGTTGATTTTTTTTTTTTTTTCAGGATTGACTGGTTTGATCTCCTGGGGTCTCTCAAGTTTTCTCCAATACCACAGTTAGAAAGCATCAGTACTTTGGTGCTCAGTCTTCTTTATGGTCCAGCTCTCACACCCATATGTGACTACTGGAATAAACATAGCTTTGACTATGCGGACTTTTGTTAGCAAAGTGATGTCTCTGCTGTGTAATATACTGTCTAGGTTTGTCTTATCTTTTCTTCCAAGGAACAAGTGTCTTTTTATTTCATGGATGAAATATATCAAATAGCAAAAAATATACTTTGGAAGAATAAAAGCAAGTTGCAGAATGATACATATTGCAACTATTTTTGTAAAGTGGAAAAAACAGGCAAAAATTTAAAAAATAGATATTTGATTGCTAATATAGACCTTTATTAGTTAGCTTGTTTTTAGCAACCCTCAATGTCTAAAACCCAAAATTTCAGAACTCAGTTATTTCTCATGAAACTGTCTAAAGCACACGTTCCTCTTGGATGGGTGGCTTTATTTTGAATGGTGACTCCTTTCATTGTGTCACCCCATTGCAGTGGCATCTCTCAGTGCAGAGCAGGAGCTCTAGGCTCATGGCTTTCAGTAGCTGTGGTACACAGGCTCTGTAGTTGTGGCTCCTGGACTCTTGAGTACAGGCTCAGTAATTGTGGTGCATGCACCTTGGTTGCCCAGCATCATGTGAGATCTTCCCGGACCAGGGATCCAACCTGTGCCACTTGTGTTGGCAGACAGATTCTCAACCACTGGACCATCTAGGAAGTCCTCTTGTATATTTTAATCAACTTTCTTATAGGATACAGATGAAAAACTAAAAAGGAAAGCATAGGAATGAGTAATATAAATAACAGTTATTGAGACAAGGTAGAGAATGCAGTCACAGAAGGTACAGTGAACTTTTCAAAGATACAGACTCTATTATACTTTATGCATTTAGTGTAAGTGCATAAATCTATAATACTGTTATTAAAATATGCATACTTTCTATGAATATTGTATATACAAAGTTAATATATGTGAACATCAAAAGACAAAAGATAGGATAGAAGCAAACATGATAATAATAATAATAAATAGCATTTATTAAGGACTTACTGTAGACTAGGAATTGTTTAAAGCACTTTGAATGTTAGACTTAAAGATCTTCATAATAAATGAAGATATAGTATAGTGTAATACTAGCACTATAATCCCACTGTATTAAGAAAAACTCATTCAGAAGGACAATAACTTGCCAAAGTCACATAGCTTGAATGAGCCAAAAGTTACAAAACTAAATTTTGGCTTGTAAGTAGCAAAGAGATACAGCATTAACTACTACAAAGATGATAATTTTTCTAAACATACATTAATGAGCAGACAGCTCTTTTCCAAACTAAAGGCTCTTTACATCAGGTTCGTAATCTCATCTCTGTTTTCACTTCACTCTTCACTCCTCTGAGAGCTTGATTGTACCTACTCCTTTGCATGATTTATCACCTCTTAGTCATCCCTTCACTCTGTCATATAGAATTCTTTACCTTGAACAAATACAAGTTTTGTTTTTGTTTTTGTTTTTTTTACTTTGAATCCCTTTCTACTATGTGTTACAAAATGGAAATAACCCTCATTTAGGAAAAAAAAAAAAACTACAGGTCTACTCTGGAAGCTCAGCTGGTAAAGAATCTTCTTGCAATGCAGGAGACCCCATTCGATTCCTGGGTCCGGAAGCTCCCCTGGAGATGGGAAGGCTACCCACTCCAGTATTCTTGGGCTTCCCTGGTGGACAAGGAATCCACCTGCAATGCAGCAGACCTGGGTTCGATCCCTGGTTGGGAAGCCTCCCTGGTGGAGGACATGGTAATCCATGGCAACTCAAGGCAGTATTCCTGCCTGGAGAATCTCCAAGGTCAGAGGATCTCGGCAGGCTGCAGTCCATGGGGTTGCAAAGAGTTGGACACAACTGAGTGAATAAGATTTAATTAGTTAACACAAAAGATCATAAAAACCGTTGTACTCTTTAGCTGGACAGAATCAAATTTCTGGCCAATCCATTAGCTATTCTGGACAGTATTGTTCAATCGAACAATATAATTGTGACGAAAGTTGCTGTGTTCAGACAGCACTTGTACAAGTGCAGTTGCAAATTGGGGAAGATCTACCATACTTCAGTTTCTATGAACAGCCACTAAGGCATTTAACTAGGTGCCCAAAAAACAGAAGCTGTAATCTTTCTGAAACTCAATCCCAGTTATATCACCACTGGTGGCAGAGTTAAGAAAATTATACTTAACTCTTGAAAAGTTAATGTTATTTCCAATGGCTTTGTCTTTTTGGATAACAAGCTGAAATACATAAGTAGTTGACCAAAGACAAATCTGGGAAGCCCTTTCTCATTTTTCATGGATTGATAAAACTGTAATCACTTTGTTGATGGTAATTTTTGGTTATTTCCTTAGTTCTACCACTTTATTTCTGTTTTCCTTCAAGACACAATATTTAAACAAAGATAACTGTTACTAACTACATCTTTATAAGATCCTCCAAACATTTTTCTCTTTAATTAGAAAGATATCAGTGAATACAAAGCCATTTATAAAATAAAGTAGACTTCTGAGGTTTCCACAAAATATTGAGTTTATTTCTTAGTGTGCTAGTACTATTTTAGTGCATTATAATATGTGTAATCATTCTTATTAACCTTCCCTTTCCTATTCAAAAATCTTTGCAAAACTCTGCTCATGATTATGGATTGAGACAGAGGGAAATTATGAGGCCAGATTGAATAATCTCATTGCTGAAAAGCCCTCATGATTAAAGCTGTCTGGCATCACTAAGCTTATTTTATTAACACAAAAACTTATTTTTCAAACGTAGAAAATATCTCTTCAAATATTTCCAGCCATCCATGAATGCTAATCTGATTATTTAACAAAAGAAAGTTAGAGTTTAGAATTTTACTAATGAATAATCTGTAAAGGATATTTTACCATTGATGATAACACTTGTTAGCTTTCCATAATGAGAAACAGCCCTGTAATGTGTGCAGGAAAGCTTTTAGGAACAAAGAGTGTATATTACTGAAGCAAGGTGTATTTCTACAAAAGATTTTTTTAAAGCTCTTTGAATCTCTAAAACATTAACCAAAATGAAGATCTCAAGAAACAAAAACATGGAAAAATCATGAGCGAATTTTAGCCTATTAAAAGCTTTAAAATTTTTGCTATGATTAGCATTGTCCCTTAAACACTGAGATTTTATCAACTATTTAAAACGTATCCAGATTTCATGGGGCAAGATAGATCATTTCTTCCTCTCATTTATTGAAATATTTTTATAAACCAGTTATAAATAGTTTAATACAGCTATGACATGGGCAAAATCTCTGCAAATATCTGCAAATCACTTAATCTTTTAAATATTTATATATTTTTCATTAGCCCGAAAAGGAGTACATCAAGGCTATATATTGTCACCCTGCTTATTTAAGTTATATGCAGGGTACATCATGAGAAACGCTGGGCTGGAAGAAGACCAAGCTGGAATCAAGATTGCTGGGAGAAATATCAATAACCTCAGAAAGGCAGAAGACACCACTCTTATGGCAGAAAGTGAAGAAGAACTAAAAAGCCTCTTGATGAAAGTAAAAGTGGAGAGTGAAAAAGTTGGCTTAAAGCTCAACATTCAGAAAACTCATGGCATCTGGTCCCATCATTTCATGGGAAATAGATGGGGAAACAATGGAAACAGTGGCTGATTTTGTTTTTTGGGGCTCCAAAATCACTGCAGATGGTGACTGCAGCCATGAAATTAAAAGACGCTTACTCCTTGGAAGGAAAGTTATGACCAACCTAGATAGCATATTCAAAAGCAGAGACATTACTTTGCCAACAAAGGTCCGTCTAGTCAAGGCTATGGTTTTTTCAGTGGTCATGTATGGATGTGAGAGTTGGACTGTGAAGAAAGCTGAGCACTGAAGAATTGATGCTTTTGAAGTGTGGTGTTGGAGAAGACTCTTGAGAGTCCCTCAGATGGCAAGAAGGTCCAACCAGTCCATCCTAAAGGAGATCAGCCCTGGGATTTCTTTGGAAGGACTGATGCTGAGGCTGAAACTCCAATACTTTGGCCACCTGATGCAAAGGTTGACTCATTGGTAAAGACCCTGATGCTGGGAGGGATTGGGGGCAGGAGGAGAAGGGGACAACAGAGGATGAGATGGCTGGATGGCATCACCAACTCGATGGACATGAGTTTGAGTGAACTTCGGGAGTTGGTGATGGACAGCTAGGCCTGGTGTGCTGTGATTCATGGGATCGCAAAGAGTTGGACACAACTGAGTGACTGAACTGAACTGAACAGAACTGCAAACTGTATTGTTACTTGTTTTCTCTTTGTCCTATCTAGTCTTTGTTCCGTTTTCTTTTTTTTTTTTTTTCCTGCCTTCCTTTGCATTAACTAGTATTTTTATCATTTTCTTTTATTTCCTATATTGATTTATCACCCATAACTTTCTTTTGGCATTATTTTAATAGTTGCTGTAATGTTCATAGTATACACTTTAACTGCTCACAGTTTATACTTACTTTATTTTTTTAGTTTACTTTCAAATGATAGTATGCCAATTAATGTATAATAAAATATCCTTACAATGTACTTCTATTTATCTCTTCCTAGCCTTCATGTTCTGTCATATATTTAACTTCAACAGCTGCTGTAAATGCTACAACATGCATAAATAATGAGTCACTTTTCATTATTTCAATAATAATACCTTACAATTATTTATGGATTTACTATTTCTGATGCTTTTTGCCTCTTGTATAGATTCTGGTTTCCATATGGTATCATTTTCCTTCTGCTTACAGCTCTTCCTCGAATATATTGTTATTTTCGTATGTCTGAATAAAATTTATACTTCACCTTCAATTTCTCAAAAATATTTTCCCTTGGTAGTAGTTGTTCAGTTACTCAGTCATGTCCGGTTCCTTGCAACCCCATGGACTGTAGCACACCAAGCTTCCCTATCCATCACTATCTCCTGGAGCTTACTCAAACGCATGTCCATTGAATCAATGATGCCATCCAACCATCTTGTCCTGTGTCATCCCCTTATCCTCCTGCCTTCAATCTTTCCCAGCATCAAGGTCTTTTCTAATCAGTCAGCTCTTTGCATGAGGTGGCCAAAGAACTGGAGCTTCAGCCTCAGTCCTTCCAATGAATATTTAGGGTTGATTTCCTTTAGGATGGGCTGCTTTGATTTCCTTGCAGTCCAAGGGACTCTCAAGAGTCTTCTCCAATACCGCAGTTCAAAAGCATCAATTCTTTGGCACTCAGCTTTCGTTATAATCCAACTCTCACATACATACATGACTACTGGAAAAACCATAGCTTTGACTAGACAGACCTTTGTTGGCAAAGTGATGTCTCTGCTTTTTAATATGCTGTCTAGGTTTGTCATAGCTTTTCTTCAAAGGAGCAAGAATCTTTTAATTTCATGGCTGCAGTCACCATCTGCAGTGATTTTGGAACCCAAGAAAATACAGTCTGTCACTGTTTTCATGTTTCCCCATCTATTTGCCATGAAGTGATGGGACCAGATGCCATGATCTTAGTTTTTTTGAGTGTTGAGTTTTAAGCCAGCCTTTTCACGCTCCTCTTTTACCTACCATCATCAAGAGGCTCTTTAGTTCCCTTTGCTTTCTGCCATAAGGGTGGTGTCATCTGCATATCTGAGGTTACTAATATTTCTCCTGGCAATCTCGATTCCAGCTTGTGGTTCATCCAACCTGGCATTTCTCATGATATACTCTGCACAGAATTTAAATAAGCAAGGTGACAATATACAGCCTTGGCATACTCCTTTATCAATTTGTAATCAGCCTGTTTTTCCATGTCCAGTAACTTGCTTCTTGACCTGCATACAGATTTCTCAGGGGCCAGATAAGGTGGTCTGGTATTCCCATCTCTTTAAGAATTTCCCTTAGTAAATGATTATAAATAAAGTGACTTTTCCTTTCTTTCCCAGTAGTTGAAAGATGTTGCTCTACTCTTTTTCTACTTACATTGGAAATGTTGTTCCATTATAGTTTTTTTTTTCTTCATTTTCTACAACATTTTATTTCTAGAAGGAAAACATAATCATGTAAAGATCTGGTTTCAAACAGATTATAAATTACTTTATAGCTTACTGAACTTTGAGCAATTATAGACAGTATAGAGAAAAGAGACAGGGACAGACTGAGAAAGAGATTCAGTAAGAATGGGGAGTGTTCTTCTTCAAACAGGGGGCTAGATGAGGCATCTCTGAGGAATCAACCTTTGAGCAGAGGTCTGAATTAAGTGAGACAGTTGACTCTTGGGAAAACAGGGAGAAGTGTGTGTTAGACATAAGGAACAACAAACACAGTGACCCTGTGGACAGCTTGGTGTGTTAGAGGAAGGGCAAGGAGAGTAGAGGGGTAAGCAGGAGATGTGAACCTTGGGACTTTGTAGCCATGAAAAGAAGTATACACTTTATTCTTTTTCCACCCCAATCTCAGCTCTGTGGAACTCAAAATAGCCACATACTTGGCTACTTGAAGATGTTCCACTCTTCACTGATGCTCTGTTCATTTCTTCTATTGAGTCTTTTTTCTCTCTCATTCACTTGTGGTTTAATTTCTTTGCTATGCCTTGAAGTTTACTAATTTTTGCTTCTGAAGTATCTCATCTAACATTTACCACCTTTAGTATATTTTTATCATGAGATGTAGTTTTCATGCTTAGAATCTCAGCTTGGATCCTTTCCTATTTCTTTCATCTCTCCCCCTAACATGTTCAATATTTGATCTGGCTTCTTGATGGAGTGTGCAAAAGAGTTATAATCCATTTTTTAAAGTCATTGTCTCATAATCCTATCATTTGTACCATTTTTGAGTCAATTGTTTGATTTCTCTCCCTGTTATTAGTTATAATTTCCTGTTGCTACTGCTGCTGCTGAGTCGCTTCAGTCATGTCCGACTCTGTGTGACTCCATAGACGGGAGCCCACCAGGCTCCCCCGTCCCTGGGATTCTCCAGGCAAGAACACTGGAGTGGGTTGCCATTTCCTTCTCCAGTGCCTGAAAGTGAAAAGTGAAAGTGAAGTCGCTCAGTCGTGTCTGACTCCCAGCGACCCCATGGACTGCAGCTCACCAGGCTCCTCCTTCCATGGGATTTTCCAGGCAAGAGCACTGGAGTGGGGTGCCATTGCCTTCTCCAATTTCCGGTTACTGTTGCTTGATACATAATTTTTGATTAGGTGCCAGACACTACAAATTTTATGTTGTGTATCCTCAAAATTTTCATATCCAGTGAAGATTTTGAGCTTTATTTATTAATTTACTTGGAAAAAATTTCACTCTTTTGGTCTTGCCTATGAGTGTTCTTAGTTAGATCAAAGCAGTATTTAATATTTTGCCCCATTACTGAATCAAGATCTTCTTAGCACTGTCTTCAGTGACCCACTAATTTGAGATTTTGCTCTCTGGTTGGTGGGAAAAGTCACTCATTCAAGCTTTATTTGAACATCAGGCAGTATTCCGCCTCATCTTCTCCTGTGGTTCACTTGCCAACCATTGTTAGTTTCCTCATCAATTTTTGCTAATCAGTGCATGATTCTATACTTGACGTGGACGCTCTGCAGATTTCTGGAGTTCTTTGCCCACCTCTCCTCTTCTGGTGCTTGAGCCTGCACACTATTGATACCTTGACCTGCCCACCCACTCACTGCTATATCACCGTGTCCACAGGTCTACCCCATGACCTTAGTATCTCCAGCGAGAGACCTAGAGCAGCAGTATGAATCACCTCATTTGATAATTTCCCATCTCTGAGGGAATCACTCGGAGAAGGCAATGGCATCCCACTCCGGTACTGCTGCCTGGAGAATCCCAGGGACAGGGGAGCCTGGTGGGCTGCAGTCTATAGAGTCGCACAGAGTCGGACATGACTGAAGTGACTTACAGCAGCAGCAGCAGAGGGATCACTATACTTCATTGTCTGATACTGAATTCCTTGATAGCCATTAATTTATATAGAAATTATGGATATTTCATGGAGGATGGGGGTGCAAATTCTGTTCCAGTTACTTTGTTGTGGAAGGATGGAAGCTGTTGTACCTAATGACTGTTTAGCAAATCAGTAACTTCTACCCTGAAATCAGTTTTCCTCATTACTTTCACATGTAACTCCATTATCTTCCACCATCAATTGCTGCAGGAAAAACATTATTGTAAGCCTTATTATTATTATACTAGTTAGCATTTTTCCTGATATTTGTTTAAAAAGACTTCTTTTTATTCCTGTGTTCAGTGTCTCAACATGGAACTGCCTATGTGTAATTTTCCCCCGTGAATACACTGAGTACTATTTTAACATTATGCTTTTCTAAGAAAAATATTCCCATTGAAAATATTGTTTTAACTCTGAGTGTCACTTTTTTGCTATTTCCTACATTCTCTATCCTCAAACTTACCAGAAAAATTTTAGCTTCTGTTTTTATCCTTCTGTTTACCTGATTTTTTACATTTTTAATCATTTTTATCTTGTGATGCTTAATTCTGTGTGATTTTTCTCAATTTTATATTCTAATTTACTATTTTTATACAGTCTAGAGTCTATTCCTCTATCCATCTTTAAGTTTTAAAACTTGATTTTTCATGTCAAAGATATTGAATTTACTTTCATATTCCAATTAACTAATTTCATTTGATTGAGTTTTATTTCATAATTTCTTTTTTATGGATGTGATTTTTTAATTTATTTCTTTGAAGATAAATCTAAAATAGTTCCTAAAAATTTTTTATCATATCAGATCAGTCACTCAGTTGTGTCCGAATCTTTGCCACCCCATGAATTGCAGCACGCCAGGCCTCCCTGTCCATCACCAGCTCTCGGAGCTCACTCAGACTCACATCCATCAAGTCGGTGATGCCATCCAGCCATCTCATCCTCTGTCATCCGCTTCTCCTCCTGCCCCCAATCCCTCCCAGCATCAGAGTCTTTTCCAATGAGTCAACTCTTCGCATGAGGTGGTCAAAGTACTGGAGTTTCAGCTTTAGCATCATTCGCTCCAAAGAAATCCCAGGGCTGATCTTCAGAATGGACTGGTTGGATCTCCTTGCAGTCCAAGGGACTCTCAAGAGTCTTCTCCAACACCACAGTACAAAAGCATCAATTCTTCGGTGCTCAGCCTTTTTCACAGTCCAACTCTCACATCCATACATGACCACAGGAAAAACCATAGCCTTGACTAGATGAACCTTTGTTGGCAAAGTAATGTCTCTGCTTTTGAACAAAAATATGTTAGTGCTTTGTCATAATTATATTACTTATCTTTCATAAATCAGAGGGTTGTTTCTTTTTTCTTTCTATTGGTTTTTATATGCTCATTTCAAATGGGTGGCATTTATTTTTTGTTTCACTTTTAATTTATTTTTCTCACTCTGTCCTTCTGTGCTCACCCCTTCTTAAATAGGGACTGTGGAGTTGCTTACTCAAGGATAACTAACTTCTGGTAAATTACACTTTGCCAGCCTCATGATTCAGCCATAGGTTATAGACAGAATGTTTGTGACAGCTGATAATTATTGTTTATTACGGGCTACTTATTGAGAACTGATGCAACTACCTCCCTGTTTCCCACCTTGAAACTACCTTTGGTTCCAGATTTAACATGAACCCCTTCTATTCCTCTTCAACATCTAGAGTCAAACCACTATCATCCTTTCCTAATTTATAGCATAGTAGGCTCAACACTTAGTCACCACTTTACTGATTCCTCCTTTTTCTAATCTACAAAAATACCATTTCTAAACCTATATATCAGTTCAGTCGCCCAGTTGTGTCCGAATCTTTGCCACCCCATGAATCGCAGCACGCCAGGCCTCCCTATCCATCACCAACTCCCGGAGTTCACTCAGACTCACGTGCATCGAGTCAGTGATGCCATCCAGCCATCTCATCCTCTGTCATCCCCTTCTCCTCCTGCCCCCAATCCCTCCCAGCATCAGAGTCTTTTCCAATGAGTCAACTCTTCGCATGAGGTGGCCAAAGTACTGGAGTTTCAGCTTTAGCATCATTCCCTCCGAAGAAATCCCAGGGCTGATCTTCAGAATGGACTGGTTGGATCTCCTTGCAGTCCAAGGGACTCTCAAGAGTCTTCTCCAACACCACAGTTCAAAAACATCAATTCTTCAGTGCTCAGCCTTTTTCACAGTCCAACTCTCACGTCCATACATGACCACAGGAAAAACCATAGCCTTGACTAGACGAACCTTTGTTGGCAGAGTAATGTCTCTGCTTTTGAATATGCTATCTAGGTTGGTCATAACTTTCCTTCCAAGGAGTAAGCGTCTTTTAATTTCATGGCTGCAGTCACCATCTACAGTGATTTTGGAGCCCCCCAAAATAAAATCTGACACTGTTTCCACTGTTTTCCCATCTATTTCCCATGAAGTGATGGGACTGGATGCCATGATCTTCGTTTTCTGAATGTTGAGATTTAAGCCAACTTTTTCACTCTCCACTTTCACTTTCATCAAGAGGCTTTTGAGTTCCTCTTCACTTTCTGCCATAAGGGTGGTGCATGTTCTTTATTGATCACTTGGGAAGTATCACACTGTTTTAAGCAGCAGGAGCTTAAGCAAGTAACCTGCAACATCACTGGATCTCAGTTAGCCTGCCTGTTAAATGAGGACAATAATAATACCTCTTATAGGGTTCAATTAGCATGTATAAGCCACTTTGGATAACTGCTGAAACGTTGAGCTTTAAGCCAACTTTTTCGCTCTGCACTTTCACTTTCATCTGTATATACACATCTTTAATTATGTTGACTATAATTGATGGCTTAAAGTAGGAACCAAAGCATACATTTATTATGCCACTATTTTGGTAAAATCTTTAATCAGATTATTTATCATCATGAAACCAATATATCAGTTAAGAGCTATAGGAACAACACTTTCATTCATTCTAACATTTTTTTCTAAAAACATCAGGAAAAAAATCCTGAGAGAAATTCACAACAGCGATGATTTTCTAGCCTCTCATGTTTTTTTGATATGAGTTAATTTTGTAAACCAGGAGACAAACATTAGTAATTTTTCTTAATTGAAATGGTATAATTTCTAAAAATCATTTTTTTAAAGCAAAAGCCATGAAGAAAGTCACCTATTTATAGTATGAAACACAGAAATTAGACTAAAATACCTTAGTCAAATATAGATACCTACTTCCAAAGAATTAGTTATAAAAATACTTTTTCAAACTTCTAACTTAGAAAGCATGTATCCAATTAACCATTGCCTTGAAGGCTTTTCTACTTGGACCTCTTGAGGTAGAGGTCAAACAGAAGAGTTAATTGCAAATTTCAAAGTGGAATTTTAGGACAAATTAAAGTATTGCTTTCAGAAATCTGATTTGTCATAGATACCTTGTAATTTGCCTGAAGATATACTCCACCAATGTCTTCATGTAAGGTAGTTTTGTATTGGCTAACAATGCAGGGTAGTAAAAGATAAATTAGTTTAATTACTTCATTGAATGTACGGTCTCAATTTGGCAGGCCTGTTTAATGATAGATCTAAAGTGGAAAGATGTATGTGGTTAAGAAAAACAGCATAAGGGTTACTTAACCTTAACAACAGCATAATCTCAACCCCAAGCACAAAGTTAACCATATTTTGATATGCAGCTCAGCTAGGGGGTACTATTTAAATAGATAACTCATGCAAGCCCTAAGACTATTATTATCTTGAATAATTTATTATCACTAACCTCCTTTATCCCATCAAATTTCACTAGAAAAATTTCTCTTTCTAAGGAAGGCAGCAACATTAGCTTGCTGCCTATCATTTAGTCTCTTGGAGAATCTCTCTGGGATCACCACACCACCAAACAAACACCAGAAATTAAATTAGTTTGTTCAATGTGTGTTTAGGTCAAGTTGGAATAGACAAAAGCTAGATCCTAACTCCATAGAATGGTTCCTTTGTTCTTTGGCATACATCCTCCTTTTTCTTTAAATTAATGGAAAAAAAAAAAAAACAGCCTGGAAAAGAGTCCTTTATTCATCTACTACTTTTCTGCTATAATCATCTTTACAGAGTATAGCTGCTAAGATTCGCAGTGGCTTATGCTCAGGAAGTATTGCCTTTAAACAAAGACCAAGAAAACCCCACATATCAAAATATCAAGTGCACACACTCACAAATGTAGTTCAATAAATCACATGGATATCTATGTTTTTGGGGATTCAGTACTCAGAGATGCTTCAGTACAACCTGTATACCTTCAGGCCCAGGTAAATGCTTCCCAAATCTCTTGCCATTTGTGCTTAAAACAAGAGTTTACTCTGTCCAAATGCCATCGTCTTCTGTGGCTTGTGCCTCTATACTCGTTGAAGATGAATTATGATTTGGAGTATGGAGAGGGACTGAGCAACTAAAATGCATAGGATGTTCATCTTTTTCTTTGAATGAAAGAAATAAATATTTTGTAATAAAGTATTTTTCTAGAATTGTTGAAAGTTCATTTTCACCCATATTGGTGTTCCAATTTGTGACCTTGAGTATATTCACAAATTATTGACATATTCTGCCCTTTTGAAAGTGGCAGTTGAGGAAAATTTAGTAAATTGAGCAATCTAATTTTTATTTTTTAGATGAATGTAAGTTAAATTACAGAGAAGGCAATGGCACCCCACTCCAGTACTCTTGGCTGGAAAACCCCATAGACAGAGGAGCCTGGTAGGCTGCAGTCCATGGGATCGCTAAGTCAGACACGACTGAGCAACTTCACCTTCACTTTTCACTTTCACACATTGGAGAAGGAAATGGCAACCCACTCCAGTGTTCTTGCCTGGAGAATCCCAAGGATGGGGGAGCCTGATGGGTTGCAGTCCATGGGGTCGCACAGAGTCTGACATGACTGAAGCGACTTAGCAGCAGCAGCAGCAAGTTAAATTAATTGAGAGCAATCCTTGTTTCCACATGCCATGTTAGTCCATTCCTTTGCTATATAATCTTGCATTATATCTGATTTATTCATGCACTCACTTGTTTGAAGTGTTTGCATGTCTTATTTTGTGAAGTGCTGCAGTTATCATTCTTGTACATGTCCCTTTTTTATATGTGCAGGATTTCTCCTGGGTATGTGATTGGGATTGCTGAAGTAAAATGTGATATGCAACACCAGTTCTTGATCTTGGCAACTAAATGGGATATTGAATGCTAGGAATGTGAGTAGCTTTATTTTTTTAATGTAGTAAATGGAATTAAATTCCAATTTATTTAATTAGAATTTGCTAAATGTGTTAGTGTATTAGAAAATGATACATATAATGGCCAGTAATAAAGCCAAGCAAGGAGTTCCTGGAGTCCTGGGCATGGGGGAAAGAGTGCATTTACAAAGAGAAGATAAGAGCATAAGATGCTACTTGGTTCTATACTTGAAGAAAGGGTGGGCATAACCATGAGAAGGAAGCCATGAAGAATCTGGAGGAAGAGGTTATAGACACTAAGGCTGTGTTGTGCCTGAAAGTTTGAGGAAGTGTAGAGAAATTCATGTGCCTCAGTGATGTGAATGAGAAGAAAATGATAGAGATGAGGTCTCAGAGGCGAGAGTCTATGAGTATGTCTTTTCTCTGTGTTGGTTGTTGTGCGTGTCTTTGGGGAGGAAGCAGGCATGTTTATTATCTTGGTCTGCTGGTAGAAAGGAGACAGTGGACTTTCACTCCACTTTACCAGTGGAAATAGTGTATAGAAACATGCATCTGTAAATTAAATGAAGCCCCTAACTTCATCAACCCTTAAAACAGTATTCCACGCATGAAATGGTTTCACTAAGAGTCCTGCTTGGTCATAAAATGACTTTTCCAACCTAAAAGATGACTGATGGGGATTAAGAATTAAAATGGTATTGCTGTCTGACAGCTAAGTGGAGATGTCATGGGCCATGAGAGAGTGAACATTGAACTGGGGAAAATTTGGTCTAATCTTCAAGGCATCTGAATTTTTTATTGTCGTATAAAAGAAACTCTATTCTGCTTCTGAATCTGGATGAGATATTTCTCCAAAGTCTGAGGAGAAAAGTTTTTCCTAGACATTAATACTTTTCCTAAAGATTTGGTTTAAATTTTTTTGCAGAGGTCATTAGAAAAGTTTTTGTCCTGGAAAGCATACTAGGTCAATAGAGTTTTATTTGAAGTTGCAAGTGCTCGGAGTGCTTCAGAAGCAGATGCTTATTTCTGCAGAGGTATCAGACATTGTTCTTGTAAAAATATTAGCCTATATGGTAGAAAATAAAAAATAAGTATTATAGAGTGTCTTACTTCTGCCAAAGGTTATTCGGAAACTTCTGAATGATGAGGTCAGTTCTTTGAACAGTTAATGTCATTCTCAAGATTATATTTGATACAAGTAAAAATTACAATAGACAAAATTTAAAAATCAGTTCAAGAAGCTGAAATGTGTGAATCTGTTATTTTTATGACTTTGTGTAAAGTGAAAAACATGCATAAAATTGTAGACGGTTTCATGAAGCATTAGAAATTGGGAAAGAATATTCTTATTTTGAATATTTATGAATTTATGGAGAGAATTCTTTAGAATATACTAGGAAAGACTTGAAAAAATTAATATCATTGTAATAAATATCAAATATTTTGTGCCATAAGATGGTTTTTAAATCTGCTGCCTGCCTATCTATCTATCTATCTATCTACCTATCCAGTTTCTTTGTCTTACATTTAGAATGTAAAGGTTTGGAAGATTAAGGAGAGCTAAGGAACTCCAGACGGAGAAGGCAATGGCACCCCACTCCAGTACTCTTGCCTGGAAAATCCCATGGACGGAGGAGCCTGGTAGGCTGCAGTCCATGGGGTCGCTAAGAGTTGGACACGACTTAGCGACTTCACTTTCACTTTTCACTTTTATGCATTGGAGAAGGAAATGGCAACCCATTCCAGTGTTCTTGCCTGGAGAATCCCAGGGATGGAGGGGCCTAGTGGGCTGCCATCTATGGGGTCGCACAGAGTCGGACACGACTGAAGCGACTTAGCAGCAGCAGCAGCAAGGAACTCCAGAAGTAAAATATCTAGAGAAATAAGCAAGACTTTGCAATTCTGAAAGTGTTAGTCATTAAGATATTATCCATATTAAAAAGCAAGGAGCTGAATAGATAGCTAGAAAACATGCTGATGGAAGAAAAGCATCTGATGCAAGAGACCCCCTGGGACCGTCCCTTCTCCTCTTGCATACGCACAGCACTGCTGAGACATAGAACATAACAGAGAGGTTCTGTTCAGACAGGGAAGCTATGGAGCAACTGCTGTGACTTACCAAGAATAAAGGATTTAAAGGTCAAAAACAATTCCTGGCCCTGTCTTTCTTTTTTCTTATTTACCAACATTAAATTTCTGAAATACAAATTGGATGAAGGTGTGAAGGAATGATCCCACAGTCATTTCTGGCCATCTAACTTAACCAAAAGTTTACCATGGCTGATTTCTCTGGTCTGTGTGTTATGGAGGGAAAAAAAAAAAAAGGTTGTTCTGGAGAGGACATCATTTGCCTGCATGTGAAGGCTACTTTTGTTATGAAAAAGCCTCACTATGAAATTTGGTTGGTGGCAAGATTATAGCAATCTTCAAAGCCAGGTGTGTCCTCTCACCTGGGGCACTGGCATACGTTAGAGGCAGAACTAGTAAGATGCCATCGTCCACAGGGATGAGCCAGAGAGGGCACACAGGCAGCATCAGGTTCTTCTGGGAGCTCTGTTGGGACTGAGGACTGGAGTATCAATGGCTGGGTTCAGTAGTGCCAGCAGCAGTAAGAGCATTCTAGTCACACTGGTGCCAAGTGGCCAAGCCTCTGGTCTCTTGTTGCTTCTGATTCCAGGGAGATTTCAGAATCTGCTTCCCTGGGTTTCTCATTCAATGAGCCAGTTTATATATTTCTAAATTCATTTTCTTCCTGTGTGGCTGCACTGCGTTTCTAATGTCTGCAGCCAGCAACCAAGAATGCTGACTGAGGCAAGTGTTGAGAAATGTTTCCTAGATTTCAACAACTTTTGCTCATAATTTGATACTTTTAATAGATTTTCACTTTTCATGTGAATAAATATCTGGTGATTTGATAATTTACATGGTATTTTCCTTAAGAATTGGACATGAAGTTGTGATTGGATGACATGAGTGAAAAATAGATCTTATTAGTTGATATTGTGTTTTTTTTAACTTAGTGATTTTTGGGGGGATTGATCCTAAATTGCTTTTTCTCAGTCAATAGGTTAATCTTGTTAATTGTTTCATAATAACACATACTTTCACTTCTGTGATTTGGAAATATTTATTCCAATCTTGAGCATTCAATAAGCGAGAATCATCTGTACTTTGAGACAAATTTATTTTTTAAAGGATACAAAGAAAAGAGCCATCTTATAAGAAAGGCATAATATTTCCATCTTCTGTCTCTTCTTTGATTTCTAAACTCTTTAAGTGGAACCACAAACACTAGGGAGACCTGGCCTTTCTGTGACAAGTTTAGAATAAGTGGGTGAACCTCAGGGGGCAAATTTGAAAGGAAATATCCTAAAGATAATTAAGTACATTTTTCAAACTAAGGGAAAATGCCTATGTGGGGCATATTTTTGTTGAAACTCATTTTTTAACCTGCAACTACAGGATAAAGATTATTGTTGCAGGTTGTCAATAGAAATTGCCTTGAGAATCCTTCTCTTTGAAGCTTGTCCCTGAGTTGCATATAAAATTTACAATAACAAAGTGATTATTATCATTGTATTCATTTTATTTTCATATTTAACATACCTTGTAAGTGAATCTGTACCAAACGAAATACAGTTCCCCGTTAGCTAAACTTATATTTTCACCTTTACTTCAACCAGAATGGAGAATTTAAATTAATGGAATGGTGAGATGTGTATGGATAAAAGAAAAGGTTGAAAACTAGGTCCTCCTGGATTTTCTTAGTGCAAATCCCACCTGATCTCTTTTTTTGCTACGGTACAAAAGTTGGCCTTTGTGTAACCAAGTATAAAACTGGCCCAAATCTAAGCAGAATCTCATTTTTAAAATGAATACTAAACTAAAACTCTTAAGCATATGAATTGCAAAGATGCCCTTACGGCCACAGGTTTCATGGATGGGGACAGTGCAGTGGTTTGGAATAAAATAGTTACATGTGACGTACTTTGCTCATCTCATGCACAGTTTGCTGGTAACACATTCAGACACACTCAATGTCAAGATGCTCTTTATAGAATGTTGTAAACACAGCTGTAAATATGCACTATTTCTTTTAAATCTTCATTTTTATTGCCATTATGCATAGTAGAGTCGTGAGAGTTTCACTAGGGATTTGGGTCAGGTTTGAAACATGTTTTTGAAAGATTTTAGTAAAGAAAGGAGATATCCAAATTCATGATCTTGAGGTGTTTCATCAAAATCTACATTGAATACAAGTAGATTATAATGTGACCTATGATTCATAAATGCAGTAAATAAGGTAGCAAGGAAAAATGCAATCGAAGAGATAGTGATCTAGCACTAAATATTCAGATGGGTATCATATAAAGGCAAATAGTTACTTCAATTAACTATTTGCATCACCCAAACAGGAACTTTTTTTTTACCTCTTCACTAACAAAACAATGAAAGACCTGACATTTCCTATCAGCTTCCATACATTTGTTTTTTCAAATTATATGCATCGTTTTCCTCTTATGTACAATGTGAAATGATTCATTACAAAATTAAGTGTGAGAACTGACTCAGCATAAGTAGGCTGATGTGACACCATAAGTTAAAAGTC
The DNA here is from genome assembly GCF_055505025.1 of Bos grunniens. NCBI lineage: Eukaryota > Metazoa > Chordata > Mammalia > Artiodactyla > Bovidae > Bos > Bos grunniens. The sequence continues at coordinate 12,610,454 of NC_141191.1, forward strand.
AATTTTTTGTTTAATTATTCCCAAACATTGACACTTTTAGCCAATAAATAATTATTTAAATTTTCAAAGTTAAGCAATTATGACTCCAAAACAAATCGTACCTTGAATAGGAAAAATAAAGCCTGAAATGTGCTGCATTATAAAATAATTTACTACAAAATTTAAAATTTATAAACATAAAAATGTTTTGCTTGCTTTATGACATACAAAGGCCAGTAAACTTGAGTTAACATATGAATAATTCAGTGTACAAGTTTTAAAAATTGGGTGAATGCTACATTAAATATAGGAACTTATTTTGAAAACATTTATAACCAAAATATATGTACAGAGAACATAACAAAGTTTGTTATTATACACATACTATTTCCAGTTTGTAGATTCTGATGTTCTCGAAATAATTTGAACATCTAAAGGAAAAATACAACAGGCAAAGTTGTTTTGATTTTATTAGTGTGTATTTTTTCCCTCATTTTTAAAATAAGTATTTAATTCCTTTTCTCACCACCTGTGAAGCACGTATTATTATTTTCATAATTCAGATGACAAATAGAGAGGTCCAGAGGTTATGACTGAGGCTACTGAAATAATCAGCAGTAGATTCACAGTACAGATAGTTATTCATAAGCAACTTTATTCAAAAGCCACAGGGCAAAAGTATGTGATACTCTATCTCTTTTCTTACTCATGTATTTTCCTACTCCTTCCTGCTCTTTCCAAAGCTTTAAGGGAGAATTGTATAATTATATCTCAAAATAGCTTTTTAAAATTAGCAGTGTAAAAATAAATAAAATTTGGAAAAGTGAAAACTACAGAATATAATATACTTTATTAAGTGGCTGGAGCATCTGCACTTGAGTATATTTTTAGTTGAAATCTCAGTGAAATAAAATAACTCAAACATAATGCTTTAGAATGACAATTTTTAATAGGAAAAATACAGTAAAAATTCAATTTATTTAGACTAGATATACTAAAATTGATAAGTAAATGCTCACACACACGTGAAGAAGATAATGGAATATGTGAAAAAATTCTGAAATCTGCATAATAACTAAAGATGTGGAAAAATTCATAGTGGTTTTGGATGTCTAATATTTTTAAGTAGCCTAAGAAATTGAGACAGGATAATTTTCTATTTGAAAAAAATAAATCACATTATTTTCCTTTTTGACAAATGATTATTTTTCATATAATGTTAACAATATAAATTACATTATGACAGACATTACATCAGTTATTCAAAGCTCAATTTTTAATTAAAATTCTCATGAGCTACAGCCAAAATGAAAATTAGTGCCTTGAAAAATTGAGCTGAGAAATTCTCCCAGAAATGTTTAAGAAAGCTACAAATAAAATATGAGAAAAAAAATCAATATGAAGAATAGAATTAGAAGAACTGATTTCTCTCTGAGGAAACTTTAAAGAAATGGATACTGAGAAGAAAAGAACATATATTTATAGTAATAATATCAACTGTCTGATTCCAGAGATATAGAAAAGCATAGTTTAATATATTTACCCTGAAATGGTTGGCTCATAAAGCTCCAAAAAAGGAAAAACAAGCAATAACTTGCTAGGGAGTTTTAAGAAAGAATATCAGTGACAATTTCCCAGAAAGAAAACAGAGATCACATAAAAGGAAAGAATATGAGATCAACTGCATGTTTGTCAAGCACAACCCTGAGTGAAAGAGTAATACGAGGCAATCTCCCTGAACTGCTCTAAGGAAAGCATTTTACCCAGTCGTTTAAATGCATAAGTGGTAAATAAAGAGATGCCAAGCATTCAAGTCCTTAGGAAACTTACTGTATAAAGAATATATCTAGAAGAAAAACTTTCTTTTGTAAATAGGCAGTGATTCACAAATATAAACACAAGACACTACTGTTTCAAAGCACAGGAAAAACATTAAAGATACACTAAGTTTTTAAACTTACTGGGAGAGTAAACATAGTGATTAAGTTTTAACATCAATAAGGAGAAAAGTAGAAACACGGGCCTCAAAAAAATTAGAAAATTATAACGAGTATAAATTTACCTCTATCGTAAAAATGGCTAACATTCTAAAGTCGTCACATTTTTAAAAGAACATATATTGCATCCAAATGCAAATATGCACACAGTTTAAAGGATAATAAAAACATGAGCACCCTTGTTCTCCACTCCCAGATTAAGGAATAGAACCTCAGTAGAATGTCATTGGAGGTTTCCCTTGTAGCTCAGTCGGTAAAGAGTCTGCTTGCAATGCAGGAGACCTGGGTTTGATTCCTGGGTCGGGAAGATCCCCTGGAGAAGGAAATGGCAACCGACTCCAGTATCCTTGCCTGGAGAATCCCATGGACAGAGGAGCCTGGCGGGCTACAGTTTATGGGGTCACAAGAGTCAGACACGATTAAGTACACAGCACACACAGAATGCTAATTGTCTTTTGATTTTGATTCATCTTTTTTCCTTCTCTCTGAAAGTAATCATAACCAGGAATTCTTGATATTTTTGGTTTGGTTTTATGGTTTTACTACATATGCCTCCCACTATCTATTATCTATCTATAATTTAGCTGCTTTTTTGTTTAAATAGAATCATATATTTTAATTATTTTTGATTTTATATTAATTGATTTTATATTGATTTATATTAATTGATTTTGAGAATCAATCATACTTATGCATCCAGATTTATTTCATTTTTTAAATTGTTTTATAGTCATCTAATATTCTTTGGTATGATTATACCATAACATAATCATCCATTCTACTATTCTATTAATGGAAATTTAGGCCACTGTTTTTTTGTTTTCCTATTCTGATAAATGCAGCTATGGAGAAAAGTCTTCTAGTGCAAGGGCTTTGTTTGTTTGTTTGTGGGTTTATTTTGGTCTTTTTTTTTTTTTCTTTTGGTTTTGGTTTGTTTGTTTTTTGGTAGGGTTTGATTCCTGGGTTAGGAAGATCCCCTGAAGAAGGGACAGGCTACCCATTCCAGTATTCTTGGGCTTCCTTGGTGGCTCAGATAGTAAAGAATCTGCTCGCAATGTGGAAGACCTGGGTTGAAGACCTGGGTTTGATCCCTGGGTTGGGAAGATCCCCTGGCGGAGGGCAACGCACTCCAGTATTCTTGCCTGGAGAATCCCATGGACAGAGGAGCCTGGTGGGGTATAGTCCATGGAGTCACAAAGAGTCCAACAGGACTTAACGACTAAGACAGCACACAGCAAAACCTAAACCTTGCTTATTCCATGAACATATGAGAAAGTTAACTTAGGTAATTTCTTGTAGACACCACTGAGAATCATAGGAGAGACTTAAATCATCTTCCTAAAGTGGTATATACCAGTTTAAACCAACCTCCTGCTATCTGACAATTCCCATTGTAATAACCAATCATTATCAAGGTTAAACTGCCTTCTCATTTCCACTTTATAAGCCAACCTGCTATGTCTTGCCTCTGAGCTTCATATCAGCTTTAGATCTGAAGACTTCCACTTCTCAGTCTATTATTCCATGCAATAAATTCTTACCAAGGGAACATTTCGTGCAAAGATGGGCTCGATAAAGGATAGAAATGGTATGGACCTAACAGAAGCAGAAGATATTAAGAAGAGGTGGCAAGAATACACAGAAGAACTGTACAAAAAAGATCTTCACGACCCAGATAATCACGATGGTGTGATCACTGACCTAGAGCCAGACATCCTGGAATGTGAAGTCAAGTGGGCCTTAGAAAGCATCACTATGAACAAAGCTAGTGGAGGTGATGGAATTCCAGTTGAACTATTTCAAATCCTCATAGATAATGATGTGAAAGTGCTACACTCAATATGCCAGCAAATTTGGAAAACTCAGCAGTGGCCACAGGACTGGAAAAGGTCAGTTTTCATTCCAATCCCAAAGAAAGGCAATGCTAAAGAATGCTCAAACTACTGCACAATTGTACTCATCTCACACACTAGTAAAGTAATGCTCAAAATTCTCCAAGCCAGGCTTCAGCAATCTGTGAACCGTGAACTTCCTGATGTTTAAGCTGGTTTTAGAAAAGGCAGAGGAACCAGAGATCAAATTGCCAACATCCGCTGGATCATGGGAAAAGGAAGAGAGTTCCAGAAAAACATCTATTTCTGCTTTATTGACTATGTCAAAGCCTTTGACTGTGTGGATCACAATAAACTATGGAAAATTCTGAAAGAGATGGGAATCCCAGACCACCTGATCTGCCTCTTGAGAAATTTGTATGCAGGTCAGGAAGCAACAGTTAGAACTGGACATGGAACAACAGACTGATTCCAAATAGGAAAAGGAGTACATCAAGGCTGTATATTGTCACCCTGCTTACTTAACTTCTATGCAGAGTACATCATGAGAAACGCTGGACAGGAAGAAGCACAAGCTGGAATCAAGATTGCCGGCAGAAATATCAATAATCTCAGATATGCAGATGACACCACCTTTATGGCAGAAAGTGAAGAGGAACTCAAAAGCCTCTTGATGAAAGTGAAAGTGGAGAGTGAAAAAGTTGGCTTAAAGCTCAACATTCAGAAAACGAAGATCATGGCATCCGGTCCCATCACTTCATGGGAAATAGATGGGAAACAGTGGAAACAGTGTCAGACTTTATTTTTCTGGGATCCAAAATCACTGCAGGTGGTGACTGCAGCCATGAAATTAAAAGACGCTTACTCCTTGGAAGGAAAGTTATAACCAACCTAGATAGCATATTCAAAAGCAGAGACATTACTTTGCCAACAAAGGTTCGTCTAGTCAAGGCTATGGTTTTTCCTGTGGTCATGTATGGATGTGAGAGCTGGACTGTGAAGAAGGCTGAGCACCGAAGAATTGATGCCTTTGAACTGTGGTGTTGGAGAAGACTCTTGAGAGTCCCTTGGAGTCCATTCTGAAGATCAGCCCTGGGATTTCTTTGGAAGGAATGATGCTAAAGCTGAAACTCCAGTACTTTGGCCACCTCATGCGAAGAGTTGACTCATTGGAAAAGACTCTGATGCTGGGAGGGATTGGGGGCAGGAGGAGAAGGGGACGACAGAGGATGAGATGGCTGGATGGCATCACTGACTCGATGGACGTGAGTCTGAGTGAACTCTGGGAGTTGGTGATGGACAGGGAGGCCTGGCGTGTTGCGATTCATGGGGTCGCAAAGAGTTGGACAGGACTGAGTGACTGAACTGAACTGACTGAATACTATGTTACTGATCTGATGTTATTTTTTACAGTTTCTGGTTTTTGATAACACACAGAGTTTCACCTTCACTAAGATTGTGGATTATTTTACAATGCACTTGTACAAGATTACATTTCAAAACTGCTAGTGTATAATGAGAATAGCTCTTATATCACATCCCATTCCTTCTGTATATGATCATATTCTGCTTTGTTTTATTTTTAAAGAATAGAAGTTGTAAATTTTACTACAGATAGTGTAATCAATACTTTCCATTATGGTCAGTACCATTACTGGATTTAAGAAATTCTTAACCACTGGAAGAGGAGAAAGTACATTCCTGTTGTATCTTGTAAACATGTTTTGTCTGCTTTCTCTTGCCACAATACCCCGGAGTCTTAAGACTCTTGGTGACTCTGACTGTATTTTTCAGGAAAGTCTTGGCTATTTCTTGCCCTTTGCCCTTTCATGTAAATTTTAGAATCAGGTTATTTAAAAAAAAATGATATTGAGATTTTGATAATGATTGCATTCTACTTATCTAATGATCAACATGGGGAGAACTGACAGTTTCACACTATTGGATCTTGCAATCAAACTCATGGTAAATTCTCCCTTCATTTACATCTACATTCAGTGTCTTTTAATGAAGTTTTATTCTCTATAAGGAAATATTCTCCTATAAAATTTTGCATATCTTAATTTGTATATAGTGACAAGCATTTTTTAAATTACAGTAAAAATACTATTGCTAGTGTATAACACTGCAATTGACTTAATATTGTTAATCCAAAAAACTTGGTACCTTTACAAATTCTAAAATTTCCATTGCTTTCTCTGGGGTTTTCTGTACAGATAATCATGTGATCTGAAAACAATGATGCTTTCACTTTCATTTTTTTTTTCTTTTCTTCTCTTAATGTCAAGAGTGTTTACTACAATGTAGAACAGAAGTGGTGATAGTGTATGGTCTAAAAGTAACTGCTATAAATGTTTTTTTAATATTATATTATCTTTATTTTATGATGCTCTTCATTAAGGCACTGTATTTTAAATTTGTAATAACTTATTTTACTCACAACTGGATATGGGTTTTTTATCAAAACCTTTTTTTGATCTATTGAAGTAATTACATGTTTTATTGTTTTTCCTTTTATCTTTTAAACAGGAATCAATCCAACTATGTTAGGCTTACCTTTTTTTAATTCATTACTAAATTCATTTTGCTAATATAGTACTATGTGTTAAAAACTGGGATGATAAGTAATTTTCTTTTCTCCTATTACTTTCCTCTTCAGATCTTGGTATTAAGGTTTTGTTAATCTAGTAAAACAAGATGACAAATAATCCTTCCTTTTCTATTCTCTGTAAGAGTATATGTAAGATTGGGATCATTTATGCTTTTGATATTTGGTAAGACTTGCTTCTAGGGCCACTTGAGTCTAGCATTTCATTCATGTAAAGATCTTAAGGTACTGGCTGAGTTCTTTAATTGGTAGTGAACTATTACGGCTTTCAAGTCAATCATGACTTTATTTTGATAGGCCATTTCTAAATTTATTTTTATTTTATCAGTGTATTAGCATGACAGTTGTCATATCTTATAATGCTAATTTAATCTCTGTAACATCTATATTATTTCTCCTCTTTCATTTGAAATATATGCATATATTCTTTGTATATATGTGTTTGTGTATTCATATTTGCATGCATATGAGTAGCCAAGTTTTTTTTTTTTAACCTATTTTATTCTTATTTTCACAGAACCAACTGCATAGGCTAGGTTATGCTGTGGGTATAACAATCCCAGACTTTTAGTGGTTTAAACTTACTGGATTCATTGTACTTAATTTCTATTGCAATTCAGCATCCTTCTTTTTGTTTGTTTGTTTTTAAATTATAGATCCTCTCACCAGATTGTAGGCTGAAAGAACACCCTCCATCAGGGACTTCCTCACTAGTCACCAGTGCCACCAGCATGTAAGTTGAATGCACACTCAAATTCTAAGTCACTGCTGTGCACAATTCCTTAGCCAAAATGAGCTGCAAGGCCATCCTTGAGTTCAATGTCATAGAAAGGAATTGGAAGGGGAATAAAAAGATTAAAGGTGAAAAGTTCTTAAGATGTCCATGTAGACTTCTGACTTTATTGCTACTCTCTTTTCATTGATTTCAGCTTTATATCTATATAAATATATCTGTATCTATATATCACATCTTCTTTTTCCATTCATTTCTTTGTGGACACTGGTTGTTCCCATATCTTGGCTACTGTGAACTTGCTGGTGCTTGTTTTCATTCCCTGTGGATAATAACTCAGAAATGAGATTACTGGATCATGTAGTATTTCTATTTTTTTAATTGTTTGAGGAACCCCGATATTATTATCCATAGTGACCTTACCAATTTATATTCCCACTATTAGTGCATGAGTGCACTTTTTTTTCCACACCCTTGCAAACACTTATTATCTCTTGTCTTTTTGACGGTAGCCATTCTAACAAGTGTGAGTGATATCTCAGTGTGGCTTTGATTTGCATTTTCCTGATGATTAGTGATATTGAACACCTCTTCCTGCCCCTGTTGGCCCTCTGTATGTTTTTTTTGGATAAATGTTTACTTAGATCCTCTGCAGCAGCAGCAGCAGCAGCCCACTTTTAAATTGGGTTTGGGTTATATGATCTCTTTAGGTATTTTGGATACTAACCCCTTATCAGATACATGGTTTGCAAATATTTTCTCCCATTCCATGGGTGGCTTTTTCATTTTGTTGATGGCTTCTTTTGCTATACAGAAGCTTTTTACATTTTCTGAACAAGGCTAGGTTCTTTATAAAACCCTTTAAATTTGATGTCACTTCTAGTATGAAAGTTTTGTATCCTTCCATCTTTTTAATCACAAAATCAAACATTAACTTTACTGTTTGCACACCCAATATTCATTTGGGATTATTCACCTTTATATTTTTCCATTTGTATTGAAAAATAATTGAAATATATCATATAAAGTTAAGCTGTACAGCGTGACTTATTTACACATATTGTGGAATGATTACCACAATAGATTGAGTAAAGATACAGTAAAAAGAAAGGGAACAGACATTTTTCCTTGTGATGGGAGCTCTTAGGATCTACTCTATTAACAATTTTCCTGTATATCATAGAGCAGTGTAAACTGTGATCTTTACTCACTTTCCATCCATAGTAATTATTTACCTTAAACGTGGGTTATTTGTACCTTTTAATTGTTTCCTCCTATTCCTCCTCCTACCCAATTTCCTCCTATAAACACAAGTCTGATCTCTTTTTCTATGAGTTTTGTGTTTGTTTGTTTTAAATTTGATTCTACTTATAAGCAAGATCATACAAGATTGGTCTTTTTCTGACTGGTTTATTTCACTTAGCATAATGCCTTCAAGATCAAAATATACATATTCATACATATTTGAATTACATATGGCCGCAGTATTCTTAATACATCAGCCTTCACAATGCAATGGGACAACACCTTTTATATAAGCCAGAAATTTCTATACTAAACAAATAACCAAGCTCAACATAAAAGAGTTTTAAAGAAATTCAGGGGCTAATAACCTATTTTACACACATAGGATTCAAACCATATAAACACATATTCATGTTCTCTTTTTCTTACATACCAAGATTTCAAATTAAAAATATAAAGAATAATGATTGAAAATTAATAGAAAACATGAGAAATGTACATAACATATATAATGAAAGTTTCAACAATTGTATTGAGAGAGTTAAAAAATGTGAAAGATGATACATCCTATCCTACATGGAAAGACTTAGATATTTTGGAGAAAGATAGCCATTCTCTCCAAATTAAGCTATTGCTGTAAAGCAAGTGAATGACAACAACGTTTTATTTCATATTAATGTTTTAGGTTCATTGTGGATCAGCTACGGTCTTACTAAATATATCTTCACTCTGGAGACTAGGAGAATGAAGCTGTTTCTATCTGGGACATTGCCATTTTTGTGGCAGAGGAAATAAAAAGCATAGTGGAAATATGATGGCTGTTTCTCCTTGGAAGTGGCATCTTACTTCGTCTCATGATTCATTAATTAAAGCAAGTTACACTGGCAAGAATGATGTCAGTGTGGTAGGAAAGTATAATTTCCCACTGAATGTGTTTTTATTAGCTTCCTATTACTATGGTGACAAATTAGTACAATTTGTTATCTTATAGATTTATTGTCTTGTTCTAGAAGTCAAAAGTCTTAAAATCAAAGTATCAACAGGGCTGCATTCCCTACGGATGGTGTAGGGTGAAACCCTTCTCCTTGGTTATCCAGCTTCTAGAGGCCACCTGTTTATTGATTAGTGGCTCCTTCCTCTATTTCAAAACCAGTAGCACAGTTTCTTCAAATTGCTCCTTCTCCTTCTCTCTCTCACCTTTGCCTTTGTCATCACGTTTTCCTCTTTTACAGCTACTCTCCTGTTTCTCTTTGACAAGTACCTTTATGATTACATTGGGCTTGATAGAAAAATCTAAAGTAATGTCTCCATCTCAAGATTCAAAAACTAATCATATCTGCAGAGTTCTTTTTCCCATGTATATTAACATATTCACAGTCCCTAGGCATTAGGACATAGACATTTTTGGGAGATTAGTTTTCACCCTGAATAACAGTAGAAAAGAGGTAAATAGCTGAAAATTAAGTAATTTATATGGGTTGTCCTCTTGATTATAAAGTTTACATCTCTGCTATTTACACAGAATATGCTCGGCACCCTTGCCCCCAGAAGTATATGGAAAGGTCCAACTTAGCATCAGAATCCATGTTCAGGATCACAAGTTTTCTATGTCAGATTTGTATATAGTCTTTCTTGGAGCAGAGATCAAAGAATTTAAAGGACACACTTAATAAGTACAGTGTGATTAAGCTAGGTGTCAGCAGTCTGTGAACTGAAAATTTCCAGATGTACAAGCTGGACTTAGAAAAGACAAAGGAATCAGACATCAAATTGCCAACATCCTCTGGGTCACAGAAAAAGCAAGGGAATTCCAGAAAAACAACCACTTCTGCTTCATTGACTATGCTAAAGCCTTTGACCGTGTGGGTCACAACAAACTGGAAAATTCTTCAAGAGTTGTGAATAACAGACCACCGTACTTGCTTCCTGAGAAACCTGTATGCAGGACAAGAAGCAACAATTAGAACCAGACGTGGAACAAGGACTGGTTCAAAATTGAGAGAGGAGTACATCAAAGTTGTATATTGTCATCTTGCTTATTTAACTTATATGCAGACTGCATCATGCAAACGTTTAGGCTGGATGACTCACAAGCTGGACACAAGATTTCTCAGAGAAATATCAGCAACTTCAGATATGCAGATGATACCACTTTAATGGCAGAAAGTGAAGGGGAATTAAAGAACCTCTTGATGAAAGTGAAAGAGGAACATGAAAAAGCTGGCAAAAACTCAACTTTCAAAAAACTAAGATCATGGCACCTGGTCCTATAGCTTCATGGCAAGCAGATGGGGAAACAATAGAAACAGAGACAGATTTAATTTTCTTGGGCTCCAAAATCACTGCAGGCCAAAATGCTTGCTCCTTGGAAGAAAAGCTATGACAAACCTAATGCAGTTCAGTTCAGTTTAGTCACTCAGTCATGTCCAACTCTTTGAAACCCCATGGACTACAGCACGCCAGGCCTCCCTGTCCATCAACAACTCCCGAAGTTCACCCAAACCCATGTCCACTGAGTCAGTGATGGCATCCAACCATCTCATCCTCTGTCATCCCCTTCTCCTCTCGCCTTCAATTGAAAAACCAGCATCAGGGTCTTTTCAAAGGAGTCAGTTCTTCCCATCAGGTGGCCAAAGTATTGGAGTTTCAGTTTCAACATCAGTCCTTCCAATGAATATTCAGGACTGATCTCCTTTAGGATTGACTGGTTGGATCTCCTTGCATTTCAAGGAACTCTCAAGAGTCTTCTCCAACACCACAGTTCAGAAACATCAATTCTTCAGTGCTCAGCTTTTGTAATCATCCAACTCTCACATCCATACATGACCACTGGAAAAAGCATAGCTTTGACTACAGGAACCTTTGTTGGCAATGTAGTATCTCTGCTTTTTAATATGTTGTCTAGGTTGGTCATAACTTTTCTTCCAAGGAGCAAGTGTCTTTTAATTCCATGGCTGCAGTAAACATCTGCAGTGATTTTGGAGCCCCCCAAAATAGTCTGTCACAGCTTCCATCCCTTCCCCATTTACTGCCATGAAGTCATGGGACCAGATGCCATGATCTTAGTTTTCTGAATGTTGAGCTTTAAGCCAACATTTTCATTCTCCTCTTTCACTTTCAAAAAGAGGTTCTTTAGTTCTTCTTTGCTTCCTGCCATAAGGGTGGTGTCATCTACATATCTGAGGTTATGGATATTTTCTCCGGCAATCTTGATTCCAGAGTGTGCTTCAATCAGCTCAGCATTTCTGCAAAAAAGTTAAATAAGCAGGGTGACAATATACAGCCTTGACATATTCCTTTCCCAGTTTGGAACCAGTCTGTTGTTGCATGTCCAATTCTAAGTGTTGTTTCCTGACCAGTATACAGATTTCTTAGGAGGCAGGTCAGGTGGTCTGGTATTCCCATCTCTTTAAAAATTTTCCACAGTTTGCTGTGATCCACACAGTCAAAGTCTTTGGCATAGTCAATAAAGCGAAATAGATGTTTTTCTGGAACTCACTTGCTTTTTCAATGATCCATGGATGTTGGCAATTTGATCTCTGGTTCCTCTGCCTTTTCTAAATCCAGCTTGAACATCTGGAATTTCTTGGTTCACATCCTGTTGAAGCCTAGCTTGGAGAATTTTGAGCATTACTTTGTGCAGTAGTTTGAGCATCCTTTGGCATTGCCTAGACAGCATATTAAAAAGCAGAGACATCAAATGCTGACGAAGGTTCATATGGTTAAAGTTATGGTTTGATAGACTTCCCAGATATCTCAGTTGCTAAAGAATCTACCTGCTATGTGTGAGACCCCGATTTGATTCTTGGATAAGAAAGATCCACTGGAGAAGGGATAGGCTACCGACTGCAGTATTCTTGGACGTTTATGGTGGATCAGCTGTAAAGAATCTGCTTGCAATGGGGGAGACCTGAATTCAATCCCTGGATTGGGAAGATCCCCTGGAGAAGGGAAAGGCTACACACTCCCGTATTCTGGCCTGGAGAATTCCATGGACTGTATAGTCCATGGGGTGGCAAAGAGTCGGACGTGAGTGAGCAACTTTCACTTTCACATGTGCACGTGCTAGTTGGACCACAAAGAAGGCTGAGTGCGGAAGAACTGATGCTCTGGAACTGTGATGCTGGAGAAGACTCTTGAGAGTCCCTTGGAGAGGAGATCAAACCAGTCAGTCATAAAGGAAATCAATCCTGACTTTGCACTGGAAGGACTGATGCTATAGCTGAAGGTCCAATGTTTTGGCCACCTGATGTGAAGTGGTAACTCATCAGAAAAGTCCCTCATGCTGGGAAAGATTGAGGGCAAGAGGGGAAGAGGTTGAGACTTAATGGACATGGGTTTGAGCAAACTCTGGGAGATCATGAAAACCAAGAAGCCTGGCTTGCTGCAGTTCATGGGGTCGCAAAGAGTCGGACACGACTTAGCCACTGAATAACAACAAAACCACCACAGCAAAATCTGAGTAACTTACAACTATGTTATGTTTATGCTTAGCTTATTTTATGTGTCCACTGTGGGTCAATTTTTCCATTCCATATTCCTTGAATCTGCAGCCAGATTATAGAACTCACTAAGTTATAAATTACTTAGTTACAAGGATCTCATTTGTTATGTGGTACAGGTTTTAGCAAATAGTAGGCCATTATTACTCATATTTTTCATATATAAGAGATTTTATTATTAGAAAAAATAACAGAGGAAAAGGAAACAGTAAATAATATGAACATCTGAATATATGTGTGCTTGTACATATATATATATATATATGTTAAAAACATAAGTAAAAAAGTAAAACTGAGCAAAATTGGATCATTTGTAGAGATGTGGGTGGACCTAGAGGCTATCACAAGGAGTGAAGTAAGTCAGAAAGAGAAAAACAAATATCACATACTAACCTAGTTAATATAAGAGAGTTATATTAAGAATGTTTCTCACAAAGAGTTGGACATGACTGAGCGACTAACACATGCACATACATAACTTATAGTTGTGAATCTAGAAAAAATGGTACAGATGAACTAATTGCAAGGCAGGACTAGAAATGCAGACTTAGAGAATGGACACGTGGTGGGGGGAGAAGGGGGAGAGGGAAGAATTGGGAGATAGGAGTGATGTATATACACTACTCTGTGTAAACTAGATAGCTAGTGGGGACCTGTTGTATAGAGCAGGGATCTCAGCTCGGTGGTGCTCTGGAATGACAGAAAAGCGTGGGATGGGGGTAGGGCTGTGAGGGAGGTCTAAGAGGGAGGGGATATATGTATACATACAGCTGATTCACATTGTACAGCAAAAACTAACACAACCTTGTAAAGCAATTGTACTCCAATAAAATAATAGAATAAGAAAAAAGAAAAGTTTGCATTGTCATGTCAGATTCACATGAAAGAGTCCTTACCCATTATGAAAGGTTTTCTGATAATTTTGGTGTAACAAGTAATCATGTACAGTGGAGGCAGGGAAGGAAGACTGAGACACCAAGGGCATGTTCTCTGGTCTTTTATTTTCTGCCCTGGGCATGAGCTCCCTGGCCCAGAATAACAAAAGAGATTTCTAGTGAGAGTCATCAGATGCCTCAAACACAATGAGAACATTTTGGTTATGAATCATACAGTTGTCACTTAAGCACATTTTCCAAGGAGAGTACCCTGTAAATATAAATATTCTAGGTTTGTTTTTGAAAAAGCAATACTAAACTGCAGGCAGTCTGCTAAAGGCATTCCATAGATAAAAGACTCTTCTGGTAACAATATAATTAGTCTATTTGCTAAGAGGTCCAATTATCAGCATGTTTTCAGGAAGATTAGCCTAGGTCATCTGCCTTTCTTCTCAAAATTTCCCACAGGTAAGGAGAGAAAAATGGGTCATGGTCCAGTTGCTTTAACTCTTTAAAACTTTGGTAAAATCAGAACATCAGAAATAAAAGTCTAAGGACTAATTTCATATGTGTAAGAAAATATGCTATAAAATAGACTAGTAAGTACATTTTATGTAGTTTAATAAAATGTTCTAGAATCTAATAGCGGAGAAGGCAATGGCACCCCACTCCAGTACTCTTTCCTGGAAAATCCCATGGATGGAGGAGCCTGGTAGGCTGCAGCCCATGGGGTCGCTGAGAGTCGAACATGACTGAGCGACTTCACTTTTACTTTTCACTTTCATGCATTTGAGAAGGAAATGGCAACCCACTCCAGTGTTCTTGCCTGGAGAATCCCAGGGACAGGGGAGCCTGGTGGACTGCCGTCTCTGGGGTCGCACAGAGTCAGACATGACTGATGTGACTTAGCAGCAGCAGCAAAATCTAATAGATATATGGGCAATTGGTACTGATAACAATTGTAATGTAAAAAAACAACTTAATTAAAGAACATATATTTTGCTTTACTAACATTATGAAAGCAGAAGTAACAATAAAATATTGACAAATTGATACTTATTATTTTCCCTTTGTCTATATAATGGTAAATTAATAAAAGGACTTTATAAATCAATTTACCAGCATGTTACAGTCCATGGGGTCACAAAGAGTTGGATATGACTGAACAACTGAGTACACACACACACACGCACACACACACACACACACACGAATGTTAAAGAACTATATGTACTTCTAGATGATCAGATGTAATGATTGCTAATATACTTGTGAAATAAAATAGGTACGTGCGTGCATGCATGTTGTGTCCAAATCTTTGCAACTCCATGGACGGTAGCCCACCAGGTTCCCTGTCCATGGGATTTTCCAGGCAAAAATACTGGAGTATTATTGACATTTCTTTCTCCAGGGGATCTTCCCTATGTAGGGAAGATCAAACCCATGTCTCTTGCATCTCCTGCAGTGGCAGATGGAATCTCTACCACTGTGCCACCTAAGTAACCCTAATACAGGCATAGGCAAAGCTATAAAGTAAGAGTATAACACTATAAATTATAAAAGTGAAAAGTTGTAATAGCCAAATAAACTGCAATATGAGAAGAGCTAAGTATGCCAAAAGGTAGCAACTCTATGTCAGCATGAAAAGCTAATTATCATGGATACCCTATGTGTAGATAGATTCAATGTCTCCATCTGCAGCCCTACTTCTAAGTTGTCTAACATATGAAAATTGACAAGAATTTCAAATTCCTTGTGACACATGATAAAAGTAATAGCAAATATTTTTAAAATTTTGCACAGCAGGTAATATGATTACCTAGAAGTAAAAATAAACCTAAATTTTAATGCAAAGAAATAGCCCTAGTTAGCATGTCTCAGGATTATACACACATGTTAACTAGGACAAAACTGCTATGATCCTAAAATGATACAATATATAGGTAATGAATCAGTGAGTAAAAAGTCAAAATTAATTTAATCTTCAATAATATAAGTGGATTTCATCTCCAGAATTTGATTTAAGCATCATTGCTCTACAATAGCTTGCATTTGTTTTATTGTCTATAGAACTCCTCACTATAGCATAGACCCTGACCTTGGACCTCTTCCTTGTTGGATTGGCTTCAACTTAATGTTAAAAGATTAATGGTAGTTATTGGTGACTCCAAGGATTTTGTGACAATTTAAATTCAATAGTATTGAAATTTGTTTCATTTAAATGATTATAATTTTCAGAAAAAGTAAGAGAGTTGCAGAAAAACATCTATTTCTGCTTTATTGACTATGCCAAAGCCTTTGACTATGTGGATCACAATAAACTATGGAAAATTCTGAAAGAGATGGGAATACCAAACCACCTGATCTGCCTCTTGAGAAATTTGTATGCAGGTCAGGAAGCAACAGTTAGAACTGGACATGGAACAACAGACTGGTTCCAAATAGGAAAAGGAGTTCGTCAAGGCTGTATATTGTCACCCTGTTTATTTAACTTATATGCAGAGTACATCATGAGAAATGCTGGACTGGAAGAAACACAAGCTGAAATCAAGACTGCCAGGAGAAATATCAATAACCTCAGATATGCAGATGACACCACCCTTATGGCAGAAAGTGAAGAGGAACTCAAAAGCCTCTTGATGAAAGTGAAAGTGGAGAGTGAAAAAGTTGGCTTAAAGCTCAACATTCAGAAAATGAAGATCGTAGCATCCAGTCCCGTCACTTCATGGGAAATAGATGGGGAAACAGTGGATACAGTGTCAGACTTTATTTTTCTGGGCTCCAAAATCACTGCAGATGGTGACTGCAGTCATGAAATTAAAAGACACTTACTCCCTGGAAGGAAAGCTATGATGAACCCAGATAGCATATTCAAAAGCAGAGACATTACTTTGCCAACAAAGGTTCGTCTAGTCAAGGCTATGATTTTTCCTGTGGTCATGTATGGATGTGAGAGTTGGACTGTGAAGAAGGCTGAGCACCGAAGAATTGATGCCTTTGAACTGTGGTTTTGGAGAAGACTCTTAAGAGTCCCTTGGACTGCAAGGAGATCCAGCCAGTCCATTCTGAAGGAGATCAGCCCTGGGATTTCTTTGGAAGGAATGATGCTAAAGCTGAAACTCCAGTACTTTGGCCACCTCATGTGAAGAGTTGACTCATTGGAAAAGACTCTGATGCTGGGAGGGATTGGGGGCAGGAGGAGAAGGGGACGACAGAGGATGAGATGGCTGGATGGCATCACTGACTTGATGGACGTGAGTCTGGGTGAACTCCGGGAGTTGGTGATGGACAGGGAGGCCTGGCGTGCTGCGATTCATTGGGTCGCAAAGAGTCAGACACGAATGAGCTACTGATCTGATCTGATCTGATTACTATTAGAATATGTTTTACTTCAAAGCTTAAAAATAACTTTAAAGGCTTTCTTTTTCTCCATCTTGATACAGTTATGTCCAAGGATAGCAAGTAGACATAAACATAATATGTTTTATTGCTGAGTCTTCACATAGTCATCTGTATAATGGAACCCAAGTATAGAGCCTTTAAATTTCAAGTGCAAATGAGTTTATATACTGTGAATTATGAGAGCATTTCAGGGCACACAAAGGTCTTCAGAATATTTTGGTTCATGTGTAATTGCTGTAAACCTTTGATATAAACCATTTAGCTTTTACTTTATTACTCTCCCACATGCTTGAAAGGTGGAAAACTATAAATTATATCCCAACACTAGGAACAGAGCTACACCAACCTAAATTATTACCGTACAATAAGAACTGTGACATCACAGTCTCAGAATTTAAAAAAGAAGAAAGCTTTCAGTATATTGAGAAACCTAATTTAAAAGCTATTTTAATATTAACCCATTTAAATTGTTTCTTTTCAGTGTAATTATTCAGGGGCTGCTCATATTCCTTCCCTGTTTCAGGAGGGGAGGAGGGGGTTTTACATTGATGTTATCAATAAAATATGTATAGTGGCAGAACACAGTCTTGTAGAACTGAAATCGACAACTAGATTTTCAAGTTGTCAAGACAGGATCACTTATTGAGATCAGTTCAGTTCAGTAGAGAAGTCATGTCCGAATCTGTGACCCCATGGATTGCAGCACGCCAGGCTTCTCTGTCCATCACAAACTCCCAAAGCTTGCTCAAACTCATGTCCATTGAGTCAGTGATGCCATCAAACCATCTCATCTTCATTCGTCCCCTTCTCCTCCTCAGTTCAGTTAGTTGCTCAGTTGTGTCTGACTCTTTGCAACCCCATGCACTGCAGCATGCCAGGCTTCCCTGTCCATCACCACCTCCCAGAGTTTACTCAAACTCTGGGAGTCGGTGATGCCATCGATGTCCATAGAGTTGGTGATGCCATCCAAACGTCTCATCCTCTGTCATTCCCTTCTCCTGCCTTCAATCTTTCCCAGCATCAGGGTATTTTTCTATGAGTCAGTCCTTCACATCAGGTGGCCAAAGTACTGGAGCTTCAGCTTCAGCATCAGTCCTTCCAATGAATATTTAGGACTGATTTCCTTTAGGATCTCCTTGCAGTTACTCTCAAGAGTCTTCTCCAACACCACAGTTCGAAAGCATCAATTCTTCTGCGCTCAGCTTTCTTTATAGTCCAACTCTCACATCCATACATGACTACTGGAAAAACCATAGCTTTAACTAGACAGACCTTTGTCACCAAAGTAATGTCTCTGCTTTTTAATATGCTGTCTAGGTTGGTCATAGCTTTTCTTCCAAGGAGCAAGTGTCTTTTAATTTCATGGCTGCAATCACCATCTGCAGTGATTTTGGAGCCCAAGAAAATAAAGTCTGTCACTGTTTCCCAATCTATTTGCCATGTAGTGATGAGACTGGATGCCATGATCTTAGGATTTTTGAATGCTGAGTTTTAAGACAGCTTTTCACTCTCTTCTTTTACTTTCTTCAAGAGGCTGTTTAGTTCCTCTTTGCTTTCTGCCATAAGGGTGGTGTCATTTGCATATCTGAGTTTATTGATATTTCTGCCTGCAATCTTGAATCCAGCTTGTGCTTCATCCAGCCTGGCATTTCACTTGATGTGCTCTGCATATACGTTAAATATGCAAGGTGACAATATACGGCCTTGATATACTCTGTTCCCAATTTGGAACCAGTCCGTTGTTCCATGTCTAATTCTAATTATTGTTTCTTGACCTGAAACATACAGGTTTCTCAGGGGGCTGGTAAGGTAGTCTGTATTTCCTATCTTTTGGAGAGTTTTCCACAGTTTGTTGTGATCCACACAGAGGATTTAGCATAGACAAGGAAGCAGAAGTAGATGTTTTTCTGGAACTCTGTTGCTTTTTTGATGATCCAGTGGACGTTGGCAATTTGATGTCTGGTTCCTCTGCCTTTCCTAAATCCAGCTTGAACATCTGGAAGTTCTCCGTTAACATAATGTTGAAGCCTGTCTTAAAGAATTTTGAGCAGTACTTTGCTAGTCTGTGAGATGAGTGCAATTATGCAGTAGATTGAACATTCTTTGAAATGTTGGAATAAAACTGACATTTTCCAGTCCTGTGGCCACTGCTGAGTTTTCCAAATTTGCTGGCATATTGCATGGAGCACTTTCACAGTATCATCTTTTAGGATTTGAAATAGCTCAACTGGAATTCCATCATCTCCACTAGCTTTGTTCATAGTGATGCTTCCTAAGGCCCATTTGACTTCTCACTCCAGAACGTCTGGCTCTAGGTGAATGATCACCCCCATGGTGGTTATCTGGGTCATTAAGATCTCTTTGTACAGTTCTGTGTATTCTTGCTACCTCTTCTTAATATCTTCTGCTTTTGTTAGGTCCATACCATTTCTGTCCTTTATTGTGCCCATGTTTGCATGCCATATTCCCTTGATATCTCTAATTTTCTTGAAGAGATCTCTAGTCTTTCCCATTCTATTGTTTTCCTTACTTCTTTGCACTGATCACTTAGAAAGGCTTTCTTATCTGTCCTTGCTATTCTTTGGGACTCTGCGTTCAGATGGATATATCTTTCCTTTTCTCCTTTGCCTTTCATTTTTCTTCTTTTCTCAGTTATTTGCAAGGCCTCCTCTGACAACCATTTTACCTTTTTGCATTTATTTTTCTTGGGGATGGTTTTGATCACCACCTCCTATACAATGTTACAAAACTCCAACAAAACATGGTCCACTGGACAAGGGAATGGCAAATCACTTCAGTATTCTCGCCCTGAGAACCCCATGAACAGTATGAAAAGGCAAAGATATGACACTGAAAGATGAACTCCCCAGGTTGGTAGATGCCCAATATGCTACCAGAGAAGAGTGGAGAAATAGTTCCAGAGAGAATGAAGAGGCTGAGCCAAAGTGAACACAATGCCCAGTTGAGTATGTGACTGGTGATGAAAGTAAACTCTAATGCAGTAAAGAACAATATTGCATAGGAACCTGGAATGTTAGGTCCATGAATCAAGGTAAATTGAAAGTGGTCAAACAGAAGATGGCAATAGTGACCATCGACATTTTAGGAATCAGTGAACTAAAATGGACCAGAGTGGGTGAACTTAATTCAGATGACCATTATATCTACTACTGTGGGCAAGAATCCCTTAGAAGAAATGGAGTAGCCCTCATCGTCAACAAAAGAACCCCAAATAAAGTACTTAGGTGCAATCTCAAAAATGACAGAATGATCTCTGTTCATTTCCAAGGCAAACTTAATGAGATAGAAGACCAAATTTTAATATCACAAATATGCACTCTATTTTCACTATAAAACATTTCTTACTACCCACTTGGTGGCATTTCTTAGCTTTTGTTTCATTGTTAAGCATATTAAAATTCACTTTTTTTCCTCATTACTAGAATATAGCTAAATCGACTCAAGGAATGTATTGTACTTTCTGATCAAAGAAGAAAATGATGCCAGGCTATA
Organism: Bos grunniens; assembly: GCF_055505025.1. Classification (NCBI taxonomy): domain Eukaryota; kingdom Metazoa; phylum Chordata; class Mammalia; order Artiodactyla; family Bovidae; genus Bos; species Bos grunniens. The sequence goes on from NC_141191.1 coordinate 12,631,140, forward strand.
ACAAGCAATTTAATTTTAATGGTTTTATCCATGCCCAAGGTCATAACAAAGTTTAAATTAAAAAGTTAAAATAAAACTACAGCAAAACACTAATGATAATGCCCTAAATATGGCCAGGGCCAAATAACATTTGTCAGAGAGTACTTTCAATACATCCCAGTGTTAATTTTTAAAATTTTGCTTTAGAATAGTAACTTAGCTTAAATAAGGTATAGAAAATTAAATATTACAGACATACAAAAAATGCATGAGTCTTTGCCCCTGAATAAGTAAGCTAAGATGTTCATGGAATTTAAATCTCTAACTTAGAACTGTTTAAGTGGATTTTAGTAAATACTGTGTTGTTAACTTATTGTTATTTTCTAACTAAGGAGATAAAAATTTGGTACTTTGTTTTACTCAATTTTTGCTGCATTAAAAAAAAGATTTATACCACCTAGGGTGTGAGAGTACTTAAATACTCAATTTGGTCTACTGTTTGAGTAATGATTGGGCTTCCCTGGTAGCTCAGCTGGTAAAGAATCTGCCTGCAATGCAGGAGACCAGGAAGGTCAGGAAGGTCAGGAAGATTCCCTGGAGAAGGGAATGGCTAACCACCCCAGTATTCATGGACTTACTCAACATTTGAGATGTTATAGTAAATGTTTTATTTATTAATAAATATTTAAAGAGCTAGAAAAATATTTCAAAATAACATCTATTTTAAATTATGATGCCTCTAGAGTTTGTGCTTTTTGTTGTTTTAATCTAAACATATTTCATGTTAAGTGAAATAAATATCCTAGATTAAAACTTCTTTTAAGATAAACTAAGACCATTTCTGCTTAATAGATATGCTATGCCCAGTTATATACTTGATTTTTCAAGAACTATTTTAATTCTTTCATGTTAATAGGCACTGAGCAATAGAAAAGCTTTCAAAGTACTTTTGGTTCAATAATGATTTTACACATTGACCCTAGTATTCCACTGATAAATGATAAAAGCAACTAATAAAATATGGAGAATAATAGGAGAAGACTCAAAAAATTATTAGCTAATGTCTCTTAATTCCTTTATTATTTTAACATCCACTGATATTATATGCCAATCTTTTACTAGCTCACTATTTATTAACATCTACTGATTTTAGTTGAACCAAGGGCTTGTTCTTGGTTGCCCTTGTGGGAAAATGTAGGTATAATTCTTTGCCTCCTTATTTAACAGTAAATTTATATATTTATGGGGAAAACGGGATAAAATTAGCCATGACCATAGTCCATTGACATGAGAAAATTAGATCACTACACAAAGTCAGAAAATGTTCAGAGAGTTATTTCATTGAACAGGATTAATAAGTTTTGATTCAGTGTTAAAATTTAAAAGCTGGTAGTTCTTTTCTTTTATTGAGCCTAATAAATTCCAGTTGAATATTATACTGTTAGAATATCAGTAACACTGCAACAGATGAGTCAAAATCAGAATTGGCAACCCTTAAAGATTCAGTTCCTAATTTCCTTTACAGTTTTATCAAGCCCCCAGATTCCCAAACAAAATTGGGACAGTGAAAATATCCTAAAATAGTTATACATAAAAATTAAATTTAAAGTTCTGGAAAAAAGACATATAATTCCCTAAAAATATTGATAGACCACAAAACAAACTGGCAATGTACAAAAACAGCCCTGAAAAAAATACATTAAGTGGGATTCACGATTTTCCAGCAAATCATTGTTTTAATTTACGGATCATTTTCAGATTGGCCAACTTGATATACCACATCATCTGGCAGTATACAAGTATTTTATAACATTTTCAAAAGTTTGTACTTCAAAGTTTTTTCCTTTTTGTATTATTTTCCTCTTGCTGCATAACACAAAAATAGAAGCTTAAAACGAGAGCCATTTATGAGCTCACTGTTCTGAGTTTCAGAAGCCTAGCACAGGTTGACTGCATCCTCCGCTCAGGGTCTCCTCAACGGTGACACCCGAAGGTGTCAGGGGACCACATTCCTGTTTCTCTGGAAGCTATGGTGAAGACTTACCAATGGGATTATTCAGGTTCTTGGCAGACTTCATTTCCTGCTGGGTGTAGGACTGAGGTAGCTGTTTCTTTGTTAGCTGAGGTCATTCTCAGTAACTAGAGGATGCTTTTAAGTCCTTGCCGTATGGCCTCCTGTATCTTCAAAGCCAAAAATGGAAACTCTCCTTCTGGTAAAGCCTCCTCATACTTTTAATCCCTAACTTCTTCCTCAGTGACCAACTAGAGAAAATTCTCTGCTCATAAAGGGATCATCTGATTAGATTAAATATGCCCTAGAATATGTCCCATAGAAGGCAATGGCACCCCACTCCAGTACTCTTGCCTGGAAAACCCCATGGATGGAGGAGCCTGGTAGGCTGCAGCCCATGGGGTCGCTGAGAGTTGGACATGACTGAGCGACTTCACTTTCACTTTTCACTTTCATGCATTGGAGAAGGAAATGGCAACCCACTCCAGTATTCTTGTCTGGAGAATCCCAGGGATGGGGGAGCCTGGTGGGCTGCCATCTATAGGGTCGCACAGAGTCGAACATGACTGATGCGACTTAGCAGCAGCAGCAGCAGCAGAATATCTCTGTTTCTTTAAGTCTACTCTGCAATAGGTCTTCCCTGCAGCTCAAATGGTAAAGAATCTGCCTGCAAGGCAGGAGACCCTAGTTCGATCCCTGGGTCAGGAAGAATCCTCAGGAGAAAGGATAGGCATTCCACTCCAGTATTCTTGCCTGGAGAATCCCATGGTCAGAGGAGCCTGGTGGGCTACAGTCCATGGGATAGCAGAGTCAGACTCAACTGAGTGACTAACACTACTGCTACTATTCTGCAATATACAATAACCTAATCACGGGAATAAAGTCCATCATATTCATTCTTCAGGAATTGGGAAGATTGCATGGCTAGTGGGCAGAAATCTTAGGGGACATCTTAGAATTCTGCTGACTACAGTTGTCATTGGTTATTTTCCTATTGGTAATCATCCAAATGGTAGCAAAATATATATCATACAGCTGCTACTGCTGCTAAGTTGCTTCAGTCGTGTCCGACTCTGTGCGACCCCATAGACGGGAGCCCACTAGGCTCCTCTGTCCCTGGGATTCTCCAGGCAAGAATACTGGAGTGGGTTGACATTTCCTTCTCCAAAGCATGAAAGTGAAAAGTGAAAGTAAAGTTGCTCAGTCGTGCCTGACTCCTAGCGACCCCATGGACTGCAGCCTACCAGGCTCTTCCATCCATAGGATTTTCCAGGCAAGAGTGCTGGAGTGGGGTGCCATTGCCTTCTCTGAATATATATCATAGAGAATCGAAAACTTTTCAGATAAAATGAATTAAAACAATTCCTAAATTGTTGTCTTTTGGGGTGTATGCCTGTGTGCTTGCCTGTGTGTGTCTACATGCTTGAGTTTCATTCTACTTTTTAAAATTTTTTTTTGTGCTACAGCCAAAGGATCGTACTACAACTAACATATCAGAGAGTAGGGACTTACAGGAAAGACTTTAGTTATCTTTTTTACACCAGCTACCAGAGGTAATGAATGGTTTACCCTAACACATATAGAAACTTATTTCACAGTTAGCACACTCACTAATTAGTACAGCTCACTTCAAAATCCAGAGGAGAGTAAAAAATTTGGCTTAAAGCTCAACATTCAGAAAACGAAGATCATGGCATCTGGTCCCATCACTTCATGGGAAATAGATGGGGAAACAGTGGCAGAGTTTATTTCTGGGGACTCCAAAATCACTGCAGATGGTGACTGCAGCCATGAAATTAAAAGATGCATATTCCTTGGAAGGAAAGTTGTGACCAACCTAGATAGCATAATAAAAAGCAGCATGGCAAAAAACTTTGCCAGCAAAGTCCATTTAGTCAAGGCTATGGTTTTTCCAGTGGTCATGTATGGATGTGAGAGTTGGACTGTGAAGAAGGCTGAGTGCCGAAGAATTGATGCTTTTGAACTGTAGTGTTGGAGAAGACTCTTAAGAGTTCCTTGGACTGCAAGGAGATCCAACCAGTCCATCCTAAGGGAGATCAGTCCTGGGTGTTCATTGGAAGGACTAATGCTGAAGCTGTAACTCCAATACCTTGGCCATCTCATGCAAAGAGTGGACTCATTGGAAAAGACCCTGATGCTGGGAGGGATTGGGGTCAGGAGGAGAAGGGGATGACAGAGGATGAGATGGCTGGATGGCATCACCGACTCAATGGACATAAGTTTGAGTGAACTCTGGGAGTTGGTGATGGACCGGGAGGCCTGGAGTGCTGTGGTTCATGGGGTTGCAGTGAGTCAGACACGACTGAGCGACTGAACTGAACTGATGAAATTCTGCAAAATCTTCTAAGAAGATTCTCATTTGAAATGTGATTAAATGTAAATCTAAAACTTTAAGTCATAAAGTCAAATATCTTAATGTGCTCATGTTTACATAAAATAAAATTCCCCACTGGTCATTAAGTGTGACATTGCTTATGAATCAGAATTGGTGTTCATTCTCTACAAATAATTCAAGGGATGTTGGAGAGCAAGTTAAAACTTAATTATCAAAGCCCTTGCTCTTGCTCATAATTTTAAAAAAGCAACCTTATTGCAGAATAACCTATTTTATAAAATATGTAATATGTATAGGATAAAAGACTAATCATATTTTCTACCTATGGGGCATTACTGAATCTTCCTATCATTCAGTGAGTTTTTTCTGATTTTGTATATTAAGCTGTCTGTGTGTGTTTGTGTGTGTGTGTGTGTGTGTGTAAAACAACATAATACATAGATTGTGAATTTATCAATGATTTAAAATATCATCTAGTGCAACCTAATCTTTTTGTCCTACGTCACTATATAATTTCACAAGTCGATGAACACTATCGAGTGCAATGCCAAAATTTCACAAGTGAAAATCCAGGAATAATACTACAGAATTAAATGATTAAAGAACATGGTGGCTCCTTCTACACTATAACCCATGCTTCCATCTTCCATAATTCTGATCTTCTTCCTTTTTTAAACCTATTAAAATATATACAAATATTTCTTAATATTCACAATGTAATATACGTCTATAAAGTATGAATGTTTAGTGATCTCGTACATGTTAGCGTAGGAAACACCATGAAATAAGAGAAGAGTGTACCAATTTCTCATCTCATTCTTTTTCAGTTCTTTGAATCTGCCCATCTTGGCTCCTGGGCACATACATTTATTCCATGTGTCACAAATAAAAATGGGCACATTGCAATTAATTATCAGTAAACTCAGTTACTTCTTTGTCATTTCTATTTTAATCCTTTAAATATGAATCAAGTTAGTGGAAAAGATTTCAAACACATGACATTATATGAGAAATAGATTCAGATGTGGACGAGTGGCATAAATTTGGTTTTGCTTGTTGGCATATTTGCTATTGTTCAGTCACTCAGTCATGTCCGACTCTCTGTGACCCCATGGACTGCAGCATGCCGGGCTTCCCTGTCTTTCACCATCTCCCAGAGCTTGCTCAAACTCATGTCCATTGAGTCAGTGATGGCATCCAACCATCTCATCTTCTGTCATCCCCTTCTCCTCCTGCCTTCAATCTTTTCCCAGAATCAGGGTATTTTCAAATGAATTGGTTCTTCACATGAAGTGGCCAAAGTATTGGAGCTTCAGTTTCAGCTTTAGCATCAGTCCTTCCAATGAATATTCAGGACTGATTACTTTAGGATTTACTGGTTGATCTCCTTGCAGTCCAAGGGACTCTCAAGAGTCTTTTCCAACACCACACAAAGGCATAAATTCTTCAGCACTCTGCCTTCTTTAGGGTCCAAATCACATCCATACATGACTACTGGAAAAACCATAGCTCTGACCAGATGGACCCCTGTGGGCAAAATAATGTCTCTACTTTTTAACATGCTGTCTAGGTTGAAAGACAAGGAGAAAGTTTAATTTCATGGCTGCAATCACTATCTGCAGTGATTTTGGAATCCAAGAAAATAAAATCTGTCACTGTTTCCATTGTTTCCCCATCTATTTGCCATGAAGTGATGGGAATGGATGCCATGATCTTCATTTTTTGAATGCTGAGTTTTAAGCCAGCTTTTTCACTTTCTCTTTCACATATATCAAGAGGCTCTTTGGTTCCTCTCCACTTTCTACCTAAGGGTGGTGTCATCTTGCATATCTGAAGTTATTGATATTTCTCCTGGCAATCTTGATTCCAACTTGTGCTTCATCCACTCTGGTATTTTGCATGACTTACTCTGCATATAAATTAAATAAGCGGGGTGACGATATACAGCCTTGACACACTCCTTTCCCGATTTGGAACTAGTCTGTTGTTCCATGTCCATTTCTAACTTTTGCTTCTTGACCTGAATACAGATTTCTCAGGAAGCAGGTAAGGTGGTCTGGTATTGCCATCTCTTCAAGAGTATTCCACTGTTTTTATTTATTATTTTTTGTGTGTGTGTGATCCACACAGTCAAAGGCTTTGGCATAGTCAATAAGGCAGAAGTAGATGTTTTTCAGGAATTCTCTTGCTTTTTCTATGATTCAATGGATGTTGATGATTTAATATCTCGTTCCTCTGCCTTTTCTAAATCCAGCTTGAACATCTGGAAGTTCTCGGTTAATGTACTGTTGAAGCCTGGCTTGGAGAAGTTTGAGCATTACCTTGCTAGCATGTGAGATGTGTGAAATTGTGTGGTAGTTTGAACATTCTCTGGCATTGCTCTTCTTTGGGACTGGAATGAAAATTGACCTTTTCCAGTCCTGTGGCCACTGCTGAGTTTTCCAAATTTGCTGGTATATTGAGTGCAGCACTTTCATAGCATCATCTTTTAGGATTTGAAATAGCTCAACTGGAATTCCATCACCTCCATTAGCTTTGTTCATAGTGATGCTTCCTAAGGCCTGTTTGACTTAACACTCCAGGATGTCTGGCTCTAAGTGACTGTTCACACCATCACGGTTATCTGGATCATTAAGATCTTTTTTGTATAGTTCTTCTGTGTATTCTTGTCACCTCTTCTTAATATTGTCTGCTTCTGTTAGGTCCATACCGTTTATGTCCTTTACTGAATTACTGAAAGGCATATTCTGTTACCACATGACTTTCTGTAATTTTGTACTCCACTGTTCTTTATACCCTATAAATACTCTCTTTAGTGTTGGGAAGCAGTGTGAATATCTTTGTTTCTGCATAGTCAGGGCTTTCTGAGCAAAATTTTTAAAAACCTAAATTAAATAACAAGCCTTTAAAGTTAAAGGGTGATTGAATAAATAGATAAGTCCAGAGTTTTATAGAGATTTATTTCTACAATTATGTGTCTACATTCCAAAGGGCTCTAAACTAGTGACTTTCAATTTCTCTTCTTGGAGAATCTTCTTTTTTTTAAGAAAAATCGGGAGGAGAGGCTGGCAGGTGTGTACCAATTACTATATAAGATCTCAAAGTAATAATTTTGAGATTTCTCTGCTCTGGTACAGACTGCATTGGCATAACCATTTGGCTCCTATCACATTGCCCTGAAGGAGAAGAATGTGGACTAGAAAACCTCTGCAGTTATTACTTTTAAGCTTGCCTCTGATTCAGAAAACTTATGTTTGCCTTCTGGATCAAATAAATAAATATAGCATTAAAATATATCACATTTTTGAATGTTAACTGAATATTATTATTTTCCACTCATTAGCACTGTAGACTAAAAGCTAATAAGGAAAGTAAGTGTAAAGAAAAGTTTAATGAAATATTTTGATAAATTTCATAAAACAAGCAAGGTCTGGTAGTGAAAATCAGGAGGTGAGAAATAGACAATGCTTTTCTGCACTCTCGTATAATATTAAATGAATATCTCATATCAAATATCATATTATATTATAAATCAATTTTTCTTGACTTCCCTTACTTATTGGCTTGTGAGATTTTTGAGCATGAGGAATAACCCTATTCATCTGTTTATACCCAGTAAATAGTGTTTGGAATTTAATGAATATCCTTAATACTTATAAATTTGGAAACAGTCTATTTTTCCATGTCCAGTTCTAACTGCTGCTTCTTGACCATATTTCTCAGGAGATAGGTCAGGTGACCTGGTATTCCTATCTCTTTAAGAATTTTCCACAGTTTACTGTGATCTCCACATTCAAAGGCTTTAATGTTGTCAACAAAGAGAAAGTAGATGTTTGTTGTTGTTTTTTTCCTGGAATTCTCTTGCCTTTTCTATGATCCAATGGATGTTAGCAATTTGATCTCTGATTCCTCTGCCTTTTCTAAATCCCGCTTGAACATCTGGAAGTTCATGGTTCACTTACTGTTGAAGCCTAGCTTGGAGAACTTTGAGCATTACTTTGCTAGCATATGTGATAAGTACAAGTGTGCAGTATTAGAACATACTTTGGCATTGTCTTTCTTTTGGATTAGAATGAAAACTGACCTTTTCCAGTCCTGTGGCCGCTGCTGAGTTTTCCAAATTTGCTGGCATATTGAGCGCAACACTTTAACAGCATCATCATTTAGAATTTGAAGTAGCTGAACTGAAATTCCACCACCTCCACTAGCCTTGTTTGTAGTGATGCCTCCTAAGGTTCTCTTGATCAGGAAAGTAGTATGTCAAGGCTGTATATAGTCACCCTGCTTATTTAACTTATATGCAGAATACATCATGAGAAATGCCAGGCTGGATGAAGCACAAGCTGGAATCAAGATTGCCAGGAGAAATATCAATAGCCTCAGATATGCAGATGACACCACCCTTATGGCAGAAAATGAAGAAGAACTAAAGAGCTTCTTGATGAAAGTGAAAGATTAAAGTGAAAAACTTGGCTTAGAACTAAACATTCAGAAAACTAAGATCATGGAATCTGGTCCCATCACTTCATGGCAAATAGATAGGGAATAATGGAAACAATGGCACTTTATTTTCTTGTGTTCCAAAATCACTGCAGATGGTGACTACAGCCATGAAATTAAAAGACACTTGCTCTTTAGAAGAAAAGTTATGATCAACCTAGACAGCATATTAAAAAGCAGAGACATTACTTTACCACAAAGGTCAAAGCTATGGTTTTTCCAGTAGTCATGTATGGATGTGAGAGTTGGATTATAAAGAAAGCTGAGTACTGAAGAATTGATGCTTTTGAACTGTGGTGTTGAAGAAGACTTGAGAGTTCCTTGGGCTGCAAGGAGATCCACCCAGTTCACCCTAAAGGAAATCAGTCCTGAATATTCATTGGAAGGACTGGTGCTGAAGCTGAAACTCCAATATTTTGGTCACCTGATGTGAAGAATTGACTTATTGGAAAAGACCCTGATGCTGGGAAAGATTGAAGGCAGGAGGAGAAAGAGATGACAGAGGATGATATGTTGGATGGCTTCACCGACTCGATGGACATGAATTTGAGTAAGCTCCAGGAGTTGGTGATGGATGGGGAAGCCTAGTGTGCTGCAGTCCACGAGGTCAAAAAAAGTTGGACACGACTGAGGGCCTGAACTGAATCGAACTGAATATTGATAAATTAATGGATAATTTCACTGTTCTGATTCAGAATTACTAATCTCAAGGAAATAAGTGTTTGCAAGTTTATTTCCTACTCATTTAACTGAAATGACTTAGCAGCAGCAGCAGCATTTAACTACATCATCTCATAGGGTTGTTGAAAATTTGAAAAATGAAATATCTCCTGACTTTAGAAAAGATTTTTTACCAATGACAATACGTGTCATTTCTTTCAATGAGACTGGATGGATATTTAATTTCAAAGTCTAGAATTCAAAATTCCATGAAGAGAATTCTAACATTCAAATTAAAATACAGGTATCTTCAATGGAAAATGAATCCCATCTGTTTTAGAGACTCCTATGACACAGGAGTTGGTGATGGACAGGGAGGCCTGGAGTGCTGCGATTCATGGGGTCGCAAAGAGTCGGACACGACTGAGCGACTGATCTGATCTGATCTGATCTGATGACACAATTAGAGGTCTTTCTTGCATATAAAACATTTTTATGAAGTAAATATGGACAATATCAAAATAGTGGCATTTTGTATGACCTTGAAAGAAAATTATACTTTTGATCCCTGTTTTCCTCTTGATAATTTATGCTATATTTTTCAAATATAACATGACTGTTTTCACTATGCATGTAGGAAATAGGAACCAATTTTCATACATAATTGTCAAAATAAGTCATTTGTAACCACTTAGCTACTTCAATATGTTAAATCTGTGTTATCTTCTTTCTATGAGCAATACTGGACTTTTTTTTTTTTTTCCATTTTCATCTTCACACACATACCAAAACCTGCTTTGGGTGGAGTTATTCTCTTTCAATTTCATTTTCAGTTTCATAATCCTGGTTCTATTCAAGGGGAGTAGTCAGTATGTTGTGATTTATGGTCCAGTCCAACGCTCTCTCAGAAGAGTTCTACCTGATTTGCTCATGTGTACACTGCCTGTTCGGAGAAGGCAATGGCACCCCACTCCAGTACTCTTGCCTGGAAAATCCCATGGACCGAGGAGCCTGGTGGGCTGCAGTCCATGGGGTCGCTACCAGTCTGACACGACTGAGCGACTTCACTTTCACTTTTCACTTTCATGCATTGGAGAAGGAAATGGCAACCCACTCCAGTGTTCTTGCCTGGAGAATCCCAGGGATGGCGGAGCCTCGTGGGCTGCCGTCTCTGGGGTCACACAGAGTCAGACACGACTGAAGCGACTTAGCAGCAGCAGCAGCAGCACACTGCCTGTTAAGTCATGGTTTGTAATAGGCTGTAAGAGTTGTTTCCTTACTCAAGTGTAACTCTTGTTTTCTAGGTACTGCTTTTCAAGACACGTCTTTAGATTTCTGGTTTTATTTATGAAATAGTCACATCTGTGCCTATTCTGTATTATTTACGCTGCATTTGTGGACAGTAGAGAGCTATTTAAATTCCTTAAGATGAATAATTTTATTATTCCTGATATCAAATAATTATCTTAATTCATTCTGTTTATTAACCTTTCATCATATCAAATTAAAGTCTTATTAAAGCCTTGTAAGATTATAGATAAAATCATGAAAATGTAAGAGCATTTTCTTGTTTCACTGTATTTTGAAGAAATAAATTGGATGATATGAATGGCAAGTGATAAAAAGGAATAAATATACACATAAATTATTCAAATGATACTTTCTTTTTCATACTATAGATGAGGTTCTCTTGTTATATGTATAGTCAGATTGTTTATTTGTATACGGTTCTCCCCAAACAAAACAAGGTCAGTTTGTAAGAGTAACATATAATTGCATATGTACTGAGACTAATGGAAGCAATAAATTAAAATATTTTATAAATACTAATGGTAGAAATTTGTTGTTACTTAGTCTCTAAGTCGTGTCAGACTCTTGTGGTGCTGTGGACTGTGGCCCGACAGGCTCCTCTCTCTGTCAATAGGATTTCCCAGGCAAGAATACTGGGGTGGGTTGCTGTTTCCTTCTCCAGGATATCTTCCTGACCCAGGAATCAAACCCCCATCTCAGGCATTTGCAGGCAGATTCTTTACCCCTGAGCCACCAGGGATTGTCTCGCTAAAAGCGAAAACCACTATTGGATGGCTATATTATACTATTGGGCTTCCTTAATGGCTCAGATAGTAAAGAATCTGCCTGCAATGCCGTGACCTGGGTCAATCCCTGGGTTGGCTAGATCCTCTGGATAAGGGAATGGCAACCCATTCCACTACTCTTGCCTGGAGAACTCCATGGACAGAAGAGCCAGGCAGGCTATAGTCCGTGGGATTTCGAAGAGTCAGACACAACAAGCAATGGACACACACACACATATATGTGCGCATGCACGTACGCACATACACACACACACTATACTTGTATTGAAATCCATTTATTTACTGTTTTCTTTTGGAGAAACTACTTCTCTGTGCTTCATAGAGTTAAAATAACACCTTCTCATAAAGAAGAATGAAGTAATAAGATTTTTCTGTAATTTGCATTCAAGTCAAATCTAAAATTAATTGGAAAACATCAATTGCTTTTACATCACTTGAAACAAAACAAATGCTCCCATTTAAATTTTAAAACAATTTAAAATGGTAAGATGCATTTCAATGAGGGAGATACGATCATTTTTTGAAGAAATCTTTCACAAATAATATGAAAATTACTGATTATGCAAAAATATAAAATGGAGAGGACATCACAACACAAGCTAAATATCATAATATAATAAATTTGTATTCTTAATAAGATTTACCTGATTCTGATATATAAACAATAAAAATATAATTATCTTAGTAAAATAAGATTTATTTTTTGTTTTATAGAAAGCTCATATGCTGCTTTAGGATAAGACATTTTAGTGAAATTCAGAAAACTTAAAATTTATGGGAATAATACTTAACAGATTTGAGACTTTTTTTTTTACTTTTTTATTATTTTTTTTTACTTTTTTTATTATTATTATTATTATTTTACTTTACAATATTATATTGGTTTTGCCATACATCAACATGCATCCGCCACGGGTGTACACATGTTCCCCATCCTGAACCCCTCTCCCTCCTCCCTCCCCATACCATCCTTCTAGGTCATCCCAGTGCACCAGCCCCAAGCTTCCTGTATCCTGCATCGAACTTGGACTGGCGATTCATTTCTTATATGATATTATACATGTTTTAACACCATTCTCCCAAATCATCCCCCCCTCCCTCTCCCACAGAGTCCAAAAGACTGTTCTATTCTATACATGTGTCTCTTTTGCTGTCTTGCATATAGGGTTGTCTTTACCATCTTTCTAAATTCCATATATATGTGTTAGTATACTGTATTGGTGTTTTTCTTTCTGGCTTACTTCACTCTGTATAAATAGAACTGCCATAAGACCCAGCAATCCCACTGCTGGGTATACACACTGAGGAAACCAGAAGGGAAAGAGACACGTGTACCCCAATGTTCACTGCAGCACTGTTTATAATAGCCAGGACATGGAAGCAACCTAGATGTCCATCAGCAGATGAATGGATAAGAAAGCTGTGGTACATATACACAATGGAGTATTACTCAGCCATTAAAAAGAATACATTTGAATCAGTTCTAATGAGGTGGATGAAACTGGAGCCTATTATACAGAGTGAAGTAAGCCAGAAAGAAAAACACCAATACAGATTTGAGACTTTTGGGAAAAGATCTGTGAAATCAGGAGTGGAAGAAGGTAAATTAAGCTCAATCTGCTTCATAAATTGAGTGATGATGTGCAATGCTTTTTATAATGGAGAAAAAAATAACCATTACTTTCCTTTAAAATTGCAATTTTCATTTTAGTTTTTATCTTATTATAAAGTTCCTCAGTAGCTTTAACCTCAGAATGCTCAATTTCTGTTTGTCTCTCATTTAATTGACCAGGTTCTTAGTCATATGGCCTTGGATAACTGCTTGGGCAGGGAAGGATAGTCCTCAGAATAATCAAGGAAAAACATCACAAGGAAAATTTGGTGAATACATAATATTATATCTGTCTCATGTATCCTTTCATCCCTTAATTGTCTATATATCACACTGTGTTATATAATGTATTAATTTACAAGTTGGTCAATGTCTTCACTAGACATTGTAGTTCAAGAGTAAGGATTATTTTTTCCCCTCTGAAGCCTCAGTACTGAATATAATGCTTGGTTCTCAGTAAACACTATAAATGCTTATTGAATTTATAGAATTTACTGAATGAGAGAATGATAAATGAATGTTATTTTTCCATAGTAATTTTCTCTGCATTATAATTCTGTAATACAGTATTAGCACAGTTCACTGAATATTACAGTATCAAAGTGGCCTTTTAGGACTTTTGTTTCCACCAGTATTGTGGATTAAACCTCCAAGGGGGTTTTCCCTTCCTGGTAGCTAACTCCTCATGTGGTAACAGAAAATACTAAAAGTAAAGGGAGCTATAGAGAGAAGTATAAGCTTGAAACTGAGTGATGAGTAGAGAAAACACAAAGTGTAGGATTTGTAGACTGCTGCTGCTGCTGCTGCTGCTAAGTCGCTTTAGTTGTGTCCGACTCTGTGTGACCCCATATACGGCAGCCCATCAGGCTCCCCCATCCCTGGGATTCTCCAGGCAAGAACACTGGAGTGGGTTGCCATTTCCTTCTACAATGCATGAAAGTGAAAAGTGAAAGTGAAGTTGCTCAGTCCTGTCCGACTCTTAGCGACCCCATGGACTGTAGCCTACCAGACTCCTCCGTCCATGGGATTTGCCAGGCAAGAGTACTGGAGTGGGGTGCCATCGCCTTCTCCAGGATTTGTAGACAGGAACAAATAAATATCAGTATTGCTTCTGGGATAGTGTACTTTTTCCAGAATACTAAGAGACACCCTGAAACTGGGCCTCTCAAGCAAAACTGAAGACTTGGAGTGAGAGGGTTGTGGTTCCATGTCTGAAGCCTTTAGGCTCTGAGACTATCAAAGTTAATAACTCTCTGCAGGGAAGCATCTTTCCAGCCAGCACCCAGAGTTTCAAATAATATCATGAACCAAGTATGACTCGTAATCCAATAACACTGGAGAAATAATGAATAAGCCACCCTCACTGGGAATTAGAAGAGACTACAAAAGTAGACTTAGACAACAAATAACTTGATACTCATAGTACATGAGCTACAACCAGATGGATAATGACTTTCAATTATCCTCCATTAAATGCTCAGTAAATTTTTAAATTGTGGATGGTTTTTAATGAATGCACAAAACTTTGAAACACATGAGACATCTCATACTTTTTCTCACATTTTCCCAAATAATTTATGCAAAAATAAAATGAATAAAATATGTAATGTCACTGTCTATATTGACATTTCTCAAACTGAGCAAAGAATTATTAACCTCTTGGTACACTGTCTTAAATATATATTGGGTAAAGTGGCCTAATATAATAAAATATTATGTATACTAAAATTAAATGTCTTTTTTTATGTTAACACTCTATTCATATTATCATTTAACTCTATTTATTCCCAATGAGAAAGTTCATCTTCAATCTGTCTAGAGACAAGTTATTTGGTAATATTATTCTATTATTATGAAAGTAACAAGGATATAAAAATTTCACAATTTTGAATTATTACATTCCAAGCATTATTCCCAGTAAACTGAATTACTAACTCATATCATGCAAAAAAAAGAGTTATCAGGGTAGCCCTGAGACTATTATCCTTAGAAAGGCTCTCTTGAATGTTTGGCTCTTGGATGGCTTTTAGAAATGTGGTTTTGAAAGTGTTCCATCACCCTAACTGGGTAACAATGTGCTCAGTTGTTCCTACAAGATGCTTTATGAGGAACATATATTTTCCTCCTGGAAGTGTGGAGCTTTGAACAATGCTACCCAGAGGGTGCCCATATAACAGCCCTGGCTGAAAAACCCTGGGCACTGAGTCTCTCATAAGCTTCCCTCACAGACAACATCTCGCGTATGTTGTTATACTTTGTTGTTGAAGGAGTTAAGCTTGTCTATGTAGCTCCAGGAGGAGAGGAACCTTGCTCTTGGTTTCCTCTGAACTTTGCCCCATGTACCTTTTCCATTTGTTGATATTGCTTTGATTTTTTTTACTACTAGAAATCATAGCCATGGGTAGAATTATATGCTAAATCTTCTGGGTCCTCCTAGCTAATTGACAAAACTGAGAGTCAGCCTGGGGACTCCTGACACTCTGATACAGAGAATTATATATTTGGTAGGTTGTGATAACTTTGTTGCTCAGTCAGGTCCGACTGTTTCCGATCCCATGGATTGTAGCACTCCAGGCTTCCCTGTCCATCACTGTCTCCCAGAGCTTGCTCAAACTCATGTCCATTGAATCAGTGATCCTCTGCTATTCCATTCTCCTCCCATCTTCAATCTTTCCCAGCATCAGGGTCTTTTCCAATGAGTCAGCTCTTTGCATCAGGTGGCCAAATTACTGGAGCTTCAGTTTCAGCATCAGTCCTTCCAGTGAATATTCAGGGTTGACTTCCTTTAGGACTGACTGGTTGGATCTCCTTCTATCCAAGGGACTCTCAAGAGTCCTTTGCAGCACCATAGTTTGAAGGCATCAATTCTTCGGCACTCAGCGTTTTTTATTATTAAATGTATTTTAAGTCAAATAGGATAGAGATTCAGTTAAATTATAATAGGAAAAAGGAAAATCTGTCATAATTATAAAGTTTTAATTTATTCTCTTTCTATCAAGACAGAAATAGTTTGTGTTGACTTTAAGTGAATTGTATTTTTCATATTAACCATTATCCTCAAAAGTTCCTTTGCAGGGCAGCCTCATCTGAATGGTTTCCACAGAAAGAATGAAATAGTATGTCATGGTTAGAGTCAGCTTCTGTTTTTCAGTGTTTACTGCTATGAGTAGATTTTATTGAGGAGGAGGAAATTTTCTCCCATCCTTCTTGAGTATTTTTATCTGCTCTAATAATTCAGTGGACATAAGACAGATTAACAGGAGAAAAATCAATTAATTGATATGCATAGTGGTCTCACAGAAATGAGACCCCCCAAAGTGACCAAAGCAGGCGGTTTACATGTCATTTTTAGACAACAAAACAATTGTTTGTAAAGATTTTACAAATTAAAGGACTTGTACTTGGGATAGCAAACTAATGAGCAAGTAGCAAAGGCAGTTTTGTTGTTTCTTTTAACCTTGGACTCCCTAACTCGCGATATGCTTTTTATCCTCCTGTTACTGGGAGCAGATTTTCACATGAGAAACTTATTTCCTTCTTTCAGGAGGAAAGAGGATAATCAGAGTGGTTCTTTTAATATGTTTTTTCACCTGCTGTTTCTCAAATACCTTTAATTCAAAATGATCAGTATAACATTGTGGTGTGTATTGAGGTGGCTTGCTCTGAGCCTCAACAATTTTTATGGAAATGATACCTTATGATTGTCTTTAATCTTCTGTTTGTGTCAATACTTGAGCCTTATATTAAATATAACTACATTTGCTATATACATTGCTGCATTTTAATCTGTATTTCTTTGTAGAAGCATTTCAAGATAATCTTATGTTCACTTACTTATGTGCAGAAAAAGGAGCGATAACTTCCTATAAGTTATAGAATAATGAACTGTTATTTTAGAGAAGATTTTAAATTTTACTGCAAAAAAAGAATCTCTGGGATATACTTGAAGCTTTATTTCTAAAGACAGTTTGAAGTGCATTGCAAAAAAACAGTATATTCAGTGACATAAACTGGCTTTTTTTTACAATAAATGTTTCTTCACGTATTTTCTATAAATCCCTTTGAATATTTTGTTGAGTTTATGAAGTGCAAAAGAGCTTCAAATTTTGACTTCTTGTTTATATTTCTCTAAAGCTAAAAAGCTGTGAAATCTTTATTACTGCATTTTCTCTGGACACTTGAAATAACTCAGGTTTTTCCTTATAAACATCAGTCATATATTTGACCATACACACAATTTTCCAATTCTTTCTGCTTTGCAAAATTTAACTTTAAATTTAAAACTGAACTTCTGCAATAGAAAAATGTATTATTTATCTTAAACTTGAATATCTTATTAAGATATGTCACTTTAGTGTATTTATGTCATAATCATCTCATTTTGACAGTAAGCTTGTAAGTTAGATTTTCTCTACTTCAGAAATAAGAAAATGAATGTTAAAGTAAGTCTGGAACAAGAAATTTTTTACTATGACAGATTTTTATAAAGATACAGTGTTCAGTTCAGTTCAGTCCCTCAGACGTGTCCGACTCTCTGCAACCCCATGAACCGCAGCACGCCAGGCCTCCCTGTCCATCACCAACTCCCAGAGTCCACCCAAACTCATGTCCATTGAGTCAGTGATGCCATCCAACCATCTCATCCTCTGTCATCCCTTCTCCTCCTGCCCTCACTCTTTCCCAGCATCAGGGTCTTTTCAAATGAGTCAGCTCTTCACATCAGGTGGCCAAAGTATTGGAGTTTCAGCTTCAACATCAGTCCTTCCAATGAACACCCAGGACTGATCTCCTTTAGAATGGACTGGTTGGATCTCCTTGCAGTCCAAGGGACTCTCAAGAGTCTTCTCCAACACCACAGTTCAAAAGCATCAATTCTTTGGTGCCCAGCTTTCTTTATAGTCCAACTCTCACATTCATACATGACTACTGGAAAAACCATAGCCTTGACTAGATGGACTTTTGTTGGCAAAATAATGTCTCTGCTTTTTAATATGCTGTCTAGCTTGGTCATAACTTTCCTTCCAAGGAGTAAGCGCCTTTTAATTTCATGGCTTCAGTCACCATCTGCAGTGATTTTGGAGCCCATAAAAATAGTCAGCCACTGTTTCCACTGTTTCCCCATCTGTTTGCCATGAAGTGATGGGACTGGATGCCATGATCTTAGTTTTCTGAATGTTGAGCTTTAAGCCAACTTTTTCACTCTCCTCTTTCACTTTCATCAAGAGGCTCTTTAGTTCTTCACTTTCTGCCATAAGAGTGGTGTCATCTGCATATCTGAGGTTATTGATATTTCTCCCAGCAATCTTGATTCCAGCTTGTCCTTCATCCAGCCCAGTGTTTCTCATAATGTTTTCTGCATGTAAGTTAAATAAGCAGGGTGACAATATACAGCCTTGATGTACTCCTTTTCCTATTTGTAAACAGTCTGTTGTTCCATGTCCAGTTCTAACTGTTGCTTCCTGACCTGCATACAGGTTTCTCAAGTGGCAGGTCAGGTGGTTTGGTATTTTCATCTCCTTCAGAATTTTCCAGAGTTTATTGTGATCCACAGAGTCAAAGGCTTTGGCATAGTCAATAAAGCAGAAATAGATGTTTTCTGGAACTCTCTTGCTTTTTCAATGATCCAGTGGATGTTGGTAATTTGATCTCTAGTACAAAATATAACTTCTCTTTAGAACAGAAATTCCGAAGACTGTTTGATAAATTATTTCCAGTGGGGATAAAAAACAGTTAAATGATAGACATTCAGTATTACTTGGATAAGGACTGGCTTATCAGAGACCATTACAAAGCTGGAGCAACAGCCAGGTCAGGTGATGTTAAATCTAAGTCTAGGTAGCTTCCTCTGACCATTCTAACATGGGTTCCTAGTTTCTTTATAGTTTTACATGTTTCTCACCAAAGTATGTGAAATTAAAGCGTTTAGATTGCCAAGATAGCTGTTATTAATTTAAGAAACTTAAGAGAGAAAAAAATCAACACAATTACTTATTTTTGAACTTTTTGTAAGTTAATTTGTTCTTATCATCTAAAGAGATAATTTTCTAAATACTGCATAATTGAAGATAATATTCTGGCTAATTTGTGACGAAAGACGTTTCTAAATCTAGACTTTCCCCTTTGCAATTTTCAATTGCCAATATTATATTTCCAGAAAATAATTAAACTTATAGACAGCCTAATATAATTGATATCATCTCAAGCAAAGATCAATTCCTGTACCTAGAAAATATGAGAAAAAATAAGAAATTGAATAATAATAATATAGGTGATAATATATGAAATAAAGACATCTAAAATGCATTTATTATTCTAATTGTAATAGTTTTTTAAAAGATTTTTTAAAATTTATTTTTGGTTGTGCTGAGTCTTCATTATTGTGTAGACTTTTCTCTAGTTGCAGTGAGGAGGGGCTTCTCTCTGGTTGCAGTGCACCGGCTTCTCAGTGCAGGGGCTTCTCCTGTTGCAGCTCATGGACTCTAGAGCACAGGCTCAATAGTTGTGGCACACAGGCCTATTTGCTCCTCAGCATGTGGAGAAGGCAATGGCACCCCACTCCAGTACTCTTGCCTGGAAAATCCCATGGGCAGAGGAGCCTGGTAGGCTGCAGTCCATGGGGTCGCTAAGAGTCGGACATGACTGAGGGACTTCACTTTCACTTCTCACTTTCATGCATTGGAGAAGGAAATGGCAACCCACTCCAGTGTTCTTGCCTGGAGAATCCCAGGGACGGGGAGCCTGGTGGGCTGCCGTCTATGGGGTCTCACAGAGTCAGACACGACTGACGAGACTTAGCAGCAGCAGCATGTAGGGTATTCCCAGATTTGGGATCAAATCTATTTCTCCTGAATTGGCAGGCAGATTCCTTACCACTGAGTCACCAGGAAAACCCATAATTTTAAATAGTTTTAAGCACCAAAGATATACTTTTACATATTTTACTTATTAAATATCTTATATGACAAATCAAAGATGGATAAAAAAAATCTTACAAACAAGACATGACTAATGTTTATTAAATGTGGAATGAATTAAGAAATTTTGGGACTACCTTCTAAATGAATTATATCTATGTCTACCAATATGGAAAGATATCACTGAGATATAGTTGCAGAGTAAGGCATTGTATGTGGGAAAAGAAACACTGTAAAATAAATCTGAAATTAATATGTTTTGTGATAGTGTGTGCATGGAATAAGATTAAAAGAATACCTGTAAAGGAGTCCAATTAAAATGAAGCTTATTTTCAATTGTGTTTTCTTTTTATAACTTTACAATGAAACATAAACATATTTTCATTGAAAAGAGTCAATTATAAAAAGATTAAAATTTGAAATTTCCTTTTACCAGCTCCCTTGACAGTTTTTGTGCTTCCTATTTACTAGTTAGAAATTATCATTCCAGTCTCTTTCATAGATTCACACACATACCTTATATCTGTTACTCCTGGGCCTCTCTCAGTCTCTAATTCACCCATTCTTGTGATATGTTTGAGCCACAAGTCAGTTTTTCTCTCTGGACTGGAATTATTTTTCTATAGTATCATTGGGCAGAGAAGGCAATGGCACCCCATTCCAGTACTCTTGCCTGGAAAATCCCATGGATGGAGGAGCCTGGTAGGCTGCTAAGGGTGGGACACGACTAAAGGTCAGACACGACTGAGCGACTTCACTTTCACTTTTCACTTTCATGCGTTGGAGAAGGAAATGGCAACCCACTCTGGTGTCCTTGCCTGGAGAACCCCAGGGACGGGGGAGCCTGGTGGGCTGCCGTCTATGGGGTTGCACAGAGTCGGACACAACTGAGGTGACTTAGCAGCAGCAGCAGCAGCAGCAGCATCATTGGGCTTCTCTGGTGGCTCAGCTGGTAAAGTATCCTTAAGAGTCTTGCAGACTGTAATCTAGTCCTGCTTTTCTGAAGTGTATATAATATATCTTACTTATTTTCTAAGATATTCATTCTCAGGTTGGCAGAACCTTTGAAATCATGTCTCATATCATCATCCAAAAAGGAATCTTATTTCAGAAGAAATGTTAACCTTGACAACTAGGGCAAAATCAAATTTCCTTCCTGAAATCTATGTATAATTAAACAAACACATGATGCTTCCTAGATTATGTTCTCTGCCAATATGACCACGACAAAAGAGAGAGCATTTGAAATTGCGACTTATCTCCTCTGTCTTTGGGTTTCCGGTATCATTGCCAACTTCCTGCGCTTGAGGATTGAGCCACGCTCTTGCACAGTTGCTCCAGTTCACTGGCAATGCTAGTAAAACTGTGCTTTTGGTTTACCTCCAGAGAGATAGGTAGTCCAAGATAAATCTTTGGTTCAAAACTCTGGAACAGTCTTCCTCCCTTCGATATCAGCCTACTGAAGTTATGACTTGCTTATATCAGCCCCAGAAAGTTTACAGTTTCAACAAAATTATAAATAAGCCTTAGAAATGACAATTCTGGTTCTGAAGGAGCTCATGTAAACACACCTCACCCTGCGTCTTCCGTTGCTTGCAGCTGTGAAGCCTGAAAAGAGTACATGAAATAGGGAGAGACGGGGAGAGTTCAAAGATTCCCTCAACGAGTAATGAGTTTGTTGTTGCTGTTTCCCCTGGCATATCCTGCCCTGAAGTCAAAGAAAACCATTAAGTTAGTGCAGTGGTGTGGGGAGAGCTTCAGTAGTCCTGCTCTGGCTCAGGGAATGGGAATGGTGAGACAGTACAGAGTACCCCACTGCCCATATGGTTTTTGCTTTTTGTTCTCCATTCTCTCTTGACCCAGACACAAAGCAATCCTGTATTCTTGGAGGCAGCGGTGGCA
Source organism: Bos grunniens (assembly GCF_055505025.1). Classification (NCBI taxonomy): domain Eukaryota; kingdom Metazoa; phylum Chordata; class Mammalia; order Artiodactyla; family Bovidae; genus Bos; species Bos grunniens. Next base: position 12,653,170 of record NC_141191.1, read on the forward strand.
TTGGAAACCTTTAGAAGCCAAAATACTGAGGGAGGGGAACACTTTTCTATTTAGTAAAGTTGTGGACCCAAGGGGATGGAGCCAACTCCCCCCCCCCCTTTTTTTTTCTTTCTGTTCTCCCCTGCTTGACTCCAGACACAAGTGTTGGTGTAGCATGTATAGAAGAGTGGGATAATTAAAGCTACAGTTTTATGGCTCTTAGTGGGATTCCCAAGGAACCACAAAGTACCAAGGATACAAAATAGAGGGAAGAATTAGCGAAAGAGTGTGACTCTGATGTTGTTTGTGAACTCCTGGGCTTACTCTTACCTGTACCTGGATGCTGTGGGCTGTGCTCAGTCCATAAGTCATGTCCAACTCTTTGTGACCCCATGGGCTGTAGTCCACTAGACACCTCTGTCCATGGGATTTCCCAGGCAAGAATACTGAAGTGGGTTACCATTCTCTTCTCCAGGGGATCTTCCCATACCAGAGATAGAACCCATGTCCCATGCTTGCCTTTCCTGCATTGGCAGGCAGATTTTTTTTACCACTTGGGCTGCCTGGGCATACCATTGCTTGGGTGGATGTAATCCTATTCCACATTTCAGAGACTTTGAGAACTGGATTAATAGACCATTGCCTAATTCAGGGCTTCCCTGCTGGTTCAGACAGTAAAGAATCTGCCCACAATGCAGCAGACCTGGATTCAGTCCCTGGGTTGCGAAGATCACCTGGAGAAGGGAACGACAATCCACTCCAGTATTCTTGCCTGGAGAATCCCATGGAAGCACTCAGGGGAGAGATCTACGCAGGATCTCAAGGCACTATTGAAAATGCTAACAGTAAGTGACAGGACATTCAGGATCTGTTCTCCTTCAGGAACAACCCTGTCTCTTCCTATAAAGTAAGTTTGAATGTCAAGACTCAGTTTCAAAGTTCGAAGTACTCTGTTTTTTATGAATGAGCATTTTTAAATGAGATATTGGCATCCATTGGTATATACAATATTCTTTTTATAAAAAAAATAGTGTTAAATTGAATTCAGCTGTGTGTAATTAGGGTCTGAGAATTAATGCCAGGGAAAATCACCAAGGGAAACTTATGAAATCTAATTATTTGCAGATATCTCAGGAGCAAATGTCATGCTACCAAAACATTCACATAGAGGTAGTAGGGTACTGTAGTGGGGTAGGGGAGAAGGGATAACCATGCATGGTTTCTCAGGGACCCTTCTGAAATGGCCCAATAACCTTCTCAATGCATGCTGCCTTGAAACACACTTTCTTCTTGAGTAGAAGAATCTAGTACAGGAATGACATTTACTTTCATTGCCTTTGTATCTTTCTGATAGATCTTGGCACAATGAAATAGAAGGTTTTATTTCACACACATGATTTGGTGTGATTATTTCTTTATTTAATCACTAGTCCATTTAAAAACTAAACAATTTATAGTGTTCTTAGTGGGGCTTCCCTGAGGGCTCAGTTGGTAAAGAATCTGCCTGCAATGTATCAGACCCCTGGGTTCAATTCCTGGGTCAGGAAGATAGGCTGGAGAAGGGATAAGCTACCCACTCCAGTATTCTTGGGCTTCCCTTGTGGCTCAGCTGGTAAAGAATCCTCCTGTAATGTGGGAGATCCCGGTTCAATCCCTGGGTTGGGAAGATAGCCTGGAGAAGGAAAAAGCCACCAACTCCAGGATTCTGGCCTGAAGAATTCCATGGAGTGTATAGTCCATGGGGTCACAAAAAGTTGGACACAACTGAGTGACTTTTACTTAACCTTCATGTAGACAATATTATAACCATATCAAAGCAAATTGTGCCCTAATAAATAAAGAACAGAAATGATACAGACCTAACAAAAGTAGAAGATATTAAGAAGAGGTGGCAAGAATATACATAAGAACTATACAAGAAAGATCTTCCCGACCCAGATAACCACGATGCCGTAATCACTCATCTAGAGACAGACATCCTGGAACGGCAAGTCAAGTGGGCCTTAGGAAGAATCACTATGAACAAAGCTAGTGGAGGTGATGGAATTCCAGTTGGGTTATTTCAAATCCAAAAGATGATGCTGTGAAAGTGCTGCACTCAATACACCAGCAAATTTTTAAAACTCAGAAGTGGCCACAGGACTGGAAAAGGTCAGTTTTCATTCCAGTCCCAAAGTAGGGCAATGCAAGGAATGTTCAAACTACCGTACAATGGCACTCATCTCATGTGCTTCCCTGGTGGCTTGGAGGATAAAGCATCTGCCCACAATGCAGGAGACCCGGGTTCGATCCCTGGGTAGGGAAGGTCCCCTGGAGAAGGAAATGGCAACCCACTCCAGTACTCTTGCCTGGAAAATCCCATGGACAGAGGAGCCTGATAGGCTATAGTCCATGGGGTCGCAAAGAGTTGGACATGACTAACAGACTTCACTTCACTTCATGTGCTAGCAAAGTAATGCTCAAAATTCTCCAAGCCAGGTTTCAACAGCACATGAACCGCGAATTTCCAGATGTTCAAGCTGGATTTATAAGCCAGAGGAACCAGACATCAAATTGCCAACATCCATTGGATCATCCAAAAAGCAAGAGAGCTCCAGAAAACATCTACTTCTGTTTTATTGACTACACCAAAGACTTTGACTATGTAGATCACAACAACCTGTGGAAAATTCTTGGATAGATGGGAATACCAGACCACCTTACCTGCCTCCTGAGAAATCTGTAGGCAGTTCAAGAAACAACAGTTAGAACTGGACATGGAACAACAGACTGGTTCCAAATTGGGAAAGGAGTACTTCAAGGCTGTATATTGTCACCATGCTTATTTAACTTATATGCAGACTACATCATGAGAAATCCCAAGCTGGATGAAACACAGGCTGAAATCAAGATTGCCAGGAGATATATCAGTAGACTCAGATACTAAGATGACACCACTCTTATGGCAGAAAGCAAAGAAGAACTAAAGATCCACTTGATGAAAGTGAGAGAGGAGAGTGAAAAAGCTGGCTTAAAACTGAACATTCAAAAAACAAAGATTATGTCATCTGGTTCCATCTCTCCGTGGCCTATGGGTTAAAATAATGTTAGGTGTTGCAACATGCTTTTTCTAGACAATTTATTCTCATTAAAGAATAGTTATTGCAAAAATAAGGAAAGAAATTAAAAGACTGTAAAACTTATGAGGTATATTAGTCCTCAGAAAAAGAATGCACTGAATAAGAGTATTTAGAAAGCCATCTAAGTTGGTCTTCCTTGGTCTCCTTTTTCGTTTCTACAAGCGTCTCTTTTCAGTTAGCCACTCTTTTTCCTTCTTCCTGCTCCAGTGCTTAATGACACCCCAGTTGCACCCCATCAGCATTTGCCTTTGGACTTTGTGTCTTCATACCCACAATACCTACGACAGTTTTTCACGTTCCTTCAAAACTAGGAAGCAAAAAGTGCTACCTCATTGGCTGGGTGTGGCTGAGAGACTCATTAAGTTCTCAATAACACATTTATATCTGCCATCTTACTGGAGAGAATGCCCACCTATGAGGATCACTTCAGTTTCTCTGATGCAAGGTTAAGTTTTTTTTTTTCTGTTTGTGTTGTTACTGCTTTGTCGTTGTTTGTAGGTAGGAGAAGAGGGGATTAATTAAGGAAAATTGTAAACATGAGGCTTCCCTGGTGACTTGGGTGGTAAAGAATCTGCCTGCAATACAGAAAACCCAGATTCGATCCTTGGGTTGGGAAGATCCCCTGGAGAATGGAATGACAACCCACTACAGTTTTCTTGCCTGGAGAATTCCACGGGCAGAGGAACTTGGTGGGCTACAGTCCATGGGGTTGCAAAGAGACAGACATATTTGAGCAACTAACATTGTCATAAACATTTAATACTACATTTATAGAGGCTTTAAAAGGATAGATGTAAAAGACAAAATACCAGGCAGGTAGGACTATTTTTGCTAGCACAGTATTTAAAAATGAATGGTTGAATGTCATAAACTAAACGTGGTTTTTGGGGTCCCACAGACCCCTCCAGCCCACTGGACCTATTTATGTGACTGTCCAGTACATGATGATGCATGAGTGTGCAACCTCTAACACAAACCTATTCTCTCACATATAAAGACGAGACTTCTTTGTCTAGTCTAAAATTTACTGATTTAAAATTTAACAAGAAAGAAAAACAAATAACATATGTCTATAACAAATTGTATCTGGTGAGGACAGGAAATTTGGGACCACTTTTCTTCAGATTCACTGTCTATATGAATGAAGCTATTTGAAAAATAAACTCTATTTTTATTTTTTTCCCTTTTTTGTCTTACTGGAGTGTTGGTATGTAGGTAACCTAAAATAATCATTCTAGATAATATGAAAGCCACTCAGTCGTGTCTGACTCTTTGTGACCCCATGGATGATACAGTCCATGGAATTCTCCAGGCCAGAATACTGGAGTGGGTGGCCTTTGCCTTCTCCAGGGAATCTTCCCAACGCAGGGATTGAACCCAGGTCTCCCACATTGCAGGCAGATTCTTTACCAGCTGAGCCACCAGGGAAGCCCAAGAACACTGGAGTGGGTAGCCTATCCTTCTCCAGTGGATCTCCCCAACCCAGGTATCGAACTGGGGTCTCCTGCATTGCAGGTGGATTTTTTACCAGCCGAGCTACCAGGGAAGCCCCTACTTTGCCTTTACTAATTTCCATCTCATTCCAGTTTGCAAAAAGCTTCACTGTCTATACCCACTATGACAGTCAGAGTCAGGAGTTGGGTGAGACAACAAGGCATAGAGTCTCATGCTTTAATTCAAGGAGGCGCTCAGGCTCAGACGCCCTGCAGGCACATGTCTGATCCCTGAGAGTGAGTGCCTTCGTAAGTTTTGAACTCTGGGTTCTTCATTCTTAAGAAGGTATTTATGGTAATCTTACTTGTGGCAGTCATTACAAACCCATAATTTACCCATGTTAATGTATTAAAATTAGCTTAGTTAAATTTATAATAATGTAACTAAACGTTCTCAATTACAATACCAAAAATAAGTTCTGTTTGTTTAGATGTAGTGATCTGAGTACTGCTTGTAAACCATGTCAATAATTGTGTTTCTGGGGGTTTGTTTTTTTACAAAGGATTTTGTAAGCTGCAAAGACGCAAGGAGTTATTATTTCACTTCTCTTCACCTTCTATCATCCACTATCATCCCTACTAGGATTTCTGCTGTAATTTGTGTCCATTGTGGAGGAGACACCATTCTCCTCAGCGCTTCATGGGACATCCTATAGTTTTCTCTCACTGTAAACTACAAATAGATCCGTTTGTCACTTTGGACTGTATGATAGACAATAGTCTACATTCTCCTGGAATGTAGTCACAGTAGAGGCACAGGTGAGGGGCCTTTGTCAAGTTGGAGACAAGATTAGAAATGAGAATTGACTCCATTAGGACACGTTTTTCTTCAGAATTACCAAAACAACCAAGGCCAGCAATGTTAGGTGACTGAAAACCTGGATTCTGAAGGTGCAGCAATTTTAGGAAAGTTTGCATATTACTATGACTTCATAGGTACCCACATGATAATAACATGAGTTCATACAGCTTGCATTTTAAAAAATTATCCCGAGTAAGTTTTATCTCATTGTATATCTTTTGACATTAAGAGCTAAATGCTTAGAATAAGGTAGCTACTTACTATGTTTTGTGGATTTTATTGTTAAAGAGTTTCAACATTTAAAAGCTACACTGGAAAAAGAAACATTAAAAAAAATCTACAGGCTTGGTTCATTTGCATGAAAACTGAGGGAAAATCTATTTTTATCTCTTAAACAAAGACTTACCAGGCACTCATTTTCTCCCAATTCCTCAAAAAAAATTTGATGACTAAGTGAAACTGCTTGTGATAAAATAATTGACTGCATTAAAAATTATCCTGAAAAATTCAGGTAATCATTAGCAATTATTATTTGAGCACCCCTGGTGTATTCCATGCTGGATACCATGAATTATCATTTATAAAATATTCCACTGAATTTTTTCATGATGAAAATTTACCATTTTCTTTTCTAGATTGTAATTTTTTAGAAAATTCATTCTTTCTACTAAAATACAATTTGTTTTTAATCATAAATTATTTTAATTACCACTTAGAGATATTAAAATGTATTATTTGATTTATACAGAAAAGTGTGTGTATGCAAAATAAATATAAGCTATGAATCATAATTTTGAAATGGCAACAAGGATTAACCCCTGAAATTAAGCATTAGAAGCTAGCTGATAATGATTGTGTTTCCTTGCATTCTGACCATTTCCTTTTTGTATCCATGGAAGTTATCACTACTGTGAATTTCTCATTATGACACTTAAACACTATTTTTAAATGGGCTTTCTCAAAATACCTAGAAGTAGAATATCTGAGTCAAATGAGGTTTGCATAAACTCTATTATACAAGATAGTTCCAAGTTGTTTTCCAGTGGGTTTGGATCAATTTTTATTTCCATTAACATTGTCCAGGGGTTTGAATTCATTGACACCATACTTGGAATTATAAGACTTCTTAATTTTGCCAAGCTAGTAGAATATAAAAGTGTCTCTCATTATGGTCTTAATTCCATTTTCCTGATAGCATACAATGTAAAATATCTTATCATAGATTAATTGGATAGTTTCTATTATATAAATTCTTTTTGTCTTTTTTTTTTTTTTGCACTCGTTAATAGGATTTATACATTTTGGGTATAAATCCTTTCCTACCTGTTTGCACTTAATCATTCACTAGCAATGTGAGCATCTCTTTACTTAGAATGCCTTGTGAAAATAAAATGGTTTATTTTAGTATAGTCAATTATCTAATATTTCTACCTATGTTACAATTATTTGTGTCTTTTAAATGAATTATGTCCTAAACCAGATACATAGAGATAGTCTGTTTCTACGCCTTTTAAATTTTTCTTTTGACTTTTAAATGCTAAATGCATTAAAAATTTTTATAGGAATTCAACTATATTCCTCCTCCCCCACATTTGAATACCAATATTTTCCCAGAATATATAGTTTAATCTTGTCATATACCAATTTTCCTTATATATGTGGGTCATCATATCCACCAATTTTTATTGACTTAAAGTTGGCTAAGTTGATTGTCCACATCTTACACTTCTGCAGAAGTGACTTGGGCTAGACATTTATTTTCCATATGAATTTGAAACAAACTCACCAAGTTACTCAAAAAATTCTTTTGCAGTTTTTAAAAACTTTTTATTTAATATTGGAGTATAGTTGAATACTTTGGCCACCTGCTGCAAAAAAACAGACTCCTTGGAAAATACCCTGATGCTGGGAAAGACTGAAGGCAGAAGGAGAAGGGGACGACAGAGGATGAGATGGTTGGATGGCATCACCAACTCAATGGACACGAGTTTGAGCAAGCTCCAGGAGTTGGTGATGGACAGGGAATCCTGGTGTGCTGCAGTCCACGGGGTTGCAAAGAGTTAGACAGGACTGAGCAACGGAACTGAACTTAATAGCTGATTAACAATGTTGTGATAGTTTCAGGTGGACAGCAAAGGGACTCAGCCATACATAGACATGCATCCATTCTTTAAATCCCCCTCCCCTCCAGGCTGCCACATAACATTGAGCAGAGTTCTCTGTGCTATACAGTGGGTCCTTGTTGGTTATCCATTTTATATATAGCAGTGTGTACATGTCCATCCCAAACTCCCTGTCTATCCCTTTCCCCCACCCTCACCCCCCACAACCATAAGTTCATTCTCTAAGTCTGTGAGCCTGTTTCTATTTCATAAATAAGTTCATTTGTATTATTTCTTTTTGGATTCTACATGGGATGTCACAATATTTCCCCTTTTCAGTCTCAATTACTTTACTCATTATGACAGTCTCTATATCCATCCATGTTGCTGCAAATGGCATTATTTCATTTTTTTAATGGTGGAATAATATACCATTGTATATATGTGCCGCAACTTCTTTATCCCTTCCCCTGTTGATGGACATTTAGGTTGCTTTCATGCTTTGGCTTTGTAAACAGTGCTGCAATGAACACTGGGGTACATGTATCCTTTCAGACTATGTTTTCTCCAGATATATGCCCAAGATTGTGTATATTGGGATTGCAGGCTCATATGGTAGTTCTATTTTTAGTTTTTTAAGGAACCTCCATACTGTTTTCCATAGTGGCTGCACCAATTTATATTCCCACCAACATTGTAGAGAGTTCCCTTCTCTCCACACCCTCTCTAGCATTTATTATTTGTAGATTTTTTTGATGATAGGCATTTTGACTGGTGTGAGATGGTATCTCATTTGAAGTTTTGGTTTCCATTTCTTTAGGCCACCCACTCCAGTATTCTGGTCTGGAGAATTCCACGCACAGTATAGTCCATGGGGTTCCAAAGAGTTGGACACGATTGAGTGACTTTTTCTTCACTTCACTTCATAAATGGCTTAAGAAATTTTTTTTTAGATTTATACATAAATGCACACATACATTTCTTTGGTGTTTTATTATATCTAATTTTCACTCTTGAAAATGTTTCTTAATTCCTTATGGTTTTTTCATTGAACTGAACTTTTTTGAGTTATGTTCATCAATTTCAAGTCATATGTTGGTTTTTCTATATATATCTTTTTCATTAACATGTTTTCATTGTCATTCTAATTATTTGAAATTCATAGATATCTGATTTATGACTCAATATATGTTTCCTTTTACAAATGTTTTATGATTGGTTGTAAAAATATGCATGAATATTGAGATGGTTAAATTTTTGTATCAACTTGACAGGCCATGGGATGCCCAGACTAAATAGTGTTTCTGAGTATATCTGTGAGGATGTTTCCTGATGAGATTAGCATTTAAATTGATAGACTTAGGAGATTTCCCTCCACAATTTGAGTAAATATCATCCAGTTTCTTGAAGATCCAAATATCTTCTCTATTTATATAAAAATCTGTCAGAATAGGATTTATACTATCAACTCCCTTTGTTCTCAGGCCTTGGGAAGCTAACTGAATTAAATCACTGACTCCCAAGCTTGCAGATGGCAGAATGTGGTCCTTCCCAGGCTCTATAACAACAGGAAATACATTTTTGTAAGAATGTGTGTATATCCTACTGATTCTGTTTATCTAGAGAAATTTAACTTATATGGACTTTCACTAGTTATGTTGAAGCTGTGGTACTAAATGTACAAAACTTCAGGATTTTAAAATTTTCCCCACGAATGGACTATTCACTATTAGGACCTGATCTATTTTCTCTATGCTAATGTTTTTCTATCTGAAAATATCGTTATCTATTGTTAGTAACTTTCTTTGCTGAATATTTCCCTCAGTGATCTTTTTAATGTTAAGTACTCTGGTGAAGATTTTTGATATCTACTATTTTATTTTATTTTTTTATTAAGCCTCTTTTTAGAGCAGTTTTAGTTTCACAGTAAAATTGGGAGGCAGGTACAGAGGTTTCTCATGTAACTCCTGTCCCCACAGATGCATAGCCTCCCTCACCGTCGACGTCCTCCACCAAAGTGGTACCTTGATTATCAACATCTTTCACCAGATATTTACTATTGATGGACCTACATTGACACAGAAAATCACCCAAAGGCCATAATTTCCACTCTGACTCAATCTTTGTGTTGCATATTCTATGAAGTGATGTGAAAGTCACTCAGTCGTGTCTGACTCTTTGAGACTGTAGCCTGGCTGGCTCCTCTGTCCACGGAATTCTCCAGGCAAGAATACTGGAGTGGGTAGCCTTTCCCTTCTCCAGAATATCTTCCCAAACCAGGGATCAATCCAGGTTTCGCACATTGCAGGAGGATTGTTTTTTACTGTCTGAGCCCCCAGGGAAGCCCATGTATATGCTATAGATGTGGACAAAAGTATAGTGACATATATTAATTTTCACTGGTCTAAAAATCTTCTGGGTTTCATCTGTCCTCTGTTCCCCACAATCCCTGAGAATCACTGATCTTTCCACTGCCTCCATAGTTTTTGCCTTTGCTAGTAGGTCATATGGGATCATATGATATGTAGCTTTTTCAGAATGTTTCTTTTTTTCACTTAGTAATAGGCATTTAAGATTTCTCTATCATATTGTGAATGATAGATCAATTTCCTTCTAGTACAGAATCATATTCCATTGTCTGGATGTACTACAGCTTGTTTTTCACCTATTGAAGAACATCTTGGTTGCTTCCAAGTATTGGCAATTAAGAAAAAATCTGCTAATACTCTCTGTGTGCAGGTTTTGTGTGAACATGACTTTTCAATTCCTTTGAGTAAATACCAAGGAATGCGATTACTAGATAGTATGGTAAGAGAATGTTTAATATTTAAGAGGTTGACAAACTGTCTTCCAAAGTGGTTTTAGCCTTTTATATTCCTACTAGCAATAAATCAGAGTTCCTTTTGCATGATATCCTCCATAGCATTCGGTGGTGTAATATTCCAGATTTTAGCCATTCTCATAGGTATGTGGCAGAGTGTCATGGTTGCTTCATTTGCATTTGCTCGATAAGTGATAAAGTATATATTTTCATGTGCTTATTTGCCATCTACATATCTTTGTTGTGGGGTCTGTTAAGGCCTTTGTAACATCTCATGGAAAAATCTGAATGATCTTTTTGGCTAACCTAATAATTGAGTTGTATATTCTTTTTTTTTTCCAATTTGTATTTATTTAATTTTTTAATTAAATTTATTTATTTTAATTGGAGGCTAATCATTTTACAATATTGTATTGGTTTTGCCATACATCAACATGAATCATTGTTGCATTTTAAGTATTCTTTGAATATTTTGGATGACAGTTTTTCATCAGATGGTCTTTTGCAAATATTTTACCCCCATATGTGGCTTGTCTTCTCAATCTCTTAAAGAGATTCTTTAATAGTACAGAAGGTTCTAATTTTAATTGTCCAGATTATCAATGATTTCTTTCATGAATCTTGCCCTGTTTGTGTATTAGTTTGTAAGAAGGACCATTAGGTATTTTCCCAGCCTGGGGTTTCCCAGAACCAGCAAGATTACAGTGTATCCAAGTGAAAGAAGGCCTGTGCTTTCCAATGCTCATGGGTTCTCATGGGTCCTCATCTAGATCTTAATCTGAGAAATATATCTGTTTCATTCTTTCATTCATTTATTCTCTTATGTGAAAGAGCAATTCTATTACTGTAGACCTTTATCTAGATTTGAGAGTCCTGGGTTCATTCAGGAATCCTATATTTGTATCATTAAGACTAACTTTAGGGATATGTTGAGATGGCATCACCGACTTGATGGACGTGAGTTTGAGTGAACTCCAGGAGTTGGTAATGGACAGGGAGGCCTGGTGTGCTGCAATTCATGGGGTCACAAAGAGTCCGACATGACTGAGTGACTGAACTGAACTGAATATAAAACCAAAATTGTTGTTGTTGCTGTTCAGTCACTCAGTCCTGTTCGACTCTTTGTGACCCCGTGGACTTCAGCACCCCAGGCTTCCCTGTCCATCATCATCTCCTAAAGCTTTCTCAAACTCATGTTCATTGAGTCAGTGATGCCATCCAACCATCTCATCTTCTGTCATCCCCTTCTCCTCCTGCCCTCAATCTTTCCCAGAATCAAGGTCTTTTCCAATGAGTTGGTTCTTCACATCAGGTGACCATAGTATTGGAGCTTCAGCTTCAATATCAGTCCTTCTAATGAATATTCAGGACAGGTTATCTTTAGGATTGACTTGTTTGATCTCCTTGCAGTCCAAGGGACTCTCAACAGTCTTCTCCAATACCACAGACCAAAGCATCAATTCTTTGGCACTTAGCTTTCTTTATGGTTCAAACTCTCACATCTGTACATTACCACTGGAAAAACCATAGCTTTGACTAGATGAACCTCTGTGGGTATAGTAATGTCTCAGCTTTTTAATATGCTATCTAAGTTTGTCAGTGTTTCTTCCAAGGAGCAAGCGTTTTTTACTTTTGTGGCTGTTGTCACTATCTGCAATGATTTTGGAGCCCCCAAAAATAAAGTCTGTCACTGTTTCCCCTGTTTCCCTGTCTATTTGCCATGAAGTGATGAGCCCAGATGCCATGATCTTCGTTTTTTGAATATTGAAGTTTAAGCCAGCCTTTTCACTTTCCTCTTTCATTTTCATCAAAAGGCTCTTTACTTCCTCTTTGCTTTCTGTCATAAGGGTGGTATCATCTGCATATCTGAAGTTATTGATGTTTCTCCAAGCAATCTTGACCTGCAAAAAGCTTTCTCAGAAGGCATGTAAGGTGGTTGGTATTCCCATATCTTTAAAAATTTTCTACTTTTTGTTATGATCCACACAGTCAAAAGCTTTCGTATAGTCAATGAAGCAGAAGTACTTTTTTTCTGGAATTCTATTGCTCTTTTTATGATCCAGCAGATGTTGGAAATTTGATCTCTGGTTCCTCTGCCTTTTCTAAATTCAGTTTGAACCTCTGGAAGTTCTTGATTCATGTACTGTTGAATCCTGGGTTGGAGAATTTTGAGCATTACTTTGCTAGCATTATACCAAAAAAATAGTTTAATTTCTCTCAGGTTAAAAAAAAATGAAGTTAGTTAGTCTAGGGTAGGCATGATAATTCAACAGTTGTTATAAACCCAATTTCCTTATCTATTTATGCTCTGCCAGTTGAAAATCAAACATTTATCTCTAAAACTGCCTAATTATAAATGAGTGATGCATCCCTTTGTTCCCTGTTCCTGGGAGAAAGATGGGAAAGAAAGAGAGAAACACACTCCAACAGCGGTCTCCTATAAGGAGATTTCATAGTTTACCACCCAACACCTAGACTTGCATATCACTGGATAGAATCTATGTTTCCATCATTATTTCTTTGTGGGAGAGAGACTGGAAATTTAATCTTTAGCCATGCATACTGCCACTGAAATAAATTTAGATTTATTCAGATGTATTTGATGTGTTCTGTAGTTAGATTAATGAGGAATGTATATTAAATAGGCAATTAGCATTCTCTGCTACATGAAGCGAAGTTCTTTTCCTTGTTCACTGCAGTCATTGACCCTAAGACTTGAAATCAAGGGTGTTGCCAAAGGAAACAAAAGACATCACCCTCTAAGGGCCAAAATAGCATCAATTTTACGTTAAAACCATGGATGAAAGGTCCTGTCATGTTTGAAAACCTTGTTTACTTATAAGCTCAGCTCTATACTTTATAAGCTGTTTGTAGTATTTTGTCAAGTTCTTTGTTGCAAAACATCATTTCAGAATACAGCAGTCTTCCACTCAAGATGAATGATGTGATTCTAAAAACTTAACATTCTTTATGAACATATTTAAGGGAATACTAACCTTGTCCTCATCACTTTAAGTGGAAAAAAAATCATAATGCATTACACCTAAATCAAAACTCCAAACAATTCCTAAATCATTACCAAGCACAATAAAATGCTTACTTATAAGCTACAAAATATCATCTTTAGATGTAAAAATGCTTAAAAGTTTGCTTCCTGACCATCAAAAAATCAATGTGGTCATTAAATTTGTTTTGTATACAATAAAATATACAGTTTGCATGTTGTACCGTAAACATTTTGTTTATGATATGGAAAGACCAATAACACACCACAACAAATACATTTGTGAGGAAAGCTGCATGTAAAAATTAACAATAAAATGCCAATTTCCTTCAATAAACCAGATGAGTTAGAGACTTAAGATTTGAAAAAAGCTGAGAATTGAGGAGTGAAGGAGGAAACAGTCACTAATTATCTCTGGTTACAGAAGTTCATGGCACAGACAAATCAGATAAAGAGGCAGCAACTCTAGGTTAACTATCCAACTCAGAAGAACCAATACAGATTCTTTGCCACTCTGATGTGACTGTAAGAATCTGTGAAAGAAAAGCTTCAAGGAAATTGGCTAAAGGTTTAGGTTGAGAAAACTGCAAATGGAACTTTACACTTCTAATTGAAACATTTAAAAATTTTCATATGCCAATGTAAGACATTCTACTTTTGTCAATTTAAAGAACGATTCGCATCCTTGTGCCATAATATTCAAGAAAAATATGTATTATTGCATCTACATAATTCATCCACTATGATACCTCTCTAAGTGCCAGCAAGATCTGAGATTCAAATCCCACCCCCCTCCCTTTTAACCATCAATGTGCTTTTCAAAATATCTGTGTGGGATTCTAGAAGTCTATTAACAGGTTTTAGAATGTAATTTAAAGTTTATTCTTTATATAACCTGTTTAAAATATGCTCTTTTGTTTTAAGGATATAGTTTTTTAATAAATAAATTTTGCTTAAAAATAAAATAGCTTAGACAAGATGACAACTGTCTCCTAATTGGTCTATAGGTTTAATCCAGCTCCTCTTAAAATATCTATGAGACACCCCTGCCCCCCACCTTTTGCAGATATACAATATCTGCAAAGCTTTTACCAATATTTATACAGTAGCACACAGGACAGAATAATCAAAACCATTTTGAAAAAAAAAGAGCAAATTGGAAGAATCAGTCCACCCGATGGAGAGGCTTACTATATAACTATAGCAATCAAATTGATGTGATACTACTGATTCTTTTGGTGGAACTATTCCTTATCTTGCCTGTTGTGGTTGTTGCACAAGTCAACAATTGTGTTAAAATTTCACAGAAGCAAATATACACAAATGAGTGCATGCAAAATGGGTGAACTCTTTTGTATTCTTAATAAGGCTTTAATCATCATACTATAAAAATTTTAGGATTTCTACTATATTACATATGAATGTATTAAATAAGCATGCAAAATATACATATTTTTTAAATTTAGGTCTTTAATCTGCCTCATTTTTTCTGTGCACTGTTGAGTATGAACATAGTCCTATTTTTTCTTCAAGTGGATATTTCTTTCTTACACTGTGTACAGAATTGCTCACTCTATGCCACAGTTTGAATTTCCACATTTTCTTGCATTTATATGAATCAATCCCTAAACCTGTAATCCTATCCCATTAAATTGTTTCATTTATATGTTAGTTGAGATAACTAACTATATTAGTTTCCTATTGCTATATAAGAAGAATGGCTTCTGAGAATTAGAATTCTGGGCATGGTTTAGTGGGGTCTTCTGGTAAGAACCTTCCAGGTTCAGCTCCTGTCGGGACAGAGGAGATGTCCATGCCCAGTTCACTGAGCTTGTTACCAGAACCCATTTCCATGTAACTGAAGGACTTAGAGTCCTGGCTTTCTACTGTCTTCAGTCTGGACACCAAGTCACTTCCTAGGACTGCCCTCTGCTCCTCACTGTGTGGGCCATCAATAGTATCTGCTAATGAGTGAAGTCTTGTAGAAAAGGAGGTAATAAAAAAGCGACACGCCATTACTTTTGCCATATTCAATCTATTAGAAGCCAATAAAGACTTCTTATAGCAGCGGTATTATTTATAATCAAACACTAGAAACAACCCAAATGTTAATTGAAAAGAATTTGGATGAATAATTCATGTAGCATTCAAACATCATATCCATTACAAAGAAAAAAAGGAGGAGGGGGAAGAACCTTAGAAGTGAAAGTTGCTCAACTGTGTCCAACTCTTTGCAACCCCATGGAACTATACATTCCATGGAATTCTCCATTCTACAGTACTGGAGTAGGTAGCCATTTCCTTCTCCAGGGCATCTTCCCAACCCTGGGAACTAACCCAGGTCTCCTGCATTGCAGGAAAATTCTTTACCAGCTGAGCCTAAGAACCCTAACCCTGCTTGAAAAACAGATAATTCAAACTATACAACAGTATGCAGATTATATTTGGAGACACACAACATTCCAATGGCATTCTTATGGTTGGGGCATGAAAGCACTTCATATAGAAGCAAGTTCAGTGCCGTTCAATTCAGTCACTCACACTTACCTACTCTTTGCAACCCCATGGACTGCAATACGCCAGGCCTCCCTGTCCAACACCATCTACTGGAGTTAACTCAAACTCATGTCTGTTGAGTTGATGATGCCATCCAACCATCTCATCTGCTGTCATCCCCTTCACCTCCCACTTTCAATCTTTCCCAGAATCAGGGTCTTTTCCAATGAGTCAGTTCTTTGCATCAGGTTGCCAAAGTATTGAAGTGTCAGCTTGAGCATCAGTTCTTCCAATCAATATTTAAGACTGATTTCCTTTAGGATGGACTGGGGGGATCTACTTTCAGTCTAAGGACTCCCAAGAGTCTTCTACAACACCACAATTCAAAAGCATCAATTCTTTGATGCTCAGCCTTCTTTATAGTCCAACTCTCACATCCATACTGGACATGACTACTGGAAAAACCATAGCCTTAACTAGATAGATCTTCGTTGGCAAAGTAATGTCTCTGCTTTTTTTTTTTTTTTTTACAGCGTTCTAGGTATTTATAAATAGCTACCTTTTATAGATTGGAAAACTGAGACTTAAACAGAGGAGGCAATTTGCTCAAAGTCACACAGCACCAGATCCAGGATCCAGACCAGATTTTCTTGGCTAAAAAATAAACTTCAGACAAAAAATCCACCTCTGGATTTGGATGAGTGCAGTGATTCTCACCTAGAAAGCCCCCATCACCTGGAGAAGGGAATGTCAACCCACTCTAGTATTCTTTCCTGGGAAATGTCTCTGCTTTTTATTATGACATTCAGGTTGGTCATAACTTTTCTTCCAAGGAGTAAGCATCTTTTAATTTCATGGCTGCCATCACCATCTGCAGTTATTTTGGAGCCCAGAAAAACAGTCTGCCACTGTTTCCCCTGTTTCCCCATCTATTTCCCATGAAGTGATGGGACCAGATGCCATGATCTTAGTTTTCTGAATGTTGAGCTTTAAGTCACTTTTTCCACTCTCCTTCACTTTCATCAAGAGGATCTTTAGTTCTTCTTCACTTTCTATCATAAAGGTGGTGTCATCTGTGTGTCTGAGGTTAATGATATTTCTCCTGGAAATCTTGATTCCAGCTTGTGCTTCTTCCAGCCCAGCATTTCTCATGATGTCCTCTGCATATAAGTTAAATAAGCAGGGTGACAATATACAGCCTTGACGAACTCCTTTCCTGTTTGGAAACAGTCTGTTGTTCCATGTCCAGTTCTAACTGTTGCTTCCTGACCTGCATACAGATTTCTCAAGAGGCAGATCAGGTGGTCTGGTATTGCCATCTCTTTCAGAATTTTCCACAGTTTATTGTGATCCACACAGTCAAAGGCTTTGGCATAGTCAATAACACAGAAATAGATGTTTTTCTTGAACTCTCTTGCTTTTTCGATGATCCAGCAGATGTTGGCAATTTGATCTCTGGTTCCTCTGCCTTTTCTAAAAACAGCTTGAACATCTGGAAGTTCATGGTTCATGTACTGTTGAAGCCTGGCTTGGAGAATTCTGAGCATGACTTTGCTAGTGTGTTAGAAGAGTGCAATTGTGCAGTAGTTTGAGCATTTTGGCATTGCCTTCCTTTGGGATTGGAATGAAAAGTGACCTTTTCCAGTTCTGTGGCCACTGCTGAGTTTTCCAAATTTGCTGGCATACTGAGTGCAGCACCTTCACAGCATCATCTTTTAGGATCTGAAATAGTTCAACTGGAATTCCATCACCTCCACTAGTTTTGTTAATAGTGATGCTTCCTAAGGCCCACTTGACTTCACATTCCAGGATGTCTGGCTCTTAATGAATGGCCACACCACCATGATTATCTGAGTCATGAAGATCTTTTTTGGATAGTTCTTATGTGTATTCTTGCCACCTCTTCTTAATATCTTCTGCTTCTGTTAGGTCCATGCCATTTCTCTCCTTTATTGTGCCCATCTTTGCATGAAAATTTCCCCTGGTATCCCTAATTTTCTGAAGAGATGTCTAGTCTTTCCCATTCTATTGTTTTCCTCTATTTCTTTGCAGTGATCACTGAAGAAGGCTTTCTTATCTCCCCTTGTTATTCTTTGGAACTCTGCATTCAAATGGGTATATCTTTCATTTTCTCCTTTGCTTTTCACTTCTCATCTTTTCACAGCTATTTGTAAAGCCTCCTCAGTCATCCATTTTGCTCTTTTTGCATTTTTTTTCCTTGGGAATGGTCTTGATCCCTGTTTCCTGTACAATGTCATGAACCTCCCTCCATACTTCATCAGGCACTCTATCAGATATAATCCCTAAAATCTATTTCTCAGTTCCACTGTATACTCATAAGGGATTTGATTTAGGCCATACATGAATGGTTTAGTGATTTCCCCTACTTTCTTCAATTTTAGTCTGAATTTGACAATAAAGAGTTCCTGATCTGAGCCACAGTCAGCTCCTTGTCTTTTTTTGCTGACTATATAGAGCTTCTCCATCTTTGGCTGCAAAGAATAATCAATCTGTTTTTGGTCTTGAGCATCTGGTGACATCCATGTGTAGAGTCTTCTCTTGTGTTGTTGGAAGAGGGTGTTTGCTATGACCAGTGCATTCTCTTGGCAAGACTCTATTAGCCTTTGCCCTGCTTCATTCTGTACTCCAAGGCCAAATTTGCCTGTTACCCCAGGTGTTTCTTGACTTCCTACTTTTGCATTCCAGTCCCATATAATGAAAAGGACATCTTTTTCCAGTGTTAGTTCTAAAAGGTCTTGTAGGTCGTCATAGAACCATTCAACTTCAGCTTTTTTCAACATTATTCGTTGGGGCGTAGACTTGGATTAACGTGATATTGAATGGTTTGCCTCGGAAACGAACAGATTGTTCTGTTGTTTTTGCGATTGCACCCAAGTACTGCATTTTGGACTCTTTTGTTGACTATGATGGCTGCTCCATTTCTTCTAAGGGATTCCTGCCCACAGTAGTAGATATAATAGTCATCTGAGTTAAATTCACCCATTCCAGTCCAGTTTAGTTCGCTGATTCCTAGAATGTCGACGTTCACTCTTGCCATCTCCTGTTTGACCACTTCCAGTTTGCCTTGATTCATGGACCTTACAACCCAGGTTTCTGTGCAATATTGCTCTTTACAACACTGGACTTTGCTTCCATCACCAGTCACATCCACAACTGGGTATTGTTTTTCTTTTGCTTAGCCTCTTCATCCTTTCTGGAGTTATTCCTCCACTGCTCTCCAGTAGCATTTTGGGCACCTACCAACCTGGGGAGTTCCTCTTTCAGTGTCCTATCTTTCTGCCTTTTCATACTGTTCATGGGGTTCTCAAGGCAAGAATACTGAAGTGATGTGCCATTTCCTTCTCCAGTGGACCACATTTTGTCAGAACTCTCCACCATGACCTGTCCGTCTTGGGCGGCCCTACACTGCATGACTCATAGTTTCATTGAGTTAGACAAGGCTGGTCCATGTGATTAGATTGGTTAGTGTTCTGTGACTTTGGTTTTCAGTCTGTCTGCGCTCTGATGAAGAAGGATAAGAGGCTTATGGGAGAGAGACTGATGGGAGAGACTGAATGAGGGGGAAACTGGGTCTTGTTCTGATGGGTCTGGCCATGCTCAGTAAATCTTTAATCCAATTTTCTGTTGATGGATGGAGCAGTGTTCCCTCTCTGCTCTTTACCCCTATGGTGGTGTTAATGAAGATAATGGTGACCTCCTTCAAAAGGTCCCATGCATGTACTGCCCACTCAGTGCCCACTCAGTGCCCACTCAGTGCTGTACTCATGTAGGAGCAAATTAGGCCTCAAATGTACTTGGACAAGCAGTTCAAAGCCATTCTGCAGACAGTAGTGTCAGCCCCCTCACTGGTACTCACACACAGAACTCTGTTCACAGTGGAGAAGTGGCGTGTCTGTGGAAATGGAAGAAATGGGTGGTACTAGTGGGAACAAGGACTCAGGGTAAATATTTGATCACAAAAGAGTTTTAGGCACATACACGCAATCAGAATTTGTAAGAAACAAAATTGGATGGGGGCGGTGGTTCTGAAGAACATAGCAGAAAATAAGTATCATTTTTCCAGTTTTCCTAACAAACAGGTAAAATTTTAGAGCATGGTTATACCACCATTCTCTATTATCAATGTATCATACCATCATACTAACTCTGTGTTAATATTTTTAATACCTTCATAGAAATAATTTACAGCAGACTGTGATTTACATTTTTTAATAGAGCAACTCTTTATTATATTGTTGAATCCATTAATATATGATAAGGTATAATGTAGAAAATACACATTTTTCTTATATAAGGAAAATGTTAGGGAGAAGCTTGTAGTCTTGAATATTCTGCACAGTGTGATGACCTCATTTGAGTGATAAATTGTTGAGATTAGCTCTCTAATTCATTACAGTCAATTCTTTTGAAAATGGTAATAGATATTTCAGTGAATTAGAGAATTAATCTAACAATCTGCCAAACAAGCTAACCTGATAGTTAGAAGCTTTCCAAGTGTAATGTAATTTTAAACTAAGAGAGATCGTATCCCATGAGCAACAAATGGAGATACTCTATGTAACTTAATTTTGAATGGTAATTATATTAATGAAATAAGATTTTAAAAGCACTTCAAATCCATACATACCTACAAAGAGTTGTTTAATCAACTCCCTAAAGCAGAAGCTGGTTTAATTTTCTAAATTTCATAAAAGACTTGCCTTTAATAAATACTTACTGATAACAGTGATCAGTCCTTCCTAATCAGCTCTTTTTAAAGCTTCTTTTTTGTTTGTGCCATCTGGGCAAAACTACACGAGTGTATATGTATATATGTTATTGGTGGAATGTATCTAATATAATCATGAGAACTTCCTGAAGTTGACTTAGAGAGTGCAAATAACTTAGGAAGAAGTCAAGTGTTGAGGTTATGTTTATTAAAGTTAACAGGGAGTGATGCAGTTCTGTTCAAAACAAAGGCAGCACAGTTTCTGAGTCAAAGATGCAGAGTCAGAAATTGTAGTGCATTATAAACATTATTCCCTTCTCTAGCAGACCTTTCTGGCCCAGGTCTCCTATATTACAAGCGACTTCTTTACCATCTGAGCCACCACGGAAACGCTTATAAACAACATAGCTTTCAGAAGACAAAATAAATTAGAACTGATTATTGCTTGTAAGTGTTAGGAAATATCTTTTTTTTTAAGGGAGGTAAACTTGGGCCAGGTGAGTGACTGTGTGTGTTGGTGTGCAGGGGAGTGTGTGTGTGTGTATATGGGTATATGTGAGTTGAGGGCAGTGGTGGGGAAGTAGAATTGAAAGGAGAGGATGCTTAAAAATGTCTAATTTGTGTGGAAACTTCACACTATTCTAATGACTCTACTAGAGCTTCTTTAAGTGACTTTAGACTGCAATATTAGTTCTATTATAGATCCATGAAGTTAGTACCAAAGAGGAAATTCCATCTCATGTTTAGAATAAGAGGTTTATTTATGTTAGTGCTTGTTCAACTTGAGCCTCTTTAAATATCTTCCTGGTTTTAGAAAAGGCAGAGGAACCAGAGATCAAATTGCCAAAATCTGCTGGATCATCGAAAAAGCAAGAGAGTTCAAGAAAAATATCTATTTCTGCTTTACTGAGTATGCCAAAGCCTTTGACTGTGTGGATCACAATAAATTGTGGAAAATTCTTCAAGAGATGGGAATCCCAGACCACCTGACCCGTCTCTTGAGAACTCTGTATGCAGGTTGGGAAGCAACAGTTGGAAATGGACATAGAACAACAGACTGGTTCCAAATAGGAAAAGGAGTAGGTCAAGGCTGTATATTGTCACCCTGCTTATTTGACTCATATGCAGAGGACATCATGAAAAATGCTGGGCTGGAGGAAGCACAAGCTGGAATCAAGATTGCTGGGAGGAATATCAATACCCTCAGATATGCAGATGACACCACCTTTATGACAGAAAGTGAAGAACTAAAGGTCCTCTTGATGAAAGTCAAAAAGGAGAGTGAAAAAAGTGACTTAAAGGTCAACATTCAGAAAACTAAGATCATGGCATCTGGTCCCATTCAGATCAGATCAGATCAGATCAGATCAGTCACTCAGTCGTGTCCGACTCTTTGCGACCCCATGAATCGCAGCACGCCAGGCCTCCCTGTCCATCACCAACTCCCGGAGTTCACCCAGACTCACGTCCATCGAGTCAGTGATGCCATCCAGCCATCTCATCCTCTGTCGTCCCCTTTTCCTCCTGCCCCCAATCCCTCCCAGCATCAGTCTTTTCCAAAGAGTCAACTCTTCGCATGAGGTGGCCAAAGTACTGGAGTTTCAGCTTTAGCATCATTCCTTCCAAAGAAATCCCAGGGCTGATCTCCTTCAGAATGGACTGGTTGGATCTCCTTGCAGTCCAAGGGACTCTCAAGAGTCTTCTCCAACACCACACCTCAAAAGCATCAATTCTTCAGCGCTCAGCCTTCTTCACAATCCAACTCTCACATCCATACATGACCACAGGAAAAACCATAGCCTTGACTAGATGAACCTTTGTTGGCAAAGTAATGTTTCTGCTTTTGAATATGCTATCTAGGTTGGTCAAAACTTTCCTTCCAAGGAGTAAGCATCTTTTAATTTCATGGCTACAGTCACAATCTGCAGTGATTTTGGATCCCAGAAAAATAAAGTCTGACACTGTTTCCACTGTTTCCCCATCTATTTCCCATGAAGTGATGGGACCGGATGCCAGGATCTTCGTTTTCTGAATGTTGAGCTTTAAGCCAACTTTTTCACTCTCCACTTTCACTTTCATCAAGAGGCTTTTGAGTTCCTCTTCACTTTCTGCCCTAAGGGTGGTGTCATCTGCATATCTGAGATTATTGATATTTCTCCCGGCAATCTTGATTCCAGCTTGTGTTTCTTCCAGTCCAGCGTTTCTCATGATGTACTCTGCATAAAAGTTAAATAAGCAGGGTGACAATATACAGCCTTGATGTACTCCTTTTCCAATTTGGAACCAGTCTGTTGTTCCATGTCCAGTTCTAACTGTTGCTTCCTGACCTGCATACACATTTCTCAAGAGGCAGATCAGGTGTTCTGGTATTCCCATCTCTTGAAGAATTTTCCACAGTTTATTGTGATCCACACAGTCAAAGGCTTTGGCATAGTCAATAAAGCAGAAACAGATGTTTTTCTGGAACTCTCCTGCTTTTTCTATGATCCAGTGGATGTTGGCAATTTGATCTCTGGTTCCTCTGCCTTTTCTAAAACCAGCTTGAATATCAGGAAGTTCACAGTTCACATATTGCTGAAGCCTGGCTTGGAGAATTTTGAGCATTACTTTACTAGTGTGTGAGATGAGTGCAATTCTGCAGTAGTTTGAGCATTCTTTGGGATTGCCTTTCTTTGGGATTGAAATGAAAACTGACCTTTTCCAGTCCTGTGGCCACTGCTGAGTTTTCCAAATTTGCTGGCATATGGAGTGTAGCACTTTCACAGCATCATCTGTGAGGATTTGAAATAGCTCAACTGGAATTCCATCACCTGCACTAGCTTTGTTCGTAGTGATGCTTTCTAAGGCCCACTTGACTTCACATTCCAAGATGTCTGGCTCTAGATCAGTGATCACACCATCGTGATTATCTGGGTCGTGAAGATCTTTTTTGTACAGTTCTTCTGTGTATTCTTGCCATCTCTTCTTAATATCTTTTGCTTCTGTTAAGTCCATACCATTTCTGTCCTTTATCGAGCTCATCTTTGCATGAAATGTTCCTTTGGTATCTCTGATTTTCTTGAAGAGATCCCTAGTCTTTCCCATTGTGTTTTTTCCTCTATTTCTTTGCATTGATCCCTGAAGAAGGTTTTCTTATCTCTTCTTGCTGTTCTTTGGAACTCTGCATTCAGATGTTTATATCTTTCTTTTTCTCTTTTGCTTTTCGCTTCTCTTCTTTTCACAGCTATTTGTAAGGCCTCCCCAGACAGCCATTTTGCTTTTTTGCATTTCTTTTCTATGGAAATGGTCTTGATCCCTGTCTCCTGTACAATGTCACGAACCTCATTCCATCGTTCATCAGGCACTCTATCTATCAGATCTAGGCCCTTAAATCTATTTTTCACTTCCACTGTATAATCATAAGGGATTTGATTTAGGTCATTACTTCATGGCAAATAGATGGGGAAACAGTGGAAACAGTGGCTGACTTTATTTTTCTGGGCTCCAAAATCACTGCAGATGGTGATTGCAGCCATGAAATTAAAAGACGCTTATTCCTCGGAAGAAAAGTTATGACCAACCTAGACAGCATATTAAAAAGCAGAGACATTACTTTGTCAACAAAGATCTGTCTAGTCAAGGCTATGGTTTTTCCAGTAGTCGTGTATGGATGTGAGAGTTGGACTATAAAGAAAGCTGAGCGCTGAAGAATTGATGCTTTTGAATTGTGGTGTTGGAGAAGACTCTTGAGAGTTCCTTGGACTGCAGGGAGACCCAACCAGTCCATCCTAAAGGAGATCAGTCCTGGGTGTTCATTGGAGGGACTGATGCTGAAGCTGAAGCTCCAATACTTTGGTCACCTGATGTGAAGAGCTGACTCATTTGAAAAGACCCTGATGCTGGGAAAGATTGGGGGCTGGAGGAGAAGGGGACAACAGAGGATGAGATGGTTGGATGGCATCATCCACTCAATGGACATGAGTTTGGGTAAACTCCAGGAGTTGGTGATGGTTAGGGAGGCCTGGCGTGCTGTAGTTCATGGGGTTGCAAAGAGTCTGACATGACTGAGTGACTGAACTGAACTATCTTCCCTGAGCTGAGTACAGTTCATCCACCTCTATAAGACAGGCACCCCCTGGTGGGTCTTGCGGGCTTCCTTTGCTTAGAACAGTACTTAGCATGCTTTATATTGTCTGAATCTAACCACCTCTCTTGCTAGCCTACCTAATAACAATTGTGGCCTCCTCCTTCTTACTTGGAATTTGTAAGGTAACACAGGCTAGAGTCTAGAGTTGGTTCTCTATAACTGAGAACCATTATACTGGGTCCTATGTTGGAAGAGTTAGTGGGAAAGCTTTATGCCATAGTCTAAAAAGAAGATCTGAAACCAGGAGGAGAGAAACCAGATGTGAAAGCCAAGATATTAATGATGTAATGTAAAATAATATAATGTCTATTAAGGGCTTATTCTAGTGCTTATTCTAGGCAGTGTTTTATACATTATTATATCATTTAACTGCATAATGATCTTATTAAGAACCGCTATAAACACCCCCAATTTCTAGAGGAGGAGGTGCAGGTTATGCAAAACATCTGGCCCAAAGACATACAATTAATACAAATTATGTATCATTCATACAATTAATGAAAATGTGGACCTGGAATTTATGCAAAAGGAGGCTGATTCCAGAGCTTGTCTAGAGGCTGCCACATTAGATGTCTGGACACTATATTTTAAGGACACTATATTTTAAGTCATGCTACTTTATGCCTCATTAATAAAATAATATGCATGAAAAATTAGAATTAGAAGTATCTGGCAAGCTACAGAAAATTTTGGATATGTTTAATTGTCCGATGGCCTTGTACCTTGGAACAGAAGAAACCTTAGTGATCATCACATATTTTCACAAGACAGAAATAGCTGAAAAATTACTGAGGTGTGACAGCATGCAGCACTGCAAAACCACCGTGGAGAGAATCTCTATGAGTTCAACATACATTCAAGTTGCCCAGCACTAGAACACTTGCCAGTGTGACTGGGGAATCAGGCTCCTTGCTGGTTCAAGGCTGACCTTGATGCTTCCCCTGTGACTACTGGACAATTCATTTCTAATCAGTGGGTGCACTGTTGCTCAGAGGGGTACTGACATGTCTCCTGGAACACCAACAGGCACACTGTTCTACCTCGAAACACGCTCACTCTACTGGCATCCCTTGTGCCAATACATTGATGTTACCTTTTATTTCTTCCTCATTAGAAGTGGCTCTTTCCAGAGAACATAAGTTTGTCATGAGCTGTGCCTCCCACAAATGAAATATGTGCAGGAGTTTTCAGCCATTCATTTTCAGATGCCAACTCAGAAATGTTTCATGAGCTCCACAATTCCCCCAATGTATCATACAAATTATCCAATCAGTGATGTCAAATTTGGAGTCAAGTTGAGCCAAAAGTTTATTGAAGTATTCTTAAATGGGAATGTAGAGGGGACTGCTCCATTACCCGCTTACCATGCTCAGTGTGATTATATATTATGAGTGTGATGTTAATCATTACACATACAAGTTCATCTACAAGTTGCCACCCTGAGTATCAAAAATGAATTGCATCTAGGGGAAGTGGATCTTGATGGAACAGCTCTAAATTCTTTAAGAAGAAGTGCATAGTGCTGGTGTGAGAAACTTCCTCTAAGCTAAGGGGCAGCGTGGGTTTGCATAGTTGTCCCTTTCCTGACAGACTGGTGTTATTTTCTCATTCAACACTCTGTTCACTGGAAACAGTGATTACGGAGTAATAGTTCCTATCACAACCATAATCTCTGTTATCACAGTGTCAGACAATATCTGACAAAGAGGTAGATTCTAAAGAGAAAATTAGAGTTATATTAAACAGATTCAGAATTAGCAATCAGGCAAAGAAGGTATCTACCCAGAAAGAATATGGAAACAAAAGAGTCCAAAATTAACAAGGATGCTAGTATTTTGTTAGGTCACCTTTGGGAACTTTAAATGTGTTACTTGAGTATATATATATGTAACAGTTTCATTGAAATATATTTCATATTTATATCCTAAATGTGTTTTAAAATGAATAATTCAATAGATTTTAGTGTTTTTAAGAATGGTGCAGTGATCTCCACAATCTAATTTTAACACCCTATATACCTACTGGTAGTCATTTAACATTCTCTTCTTTCCCCACCTGCTACTGACTGCTCATCTACTCTCTATCACTACAGATTTGTCTATTCTGGATATTTTATATAAATGGAATCACACATATATGTGATATTTATTATTATTATTTTATTGGAGTATAGTTTCTTTACAGTGTTGGGTTAGCATCTTCTTTCACTTCAGACAATGTTTTCAAGGTTCATCCATGTTAAAGCATATATTTGTACATTATTGTTTTTTATTGCCAGGAAATATCCCATTGCATGGATATGCCACATTTTATTGTTCCGTTCATCAATTGATGAATGTTTGGGTTGCTTATATCTTTTAGCTATTATGTGTAATGCTGCTATGAACATTTATATGCATTTTTCGTATAGACATATTTTTCATTTCTCTTTAGTAAATATGTAGGAGTAGAATTATTGGACCATGTTTTATGTTTTAGCATTCTGAGAAATTGCCAGACTGGTTCCCACAGTAGGTGCACCTTAGAATAGTCTCACCAGCAACGTATGAAGGTTTCAGTTTCTCCACACTCTTGCTGATGTTTGTTATTATCTGTCTTTTTAATTTTAGCTACTCTCCTATGTGGGAGTTTATACTGCCGTGAGGTTTTGATTTGCATTTCCTAAGGGGTAATGACATTGAGGAACTTTTCATGTGCTTATTGGCAATTTGTTTATCCTCTTGGGAGAAATGTCTATTCTAATCTTCTGCCCATTGAAAAATTACATTACGTGTTTTTTCATTGTTGAATTTTAAGAGTATTTTGTATATTCTAGATCAATAGTTCCATATCATATGTGTCATATGCAAATATTTCACTCGATTTTGTAAACTGTCTTTTTACTTTCTCAATGGTGTCTTTTGAAGCACAAAATCTTTTAGTTTGAAAGTGTCTGATTTATCTGATTTTTCTTTTGTAGTTTACAGTTCTGTATTTTATCTAAGAAATAACTGCCTAACCTAAGGTTACAAAGATTTACTCCTATATTTTTAAAATTTGTTTATACTTTTATCTCTTAGATTTATGATCAGTTTTTGTAAATTGATGCTTAGAATTTTTCATTGTTCAGTTGCTAAGTCATGTTTCTGAATGGCAATGTCCAGAGTTAAAAAAGCAAAAATGAATACATGCATTCTACTGAATACTGTGATGGAACCACTGTTATCTACCTAAAAATACACAAAGCCAAAGAAGTAAGAGCTTCTTTCCATTTGACTCAATTTAAACTCATCATGATTATTTCCTTTTTCCTATCAATTAATATTCAAATATGAATTGCTTTGGGTCAGGTACAGTAGATTCCCTCATTTAGTACCCATTTTCACCTCATCTGACTTCTGTGCAGTCTGAGAAACCTGAAAGAGTCCCAGGAACTGAGGGATCTGCATGTGCCCACATCCCTCAGCACAGATATTCCTACGTTAGTTGTAGATGTGGAAGTGAGCAACCTGATGCACAAGAGTGGCTCAATTCACAAGTGACCAGTGTCACGGGGGCATTCATTATTCACACCAACTATGGCTTATTATTTTTTAGTTTCCATCAGTAGCATCAGAGATTCTGCACATGGACAGGGATCCTAGCAGAGTTATTGGAAGTATGTATGTTTGAACTGTGTTGCCCTAAGCTCTGTTTCCTGGTTGTGTGGGACCCTCCTGTAGTCATCTAGTTCTTTAATAGATCCTTTTTGATCAAGATAAGTGAAGTGGGTTCTATTCTTTGCAACTAAAAACCACGATTAATACAATTCCTCTCATGTCCATCAGCCCACACTCACAGTCTGGGCCAGGACCCTCTTCTTTAGCCCCACAAAATGTGATACTCTATAACTTCTTTGGTTTGGCCTCTATTTTTAATCCTACATGCTTATAAATCCTTTTCTTCTGCCTTCTAGAACATGATGAACAATTTTCTCTGTGCTTTTAATTTCAGTCCTCAAATGTTCTATTTCCCAAATCACTCATTTAAGTATCATGTTCTCTGTTTTTCTACCTCCTTTGGCCAACTAGCCTCACTTAATACTTTTTAACCATCTTACCACTTTTTCCCCAGTATTATTTTTATCCCCTGTCTTTTACTTTCTAATTTAGTTAAAAGATTTATTATTTAATACTTCTATCTTATTCTTATGACACTTTTTTTTTCCCTTCTGGGCAACTGAACACAGCTAGAGAAAATTACCTAACTTGGCAAGTTGGTACCACTATGAATCCAGGATCACTCACTATAACTAGATCCTCTTTATAGAATATTGTCCAACACTTATTTGATCAATTTGCACTATATTATCTACTGAAAACATGTCCAACATTTCCCACTCACCCGACATCAAGCTCTCTTGCTGCCCTTATCACTGTGTTAGCAGGTGACCTCCAACTATTCACAAGGAGTGCATAAACATTCTGAAGTCTGTCAACACACTTTGTCCTTCTCTTGTAAGTCTGCTAGAATTTTGTTCCATCCAATTATCCTATTTTATATTCTTATAAAATCTTATATTCCTACATGGAGGTATCTTGCTTGAATAATAGTTCAGGAAGTAAGGGAGAAAAGAAAGATGGAAGGAAAGTCCCTAAGCATCTCTTTTTTCATATATTATATCTCTAATAGGGTGCTCCAAGGTTCTTAAAGACCAGTTCAAGCAGAGAGCATCAATTAACTGATTCTCTACTTCCGGCAGTATCAGAGAACTGTTAATTTCTGCTAATTTCCTCTTCTAGGTATTTCATTAGGTAAAGGATTTTGCATTGGTTTAGAAAGGCTCTTTTTTTGTTCAGATTCACTAGTTACTGGTTATACCTTTGTGGAATAAGTCTAACGCTGTGGCTAAGAGGATAGAAGAAGACATTGAATCATGGTTCCTCAACAGACCTCCCATACTTCAGGCATGGGCAAGACACGTGGCTGAACAGGGGTGCTTGCAATATGAAGGATTTCTCTGAGTATTCTCAGCTGTAGGGGCAGAAATTCACAGTTGTAGGGACTGTGTATCTATTTCTTGTCACTTCATAGATGACTTCTCCCTATGAATTGTAGTATGTCAGAAATATCCTGATCCCTTGATAGAGGGTTCTACACCCTCTTGGAATCTATTTATTTTATAACTGTCCATCTACTCAAGAGAATTTTCAGTGCTCCAAGATTTGTGAGGTACTCAGATCTTTTATAAAGACCAACTCTTGGAAGATGCTAAGATGTCTTTTATTGATAAGACATCACTTCAGGAAACATTTTTTTGAAATACTGGAAAATAACTCTGTTTCTAACAGACACATCCTGTGTTAGGCAATCTCACAGAAATTCCAGCCTCAAAAGCCCAGAAGAAAATGTTTTACATTGAACTTCTGCTATTTTTATTGTTCTCAGAGAGCACATTTCAAAAAACTCAATACAAATGCAAATCCAGATAAAAAGTATCATGTATTATAAAAAGAGGCTGTCTAGAAAACAGAAAGCTAAATTTCACTTATTAAATGTCTCCAAGGCAATGGCACCCTACTCTAGTACTCTTGCCTGGAAAATCCCATGGACGGAGGAGCCTGGAAGGCTGCAGTCCATGGGGTCGCTGAGGGTCGGACATGACTGAGTGACTTCACTTTCACTTTCATGCATTGGAGAAGGAAATGGCAACCCACTCCAGTGTTCTTGCCTGGAGAATCCCAGGGACAGGGGAGCCTGGTGGGCCGTCATCTATGGGGTCGCACAGAGTTGGACACGACTGAAGTGACTTAGCAGCAGCAGCAAAGGGTGGCCTTACTTGATCCCACTTTGAATCTTTTAAATACCATTCTGGGGCCATGAAGCCATCTTAGTCATGGTGACCATTTTGACATAGATGCATGACTACAGGGACCATGTTGTCCTGGTTTGCCCAAGATCTTCCCAGTTTTAAGACTGTAAGTCCCATAGCCTGAAAACACCTTCAGCTTGGGACATAGCAGGATGATTGGGCATCTTGTAAAAGACTCTCTTCATGCCTTGAACGCCTTGGTCCTATTTTTCAACTAGTCTTTTGAGGAAGAACAACTGGCTCATTCAAAATCATCATTTCATCTATGATCCCAGTTCATGTTAAGTTCTGTAGTGTCCTAAGTAAGGCATTTTTATGCTCAGAAACTTCTGTATTATCAGCCATAGAGAAACGATTGCAAGAGAAGTATGTGAATACTTTTTTGGAAGATTAAATCAGTTACCAGACTCATGCTGAATTGCTGCACCAGACACCTAAAGAAGAATTTTTCTGTAGCATATTTACCTGTCTCCATTCGAATGAAATGTCGTCATAGTAGTCTCCATCTACCCAAGAGATTCTCAAAAGATAACTTAGGATAACCCATTCTAGTCCATGGCTAGAAATGGTCTACGTGTTAGCCTCTCTCCCTGCCACTACCACTCTCTTATACTTAGAGGCTGCTCAGGGTTTTAGCTCATTAATATAAATTCACCTCAAGCATATTCCCAACTATTAGACAGCTGCAAGTCAATGATCAAAGATTTGGCTGAGATGGAAATTGATGAATGAGGGAGTAGAGGTAAGCCTTACTTAATAATGACCCTTAAAGCTGTGGGAATAAATGTGTTGGCACAGACAAAGAACACGTCATAGATCATTGAATCCGCTGCAAAAACACCCAGAATATGTTTGGTTTTGGTTTTCTCATGTCCTCTTATTTGTCAGTCCTCATTCATTTTCCTATTTCACTTCTACATGTATTTTGTAGCTTGTTGGTTTTCTCACCTGTCAATCATCACTTATTTTATTATCTGACTTCTCCATTGGCCTTATAGCTTTTTAGGCCAATTGAATAAACATCTCCTGTCCAGACTTAGAGTCCAATCAGACCTTGTTTCTCCCGTCTAGCATATGATCTCTTTGATCCTATCATTGAAAACAAGACTGAGGAATTTCCTGTGTCTCCAGTTTTGTAGGCAGCATTTACCAGACAAGCCCTGACAACCATCAGATAATCTGATTTTCAAAGATGATTATAACCATCCATTATTCATTGGCAACATTGTTCCATATATCTTTTAGTCATATTCTATATATCCCAATTTTATACATCCCAATTGATAAGAACACTCAACAATAGTCAAGAGGGGAATTTTCATGATAGAAGGAGTTTTGAGATAATTTTATGGCAGACTTAAAAATGGTCATGGATTATGGCTTCTACCCTCTTCCCTGTACCTGAATATATTTGATTTCTGTGCTGTGCTAAACATTTCAGATAATTCATTGATTAATATAGGGCTCATGAAAATTGGGCATGGAGAAAAAATTACTCTGAAGAAAAGCACACCTTCAGCTTTAGTATTCACCATCTCAAATAAGAAACATAATGGAAAAACTGCATTTTATTTATGAAAGTTACACTCGTTATTAACCTGAAAATGTGTGTGGGTGTGTGGGGTGTGTTTTTCTCACCAAAGGTGAAAGATAGAAGAAGCTTGGTTGCTCATAGAAGGGAATTCTCTGAACATCGCTTTCTTTGTGAATGTGAAAAGGGGTACCACCTTTAGGAGGCGGGCAGGAAATGATGAGAATTAATGTTGTACCTGACAGCATCAGTAATGTTGCCAACCATCGCTATCAGTGCGTTAAATACCAATTTATTTCACTCTTTCTACAACCCTCTGAAATTCATATGCCATTACTATTCCTCCTTTAAATATGAAGACAGGGAAATGGAAAGATTAAAAGCTTGTTCGAGTACACAGAAGGAAACAGCAAACGGAGAAGGCAGGGCGTACTCCCAGGCAGCCTGGTTCCTATGTCCCCACTCTGAATCACTGTGCTGGGTATATTGGCTCCCCACTGCCTAGAAAAAGATGTGTAATTTGTATTTTGAGTGTCTGAAAGAAGTAACTGCCACAAGTCCAGAGGAGATCAGGAGAAGTCAAATGATACACTGAATGTGTGATGAAGGCAAATTGTAAGCCAATCCTGACCCTGCATGTGGTTCTGGCTTCTGCCCTGGGAGATGACAGAATTAAGATCAGAGAAAATGAACCTTAGTACTATGGTGGTGGCTTCTAGGACCTCAGCCTATCTGGGGCTAATGATAACTGTGGTGCTCTCATTTGTGGTGACTGCAGGTGGAAAATGCCTTTTAAATCCCCCTGCTTGGCGGATGAGTAGAGGTGCCCCTCACTGCGGGACGTTTCGTAGCTCAGAAATAAGGCTCTGAAGGGGTCACGGGGAACAGCAGGCAGTGCCCCTCCAAGTGAGCTCCTGGCAGACAAGCCCCTCTTTCAGGAAATGCTTAGGAACTTGTTACTGTAATTGTCAGGAGTGTTTATTAACATTGAAAAGGATGCCTGGTCATATCTCTTGAGTTGTTGTCATCCAGAGTCCCTGGGAAAGGAACTATAGCATCCATTGTATTGATTTGAATGTAAACAGATTTCCTTACATGACAAATGTTCCATAATGGAGTTTTGACTGGAGGAAAAGATAATGTAGATCCAGAAAATAAATAATTATGAGTGAAGAAAGGCTTGAGAGTATAATTGAAGTGAGGCTGTTGCCTCAAACACAGCCATATCGGCAATGCCTGGGTGTGCAGGGAGAGTGAGAAATGTGACACACGGGACAAAGCACACTATTTCTCACCCAATAGAAAGACTCACTCCAAAACCACACTGTCCAATACGGTACCACTGGCCATACGTGACTATTTAAATATAAATAAATCAAAGTTAAATAAGAATTTTAGAGTAGGTTCCTTGATTGCAGTAACCACATTTCAAGCACTCAATTTCACACATGTGGCTAGATGCTGTTTATTGCCAGAACAGAGAACATTTGCATAATCATAGAACATCATATTGTACCAAACTACTTAAAAAAACTAACTTGTTCCCTGAATGAAGCAGAGCACAGGTCTGGAAGCCAGTAGGAAGAGCAACTGCATGCAGTGAAAACAAGGAATGAGCAGCAAATGCAGAAGCAGAAGCCTCACAGAGCAGCATCATTTATTACACATGGCACAGAACCAGCTAATCAAGTGGGCAGTGGCTCCAAGGTATGTCAGTGGGAATTGCTGGGACAAGGATTCTTTCAAGAGGAAAGACAGCTAGATGGTGGTAGACAGAGAATTACCTATGCATGAAGCTCTGGGCTGTGACAAATCGTAGGGGTGGAGTATTACAATCTTCACTTATTCTGAGTCATGAGTATAACATGGGTTATACTTTTTCTTTTTTAAATAAAAAATATTTCCTTGTTTCTTTCTGCTTATATAAATAATTCATGTTCATTGTAAATTCTTCAAACAGTTTTGGAAAATGTAGGAGGAAAGTCAAAAGCACTTGAAGTTTTCAATTATTGGAGATGACCAGCAATAACCTCTTGTCGAGATAGAGGGATAGAAAAATATGTATATGCATGCACATGATTTTTATATAAATATGATCATTTATGTCATACTGAATAGTTGTTTTTATTATAGTATTTTTGTTATACTGTAGTGGGATATTTTTTAATCATAGTATTTATATTTTGATTTTTGCTTGCTCTCTCCACTAATCCACTTGTTCTCATCTTTCACACAATCAAGTAAAATGTAATGTTCATATATTTTCCTTATCTGCTTATGACATTGAGATTTGTCGTATATGTTAGTGCAACTTGATTTTTCTCACTTGCAGTTATATCGTGACGTTTCTATAAGGTATCTGATGTTCATCTAACTCAGTGTTGGGACTGCCTAGTTTTCTGTGGGGATCATTCCCTGATTTTGCCATCAGGGTCCCTGCTAGGGCTTTAGTTCATTTGCAGGTTTTCTCTCATTACAGTGAGGTCCATCAGACCATTAATTTTAGTGATCTCTCTTTTCAAATGTTTGCCATATAAATAAATAATAATAGGTAAATCTATTTCCTGGAATCTAACTGAGGGATCACAGAGGTGTTTGTTTTTAATATAAATAGACATTGCCAGACTTTTTTTTCCAAAAAGGCTAGATAAATTCACCTTAATACCAGTTATGCCTGCATCTGTGTTTACCCATTATCCCTATTAGTGCCAACACTGAGTATTATTTTATTTTTGACGATCTGTATAAAATTATCTTGTTCTTTTAAGTTGTGATTAAAATTTAATTTACAGCATTTACTTGTGAGATTCATATCTATTTATGTGTTTAGTGGCTATTTGATCATCTCTTTTGTAAGATGATCACTAAAGAAAATTCACAAGCTGTTCTGTTTTCTTTTGCATATAAACATGTCGGAACTTCCTTCTCATTTAGAATTTGCAAATCCTCCTGCAATGCAGGAGACTAGGGTTCAATCCCTGGGTTGGGAAAATTTCAATCCTAAGTGAAATCTCAGTGAAATCTAATATGATAAATAAGTTTCCTTAAGATTAAAGATCTCTACTGATCAAAAGAAACTTTTAAGAGAGTTAGAAGTTTGGTTGCAGGAAATTCCCTGGGGTCCAGTGGTTATGATTCCAGACTTCCACTTCACTGCAGGGGAGTCCTCTGCTGTGAAGAACTAAGGTCCCTCAAACCAAAAGAAGAGGAAGAAAAAAAAAAAAAGAAAAAAAAAGCTTAGTTGCAGACTAGAAGAAGAAATTTTCAATACATAAATTTTTAAACAGGCAATACACACAAAATATATGAAGAATTCCTACAAATAAAATCTAAACCCAGTTTACCAAGAAAAAGCAAGAAAATTCAAATACAAAAGCAAAATTTAGAATATTCCATGTGCCTGTGTTCCTGTGTCTTGCTTGCTTCACTAGAAGCCAAAGCGCTTAAAGGAACCACGTATTTACTTCCATCACCATAGATAATTCTGCTAATTCTTGAACTTTATATAAATGGAATCACAGTTTTTACTTTTTTGTTTCTGAAGTATTTTTCTTAACATTGGACTTCTGCTGAGTGTGCTGCCTCTAATGGGATTATTGGGACTGCTTGATTCTGTTTGTTCTTCTGTGTGATATGAGTCTGTTTTCTGAGCCTGTTCATACATTTCAATTTATCCTTAGTGTGTCTGTGTGTTGTCTGGTGTACATATGTGTGTGTGGGTATTTTCCTTAGGGTTCTTTGAGTCTTTAGAATCTGTTATTTGATTTCCTTCATTATTTCTGGGAAATTTTCAGCCATTTTCTCTTATAATATTTCTTCTGCCTCATTCTCTTTCTACTTCTTCTGGGGCTACACTTCCATGAATATTAGACCATTTGATATTGTTCTACAGCTCTAGACTGGTCTGTTCATTTCTGAGCTCCCCCCCCATTCTTTTCCTTTTCTTTGTCCATTAGCTTGAATAACTACTCACAAGACATAAAGCATTGATGATATTTTTTTAATTGAAGAAACTCAATTTCTGATACTATAATTTTTATTTCTAACTTTTCCATTTGCACATGCTTACATTCTTCATCTTTCTGCTTATAATCCGCATCTTTTTATGCAAGGTGTGGATATTTCCCACTAAATCTTTTAACATATTGCAGTTATTTTAAAGCCTCTCTTTGGATCTCAGGTTATTTGGTTGTCTTGAGATTTGAATTTCTAATGTGATCCAAAAAGTTACACTGTGTGGACAATCGAGCTGTTTGCAACTTCTTATATTCGAAGTGGTAGCAGAGGTATACTGTGTATTTATTTTTAATGGATACTGCTAAAATTTTTACAGAACTGTTAGACAAATTTAAACTCCCACTATTATTGTCTGTAAAGATAACAAGTTTCTCCAATCCTCATTTATTCTTTGAGGTTTTCAGTTCTCTTAATTGTAACTGTTCTGGTGGAAACGAAGTTATATCTATTGTGATTTGAATTAGCATTTCCTTAATTAGAATTGATGGTTACTGTCCTTTTTCATGCTCATAGCTATTTAGTTATCTTTTCCTATACTGAGTTTTCTCAACAAATACAACCCCCCTTTTATTTTTTTTGTAAATTGCAATGTCTATCTTTTTATGTGTAATTATAGCATATTAGTCTTTTTTTAAAAAATGTGTATTGAAATCATCTTCTAGTATGCATTTTTTAATGCTCTTAAAAGTTTCTTTCAAAAAACTGAGATTCTTAATCATAAAGGTTATCATTATCATTTTCATGATTTATTTTGCTCCTTTTTAGGAATCTGAGTCTATTAAAATACACACAGATATTCTCCTAAATTTACTCTAGAAAATTTATAGTTTCAGATTTCACATTTAGGTCCATGGTCAGAATGAATTGTGTGTTATGTTGTGACTGATGGGTCTACTTTTTTTCTTTTTCAATTGGAAATCTTCCAAATGACCCAGATCATTTATTGAAAAGACCATAATTCCCCCATTGAATTACAATGTTGTCATTGTTGTAAATCAGATGATTCCATAAGTTAGGTCACTTTGGATTCACTGTCCTCTTCCTTTGGACTATTTATCTATCATTTTGCTAATACCAACTTTCTATTAAATCTCAATATCCAGTAGGAGAAGTTCTCCGTCTTGAAGAAAATTGGTATTTAACAATATTGTATCTTCCTATCCATAATCATATTATAACCTTTCATTTATTTATATGTTTAAAAATTCCTTTTGGGCTGGTCACTCCGAACCCCAGGGCTTCCTGAAACCAGAGCTGCTGGGTGGTGAATTCACCCACATCGAGTTCCCCCGCAGAGTCCAGCCTAAGGAGTTGGGGCATTTAAAAAAAATAAATAAATAAAAATTCCTTTTAGGATTCTTTTTCATACTTTGCAGTTTATTCTCATACATTAACTGTTATAACTCATAAAGTAGATATTCAGATTTCATTTTCTATTTGCTTAATAATTGTTCATTGAAGTATGACTAAGCATTGTATAGTAATGTTGTATCCAGAGACACTCCTAAATTCACGCATG
This sequence comes from Bos grunniens, assembly GCF_055505025.1. Taxonomy (NCBI): domain Eukaryota; kingdom Metazoa; phylum Chordata; class Mammalia; order Artiodactyla; family Bovidae; genus Bos; species Bos grunniens. Next base: position 12,690,738 of record NC_141191.1, read on the forward strand.
ATATTAATACTTAATTTTTAAAAATTGTTTTCAGTCTAGACATATTCCTGTGAATAATGACAATTTTCTTTTTCTTTTCTTTTTTGAAGACCTATAACTTTTTTCTTTACTTTTCATTTTCAGTGGCAAGGATTTCCAAAGCAATACTAAATTAACATGGTGAAAGTCTGCATTTTTACTTCATTCTTAAACTGAAGGATAAAATATTCAATATGCCCCCATTAGTATGAGTAATAATTGTAACAGTTTTAAATAGGTGCCCCTCGTCAAATTGAGAAAGTCCTTCTCTAACTCAGTTTGTCTAGTTTTATGTCTTTTTCTTAATCATATTTTTGTATGAGAAGCAGTGCTTTTTCTAAATCTATTAAAATGTATTTTTTCTTTATTTTGATACAGAGGAAATTTGTTTATTTTAAGTGATAAATTCAAATTACAGGATAAACTCTCAGTCAGTCATGCTGCATTATCCATTTTACATATCACTGTATTTAAATTGATGATATTGTATTGAATATTTTTGCATAGTTTTAATGAAAAAATCAGAGTCTATAATTGCATATAATGTCTTTCTCATTTAATGGCCTTGTAAGGTTTTCTACAAAGGTTATTTTAACTTCATAAGATGAGCTGAACATTGATTCCTTAGTTTCTAGTTTCCAAATAAATTTGTACAAGGTTAATGTTAATTTCATCAGTGTTAAGAATTCCCACTGAAACTACTAAGCATTTTATATGTTTGAAAAATTTATAAGATCTATACATTTATAGATTCAATTTCTGAAATATATATAGTCTATATAGAATTCTTATTTCTTTTTGAGGTTTTTTTTTTTTTTTGCTTTTCAATAAATTTGTCCATTTAGATTTTCAAATGTATTCTCCTAAAGTTATTATCATTTGTAAACTTTTGCTAACTGCAATATCTATACTGGTGTTCCTTTCTTCTTGTGTGTTTAAGCTGCTCAGTCACGTTGAACTCTTTGCAACCCCATGGACTGTAGCTTGCCAGGCTCCTCTGTCCATGGAATTCTCCAGGCAAGAATACTGGAATGAGTAGCCCTTCCTGTCTCCAGGGGAATCTTCCCAATCCAGGGACTGAATCTGGATCTCCTCCATTGCAGGCAGATTCTTCACCATCTGAGCCACCAGGTAAGCTCCCTAACCATAATATTGATGGTTTATTCAAATTTCCTTAGTGTCTACTTAGTTTTTGTTTGGTTGGTTTTCTGTTCCAAGATCCCATCCAGGATATCATATTACATTAACTTTCATGTGTCCTGCTTCCTACATTGCATTTTATATAATCAATTTCTGATATATCACTTGATTTCTTCCTTCATATTTGGAGTTTCATTTTTGTTCTTTTTTTACATTTCTTGAACTGATAGCTTATATTATTGTTTTATTTTTTCTGTTATGTGTATACAAAGCTATGAATATCTCTAACTGCACTGCAGTTTTTATATATTTTCATTATCACTGAGTTCAAAATATTTTCTAATAATTCATTTTGTATTTTCTGTTTTTAATAACACTTGTTATGAAATGTGTTGTTTAAATCTAAATATTGGGGGTTTTCTTGTTATCTTTCTGTTATTGATTTATAGTTTAATCTATATGTTTTTGATAGTATACCTTGCATGAATTTAATTGACTGGACTTTGGATAATTTTTTATCATAACAAGATATTGTCTACTTTTGTGAATATTACATGCGCATTTGTAAAAAATGCATATTCTGCAGCTTTAGGAAATAATGATCTCTTAATATCAATTAGGCCAGTGGTTAATTATAAGGTTCAAATCCTTTACATATTAATGAACTTTTCTGGGAAGGAGTTGGTTTCTTATATTATTTGGGCTTCCCTGGTGGGTCATATAGTAAAGAATCTGCCTGCAATGCAGGAGACCTGGGTTTGATTCCCAGGTCAGGAAGATCTCCCGGAGAAGAGAATGGCAACCCACTATAGTATTCTTGCCTAGAGAATTCCATAGACAGAGGAGCCCAGCAGGCTACACTCCAGGGGTTGCAATGGCTCAAATCCTCTATAGATTAATGAACTTTTTTTTTATTGGTTTGTTTATTATAATTTAGAGAAGTGTATTAAAATCTCTAATGATAGTGCATTTTCTTCACTTTTATCTCTGCTCTTGGGAATTTCCTGAGAGAAATCCTACTAGTGATAATAATTTTGAGCAATGCCTCTACTGATCTATTTTGCTAGGATGGAGAAACAGCCAGAGACATAAATCTATGCTAATTTATGAGTTGCACTCATAGGTTTGCCAGATTACAAAGATTTTAAAAGAGTATGATCTGAGCACTGGGAACTAGGGTATGTAGGAAAGAATATATGAATAAACTCAAGAATGGGGATATTGTTAAGACTTTTGTGTATAATTACATGTTCATCAAAAGGTCCACTGAAGAAGAGGTTCTCAATAATCAGGAGGAAAAGATGATCTTTTCTTTGGAAGTGTATCAGCCATTTCTCCAGGCCTCCCAGGATCATGTGCAATGTAGTCATGACAGAAGGGGTGATATAAATGAACTGCCCTTGGCTGAAGGTATTCTGGCTGCCTAATCTGCAAGCGGGACATGTCTATGTTGAGCTTCCCGTATACACCTCTGTGTATACAGTGAGGGAAAGGGTCCTATGAAATCATGTTTCGGCTGTCCATCATTGAGGAGGCAGCAACTTGTCCTCATTGAAATAGACACATATTCTATACGTGCATTTTCTTTTCCTAGTGGAAATTTCTATGTCAACACTTTATATATGTGTGTGTGTGTATAAATATATAATGCCTTATACACACACACACACACACACACACACATATATATATATATATATAAAATGCATATAAAATGCCTTACTCACATGATTGGTATCATATAAAATACTATTAAAACCAAAGAACCATTTTATAAAAATAAAAATCAATTAATTATACTCACTTTAAAGTAAAGCATTCACTGACTTTAATTCTTACCACTTCACTCAAATCTGCTAGCATTATAGAATTTTTGAAAGGTCTGTGGAAGGCAATATTATGGCACCAGCCGGGAAGCGATATCCTCTGACTTAAGCCGTTCTCCTGGATGTGGCATATGTTCTGAACCAAAGTTCAAAATAAGGTGCTGCTTTCTCTAAACATGTGTGTTCTTTAATAAGAGTATTGACTATTTCTCATAATTTGTTTTAAAACTGTTGCTTCTCCTTCTGTAGGTTTGTGTTCCCCTAGTTCCCAAGGGAAGTGGGTTTAGTCTGTAGACAAAACAATGATACCTTCGTACTGTAAGCTTGCCATCTGCTGGTGAGCACTGCGGGTTGCTAGGACTATTGAACCACCAGGCATATTACAGTATTACCGTACCTGAAGGTGTGCTGGACCCGGTTTACATAGCAGGAATATGACTATCATCAGGGCAGGGAAGAGCATCCTGGAACTCAAAAAAGGCCTTCCAAAGTTTCCAGTAGTCAAGCTTTGGTGTTACAGTGTTCCCATTGTAACAGGACCACCAACAGCAAGACCCATCAGGAATGATGTTTGGTTCCCCAAACTGAGAAAATAATTCCTTAATGAGTTAGTAAGCAATCTAGCGAAACAACACTCTCACGTACTTAACAACCATAACTTTATCTTAAGATGCACTGCAAAATTATGGGGCAAACTCTATTTGAATTATAGCAGAAATGGAAAAATCAGGATGAGCTATTCTGGAAGATGTTGAATTATTTCTTTTTATATTCATGAGTTTTCTATTCGTATATACTTATTACTAATATAAAATAACACTAAAATATATTTTCTTTTATCCTGTGAAGTTTAACCTGATACACTTGCTAATGAAAGAATATGTGTATGAAAGAATACACTTAAATGAAGGAATATAAACTAAATGAGATCCTTAGTAGCATTTTCATTCTTCTGGGAGGACATTCTACCTGAGAAAGCTGCAAACCTCAGCAGCTTTCCTTGAGATAATTCATCATCCTTGAGATAATTCACATATATATATGAATTATATATATACATATATATAATTCTTCCCTAGAAATATAGCCAAAATAATTTACCATATTCAATAATTTTTTAAAGAATCAGTACTTTGAATTTGATAATTACTTTGAATAATTACTTTGATAATTGCTTTGAATAAGATTCAGGTCTGCCTCATGGAAAACCTATGTAAATATGGGCGTTTCAGGTATAGAAGAGGTTTTACTGAATATTGAGAGTCAACTACTGAATGAATAATAGATGAGTGAAAATGATCAATTTCTTTTCTAAAAAGTTTGCTAATGTATCAATTATAGTTTTTATAGGAGAGGAGAATAAGAAAGCATGGGAGTATAATTTAAAATTGTCCACTTGCACATATAAGCTCTCTTTGAATGTTCATGTTCTTAGAAAATCATACAAATTTCACATTCTGCCCAATAATGCAGTTGCACTTATTGTAATATAAAATACTTTGAATTGCTTGCTATAGAGTCAAATAAGCTCCCTAGAAATTTATTCCATGATTATTCCATAACTGTATATTTTTAAGAACATAGCCATCTACTATAATACTTCTTAGAGAAAGTTGATAATTGTGGCAAAGTAACAACAATGTTTTTCTTATTACATAAATAATTTTATAACTAGGAAATAAAGATCTTGCAAACATGATGTTCTACTGAATTTATTTCAGGTCAGATACCAATATGTTTTCAGTTTTATGCATTGGATTTGGATAAATGTAACACATGTAACACATTTAATATTAAATCAAAAGAGATCTTCCTAGAATCTATAACATCTGTAGTCATTCTAATGAAATTATCATAATCTGTATTGCTGAGTAGAACACAAACTCTAAACAATTTCTGAGACTTAAAATATGTACTGAAATTAAGGATTTCTGTGCAATAGAATCATCTTTTTGCATGAGTCATATTTAATTATGAGTGTGTTATTCATTCATTTGTGTCCAATTCTTTTGGGATCCCGTGGACTGTAGCCTGCAAGGCTCCTCTGTCCATAGAATTCTCCAGGCAAGAATACTGGAGTGGGTAGCAATTCCCTTCTCCAAGAACATTTCAGGAGATGTTCCTGACTCTGGGGTTGAACCTGGGTCTCCTGTACTGCAGGCAGATTCTTTGCCATCTGAGCCACTTGGGAAGAACCATTTAATTATGACGGTTCCTCAAATATGCTTTACTTGGCCAGTCACATGCTTGTCTTGAATAACTTGATCTCCTTCCTTTGTTGGTGACATTCAGATCCTGACTGGAAATAACGCTTTCTGAAACAGTGTCTTTGATCCTCTCTTTCTTTACCTTTCCTGACTACCCTCCCTGTACTGTCTTAGAGTTTTCAGTTTTTCCTTGAAGATCGTAAGCTCCATGGGGAAAAGTCTATGTCTTTGTAACTATTATCTTCATTATGTAGGACAGAACTGTTACTCAGTTCAGTCACTCAGTCGTGTCCAACTCTTTGTGACCCCATGGACTGAAGCATGCCAGCTTCCCTGTCCATCACCAATTCCTGGAGCTTGCTCAAACTCACGTCCATTGAGTTAGTGACACCATCCAACCATCTCATCCTCTGTTGTCCCCTTCTTTTCCTGCCTTCAATATTTCCCAGCATCAAGGTCTTTTTTCAATGAGTCAGTTTTTTTGCATCATGTGGTCAAAGTGTTGGAGTTTCAGCTTCAGCATCAGTCCTTCCAATGAATATTCAGAACTGATTTCCTTTACAATTCACTGGTTTTATCACCTCGCAGTCCAAGGGACTCTCAAGAGTCTTCTCCAGTACCATAGATTAAAAGCATCAGTTCTTCAGCACTCAGCATTTTTTTATAGTTCAACTCTCACATCCATACATGATTACCAGAAAAACCATAGCTCTGACAATATGGACCTTGGTCAGCCAAGTGCTGTCTCTGCTTTTCAGTATGCTGACTAGTTTGGTCTTAGCTTTTCTTCCAAGGAGCAAGTGTCTTTTAATTTCATGGCCGCAGTCACCATCTGCAGTGATTTTGGAACCCAAGAAAATAAAGTCTGTCACTGTTTTCATTGTTTCCCCATCTATTTGCCATGAAGTGATGGGACTGGATGTCACGATCTTTGTTTTTTGCATGTTGAGTTTTTTTTTTTTTTTCAGTATTTTTTTTAAATTTTATTTTATTTTTAAACTTTACATAATTGTATTAGTTTTGCCAAATATCAAAATGAATCCGCCACAGGTATACATGTGTTCCCCATTCTGAACCCTCCTCCCTCCTCCCTCCCCATACCATCCCTCTGGTCGTCCCAGTGCACTAGCCCCAAGCATCCAGTATCGTGCATCAAACCTGGACTGGCATCTCGTTTCATACATGATATTTTACATGTTTCAATGCCATTCCCCCAAATCTTCCCGCCCTCTCCCTCTCCCACAGAGTCCATAAGACTGTTCTATACTTCACTCTCCTCTTTCACTTTCATCAAGAGGCTCTCTAGTTCCTCTTTACTTTCTGCCATAAGGGTGCTGTTATCTGCGTATTTGAGGTTATTGAAATTTCTCCTGGCAATCTTGATTCCAGTTTGTGCTTCATTCAGCCCAGCATTTCGCATGATGTACTCTGCATATGAGCTAAATAAACAGGGTGACAATATACAGCCTTCATGTACTCCTTTTCCTATTTGGAACCAGTGTGTTGTTCCATGTCCAATTCTAAGTGTTGCTTCTTGGCCTGCATACATATTTTTCAGGAGGCAGGTATTATAGTCTGATATTCCCATCTCTTTAAGAATTTTCCACAGTTTGTTCATAGGGGCTCAATAAATATTTTAAATGAATGAATTATCATTGAATATTGAAGTACACCTTGAAACATGGAGATACTTGAGAAAATGAGTGAAAATCTAGAATTTGCTTTTAACAGCAGTTTTCTCCTTTTCATTTGAAATCTTAAAATGAAATGAGAGCTATGTATTAGAAAGCTGAGAAGTGATTCTATGCTCTACAAATGTTGATACAGAAAAAAAATGAGAACCTGTATGTGGTCCATAGCAGTTACAAGGAAATTTGCAAAACTACATTCAAATACAGCTGAATTCTTAAGAGCAAGTAGTTATGTAGATTTGGCTGCAATTTTCAAACTACATTCACTTTTGGATGTTTCACTTAAAATGAAACAACCCAGTCTCCGATATCTTTTTTCTGATTTAACATATCTCTGTTATCTAGCTATAACGCATAGTCTTAGGTGGGGATTTAGCTAGGCATGTAGCATTGTTTCTCTCTGGTCTCCTGAAAGTTGTTCTTATTTTTTTCCCTTCTGATCCTAAATAAAATGAAGCTTCAGTGCAAGCATACTTCCTTTATCCATTTCAAAATATTCACTGAATGCCTATCATATGCTAGAAAATTTTCAAGAAGCTTCTTAGGAATTCGCTTATTGATGGCCCAATTTTCTTCCAATTTTATTTACACTATGGCTCATATGTAGTGCAGAGGTAATTCTTTTGCCATGTCAATATGATGAACTTGATGTTAAGCCTAACAATAGGTAGAGGACTACGTCCCAGAACTACTTCATAGCTGTTTGACATGATCTGTAGATAAAGCTTTGTTACAGCCACACTCTGCCCCCTTCAAGAGGACATGCTGGTTGTCTTAAATCTATGTTATTTGATGATATTTTCCTACATGTCAGAATCAATACAGAATATTGTGCTTGTTGTAATAATTAGTTTTATTTTCTTATTAGTAGTAAATGTTAAGTGCAGAGAAGTTATGTCCACATATAGTTTTTTCCCCATTTTTTATTGTGGTATAATTAAAAAACTAATAAACTGCAAAAACTTAAAGAACCCAACTTGATAAGTCTGATGTCATTTAATACGTAGGCACTTTGAAACCAATCACTGCAATCAAGATGTGGATATATCATATTCAATACCATAAATGTTTTCTGATGCCCCTTTATAATCCCCATCTCATGGCCCACTGGACTACCAGGACAACCAGACTACTACTTTTCTATATCTGCTAATTGTCATTTTCTTTTTCTCTGCCCATGTATTAAGAGCCACATGATTCAGCATATTTGAAAACAAGATGCCATTTATTTCTGCCTCCAAGATTCTCTCTTGTCCATACTTGCACTTGTCCCAAAAGAAGAAGGCTCTCTAAGCACTCTTACTGCCCCTCTGTGTTCTCCACCACACCCTTCTGCCAGATGAGGGATTTGGAAAGCATTTATTCCTCCATCCATCTGCCTCATTCCCAAAACTCCTGTGTTACACTGGGTTGCATAGCACGTAGAACTTCAATAAGAGCAGGTCCCTTCTGTTAGTAAAGCTGCTATTCCACAATGATGTTACATATTCCTGGGTAATCATTCATTGTCTCCAGGGTTAATTTTCCATGATTCACATATGCCCATGGAAACACAGAATGGGATGCTCTTTTCAATCCCCTTTGCTTTCTTTTCCCCCTCATCTTGAAGTTTCTGATTCAGAATAATTCTTTATGTAATTAGGGATCTTTTTCTCAAGTACTTTCCTCGATAGGCAAATGAGTTACATACACCATGGTTTTCCTGTATGGTCACAAAGTCTTTCTCTCTGACACATAAATCTTGACTGGGATCCTCTGGTGACAGTTTTCAGTGTTTGTAGATATTATTTCAGTCTCCTCTCACTTACAACACTGCATGAAAGAAAGTGAAAATGTTAGCTGCTCAGTTGTGCTGAATCTCTGCAACCCCAGTGACTGTAGCTTGTCAGGCTCCTCTGTCCATGGGATTCTCTAGGCAGGAATACTGGAGTAGGTTGCCATACCCTTCTCCACGCGAGGTTCCTGCCCCAGGAATTCAACCCAGGTCTCCTGCATCACAGGCAGATTCTTTACCTTCTGAGCCACAAGGAAAGCCCCAACATTGCATGAGAGACCTCCAAACACTAGTTTGTTTCCCCCTTTGTAAGGAATCTATACTTTCCACCCTGTGCTTGTGTAATTTTTCTCTGTGTCCTTATCTTTCAGGAGGTTTGCAGGACATGCCAAGTATGTGTCCTTTCTCACCAATACAGACTGGATCTCAGCAAGCCCTCTCAGTCTGTAGATGGAGGTCTTTTATACTCACAGATGAATTATTTCCTATTATGTAATTATTGTCTTTCTTTCATCTGTGGAATACCTACGATTTTTATTATGTGTTTCCTAGATCTGTCCTACAGTCTCTTTAATATCCTTCAGGATTTCTACCACTGTATATTTTGCCCTTGATCTTTCAGGGCCTGATTTTGGTCTCAAATGTGATAGTCTCTCCCTCCAATATCCTACTTAATTGGAAAAATGTTTTTTGTATACATATATGTCTGTGTACAAGCGTACTACTCCTTTTTGTCCTCAAGTGCTCCTACGTTTACTTTAGTCCTCTTGGAGCTGTATTTCAATGATAATGTATTTTAAGTCTTGTGCCTAATTTTCTTTCCTTGGCCTGTTGTACAATGTTCATACATCCCATGAACCCAAGTATATACTTCCTTAATGGCAAAAGGGACTCTGCTTGTGTGATTAAATTCAGGATCTGGAAATGGGGAGATTTTTCTGGATTACCTGGCTGGGATGAGGATCACTAAAGTTGCTGCAAGAAGAGTTATGATTACATGACAGTTATCACTAGGAAGAAAATCAACAGCCCAACCAAACAACGAGCAATACCATGAAAGTATAGTTTACCCTATAAACATCACAAATGAATCTTAAAGATGTAAAAGACCAGACAATAAATACATAAATATTAACATGTAATGAGTATTACTTTACCTATTAGATATTCAAAGGTTAAAAAGTTCAGTAATAACCATTTTGGCCCGTGATGTTGCATAATCATTCTTAACATTTCTGATGGTTATCTAGCTATAAGACACCAATCTTTGGAAGCCTGGATTTATTTATTTTTGTATTTCTAATGTTGAACCTATACTATAACATATAACTTAATTTACTTAAAAAAAATAATGTTAGCTAAAGATCATGTTACTGAGAAGGTAGAAAATACTTTGTCTATTAAAGTAGGAACCATCTTAACATTTACAGAAAAACTGATAAGTTATTGAAACAAACTATGCCAATTACCTGTCTGTTGTTCCATGTCCAGTTCTATCTGTTGCTTCCTGATCTGCATGTAGGTTTCTCAAGCAGCAGTTAGAACTGGACATGGAACAACAGACTGGTTACAAATAGGAAAAGGAGTACGTCAAGGCTGTATATTGTCACCCTGCTTATTTAACTTACATGCAGAATACAGCATGAGAAACACTGGGCTGGAAGAAGCACAAGCTGGAATCAAGATTGCTGGGAGAAATATCAATAACCTCAGATATGCAGATGACACCACCCTTATGGCAGTAAGTGAAGAGGAACTAAAAAGCCTCTTGATGAAAGTGAAAGAGGAGACTGAAAAAGTTGGCTTAAAGCTCAACATTCAGAAGTCTAGTCAAGGCTATGGTTTTTCCAGTGGTCATGTATGGATGTGAGAGTTGGACTGTGAAGAAAGCTGAGCACCAAAGAATTGATGCTTTTGAACTGTGGTGTTGGAGAAGACTCTTGAGAGTCCCTTGGACTGCAAGGAGATCCAACCAGTCCATTCTGAAGGAGATCAGTCCTGGGTGTTCTTTGGAAGGAATGATGCTAAAGCTGAAACTCCAGTACTTTGGCCACCTCATGCAGAGAGTTGACTCATTGGAAAAGACTCTGATGCTGGGAGGGATTGGGGGCAGGAGGAGAAGGGGACGACAGAGGATGAGATGGCTGGATGGCATCACTGACTCGATGGACGTGAGTTTGAGTGAACTCCGGGAGTTGGTGAAGGACAGACAGGGAGGCCTGGCATGCTGCAATTCATGGGGTCGCAAAGAGTCGGACACGACTGAGCCACTGAACTGAACTGAACTGATGCCAATTAACTCTCAATCAAAAATGTAATTAATTATACACAGCTGTTCTAGAGCATTCTGGCTAAACGAGATTTTATCACAGCCATCCTTTTGTCATTGGAATCTATCTGATTAGATTATCTCAATGCAAAATACATTTTTTTGTTGTTCATTATTTTGTCTTAAACTGATTGTGTTTTCTTCAGTGTAGGTTGTCCGCTATTACCAGTGTGTTTTCATAATTATAATTATCAGCAAGTCACAGCAACTAATAAGCTCACATAGCACACTATTTACAAGTTTATTGACAGTACTAATTATTTACTAACTTGAAGAGAATCTTCCCTTTCTACCATCATCATTGAAATTCTAGTAAATTGCACCAGTAAATTGTCTGAAATTCACCAGTACTTAACAGTTCTGTCTTGACACATCTGCATAACAGAATTTCAGTCTAAATTCCTGCACATTAACATACATAATTAAGCTGTTGCAAAATTTTTTGAGATGAGCATGTAAAAATAAGTAAGTAAAAACTTAAATTCTTGTCCTTTACAACTGATTGCATTTCAGAAATAAAAAGAAAGCATTAAAAGAATATCTTGCTTTTGAAATAGTTTTCTCTGCTGTGGACATTAGTTTCAATTAAAACAATGAATATATATTACAAAAACACAATAAGTACAAGTTGTGAAAATCTATAATTTTAATATGCTCATTAAAATATCCTTCTGGCATAAAGTTCAATCTTGTATCGAATTATATATTTCTCTCTCAAAATTACTGGGATGATCCTGGGCATTCAGATATAACTAGAATCAATTAAGGGAATAATAGATTATTTTTCTCTCTCTTCTCCTTTTAATTTACTGAAAATAAAAATAATCAGAGTGAATTGAAGGTAAATATTGTATGGTAGATATGTTCTTAGCCATGAAAGAGAGGAGAGAGTATGTAGTATGTTATGATCTCTTTCTAAATGTGTTAGTAAGAGCAGACATGAATTCAAGTCTATTGTCTTAACATATATCCACTTGAAGGGTAACACCTGCATTAAATGCACAACACTTCTGTCATAGATAGGCTTACCATTTTCTCCTAAATGACCTTGAAGATTAATGAAATTCACATGAAAGATTTTACTATGCGTGTTTAAAGAAAGCAGTTAAAAAGATTCAGATGGCTTTATAAAACTGAACTTCATTTCATTAAAAAAAAAAAAAGGTCCTCTGTTCTCATCTGTTGAGAAAATAAACTGCTCCAACTCAAAGCAGTTTACAAGCAACTTTCATGGTCTTTGTTGTCATATGGCAGCGTCTGCTAGATTGACAAGTGGTGCAATGGTCTTTGAGGACTGATTTCTAAGGATGTTAAAAGAGCATGAACTTCATTCTTTTAAAATAACTTCTTAAATACAAGCTTCGAAACAAAATCAACCACTGCTCCAACCATTTAAAAAAGAAGGGTTCAGTGTTTGACAATGGGAAACACTACAAAGAAGAAAATGTACATTAATCTAGTTTATTGTTTTCATCTGACAAAAGTAGAGATACAGAGCTGTAGAACAATGATAACTGTGTATGCTCTGTTCAGCAAGGTAAATCTACATATAGTCACTAGTGGTTAAGATAAAAGGAATCTTAGAGTGCCATATGCTGACATTTAGAAGGAAATCTATTAAATCTATTAATATCTCAAACTTTTCCTTGAGCTTTCAGAACATTTGCAGGCTTCTGGATTTATGATTTCCCTATACAACATGAAGACATGATTTCTTTGGGTTAGAAAAGGCTCTAGGCGCGATATACACAAAATAGGTTTTTACTCACTTTGCTGCCTGCCTCACTGGGGCATCTCTTCTCCTGGAGCAACTCCCTGGGCACTCTTTCCAGCTGTGATTCCCATCAAGAAGTAAGACAATTTCGTATCTAACAAAAATAATCCCACTGGTACAGAAAAAAAAAAAAAACCTGCTGCAAATATAGACTTGGATTTTATTCCTTACACTTTCCTGAAAATAGAGAAAATCCAAATAAAGAAAATTGTAAACTCTCATCAGTCTGATACAATTTATTTCATAATGCAGAACCTCTCCTGTAGAACGTTATATGTTATTCTCTCAGTTGTGTCAAACTCTTTGTGATTCCCCTGGACTGTAGGCCACCAGCTTCCTCTGTCCATGGAATTCTCCAGACAAGAATACTGCAGTGGATAGCTATTCCCTTCTCCTGACCTAGGAATCAAACCTAGGTTTCCTGCAGGCAGATTCTTTACCATCTCAGCCACCAAGGAAGCCTCTTCTGTATAATCTTCCTATATAATTTGTCTACCTGTTTAATAGAGGTGCTTGAACCCAAAGGATTTATATTTCACAATGCATAGCATAGAAAATGCACAGAGCAATGCCATGCTGAGTCAGAGTGGACCCTGAGCCAAAAACAAAATTTTGTAATACTGATCCATCTATATGTAAAATTTGGACAGTTTCTTATGTTTTTAAATTAATTCTTATTTGAAAATATATTGCATTTTAAAGAAAAAATCGGTAACTGGACTACATCAAAATTAAAACCTCTTGTGCATCAAAGGACCCTATCAATAGAATGCAAAGGTAAGCCACAGAATGGGAGGAAATGTTTGCAAGTCACATATCTAATAAAGGATTAAGATACAGAACATGTGGGGCTTCCCTGTGGCTCAAATGGTAAAGAATCTGCCTGTAATTCAGGACACCCAGTTCTATCCTTGGGTCATGAAGATCCTCTAGAGAAGGGAACCCACTCCAATATTCTTGCCTGAAGAATTCCATGGACAGAGGAAACCTGAGGGTTACAGATCGTGAGGTTGCAAAGAGTTGGACATGACTGAGCGTCTAACAGTAGCATAAAGAACATGTAAAGAACTACTACAACTCACTGACAACAAAACAATCTTAAAATATCAGCAATAGATTTGGATAGACGTTTCTCGAAAGATATGCGAATGGCCCCAAAGCACATAAACAAATGCTTGGCATAAGTAATCACTAGGGACGGAGAAGGCAATGGCACCCCACTCCAGTACTCTTGCCTGGAAAATCCCATGGGCAGGGGAGCCTGGTAGGCTGCAGTCCATGGGGTTGCTAAGAGTCAGGCACGACTAAGCGACTTCACTTTCACTTTTCACTTTCATGCATTGGAGAAGGAAATGGCAGCCCACTCCAGTATTCTTGCCTGGAGAATCCCAGGGACAGAGGAGCCTAGTGGGCTCCCGTCTATGGGGTCACACAGAGTCGGAGACGACTGAAGTGACTTAGCAGCAGTAGCAGCAGCAGGGAAGGGAAATGCAGCAAATCAAAATCACAGTGAGATGTAATTTCACAGACATTCAGATGGCTATTGAGGGTGCAGGGGAGGAAGAAAGAGAGGAGAAAGGAAAAGAAAGAAGAGAGAAAGAAAAAGAAATAAAAGGTTGAATACAGAACAACAGAAAAAGAAGGAAAAACAGAAAAGAAATATCAGGAGTTGACAATGATGTGCAGAAGCTGTAACTGTGTACCACTACTGGGAATGCAAAATGCTAAGGCAGCTTTGGAAAACAGTAGGGCCTGTCCTCAAAAAAAAAAAAAAAAAAAAAAAGGCATAAAATTACCAACATGTGGTCCAATAATTTCACCTCAGGATGTATGCCCTCAAAAACCTGAAAGCAGGGATTTGAACAGATATTTGTAAAGTGAAAGTGGAGAGTGAAAAAATTGGCTTAAAGCTCAACATTCAGAAAACGAAGATCATGGCATCCGGTCCCACCACTTCATGGGAAATAGATGGGGAAACAGTGAAAACAGTGTCAGACTTTATTTTTCTGGGCTCCAAAATCACTACAGATGGTAACTGCAGCCATGAAATTAAAAGACGCTTACTCCTTGGAAGAAAAGTTATGACCAACCTAGACAACATACTCAAAAGCAGAGACATTACTTTGCCAACAAAGGTTTGTCTAGTCAAGGCTATGGTTTTTCCTGTGGTCATGTATGGATGTGAGAGCTGGACTGTGAAGAAGGCTGAGCGCCGAAGAATTGATGCTTTTGAGGTGTGGTGTTGGAGAAGACTCTTGAGAGTCCCTTGGACTGCAAGGAGATCCAACCAGTCCATTCTGAAGGAGATCAGCCCTGGGATTTCTTTGGAAGGAATAATGCTAAAGCTGACACTCCAGTACTTTGGCCACCTCATGGGAAGAGTTGACTCACTGGAAAAGACTCTGATGCTGGGAGGGGTTGGGGGCAGGAGGAGAAGGGGACGACAGAGGTTGAGATGGCTGGATGGCATCACTGACTCGATGGACGTGAGTCTGAGTGAACTCCAGGAGTTGTTGATGGACAGGGAGCCTGGCGTGCTGCGATTCATGGGGCCGCAAAGAGTCGGACACGACTGAGCGATTGATCTGATGCACAACAGCAAAACTTCCCTAGTGGATCAGTGGTAAAGAATCCTTCTGTCAGTGCAGAAGAAGTAGGTTCAATCCCTGAGTCAGGAAGGTCCCCTGGAGAAGGAAATGGCAATCCATTCCAGTACCCTTGCCTGGAGAATCCCCTGGACGGAGGAGCTGTTGGCTACAGTCCACGGTTCGCAAAACAGTCACACAGGACTTTAGCGACTAAACCACCACTATGCATAACAACATTATTCGTAATATCAGGAAGGTAGAAGCAAACCATTAAAGGATGAATGGATAAATAAAATGAGGCTTATAGGTAAAATGGAATATTATTCAGCCTATAAAAGGGAGGACATTCTAACACATGCCACAACATGAATGAACAGTGAGAACATTGTATTAAGAGAAACAAGCCAATCACAAAAGGACAACATATTCCCGCCAATAAGAGTTCCCAAGGTAGTCAGATTCACAAAACAGGGTGGAATGGAATTGCCGAAGGCTGAAGGGAGAGGGCGCGGGGAGTGATTGTTTACTGGGGACAGAGTTTCAGTTCTGGAGAATGAAAAATTCTAGAGATGGATGGTGGTGATTATTGTGCAACAAATGGAATATAATTAATCCTGCTGAGTGGCACACTATAAAATCATCTCAGTGATAAATTTTATGTTACATATATTTATTCAATTTTAAAATATAGCATTTAAATATTACTGAACTCAATTTTTGGTATTCCCTGCTTCTGCTCCACTAAAGGGTGTACCTGAGAACTCCGCTTCACTGGCTCTAAGTAGAGTTAGTTCAGGATTGCTTTCTTCATGCTAATGATAAAGAGAGGAGATCCAGTTGCATGTTTAGGAGCATGGGAAATTTGTCAGCAACCATGTACCACAGAAGGACTTCCCTGCTGGCTCAGATGGCAAAAAATCTGCCTGCAGTGTGGGAGACCCAGGTTCAATCTCTGGGTCAGGAAGATCCCCTGGAGAAGGGCATGCAACTCACTCCAGTATTCTTGCCTGGAGAATTCCGTGGACAGAGGAGCCTGGTGGGCTACAGTCCATGGGGTCTCAAAGAGTCAGACATGACTGAGCAATTAACACTTTCACTTTCTTCTTTGAGCATAAAATATTAATGTCCTCATCTGCTTCTCTTTCCTCTAAATTTCATGTGTGTTCTTTTGTGTGATACGTTAAACTGGACTTGAGTTACTGTTGAAAAAATTATGTTGGGCTCTTAGTAATGGTGCCTGGAATGTGGAAGACCCAGGTTCAATACCTGGGTCAGGATGATCCCATGGAGAAGGGCATGGCAACCCACTTCAGCATTCTTGCCTGGAGAATTCCAGGACAGAGGAGCCTGGCTGGCTACAATCCGTGGGGTGGCAAATGGTTGGACAGGCCTGAGAGACTAACACTTTAATTTTCACTTAGTAACAGGGAAACTTCTTTACTGAGTTTGCTCTCCTCCACTCTCATTTACAGCTTCCAAAATTTTAGACTTAAAATTAATTTTAATAGGAATAAACATTAAGAGTAATATTTGAAAATGTTACTGATAGCTTTGAGAAATTTCACCTTAAAAAAAAAAAGGTTGGCTCTTGGCATGGCTCTTGATCTGTTGAATGCCCCTATCAAAGAGAACATTTTGAGATTGACCCATATAGTTTATATATATGTATATCCACATATGGGCTTCCCTGGTGGCTCAGAGAATAAAGCATCTGCCTGCAATGCAGGAGACCTGGGTTCGATTCCTGGGTTGGGAAGATCCCCTGGAGAAGGAAATGGCAACCCACTCCAGTATCCTTGCCTGGAGAATCCCATGGACAGAGGAGTCTGGTGGGCTACAGTCCAAGGGGTTGCAAAGAGTATATACAATGATTAATACTTTGATAAATATAATCTTTCAAATGCATGTGTGGGACTCCCTATCAAAAAGAATAAATTTAAATTAAAAAACTTTTCAAATTATATGTGTCCTTTCTTTTATAGTAAACACGAATTTATCATTTGTAGATTGTGTTTAAATGTAGAGAACTTTTCAGGTATCTTCAGTGGGAAAAAAAAGAAAAAACATAAGCTCTTTGAATTATAAAATAAAAAATATAAATGCTTAAAACTTCAAGTTTTCATTGCTATTTAATGTAAATGAAATCTAGAAAATTATGTTAAATATTTTAATGTGAGATAAATATTATGCAGCAGTTACCGAAAAAGGTAAAAATTAATATGGTCTTCTGATATCAGAAGTTTCCATGAAAGTGAAAGACTATGAAAAGTACCTTTTAAGATCAAATTTTGAGAAAGGTCAGTAGAAGTATGGGCATTCAGAGTGAAGTTAAGTTGCAAAAGATCAAGCTTCAGAGGTATGTAAATGGTCTATGAAAATACAGTCTCAGTAAGAAGAGAAACTTTGTGCTCTAAATTTCCACTTGTCTTTGACATCTGCATTTTAAAATCTGATTTTCTGTGAATGTCATAGTTGGGAATAATTTGGCATTAATTATTTCTTCTTTTCTTCCTTACTCATATACTCTATTGATAGTAATATAAATTTTCCTGAAGACATTCCCAACTTTATACATACTATACATACTATAATTAATTCAAGACAGAGTTGAACTTTTTATCAATAAGGAAAAATTCAAAGCATAAACAGAACTTCTCACAAAATTGGCCAAGAATAAAAATTTGTTTACTTAGAATATCAAAATGCTGTAATTTCATTTTCTTTCTTGATAATTTTCCACTCCTTTTGGTCATACAATTTTTTTTAAAAGGACTTTCTTCACCATAAAGTATCAGTGATAAAAAGTACCCTATTTTTGAAAATATTCTAGGATTTTGAAAAATATCATGGTTCCATAATAATGATGGAAATAGAATCTACTTGGATAAAATGAAGTAGTTTTTTCTTTACCCTATCATGGCTTCCCTGGTGGCTCCGAGAGTAAAGAATCCATATGCAGTGCAAGAGACCTGGGTTCGATCCCCAGGTTGGGAAGATCCCCTGGAGGAGGGCATGGCAATCCACTCCAGTATTCTTGCCTGGAGAATCCCCATGGACAGAGGAGCCTGGTGAGCTATGGGGTCGGACACAAGTGAGTGACTAAGCACAGCACAGCACGCCATGTCCCACGTGTCCAGCATCCCACTGTCCAGTCCAGACACTGGCCATCCTGGATTATATTGATTTTTCTTTCATATATTAATTTAATAAGAATGTACTTTTGGCAACTACTTTGCAACAAGCCCTGCACTAAGTGCTTAAGATACAATGAAAATTCCTCTCATGGAATTTCTAGTCCAGAGCTGGGAAAAATATTCGGTAAATATTTCAGTTATATGAACTTTGAAGTTGTCCTGTATACACTAGAGGAAAGGTCTGGGAGCCATGATAGCAAATTTTAGGAAGTAATCAATCCAGGAAGTGTTTAGCATCCTTATGTCATCCTTAGCATGTGACATTTCCCAGAGCACAAAGATGAGCAAGAGTGAGCTGAGGATGGTGGTTGAGAAAATGCAGGCGTTCTAAGCAGAGGGAACAGTGCAAGGGTCCTGAGGAGGAAGGAAACACTCACAGGAAGAATCAGAGGAGGCCAGTTTGTGAGACAGGAAGAAGCCAAGAGATTAGTGAAGATGAGCTCTGAGTTTCTAGACACAGGGACTCTCAGAATGACCACACTCAAGCACCAGCATCCACAGGATTAGGTACAGTCACAATTGCCGCAGTTTCCAGAAACGGCACTGGCCTCTCTGGCGAATGAACTTTTTAATCACTTGGAATTTCTACTAATATAACCTTAAATTCACTAACAGTTAATTTACTGCCCTTCTTTATCCACACTTGAGATAAAACTGAAGAACTTGTCCAAAGGCTCCCTAATCTTTTCCTGAACACTCTAAATGTGGTGACTAAAGATGCCAGGAGTAGGGAAAAACAGGTTGAGTTTAGTGGTGGTTGGTGAAGGGTACTGTTGTCCCTAGATATTTGCAGGGGATTAGGTCCCAGCATCCCCGAGGATATCAAAATCTGCAGAAGTTCAAGTCCGTTATATAAAATGGCCTAGTACTGTTGACGCTCTGGATCCCCAAGTTCCTCATCCAGGGTTTCACTGAAACTTGAATCAGAGGTTGAGGAACCTAGTGATGCCCAGTGATGCTACCTGGTATGGGAAGAGGAAGCTGCCTTCTCAACGTTGACAGGTGAGATGAGCATGAGAAACTTAAGACTGAAGAGATAGATTGAGAATCTTTGCTTTACAATGTGCATATTTGTGTCAAAATGGGTATAGATAGAGTAGGGACTTTTTTTGTTTGTTTTTTGTTTTACTGTAACAATAATTATAAATGTTGGAGAACCTGAAAAGCAAGAGATTTAACACACTAAATACTAGGAATAAATTACTAAAGAGGGATTTTGGAAAAGGGGAGTATGTGTGACTTGCTCATGAACATTCACAGATTTTAAAAAATTACTAACATTTGTTATCAAATAAAACTGTGACTCGGTTTATCTTTTATGAAAAAATGAGTCAATTTATTGATTAGGGAAGTGTAGATTATTGATCTGATTTCATTCTCTAGCATAGTATAGTTTTATTGCACAAGCAAAAAAGTGGTGTCTAAGAAAATTTCCATAAATTCAGGATCTTAAGCAGAGATTTAAGGAGTTTTCTGAGGATTGTTGCTGTTCTGGGCCAGAAGCAAAAGGACACTAATATCTCTGACTCTCTTCATGATTCCCACCATCCACCTATCATGTCACCTACAGCCTCCAAACAGCTTCCTTATCTAGGGTCAGAATTTTCATTTTCTTTAATCTTCCTTTTTGTTTTACATCTTTTTAATCTCCTTTTATTTGCCTTGATCACTGTAAGAAGTTGAAGAATATTTTAAAACAAATTTAACCTATACAGGGAATTCCCTGGTGCGCCAGTACTTAAGACTCCTTCCTTCCCCTGCAAGGGGCACATGTTTGATCCCTGGTCAGGGAACTAAGGTATCATATGCCACATGATGCAGCCAAAAAAAAAAAAAAATTCAAAAGACAAATTTAATCAATCCAATAGTTATATATATTATATAAAATGGTGGATTTTTTTTGTATTTCTCAAAATAAACTCTCAACATTGCTATTCTTTAATATCTATGTAATGATTAATATTTACTTTCCCTCTGATTCAGTGACCCTTAACAAATAAAAAGGCTACACACCCCCTTTACATTTCTATAATTTTAATTCCCTCCATACATACCTTACAAATTCTATGAAATAGGTCTTATTCTGTGGGTACAAACATAAATACAATCATTGAAACAGATGAAGTTCAAAGGTGGTAGACATTTTAAAATATTCAATGATTTACTATGATGATTAATATCGATTCCCGGTTTAAACATCTTTTCTCCATCTCAGATCTCAGGTTATGACGTTTGCTGCATCTAGAGGCAGCATCTTTCTCAGCACCAGATGTGTGTATTCCTAATGATAGCAACAATGACCATCACTGTGCAGCCTGCATCGCCAGTGAGCACTGGTTACTCTGGACACTGGAGTACAGAAGCATACTGGAAACAAATGTATATGGAGAGGTTGAAGAAAGTGGTACTAGGGCACAGTTGTATTCCCTGAGAAAAATTTTAGATATGAATGCCATCTCAATTGTTTTTCAGCCAATAGGAACAAACCAACAAGACCAGAGGAGGTTGTATGCAAAGCACTAAAAACGTATCAATGGATTCAGTGGACACAGGTTTGAGCAAGCTCCAGGAGATGGTGGGGGACAGGGAAGCCTGGCGTGCTGCAGTCCATGGGGACACAAAGAGTCAGGAACGATTGAACACCTGAACAACATCAATAAACGTATCAACATCAGATAGGTGTTCCCCCATGTTAGATGCTGGCCACATGGCGGGGTGGGGAGTGGGGTTGTATTCTGTAGAGATATACATGCTTCCAAAGTCATGGATCTTAAGTTACAAGTGGTCCTTTCAGATTCTGAGCAACCATCTTACTTCTTTACTGGCACAGATGCCCTGAGAAACGGGCACACCCTCATATCCACCATTTGGTTGACCAACGAGGCACTTCCCTGCTTTGGGGGATTATCTCTGGATCCTACCATACAGTAGGAGGGTCTTAAATTCAACTAGAGTGGCCCCTTTTCTCATAACAAGCTGGTGCTTCATGAGTGAGGGGAGAGCTGCATGTCCAGATATTGGTGCTTCCCTTTTACCTTCTTTGAAAATGACAAGTGTATATTAAACCTGGTGCCAGAGATTAGTAACATTCTGAAAGGATGTTTTTTTTTTTTTTTTCCCCGTTTTCTCCTGTTTCAGAATTTCACCTGTTCCTTGTCTGACCTCTGGGGGGCTTACTCCAGATATCAATGAAAATGTAAAATCAGTGAAATAATCAGCTCTTTAAGGAGTATTTGTACACTTACCCGGGAATCTCTGAGAAAAGATCTAAAACACTATGGGATGGCTATCTGATGAATACGTTGCAGAGAGACTGGACGTTATTTTTGGACAGAAAAAACAGTAAGTGCATATTATAACAGATAGTGGTAAGGACTCTAGTGTCACAGCATTGCTATACCTGGAGCCCTACTACGGTATAGCCCCAAACTGTTAGGACTTTGGAGGCTAAATTACCGAGGAAAGGAGCCCTGCTTCCAAATGCAAGAGGTGAGATCTGCTCTTCAGTCTCGGACGGTGATTCGTTTACTGACTATTTATCTATTCGAGAATTACTTCCTTTTATTTTTCCCCTTTCCAAGACTGAAATCATGAACCCATAAAACAAAAACCCAAACCAGATTTACCTAATGGGAAGCCTGCCAGGGGTATGCGTTGAAGAAGCCGTTCCAAAGTAGGTTCGGGAAGATGCAAGTGGAAGATCAATTTCATTGAATGGGAACCGGGCTCTTCCCGGCCCGGCGTTGAGGCTGAGAAGGGTGGGGGAGGGCGGCCAGTTCTAAGGTCATCCCTCCTGCAGTTTTGGGAACCAGGTAGACTGTCACTGAAAGACCGTGGCACCAGCGGTCAACGGACACTGGCGAGCTCATTAGGGGGTGAATCGTAGCAGCGGAGACAGCCGTGCGCCGGAGCTCGGGGGTGGATTTGGAGCGTGACCAGGGCGCCCCAAACTGCGTTCGGAGGTTGCGGTCTGGGGCCACCTCTCGCATTTCCTACCGGGGTGAAGCCAGCCCAGCGAGGCCCGGGCGCCGCACCGGGGGTGGACTGCACCTCTCCCGATAGTCGGGGGCGAGGACGGTGGGGAGAGGGAAGCCGAATTGCGTAGCATTTAAACCACTATTAAAAAAAAAAAAAAAAAGGCCAACTCGCGCCTCCCTGGCTGAGCGGTGGTGGCGCGTTGGAGCGTCCCCGAGGGGTTAGGACGAGCCCGGGGCGAGCTGGAAAGGCGGCAGGGCGGGGGGCGGCGGGCGGGGGCTGAGCCTTTCGGGCGGCCGAGGCGGGGAGGTGGCCGTGCAGGCTTCACCCGCGTCGCCCTAGCCTCCGGGCTGGCGGAAACGCTCCGCACGGTCCTCCCCACGCCGCCTCCGCCTCTGTCCCCTCACCTCCGGCGCGCGGCCCGCGGTCCTCGCCTTCCCCGCCCGCACGGCTACCCGGCCCCGTCCCCGCGCCCCCGCCCGGCGCGCAGCCCCGGCCGCCGCAGCCCCCGCCAGCCGCGCGCAGCCTCGCCGCGCCGCAGCTGGAGCGCCGGGGCCGGCCGCGCGGACCGGGGGGCTGAGGAGGAGGGAGGGAGGGAGAGGGCGGGAGGCGCGGGAGGAGGAAATAAATAAATAAAACAATAACCTCCGCGCCAATAAGAGCGAGCGAGCGAGAGAGACGCGGCCAGAGAGCCCCCGGTGCCCGTTCGCTCGCCTCTGAGAGGTTCTCCCGGCGCGCGCGCGCGCGTGTGTGTGCGTGAGTGTGTATTTGCCGGGACTGGAGCTGGAAAGTTCAAACTAAACGTGTTGCTCGCGCCGCTCGCCGGGGCTGCGGCGGAGGCTGCCCAACTTCTCTGGGCCAAGTGCCCAGCGGTGCCCTGCGCCCTTGGCGCGGCAGCGGTGCCTCGGCCCTGCGCCCGGGCGCGGCGGCGGTGCCTCGGCTCGCGCGGGAGGGAGCCCGCGGCCAGGGCTGGACTCGGCCCGCCACCTCCAGAGACGCTCCCTGCTCGGCCTCCCGGCCTGGCGATCGCAGCAAGGTACGTGGCACTTTCCTGCACGGCTTCGACCCCGGCACGGCCCGCGCGGATTGCGGGCTGCCCGGGGTCTCTCCTTCTTGGGAGCAATCGTCATTTGTCAAACTTTACCTCCGCCTGGCGCTGCCCGTGGCGGCTGCAGCCACCCTCCCCGATGGCGTGGGCACCGCTGGCCGAGGGTCTCCGAGAGGGGCGGGGAGGATCCGCTGGCCGTGGTGTTTCCCCATCTGGTTGAGCATCGCCGCTCTGATTAAGGCGCAGGTCTTACCTTGCGGGAGTGTCCTTTATTACTGTTCCCTGTGATGCTTATAATGGTTTTCCTTGGCCCTTCTGCAAGGAAGGACGTTCAAGTTTGCAGGAAAAGGTACATGTAAAGCAGGGGAAGTTTGCAGCCGCTCGACTCCAAGAGAGGAGTTAACGCTGTCTTTGCAGTAGCGGCTGCGGTGGCGACCGTGGTGGCGGCGGTGGTGGCGGGGACGGCGGGGACAGCCTGGCGGGTGGCGGCGGCTGCACACTGTCCCGTCTGTGACTGGGAGCTGGAGGAAAAGTGTGGCTTCCTGGTCCGAAAGCGCGACACCGGAGCTGCCTGCAAAGATGCTGCGGAGGAAAAAAGCCGAGGGCTTCCTGGTCTTTGGGTAAATCCTGTTTGGACAGGCATTATTTTCTTCTGTGGTCTTTATGTGCTTACTGATAGGCATGCTTTTTTAAAAAATCTCTTTAAAACTTTTATGCATATATTTCCATTTCTCGATGAGGAGAACGACTTCTTAGGACCCTCAGGAGAAATGTCTACCTCTGTGGTTGGAGCAGTGTGCAAACCTGAAATAGATGTATAGCCTAGTTCCTTCTTGTTTGTAGTAGATCCCCTACGGTGAAGCGTATCCTCAGTGCCTTACTGTTTTAATGGCGATTGTGGGTTCTTCATTATTTTTTTTTTAATTACGGGTGAAATTGGAACTCTAGGCTAAACACAAATTAAAAAGTCACAATAAGTTTCTCAAGCAACGTGCGTGAGCTTTTTGAAGCCACCTGCTGAATTAGTTCCTGTTACTTTTTGGAGGTTACCACTTGGTGCAGGCGATGTAGGCTGATCCAGCAGATGGAGCAGTGGAAAGCTGTACTAGAACCTGCCTAACACACTCATTTATCCCTGTTCAGTCACCATGATTCCAAAAAAAAAAAAAAAAAAAATGTATGTGGAGCTCATTTTAGGAGAGGCAGTGCATTTTCTGTCCTATTTGGAAAAAAAAAATCATGCCAACTCAAATATAATTGAAGCATATCTGTAGAAATTTCAATTCTTTAAGCTTGTTTTCTCCCATAATACATTAAAAAATAGTTCTTTGTACCGATTAAAGTATAATATGATTCACTCATGTGAGAAATACCAATTAGTCATATAGTTACATTTTGGGGGTGATTCAGAGAACCATGGAAAACAGTTCCTCCGGTCATAATAAAAGTCTAATTATTGTGTGATAATTTGAAAGACTACATAAACTTGTATTTAAAAGTGAATCAACCTTATCAGTTTGTAACTGAGTTTGTGTTATACACAGTTAAGCTAGGCTGATATATATATTTCTTGAAATAATTTACTGTACCTGAAATTGAAGAAGAAAAGTTGATAAAACTTTCTAGTAATTCTGGTGAATTGCTAGTCCTTCTTCCCAAGACTCACATGAATTTTTTTAACCGCTGTGACCTGAACACATTAATCATACAGGCAGATAGAAAGGAAAAAATCTTCAAAGACTACTTTTTTGTGCCTGTACATTGGTAATTATTGTAACAATAATCATGTACAGAGATAATCTGCCTTCCTAAATAAATTTATAAACTTTACAGGCAGTCATGCATCTGACAGTGTAACTTTACAGTTAACAGAGCAAAAACAGGCTGTCCATTTTACAGGCAAAGCAGCAAAGGCTTAAGAAACTTCAGGCCTTTGTTGCGCTGTTTCAATAGAGAACCTGTTATCAAATCTAGGCTGACCATCTCCAGTCTCTGCACCTTTCATTGTATTTTGCTGTAGATTTCATTGTGTCTTAGAACTCTGCTTAACTACTCTGGAAGAACTCAGTTATTTTATTTTTATTATTTAGTACTTTAAAACTTAAAACAATGTATCAAACATCTCAGGAAACCTTGGGACAAATCGGATGCTTTTGGAAAATGTAGTACCAGTACTCATTTGAACTATACCTGCTTTAGGTTGAGTGTACAGGTTTATATGATATAGGTGATTATTTTATAAATTATCAGATAACATCTCTAGAAAAGTACTTAGTTGTGAATTCTAAAAACTATTTCCTTTACATTCCCATAATATTAAATAAGGCTCGGAACTCCTTGTGTTGTAATATAATTACTTTTCTGAAAGAACTGATTTTATCTTGTCTGTTGCCACACAAATTGATGATGGGTTTTTAAATTTATTACCTACCTTTCCCCATCCATACATTGCAAAACCAAAAAGATTTCAGTGTAAGCTGTTGAAATATTTATTCTATGTCTAAATGTTTAAAAATATGAGAACAGGATATTTAATAAATTTTTCTCTTTATTAGGCATGTTAGATTCTTCGAGCATGATAACTAATTGATAATTTAAAAGGCAGCTAGTAACAGCAATGTTGATTTAGTAAAATAGAAAGAAGTGAGTATGTATAGTCATTGCTTATGTGATATATACATTTTCAAACAAAACCGAGTGTGTTTATAGGTTATTGCATAAATTTAGTCTCAATGAAATTTTGATACAATTAATATAATTCTGGTATAACGTGGACTTATAGATAAATTATATTTTGGAACTTTTAAAAATGCTCAATACTCTCTATATAATGCAATAAGAAAGCTCGGTCAGTTAAGTTTATTTGACAGAATCAGGTAAGGTAGGTAGGTAGATATCATTAAGTCTCCTGAAGTGACAGGGGTAGTAAACTGATGAACTTTGGAAATTCTCTAATCATTAACTTTTAAATTCTTATTTTAAAAGCTACAGTATCACAAATAGGTCATTTAAAAGTATCAATTGAAATGTGTGCCTCTATTTAAGCCAAGCCTCGTTTTTGCAGTCTAGCAATCACTGAGTTTTTGTTCATTTTATTATAGTGATTTGTATCCATGTTTTTCATTATTTCTATCTTTTCAGGACTTTATTCTGTTATAGCTGTATTAGGTAGTTTTCTCCCAACAGTATAAAAGTGTAGCTATTGATTTTAGACTTAAATATATTTCAATTGAATGAAACTTTAAAGAAAACATTTAGAGGGTCTGAGAGATTATAAAGCAGCAGCAAGTTTTGTTTTTTTTCTCCATTAAATTATCATCTAAGAGATGAAATAGATTTATCAGTCAGTGAAGATCAAACAAAAGATGAAATCTTTTTATCCTTTAATTTCTATCTTGTCAGCAGCCTGTTTGACTTCACCTGTAATGTAAAGAATAACTGAATATGACTTTCACTTGTAATTTTTAGAAAATGCACATATATTTGAACCTTGGGTTTTATTGGGGGTGACACCTTTAGTTTCTGAATGAAGAAAGAGTTTTAAGCAGTATATATGAAAGATCAGTTATAATGTAAGAAAATAAAAATTATTCTGGATGAGCACAGCAGTTAAAAATATATCTTAGGCTATAAGTCTTAGCAGAAATGGTGAGAATCTGAAGGTTTATTTCAAATGATATTTCCAAATTTGAATACTACTCTAATATGTTTATGATGTATTGAGTGCAATACTTTTATATGTAAGAACTCTTTTCATTTTTCAATCAGCACTTTCTCTTATAAAACTCTACCAAGAATAAATATAACTTAATTATATGTATTTAATCATCTGTATTAAATATATATATATTTACATTTTAAACATGAGTGTAATTTTGCTCTTACCATATCAATATTAATGAACAGATTTTACTTCATTGATTACCCAACATTCTTTTTGAAGTCTAGGGACTTCAGGCCTTTTTTTCTATGTGGTTTTAGAGATACTCAGTTGTAGAAATATGATTAGAAAGCCACCTTACTAGTCATTCAACTACCATAAAACACGTGATGGATCCCTAAGTATAGCATATTATACAGATTACTTGTAATGTTATTTAAAGCCTAAAATCATTGGCTAAGACAAACACAGGTATTTCTTAGTGATGGTGGAAAACTATCTTCCCTGTTTTTATAGGACATACATTTAGAAGTTTACTAAAAAAGGTAGATGAATCAAAACCTGGTATCAAATTAGTGAAAAAATTAAGAATTTAGCAGAATCATCTATCAGTTACTACAATAAACATATTTTCTAGGCATTTTTCCAAGAAGTAGGAGATTTGAAAGAAATAGAAAGAGGCATAATTAAAAGAAAAAGAAAGCAGCATCATGGAAGAATTTACTACCTGATATTGTTAGAAGAAAACAGTTGTCTACCTAGGGTTTGCATTATGATAACAGTACGTCTTATGATTTTGACTGTTTCACAACCCTCCATGCCCCTAAAATTGTTTCCTGTTTTATAATATGAATATTTTAAAGTTTTTTGTAATATTTGACAAATTTTCAGAACTTTGTGCCTAAATTGAAAGAAGATATAATGCTGTCACCAAATTAAAAGACTGAATAACTGTTTTCAAAAAGTTCAAATTGATATTACTTCACACATACCCCCCAACTCTGCTGTTGATTTTAATAAGAATATAATCAGATTATAGTCCTGTTCAATTCCCCGTATTCAGTAGAATAGATTATTTTTAGGAATCTGCTGGGATCTTTGATGCTAACATCAGGTTATGAACATTATCGTACAAAATAAAGAATCCAAAAAATGCTGTAAGTCTATAGAATTTACTAAACTAGTGCCCCAGGCAAGTAAGAATGGAAACATGCTCTCCTAGGTGAGTTACATGAAGATGAAACCAGGTGACTCCGGTCACCTGTTTATATCATGACTTCTTGCCCTCCAGTTTATACAAGTTTGTTAAATTGTATTTAATAGTAACTAATAGCACTTACAAGTACCAACTCATTCATGGACTGCATTGATACTTAATGACTTTTGGTTTATGGCTCCATCAGTTATTCATTAAGTGTTAACTAAAGCAGAAAGATTTATTCATGTTACCTTTTAAAATAAAAAAAATATTTCAGCAGTTATAGGGTGATACTCCTATGGACTGGTTTTGAGTAGTTACTGATAAAACTAAAAAGAACTTGATGCAGATTTCAGGAATCAGTTTTATTATTTGGAAGATAAAATATTTCTAGATTTAAGCTGTGATTATATACAAAATAAACAGCAGTATAAATAGAAAAACCCATATTTCAACAAATTTGACAACTAGAAATGATAAATGGGTTTCCGTGTGTGTATGTGTTTGTGTGTGTATGATTTTCTATGTTGATTAGTTTGAACTATCTTAGAATAGAATATCCTGAGAGGATAATGATATCCCATTGAATAGAGATTTAAAAGTTGTGTTGTTATATTATTGAAAAACAAATATGTCAATTTACTTTATTTCCCTGAACTTCCCCCCCTCCCCGAGAGAGTATTTTCCTAAATTTAGACAGTATTCATAAGCTCGATTAACAATTATTTAAAAGATAAATATAAAATTAAATACGCTATAAATATCAGGTTCCTCCTACCATTCATTTGGGCTTCCCCCTTGGCTAAGCAGTAAAGAACTCGCCTGCCAAGCAGGAGATGTTTGATCCCTGGGTCGGGAACGTCTCCTGGAAAAGGAAAGTGCAACTCACTCTAGTGTTCTTGCCTGTGAAATCCCAGACAGAGGACAGAGGACAGAGGAGCCTGATGGACTATAGTCCGTGAGGTCACAAAAGAGTTTGACAGGACTGAGCAAATAAACAGCAACGTCATCATTGATTTGTTCATATCATCAAATTAAAAAACAAAGAGTACACTGATATTTTTCTTTTAAATCCAGTTTCTTACAGGATAATCCAAGAGGTTAACCATTGGAGAATGTTTTGTCATGGGATGTATCACAATTTCTCTTTCTTATTATCTTAGAAAGCTGATTTTTAATTTTAATTTGATATGGTATATAAAGATTCCCAAAGTAAAGTATGTTTGTTTTATGATCAAATTATATACAGTGAAAATACCTTGCATTCTTATGTGTGATACAACAGGTATTGAGTTTAGAATACTAAGTCTTTATTCCAAGTATATCATTACTTATACTGTAGGTCTTTCCTAAAATACAGATCCAAGATCTGTTTATCACTCAAAGGTTCCTTATTCACATTTTTCACAATGCTTTTCCATAGAACTTAATATTCTGCTTATTAAATTCAAAGCACTTGATAATATTTTAGTTATTGCCAACTTCATTTAACTTTGATTCAAAACTACATTAAAATAATGAAAAGTGTTATTAGCCTTGGTGGTGCTGGTGGTTGAGTCGCTAAGTCATGTCCGACTCTTGCAACCCCATGGACTGTAGCCCATCAGGCTTCTCTGTCCATGGGATTCTCCAGGCAAGAATACTGGAATGGGGTGCTGTTCCCTTCTCCAGGGGATCTTCCCGACCTAGGAATCAAACCCAGGTCTCCTGCACTGCAGGCAGTTTCTTAACCCACTGAGCTATGAGGGAAGCCCTTAAATATATTTTTATTAAATATATATATTACTATTAGCCTTAAATATATTTTATTTCTAAAGTTATCTGTTTAAATCAAATTTATTTTTCATTTCTTCAAAATTTTATTGGTAACTGTGGGATCAAAAAAGTTCATTACTTTTGGGACTTCCCTGATGATCCAGTGGTTACGAATCCCCATGTCTACTGCAGAGGGCGTGGGTTGCTCCCTGGTCTAGGAACTAAGATCCCAAGTGCTTTATGCTGCAACCAAAACAACAATAACAACCAGTTTATTATTTTAAATATAATCATGAGTCAGTGATATTTCTATTGTGTTTATAGTCTGTCACTTAGAAATTTCATAGTAAGATTTTAAATAAAACATTTCCTGTTGATGTTTGTCTGGCATATGATACATTTTAAGATTTTGCCTTTTAATAGTAGTTAATTTGGACAAAAAGGAAAGCAAAAATTTAATGGTTTTAACATATATATTTTAAAATGTTTCAGTTAAATAAAAAGTTGATGACTTAATCCAAATTATGTGTGTGTGTGTGTGTGTGTGTGTGTGTTAGTCACTCCATCCTGTTCGACTCTTTGCGACCATATGGAGTGTCGCTCCCTCCAGGCTCCTCTGTCCATGGAATTCTCGAGGCAAGAATACTGGACTGGGTTGCCATTTCCTTCTCCTATATATATATATATATATATGTAAATTTCATTATTTGATTTAATAAATTTTGAGGGAAAATAACCTTGAAATAGTGCAGAAACCAATGTTAATTGAGTTTTCAGTTTCTTGGTACTGATTTGGCAAGACTTTTTCCAAATTGTCATGCTAATAATATTTATATTGGATCATTTAATATTTAGTTTTTTAAAAATTTGTGTGTTTCAATCAATATTGTTTGATACAATATTAATAGCTTCCAATTTAGTTTTAAAATTTGAATTTACACTACCTAAAAATAAAAAAACTTTTTTTGGGGTGCATTTAAATAAAAGTGTGCATGTACTAACAAATGAAAAAATTTAAAAGCAAATGGACAAAAAATTAACCGATGAAAAAAATTAAAACAAATGGAAATTTCAGTTTACAAAATATTATTGAAACAGAATTTACTCTTGAATCAGCTTTGGTATTGATTTTTCATTATATATGATATATTCATTTAAATATCATTTCCCATGTTTAGCCAATCATATGTTGAAAGTCTTATTTAAAAATATTTTCCATTGAGCAATGTCAAAAAACTTTTATTCTTGTTTAAAATATGAATAAATCTTAAAATCTTTTATTAAATTGTGTTGGTAATATAATAGCCAGGAAAAATATTGTCCTTGTAGGCAAAACTAAGAGAAAGATCCCTCACAAATCTCTTAAGACTTCAAATAAACAGCTACATAATAATGGATGAGAAGACACCTCATGATATGAGACCAAATCTACACAAAAAGAGCCTCTACCAAAAAGAATAGAATCTGTTCCCAAGGTAGCCACTCTAATCTTACTGACTGCTGCTACTGCTAAGTCACTTCAGTCGTGTCTGACTCTTTAGCAATCCCATGGACTACAGCCCACCAGGCTCCTCTGTCCATGGGATTTTCCAGGCAAGAGTACTGGAGTGGGGTGCCATTGCCTTCTCCGAATCTTACTGACAGGATTGACAATATCTAAGAGACAAATGTTTCTGTGCTGTGGCTCAGTCGTGTCCGACTCTTTGAGACTCCGCTGTATACCCAGTGCGTGAGATAATGCCAATATATAGTAAGCTGAATGAATGAATGATGACTAACATGTCATGTATGTGTGCATGCTAAGTCACTTCAGTTGTGTCCCACTCTTTGCGACCCTATGCGCTGTAGCCCGACAGGCCCCTCTGTCCATGGGGATTGTCCAGGGAACAATGCTGGAGTGGGTTGCCATGCCCTCCTCCAGCGGATCTTCCCATCCCAGGGATCGAACCAAGGTCTCCTGCATGGCAGGCAGATCCTTGCCCAGCTGAACTACCAAGGAAGCCCCAAATGTTTCTAACAGGTCTCAAGAAGATAAGGACCAACAAATCCAGAATCCCAAAGGCACAGTTTGGTGATCTTCATCTTAATGCCCTTCCAGGAATACCGTAGGGGTTAGCCTTCTGAACGTTTGATGCAGCAGGCAGGCTTGGGCTAATAGCATTAGTAGCATATTCTATAAATAAAATAACATGACTAACTTTTTTATGGTAAACCAGTGCTCACCAAGCAACCTTCCCATAATCTGTTTATTCCTATGCATTTTGTTTAGGGAAGGAAGGTGTTTGAGGGTTCTTGCACAGTCGTCTGGGAACTCCTGTATTTCTGTTATAAATGACTGAAGCGGCATGTTGTGCTCTGCCTTTCATTCTCTTGTGAGTGTTGCCAGTGTGAGAACCATCCTCAAATATGATCAGCTCTAGTGCACTGACACATACAGTGGCCGAAACTGCAGGACCAAGCGCACCAGAGCAGCGTCACCGCCAAGGGCTGTCCGTCAGCCACCCCGAGAGAAGCCCCATCACCTCCCCAGTGAGGACTTTTCTTTCAAAGACTGCAAAGACAAACAGGAGCAAGAAGCACCCGCCACCCCCAGCCCACTGTCTTATTCAAATAGCATGAGAATAAAGAAAACTAAAATTACTCAGGGAACAAAAAAGAAAAAGGAAAGTTAGGATAAATAACATCATGGAATGAAGGGAATGAAAATACTTCCAACAGAAATATTTCTATTGTGACATTTTTGGGGATGTTTAATTATTTACTCTCACAAAACCAAAATTCAAGATTTAAAATATAGCCTTAATAAAATTTTGTAATTTTAAAGATTAATTTAAAAGAATAGTACAGTCTTAAAGTTCATTGCATGTTTACCCTATGGAGGCTTTTACAACTTTCTTTTTTACTCACCTTTATATTGTTAAGATTTTTCTCTACTCATGTATTTTGAACTTGTTTGTTTAATATAACTACTGCTCAGTATTCCTTATATGATTAAACTACAGTTTAAGTATTCCTTTGCCAACATAAGAAAAAGTTCTTAAGCATAATAATGTAGTAAATACAAAAGAGAAATGCAAAATACAATACAAAATATGCAGCTGTATAAACTGTAAAATGATATTTTGATATATATGTATCATATTTTATTATGTATTTATCATGTACTTAACGTAGCATCGTATGTATACTTTTTAAATTAAAAATATCTAAGTCATTAAATATCTTCCTACCACAGTATCAATTTAATGACTGTTATTTCATTGTGTAGGTTTAAAAGAAGTTACTTAACAATCTCATATAATTAGATATTTTGGTAGTTTTCTTTTATACTTTCATAAGATTCAAAAAGCTAAATGAAGTGTTTTATTGTGCTTTATGTTTTTGTTGCCATCCAAAAACATTTATTTAAGGTAATCAAAAGTGAAATTAAGTCAGAGGGTATGCCTGGATGTTTTTGATTTTTAATATAATTAAAATAATGTAGTAGCTTTCATAAAATCATGTTCTTAAATAATTGGAGCTGCTCTATTGTTGTGGTTGACTGTTAAGTGAATTATTGCTTGAAAAAATTAATCTTGATATTTTATTACCATAGACATAAAATGAATCCTGCCAAAATCTGAGATTTGATTTCACTTAAATCTGTATGATCTTGTGTGGGTAATTGAATATCTCCTAGTATCAATTTCCTGATTTATAAACCCAGGAGCTTTAGCAATGCTTAAGAGAATGTTGCCTACACTGACATTTTGTTATTCTAACTGCTGATTTTGGAAAAAAGGTAAATAGATGGTTGGATGGCATCACTGACTCGATGAACATGAGTTTGAGCAAGTTCCCAGAGTTGGTGATGAACAGGGAAGCCTGATGTGTTGCAGTCCACTGGGTTGCAAAGAGTCAGACAAGACTAAGTCACTGAACTAAACTGAACTAAATAATGTGTAGGAATAAAAACAAGTTGCTATATTTCAACGATTTAATCAGTGTTAACTCACTTATTGCCAGTTGCAAAGTTGCAAGAATTTTTTTTGTCAGTTACTTACAGTAATGTTTAATAATAGAGCCAATTATTTGGAGTGAACTCAAATTAGCCTGCAATTTAACATTTCTTTAGGTTTCTTTGGGCAAACATTTTCACAGCTGACTACATAACCTTTTGGAATATAGACACATAGATAGTAGCGTGAAGATTTACAATTAATTCCCTACATCATTTTCTCTAACTTATTCTGTGGAAATAACATCTGTATATGCATGTATTATATATTGATTCTTGCATGAATCTACACTAATTATATTAATATATGTTATAGGCTAATATTCAAGTACACTTCTAATTTGTATAAATAAGTCTGAAGATATTTAGATATTTGTCAGCATTTGTCATTTAATTTTTAAAATATTTCTGCCCCAATCACTTTAAGTTTCCAGAAAGAAAAATGCTTTCCTTATGTTTGGATATTTCTCTAGATTAGGTAAGTTTTAGAATTACTTACTACTTGCCTATTAAATGAACATAGGAGTAGACTGGCCCATGTGTGGTGCTTGAAGTCCAGTGACTTTGGTCCTCTACCTGAACCTGATTATCTAGGGCCTTATTTTCAAAAACAATATTTCCTCTTTCAGCCTTCATCTTCCTCCTGAACTGTAAAAAATGCTCTGTCTCCCCAGAGCTTTTGCTATTACAAGATGTGTACAAATATTTAGTCAATGTAATTTACCAATATATTTGAGGTTATATGTGGAAAATAGTTTTTTATGATCATAGGAAATATTAGTGCTCCCTGAGTCTTGCTATTTTGCACTTTCGTCCTTAATCAAAATGTGTGTGTGTGTTTGTGTGTGTGTTGTACATATATGCATATATAGGAGAGAGTGCTTGTGCACATAACCTCTCAAATAATGGACACTTACACAAATACAGTTTTACTAGTTATCATGCCAAGTTCAAGCAACAGGAGATGGAGACTAATGGGAATCATAACCTTAACCCCGTTTAAGAGATCTTTGATTCCTGCCATCACGAGTTAGATTCTTTATAGCAGAGCTCCTGGGATATACCCTATCCTAGATCAAATTGGTTGTAAAATATGTAATGGGAAAGAGCGATTAGTATATTCTAATTAACTGCAATCAAACAGCACCTTAACAAGTGTATACTTTAAATTAGCTGTTTAAAGACCTTTGATGGAGATAGAAAATTAGAGACCAACCTTCAGCAGAAGGCACATTTCCAGTTGATCATGGAGTAAGAGCTCTGATTGCTGCACACAGTGGCAAGTTTCCTAAGTGTGTGTAGAAGTTTCAGGTAATAGGGGAACAGTGGATTATGGAGATTCCTAGGCTTATAGGATGTTCCTGATTAGCCTGTAGTTGGTTTTGTTGCTGTTTTTTTTTGTGTGTGTGTGTTGCTGTTGTTATTGTTATCAGTAGTTTTTCTTTCCCTTTACCCGATTACATAGTCTTTATTAACTAGAGAACTGTGAGATTGCATAAATTTCAATTAGGCTAAAGTGATCATAAGGACCATTCCCTTTGAGTCCACTGCCTTTTACAGACTACTTCATGAGAAGAAAAATAAACACAAATGATAACAGGTTACCTTGTAAATTAAATGGTCAAGGCCTGAATGCCTTCTATTTTTTTCTAAATAACCCTCAAATACATTATGTGTGTTCTTTCCAGAAAAAGCTGACGAGACATGGTTCTTCAAAATTACAACTTACGTACATTTTTTTTTTCTTTAACCTCCTGTTTATTTTTCTGGAACTGAATGTATTTTTACTTCTTATTGTCCTAAAATAAAATTATGCATTGGTATTGGAATTATCTATACCTAGATGCACATGAGTTTGGGGCAATATTTACAAATATTTAAATATTTTAAAGGTATTTAAAAAATATTTTAAATTTTCCCATTTAAGCTTTAAACCTTTTACTGAGGAGAATTTTTGTCTCTGGACCGTTAGCTCATTGTCTCTAAAGCCCAACACTTGACTAATACAAACTTTTTCTCCTCTGCCAGAAAACCTATCACTTTCTCCTTCCTGTTCTTTTGGTCATTCGTGCTCTCCTCTCCTTTCTTAAGTGCCACGAGGTCACCTCACTTTGTCCCCTTGTCTGAAAGTTCACTTTCATCTGGGCATCTCACCCACAGCATTCCGTCCTTCTTGTTATTCCCTCAGTCGTGTCCAACTCTTTGCAATACATGGACTGTAACCCACCGGGCTTCCTGTCCATGGGATTTTACAGGCAAGAATACTGGAGTGCGTAGCCATTTCCTTCTCCAAGGGGTCTTCCCAACCCAGGGATTGAACCTAAGTCTCTTGCATGGACAGGCGGATTTTTTTTTTTTTCCTACTGCTGAGCCACCAGGGAAGCTTTAGTGTGACCATTAAATTTTAGTAAGTACCTAGGTGACTATGGTCTTGAAAATTACTGAAGAAAAAGAACTGAAAATTACTTCTCATAGCCAGACCCTAGGAGGAAACCAAACAGAAAGATAATGTTAGAATTTGAGTCTTTCTGTGTAGTTTAAAGAACTCAATGGCTATCAAAAGATTCATTGTATAGAAAGATGTTAAAATTAGTTCTTGCAGATGCTATAGAAATGCAAGATATCATCAATAAGATCAATAAGAAAATGTAAATTTTTATATGATGAGTCTTTTTTTCCTCCCCAGGAAGCATAATAATTCATTTGCATATCATTAAGTGGGTGTCATAGTAAATGAGCCATTCTTTTGTCAGTAATGTTAAGCTTCTTTTGCTTCTCTAGCATTGTTTGATCATCAGTACACGTTCACACGTCTTGTCATAAGTCTCCTTAGGCTTATATTGCCTCAGAGCCTCACTTTGAAAAAGGAAGCCGCTTGCTCTAGATCCAGCCAGTCAACCACATTTTAAAAGGCAAACTCATTTTCCCGTAACCTAACGTTCATGTATCCTTGACATTTCTCTTCAGGTGTTCTCCCAGCTTTTGCCTCCTTGTTGTAGTTAATTGGGAAGTCAATCACCAGAAATTCTTGATTACCTCTTTGAGAGATGCAGAAAGAACAGTAACTGCTTTGAAGAAGATCAAAGCCCCAAAAAGAAATATTGACGTAGATGGTGGCTTTCTTAGAGCTGCCATAACAAATTGCTGCAAACTGGTGGCGTCAAAGAACTGAAATTTGTACTCTCACAGTTGTGTGTGCTCGATATCTCAGTCGTGTCCAACTCTTTGTGAACGTGTGGACTATAGCCTACTAGGCTCCTCTGTCCATGGCACTTTCCAGGCAAGAGTACTGGAGTGGGTTACTATGTCCTTCTCCAGGGGATCTTCCTGACCCAAGGATCGAACCTGCATCTCTTGCATCTCCTGCACTGCCAGGTGGATTCTTGACCACTGGGCCACCTGGGAAGATCACAGTTGTAGACGCCAAATTCTGAAATCAGGATGTCAGCAGTGGTGACTCTTTTTGGCAGCTCTGAGACAGAGTTGGTATCTTGCCTCTCCAAGCACCTGGTGGGACCAGAAACTCCTGGTGTTCCCTTGGTTCGTAGAAGCCTCTCTCCCATCTCGTACTCGTACTTAACTTAATCGCTTCTACACAACCTTTTTTTCCAAGTAACGTTACATTCGTAGGTACTACGGTTTAAAAGTTGGGCATATCTTTTGATACGTGCCTCCTTCCAGGGTCTCCTGGTCTGTATCTGTGTATGTCAACCCTCCCTCTCCTTCCTCTTATTAGGACATTAGTTGTTGGATGCCGTGCTCAGCCTAAATGGAAGATGATCTCATTTCCAGACCCTTAATTGCTTCTGCACAATCTTTTTTTCCAAATAACATTACATTCATAGGTACTAGGGATTAAAAGTTGGGCATATCTTTTGAGGGGACCCTATACAATCCACAGCAGGAAAAAAAGGCAACTTTGGTAGAACTTAAAAGGTTAGTTTTGGATAAACAATTTAGACTGCATCACCTACAGAAAATCTCTCTATACGTGGTGTAAATGTACATATAGTGGTTGGCAGAATTGCTAAGTCTTTGGCAGAGATAAGCAGTCTAATAACCTTAGATGTGAGATGAATTTTATTTAATAATTTACATTCTGGTAAGAACTCTGAACATGATTCAGGGAACCTAGCAGGGGACTTGGAATCTAGGAAGGATAAGGGTGAATGTCCCCAGGACAAGTTGTGTCAGTGGCATCTCTAGTGAGATTTTTGAGGTCAAGACATGAATGGGCAGGGGCTTTCCTGCAACCAAACCTGATGTTAAGGCTTCTTTTCTGTAATTAATTCTACCTAGTAAATGGAAAAAACTGATGTTTCAGTTTTTCAGTTTTTCAGTTTCAGCAGATAGGACAGAGGTAAAGTCTTTGGTTTGTCAGTCATTAATATTCTGAATATAAATAAGCTGTTTATTTTCTTTGAATTTTAATTGTCCTATATAAAAGAAAAATAATGAGAATTAGTTTTCATTATTCTTGGGACGAAAAATGTCTGTCCCCAGTGAGGTCCAAAGAAACATTCTGTGGTGATGAGAGTGTTACCCATCTATCTATGCTGTCCAAACCCCTGGCCCCAAGGTGAGGACTGGGAACGTACTTGATTTTAATTAATTTAAGTATAAACAACTACTTTTTTGGCTATCATATAGTACAGTGACTCTGGCAAAATTTCTGGCATATGAAAACGTTCCTCTCTTTCTCTTTGTTCCCATCCTATCCCTTGTTTTCCCTTTCTTCCTCTCCCCTCCTCCCTGGTCATTCTCCTTCCCTCTTTCTTTCCTTCCTTTTTTACTACTTCCCTCCCTCCCTCCCTTACCTCCTTCCTCTCTAGATGTAGTAATTAAAGTTTGTGGGGACCAGAAACTGATGTGTATGTCTTGAACCTCAGTTCAGTTCAGTTCAGTTCAGTCGCTCAGTCATGACCAACTCTTTGCGACCCCATGAATCACAGCACGCCAGGCCTCCCTGTCCATCACCAACTCCCAGAGTTCACTCAGACTCACGTCCATCGAGTCAGTGATGCCATCCAGCCATCTCATCCTCTGTCGTCCCCTTCTCCTCCTGCCCCCAATCCCTCCCAGCATCAGAGTCTTTTCCAATGAGTCAACTCTCTGCATGAGGTGGCCAAAGTACTGGAGTTTCAGCTTTAGCATCATTCCTTCCAAAGAAATCCCAGGGCTGATCTCCTTCAGAATGGACTGGTTGGATCTCCTTGCAGTCCAAGGGACTCTCAAGAGTCTTCTCCAACACCACAGTTCAAAAGCATCAATTCTTCAGCGCTCAGCCTTCTTCATAGTCCAACTCTCACATCCATACATGACCACAGGAAAAACCATAGCCTTGACTAGATGGACCTTTGTTGGCAAAGTAATGTCTCTGCTTTTGAATATGCTATCTAGGTTGGTCATAACTTTCCTTCTAAGGAGCAAGCGTCTCTTAATTTCATGGCTGCAGTCACCATCTACAGTGATTTTGGAGCCCAAAAAAATAAAGTCTGACACTGTTTCCACTGTTTCCCCATCTATTTCCCATGCAGTGATGGGACCAGATGCCATGATCTTCGTTTTCTGAGTGTTGAGCTTTAAGCCAACTTTTTCACTCTCCACTTCTTGAACCTAGTGAATTTTAAATATCCTCTTTTTAGCACAATAGCTTTTATTCTTTGCAGGGATTTGTTGAAAACATGAATCCTATAACTCTTAAAGTAACAGCACTATAAAAAGAGAACATTAAATACAAATAATTTCTTAGATTTCCTTTTCTCATGTTTAAATAATGTGAGAACTCAGTTTGCTGTACCCTGACTTGTCATTCAGTGATGTAGATTTCAAGGATACTATGATGGTAAACCGTGTGTGTGAATTCAGGAAACATCCTGAAACTTCCCTTTATGTGATTTATGATTGAAATTATTCATTGCTCTCCTTGCCAGTTTTAGTCATTTTATTTTATGATTTTCATGGGTGTAGATTGTGGGAGGCTACAGACCGTACAATTTCATGTATTGCTTGACTTGGAAAGTAATTGGAAATGGAGACGGGTTTTTGATTACACTCTGAAATCCTCCACCAAAACCACAACAAAAGTGTCCTCCTCCCTCTAATATCACATTTTATAATTTTATTTATGGCATAGAATTAAAATATGAAATATATAACTGCTAAATCACAAGGAAGAAGTGAGAAACACAAAGTGATTGAATTTAGCATACTTTATACAAGATTACTATATAAGAATTAAACTGTGCAAGGTTGGTTTTACTGACAAAATAAGATCACTGGACAGATGAGTAGCAAACTTTGTCCTGTAAAAGCAAATAAAAGTCGTTGTAAGCAAATTCTGTCTCACTTATGCTACCATATACTTAGCTACACACACATCAGTTCAGTTCAATTGAGTCGCTCAGTCGTGTCCGACTCTTTGCGACCCCATGAATCGCAGTACACCAGGCCTCCCTGTCCATCACCAACTCCCAGAGTTACTCAAACTCATGTCCATTGAATTGGTGATGCCATCCAACCATCTCATCCTCTGTCGTCCCCTTTTCCTGCCTTGAATCTTTCCCAGCATCAGGATCTTTTCAAATGAATCAGCTCTTCGCATCAGGTGGCCAAAGTATTGAAGTTTCAGCTTCAGCATCAGTCCTTCTAATGAATACTCAGGACTGATCTCCTTTAGGATGGACTGGTTGGATCTCCTTGCAGTCCGAGAGACTCTCAAGAGTCTTCTCCAGCACCACAGTTCAAAAGCATCAATTCTTTGGCGCTTAGCTTTCTTTATAGTCCAACTCTCACATCCATACATGACTACTGGAAAAACCTACACACGCACATACACATGTGCAAAAAAGAAAAACCTTTGTGGTAAATTATGAAAAACTGGTAATTATAGGCAATTCTGTTTTAAAAATAGTGTAACAAATTTAGCAATAACTCACCCCAAATTAAGAAACTAAAGCTGTTAATTTCAGAAAATTTAGGAAATAACAGGTAAAAAAAATAATGCTGTATACAAAATCTGTGGGTGTATACAAAACTATAATGAAAAAAAAATTAATATATTGAATACTTCATCACTCAATTCAAAATATAAGAAAATGAATTCTTTAGCTAAAGATCTGAAATAGAGCTTTCAACTTTGTTGTATATATGCTCAGGGCTAGGATTGCTGGATCATACAGTAGCTCTATTTTTAATTTTTTAAGGAAGCCTTCATACTGTTCTCCATAGTGGCTGCAATTAGGACCTATTGTACAGTGTAGGAACTATATTCAATATCTTATAATAACCTATAGTGGAAAAAATATATAGATCTATATATATCTGAAATAAAATTCTGTGTTGTACACTTGAAATTAACACAGCATTGTAAATCAACTATACTTCAATAAAAAAGGTAAAAAGAAATCTAAAAAAAAATCAACAAAATAAAAAGTACAAATGATAATTTAATAAATCTAAAAAGGTAAGTTAATAGCAGAATTTGAAAATAAAACTAAACATTTTGTGAAAACAATAAGCACGATGTAGAATATTTGCTGGTCAAAAAATATGAGTAAAACTATGAAAATACAAGAAATCATCATTTTGCTATTTGGCAAAACTAATACAATTATGTAAAGTTTAAAAATAAAATAAAATTAATTAGGAGTAAAAAAAAAAAGAAATGATGGAATAAAACCTGCATCAAATTGATTTTTTAGGTACTTTATGTTAGAGGAGTTGTCTCAATAAGTGCTATAAGATATAAATTTACCATGAGAACACTGCTATTGAGCTGTGCCCCCAGAAGACCAATATGCACTGAAAATGTTATTGTTGAATTCCCTTAGGAGTCAAAAAGCCTATGCTATTTTAATTACTGGAAAATATGGATAACGGAGGAAATTTTCCTCTTTTAGTTTAGAAATCAATATGATTGATGTCAGTAAAACTGGAACAATCGTATGACCATTATAAAAAGGCATTTAGTAAATTTTAATGTCCATTTCTGATAAAACAATCATTATATATTGTTATATAATATAGTATTTAAATAATTATTTTGCAGTGGAATCAGAAAATAGACTCCAGAAACAATGAAGCCACATTATTATCATTTACAGATGGTAATCATTATTAAAACCTAAGGCAACTAAACTATAACTGGAAATAGTAAACATTCAATAAGTTGGTCATTTAAAAATAAATGATAATATTTGTGATGTCAAATGTTTTCTTTGTAAATGTAATAATTAAAACCTGCAGCTAAAAACATAAAATATGTGGATATAAATTTAACAAGATATGTACAAAGTTCAGGTGAAGAAAATTTAAAACTATAAAAAACCAATAATACTGAAATGAAGAGATTTACCTAAATTGCATAGTTATGTGTGAGTACTCTCTCTTCAGAATGTTTGGGTGCAGTATCTGCTCTAGTGTTCACTGATTACTTGACCATCGTTATGTACCATTTCTGTACCTCAGTTTTCCCATCTGCAAAATGACAAGAAAAATATCCTGTTACAGAGTTGTGGTGGATAAAAGAGATAATGATGTCATCTGTTTGGAAAATTGTTTTACACTGATCATTTAGTCACCCTTTGCTATGCTTTCTATTATTCCTACTAACACCTCTCTGCTAATGAGAGAAGTATACTACTCTACTGAGAAGTATAAAACGTTAAATATCAGATTCTCTAAAAACTAAGCTGTACATTCAATGTAAAATCCACCCGAATCCTACTAGGATTTTAAAAATCTGTCAGGTGGTTTTAAAGTACCTCTTTGAAAAGATGTAAAACAAGTGA
Source organism: Bos grunniens (assembly GCF_055505025.1). NCBI lineage: Eukaryota > Metazoa > Chordata > Mammalia > Artiodactyla > Bovidae > Bos > Bos grunniens. The sequence continues at coordinate 12,733,705 of NC_141191.1, forward strand.
AGGACCACCAGGCAGCTCTCGAGGAGGGGTTATGCCCAGGTAGATATTAAAATTCATCATAAAGTTATACAATTTGAAATAGCGTCCTGATGGAAAGAACAGAGTCCAAAAAACACTGGATCTGTGAACGTATGGAATTTTAATATGTGATCCAAAGGCATTTTACATGAGTGGGGAAAAAAACCTATATTAATAACCCAAGGTAAATATCCTTCTAGGCAAATACATACTAGGCTCCAGAAAAGACATACAAAAGATCAAAAAAATTATGTCACTAGTTATTGAAGAAATGGCAAATGAAATATGAATCTTGTATTTCTATTTGGATGGGTGCTTAAAAATGAGAGCACTATAATTTCTGTACTTTTGAATGTTAGGGAACGTGTATTTTCCATAGCCTCCTTGACCCTAGTTTTAGGAACAAAAGTGTCACACGGATTTGGGGAAGGGTGTAGATTGGAGACGGGACAGAATGAGGATATAGTTCAGAGGACGAAATAGGGTCAAGGATGCTGAAAGTGGCAGAGACTTTTCCGCAGTCATCATTTGTAATGAAGGCTAATAAAACACTGATTTTACAGTTTGACATGGCAGTGTCAAAAAGGCCAGGCTTTGTATCTTGCCTGTTGTTAAACAGTAGACATATTACGAAAATGCAGTGTTGGCCAGAGTGTAGAGATACAGACATGAACACACTGTTGATGGAATATAAAGGTACATAGTCTTTTTGCAGGGAACTTTTCCAGCATTGCTCAAACAGAAGCACTGATTTACTTAGACAGTATCACCGGCTCAATGGACATGAGTTTGAGGAAACTCTGGGAGATAGTGAAGGACAGGCAAGCCTCGCGTGCTGCAGTCCATGGGGTCTCAAAGAGTCAGACACTACTTAGCGACTGAACAATAGCAACACACTTTGCTACAGAGATTGTCTTTATAGAAATGCATTTCAGTGAGATATAATTGCATATGAAATTGAAAGTCACTTAGTCATGTCCGACTTTTTGTGACCCTATGGACTGTAGCCTACCAGGCTCATCCATGGAATTCTCCAGGCAATAATACTGGAGTGGGTTGCCATTTCCTTCTCCAGGGGATCTTCCCGACCCAGGGATTGAACCCAGGTCTCCCGCATTGTGGGCAGAATCTTTACTGACTGAGCCACCAGGGAAGCCACTATAATTAGTTGAGAAGTTGTATCTAGAGAAGGGAAAGGCTACCCACTCCAGTATTCTGGCCTGGAGAATTCCATGCACTAGTCTATGGGTCTCAAAGAGTTGGACACAACTGAGCGACTTTCACTTTTCACTGTATCTATACGTACACACACAAGTTGATATATGTGTATATATACATACACACACACACACATCGGAGAAGGCAATGGCACCCCACTCCAGTACTCTTGCCTGGAAAATCCCATGGATGGAGGGGCCTGGTGGGCTGCAAGTCCATGGGGTCTCTAGGAGTCGGACATGACTGAGCGACTTCACTTTAGTTTTTCACTTTCATGCATTGGAGAAGGAAATGGCAACCTACTCCAGTGTTCTTGTCTGGAGAATCCCAGGGATGGGGGAGCCTGGTGGGCTGCCGTCTATGGGGTCGCACAGAGTCGGACACGACTGAAGCGACTTAGCAGCAGCATACACACACACAATTGATATATATATACACACACAATTAGTTGAGAAGAATACATATATATACATATGTATATGTATGTAATATGTATATAATATATACATACACACACACACACATATGTATGTATGCTTCTTGGCATTGTTTATAGTACCCAGAGGGGATAACAGGGAAAATAACCTAGATGTCTAGGAATAAAGGATTGTTTACAAGAATCATCTAGCATTCAATAGCGAAATGCTATGCAACCATCAGTGGATGCTGTAGATTTACATTTACTGAAATAGAAAACTCTGCACAGCATATTGCAAAGTGTAAATATTTTTATGCATATGTATATTTGTGTATGTGTATTTGTCCTCAGAGAGTGCTGCTTTAAAGGATGTTCAGAAAAATGTTAACCATGAAATCCACCACCCACTGGCTCCCCATGTGGCATTTTGGGTAATTTAATTATTTCTGTTTTATATGCTTATTTGTGAAGATTCTTCCAGAGCATGTATTATAATTTTTTCTTAATGACTGATATTTTGCCTAATCTTTTAGCCAGTTCTGTCTATCAGTTACTGTGTTCAGAATCACACCAGTGTGACGTGAGTTGCTCTCAGGCAGAAGCAATTTTGATTAAGACCAAAGGAAAGCAAAATTGCTTTTCAAATTTAGGTTACCTCGGCAGGGGAATGCTTTGGACAGTATCAATTAATCTATTGATACTGGACTCCTGGACCAAGGGAAAGTACACAGAAGCTGAGAGAGGGACTCAAAACTGGAGGTAAAAGAGAATAAAAATGTGCTGTCCCCCCAAGACCCAGTAGCGGTGGTTGTTGGGTATCATGGAAAGTCTCATGGACTTCTGCTCTCATCTCAAAGATGACAGATGCCTAATTTAATAGATCAGTGTTGCTTCAGAAGGTATTCAATGCTGGCCTCCCATTCTGTCTGAACTCAACTCCCCAACCCAGTTTCACGATGGCCCTATCTTTTCCATTTAAGTGATGCCAGTGCCTCTGAGTTCTGCCCCTCCTTGCCTGTGACAAGAAGCACAGGGGGATATTTTATTAATTAATCCAGCATGTACTGATTTTTCCTCCTGTGCCACGGCCAGCGCCACATCCTGGAAGCCAAGCCTCTGTAAACCTGGTCAGAAAGGCAGATGTGTAAATGATCAGAATGCAGTTGGTAGTGTTAGGATAGAAGCCTGTGCATCTGGTATTTGTAAGAAATGTCCAGCATAGGCAAGGAGAAAGTAGATTAATGGTGCAGGGGGGCAGTGCACCTGTTGGGTGACTGCTAATATATATGGTGCTTCTTTCTGGGGTGGTGAAAATCGTCTAAGCTTACGTTGTATGTGCCTTTAAATGGGTAAATTTTATAGTATGTGAATTATATGTAAGTAATCCTGTTGTTCAGTCACTAAATCATATCTGAGTCTTTGCAACCCCATGCTCTGCACTTCTCCAGGCTTCTCTGTCCTTCACTATCTCCTGAAGTTTGTTCAAACTCACATCCATTGAGTCGGGGATGCTGTCTAACCATCTCATCCTCTGCTGCCCCTTTCTCCTTTTGCCTTCGTCTTTTCCAGCATCAGGGTCTTTTCCAATGAGTCAGTTCTTTGCATCAGGTGGCCAAAGTATTGGAGCTTCAGCTTCAGCATCAGTCCTTCCAGTGAGTATTCAGGGTAGATTTCCTTTAAAGTTACATGAATGAACATTTTACCCAACTTGGGTGACTGTGGGGACACTGTCTGGTCAAAGGCAGCAAAGGAGGTGTTAGAGGGTGCCATCTGAATCAATCAGGATTTAGGTTGGTGAAGCAATCGGGCCAGGGCAGTCTGAGCACGTGCAGCTGGACACGAGAACGTACATGGTTTGGTGTCTTTGGTTTGTGTTGCGTGGAGGCTGGGAAGCTGTAGAGAAGAGATACTATGTCCCCTTCAAGGGCCTTGGTCCTACAGTGAGAAGTTTTAGGGCGCCATGACGTTAAACTCCACTTCCAGTTTAATGAAACGTGAGGTCTTTTTTCTGTAAGGGGACATTGTGACTGAGTGTGTAGAAGATTTACCCAAACAGCTTCTTTAAAATGTAGACATCAGAGATCCACCACCAGAGATTCTGACCCAGGGGTTTTTAAGTGGGGGCCATGCATGTGTGTTGTGTGTGGTGGTCACTCAGTCGTGTCCCACTCTTTGCGACCCCATGGACTGCAGCCCACCGGGCTTCTCTGTCCATGGAATTCTCCATCAAGAATACTGGGGTGGATTGCCATTCCTTTCTCAAGAGGAGCTTCCCAACCCAGGGATCGAACCCTGGTTGCCTACATCGCAGGCATATTCTTTACCATTTGAGCTATGGAGAAGTCATACATCAGCCTTTTAAATAAGTATTCTTTGTGATCCAGTGCACGTGGTTTATGCATCAGATTTGGAGAAACATGACTTAGAGAGATCTCTATATATTCTTCTTCATATCCCCGATGCTAAATGCTCTATGTAGTACTACAATCACAGTCAGAAGCACTTCAGTGCTCAAGATACTAGATTGTGAGCCAGTTCTTTGTCCTTTGCATTCAAATTAAATTGGAATTGCATGTTATAAGGGAAAAAATCCCTACTATACTTATAATGCCTACTATAATCTTTTTTCTGTAAAAATGGTGTATGAAAGAAATCAAAGATGGATGTAATTTATAAATGTGGAATGGACCAATTGAAATGTTGCACACAAAATGAAGGTTACCATGTACAACTTGGTACAACTTGGTTACCATGTACAAAATTATTAACAAATATGATTTTAGTGGTCCCCCATATGGTAATATCTTTAAGGCTAGGGAGAATTTAGGATAGTATTCAAATTCTGTTTTTCTTCCTGGAGGAGGATATGGATCTATGATTTTTTTTGAAAGTACATTAAAAATAATATGATGAACATTCTTTGAAGCAACTTATTGTACTTCATTTAATCCATGATCACATGCATTGTATTTCTTTTAAGAGGAAGATAAATATCAAGACTGTAACTGCAAAGCTTTTCTTCCCTTGAGAGTGTTTGCTATGAACATCTATTGATTGGAGTGATTGTACAGAAAGATATACCATTGTCCATATGAAATTAAGTGTTGATACCTAGTTTTATAGATACATTTATATTCTACTTAAGGCATTTTCCTCCTTCAATTAGCTATACTTTTTTTTTTTTTCTTCTCCCATACTCTTCAAGACTCTGCCTGGGGAAATAATACTTTTTGATTGTGGCCTTAAGTAGCCAATGAATCTAACTCATTTTCACTAAATGTTATTCTGCTGTTATGGCCGTCATTCTCAGTTAATTTTAATTCCACCCCTTGACTATGTTTTTCAATAAGTATATATCCTCAAAAAAATGCCTAATTACTGGAAGGATTTGTTAGATGTGGAAACTACAGAAAACAGGACTCTAATAGTCCTAGAGAGCGTGGGACAACCACATTTAGTCTTTCAAGCAGGAAAACTAAATGATGTGAAACATTTGAAGAAACAGCTGGTGAAAAAAAAATAGCTTTTACATATGTCAATGATTGTTACTTAAAGTTTTACCAATAGAAAGTGAGAATGATCATTCTGAAAGCAGTGTCCCCAATTAGAAGAAAAGAACCTTGAGAGGGGCAAGGGTCATTCAGCTAGTGTTTAATTTGTATCCTGACTCTAGGCTTCCCTGGTGGCTCAGTTGGTAAAGAATCTGCCTGCAAGGCAGGAAATGTAACAGACCCAGGTTCAGGTTCGATCCCTGGGTCAGGAAGATCACTTGGAGAAGGTAATGGCAACCCACTCCAGTATTCTTGCCTGGAAAATTCCATGGACAGAGGAGCCTGGTGGACTACAGCCCACTGGGTCACAAAGAGTCAGACATGACTGAGCAACTAATAATGTGTCAACCACAGAGACTGCCTATATAGTTTTTTTTTTTTTCCCCCATCTTTGAACTATACCACACTGTCTTCTTCTTTAAAAAAAAAAAAACAAAACTATAACCTGCATCATTATCATCACTTTCAATGGTAAAAATTAAGATGCAAAGAGTGTAAAGTTATCATCAAAGAATTCCTATTGGTAAGCAGTCAATGGTTTAAAGGAAAATCTGTTTAAATCTGAAACCCAGCCTATTCCTATACCATGATATTTGCATCTTAGGAGGAAATGTGTTCATCAAATTTGAAAAAACAGACTCTGAGACTAGATGAAAAGGTGAAAAGTAGAAGATGATGGACATTGGTTTCACTAATACCTGCATAAGATAAGAAGAGATGCATCGAAAGATGAAGTGCTTTTTCAAATCATCTTGACTCTTTCAGTACAAATTTCAGAACTGGGCGTTAGAGACTGTTTATTCCCGTCTTCCTTATTTTCTAAAAGAGAACTGAGGTTCTCAATCTCAGAGGTTTAGAGGTGTCATTTGTGGTTTTCCTTCTCAGAGAGACAGGAGATTCAGGATGGAGGATCTGAAACCCCAAATCCCTTGGCATCAGGGAGGTTCCCACTGGAGCAACGAAGAGTCAGGTTGTAAATCCTGTTACAAAGAAAACACTTTGCAGGATGGTCTGAGAGTCACTTAGTAGAGGAAATGTAGCAGTGTCTGCCAGTTTTGTCTGTTCTTAAAATTACAGCATAATTTTATTTAAGCTAAGTTTTTCTGTGAAGAAGGAACTGTGAACTTATCTGTTTTCTTGTCTTACAGAAATACTGCATTAGATACGCTATCCACGCTACAGTTTAAAAGTATATTTCAGAATGTTATCTTTAAACCTGTTAGAGTGTGAAAAAATAGATCCTTTTCATTGATAATATATTTAATTCAGAATGCATTTTGGCATTTTGTGAGGAAACTGCAAGTTTTGATAGATTTGAAGTAGTTCATATAAGAAATTTGGTTATTTACTCCTAATTCTATTTGACAGAGCTGTGTGCACATATGGATGTTTATAATATCACCTCTTTAAAAAGATTGATTGATTTTAAAATAAAATTTAAGTTAATTTAAAAATAAAAGCATTGCAAATTTGTTTTGGAAAAAAAATGGGACAGTCCTGTTTGCTCAGCTTCTGCTCTCTATACTCTAATATGCTTGCCGTGTCCTTTTTCCTCACTATTATTTGAAGAACCAAAACATAACCTCTCTCTGTAACTCTGGAGACCTCTTATACAAAGTCATTCTCTACTGAATTGAAAGCTTCTCATAGTCAATAATCACTTCATCTATCTTATCGAGTAGTTCGATGATCACATTAAGGTGCTTTATTGTGGGACATTCTCTTTGATACTTTCCTCTGTCTGGTTTAAATCCAGCAAGGTCCTGAATCACTTACTTATCACTCACGTGAAAACATATGGACCCAAGATAGATAAGGCAGGTGACCTTAAAGGTAGATAGTAATGTTAGTTCACTTACAGAATTGGGATTGTTGTAAATGTTGTCTGTTATTGGATTTTTTTGTACCCCCTTTTTTTTTGTACAGTCATTTTATTAACCATAATTTTATAATTCTCCTTTATAAAAATGTTACTCAGAAAGATAAAACATGTGATTGGCACCTCAGAATTAACTCTGCTTCATCTGTTAATTGTTTAATGGGAGGACCCCAGCTCTTTCCATACCTAGAGGACATTTGTTTTTACATAATCCATGAGGGATTCTGAGAGTAGAAAATATGGCATATGCCCACTAGGCTTCTCTGTCCATGGAATTTTCTAAGCAAGAATACTGGAATGGGTGGCCATTTCCTACCCCAGGAGATCTTCCCAACACAGGGATCGAACCCTCATCTCAACTCTGCGTTGACAGACGGATTCTTTAACACTGCACCATCTGGGAAGCTCCATGTTCATTTCTTTGTGGGTGTTGGTTGCTCAGTTGTGTTTGAGTCTTTGCAACTTCATGGACTGGAGTCTGCCAGGCTCCTCTATTTATGGATCTCTCCAGGCAAGAATACTGGAGTGGGTTGCCATTTCCTTCTCCAATGTTCATTTCTGGGGAAAGATTATTAACACATGTTTTATGACTTTAAAATGCCTTCCTTTGGGAAAGTAAAACAGCATGATGGCATTAAGTGGAGATGAGACACCATGTAGTAAGGAATTTAAAGTATTATTTTAAGAATTTTGCCCTTTAAGTGAGTGAGTGAAAGTCGCTCAGTCATGTCCAACTCTTTGCAACACTATGGACCGTAGCCCACCGGGCTCCTCTGTCCATGGGATTCTCCAGGCAAGATTAGTGGAGTGGGTTGCTATGCCCTTCTCCAGCGGTTCTTCCCTACTGAGGGATCAAACCCAGGTCTCCTGCATTACAGGCGGATTCTTCACTGAGCCACCAGGGATGCCCTTTTTTTTTTTTTTTTTGGCCTTACTAAAGAGTAAATAAAGGAATAAAGTGTACAGTTATGAGATTAGACAAAAGGTCTAGCAAATAGAGAAGCTCACGTCAATGTAAAAATCCATATAGAAATTCATAGTGTAACCAAAGAGCTTTTGCACTGGCTGCGCTTCCCCTGAGGACGTGTTTGCCTATCTTGCTTGACAAAATATGTAAATATTCTTTGAATATGTCTGTAATATTATCTCATATTATGCCCTGCAAATATTTTCTCTATCGGAGAAGGCAATGGCACCCCACTCCAGTACTCCTGTAACCTCCGAATATTTTTTGATCACTCAGAAGCATTTTATCACAGCAGTTGTTTCCTGGAGCTGCTGACTCAGTCTAAAAATTTCCCCAAACTTTCACTAGTCTCGTATTCACCTTCTGCCATTGTCTTTACCTGTATTTACCTCATCGATTTTCAATGTCATAGTTCCATGAAGACAGAGAAGTGAAATCTTAAAAGGACTGATTCATAACTCTGTTAGCATCATATATTTTGTTATGAGGGATATTTTCCTCCTTTACTTACATATTTGTATAGAAGTTAAAAGATAAAAGTTCTGTCCCTGAAGATTTTTATGTATTTTAGTAATATTTTTAAAAATAAAACATTTGGGAATGGGCTATTTTAACTCTAAATCATAGTACAACACATTTTCTGGCTACTTATCAAGTGTAACATTTTGTAGATGACTTACAAATTCTTACAATATTCAAAAGACCTCCAGGATTTAGAAAAAAATTCAGGTTTAATAATTTGTAATTGAAATAAATGAAGTTGTACTGAATAATGGCAGTGATGAGGTAATATAAGATTTCTGATTTTATCCAATTTCATTATTACCTCTTTAATTAGAATTTTATTTGTATTTCTAAGAAGATGTAAAAATAACAGATTTGGATTTTGTCTTTTTCTAGCCGTTAACCCACTCCCTGGTAAAGTTTTTATTATAAGTGAAGTAGTTAAAAGTCAAACATTTAGAAATAAGAAATATTAGAAGGTCTATAACTCTAAGAATAAAAATCAGCATCTCAAATCATTACAGTTTACCTATAAATATACTCACATAAGATCTCAATAAATTAGAGATCGACATCAAGAAAACCTTCTAAAGATTTTCCTTTACCAGAAAGTCTAATTCATTTTAGAGCAATCCAAATAAATCACAAAGTGTATTATTTAAGGTTTTTTTTTTTTTTTGAAATTGCCTTCCTTCCAAATAAAACATTCATCTCCAAAGTCAATATTATCTAAAAAAGTATTATTCATTTATTCTTGAGTGATACAGTAAATCTTTATTCAGTGTTTTCCCTGGGCCAAAGCTTTTGTAGACGTGTAGCAGTGAACCAGGAAGAGATTTCTCTTATTTCCTTAATGTTACCTCAGGTTGTCCTCTGTGACAAGCCCTGCACACTTGAGTTAGGACAAAGGAACCAAATAGCTGGGCGGCTACTTTACACTGGCTCATTAGAAATGTGCTTGCTGGGACCTTCCTGGTGGTGAGGTGGCTAAGACTCCATTCTCCCAAGGCAGGGAGCCCGCGTTTGTTTTCCAGCCAGGGAACTAGACCCCACATGCCCCAAAGAAGAGTTCTGCTGCAACTGAAGATCCTGCATACTGCAGCTAAAAAGATCCCACATCGAAGATAGAGGATCCCGAGGGCCACAAGTAAGACCTAGCAGAGCCAAATAATTTTTTTTTTTTTAAAGAAAGAAACGTGGTTGCTAGAGAGATGATTGTTAGAGGCAACAGATAGATAAAAACTTCTTGCTTATGGAGATTGAGAGGAAAGGAATTAAGAAAGAGCTGTTAAAGGGTCCTCTGGTGGTATGAGGGGACTCAATCAACTACGAATTTCTTTCAGTGCAGACATGGCATTAATGAGCATAAAAATAGTTGGAAATCAGACAGGTGAGTATGTGTACCTGGAGGATAAATTCTTGGAACAATCAGTACCATTTCCCATGGAAGACATTGCTCATCAATCAGAGAATTCTATTCTTGCAAGTTTTGATGCATCTTCTGCACCCTTCTCAACAGCACAGCATTTAGAGAATCAACACTGGCTCATGAGATGAAGCAGATAAATTCCTCATTCTGTTCCTATGCCCTGGGTAAAATTGTGGCTCAAGCCTCTTTTCTAGTAAGCCCACTTTCTATAGTCTTTCTGTGAATCCTTTGGATATGAGTTTATTAATCCTCTGACCTTTTAGTGAATAGTGGTACACAATCCTTCTTTATTGTAGAAGCACCCAGGGAGTTATTTTTAAAAGCTCTGTGTCCCAAAGCAGACCATTTTAATCAAAATCTGAGTGCTGCCCCCAGGGGTGGGTATTCTAAAAGTTTTCCAGAAGTGTGTGCACTATGCCTTTGTCTCATGCTGCTTCAATTAGTACATTATCCAAAACAGAAAACAAAGCAAAACTCTTTTAATGACTTCAAAATGACCCTCTACCAGTGTTTATTCTTTAATAGCATTCTGAAGTACTTCTCCTAACCCAATGTCCTTTTCACTCTAAACTCTTATTAACTTTCCAAATTTATATAGAGATGAGTGCTTTCCAATAGAAATATAATGTGAACTGTGTATGTAATTTAAAAATTTCTAGTAACCACTATAAAAAAGTATTAAGATTAAATTAATAGGCTTCACTGGTGGCTCAGTGGTAAAGAATCTGCCTGCCAGTGCAGGAGACCCAAGTTCCATCCCTGGATTGGGAAGGTCCCCTGGAGGAGGAAATGGCAACCCACTCCAGTATTCATGCCTGAGAAATCCCATGGACAGAGGAGCCTGATGGGCTACAGTCCATGGAGTTGCAAAAGAGTCAGCCGCAACTTAGCGACTGAGCTTGCATGCACAGTAATTTAGTTAAGCAATATATCAAAAAATACAGTATTTTTAATACATATAAATGAAATATTTTTCAGATTTTAAAAATTACTGCATAAAATCTGGTGCATATTTTATGTTTTTCTGTACTTGCTGTATTTCAAGTGTTCATTAGCCCAAGCTGGCCAGTGGCTACCTGCTGGAGAGTGCCAAGCAAATGAGTCACCTCCTGTTTTGATCTTGATCTCTGCTAATGTGCTGAAAGACATTAAAATATGTATTATTTTAAAATTATTCTGGAATTGATTTACTGTAAAACAGCTTATTACTGTTTCTTCAGTAGTAGGAATTTTGTCTGTTTTTTTTTTGGTCTGAGATATCTTATTGAGACAGGGCTTTGAACCACTGCACAAAATTGTACAACATAGAAGATGTGTTAAAAGCATCTCTCTCTCTCTCTCACACACACACACCTTGGTTAGTTGGTAATCAACGTATTACTCAAATCTAAAGATAGGGAAAACCAACTCAGGCAAACCTCAGTGATCTCAAACAACTTACTGAGTAATTCTCAAAGGGTTGAAGAATTGACTGCCTCCTGATATTTCAAAGACTCTGGCAAAACTGGGGTTCTCTGGAAATGTAGCATCTTATTGCACCTTTGAAGACTCTCATTACACTGTCTGAAGATTTTTTTTTTACTAAATTGGCAGAACTTTAATCCCTAAGGACACTTTTAACTTCTGAGTCCCAAAACCTTATAGGGACTAGTTACTGTTAGATATAAAATAAGAAAATGACCAATAAAAGTCCCTTCATCCTTTGACTTTACTGTTTGAATGAGGCAAGAAATTATGTTAATTTTATGAAGCAGTTTGTACACTGTACGTATGTACATACTTACTAAGTCACATTAGTCGTGTCCGACTCTTTGCGACCCTATGGACTAACCCACCAGGCTCCTCTGTCCATGGGATTTCCCAGGCAAGAATACTGGAGTGGGTTGCCATTTCCTTTTCCAGGGATCTCCCTGACCCAGGGATCAAACCCGAGTCTCTTATGTCTCCTGCTTTGGCAGGCAGATTCTTTACCACTACTGCTGCCATCAGGCTCTTTAATTCTTGCATTTCTTTATGTGGTATGAAAGTTATTGCAGTAATATAAATATACCTAGGATATATAATTTCAGATAGAACAGAGTTATTCAATTGATTATAAATTAAAAGGGAAATGTTTACATGTATATTAACTTTGTTTCTATTTCTAAATAAACATAATTTTCTCTTCAATGATTTCTGTTAATTCTACATTTTATTTGAAAAATCCATTTTGGAACATATTTTAATATTTCATCCTAATAGAAGAGAATTGTTACTTTTCAGTTAAGTAGAAACAAAATATTTGTGTGCTGATTGGTCTATTTTTTCGGTTTTAACTAGCCACTAGGAAGCAATTTTATTTCCTTTAACCTACTTGAGCTTAGCAAATGATATGTGGACTCAATCCATGGTGGGTTGAATCTGTCGATGTGGAAACAGCAGTTACAGAAGAACAAGTGTAATTTATAGTCATTGAAGCTAAGAAGGTATTTTTGGATACTTCCTGATAGACTTTTATGAGTGACTGATCTAAGTCTAGGGGTAAATATAGTAGAAAAAAAAAACTTATCATTCAGCATTTGGGATATATAGTGTCCCACTGCATGAAGAAAATAAAAGTGTTATGATCCAGGAAATAGTAGAATATACATGTATATATCTGCATGCCTGTGTGCTTAGGCACTCAGTCTTGTCTGAACTCTGTGACCCCCTGGACTGCACCCTGCCAGGCTTCTTTGTTCATAGAACTTTCTGGATAAGAATACTGGAGTGGGTTGCCATTTCCTTTTCCAGGGAATCTTTCCAACCCAGGAACTGAACCCATATCTCCTGGTAAAAGACATTTAAAACATTAATTTCATAGACTTTTCTATAATATTTTTATCAGCAAATTTGAAATGTTACACTTAGCTTTAGGAAGTGATCTTTAGGATATACTTTTTAAAGAATAGGAAGGGGGAAAGCTTTATTCCTTTTACCTGCACTTTGATGGAGGAAATCACTGTTAACTGGTAATTGCTCAATAAGGCAAAAGGAGCACTAATATTAAAAGTGCACAGGTACTTTTGAAAATTCTAAAACAATGTAATTAGTTGAAGCAAACACAAAGAGACAGCTAATACTAATTATGAGACAAAGAAATGTGTTTAATATTCAATTTAATCTATAATACACCAAACAATTGCAAATAGATTCTATCTTGTCTCTTTAGAATTTTAGAGGAAGAATGTGTCCTGTCTGCTTTTCAAAGCTTTGTTCTTCTGCCTGTGGGACTAAATCGTAAAGTTCAACCAGCAAAGCTTAGTTTCCCAAAGGACGCAGCAGGCATGATAGTGTACTCTAGCTGTAATTCTATAGTGACACCAGATTGGCGACTGACAGAAATCTCTTGGGCCAAAGTGACAAAGCTGTAATATTTTCACAATGGACTGACTGATGTCTTTGGTAGGTCTGTTTGATTTCAAAGGACATTTTATATTTTTCTGTGAAGATGAAAGTATATTAGACCTTTGTGATGAAAACCATCTGACTGCATAATAAGCACTGCAATAAATAAAATTATAGCATTTCTTTCCTGAGCTATTTATCGCTTGAAGCTGATTAAGAATATTTCAAAGTGTAGATCAAGTACTATTTATTTTTAGTACAAAGTGGATATGAGGTTATCTTTATTTCTGTCTGATTAATAGAGAATAAATTATTTAGAAAATAGAATGCATTGCCTATTCTTGTGAAGAGCATATGTATTTTTATGAGATGGAAGATTTATTATTTATAGTTAAAATAATAAATATTTTAGTAGATTATCACAAAGTATTTTGTTTATATTCAGGTTGGAAACAATACATGTAGCATCATTTTAGTTTTTTCTGCTTAGCTTTGTTAGTTTTACCTTTTGGTGACAGATATCATGAATTCTTGGAACTAGTAAACTACACATTTGTGCCCAAACTATGCTAATCTAATTAAAATTTAAATATAAAAATTTTTGAAATTTTGTATCTCCACATATAAACTTTAATTTATTTCTGTGGTACTTCAGTAAAATGTGATGAGTAATTTTTAAACTATCACAGAAATACTTGTTTATTATGATATGTGTGTTAAGAAAAAAGTGAAAAATAATTTTTATTTTCACTTCAGTATCCTTCCTTCACATTTTCTAACTGGATGGTTAACCCTTACTGTGTCATTTTGAAGCTGTTTTGCATATTAGAGCTCACATAAATTTAAAAAAATATACTAAAATATTAACATGAATTCTGTTTAAATTTGAAATATATGGATATTATAGATAGACATTTTTAAACAGCAAAATATTGTTCCCTGTTAACTACTTAGGAGAATAACAAATATTTTGCTTATTTTCTTATATATGACATATGAGTCAACAGTTTCAAATCATCAAGTTTGTCATGCTGTTTATTTGAAAGTGGTTTAAAATAGCATTCATATTTCTTTTGGGTCAGAAATATATTTCTCCCTTCTTTGGACTCCCATTAGATTCCAGCTAGCAATGGCTTCTTAATGTATATCCTGATAAATGAGTTGGTCTAGAAAGTTAGAAATACAATTGCTTACCACATAGATTTCACTGAGAGATGTAAACAATATAGTGTGAAATGGGTCTGACCTAGCCATTTTATTTGTAAGAAATTTATTTATAGGAAATATGGCCTATACTGCATTGAAGGTGATCTTTATGGTTTATCAGAAGATTTTAATTTCTCCATTAGAATTTAGCTATATCATTGCCAATTTATATTATGGATAACTGTTTATTAATGCATGGGTTCTAGAACTGCACAAATCTGGGGATTTGGAAAAGTAGAAGGGGCTTTTTAGTTGTGGCAGGAACTCGGGAGCACTCTTGACAATAGATTTCAGGAGGTAAGGATGCTAATAATCTTAACACTGTGCATGGCAGCCCTCCATTGTATGAGTTCCCTATTGCCGCTGTGACAAAGCACTGAAAATTTAGTGGATTTAAAGCAACATGAATTTGTTCTCTTAAAGGCTATGTAGAAGTCCAAGAGTGATCTCACCAGTCTTAAAGTGTTGGCTACGTTACTTTCTAGAGGCTCCAGGGGAGACTCTATTTTCCTTGCCTTTTTCAGCTTCTGGAAGACATTTATGTTCCATTCTCAAAGTCAGTGACATTGTAACTCTCTGACAATTCTCCTATTCTCATGTCTCTCTCTGACTACCTCTGAGAGAGACTTTTCACTTCTAAACACCCCTGTGATTAGAATCCACCCACCGGAAAAATCCAGTGTAATTTCCCTGTCTCAAGGTCCTTTTTACCCTGCTGCTGTTACTGCTAAATCGCTTCAGTCGTGTCTGACTGTGCGACCCCATAGATGGAAGCCCACCAGGCTCCCCCGTCCCTGGGATTCTCCAGGCAAGAACACTGGAGTGGGGTGCCATTTCCTTCTCCAATGCATGAAAGTGAAAAGTGAAAGTGAAGCCGCTCAGTCGCATCCGACTCCTAGCGACCCCATGGACCTCAGCCCACCAGGCTCCTCCATCCATGGGACTTTCCAGACAAGAGTACTGAAGTGGGTTGCCATTGCCTTCTCTGCCTTTTTACCCTGGGATGTAACATTCACAGGTTCTGAGATCGGAGCAGTTTGCCACAGTGTGACAGTCGGGGACTTGGATTACTCTGCCTGTTAGATGCACAGTGAATCTTTTCTCAAGCAGGAGCTTGCCCGCTGCGTAGACGGCAGTGGAGGGCAAAACATGGGGCCCCCAAGGAAGCCAGGAATCTTCAGTTTTTTTGTGTTCTCATGTGATAGCACTAATAAAAGGTTTCCCCATGACTTTCATAAACTTACTTGGTAGCTTCTGCCTAAAATAAGCTAAAGTGTTAATATTAAATGAAGAATCAGGATATTGAGGATAGCTCTGAGTCAGTGCTAAGGTATAAATTTATATATGTATCTGTAAGATTTCTTCACTCAAATCCTTGAAGAGATCCGCTATAATCCATCTTCCTTAGTTGCCCTCCTCAAGCTCACATTCTGTGGATTCTTGCTCTCTGATTTACTGTTGGATAAGGAAAACAATAATATTATTTATATTGTTTGTGTATAATTGCAATGAAATTTAACACTTGTTGAACAATTCACTGTTGTCAAAGATATTAAATGAAATCTTCTCTGTAAGCCTTATATAATACAGCTATTAGTATTTTTGTCTTAAAGTATGGAAAATGAAGCTCATAACAAATTTGTCCAGTATCAACACACTCAACTAATGATGAATCCAAGAGTGGGTCTCTGATTTTGTGGCCTAACTTTGGCAGTTTTGCTAGAATATAATTGTGAAACTTTATCTACAGTTGATTATGATTCCTCAGTTGCTATTAGTGGCCCTTGTTCAGTAATGATATGAACACAATTTTGAGTTACTAGTTTGAATAATTATACTTGTTTATAATGGTATCTTTGCTCCTTAAATATATCCTTAGACAATCTGTGATTTTATTTAGTAAGTAATTCAGAGGGCCAAATCTTCAGGTTGACATTTTTTACATACAATTAGCTATATAAAGCTGGTTGCAGGGGTTTATTGCTGAGGAAAGTGAGAACTAGCTAAATTAATCTTATGAGAATCTCATTGTCTTGATAAGCTTTTAGCAAATGGCCATAAAGAAGAGAGGAAAGAAGACTCTCCTTAGAGATTTCCTTTGTCCCTGATGCTCTTTCTTATATTTGAACTTTTAAACTAAAATCTGTTTGTTTCAGGTATCTAATAAATTAGTTATAAACATTTTTAATAGTGACTTCACATTAATAAATTAGGATAAAAATGTTAAATTTTACTAAGTGCAGCAATTGATCATTCAAAATAACTAAAATATAAGTGTAGCTTAGACACAGACATTTTAAAATGTCAACATTGTAAAAAGGTTTCTATTATCTGCATATTCAATGACCATAAACTCTGTTCACAATGGTTTTTAACTTATTATTAGTTAAAAAATGTTAACTAAAAAAAGTTAGGCCTATGAAATAAAATGAATTTAAACCAATAGAGTTGATGAAAGTTGTTTGTTTTAGTGTAATATACTTTCCTTTTTTAACTTTCTTACTTTGATGTTCTTTTGTCTCATCAATTTTTCTTTGTGACTTATTATAGTGTAAAACCACAGAAAAAAATTTTGAGAACTTGACTAGTTGTTAATATTTATTATTTAAAAACAATTAAACAAAATTTCATACATTAATAATATAATAATAATGCTAACTATGATAATTTTCTTATTCTGCTTTATTCAAATATGCATATATTTTTACTTGATTTTGTTTAGCATGTCTGATAGCCTATCACCATACAATTCTCTGCTTATTGGTATAAATGAATATTATATAATATTTTTGAAGAACCAATAATATCATAGTCTTTGTTTTATTTGATTTTAATTGAGTTACACCTCAAAAACGTCTTTCTTAGTGATGCTTATACCAGTTAATGTTACAGGAAATTTTTTGACTTATTTAATATGAACAGTTAAATTAGGGAAGTAAACAGTATTGATAGTCATAAAATCATAAATCAAGGGACAATTTATCAATCTTAGTGGAAGACTATAGTACACACAGCCTCTCTTTTTAAGCAATTCTCAGTTTATGTTTTTCAAAATACAGTTGTTTTATATTTTGAATATTTGTTCTCCTTTTAATTCAATCAATATATTTAGTGTTGTCCATTCACCATTTCCCAAATGGGAAATGATTGGGTCTTTGTTTCATGAAAACTTGTGTTGTCTGTGCACAAAAGCACTGATTTAAAAAAAAAAAAAAAAAAAACAGGAAAAATGCTTTTCAAATCAGTATGACTTGATTTTACTTAATCAAAGACCAATCATTAACAAACCAAATGCTTCTAATATGTTTTGTTGATCAGAAAAAATAATTGCCGGGGGGAGGAGCCAAGATGGCGGAGGAGTAGGACGGGGAGAACACTTTCTCCCCCACAAATTCATCAAAAGAGCATTTAAACGTTGAGTAAATTCCACAAAACAACTTCTGAATGCCGGCAGAGGACATCAGGCACCCAGAAAAGCAATCCAGCTCTTCGAAAGGAGGTAGGAAAAAATATAAAAGACAAAAAAAAAAGAGACAAAAGAGGGAGGGACGGAGTTCCGTCCCGGGAAGGGAGTCTTAAAAAGAGAGAAGTTTCCAAACACCAGGAAACCTTCTCACTGCCGAATCTGTGCTGAGCTTTGGAAGCACAGAGGGCAACATAACGGGGAGAAAAAATAAATAAACAATTAAAACTCGAAGATTGCGAGTCCTACGGTAACTCCCCCAGCGGAGAAGCAGCGCAGACGCCTGCACGCGCCATTAGCAAGCGGGGGCTGGGCAGGGAGGCGCAGCGCGGGCTGCATTGCTTAGAGTAAGAATGTGGCCTGAATACCCTGAACACTATCTGAGCGAAATAATTTGGGCTAGCAAACCAGACTGTGGGATATCTACCACGCGAAAAGCCAGCCCCAACCTAAGACACCGCCAGGCCCGCGCACGGAACAAAGAACTGAACAGAGATAGCTGGCTGCAGACCTTCCCCCTCCGGTGACAGGCAGCCAGAGCCGGAAGGGGGCAATCGCAGCCCCAGAGAGACATTATCTATAAAACTGTAAGCAGGCTTCTTTGCTAACTAAAACTTCTTGGGGGTCTGGACGGTTAACATCTGCCTGAGAAGGTGCGTCGGTTTTACATCCAGATAACCGAGTGGCGGGGAGGCGATAAGTCGCAGCATTGGCGCTCGCCAAACACCTCATCACTTGAGCTGCTCGGACCTGGGAAGAGCACAAAACTCAGGCCCAACTGAGTCTGCGCCTCTGAGGACTGCCCGAGTGCCTGAACCTGAGCGGCTTGGACCTGGGAGGTACATGCAGCCCAGGGCCAGCCTCGGATTGTTCCCGGCGGAACAACCTAGAGCCCGAGCAGTGTGGGCAGGGAGGTTACACGCGCCGTGAGCGGGGGCAGACCCAGTGTGGCTGAGGCACTGCGAGCGCACGCCAGTGTTATTTGTTTGCAGCATCCCTCCCTCCCTCCCCACAGCGCGACTGAACAAAGAGAAGAAATACAGCTCCACCCATCAGAACACCGACACAAGCTTCCCTAACCAGGAAACCTTGACAAACCACCTGCACAAACCCACACACAGCGAGGAAAAGCCACAATAAAGAGAACTCCACAAACTGCCAGAATACAGAAAGGACACCCCAAACTCAGCAATTTAAACAAGATGAAGAGATAGAGGAATAGCCAGCAGATAAAGGAACAGGATAAATGCCCACCAAACCAAACAAAAGAGGAAGAGATAGGGAATCTACCTGATAAAGAATTCCGAATAATGATAGTGAAATTGATCCAAAATCTTGAAATTAAAATGGAATCACAGATAAATAGCTTGGAGACAAGGATTGAGAAGATGCAAGAAAGGTTTAACAAGGACCTAGAAGAAATAAAAAAGAGTCAATATATAATGAATAATGCAATAAATGAAATTAAAAACACTCTGGAGGCAACAAATAGTAGAATAACAGAGGCAGAAGATAGGATTAGTGAACTAGAAGATAGAATGGTAGAAATAAGTGAATCAGAGAGAATAAAAGAAAAACGAATTAAAAGAAATGAGGAGAATCTCAGAGACCTCTAGGACAATATTAAACGCTACAACATTCGAATCATAGGGGTTCCAGAAGAAGACGACAAAAAGAAAGACCATGAGAAAATACTTGAGGAGATAATAGTTGAAAACTTCCCTAAACTGGGGAAGGAAATAATCACCCAAGTCCAAGAAACCCAGAGAATCCCAAACAGGATAAACCCAAGGCGAAACACCCCAAGACACATATTAATCAAAGTAACAAAGATCAAACACAAAGAACAAATATTAAAAGCAGCAAGGGAAAAACAACAAATAACACACAAGGGAATTCCCATAAGGATAACAGCTGATCTTTCAATAGAAACTCTTCAAGCCAGGAGGGAATGGCAAGACATACTTAAAATGATGAAAGAAAATAACCTACAGCCCAGATTATTGTACCCAGCAAGGATTTCATTCAAGTATGAAGGAGAAATCAAAAGCTTCTCAGACAAGCAAAAGCTGAGAGAATTCTGCACCACCAAACCAGCTCTCCAACAAATACTAAAGGATATTCTCTAGACAGGAAACACAAAAATGGTGTATAAATTCGAACCCCAAACAATAAAGTAAATGGCAACGGGATCATACTTATCAGTAATTACCTTAAACGTAAATGGGTTGAATGCCCCAACCAAAAGACAAAGACTGGCTGAATGGATACAAAAACAAGACCCCTACATATGTTGTCTACAAGAGACCCACCTCAAAACAGGGGACACATACAGACTGAAAGTGAAGGGCTGGAAAAAGATTTTCCATGCAAATAGGGACCAAAAGAAAGCAGGAGTAGCAATACTCATATCAGATAAAATAGACTTTAAAACAAAGGCTGTGAAAAGAGACAAAGAAGGTCACTACATAATGATCAAAGGACCAATCCAAGAAGAAGATATAACAATTATAAATATATATGCACCCAACACAGGAGCACCGCAGTATGTAAGACAAATGTTAACAAGTATGAAAGGAGAAATTAACAATAACACAATAATAGTGGGAGACTTTAATACCCCACTCACACCTATGGATAGATCAACTAAACAGAAAATTAACAAGGAAACACAAACTTTAAATGATACAATAGACCAGTTAGACCTAATTGATATCTATAGGACATTTCATCCCAAAACAATGAATTTCACCTTTTTCTCAAGCGCACATGGAACCTTCTCCAGGATAGATCACATCCTGGGCCATAAAGCTAGCCTTGGTAAATTCAAAAAAAATAGAAATCATTCCAAGCATCTTTTCTGACCACAATGCAGTAAGATTAGATCTCAATTACAGGAGAAAAACTATTAAAAATTCCAACATATGGAGGCTGAACAACACGCTGCTGAATAACCAACAAATCACAGAAGAAATCAAAAAAGAAATCAAAATTTGCATAGAAACGAATGAAAATGAAAACACAACAACCCAAAACCTGTGGGACACAGTAAAAGCAGTCCTAAGGGGAAAGTTCATAGCAATACAGGCACACCTCAAGAAACAAGAAAAAAGTCAAATAAATAACCTAACTCTACACCTAAAGCAACTAGAAAAGGAAGAAATGAAGAACCCCAGGGTTAGTAGAAGGAAAGAAATCTTAAAAATTAGAGCAGAAATAAATGCAAAAGAAACAAAAGAGACCATAGCAAAAATCAACAAAGCCAAAAGCTGGTTCTTTGAAAGGATAAATAAAATCGACAAACCATTAGCCAGACTCATCAAGAAACAAAGGGAGAAAAATCAAATCAATAAAATTAGAAACGAAAATGGAGAGATCACAACAGACAACACAGAAATACAAAGGATCATAAGAGATTATTATCAACAATTATATGCCAATAAAATGGACAACGAGGAAGAAATGGACAAATTCTTAGAAAAGTACAACTTTCCAAAACTCGACCAGGAAGAAATAGAAAACCTTAACAGACCCATCACAAGCACGGAAATTGAAACTGTAATCAAAAATCTTCCAGCAAACAAAAGCCCAGGTCCAGACGGCTTCACAGCTGAATTCTACCAAAAATTTAGAGAAGAGCTAACACCTATCCTGCTCAAACTCTTCCAGAAAATTGCAGAGGAAGGTAAACTTCCAAACTCATTCTATGAGGCCACCATCACCCTAATACCAAAACCTGACAAAGATCCCACAAAAAAAGAAAACTACAGGCCAATATCACTAATGAACATAGATGCAAAAATCCTAAACAAAATTCTAGCAGTCAGAATCCAACAACACATTAAAAAGATCATACACCATGACCAAGTGGGCTTTATCCCAGGGATGCAAGGATTCTTCAATATCCGCAAATCAATCAATGTAATACACCACATTAACAAACTGAAAAATAAAAACCATATGATTATTTCAATAGATGCAGAGAAAGCCTTTGACAAAATTCAACACCCATTTATGATAAAAACTCTCCAGAAAGCAGGAATAGAAGGAACATACCTCAACATAATAAAAGCTATATATGACAAACCCACAGCAAACATTATCCTCAATGGTGAAAAATTGAAAGCATTTCCTCTAAAGTCAGGAACAAGACAAGGGTGCCCACTTTCACCATTACTATTCAACATAGTTTTGGAAGTTTTGGCCACAGCAATCAGAGCAGAAAAAGAAATAAAAGGAATCCAAATTGGAAAAGAAGAAGTAAAACTCTCACTATTTGCAGATGACATGATCCTCTACATAGAAAACCCTAAAGACTCCACCAGAAAATTACTAGAACTAATCAATGATTATAGTAAAGTTGCAGGATATAAAATCAACACACAGAAATCCCTTGCATTCCTATACACTAATAATGAGAAAACAGAAAGAGAAATTAAGGAAACAATTCCATTCACCATTGCAACGAAAAGAATAAAATACTTAGGAATATATCTACCTAAAGAAACTAAAGACCTATATATAGAAAACTATAAAACACTGGTGAAAGAAATCAAAGAGGACACTAATAGATGGAGAAATATACCATGTTCATGGATTGGAAGAATCAATATAGTGAAAATGAGTATACTACCCAAAGCAATTTATAGATTCAACGCAATCCCTATCAAGCTACCAACAGTATTCTTCACAGAGCTAGAACAAATAATTTCACAATTTGTATGGAAATACAAAAAACCTCGAATAGCCAAAGCGATCTTGAGAAAGAAAAATGGAACTGGAGGAATCAACCTACCTGACTTCAGGCTCTACTACAAAGCCACAGTTATCAAGACAGTATGGTACTGGCACAAAGACAGAAATATAGATCAATGGAACAAAATAGAAAGCCCAGAGATAAATCCACGCACATATGGACACCTTATCTTTGACAAAGGAGGCAAGAATATACAATGGATTAAAGACAATCTCTTTAACAAGTGGTGCTGGGAAATCTGGTCAACCACTTGTAAAAGAATGAAACTAGAACACTTTCTAACACCATATACAAAAATAAACTCAAAATGGATTAAAGATCTCAATGTAAGACCAGAAACTATAAAACTCCTAGAGGAGAACATAGGCAAAACTCTCTCTGACATACATCACAGCAGGATCCTCTATGACCCACCTCCCAGAATATTGGAAATAAAAGCAAAAATAAACAAATGGGACCTAATTAAACTTAAAAGCTTCTGCACATCAAAGGAAACTATTAGCAAGGTGAAAAGACAGCCTTCAGAATGGGAGAAAATAATAGCAAATGAAGCAACCGACAAACAACTAATCTCAAAAATATACAAGCAACTCCTACAGCTCAACTCCAGAAAAATAAATGACCCAATCAAAAAATGGGCCAAAGATCTAAATAGACATTTCTCCAAAGAAGACATACAGATGGCTAACAAACACATGAAAAGATGCTCAACATCACTCATTATCAGAGAAATGCAAATCAAAACCACTATGAGGTACCATTTCACACCAGTCAGAATGGCTGCAATCCAAAAGTCTACAAATAATAAATGCTGGAGAGGGTGTGGAGAAAAGGGAACCCTCTTACACTGTTGGTGGGAATGCAAACTAGTACAGCCACTATGGAGAACAGTGTGGAGATTCCTTCAAAAACTGGAAATAGAACTGCCTTATGATCCAGCAATCCCACTGCTGGGCATACACACTGAGGAAACCAGAAGGGAAAGAGACACGTGTACCCCAATGTTCATCGCAGCACTGTTTATAATAGCCAGGTCATGGAAGCAACCTAGATGTCCATCAGCAGATGAATGGATAAGAAAGCACTGGTACATATACACAATGGAGTATTACTCAGCCATTAAAAAGAATACATTTGAATCAGTTCTACTGAGGTGGATGAAACTGGAGCCTATTATACAGAGTGAAGTAAGCCAGAAGGAAAAACACCAATACAGTATACTAACGCATATATATGGAATTTAGAAAGATGGTAACGATAACCCTGTATACGAGACAGCAAAAGAGACACTGATGTATAAAACAGTCTTATGGACTTTGTGGGAGAGGGAGAGGGTGGGAAGAATTGGGAGAATGGCATTGAAACATGTAAAATATCATGTATGAAACGAGATGCCAGTCCAGGTTCAATGCACGATACTGGATGCTTGGGGCTAGTGCACTGGGACGACCCAGAGGGATGGTTTGGGGAGGGAGGAGGGAGGAGGGTTCAGGATGGGGAACACATGTATACCTGTGGTGGATTCATTTTGATGTTTGGCAAAGCTAATACAATTATGTGGAGTTTGAAAATAAAATAAAATTAATTAAAATTAAAAAAAAAAGAAAAAATAATTGCCATTTTATTAAGTACCTCTTAGACTTCAAAACTCATTGGAAAAGACTCTGATGCTGGGAGGGATTGGGGGCAGAAGGTGACGACAGAGGATGAGATGGCTGGATGGCATCACTGACTCAATGGATGTGAGTCTGAGTGAACTCCGGGAGTTGGTGATGGACAGGGAGGCCTGGCGTGCTGCGATTCATGGGGTCACAAAGATTCGGACATGACTGAGCGACTGAACTGAACTGACACTTCAAAACAATTACAATAAATAGAGCACTCTATACATTTTCCTATGTTTTAATACTATAAAATTAATTTACTTTTCACATAAGAAGTAGATGAATATAAGTGGTAAATAGGAAGATGACATTTGTTGAATAAAGGGCTTTTCCCTCCCCATGAGACTTACTCAGTGCGAAATAACCACTGGAACCGTGGTGGCCTCGACTTATCCAATACCTGGAGTGAAGCTGGTATACCTGCAGTGGCTGGAGTCAGGTTCTGGCTCATAAAACAGCCCTTTTCATCCTCTGCTACATGCTGGTTCAGGAAAGCTGCCATATGTAGAGCACTGTGTACATAAATCTTGGAATACCATTTCTTGTAGCTTTTGAATACCTCCTTCATGAAACACAGATGGCAAAAATGAAGGCAGGAGTTTTAGTGTTTATCACAAGATTGTTTAAATTGTATTTTGAAATATGCAATTAAAATTTTTGGATCTTCTTTATAAGCATCATTTCAACCAGTCTTCTTTTGGCAGATATTACAAAGATCAACACTTGTGTAGGGACTTACCGGTTGGTCCAGTGATTGAGATTCCATGCTTCCACTCCTGGGGGCACAAGTGGAGAACTAAGATTTTACATGCTGTCTGGTGTGGCCAGAAAAACCCCAACAAACCTAACAAACAAACAATCAAACAAAAAAACAATCTCCAAAACTTTTGTATTGTACCTAAGACTGCTCTAAGAATGCATATTAAAAACATATTTTTATTTTCAAGATGACTTGAACCAAATATTCGACCTCATTTCCTTACCTGGCCTTGATTACTTGTCAACTAAGACATATTTATTGAGAACCAAGCATGCAAAGACACCATGTTATTGTTTTTAAAGCCTCCTACCAATTGGAATGAGCAGATATAAGAACATTGTAGACATCAAGATTTGCATCTTTTAAATGAGCTTTATTGAAGGGCCAATAGAAGACAAGGGAGGATCATGAGAAAAATCAGTAGGAATGAATACTTCTGTTTCTCACCCCAAATTTCACCTTCTGAAGACTTTCTGTCTGTGGCACAAAGTTGCAAGGATAATCTCTACTCCCACTGTTCACTAACTTTAATTTTTTTTTTTTTCTGTGCTAACCAGAGAAAGAAGGGAAAGTGCCTTTGATCACAGGGATGGTAGTTGCGTTGCTCTTAAAAATCTTTCTGAGCATTTCCTTCACCATCTTCTGCCTTACTGGGAATAAGAGCACTGAGTTAGGGAACCACTGACTTAGTTTTCAGTAGGTGTGGAATAGTCAGTGTCCTGTGACTTTGGGGAATCTTATCCCGAGAATACCAATATAAACTACTTGTTTTGGAGAGTAAGTAGAAACATGACTCTATGTTCATTGATATTTGATACTTTGAAAGTGAATTTTTCTAAGCCATTTAAACACATTCCTTCCTGTCACACTGACAATTTAACAATAAATCTAATTGAGAAGTGAAGTAAAGTGAAAATCGCTCAGTTGTGTCTGACTCTTTGAGACCCCATGGACTATACAGTCCATGGAATTCTCCAGGCCAGGATACTGGAGTGGGTAGCCTTTCCCTTCTCCAGGGGATCTTCCCAATCCAGGGATCAAGCCAAAGTTTCCTGCATTGCAGGCGGGTTCTATACCAGCTGAGCCACAGGGTATGCCCAAGAAACTCAGTGTTAATCACAAAAATGGATGTTATTTTCCTACTTCTAAAAAAGGATCAAGAACATTTTATTTAAAAAAAAAATCTTGACCTACTATGTGCTTCCTCTTGCTGAAATAATTTATTTTGCCCTTGGGGCTGAAACTTTAACGTTATCCCACTGATTTCATTAACCATTATTTAGAACCACATGGATGGAGCACACTAGTGATAATTTTATTTGGTTAAAGGGGTTAATTAAGAAATTTTTAGAATAGTAGAAATGCACTGATTATTTTTAAAATGTTTGTTAAAAGAGTTTTTATAGTTTTCCACTTACTAAAATATTTGACATGAACTTTGGCTACAATTTTTAACATATATAATATTTTGGTTTTAGTGCTAAGTTATGTTGCCCCAATTTTTGGAGAAATTTTCCTGAAACATTGTATATTTTTTCTGCTTGTATAAGTAATATATTTTGTTGAAAATACCTTGGAAAATTAAGAACTTCCAAATATAATGTTATCATGGAAGATAACATTTAATTTTTATCAAGGTAAAATTTTTGATTATTTACTTTATTTGCATAAATGTATAACCCAGAGGGATTGTAAATTTCAATAAGTACTATATTCATTTTAGTAAGTATACTTACACTTACTAAAGTATGTGGGAAAGATTGAAGGCAAAAGCAGAAGGAGGAAGCAGAAGATGAGATGGTTAGATGGCATCACTGACTCTGTGGACATGAATTTGAGCAAACTCCAGAAGATGTTGAAGGACAGGTAAGCCTGGCATGCTGCATTCCATGGGGTCGCAAAGAATGAGACATAACTTAGCCACTGAGCACAACAACAAAAAGTATACATTATAAGGATTACACTCACTCCACAAGTCTTTTTGAGAGAGGTGGAGAAGGAAATGGCAACCCACTCCAGCGTTCTTGCCTGGAGAATCCCAGGGATGGGGAAGCCTGGTGGGCTGCCGTCTATGGGGTCGAACAGAGTCAGACACGACTGAAGCGACTTAGCAGCAGCAGCAGCAGCAGCAGCAAGGCAATACATTAAACATCAAAATAGATCATGGGCTTCCCAGTGGTGATAGTGGTAAAGAATCCACCTGCCAGTGCAAGAGATGCAAGAGACAATGGGTTTCATCCCTGGATCAGGAAGATCCCCTGAAGTAAGAAATGGCAACCCACTCCAGTATTCTTGCCTGGAAAATCCCATGGACAGAGGAGCCTTGTGGGCTACAGTCCACAGGGCTGCAGAGAATCAGACATGAATGAGGCACTAAGCAAGCAAGTGTAGTTAGATCATATACATAAAATGGAAATTTATGTATAACAACTTTCAATTAAATTTGTGTAATTTAAGATTTTTTAGTGAGCATTATCAAAAGTACTATTTAAGCATGGTTGCTTTTAAGAAAATTGCTCTTTAGACATACTGTAGATTGGGTTCCAGTTACTTATCAACAAAACCATAGCCGTTCTCAGTAAAATTTAAAGGGAGTTTTTCTAAGTTCATCAGCTTGAAAGCTTATGGAGAAGGAAGAGCAAGTATCTCTTTGAATTTCCTCCAGTCCAGTTAGTCATCACTGTTAGAATAGTTACAGGATTTTAGAATTGGAAAAAAATGTTCATACGTATTCCAAATCCTCTACTTTAGAAATGAGCCAGTGAACACCCAGAAATGTTATCCTATCTCATCTTATCCTTTCAAAAAGATGGCGTCATGATATAATTGTGACCTTTGAGACTGTCAACTCCACAAGGACAAGGGTTCTTTTGGTTTATTCAGGGTTTACTGTTGCTGAAGTAGTACTCGATATGTGCTCAACGAAGTAAGTGCATTAATTTGTTGGGCACATGCTTTTAGAAAGCCCACATGCCTGCTTAATGGCTCAGTTGTGTCCGACTCTGCGCCCCCATGGACTGTAACCTGCCAGGCTCCTCTGTCCATGGGGTTTTCCAGGCAAGGACTCTGGAGTAGGTTGCCATTTCCTTCTCCAAGGGATCTTCTCAATGCAGAGATAGAATCCACATCTTTGCATTGGCAGGCGGATTCTTCACCGCGGGGAAGCCCTGAGGGGAGATGGTAATCGCCTGTATCACCCACGGTGCTTGCTTACTCACAAAGTTCTCCTCCCATGTGGAAAAGACGATCAAGAGTATCAAAATACTTCAACAACTTAGTATTTTTTCTCTTCCCCAAGAGATGTTAAGCCCTTCAAGATATGCAGGAACTTTAGAGAATAGAAAATGAGACCTCAAAAAACAAATTTATGAGGGAAACTAATATTTCCAGAATGCAGCTCTGTATTATAATTCTCAAGGTTCACTAACACTGTGCCTTGTCTGAGGGAAACACCCCTGCCTTCCCTGCCTTATTCTTTTATACTCTCTCTCTCTCTCTTTATTCCCCCCTCAGGAGGATGTTCTCAGAGTTGTCAGACTGGAAAATACATTCAGGAAAAAACTCACATTGAGATAGAGATGTTCGATTATAAGATACTTTTGTTAGTATTTTTATTTAAAGAATATGAAGGAAAAATTAGCGAAAGAGTTTTAGGCAATGGACACTCATAATGGTAGATCTGAGGGGTCGATTTACCTCGCTGATCCTTCTGTCACATATGGAATGCAGTTAGAAGTCTTTATGCCATGTGTTTAGTTGAATTTGGTTATTCATAAATATAATATCAAACATTTTCTTTAAAATGCTTTGTTATACTTGATTTTTTACCCAACATTATAACTAGGATATGTATTAGTTTTCTTAGCTATTTAGGTCAGCCTTAACAGAGCTTATGGAATAGGTTATCAGTTTTGAAGTATAAAACAATTTAATATCCCAGTTAAATTTTTCTGTACAAGTATGCTATTTTACATACACAATAAAATGAAATAAATGTTTTCTTACAAGTGCTAGAATCACACATTTACTGACACTTTATTCATATATTAACTAACATTAATCAGTTATTCCAGAAAGTATTTTAAAGGTTATCTTAATTGACCTTTGCAGGCACCATGTGCTCTTGAAACTTTATATTTCATAATATCTGACTTTAGAACTTAGAGTATGTAGAGACAAAGTCTTGAATCTGGATGAGCTATAGCCATTTTATATGACATGTGCTTTGAATTGTGCACAATTAGGGTCAAGTCGTTTGCATGCTTTTTCTTCGTTCTGTCTTCTTCTCTGTACACGTGGGCTAAAAAGTACAAGGGTCTGGTATCCTAGATCCTATTGATTATGAAGATTATATCAATTAATCTTTTAAACACTGATACTTTTTAACTGCCTCAGCATGAGGAAGATACGCCAGCTGCAGGCATTAATATTTTGTTATACCAGTCACAGGAGGGATTTATAGAAATAATTTGACTACATGTTTATAACAGAGTGAATAAAGGTAATTCATTTTTAAATGTGTCTTTAGATGCTAACATCTGCCCCCCTCCCCTCAAGAGAGAATATTTTCCCAGTGTTTGCATTATTTCTCCAAAATACCTCTTTGAAATATTTTAATTCAATATAGCTCTGAAATTTTCTCTGAAAATATGTAATTTTCTGCATATAACATTTAAATAAGAAGAATATTATAACTGTAGCAAATTTAATGCCACAAGATGAATTACTAACAGACCCTTCATATATAAGTGCCTATAATTTTGCTAAACTGAGTTCAGGGCTATAGTTTAAATGCACATATTCTTTGCTCAAATGTAAATTGTCTTTAAAATTAAAGAAAATATTATCTCAGTTATTTTTGTGGGAGGCTATGATCTATTTTCATCATAAAAACAGTTCAAATTTTAGTGTATCTTGTTACTTCAGTGTAGATGTATTTAGAAACTGATGACAGATTCATATATTTTTAAGTTAAAATGATTTACCCATTTTGTAATGACAATGATCAAACACATAAAAACTAAATGTAAAGTTCAGTATCTGAAGGTATATTTCCTTTGTATTCCTAGGGAAAAATGTCACTATTGAGAATACAGTACTTCCACATCTCCTGTATAACTGAACATACCGTTTTAGAATTACACATTGTAATTTAAGATTTTTAACTTAAAATGAGAAAAAAATTTAAATTCTGGAAAGATAAACAATAAAATATCTACAGGGGTTAATGTAATTTAGTCATTTTAGGAAGCGTACTGAAAGATGGTATGCAATTTTCTACCCATAAACATGTAAAAGTGAGTCCTTGAAATTTAGTGGGCATGAGGATGACAGAAATTGTTAAAAATGTGAATTTATATGACATCTCCCTGACCCACCAATCTATATTTTAAAGAATATAACATAGAGGTCACTTCAAGACACACTAATAATTGTGAAGAATTTAATTTTTCCCATACGTGTGAGCTCTTCTTGGTTTTTAAATCAAGTATCTGTCTATGTATCAATATGACATTTATTTTAGAAATTGACCTCTGTAACACTGAGGGAGGTTTTGTAGTTATCATTGTTTTGCTTTTTGATGAGCCATCATAAATATTTGGAAATGATTAACAGGGCATCAACACGTATTTCCCGAGTGAATGATACTTGTTTGCTACTCTGCTAACTCGTGGAAACCAAAAGCTTCAGATAAAATCTCTGACCTCTCAAGATGTTTAATTTGGTTAGGAAATTAAAGCACCTAGATGAAAATGTTAATGACACTATAAAAATATGAAATGAGCTATTCTAAGACTCTCAAGACCTTGTTGGTAAATGCAGAGAGCATTAAGAATCAGGAAGTGTGAATATGGTTACTCTCCTAGCAGCCCTTTGACGTGTATCTTTAACATTTGACCTTACTACATTGCCACCATTAAAATTAGTATGAAAACATTTTCCTTTTTCAAATTGCTAGCTTATTGTGAGATGTGTTTATAATAATTGATATGAAATCTTATGTTATAAATAATTCAATGAATATATGATTCCTAAGAATTTTAGGAATTAAATGCTAAAAGAGACTAAAAGGCTAAGGTAATTATTGAGAATATGTGTGTAAATTATTGCCAGGGCAAGATTTTGACAAGTAGAAAGACGCAATGAACACAGATGGTCATACAGCAACACATGAAGGTGTAGCTCTAGAGAGCCACTTTTGGGAAATTCTCAAAAATATTCTTACTTTTAAAGGAGAGATAGAAAGCTCTCTTGTGTACTATAATTTTAGGTGTTATTGTAGTAGTACGTGTTTTTATTGTCAGGATTATGTATTACATATATACTTATAAAACTTAACTGTAAATTAATAGCAATGGGATATTATATATGCATAAGGAAATGGAACTATGGTTACTAAGGGAAACATTAGTTTGAATTTTCTTGAGTCATTATATGGAAATCTCAACAGAAGCACTTTATTTAAAGTTTTATTTTAAATCATACAGATCAATTACATTGAAATAATTGGTAGCAATCATAATCAGGTCTTTATTTCTGCTAATATTTTTACTTGTGAAGAATTCTTGTACATCTAAAATTCGGTGTATTAGTTAAGAAATGTTTATTGAATAGATCTACATGTAAGGAACCACATTTAAAACTCTATGCAATGATGAAAAAGCATAACGTAAAGTACTAACAATTAAGAAATTTGCACTCTGGTTGTAGGGTTAAGATATGCATTGCAATATCTGTAGGTCAGTAGAATGACTCTGTAATTAACATCAGCAAAGTTGACTGGATAAAAGATAGAGTCATTCAAAAGGGAAAAACATCCTGATTCACTGGACCAGCTGGAGAAAGGGGAGAGCCTGAGTCACAAGTTCAAAGTGAGCTTTACATGGTCAAAGAGGGCATTTCAACATAGGCAATTGTTGTGAGCAAAAAAAAAAAAAAAAAAGCAATATTTAGTGAATAGTATGGGGGGTATTCTCTCAATTAGGCATCAGAAATAGGTGTCAGAGAACATTCTCATCAGTTAGGCTTGCCATGAAGGGATGAACTCATTTTTTGTGTTAGTCGTTCTTCAAATGGTAAAGCACCCGTTTTCTCCCCTCTTCTGTGTCCTTCTGATCCTTACATCGATTCTCTGGTGCCCTGCCTGTGTTCCTGTAATTAGCTGCTGACTCTCTACCCACCTGCTGCAGTGCTCCCTATTACCTTCTGCACAGACCTCTATACCACCTACAGCTCTGTCTTCACTTTTCTTATCAGATAGAGTAGACAGAGTAGACAAGTATTGATGTTCCAAATCAAATTTCAGAAATCTGCCTCCTACCAGAGAAGAGTATAGTGTTAGCAGTTTGATGTGCTGTCTTCCAGTTTTTAAGACACAAAGATACAGTGTGTACATAGAATATACGTGGGGCTTCCCAAGTGGCGCTAGTGATAAGGAACCCTGTCAGCAATGCAGGAGATGTGGGAAACTCCGGGTCGATCCCTGGGTGAGGAAGATCCTTTGGAGCAGGGCATGGCAACCCACTCCAGTATTCTTGCCTGGAGAATCCCCATGGGCAGAGGAGCCTGGCGGGCTACAGTCCACAGGGTCACAAAGAATGGGATATGACTGAAGTGACTGAGCACACACGCACGCATAGTATATACACAGTATTCTTAAAAATTATTACTTTATTGCTGCTGCTGCTGCTAAGTCGCTTCAGTCGTGTCCAACTCTGTGCGACCCCATAGACGGCAGCCCACCAGGCTTCCCCATCCCTGGGATTCTCCAGGCAAGAACACTGGGGTGGGTTACCATTTCCTTCTCCAATGCATGAAGGTGAAAAGTGAAAGTGAAGTCGCTCGGTCGTGTCCGACTCTTAGCGACCCCATGGACTGCAGCCCACCAGGCTCCTCTGTCCATGGGACACTCCAGGCAAGAGTACTGGAGTGGGGTGCCATTGCCTTCTTATTACATCTCACTTAATGATTTTTGAGAATTTTACACACATAATTAACCTAGTTTTGAAACGCTGTTTTACTGGCTGTATTGTATTCTGTGCTATGGTTTAGGCTTCCTGAATTTCATTTTCCTCATCTGCAAAATGAGACTAATAATAGCTTGCAAAGATATTTTGAGTTAAATGAGATGACATGTAGTGAAAGATGGTAGCACAGGTGAGGAAAAAAAGATATTGCAAGTTGAATTCATGATTGGGAAGTTGGGGAGCAGGAATGTGGGTAGTGAGAATATGAGGTTGGTTCAGATGTATTTTACTCAATACTCTAGCAGGGCATCCAAGTGGAGACCTTGAGAAGACATTTGGAAGTGAACCTGGGGCTCAGAACATACGAGTGAAGGAGGCACATGTATGGTTTAGGAATCCCTATATACCTCCCACAGGGTAGACCCTGAGAATGTGTGAGTCTCAAAACTTGATGTAAAAAATAGGATGTATTTTGGAATACTGTCATAGGCAGTTGTAAGTGGCCTTGGATTGGAATCCCAGGTTTTACACTGGCTGATGATTTGGACATGGTAGTTACTCCAGTGTTCTTGCCTGGAGAATTCCAGGGACGGGGGAGCCTGGTGGGCTGCCGTCTATGGGGTCGCACAGAGTTGGACACGACTGAAGCGACTTAGAAGCAGCAGCAGCAGCAGTCACTTTCTCTGCCTAGGATGAGGCAGACCTAGGGCCGTTCTCGTGTTTCAGTGGAACACCCTGTAGGGGGTCTGTGCCCAGCTAGGAGGATCAAATACAATTGATTATATTCAGTGAGTACTTACCATTGCCATACATGCCTCTAACTCCGCAGGTATTTCCTCATTTAACCTTCGAAAAAGCTCCGAGAGTCAGGGGCCATCCTTAGCTTCATTTCACTGCTGAACGAGGTCAAGCACAGGGAGGCTGATACACTGCAGGGAACAATGTCTCTACAGGTGGCACCCGAGACCCCAGCCAGCCTGGCTCTGAGTCTGAGCTCTAAACCATCAGTGACACCAACGTGGTAAAATTGTGCTTAGCATGTCTGTGCTAGGAAAATGGAAAAGGAAACCAAAAACAAAGAAAAATTGGTGTCCTCGACAGTAGAATGCCTTGGAAGAAGCAAAAATCATCCTCTAATGATATGGTTCAGAGGGGGGATATGTCCTAGTTCCAGGCAAAAGGAAAAAAAAATTACCAGAACGAGAGGACCAGTATACGAAACCTGGATGTTCGTGAAGCTCCTAAGGAAGGACTGGGTTCTCCTAGAACAGTGTAACAATCCTCACTGGTTGGATTTTTATATTTTGGGTCAAGAAATAATAGCAACAATTTAATTATATTTACTATCTATAATAAATATGACATAAGATGTAAATGCTAAATAACAACTTTTGTGATTACACATAAGATGTTTTTTCTATACTATGTGTTACATACTTTAAGGATAACAAATATGTCTTAGAGTTTTATTTTTGTAATATGAGACATTACTCATTCTAGAGTGGGTGCTGACTTACTGTTACTGATTTAAAAGCTATATAACATAGTCTATTTTTCCTTTATTATTTTCAAGACTTTATGAATGGAGTATTATTTAATTTGGCTTATAAATATTTTACTCTAATATAGTTAATGTAAATGTTAAAAGCCTTTCCATGATTTATTTCTTTATTCACGCATTCATTCTCCCATTCATTCGTAAGTATGCAATTCTCTATGTCATCATCACATTTTCTTCTCTCCTCTGTTATTCCTACAAGCTCTTATTTCTCCCATTTAAAACAAGTATTTTATTTTTATCACTTTCTCCACCAGTTACTGCCCCCATTTCTTTATTCCTTTTTATAGCAAAACCCTTGAGACAAGATTATCAATTAATCTGCTCTCATTTTATATTTCTCCCACTCCAAACAGATGTTGCCAGAAACTGCTCCTCTTAGAATCATCAGCAACCACCAGACTGCTTAGTCCAAGGTCACTTCTCAGTCTCATGGTGCCCTTGCAGCCTTTGACCGGCTGTTTTCTTCATGTTTCAGCACTCACTCCTGACTTGATCCATGTCTGCTCCTGACTTCTGGAGGTGGGAGAAGGCCTGGGGCACTTTTCTTTATCCTAGAATACTGGAATGAATGAAGTATCTGAGCAATTCGAGAGAGGTGATGGTAGTGGCTCCTGCTAGAATTGCAAGCAGCTGGGGTCGCACAGAGTCGGACATGACTGAAGCGACTTAGCAGCAGCAGCAGCAGCTCTCAGCTTGATCCCAAAGGAGACTTTTTGCAAGAGAGGTTCAGACTAAGTTGGTCAGAAGCTGAGACATTTTGCTAGTGAATGATCTGGGGGAATTAATCTCATACTTCAGCCTTGGTAGAGAAATGAGCCTGTGCTATATATAAAGGGTAACCTTAACCAGACGGTAGGACCCACTAAATTAACTGCTCCTCTTTTTCAGATTTAAAGTTTTTGAGTAAATCTTATGGTTTCAAGGCCCATAAATTTGGCAAAGTCAAATTCTCTGTTTATTTTATGCTTGTGTGTGTGAGAAAGTTGTAGTCTATTGGCATATTGATATAAATAGATTAATTAAGACATAGTAAGCAATTTAATAAATATTTGAATAGTTGTGACCTGATGAGCATTAGATGAATAGGCTTATTTGGTCCCCAAATTATTAACTCCAGTTATTCTTATAAATTCTAACTTGAGCTTTTCTAGAATAAGATTAACCTTAAAAAATATTGGTTACTTCTACAGCTAAAAGAAAGAGTTCTTTCATCCCTTTTATCTACTCTAAATTTTAAGCTCTACCAAATATTCATTCACAATTGAATTAGACCAGATTGACAATTTTTAAAATTTGACCATTTTGAGCTTAGTTTAATATGAGCCTAATTTAGTGTGTAACTTCTGGATAATGTAAAAAAAAAAAAAATCAGTGAAAGAATCATTCAACTGAATTTTTTTTTTTTTGGTGGGGCGGGGGAGAGCAGCTATTACTTGTTTCCCTCTCCTTCTTCAAGATGCTTTGCCAAGTGTTAAAATATAAAAGATAATTTAGCTAGCTTATTTTTCAGTTACCATTATTAAGCCACAAATAAAGACAGCTCTACCAAAAAGTTCATGGATATGAAGATCCACCTGCTCAGAAAGCTGAATTGCATCACTGAATTAGCCCCTCGTTGTATTTTTTTTTTCCACAGTGATCGTATGAAGCCCAAACAGCAAATATATCATCATCACCATTCTCTCTCTTTTTCTCTCTCACACCTGCTTCTCTTGTAACCTTGCATTGATTCCCTCTTGAGGCTGAACTTCCATACTCAGAATTCCACCAAAAGAAAAGGAAGACTTTCTTACCAGCTTCAGTTAGAAAAATCCCAGGAAGCACTCTTGTTGACCTGCTTAGGGGAATAGGAATACCCCACCCTGAACAGAGCGACGGGGTCCAGGTGTGTGGTTGACCCAGCCTGGCTGAGGTGTCAACTCCAGTGGCCACACAAGTTAAGTGTTATGTCCGTGACTTTCACCAGAGTCAGGGACCCAAGAGCCGAGTGGAGAAGGGAGGTTTCTAGTAAACTCTACTAAACTCTCCAGTCTCTTCAGTGCTTTATTTTTTCTGTTCAATCAGTCCCTATAAATCTCTTCATTCCCTGCTGAGCCTGGGCCCCATATTTGGTAATCAGAACCGTTCCATTCTAATATCTGATATTCTACAATGTTCTACACATTCCTATCCAGTAACTTGGCATCAGTACCAGGGTTCACTGTTTATTGTTACACCCAGACAGTATCCCACTTGGAAACGGTCACACAGTTGTGCATTTGGGATGCAGCATTCATTTCTGAGTTTCAGGAGACATCTTCTCAAGCCATTCATTGTCCTCTGTCAACCGCATTCTCTTTCTGCTGCCAGTGATCTCAAACCTTCACCAGTCTTCTCAAAATCTGATCTCCTCACCCCCGACATATGACAATTCCTGCCATTTACTGAGAATATTTTAAACATCTGGAATGGTTCTGTATGTTTCACTTCACCCATTCTATCTTCTAAAATATTGACAAACCCCTGTCCATCTATACCTATCTAATCTATTTCCTTTTAGGTTCAGGAGGTGAAAGCTGCTTCAAAGTCAAATTGTTCACCTACGCTATTAACCCAAACCTCTATTGCTTCATTCAAGGCTTTATCCAATCTGTCCCTTCTCTGTCTGTGTCACCACTCACCTCTTCTCTAAGAACTATTTCTCTAGATGAGTTTAGCTCTGCAATAATTAAAAACAGACACAGTCACCATACTCTGGCACACATGTGTGCCTGCATGCACACAGACCTTCCCCTGGACTCTTCTCCCCTCTTGGCTGCCTCTCTCCATCACGTTCATGAAATTTCTCTGAAGAGCAATTTCCAATCATTGCCTCTGACCTTCCAGCTCTGGCCCCTGCCCAACCTTCTGCCTTCTGGCTTCACATCCTTGGTCCACAGTGACGGCTTTAGTAGGATTCTAACAACCTGTTTGCCAAATTCACTGAGCATTGCCAGTTGTCGTGCTGGACTTTATTTTGACTTTTGTCTCTGCTAGTCACTCTGTCCTTCTCCAGACCCCCATTCCCATGTCGTCTGTGACTCTGTGCCACTCAAGTTAGACTGACACCATCCCCCCAGTTCTGTTCTGACTCTCTGCTGCTGCTGCTGCTAAGTCACTTCAGTTGTGTCCGACTCTGTGTGACCCCATAGATGGCAGCCCACCAAGCTCCCCCGTCCCTGGGATTCTCCAGGCAAGAACACTGGAGTGGGTTGCCGTTCCCTGCTCCAATGCATGAAAGTGAAAAGTGAAAGTGAAGTCGCTCAGTCGTGTCTGACTTTTAGCGACCGCATGGACTGCAGCCCCCCAGGCTCCTCCGTCCATGGGATTTTCCAGGCAAGAGTTCTGACTCTCTAGGGCTTATCATTTTTCTTTTTTCTTAAATTTTAATTTTCCACGTTTTTGTGATTCCATAACTGTCATATTGATTTTCTCGACCATCATACTCTCCCCAGGATTAGATTGGTAATATCTTATTAGACTGTAATATCTTGTTAGATGGCGCTGTAGTGCCATGTGGGCATGTCCACATGGATGTCTTCTTCCATAGCATCTGAAATTTCCAAAATTAAACTCATGATTTTTTTTTTCTCCTGAGCTGATCACGCTTCTATTTTCTTCATTTTTAGTCATTGGCACTACTATGTGTACGCAATTCCTGATAGTATGAAAGACTAATACCTAACTAGCATTTATTGGGTTCGTAGTATGTGCTTGACAATGCCAGGTACCTTATATGAATCATGTCAACTAATATTAACAGTTTGTGAAGCTGATGGCACTTTATTTCCATTTTATAATTTTGGTATATGAATTGAAATGTGTTAAATAATTTGCCAAAAGTCACTCAGGAAGAATAGCATTGGGATGCTCATTGGGAATGCATGTTGACCATATGGTCCTTCCTGGGAATGATTTTTTACTTTTCTTTAACCTTCTATTCTGAACAGTCACCTTGTCATTTTACTTCTCCAATATTTCTTGAGCTTCCCAGGTGGCACAGTGGTGAAGAATCCACCTTCCAATGCAGGAGCTACAGGAGAGGCAGGTTCGAGTGCTGGGTTGAGCCCTGGTTTCTTGAACATGTTGTCCTCCCCAAAGTCTCTCCATCTCATCAAAATACCCTTATATTTGTGCTTACTTTTACTATGTTGAAATATTGCATTGATACCCTTTCTTTCTTAAGAACTGTATACTTCTTAAATACATTAATCTAGCAATCTACAGGGGTTAATCTACAGGGATTCATATATGAATATATATGAGAAAAGCAAATCAAGATGAAAAACAGACACACTTTCTGGAGTTATTCTTCCCTGTTCAAAGTGTTTGCGTGGTTTCCACTGCTTCTGAGATAAATTCCAAACTCCTAAATGCATTTTGCAAGGCTCTGTTGACCAAGCCTCTGTGCACACACACCCCCAGCTCCCTCACTGCTGGTTCCCCTTTTCATTAGAGATGCATACTGCTGCGGCTCTGGCTGCAGCCTGCACTGTCCCTCCCTCCTTCCTTTTGCTCTCACTGCGGCCTCCTCCTGGGAGCCCTCCCCCTGCTCTTTCCCTTTAACTCTGGTCACTCCTGCAGTCCCCAGCCAATCAATCACCTGTCCATATCTGCTCCTTCTAACTGGTATGTCTCTGCTTCCAGAAAGTCTTCCTTGAATTTCAGAGCAAAATAACGACCATTTTCTTTTTTCCATGTTAATTTTTGTGATGTCTTTTGATGAACTTGTCATTTAGGTTTATAATCATCTATTTAGGGGGCTTCCCTGGTAGCTCAGCTGGTAAAGAATCCAGCTGCAATGCTGGAGACCCCGGTTCGATCACTGGGTTGGGAAGATCCCTAGGAGAAGGGAACAGCTACCCACTCTAGCATTCTGGCCTGGAGAATCCCATGGACTGTGTAGTCTGTGGACTGTGTGTAGTCCATGGGGTCTCAAAGACTCAGACATGACTGAGCGACTTTGACTTTCATTTCTATCTAGGCTTCTTGAAATCAGGGTCTATATTCTTTATATTCTATTGCCTAACCCTAGAATGCTCTATTTCCTTAGTGTGTTATTTCTTTTTCCACAAATAATAGTATTATTCCACAGAGTAAATGAATTTTGAGTTCGATCCTGAATAATAGGTTTAGAAATTGATTGACTAAAGGAGAGGAAATATATTTGAACATATACCTGACCATTTTTAGGATTAATTTTTCACTGTATCAAGTTGCACGGAGTCGGACACGACTGAAGCGATTTAGCAGCAGCAGCCTTTATATTTATAATAGTCCATGTGTTTTTTTGTACCATGTATTCCACACTGTATTTTTCATGAACTATGCATATATTTAGAAGGTGAGTAATGAACTAGGTATGGAAACAAAACTGTTTCCTAAAATCGGTTGATTGTGTGATTAATTATAAAGTACATTAAAAACTGCACTGAGTGACATGGCATCTATGGTTGGCAATAGACATGCTGGGGATAATTTATTATTAAAGACCTTTAACATTTAAAAAACCCAATTAAAAAAACTTATAATTGATGGATAGGAAAATTTCTCTTTAAAAAGCAGCAATAAGATTAGCAACATCACACAACCTCCAGGAAAATGCTGATCTCAAATAATAATAAATCATCTGCCTGGTCTTTGAGTGAGTTAAATATCACTGAAGAAACTTCACTGATAACACCTCAGGCTATGATCATGTTAGATTTCTTTAGATGATAAGAAATGGAGATCAGTCAGGGTAGGGAAAGGGGGGTGGAAATTTCAGAAAAGGAAAAAAAAATCTCCATCCTTATAGATGGCAGTCTTTATTTTCCTTTCTGATCTGAGACAGTCACTCTGACTCTAGATTAGTAGCTTAAATTCTTACTTCTCAGAACCAATTGCTTTTCTTTTCTAAGGCTGCTCAGTTACACATCTCCATTAGATAGTGAACTTGAGTGAAAATATTTGACAATAGAAAAAGATCATCACTATTTAAAATGCTCATATATGTTCTTATACAAAAATAAAATAAAAATTTCATATGAAAATTTTGTCAAGTTTAATTCTAAAATACTCTACATTTTAGTATTTATTATGATTTTCATATTTGTTTCTCAAACATTCAAAAATTAGCTTTGCTCTCTTAACTCCTTTGATTTGTTGATTTCTTGGGAGAGTTTTAAAAAATAATTTAAACACTTGTTAAAATAGCAGAAACCTGTTTGATAAAGTTGAATTGATTGAATTATTTTAAGATATTCATCACTGCATGTCCCTTCAGTATTATTCATCAACCTTTCTACTGAATTTTATTTTTTCTGATGTATCTTATGAGTAAAGGCATATGTTAAGGTAAATATTTTAAACTACTTTGACTGATGTAGTAGAAGATGCTGATGAATTGGAAAATCAAATGTTTCAGAGAACAGCTAGATTGGAAGAGAATGTGTTGTTACTTCCAGAAAAATTCCATTTTCCTGGCAAAATAATAAACATAAAATCAGTAGAAAGTGCCCTTGGAGACTTGGCAGCTGTTGTGCAAATGAAATCAGACCTGGTTATGTGAAGCAGGTTCATTTGGAGACGGAAAATGTGACTCTCTCAATCTTCATTTTCTGGTTAAACAGAGGCTAATAGAGTTTGTGGTCTTGTCACAATACCTCTTTTAAAGGTACATAGAGTCTTTAAAAGGAGACTAATTAAAAAAATTAAAGAGTGCCTGTCTCATCAAATGCTATAAACCTCTTCATTATTGATCTATTCCTTTGTAACAGCAGGAGAGTTGTTTATGTTAGAAGTTGCTCAGGATTCATAGAGAAATAGTTTCTGCTTTTCTGTAGTTGTTAACATTTCCGTTTAAATACAAGTAGGGGACCATCAGAGTTTTGCTAAATTCTTTGTTGCTGAAATAAGGCTTAAGAGAAAAAAAAAATTATATATATATATATATATATACACACACACAAATCGTTGCCATCTTTGGCAAAATCTTTTTGGCAACATATTCTTTGCCATCACTATAGTAAAAAAAAAAAAAGTCTTTTGTGCAATTTTATTCCACCATAAAAGCAAATTTCGAATTATGGATACTAGTGAGAAACAGGAAAACAAACTTAAAATGTGGTAAAGTTCATTTAAGCATTTATAATAAAGCTTAATTCGTATTTTATTATTTTTCATAGTGCGTTAGTACTAAACTGAAGTTGGCTTTGTATTACCCATCAAGAAATGAGTTCTGCAAACATGATGGGACATAAAATATAAAACAAATTTTAGTGTAAACATTTTGTAGGCAAAAATGTACTTATTCAGAAATCTATACCCTTTAAGTGAAAATCACTCAGTCGTGTCTGACTCTTTCTGACCCCGTGGACTGTAGCCTGTCAGGCTCCTACACCCTTTA
This sequence comes from Bos grunniens, assembly GCF_055505025.1. Taxonomy (NCBI): domain Eukaryota; kingdom Metazoa; phylum Chordata; class Mammalia; order Artiodactyla; family Bovidae; genus Bos; species Bos grunniens. Next base: position 12,775,837 of record NC_141191.1, read on the forward strand.
TTCCTGCACCCTTTACAACATATCATAATTAATATTATTTTAAGTAACACTTGTGTGTGTGTGCTAGGTCACTTCAGTCGTGTCCGATCCTTTGTGACCCTGTGAACTGTGGCGCCAGACCCCTATGTCCATGGGATTCCCCAGGCAAGAATATTGGAGTGGGAAGCCATTCCCGTTTCTAGGGGATCTTCCCCATTCAGGGATCAAACCCGGGTGTCTTGCATTGCATGTAGATTCTTTACTGTCTGGGTCACCAGGGAAGCCCCAAATAATACTTACATTGATTTAAAATATTGTCTTATTTTTATACCTCAGAATAGTCTCCACCAGTCTAGAGAATTGATTAATTTTTGTTTTATTTCTCACCAAAAATTTTATGAAATCTCAAAGAAGTGATGCATTTTAGTCTTTATTTTTATATCTTTGCTATCTTCTTCAATTTTCGAGAGATTAATACGCAGAAAGAAATGATCAAATAGACAAAAAGATAAAAGGAAAAATGATGATTTGCATTATTCCTGTAAAATCAATTCCAGAGTAATTAAATTCTGTTGCTGCCAATGCAAAATTTTATTGAAATTGTGTTGATATCTATCATTGAGGAAGTGCCAGTTTCTGTAACAACTTGATTACTTTGAGAGAAATTGCATTTTCTGTCAGCATATCTCCTAATCCTACTACTTTTGTCCAAATGATTAAAATGTGAGCAGGAAGACTCAAGACTGACTTTGTCATGTTCTCTTCCTCGAGGCCCTTGTAGTTTATAATATCTCAGCTTTTGCCATTTCTTTGTCCTTCCTCGGACCTTGAGATTCATGTATTTGGTCACATACTGACAAAAAAAAAAAAAAAAAAAGAAAGAAAAACATGTCCAAAAACAAACTCTTAATTGTTCTGCAAACAGACGGACTCCACTTGCCAACTTTGCTCTTGAGCTCCATCGCATGTGCGTGGTGGGCACGGTGCTGGGGCTGTGGGGGCAGCAGTGACTGCCCTCGAGGCTTCGCTGGCTTAGCCCTGGCCCGTCTCTTAGTCTCCCGTCCACAGCCCTGCCCCACTCAGGGGCCCTGGCATTCACCCTGTGCGTTCTTCCAGACCTCGCTTCCAAACCTAGGAAGGTTTTTGGCCATCCCCCACCTTTGTTTCTGATATAACTTCTGAACTCAAAAGGAATCCCTTGCATCCCATACTACTTGGCTCAGAAGTCATCAGAATTTTGAAATGAAGATATATTATACTTCCTTATTTTCTGTGTCCGTAATTTAGCTGATTCTGTATATCTCATTTCTTGTGTCTTTTGTAAATCAGTTTTTGTTAAATCAACTCTATTTCCATATCACAAACAATGCCTGCTTTGTGTTATCTGTTGCTGTTCCAATCCTCTTATTCCTCTTTACCACCTGGTCATAGATCACTTACCTTCTAAGTCCCCCTGAAGTTCAGTTATTCCTGGAAGACTTTACATCTCCAGTGATCATTTACCTTCAGCTTTTCTGTCATTCTTGCACGTAAGGGTCAGAGTCAGTCCTTAATTATTATCTAATCTTTCTTTCTCACTAGTTTGAGTTGGTTAAGTGCTTTAATGGTTTTCCATTGATCTGACAACAAACTAGAAAATCCCACCGTGGCTCACAAGGACCTTTACTCTCTGACCCATCTTTCCCTCAATATTAGCATCTCTCTGCCACATCCCATGATGACAGAGTCTAGTCAGGGCGGGGCCTCCACATTTTCACAAATACTCTAGTCTTCCTCAAGTTCCTAGGCCTTTGCACACACAGATTCTTCTACCTGGAACAGTCTCTTTTCATCAGACCTCCCTTCCACCTGTGGCAGACTTTGGAGAGTCTAGATGGTCGCGTCCTTCTCCAGTCTTGTTTATCAGGCCCATGGGAGCAGGCACGTCCTCTGTGCCCTCTCGAATACCCTGTAAGAGTCCTTTCCCGGGACTCACTGTTCTCTAGTGCCTTCCCTTTCAATGTGTGGAGGTCAGAATATGTCAATCCCATTCCATGTTTTATTCCCAGCATTTAGTGTATGTTTGTTGAAAGCGTGGAAAAATTAAAGTACTGCTGGTGTTTTCATTTATTTAGCTTAAGTTTTCCCTTTAGGTAGTTTTGAAGCTTCCCATGAACCTAAAGCATATCTAAAGCATAACTATATTACATTTAGTAACTTTCCTAAAAATACGTCAAGCAGAGGTGCTGTCACTTTTCACACAGGATATGGTTAATTAACTAAACCCTAATTCTGAAAAACATTTTTATTTTTTAGCATTCATGGTACTAAAGACTATGTATCCTTACTTTACTAGTAGAATCATTTATTTGCAGTTAAAGGCAAAGTACAAAAATGTAACAAGATAAAGTTTAGGGAAAAAAATACTCAAGTTTTCAACATTAAGTTCTTAGCAGTTATGAGAAAGACAACTTATTAACAGTAAAAGGGAACTTATCTCCAAAACAGAAAGAGACTCACAGGCATAGAAAACAAATTTAGAGTTACCAAAGGAAAAAGAGAGGGTGGGAGGATGGATAAATTAGGAGGTTGGGATTAATATGTACACACTATTATATATAAAGCAGGTAAGCAGCAAGAACCTACTGTATAGCACAGGCAACTGTAATTAATATCTTGTAATTGAAAAGGGAAGAGAATTTAAAGACTCATATATATTTCATATATATATACACACATGTATTTCAAAGTGAGCTAAATAAATGCATTTTTGTTTGATAAAACCACTAGTTCTAAGGATTAACTTTATGATGTTCTGATAACAACAGAGGGGATTTTAAATAGTAGATGTGCATCTGATGAGTTCACATATAGACTTAAAATTTGTAATCATCATGTGCTCTGGAAGTAGAAGGAGATCTGAAAAAAACATCCAGTCCAATGCCCATGTATTTTAAATAAGAAGAATAAAAAGGAAGAAAATTATAAGAAGTTCTCATAAGCCTAGGACAAGCTTAAGAAAAAACTAAGATTAAAATTTCAGTTTCAAACCAAGATTAAAACTAAATTATCACCCTATACTGTGTAAGATGTTCCTCAAAAGCTGGATGATAATTTGGGTTCAAAGACACCTGACATATGATTTACATACTGAACACAGTACAACTAATTCTAAATAGTGCAAGATCAAGAGAAAGACTAGATAAATTATTATTTAATGGGAAGTATGATATGAGAAATGACATACAGATGTATGTATTGTTTTTGTTTGGTTAGTTTGACTTTTATTGAAGTATAGTTGATTTATAATATTGTGTTAGTTTCAGGTGTACACCACAACAATTCATATATATATATATATATAAACATATATATGTAATATATATATATATATATATATATAATTTTGGTGGAGGAAATGGGAAACATTGCTTACACAAATTCTGACACCTTCTCTTGTGGTTTAGAAAAGTGAAGGAGACAGAAGGCAGAAGCGTGTACAAAGACAGGAGCGAAATGGTAGGACAGAAAATAAATGCAATGTCAAAAACGTTTTGAAGGCCAGGAAAGGTGCCGCGCGTGTGTGCATTAACCTAAACGTGGAGGAAGGAAAGCAGGGAGGCAGGGGTGTTCTTCTCCCGCGAGTCCTGACAGGAGGGGTTTCCAGAAAACAGCTGGCAGCGTGTGCGGCGTTTTACTCACGTCTGGAGACAGCTCAGTAAAGCAGCTTTTCCTTTTCCGGAAACACACCAATGCACCGAGACGAGGTGAGCCATGTGGTAGCCCCCGCTCTCTTCTGCCAACGGCAGGCTTGACCCTCGCGCCATTTCAATCATTTCTACAGCCAGAGAGTGGGAAATTGTAACTCTGGCAGGCTCTCCTCGGTGCCTTGACTTTAAGAGCTTCAAAATAAAAATTTAACAAAGGTAGTTTAAATTTAACTATAAATGCTCAGTCAATAGATCATAATTTCATGGGTGCTTGAACCGTTTGACTTTACTTTTTCAAGACAATAAATATCTTTTGTGCCAACCTGTAGCTTGCATTCAGGAAATGATTCCATACAAAGGAAAAAAAAAAAAAAGGAATTTAGTGTTTTGAAAGATTTTCTGTCACATAAAAATATTGTTTTGAAAATTAATAATTGTTGGAGTCATTTGATAAAACTATAAACACAAATCAAAATTTAATTTTTCTTTACAATCTTCTCAAAATATAATAACTCAAGCCTATGTGTAAATATTTCATTTTAATTATAGCTGACTTGCCAAATATGTATAGAAAAACCTATTTGTGTTGAATGACAGATTTCAAAGTCAAAAAGTTAAATTATTTTTTACTGAATATAAGTTTTAAAACTCTAAGCCACCTTTTTTCTGATCTTAATTTTAAATTACATCATCTGTTGAAAACTATCCACAAATAAGGACAAAAGTATGTCAAGTAACTCACTGGGATGTATATGTAAATGTGTTGGTTTTAATATAATTAGAGAATAAGCTGAAATCAATCAAATTGTTTACCTCTATGACTGAAAAATGCATCATGGGTGGGGGAATATATGTTTTCTCTAGACTCAGTGAAATATTTGAGGTTTGAAATAATAGCATTTTTTTTCCTTAATTCAGTTTATCAACTAAAAAAGTTTTATAATCTCTGCAGCATTTTCTACAAATATTTAATGACTGTCTAAGGGATTCGCTTGCCTTCAGAGTAATTATAATCTCATATGAGATATATGTCTGCAGTATATGATATAAGATGAATATTCCTTAAGGAAGTTACAAAAAATTCAAAGAAAGCAAAATTTTAGTTTCAGCATCTGATACAGTTGTAGAGCTGACCAGATAGTCTGTCTTTATTTTATAGTTTATGAAACAGAGGTCAGCAAGTTACTTCATTTTTTCCAAAAAGTGCTAAGACTGTAGTAAAAAATCATTAATTTGTTTTAAATACAAGAAAGAATGGCATAAGTATCATGGGACAGTGTAACTGAGATATGAAGACCGGACTGACACGTCAATTGAACGTGTCATAGTGGCCTCAACTTCCACGTCTGCAAATGAGAGTTTGCATTATAATACTTGTAAATGCCCCATCCAGCTCATAGTGTTTACAATTGTATAAAAAACTATTAGCAGTAAATTATATATTTGCTATGATTAAATGAAAAGCCTAATTTTAAAAGTATGTGGTTTTTCTTTTTTTTTAATTTTATTTTGTGTTTTGGAGGAAGAGGGTTTTAGTTGCTAAGCAGAACAGGTGGGGAGATTTGGGAGAATGGCATTGAAACATGTATAATATCATGTATGAAATGAGTCGCCAGTCCCGGTTCGATGCACGATGCTGGATGCTTGGGGCTGGTGCACTGGGACAACCCAGAGGGAGGGTATGGGGAGGGAGGAGGGAGGAGGGTTCAGGATGGGGAACACGTGTATACCTGTGGCGGATTCATTTTGATGTTTGGCAAAACTAATACAATATTGTAAAGTTTAAAAATAAAATAAAAAAAAATAGATAAACTCAACCTAACTTTATTTCACTCATGTTTGTGCTTGGTTGCATAGTCGTGTCCCCTCTTTGAGACCCTTTGACTGTAGCCCGCCAGGCTCCTCTGTCCACGGGATTTTTTCAGGCAAGAGGACTGGAGTGGGTTCCCATTTCCTCCTCCAGGGGATCTTACAGACCCAGAGACTGAACCCATGTCCCTGTGTTTCCTGCATTGCAGGTGGATTCTTTACCGCTGAGCCATCAGGAAAGCCTGGCAAATTTGTTCATACTTAGTATCATCAGCTGGCATAGAGCAGTATGCTTTTTCCAAAGGGTTTTACCATTCCTCCTGTTATATACTTTAAGCTACTCATTTGTTTATCATATTATTAAAGGTAGCCTTAAGGCCAGAGCCTGTTAAATGATCACAAATCCCAAATTTAATGAAGTAGAAATTAGTGACATTTTATTTCATTTTTTTCCCCGCATAATATCATACAATAAAAACCACACTGGCATTTTACAATATCTGGAGGACATAATAAACTACAGCAGCTATTCAAATAAAATCCCAACACCGTGGCTAAGGCTAGAAGGCTGACGGCTGTAGTAAAGAAGAGATCACAAATTCATTAATGAGGGTGCTCTTTATAATTGGATTATCTAGTCTTTTATTTGTTTTAAGTCATATATTATTCATTCAGTGGCCATTTATTGAGTGCATAATACTTTCCAGCTAAGAAAATTGAAGGGTGGAAGTGTGAAGTGATTACAAAAATAGAAACTCGAGATGAAGATGAAAGTAAAAGCTCAGGATTGTGCATGGGAGTGCAATGGATGGTGAGTATGAGGTGGAGAGACAGAAGAGCTTTGGAATGCTATGCCTGCACTAAAATCAAGTCAGACTAGGAGCAGGATTTATTTAGTCCTGAGTGCTTAGCATTTATCCTGGAGCAAGAAACTAAAAACAAACTGGAGAAACCAGTGGGCACTCAGTTCATCTGCTCCCTATAGTAAACTCTTTTATAGATTATAGATCTTTCACATATATAATTTTATTTGGCACACAAAACAAATACCTATTTATTTATTGTTTCTCCTCCGTTTATCTGCAACAGGGATTTCAGTTTGAGTCTATATTAAATTGTGCTACATTAGGGAATATCTAATACAGAGGTAGGATGGGCAACAAGAAAACTGTGTTCATGAAGACTGATTTATTTATCATAGGATAAATCACTGCTTAGGAATCAAGTCCCGTGCACCAAGAGGTTGGCTCAGAGAGGAAGTCTTAGTTTTCAAAGGGAGGTAGAATTCTAAATGCAGTCTGGAGACTGCCAATGTATTTATTTCATGGTTGAGCCAGCAGTTTTGGCCTGAGGTTCACAGAGACCTGTAAGTAACATTTGAAATTATACTTCTATGAACTTTGTGAAATATTAGGATGCCACTAATATCCCTTTGAAATGCCTTTAATAATATACCAGAAAGAGGACTGAACAGGACTGAACGTATATATATATGACTTTCCCGGTGGCTCATTGGTTGAGAATCTGCCTGAAATGCAGGAGATGCGAGTTCAGTCCCTGAGTTGGGAAGATCCCTTGGAGGAGGAAATGGAAACCCATTTCAGTATTCTTGCCTGGAAAATTCCAGGGACAGAGGGGCTTGGCAGGCTGCAGTCCATGGGGTTGCAAAGAGTCAGACATGGCTGAAATGACTGAGCATGCTTGCATATATATGTATATATGTATATTATACACACACACACACACATATATATATGAAGAGAATTGTAGGAATTGGCTCACATGGTTATGGAGTCTGAGAAGTTCCAAGGTCTCCTTTTTCATGATTGAGAACCTGGAAACCCAGTGGAAAAATTTAGCTCTGATCCAGAGGCCTGAGAATCTTGGGGCCACAGCTGTAAGTTCAGAGTCTGAAGGCCCAAGAACCATAAGCTCGATGGTCCTAGGGTAGAGGAAGGTGGGCATCCCGGTTCCACCAAAGGGAAAGAATTCAGCCTCCTTCTCCTTCTCCTTTCGTTTTGGTGGGACTCTCAGGGAATTGCATGATGTTTACCTGCATCAATGAGGGTGGATTTCTTTCTTCAGTCTCCTAAATCAAGTGGTAATTAATCTCTCCCAGAAACATTCTCACAGATATACTCAGACATAATGTATTATCCAGTCGCTGGGCATCTTTTAGCCCAGTCAAGGTGACACATAAAATTAATGATCACAAGATCTTCCTCAGTAAGTTATCTAGAGCCTGCTATGCAAATAAGTAATCTAAAGGCACTGATGATTGATATGATCAGTGGTGACACCAAGACACCAAAACCGGAAGAGATCGTGGGCTCAGCACAGATGTTTAGTGACGATCGCTGGCAGAGAGCGGCTATGCCATGTAAATTTGTAATGTGGAAAGCAGTGCCCAGGGACGTACCTTGCAGGAACGTGGTGGCAGCACATGTAGAAACAGCTGCATCTGTAGAGATCTGCCTTGTCTGGGAATCATGCAAGAGCAAGGCTGGAAATTTTGGTTAGACAGCTCTGGTTCTCAGCAGAAGCCGACGTTCTCAGTGACAGGCAACCCTCCCCTCAGAGAGTGATCGCCACACCTAGCAGAAAACACTGACAGTGGACACATGGCCAAAGAGAACGGACTTGTTTATGGGGTGTGTTCCCTTCTGGGGGTTATTTTCTCTTGGTTTTGCCTGACTTCAAAGATGTGATTCCACTAACCTCTCAAACTGTTCCTTTTCTGTAATCTCTAAGGATGCAGACTTGGAGCACACACTAAGGTGTTTTTGTTTTGTTTTTTTAAGCAGTGTTTTTGAAGATGGAAGCTATTTGTAAATAGGTTCTCAGAAGGAGTCAAAAGTAACTCAGGATTGCCCTACTAACATTGTATTAGTAGCTTCTTTTAATAAAGAATGCATTTATTGGCTACACTGGATCTTAGCTGTAGCACGTAGGATCTTCAGTCTTCCTTGCAGCCTGGAGGATCTTTAGTTGCAGCATGCAAACTCAGTTGCGGCAGGTGGGATCTAGCTCCCCAACCACAGATCTAAGCCGGCCCCCTGCATTGAGACTGCAAAGACTTTGCCACTGAACCGCCAGGGATGTCCCACTAAAAGCTTCTTCTTAAAGTCAGTGTGATAGAGAGAAAGGCAGGATGGAGTTGAGGAAGGAAGCTGAGAGTTGAGTGAGGAGACTCAGCGTCTGTGGGATGTATTTCGAGCTGTGTGCCCAGGTCCTCCTGTCTCATTGCTCTGAGTGTTCCAGCCCCAGAGCATGGTAATTTGAAGCACCATCGGAAGAACTCAAATGATTACCCTGAAAAACCACCTATGGAGACTCAGACTAGAGCATTTTGAAGATGTTCTTTGCGTTTGTCTAATCTGGCATTTCTTCCCCAAGATATTTTCTTGACTTGGTTTTTCCCTCCACTCAAATCCTGATGCAGGATGACCTTCTCGGGGAGGACTCTGTTCAGCCTGTCAGTTCCAGTCCTTCACCCATCATGACTCTGTCTACCCTTCTAACTAGACTATGTCTCTTCCAAATATACTATTTATTTCACTCACTTTTTGGTTCTTTATTTGTCTCCCCACCCCACCCCCAGTCCCATTAGAATGGAAATTCCATAGGGTGACTTGTTTTTGCCTGTGTTTTTTTTTTTTTTGCTTCTCTGTCTGTTGTGCCTGAAATAGTGCCCGACATAGAGTAGGCATTTCTTAAACATTGGTTGACAAGTGAAGCGATGAATAGAAATTGTAATGCTTTATGAAAACAAACAAACAAAAAAAAACAGCTGACTGAGTCTAATACGATGATGTAAAAGCTGTGCACAGTTATTAAGGACGTTTCATGCCTACAGTATTTCTTCCCGAAACCATGGCAGTGGCATCTTGGCTCGTCTTCCTGCTTCCAGCCTCCTTTTACAGCACACTGTCCATGGAGGAGTAAGACAGCTGATGTCAGCCTCGGACCCTCCAAGAACTAACTAACTAACCCCCTGGAACTCTGAAAGACCTAACTCTTCAACTCTGCAATAGAGCTCCCATTGATCTTGACTGAAACCTGGAGTCCTTCTTCAGCCCATTACATCCAGACATCTGCAGCCTGTCCACACGCTCCCTGTGATTCAGAATTCTCCTACCTTGCTGGTCTTTTTCACCTTCCTCCTGTCTCCCTGGTTATTCTACTGGCATTTGTGCTTGTTTTTCTTGCAGTTTAGAGCAAACTTTGGTATGGTTGGCTTGTGTGTATAAGTCATGTCTAAAAATTTTATATTTTAGCATTTTAAGAATGAGTTCAGTTCAATTCAGTTGCTCAGTCATGTCTGACTCTTGGGATCCCATGGACTGAAGCAATCTAGGCTTCCCTGTTCATCACCAACTCCTGGAGCTTGCTCAAATTCATATCCATCAAGTTGGTGATGCCATCCAATCATCTCGTCCTCTATTGTCCCCTTCTCCACCTGTCTTCAATCTTTCCCAGCATCAGGGTCTTTTCCAGTGAGTCAATTATTTGCATCAGGTGGCCAAAGTTTTGGAGCTTCAGCTTCAGCATCAGTCCTTCCAATGAATATTCAGGAGTGATCTTTAGGATGGACTGGTTGGATCTCTTTGCAGTCCAAGGGACTCTCAAGTGTCTTCTCCAACACCACAGTTCAAAAGCATATTTTAAGAATAAAGATGTGTAATTATAATAGAAGGAACACATTAACATTTTGTAAAACAATAGACACTTATATTTGCATATGAATAGTATTTATCAATATCTGTAACACGAAGCCATTGGTATCAAAACTTCATTTGTACATGAAAAATATAATGAAGCACCTATTATGCAGTGGACTGCAGAATTCAAAAGAGTAGTGAGAAGCTACAGTCCTAGTAGTAGGGGAGATGTAAAATGAGGTCTAGTTTGTTAGAAGACTGCATTATAATACCTAGCATTTTTGGAGTACTTCTATGTCCGGGACTATTTATTTAAATTGTATCTTCACAAAAAAATTTTGATGTAGATATTAGTGCAATCATTGTACAGATGTGAAAGATGGAAGTCAGGTGCGTGCATGCGTGCTAAGTCGCGTCAGTCGTGTCCGACTCTGTGCGACCCCAGAGACGGCAGCCCACCAGGCTCTCCCGTCCCTGGGGTTCTCCAGGCAAGAATACTAGTTTAAGTTAATTCTTCAAGATCTTGAATATAGAAAATGGGTTGCTAGGGCAAGTGTATCTGGCTTCAAAGCTCATGCTGCCTCTATAAGATGAAAGAAGTCTCAGATAAAAAGGAGCACAGTGGGAGGTGAGGGGTTAATCAGAGCACTCTGTGGTCAGAAAAAGCTTTCCACAGGAGATGGCCTGAAGCAGTGTGGAAGGACTGGGGAGTGCAAACACACAGATGAGGCTGAGGAAAATGATTCTTTCTGGAAAGTGCAAGTACTTCGGTATAATTAGAATATAGAATGAAAGAGAATGGACAGAAGTGGAGTGTTAAGACAGAAATGCGTGCAGTGCAAGGAGACTTGACTTAACCCTGTGGGTTACCACATCATTATGCAAAGATTTCAGCAAAATTATACATGGACCACAGTCTTAAGAAAGATTGGGATAAGGAGGAGATCTTTAGGAAGATTTGCAGTTTTTCAGGGGAGAGATGGTGATGATTCTGAAAGAAGAAACAGGTGTGACATGTGGAGAGCAGTGAAGGGACTGAATTCACATGTAGCAGGTAGAATCTATAGGAATTATTTGGATTTGGGGCTTGAGGCTGTGGTAGGAATTTAGAATAAAAACCCAAAGTTCGTGTCATGATGACTGTGTACCATTAAGGAATTTAGAGAAACACATTTCCTCTGTTAGTTTAAAAGTGCCTGAGGAACACTGATATGCTCACTGAACTATTTGAAACACAGGTTTGGAGGCCAGTATACCTTTTAGCTGTGGCTCTAGAGACGATGTGCCGTGTGCTAAGTCGCTCAGTAGTGTCTGATTCCGCACCATGTGGACAGTAGCCTGCCAGGCTCCTCTGTGCGTAGGAGACTCTAGGCAAGAATACTGAAGCAGGCTATCGTACCCTCCTCCAGGGGATCTTCCCAACCCAGGGACTGAACTGGCATCTTTTATGTCTCCCACATTGACAGTCCGCTTCTTTACCACTAGCGTCACTGGGAAAGCCCCTAGAGACAATGACTGTACATAAATCCCAACCCGATCACTTAAAATCTGTGAATAAATTGCTAAATTTCTCTAAACTTCAGTGTCTTAATCTATCAAATGGACAAAGTTTGTATTTCATGGAGTGTCCCCATGAAAATTGGATCGTTTAATCTATGGATTGCTTATAAAACAGAACCTAACAGATGTTTTGTGATTGTGACTACAGTTTCTACTGTTCCTTGTAATTTTGGTCTGTACTACTAGCACAGAAGAAACACAGTATCTTTAAAGAGCAATGAAAGAAGCTGTGCCTACATCTGTATATTAATACAAAAGAAATTAGGCATAGAGAAGCATATCTTATTTTATGCTCTCTTCACAGACAATGATTTTTTTTTTTTTTTTCACAAATTGAAGATCTGCAGGTACTGTATTTTGAGCTAGTCTATTTGGATTATTTTGCCAATGGCATTTGCTCACTTCATGTCTCTGTGTTATGCCTTGGTAAGTCTCACAATATTTAAAACTTTTAAAATTATTGTACTTGTTTTGGGGATCTGTGATCAGTGATCTTTGGTATTACTATTACAAAAGATTATGACTTGCTGGAGGCTCAGATGATGGTTAGAATTTTTAGCAGAAAGGTTTTTTGTTTGTTTGTTTGTTTTTTAATAAAGTATGTATGTTCTTTTTCGGGCTTCCCAGGTGGCTCAGTGGTTAAGTGCCCGCCTGCCAGTGCAGGAGACAAGGATTTGATCCCTCGAATGGGAAGATCCCTGGAGAAGGAAGTAGCAACCCTTTCCAGTATTCCTGCCTGGGAAATCCCATAGATAGAGGAGCTTCGTGGGCTACATTCCACGCAGGTGCAAAAGAGTCAGACATGACTTAGTGACTAAACAGCAGCAATGTACTTTTTTTTTTAACACACTATTTCACACTTAGTAGACCACAGTATAGTGCACTTGAAACCAAGAAATTCAGCACCTTGGTTTATTGTGATATTTTCTATATGGCAGAGGACTTAGAACCCGCACTATCTCTGAGATCTGCCAATACACGCTTATGAGTGTGTTAATATATCAGTAAGTGCGAGTTGAAGACCTAGTGTGAGATCATCTGGAAAGACTGGACAGCAGAAGGAAGGAACACTAAGACTCAAACTTTTGGGAACACCTGAACTTAATAAATAAGAGCAAAAAGTGAAAATGTGCTTGGGGGTGATTAGTCTGAGAGCAGGGGAAAAAGACAAGGGAGTGGGTGTTAAGAAGCCACAGGAGTTGATGAAGGAGAGAGTGATTAACATTTTAAATAATGCAGAGGTATAAAGAGAAATGAGAGCAACTTGTCAATTTAGAGATAGTAGAAGGGTGTCAGCGGTTGTGGTAGGGTCAGAAAAGGGCCAGAAATTACTGGGAGGTCTGAAAGTGGAGATCATGAGAATAGACTAATCATTGTCTTTAAAGTATAAAGGCAGTACTCATAATTAGTGCAAAAGGTCATGGAGAATAAGAGGAAAGGGAATCGAAAGGGCAAGCGGATGAATTAGTTTTTGAAACTTTCAAAACATTATGATGGCCTTGTTGATGTCTTATTACAATCTCTATGATTAATAAGATTGTCAATAAAAATGAGATGAAATATACAAATATCAGTAGTAGTATATAAAGAGGAAATGGCAGAGTGTGCTCAAAAAGCCAGAAAACAGAATGAACTTCTTTCATTTGTTTTAACACCTTTATAGATATGGAATTTACACACTACAAAATTCACGCATTTAATGAGCACAATTCTGTGATTTTTCATGGATTTAAAGAGCTGTGCAGCCATCACCATTATCTAATTTCATTCCCTCTCTTGCCATCCCTACCCAGTTGCAGGCAAACACTAATTACCTAATTTTCTATAGATTTGTCTGTTCCAGACATTTCTGGATCATGGGCTATTTTGGTCATTTCTAATGGACTTCTTTCACTTAGCATAGTGATTTTTGAAATATCCATGTTCTAACAGGAATCAATACTTTATTCTATTATTTACTGAATAATCCTCCATTGTATGGAATGCCAGATTTACATCAGTTGGTGAATATCTGGGTTGTTTCTGTCTTTCGGCTTTTTTGAACAATGCTGCTATGAACATTCATGCACAAGTTTCTGTGTGGATATATGTTTTAATTTTCTTGGGTTTGTAACTAGCTGTAGAATTTCTGGGTCACCTGGAAATTCTATTTAACATTTGGGCAACTCCATTTTTACATTCCCTCCAGCCCTAAATCAAAGCTCCAATTTCTACACATTCTCTTTCCCCCTTATTATTTACTTTTTTTCTTTTATAAAAGTATAGAATGAATTTGTTTTCATATAACAGGGAAGTTATAGTTTTATACAATATGCTCATTGTGTTTTTCTTTAATCTGCTGATACTTTTTCAGTAAAGTGGCCCTAAATTTAAAGCCATCAATTCAATTGTTAATGAGAAAATACACCTATTCAGTACACTATTTTCTCTGGGATCACAGATTTGGGGGAACACTGCCAGATATCTAGAATATACATATAGTTGTGTCTAATGCTTTTGAACTGTGGTGTTGGAGAAGACTCTTGAGAGTCCCTTGGACTGCAAGGAGAGCCAACCAGTCCATTCTAAAGGAGATCAATCCTGGGTGTTCATTCTGGGTGTTCATTGGAAGGACTGATGCTAAAGCTGAAACTCCAATACTTTGGCCACCTCATGAGAAGAGTTGACTCATTGGAAAAGACTCTGATGCTGGGAGGGATTGTGGGCAGGAGGAGAAGGGGACGACAGAGGATGAGATGGCTGGATGGCATCACTGACTCGATGGACGTGAGTCTGAGTGAACTCTGGGAGTTGGTGATGGACAGGGAGGCCTGGTGTGCTGCGATTCATGAGGTCGCAAAGAGTCGGACATGACTGAGCGACTAAACTGAACTGAACTGAATGTTAATGGGATATCCATTTCGGCAGTTGTGTCAGTGTTAATAGAGTAATCCAGTTTGTAAGAATTTAAAGTGTCATCGATGGAAACTCTGTCCAGCAGTCTCCAGAGCCCCTGTTTGATTTCTTCTGTTCGATTTTTGCTATGGTCCTCCATATGTCCTGGCATTTCTTGTTCCTGTCCTTTTTGGGAGCCTCATTCTTCTTCTACTGGCTGATTCTGGGAACTGCTCTGAAACCTTTCAACCTATTTCCTTTTTGTGTTAATCAGGGAATTCAGTGTTTATTTGAAACTAAGAATCATCAGTCATAAATCTGTGGTATTGTTTTCATGACTAATGAGCTAGGACACAAAAGCTTTGTTTTCTTTTTGTGGAAAAAAAGTGATATGAAAGGAAATATTAATTCAGCAAAGATGAAGAAAATCCCTGACATGGATAACTCATAAAACTCCCAGAGAAATGAAAACCATTCACACAAAAATCTGTACACAGATATTTGCAGCAGATTTATTTGTTAACAACCCCAAACTAGGAAGGACCAAGATGTTCTTTAGTAGGTGCTGCTAAGTCACTTCAGGAGGGATGAGCTAATAAAAAACACAACACCTAGGTTCAGGCTCCAGGATGAAAAAAATTGCACTGGATGAAAAAGGCTGGATCCAAAAAGTTATGTACTGGCTGATTCCATCATATGACATTTTTGAAATAACAAAATTTTAGAAATGGAGAGCAGTTTACTAGTTGACAGGGCTTAGGAAGGAGGGGTAATGCAAAGAAACCTGTGTGGTAGGAAAATGTTCTGTATCTTGACTGTGTTGATGTCAATGTCCAGATTGTTAGTTGCACTACAGTTTTGCAAGATGTTAGCACTGGGAAAACTTTGGTAAACGTGCATATGTTTTCTCTCTATTAATATTAAAAAACTATGTGAGTCTTTAGTTATCTTTAAGTTAAAAAATTTCTTGAAAAAGTCCATTGAGCAGTATGTACTTTCTCATGAGAAAAAAGAAAGACCTGATCTAAAAAGACTAAAAACTTATCGTTTTGATGTGTGGATTTTCTAAAACAAAAAACATTTCATTATGCTTCATGCAGAGTTGCTTATGTCCCTATTTTTTTTTAACCCACAGACAATTTGAGGTACCTTGGTTTCTTGGTGCCATGGAAAAAATACCGCTCCTTGGCACTTCAGGAGTGAGACAGATAAAGAAAAATTATTTGAAAAGCCTCCTTCAAATTGTAACATTCATCCTAGATCAGTGACATTTCATTGAATATTTTAAATATCAAAGAGAAGTGAAAGCCTCACAATTTCTGTTTAATAAGTAAATAAAAGAACTAATAACATCTGTCAGTTGTGTGCATCCTGGCACGATCAATGAAGTGTAATTTGGGGGGAACCTATTTGAAAATTTCAGGGACCACTGATTTTTTTAAAATAGAGAAATGTGACTTTACTGGTGAAAACGTCATTTGAAAGAAAAACTTCAGACTGCTTTGTGCAGTGGAAACCATTACAGACTTGATATCATATATGATTTTGGTTATTTGGTAAAAAAATGAAGCCATAGCTCTGAATCATGATTTTTCGTGAGCTTCTCTGTCATCAGAGATTCTGACAGATATTCTTAAAAGTATTTTCTTGCTATCCTAAACTTTTTCAAGGCACTTAATGTCAGGAAACTTCTTAAGAATTTTGCTAAGAAATAAAAGTATGATAATATTATATATATATATATATATATATATATATATATAGTTTTCTCAAAAGCATCTTGGAGCACTTGGTTCAAATTCAGGTGAAACTTGTGGGTTTTTTTTTTTTTTTGGTGCTGTTGGTTTGTTTTTTATTTTGTTTTGTGTTTTTCAATACAGCAAAATTCTCAGGCTAATGTTAGAAGAATAAATCTGACCTGAATAGTGCTTGGGTCATTTATGTGAATAATGAAAACATTTATGTAAATAATGAAAAACCATCTTTAGTTAAGCTCTGAGGTCATCATTACAGTACTGCTGGAAACAAAGGTGGGAGCCATTGTGCAGGGAGAAACTACAGGCAGCTCAAATTTCCCAGTGTTTGAAAAGTTAAGCCTCAAGTGGACTAAAATGACAATGAGTAAAACCTTGTCTGTTTATTGATTGGAAAACTCTATAAACACCTTAAAACACTGCAAACCATCATGAACATAAATTCTTAGATAACCTTAAATATGAAAAATATATTCAGAATTCTTTCTTACTAACAGCTGGGAACAGTGAAGAAGAACTCGCTGGAGATAATTTCCTCAAATTGAAGACAAAGACAGTAATGAGTCATAGCTTCAAAAGTGGATCCTTCAGCCACATCAACAATGGCAATTTTATTTTTGTATTTTTTTTAATGACATGGATTTTATAGTCAGGTTTTCTAATTCATATATCAGTGTTGTTGTTCAGCTGCTAAGTCGTGTCCAACTCTTTGTGACCCCATGGACTGCAGCATGCCAGGCTCCTCTGTCCTCTATTTGAAATTTGATCAAATTCATGTCAGTTGAGTTGGTGATGCTATCTAACCATCTCATTCTCTGTCTCCTCCTTTTCCTTTTGCCTTGACTCTTTCCCAGCATCAATATCTTTTCCAATGAGTCAGTTCTTTGCAATAGGGGGCCAGAGTGTTAGAGCTTCAACTTCAGCATCAGTCCTTCTAATGAATATTCAGGACTAATTTCATTTAGGATTGACTAGTTTGATCTCCTTGCAGTCCAGGGAACTCTCAAAGAGTCTTCTCCAGCACCACAGTTTGAAAGCATGAGTTCTTTGGCACTGAGCCTTCTTTATGGTCCAACTCTCACATCCATATATGACTGCTGGAAAAACCATAGCTTTTACTATGTGGACCTTTGTCACCAAAGTGATGCCTCTACTTTTTAATACACTGTCTAGGTTTGTCATAGCTTTTGTTACAAGGAGCAAGTATCTTTTAATTTCATGGCTGCAGTCTCTTATAAATACCAAATACAGAATATATGGGATATATTTTGTGAAGACTAAGTCTAATGTTTAAACACTTTAGCTCTCTTTAAGAAAAGAACTGTGAAATCTCGCAGACATCTATTTTTTGTGCAGAAATAAAATTTGAGGTCTTTTTTTGCAATTTTACTTGCGAAAGTTTTAAGTTTATTTTTCAAGAAGCAAAGAATTAATTGCATGAAAAATTAAAAAAAGAAAGCCAAATTACTTATAAAGATTATATTATGAATTCTCTACACGTGAAGAAATAGCTTTTAAATTTCAGTAAAATAAGCAAAAGTCTAAAATCAAGATTATTTTAGCGCTGGGACACATGCACACCATTATATACTGTTCTCAAATAGAATCAAGGCTCCACTCACTAAGAAATACTGATATACAGGTCATTGAAATGTTTTTATCTTATTTGTATGTCCATCTACTTCCATCTTCATACTCTACTATTTCTGGTCATCAGGAAGTCAGGGTAGATCCCTTTTTATTATCTATTTAATGTCATCTTTCTTTTTCTTTTCTTATTTTTTAATTTTTATTTATTTATTTTAAGAAAAGACGCTCTCTACTATAGGTGAGATCCTTGTAGCAGCATGTGGGCTTAGTTGCTCCACGGTGCATGGGATCTTAGTTCCCTGATCAGGGATTGCCCCTGTGTCCACAGCCATGGAAGGTGGATTCTTAACCAGTAGACCACCAGGGCGCCCCCATGAGACAAAATAGACACTAGTTCTGTTTTGTCATTAGTGACTTACTATCTCACAAGGCAAAATAAGTCTTGGTGGTGGATTGGAGCAAAAGTTTTATTGACTGAAGAGCTATCTCCAAGGTATTATCTATGAATTGGCTGGCATGATACTGCAAAAAATATGGGGGTTGGGCAGAGACAGACCTCGTTCATTGCTTTTACCAATAATTTGGTTTATGTATGTGCATGTTTTGTCTGTTAATGGTTCTATTTTATGTGGATATTGAAAAGCTAACAATAAAACATATAATCAGTGACTATAAATCTGTGGTCAGGAGTTCTAATAAAAGACTATTCTGGAAAAACACATATGAAAGAAAGCTAAACTGCTGGCAAATCAGTATAGGAAAGATCAGAGAAAACCCAGGAATCCTGGTTCCAATGATTAGATCAGTGTTTATAAACCTGTATCTGGAGTAAGAAGCCTCTTTGACTTTGCTTTTCTGCAAACTAAACGGCATTTACTGAACACTAATTAGATGTTTGAAAGGTATGATAGTGTAGCTTTAAAGTTAGAAACTATAAACCTCTTTTGTGGATGAAAGATTTAAAACAGAGAAAAAACACAGGCCAATAGTCTAGGATTGATGTCTGTGTACACTGGAATCCAGTGTGACTGTGGACAAGTCACTAACTTCTTCTGGGTCCCCTCATTCTCACTCTGTGAACTAAGAAAGATGGAACAGTTAGGAGTGTTTCAAAATAAGATTTTAAACCTAAAATTTTATGGTCCTCCTTAAAGCACTAAACACCCATATGCTAATTTTTCTTTCTAAAGAGGAACTTGAACATCTTTAGAAATTTAATTTTAATGTGGTCAAAATCTATTTTAATGTAATCATTACAACAATAAAAACATTATAGTTAGAAATGACTACAAAAGATGACACTAGTTTTTGGTTTTATTATCAGTTGTAGTTTCTAGAGAAGTAAAAATTTAAAAATAGCAATAACATGCAAGTGATTTACATAAAAGCTTCCTCAATAAAGTAATATGATCACAACTGTTTCTAATTCACTAAAGCAGCAACAAAAAAGATTTACATATATAACTGAACCATTTTGCTCTATAGCCTTGTAAATCAACTACTCTTCAATAAAAAATAAAAAAGTTTAGGTGTATCATGCAATGCAGTTAGGTTCACTTAGATTAAAAAAAAGAACTTATAGCTACTTCACTGGGTGTTTTATATTTTGCCATCAGTCTTTTGGTATATTTGTCAATATTTGATAATTAAGGAATTAGACAAAGATAGTTTTGTGGGTACTTTCTGATATCACCACCTAAGCTACTATGTAAGTATTCATGGACCAAAGTAGTCTAGTCCAGATTTTGAGAGGGTCATTTGTGCTGTACTGGAAGATCACCTTGGATTTACAGTCCTGCCTGTGACTGCCTGGGTTTGACTTGAGCTTTATTTCAGTGGGCAGATTCTGGCACAAAAGAAAACAGCAGGGTAAAAAGACAGAAGGAACAGGGCTGCGAGGGAAGTTTTGTGCATAAAGGTAAAGAGGAGTGGTTTGAATTGCTAAAAGATGAGAGACTAAGCCACTTAGATCTTTTAAAGTACAGAGACAGTCATTTTTAAGCAAAAGCAAGGCTCGGCACTTCAGAGAGTTCAGAGAACTTGGTCCTGGAGCTCCTGGAGCAGCCCCCTCCAGGGACTGAGAGACCGCGCCGGGCTCTCAGCTGTCAGGACAGACAGACGTCTCTATCAGATGGAGGCGGTCTGAGCTGGAGCGAGTGCTCCGCAGCATGACACCCTGGGAGCACGCAGCAGGCCTGGTGAACAAGGGCTCCCTGGTGTACTCTGATTTATCTCTATCTGTAAAGTCACTCCTGATAGAGTCCAAAAGAGAGACTGATCAAGAGCACGATCACTTGACATGCTTTCAGACTGTCCCCGCCTCCCTCAAGCTATTGTCCAGGGCTGCGAGGAAACAAAAGCATCAGAGGCTGGTCCAAGCAGTCTTTCCTTTCCTTTGACTGTGTTCAGTCGCTTCACTTGTGTCCGACGCTTCATGACCCCGTGAACTGTAGCCCACCAGGCTCCTCTGTCCGTAGGATTCTCCAGGCAAGAATACTGCAGTGGGTTGCCATGCCCTCCTCCAGGGGATCTTGTTGACTCAGGAATCAGACCTGCGTGTCTTATGTCTCCTGCCCTGGCAGGCAGGTTGGGACCTCTGGAAAGAACTACCACCGGAACCACCCTCACCTCCTGTGCTGGTGGAGAACTACAGGTACTTACACTGGCATTTTAAAGGCCATCCGGCTGATTGGCTGTCCCACCAATTGATGGTACTCATCATCTGAGAATTTATCGAATGCCGTCTATGGTGCACGTGAATGTGAAAGTGTTAGTTGCTTAGTCGTGTCCGACTCTTTGCAACGCCATGGACTGTAGCCCAGCTGGTGCCTCTGTCCATAGAGTTCTCCAGACAGGTATACTGGAGCGGATTGCCATTTCTTTCTCAAGGTGATCTTCCTGACCCAGGGAATGAATTCTGGTTTCCTGCATTGGAGGCAAATTCTTTACCATCTGAGCCACCAGGGAAGTCCCTCTGTGATACTGACAGTTGCTGACAAACTTCACATGCTCCTAAACAGGCAACTGGATCTCCTCTCTTGATCATTAGCATGTGTCTTGTGCTGTGTTTCATTCCCTGATATCTCTGGAATGATCATATAACATCTTCATTTCATTATACTTCCGGTTGCCCAAAGTCCAGACTGTATTGGATCTGTGATAGGATTAATGGGTAAAAACATGGGCATCATTATTTGGTTTCTGTTGGAATTGTCTATCCTTTGTAACTTACTGAAAGATAGGACTGAAATAAAATAAAAGCAAGTATTACTTTTTTTTTTTTTTTGAATTGTCTATCATTTGAAACTTACTGGAAGATAAGACTGGAACAAAAATAAAAGCAAATATGATATTTTTAACACAAGATACTTGTAAAGAAATTCAACTCATATATTGGGTTAGTTTTGAAAGAAGATGCATAAAGATGCCACAGAGAGCATGCATTCTGGATTTTATATTGTTGAATCCAAAGGCACTTACATATTTTGGCTTTGCTGTTGATAGACAGCATACTATAGCCAGAGATGCAGTTACTTAAAAGTATTATTTTATCAAGGTTTTAAATAGGGCAGGGGAGGATTAAAGATTTTAGGAGTGGTTGTAAAAAAAAATAAAAATAAACTCAGGGATTGACACAGTTGAATAAAATGTATTATTTGTGAGAGAAGAATGATGTAGGCCTAGTAGTAATTATGAAGAATTTTATAACTGAGGTTTTGCTTCCCCTTAAAGTCAGCGAAGGCAATTTTTAAACACCCTCCAAAAATTCTTCTTATTGAAGATAAATATATACATATTTTGCTTTTAATTACCATTCCCAAGATAGGAAACACCTAGGGAACTGAACTATGTCTTCTATACCACTGTAGGCAGATAGTCAAGTAGAATATTGTATGAATATAATAGCTTTCAGTAAACATTTGTTTATTATAAGGTAAACTATTAATATTATTCCAATAATAGTAACAATGTGTTGGATGATTATAAAATATATCTTTTAGATCCATTAAATGTTTTAAGTTAAAAAAATCAATTCTTCCATAGGGTTTGTCCTATTTTTTGTTTTAAATTTTTTGTGCATATCATTATTTTTGCCCTTGCAATATTGTCAACTGGAAAATTGCACAACCTAAGAGTTGAGAATTATATTTTATTTGGCAGACATCCTGAGGACTTCAGTCCAGGAGACAGCCTCTCAAATAGCCCTGAAAAACTGTTCTCAAGAGGTAATGGAGGAGCCAGGATATACAGGAGATTTTGCAAGAAAGACCAGGCAGTTGGAAAATTAAAATATTACTATTAATTAAAGGAAAAACAGACATCTCAAGGTAATGAGTTTAGCACTTTTGTACATCTAGGAAGATGCAAGAATCTGGACTCATTGAAATCATTCTTTGCTACGCCCCTTAACTATCCATGGCCAGGATCCTGTTTATTTTTTTTCCATCCTGAATCCCCTCAAGGTGCATAGTCTGGGGTGGCTACCATGACTGATGGCTTGATGACCACAGCATCCTTTGTTTACTGATACAGCAGGTGACTTCCTTTGTCTACAATCCCTAGTTTCTCCCAACCACTACTGCATTATTGTGTCTTTTGTTTGACTTTTCTATTTTTCCCTTCATAAAACTTGTTATGAGACTACTCCCAATATTCTGAAAGAGATATTCCCTTTCTAACTTTATTATAATTTCTCTTTTACCTATATTCAAGACCGAAATATTCATATTATATCATTTATTTCCCAGTTCACAATCCTTGGATAGACTGTGTGAGCTCTTTTGAAAATTATGATTTGAAAATTAAGAAGTACCCAGGTACCTTTTCAAAATTTTAAAACATAGTGTTTAGTGATTCCTTCATTAGAATCTCAGATCTTCTCAAATCTTCCAGAAAATACTGGGACTTATGGAAAGAGAAAAATGTCATTCGGCCTACTGAGTGTGAGAGCTCGACATCTTGAGTTTTTATATCCTCCTCTGACCTATTGTGTGCTTCTATCACTAAAGAAAAACACCGTGCTAAAATACACTCAAAACAAAGGCACCATTCAGTTTCTGACGGTGGAGGAGAGGGAAGCAGACATTTTCCCCAAATTTGCACGTCATGTCTGTGGCCTTGTGGAGCCATTGTTTGGGATGCACCTGTGGTTGTGGTTGGGGCACCAGAGGTACTGAGGAGGGGCAGGGCTCTTCCCCAGCTTCCTCCAGGAGCTGCAGCTGGGAGCAGAGCCACTGGCTGGCCGCACGCACACGCGTTGCTCACTGGGGTGCAGCTGTAGTCTCGCTGTATCTAAAAAGGAAGAGTTACATGTGATGAATATGTGGCATTCGTATCCATTTAATGAAATTTTAAGTGTTGATTTTTCAAATATGTAAATCCATGTTATCCTGTAGAAAACTGGCTCACTAAGAAGACTTCTTGACCATCTGCTTCTAATGCCCTCAGAGAGAGAAAGAAGCATCATGTGATAAGAACAAAAATCTACTTGGGATACGTTTGTTAACTAATTATGATCCAGCACAACTGGTTCATTCAAATTATTCATAAGCCATGTTGATATGTTTTAAACAAGTTCTGATAAGTAGTGAAAAACTTCTAAATGAACAACTGTTTTAGTAATAAAAATTTTGTGAATAAGATTATGGCTATTTCAGTGAAGTTTTGTTGATTAACTTTCAAAAAAGTAATAAGTGGTTTCATGTCTTTACTCAACTATGTATAAAGGTATAAAAGTGTTAGGCCCTCAGTCATGTCTGACTCTTTGTGACCCCATGGACTGTAGCCTGTCAGGCTCCTCCGTCCATGGGATTCTCCAGGCAAGAATACTGGAATACATTGCTACTTCCTCTTCCAGAAGATCTTCCCGACCCAGGGATCAAACCTGCATTGCAGGCAGATTCTAAACAACTATGTATATATTCCATATATTTTTAGGTACAGATAAGATTCTCTTTCCTTTGGTTATTCTTTTAAATTAATTCTAACTTCTAACACATCACTATTAATATGCACCATTTCCCTTGTGCAACAAGTTTGATGATGGGTGTGATATATTTGACATTATAATTCATATTTAAGATGCTAATAAGCTCATATTTATGTTTTAACACCTAATCCAATTTTGAAAGTAAAAATAAGAAATATTACTAGCACTGAATTTAAGCAATGAAAAATAAGTCATATATGGGTTCTGGGTTCCTTTTAAGCTGCCCATTCTTAAAGCAGTTTGTTAATGCAAAACTATGGAGAAGGTAGGTGTTGCAAGAAGGCATCAGAGGCCAGACACACTGAAACAATACTCACAGAAAACTAGTCAATCTAATCACACTAGGACCACAGCCTTGTCTAACTCAATAAAATTAAGCCATGCCCATGGGGCAACCTAAGATGGGCGGGTGATGGTGGAGAAATCTGCCAGAATGTGGTCCACTGGAAAAGGGAATGGCAAACCACTTCAGTATTCTTGCCTTGAGAACCCCATGAACAGTATGAAAAGGCAAAATGATAGGATACTGAAAGAGGAACTCCCCAGGTCAGTAGGTGCCCAATATGCTACTGGAGATCAGTGGAGAAATAACTCCAGAAAGAATGAAGGGATGGAGCCAAAGCAAAAAGAATACCCAGCTGTGGATGTGACTGGTGATAGAAGCAAGGTCTGATGCTGTAAAGAGCAATATTGTATAGGAACCTGGAATGTCAGGTCCATGAATCAAGGCAAATTGGAAGTGGTCAAACAAGAGATGGCAAGAGTGAATGTCAACATTCTAGGAACCAGCGAACTCAAATGGACTGGAATGGGTGAATTTAACTCAGATGACCATTATATCTACTACTGTGGGCAGGAATCCCTTAGAAGAAATGGAGTGGCCATCATGGTCAACAAAAGAGTCCAAAATGCAGTACTTGGATGCAATCTCAAAAACGACAGAATGATCTCTGTTCGTTTCCAAGGCAAACCATTCAATATCACAGTAATCCAAGTCTATGCCCCAACCAGTAAGGCGGAAGAAGCTGAAGTTGAACGGTTCTATGAAGACCTACAAGACCTTTTAGAACTAACACCCAAAAAAGATGTCCTTTTCATTATAGGGGACTGGAATGCAAAAGTAGGAAGTCAAAAAACACCTGGAGTAACAGGCAAATTTTGCCTTGGAATATGGAATGAAGCAGGGCAAAGACTAATAGAGTTTTGCCAAGAAAATGCACTGGTCATAGCAAACACCCTCTTCCAACAACACAAGAGAAGACTCTACACATGGACATCACCAGATGGTCAACACCGAAACCAGATTGATTATATTCTTTGCAGCCAAAGATGGAGAAGCTCTATAGTCAACAAAAACAAGACCAGGAGCTGACTGTGGCTCAGATCATGAACTCCTTATTACCAAATTCAGACTTAAATTGAAGAAAGTAGGGAAAACCACTAGACCATTCAGGTATGACCTAAATCAAATCCTTTATGATTATACAGTGGAAGTGAGAAATAGATTTAAGGGCCTAGACTGATAGATAGAGTGCCTGATGAACGATGGAATGAGGTTCGTGACATTGTACAGGAGACAGGGATCAAGACCATCCCCAGGGAAAAGAAATGCAAAAAAGTAAAATGGCTGTCTGAGGAGGCCTTACAAATAACTGTGAAAAGAAGAAGTGAAAAGCAAAGGAGAAAAGGAAAGATATAAGCATCTGAATGCAGAGTTCCAAAGAATAGCAAGAAGAGATAAGAAAGCCTTCCTCAGCAATCAATGCAAAGAAATAGAGGAAACCAACAGAATGGGAAAGACTAGAGTTCTCTTCAAGAAAATTAGAGATACCAGGGGAACATTTCATGCAAAGATAGGCTTGATAAAGGACAGAAATGGTATGGACCTAACAGAAGCAGAAGATATTAAGAAGAGGTGGCAAGAATACACAGAAGAACTATACAAAAAATATCTTCACGACCCAGATAATCACAATGGTGTGATCACTGACCTAGAGCCAGATATCACGGAATGTGAAGTCAAGTGGGCCTTAGAAAGAATCACTACGAACAAAGCTAGTGGAGGTGATGGAATTCCAGTTGAGCTCTTTGAAATCCTGAAAAATGATGCTGTGAAAGTGCTGCACTCAATATGCCAGCAAATTTGGAAAACTCAGCAGTGGCCACAGGACTGGAAAAGGTCAGTTTTCATTCGAATCCCAAAGAAAGGCAATGCCAAAGAATGCTCATACTACCGCACAATTGCACTCATCTCACACGCAGGTAAAGTAATGCTCAAAATTCTCCAAGCCAGGCTTCAGCAATATGTGAACTGTGAACTTCCTGATGTTCAAGCTGGTTTTAGAAAAAGCAGAGGAACCAGAGATCCAAAGCCTTTGACTGTGTGGATCCCAATAAACTGTGGAAATTCTGAAAGAGATGGGAATACCAGACCACCTGACCTGCCTCTTGAGAAATTTGTGTGCAGGTCAGGAAGCAACAGTTAGAACTGGACATGGAACAACAGACTGATTCCAAATAGGAAAAGGAGTACGTCAAGGCTGTATATTGTCACCCTGCTTATTTAACTTATATGCAGAGAACATCATGAGAAACGCTGGACTGGAAGAAGCACAAGCTGGAATCAAGATTGCCGGGAGAAATATCAATTAACCTCAGATATGCAGATGATACCACCCTTAAGGCAGAAAGTGAAGAGGAACTAAAAACCCTCTTGATGAAAGTGAAAGAGGAGAGTGAAAAAGTTGGCTTAAAGTTCAACATTCAGAAAACGAAGATCATGGTATCCAGTCCCATCACTTCATGGGAAATAGATGGGGAAACAGTGGAAACTGTGTCAGACCTTATTGTTTTGGGCTCCAAAATCACTGCAGATGGTGACTGCAGCCATGAAATTAAAAGACACTTACTCCTTGGAAGGAAAGTTATGACCAACCTATAGATAGCATATTCAAAAGCAGAGACTTTACTTTGCCAACAAAGGTCCGTCTCGTCAAGGCTATGGTTTTTCCTGTGGTCATGTATGGATGTGAGAGTTGGACTGTGAAGAAGTCTGAGCACCAAAGAATTGATGCTTTTGAACTGTGGTGTTGGAGAAGACTCTTGAGAGTCCCTTGGACTGCAGGGAGATCCAACCAGTCCATTCTGAAGGAGATCAGCCCTGGGATTTCTTTGGAAGGAATGATGCTAAAGCTGAAACTCCAGTACTTTGGCCACCTCATGTGAAGAGTTGACTCATTGGAAAAGACTCTGATGCTGGGAGGGATTGGGGGCAGGAGGAGAAGGGGACGACAGAGGATGAGATGGCTGGATGGCATCACCGACTCGATGGACGTGAGTTTGAGTGAACTCCGGGAGTTGGTGATGGACAGGGAGGCCTGGCGTTCTGCGATTCATGGGGTCGCAAAGAGTTCGTCATGACTGAGCGACTGAACTGAACTGATGGAGAAGGAAATGGCAACGCACTCCAATATTCTTGCCTGGAGAATCCCATGGACAGAGAAGCCTGGCAGGCTACAGTCCATGGAGTCGCAAAGAGTTGGACACAACTGAAGCAACTTTACTAATGCAAAACTAGTTGAAAACTAGTTCAGATACTTTGCATTAAGATAACACTTGGCTTGAAAGGTAATTATTTAGATAACCTTCGTTAGTTAGAGTTCAGAAAAGAGGCAGGGCTTTAAAAAACAGTTTCTAATGAAACAGGAGAGTATTCCAAACCTATGTTGGAAATGTTTGAAATATGTTTAAAACTGACACATTCAAGAAAATAAAATAATTAGCGATAGTAGAGATAATATATCGTTTTCCACTCTTGCTGGCATCAGCCATTATGTGATCCTCAGCTTAGTCTGTATCTTCAATTCTAAGATGTCAATATCTGTACAAGGTACCATTGATTTAACATCAGCTTTCCTGGGGGAAAAACAGAAATGGCTGGCAAGTTGCTTTTAAAAATCCATTGTAGGATGCAACCCAATTTAAGAAATGTTAAAATGTGAAGAAATATTGGTATTGGAATTGAGAAAATGTAGTAATGCACCTGTCTATTTACAATCTATGATATTCCAAATGAATCCCAGCATTTCGCTGCCAACAGTATTTCATCCAGAATGAATTTCCTTACCTAAAGCTATTATAGCTTTGCCAAGGTTGTTGTAAATACGTACATAATGATGAATCGGTACAGGTTGATATGAAATTATTTTTTCTTTTACTTTTAACTTTTAATGTTTTACTGAAGTATAGTTGAGATATCAAGTTATTGTATTATCACTCTGTCTCTGTAGTCAAATTTGTCAATATATGAAACATATTTTGAAATATTTCACCAAATGGCAACATCGTGTTACTAGGTGTGAAGAATTGTCCTTTGGGATATAGGAAATTTATATATTACTTTGATGAAATAAAAATCATGAGAACAAATAAATCATTACAAGATGAATTATTACTACCAGAGTCTTTCTTCCCAGTAAAGATTACTCATGAGAACAGTTTCAGGTAGAAAATGGAATCCGATTTTGTGAGATAGATTCTATTTAAAGTTACATGTTGATATTTGAATTAGCATAGTATAGAGTGAACCATTAAGACCAAAAAATGATATTATTAATAAAATAAATCAAACGTGTTTATTAAGATATGAAGCCTTCTAGTAATAAGATAAATAGATATGTTTTAAGAAAAAGGCATAAGTTATCCATATTACCTTTAAATTGGTGTCTTATTTACATGATATTTATATAAAATATTTTAAAATTTCTTAATTCGAGGTTTACACATGATATCAACATAATGAGTTCCCAAAACAAGAACCTTGCTTACTTTAGGTGAGCTCTTAAATTGAAGTATACTCTCAAACTAACACTTAACATTGGGGTATATAGATAAATACATATTTATCTTACGTGTTAGTACAAAATTGCCACTAAACTATTGTTTTTGTTGTATAGACCTATGCAAAACAAGCAGAATGGAATGAATTCAAATTGTCTCAATTAAGGCTGTCTTATAGGTTTCATTAGGCATGTACCAGTTTACAATACATCTGGACTATAAAAGAGGCATAATGAGTACCTGAACTAACATTTTGATGTTGTTCAAATTCCTCTGTGGTGTCTGTACATATTGGCGAGTCTGAGTAGGACAATAACTTACTTTCTTTCGTCTAGTGTGAGTCATGGTTATGCTTGGTGTGTGTGTGTATGTGTGCATTTGTGTATGTATCCAATTACTAGATCTGGAAGTGTAATCAACAAGGTCACAGAAGCAGAAGCCCAATGTGTGAGGCTTTGGGCCATTAATTTATAAAAATAACTTTTCAAAAGTTAGCCACTTTACAAATAGCAATTTAATATTAAGTAAAATAATATAAATGAGGGGAAATCCACTCATTTTCTATTATTTTAACAATTTTTCTTTCTTCTTTCCATTTCTCTACTTTTTGTCCTATTTACATATATTTTTCAATATTTTCTTATTACAAGAGTAAAATTTTGTATTGTCCTTTTTAACCTAGTATTTTAAAATATAGGACTCCTAATGATTATGTTCTGCAATAGTTATATAATATTCTTTTGAGATGATTTTAAATGTTTTTAAACAACTGGATCATTATAAAATTACATACCTCATATTTTAACTATTTATTGATGCTATGTGTAACCAGAATATTTTGCAGTCATAAATAAAACATATATAAACAGCAGTTATCAAAAAGCAAACAAACAATAATATGATGCTCAGAGTCAAAAAATAAAGTAATAACATATGCTATAATATTCAGACATAGGGAGATGCAACTGCAATAAAAAGCAGATTGAAGAGAGGTAAATTAAGAATGTATGTTGAGAATATTTTGCACTGGTTTAATTGTACCATTTTCACTAGAAGAAAAAATAAACATATATTTCTCATATATTTAAACTTTGTAACTACATGTTCTATTGAGAAACACAATATGAGAAGCATATTAAACTGTATGCTGTATGAATTTACAATTTATTCTCACTTTTGATTCTTGTTGCCTGTTTGAATATATCCTTATTATCAAAAGTATACATTTGTGTGATTTGACTTTGTATTTGCAAAACGCAGCTGTTTATTATTGATGTTGGTTAATTATATTAAATAAAACATCTGTCATAGTCAATAACACTTATAATGAATCAGTGTAATATAGAATATCACCTTGAAACTAATGATTTATCATTTATCCTTATAATTTTTAGAATTATTTATATATATTTTCATGTATATAAACATATGTATATACCTGTATATGGCTGTGGTGATAGTCTAAAGTAAAATAAGAAAAATGGTTTTTTTTAAGTACTTCTCAAGTATAAAATGTTTGCTTCCCTTTAATAAACATTGATTCCATTGCCCTGTGGTGAAAAGATCTACTTAATAAAGTACAGTATCAGTTGCTTATATCTACCAACAACTGAGATTTTGTTGAGCTTTATCTTCTCTTTTATATTAATGAAAAGTTTTTATGAATTTCAAACACAAAATGCACAATCACTAAATTATTTTTACCTGCATGAGTGTTCCAGGAAACCCACCACCCAGGTAGCAAGTTTTTACCTACTAAGTAAATACATGAAATGGGGCTTCCCTGGTGGCTCAGTGGTAAAGAATCTGCCTGCAGTGCAGGAGAAGCAGGAGACGCTGGTTCAGTCCCTGGGTTGAGAAGATCCCCTGGAGAATGGAATGGCAACCCACTCCAGTAATCTTTCCTGGAGAATCCCATGGACAGAGGAGCCTGGCGGGCTACAGACCATAGCGTTACAGAGAAGCGACTTAGCAGGCATGCACACAAATACGTTAAATACTTCACTTACTAAGTATCGTGATTAGCCACAATAAGAATAAATGAATTTGATAGAAGCAAGGTAGTGAGAAAACTCAGAAAAATCTAAAGATAGACTCAATAAAGTTAAGATTAGAAATTAAGTAGCAAATTCATTAATCAACCACTAGGTAACCTTTCTATTCATTTGTAATAAATATGGGATATTTTCATGGATGGTGATTGCATATTCAAAACATTAGAAAAGTTTTTAACATCTCTTGACTGGTACCTTTTAAAATCTGGATTATATTGTGATATTTTGTTATTTACTGAAAAAAAGAGGTAATTGACCTCCAGAGATCATAATTTCAAGATTATTTCAAAGAATTGTAACAAAAAATGTATAAACTCTGAAGAACATGTGTAATTTTTGGTCTTCACTCAACTAAGTATGGGATTAGATTAGATTCAGTATCCACATGTGTACTAAAAATCTGTGCTCTAGAAAAGTAAACTTTTAAGAATAAAAGGAAGAATCTGAAATGGGAACAGAGAGACAGAGTAGTAGGCAAAAAAAACATAAAGCTAAGAAACTGGCTCTCACATTAAAAGAGATTTAGTTTATATTCAAGAAAATTTCCCATGTTGTTCATGGGGTTCTCAAGGCAAGTATACTGGAGTTGTTTGCTGTTCCCGTCTCCAGTAGACCACATAGCCTGGCATGCTGCAGTCCACGGGGTTACAAAGAGTCAGACATGACTAAATGACAGAATAATAATGAGCAATAACAACAAGGAGACTTTATAAATCATCTAGTAGTCCTTGGGGTAAAGGATGCAAGGAATCAAACTCCAGTTTTGAACCCAACTTGTGACCTAGTTCCAGGATTGCAAGTTGGGCATGAGCTGGAGAAGTTAAATGCATGCTGTGTTTATACGAATTATAAACCACAGAGTGTGTGTGTGTGTGTACATGCAACTTATGTAAATATTCAAAATTCAGAGATTATAAACTCTAAAGTAGAACAATGCATTTGACTAAGATTTAAAACTTGTGAATGGTAAAGAAAGTAGTACATATATGTAAATGAACTTATATGTGTATGTATATCTATTTCTATATTAAATTAGTTATATGCATATCTGTGTGTATGTGTGTGTGTATAACAGAAAAAGTGTTAATAGACCCAACTGTACATATAGCTCATACAAAGCAATGAGAAAATGTCCAACAACTCATTAGAAAAATGGTCAGAGGAATAGGGTATGGGGTAACACGTTTAAAAAAGAAAAGAGTCACATCATTTAAAAGATTGAATCTCAAGAATATTAAGTAAAAATATACAAAGGTTAGTAATTATGTAATAGATAAGGTAGCATTTACTGTTTTTAAGTAGAGTAGGAAGATTGACTTTTGAAATACTTTATCCAAACTGGAAATGTGCATATATTTTGTCATATCAATTCTAATAATAATTCTATTAACTTGAATTTGATCAATTCTAATAACTTGAATTTGAAATGAGTAAATATTGAACCAGTGTTCAAAGACACTAAGATGTTCATTTCAGTGCTATGTTGAATACTACTTCTAATTTTAGTATCATTATGTGATGGAATATACATACTAAAAACAATCATGAGGATATTGAAATGTATTATGTAGATCAAACTTTATTGATATGAATGTTGGTTATACTATATTTTATAGTGTGAAAAGCCACATCATAAAATAGAATACCTACGCTTTTTACAGTAAAATTATTATGATTATATATGATAGGTGAGGGAATATATCTGGAAATTTATCAAAGTATAAATCTGGGTAATGGGGGGAGGGAATTCCTTTATTCAAAATATAAATCAGGGTGAGATGTGCGAGGGAGAACGATCAGATTATATAGTGTGACCAAATCCCAGAGAGGAATATTTGAGCATATATTACAGGAAGTGAGGGAATAAGACTTGAAGAAGGGAGTAGAGAGGACTGTGGTAAGAGAGTCCTTGCAAAGCAAGAAGGAAGTGCAAAGGCCATGTGGTGGAGACATGCTTGTTTGGCTTAGGGGCCTATTGCAATAACCCAGGCAGAAGATAATGGTGCCGTGTACCACACTGATAATTTTGGAAGCGATGAAAATTGACAGGATTCTGGAAATACTGTGAATGTAGTTCCAGATGGATTGCTGGGTTGTTGAATGTCGAGGGTGAAAGACAGACAAGAGGAAGAAAGTTTCAGACCGGGGCTGTATTCCTAACTTTGTTTAATTTAAATGAATTTAAATTTATATTCAAATGGCCATCCAAGGCTACTGTTAACCATATTGGACAGTGTGCAGCTCCAGGCAATGAGGACGTCAAGGGGACAGAAAAATCGAAGCCTGAAGTATTATTGGGCACCCCAAGTTAAGCCCTTAGACGTGGGGATGGACGAAACAGCGCAGGGGACAGAGAGCAGTGAGGTGGCAGAATCTGAGAGGGAGCCTGGCTCCTTATTGGTCAAGTGGAGAGACCGTTTCAGGATGAATTCAGGAGGGGCTGCTCCACTGGGTCAAGTGCTGGTGCGCAAATGGGTCAGACCATGGCTCAGACTTGACTGCTGGGTGTAACAGTGAGGATGGGACTTCCTGAGACTGCTCCATCTTGACAGGTCTCTTGAGCTGGTCGTTTTGGGGAAGAGAAAAGCCAGTCTTTCTTTTGTGTGTGTTTCTCCCTTCCATTCCCTAAATTACATTGCAAAGCCTTTGAACACATTTTTTTCTGCCTTTGGTATCTTTTGTATGAATAATTGCCTGATGCACTGCGGTTTTATTTTAACTATTTTAAAGGGTTAGAAATACAAATATTTTAAATAAAATTTATATATTTATAAATATATATACAATGCATTTTATAAAATATTTATAAATATATCAAAACATATTTAAATATTTTTATAAAAGATGTATTTATAAACATATAATATGTGTTTTATATAATACTTACATATTTATAAATATATAAAATATATTGTTAAAAAGTTTATATTTCTAACCCTTTAAAATAGTAAAAAAAATCCCCACTGGATTAGGTAATTATTCATACAAAAGATACCAAAGCTTCCCCAAGGCAGAATACTGGACTGAGTAGCCATTCCATTCTCCAAGGGATCTTCCTAACCCAGGGAACAAACCAAAGAACCAAAGTCTCCCGCACTGCAGGTGGATATTCTACCAGCTGAGCCACTAGGGAAACAGAAACATAAATACTTTAATTTTAGCTATCATTTATCCTTATAACTGTCCCATTATTAGTTAATAAATACATTAGTTTAAAAGATGATCAGTCCAAGGTTTGATGCACAATACTGGATGCTTGGGGCTAGTGCACTGGGACGACCCAGAGGGATGGTATGGGGAGGGAGGAGGGAGGAGGGTTCAGGATGGGGAACACATGTATACCTGTGGCGGATTCATTTTGATATTTGGCAAAACTAATACAATTATGTAAAGTTTAAAAATAAAAGAAAATTAAAAAAAAAACCTAAAAAAATAAAAAAAATAAAAGATGATCAAACATAAATACATTAGTTTAAAAGATGATTGAAAAATAAAAATACATTTTTTCTGATTATTAATTAATAATACATTAGTTTACAAGATGACCAAAAATAAATACAATATTTAAAAGATGATCAAAAACATGTGGTTCAAAACTAACAGAACTATTTAAATGATGAAATGGAGGAAAACTAAGATTCTTATTGGTTGATTAGGAAGACTTTCAGCAGGGATCCATGATTTTAAAAAGGGGTTAGTCAGGTGCTCAAAATATAATACTAATGTTACGGCCACAATTAAAAATAATAATCAGCCAGTAATGTCTAATGAGCTCCTTATCGCCAAGTGCAAAGTGCAAGTCTGTTGTGTCTGAATCTGTGACCCTATGGACTATACAGTCCATGGAATTCTCCAGGCCAGAATACTGGAGTGGGTAGCCTTTGCCTCCTCCAGGGGATCTTCCCAACCCAGGGATAGAACCCAGGTCTCTGGCATTGCAGGCGGATTCTTTACCAGCTGAGCCACAAGGGAATCCCACTTTTTGCCAAATTCAGACTTAAATTGAAGAAAATAGGGAAAACCATTAGACAGTTCAGGTATGATCTAAATCTAATTCTTAACGATTATACAGTGGAAGTGACAACAGATTCACGGGATTAGATATGATAGAGTGCCTGAAGAACTATGGATGGACGTTTGTGACATTATATAGGAGGCAGGGATCAAGATCACCCCCAAGAAAAAGAAATACAAAAAGGCAAAATAGTTGTCTGAGGAGGCCTTGCAAATACCTGAGAAAAGAAGAGAATCAAAAGGCAAAAGAGAAAAGGAAAGATATCTTAATGCAGAGTTCCAAAGAATAGCAAGGAGAGATAAGAAAGCCTTCCTCTGTGATCAGTGCAAAAAAATAGAGGAAAGCAACAGAATGGGAAAGACTGGAGATCTCTTCAAGAAAATTAGAGATACCAAGGGAACATTTCATGCAAAAATGGGCACAAGAAGAACAGAAATGGTATGGTCCTATCAGAAGCAGAAGATTTTAAGAAGAGGTGGCAGGAATACACAGAAGAACTAAACAAACAAACAAAAAAATCTTCGTGACCCAGAAAACCACAATAGTGTGATCACTCACCTAGAGCCAGAATCCAGGAATGTGAAGTCAAGTGGGCCTTAGGAAGTAATCACTATGAACAAAGCTAGTGGAGGTGGTGGAATTCCAGATGAGCTACTTCAAATCCTAACAGATGATGCTGTGAAAGTGCTGCATTCAATATACCAGCAAATTTGGAAAACTCAGCAGTGGTCACAGGACTGGAACAGGTCAGTTTTCATTCCAATCATAAAGAAAGGCAATGCCAAATAATGTTCAAACTACTGCAAAATTGCACTTATCTCACATGCTAGCAAAGTAATGCTCAAAATTCTTCAAGCTAGGCTTCACCAGTATGTAAACCATGAACTTCCAAATGTTCAAGCTGGATTTAGAAAAGGCAGAGGAACCAGAGATCAAATTGCCAACATCTGTTGGATCATAGAAAAAGCAAAAGAATTTCAAAAAAATATCTACTTCTGCTTTATTGACTACACCAAAGTCTTTGACTGTGTGGATCACAAACAAACTCTTTCCAGGCAAGAGTACTGGAGTGGGGTGCCATTGCCTTCTCCAGACAGCATATTAAAAAGCAGAGACATTAGTTTGCCAACAAAGTCTGTCAAAGCTAGGTTTTTTCTAGTAGTCATGTATGGATGTGAGAGTTGGACTATAAAGAAAGCTAAGCACTGAAGAATTAATGCTTTCAAACTGTGGTGTTGGAGATGACTCTTGAGAGTCCCTTGGACTGCAAGGAAATCCAACCAGTCTATGCTAAAGTATATCAATCCTGAATATTCATTGGAAGGACTGATGCTGAAGCTGAAACGCCAATACTTGGTCACCTGATGCAAAGAACTGACTCATTGGGAAAGTCCCTGATGCTGGGAAAGCTTGAAGGTGGGAGGAGAATGGGACGACAGAGCATAAAATGGTTGGATGGCATCACTGACTTGATGGAGATGCGTTTGAGTAGCCTCCGGGAGTTGGTGATGGACAGGAAGCCTGGCGTGCTGCAGTCCACGTGGTTGCAAAGAGTCAGACAGGACTGAGTGACTGAACTGAACTGAACTGAGTAATGTCTAATTACTTATAAAACCAATGATTATTCTAACTAAGGAAATAGCTTTCGCTAATTGTGTGAAAGTGTTTTTAGGCTGAAAGATATGATAATGTCTGTGATTATTCAACTAAAGAAAATAGCACTAATTTTGTGTACTTCAAGTAAAAGGTAAAACAGTGAATATGAGTATTGCACTGTATAATTAAATTAAATGATTAAATAAATATTGTGTTCAAATTTCATATTTTAATGTGTTTTAACTGTTTTCTTTTACATTTTAATATGAAGACTCTTTAATTAAATGTAAAAAAAATACATAACCTGAATCAAAATATGTCTGACAAATAAGTGTATCACTGAGTGAAAATGGAATAAGTATTTTTGCTTCTTTATGAACCTCCTGAAAAAATTAGGTAAGACTTTAATGAGCAAGTACAATTTACAAAGTTCACTACAGAATATAAAAAAGTTAAATACTGCATGAACTAATGCTTATAAACTTTTACCTTCAAGCAACTTTTTATTTTGGGGCAACTGGTTGAAGTCAGTAAATTTTTATGAAAAGTATTAAAAACATTATCCACCCAAGACTTCTGGCTTATTTGGCAGCAAATGAAATACAGATGATGTAAAAATACATGAAAATTGAAAATATACCCAAACTTTCCAAAATCACACTTTACTCTTTTCTTACTCAATCCCTTTGACTGTACAAACAAGCGAAAGAATACAAAACATTCAAAATCATAAACCTACGACACAGAAAATTACTGTTTCCTCAGGTGATTCTACAGTTTTCAAGTAAACACGTCTGGCTATAATTTGTGAAACTACTAACAGAAAACAACTCATCTTCAATCAATTCAACATTTTGACAACTTTATTATCACTTTGGACCAATGTGCATTAAGTCTTTATCCTCTATTCTCAATCTTGTCAGTGCTGTATCTTTCCAGGCTGATTCTTGAAAACAAATTGTTCATTGTTATTTGGATTATTAAATTGTCCAAAGGTTTCCCTCCTATATACAAATGCTTTTTTTTTTTTTAAACCAGTTACTGAACTAAAAATATTAGATGAAATCCTCAATATTAAAACCACCATTCACCATAGATTTTTAAAAAAAAGAAAAACTTACATAAGTCATGATTAACTTTGAAACTTCTTAACGACATATTTCTTGAAGTGGGTTATTTCTTGAGGTTATAATTTGTGCACTCCTCCAATTTTTCAGCCAATTGCTTGATTTTGCCCTGAAGAAACAGGCAAATATTTTTACATTTCTCTTGCTATAGCATCAGAAATTTGTCAGCAAATCTCTACACCATTGATTGACATACTGAGTTTTGTGAAAGCTAAGAGTAAGCGAAAGAAACGTTGTGAAATTGAAAGTAAACATATATATAATCAGAAACTATAACCACAAAGAGCTAACAAATTTCCTTCGTGTAAAATTAGCTGTAATTAATGATCTTGTAAAGTATATTCTGTATAGAATTTTTTAATGTGAAATGATGATGTGAAGAAAATGTATATAGGATGAGTTATTTAACATTTTCAGAATTCAATCCATACCAGCCTATCCATGTTTTTTCCATATAGAGACACAGTATATACCGTTAACTTAGTTTACTCTCAGTGATAAAAAATCTGATGTCTTACAAATATTTCTTGTCCAAACATGCCTTTATATGATGTGGATTAGTGTAGTGCTGATTAGAGACTCAGTTTTAACACTAATGACATAGTCATTGGAAAAGACTCTGTTGCTGGGAAAGATTGGCAACAAAAGGAGAAGGGGACAGCAAAGGATGAGATGGTTAGATGGCATCACCAACTCAATGGACATGAATTTGAGCAAACTCCAGGAGATAATGGAGGACACAGGAGATTGGCAAGCTGCAGTCCACAGGGTCACAAAGCATCGGACATAACTGAGCAACTGCATGACAACAACAGTACAGGATTAGACAGAATTATCTTATGTAACTATTGACTTAAACTGCTCAATGCATAAGCAGTTTTATAAGTGTAAATTTTGTTTTAAATGTTCCTTAACATTCACTCTTAAAAAATCAAGAGGTCTTTATTTATATATATATATATATATATACACACACACACACACACACATATATATGTATATGCATACATGTGTATATATTCCCTCATGTATATGGAAACTTCAAAAATGTTGCATATATTTGAACCATATTCTGAGAGTCAAATAAATATTTCCTTTTTATTTCCCATGTGTATTCTGTAATGATTTAACTCAGGCATTTAATATTTTAGCATGTTAATATTCATATCCTTATTGTTTAATTTCATGCAAATATGATACTTAAGAGGATTCAATTCTTATCAAACTTATTCAGTATATTTTCTTAGTATTTAAAATTGTATCATATATCTATACTTTTTTAATATCTATAAAATTGAAGTCTTGGCTGTAGTGTATTCTGTATCATGACAGTCCTTACTCAGTTGTTCAAAATTTTCTGTATTTTCTGTATTCTGTATCATGACAGTCCTTACTCAGTTGTTCTCATTTTCTGTCGTAAATAGTTTAGTCACAAAATAGCATAAATTCTTGGAAAGAATGTAGGATTAACATCATGAAAGTGGTTTGACTTTTTACTAGCAAATAAGTGATTTAAGAAAATAACAATATTTCTTAGCTTTGTTTTCCTAATATGTAATGTGAAGATGATAGTGATATTCCTTGTCTCATATATGAGTGAAGAATTGATATATAGTATTTACATATATTGAGCAATTACTGTCAGTTACTATTCTTTTGTATTATTGTTATACACATTTGTATGTTCATTTTTAGCCAAATATCTAGTGGCTCCAATTGTGGATTCAGTGTGTGAGAGTGAGGCAGACACTTTGCAAGGAAACAATGAGTGTGGGGTGTTAGGGGTAAATGGACAGTACTCTTCTCTGCATACTGAATCCCAAATTGGAAGTCCGAATGCACTGTTCATCTCTGACCATTATTTGTATTTTCAGTAATGGCTTGGTTCCCAGGCATGTTTACCAAAATATAATAAAGCCAAAATGTAGATACCTTAGTTAAATATTCTGGGAATTTAAATACCATTGAGAATATTGTTACAGCAGATTATATACTATACCCAAATATGTCCTGGAAATCTGACCTCTTTCTTACATATGAATTTCCTGTACTATAATAAAGAGCCTTCTAATTTTAAAATTCTCTGGCCAAAAAACAAACAAACAAAAAAAAAAACCCAAAAAAACAAAAAACCCCCCCAGAAACCTCTTTTGTTCCACAAATTACAGATTTGTTAATGTCTGAATACTAACTTTAGAAAATTTAACACAGAAAAATATCACTGGGGCACATTAAGACCTACTTATCTATATGGGTCTGTAAAGAAAAGAAACTGAAATAAACAACTAACAAGTAATATAAAATGTTGGCCAATCTAGTCAAGTTCCTTTTAAGTAATTTGTTTGAATAAATCAAATGGAGAAAGCTTGGCAATATCAGCCTGGTGACAAACAATAGTTAATTTCTTCAATTAATCATCTTGATTATTTGTGCAAAAACCTTGGTTGAGTAACAGCTGCAGAAAGCAATGAAAGATATATAAGTTTTGAGCTCAAATGTTGGTTTATAAATAATGTCATTCAGAACCTACTATGTTTTGTCTTTGTTTTATTTTTTTGGTCATAAAAACAGATCTTCTAAATATGGCATATGTGTGAAGTTTACATACTATTCTTTCTCAACCCATGAAATTTTAAGAGCCCTTTTGGTGCCGGGTGGCATAGGCATTCAGGAGGCAATTGAGTTCTATTGTCAACCATTCCTATGGGGCAGAAAGATGTTGTCCACCAAGAATAGAAGAGAAGGCTGAGAATGAGAGTCCTTGCTAAGAGCAAAAGAGACCTGACTTTCATTGATTGCTTTCCACAAGCTAAAAGAAAGCCAGTGCACAAGGTCCACAAGCCAGAGCATGGGTGAGTGTGAGTAGAGGCATGAATGGGACCGGAATGTTGAATGCAAGGATCACCATCTCCTTCTCCCCATCCTTTTAGTGTTTGCATCAAGCTTATAGTTCTGTATTCTCCAGCAGGTCACCAGCTCATTATAAGGTTATTGTCTTAACTAGAAAATTAATATCTGATACTGAAAAAAAATCAGTGCAGTGATTTTATATGAAATTCCTCTGTTGGGTCATGGCAATAAATATTGCTACCAGTATCCTACTCCAAGCTTACAAAACAATCAAAAATCACTTCCAAGTAGTGATGAAAAATTTTTTCAAAACTGGTCAGGGATTGACTGTAATTTTGCCAATGTTTGGGTAATAATGGTTTCCTCTTTCTAACAACCCTCATTAATGTTTCTCATAGAACTGTTGTTGGTTTCCAGTAATCATGACAATGAATCCTTGAGCAGCTTCAACTTAATTATTCACCCACCTAGAATTTCTACATTTGCATGAGCATAGTATACCAAACTTAATGGAAACTGAATCATAATACCCTGAAAGGTAGCACATACATTCTCAGTCATCAGTCAAGAAGGATTTCCCCACAGACTTCCTGGTTAGCTATTATATATTGCACAATGTTCGTCAAATCTTATAAGGGAGGGATCAGTGGTCATCACTGTCAGATCGAATGCAGGAAATGTTCATCTGGTCAGTGCTTCAGCATATATTTCTTGAGTGACTTTATGACTTAAAGGATTGACTGCATGCTGCAGTATATACTATACTGGTCGTACAGAGGAATAAGCAAAATGAGAAGGTGGGCTCAATCAACAACAAATATAATAACATTTTTGAGAGAATGTTTGTATTAAAGACATTCAGTGGCAATTACAGACATTTGTATACACACACACACATACACATACACATGTACTATTTCAGTCACTGAATAGTCCTTTTTAGCAATTGAAAAAAGATGATCATATCTGTACATAGAAACCTCATGTTCACAACATAAGCAAGAGTAGTTAAATTGCTTAAGTGAACAGGTGAAAAACATCTATCTTAAGTGATGCAAGACAATATAAAAAAGAGTTCTGACAATTCAGAGTCCCATAAGTGTTAAAGCAAAATATTATCTCTAAAATGTGAGAGCATAATGAAGAAATCAAAGTAACAAAGAGATTATAATGGAACAGAAGGAAATGAAGATCAAGCAGTCAGACTCTAGGAGGAAATACTGAAAGCATAAAGAAATGTACAAAAAAAAATTCTAAAATGAAACCAAAATAAATACATTTTTCAGTTGCAAAAATTGGCTGGGACATGATTACTTTTTGAAATATTTATCAAAAAATAAAATAGGATAAGTATAAATATAGACGTTACTAGAAAGGATATGAGAGAGTAAAGGGAAATAACAGAGAGCTAATGCATACATTATGGGATTCATAGACAGAAAAGTGAACAGATAAAAAGGAAACTTGCAGTTATAATTGAAAATACTTTGAATAAAATTCTTAATCTACAATCAATTCTTTGTCTTGGAATTTTATGTAGAATTATTACCAGTATATAAAATTATCTTTTGAAATTCCTTAATAGCAAGGATTCACAATTACACAACCAGGAAGGGAAAAAATAAATAATGTACCAGAGGCAAAGGAGGTATTAAAAATCAGGCTGGATATACTAACCAGTCAGAAAGGTGGTGGTTTCCCAACAGTTAAAGCTACTGTTGACTGACATCAGTAATGCATTTGGTGCTAGAGATTTTTAGTGGAGGAGGTGGGGAGACGCAGGTCTTTTATCACATTATTTATTCTTTAAGCTGCCTCCCCTCACAGTGAGGGAGATTGTAAGGGTCACATTAGGGGACTTCTGCTATTACTCCCTGTGACAAACACGAATCCATGAAATTCTAATTTTGGGAGGTGCAGGCAAGGGTGTTAATGCATTTGTATTTAAAATGTTTTTTTTTTTTTAATTAAGCAATGGTATCTTGAAACCTAGCAGTTTTCATTACTAGATATTAAGTATATTTCCATGAAGACAGCTTAAAACATATCAGTAGCCTTAAATAGCCTTTGCATTGTCAGTCCTATCCATTTGGTTTGATTTTTTTTTTTTCACTTCACTTCACTTTATTTTTTTTCTTTTTTAAAAAAATTATTTATTTTTTAAATATAAATTTATTTATTTTAATTGGAGGTTAATTACTTTACAGTATTGTATTGGTTTTGCCATACATCAACATGAATCTGCCACAGGTGTACACGTGTTCCCCATTCTGAATCCCCCTCCCTCCTCCGTCCCTGTACCATCCCTCTGGGTTGTCTCAGTGCACCAGCCCCAAGCATCCAGTATCATGCATTGAACCTGGACTGGCAATTCGTTTCATATATGATATTATACATGTTTCAATGCCATTCTCCCAAATCATCCCACCCTCTCCCTCTCCCACAGAGTCCAAAAGACTGTTCTATACATCTGTGTCTCTTTTGCTGTCTCACATACAGGGTTATCATTACCATCTTTCTAAATTCCATATATACGTGTTAGTATACTGTATTGGTGTTTTTCTTTCTGTCTTACTTCACTCTGTATAATAGGCTCCAGTTTCATCCATCTCATTAGAACTGATTCAAATGAATTCTTTTTAATGGCTGAGTAATACTTCATTGTGTATATGTACCACTGCTTTCTTATCCATTCATCTGCTGATGGGCATCTAGGTTGCTTCCATGTCCTGGCTATTATAAACAGTGCTGCGATGAACATTGGGGTACATGTGTCTCTTTCAATTCTGGTTTCCTCGGTGTGTATGCCCAGCAGTGGAATTGCTGGGTCATAAGGCAGTTCTATTTCCAGTTTTTTAAGGAATCTCTACACTGTTCTCCATAGTGGCTGTACTAGTTTGCATTCCCACCAACAGTGTAAGAGGGTTCCCTTTTCTCCACACCCTCTCTAGCATTTATTGCTTGTAGACTTTTGGATCGCAGCCATTCTGACTGGTGTGAAATGGTACCTCATTGTGGTTTTGACTTGCATTTCTCTGATAATGAGTGATGGTGAGCATCTTTTCATGTGTTTGTTAGCCATCTGTATGTCTTCTTTGGAGAAATGTCTATTTAGTTCTTTGGCCCGTTTTTTGATTGGGTCGTTTATTTTTCTGGACTTGAGCTGTAGGA
Source organism: Bos grunniens (assembly GCF_055505025.1). Classification (NCBI taxonomy): domain Eukaryota; kingdom Metazoa; phylum Chordata; class Mammalia; order Artiodactyla; family Bovidae; genus Bos; species Bos grunniens. The sequence goes on from NC_141191.1 coordinate 12,819,394, forward strand.
GTTGCTTGTATATTTTTGAGATTAGTTGTTTGTCAGTTGCTTCATTTGCTATTATTTTCTCCCATTCTGAAGGCTGTCTTTTCACCTTGCTTATAGTTTCCTTTGTTGTGCAGAAGCTTTTAAGTTTAATTAGGTCCCATTTGTTTATTTTTGCTTTTATTTCCAATATTCTGGGAGGTGGGTCATAGAGGATCCTGCTGTGATGTATGTAGGAGAGTGTTTTGCCTATGTTCTTCACAAGGAGTTTTATAGTTTCTGGTCTTACATTTAGATCTTTAATCCATTTTGAGTTTATTTTTGTGTATGGTGTTAGAAAGTGTTCAAGTTTCACTCTTTTACAAGTGGTTGACCAGTTTTCTCAGCATCACTTGTTAAAGAGATTGTCTTTAATCCATTGTATATTCTTGCCTCCTTTGTCAAAGATAAGGTGTCCATATGTGTGTGGATTTATCTCTGGGCTTTCTATTTTGTTCCATTGATCTATATTTCTGTCTTTGTGCCAGTACCAGACCTATATATATAGAGAAAACTATAAAACACTGGTGAAAGAAATCAAAGACGATATTAATAGATAGAGAAATATACCATGTTCATGGATCAGAAGAATTAATATAGTGAAAATGAGTATACTATCCAAAGCAGTTTATAGATTCAATGCAATTCCTATCAAGCTACCAACGGTATTTTTCACAGAGCTAGAACAAATAATTTCACAATTTGTATGGAAATACAAAAAAAACCTTGAATAAACAAAGCAATCTTGAGAAAGAAGAATGGAACTGGAGGAATCAACCTGCCTGACTTCAGGCTCTACTACAAAGCCACAGTCATCAAGACAGTATGGTTTGATTTGAATTGTTCCTTGTTCAAGAGGAACAAGTCTGTTCCTCTCCCTTTGCAGATTGGAGAGCACTGAATCTGAGGATATCCCCGGATATTTTTCCTCTAGAGTCAGCTTGCTGTAGAAATGTGAGATTTATTTGTATGAATTCTTTTTAACAGATCTCTCACAATATTTAAATACGTATTATTTTAGTTAAACATAATATGATTATGCATCTCTTAATTATATGTAGAAGGATGAAACTGACTTCCCTATGACTGCTTCAATACCAAAAGCTAGTTTATTAATTCGTCAAAATATTCTAGGTCAATTTTATGATGATCATGTAACTGTTGAAACAAGCAAACAAAAATAATATATTTCCATCTTTCTTAGTATCCTAAATACAATTTATCTTTTTAATAGAAATATATGTGATTAAGATCAGTCTGTATGTGGAGATTCATTTCTTAGTGGGCAAGTAAAAGAAGTACTACTGGGCGTGAATTAATGCACATCTTAATATATGTTTGGTGGGCCTGATGATTTTTTGTATCATATACAAATTACATTTAAAAAATTCTTAATGATATGTTTACATAGTCTTCAGAAACTTATTATGTTCAGGAAAATATTCTACCATTTTCTTGTTGTTTTACACTGAAATTCTGTCAGTGTATTTAATAGTAAGACAGTTTGAATTTTTTTATTTTTCAGACTTGAATGAAGCGATAATGTAAATTAGAGAAAGGAGATAAAAATAACCTCTGGATATTCCTCTTGTGTGAGATTTATTCTGGATGAAGCATTAGGATCGTTACTGGAAGCGTATTACTGTAAGTATTTTCAAATGAAAGTAGAATGTTAATTTTTGGCCTTGATAATGTCGAGTGGGGTGCATGTTAACAGATTTAAGAGTAACATATATAGTGTGGGAGCAGTAATGGGGGAATACTCCAGACTGCTGAAACACTGGTGACGAGAGCATAGTAACCTGGAAAGAAAAAAATAATCCTGGATATAGAAGAACTTCATTATAGAACGCATATTTGATGAAAACACAAGTAAAGTGAGGGGCAATATGATCATTTTTTCTTACTTTCTCTTGGTGATCTTTGCCAGAATACATTTAGTAGTGTAAAAATTTTCTGACTAGAAAGTAAGGTATTCATAAAAATATACCGAGAAGAATGATCATGTTACTATGAATAATCAATACATTATTAGATACAGGTTAGAAAAATACAGAATGAAAACTTTTATAAGGCAGGCTGCTTAAATTTTGAATGATATTTGTAAATTTATCAAATGATCAGTAATAATTGCACCAAGTTCAGTTATTAGAATGCTTAATCTGTAGCTAATTTAGTTATCAAAACCTCTTTATTCACAGCATGTGCAATTTAATTATGTAAAACTATTGTATTCATAAAGAATAAAACAAACAGCAACAACAGCAAAAAAAAAAAAAAAAAAAAAACCTTTGTAAAAGCCTTGTAAACTGACCTGAGGGCTTGATTTGGTCATATAACTGAAGAAATACATTTTCCACATAATATTTCACAGCACTCTGCTGTAATTCACGGGTAAGTGCTATTATGATTGGTAAAGAGGTGGAAATGATAGCCATTTGCTGGTGGAATATAGGTGGCAGGTTATTACTCTTAGGTGGCAATGTCTCTGATGGCCCTGTGAATTACACAGCAAAACATAACCTCTGGGGGAAATTCAGGGTGATTGCATTTAGTAGTAAAACCCCCAGACAACTAGGGTTTCTTTAGCTTTTGGAATTATATGCAGCAGTCTCAGATGGTACTCAGAACTCATGAGTAGGAGTTTCGGACAGGTCAGGTCCATGCAAAACAGACAATTACAGATTTTGACACCCATCATTCAGGTTACAAAGAGGGTACAGCAACCTACTCCAGTGTTCTTGCCTGGAGAATCCCATGGACAGAAGAGTCTGGCAGACTACAGTCCATAGAATTGGCCAGAGTCAGACACGACTGAAGTGCCTTAGCCTGCAATAATGTCTTGCCTGTGACAAGATACAAGTTTTGCATTGTGTTATTAATCAGAAAGTATATTCAGATGATGGAAGTTTTTTTTTTTAATACCCTGTAACATCTAATATTTTCTTCCTAAATCTGAGCCTAGAATTTGAGAAATTCTTTGTGAATGAAACAACTTGTATTTCATTAGTTTTTTCCAGAATTACAGAGGTATTATTTCATATATGTGGTGATAACTTAGGTTTTCCACTTCAAAATGTGAACCTTTTATTTGTAGTATTATTTTACCCACCTCCAAGAATTGGGGCACCGGGACTAATTCATATTTTAAATGGGTAAGTAGAGGTTTTAAAATCAGTGTAAGACTTATTTTATTTAGCTGGGTCATAATTTTTATTCTCTCATCTCATAAAAGTTTGTATTCACAGTATAACTGAATAATGGGATTGATTTAAAAACAAATTACCACTCAAAGACAAAAATCAAATTTATTAAATGTGTGACTTGTTCAACTAAAGAAGGGATGTAAAGACAGTCATTTTTAATGTCTTCCATAATATAATTTGTCTAAGTTAGAATCATAGACAAGTTTTCATGAACATAAATATTCCTTTGAAATATAGAGACTACCTTGAATGAAGGTAAATTTATATTGTTGGTGACTAGTGACTGAAAGAAATTTGTAGGCTGCTTTAAAACTATTAATCTTCCTTAAAAATAGCACAGGCCATTTATCAGAACCATATTGTTAAATACAAATTTGCAGAAATAGTATGTATCATTTAAGAATAAGTGATATTTGAAGCCATACAGTTTATTTAACAGACTTAAATTGCCTAAAATAATATTCAGTCTATAAAATTTTCTTTGATCTAATCACTTTATTATTATTTTGCATGTTTATATATATTTTGTATCAATTTTTTATAACCTTGATTATAAGGATAAATATATAGAAGTTCATTTATACCAAGAAGACAACTTTGAAAAAGAAATTCTATTAAGCAAAACGTATTAAGCCCTCTAGTGGTATTAATATATAAAATATTTCATTGTGATATTTGCTTAGTGAAAGCAGGTTTTTGGTGTTTATTTCTTCCTTAAGTACATGTATTTAACTTACCCTAGACATCAGCTGTTTCCATGTTCCTGTTTGCTCTATTTGGCAGATAATTTGTGCCATACTTTAGGTATTTTTTCTAAAAATGAAAATCTTTACTTTAGGATTAAATGACTAGACTTAATGTTGAAGGAATAAGTAGCCTGCTGCTGCTGCTGCTAAGTCGCTTCAGTCGTGTCCGACTCTGTGCGACCCCATAGATGGCAGCCCACCAGGCTCCCCCGTCTCTGGGATTCTCCAGGCAAGAACACTGGATTGGGTTGCCATTTCCTTCTCCAATGCATGAAAGTGAAAAGTGAAAGTGAAGTCGCTCAGTCATAGCCAACTCTTAGCGACTCCATGGACTTCAGCCTACCAGGCTCCTCCGTTCATGGGATTTTCCAAGCAAGAGTACTGGAGTGGTGTGCCATTGCCTTCTCCAAATAAGTAGCCTACTAAGTGATAAACCATATGTTTTGAATCAGTTACTTTTGTCCTTTAGTCTAATGTTAAAAGATATTTGTATTGTTCCATACACATAATGATAATAATATTTTAAGAAAAACTATATTATTTATGAATTTAAGAAAGATTTCCATTTAAATAAACAACATATGAAGGATAAACTATAATTAACTCCTTAGTTCTTACTGAGATCTTTCATACTATTTAAGGTCCAAAGGATATTCATACTTAGTGATGTTTCCAATGATTTTTTTTTTCTTTTCAGATTATGGCTCTTATTATAGAAATTCTATACTTAGAAAGGAGCTTTAGTTGGCAGAGCTACAGAGTGTGTTTCAGTTATTAAGGAACACATTTTAATCTCATGCCAGCAGTATTTGCATTTCTTTCTTAAAGAAAATTTGAAGTGTTAACATTTGACACATTGCTAGAGAAAACTGAGGAACATCATCAGTAGAACTGGAAACATAACATGGACGAACCTAAGATGCAAAGATGAGTCTCAGAGATGACCTATGTTCAGAGGTGAATTCCTTGATTCCCTATCTTTTCCTGTAACTTTATTTTAGATTCAAATGAGCCTAACAGTGTAACCACTAAATGTACTCTGGTAGAAAGTGCTATAGGAGGTTTTTGAAGATCTTCATCACTTCTCAGCTCCATACAGTGCCCTTTACTGTAAAATGAGGACAGTCATAGTCCTGTCTTACCAGTACTTCCGAGGCTGGAGACCTTTCTTCTGGAAATGCGTGCATTGTTACTGCTTCTCACTGAAGAATTCATGCAGTTGGTGCACATGTGGTTGGTCTCCTTTTAACTCTACTTGTGAGAGCCTTGTTCTCAGAAGTGTCCAATTAAAACTGATGTAAAACAAAATGCTAAATCTGACTGATCTACTCTTTCATTCTCTAAGCCTATGGCGATGGAAAGATATGATACATTCTTATATCTTTAGCTTTCACTCTGAAATAAGTTCCTCTAGAAACTTGAAGAAGGAGAAGGCAATGGCAGCCCACTCCAGTACTCTTGCCTGGAAAATCCCATGGATAGGGGAGCCTGGTAGGCTGCAGCCCATGGGGTCTTGAAGCGTTGGACACGACTGAGCGACTTCACTTTCCCTTTTCACTCTTATGCATTGGAGAAGGAAATGGCAACATACTCCAGTGTTCTTGCCTGGAGAATCCCAGGGACGGCAGAGCCTGGTGGGCTGCCGTCTATGGGGTCTCACAGAGTCAGACACGACTGAAGCAACTTAACAGCAGCAGCAGCAGAAACTTGAATAAGTTGATGTTTTATGCTTGTGTGACAAAAACACGTGTATTTACACATCTGCTCTCAGGTTATCCTAATTTTTCCTCCAGTCATTTGTGTTTGGGGTGTCTTCATCACGTTTGATTTAGTGACATCACAGACACAAACTCCAAAAAAGGAACAAAGAAACAGGATATTCTGGAACTTGCATATTTCTGACTCAACCTTTGTCTCTAACTGTGCCCTCAAAGACTTCAGGTCCCCTATAGAATAAGCTGTAACTGCATTACAAAATCTCTATGTCTGCTAATCTGAGAGTATCCTAGGTATAAACCATGGACACCGCAAGGTTATATCCTCCTATAAAATGGAAATATCAAAATATTGTTCTGCTGAATATTCTCCCTTTGTAACCTCCTGGCATCATCCAGCTCTTTCTAAGTTCTTAAGGGATGAGCTGGACTGAGCAGAGCTGCCAGGTGTCTGAACTGTCAGTGAAGACAGTAAGCCAGAGTGAAAGTAATAGTCAAGCCTTTAATCACTTGCTGTAAATATATAAGCAAGAAACTCATTTGGAGAAATCCCTGTCTCTGCCAAAGATCCCAGCTAAGGAGGGCTCCAAACTGGTTTGAAATGTGATGTGTGTAAGAACGAGGTTGTCCAGGGGGCCTGAAACTCCTTCCAGAGACAGTGCACTGGCTGTGCCTGGTGAGGGGTGGGCAGGGGGCTGTGGTCAGGCCTGAAAAAGCATACAGTATGCAGAGGGTTTGGGTCTGAAGTGAAACCCCTCAATGGCTATCATCTTACTTGCTAAGTTTATTTAAGCATGGCCTCTGAACTCAGCTTGAGTTTCAATTAGGGAGTCAGATCCAATAAAATTGGTCTTTTATTTAGAATACTGTCTCAATAGCCTTATCCAATGAATTTCAACATAAAGAGGCTCTGACTCTGCTTGGTGTGAAATGTTAGTGATACTAAGATAAATCTCCCTCCTCAAGGAGTGCCTTTCCACTGGAGAGTTCAGAGAGAAAACATTATTTCTACAAACAGGATTGTAACAACTGCAGCATGCTTAGTCTACACCAGCTTGCTCAAAATGCACTGCTTTACCCTCCCCGCTGCTCACTTACTTGTGTACTATGGTCGTCTTCCAATCTGTGGATGTGAGAACAACGATTAAGTAAGGTTAAGAGAGGTTAAGTAAGCTGTCTGCTGGTAAGTGGTGAAGCTGAGTTCAGAGGCTACGTACTTAAGTCATTGCATTCCGCTTCTACTTGAAAGTATCCCAAGGTTTGAGATATGTGTAAAATGTTAGGGGAGAAGTGAAAAGAGGTACTTGTTTCCTGTGGGAAGTGGTCAAATGAGAATAAATCAAGCAGAGAGCAAAACAGGAGAGGCTGAGAATGCAGACAAGGGCTGGCTGGAGACCAAAGATGAACACTTGGAGGAGGCGAGACAAGACTGTCTCAGTACGCTGTTTTATACTGGGTGTTAGTGAACTAGAGCTCCAGGGAGGGGAGACAAGAAAATGTCCCATGCGGTTTTCATTTTTATTTGATGAATGATGCCTTACACTGAGGTAATAGTATACAGGGAGGTTTTGAGAAAGGTAATCTTTGCTTTGGGAATCTTGAGGATGTGAGAACCCACTGAACTACCAGGTGAAGGGAGTTTGCAGACAGTTTAAGTATGTAAATCACCAGTTGGAGGAGAAATGGGGTCTGGGGAGCTTGGGTCTCCAGTGAGAGCGTGGAGAAAAGGAAACCCCAAAGGCATCAAAGGGAAGGTCGGAGCAGGGCAAGAAAAGTCAGTCAAGACAGCTCTAAAGAGAAAGAAGTGAAGATGAGCCCACTGCGAAAGAGAAAGTTAAGGTCAGAGTTGAACTTCCCTGGGAAGGACTCCCTACTTAATAGGACTCAGGTTGTGCTGATCAGCGGCGCAGAGCGTGAGGCCCACATCAGGAGGGAAGGTCCTGGACAGTCAGTGATGGAGAGGCAGTGGGGAAGGAGGTCATGGGATCAAGGTAGGCTTCCTTACTGCTTTTTGACTCTTGGGTTAGTAGTTGAATGTTTTTTTAATTTCTCTTTTTAATTAGAGTGGGATGAAACTTAGAAAAAAACAGGAGAGAGAGAGAGAGAAGTGAAGATACATGCAAGGGGGAATACAGCTGAAAGCACGTTCCTGCGATCTGTTCTCAGGTTGAGATGCAGGCCTTGGCGTCAGGGCCTGTACCCCTTCCTCCACAGTTCTTTGGCGATGCGCTTTAATCTCTCATAGCTTCAGTTTCCTCCTCATTAACATGTGGATAAAAATAGCATTGATCTAAGAGGGTAATTGTGAAGATTAGGTGTTACAATGCATGAGACAATGATTTACAGGGAGACCTCATGGTCAAGCTTGCTGTTATTGTCAGCCTCAGAAATGCAGGGCTCTATAGATGAGCACATCACAGGAGACGAGAATAAAGGGGAAATGGTTGATATTTCTTGAGGCAAATTTGAAATATGAGACTCAGGGAGATAATGCCATATTGTTTAGTTGACTTAAGCACTTATACCTTTTTAAAAAGAATTACAGAAAACTAAAAGTCAGGACTCCATTTGTCCTAAAATTATAAACATCTGCTCAATTCCAAGATGTTTGGAAATAAAACCTTTAATGTCCTAAAACTCTATACATCTGTTTGGGAAAGTATATATATATAGATAGATAGATAGTGAGGCATATCTTGTTTTTCTGTAGGTGAGCTGGCAATATTATACTACTGAAATATAAAATATAACAAGCGTTCTTTCTTTGGCAAAGGAATTGACTGTTTAATATGGTCCTTTCATTGTTGTTTAATCGCCCAGGTGTGTCCAACTCTTTTTGACCCCACTGACTGAAGCCTGCCAGGTTCCTCTGTCCATGGAATTCTCCAGGCAAGAATACTGGAGTGGGTAGCCATTCCCTTCTCCAGGGGATCTTCCTGACCCAGTGATGATCAAACCCAGGTCTCCTGCATTGCAGGCAGATTCCTTAAGTCTGAGTCACCAGGGAAGCCCTATATGCTCCTTGAAGTGATAAAAAAACCTGTCTAAAACAGTTCTAACATACAAAGAGTAGGAAAACCATCACTATCTCCTTCCATTTAATTACTAAGGAATTTATAAACCCTTTTTGTGAATGATGCTAAATGGATTTAAATATTTTTGAATTATTTCTATTTACAAATACTTGAAGAGTTGCATTTTTTTCTTTCAACTTTGGTTATTTTCTCTGTGGGTGAGTCACATATTTAGATATAACCAAAAGGAATTTATCATGAGTTTGAAAGGGACTAATCAAGCTAGGGAATAAAAAAATAAATTTAAAGTAATAGAACTAATTTTCTTATATATATATTATAAACGGACTTTTTCTTATGGTGTGTGTGTATACTATATATCTTTTATTACGATTTCTATGTGTAATCCTCTTACTTGTACATGAGAACCATTCTGTGCTTTCTTTCATTTAACTTGAACCACTCTTTTTCTGATTCGGGTTAATTTATCCTGCTTTTCTGTTCTTTCAGAAATTGAAAGCTACACATAATCTCAGATGTGCTGAATGGAAACTAAACTTGAGACCCTAATATCAAATCTAAGGATGCCAGTTCCGAAATTTTGTTCTATTTCTGTATGTCCTACTCATGCAGATTTATAAGCTTTTCTGAGAGTAAAGATCTGTTTTTATTCTTAATTGTATATAGTGTTCAGTCTAATGTGATTTCCTCTGTACTCAAAGGTTTCCTATTTTTGCAGAAGCTGGCAGCATATGAATAATTTATACTTTTTGGCACTCGCCTGTTTGGGGCACAACCAGTTTCTTTGGGGAAATGATTTTTAATTAATAAATAGATCACTTTTCATCACCTTCAATGGCATAACTTTTAAGAGACCAGGAAACAAGGCTAGTGACACCTTCTTAGAACTGCCATCCCAAGAAGACCCTATAAGTTAATAAGCAGTGAAAGAATCATCAACTTCCCCCTCTTTCTAAGCTTCTGTTCCCATTTCAGTTTATTTCTGTGTTTTTTTTTTTTCTTTTCTTTTCTTTCTTTACTAAATTCTTTGTTTCTTGATAGTGTTCTTTTTGGTATCAAGGTTCTTCATGTTTATTTACAAAAGGGAAAAATTAATATTAGTGTAATAAACTTCAGTACCATTTAAGCAAACTTATAACACTTATGATAATGTTAAAAGTGGTTGTCCAGTCTTGGGGGAAAAAGGGATGGATTTTAATTTGCTACTTTTTTGTGTCGGTGCAGTTTTATAAGGAAGTTTATGCATATAACCCTCAGTGGTACTAAAACATAGTAAGTCAAATTCTGATCATTTCTTTTGTCAAAGATACATGATCTTAACTCATGAGTCACTGTTACATATAAGTATAATGTGGGGGAAAAATGAAAACACATTATGAGGATTTTTTTTGCCAATTTGTATAATTTTTCAGTTAAGCAGTCATAAATCAAGGAATATTATAGTTTTTGAGGATCATTAAAGAGACATTATACATCAGAATAGTGAAGTTGTCAGCATAATGAAATGATGAATGCCTGCAACTCTCTGTATGTAAATGATGTGAAACAGATTCAGGGTGTTACAAAGGAGAATAACAATCTCCCTGACAGTCCCCTGCAGGTACTGTTGCTGGATGCCAGTGACAGATGTTAAATGCAGACCCCCCCCAATGGCAAGCACTTATTAGCACTCAGTGGAAACTGGCAATATGAAATAAGACAAATAGCAGATAATATCATTTTAAATAAATTTGTTCAGGTAGGTGTGTGAGTCCTTTTTTAATGACCAAGGCCATATCCTAAATTAAAGGAAACATGCTAGAAAATACAATTGTTATTTTGAAAACTAGGATGTGAACACATATGTGTGTGTCTATATAATATATATATATATATATATATATATATATATATAAATTATGCTGGCCAATGTCCTACTTGTGTAGAAACCTTTCCATGAAGTAAATAATAGGTCAGACTGAATTTATCTTTATCCTATCAATGAAACCTATCTGCCTCGTACATTTAGCAGATGAATTCCTACTCTTACAGACTTTACATAGTGAGGCTTGTAATATGCATACCACTTTGTCAGCCATCATACCTAGCATGACTTATGAGTTCTGTTTGAATCTTCATGTTTGTTAAAGGCATGTCCCTTCTGTTTGAGTCTGCACAGATCATCTGTTGACAAGTCAGGACCTTCAGTCCCACATTTCAGGTGCTTTATGTCACTTACCAAAGAGGAGCCAGCAATAGATCACATAATTTTCTGGAGGTTCTCATTTATCTGTGCATTTAACAGCACCTGATTCAGGTGCCAAGTACATGAATGATTCCTCAGTGAAGAAGGAAGGGAGGGAGAGAAGAAGAGAGGAAAGGAATAATGCAAGGAGAGAAGGAAGACTTTTTGTCTAACGCGAGTCACTGATGAGTCTCTGTCATTGGCCAAGTTGTTTATACTCTCTGCACATATTCCCTCTTATTTTATTTTATTCAGCTTTTGTGATGCATACTTGACAAAACTGTAAGACATCTAAAGTGTACAATGTGATGGTTTGATATGATACATACATATACATTGTAAAAGGGTTGAGTTAACATATCTATCACCTCACTTATTTGCCTTTTTTCTTTTGAGGCTATTTATGTTCTATCTCTTATTTTACATAGGAGTGGTGATTCAGGTTCTACCTAGGCTATAGAGTTTGGAGAGGAAAACAAGAGACAGTATGTGGAATCATAGTTAGATTGATAATACTACAACTTATACACACATATGCAACATCATTATGATTTTAACAAACACTGTCAACCTCAGCATCTTGGGAAGAGAGAGAGCACACTGGATTGTGTAACTGAATGTGCATAGACAAAGTTATGTTAATAAAAAATATTCATATTCTGTGTGCTTTGGGGGGCCAGGGCTTTACCTTTTCAATTTTATTTAAGTATAGTTCCTTTGCAATGTTGTGTTAATTTATGCTGTATAGCAAAGTGATTTAGTTGTACATTTATATATTCTTTTTCATATTAGTTTTCCATTGTGGTTTATCAGAGGATATTTAATATAGTTCTTTATACTATACAGTAGTACCCTGCTGTTTATCCATTCTGTGTATAATAGTTTTGGAGGAGGTCATGGCAACCCACTCCAGTATTCTTGCCTGGAGAATCCCATGGACAGAAGTGCATCGCGGCTCCAGTCCATGGGAACGCAAAGAATCGGACATGACTGAGTAACACACACACATACGATAGTTTATGTCTTCTAACCCCAAATTCCCATTCCTTCCCTTCCCATTCCACCTCCTCCTTAGCTACGGCAAGTCTCTTCTCTCTGTGAATCTTTTTCTGTTTCATAGGTATGTTCATTTATGGTGCATTTTAGATTCCACCAAGAAGTGATGTTATATGGCGTTTTTCTCTTTCTGGTACTTCACTTAGTGTGATACTCTCTAGGCCCATGCATGTTGCTGTAAATGACATTATTGCATTTCTTATGGCTGATTAATATTCCATTGTGTGTATATATATACACATATACATCTTTATCCATTTATCTGTCTATAGACATTTCAGCTGTTTTCATGTCTTGGCTTTTATACATAGTGCTTCTGTGACTACAGGAGTGTATGTATCTTTTTGAGTCAGTTTTGTGTGATTATATGCCCAAGAGTGGGTCTGTTGGATCATTGGTGGTTTTATTATTTTTTTTTTTAGGAAGCTCCATAATGTTTTCCATAGTGGCTACACCAACGTACAATCCCACCAACAGTGTAGGGAGGTCCCCTTTCCTCCACATCCTCTGCAGCATTTGATATTTGCAAACTTTTTAATGATAGTCATCTGACCGGTGTAAGGTGGAGTTTATTATTTATGATAAAGGTTTCGTATACCTGTGCCATAGTATTTTAACACTTTATAAGTTATACATGAGTTTCTAGCAAGATTAATGGTACAATTTTCCCATAAAATACCAGTCAATGTAGTTTTTTTATCCTGATATATACATAATATGACTAAACATAGTATTTGATTAAAGATATATTCATAAAAATTATCCCTTATTTTACTTCTTTTTGCCTTGGGAATACAGCAAATTATGGACAAGTGAATTTTTTATTAATAGCTTTTTCTAACTTGTTGTGATATGAAAAACCCACAAGAACACAATAGTTGAAGATTCAACGGTCTCATTATTAACAGCAATAACTTTTAAATTGTTAATAGCGCTTTGAATATGCTAGTGTATACAATAATGTGTTATAATTATTTGCATATAATTTTTTTGTTAAAAAAAAGGATTTGAAACTCTCTAGTTACAATTCAAAAGACCATAGATAGCTATTATATAATTAAACTGAAATTAAAATATTTTGAGAAAATACACCATATTGTTTTATTTTTCCTTTTCATATTACCTACCATATATTCTGATCATTTTGCAAGTTTACTCACCAAAAGAAATACCTTCATGTTTTTATGGTATAATACCTCAACTTAATTCATACATAGACAAACATGCACACATAAACTGACAACATATATTATAAAATAATTTTATTATATCCAAACTTTCCCAGACCTAAATAAATATATTTAGGAAAATTTTGTGGTATCCTGTTCCATAGTTGACTGTCTGTTTTGCCTTAAAGGGAAGAAAGAAGCAATTAAAAGTTCTGAAAAGGGCACCACTATAAATGTTGGAAAGAGGCCTGGAGAGAAGAATCATAAAAATATAATTTCATCAACACTCTTTTTAGAGGAAAGGAAGACAGGGTTCTTATCATAGAAATTGTTATTTTTGAACAATTTACTTTTACTCTATGTCTACTGTTAAAGAGCCATCACTAAATTGTTGGAAAGTGTCACATAGATCAGTCTTGTTAACTTTATAGTTAAAGGGAAGTCGCTCAGTCGTGTCCGACTCTTCGCGACCCCATGGACTGGAGCCCACCAGGCTCCTCTGTCCATGGGATTTTCCAGGCAAGGGTACTGGAGTGGGGTGCCATTGCCTTCTCCAAACTTTATAGTTAAAGGCCTTGTAAATCTACCGCCATGTGTAAAGAATGAAATCTACTGATAAATTCTGTTTCCTTACAGTTACTTTTTAGTGTCTAAAGTAAAACTGTGACAAAGAGCAAACTGATCATTTCACTGACCAGGTATATATATATACACATATACATATATATATATTTTATATAAAATATATATTACATTATGGTCTCTTATTATTATAATTACATCTATATAGTTTTGTAATGATAAAAACATTTGTACAACTTTATATTAAAAATCCATATTAAATCTGTTACCTCATTGGTCAGCAACATAATTTGAATCACTGTCTTTTAATTTCAAGTATATTGCCCTTTCTAACCTATCATAGGGCTTCTTGATAAATCTCTTCAATTTAAATCCAGCAAAATGCACACTGCCATCCTTAGTGCACTTTGCCAAGCTTAAATTATAGTATATATAACAAGACTTATTTAATTGAGTGTTTTGTCACATAGCACATTTAATCGCTTTGTTTTAAAGGTAGTTAAAAGATAGATGAATAGTCAAGGAGATTGCTTGAGTTCAGAATAACATTTCCACCATTCTACTGCACAGAGTAATGATTCCAAAAAACATTTCTCAAAGCTGAAAGACATTCTATCTTATTACATAATTCTTCTTCCTTCCATTACATATCATTCATAAACATCACCAAATTATCCTTCACTGCCAATTGAAATAAATGACTTCAGCATTGTTATAACTATTTCAGTTTATTTTAAACTGTGTGTTTATGTGTATATATGTTATATGACAGATAATCTGTATATGTATATAAATTCCTAGTCAACTTCAGGTTTGTTAATCAGAAGCTAGCCTTCTAAGTCAGATTAAGAGGCCCTGAGCTAGAAAGCTCCAGAAAACATTTGTAAATAGTACTAGGATTATCTAGGAAGCTAAGAGCCTTGGAGTCATTATGAGTGTTAATCTGACTCCTTGTTGACCCCATGGACTGTAGCCCACCAGGCTCCTCTGTCCATGAAATTCTCCGGACAAGAATACTGGAATGGATAGCCATTCCCTTTTTCAGAGGATCTTCCCGACCCAGGGATTGAACACAGGTCTCTCGCACTGCAGGCAGATTCGTTAACATCTAAGCCACCAGAGAAGCCCAATGTGTGTTAATACTAGGGATCAATTAATTGTTTGGGGCATTTAGTGTCCCAAAATTTTGCAAATTGTAATGACCTTAGAAATTACCTGGTCTTAGGATGGCAATAGTTGAAAAATTAATGCTGCTTTAGACTGATTGGAACTTGCTGCCTGGACCACTGTGCAAGAATATATGAAGCATGTCATAGTCAAATAGCCTTACCTACCACAGGTGAGCCATGGAGACTGGTAGCATAGTTGCTGAGGCTCAGATTTTGCCTCACGTGCCCAAAGATGTACCGATCGTTAGCTCTGAATCCATGGCTATAAACAGGGCATCTGACTCATAATCCAGTACTATTTGCTCTGCTCTGTTGATAAAGTAGAAACATATCCAGTTGACTTTCTCAGAGTGAATCCACAGAGACATTCACAAGACTTAATTGAGAGCCTGAGGAGCCATGCAGGGCATGCTGGCTGCTCTGAATCGATGTCCTGTGCGTTAAACTTACTGAGATATATTTATGGTTATCAAGGCAGAATTTACTTAAGGTTGTTCTGAAGCACTTTGGGTGCTTTCTTTATTAATTATATTTATCATATTCTTGTTTTGTTTTTTTTATTGGAATTCATAATCAGGCATGCCTATTCTTGTATAGTCTGCTAATTGGATTTCTGTAAATTAAATATACTAAATATTCTCTATGTTCAAGGAAAAACTCCTCATGTGAAACAGAAAAGCTAGACGAAAAGCAAACATTTTCATTCCAGTGGGTAATTTTATCTATTAAAAATTTTTACTTGAAATCTAAAAATTGATTAACTTCTAATAGAGGCTAAAACAGTTTGACAAAATATAGACCATCACCAATGCTGGCTTTGCTCTGTAACCCCAAACCTTTTATAAAATCTTGTCTAGCTGATTAATATAACAGAGCACTTCAGCTTTGGTGAAATACACTTATTCAATTTCACTGAAGATTATAGGTTTCAAATAATAAAATTGGATTTTATTGAGGATTGAAGTGTGTAAATAGAACATTTGATTGAATTTAATAAAATGGTATCCTGCTGATGGAAGCAAGTCATTTCCTCTAGTTTTAACTTGATTACAAAGACAAGAAGTTTTATGAGCTATTCTGAATGGAAAATTTCTTTCTGTCTAGAGAAAAGGACTATATTGAGACTAAGAAAAGTAAGTAGTGCCATTTATCATTTTAAGTAAAATAGTTGTGAATATGTGATTAGTTTTGAAATTTAATAGAACTAATTTCTAATCTGTATTTGTGGCTATTTACTTGATTACTAGAGTTTACATGTGCTTAAGTCCAGGAGATACATTTATTTCTCTAGGCTTTGAATAGTTCTATCTTGATGACTTTCCTCATCTGATACTTGCAGTTCTGTTTTTAATCAGCTGCAGTGACCTCAGACCATTACTTCTTTTGTCACACAGGAAAAAATCACTACATAGTAAGTAACCAGTGTTACTCAAATTTTTGGTTTTCTGTAGTCAATTGTAAAGTTTCATGTAAAGAAACACATGGCAACTTTTTTTTTTTCTAATTTCTAACAAAAATATGTATATGAAATCTGGGAATGACTTATAATAACTTTGTGGAAATCAAAACCCTGTGCCAAATATTAAGGCATATGGAAAAAAAATCATATGAAAATACCAACATTTCAATGTTTTGTTAGACTAAAGAAAGCGAAAATGTCTGTTAGTCGTTCAGTCGTGTCCCACTCTTTGAGACCCCACGGACTGTAACCCGCCAGGTTCCTCTGTCCCTGGGATTTTCCAGGCAGGTATGCTAGAGAGGGTTGCCATTCCATTCTCAAGGGGATCCTCCTGATGCAGGGATCGAACCTGGGACTCCTGCTTTGGAGGCAGATTCTTTACCATCTAAATCACAAGGAAAATCAACTGAAAATGCCTTTTTCTTTAACTTTTTAATCACAGTGGAAACTTATTTTTTTTTTTTACAAAGAAAAACATTTTTAATATATCCATCACTTAGAACAAATTAACTTATTTTCTAATGTTTCTGTGGCATATTTTACATCCATATTTTTATATAAGAAAAGTATTTCACTATTTTAATAAAAATGAAACACACGTAGAAAAGAATCAGACATTGACAAATAATGCTGAATATTTTAAAATCTCCTCACATTCAATTACCCATAAATATTATTATCATTACATTAAATGCATATATTTTCAGATGTCTTTTTGTGTGTACACCTACAAGTATAGAGAGAGAGAAAGAGAGAGAGAGAGTGGGAGAGAGGGAGATGTGAGTCTTGAGACTGATTTTTTTTCCTTTGAAATGCCTTTGAGATCCAGTTGGGATGTTTTCTTTATTGGGCAGTGGCCATTCATTGATTTTCTTCCTCCTTCTGATAAGAGATGCTAATTTTCCTTTGGAGAATCATTCTTCCACTCATTCTCTGTTCTTAGTATACTCACCACCATACTTCCAACCCTAAGCTCCTGAGGTATTCACATAACCAAAACCTGTTCTCCAATGGCTGTCAGTGTGAGAGGAAAGGACAGTAATGGAGATGGTCTTATGCTGTCTATAATACACTATGCTAAAGTCTTTTTTTTTTCTATCTTTATTTTTTAATTTAAATTTATTTATTTTAATTGGAGGTTAATTACTTTACAATATTATATTGGTTTTGCCATACATCAACATGAATCTGCCACAGGTGTACACGTGTTCCCAATCCTGAACCCCCTCCCACCTCCCTTCCCATACCATCCCTCTGGGTCATCCCAGTGCTCCAGCCCCAAGCATCCAGTATCGTGCATCGAACCTGGACTGGTGATTCGTTTCTTATATGATATTATACATGTTTCAATGCCATTCTCCCAAACCATCCCACCCTCTCCCTCTCCCACAGAGTCCATAAGACTGTTCTATACATCTGTGTCTCTTTTGCTGTCTCGCATACAGGGTTATCGTTACCATCTTTCTAAATTCCATATATATGTGTTAGTATACTGTATTGGTGTTTTTCTTTCTGACTTACTTCACTCTGTATAATAGGCTCCAGTTTCATCCACCTCATTAGAACTGATTCAAATGTATTCTTTTTAAATGGCTGAGTAATACTTCATTGTGTATATGTACCACAGCTTTCTTATCCATTCATCTGCTGATGGACACCTAGGTTGCTTCCATGTCCTGGCTATTATAAACAGTGCTGCGATAAACATTGGGGTACACGTGTCTCTTTAAAAGATTCTTAAGTTTCAAAGAGAATATTTGTAAGCCAGAAGATAGGCTAGATTGTTCATGAGGTATCTTTATAAACGTAGGATTAGAATTAAGAAATGCCAGAATTGCAGACATTATGTTTACTGGATTGATAATAAACAGTTCTGGAGCAAGATGGATTTCAGTGTAGCCTAAAAGAGTATTTTGGATTGATTATCGTTCAGCAGCTGATTCAAAGTATCTGCCATTTCTATTCTTTTATGCAGCAGTGTTTTCAAAGAAATAAAAAGGTAAACAGTTATTAAAAGGAGGATGTATCTATTTATGTGATAATGGCTATGTGTTGTTTTTAATGCTTCAGAGAAAGTTACATTATATGGGGAGAGGGAAGGGTCACCATAGAGAATAGGGGTAAGACAAAAGTAAGAGTAATGGAGTGGATATAGCCCCAATTATGGGAAAACAGTTTAAAAACAAAAGAGGCAACAGCAAAAATTACAAGCGCTATATGGGAAAATGCCTTTGGTTCAGACTCTGATCGCACTGGGAGCTATTTGAGGGCAAATATTACAATGCCTATTTGAAAACAGAAAGAATGTGTTAATATGTGAAGGATGATAGCTTGATATGATAGAACTGAGATGAATAGAAGGAAGAGCTATAATTAGAATAAAAGTCAGATACGACTGAGCGACTTCCCTTTCACTTTTCACTTTCATGCATTGGAGAAGGAAATGGCAATCCACTCCAGTGTCCTTGCCTGGAGAATCCCAGGGACAGGGGAGCCTGGTGGGCTTCCGTCTCTGGGGTCGCACAGAGTCGGACACGACTGAAGTGACTTAGCAGCAGCAGAATAAAAGTAGCTATACTTTAAAAGGTTTGAACCATAGAAGACCACCTCATCAAACACATCAAATCAATTAGCTTGAAATGTGTTCTGAAAAAAATTTCCAGATGTGTTTTTAGTAGGTGTAAATTTTGTAATTTGAGAGAGGAGCCACAAAGCAAGAAGGATGAGAAAGCATCTGAAAACATTTCATGTAAAAGATGTAGAAAAGTAGATGGAGTAAGTATAGAAAAAGGATTATCATTTAGGATGGGAGTCTAGAAAAGGCAAGATAAGTGAATCAAAATGTTTAAACAGAAACGTATGTAAATGGTAGATAAGAGTGTCATACAGTATGAAGCAGGACTTTTCACTTTGAAAGAGAGTCTCTAATAGAACCTTGGGTGATGTGTGTTAATTTTACGATCACGAAAAATATATATGTAGGGACTTCCCTGGTGGTCCAGTGGTTAAGATTTCGCCCCCCAATGCAAGGAGTGCAGGTTCAATCCTTGGTTGGGGAGCTGAGATCCCACATGCCTTAGGACCAAAAATCCAAAACATAAAACAGAAGCAATATTGTAACAAATTCTATAAAGATTTTAAAATGGCCCACATTAAAAACAAAATCTTAAAAAAAAAAAAAAAAAAAAAAAAGGACTTCGCTGCTAAGACTCCATGCTCCCAATGCAGGGGGCGCAACTGAAAGATCCCACTTGCAGCAACAAAGATCAAAGATTCTGCGTGCTGCAACTAAGACAGTGCAACCAAAGAAACAAACAAATAAGTGTTATGAATATTTATGCAATTCATTGAATGTCTAATATATACCTTGCTTCCTCTTTCTCTAGCTAGCTGTCCAAAATGTACGCATGTTTGTTAAGTCATATATGTGGTCACTTTAACTTCCTCCCTGTAGTCTTGTATGATTATTAGAAACAAATACAATACCCAAAGTATCAGTTATATTGGGACACTGTCAGTATTCTTAAGAGAAACACCATTCTATAGCTTCTTTTCATTTCTGTGAATTAGTTGAAGAAAACAACTTTTTGGTTATCAAAATAATTTTAACACAAGCCATCCTCATGCCGTGCCTAGTATGAGTATCACTTTTCTTCTGTGTGAAAATGAAATCACCAAACATCTATTATAACATCCATATTACCAGCTAAAATATTGGTATTAAGCTCAGAATTGACCTGTGGATCTCATTACCTGTAGGATGATTAACATCTTCACTGAATGGTAAAGAAAGAAAACAGAAGCTGAATAATGTTAATAAAATAAATCAGTTTCGAAAGTAAATGAAACCCAAAGCAACCATTCTAACACATCTCATTTTTACCCTCACTAGGGCCTCTCTTCCACACTAACATTTGTTTCAAAGTCAGACAGAAAACAGCCACCTGCTTTACTTGTTTTTTCAGCTTGTATTCCATTTCTACACATAAGGTACCAAATAAAAAAAGACTTCTATATTATCTTCTATACCCTGTAGGAGCATGGTAGAAAAATAATTTTGAAAAATAGAAAACATAAACTATGTATATAGTAGTGTTTAGTAGTAAACAAATGTTAAACTCTTAAGGCATTTATGAAAAAGAGGAAACTTTGTTTATTAAATAAATCAATTTGTGAAAGCAAGTTTTGGGACATAAATATTTATAGGTTTACAAAGTTTCAAAATCTAAAATAGCATTCAAGATAATGATTAATGCTATCAAATTGAAGCATCAATAAAATAAAGATATAATTATCTTTTGAAATATATCCATCCCTATGTAAATTTTATGTCAGTATTGCTGCTGCTGCTGCTAAGTCACTTCAGTCGTGTCCGACTCTGCGACCGTATTACATGTCTATTTTGAGAATAATGGCTAATAAAGCTACAGAAGCAGTAAACAATTCAAACTACAGAACTTTGATTTGGAAGTATCTTTGCAGGTCATGCAGTATATTTTATATATGTTTTAGGTAAGGAAGTTGAGTGGTATGGAGATTCTAATTGAATGGTACAAAATCTTGTGTCACAAAAGTGAATTATTCTTACTCCCAGTTTAGACACATACCACTGTGTAATTGTCCCTTGTAATGACTTAATCTCAAGATTTTTATGAGCGACAATACACTTTCATTCTAGGTGGTTATTTTTGTAGTCAGTTACATATATTGCCGTTACTCTCATTACAATCAACTCCCTCGTTTCATTTAAGTGAAGTCAAACTGCATCATGTTGCAGTTTTAGTTAATCAAAATGATAAAATAGAAATTTATAAAGGTTACAATAAGTGTTGCTTAACAAGATTTTCAAGCATCATCTGTTGCTTTGTATGTATTGTTTTAACAGAATGACACAAGGCTCAAAGGGCTTAATATATACATTTGAATGTAATAGTTATGTCTCACTTACCGAGGAAAGATAAGTTGTCAAAATTCTGGAAAGTACAGTGAAACAGTATAACTCAGAGAAGGTCAAAGGGGATGGTATTGGCAGACTGTAGTAGTATCCAAGACACTGAAGAGTATCAGTCTCCATATATTTCTACACCACGAGTGTCTCCAGGAAAAAGCGGGAAGCCTCAGCTAATTGGCCCTTTTTCAGAAACAGTGCCAGGCTGGGAGCAGAGAGCGCTGGCTGAGTGTTGTGATCCCCATTCCAGACGGAGAGCAGGAGAGATGCCAAGCGTCCTAGTCACACCTCACTCCAGCCCCTGTCGTGCTTTTTGACTGCAGATACTACAAAGATCAGGTGGCTTTTTAGTTGGAACTCTGGTGAAGGCAGTCAGGAAAGGCAACACTGGCAACCAAGCTTTGCTCTATGAGAGCAAATAGAAAAATCTCAGCGAAGCTGCCCACGTTAGCCAGAAAGCTATCAACAACATAAACGAAGATCTTGAGCAAATTACAGAGGAGGCTGAGCAAAGAAATCTAGCAATTGGTGCAGCATGAAGGAAGCCCGTCAATAGTGAAAGAGGAAGGAGAGAAAAACACCACGATTTCCTGGTGGTCCAATGGTTAAGAATCCTCCTGCCAGTGCAGGGAACGTGGGTTCTGTCCCTGGTCTGGGGAGACTCCATATGCCTCGGGGCAACTCAGCCCTTATGCCACAACTATTGAAGCTGGCACCCCCCGGAACCCGTGCTGCTTAACAAGAGGAGCCACCACAATGAGAAGCCCGCGGACCGCCACGAAGTGTAGCCCCTACTTGCTGCAATTAGAGAAAGCCCGCATGCAACAACGAAGACCCAGGGCAGCCAAAAATAAATTTAAAAAAAAAAAAAAGAAAACTAACAAATGGAATAGTAAAAGTGTTCAGCAACAAAACAGGATTTTTTTCCTGAAATAAATGAGGAACTGTATCTTCAGCTCTGATGGATAATAGGATATTAGTATTAGAAATGGGAATGAAGACATAGGATGAGAACAAAAGTTGAAAAAAGGACCAAAAAAATAATAGTATGGACTGACATTTGCTGGAAAGGAAAACAGAGGAGAGAAGAGTGAGATTTCTAACCAGTTCCTTTAAGAGCTCTATTAGACAGTTGTTTAGGATTTTTTGGACATAGTACTGTGTGGCATTCAAGGAATCTTTCCTTGACATCTCTTTGCAGAAGAAAAACAAAAACCACCTAATCATATTCTGCTGTTTTATTTGGATGATGCAAAGGCACTCCTATTGACTGGACAACATGCTGAGTGAGATCAAAATCTGCTTCAGGTGTCCTTGGATTTGGGTCACAACACACTCTTTAGGTTAAACTGGTGTATAGAAATGATCCCTGAACATACTTTTACAGTGCCTGCTATTGGATGATCGCCATGAGAGGGAGAGGAGAGTTCCCAAGAACCAGCCATGGAGAGTCTTGGAATGTCTAATTCAGAGGGAAATTGTGAAAGTTGCAATGATGTTAAAACTGCTAATGTAGTGTAGGACTGCATTTCAAATAGGGAATAAATATAGGAAATATTTCATTACTTAAAAAAGGGAAGAGCTCTCATTGACAGTACATGCTACAATTATATTTGTTTTTATTCAACCTTCACACCTAGTGTTTTAATAAACTGGACCAGTATAAGGCATTTGCTCTACTCATTAAGCTAGTAACAGAACCCCTGAGAACTAGGTTACATTATGGCACAGGAGATCAAGCTGAATATAGAGCCTCAGATAAAGGTTCAGTGCTAAGGAAGAAAAATGTAAGGAACATTTTTCCAGGGGACATAAGACTGAGTTATCATTGCCAGAGGCCACAGGTATGTGGCAAAAGGGCTGAAAAATCTGAAGATTGAGAGCCTGATGAATCCGGAATTCCACCGTTTTTGATCAAAGTCATATAAAGTCTTCTGTTTTCCTGGCAGACTGCCTGAATATTCCAGAGTGTAGAGTTGCTTAGAATTTTCTGCTTGGTTAATTCCCTTTTTCATTGCTAATCACATCACTTATGCAAAAGGATGTAACCACGGAGTCCTGGGGGTCATGAGCATGGGGCCACTGATGTAAGTGGGAACCCTGTTTTTCACAGAAGGGAAGTCACTGAGTTTGGCAGAGAGACCAAGAATAATTTACTATATCTCCCTTTTCACTAGAATGTCAAAAGTTATTTTTCATCCCTGGTATTAACTTGGAAAGAGCTAGAATCTTATAGAACCGTGGAAGTATCAACCTCCATTCCCGAGCTGTGCTGTGCTGAGCACCTGAACATCTACATGTTGGGCCCATTTTGACTTGGAGGAAATGGCTCTGTGGTGTACAAAGTGCAAATCCGAGCCCGTTTCTTATGGAAGCATTTTAATCTATGATTATACACTAAAAATAACTGGGTAGTATTTTATTAATATACTAATGATATCTTAGCAAACGGTATATCAAAGACCATGTTAATCTCGTATATCGCTGTGTCCTCCACAGCAACACAGCAAATGGCGTATATGGTACTTTGTAAAGGTTTATTGAATAACTGGATTAAGTGATATTTATTACATGACCACAATAAAGATACTTTATGAGAACATGGATTAAAAATTCCATATAGCTTTTAAGTTAAATTTTATAACTCAACATACTCATAAATTATGACTTTGTGTTTTAATATAAATGAAAGACATTAAGAGATTACATATAGTATGCATTTTACTATGTTTGGTCATTTTCTTTCCAGTAGAGTTAACACATATGCCTTGTTTACATACCTAAAACATTTTAAAGGTTAAAAAAATATGAATTAACAAATTAGATTTATCATCAAGGTACCTAATTAATTTTAACATGGTAAAATCATTCCATTTGTATTCTGCTTATTGATGGATTAATATTTGATAAGTTAAATAAAGATCCTATAGAACATTTATTATATTTTTGAGAATTCTCAGATGTTTATCTGTACTCAAAACCACATACTGTATTTTGATTTGTTTTATTATATTGATTATTACTAAAAGTATATGATTTGCTTACTTCCCCCAAAGGATCTGGAGACTGATAGATTTTCCACATACATTGAAAGAGTTTAGTTATTGAACAGAGACCTTAATGTTGACTTTTATGTCTGCTGGTGGGCAAAACAACAATCATCTCATTTTATATTTCTGAACCTCAACATTCTTCATCTGCCATATGTTATGCACAAAACTTGACTCCTGTTTTATTACAGAAACTCTCTTGGGTGGCAATCAATGATTTTATGTAGTTTATCTTTACTTCATGTTCTCAGTCTGAAATTTCTCTTCTTGGCCTGAGTTTCTAGTGGAAATTTGATAGTAATAGGCATTGGCATTCTGAGGAATAAAGACAGATGATGATTCTTTCTGCAGAGCATATGTTACTGTTATTAGTAATAATGATCTTTAATTTCATTTCTGCTGTTTTACTAACAAACTACACAGATCAGAGATTGCAAAGTCAAATGTCCAAAATCAAACTTCTCTTCTCTGTTTAGTTTTCCTCCTCCTTTCCCCACTGCATTGATTAATAGCTCTGCTTTGCACTGCATTTATGGGCAAAGCACAGTGAGGAAGAAATGTCTTATTCTGCAGATACTCTGCAGACCGTTCAGGGGTGAGAATGTGGTGCAGTTCCTAAGACCCAGACTCCAGAATATAAGAAGAGCCCTAAAGAGAGAAAAAGTACTGATTTTAGGGCTTGGTGATCATACACAATTATAAAGAGGAGTTTTAAAATTGTACAAATAATAAAATAGAGCATTCTCATAAAATAGGCTGGGAGCATACTTAGAGAGCTGCATTCTCTCCTTTTTGCAGATATTGTTACAGATGAAGACATGATGTCAAAAGAGTTTTGTTTTTATAAAGTGTTATTCTGCCCTTTATGAGGAAATTCTTAACAGTAATTGTGACTTTTATTTACTAGGCTGCAGAACATTCCTTTAGAAATAAATCGGATGAGTGTGAGGGAAGGAATGAAGTAAAAGAAAAGCATTAAATAAAAACAATAAGAGATAAAACTGGGACTTTTATTGAAAATGATAAGAAATATCATAGAAGTACATTTACAAATGATGAGATAGTGGGAGAGGAAAGTTACCATATTGTTTTTGTCTCTCTTAATTTAAGATGGTCTTAACCTAAGGCAAACATTTCAGTGCTGAAAAGCCCAACCAATTATCTTTTTTACTGAAGTGATTTCCATCAGAAAGGGATAGATACTAGAAAATGAAATGATGAAAAAAGAGAGTACCCTGGGAATATTGTGCCAAAATGCATGTATTTAGCTCTCAAGTTTAGCAAATCTGACAGGGAGCCACCACCCGGTAACTGCAGTGATAGAAAATAGTTTTATTTACTAAGAATAGAGTATGAACTTTAAAAAGGACCCTTCATACTTTATAAAAATCTGTCTGTATCAGTTACATAGTCCTTTTCTTGTTAAGCAGATGTTCTTGATGTAAGGAAACCTAGCAAATATTTCAAATGTCTGACATTTTGTGATACTATGCACAAATGTTCGTGATAAAACATGATAGTAGTTTGAAGGTGTAATCCTAAGGCCTATCATGTTGTTATATAATTAAGTATATGCATTTATAATAAAAACCAGATATTGCTTAAAACTAAATAGACACAGATATGCTGCATTATAATACTTGTATACATATTATATTTTCAAAATTACCATCCTCTTTTGAAGAGATATCTAGATAAAAAATGAATAGAAGAAAATTATGCCCATAAATTCTCCAAACCCATTTCAGGGCATTCAGGCTTTAAAATTTTGATAGAGCTATTGAAGAAGTGTAAACTGTAATTGAGTACGCTTTCTTATTCTTTGAGCAGAAAGCATTTTGTGCCATTTAAAGTACTCTTATTCAGTCTAAAACTTTTTTTTTTTTTACTTTACAATATTGTATTGGTTTTGCATTCAGCAACATGAATCTGCCATGGGTGTACACGTGTTCCCAATCCTGAACCCTCCTCCCACCTCCCTCCCCATACCATCCCTCTGGGTCATCCCAGTGCACCAGCCCCAAGCATCCTGTATCCTGCATCAAACCTGGACTGGCGATTGATTAATACACAGTTTTGCAGAGGAAAGATATGCAGTTATCCTTACAATGTGCAAGAATTGTAGAGTATTAAATGTAAATTTAATGAGAAGTTGAAAAGGCATCACAGACATACATGCCTCTGTATCACCTATATGGCAGTGGTTATGAATCCTGGCTGCAATTTATGATAGAACCTTCAAGTTCCCAAATTGAAAGCCTGAGAACTACTCTAGACTTACTATATCTTCATCTCAAGAACATTAACCTCAAGATATTTATTTAGAAAGCATTGCATTACTGATTGTAAAGTTCAGTCAGTGTTGAAAACTGTTGATAAATGTATTGTTCTTCATAATCATGAAAGTTTATAACTGAAAGGATTATAACTGAAAGGGTCCTACAATTCATCCACTTCAATCTGTACATCAATATTGAACTCAAATACATTTTACTTTGGTTTTTATTAGTGTATATAATAAAAATAACATGTGTATGAATGTGTATGTATATATATAGTAATATACATATACACATATATGAACATCAGTTTAACAGTTAAACTTGGATATGTATGTATATATTCATGTATATATATACATAAACATAAATGCACAGACTTATATACACATACTTATACACTGAAACATTTTCCAATGGCAGCTAATAGAGAGGAAAAAAATACAGAAATGTTGTGCTTTAGTTAAAATACATATACACAAAGTTCAAGGCAATATTTACATAAGGTACTGGTGTAATACAAAAGAAGTTATCCTTAATTCCTAAAAGAACAGCAAGGATTTGTAATTCTTTGATCTGGTTTTTAACATTGGAAAAGGAGTTTTAACTTGGAAGAGGTAAGGCAAAAGAAGGAATGAAGACTAAGAGAACAGAGTGTGCAAAGTAACAGGCATAGAACATTAATACTTAATTCAGCAAATACTTAGTTCAGCAATGACTGTGAAATGTGGAAGAGAAATTTATCTATCCATAGCCTTATTTGCGTATTTCTTTTTTCCACAAAGGCTGATTGCTGAGGATATATTTGTCCTATCATAAGGGTTGTTGTTTAATCACTAAGTCATGTCCGACTTTGCGACCCACCAGGCTCCTCTGTACATGGGATTTCCCAGGCAAGAATCCTGGAGTGGGTTGCCGTTTTCTTCTCCAATCATAAGGATATTCAATCACAAAAAAAAGCAAGGAATAAAAGATAGTGAGAAGGAAATTAGATATACTGTTAAACATTTTGTTACTTATTTTAAATCTATATTATATTCTTAAAATAATGCTCATTTTTTGAGGGTTTTAGATTGTATTCAATATTGTGGGAAGATTTCTGAAGACAGTTTCTAAAGAAAACTGGTAGTAACATGAATTTGTGTTAAAATTGAAGGCACTTTAAAACAATTTTTTTAATTGAAGCAATTTTTTTAGTTGCTTTACAGAATTTTGTGGTTTTCCATCATACATCAACAGGAATCAGTCGGAGTTAGACCCATGTCCCCTCCCTCCCTGACCTGCCTCCCATCTCCCTACCCACCCACCCTGCAACCTGTCACAGAGCCCTTGTTGGAGTTCCTTGAGTCATACAGCAAATGAAAGCACTTTAAAGAAACATTTTGGAAAGTTTATAATGTCATTTATTTTATCCATAGAAATTTGTAGTAGCACTTTTAAAGAAGTTTGTTTTGGTAACATTTTTTCTTAGTGCTTATTTTTATGCTTAGCTAATTGTTGTTATTGATACTAAAGGAATATGTGATTTGCTAATCCTGTTGGATATTAACTCAGATTGGACCCCTAGAGCTGGAAACAGGTCATTAAGTCAATTCGTTTTTCATCTTGAATTGATGAAAATGTATTTTATTTTGAATTTGTGTTAGACATTTATTGCATAGTTTATTTTTGTTTCTTTTCTTTTTATTTTGCAGCATCGATCTCTTTTCCAATCCATAATGTATTGCTATTAAAGTTTAAACCCTGTCTGTGTCACTCACAAATCTTGAGTGTTCTTTGAAGCCCCGATTCAAGTCAAAATACCACTGAGGGAAAATTTCACTGCTCGCTTTTGTAGAAAACCACTGTACTCTCTTCTTGCTTGCACCCACAATCCAGTTTCCCACCAGTGGGACCCCTGCTCTATTGGCCTCTGTGCTCCAGCATGCCACCAGTGACAGATAGTCAACTGAGCCTCTCTTTCAAGACCAAGCATACATGTTTTCCCCTAATTTTTGCCCATTTAAGCTCATCAGTATCTTTCCCTGATCTCAGCTACCAATGACTCTTTTTTCTGTGCTTCTCTTATAGACCTTTTCTATACAGAGATCTTCATACTCATGTACCTGTTTGCTTTCTTATCACAGTGGGAGTGTATGTTTTGATTGCTGAAGGTAGAATTTCTGTCTTTAGTCATTATTCTATTGATGCAGTGCCTAAAAGAGGACTTGGCAGCTGTGACAGAGCCTTTGTGGATATTTGTCCAAGTACGCATTTGTGTGTTTTCCTCCGATTTAGGAGTTTTCCAACTGTGTTTTGATTTTCTTTGCTGATTTCTCAGTCCTGGGCTCTTCAGACTGTCTCTTCCATGTGCAGTTTCAAACTGCAAATAATAAATCTTGCATACCTCATATATTATGTTCTAGGACATCTCTGTGCTTGTGCTCAGATGCTTCAGTCATGTCTGACTCTTTGTGACCCCGTGGACTGTATGTAGCCCTTGAGGCTCCTCCGTCCACGGGATTCTCTAGACAAGAATACTTGAGTTATTACCATGCTCTTCTCCAGGGGATCTTCCCAACACAGGGATTGAACCCTTGTTCCCTGGGGCTTTTATTACTCATTTTAATGATTAATACTCTTCAATAAAATGTTATAATATGTAACTCATTACCTATTCCTTGAGCTACAAGTTCAATTTTTTTTCTTCTTTTATCCTTAAAAAAGTGGAAAAAGAGAACCCTTCTATCTGAATAGTATGAACTTCATTATCACTTTAAAAATATTTCTGGGACCTCTACCAGCTTATCATTGTTCTTTTATGATTCATTTGACAATCCAGATTATATCATCTAATTTAGTTAACAAAATCCATTGATGACTATTAAGATAGTTATATCTCAAAGGTATTCCTTTTGAATCTTTGTTGAATTAAGCACCTTTTTATAACAGTATAGAACTTAACTAAAGTTAAATAGCATAATGCCTAAAACCTAATACTCTGATATACCATCTAATGGAATAATTCGGAAAATAATTTAAAATTTTAAATGAGGAGCAAAAGAGGAAAAGGACCAATTTAAAATAAAGAATTAAGACAAGCATATTCATCAGTTACCATTTGGGCACAGTGGAAAAACTGGCCTGAGGACTATTCAATTTAAAATGTTCCATAGGTGCTATTGGCTCCCTGAAGCAAAATGTAATAAGGGGTTGGTGTCCCAATTAAAGTATTGGAAATGTCAGCAAGCTGAATGGAATGGCTTTATATGGTTTGAGAGACAAGTGTGCTGGTAAGGCAGTTTGGGCATGAATTTGTGGAATATTTCGAGAATAATCAGACCGTTTTCTTAAGTTATAACTTTTGCTTTCTCTTTATTTCCCTGAAGGGATTTACTTGTCCAGTGCTCAGAAGCAGTTATTATGAACAGTAGATAAGATCATTGTGAAATCGTTCAGAGCCTTCAATAACCAAAAATCCAAAGGTTTTGCATCAGGCTAGTGAGCCCTTCAGCACTTTAAACACTGATTGTACTTTAAAGAAAGATGAAATCAGCCATGCTTAGTATTTTGAAATTCTTTCTGCTTCCTTAAAACATAATGTGATGAATTTTTAACATTTTCAGTATTTGAACTGAGATATAGTATTTCTATAATCAAATGAATGAATCACCAATTCCCTAATTGTAACTCTGTGAAAAAAAATTACTTCCAATTAAAGTCATAGCATTTAAAATACACTTTTGTAACCACTTCATCTTGTAAGCCACAAAATTTCATGTAGTTATGTAAGTGTTTGGAAGATAATATCTCTAAACTACTTACAAAGACCTATCCTAGTCCGTTGCTTAGAAGTTCTCTTTTGGGAAAGGTATTAAATCTCTCGGCGCCTCATTTCTCTTGTACATGGGTAATACTTGTGCTTATTTTATGAGTATTTAGTGAATTAGTACATTTTAACAATTTCGAATGCTACCTGGCCCATGATAAACAGCCAAGAGTTATTAGTTATTCTTTTACACGTCCTTATCATTATTAATATCATGAATTTGATAATTATGAGTTCAAGTACTTCTTTAAAGTTTTCTTTTGTTATCCAATTCTAATTTGAAACTGAAAATACTGAATGTAAATATAATTAATGAGGGGGCAAAAGCACTAACAATCAAAATTGTGCTTTGTCGTATTTCACAGGAAATTGAGAGTAAATATTATTCTTTTACAGTAAGGTGAGAGGGAAAGATACCTGCTGTCACAACTTTTATTTTCTTTCTTTCTAAAAGTATTAGATGAAACAAGAAAGGGAAGCTATATTAAGAGGTGAAGGGAAGAGAAAGATTAGTAAATCATTATTTTGACAGATCATATCATTAGAGACTTGGGCTTCTCAAGTGGCGCAGTGGTAAAGAATCTGCCTGTCTATGCAGGACATGTGTGTTCAGTCTCTGGGTTGGGAAGGTTCCCTGGAGAAGGGAATGGCAATCCACTACAGTATTCTTTTTTTACCCCCCTTTTTTTTAAAATTATTTTTTAATTGAAGGATAATTGACTTATAGCATTTTATTGTTTTTTGTCAAACATCAACATGAATCAGCCATAGGTATATATATGTCCCTGCCTGGGAAATCCCATGGACAGAGGAGACTGGAGAGCTACAGTCCATGGGGTCACAAAGAGTCATATATGACTGAACATACACAATTAGATACTTAAAGTCAATAAAATTAACACATAGTCATTAAGCAATTTAATAGTATATAGTATTAGTGATAATATAAAATAAACATAAAGTGTTTATGCTTCTCTTAACAATAATATTTAGAAAACATAAGGCTAAATAATTTATTCATAACACCAACCAAAAATAAGATTCTTGGATGTTAACCTAAGGAAAAAATTCATATCTAATCTATATGCATATGTATCTGTATTATGTTTTCTTTGTAAAAATCATGAAGATAACCTGAACAATTAAAGGCATACCAAAATTTCAGAAAGTTCAATTGTTTTTAAAGATGTTAGTTATCCTAAAGTGAGACACACACTGAGAGAAAATAAATAGCCAAAAACAGAAAACAAAAATAATTATTTGTTGGAACTAGCAGACGTGATCTTGCAACAAGCAATTGCAAGGATAAATAGGGGTGACCAATAATGAAAAATAAGCATAAAAGTAGAAGGAGAAGAAACTCCCACTATAAATAAATACAGCACATAAATCAATGTACTATTAAATGGTGAGTGCTTACAATGTAATTTTAAATGGAAATGTTATATACACAATATGAATTGATAATCAAGTATGGAAAGGAGGTATCTTTGGGTCTGTGTTTAACGATGCTGTTACTTTGGATCATACTTTGATCACCTGCCTCTACCCAAACTCCAAACCCACAGCAATGATAGATAAATTATAAAAAGGAACAGGCAAGTGCCGGGGTCCAGCCCCGGCGGATCCAGGGAATTCGAAGCGGGGACGGCGTCGGCGAGGATCAGGAAACAACTGCTTAATTAAACGTTAATTAAGGATATAAAGAGTAATAGAATAAGGACAGCTCAGTAGGAAAATTCAGTGAAGAAAAGAGGCTGAAATAAGGATAGCTCAGTGAGGAAATTCAGTGGAGAAAAGAGGCTGAATAATTCAGCCAGAAGGTGAGAGAAAGAATAACATGGGGAGACCAAGTTTCGGTGAACAAGGCCCGCACTTTATTTTCCAAAGTAGTTTTTATACCTTAAGTTATGCATAGAGGATAATGGGGGAAGGGGAAGAGCCATGCAGTAAGCCAGGCTTTCTTCCTGCAAACTTATCATATGCAAAAGCTTAGGTGATTTGCATCATCTTCTGGCCCAGAGGCCTGTTAACATTTTAAGACCCTTTCTTCAGAAAACTTATTTTTCTCTAAAGGTGATTAGTCAGGAGCCACCCTCCAAAAGCATTAGATAAAGTTGCATTCCTACAGAGCAAAGGTGTGGTGGGCTATAACAAGAAAAAGAATTAACTCAAGGGTCCCAGGTTACAAACATTAAAGCTACTACTTATACCAATTCTATTAATCAATACACTGCCAGGGACACAGCAGGTAAGGGATATAGAAACTTAGCAGCAAACATTGGCCCAACAAGTGAAAATCCCTTCACCAATACAATTTCTAAACAATCTTTTAACTGCTCAAAGGAATCTGTATTTAGACAGTTTAGAACATCTCATGCCTCTCACAGCTGGGAGGCTCTGAGCAATCACATGTGGCCAGAAAAACCTATTCAGGCAGGCTAGAGGACTTCCAAAGGAGTTTGTAGGTTGAAACACTGTCACACCCAGGAATTATTAACTGGAGCTGTAAGCTAACTCTTTTTTCAGAGAGAGGTAGTGGGGGACAGCCCCTCGTAAAGTCAGAGGTGTAGGTGAAAGCACAAAGCAGAAAGTAGGCAGACTCTGGTTTGGGGGGTAATGCTCGAGAATTTCCAGGAGAACTCCTGAGGCTCGATCCCACCTTTGCATATGCCAAGCCTCCTTCCTCATGACCTTTGCCACAGGCGGAGCTCGCTCCCAGCAGGCAAGGAATATACAGACTTTTCCTGCTGAGTTCTGGGTCCTGATAACAGTCAAAATTACTGTGACTGGGAGTTTCGTTCACATAATGTTCAGAATTGCGCTTTGTAAGGTGGTGAAGTGAAATAAGGTTCAAACTCAAGCTTTGGTATAATGATTTCCCACATGTGACAGGAGGCATAAGAAGGCTGTTAATTGGGGCTACAGCTTACAGGAGGTGGGCAGATACAGGCCCAAGCTTGCAATTAAATACTAAGCCAAGTCGTTGGGTGGATCATTTGGATCAGAAATTTCTATATATTGCCATAGTGCAGGGAGACCAAATTGCTAATATAAACGTGGGTTTGCATTCTAAAATATGAGTGGCCAGATAGAGCCTGTTGTATAAAACTATGCAAGGGGACTGTGGAGAGGGATGGCAATACAAATAGAAAAAGGATAAATTAGGGGGAAAAGCAGAGAAGGCAATGGCACCCCACTCCAGTACTCTTGCCTGGAAAATCCCATGGGTGGAGGAGCCTGCAAAAGGCTGCAGTCCATGGGGTCCCTAAGGGTTGGACACGACTGAGCGATTTCACTTTCACTTTTCACCTTGATGCATTGGAGAAGGAAATGGCAACCCACTCCAGTGTTCTTGCCTGGAGAATCCCAGGGACGGTGGAGCCTGGTGGGCTGCCATCTGTGGGGTCGCACAGAGTCAGACACAACTGAAGCGACTTAGCAGCAGCAGCAGGGGGAAAAAACACAGCTTAATTTTTTCCTCTAAGCTATGATTTTAAATAATGAAGACAACTAGAACTTAGTTCAGTTCAGTCGCTCAGTCGTGTCTAACTTTTCGCGACCCCATGGACTGCAGCATTGCAGGCCTCCCTGTCCATTGGTGATGTCAGCCAACCTTCTTATCCTCTGTCGTCCCCTTCCCCTCCTGCCTTCAATCTTTCCCAGCATCAGGGTCTTTTCAAATGAGTCAGTTCTTTGCATCAGGTGGCCAAAGTACTGGAGTTTCAGCTTCAGCATCAGTCCTTCCAATGAATATCCAGGACTGATTTCCTTTAGAATGGACTGGTTGGATCTCCTTGCAGTCCAAGGGACTCTCAAGAGTCTTCTCCAACACCACAGTTCAAAAGCATCAATTCTTCAGTGCTCAACTTTCTTTAGAGTCCAACACATACATCCATACATGACTACTGGAAAAAGCATAGCTTTGACTAGATGGACCTTTGTCTGGAAAGTAATGTCTCTGCTTTTTAATATGCTGTCTAGGTTGGTCATAACTTTTCTTCCAAAAAGTACGAGTCTTTTAATTTCATGGCTGCAGTCACCATCTGCAGTGATTTTGGAGCCCAAAAAAATAAAGTCTGTCACTGTTTCCACTGTTTTCCAATCTATTTGCCATGAAGTGATGGGACCAGATGCCATGATCTCAGTTTTCTGTATATTGAGTTTTAAGCCAACTTCTTCATTCTCCTCTTTCACTTTCATCAAGACGCTCTTTAGTTCTTCTTCGCTTTCTGCCATAAGGGTGGTTTCATCTGCATATCTGAGGCTATTGATATTTCTCCTGGCAATCTTGATTCCAGCTTGTGCTTCATCCAGCCCAGCATTTCTCATGATGTACTCTACATATAAGTTAAATAAGCAGGGTGACAATATACAGCCTTGATGTACTCCTTTTCCTATTTGGAACCAGTTTGTTGTTTCACATCCAGTTCTAACTGTTACTTCCTGACCTGTATACAGATTTCTCAGGAGGCAGGTTAGGTGGTCTGGTAAGAAAACCAAATATATCATTAATCAAAAGAAAATATCAAAATAATTTGAAATCTGTAAAAGACTATATGTTTATGGCCTCAAAGTGATAAATGGTCAAACATGTATAAAATGAAAGAAATTTGTGGAACATATGAAAATGATATAAAACAAAAATAGTAGCAAGGAAAAATAAATGATTATAAAAAGTACATATTGTGGTGTTCAACCTTAAGGGAAATAATAGTATTCTTTGAATCTAAAAATAAAATTTAAAAGAATGCTAGCTGCAGGGTTTTTTTTTACTTTGTTTTGTACTTAGATTTGAGGAAGTAACTAAATCTTCGCATTGAAACTACAATGTTATATCAGATAAGTAAAATTTAGTATCCTCTTAGGCACACGTTTGTAAATACAGATAATGAAAATTTAACAGATCTTCAAGGCACCAAGAAAAGAAAGATTTACATATGAACAAATGAAAATGAGACTGCAACAGATTTCCTGGCAGTACATTAGTTGTCAGAATATAATAAATAATAACTTCAAAGAGCTGAAGGAAAACAACTACGCATATAATATAGCTTCTACCTAGATAGCATATTCAAAAGCAGAGACATTACTTTGCCAGCAAAGGTTCGTGTAGTCAAGGCTATGGTTTTTCCTGTGGTCATATATGGATGTGAGAGTTGGACTGTGAAGAAGGCTGAGCGTTGAAGAATTGATGCTTTTGAACTGTGGTGTTGGAGAAGACTCTTGAGAGTCCCTTGGACTGCAAGGAGATCCAACCAGTCCATTCTGAAGGACATCAGCCCTGGGTTTTCTTTGGAGGGAATGATGCTAAAGCTGAAACTCCAGTACTTTGGCCACCTCATGCGAAGAGTTGATTCATTGGAAAAGACCCTGATGCTGGGAGGGATTGGGGGCAGGAGGAGAAGGGGATGACAGAGGATGAGATGGCTGGATGGCATCACTGACTCGATGGACGTGAGTCTCAGTGAACTCAGTGATCTGATCAAAATATCATTCAAGAATTATACCTGTTGAATGTATGGCAAAAACCACCACAATATTGTAAAGTAATCAGCCTCTAATTAAAATTCAAAAAAATTTTTTAAGAATATACCAAAAAAACGGAGAAGGTGATGGCACCCCACTCCAGTACTCTTGCCTGGAAAATCCCATGGATGGAGGAGCCTGGTAGGCTGTAGTCCATGGGGTCATGAAGAGTTGGACATGACTAAATGACTTCCCTTTCACTTTTCACTTTCATGCATTGGAGAAGGAAATGGCAACCCACTCCAGTGTTCTTGCCTGGAGAATCTCAGGGACAGGGGAGCCTGGTTGGCTGCCGTCTATGGAGTCACACAGAGTCGGACACGACTGAAGTGACTTAGCAGCAGCAGCATCATACCAAAATAAAAATAATTTTAGACCAGCCCTAAGAGAGTAAACCAACAACGTCTTTTTCTGAAAGAACTATTCAAGAATATAGCTTGGCTAGAAGAATATAGAATAGCATTGAAACATGGCAATATATGTGAAACAGATCGCCAGTCCAGGTTCGATGCATGAGACGGGGTAATCAGGGCTGGTGTACTGGGATGACCCAGAGGGATGGGATGGGGAGGGAGGTGAGAGGGAGGGTCAGGATGGGGAACATATGTACACCCATGGGTGATTCTTGTCAACGTATGGCAAAACCGCCACAATACTGTAAAGTAATTAGCCTCCAATTAAAAAAAAAATAAACCATAGTGAAGAATTAAAAAATTGGTATAAAAATGAGTTAGTTTTAAATTTAATTACCATTTGATAAAATACTATTTTGTGATTTAAAAGTTGAAAGTATAACTGAAGATAAAATGATCTGGAATTCAGTGGGAGGGTAAAGCTTGTTAAGTCCCTGTTCAAGAGATAAACACAAATCCTGGATAGTGGTGTAGAGGGATATTGTCTATTATTTACAAAGTTATTGAGTTAATGGAAGAGTATAAAGGGACGAAAATGATGTATTTATCAATAAAAAGCAAGAAGGAGTAATAAAGGATGGGAAAGTATTAAAAAGAGAAAAATCAGACCATAAAATTACTTGAAAACCACAATAAAAATAATAAGGTAAGCTCACCAATGAAAAAGCAGGATAACAGATGGATTTTTTTCAAAAAATGCCTGAATAAGAGCACAGACTCAGAGGTGTTTGAAACATGACTTTTATCATGACACAGTACCAGCTTACAGAAGGAACTGAAGGTGTGAAGAGCAAATTCACCATTCCTGACATGTGAGGTTCAGGGTTCTTTTTGAGGTGTTCACTTTTATGAGAAATCAGTCAAGATCCCCTCCTGCACTCCTTTCTGGAACTTGTTTGGGATTCATAGAGGAGGCAGGTCTGTGTACTCAGGGGTAAATAAGTTCCAATGTAGATTTGAAAAGAAATTTATAGTCTATAATTTTAAAACCAAAGATAGCAAAATAAAGGAGAAATAGATAACTATACATAGATTCAAACATATTTTTAAGTCATAGTAAGTAAATTGAAAAGAGATTAGATACACAGGTGAAGAGAAAGGAAGTTACAATACTTGTTCAGTAAAAAAGAAATGTAAGGAATGAAAATATTAAGGACATTCTTAGTTTATTTATTAAACTTTTATAATACATGATATATGTCCTTTTGATTCAGTTAAAATAAATCATACAGGCATTGATAAATAAGTAGTGAAAAAAAGACATTAAACAGTAAATGAAAATAAGAAGATAGTATAGCAATATTAATATCAGGCAAAATAAAATTTAGGACAAAATATCAGTAATAGATATAAATAAAAACATAATAGTAAAAAAGTTTTAAGAAAATATAATAGCCATGAATTATCTGTATTTAACATTTCTTTAATTTATATATAGGAATGATAAAAATTAAATTTGTAGTTAGACAATTTTACATTGTTTTATAGATCAATTAAAGAAACAGAATTCATGTTTTTGAAAATCAAATTTAACAAATATAATCTAAGAGATAAAGGTAGAAAATGGCTTATCCACCATTAGAGAATATTCTTCATGTTCAGCAAATAAGGGGAGGTTTCTAGAAAATTAAGTATGTTATTAGGCCACACATGTATTTTCATCAAATTTCAAACAACTGACATAACAGAGATCTTATTTTGTGGCTGTTATGCCATTAAATACCAATTTAAAAGTAAATGTACCAAGTACGTGTCCGTATCAGTAGAATATATGCCCTATGTCTTCAATTGGCTTCACATTCACTATTTTCCCTTTTTCATCCCTTTTTATTCATGTCTGAGCTCCAGGAATTTGTTTCAGTTTACACTGTCTTCATCACCTCCACCACCTAGTTCCCTGGGAACCCCTGGGCCCGCCGTGTCATATTATTACACCACCAATTTTACATAATCCGTTACCAGCCCCTTCTCAAATTGTCTCAACATGTGTGTGCCCTCTGGTTTTTACATCTAGGACCCTAATAATTCAGGTATTTAAACAAGTATTTAGAAACAAGTCACAAAATTATGAAATATCAAATCTTGCAGTGGATGAACATGGTAGCTAGAGATAAATATAGAACATTAATGCATTAATCAAGAAACAAATAAGCATGTTACTATTTCAAATCAAGATGGCAGAATGATATATATAGCATTATACTTAAGGAAATTAGAAATGAAATTGTAACTCTAAAAGCAGAATTAAATCAAACATAAAACAAAACCATAGTAGAAAGGATCAGTGAAGCCAAATACTAATTATTTTAAAACAAGTGTTATTTAAAAAAAAAAAAAAATTTTTTTTAATCAAAAAAGAAGAATGAAAATAGCAAGTTGTTAAAAGTACTTTATTTCAGGGCTGTCTTACTAGTTGGAGTGAGGTGAATTTTCTTTATAGTTTTCAAAAATTTTCAAATTTTCTGCAAATCAACACGCCTTAACACTTTGGTGGAGAAGACAATGGCAACCCACTCCAGTGTTCTTGCCTGGAGAATCTCTTGGACAGAAGAGCTTGGTGGGCTGCTGTCCGTGGGGTCACACAGCGTCGGGCACAACTGAAGTGACTTAGCAGCAGCAGCAACACTTTGGTAATTGGAATAAAAGGTAAATACAGATTGTTTGAATAAGCTTGGTACAAAATTTACTGGATAATCCAGTATGTATACTTTGCTAAAAGTTCTAGCTCAAGTCAACAAGAACCTGTAATATTGTTAATTTTACATTTTCCATATCCTTTATAAGAAAAAGTGCATCATGCTGTTATTAATCTTCATTCTCTGAGTATTTTTCAAGCCATCTCTCTCAAATATATAAGAAAAAAATTAAGGGAAGAGTTAACCAAAGAACCATATGGTACTTTATTTAGTGGTGCCAAACAAGTATCAATAGCACAAATATAGCAAGTTCCCAGCATAATTAATAGGGCTTACACTAATCATTAAAATGTCTACTAAATAAAATTATAAATCTTCATGTGTTGGATAAGAAATGACTATAATGACATCTGAAACATAAATGTTCTCATTATTTATTAAATTCATTTTTTCCAAGTTAAAGATATATGTAATGTATAATAAAGCTCTTGTTCAAGTTCTTCCATGCTAATTCAAATATAAATGCATAATTATTAGTTTGGGTCATTCTCCCACAGTTGTGCCAAGGGTAGAAACTGCATGCCTATGTTTTTTCTGATATTTATTTATTTTTTGATAGTATCAGGAATAGTTATATAAATATATTAATTTTAGACCTATAATTAAGACCATGTTAACTGGCCTTCAAATGAAAAAAATAGAATTTTTAAGAAATATGTGTTCCTATTAATAGAAACCTAATAATAGAAAATAAAATATAGAGTAGAGAAATAGACAAATGAAAATTTGAAGCCTGAGAGTACTTTTTTATTTCAATTTCTAAATTAAATATGCCTGAAGCAGTATAACTTTATCCTAATTTGGTGGTGATAGTAAAACGATGTAATAAGCTGATATACAGTATTACTAGTTTTTATAATATTACTATTTCAGTATATGTTTATTAAGTTATATGGTAATGTGCTTACGAACAAAATAATCTATATAGTGGAACTTATTTTAAACATAAGCATTTAAAGATCACATTAAGAAAATTTATAAATATCCTTATAGAGATAATAAATATGAAGTTCATAACCCTGATATTGGAAACCAAAAATATACATCACATTTGAATACACAGATGTTGATTCTGTTTAGTATATGAAACCAGTGCTTTTAAAACTACTTTGTGAGAATGGTAATGTACCTTTTTTTGTTACTTTATTCCTTACACATTTTGGCAGCATTCCATATTTTAGCAAGGGATCCTTTGAGGTATTTTTTCTTTGCCAAATAGATAAATATATTGACATAGTCTGGAAGAAATATAAAATATGATAAAACCGTCTGAGGGAGGTTGGGATACATTTGAAGAATAGGTTGATTTTATGTAAAGCAAAGTGATTGGTAAAAAAAAAAAATCTATATAGCTGTCAGAAATGCTTTTGGAATCATATTTTAATACCAGTGTATTCTACCAGGAAGATAAAGGGTCTAGCCTTACTCCTGATTTTATATTTAATTTCAAAACTTTAATGTGAATGAATTCTTGAAAATCAGAATTGGAGCTTTTTTTTTAGTAACCACATAGAAAGGATCACGTTTAGAAAATCTGAAAATAAAGTCCAAAGTGAACATGTTTCTGTGTACCCAAATGTATACAAGGATTGAAGTTATTTAGAGGGAGAAAAAATGCCTTGTGCACACCAATATGTGTATTAATAGAGAGCACCATGGTATGAACTTACAATGATCATAATTCATGAAGAAATAACATTTAAAAATTACGTAAAAACAAGAAAAACTACCATTAGAAA
This sequence comes from Bos grunniens, assembly GCF_055505025.1. Taxonomy (NCBI): domain Eukaryota; kingdom Metazoa; phylum Chordata; class Mammalia; order Artiodactyla; family Bovidae; genus Bos; species Bos grunniens. The sequence goes on from NC_141191.1 coordinate 12,860,232, forward strand.
ACAATGAAAAGAAAAAAATATTTCTGATCCTTCCACAATCTGTGATGTAGGATGTTACTTCTGCACAAAGTCATCTTTGTGATAGTATGCAACACTGTTTACTGAAAACCTCACCATAGATAACTATGAAACTGTCAAAAGGCATGTGTGTACAAGATAACAGATATTTAGAACATTAGAAAGATCTTCAGCTTATTTTTAATTTTTAGTGTCTTTGATATTTAAATATTATATTGTCATTTAACTTTCAGTTCAGTTCAGTGTCTCAGTCGTGTCCAACTCTTTGCGACCCCATGAATCGCAGCACACCAGGCCTCCCTATCCATCACCAACTCCCGGAGTTCACTCAAACTCACGTCCATCGAATCAGTGATGCCATCCAGCTATCTCATCCTCTGCCGTCCCCTTCTCCTCCAGTTCCCAATCCCTCCCAGCATCAGGGTCTTTTCAGATGAGTAAACTCTTCGTATGAGGTGGCCAAAGTATTGGAGTTTGAGCTTCAGCATCAGTCCTTCCAATGAACACCCAGGACTGATCTCCTTTAGGGTGGACTGGTTAGATCTCCTTGCAATCCAAGGGACTCTCAAGAGTCTTCTCCAACACCACAGTTCAAAATCATCAATTCTTTGGCGCTCAGCTTTCTTCATAGTCCAACTCTCACGTCTATACATGGCTACTGGAAAAACCATATAGCCCTGACTAGACGGACCTTTGTTGGCAAAGTAATATCTCTGCTTTTCAATATACTATCTAGGTTGGTCATAACTTTCCTTCCAAGGAATAAGCGTCTTTTAATTTCTTCCCTGCAGTCACCATCTGCAGTGATTTTGGAGCCCCCAAAAATACAATCTGACACTGTTTCCACTGTTTCCCCATCTATTTCCCATGAAGTGATGGAACCAGATGCCATGATCTTAGTTTTCTGAATGTTGAGCTTTAAGCCAACTTTTTCACTCTCCTCTTTCACTTTCATCAAGAGGCTTTTTAGTTCCTCTTCACTTTCTGCCATAAGGGTGATGTCATCTGCCTATCTGAAGTTATTGATATTTCTCCTGGAAATCTTGATTCCAGCTTGTGCTTCTTCCAGTCCAGCGTTTCTCATGATGTACTCCTCATAAAAGTTAAATAAGCAGGGTGACAATATACAGCCTTGATGTACTCCTTTTCCTATTTGGAACCAGTCTGTTGTTCCATGTCCAGTTCTAACTGTTGCTTCCTGACTTGCATATAGGTTTGTCAAGAGGCAGGTCAGGTGGTCTGGTATTCCCATCTCTCTCAGATTTTTCCACAATTTATTGTTATCCACACAGTCAAAGGCTTTGTCATAGTCAATAAAGCAGAAGTGGATGTTTTTCTGGAACTCTCTTGCTTTTTCCATGATCCAGTGGATGTTGGCAATTTGATCTCTGGTTCCTCTGCCTTTAATTAATTTTTCCTAACTTTCCTATAGAATAAATTGAAAATGAAAAAGAAAATAGGTGAATTCCATCTTGGTTATTTTCAGGGTCATTGGGAAGTTTCAGTTATACCTTAATAATCTATAAGAAACTTCTATGTGGGATGTTGATTTTATTCTGTAGATACATCGCTGTTGTGGTGGTGGTGGAGCAGGTTTCCATTTCCTTCTCCTGAGGGCCTTCCTGACTCAGGGAGTGAATCCAGGTCTCCTGCATTGCAGGTGGTCTCCTCCACTGCAGGCAGATTCTTTACTGACTGAGCCACCAGGGAAGTACATTGCTATAAAATTAATTTAATAAATATATTTGCATTAGCAATTTATAAAGTTTTCTAATTTTGTTGAAAAAAATAGTAGCCAAGTTTGATATAATCATGTTTACCTAGCAGCATTTTCTTTGAAAAAGGAATATATTGTCCATTATGAAATCATCACACTTGTACTTTATGCACAAGTGAGGTAAAAGGAATCTTACTTGAGAAAAAATAAGAGACTCTTCTCACAGTATATGTTTTAATTGTGGGCAATACTACCTATATATCCAGCCTCCCATATATGTGCAAACTACCAGGTTTAATAAAATTGTTATTTGAAGCTCTGTCAACATACTGTTTTTAATAATTCATTCAGATTATATGAACTTTAAAAAAATCACAGAGAATTATAATACATTTTTATAATATATATGGCATTCCCATTAAATAAAGACTAACAGACTTGCTATGTAATAGAATACCATAATTACACAGATTCTTATTAAAATTGTACAAGACAGTTATTCACATGCCTTAAAATATGGTACCATTAAATATTCAAATATATTCAAATATACTGCACAGTTCTTCTGATCAACCAGAACTTGGAGAAATCCTTGATGAATTTGCTAAATATATATGACACAGAACTAGAAGTGACAAGTGAGCTCAAAGATGATATATTTTTCAAACTAAAATGTAGTTTTACACTCATTTTATTTATTAAAAATGGTGAAGTGAAGCAAGATGTTATAGCAGAAGCTGTAGTAATATTCTTCCTAATCATGTAAGGTATATTAAAAACAGTAGCCAATGAGTAAGCGTTTGAGTAAGCGTTAATTAACAGAGCATTTACCTCCATTAATATTTCTAGAGCCAGGTCACTTTTGTCTCATGTCTAGAATAATAAAATCTAATTGTAAGATAGTCTCCAGCACAATAGATTCTGTATGCCACTGTCGTACTTATCTTTCATAAGGACATCACAGATATTTTCGTTGACTGATTAAAGTCTGATAAATTCCATGCTATACACCCTAATATTACAGTCTTCAACCCCCTGACCCATAGTCCCTTTCTCACCCTAACTCTAAACGTTCCTCAAAAAATAATAGTTTCTCCCCCTCTAGTTATTAGAATATTCACTTTTATTTGTATTTGCAGAACACTTTATGTTTGCTTATGGGCTTCCCTGATAGCTCAGCTGGCAAAGAATCTGCCTGCAATGCAAGGGATCCTGGTTTGACCCCTGGGTTGGGAAGATTCCCTGGAGCAGGGAAGGGCTGCTGCTGCTGCGTTGCTTCAGTCATGTCTGACTCTGTGCGACCCTGTAGCTTCCAGCCCACCAGGCTTCCCGTCCCTGGGATTCTCCAGGCAAGAACACTGGAGTGGGTTGCCATTTCCTTCTCCAATGCAGGAAAGTGAAAAGTGAAAGTGAAGTCACTCAGTCGTGTCCGACTCTAGCGACCCCATGGACTGCAGCCTACCAGGCTCCTCCGTCCATGGGATTTTCTAGGCAAAAGTACTGGAGTGGGGTGCCATTGCCTTCTCCGAGGGAAGGGCTACCCACTCCATTATTCTGGCCTGGAGAATTCCATGGACTGGGTAGTCCATGGGGTCGCATATAGTCGGACCTGACTCTCTGCCTTTCACTTTCACTTTCTGTCTGCTTGGTCAGTTGTACTGAAGTGTTCCTTTTGTACTGAAAGTTTTTGCACACCTCTGTTAATGCAGATACTATTCATCTCTTAAGGTCCAGCTGAAACAGTGTATGCGTGAAGTTTTCTTAACCCATCTAGAAGTGACTTTCCACTCATTTTCTGCCCTAATGAAGATATTTATTAGACTATGCTTTAAAATATAGATATTACTATGCATATATGTCTCCTAATATAATTAGGGACTGTGAGGACAAAACCTTACAGATTGTACCATATGTCAACTGAATGTTTCTGAAAGTCAGGCAAAGAAAAAACAAATAATAGGCAATTAATAATTCAGTTAAACATCCTTTAAAGTGTTTATAGCAGTCTGTGGCAATAGGGAACTTTTAATAAATTTCAACTATTTTTATCATATTAACGCTAAAACCTGTTGAGACACATTTTGAAAAACAGACATATCTATAATTCTGTTTCCTTACAAGCTTTTCATTCAAAGCTTTGCCTGTAAGAGGAAATAATAACTTGTCAATGTTTATGAACTCTGGCTTTAAGCTAAGTCATTGCCTAGAAATGAGGTGAAATTGCTCATAAGATGGACCCTATACTTTTCATTTCTCACAAAACAATGATTATGTCATCACTGTGGTGTCACACAAGGTTATCACCAGTATGTGTATGGGAGAAAAAGATTTTCCAAATTGTGATACCCCTTCATGTGTGGTCAAGACTTGATTCTTGTTTCTGGGTGGTTCTTAAAACAGTGCCAGCCTTCTTTTTCTTTTTTTTTTTAATTGATGTATAGTTGATTTATAATATTGGTTACTTTCAGCTATACAGCAAAATGACTCAGTTATACTTAAATAAGTACTATTTTTCATATTCTTTTCCATCATGACTTATTTCAGGATATTGAATATAGTGGACTTCCTCGATAGCTCAGCAGTAAAGAATCTGCCTGCAATGTAAGAGACATGAGTTAGATTCCTGGATTAAGAAGATCCCCCTGGAGAAGGAAATGGCAACCCACTCTAATATTCTTGCCTGAAAAAATCCCATGGACAGAGGAGCCAAGTAGGCTACAGACCAAAGGGATGCAGATTCAGAAATGACTGGGTGACTAAGCACACACAAACGCTGAACATAGTTTCCTATGCTATATTGTAGGACCTTATTGATTATCCATCTTATATATAATAGTTTGCATCTGCTCATTCCAAACTGCCAGTGCCTTGCCCATCCCCCTCATCCCTTGTCAACCAAGTCTGTTCTTTATATTTGTGAGTCTAAAACAATGCTGCACTTCCTACTTGCTTTTGTACATAAGCAAGGCTGGGCTCCAGAAAGAGAAATTGAATCAAATTTTCTGCACGGGCATAGACTTAGAGTCCATGGACATTATGCAAAAGAAATGTCTTGGGTTAATTCTCTGGAGGCCACTTTTATTGTTACTATTGAATTTTCCTGACAGCACTAAAGTTTTGTTACCATTATTTTTTCTAAATTACATTAAGTTTTTGCAAACATGGAAGTAGATATTGTGTTCAGTCATTCAGTTGTGTCTGACTCTCTGTGACCCCATGGACTCTAGCCTGCAAGCCTCCTCTGTCCATGGGATTATCCTGGCAAGAATATGGAAATGGGTTGCCGTTTCCTTCTCCAAGAAGAAAATATTGGATATGTTATAATTCAATGTCTTAAGAATAGTAAATATTTCTAACTCTTGGGAAAATGCCTCCAAATTATGTTATAAACATTAAATGAAAAATTCATTGAGATATAAAAATTGATTTCTATAAGTCAAAAGGAAGCAAACTGGATGATATTTACAAGTGTTTCCTCAGCCCAATTTAAATCTGGCTTTTGATCTTTATCCCACTTCATGAATGTGATCCCATTCTGAGTGGCTGTTATACAATGTGGTTCTTGGCTACAAGTATTCCTAGGGTTATTGTAGACATTGATTGTAATTCATTAATAAGTTTCACATGCCAGCCTTGCATCAAAAATACTAAGTTAGAAGACTTTATTACATTCAAAAGTGTGTAACTTATTACTGTCTTTATTTATCTTAGAATGGTTTCCTTGGAGAAACTTTATTAACGATTACTCTGGAGAGAAAACAGAAAAGAGGTCTATAGAAGCAGCAATAAGAGCAGAAATAGGGAACCCCCTGTGTCCTAACCACCGGATTCTCTGGGTAACAATTCCAGGAGGTGACTGAAAGCCATTCCCTGAAGATGCTCTCATATGAACATCTTTATAGTCAGGACTGTGCAGAGAGAGCTGCACCAGATGTAGAAATTTCACACCATCTGACAGAACATAGCCTTATCCCTCAGAGTGTAAATAAACTAGCTCAAGATTACTAGCAAATCTGGACCATCCAGATGGCCCAGGCAGACACTTAATTGATAAGACAAGGAAACAAATATTATCTAGTATATTTTCATTTTATTTCATGCCATAATTTTAGGTATTGAAGGGGCTGGAGTTATAGGAAGTGAAATAATGAAATGCTTTTATTTTTTCCCTCACTCCATTGTCTTTGAAACATACAGTTGTAGATCTCCATTTTCTGTCTCAGGACAATGTTAATGGCAGATCCTATAACATTTGTGGTTATTTTAGATATTAAAAGTCTCATTTTCAAGAAATAAAAGTGCAATTCAGTTCAGTCGCTCAGTCATGTCTGATTCTTTGAGACCCCATGGACTGCAGAACACCAGGCCTCCCTACCCATCACCAACTTCTGGAGCTTGCTAAAACTCATGTCCATCGAGTCAGTGATGCCATCCAACCATCTCCTCCTCTGTCGGCCCCTTCTCCTCCTGCTTTCGGTCTTTCCCAGGATCAGGGTCTCTTCCAGTGAGTCAGTTCTTTGTATCAGATGGGCAAAGTATTGGAGCTTCAGCTTCAGCATCAGTCCTTCCAATGAATATTCAAGGACTCATTTCCTTTAGGATGGACTGGTTGGATCTTCTTGCTGTCCAAGTGACTCTCAACAGTATTCTCCAACACCACAGTTCAAAAGCATCAATTCTTGGCCACTCAGCTGAGCCAAATCTCATATGCATACATGACTACTGGAAAAACCATAGCTTTAACTAGATGGACCTTTGTTGGCAAATAAATGTCTCTGCTTTTGAATATGCTTTTTAGGTTTGTCATAGCTTTTCTTCCAAGAATCAAGCGTCTTTTAATTTCAGGGCTTCAGTCACCATCTACAGTGATGTTGGAGCCCAAGAAAATAAAGTCTTACTGTTTCCATTGTTTCCCCTTCTATTTACCATGAAGTGATGGGACCAGATACCATGATCTTAGTTTTCTGAATGTTGAATTTTAAGCCAACTTTTCACTCTCTTTCACTTTCATCAAGAGGCTCTTTAGTTCTTCTTCGCTTTCTGCCACAAGAGTGGTGTCATCTGCATATTGACGTTATTGATATTTCTCCCGGAAATCTTGATTCCAGCTTGTGCTTCATCCAGCCCGGCATTTCACATGATGTACTCTGCATATAAGTTCAATAAGCAGGGTGACAATATACAGTTTGATGTATCCTGTCCCAGTGAACCTGTCCATTGTTCCATGTCTGGTTCTAACTGGTTCTCTTTGACCTGCCTACAGATTTCTCAGGAGGCAGGTAAGGTGGTCTGGTATTTCCATCTCTTGAAGAATTTTCCACAGCTTGTTGTGATCCACACAGTCAAAGGTTTTGACATAGTCAATAAAGCAGAAGTAAATGTTTTTCTGGAACCCTTTTGCTTTTTCTGTGGTCCAACAGATGTTTGCAGTTTGATCTCTGGTTCCTCTGACTTCTCTAAACCCAGTTTGAATGTCTGCAAGTTCTCAGTTCATGTACTCTTGAAGCCTGGCTTGGAGAATTTGAGCATTACTTTACAGCATGTGAGATGTGTGCAATTGTGTGGTAGTTTGAACATTCTTTGGCATTGCCTTTGTTTGGGATTGAAATGAAAACTGACATTTTCCAGTCTGGTGGCCACTGCTGAACTTTCCAAATTTGCTGGCATATTGAGTGCAGCACACAGCATCATCTTTTAGGATTTGAAATAGCTCAACTGGAATTCCATCACCTCCACTAGCTTTGTTCATAGTGATGCTTCCAAAGGCCTACTTGACTTCGCTTTCCAGGATGTCTGGCTCTAGGTGAGAGATTAGATCGTAGTAGTTATCTGGGTCATTAAGATCTTTTTTCATATAGTTCTTTTTTTTATTTTATTTTTAAACTTTACATAATTGTATTAGTTTTGCCAAATATCAAAATGAATCCGCCACAGGTATACACGTGTTCCCCATCCTGAACCCTCCTCCCTCCTCCCTCCCTATACCATCCCTCTGGGCCGTTCTCTGTGTATTCTTGCCGCCCCTTAATATCTTTTGCTTCTGTTAGGTAAGTACTGTTTCTGTTCTTTATTGTGCCCATCTTTGCATGAAATGTTCCCTTGGTATCTCTAATTTTCTTGAAGAGGTCTCTAGTCTTTCCCATTCTGTTGTTTTCCTCTATTTCTTTGCATTGATCATTGAGGAAGGTTTTCTTATCTCTCCTTGGTATTCTTTGGAACTCTGTGTTCAGAAGGGTGTATCTTTCCTTTTTTCCTTTGCCCTTTGCTTCTCTTCTTTTCTCGGCTATTTGTAGGGCCTCCTCAGACAACCATTTTACCTTTATGCTTTTCTTTATCTTCAGGATGGTCTTGATCACTGCCTCCTGTACAATATCATGAACATCCATCCTTAGTTCTTCAGGCATTCTGTGTGTCAGATGTAATCCCTTGAATCTATTTGTCACTTCCACTGTATAATCATAAGGGATTTGATTTAGGTCATACCTGAATGGTCTAATGGTTTTCCCTACTTTCTTCAATTTAAGTCTAAATTTTGCAATAAAGAGTTCATGATCTGAGCCACAGTCAGCTCCTACTCTTGTTTTTGCTGACCGTTTAGAGCTTCTCTATCTTCAGCTGCAAAGAATATAATCAATCTGATTTTCATGTTGATCATCTGGTGACGTCCATGTGTAGAGTCATCTTTTGTGTTGTTGGTTGGCCAGCCAGCTCCTCCAGGACACAGTCATGCCGCCAGCCCCTCCACGCCATGCTTTCTGCCAACAAAAATTTCAGTATTATTTAAAACAAAATGTAGATATTTCATTAAATTCATTGTTTCCCCTCTATGGCATGTTGAACCCCACTGAGGTCCCAAAACTTGCAGTTAGAAGGACTGCATGGTCATTTGCTTCTGTCTTCTTTGCTTAACTGTTTTATTCAATGATAGTTGTCCCTTCATACTTCTCCTATAGTCAGATTCAGAGGGGAAATTTTCTTTGAGATCATGGCGAGGTCATAAATGATAGTGTATTTGTAATCTGGCGTTGGTGCCCTAGCCTTGAAAGACACCCGGATGAATCCTTTATGTCACAAGGAGCTGTTTTGTGGGTTCTTCTTAACTACCCTGTGGGTAATTCCCACTGGAACACTTCCTGAGGTCAAAATACCACCAGCTGAGCATTTCACAGCCCTTTACCTCCTGTTCCTAGTGCTACACCCTGGAGAGACTCCTTCTGATGAAGTCAGCTCACTCAGCTTGTCAGTGTTACCTTCAGGATGATAATAATTTGCTTGTCATTGTCCTCATGACCCGAGGTGCCTGTGCTTCACCCTTTTAATAGTGTTTCTAGCTTTCTGTCAGTTCTTTTCCTCAGCTTTACTTTATAAAAATGTCTAAACCAGAGTCATATATTCTTATGTCTGTCATATATAAGAATATACATATATATATATATCCCTTGTATCCTATAGCCCAAAGTCTAGGGTCTGTAGATCAAGTTCTCTGGGTGATTGATTTGAGAAAATTGGAGGCATGACAGATGATTATTGAGCCTTCTAGCAGTTCTTTCAAATAGATACTCACTACCATCTTCGTCTATTCATATACACAATTAGGCGCATGATGAGTCAAAGGTGGAAGACCTGGCCTTGAGCCAAACCCTTAGAAGTCCTGCAAAGGTGGTGAAGCATTTCTCCAAGTTATTCAAGGATAGTCATCACTTACTGCTCCTAGTGTTGGTTCTCAGTTAAAACTGAGATAATAGGGATGCCTCTTTTTGATATCCTGTCATTTATATACTTCGATGGTACGTTTAAAGTGTTAGTCACTCAGTTGTGTCTGACTCTTTGCCACCCGATAGACTGTAGCCCGCCAGGCTCCTCTGCCCATGGAATTCTCCAGGCAAGAACACTGGAGTGGATTGCTTTCCCTTATCTTCCTGACCTGGGGGTCGAACCCTAGTCTCCTGCATCAGAGGCGGTTTCTTTACTACCTTAGCCGCCAGAGAAGCCGTCTAGGGCAGGGGTGGCTTTTGTCAGTTTGCTTGTTTGTTCATTGTTTTTTTTTTTTTTTTTTTTTTAATTTGATATCATAGTACCCTTTACACAAGCATTTAAACATTCAACCAAGTTCACTTCCTGCTGCCCAGGGAAAAAAATTAAGTACTTATTTGAGCTCTGAATTGCACTGCATATATTTAGCTTGATAGTTTTAAGGAAACATATAATAATATTAAAAATTAATTAGAAAACCTTTTAAAAATTAGTTTTTATCGTCCCCAAGTCACTTTAACTTACATTATGCTATAACTTTAGTTACTTCTACTCATAAACGTTTATGGTTAGAATGTAGCTATTCTAGTTAAAAAGGCAAAAATGAAACAATCAGGATGTATGATACTGTCGTATACACTGTATATGCTGCACTCAAGCTTTATATAGAGGCAAACATACAGCACCACCAGCGTATATTTGATAGTAGAAAGAAACATTGGGAAAAAAAAAACAGTTCAATAGCTTCAACAAAGACAAATATGTTTTAAATGTGTATAAACTGGTTACCAGAGTTTCTAAAGAAAAGTTTAAATCATTATATTTTAAATGGAAAAGATAAAAACTCGACGTCCGTATTTCAAAACTTACGCTATTTAGGCTATCACAAATTTCTGGATTTTTTAATTTCATTTTATTTATTCAGTGAAGATCTGTTGAGTTTTTATGTGCAAGACCCTATGGGGCTTTCAAGGTGATAATCGTCAAATAAAGAAGATATGATATGCAGCATCTGATAAGACAGTGATGACAATGTTGAATCAGGAAGCAGTAAATACATGATGAACAGGGCGTCTCCACAGTACTTGACTTTTACTAATAGTTTTTACTGTATGACTTGAGTGGCAACTTAGCGGAATTTATGATAAGGGTTGTGTGACTTTTTTGGCCTAGGACAAGTTACATATTTTATTTTCTCTTAATGATATAGGTTTAATTATAGTTCCTGATGCACAGAGTTGTGAGAATTTTATGATATCTGCACTTCAGATGGTGCTAGTCATACAATAAACCCTCAGTTAAGAGTAGTGATTTAATATAAAAATGCTTCTAGAAAATTGCATTATTGCTTTCACTTCACAAAAACATAAATGTAGCAATCTGAGGTTGGCAGGGTTACCCCAGGATGTGTCTCTACCTGTTGCTCTGGATTGCTGAGAAAGGTTCACTGACCTCGTTACCTGGTTGTCCATTTCCTCCTTCATCACTTAACATTTGGCCTTCTGGGTGTTTTATCCTCCCTCCAAAAGATACAGAGGGGAATATTCAAGAAATGACACCCTTTTGTTAGGACCCACATGACTCAACTCAAAGTCAGGTCCCTGTTGGCAGCCCAGCAGATCTTTTATTGCAGTAAAAGGAGAAAAATCAGAGAGTGGGGTTATTTGGGGTAGAGGGAAGTGACTAGAATTTAAGCTGGATGCAAAGGTGGGTATGTTAGGTAGGACTGCATTTATCTTCAGAGGCAGAATATTCAACTAAATATAGAGGGTTTATTTTTCTCATATAAAATAATGTTCAGAGCCTGGTTCGGAGGCTCAAGATGATAAGGTGAAAGTTCTCTTCTCATTTCTTTGTTTTACTAGATGAGTGTTGAAATGCTACCCATTACAAAATTATTTAGAAAGCAAGGAAGAAAAAGGAAAAGAAAGGTCAGCCTTGGATTAGTAGATCAAAATTTCCTTCAAACGTCCAGTAAATATCCACTTTTATCTCGGTATTCAGAATTGTGTCATATGAACATCACTTGTAATAAAACATTCTAGAAAGATGAAGTTTTAGCTTCCGTGATAGAGTGAATCACAGAGTAAATTAATTAAAATGTATATGGAATGAACATTGATTACCCGTCGTGGAAATGGGCATACTTGAATGACCAGAGATGGTAGAAGGGAATTATAGGCAAGACAGAGGGTTGTGGAGAATAGTGAATAATACGGTGGGGATCAGAAAGCAGAGATCCTTGAAAATCAGCCACAGGAGTTAGGAAACATTATTTAAAAACATGGAAAAAAGATTCAAGAGAAAGGTATAAATACATAAAGGCAGGATTCTACCATGCAGTTGAGGATGGCAGGATCACAGTTAAGGAACATACAATAAAATGCCCCTGATTCAAAAGTGTCAGTTCTGACTTTAGAGAAAAAAAAAAAAAATTCTGGTAGCCTCTCTGGGAAATAACAATATTTTTTGCTTCAGTTAATTGGTGGAAGAGACTAGGAGCTAGGAAGACACACAGATATTTTCAGAAGTCTTGTTGTCAAGGAAGGAAAGAATCAAGTTAAAAAAGCCTTGAAGTTTGTGCTGTTGCTTTTGTGGTGTTGTTTGAATGCTGATGAGGAAACTTTAGCATGTGTGAAAAATGTTGGTAGAGAGAGATTGAAAAGGAAAGGAGAGAGGATACACAGTTTATTTTTTTCACAGATCGTTTACTTATTTTTGAGTATTCAAAGTCCAATGATGTAAGTAATGATACACAGACTGGTAAACTTCTTACATGTATTTCAAATATTTTAATAAGAGGGGATAACATGCATTGGATGCAGATATTTTACAATTGCAAAATTCATGAGTAACTACCTCAAAATATTGTTGTGAATATGTAATTATTAATACATAGAAATGCTGAAAATGGGTCCTAACATATATTATAATCTGTGCATTGTTATGATTAATAATAACAGTAGTAATATTCTTTTATAGGTAGTGTCTTGTACAGAAACTGCAGTGTATATCATTTAATAAATGGATCTGAAGTAATTCAGTTAACAAATCAGAATCCTATCTCAGATGTATCTGAGCCCAAATTCCACAGAATTTCAGCAGGAAGAACAAATTTGAGGAAGACCTTAGGGTTGTGTCAGCAGATGGGGTTATAATCACAGACCTGCCTTAAGGGACAGAGTCGCGGTGTGGAATGGAGGTTGTCATGGGCAATAGGCAATCCTGAGGCGAATGCTAGGCTCTCAAGATAAGGCTTCAGTTATCAAAGTGGACTCAGGTGGGAACTAATCTCAGCAGTCAAATGGTACCCAGCGAGAGCTCAGGTTTGCGTCAGTATCAGTCTTGTGGTATTTGCTAATTTAGTGTGATGCTTCTTCAATTCCTAAAACCATGATAATTAGTTTGGCATTACACTTCTCAGCATTTATGGAACCTGAGTTTAGTTGGACAATATCTTTAAGGCATTGAGGTATAATGGCTATGAATCTAGAACTGGGTGTTGAGTCATCTTTTTCAGAATGAAAAGTTTGCAACTCCTGTTCAGGATAAAAACTACCAGGAGTGACTCATCCTTTAAACGAATTTTGTTAATGATGAGTCAAGTGTTATTATACAGATTTAACAAACATTTTATTTATGGACAAATAATAATGCCAAGTTATTGGATAACAATGTCATAAAGGTCAGACGAGGGGTGTTTATAATTAAAGTACACTGTTATCGCAGTGTTTCTCTGAAGCTTTCTAAAACTAAATATGTGCTATAAAATTTCAGGAGTATCCAACAATGAAACAAATACTGAGCTTATACTTTCAAATTCAACAGGAAAACTGTGATTAAACCTAATAATTATAAATTGACTGTGAAATGTTTTAATAAAGTTAAAGATATATGGAATAGATGTAAAAAAAAAAAGTTTGATTATATACTTCTCATGCATGTGTGATAAGTGGTTTCATTCATGTCCGATTCTTTGTGACCCCGTGGACTCTAGCCACCAGGCTACTCTGTCCATGGGATTCTCCAGGCAAGAATATTAGAATTGGTTGCCATGCCCTCCTCTAGGGGATCTTCTTGACCCAGGGATTGAACCCATGTCTCTTGTGTTTCCTTCATTGGCAGGTGGGTTCTTTACCACTAGTACCAGCTAGGAAGCCCAAAATACTTTTCATAAGTGTACCTACAATTTAAGGAAATGAAACTTAGTGATACACACTTTTGTAGTTACTATTAAACTTTATTGAAAAGGTTTTAAGTTTTTAAGATGATGATATATATAGATATTGAATATATATCAGTATATATGATTGAAATATATAGCTATTGAAAAGGAAGAAAACTAAATGTCAATATTTATAAATAATAAGATTGTTTATGTAAAAACCATAATTGACACTCCAGACAGATTATTAAAAAAAAATAAGTATCTAGGTAGGTAGCTGCTTATGAGATCAAGAAAAACAGAAGTTTTCTTAAACAGGCACAAACAACCATCATAACCAGGCTAAACTTTGCTATTTACTTATTTGTACCAGACTCTTCTTGAGCGACTTCACTTCACTTCCCTTCTCATCACTTTACATGATTGGAGTCATTCAAGCCTCACAACAGCATTAAGAGACAAATGCCCCAACACCTCATTTTAGAGTCTGACCCATTTTATATGGAAAAATTGGTGTATAACTGAACTGGCATTTGCAATTCAGTAAAGAATAGATGGTGTAAGGGCAACTGGTAAGCAATATGGAAAAAGCATGAAATTGGATTTCTCCCTTAAAACCATACTCAGAAGTATTTGCAAGTTAACTCTCTCCTCTACTTTGAGTGTTTGCTCAGATGTCATCCATCTTGGCAACGATGCCTTCCTCCTCCTAACTTTTTAGAAATTTGCAACGTGTCCCTCTTCCCTGGTGCGCCTGATTTCCCTTAGCTCATTCTAAAGATTTTCCTCCATAGAACCTGTCACCTTCTTACATAATGTTTGATTTGCTTACTCATGATTATTGTTCTTGTCTTCTCTCTTGAAAAGTAACTCCACAAAGATGGGAGACCTTACCTTTCTTCTAGTAATGAATCTCAAGTGTCCAGGAGGGTCCCTGGCGCATAAAAAATGCTGATTAAATATTCTGAACTGGGGTATAGCTCCATCAGTATTAATCAGTAGATTTGGGAGCTTAGTTGGGATTATACAGTAATTAGTACCCTGTTATACATAAACCGATTTGTGTTTCTGAAAGAAAAAAAAAATTCCTTTAGAAGCCTTAGTAAGTTGTAATTCATTCACTGTGATTTTGGGCTCTTTACTCACTGTATAAATATGAAATAAGCAAAGCAAAAACATAGTTAATATACAAATAAGATGTTTGTTATGTGTATTTTATTAAGTGTATTTTATGTCTTATATATCGTTGTTCTAAGAGGTTAGAGAATCTGCATACCAAATACTAGAGATGAAGAAATCTGGACTTGGAGTTCTGTTGATTTACTAGGTGATCATAAGCATATATTTTATATAAAATATAAATGTAAAAGCATGTATTTTATATAAACTATAAACAGGCATCAGATATGTCTGACTTATTCATTGTTGAATCCCAAACATGTGTCATTGGATGAAAAGAAGTAGTGTAGGATGGGTGATCTGTCTTAAATGGAAGGGTAGAGACTGAAAGGCAAACCTAGATGCCAGTGATTAAACCAGCTGTATGAACACACTTCACCCCATCCTGTATAACCTACAACCCTCTCAGCACAAGGTCTTGTCCACTCACAGTTTGACTTTGACCAGATAAATATCATCTGTGGTCTGTAATTTTTAAAGCTCAGTGGCAGGCTACATGTAGTTGTACAAAGGGGATCTCCTCATTGTAAGTGCTGAAAATGCCTTAAGTTACTTCTTATAAAGTAATAATTGTCATTATCTTGCACAATAACCTTTCAAAAGATATGCTTCTTTCTGAGTTAAAAGTACCAGATTTAAATGCAAGAGAGAGAGGAATAAATGAAGGATTACTCAAAAAAAAATCAAGAATTTTTTTTTAGAGAGGGTATAATGAACACACCCATATTTATGTATATATACAGGTCCAGTACTCTTGCCTGGCAAATCCCATGGACAGAGGAGCCTGGTAGGCTGCAGTCCATGGGGTCGCTAGGAGTTGGACACGACTGAGCGACTTCACTTTCACTTTTCACTTTTATGCACTGAAGAAGGAAATGGCAAGCCACTCCAGTGTTCTTGCCTGGAGAATCCCAGGGATGGGGGAGCCTGGTGGGAGGCCGTCTATGGGGTTGCACAGAGTCGGACACGACTGAAGCGACTCAGCAGCAGCAGCAGCACAGGTATATACAGAGTGAATTAGGTAAATGTTTATATATGCCAACATTTCTATATCAACCTATATATACATGTATGCATTTATAAAATTACATATATATCTATTGGCATTTATTTAATCATATTGCCCTTTCTGTTAGTCCAGGAATCAAATTAGGCTAAAAATCTAAACTCCGAGATTATAAGTAGCTCTGTTCTGTGCATATATATTACCTATTATTGAGATTTCTTATTAAATGTGAATTAAGCTTTGTAAATTCTCCATTACTTAATTTGCTAAAACATTCATCTTAATGTTTCTCAGTCACAAAAATAAATGCATGTTTAATATTAGCATAAGTGCTACAATTGCTAGAGGGAAACTTGGTTTTAAGAGTCTAACACTGAAAAATACAGTTTTTATTTCATTAGCATAAGTGGAATATTGACAGTACTTCACAAATCAAAAACAGAAAATGTAGTCACTTTTTCTTGTCATTTTGAGAAATATAGTAAAAGCAAACTTGATGGAGAGGTGATACCCAGACACACATTAATGGATGCTCATTGTTAAATATCCCTGACAAAACATGGCCTTAGTTTGGGGTCAGACCACTGAGACTTTGTATAAATTCTATTACATCAAAGTGAACTTGGACTTTCCCACCTAGGTCATTTTTTATACAAACTTCTTAATTTTGTGTTCACTTATTCATTCATTAAAATTGAGAAAATCACTAAGAAACATTTAAAGTATTTTTACATGAATGTCATTTTATGTCATTATAATACAACATAAAACATGATATATATATGTGTGTGTGTGTGTGTGTGAACACTTATAGAAATATATATATAAGTAGTTGGTATATATGTCTTCTAACATTATGATATCTGATTGGAAAGTTTAGTAGAACTCATTCATTTCAAATTGTCCTCCGATTAAGAGAGACTAGTTACTCATCATTAAAATACATTGTCAGAGACACTTTGTGGCTTAAGGTGTGCATTTAAGTTACATAGAATAAGCTGAGCTTTAGAAATAATGCTTTATGTTTCATTTTCTATATGTATAATGAAATAATACTTATGTAGTATTTTTTGACAATAAGAATTAGGACACAATTTAAAATAGTTAAATGGAATGAAATGCATTAGATAAAAAGGTGGTGCTTGGCACTGATACTTTCTTGTACTAGAGAATAGGTGTTAGTCACTCAGTTGTGTCTAACTCTTTGCAACCCCATAGGCTAGACCCACAAGGTTTCTCTGTCTGTGGAATTCTCCAGGCAGGAATACTGGCGTGCATTGCCATCCCTTCTCCAGGGCATCATCCTGACCTAAGGGATCAAACCCGGGTCTCCTGTGTTGGAGGCAGAGTCTTTTTACCTCTGAGCCACCAGTAAGAATATCTTATTAGTTCACTCCTATTCCCTGGTAGCTCAGTCAGTAAAGAATCTGCCTGCAGCGCAGAGACCTGGGTTCAATCCTCAGGTCAGGAAGATATGCTGGAGAAGGAAATGGCGACCCTGTCCAGTGTTCTTGCCTGGAAAATCCCATGGATAGAGGAGCCTGGCAGGCTACAGCCCATGGGGTCACAAGAGTTGGACACAATCTAGCAACTAAACCACCACAAGCTTTTCATATAGATATACTCAGTATAACTTTGTTTCCAGACAAATAATTTGAATTATTTCTACTCATGATACTATTAGTAATAATTATCACGTATTGAATCTTACTTTCACAGTAGCCTAAGAACATAATTGCTATTATTGGCTATATTGGAGATAAAAATGACACAGATAGATTGAATAATTTAACTAAAGATCAACTTAAATTACACAAAATGACATTTTATGTATACTTCTTATATACAATTAAGTAACTTTCATTCACACAATCAATAAATCAATGTGAACAGAGTAAACAATTTGTTCAGTTAGTGGAAATAGTGAGGAAAGATGGAAAAATGAGCAGGGTGACCTCAGAGTTTAGTGGAGAGCTTGAGTGTTTTCCTCAAAGATTTGTAAAGGAGAAATGCATATCCAGAAGGCTGTTTTGCTCTTAGACCAATGGGAAATAAAAGTACTGTGAATGCTGGGTTTCTTTGTAGTTCTGCAACATCCTGATTTTTCCAACAGCCCAATCTCTAATTCTCTGGATCCTGGTGTCTCTGTTGGGTGGTGATTAGCACCCTTAACCTTAGATTGAAGAATTTCTTCTTTGCCCAGATGTCATTATTTGAATTTCACATCTCTTTAGAAGAGGAAAGATTGAGAGGACCTATGTAATAGTGCAGATAAAATATGTTTTAGAAACATTTTCAACATCACTATGTTAAAAAAATTGAGCAGCTCCTACTAGCTTGCCAAAGTTACATGTGTACAGCTTGTACACATGCTGTAAAATTAGCTTAAAAATAAAGTAAAGACATTTAAAACTATTAACAAAATAGCTGTGTGATCATAAAA
Source organism: Bos grunniens (assembly GCF_055505025.1). Taxonomy (NCBI): domain Eukaryota; kingdom Metazoa; phylum Chordata; class Mammalia; order Artiodactyla; family Bovidae; genus Bos; species Bos grunniens. The sequence continues at coordinate 12,878,512 of NC_141191.1, forward strand.
TAATTATATGTGGGAAGCATATCTTCCTATACTCAGGTGAATATACTCACTGAAAAAGACTGAGGAAAACACCAAAATATGAGATTAGAGAAAAGAACATCCCAATAATATATATATATATATATGTCTTATAAGAAATATGTGTATTTATTTAATATATTTATAAAGAGAACATTTAAAATATCACATATATGTGTGTATATTGAATTAATAAAGGACACTGTTTCTAAAATTAGCTCCTATTTAGTTTAGCAACAGACTTATTCCAGAAAGTAGATCTTCTTCTATGATGTGATATTAAAGATATTTGAAAAAATCCAGCGTTTCCAAGTTTTACATATTCATTGCATGATGCAAGAAAATTTACAGGTGCTATATTATTTTATTTAAGAATTTGAAGTCTCCTAACTGCAGAAAACTGATGTCAAATAAATATGTTATCTGTTGTTGTTCAGTTGCTAAGTTGTGTACGACTCTTTGTGACCCCATGGACTACAGCACACCAAGCTTCTCTGTCCTTCCCTATCTCCCTGAGTTTGCTCAGACTCATGTCTACTGAGTCAGTGATGCCATCCAACCATCTCATCCTCTGTTGCCCCCTTCTCCTCTTGCCCTCAATCTCCAGGCAAGAATATGGGAACGGGTTGCCATTTCCTTCACTAGGGAATCTTCTCCTCCCAGGGATCAATCCCGATCTCCCGTGTTGTAGGCAGATTATTTACTGTCTGAGCCACCAGGGAAGCCTTCAGTATTAACTGAATGATCATATTTGGGAAAACAGTTTTATTCCCCCTTTGGAGCATAAAGTGAAGTATACTAGGCACTGGAGAAGTGCTAAAAATCTGATGCCAAATATGCCCAAATAACAACCTAGTGTAACAATCAGGTTAGCCCTGATTAAATTAAATGAACTGATAATTTAGTTGTTGTATCAGTTGATGTGACTAAGGATTCAATCACTTCAAACGTAAATTTTAGTAAAACTCTTTCTGATAGATATCTTTTGATGACAATACTGTAGTTAATTTTCATTGAATTTACTCTTTTTAAATTCCATCACAGATATGATTGGATGTGCTATCTAAATAACACAGGTATTTTAGCTGTTTTGTGTAATACTTTATTGTGCATCTGTGATTTTTCAGAGGAAAAATGCCTATCATTGGAATTTATAGATTAACTGCTGGCTGTGAGCCAAAGGAAAGAAAATTGAGTCATAAATAATTATAGGATGACTCACATCATGGTTATTAAGAAAATTAGAATGGATTGCCAATTATAAAAACCCATTAACTGTGTGTAATGTAAAATAAACTGTTGGTTTGGAGAAATATTTTGGTGCCAAAAAAAGTTTTTTTTAATTTATTTTTTATTAAAATTACCTTAGTCACATATTTGCCTTTTTTCCTAGGCAATTATGCATATTGCCTATCAATAGAAAAGCATTTACTAAAATGAGGTTTATGGAGCAGTGATGGGGGAGCTCTAAGAAAAAAAATTGAAAAACCCCTGGAATGATGAGGCAGTCACTGCCAGGAAAAAGGACCTGTGCTCAGAAGACACTGGTTATCCTTCCTCCCTCACTTGAAGAGCCTCAGAAGGCTTGCACTGTAAGACCTGTATCATGTTGTTTAACCTAGTGCTTCCCCAAATTATTTGGCATTGGTAATTCTTTACAAATTCACGTACCTTCATTTCCAGGAAATATATTTTGGGAGAAGCTGTGATAGTGTTAACTCCACAATAGATAACCCAAATGAGCTCCTAATACCAATTCTCTCTCTTTCCAAGAGCTTCATTTCCTATTTCAGCTTCATCTTTATAAGAGGCAGTCATTTACTGACAGTGCTAGATCTTCAACAAAATGAGTAATACCTGATTTCTGACCATGACTTATGCTTACAAAGCAGAGTATGATTATTATAGCATCTTGTAGAACTTGCTCTCAAATATCATTTAAGCCCTTCTATATTTGCTGACACTTTGAACACTCACTCATTAAATTTTTTTTTTTCTTTTCCCTTTGGTAGTGCTTTATTGACTTCTCTGTACCCATATTGGAGAAGGAAATGGCAACCCACTCCAGTACTTTTGCCTGGAAAATCTCATGCATGGAGGAGCCTGGTAGGCTGCAGTCCATGGGGCTGCTAAGAGTCGAACACGACTGAGCGATTTCCCTTTCACTTTTCACTTTCATGCATTGGAGAAGGAAATGGCAACCCACTCCAGTGTTCTTGCCTGGAGAATCCCAGGGACGGGGGAGCCTGGTGGGCTGCCGTCTATGGGGTCGCACAGAGTTGGACATGACTGAAGCGACTTAGCAGCAGCAGCAGCGGCTGTACCCATATTACAAATTTTTCCCCTGCCAATCTTCACACAAACCCTGCAAGGCAACGTATTTATTCTTTTTCTTTGTGAAAGATAAGACAACTAGCTTAAAGAAATCTAACTTGACCATGATCACTGAGAGACAGATTCAGGATATGAACTTGAGTGGGTTTAGCCAGTTACAGAGATGTGTAGTTTGCAAGCCTCCTTCACAACTGCAGGCTGGATTCAAGGAACTCTGGAGCACACACTGTAGTTCCAATCTGAACTCAAGGGTGGGGATGCTATTCTGTTTGATGTTGCTCTCATATGTAACAGTGGTTTGCATTCTTAGGAGATGCTTGCTAAATGTTGAATTATCTTTATGTACTTAGTGGACAATTACAGTATTGTTTTAATGGGGAAATGTGCTCAGATTCAACACATCCAACTTACAATATATGTAGGCTGAATATTAACTCTATCACACCAATTTATGTTTCTTACACTTGACTGTCATTTACAGAAATTGATATTTGCTAATGTGAGTAAGTGTGTTGTCGGCTGAGGTGATCAACTGATAAATCTGAAAACATTTCAGAGAACAGAGTCTGGTGTCTGTAGAATAGTTTCTTTCTTTCTTTTCTTTTTTAATTTGGCCTAAATTCTTAAATGATAAAAATTTACAGTAAAAGAAGAATACTTAGGATCTTATATCTGAGACAAAAGACTCAAAATTTCAGGGTTTTTGGCAGGATGCATAGAAGAGATTCGAGATACATAGATAATATGTCTTCTCTGGGAATTTCTTTTTAATAGAGTAACTGTCTTTTTGTATAGTATGCCTGATGGGGTTATTAAATAATTTAAAAGGATTATGTTATCAGTGAGAAACTAATGTTCTCATGGAGATAGAATGAAATCCACACAATAGTTTACTAACAATACAGAAATATTTAATCATTCTTGTATTTGCCCTGAGGACTTAAAAATAAGAAGATTATTTGAATTGTGAATCCACTTATTGAAAAGGCTATTCTAAGGGGAAAGAAAGAGCGAGACTAATTTCTAACTAGTGTTCCACCTAGGGGAATGTTTGAATGGGAACAAACTTTGTGTGAGAATATAAAGAATGTAGAAAATGTTTCCATTTGGAGATGTATGTGTGTATCAGTTTCCTAGGGTTGCTGATAGATACAAAGTACCAAAAACTAGGTGGCTTAAAACAACAGAAATATTTTGTTTCATAGTTAGGGAGCCCAAAACTCAGCATCAAGTTGTCAGCTGCTGCTGCTGCTGCTGCTAAGTCGCTTCAGTCATGTCCAACTCTGTGCGACCCCATAGACGGCAGCCCGCCAGGCTCCCCCGTCCCTGGGATTCTCCAGGCAAGAACACTGGAGTGGGGTGCCATTTCCTTCTCCAATGCATGAAAGTGAAAAGTGAAAGTGAAGTTGCTCAGTCATGTCCGACTCCTAACGACCCCATGGACTGCAGCCTATCAGGCTCCTCCATCCATAGGATTTTCCAGGCAAGCGTACTGGAGTGGGGTGCCATTGCCTTCTCCGCAAGTTGTCAGCAGGACCATGTTTTATCTGATGTCTGTCTGGGAGACGCTTTCCTTGCCTCCTTCGAACTGTGATACTTGCCACCAGTTCCTGGTACTCTTAGCTTGCTTCTGCAGCACTGCAATCTCTGCTTCCATTCACACAGCATTCTGACTGCCTGTGTCTGTGTCTACCGGCACTTTCCTCCTCTTATATGGACATCAGTCTTACTGGATTAGGGTCCACTCTAATAAGCCCATCTTAAGTTGACTGTATCTAAAATACCCTATGTCTAAAAGTCAGGTCACACTCACAGGCATCAGTGGTTAGGACTTCACCATCACTTTTTGGAGGACATAGGACAGTCCATAACCATGTATATCTACTCAAATCAAGAAAGTGAATATACACGTGATTAAAGAATGAAAGATGGTGGCTACACATCATCCAAGTCACTACGAAGGGGCTGAAGGGTCAGACTGGGAAGGCTTGGCGCACTTGATGCTTGGAGATCAATACATTTTTAGTGCAAAATGGATACTTTTGACTTTTTTTCTTTTAAAAGTGAATCGGAAAACACACATACATGATATACTCTAAAGAAAATGAAATTTTACCAAATTGGAAATCTTAAAGCACCACAGTCTCATCACCATATAGCTATAAGTTTTCTGAAGCATTTGATACCATTTGGTAATAGGGAGCAGTGTAGGATAAAACTCTTAGCCAGCTGAGTACAGGCAGCTCATCTCTGAAAGTAGAGTTTAATTTGTAGAAGTTTCTGCATTCTTCATAAAATGCATATTGTCCAATTCAATATGAGAATGAGTGTAATGTTTCTGTAGAGTAAATTTATAGTTTTATCCTGGAGACTGTAACCTTTGCTTCCTAGAATGAAACATGGTAAATATGGTATATCTGAATGATAGCATTAGAACATAGCATATGCAAAGACAGTGTAGAGAGCAAAGCTGTGATGGGGTTATATTCATACCATGGATTATAGTGCATGATGCAAATATATATAGTGCATGATAACTATATGAGATAACCATGTCTTATAAATTAGTAAATTCATTTCTAAAATTGCTGCCATACATCTTTAAAGATTCCTGACAGGAAAATGAAGTTTCAGATGACTTCTAGTAATATTATAGGATTCTAGTAAAAAGATGAGTTCGTGGTAGCAAACAGAAACCAAGTCACACTTACCTTAGGCAGAAACAATTTACTGAAAGGGTATGGAAAGTTGGGCTCATAAACAAACCGGAATAGTAGAATCCTAGTATGTAGCCTCGGAGAAGGCAATGGCACCCCACTCCGGTGCTCTTGCCTGGAAAATCCCATGGATGGAGGAGCCTGGTGGGCTGCAGTCCATGGGGTCGCTGGGAGTCGGACACGGCTGAGTGACTTCACTTTCACTTTTCACTTTCATACATTGGAGAAGGAAATGGCAACCCACTCCAGTATTCTTGCCTGGAGAATCCCAGGGACGGGGGAGCCTGGTGGGCTGCCGTCTATGGGGTCGCACAGAGTCAGACACGACTGAAGCGACTTAGCAGCAGCAGCAGTATGTAGCCTAAGTTCTGGAAGAAATAAAGAAGCAGCATATTACTTTATGGAAATCTGTATAACCAGTCTGAGATTGGCACTACTGGTATTGCAATCACTATTTCTGTTAGAATAATATGCTTCTACCCTATCCTTTGTCCAGGTCACTGCTTAACATCACTCTAGGTGAAAGCATTAATTTGCCAAGTTGATATACACGCCACATCAAAAGAAAAAATCTGGCCCCCATGGCTTCTGTAGTGGAAAGGAGTTCTTTTCATCAAGACTACACATGAGATAGTTACTACCCCAAATAGAATTTGGCTTAAATTAGGATAGAAAATTACTTTACTGAAAAAGGTCTATCTAGTCAAAACTATGGTTTTTCCAGTAGTCATGTATGGATGTGAGAGTTGGAACATAGAGAAAGCTGAGGGCTGAAGAATTGATGCTTTTAAACTGTGGTGTTGGAGAGGATTACTGAGAGTCTGGACTGCAAGGAAATCAAACCAGTCAATCCTAAAGAAAATCAGTCCTGAATATTCATTGGAAGGACTGACACTGAAGCTGAAACTCCAGAACTTTGGCCACCTGATGCAAAGAACTGACTCACTGGAAAAGACCCTGATGCTGGGAAAGATTGAAGGCAGGAGAAGAAGGGGATGACAATGGATGAAATGGTTGGATGGCATCACCGACTCAATTGACATGAATTTGAGCAAGCTCTGGGAGTTGGTGATGGACAGGGAGGCCTGGCGTGCTGCAGTCCATGGGGTCACAAAGAGTGGGACATGACTGAGCGACTGAACCTAACTGAGGATAACAAATAGATGCTGGGTATAAGGAGTAGTGATGTCAGAACAGTTAATAATATTGGTAGCAGTAGTTAACAATATTTATAGTGAAATGATCTTATAACATTAGACAGATAACCTCAGAAGATAATCTTGTTAAAAATGTGAACCAAAAGTCTGCATAAAATCATGTAAAACAGAAAGGCGTTTTTTGGAAACATGATGAGAAGTACATTGTGATGAGCAGATTTTGTTTCACTAATCCTCAGTGGAGGTAAATGGGATAAATTGTTGCCAAAACTTCTCATTTTGTAGTCTTTTTTTTTAGATTTATGTCCTTTTCCCCATCATTACGTATTTCCCAAACCCCATTCTCACATCCCGTGGTTTTTGCTACCCGCGTTCATTACATTTTCCTTCTTGTTGCTATATCATCATTTCTCAGAGAAATGAGAAAATATATGTAATCTATCAAGCGAATTTGTATTGCAACTTCATTTTTTTCTTCTGAAATATACTTCACTAATGTTACATGAGACATGAATTTTATGTCTATTTTATTCCATAATTTTTTTGTTTCAAGAAACAACAACAAAAATCCATAAAATGAACTCAAGTAGAGGAGACTTAACTTTAAGGAGGCATTTGGCAAGAGAAAACATCAATAGATGCCATAGAAGATGAGCTACTGAAAGGTCTCTGGGGAACTGAGTGAGAGGCTGCCAGGAAGTAATCCTGTCCTCCGTCTTTCAGGACCTGATGCACCTGGTTTCTCGTTTTCTCTGCTTCTGTCTCCTCTTTCATTCTGCATCTGCTGCTTGGCCAGCCCTGAATCAAAGAGCCATTGGAGGTCCAGTGCATACTCTAGATTAGCTACAACTCTCGTTCACTTGGAAAGAACAAGAGCTAATATAAGGTACAGAAGTGTCTCAGTTATTAGCTCCTTGGCTTGTGACTCCAAAAATATTAAGTATTTCTCAACACTAAAGAAATACAAACAGAAAAAAAAAATCATAACTTCTATTGCTCCCCAAAGATATTCCTGTTCCTGCCAAATTCTCAGGTTACATTCACTCTCTCTACTTCCTTAGACTGGTTCACTCTTTGATTCTTAAAACTTCCCTTCTAATAGTTACCCTCTCTCCTTCCTTATTCTTTTTATATTCAAGTAGCTCCAATGGCCAGCTGTTCCTTAAAATTCTTCTGCATTGAACCTTTGGGTGCAGTCGGAAGAGTCAGGAAGATTGTAATTTTACAACTTCCTGCCTTTAGGCACTCCATGTCAGCAGAAAGCTTAATACACAAAGTTAGATAGTGAAAAATATTTCTTATTCATATGGTAAAAGATCCTAATTAATATATAAACTTCAATTGCTGTTAGCTGGAGAGGACAACTATCCATACTTTTTTCTTTAAAGCCATCATTATGAAAATGGAAATTACCTAATTTCAGGTAAAATTAAAAACAGAACTTTATGCATACTAAATGATAGGATGATCCATGAATCAGAAACCTGGTAATATCCTTCCTTTGTATTAGTTGGAGAAGAATCATTATTAGTTCATAGAAATTCCAAAGAAAAGGCATTTGCAATAATAAGGTCTGAAAATATTCTTTAAAGGTGTTATAGTGAAGAGGAGCAGACACTAAAACATATTCATGAAAACATTTTAGGTCTATTTAATCATGTTAACCTTTATCTTTAAGTTAAATTGTCATAAATATGAAATCATAAGGTCTAAAGAAGAAATATATAAGACAACCAACTCTTTTTAGATGAATACCTGTCATATCTTTTGGAAGAAAAGATTATGTAAGTGTAGAGTTCTGTACAACAAGGAACTACATCTGAAATTCAAACAAATGACTATAATAGAAAGGTAGTCTATACTTTTCTAATTATTGATAGACATTAATGAAAAAGCAATAAAGAAAGAATTTCTAGTGAAACAGAAGTACTTCATTCATCATCCTACCATCATGCCAATTGGGCAGGAACACCACAGAGAGAGAGTTAAAGGAGACCTTATGGTTCACATGGATTTTGGGTTCTATTGTGTTTCCATGTTTTTACTTCTGATTGTGAGAATAGAGGATGGTAAAATCAGAGGCAAGAACAAAGACAGAAACTGAAACAAAGACACTTTTATTTTCTTTTTAAGAGTATTTTGCGAGTCATGAAATGATGGAAACATTGAGATAGCAAAAAAAAGCCTGGAGTTATCAAGAGAAATCTTAGCATTTTAAAAGATAAGATATCACTCATAGTTTGAGAGATAATGCCATTGACACTCCTAAAGCTGCAAAGAAATGCATTCTTTCTTTGTCCAATGTGTAAAGAGGACTATGATAAAATACTATTATTGCTAATATCTGAGAAGTGAGAAAGAATTAATTTGTAACATATATGCAGGTATGTATCTGTGTGTGTGTGTGTGTGTGTGTGTGTCAGATGAGATTTTCACATAGAGACATGGACATAAAATGGCCTTTTCTATGATGCAGTGATGCTTAGGTATGCCCAGTGGTGATCATGGTAGAAAGCTGCACTTGCTGAACTGTTGACTTCAGACATAGAACTTTCTTAAGCTGCAAATACTCTGCTGTACCAAAGCAGTGCAATCCATCCTGGTATTTTTTTTCCACTCATGATAATCCTACATGGCATGTTTATGTGCAATCTTCATTTTATAGTGTCATTATGCACTATTAAGGCAAATGCCAACACTATCATAATGATTTGGTTCTGTCACTCAATGTATAAGCAGATGATGCTCGTTCTATACCCTCCTTGACGTGAGGGGAAGTCGGGCCGCCTCCCAGGTTCCCTCCTTCATCACCCCCTCGGATGTCTCCCCAGCCTCCCTCCCTGTCTTCTCACTGCAATAATAATTCCCTCAGGAAGGCCTTGCAGGCTTTTAGGTTCTGTTGGTGATTACAGGAATAATTTATTTTCAAATGGATGTTAATCTGATAGACGTAGTCAAATTTTCCCTGAGCTCAGGCAGAAACAAACTTCTTCATGGCAAGTGTACTGATTCCGTCCACTATTATTGTGATGGGGAAGACAAATTATCCAATTACTAAACACACTGCTCTAGGCAATACAAAATAACATCCTGATTAATCTAACTACATAGGAGAGATACTTCTGTTTAGAACAAGTCCCCTAAAAACAAACACTATTGGATTAAGAATAAAGATGAGTCATATTTGTTTGGTAGTACTTATGGATATTTGAATGATGAATAAGAGCCTCCTTAAGGTGAGAGACATTTATATAAATCTTCTTAACATATTATATAGTTAAAATTACATTCAAGAGTAAAAGTGTTAGTATATTTGTGAAGTCATTCATGAGATAAAACACTAAAGATTTCATTCTGGCTCCTTCACACCAGTAAGAAACATTTCACTTCTTTCTCCTTTGTATTATGTATTTAAAAATGAAATATTATAGATATGGGAGTATATGCTGAGATGAATACGTGTTCACTATGGCCATGTACTATATTTTGTGAAAGTCAAATGACTCAGTTATTTCTCTGGAAAGACAGCACAAAGCAGTACACATTTTCATGAGGGGGGTAAACATTTAAAGATTGTCAAGCAAATTATTAAAGTAATATTTCACCTTTAATGATGGACCTAGGAAATCATTGGCCCTGTGAGAAATAAGGGCAGTAAAAGAAGCTAAAAATTAATTAACCTTCGACCTATGAGATCTCAGATGCTCTCATTCCTGCTTGCAATCTACCTGTAGTCTTTCAAGTTCATATTCTATAAGCTTGACCCCTTCCATTCATCTGCCTCTCCTATCCCCTGTCCTTGACTAAGAGATGACGGTCTTGACTGAGGTGTCTTGCAATTCTGAACATGGGCCAGCAACATAATTCACGTTCCCTTGATTCTGACTTCACGTCCTGTTTCCTGCTGCCTCTTCACCTTGATCTCAGTGAGTTTCCAGTCATATCCTATACACATGGCTCCAATTCCTGACCTGATTTCTTGTTGGATTGTTAAGCTTAAAGATGGTTGACACAGAAGTGTGGCAGAGTTGGCCTCAGGAACCTACGTTCCCTGAGAAGGACCAAAGTCATTCATAAAATAACCTTCATTTTGCAGAGATGCAAAAGGGCATGGCCTAATAATCACATATGAAAAATTTACTCAAAGGATCAGTGAAGGCATGCCAGTGGAGCCCGAGAATGGGGAATAATGAACCCTGCCCTCCAGGAGGGACATCGGTTGGAGCTGTCAGAGAGCAAGGGCTCACCTGCACAGCCAGGTGACTTCAGTCAATGCAGGCCAGTAGGACTGTAAATGTCAAAGCCAGGTCACCTCATATGCAGAGGTCAGCACACTTTTTTTTTTTTTTCTTTTTTTTTGTGGTGTGAGGCTTTAGTAATGGATGAGTCTTAGTCGAAAATGTCTGTCAAATCACCCACATTATGTAATTTAATTTTAGAAAAATACAGTTCCAAACTTCCTTTAAATATTGGCTCTTCCACTTTCTACGAAGGTGACATTGATAAGTTATTAAACGTGCTAAGTCACAATTTTCTTAAATGTAAAAAGAGAGAAAAAAAATTGTATCTATGTCACAAAGTTCATGGTAAAACCCAATGATTTAGCTCATAGGAAATCACCTAGCATGTTTCTTGATAAAAAGTATGATTAATAATACCTTTTTTAAACAGCAAGATTAGTAAGTCATCCTAATTAATATCCTGCTACTGCTGCTGCTGCTAAGTTGCTTCAGTCGTATCCGACTCTGTGCGACCCCACAGACGGCAGCCCACCAGGTTCCCCCGTCCCTGATATTCTCCAGGCAAGAACACTGGAGTGGGTTGCCACTTCCTTCTCCAATGCATGAAAGTGAAAAGCGACAGTGAAGTCGCTCAGTCGTGTCCGACTCTTTGCGACCCCGTGGTCTGAAGCCTACCAGGCTCCTCTGTCTAACACATCTCAAATACTACATTAATTTCCTCCATTTTTTTTAGAAAGAAGATGTTCATATGTTTTGTCCTGAGATATTTGGTTTCAAGAAACAGAAAAGTACTCACACCAGACAGAGAAAAAGGGGATCCGATGAAATGAGTTTTTATCTCTGTTCCCTCATTTACATCCCTCCCGAAGCATACTGTGGCTCTGATAACTGAAGCAGTTGCAACCAAAGTCAGAGAAGTTGGCTTTAGATAGACCCTTTGGGAGATGCTAACAATGGCACCCCACTCCAGTACTCTTGCCTGGAAGATCCCATGGACAGAGGAGCCTGGTGGGCTGCGGTCCATGGGGTCACGAAGAGCTGCACACGACTGAGCGACTTCAATTTCACTTCTCACTTTCATGCATTGGAGAAGGAAATGGCAACCCACTCCAGTGTTCTTGCCTGGAGAATCCCAGGGACGGGGGAGCCTGGTGGGCTGCCGTCTATGGGGTTGCACAGTCGGATGACTGAAGCGACTTAGCAGCAGCAGCAACAGGAAGTGTAAAAGACCTTATTATCTATGATAGATGTGACAATAATGACCCCTAGTGACCTACATGCCCACTCCTTCATACGCTGTGGAGTCCATTGACTCTGGGCTTGGTCATGTAACTTGCTATGACTCATATGTATCACCAACAATGATCTGAGCAGAAGCTTGATAAGCACAGCACACCGGGGCTTGCTATCTTGAAACATTCCATCATGGGACAAGTTCCATGCTGTAGGAAATCTAGGTGCTTCTTCTGAAAGAAAAACTTCCTGGGAGAGGTTCTGGAGGCTAAAAAGGCACAGGGAGAAAGTGGTCATGTGGAAAAGAACTGAGCCAGCTTCCGGTTGAATGCAGTACATGAGTGACCTCGCCAGCATTGCAGCGTGCCACAGAAAGACACCCCAATAACACACATGGTTAGGAGAAGTAATAAACAGCTGCTGTTTTAAGCCAGTAAGTTTTGGAGTGGTCTGTTTCACAGGAATAGATAAACTGAGACCTTGTCTCTGAGATAATATGTTGGGGTACTGTGGTCAGCACCTCTCTCACCATTTCTCCATGCTCAAGAAGCTCAGGTTCATTTCTTGTCACCATGACAATTTTCACAGGAGGCTAAGCTTATAAATAATTGAAACTCAGAAGGAGAAGGTCTAAATTAAGCTAGATGACACAGATGAGAAAAAGAAGAATTCCCAATACCACAAAACCCATCTGGCTGTATCGTAAATGGTAAAGCGAATGCAATGGCTCATGTGACCAAAGATGATTAAAGTCGAAGAGTTAAGTGAAGCCTCCTCCTTTGTTTCCTTTCAGTATCTTTAGTTCTGCACTTCTCCTAGTGTGGCTTTCCCCGTAGACAAAAGTGGGTAACCACATAGCTCTTCCTTGACATGCAGAAAGAGGGAGAGACAGCCCTTTCCAAAATGTCAGGCACAACTTCTGTCTTCCTTGAATTGCTCTGAGCCATGGAGGTGAAGGGAAAGCCATGCACTCAGTGACTTTGAGCTGTTACAGGTACATTACCAATAACCCCTGAGGCATAAAGGATGCCATTATCCTAATTGGATGAAAGTCACCAACTGTTAACCTGTAATAGGGATTAGCAAACGCCCAAATAAAGATGTCATCAGAGCCCTCATTCTCTCTTTTCTGCTCAGCCAAATCAACATATTAAAATCTGTTCTGTGTGACTGGGTCTTTGCATGAATTAATAGTGTAAGATGCTTTTAGCTGCAAGTAACAGAAATATCTAATTCAAACTGGGTTAGACAATAGGGTTTATCTTTGAAATTAAAATGTTCAGAGCTGGAGCCAGCTTTCGGCTCTGTGTGACTAGGGCTCAGCTTCTGTTTATCTTAGATTCTCTCCGCTTGCTTCTCTTCTAAGATTAATCTCTATATGGTTCTCACATGAGAAAATGGTGCCAGTAGATTGGAAATGTGCATAGTTCCTAGTTTCAGACTTTCTGGGTTCACAGTCCAGCTCAACGACTGATTATACATGTAACCTTGTACATTTGTTTAACCTCTGTATACTTCAGTTCTCACATACGGATTATTTGAGCAAGCACAGAATTTATGTCAGAGAAATATTATGAGATTTCGATAAGCTAATTCATCTGATAGAATACATGGTATCTGGCATATAATAAGCACATCATAAATTTTAGCTCTTATTATCATTATATTCTGTTGACATCCGGTGGGAGAAAGGGGATTCTCATAGTCATTAAATACAGATCATAAACTTGCCTTACCTTGGGTCATCTCTAAGTTAACAACCATGGCATACATGGTCAGTCAAAACTGCTCCCTTCTAAATCACATTCATGACCTCAGGGGCTCTAATGGATCTTGGAAGACAGCCTACTGCATCCATGGAGGACATGTCCATTGCATATCCAAGTAACAAGAATGAGTTGCTACCCACTGTAGTTATGAGCTTAGAGGAAAAGTGAAAGTTAAAGTCGCTCAGTCATGTCCGACTCTTTGCAACCCCATAGACTGTAGCCCACCAGGCTCCTCTGTCCAGGGGATTTCCCTGGTAAGACTATTAGAGCTGGTAACCATTCCCTTCTCCTGGGAATCTTCCCCCCCCCCACTGATCTAACCTGGGTCTCCTGCATTGCAGGCAGATTCTTTACCATCTGAGCCACCAGGGAAGTCCACTGAGCTTAGAGGAAGTGAATGAATTAAAGGTAATTGAATAGCAGTTCATAAATCTCCATCATCCTGCTTGTACTTTTTGGTATGGAATGTATGCCTTCAACTAAAAACTAGAAGAACACCTGCGCGTTCTATGGTGTTTTGTGTCTGCTTAAGCAACTGTTCCCTTCATAGTAGTGGGGACATCAACTGGAGGCTTCCCAGGTGGCACAGTGGTAAAAAATTTGCCTGCCAATGCAGGATACACAAGAGATGCAGACTCAGTCTCTGGTTTGGGAAGATCCTCTGGAGTAGGAAATGCAACCTGCTCCAGTATTTTTGCCTGGAAAATTCCATGGACAGAAGAGTCTGTCAGGCTATAGTCTACTGGGTTGCAAAGAGTTGGATATAACTGAGTGAGCACACAGTACTTTGTTTTAAAGTGGGAGAAATGTTGGCTGAAGTTATTGAAATCTAACTACATGTGAAAGAAAGCATCATGTAACCGAACAAAGAACATTTAACCAGTGCGTTTCATTGTTAATTAGTTGTGCTAAAGAATGAAAGTGAACTCACAAGAGTGAGAATGGCTTTCAGGATACCTTCTCAAGGAATGCGAGTCTTAGGGCACTGTGCTCTTACTGCGGTAGCTGATGGATGAGTGTAATTCTCTCGAATGAATGTTTCAATCAAAGCTGGGAGGATGCAAGACTGTGTAAGTCTGTTATCAGGTCATCACTCACAGGATCTCTGAGATCAGATGAAAGGAAGGGGAAACAAGAAGCATGCTGACTATTGTAATGGACAATAGACAATTTCAGAGCCTTTAAGGAAACAGAGAAGGTAAAATCAGGATACAAAGGACTAGAACTCTAAAGATAGGGACTAAAACATTGCCACTCACTCTCAGGGCAGAGTTACTGAGGCTAGGAACCTTTGTCTTTTGCAAGTGCTGCATCAGTGTTCATGAAGAAATGCAATAATATGCAGAGTTTTCAGGTGTGATCACAGACTGTCAGTATCTCTCTCTGATGATACAGAGAAACAGTACTGATTTAATAAATCTGTAACCAGTATTGGGTACCATACTGGTACTTTGTAAATGGCCCATAGAGTTTACCGTACTACAAATGTTATCAATCTGATCCGTGATCTTGGAAATCCATTTCACCTCTTTTTTATACTTTGGACTTTCAAGGAAGCTAGGATATGAGTGACACACTCTGAAGATTGTTTTTAAATTTTGAAACTGGACAAAATATGTTGTGGACCCAAGTACATGGACAAAATATAATTCCAATTAGGATTCAGGTCAAACAATTGTAGGCATCTGTCGTTTGTATAACACTGTTTGAACAATGAGAAATGAATAAAATAAAAAATACCCAACTCACCTTCCTTCCCTGAAATAAAACACTGGACTCTGGAGATTAATTATATTTGTAACAGCAAACTTGAAAAGCAATGAATCCTGTTTTCACCTCTTAGAAATTAAGAGTAAAATCAGCCTATCAAAGTGTCTGATAAGCTCAATTATGTATTAAGTTGAGCAGATTCCTAATTTTAATGATAATCAGGAACTTGTTTGTGTGGATCATAGACAGGCATCACTGAGGCACTAGATTTCCATGGACAAATGTGTGATGTGATGTTTGTTTTAAGAATGTGTATGTTTAATATAATAGGATAAAGTTGGTGCAGCAGTGGGAGGAAAGGAGAATGCGACTTGGGAGGAAGAAGTTTATTACACTCCCAGGTCCCAGGGAAGGGATCGTGGCATGTCACAGAGGGAAGACACCAGCATCCATCAGGAGGCAGAAGAGCCAGGAGCAGCAGAAGGTTTAAGCAAGGCAAGACAAGGAGGCATAAACTGCGTGGAACTGGCTCGTTCAAATGATCGCAGAAGGCTCTGGGATACCTGGTGGGTCACTCGTTGCCCGATGCCTGGCCCTCGGGATACTTTAGAGCGTGAAAGTATTGGCTTGGTGTGTGTGAGAAAGATAAGAGTGGAGTTGGAGGTATGAACCCAGGACTGGTTGGTTTGCATATGAAAGGTACTCTCTTAGGTGAGGATTATCTTCTTTGCTAGCCCTGGGAAGGGCGTCTCTCTCTAGCCAGAAAGGTTTCTAAGATGTCAAAGCATAATATACAGAAAAAAAAGAAAATTAAAGAGTTTATAATACAGTATTCTGGTTCGTTCTTATCAGAGTGAATGATACCATGGCACACGTTAAAAAAATAACATAACATTGTGGCTAAAAAATGAAACATTGTCACGGTCATGTATAAAAATTAGAATTTGAGGAATATTTTATAGAAAGTGAGAGTTTATAGCAAGTATTTAATTTTTAATACTTTTTATTGAAGTATAGTTGATTTACAACTTTATATTAGTTCCATGTGTACAGCAAAGCGATTCGGATATGTATATATTTTTTCAGATTCTTTTCCCTTATGTGCTAAGTTGCTTTAGTCATGTCCAACTCTGTGCAGCCCTATGGACTGCAGCCCTCCAGGCTCCTCTGTCCATGGGATTCTCTACGCAAGACAACTGGAGTGGATTGCCATTCCCTTCTCCAGGGGACCTTCCTGACCCAAGAATCGAATGGGCCTTTTCCCTTATAGGTTATTACAAAATATTGAGTGTAGTTCCTTAGCTATACAGTAGGTCCTCGTTTGTTACCTATTTTATGTACGCATGCACTCAGTCGTGTCCACTTCTTTGCAACCCACTGGACTGTAGCCCATCAGACTTCTTTGTCCATGAAATTCTCCAGGCAAGAATACTGCAGTGGGTTGTCATTTCCTTCTCCAGGGAGTCTTCCCAAACCAGGGATCAAATTGTGACTCCTTTATTGGCAGGCAGACACTTTAACCACTGAACCACTTTTGAAGCCCCGTTTTATGTATAGCAATGTGTTTATGTTAATCCTAAACTCCTAATGTATCCCCTCTTTAATTTTTAATTAAAATTTAACCTAATTTTTAATTCTACATTTCTTTTATAGATACGTTGAAATATATGGGTACCGTATTTCTTTACATAAGCAGATTTAAGAAATCCTTGTACTTTATATAGAAGCAGAATGACATAAAAAGGCAATGAAAACAAACGGTCATTTTCAAAGTGTAATATTAATATGCACATTTCACTCTTGCTGATGAATTCTGCTGATGGCATTTGTGACTCTTTATACTTAATCTCCTATCTGCAATGTCCTTCTACACAGGATGTGGAAACATACATTTTCCAGGCCTAGAATACCTCCCCATACTCACTGTTCAGTTCTTACTCCTGAATGCCTTTGGAAAATTTCAAAAATTATGTTTCATTTCTCCAGGTCTTGCAGCAATGTACTTCTCTCTCTTTGCTCAGGAGATACACAGTTACAGGTCTTGTGATTCTGCTGCATGCTTATCTAAAAAATTAAGACAGAAATCCTCCTAGAGTAGTGGACTCTTCCTTCTTGTGTAACAGCTTCAGTAATGCTACATTATTTTGCCCTAGTTTCTTTTGTGAATTAAAGAAACTACATGTAATAAAGAGGGAAGCTTCCTTTTTGATGGTCGACCATTGATCACTTTCACTGCCCTTGCTTGCCCTTCCTCCTCTTCTGTATCTGGGCTGCTCCTCATTCCTTGGCACTGGCAGAAATTTCAAACCATGCAAATGCAAGCTGTTGTGTGAGCAGCTGTCCCAGCCTTACCTCCTAAACACAGTAAAAGCCTACGGCAACAGCCTTGCTTCCCTTTTGACTTTGGCCTGGCTAGTGCCTTCCGTGTTCCCCGTTAAGTCCCCTATGTCTAAATAATAAGCTAAAGTTCCTTTCATTCCTCTTGTTGAGTGCATGGTGTCATTAGTCTCCACATCTGAAGGAATTTTAGGTCGGGGTTGAACCTACCCTTTACAGGGCAACAGTATAGAATGCCTCAATTAAAAATATATGCATATGTGTATATTATATATAATATTTGTGTGTGTGTGTGTGTGTGTACCCTTTAGATGGGTCGTAAATTGTCCATTTTGCCTCAGTGTCCACTCTCCTTTAAGATAGGACCTGTGACATCCGCTGTTTTTTACATCATCTGTTTGGTCCCCATAATAAGCTTCTGTTTTGGCAGCTGCAGCCATAATTGCTAAGAACCACAAATATAATCTGATGATGTGAGAACTCTCTCTCACAGAGAACTGTCTGATTACACCTACGTCAATAGTCTTACAACATAACTCTATGAAAAAAATTGTTTAAAAAATGCAGCCTCCTTTAATAATTTATAGAGTATGAATTATGCAAAGTAGAAAGGATCCAAAATAAATTTGGTTAAGTAGTGTTATTTCTTTTTAGCTTTTAGTTTATAGTAGATCCCCTGGAAAAGGAAATGGCGACCCACTCCAGTATCCTTGCCTGGGAAATCCCATGGACAGAGGAGCCTTGCAGGCTACAGTCCATGGGACTGCAAAAGATTTGGGCATGACTTAGTGACTGAACAATAATAGATACATGTTATATGGAGCTTAGTTATTAAAATAATTATGAAACGTATTTCTAACAATGAAGTGATTCTGAAAGAAGTCTGCCCAGTGTTGCTAATGCTTCTTGCTTTGAAAATATCAGCTTAGCTTAATAGAATAATAGATGTTTACTGTTTTAATACACATTAGTTTAAAGGATTTTGTTTGAATTATTCTAGTATGAAGTTTTCACAAGAGGTTATTTATCTTTAGAGCAAAATTTTTAATGAAATATACTTAAGAACTGTCACCAAAGATGCCTGGTGACTTTGCCACGGCAAGAAAGTTTGTCCCCATTCTGTCCTCAGTTAAAATGAGATTTGGACAAGAATCTAGGTGAACAAAAATTTCCAGTCAAAACCCTGTGACATGCGATGAAATGTACAGCTATCCTGTATTCCTCTCAAGTGAGGTGGCCTATATTCTAAAACATGCTTTTGAGAGCTCACCATGCACTAGACTTACCAAGTACTTTATACATATTAACCATGGTATTCTTTACAAGAACCCTACATTGTCCTCTACACCTAGGACTGTAGGATGACTGTTAACAAATATCGGGTTCCCCTTTCGTATATGTGTGTATGTGTACTTTCCTTCCACTGCACCCGTTGCTCAATAAGGAATATGCACCCCTCACTCAGACTCAGCGAAATGACTTCTACATTCCATGGCACTGGAAGAAAGCAATGATGACAGGCTGTAGAATGGACAGTTGTTTGCATTTAAAATAAGAAGTTAAAATTGCCAAACATATTAGAGATTGCTAGCGTTACAACTCCATTGATTGCAAAGGCCTCTCTCAGTGTGGACATAAATAAATAGTTTAATTTAATAAATGACATAAATATATAAATAAATACAGTGTGGATGTAAATAAAAAGCTACACTTCACTTGCTTTCAGTTTGTAAATTTTAGGAGGTAAGAGACTTTAGTACAAAAATATTTTTAGGTCCTTTGAAGTGAAATTTATAATTTGTGGATTAGATATTCTAATCGAATTTCCCTTTTTCCCCCCAAATTTTGTACAGACAGAATTTGGAAACCGAAGAATTCATATTTTATTTCACTTTTCCCTCGCCTTTTAGGTTAAATAGCCTATATTCACATAATACAGTTAACATCCATCCCTCCTCTTTCCTGACTTCTGGACTCTGTGTCTGCATTTCCACGTTGCCGACACCAGATGGTGCACTCTCATATTTACTTCACCATAACAGTACTAAGCAATTCTTCAAATCCTAATTTAGAAGATAACAAGGGTGGATCTTGGCCATTAAATGTGTTTGGAGACTTAGGAGGAAAAAAGAGGTTTGATGGGAAAGACAATAAATTGAGGATTGTATATGTTAAATTTGAGGCATTTATCTGTTTTCCTGCTGAAATGTCCAAATTGTAGATGGAGAAAAATACGGATGTTGGAGAAAAAGATTATGCTGAATGTATTGATTTCCAAGTTCTCAAAATACAGGTAGACTTAAACCCCCAAACATGTATAAGCTCAGTTAGATGGTGGGTTTAAAGGGTTTAAAGGTGTGTAGGTTGAGTATAGAAATCTAGGGAACACATATATGCAGATTAAAGGAGAGGCAATCACAAAGAAATAAAGCAAGAGTCAGATATTACTGTTTAAGTTCAGTGTTTTGCAAAGCCAAAACAATTGTTTTAAGAAATAACAAAAATTCAACACTACCAAATGAAATATAGATTCCAGTGCAATACGAGCTCCCCCAATATTCACTGGATTGAAAACAAAAAAATTAAATTGTATCATTGTTACTGCAACACGAAGAGAAGATGTGGAATTCAAATACCAGTGGATTGAAAAATGAGGTAGGATAAGAAGATGATACATTTTAATTTTGTGAATGTAGACTAGTTTTTTTTAAAGATGGGCATGCAAAGGAAAGGTAAACTGGTTAGTAGCCAGATATATCTGTAAGATTTTTAAAATATTTTAGAAAACATTTATAAATAAATGCTGAAATTGTTGTTTAGTCACTAACTTGTATCCGTCTCTTCTGTGACCCCATGGACTGTAGCCTGCCAGGCTCCTCTGTCCATGAAATTTCTCAGTCTGGGAATACTGGAGTGGGTTGCATTTCCTACTCCAGAGGATCTTCCCAACCCAGGGATTGAACCCTCATCTCCTGCACTGACAGACAGGATCTTTACCACTGAACCACCAGGGAAGCCCAAATGTCTGAAGAACCACTTGTAAATAAACTTGAGTGTTTAGTTAGCAACAACATCACCTACCTGACTTCCAAACTTAAAAAAAAAAAAATAAGTAACATTTGTGGGCTACACAGGCAACCCATAGGACTCTGCAACATAGATTTTATTATTTGTATTCTGTGTATATTCAGAATATTTGGGTAATTGGAACAAGATCTCAATGTTTGTTAGGCAGTAGAGATGAGACATGAAAGCATATTTTTCCATAACTATTGCTCTCATGTACAAGGAGTCATATACAATGATATTTCTCAAGCATAAGCCCCCATTACACTCCAAAATGCCCACAGAACCCACTTTGAGAATCACTACATTAAAAACATTAAACAACTTTTTGTGATCACTCAGTGCTGGTAATGTAGAAGTCCCCAGAATTATGTTTCTGCATTTGGTCATTGAAATAGTCAAAATTACACATATAGAGCTTGCAGATCTGCTGTTGATTCACTCTTGCTCATTTGCAGTTGAAGAGACTGAGCTCCCATCAATTTGAGTAAATATGCCAGGAATACACAGGTTAATTTGTAGATTCGGGATTTAGATTCATACTCTGACTCCAAAGTGTGCTATATTCCCTGTTTTGTAGACGTGTAGAAAATGGATTACAGCCTCACCCCTGTAATGTAAACAACAGAATATGTCATGTGTGTCTCTATTTAAACTTTTGTAGCTCAAGCTCTCCTATCTGAAGTCACGTGGCCACTAATCATTGTGAATATGACAATTAATACAAAAAGAAGTAAAGTTGTATGTATGCCATTCAAATAAATCCCTAAATTGAGTCAAACTGCCTGTGTTTATAGCCCAATTCTCAAAGTAGAAAACATTGGAGATGACCTGCAACACTTTCGGTTGCTACGTGTAACATGTTTCATATCAAATGATAGTCTGTTCAGAGAAGTGCTGCTGCTGCTGCTAAGTCGCTTCAGTCGTGTCCGACTCTGTGCGACCCCATAGACGGCAGCCCACCAGGCTCCCCCGTCCCTGGGATTCTCCAGGCAAGAACACTGGAGTGGGTTGCCATTTCCTTCTCCAGTGCAGGAAAATGAAAAGTGAAAGTGAAGTCGCTCAGTCGTGTCTGACTCTAGCGACCCCATGGACTGCAGCCCACCAGGCTCCTCCATCCATGGGATTTTCCAGGCAAGAGTACTGGAATGGGGTGCGATTTCAGTGGATTTAGTCCTCTTCCTTTCGTTATTCAGACAGAGGTTGCTAGCTTAGCAGCCTTGTGTTGTAAGTGTGTGTTACAGAGGACAGGTTTGTAGTTGAACCTGATTGTTTCCCAAGCACCATCTGGCCTCCCTATTTATAATGTCAAATGAGACTGCCCAAGGTGTGAGGGAAATCTTAATTTCTCTTTTATTCAGGTTGTATTGCTTGAGGATTCTCTGGCTACAACTCAAACTGCACCAATGAAACATCTATATTTTTACTCCAGCCCACATGTCTTTTAATATTTCTAAATTCTCTTGAATGCTTTTCTGATTTTCACTACCTTCCCCTTTTTGGATCCCTAACTATTAAAGGTTTTCACCTTCCCTCACTCATAACGTTAAGCATCTTGCTACAGTATACAGATTATTATAAACTTCAGTAGAATAATTTAATATTTTGAAAAACAGATGTCTTTGAATAGACCTTGCTCATATTCTTTTCTGTTGGAGTCAAGTTTCCATTTGCCGAGATAAAAAAAAATATATATATATATATAAACTACAAATGTATATATTATCACTCAGCTGTGTCCTGTTCTCTGTGACCCCATGGCTCCTCTGTCCATGAAGTTCTCCAGGCTAGAATACTGGAGTTGGTAGCCATTCCCTTCTCCAGGGGACATTCCCAGTTGAACCTGGTTTTCCTACATTGAAGGCAGATTCTTTACTGTCTGAATCACCAGGCATGACCATATAAATATACAAATATTTAGAAACGAACTATTGCCTCTTATAAAGAAAAAATACTCATGCATATATGGACATCTTGAAAAATTTACTTGTAATTAATAATAATTTATGCTCAAGTGAAATTTTAGCAGAAACTTAATCACTCAGGAATTTTTAAATAAGTGACCAAATAGTCAGATAAAACTAAGAAAATAAACATTTTACTCTGCATTAGACACTCCTGACAAAATGTGTTTCATTAGAAGGAAATGCTGAGAAATATTTTATAAAGTACATTAGACACTAAATTACCTTTATAATTATATAATGACCTTTACTTCCCTCATTGAAAGAATGATTAGTAGTAATATCTAGAAAAATATATTTGATAAAAATATACTCCTTTAATACTCTGAAAATAATGCAAATTATGAATATATGTTCTAATTGATTCAATGCCAAAATTATATTGAGAAAAAAACCATTTTATATAGAAATTGATTCCTATTTAGAAAGTGGAGATTGCATATTACTAATTTAAATTAATATGAAAAGCTTATGAAACATGATTTTTTTCTTTGAAATGTTATATTTCTTTGTGTAACCCCTTAATTGTTAGTTAAATGAAAGCTCCAGGAAAGGTATTACCAAAAAGTATTCTGACATTTAAAGAATGAGAATTCTCACAGTCATTTCATAGTGCACTTCTTCTTAAATAGTTTTAAAATTCTACTTCTGTGATCATTACTACTGATTTTTTTAATGTCAGTAAAACTTATATTTTTAAATTAAAATTTGAATCTGAAAGGATAAATAGAATTTATTAAAAAATATAAAGAATTTGTGAAAATTTCTCATAATGTACCTTACTGTACATACATGTTTTTCTCAGAATGCATACATTAAGACAGAGCTCAACAAAAGGATCCCATGTTAATGGTCTGTTCTCAAATCAGAGGACTATAGTACTGCCAATTCTTACCTTAGTGATGGTTAACAAAGTAGGTTATGAGAAAAAGGCAAGTCATTTATATTCAGTTCAGTTCAGTTCAATCACTCAGTTGTGTCCAACTCTTTGCGACCCCATGAATCGCAGCACGCCAGGCCTCCCTGTCCATCACCAACTCCTGGAGTTCATTCAGACTCACGTCCATCGAGTCAGCGATGCCATCCAGCCATCTCATCCTCTGTCGTCCCCTTCTCCTCCTGCCCCCAATCCCTCCCAGCATCAGAGTCTTTTCCAATGAGTCAACTCTTGGCATGAGGTGGCCAAAGTACTGGAGTTTCAGCTTTAGCATCATTCCTTCCAAAAAAAATCCTAGTGGAGGATAAAATATACCAGAACAGAACCGTTCCCCTCTTTGGTCTGATGCATGAAATGTCAGTACTCTATAACTGATATGATAGTTTGAATTATATATTTCTATGATAAGAATTGCATTTTTCAAACAGCTTAAAATCAGTTTAATATATATCATTTCTCAGTTAATCATATTGAATGTTAAATGTTACTGATATTACTATGAAGTATGCAAAACTTTGAAGTCCTGAAATGAAGTAGTCAAATTCTTTCTAAAGTAATTCAGCAATAGCAGTTTTATTAACTGTATACTTTAATTTTTAAAATAACTCAGTTGCTCATTTGGCTTTTAAATAGTTTTTCCCCTAAAACTACATAGAAATAATTCTTCAAAAATAAGTAAATTAATACATATGTACTGCTTTCAGAGAAGTATAATTACATGCTATGAAGAAATAATAGTTGATTTTGTGTCTCCATATATTATGTAAAAACTTAGAAATTAGATAATGTTGACCCTTTCTATTTTAATTGCATAATTATAATGTTCATGAAAACTTTTACAGAGCTGTTATTTACCAAGTCAATTTCATAATTAGATGTTGTATTTCACATGAACTGCAGTTAACTTTATTATCAGTCTGATATAATCAAATTATATACAGGTAGCTTTTAGATAGTTCATGAAAGATATACTGACATAAATATTAAGAAAGGCAAAAAAAAAAAGAAAATCTAAGCTTTTACTTCTTCCAGAAATACCAGTCATTAATTTTGAATGAGATTTTGTTATACAAACTCATCTTAATATCAGCCTAAGCAAAATATCATAAACAAAGATATTGTAGTAAAAAGCAATTAAATAATTATCTTTGTGATCCTTTCTACTTTGGTATTTTTAGCTTTTGGACGTGTTTGCCATTTTCAAGTATCTATTTGCTTTTTAAATTATATACCTTTTTTAGTATGTGAAGTGTTATTCTTCACCTGGGCAAATAACTGTTCTTTTGAAAAGCAACAAAAATATAAACTGCTCATAATAATAATGAGCCTGATTGCTAAGAATGAATCTTTCATGAATGCTAATCAGAAACTTCAAAAAAAGAAACCATGTGTAATGAAAATGCAATTCTCCTTGGTTGGTTTTGAAGATGTATTTTAAACAAATTGCTTTTTTAGTTAGAAGCCCAAGTTCCCTTTCTCTCTTCAAACTATGGTTATGACAATTCAGCCTGTTATTACAGAAAGGGTTGTGAGGTTTGAAACTGTGTTGAAATTTCACCACTCTATCAGTTTACATAAGAAATTGCATGCTATGAGGTGGATGTTTTAAATTTACTTAACTATTTAACTTCAATGTTCTTTGAATATTAAAAATAAATACTAAAATCTATAAAATACTTTGGGTGTTTTTTTTTTTTATTTGAAAGCCTTTCCCTTAAAATCTGTTTATTGAATAAAGCATTTTCATTCAACTTTCCATAGAGACTATTTCAAAATGGAATATTGATTTTTTTCCTGTAATCTGGGATTTCAGGTTGTATTTTATTCTACACAGTGTAATAGTGAAGAATTAGAAAATTAATACAATGAATAAAATACTGTGATATGATATATGATAAATTGTTTATTCATTGTTGGAATACTCATAGTTTATATGTAACATTCTTCTACATAATTTTAAATATTTATGGGCTATACAAGGTTCAGGAAATTTGATAGACTGAAAATTCCTTGCTAAGCTGGCATCATGATTTCCTTGATGAGCAGGCCTTCACTAACTGCTTGAGTTGCACTTGAATGGCTCATTTCTTAACATCAGCAGAAACTCTTGGCTGAAATACTGCCATAGAGTCAGGCAAGGTCATCTGTCAGTACAAGTGCTGAGGGAATAAGTAATAGATACTTAAACAAAATGTGCATGAACACTTGTAATGTGAATATACTAACAACGGAGAGAAGTTATTGGTAAACTGTGGGCTTCCCTGCTGGCTCAGACAGTAAAGAATCTGCCTATCAATGTGGGAGACTTAGGGTAGGATCCCTGAGTTGGGAAGATCACCTGGAAGAGGGCATGTCAGCCCACTCCAGTATTCTCGCCTGGAGAATTCCATGAACAGAAGAGCCTGGTGGGCTACAGTCCATGGGGTTGCAAAGAGTGAGACGTGACTGCATGACTAAACACGGCACATGGGTTTTTTAATTGAAGTATAGTTAGTGTGCATTATTATATATTAGAGGTGTACAATACAGTGAATCACAATTTTTAAGGGTTATAATCCATTTCTAATTATAAAATATTGAGTGCAGTTCCTGTGTTGTACTACATATCCTGGTAGCTTATTTTATACATAGTAGCTTGTACATGTTAATTCCATACCCTATATTGTCCCTCTCCCTCTGCCTTCTCCCCACTGGTACCCACTAGTTTGTTCTCTTTATCTGTGAGTCTGTTACTTTTTTATTATTATTTTCATTTTATTTTATTTTTTTTAATTTGTTAGTTTGTCAAGTTTTTTAGCTTGTGCATGTAAATTATGCAATATTTGTCTTTCTCTGACATTCTTCACAATGTATAAT
The DNA here is from genome assembly GCF_055505025.1 of Bos grunniens. Taxonomy (NCBI): domain Eukaryota; kingdom Metazoa; phylum Chordata; class Mammalia; order Artiodactyla; family Bovidae; genus Bos; species Bos grunniens. The sequence goes on from NC_141191.1 coordinate 12,904,851, forward strand.
ATTTTCTAGGTCCTTTCATGTTGCTGAAAATAGAAAATTTTTATTCATTTTTATGGCTGAGTAGTAGTCTATTGTGTGTGTGTTAAGTGTATACACATATCAATCTCTCTCTCTACATATATATACATATATCTTTCACATCTTTATTCATTAATCAGTTGGTGGACACTTAGAGTGTCTACATTTTGTAATAATGTAAATAATGCTATGAACATTGAGGTATATGTATCTTTTTGAAAGTGTTTTTGCCTTTTTTATGTGTAAATACCCAGTTCTATCGTTAGCTTTTTTGAGAAACTGCTATCCTGTTTTCCACAGTGACTATGTCAGTTTACATTCCCACCAACAGCATATGAGGGTTCCCCTTTCTCCACACTCTCACCAATATTTGTTATTTGTGTTCTTTTTGATGATAGGCATTCTGGCAGATTTGAGGTGATATCTAATTTTATTGTTGATTTGCTTTTCTCTGATGATTAGTGAGGGCTTCCCTGGTAGCTCAATTGGTTGGTAAAGAATCTTCCTGCAATGCAAGAGACCCCGGTTCAATTCCTGGGCTGGGAAGATCTGGTGGAGAAGGGATAGGCTACCCACTCCAGTATCCTTGGGCTTCCCTTGTGGCTCAGCTGGTAAAGAATCTGCCCACAATGCGAGAGACCTGGGTTTGATCCCTGGGTTCAGAAGATCCCCTGGAAAAGGGAAAGGCTACCCACTCCAGTATTCTGGCCTGGAGAATTCCATGGACTGTATAGTCCATTCTGTATAGTCCATGGGGTCACAAAGAGTCGGACATGATTGAGTGACTTTCACATGATTAGTGACGTCGAGCATGTGTTCATGTGTCTGTTTTCCTGTGGTTCAGACGGTGAAGAATCTGTCTGCAGTGCACTAGGCCTGGGTTCGATCCCTGGGTCAGGAAGAGACCTTGGAAAAGAGAATGGCAACCCAATCCAGTATTCTTGCCTGGAGAATCCCCTGGACAGAGGAGCCTGGTGGGCTACATTCTATGGGATGTCAAAGAGTCAGACATGACTGAGTAACTGATGCTTCACTTTGGCCATTTGCAATCCCTGTCAATATGTCGATAACAATTTGCACAGAATCAGGATAAATATCTTTTAAATTTGTATAGAAAGACAAAGGGACTTCCCTGGTGGTCCAGAGGTTAAGAATTTGCCTGCCAAGGCAGGAGGCATGGGTTTGATCCCTGGTCCAGGAAGATTTCACATACTGTGGGGCAACTAAGCCCATGTGCCACAACTACTGAGCACGTGCTCTGCAGAAGGAAACACATATTCATAAAATGGTTTATCAGTATTGTAACAGTTTTGCTGTATACTTATTCAGCATACCTAATTTGACTATGCAAACGATCACATATTTTTTTCTTCCACAGCTATATTTTAAGTTATGATCATATTGGCAATATTTCAGATCCTTCACAATTCTTCTTTCCTGGCAAATTAAATATGTACTTAGTCTGAAAGTCACGATCCTCCACAATGTAACCAAGCCTTTGTTGCATCTCACTCTTTCTCTTACATCTCTCATCAGGGAAAAGCTGATTATTATTATTTTTCAAATATATATAAGCATAGTTGGCTCTGTTGAGTCAAGCAGTCTTGTGTCTATTTCTTAAAAGATGCACCGTTTTAAGTAAAATATGTGAATGTGTCCAAAAATTTTTTTCATTAAACAAGATCTACTATTCCGTTCCCAGGCCATTGGAATTTTACTCTATTTCTATCTTCTTGACTTATACCTTTTCTTATACAGTCAAATTTCTAATGAAGTTATTATTAACTAAATTACCATATTAATATTCTCCTCTTAGGACCAAAACCACTTTTAAAAATAAATCGTATAACAATCTATAGTATAAATAAAAAACAACAACAGCAACAAACTTAACCTTTATCTGATTTTTCAATAACCTTTATCTGGAATATGTGCTTAAACTGACATAAAATTAGTTATAAAGAGATATTAGTCTCTGTATATTTTTTATTTATTTATTTTTTTTGTGTGTGTGTGGTTTTTTTTTGTATATTTTTTAAATATCTTATATTGGTTTTCTGAATCTAACTGAAAACTGCTTGAATGCAAAAATATGATATTAGTTTTGAATCATTCCTTCTAAAAAGTATTTTTAATCTACTTTTCTGTTGTCAGTTGTTTATGCTTTTGAAAACTTCCCATTATAGTCTTGTAAATAACACTTAAGTGTAATTCTAAATGTTATTTTATATTATTAGGATCACCTAAATGAGACCACAGATGCACCTAAAGCAAGTTATTTGTGCTAATATGTACTAATGAACTCATCTGCTGCCCTGTGCCGTAATCCGATTTCTCCATCATCGTCTTCTTTCCTGCCCCTGGCTTCTTATCTCTGCCTTTCATTGTTCCTGCTGTCTGGCAGCAGTATTGAAACTACAGTTTGAGATAAAAGATGATGAGGAAAGAAAAAAGGCGGTGATTTTGAATTGTGGAAATAGATGTAGATAAGGGTAAGCATGGAACTAATTAAATCATTTTGTCTTCTGGAGGCCTAAAGTTGCAACGCTTAGTTTAGTATCTGCGTTGAATGACTTGTATATATTTGGCATCAGAGAACAATGATGGCCTTAGACTTAGCCACTTTGACAACATTTATTTAGAATCTTATATATGAGCTCTGGTACTAGAATACTCTGGGGCTGGAAATTGGATTAAGACACAGTCTATCCTCAAAAAGAGAGAGGACAGTTAACATGCATTGCAAGAGTACCTGCAGTCAGGCTTTGTTGCCTGCCTAAGGAGCTTAAAATTTACTGTCAGAGAAAAATGTTAATACTTTTTTAAAAAAGTGAATAAGAACAGGGATAAAGGAGTAATTAATGAAAGCGGACTAAGGAGTTTAAATTTAGAGCCAAATTGAAATTTGATGTTAAAGTAAGAAAGAGGTCTGCCAAGGTGAAATTGCCGCAACATTCTCTGATATCTGGGGCGTGGGGTCCATGCCAAGTTAAGCAAACACATAAACAGTTCAAAAATGCAGGACTCCTTCCCTTCTTGACTTTTCCCTTCTTGGCCCTGCCCCCTTCATTTTAAGTTTGCGTATTTATTTAGCTTTGCCTCTGCTACTGGACAAGTTTGATGTGCGGTAGAGATTTCTCTGTCTCTGTCTATTTTTCTCCCGTTTCTGCTACTTTCCAGCACTGGGACTTTTGAGAAAGAACCTGAACTACCTAGACCTTCCTTCCTTTTCCTTAAAATGATATATAGACATCAGTTTCTGGTGGATTCAGTTGAAGGGTAAACTAGCTACTTATGAAAAGTGTTCAAAATAGCACTGGATAGCATACTCTAAGGAAATATTGGCGTTTATTATAATATATAATTTTTGAAAATGCATTTTTCTTCTTCACAGCTATCTTAGATTCTGGCCCCTATAAAAATGTTTAAAAATAATAAAAAAATTATTCATTTTAATTTGTATCTCAAGAGACCTTGTAGAGGTCCACTTATCCATATTTTGCTTGTCATTAGTAGGTTCTAGGGATTCTTACTGTTTTTGATATAGGAACTCAGTCACATATTTTAATTGTCAAATAAATTATAGTACACTATTGATGTTGTATGGATTCCTTTCTGAAAAGTGTAAGTATTTATCTCTCTGTGTATTTTAAATTTTCTTTATTTAAAATTTTATTGCTGAATATCTGTTGTCTTCCTTTCTACCTCCCTCCAAGTTCATCTTAAATTTCCTTTTTACTTAGGAAAAATTCCATAATGAAATAGCCAAGCAGTGTGATGATATTTTAAATGTCTCAAACAGTAATTACAGGATGGTACTCAAACTGTGATCTGATAATTGACAGCATCAGTGTCACCTGGAAACTTCTTGAATATTGAAATTCTTGGGTCACATCTCAGACATTGTGAACCAGCATCTCTGAGGATAGGGCCCAGGAATCTGTCTTTTGTCAGCTATCCAGGTAATTCTCATGCGCAAGAAAGTCAGAAAAGAATTTATCTAACAGAAGCCACTAATATAATGTAAGAGATTCATTTTTGTTTACATGAGAATCCAAACTCCTATAGAGTAAGTATCTAACACATTTGTACTTAGTTTACAAGATATTCCTGGAATGTAACATTTCTGGAATTCAAAGCTAGACTTACTCATCTATTTATTAACTTGGTATTTCTTAAAGTATGATTGAAGAATTACCCATGTGTCAGATCTGGCCAGAGAGATTGTTGAAAATGTGATCCCTGGGTCCAGCTTATACCACTGAAGAAACTGAATCTTTGTGAATAGGAAACAGAAATCTGCATTTTAAGCAATTTTCGGTAGTGTTTTTAGAAACACTAAAATAGGAAGACTAATTGATGGCTGTTGGTAACTTAGTGGTTTGGTTAGCTCCTTTAAATTTATGTAACAGAGTGATTCATGTGCAGAAAGTTATTTCTCAGCAGATATGAATTGATTCATTCACATACCAAGAAAAACCTTAACAATAAAAATATTTAATAGATATTAACAGTACCTGGCAATATGTGTTTATTTTTTTCATTCTTTTCTTGCACACACATTTCTTCTTGTCAGCATTACAGAGTAATTAAGAGCACAGCCTCTGGAGTCAGGGAGCATTTGTAGGGGGACGATTTTGCCAGTAATATAAGCATGTCCTATATAAAGATAAAATAAATGTAAAGATAAAATAAGCCACAGTATGTTCATCTTTAGAATGTAATGGAAAACAGTAATTAATCCATGGGTTGACTGTGATGATATATTTAAATTCTAAATTTAAAATACTTGTTATTCTGACTTCCTCTCCCCTGAATTGTAAACAATGAAACTAATAAACAGAGTTATCTGGTAATTAAAATACAGTATAATATTTGTGTCCTCCAAATATAGGCCATCTTGTGGAGGCTGTCATAGAATTACCAGTTAGATAGCCTCCTTATACCTATCCTGAATCTAGATCTTAGAGCCTGCTGAGGTAGGCCTGCCAAGTTTAACAAACAGAAAGACTGGAAGCCCAGCTAATTTGAATTTCAGTTAAATAATGAAATATCTTACATGTGGTATATGAGACATACTTGATTAAAAGTTTTTCATTGTTTCTCTTAATTCAAATTTAACTGGACGTCCTTTAGTTCATTTGACATGGCTGAACTAGAGAGAAGGTTGTTTCCACCACATGACATGTACCTAACCAACCTGATGAAAATGAGAATCTATTAATATTTAATTATTTGGTCTTTGGGTAAACAAAGAAGACAAAAAGATGGGCCTTACAGCCCCCAGGGCCTTCTCATTGGTATTAAAACTAGACTTTCAAGAAAAATGCCTCTTGGGACTATTCTGGTTTAAAGAGTCTTGAGAGTGTTCGGATTTAAAGTTTTGAGAGTGGTACAGAGAGGGAGATCAGCCCTCTGAGAAAATGGCAGACCCGACCATGGTTTCAAAAGGACTTCGTCACATCCGAAAGTCCTGTCTGTGAGGTGGGTCCCTCCTCCCTGGGGAAGGACTGGGTAAAGCATCAGAAAGAGTGAGTTTTGGCGCATCCTTGCTTGTTTTCCTCAGAAAGCACAGGTCCTAGGAGACTTCCCTTTTAGGAACTGGGGGGGCGGATATTGATGATAAATCACAATGACATTGTTGATATTTTAAGATCAATGACCCTGTCTTCTTTTTAGTTGGTGCTACAATGAATGTGTAATGCTAGGTATTTCTTGATGCCTTGAATGTTTGCTATTTTATAGGAAAGAGTTTATGCTAACTATAACTTGAAAATCATGCTAACATTATTTCAGACAAACCTTGTTGATCATGTGCTTTATATCAAGTTGACTTTAATGACTAAAACGTAATTTTAAAATGTCAGGTTTACCTGTATCAAAATGACAGGTTTACCTATCAGATTTAAATCCAACCATTATTCGTGGCAGTTTCTTCCCTCCTACAGTGTGTTAGTTGCTAAGTTGTGTCTGACGCTTTGCCACCCCATGGACTGTAGCCCCCAGGCTCCTTGGTCCATGGAATTCTCCAGGCAAGAATACTGGAGTGGGTTGACATTTCCTCCTCCAGCGGATCTTCCCAACCCAGGGATCTAGCCTGGGTCTCCTGCGTTGTAGGCTGATTCTTTACCATATGAGTCACCAGGGAAGTCCTCTTTCCCCCTGCCCTCTTCCAGGTGAGTTCTTTAGTGTTACATGTACATATTTCAGATTAAGACGTAAATTCTTCTACCTATCTGTTCTGCCATTTTAGTTTAGCTTTATATCAACTGGCAAAGGATGATTGTCCTTAACCTTGGATTTTGGTTTCCTAAACAGCCAATAAGAAAAAAGAATATGTAGATTATGCCTCCCAGAAAAATACAAAGTAAATAAAATCATATTCATAAACCTATTTGGGGTAAGTCCAACTTCAAAGATTCAGGCAAATATTAAACTGCCCATACATTTTGTTTTTGTCAGAGGTGAATGTAGAGAAAATCATCATGAGGGAGGAGATAAACTATATTATAAATGCAACATATGTAGAAACTAACTTTTTAGAAAAGCATATACTTTTTTTTTCAAAAAAGGTCACACCATCCGCTGTTTTAAAAAATATGTTGTGTTCTAATAAATTATCTAAACAAATATGCTTTTATTTTGGTTATAATTTTCTTCATCTTTGAAAATTTGGCATTGATATTATTAGCAGTTTATTTTTGTAGCTTTTCTGGGAGGTTTTTTTGCAGCTCGATTTGTTGCACCACATGGTGTTACTTTGTTCTCTAAGCCTGCCCTGCTTGCTAAAATGTACTGGAAATAATTCCCTGTTCATCCCTTGTCTTTGATTGAGTTATCCTTTGCTAGGAAGAGTGTGGTTAGCTTTCATGCTCCTTACTAGCTCCCAGCAGCCCTCCCCATAGACTGCAGCCATAGCCTTGCCAGGAGCCCAAGCTCCCTACATGGAAGAGATCAAATCTCCACAACAGGGATCTTCAAGGCAGGTCGAGTTCAAAAAAAAAAAAAAAGTCAAGAGTCAGCTTGGAAAACTGGAAAACTTGGAAATCTATATCACAAAAGATGAGATGACTCATTGGAAATTCTTTTCTGTAGATTGTTTCCACTTCTAAAACTGAGTGATATATCAAGTTCAAATCCAATCCCATATTCCTGGCAATTTCTTGCCTCCTACCGTCTTCACATGTAAGTTCTTTAGTGTTACATATACTTGCTTCAGAAGAAGCTGCCTGTCTGCTGTGCCACTTAAGGTCAGCTTTATATCTAATTGGCAAAGGATGATTTGTTTTATCCTCCAGATTAGTCTACACTGTACATGTAATATACATGCATTCTAGTGGATTTGAATACTATGTAAAAGGGCAGAGAAGAAAATGAAATTTATCACTGGTCTTACCTGTCCCAACAAGCAGTGTTTGTCATTTGGACATGTAAGTTCAGTTGTGTCTTTTCTATTTGAATATTCTATGATAGTTATTTTCTCACTAATTTCTCTGCAAATTAGTTTTCAGCGGTCGGTAGTTTACCTTGCCTTTCACAGTGTATTGTTACCTAGTTTAGAAGTTGGCGGTCCTGGATGTATGCATTAATTTCAATTCTTCAGATATGAAGAATGATTATCATTAAAGTTCTTTGAGAATAAAATCTTTTCCAATGTGTATATCTTTCCTATATATTCCTGGATGTGAATTATTTCAGCATATTATGAACTATTTTCCTGAAGGCATTTGGTATGTGTTAAGAAATTACATTAGAAAAATTTGAGAGCTTACTTCACCTAATCTTTGCATTATCTCTAAGTGTCCATATTAAGATACAAACCAGTCTTAGTCACTTTTTTTAATAGTTAGGTTGAACAGTTTCCATGCATTTATTCACTGTTTATATGCTAACTTTTTTGTATTTGTTTATATAATATAAATGCTCAGTAAATTCAGGCTTCATGATGTTAGGGTCCCTTTGCATTCATTAATTAGGGTTTTTGTGCATAAAGTATTAATTTTTGTGAATGGGACAATTATTATTGCTCCCAGTTCTTTGTTTATTGAAAATTGACTAATTTGCTATCAATAAAATCTATACTACTATTTTCTTTGTAATTTCTTCTAAAAATGATGTTTTGCACCAAAGTAACATAAGAGCAAAACTCATGAGACAATTCAGATGTCAGAACATCTTTGACTTAAAATTTATCTTGTACTAGTTTAAAATTTTTCATGGAAGTTTAAAAATATATGCATATATATGTTTTTTTTTCTAAAGCCCATGTCGTTTCTTGCCTCAACAATATCAAGGTAGAATTTTTACACTCTCCTTTTTTGTAAGAATCTGTACCAAAATACATTTACAGAAATTATTCCGATATACTCTCTTAAATTGATGCCAGTTGAGTGTATTTCACAGTTTAAGAAACAAGGCTTCAGTTGTAGGAATTTCAGAGTGCATTTTCACCACGTACCTTTGGAAATTAGACTGCCATCCTGTTACTGAAATGCTTGCATCAAATTGTTTATCAGGTCATTTTCTCTTGGTATATAAAAGTAGCAAGCTTGGATAAAGTAGATATATTTTCAAAAGATAATAAAAAATGAGTGTGGAGTGGGTCTTTTCCCAAGGAGAATTAAGGCAACTAGACTGAAATGTAGAAAAGTGAGGGAAACTGGCACAGAAGGAGAGAGAGAAAGATGATATCTGTTTTAAAAGATAATGGGAAATGGAAAAAGATTTTACTATTCCAGAAATCTAAAGCCCATGGGAGCTAAATACCTAAACTGGGAAACTGCACCATTTGATACTTTCTGATTATAAGGCACACTCCATATTAATAACTGAAGAAACTTTTCTGCTCTCGCCCCTAACAGTCTAGATAAGGCTTAGGGATGACAGTCTGTACAAGCTCTGCATTCACCACCAACAGTTCTGAGCTAGTTTCTGATTCCCCCGCCCCCCGGGGGTTGCAAAAAACTTTTGCTTCCAGCAAGAGAAATAAACAACATGTAACTGAATCTGGAAACCTAGCAGTATCCGGTACAGCTCTGAAGTCAGAATGGTTACTGTAATTTGTGCAAATCTGGACACAACATTTCTGCACTATCAATAAACTATTGAAAACTGAAATACTTAATGACTAATGCACCCATCAGAGGGGAGGTACACATGTACATATAAAATGAGGGAGAATAATTGGATAATAAGATGTATTTATTAGTCAAAAGGAACATGGCATTCATGTTTTGTGTGCAGACTAATGCTTTGTATTATGTTTAGTTTACCCAGGTATTTATGATTAGAACTTAAACAAAAGTCACTACTTATTACAATCATTGTAAAATACTTGCAGGATAAACAAAATATAAATGAAATGACTGTAGATTTTCAAATAAAACCTATATGTTGCATCTAAATGATTATAATGGACTTTAAATCATTTTCTGAGGAATTTGTATTGAAATGTAAAATTTAATTCCCCAGCAAAAAAACAAAGAAGTGTCTGCTACTTAGTGATAGCTCTAATGGACAGCTCAGATATCTCCAATACGGATAGCTCAAAATACAGAAAAGAGAAGCTCATATATTTCACTAGGATTATTTGATATGCCATCTGTTTTAAAATTAGTTTCTTCAATCTCATCTTTAAAATAAAATTCTGCTCCCAGGAAGATGAAAGAGATGTATTTTTTCCTCTAAGTAAAACTAAAATCAATGGAAATTACATGTAAAATAAACATTTGAAGACTTTGAAAAGTGGAGAGAAGAATTCAGACCAACTAGTGACCTTGAAGGCTGAGGAAAAATCAGATGATCAGTTTCTATAAATTCTTTCTGTCCCATATATTTAAGACTTGTTTCTAAAGTAGCATGCCACCTGGAAATGTGATGGGTGCAGACAAATACAAACTCTTACAGAAGATTGTGTTTTCTAGGCAAAGGGAGACAAAGAGCCAGGGAAAGGACAGCCTAGCAAGATGTAACCCATCAACTACAGCAAATGTCACAGAGAAACAAAGTGTGGCCCACCCACTCCCAGCTGATAAAGGTTGACTAGGAAAGTCAGTGTTCCTTCCCCATAAGGCTCCAAAGAGGTGCTGCTCACCACCCACCCTTGTGTCAGCAGAGATCATGTGGGGAGACACCCCTCTAACTCCTCCTAAGGTGAAATTAAAAAATCCTGAATGGAGAGCCCTATCAGGTGTTTTGAGACTGACTCATTGAAGAATTAGTTCAGTTCAGTCAGTTCAGTTGCTCAGTATATCTGCCTTTTTGTGACCCCATGGACTGCAGCACGCCAGGCCTCCCTGTCCATCACCAACTCCCGGAGCTTACTCAAACTCCTGTCCATTGAGTCCGTGATGCCATCCAACCATCTCAACCTCTGTCGTCCCCTTTTGTTTCTTGCCTTCAATCTTTCCCAGCATCAGGGTCTTTTCTAATAAGTCAGTTCTTTGAATCAGGTGGCCAAAGTACTGGAGTTTCAGCTTCAACATCAGTCCTTCCAATGAACACCCAGGACTGATCTCCTTTAGGATGGACTTGTTGGATCTCCTTGTAGTCCAAGGGACTCTCAAGAGTCTTCTCCAGCACCACAGTTCAAAAGCATCAATTCTTCGGTGCTCAGCCTTGTTTATAGTACAACTCTCACATCCATACATGACCACTGGAAACACCATAGCTTTGACTAGACAGACCTTTGTTGGCAAAGTAATGTCTCTGTTTTTGAATATGCTGTCTAGGTTGATCATAACTTTCCTTCCAAGGAGTAAGCGTCTTTTAATTTCATCACTGCAGTCGCAATCTGCAGTGATTTTTGAGCCCAAGAAAATAAAGTCTGTCACTGTTTCTACTGTTTCCGCATCTATTTGCCATGAAGTGATGGGACCAGGTGCCTTGATCTTAGTTTTCTGAATGTTGAGCTTTAAGCCAGTTTTTTCACTCTCCTCTTTCCCTTTCATCAAGAGGCTCTTTAGTTCTCCTTCATTTTCTGCCATAAGGATGGGGTCATCTGCATATCTGAGGTTATTGATATTTCTCCCAGCGATCTTGATTCTAGCTTGTGCTTCATTCAGTCCAGCATTTCTCATGATGTACTCTGCATATAAGTTCAGTAAGCAGGGTAACAATATACACCCTTGACGTACCCCTTTTCCTATTTGGAACCAGTCTGTTGTTCCATGTCCAGTTCTAACTGTTGCTTCCTGACCTGCATATGGATTTCTCGAGAGGCAGGTCAAGTGGTCTGGTATTCCCATCTCTTTCAGAATTTTCCACAGTTTATTGTGATCCACATAGTCAATAAAATAGTCAATTTTGAAATAGTCAATAAAAGGGAAATAGATGTTTTTCTAGAACTCTCTTGCTTTTTTGATGATCCAATGTATGTTTGCTATTTGATATCTGGTTCCTCTGCCTTTTCTAAATCTACCTTGTGCATCTGAAGTTTCATGGTTCACATACTGTTGAAGCCTGACTTGGAGAATTTTGAGCATTACTCTACTAGTGTGTGAGATGAGTGCAATTGTGAGGTAGTTTGAATATTCTTTGACATTGCCTTTCTTTGGGATTGGAATGAAAACCGACCTTTTCCAGTCCTGTGGCCACTGCTGAGTTTTCCAAATTTGCTAGCATATTGAGTACAGCACTTTCACAGCATCATCTTTCAGGATTTGAAATAACTCAACTGGAATTCCACCACCTCCACTAGCTTTCTTCGTAGTGATGCTTTCAAAGGCCTACTTGACTTCGCATCCCAGGATGTCTGGCTCTAGGTGAGTGATCACACCATCATGATTAACTGGGTCGTGAGAATCTTGTTTGTACAGTTCTTCTGTGTATTCTTGCCACCTCTTCTTTATATCTTCTGCTTCTGTTAGGCCCATACCATTTTTGTCCTTTATTGAGCCCATCTTTGCATGAAATGAGGAATCGGGACTTCTAACTATGCCCCTACCAGTAATGAGGTAATGCCCACCACCTTCTCCTGCCCAAGTGCAATCAGAGAAAGCCAACTAAAACTGATGATTTAAATAAGAGTCTCATAATAGGAAATGACCAAATTAGAATTGAAAAATCATTTGTCATACCAAAAGGCAGGTAGACTAAAAATGAATATAAAAGGTAATCAACAGATACACATGTCAAGTTAACCTTAAAATGTTGTAAAGCAGTCATGATAAAATGCATGAAATACTTCAATAAGCAATTACAAACAGAGAGTGCCAGAAAAAAATAGAAGTTTTAGAGAGGCATCAAGAGGGAATTGTAACACTTAAAAATTAAATATAAAGAAAACTTTAGTGGAGAGGCATAGCAGCAGAATGGAGGAGACAGAGGCAAGTATCAATTAGCTGGAAAATAAAATAGGATAAATTACAAATGCAAAAAACAGAGAAAAAATTACAGAGTCTCAAGGATCTATGTTACTGTAACAAAGATATTGAAGAATAATTGTATAACTGGAGTTCCTGAAGGAGAGGAGAAAAAGAAGCAAGGGTAAATAATTTAGCTGAAAAAAAAGAAAAAAAAAAATAATGCCAAATTTGGCAAGTATGTGAAACTGCAGAATGAAGAAGCTGAACAAATCTTAAAAAAGATAAATCCAAGAAATCCATATCAAGCATACTTAAATTCTGAAAACTATAGATAACCCCACTGACACCTTGGTTTCAGATTTTGGCTTCCAGCCTTGTGAGAGCATCCATTTCCATGGTTTGAGCAACACTGGTGATTAGTGAGGGCAGCGCTAAGAAACTAATGTACTGAGTGACCCTGACGGTGATGGAAATCTGCATCTTGAGTTCATCAATGTCAATGATAAATGGACAGGTCATAATATGGTATTGTGGTTTTGTAAGGGGTTACCATCAGAGGAAACTGGGTAATGGATATATGGGGTCTTTTTGTATTATTTTGTATAACTGCATATGAGTTTACAGTTATCTCCAAATAAATTTGTGATTAAAATAATGAATAAATAGACGTGTGTTTTCACTCAGTCTCACCTGCACCACCTAGTTGAGATAGTACCTGAAAAGCATCTGCATTTGGAGTGCACTTCACAATGGCACCCCACTCCAGCACTCTTGCCTGGAAAATCCCATGGACGGAGGAGCCTGGTGGGCTGCAGTCCATGGGGTCGCTAAGTTAGACATGACTGAGCGCCTTCACTTTCACTTTTCACTTTCCTGCATTGGAGAAGGAAATGGCAACCCACTCCAGTGTTCTTGCCTGGAGAATCCCAGGGATGGGGGAGATTTGTGGGCTGCCGTCTGTGGGGTCACACAGAGTTGGACACGACTGAAGTGACTCAGCAGTCACTCCAAATAATTACTCAAAATGAAAGACAAACTGACTTAGTATCTTTGAGTTATTCTCTTACGTTCTCACCTGGAATAACAAATCTTTTAACAAATATTGAGAGCTTCACAGAAGAGCTGTGCAGAGACTGCTGCTGCTGCGAAGTCGCTTCAGTTGTGTCCGACTCTGTGCAACCCCAAAGACAGCAGCCCACCAGACTCTACCGTCCCTGGGATTCTCCAGGCAAGAACACTGGAGTGGGTTGCCATTTCCTTCTCCAATGCATGAAGGTGAAAAGTGAAAGTGAAGTCGCTCAGTTGTTTCCGACTCTTATTGACCCCATGGTCCGCAGCCTACCAGGCTCCTCTGTCCTTGGGATTCTCCAGGCAAGAGTACTGGAGTGGGCTGCCATTGCCTTCTCCGATGCAGAGACTACTAATGACTAAATATAGGATTACATGGGTATGTATGTCTCATACTTAAGAGAATAATAGCAACTTATAAGATATATAAGTGAAATAAGATGAGGAATAAGTCCGTGTATTAATAGAAGTAGAAAAATGAGGGTAGGAAAAATAAGAGGAAGACAAAAGTTAAGATAGCACACAGAGCAGAAAATTTATACACTTAGTAAATTGGCCTGCAAAGTTTCTCAGAGAACTAATACATAAATATATAAAAATATTTAAGCAAGCATAAATTAGCCAACATCCTTATGTCAAAAAAAACTAAACTTTAAAAATAAATAGCTCAATTAAATATGTCAAGGTTAGCTGCAGTTTAAAATATTCTATTTTAAATATATGCAGTACAATTTTACAAGTGATTATTTCAATTTGAGAAAGAAAAACCTGCTAAATACTTAAGACCAAATATGTTAATCATAGGTTCTGTGCATATTTGCAGGCTTTTGTTTTGGAATAAACATAAAATCTGCATAACTTTAGATTGAAATATTTTATATCAGTCTTAATAGCAGACAGTTGAAAGGCATAATCAAAGATAGAAAATGCATTTTTAAATTACTAAAAGAGGAAAGCAAAGACAATTTTAACTTAAAGTGTTTCATTTAAACACCAAAATAGAGAGATAAATATGACCCAATTTTATTAAGATATCTAAAATAAAATTGCAAAATCTATGTAATCTGTAAAAATTGTTATCAGTACAAAAAAAAAAAAAACCTCAAGATTTTTTTTTGCCAAATAGACCTTTCCAAATAGAAAGTGGCTTTTTCATATTATTGTCATCTCTAATAGTTATCAGCACATTACTCTGAAACTTCTTGCAAAGACAACCACAGGCTTAAAATAAAGCCTAGAGATTTTCATATTTATTATGATTACATATAATGAAAAGATATTCTATACCATTAAGATTGTATTAAGAGAAAATTAATGTGAGATACACATTTTAAAAAGTTATATATATTTAAAAGAACCCTCACTTATTCAGTTCAGTTCAGTCACTCAGTCGTGTCCAACTCTTTGAGACCCCATGAACTGCAGCACGCCAGGCCTCCCTGTCCATCACCAACTCCTAGAGTCCACCCAAACCCATGTCCATTGTGTCAGTGATGCTATCCAACCATCTCATCCTCTGTGGTCCCCTTCTCCTCCTGCCCTCAATCTTTCCCAGCATCAGGGTCTTTTCCAATGAGTCAGCTCTCTGCATCAGGTGGTCAAAGTATTGGAATTTCAGCTTCAACATCAGTCCTTCCAGTGAACACCCAGGACTGATCTCCTTTAGGATGGACTTGTTGGATCTCCTTGTAGTCCAAGGGACTCTCAAGAGTCTTCAACACCACAGTTCAAAAGCATCAATTCTTCAGTGGTCAGCTTTCTTTATAGTCCAACTCTCACATCCATACATGACTACTGGAAAAACCATAGCCTTGACTAGATGGACTTTTGGTGGCAAAGTAATGTCTCTGCTTTATAATATGCTGTCTAGGTACCCTCACTTTTTCAAGGTACTTGAACTTCAACATAAAAATCAACATTGAAGAAAGTGATCACTCACAATCTTACTTTAAAAGTAAAATGGTATTTACCACAAGAAATATTTAGAGCACAGATTTAGCTTTGCTCAATCAGTTAGGTTATTTTGGAAATGATTGTTATCAATTTCTTTTCCTAGAAAATTGAGATAATATTTTTGAGAAACTGCTGAGTCTTAAGTAAAATGATAGATTTAAAAATTACATGAGTTTATAAGATCATTAATGTTAATATTATTTGAAAGTGACAAGCAGTGACGTGAGGTTGGAATAAGAAAGGAGGATATCGTTGCTAAGCCATGAGATCGGAGTTGCTGGGGTTTGGAAAAAAGCAAAGAAAAACACTGATAACTTTGAGGAAACCATTATAGGAAAGCTTGCCTTCCTGTTCTCCAACCTAATATCCTTTACTTCTCTGTTATTAGGCAAATAAAGTCTATACCCTAGTCCTTTCAGGGCCAATCTAGCCAGGTGACTGAGCTCTACATAACAGAATGTCAAAGGAGATTTTATGCCTCTCTTCCAGGATTGGCCATTACATCCCTCAACCCTATACCTTTCATGCTCCTTTCCATTCACTGACTGTGTGGATCCTCAAGGAGCATGTAACTGTCAGATGGCCGAAGCCTGCTTCCCTGAGTGATAATATGTAAATGAACACCAGAATTACCTGCAGTGAACCCTTATAGTAAATGAGAAATCAATTTTAATCATGTTAAACTGGCATAAAACGTAGATTTTGGTTGTACAGCAGCCATACTGCCCTAACTAATTACCATTCTGTAGGAGTACGAAGCACTAACATATGAATAAGTAGCACCAATATCAAAGTTATGATAGTGTTTTCTAATATAAAAATATAAACTGCAAAAGGAACAAGCAACAACAATAAGACTTATAAGATATATCTCCTATGCCAGGCACTAATGCTTAACTATGGTCAAATGTAAATTGGAGGGTACGTTATTTAACCCTCAGACAAGCTTTTTAAATAGTTCTTGTGGATTCCTGTCAATACTGTACTTTTCTTTAGTCTGACTCACAGCTAGTCCTATTCTAGGAGATGGATTATTACAAGTAGCATTTCTTTTTACTCTCTTTTCTTTATCATGCAATTTTTAGCAAAATATAAAATTACATTCTTTCTAATCTAGCAAACTAATAGTATTAACTGACATAATCTCAGCATTAGTGCCATCAGTACTCATCATTTATATTTATACCACTTTATAACAATTCATTTCTTTTGACCCAAGCTTCTACAGTAGTCTGTCTGTAAGAGTAACATCTCCTTTCTTTCCAAGAATTATTCAACCCTTATCTTCCCAACCACTTCAGGGATTCTAAGTAACCATGCCTATTTTTACTTATTTTCTCTTCTATGAAAAACTAGGGCATAGAAAAAAATTGGATGAATTCAATCATAAGAATATGTAAATGTATTCTATAGATTGCTGTGTCAATTAAGAATAGATTATACTGGGTTGACACAAGAGCTTCCCAGGTAGCCCAGTGGGTAACAAATCCACCTACAATGTAGGAGACACAGGTTCCATCCCTAGGTTGGGAAGATCCCCTGAAGGAGGGCATGGCAACCCATTCCAGTATTCTTGCCTGGAGAATCCCAGAGACAGAGGAGCCTGGTGGGCTACATGTGGTGGCAAAGAGTCTGACACGACTGAAGTGGCTGAGCACACACACACAATTGACACAAAATTTTATCCATTTAGAGCATCTTTAATTTTTTAATTTAACTTTTTCTTAGGGAGGGATCACCATAAAATAATTGAAAATAATAATAGTTGCTATGACTTTTTCCCAGTAAGCGTTTTATACCAGGCCCCATTTTACAGATTTTATATGCCTAACTTTTATGTTTCACTGAAGCATTTATTTTATAAATTTACAGGTAAGGTAGCTGCTGTACTTCAGTGAACGCCAGACTGGATAGCAATTTGATTTGTTGTCCCTTATTCTTCAAGCCAGGGCTCTTTTTTCATGGTACTATGAAACCACAAAATACAATTTCTTCTCTTCTTTATTGTCATATCATCTATGGAATCTATTGTTCTGTTTCTTTTGAATAACTAACAATGTATAGTCAGATTAGTGTGGTGGTGGTGGTGGTGGTGGTTTGGTCGCTAAGTTGTGTCCGATTCTTCAGGACCCCATGGGCTGTAGCCTGCCAGGCTCCTCTGCCCATGGGGTTTCCCAGGCAAAAATACTGGAGTGGATTGCCATTTCCTCTGCCAGGGGATCTTCCCGACCCAGGATCAAACCTGCATTCCTTGCATCCCCTGCATTGCAGGCAGATTCTCTATCAACTGAGCCACCAGGGAAGCCTAAGGAATTTGTGATATATGTGGAAAATACATATATAAGTGCAGAGGATACAAAGATAAGACACTCTCAATCTAGTTGGGGAAGTTCATTTAACACTTAGTTACACTGTGGTGGAATACATGCTGCTGCTGCTGCTGCTGCTGCTGCTGCTGCTGCTGCTGTTGCTAAGTCACTTCAGTCGTGTCTGACTCTGTGTGACCCCATAGACGGCAGCCCACCAGGCTCCCCCATCCCTGGAATTCTCCAGGCAAGAACACTGGAGTGGGTTGCCATTTCCTTCTCCAATGCTGCTGCTGCTGCTAAGTTGCTTCAGTCATGTCCGACTCTGTGTGACCCCATAGACGTCAGCCCACCAGGCTCCCCCATCCCTGGGATTCTCCAGGCAAGAATTCTGGAGTGTGTCTTCTCCAATGCATGAAAGTGAAAAGTGAAAGTGAAGTGGCTCAGTCGTGTCTGACTCTTCGTAACCCCATGGACTGCAGCCCACCAGGCTCCTCCATCCATGGGATTTTCCAGGCAAGAGTACTGGAGTGGGGTGCCATTGCCTTCTCCGGGTGGGATACATGAGTAAAGGTTAAATGGAAGGGACAAAGCCCTTCAGAGAAAGTAGTGATTGACTCAATATCTGGATGTTCAAGGAAAGTTTCATGGTAAAGGCAGTGCCTGAGCAGAAGTTAGGGGTTACTGGGAACTCAGTAGACCAACAGAAAAGATGGGGACCTGGGGTGAGGATGAGGAGAAAATGGAAACAGAACAGTGAGCATAAGCATGGTGACACCGTGAGCTATATTTTATTCTGTGTGTGAGAACAACAAAAAAAATTACTCCAAAGAATAACCTGAAAAGATTTTCAATATTAGAAATTACTAGCATCAGCAGTAAGTATTGGAAGCGAGGAATGAAGAAACAAATTGGGTTATTGTTGTAGATCTGTGGATTAAAGCCAATTTGGTGGCTATGGATGTAGGTATCTGTTTTTCCCATCTATCAATCCACAATCCTTCCACTATATCCCCTAAATATTGGGCTAAGAAACAGACTTTTGACCGTTGAGAAGAAGACAGATTTTCGAGATATTGCAAATTTTTGAGATATCATGTGTGTGCTCAGTCATGTCCAGCTTTTTGTGACTCCATGGACTGTAACCCACCAGGCTCCTCTATCCATGGAGATTTTTAGGAAATAATACTGGAGTGGGTAGCCATTTCCTTTTCCAGGGGGTCTTCCTGACCCATGGATATTGCAATATTGGGTGTGGGTGAAATTCAGGTATTTTGAAGAGTTATGGAACATCCAGGTGAAGTTCTATGACAGGCAGCTAGATATTTAGATTTTTACCAAAAAAGCAGACATAGAAATAATTATGGGCCTTGTAGATGGAGAGTAGGTTTTTAAAACCATGGACATCAATTTCATCACCTCAGAGTAGAGTTAAGAGAAAGGACTGAATCTGATCCTGAAATGGGGACATATGAGTAAAGAAGTAGCAGTGAGCATCCTGGGAGAGGGTCATGAGGGGAACCAATGAAGACATTCTCAAGACTGCATTGTGAAGAGTATCAGAGCCTAGAGCCTACAGGCAGTTTAAGAACAGTGTACACTAGCCTCATGAAACAGATCATTTTGAAAATGCTGTTCATGGCAGTTATGGCAGAAGCTATATTAAATTGGAGTCAGTAGTTAGTGGAAATATAAAAAGTAAAAGTATTAATGTCCATTACTATTTTCAGAAATGTATATACCAGGAATGGAGTTTATTAACAAGGAATGTGGGAGAAAAGGAAAGTGGGAGCCAGGAGCAAAGGGAAAGATTTTGTTCTTGACCGTATTAAATATTTGTCGGTGTGGGGATTGTTTATTGGTTTATTTGCTTGTTCATTTATGTTGATGGGAGGAGAGAATGAGCATCAAGAGTTTGCAGAAAAAGAGAAGCTGAAAATAGAATACAGTCAAGTGAGTCATGACTGAGTTATTACCTAGGTGAGCAGTGAGGAAATAGGATGAAAAGCCTATTAAAGGGATGATGTGTGTGTGGGGGTGCTCTTCTGAGATCAGAATGAAGATTAACGGTTGGAATTAGAGATTTTGGTGAAAGTATGTGATGGATGAACTAGGATGAATTTACTTTTTCGAAGTAAGTGGCAATTCATCTATTGGAAATTAAGACAGTACTTGATAGTTTGAGGAATTAGCAAAGTCCAAGGCACTTAATTGCTGAATTTCTCCTTTATTTAGCATGTAACATTATATTATATTACATGGTTATTCTAACTGCCTTCATGAATTTCCAAAACCCATCAGTATTTCAAAATTATTTTCTAAAAAGATCAGAACTTCTTTCAACCTATAATTTAATTAATATATCACCACACTTAAAAATAGAAATATCACAGGGATTATTCATACTACTAGCAATAGTAAATACTTATATTAGTAACATTTTATTTTTAGAGAAGATAAATCAATCTGTTTTCCATTTAGATAGACCCATTTCTCCAGCTATGGCTGAGGCCAGTGCCCCTTCCAGGGCCGAGTCCTACAGCTCCTCCCACATCCAGGGAGGGGCCAGGGTACTTGTTCCCTTTGTGTTGGAAGAGAATAGTCCACCTCTTAAATAGCGCAGGGTAGTAGAGGTGGAGGGAACAAAACCCATATGTTCTTCACAGTTTTAAGTAGTATGGGAGTTTAGGTGCAGGTTTAACAAAATATGCATGTTTTCCTTTTATCCGTATGAATAATATCTAGCCAAAAATAGATGATTTAGGTAGGTAGGTAGAGGTGTTTTATATTTTTAAATGTTACTACCCTTCATAAGGTTTATTTTGCTTCAGAATCTAGGTTTATTAATGTCATGGAGTCATGTTTACTGCTGTTAGGTTTATGACTGAAAGTGAAAGTGAAGTCGCTCAGTCGTGTCCGACTCTTTGCGACCCTGTGGACTGTAGCCCACCAGGCTCCTCTGTCCATGGGATTCTCCAGGCAAGAGTACTGGAGTGGGGTGCCATTTCCTTCTCCAGGGGATCTTCCCGACCCAGGTATCGAACCCAGGTCTCCCACACTGCAGGCAGAGGTTTTAACCTCTGAGCCACCAGGGAAACCCTAGGAGTTTGTTATTTGTAAACAAGTTGAAAAGATTTCATTATTTTCCTTATGGTCCAGAATGAGGTAGCATAGCACTGGAATAGAACTTTACTTGGAAATGTGTAAGAATCCTAGAGATAAATGTTTGGGATCACAAAGCTTTCAGAGTAAACACTGGTTTATTCTTCGTTTGTCTTCTTATCTGTCCTCTTTCCTTGTAAAAGTTAATAACATGGACTTAGATTTGCTTAGCTTATTCAAACTGTATGATACTTAAATCATAATAAAATAGAGTCTTTGCTCATTTAAAAAATAGATTTTATACAAACATAATCTTATACTATTTTTAACACATTCTTCCAACCTACAGTGGCCTTCACTAATTGTTAATAAACGCTAGATCCCCTGGAGAAGGGAAAGGCTACCCACTCCAGTATTCTGTCTTGGAGAATTCCATGGACTGTATAGTCCATCGGGTAGCTAAGAGTCGGACACGACTGAGCGACTTTCACTTTCACCCAAGGTAGACTTTACAAACCCTCCGATCTGTGTGTGAGAGAAAGTCACCTTAGTTATTGCTATAAGCATTGCTCTGTAGGCTTGTTACAAAGTGACAGACATTGCCTTAATAATCGATTGTCAGTAAAACAATTATAGAAGAATTTCCTTTGATATTGATAATATTTTAATTGAAGTCAAACGAGAGGCTTTCCTTCAGAGGAATGTAATATTTTAATTTTTTAAGGACAACGATATTTATATACCTTTACTGTAGCTCATTCTTTATTTTGTGGTATTAAATTTTGATATATAGACTATTTTAAAACTAAAAAACCCAGTGTTTCCTTTCTGCAGTGTTTTGTAGTGATTATATCCTCCTGTATAAATCTTGGGTTTCCTTTAATTTAGTGTGAAGAAAATACAATAAAAAGCAGAAAATAAGACAATATTTTTGACAAATAAATTGTAAATCATTCACACTTAACCTGCTTTATTTATATCATTAGTCTAAAAATTTGACATAAAACTCAACGTGAAGTGGGTTAGTGTAAGCCTGCTACTGAAACATATATGTGCAAGAGTTTGTCAATTTTTGTGAAAAGTTTATCCAAAGATTTATTATTTTTAATTTCTCAGAGACTGTCAGTTCCTTGAAAATCACTCCCTTCTTTAAAATCATGCACTCTTTTCAGTAAAAGAGAGAGTTTGCGGTTCTTAAATATTCATGAGGCACAATAGTTTCACAACAAATCAAATTTAATTAAATGATGCATTTCCTCCACTTACAAAAGGTTTATTAAAGGTTTATTTGCTCATGCAAATTAAAGTGTTAGAGTAAAAATCCACATGAAACTTGGCACTAACAATTAAAAAAAAATATTGAAAGATTTCTCGCCTCACTGCAATACCTTGCTATGTTGAAACGGCTCAGCTTGTCATTTAGAATCTTTAATGAAACCGGGGAGGAGGCTATTTATTTGCATAATAGGACATAATTTGCTGTGGTGAGGTTTTAATTATTTATAGGCTGTCTGAAATATTTAAAATGGCATCACTAAGGAGCATGAAGTGTTGGATAATGCCTTCATTTCAGGTTTCCTGCCGTTTCTTTTATGGGTCAAGCGATTTATTTCTAATTAGCATACCAGGCTAGTGGCTTTAAAAACATAAGGACAACAAATTGGTTTCAGTCTGTTTGCAGCTTGAATAGTTGGAGACGGCCAAGGGTCACTGAAAGAGACAGTAGAGTTAAGAGATGAGGCCAGAAGTCAGTCCAGCACATGGAAATCACTGACTCAACGCGGCCACGCATTCATCCCTGCAAACCGTCTGCTGTCTGCAATAGTTTCTCTTTGGATGGTAGCAGGTCATAGTAATGGATTTTATGTTGCTTGTTCCGTAAAAGAATTTGTAGCATTAACCTATTTCTTAATAGAAATGATGTTTGAGCAATACAACACCTTCCTTTTCCTTAGAAAAAGGATAACAATCATTATTCTGAGCGCAGAGAAAAATGCAGCAGTTTAGGGTAAGATTTCATATTTAAATATATACAGTCTTACTTGTATGTAAGAACAAGAGCCTATGGATAAAACAAGATAGTACGCCCTTTCAAATAAGCCACATAGAAACTAAGATATTTTATGAGAAGTTCTGAGTTAGTAGAATGCACCAACATTAGTTTAAAATTATGAAATCATCATTTCTGCGCATTGTTTATATTACAAGTAAAATGAAAGAAAAACCCACTTGGTATCATGCATAAGATCTATTATTTTGTATAAAGGGATTTGCATATTGGTTGATTTCTGTTTCAAAAATCTGTAACTTTCTTTGGAGCAATTGAAGAATTGGCATGTTTTAAACATCATTGCAGAATTAAAAGAAATGTTTATGCGAGGGTTCATTATGTTTCCATGATGATCTTGATATTCTCATCACCATGCATATGGATTTGAAGTGGTGATTGTGCCCTGTTGTCAAACATTCTCTCATCTGTCACCTTTGGCCTCAAAACATGGAGAGAGAGATTGTTTCCAGATGTCAAGAAGCAGCCGTTGGGCATCACAGGGACTGTTCTCTGTGCCTCTTTAAGTAGTAGGCAGATGCTCTGCTTAAAGTGAGAATTTTTATGATTATCACTCACATGACCCAGGTGATTGGTCAAGGCTGGAAAAGTCTCCAGTCTCAGAGTGAACATTTGTGAAGTTTATTTTGAAAGCAAGAAATAATTACAAGGGGTTATTTTATAGTTCCTGAATATATTACCATCAATTATCAAAATATTTTTTTAAGTCTTCATTGGACACAGATAGTGGTACTTAGGAAAACAGCAGGTGATGAAATTTAAAGAAATAATAGTTTTATTATCAAAAAGTTGATAATCTAGCGAGGAAGTGAAAATTGATGTGAAATTGAAATGTTCATAATCATCAGTATATGTTAAAATTAATTATATTTTTATGATCTACAGATACAATTTCAACTAAAACGCTGAACAGAATCAAGCATGGTAGAGGACTAATAAATGGTTTAGGGAAAATAAGATCCATGGTAGAATGGTAGAATGCTGGATTTGAAAGGATTAAGTTATTTAAATTTGTCAGAGTAACACTAATTTTTAAGTGCACTGTTTTATTAAATTGTAACTTATTAAGTCACCCTTTTTAATGGTAAAAGTCAACTTATTTATTTGATAGGATTCAAACTAGTCAGTTATTACTTGAAAAGCATGAATTCTTCATATAAGCAAAAACTGTAGAATTATTGGGGCTTCCTAGGTGGTGCAGTGGTAAAGAATCCACCTACCAACGTAGGAGATGAAGAGAGGCGGGTTTGCTTCTTGTATCAGGAAGATTCCCTGGAGTAGGACATGTTACCTGCTCCAGTATTTTTGCTTGGAAAACTCTATGGACAGAAGAGCCTGGTGGGCTATACTCCATGGGGTCACAAGACAAGACTGCACACACACAAGACAAGAATAGACATATTGGTTGTTGTATGAGATACCGTAATTTAAAAAAAAATCTATTAAAAAGCTGGATAAGAAAAAATAGACATTTTTAAAAGTTTTAGATTCTCAGCAAAATTGAGCAGAAGATACAGAATCCTTTATACGCTCTACCCTCAGTACCCACAGCCTTCCCACTGTCAAATCCCAAAGCAGATGGTACATTGTCACTATCAATGTGGCCACAGTGACACATCACAGTCACCCGAACTCCATTAGTTCAGCTTTGATGTACATTCTATGGGTTTTGACAAATGTATTGTCATAGGTATCTACCATTATATCATACAGAATGGTTTTTCTGCCCTAAAAATTCTCAGTTTTCTGCCTTTCTATCCCTTCCTCCACACTAACTCCACTGATCTCTTTAATGTCTCCATGGCTTTACCAATTCCAGAAGGTCATAGAGAGTTGATCCTTGAGCAACATGGGGGTTAATGAGTGCCAACCCCCCACATAGCCAAAAATTTCCGTACAACTTTATAGTTGGCCCTCTGTATTTGCAAGATACTGCATCTGTGGATTCAGTGAACCTGAAATCTTGTAGTGCTGTATGTATTTAGTGAAAAAAAAATCCCAGTGTAATTGAACCCGAGCAGTTCGAACTCCTGGTGTTCAAGGGTCAATTGTAGTTGGACTTAGTAAGTAATCTTTGCAGCCTGGCATCTTACACATTATAATGTGCATTTAAGATTGCTCTATGTGTTTTCATGGCTTGATAACTCATTTCTTTTGAACACTGAATAATTTTCCATTGTCTAGATATATCACAGTTTATTTATCCATTCACCCACTGAAAGATATCTTTGGCGATTATGAATGAAGCAACCACAAACATCTATGTGCAGGCATTTGTGTGCAGACACAAAAACATTTTTCAACTCATTAGGGTATATACCAAAGAGAACACTTTCTGGTAAGATTTTATTCAGTTTTGTTAAAAATAAACAAACAACAACAACAATAAAAAACCCACCATACTGACTTCAAAAGTGGCGCATTTTGCATTCACACTAGCGATGACTAAGAGTTCCTGTTGCTCCAGGTTTCCATCAGCATTTGGTGTTTTAGGAGTGGTTTGGGCTTTTTGGGTTTTCATCATTCTAATAGTTGCATAGTGGCATCTTCTTGTTTTAATTTCAATTCCCTATTGAGAAAAGATGCTGAGTTTCTTTTCATATGCCTATTTCCCATTTGTATGTCTTTTTTGGTGAGCTGTCTGTTCCAAAACTTTTGCTCACTTGTTTCAGTCAAGTTTGGAAGTTTCTCAGTGTTGTGTTTTAAAAGTTCTTTGTATATTTTGGCTATGGGTTGTCTTCTCATTCTTTACGTATTTTGATGATATGTTTATAATGAAGTTCCCAGGGCATTGTACTGAAGAAATAATAATCTTCCAGAATATTTTCTCTGCAGTCTGAGAAGCCTTATCAGACTTCTGAGACCTTGTTTTGTGGCTCATGCCTATCACCACAGAATTGAAACATACCTAGAGGGTATGGGAAGAGAGAGAGATATCTGAATTTTATGTGGAGACACATTTAGCCACAAAGGATCTTTCCCTTCAGCTGAACCAAAAAAAGAAAAAAAAAAAAGAGAGAGAAATTTAGTGTAGGGCTTATTTTAAGGAGCTAATTCTGATAGTGATGCATTAAGAAATAAAATTGGCATAACTGGATTGATCTGAAAACCTCTGGCTATTTAAGGTTTAGCATAACCAGCATTTGTCAGGCAAAAGGCTAGGCTAGGTAAGATCCCCAATGCAATCACCCAAGGGAGCTGAAATCCAAAGGACTTCCTCAAAGCTTCTGTGCCATCCAATATGTGGCCATTGGAGCAAGACTTCCTTTTCTCCTTAAAATCAGCTCACTCCAAATTTCTGAAAAACACATAAACTGTTTTTTCATAATCTAGTGACATATATGATCTGTGTAAAAGTCTAGATCTGATGCTACTAGGTTAGAAATTGGAAGTTAGTAGCTGATGCCCGACTCTTTGTGACTGACCCCATGGACTGTAGCCCACCAGGCTCTTCTGTTTATGGGATTCTGCAGGCAGGAATACTGGAGTGGGTTGCTGTGCCCTCCTCCAGGGCATCTTCCCAATCCAAGGATTGAACCTGGGTCTCCCACACTGCAGGCAGATTCTTTACCATCTGAGCCACCAGGGAAGCCCCAGTCCCAAAGTAAGGTTACAGTGAGAAAGTACAAAAAAAAAAAAAAAACCTGATCATTGGTGGTTGAAGACGTGTGTGTATGTGTTATCCAGAAAGAGTTAACACTTTGCTTATTAATGATAAGAGACCTTAGACACACCTTAGAATTAAAAATTAGAAGTGATCTGCATCTGTGTAAATAGTATAGGAAAAAATACACTTCAAATCCACAAATCTCCCTTTCTGACACCTTCACTTTTAATGTATTTGGTCTTTGTAGAATATGTTTACTTTTATCAAAACTGCCTCAAATCTTACCCCATTGTTTAGATGAGGACTGATGTGGAGTCAGTTACGTATTGCAGTCGTAACACAGGGATCATTTCACTGCTGCATATGCATAAATGTAAAGAATATATTTCTCAACTTTGGGACAAAAACGCCAGTTAAGTGTTGACATGATATTGATGTAAATTTTCTTGGTAAATTTTCAGAGAGAATTTATCATTTGATATTGAAACCGAACAAATAAGTTCTTAGTTAAGTGATGTTTGCCAGAATAGAAGTGGCATACATATTGAACACTTATAGATCAGCTGTGATAATCAGCTGATTAAAAAAATATGAAATAACAGCTTATAATTTCTATTCATAGAAATGATTCTGATATTTAATTTTTTCAGTTAGATTATTTATATTATTTTGCTTCAGGTCATTGAGAAAAAATTTTCTCTGTAATAGTTACAAATAACTATTACTTGCATGTGTGTATAAGTGTGTGATTTTTTAATATGGTCACTCTGTTTGAATGAAATTTTCAAATCATGTGAAATGTCAGAGTACTTGTTTTAGAAGTTGAACTTTGTAGATAGAATCAGTGAAAGTAAATGAAATATGAATTCTTATCTTGCCAGAAATCCTTCTTGTACTGACTTACAGTTTTTAAAACCTGAATTCCTTTCCTTTTTTCTATTTTTTTTAACTGTGGATTAATTCTACACTTAACCATTTTTATTTATGTTTGTATTAAGCAAAAAGTTACTTTAACCTTAAATACTTCCAATCTCTATCACTATCATATTTTAAAATTGCATTATATACACAAATAATTTTATATAAAAGCACAAATCAAATAAAGTCACTTGATACAAAGTATACAATTATACTTTGACTTTTTCATTGCAGGTTATTGGTTTACTTTTTTGTTCCTACATGTACTACTCCTCTACATGTACTACCCACATTATTCCTTCTTACAACTGCAGGTTACTAATGTTGACAACGTGTTGTTTATTTCTGCCTAATTTTTTCTATGCTAGTCCTATCAGGTATAAATGTATACATGAGACAGGTATAGGGCATTAAAATAAGTTTGATAAAATGACAAACTCAGAGTATATATGAGTTTACATTTTGCTTTTCTTCCTTAAATGTACCTTGTAGAAATCTTTCCAAGTCAACTTGTTGAGTTTCATTTTAATGGCTGCATAATATTCGATTCTGTGGATGAGCCATAAATTATTCAGCCATTTCTCTGTGTATATTCATTTTTGAGCCATTTTTTTTTGCCACTAGGAATGATGTTGCAATGAAAACCTTTTGCAAGAATTATGCCATAATAGAGCTTTTATTTTCATGTCACGTTTTGTAGATGTAGAATTGCTGAATCAAAGAAAATATTTTCTTAAATTTTCTTCTCAAATGCTTTCCTCAAAGATTGTAATAATGTTCATCAACAAGGTATGAGGCCACCTTTTCTCCCTTATTCCTGCCAGCATGTTTTAGCACTTCTTGATTTACTTTCCAAGTAGTGACAAGAAAGTGATATTCCATTTTGTTTTAATTTGCCTTTAAGTAGCATCTAATGTGTTTGAGTATCTTTTTTATATTTGCTAATCATTTTGATTTGATTTTCTATAAATAGCTTATTCCTGGATTTTCTCTATTTTTCTATTAAACCATTTATATACCTTGATCAGTTTGAAAATACTTTTTGTATTACGTATATTATATACTTATGTATATACCCTCTGTACATATGAATATATTTTCCCAAAAATTTTGCTTGCATATTGCATTTGCTTATGACATCAGCTGCCATATGGAAAGATTTATATTTGTTTACACAAATGTATTTACTGCAACTTCTGAGTTTCCAATTGTAATTAGCAAATTTTTCCAGCCCTTAAAGTAGACATGTAGTCTTTCAAATCTTTATACTACTGAGTTTGTCATAAATATGTATTATATATGTGTATAGGTAACCCACTCCAGTATTCTTGCCTGAAGAATCTCACGGACAGAGGATCCTGGCGGGATAGAGTCCATAGGGTTGCAAGGAGTCGGACACAACTGAAGTGACTTAGCACAGCACACATGTGACTATATATAACATATATGTATTGTTTGACTATACTGAACACCCGAGTATGCCACTTCAACTTAATTGTTATAGCATTTTCTCCCAATAACATCTCATTTGTATCCAACTGCAGTTAATTAGCATCTTGCATTTTTGAGGTAATAATTCTTTTCCTTTTGTTTATAGCTTTAAAACATATATGCATATTCCTGAATAATGTATTGTTTAGTTCTATATGTGACCTTGTATTAATGCATCCAAGCTGACTATATTGCTCTGCACATTTTGTTTACTTTTATATTTATGAAATGTGTCCATTTTTATGAATGTAGCTACAAATTATTTTTACTCTTTTAGGATATTAATATTTAAATATACTATTATATATGTCTTTGAAGGATTCTAATTGTTTTATTTTCATATTTCAGCTTTAATGCATCTAGCATTTAATTTTGTATATAGTAAAAGATAGATACCCCTTTATATTTCTTTCCATAGGAATAATCAGTTCTGAAAGCAGCTTATTAAAGAATTCATACCTTTCCCACAGCATGGAGACATCAATTTTGTCATATAGTAAATATTTGGGGATCACATTCCATATTTGCTATTCCATTTATTTGATATTTTTAGATATCCCACATCTGTAAGAGGTAAATTTAAAGCATAATCTGGATCCTTGTAAGGAAAGCCCATATCTCCTATGGACACACATGTACATAAACATACACACACATAAACACACATAAACACACAGACACAGAGAGGAACACACATGCATGCACACACAGACACATGCCGGGGTCCAGCCCCGGCTGATCCAGGGTGTTCGAAGGGGAGACGGCTTAGGTGACTATTTAAATATTCATCAAAGATATAAAGAGTAATAGAATAAGGATAGCTCAGTAGGAAAATTCAGTGGAGAAAAGAGGCTGAGTAGCTTGGTTTACGCGGGAGACCCATAAAACTTCAAGACAAGAAGCCTGCACCACTTACGTAGGCCGCAGGCGTCCTTCCGTTCTCCCGAAGGAGAGGAGACATTGAAGCCTTCCCGGTCGGATCTTAGAAGCCCAGGCATAATACGTAAGCATGGCGGGTTCCGTGCTCCAGATGGAGACTCAGCCAGAGTGAGAGAGAGAGAGACATGGGGAGACCAGTCTTTCGAGGAACTGATCCCAATTCTTTATTTTCCAGAGTCTGTTTTTATACACTGAGATATTATACAAAAGTCACGTGGGGACAGCAGTCCTGACTTTTATTAAAGTCAGGTGCTTCACACAAATGTATACAGAGGTCTTAGGGGTGTTACATCATCTTCTGGCCAAGGGGCCTGCTGACAATTTATGACCCTCTCCTTGTGACAGTGGTCAGTCAACCAGAACACTTTTTTCTCCAAGGGTGATTATTCTTAAAACAGACGCCACCCAAATAAAGTTACATTCCTATAGGGTGAGGGTATAGTGGGTTTTAGTTAAGGAAAGAATTTACTTAGCCTAAGGTCTAATGTGATTTATATCAAAGGTTAATACTTATTTCTTCTATATATTCATTAATGTGTGTAAGGGCAGGGGATATGGAGACTTAGCAACAAACATTGGCTCAACAAATGAAAAACCCTTCACCAACACAATTTCTAATCAGCCCATTATACTTATACTGATAGTTTTCTAACTGTTTTTAGAAGGTTTAAAGCATCTCGTGCCTCTCACAGTTGGGAGGCTGTAAGCAATCACATGTGGCCAGACAAGCCTGTCAGGCAGGCTAGAGAACCTTCAGAGGAGTTTGTAGGTTGAAACACTCCTATCACGCCCAGGAATTATTATTAACTGGAATTCTAAGTTAACTCCTTCTCCGAAAGAGGTGGTGGGGGACAGCCCCCCGTAAAGTCAGAGGTGTAGGTGAGAGCACAAAGTAGTAAAGTAGGCAGGCTCTGGTTATGGGGGTAGATGCTCGAGGATTTCCAGGGGGACTCCTGAGGCTCGATCCCTCCTTTGCGTATGTTGAGCCTCCTTCTTCATGACCTTTGTCATGGGCGGAGTGTTTCACACCGGCCCCCAACAGACACATATATACACACACATGCATGCACACACATATGCTCACACCCCCACAAACACCCCACACAGACACACACAGATATACACATTCACACACACACACCACTATTTTCAGAATTATTCTAGACAGTTTTTCTCTTCCTGAAAATATCTTAAAGTAACTTAAAAATACCTTCAACCACAAAACATGTTCTGACTCTAACTGAAATTACATGAAATTCATATGCTGAAAAAAATTCATATATTTAATAAGGTTAAATTCATTTCCAAAATAAATTCCACTTGGTAATAAGGTATTATTGTTTTAACACATTTTTGTTTTCATCTTTTAATTAGACAGTTAACTTATATGATGAGTATGGTTTTTTAAGTTTTCATTTTTAATATAGAAATGAATTTGATTTAATCTTATAATGAATTTAAGAACTTCCTATGTTTTTCTAAATTCAAATGCTTTGTAAATAAAATGGAAATTAAGGCTTCTTTAAGAATGATAGCAGCTTCATCTGAGAACCCAGCTGCTCTTAATGCCTTTTTCAATGGTAGGTATTTATTCTCTTCTGTGCTCTGGTAATAGAGCTGTTCAAGTGTTCTAATTCTTCTTGAGTTAACATTAGAAACTGGGAACAGAAACTGTCCATTTTCTCTAAGATTTCAAATCTGCTGCCATCAGAGTGTATCGTATTTTCTTCTGCTTCTTTAATCTGTCTCATATTTGCACCTACTTATCAGTTCTCATTCCTAATATGTCTGTTTACCTCCACTCTTAAAAATATTCATCGGGCTTGCAAAGTTTTGTTCTTACAAACACATTTTAGACTTTATATGTCCTTCCTGCTATTTTTTTTTCTATTTCACTTATTACAAGCTCTGGCCTTATTAATTCTTCTATCTTGTTTATTTCATTATGCTCTGTAGTTCTCTTTCCAATTGCTTCTATTTGTATTAAGTTCTATCTTTTTATCTTTCCTTTTTAATAAAGAAAACATTTAAGGCCATGCGTTTTATTCCTAGGACAGCTTTCACTGTATCTCATCAGTTTTGTTCAGAAGTGTTAGCTTTTTCATTACTGTGTAGCTAGTTAATGATTTCCTTTTGATCCGAGAGCAATTTAATCCAGTTTGTTTTTGTTTTAATTTCCAAGTAAAGATGTTTGTTCATTTATAAACTACTTTTTTTTAAAAGTTGTTAAGATTTTGTTTGTGGCCAATTATGTGATAAATAAAATATTTTGTAGACATAGAACACACAGGCTGGCACACAAATACACATGCATATACATTGTTCAAAAGCTGCAGATTTCTATATTTATATGGTAAATCAAAAGCCTGAGTGCACTGTTCATTTCTTCTTACTTTGTATGTTAAGTCTACTAGGTCTTTTAAATTTCAGGAGAATTTTATTTGAGCTTCCATATGCATTTCATTTCCATCATGTGCTGGTTTATAGATGATGCCATGCTGTTTGGTAAATGCAAGTTTGTTGGAGATACATCTTTGGAGAGTTGGAGAATCACACATGCCTCCTTTTATCCCTTTACAGTTTTCCTACTTATAATGTACAGTGTTTTTAAGATTATGACTCTTTCTGAAAATATCATCACAACTCTTATTTTCTTTTTCTTTGCATTTGTAAGTTATTTTTATATCACCTTTACATTTTCAGAGTTTCCTATGGTGGCTCAGATCATAAAGAATCTGCCTGCAATGCAGGAGACCTGGGTTTGATCCTTGGGTTGGGAAGATTCCCTGGAGAAGGGAATGGAACCTACTCCAATATTCTTGCCTGGAGAATCCCATAGACAGAGGAGCCTGGTGGGCTGTAGTCCGTGGGGTCACAAGTTGGACATGACTGAGTGACTAACACTTCTATTTTCAATATTCCTTTATAGCATTATGTGTTTTTCTTATTAAAAAACATAGATAGCTTGCTTTTTAAAAATTTAATATGACAGTATTGGACTTTTAAGGGCACAAATTTCATCATTGATTTATAATGACTGATTTACATAGATTTATCCTTTAAACCTTACCTAATATTTATTAATAAATTTGCGTTGTTGTCTCTCCTTTTGTTATTTTCTAAATTTTACTTCAGACTCATTTTTCAGTTCAATGTACTCATTTCTCCTTATTAACTTGGAAATTCCATATATTATTTTTTATATTATATGGTTATTTTCCTCCTCTTTTCATTCCTAATCATATATATATAGGTATTGCTATATATTATTTTTTGAAAACAAGATCTTATTTCCCCATAAATATTCAGTAATCCTTAAAATTCTACTATCTTGCTACTCTATGCTTACCTCAGCCCCTAACTTTAGCCAGAAGAGACTAGTGGAATATGTCAGCTTTCCTCTGTCCATCACCCCCGCCCCTGGACTCCCTCTACCAATGAAGCAATAGGCTCCTCACCTCCCTCCCACTTGAAACCTTCCTGTATGGAGGTTTACTTGGATTCTGTAGTACATTGTGCTCTGGGCCATAGTTAGACTTTGCTTTGGAGTATATTCTGCTGTTTGATTATTTTGTCTTTATTGCTTCTGCTGCAAATTCTTAGAGCAGCCATCAATGTGTGTGTGTGTGTGTGTGTGTGTGTGTGTGTAATTGTATGTGTGCATGTGTGCGTGTATCTGTGGGAAGGACACAAGACTCAGGGCTGGTGATGATTGCTTCTCTACCTTTTTGAGTTCTCTGTTCCAGACCATTTGCTGTTTGCTTATCCTGTTCTATATTACTGTCTTCAGATGAAGTACCTGTGTGGTTCAGTTTTCAAATTCTACATTTTTAAAACACTTTTACTCATATAGGAAAATGGTATGGTTTTGATACAGGATTCCAAGTTTCCAGTTCAGTTACCTCAGGAGACTTACAGATGCTTTGCTACTGCCTACTGGTTTCAAACTCAATGAAGGATAATCACAATGTGATTCGTTTCATTTGGGGGCTCTTCCTTTCTCCCCAGATGCCTGTGAGATTGCTGTCTGCACTTACAGCTCAGTAATTTTTCTATTATATGTCCAGGGCGGGTTTCCATCAATCCAGTCCATACTGTGGGGAGCTCTTTCAACCTGCAGACTCAAATCTTTCTTCACCTCAGGAAATCTTCTCCTGTTCTTTGTTTAATTAATACATCTCCTCAATGTATCTTTTTCCCTTCTGGAATGCCTATGATTTATGTGCTAGATTTCCAGATCATATCATTTTAATTTTTTTCTCAAGATTCCTTATTGTTTTTCTCTACATAGTACTTTCATATTCTCCTTTTATAAAAACTTCAGGTACATTTCATTCCTGTCCTATGATTTATGTTCCATATTGTTATTTGGACAATCATGGTTTCATAGGTATTGTTTTCGTTTGTTTGTTTGTTTACCTTTGCTTTATTTGCTCTGCACTTGAATCCCCTTGATAATTTTGTTAGTTTTTCTGTGAAAGTTATCTTTTGCCTCTGAGAAGACCCTTATTTTGCTAGTTGCTTCTTCTCTTTGTTCTGAAGGATCTCACTCTCTCTGCCTATTGAGTTCCCTTAGTGGGCTATTAACTTTCCTCCTCGGATTCCCCCACACTCTGTGTGTCTAACCCACCTAGGAGAAGCTCAGCAGCAATTTCAATCAAGAAAAGCAGATTTGGAATCAGTAGGAACAAATAAACTATTTGTGTTCAATTCACCATCTTACCAAAATCCTTTCTATTGCTGTCTTATTACTTTTGAGATTGAAATAAAACCCTGGGTCTTTGTTATCACTCCTGATAGAAAATGTTTCTTTTTCAGTAGAACATTTAGAAAAATATCAACAATTGGTAAAAAAAAAAAAATCATTTAAAATGAACAAAGCAAAGCAAAACCTTTATTTGATTATGGCTAGTATTGACCTGCATTTATAATGCAAATCCTTCATTTTCGGTGTCCTTATTTGGTGTATGCAAGAGACCAATTGGGGCTGCCCAGGTGGCTCAGTGGTATAGAATTCACCTGTGAAGCAGGTGACTTGAGTTCGATCCCCGAGTTGGAAAGAGCCCATGAAGAAGGAAATGGTAACCTACTCCAGTGTTCTTTCCTGGGAAATCCCATGGACAGAAGGCCCTGGTGGGCTTCAATCCTGGCGGGATCAAAAAAGAGTTGACCACAACTCAGTGATTAAACTGCCAGCACCAAGAGACCTATTCACACACACACACACCCACACACACACCACACATACCCACACACACCCACACACACCCAAACCAGACCGTTTCTAGGGAACTGAAGTAAATACCACGTAAAACTTTTCTGTACCCTAGATTTAGAAAAGAACCCCTTAAATGTGTTCACATATTCTTAATAAATATATGTTATATAATCTCTTTTCCAGAGGTACGCTTCTCTAATTAATTGGAGAAAAACTAAGAAAATATTTCATTGAAAGTTGAAAGTGTTAGTTGCTCAGTCATGTCCAGCTCTTTGTGACCCCATAGACTGTAGCCCACCAGGCTCCTCTGTCCAGGCAGGAATACTGGAGTGGATTGCCATTCCCTTCTCACTAATTACTAAATATGAGAGCAGCCTTGATTTATTAAATTTTATCTTGAGATTTTTAATCTCAAGATTTTAATACTTAGCAGTGGGTTTGTGTGAGGTTAGGAACTTTAGTCCTGTCTCAGAATAGGAGACTTCTAGTGAATTAACTAAATGGTCACCGATCCAATTGAAGCAGCCATACTAAAAGCTATGTTAAAATATCTGAACTCATTTACATCTGGTCCATTTCTATGGAAATAAAATTCTAATTGCTCTTGCTTCCCTTTACTTCTTATTCAATTAACAATATAATGTTTCTTGAAAATACTAACCCTTTTATTTTGGGAAATGCTACACTTAAAAGTTAAAAGGATTTTACTTCTTTTCTACATACAGTTAAGTTACATCTTTAAACAAACATGACTGTTAACTTATGTTTTATTTTGGATTTGTTTGGCAAATTTGCTGTATTAAACTGCAGTTCAATGTCACTGTGTTAAATTTCTTTCTCTTGGTTTTATTCCTTTATCCAGTTGTCTTGAATGACAGTCAGAGTGTAAGGCTCTTGTTCATGTCCATCGTTCCTATCTTCCCCTCTCTAGTTCTGGTGTTCTCAAACAGCAATGTAGAAAATGCAAGAAGCGTGAAAAGAAAATATCTTAAATATAGAGATCTACCAATATAGCTTATGAGGCAGAACCACCTTCAAATCACAGCAGTAAATGGAAATCAAACAAGAAGTTGTTTTCTGCAGGGCAATAGCTGACTTAGGGATAGAAGATAGGACTAGCGCTGATGATGCCATCAGCAGGGTAAGCTCTGGAACGTCAACCGTTGTTCTCATTATTACAGGAGCTGAAGTTTACTGGGTGTTTATTATGCACCAGGTGTTGTGTTAAAGTGCTTCCTAATTTTCCTCATTATAACCTTATGAAGCTGCTTGATAATTTTATTTGCTATTTCTTACAGAAGTGGCAAGTTCATACCTGTTATGAGCCCTAAAATCTCAATTAAACCTAGAGACCCTTGATCACTGTCCTGTCTCATAACCAATATACTACTTTCTCCATCGTTTTTAATATCATCACCAATAATGAAGCCTGCATAGTGGGAGACTTGGATTCCATTCTACCACACTATAATTATCATGGACAATGCAGTAAGGATGTATAGAGGAAAAACACTGGTATTCACTCACTGTCTTCCAGTCTCATAGTCCATGGTAGGTGAGTGAAAACAGGTACATTTTCCTGATGGTGAGAAGTTGGTATGGTTAAGACCACATGGAGAAATATAAGGTACCAAGGGAAGGGAAAATAACACATAATGTACTTTTCATTTGACTTAAGACAAGCCTTCAATTTTTTTTTTTTGTTTGTTTTTTTTAAATTAATTTTATTTTATTTTTAAACCTTACATAATTGTATTAGTTTTGCCAAATATCAAAATGAATCCACCACAGGTATAC
The DNA here is from genome assembly GCF_055505025.1 of Bos grunniens. Lineage (NCBI taxonomy): Eukaryota > Metazoa > Chordata > Mammalia > Artiodactyla > Bovidae > Bos > Bos grunniens. The sequence goes on from NC_141191.1 coordinate 12,941,641, forward strand.
ATGTGTTCCCCATCCTGAACCCTCCTCCCTCCTCCCTCCCCATACCATCCCTCTGGAATGTGAACTAGAAGCTGCAGGAAATTGACTTCCAGATTTTCCCAGATGGGACTGCAAATGTGCAGCTTAGATCAAGCTCCTAGCAAGTTCTCTGCCACACCCAATATTCTCCTTCAACTTCCCCAATTTAAATATGTGTTCAAAGGCGAGTATGTGTGTGTACCACATACCTTGTTTCATTGTGTTTTGCTTTATTGTGCTTTGCGGATATTGTGGGGAAATTTTGTTTGTTTTTCTGTGTCTATTTGCTTCTTTTTTAATTGAATATTTTTATAAGTTGAAGGTTTATAGCAAACCCCGTGTAGAGCAAGTCTGCTGCTGCTGCTGCTAAGTTGCTTCAGTCGTGTCCAACTCTGTGCAACCCCATAGACAGCAGCCCACCAGGCTCCCCCGTCCCTGGGATTCTCCAGGCAAGGACACTGGAGTGGGCAAGTCTGGTGGTATCGTTTTCCCAACAGTATTTTTCACTCTGTGTCTCTATCACATTTTGGCAATTCTCAAAATATTTCAAACTTTCATTTTTATTATATTTGTTATGGTGTTCTGTAATCAGTGATCTTTTCTATTACTATTAATATGTAATTATTTTGGGGTACCAAGAACCTCACCCATATAAGACAGAGAACTTAATCGATAAATGTTGGGCATGTACTGACCACCTCACTAATCAAATGGTTTCCCATCTGTCTCCCTCCCCTCCGGTCTCCCTATTCCCTGAGGCACGATGGTACTGAAATTAGGCCAATTAATAGCCCTACAATGGCCTCTAAGTGTTCAAGTGTACAGTCACACCTCTTTCACGTAAATTAAAATAATTAAGTTATAATGAAGACTAGTGAGGAAGGCATGCCAAAAGCTGAGATAGGCTTAGAGCTACGGTTCTTGCACCAAATGGGTAGCCATGCTGCGAATGCAAAGAGAGAGTTCTTGAAGAAAATTAAAACTGCGCCTCCAACATACATATGATAATAAAAAAACAAAACAGATTTTTTGCTGATAGGGAGACGTTTTTTAGTGACCTGGATAGAGCCTCAAATCAGCCCCAACATTCCCTCAAGCCAAAGCCTCTTCCACAGCACAGCCTTAACTCTCTTCAGTTCTGTGAAGGCCGAGAAGGTGAGGAACTTACAGAAGAAAAGTCTGAAAGCCAGCAGAGGTTGGATCACGAGGTTTAAGCAAAGAAGTGGTCCCCATAATGTACAAGTGCAAAGTGAAGCCACTAATATTGTTGCAGAAGCTAGAGGAAGGTACCCAGGAGATCTAGCTCAGATCATGAAGTTCTCGCTACCTTCTTGAAGGTGGCTACACTAAATGACAGATTTTAAATGCAGGCAAAACAGCCTCGTATTGGAAGAAGATGCGGCTAGGACTTTCATTGCTGAAGAAGAGAAATCAATGCCTGGCTTCAAACTTCAAAGGACTGGCTGACTCTCTGGTCAGAGGCTAATGCAACTGGCAGCTTTCAAATGAAACCAGAGCTCATTTCCCGTTATGAAAATCTTAGGGCCGTTAAGAATTATGCTAAATCTATTCTACCTGTCGGAGAAGGCGATGGCACCCCACTCCAGTACTCTTGCCTAGAAAATCCCATGGACGGAGGAGCCTGCTAGGCTGCAGTCCACGGGGTCACGAAGAGTCGGACACGACTGAGCGACTTCACTTTCACTTTTCACTTTCACGCATTGGAGAAGGAAATGACAACTCGTTCCAGTGTTCTTCCCTGGAGAATCCCAGGGACGGGGGAGCCTGGTGGGCTACTGTCTATGGGGTCGCACAGAGTCGGACACGACTGAAGCGACTCAGCAGCAGTAGCGGTAGCATTCTACCCGTGCTCTCTAAATAGAACAGCAAAGCCTTTATAACAGCCAGTATATTTGCAACATGATTTACTGGATATTTAAAGTCTGCTGTTAAAACCTACTGACCAGAGAAAAAGGTTCCTTTCAGAATATTACTGCTTGGTGACATTGGACCTGGTCACCTAGGAGCTCTGATGGAGACGTACAAAGAGATGAATGTTGTTGTCATGTCTGTGAACTTGCACTTTGCTGCTCCTGAATCAAGGAGTAATTTCTACTTTCAAGTCTTATTATTTAAGAAATATATTTCGTAGGGCTATAGTTACCATAGAGAATGGTACCTCTGATGAATCTGGGCTAAGTTAATTGAAAACCTTCCAGAAAGAATTTACCATTCTAGATTCCAGTAAGAACATCTGTGGTTCACAAGGAGTCTAAATATCAACATACACAGGAGATTGGAAGAAGACGTTGATTCCAGTCCTCAGGAATGACACTGACGGGTTAAAGACTTCAGGAGAGGAAGTCAGTGAAGATAGGGGTAGGAGTAGCAAGAGAACTAGAAGCGGAGCCTGGAGATGTGACTGGTTTGCTGCAAGGTCAGCATACAGTTTGAATGGAGGAGTTGCTTCTAATAGAGAAGCAGGAAAGTGATTTCTTTTTTTTATTATTTTTTTTAATTTTATTTTATTTTTAAACTTTACATAATTGTATTAGTTTTGCCAAATATCAAAATGAATCCGCCACAGGAAAGTGATTTCTTGAAGTGGAATCTACTCTTGGTGAAGATACTGTGAAGATTGTTGAAAGGACAACAAAGGATTTAGAATACACCATAAACTTAGTTGATAAAGCAGAGGCATGATGTGAGAACACTGACTCCAATTTGGACGGAAGCGCCATTGTGATTAAAATACTATCAATCAGAACTGCAGGCTACAGAGAAATCATTCGTGAAAGGAAGAGTCAATATTGCAAATTCATCATTGTCTTTTTTAAGAAATTTTCACAATCGCTCAAACCTTCAGCATCCACCACCCTGATCAGTCAGCTATCATCAGCACTGAGGTAAAGCCCTCCACCAACAAAAAGATCATGACTTGCTGAAAGCTCAGATGATGGCATTTTTTGGCAAAAAGTAATTTTAAATAAAGGTATGTACATTTTTTAGACATAATGCTGTTGCACATTCAATAGACTACAGTATTTTGTAAACATAACTTTATATGCACTGGGAAGCCCCAACATCTTTGACTTGCTTTGTTGCAATGGTCTGGAACTGAAGCCACAGTATTTTCCAGGTATACCTGTATGTATATTAAAGCATATATGTATAAATAAATGCAGATACATTATTATATATGTATATTACATGTATTACATACGTGTGAAAATAAATGGATGAGTGAATGAATGTGTGTATCACAGTTTAAGTAGCAGTTCCATGTATATAGTAAAGTTGTCATTGATTTCAGGAAGACTTTATGACTGTTCAGTAGATTTTCATATCTCACAATAGAAATCCATGGCATGAAGGGTTCTTTGAAGAGTCTAGTACTTACTAGTTATGAATTAAATAAGTGCTTAGAATGCTGCAGATAATACATTTTTATTATCAATCCAATTAACTTAATTGCTTTTATCCTAAGTGTGACACTTGTGAATAATTACAATATGACAGTTTTCCCACACAGTACTCTTTTTTTCTGATGGTTGTTCTTCTGTATGGAAGGCATTCCTGAAAATGGAAAGACATTTTAAAACACTGATTTGGATTTTAGTGTTGATTATGCTCAGTGATCGAAGTGACATTTTTCCCATATACTTATCATCCTTGGCAGTTATGTCTATCTTCTGGTTTTGGCTATCACTTTTACATCAATTATAGCAGAGCTTTATTTACAACTGCCTGAAATGTTCTATTGTCACCTAGCTGTCTCTCAGACATCCTTAATATAACCTGTCAAAATTTCAACTCAACTTATACCACAGACTTGTTTTTCCTTTGGCTAGGTAATGTAATTCAAGCCCATTAAAAAATGGATTTATATTTTTTGCCTGTATTTTTATTTTCATGTCATCTCTATCAGATATGTAGACGTTTTTCTTAGTGGTTTCCTTTTTATTGAGATAGAATTAACATGTTAGTTTCAGGTGTGCAATATAATGATTTGATATATGTATGCATTGCAAAATGATGACCACAATAAATCTAGCTAACATTTGTCATCATGAGTAAGTCTGCTCTTTTTCTTCTTGTGATGAGAACTTCTAAGATCTAGTCTCTTAGCAGCTTCAGCACCTTTCAAATATGCAATACAATAGTTTTAACTGTAGTCTCCGTGCTGTCCAGTAGATCAGGATCACTTACTTATCTTATAATAGGCACTTTGTACCTTTTTCTCCCTTTACCATTTACCTCTCCTCCTGCTACCTCTGGCAGCCATTGATCTATTCTCTCTATCTACGTGCTTTTTTTTTTTTTTTTTTTTTAAGATTTCACATATAAGTAAGATCATATGATAGTTGTCTTTGTCTGACTTTCTCTGTCACTTAGCATAAAGCCCTGTATTCCATTCATGTTGTCAGAAATAGCAAGAGTTCATTATTTTTATGGCTGGATAATATTCTATTGTATATAGATACCGCATTTTCTTTATTCATTTATCTGTTGATGTACACTTAGGTGTCTCCGTTACTCAAGTTCATTTTATCCCAGGGAATCCCTACTCTCCCACCAGTGTACATACTTCTCCACCCCCAAGTACTGTACTTCCATTGGGTTTAGACTTTTTTAGGCTTTATTAAGTCTAAGCAATTAATAACCACCATACCTTTAGGAAAGTTGTAGCAGGAAAATATATCAAAACAAGGAAGTAGACATATAAAATTTACAGGAGATAAAATCACAACCAGAATAAAAGCTTGTGTTAAAAAGCTGTGAAGTCTATTCTCAAAGTTGTGATGGTAGAAATTGTAAAGTTAAAAAATAAAATTAAAAAAATAGAAAAAAAAAAAAAAGAAATTGAATCCAGTTAAAAAAAATAGAGGTGGGTATAAAAGGGGAATGTTCATTAAAAAATCAACAAAGAGCTGTTGAGAATTTAAAATATGATAGGTGAACTTTTAAAATAAATTCTGAGTGAACATCTGAAGGAAAATAGAATAAAATTATAAGTTATATTAGAAAGATAAATTGAAGTAAGGAGGTTCAATAACAAATTAGTATCATTCTAAGAAAAGAAAAACAGACTGTATGTTAACAGTGGTGGGGCATAGAAAGGGTTGGAATAGTGAATAAGAAATAACTGTTACAAAAATTTTAATTTAGAACTAAAGGGCAACAGTTTCTAGATTGACTAGGGTCACCAGTTACCTAATACAATGGTTAGAAAAATGCTTTCCTCATGATACATTATTGTAAAATTTTGGACTGTCACAGGTAAGGAGAAAATCCCAAAGTTTCCAGAGAAATTATAGACCCCATAAAAAGGGTTGGCCTTCAAGCTGATAGTTACGGGCCTTCTTAACAATATCATTGATGTATAAGTGACTGTGGGAAAAAGTATCTTAGGATATATCAAATAAAACAGTTACTAACCTGGAATTCTGTACCCTGCTAACCTATTAAATGTGAAAATAAAATGAAGCTACTTCTCAGCTATACTGGTTTTGAAAAATGTTTCTTCCCCTGAATACTTTCTCAGGAGATGATAGGAAGATATTCTCAAGCATAAATCAATAAATAGGAAAACATGGGATGCAGGAAATGGAACTTCAACCTAGGAAGAAAGAGGAAATAATTATGTCTCAGGATGGTGTTTGGGGACTACTAAAGTGAAATGAAGGGGATTTCCAAAATGACATTGTGCAGTGTGCTTTGGAAGCAATGGCATAATCAAGTAAAATAACAGCAATTTAATAATTTAATATTTAAATAATATAAATAAATAAAATTATTAAATATTAAAATAATTAAATATAATTTAAATAACAGCAATTTATAATCAATTAAAATTAACAGCAGCAAAGACAATAATGATAAGTGAACTGATAGATCACTCCTGGTTTTGACCATGTTTGGACTACATTTCTGTCAGAGTGTTCAGGAAATACCGATGAATACATAGAAAAGCAAATCAAAACACACACACATACAAATACAAGATCTAGGGCTTCCCTACTGGAGAATGCCCACAAAAACAGTGGGAAAATTGAAATCTTGTCCATGGTTCAGCTTTGAATAATACTGGCTTAAAATTGTGATAGAACTCTTAAAAGACTGTGCAAGTGAGTATGTGTATATGTTTTATTTTGTTTCAGTAGGAATAACTGTTATATTTATTAGAAAAAAAGAGTTAAATCCTTTTTTCCTCTTAGGAAGGTACTACCTACTATCCAAAATTGAGAAATCAAGAATAGCACTTTGAGAACATTTTTAGAAGTATTATGATAAATATCATACCATGAAATCAGCCAACTGTTTAGAGTGGTTCCCAGATTTAGGCAGCTGTATGTTACTAGACTTAAAATGTATTTGGTTTGTCAAGGTATATATTTATTTGATAATGATGCAGATGAATTGTTAAATGACATAATAGAAACAAGGAAAGGATCCAGTATGTTTTCATGAGGACCAAATTAGCACATTTTCAAAGTTTAACCTGAAACTAACTTGACATTTTTTCCTAATTTAGGTTTTGTATCAACAAATGCCTTTCCAAGCCTGTTTCTTAATCCAGTGAAAGGATAAATTAATAGTGTACAAATCTCTCATCTTAAGGACATTGTAATATTTTCTCTAAGTTTTTAAAAATGAGATCAACATTAATGTGTGTTCAGAGATGCATACAGAAATGAAATGATGCAGTTCCCCACTCAGATCTTCTGTAAGTCTGTTGCATCCACCTTTCATTCTTCCACGGGACACTCTGGCTGCACTTCCTTTCCATTCTCTTTCAAATTATCTGCTTTACTCCTATCCCACTGAGATCCTATTAAGTGAGTTTTGAACTGACCTGAGAAACAAACTATTTTATGTAAGATGCACAAAGGAGCTAATTATAGCTCAGTGACTTTATATTGTAGCATGTATGCATTCTGACCAGTTGGCCACTGAAGGAAGGGATCTAATGATGAGAATTGCAAGGGCTAGGACTGTCCAGGACCTGTTTCTGGCCAATGGGTCCCTCAGACCATCCCTCTCACTTTCCTGTGCATGGGGCAAGTGCCCTTTTGTAGTGTGATTATTCAAACACACACCAGAAGAGATTTCCAGTCCTTGTTTGTTTTTAATAAAGATAGATTACTCTGTAGTATTTTTTTCCTCATTAGACAGTCAAGGACTGTTTACTCTTTTGAACTTGGAGGCTTTAGGCAGATGCACTGTGAAACTTCATAGCAATCTCTCCTTTCTGGTTGGGCTGCTTATCAAGTGATCATTTATTCATAAATACTTGAGCACCCACATGTCCCATGTCAGGCACTCACAGTACCAGGATCCCTAGACCCTTTTACAAAAGCAGGAACTCAGACTGAACATCAAGAGATGCTGAATACACATAGTGTGGCATTGGGTTCCATATTTAATGCGAGAGTGTATGTTGTTTGGTTGCTAAGTTGTGTCCTCCTCCTTAAAACCCCATGGACTGCAGCACTCCAGGCTTCCATCTGCTGAAGTTTGCTCAAATTCATGTTCATCAAGTCGGGGATGCCATCCAACCATCTCATCCTCTGTTTCCCCCTCCTCCTCCTGCCCTCCATCTTTCCCAACTTCAGGGTTTTGGGGTTTATTTACTATACTTCTTTTCCTGACATTTTTTAAGGCTTTTAAGTTTTATAGAAATGACATTTTAAAAATATTTTTAAAGATTTTTCTTTTTTTTTTTCCTCAAAGTATTTCCATTGCCTGTTTTTTACTTGGCATCTAACAAACACACATGAACATAACTATCAACCTTGTTCTATATGAAAAATTACAGAGGAATCTGCTTACCAGAGGAAGGGGACTTTTCTAAACTTTATTTGAAACATGGCTGCAAAAGTGCTGGGCCTTTTAAAAGTCTAGTAGTATGCTATTTTATTGGTTATATGTGAAGCTTAATTATTAAAAAAATCCTTGTGTCTTCTGGCTAGCAACTGTTTTATGATACGAACAACTCTTTCTTTTCGAGAAGTGACATATTTTTGAAATAAAGTTTTATAATAAAATAGCAATGTGATGTTTGATTACTATATTTTATATATTTTTTGTGTCTTAAAGATGAGAAGCTGATCTTGGGAACAGGATAGGACAAAATTCAGTTTTGCAGAAATGGAGCTCAGGAAATATTGCAAACTTAAACCCCCTAACATTCTAGTCCTCCATATGAAATATTCTCAAGTATCCTTGATTTTCATAATGTTCAATTCAAAGCCCCATAAATCAAAAGAATCTAGGCCTAAAAGTTTTAATGCTCAAAATTGTAGACTAAATAATAATTAAATGGCTATTTGTCAGTATACTTTGCTTCTCTCAATAAATGTAAGAAATAGTAGTATTTATACCTTTATTACAATAAGATGTTATGACACATTGTTGAGGTGGCAAATTTTTACTGGTGAGTTTAAACCTATTTTTTTGTTTACAAATCAAAAATGAGTTTTAACTGATGCAGTGATGATCGTATATAAAAGGTAAACATGACTCAGCAATAATATTCCTGTCATTTCAAGCTATTTCTTTTTTTACATTTACTTTCGTCATTTGGGAAATTAGCAGCTAAAAGTATTCTCACGTAGGTCAAAACTGATTGTTCTGTGTGTGTGTGTGTGGTTATGTGTGTGTGTGTCCTGCTATGGTTTTAGATTTTCCAGCTTGAGTAGATAGATCCTGCAATGAACTGAGGGTCTGTGTCTCCCAAATGTCATCAGTTGAGATCTAATCTCCAATGTGATGGTATTTGAGGTGGAACCTTTGAAAGGTGATTTGGTCTTCAGGGCAGAACCCTCCTGTGTGGGATTAATGCATTTTTTTAAAAAAAGGAACTTGACTTTCATATAAATGTTTAGTGGTGTGAGATGTGTGTAAAATATATTTGCATCTGATAGAAAAGATCTCCAGTTCAGTTCAGTTGCTCAGTGTGTCTGACTCTTTGCGACCCCATGAATCACAGCACGCCAGGCCTCCTTGTCCATCACCATCTCCCAGAGTTCACTCAAACTCACGTCCATCAAGTCAGTGATGCCATCCAGCCATTTCATCCTCTGGCATCCCCTTCTCTTCCTGCCCCCAATTCCTCCCAGCATCAGAGTCTTTTCCAATGAGTCAACTCTTCGCATGAGGTGGCCAAAGTACTGGAGTTTGACCTCAGCATGATTCCCTCCAAAGAAAGCCCAGGGCTGATCTCCTTCAGAATGGAGTGGTTGGATCTCCTTGCAGTCCAAGGGACTCTCAAGAGTCTTCTCCAACACCACAGTTCAAAAGCATCAATTCTTCGGCACTCAGCTTTCTTCACAGTCCAACTCTCACATCCATACATGACCACTGGAAAAACCATAGCCTTGAATAGATGGACCTTTGTTGGCAAAGTAATGTCTCTGCTTTTCAATATACTATCTAGGTTGGTCATAACTTTTCTTCCACGGAGTAAGCGTCTTTTAATTTCATGGCTGCAATCACCATCTGCAGTGATTTTGGAGCCCAAAAAGATAAAGTCTGACACAGTTTCCAGTGTTTCTTCATCTATTTCCCATGAAGTGATGGGACCAGATGCCATGATCCTAGTTTTCTGAATGTTGAGCTCTAAGCCAACTTTTTCACTCTCCTCTTTCACTTTTATCAAGGGGCTTTTGAGTTCCTCTTCACTTTCTGCCATAAGGGTGATGTCATCTGCATATCTGAGGTTATTGATATTTCTCCAGGCAATCTTGATTCCAGCTTGTGCTTCCTCCAGCCCAGCGTTTCTCATGATGTACTCTGCACATAAGTTAAATAAACAGGGTGACAATATACAGCCATGACATACTCCTTTTCCTATTTGGAACCAGTCTGTTGTTCCATGTCCAGTTCTAACTGTTGCTTCCTGACCTGCATACAGGTTACTCAAGAGGCAGGTCAGGTGATCTAGTATTCCCATCTCTTTCAGAATTTTCCACAGTTTCTTGTGATCCATACAGTCAAAGGCTTTGGCCTAGTCAATAAAGCAGAAATAAATGTTTTTCTGGAACTCTCTTGCTTTTTTGATGATCCAGTGGATGTTGGCAATTTGATCTCTGATTCCTCTGCCTTTTCAAAAACCAGCTTGAACATCTGGAAGTTCATGGTTCATGTATTGCTGAAGCCTGGCTTGGAGAATTTTGAGCATTACTTTAGTAGCATGTGAGATGAGTGCAATTGTGCAGTAGTTTGAGCATTCTTTGGAGAAGGAAACAGCAACCCACTCCAGTATTCATGCCTGGAAAATCCCATGGACTGAGGAGCCTGGTGGGCTGCAATCCATGGGGTCACAGAGTTGGACACAACTGAACAACTTCTGTGTATGTGTGTGTGTTTGAGCATTCTTTGGCGTTGCCTTTCTTTGGGGTTGGAATGAAAACTGACCTTTTCCAGTCCTGTGGCCACTGCTGAGTTTTCCAAATTTGCTGGCGTATTGAGTGCAGCACTTTCACAGCATCATCTTTCAGGATTTGAAATAGCTCAACTGGAATTCCATCACCTCCACTAGCTTTGTTTGTAGTGATGCTCTAAGGCCCACTTGACTTCACATTGGAGGATGTCTGGCTCTAGGTCAGTGATCACACCATTGTGATTATCTTGGTCGTGAAGATCTTTTTTGTACAGTTCTTCTGTGTATTCTTGCCATCTCTTCTTAATATCTTCTGCTTCTGTTAGGTCCATACCATTTCTGTCCTTTATCGAGCCCATCTTTGCATGAAATGTTCCCTTGGTATCTCTGATTTTCTTGAAGAGATCTCTAGTCTTTCCCATTCTGTTGTTTTCCTCTATTTCTTTGCATTGATCGTTGAGGAAGGCTTTCTTATCTCTTCTTGCTATTCTTGGAACTCTGCATTCAGATGCTTATCTTTCCTTTTCTCCTTTGCTTTTTGCTTCTCTTCTTTTCACAGCTATTTGTAAGGCCTCCCCAGACAGCCATTTTGCTTTTTTGCATTTCTTTGCCATGGGGATGGTCTTGATCCCTGTCTCCTCTACAATGTCAGGAACCTCAGTCCATAGTTCATCAGGCACTCTATCTATCAGATCTAGTCCCTTAAATCTATTTCTCACTCCCACTGTATAATCATAAGGGATTTGATTTAGGTCATACCTGAATGGTCTAGTGGTTTTCCCTACTTTCTTCAATTTAAGTCTGAATTTGGCAATAAGGAGCTCATGATCTGAGCCACAGTCAGACTCCCGGTCAGTTTTTGCTGACTGTATAGCGCTTCTCCATCTTTGGCTGCAAAGAATATAATCAGTCTGATTTTGGTGTTGACCATCTGGTGATGTCCATGTGTAGAGTCTTCTCTTGTGTTGTTGGAAGAGGGTGTTTGCTATGACCAGTGCATTCTCTTGGCAAAATTCTATTAGCCTTTGCCCTGCTTAATTCCGTATTCCAAGGCCAAATTTGCCTGTTTCTCCAGGTGTTTCTTGACTTCCTACTTTTGCATTCCACTCCCCTATAATGAAAAGGACATCTTTTTTGGGTGTTAGTTCTAAAAGGTCTTGTAGGTCTTCATAGAACCGTTAAACTTCAGCTTCTTCAGCGTTACTGGCTGTGGCATAGACTTGAATCTTAGTTCTGTACAAATGAGGTACTATTACATAACTGTATTCCTTTAAATATTAACTTTAATAATCACATATGACACTTATGCAGTTTCTTTGTAAAGTAGTTCTAGGTAATTATGCCAGTCTGATTTGAGATTAAGCACTGTTAGAAATCATAGGAAGAAAAGGATATTTTTACAATAATTCACCAAGCTATTCCCAAGGACACCGTTTTTAGTATTTTGTTTATTTTTTCAAAAACTAGATTTTGCTGATCCAAGAACTATTTCTCCAATTTAATAATTCACATTCTGATTTAAAGTTCATTTCCAATATCAATATCTTCACAAAGCTCTCTCCGTCCCATTTAAGGTTGTTTAGTTCCCTGAGCTTCTTTGCTTTTTTGTGGTGCAGCAGATAAACTATCCTGATACATTAACACTGATATGCTGACAGTGTGTAATTATGCAATGTTTATAACTTTTGTTATTGTTCCCTTTGGGTGTCTCTCTCCCTGACCAGACTGACTGCATGAGAGTAGGGATCCTATGGACTGGCAGAACTTAAGGGCTAGTTAATATTTGTTGAGTATCTAAATGAGTGAATGGATAATTAAATGAATGAACAGATGGATAAATAAAATTTACTTAAACTTTAACTTGAGACTTCAAGAATATGAAGCCTATATATTTTATAGTAGTTTAAACTTTTGATATGATGTATTAAAACAATTGGGTTTCATCCAGAAATATGTTTATGAATGATACAAATGGTCTCCTTGAAGTCTTCTTAGAAATTTAAATGTCACTAACTTGTTTCAGTTCAGTTCAGTCGCTCAGTCATGTCCGACTCTTTGCGACCCCATGAACCACAGCACGCCAGGCCTCCCTGTTCATCACCAACTCCTGGAGTTCACCAAACCCATGTCCATCGAGTCAATGATGCCATCCAACCATCTCATCCTTTGTCGTCCCCTTCTCCTCCCACCCTAAATCCTTCCCAGCATCAGGGTCTTTTCCAATGAGTCAGCTCTTCGCATCAGGTGGCCAAAGTATTGGAGTTTCAGCTTCAGCATCAGTCCTTCCAATGAACACCCAGGACTGATCTCCTTTAGGATGGACTGGTTGGATCTCCTTGCAGTCCAAGGGACTCTCAAGAGTCTTCTCCAACACCACAGTTCAAAAGCATCAAGTCTTTGGCACTCAGCTTTTTTTATAGTCCAACTCTCAAATCCATACATGACCACTGGAAAAACAATAGCCTTGACTAACTTGTTTACATTTACATAATTTGAAATTAAAGTTTGATATACAAGTGTGGTCAGATTCCATATTCCAATTCCAATAAGGACTCTGTGGACTGTAGCCTGCCAGGCTCCTCTGTCCCTAGGATTCTCCAGGCAAGAATACTGGAGTGGGTTGCCATTCCCTTCTCTAGAGGATTTTCTTGACCCAGGGATTGAACCTGGGTCTCCTGCATTACAGACATATTGATTACCATCTGAGCTTCCAGGGAACCCAATAAGGAACTGACCTACTCTTAAATCTATATTGTAGAATAGAAATAATGCCATATTTAAAAATAAATTTTAAGGCAAGTCTTTTACAAATAATCATATATTTTGCTTTTATCCATAGATAATTTTGTTGTTAAAGAGTCATACAGACAATGCACAAAACAGATGTGCATTTTAATGAATTATGTTTATATATATGCCTGTGTAACCATGGTCCCAGGAAGAAACATAGAGTTGTTATACCAAAAGTGCTTACCAACCACAACACTCTTTACCCTGCCTAAGTATGACCTCCGATTTTTTAAATAATAATTTATTTTCTTTATATTTGCAGACTCAACATGTTCAGTCATCCTTTATAACCTGAGATTATATCACTCCATACTACATTTTGGTCTTGCAGATTTTTGAAACTTATACTCATGGAGTCAAACATGGCCCATCTTGCTTGTACATTTGGGGTATGCATATTTTTTTACTAATTTATAATATTCTAAAATAAAAGTATACCGTATTCATTTTTTCCATTTAACTGATGAACGTCTGAGTTCCTTCTAGTTTGGGGTTTTATAAGTAATGCTACAAATACCATTCTTGTTGTGGTGTTCTGAAATACATGTGAACCCATTTTGGAGGGTATATACCTGTGAGTAAGCCATAGGGAGTCTGATCATTACCTCTAGTGAATAAGATCAAGTTGTCTTCTAAAGTGGTTGTACCAGTCTTTACTTCCATGACCAATGCCAGAGAGGGCTTTTTGTTATACATTCTTGCTTGCATGGGGGCATCTCCAGTCCTTTCTGTTTTAGCTCTTCTGGTATGCTGCTGCTGCTGCTGCTAAGTCACTTCAGTCATGTCCAACTCTTCGCGACCCCATGGACTGCAGCCTACCAGGCTCCTCCGTCCCTGGGATTTTCCAGGCAAGAGTATTGGAGTGGGTTGCCATTGCCTTCTCTGTGTTCTGGTATATGTGCTTTTATCTATTTTGCTTCTTAAGTTCAGGCTAATAGTACATGGTAATACATATTGAAGTGTTATTACATTTAGCAAAGCATCCGTTTCTACCTTTTTAAATTTCTCTAATGTTTAAATTAGGCTAATGCTTGTAAATTACTTAATATCCAGCACTTAATAATTAAGCAAAATTATTTTCTGAAGCACTTCTTCCTTCATCTATTTTTGCCTTTGCCAGATCAAATACCATCATTTAGAATATAAGCATAAATTACAAAGTACCCTGTTAACCTCCCCGTGAGTTATTTTTATTCAACGAGCATCTTTCTCCATTTCAAAAGGTACTTTTTTCCCAAAGTAAATTACTTCACTAGGGAAAAAACAGTTAAATACACAGCACGTGTGTATGGTTTCTCATTTTTATTTGTCACAAAATATGTTGAAATGTAAAAAAAAATTGTCTGAATTTTCTTCCCAATGCATTTCTTGAAGTTATGAGAACCAAATTTCATAAACATTTTTCTATTGATACTTCCTCAATGTCTGGTGATTCTTGGTTCCCGTTATACCTGAATTAGGCAGTATTAAAAAGTTCTGATCTTTATAGGCGATAAAAATCTTGTTGTTAAACAGACTTTGGAAGAGCTAAATGTTATTTTCTAGGAATGCAAAAAATATCAAAATGAGGCAGGATTTGCTCTGCAGTAGCTTTTCCCAAGCCAGGCTTTCTGCATTTCTCAGAACAGTGACTTCAATATTTTTGCTTATTTGTTTATAAGATAAACCAATTTGTTAAATTTGGTAATTTTTTAGCTGGTTTTTGCCACATGGTAAACATGTGCCTGCCAGGTCTTCTGCAAACCCGGATAGAGAAACATTGGTCAAGACCTGTTTTTAGTTCCCCAGTTCACTAGAAACTTCCAAACATGCTGACATTTCTCTCCCAGTCCTGTAGGTTCCACCCCTTCCTTCTGTTCTCTGCCCCATTTGTATTTTCTCTGCTACAGATTCTTCTGCTTAATTTCGGAAACTGTGATGTAACCACTCATATTTCATCTTCTGGAGGTGCCTTGGAATATCATGTTCTTGATATTTCCTTCTTGATTCCTTTTGTTGTGTAGAAATTTATCTTTTTCCTCTTTCCTGTCACTTTGCTAAGTCGCTTCAGTCGTGTCCGACTCTGTGTGACCCCATAGACGGCAGCCCACCAGGCTCCCCCGTCCCTGGGATTCTCCAGGCAAGAACACTGGAGTGTGTTGTCATTTCCTTCTCCAATGCAGGAAAGTGAAAAGTGAAAGTGAAGTCGCTCAGTCGTGTCCGACTCTTAGCGACCACATGGACTGCAGCCTACCAGGCTCCTCCATCCATGGGATTTTCCAGGCAAGAGTACTGGAGTGGGGTGCCATCGCCTTCTCCTTCCTGTCACTTTAATGGGATTTTATTAAGGAGAAGCAATAAACTCAAATTCTGAACATATCTTAGTGGTTTCGAACAGAAACTCATTTATTTGTTTTAGCATTGGTGGAAAAAGAGAATCTACAGATGTCTTCTTTAATCAGCATCTTGTTTTACCCATTAGTATTCACAGATAGGACCCTTCTTGGCTTAATGTTGTCATATGCAACTGGATTATATATATTTTTTTACATTTTATATATAATTTTGAGAAGTATACCAACAAGTCAGAAGGGACAGTCAGTTTCTTAAGTACATTCTGCACTGATTTCTTTTGCCAGTTACATTTTGTTTTGTATTCCTAATGAACACATTTCATTTTAGTCTGTTCTAAACAATGAAAGCATGGGGATTAACCAAATTTTGAACACTTGTCCTCAATCATCTGTAAAATCTTCTGGGGCTAGAGCCTTTTGAGGCTGGTTTCACTTTGATAACTTTCTTATTTTTTTCCCTCATTTGGCTATGCTCACTTATTCCACAAAAGTAACATAAGGAGCTATTCTTGTGTAAAACGCTTGTGCAGGATGTATATGGAGTACATGGAATAAAACATGAAGCAAGAACCCTGTACATACACGTATGTACCCTCTGAACTTTCACACGTGTTCTTTCTCTCTGCATTTCCCTCTTTTTTTCCCAACTTCTGTTCTCATAGGTGATGGTTTTTATCCTTCGTCTCATTTTTCTGAGTGTGTGTGTGTTCAGACACTTCAGTCATGTCCGATTCTGTCTGACCCCATGGACTTGACTTAGTCTACCAGGCTCCTCTGTCCATGGGATTTTCCAGGCAAAAATACTGGAGTGGGTTGCCATTCCCTCCTCCAAGGATCTTCCCAACCCAGGGATTGAACCCACATCTTCTGTGTCTCCTACATTGCAGGCAAATTCTTTCCTACTCGGCCACCGGAAAAGCCCCTCCTTTTTCTGTACATTTCTATATATCAGTGTTCTTCTGTGCTCCCCAGAGTCATTCCAATTGCATGTCCCTTACAGGCTGACTTTGAGGAGCTCTCCATGTCTTTTTGTGTAACCTTATCTTTCGTTGTCATACTTCTTCATTTTTATTGGCATTTGTTTTTTTGTGATTTATGGCATTTATTTTGTGTTTCCGACGTATCTTGCTTCTTGTTTGTTGTCTTTTACATGTAATTAGATGTTTTAGTCACTTGTCTAGGCTTTTGAAATTTTGTAGCTTATTTCTTGTTCTCTAAAGAGTATTCTTGTATTTAATGTATGTATTTGAATATTTTTGGAAATCAGTGTCTACAGTTAATTGTCGTTTTTGTTGTCTGCAATCCCAGTCTGAACATGCTTTCCTTACTCCCAGTTCTGTCCTAGGGGTCATGTGGGAATGAGCAACGCCTTGAGCACCATTTTTGTTTTAAATTCTGTACTTCACTTTTCCCTTTACCTGTCGCTGTCTCTTAAAATGTAAATGTTCCCTTGGGCAATGAATCTTTCTGTTTCTCCCCTAAACCTGTTTTGTTGGCATCCTTTTGAAGGCTAGTTTTCCAGAGAATTGAATTCTATGTTCAAAACACTTCTTAATAATAAGAAATTCGACAGTATCGCCAGTGTCCTATGTTGCTGAGGATAATTCTCATAATTCTGAAGCAAATCTGTTTATTGTTTCTTTGTCACGTTCTTGGTTTAACTTCTATCTTTTCCTCCCTACTCATTATATTCTTAAATACTTCATGATTCTTACAGTTTTCAAAACTTCTTTTCTCTGCAAAAATCTTCCCATTGTTTTTACACTTTAACAGCCTAAGTGGCCTTAAAATGACTAAGAACCATTTTCCTCTTAAATATTTTAAAAACTCAATTGTCATGCAGCATTTAGTGATAATTGTATGCCTTTTTCTTCATAACACCTTTCATAGCTTAAGTATTCTCTCTACTTACATGAGTATGAGCATTCCTCTCTTCCGTTAGGATTTTCCCCAAGTATGCCTGGATATGAATCCCTTTACATTTATTTGCTTTTCCATGAGCCTTTTCAGTTTGCCAACCACAGATTTTTTTTTTTTCTTTTCGTCCCACTGACCTTGTCTTTAGCTGTCCTACCATCTTTTATCGCATCTATTTTGTTTGTCCTGCTTTCTTCTTTTATAAGACCTATAATTACAGGCTTCAACTTCCATGGATTGTCCTGCATGCTGACTCTGCTTTCTCAATAGTTCCATTTTTTTCCCCCTGACTTTAAAACAGTATTTCTTAAGTAAATCATCTAGTTCTGTTTCAGTTTTTTGAGGTGTCTTTTCTACTCTAATCAACTGTTCAATTAAAGAAATATTACTGTTATTCAGACACACACACAGCCTTCATCCATATAAATACTGCCTGGAAAAGGACAAAGCCAAAAACTGGCTGACAGAGGTGAGAAATAAAGTATAGCAATTTACTGATGTACATGGTTTTATACTTCCATGCTCAAAGTCAATTCCTGTATAAAATCCAGTTCAAGATTTTAGGCTGGGGTTGATAGTTAGTAGTATTTGCTGAATATTCTCAGGCATTTATTTAACCAAGCATTGTGGAATATTAGATGTTTTACTGCTCTTGGTGCTTCAAAAGGCTAATTTTATCTAATTTTCATGATAATATTTCCATCTCCAGTTTATAAATATGCAACTTGTCAAGGGACACAGGACTGTTTTTGGACTCCAAAGTGTTTTATTTCAGATTATCCTTGTTTTAAGAAAATTTAAAAATAAAATGATGCTTATTAAAAAAAAGCCTACCTTTAGAAGGATAAATATAAACTATAGCCAATTTGAAAACTTTCCTATAATTTAATTTACAATTGAGATTGTAAATATTTTCAGCTTTTACTAACTTGTAAGTTAAAAAACACTCGCTCCTTGGAAGAAAAGATATGACTAACCTAGACAGCATATTAAAAAGCAGACATTGCTTTGCCGACAAAGATCTGTATAGTCAAAGCTATGGTTTTTCCAGTAGTCATGTACACATGTGAGTTGGACCATAAAGAAGGCTGAGTGCCGAAGAACTGATGCTTTTGAGTTGTGGTGCTGAAGAAGGAGAGTCCCTTGAATAGCAAACAGGTCAAACCAGTCAATCCTAAAGGGAATCAACCCTGAATATTCATTGCAAGTACTGATGCTGAATCTCCAATACTTTGGCCACTGATGTGAAGTGCTGATTCTTTGGAAAAGACCCTGATGCTGGGAAAGATTGAAAGCAAAGGAGAAGCGGGTAGCAGAGGATGAGATGGTTGGATTGCATCACCAACTCAATGGACCTGAAATGAGCAAACTCCAGGAGATAGTGAAGAACAGGGGAACCTGGCACCCTGCAGTCCATGGAGTAGCAGAGAGTCAAACACAACATAGCAACTGAACAACAAGAGCAAAATACATAATTTAGATTTCAGTATTATAAACTTTGTAGAAAATAATTAGCCAGGTAAAGATACTTAGTTTGAATACTTGTAAATACCTATGTTTTAAATATCTAAGCTTGTTTGGAAATTCACTGAAGAACCACTGTGCATAATTTTAGCATTGACCATTAAGTAAACTTTCTTTAAAAGAGTAAATGTTATATAAAATCCAGCAAAGCAAACTTTACAGAGGCAGCAAGAATGCTGTAAAAACTTAATAGGGGGAACTATAAGTGTCCTACAAACAAATATTCTTTTAAACATCTTATTTACTCTTTTAAAATAAAAAAAGGGAATGCATATTTACTGAACTCTACCTTATAAGGTCTATTTGAAACAAACTTATAAGATGATGGTATAACACTCCTTTACTCTCATGAGGAAACAGAGTATCTAAGGAATAAATGACTTTGATCAAAATTAATTGAATAATGTTATTGTTCAGTCGCTCAGTCATGTCTGACTCTTTGTGACCCCATGGACTGCAGCACACCAGGCTTCCTTGTCCTACACCATGTCCCAGAACTTGCTCAAACTCATGTCCATTGAGTCTATGATGTCATCTAACCATCTCATCCTCTGTCATCCCCTTATCCTCCTGCCATCAATCTTTCCCAGCATCAGAATCTTTTCTATTGAGCTGGTTCTTCACATCAGGTGGCCAAAGGATTGGAGTTTCAGTATTAGCATCAGTTCTTCCAATGAATATCCAGGGTTGATTTCCTTTAGGATTGATTGGTTTGATCTCGTTATCCAAGGGACTCTCAAAAGTCTTCTCCAACACCACAGTTTAAAATTGAATAATGAATGACCACTAATTTTCAAGCCTGATGTATGCCATCTCTCTCCATCAATCTTTTTTCTTCCTCACATAGCAGTGTTTTAAAACCTAGAAACCCAAAATATTAAGCTTATGACTAATACTTGACTCTTCAATCTTACTTAAAAAGGAAAGATTGCATAAAAGTATTTAAAATTTCATAATGCAATCTTATGTAGATTAATAAGAGCTAATACTTACTAAGAATCTATTTACCAAAGAGTTATGTATTATTACACTGTAAAGGGTCAGTTTTCATTCCAATGCCAAAGAAGGTCAAGGCCAAAGAATGCTCAAACTAGCACATGATTGTGCTTATTTCACATGCTAATAAGGTAATGCTCAAAATCTTTCAAGCTACTGTTCAGGTTCAACAGTACAGGAACCAAGAACTTTCAGATGTACAAGCTGAATTTAGAAAAGGTGAGGAACCAAAGATCAAATTGCCAACATCTGTTGGATGATAGAAAAAACAAAGGAATTGCCACCCCCCAAAAACCATCTACTTCTGTTTCATTGACTGTGCTAAAGCCTTTGAGTGTATGGTTCAAAACA
This sequence comes from Bos grunniens, assembly GCF_055505025.1. Taxonomy (NCBI): domain Eukaryota; kingdom Metazoa; phylum Chordata; class Mammalia; order Artiodactyla; family Bovidae; genus Bos; species Bos grunniens. The sequence continues at coordinate 12,961,954 of NC_141191.1, forward strand.
AACTCAAAACAAATTCTTAAAGAGATGGGAGTACCAGACCATATTACCTGTCTCCAGAGAAGCCTGTATGCAGTTCAAGAAGCAACAGTTAGAACTGGACATGGAAGAAGGGACTGGTTCCAAATTGGGAATGAGTACATCAGTGCTATATACAGTTACCCTGCTTATTTAACTTATATACAGAGTACGTCTTGTGAAATGCCAGGCTGAATGAAGCACAGCTGGAATCAAGATTGCAGGGAGAAGTATCAATAACATCAGATATGCCAATGACACCGCCCTAATGGCAGAAAGCAAAGAGGAACTAAAGATCTGTTTTATGAGTGTGAATGAGGAAAGTGAAAAGGCTGGCTTAAAACTCAACATTCAGAAAACGAAGCTCATGGCATCCAGTCCCATTGCTTCATGGAAAATAGAAAAGGGGGAAAGAAAAAAACAGGAAGAGTGACATATTTTTTTCCTTAGTCTCTAAAATCACTGTGGACAGTGGCTGTGACCTTGAAATTAAAAGATGTATGTTTCTTGGAAGAAACCTAAGATAAACCTAGACAGCATATTAAAAAGCAGAGATATCACTTTGCTGACAAAGTCTGTATAGTCAAAGCTATGGTTTTCCCTGTAGTCATGTGCAGATGTGAGAGTTGAACCATAAAGAAGGCTGAGCACCAAAGAATAGATGCTTTTGAACTGTGGTGTTAGAAAAGATTCTTGAGAGTCTCTTGGACAGCAAGGACATCAAACCAGTCAATCCTAAAGGAAATCAACCCTGAATGTACATTGAAATGACTGATGCTGAAGCTGAAGCTTCAATACTTTGGCCACCTGATATGAAGAGCTGACTTATTGGAAAAGACCCTGATGCTGGGAAAGACTGAGGGCAGGAGGAGTAGGTGACAGAGGACAGGATGGCTGGATGGCATCGTAGAATGAATGGACATGAATTTGAGCAAAGTCTGGGAGATAGTGAAGGACAAGGAAGCCTGGCACGCTGCAGTCTATGGGGTCTCAGAGTCAGACACGACTGACTGAGTCAACAACAACAACACCTATTTACAGTTAAGGAAATGGAGACACAAAATTTAAGCAGTATTCCTAAGGCTGTGCAGCCACTAAGCAGTTGAGAATGGATTCAAATCACGGAGTTTGGCTCCTGATTGAAGATTGGGAACCATGACAAAATATTGTCTTTATGAGAACACTCTACCAAATTATTGCCACCCCAAACTGAAGTTGTTAATACCTTTCTTCTTCTTCAATTAATATTATGAAACTGGAAATGTGATAAAATTCTCAGTCTTACTTATCATCATTAGGCAATTATTAGCATGAACTTAACATCTAGCTTCTCTGTTAATTATTACATGATTGTGTACTTAATATGTTTAGGAGATGCATAACATTTAGCGCCACCATGCATGTTACCTCTAACAGCATTCTGAAAGTTATTGTTTTCATTAAATGCTTGAGTTCCCACACAGAAAGTCCATGATGAGCAGATGAAGAACTTGTGCCAGAGTATAAACAGACACAAGACTTAAATCATCAAGAAATCTTACAGAAAAACAAACAAACAAACAAAACATATAAATATATAGGTTTACTGATAGAGTTGATTCATATCAGGCATCTTGCTACTGCTAAGTCACTTCAGTCGTGTCCGACTCTGTGCAACCCCATAGACGGCAGCCCACCAGGCTCCCCCGTCCCTGGGATTCTCCAGGCAAGAATACTGGAGTGGGTTGCCATTTCCTTCTCCAATGCATGAGAGTGAAAAGTGAAAGTGAAGTTGCTCAGTCGTGCCCGACTCTTTGAGACCCCATGGACTGCAGCCCACCAGGCTCCTCTGTCCATGGGATTTTCAAGGCAAGAATACTAGAGTGGGGTGCCATTGCCTTCTCCGATCAGGCATCTTACATGGCACCAAAGCACCTTACCTCACTGTCTGCTCATCACACCAACCCACACAATAGTAGCTTTCTGTGGACCTCACTGGAGTGTTTACAGTTGACTTTGAACAATGAGGTGATTAGGGATGCCTCCTGTCCATGCAGTGACATATATCTTTCAATTGGGTCTCTGTATCTGAGATTTAGCATGTACATATTTTACCAACAGTAGATCTTATAACACTGTAGTATTTACTATTAAAGAAACTTTACATACGAGTGGACCCATGCAAGTAAAAGCCCTATTATTCAAGGATAGCCTTCCCTGGTGGCTCAGATGGTAAAGCATCTGCCTACAATGCAGGATCGATCCCTGGGTTCAATCCCTGGGTTGAACTTCTGGAGAAGGAAATGGCAACCCACTCCAGTACTCTTGCCTGGAAAATCCCATGGATGGAAGAGCCTGGTAGGCTACAGTCTACCTACAATGCGGGATCAATCCCTGGGTTAGATCCCTGGGTCAGGAAGATCCTCTGGAGAAGGAAATGGTAACCCACTCCAGTACTCTTGCCTGGAAAATCCCGTGGATGGAAGAGCCTGGTAGGCTACAGTCCGTGGGGTCGCAAAGAGTCGGACACGACTGAGTGACTTCACCTCACTTTATTCAAAGATCAGTGTGTTAGGAAAGGATAGATCCATTTCATTTTTACTTTTTATTGCCAAATCGCTCCCTATCTTGTTTAATAGTTGCACTTCTGCTGGAGTGTGTGATATTTTCAGGCACCTACCCTACATCGTTGTTAGTATTTGATGTTGTCACTTAGATTTCTGTCAATCTTTTCGATGAGAAATGCTGTCTTATGTTAACTTGCATTTACTTTATTGTTAGATCCTTCATATATGGTCACTAATAACTTCTTCCATATATCCATTTACCATTTGGATGTCTTTTTTGTTGATTTAACTTTTTTTAAGTAGGTAAATATTTTTCCACATTTATTGACATATAACATTGTATAAGTTTAAAGTTTGCAACATGGTGATTTGATATGTGTTTGTGTGTGTGTGTGTGTGTGTGTGTGTGTGTGTATACAGAGGTCTTCCCTGGTGGCTTACATGGTAAAGACTCTGCCTGTAATGTAGGAGACCCAGGTTTGATCCCTGGGTTGGGAAGATCCCCTGGAGAAAGGAAAGGCTACCCTCTCCAGTATTCTTGCTTGGAGAATCCTGTGGACAGAGGAGCCTGGCAAGCTATGGTCTAGGAGGTCTCAAAAATTCAAACACAACTGAGTAACTAATACACACACACATACACCTATATATAGAATATACACACATATATGTATTTGTATACACATATATGTATGTGTGTATATAGTTTATATACATTGTATATATTGTACATTTTATGTATATGTACATTGTATATTTACATACACTCCAGTATTCTTGCCTGGAGAATACCATGGACGGAGGAGCCTAGCAGGCTACAGTCCATGGGGTCACAGAGTCAGACATGACTGAGCAGCTTCACCTTCACTTTCACACAATGTATGTAAATATATATATATATAATATAATATAATATATATATGTATATCTTGAAATTAAAAGGTTATTTAGACATAATAAAGTTACTTAAGACATCCTTCACGTTACAAAATTACTTATCTTAGCAACTTTCAAATACATGATGCGCTATTGTTAACTATGGTCACAGTGATGTGCATTAGCTCCTCAGAATTTTTTATCTTGTAACTGGACATTTGTACCCTTTGGCAAGACTTCTGTTTTCCCTTTCCTACAGCCCCTGAAAGCCACATTCTTTTCTATGAGTTTGCCTTTTTCAGACTTCATATATAAGTGAGACTTTCTGTGTCTGAATTCTGTCACAGCATTGTCTGCCCTCCAGATAATCCATGTTATTGTGAATACCAGGGCATCTTTATTTTTATGGCTAAATTAACATTTTGACATGCCTCTGGGTGTACTCATGTATGTGGTGTGTGTATGTCTATATATCAAATTTTCTCTATTTATTTATCTATCAAGATACCAAGGTGAAAAAAAAAAAAAAGATACCAAGGTGTTTCCATGACTACTATGAATAATGCTGCAAAGAATATCAGAATGCAGCAACTTCTGATTTCTTGTTGATAACTTATTTCTCTACTAAATTTTGCAAAAATACTCAATATCTATTTTATTCAGACTCTTAACATTTTAAATTCATTGTTAAAACTTTCAAAAGATATACAAAGAAATTTCTTTCAAATTTATAATTTGGAGAATACAAGATATATATCAGGCTTTCAGTCAGTGGTTAAGAGAGAGGCATTGTTGATTCCACTTCCAGAGACAGCAAGGTTACTAGGAATATGGTCCCTAAACTTCCAAACTGAACTCAAAATTGAATGGAAGATAGAACTGTTGAAAGGTTAAATTACAATGCATTAAACCCATTCCGTTAAGGATGGTGTTGCAAAATTTGCTTGCCTTCACAGGATGGTCTGATCCATATTTGAAGGTGGGCGGGCTACACTCAACAGGGTCACAAAAGAGTCGGACATGACTTAGTGACTAAACAACAAATAGCAACAACAAAATCATTTCTAGGTTGAGAAGTGACGAAGTTATACAAGTAGAGGACATAGCATTTGCAAATATAATGGAGACGGGAAATAGCTAAATATAAGAGGGGTGATCAGGCAGTGTGATCAGAAAGAAGATAATATAGCAAACGATGGGAATGGGACCAGATTATAATGGCCTTTTCATTCAACATGCTCTCACTTGGGTTTCCCTGGTGGCTTAGTGGTAAAGAACCTGCCTGCCAATGCAGAAGATGCGGCTTTGATCCCTCAGTTCAGTTCAGTCGCTCAGTCATGTCCGACTCTGCAACCCCATGAATCGCAGCACGCCAGGCCTCCCTGTCCATCACCACTCCTGGAGTTCACCCAGACTCACGTCCATCGAGTCAGTGATGCCATCCAGCCATCTCATCCTCTGTCGTCCCCTTCTCCTCCTGCCCCCAATCCCTCCCAGCATCAGAGTCTTAGATCAGGGTAATACCTTGAAGTAGGAAATGACAACCCACATCAGTATTCTTTCCTGGGAATTGTCACGGACAGAAGAACCTGGCAGACTACAGTCCATGAGTCACAAAAAGAGTCAGACACAACTTAGCAACTAAACAACAACAATTTTTGTAGTTGTTAAGTTTGCTGTGTTTATGTATTTTTGAAAACAGCACTTTTTGAAATAAAAATATGGTATATTAATTCTAGTTCAAATAAGATTTTGTGAATGATCCTAAGAACTCATAAATAAATATTGTTTTGATAGTACAATCATTTAGCAAATTTGGATAACTCATTAGCTACCTTGTGAAGCACAATCCACTTCTATCATTTGGAGACTTCCTCTAATTATTAGAAAAAATTCTTCTTTGCTCACCACTTAAAATCTTTGTCAAATTCTTTTCTCTGCCCCTTGAAGGTTAAGATTTTTTTTTTTCTTGACCTTGATGATTAGAGACATCTCTCATATTGGAGACCATTACTGGATCTACAACCTCCTGGAATTCTGAACACTTTCTTAGGTCAGCCCTCAAATCAAAATGTGTAAGTTTTGTTCTGCCTTTGTTCTTTTCACTGCTTAAGGTCACCAGAAATAGAATGGCCTTGATATTTGGGGATGAGGCTTGAGAAACACATTCATCATGCTTTTAAACCTCAAAACCATGTTATTAGCATAATCACCATATACTTTCTGATTCAACACAAGACTGTTAACAGCAATCATGTTTTATCATTATCAGGAATCACTTCAATTGGACAGTAAATGCTTGCAATTGCAGGCTCTGCTTCATGATCACTGAATCTCATTTTGACTGAATGAAATGTGATTATTAGGCAATTTCTGAGTTACAGTCCACCTCTCACCTACCTTGTATGGCTGCAAATTGATTTACCAATACCGTTTACCCTCATGATCTTGTATTTCTTATAATATCCATTAGCTTTATCTCCCGGTTTTATAATAAGTTAACTTTACTTCCATAGAAGAGGTTAGGTAGTTAATACGAGTTGACCTTATTCTGTTTGGATTTACTCCTATTTATGGTGCTTGCATTCTAGAACTTGTTTCTCTGATTTTCATGGCAAAATGGCTGTACCCAAATTCAACAAAAGTATAAGCTAAGGATTTTATATCTAATGTAAATATAAATGTATATGAACAGGTAAATCAAATGTATCAAACTTGCAAAAAAAAAAAAACTAATGGGGAAGTCTTTATTTGAAACATGAAGGAAATACCATGCTTTCCCCTGCTTGATAGATGATTTCTGGGGATTGAATTAAGTTTGTTAAGCAACTGTAATTAAAGATCAGTGATCTGAAAGAGCTAATTACCCAAGATCAATGTTGATGGTATTCTAAGTTTGTTCCATATCAGGCTCAGAGTGTTTATGTCATGAAACATTTTCTTTATCAGCACACAAAAAAATATGTGCACTTTCACTAATGTTTAGAAACTGAAATATCATCCGCTTATTTCATTGTTGGCAAATGCAATATAAAGCTGAAATTTATTTCAATTACAATTCTTTTCCCACACGTTAAAGCTATTTTAACCTTTAGCAGCATACAATTATTACAGAATAGATCATTTTTAATGATTCATTATGTATGAGGTCATTTGACAATGCAATTAGCTTTGTGATGAAATTTCTATTCTTTTGATCATTCTGTACCTATAATGAATGAGGAGAGTTTTATATCTAATTTCCTGAAATTAGAAGATTAAAGATAGAAACAGGCTCTTGTATTTAAATGAGACTTGAAATGACTAGCTTGCATTAGTCCTTCAGATGTGCACCCTAGACGGGCAGAACTTTGACTATGGTGTTACTGTTTTTTTTTTTTTCTCATTATTCATTCAGCAGCTCCACTGATACTGTGCTGTCTGCTTCCATCATCACCCACATTTTCAAAATGTGCTTTTAACTATGATCTGGAGATAAAAGAATAGGTCTTGCATGTTCTCAGGAATGACATGCTTCAGCATAGAATGCAAAAGACTAAGAAATGTGGCCAAAAAGCTAGAATGGAATTTCTGAAAACCTATTCAAGTATTATTGCACTGTGCTATAGAAACATTTGCTTGGGGTCATACTTTTTTTTTTTCATTGTTGCCCAGACATTTACTATATATACATTTTAGAGTATATTCTTATATCTAAGCTTTTATTTTGCATACTGGTTAATCAATGAGGCATAATGTTTTCAATTTCAAATAGATTTCAAACCAAAAGCAACATTTATAGTTAATGAAATTTATATGGGTTTTTATTTTCTATCCAGTAAATATAAAAAGAGATCCATTGATGTTAAAAAATAAGATAAAATGAATTCTAGATCTATTAAGCTTTGGTTAAAGATAAAACCATAGCTGAAGCACATTATATATGCCTTTGTGATTTAATACTCTCAAGATACTTACTTTTTGTGGCTCATCACAAGAAACCATAATTTTATATTGAATTGACTGATGGTTTATGAAAATTTTTAAAAGATAAACTTGTTTGTGGATTAAGTTTTAATTTGGGCTGAATCCCACCCCCCCCCCAAAAAAAAAGATCTCCAGGAGAATATCTTTATTGGGGTTGATATCAAAGTTTTATAAACATAATTTTTAAAAGCAAGTTTGGGAAAACTAGTAAATAGGATATAATTCTTTTCATAAACAGAAACAAGATTTATTTGTACTTAATACATCTTTTAAAGTGAAATTACTTTTATAGGACTCATATGAATTGGTATGTAGGATAAGCAAAAAGTAAAAATTTCTTGATAAAGTATAGTCAATTCCTCATTAAGAATGGTTATAAATGGAATTGGTACAATAGATAATTCCAGTCATTTCACATTGGATTTTGAAATGTTGCAATTAGAAATTCTTGGCCTTATATATAACTTTATCTGATATTTTGGAATTCTCATAAGGCCACCCTGGCATATTAGTTTATGGCCTGATATTCCAAACCTCAGATGTCGGACAGTTCTGTAAGAAGTACATATGGGTTCTTGTTTTTCTTTCCATTAATGTATTCTTTGGAGAAGACAATGGCAACCCACTCCAGTACTCTTGCCTGGAAACTCCCTTGGACGGAGGAGCCCAGTAGGCTGCAGTCCATGGGGTCGCTAAGAGTCGGACACGACTGAGCGACTTCACTTTCACTTTTCCTTTCATGCATTGGAGAAGGAGATGGCAACCCGCTCCAGTGTTCTTGCCTGGAGAATCCCAGCGACAGGGGAGCCTGGTGGGCTGCCGTCTATGGGATCACAGAGTCCGCCATGATTGAAGCAACTTAGCAGCAGCAGCAGCAATGTACTCTTACAAGACAGATAATAAGTAGATAAATAGATTGACTACCTCTCAACATATACAAACCAATAAAATTGAAGACACATCTTTTAACTGGAAAAAAACAGGAATTACCATGTATAAGATAGATGATTTAGAATACAATTTATAATAAAATCAATCTTCAGAATGAAATATTTTGTAAAATTTTCTGTCTGCAGCATTTCCTGATGTTCTTGATTTTAAATATTAATCATCAATCTCAGTGACTCCACTTGTCCAACACTTTATGACCCCATGGACTGCAGTACACCAGGCTTCCCTGTCCATCACTGACTGGCAAGTTTACTCAAACTCATGTCCATTGAATGGGTGATGCCATTCAACCATCTCATCCTCTGTTGTCCCCTTCCCCTCCGGCCTTCAATCTTTCCCAGCATTAGAGTCTTTTCCAGTGAATCAGCTCTTCACATCAGATGGCCAAAGTATTGGAGTTTTAGCTTCAGCATCAGTCCTTCTGATGGATATTCAGGACTGATTTCCTTTAGGATGGACTGGTTGGACCTCCTTGCACTGCAAGAGACTCTCAAGAGTCTTCTCCAACACCACAGTTCAAAAGCATCAATTCTTCAGCACTCAGCTTTCTTTATAGTCCAACTCACATCCATACATGACTACTGAAAACACGATAGCTTTGACTAGACGGACCTGTGCAGCAAAGTAATGTCTCTGCTTTTTAATATGCTGTCTAGTTTGGTCATAGCTTGTCTTCCATGGAGCAAGTGTATTTTAATTTCATGGCTGCAGTCACAATCTGTAGTGATTTCGGAGCCCAGGAATATAAAGTCTCTCACTGTTTCTATTGTATCCCCATCTATTTGCCATGAAATTATGGGACCAGATGACATGATTTTAGTTTTCTGAATGTTGTGTTTTTAGCCAACGTTTTCACTTTCCTCTTTCACTTTCATCAAGAGGCTCTTTAGTTCTTCTTTGCTTTATGCCATAAGGGTGGTGTCATCTGCATATCTGAGGTTATTGATAATTGTCCTGGCAATTTTAATTTCAGTTTCTGTTTTACCAGCCAGCATTTCTATGATATACTCTGGATATAAGTTAAATAAGCAGGGTGACAATACACAGCCTTGATGTACTCCTTTCCCTATTTGGAACCAGTCTGTTATTCCATGTCCAGTCCTAACTGTGGCTTCTTGACCTGCATCCAGATTTCTCAGGAGACATGTCAGTTTGTCTGGTATTCCCATCTCTTTATGAATTTTCCACAGTTTTTTGTGATTCACAGTCAAAGGCGTTGGCATAGTTAATCAGAAGTAGATGTTCCTGGATCTCTTGATTTTTCGATGATCCAATGGATGTGGGCAATTTGATCTCTCATTCCTCTGCCTTTTCTAAGTCCAGATTGAACACCTGGAAGTCATGATTCACTTACTGGTGAAGCCTGACTTGGAGAATTTTGAGCATTACTTTGCTGGCGTGTGAGATGAATGCAATTGTACAGTAGTTTGAGCATTCTTTGGCATTGTCTTTCTTTGAGATTGGAATGAAAACTGACCTTTTCCAGTCCTGTGGCCACCGTTGAGTTTTCCAAATTTGCTGTCATATTGAGTGCAACAGCTTAGCAGCAGCATCTTTTATGATTGAAATAGCTCAACTGGAATCCTTCAGGTCAACTAACTTTGTTCGTAGTGATGCTTCCTAAGGCACACTTGAGATCCCATTCTTGGATGTCTGGCTCTAGGTGAGTGATCACACCATCATGGTTTTCTGGGTCATGAAGATCTTTTTTGTACAGTTCTTTTGTGTATTCTTGCCACCTCTTCTTAATAGTTTCTGCTTCTGTTAGGTCCATACCATTTCTGTCCTTTATTGCGCCCATCTTTGCATTGAATGTTCCCTTGGTATCTCTAATTTCCTTGAAGAGATCTCTAGTCTTTCCCTTTCTATTGTTTTCCTCTATTTCTTTGCATTGATCACTGAGGAAATCTTTCATATCTCTCCTTGCTATTCTTTGGAACTCTGCATTCAAATGGGTATATCTTTCCTTTTCTCCTTTGCCTTTAACTTCTCTTCTTTTCTCTTCTATTTTTAAGACCTCCTCAGACAACCATTTTGCCTTTTTTAATTTCTTTTTCTTGGGGATGGTCTTGATCATTGCCTCTTGTACAATGTCATGAACCTCCATCCATAGTTCTTCAGGCACTCTGTCTATCAGATCTAATCCCTTGAATCTATTTGTCACTTCTACTGTATAATCATAAGGGATTTGATTTAGGTCATAACTGAATGGTCTAGTTGTTTTCTCTACTTTCTTCAATTAAAGTCTGAATTTGGCAATATGGAGTTCATGATCTGAGCCACAGTCCACTCCCGGTCTTGTTTTTGTTGACTGTGTATAGCTTCTCCATCTTTGGCTGCAAAGAATATAATCAATCTGATTTTGGTATTGACCATTTAGTGATGTCCATGTGTAGAGTCTTCTCTTGTGTTGTTGGAAGAGAGTGTTTGCTATGACCAGTGTGTTCTCTTGGCAAAACTCTGTTAGCTTTTGGCCTGCTTCATTCTGTACTCCAAGGCCATATTTGTCTGTAACTCCAGGTATTTCTTGACTTCCAACTTTTGCATTCCAGTCCCCTATAATGCAAAGGACATCTCTTTTGGGTGTTAGTCTTAGAAGGTCTTGTAAGTCTTCATAGAACCATTCATCTTCAGCTTCTTCAGCATTATTGTTTGGGGTATAGACTTGAATTACTGTGATATTGAATGGTTTGCCTTGGAAATGAACAGAGATCATTCGGTTGTTTTTGAGATTGTATCCAAGTACTGCATTTCAAACTCTTTCATTGACTGTGATGACTACTCCATTTCTTCTAAGGGATTCTTGCCCACAGTAGTAGATATGATGGTCTTCTGAGTTAAATTCACCCATTTCAGTCCATTTTAGTTCACTGATTCCTAAAATGTCGATGTTCACTCTTGCCATCTTAAAATTGAGTAATGTTTGTAGGAAAAAGAATCTTTAGAACATACATATGCCCAATACTTGTTCATTTGAAATAATAAATACCCACATTAAGTAGTAGATAAATATATAAATGAACCATAAATTGAGGCATGGCTAAATTTTTATAAGGCTTGTAAATGTCATTTCACTGTGTACTATTTGTATAATTGGCTACAATCCAGTTTATAAAAGTTATATGACTTTTGTTTTTTTTTTACAAATTAGCCTCTGTGAAAACCTATTTTTTCTATTATCTAATGATTAAATAGTCCCTTTATTCTCAAAATTTGTGGATATACAAAGGGATAAACATACAAGTTGCAACACTACTTTCAATATTTTAACTTTTATATTTTGTTCATTCAGTAATGAATGTTATCTTCACAGACCTAGTTGTTGCCTGAAATAATTAAATATATATTTCTCTAAAAGGAAATATTATAATAAGTAAAAAAATAATGGAAGTACTTAAAGACATTTTTTCAAAGGGGAAAAAAAGTGTTATGCATAAAAATGTAACATGTAGGAAATGGAATTTAATATGTTTGTTTTACTCTATTTTTATCCTCAAATTATCTGTTAGTTTAATCTTTTGTGGTCTTTCTAAAAGAAGGATTACTAAGACCTTTGCTACATACAAAAATTAATCAATACTGAAATAATATTTAAAACTCTGTACTAATCTTTATTGCTCTGTAATCTCTTTTTGAATCTTTTAGCAAATGCAAACACAGAGTTTAATTAGTTGAGATACTACAAATCTCCAAGCAAGCATCACATTGATAAGCTGGAGAAATCAGCATTAGATGATCATTCTTCAGAGAATGAGATATTAATGAATTGACATTTTAAAAAATTCTAGTTAATGTCTCTAAAGTACTATTTTGCATTATATTATTTGTAAGACAGGCTTTATTCTAAAAATTAATCATATATAATTATTAAACAAAAGTCTTCCGTGTTTAAATGTAAGACTGTTCTTATTGAAAAGGAGATTTTAACAGACTAGGCACACTAAAAAAAGTATTAATGTGATTTTGTAAGAAAAGATTAGGAGCCACTCTTCTCAGTAAAAGCAAAATCCACATGATCCTTTACTCAAAACTTTCACAGAATTATCTTTTGTATTGTTTCATGTGTGTGTACGTGTGCATGCGAAGTCCCTTCAGTTGTGTCTGACTCTTTGCTACCCTATGGACTGTAGCCCGCCAGGCTCTCGGTCCCTGATATTCTTCAGGCTAGAATACTTGAATAGGTTGCCATGCCTTCCTTCAGGGGATCTTCCCGACACAAGGATTGAATCTGCGTCTCTTAAGTCTCCTGCATTTGGCAAGTGGGTTCTTTACCACTGAATCCACGTGGGAAGCCCTTGTATTTTTCCAACAGCTGCCAAGGCAACTCATTTTGAAAAATAGAAAAATAATTAATGGCAATCTTCCAGTGAACCGGTGTTCCAAAAGATAGTTTTTCTGTGTTAAAAGACAGACAATTCATAGACTCATTACCCACTTGCAAATGACTTTAATGAAATAGTTAACTGACTTGAAATTCTTGTATCTGTTTTTTTTTTTGAACAAATACTCATTCTTGATCATAGCTTGAACAATTCTGAATACCCATCAGACAGGTTACAGGAAAAGCGTAACCAATAGGGCTGGATCTTATATGCCATTATCTTCAGTTCAGTTTAGTCACTCGGTCGTGTCCGACTCTTTGCGACCGCATGTACTGCAGCACGCCAGTCCTCCCTGTCCATCACTAACTCCCGAAGTTTACTTAAACTCATGTCCATCGAATTGGTGATGCCATCTAACCATCTCATCCTCTGTCATCCACTTCTCCTCCCGCCTTCAATCTTTCCCAGCATCAGGGTCTTTTCAAATGAGTCAGTTCTTTGCATCAGGTAACCAAGGTATTTGAGTTTCAGTTTCAGCATCAGTCCTTCCAATGAATACCCAGGACTGATCTCCTGTAGGATGGACTGGTTGAATCTCCTGCAGTCCAAGGGACTCTCAAGAGTCTTCTCCAACAACACAGTTCAAAAGCATTTATTCTTTGGTGCTCACCTTTCTTTGTAGTCCAACTTTCACATCCATACATGACTATTGGAAACATCATATGCTTGACTAGATGAACCTTGGTTGGCAAAGTAATGTTTCTACTTTTTAATATGCTGTCTGGGTTGCTCATATCTTTCCTTCCAAGGAGTAAGCGTCTTTTAAGTTCATGGCTACAGTCACCATCTGCAGTGATTTTGGAGCAAATAAATAAATAAATAAAGTTTCTCACTTTATTCTCACTTTACAAATAGATGTTTCCCCATCTATTTGCCATTAGGTGATGGGACCAGATGCCATGATGTTAATTTTCTGAATGTTGAGCTTTATGCCAACTTTTCACTCTCCTCTTTCAGTTTCATAAAGAGGCTCTTTAGTTCTTCTTTACTTTCTGCCATAAGGGTGGTGTCATCTGCATATCTGAGGTTATTGATATTTCTCTCAGTAATCCTGAGTCCAGCTTGTGCTTCATCCAGCCCTGCATTTCTCATGATGTTCTCTGCATATATTAAATAAGCAGGGTGACAATATACAGCCTTGACGTACTCCTTTTCCTATTTGGAACCAGTCTGTTTTTCCATGTCCAGTTCTGACTGTTGCTTCTTGACCTGCATACAGATTTCTCAAGAGGCAGGTCAGGTGGTTGGTATTCCATTTCTTTAAGAATTTTCCACGGTTTGTTGTGATCCACACAGTCACAGGTTTTGTCATTTTCAATAAAGCATAAGTAGATGTTTTTCTGGAACTCTCTTGCTTTTTCCATGATCCACCGGATGTTGACAGTTTGATATCTGGTTCCTCTGCCTTTTCTAAAACCAGCTTGAACATCTGGAAGTTCACAGTTCACATATTGTTTGAAGCCTGGCTTGGAGAATTTTGAGCATTACTTTAATAGCATGTGAGATGAGTGCAATTGTGCAGTAGTTTGAGCATTCTTTGGCATTGCCTTTCTTTGGGATTGGAATGAAAACTAACTTTTCCAGTCCTGTGGCCACTGCTGAGTTTTCCAAATTTGCTGGCATATTGAGTGCAGCACTTTCACAGCATCATCTTTCAGGATTTGAAATAGCTGAACTGGAATTCCATTACCTCCACTGTCTTTGTTTGTAGTGATATTTACTTAGGCCCACTTGACTTTGCATTCCAGGATGTCTGGCTCTAGGTAAGTGATCACACCATCATGATTATCTAGGTCATGAAAATCTTTTTTGTATAGTTCTTCTGTATGTAGTTGCCACCTCTTCTTAATCTCTTATGCTTCTATTAGGTCCATACCATTTCTGTCCTTTATCGAGCCCATCTTTGCATGAAATATTCCCTTGGTATCTCTAATTTTCTTGAAGAGATCTCTAGTCTTTCCCTTTCTATTGTTGTCCTCTATTTCTTTGCATTGATCGCGGAGGAGATCTTTCATATCTCTCCTTGCTATTCTTTGGAACTCGGCATTCAAATGAGTATATCTTTCCTTTTCTCCTTTGCTTTTTGCTTCTCTTCTTTTCACAGCTATTTGTTATGCCTCCTCAGATAATCATTTTGCTTTTTTGCATTTCTTTTTCTTGGGGATGGTCTTGATCCCTATCTCTTGTAAAATGTCATGAACCTACATCCATAGCTCTTCAGGCACTCTGTCAGATCTAATCCCTTAAATCGAGTTTTCACTTCCACTGTATAATCATGATAAATTTGATTTATCCCTGACTGATCTAGTGGTTTTCCATATTTTATTCAATTTGTCTGAGTTTGGCAAAAAGGAATTCATGACCTGAGCCCCACTCAGCTCCCGGTCTTGTTTTGCTGACTGTGTAGAGATTCTCCATCTTTGGCTGCAAAGAATATAATCAATCTGGTTTAGGTAATGACCATCTGGTGATGCCCATGTATAGAGTCTTCTCTTGTGTTGTTGGAAGAGGGTGTTTACTATGGCTAGTGTGTTCTCTTGGCAAAACTCTATTAGCCTTTGCCCTGCTTCATTCTCTACTCCAAGGCCAAATTTGCCTGTTACTCCAAGTGTTTCTTGACTTTCTTTTTTGCATTCCAGTCCCCTATAATAAAAAGGACATCTTTTTTGGTGTTAGTCCTAGAAAGTCTTGTAGGTCTTCATAGAACCGTTCAACTTCAGCTTCTTCAGCATTACTGATCAGGGCATAGACTTGGATTACCATAATATTGAATGTTTTGCCTTAGAAATGAACAGAGATCATTCTGTCTTTTTGAGATTGCATCCTAGTACAGCATTTAGACTCTTTTGTTGACTGTGATGGCTACGCCATTTCTTCCAAGGGATTCTTGCCCACCTTAGTAGATATAATGGTCATCTGAGTTAAATTCACTCATTCCAGTCCATCTTAGTTTGCTGATTCCTAGAATGTCGATGTTCAATTTTGCCATCTCCTGTTGACTTCTTCCATTTTGCCTTGATTCACGGACCTAATATATTGCTCTTTACAGCACTGGATGTTGCTTCTATCACCATTCACATCCACAACTTGGTGTTGTTTTTGGTTTGGCTCCATCTCTTCATTCTTTCTGGAGTTATTTCTCCACTGATCTTCAGTTGCATATTGTAAGGATTAGCATAGTCCTTGCACAGGACTGGGAAATAGACTCTTGTAGGGCACAGACAGAACCCTGGAAGAAGGAGCCATTACCTTAAAGCCCTGAATTAGTGATCTCGTGCAGTATATTTTTGTAGGTGGCAAGGACATTTCTGTTTCTGTGATAATGAATCCTCTCAAACAAGGTCTTGACAGAGAGAGTTTAAGAGCATATCTCTTTTAATAGAGAAACGATAAAGATTTGATATCAAAACTACTGACAGGTCTCTTTGCTTGAAGTGTTCAACATGAGTTGGCTGTTGAATTATGAAAGCTGTAAAGAGCAAGTGCTCCGAATGGAATTCCCAGCTGCTAGTTGAAATTGAAGAGGTTCTAATAAAACATTGATAATGTGTCCTCAATTCTCCTGACTGCTCTGGCCTGGACACCAGCAGCCAGGCAAAGCAAGAGGGTTCACTTTGAAAACTGGCTTTAAATTGCCTTTAGTATTTCACTTCCTGTTTCTTTGTCATATTTTGGACATTCTTGATTAGCTTCTTCTCTGGTAAGAATGGATTCTGTAGGAATTATGACTTGATAGTGTCCAATAGGAAACCATCTGAAGATTCCAAAATCCCATTGAAAAGGAAAGAGAAAATGAGAGAAATAGAGAAAGATTATAGTCTGCTTAATCTTAAAATCAGGAAAGCCCCTTTAGCTTCGTTTGGAAAAGTTATGTCATGGTCAACACAAGGTATATCACAAAGCTGGACCAAGCAAAGGGGAAGTTTGAAAATAGAAGAGTCACCTTGCCCAAAAGCTTCTAACAGAGGCACCCTTTTCCTTGGTACATAAGATGCAGAGATAATAGGAGCAAGGGTGGGGCCTTCCAGGGAAAAGGCTGAACACAAGGGGGCTAAGCACTGTTGGAGTAAGAGAAATAGTTTCTTCTCACCACTTTATCTGATGGAGCCAGTCAGGAAGCCCTTGAGAGAGATTAGAGGGGGGTCAGGAAAGGAGCCCTTGTCACATATGAGGTCACACATCTGGAGCAATCCCAGGGCACTTGGCTGTTGGAGCAGAGTGAGCATGGGGTGATGGTGGACCTAGAGGAGACTGGATTCCAACCTGAGCCAACATGAATGGCTGTGACTGAGTGTATGTACATGTGTATTGGAGGAGGGAGATAAGCCCAGACATTCAGCACTAAGTTTCCCCAAGAAGAGAGAGTGAGTTGTATAGGGGACGCCAGATCAGAGTGAGATTGAAAACTGACTCAGGAACAAGTTTTTACATCCAGCTTCTCACTTCGTTTATATTCACATCCATTCAACAAATATTTATTGAACGCCTGCTGTGTAAGGCATTGTTCTTGGCTCTGATATATAGTGGTATTAATACATAGACGGGGGGAAAAATGGGCTTCCCAGGTCGCACAGCGGTAAGGAATCCTGCTGCCAATGCAGGAGATAGAAGAGACACAGGTTCAGTCCTGGGTGGGGAAGATCCCCTGGAGAAGGGCATGGCCACCCACTTTAGTATTTTTGCCTGAAGAACCTCTGTGAGGTTCTCCTCACCAAGGAGAATACTGCTGGTAATGATGAAGAAAAGAAATATATGTGACTTTGAGCAGGAAGAAATTCCATACACTAGAAATTTGTTAATTTGCACATTGGCAAACTGCAAACACAGACTTCAATATGAAAATGAACCCTAGTGGACTTTTACATAGAAGTGCAAATTAGGGAAGCGCTTTGAGTTCTGTCACATATGAGGGTGAAACATATGGCATTCTGCTCTCCACTGCAGAAAGGATAAGAAATATACATTTTTTTCTAACATAACTTATAAGCAACTAAGCATACCATAGCACATGTACTATTTCTAGTCCTACTTCTTTTATTTTTTCTTTTTAAGAAACAGTATATTTTGGAGGGGGGCTGGTTATGTTCATCACTTTAAATACAGCTTTTATAATACGGTTTCTTGAAAGTAGGCAAATTTTAAAAGTATCTCAATATTCAGTTGTTTGGCAAATAAATGTATTTAAGAACCAATGATGCTTTTCCAGTGTTACAAAACATAGGTGACTCTTGACACTTTTGCCAGTTAGGGGAGATATTTCTGCTAAAATTGCACATTGGAAATGAGACAGATATGAAATCCGTATTTTTGATGACTACTTGATATCAGATGGAGAAAAAATTTAAGAAGAAATATTGCTTTTGTAAGAATTATTGCCCCTATAAAGAAGGCCAGGCAAATTCTTGTTTCATTAAATGGTTCCCTTTATATGCACTTATTTACATTTGTAATATTTGATTGCTTACTACATGCGTGTTTGAAGACATGTGTTCAATTCCTAATTTCAAATTATAATTGCTGTACATGTTTTAACATAGAAGTTCAGGATAATGTGAAAGTGTAATAGGGGGTCAGAAAAGAATTCCGTCAGGACTTTTGAAGAGAACACTAAATGATACACAGGAATTTGCTGAGCATAGTTGGGAAGAGAGGAGAGCAGGGAACTCCAGGCAGAGGGAACAGTGTGTATAAAACTCTCAGGCCTGGAGAAGCTGGCTCTTCTAAGGACACGAGAGAAGAACCCTTGGGCCATTGGACACATTCCCAGAATGTGTTCTGGGAATGGCCTGTCGAATGATGCAGGACTTCATAAACTGTGTTGAGAATTTTGGTCTTTATTTAGTGTAAAGAGAAGCCATTGAAGGACTTTTAGACATAGCAAAAGCAATAGACAAAGTTGGAAATACCTTAGGTTTATATG
This sequence comes from Bos grunniens, assembly GCF_055505025.1. Classification (NCBI taxonomy): domain Eukaryota; kingdom Metazoa; phylum Chordata; class Mammalia; order Artiodactyla; family Bovidae; genus Bos; species Bos grunniens. The sequence continues at coordinate 12,980,607 of NC_141191.1, forward strand.
GTACAGTGTTAACATCATAAACAGCTGAAGCCCTAAAAACAGAAGGAGGGGCTTTTCTCAAGTTTACAATGGACGTTAGTATTGAAGACAGATTTTCCCCAAATTTCTCAGAATGTTTTCAGTGGAGGCTTATAGCTCCAAGTGAAGAGACCATGACATCTTTTCCTGCACAGATGAGTTGCATTGGGAGGAGGGTGAAAACAGCAGTCCATTTATGGAAAGATTGATAATGAGTGATGGTGATTATTGAATCAAAAGTGATGATAATATCAAAGAATGCTTTGTGTTAAAGTTCATGCATATTAGTATCTAAGGTCTCTCTGTCTTTTATTTTTTTTAATTTTATTTTATTTTTAAACTTTACAATATTGTATTAGTTTTGCCAAATATCAAAATGAATCCACCACAGGTATACCCGCGTTCCCCATCCTGAACCCACCTCCCTCCTCCCTCCCCTACTCTCCCTCTGGGTCGTCCCAGTGCACCAGCCCCAAGCATCCAGTACTGTGCATCGAACCTGGACTGGCGACTCGTTTCATACATGATATTATACATGTTTCAGTGCTATTCTCCCAAATCTCCCCACCCTCTCCCTCTCCCACAGAGTCCATAAGACTGATCTATACATTGGTGTCTCTTTTGCTGTCTCGTACACAGGGTTATTGTTACCATCTTTCTAAATTCCATATATATGTGTTAGTATACTGTATTGGTGTTTTTCTTTCTGGCTTACTTCACTCTGTATAAGGTCTCTCTGTCTTTTAAGCTTGACTGATGAAGAGAACAGAAAACAAAGCATGTAGATATTAATTCTCACGTATCTTCCCAAAGCAAATTTTGATTAATATCATTGTCAGATCGGTTGAAATACTTGGAAACTCACAAGACCTCCTTCCCAGTCTGTTGATCGTTGTGAGTCATCAGGATCATTGGCTTAACCCCTGTCTGCACTCTGCTCTGCAAGGCAGATGCCCTGGTCATCTTGGACCATGATGATCCCTCTATGTAAAGCTATAGATTTGCTGAAAGCTGCAATAAGATTACACCTGGAAAGCACTTGGCATGGACCTGGTGTGTGTTAACTACACAATAAATGGTGGTCACTGTGATCTTGGATGATAATGGTTATTATCACAATCATCATAAAAACGAAAACCTTCTCTGAGCTCCACACCCTCCCCCCTCTTCACAATAAAACTCTTAAAAAAAAAAAAAAAACAGGTTGATGCAGGAGGAGAGCATTGACTGGAGTAATAGGGAAGACTTCTGTCCTCATCTTCTGAAATTAACCTGCACAATGTAATGGGGAAATGGGTTACTTTTACATTACGTTTATAATGAGTCAAGCAACCATGACCTTCAGCCCTGAGAGCTACTGCTTCAAGCAAACTTCAGGCCTCGTCTTTCCTAAAAAATTCACCTGTATCCTAAACCTCGAGTGAGTTTCTGCTCCACTTTCATCCACATCTAAAGTTTGCACCCTGTTCTGCCCTTCTCCCTCCCATACAATTCTTCCCATATTGAGTGCTGTGTCCCCTTCTACTGAAAATGTCTCCTACCACCAAGGCCACTGACTTGTCCCCAGCCACTGACTTCTTGAAGAAATGTCCATTTGCTTTTCTAATCTAGATTATGCTACTAAATGGACATTCCACATGTGGGACATGTCTCTTTCCTAAATGTCAAACCTTATTTCCTCATGAGCAGGGATTGTGGCTGCTCCTTCTACTTCTTTGTATTCATACTCTGAATATCCACCTGAGACTTATTTTATTTTGAAGATTATCAATGTAAAGACTATGATTATCTTACACATATTTAACTGATGGATGATCAAGTCCCTTCTGCTCCAGCATTCTCACCTGAAAAATGGTGGACAGTGAAGGTTACTCTGAAATCTGGTAAATGCAAGACACTGCTTATTGCTGCATCTTGTCATTCAATACCCATGTAACTTCCATACAGACGAGAAAGTAAATGAAGCAAAAGTGTTTGTATTTACATATCATCCAGCCTTGTGAAGAGAAAACTATTCTTATAAACCCCCCAAAGAGAGTTTTTCACACTTTTCATATCAAAAGTGCATGAAGTCAGTAAAGTCACAAGTAAACACAGAGCTTGTTCTTTTGAGAACAGCATCTTGGGGTTTAGTCTACCAAATCATACTACATATGCAAATGCTGCTTGAATGCAATTTAGCTGCATGCTAAGCAGCATAGAAATCTCAAGGGTCAAAGAACTGAGAATGTTTGCAGCATGAAAATCATAGAAGCAAATGTTTGATGTACAGATGTGTGTACCAAAATAGGTCATGGTTAGATGAATTCATTTATTTTATTCAATCCCTTATTTGGAATTGTTTGCTAGGATTTTTTTTTTTAGTGTGTGTGATTTTGGTTTCAGTTCTACAATGAATTTAAAATGGTATTTCAGAGTCAATATTAGCCCCAAATATCGCATATGTTTACTATGTGGATGGTGGGGGATTTATAGCAATCTCTAGGAACACAAGAATAAATTCAGTCTGGAAAAAAAAAAAAGGATTTGCTTTTGTTTTCTCTCTCTCTTCCTCTCTCTTTCTGATTAGGTAAGTTTCTCAATTCTGAAGGACCTGTCCCCTGCCATAAGTTTCCCCGAAGTTATGTTTTTTCATTTTCTGGTTGAGGAACTTAGTTGTGTTAACTTCCTTGCATGTTTCTAGATTGTAGTTTAAATTCTGACTTGTGATATGTTGTTTTACTAAAGTGTTTCCCATTTGTAAAATGTAGCCAACTATATAACCATCACTGTTAGGCAAACATTTTGAAATTTAATATTAAATTCTTAAAAAATATAATGAATACAACAGACATAGTAAATAAGCATATTCTAAAAGGTTAATAGCCAGAAAGTCAGTGACACTAGAAGTTTCCAGTATGTTTAGTATTAACATAATTTATTATTTCATTTATTCATTCCCTAAGCATTTTTGAACCCTATTGGTCCAGTATTATGATGGGAAGAGAGATATGATCTTAACCCAGACAGACTTGGTCCTGGCTCTGGGAAAGGTGCCACCCTGAAACCCCAATTGAGTATTCAAGGATGAAAACAAAACAATCTAGAGCTAAGGGGACATAATCCAATATTCATAAAGAGAAAAAAAATCACATATATGGAAACCTCTCCTCATTTAATTTATTAGCCCCATTATTAAACTGACTTCTGATCAAGCATTTCCCTAGAATTTCATGTTGATTGCAGCATTTGGAAAATTCAAGCTCTCCTGTGATTATATAGCCGACAAATATAATAAAAGACATTCCCTGGTCTCTTTTCCAACTGAGTACTGAATTACCAATATATTAGTATGTAGAGTCTAAATATGCCCTGAAATGGATCATAAAAATAATAAAAAATATTAACTCAAAACATTTTAAAGCAACAGAAATACTATTTAAGTGACCAAACTAATTATAGAATAATCTAATTCTTTCGAGGAACTGAATTGTATATAATGTATCACAGTAAAATTTTGAGCTAGTTTCATAAACTGACATTTTACAGTGAATTTTAAGTGCCCTTGACTATTCATATTTTTCTAGAGAAAGAATATATTCTACTAGAACTATTCACATTTGGCATAGGCTATATTTTTACTCATAACATATGTTCAGACTTTTCAGATTAAGAAAGCATAGGTGATCAAAGCAAATATCAATAAACATAAACCAGGTTAATCTGGTTTTTTTTTACTTTAAGCATATACTCATAAAATTAGCAAAAGTTTAAAAATGTTAGTAGATATTGGTTGATATTCATATATAGAATTATTAATTGGAGTTATTATACCTCTAACAGTTGTTCATACATGCTGTGAGATAATGTATGGATTAGAGGATACTCTAGACAAATACAATTTATACACACTTTATATATATATTTTTCTATACGTATGCTATATAGGTAATAATTTTAAGAAGTGTATGTTGGTTTGTGGTTTATTATTTCAGTTGTTTCCTGTGATTATTTTGTTAAGTTGGTTTCTATGATATATAATTTACATCAGTAGAATTCACTCTTAGTTGTACAGTTTAATGAATTCTAACAAATGCAGGTGGTCATATAACCCCCACAGCAATCAATCAGTCAAACCGGTGAACCTCCTGGTGCCCTTTCACGGGGAGTCCTTCGCTCTGGCCACACAGATGTGTATTCTGTCCCTGTTATCTGGATATCCTCAAAATTACATTGTTGAAAGTGAAAGTGAAAATGTTAGTCACTCGAGTCATGGCCAACTCTCTGCAACCCCATGGACTGTAGCCCACCAGGCTCCTCTGCCCATGGGATTTCCCAGGCAAGAATACTGGAGTGGGCTGCCATCTCCTTCTCCAGGGGATCTTCCTAACCTAGGGATAGAATCCAGGTCTCCTGAGTTTTAGACATAAGGTACATTTTTATTCATATTCATGAATTTTATTTCTAAGAGAAAATTGTATGTTCATAGACAGTTTATTAATTCTTATACAGTATTGCTTCTCTAGGAACTTAGAAAAAATACAACTAATATCTTTCCTTCAAATGTTTTTCTTTCCCACCTCACCTGACAGTTGATTTCTTCATGTGTTTTTATTTTGCCCTTTTTTGTTGACAAGCATGCATATTTGCTGATTTCTGCTTTGTTGGCATACTCTTTCAATATTGTTAATCCAATCAAACACAAACCTTTTTAACTTCTGGATATAAATACACTGAACTCTGAACTGAAACAGACTCTGGCCATCAGACACATAATGAAAAAATTCCAGCATTTTAACTACTTAATGTCATACACGTATTCTGTGGGGCAAACAGGTTGACTGATTTCTTACACATTTTTGGACAAACTTTTACAGAAACAAACGTTCTCTACAAATCTCTACCAGGCAGTTATAGCAATGGTATCCAATCTTTTAGCATCTGAGTCATTTTTTTTTTATGTACTCAAACTATGTGTGGCAAACTTAAACGGATTAATAGGAATAAAACAACCTTAAATAAATAAAACAATTTTTAACCCAAAATCCCTACAACATGACAATATACAGGTACTTCTATATAACAACCTATAGTTATTAAAATGTTTGTTTGGTAGCTTTTCATCTCTGTGTAATGCTTGAGAAGAGATGTTTTACTTTTATTGCTAAGCAATACAGTTTTTGCCTTTTTCAGTGAACTGGTGGTCTGACTTCAGTGATGCTGGTCTGCCCTTTTTATCCCCCACACCTCAGTGCTCCATGACTAGACAAGTATTATTAAACTGTATGTTCACCACTAACATATATGCCTTTTGCATAATTTTTATAATTTGCCAGTGGTCACCTAGCTGGTGCTGTAGGAAAACCATTCAACTGGCCGTAAACAAGAGTCAGACCTTTGCCTTTGGTAGTTTTCAGTTACTTAAGGTTATTGAATACCTACAAACAGCTTAAACAAGCAAAGATAGTCTATTTAAAAGGAGAATAGTTGGTTCTAGTTAATTTTCTCAAGATTTATTTTTTCATTTAAATCCATTATTAATTGAACATTTGTTAAGATCAGGGATGTAACAGTAAAACAGCCCTCATTTGGGTTACATTTCAGTGTGGGGAACCAGAAAAGAAAAAGAAAAATAATGAGTCAATAAATAATGCAAAAAGGCAAAATGGTTGTCTGGGGAGGCCTTAAGTAGCTGAGAAAAGAATCTAAAGGCAAAAGAGAAAGGAAACGACATACTCATCTAAATGCAGAGTTTCAAAGAATAGGAAGGAGACATAAGAAAGCTTTCCTTTGTGATCAGTGCAAAGAAATAGAGGAAAACAATAGAATGGGAACGACTAGAGATCTCTTCAAGAAAATTTAGAGATACCAAAGGAACATTTCATGCAAAGATGGACACAGTAAAGGACAGAAATGGTATGGACCTAATAGAAGCAGAAGATAGTAAGAAGAGGTGGCAAGAATACACAGAAGAGCTATACAAAAAAGATCTCCATAACCCAGATAAGCACAGTGGTGGAAATCACTCACCTAGACCCAGACATCCTGGAATGTGAAAAGTGGGCCTTAGGAAGTATCACTACGAACAAAGCTAATGGAGGTGATGGAATTCCAGTTCAGCTATTTCAAATCCTAAAAGATGATGCTGTTAAAGTGCTGCACTCAATATGCAATGGAAAACTTGGAAACTCAGCAGTGGCCAGAGGACTGGAAAATGTCAGTTTTCCTTCCAATCCCAAAGAAAGGCAATACCAAAGAATGTTCAAACTACCGCACAATCGCACTCATCTCACACACCAGCAAAGTAATGCCCAAAATTCTTCAAGCAATGCTTTAACATTATGAGAACTGTGAACTTCCATATGTTCAGTTGGATTTAGCAAAGGCAGAGGAACCAGAGATCATATTGCCAACATCCGTTGGATCAACAAAAAAGCAAGAGAGTTCCAGAAAAACATCTATGTCTTCTTTATTGACAATGCCAAAGCCTTTGACTGTGTGGAGTACAAAAAACTGTGGAAAATGTTTCAAGAGACGGGAATGCCAGACTACCTGACCTTCCTCCTCAGAAATCTGAATGCAGGTCAAGAAGCAACAGTTAGAACTGGACATGGAACAACAGACTGGTTCCAAATAGGAAAAGGATTATGTCAAGGCTGTATATTGTCACCCTGCTTATTTAACTTATATGCAGAGTATTTCATGCAAAATGCCGGGCTGAATGAAGCACAAGCTGGAATCAAGATTGCTGGGAGAAGTATTAATAACCTCAGATATGCAGATGACACCACCCTTATGGCAGAAAGTGAAAAGAACTAAAGAGCCTCTTGAAGAAAGTGAAAGAGGAGAGTGAAAAAGTTGGCTTAAAACTCAACTTTCAGAAAACTAAGATCATGGCATCTGGTCCCATCACTTCATGACAAATAGATGGGGAAACAATGAAAACAGTGACAGACTTTATTTTTTTTTTTGGCTCCAAAATCAGATGGTGACTGCAGCCATGAAATTAAAATATGCTTGCTCCTTTGAAGAAAAGTTATGACCAGCTTAGACAGTATGTTAAAAAGCAGAGACATTACTTTGCCAACAAAGGTCTGTCTAGTCAAACCTATGGTTTTTCCAGTAGTCATGTATGGATGTGAGACTTGGACTATAAAGAAAGCTGAGCACCAATGTATTGATGCTTTTGAACTGTGGTGTTGGAAAAGACTCTTGAGAGTCCCTTGGACTGCAAGGAGATCCAACCAGTCAATCCCAAAAGAAAAAATTCCTGAATATTCATTGGAAGGACTGATGCTGAAGCTGAAACTCCAGCGCCACCTGATGGGAAGAACTGACTTGTTGGAAAAGACCTTGATGTTGGGAAAGATTGAGGGCAGGAGGCGAAGGGGATGACAGAGGCTGAGATGGTTGGATGGCATCACTGACTCATGGACTCATGGCAAGGACTGGTTGGATGGACTCACCAACTCATGGCATCACTGAATTCATAGACATGAGTTTGGGTAAACTCCAGGAGTTGGTGATGGACAGGGAGGCCTGGTGTGCTGCGGTCCATGGGGTCGCAAAGAGTTGGACACGACTGAGCGACCGAAGTAAACTAAACTGAACTGATCACTGCCATTGCTGGACAGACATGGTAGAAAAACCTATGTCAGTATGGGATGATGAATGAACTGTGTGTGTGTGTGTGTGTGCACTTGTGTGTTAGAGAAAGAGAACCCAGACACTTTTTCTTGAATTTTCTTGTAAATATAGTAAAGAAATGAGCTGTAATCTGTTTAAAGACTGGCTATATCGGAGCATAATTTGAGCATATTTAGAATCATTCAGCGGAGAAGGAAATGGCACCCTACTCCAGTACGCTTGCCTGGAAAATTCCATGGATGGAGGAGCCTGGTGGGCTGCAGTCCGTGGGATCGCTAAGAGTCGGATAGGACTGAGCGACTTCACTTTCACTTTTCACTTTCATGCACTGGAGAAGGAAATGGCAACCCACTCCAGTGTTCTTGCCTGGAGAATCCCAGGGACAGGGGAGCCTGGTGGGCTGCCGTCTATGGGGTCGCACAGAGTCGGGCACGACTGAAGTGACTTAGCAGTAGCAGAATCATTCAGTGCAGTGGGGGAGCTTAGTGAAGGAGGTAAGGCAGACGTGTTGAAGGAGGATGGTTCTCAGAATGGCTAGAAGGGACTTGGATTTGATTCTTATGGGAGTAAAGTAAGATGATATTAATATAATCAATAAAATAATTTTGCCTTAAAATATAGGTAGATTTTCTTTTGGCATTGAGAGTACGCATGGGGTTTTAAACTCTGGAGTGAGTGAGTGAAGTCGCTCAGTCATGTTCGACTCTTTGCAACCCCATAGACTGTAGCGTACCAGCTTCCTCGTCCATGGGATTTTCCAGGCAAGAATACTGGAGTGGGGTTGCCATTTCCTTCTCCAAGGACTGCCAGTTAATTCCTGATAGATGTTTAAATAGAGTGTTTATTTTATTGTAGAGGAAAGACAAAGATTTGAAAGGAAACTTCATGGATTTGAAGTCCAGGTTTACCAGAAGTGTGCTATGTGGGCCTGGCCTTGCTTTCACTAAACTTCGTTTCATAGTTTAGTGATAGTACTTAAAAGTTAAGTGGCACATAGCAGAGACCGAACAGACTGAAGGTGTCCACCAGTTAGCATTGGATTTGTAGTTACACAGTCATATTTCCTGAGTTTAATACCTGCATTCACACATTTTCTTAATTAAAGTGGCTTGGTCATTTCGAAACATTAATAGAACCTTCAAAAAACTGCTGAATGCATAGAAGGAGTGACTTATGTACATGTTTCGGTTTCTTTCAGTGAAACAAACATTTCAGCTGTCCTATTTTCAAGTGAAACCTTTAGGTTGGTGCATCTGTCAAGTTTGTTAAATGACAATTTATAATAATGCGAAAAGGTCTCATATTCCATGCACCTAAAATTTATGACCATATTTAGTTGGCAGCTATGAAAAATCAGCAAAAGCCATAGCATTTTAATTAAGCACATTTTTAAGTAAAGGCACTGCTCTGTGAAGCAAGAAAACAGATAAACCATTCGTGGCTGCATTTAGAGTTTGCTTAAGATACCAGGCAACTCTTGCTCTACATCAAAATAATTTCTTATATTCCTTTTAATAATTTTTCAGGATTCTTAAAAGCATTGTATTTCCAATATGCATTTTAAAGGTACGTTTATGATGTAGCACTTACAAAGGTAACATTATAGTATCCTAGCTTTCTAGTCAACACTTTATCACTTTCTCATTCCTCTGTACAATCTTACTTTTGTTCATTGCTAATTATCCTGTATCCATATAAGGTTTTTTTTTCTATCGTGATTGGAAAAACAAAGAATTTGCTGCTTTTTTTTTTCAATTAAATATTACCTGAATGAACTTGACTTAAAAAAATAGTGTACCTATGTTTGCACATATAGTGGTTTATATGACAATCTTGAATTAGGACTTCCCAACTTTTTCAAGAACATTTTTGTGATATAATTTCTTATTGTTACATGATGTCAAATTGTAGACTATTAAGGACAATCATGGGCTTCCCTGGTGGCTCAGGCAGTTAAGAATCTGCCTGCAACTCAGGAGACCTGCTGGGTTCAATCCCTGAGGCAGGAAAATCCCCTGGAGAAGGGCATGGCTACCCACTCCAGTATTCTTGCCTGGAGAATCCCATGGACAGAGGAGCCTGGCAGGCTATATCCATGTGGTTGCAAAGAGTTAGACTGAGTGACTAACACACAACACAGAGGACAATCATGGGTTTCCCTCTTGGCTAAGATGATAAAGAATCTGCCTGCAATGCAGGAAACTTGGGTTTGGTCACTGCGTCAGGAAGATCCCCTGTAGAAGGTAATGGATACCCATTCCAGTATTCTTGCCTGGATAATGCCATGCACAAGGAAGTCTGATGGGCTAAAGTCCATGGGGTCTCAAAAAGTTGGACATATCTGAGCAACTAAACACGCATACACAGGGACAATTGTATGTTTATAAACAGTTGCCAAAACACTCTGTGTGTGTGTGTGTGTGTGTATATATATATATATATGTGTGTGTGTGTGTGTGTCCATCATCTATTTATTCTCATTTTCTGCTACTCCCAAAATACAGTCAATACAGTCAATACATATTTACCTGGTCTTTATAAAAAACGTTTTTAAATGTATACCCTTGCTTCAGTATTTCATGCCTTTTGCATCTCAGCTTTGACAGTTACTTACCCTGACAGTTTTTCCTTTAGAGAGTTTTTGTCTAGTCCTCCTCATCCTTTTCATTTTATATTCACACGTTCTGGCTTCATTTCTTCCCATTCTTGTTTGTTTCTTGTTTGCTTTAACAGATGTTATTTCTTCCTTTATTTCTTTTAGTATCCTAAATATACTCATTTCTAAACTCCTATTCACAACTATATATTATCATTTTAAAAATTCCTAAATGATTTCATGTCCAAATTATTGCTTTTCTTTCCCTTTTTATTGGCATATTCTTTTTCATTTGTCTTCAAATTTTGGCTTGCAAGCTCATGTTAAGTTGAAGTTTCTCTCTGCATCAGAGCCTGTGCTTTTATATTTACCTCCAACAAAACTTCCAGGGCCCATTTCCTAGAGTCTAACGTTAGTGGCTTTGGCACTGAGGTTGCTCACCCAGAATGCAGTGCATGTGGAATGAGGTACATTCCCATTGTTCCACAAGCTACATGTTCCTTGTTGCTCTGCCTCTCTGCTTCTGAATTGTATTTTTGAATCATGAAGGTAATTTTTCATCATGAAGATAGTTTGTTAAGTGTGATTACATGTTTTAATTTTTAAATTGCATTTTTTTTAATCTATCCTGCATTAATTCAGAGTAGAGAGAGTAATGGAGTGGGGTATCAAACATGATGTTGCTGTGCTATTTTTTCCCTTAAATTCATTCAATTAATATTTTTATTAAGTATTAGCTATGAGGAAAGATCAGCTTCTAGGCACTGAATTAAACAAGTTCCTTGTTCTTAGAAAATTAATTTTTAGAGGATAAAGATAAAAAGCAAATTCAAATAAGTATTAGGGATTAAAAATAAATCAGGAAATAGAGGGTGAGAAGTGGGGGCTATTTTTAGCATGTTGGTAAGGAGAGAACTCTGTAACAATGAATATTGAAGTAGAGATAATAGAGTAGTAAGGCAGGAGGTATCTGAAAAAACATATCTGAGAAGGAGAAATCAGCAAATGCAAAGGCCCTTTTAAGGAACAGCAAAGGGTTAGGTTAGTTTCCTTATTATTCTAAACAATCATTTCTATTAATGTAGCTTAACAGCTTTTTTTCTCAAAATTTCATTCAAAACTGAATGGTTCACTAAACTTCCCAAAGTGTACTTAAGTCGTGCTGTGTTAAATTATTATCCTGTGCTTAAACAAATTACTTTTTGATTCTAAGAGCTCCAGATTTCTTTTGATTCCTGTTATTGCTTTAATCTTTGTAATATTCCAGGCTCTCTTCTGACATGATTCTGTTTATGTTTCTTTATTTTTAGTGTATATATTGTTGTTTAGTCACTAAGTCATGTCCAACTCTTTGCAACCCCATGACTGCAGCAGGTGAGGCTTCCCTGTCCTTCACTATCTCCCAGAGTTTACTGAAATTCACATCCGTTGAGTCAGTGATGCCATCCAACCATCTCATACTCTGTTGTCCCCTTCTCCTCCTACCCTCAGTCTTTCCCAGCATCAGGGTCTTTTCCAGTGAATTGACTCTTCACATCTGTGTGCAAAATATTGGACCTTCAGCTTAAGCATCAGTCCTTCCAGTGAATATTCAGGGTTGATTTCCTTTAGGACTGACTGGTTTGATCTCCTTAAGTCTTCTCTAGCATCAGAGTTTGAAAGCAGCAATTCTTTGTCACTCAGCCTTCTTTATGTGTGTGTGTGTATCTGTAATATATCATATCTTTAGTGAAATGCAGTTTACAAAGTATCACATATTTAAAACATTTTACAGTGTAAGTATAAACACGTGGTACTGATGTTATTAAGTAAAATGTAAAGTCTAATCCATTATTTCATTATGAAATTCAATAGTAGATAACATATTTTCAATTGCTTTCAGATTTGTTTCAACATTTTTCAGGTCTTCCTTAAGGAGTTCTTTATCTGATGGACTCAAATATAAAAATAGTATAGTTATATCCAAGATGTAGCACAGCAGGGAGATGAGGAATGTGGATTTTGGAGACTGACTGCCAGGATTTGAATTTATCACTCTCTTGGCAGAGAGAACATAATTTATTGACCTGTGAGATACAGATAATAACAGTGCAAATCTGATAGAGCTAGTATAAAGATTAGATAAACTAATGATCATAACTTTTAAAAATTCATGACATAGAAAGTACAGTAAACATATTTGGTAAAATCTAAAATCAGTTCAGTATCTGACCCAGTATTACAAGTGACAAGGCTTTATATTAAATTTAGGAAATCTTAGTATTTGTAAACATAAGGTTCCTCTTTTTAATTTTACTGTTTGTTTTGGGCTTCCCTGGTGGCTCAGATGGTAAAGTGTCTGCCCGCAATGTAGGAGACCCGGGTTCAGTCCCTGGGGGTTCCACTTTTTTATTTTTTACTGTTTGTTTTAGTTATGAGTATAATGGTAAACTTAGAATTATGATACAAATGTTCAATGATAGCCCACACTATTTAAATAAACATAAAGTAGTTTATGGGGTGATTTCCATTGGGTTTCGTTGTCTATCACATGATCACAGGTTGGTGGCAATTTCTCTAGAGTAAACTCAAAGAATTACTTAATTTTATTATGATGAATGAACTTGTGTGTAAGAAAAATCTTTAAATTTGTCATCTGTAAATACATGCCCTTTTTAGTAAAGTCATACACAGTGACTGCACCTATATTTGGTGCCTTAACTGAAGTACTTACTTGTAAAGTAAATAATTTTCACTTATCTTTTCTTAGAATACATATCAGTAACCCTGACATCAAAAGGTTGAGCTTATTGAGAAAGAGAAAGAGTTGAGCCTTTGAGAAAGAGTAGTGGTCTATAGGTTTCTATAATGAAGCTATAATACTGGTAATAACCAAGGTTGTAATAGTGAATGTCTGAGTGATGTTAACCATCTTAAATCTCCCAGATTTGATCTCTTCAGCATTACAAAGAAAGAGTTGGTCCATTTGAATTCCAAAATTCCTTCCACCTTGGAATAGGACACATCTAGGAAAGAATGAGAAGACTTGACATACCAATTTAGCTAGGTTATAAAATAACAGTAAACTATTCCATGTCTAAAATTTTGAATACATACCAAATAATAAATTAATAAGTCTTGATAAATACTACTAAAGCCTCTTAAATTCCGTAATGATCATACAGTTTTAATGATAGCAAATGTGTTCTGAAATTAATTCTAGAACAATGGAATATATTAGGTTATGAGAAAACAAAAGATAGATTTAATATCTGATATCTAGACTTTAGCCTAAGAGACTTTTAGTTTATTTTAATTGACTTTTTTAAGAGAAACTTTAGGTCCACAGTGCAATTAAGCAGAAGGTACAAGGATTTCCCATTTCCCTACTCTACACATGGAGAGCCCTCCCCCTTATCAATATCATTTACCAGAATGGTATCTTTTACCAAAGATGAACCTATGGTGACACAGCATAGTTACTCAAAGTCTATAGTTTGTCTTAGGGTTGACTCTTGATGTTGTACATTCCATGGCTTTGGGTAAATATATGGTAACATATATCCATCATTGAAGTGAAAGTCACTCACTTGTATCCAACTCTTTGTGACCTCATGGACTATAGCCCACAGGCTCTAATATCATAAAAAGTATCTTTACCGCCTTGAAAATCCTATATGCTCTGTGTATTCATCTCTTCCCTTTCCCAGTTCCTGGAACCACTGATCTTTTTATGGTCTCCATAGTTTTGCCTTCTTCAGAATGTCACCAAGTTGGAATCAGATGTTATATAACCTTTTAATTTTGGCTTCTATCACATAAAGAAATGCATTTAAGTTTCCTCCATGCCATTGTATGGTTTGGTAGATTATTTCTTTTTAGTGCTGTGTAATATTCCATTGTCTGGATGTAATATTCCATTGTCTGGATGTTCCACCACTTACTTATCCATTCAATTACTGGGAGATACCTTGGTTGCTTCCAAATTTTGCCACTTACGAAGAACTCTGCTGTAAATGTCCATATGTAGATTTTTATGTGTATATATGTCTGTGTTTCCTTTGTGTAAATTCCAAGGAGTGGAATTGCTGAGTCTTATGATAAAATGTGTTTAGCTTTGTGAGAAACAGTCAAACTGTCTTCCAAAGTATCTGTACCATTTTGCATTCTCACCAGCAATGAGTAAGAGTTCCTTTTGCTTCACATCCTCACCAGCATTTGGTTTCATCAGTGGCTGGACTTTGGCCATTGTTATAGGTAATAGTATTTTATTGTTTGAATTTGCATTTCCCTGCTGAAGAAACTTTTTAAAATGCAAGAGCTGATGAGAAAATGAATGAATCTGTGAAACCAAAACCAAAACAAAAAAACAGTAATACAATTTATATGAATTGTGATAAGGCTTGACAAATAGCAACACAGGTAATGATGATTCATAAAAAAATTTAAGTGAATTGAGGATTTTTGGTTTCATGTTTATTATTTATAAATTCATGTGCTTGTGAATAATTGATCAAATATTTCTACCCTGAATATTTTTTCTTTCTTCAAGTCAAATAAAAAACTCATTGAACATTGTCCACAATCACTTACATCTTGATTGTTCTGTACATTGTATTCCTCATACTCAGTGACAGTCAGGGTGGCGGTATTCTTTTTCCCTTTTATGTCTGTATTTGTTTTTAGAGCGTAGTCTTTAAATAGAGCCAACTTGGATAAGGAGACAATTTTAATTATGGTAGATATTCCTGGGGAAAAAAAAAGAGAAACTTACCAATTATAGGAAGGATTCACTAAACTCTGAGGTTGTTCAAAATAACCAGATAGAAAAATGTCAAGAAAGTCAAGTCCATTGAACATGAGGATTAGCCAGAATTTCTAAGTGATTATTGGTCTTCATAAAATTAGTCTTGCATCTCCCGAGAAATAAAACTCTGGCCAGTTCTACTCTGTGTTAAGAAAGTTGATAATTGGTCCCTACTGATTTGAGGCCACATAAGGCTATATTAAATCTCAGCATCAATCACGCATTGAGTCAAAGTATTTAATTATTTGTGTGGAGTATATTTGAAATATATTGCTTCTGTCTTTATATAGGGGATGTGTTATCACTTATGGAGCAGTAGTTTATGTTGTTCTAGCAAAGAATTGTTTTGTTGTAAAATATTCTTTACTCATGATCTTCAGCAATATTTTATATTTCTTGTGTATATATGTAAAAACTAACCCAGAATGTATTATTTTTAAATGCTATTTAATATCTGAAATACTTCTTAAAGTCTAAATAGCAATGAGGGTGTCTTTTTTTTTATAGAGTTTTGTATTAGTTTCTGATTGCTGCCATAACATTTTCCACAAATTTAGTTGCTTGGAAAAACATAAATTTATCATCTTCCAGTTTTGGAAGTTGGACATCTGAAATGAGTCTCACTGAGCTGAAATCAGTTGTCTGTGTTCCTTATAGACAGTATAGGAGAGAGTCTATTCCTTTACATTTCCAGCTTCTAGAGGCTACCCATATTTTTGACCCCTTTCTATGTTTTAAAGCAGCAACGACTGGTCAGGTTTTCCTCACATCAGCTCACTCAGGCCGTGCTTCTTCTGCCTCCTTTTCCACTTCTATGGGCTCTTGTGATTGCATTGGTCTCAGATAATTCAGGATAATCTCTTATCAGCTGGTTACTGACCTTTGTTCTCTCTGCAAACTCAATGTAATGCAACAGCCGGGGATTAGGATGGAGACATCTGTGGGAAACCATTTTTCTGCCTACCACAAGTGTCTTGTTTGGAGATATCTGTAAGAAATGTGTAGCTAACCAATGTAGTAGTAGTTTAAGTTAACTTTTTGCTAAGTTGACTTAAACTAAGTAGTTTAAGTCAACTTTTTGCTAAGTTGAATCCAACTCTTGTGACCCTATGGACTGTATCCCACCAGGCTCTTCTGTCTATGGGATTTTCCAGGCAAGAATACTGGAGTTGGTTGCCATGTCCTTCTCCAGGGGATCTTGCTGACCCAGGGATCAAACCCAGGTCTCCTGCATTGTAGGCAGATTGTTTACCAACTGAGCTGCAAGGGGAAGCTGTAAGAATGCAAGGATATAAATTCTATCATGATGGTTATATAATCAAAAGGTTTTTTATTTCTCACATAACAATAAGACTGGTGATGGGAAATCTGACATACATTCCACATTGGTATTAACATCACAGATACTTTTCCGTTCTCTCCACCGTTGGATATGTGTGTTCACCTCTATTCAATGTGTCCACATTCTCAGCAGGAAGAAAAGGCAAGAGGAAAGAACAATAAGATATGCTCTTAAACACACACACACACACACACACTCCCAAAAGACTTCCTAGAAATCCTAGTGGTGCTCTGAGTGCCTTCTGATTATAGGCCACGACCAGGTCACATAGATACTTCTTACTGAAAAGTCACCATGAGAGAGCTCTGCTTTGATGTAGGCACTTTGTCACCCCGAACAAAAACTGTAAGAATGATAGACAGCAAGGATATTGTGTCAGCAGTTAGTGGCATTTGCTTCTTCACTTGTAGACACCTGATAGGAATATTTCATTGAGTCCCTTGGGAAAACACGTTCTCTGTAGTAAGAGTGCCTGCAAAATAGGTGCAAGTTTAATACAAAGAAATAACCCCCCAAAGTTAAGAAGTCTTTTCTTTTCATACTTGATATATTAATTATCTTAAATGTAAAATTCTTTAAGTTAGTGAATTATTCTCTAAACATGTGCTCCATATCTTCTGCTCCAGTGATTCCCGAAACAATAGTGTGCAAGAAAATCACTGGGGAACTTAATTGAAATTTTAGACTCCCTGTTTCCACCAAAGATACTAATTCAAAAGCTCTCATACGGGTTGGTATTTAAAAAGAAAGAAAGAAAGAAAAAAAAGCAGCAAGTATTTCCAGTGCAGGTGGACTACAAACTCTGCTTTGACACTGTTAAAAAAAATCCCCAGTGAGCCTACCTGCACTCAATTTAACATGTATTTATTGAGTACCTGCTATGGAATCTGTACTATACATCATGGAGGATATATATATATATATATATATAGAAACGGAAGACCTGATCCCTCTTCTTAGCGAGCTTCTAGCTTCCAGGGAATCAACTGAACAGATGCATCTCCAAGTTCTGCAATGTGAGAATAATCGTGAGAAGAACAGCAAACAGCCCAGTGAGCTCATTTTCCTGCAAAGTATCTAACATGATTAATGCTTAATATTTATTTATATGATTATCTGATTGATTACAGTCTTTACCATTAGAATATATGCATTATGAGAGCAGATAGCACATTTTCTCACCATTGTGTTTACTGTAAGTAGCAAAATACTTAAGTCTTTGTAGGAATGCAATCATATGTGGTAAATATTGGTCAAATTAAAATTGTGCTGTGTGTGCTCAGAATAATGTTGAAACAACTTCAAAGAAGTTTATTCTGGTTTATTCATTTCTCTATATAAAAATCCTGCAAACTCAGTAGATTAAATACCAGAATGGCAGTCTTATAGGCATTAGAAGTATTGTTACAGTATTATAACTATAGCTATTAAAATGCACACACAACTGAAAACCCAGACACCAAGAAATGGAAGAATCACTCTGTGATAGAATTGGCAAAACCCCTGGTTACTAATCATCGCACCACTTTACCTTCTTTTACATTTTTGAATCACACTCTTGATTCAATATTTGTTAATATTTCTTAAGGGTCTTCTTGGACAGTAAGTAGTATCACTTATAAAATCTATTAAATCACTGATTATTTTTTTAATATTAATGTAAGTCAAAAGTCAGCCTAGTAGAATTTTTTCAGGTTCACATTGAAAATTAGATGACTGAGTTATGAAGCCACAACTTAAACTCTTTGCCCTTTATAAAAAATATATATATATATATATCTTTCAATGACTTCTCTTATTTTTTTTTTTGCTCCCATCTTTTCTTTAGCATAAAAGCCATTTTGAAAAATTAGTCAGCTTAAAGGATAGTGACAATGATAAAAGGAAAAAGGCCTATGATCTGGTAATAAAGATGAAAGGTATTTAATATATAGAGTTAAGAGATATGATGACAAATGAGGAAATATGATAACTATATATAAATACTTACAGTGGTACGCGTAAAAGAAAAGGAAGATTTATCTAAGCTGGCTAAGGTTTTAGACCAAGGAATAATGATCTGAAGATTTAGAAAGATAAAAAATTTAAGTATAATGAAAAATGTTTCTGTCGTTGAGAACAATTAGGAAGAAGAATATTCTTCCCTGTGGACATGAGCACTAGAAGTGATCAAAACCAGACAAGATAAAACCTTTGGGGCCTTAATAGAAAAGACACTTTATAATGTCCTATTTCCTGGTCTGAGTAGGACTTTCTTCTATAATATATCCTTAATCACTTGAAGAAGAAATTAATGATCCATGAAATAGGAATTCTTATTTCAGTAGGTAGGTTATTCCATAGACTTTGAAAAGATCTGTGATCGAGGCCAAACTCCCATTACCTCCCTTGGTCCTCTATTTCTAAGTCAGCTGCTCTTTCCTTCCAAAATATCCGTTTTGTCCTCTATATTCTGTCATGGGAATGATTAAAGACTTCTTTATAAAAGCAATCAAATGTAAAAGTTTTCTTTATTTCACTTTATCATATTTTGTATCTATCTGTGTTTCTATGTACCTGCCTATCTACCTACCTATCCTTGTTTCTCACTAAATATTTCAGTTCTTCTCCAGACTGAATAAGGTTATGCTATGATGTGTAATAGAATATAGGGACAGATTCACAATGATTTCTTTCAAACTACTTACTTTAAGATCTCCATAGTGATTTTAATATTATTGTGGCTTGCATGTTAAACATTTTTGGTAAAATGACTATCGAGTTTTCTGAGTTGATTAATGTGAACACACAAATATAGAAACATGTATATATGTAAATATAGAAATGTGTATATGTCTCAATGTATCATCAATCTATAATTGCTTTTACTTTTATCTTTTTTCCCTGTACAGTATAGTGTATAGTGTATTTAGTGATCTGAGAGCCAAAGAGTAATGTATATTGTAATTGTCTTCAGTATTTTAAAAATATTAATTTCATAATGGTGTGTAGGTTGAAATAGTGAGTAATTAAGAATTCAGCTTCCTAAGATGATGCAATGGAAGTACATGGGAAAAGTCAGAAAATGTGTTAGCCATGGAAACAGTGCAGACAGGAGAATTTTATATTTATTTCAAAGAACCATAGAATCATGGGATTGATTATCTTTGGGAGATCTTTAGCCAAAAAAAGAGAAGCAAATAGAGCTCCAAGCTCTAGACTTGTTAACTGGTTAAGATAACTAAGGGAATATGAGGATAGGAAGTTGAATTGGGGAGGTGGATACCTCTGTTTTGATATTTGGATATTTGCTTTCATTGTATATGAAATGAATTAGTTGAAAATAGCTATTCAGAATATTCCTTAAGCATTTGGCTGTTGACTTTAAGCAAGAATTTAAATTATTAAAGTCTCAACAGTTCTCCAGGTCCTAATTACTAATGACCACAAAGATAGTCATTTCATATACTTCTATTTTATATCAAAGAACCACATCTATATATGTGTATCTATATATGTATCATAAATGTGTATACAAAATATGTATAAATAAAATGTGATTCTTTTATATAAAAGATGATATAGACTTTTGATATATGTTGCTCTCGCCAGACTCCTAGTTACTTACTCTCAGTCTTTTAGAATCCTGATCTAACCTTTAATCTCAGAATTCCTATAGGTTTAAATGGCTAGTAATTCATGATTCAAACAGCCCTTGCAGATTGCAATAGTTGAGGGAATGAATGGTTTCCCTCTGTTTCAGTACTCGGAAGACTCGATTCTGAGTAGTGTTGATTTGCGGTCTCCCCTTTGTAATGCTCTCATTCCCTGTAGCCACCACTTCTTTAGTCTTCAGTCAGCCCCATGTCTCCATCTTACCTTACCTTCTGCTCATCAACTCTGGAGAGAGTACTTCTGGTATCTTCTTAGAAGCTCTAGACATCCTCTTCTCTTTTTCTTGAATTAAACCAAAAATAAAAAGAAGAGAAAAAAGAAAGGAAAAGCAACAGAAATTCAGCTCTTCTGTAGTAAATGCAAGGTTGGTCAAACTCTCGAACTGCTCCTTGCCTCATAGAAGGTCCAATGATGATCCACCTTATTATGATTGGAACTTACCATACTATCATCTTCATTTTGTTCAGAAGACCATCTTTATGTTAAGGCCCTTTGTATTGATTCTTAAACCTTATACTAAATTTCGTATAACTGTAAACTTTCAGACATATCTATTTATTTTTCTTTAGACATTTCACATAATTTGTATATTTTTAACATTTAGAAATAAACCTGAATGTAACATCATATAACAGACTAATCAAGACTAGATTTTAAATTCCAAGGTATATGCTGAAATAATCACAGATATACTCAAGGGCATCATGTTTGACAATTAAGTTAATATATAGTATATGAAATATCACAAGATTTCACTTCTTTGAATGCTGCTTATTGCTGTTATATTCTTCAAAGCACAAATAGATTAATTTATACTTAGTAAAATTAATATGGTGAATATGAGGTAAAATATTCAGTAGTTTCTATAATATTTAAATCCTGTCCTAAAGAAGATATATTTAAAGATGCATATATACACACAGAAACAGACCTTTATGTATTACTGTGGTATGACTAGTGGTTTCAATTCCAAAGCATTGTTACATATCTACTTTGATTTTTCTTTAGTTAAGAAAAAACAAAAAAGCTGTCATTTGAAGGGTTATCTTAGGAAACCATGGAAAATCTGATAGAAGCTGAAATCATGAGTATTTATCATGTGATAAATACTTTTATGAAAGAATGTATTAAGAAATTAAAGATTTATATCAGACTCTGATAGAAGAGAAACAAATATCAGTCACACAATATGTTTAGTAAGAAAGTACAAATGTTATCTATACATTAGTCACTGGTAAGATTTGTTTGTTTTCCTTAAAGAAGATCCTACAATTCTTGCAGTTGGCAATTGTTCATAGGGTTTGGAAGTGTCATTTCCTCTTGTTAGTTATGTAGTATATTTTCAGATTGCTCTATAAGAAATTCTAAAAGTAACTTTTAAGCTCAAAGGTAATTTATGAGAATTCACTATCTTTTTTATCTTTCCATTAAACTTCTGATTTGAAGAAGTTATATTAATAGAATGATAGCTTCTTATATCCTCTCTCAAGCAGATCTTTTGGAGGGAGTTAAGTAACTGAAGAAAACAGACACAGATAAAGTGTTTCATTTATGGAGAGATAAACAGAATACAAGAAAAAAATCAAAGCAGGCAGTGTTAACCTGATCCTTTAAATATTTAGCTTTTCAACAACAGGCATTTGGAAGTTTTAACCCTACTTACCGTTCTCAATCTTTAAAAACTCTAAGTGCATGAAAGTATTTAAATAAAAGGTTTGCTGCTGCTACTGCTAAGTCGCTTCAGTCTTGTCCGACTCTGTGCGACCCCATAGACGGCAGCCCACCAGGCTTCCCCGTCCCTGGGATTCTCCAGGCAAGAACCCTGGAGTGGGTTGCCATTTCCTTCTCCAATGCATGAAAGTGAAAAGTGAAAGTAAAGTTGCTCAGTCGGGTCCGACTCTAGCGACCCCATGGACTGCAGCCTACCAAGCTTCTCTGTCCATGGGATTTTCCAGGCAAAATTACTGGAGTGGGGTGCCATTGCCTTCTCCAAATAAAAGGTTTAGATCTCTATTAATTAGATAAAATTTCATATATGAGTTGTGAGAAAATGTTGGTTACATTGTTTTAAATCCCTAAAACGTCATAAATAGAAAAGTAAAGATAATTGTGAAACAGTTTATCAAAAACCGTTGGGGTCCGCAAGAATAATTACTTACACTGTTTGCTACTCCATAGGGATAAGAATGAGGACGTGAGCCTGGATTCCAATCTTCCTCTGACTTTTTTAATGCAGATGGATTGTGTGACTTACCATATACACACACACACACATATATATATACACATACATGTATATAAATATTGTTTCTCCACTTGCAAAATGAGTAATATCCCTTTTTTGGGAACTGTTACATGTTTCTGTCAACAGATTAGATATTTAAATTGAGGTTCTTTATTATTTTATTACAATAGCTACTTTCCAGTATAATCTCCCAGTCCTGTGGATATTAAAAACTTCATATCAGAAAATCAGGGATTCACATCACATCTGTTCTGCCAGATTGCATCTAAATTCTGGTGGGTGTGAGGCTAGCCAGTTGTAGGACCTGTGGTCAGAGCTGATCCTTGGAATGGTCTCTCTGCAGGACATACAGGCAGAGCTCAAGAGAATTCCTAGGAACTAGAGTTGAGCTGTCTCTGAAAGATGCTATAGTTCCACCGTTAGGAGTTAAATAGTAGCTCAGAAGTCTTTTGTTTTGCAAGACTTTCTCTCTCCCCTTCCACCAATATTCACAGCTGCCTTGGGGTCCTCAAGACTCAACTCATTTGACTCTTGATCCCTGTGTTTTAGATGGGGTTCTCTAGAAATGACTCTGTGATGATGAGGTAAGTGGAGAAGGGGAACTGGCCTTGGGCGGTGCTCCCAGGAAATATACGAAAGTGAAAAAGACAGGTGGGCAGAGGAAGCTGACCTGCAGTGTGATTGCAGCTGATTCTCCAGAGCACTCTGCAGCTGCGATAGACTCCAGAGTTCTCCCAAACTGGGAGTGCGAGGCTGACTCTCCCAGCCTTGGCCAGTAAGGGTCTAACCACTGGCCACGGTCTACCCCTTGGGAGGGCGTGTGATATAGGGAGAGGCAGTTTTCTGTAGCTGGGGGCTGGTCTCAGTGTGGGACACAGTTGCATGTCCTCAGAGGCTGACATTCCTAGCAGCAGGGGGACAGGCACATTGGCTGGAATGAAGAGATTTATGGGCTCCCAGTATGTACAATAGTACACTCCCTGACCTACTCAGATCCAGTTGAGCCTTGAAGCAATGTGTCCCACCTAGGAAGAGCTTCTCCAGGATTCTTGTGCCTTGGGAAATATATAAGAAAAGTGAGATTGCAGACTTTTCTGTTTGTATCCCTTTTATAACCTCCCCATTAGAATGGTGCCTGCAATTTGATCAATGTTTAATAGGTATTTATGCTTTATATGAAAGAATCAATGAAATCAATGAAATGAATCAATGAATGAATCAATGAAATCGAATGAAGACCTGCTGAGATATTTCTGTTTCCACTGGTCCTTTGATGATTAGTTCACATGGTTGTTGTAGAAACCTGTCTGCCCACTGTGAGTCCTCTTGCTGTCCCTAAACCTTTTTGAGCTAAGTTTGGGGAGTGACTCTGAACTGTCTTCCTGATGAATGTGGCTGTCTGCTGCTCTGGCATCATGCAAACGTGGGGATGCTGGGAGCCTGCCAGCTTTGTGGCTTCTCTGCAGGTCAGAATTTGCTTTCCCCTCATTTTCCTCCTCGCCCTATTTGCTTTCCCCTTGCCTTTGCTCCTTGCTTATCAAGCCTGGAATTTAGTCTTCATCTTGATTTGTATCAAGAACTTAGCATTACAAAAAGCCTGAATTTTTGAATTTGAAGTGGTTCTTTTTCCATCTTTCATCTCTCCCTTGGTTAAGGTAATGAATTCGACTTGATGAATTCGTGGAATCTGACAGGGTATAAAAAAATGCAAAATGGGGAGGGACAGCACAGAATTGCAAAATCTTATCTCACAGTGCTCCTGATACAGTTCTTTTACATTTAAACAATATAATACATTTAAGATACTGGTTTTCTAGCAGTAGTAGTAATAATAGCAGGAGTATTTAATATCTTCTTTAAAAAAATCTGAAGCCACATGAAAATAATAGCACTGTGATAACTTTTCCGCTCTGTGGTCATGATATGTGTTAAGTTAAAAACAGAATTATGAAAGCAAAGAAAAGAAGCAATTCTTAGAAATAAGGGACATGAAATCTTTTTTTTTTTTTTTGAGACTGCACATTTGAGAGTAATGAAGTCAGTGAAAACTTTCTAAGGCAAAACTTCAAAGTTTCATTAATGTATTGAAGATTTAATCCAAGAGCATTTTGTTCACTATGTAACTGAAAAAGCCAAAAGTTTCATGTCAGGTATATTTAAAGAGAAAAACATGAGAAATATATGTTTTTCTCAATTGATTTAATCAATATTCTAGTGGTGTGCATTTTCTGATGATGTCTAATTTATCTCTGAATGGCTACCCATGGAGTTTTTTTCCAGGATTGCTATAAATTAGATGTTATAATATGAAAAATTATACAAATCACTTTTTATGTCATTAATTGGGTGTTTCTCCAGCAGTCAGGCCAGGCTCATTTGTTGGAGTGGAATACCACTGCTTAATGTATCTAATAATGTCTTCTAAAGGATGAAATTACTCACAAGGGAGAGCCTGAAGAAAAGATCAATGAACTTATATTAGTGTAAATTATCACTGATTAATGAATGCAACATTGGGGATTGAAATTTACTTAGAATTTAAACTTACTGCCAGTTTTGCAACTTTAAGCAGGATAAGCATGCCAAGTATTGAAAACATAAATTATAATAATACAATATTATACCTGATAAATTTCTGACAAATTATAATTAAAATTAGAAACTTAGGAATTAAGAAATATGTATAACATTGATATGAAATATTGATTTAACTTTGAGTATGGAATAAAGTCCACATAAAAAGATTTCTTATGTACTTATCTCAGCATTTAATCTGCAGGAAATTAAGATAAAAATGAATGCTTTACAGTGGGAGCTAGTAGCTAGAAAGAGGTTAGTGTAGTCTTCAAGTTTATCTAAATTACCTTATGCAACTAGCTCATGCTAAGAGGAATACACTGATAAAAGCATTTAGTTTTTGTTTAATTAAAAAGCGGTTAAATGGTGAAATAAAGGAATAAAATATCTGTTACTATGTTTCAGTTCTTTTGAGAAGTAATAATAACCTCATCATTATATTATGTTGGTGCAAACATAATTGCAGTTTTGGATCGTGAATTTTAAATCATTATAACCAGGCTCAAACATATATTTATTAATCAAAATAGGAACCATTAAATTCAACACATTTTTGCCAATGAGAAATAAGCTGGTTTATTCCTGTAGCATAAAAGTTCATGCTTTGGAATTCAACAGACTCTTAGAAAGAACTTTCTGATGGTTGTGGAAGCATTTTTGCTGCAAAAAGTTGCCGAGATGCTTGAAGGAGTGATAGTCAGTTGGAGAGAGGTTAGGTGAATATGGCAGTTGAAGCAAAACATTGTAGCCCAATTCCTTCAACTTTTGAAGCATCAGTTGTGCGACGTGTGGTGAGGCATTGTAATGGAGAAGAATTTGGCCCATTCTGTTGACCACTGCTGGCTGCAGGCCTTGCAGCTTTCAATGCATCTCATCAATTTACTGAGCATACTTCTCACATGTAATGGTTTCACTGGGATTCAGAAAGCTGTAGTGGATCAGATTGTCAGCAAACCACCAAACAGTGATCATGACCTTTTTGTGTATGTGTGTGTGTGTGTGTGTGTGTGTGTAGTTGAAGTTTGGCTTTCTGAAGTGCTTTGGAACTTCTTGGTTCAACTACTGAACTGGTCATCACTGATTGTCTTATAAAATCCACTTTTCATCACATGTTACAATCCAATTGAGAAATAATTTGATGTTGTTGTGTAGAATAAAAGAATTTCAAAATTACAGTTTTTAAAATTTGCATTCAGCTCACGAGACACTCACTTATCAAGCTTTTTCACCTTTCCAATTTGATTCAAATGCCAAATGTCTATAGAATGGTCAACGTTGAGTTCTTTGGCAACTTCTCATGTAGTTGTAAGAGGATCAGCTTCAATGGATCCTCTAAGTTGGTTGGTGTCAACTTCTGATGGCCAGCCAACATTCTCCTGATCTTCAAGGCTCTCTTTGCAGAACTTCTTGAACCACCAGTGCACTGCATGGGTCATCAGCAGGTCCTGGGTGAAACACATTGTTGATGTTGCAAGTTTTCTCCACTGCTTTATTACCCATTTTGAACTCAAATATGTAAATCACTCATATTTGCTTCTTGTCTAACATCATTTCCCTAGCATAAAATAAATATAAACAGCAAGTAATACATCATTAGCAAACAAAACAAAATATAAAGTGAGAAATGTGCATTAAACTGACGTATAACATAATCACATTTAAGAACGTAATCCAATATCAAATGGAAAATTTCAACAGTGCAAAAATGGCAGTTACTTTTGCAAAACCTATTAAATGGATGGGCTTCCCTTGTGGCTAAGCTGGTAAAAAATTCTCCTGCAATGCAGGAGACCTGGATTCAATGCAAAGATGGGCACAATAAAGAACAGAAGAGGTATGGACCTAACAGAAGCAGAAGATATTAAGAAGAGGTGGCAAGAATACACAGAAGAACTATACAAAAAAAAAAAGATTTTCATGACCCAGATTATCACAGTGGTGTGATCACTCACTTAGAGCCAGACATCCTGGAATGTGAAGTCAAGTGGGCCTTAGGAAGCATCAGTATGAACAAAACTAGTGGAGGTGACAGAATTCCAGTTGAGTTATGTCAAATCCTAAATGATTATGGTGTGAAAGTGCTGCACTCAATATGCCAGCAAATTTGGAAAACTCAGCAGTGGCCACAAGACTGGAAAAGGTCAGTTTTCATTCCAATCCCAAAGAAAGGCAATGCCAAAGAATGCTTACACTAGCGCACGATTGCACTCGTCTCCATGCTAGCAAAGTAATGCTCAAAATTCTCCAAGCCATGCTTCAACAGTACGTGAATCCTGAAATCCCAGATGTTCAAGCTGGATTTAGAAAAGGCAGAGGAAACAGATATGAAACTGTCAACATCCTTTGGATCATCAAAAAAGGAAGAGAGTTCCAGAAAAACATCTACTTCTGCTTCATTGACTATGCCAAAGCTTTTGACTGTGTGGATCACTATAAATTGTGGAAAATTTTTCAAGGGATGGGAAGACCAGACCACCTGACCTTCCTCCTGAGAAATCTGTATGAAGGTCAAGAAGCAACAGTTAGAACTGGACATGGAACAACAGACTGGTTCCAAATAGGAAAAAGAGTACGTCAAGGCTGTATATTGTCACCCTGCTTATTTAACTTCTGTACAGAGTACATCAGGAGAAATGCTGGACTGGATGAAGCACAAGCTGAATCAAGATTGCTGGGAGAAATATCAATAACCTCAGATATGCAGATGACAACACCCTTATGGCAGAAAGTGAAGGAGAACTAAAGAGCCTCTTGATGAAAGTGAAAGAGGAGAGTGAAACAGTTGGCTTAAAACTCAACATTCAGAAAACTAAGACCATGGCATCTGGTCCCATCACTTCATGGCAAATAGATGGGGAAACAATGGAAACAGTGACAGACTATTTTGGGGGCTCCAAAATAACTGCAGATGGTGACTGCAGCCATGAAATTAAAAGATACTTGTTCTTGAAAGAAAAATTATGACCAACCTAGACAGCATATTAAAAAGCAGAGACATTACTTTGCCAACAAAGGTCTGTCTAGTCAAGGCTATGGTTTTTCCAGTGGTCATGTATGGATGTGAGTGTTGGACTATAAAGAAAGCTGAGCACCGTAGAATGGATTCTTTTGAACTGTGGTGTTGGAGGAGACTCTTGAGAGTCCCTTGGACTGCAAGGAAATCCAATCAGTCCATCCTAAAGGAAATCAATCCTGAATATTCATTGGAAGGACTGATGCTGAAGCTGAAGCTCCAATACTTTGGCAACCTGATGTGAAGAACTGACTCATTTGAAAAGATCCTGATTCTGGGAAAGATTGAAGGTGGGAGGAGAAGGGGATGACAGAGGACCAGATGGTTGGGTGGCATCACGGATTCAATGGACATGAATTTGAGTAGGCTCTGGGAGCTGGTGATGGACAGGGAAGCCTGGTGTGCTGCAGTCCATGAGATTGCAAAGAGTAGGTCACAACTGAGCGACTGAAATGAACTGAATAAATGGGTAGGATGACCATCTCATCAAAGTGAATAGAATGACTCGGACAAAGGAACAGGTCTGTGTTCTCTGGACTAGGGGCTTACATCTGAGAAGCAATTTCTTGTCTAACTTTTTTCCTGCTCTCTCCTGATATTCTCAAGGGTTGTTGATCTTGAATATGGAATTTAATAGTTTTACAATGAGAATATTGGAGCTTGATGGTGTCATAGGAGACAACTGCCTTTTGTGAGGAGTGAGATACTGCATCTTCAAGTGTTTTAGGATGACATTTATTGCAGTGGTTGAAGATTCTGTACCGAATGGGCAATTTCAAGGAGATGTTCATTTATTAAAACATTTCATGATCAGGAACTCTGATGAACCTTAAATATGTTACACTTTTCTTTGGTGATCATAAAATTAGTATAAAATATTACAGTGGTTTCCAAAAACACATAATTATTCCTTTCAACAGAACAATGCCAATTCATTTTTTTTTCATTGTCAGAACATAAAACAGCAATGAGGACAAAATAATGAGTGAAAGATAATTATTTGAGATTTATATTTTACATAATACCTGTATCCCATTGAAAGGGATTGAACCATCTTCCAAAAGCCTAGTTTAATCTACTAAAACCATACAGTGTGCTTTAATACTTTATTTTAGAATGATAGTTACACAATAATAGTACAGTAGCATGATAAAAATATCCAATCCTAAACTGAATCTCTGACCCTCATCTCTTTGGAACTAAAAACAAAGCATTTCTCGTATCTAGATACCCATCTATATTTACAGTTGTCACATGATCTAATTCAGTCAATATTTATGACTTCACCCTAAAGGAGACTTTATAATCATCATGTGCACTAAATAAATGAGAACATTGATAAATACTTAACAGATTTAGTGAATAATGAATATGAGTTTGAATATAGGTACTTATGAATTAAGTGCTAAAATTATTGTTAAATTTAATTGTTTTGAATTAGGATTCTTAAAAAGATTTTATTATTTCAAGTAGATGTACCAGAATAACAGTCTCTTTCTTTACTAAATCAAATAAACTAAGCTTTTTATTCTGGACTGTATCTAAATGTTCACCTAAGTTATGATGAATGAAACAGAAACAATTCTAAGCACATCAATAATGTGAATATATTTAGTAGAGAGGATATTTATGATAATGCTGTCATTGGAAGTGTCTCAAATATTAATAGAACATAGCTGAATGATACTGACATATCTGTATATTTTCACAAAACAGTAACAAAATAGAACTGGGGAAAATGTATATTCTTTGCCTAATCTAAAAGTATTTAAAATGTACTTTTAAAATTTATAGTTTTTAGTTAACATGGATAATTAATATAACTGAGAGTTTTAATGAATTGTATTCAGTTTCTAATATTTCCCCATTTTTTGTAACTTTGGAGAAATATAAAATGAATTTTATGCTTGATTTAAAGTACTTTTTTGTGTACCTTGGATCTAAGAAGCCCAAATAAATTTCTTACATTGACTTATGCTTTATAAGATGCTCACCTTTGAAATGTGATGGTACATGGCAGAGTGTGATTTATTGAAGCATAATTCATTCAATCATACATGTGTATATGGAATACCAATTAAAACAAATATTTTATGGAATATACTAAAATAAAGCATTATTTTATCTCCTAAGGTAAAAGAAACCCATAGTAATTCTATTTTTATACCTTTTATATTTACATTGCCTTAAAATGCAATTCTTTCAAAATTAAGTATGGATTTTCTCTCTCTCACTCTTTGGATCCTAATGAGCTCAGGATTTTTAATCTAAAGAAAAAAACATTTTGAATGTTCTTCACATTTTTTTCTTAGCCTACTCTTTCAGGATTTCTGCTGTCGTATCTCCATATGTGCACCAGTTGTATATTTCCCTGACACCTTTGAATTGAGTATTGTCATATTGTCATCTCCATTAAGAGAGAGAAAGTGCTAGGTTTCAGCCCACAAAGGACAAGGACTCAAATCCTCCTCTTTCTCTTATTTTTATTTGTGTTTTTATCCATTACACCACACTGGACAGGATGAGATATAAAAAGAGATGGTTGCTGAGTTGTCTATCTCAATAATATCTAGCTTAAAATTTATTGTTAACATGACTGTTTGCCTTTACAATATAATCATATTCTGGCAATATATTGCTGCTGTTTGGTCACTAAGTTGTTTTCAACTGTTTTGTGAGGACTGTAGCCCACCAGGCTCCTCTGTCCAGGGGATTTCCCAGGCAAGAATACTGCAGTGGCTTGCCCTTTCCTTCCCTAGGGGATCTTCCCAACCCAGGGATTAAACATGCGTGTCCTGGATTGGCAGGCAGATTCTTTACCACTGAACCGCCAGGAAAACCTGAGCAACATAATATGTTCAGTCTAACATGTATCTGTGACTTCTACTTCTGAAAGAAAAGTAATACAAGATGAATATATCCATTGAGTGGGTCTATTTTTGAGTGGGTGCTAGGGCTCTGAAAAGTAGAAGAGAGGGCCAGAAAAATAGGGACTTCCTAAAAAAATGTGTAGTTCTATTTTTACATTACTTAATTAAGGGATTCATCTCTCCCCCAGCCCTTTTTAAATTATGATTCTCTAATTGAGATAGTTCTCCAACATAGTCATTCAGATTTAAATCCCTTGCAATAACGTCACCCCATTTCATTTTTCTCAAAACTTTCCCATTCTAACAATCTCATATCTAAAAGAATAAAATAATAAAAAAAACCCTCAGTTTTGTTTCAACTTAGATATCATGATAAAATTTCTTTCCATAGATTCAGACCTGGAAAGTTCATTCAAGGTTCTTTTAAGAGTCCAGGAGCAACATCTATTCTCTGAGAAGTCTTCGAATGACATTTTCATGCAAGAATAAAATCTCCTCCTGCTTGTCAGATACTAAATAAAATGGTCATTGAAGGAATATCTGTGTTTCCTCAAGCTTGCAATGGAAGAGTGAACAGATGGCTTAAGACTCTGGGTAACATTTACCCCTCCTTACGTAGTTCACTGAAGTCACATACAAGGAACGCATTTTCCTCTTTCTTGATCACACCGTGACCTTTCACAGGCCTTTATCATTGGAGTTGTTACTCCCTTTGCTTCTATGTCCTCACCCTCTAATCTAGAAGTAAATTATTTCCCAAATTTGTCTTTTTTTTTTTCCAAATTTGTCTTTAAATACCCAGATAAGGGATAATTTCCATCAGAGATTCTCATGTCCTTGCCTTTTTAAACATCTGAGTGTGTGTGTGCGCGCCTGTGAGATATTTTCTGTGCTGCCCCCATAACACTTTGTACATATCTTTTTAGACATACATTCAGTCCATAAGTATGTTCCAGTGGTTCATCTGCCAATCTGTCATACTGTTTTCTCTCTCCTGCTACATTGTGACTTTCTAGGAAAGAATCGTGTCCAATTTGTCTTATTATTCTCAAACTTGTAACATACCACCTGACAAGTGGGAGATACTTAAAAAAATACTGAGATGTGAATGAGTGGCCGACTGACTTTAAATCACAGTTTAAAGCCTTTAAGTTCTTTTTCATCATTTAAAAAAAATTGTGTTCTTTGTATCTTGTAATTTGTTTGGACGTATTTTTAGAGAGCAGGGCTTCTTTAAATCTAACTTTGCAAGTTATATATGATGGCTATTTTAACAAGTCAGCTTTAAGATAAATAGCAGATTAAAATCAGCTCCAGCATTTACTTGAAAGAGGTGAAAAAGGTTAGAATGTTTCAGTAACAAAAATGAGCACTTGTCTTCTCATTTGTGGAAATATGTTCACAGTGATCTGACTTTTTTTTTTCTTTTTTTTTTTGAACCTGGTCCCTCACTATATGCCATGACAGTCCAATATCAGTTTGAATGGATGTTTTATTTATTTTTTTTATTGTTAAATTTTTTTTTAATTTTATTTTATTTTTAAACTTTACATAATTGTATTAGTTTTGCCAAATATCAAAATGAATGGATGTTTTAAACTGAGCTTGATTAAGTACTCTGTAGGAATGAAGACAATAAAATGTAGGATAAGTCAGAAAGAAGCAGTGCTTCTTTTTTTCCTTTCTGCAGTTTCTTCCTCAAATTAAAACAAGGAAAACAAAAAATATTCCTGCCCTTAGTTATTGCAATAAAATATTTAGTGTTTTTAAAGAAATGAGTAAAAAATGTCTTTTTATGTTAGCCAAGGTTAAGTTTTAGAAACAAGCAAACAAAAACAGTTACACAATACTTGAGGAAGTTTCATAAACAAAGTATAAACTGTTAGGATAAAATTCATATACCTAAGATTTTATAAAGGGTGTTAGATAAAACAACAATTTATGTTGTTTAGGTTTAGGAGAAAGGTTTAGGAGAAAGATGGTAATATTTTTAATCATTTTCATCAATCATGTTTACATTTTTTCAGCTCGGATGATGTTAACAATTTACATAGACCACTATGCTCCAAATGTTTGGAACACAGAAAATCGGTTCATAAAATATTTATAGCATACTTTTAGATGTGATAATATGTGTTTACATTTTAAAAATAATAGTGCTCATATCCCAAAACATATAAAGTGGGGAACAGCCTAGTTGAACATGTGCAGTTTAGAGTTAATATTAAATTCAGTAAATACTTATTGAGTGAACACTGTCTTAGATATCAGAGACTTCTCACTGAAGTTTCTGATCATATTGTCTTATTTAATTCTCACAAAAACTCTCTGATGTCGTTATTTTGTACTTAACTGAGCCTGGGGAAGTAAGGTGAAGTCAGATCTGGCTGACTTGAGAATTCATACCTTTCACCAGGAGAGGTGCTGTGTCTTTGTTGGATTTAGGAAATATAGTCTTGTGGTCGCTGTCCTTGGTGCTAGAAAGTGAAAGTAAACAATGAGACTAGAACGAATGGACGAGTGAATGAGTGAACAACTAGACACTGAATGCAGGGGGAGTGAACCAAACATATAACAGTATTCAAAGTTAGAGAATAATATCTAAAAGAGAGCTCTGGGAAAGAGCTTACAAATAGAGAAAGAGGAAATTGGAAAACTAATTGTTTAATAAACGTTAGAGAAGCAAAGTTTAAAAATGGAGTTTGTTGGATATGAAAAGCTGCAAAAGAAAGCTGAGAGAGAGATAAGGAATTAATGTTTCTCTATCAGCCATCAAAGGGATCTCAGATTGATGTACAACTTGTAATTCTAATTACAACAGGAGATCACAAGGAGGAAATGGTAAAATCACAAATTTCACCACCATAGAATTATCTTAAGACTGGAGTTTCTGTTTTTTATATCAAAATATTGTAATTGAGCTTAATCGTAGATGGAGTTTGAGCATGCAGCTTCAGTGAATAAAGACTGTTATTATTCTGATTAAAGTTTTAAAGGAAAAAAACCTGTCATCTTATAGTAGAGATTCACATTAAATGTAGTTCCCCAGAAATCAGGTAGAGATGCAAATGACACAGAAAGCATGATTATGGAATAGTTTTCCTTTATAAAATGTGTTCCATGTAAAAGTAGTCCTCATTTATTTTAAAAAGTAAAAAGATTTTATGATTAATAAAGTACAGAAAAAAGTGTTAAATCAGTCTATGTAGATATTTTATCTTAAATTTAGACTTTTCCTTAGGCTGATGTATTATTCTGTTGAAAATCATCACAAAACAGACATTGGGAAATATTTTTCTAAAGGATAATTGGGGTGAGAAGTAAGTTGATGGCTAGTGAACCAGTAGAATATGTGACCATACTGGATCAAATGGAACACCAGAATATTTAGAGGGAGAGGTCCGTGGACGACTTCTGATTTCAATTTACATAACATTAAATATTATCCTTGAGAACTTTAGTTTTATTAATATGATTGTATAATTTTGAGTATGCAGATGAGACTCAAATTAATACTGTAGGAATAAATATGCACAGGAAATAGTAAAAGGCTAAGAAGACATGTCAGAATTTTTGTGAAGTGTGGAATAACCTACCAAATTTACCCAGTTTCTCTCAATAGTATCTTTCATTTAGGAAGATCAAAAAGGTGTTGGATTTCATGCCTCTCTACAAGTGAGAAGGATATTATTTAAATTACCCTCAATAATCAGAAATATTTTTAGTAAAATGTTTATTTGTATTATCATTATAATGATACATCTTTAAAATGTGTCACTTTATATAAATTTTTATGAATCAATTTGTAGAGGTTAGCTGTATGATTAATAATTACAAATATAACATAAAAAATGGGTTTGCTTTAATTAGGCTTCTTTGGTTGCTTTAGACTTAATTCATCCTGACAACATTTATTGAGTCATAATATTTATAAATAAATAGCTGATTATATGCACTTTTCTGAAAGAAGAAATCAATGAGAATTATTAAATTATACTTGTGTTACTTTAACTGCTATTTTAGAGAAAATTATTTAGGCAAAAGACTAATTAAAATACACAGAGATACAATTATTTTATTTATTCAAATAATTAGTAAGCAATGGATTAGGTATTCGGAGAAGGCAATGGCACCCCACTCCAGTACTCTTGCCTGGAAAATCCCATGGACGGAGGAGCCTGGTAGGCTGCAGTCCATGGGGTTGCTGAGAGTCAGACATGACTGAGCGACTTCACTTTCACTTTTCACTTCCATGCATTGGAGAAGGAAATGGCAACCCACTCCTGTGTTCTTGCCTGGAGAATCCCAGGGATGGGGGAGCCTGGTAGGCTGCCATCCATGGGGTCACACACTTCAGTCGGACACAACTGAAGTGACTTAGCAGCAGCAGCAGGATTAGGTATTGAGAAAGCAACTGGGAGGGAGAGAGGGAGACTGCCTTATGGAGATTATGTGCTATTACAAGACACCAGCGATTACCAAATAGTGTGATAGCCTATCACAATTATGTATTTTGAGATGTTAAGCATTTTTAATATATGTAAATATGTTTTCCCTTCAAATTTTAGTGAGATATAATTGACAAACAACACGGTGCTTGTGTGTTTAAGGTGTACAACATAATGATTTGACTTACATACATTATGAAATGATGACCACCATAAGTTTAGTGAACATCTGTCATCTAATATGGATGCAAAATAAAAGGAAAAGGAAAAACAAAATATTTTCATAGCAAGAACTCTTCAGCTTTGCTTTCTTAACAGCTTTCAGGTATAACAGACAGCCGTGTTAATTATTGTTATCATGTTGCCTGTTACATCCCTAGTACATATTAATATTTATCTTATAGCTAAATGATTGTAGCTTTGGACCACCTTCATCTAATTCCTCCCCCTCTACCCCCTGCCTCTGATAACCACAGATCTGATCTCTTTTTCTTTAAGGATTAGTCTGTTTTGAAGTGTAGTTGACCTACAACACTATGGTAATTCCTGGTGTGCAGCATAGTGATTTGATATTTCTATACATTTCAAAATGATCACCACTACAAGTCTGGTAAT
Source organism: Bos grunniens (assembly GCF_055505025.1). Lineage (NCBI taxonomy): Eukaryota > Metazoa > Chordata > Mammalia > Artiodactyla > Bovidae > Bos > Bos grunniens. Next base: position 13,016,397 of record NC_141191.1, read on the forward strand.
TGTCTGTCACCATACAAATATACTACATTATTACTGACTCTTCCCCGCACTGTACATTTCATACCCAGGATTCATTTGTTCTGTCACTGGGAACTTGTACCTCTGAATGCCCCACACCTATTTCTCTCATCCCTTCACTGCTCCCGTCTCTGGCAACCACCTGTTTGTTTTCTGTATCTGTGACTCTGTTTCTGCTTTATGTGTGTTCATTTATCTTTTTTGCTTCCATATATAAGTGAAATCATTTGGTATTTGTCTTTCTCTAACTTATATATCATTAAGAGATGCCAGCAATTACCAAATAGTATAAGTAAAGAGAGTCTGGTGGATTACAGTGGCAAAGTGTTAGACTCAACTTAGTAACTGTGTTGCACACAAGCACACACACACGATGAATACTACTACAGTTGTGTAGCGAGATAACAAGCGTTTCTCATACATGTAAATAGTTTATTTATTTATTTATTGGCTGCACCGCAGAGCATTCAGGATCTTAGCTCCCCAACCAGGGTTTGAACCCATGTCCCTGCAGTGGAAGTGCAGAGTCTTAACCACTAGGACAGGGAAATCCTAAACAGTTAAATTTAAAATTAAAGTTAACTGCATCTATGTATTGTGCGCGCGCGCGCGTGTGTGTGTGTGAGAGAGAAAAGCCAAAAAGCTTTTCTGTTTTTTTTTTTTTTTAATTTTTGCATCTGATCCCAAAAACTTCCTCACAAAAAAAATACATAGCTGTGTTTTTTAAACTTAATTTTCATTTTAAGGAAGGAAGAGAGAGAGGGAGGGAGGAAGGGCAGAAAGGAACGAAGAGAGGAGACAGGGATGAAAGGTGGGAAGGAAGGAAGAAATCAACATCATCTGTATTCCTAAAGAAAGTGAAAAAGCTGAGAGACAGCCTGCATTATTTTGGGCAAGGAGGCTGATTACTATCTGTGTTGTCTTTGTAGCAGTTTCTCTTGTGGGGATAGCTTTGGATTGTGTTAACTGCAGCAGGGCCCCAACAGTACGGAGGATTTCTACTAGGGCTTCTGTCACAGTCAATAAAAAACCCACAAGAATTTGGTTTCTTGATCTTATGCTTTGTTTGTTTGTTTGTTTTGATTTCTCTTTATAAAGGAAATTAAGTGGACTCTATCCCCTTTCCCTCCTGGGTACAGGTTGCCATAATATTTCTGTTTGAGAAAAGACTGTCTTATCTTTCACAAGGACATAGTATCTAATTTGTCAAACTATATTTTGCAATTCTTACTCAAACATTTATCAAAGAGTGGACAGCTTTGAAATAAAATAGTACAAAAGGGAAAAGAGCAGAGTGATCTGGAGAAAAAAACAGAAAACACATTTACCCCAGTTGTTTATGTTACTCATCTGTTTACTTCTTGTATAAGCATCCTTGGTACTCTAGTTTTTCATCCTATTTCATATCCACAATAGGTAAAATTCAGCTGAGGGCAGTAACAATTGATCTTCTTTTACTGGGTACAGAATCAAACACTGACAATTTCCTGGTTACTATCTATAAAAATGTATGATTATAGATCAGAGGATAGAAAATTATGTAATTACTGATCCTAAGACACCCAGCACACAGTAGAGTTAATAAATAATTTAAAAAACTGAATTATCAACTTACTAACTGGATCATTAAAAATTCTATACATTTTTTCTTTATAAGATCTTCAGTGAGCAAAAATTAACATGAACGTAGCATAGAACTTTTGCTACCTAGAGATGAACTTGCCAAGAGTAAATTGCCAGTAAAGCATATTGGCATTTGAGGGCAGGTGCAGAAAGGGGCGACAGAGGTTGAGATAGTTGGATGACATCGTCGACTCAATGGACATGTTTGAGCAAATTCCGGGAGATAGTGAAGGACAGGGAAGCCTGGCATGCTGCCGTCCATGGGGTCGCAAAGTTGGACATGACTGAGCAACTGAACAGAAACAGTATTTGAGAACCATGGTTTGAAGTCCTATCTGTGCAAGACACTATGCTAGATGGTGAGAATATAGAGATGAATATTGTCCACATCTGAAAATCCCACAGGCATACTGAGACACGACCATAAATAACTCAATGTAAGGCAGAAGGTATTAATTCAAAACCATGACGGTGATATTGAAGAGGAAGGAGAGGATTCGTTAGGGCTTAGCATGTGGCAGGCATCGTCTGGTCTGCTTTCTATGCATCCCCTTATTTAATTGTCCCAACACTGGAAGATTAGTATTATTACAGGGTCTATTTTACAGAGGAGGAAATTATGCCTAAGAGACACTATCATTTTTTGAAGTTCACACTGTTGCTTAATGGTGGGATCACGAATCGACCTTTGATTTATCTGACTCCATTCCTCTAATGTATGTAGTTATAATATAGATGTTCAGTAACTTTATTGAATGCATGAGAGAAATAGAGTGGTACACAGAGATTTGAAAATAGGCTAAGGTGTTTGGAGAATTGGAAAGCAGGAGGAGAACAGATGATTTTAATTGTTTAAACAGGAATGGAAGGATGCATAGAACAGAGAAAGGTAAGTATAATTGTGATTCTAAAGATTTAAAGTGAAAGTGAAAGTCACTCAGTCATGTCCTACTCTTTATGACCCCAGTGGACTGTAGTCCATGGAATTCTCCAGGCCAGAATACTGGAGTGGGTGGCCTTTCCCTTCTCTACGGGAACTTCCCAACCCAGGAATCGAACCCAGGTCTCCTGCATAACAGGCTCATTCTTTACCAGCTAAGCCCCCAGGGAAGCCCCAGATTACTGGAGTGGGTAGCCTGTCCCTTCTCTAGGGGATCTTCCCGACCCAGGAATTGAACCAGGGTCTCCTGCATTGCAGGCGGATTCTTTACCAGCTGAGCTACCAGGGAAGCCCCTCAAGATCTAATTTTGGAAAATTAATGGAAAATGACAACAAAAGAAAAACACGATTAGGAGAGAAGATGGCTTTTGTTTTTCATCTGCTGCATTTGAAGTTTAAATGAATTGGCCATGGTGTCATAAAGGCCATTGTTAAAGAAAATTATTTATTACTAGGAGTATCTAATACTGAATTATCCTTTGACTTTTGAGAGGAATTGAGACATATACTGAATAGCATAGAAAGAATCTCACAAAATGTTGCCTTTACTTTTTTTTCTTGGTTGAATGAATGACTGGCTAGCAAGTGAGACCATTTAAAAAAAAATCATGCTGTAAATATCTGCTCTCTGTGCATTTTAACCAACCTGCCTATTTTAAAAATTGGTATAATTTCTAATGAACACTTTAGTGTCATTATTTCAGAAATATGAATGTCAGAAATTAGCATCAAGTCTAAACTTATTGCCCTATCTTAGTGCTTCTTAGAGAAAATTTAAAATGAATAACATTTTCTATGATTAATAATATCAGCATTTATGAAATTTTTCAAGAAAACATTTATGGTTTATTATTATTTATAGCGAAGTAAGTAAAATTGCTTCTAGCTATGCTTTATGGGTTGCAATATTATATTGGATGTAAATAAAAATAAGAAGGCTTGTATAATATAATTTAACTAAAGAGTTGCTAATATATTCAACTGTATTAGTTATTAACAAAGAAAAAAATACAATGCTGATTTCATAGTTTGGAAGTATGTCCCAGTTACCCAAATTATCTTTTCCTCAGTTATATAATTAGAATTGCATTAATTAAATATGATTATATCCAGTCTCACCTATTTATATAATCTTTCACATGGTTGCTTTTTTTTTGAACAGTAACGTAGCTGAGAACACTGGTTCTCCCAAGCTCTATAAAGGAAGCATCTCACCTATCGTTTTCCTATTTAGCCAAAAAGCCTTGCCTGGCATCACCCCACACCAGGCAGTGCTACTTCAGGGCAGAGGAAGGAAGGGGCTGAGACTCCTCCGAGTTTATATGTTCTCCCCTGTGGCTTGTGGTTTCCCTATGTGAAGCCCCGTGAATACCAAGATCTTTGCAAGTTGGTTTTTAATCGATTTGAGTATTAGAGGACTTGATGAACAGGGGCTTGGCATCTATGGTTATGTTGAATATTTAACCCAGTTATAGGCTTTAGATGATTTGCATATTGTTGAAAGAAATTAAAGTTTATATTATCTCATCAGTCCTTGTTAGTTTCCCCACCCTTATTTCCCAATTTAGCAAAATCTGAGATGGCTCTTCACATGCTAATAACTAAATAATTACTGAAGAGTTTAAAGCTTATATAAAAACAAGACTGCACCAGGGTGCCTCTGTTCACAGGGTGTCTCTGTTTTCTGAATTCTGGCACCTCCTAGTTGCAGAGGACAATCTCTTAGCCTTCCTCCACCACCCACAGTTCATTTCCCCTTTGCCTGTAGATCTAATTTCTGTCTTCACATCTCCCTATACCTACAGGTTTTTGCTTTGAATTCTTTCCCTTTCTCCCAGTGGATAACCTATCAGAACGCAACAATTCAACAATAGTACATTTCCTAGAGTTTGAATTAGTCAATATTAAATAGCACTATTTTGAAGACACAGCACAGTATGTCTGGGAATTTACTTTTCTTGATTCAGCCCTTAATGTAAAAGGCCACACCGTAACATAAAGGTACACGCCCCCTAGCTCTCTTTCAGTTAATATCCAATTCGTGATCCTGATCTCTGGGCGAATTTCTGGGAAACAGCATTTAGGATTATATACATGTATTTCCTGAGAACACTTATTTTTTTGGAACTAATGCAGTTATATTTTTACCATGTATTTAAGAAAAATTTAATTTCTTAATGTCTTAGAACAAGAACTTTATCTTTGATTTTCCTTTGCATAGCCTAAGGGCCTAATTATATTTTTTAACAATTCTCTTAAAGATTAATATGAGACTTCCCTAAGATAAAGGGAAAAATATTGAAAGTTTTCTCAATATCTCTCTTATTTTCCTCTTAACTCCTTGGGTGCTTATTATTTTTATTCATCATTTTGAAATCTAATTGTTAATTTCCTTATATTACTGTTTAAAATTTCATGAGCTAGTTTGGAATGATAGCAAAGAAGAATTTGGGGTTGCATGTACTCAATTCAAACCCTAAAGCTGCTGGAGATTATCTGGGACACAGTAAGCAGTAGATATATCTACTTTCATTCCAGTAGTTCATCATTTATTAAGCAGGGAAAATAGCATCTACTTCTTAAGGCTGATGTGGATTAAATGTAATGTACATAAATCACAAAGCCTACTACCTGGCAAATGGCAGCATTTAGTAAATGGTGGCTCTAGTTATTGAGGTTATTATAATTTCCGTATTTCTCATTATGGAAATAAGTGCTCTTTAAAGACTAAGTCTGTCTTATATTTGGTTTATGTCGCCTACAACACCATACTACTACTAGCCACACAGTAAAGAATAAATGAATACATGAATAAGGTATTTTCAGAAACTCTTCATAAATCTCGTTTAGCAAGTGAGTAAAGGCAAGGTGAATATCTCATTTTATTGTAAGTGGTTTTTCAATACTACTCATCATTAGGATCAGGTCCCCTGAGTCCACTGGCTATTGACCATAACCCTGAAGCTAACAGAGCTTTATCAAGAGTCTTTTGTTTTATGGTGCTGTGATACCTCCTTGGGAAGTTTGATTTGCCAGAATTTTTAAAGAAATCATCAATCATGTAGGTTGTTCTCGTATCCAGTCTTGATTATATAACACTTCGTATTGTACTTAATATTTTTATGTACCAAGATAATGCAAGCAGTATATTCATTATGGTTCTGCAGAATAGTTTAATCAGGACATTGAGAAATGATTGCTTTCACTTCAGTTGCCGCACTATCAAAAATAATTACATTTCTCAACTTATCTCCACATCTCCATGAAGCTTTCCTTTACCTCCTAAAATTAATGAAATTTGGCTTTGTACCAAGATAGTAATTACACTATTATTAATTGCATGCATCTGGAAATAATTCAGATTTTTACCCCTTCATGACTATGATTTTGAAAGTGTCTTTAGAAAGTTGCCTTGGAAAATGTTGCAAACTCTGCCTCTCAATTATTCATCATGCTTTTCATCAAGCTTCAATTATTTGGATGTCTGTGAAAGAGAATGCAAACTATCCAGATTTTAAAGATCTGTAGTTTTGGGTGAACGGGACAGGTTTTCCTGGTAAAATTCCGTGGAGAGCACACACTAAAATTAGTGTGGACAAAGTCCAGTCAATCGCCGGCACCTGTGGATGGCAAAACAGCGAGATTGGGCAGGGGAGGCTTCGATGAAGTCAACAGGTCTCACCTGATTTCATAGGCATTTTGATGCTTCTTTTCTAAATTGTTTTAAGTTGGGGGTGAGCCAACCACGCCTTTATCCTTCCTCACTGACCAATCATAGGATGCAGGTTGTTTTTGGAAAGGGGGCGTGACCTCGGTTATGGCAGCTCTTCCGCTGAAGGCAATTACAGGAGAAAGCGGATAGGCCCAGGGCAGCCAAATCAGCAGCTGGGGGTATAAGTCCTTCCATCGTGGAAGTGAGTCAGTTTGATTCAGTTTGGTTTTCTTGGTGGTCCTGCAATCAGCAAGACTTCACAAGAGATGTGAGTAACTCTCATGTTTCTTTTAAGAAGGAAATGGCAACCCATTCCAGTAATCTTGCCATGGACAGAGGAGCCTGGCGGGCTATAGTCTGTGGCGTTGCAAAGAGTCAGGCATGACTGAGCAACTATCACTCACTCAGTCTGTTTACAGTTTGAGTAAAGAATGAAGGCATCTTGAAACTTTTTGATACCGTTTATTGTCTGACCATTTAGCAAAATTTTAGGCCTATTTTTCAAAAACCTCTTAATTACATAAATCACTTTGGGCAATTATTGCACGATCCTTAATTCCTTACACTTATTCAGGTGTTGGTTACTTCTAAGTTAGATTGTACAATATTGCCAGGTAGAGTACTGTGGTGAATGTTTACCGGGTCCAGTGTTGATGTTTGAGAAGTATGAGCTTTTCTTTTCTTTTCTGGTACTTCTGCCTCTTACGTCTATGCAAGAAGGTAAGTCTGTCTTAAAATTTTTCATATTACAAGATAAATTTTTTCTCATATTAACTGTGACTTTGAGTGAGTGATAAGCACGTAACATTGGGTTAACTTTTACATGTCTACTGCTGCGGAGCACATTTAAGTGGATTGGTAGAGTTTTAAACAAAATCAAACTTACTAAAGGTGGACTGTTTTGTTAGCATTTACAGTCTTAGAAGATTAGGAAATTCTCTAATTCATAAGATACTGTGCAACTGGAAACCTCATGGTGTTAAGTAGAGCCTTCTAACGCCTTTGGGTCATGGTCATAATGTAAAGGAGCATTGTGTCTGCCTTAGCTCATTGCATTTAGTGGCACAATAAATGCGTATGTATTTAAGTAAGAACAGGAGGCATGGGTATCTTTTACATGAATGTAAGTTGTTTTAAGAAAATCATTTGGTAAAATAGACTAATAAAACCTAATTTGGCTAATAAAATACACATGAAAGAGAAATAGAACTGTCTTTCTTGAATATCCTTCAGTTACTTCAGAACTATTCTCTTTTAAAGGAAACAAAATTATTGCCCTTTCATTGCAGCCTAAAAGGCTTTAAAATTATAAACAGTATTGCAGCTGACTGAATTGTTATCCTAATGCGTTATACATCAAGTCTCTGAAGATTCACAATGAGAGGCTTTTATAACTGAAATCCAAATGTTATGTACAATGACAATTTAAATGCATGTGCTCTCTTTAGAACTGACTTGAAAACATAGAAGTCTTTGATTAAAAAGGACATTACTATGGGCATGAAAAATGATTGCGTATGTGTGCGTGCTCAGCCGCTTCAGTTGTGTCCAGCTCTGTGTGATTCTATGGACCCTAGCATGCCAGGCTCCTCTGAACATGGGAGAACCCTAAATATGCTGCATGATAAGGTGACTATGACTCTGATTTTGACTGGCACTTAGGATATTCTTATTCTTCCCACCATAAAGTAGAATAAAATCCAACTCAACTTCTGTTCATACTCCATTCATGTTTTAAAAAAAACAAAACAGAATAATCCGGAGATCAACTAGATTTAGCCTTTGAAAGCATTGTTTTAAAAAAAAGTATATTCTTTATACACACCTCTAGTCAGCTGGTATTAATGCCAAGTCATATTTCCTAAAATGTTACTAATCCTTTTCCTCACTTCCTGTCCTGAGAAGTGCTACTGAGAGTAGGAGGCTTTCCCACATAAACCACAGTCTAGGGCCATCATTGGTTCCTGGTGTGAGCTCACACACAGGATTAGACTAGGATTATTAAATCAGACTCAGGAAAACCAGGTATAATCCAAAACCAAATTGTACTAACAACTTCAAGGAAACAATTGCTCAATAGCATTAGCAAGAAGAGTTCTGAAGCTGCTCATCTAAGCATTTTAAATCTTACATTCTATAGAAATGATAGGGTAGGATAGTTTAGTCGCTCAGTTGTGTCTGACTGTTTGCGAAATGATACTGAGTGGTATTGTTGGAATATAACAAACTGATCAGTTTTACTTTTATTTATCCTCTCTGATGTAGGACAGAGTTTGCTAGTGAAATTTTTAGATACATAGTAAGTTCTTATTTTACTTACATTTTTAAATTTTCCTCATTATTGAGTACATCTTAAATGTGCAGCATATGAACTTGGTATGCTAAGTCATAGGTTATCTCTTTAATGTGGAAATAGAATTTTGGCAATGATTTCTGTCTTCCAGATTTCCATTAATATTAGACATCTTAAATCTTTAATACTTTGAAAATATTATATGGCTAATGTATTTTATGTAATGTTTGTAGCATTCAGTTAGAGATCTTGCAATTTCATAAATGTTGGTGCTATAATTTGGAAGTAAAAAGACTTGTTGTAATGAACACTTAGCAATTTTCATAAGGAAAAATAAAGGTTTTTCAATCCAAATTAGAGCAATGAAATATAATGCTTTATCTTAAAAATACTTCAAGTGACAATTATGAACCTAACCACACATCAGTAGGTGATTCTATATTTATTTTCTCTACAAGATGTCAGGAACTAATTTATTCAGTAGGGTAGAGGGTTTTATTTTTTATTTTTTTGGTGTTTTTCAAATTTATAAAGTAGTATTTCATTTGGTAATGTTTATAACTCAGTTTAATTTTATTGTAACCTTTATTTCACCTCTGTAACTTTGCCACTCAACTATTGAATAAAATCTTAATAATATTTGATGGAAAGAGAATCCATATTCAAATGCAGCTTTTTAAGACTCTATTAGCTGAACACAACTAAAAATAATGAAGTCTCATTTCCAAAACTTCTCAGAGGAGGTTGTCAGGTTGAATAAGTAGAGATTTTATTTGATAATTTTCTGAAGATAATTATGAGTTCTAATATCCCTAAAACAGAATATTAATCAAGAATTAAAATGATCAAACCTGAGCCCTATGTGGGACTATTTCATATCTGTTGGCAGATAATGACAGTTCATAGTGACCCCACTGAAGATGGAGAGCTAGGCTGCTGCACTTGATGTAACATAACATAAATGTCATATACATGCAACTTTAACCAGTCTGGGCCCAGTGCTCAGGGGTCCAGTCAAGCAAAGAAAACTGAGTGAAACAGTCTCTAAGGTGAAGAACTAGAGACACTGGTATAATTGACAATGTACTGAGTTAACTGAGGAAGTCTTTACTCATCTTTTCAAAACAGGTACACACTGATTCGATGATATTGCACAGCCAAGCAAAGGCCTCATCAGTTTTGTTGTGAAGATAAGGCTTAATGATAGGGACACTCACATGAACACAACCAAGTGGTCAGTGCTCGTGTCTGGAGCCCAATTTTTCGGTTCAGCTTTTAGCTCTCTCACTGACCATGTGATGAATTTGGTTGTGTTTCTTACACTCAGGTCTCAAGCCCAATATCCATTTCACCTCCCTGATGTTAAGAAACCTTACATTTCCAAATGATTGAGTTTTTCTCTCCTGTAGGAATGATGAAAGCTTATTTCAACCTTGGACATATTCTAAGAGACAGTGGCAGAAGTGAAAAGCTTTGTCCTTTACCTTTCTGCCCATCTGTTTCACTGCTAATGATTGGAAGATGGGCAGGAATTACTGATTAGTGTTGACTGAGCGTGACTTTGGTCCCTGTCTCTGTCAGCACTGGGTTAACATATCTGGAGCAGCATTAAGAAGTAGCTTTAGCTGTGGAGCATAATCGCATGGGCAGGATACAGGCAGTGTTTATGTCTTTACATTATTGAAGGTAAAGCACTCGAAATTAACAGATTGAACATGTCAACTACATTTCCTGAAAGTGGGAATTTTTTAAATGGGCTTCGGTTGCATTTGGGGTTTGTGTCAAGTATTAGACATTACCCTGAAGCAAAAGAAAATAAAATTCAAGCAGGCATTTTTCAAAATTGTGCGAATGATCTCATCACAAATTTGCAGAGAGCAAATAAGGGAATTCTAGTTCTCACAAAGACACTTATGCAGCCCATTTTCCTCATTTTATATCTGAGGAAAAAGATACATCAGTGCTAAGTGCCATTCCCAAAGAACCACTGTGGTTATTGCCATTTGCCTGATCTAAAAACTAAGGAATTATAGGTTCAGTAAATGTTCCATTATGTTGTATGGATGAATGGATCCTGATTGCCTGAACTCAAGTCTTAAATTCTGTTTCTAGCTAAATACCTTGAAGAAAATTAATTAAAATTTCTGTATCTTGGTTTTCTCACCTATAAAATGGGAATAATTTGATACCTTCTACATAGAATGATTTTGTAAGAATCCAATTAATCCATACAAATCACTTAACAATAAACACTCAATATTGACTAATATTATAAGTTACAATCACCTGATAAATTTATACTTATCCCTATATGAATATATGAGAGCCTCCCAGGTGGGTCAGTGGTAAGAACCTGCCTGCCAATGCAGGAAATGCAGGAGGCATAGGTTTGATCCCTGTATCAGGAAGATCTCTTGGAGGAGGAAATGTCAACCCACTCCAGTATTCTTGCCTGGAGAATCCCATGGACAGTGGTGCCTGGTGGGCTACAGTTATGGGGTCACAAAGAGTCAGACACAACTGTGCAGGAATGATTATTGTTGCACGCTTATATGTTACTTATTGTTTCTTCTGAAATACTTTCAGTTAGGTAATAGCCCTTTTAATAAGGTTAGCTATGGAAACCATCTCAGAAAGGCATTTGCTGTTAGTAGAATCTACACTATTACTCTTCCAAGGAATATGACTAGAGTGGAATCATGGACAACTAAAGTGCACGCTTGGTTAGGTAATTTTCCCTACAAAGCGAGTGGCCTATTGGCAGTTGTAATTATTCTATCTGAACTGCATAACAGGAAAGAATGTGTACCGCATCGAATATCATGGTGAAATGTGAGTTTTTTCCTGTGTGATGTTTTATGACTTAATCTAAGAACTCTATTGTGCAAATGCAATAAAAGTGCAATTGTAGGTTTTTGCAGAATACACTCTTATGTAAAAGTGAATTAATAAAAATGATTATCAGTTAAATGGGCAATTCTGTTTCAAAATTATGTTAGATTATATAATAATGTAATTGACTTACACTTTAAATTGAGAAATAATTGATTGTTTATTAGCAACTCTTGGACCTAAGATATTGAATATTTTAAACAATGCATGCATGATATGGGAAAAATAAGTTACTTGCAAAAGTTAATTTTGTTTACTTTGGTACTAAGTGATTAAACAAAAAACTTAAAGAGGCCTGCATTATTAATGAAATTGCATTCTATCCTATTGGAATTTTGAGTTTTACATCTTTATAATGAAGTATCATTCATTATGTCTTCCAAAAAAACATCTTTTATGGTTTAACAAGATAGATACATTAGTCCTAGTCATTATGCTTCTCATATTTTTCTTAAAGTATTTTACACACATGTTTTTATCTGAAAATTTTTCTTAAGGTCTTAATTATGGTTATCCAAGACACTTTGTGTTTCTTAAATATAAGAATTGTAGCGGTATGTAGGTTATTTGAGAGAACGATATTTAGTTTTGTATTAACTTACATTGCAGTATAGTTGACTTAGAATGTTAGTTTCAGGTGTACAGCATAGTGATTGGATTTTTTAAATTACACACCATTCAAAGTTACTATAGTATTGTTGACTATATTTCTTGTGCTGTTCATCGCATCCCCGGGACTTCCTTATTTTATAACTGGTAGTGTCTACCTCCTCTCCTTCATCTATCTTGATATCCCCCTCCCCACCTCCCTCCCTTCTGGAAATCATTAGCTCTCTCTGTGTGTTTGTTTCTGTTTTGTTGTATTTGTTAGAACAATATTTAGACCAGTGGAACCACTGCTCAATTTTAACAGCTTACCTGGGTTTGTGTGAAAAATCTTGCCTTAAAGGCAAATAAACTCTGTGGTTTAATCTGCCATGAAATCAACTATTGTGAGGCATAAATAAATATTGAACCCACACTGTATATGTGTATTTGCTCTTTAAAGATCTCTTCATGGATCTATCCAGCTTAGTAAATAATTTCTTTAGTAGAAAGTTCTTAGGTTTCGATTCCCTTTCCTAAAGTTTCTTCTGGGCATATACATTGCAATTGTTATCAATAAGCTGCTTAGACTCACTGATCTGAGTGAACATAAAGCTCATGATTTGGACATAGCTTTGGTGCTCCCCTGGTAGCTCAGTGGTAAAGAATCCTCCTGCCATTGCAGGAGACGTGGGTTTGATCCCTAGATTGGGAGGATCCCTTGGAGAAGGAAATGGCAACCCACTCCAGTATTCTTGCCTGGGATATCCCACGGATGGAGGAGCCTGGTGGGCGACAGTCCATCAGTTGCAAAGACTCTGACATGGCTGATCAACTAATGCTTTTACAGTGTCTTAGGTCCATCATGAATATCATTCCAGAGCTCTTAGAATGAGTTACAGGAGGAGCTGGGATCTTTTTGTCACAAGGCTCACGAGGACTGCTGTTACTGTCTGACGTACACTCCTCTGTTTGCTTAGAAGCATCCTCTTGTGCCTTGGTGTGCTTTTCATTTATGTGCTGCCTTTCTCAATCACTGTCAGTGAGTTGTGGCTTTTCAAAATACAATGCCTGTTTTCCTCCATAGCATGACTGTGAATCCTGTAGTCATTGCTTCCAGAAATTGAAAAGAGAAAATTTCTCACTTTTTCCTGCACCTTCTCTGTCTTCCTAAGGTTTAAAGCCTGGTAGGCAGCATTCTCTGTCCCAAATCTGGTGAAATCACTGATTTCAGAGAAGAGCACATGGGTTTCCTTGAAGAAACAGAGGGCCTTTCATGTTGTATTGTTCCCATCACCACAAGGAGTTGTTCATTTCACTGAACAATGGCTATTCAGTTCAGTAGCTCAGTCATGTCCAACTCTTTGCGACCCCATAGACTTCAGCATGCCAGGCTTCCCTGTCCATCACTAATTCCCAGAGCTTGCTCAAATTCCTGTCCATCGAGTCAGTGATAGCATCCAACCATCGCATCCTCTGTCATCCCCTTCTACTTCCACCTTCAATCTTTCCCAGCCTCACTGCCTTTTCCAATGAGTCAGTTCTTTGCATCAGGTGGCCAATGCTTTGGAGTTTCAGCTTCAGCATCAGTCCTTCCAATGAATATTCAGGACTGATTTCCTTTAGGATTGACTGGTTTGATCTCCTTGCAGTGCAAGGAACTCTCAAGAGTCTTCTCCAACACCACAGTTCAAGAGCATCAGTTCTTCAGCACTCAACTTTCTTTATGGCTCAAGACTCGCATCCATACATGACTACTGGAAAAACCATAGCTTTGACTATATGGACTATTGTTGGCAAAGTAATGTCTCTGCTTTTTAATATAAGTGGAGAGTGAAAAAGTTGGCTTAAAGCTCAACATTCAGAAAACGAAGATCATGGCATCCGGTCCCATCACTTCATGGGAAATAGATGGGGAAACAGTGGAAACAGTGTCAGACTTTATTTTTTGGGGCTCCAAAATCACTGCAGATGGTGACTGCAGCCATGAGATTAAAAGACGCTTACTCCTTGGAAGGAAAGTTATGACCAACCTAGATAGCATATTCAAAAGCAGAGACATTACTTTGCCAACAAAGATTCGTCTAGTCAAGGCTATGGTTTTTCCAGTGGTCATGTATGGATGTGAGAGTTGGACTGTGAAGAAAGCTGAGCGCCGAAGAATTGATGCTTTTGAACTGTGGTGTTGGAGAAGACTCTTGAGAGTCCCTTGGACTGCAAGGAGATCCAATCAGTCCATTCTGAAGGAGATCAGCCCTGAGATTTCTTTGGAAGGACTGATGCTAAAGCTGAAACTCCAGTACTTGGGCCACCTCATGCCAAGAGTTGACTCATTGGAAAAGACTCTGATGCTGGGAGGGATTGGGGACAGGAGGAGAAGGGGATGACAGAGGATGAGATGGCTGGATGGCATCACTGACTCGATGGACATGAGTCTCAGTGAACTCCGGGAGTTGGTGATGGACAGGGAGGCCTGGCATGCTGCGATTCATGGGGTCGCAAAGAGTCGGACACAACTGAGCGGCTGAACTGAACTGAACTGAACACAGTTGAACTCTGATAGTAATAAGGAATTTTGGATCATTATTAGAAGATTAGCATCTTCATATATGCAGTTCACTCTGGTAATGAGGAAAAATTTAGGGAATAGGGACCAAAAAAACAAAACAAAAATGAGTTGACTTATGTTGGAGAGTCTTTTGAGCTCTATCTCTAAAGCTATAAAGTGAGATCTGACAAGGGCTATTGCTTTAAGTAGCTATCACTTCAAGGCTTCAGTATTATTACTTTTTTTTTTTTTTTTTTTTTTTACAATTCCAAGTATCGCTAGCCTGGCTACACCTCATTGTAAGAGGATTTAGCCTAAAGGTATGGATACAGGGAGGCATGAAAAATTGGGGCCATTAATAGAGTTAATCTACAAAATTGTACTAGTAAAGGGAGCATTGAGAAGTAGAAGAAAGCGAGGTGTGGCTCTTGTCACAGGACCGGCACCAGGGAGATCATGTGAGGATAGGAATTTAGCTCTACGCAAACTTGCCACTGTCTGCAGCTTACAAGGACTAAATTATTTATAGGTTTTTGAAAGTATACTCAGAATTTTTTAAAAATCACCTTTAAAATGGTATTATTTTATAATGTGTGAATCAATTTATATAATTCTATACAGTTGCCCACATTTTTATTTCATTTAATTTCATGGCATTTTCTTTTGTGCCACTGAGAATTAGGTTATTCTTGAAACTGAATCACATCCTCAATACAAGATGAAAAACTCAAGAAAAATAGTACGGCCTTTCTAAGCTGCCCTTTAGCTTCCACACTGTGTGGAATAATGGGAATATGCTGGAAGGTCGAACTGGATGACCTGATCTCAAGTCAGTTTTGCAGTGTCGTCCTCAATATGTTGCTTAAGACAGGAAACAACAAAATTTGTTCAAATGGTATCTCACAGAAGTTAAAGAATGCCAGCTTAAAAACGTAACAAGGGAATCAGCCAAATGCCCTGTATTTACTGTTAAATATAAGGAAAGTAGAAATACTGAGGGCTTTTCAACATAGGGAAGTCCATAGAAAGAGTTAATTACAATGATTAGATATTAGCTTACAATATAATTTTTAAAGATAATGTATATTTTCCTTAAATATAAATTAATTGTATTGCATCAGAACATGCAGTGTTTAACATTTGGTTAGTTGCTTATCACATTAATATTTATAACTGTTTTAAGCAGTATTGGGTTTAATATTTTATACTTCATTGTCACTTGGCATTAAAACTTTTAAAATGGCTGACTATAATTAAGTATATTAAGGATTGGTTAAAACATGTAATTGTTAGTTATAATGGAATGAAGATTTACAAGAAGAAAAGGAGAGAGTGAAGAAATTAAAGAGAGATAAAAGCAGAAAATTTAACAACAGAAAATTATAAAATTCCTGGTACATAAAGATATGAGGGAGTGACTTTTGAAAAAGATATCAAGTAAAAGTGTAGATAATATGAATTTATAAAATGGAGCCACATACATAAACTCTGTTCAGCCTTAAATTTTACAGGATAACTCATTCTTTGAAGAAAGGAATTAAGATGCATGCTCTCTGAAGTTGTTGCAGGTTAACAGGCTATGATTGTCTATCAGATTAGATCAGATCAGTCGCTCAATGGTGTCTGACTCTTTGCGTAGTTCTAGTCAATATTGGAATAGTTGTGCCTGAATCTTTTCAGGAACCAGGTGCCATGGAACCAAGAAAGCTGGCATCACCTGTGTGTTCACCCTCCTTATCTCCCATTGACTGGTCTCACTTCTGGACCAACAAGGAGAAGGAAAAAGTCAGAGTGACAGTCTGTCTGTAGAGAAGGTAGATTTTAAGAGGGAATAAAGAGACAATCCTCAAGGAGATCAGTCCTGGGTATTCATTGGAAGGACTGATGCTGAGGCTGAAACTCCAATAACTTTGGCCACCTGATGCGAAGAGCTGACTCATTGGAAAAGACCCTGATGCTGGGAGGGATTGGGGGCAGGAGGAGAAGGGGACGACAGAGGAAGAGATGGCTGGATGGCATCACCGACTCAATGGACGTGAGTCTGAGTGAACTCCGAGAGTTGGTGATGGACAGGGAGGCCTGGCGTGCTGCGATTTGTGGGGTCGCAAAGAGTCGGACACGACTGGGCGGTTGAACTGAACTGAAGAGACAATGAAAGAAAAACAGTGG
The DNA here is from genome assembly GCF_055505025.1 of Bos grunniens. Classification (NCBI taxonomy): domain Eukaryota; kingdom Metazoa; phylum Chordata; class Mammalia; order Artiodactyla; family Bovidae; genus Bos; species Bos grunniens. The sequence continues at coordinate 13,033,177 of NC_141191.1, forward strand.
TGACTAGAAATGGGTGAAAGTCCAAGTGTACAAACTTCCAGGTAGAAGGTGACTAAGTTCCAGGGATATAATTCACAGCATGGTGACCTCAGTTAATACTGTGTGTTGTATATTTGAAAGTTGCTGAGAGAAAACAGTTCTCGCCACACACAGGATTACAAGTATATGAGGTGATGTGTTGGCTAACCTTCCTGTGGTGGTTTGCAGTGTACATAAATGCACAGCCGTCGCTTTGTGTACTTTATAGTTAAACAGTGTTCTATGCCAGTTCTATCTCAAGCCAGGAAAGAAAATAGTGGCGGTTGTGCACACATAGTTTTCACCAAAAGTCAAATTCTATATTTCTCCCTAGTCTAGATGACGGAGAAAACTCTGGAAAGATTTAGGGACCTTTAGTCTTAACTTTCTTCTCTGCCTCTTGCAAGGTGTGAAATCTTCAACGATCTATCTATCCAAGATTCTTTTTTTTTTTTTTTTTTACTGATTCTATGTTAAACTTTAATCAGCACACAGCTTCCCAGTTAGCTGTTTGTGTGTGTGTGTGTGTGTGTGTGTGTGTGGGAGGGTGTGGGTTGACCAAACTTCTAGCATATATGCAGCTTAGCATTTTTTTGGAAACTGCCCTGAGGGGGACCCTATGCAGCGTTCTGGAAGTCCTTCATGGCATAGCTCACTTCCCTGGAGTGCTCAGTCCCATAGGTTCCATCAGCCTTGGCTACCCCAAGTTCTGATCTCTTCATCTTCTGCTCAGTGAGACCTGTGTTCCTTTTGGAGTCACTTGTTTGCAATGGAAACATTAAAGTGCCTGTGGGCAGACAGCCTGAGCAGTGGTAAGGCTAATGTGGTGGTTTCTCTCCCTGCGGAAGTCCTGTGCTGTCTGCCAGAATTTGTACTCCTTGGTTTCACATAGCACGTCCAGTTTTAGAGTCAGCTGTGGCAGGAGTGCTTGTCCTGTGCCTGATCATAAATGATGGCAAGGAGGAGAAAGGTGCATCTTAAATTCATATCTAAGTGTTTTTACTTTATCACACTCAAAGGGTAAAAAAATAAGAGATATTATCCTCTTCTTTAATTTTTCTGTGCATGGAAAGAAAGCTACCTTGTTTAATACCTTTTATTCTTTGCAAATGGATTAATCATCCCTCCTGAATGCTAAGGCAATGTAAACATTCATGTTTAAGTATTTGTATTTCCATCATACAACTTATGTGGGAGCCACTTTTCACACTGCAGTCAAAGTTAACATGAAATAGTAATTTAGTTAATGGAATATCTGCATCTGTTTTCACTGTTTGCGTTAAATTTTCCAAAGGGCACCTTAAAGAAGCAGTATCTCTGTCAGGACCTAATTATTTGTCTTCATATTCTAAGCAATTTCCTTTCATCTTTATTCTTGACTGTTGAATTTGTTTCCATTTTAGGGAATTCCTGATGGGTCTTGCCATTCCTCTGAATTTTCACTTCCTGTTTTGTGTGCGTGTGTGTGTGTGTGTGTGTGTGTGTGCTTTTTCTCCATTGTTCCCTTACAATTAGTATGGATTACTTTTGCCTCTAGGATATTTATATTTCAAAAGTACATCTTCTGATTGAGCATCTTTCTAATTAGCTCAAGTATTTTCTTTCTGCCCTTCCTCACGTTCAGGGGCATCTGGCTAAGAACCAGTTTTTATAGACTTCAAATCAATTTCACTTAGGATAATTAATATTTTATTTTTCATTTTAAAATTACCACTACTGATTTGCTTGGAATTATAATTTCAGCAAGCATATTTTTTTTTGCTTTGATCTTAAAAGTGAGTACTGTCTACTAGTCCTAGGTATTACGTTACAAAAATCTCAACATTTCACTTAATTTCCAGTGTTGACTACAGCAAACACGAGGCCTCTGAGGCCGTTGACTGCACTTCTTTAGTGATGTGGGGAAGTGTCAACATGGCTGCTGCTTTGCTCACTTTAATGACCTTCTTCCTCTGCTTTAGCTCCTGCTGTCCTCTTGTTACTGGGTTTTTCCTCTCTCCGTCCCCTACACTTCTTTACAGTTTCCCCTTATACCTTTTCTCTCCACCTCATTTAAGCCTTATAAGGAAATGCTCTACTTTTTAAGTAATGTGAAAATTGAGACATAAGTATGTTGCTGAAGCTATGCACTGAATAATTAAGAAAACAGAAAATTAAACCCAGTTCTGATTCCTGATGCAAGGGTCTTAATCACCATGATGTATCATCTGCAAGCTGAAGCTAACATATGTAATGGTTTTTAAATGGAATAAAAGCTGTCCTGGGTAATAATATTGCTTCTTCACAGATTAGTGAATCTGTTTCTAATTGTCAAAGCGTTCCTACAGGTTAGACAATGTAGTTAAAAATGTTGACACTATACAAAATAAACTATTTAGGAATATAGAAAATCCTCCTTCATAATAATACTGTAAAACCGAGATGCTGGTTCAACTTTAAATTTTTCCTCCTCCCAACATTTGAATAAGGGAAAATCTAGTCACCGAGTCAATGAAAACTATGCTGTGCTCACCAGTGGTACTTTGTGTATTTCACGGGAAACCATTTCAATTACATGAAAAAAAAAAAAAAAAAGAACAAGAAAACTTGTTTCATCCAAAATCCTTTCATCTTCCTGTTCACTCACTGATTTATTTGGTATAAATATTGACTAATTATTTGTCAAATGTGTTGTTATTCAGTGACAATATAACAGTGAACCTAATTTCACTGCCTGCCCTTAGTGAACTTTGAATTATAATAAACTCTACAGAGAGAAGTTCTTTATCCATGTAGAAGGGATAATATATCTCTAACACTTTATTAAATTCTTTATAATTGATATTCTCTTTTAACCAGAAAATAAAATATGTATTTCCTCAGAATATACTGAATTTATCACATTTCAATTAGGAACTCTGGCTATAGCAATAATTTTTGTTCATCAATGTCTCCAGTAGGGATAGCAAGAATGCTTTTTTAAAGTCTGAATGCTCTTGATCTTTAAGCTTAGCTACCCTTCCAGGTGTGAGCAGTATTTATGTACCTGATTCTAGAACTTTGAGATGGTGGAGTGGGATTTAGCATGAAATAAGCAGGCATAGATTCTCTACAGAATTTCATATGTTTAGCAGTCTGTGAGGCTTTTGATAAGAGGTTTCAGCACAAAAGGAATTTCGTAAGAAACCTAAGAATAAAAAAAAGATACTCCAAAATGTTTACTATGACATTGTGCTTTCCATTCTATTTGTGAACTTTATTAAAGAAAATAAACATAACTTTTTCTTGAAAATTAGAACAAACTAACATATGTCCCAAAAAGATTTAAACAAAATGATTTGTAAAAAGACTAACCTCTTTCTACCAGAAAGTAGTATGCTGTGACCTTTAAGGGAACCCTGGTGGGTTTATCAGAAAGCTTTTTTTTTTTTTAATGAAGGAGCAATATTAAAAAATGAACATGATACTGATTGTTTAATTATACTAATATAACACATTTGCAAAATGAGAGAAAAAGAAGGAATCCCTGCCAAGTGTGGCTTCCTTAAGAGAGGATCACAAAAATATAAATAAAGAAGACTAAAATAATCCTGTCAATAGTCTACAAACCATTTCTCTAAAGGGTCCGGTAGTAATCTTAGGCTTTGAGGTGTATGATCTCTGTTGCAAGTACTTAACTCTGCCATCTCTATGTGAAAGCTGTCACAGATGAGACATGAACAAATATGGATGTCTGAGTTACACAGACAGAGAAGGCGATGGCACCCCACTCCAGTACTCTTGCCTGGAAAATCCAATGGACGGAGGAGCCTGGAAGGCTACAGTCCAGGGGGTCGCTGAGGGTCGGACACGACTGAGCGACTTCACTTTCACTTCTCACTTTCACGCATTGGAGAAGGAAATGGCAACCCACTCCAGTGTTCTTGCCTGGAGAATCCCAGGGACGGGGGAGCCTGGTGGGCTGCCATCTGTGGGGTCGCAGAGTCGGACACAACTGAAGGGACTTAGCAGCAGCAGCAGAAGAGTTACACAGAAACTTCACTGCCTGCCCTGCAAGTTGCTGTGTTTGGCTTCATGGGCTAGGGTTTGCTGACCCCTGTAATAGGTAGATGTTAGCATTTTTGATAATGTAAATGATGGAAAAATTGTTTGAGGGTGTTGGCTTAGCAGTTTTATAGTTCATATACTTGATATAAGAAAACAGTAGAGAAATTTAGCAGCTTCCCAGACGAAAGGCATAAAAAGTTGAAAGTAGAATAAATAATACAGCAGGCTGTTTTAACATTCCTTTAGAGGTATGTTTTGTTTCTGTCTTGTTAATATGTCTATAAACCATTTTTGCACATTTATTTATGCAGTCTTTTTTTGTTTCATTCAGAAAAGAACAAACACTGTTGACTTTCTGTGTTTTTAATAATGAATAGTGCAATTACCATATGGTTTTAATTATTCAATAAAAATTTAATACTTATATTGCAAGGATTTTCCCCTCAAGGAGAGGATTTAGTGACTTTGATAATTTCAAATGAAATATTCCAAGAAAAAGCTATAAAATAGTAATGGTCACCTTGTAGATAAGCTATATCTGTTTACCTCAGCTTTAGAATACAGTCAAATCACTGTTAATTCTCTTGTCAGAAAATTTATTTGCTTTAGTAGTTGGCTTACTTCTAATAATACTGTATCTGTAGAGATTTCATTTTTAGAGATTAGTTGAAAATAGCCATGTTTAATTTCATATGTTAACATGTGCTACCTCTATTGATTATCTAACACTTCGGTCAAATAAGTCAAAAGTCACTTATTCACCATTCCCAATACTGCTTTTCACTTTCAGATCTTTATTTCATGATCTTTGTCTCCTATTTTCTCTTAACTTCTTGAACTCCTTAATCCCACCTGCCAATAATTCTTACAGAATGACATAAATGAAGGAGGAAACCTTTGCCTGGCTTTCAAAAATGTCCAGTACTTACACTGATTTCCCTGTTCTCTTATACCTCCTTCAGCAGCCTTCCTCCAGAGTCTCCTTCCTTCCCCATCTGACCTTTGAAATCCTGTGCCTTATGTAGGTCTAGGTCAGATAGCATCTTTGACAAGGTTCCCTTCCCTAATGACTGTCACATGTTCATATTCTATTTCTCTCCGAGAATAAGACTAGTCCCGGCAGGCTGGCATCTCAGCTGGGAGGAGGCCAAGATCCTGTCCTAGAATCCTGCTGCAGGAGCTGAGTCCCCGGTCACCGCAGATGAGAGACTGGTAAGCCCTAACTAGGAAACCACAGAGCCTCCTGTGACCTACCCAATGGTCCCTCTGTGGAGTGCAACATCAGGCTAAGAAATCCTTAGATGCCACAATAAGTTCTGTTTCTAAGAGTTTGCAGTGTTTGGCCTGGTCCTGTGCTTTTGTTTACTGATGTATTGCCAAAGATTTATAGACAGTAGGTACCCAGGATAAATTAGGTTTGCATATTAATAGTGATGAAAGCACAACAGGGAGTTGGGTCTGGCCCATCTCCCTTGGAGTTGGACCATTTGGCAATGATGGATGAACACCGTAATCAGGATCCCCTGGGGCTGGAGACAAGAAAGAGAAAACAAAGGCTGGTGAAGAAGCGCTAAGGTTGGAACCCAGGTAACTGTCCAGAAGTCTCTTGTGTTTTCCTCTCCACAGCCTGATGTTGGGCCTTTCTTCTTCTCCGACTGGAGTTAGAAGCTGTCAGCTACATATTGGCCCTTGCCATTTGCACTTGCCATCTATCTCCACAAGGATTAAATCATGTGCTGTGGCAGCTGCTGATTTTCAACACCTCTTGAAAGGAGTTCAGAGTAGAGAGCAGAAATGAGGCATTCTGTGCTCTAGAAAAAGTGGCAGGAAAGGTCTTCAGACAGTTGGATATTTTCAGGAGCTGATTTTAAGATCCCAGTTCTGTATCTCCTTTTATCTAGAAAGCCACTAAAAGCCTTCATGATGACCAACTGTTCCTTATGACTAGCAAAACTTCACGAGACTAGTAGAAAGCTTCTGGAAAAATATGTGCTTGATTGCACACAATCCCTCTTCACTAAAATCACATATATACTGACCTTCCCCCCTACTGCCTCTTTGGGACAGTTTCTCAGCTATCTGAAGTGCTATGTCCTGGACTGCAGTATTCATTTTGCCCCTGATAAAACTTAACTTGCAACTCTCATGTTGTGCATTTTTTTAAAGTTGACAAGGAAATGCCAAACAAAAGTAGTCATCAGTTGCCTTGTTAGTTGCCCCTCTCTGGGGAAGTCAGTAAGTTACAGGACTCTGAGACTTGACGCCATCACACCACTGACTTTGAGAACAGTATGAGACAGAGGCAAACTTGTCCAATTAGATGTATTTATTGTAGAATTATTCATCTAGGACAGTTATCTAATAAAATTACAAAACAAGTAGTATCCAGGATAATCATCCACCTTACCTAAAGCCATCCTTCCCAGTAATACCTAACCAATGTGCGTGCATTTCTTGGGGGTAAGAGTGGAAGGCCACAGTTCTTAACCACTAGGGGGTCCCTGTGGTGACTTGCTTTGTAGGGATGGACCCTCCCTTTCTCCTCACTTTCCCTTCTCACCCACGTCCCCCCAGAGCTTCCGGGCTCATCACTGGGTTGGGTCATGTGTGAGAGCTCTCTTCAAATTAAGATGCAGAGCTTCAATGTTAAACCTGAAAATGTCCAGAGAAGAAAGTGATATATACACCCTTAAGGCAGGAGCTTCCTTCGTGGCTCAGATGGTAAAAGTAGCTGCTTGCAATGTGGGAGACCCGGGTTCAATCCCTGGGTAGGGAAGATTCTCTGGAGAAGGCAATGGCAACCCACTCCAGTACTCTTACCTGGAAAATTCCATGGATGGAGGAGCCACGTGGGCTACAGTCTATTGGATCGCAAAGAATCAGACACGACTGAGAGACTTCACTTTCACAGCAGGAACAAGGACCATTGTATTATGGAAGCTGACTGAACCTTAACTTATGATGACCATGTGCTTTCTGTTACCATAGATATGTAAATAGTTGTGCATCTTTAATATATGCAAAGTAGGAAATTCTATAGTATTGATTCCCTGTGTGATTAATCACATCTGGCTCTGATGCTGGCTGTGGTTTTAGTTAGATGGAAATTAGGCAACTCTAATGTGCTGATCCCAGAGACGAGCAATGGACTTCCCTAGAATCAGGTGGCTCTTATTGGAAATGATAAAGTATTAAGGCCAGAGCAAAGACCTGGGATTCTATTTAGTACACCCTTCCTCTAAGATGTCAAAATCTGAATCCACATAGAAACTGGAGCTTACCTAAGACTTGCTTTAGGCTTTACTTCTGGAGAAGGAAATGGCAAGCCACTCCAGTGTTCTTGCCTGGAGAATCCCAGGGATGGCAGAGCCTGATGGGCTGCTGTCTATGGGGTCGCACAGAGTTGGACACAACTGAAGCGACTTAGCAGCAGCAGCTGGTTACTTCTGCCCTCCTCCCCATCTTTTCAGTGTCCCAGGTTAGCTGTTGATGACTGCAAATTTGTGTGGCTTTCTTCTAACATGGGAGACCCTTGGGAGCTAAGACCACATTGTAATCAATTTTGTGTACTTCTTTAAAGTTGAAGTGTCTTGCATCATTGATATCTTGTTATTACATGCACGCTTGAATATATAAAGTTTAAAATAAACACTTTTCTTTAAAAATGCATTAAAAAACACAGTCAAATTCCCAATTGAAAAAGTTTCCATTGTGATGTTATTTGAAGTAGACACCTCTGTTCACTAGCAAAGCCTAAAATGGATTTCAGGGACTTTGAAAGATGTCCAAGTGCTGAAGTTTGCAGCTGCATATCATTATTAGTGTTGGTATTGTTGTTACATTTTATTTGTTTTCAGAATTTACTTTGGAAATTCAAAATTATCTAGGTAGATGAAAAATAAAAATATATTAAAAAATAATGAGAATAAGTGTAAAGATAAACAGTAAAATAATCCCAAAATTGAGTGAGCTACTAAGGAAAACATTCAGACATTAGAGTTTGAAACCAATTAAAATCAGGTTTGAAATTAGAGGCAGAGATCCCCTTCTCTGTGCATGAGTAAACAGTTAAGATAGTCTGAAAAATACTCTAACCTGAATGAAGTGAATTTTGTTAAGGGTGAAAAAGGATGAAAAATAAAGATGAAGGTTAAAAACAGTGCCGGTTAACGTCCCTGCATCCCCCAGAGAGAGATTTGACTTAGGTTGTGTAATTGAAATCACAGGGACAGTAATAAACATATCTCCATCACCTGCTGACTCTAATTAAATATTTTTAGATACATATTCTTATTGAGGAAGTATCATATTCCTGTCCAAACCAGGATTTAAGTTTGGTTATCCAAAACAGGAACGTTTCTTAGGGAAAGCATTTCCATCAGGCACAATGTCAGTTTGGCAAACAGTAACTTGTCTGATAATTTGAGTGAGAAACAGACTCTGTGCCTATTAAAATATGGAGAGATTCTTACTTTCTTAGAAGCAGGACATTACTCACCTCCCCAGGGGTCTGTTTCACGGAGGCGATTACTCAAGGCAACGCTTGAAGAATAGCAGCTGGTCTGGGACAGTATTTACTTAACTACTTTATTTTTGCTGAGTGGTGTGTACTAAATAGAGGCAGATGCTGAACAGTCCAAGCTAATAGAAATGATTTTTAGAGTGTGTGTAAAGGAAGAGAGGACAGAACGTTAATGCAACAAGCCAGGGAGAGGAGCGATGGGGAGTATAAAGATGTCTTGTGGGGAATCTGATGGTGTTTCTGCTGTGTGCATGAGGGAGTTCTCTTCCCTGCCACCCATGGAACATGTGATAAAAAATTTGTATCTAGTTTAATGTTTGTGGAGGGAAGGTGTGTGCTGAGTGTAGCTTCAAAGTGAGTCCAGTGCAGGGGCCTAGGACACCACAATTGGGTCATAGGGAAATACCCAACTACCCATATGCAGGATAGATACCTGATGAGCAGTCTACAGAGAGATACTGCAAACAGGTCACGTGGAAATGGTGCGAACAGTGGAACGGCTGGTCTGAGGGGCACATGATAAGCTGATCTTTGGTAGAATTGGGTGGCATCCCAACGCAGGCAAACCTTGAAGGTTATAAGAAATGGGTGAAAAGCACACACGTGTTTTTGTCTTTCCAGGCTTAAGAACTGTCACACAAAGTGAGTAACATATCTGTGGATGTCATTGATCTTCGTTATTCAGAGTTCCACTTTATCACATGGCAGTACAGGGACACTGAGGAACTCAGCAGATCCCCTTCCTACACCAGTCCCAGCAACTTCAGCCCAGCCCACGTGGCCAAGTTCTATGCCCCTGCTCCCCAGGCAGATGCCTCTTGGCCCCTGCTCAGGTCAGAGGAAGTACCTGAGGAAGGGGTTCAAGCAGGTCCTAGAAGCTGCCACAGTGGTCTTAAGGGATTAGGGAGCATAGACGTAGTAAGCTCTGGACAGTCACATCCCACTTGCCCCTTATATCCCTTGCACTTTGGAAGGGGTGTGGATGAAGAAAGGAAAGAACAAGGCCCTCTAAAGGGCAGAGCCCAAGGTAGGGGTCTCTCTCATGTGGTCTGTGGTTGGAATGAAACTGTGTGGCATCTCTGACATCTCGAGGTTATTCTGGAAGCAATACGCAGGGCAGCGTGGAAGGGGCTGAGTCGGCAGGCATAAAGACCAAGGAGCTATTGTAATAGTCAAACGGACCTTATTTAGGGAAATGGCAATAAAGATAGAAAGGAGTGGATGGACACAAGAGATACTTAGGTGTGGTGTATAAGCTGTTGAACTCAATGACCAATTAAATCCCATAGTAGGAGGGAGAAGTTGGAAACCAGGATGAATCTGAGCTCTCTATGTAGTGAGGCCAGTAAATGGAAATATTGTGTTAATTTAGAAATCTCACTGATGTACTATGCTGTCTCAGACATTAAAGAAGTCCAAAATGAAAATCTGGAGTATGATTATAATTTCATAACTTGCTTTTGGTTGAATATAATGAGAACTGATCACCATTGTTTTTCAATATTTGCCTAAGGAATATATTCTTTGAAACACATGTTTTATATATATATATATATATATATAAATCTAAAAGAAACAATTGTATAATTTACTATGGTTTGGATATTTTTGAATCCCATCTAAACGTAAGCAGTTACACTTATTCAAAATACAATTAGTTTTAAATAACGAGGCTAAATTCCTTTTATTAAGTTTTCATTTAGTTTACTGTGTGAATATTTTCCTGAACCCATCTTGACCTCTTAAAACGTAGATGACATTCTTTCAAGTTGAAATATGTCCAGTCTGATCAGGACTCTATGAAATAAAAGTGAATTGTGTTTAAACCAGGCCTATGATGGGAACTACTGAATTGGAAAGAAATTGTTTAATTATTTATGCAAATTTAATTATGCCAGTTGAAGTAGAGGCTTGTCATAAATATTAGTCAAACAGAAGATAGTTATTTGAATGGCATTGCCTCTAATAAAGCAACATAAACAGACTAAACTAATTAGGAACTAAAATGCATAGGCTGTGAACTTAACATGAAATTTTCAGTTATGATATTATATAACTTGATAGTTTATTATTGCTGCTGTTATTAAAATAAACCCTCCTTATAGCACTTATAATGTTGGACTCCTACAGATTACATTATAATGAGGGTGTGATGCATTTTGATTGAGTTACCACAAGGGAGAAATTTAATTTAATTAAAATGGTCTTCATTAAAGTATTGCATTCAAGTGAAGTAATTACATGGCATATACAGTATGGAAGAAATCCTGCTGTTTAAAAGGGAGAAAATTCACAATAGACCAGCTATGATATTATTAAAGAGAGCCTTTCTAAATAATTAACCTCTGACTTCACCATAATGATATAGCAGACAGATGAACCTTGCTTCATGCTCTGGTTTTTAAACTACATAGCATATTATGTATAAACCTATGTAGAATTTATACATATAAATATCTACATTTATATATATAGATATAGTTACATATATGCACAAACTACTATATATAAAACTGACAAATATATTTATTAATAATTATACTCAAGCAATTAATGTTATAACATACACATATCTATTATAAAATGTTTGAGACATGTTCTATGCATATCCAACAGTTATTAAATATATTTGTAATTCTTAGGTAGTTTATTCATATATTAAAAGATTAAAAAATGTAGGGGGTGGGTGGGTAGATAGGTACTTTTAAAATGTTAAGTTGTGGAAAAATTGCTATGGCCATTACAGTAGCCTAGTAATAACTTTCCCAAGTTAATAATATTTTACATAGAAAGGTAACAAAACCTGACTTTGGATATTCAAGAGGATGGAGTAAATGATGACCTGAGTTATCACTACATTTTACTTTAGATTATCAAAAGTAGTGAAATAAAGCCTATGAAAATGACATTTCTAAATCAATCTGTTGGTTAACTGATTGCTGAACTGGGTTTATATATCAAAATTCGCAAACTGTAACATTTTGTTTGCCTTCCTTTATCTCTTGGCCCCTTTGTCTGTGAATTCTTCCTTGTTTCTTTAGGCACCCTCTTGCACTTATGGAATCTCCTTTCCTGGATCTTTCCCCTCTATTCAAAGAGCCCTATATTGGTTCTTTGCCTGATACATCTTTATACATTCATTAATATATTGAGGAAAATTAAAGTTTGAGAGTTGGAGTTTAAAACTCAGCTGAATGACCTGCAGCAGCTCTGAAGTTTTACAGAGTAACAGTTTTTTTTTTTTTTTTTTTTTTTCCAAAATTGACACATGTGCTTGACCTATCCTTGGCTGGCATAAGTTTCTTTAAGAGAATATTATGATTCTCCACTTTCACTCATTTCTGTTTCCAGTGTTATGTTTACATGAATGATCTTCAAACCTATTCTCTTCTAACTAGGATCCAGAGCATAGTTCTACAAACTTTCTTGCTATTGCTAGTCAATATACAGTAGCCATGTTAAACATGGCTTAAATCTAATATCTCCTTCTTTTACAAATGTCACATTTTCCCTCTGGGCTTCTTTCTTGTTCAATAAGATCATTATTTCCCTGGTAAACCAAAGTAGAACCTTAGTTTTCTGTCTACCATCATTTTCAAATTGTTAATCAAATGGCCTTCATCAGTTCAGTACAGTTCAGTTGCTCAGTCGTGTCCGACTCTTTGTGACCCCATGAATCACAGCACACCAGGCCTCCCTATCCATCACCAACTCCCGGAGTTCACCCAGACTCACGTCCATCCAGTCAGTGATGCCATCCAGGCATCTCATCCTCTGTCATCCCCTTCTCCTCCTGCCCCCAATCCCTCTCAGCATCAGTCTTTTCCAGTGAGTCAGCTCTTCACATGAGGTGGCCAAAGTACTGGAGTTTCAGCTTTAGCATCATTCCTTCCAAAGAAATCTCAGGGCTGATCTCCTTCAGAATGGACTGGTTGGATCTGCTTGCAGTCCAAGGGACTCTCAAGAGTCTTCTCCAACACCACAGTTCAACAGCATCAATTTTTCGGCGCTCAGCTTTCTTCACGGTCTAACTCTCACATCCATATATGACCACAGGAAAAACCATAGCCTTGACTAGACAGACGTTTGTTGGCAAAGTAATGTCTCTGCTTTTTAATATGCTATCTAGGTTGGTCATAACTTTCCTTCCAAGGAGTAAGCGTCTTTAATTTCATGGCTGCAGTCACCATCTGCAGTGGTTTTGGAGCCCAAAAAAATAAAGTCTGACACTGTTTCCACTGTTTCCCCATCTATTTCCCATGAAGTGATGGGACCAGATGCCATGATCTTTGTTTTCTGAATGTTGAGCTTTAAGCCAACTTTTTCACTCTCCTCTTTCACTTTCCTCAAGAGGCTTTTGAGTTCCTCTTCACTTTCTGCCATAAGGGTGGTGTCATATGCATATCTGAGGTTATTAATCAAATGGGTAAATGAATCTTATGTACCTTATAATTTTTTTTAACTCTTTTTCCTCTCTATACCTTTCCATCCCCACTAATGGTGCCTCACCCTAGGCTTTTGGCATCTACTGTGAGGACTGCTGATGACACCAGCATCCTGAATGAGCAGTTGGTGCATCTGCACAGGACCTCGTGCACAGAAAGCCCTGCATTGGGGTTAATGCTGAGATCCTGTCTTAAAATTCTTAATTTCATCTTGAGTTTGTGTTTCATGGTGAAGTCTGAAGAGATAACGGAGCACAGGCAAGGTAATTAAAAGAAAATTATGACTTATCAAAAGGAAAACTGAAGGAAAAAGTTACACTTTAGTGCACTTCAAGGCACTTTTATCCTGCTTTTTGAGCAAGACACCCTGCCTTCTCATCTTGTACTGAGCTCTTGGTATAGTTTGCCCTGACTCACGGGTAAGCTTGTCACTCCTTGCCTCCATTCTGGCCTCCCAGTTCCTTGGTCCATGTGTATGTTGAGCATCACATCAACGGAAGCAGCCTCATGAACTGTGCACTCCAACCTCTGCCCACCCGCTTAACACTGTTAGACATCATTCCTCTGCTTACAGCAGACAATCCCTTGTTTCTCAGATCATCTGCAGTTTTGATCTCTGGTAGCCTCGGCCCTTATGGCAGAAAGTGAAGAGGAACTAAAAAGCCTCTTGATGAAAGTGAAAGTGGAGAGTGAAAAAGTTGGCTTAAAGCTCAACATTCAGAAAACGAAGATCATGGCATCCGGTCCCATCACTTCATGGGAAATAGATGGGGAAACAGTGAAAACAGTGTCAGACTTTATTTTTTTGGGCTCCAAAACCACTGCAGATGGTGACTGCAGCCATGAAATTAAAGACGCTTACTCCTTGAAAGGAAACTTATGACCAACCTAGATAGCATATTCAAGAGCAGAGACATTACTTTGCCAACAAAGGTCCATCTAGTCAAGGCTATGGTTTTTCCTGTGGTCATGTATGGATGTGAGAGTTGGACTGTGAAGGCTGAGTGCTGAAGAATTGATGCTGTTGAACTGTGGTGTTGGAGAAGACTCTTGAGAGTCCCTTGGACTGCAAGCAGATCCAACCAGTCCATTCTGAAGGAGATCAGCCCTGGGATTTTTTGGAAGGAATGATGCTAAAGCTGAAACTCCAGTCCTTTGGCCACCTCATGCGAAGAGTTGACTCACTGGAAAAGACTCTGATGCTGGGAGGGATTGGGGGCAGGAGGAAAAGGGACGACAGAGGATGAGATGGCTGGATGGCATCACTGACTGCATGGACGTGAGTCTGGGTGAACTCCGGGAGTTGGTGATGGACAGGGAGGCCTGGCGTGCTGTGATTCATGGGGTCGCAAAGAGTCTGACATGACTGAGCGACTGAACTGAACTGAACTGAGCCTCGGCCTGCAGTGGCTTGAAGCACGATTTCAGAGACTGAAGTTAGGCTCCTGCAGTTGAGCTCCAAATCCTAGCCCCCAGGCCAGTAGGGACCATGGCCAGTGTCAGCCACCAGGCCAGCTAAGACCGTGGTCCGTTAGCTTCATAGAAATCAATTCCCATAAAGAGACAGAAAGTAGTCAAACAAGTAAAGTATTTATTAGGAGGAAAAAAAAAAAAAGTATGTGTGGGTAGACAGACGGGGCAGGCTCAGAAAAAATTTGCTCCCTTGCGGTTGTTTGAATCACTTATATGGAGCATTTCTTCCAGGCTTCTTTTTGGCCAGTCATCTTATTTGCCTGGTTCTGAGTCTGTATTTGGCTTGTCTCAGGCTCCTCCCCCATGTGTGTTCAGCTCTTAGCCAAAGATGGATTCTAGCCAAGAGGCCTATGGGTAAGTTGACATCACCTTACTATGGGGTGGCGACCCCTCCCTTTTGACCTCTGAGAAACTTCTCTCCAAATGTGTACTTGGGAATGTCTCCTTGACCTCAAGAATGAGAAATATGCAGTCTTTTATCTGGGCAGAGACTAGCTTTCTCTGCTGTTGTCTTCATCTTGGACTAACCGTCCATGGGCAAAAACTCTAGCTCTTCAGCCTTCACCTGTCTCCTTCCTCGGTTTCTCTCACCATGCCCCTGCTTATCTATTTTTATAACTAGATTTTATAACTAGAAAGGGATAGATTTCTATCCCTTTCCTTGAAGCCACCTCTTTCTACCTATTAAAAAAAATCCTCTTTAACCTGGAGCTCCTTGCTAAAATCCTACTTTCGCACTAGTATATCCAGTGCCTCTTGCATTTTTCTTGCTTTCCTTATATGCCTTCCCTCTGTGGTGTTTATTTAATGACTTGCCTCCCTTGTGTATATACGCCTTAGTCCTCAAATTCAGAATCCGTATATGATAATTACATGTCCAGTTCTAGAAAAATGCTTTAAAGTGCAGTGGAGTTAAGGGTAGCATCTTGGACTCTACTTCTTCTTCATTAATAGTTAATGACGTTTCATTGCTGAATAAAGAAAGCCCAACACTTTTATATGGCTCAAAAAATACATACCGTTGTAAAATACTGAAAAGACAGAAATAGATTGATTTTTTACTGTAAATCCTACTTTCATTTGTTGCCATAAAATGGCTATGTTGATTGTTATTTTTCATCTAATGATAATCTGATTACCCCTTTTAAATACATACTTTTTTCAAAATGACACAGCTGAAGATTTGAGTGACACAAAGTTCTATATTTCTGTGTCAAAATCCCAACATACCTTTGTGAAAGAGTTTGTTTTAATGTATTATCTATATACTTATAAATATTTTAATTTTTATACTGTACATTATTTTTTTGTATTTAAAAGATAATTATTTTTGATAAGAGTTCCCTGAATAACTAGACTCAGAATAATTTTTTTGGTACAAGAGATATATTTGCAAAGATCCATTGCTATTACAGCTGTTTTGTCAAGAGTTGTGATTAAATAGCTATTAAATCAAATAGCCTTGATACATAGGTGCCTGTAACATTTCCTAAGAAACATGATATAATATACTTGAGTTTTAAAAGGTGCTTGTATTAATATATATTTTCATGAAGTCCTGGTAAAAATGTCTATTTAATCACTTGAAGTCTCCATTTTTAACTTCTCGTTTATGGCCTAAACATTTGAGGAGTTTTGAAATATGCATGCTCAGTTTTCTTGTTGCTTTAACGTGTGTGGCCATTGGGCTCTGGAAGGCAAGCAGAGCGCACTGGAACTGCGCTTCTTCCTTTGTACACATTCAAGGATCCCTCCCTTCCAACACCATTTAGACCACAGGAGGCTTAAAAGCTTTTGTGTTTTCTAAAATGTTGTTCACTACTCAATTTCTTAAAAGTTAGAAATCAAAATAAGAGTTATTTCCATTCCCCACACAATACTTTCCTTCCAGTGTTCCTGGAATAAAGTAGAATGCTTTATAATATAGTGCCAGTATTTCAGATGAAAACTAAAAGGCAGGTTGGATTTACAAGTGAGTTTATAGGATAATTGGGGCATTGATAATAATTCAGTTTTAAGGTTTATGTGAAGAAAGCAACTTGTCGGTTTGCAGATCACTTTAGTCAGGAGAATGTCGTTTGAAACTCTTGAAATTGTGTCAAGTGGATAGTTTAGTGGTGTTACCCTTATTTTTCAGAGGGGGTTCAAGAAGCCTGTAGAGCTTGCTCAAACCTAAAGTGGACAGGCTGGAATTCCAATCCAGGTCTTCTGACACAGGGTCCAGCTCTCTGTCTCTGCCATTGTTCCTCAGGGCTAACAGTTACTGGAGATGTTTTCTTCCCTTCTTCTTGTTTTCTTGCTTAACTGGCTAATTTAGCAGTGCTTCAAGAATTGATTAAAAGATGATGAGAATAAAATCTGGAAGTTTAACATATACTTAAGCTTTCTACAAGTACCATATCCTTTGCACATAATAAATGCAGATTTCCTCTCTAGGATTTTTCCAGAAGTGTATTGAAAAGATGCTTTCTGATAACAGTTTTAATTCAGTCTGAAAATAATTTCTTATATCACATTATGAGAGTCATAGTTCTGGCCTGTACATTGATAAATATCTTATTTTTAAATCTTGACAATATGAATATCTGGTGCACTCACTGTATCTAGTCTCTAACCCCCAATTCTTTTTCATTTATAAAGAGGAGATTGTAATAACTACAATAAGGAATAAATGCAATAATACATACACATATAATCACAACTCTTGACAAATAACAAATGCTGACTGAGTAAGTCCTACTTTTAAAAGCCTACTGACTACAGCAGGAAATGATGCCAGCTAACACAAGAGTCAAGATCTAATAAACACCGTATTGTGCTCCTGTTGGTTGCATCCAACTCTTCTCAGCCCTTTGGATTGTAGTCTGCTGCCTCCTCTGTCTGTGGGATTTCCCAGGCAAGAATATTGGAATGGGTTGTCATTTCCTCCTCAAAGGGCTCTTCCAGGGATCAGATCTTTATCTCCTCCACCTGTGCATTGCATCAGCCATCGGGGAAGCCTTTATTGGATGGTTTATTTAATCTTCAGTGCACACTGTTTTGTATCTGGCTTCCCATTTCTTTTTAAAACCTCTATTCAAATCAACTTACCAAATGTAAATTGAAAGTCGAACTCTATGTGAATTGCACACAATTTTTTGCTATATGAACCAAACTACCAAAAAGCTTATATTATGGGGATTAGTATCAATATATTATATATGAAAAGGATGTTCTTTCATACACTGTTAATCTATTGTCAAATTATTTTTATGGGTATTATGTCTTAAAATGATACACATTAGTGTAATGGCACTTGAAAATCAGTAACATCAAGAATTCTGTGTTAGAATCTTCTGGTAAACTGACATTGAGTTTCTTTGTACTTTCTTAGTATTTTACCCACAACTAAATAATTCATATTAATAAAATGAATATTCTTTTAAAAATAAATTTCCACATCTAAATGCATATTCTACCACATGCTTGAAAATTTTTAATTTTCTAGCTCAAAATGCTATTCATTCTTGTCTAATTATCTTTGGCTAATTAACGGTGCTGTTCCTTAATTCTTTGGTCACTGAGTATATACACTGCAACTTGAGATAACTTGTTATATTTTTGCTCAATAAGTTAAAAAGCAAAGGTGAGTTTTTTAATGAAGGATCAGGATCTTTCTGTATACTCTTATTTCTTGTCTATCAAGAAAGTGAAATTATGTATACCTTCCTAATTACCTTTTTATATCTGTGCTAACATGTTTCCTGTTTACTAGTCTGAAGATCACACTTAAAACCACTAAAAAAATTATTGTACAAATCCAACTTTGAGAGGAAAATGTGGTCCTTTTTCTTTCAGTGTTTTTGATGATTTGTTGTCTTTCAAATAACCTGAATTTATGAATGGTTGTATCTTCTGAGCTGAACTTTCTCAGATACACCTTTCTGCCCACTTCTCTCTGATGTTGAAGATGTCTGTAGTAGAAATTCCCTAAAATTTGTTGGTTCTTAAAGGATTTCTTTTCCCTAGAATCTGATCTAGCATAACTTCTTAACTTCTTAATGTCTCCTATGTCTCAACACCTAAGATCAAACTCTTCTATGAACTGATTTGTATGTTTAATAGAGAGGTTATAGAGCAAAAGCAACTTGTATATCCACTGGGCTGCTTCTAAGAACCTGAGAGAAGGAAATCTCATATTTGTTTAATGAAGCATAGGTGATTTTAACCTATTGATGAATATAGGTGGCAATTTTTGTATAGCAAAGTGATTCAGTAATACTTGTACGTATATAGTCTTTTGCATATTATTTTCCATTATGGTTTATTACAGATATTGAATATAGTTCCCTATGTCATATTTATCTTTATATAGCACAGTCCTATCTTTTAACCAGAATCTCCAGAACATCCTTGTCCATAATTTATTAACCATATTGGCTGCTATGTTGTTACTGATTCTTTTTCTAAATCATAGTAGCTCAAATTAATCTTTTGGATTTTGGTGTCTTTTAAATTGAGAAAATTTTTTCTCATTAATTCCATTACATTTCTCATCATTTCATAAATACCTCATAATTCTTGTAAAATAAATGTATAATGGAGGAGACCCATGAGTTTCCATATAATTCAAATGTGTATTTTCCACTGCATTTAACATGTGGTCTTTTTTACTGATTGTAGCTCAGTCGGTAAAGACTCTACCTGCAATGCAGGAGACCCAGGTTCGATTCCTGGGTTGGGAAGATCCCCTGGAGAAAGAAATGGCCACCGCCTCCAGTTATTCTTGCCTGGAGAATCCCATGGACAGAGGTGCCTGGAAGGCTATAGTCCATGGGGTCACAAGAGTCGGACATGACTTAGCGACTAAACCACCAACCACCACAGTTATATCTGTAGCCCCCCTGGATGGCCAAGGATTATTCAAGACTGCTAGGACTGAGATTTCTTCATCTGTAGCACTGTCTGCTTTTTTCATTCTTGTTGTTTCAGTTTCTTCTTGTTGCATGGCTCCATCTGCCTCCCAGAGTGTGCTCTCTGACTTCCAGGGATCTCAGCTTGTTGCTTCAATTAACTTTTCAATGAAACCCCGGGCAGCTTCCATTGTTCCTGCTGGTGCTCCCGCTATTTCTGCTGCTTTGAGTCACCGGGCTTGGCTCCCTTCCCCCAGCCCCTGTTTATCAGGAGTCAGCTGGTGGAACTGTTGTCTGGAGTGCTGTGGATTTCCTGCTGGTTTTAGCACTAATTCCCTACTGATCTTTTGTTACACTTTTATCTCATTTTCTACTGAGCTCTGTCTTCAGGATTCTAGCATTATTTTCTAAGACCCATTGCTAAGAGAGCCGGTTTCCCCAAAATACTTAATCTAGAATCTACTGCGGAGAAGGCAATGGCACCCCACTCCAGTACTCTTGCCTGGAAAATCCCATGGACAGAGGAACCTGGTGGGCTCCAGTCCATGGGCTCGCTGAGGGTTGGACACGACTGAGCGACTTCACTTTGATTTTCACTTTCATGCATTGGAAAAGGAAATGGCAACCCACTCCAGTGTTCTTGCCTGGAGAATCCCAGGGACGGGGAAGCCTGGTGGGCTGCCGTCTCTGGGGTCGCACAGAGTCAGACACGACTGAAGCGACTTAGCAGCAGCAGAATCTACTGAGTGACTATCTTTTTAGAATTGACCAAGAGTGAAGTCTACTGGGAAAAAATTTCTGACAAGATGTTTATAAAAATATATACTATACCTTGTTGCTGTGATGTTAGTGTTTCAATCCAACAGTTTCCCCTAGTGACGAGTTAAGCAACTGTCTCTTTTCACAGACTTTACTTTTGATAACCTTATGGTAGTTACCTTAAAGAGAATTGGTATTACTCACCAAGTACATTTTCAGAATAACTGTCCTGGTGTTTCCTTATCTGATCTAGTAATTTTTTCTGTCATTATGATTTGAGTATTATAAGGCTCTCTTCTAAAGAGTAGTGTCCACTTTCTAGATCTAAGGTAAATTTTTTGTACTGATTTTTTCCATGTGATTGTCAGCTAGGAACTGGGAGGGATTCATGCAAAGATGGGCTTAATAAGGACAGAAATGTTATGGACCATACAGAAGCAGAAGATAAGAAGAAGAGGTGCCAAGAATACACAGAAGAACTGTACAAAAAAAGATCTTCACAACCCAGATAATCATGATGGTATGATCCCTCATCTAGAGCCAGACATCCTGGAATGTGAAGTCAAGTGGGCCTTAGGAAGCATCACTACAAACAAAGCTAGTGGAGGTGATGGAATTCCAGTTGAACTATTTCAAATCTTAAAAGATGATGCTGTGAAAATGCTGCACTCAGTATGACAGCAAATTTGGAAAATGCAGCAGTGGCCACAGGACTGGAAAAGTCCATTTCATTCCAATCCCAAATTAAGGCAATGCCAAAGAATGCTCAAACTACCGCACAATTGCACTCATCTCACACGCTAGTAAAGTAATGCTCAAAATTCTCCAAGCCAGGCTTCAGCAATATGTGAACAGTGAACATCCAGATGTTCAAGCTGGTTTTCAAAAAGGCAAATGAACCAGAGATCAAGTTGCCAACATCTGCTGGATCATCAAAAAAGCAAGAGAGTTCTAGAAAAAACATTTATTTCTGCTTTATTGACTATGCCAAAGCCTTTGACTGTGTGGATCACAATAAACTGGAAAATTCTGAAAGAGATGGGAATACCAGACCACCTGACCTGCCTCCTGAGAAATCTATGTGCAGGTCAGGAAGCAACAGTTAGAACTGGACATGGAACAACAGACTGGTTCCAAATCGGGAAAGGAGCTATATATTGTCACTCTGCTTATTTAACTTATATGCACAGTACATCATGAGAAATGCTGAGCTGGAAGAAGCACAAGCTGGAATAAAGATTGCTGAGAGAAATATCAATAACCTCGGATATGCAGATGACACCACTCTTATGACAGAAAGTGAAGAACTAAAGAGCCTCTTGATGAAAGTGAAAGAGAGTGAAAAAGTTGGCTTAAAGCTCAACATTCAGAAAACGAAGATATGGCATCTGATCCCATCACTTCATGGCAAATAGATGGGGAAACAGTGGAAACAGTGGCAGACTTTATTTTTTGGGGCTCCAAAATCACTGCAGATGGTGACTGCAATCATGAAATTAAAAGACGCTTACTCCTTGGAAGGAAAGTTATGACCAACCTAGACAGCATATTAAGAAGCAGAGACATTCCTTTGCCAACAAAGGTCCATCTAGTCAAGGCTATGGTTTTCCTGGTAGTCATCTATGGATGTGACAACTGGACTATAAAGAAAACTGAGGGCCGGGGAATTGATGCTTTTGAACTGTGATGTTGGAGAAGACTGTTGAGAGTCCCTTGGACTGCAAGGAGATCCAACCAGTCCATCCTAAAGGAATTCAGTCCTGAATATTCATTGTAAGGAATGATGTTGAAGCTGAAATGACAATACTTTGGCCACTGATACGAAGAACTGACTCACTGGAAAAGCCCCTGATTTTGGGAAACATTAAAGGCAGGAGGAGAAGGGGGCGACAGAGGATGAGATGGTTGGATGGCATCACCGACTCAATGGACAGAAGTTTGAGTGAACTCCAGGAGTTGGTGATGGACAGGGAGGTCTGGGGTGCTACAGTCCATGGGGTCGCAAAGAGTCGGACATAACTGAGCAACTGAACTGAACTGAACTGAACCTCCAGCACTCAAACTTCTTAGATGTCAATATTAAATTTCATATTAACTCTTAATGTGTTTTCCTGGTACTTCCATGAAACTTACAAGGTCTGAAATCTTCCTAAGGGAAAGAGACTTTTCTGTCTCGTAAGATAATAATTTCTTCAAAAAACCCATAAGTAGTCTACCTTAAACTTGATAAATGTACTAACTTGTGGCCCCAAATGTACTGATGTTTTAATAATTTGTGTTAGGTATAGCCAATGTGAAACAAGGGAATGTAAGTATACTAGTTGAAGCTGTAAAGAATCCAAGTATAATAGAAATAACATGAGTTTTGGAAGTAGGTGTTTTTGTGTTTGGTGGTGTGTGTGCTTATTCATGTCTGACTCTTTGGGACCCCATGGACTGTAGCCCACCAGGCTCTCCTGTCCATGAAACTTTTCAGGCAAGAATACTGGAGCAGGTTGCCATTTTCCTCTCCAATACTTCCTCAAATCCTTAAAAAATCCTCCCAAGAAACACAAATAACACTTTTATCCCACATAAAAGATTTTTTTAAAAGCAATGTATCAGACATGCCTTAGCTCTATAATCTCAATTAAGTTTGTAATAATTGTGGTTTGAAGCACATCAATGATTTTCAAAGGTTTTTGTTTTAATAGCAGAATTTTGAAAAAATAAACTTCATGTCTTTGTCTTACAATAAGAATCGTCAGAGCTACTCTGGTTCGGGTGAAGGTGGGGGACACAGAGTTCTGAATGGTGTTCCTTCAAGTCCTCCCACAAGGTTGCTCTGAGAAGCGTTTCCACTTTTCCAAGCTTCTGTAGAGCAGTCTGAAAGCCTCTGGACTGGATACTGTCCCATGTATGAGTCTTTGAACCCAGCACATCATGCTCCTGTGTATGCTTTGTCACTGTGCTTCCCTCCTTAAGACCAAGATCCATCGCGTGACTTTAGACCTCTCCCCGCTCCCTCTCTGAAATAGAGTAGTGATGACAGAGGCTCAGAGCTGTTCCTGCTTCACCCTGTCCCCACTTCCACCTCCTCCTAAGCCCTCAGTCTCATCACCACCAGGAGCTTTTATTATCCCACAAAAGATGCCATTGAGTGCTCGGCACTGTCAAAATCAGTCACGAAAATGCCCTACACCCACCCAAGTCTCGTCACCTTTCCACTGTGCCCTCTGGAGTTCTTACTCCAGCTGCCTCGCTCATCTCTCTCTTCTTTGAATAGTCATATAAAATCCTAAACCTACAGTTATACATTTTGACAAGTCCCAGGCAATGAAACAGGAATCTTTCCTTTCTTTAAAATTGTGGCATCTTGGCTCAAATGACTCTGAATCTGTTTGGCAGACCTTCTTTATTTTCCTTGCATTTGTCACTCTCATTCTTCTGAATATTCTATACCTTCTTCTTTCCACATCCATCTCTAACATGCCCTTCCCCATCTACACGTCCACTGATGTTGGTTCTGTGTGAGAGAAGAACTTCCCCATCTTTTCATCAACACATTCCTATCTGCTTCATTTTCTTCCCGCCTCTAGTTCTACAGATGAGCCCCACCTTCCTTTATCCATTAGATCTCAGTTCTACTTTGATCCACAGATTCTTCTGTCTAGGTACCTCCCTTCTATAGCATTATTTCAATTCTTCATTCCATTGATTCATTCCCACCAACTTGGAACACTAATGAAATCTCCTATTTTAAATAAACTTTTCATTGGTCCCATGTCCCTTTCTGAATATTGCTTCATTTCTTTGCTGCCAGATGACATTGGAACTGGTTTTAAATGTTGTCTATACTCTGTGTCACTCCTTTTAAGCAGCTCTTACAGTCATTCCATCAAAATTGCTAGTGTTCTGTGAGGTCACTAATGACTTCAGCTTTCGCTAATTGCATGGATGATTTTCTCCCCTTATCTCATATGCCATTTCGCTCACTTCCCCCCCTTTGAAGCAGGTTTTCTCTCTTTTGGCTTCTGATATTCCATTGCCGTCTTTACTTCTCTTCCCTCGCAGGCTGTTTTTATTCTTTGCTAGTCTCTTCTTATCCTCTTACCTTCTGAACATGAAGTATTTTCCTTGTAACTCTTGTTCATTGCCACCTAAGGAACTCCTGTGTGAGCTCATTCAACTTCTTGCCTTTGAATACCATCTTTCAAACTTCTATCTCCAAATTGCTCTGTCCCCTGAACCCTAGACTAATTTATCCAGTTGTACTTGGATTTTTAGTAGACAACTAGAAGGTAACGTATATAAACTAAACTCCTGTCTTCACCTGATTCACAAAAACCTGATCCACACCAATCTTCCTCCATCTTCATAAATGGCAACTTTATAGTTGGGCCAAAATTCTTGAAGTCAGTTTTGGCTCATCTTTCTCTAGTATCCCATATCTAGTGAAGTGAAAGTTGCTCAGTCGTGTCCAACTCTTTGCGACCCCCTGGACTTTACAGTCTATGGAATTCTCCAGCCCAGAATACTGGAGTGGGTGTCTTTTCCTTCTCCAGGAGATCTTCCCAACCCAGGGGCCGAACCCAGGTTTCCCGCATTGCAGGTGTACCATCTGGATTCATTACCAGGTGAGCTGCTGGGGCCAGCGCAGCAGGTAGGGATCAAAAGTGGTTGACACATAGTTTAGAGACAGAATTAAAATTTTAAAGATGGGACTGGAGGACTCAAGACCTCTAGGATCAAGAGCCCTGTTCCTCGGAGCCACATCACTTTTATTTAGGGTCTTGGCGTGCAGAAAGCATCTGTTGTGCTGTGATAAAATCAGCCCCCTGTGTCCCGGTCACATCTCCCATTTTATTGATTACTTTGAACTATCTTCATTACTTTCTTATACAAAGGGTGTCACCCAGATGAAGCGATAAACCCACATATGCCTTGGGAAAATATCTTGGTATGTACATAAGCGGGTATTCTGAACTTGTGCTGACCTGGTGTTCCAAGGTCTACACTGTGTTTTTCCTTAGCTCAGCAGGGCATGATGACCACAACTAATCAACCTGATGTACTTTTGTTTAGATGATGCTGCATTGCTATATTTTGCTTTATTCTTTCCCCATTGTGTTTTACCCATGGCTTACCTGGAGCAGCAGGCGGCTGATTATTAACCCCTGCACTGAGCCACCAGGGAAGCCCAAGAATACTGGAGTGGGTAGCCTGTCCCTTCTCTAGGGGATCTTCCAGACCCAGGAATTGAACCAGGGTCTCCTTCATTGCAGGCAGATTCTTTACCAACTGAGCTATCAGGGAAGCCCTATCCCATATCTAATCCACCCATACATCATGTTCACTTTGAATTCAAACCATATTCAGAATCCCATCACATTTCCACATCTAACAAAAAATCTTGTGGTCAACCCACCATAGAAATTGTACCTGGGCTATTTCAGTGTTTTTCTTGAACTAATCTGCTTCCACTATGCTACCATAGCGTGTGTATGGTAGCACTCACCAATCAGTGATTCTGATGACATTTGAGTTAGGAATTGATACACATCTAGTTAAAAAAAAAAAGCCTTGAATGGCTTCCCATTTCACTAACAACAAAAATTAAAATTAGTAGAATGAGCAGCTATTATGGTGCTTATCTAATTTATCATCCCCAAATGAAGACCTTCTTCATACTGAAAAGGAGCACTTTGAACAATCAGTCCCAGACAACATGCGTAAACAGACACAATCCCAGACAAAGCAGAAGTGTTTTCCTCCTACTCTCCCACCTGGAAGCCCCTTCACAATCTACCCCTGCCCCCTGCAATGAACTTGACTTCATCACCTGCCCCCTCCCTTGCAAATATCTCTCACTACATACGTCTTTTCTTGCACATCCTAAAAGCTGTCAGATTTCCTCCTGCATCAAGGTTCTTTGCCCAGGCAGATGTTTTTGCATGTAATACCTACCCTTCCTTCTCCTATCCTCAGAAATCACTCCGTACTTTTCCTTTGTTTCTGCTCCAGTGTCGCCTGACCAGAGAGGCCTTCATGGAGATTTCAGCAAAGAGCACCTTTATCTCACACCTGTTATGTTCCTGTTCTTCTATCATCCTTCATGTTTTTCCCCATATTGTTTATCAGCATCTGATACTTTCAGTGGATACGTTCACTATTCCTTGTCCACTAGAATACAAGTTAGGAAAGTACAGAAGCTTTTTCTTCTCTCCCGGTATAATGATAGTAGAATATGTTCCGAAACAAAGGAGTTGCTCAATTAAAATTGATTAATTAATGAATAAAAATATTTGCTTTACACTAAATTGTTTCTGATCTCTTAGCTTGTCTGGCATTGATTAGACACTAAAAAGTCAACTTATATGCACTAATCCACATAATTCTTTCATGCACAGAAAGCCAATATAATTTTATAATGTAGAAGATTTTCTTGTTCCCTTTTTTGACTGATATGTATCTATGCACAAATCTTATGTGTGTATCTATAGATATCTTAATGTGTGTATACAGATTTGCACACTTATTCTTTGAAATATGTTCTTTATATTATATTAGTAATTTTCAAAGTATTAAGTTTGTATTTTACATTTATAATTATATTGCACACTTTGCAAAACACCAAACTAGCATGCTGTCTGTTGCTCTGAGATGTCAAGTAATTCTAGATCCAAATATACTCATTGATTAATTGATAGAACAAACGCATACTACACATTCACATCCCAGTTAAGATCGGTTTTAGTTCAGAAAGATTATTTCATGAATATTAATTAGAGTAAGAAAACAGAAGTCTCTATTGATTGAAGGAAACAAAAGGTCTAATTTCAAACTTATATAGAACCTTTTTAACTTCATTTCTCTACTCATGGCCTCAAAACACTATTTCTGTCAGCCCATTAAGGAAACCTATTTTCATCATCATGTATTCTGGAAGATACTTTATCTTGGGTGAAATCAAGAAATCGTTTGTGGTTTCTATTGTTTCATCATATGGCTACATATTAACTCAAACTTCATCTTTCTAAAGTGTTTTATTGGTTTCCTCTTCAGCCTTATTTACATGATTGATTTTCCATTTATGGCATGTCCAGTTTTGTCCAATTAAGTCCAATTTAGATTAGCTCTTTACAAATCAATTCATTTCTATAAACCCATTAATATTTCACATTATCAAAAGCATATTCTTCATGAATATATATCTTAATCCCCTACTTCAGTAACATAAATAGATTATTAGACAACTCTGAAACTTTCGGTTTGTAACATTGGCATACATTTTTAAAATACTTGAACTTCCAGTTGACTCAACTTTATCTAGTAACAAAAGCTGTTTCATCCCCATAAGCAATTGAATTGGTGATAGATTTAACATTTAATATCAACTAGAAATAGTTTGACAGATATGACAAACTGCAGTATAGTATCAGTTCAGTTCAGTCGCTCAGTCATGTCCAACTCTTTGTAACCCCATGGACTGCAGCAAGCCAGGCTTCCCTGTCCATCACCAACTCCAAGAGCTTGCTCAAACTCATGTCCATCGAGTCAGTGATGCCATCCAATCATCTCATCCTCTGTCGTCCCCTTCTCCTCCTGCCTTCAATTGTTCCCAGCATCTGGGTATTTTCTAGTGAGTCAGTATAGTATCTTAAGTAATATATCAAGTTAAACGAAGCAGATTAAAAAAAATCAGCAAGAGTTTCTAGGTTCAAAACTAGTTAACAGTAACTTTGGAATTCAAGTTTTGCATTCATGGGCTGTCTGAAAGCAAAGTTACCATACTTGAAAAAAACTTGTAACAGCAAGCAAATAGAGTTATTTTATTCAGGCAAAAAAATAAAAACTGAAAACTAGAGTTAACAATAATATGGCACTATTGTCAAACTTACACCAATTATTTATAATTCAGTACTTTTAATTTATGAAAACAAAATATGTATACAATAAAAAACATAATCTAAGTTTTATTCCTTCACTAATTGAAAATATAGTATGAAAGTACAGATAAAAATGATAACATAGAGAAGTAAGATTACTGCCATTTTTAATGTTTTTTTAAAATAGTTACCTGGGTTATTTTATAATAAGAATATTGATTTTATATTTAAACTTTTTTCCTCTCCTTCTGAAAATAAAGATAAGTAAATAAAAATAAAATTAAGTAAAGCAAAGAAACAAAATGCCAGTTACCATGTCCTGACAATTGATTCTGCCTCCTATACATTTGTTGTTATACTTTAGTGGTTATGAATTTTCTTACATTACAGCATTCTCCTAACAAAACCCTCAGTCATTAACTGTGATGACCTCTAATCCATCCTTCTGACTAGAGTCAGATATGTAGTTCTGTACACAATGTAGGTCTTTGCTCAACTTAACATTGTTTTGCAACTGACCTTTGCTTTCTGGGTCGAATTTAAATTCCTTAGTGTGTTGTCTGAGTCATAGTGAATCCCTGGCTCCTGTTTTCATGTCCCACCTCTTTCCTGCAGGCACTGAGTCTGTTTGCCTGCATGTCCCATGATTTGTACAAGGAATACCCCACTGTGTTTGCCCGTCCAACTTGGTGGTGTTCAGAAATCAGCTTAGGTACTTCCTAACCCTTAATCCATTGTAAACCTTTGAGCTAAGTGAGCTACCTAGACCTACCATATGCTGGTAGCATGTCTCTAACACTGTACTGCAGTCCTTGATTTTCTTTTTATCTAAGCATTAAGCTGTGAACTTTTTAAAGTTGGGTGTGGCTTCATCTCTGTATTAACTGTTGATTTAACCATTAGTTAGCAAGAACATACTCAAGAAATAGATGATGAATGATTGTTGAATGAATTATTTTCCATTTTGCTGTTGTTATAGTCTCTTTGCAAATAGTAATCACTGTGCAGGAAACAACCTAGACAAGAACAACTTCCAAAAAGTAGATACTAAAGGTGTGTCTGATAGTACCTGTATTAAAGGTATGTGAGATCATGTTAAACTAAAGAAGATCATTACATATGTCTTCAAATGGACCACATACTATGAAAATTTTAATCTCACAAAATAGAACAACAATTATAGACTCTTCCTTTATAGTCATAGCACTTTGGAAAGTTTGGTAGAAATAAATTCAAACTAAACATTTTAAAGGTTATGAATACTGCTGTACTATTAAATGTATAAATCCGTACTGTAAACATCTGGAAAGCAATCATTATCAAATGTAAAATAATTATGATATAAAGTATATAGCAAACACTTGAAATATTTTTTTAATGTGAAATCACTTCTCACGTATTGAAATGTCAGCTATTACACATCTGTGTTAAGAGTCCGGCTGAATACAGGTTTGTTTTCAGATTTATTATTGTTGGGTTTTCTTGGTTCGGCACTTACGCATTATTTGTATAAAATGTTAGATATTTTTGTTTTGCAGAATCTTTTTAATACCCTTTACTTCCCATGGGTATTGCCTGAGGGTATGTGGTAGCTGCTGTAACTCATAGGCAGTACTAGGTACCTTTGTAAAACCCTATAGTACAATCATCTTGTTTGGTCTAGATGTTTTACTTGATTTTTGAGAAGTGTTGCCAGTTGTTCTGAAATGTCTGTGATTTTACACACGTAGATGCCTGTTAGAACTCACTCACTCTCACTTCTGGCCTGACTCATTAGGGAAGCGATTTCCTTTGCAGATGTGAGAGGTGACTGCACTCTTTTCATCGCCTACTGTGCCACCTGGAAAGCTTTTCCTCCCAAATAATGGGTGAAAATGCTTGTGAAGAAATTGAATGACAGGCCTTCACCATATGCAGGCGAGCCTGTGGAACTTCTATGCATATCAGATATTACAGGAAACAGTTTAGGCCATTTTAGTCATACTGACATACTGCTTCTCAACTTGAGACACATTGAGCTCTCTCTACACTACACTGATATGACACTGAGAGGAAAACTGCATACAGTTTTTGAAAGGTTTGTGATACCTAACTGGTAAACAAGAGTCTGTCCTTATTACCCAAATGTCTAATATCCTTTTAGAAGTGGTGATATCCCAGGGGACAGGTAGTTTGAAGAATACGAACCCCAAGAAGCATGCTCTAAGCCATAAAGCTCTTATCTGTCAATATCATACATGGTAAATGTTTTTAAGAAAGAGCATAATGGCGTGCTATTGTTATTACTGAGACATCGTTCTTCTTTATGTTTGCATTAGGGACTTGTTAAGGTGCAGGGTGTGTTGCCCACTAAATGCCTATATGAGAGAAGATTGTCAACTCAGCTGTAAACAGAGGCCAGTCTTCCTAGAAAAATCTCTGAATTTGGCTTTATAAATGTAAACAGCCCAAAGGCTTCTCAGGTCTTACTTTCTCTGATCATTGTTTAAGGATTTGAGACCAAATATAAATATAAATGTGATTTTTTGAAAAATCTTGAAAGGCTTACCTTAGCATTTCATTGCTTTTCCTTCTACTTTTATTAAAGACTGAAATATATCAGGCAATGTGCATAGACAACTGTAGACAATCTGCCCTGCCCAATGGACTCAAAATATGTAAAGCCCATGCTGCAGATTATGCTAGAACATTAAAGTTCGGTTGGAATTTTTCTGGGATTAAAAAAAAGGCTCATAATCTCAGGTTCAAATGGAAGAGTCTAATAACACAGTTGTTACAATTTTTATACATGTACAACTCAAAGAGATTTTGGAATTTAGGTCATATGGTTGAGGGTGGAAAATAGGCTAGGCTGTCTGACAACCTGCCTGTGTGAAGATAAGAGTGGGACAGTGTCACCAGATGCTGTGTCAGACTATTCATTATTCCTTCCCAATTCCTCACACCTCATGGCCGCCTTGGGCCGCTAATGGCCTTGGCCACAGAAACCACCAAATGTGCGCCTGATGTTTCACTGCCAATGAACTGTATGAACCAGCAGAGCTACACAGGATCAGTGACTAACCATACGTGACACTTGTTAATTTGTTTTTAGATAAAGCTCAGGGTGGGGGGAGGGGGGAGTTGACTATGATACATTTCAGCAGTCAGAGCACCAGGATCTGCATAAGACTAAGAAAAGCAAGTTAAAATACAATAGAACTGCCTAAGAGTAATACTGTCATTTGTTCATGAGCTCTAAATCTCCCATGTTTAGTGTAGAAATCTTGCTCTTCTGGGCCAACTTAAAATGCAACCCCTAAAACATTTCTGAAAATCCGCTTTGAAAAAATACTCTTAAGAACTATCTCAAAGAAGAAAAAATAACCTTTTGGAAAACAAATTCAGACACAATACATTTTAATAGTTAATTTTGCAACACATATCTTAGAAATAATTGAAATCCCTTCTATAAAACCACATGTCATTACAGCTGATACTGTTGATTAGGTTAGTGTCTTTTGAAAAACTGTGAATCATCAAAAAAAGGAGAAATATGAAATCCAAAGATATTTGAATGTTAAGAGTCATACAGATGCTTGATTAGAAAGGAATGTTTCTTTTTGTCTGTTTGGCCAAAAACTTTCTGGTGCTGAGTAAACTTGTTACAGGGAAAAAAAAAAAAATTAAGGATTTTGCTAATTGCTTTTTTCTTAGAGGTTATTTTACTATATGGATATTATGAGTTAACTCTTCATTGTGATTTGGCTTATTGAAATATTTTAGTTTTTTTTTTTTTCCTGCAGGAAGATTAGGGCTCCCCAGGTAGTGCTAGTGGTAAAAAATCTCCTTGCAAAGGCAGGAGATACAAGAGACACAGTTTTGATCCCTGGGTCGGGAAGATTCCCCTGGAGGAGGGCATGGCAACCCACTCCAGTATTCTTGCCTGGAAAATTCCATGAACAGAGAAGCCTGGTGGGCTAGAATCCATGGAACTGCAGAGTCAGATATGACCTGCATGCACGCACATGCGTGCGCACGCACACACACACACACACACACGCTCCTTTAAGATGTTACGTTGTCAAGAAAGCAATCAACAATAGATGGAAACAAAGCAAGCCAGGGCAAGTTGGGTAAATTAACTTAAAAACACCTGCATCCTCCCCTCCCACCCACACATCCTCCATTGCCTCTCCCATCCCCAACACTCTCTGATCTAGGCTTTGAGCGGAGATGCACAGGGGTGGTTAATGCAATATCAGACCAAAGAAACCCTCTTCTCTCCCTCTCCAAGGGCAGAGGTGGACAGAGGAATCAAAAGAGCAAACTAATGTAGCTCCCCACGCCCGCTGAGGTCACTTGAACGTCCAGTCAAGGCTCTGGTAATTATAGGTGAGGAGATGGAATTTATATTGAAGCTGAAACTGAATCTTTAGACTGGTTTTAATAATTAAAAGTAACAGAAAAGTTGTGGAATCTGCCTAAGAGTGATGTTAAAAACCAAATTGAGAATCCCCAACCTGTTAAATTTTCACTCCTTAATCAAAATGGAAATTTGATATAAAATTTGAAGGTCTTCTGGAAAAATGGTGTCTATTAATGGAACAGAATTATCACCTATTTGATCTGGAAAGAACTTCAACATCACCAATCCTAGCACTCCATTTTGCAAATGAGGAATTTGAGAAAAGTTGAACAAATGGCCCAGGTTTGCAAGATGAAGTCAGAGCTGGCTCTAGAGGCCAGTGATCTAAATTCTCAGTTCAGGGCTGTTTGTCTTTCGGGCACCTCTGTAATAGGGCTTGAAAAGGATTGGCAAGACAAATCTGGAAAGATAAAAGTAAGAAAGCAGTAAAGATAAAATTGACTTCACAGCTTGACCTCACGTGTAAACCTCTCCTATAATGGTTCTAACCTTATAGCTCAGATGCGTTCTAAAATGATCAAAGATGAATTTAAATTAAGTAGAGTCTTACTTTGCAACATTTCTCCGTAATGCTCTTCAATAAAAGAGCCCTAATTCTTGATATTTTAGTATGAATGACTATATTAATCACATGAATACAGTTCAGAATATCTAAATCAATATTCATAAGCCAAGAAGAATATTTGAGCAATATAGTGTTCTCTGTTTTTAATAATTAAAACAAATTATAATCTTAACCAGTTATGTGCCAGGTGCTACTAAGTTCTTTAAATAGTTGTGAACTACTTATGAGGGAGTTAATGTCGACACCCCTAATATACAGATGAGGAAATGAAGACTTGAAAAAAGTTAAATGCTTTGCTCAAGGTCCCAAATAGATGAGCAGGATTCAAACCCGAGCTGTCTTATTCTGGATACCTCAGGCTTGCCTAGTACACTGCCACTTTGGATGAAGGTTTCCTTGAATGTTTTAAGTGATATGCATGCTAAAATGGGATATTTTCAAAGAAATTTTAGCAGTAAATAACCTTTTAAAACGTATATTTTCTGTATTTAATGTTTATCATCTGCTATGCTCATTTCACATTTCTTTTCTTGATCATATGAAGAGAAAATATGCTTAATACCAGACTGTTTTGAAATGGTGGGAGACTATAAGGAAATCAGTACAGAGTTCAGAGATGTTGGGTTCAATGTAAGAAAGAACTATATGCAATGAAAGTACTAAGAGATATTGTAGAAATTAACAAAAGGAGGGATTATGTGCTTGAGAAGATTTGGAAGCTGTCTTCCCAGGTGGTGAGAAGGTGGTCAGCCATCTTCACAGCCCAGTTTGGACCACTTTCTGCCTCTCACGTGGCTTGTTCTTAATGAATTATTGCAGGGTATTTATTACTAGGAACACAAGCAGTATTTTGACTTGGAGCCATAATGCAAACCCAAATTTGGCACAACATCACTTTAAACTCGGGAAATTACGACTTTAATTAAAGATTCAGCATAAAGCCAGCAAGATAATAAATCTGAAATTGATTCTTCGGTATGGGTTGCATCGCTGTGCCCTGAGTGGTCACACCATCTCTCTCAGTGCTGTTAATGGCTTAGCCTCCCCACCGCCTCGTCCCTCCCCCGTAACCTTTCCCCTTAATGGTTTTCTTCTTCCCCACCTCTGGTCTCATATTGTTAAGGAACCCAAACCTTAGAATCACTGACATATATATCCATAAGCTGTAGGCAATGATCTCTGAAATCAAGCTAGGAAAATCTATATACTACTTACACAGATTAAAATGAAAGTGAAGATAAATCACAGATGAAGGTACTTTTTTTTCTGTCACATCTTTAAAAAATACAGTATTCATATGATCTAGAATTTTTTGGTTAACCTCATTTTAAACCCAAGTGAGGATTTCTTAAAAAGAAAGATAGAGGTATTATTAGCTTTACACTTAAAATTGAATTTGAATTTCTCATTTTATAATAGAGACTGAATTCTCATCTCACTGCGTGCCTTAATTGCACATGGCATCAACTAATGCTGATGTTCTACTAACGGCTGTATATCTGTGCATTATTTTTATTTCCAGTTTCCAGTTTCTAGATCTTTCCCTGTGACTGTAAAGCCCTTTCCATGAAGGCAAAAGGAATAAGATGTAAAGATAGATATAAGTAAATGCACTTGGGCTTATTTGGGGACAATGTGACTAGAAATTGTGTGGAAAAATTTAATGGCTTCATTTTCTTGCAATAGCATGTATTAACATTTGAGGAATAAATGAAAAGGGAAAGGAGCTAAAAAGTCAGAATTACAAAGAAAAGCCTAGTGAGTTTGTCTCTACACCTGAGGCTGCCATTTCTTAAAATATTGAGACTTGGTGCAAGGGAGACCTCAGAACAGTGAGGGTGCTCTTACAGTTACAATCCAGGCTTCAGGACCCTGCTATGACTGTGTGGCTGGAGGACAGAGGTTGCCATATGGATTTCTTTTGAGAAGGAAACCCCTCCAAATGGCAATTTTAACTCTTACTCTGGAAAACTTCCCCATATCATGTTGAAACAGGAAGTCAGATTTTAAACAGACCTCCAGAAATTGAAACAACCTATCTTTTGTGTGCAGGTAACATAGTTTAGGAGTGCATTTTTTAAAAATGTTGGGGTTAATCACATAGTATTTTGGAATTCATATCTCTTGTAACATAAGGGCCTTCTGAATTTTTCCTTTGCAGTAATAAGTATGGGTAATAAAGTCTAGAGAGATCAAAAAGTAATCAGTATTAGAACAGAAAAATTATCTAATACTCAAGAAGAAATTATTAACATACTCTACACTCTGACATTGTCAAAGAACATGTCACTTTGTAGAAAACGCTTGGACACCAAAGTAAATACTAACAACTGAAAATACATTAATTTGAGGCTATTCCTCAGGATAATTGTTTCCTCAAGTTGAAATATTGCAGCTTCATCCAACTCTTTGTTTCTCAGACTACTATGAACTGTTGACTCATGATCCATTTCCTTTCCCTTGAAGTCACTCCATCCTAAGTAACTCATCATTTTTTTTTCATGTTATGCAGGAAATGTGCCTCATGGTTGCATTACAGGGAAATTAATGTTATAACTTGATTATTATTTACTTTGATCTCAGATTTAGCGTGGAAATTTGCCTTTGGCAATTTCACAATGCATTTATTTTAAAGTTTCCATCTTATTTAAAGACAGCATTTTGTATCGCTTTACATCTCCCTGAGGATACAGATTGATGTCTGAGCTATCAGACTGCTATCATGACAGTCCCCCTTTTTGCTTTATACCTAAATATTTCAAATCATTCACTATGGAGAGTAAGTCTACCAGAGCACTTAGTGTTTATGGGGGAAAAAAAGAAAGTTGTTTCTAGTTTAACCTCTCAGATTTTAATTTTTGTTTTTTTGTGTTGTTTTTTTAATCTTGACCACAAAGGTGAACTACATAGCTGATATTCTTCCGTGATAGTTGCTTTCACGTATTTACTACACTGTATTGTAATTAATATGCTGCATGAATATACAGACTTCAGTTATGTTTGTGTATTTAGCTGGTGAGTCATTTTTAAATGAATTTTGAGTATTGGGAATTGAGAGATCATTTAATCAGAAATCTAACTCATATTTTAATCATCATGTTGTATATATTAGTAGGGTTGGGGAGAACCAGGAAATCAGAGTAGTTAATGAACATTACTTTTATATTGACTTTAAAATTCTCGGATAAATTCCTTCATTGTGAAGCTAAAAGGCAGTAGCAGTTAAGAATTTAAGTTCCCATAAGAAACTGTCAAAGAATGAACTGACTGGTCTCTAACTGAAAACATAAAGGTTAAATTTACCTCATCCAATCAGGGAGACCCACACTCCATCACGCCAGTGTTCTGTCCATTTAGAAAATGGGAGAATAATCCTCTCTCCAATTGACAAAGGAGATGACACTTCAGTTTTCCTTGTCAACATCTTGGTACTTAGCCTTTATAGATACTCGTAATGTCCTCAGGTAGATTATCTACTACTCATATGCTAGGTTCAAAATCTATCATATGACGTTTTTATCAGCCAGAAATGTGTTCACTTGCAAATAATAGGGGGATAAACTGTCTTAAACACTAGAAACCTCATTTTTCCACTAAATTTTGTAGAAACCCTATAAATAGCATTGTCTGAGCTTCTTGGGCTATCATGGATCGAAGCTCTTGCTAGTAGCCATCATTAACCACTAGCTGATCATTTCAGTGTTTGTTGCCTTATGATCACAATGTGGCTGCAGGGATCACTATCACATTCACAAGCAGAAAGGAATAGAAGGCAAGGGCAGTTACCAAGGGGCAGGCTAGAGGAAGAATCCACTAGCTGTGCCCATCACTCAACCCCTGTCTCTCTGAACAGAACTCAGTCACATGCTTACTCTAAATATTGGGGTAAGCTGGAAAAATAACTCATGTTTAGCTCTAGAGTGTAGGCAGATGAGAGAGAGATTGAAATCAAACGGTGAGGGCAAGACTTGGAATCCTGTTTTAAGAATCCTTTCAGGTAATTCTATGCACATTGAAGTTTTTAAAAATCCCTGATTTATATACCCACTTATAAAATCCATCTGTTTGCTTATAAATTCACCTCAGCATTATAAAGCATGATGTATAATCAGGAGCTATTTAAGAAAATGCATTTTTCTTTCCAGGGAAAATTTATCACTAATGTCTTGGTAATAGCTAAATTGAATGGTAATATAGAAATAGAAAAGCATGCATATCCAATTAATAAAGATGTGTTCAAAGAGACCTCCCTCTTTCCAGCTGTAAACCCCATCACCCATCCTTGCCACCCCCAGCCTCATT
Organism: Bos grunniens; assembly: GCF_055505025.1. Classification (NCBI taxonomy): domain Eukaryota; kingdom Metazoa; phylum Chordata; class Mammalia; order Artiodactyla; family Bovidae; genus Bos; species Bos grunniens. Next base: position 13,070,455 of record NC_141191.1, read on the forward strand.
AGACAGTGAACTTCCAGGGTCAACGAGTGTGTCTGTTCTGCTGATTACCAGGCACCTGCATGCCCTTAACATTTGCAGAAAACATCGACTCTAGAAATCAAATGTGAACAAGACAAGCACGTGGTTTGTTTGTGTTTGTTTACCCCATGGAGCTTATATTCTAATTAGGGAGATGGGACATAAACAAGTTCAATTAAAAAAACACACACACACACACAGTGGAAGTACTAATTGGTTGTCCTGAAATAGAAGAGTCCAACTGGCTTTAGATGGGTGCTTAGAGAAGGTCCTCAAGGAATTGCCGTTTCCTAAGACCTGGAATTTGAGAAACAGCCTGAAGATCTGGGCAGAGAGCTTTCCTGGCAGGACAGCAATGAGAGAGGCAGAGGCCCTGAGTGGCGAGAAGAGTTGGTATCACTGGAGGGCCTGTTGGTGTCACTGAAGGGCCTGTTGGTGTGTCTGCTTAATTAGTGAGAGTGAGATGGGCAGGAAGTGCAGGTGGAGAGGCAGTCAAGGGTCAGAGATGCGGAGCATTCTGTGTTGCGGCAATGGACTCACTGGAAAAAATAAATGTAGTCTGTTTCAGCATCAAATGAAGGTGAGAGAAGGTAAGGCACTCCTCCAATTTTGGTTGTTCTTAAAGAGCAGTTAAGAATGAAGTGGGGAAATCTAATTAATAGGTGCAGAGTTTTCTACACTGAAGAAGGCAATTTAGGATCAGGTTTCACATTAGAATTCTTCAGGTGTCTATTATTGGTCCATATATATCTGACTGAAAGCTCAGTTCTGCTCAGCTCCTTGGCTTTTCTTAGAACATCAGAACAGTTTCAGTATTTTGTGCATAAAAGCTCAAAATGGCAGCTTTTGTCACCTGGCTCCTTGAGATTGAGTATTGGACACTGCAGAGAAGTAGGGTAAACCTGCTTGAAAAGCACCTAGAAGATTGTGAGGTCAAGCATACTGTCAGCTAGAGACGCTATTCCCTTTCTGCATACAGACTTTGGAAATGCCATGTATGCTCATGATTAGAAGTTGAGTGCCTAGTAGTTGGGCTTCCCTGGTGGCTCAGATGGTAAAGAATCTGCCTGCAATGCAGGAAACTCGGGTTTGACTCCTGGCTCAGGAAGATCCCCTGGAGAAAAAGAATGGCTATCCACTCCAGTATTCTTGCCAGAAGGATTCCATGAACAGAGGAGCCTGATGGACACAGTCCATGAGGTCACAAAGAGTCACACACGACTGAGTGACTAATACTCGGTCCTTGCATGGTGGCTCACAGGAAGGAATCTATCTGCAATGTGGGAGACCCAGGTTTGATCCTGGCCTATCAGTTAAAAACAGGCAGAGCCTAAATGTAGAACATTTTGCTCAGTGACACCTTTATCCTTAACTGAGTTAATACTCATGAATCTAAAGGTTGAAATTCTGCCTTAAAGTTGAAGGGAGAAAAAGAACAGTTTTCCACCTTACTTACATAATGACTTCATAATATTAAAATCCCAGTAAAAAGGTCCCAGTTACTTAAGTATTGAGCAAGACTAATTTCTTGGAACACTCACACAAATAAAACCAGCATGGTTTACTTGTCTGTAAATGTTTGATTCTTTCAGTGTTTTGCTTAAAAAACTTCTTGTAAGTTTGTGATTTCATCCAAAATCACAACTTGTCAGTTATGAGCAATGTGAGGTCTGCACTCACGGTGGTAAAGAGCCTATGTTTTTCTGTTGGTATATATATTAAATTATAAAAGTAAAAAATAACATTTCCATACCAGCTCTATATTGCTAACTCCTTTTTAGAAAATTTGTATTTCTATATATTAAAAGAGTGATCTGTTGTAGAGAGCATCACACATTTAATCTGTCTGCTTAATAAACTTTCCCTCTCTTCAGTAATATTTTAAAGATTCTTTTATTATGAGAAAATAATACTTGAGAACATTCATTTTATACTTTGCAAAGTATTAGAGTTATCATGTCACCTAGGGAGTATTACTGTTTTCAAGCTAAATTTTGTGTTTCAGATAGGTTTGACTGTAAAAAACAACTCAAGTTTTGTGGATTCTGGTCATTTTTCTGAGCTCACTTTTTTCAGTGAGATGAAATCAAAATTAATATGGATTTTTATAATGCTGCTACTTAGTATGTTTGTATCTGAATCTTTAGAGAGTTTCAAAGAGGAGTAGTGACATATTTGCTGTTAAAGAAAAGCAAAGTCTCATGGCAATTACATGACTTGGTGATATGTTTTTGATGTGCCTTAAAGAGTCAAAATGCTTAGCTTTGTCAATATAGCATGAATCAAACCATGTGAGTTGAATGGTGTTTGATTTAAAAACCCCAATAAAATGAGCCTTTGTTTTAATTTTTAAAGAATCTACATTGTTTGAATGATGAAGAAGAGTGATATAGCTGGGGTTTTACCAGACACTTGATTCTTATAGTAATTGTCTCAAATACATTAAAATTTGGCATGCTAATTCATTGTAATGACAAGCTATAAAGTATAAGCAATCTGATTTGATGAAATAGCAGTATGTTTGAAACAAAATGTAAGACAGCAACTTAAAAAAGCGAGAAGTCAACCCTGTATTGCCTGAATAGTATTTTTTTTCTGTAAAGCTTGTTTTAAAATACATTTTTAAACAACTCTGAAAAATCCTATAAATTGTAGAGAAACTAATCGTATTAAAAATCAGGCTGAATGTTAGAGGAAATTGAATGTGTGCTGACAAGATGGTTAACATATGAACATCCCACCCCTACTCTGGTAATATGAGTCAAAGGGGCCTGGCATGTGTTCAAATACAGTGTAAAAAGTCTTATGATAAAAAACAATTAAAATATATTCTAAATGACTAATGATAAGTTCTGTACATAGTTGATTTGTTTTACCCGTCTAATTATTTTCTATTCAATAATTTCATTTTCTGTTACATGGCAAATATTTAACAACAGAGAAAATTAATATTTCAACTTTTAAACACTATGAAAATGGATTAGCTTCAAATTACACGCAGCATTCACTCTTTTATTTATTCTGACTCGATACCAATTTTGTTAATTTTCTTATCTGCTTGTACTATATACTCACTTAACAAAACTAATAAATTAGATGGAGGAAACCAGTGGAAAAGCTGTAAGTACAATGAAAGTTGGCTTATACAGAAGTTAATATTTGAGCCAAATAGGATTATTACCTCAGGATAGCAATGGCTAAAATCATCCTTTAAACAAAGACAACTTTTCATCTGAAACGTTTTATTAACATGACTGTTTCTACCTGCTCATAAACCACTACTATTTCAAGATCACGTTTAAATAACATGCTTAACTTTACATATTGAAAACTTAAAATAAACTTCATCTTTAAAGAAGGTGCTTCTATGGGCACAGTACAACTGAATCTTCCATTCTGGCCACAAATATGCTGCCCGTGGGTTGTCATTTTGAAAAGTGGTGAAACAGCTCACAAATGGCACAGTGGAGGTGCCTGGTTGAGACAACATCCTGCCTGTAAATACATAGGCCTTGGGATCAGTGATCAATGTAGAAGTGGGTCTGCTTATCACTTCCAGGGATTCCCCTGGGTTAACTGTTCTTCCTGCCCATCCAGCACTGTGCTCTGCAGGTTTTCTGATCCTTACAGAGAACCAGAAATACAGCAAGGGTCCTTAGAGTTTAAGCGGTACTGCTGCTCAGACTCACTGGATCTTACCCCAAGAGACCAGCAGGCAACAGGGAAGTCACCTTCCTGGCAGGGGCGGTTGTCACTGAGTGTCAGGAGAGCACAGGGATGCTTTTATACTATGTGATCATGATGGGGTGTTTCACCTTCCTCCCCTCACATAAAGGTGATTTATCCAGCAACTCTTCATTCTTGCCTAGTTTTGAGAGTAACTGGACAAATACCCATGTCCTGAGAGTAGCATGGTTACTGGTGGTTAGAGCTCTTATGAATGGACGTCTGGAACACAGCATCGTTTTACTCAGATGAAATAAAAGCTGAATGTGAGAAGCTCTAGAAAGTATGGTACAGAAGGAAATGACGTCAGCTATGACCTAGAGATGAGCCCTCGGGAGGGAGCTTCAGTTGATGGTGTAATTACCCCTTGTTATTTTCAGGACATTAGTTTGCCTTTCAGTTGCTCCCTTGACAAGAGTCAGGGAAATTTCCAATTCTGTAAATTCATGGTAATTTTTCTTACTCGAACACCAAATATTTTTTGCTGTGTTTCACATGTTGGATTGTTGATCTACAAGGTCTTGATTCATGCACCTAAGGTTCTGCAGTACAGTAAGTCAAGGAAGTCCAATGCAATAAAACTCAAGAGTTAGCCATTCAGCTATGTCAAACTTCCCTTCTTAATACCGGCACATGCTGGGGTCACCACACCCTTCACTCAGTGGTCCACTTCCTTAGTATTTCCTGAATGAGGAATGTTCAGTACCTAAGGTCTTCTTCCTGTTGATTCTATCTTCTTGTTTCCTATCTGTCAATCTCCAACTCATTCAGGAAAAAATGATCTGGATACTGTAGTAACTTTCTTGGGTTTAGCTCAGACTGCTTCTGTGACCATCAGGGATCATCAACCTTGTTCAGCTGCTAAGTTGTGTCCTATTCTCTGAGACCCAATGAACTGAAGCACACCAGGCTTCCCTGTCCTTCACTATCTCCCTGAGTTTATTCACACTCCATGTCCATTGAGTAAATCCTGCCATTCAGCCATCTCCTCCACTGTCAACTTCTTCTCCTCTTGCCCTCTATCTTTCCCATAATTAAAGTCTTTTCCAATAAGTCAGCTTTTCACATTAGGTGGCCAGAGTAATGGAGCTTCAGCTTTAGCATCAGTCCTTCCAATGAACACCCAGGACTGATCTCCTTTAGGATGGACTGGTTGGATCTCCTTGCAGTCCAAGGGACTCTCAAGAGTCTTCTCCAACACCACAGTTTGAAAGCATCAGTTCTTCAGCACTCAGCCTTCCTTATGGTCCAACTCTCACATCCATACATGACCACTGGAAAAACCATGCCTTTGACTATAGGGACCTTTGTCGGCAAAGTGATGTCTCTGCTTTTTAATAGACTATCTAGGCTTGTGATCATAGCTTTTCTTCCAAGGAACAAGCGTCTTTTAATTTCATGGCTGTGGTCACCATCTACCATCTTGATTTTGGAGTCCAAGAAAATGAAATCTGACAATCAATCAACTCCTAAAAGCCTTTCTTGCCAGGAGATATGTCCACATACACATCTACTAAACCAATCCCAGATCTATTCATATTTCCTCATGTGACATTCTTCATTTCACCAGCCTGACAAAAGTGTTCCAAGTGTCCTAGTCTGGATTTTTTTTTGGGAAAAGGTAGATTCGAAAGTGGGCTACAACTTAACGACATTTTAGTTTTTCGTTTAGATTAGCATTAACCAGAGTGCTGAGACAGCTAACATTGTTAGTCATCAATACATAAATGAAATCATCTGTATTTTAACTTTGCTTCAATCTAGCTAGCATAAGCTAAAAATTTACTATTCAAAAGAAAGCCTCACTTTTTGTATCATCCTTTTCTCTGATTATATTCATCTTTCTAATAGCAGCATTATATATGCTATTCATTGAGAGCCTACTGAGCCATGGGGACTGTTAGGTAATTTGTTTGTATTAGCCATTCAGTTCTCACAATATTTCTTTAACAATTGCAATTTTTATTTAACTAACAATTGCAATTTTTTTAAGTGTATAAACAGGAGCTCAGATAGTCAATTTACCAAAGATACCTGGATTGGTAGGTGGGGGAGACTATATGCATCTCACTTTGTCTGAAGCAAAAGTCCGTGTTCTTCCTATTCTCCAGAGTGCATATTAACATTAACTAAAATTATCTCAGTGAATTTTGTTAAATACTTTAATAAACCTTAAGCTTTAAAAAGCCCCACAAATACTTTATGTTCATTGCTATGAAATTACCAAAATGGTATTTATAAACAAATAGGTATGCAGGGTTTATTTTTATTTTTCCCCAACATAAAACTTAAATCAAATGATGTATTTTCTAAAACTTTATTTACAAATCAAGATGTTTTCTTCCAGTTAAAATACCTGTCCTATTTTCAGGAAATAGGGCATTCTGGCCTTTGTCAGTAAGGACATTAACATTGGCTCAACTCACATCTACTTTTACTTAAAATGTTAGGAAAACTCATCTAAAGAAGCAGAAAGTGTTGAGCATGACATTCATTAGAATGCAACTGACATTTCTGCTGAAAATAAAACTTTCTAAAACATACCTCAGCATTTTTCTGATAAGAATACATATAGAGGCTTGAAGCATTTTTATTGTTAGCATGATTCCTCTTCTTTTAAACTATTTGTGACTATGTAGGAAGCCCTAGTGATCTAGACAGCCATGTCAAATTAGCATCTTAACAAGATTAACAGGTCCTTCAGGGTCTTTAGAACTCAAAGTGGGGTGGTCACTTATTTTGAGAAGAAAGAAAGTTTCATTATTATAACTACTCCCAACATCATTTAGACAGTTCGTTTTCTACAACCAGTGTTACAGTATATGATTTCTCTTGCATTGTCCAATAAGTAGGCTTTTAAAAGGTGTAATTACAGCACATTTGCACATCGTGGGATAGATTGAAATGAAAATGACAAAATAGTGCTTGGTCCATCTGAGATGCTTTACATCACTTCATTTGCATTCTATAAATATTGTCTCATGAAAAGTGGTTTTAGAGCTGGCTACCTTACTTCCTCAGTTTTTACATCTTTAATAGCAGCCAATCCCATATATACACATTAACCTGTCTTAAGAATCAGCTTAAAATATCTTTTCTCGTGTGAGCTAGTGTAACACCGATCAAAATCCAGGCATTTAGAGCATTGACTTAATATTGAAATTAGGCTAGAGTGCTCGCCAAGGCAGTAATTGAAACCTCTCCCTGAAGTGTATGGCATTATATTGATCCCAGATCCATCACTCCCAGCCAGTCAACCACTTGACTCTTGACAATGACTGTAGGATATACAGTGGGTAGGAAACATTAGCGTATGAGGGTTTCCCTTTGGTTTCACACTTCATGTTTTCTAATTTGATATGAATGGCTGCTGAAATCTGGAGTAGAGGGTAGAAACAGTGGTTGGGAATTTCATGATATGGAGAGTTTCTCATGAAATGATTTTTTTTTAAGTTTGTGATCATCACCTCGGCTATTAAGCTAAATATTTCAAATTCCTTAATCTATACTTATACCTGTCACATGACTAATATATTTTTACTGGTCTATTTTGTTCCCATTTGGGGAACAACTGAGGGAAAATTGTAGTGAAGAAATACTGGAAATATCTTAAATATAATTGCATATATCATCTCTCTACATCTTTCTCTCCAGTTTCTGCCCTTTCCATCTCAGACTAGACAGTGGATCATCCTATGCCCAGTGAATGGCTGGAACTTCTACAAAACTGAGTCAGATTTTATGTATAAACTCTAGGCTAAGGCCTCTGTGTGAGATTCTGAAGCACGGCTAGTCCTTACAGCTCTACTTTTCTACTGTTGCTCATAATAGACAATCACCTGTCTTTTTTGATCAGTGTGGATTTTGTTTAGATTAGCTTTATCTTGTGACATTAATTATTCATCCAGTTTGTGTCTGTGCCTCCTCCATTGGGTGATGTTTTGATATACAAGGAAGAATGACATGGACTTCCCACCCTCAAGGTACTTAAAATATGATGGGATATTGAGGGCATTATACACAGGAAGAGTCTGACATGATTGCCACTGGGGGAAAGAATTGTAGAAAATATTATTAGAGCATAAAAGATAAATCAACTTATCTGGGGATTGGCCCCAAACTCAGAGGACCCCTTATTTATGGACTGGAACCTCATCTCATTAGTTTTCTCAGAACTGCACCTGGTGGTGCTCAATTTTCAAGTTGACAAGCACCATGAAAAAGCAAAATTATCAAAAGTACACCCAGGAGGATCAGAGCAATCAGGAGTAAATATCTTTACAGGAAAAAAAAAATGAAAATTTAATGGGAATGATACTAATCAGTGGGAATAAGGAGTCATGATTTATAAGATTCTAGATAACTGATTATTCCCCTACCAGAGCGAGCAGGCAATCACACATTCTCCTGAGGCTAATATTAATGGTCTTAATGGTTATATTGCAGTACTGACTTTAAGATTCAACTAAAATTCTTGGCCAGTTTCTTTTAGAAGAGAAAGACCTAAATATAAATTATGCCAAAACTGAAATCATTATTTTTGGCACTCGATGTCATCCAAATGGATAACAGTAAGCAACTCAATTCAATAGGTTAACTAATTTAGTTGTCTAGAGGTAGGCTTGCAGATTATTTATCCTGGCAAACCCACTGGGAAACAGTCTGTACAAGATTTTATGTTCCACAAGAGTCATATTAAAAATCCTCTAATGCTAAAAGCAGGTAACTGACAACTCTACTTCAAACTCTTCTAAGAAATGGCACTTTCTGTCCTTCTTTTTCCCAAAAAACTATGGTTCAGAGTTGAAGCAATGAAGAGGTCCAAAGCTGTTTTGATCAGATCAGATCAGATCAGATCAGTCACTCAGTCGTGTCCGACTCTTTGCAACCCCATGAATTGCAGCACGCCAGGCCTCCCTGTCCATCACCAACTCCCAGAGTTCACTCAGACTCACGTCCATCAAGTCAGTGATGCCATCCAGCCATCTCATCCTCTGTCGTCCCCTTCTCCTCCTGCCCCCAATCCCTCCGAGCATCAGAGTCTTTTCCAATGAGTCAACTCTTCGCATGAGGTGGCCAAAGTACTGGAGTTTCAGCTTTAGCTTCATTCCTGCCAAAGAAATCCCAGGGCTGATCTCCTTCAGAATGGACTGGTTGGATCTCCTTAGCACCTCCTATTCTTTCCTGTGGGATACCTTGTCTCTCCCACATTAAAACTTTAGGTGATTTTGAAATTAAGTGGCCTTGATTTCAAGAACAAGCTTTGATTCCAATGAATAAAAAGAATGTGTACTACCTTTTTAGGTTTACTGATACTCCATTTGTTCATCTGAAAAGGGGGAAACAATATCTCATAGGACTGTTAGGAATTTTAAATGATAATAGTAAAATGGAATAAAGATGCTTGTTCTTTAGAAGAAAAGCTATGACAGACAGGCAGTGTATTAAAAAGCAGAGGCATCACTTTGCTGGCAGGGGTCCATATAGTCAAAGCTATGGTTTTTCCAGGAGTCATGTATGGAAGTGAGAGTTGGACCAAAAGAAGGCTGAATGCCAAAAAATTGATGCTTTCAAACTGTGATGCTGGAGAGGAATCTTGAGAGTCCCTTGGACAGCAAGGAGATCAAACCTATCAATCCTAAAGGAGATCAACATGGAATATTCATTGGAAGGACTGATGCTGAAGTTGAAGCTCCAATATTTTGACAACCTGCTGTGAGGAGCCAACTTATTGGAAAAGACCCTGGTATTGGGAAAGATTGAGGGCGAGAGGAGAAGGTGGCGACAGAGGATGAGATGGTTGGATGGCATCATATACTCAATGGACATGAATTTGAGCAAACTCTAGGAGACAGTGAAGGACAGGGAAGCCTGGCACACTGCAGTCCATGGAGTCATAAAGAGTCAGACACGACTTAGCGACTGAACAGTTAACAGCAATAACAGAATGTCACTGTCTTGACCATAATAGGTTCTTGGTTATTTTATAACGTTTCCTTCATTTGCAAAATGGGGTGCTACTCTTATTAAACAGAGCTATATAACCTGTCAAACTTTGTTTTTGATACTGTCAAAGTATAGTTTGTTCTATTACTCATACATTTTATTTTTTTAATTGAAATTTATTTATTTTAATTAGAGGCTAATTACTTTACAATATTGTATTGGTTTTGCCATACATCAACATGAATCCGCCACGGGTGTACACATGTTCCCAATCCTGAACCCCCCTCCCACCTCCCTCCCCATACCATCTCTCTGGGTTATCCCAGTGCACCAGCCCCAAGCATCCTGTATCCTGCATTGAACCTGGACTGGTGATTCGTTTCTTATATGATATTATACATGTTTCAGTGCCAACTAATGTTGCAGTTACCTACTGTATCACATCTCATTACTTAACTCTTAGTTTATTCTACATATTTAATAGTACTATTTCTGCCTCTTACTAGAAATATTAAGATTATTGACTGGGGGAATTTTTACAGAAACAAAGGTCTGTGGCCAGTAATTTGTTATCTAAATGAATATTGAATTCATGTCAATAATGAATTTTTTGTTCAATAGTCAATAATGCATTTTTTGTTCAGGTAACAAAAGATGTATTAATATGTCTAAGGTCTATAAGTTGTTAAATAATTTGGATATAAACAGCAATCATAGCTTCCTATGGACTCCACATTCATTACCAATATTTATGAGAACTATCACCAATACCTTTTAGCTCCCCAAATCTATGGTCCTAGTTTTTAAATATGCTAGCTTATTTTTAATGTGGTTATTGTATTTCAAGTACTATGATACGGATTTCTCTGACTGAAAAGTTAAGTTGAATGAATGATTCATTCATTCATTCATTCTAACTTTGATTAGAATCTCAAAGTTATTTAATACATAGTTGTTTAAAGGAGTTTTCCACAGGGTTTTGAGGAAAGTTGCATACACATAATAAAATGAGTCAAGGAAGAGCTGGAAGTAATTAAAGGGCTGCACATCCTTATGTACTAAATGAATGTGACCTACATATATTGACAAGCATTTCAGTGGGAAGACCATCAGAGAAGGTAGTCATGAGGTGGGTCATGAAGATACATTATATTTGAATTTAAGAGAGGATGTTTTTGAATGGAAATGATGGGAACAAAGAAACAGACATTAAAATGACCCAATGTTAATCAAGGAAGAGTTAATGTATTAGTTTGGAGTATAGTATCCCTGCTGAATATCCTTTCCCAAAAGTGAAGAAAGAGTGCTATAAAAGAAATGATTAAGCAAAGTTAATCTTTTACCAAAGAAGACATCTTCAGTTAAAGTCCTCGCTGCAGTAGTAGGAAGCAGACCCAAGTATGGAGTTTCATAATGCCATTCACAGCATTATCATAAATGTAGTTTACAGGCCAGGAATTCAAATTTCTAATGTAAAGGCTTATGTGCAGCACCTTTAAAATGAGGACATTTTATTTGATTAACTGGAACCATGAAAGTTCCCTCCAACATGTTGTGTGAATATAATTTTGTGTGTAAGTTTTTGTGTAATTTTATGTGTTCCACATTATTATTCAGGGTGCATGATTTTTTAAAGGTATTGATTGACTTTGTTGCTTCAATTTGAGCTGTTTATTTTGGGTCTTTACCCTGCCATTTTATGACTGTTGTAACACCTTTTAATTTTATTGGAAATTGGAAATCTATTTTTAATGACAGAGATTGTAAAATAAGGATATTTTTGAAAGTTAATTTTTCTAATCCTTGATATGTGTTATTGGTGTCTCCAGTTTGTGGCATTGCTTGAAATATTGTAAAACACACTGAAGCATAGCAAATGCCATGCAATTTTAGTTGAGAACATATTCATTAACAACAGTTAGGAAAAGTAATCATTTTTCTTGTATTAGAGAAAAAGCTATAGTGTTCAAGTTATTTTCACATATATTTTAATAAGAGGAATATAACCAAAGAAATGTTTCTAAATAATGGAATAAATGATGAAAAATTAGAATATACTGACTATTATTGGGACAATGGATAGTAAATTATAGACTGTGTATTTAAGTTGAATTGTGCCAAAGATGTTTTACTTTTAAGAATCTACTTTTTTATAAAATTTAAATCTGAGTTGAATTAGAATTTAAATGATATTAGACTAAATGGATACACAATTTCTCTTTCAGAAAAATAGACACTTTAAATGTATATAGTGGTAGATATTAAAAAATGGATTTTGCATATTCATACTGCCTTTTAAAATATAAAGATATGAATGTAATGGAAACAGTTTCAACTAATAGAATTCCAAAATATTTAAATGCTACTGACATAGGTTCTCCAATGGCAACCCACTCCAGTGTTCTTGCCTGGAGAATCCCAGGGACAGCGGAGCCTGGTGGGCTGCCATCTATGGGATCGCACAGAGTCGGACATGACTGAAGCGACTTAGCAGCAGCAGCAGCAGCCATAGATTCACTATACATATGTAATCAATTCTGTATTTGAAACTGATATTTCAGTGTTTATTTTAGGTAATTTTTTTTTGAGATTGTAATGCTGTTTCCTGAGTGAAACTATATGAATCAGTTATGAACAAAACTTATTTTGATTATAACTCTGGCTTTAGAACTCTCAAGAAGAGCTGCTCTCTTGAGCAAATGATCAGCATCACTTAAGTTGTTGTAAAATATAATAAACTGGGTAAAACCTGGTTATTCTCATTCAGCAATAGGTGACTTCATTAAATCATTTTACCTTAAATGTAGGGCAGGTAGAATAAAATGAATAAAAATGTCTTCAATGTACAAATGTGGAAAAAATGAAAGTGATAGTCACTTATTCATGTCCAACTCTTTGTGACCCTGTGGACTGTAGCCCACCAAGCTCTTCTGTCCATGGGATTTTCCAGGCAAGAATACTGGAGTGGTAGCCATTCCTTTCTCCGGGGGGTTTTCCCAATTCAAGGATCGAACCTGGGTCTCCTGCATTCCAGGCAGATTCTTCACCATCTGAGCCATCATACTATTGACTAAAGCTGATAGTTGCGTTCATTAGAGCAGTTTCTTCATAGTAGAAAAGATAAAATGAAAAAATTAAAAACCAGTTTTTGTAAATATTTCTGTCAATGGAATGGGAGATAACACTTTTAATTTACATTGTTCTCCCTGTATGAAATGCAAAATACGTTCCGTTTTTATTTTCATAATACGTTTTTATGAGAGAAATTTGTCTCTCTAAATTATTTTGGGGTGGATTACAAATATATGTCATTCTGATATGCTTTGTTTTTTTTAACCTATTTAGGTAGCAGTGCTTCCCAGGTGTCACTAGTGGTAAAGAATCTGCCTGCACACAGGTTTGATCCCTGGGTCACAAAGACCCCCTAGAGAAAGAAATGGCAACGTGTTCCAGGATTCTTGCCTAGACAGAGGAGCCTGGCAGGCTACAGCCCATGGGGTCACAAACAGAGACAACTGAGTATACAGCAGACACATCAGGTGTAAGTAACCTGGAATGCTATTTCTAGGTTTTAGTCACCAGAAACAGATAAATTGACCAAGAAAACCTAGATTGAGCAACTGTCTTGTTGGAGACCAAATGTGGCTTGATGGAAGCAGTGTGCCCTATTTGGATGTCATTTACCTGGTACTTCATATTTAGAACTCCCATGGGAGTGATTAAACAGTTCATTCCAAATAAATGACGTTTCCATTCTGATGTCAGCTGAAGAGTGGGGAGAAGAGAAGAATATATTAGTGGAGATTCTAAGACTTTTGGGTACTTTTGATTTTCCCTAAAATGCTCTAGAGATGATACCCCTTAATTTTAAGCTTAGTGAAAGTCTTATTTTCCTAGTGAAAGTCACTCAGTCATGTCCGATTCTTTGCAACCCCATGGACTATACAGTCCATGCAATTCTCCAGGTCCAAATACTGGAGTGGGTAGCCTTTCCCTTCTCCAGGGGATCTTCCCCACCCAGGGATCAAACCCAGGTCTCCCACATTGCAGGAGATCTGGACTTAATTATCTCCTATGGACGTAAGTCCTTCTGTTGTCCTCACATACTGAAGTCAGGTTAGTGAGGTCTCCCCATGATATTTGTGAAGAATTTGCTGATCATTCCCCTTAGCGTCTTTGAAGTAATAAGTTTTCTGCTAAATAGTGACCTCGAGTTTAGCATTCATGCAGACAAAGCATATTTGTTATGCCTGGATTATTCTGCCCTTGTGCAGAGAAAAATCACCTCATTAGCACTTAATTGAAACAGTAGAATAGTTATAAACTAGGAAACAAATGCAAAATCATTCCAATATTCCAGATATATTTATTAATAATACTTTCATATCTCTATGTACTCTTCACCTCAGATAATTGCCAGATAAATACAATACAGGATTTTGGATTTACAAGCAGCAACATAAAACAAGGAAATCATAGCACATTTTGGTATAGATTGCTATGAGAAATAAGCACTTTGAGTTATAATCTGTCTTATTTTCATCCTATGCTATCCATTGTAGCTGAACTTTTCTATATGAAATCACACCTTTAGTTGAATATTTTAATTTAATACATTAAATGCCATAGGTAATAATAATTACCTTACATGTGACTCTGCCTTCTAGGACTTTTGAGGCCATTGTGGCTGCTTTTAGGACTCAGAAAATGTCTTCAGATTTGCTCAGCTGAATGGTCAAGAGAATCCTTTCCAGCTAATCAGGTTGGCAGGTTTTTCTTGTGAGAAAATCTGCTATCTTATCATCCCCACATTTGCTTGGCCTGGATATGCTGTAAATAAAAATGGCATGAGAGAGATTTCAAACTCATCAGATTCACTCTCATTTTTAAATCTTCTGTTGAGTCAGTTCACCTCAGAGTCGGTCAGCTGCTCATTTTAGGGAGGTTTCTGATTCTCTGGGTATGTTACCCCAAGACTTGCCAAGGCTGTGCGTTCACTCTGTGCTGAGGCTTGTCGACCAAAACAAGGTAGTGGTTCCTTTCCTGCTACTGTTGTGAAGCACAGGCTGCACTAGACCAAGACTCCCTGGGTGCAGATCTTTTTCTGTCTCTCTGATGGACCTTTGAAAGTTATTCAACTTGTCTCTTTCACTTCCATCATCTGAAAGATGATGTCAAGGGAACTAAATGGGTTACTACAAAAACAGTCTTTAAAATGATTCTCCACACACAGTAAGCCCTCAGTGATCGTTAGGTTATGATTATTACTGTAGTAATTCAGTGGGTTGTCTCTGGCCATGAAGCATTCAGGCAGTTCTTCTCATTTAACTGGAAACACTGCCAAAGCTCACTCTCTCTCCTGGTTAATTACAATAGCCATCCCTCCACAGACACAAGGCCAGGGTGATTGAGATCTCTGGAAAAGGCCCCATGAAAAGCAACCATCTTCCCCACACCAGTTCCAAACAACTTATTGTGCAGCAGATTGAGGCTAAATCATAACTGTTAACAAGAAAATAGTAGGCTGTTCCAGGTAAGGAATTGCCTGCTACAACAGGCATGCTGCTTCCTTTCTCCTGCAGGAAGGTTGTGAGCAAGGAGAAAAGTAGAGCTCAGAGGAAGTTGTACAGTTTATTTATCTCAGATTTACCAACCTCATCTTTCATCTACCTCTGATGCAGTGGAGTGGTGGGGCAGAGGAAAGTCAGAGTTGTTCTGTTAATCACTCTGTCACCTCAGTCAGGGTTGGGGAGAAAGTTCTCCACCTTGACCATGGTGTATACAAAGGTAGGAAGGTACCTCATCTGCAGTCATAAAATATCTAGCCCACCTACAGTATTCCCAGAGGCATAGTTTCAATTGGATGGATGCTGATGAAGGCATTATCTACATTTTCTCTATAAAGTTGTAAGCATAGCCAAGCCATAGTTCCCACAAAAATTGACACAGAAATGTGCCTCTTGTGAGGGCTCTTCATAATGAATGGTACTTAGGGCATGTTGCAAATATTGTCTTTGTTTTCTGTCATTTTGAAACACTCGTAATTGTACTCATATTAATTCATTATGTGAAAACAGGTGTCTGCGCTGGCTTGTTATTCTGCTATCGTTCAGTCTCTTCAGGATGTTCGTGTTCTGTCCCTTCCCTTTAAGTGTTCTGAACAACACCAGTGTCTTTTCTATCTTTGAAGGTGAAATACTGTTGCATCTTCAATATGAAGTAAGTGTGTATTGGCCGTGAGCCACCTGAAATGAAGCTATAATGCAAACATGGGGTTTAAGGTGCTAGGTTTTAAGTAAACAAGAGATGGGCCGATGTAGTTCTTTCAGTAGTAATTGTCTCTTCCAAATCAATAGTAAGTCAATGCCCTTGAAAGGCGGGTTGGTATTTGTACTACTAACATGAATGCTTTTATTTATTTCTTCATAAATGAAGCAATGTCTGCAAAGACAATGGGTCGATCTCACTGCCTAGCTCCAATTGATAATATGGGTATTGATTTTGTGAGGCCTCCTTATTACTCCAGGAATAAGGAATCAATGTCTTCAGTGATTTTTTTTTGTTAATCATACATAGAAAGCAGATATGTGTTAAAGAAATTTTCTATCAGCATTTCAAAGCTGTAGGAGGCTATGCAAAATCTATAGATGTGCTATGATATGAAGGTCAAGTAAAGACATGTTGGAGAATTGTGTCATCTTGTTAGGATCCTAACCCTACCTTATAAAACTATTAAAATTTGAAATTGTCTTCAGGCATGGTTGGACAGCTAACTGCAAATATTGATAGTACTATATTAACCAACTTCTTAGCATATAGGCTCTGCATTATGATTGTATATGCATGACTGTGTGCATTTATTGTCTTTATAGAATGGAAATCCTGCAATTCAGTACATGTCTCATGCTGCCATTTCCTGAACATATGCCTCAGTTCCTTGATAAGTGGCTCTTTATAGTGATGGTATCTTGGAGGAAGACTGAAAGCCAAGTGATCTATATATCAGCTTATTAGCACAATGGTAAAGTCTACAATTGTTCCTGTTTTCCAGGTTCTGGGCAAAGTTCTTTATCAGTACTTATCATTTAACCAATATAACTATGATATGCTGGGCATGAGAGTTCTGATATTCAGTAATTGAACAAGCTACATGGAGAAAAAATGGCATGGCATTATAAATCTTAAGAATTTTTCCCATACATTTTTTTCCTCTATATGGAATATTCTTCTCTAGAGAAACCTTTGGCTTACTTCTCATTAATATCTCTTCTCTGTTTTCCATAAGAACTGCTTCCCTTTCTTACTTAAAACTGTAGCTTTCCCTACTCTTAGTTGTGTTTAATACCATTTAACATTCTTACATTTAAATTATTTTTTTCCCTCCCCCAGCTTGGATATACTAGAATCTTGTGTGCTGTGCTCATTCAGTCAGATATGTTCGACTCTTTGCAACCCCATGGCTCTAGCCCGCCAGGCTCCTCTGTCTGTGGGATTTCCCAGCCAAGAATACTGGAGTGGGTTGCTGTTCCTTTCTACTCCAGGAAGTCTTCCCAACCCAGGGATCAAAATGGCATCTCCTGTTTGACAGGAGGGTTCTTTATCACTAATGCCACCTGGGAAGCCCATAATAGGAAATTATTTTTCCATAAAGGAAAATTTGCATTCCTTGAACACTTTAGGGACTAGTAGACCCTTAACGTGGAGAAGGAAATGGCAAGCCACTCCAGGATTCTTGCTTGGAGAATTCATGGACAGAGGAGCCTGGCAGGCTATAGTCCATGGGGGTCACAAAAAGTCAGACACAACTGAGCGACTGTCACTCACTCACTCAGGCATTTAAGAAATAATAGTTAAATGAATTTATCCTAAATGGGCTAAGTCACTTATACTAGGGTGAAGTGTGAATATTGTTCAGAGTACATCATTTGAGTAATTAGTTGAACATACATTGTATGTATCGTATACCCAATAAGATTCCATATCCCTTGTATTTTTTAATATTGAATTATATATATTTTTCCACACTGTGAATGTGTCTATCAAATTGTTGAATTGCATAAATTTGTGGAGAGCATGTTCAGCCTTAGTGTTGTGTTCTTGGGAGAACAAAGAAACCCTCCAAGGCATAGGAAGTTTGTGGGTTTTATACTGACTTCTCAACAGTTCAAATGATGTGGAGAAAGCTTGACTGCATCTAAGTTAACATATTGAAACTGTTTTGTATTCTGGCTTCCAATGTAGACTGGTAACAAGTTAATGATTTGTGTTTCAAACACTGTAGGAAGTTGATTCCCATAACATCTGCACAGGCTCATTGCCTTGGGGAAGACATAAACCTGAAACCGTGTGTGGGTAAATCGATATTACAAATGATTTTAGAGGCTTCTACCCATTTTTTCTTATTCTTATGGCCTGTATATATGACACGCATGCACAGGCATACATGCACACGTGTACACACCCACACTCGTGCACGCTGGAAGAGGAAGAGGAGATCCCGGATAGGGAAAGAGACTTGCAGTTCATCCTTTGAGCATAACTTTGAATGACTTTTTTCATGTTTTTTACAGAATAAGTGTAGCAAGATAGTATATGTAATAGTTTTTCTTTTAACCAGTTAAAACATTTTCCTATATAATTATCCATAGCTAGATAATGCTATAAGATACTGAGTATTTTCAGCATTTATTATCTGAAATAAACGTCGCTAAAGTTATGGATACTGAGTAGATGTATACACAATTATACCAGAGTGAAACTGTAGGAATTACGTTGCTATCCCATATGGAGAATAATTCTTCAATGGATTTTCAATATATAAAAAGAAAAACCTCATTCTAGTATACATTCAGAAATTTAGAAGTGAGTGTACACTCTACAGAGTTGAAAATATTTTCAGAAATAATAAAAACACTTTGTATTTTCAAATTTATGAGCCACTATTTTAAAATATAAGTCAATTTTTAGTTTTTTAATCACTGAACTTCTTTCACAAATGAGCCTTTATAACAAAAAGTGTTCTTTTTCTCAAGTAATACTTAATTTGCCTTGTGATTTATGAAACTACTAATTAATTAAAAAGTCTTTGGGAATAATTATTGGTTAACAACATCAAACATTTACTACAGTAATAAATTAATTCTTATTTTAACAGCCCATACTCAGAAAATAATAGTAATAATGAATAAACTTCAAAAATGCAAAGATTTGGGCAGTATAGATAATACTTTGAAACCCTTACTTAACACTCAGTCAGTTTTCATATGCAGTTTTGTTATAATTTGAGTTCACTTAACCTAGAACTATTTTTTTTAATAGGATAATAAATGCTATAAGTTTATTTCCTTTGGTGACTTATATAACATAGAGATTGGGAGGTGGTTCTTTGTCCTTCTTTTTTTTTTTTTCCCTGTGTTAAACTTTTATGTAATTTCCAAGCTAAATACTTGATTTTTCAACTGCTTAGATTTTTTAAACATATATATTCAAGAAGATTGGCAACTAAATACATATGCTATAATAGTTCAGAGAAACTAAAATATATTTTTACATTTTTAAAAAATCTGTAAAAACATACGCTGTATTATTGGAATAACAAAATCTGGCAGGAAGCATTCAGTAATGTAACAAAGATTAGCAGACTCATTCACAAATACCAGTCTCTTCAGGTGTCTTCTTGAGTATCATCCTTGGTTTTGATTTGCCTTCTTTGTAAAAATCAAATTTTGGAGAAGGAAATGGCAACTTACTCCAGTATTCTTGCCTGGGAAATCCCATGGACAGAGGAGCCCAGTGTGTTTGCAAAGAGCTGGACATGACCTAGTGACTAAACAACAGCAGATGTCTTCTCGAGCATCACCCTCAATTTTGATTTGTCCTCTTTGTAAACTCAAATTTTAAAAGAAGTACTTAAGACTTTATATAGATTTTAAGAAATATTTAAGAACACCCTTAGTTTGGAGAAGGTTAATAAGAGGGGTTATTCCTGAGTGATACCTACATTTTATCTTGTGAAATAAAATATTTGAGGAATACATTGAGTTGTGGAGTGGAGGCAATAGAATCCTAGAACGGGGCAGGTCTCTATTGGAAGCTGGGTGAAAGGCAACCTTTCAAAGTTAAATAGAGACTTCTATAAGAGAAGGCAAAGAATAAATAACTGAGTCAGGATGGCCTTGCCGAGATTGGAGGGCCTGTTGAACTGATGGGTATGCTGGAAAATGATTAAAAACAGGAGCAGATGGATTGGCTGAATCACAGACGCAGATGGGTGAATGTGGTGGATGGAAGCAGAACAGAAGAAAGGTTAATTTAGGGACTCCCTCTGGGAACAGTCTCAGGGAATCTTATGCACTGAGATTAAGACAACCCTGAGGACAACGGTTTTGACTTAAAGAATAGAGTAAAAGATTTTGGGTCATAGCCCAAGGATGTATGGACTTCCCAAGTAACTCAGATGGCCTGACAGTGCAGGAGACATGAGTTTGATCCCTTGTAGGGAAGACTGAGAAGGAAATGGCCACCTTCTCCAGGTGGAGAATCCCATGGACAGAGGAGCCTGGCAGACTACAGTCCATGGGGTCGCATCAGAGTCAGACACAACTGAGCCACTAAGCAATAAAACAATTGTGGTCGGTGGAGGGTAAAACAGATGGATGCGCAAAGGTTCATGACAGTTGAAGATTCAAGGAGCCTACCTTCTGTAACTGGAGGGACCGGTGAAGCGGCTGCAGACTAAGCTGTCCAATTTCTTCACATCCAGGCAAATAATCTGAGATGCCTTAGATGGGGCAGGATAATCTAACTGGTCCTGTTTGTAATGGTGTCGATGCCATAGATAAGTTAAACACTGAGGAAGGGTCTGAAATCCCGACTCTCTTAAAAAATATTTTTGCCTGTAATACATACTGAAGTGATGAGTGAGCACCATGAGATGGAAGCAAAAAGCTCCTCCCACTGTGTGTCTGCCCTTCCCGAGTGACCAGGACCTGTTAACAGTACTGAGTGATTTCTCAGAGCTCCCAGAAGACTTTCAGTGTGAGAATCCTACTTAGCCCTATCAGTTCACTTACTCCCAGATGCGTCTTTGACCCCTAAGTTTGCACATCTGTTTTATATACTAAGCAGTGCACGTAGATCAGGCCACTTCATTCCCTGCCTCTCTCTACCCTTTGCTAGTCCATTTTTTTAGTCTTGTTCAAACTCCTCTTAAGTGAGGCTTGATCATCTCCAATAATCTTTGACTCTGTCAGGGCAGTGTGTGTAGTAAGTGCCATGTTATGTTCCGTTCATGCTGTCTAATGTCTCCTGTGTGACTCACATGTGAATTTTGTCTCCCTACCTAGAAGGTAAAATTCTGATGGAAGCTGCGATGTTTTAGGAATGTTTCAGTCTCCACCAGGGCTGCCATGTCACAGGCGTAGAACATATGTTGAGCAAATGCAAGTTGTTATATTTTCCACATTTTGTACCATATCTCCATTTGGTACAAAAGATAAAACACTAAGATAAGTGGTTTATAGTCTTCGATCTCATAGTTTCTCTAGCTCCTGTAACATGTTCTATTTTTTTAAATAAGGGCAATACTAGGAAGCAGCTGTTCTTGCCTTGACTTTGTGACACTTCAGCCATCTCAAAGCTCTGTAACTGTGTTCCTTCACGTGTAAAATGATGACGTTGGTCTTATTTCTGTAATTCCATCACAGGTTTAGTGCTTAATTAGATTTAAAAAGGAGCTGTTTTGCTGCCTGTGCCTTACAGACTTTCATTAAAGCATCTATTCACTCAAATGTTTATTAAGTATCTTGTTTATTGAATATTTCCTATCAACCTTAAACTATGCTAGGCCTGAGAGGGTAGAGTGACCCCTCATAGGAGGCCAGACCCCGCACTCTTGGAGATGATTGCATGCAGCTTGGTACTGTTGTTCCCAGGAGTGGTCCTGTCAGTTTCAGTACAGTTCAGTTGCTCAGTCGTGTCCAACTGTTTGCAACCCCAAGAACCACAGCACGCCAGGCCTCCCTGTCCATCGCCAACTCCTGGAGTTTACCCAAACTCATATCCATTGAGTCGGTGATGCCATCCAAACATCTCATCCTCTGTTGTCCCCTTCTCATCCCTCCCTCAATCTTTCCCAGCATCAGGGTCTTTTCAAATGAGTCAGCTCTTTGCATCAGGTGGCCAAAGTATTGGAGTTTCAGCTTCAACGTCAGTCCTTCCAATGAACACCCAGGACTGATCTCCTTTAGAATGTTCTGGTTGGATCTCCTTGCAGTCCAAGGGACTCTCAAGAGTCTTCTCCAACACCACAGTTCAAAAGCATCAATTCTTTGGGGCTCAGCTTTCTTTATAGTCCAACTCTTACATCCATATTTGACCACTGGAAAAACCATAGGCTTGACTAGATGAACCTTTGGTGACAAAGTAATGTCTCTGCTTTTTAATATGCTGCCTAGATTGGTCATAACTTTTCTTCCAAGAAGTAAGAGTCTTTTAATTTCTTGGCTGCAATCACCATCTGCAGTGATTTTGGAGCCCAAAATATAAAGTCTGACACTGTTTCCACTGTTTCCCCATCTATTTCCCATGAAGGGATGGGACCAGATGCCGTGATCTCAGTTTTCTGTATGTTGAGTTTTAAGCCAACTTTTTCACTCTGCTCTTTCACTTTCATCAAGAGGCTTTTTAGTTCCTCTTCACTTTCTGCCATAAGGGTGGTGTCGTTTGCTTATCTGAGGTTATTGATATTTCTCCCAGCAATCTTGATTCCAGCTTGTGCTTCTTCCAGCCCAGCATTTCTCATGATGTACTCTGCATAGAAGTTAAATAAGCAGGGTGACAATATACAGCCTTGATGAACTCCTTTTCCAATTTGGAACTAGTCTGTTGTTCTATGTCCAGTTCTAACTGTTGCTTTCTGACCTGCATATAGGTTTCTGAAGAGGCAGGTCAGGTGGTCTGGTATTGCCATCTCTTGAATAATTTTCCACAGTTTACTGTGATCCACACAGTCAGAGACTTTATCATAGTCAATAAAGCAGAAATAGATGTTTTTCTGTAACTCTCTTGCTTTTTCAATGATCGAAAGGATCTTGGCAATTGATCTCTGGTTCCTCTGCCTTTTCTAAAACCAGCTTGAACATCTGGAACTTCATGGTTCACATATTGTTGAATCCTGGCTTGGAGAATTTTGGTTCTGTAGGGGCAGCATTCGGAGAAGGCAGTGGCACCCCACTCCAGTACTATTGCCTGGAAAATCCCATGGACGGAGGAGCCTGGAAGGCTGTGGTCATTGTGTCGCTGAGGGTCGGACACGACTGAAGTGACTAAGGAGCAGCAGCATGGGCAGCATTAGTGTCACCTGGCAGCTTGTTAGAAAATGCAGCTTATGTAGACATAGGAACCCAGGAGTCTTAGAGGTGGATTCCGGGAATCGTGTTATTAACAAGCCTCCGCTGCACGGTGAGTTGGGAACCAGTGGGGAGATGCTGCTTAGTTGCTCAGTCATGTCCAGCTCTTTGTGACCACATGGATGTAGGCTTCCAGGCTTTTCTGTCCATGGGATTCTCCAGGCAAGAATACCGGAGTGGGTGGCCACTTTCTCCTCCAGAGCATCTTCCCAACCCAGAGATCAAACTCACATCTCCTGTGTTTCCTGTATTGCAGGTGGACTCTCTACTGGCTGAGCCATTGGGGAAGCCTAAAACACAAAATTTGGTGTCAGACTAACCTCTCTTTTCTACTGGTAATTCAGGTTCAACTACTTGAATCTTCCGAGTCTCATTTTCCCCTTTTTGACAAATAGGGATTCTTCAAAGGTCTGTGCTTCTGCTGCTGTTGTTGCCTTTTTTTGTTTGTTTTCCTGATAGTAAAATTGGGTATTGGTCAAGCATGCAACACAATATCTGACCCAGAGTGTACAGATGTTTTTGGAATTTCTTGATAGATTCTTAAATGAGGAAACTGATTTTATTATTCAACTGGAGTTCAGATGTCATTATTTTCAATTTTTTTTTATTTCAAATGAGATTAAATTGAAGTCTGAATTTGAGATTAAGACAGGTGCTTAATTTCAAGATAGCCTGATTTATGATTAAAAATTCAGCTCTTTGTGCATTGATCTGATTGTTTTAAGTATGTTGGCATATTGATTTCACACAGTGTATTCAGTGTACACACCCCTACAGACCATAGAGGAATATCTTTCCTTCCTTCTGTTATTGCCCCGAGTCATGTTTAAGTAAACTTTTATTAAAGTAGAGCCTTTATTAAAGTTTAAAAGAACTTTCACGGGTGAAATTTACCTGTGGACCCGGCACCTGAATCAGAGTGATGAAATCATCACCAGCACCCTAGAAGTCCCTCTCTTTATTTCCTCCTGGACGTCCCCAACCCGTCTGTAAGCTCTGTCCTAAATTCCGATGCCTTAGATGAGGTTTGTCAGTTTTGGAACCTGCTATAGCTCTGAAAAGAAGAGAAGCGAAAAGCAAAGGAGAAAAGGAAAGATATAAACATCTGAATGCAGAGTTCCAAAGAATAGCAAGAAGAGATGAGAAAGCCTTCTTCAGCGATCAGTGCAAAGAAATAGAGGAAAACAACAGAATGGGAAAGACTAGGGATCTCTTCAAGAAAATCAGAGATACCAAAGGAACATTTCCTGCAAAGATGAGCTTGATAAAGGACAGAAATGGTATGGACCTAACAGAAGCAGAAGATATTAAGAAGAGATGGCAAGAATACACAGAAGAACTGTATAAAAAAGATCTTCATGACCCAGATAATCATGATGGTGTGATCACTGACCTAGAGCCAGACATCCTGGAATGTGAAGTCAAGTGAGCCTTAGAAAGCATCACTACGAACAAAGCTAGTGGAGGTGATGGAATTCCAGTTGAGCTATTCCAAATCCTGAAAGATGATGCTGTGAAAGTGCTGCACTCAATATGCCAGCAAATTTGGAAAACTCAGCAGTGGCCACAGGACTGGAAAAGGTCAGTTTTCATTCCAATCCCAAAGAAAGGCAATGCCAAAGAATGCTCAAACTACTGCACAATTGCACTCATCTCACACGCTAGTAAAGTAATGCTCAAAATTCTCCAAGCCAGGCTTCAGCAATATGTGAACCATGAACTTCCTGATGTTCAAGCTGGTTTTAGAAAAGGCAGAGGAACCAGAGATCAAATTGCCAACATCCACTGGATCATAGAAAAAGCAGGAGAGTTCCAGAAAAACATCTATTTC
Source organism: Bos grunniens (assembly GCF_055505025.1). Classification (NCBI taxonomy): domain Eukaryota; kingdom Metazoa; phylum Chordata; class Mammalia; order Artiodactyla; family Bovidae; genus Bos; species Bos grunniens. The sequence continues at coordinate 13,095,385 of NC_141191.1, forward strand.
TGCTTTATTGACTATGCTAAAGCCTTTGACTGTGTGGATCCCAATAAACTGTGGAAAATTCTTCAAGAGATGGGAATACCAGACCACCTGATCTGCCTCTTGAGAAATTTGTATGCAGATCAGGAAGCAACAGTTAGAACTGGACATGGAACAACAGACTGGTTCCAAATAGGAAAAGGAGTTTGTGAAGGCTGTATATTGTCACCCTGTTTATTTAACTTACATGCAGAGTACATCATGAGAAATGCTGGACTGGAAGAAACACAAGCAGGGATCAGGATTGCTGGGAGAAATATCAATAACCTCAGATATGCAGATAACATCACCCTTATGGCAGAAAGTGAAGAGGAGCTCAAAAGCCTCTTGATGAAAGTGAAAGTGGAGAGTGAAAAAGTTGGCTTAAAGCTCAACTTCAGAAAACGAAGATCATGGCATCCGGTCCCACCACTTCATGGGAAATAGATGGGGAAACAGTGGAAACAGTGTCAGACTTTATATTTCTGGGCTCCAAAATCACTGCAGATGGTGACTGCAGCCATGAAATTAAAAGACGCCTACTCCTTGGAAGGAAAGTTATGACCAACCTAGATAGCATATTCAAAAGCAGAGACATTACTTTGCCAACCAAGGTTCGTCTAGTCAAGGCTATGGTTTTTCCTGTGGTCATGTATGGATGTGAGAGTTGGACTGTGAAGAAGGCTGAGCGCTGAAGAATTGATGCTTTTGAACTGTGGTGCTGGAGAAGACTCTTGAGAGTCCCTTGGACTGCAAGGAGATCCAACCAGTCCATTCTGAAGGAGATCAGCCCTGGGATTTCTTTGGAAGGAATGATGCTAAAGCTGAAACTCTAGTACTTTGGCCACCTCATGCGAAGAGTTGACTCATTGTAAAAGACTCTGATTATGGGAGGGATTTGGGGCAAGAGGAGAAGGGGACGACAGAGGATGAGATGGCTGGATGGCATCACTGACTCGATGGACGTGAGTCTGAGTGAACTCCGGGAGTTGGTGATGGACAGGGAGGCCTGGCGTGCTGCGATTCATGGGGTCGCAAAGAGTCGGACACGACTGAGCGACTGATCTGATCTGATACGATCTGATATATTGAATCATGCAATTAGTATTTGTCTTGCTTCTGTTTTTGATGTTGTATTTGGTAGATTCACTGTGTTTCTTGCATGCAGCGATAGTTACTTTGTTCTTATTTCTCTATGCCTCTAAGCACTTAAAAAAAAATCAAAGGAATATATAGAGAATTTAATCCAGGAATCACTTTACAAAAGATCAAAGAGGAATTTTAGAACACCTGTGAATATCTGGGCCCCAAACATATTTGAATTTCTGCTTTCAGACGTGACACTAAATGGATATTCTTGGTGGTATTCTGCCAGTTTGCTCAGAAGACCCCTGCCCAGACATGATAGCCATTCTGCTCTTTTGAAAATAATCTTTATTTTTTAAAAAAAATTATTTATTTTAATTGGAGGATAATTACTTTGCAACATTGTGATGGTTTTTGCCACACATCAATATATTCTTGCCTCTTTTTGTTGTTAACCTGAATCTGTTGTTTCATACTAAAGAGTCTATTCTTAATGAATAGTCTCAAGAAAGGAAAGCGTTCAGTATAAGCATGAATCACACAGGTACACTAGAGATTTAACTGAAACTAAAACCTCGTTTACCTACCCCCACTCCTGCCCTGTCCAGTAAATCAAGATATTTAAGTGAGATATTTGGGAAGGGTTTTATATCTCAGGAATAACTGCACATTGACATTAATATTGAAACACTGTTTCCTGCCCATATTTAATGTGATCTTCCACTTTTGAAGTGTAATTAGATGTTTGGAACGGGGATGGGGCAACAGGAAAGGGAGGCTCTTTCCAAGAAATTGGTTCCAGGACCCAGAATTTAAATTGACGCTTTTAACACCCACATAACCATGTGTTCTCCTCTCTTTGTGTTTTATTACAAGCCTTATAAATGATCATTACTGGAAAAGACATCTTGAGGTAAATTGCACAGAACATTTGGGTATACTTGCCTCCTGTAGAATTGTTGTAAGATTCAAATTTTAGCAACACCACTTAACTTCTGTGGTATCTATAAGGTAAATCTGGATTCTAGCAGCAGCTCCTTTATGTTAACATTACCAGATAATGTTATGTTATAGCAATTTAGATTGAATCAGATGCATTCACTTCAGTTCAGAGCCAAATGTTTTTCGTCTGGGTTTATCTGTTGTCATATCAAATATTAAGTGATTTTTCCCATCTTCTTGCCATTGCCAAGACAGAAATGTATAGAAATGAACATTATGGGTATGAATGATGTGTAACTTAATTTAGTATGCATAATCGATGCATATTCTAAATGACGTTTTAATGTACTGTAAAAATAGCATTTGTTATTTAAAGTATCAAGTACCTGGAGGAAAAATACATTTTATGCCTTCTAATGAAATACAGAAAGAGTCAGCAGTAAATATTCAAACATATTCAATGTAGTTAAAGTTATTTATAATTTTACATTATGCATCCCCAGAGATTTAGAAAGTAATGTTTCCACATTTGTATTATTGCACTGTTGAAGAAAATCAAATTATAAATACACATCTTAACTCATCTGCATATTTTAATTCTCTAGAATAAATGGCAAGATTTTTCTTAAATGGAAATTTTTTTTTAAAGTCCAATTGACAAAACTGAAAAAGATTATTTAAAAAGCACTATATAGTGACAGTTTTTTGCTGACTGATCAAATGTAAATAGTTTATTTATGTCTATGCTATGATATCAAACACATGTGTATCATCACATTTGACCGACATCTAGCTATATCCAGAATTGAAAATGATTATATTTTAGAAGGTGTAATAGAACTGCAATGTGGTTACATTACATTTTCTCAAAATCATAATAAACCTGAAACTATTAAATTTCATGACTGCGAAATTTCTGGATACCTTTTGATTCAGACACTAGCATTATTTTACAAAAAAATGTTTGTGAGTATATATATTTTTCTTGACTGTCTATTAGTGTACTTTTCTTCATAATTAAGTTGAATACTGTCATCTACTGCTTAAACCTAATGTAAAATAAGTGAAATAATTTTTGTTTGGTTGAGTTTCATTTAAAAATATAGACACTGTATCTTCCTCATGTATTTAGGGAATGTCTAAGAAATAGATGAATAAATTAACAAAATAATTACATCAATTCCTAGCCCAAATGTTCAGAACTTATTTTGGTTCACCTAGGTCAGTAGCTTATAAATTTTTATCACTGTCATTTTCTGTCAATTTGTGAATCTGAGGACTTCATGAATTATTGTTGCTGATTTTCTATAGCTAATTTTGTCACTGACTATGTTCCATAATATTGTATTGTCCTTGAGTTAGTCTTAGATTAATAGTAAGATGACAGTTTAGAAATGGAAGATAGGGAACAGAGGTACCATTTAATGTTCTTTCAGTTCAGTTCAGTCTCTCAGTCGTGTGTGACTCTTTGCAACCCCATGAATCGCAGCTCGCCAGGCCTCCCTGTCCATCACCAAGTCCTGGAGTTTACCCAGACTCATATCCATCGAGTCGGTGATGCCATCCGGCCATCTCATCTTCTGTCGTCCCTTCTCCTCCTGCCCCCAATCCCTCCCAGCATCAGAGTCTTTTCCAATGAGTCAACTCTTCGCATGAGGTGGCCAAAGTATTGGAGTTTCAGCTTCAGCATCAGTCCCGCCAATGAGCACCCAGGACTGATCTCCTCGAGGATGGACTGGTTGGATCTCCTTGTAGTCCAAGGGACTCTCAAGAGTCTTCGCCAACACCACAGTGTTCTTTAGACCCTCTTAAAAACTCGTATTCTTGTTTGTGCAAAGTGAACCATCCACTGTAACTTTTGCCATGCAGTCATCTCCACAACTATAGTTGGAGTTCTCTGAAATATACCAGCATGATTCATATTAATGCTGTTTAGTTTCTACGTCTTGTCTGACTCTGTGACCCCCATGGACTATAACCTGCCAGGCTCCTCTCTCCATGGCGTTCTCCAGGCAAGTATACTGGAGTGGGCTGCCATTTCCTTCTCTAGGGTATCTTCCTGACCCACGGGATGAACTTAGGTCTCCTAATTGGTAGGCAGATTCCTTACCAGTAAGTCATCTGGGAAGCCCAATTAATATTAAAAACTAATATTGAACGTATATTAAGTTCCAGGAATTTTTCTAAGAATGCACTTAAGGTTACAAAGTTAGTCAGTGCCAAAATTAGGATTTAAACCCAATTTTGTCCCGATTCTCCTTGGTTAAGAAGGACACAAAGGATTATCACAAATCATATCATTAACATCATATGCTGCCACAAAAACAATATTAATGTGTTGTTCTTAAGTTTGGGCACTATTATCACATATCAAGAGAGACCTGACATTTTACTGTTTCTCCATCTAACTTATACCCTCCAACAATGGAAAGAAAAAAAATGAATTTTAAAGGTCTGGTATTAATGTTATTCTACTAACTCATTTGATACTGCCCTAAAATGTCCTTTTGATGGGAATTATAGGAGATGGTTTGAGTGTCAGTATCAAGAAGTTACACTAACAGATAAAATGAGGCGGTCAGTTTCCCTCACTCTGTGCATGTGTGTATCATGCCCAGTTTTTAAAAGACTGAGATATTCTTAAAGTGTCTTGAATTCATGAAAGACTCTGCTAGAACATGTGTGTGGACTTAATAATGTTAAACCTAGAGAAGATATTTTGTATTGTGATAGATATTGTGATCTAGAAGGCTGAAATCAATGATACAGAAATTACAGGCGATAGTACTAAATTTGTATAATGAATGGAATTGTTATCAAAATAAAGAACGGCACTGGGATCACTCTATGTCCCAGGTGGCACTAGCGGTAAAGAACCTGTGTGCCAATGCAGGAGACGTAAGAGACACTGGTTTGATCCGTGGGATGAGGAGATCCCCTGGAGGAGGGCATGGTAATCCACTCCAGTATTATTGCCTGGAGAATCCCTGGACAGAGGAGCCTGGAGGGCTACAATTCGTGGGGTTGCAAAGAGTCAGACACAACTGAAGTAACTGAGAACACGCACATACCAGAGCTGGCTAGTCAAAGCATTTTTTATACTAGTCCTTACACTAGTGTGAGCAGGATCATCTGGGAGCTGGTTAAAAGGCAGCTTCTTAGGCCCACCCCAGACCTACTGAATTTTGATCTGCACTTTAACAATTTGCTCATGTGAATTGTATACACATGAAAGTCTAGGGAAGGCTAGTCTAGAGAATAATAAAAACTTCTTGTGTATAACTCCTTATTGCCAAATTCAGACTTAAATTGAAGAAAGTAGGGAAAACACTAGACCATTCAGGTATGACCTAAATCAAATCCCTATGAGTATACAGTGGAAGTAAAAAATAGATTTAAGGGCCTAGATCTGATAGACAGAGTGCCTGATGAACTATGGAATGAGGTTCGTGACATTGTACAGGAGACAGGGATCAAGACCATTCCCATAGAAAAGAAATGCAAAAAAGCAAAATGGCTGTCTGGGGAGGCCTTACAAATAGCTGTGAAAAGAAGAGACGCGAAAAGCAAAGGAGAAAAGGAAAGATATAAACATCTGAATGCAGAGTTCCAAAGAATAGCAAGAAGAGATAAGAAAGCCTTCTTCAGCGATCAATGCAAAGAAACAGAGGAAAACAACAGAATGGGAAAGACTAGGGATCTCTTCAAGAAAATCAGAGATACCAAAGGAACATTTCATGCAAAGATGAGCTTGATAAAGGACAGAAATGGTATGGACCTAACAGAAGCAGAAGATATTAAGAAGAGATGGCAAGAATACATAGAAGAACTGTACAAAAAAGATCTTCACGACCCAGATAATCACGATGGTGTGATCACTGACCTAGAGCCAGACATCCTGGAATGTGAAGTCAAGTGGGCCTTAGAAAGCATCACTACGAATAAAGCTAGTGGAGGTGATGGAATTCCAGTTGAGCTATTCCAAATCCTGAAAGATGATGCTGTGAAAGTGCTGCACTCGATATGCCAGCAAATTTGGAAAACTCAGCAGTGGCCACAGGACTGGAAAAGGTCAGTTTTCATTCCAATCCCAAATTAAGGCAATGCCAAAGAATGCTCAAACTACTGCACAATTGCACTCATCTCACACACTAGTAAAATAATGCTCAAAATTCTCCAAGCCAGGCTTCAGCAATATGTGAACCATGAACTTCCTGATGTTCAAGCTGGTTTTAGAAAAGGCAGAGGAACCAGAGATCAAATTGCCAACATCCGCTGGATCATAGAAAAAGCAAGAGAGTTCCAGAAAAACATCTATTTCTGCTTTATTGACTATTCCAAAGCCTTTGACTGTGTGGATCCCAATAAACTGTGGAAAATTCTTCAAGAGATGGGAATACCAGACCACCTGATCTGCCTCTTGAGAAATTTGTATGCAGGTCAGGAAGCAACAGTTAGAACTGGACATGGAACAACAGACTGGTTCCAAATAGGAAAAGCAGTTCATCAAGGCTGTATACTGTCACCCTGTTTATTTAACTTATATGCAGAGTACATCATGAGAAACGCTGGACTGGAAGAAACACAAGCAGGAATCAAGATTGCCGGGAGAAATATCAATAACCTCAGATATGCAGATGACACCACCCTTATGGCAGAAAGTGAAGAGGAGCTCAAAAGCCTCTTGATGAAAGTGAAAGTGGAGAGTGAAAAAGTTGGCTTAAAGCTCAACATTCAGAAAACGAAGATCATGGCATCCGGTCCCACCACTTCATGGGAAATAGATGGGGAAACAGTGGAAACAGTGTCAGACTTTATATTTCTGGGCTCCAAAATCACTGCAGATGGTGACTGCAGCCGTGAAATTAAAATACGCCTACTCCTTGGAAGGAAAGTTATGACCAACCTAGATAGCATATTCAAAAGCAGAGACATTACTTTGCCAACCAAGGTTCGTCTAGTCAAGGCTATGGTTTTTCCTGTGGTCATGTATGGATGTGAGAGTTGGACTGTGAAGAAGGCTGAGCACCAAAGAATTGATGCTTTTGAACTGTGGTGTTGGAGAAGACTCTTGAGAGTCCCTTGGACTGCAAGGAGATCCAACCAGTCCATTCTGAAAGAGATCAGCCCTGGGATTTCTTTAGAAGGAATGATGCTAAAGTGGAAACTCCAGTACTTTGGCCACCTAATGCAAAGAGTTGACTCATTGGAAAAGACTCTGATGCTGGAAGGGATTGGGGGCAGGAGGAGAAGGGCACGACAGAGGATGAGATGGCTGGATGGCATCACTGACTCGATGGACGTGAGTCTGAGTGAACTCCGGGAGTTGGTGATGGACAGGGAGGCCTGGCTTGCTGTGTCATGGGGTCACAAAGAGTCAGACACAATTGAGCGACTGATCTATGCATAAGATGTAGTGGCCTGATTCCTGGCTGCTTTCCCAGGATATGCTACCTACACTGATGTGGGAGAAAAGAGTTGTTTAACTTCTAAAAACTAGACCTGCTTCATTTAATAACAAGATTTCCAGGTGGAGAGTCAACTTAGGTCTCAAAGACAGAAGAAAAGATAAAAGTGTTTAAATGTAAAGTTTATTTGCAGAGATCCATCTATACATCCTGATATTTGGGCAGCATGAAAATCATGGTCAGTAATCATGAAGGAAGATGAAACTCAAAGCTCAAAATAAGTGGAAAGCAACAGGCTGGCGTGTGGTATGAGCAGTCTGATGCAGACAGAAGCAGAATGTGTGAAGAAACAAGATTGGGGGAGGGGATAGTTTCAGGTGGGTCGGGGCTGAAGTGTTTTCACCCTAATGCCTTGGAAAAGAGAAAGATTTTATCAGTTACATGACAAATATGCAAAAATGGAGAGCTTACTGATTCATTAGTTTTTAAAATACTGATTACTAGTTATATTTGCATATGTAGATAAAAATGTGAATGTGATATAAACTTAGCTCTAAACATAATTAATACCTGAGTGTTGCCAGGGCACAGATTATCTCTGCTTTGCTACTTTCCCTCCAACACTGTTCTATAAGTAGCTGCAGACTGGATGAGTTATTGCATTTTTTTTTTTAAACTACAATGTTATCCTCAGGGTCAGTGATAAAGGAGAGACCTCTAGGGAAAAACAACATGTTTTATTTGTGATTCTTTTTGTGTTTTCTTTGTAAATGATTAAATACCTTTGCTTGAGAGTTAATGCTAACTGGAAATATGAAAACAACACACTACATTCAAGATGTGGATTATTAATAGCTCAAGTCATAAGGATAGATACGGTTTATCTCTTCTGTTTACTGTGGATATGGCATGTCACAAGTTATCATTATTATTAGTTTCCTTCCTGCAAAAAACAACGATAATAACAGTGAACACTGCTGAGAACTTCCTGGGCTAAGTGAGGTTTAAATGAAAACTCTACATTCTATGAAGTAGTTTCTATGATTAACACCCTTTAACAGACAAGGAAAATAAGCCTCAGCTATTAAAGAATACTGATAGAATATAAGCCCATAAAGCTCATGATGTGGCACAAGGCCTATGTACAAGAAAAAATATATATAGGAATTCCTTGAAAATAATATACTGAAAATGGTCGAAAACATTATGACTCTAGACTGGTTCCTTGAAACGCTATTACCAGTAGGACAGTTGTATCCACAATACGAACGTTGATAAGTGAATCTTGATTTTTATTCTAGCGTTTAAGTAGTGCTGATTTTTATAATCTCTACTTTAGAAGAAAAATCCCTTTTTTTCTCTTTCATTCTCTCACAGTTTCTTGACCATGACAAGTCAGAGGTTAAACCCCCAGTCCCCAGGCATTTTACACTGGGTGAAGGAGACTTTCCAACTTATAGGAGATTACAAAAGAATGTGGTATATTCTCAAATGGAAGAACTAAGCTTATTAAAACTAAACATTTTACACAAGCTTTGAAACTTTTCATTGTGATGGATTATCATTATGCCCCAGCATGCAAACATTTCTTTTGTGCTTTACAAGTAGCAGGAGTCTTGGAAATTAATGCATATAATAAATGGGATGACTACAATAAAGGGTCATTCACCTGCAAAGTGACTAAAAGTTACGGATTTTCTGTAAGGAGATAAATTTAAAATTTCTGTCAAGTCAAATGTCTCTGGTGTTTTGTTCTCCAATATAATGGAATTCATTTTTGTAATCCTTTTAAAGGTACACAAGTGTAGCTATAGCAACATGAGGGGAGATCAGCTTCCTGAAGCACACACAAAACTGTAACCAGGCAGATGCATATTTTTTTGAGAGATGTTATGCATCTGAAATACGGAATCAGTTTTCAGTTGCAATTTCACTTTCCTTAAATTAGAATATCACTATCATATTTTAGTATGGAAAATTCGTCAAATTACCATAGCACTATGAAAGTATCTTCTATATTTAGGTGTCTTGCCTTCCGATTTTTAATACTATGTGAGCATATAGTTGTACCTGTAAGTAAAATAGTCACTGAACACATGACAGAAGAGTGCTGGATACTCGTGCCAAGATTTTTGTCATTGGGTTCATATCACAAATGTTTTTCACAACCAGATTTGCAAAACAAATCATGCAAAATTGTTTCTAGAAAGATAAAAAGCAAAAGAAAGCTGGATGAATTGTAGAACTGAAACTGAAATTTCAATACTTTGGCCACCTGATGCGAATAACTGCCTCATTGGAAAAGACCCTGATGCTGGGAAAGATTAAAAGCAGGAGAAGGGGATGACAGAGGACGAGATGGTTGGATGGTGTCGCCAACTTGATAGACGTGAGTTTGAGCAAGCTCCGGGAGTTGGTGATGGACAAGGAAACCTGGTGTGCTGCAGTCCACGGGGTCGCAAAGAGTCAGACATGACTGAGCGACTGAACTGAACTGAAATTAGAAAATTAAGGGAGAAAAACACAGAGCTGAACTGAAGGTGCTTCCCTGCTAATCTTTATCACAATCACTTGGTTTTATTTGGTTTAATATCCTTTAGTATAAAGCCACGGAGAAGGCAATGGCACCCCACTCCAGTACTCTTGCCTGGCAAATCCCATGGACAGAGGAGCCTGGTAGGCTGCAGTCCATGGGGTCGCTAGGAGTCAGGCACAACTGAGCGACTTCACTTTCACTTTTCACTTTCATGCCTTGGAGAAGGAAATGGCAACCCACTCCAGTGTTCTTGCCTGGAGAATCCCAGGGACGGGGGAGCCTTGTGGGCTGCCGTCTCTGGGGTCACACAGAGTCGGACACAACTGAAGCAACTCAGCAGCAGCAGCAGTATAAAGCCAAAGGTTCCCCTCTCAAAGTTTTGAAAATAGAGAAGGGCATGATAGAAAGTACTATGCATATACATATCCATCATGCCAAGATAATAACTGATGTCAATTTAGTACTTTTAATATAATTCTAAAGCTTGTTGAACCTTATATTGTTGCTGTTGTTGAGTCCCTCAGTTGTGTTCAACTCTTTGTGACCCCATGGACTGCAGCATGCCAGCCTTTCCTGTCCTTCACTATCTCCTGGAGTTTGCTCAAACTCATGTCCATTGAGTCAGTGATGCCAAGCATCTCTGTATAGTCTGTTGAAAAACAACTGCTTTATTCATTTGAGTATATTACTGTGTCATTGTATGAATAATATCTCTTAAAAGTCCTCCTTGATTCTACATCATGCTCACCTCTAAGAAATTTACAGCTGTTTCTCATTTGGGTATTTAAACCTCTAAGGAGATAAACTCATTTGTACTGTTTCAGATTGTATTCGCACACATTTTAAACAGACTTTTTTAGAGCCGTTTCAGATTCACAGCAAAATTGAGAAAACACTATAGATATTTCTATGTCCTGTTCCCCATACACAGGTGTGTAACCTGCCCCGTTATAAATATAACTCATCAGAGTGCTGCGTTTGTGACAGTTGACGGGCCTGCATTGACACATCATTATCAACCCATGTCCACGGTTTGTTTGGAATCATCCTTGGTGTCATACAATCTATAGGTTCGGGCAAATGTGTAGTGATGTATATCCATCATTAACAGTATTTTCAGTGCTCTAAAAATCTCTGCTCTGCCTATTTGCCCCTTCACATCCCCTCCACCCCTGGCAGTCACTTATCTGTTTACTGTATCTGATTTTGTCTTCCCTCGGATGTCGTATAATTTGAATTATACAATATGTAGCCCTTTCAGTTGGGCTGCTTTCATTTAGCTGTTTGTATTTACATTCCCTCCATGTCTTTGTGGCTTAATCATTCATTTATTTTTAACTCTAAATGATATTCCATTGTCTGGGGGGCCTAAAGTTTGTGCATCCATATACCTATGAAGAGCATCTTGGTTGCTTTCAAGCTTTGTCAGTTATGCATAAAGCTGTCACAGACATTCATGTGGGAAGTTTTCATGTCAGCTTAAGTTTTATTTCCTTTGGGAAAATGGATAAATACCAAGGAACCTGGCTGTTGGACTGTATGGTAAGAATGTTTCGTTTTGTAAGAAACGATCAGCCTGTCTTCTAAAGTGGCTGGATTGTTTTTCATTTTCACCAGTATTGTATGATAATTCCTGGTGCTGCATCCTTGTCAGCATTTAGTACTGTCAGTACTTAGGATTTAGGCCATAGGGATAGGTATGTAAAGTGGTGGCTGATGGTTGTTTTAATTTGCATTTCCCTGTTGACATAGCATAGGGATCATCTTTGCATATGCTTATTTGTCATCTGTACATCTTCTCTGAAGTATCTTCTCTGTTAATGCCTTTTAACCAGTTTTTAATTGGGTTGTCTCTTACCAAGTTTTAGGAGTTCAATGTATGTGCATTTTGGGTAAAAATTCGTGATCATATATATCTTTGGCAAATATTTTCTCAGGCTATGCCTTGTCTTTTCATTCTCTAGACATTGTCTTTCAGCGAATATGAGATCTGAATTTTCACAAAGTCCCAGATTCTTTATTTCTGTCATTCAAAAACTTTGATAAAGAACGTATTTGACACCAATGTCTCCATTTCCCAACTCACTTGGTAACAGAGCACCCGCCCTCCTTGCTTGAAGGGAATTGTTAAAGAAAACATTTTAAAAAGATATTTCTAGGTTCTTTCTGTGATACTCAAATGTTCTACTTGCCTCTATCCTCTCATCATCTGTTATTCAAAGTATTTCTCCTCAGTCTAAATATTTAAACTTTCATTGAGAAAATAGTAGTTCTCCAAAATGTGCTTAGCTATGATTACTGTTACCATTAATTTTAGAAGAACATAGAGAAAATATTTGGATTTGGCTAGGGGAATAAATATAGAAATAAATACAAAGGGAAAATTCTGACTCTTGTTAATAAGACATACAAGATTAAAACCCACACATGACGTCTCTTCAGATCTTAAAGGGTTTTCTTCTAATAGGCGATTTTAATGCTTAATATATATAATCATGTTCTTCACTACCATATAATAATGTAAATTATCAGAGTTTACTATTACTGCAAGGTTGATATGAGCCTAAGACTTGGGTCCACTAAAGAGACTTGTTTTCATTGCATTCATTCCAAGTCAGCTAGAATGAAATTATCCATCAGTCTACACAGCCGGTCCTGTGCGGCCCAGTGAATATGTGGTGAGTTCTCTCCTGCGTAGGATGCAGGTTACCTGGGTCTCACCAACCTCAGCGATTTTTAAGGATTCCCTGTTTCTGGTAGCTTGAAATTAGACGTGCTCAGCACCACGGGAGAATGAGAGAGTCTGCAGTATTAAACTGGCATGTGTTTTCCCAAGCCTAGGCCTTGCTTTTATTATCTACCTGGGGTTTTTTGCTCTGGGTTTCCCTTGTTTACCCATAAAAGACAATATCAAGCAGAGACTAAGGTTTATGCAACTGAAACTTAAAATCGTGCATGTAACTTAACAGAAGTGTATCAACATAAGAAAAGAATGTTGAACTTCAGGATTCCTGAGTACTTTTGTCACTGAAAGAAATGTGCTCTTGGCTTTCAGAATTTAGAGAAACCCATTACAGACATCAATTCAAGGGGCTCAAATGTGAAATTATGTGTAAAACACTATGCTGGGTTTTATGAAAATCGCAAAATGAGTCTGTATTCATTATATGGTCATTACTTCCAGCAAAAGTTTTTTTTTGTAGCATACACTTTAGCAAATTTTTCCTGATACTTGTTTCAGGCATCGTACTTAAATGAATACATCGTTGAATATAATTCTCATAATAAGTATTTTGTGGCACTGTTATTCATATAAGAATAATAAGGAGGCAAAAAAGGTTAAATGGCTCACCAGATGCCTTAGCTTGTAGCATAAAAGGTTTTTGCTAAAGTGTATGTGGGCATTAAGCCTGTTCTTTTAGATACGACATTTTTCTAGCTTCAGGGCCCTGACTATTGGGTTGGAAAGGCAAGAATGAAAAGGCTGAACTAAAATATAGATAAATGTGAAAAAATGAGAAAATAGAGTGGAAACATTGATAAGGAGCAGTTAATTTGGTATTAAGTAGGAAGAGCTGAAGAATATTGGAGAAAAGTCAGTGTTTTGTGTTTGACCTTGATGTGTGAATAGATTGCCGTGGCTACAAATGTAGTACCTGGGAGCAGTGTTAGTTGAAGACAGGACAGAAAGAGAGAAGTTCACAGGCTATTGGAATCTGATGACGGCATGACCAAAGACATCAGGAAATAAAAATTATACATGGCTTCTCCCAGGAAGGATGAGTAAGCAGGAGTGGGTCTGTAGAGCAAGATGGGCTATATGGATATTTTGTTCAGTGGTTTTGCAGTGCTGAATGCCAAGTTAAAACATAAGCAACACATTTTTGAAAGACCCTTTTGAAGTTCAGTTGTGTGTATCTCAGTGGTCACAATAAATAGAATCAAGAAATAGGTGACTAGGTTTTAATTTTTGGCAACCTTTCCCTCTAGTTTAGGGAACTCCCTGTCATAGAGACAACCAGAGAAAGAAGGTGAGAGAGTAAGAAAAATGAAGACAGGTTATGTGGTGGCTCCTGAAACAAGAGTGGGTTCATTCTTCATGTTCCAAATGTCAGGGACCTTGAGGAGTATGTATGACATTATCCATTAATGTTTTCTCTTTTGAATTTTAACATGAAAATTTTGGTGTTAAAATTTTTTTCTTATAATAGATATGATATAACCTCTTCCACTTCCATCCTATTTCCTAGAGCTCAAACTGTGGCCCCATACCTATGACTAGAGAAAAATGCCTATCTTTTACACTACTTTTATATACTAAGTTGACTATTGTATATTCATGCTGTTCAAACAAAACCAAAAGCTAATAGTAGGGTTTAGATTAATTCTGAACTAATGCGTATTGAACATCACTTGAACTTATTTTGACAAATATTTATTGACATCTAGCTTTTTAGAAAGCCAAATTATGGCTTAAATGTATAATACCTATCTTCTGAGTTATCTTCACCAGTCATTTTTGACGCTTTGTTTTATGCCTGCTGAAAGAGAATAAGTCATATTCAAAATGAGAAAGTTGTAGTGCATTATTTGCTAAATGTGAATATATTTCACTTAAATTTAATAGTTACAGTTAAAATTTGGGATTGGAATTTTTAGGTTTTAGGTTGTATTTTAATCAGTAACACTTAAAGTATAAATATATGAATAATATATTTTAGTAATAAATGCTAAAAATATTTTGGTAATGCTATAGTTAGAAATATATTAATTAGTTATCTTTTGATAATTGAAAAATAAGTAGAATTAAATACTGTGAGTTTATATATCATTTAGTTATGAGTTTTAATATACTCATATAAGTGTAACATACTAATCTTGGATCCATTATTACATTTGAATTCCTTTAAAGATACTGATTATTTTTTATCATTTAAAAAAATCCTCTCATCAGAAAGAAACATTATTAACATGTTAGTACTTTAGGCATTTTTGATATCTTGTTGGAAGACTTTTCCCACATATTTTCCTCAAAAGGATATAGTATGAATCACTTTGTAATTTGAAACCACAAGGAAAGGGGAAACTAATAGAGAAATAAAGATGTAGATGTAGAAATTTTGGGGGATTTGGTCAGGATAATAACTTCAAACAGTTGTTCTTCAAGTCTGATCCCTGCTTAGCCTTCAGTCTCAAACCTTTCTTCTTTACTCACAATTTATTCCACAGTCCTGTTGCATTGCTTATGGTTCTCGGAATAATTTGATAGTTGGCTTTTCCCACTGCCTCTGCTCCTTGGGCGCTTAGCTGTGCTCATCCCTGTTATTGAGTCTCTATCACCTTCCAGGGCCTTACACATAGTATAGGTTGTAGGCAAGTTTGCTTAAAAAGGAGATTAGATGAAACATAATAATGAAATACCAATATCTCTTGAACTTTAGATCAACAGTATCAGTTGTCAAAGTGAACATATTGGAGAGACATGGCAAAATCCCAAGCAAGTGTGAGCCAGGAGAGTAAACAATTTGAATGTGCTTTAAATCTTATCCTGTTGGTGACTGTATAAGGAGCAAGAGTTGCTATTTTTTTTTTTTTAAACACTGGAAGGTAATTGTTGCTGAGATGCTGCTCAATTTTACTTAAATCACCTGTCGCAGCATAGCAACTAGATAGGTATAGTTTGATGGATTGGTTTATTATGGTTAAATTGAGCATGGAACAATCTAAATTGATGACTAAAGAGACAAAATCCTGAACCATCCATGCCTTGGCTGTTTCAATTCAGTTCTATACCCACCTAAAGCCAAAACAGGAGGAAAAAAATACAGATTTTCTAAGCATTTCTGAACATTTTCAAAACAGCTTTGTTAGAAAATAGAACACAGAGATGTTTTCAGTGACCAGATAAAAAACAAATGTGACAACTGACATTATGTATTATTCTATAAAACATCACAGACTATATTACTTTTTGTTTTCATTTTATTTGTCATAAATCTGTTAGAAGGATTTTTATAGTTTTTTTTTCCATTTTTATGTTAAAATTTTCTTGTTATAGGGGATTGGACTTGCTTCATATCCTTGACTCAGGAATTTTTGTACTTAATCATAGAGCTCTCTTTAGAACTATGCTGATGTTATTTTTGTTTTTTGATTTGTTTTGCAAGTTGTACTGTCATTCTAGGAGATGGGCTTTGCTAAATACAGCTCAGTTTTCCTTGTTTGAATTTGACTTCTAGTACTGGCTTATTTGCTCTTCCCTTTTCACTTAAGCCAGATCAAATATTAATAGATAATTCACATCTATGCCAGAGGTCTCCATTTTCTATATAGTAATGTGATAACTCAGTTGATTTTTCTGACAACCAGAGAGAATTACAGTTGGGAAACCATGTCTTGTGATTCTCTGTCATCTTATATATCAAGATTAAAAGCAAAGCTGCTAAGTCGTTTCAGTCATGTCCGACTCTGTGCGACCCCATAGACGGCAGCCCACTAGGCTCCTCTGTCCCTGGGATTCTCCAGACAAGAATACTGGAGTGGGTTGCCATTTAATTATTCTTGCTTTATTAAAGAGCACTATGTTTTTGATTTTAGACAATGGAAAAAGCATGATTTAATGAAAAAAATGTAATTAAAAATAGTTACTACTCTACTTAAGCACCCAAGCTTAAACAGTATTTACATTTTTATTAATATACTTGTGTCTAATTTTTGTACAAATACATACTTTTCTACAGTTTCCTTTGGTTGTGTTTTATAAAATTAGATTTTGTAATTTTAGCTTTTAATCTAATATTTTTAAGTTGTATTTACATTTTTACATCACTAATTCTTCTCCAGCCTCACTTTAATAGCTGCATAATACTGCCTCTTAATATGAATGTTTAATTTAGCTAGTTTTCTATAAAAATTTTATCTTCAATTTTCCAATATTAGGTATATTTTAATAACAAACACTTATCATCAAACTGTGAATATTTTCATGAATATTTCCTAGAAATTTTTTAAAACTTAAATTTCTCAATATGAGACAGGCTTTTCTCTACACATTCAAATGTAGGATTTATTTCTTATTTCAACATAACCTAGAAGGCTGACAATAAGAAAGCTACTTCAGAATTTTGAGAAGCATTTCATAATGCAAGAAAACATTGCAACTCAATCAGTTAGTTTTACATGTTAGTAAGTATATTGCAAAATATTAAGAAGAGTGTGTCATAGGAATTCACTTAACATCTGATAAACAGACCATGGAAAATCCATATAAAAGAAATTTCTTTTATTTCAGATTTTGGCAAAGCCATCATTTATGAATATAGTGTTACTTATTCATGTATTTATTAAGACTGACAGTGTTGGCACCCAGCTAATTGTGGTCTGTGGTCACAGGACATGGGTTATGCATATCTTCTGCATTAGAAAGCTATAATACAGAGCAGGCTTGGGACCTTAATGAAGTGATGATTAGTATTCTCCCAGCTCCTCTGATTCTGGAGGTGTGGAACAGTTTTCATACGGTGGCTAAATAGATGGTTCCCCCAGTGCCCCCACCCGCTTGGCCCAAGAACACTCTCAAGATCCTACCTTTTCCTTATCTCTGAACAAGGCTATTCCCAGTTGGATAAATGTGACACAAGTGTCAAAAACGAGTTTTCTTAGCATTCTGGAATTGGGATAACATTTAAGCAACAGTCCGACTTGCTTAAATACAGTCCTGACGAGACGTTCAAAATATATTTAAAATTTAGGATATGAAGTGTTCATTAGAGGACTCGATAAACCATCGCCTTCTTTTGCTCAGTACTCTCCTGGCCAGAAGGCCTAATTAACTCCTGGTTGCAGTGGCCCCACAGGCAGGACTGCTCTGGAGAGGATAAACCTCAGTAAAGCAGGAACTGAGACTCATTAGCTTTTAAACTGCTATTCAGACCCAATTTCCATTGAATAAGGGCATATTTATGATAAAGAGTAAAAATGTTTACCTTATGTTCATATCTAATTAGCCTAATGGTTTTTATATCAACATGGTTTATTCCTTATATTTCTTAGGCAAAGAAATGGCCATAGAGACCTACTGTTTCTTTATTACCATTAAGTGTTCTTACTTCGATGAAACGGTCCCTCTCCTGCAAATGCCCTTGGCTATTGCGTTTATTAAACAGTCATTGACAGGAAAATGAATGAATTAAAAGATACTCAAGTAAGCTATAACCTTTCAATCCTATTTACATAGCCCTCTGTCTTAGAAATAATTCCAATAGGTTCCTTACAGCCCAGTTATGCTGATTCTGTTTCTCTTAAAGATTTTTCCCCAGTAAGTCGTTTATCATTAATGAAGATGTACCTTATAATCCCCACTAGCCTGCACAGTTGATGAATAAACATGAAGAATCCACCTCTTTGCCAGCATTGCACCCACTTTAACAATGAGGAGTTCATTCAGTGCCTGGATATCAAAAGTCAGTGAATTCTAGGAGATATGTAAACAAGCCGAGTGGACCTGTGCCTCAAACAGGCAATGGGTGGTAGGTGTAAAAAAATTTGCATGTCAATTTTTTACACGAAATACAGCCTGAAAAAGCTTACATTCAAGTCGGATCTCAACCTACAGCAATTGCAAAGCTGTAGGTTGCAAAACAGCAATTTGCAAAGCTCCCTGTTAGTGTCTTTAAAATCCCCTGATTACCATAAACTGGGCTTACTGCTTCATCTTTTTTTTTTTTTCCATCTATGTCTTTTTAAAATTTATCTCAGAACATCATAAGCTCTGTGTACAGTCATGTCCACCATTTCCAAATCTAAATCTAACCACTTGGTGGTGAAAATCATACTTGTATTTCCTTTTTTATCTAAAAACCCATATATTCTGATTTATGTTTCTGACCCTCAATATATATTGCATCCCTCACAAACTTCAAAACGTTTTACTAATTCTTCAGTATCACAGGGAAGGAAAATGTTCCCTTCTTGGTTCTTTGGCTGGTCAAAAAATTGAATTGACACAAGACAGACTAACAGGAAAAAAACTAGCTTATTTTATACTTAGGGAATACCATAAAATGTGAGACCCAAAGGCAAGTCGGGCCGTTGAAGTTGGTATGCCACCTGTGCCAAGAAGTGGGATGGGGGCCTGGGGCTTCAAAAGGGAGGAAGGTGATTCTTAGGAAGATCAGGGTAAATGATTGGCATTAGATATTTGCCCAGCCTCCCAGTTAAGTCTTTCAGATGATAAAAAATTACCTCAGGTAGTAGCTCACTTTCTGGAACAAGCCCTCTACTGAAATTATTTTAACCAGTTAAGGGGGAGCTAACAGTTTTTTGAGTTTGCTCTGTTGATTGCTACAGCTCAAAAGAATCCACCTTCCAAACTAGCACATTTGGGGGTGGCATACTCTGCTTGCCTTCAATATGAAAAATTATATTGAACAAACCCTTTCAATATTGTGACTCAAGTTCTTAGGATCTTATTCATTTCTTGAGCCTCTGAATTTAAGTGTCCATTTAGCTTCCTGAAATCCATGGGAATGTTTAGCTTTGCTCATGTGTGGATAGATATGTTGATGTGTCCTTTTTTCCCCACATGTTTTATTTACTCTGATAGTTGACCATGCAAAATGCATTTTAATTTCTGTATATATTTAATTAAAATTTTAACTTTTTAAATTTCCCTTAAGATATTTTTTCTGTCCATTTCATGTAACCAGCATCTACCTAATAAATACCTGCCTTTTTCCTACTTCTGTGTTAACATTTAAAATAATTTGCAGATATTTAAGAACCCAAGAAAATTCATAAAGTGGAAACTTAGTTGATTCTGCTAGAAATGGCTTATTCTCAGCTGAGTTTAAACTATATTTTCCATACAGTTCATACTTACACTTTATTTCTGGAAGGCGATTTCTTACCCCATCACCTCCTCAATCTCAATCTAGTTGATGAGTTTGTTGTGAAATAAGTGCTCTTAAGAGGCTTCCTCAATGGCTCAGCAGGAAAAGAATC
Source organism: Bos grunniens (assembly GCF_055505025.1). Classification (NCBI taxonomy): domain Eukaryota; kingdom Metazoa; phylum Chordata; class Mammalia; order Artiodactyla; family Bovidae; genus Bos; species Bos grunniens. Next base: position 13,115,374 of record NC_141191.1, read on the forward strand.
CATCTGCAACACAGGAAACGTGGGTTCTATCCTTGGATCAGGAAGATCCCCCGGAGAAGGACATGGCAACCCACTCCAATATTCTTGCTTGGGAAATCCCATGGACAGAGGAGCCAGGTAGGTTACAGTCCGTGGGGTTGCAAAGAGCTGGACACGACTGAGCAACTGAGCAAAGCTATTAAGGAAAAGAAAAGCACATAGAGATGGGGAAAGGCAGATTTTGCACATGACATGGTGACTGTCCTTTAGCTCAGCCACCAACTGCTCATTGCATTTCTTAGGAAAGAGGGGACTGCAGGTGAAAATGGAATAAAACAAGCCCAGGGGGCAGTTCATTCCACTGGCATACTGTGTTTGAATCTGCTTGGGTGCTATAAGCGGGATTCTAGAGTGGGTAGACTGAACAACAGATATTTATTTCTCACAGTTCTGGAGGCTGGGAAGCCTAAGACCAAGGTCCTGGAAGATTTGGTGTTTGGTGAGGAACCCCCTCTTTGGGTTGTGTCCTCACATGATAGGGGGATTGAGATGCTCCCTGGGGGGTCTGTTTTATAAGGGCACTAATCCCAGAGTATTCCACCTAATCATTTCACAAAGGCCACAGCTACTAATTCCATCACTAGAGGTGGTCAGGTTTTCAGCATATTAATTTTGGTGAAATACAAACAATCATTCCATAATACACTGGAGGCCTTTTTGAGCACAAGGGCCATTGCTTTGCTCCCATCTAATAGAGCATAAGGAAAATTGGGAGAAATAATTTTCATGGTAGTATGTGACATGGTTTCTATCTATTGAGAAAATGCAAGTTGATACCTTAAGTGGTAGTGCTACCCTGTTCTTGCAGCTTTTGGTGGCTGAGAGGCCACATCCAAAGGGAAGACAACTGTGGTGGCTCCAGGAGCCTCAAGTGAAGGAGCCTTAACAGTAGTAGTAATTTCCTAGGACTGGTGTCATCTTTTTTTACTACCAGCTTAGAATAAGACATTTATTCTCAAATTTCCTGAGAACAGAAATCCACTATGTGTATCTGTGTGGCATGGTGTCCGTTTTCTCTTATGGCACCTGCCATTGGATTAAGGACCACCCTAATCCAAGATGAACTCAAGTTGATTGCATCTGCAAAGACCCTATTTTCAAAAAATGTCACATTCATAGGTGCTAGGGGTTAGGACTTAAGCATGTATTTGAGGAAGGGAGGGACCTCAATTCAAACCACAATAGGAGTGCAGAAGAAATATTTCAGTGTTGAACAAGTCAGGAGAATCTGTAGCAAGCGAACTACTGTGGGGGCAAGCGGTGGAGATTGCATGGAAGAGCTATAGGAAACCTTTATATTCATCTACTTCGGGGGAGAGTGATCATGATCTGAGGGAGATAATATGTTGAACTTCATGAGGTCACTAGTTTCATGAGCCAAAACAAGTTTAATACTGGCGATTTCTCATAACTCCACTTACAGGTAAAATGAGAGTCAGAATTATTATGTATTAACAATGTGGCCATTTCTTGAAACCCCAATTGCCATTCTTAAATTACAAAAAAAGAAAAAAAAAAAAACAATAGATTTACCTAAGGTAAATTGTTGCTTTTCAGCTTTTTAGCAGATGTTTAAACTGACTCTAGTTAGATAATTTTAAGAGTTGTAAGCAAACTTAATTGTCATGTATACTCAATAGATGTGTAAAAAACTGATTATATTAGACAATATAATCTTTTCTGAGTTAGGTCTGATGTGAATAAATAGGTATTCACATCACAGGTTTATCTCATAGTAACCAAGAATAAAGCAAAGTGAGTTGAAAGGATTTAAAATCCTGCATAAACCCATGAATTACCTTCAAACCTTTTCAGTGATGAGCTAGATATCATTCTATTTATTTACCCTTGGGATTTGCATAGTGATTTTTTTGCCTCTCAGCATTTATCTAGATCGAGCAGCATCAAATTTATTTCTGACTGCTTTCCCAATTTTTCAAAGTAATTTATATTCTAATACTATGTTATAGGAACTGGCTGGCCCAACTGCTCTCCTATAGATTTGCATTGATATTGTTTTGAAATTTGTAATGTCATCTCAGTCCTCACTTGATTTGATTGAATTAATTTAATTTTAGATCTCACCACATTATTTCTAGCCCCTTAAAATGTTATCACCAAAAATATTTTCATATAGTAACTTAGGTTTGTTTATGTGGATTCACTCAGAAAAGAGTCAATGTAGCTAAGCTCTGTTTTTGAAAAAGACTCCTTTGATATTACTGCTGCTGCTGCTAAGTCGCTTCAGTCGTGTGCAACTCTGTGCGACCCCACAGACGGCAGCCCACCAGGCTTCCCTGTCCCTGGGATTCTCCAGGCAAGAACACTGGAGTGGGTTGCCATTTCCTTCTCCAATGCATGAAAATAAAAAGTGAAAGTGAAGTCGCTTAGTCGTGCCCAACTCTTAGCAACCCCATGGACTGCAGCCTACCAGGCTCCTTTGTCCATGGGATTTTCCAGGCAAGAGTACTGGAGTGGGGTGCCATTGCTTCCTCCATTGATGTTACTACTTAGGTTGATCACTTTAGTGAACAAACCACTCATGCAAAATTCATTGAAAAGCAATCAACAAGATGGTAACTAAGTCAAAGGAGGGTTACTCTGATATTCAGAAGTGAATCTGTTTTGATTGTGCATCTTTTAAGCATTATTTTAAAACTTCTGAAGACATACGTGACCTAGAAAACAAAATTACATGAATAGAGACATTGTAGACAAAAAACATGAATGAAGTTTCTCAACTATCAGAACATAAAATCCTATGTTAACAAGCATAGCGTTCAACCGTATGTTTAACAGAAAAACTGACTTAAGGTTTTACCGAAAATTGGAATTCTCAGTAATACACTGATATTGAGTTGTTTCTCCTGAGGGTGGGGGAGGGGAAACATATTTTGTTTAGAGTAGTGATAACCAGTGCTTACTATGTGCATTAAAAAAACATTTTATTTCTCTTTCAGTCGCATATTCTGGCAGCTTGAAATGCGTAACCAGGGGCAAGGAGTTTGATTAGGTAGTAGCTAGAGGCGACATAGACTGATGTTCATAAATAAGAGAAATTTTGTAATTCTGACCTCATCAGACTGCTAGGGATGAATGCAACTTCAGCAATAGCTCTGATTTCTTTTCAGCTGATGCCCATCTCTGATACATGTTCAGGAAACATCCTGAATAGACAAAACTATTTCTAATGGAAAAGTTGGGCAAAAATCCAAAGTTGAAATGGTTAAAGGGCTATCTTTATATCTTAAAATTTAGATAAGTAGTATACTTAGGACTTTTTCCTCAGTTTTTACCCTTAAGTTATATTGTAAATCACCATTACCCGTGGTACCTCCGGTGTCTTTATAATGCTGAGAGAATTTTTGGATATTCATATGCAGTTACTGCTTAAACAATGCGGAGGTTTAGGGACACTGATTGTCCATAGTTGAAAATCAGTATATAACGTATTTGGCCCTCCAAATGGATGGTTTTTCACATCTAAAGATTTAGCAACCACAAATGTTATATTATCATACATTAAAAAATTAACATATAAATGGACCCATACAATTTAAATCTGAGTTTTTCAAGGGTCAACTGAATGGTGGTCATTAGTTTCTAAGGGAGAAACCCTAAGTCACTAGGAATGTTTAATCAGACTCTTGATTGTGAAATGGTGTATCTTGCTATTCTGCAGATAATTTGCATGAATACTCTTCAGTGATGTTCTCAAAGTTGTTCAGTCACCAAGTTGTGTCCATCTCTTCACGATCCCCTGGACTGCAGCACATCAGGCTTCTCTGTCCCTCACCATCTCCCAGAGTTTGCCCATGAACTTGGGCAAATGTCCATTGCATAGGTGATGGCATTCAACCATCTCAACCTCTGTCACCCTCTTCTCCTTCTGCCTTCGATCTTTCCCAGCATCAGAATCTTTCCAGTGAGTCAGCTCTTCCCATCAAGTGGCCAAAGTATTGGAGCTTCAGCATCAGTCCAATGAGTGTTCAGGGTTGATTTCCTTTAAGATTGACTGGTTTGATCTCCTTTTTGTCCAGAGGACTCTCAGAAGTCTTCTCCAGCACCACGGTTCAGAAGCATCAATTCTACCATACTCTGCCTTGCTTATGGCCCAGCTTTCAACAACCATACATAACCACTGGAAAGACCGTAACCTTGACTATACGGACCTTTGTTGGTTCTCCTAGTACTAATGCCAGAAGCTTGGCCTCTTCACACTGGTGCTGAATTGAATGTGAGACAGTGAGTTTGAATTTAACCTTAGACGTAGTTTGGGGTGAAGTAGAAAAGAATAGCTTTATTGCTTTGCCAGGCAAAGGGGGAAACAGATGGTGTGTGCCCATGAAAAAATGCCCCACCAGGGAGGATCTGGTAAGGAGTTTTATAGCATTGATTCAATGGCAGAGTTGCTGATAAGATGAGGGTGTGTGTAGAGTCTGCACTCCTTTAACCTGGTTGCAGATAATCTCTTGATAACCTTTTCTGATTCCTTTTAATCTGGCCTCAGATGGTCTTCTCTGGAATGAAGAATGCTGACTTCCATTTATCAGGGGTTTCATTTCTGTATGCATCCATGCTGGAATCTGTTTGTGCTGTTGTTGTTAGAATTTGTGTGCATCTTTTGTGTTTTGGTGTTATAAAGCTTATAAAAATGGGAAATGTTTCACCTATCCAAAGAAAGATCTTTGGACTGGGACGACCCAGAGGGATGGTATGGGGAGGGAGGAGGGAGGAGGGTTCAGGATGGGGAACACATGTATACCTGTGGCGGATTCATTTTGATATTTGGCAAAACTAATACAATTATGTAAAGTTTAAAAATAAAATAAAATTAGAAAAAAAAAAAAGAAAGATCTTTGGGGTGCCCACAATGACCCCTGAATGGCTCACAACTAAACAATCTGGCAGTCAGAAGCGCTTTACAAAGGGGAGGAACAGTCTAAAAATGAACATGCCCAGGGGGCTCCTTTGAACTTCAGGCATCCAGTTCTAATTTCCCCTATAGGAGCCCCAGAGAAGAATATGGCAACCAACTCCAGCAATCTTGCCTGGAGAATTTCATGGACAAAGGAGCCTCAGATCAATTCAGTTGCTCAGTCATGTCGGACTCTTGGAACCCCATGGACTGCAGCACTCTAGGCCTCCCTGTCCATCACCAACTCCCGGAGTTTACTCATACTCATGTCCATCAAGTCCGTGATGCCATCCAGTCATCTCATCCTCTGTTGTCCCCTTTTCTTCCCACCTTCAATCTTTCCCAGCATCAAGTCATCTCTTCACATCAGGTGGCCGAAATATTGGAGTTTCAGCTTCAGCATCAGTCCTTCCAATGAATATTCAGGACTGATTACCTTTAGGATGGACAGGTTTGATCTCCTTACAGTCCAGGGGACTCTCAAGAGGCTCCTCCAACACCATAGTTCAAGAGCATCAGTTCTTTGGTGCTCAGCTTTCTTAATAATCCAACTCTCATATCCATACGTGACTACTGGAAAAACCATAGCTTTGATTAGATGGACCATTGTTGGCAAAGTACTGTCTTTGCTTTTTAATATGCTGTCTAGGTTGGTCATAATTTTTCTTCAAAGGAGCAAGTGTCTTTTAAGTTCATAGCTGCAGTCATCATCAGCAATGATGTTGGAGCCCCCCAAAATAAAGTCTATCACTGTTTCCACTGGTTCCCCATCTATTAGCCATGAAGTGATGGGACTGGATGCCATGATCTTCATTTTCTGAATGTTGAGCTTTAAGCCAACTTTTTCACTCTCCTCTTTCACTTTCATCAAGAGGCTCTTTAGTTCTTCTTCACTTTCTGCCATAAGGATTGCATCATCTGCATATCTGAGGTTATTGATATTTTTCCTGGAAATCTTGATTCCAGCTTGTGCTTCATCCAGCCCAAATATTCTCATGATGTGCTCTGCATATAAGTTAAATAAGCAGGGTGACAATATTGAGCCTTAACGTACTCCTTTCCCTATTTGGAACCAGTCTGTTGTTCCATGGCCAGTTTTAACTGTTTCTTCCTGATGTGCATACAGATTTTTCAAGAGGTACGTCAGGTGGTCTGGTATTCCCATCTCTTTAAGAATTTTCCAGAGTTAGTTGTGGTCCAGAGGAGCCTGGCAGGTTACAATCCATGGTATCGCAAAGAGTCAGACACTACTGAGCAACTAGCACTTCATTTCTATAAGGAGCTCAAAAGATACTCTTACTTGTTTCCTTTGAGGCACTTCAGCCATGAAATTAAAAGACACTTTCTCTTTGGAAGAAAAGGTATGACAACCCCAGACAGCATATTAAAAAGCAGAGGCATTACTTTGCTGACAAAGGTCCATCTAGTTAAAGTTATGGTTTTTCCAGAAGTCATGTATGGATGTGAGAGTTGGATCATAACGAAAGCTGAGCACCGAAGAATTGATGCTTTTGAACTGTGGTGTTGAAGAAGACTCCTGAGAATCCCTTGGACTGCAAGGAGATCCAACCAGTCCATCCTAAAGGAAATCAGTCCTAGATATTCATTGGATGGACTGATGCTGAAGCTGAAGTTCCAGTACTTTGGCCACCTGATGTAAAGAAGTGACTTATCAGAAAAGACACTGATGCTGGGAAAGATTGAAGGCAGGAGGAGAAGGGGATGACAGAGGATGAGATGGTTGGATGCCATCACTGACTTGATGGATGTGAGTTTGAGCAAGCTCCAGGAGTTGGTGATCGACGGAGAAGTCTGGCGTGCTGCAGTTCATGAGGTCAGAAAGAATCAGACTCAACTGAGGGACTGAACGGAACTGAAATGAGGCAGAACCAGGATCCTGTCCTAAGGCTGCGCTATTGTTCTTGGCTACTCCTCCCTTGTTTTGCCTCCTCTCTCTTCCCTAATTAGCAACTGTTTGAATCTGTCTTTCAGGACTCAGGGAAGGTCATGGAGGCTAGAATCTGTTCCCTACAAACAATGATTGGGGGACACGGACACAGAAACACTTCTGTGCCCATGAGCTGCACAGGATCCTGCTCGGTTTCAGTACAGGACACCAAAGACAGGTATTGATAAAAGGAGAAGACTGAATAGTGTACCTTTCGTCCTCGAGGGAGAAAATAATCATACTCAAGCAATTTTATAGCAGTGAGGAGGTAATGACTTTGTGATATGAAAATGCCCACAGTAAGGATAGTGAAAACCAAAATCAACTGAGAAAATATTACTCCAGAGAAACTAGCCTGTTGCTTTGGGATTAAAGTATGAATACTTCGGAGGGTTGTCTGACACTTGTAACTTTGTATCATTCTGGCAGAAAAACCTAAGTGTGGAGTGTAATGTTGCCCTACCACAGGCAATTTTCAAGAAGGGATTTTGCTATGAACTTGCGAAGATGTTGTCAACAACTTTTATTCAGTGAAAATGCAAATACTATCTATATACATTACAAGCATGAAATACATCTTTTACATAAAATTAATTTCATAGTCTCTTTATACACGTTTTTCTATTATGAGCATTTGAATATTTTGCAACATTTTATTTCCCAGTGGTTGCTGAACAACTGTAGAATTAATGTTTTACCAACCACATTCTCAAACAGATGTTTTGAAAGGATGATTTTAATCAAGAAAAATCCTTTTAAAAAAGTCTCTAGTTTTTTTAGCAGAATGACTAATAGCCTTGTTGTGCAGAGACTTGACCTGAGTTCAAATCCTGGGTTCAACCTTTACAATTCACTTAACTTCTCTGAGGTTTAATTTTACTTACCTGTAAGTGAATATATCAATAAGCTACTTCAAAAAGCTGCTATGAGATATAAATGAGATATATAAATGCATATAGCCTAGTATAAAATAGACATTCAGTAAATGTCAGACATGGTTTATAGTAAGATAAGGCCAGCTATTAGTCACTTGCTTTGTGTTCCTGCTTTGCAGTTAATATTTAATTATTAAGCAGAAGTATGAGGTGACTCATTGGAAATTAATTCATCCTCCCATCTCACTAAATTCTGTCATTTGCTTACACACATGTGAGCAATTAAATGGTTTTAGGAGCAACAGAGTGATTTAGTGTAAATGTGGAAGTTTTAAAAATTTTCAAGGAGAGACCAGGTAATAATAGGAAGGCTTGGTGTGGAAACTAATGTTTCCTCTGAGTGTTGATTATTAAAATAACTTCTTAACAAAACCTGTGGACAGTCTTTTCCTGGATAGCTTCTGCCTTTGTGGTTTGCCTCCAAAATTCAAACTCTTTCAGATGTTTCTGTTTTACACAGTGCTTTGAGACTTTTCCAACTTTTTCTGTGTACGATACTTTAAGATGATCTCCCCTGCTGCTGCTGCTGCAGCTAAGTCGCTTCAGTCGTGTCCGACTCTGTGTGACCCCATAGACAGCAGCCCACTGGGCTCCTCTGTGCCTGGGATTCTCCAGGCAAGAACACTGGAGTGGGTTGCCATTTCCTTCTCCAGTGCATGAAAGTGAAAAGTGAAAGGGAAGTCGCTCAGGCGTGCCTGACTCTTAGCGACCCCATGGACTGCAGCCTACCAGGCTCCTCCATCCATGGGATTTTCCAGGAAGAGTACTGGAGTGGGGTGTCAAATATACACTGTGGCTTCCTTTAATTTTTGTTCTAAGAATTTCTCCTCCTCTTTGCTTCTCAACCTGCCTAAGAGCTACTCATTCTTCAGGACTTTATTCAAATTGGAATGGTCCTCCCTCTTCTAGCAATGATTAATACCTGCATACAGCATGAATCTATATAATCTTTAAGAAGGATCTTCCGGTGTTCACTCATACGGTTATCTTTTATCTAATCATATAACATTATGTACATTCAGAATGCCTGACACAGTTTCTATGGACCCCATGAGCTGTAGCCTACCAGGCTCCTATGTCCATGGGATTCTCCAGGCAAGAATTTTGGAGTGGGTTGCCATGCCTTCCTCCAGGGGATCTTCCCTGATATATGAAGTGAGGGTAAAAAGTTGTTTTTTTCTTAAACATTGATTGCAAATTTTCAGAGAAATTAAAGGGAAAATACCTTGTTTTTATAAGCAATTCAGAATCATATCTAGCAGTGGATCCTTGATTAACACCATGAAAATCTTTGACCCTTTTTTTTTTTTTAGGTATTAGAAATGTTTCCTACTTACAAGTATTTTTTGAGGAGGATAAAAAAATGTGTTTTCCCTCTTGTTTGCATTTATAATTAGACTCTGAAAGACAGGTTTTTTTCACTAGATTCATTATACCTTATTTGAAAAAGACAGTTGCAATGCCATCTGGCTTGGAAAACTGAGAACAATTTAGTTGTTGATTTTAGAAGTGAAAAATATCAATGTCACCTTTTGAAAATAAAGGTTTGAAATGTAAATAATCACTGAAAATATAATAGTAAAGTAAAAATCAGGAAATTTCAGATTTGTGACCTAGATTTTATTTTACCTTTGAAACAGACAGTTCCCAAGGAAGTCAATCTGATGTATTGAATCTATGATCGGACCAGAAGGCTTTGGTTTTTGACCTATTCAGGTGTCCAGAATGATAGTATTTAGTTTACTGTTGCCGTCACAACCAGAATCTACCTCTTTCTCTCTGTCAATTTCCTACTGCTTTTTACATTTTATCTAGTTGACCTGCATATTTCTATAAAGTATATCAAGCATTTTTTGAAAACTATAAAGCATAAATAAGCATACAGTACACCTGAGAGATAAATAATAGGTAAATAACCTAGGAGAGGCAGGCAGATAGGAATGATGGTGCCTGCTGCAGTTTACGAGATTTATTAGACAAGGTTATCCAGGAGTGGTGTTTGCTCTTGCAGCCGGCCTTATAGTTATGATACTTGGAACTGTTGATACATCTTCTATTTGTATTTTTTAAGATCCCATATCATCATTCAAGAACGTTTAAAAAATATTAATGGCAACAGCAAAGTAGCAATGCCGAAGGCATATACCCTGTTGCAAAAGTGTCTGACTTAAAAATATGAGTAGTATCAATAATGTTAGGACACCAGAGGAGCTGCTCCATGGCCTTTTAAATCCTACTTTGGTAAGGACTACCGTTGCTATAATGAATTCAGGTATGTGTAGTCCAGTTTTCTTCTGTCAGCACTTTTTTGTTACATATATAAATTCATAGTGCACTGTGAGTGTGTATAGTTTTTGATGACTGCCCAAAGAAGCAGAGAATATACTTGAAGACAGGCTTAATTTTTTAAAGAACCTCTGAGATGTCAGAAACAAATATTGAGTTTCACAGAGTTAGTAATTACAAAATAAGAATAGCATAAATATATAATATGTAAGAATCTAATATTTTAATTTGCTGTTCTCTATAAGCTCAAGAATATGACTGTATATTTAAGGTTGTTGGAGCAATGAAAATTATTGACTTGGCCTAGAAAACTAGATAGATTGATCTATAACACATGTAAACATACATATTCATGTTTTCAGACTTCTAAAAATAGTTTGAAGTTTTATTATCCCAATTTCCTTATTTTATCCATTATGAAAAATAATAATTATGATTTGAAATGCTACATACTTTAAAATATTATCTATTAATATGGTTCAAGTGTTAATAAGTCAAAATTATGAAATGGCTATAAATGGTCCCTGAGAAAAGGTGAAGAAGATAGTTCAGAATGAAAGAAGGTTAGCATTTTATTTCTTTGTTATTTATTTGTGCATGCTTAATTTTTATGGAATTAATAATAACAGGGATGATATAAATTTCCCAAAGTCTTATTTACAGGAGACAATTGCCATGTCTTTACTTCATAATGTTGCCAACCATGTATTTGGTTGAAGGCGTATTGAATGGAGCTAAATTCCACAACAGAAACTGCAGTGACTACAAGTCACTTCTTTCTTGGTTGGGATGATTTTCATTCTCTTTGCTGCACTTCCAGCTTGCAAATCTAATTGTTGTAATCTTCTTTTGCTAAGTCACTTCAGTCGTGTCTGACTCTGTGCGACCCCATAGATGGCAGCCCACCAGGCTCCCCCATCCCTGGGATTCTCCAGGCAAGAACACTGGACTGGGTTGCCATTGCCTTCTCCAATGCATGAAAGTGAAAAGTGAAAGTGAAGTTGCTCAGTCGTGTCCAACTCCTGGCGACCCCATGGACTGCAGCCCACCAGGCTCCTCCATCCATGGGATTTTCCAGGCAAGAGTACTGGAGTGGGGTGCCATTGCCTTCTGGTTGCCCACAGGAAAAGTCTGAATTTCTTAGTTTGCTTAACATATCCATAAAAATTAGTTCTTACAGACACCCAAGTAATGTTTTTTTCTAGAGTGTCTCCTGTCCACTGTGTATTCCAGTCTAACATCCTTTTATTTCAACCCAATAAATGTGTCACACTGTCCTTCACTTCCAGACACTTGCATATGCCCTTCTCTCCTGGGAGTCATTTCACTTCTACCCATATGTCTTTTCTTCACCTGGCTCTTACCTGCTCATCATTGAGGCATCAATGCAGTCTCCCCTTCCCCGCAAAAACCTCATTTTCTACAATGCTTCAGTTTTCTTATCATGCACTGATGGGATTGTAAGATGCTGGTCTGAGTTACCTACAGTAAAGTGGTAAAGCCTCTCAGTCAGTGAGTGTATTTGGCACACTGTCTACTTCTCAATCCCCAACAGATTGCCTGGAACATAGTGCACACTTAGCAGTAAATATTTGAATAAATAAACTACCACATCTGGAAAGATGCATAACTATATAATTGGCAAATACATTCCAGGAGACAGTGTGGGACAGGGACCCTGGGATGCTGTCGTCCATGGGGTCTCAAAGATTTGAACACGACTTAGTGACTGAACAACAACTAGGCAATTTTAGGTAGTTATTAATTCCTTTACTACACCAAACACTGATTCTTTCCATACTATTTTTGAGTAAAATTGATTGTTTCTGGCCCATTGGTCATTGTTAAATGTTTGATCACCTGGCCCCTTGGTGAATGGAAAGGAAGAATGCATACAAGGTTAGAAGTTTTAAATTTCTTAGAGATATCTGGAAAATTATATAATCTAAGTGACATAAGCTAACAATGTATGTTTAAGTTGAACTGCAGAGAATTAACAAAGATTGTTAAACATTACATAGCCAAGTGCAAAAACTAGAATAAAAAAGCTATTTGGCATTTTAGCAGATACATATTTTTCATAGTCCAAATGCAGTCATTCATCTACTGTCTTCAAAGGTTAATATGTTTGTATCTATGAAGGAAAAAAGAATCCCATGCGGTTCCAAGTAAAACTGGATCTTTTAATGTTCTAAATCCTCCAGTGGATATTGGATTATTCGTGTGTGGTTTACAGAGGTTGGTCTTTGAGGGAAACCTGTCACCTAATAGGCACTCAGCAGCTCCAGCCACTACAGGAGGTCTTTGTCTTAGTTTAATAGTTTAATTTTAGAAAGTCTTGGAAATGCTCCATGAAGAGCAAAACAGCAACAGGAAAAAAAATAGTTTAACAAGGATGAGCTATGACTAGAGTTGCGGTTTTGGGAATAATACATTAGGTTTGTAATCAATTATGGATGAAATGTCTGGTCCATATTTTTCCACATCATCTACCAGCCGCGCATCCCTCATGCCAGAGCCGATTATGGAAGTAGCACCTCTTCTGTCATAATTGCCTGGACCCAGAAGGATATGATACCTGCAGAACAGCAATTAGCATCAGAAACCAGTCATCTTTAGCCTGTGTTTTCTAGAGTTCATCTAGAAAAAAAATAATCCTCCAATTGAGTCTGTATGTGTGTGTGCACACGTACACATGCTGGTATTTATTTGTAGTCTGTTGAATTGGAAACCTGACATTTTCTGCTTGTGTCTGAACGCAGAACAAATCAGTCTAGTTAAACCCCTGAAAATAAGAATGTGACATCCCAGTGACACACAGGAAAACAATTAGATTTGAAGTATTTCTTAATGTTAGCAATCCATATTAGCATATCTAAATTGGCTGATTACCTAGTGCAAACCTACTGTTGTTGTTATAAAGGTTACTGAAATTTTACGCTCAAACAATCAAGAAATCGTGGTGAAAAAATAATGGTAACAATAAAAAATGAACCTTTCCAGAGCTAATTTTATATACCAAAATTTTTAACACTGCTTGAGCTAATATTTTCATTAATGTAACTGATAAGTATCTAAGGTATTACCCCTAAAATGCAATTTGGATTTATAAAATAATATATACTTCTTTCAGCTTGTATAGGACTCAAAGGGAAGAAACATATATAATTCAAATATTCAACAATCCTGGTTTAGGCAGTCATGCAGCATTTGCACATTCTGTGTCTGTGGAAACATTACAGAGACTTATTCCTTGTTGATTCTAGAATGTACGCCAAAAAAGTAGCAAAGTTCAAGACAACCTTTCTTTGCCATGGCTTTAATACTGGAATATTTCATAATCACTCTTTCTTTTTGTGACAACTAGATGCTTTTCACTTTCATGCATTGGAAAGGAAATGGCAACCCACTCTGGTATTCTTGCCTGGAGAATCCCAGGGACAGGGGAGCCCGGTGGGCTGCCGTCTATGGGGTTGCACAGAGTCGGACACGACTGAAGCAACTTAGCAGCAGATGCATTTGTTACCACTGATAAGGGTAAATATAAAATACGAAAATAGGTGTTGAAAAAATTATAACCGGCAAAACATGACCCTCAAATCGTGTGGAACTTCTTAACCTGTAGACTATTCAAAATAGTCTACAGGTTAGACAACATGAAAATCCCCATTCTCCAAGAACCTACTATCTGGATGAGGGCAGATAAGAGACAACATGTTTTACTGAAGCTTGTGTCGCCTGTGTGTTCTGAAGTCACAGCAGCTAACTTTGGCAGAAATTCCAATGCAGCACAGGTGACTTCTGGTTAGGAGTCAGGGAAAAGTTCATGAGTGGAGAGGTTTCTCCTGTACCAGGCTTTTTATTTATAATAGTTCCTGCATTTTCTTCATTTTACCTTCTGCACAAGCCTCCCTTGGAAAAGCTCTAACAACCGGTGCTTCTAATAGATATTCTATTACCTTATCTGGAGGCTCCTCTATGACCATGTGAATACCAAGAAAAAAAAAAAAAAAAGACCATGTTTTGCTCATCTTTGTGTCCAATCCTGAGCCTGGCATGCCAACATGCAATGGATACTTACATTGTTTATTTAAATCTTTAACAATATGTGCTGTTCTGAATAATTTTTGTTTATACGAGATTTATCTCTGTCAGTGCTACCTGTTCTTCAATATTATTAAGGCAATGGCTGAGCCTAACAGCACTTAAAACTTCATTCTTTGTATATTGTATTTGAAAATAGAGCTCTCACTGAGCATTTCTGTGATAAAAAAAAAAATGACTATTTTTCTTTACTGGATTTAATAAGTTAGTATAATCAAAACCCATTAAAACCAGCTTTCCGTAAATTCAAAGAAGGTACTCTTTGACAACTGTTTTCATACGATAGGCTGAAGTGTCTTTTAACCTTCACTGGCTGTAAGCAGAAACATAATTAGTAGGCACTTGCTATTTTAATGATGAAATGAAAAGTATTTCATTTATGGTATAGTTATTATCCCTCCGTTGTCTTTATGGCACAAGTCATCATGCAGGAATATTGTGAAGTGAAGAAAGTGAAGTCACTCAGTCATGTCCAACTCTTTGAGACCCCATGGACTGTAGCCCACCAGGATCCTCCATCCATGGGATTTTCCAGGCAAGGATACTGGAGTGGGTTGCCATTTCCTTCTCCAGGAGATCTTCCCGACCCAGGGATTGAACCTGGGTCTCCTGCATAGTAGGCAGACACTTTACCGTCTGAGCCACCAGGGAAATCAGGGATATTGTAGCATAGACTAAATATGAGAACAGGTATGAAGAACTAGAATCCAAATTACCCAGTTTGGGTTTCGTTTGCCGCATAGTCAGTTTAAATATTAGTTTCTGATGGCTGCTGTAACAAAATAACTGCAACCAATGGCTTATAACACCTCAGATTTATTATCTTATAGTTCTCAAGACCACAAGTCCAAGATGATAGGGAGAGCTGATTTTCTCATGGAGACTCCAGGGAAGAATTCATTTCTGTGCCGTTTCTAGCATCTATAGGATTGACCAAAAGGCTCCTTCAGGTTTTTCCATATGGTGTAACAGAAAAATCCAAATGAACTTCTGGCCACCCCAGAGATGCTGCCTTTGTTTCTTGGCTCCTGGTCCCACAGCTCCCCTCCCTCTTCTGCTTCAGTGTCACTGCTGGCCTGACTCTTGGCTTCCTCGTCTCTGCTACAAGGACCCTTGTGATTACTCTAGACGTCCTGGATAGGCACAGCATAATCTTCCTGTCTGAAAACACAAAGTTAAAACACCATCTGCAGGGTCTCTGTTGTTACGTAAGGAAACCTACCACCAGGTTTCATGAAGTAGATTGTGAACTTTTTTGAAGTGTCACTATTAATTTAGAAAAGATTTCTCCCAAATGAAAGCAATTTAAATACCTCTTCTATTAACCCTTGGTCTATGAGGCCTTCTCAGGGTGGGGAAACCAGGGGTAAAGGAGATAGGTGGTACTGGTCTCATTTGCATCTGGAAAATCCATAGCTATTGAGATTGTTCCTTTTCATTTGGAATAGAAGGATAAAGTATACTCTAATTAGACCTTTGTATAGTTATCTTTGCTCTCACATGTTAAACTCCTTTTGGAACAAATACCCAGATTACTTTAGAAAGTTTTTGTAAAGTCAGACTGAAAATAGTGATTGTCAGGTCTTGATTTTGCTTTTCTCCTGCAGCTGCCAGAAGTTGTCATGAACACATATGTTTCTTAAAACTGATTTGACTTGAAAGAGAATACATAATGTAAAACTTATAGCAGTAACTCTTGAAAACCCAAAATTTCTATTTTTCTTGAAATTATTTTTTGCTTGGTCAATATCAGTAAATTTCTTAATTATTAATATTTATGTTCAACATATGATTTAATAAACTTTTATATACTTATATTCAAGCTGTTTGAGGATGTGAGTTTCTCTTTCCTTTATGCGCATCCTTTTTTAGTTGATTATTTTCATTAAGATTGGAAATCATGTCTTTTTAATACTGTAGTATAAAGTCTTCCTCTTAAAAGGATATTTTTCTGACACTTAAACTCTATGTTTTGAATCCCAACTCAGGGATTGAACCCAGGTCTCCCGCATTGCAGGCAGATTCTTTACCAGCTGAGCCACAAAAGAAGCCCAAGAATACTGGCGTCGGTGGCCTAGGGGATCTTCCTGACACAGGAATCCAACCAGGGTTTCCTGCATTGCAGGTGGATTCTTTACTGAGTTATCAGGGAAACCCTTGAATCAAAGAAGGAAGCTTAAAATCATAAATACCCTGTTCAGTGTGCTGAGTCATGTCCGACTTTGTGACTCTCTGGCTTGTAGCCTACCAAGCTCCTCTGTCTGTGGAATTCTCCAGGCAATTATTGTCCAGGCAAGAATAATGGAGTGGGTTTCCATGCTCTCCTCCAGGAAATATTCCTAACCCATGGATTGAACCTGTGTCTCTTACGTCTCCTGCATTGGTGGACAGATTCTTTATCACAAGTACCACCTGGGAAGCTCAGTAACTACCCTGTGTGTTTGTTAGTCATGTCTGACTCTTTGCAACCTCATGGACTGTAGTTCACCAGGCTCCTCTGTCCATGGAATTCTCCAGGCAAGAATACTGGAGTGGGTTGCCATTTCTTTCTCCAGGGGATTTTCCTGACCCAGGGATCAAACCTGGGTCTCCCACATTGCAGGCAGATTCTTTACCATCTGAGCCACCAGGGAAGCCTGATAAATACCCTACTTGTCTTTAACTTCAGGATATAAATAGAAAGTATCGTACTGTTTATTTGGTTTATAGATAACTTGAACAGTTTTATAATAGTTCAAAATGTTATAGCTTCATTTTATAATCATTTACCTTCCTGATAATCAAGCTACTTTCTAGAGTGTTTTATGATCTACAGTAAAAACTTTTGGGGGACAAATTCCCTACATGTTTTCAAACTAAGATTTAGTTAACATTACAAATGTTGAAAATACATGTTCCATTTAATGACCAGTGTCATTAAATATTCAACATTTCTCTCAAAGCTTGAAAGTGTCAAATACACTTTGGGGAATGTTTATGTGATGTGATTATTTTGTGCTAGAAATACAGAAATGGCATTATCAAAGAAAAGTGAGTTTTGAGAAATACCTTGCATTTACCTTAATCAAAATGTGAGATGCTTTCCAATTGATCCTTGTAAATGGTTTCTATGACATTAGCCATGATGGTCATTAATTTATAGCCCAGTGTATATTTGGATCCTTTCTGTTTTTCAGAACTAAAGAAATGGTGTTGGCTAGTTTTCTGCTTTATGAGCCTCTGCAAGAACAAATGTGCTCATAAAATGCACATTAAAAGTTCTTCAATTATGTTCCTACTTCCTTTAGCACCCCAGCCTCTTAATAAGTTTTTTTCAGGTGTTTCTGCTCCATATTCATTTAATTTCTTCAACTTTTCTCATAAGCTTTCATCATGATTTAAATGAAATCCTGTTACAAATTACAGCAGAATTGTAACCAAGTTCATTCACTGAGTCCTTATAGGAGCTTATTTCACTATATGGGAAGAAAAATAATTTGCATGTAATATCTTCACTTTTTTCAGTTTTAAGAAAACCATTGAAATTTCATACACACATTTATATACAGGTATATTTAACAAATACACACAAATATTTTAATCACAAAGGAAGATTCCCAAGATTATCCAGTCCAACCCTCTTTTTATATATTGCTCAAGCTAGGTAGTCACGTAGCTGAAGTGAGATGAGAGCAGGTACAGCACTAGGATTCTGATCTCTTTACTCCAGGTTAAGTCCATCATCTGGTCAATTATCCTGCCTTCTTGACAACATGTACAGTGAGCAATATAAAGCCTGACTGCACAGGATACACCTGGGCTGGGGGCCCCATTGACTCTTTCTGGTACAGACCTTGACACCCCATCAAGTTCCTGCTGCAGCTGTCATCATGACCTGTCACTTGCCTGACACTTTGATAGCATATGCCTCACACAGTATGAGTCCAGGCAGAATGTGATTTTAATTATATGTGTGCGTGTGTGTATCGTCTTCTTTATCATTGCTAGATGACGCACAAGTGATGGATACAATAATGAATATGTATCAAATTGATTATGGCCATAGTCCCTTGTGTTTGTTCATGTCTTCATGCTTGTTTATTTCTTTTTAAATGTCTGATCATTTCATCATTTGGATTTGGGTTATTGAGCTTGTCTTCTCCCAGTGTTGGAATTTTTTCACCAGTGTCTTTTTACCTTTTGCCTTCTTGAAGGATTTTGTTCTTTAATATATTTTGGCTTTTTTTTCCCCTTGCTTTGTTTTATAGTCATCTTTTTTGAGTTTCTTGCTTTATGTTACATATATGAATTTAAAGCTATAGTTTCAATATTTACTTTTTGAGCAGAATTTTTTTTATTTTTATTAAGTAATAAGTGTTCATTGATTCATGAGTGCTGCAACTGGAACTAATAAAATAGCTCAAGTTTGGTATATTGTAATATTTGAAATCAACCAGAGATGGGGTTTAAATGTCATCTGTCACATGGTTACCACTATATGATGTTGAAAAAATGACTTAGATTCTTGTAATTTAAATTTTCTTCTCTGTACAATGGAAATAATAGCAGGTAACTTAAAAGGAATATTGTGGAAATTACTGAGACATTCCTTGATAAGACTCTGGAATGCATAATATCCTTACTGGAGAGTGGCTAATTTTCATTCACTAGTTTGAAAATATGATTTATTAAACAAAATGGGAGATGATCTGAAAAGTCAGATACTGGTTAATAAGCTTAAAGGCCCAGGCCAAGTGAAAATTTCTTTAAAAAATGATGTAAGCCCCTCTTCCCAAAATTTCCAAAATAATTTTCTTTCCCAGAAACCTTCAATCTTTTCTCAAGGGGAAGAACAGCCGTTTGGACTTGGCCTCATCCATTTAATTAGCATATATCTTACTGGGTCTCAGGTTCTTCTCCATAGATTCTGAAGAGATGCTAAATGTTTATTTGTGAAATTTGTGAGATCTTCAAAAAAATAACAACCATTATTCTAAGGCTTTCTGGTTCTCATATCCTGATTGTAAAATATTGAAAACATTATCACTTGTATATGTTGTTTATTTACTTGTGAATTTGTTTAGGACTCACCTTGCCCCTAATATAAGTTGCATGAGGACAGAGGTATTGCAGATTTTATCAACCACACTGCCTCCAGTGGCTAGGAAGATGCATAGCACACTATAGACGCTTCGTTAGTATATACCGGATGAGTGGGTGGATGGATGCACTTCAAACATTAGATATTCAGTTACAGAGATTTTAAAGACTAGTTTTCAGGCATTAATCTTTCTTCAATAATTTAAGTAAAACAAGATTTTCCAAACCCAAAATAATTCTTGAGATTTTGTTTTCAACACATTGTTAGTCATGAGTTTATATATCTTCAATAAAATATGAAGTTTGTTAAATATAAGCAGAGAACTTAGCCCAGTTACTAACTACTGAATAAATATTAAATATTAGTCATCAGTTAGTTTACTAAGAAACTCAAAATCATCAGATCTTGAAATAATTTTTTTCAGTTTTTTGGTAGTCTACAAAAACGAGGAAAAATTTTTTTTTTTTTATCATTAACAAGGTAAATAGCTAAGAACTGTCTCAAATTTCATGTGTGTCTAATATTTGACTCCCTGGAGAGCTTTGCTTTTAAGATGTGGCAGAAGATATTTCAGCTTGGTTATTAAGGATGATTAGGGTTCCTTCTTGTTTTGCAAAATACAGCATTATTAGATAATTTTTATAACCATAGCCATCAATAATGATGAGTTTGTATGGATCCAGAGTGAGTTAATTTAAATGACAGTAGAATTGCACTTATCGTCTTGCTATAAATGAGTTACAAATATTCATTCTGAGCTTGAACATGTTACCTTTTAAACTGTCCATTGTACAACACAACAGAAATTAAACTGAAATAATTAATACTTTAAAAAATGTTAAAACGAGTTACTGCCATCTGTTTTCATCAGGGATGTTAATGTACATGAAATGCATCTTATTATAAAGTAGGAACAGCTGGCAATAGAGTGGTAATTTCTTTGACTGTAACTTTTTAAATAAAGATTACCTGGACACAATGATTTATTGCAATTATAGCTAGAGTGGTAATTACACAACTGATAAATGTGTTGGAAATAATGGCCTGTAAACAAATTTCCAATTTTATTTGTAGTTATTTTACAGTTTTTATGTATATAATTCAGTTGATCACTTTAAATAAAATTTAAATGGATTAACCTGAAATATATATTTAAAAGAAGAATTCTTCACTCACTCTGAAATCTTTAGAGGAATGATTGTAACTTTAAGCTATAAATAATACTGCATGTTTCAGATAGTTTCAGTGATGTTTGAAGTAAAAACTCAATTTTTAAATTCACCCAAGGTATCTTTTTGAAACTTACATTTTTGCAATGCCTCGTGAATGGATCATTATGGAAAAATTTGAGAGTGCCATTAAAAATGTGTCCTCTACATTAAAATGAAATAAAATTTCCTACCAACACATTAGATGGTGTTATTTTGCAGTTTAATATTAACTACGTTAGAGTATAAGATGCTTCAATGACCTTGTTAAAAATAACGAAAATGTGAACATTATTTTTAAATGAAAATGTTATTTAATCATTTTAAAAGCTACATCTTTGGACATAGTTATAATCATTTTCATTGAGAAAGCGATTTATTGTTCCTTTTATGTCATTCTCATTAACTTGTATAAGGCACGCTTATATTACTTAAGTAAAATATAACAAGATTCTTCCCCTTTCACAAATGTAATTTACAGAAGAGCAGAAGATAAGCCAGTCCTCAGTATTACCCTGAAATGAATCATCATTGATAACTGCGCTTCTTCCTCTCTGCTTAGCTTTTTATCTTTTCTCTTCATAATGTACTTGTGGATGATGAGTAATTTGAAATGGATTCCATTCTAACAATTATACAAACTGCTCCACTCCTATTTCCTGACAAGCTAGATTTAGACTGGAAGGAGTGCAAGAATAGCACAGAATAAGAACTCCTTCTCAAGCAGAGTGTGAATGTTAGGAAAGAACCTGTTTGCTGATGTTGGCTGGATAGTAATTTGGGGAGACGGGGAAAGAATAAAGGCCTGGCAGTAAGTGGTGTTGCATGTCATTCATGTAGGGCAGAGCCCTCATTCACATGCAGACGCTGGGAAGCAAAGTAAAATGTCTGTGGAGCAGAGCAGAGTAGCACACAAACAGTAACTTATCATCTCATTAATGCTGTTAATATTTTAATTACTCTTGGTAATGTTTATCATAACTCTCCAAACTACCTTTCTTCTACTGCCGAAGAAGTTTGCCAGTTGACTTTGGCAATGAAGACACTGAGCTGGAGGCGTCACAGAGTGGCGATTGGAGATTCAGATAGGGCTGCATCAGATTCACCTCTCTTGCTGCTTTGTTTGTGTAATTTCATCTGTGTGTTCACTAAGGGTTTATTGACAGACACTGTTCTAGGTGACTTGGATGCAAATATAGTGAAAGAATCTTGTCTATTCGAGTCCAACGTGTACAACACTCATTGCAACCATCCAGTAAGGGCTTTAGTAGTCAACATGTACGTGACAGTAAGGAAACTCAGCAGGGAGTGCTTTATTGCCTGGAGAGATCAGTCAAATCCATTTGGACTCCTTTGGGCTTGCAGTAGATGTTCAGCCTTTGCATGAAGGGAGAAGATGTTCCTAGCTGAGTAAGCATTTATGGGTAAAGACAGGATGAGAGAGAGTATGGCTTGTTCAGGAACTCGAGTGACTGGAGAGTAAGTGACAAAGGAAATGTATTTACTTTTCTATTTCCCTGCTTTTAAATATTTATTTTTTTATCTCTTTTATTATTTACCACCTATGCTGCTGCTGCTGCTGCTAAGTCGCTTCAGTCGTGTCCGACTCTGTGTGACCCCATAGACGGCAGCCCACCAGGCTCCCCCATCCCTGGGATTCTCCAGGCAAGAACACTGGAGTGGGTTACCATTGCCTTCTCCAGTGCAGGAAAGTGAAAAGTGAAAGTGAAGTCGCTTAGTCGTGTCCGACTCCTAGCGACCCCATGGACTGCAGCCCACCAGGCTCCTCCGTCCATGGGATTTTCCAGGCAAGAGTACTGGAGTAGGGTGACCACCTATGCAGTTGATCTGTAACTAGCCCTGTAAGTGATTTGGGTATCGTTCATGCATTGTGTGCTGGGAAAGCTGGATCCTTTGACACTGAATGGTAGTACTACCTCAAGGATTTTAAGTTGTCTATGATAGTATTCTACCATTGAAAAAATAGAATGGTTACTTCCTGTCAGGGATATTAATTATATAATAAAAAAGATGGAAATATTGGGAAAACGTTTATGATTAAAATTTTTAAGAGTGATCTTTGCATTCTGCTTTTATAAGTAACCTTCAGCAATTTATTTATAGATTTCCTTGTCACAGAGTTCATTGGGGTAAGCACTAATTTCTAAAGGTACAGTTTATTTAATCATGGCAAATTTACAAATGATAATCCTGTCAGCAGTTCAGAGGGAAAAAATAGATATCGTAAGACAAGGCAATTGTGTAATCCTCAGGCTTCCCCAGAAAAATACTGCCATGATGCTGTGGTAGCAGAGAACTTAATTTCTAACAGCTTTGATCTTGTATTTGTTACTGCATGTACAGTAGCAGTGTGATTGTTTGGAGTCATTACGGGCCTGATTTTCTATTGATTTTCCACCCGTATTGGGTATATGTTGAAAAATCTAAGGCTACTTTGATGTTGCTGGAGAGCCACATGCAAATGGCATGTTTCTTGCATTGATCACAATGCGGAATTGACTCTTACCATCTTAAAAAAAATACTCAAAATATTCAATCAGAGAAATAAGATGTATTGTTTATGCAGAAGGTTGTACAGAGAGCTTCAGTGTTTCTAGGATGAAGGTATGCTTCCAAAAGAGATATCACATACATAAATATTGATATTTAATACTCAAAAGGTTGCCTGTGCTCTCTAGTAGAAACAGATTGTAGTGATGCTTCGTGTGTTTGTCTTGTCCTTAAATGGAAAGTGTAGACTGGAAAGTTTCTGATGGAAGAAGTGAGAGATCTGGAGGTTTAGATACTGGACTTAAGAGCAGAAGTTTAGAAACTACAGCCTATAGGCCAAGTGTGGTCACTTCTTATTTCTCTATGGCTTGCAATTTTTTTTTTTTTTTTTTTACATTCAGTTCAGTTCAGTCGCTCAGTCATGTCCGACTCTACGCAACCCCATGAATCTCAGCACGCCAGGCCTCCCTGTCCATCACCATCTCCTGGAGTTCATTCAGACTCACATCCATCTAGTCAGTGATGCCATTCAGCCATCTCATCCTCTGTCATCCCCTTTTCCTCCTGCCCCCAATCCCTCCCAGCATCAGGATCTTTTCCAATGAGTCAATACTTCACATGAGGTGGCCAAAGTTTTGGAGTTTCAGCTTCAGCAATAGTCCTTCCAATGAACACCCAGGATTGATCTCCTTTAGGATGGACTGGTTGGATCTTCTTGCAATCCAAGGGACTCTCAATTTTGAAAGGCTAAAAAAATAGTTTGTTACCAGTGCAAATGATTTAAAATTGCCAATTGACATTTCAGTGACCATAGCTAAAATTGTATTGAAACAGCTTCACTTCATTTATTCACATGTGGTCTGTGGCTGCCTTTGTTTGAAAAGCAGAGATAAGTAGTTGTGACAGACAGTCAAGGCTGAAAATTCTCAAATATTTATTATATGGTTTTTGACAGAAAGTTTGCCAACCTCTGGGCTTCCCTGATGGCTCAAACAGCAAAGAGTCTTCTTACAAACCCGGGTTCAATGCCTGGGTTCAGAAGATCCCCTGGAGAAGGGAATGACTACCCACTCCAGTATTCGTGCCTGGAGAATTCAGTGAACAGAGGACCCTGGTGGGCTACAATCCAAGGGATCTCAGGGTTGGAAAAGACTGAGTGACTAACCCTTTCACACTTGGCAACTTCTGATTTAAGAATCAAGACACTGGAATTCCCTACCAATCCAATGGTTAAGAGTCTGTGCTCTTATTGCTGAGGGTGTGTGTTCAATCCCTAAACATGGGGAATTAAGATCTGGCAATCCAGGTGGTCAATATTATATATATATATATATATATATATATATATATATATAAACACACACTATATATCATATATATAATATGATGTGATATATATATATATAATGTAGAATATCTTGTAGTTAAAAAAAAAGAACTACACACAATGATACTCAAGAGTATCAAGAGAGCTCAGAACACCAAGTTATTTGTGTAAGTTCCTTTAGGTTTCAGTTAAATTGCAGAAAACCGTATCTGAAAGCAAAGATAGAAGATTTTCTTTCACTTCTCTTGTTAAAAACTGAATATGTATGTTTTTTGAGCCTGAGAGTCCGTAGTTGATAGAAACAGGCAGGTACATGCAAATGGGTGAGCCCAGCATATGGATTTTTCAGTGACTGGGTTGTTGGGATTCAGCACAAGGAGAAGTCATCTACAGTGAGCAGATGGCCAGCATCAGCAGCAGTAAGAAGAGATGGGTACAGCTGCAGGCATCACCTCTCCCCCACTGTTACTATACAGAAAGTCAAGTAGCATGTACTTCAGAAATCAGAGTTGCAATTCACAACTCTGTAGTAGGTGTTATATCCTTTATAGACAGATAAAAAAATAAAATAGGTTAAGCTCTAAATAACAGAACTAAATCTTAGGATAATAGATCCACTTTAACTCCAACTGAATTGCAATATACTTGTCATACTGGGAGGGAAAAAAAAAAATGTTCTCAACACTGAACACAAAACTGAGAGAAAAAGCCCCAAAGAAAACCACTGGACAGTGTATAATTTCAGGGTCTGCTAACTAAACTCAAATAGCTGAATGAGTCAGTGAAAGTCGCTCAGTTGTGTCTGATTCTTTATGACCCCATGGACTATACAGTCCATGGAGTTCTCCAGGCCAGAATACTGGAGTGGGTAGGCTTTCCCTTCTCCAGGGGATCTTCCCAACCTAGGATTGAACCCAGGTCTCCAGGCAGGCAGATTCTTTATCAGTTGAGCCACAGGGGAAGCCGCAAATAGCTGAGAGTAATGTAAATATGTAAGAATGTTAGTCTCATAGAATCTACTTACTGTATTCAGAATATTCAGTTATATTTAGGTAAGGTGATTGGGGGAAAAAAACACACATCATAATAGATATAAATAGAGCCTTTGTTTTCTCAGAGAACCAAATTATATTTTTCCTAAGGTTTTATTCTATGCAAAATATAAATAGAAAATTTACTCTTTCATAGGAAATTTATAGATTCTCAGTCTTTGAAAAATTTTCTAGGGAAGGTATTTATTGGTTCCATTTTACTTTTAACATAAGCCCCATCCTTCCCTCAATGAGCACAGGGAATTGATACAAAAGATCCTCCCAGTTTACTTACAACAGTTTGCCCTGGAAAATGGCACCCCACTTTTAAAAAAAACACTCTTTTCTTCTTCACTTTTCCCATTCAGGATCTACTTAAATACCATTTTCTGATGGCTGGGTATCCAGTGTTCAGTCGTGTCCAACTCTTTGCAACCCCATGAATCACAGCACGCCAGGCCTCCCTGTCCATCACCAACTCCCGGAGTTCACTTGGACTCACGTCCATCGAGTCGGTGATGCCATCCAGCCATCTCATCCTCTGTCGTCCCCTTCTCCTCCTGCCCCCAATCCCTCCCAGCATCAGAATCTTTTCCAATGAGTCAACTCTTCGCATGAGGTGGCCAAAGTCCTGGAGTTTCAGCTTTAGCATCATTCCTTCCAAAGAAATCCCAGGGCTGATCTCCTTCAATATGGACTGGTTGGATCTCCTTGCAGTCCAAGGGACTCTCAAGAGTCTTCTCCAACACCACAGTTCAAAAGCATCAATTCTTCAGTGCTCAGCTTTCTTCACAGCCCAACCCTCACATCCATACATGACCACTGGAAAAAACCGTAGCCTTGACTAGACGGACATTTGTTGGCAAAGTAATGTCTCTGCTTTTCAATATGCTATCTAGGTTGGTCATAACTTTTCTTCCAAGGAGTAAGCATCTTTTAATTTCATGGCTGCAATCACTATCTGTAGTAATTTTGGAGCCCAGAAAAATAAAGTGTGACAGTTTGTGTTTTTTTGGAATGTACTCTCCCTCCTTTCTCATCCATGCTCTTCTAAGCTCAAGTACATCGTGTGTTTATGCCTCTCTTCACTGTCACTGCTGAGGAAGATCATTCAGTGGGACTTGCCCTGCTTTCTTCTCCAGACCTGAGACTCTGTCACCTTCCTGTTGGTAACCTGGGCTCTCAAGACAGCTGCGTTAGCATTGCTTAGGGTTGCCTGCATTTCCAAGAATGGTCAGCAATATAAAGAAAGCAAATGTGAAAATGTTAAGGAGGTTCCACTTTGGCTAAGTGTCCTTTAAATAAGTGGTGCCCTATCATTATCAAATTAAATACCAAGTGAGAGTTTTACATGGCATATTTTGAGCATTTCTCTGTTGTTTCATCTTGTCCTTCAGCAAAGTTTTGTTCAGCCTGAAACAGATGCAAAGGTATCAGGAGGCAGGGATGTTTCCAGCATAATTTTGTAAGGAGGCTTTCTGGAGGTTCTCTGAAAGCACTATGAGAAGAGCAGTTCATGAGCACGCATGATGCTTCTTTCTCTTTTCACTTGTATGTTTTTAAAAGCTATTTTCTGTTTTTTCTGACAGACCTTAGTGCTGGCTTCAGGATAGGAGGTACATGCAGTGGATTATGCTGTTTTTTAAATTATTCATGTAGAACAAGGTCATATGATATAAGCTTGTTCCTTGGAATGTATAAAACTGGATTACTAACTATCCATCTTTATGCTTTGGAGAATTAATTTCATTTTACTAATAGTGCTTGTATTTCTATTTGAATTTAATTTATCCTCTTTAAGTTTCTGTTCACAAATTTTCTTTGATCATCAATAGTTTTTATACCTCAGACATGTCTATAAATGTTCCTTTAGTAGGGTTAAATTATTTTGTTAAACCCTCTCAATTATTTTAACCTGAATTTTTTTCCCTGTCGATTTTATTAATACCAAATACATTCATTTGATATACATAAATATATTATTCATGTATACATTCTAGGTTAATACCACTTTTCCCCAGTGTTTTAAATATATATATATATATACATATATATATATATTTAAATGTAAACACTCTGAATTCAATTAAACTTTAGATATTTTCAGATGTTTCCAATGTTTTCTTGCCTCTGTGATTATTGCTGAGAAGCCTAGCCAGTACAATGTCTTTCTCTTTCAAAGTTCTACCACTTAACATAATTAACTATCACAGAGATGGCTTAGAGAGCATTCTTTACGTTGAATGTTTTCATTTACAGTGTGAATTTAGGTCTCAAATCTATGTTGGGGTCAGCTTAGGTTTATCACTTCTCGTAGAAGCTTTCTTTATTTTTTAAAAATAAATTATGGACAAGGTCAACACCAGGCTTCTCGACATTGGTACTAATGACAGATGGGTGATTTGTTGTGGGTCAGAACTGTCCTGAGCTTAAAAATATTGAGCAGGATCCCTGACTCCTACCCACTAGATACCAATAGCACAGTAGCATCTCCCGTTAGTTTTCACAACCAAAAATGTCTGGAGACACTGCCATCTGGCTGGCTGGGGGTGAGGAAAATACGATCTCAGTGGAAAACCGTTGATTAAGGCCAAAACCAACATGTTTCCAGGGGCTCTTCTTTGCAGGCAATGTGTATGTGTGTACTTTTTCTAATTAATATTTTTCTTTTTGCTCTTTTTTTTTTTTTTGGTCATATTGCAAAAAGGAAACCTACCTATTTTGTGTCTATCATGAAAATCTGTTTAAATGTAACAACATTAAGAAATTCCAATAATTTGCTGTATAGAATCCCAAATAATTAAAAGAGAAAAATCACTGTTTAAGAGATGAAATACTTCAGTAAATTATCTCATGGTTTGAAGAAGTATTTATAGAGTATCTATTATGTGGCTGGTATTAATATTCTTAGACAAGTTTGTAAATTATTAAATACATTGGTATTAATACTACTAATAGTCAATCGTATTGTCAGTGTTGTAACAGTAAAATGCTTATTAGAACTCTGTAAACAGATATATGTACAGGATGATTGTAAATAAATGAAGAATAAACTCAGCTACACATCTGAAGACCCTAACCATCTATTACATACCTGCCTGGTAATGCCAGATACACAGAAGTAAAACAAAGTTCCTAAAAAGATGACAGTAATCATACAAAACCAACATACGCTTACTATCAAAAATACCCCTTTATAGTTTAGGTCAAACACAGAGGAATACATGAATATATACAGCACTCAAGCCATGGAATTAATGAATATGATTTTGAAAACCTTTGTTTCAGAATTCCTTTGGACCATAAGATTTCTACAGAGAATAGTTGAGACACAGTCAAGATTTTTTACTAAAAACATCTTATGCAATAAGGAGAACTAAATTTGGAGTTCTTCGTGTTTGTCTCTAGTGTAGCAAACATATTGTTAATTCTGCCTCCCAGATACCATCTCCTGTCACTCTGGGTCACACAGCCTCCATTTCCTTTGCATAGCTGTCCCCTGCTGGCTGTGTCCCTCACTGACAACACATAAGTGCCTAAGAGAAGCTGACCACTTCCGGCTACAGGGGCGGGGCCTGGAGATGAAACCTGGTCAATTTGCTCAAGAGTGGGCATATCACCTGAAATGGTCCAGTCAGAGTGAAGCTCAGGAATTGTCTACTGTTTGTGGAAGAGACCCTTACACTGATATTTTGTGATTATGAGAAGAGGGTGTCCCAACAAGGCAGGCAGCACTAAGTGTATTAATTAGGACAGTGTCTGATGATTCAAGTAGCCCATTAGCACAAGGAAGTGTTTCCCACTCCTTATTTTGGGCTGTGTGGGTGAGCATTGCCTTGCTACAAGCAAACACCACACTAGGCTGGAATGCCACTGTTACTAATATTGTTGTGATTGAAAATCTGTGTAGGAGAGAAATAAAGGATTGTTGCTGTTTATTTGCTAAGTCATATCTAACTCTTTGAGACTCTGTGGACTGTAGCCCACCAGGCTCCTCTAGGGACTTAATTTCTTCAAATGTTGCTTTAGGGATATAGTGACTTATGACCCTGTGTGCCTGACAGTACGCGGAGGTAAATATGCTTGTGGCATCCTGATAACTTAGGTTGAATCTTTTAATCTATGGTAAACCTTTTCTGATTTATATTGGTGATAATTACCACGCTGCCCAAGTGCTCAGAAACAAAACCCAATCAGCTCTTGGCTTCTTATCTACACACTGTAATGACTGATGAAGACATTTTAGTTCAGTTGAATTCAAATACAGAAAAGTTTTCCACATTTAGTCATGAGGAGCAAAGATCTATAATGTAAGTGGTCCATTACTTAATGTAAAGTGAAAGTCGCTCAGTCGTGTCGGACTCTTTGCAACCAGTCCATGGAATTCTCCAGACCAGAATACTGGAGTGGGTAGCCTTTCCTTCTCCAGGGGATTTTCCCAATCTGAGGATCAAACCAGGTCTCCTGCATTGCAGGCAGATTCTTTACCAGCTGAGCTATGAGGGAAACCATACTCAATACAGGAAACTCTTAAATCCTAATCATGTACCAGTCATAAAATATACTAACTTAAAAGAGTTCATGCCATAGACAAGACTGGGCTTGTAGTCTTAGCTCGAATCATGCTCCCTCCGTTTACTTCAGTGACTTATATGATCTCATGCCATCTACCAAATCTCATGGAGCCTTAGTCTATGTGGAATGAGTTAATCTCACCTCACTTATAATTCTTAAACATCATATAATATATACATGCCCGGTAGAGTTTTCTGCACACAGTGGGTGATTAATACATTTTAGCTGCTTCCAGAAGAAAGCTCAGATGTCCCCTGTTTTTTGTTGGGGACAAAGCATGGAGACCCTTCAAGGATTAAAATGCTAAAACAATTGCACCAAATTTGGCATGCAGTTCATTTAAGAGAGAGAGTCAACAGCCCAGTGCTATTGGGTGACCCCTAATGGTGTCCTTTGGCAATAAAAGGAGATGATCTCTCATATACTTGTAGTATATGTAGCAGTCTCATATACTTTGCTCTTTGAACTTCCTAAAGTTAAAAATACAGTTACCTATTCAACTTTTTCTTCTTCTCAACAGAAGAAAATTGCATAACAGGGCTTTGTCAAAGAGTCAGCAAAATTACTTTGAAATTTGTACCTTGTCATGTATGATTCCTTTTCAAGGTACTAAAAAAAAAAAAAAAAAAGCCTGAAAACCCTTCTTTTCTCCTATGGCTAAGGGCTGTTGATTACTCTTCTATATTCACCCACTTTCAACTGTACTTCATTGATAAGTTGCTTTTTTTTATTGAAAAGGTATTCTTAACATTTAAGTCTACAATATAAGAAAAAACATAGAAGGCAATTTTGAGAATTAGAAATAAATATTTCCTTTATCCTTTTTAAAAGGATAAAGGTTCTACATAATGAATAATGGGATTTCACTTAAGCTAACATTGGGAATAAAATAATTAGGAAAATAACTACAGAGATAAGTGAAATGACAGTCCCTTTTCTGCCTTCCATTCTTCTCTCATATTTCAAGCATCCATCTTTTCACACTGAGTATTTCAAAAGCCTGTCAGGTTATGACCAGAATTATAAATTTTTTGGTATATATTCTCTACCTAAGATAATTTTGTGCTTAGCCCTCAAAATACCATTTCAATTACAATGCAAATGGACACATTCATGCGATTTTATTTAAATGCATTACCTTTCTTTGACTGTTGCATTGCCAGGGTGCTGTTCTCTTTGGTTCATTTTCTGTTGTTTTCAGGAATTAATATTTGCAATTACAGTGCATGAGAAATTGTGATTTGACCTATAGAAACTGGCTTCTTTGAATAGTCTTTTTCCATTGTTAAACCCTAAATGATGTTATCAGTTTTGTTTCTATCATTTACATTTTTTTCGTTACCTGTAAGCCATTCCAAGTATGATATATTTTTTGGATTAAAGAGACTCATGGTTCTTTCATAGTTAGACATGTCAAAAATTTCACACTTATGATTTTTACATTTTCTGTCACTGAAAGGAGGTGAATATATTTCCTGCAAAATTTATATTTTATCATCTACCTAATTTTTTCAAGCTGTCTAGTTCAATTCTTCCTTTCCCCCTCTCAAAAATACCATGTACCATATAAACAATTACAATTTAGGGTTGAATGGTGAGGAAATTTCCATAGCTCCGTTTCCCCAAGAGATTTTGACATTTAGAAGAATGTATACATTCTCTTACTTGTGTGATTCTGTTTTTCTTTTCTTCTTTACGTGACTTCTGCCTTTTAACCCAAAATTGGGGAAACGAGGAGTAGGGATGAATGATAGCTAAAATCTGCCTAAGGTGGCTATTGGCTGAACTAAAATCAGACTTTGAGCAAGTGTCTCCTCTCACTCTACTAGGCAGATTATGGTTTCCACATCTGAATTTTTTTGAAGCAATGAAATAATGGTTTGTTACCAGAGATAATAAACTTAATCTGTTAATTACACATAAGAGGCGGTACTATGGATGGCATTTGCCACCATATAAGGACACTTGCCACCAAAATATTTAAATTTAATTACATTTAGACAGTGTCTGGGTATTTTCTGTTAGATCTCACCCTAGATGCTAAATGCTTAGAGAGCAATCACTGACTTCTAGAAAGGAGCTTATTATTGAAAGTTGTCTGTTCTAACATAAACCCTACTTTTTGATTTTGCTTTAATGATCGAGTCATTTAATATCTTCTTGTAGCTCTTTGTTGACGATGTGAAAATAACAGCATTTCTCACCTCTCTAATGTAGGCAATTTAATAAATTATTAATCCTTATTGAGTATTTTAAACTACTGCCTTAAACTGTATACACTAACAGATAATGGTATGTAAGAAAAATGCCTCAAGGGTGACTTCACCTGTGTTATGATGTTGACCTCTGCACAGACCCAGATAATGGCTGATGGCTTTTTCCACGAAATAATTGTTGATATGTTTCTTCAGCCCACTGCTTCTAACAGTCTCCTTCCTTTTCAAGGAAACCCAATGGTATGCCTTAGAGGCACTTCATCATTATCTCTTCTACTCTTTGTGAATAGTCAGTAGGAATATTTCAGGGCTTCTGGAGCTATATTCATTTCCTACTTGCCTCTTAAATTGTCTCAGGCAGTTAAGCAGAAGTAAATAAGTTAGCTAAGTGTTCAGTTTGCATGCGTTCAATCAAAAAATGGAATTTTGCACCACTCAAGATTATCCAGGTTGAGTAGGGGGCAATTCAGAGACATGATAGCCAGAGTCATATTAGTGAAAAAATGTAACTATACAATATGTATACAGAGGGATTTTTTATGTGTGTGAGGCATAATTTATGTTAGTGAAAATGTCACAATGTTTTCTATATAGTTAACCCTTATGTCGGAGAAGACAATGGCACCCCACTCCAGTACTCTTGCCTGGAAAATCCCATGGACGGAGGAGCCTGGTGGGGTGCCGTCTATGGGGTCGCACAGAGTCGGACACGACTGAGTGACTTCACTTTCACTTTTCACTTTCATGCATTGGAGAAGGAAATGGCAACCCACTCCAGTGTTCTTGCCTGGAGAATCCCAGGGACGGGGGAGCCTGGTGGGCTGCCATCTATGGGGTCGCACAGAGTTGGACACAAGTTAGCAGCAGAGTTAGCAGCAGCAGAAGCAACCCTTATATAAAATAATGAAAGGACTGAATCAGAAAAATATATCTATGTATAGTATATAAAAATACTTTCAAATATGCAAAGAATACCATATAAGTATTTAGAGTGAGGTGCTCTTATATGATTCCAGAACTTAACAGCTGTTCTCTTAAAAACCGAACACTCTACTATAGCTGTGATGAGGTTTTTAAGTGTGTACACCTGAAACAATCAATCAATCAATCAAACAATCACTTGGAATTCATTAAGTATTTATTGAACTCCCACCATAGGCTGATCACTGTGCTCAGAATTGGGTGTACAAAGATCAATGGAAAGCAATTTTTGCTCTCAAGAAGTAGCCCACATATCAATAATAAAGAACAAAGTACTAAGTGCTCTAAGAGAGCTATTGAAGCACATGAGAATCAGGAAAAGAATCATAAAAATGATGACAGGAGAGATGAATCTTGAAGAATGGGTGGGTTTTTTGTACAACAGAACACATGGTATGTTCTGGAAATATCAAGATACTCTACTTGACTTGAGGGAAAAGATAGGAAAGAAATAGAGCTGATAAAAATAATGAAGCAGGGAGAAGTAAAAAGATGTTGGATTTCAAGAAACTTGAAAGTCATGATAAATTTGGATTTTGGTCTCCTGGAAATGAAGAAACCTACAAGACCTGCAAGCTTTAATGTATGGGTCAGTGATCCTCAGGAGGGCATGTGGAGGACAATATGGCCTCACAGGAATCATTTGATAATATTTACAGACATTTCTGGGCTTCCCTGGTGACTCAGTGGTAAATAATCTGCCTGCCAATGCAAGAGATGCAAGTTTGGTTCCTGGGTCATGAGATCCCCTGGAGATAGGAATGGCTACCCACTCCAGTATTCTTGCCTGGAAAATCCATGGACAGAGGAGCCTGTTGGGCTACATACAGCCCATGGGATCATAAAGACTTGGACACAACTTAGCAACTAACCAATAACAACTGATATTTCTCATCATGGTTGGTGATATTCTAATAGCATCTAGTGAATAGAGAGGCGTGGGGTGCTGTTGAGCTCCCTGCAATATGAAGGACAACCTTACAACAAAGAATACCAAGATCACCGTAGCAGTAGTGCTGAGAAACCCCCGTGTAGCTTGTGGGATGGTTAGAAAGAGTTGTCCATGGTGAACTGCTTTCTTAGGAGACTAATGCTACAGTTCAGACAGAAAACAAAACCAGAACTAAGAGACTAAAGGAGCTTCAGAAGGAGACTCAGTGGACATACTGAAGAAGAATAATCTGTGCAAATTGGTAGCTTATTGAGTATAGATTGAGATAGAAACACTGAAAATGACTCTGAAGTTTCAGACATGGGTAACTCTGGGGATGACTGTGGATCTAATAAAGTTGGGGAAGTTACGTGAGTTTAACTTCTAATATATTGAGATTTGGGTTTCTGCAGCTCATCAGAGGGAGCTGTGTCATAGGTAGTTACAAACTTAAGCGTCAGGGAATTTTTATTTATTCAAACATTAGATCTTTATTTAATGCTTTAATCTAGGCATATGGAATCATGCAACCATCAGACATAACAGACGCCCGCATTGAACTCCACACTCTTCAGTCATAAAGATAGATCAGTGGTGTATGTAGATGGTGTTGGCTCTTTTTTCATGAGAAATTAGTTGTTTTTTGAAAATATTAACATGAGGTGATAGTGGTGTAGTAAATAGATAATCTCATTTAGTTCTGATGGGAATATTAGCCAGTAAAAGGTATTGAAATGGTAATTTGTCAATGTGTTTAAGATCATCCTAAGTCTCTGCCAAGTTACTCAAGTTCTAGGAAACAATCAGAGATGAATTAAAACTTCTCAGGGAAAGCAGTTGTCACAGCATGGTTGATAAAAGTGTGTAGTTAAAAGTGATGCATGTGCCCCCAAAGTGGTATAGTGTAAGATGAATCATCACAATTTCATAGGAGTTAACTCTAAGCAGACATGAGATTCAGTGTAGGGGAATGGCCAGTGGCATGTGAAAATATCCATGACTTAAGGCTAAGTGAAAAAAGAAATGCAGTTATTTATGAACATCTTAGGTGAATAGGTACACATTTAAATAAAAATATTTAATATGATTCTTAATATGATATAATTAAAAGTGATGTGCATATTCTTATTTTCTGTATTGCATGAAGTAATCAGGGTGAATGACACTATAACTGGGGAACATAAAAACCTTAATGAAAAACTGTGGTGTTTGAATTCCATCCTGGAGATGCCAGAATTCAGTGAGAGATTATAAAGGGAGGTATAATCACCGTATTAGACAGTTGTTAATTTTAGAGTGAAGTCTAACACATAGGGTTCTATGAATACGCATATCCTAATAACGGGTATACAGTGGAAGTGACAAATAGATTTTAGGGACTAGATCTGATAGACCGAGTGCCTGATGAACTATGGATGGAGGATCATGGCATTGCATGGGGGACAGGGAGCAATACTATCCCCAAGAAAGAGAAATGCAAAATAAAAACAAAATGGCTGTCTGAGGAGGCCTTACAAATAACTGAGAAAAGAAGAGAAGCAAAAAGCAAAGGAGAAAAGGAAAGATATACCCATTTGAATGCAGAGTTCCAAAGAAAAGCAAAGAGAGATAAGAAAGCCTTCCTCAGTGATCAGTGCAAAGAAATAGAGGAAAACAACAGAATGGGAAAGACT
Source organism: Bos grunniens (assembly GCF_055505025.1). Lineage (NCBI taxonomy): Eukaryota > Metazoa > Chordata > Mammalia > Artiodactyla > Bovidae > Bos > Bos grunniens. The sequence continues at coordinate 13,151,137 of NC_141191.1, forward strand.
AGAGATCTCTTCATGAAAATTAGAGACACCGAGGGAACATTTCATGCAAAGATGGGCTCGATAAAGGACAGAAATGGTATGGACCTAACAGAAGCAGAAGATATTAAGAAGAGGTGGCAAGAATACACAGAAGAACTGTACAAAAAAGATATTCATGACCCAGATAATCATGATGGTGTGATTACTCACCTAGAGCCAGACATCCTGGAATGTAAAGTCAAGTGGGCCTTAGAAAGCATCACTATGAACAAAGCTAGTGGAGGTGATGGAATTCCAGGTGAGCTATTTCAAATCCTGAAAGATGATGCTGTTAAGTTGTTGCACTCAATCTCAATATGCCAGAAAATTTGGAGAACTCATCAGTGGCCATGGGACTGGAAAAGGTCAGTTTTCATTCCAATCCCAAAGAATGCTCAAACTACCACACAACTGCACTCATCTCACATGCTAGTAAAGTAATGCTCAACATTCTACAAACTAGGCTTCAGCAGTATATGAACCGTGAGCTTCCAGATGTTCAAGCTGGTTTTAAAAAGGCAGAGTGCCAGATATCAAATTGCCAACATCTGCTGGATCATCAAAAAAGCAAGAGAGTTCCAGAAAAATATCTATTTCTGCTTTGTTGACTATGCTAAAACCTTTGACTGTGTGGATCACAATAAACTGTGGAAAATTCTGAAAGAGATGGGAATACCAGACCACCTGACCTGCTTCTTGAGAAATCTGTATACAAGTCAGGAAGCAACAGTTAGAACTGGACATGGGACAACAGACTGGTTCCAAACAGGAAAAGAAGTATGTCAAGGCTGTATACTGTCACCCTGCTTATTTAACTTATATGCAGAGTACATCATGAGAAACGCTGGGCTGGATGAAGCACAAGCTGGAATCAAGATTGCCGAGAGAAATATCAACAACCTCAGATATGCAGATGATACCACCCTTATGGCAGAACATGAAGAAGAACTAAAGAGCCTCTTGGTGAAAGTGAAAGAGGAGAGTGAAAAAATTGGCTTAAAGCTCAACATTCAGAAAACTAAGATCATGGCATCTGGTCCCATCACTTCATGGGAAATAGATGGGGAAACAGTGTCAGACTTTATTTTTTGGGGCTCCAAAATCACTGCAGATGGTGATTTCAGCCAAGAAATTAAAACAAAACAAAACACTTACTCCTTGGAAGGAAAGTTATGACCAACCTAGATAGCATATTCAAAAGCAGAGACATTACTTTGCCAACAAAGGTCCATCTAGTCAAGGCTATGATTTTTCCAGTAGTCATATATGGATGTGAGAGTTGTTATAAAGAAAGCTGAGTGCCAAAGAATTGATGCTTTTGAACTGTGGTATTGGAGAAGACTCTTGAGAGTCCCTTGGACTGCAAGGAGATCCAACCAGTCCATCCTAAAGGAGATCAGTCGTGGGTGTTCATTGGAAGGACGGATGTTGAAGCTGAAACTCAAGTACTTTGGCCACCTGATGCAAAGAGCTAACTCATTTGAAAAGACCCTGATGCTGGGAAAGATTGAGGGTGGGAGGAGAAGGGGACATCAGAGGATGAGATGGTTGCATGGCATCACTGACTCAATGGACATGAGTTTGGGTAAACTCCAGGAGTTGGTGATGGACAGGGAGGCCTGGTGAGCTGCAGTCCATGGGGTTGCTGATCGACTTCACTTTCACTTTTCACTTTCATGTATTGGAGAAGGAAATGGCAGCCCACTCCAGTATTCCTGCCTGGAGAATCCCAGGGATGGTGGAGCCTGGTGGGCTGCCGGCTATGGGATCACACAGAGTCCGACACGACTGAAGCGACTTAGCAGCAGGAGCTTTCTTTATAGATTCATACATACTGATATTTTTCCTTTTTCTACTGAGATCTAACAAGTTTAAATGAGACAAGGGAAAGTGAAAAGTGAAAGTGTTATTCACTCAGTCATATCCCACTCTTTGAGACCCCATGGGGTGTAGCACACTGGGCTTCTCTGTCCATAGAATTCTTCAGGCAAGAATACTGGAGTGGGTAGCCATTTCTCTTTTCCAGGGGATCTTTCTGACCCAGGGACGGAACCCTGGTCTCCTGCATTGCTGGCAGATTATTTACCATTTGAATCACCAGGGAAGCCCTGAGAACAAAGTACACATGTTGTAAAAAGACACAGAAGGAATTAGAAAATAGCAAATCTGTAAAGGGCAATCGGTAGGCGTGTAAGAGCTGACAGTACTTGGCAAGGCACAGGGAAATGCCAGGATTGCCACTAGAGTTCCTTTTGGTCCAAAACAGGTTCTCCATGCCTCAAATTTAACTTTAAGTTCTGGAGGAATTATTATTTATTTAGAATTCACAGAGCACTAAACTTAAATGAATAATCAACACTTCTTGCAGTCATGCTATTTTCTCTCATATTTACCTTTCCCACACTTTGAGATGACCAGTTGCATCCTTTCTCCTAAAATCCTTGACAAAGCCTCCCATCCCTTTCACTCCAGGGTACCCTTTCCTCACACACGATGGAGAAATGGAAGTTACTGGCCAACACTTTCCCGGTTGTTGATTGTTAAATGCAAGCATACATCTATACCAGTCTTTTTACCTTCTTCCTATTAAGAATTCTTGAATATTGTGAATCTCATTCCCCCAACCTTATTCAAGGAATTCTTCCCCTTTGTTCTCCATCTCCTAAATTGTCTTCAAAAGTATATTCTAGATTTTCTGTATCCCTTTTTCCTCTTTGTATTAACCTCTCCATCCTCCCCAAACTGAATTCTTTCCCTAACAATTCACTGAAGCTTTTCTCATCAGGAATGACAATGAATTTTGCTTTACACCGAGCTTCCTGATTATATTTGCGTAGACTTTCCAGCAGGTTTCAATAGTCAGTAACCTGCTCTCCCTTGAAATACTTTGATGAAGCCAGGGCATCCTTTAGATTTTGCTGGCTGCTTACATTAGCATTATTATCTGTCCTTCCTCTACCCATTCTTTGCGGGCTGAAATTCTGGATTCAGCATGTTGCTTACCACCTGTCTACCTTTATCTCAAACCGTACAATGTTAGGAGTCATCTACTTTCCCAAGTTTTTAAATACCACCTAATTGTTAATAATCCCTATTTTTTTAAAAGCCATCCTAGACTGCTGTTCTGGTTTTTGGATGTGTATATACAACTCAGTTTCCTTGTTTGTTTTATGGACATCTCGTATAGTGTCCAAGCCAAAACTGTAAACTATTTTCTCCCTCATCATGCTAAAAGGAATCATGCATTCAGACACTAGTGCAAAGCCACTGTTTACTATTTTTACCAACATCTTAATCTAATGCAGTTAGACTAATGCAGTGTATCTACTTATTGTCTTCCTTGTTTGTCTTGTCTTTCTTGATCTCTAGAATATTATTTTCTTATGGCAGAAACATTATTTTGTGCAAAATTGTACATGGGTCACCGCAAAACTCCTGGACACCAGTGAATTGTAATGTTGTATATTTTTCTTCCAGTAGACAATTAAGGAGACACTGTGACTTAAATAATTGAGTAGGACATATTGGAACATGAGGAGTTACATACTGAATTTGATAAAGTTATCTTTAGTAGACCATATGGTTCAGCTATTTTAAACATCTGCCAAATCAGGACATGAAACCTAGATATCAAAAACTTACAAATATATCAGATTTGAAGTGATTCAGAATACTAGAATAACTTGGGATGGTTCCTTATATGTTAACTATATATTCATAAACTTAAATATTAAATCATATTGCAAATAATTATATTTTGATAAAAATACAATAAATGACTATGAACATGGTACTAATTTTAAAGAATTGTATTCAAAGCAGAAGAAGAGTTTGCTTCCTATTCCTTTTGATTTAAATTCAGGTAGCATTGTGAGCTCACTTCTCACTTGCAGGATATCTTCTGGGTAGCAGCTGAGACTGTGATTTGCAGGGTCAACTGATGTTCATATTTCTGTCCCTTCACTTTGGAATCTATACTCTACCTTTATTGCCTTTGAGTGATGCTCACTTTGATTCCTGCATGCCCCATGATGCTGCCATCACCTAGCAGTGAATAGCATATGCTGCCTTGTTGAAAATTGTATTTAAACCTGGTTTCTCTCTATACTTTGGAGGAACTTAGTTTTGCTCCTAACATTACAGTCTTTGAGTTATGAGAGTTTTAGAGGTATAATTTAGATGATGATCATAGCGGTGGTAAAGAATTTGTAGAAAAAATGATCATTGTTGATGATAATGATAAAGCAAGAATGTCTTGAGTCTCTACACAGAGTAGACCTTGGATATGATGCTATGGGGCTGACTTAAATTAGCATCTACTTAATTAAACAAAGGAAGAGCTAGATGTTTCTTTAATTCATTAAGGATGTATTTTAAAGGGGAGTCAGAGCACATCTGGCTCTCAAATTGTGACTTTTCCTCAATCAATAACCTCATCTCTAATGTACTTATGTGTTAAAATGCGTCACATTCTAGTGGGCTATACAAAAATAACTCTCTTATTTCAAGAGAACATTTACTTTCCAATCACAAATTGTGAGTTAAACGTTGGACATTATGACTAAAGTTGTCAATAGTGTGCTAAATTTGTGTTCAATGATTATAATATGTAGTATCTTTAATTTTTAATTTATGCATGTTAATGAGTTTACAAAATAGAAGGTACATATTTTAATATACCATAGTTACACAAATGGCTTATTCCTTTTTTTGCTACATAAATTCCATATTGTGAACTACTATTTAATAAGATCATATTTCTTTTTTTTTTTTTTAGAATTATTTAGGAAGTTTTGTCAACAATTATCAAAAAGATTTAGAACACTCAGTCAGATAGGCTTATAGGTCATTGTGAAACAATGGCTATGTACTTAGTGATAAGATCATATTTCTCATTTAACTTTTGAAAGTGTAAGTAAAGTCGTTCAGTCGTGTCTGACTGTTTGCGACCCTTTGAACTATAGCCCACCAGGCTCCTCCATCCATGGAATTTTCCAGGCAAGAATACTGGAGTAGGTTGCCATTTCTTTCTCCAGGAGATCCCGACCCAGGGACTGAACCCTGGTCTCCCACATTGTAGGCAGACGCTTTACTGTCTGAGCCACCAGGGAAGTCTCCCATTTAACTTTTACCTAGCTCAAAATTGTAAGGTAAACAAAAATAATTAAACATAGATTTCAAGCTGGTTAGTATTTAAGAATTGATTCTTCCTTGATATATCACACATTTTCATCACAGAAATAAATCTATCCATTTATAGTTCTTTTTTAAATTAATTTATTTTAATTAGAGGCTAATTAATTTACAGTATTGTGGTGGATTTTGCCATACATTGACATGAATCCGCCACGAGTGCACATGTGTTCCCCATCCTGAAACCCCCTCTCACCTCCCTTCGTATCCCTTCTCTCTGGGTTGTCCCCGTGCACAGGCTTTGAGTGCCCTGTTTCATGCATTGAACTTGGACTGGTCATCTATTTCAAATATGGTAATATACATGTTTCAATGCTATTTTCTCAAATCATCCCACCCTCACATTCTCCCACAGAGTCCAAAAGTTTGTTCTTTATATTTGGGTCTCTTTTGCTGTTTCACATGTACAGTCATTGTTACCATCTTTCTAAATTCCATATATATGCATTAATATACTATATTGGTGTTTCTCTTTCTGACTTACTTCACTCTGTATAATAGGCTCCAGTTTATCCACCTCATTAGAACTGATTCAAGTGTGCTCTTTTTAATAGCTGAGTAATATTCCATTGTGTATATGTACCACAGCTTTCTTATCCATTTGTCTGCCAATGGACATCTAGGTTGCTTCCATGTCCTGGCTATTATAAACAGTGCTGTGATGAACACTGGGGTACATGTGTCTTTTTCAATTCTGGTTTCCTCAGTGTGTATGCCCAGCAGTGGGATTGCTGGGTCATATGGCAGTTCTATTTCCAGTTTTTTAAGGAATCTCCACACTGTTCTCCATAGTGGCTGTACTAGTTTGCATTCCCACCAACAGTGTAAGAGGGGTCCCTTTTCTCCACACCCTCTCCAGGTGTGTTTGTAGACTTTTGGATCGCAGCCATTCTGACCAGTGTGAGATGGTACCTCACTGTAGTTTTGATTTGCATTTCTCTGATAATGAGTGCTGTTGAATATCTTTCCATGTGTTTGTTAGCCATCTGTATGTCGTCTTTGGAGAAATGTCTGTTCAGTTCTTTGGCTCAATTTTTGATTAGATCATTTATTTTTCTGCTATTGAGCTGCATGAGCTGCTTGTATATTTTTGTGATTAATTCTTGGTCAGTTACTTCATTTGCTATTATTTCCTCCCACTCTGAAGGCTGTCTTTTCACCTTACTTATAGTTTCGTTCATTGTGCTTTTAAGTTTAATTAGGTCCCATTTGTTCATTTTTGCTTCTATTTCCATTACTCTGGGAGGTGGGTCATATATGATCTTGCTGTATTTTATGCCAGAGAGTGTTTTGCCTATGTTTTCCTCTAAGAGTTTTATAGTTTCTGGTCTTACATGTAGCTCTTTAATCCATTTTGAGTTTATTTTTGTGTATGATGTTAGAAAGTGTTCTAGTTACATTCTTTTACAGGTTGACCAGTTTTCCCAGCACCACTTGTTAAAGAGATTATCTTTTCTCCATTGTATATTTTTGCCTCATTTGTCAAAGATAAGGTGTCCATAGGTGCATGGATTTATCTCTGGACTTTCTGTTTTGTTCCATTGATCTACATTTCTGTCTTTTTGCCAGTACCATACTGTCTTGATGACTAACTTTATAGTATAGTCTGAAGTCAGGCAGGTTGATTCCTCCAGTTCCATTCTTCTTTCTCAAGATTGCTTTGACTATTCAAAGTTTTTTGTATCTCCATACAAATTATGAAATTATTTGTTCTAGTTCTGTGAAAAATGTTTCTGTTTTTAATAATATACTGAGTAGAATAATTGAATATAATAATATGTTGAATAGTATTTGAGTAACTTAAAATTTTATGTTATTTTGAATCAAATAACAGGACACTCAAACAATAAATGGCAACAATTATAACCCTTTGTACCCAAAGAGAGAAAAATATGAAAAGTAATGCAATTAACATTTTCACTAAATTCTACTTTGGAATTAGAATAAGGATAAAATAATATATCACAGATGTAATGATAGTCTCATGTTTGAAGAGTTTTCTTTAAATTTTATGTATGTGTAACTAAGTTTGAAAAGGATGAAATGAATTGTTCAAAGTCACATTAGTTATTAGCAAAAGGCCAAGTAAGGTAACCAACTGTCATGGTTTGCCTGGAATAGAGTGACTTCCTGAGAGGCAAGGATTTCAGTGGGAAGTCTGGGAAATCGCCAGACCAGCAAAGACACATTGGTCAACATAACTGTAGAATAGATTCATTTCCTGAAGTTTTTTTTTTTTTTTTTAATAATTTGCCAACTGGTTAATAGCTTTGATAATTTTGTTGTTTTTCCTTATAATATCAAGTTTGATCATGTTATCTCTGAATTTTTAAAATTCATTTTACTTGGTAAAATCTTAGAGGGAGACCAATATAGGACAAAGAAGCTACCATTAAAGGATTTCCCTTAAAAAAAGCCCTTTGTGGTTCAGAAGTAAGCCTGGTTTTCAAGCCATTGTTAGGTCCATCAGTTATAGTCTGTACTTAAGGATAAAAGATTTCTTAATGTTTTCTGTGGAAAAATAGGATTCTCTCTCTTTCTACATAAGTAGCCTTCCAAACCTTCATCCTTGGCTCTTTGAACAAAATAGGAGAGGAAGTTAGAAGCTTTTGCAGGAGCTGCAAGTTGGGTGAACATATCTAAGCTAAGGATACCTTGATTTTAGGACCTCTAGTTTGGAATGAATAGATCATATTTTCTCTCTCATCCTTTGGTACTTACTGAGTTGGAAATTTTCACCATGCATGATCTCTTGCAGCAGAAAGCAATGTTAGTACAAACAGGAGGTGTGGATGGAAATCAGTGACACATGCCTCTAATTTTCTTGTCCACATGACCTACACTCAATCTTAGTGATTTTGGTATTAAATCTGCCTACAATTCCCATTTACAAGTAATAGCTTTTACAGAGATTTTTTTTTTCCAGTTTCAGAACATCCATAGTAATATATGGACATGTATGTCTCTGTATACTTACTTCAGACTTATAGGCAATTAAAAAAAACAAAGAAAACTGAAAAAAAAAGTCATGTTGGTGATAATGTTAACTTGCTTGTTCACTTTTTAATTTATTGGAAGTGGAATGAAGTTAAACTCTTAGCCTTTTATCTCTTTGCTTTTTGTCTACTCTTGTTCCTTGTCCAGTTTTGTTTTGGTGTTAACATTTTTATCTCTCAGAATTTGTATATAGAAGATATTATTAACCCAGTTAGCATACTTGTTGCAAATGATTTTCCAAAAATGTCACTTGACTTTCATTTCATGATTATTGCTTACAAAATATTTAATTATATTTTCAGTTATTGATTTTTTTCCCTTAGTTATTTGTTTTACTGTCACTTTTCTGCTTAGGGAGGGATGTAGGCATATTTCTAAATCATATCTTCAGTTCACTGGCAAAGAAATAAAATGAAGTAATTTTTTCCCCAATGTTTTCTTCTTTCTCTTGCATTTTCACTTATATGGCTCTAATCAAAGGGTAAAACTTTTGAGGGACTGTCAAAATAGGCAAGAAATCAAAATTATTTACTAAATACAAAGTTGACTATACCCTTCCTGACATCAATACCAAGCTCTTAGGATTCTCTGGGAAATATACCCTAAGGAGTATATTGTTAATCTTTTTTCTTTTAAGAGAGAAGCTGAAGCTTTACATCATAAAACACTATTAACCTGACAGATTTAAGTAGATCATTTTAGTCCTTTTCCCCCCTCTCCTTGGAAAGTGGCAATCACATCATCCTTACCTTCTTTTTTGTCAAGCATATTTAATAACATGCTCAGAAGCAGATGGACACAACCACTTGATGTGAAATCAAAAAATGTAAATCTTCTCAACTGAGAAATTCAGGTTAGTCATCTCAGAGTATGAACACTTGATCCAGTCTCTTCCCATCTTTTACGTTAAAGCTGGGCCACTTAACCTTCTCCCTACAGATTTAGCTTCATTTCACAATTTAATTTCAGGCTTGGGGAGAAGGAAAAAACACAAATTGTAGAATTGACAAGAATGAGAATAAAATAAAAAAAGATTGTAAACCATTTATAATGGTTTTCCTGCATACAAAGTTACTTACTGGATGCTTTACATATTCTCATGACAATCTTCAATGATAAATTAATTTGTATTATACCCCTTTACAGTGAAGAATTAGAGGTAAAAATGTGCCAAAGGGCATAGAGTAGCATGTTTTCCAATTGGGGGCAGGAGGAGAAGGGGATGACAGAGGATGAGATGGCTGGATGGCATCACTGACTCGATGGACGTGAGTCTGAGTGAACTCCGGGAGTTGGTGATGGACAGGGAGGCCTGGCGTGCTGCGATTCATAGGGTCACAAACAGTTGGACACGACTGAGCGACAGAACTGAACTGACATATAGTATATTAGTTTTGGGTGTACAACATGATTAGATATTGGTATACATTGTAAAGTGATCACCACAATATGTCTAGGTAACTTAACAATCTATTACAATACTTAGTTACAAAAATTCTTTGCCTTTTATTTTCTTGAGGAACTGCTATACTGATTTCCATAGTGACTACACTAGTTCACATTCCCACTAATAGTTCACAAGGGTTTCCTTTTCTGAACATTCTCACCAGCGCTCATCTTTTGTCTATTTAGTATTAACTGTTCTAAGAGGTATGAGATGATACCTCATTATAGTCTTCATTTACATTTCTCTGACAGTGATGCTGAGCAACTCTTCCTGCGCCTGTTGACCATCTGTATGTTGTCTTTGGAAAAATGTCTTTCAGTTCTTCTGCCTATTTTTTATTTGGATTTTTTTTCCCTCCACTGAGATGTGTGAGTTCGTTGTCTATTTTGGATATTAACTCCTTCTCAGATACGTGATTTGAAAATCATTTCTCTTATTCAGTAGATTGCCTTTTCATCTTGTTCCTTTGCTGTGCAGAAGCATTTTAGTTTGAACTTGTACTTGTTTTGCTTTTTATGCTAGATTAAAAAGAAATCACCAAGACCAGTGTCAAAAAGGTTACTTCCTATGTCTTCTTCTTGGAGTTCTTTGGTAAATTCAAGTCTCAGGTCCGTTTTGAGTTAACTTGTGTGTATGTATAGTGGTCCTTATTAATTCTTTTGCATGTGGCTGTCCAGTTACCTCAGTTCCCGTTATTGAAGAATCTGTCCTCTCCTCATTGTATATTCTTGGCTCCTTTGTTATAAATTAATTGATCATGTATGTGTGCATTTATTTCTGGTCTCTTGTTCTGTTCTATTGACCTATGTGTCTATTTTCACCCCAATACTTTACTGTTTTATCTACAAATCTTCTGACCTCTAGGCCAACCTTTGAAACCAGTGGGAGACATTAATCATTCTTACTGCCATTGTTGTTGACACCATATTTCCTTAGTAATAAGACTAATGTCACATACCTGACTCCGTGAGTCCCTGCTTTATCCCAGATTAATCTAGAGCAATACTGTGCATGTATGATTTAGTCGTGTCTGACTCTTTGCGGCCCCATGGATTATAGCCCGTCAGGCTTCTCTGTCTGTGGGATTCTGCAGGCAAGAATACTGGAGTGGGTTGCTATGCCCACCTCCAGGGGAATCTTCCTGTCCCAGGGATTAAACCCGTGTCTCTTAACATCCCCTGAATTGACAATAGGGTTCTTTATCCCTCCTATCACCTGGTAAGCCCCAGAATGATACTGCTGCTGCTGCTAAGTCGCTTCAGTCATGTCCGACTCTGTGTGACCCCATAGATGGCAGCCCACCAGGCTCCTCCCTATATTTCTGTTCTGGAAAGTGTCTAGATTTCCTAAGCACTATCAAAATGTTCTTTGCAACCGCGTCCTCAGTACACATCACTCAGCATCTCTTGTTGTTAATACTCTATTTGCAAACTTAGCCTCCATTGATAAACAGACAGCTCTTTGGACATTAAACACTCTATACCTCAGATTCTCTACCCCTGAGTTGAGATCTCATGAAGAATTGGCAGAAGAATTAAGATAAACAGGATCCACAGAGCACTTAGTACAGTGCTCATCACATAGTAAATGCTACAGAAATGCTTATCAGATTCTTTTAAAGCTCTTTAAAATTCCTGTTTCATTTATAATCAAGATTTCTCTGTTGCACAGTGCCTGAAGGTTGCATTTGGAATCAGCCTTTAATTCATCTTCTGAATCTTAAATGTGGCTTTTCCAGAGTTTTCCATTTACAAAGAGAACACATAGCCTTTATAAATGGACCTTAGACCCCACTGAGTTCACATATCTTTAATGGAGTTGTAAAAGATTTTTTTCATTTTTTAAAAACACTTTTATAAAAATGAATAGCTTTGGACTAAAATAGAAAATGTAGAATTAAAAATATTATACTTCACACTTGGCAAGGGTATATATTGTTTCATAAAACTTTTATGGGATGTGTATGCGTTAGGTTGCAATGTACATTATATATTTTATTCTGGGTCACAGTCATTACAGTGTGAAATAAATGAGTCCATATTATTAAGTATTTAAATTGTATGTTTAGAGTGGCTTGAGAATCATTGAATTCTATAATCTCACTGTCAAAAGAGACATAATATTCTATATATGTTCACAGAATTCAAAGCAATATTCAGTGAATAGTTTTTTTTTTTAGTTTTTGCTTTAAGAGAACATAAGCTTCTTTCTGTATATTTACCCCTTTTTAAATGTCATATTTGAGATTTGAATGGGCAGGAAGAACTGTAAACTGTGCTCTTAAATATTAAGGATAGAAATCCAACATCCCAAGTACTACATTATGTAAAACTTTAGCTGATATATACATGGGCTTTTGGAGTAGCTCAGCTGGTAAAGAATCTGCCTGCAGTGCAGGAGACCTGGGTTCCATCTCTGGGTTGGGGAGAGCCCTGGAGAAGGGAACAGCTACCCACACCAGTATTCTTGCCTGGAGAATCCCATGGACAGAAGAGCCTGGTAGACCACAGTTCATGGGTGGCAAAGATTGATTTAGCTCAATAAAATAGAAATCTTTTCTATGAATTACCTGTTCTTCAGCTAATCTATTTGCCAGTTTCTCCTATAGAAGACATAGTAATTAAAATTCTGCTTTAATATATTAACTTTCATAGTTTTCTTATTTTTCTTTATTTTTAATTCCTTCCCCTTATCTCTCTCCCTTCCTTCCTTGCTTCCTTCCTCCTTTATTTTTAGGAGATGGGACCTTTCTAGAAAATTGGTATAAATCTTGAATAGCTCCTTGAAATGCAATTGTATATACAGGATCAATTTTTTTTTAAAAGATTCACGTATGACTGAACATATTCTTTAGGTTTTTCTAAGTATGGGAGAAACCTCTGTTTTTAGAGATTATGATTTATAGAGAAATAAGGAATAAAGTGAAACAATTTTCTGCCTTTGAAAGGGATATAATTCCCATGAATTCCTTTCACAAAGCATAAAAAAAGATGATTAAGCAAGCAAAACAATTGGCCAGTTCCTTTATCTAGCTGTCTTGAATTGAAAAAAAATTACTTACAATTTAGCTCTATATTTTTATATGGATAAGTGTCTATTAGGAACTCAAGTACATTCATAAAAATAGCATCTGTGAAATCTTAAGATGCCAAAATACTGTTGTCAGATTTTACTGTCTCTGAGAGTCTTGCCATGAAAGGTAAATTAATTATAGTTACATGTAACTTAGGTATAATACGGTTTTGCCCCTCTTAAGTTGTGGAGACTGTGCAGTTGTTATAATTGATCTTGCCTAATTGAAATCTCCATCAAGTATAGACCTTGTTAATCTAATTTAGATTATAAACCCAGTTAGTCTGGAGGGATTTTATAGACCTTGTTACATTCTTTTCACAGATTTTACTCCTCTCATTTCTTCTCTAGAGACATTTAGTCAATCGATGCTACCAAAAAAAAAAAAAAAGGAAACAATGACAGTGGGTTTTTGATGCACCTGGTTTTTTATATACATGCTTCTCAGCTGCATGTATATAAAATGAGTTACCTCCAAGTGCATTTCTATCTTGCCTCTGTTATTCCATACTTAACCTGATCCTATCCCTTTGAATATCTTGAATGGCACCTTGGAGAGGCAGTCACTTGCACATCTATTCAAGAGATTGTTTCTCCTACTCTGATTAAATACTGCAGACAAGTGGTTACTCCAGACATTACTTTTAACTCTTATTCTTCTTATTTAAATATGAAATATAAATTATGACAATCTTCTATTATTGAAATAGCTTTATCTATTGTGGCTTTCCAATTGGCATGATTATGTACCTTGCTTGATGGCTAATATCCAAGCCATATCTGAATTTAGCATTATATTTTAAGTCGGCTTTGAGTGTGGACACTTTGTTAGTAATTGATTGGCTCATCTTCCTCAAACTCCGTCAGTCCTCACATAGCAGCATGTGGCGTGAAACCTGGCTCTGTGGAATTCTCAATTAAGTGTTGATAAAATAGTTACTGCTGCTACTGCTAAGTCGCTTCAGTCGTGTCCGATTCTGTGCGACCCCATAGATGGCAGCCCACCAGGCTCCCCCGTCCCTGGGATTCTCCAGGCAAGAACACTGGAGTGGGTTGCCATTTCCTTCTCCAATGCATGAAAGTGAAAAGTGAAAGTGAAGTCGCTCAGTCGTGTCTGACTCTTCGTGACCCCATGGACTGCAGCCCACCAGGCCCTTCCGTCCATGGGATTTTCCAGGCAAGAGTACTGGAGTGGGGTGCCATTAGTTACACAAATAGTCTAATAGGAGGAGGACTGTGATTTGGACAAAAGGGTAAGTACCAAGAGTAACAAAATAACAAAACACCTTCCATCTTGCTGGTTTTCTTTCAGTCCTTGCCTTTGGCTCTGATACCTGTTATTGGGAATCAGGGGCCATGTGTGATCATAACTGCAGTGTACCTAGCTTGCCATCCTCATTGTTAGCCTATTTTGGCCATTATTCAGACTTCTTGCATATCCTTATCCCCCAAAGAAATCAGCTCATTCTTTGTGAAGACAGTGCTAGTCATGTGCTCCTACACTGGTGTTAAGTACAGATCTCATCTCGAGAAGTCTTGATAGAGTAATTGAGGCAAAAGCCATTATTGTTAAATCCAGAGTTTACCTTCTTCAGGAAGACAAGTGACTTGTGAGCCTGTGAAATCATAAAGTACAGTTTATTCAATGTCAGCTCTGTCTTCTCCATGAATCCCCAGTTTCATACTGACTTTGGATATTTGGAGACCAGGATATGAGATAGCCCAGCTGGGTGTGAAGAGCCAGATGCCCTAGATACTCCTATGCCTCTGAAGATATAGCTGATCATGTGGCAGCCCTGGAGTACTGCCAGCCACTTGTGGTCTATGAAACAGGTGAAATTCGGGAGAATGTGTTCTCAGAGTGTCAATTTTAAATATATAATAAGCTTATAATAAAAGTGATAACAAACCAACAAATGGAATTGCTTATAGAGCCTTACTATGACTAGCAGTGCATCTAGTTCTACTCATGCTTTATCTTGTACCAATATCAACCTATGAGGTAGAGATTATGGTTGACCCTACTTTATAGCTGGAAAAAAAAAATGGCTCTGAGCAAGGTTAAGGAATCTTCCCCCAAGCTGAGCAGTAAGGAAGTCACGGAGCTAAAATTACCCAGAAAAGGCTAACTCTAGAACCAGTGATCAAAACACTGCACTGATTTTGAGGATTTGGGGGAAATTTCAACTCCTTTAACAATGGCAGCCACGTTTTAAAACATATTTATAAATGCTGTATCAAACATTTTAAAACTATGACAACCTTTTTTCCTTTGAGATGAATTGATGAAAAAATTCTTTCAGAATGTTGTTAAGGGAGCAGAGGGTACAGCATTAAAAAAAATCAGCAATTCCAACAATTTCATTTGAATTTAGAAATGAGACTCTATTTGATTCTTTTCAGCTCATTACAGTTGAGCTATATCAAAGAGTTGGACACGACTGAGCGACTGATCTGATCTGATTGTTTAAAAGTAAATTGTTTAATTTATTCAATATTAAACTTATAGCCTGAATTTTAAAAAATAGTTATTATTGACACCTCTTTGAGAATTCAAAGTTAGAGTCACTTCAGTTCAGTCACTCAGTCATGTCCGACTCTTTGAGACCCCATGGACTGCAGCACGCCAGGCTTCCCTGCTGCTGCTGCTGCTGCTGCTAAGTCACTTCAGTCGTGTCTGACTCTGCTCGAACCCATAGACGGCAGCCCACCAGGCTCTGCCATCCCTGGGATTCTCCAGGCAAGAACAATGGAGTGGGTTGCCATTTCCTTCTCCAATGCATGAAAGTGAAAAGTGAAAGTGAAGTCACTCAGTTGTGTCTAACTCTTAGCGATCCCATGGACTGCAGCCCACCAGGCTCCTCAGTCCATGGGATTTTCCAGGCAAGAGTACTGGAGGTGGGTGTCATTGCCCTCTCCCCAGGCTTTCCTGTTCATCACCAACTCCTGGAGCTTATTCAAACTCATGTCCATCGAGTTGGTGATGCCATCCAACCATCTCATCCTCTGTTGTCCCCTTTGCCTCCCACCTTCAATCTTTCCCAGCATCAGAGTCTTTTCCAATGAGTCAGTTCTTCGCATCAGGTGGCCAAAGTATTGGAGTTTCAGCTTCAGCATCAGTCCTTCCAATGAATATTCAGGACAGATTTCCTGTAGGGTGAACTGGTTGAATCTCCTTGCAGTCCAAGGGACTCTCAAGAGTCTTCTCCAACACCACAGTTCAAAAGCATCAATTCTTTGGGGCTCAGCTTTCTTTATAGTCCAACTCTCACATCCATACATGACTACTGGAAAAACCATAGCTTTGACTAGACAGACCTTCGTTGGTAAAGTAATGTCTCTGCTTTTTAATATGCTGTCTAGGTTGGTCATAGCTTTTCTTCTAAGGAGCAAACGTCTTTTAATTTAATGGCTGCAGTCATCATCTGCAGTGATTTTGGAGCCCCCCAAAATAAAGTCTCCCACTTTTCCCATTGTTTCCCATCTATTTGCCATGATGTGATGACTAGAGTCACTTAGGTAATAAAAATATGGCTTGCTCTGCAGTATGCAGGTTTATCTTCTCTTTTGTAAAGTGTAGCAAAGGTAAAGTAAAGCAGTGTTCATTTAACATTTATAATGTTAGCTTTTTTTTTTTTAAGCAGAAGTGATTACTGAACACTTACTACATATCAGGCACAGTAGCAAGCCCTGGGGAAAACAATGATGATTGGTCACATCCCTTCCAGTAAGTGGAGAGAAGAGACAAGTAAATGAAGCAATAAGCCCTGTGTCAAAGCCTGTCCTGCCTGTCCTGGGGATATATGGCACCTAATACCAGCCTAGGAGTGGCACAAAGATCGTGGGATAGAAAAAGTAGAGGAAGCTTCTGTCCGGAGATGTGCTGTGGAAAGCAAGTGGGAGCTAGATGGAGGAGCTGGGTGGCCAAAATCCTAGGCGTATAAAAAAGATGATTCATGGGGTATACATTTTCCTTTTCCAAACTATCAAAAAGAAGAGAGGAAGCTGAGAAATCTGAAAAGGCGTGAGCTGGAGCAGATGGCACTTGGCATTGTGTATCTTGATACATAGTTTTGATCTTGTTCTGTGAAAATGGGGTGTATCAAGATTCCATTTGAGAGTCAGGGTGGGCCATAGTCAGATTTGTAATTTGGGATGATCATCTCTGGTGATGGCAATGTCGGAGCAGGGAGCCAGAATGGGGAAGAGAATACCAGTTAAGAGTCCGCGTGGGTAATAAGAAGCGTGATGCCAGGGGCCTGAATTGAAATCAAGGCAGGGATGACATGCTGACAACTGTTAAACAGGTAGAACTGAAGACTTGGCAGGTAAGTGGATTGGGACTGGGAGAAGAAGTGGTAGGAACATGTCTCAAAAGTCTCCCAAGAATCCAGTGAGAGTATTTTTAAGTTGTTGCTCTTCTTAGAGACTGGGATAAAGGAGAAAGAACAAGCTGGTGGCTCTCTGGTGGGGCTAGGAATGTAGCATGGTTTCCTGGTTTTTGATTCATGTAGTTAGCCAATGGTTAGGATGCCTTTAGAATTTCCATTGTTGACTTACTGGCCCATTTTAATTACTGCTCTGCTAATGAATCAACTGTTTCCTTGTATACAGAGAAAACAAGTTTATATTAACATTTCAATAAAAATGACATGAACGTAATCTCTGATTTACATATTCACTCTTTCCTGAGTATGGAAATATGGTGTGGGGATAGACAGTAGGTCTCAAGTCAAATGCTGCCTGGGTTCAAACCCTGTTTCCAGACTTAAAATTTCTGAGACTTTGGACAAATCACTCAACGTCTTTGTGCTTCGGTTAGTGTATCTGTGCAATGAGGGCGTCCCAGGTGGCACAGTGGTAAAGAACCCACCTGCCAATGCAGAACACATGGGTTCAGTCCCTGGGTCTGAATGATCCCCTGGCGGAGGAAAGGGCAGCCCACTCCAGTATTCTTGCCCAGGAAATCCATAGACAGAGGAGCCTGGCAGGCTCAGTCCATGGATTGCAGAGTCAGATACGACTGAGCATACACACACATAATGAGGTCAGTAACTCCCACCAGGAATTGTTTTGAGGAACAAATTAGCCGGGGTATATAAGGTGTCTGGCACATGGTAATCACAAAAGGTCATTAATTAGCATCTTTTCTACTTCTGTGCTAAATCTTGTTTTTGGAGCTTTGAACACAAGGACAAATGAGACATAATTATATTAGGCTGTGGTACTTTGTCTTTCATTAACTCACTTATCAGATGTGTTTAACACTAGAGAGTTCGTGTCCTTTTCTTTGTAAATAAATTTTAGTTTAGTGACATCCTCTGTTTTTAGAGTTTAAAAAGTAAAAAATGATTTCATTGTTTCCTGGAAAACCATGCTACTCTAATTTAATGGAAAAAGGATGTTGAATTGTGAGCAACTTCATCCTGAGTTTGATAGACCAGTTATCAAAAAAGAGAAACTACTTTTTTCATGTAATTTGGAAACAATTTTCTGGAACAATTTATTTTCTGATTAAAATATTTTAGTCTATTTTGCTTTGTATCATGAGTTGAAGTGCAAAGTATTTACAACACTGTTAGCCAAATATTTAAACAACATACTTTATGGCAAGATTTTCTTTTTCTTTTCTTCCTTCACCTTTACTGTGAACTTATATATCCTGAGAGTGTTTCTTGGAAAACTAAGTGAATACAAATCTGATTTTCCTCCATTTAGTTTTAAACTTTGTGCTTTCAGAGCTGGTTCCATGAACAACAATGAGTGAAGCAAGGCAAAGTTGACTTTCCAGAATGGCACAGTAGTTGTTAGGAAGAGAAGATTTCTTGTTCTAATGGGTAGAAAACTATCTTTTCTTCCCAAGGTAAACAATATCACATCCCCAGACCATGGCGAATACAGAATTGGATACGTATTGAAATAATACATTGGCAGTAGCCATTAATGTTCAAAGCCCTGAGACGTATGCAGCCCCTTCTACTGCATTCCAGAGAATCACCTAGTTGTATGCACCCCCGTAAAGCTTCACTACTCAGTGTGTGCTCAGGGGTACCTGCAGGCTTCTTCAGTCTCCTTTTAGGGTGTTCTTGAGCTCAAAACAGCAAACCAAAGCAATGCTAAAACATGATTCACCTTCTTCATCCACTGTTGAACAGTGAGTTTTCCAGCGACTACATGATGTGTGATATCACAAAGCAAAATTTCCTTGAAAAAATTCAAAATAATAACATTTTCTTCTCTTTTATTAATGTGAATCGTGATGTTGTATTAGTTTCAGGTTGCTTTCCGTATTAGTTGAAAATAATTCATTGAGATTACAAGCAAATCAATATTTAGATCCCATGTTAAAACTAATCCAGCTCAAGAGAGAGAAAATGGATAAGAATTTTTCTACCATTCACCCAAATATTTGTCCCTCCATGAAAATAAAAGTGGAGGATTTTCCATCTCTGATGATCATTTCCAAGAGGCATAATGTATTAGATGGATCTAAGTGGAAGAAATTTTAACTGGGAACATACTTTTAACCAAAACAATCAACAGATTGATTAGAGAATACCCACTAATACTATTTGTCTCTTTTGACTCCAAATAAATGTTAATCATAAATATAAATAATAGTTTGTAGGACATTTAGCCCCATAGAGTCACATAGGTCCCTTCTCTCAGGTAAGACCCTTTATGGATGTCTGTGATGACTAAGCAGGTACAAAGCAGTTATGTTACATTTCTGAGCAGGGGATGCTTGAAAAATTGTTGTCTCTGAGGATTAATGTTGTGGCAGCAAAGGGTGGATTGGCGAGGAGAGACCAAAGTCCAAGAAAATAGCTGGAAGGCTCTTACAGATGTTTGGGATAAAGAATTCCACTGTTAAAATGGAAAAATTAAGAAAAAAAGAGAGAGAGAGAAGATGCAAAAGAGAAACTGCAGAAGGAGAACTCAAAAAATGATGCTCTCGAATTAGGTCACGTTAGAAGCAGCAGAGTCATAAGCAAGTCAAAGTTTCTAGACATTTCTAGTGATTCCAGAAGCTGGTAGATTGTGATAAGGAAGACTTGGTCCATAGGGGAAAAGAAAGAATTCAGTAGTGAGCAAAAGTTTGCTTTCAACGCAGTACCAGCAAGTTAAATGTTTTGTACTAAGTTGTGAATAAAAAAAAATTTTTTTTGGATAAAAATGAAGCATTGGGCATGAAGTCTCCTGGAGCAGAGGAGCAGTGACGAAGTCAGTCAAAAGGAGGTCTGCCCTGAGCTTGAATGAGCTGGAGGAAGGAGATGAACCTGGACCACTGTTGCAAATTGGGTTGTCTCATTTTTTCAGGTAATTTCCACGCACCCTGAGGCTGCAGAGCACTGTGCCAGAATCTAGCTGGAGCTTTATGAACTGTCATGTAGGGGGAGAAAAGAGTGTACAGGTCTATTAAACCTTGAGGCTATAATCACAAGCAATCAACACATATTTCAAATGAAGTGTGAGTTGCTCAGTTGTGTCTGAATCCTTGGAACCCCATGGACTGTGCCTCGCCAGGTTCCTCTGCCCATGGAATTCTTCAGGCAAGAATACTGGAGTGGGTTGCCATTCCATTCTCCAGGGAATCTTCCCAACCCAGAGGTTGAACCCGGGGCTCCGTCACTGTAGGCAGATTCTTTACCATCTAAGCTTAATCATATATGTCATTGTCTTCATTGACTATTTGTGGAACTAACGTCACTGTAATGACAGCATGTTTTTGCACATAAAAAGTTATGTCCATCCGTTACAGAAATAACTAGCACATCTCCTGTTTGGATAGGGGTAAGAATGGCAGCTTCTGACAGTGGGAGATGTACATAGTGAGTGTCACTGTTTATTTATTGAAATTGTCTGAGAAGAAAGAGCGGCAAGTAGGCTAGTAACACACTTAGTGTCAACAGTGGGACGCTAGCACTCTCCTTACATGGCCGATGTTTAACAATACTGTGTATTTATGAGACATTTTAACCTTGGATGTTTTTAACTGTGAAATACCTAGATCATATTATGTATAAAAAAGTATTGACTGGGAATCAAATTTATGGAGAAAAATATCTCCCTTTGGGTTGAAAAATTGACCACTACTAGAATATAATTTCTGAAAATGCAGCCTGAAGGAAATTCACTAGAGGGTAATTTTTCAGTGCAGTAGGCAAGTTTTCACAGGATTCTGACAGCCTCTCTCTCCCTTTCTCTCTTTCTCTTAACCTTTAAGGCATATTTTTGTTCTAAATATGCTTCAACATTATTACTCCTTAAGACATCTTGTTTAATTCATATAGTCATATGACATATGAAGCATAATTAACGCCTAACATCAGAGTCTGGGTTGTTAGTCATGATTTTTGAATGATTAATTTGCAAAACAACATAAACATCTTAAGTTCTAATTTTGATCAGTAATGATAGACACATGTACCATTTTGTGAACAACATCCTAAATAACTTCGCAGCTCCTAGGTTTTTTTTGTTTTGTTTTGTTTTTTCCCCTTTCCTGAAGAATCCAAACACCGTCTGACTTTTCTTTTCAAGAACGTAACACTGGCCGTGTCATCCTGCTCCAGAACCTTCGGTGGTTTCCTACTGTTTGATAAAAGTAGAAAATTCTTAAATTGGCAAGTAAGGATCCTCTAATCCAATTCCAGTATGTTGTCGATCAGTCATGTCCTACTTTTTGTGACCCTGTGGACTGCAGCATACAGGTTTTCCTGCCCTTCACCATCTCCTGGAGTGTGCTCAAACTCAGGTCCATTGACTCAGTGATGCCATCCAACCATCTCATCTTCTTCTTCTCCTGCCATCAGTCTGTCCCAGAATCAGGTTCTTTCCTCAGGAGTCGGCTCTTTGCATCAGGTGGCCAAAGTATTGGAGTTTCAGCTTCAGTCCTTCCAATGAATATTCAGGGATGATTTCCTTTAAGATTGACTGGCTTGATCTCCTTGCAGTCCAAGGTACTTTTAAGAGTCTTCTCCAACACCACATTTAGGAAGCATCAATTCTTTGGCTTTCAGCCTTCTTTATAGTCCAACTCTCACATTCATACATGATTACTGGAAAAACCGTAGATTTGACTAGATGGACCTTTGTCAAAAAAAGTAATGTCTCTGCTTTTTAATATGCTGTCTAAGTTTGTCATAGCTTTTCTTCCAAGGAGCAAGTTTCTTTTAATTTCATGGCTGCAGTCACCATCTGCAGTGATTTTGGAGCCCAGGATAATAAAGTCTGTCACTGTTTCCATTGTTTCCCCATCTATTTGCCATGAAGTGATGGGAATGGATGACATGATCTTTGTTTTTGAATGTTGAGTTTTAAACTAGCTTTTTCACTCTCCTCTTTTACCTTAATCAAGAGGCTCTTTAGTTCCTCTTCACTTTCTGTCATAAGGGTGGTGTCATCTGCATATCTGAGGTTACTGATTTTCTCCCAGCAATCTTGATTCCAGCTTGTTCTTCATCCAGCCTGGCATTTCACATGATATACTCTACATATAAGTTAAATAAGCAGAGTGACAATATGCAGCCTTGACATACTCCTTTCCCAATTTGGAACCAGTCTGTTATAACATGTCTGTTTCTAATTTTTGCTTCCTGACCTGCATACAGGTTCCTCAGGAGGCAGGTAAGGTGGTCTGGTATTTGCATCTCTTGAAGAATTTTCCCCAGTTTGTTATGATCCACACAGTCAAAGGCTTTGGTATAGTCAATGAAGCAGAAGTAGATGTTCTTCTGGAATCTCTTGGTTTTTGGATGATCCAATGGATGTTGGCAATTTGATCTCTGGTTCCTCTGCCTTTTATAAATCCAGCCTGAACATCTGAAAGTTCTCGATTCACATACTGTTGAAGCCTAGCTTTAAAAATTTTGAGCATTACCTTGCTAGCATGTGAAACGAGTGTAATTTTGTGGTAGTTTGAACATTCTTTGACATTGCCTTTCTTTGGTATTGGAATGAAAACTGACCTTTTTTGGTCCTCTGGCCACTGCGGAGTTTTCCAAATTTGTTTGCATACTGAGGGCAGCACTTTAACAACATTATCTTTTAGGATTTGAAATACCTCAGGTGGAATTCCATCACATTCACTAGCTTTTTCGTAGTGATGCTTCCTAATACCCACTTGGCTTCACACTCCAGGATGTCTGTCTCTAGGCGCATGATCACACCATTGTGGTTATCCGGGTCATTATGATCTTTTTTGTCTAGTTCCAGTATGTTTACCTGATTATTTCCCTTACATGGTATACTCATCACCCCCTCTAGGCCTTTACTGATGGTGAGGATTTTAATACTAAGTTTTATAACATAGTAGTAGCCGAAGGTGGCATTTAATAGGCGTTTCCCTTAGGAGCAGTTTTTAATATTAAGTAGTGCACAAAGTTTTAAATATTTCAGGCATTCTTTGTAGATTCCTCTAAGGTACATTTGCTTTTATGAGTAAAGGAAGTAATAGGAGTTGAAAGAAAAGACAGAGGGATGGAGGGAAAGAGAAAAATAAACACAGAAAGAAGAGAGAGAACTCTATCTATTTAGTTGCAAAGTAGTTATGTTACAAATCCAGTCAAATGAGAAGCTCTCCTTAAGAGTTAGTTTGGACACAGATTTCATTCCACAGTTGGACTTTCTTTCTTTTTTCCTCTGGGCCATTTTGGCATAATAACTTATTTTGGGATGTTAAATATTAATAGTTTTATATATTAATGATAGGCCTTTGCTATATTAAATTATAAAATCTATTCTATTAATGGTAAAAGTCCATATCTTATGAGATGGTGTAGATCATCGTAACAACCAATACTTCAAATTAAGAAAAAGAAAAAAAACCTCTTGGAGCTTAGTACTGACCTGGTTCCATTTTATATTCAAATGTTACCTTGAATGTCTTGGTCTTTTCACTATAATCTATATAGATAAGTGTTAGTTGCTCAGTCGTGTCCGATTCTTTCTGACCCCATGAATTGTATCCTGCCAGGCTCCTCTGTCCGTGGAATTCTCAAGGCAAGTATGCTGGAAAGAAAGAAAGAAAAAAAAAATACTAGAATGGTTTGCCATTCCCTTCCCCAGGGGATCTTCCTGACCCAGGGATTGAACCTGAGTCTCCCCTGTATAGGTTAATCTAGTAGCTTTTACAAATTTGTTTGTGTTTCAGATTAAAACTATTGAGTGCTCCCATTTTTTATATTTTTGGGCATATCCTTTTAGTCTCTCTAAATTTCTTCTCCTGACTCCTAATATCCTTTATAATGATTCTTCTCTCTATCTGAGAAATTAGGTATTTTTTCTGTCTGTCTGTTTTATGCCCTATGCCAAGACTTCCTCAGTAGATGACGTTGGATAAGTTCCTAACCTGCCTGAGCCTATATATTCTTGTCTGTATAATGGGGATAACACTAACACTGACTTCAGTGAGGTTATACATGTAGAGAAGCTGATGTGTGCTTAGATTATAGTAAGCACCCAATAATAAGCATGCTGTTAGAACGTGTGAAGCCTGTGTGGGTGAATGTTTAACTGAACATCTTACTGTAGCCCTTGTGTCTATCCTGAATGTCAGATTGGCTGAGAAGAAGAGGTGCAATCTAGTGCTCAACAAGCCTTCTTTCATAGACTTGCTGTGAGTAAGCAGCATGATATTTTAGAATTCAAGTATTTTTGAAACTCCTTTTGAAAGTATGGTTCCTAGGCAGTAAATGGTCCTTTATTCCACTACATGGCACCAGTAAAAAAAGAAAAAAATCATGAAGAAATATTGAGTAATTCCTTGCTAAAAAATCCAATTTTTAATGTATAGAGTTAGGCATGAAATAGTTTTATTTTACAGTAATTGCTAAGTTTGGCTATTTTGTGAAATATTTTGATCAGGCCTCATTTATTTAATTGACTTCACTTCTCTATGTATTCATTAAATAGTTCCACAAATACTTACTAAACATATACTATATGTTTGGCACATTGCTAAGTGCTTAGAATACTATGGTAAACAAATAAGGCTCCTCGTCTCAGAGAGCTCGCCATCTCTAAATAACTTCTCGGTGTATTTATATCTTGACATTAAAATTGACATGGAACATTTCTTGAAAACCAATTAGGAAAACATCTACACTAAAATTATATTTTTCCTGTACTATGTAATTTTCAAAAACACTACCGCTGTGTAACATATACAGATATAGCCAAATAATGTCAGTGTGATGAATTAAAAGACACATTGCCTTTTCTTATTTACAAATTAGATTTTGAACTGTTTATTTAGGTGCAGTTTAGCATAAAATATCTCTAATTTTCTCATCATTCTGGTAAAACTACTTCAATATTCATCTATATTATGTGTAATGAAAGCATAGCTTGGATTTGACAGGGAGAAACATCGATTTTACATATAAATTCTGACCATTTATGCACTTACATGGGTTAATTTGCAATCAGACTTGGTAGGAATCAGAATATATGAATAAAATTGTACACAAATGCGCAACAAGTAAAAACAGTGCTTCTATTTTTCTTGAATACTGCAGTGAAAAACTGAGAAGTGGTATGTATGATCATATACGTACCTGGTCTTTCAAAGATGCAACTTGCTGGGTTTTTTTTTTGTTTGTTTTTCTTTTCCAATGATGTAACAACAGCTCCTAATATACGGAGCAGATGCACACTTATAATAAGCTTCTAAATATTGTGGTAAAAACCAGAAAAAAACTTTGCTTAATATCACATTGTTTAGAAGGTTGGTGGATTGAAGAAGGGATTTTTTTTTTAAGCCACTCATAATTTTGATGTATTTTTCTCAGTTCTAACCCCAAATGTGTTGAATACACAAAAAGCGTTTTCCAGGGCTGAAGCTTAGGCTTCCCAAACATACATCTCTCAAATCTGCTTAAGATGTTACTATGCAACCCAGTTTTATTTTTTCATCCATTTGCATTTTTAGATGCGTTTCTCTCCCTCTCTGGTTATTAAAGTTGGCGGCTGCATGGGGGAGATAGTGAGGCCCACTGTATGTCGGTGTCTTTGTGGAAATCACCTGGGGCCGAGAGTTCCGTCTTTCTCACCTTATCGTATCTGGAACACAGATTTGCTCTGCTCGTCATATTTTGGCATCTGTGAATCACCGTCATGTTGTCATATTCACAGTTACAAAGTAGCCGATGGGAAAGGAGCCAACTACTTGAGGCCCTTTCAATGGGGGGAAAAAAAAAAGTCTGATTTCAGCATTATTCATTGGAAATGCTACTTGTGAAAGCATTTACTTCAGTTTCTGAGATGCTGGCAATGACTTTAATAGGCAATGCATAATCTTGCTTTTTACAAGTGCTCCTATGTACTAGAGAGTGAAGCAACCAGTAATTATTGAGAGCTACAGGTAAAACGGCAAGTTTAGGAACCCAGAGGGAATACTTATCTGTGACTTATTTACATTTTATCAATAGTTGCTGCAACTTAAATGGACAATGAACAAATCATGTCAATAGAGGTTATTTATGAGAATTAATTCTCTTAATCATGTACTAATCCCTTATCATTTTACCTTTCTTCATAAATTAAAATGGGCAAAATTAACACTAAATTTTAAAATTAAGTGAATTCAGGGTAAATCCTGAAAAATAATAGCAAATAAATTTGTTAAAAGAAGAGATCTAATGTTTTTAAGTGAAGTTAAAATCCATCATAAGTATAGGCAAAAATGCTAAAAATATTTTAAACATTATGTTTTGTTTTAGCTCTATATGTTTAGTAAAGGTTTCTCAGTAAATTAAGTTCCCATCTCTGTGTACCTATCTCTTTGTATATTATTTAAGTTAAGAGGATTCCTTTTGGTAAACTTCATGGAGATACAGGGTGTAAACACACACATGCACAGAGAATGACTCTACAACTTCTAACTTCATTAAGGTTCTTCCAACTCAACCTAAACTTTGAATTTATGAATCTTCTCAAATGGTCCCCTAGTAATTTTATGCACATTTTGCTGTTGTTTGAATGACTGTGGTGACAAGATGGCAGTGCTAAGGCAAATATCCCAGGAAAGCTATTCACTTACAATGGAGTGTATAGATATTTCCTTAAGCAAGCATTTATAAAACTTTTATTCTATGAATACTATTTGTGGTGGTATACTTTGAAAAATAAATCTCAAAGGACTGTAGTTCAATACTTTTGGAAATTCTACACATTCGAGTTTTACTTAGAGCTTCATAATGAACATTAACCTTTAAAAGTGTCTGCAGAATCCTTCAATAAAAACACTTTACAAAAACACTTCAAAATATATTTGGCCACCGACTATTTTTTCTCCCTTAAAACACAGTTGTACCTCAGGGAACATATTTTGTTTGGAAAATCTATCTTAACAGAGAGACTTATGGCTGCTTAAAACAATTGAAGTGTCCTTCAAAGCAGAATGGTGAGCTACATACGTATTCTAGAAGAATCAGCTTATTTAGTTTTTTGGCAGTTCTGTTCTAGACCCACATCTTAATCATTCAGACAACCGCATCATTCAGAACACCACTCCTAACACAGGAATGCTAGTCTTTCCTAGGGCTTGCATCTCCAAATCTTCACAGCGGAGTTGTCTAAGTTTTCAGTCTTTCTGTGGATGGTATCAGAAGGAAATGGCAACCCACTCCACTCTCCCTGCCTAGAGAATCCTGTGGACAGAGGAGCCTTGTGGGCTGCTGTTCATGGGGTCGCACAGAGTCAGACATGACTGAAGCGACTTAGCATGCATGCATGCATTGGAGAAGGCAATGGTAACCCACTCTAGTATTCTTGCCTGGAGAATCCCAGGGACAGAGGAGCCTGGTGGGCTGCTGTCTGTAGGGTTGCAGAGTCAGACACAACTGAAGCGACTTAGCAGCAGCAGCAGCAGATGGTATGAGGCCCAGGCCCACACTGATGACATATGGGAACATGTTGAAGCTGGGTGGCTCAGCCTGCAGAGGCTTGAAGCAAGGTTTCCATTCCTGGCCAGAGATTAAGTGGGGTCATGGCAATGAGAGCACCAAACCCTAGCCACTAGACCAGTGATCAGTGACAAGGGCCTGGCCCTTTGGCTTTGCAAAAAAGATTCCCCACAAAGATGGAAAGGGGTGAAACAAATAAAGTGTTTATTAGGAGGAAAAGAGTATTATGCCTATGGATACACAGTCCCGCAGACTCAGAGTTGCAGTCTTGTGAATCATTTTTATGGGACATTTCTTCCAGGGTTCCTTTGGTCAGTCATCTTAATTTGCCTCGTTCTGAGTCCATATTTGGTTTATCTCTGTATCCTCTCACGTGTGTACATGCATCTCTTAGCCGAGATTAGTTTTGCCAAAGAGGACTTTGGGTAGTTGGCATCACTTACCATAGGATGACACTCCCTCCATTTTTGACCTCCAAGGAGGCTTTCTGTGAATGTGTAGTCAGGAAGGTATCCTGGCTTTGAGAATGAAAAGTACGTGGTCTTTCATCTCTTATCTGGGCAGGGCCCAGCCTCCTCTCTCAATTGTCCTGCTATTCTTGTCTAGGAGTTATCAGTCCACAAGGAATGAATCGCCAATTGCTTTCCTCTCTGGGGCGTGGGGACATCTACTTCCTGCCTCAGTGTGAACCATTTTGCAGAAATACATGCGTGTTAAATGAGATGATCTTCTGAAATATGGCAAACAATTAATGCCTTTAATATAAAAAGAACTTCTACAAGTGAATATGAAATAGATCAAGAGTCTATCAGAAAAATAAGCGAAGTATATGAACAGGCAAATTCCAGGAATGAGAATAAAAGTAAGCTAAGTACCTGTGGCGGATTCATTTCAATATTTGACAAAACTAATACAATATTGTAAAATTTAAAAATAAAATAAAATTAAAAAAAAAAAGAAATTTGCCTTCAATAGTGGACATGAAATCCAAATTAGAGCAAAATGAGATCTCATTTTCTTTCACCCATCAGATTGCCATGTGGATTCACGTCTAGAGCTGGTGAAAGTGTAGGGAAATTGACACTCTTAATTTACCAGTGGATTATGAATTATAACTTTATTTAAAGTATAGTCTGTCAGTAGCTATTAAGATTTTAAGTGTATCTCTTGATCCAGTATATTTAACTCTGGAGGAAAAAAAAGAAATAGACATTATAAATTTCTTCCTGGCTGAGTTCTTCAACCTTCCCTCCCTCTTACCTCCCAGCCTTCTGCATCCATCTATACAGATCCACCTCCTTATCCCGTCCACTGTTAGCTCAAATGCCACTGCTGAGTCAGTCAAGGTGGAGCTGAGCATCTGGGTAGCACTGCTTATGGTGAACTTAGAGCCGCTGCTGTTGGCCAAGTTCCAGGTACCACTAACCCACCCAGTCACCATCTCTAGAAGCTACTTCTCCCACTATTCTTGTGATGTTTTTCGGTTGAGATGACTTTCTTTTGCAGAGGATGAAGTCAGGCTTCTTAAATCTCGAGATTTCAGCTTTTGGGAAATGTAGCTCATTCAATTCATACACACATCGCTGCCCCTCCCTCAGTGCACACAGGATCTACACGGTGAATGTGAAAGGTTTCCTGAAAGACGCTGGTCCAGGGTAGTTGGTGGTTTTAGTAGCTAAGTGGTTTCTGACTCTTGCGTGGACTGTAGCCCACCAGGCTCCTCTGTCCTTGGGATTCTTCAGGCAAGAATACTGGAGTGGGTTGCTATTTCCTTCTCTGGAGAATCTTCCTGACCCAGGAATCGAACCCAGATCTCCCGCCTTGCAGGAAGATGATTTACTGGCTGAGCTATGAGGGATGCCCCGCCCAGGGTAGCAATCCTTTCTGACTCTGTGTCCTTAAAGACTAGTTGACTGTCCTAGACTCCTTTCAATCTCAGGGTAACTTTGCTCCCAGGAACACTTGGCCTTCTCGATCGGGCCTTGGTCATTAGCGATTTAGATGACCAAGGATGACCATTGGATGTGTTTGTATAACGTTCTAATTCAGACGACAGTTAGGAACTCAGGGTCCTCTGGAGCTACCTCCATCTTTTATGCAGATACCTGGGAGGAGCATTGGCACCCTGCCTTAAACACAGCGAAATACACTGAGGAAGGGCTGATGACCATCTCTCATCAGACCCTTGCCCAGCAGAATATCCTGCTAAAATAACTGAAGATGATGGAAATTCTCACACCGAGGCTGCCTCATGGCGTTTAGATGCCAGTTCTCTGAAGACAGTGATCTGGAAGCATTGTTTTCCTGCCCTTGTTTACCTAATCAAGCTCATTCTTATGAACCACACATATTCACTCTCTCCTGCTGGCAAGAACAGCCTCTCCAGGAGTCCAACCCACCACACTCATCAGGTTTAATTTCTGCCTAATTGTCTGCCTTGCCAGACCCTCCTCCTCTGTTCAGATTCTGATTTCAGAGTCCCCTGGGGTGAGCCTTCTTCTCTCTCCCCCACCTCTTCTCATGAGATCATCCATCTTCCCAGTGTCAAACTCAGCCTTTATTTTTATACCTAAATGTGTATCTCTAGCCCAGAAATTTGGCCTTCCCACCATTTGGCAGTGTCTGGAAACATTTTCAACACAACTGTGTGAGGGATATACTGTCATCCGGTAGAGAGGGGCAAGAGACGCATGTGCTCTTTGTAGGGTAGTTCACAGCACAGGGCAGAAGCATCTGGACTAAGAGTGAATAGTGTGGAGGTTGAAACTCCCTGTTGCTGAGTGAGACAAGTTCTGTTCTAGAATCATGTATGCAACATTACCACTTACGTGTCAGTGTGGTCCACACACTTGATATTGATAAAACAGAAATATTTTCTTCCCCAATTCTCTGTTATTTTTCCTGTTTCAGTCCCATCTTGGTAAATGGCAGCATATCCTATTTTGCCTCCCTGAGACTTGGGAGTTAATGGTGCTTTCTCTCTGTCTCATATCCAATCTCTCTCACATCAGCAAATCCTGGGAGCTCTATATCCCAGCATCATTCTGGCACCATCCCTCTGTCTCTATGTCACTTGTAACTGCTGTATCCAACCCCCATCATCTCTTTCTTGGTCATTACAATAGCCTCTTAACTGCTTTCCTGGCTTCCACCCCTGACCCTTGCTAGCAATTGACACAACAACAGAATTTTAAAAATATAAATTGGACCAGTGCCAGCCCTCCTTCCAAACCTCAGTGTTGTCCCTTTTGCACTTACAAAACCACCCTGAAGTCAAAACCTGGGCCTATGCCCATCTTCCTGACCGTGCTCAGAAGCCTTCCTACTCAGAGGATTTCTGCTTACAGATTGCAGCAGCTTTATCCCCATCCATGCCTTCCCTGTTGGACTTCCTTCTTCCTGGAAGGTCCTACTGCTGGATTCCTCCCAGACTGATGGCTGCTTGTCATTCATTAGTATCTTCGATCAAGTGTCACATCTTCTGAATGTACTTTCAATGTTATACAAAATGCAGTGGCCTCTCCCATCCACTGGGAGTGTGTCACTTGTTCTCTGACAGTATTTAAGTGGCTTTGTTCATTTTAATAGCACTTTTAAATTTAGATATAATTGAAAAGTAACATAGTTCTAGGTATACAACATAATGATTTGATATTTGTATGTATCGCAAAATGATTACCACAATAAGTCTGGTTGACGTCCATCCCCATACATCCATCACCGTACATTGTTACAATGTTTTCTTAGTAATGAAAAATTTTAAGATCGATCTCTTAGCCAAATTTCAAGTACACAATTCACTATCAGTAACTATCGTCACCATGCTATTCCCTCCTCATGGCTTATTTAATTTATAGTTGGAAATTTGTGTTTGGTAACTCCCTTCACCTTTCCCCCCACTCCACCCCCACCAGTAATTAGCAGTGTTCTCTGTATCCATGAGCTTGGTTATTTATTGTAGTGGTGATGGTGGTGGATTTGTGGATTTCAGTTACAATTTGTCTTGCTCTGTCTGATTTATTTCACTTAGCATAAGACCCTTAAGCCTATCCGTGTTGTTGCAAATGGTAGATTTTCTTTCTTTCTCATTCCTGAATTGTATTCCACTGTATATACATACCGCATTTTTTGATCTGTTCATCCATCAGCAGACCCAGAGGTCATTTCCAAATCTTGACTGTTAAAAATAATGTTGCAGTGAACACTGGTATATAAATATCTCTTTGCCATAGTCTTTTGTTTTCTTCACATATATTCCCAGAAGTGGAATTGCTGGATCATATGCTTATTTGACTTTTTAATTTTTGGAGGAACCTCCATATGGTTTTCCACAGTGGCTGCATCAATTTACGTTGCCACCAACAGGGCACAAGGGTTTCCTTTGCTCTACATTCTCACCAACACTTGTTATTTTTGTCTTTTTATTATTAACCATTTTGACAGGTGTGAAGTGACATTTCATTTTGGTTTTGATTTGCTTTTCTCCAGTGATTGGTACTGCCTAACACCCTTTCATGTAACTGGCCTCCTGTATGTCTTCTTTGGGAAAAATGTTTATTCAGATCTTATTTTTTAACCAGATATACTTTTTGCTGTTGTGGTGTGTGAGTTCTTTTTGTATGTTGGATATTAACATATTAAGAGATACTATTTGCAAATATTTTCTCTCGTTCAGTGGCTTGACTTTTAATTTTGTTGATGATTTCCTTTGTTGTGCTCTGCTTTTTAGTTTGATTCAGTCCCACTTGCATATTTTTGCTTTTGTTGCCTTTTGTCATCAGATGCAAAGAATCATTTCCAAGATGTGTCAAAGACAGTTTATGTTTTCTTCTCAGAGTTTTATGGCTTTAGATTTTTTATCCAAGTCTTGGATCCATTTTGAAGTAATTTTTATGTGTGGTTAGGGTTCTGTATGGAGAAGGCAATGGCACCCCACTCCAGTACTCTTGCCTGGAAAATCCCATGGATGGAGGAGCCTGGTAGGCTGCAGTCCATGGGGTCGAGAAGAGTTGGACACGACTGGGTGACTTCACTTTCACTTTTCACTATCACGCACTGGAGAAGGAAATGGCAACCCATTCCAGTGTTCTTGCCTGGAAAATCCCAGGGACGGCGGAACCTGGTGGGCTGCCGTCTATGGGGTCGCACAGAGTTGGACACGACTGAAGCGAATTAGCAGCAGCAGCAGCAGCAGCAGCAGCAGCAGGGGTCTGTAAGTTAGGGATCTGGTTTTCTCTTTTGTGTGTAGCTGCCCAGTTTCCTCTGCATCATTTATTCTCATTAAATGATGCAGACTAAATGATCGTTTAGTCTCAATAGGAGACTGTTCTTTTCCCCAGTGTGTATTCTTGGGTCCTTTGTTATAAATTAATTGACAGTGTTTGTATACATCTAGTTCTGGGTTCTGTTTTGTTTCACCGATCTATGTCTGTGTGTACGCCAATGCTATACTGTTTAGATTACTGTAACTTTTTAATATAGTTTGAAATCAGGGAACGTGATGCCTCCAGCTTTACTCTTTCTTACGATTGATTTTGCTGTTCTGAGCCTTCTATGTTTTGTTCATCCGGTTCTCCTTGGTGCACTCACATAAAGACCCCTGTCTCCTGTGTTGGTTAGATTAATTATGGTTTTCATCAATACAAATGATCAGCAATAAAGCATTCACTGTTAGCCTGACACTAAAAGCTTTGTAGAGAGGCTA
Source organism: Bos grunniens (assembly GCF_055505025.1). Classification (NCBI taxonomy): domain Eukaryota; kingdom Metazoa; phylum Chordata; class Mammalia; order Artiodactyla; family Bovidae; genus Bos; species Bos grunniens. Next base: position 13,184,477 of record NC_141191.1, read on the forward strand.
GAGATCATAGTTCTAAAATTGAGTAAAATATTTTAAGATGATATAGCTTGGACATCTTTTCCAAACTTTGCCTGCCTGCCAAAATCAACAATTTCCCTCAGTTCTCTCTTCTGTGGTCATTCTCTCATGGAAATAGTCCTCTGTTACCTAACATTGTATTTATTCCTATTTCATTTTCTACTAGATTATGGATTTGCTTAAAGGCAAAGATTCTGTGTATATTTGTATCACTTGCAGCATAGTGCTCCGCCTAAAAACAAACAAACAAACAAAAAAAACTCTGAGACTCCTCTGTATAGCCAACGTATTTTAGATGTTGTGCAAAAAAATTTGTGATATGTATTTGGTACTCATATTTTTATTACTACTTGATTTTCTGCTGAGTTCAGGGTAACTGAAGCAATATAGTATTTCATATTCAGTAAAGCCTAACTTATATAATAAATATCACTTGGTAATAATATACCAAGAAGTAGAGCAATAGAGTCACTGAAACTGTTACAAAAGCTAACAGTTGAGGGTGTTAATATTGAGGGTGAATTATGTGCCCAGCCATATTCTAAATACTTTTAATATGTTAACTCATTTAATCTTCATAATAGCCCTATGAGATAGTGATTATTTTCCTCTTTTGACATTTGCTGAAACAGTGGCAGAGAGAAGTAATTTGCTGAAGGTCACACCATAACAAAGAACTACTAAGCGCCCTTTCAACCTAGGCAGTAGGATTCCCAAGTCAATATCCTTAACCTCTAACCAGTCACTTTTGATAAAAAATACAATTGACTTTGTACAGGACTGTATAGCTTTAAAGTAAAAGAGTTCTTTCCATCTAGATGTGACTTCTTAAAATTCCAGAATGGATTTATTGCTGTATACACTACACAATTACAGATGTCTCAGCCTTCCACTAATTTTGGTGATAAATAATATTTCTGCTTTCCGATACAATGACAAATTCTTTTTTTATCCTCTATGAAAATGCAAGACTTTAGTTGAATACAGTAACATATCTCTGCATAGTTGGATGGGGGAGGGTGGAATGCAGGAAAATAAATCACTCTACCAATGCATCTTGGCAGCGTAATCATCTATTTCTAGCAAAGAGCAAAATAGACATTATATGACACACTCTTATTTGAGATAATCTTTTATGTTTTGTGGTTAACAATCCAAATAAATCAATGTGAGCAAAATTTAAGACTAAAAAGATAACCCCAAATCCCTTTAGTTGTCCTTTCTATCAAAAAGAGTACAGTTGTTATTTACAGCCACAATGAACCATGCTAATTTTCGCAAGAGGCTAGAGAGGCAGCATATTCACTAACAATAGATTTGCATAACAACGATGAAATGCACAAATAAAAATCTCCATTAAAAGCTTGTTAGAGGCCAGCCTGAAAAAGAGAAATTAAAAAAGATTCTGAGGACATCTCTCACTAGGTAGCCAACTCAACGCTAAGAGCCATCTGGTCTCTTTTCATGCTCCATATCCACTGTCCTCACCAACGTAGACATGGACATGGTTTTTGGTCCTCTAATTAAGTGGAATCAATGTGGAATGGTAGGGCCGAGCTGCAAGACCATTTGCATCATTTTTTTGACAAGGTAATTGCCCGTCAGTAATTAGATTTCAAAAGGATCTCGCACCAAGGGAACGAAAACGTTCAGCAGAGAGATGACTGCTTTCGTTTACTAAATCTTAACTTCACAGTGTCTTAGATAAATCATAGGTTGAGACACCACACTGCCTTATAGATGAAAAAATGTGGTATTTAGGTGTGCATTTAAAAGTCAGGAGCCAATTCTACAACGGAAACAGAATTTGGAGGAAATAAAATCTTTTCTTTACCACCTAGTAGCTCTATGCCTTTGAGATAGCATATATGTCTTGGTTTAATTTTGCTCAATTATAAAATTAGAATGATGTACACCAAAGGGTTGAGCCAAGTCTCCCAAGTTTTTCCTGAACTTCAACAATCTGAAACCTTTGGTCTGTTAACCCATCATCTTCTCTTACCTCTCATTCTTCTTATTTCTTACATGATATACTCAACTGAAAATTGGAGCTGTTGTCACTCATGCCAAACCTGGGAAGATATTCTATAAACTTCTGTTCACAGATGGTCAAAACTCCATCAGTTATACCTCTTAAACATTTTGGGAATGTTGCTTGCTGCTGCTGCTAAGTCGCTTCAGTCGTGTCTGACTCTGTGTGACCCCATAGACAGCAGCCCACCAGGCTCCCCTGTCCCTGGGATTCTCCAGGCAAGAACACTGGAGTGGGTTCCCATTTCCTTCTCCAATGCATGCATGCATGGTAAGTCACCTCAGTCATGTCCGACTCTGTGTGACCCTGTGGACAACAGCCCTCCAGGCTCCTGTGTCCATGGGATTCTCCAGGCAAGAATACTGGAGTGGGTTGCCATTTCCTTCTCCATATGTTGCTTAATTCTCCCTTTGTTCACTTCCCATTGCCTCTGTCTCTGTTAAGTTCTTCACCTTCTCAGTTATGGATTCCGTAAAAAGTCTCTCAATAGGCCTGTTTCCCTAACTGTAACCAGCCACCATACTGCTAACCTGATTATCCAAGTAAAAAATATGGTATTGGTCTTTCTTTTTAGAATCCCCTGTATCCTTCAGTAGAAACATCTTAACAGATATAAGGATTTGGGCCCTTCATCATTACTTCCTTTCCCCTCTAGTTTAGCCAAAGTGATGTACCGAATAAAATTCTCCCCCTTGTCTTTGACTTTGATCTACTCTTTTGCCACTGTGTGATTAAATTCCACTGTCTTCAAGAGTCACAGTTGGACAACCTTTAAATAAAGGAAAATGCATTACCTCACTCACCCCAATAGTGTGTATCTCACACACACACATGCACACACACACACGCACGCACGCACGCACGAACTTAACCAGAGTACTGAACGTCTGAAAGAAGAGGCCCATTTCAAGGACCTCAGTGTTCATATAGCCAGCTCTTTATTTACCCATCTCCATGGAGATTTCATTTGAAAACTGATGGTCTGAGGGGGACATCTACTGCTCCCACTTGTGCTCAGAGAGGATTTTGCTTTGGCCTGATTACAAAGAGGGCGGCGAGCTCTTAGGAGTGTTGAATAGCTTCCTCTCTCCTATCCTCACATCCAAACCATCATCAGTACATTCAGGTGGAGGAGTAAACTTCAGCTGCTGCAGCCCATGGTTGGGAATTAGCTGATAAATGTGAATGTGTTGATGGCGGAGAGAGAAGCTGATAAGAGGCTGGAAATTGGCAGCTCTGGGCTTGCCCAGAAATGAGCCCAGGTTGCCCAAAAATGGAAGTGATTTGGGCTGTGGTCCAGCTGCTGAAAACCTTGTAAGTTTATCTCACACTGTTGTGATTTTACTTAAAAATATTTAGGGGGGTTCTTTTTATGTTAGCTGCTTTGTACAGGAAAGGGACAGTGAGGACATCTTACACTTTATGTCACATAGAATGTGGGCAACCATCAGCCCTTAAGGCTCATCAGCTTCTCCTTGTTTTCACTTAAAATTGGGCTTCCCTTCTGAGCATTCACATAAAGCTGATGCTTCCTCCACAGAATGTGTGCCGCGTGGATGGGCTTGCTCAGACCTGTCCTCCTCGATTCCATGTAATGCATGGGCACCTAGCTTTCATTGGTCTGAGAAGTTCCCCATTTGGATGGTAGATTGAGGTTCACTCTACCTGTAGGGAATTAAGCAGAGCTCAAACTTTCTCTCTGCAGTCTTGAAAAGAGAAAACTGAGCAAAACACAATTGCAGTTTTGCAAAAGAGATCCAGTTTAGGATTCTTGGGAAGAATCTTAGAGGAAAAAAAAAAAAGTTTGAAATTTGTAAGTGAAGTCAAAGGTCATAAAGGTGAAAGGACTTTCTCAGCTTTCACACTGGCCAAGATCCTGGCCTGAGACCAGGAAGAGGGTCACTGATGGGAGCAGAAAAATAGGCCAGTATCTGTAATGTCATGAGAAGGTGTTGTGAGAAATTAGAAAAAGTCAGAAAGTTTCAGAGCAACAAGCCTTAGAAGCCAGGTCAAGGGTTTTCACATTCATTCTGAGTGATAACCAAAATATTTAAGTAGTGCTAAAACTTGATTATATCTGTTCCTTCTTAAAAACAAAAACAAACAAAAGAAACAGTTCTCTGCCATCTGTATGGATAATGGATCAGAGATGGGGTTAGGTGTGTGCACAGCAGAGTTATGGAGGCCCCCTAACAAGGTGAGTGACAGTCATCGTAAGAGATTGTGGAAATTAATCTATTGTGGTGGTTTTGAGGAACAAAAACTATTTATCTTCAAGGACTTGAAGTATTTTATTTTTTTGTCCTGAATGTTTCCATTTATATCAAAGCAAAGAGACACCTAGAAGTCATCCCTATGGGCAAGTGGACATTGTATGATTTAATCAGTTTTGCCCTGAATGGCTGAGAAGGGCATCTTCAGAGAGGGAACATGTCCTGACGTTTGCAGGGGGCGGTCAAGGGCCATACGAGACTGGGGGACCGGGGGTGACAGAGGATCTTCCAGGAGCACAGCCCAGCCCCACATCCAGCAGCATCATCAGGTCACCTCTCCTTCCATCCCTGAGCGCCTCTTACCCTGTGTCTAAATCTTATTAGAGAGTCCATCTAGGACTAGAGTGAGAAGCGATTTTCCTGTCCTGACAATTTAACACTCAAGTGAACTCAGATGAATTTACACCAGGAGCCAGCTCTGTTTGCAAATTAGTATCAAGACGTTATCAATTTTGCAAGTCTTTGACTCTTAACTTGTTTTGAGGATACAGTTAAACTCGGTTAAAATGATATTTTTTCAATACCTAGAGGCACCTCTCAATATCAAGATTTGTGATACACTTAGACAGTAGGAGAAAAATGCATCTGTGTAGTCTTACATATGCAAATAGAGTTCATAAGAAAATTATTCTTGATTTTTTTTTCTTTTTTGCTTCTAAGAAAATGAATTCAGGTCCTGTGGGAAAGAAAGTACCGTCAAAGGAGTTTCTTCTACGGCTATTATTTCTCCTAGTATAGCCTAGCCTCTGATTAGGATTAAATGTTATATTGATTCAAGCCAGTGTTGTTTCAAGTACAATCTTGGCTGCATATTGTGTGGAACCATGACTTTGATTCATCTCAGTGACAGTTGTCAGGCATTGTAAATAAAAATCTCTCTGACTTTAATGTGTTCCAGTGAAAAGTATGTGAGAAATTCAAATAACTAATGCAATATTTGACAAGAGTACATCTTATATTAATAACTTGTCTCTGGTATTTTATTTTTATTTAGTAGAAATGAAAATTGCTCTAACACCTAACCCTTAAAACTTCCAGCATAGACATAAACTCACATGTGTCGTATTACAATCACTGAGCAGAAGGTACTGAAATCTACAGACATGACCTCGATAACGTGCCCCATAATTTCTGTTTTTGCTCTCAAACATGAAACTCATTAGCTTTTGTGCTTTCAGTGCACATGCACTGAACAGAAAGGCGTTTAATTATTATAAGCAAGGAGGTGATTTTAATTTTTAGTGAAAAAAGAAGCTAATGAGATCAGGAAAAGTTTTTAAAGTTGGCCTATAATTGTGCTGCAGATAACAATGAATCATCCTTTATATTATTTACTGGAGACCAATAAATGATATGTTTTATTTTAACAGGCAATTTGCTGCCATAACTGTGCTTTTCCTCTAAAAGGTAAGTGCATTTTAAGAATTATTATATAAAATTATCATGGTTTCTGATTTATAGCTTCGAAGAGCCTATTAATTTTAAAGTCTCATGGTTGACAGCTGTGTTGTTCAAAGGCAAGGATATATAGTATTAATTATCTCAAGCTCCAGATTATTGTTCATGGTGGAGACATTGCATATAAAGGACAGACTGGCACTTTTTTCTCTTTTAGTAGGAATAATTAATTAACCTGGTGACTTTAAAAGAAATACCTGTTGAAGTAAAATACAAAGAATGCAGTTTTAGTTTTGTTAATTTGCTTCACTTCTGGATGGCTTTTGACACTTTTCATGGAAATTACCAGCCAATTGGAGCTTGCCTGCAGTTTTTGCTACTGATCTTTCTTGATTGGTTGCTTGGCTGGCTTAGTCATTTTGAGGGTGAAAAATGGTTGTATCTTCTCGGTAGTATTTGACAATAACACTTTTATTGAAAATATAGACTTTTAACATTTTGGTGTAATATATTGGATTTAAGTATGGATTAAATTTTGTTGCTGATTCAATCTAGTATTTAAATTTTCAAGAATCCTATGAGGTTGAAAAGTAAACTAAATGCTTGAGTATAGCATTTTCTGTGTTTATTATGTAACAGGAAGCAACCAGATCATGGTCTTGTGTCTCTGCCTGCCCATCTTGAAGCATTCGGTCAGTGAAATCATGACAGGGTTATTAATTACCCTAGCAATAACTACCCTAAGCAGTATGCCCAGTCTAGCAGGCATAGAGTCTGCTTCTTGATAAAGGTCTGGTCTTTGTCTTCAAATGATGCCCTTCAACACCTTGCATGGCAAACATCGATCTCTCTTACCGATCTTGATTCCATACCTCGTTGTTTCTGTACGTTGGTTGCCGACTGTCACATTTTTACCATTCCATTTGTGAATGCTGGAAGGAGAGGTTCACTTTCTTTGCGCCACTGGGCCCTGATGTGGGTTATAGTAACCAAGTAGCTGTATGTGTAGCTAAGTTGTTAAGATGAGTAAATTCATAAATTATCACTCTTTTGCCACCTAAAAGTTGTTTCTTCATATGCTTTGTATTTGTGTGGTCTGATGATCTTGGTCAATTTATTGCGTTAGGACCCTCATGCAAGGTTGTTTAGTAAGCAAAGGAAAGCATTTTGGGGGAGGGGGGGAACACTGCTTCTTTTCAAAGTCCTGCACTGTTACGATTGGAACCCATGAATAAGTGACCAAGAGATATTTTTCAAAAACGTAGTTCAAATTCTCCCTTCACAGTGGGTGTTAGCTAATAATAATTTCAACAAAGTCTTGTTAATGTTTAATCTGAACTATAAAAATGTGTGATATGTAGGTTACAGTCAGTGTTCAGATCACATTGCACAAAAACAAGCAAAAGAAGTTAAAGTTTCAAGCATGTTCCAACACCCCACTCCCTCCCATGCTGTGACGGAAAGAACACAGACTTTGGAGTCAATTAAAATTCATTTGTACACCTAATCCCAGCTCTTACCCTCTGAGCAATCTGAGGTAAACTCCTTAACCTCTCAGAAATACTTTCACTGTTCTTCAAACTGGATATTATCATACCTACGATGCAAGCCTGCCGTCAAGATGCCAGAAGGTGACTTGTCAGTTCCTTACTTTCTAAGAGTTAATTTCTTATTATGGAAAAACTCCTTCTTGCTCTATTTGATAAAGCAATAGTTTTACGGCATGCTTTTTCCTTCTTCTGTCTTTTTGCCTTGGCTCTGCTGACTTGGTAAGATATTGAGATTTATAAACATGAGGGCACCGTGTCTCGCTCACTGTTTGTAGAAATGTTGTTATATTCTGTTAGTGGTGTCTGTGTGTAGAATCAGGGGATTGTTCCCAGGCATTTGTGGACACAGACAACTCTTATTTAATACTAGCTCTTTATATATCTTAAATATTTGTCTTTTCTTTGATGTTCCTACTTAGGGTCCCACATGTGCAGATTCAACCAACTGCAGGTCAAAAATGTTTGGAAAGGAAATTCCAGAAAGCAAACTTGAATTTAGCTTAGCTCCAGATATCAAGCTTGAATTTAGCTTAGCTCTAGAAAGCTAAGCTTGAATTTTCTGTGCATTGGCAACTATTGATATAGCACACCCATTGTATTAGGTATTAAAAGCAATTTACAAATAATGTAGAGTATGTAAGAGGGTGTGCAGTAGGTTATATGAAAATACTACACCATTTGACCTGAGATGAGCATTTGCGAGTTCTGGTATCCCAGGAGGTTGTGGATCCAGTTCCCACTTGAATACCAAGGAAGTACTCTATGCTGAAGCTTGGAAGCAGGACCCTTTTCTTGCTTCTCTTATTCCATTATCTAGAAAAAAATCTCCTTTTTTGCAATGCTTTCTATTAAAACACTGCTGGGTAATTGGATAGTTAAATAGTTGAAAATGGTTCAATAGCGTTCCTAGGTAATATTTACATTTTAATGAGCTTTGTAATGGTCTAACCTAAATGCAAGGGAATATGATGACCTCTGTGGCAGTGGGAATCATTTGAGGCCATTAAGTCTTTGCCAGGCAGCCCTATAAACTATAAAAAGTAGGGTTGCTTCCTCTCCATCCTTACGGTAAAGCGTCTATGTGTGTGCACAATCTCTCATTCCTATTCTTTCTTCCCCCTCTCTCACTGCCTGTAAAAAACTTTAAACTGACAGAGATTGATATCCCAGCCTCTTCTGAAAATTGTAAACACATTTTCCTCTGTATCCATTTAAAATATCCTCTGTCCCGTTCTCCAATCCCTTAGGTTTTATTAGTTTCTTCCAAACTTTAAGAATAATTTCCATTTTTAATTGTGTTTACTTGTCACAGATTTTCATATTCCTTGGTCAAACAGTTCCACTAAGGTTGGAAGGTGTTATCTATTGTTGCTCATCGGGAAATGAGATGAGGTTGCTTGGCTCATCAGAAGAGCAAAGATGGGTTAGTGCTAGGGCTTTTGACATCCAATCCACTCCAGGTAGGCAGACATTATTCTAGCACGTAAAAGCAATTTATGTGCTATTTTTCTTCTACAGATTTATTCATATGTATGGAAATAGGAGGGAAAAAGAAAACCAGACAAAATGTACTGCATGTGGTAATGTGACTGAGCTCTTCAATAAGTCAGACTCTCACCAGGCTACTTGCCAGGATAAACTCAGTGTTGACAGGGCCCTTGATTTTGGGGGAAAAAATAAATAAATAAATAAATATATATATATATATATATGTATATAGCGGAAAGCCTAAAATGAGAATACTTTACAAATGATAAATAAGAAATTCATTTTTAAAATAGAGCTCTCTGCTTAAATAATGGAATATGTATATGACATTGCTAAGCTTTTTGACAAAATAGGCCCTGCTTGCTACATTTTGTTGGGCACAGTTAATAGATTCTGGCAAGAAAAAAAAAAAAAAGAGTGGATTCCCCAGGGAAAATTTTAATGTCATTCCAACTGCATTAGCAATAAAGACTTAAATTATTGATATTTGTTTTTATCTCAAAATTTTATGTGGATTTATTTTCTGTTATTGCTGAAAAGTGACTGCTGGCTTCCAGTGCTTGAATACCTTTGTTTTCATCTCAGTTCTTTCATCTGCTTGAATATAATGGTTCGCTGTATTTGAGCCAAAGCTTACCAACCATATCTGTCATAACATGAATTTTCCCCAGCTGGCCGAATGGATGCTTTATCTGCTTCTTGATTAATTAAGAAAAAAAAAAATCTATGTTAATTTTGATAAGTTCAGATAGGTTAAATAATCATGAGAGGATTATTCTTGAAGTGATTATCCATCCATGCATTCAGTTTATCTCAAATAGGTTGCAAGTGAGGTAGGACTGTCTGTATATTAGGAGGGATTGCAACTATATGAGAAACACTCAAAACTAAAGTTAACCTTTCTGAAAGAATTTCAATTTTATCATTCATTTTTTTCCTAGAAGACTGAAAAATCGTTTTCTTCACAGTTAGAATGCCTTCTCTTAACACGAACATTGTGTTGGTATACAATTGGTTTTCTCACCCTGGTTGGTGGTCTCTCTCTTATTTTTGATCAGTACTCCCAGTCATTTTTAATAACCATTAAGATGTCTGAAAAACACTGTAGTAAGTCTTCTTGGATTATGAAAGTGAAAGTGAAAGTCGCTCAGCCGTGTCCGACTCTTTGAGACCCAAAGGACTATACAGTGCATGGAATTCTCCAGGCCAAAATACTGGAGTGGGTAGCCTTTCCCTTCTCCAGGGGATCTTCCCAACCCAGGGTTTGAACCCAGGTCTCCTACATTGCGGGCGGAATCTTAACCTGCTGAGCTACAAGGGAAGCCCAAGAATACTGGAGTGGGTAGCCTATCCCTTCTGCAGTGGATCTTCCCGACCCAGGAATAGAACTGGGGTCTCCTACAGCTGCATGTGGATTCTTTACCAACTGGGCTATCAGGGAAGCCCTTGGCACTTCTTTAATTTCTGAATCTACCTCTGTGTTTTTTATACCTTTCAACTTGTGACATATTTTCACTGGTGATTTGATTAGTGGCATATATATGAAACCTAACTTTGAATCACTATTTTATGTAAATATTTAAAGTATAAAAGAACCCAAAACTTGTTTGATTGTTCTTTAATGGGTTTCTCTCTGTGTAGAAAAAACCCAAGATTCATTCCTTTTTTCCTACATATTATTATTTGCCTTTATATGTTTATCTTGAAGTATAGCTTTGTCTCACTCAATTTTAGAAAAAGATTTAGAGGCATCCCTGGACCATGTATCTGTCCTCAGCATTCCTGGTGATTTTTTTTTTTTTTTCATTTAAACAAGTACTAGCTGTATAGAAACCTCCTACTGACAACAAGTATAGATACTAAAACTTAAGATTCTATAATTAAATGAATATAGATAAACATTTCTTTGGGCAATGAAAAAATGTTTGTCAAAAGAGTACCACTATAGCCAGTAGACTGGTAAACTTAAAGGAGAAAAAAAAAAAGAATTTACCATAATCCAATCATACCACCCCTTGAGATATTTCTATGTGTTTTGACATTTCTGTGTGTTTTCCTACTTTTTGATGCATCTATTTAGACATAAAAATTTGATTACACCTGTGCAGGCCTATTTCAATTATTTTCTTAGATAGATGAATTTCCATCCATCTTTCTATCCCAAAAGGCACCAAGGCCTCCCTTGCCCTCTGGCTCCTTTTGGTTCAGTGAGTGAGAGATGTCAAAAGGAGAGAGCAGAGGAAGAATCAGGTTTTATTTCCCTGGTTCCCTTCTTCCAGGGTTGCCTCCAGCAACCTCAGCCACAACTCAGCTCCTCTTACTCACCTTCCCTAGACAGCTCCCTGGGTTCTAGGAGCTGTTTGACAGGGATGCAGAGCTCAGCATTCTCCTGTGCAGCCCTATGGTTTCTGTGAACAAAGCACATCTTTGTAAATAGTCCTTTCTTAAACTCAGAGTTGTCCTAATTTAAGCATGCCGTCTGTTTCCAGTCGGAACATTGACTCATGCTATACTCTATAAATGATTTTATCACCTGTTTATATTGGGCTCTACAATATGTCTTGAACATCCTGGCATGCCTTTCAGCATCGTTTTACCACATTCTAATAATTCTTGGGTCATGCACATCATGAACGGACATTTACTTTGTTTTCAATGTTTTTTTTACTAGAGAGCACCTCATTAGAATTGACTCATTGGAAAAGAGCCTGATGCTGGGAAAGATTGGAGGCGGGAGGAGAAGGGGGCGACATAGGATGAGATGGTTGGATGGCATCACCGACTCAATGGACATGAGTTTGAGTAAACTCCAGGAATTGGTGATGGACAGGGAGGCCTGGCATGCTGCAGTCCATGGGGTCGCAAAGAGTCAGGCACGACCGAGGGACTGAATTGAAAGAGCACCTCTGTAGGGATGTATGTCCTTTTTATTCCCTTGGGGTAAATTTCTGGAAATGAACTACTGGAAGTACTTTGCAAATATTAATATGTTATTATTGCTTCAGATCTGTAATCAAAGAATGCTCTCTATTGATCATCCTTGACTGTACCAGCTCTGCACTACCTCAAGCCACTCAGCAGTCACTTTTAAGTCCTACTGCTTGAGAATGAGACATCACATCTCCAGGTTCTAGGGTTTCCTCTGTGTATCTTCTAAGTTTTGTTTACTCAGAAGGCCATCAACCCACTCTTCTTAATTAGCAATAGGGGATCCGTTATGGCTAGAAATCAGGGCAGGCAGAGAAGTAGAAGCCTCTGCTACCAGAAGGCTATTCAGTGCATGGGAGGGCATTTGGCTAGAAAGTCCTCTATTTACATCTGTCCAGGCTTCACTCATCCCAAACATCAGTTCTTCCCAGTTTGGGAAGACACAGAAAGCCTGTGTCTTCTGAAGAAGTAGCAGAGGAGCAGAGAGAACCCAGAAGAACACTGGGGAGTAAAGCTACTGACCATATTGGAGCATCTACAGAGTCATTAAAACACAATGCCCTTTAGCAGCTTCATGATTAAGAGCCAGTGACTCCCTTTTCTCACCCACCTGCAATAACGTGAGGCTGACCATCATGGCCAGTCCTCAATCATATAAACGCCCAACTTTATATTCTCAAGGAACTGAAGTAGTTGAAATACAAATAAAACAGAAATTCAGGCTTTTTTTTTTCTTTTTGTTAAATAGAATTATAGATTGCACACAACTCAAGTACTTTATCTGTAGCTATAATAATGACCTAGGTGATACAAATTTTGTCACCAGAGTTATCAGTGTGTTTCTACATCTTGGCTAAAAGCCCAGAAAGAATAGACTTATAGACTGAAAATCTGGAGTGTTTTATAAATATTATAAGTATTCTTATTCCTGAGGAAAATGTGTTTTGGGGGCAGCAACTCTTACAAGGAAAACACAAAATTTTCATATATATCATTTTCTCAAATATTTTATCATCATTTCTATGTTCAGTTCAGTTCAACCGCTCAGTCGTGTCCGACTCTTTGTGACCCCATGAATCACAGCACGCCAGGCCTCCCTGTCCATCACTAACTCCCATCGAGTCGGTGATGCCATCCAGCCATCTCATCCTCTGTCATCTCCTTCTCCTCCTACCCCCAGTCCCTCCCAGCATCAGGGTCTTTTCCAATGAGTCAACACTTTGCATGAGGTGGCCAAAGTATTGGAGTTTCAGCTTCAGCATCAGTCCTTCCAATGAACACCCATGACTGATCTCCTTTAGGATGGACTGGTTGGATCTCCTTGCAGTCCAAAGGACTCTCAAGAGTCTTCTCCAACACCACAGCTCAAAAGCATCAATTCTTCGGCACTCAGCTTTCTTCACAGTCCAACTCTCACATCCATACTTGACCACTGGAAAAACCATAGCCTTGACTAGACGGACCTTTGTTGGCAAAGTAATATCTCTGCTTTTTTTTTTAATTTTTTAACTTTATAAAATTGTATTGGTTTTGCCATATATCAACATGAATCCACCACAGGTATACACGTGTTCCAATATCTCTGCTTTTGAATATGTTATCTAGGTTGGTCATAACTTTCCTTCCAAGGAGTAAGCGTCTTTTAATTTCCTGGCTGCAATCACCATCTGCAGTGATTTCAGAGCCCCCCAAAATTAAGTCTGACACTGTTTCCACTGTTTTGCCATCTATTTCCCATGAAGTGATGGGACCAGATGCCATGACCTTCATTTTATGAATGTTGAGCTTTAAGCCAACTTTTTCACTCTCCTCTTTCACTTTCATCAAGAGGCTTAAGTTCCTCTTCAGTTTCTGCCATAAGGGTGGTGTCATCTGCATATCTGAGGTTATTGATATTTCTCCCAGCAATCTTGATTCCAGCTTGTGCTTCTTCCAGCCCAGCGTTTCTCATGATGTACTCTGCATAGAAGTTAAATAAGCAGGGTGACAATATACAGCCTTGACGTACTCCTTTTCCTATTTGGAACCAGTCTGTTGTTCTATGTCCAGTTCTAACTGTTGCTTCCTGACCTGCATATAGGTTTCTCAAGAGGTAGGTCAGGTGGTCTAGGATTCCCATCTCTTTGAGAATTTTCCACAGTTTATTGTGATCCACACAGTCAAAGGCTTTGGCATAGTCAATAAAGCAGAAATAGATGTTTTTCTGGAACTCTCTTGCTTTTTCCATGATCCAGAGGATGTTGGCAATTTGATCTCTGGTTCCTCTGCCTGTTCTAAAACCAGCTTGAACATTAACCAAAAAGAAATCACTGCTCCTGGAAAACAAATACTAAGCAAATAAAAGCAATTAAAATACCTCTTCTCCTTACGACTTTCAGTGTTTCAGAGATGTTTTTCAAACTTGATCTCCTCAGAAACTACACATCCTCAGACCTGTTTTCAGAGGTCCCTGGATTTCCAAGCCAGGCTTCAACAGTACATGAACTGTGAACTTCCAGATGTTCAAGTTGGATGTAGAAAAGGCAGAGGAACCAGAGGTCAAATTGCCAACATCTGTTGGATCATCGAAAAAGGAAGGGAATTCCAAAAAAAAATCTAATTCTGCTTCATTGACTATGCTAAAGCCTTTGACTGTGTGGATCACAACAAACTGGAAAATTCTCTAAGAGATGAGAATACCAGACCACCTGACCTGCCTCCTGAGAAACCTGTATGCAGGTCAAGAAGCAACAGTTAGAACCGGACATGGAACAACAGACTGGTTCCAAATAGGAAAAGGAGTATGTCAAGGCTGTATATTGTCACCCTGCTTATTGAACTTATATGCAGAGTACATCATGGGAAATGCCGGGCTGGAGGAAGCACAAGCTGGAATCAAGATTTCTGGGAGAAACATCAATAACCTCAGATATGCAGATGATACCACCCTTATGGCAAAAAGTGAAGAGGAACTAAACAGCCTTTTGATGAAGGTGAAAGAGGAGAGTGAAAAAGTTGGCTTAACCTCAACATTCATAAAAGGACGACCATGACATCTGGTCCCATCACTTCATGGCAAATAGTTGGGGAAACAATGGAAACAGTGACAGATTTTATTTTCTTGGGCTGCAAAATCACTGCAGATGGTGACTCCAACCATGAAACTAAAAGACACTTGCTCCTTGGAAGGAAAGTTATGACCAGCCTAGACAGTATATTAAAAAGCAGAGACATTCCTTTGCTGAAAAAGGACTGACTATTCAAAGCTATGGTTTTTCCAGTGGTCATGTATGGATGTGAGTGTTGGACCATAAAGCTGAGCACTGAAGAACTGATGCTTTTGAACTGTGGTGTTGGAGAAGACTCTTGAGAGTCCCTTGGACTGCAAGGAGATCCAACCAGTCCATCCTAAAGGAGATCAGTCCTGAATATTCATTGAAAGGACTGATGCTGAAGCTGAACCTCCAGTACTTTGGCCGCATGATGCGAAGAACTGACTCTCTTGAAAAGACCCTGATGTTGGGAAAGAGTGAAGGCAAGAGAAGGGGATGCCAGAGGACGAGACTGTTGCATGGTATCACTGACTCAATGGACATGAGTTTGAGCAAGCTCCAGGAGTTGGTGATGGACAG
This sequence comes from Bos grunniens, assembly GCF_055505025.1. Lineage (NCBI taxonomy): Eukaryota > Metazoa > Chordata > Mammalia > Artiodactyla > Bovidae > Bos > Bos grunniens. The sequence goes on from NC_141191.1 coordinate 13,199,775, forward strand.
GGAAGCCTGGTGTGCTACAGTCCATGTGGTCTCAAAGAGTCAGACACAACTAAATGAACTGAACTGAATTTCCTATGAGATGTTTATGAATAAGTATATATCTTTAAAACTATTGATAAGATAGTATCAGTGAAATCCTAATTAATCACCTTACAATATTGGCTGCCTTACTGTTTCAAATTGTACTGCTATGATTGACAAGAAGTCACAAAGATGGGGAGGAAAGGAAGAGAGACGAAGATCATTGAAAAGATGCATTAATGTTAAAGCCACCTGATACCCGGAAAGCTTTACTAACCAAAATTTCAGTGTATATTGAATATAGCAAATTGCTGGGAGAATGGACACATTATTACATGTCAAATAATAGCACAGTCATATGGAATTTACAAAAATCCCTGTGCTAAAATTCAGCAACGCCGTCACTTAGAAGTGCCAGTTTATTTTCAAATAAACGATATCATCTATTATACTGTTTTGTGATATTAGTCCTTTTATTTTGAATTGTATAGGCTTTATAGTTTTATTTATGAATATGTTTTTTTAAAATCATCCATGTTAATTTTCTGTTTATATGCTGGTAAATAATATTAAAATGAAAGTAATTTAAGCTAAAATTAGGCATTTGTGTCAAAATTTGCTTCATATGTGACATATTCATTGCTAAATTTTGAGACATACTTAATACTGGTTATTCTCCTAGCACTCACGATCAGAATTATATCTATTTTTGAAACATGCCTGTGCCTCACCACTAGTTTTTCCATGTATTCAGTTAGTCATTAAGTGTCAAGGTTAAATTGTAGTCTAGCTGCTAAAATTAGCTTAGGAATTTCTGTGGAGAGTATGGACATTGGTCAAGATACACATAAATAATTCTCAATAAAACATACATCTCACTGAAATGTCTGGAAATGCAGAACTTACTTTACAGAAAGCTCTAAGTAACCCAATGAATGTGTGCAATGCATCCCTGTGAATCACACAGGGATATGGAGGATGATTAAATTTATAAGCATTTGAGACTAGGACTTGCTGAGGTGTGAAGAGCTCTTAAATTCATTGTTGATAGATCTTCTTGAGTATTTCTAGGCCCTTCTCGGGCTCTGGTTTCACTGTGAGATTCAGATATTTTGCAACATTATTCCTTATTAATAAATATTGCATGTGATTCTTCATTACTGTATATAGTGCAATGTTAGAAATAAATATATTTCTAACCATTTTGCCTTCAGTCTGCCAATCTGCTCCATACCATCTTTCTTTTTTTTTTTTCATACCATTTTTCTTGACATTGCTAAAATAATCTCTGCAAAGATTTTTTTCACTTGTTTCAAAATCTTCAATATTTTTCACGTCCTAAGGTCTTACATTGGCATTTAATGCCCCTCTTCCTTCACCTGTCTTTCTAAATGTCAACTTCCTACCCCATACAATGACCCTCTGTTCCAGAAAGACCTGCTCATCATGCTGAAATGAACCTTACTCACTTCACCCTGTCATCTAAGAATCTTTTTGTGCCCAATCTCTAACTTTGTTATCCACCTCCGAGCCTCATTTCAGATAGGGTACAGATCATCAATCCTTCATTGATTATATTTTGATATTTGGAAGTGGATTCATATTCCTCTAATTAGATAATACATTTGAGGAGAATGTAACTTCATTTCTTATGTAGCATGTAGAATGATTTTAGTCTTATCATAACATTCAATAACTTGTTGCTGCATTAAGGTCTTAATTTTTATTTTATATTTATTACATTGAAGCTAGTTTATACTTAAAGATATATTTATGTTAAACGATATTACATTTTTTATGTGCTCTGCAGTAATAGTCTAGAATAATACCTCTCTGATTCCATGGAAAATAAAACAACCACAAAATAAATATTTTGAAAGGAAGTAAGGAGACAGTTGTAAAGTCTCTAAGGCATTCTGGAGTTTCAAATTAGCTACAAAATACCAAAATATGGATGTTCCTTGTACGTAAGCAACTCCATTTAAAAATCTGCAAACTGCTTAGCTCCATACCTAATTTACCCAATGCTGAGTTTTACCTTAAGTACAAAATGCACAGACATGGAAAAGATATTTTGCAAAAGTAAAAATACCCGACTACATAGATATTAAAATAACTAACTTTCTGAGTACTATTTACGCTCAGTACAGAGAATTTATTACTTATGGGTGTAAATCAGGATAATTTCACACATGTCATAAATAAAATATAATAAAATCCTGACATACTGTATATTATTCACTTCGAAGGGAAACTGACAACTCCATGAAATTGATTCAGGCCTCACCTCTGTGAATTATCTGAGAATGTAGAAAACGTTAGACAAATTCATAACTGTGGTTTAGTTAGTTAGCAAGTCAGCCCAGAATCTTGTGTTTGGTGATGTAGAAGACACTTTTGTGTGAGAATACAGTTGGCCACTATGTCAGCCTTCGTGACTCAGAAATTTGTTCCTCCAGCAAGACCACTGCCCAGTTCCAAGGAGCCTTCTATCTGCCTGGTATTGCAGAATAGCAAGACAGATGGTGTAACACATATGTGTTCTCAAATATGCTTTATTTCTTTGAGTTGGCAATTGTAGCTTCTCTTATGATAAAAATACACACAGAAGCATGGGCCACAGAAGTTTTCCTACTCAATGATAGCAAAACTGAAAAGAATTTTGTTCTGAAAATGGACTACAATGAAAAATTTATGTGCAGTTAGTTCAAAAGCTTTTGAAGAACGACAGATTGAAACTTTCAAGTACACAATTTCAAGAAAGCTTTTGGGAATTTTTATAATAGCAATTTCAACAGATTCAAAGGGATGTTGGCGTTATAATTAGAGTTTAGCCCTAGAAAATCTAGAGCATCGATATGATTACAATTTAACCATAGACTAATTAACATCTTATTTGTTTTGACACTTTAGAGACCCTTTTAATTCATTTAGGCAACAAATTGTACAGTCTTAATTTCTTCTTCTTGAGGAGGAAACAAAGATAAAAGTGCTATTTCATTAGGTTCTGACCTCCATAATGGCATCTCTAAACAATATCCTTATTAGTAAAATATGATAGAAGTGCCTTTAGGGTAGAAACGATGAATATTTATTTAGAAACTGGCTTTTGGCCAATTTTTCTGTACCCTGAAGGCATAAATATTATATACCAGAGTATTTCATTTCCTGTGCACTTAGGATTTTGTTCTCTACACTTTTGTGAAATGAACTAGTATCTGCATGGCACTTTGGAGAGCTCATTTGTCAAAGGCTCACTTGCAGTTGGAAGCCGTAACAGGCATTTCTATTCAATCATGAAATGTTAAATAGGTATAAAGTTTGAGTAACCATCTCCAGTAAATAGTTCAAATACAGGGGAGAGAGTGCTAACTAGTTGCCAAGATTTTGAGTAAGTGGTTTTTAAAGGTGAGGGAAGTAGTTAAAATAACTTGTATCCCTGAAGTCAGTCTTTGAGACAGAGCAGAAAACTGGCAAGCATTTTTTTGAGAACGTTCTCCGTGTTGTCTTTCTGTTTTCCTGTGGAGAACGTTTGCCACACCTCTTGGCATAATCACTATAATTGATGGAACAGGTAAGTTGAATTATGGGTGTTGATGCCACAGCTTGCTAAAGGGAACCACTGGCGTTATGTTCGAAACCCTCACATCCCCTTGAAAAAAATGCCAGGGTGGTTTCCATGCAGCAGAATTCCCCTATAACTCATTTTTTTTCTTTTGACTCTCAACTGCACTGGATTGTCTGCAGCATTCACATCTCTAAATCATTTGTAAGGAAGGAATGGCTTGAGAAATATTAAAGTTCCATCACATTCACTTCTCTACTACGACTCAACATTTACTTTGTATTTAATACTTACTGTGTTTTATACCTTGTAAGAGAAAGTCACTCAGTTGTGTCAGACTCTTTCCAACCCCACAGACTGTAGCCCACCAGGCTCATCTGTCCATGGGATTCTCCAGGCAAGAATACTGCAGTGGGTTGCCATTCTGTTTTTCAGGGGAACTTCCTGACCCAGGGATCAAACCTGGGTCTCCTGTAATTTGGGCAGATTCTTTACCGTCTGAGCCACCAGGGAAGCCTCTTCATGCCTTAAGTATTATTATTAAAATGTCATATGCTTGTAAAACACTGAAGGAACTGAAGATTTTTTATTTTATTAATTGACTTTTCAGTAAGCCTTGTGCATGAGTTGAGACTTCACGAGTCATTTTAATTTTAATTAAACTTGACAGAATCAGTTATATGTACTCTTTCTTTCTTTGAACTTGAAAACACAGAGTATTTTTAATGACACCGTTTAATCTTCTAGATATTATAGTTATTTTGGTATAACCATGCCTACACTGTAGTCCCCCAGACCTAAACTCTGCACCAACTAGCTTGCTTGTTTTTTGTTTTCAAATACAGGGCACATTAAAAAGTGATTATTGCTAAACCAAATTCACAGTCACCAACATAAACCATGGACTTAAACATTTCCTAATAACTTTTTAAATTAACTATATCTCAGTAATGTAGATAAACATTTCCCAAAAAAGCTGGTTCTGTGCATGTGAATAAAGTATGTGCAGTAAATACAAAATGGGCTTAAAAAAAAAGTAATTTCCTGTTTTAGAAACCGGAAACTACACATAAGTAGTAGTGGGGAATGAGGAAAGAGAGAAATCTTTCTGGGGTTCAGGCGTTATTTGATTAAGCTAAGAAAGTTTGCTGGAGGAAAGAGCAACCCAGTGAAGCCCAGGGCCTAGATGACAGGAAGGCGGTCAGGTTGTAGAGAGTGAAACCAGGCATCAAGAAGCAGAGATGGAGGGTCTGCTGTGTGCGGGATGTGCTGCCACGTGGAGTAGACATGCATTTTGAAGATTAGAGAGTGTAGTCATAATCCTTCAGGAAGATAAAATCACAGAGAAAGGCAAGATCTCAAAAAACCAACAGCATTCGTGGAAAGTACAGTCAGTGCTTGAAATCATTGCTGAGAGAGCAGGGTAATAGAAGCCCAGGAAGCAAGAGGTTTGTGAGCAATATGTGACGTCATGGATGCAAAAACTCCATGTCACCTGCCAGGTGATGTAAAACTATGTGGCTCAGTAGAAAGGAGTCTGTGACTTTCGGCTAGCCCTTTCAGAATGATGTATGGGTAATTCCAGGGAGGTTATAGATACAAAAACCAGTTGCATAATACCAGACTAAGCTCATCTGGGATAACGGGAGCAAGAATCAAGGATTGTTAGTAAGAATTTACATTTTCTTCTCATTAGGCCTTGAAACAGATTTCCTGATAGTCACATTAGCTAGTAACACAAATTCACATTTCAGTCATCATTCTAATGATTTATTTACAATGTTCACACAATGACTTTAGTTATACTATAAATTGTAGTTATGGTCAGCTTGACCATAAAGCAGGTTAGCACTGTATATATAAACCACAGTATATCTGTATATATGGCAACAGTGGAACTTTGTTAGTAAAAATATTTTAAGAATTCATACCCAATATAAACATAAATGTTTATAAGTCTATTGCATGTAATTCATGTTAATATATCATGTGCCTTATTAAGCATTCATAAAAATAGAAAGTAAAAATAGATGAGACTAAAAACAGTCATAAGTTAAAATTCTACTTTGCATATCATCATCCATGGATCATCTGGAACATGCATATTTGTGGGTTTTCACCTCACTTTAATGACTTGATTTACCATTGATGACCATCATATAACTGATGACTATTCAGTTCAGTTCAGTTCAGTCGTTCAGTCGTGTCTGACTCTTTGCGACCCCATGAATCGCAGCACGCCTGGCCTCCCTGTCCATCACCAACTCCCAGAGTTCACTCAGACTCATGTCCATTGAGTCAGTGATGCAATCCAGCCATCTCATCCTCTGTCGTCCCCTTCTCCTCCTGCCCCCAATCCCTCCCAGAATCAGAGTCTTTTTCAGTGAGTCAACTCTTTGCATGAGGTGGCCAAAGATTTGGAGTTTCAGCTTTAGCATCATTCCTTCCAAGGAACACCCAGGGCTGATCTCCTTTAGAATGGACTGGTTGGATCTCCTTGCAGTCCAAGGGACTCTCAAGAGTCTTCAACAGCACCACAGTTCCAAAGCATCAATTCTTCCGCGCTCATCTTTCTTCACAGTCCAACTCTCACATCCATACATGACCACAGGAAAAACCATAGCCTTGACTAGATGGACCTTTGTTGGCAAAGTAATGTCTCTGCTCTTGAATATGCTATCTAGGTTGGTCATAAGTTTCCTTCCAAAGAGTAACTATCTTTTAATGTCATGGCTGCAGTCACTATCTACAGTGATTTTGGAGCCCAAAAAGATAAAGTCTGACACTGTTTCCACTGTTTCCCCATCTACTTCCCATGAAGTGATGGGACCAGATGCCATGATCTTCGTTTTCTGAATGTTGAGCTTTAAGCCTATTTTTCACTCTCCTCTTTCACTTTCATCAAGAGGCTTTTTAGTTCCTCTTCACTTTCTGCCATAAAGGTGGTGTCATCTGCATATCTGAGGTGACTGATATTTCTCCTGGCAATCTTGATTCCAGCCTGTGCTTCTTCTAGCCCAGCGTTTCTCATGATGTACTCTGCATAGAAGTTAAATAAGCAGGGTGACAATATACAGCCTTGACGTACTCCTTTTCCTATTTGGAACCAGTCTGTTGTTCCATGTCCAGTTCTAGCTATGCTTCCTGACCTGCATATCATATTTATTAATGAGGTCACTCAGTCGTGTCTGACACTTTGCACCCCATGGACTGTAGCCTACCAGGTTCCTCCATCCATGGGATTTTCCAGGCAAGAATACTAGAGTGGGCTGCCATTTCCTTCTCCAGGAGATCTTCCCAACCCAGGGATTGAACCCGGGTCTCCCGCATTGTAGGCAGACGCTTTACCATCTGAGCCACCAGGGAAGTACCCATGATCATATTGGGTTGGTCAGAAAGTTCATTGGATTTTCCCATAAGATATTATAGGAAAACCTGAACAAATTTTTCGGCAAACCCAGTGCATAGCCATCATTTGTAGTAATAAATGTTTTGCCATTGAAACATACTCATTTCTTGTTCAAAAGACCTGAAAAAGATTTCTTTCTTCTGGCAAGCAGACACTATTCCCTCTAAACATTTCTATTAGCTAAGTGAGGACACAGAGACAACTCAAAGTTTTAGTCAGTTTTGTGGTTTCAGGCAAGCCCTCCAGCATGATGGGGATGGATGTGGGGCAAAGGAAAAATGAGTGGGGGTCAGTCTCAGCTGGAGCCAGTGGACACTCGAGAAGATCCTCAGTCTGTGTCTGCAAACACCACACGTAGCCAATTAACCAGTGTATCCAGGATTTATCTCACCTGACCAAGGCCTTAGTACAATATTTGAACTTGTTCTGTTTAGATTTCGCATTCTAACAGATAAAATCCTTAGTTCTTTTGTTTTCCCTCTTTACAAAAGGAGCTTATGAGAACATGCCTACTTTACAATGGAGTTCAAGTTGTGCCGTTGCCCAGTTTTGTGTATGTTTGATACTGTTCATTTGTCTTCTAATCCATTGCATCTTGAGTAGTCCCAGCTTGTATATATAACTGAAATAGATCTTATACAGTAGTGATTCAAATCATGTGCTTTAAATGGCATTTTCCTGACTGGAAAAAATGCGTTTATATATATATATGTGTGTGTGTGTGTGTGTGTGTGTGTGTATTTAAGCTCTAAGACAGAGCATTGTTTCTTTCTAGATACTCAGTAGTAAAGAATACAATTTTAAAATGAATAATATTTTGAGGGATTAATGTAAATCTTGGTGACTATAGTTGATAGCACTATATTGTATAATTGAAATTTGCAAAGAGTGAAATTTACATGTTCAGTGATGGGTGTGCTATTTAACTAGATGGGAGAAATCCTTTCACAATATATATGCATATCAAATCACATAATCTGTACTTTTGATGTCAGTTTGCAATTTGATGTCAGTTTTATCTCCATAAAACTGAAAAACTTAAAAAAAAATTAGGATATTCTTCAGAAGTTAGAGAAAGCACAGTTAGGGTAGCCAGGAAGTGGTAATTGATTAGACCTTTTCATATTGAATATGAAGTCATAGTTAGTGGTACAAATATGTACTGTAAGAGTCCATGTAACTAAATGCCAGAAGGCAAACTATGACTGGAGAACCCAGGTATAGGTATTAAATTTTATGCTGCAGGAAATTAGACTAACCTGGGAGGACTGGCCATTCTATGCAACCAGTTTCAAGTTCAGAAAATAGGATTAATCAGTATTTTTTTCTTTTTCCCCTCAGCAATGTTATTGTTACCTATAGTCATCATGTCATTCATTATATCCTGAGTATCCTCAGTACTTATTTATATTATTATTGGAAGTGTGTACCTTTTGATGACTTCCTTCCATTCTGCTAATCCACATCTCCTACTTCTGGCAACCAAAATCCGATCTCTTTTTCTGTGAGTTTTTTTTTTTTTTTTTTTTTAAGAGTCATCACATCTGTGAAATCATGCAGTATTTTTTTAATCTGATTTAATTTAGTTATTATAGTGCTCTCAAAGTCCAACTGTGTTGCTACAACTGGCAGGATTTCCTTCTCTTTATGATTGAATAGTACTCCTTTGTATATGTCACAACTTTATCCATTCACCCATCAATGGACACTTAGGTAATTTCCATGTTTGGGATATTGTAGATAATACTTCCCTGAGCATGGGGCGGTTTAGATGTCTCTTTAGTATAGTGTTTTTGTTTCCTTTGGACATATTTTCAGAAGTGGAGTTGCTGGGTCATGTGGTGCTTATGGTTTTCATTTTTTGAGATTCCTCCATACTGTTTTTCATAATAGCTATACCAGGTTATAATCCCGCTACTAGTGCACAAGGGTCCCCTTTTCTCCACATCCACACCAGCATTTGTTATCTCCTGCCTTGTTTTAACAGCCTTTCTAGCAGGTGTAGGCAGATAAACAGTCATTCTAACAGGCATAAGGTGATAGATCATTGTGGCTTTAATTTGCATTTCTTTAATGACTAGTGTTACTGATGATCTTTTCATGTACTTGTTGGCCATTCTTATATCACCTTTGGGGAAAAAAAAATCTCTTGATTTCCTTTGCCTATTTTTATTTGTATTAGTGATTTTCCTCTTGAGTTGTATGAGTTCTCTATATATTTTGTTTATTAACCCATAATCAGATAGCTGACTTATAGATATCTTTCCCATTCTGCAGAAGTCATCCATTTCTCTCTGGGCCAAATTAGAGTCATTAAGAGAATTGGGACAATGGGACTGAATATCACGGCAGGGCCCTATTGTGGTGGAAATGAAATTACTGAAAATGTCTAGGAGTTGTTTCTATGGTGTAAACAATGACTATTACATTGCTTCAAATTCCAGCAACAGTAAAGCCACTTTGGAGTAGGAATTCCATAATTTTTGAGAATAAGTAATTCCAGAGAAGCTGGCAGGTTGGTTCTTCTGCCAGGGCTGAGATCTCCTGTAGTCAGAGAACGGAGCTGTTGCCTATAGCTTCACACGCCTGCTCAGGCAGCACCATCGCTTCCTCCTTTTCTCATTGTGCCCAGAGAAGGTGGCTTTTCCATCACTTTCATTTCAAACTTTCGACTAGTGCCTTGTGAGTAGGAAAAACTGAAGACACTTTAAAAGAGTCTACTAGAAGACTGTTCAAGAACTGCATGAGGAAATTACTTCTCCAGATTTCTCCCCTGTCCTCTCCTGTGAAACAAAGACCCCAGTAGTCCTCCCTCAAACCTCCACCTTCGGACATAATCCCTTCAAAGCAGACTGCATACATAAGAAAAAGATCTATATATGCTCCCGTGTTTCTTTGAACACCCTCCTGCTTGAAGTTTAAATGTAGCTCAAAACCCCATAATTTTCGAACCTTAACTCCCATCAATCATGACTTTACAGCCAGAACCAAATGAATCAATAGTAAACATCAAACCATCCCATGCATCAAACAAGGAACCCTAGGAAACACAAAGTACAGCAGAAATAAATGGCTGGCAATGCATGTTTTATAGCTTATCATTTAATGCCTTAACTATAGTATCAACTCATTTAATGATATTACTGCGCTCTAGCAATGAAAGCAACGGAGTACTAATTTGATTTTTACCAAGTGCACTGATTCCATCACTGTAATTTCAGGAAACACGCTTTGCCTTCCATCACCAGCTGGGTTTATTTTTTTACACACTTCAGAGAAGTTGTCAATACTGTTTCGGTGAAAGCATTGTCACACATGATTAACTAGCCGGGAAAATAAAACAAACGGGGAAGGGTGACCGAAGAATCATGGAGTAACAAATGGCCCATTTGGAGTATAGCAGTTTTGTTGATTTGGGTGATAAGTGTCCAACTCCACCTCAATAATTTGTAAACAAAGAAGGTAAGACTTCCCTGTCACTTATAATAATAATTTGTTCTGTTCTTTATATTTGTTTTGTTAAGTGTTGCTATTTTCTGCATGAATCTTCAAAGCAAAGAATGCCAAGTAGAAATTTTGTCTATATAAATCAAAGCCAAATTGTCACTATGTTTGAATCAAATAATTTCTTTGTGTATGTCAGGAAGATAGGATGTTCCGGTCAGGATCAGAGATCTGAGACAGGTTTTCTAACATAGTAATACAGAGAGGTCATACACAGCAGCCATGAATTAAAAGATGCTTGCTCCTTGGAAGAAAAGTTATGACCAACCTAAACAGCATATTAAAAAACAGAGACATTACTTTACCAACAAAGGTCCATCTAGTCAAAGCTATGGTTTTTCTAGTAGTCATGTATGGATGTGAGAGTTGGACTATTAAGAAAGCTGAGCACTGACGAATTGATGCTTTTGAACTGTGGTGCTAGAGAAGACTCTTGAGAGTCACTTGGACTGCAAAGAGATCCAACCAGTCCATCTTAAAGGAGATCAGTCCTGAATATTCATTGCAAAGTCTGATGCTAAAGCTGAAACTCCAAAACTTTGGTCACCTGATGCAAAGAACTGACTCAGTTGAAAAGACCCTGATGCTGGGAAAGATTGAAGGCAGGAGGAGAAGGGGATGGACAGAGGCTGAGGTGGATGGATATCACTATCGACTCAATGGACATGAGTTTGAGTAAACTCCGAGAGATGATGATGGACAGGGAGGCCTGGCATGCGGCAGTCCATGGGGCCGCAAAGAGTCGGACAAGACTGACTGAACTGAATTGAATACAGAGAGGATGTCATGACTGACTGTGGCTGATGGGTTGGAGTTGGGGGACAGGGCCTTACAGATGGCTACTTCCTCACCCTACAGTGATCAGATGTATTTGTTCAGTCATCCATTCATGTAGTAATCTCTCCATTGATTGAATAAACACACCCTGAACCCATTATCTGTGCTAAGTATATTGTGAAGACACAATTTCCTCATTCAGAAAATTGATGTTCACTTCTTTCAACAACCTTCCTCAGTCTGAACTGGGTCAAATGTCTGCTACCTTTCCCATCTTGTCCTAACCCCAATACTTTTTGCAAAAAGCTGCCTTTGCCGATGAAAGTGAAATATGCCTTATAACAAAGTTTCCTTTATAGGGTCAATGAAGAATTATAAATTCAGAAAAGAATATTTAATATTCAGAATAATGATTTTGTAGAACTCCATGTTTAGAATAAAACTGTCTTTTTGGAGTTTCATTTTCACATAGAGAAAAAAAGAATCATACCAAACACGTGAGCCTTATAAGCAAAAACATGAGATTAACTTTTCCCCTTAGATACAAGACTATTATGTATTATTTGGCCAGAATAATTAATTTAATTATTTTCTAATGACATTGAAATGTTACCAAAGTAATGCAAAGATATTAAACCCACTTGCCCTCCTCCTGATATCGTGAATGTATCTCTATGGTAACAGATCTTTCACAGTGCCACTGTGAGATGAAGCCAATTAAGATAAATAATGAGAGATCAGTGTACAGTTCACTCTGAGCATAAACTTTTTAGGAAATTATTCATATCATTGGGTTGCAAATAAATCACTTAAAAGTATTTGGTAAAATCTGAAGCTTGGAGTGATTTTAAACACAAGCCTATTTGTGTTATTCACAGCATTAGAATTCACTCGTGAATAACATTATCTTCAAATCTATATTTTAGAAATGTCAGATCATTGGCAAGGAGTTTTTTATCTTAGTCATATTTTTTAATGGTACTCAAATTGTTGCAAAAATGATCAGCTAATATAGAAAGGAAGTTTTTATAGATTATAAAAAAAAGGTTATTAAAAAGAATTTTTCATCATTAGGAAATTAAGATATAGGTTTCCTTTATTTCTGCTTAAACATTTTATAATGCATTCCCTCATTCATTGGGAATTTTATTTTTACTCAACATGTGTTGTATTATTAGAAACTTGAAGCAAAATTTTTTATATTTTTATTTTACTTTCTAGGATCACGTGATTTTAAGGCATTATATTAACATGCATAATAGACTATTTTTACATTGAGACTCAATACAACAACAACAATAAAAACTTAGGGGGAAGTTTTGTATATCCTGTCTTGTATATAGATATCAGTTGCCCTTTTAATATGTTTGTATTTTTCAAATAATTTATTCTTAAGTAGTGTATTCATAACTTTTCTTTCAAGGAGCAAGCGTCTTTTAATTTCATGGCTGCAGTCAACGTCTGCAGTGATTTTGGAGCCCAGAAGAATAAAGTCTGATATTGTTTCCACTGTTTCCCCATCTATTTCCCATGAAGTGATGGGACCAGATGCCATGATCTTCGTTTTCTGATTGTTGAGCTTTAAGCCAGTTTTTCACTCTCCTCTTTCACTTTCATCAAGAGGCTTTTTAGTTCCTCTTCACTTTCTGCCGTAAGGGTGGTGTCATCTGCATATCTGAGGTGACTGATATTTCTCCCGGCAATCTTGATTCCAGCTTGTGCTTCTTCCAGTCCAGCGTTTCTCATGATGTACTCTGCATATAAGTTAAATAAGCCAGGTGACAATATACAGCCTTGACATACTCCTTTTCCTATTTGGAACCAGTCTGTTGTTCCATGTCCAGTTCTAACTGTTGCTTCCTGATCTGCATACAGGTTTCTCAAGAGGCAGGTCAGGTGGTCTGGTATGCCCATCTCTTGCAGAATTTTCCACAGTTTATTGTGATCCACACAGTCAAAGGCTTTGGCATAGTCAATAAACAGAAATAGATGTTTTTCTGGAACTCTCTTGCTTCTTCAGTGATCCAGTGGATGTTGGCAATTTGATCTCTGGTTCCTCTGCCTTTTCTAAAACCAGCTTGAACATCTGGAAGTTCACGGTTCACATACTGTTGAAGCCTGGCTTGGAGAATGTTGGGCATTACTTTACTAGAGTGTGAGATGAGTGGAATTGTGTGGGAGTTTGAGCATTCTTTGGCATTGCCTTTCTTTGGGATTGGAATGAAACTGATCTTTTCCAGTCCTGTGGCCACTGCTGCATTTTCCAATTTGCTGGCATATTGAGTGCAGCTCTTTCATAGCATCATCTTTTAGGATTTGAAATAGCTCAACTGGAATTCCATCACCTGCACTAGCTTTGTTTGTAGTGATGCTTCCAAAGCCTACTTGACTTCATATTCTAGGATGTCTGGCTCTAGGTAAGTGATCACACCATTGTGATTATTGGGGTCATCCAGATGGTGACTGCAGCAATGAAATTAAAAGACACTCACTCCTTGGAAGAAAAGTTATGACCAACCTAGACAGCATATTTAAAAGCAGAAACATTACTTTGCCACCAAATGTCTGTCTAGTCGAAGCTATGGTTTTTCCAGTAGTCATGAATGGATGTGAGAGTTGGACTATAAAGAAAGCTGAGTGCCGAAGAATTGATGCTTTTGTTCTGTGGTATTGGGGTCCCTTGAACTGCAAGGAGATCCAACCAGTCTCTCCTAGAGGAAATCAGCCCTGAATATTCATTGGAAGGACTGATGTTGAAGCTGAAACTCCAATACTTTGTCTACCTGATGCAAAGAGCTGACGCATTTGAAAAGAACCTGGTGCTGGGAAAGATTGAAGGCGGGAGGAGAAGGGGACGACAGAGGATGAGATGGTTGGATGGCATCACTGACTTAATGGACATGAGTTTGAATAAACTCCGGGAGTTGATGATGGACAAGGAGGCCTGGCGTGCTGCAGTCCATCGGGTCGCAAAGAGTCGGACACAACTGAGCGACTGAACTGAACTGAACTGAATGCATTCATAGATTCCAGACTCCATGGTAGATTAACAGAGAGAAGGTTAACACATTTCTGACAGGAATTTGGCCCATGTCGAAATCTACTTATGTGCTTTATCAATTGAACCAACCAAAGAACTTTGAAAAGTGTCTTTAGGGGAAAATGAAATTGTATCTTTACCTGAGAAAGGATAAAGAAACTAAAAATAGTCATGTCCAAATTTTTTCTTTAAATTTGTTTTATTGAAGGATAGTTGATTTACAATGCTGTGTTTATTTGCACAGTATAGCAAAGTGATTCAGTTACGTATACACCCATAAGATCTTTTTCATTTTCTTTTCCATTACTGTTTTTCAGAGGCTGTTGACTATAGCTCCCTGTACCATGCAGGGACTGTGTGAAACCAAAGTCTGGGTCTCTAACCAGTTTACTAAAAACTGCCTGTTCAATAAAGGAAGCTCCATTCTTTGTATGATTTTATGTATTTCAGATATGTTTTATGTGTTAGATGTAGCTAATATCCTGGTCTTAGTTTCTTTATCTCTAAAACGAGTCTCCACGGAAAGGTGGCTAAGACCCCTGCTCCCCTGACAAGTTCTATCTGTGTAAAGTTACTTTTGCTATGAATCAGTAAACTGAACAGATGCAGAATTTAGTAATAAAAAGTGTATGAAGTGCTGTAAACATCTCAGGGAGAGTCAAAGAGGGGAAGAACTTAGAAAAGTAATGACTTATTTGGGTGAATCAAAACAGGATGAATAAAAAAAAAAACAGGCTGAATAAAGCTGCAGCTAAGATTATACATGAATAAAACAAAAGTTGGTGTTGCTATTCAAAATATGTCTAACATATTAATCTAGTTTTAAAATTGCCTAGTCACTTGGTATTTTAACTTAAAAAAGTTTTTTTAACTTCTCTCTTCTAAATCTGTGACTTACCTTGGACTTTGTCACGAAATAATAATCTTTATTATCCTTATTTTACTTATGAACAAAAATTAAAATCAACATTTTATTATAGTATCTATGAAGAGAAGAAATGACAGAATACTTGACACTATAACACTTTCTTCTATTTTCATTTTATCAGAAAAGATATTTGTAAGATTAAAAAAGAGAGACTTTATTTTCTTGGGCTCTAAAATCACTGCAGATGGTGACTGCCATGAAATTAAAAGATGCTTGCTCCTTGGAAGAAAAGCCATGACTAACCTAGACAGCATAGTAAAAAGTAGAAACATTGCTGAAAAAGGTCTGACTATTCAAAGCTATGGTTTTTCCTGTAGTCATGTATGGATGTGAGAGTCAGACCATGAAGAAAGCTGACAGCTGAAGAAATGATGCTTTTGAACTGTAGTGTTGGAGAAGACTCTTGAGAGTCCCTTGAACAACAAGGAGTTCAAATCATTAATCCTAAAGAAAATCAGTCCTGAATATTCATTGGAAGGACTGATAATGAAGCTGAAACTCCAGTGCTTTGGCCACTGATGGGAAGCAATTACTACTGCTTAGAAAAGACCCTGATGCTGGGAAAGATTCAAGGCAGGTGGAGAAAGGGAGAACAGAGGATGAGATGGTTGGATGGCATCACCAACTCAATGGACATGAGTTTGAGCAAGCTCTGGCAATTGATGATGGACAGGGAAGCCTGGCATGCTGCAGTCCATGAAGTCACAGAGAGTCTGACGTGAATGAGTGACTGAACTGAACTGAAAATTTAAAAAAGCTCCCTATAAACAACTTCCCAAAAATAGTGTGCAGAAAAGTCCTATATCCTTTGGATGTATTTGTTCTAATCCTGCCAAATTTATATAATGTATGTGTGTGTGTGTGTTTGAATATACACAGGTGGCTCAGATGGTATAGAATCTGCCTGCAATGCAGGAGACCTAGGTTCGATCCCTGATTGGGAAGACCCACTGGCAAAGGGAATGGCTACCCACTCCAGTATGTTTGCTTGGAGAGAATTCCATAGACAGAGGATCCCAGTGGGCTTTAGTCCATGGGGTTGCAAAGAATCAGACATGACTGAGCAACTGACCCTTTCACTTTTTTCATATATATATATATATATATATAATATTCCTATAAGCTTAGGGAATGAAAAAGCAAAGAGATTATACTGACATTTAAATTAACCTTTTAACTTTTTAGAAAATGAAATAAAAATTAATAGTTTAATTTCTTATAACCTACAGTTTTAAAGGTAGGAGCAAGGTTTATTGCTGAGTAATATATGTATATACATATAAATAGATGTATGTGTGTATGTGTGTGTATATATATACACACATATGTGTATGTGACATATATATGTAACTGTGTATTTAACTTTGGTTTCTTATTATATAAAACTAAAAAATAAATTTTTATTTACAAAAATCTTCAGAGATAATTGTAAATAATGAAGGGACAAACTTGAGTGAATGCAAACAAACACATACTCAAAAATAAAGGAACTTGAGCTATAGGTAGCAGTTTGAGATGAATGTATTACAGTTTTCCTATATCTGTTTCATTTGGCTTAATACTTTTGAGGTCAAGTTGGTATTGAGGGCCTACTTAGACTTTCCTCATCCTCATATCCAAGAAGTGGGGCAAGAATTAGGAAAGCACTGTCAGCTTAAAAAAAAAATAAATGTTATCTGGTGAAGGAAGACAGATGATTCCAAAAATCAAAATAACTGTCAACAGAGTTTTTTCTGCCTGAAATAATAATCCTGTGACTCAGATGCCAACTATACAGAAATAAACATGAAGTAGCCCCCCCTTTGGGACCTCACAGACAAATGTGGAAAATGAAGCAGTGAAAAGCTGTGAGAGGAGAAGAGAGAGATAAGAATATCCTATGATTCAACATTTACATCAGAGACTAAAGCATTCCTCTTGTGTTTCTTATTTCCAGAATTTTCAATTAGATGTTTACAGATATTTAGATTTCAAGAAAATTAACACAGTGGTTCTCAGTCTTTAATATACATGAGAATCATCTAGAAGATTTTGGAAAGGCTTCTGTTGTGACCTTCCTGCACCCCCTACCCCCCATCAGCTTTTTTTGTTTGTGTTGGAGAGACCTGAGAATTAGCATTTCTAAATTCCCCTGTGTGCTGGTCTGGGGAAAACATTTTGAGAACCATTTCTCCAGAATTTATCTCAAATAAAGATTGTAATAATGCTTGAATAATGTAAACAAGTATCACAAAAACCTAAACCGAGTAAATAATGTATTTCCCACAACACTGCTACATTTAAGGACTTTTTAAATATTACAGTAAGCCAGTAGAATCTACAAATTTCTCATAGCGTTAAAATCCATCATTTCATCAGCTTAAAAAAAACTCTCTCATGGCCTTCTTTCTCAAAGATATAAGTGATTGATTACCACAATGCACACTCCTGTGTTTTTTGTGTGTTGGGGATAAATTCGGTGTTTACTTCATTGTTAACATTATATTGCTTTTTGAGATATTAATTATCGATTGTACTCCATACAGGGAAAACAGTGCATAGTTACAGACCAAAAGTAGACTAGTTAAATTTTTTCATGATCCCATTTAAAGAATTTTTAAGTTGAAATTCTATTTCTGGAGCATGTTTTTTACATTTCCTTCCTTCTTTTCCCTCCAGCACTAGTTGACAATATAAATCGTTTGACTTTAGCCAAATTGAATATATATCATTTTTTTACGGACGAAAAGCCAAAAAGATTAGCAATCCTTTGGACTTATCCCTGCCTTGCAAACAGCTAAGTGTGTGAAGCATTACACAAGAGTCTACATTCTGACCAGCATTCTTATTGAGCTTTCAACATGTGTTGACTAGGAAAGACACACACATGCATATATGCATAAGGACTCACACATCATGAGAGCTGTGAGTTTAGCTTTATTTGGGGCTTACTGAGGACTATATCCCGGGAAACAGCCTCTGGGCTCTAAGGAAGGTTGGAGAGAGCTGACAATGCCTATGGTTTTGGTGAACGGGGTGTGTGCCGTGAAGCACACGTCTCCGTAGAAGGTTGCTGCAAATCAGGAGGAGAAGGTGTCTACGCTGATGATTTTTAGTGCTTCTTTAGGTATGAGGTGAAGCAAGAAATTGGATTCATACAATTCTTTTCAAAAATATCTATCCAGGGGTCTCTTCTACCAGTTTCTCTTGGATGACAGGGCCTCATTCCTGATCTCTGCCCTGACCTCCTTTCAGGGTGTGTTGGAGGTCAGCAACTCTGGTGGCTAATAACCTAATCCCGTAGAGCCAAATGGTGAGGGACATTCTTTAATTAGCACATGTGATATGTGCCTCTATTATGGAGTAAACTTTGTGATAGCTACTGAGAATTCAGAGGAATGCATGATCCTGTTTTCTAGAACTTGGTAGGAACTGAGGTGTAGACAAGAGAACAGAGCAGTATACTCTGAGATGCAGAGCACTATCTTATAAAGATAAACAGAGAACTGGGGTTGCTCCAGAAGGGCAGGAGTGCTCCACATATGAAATCTGGGAAGGCTACCAACCAGCGGATATCTTCCAGGGGGCTCTTAAAAGTAAATAGGAATATTTGGGGCCAAAAAGGAGAAAGGATCCTCTAGAGAGGTAGGAAAATGTTTAAAACTTCATTTAGTGATTGAAAACAATGCCATCCCATCAGTGAACCTAATTTAGGGGGTTCGACATAAATGCCTAGGATCATAGGCATCAGTAATATGTGGTTATTTATTTTACTGCTATTACATTTTTGAAAATGAAACAATCTGAAAGAAGAATGCATCAATATTTTGATAAGGCCATGGTACATATTTCCTAAAAAATTGAAAGCAAGAGGAAATTTTTCTTAAAGTGAAATAAATCAGAAGTTTCTATAGTGAACAAAAAACTTCAGGTAACTCTTGGAGAACATTCAGGGTTTGAGTGGAGGCTCAAGTCTGACAGTCGAGAAAGTAGGGTGAAGAGAAACAGCCCCAAATTTGCAAGAAACCAACATGAAATTCATGAATGTTTTCTGACACTAAATTTTCCAGAATATCCTTGCCAATATGTATAAAAGGATGTGTGTATGCAAATATATATATTCCTCATATATTCAAATATACATTAAAATAATGGATTGTTTGTTTGGATTTTTGTTTATAAAGAGCTGCCCTCATGATAAATCTTTTGACATTTATAATTTCACATGATACAATATTTATGATTTTGGCAATGAAGAATGATTTCCACTCCAACTGCTGTTAGTCCTGCAAAAATAAAAATAAATTTATTACTCTCACAATCCAAATGATAAGCTTTTTCAGAAATTTGTCATAAAAAAATCTTGAATAATAGTAAAGGAAGATTTTGTATATGTTCTCCAAAGTTTTTCAGTGCTTTTCATCTTGGACATCCTGTGACTGACTTACTCTGTTTAAGCAGAGAAGTAAGTCAGCTGGCCAGAGGGCCTGGTGGAATGTGGCTGCAGAGCAGGCCAGCCTGTGCCTGCCTTGTGCCAGTAAGCCAAGATTGATTCCTGAGCTAAGGCTGATCATTCCTGATCAGAGATAAATATCTATGCTGATTCTTTTGAATTATCCAGACCACATCTCCTGCATTAACACACAATTAGAAGTTTACTAGCTATTTCTTCTGCAGGTCCCTATCTGTTAAAATGAGGGCCGTTTTTTCCTTAATATTTTTATTTTTGTTTAATTTTATTTTTGGTTTCACTGAGTCTTTGTTGCTGCACATGGGCTTTCTCTACTTGCTGGGAGTAGGGGCTACTCTTCATTGAGGGGACAGGCTTCTCATTGTGGTGGCTTCTCTTGCTGCTAAGCACAGGCTGTAGGCATGAGGGGTTTTTGGTTGCAGCATTCAGGCTCATAAGTTGTGGTGCATAGGTTTAGTTGCTCTGTGGCATGTGGGATCTTCCCAGACGAGGGATCGAGCCCGTGTCACCCTGCACTGGCAGATGGGTTTTTTATCCATTATGACACCAGGGAAGTCCCCAAATGAGGGCCATTTTAAGTGAAAGAAAATAATTGCTAAAAAATGGAATTTATATTTGACCATTTTATGTTGCTGGTCAAAGGGAATTTTGCCATCTCCCAATCTTCTCTGAAGATGGCAATAAAATCAGCAGGTTACAGTCTCTTCCCAAATGACTTTCTAATTAAGTTTGCATTTTAGATTTACTACCTGTCTCTCCTGCTCTCTGACGGTTTAAAGCCTTCTCCTTATATGTGCTTCTCATAGAATCTACATGAGTCAAAAAGTCAGTGATAGCTCCAACTATGAAAAGAGACACCAATTAAGGTGAAGTAGTGTTTATGCTTTGAAGAGAGTTATGTGTTAAGCTGAGGAATAGTTTGGAAGTTCCCTTCATAGTGAGGGAAAAAGATGTACAGTAAATGATTATGTTTCAAAGAGCTCAGCATTCACAGTAACTGCCAGCAAAATAGTTTAATTCTACTCATGTGTGTTCTGAGATGAAGAGGATCAACATGAATATTTATCTGTCAGTGTATTCAAGGAGTACATATGCATTCTATGTGAATAAAGGGTTAATTGTTTGGGGAACTTCTCACAAATAATTTTTTTTTCACCTAGCCTCGATTCCAAAAAGAAAAGTGAAGATGGGGTGCTGTCTCTTAAGGTAACCTTGGAAGTAGCGTCAGGAGACCCTGCGATCCCCTGGTAATGCCTCACTGATCACTCCTCCAATTTCTGCCCTCCTCTGACTCTCTGAAATAGAGAACCTTCTGTTTTACGACTGAGAAGCCAGGAGGAGGGAAACGTTTTTCAGTGGTGTCCCTTGGAGTGCATACCACTTTGAAAAGTGGGGGTCTTGACTTAATTTAGTTAAGCTGCCTTAACCTAGTAGGAAAACCTGGTTTAATACACACCAGTACATTCTTACTGCCTGGTTGCATTATTTGTTCAGTGTTTAGAATCTGTTACTGTGTTTGAGAGATGCATAGGGAGTTCCTGGTCTGTATCTGGTGCTGTGACAGCTGCTGTTTACACACAGATCAACAGGTTCAGTGGGCCCCTCTTCCTGGAGCTTATGGTCTAGGGGTGGTGGTGGTGTTTATTTGCTAAGTTGTATCCAACTCTTTGCAACCCCATGGACTGTAGCCTGCCAGGCTCCTCTGTCTATGGGACTTCCTAGGCAATAATAGGAGAAGGCAATGGCACCCCACTCCAGTACTCTTGCCTGGAAAATCCCATGGATGGAGGAGCCTGGAAGGCTGCAGTCCATGAGGTCGCTAAGGGTCGGATACGACTGAGCGACTTCACTTTCACTTTTCACTTTCATGTATTGGAGAAGGAAATGGCAACCCGCTCCAGTGTTCTCGCCTGGAGAATCCCAGGGACGGGGGAGCCTGGTGGGCTGCCGTCTGTGGGATCGCACAGAGTCGGACACGACTGAAGCGACGCAGCAGCAGCAGCAGCAGGCAGTAATAATGGAGTGGGTTGTCATTTCCTTCTCCAGCGTATCTTCCCAACCCAGGGAGTGTTAGGAGTCATCTGAAATGAATAGGTTCAAGATAATGTATTATAAGACACATTGTTCAGTCTCTTTCTGAAAGGAAAATACCAAAACAGTCTAGAGAAATACTTCTCTATAAAAGGGTTGACACATAGTGTACTTTCCTTATGTCTTTGGGGAGTTGAGGGTGAAAGGATTTAAACACAAACAGAACATAACCATGCTTCTCTACATGGTGAAGTATGTCTGGCGACTAGGGAGCCATCCTTCTTGCTGTGATGGTTTGTGGAGAACATGCCGAGGACCATTCAGGGAGCAGTCCTGTGTTCGATTCAGAGCATTTCCTTCTAAGCCTGTCAGATATTTACTGAGCAACTATTATGTTCCACATGCTGGCCCTACCAGTGCTGGGAATAACAGACTTTGATACTTTTTAATATCATATTAAAAGTAAAGCATCTCTGGCAACAATTTATTTGGCTAGAAAACCCAAATGATTAAAATAGTCCAATCTCAAAACAGTCTGTTAGTCATGTTTTACCACAGTTATTGTTTCTTTTTTAAATGGCAACAAACTCTAGCATTATTTTTGAGCTCATTTGTAATTTACTGGATAAATGGGTTTATGTGCTTAGTCATGTCCAACTCTCTGAGACCCCATGGACTGTAGCTCACCAGGCTCCTCTGTCCATGGGGATTCTCCAGGCAAGAATACTGGAGTTGGTTGCCATGCCCTTCTCCAGTGGATATTCCCAACCCAGGGATTGAACCCAGGTCTCCTGTACTGCAGGCAGATTCTTGACCATCTGAACCAAAAGGTTAGCTGCATTTTAAGACACCTTAAATTAATAGTATAAATTTAAAGAGACACATGTACCCCAATGTTCATCGCAAAACTGTTTATAATAGCCAGGATATGGAAGCAACCTAGATGCCCATCAGCAGATGAATGGATAAGAAAGCTATGGTATATATACACAATGGAGCATTACTCAGCCATTAAAAAGAATACATTTGAATCAGTTCCAATGAGGTGGATGAAACTGGAGCCTATTATACAGAGTGAAGTAAGCCAGAAAGAAAAACACCAATACAGTATACCAATGCATATATATGGAATTTAGAAAGATGGTAATGATAACCCTGTATGCGAGACAGCAAAAGAGACACAGATGTATAGAACAGTCTTTTGGACTCTGTGGGAAAGGGAGAGGATGGGATGATTTGGGGGAATGGCATTGAAACATGTAATATCATATAAGGAACGAATCGGCAGTCCAGGTTCGATGAAGGATATAGGATGCTTGGGGCTGGTGCACTGGGATGACCCAGAGGGATGGTATGGGGAGGAAGGTGGGAGGGGGGTTCAGGATGGGGAACACGTGTACACCCGTGGCGGATTCATGTTGATGTGTGGTAGAACCAATACAATATTGTAAAGTAATTAGCCTTCAATTAAAATAAATAAATATAAATTAAAATAAGTAAATAAATAAATAAGCAGGGTACCAATAAAAAATAGTATAAATTGGGATTTGCTAATTATTAATAATTATATAAAAAAAACTATTATTCTAAAGTCCTGACAAAAGCCTAATATCAAAGACATACAGAGATACACTCAACTCATATGCTTTTCTTACATCCTCAAAAAATTACAAATACTTGAGTTTAAAATATGGGATGCATTTAGAAACCTTCTTTCTGTCCTTTGAAAACTTTAAACGTTTTCTAAGATACTACTTTGCTTAATTAGAGAGAGGTCATATGTTTATTAAATACAAGTTTAATCCATTCTACTTATGCCTGGTGGCCAAGGTAACATTTTGGAGGATTTAAAATATTGAGCCATCCACATTTTTCCATGTTGATTGAAGTCAGAGTTTGGGACTTAGTATACTAAGGAGTGTGTTCCCATCACTTATGCATTTGAAATGTAAAAGGCTTTATTTTGAATGCACTGAGGCATATTAAAAATAAAATGGAATTTTGTATGCTTCAGATAGAGCCAAGGAGATTTGCTCAATGTCATTTTGAATATCCCCAATCTGAGGATGGAATCCCTCAGGTAATACTGGAAACATTTTGAGCACTTGTATTTTGAAAAGAGGCACTTAATATAAACAACCAAAAATGTTTTAAGCAAAAATTATATATAAAATACACATATATAGTTATATCTATATATAGGCTTGTATCTTTGGTTATCCAAGAAGTAATACAATATGATTATTACAAAATAAAGCAACATTGAATTATTTTTATTTTTTTTAATATTTTTCCAAAACAGGAGAGCTAAAAACAAATATTTTAGGCATCATAATCTTCTACTGCCCCAACAAGTAATTCAAAGATGCGACAGAATCTTAGTACAATAGTTGTTTTTTTCTCCTGTTCTGTGCCTTTATTAACAAAAAATATGGGTTGAACTTTGCTGACATCTTTGACTAGTCTTTGGTACTAAATTATTTGTGAGCATACACAGCTAAATATAGACTACTTTTACTTTTGCTAAAAATTTTAATGTTGTCCTTCTCAAAATGCATGGCAGGGTAGAGGGGAGAAGGGATGGGGTGAATGCAGTATTTGCTTATCAGAAAATGCCCAAGTATCTATTTTGGTGCATCTGAGAGCAGAAATGAAGATTTCCAAGTAAATAAACAAGCTACATGAAAAAACATCAGAACAAAAATGCATAATTCCCATTAGTGAGAATAACAATAAGAAGAAGCAATTACATTCTCTTATAAATTAGCTATATAAATTAAATCTTTATAAGCCAAATCTGTGTTTAAAAATAGAGATAATAAAGACATGTATATTTATGGTGGTGTTAAAAGATTCCAAGTTACAGCAGACAATCACGGTTTATATTTAGGTTGGGGAAAAAGGAGAAATGAATTTCCTCTTTCAGTTAACTATGCGGTATAGACTTCTGGGCACTTTGTATTTTCACATGCGAGGTGTAGACAGTGTTCACCTATAGGAGATGAAATGTTAAGTGTTCACCAGTTTAAAGCAGATTCTAGTGGATTTGTTTTTAATTGATATATAGTTGATGTACTGTGTTATATAAGTTGCTTGTGTGCTAAGTGACTTCAGTCATGTCCAACTCTGGCCTGCCAGGCTCTCAGTCCATGGGGTTCTCCAGGCAAGAATACTGGAGTGGGTTGCCATTTACTTCTCCAGGGGATTTTCCCAGCCCAGGATTGAACCTGCATCTCTTATGTCTCCTGCATTGGCAAGCAGGTTCTCTACCACTAGTACTACATGGGAAGCCCGTTATATGTTACCTATGTACAATGTAGTGATGCCGTTTACAAAGGTTATGCTACACTTATAGTTATTATAAATCATTGGCTATATTCTGTGTTGTACAGTGTATCTTTGTAGCTTATTTTGTCCATAAGAATTTGTACCTCTTACTCGTCTGCCCCATCTCTTGCTTCTAGCTGCCTCTCCAGTCTCAGTTCTTGCTCTTTTCTTCTTGACCTCAATCCACCCAGCCACAATGCCTGGATGCAGTGTCTCCAAGATTTCATTTCCTGTCTCACACTTTTCACAGTTGCTTCTATTTGTTTAAGTAGCTCATTTAGATCTCTCTTTGGGTTCAGGTTTCAGTTCTGACTCAGTGGGAAAGCTCTTCCTGTTCTCTCTAACACCAGCCCTCTCTGGTCTAGCCTGCCACCCAGTATGCTTTATTCTCAGCAGTCACAGCCCGCTGAAATCATCTCGTATTTGTTTTCTACGTGTTCACTGAGTGTCTTGGCCCCACGCACAAGACAGGTCCTTGAGCACTCGCCTCTCGTCTGCCTGGATTAACCACTGTGCTTCTAGGGCCTAAAACGTGGTTGTCCTTATAGCTCTAAGTAAGAAGCCAAGAAATATTTTAAAATTAGTAGTTGATCAAATTCATGAGTTGCAAAGTCGTCCATTAGACTTATAGGTAACCTAAGAGAGAAGAGAGTAACTGGCACCAACGCTGTGCATTTTGAGATACCTATTTTCCCTGGAATTGTTTCCAGGGAAGAACTGATTCTCTGCAGAGAATCAGGGGTATGATTTGCCTCTTTCTGTGACATTTACCCCCACAGCTGTGTGCCCTGAAATATAAGTCTCTACTAGTGAGTAAGTCTGGAGTGAAAGCCCCTTGTGTTCATGATGGCTCAGACACTGAAGGCGTGAAACAACAAACTGGATCTGAGGCACAGCCCTGCACTCTGGCCCTGTTTTAATTTACTCTGATGGGAAACTGTATCTGAGCGGCAGGGAAACTGGGTGTGTTGCCGACAGCTGTTTCCATGCATTGAGCCATCAGATGGTGGGGCTGGCACTTGCGGACAGGAGCAACATAAAACATGCATGTTTTATGCTTGTTGATCTGTTTGAGCTGAGCAGTTTTTTGTGATTTTAATGATTTTTAGGGTTACTTAGATGCTTTCTGAAAAGTTTACAGTCATCCATCTCATGTCAAAAGCTGTATTTAGAGGGATCAGTGACACAGATGATGTAAGCTGCTTGGCACAAGAAGAACTCTCGTATTCAGAAATCTTCAGTCTAAGAAGTCATCATGGGCCTTTAAAAGCTTCCAGAAATGTCCCGTTGTATCTACAGTAGTATTTTAAGTACCGCATCAAGGATTCAGTTGGCTGAAGCCGTGTAAGGCACGTGTTTTAAAAGAGTCCGTGTATTCATGCAGGTGAATGTTTTAGTCCTTTTGTGAAGGTAATTGCAAGTGTATCTTATTGCGTGGACTTGAAGCATTTTGAATAGAGATAGACAAAATCCTGTTTTGGAGCCAGATGATAACTGCTGAGGTGTGAGGAAGAAAGCAGCTCCTCTGCCCCTCATTCCTGTGTCTTTTTAACCAACCGCATTTCCCCAAGGCAATGGCACCCCACTCCAGCACTCTTGCCTGGAAACTCCTATTGGCGGAGGAGCCTGGTAGGCTGCAGTCCATGGGGTCGCGAAGAGTCAGACACAACTGAGCAACTTCACTTTCACTTTTCACTTTCATGCATTGGAGAAGGAAATGGCAACCCACTCCAGTGTTCTTGCCTGGAGAATCCCAGAGATGGAGGATGCTGGTGGGCTTCCATCTGTGGGGTCGTACAGAGTCGGACACAACTGAAGCGACTTAGCAGCAGCAGCAGCAGCACTTCCCCATGCAGTGTCTCCCCTTAAAATGATGCAGCTTTGCCTCACGATGGGGAACATCACTTTATAATAGATTTGAGGCAGCAGCTGTGGGCCAGTGAAAAAGCGATACTTCATACCCCAGCAGCCTCACCGCAGCGTCCTCACAAGGGAACCATAACATAGTCTTTGCTCTTGAGGTAGTAGCCTGCCAGGCACTGAGGCAGAAAGCAGACGTTCCTCAACAGGGTGGTTTTCCGCCTGCTGACCAAGGAGGCTCCAATTCCCAGTTGTAGAAGACCTAAGACAGTGAAAGGTGTGTAAACACTAGCTCAGGGGCCTGTGTAAGTACTCGTCACAAATAAAAATGCCTCTAGGAATATGTGTATAAAATTAAATAATCTCATAAAAGCTCCTTTAGTTTTGGGTTGTATACCTCCTGCCATTCCATGCTGCAACATTTGCCCTTTTATGACAGAGTGCTGTTAATAAGGGCACAAATGTAAGTTGGGTTTTTAAATTTTCTTAATTATCTCCTCCCCTCACCCTGCAAATGGACACTGACCACTGACTGATCCTCAGATGGTATTTTAATTCATATTGATCCGTGATCGGATTTTAAAACATGGAGAGTGCTGATTTAGACTTCACTTTTTAACCTCATAAAATATATGTTGTTTCATTTTGCATATAACAGTTACAACCTTCTTCCCGATATCTAATTTCACATCACACCTTTTTAATAAAGAAACCCGCACAGGCTATTTTCACTTGCCCACCTAAAAGCTGCTTCTAATGGGCAGCTGACACATGTACACACTGCCTCTCATAGGCATGATTGTGCATTCTTTCACTTCATTGGATTTCTATGATGATTTCAGTGGACCCTGCCAGAGAGAAGGTGGCATTTTGAAGTTCTGTTCTGTGAGTCCTTCCAGATAAACAAGAATGCACTATGTGGTATGAGTTTGTTTGGCCTTCATGTTTGTCTCCAGATTCAGTTCAGTTCAGTTCAGTCGTTCAATCGTGTCTGACACTTTGCGACCCCATGGACAGCAGCATGCCAGGCCTCCCTGTCCATCACCAACTCCCAGAGTTTACCCAAACTCATGTCCATCGAGTCGGTGATGCCATCCAACCATCTCATCCTCTGTCGTCCCCTTCTCCTCCTGCCCTCAATCTTTCCCAGCATCAGGGTCTTTTCAAATGAGTCAGCTCTTCGCATCAGGTCTCCAGATTAATCTCTTGGTAATTACTTGGTCATCAATGACGTTCCAGAGTCACTTTCATCTCCATCTACCAACATAAATACCATTTGGCTTCCCTGGTGGCTCAGAGGTTAAAGCGTCTACCTGCAAGGCGGGAGACCCAGGTTCAATCCCTGGGTCGGGAAGATCCCCAGGAGAAGGAAATGGCAACCCACTCCAGTATTCTTGCCTGGAGAATCCCATGGAGGGAGGAGCCTGGTAGGTTACAGTCCACGGGGTCGCAAAGAGTCGGACATGACTGAGCGACTTCACTCACTTCACCAACATAAAGGGAGATGAGGGTAAACACCCTCTTGTCACCCTCCCTTGGTGTGCCCTTGACTACTCAGCCATCAACACACACTGGTCACCTGACAAGATTGTTTTCTGTGTGAGGACAAGATATCACTCACTGAGTCCTTATCCCCATCAATCCCAGGTCATTGACATAATCTTCTCTTTGAGGTTGCAGGTGTTTGCTTTGTGATTTTGGCCTTGGGCTGTGTGACACATGGATTTCTTGAGGGCAGGGAACATATCTTCTCACTTTGATATACCTAGTACTTAGCCCAGACTCTGGCGGGAAAGCAGTGAATGCAGAGTCCTGCTTACCAATTCTTTACCATGCGCTAGCGTTCTAGTCAACTCTACAAGTCTAAGTCTTTCTGTGGTTTCAGGGAGCTGAGTGTTTTAGGGTCAGATGCACACAGGTATGAAAACAGCTTGCTTACAATGATATTGTTAAGAAAATGAAGCCCGAGATTTCTTTCATATCTAAACACTGGATGCTTTTACCAAAAAAAAAAAAAAAAAGCTGTTTCTGTTATAGAGCACTTCAAAGTAAGTACATCAGTAAAAGAAAGTGGACGTTGTCATTGAGTGAAGTACAATATTTCTGCATAATTAAGAAAGAATAATTGAAGGTTGTTCTTTGATTTGGTAGGTCTGATTTGAAGGGAATTTGTACATTGCACAACTCAAGACGAAAATGAAATAATTTTGCATTTTGGTATTTTCTATTATCTGTTGAAGTGTTTCTTTTCAAAGAATATCTATTTTTATATACTGTCCCCAAATGTGATCTTTTCAGAAGGCGTGTTATCATAAAATGCATTTTCACAAAGCATAACACATTACAGGATTTGAATGGGGAGGGAAAATACATTTATAAAAGCAATACATAGTTGCTGGGAATACAAATTTTGTTTTCTGATGTTAAACATGATGAATCTACAAGTCAGATATTTGTCATTAGTAACAATGACTCATGGTTAAATGTGGCATAAATAAGTGGTAAAAGGCCTCATTACACAACTAAAATTAAGAGTATAAGCTTCGTAGAACCCATGTTTTTTCCCCCTCAGACAGTAAAACAATTAATGCATGAGTTATGAAATAGGAAAGGGAAAAGGGAAAATTCTATTTGTTGATTAACTACCATACCTTATGCTTAGTATTTTCACGTAATTTTTATCTTCTAAACTTGACGTTTCTTCCGCATAGGTAATTTTCATCAAAGGAAGCTGAGGTTCAGGAATTTTAATAACTTACCCAAGATTACAGGTTATAAGTGGCAGAACCAGGATTTGTCTGACACTGTTATTCATAATCTTCCCAGTGCTTTTTGAGGCTCTGAGCAACTGCCTACGAGAATCTCCCCAATCTGAGAAAGGCTGAAATCCTGATTTAAGAATAGCTTTCATTATAGCTGTTAGAAAGGAACAGAATGCTCTGTCAGGGGTAGCAAACCTAAATTATAATCAACAATGATAACAGCTGTGAAACAGGAAACTTACTTGTGTGAAAGTATAGCAAAATAATCAAAGGCTTCAGGCAGACAGTAGTCTGGGAAAAGGGCAATGAACACGATCAGTCCCATATGCCTGGTGATGTTCAAGGCAGAAGTTTTGGTCCAGGGTTTTACGTGTACTAAACAATACGACAGAGGAATAAGACGAGCTACTATTCTAGCCACACACCGACCACTAGCACAGCTGAGAGCACAAGCTCAAGATCTCATGGATCCTTTTGGCTCTGAATTATCAGGACAGTTTTAGAAATGAGGGCCCAAGCTCAGACATTAAAAAAAAAAAAAAAAAAAACACATAAAAAGCATCTATCTAGTAAGTGTCAGGACTGAGATAAACTTAGAAATGGTCTAAATGCCAATGAAATGCTTACAACCATATCACCTGTGCCTCCCTAGGGGATCACTAAGTGATAAGACACAAGAGATCTAAGGCAGAGTTGATCTGAATAATGGAAAGTGATGCCTGGTGGGAGGTAGTGAGGGAACAGGAGGAGGGCGCAGGTGAAGGAGCTGATGTTAGAGAAGAGAAGGGGTGTTTTACTTTCTGAAGTTTCAGGGCACAAGCTGCCCTTGGAGACAGGAAAGGGTGCCCCTGCCTAACCCACGAGGTCGTATCCTCTCCTTCCTGACAGGCAGACCCTTTATTTCTCCTGTGCTTTGTCTGACCCTGTCACCGCTGTTCCCCCTGCTGGAAACAGTCATCCATTCTGCCTGGTTAACGTCAGCTTTCTGCTGTGCTTGGTATTTCTATACACCTCGCCCTGAGTGTAGAAAGATGTTGACTGATGAATAAAATGCACAGGGGGGGCAATCATTAAATGAGAAACTTTTCCTTCCGTGTGGCATCATGAGTAAAGGGGAGGTTTCTCATCTAAGAGATTTGAGCCTTCATCTCTAAATTTGTCTACTTGGCAGATTCACTAACCCAAGGATATACACATCAGCATCTGAGAAGTAGGGTAAGGGCACACCTCCTCTGGCGCAGATGATTTTGTGCTGTGTCGCCTGCCAGGTGATGTTCTGAAGCTGAATATGGGGAGATGGATGGGACTGGGTGGTCTGTGGCAGAAAGTCTAGGAATGTTACATTAGGTATGAGTCTGTAGACCAGCGCTTCTCAAAATGTGATGGAATCACCCAACCATCTTACAGAAGGCAGACTCTGATTAAGTTTGAGATAACTACCTGAGATTTTGCATTCATTACAAAATTGTGGATGGTGTATACCTTATCCATTTAGACTGCTATGAAAATATACCCCAGGGGTTCAGTGGCACAAACAGTAAACATTTTTTCCCACACTTTTGGAGACTGGAAACTCCAAGATGAAGACCCCAACCAATTCACTGTCTGGTGAGGACCCCCTTCCCAGTTCATGGATAATTGTCTTCTGGCTTTGTCTTTGTGTAGTGGAAGGCGCTAGATAACTCTCTAGGGTCTGTTCTCTAAAGACACTAATCCCATCCACAAGGTCTCCACCCTCATGACCTAATTACCTCCAAGAAATTCCACCTCTTAACACCATCTCATAGGGAGTTACAGTCCCAACATACAAATGGGATTAGGGGGGTTGGAGAGCACAAACATTCAGGCCAAAGGTGCTAACCTCAGAGAACATTTTGATTTTTCAGGCTGGAGCATCTTGCTCTGCTGCATTTGCATTAATCATCTATTTCCAGGGCAGAGCCCCCAGGCAGCAGCTTGCACTAATTCTTCCTAAATCATATGTGTAGACTATGCCTCTTGATGCCAACGAATCATCCAGAGCTGATTCCGCACATCTCTTCCCAACTCCACACTCTGTGAGATCAAGGTGGTAGGTTGATGACAGCTGTAGTCGCAGTAGTTCCAGCACAGACATCAGTGAGTGCCACCCATCAAAAGATTTTTCTTAGTAGCTCGCTCACTCTCTGTTGCTATTTTATGAATTTGTCATGACCCAAATCATGCTAATTCAGAGTATTTTCTTCCAGCGTGTTTCATTTTTACAATGTGATATTATTTTATGTGTATTTGTAGGATGGGAGCTCCAGGCTGCCCAGGAGGTTATATTTTTTAAGACATCTAGACTCAGAAATAAGCTAAGTGATGCAGCCTACTCACATCCTTTAACCTAGGTTGTTCACAATATGGTGTCACCAATAGAAGAACTGCAGTGAATTACTAGGTGTAGAGCAGAATTTTGAAGCTTATTTTAAAGATAACACACTTGGGCCTGTGTTTCATAATGCATGTAGTAAGCACATTTATTATCCTCAACAAAGCCTCTGCATAGCCACAGTTTTGATGTTATTTCAATGGGAAAATGTGTTCTGAACTACTCAGTCCACTTACAAACACACATATGAACCTGAATTGATTTGGCAAGTTTTGGAAAATTATGTGTCCTGGATCAAGGGTTTTTCTTAGATTGCAGTTAAGGTTTGTGCTAATATACCTAAAAATGATAGTAAGATTTATAGTAAAAAAAGAAAAATTAAATTTACAGTAAAAAAAAAAAAGTAGGGGAGAACCCTAATGTGTGTGTGTGTGTTTATATGGAGAAGCTTCATAATAGGGAAAGAAAGCTGGGCGGGTGGGGGCGGGGGGCAGAATCCCAGCGAGGTGATCACTTGCCAGGTGAGAGAAGCTATGCAGCAAAATCTTGCTGAAACTAGCTTAAAACCAAGTGGCACTGTGGTTACTATCAAGGGACTGAGGCTCAGCAATCACAGATGGAGGGCAAAGCAGCATAAATCCCATGAGATTGTATAGGACCTGCTTTGGAATGGAAAAATGAACTTTCCTGAATTTTTATTTCTCTTTCCCTCTGTTTGGGCTCTAATAAATGTGCTTAGTTAGGTGTAGTAAAATTATTCCAAGACAGGCAACAGAGGGTAGAGGGATGAAAAATGAAGAGGCCCACTGTTAATTAATAAATGATTTTAACTTGGAAGGTTGGCTATGCATGTAAGATGCACATGGGGGGAAATGGCAAGCCCCTTGTAAAATACCCTAAGTGTTAAGCCTTTTCTGAAAGATGGCTTCATTATCATGATTTATTTATTATTCATCTTTATCAGAAAAGCAAAATAAATTTCAATTTGAACACTATTAATAAGAGATTGAGCAGGAGTTTGAAGTATTCTACCATCTGGCTAAACCATCTGAATGTATATTGAGCTTATAAGCAAAATTCTGTCTATAAATAGCCAGTCACAAGGCTAATTTTTGTGTATAAGTTCCAACAGAGACAGACATAAACATCATGGAAAATGTCTTAACTGCCCAGCCTAAGTAAAAGATACTGCAGATTTGGGATTTGCTGTCAGGGTTTGTTTCTTTATTTTTCTTGTTTAGCCATCCCTGTAGTAATATATATGGTTTTCACAGTATTAGGGAAGGTGGCAAACTGAAATAAAATGAAAAGTAGACTGAGTTAGAAGGCTTGGCAGTGCTTAATCTGGGTTCTGACACTGACTTGTCCTGAGAGTCATTGACAAGTCACTTAAACTACTCAGACCTCTGGCTCTTAAGGTACAAAGTAAAGATATCTCTATTTGGATACCTGTAAGGTTCAAAAATCATCCGATATCATCATCATTCTCAGATTTGGAAATGGAAAATTTTTCATGAGTGCTGTGGCATCATCTGAGGTTCCCTACAAAGAGCAGCGATGTGTAATCTAACTTTCTTACTGTATCTGGGTCATTCAGAGTGTCTGACTACATAGTATGATATTGATTAGACAGGAAAAAATGACAATATGGGAACTGAAATAAGTGGCTCATTATAAACCGAAGAGTGGGAGAAATAACAGTTAGTGATCTATTCACAGATCAGAATATGACTGAAGCTCCCTCTGTGATGAGGAAACATGTGGCCGTCTAAAACTCAGGGCACAATGTCAGTCATTGTCTAAAATACCAGGAATATAATTTGAGTATAACATTGAAAACATCTATTCATATGATATTCTTCAGTCATAAAATGGATGAATAAAGTATCAAAACTCGAATTAGAATAGTGGTTTTCAGTCAGAGGTGGGGCATAATTTTGCCCCTTGAGGACCTTCAGTGTCATCTAGAAACAGTTTAGTTTATCACGACTAAGAGGGTGGTATGGCATCGGGTGGGTAGAGGACCTGGATGCTGCTAAAGATCCCACAGTCCACAAGAGGACCCCTCACGGCAGAGAATTATTCTCCCTAGAATGTCAATAGTGCCAAGGTTGAGAAACTCTGAATTAGGAGAATCTTCTCCAACATCAGTTGTCCCATGCTCTGCTTCAAATGAGTGAACTCTTTTAAATTCCACAAGACAAATGAGGCGACTGACGAGTCATTGACCCATCACACGGGACTCAGAGGTGGAATGACAACTTGAGCACAGTCTCCTGGCCCACAGTTTCTTCCCTGTAGTTTTTCTGAATGTGGTCATCAGGGCAGGGGATTAGGGCCACCTGCAATGATCTCACGGAGAAGGCATGGCACCCCACTCCAGTGCTCTTGCCTGGAAAATCCCATGGATGGAGGAGCCTGGTAGGCTGCAGTCCATGAGGTCGCTAAGAGTTGGACACAACTGAGCAACTTCACTTTGACTTTTCACTTTCATCATTGGAGAAGGAAATGGCAACCCACTCCAGTGTTCTTGCCTGCAGAATCCCAGGGAGGGGGGAGCCTGGTGGGCTGCCGTCTATGGGGTCACACAGAGTCAGACATGACTGAAGTGACTTAGCGGCAGCAGCAGCAGCAGTGATCTCAAAACAAACCCTTTCTTTGTTCATTCTTCTCCAACCAGTGCTGCTGAGTTTGAGGAATCTGAATCTAGCGGGGGAAGAGGAGCCAGGTATCTGCAATTTTTTAAAGGCCCCATGATGTGTGATCACTCATGTCCAACTCTTTTCAATCGCATGGACTGTAGCCCACCAGGCTCCTTTGTTCATGGAATTTTCCAGATAAGAATATTGGAGTGGGTTGCCATTTCCTCCCCCAGGGGATCTTCCCATCCCAAAGATGGAACTCGTGTCCCTTTAATCTCCTCCATTGGCAGGCAGATCCTTTATCACTGCATCACCAGGGAAGTCCCTGAAAGCCCCCATATGATTGTAATTCACATAAGCATTAAGGCTACTGTACTTTACCAGACTGAACACTTCATGTGCACCAAGGATTTTTCATGGTCCTGAAAGGATGCAGCAATACATATGCAGAGGAGAATCAGAGATGCAGAGAGGTTTTTATTTATGGTCATGGTTCAAAATAGGAAATAACACTGTAAGCCATGCAGCATAGCTATTTAAAATGTAAAAATGATCTACAAATAAAGGCTGAGTATTCCTTGGAGGTTCAGTGGTAACGAATCCACCTGCCAATACAGGGTCCATCTCTGGAGTGGGAAGATCCCTGGAGGAGGAAATGGCAATCCACTCCAGTGTTCTTGCTTGAGAAATCCCATGGACAGAGGAGATTGGCGGGCTGCAGTCCGTAGAGTCACAAAGAGTCAGACATGACTTCATGACTAAACAAAAACAATAGCAAGTTAATGCCAAATAGCTGTTCCAAGTTGAACAGCCATCAAAGGAGGAACACTCTGGGCTGGACCAGCTGCTTAGTCGAGTAGCATAAAATTCTTATCCTCCCAGAGCCATGGATTTGTTCACGCCTTGGATCATTCAACTTTACTTAGATGGAAATTAGTCTGACACTCCGTGAGTTTCCTACAACAACCTGTCTCATAAATGCTATCTGCTTTTTGCCACAGAAGTCAGGAAAAGGAATTATTAGGGCTTCTCCATCATCCTTCCATCCCGTGACAAACCTAAATGATCCCAGGTCAAGGCCGCCCAGAATAGTCCTTACCATTCAGTTTATATTTATGACATGGGTTTCACTCCACAGTTACAGAACTCTTCTGAAACTATTAACTCCACTTGGATTGAGTTGAATACATGGGACTCCTCATCCCCTGTTTTGCTGTCATGAAGCTTATAAAATTAATAAATTTTGAATGTATAGCTAAGAGGCTGAAAGAAAACTGGATAAATCTATCTATGGCAGCCCAGTTGTAAACATATTATTTTATAACAGTAGTCTTCAATTTTATTCCTTGACCCTTTAATTAAAGTAAAATATTACACCCTCCTGTAGTATTGGTTTTAAGTTAAAAATTAACTTAAATATTGTGACTCAACCAAAGGGAAGTAATGGGGAAAAAGTGGTTCTTCGTTTATACATTGCTACATGTGCCTCCTCCTAGCCCCTTCCAGAGACTCTGATGAACTGCACACCTTGAGAACTGCTGAATTAGAGCAGCATGGAGAGTAAGAACATTACATGCTGGGCAAGTGTAGTGGGCAGCCGATGTATTATTGTCATAATCTCTTTACGTGTTCACAGGTTTTCCTGCTAAGTGAACGGGTGCTGAAAACAAACTGTAGTTTTGTGGTATTTGCTGATGGTATGAACTCCACAGCACAAGACCAGATTTTCTTTCCTGGGAAGTCCTGTTGTTTAGTGTTTGCAGACTCTGGATTATTCAGATCTTCCAAGAATGCTGATAGCAACACATGTATTAACAAGATCAATGTAAAAACTTGAGTGGTAAAGAAATTCAGATGGTCCAAGTTCCTAGTAATTACCCCAGGTTTGTATCCAAGGCAACAGCAAGATTTCTTCCACTTAATCTCATATCATAAAAGAAAAAAGAAAATCCTAACAATTCTCAAGTGGAAATTAAAAGTTTAATATTTAAGTTTAATATTTTAAGTTATGCAAATACCTAGTTACATTACCCAAATTCTATTACAAAATAGAATTAATAAATATATGGAAGTACAAACTCCAGCAATAAAGTATAAATGTATCCAATAATAGTTAAAGGAAGGCAAAATTATGCTCTTGTTAACTTTAGAGTTCTTTGAAATTTACTTGAAACAGAGTCAAAACAAGGTCTAAAGAAAGTCACGTGCCTATTCTTTGTATCCATGGTTATTTCTCATCTATAAGGTCAGATGCCTTTCAAACACAGTTCTCAACCCTGGATGTACAGGAGAGGAGACTGGGGAGCTTTCTTAAAACAAATATAACACTAGCAAATACCCCCAAGATCTTGGCTCTATTGGTCTGCTCTAGAACCTGGACATGAGTATTTTCTTCAAAACTCTTGAGGTGATTATAATGGGCAGCTAAGGTTGAAAGCCATTGGCAAGCAGAAACTTTGACTAGAATACTTTACACAGTCATGCAGCTGTTAATGAAATGCAAGATTTTTGCCCTATTAATGATCTGCCAGCCATTCAGGAAAAAAAAAAAAGTCTCTGCTTCAATACTTGTCATCTGTATAGACCAACCTTGAAAAACATTATCTCTTAATTAGATTCTAACCTTCTGTACTCCCCCTTCCACATGCAAAAGACAAGGAATGAAAGGCAGTGGAGAAGGAGGTCATTCTGGTGACTCAAGATTCAAGGGTTAAAACCACATAAATCTTTCTTGGTGGATCAATATTTTGATAAATAGTCAACTGTATTAATGAAGGGTTTACAAACAAGGATTCTTTGAAGTAGTTTTTTATCCTGTCTCTTCCAGAATGTGTTATAAGTGTATTTTAAGACATTTTAAGCCCGATATGCAGTGCCTCAGATGTATTTTTCATGATTCGCGAGTGAAATACATTTTAAATTCAAATACATACAGAATGGAAAACTCTTAGTTTCTCTTATCATCAATAGGTTGTAAGCAATTTGGAAAATCCAATGGACAAAGCAATCATAACAAGCCTCGAAGGATTTCATGAAGGAGCCCTAGTTTAAATAACTTAAAAATCTTGTGCGAGCACACGTGTGTGTGTGTGTGTGTGTGCGCACATGCGTGCATGGGAGCAAACTTGGTCTATGTAAGTCCCATCACTTTTTTTCCTATTTTTATTGCAAACATATTGGTTTATTGTTTATTATCAGGTTGCTTATTTTTACTATTCTAATGAGAATAATTATTTTTGGTCTAAAGAGAATAATATGGATGCAAAGTACTCAACTCTCAAAGTGTCAGCGGTGTTCGCATGACAGGTAATGAGGCAATTTGGCAGAACATCACAAACTAATTGAGCTCAGCTCACATCAATGAGGCTTGTTCAGCTGAGGCTGCGCCTCCTAAAAAGAACAGTGGAATTAAATGAGACAATGTGACATGTACAATTTTAATTGGAAGCTCTAATTTAAAATATTTAAAAGCATGTTTAAAATAATTTGTGAATCCATACAGATGCTTCCTTCTCCAGCTAATTAAGAATATTCAGTGGGTCATATAAAGTCTGAGTGTCAAAACTATGAATTATTGAAGTCCCTGCCCATATAAGTGTACTTGTACCTTTAGGCAAGATCAAATTTAGTTTAACAGAGGGAAATGGGAAAGAAACAATCCTCATGACTGCAGAAGGGTAGGTGATTTTTAAAGTGATATTTTTAAAACCATTTAAAGTATTATTGCCCATCTGTTTTGAAATATCTTTATTAATGTTATATTTGAATATATTTTAAAAACAAGTCAGCTAGGTGGAATTTGGAATGTAATTTAGAGAGGCTATGGTGCAGTGCTATTTTGATTTTTTTTTTTTTTGGACGCCATTAATCTACTTTTTATTGCTTTTAAGTTGTTCTGTGTCCACATAGCAAACAATAATTATAAAGACAGCTTTTTAATAACCTTAAAATTCTTAGTTTCTAATACTGCTTAAAATCTATAGCCACTGATTGTTTAAAATTCACCGCTGCTCTAGTTTTAAAAGAAAAAGAGTTTAGGGGAAAAAAGGAAAAATAGTTTTATTGCTAACGTAGTCATAATTCAGTAATAAATCACCAGTAAAAAAGAAACTTGTAAAATCTGATACCTGCTAACTGAAAGTGTAATTACAGTATACTAATGATTTAGACCGACAGGAAAACAACTTTTCTAGAACTATAGCAATGTATCTCCAATTTATTTCAGTAGCCTTAATGTGATTTCCCAAGGAGAATATTACAAATTTCAGTGTTTAGTCACATTTTTATACATTTGCAAATGATATTGACAGTAAATAATTACAGAGCATGATGTTTTACCATGGTTTTATTTACCTTTTTATTACTATCACAGGTTTCCAAATGTTAACAAATATAATGGATTCATCTTAGTACTGAAAATTAGAAATGTTCTTAGGAAAGGGAAGATGTCTCATGAGCTGAGTGGAAATCTCTCAGGAATCTAGGATGTAAAAAGAAAAGTAATACAAGAAGAACTGAGGTGGATGAAGAAAGATTGATGTCAGAGAAAGCAAAGCAAAGTCATTTTATTTTAAATGGGGTCTGGAGAAGTGAATTAAGGAGACTGAAACAGGCTGGAAGAAACATGGAACCTAATAACATGAAAACAGACCGTTTTAAGTGGAACATTTGTCTCAAAGCTGGTGCCTCTTTGCTCTAAGAACTGCAACAACAACTTAGATTATTTTGTATATTGTCTATCATCTAGGGTCTTTATCTTGCACAATTGCAGAGAGAAGTTCTGCAAGGAAATTCCTGTCCTCAGACAATGGAAAATAAGACTGAAATCTTATTAACCATAGCATACATGATGCATACACAGTACATATACATCAGACATGCATGCATGTATCACACATACGTGCACATGCATATGTGTGCAGCTTACATCAGAGATAATACATAGTTCATGCATATACACATATATATCATGGATACATGAAGTCTGAATGCATCAGACGTGGCTAAATATCCTGAAGACAGGTACCCAGGCTCCAACTTTTCTAACTTCTTTTCTGGGTCTAAATGGTAACAGAAGATTTCACCCCACTGATTTATTCTCCTTGATATATAAGTATTGGGGCTGTTCTTAAGTAAAGTGGGGCTTTCTTATTCCACTTAAGAACAGAATTGAAAAACTGGCCCATTTTATTTCTCTATGAAATACAACCTAATTTTCTTTCAGCCTCCAAAGGAGATGATTAATCTCCAGCTAGGTTTTAGCCGGTTTTTCCAGGTAGGCAACATTATGACCAGACAGCATTGCTAGCTATGTGGTTTTTCTATTAGCACCATGTTTTAAAATTTGCCCAGGCCCACTTAACTTTGGAAACAAAGAGACTAGAACTCAAGAAAACCTATTCTA
Source organism: Bos grunniens (assembly GCF_055505025.1). Taxonomy (NCBI): domain Eukaryota; kingdom Metazoa; phylum Chordata; class Mammalia; order Artiodactyla; family Bovidae; genus Bos; species Bos grunniens. Next base: position 13,239,848 of record NC_141191.1, read on the forward strand.
GACTTAAATATTTATTTTTAGCTCAAATCATTTTCATAAAACTCACAATTCCATTAGGAATTACATCTGTTAATCACCTACATTGTTGCCTGTTCTAAGAACAATTTAAGAGATAGCTACTTCATTTTGTGAAGTAACTTCTAGTGTTCTTCAGTAATACTTCGTAAATAATTACTACTGCCTATACCAGGGCTAATTTGAAAATAATTTGTACCTAATTAGTAGGCATTACTCCAAGGATTAAGAAGATGTAAATGAATGCTGAAAATGAACCCCAAACATGTGGGTCATTGACCTATTAAGTCCTAGCTCCTTGTGAGAAATCTCATGTGATCTCTTAAGACAAAGAAATCGCATCACTACTCTGTTACCATAAAAAGTCTTAGAAACTACATGGCCATCAAACTAATACCTTTGAATACATATGTTTTTATGTATACATGTATTGTTATTTTTGTACAAATGTTTCTTTTTATAGATAGATTTACCTCAAAATACCAAGTTTGTTTTTTTGTGGATCAACGTGATTAAAGGAAGAGAAATAAATATATGGAATAATGTGTTTTTGGTAATATATCATAACACACATTCCAAAATATTTCAATATGCTTTAAAGTCTATATGTGCTTTAAAGTCTGACAAATATTTTTCTTATATATTTTAAAAGGCATGTGGTAATAACTTCAGGGATGAGAGGCGGGGAAAATGTTGTAATTGGGATATTCTGACAAAACCATTTCCTTCTGTAGTTGTACAGAATTAATTAATTTCTTATTTTCTTTAGAAAATAGACAACATTTAATATATAAATACAGGTAATATTATAACTGTATTATCAATAGTATGTTTCCCTTAATTATAACTCTTTAATCACCTATGTTTCATTCTTTGTAATAAGAGAAATAAGTGTTTAAGTTACATAAAGTAGAAATACCTATAGAAAAATCTCTCATACAATCTGATACTTCTCGAGGCATATATTTTATATTTCTTCCTGGACTCAACATTACCAACTAAATCATATACCCCTCATACCTGACTTTTAAATAGATGAACAATCAATGTTTCAGACTTGTTTGTAAACATATTCGTAAGTAAAGATTTTGAAAATCAGATCAGTAAAAACCAAACACCAAAATTTCATTTTCTGTCCCATTAGGATAGATATTTTTGTGATATGAGTAGATTTTGTTGCAACCTTTTATAACCCTGCCAGATATGCAAATTGTTTATTTTTGCATTTAAACTACCAGTTTGATTTTTTCCAAACTGGAGACAAGTGTGCTATTTTAAATGAACAAATGAGCCTAAATTGACGAGCAGCCAAAAATCCTCAGGACCTTATAGGAAACAAGATGAGATGGCATTTTATCATATGATATACTGGTTAAAGCTGATGTGATTAAGAAAAATAATTACGACATCTTAACTACATCAGCTCCATTTTATCACAGACACTCAAAAACTCATGGTGCGTAGTTGCATACTGAAGACAGTATATAAATGTAACCCCAGCTTGACAAACACTAGCTTTTCCAGCAAAGTCATCTTGTGTTACAGACTATATACTGTGTCCAGTGAAAGATGATTTGTGTCAGCTAAAACTGTAGCCTGGAGCTACACTTGGTGTGTTATTACTTTAATCTAGTTATTGCAGCCTTGAAGTGTGTGTTAGCAAGTCCAGAGAAGAAATATCAAAAGCACAGCCTACCCTTATCATTAAGAATTTCTAGGAATAGCAAAGAAAAAGGCTCCAGGATATTTCTCATTTGTTTATTTTTTGAGTATGCTGGCTTTTTATTCAAGAACAGGTATTATATAATGTAAGAAAATAATTAGAGTTTACCATCGCAGAGTCGGACAGGACTGAGGGACTGAACTGAACTGATTGTGTAATGTTGCCTTCCATAATTGAGCTTTTGAAAAATTAGTTGAAGATATGCCAGTAAAGTGATAATTATATAGATTGAAACTTTTAAATCAAATATAGCTGTTAACATTAGGACCAGTCTTCTGGACTGTATTGGGGGTTGCTGATTATAAATTTTCTTTAGTTTATAAAAATGTGAGTATATGTATAGTTTAAATAAGTCTAAGAAAAATGTTGTTATAAAATGCCTTAATAACAGAATAGAGTATAAGTAAGCATTCAGTCATCACATTTGAATAAAAACCAAATTCTAAATAGTAATAAGTGGTATTTAAAGTTCAGTGTAATCTCACCCATAAGATACATCATTTTTTTTAAAACTGATGGAAGGAAGCAGATTCAGAATTTTCAGTTATTTTATATCACAGTAGCATAAAGATGTGTTCATTGAACACATAATTATGGATAGAAAATAAATGAATGGCAAAGTGAATTTTCTATTTGTTCTCTATTTTTGCTCAGTGTTTTTACATTGTTTCCTTTATAAATTAATTATAATGCTTAAGTTGTTTTAAAATACTTCAGTTGGTTCTTAAACATGAAAAGTATTTTGCTATTATGAGAAAAAAATGAAAATAAAATTACCAAAAGGATAGACCTAACGTAAATGCACAATACATTATGTTAATATTAGTAAATTCATTGTATTTGTATAATTAGATAAATTATCATATTTTATAAGTGAAACATTTTGCATGGGAAACAAGGAATTACCTTACAGGTTAATTTAATCATTTGATCTTTGAACTTTATTTTATCAGTCAGTGACTTTATCACCTATAGATAGTAACTTTATCACATCTTTGGTTTTAGCCTGATGGTTAGTCATATCCATGCTCATCAATGCTTATGAAATTGTTAAATATAGTAACATGAAAGATTTCATGTTAAATACTAAAAAAAATTAGCATGATAAAGCTTAAAAAGATGAAAACTAAAATGATATGATACCTAAAAATAATTTCTTTTCACTCTTTTAGAAGCCAAAGAATGTTTATATTGTAGATTTTTAAGATAATTAACAACTTCCAATTCCAATAAAATTTACTTCAAATATACTAGTCTCAAATGAGTCTCTCTTGTGTCCAATCATACAAGGTTGTAGGATAAGCTATTAGGCAATATAAACATTTCATATTATGTATTCACATTTATGTAATTTGCTTAAATTTATATGTAAATTATTTAAATTAAACTGCACATAGATGCTATAAGACACATTGGAGTTAGGAGCAAAATACTTTAAAATTACTTTCTGAGATTGAAAAATATTTAGTGGCAGCAATATCTCTTTCTAAATACTAGACTATTGAATAGTTTGAGAATATTTTTTAAAAAATTGCTTCAGTCTTAGAATATTGCATCAGAATATCACCTTATGTTGTTTTAAAAGCAATAGGTTATATTTTTTAAAACTATTCTAATTTCATCATAGTGCTTATTTTATTATGTACCTATCCTTGAGAAAGTTAATGTAAATAGTATGTTCTATTTGAATAATCCCACATAGTACATTTTAGTTTTATTGTTATATTTAACATGATGAGTGAATACCATTTGTCAGTTAAATTAAGAAAAGTAACTTTGCAATAATAATGTTTATGAGCAATAGAATGACAAAATAATCTTGTACATCACTGCCTACACATTTTTTAGTTAATTTATTCTCACTCCTTCTATTATAATCATCCAAAAAAAATTCTTTTAAACTCTACCTATCACACTCTCCATGAAGGGTTCATTAGATGCTTGGCATTCTATTTTTCTATATTTTATTCATAGCAAGAAATCTATGAGGTACTCTAACCGGAGGGGAGACACCTGGTGGGTTTAATTAGATTGCATCTGGAAGTAATTAGGAGCAAAGGATAAAAGTTGACCAGCTGTAATAGTCTAGATGACTTCAATTATTATATTGAGACTGTCCAACAGAAAAGAGTCCTGACCTTGGGAAGATAGTAAAACACACGGTGAAAAGTTTTGAGTATAGAAAAGTCCAAATATGAAATCAGAATCTTCACCAATGTTTTCCAACCAACGGAATTCTGCAGTGTTTGAAGTCCATGGAGGGCAAGACCTAGTCTCCTATTAAATGTTGGGAGAATACTTTTGTGAGGTTGCAAACTAATGGGATGGACTTACCTGGTAGCTCAGTTGGTAAAGAACCCACCTGCAGTGCAGGAGGGTTCAATTCTTCATCGGGAAGATCCGCTAGAAAAGGGATAGGCTACCCACTCCAGTATTTAAGAATCCACCTGCAATGTGGCAGACCTGGGTTGGATCCCTGGGCTGGGAAGATCTCCTGGAGAAGGGAAAGGCTACCCACTCCAGTATTCTGGCCTGGAGAATTCCATGTGCTATACAGCCCATGGGGTTGCAAAGAGTCGGACACAACTGAGCAACTTTCACATACTTATGGGAATTTGTAATGACTTGGTGGATATCTGACACAAGACCATTTTGAATTGTGTTTTTTCACTTTGGCAACTTAAATAAGTACCAAGTCTAAATCAGAATTTGTTGTTGTTCAGTTGCTAAGCTGTGCCTGACTCTTTGCGACCCCATGGAAGTCAGAATTTAAAGGGGTTTTATTCTCTTTGTAGTCATATCACTTTAATCATACTGAATATATTATTACTGAACTTTGTGGCATATACTCATATGCCACTGAACTCAGTGGCATATACTGACATGAGGATGTGATATTAATTGTATGTTTGTAAACTTTGGGTGTCAGCTGCTGCTGCTGCTAAGTCACTTCAGTCGTGTCCGACTCTGTGCGACCCCATAGATGGTAGCCCACCAGGCTCCGCCGTCCCTGGGATTCTCCAGGCAAGAGCACTGGAGTGGGTTGCCATTTCCTTCTCCAATGCATGAAAGTGAAAAGTGAAAGTAAAGTCACTCAGTCATTTTTGACTCTTCGTGATCCCATAGACTGTAGCCTACCTGGTTCCTCTGTCTCTGGGATTTTCCAGGCAAGAGTACTGGAGTGGGTTGCCATGGCCTTCTCCTTGGGTGTCAGAGACTGCATCATATATGCGTTTGTAAAGGTCTACCTAGAGTCTTGACTCTAGTCTGTGGGTATAGCTACCATTTTCTTCTGTTTCTCAAAAGTGGCAGGCTTGACGCAGATGATTGCCAACATGTAAAACAAACCGGTAATGTTTATTTGACTCTAGGTGGGAACACAGAAATCTGAGGAAAAAGAAATGAAAAGCAACCATTTCCAAACTATCATTTGCTCAAGAAATGTTTTGGAGATGGAAACCCAGGGTAAATCATTTGATTTGATCCTGTCAGGCTTCTTTTTAAAATTGCTTCATTTCACATCACCAATTTGACATGTCCACAGAATCTGCTGGGTTTGTGCACATGTTCAAAGAGGCAAGTTTGTCATAAACTCTAGCTAACTGTCATTATTTCTCAAATTTTGCGTGGGGAAAAAAAAAATTTTGATCATCTTCATTGCTAAATTTGGAAAGCATCTTGAAATGGAGATTGACTTGTGTCAAAAAAGTATTTTAAGTAAAAATTTTGAAATAAAGTGTAAATTCAGTATGAAAATGTTGTATCTGTTTGCAACGCCATGGACTGTAGCCTGCCAGGCTCCCCTGTTCATGGGATTCTCCAGGCAAATATACTGCAATGGATTTCCATTTCCTCCTCCAGGGAATCTTTTTGACCCTGGGATTGAACTTGAGTCTCCTACATTGCAGGCAGATTCTTTACTCTTCAAGCCACCGGGGAAGCCGGTATATCCTGCTTCTGTTCCGTCACACTGTATCCAGGATATAAGTCCATCAGAAACAGATGCACATTGGAAAAATAGAGTAGACAATATTCTTCAGGAACTTACAGGGTTAATGTACTACCAAGTTCAGGTCCCTACTTGGAACTGCTGGAGAAAAGCTCATTAAAAAAAAAAAAAATTAAAAAAAAAAAAAAAAAAGACCCCAAAGTTGTGTGTGTGTGTATGTGTGAGTCGTTCATTTGTGTCCGATTCTTTGAAACTCCACGAACTTTAGCCTGCCAGGCTCCTCCTCTGTCCATGGAATTCTTCAGGCAAAATGGAATCTTTTTTTTTTTTTTTTTTTACATTCTTGTCATCTACTGCAAGCTTGTTGCAGGAATGAGGTTCTTAAGTGGTATAATCATGAAGCTAAGAAATGCAAGTTTCTTTGGAGATCATCCTGTAGCTTTTGTTGTTCTGTTTCTTTTCTTTTTATACCTTATAGTTGCCAAAGTTGAGACTCAAAGAGGTGCAGTGACTTGTTCAAGGTTACAGAGCTCAGAGGCAAGTGCGAGTCAGGACAGTGGATTTCCAGCAGAGTGCTTGCTCTTGGCTGAGGGTCCCCCAGCTGCCTGCTCTTTCCTGCTAGAGGCTCTCTTCTTGGAATTATTCCCAAGAATTTTAACTAACATGTTAAAATTAATCAATCCAATTCTAATATCTAAAATGAAAATGTATTTTTCTTTTGGAAATCAGTTTTAAATATTTCATCATAATGGTACTACATTTTACGACACTTCCACAAAATTTCACATGTAAGTGTGGAAGTATCCTGTATTTTGAAAGTATTTAAAATATTTGATTGGTCATTTTGATGACTAAAACTGTAATATTTAAGCATCTATACTTTGTCTTGCTTCACACAGAAATTTTGATGTTTTTTCATGTAATGTGGGTTTAGTTTCCACAGTTGAAATGTTATTTATTGGAATAAAAGGAACACTTTTTTCCCACATAGTTCTCAAAAATTTTTAGGATAGTATTCATCTCACAGGGCTTCCCTGGTGGCTCAGATGGTAAAGAATCTGCCTGCAATGCAGGAGACCTGGGTTCCATCCTTGGGTTAGGAAGACCCCCTGGAGAAGGAAATGACAAACCACTCCAGTGTTCTTGCCTGGAGAATTCCACAGACAGAGGAGCCTGGTGGGCTACAGTCCAATGGATCTCAAAGAGTTGGACATGATTCAGCAACTAAACCACCACTACCCAAGTGCTTAGAATATCTCTCTATCCATTTAATCCTTTCATTTCAACCATCAGATTTTTGTAGTTTTCTCATAAAAATCTTGTACATATTTTGTTAGATTTATACCTAGGTATCTCATTTTGAGTAGGGCTAAATGGAAAGGATTATGCTTTAAATTTCAAACTCCACTTGTTCAATGTTGTATCCTATAGTCTTGCTATAATTTCTTATTGATTCCAAGAAGCTTTTTGTCAATTTTCTTTCAAATTTTCTACATAGATGATCATGCCCTATGTGAACAGTGACCGTTGTATGTCTTCCTAATCTGTGTACCATTTATTTCTTTACTCTGCCGTATTGCACTAACAAGGACTTCTAGCACAATGATGATAAAGAGTTCTGAGAGGGGACACCTGTGCCTTTTTCCTGATCCTAGTGGGAAAGTTTCAAGTTTGATTGACTTTGCTCTTTTTCTAGTTTCTTAAGGTCTAAATGTAGTTGATTAATCTTTGATCTTTCATCTTTTCTAATATATGCATTAAATACTTTATATTTTCCTCTAAGCACCACCTTCACTGTATCTCAAAAATTTTGATAAGTTGTGCTTTCATTTTCATTTAGTTCAAAATACTTCAATTTCTCTTGAGGTTCTTCCTTTGACTCATGTATTATTTAGAAACATGTTATTTAATCTCTACTTATTTTTGAAATTTTTTCCTATTATCGTTATCATAATTCCATTGTGGTCTGAGAGCAGACATTGTGCAATTTCTATCTTCAGTAGGATTTTCAAAAAGATTATTAAGTAAATATTAGGCAGTGTTTTCTAAGAATATAATCCCTTGTTTGCCTTCATATGAAATTAGATTCTGTAGTGTGTAGGAAAATTTTCTGAGACCCAGAAATCAGATGCATTAAAAGTTAAATTTTCTGCACTGTGAACTTAATTGAGGCACATGTATTGTATTACCTTGCATATTATAGGGTGATTAAAAGCTGGGGAAGTGTTTAGCTACATTTTACTGACATATTAGTATCTGGGCTTACATAAATTTTTAGATGAAAAATGAAGGTGTTCTGAGATCAAGGCAAACCTCCATCATTATGAGAGTGATGAAACCAGGGCTCCTGCAGTGCATATCAATAGTGCTCTAAGAGTATAAAGCAATATTCTATGTGTCCAGGGTCTCAGTCTGTTGCTCTGTTATAGATTTTCCCTATCCTTAAAATATTGGAATGCTTTCACAAGATTATATATTCATAAAATAAAGTTCTTTAATTATGGATTTAATTTCCTTATTAAATATCTTTCTGTTAGTTTCTGCCCATCACTCAATCTATCAATATCTTTTTGAGTCCTAGTATTTCTATCCAATACATTAATTGTCATGGTGCTTAGAGACACTTAACTATTATTATTTATATTCTGTGTTTTTTTCTTATAAATAGAAGCATAGTCCTAGATATGGTTGTTCTAGCAATAGCAACAACAAACTGGTGAATTCTTCTTTTCTCACCTTCTACTCTTTGAACGTTATTCATATTTACTAAATCATCTGCTTGCTGGTTCACTTAACTTCTTCCCCCTATTAACACAGATATATCATGTTAGAATACTTTCTATGAACTAGTTTTCTTTTTGAAAGAAAATAAAGCCTGTTAGTATTGACCTTCAAATGCTATTAAAATAAAGACATTAACCCAGAATTATAGTTTATCTGAAATGTTGCACAATATATAAAGGGAAACAAAAATAGGTCACCTTTGAGTTTGTTTTTTGCAAAACAAGCCATGCAGAAATACTACTATGTTGATTTTAAATTTATGGCTTATAAAATGGCAGATTATCTCAAGCTCTTAATGATTCCAAGTCAAAAAGGAAACATTTTACTTTCAGAGTACATATAACTCTGAAGTGACCGTATTCTACTATCAAAATGATCTGAATAAATCGCTCTATAAAAAGCTATACTTGAAATGCATACCGTAGATAAAAGCATTTTAAGTATTTGTCAGAGAGTTGAAGGACATCTACATTATGCACGTGGTAAAAATGCTTCAGCTAACCAGCAACCCAGCATGATGGCAAAGAGCTCCCTCACCTAATGTCACCTGTGTCAGTGCTTACCGGGAGGACTCTATTGAACAGACTTTGTGGCTATACCTGGGTTCAAGGGGAGGGCGCCTGGTCATTACTCATGGCTTCAGCAGATCCAGGAGAGTGGTGAGATGTGATGTTCAGTAGGTGTCCGGGACTCCATGTAACCAAATTTGGATCCGGTTTTCTTTGCTTTCGCCTTGCACCTAAACTTCCTGTAGATTTTCCTATCAGCTGGTAGGGAGTCCAACTGGCTGTGAGTTAAAAACCAAAACCAGAATCCAAACACTTCACATCACCTTGTGCTATCCTAGACAGAGCATCATCATTGCTCACCAGGAATGACGCAAGAGTCTCTGACTTGTCTGTGTGATAATCTGTCTTTGTTCCTCTAAAATCCATTTTCAATACAGCAGCCAGATTGATTGCTATAAAACGATTAGACCATGGCATTATTAAACCATGTCATTTCTGCACTCCTGTTGGCTCCCATTTCCATTAAACTAAAAGACGAAGTCCTCATAAGGAACGATGAGATCCCTTATAGTTGGCCAGACCTCAACCCGATCTCAGTTCAGTTTAGTTGATCAGTCATGTCTGACTCTTTGTGACCACATGGACTGCAGCACTCCAGACTTCCCTGTTTATCACTAGCTCCCAGAGCTTACTCAAACTCATGTCCATTGAGTCAGTGATGCCATCTAACCATCTCATCCTCTGTCATCCCCTTCTTCTCCTGCCTTCAGTCTTTCTGGGTATCAGGATCTTTTCTAATGAGTCAGTTCTTTGCATCAGGTGGCTGAAGTATTGGAGTTTCAGCTTCAGCATCAGTCCTTCCAATGAATATACAGGACTGATTTCTTTAGGATTAACTGGTTGGATCTCCTTGCAGTCCAAGGGACTCTCAAGAGTCTTCTCCAACACCACAGTTCAAAAGCAGCAATTCTTCGGCATAATTTATAGTCCAATTATAGTCCAATTTCTTTTAGTCCATGCATTGACTACTGGAGAAACCATAGCTTTGACAGTATGAAACTTTGCTGGCAAATAATATTTCTGCTTTTTAATATTCTGTCTAGGTTTGTCACAGCTTTACTTCCAAAGAGCAAGCGTCTTTAATTTCATGGCTGCAGTCATCATCTGCAGTGGTGTTGGAGCCCAAGAAAATAAAGTCTGACACTGTTTCCATTGTTTCCCCATCTATTTGCCATGAAGTGATGGGACAAATGCCATGATTTTTTTTTTTTTTGAATATTGAGCTTTAAGCCAGCATTTCAACTGTCCTCTTTCACTTTCATCAAGAGGCTCTTTAGTTCCTCTTCACTTTCTGCCATAAGGGTGGTGTCATCTGCATATCTGAGGTTATTGATATTTCTCCTGGCAATCTTGATTACAGCTTGTGCTTCAGCCAGCCAGCATTTCTCATGATGTACTCTGCATATGAGTTACATGACAATATACAGCCTTTACGTACTTCTTTCCTGATTTTGAACCAGTTCATTGTTCCATGTTTGGGTCTATCTGTTGCTTCTTTACCTACATACTGACTTCTCAGGAGGCAGGTAACGTGGTCTGATATCCCCATCTCTTTAAGTATTTTCCACAGTTTGTTGTGATCCACAGTCAATGGCTTTGGTGTAGTCAATAAAGCAGAGGTAGATGTTTTTCTGGAATTCTCTTGCATTCAATGGATGTTGGCAATCAGTTCTTATTTATTTTCCTGTAAGTGTGCTGGGCTTAAAGACATTGTTCCGGATCTTCCTTCTGCCTAGCAAACTCTTCTCTATTGTATTCATGTAATTAACCCCCATCTTCCTTCCAGCTTTGATCAAATAGCTTTCTTAACAAAGTCTTCCTTAACAAATCCTATCTAAATTTCAGTTTGCTATTTTCCCCCACCGTTACTGATCCTCCTTACTTTGTTCTGTTTTCATCATAATACATCCTACATGCCACATAACTTACTATTTATTGTGTTTATAAAACTCTGTTCATCACCCCCAGCTAGTGTTTTCTAATACATCCCCAAAGTCCTTGGTTAATGCTTGCCAATCCTAGGCATTCATTATTTTGCTAAAAATTTATTATTACTGGTAGAAATATCAAGAGAACAGCCCAACATCCTCCCAATGATTAAGGCATTAAACTTTCAAATAGTGTATCAGGTACCAAGTCAAATAGGAGGCAGCTGTAACATCCATGTCTACCTTAGGAAAAGAAAAGATGAAATCTGTGCTGCCAACCACCCTGTACCTCGCCAGACTTAGCAGACTTAGTAAATAAAGGGGCTTTTTCCTTTGAAACCCATTACCCCATTTTGAACAGTCTCTTTCTAGAAGCACTAAGAGGAAGTGAAGTGGATAAAATACAGAGATGACCTTAGACTTGCATTCAGTTCCAATTACATGACCTTCAGCAAGTTGGCTCATCCATCATGAGTCTCTGTTTCCTTGTTTGTAAAATGGAATTGATCATCTAATTGTTTTTAACAAAGAAAATGAAAAGAGGGAGGGAAAAAAAAAAAACAAAACTAAACCACACAAAGTATAACACCGAATAAAACAGATAAGTAATTGACAAAAGCTATTCATTATAAGAAAAAAGACTTTCAGATAAGATTCACAGTTTGGAAGGTATTTCATAGTATCTCATTTGATCATTTTAATATTATTGTATGCTGTATTTTCCTAAATTTGTTGACTTTAACAGCCTTTGTGCCTCCACAGTAAATTACTGGAGATAACTGAGAATAGATTGAATTAAATTGATACAAAAAAGTATTAAAATTGAAACAGCCTCAACACATGCCAATGGAGGAGATTTCAAACTTAATAACAAATATAGGCTAAATATGTATATTGTATTTTTCATTTAGAACTGACTTTCCTAGCATCTGAAACAAAATGGGCTCCATGATTATTTATCAGTTATTTGAAGGGATGTGTCAGTTCTTTTGTTACAGGACTCCGTGCACCAAAATAAGTTTTAAAGATTTTTAATTGCATTAGCCTTTATATAAGAAATAGTGGATAGCATTTATAAAAGATTAAAACACCACATTTCAGAAATCGGAGCAGGAATGTATATTAGAAGGTACCTCAAGTAAAGGCATGCCTTACAGGAAACTAAGGTAACAAGGTCTTATTAGCTGTCAAGATTTGTTTTAGGCAAAACCAAGGAAAGGGTGGAGACCATAATCTTCAAACTATCAGGCTTGCATGTCATTTCTGTTACCCTTGGAGACTGAGTTATGGTTTAGTTATCATGTTAAAAATGGCAAGTGATGCCTTCTGTTGTAGAAGATGATGAGTCAGAGCTGTTGTCAAGCCCCTCTTACCCAGGGGCAGTCTTGGAATAAATTTTTTCTGGCTCAACTTTTTCTCATAGCCAGGTCTATGGCTATTCTTGAGGTCAAACAAATCCATCAAAAATGAAAAGTTGTCACTGAGGCATGATGTTCTAATGAAAACTTACTAGTTTTTGATCACACTTCTCAAAGTGCTTAATGGAATTTTTAATTTCTGTTCAGTCTTTTGAGAGTAAGAATATAATGCGGATCCATATTACCAAAAACAAAATGAGGCATAGTATTAATTATTGTAAGGTGTAATGATTTTACATTAGGATAATTACTTGTTCCATTTGTCAAATTATAAAATTAGGATTCTGGTTTTTTACTAACCTCTAGAATGAATACTTTGATTTTTTAAAATAGCTCTCATTAAAAGATTTGAAATATGTATTAAAATTTTCTATTCGGTTATTTTGGGGACACAGATTTGAAATATGGGACCTTAAAAGTTTCTGCCTAAGGTTAGAATATGTAAAATTAAAGTGGTAGGTAAATTTTAAAACTACATTTTTTATCAGAATTTTATTAGAAGAATATGTTTATAAATATAGAATTAGGAAAAGTCAAGTAATCTATGCTTTACATTTTAACAAATGATATAGACTCTAATGATTTTGAACATAAATCATTTTGTGTAATTCTTAAAGTTTAATCAAATCATTTGCATTATCATTAACATTGTTCAGTAAGTATGATGTCTCAGTTATGACTTTTGGTTTCTTCTGTATTAATAGGATAAAACTGTCCTCTTGACAGTTGTTTCATGTAAATATAGGCAATAAAGCTCCTAAAAAATTATACAGAGTGTTTGTATTTCAGCATTTTTAATCATACATATCAGTGAGAAAATTATAATTAATTTTTAAGTTACTATTTTCCATGTTATCATCTGAGCCATTTGTTTTATTTTTTTAATTTAAATTTATTTATTTTAATTAGAGGCTAATTACAATATTGTATTGGTTTTGCCATACATCAACATGAATCCACCATGGGTGTACACGTGTTCCGAATCCTGAACCCCCCACCCACCTCCCTCCCCATATTGTTTTAAATTTATGCATTCAACATATATTTAGTCAATGCCTGCCAGGTACCAAGCACTGTCTTGGGGCACTGGGGATACTTCAAAAAATGAAAAACCCTTCTTATATGAAACTTTCATTGTAATGGGAAAAGTTAGATAAGAAGTAAGGAGGAGAGTAAACAATAAAACTTAGCCAGTAGATAGTGACACAAGGAAAAGTAGATAAGATATCTACAAATAGTTTAAGATATAGAAAATATTAGGGATGCATTTTGGAGAAGGCAGTCAGAAACCTCTCTGAAAATGATATGACTAATGCAGAAAACTAGCTACAGAAAAATCTGGGGAAAAAAGTAGCTCAGCAGGAAGAATATTAGTGTTTGTGAGAAACCCGTTGCCCAGGCGGTACAAGAAGGGCTCAGGAAGTTATATAGTAGGTTCTATGTGATCCGATCTCTAGGTCTTGGTAACATTTTCATTTTTTTTCATCTTGGGGTCAGAAGTCATTATAAAGTAGTGATGGACTCGGTGTTGAGCATGGAAAAGGAAAAGACTAGAGGAGGCTGCCTGTTTATTTGGTGTAAGCCACTGGCTAGATGGTGGTGCCTCTTACTGAGACAGAGAAGGCAGTGAAAACAAGAATGGCAAGGTCAGGAATGCTTTAGACACGTTATATTTGAAGCATATTAAATGTTTGAATGGATATAGTAAAGCATTAATTCAAGACCGGTACCGTTGGAAATACTGTAAGTCAATCAGGGACAGAATACTCAATGGCATGTTTATAAATAGAACCATGCAGTTCTTCACACTATACCTTAATGAATTCTCCAGGCAAGATTACTGGAATGGGTAGTCATTCCCTTCTCCAAGGGATCTTCCCAACCCAGGAATCAAACCTGGCTCTCCTGCATTGCAGGTATATTCTTTACTGCCTGAGCCACGAGGGAAACTCCACCTAATGAATAAGTGTAAGAATAGTGTACATAAAAATAGGCCTCTTACTACATTGACAGTTGTTTTTAATTTGTGCTATTTTAATTCACATTTTATGATAAAATGTACTGCTGTTGATGAATATGCTATATTTCCTATAAGGTAAAAATCTGGGGTTATTAGTAATTATAAATGTATAGATAATTGATTAATTGATTTAGATGAATGATTAGACCTGCCAGGAAAGATGGATTATTAGGAAGCAGTGGGTTATGTGTAGAATTCTTTTCATTTGATTCATTTTAATTCACTTCCACAAGTATATTTGATTGTGTTGTCTTCTTTCTTTTCATTTGATTCATTTTAATTCACTTCCACAAGTATATTTGATTGTGTTCTCTTCTGTCTCAGCTCTTCTGATATTTTTCATTCTTCATAGACTTTATAGAAGTTCCTCAAGAGCATTCCAGGGGAGTCTGGAGACATTCATTTCATTAAAGCAAGCACAACGGATGAAGATACAGAGTATTCCAGTGAAAGGAATAAATGTTTCTTTCCAGTGTTGCCAGTACATGCAAATGTATCTTGGTTGATATTACTTCAGTATCAAAAGTAACTATGTTGGTAGTATTATCTGAAACAAAGGGAAGAGAGAGCCCTGGGTGTTCTCTCTGAGCAGTGCTGGTTTGACTCTTTTCTAAGTGCTGTTTTACAGCTCTATAGAAATAGAAGTTAACTTACAGATTTTTGTCTAGTAGAGATACAGATGTTTCTAAATGAAACAACCCCAAAGATTCCAGTTCATGGCCCTGCTGGACACCATCAAGTTTCATATTGAACCCAGAAATCTTATCTTAATATTGCCTATAAATCTCTAGTTTCTCACATACTCCTTGGGCCGATTTTCCCATCTTATTAGTTCCATCAATAATCAAGTTGAATAGAAACTGAACTATTTTTCCTCTGAAAGTCATGTAAGAGTTATAGCTTTGCCTTTTTTGAAAAAGTATTACCTTAACTGCAGAGGGACATAGGAAAGTATTTATCTTGCCAAAATATTTTAAAATGCGATATGAAACATCATTATATACTTGCAGAGCATTTGTAAAAATAGCCACCTCCATGTTTTGAGTGGTTACTTAAAAGTATTCTTTATAATATAAAATACTTAGTATTTGATAAGACATTTGGTGATAGAAAAAGAGATTGACCATTTCAAGATGATATTAATAGCTTCAAAACTGTACAAAAATTACAAATGTATATTATATTCATATGCTTTATTTTAAACTAAGCCTTGTACACATTTTAAATTGTACAAATATTTCATTTCCAAAATTACTTCAAAAGCATGAATGAAAGCATATAATGAAGCAATTGTGCGGCAAACTTCTGTTTTTACGTAAATGTATAGAGGTTGCTTTGTGAAGAGCACAATCCATGTCCTGAGGCAGCTCTGACATGTTCTGAGAAAGAGAATTGTATTGTGAGGCAGTATAACATCTATATATTCATTCATAGGAACTGCATTCATTGAGGGTCAAGTACAGGCAAAGGGCTCTGTTAGATCCTGTCAAAAGAATAATGGACTAGAAGAGCATAGTTCCCTTCTACAATAAGCTTACACTTACAGTCTTCATTATTATTATAGCTAGACTTTATATTGAGTACCTGCAATATTCCATGTACCCTACAAGGTACTTTACATTATTTATCACGTTTAATTTTATGGATGAGAAAATGAAGACTCAGAGAGGTTAAGTAACTCGAACAAGCTATTAGTTTGTAAATGGCAGATCCATCTTATCCTGGAAACTTACTCTTTCTAGTACGCTCTCTGCTGGTCTAATAAGGAGAATAACTGTGTGTGAATAAGTATGTGTGGAACTGTAGCACATCACAGAATATTCTAAGTTTGAAAGCTAGGCAAACAGATGTCCCTGGGAATTCAGAGAAGAAAGTGATGTTTAGATGGTGCACACGTGCTCCGTCCTTTCCAACTCTTTGCGACTCTATGGACTATACTCCACCAGGGGCCTCTGTCATGGGAATAGGCAAGAATACTGGAGTGGGTTGTCATTTCCTCCTCCAGAGAATCTTCCTGACCTGGGGATTGAAAAGGCATCTCCTACATTTCCTGCATTGGCAAGCAGATTTGTTAGCACTGAGCCACCTGGAAAGCCTTTTTTTTTTTGGTAGAAGGATTAGCAAATTTTATCATGCAACTGAGATTTGACATAAACTTAGATAATATATTGAGGTTTACTTTTCTGAGCCAGGGGCAACAGTAATTCATTGGGGGGGGGGCGGCGGGAAACAGCCATAAGACTTGTTTTGGAAATGTTATGTTGCCTAACTTAATTGTGTGTTGGCATGTGTTAAAAAGGAAGAGAAAATATGTTGATACTGAATTGTAGAGAGTCCTTACTGTGTGTTAAGGAAACCAGAGACAAAAGGAACTGAGATTATTAGCGTCGTACAGTAGGGGATGCACTCCAGAGCAAAGGAGTCGAAAGCAAGAGGCTTCTGCAAACCAGATTCAGGTGTAAAAGGAATGGTCAACTAGAGGAGTCAAGAATAAATCTGAGATTTGGGGTTTAGAAGGCTGGTAAATGTGATACAATTAGAAGAAGAGAGCAGATTATAAGAACCTGCTGTGTGTCCTTACAGATCTTTGGTCTGTGGTACTGATGTCATGTTTCATTATATGTATCTATTTGTGTGCATCCGTTGTGAGGAGCTCAAGGACCATGGCTGCGTCCTACTTGTCCTTGTATCCTGGGTGATGAATGAAGTGTCTGTATCATAGCAAGTCCACTGTTTGTGGACTGGATGAACAAATGATCACAAGGGCAGCGTGAGGCCAGGCAGTTCATGCCCATAGGATGTTTACATAGATACCTTACTGGAAGCTGAAGTTCAAGACTGGGCTTGGAAAGGAAATAGAACTATAGATAAATATTCTGGAGTCAACTGCATAGGGACTATAGTTGAAATTCTGAAAGTAGTAGGTGAGAGGTAGGGAGAAGAGTCCAGGAAGAGTGAAAAAGAAGATATGAAAGGCAAAACCTTTGAACATTTCTATCTCTTATGAATGATATAAAAGGGGTAGGGAAAACACACACACACACACATATATATACCCACACACACACATATATATGTATATATAAGTGAAAGTGAAGTCGCTCAGTCATGTCCGACTCTTTGCAACCCCATGGGCTGTAGCCTACCAGGCTTCTCCATCCATGGGATTTTCCAGGCAAGAGTACTGGAGTGGGTTGCCATTCCCTTCTCCAGGGAATCTTCCTGACCCAGGGTTCGAACCCAGGTCTCCCGTATTGCAGGCAGATGCTTTGTCCTTTGAGCCACCAGGGAAGCCCATAGCAGTTCAGACTTCTCCTCTCTCTATATAGTAATACCATAGACTTAGCACCATGAGTTTATTTCTCTTAGTTCTGGAGACTGGAACTCAGAGATCAAGGCACCAGCAGAGTTGATGTCTGCTGAGGGTTCTCCTGGTTTGCAGATAGCTGTGCTCTTGTTGTATCCTCACAGGGTGTAGAGCAGAGAAAGAACCAGTTCTTGTGTCTCTTCTTCTAGGGCATTAATTCCATGCGTGAGGGCGGAGCCCTTGTGATCTAGTTTCCTCCCAAAGGCCCCACACCCCCATCATTTAGGAGGTTAGAGTTTCAACATATGAATTTACAGATGGGGGAACAAACATTCAGTCTACAGTGAACACCACAGGATATTTTAAAGAAACTCTTAAGCAGTTGAAAAGAGGATAAGAAGAATGTAGGCTCATCGAAACCAAGATAGAAGAGTTTCAAATACTACAGCTGTTATGAGTAGTGTAGACTTAAAGGAGGTACTTGGTTTTTATAACTAGAATGTCATGGCTGACTGCTGAAACTCTCCAGAAAATCAAAATGAGAAGAGTTAACAAATAAGTGGGAGTTGATAAAGAAACATACTTTACTGAACTTTCAGTGGTGGAAATCAGACATTTTAAAATGGTGGTACCATGTGTATGGTTGGTATGAAGATGAAAAATTATAAGGTTTAATGATAGGTTGATTTTCACCTTCTTCATCTGATGAGGAAACTGTTTCACCTCATTGATTTTTCTGTGCAAAAAGAGTCATGTTTGCCTGTTCATTAGAGCTTGCTTCATTTCTTTTCAATTTGTTGTTTTCATCAGTTTGGCACTTCTGTGTTTCAGGCTTTGCTTCATAGTGTAATTCTCTTTCATATTTCAGATGTGACATACCCACTCTGAAATATGAAAGAGAATAAAATGCAGAGTCATCATGGGGAACACAGATGCAAATTTAGTGGAGTAGACGGAATGATTCTTCAGTTTCACTGTATTTACCAGATCCCTTGTAGAATAGTTCTTATGTCAAGATAGGAAATAACAATAAATAATAAGGGAATGAAGCTCTATACCTCAAGTATTTGTACACAGTAAAAAATAAGTACAGATCCCTTAGCTGACTCATAGCAAATTTTATTGGGCATGTATATTCTACTTTATTATATAACCATAAAATACCTCAGGAAAAATTAAATGAGCTATTTCTGCACTATTTACTTAGGAAAACTTCTCAGTGAATTCACTGAGAGTTTTACCTGAGAAAACTAAACAGTCAGGTCTTTTTTTTCTCCCCAGAATAGTCACGGTAGTACAGAAAGTAGTTTTTCAGTATTGAAGTGCTAGTGTATTTCTGCATGAAAAGTCACCTGTTTTCATCAGCATATTGGTGATGTCTCATTCATAGCTCAACTGCTGTAACTTACAGTGTGTGTGAGTTACAGCTTCAGCCTACTGCGATTAACTCCACCTGAGGGATCAATGTGTTATGATCAACTAGCTTTATTATTATTATCCAAAGAATTATAGTCAGTACATGATTTTGGCAGGAATATGCCATCAGAGACAAACTGATGTATCAAATGTACTCGTGGGACAGAAATAAAATTTCTTATTCCAATCTAAGGGAAACATTGTGTTGTCCTAACTTAAGTGTGTCACTGGGGACATGTTAAAAAAGCTTCTTGCCAATGCTGGGCCATACCTCCATTAACTGGCAGGTGAGGAATTGAGACATAAACTGAACCTGGGCACTATTGGTAATCAATTTAAGTTGGAAGAAGCTTTTTGTTAAATTTGAGCATATTGTTTAATTTTTCAGATTTTGTAGTTATGGTTCTGAGAGACTTCAGAAAAATCTCATTTTCTCATGCTATTAAGGATCAAATTATATCTGTCTTGTTTAACCAGGTGTAGATTTGTTCTCAAAATAAACCATGAGGTGTTATGATCAGTAACCAACCTGAATGTATTTTTTAATATAGCATCTCTGTCTATGCATGGGACCACTGGGGACAGAAATGTAGATAAACACACTGGATCTTCAGAGATAAATCCACACACCTGTGGATACCTTATCTTTGACAAAGAAGGAAAAATATACAATAGAGAAAAGACAGTCTCTTTAACAAGTTGTGCTGGGAAAACTGGTCAACCACTTATAAAAGAATGAAACTAGAACACTTTCTAACACCAAACACAAAAATAAACTCAAAATGGATTAAAGATCTAAATGTAAGACCAGAAACTATAAAACTCTTAGAGGAAAACATAGGCAGAACACTTTCTGATATAAATCACAATAAGATCCTCTATGACCCACCTCCCAGAGTAATGGAAATAAAAACAAAAATAAACAAATGGGACCTAATTAAACTTAAAAGCTTTTACACAACGAAGGAAACTATAAGCGAGGTGAAAAGGCAGACTTCAGAATGGGAGAAAATAATAGCAAACAAAACAACTGACAAAGGATAAATCTCCAAAATATACAAGCAGCTCATGCAGCTCAATACTAGAAAAATAAACAACCCAATCAAAAAGTGGGCCAAAGAACTAAACAGACATTTCTCCAAAGAAGACATGCAGATGGCTAACAAACACATGAAAAGATGCTCAACATCACTCATTATCAGAGAAACGCAAATCAAAACCACGATGAGGTACCGTCTCATGCCGGTCAGAAGGGCTACCATCAAAAAGTCTACAAACAATAAGCGCTGGAGAGGGTGTGGAGAAAAGGGAACCCTCTTACACTGTTGGTGGGAATGCAAACTAATACAGCCACTATGGAGAACAGTGTGGAGATTCCTTAAAAACCTGGAAATAGAACTGCCTTATGACCCAGCAATCCCACTGCTGAGCATACACACCAAGGAAACCAGAACTGAAAGAGACACATGTACCACGATGTTCATTACATCACTGTTTACAATAGCCAGGACATGGAGGCAACCTAGATGTCCATTGGCAGATGAATGGATAAGGAAGTTGTGGTACATATACAAAATGGAATATGGACTAAGTGGGAGAAGGTGAGGGTGGGATGATTTGAGAGAATAGCATTGAAACATGTATATTACCAAATGTAAAATAGATGACCAGTGCCAACTCGATGCATGAGGCAGGGCACTCAAAGCTGGTGCATTGGAACAAGCCAGAGGGATGGGGTGAGGAGGGAGGTGGGAGGGGGTTTCAGGACGGGGGGATAAATGTGTACCCATGGCTGATTCATGTTAACGTATGCCCCAAACCACCACAATATTGTAAAGTAATTATCCTCCAATTAAAATAAATTATTTTAAAATTATAAAAAAGATAAACACTGGGTCTTGGCCAACTTCTGGAGTAAGGATATAAGTCATTTCTTTCCAGACCTAACGATAGGAAATTAAGGCTGATATGCAAAATATAGGATGTTGTCACATTTTAATGTTTATTGTACTGCAACATTAAACATGGATTTCACTCATTGTATTAGTATGTGTTTATGCGTGCTATGTCGCTTCAGTTGTGTCCAACACTTTGTGACCCTATGGACTATAGCCCATCAGGCTCCACTGTCCATGGGATTCTCCAGACAATAGTACTAGAGTGCGTTGCCATTTCCTCCTCCATGGGATCTTCCAAGATATTGAACCAGCATTTCTTATGTCTCCTGCCTTGGCAGGTGCTTTCCTTACCACTACCACCCCCTGGGAAGCCCCATGTATGAGTATCAGTTCAGTTCAGTTCAGTTCAGTTGCTCAGTTGTGTCCGACTCTTTGCAACCCCATGAATCACAGCACGCCAGGCCTCCCTATCCATCACCAACTCCCAGAGTTTACTCAAACACATGTCCGAGTTGGTAATGCCATCCAGCCATCTCATTCTCTGTCGTCCCCTTCTCCGCCTGCCCCCAATCCCTCCCAGCGTTAGTGTCTTTTCCAATGAGTCAACTCTTGGCATAAGTATACTCACACACAAAAATCTGAAATTGCAAGTGATAGAGTTGAGAAGCTGATTTTGCAGAACCAATGAAATGATGTTATTAACTACATTGTTCAAAAGGTGAGGCTATGGCCCTCCCAATTGTCCTTTCTAATTTCATGGGAAAATTTTTTTTTTCTCTCTTTCCTTTATACTCTTGCTTTGATCAGATTGTCTGGAAAGGCATTATTAAAGCAGGCTAGTTACCAGGAAAGAAGACCAGTGGCACCCTTTCAAGGCAATTGTAGCCATATTTTGTGTTGTATAACTTAAGTCTTCAGGGTATAGAGATGACTTTTCAAAATAAATTTTGAGACATAAAATCTCCACTTTAATAAAGCTGAGGGAAGTTGCATGGACAACCCTTCATGTGTTTTATGGAAGTGAGTGGTATATGTAGTTGAAATACCTGAAATACAGGTAAATCGTAACTATTTATTGATCCAGGCAAACTCCCCATCCTGTATAAGCATGGATACCTCTTCCTCTTTAGTTGGCAGTTATTTTATGGAGGTGCACTTTGATTTCCTCCCTACCTGTTTTACTCAGTAATCATTTATTAAAAACCTACAGTGAGACACTCATTAGCCTTAGTGTTGGATACTCTTACAAGAATGGAATTTGGCACATCCTAGGGGTCACATGCTTGTAAAGAGATAATTAGATCTCTGTGTTACATAAAATGGAAGATAAGTGATTCTGGACCTCCAGAGCCTGGGATACCAAAGAAGGTTTTTCAGGAGAGGTAGTATTTGCTCTTAAAGACTGATTGGGGATTTAACAGGTACACAAAGGGGAAATAGATATAAGGGCAGAGAAATAGATGATGGGAACAAAATAAAGTATGCACAAAAGTAGGAAACATTAGCCCTGTCAAAAAAGTGGGGAAAAAAAAAACAAACAAAATACTTAGACAATTTGGGGGGTGGACTCAGGGTAAGCAGGACACATGACATAGTTGACAAGCAAGTGAAATCATAAAGTTTCTCCCATTTCACGGTTGGTTGGTTTGTTTAACGAAGAGCCTTACTCCTGAGATTGGAAATACTTTGAAATATTTTAAAGAGAATGTGCCGTGCTTAGAGCTGTATTTATTTTTTTTAATATAAATTTATTTATTTTAATTGGAGGTTAATTACTTTACAATATTCTATTGGTTTTGCCAT
Source organism: Bos grunniens (assembly GCF_055505025.1). Classification (NCBI taxonomy): domain Eukaryota; kingdom Metazoa; phylum Chordata; class Mammalia; order Artiodactyla; family Bovidae; genus Bos; species Bos grunniens. The sequence continues at coordinate 13,262,678 of NC_141191.1, forward strand.
ACATCAACATGAATCTGCCATGGGTGTATATGTGTTCCCCATCCCAAACCCCCCTCCCATCTCCCTCCCCGTATCATCCCTCTGGGTCATCCCACTGCACCAGCCCCAAGCATCCTGTATCCTGCATTGACCTTGGACTGGCAATTCGTTTCATATATGATATTATACATGTTTCAATGCCATGCTCCCAAATCATCCCACCCTCTCCCTCTCCCACAGAGTCCAAAAGACTGTTCTATACATCTGTGTCTCTTTTGCTATCTCGCATACAGGGTTATCGTTACTATCTCTCTAAATTCCATATATGTGCGTTAGTATACTGTATTGGTGTTTTTCTTTCTGGCTTAGTTCACTCTGTATAATAGGCTCCAGTTTCATCCACCTCATTAGAACTTATTCAAATGTATTCTTTTTAATGGCTGAGTAATACTCCATTGTGTATATGTACCACAACTTCCTTATCCATTCATCTGCTGATGGACATCTAGGTTGCTTCCATGTCCTGGCTATTATAAACAGTGCTGCGATGAACATTGGGGTACACATGTCTATTTCAATTCCAATTTCCTCGGTGTGTATGCCCAGCAGTGGGATTGCTTGGATCATAAGGCAGTTCTATTTCCAGTTTTTTAAGGAATCTCTACACTGTTCTCCATAGTGTCTGTACTAGTTTGCATTCCCACCAATAGTGTAAGAGGGTTCCCTTTTCTCCACACCCTCTCCAGCATTTATTGCTTGTAGAGTTTTGGATCACAGCCATTCTGACTGGCGTGAAATGGTACCTCATTGTGGTTTTGATTTGCATTTCTCTGATAATGAGTGATGTTGAGCATTTTTTCATGAGTTTGTTAGCCATCTGTATGTCTTCTTTGGAGAAATGTCTATTTAGTTCTTTGACCAATTTTTTGATTGGGTCATTTATTTTTATGGAATTGAGCTGCAGGAGTTGCTTGTATATTTTTGAGATTAGTTGTTTGTCAGTTGCTTCATTTGCTATTATTTTCTCCCATTCTGAAGGCTGTCTTTTCACCTTGCTTATAGTTTCCTTTGTTGTGCAGAAGCTTTTAAGTTTAATTAGGTCCCATTTGTTTATTTTTGCTTTTATTTCCAATATTCTGAGAGGTGGGTCATAGAGCATCCTGCTGTGATTTATGTCAGAGAGTGTTAGAGCTGTATTTAAAAAGACCATCAGAGCAGCATGATTCAGGTGCCGAGTAGCTCAGTGATGCTAAAACCAACCAGAAATCAGGAAAAAGCATCTGATCAATTTCTGATGTGAAGCTTATTCACTTTGTTCTTTTTTTTTTTTTTTGGCGGGGGGAAGTATTTGACTGTGTCATCAAATAGGGGAAATGATTCTGCAGAGATTATCACAATGCAGATTGGAGTTTTCAGTACTAGTCACATTTTATATATTCCATATTTTATGTGTTAATTACATTTGTGATTTCTTATTTTGACTATTTACTGTTTGTTTCAGCTTGTCTTACCTGTTTTTAGCTTGTTGTGTACTTGTTGTAAGCCTTCATAACTCTTTTTGTTAAGTAGCATGGAAAACAAATTTTCCTTTAATAAAAACAACTCAACTCATTGTTTATCATTGGTCATGGAATTCAAAAATAACTCATAAAGTCAAGGTCTTCATTTCCTTTCTAGAATTCAATAAAAGTTAAGGATGGAAAGCAAAATGAACACTAATCTCCTTTTGTTTCTTTTTATCATAATATATATCCCACTGAAATAGTTCATTCATATAATAATTATTCCTTTAAATTTTAAACTCTCTTCTTCAGGAATATTGATGGAGATTTATTCAAGCAAATAATTTTAGGAATAGAAATCTCTAGTCAAAATTACCACTTTGCATGATTACTGAAATTTCTATTCTATTACTGTTTATTTTTATATATTCTTGATAAAACACTATTCATTGAAAATAAAGCCCCAGCTGCCCCTGACAGTTAAAACCAATGCACAGCATTGTTGGTTTTTTTTTTTTTTTTCCAATTCTTGTCTCTTTTTGACATTGACTATGGATATTTTGTATGCTGAAATTGACATGGCCCTGTTTAACCTAACATTGCCCTCTTTTTCCATAGTTCTTGGATTTATTAGAATATTTTGTCTGTCTGTGCCTTGGGGCGGGGGAGAATTTAATGAACTGCAAAGATGCATATGATTCAGTGCCAGTGACCAAAACACAGAGTAAGCTTGAATGAAGTCTAAGAGTGAAGTCAGCGTCATCCCAGGCTCTGAAAAACCTTTGGCCAAAGCAGTAGCTGTGTACAGTGGAGGCTAGCAGAGTGCTTTTGGAGCAGCCAAATAACAAAAAACTTTATTTTTGTACCCTACTGTATTTGTTGAACCTGGCATGCTGAAGTCCATGGGTTGCAAAGTCTGACATGACTGGGGGAATGAACTGAACTGAACTGATATTTGTTGAAAAGAAAAATTGCATTGCAAGAAATATATTGTCTGTGAGCAATGCAAATGATTTTTTTAATGAACAATATAAAATCTTAATTAGATGATTGATTCATACGTTAGCTATGAGTATCCAGAGCAGTTGATTTCAGGGCAGAAAAAGACCTAGAAGAATAGCAGTGACATTCCTCAGGGTTTGTTCTGCAGTTATAATACCTCACGTATCAGAAGATATTCAAATTGTGTACAGAATTTTAGTACCTGAAGTTTTAAAGGTCCTGCTTTATATATAAAAGGGCAGAATGCAATTTGGATACAATGTTTGGTCTGCTAGATTCAGTAGGAAATATCCCAGGAAGCTTGTAAACAGGTTTTTTAAAAATTATACTTCATAAAGTTTATTTAGATTTAGAACACATGTTGCTGAATTCAGTGAAACTAAATAACGAGATATCTATTTCCTGATTTGAATATATGGTAGCCTGTTTTCCATGACAGCCTTTTGCCATGATTTCGTAAAAACTTTATTTTGGAGTGATTAATGTCATGAATTGAAAAGTATGGATGGTAGTTTGTAATAGTGAAGAGTGAGGTCTTTCAGGTTGTAAAGACCTGGATTTAAACCCTGACTGAACCACTTTACTGGTCTACCTTTGGTAATTTACTTAATCCCTCTAAATTTCACTTTCTTCTTCTGTGTGAAGGGTAATAATTTTTTAGGAAGATTGAATGAAGTATTTTCTGTGTAGTTAAATATTTAGCAAAACTCAATAAATGGTGGCTGCTATCATCATTAATATCATCATCATAGGTTTGCTGAAAGAGCCATCTTATAAAATTTTTTAATCTTTTTTGGAAAATGTTCTTAATTTAGTTATTTAATGTAGAATCAAAGTAAAAAGAACCAGCAAAATTAAATAGTGTAGGAATGATATCAAGGTATGCCCTATAAATCACTGTAGTTATAAATCTAATTGATGTACTTAGCTAAGCAAGTACCATGACAGAAGAGTCAGATTAAAAAAAAAAAAAATCAAATCTTTCTTGTTAAAATTCCAGTGACTGTCATAACAGCAGATTCAATCATGCCTGTATATAAAATATTATTTTCAGAGTAATGTAATTTAATTGCTATTGGAACTGTCTTGACAATATAACTATGCCTGAATTGAGCTGTTTTATTTGCCCTTAAATATTTTCTTTCCTACATGTATAGCAAGATACATGTGGTGAGCACATGCAAAATAAACAACTAGGCTAGTATTTAGACCATTAACAGTAAAATGAAATCTTTTCTTTCCCTTTCTCACTGAATGCTCCCTCTGTTCAAAAATAAATAGATACCAAAAAAAGTCAATAAATATACATGCAAAATTACCTAGAAAAGCATTCAATGGGTATTAGCAAATAAGTTCATAAGCACAACCAGTTTTCACATTTAGAAACAAACTATTTGCAATTACAGAACATACCAATTTATCTCTTCCTCAAATTGTACTTCCAGTTCTATCTAATTTTAAAGGGGAAACAAAAGCACAGTAAAATAGACACATATATGTATATGCAAATTTTAGATGAATTTGCCAATTAAGAAACAAAGATAAGAAAAAGCTGCCCCTTTTCCCTCCTTGGCCAAATTAAAAATATATACATCTTGAATTGTGGGGGGTGGTGGGGGGAGCTAGTTATGATTGGCAGGAATAATCTTGGTTAAGTTATTAAATAATGAGACTCATCCTATCCTTTACTTACATCCTAGCCTTCCCCACTCATCCTGGCCTTTACTTTCCTACTCCATAACCCACCCCAACAAGTGGCAACAGAGCAATTAAAATCAGTGTGAAATCACTTAGAAGACAGCTAAAAATCCCTGAAACCCATCCTGCTGCAGGCAAAGGAGAAAGCTTTCTCTTAGAAAAGCTTTGGTCCACTGAGCAAAGCAGAGTTGAATGAGGAAGACAAGGACCCTGGAGACAGGCTGCCTGAGTTTGCAGTTTTGCTCTGCATTGTCTTCTCACCAAAATCTTCAATTTCTTGCCTCAGTTTCATCATCTGTAAAGTGGCTAAAGAGTAGTACATTTATCATGGAGTTGCTATAGGATTAAATGGGTTAATCACTTACTACTTGGCACATAGTAAGTGCTCAGTAAATGTTAGCTGTTAGGATAGTTGAGTCTATAAGATCTGATCTTCTGGGATCCAACCAAAATCTCTTGAGCTTGATACTCACTTGGACAATTCCTGACCCAGGAACATCAAGCATTCCAGAGGGTGTTCTACACCTGAATGTCATAGATGTTCATTGATTCATCCATGACTGTGCATAGAGGAAAATGCGCTAACTAGCTGGTTGTCTTTAAAGTATTGGCAATACATTAACTTCCTACCTGAAATAGCTACAAGAGGAGGGAAGTGCAGCCTGTTCTCTTAAAAAAAAAAGTTAATGTAGGGTTAGGGTTCACTTTTCCTTCTTGAAACTTGGCTAGTCACTGCATAGACCTAAGGAAAACAACCTGTTTTCATTCAACATTTGCTGGATCTGCTTGTGGTGCCTTGCCTATTTCTTTCTTCTTTTAGTGCATGAGGTTTTAAAATTTGATCTTCATTTTCACTAGTATATTACCCAGGAAACATCTTTTTTACTGTTGCAGTTATCCCTTTTATTTCATTATTGAAAAGGCATTACATTACCCTTTTTTTCTGAAACAGTGAGGTTGAGAACTAATGTCATTAAATATCATTTTGAAATGAAACCTTTCCTGTCTTCAGGCACATTGTCGTAAAAGAAAGAAAGAAGGAAATGATGAGGCCGGGTTTTTCTAGGGCACAATGAGATCGCATTAAAATGACACACAGTTCAAAATGGGAATATAAGATGACTGAAAAGAACTGGGAGGTAGGACATGAAAGATGTTTCTAACCCATTTATGTTCCCCAAATGTTCCTGATTGATAGTCCCCCATGTAAATGTAACTCCTTCCCCCCTCCCCCAAACTTAGTCCTCCAGTGGAGAAATCAAGAGCCAATGTTCCAATGATCTTGGCAGATGCAGACAATCTCACTTCTAAAAGAGTATTTCCAAACAAACCTGTAGCCTGAAGGAAGATAACGGGAACTAATTTATGCAAATCCTATGTAGTGACCTCAAGTGGCAGTTTGAAATGCAAAACATTGAGACAGAGAGAGATTGCACTTTGTACTTTGATAAAGCATAGCATTTTACCAAGAAAGAACTTGGAAGAGAATTTAAAATGAAATCTTTTCTGATGAGGTTTCTGGCTTTTTTGAAGTTTGTACTGACTTCTTCACCTAGTTCTTTAACATCAGTCAGTATCCAGGCCCATTTAGAATTTAAAAAACATGTTTTTTTTTAATGCCTCCCTGATACTGTATTTTGTTGTGCTCTGGGATGTGAATAAGATGGCATTATGGGAGACACCAGGCTCTGTCCCACAACATAAAACTCAAAGACAGCTATACATGAACAAGGATAGAAAGCTGAATCCACCTAAGAAACTTCTGCCATACGGAGGAGCAAAACACTGAGAGTAACTGCATAAAAAGAGTAGGAAGAACTGTTTTGTTTTGCCTGCTGCTGCTAAGTTGCTTCAGTCGTGTCCGACTCTGTGCGACCCCACGGACTGCAGCCCACCAGGCTTCTCCGTCCATGGGATTCTCCAGGCAAGAACACTGGAGTGGGTTGCCATTTCCTTCTCCATTTGTTTTGCCTACCTCGTCTAATTCATCAGGCTGATATTGCTCAGCACCAGGATGACACTTCTCAGACTGAGTGTCCCTCACTTAGAACAGGAGAGCAGAGTAGATGACCAGATTCTCCCATCTTCCAGGGAACCGTATGAAGGAACTTCAGTTTCAGTATAGCCAGAGACTATCACAGCTGAGACATCTTGAGATGCTAAAAGTGAAAGTTGCTCAGCCATGTCCGACTCTTTGCAACCCCATGGACTATAAAATCTGTGGAATTCTCTAGGCCAGAATACTGGAGTGGCTAGCTTTTATCTTCTCCAGGGGATCTTCCCAACCCAGGGTTCGAACCCAGGTCTCCCACATTGCAGGCGGAGTCTTTACCTGCTGAGCCACAAGGGAAGCCCAAGAATACTGGAGTGGGTAATCTATCCCTTCTTTAGGGGATCTTCCCCATCCAGGACTCAAACCAGGGTCTCCTGCGTTGCAGGCGGATTCTTTACCAACTGAGCTATCAGGGAAGCCCAAGCCACAGAAAAAGGTCAAGGCTACCAGTATCTTCCATACAGAAGGAGTCACCATGCGTCCCAGTGGCCTGTACTGCAGAAAACCCCAGCAGCCTTTGCCTATGAGACCCTCAGTAGCCCTCGTTAACACTGGGGACCCCTCATAGCTTTTATCACTAGGTAACCCCTCATAGACCTGAGCAGAATAGCAAACTTATCTATGTGGGATCCCAGTAGCATTTACCACTGATGAAAGCATATCTACAACCTCTGTACCCACTGCAGCTTCCCTGAACATTACAAAGGGAGACAGCAAGAGAAGGAGCAAGAGTATATAAAAAATGTCTAGCAAACAGTTCATTAGCAAAATGGCAGTGTACAGCCTTACCTATCCATATGTACTTTAAATATAAATGAACTACATTTTCCAGTTAAAAGATATAGAATGGCTGAATGGATTAAAAAAAACAATGGTAACTCCATGCATGTGGCCTACAAAACACACTAGCTTACGCTTTGAAGACACACACTGGCTGAAAGTGAAGGAATAGGGAACAATATTCTATGCAAATAGGAACAGAAAGAGCAGCAGTAGCTATACTTCAATCAGACAAAATAGATTGAGGCAGAAGCTGTAATTAAAGACAAAGAAGGTGATTCTATAATGATAAAGAAGCCAGTTCGTCAAGGCAGAGTAACCGTACATATGCACTTAGCTTTGGAACACCTAAATATACAAAGCAGATTTTAACAGATGAATAAGAGTAAAATAGAATATAATAATAATAAAAGACTTCAGTGACCCACTTTCAGCAATGGTTAGATCACCCAGACAGAAAATCAATAATGAAACATTGGACCTAAGCTATACTTTACACCAAATGAAGCTAACAGAATTTTACAGAATATTCTATTTAACAGCAGTGAAATACATTTTTCTCGAACACAGGAAACATTCTCCAATATAGAGCATACATTAGGCCATAAGACCTAACAAAAAATCAGTTCAACCAGGACTAAAGATTTGAACATAGAACTTCAAATCATACACCTCTGAAAAGAAAACATAGGAGATAAGCTTCTAAACATTGGCCTTGACAATGATTTTTTTTAGATTTGACACAAAAAAATAAATCAACAAAGGCAAAAATAAACAGATGGGACTTCTTGAAACTAGCGAGTTTGTACACAGCAAAGAAAACAGTCTACAAAATGAAAAGTCAGCCTACAGAATTGAGGAAAGTGTTCATAAGCCATAAGGAGTTAATATTCAAATATATAAAGAACTCATACAACTCAATAGCAAACAACCTAAATTAATTTACAAATGAAAGAAACCCCTGGATAGACATTTTCCAAAGACCTACAGTCGACAGGTAGACGCAAAAGTGGATTTTCATCTTAGTACCTACTGACATGCCATCTCTAAATCATTTCTTTATTCTCTGGGATAACCGTTAATTACCTACAGTCTTAATTTCTCTTGAACAGTCCACCTACCCTTTTCTGTAAATGTTAACTTTGTACTCAAATTGATTTGGGGCTAATAATATTCCTATCAAACTAGTCCTTTTTTGGGGGACTTTATTTTGCTTTGGTTCTATCATCCAGTTTTATGTCTCTGCATTCACTAAAATTGGCAAATAAGGACTTATTTTCCCATCTTAATATTATTTAATTCCCACTAAGATAAGGCATTATCTGAGAGGCATTATGCCTCTAAGATAAGGCATTAGTTTATATCCACTGAGAAATAATAATATGATAAATACATCCACTCATTAATTTATGCATCAAATATTTTCTGAAGATGGCACATCACATTGTGTAAAGACTTCGGGAGACAATAGACAAGCACATTTGAAAGTTAAGATAAAATACACAGCTATAGTATAAGGGCTGCCACCATCAGGTCAAAAATAACTGATACATTGATAGTAAAAAGTGTAACTGGTAAAAAGTCAATAAAGACATTTTATTACTAAAGGGTATAAAACTGGGCTTTGAAAATTGTTTGTATCTCAAGAAATCCTGGAGATATGATAAGGGCATCCAGACAAGAGAACTCAGATTTCAGAGGTTTGGAATACAAGGATCATACCTTCCCTCCAAAGCTTCAAGTTGCTTATGCAGGAGGAGACTATTTTCTGAAGCATGGGTGATAGGCAATTATGAACAACACACCAAAAAGAATGGGTTTTTTAGTTAATATGTTGCCATTGCAAGTTTTTCAAATGAATGAAGCTGAAAGTCTATAATACTGTTGCTAAGTTGGATACACTCAGCTGCCAGCTCCTTCAAGACTGGGACACACTGCATGTACCTTTGTGTTCCCCAAATCACTAAATAATGGCTTAATGAAAGAAAGAATAACAGTAGTGCTTACTTGGATATTTTTACACCGGGTTAGACTAAGAGGTGAGATGTAAGTCAAGGTATCACAGCTCACTACATGGGACTACATCAGAGCAAGAGACAGGTAGTCCTGAAAAATCCTTTGGACAGAGGAGCCTGGTGTGTTTGGGGATTTGGATAGATAGTGTTCAAAATTAGGGCTTTGGGTAGACAGTGTTCAAAATTGTACTTTGAAGGCGTCTAGAATGTTTCTCTGGTAATGGAGATCAATCAAAGGGACTGAAGTATGAATCAGAAGTCAGATATTGATGTATGGTAAAACCAATACAATATTGTAAAGTAATTAGCCTCCCATTAAAATAAATAAATTTATATTTAAAAAAAGGAAAAAAAAAGAAAAAGTCAGATATTTTTAAGAGGTTCTCAGTATTACCTAGCATTTGTTCATCAATATTTCTAATATAAGAATCTATGTAAATGATTAGTTAATAGTTCAGAATTTATTCATTTATTTTGCAATAACTATTGAGTAACACTAATGGTTTAGTCACTAAGTCATGTCCAACTTTTGCAACCTCATAGACCAAGCCCTCCTGGCTCCTCTGTCCAAGGGATTTCCTAGGGAAGAATATTGGATGGATAGCCATTTCCTTCTCCAGGGGATCTTCCCCACTCAGGGACTGAACCCAAGTTTTCTGCATTGGCAGGTGGGTTCTTTACCACTGAGCCACCAGGGAAGCCCCATATGCTAATGGAAAAATTGAATTTACTGAAGAAATCGAGGTAAAGATCTCATAACTTCCTTTACAATTGCAATGAACAGAACAAAGATAAGAGTTGCATATAAGCATTTTGTCTACATACCTATGGAAAATTTTGAGAACAGACTTTACCTTAGCAATGATATGGTGTGTGTTCATAAAATAGTTCAAATTTTATCTGAAATACTGCTGTATTCTCCAGCTTATTCCTTCCCAAAGTTAGTTTTGCTGTTATAGAGTCTAGAGCAATAAATTCTATGCTAATTATTTGCAAAGGCCTTTTTTCCAATTCCCCTGTTGAAAAAATATACATCTACTTACATAGGACCAAAAACATTATTTTAATCAAATTCAAAATATAGCGCTTTACCATTGTCCGTTGAGATTTAGTGTCTTTGGATGGAATTCACACTTGCCCTCTATACTGAAGAAACATTTCCAAAGAGACTGTGGGAACAACTGTTATTTTCCCATTGTCAGCCTGTCTAATAGTGATAGTTTAAAATTAACACTTCTCTGGCTTGACTAGAGACATTAGTCAAACCAAGTGAAAATTACATTTCCCTAAGATGCTGAATCTGCCTCCAACTCACTTTACCTATATTTACACCTCAGTTATTCTGGAAAATAAAATTAAAGTTCCATGTATTTCCATTGTTGAAGAAAACCCACTTGATATTTCAGTATTTTACAGTACTCTTCTGTAATGGGACCTCTAGACTCTTACCTTTCATTGACTTTCTTTGGAAATCTGATTTTCTTTTACTGTTTTCCTGTAGACAGTGTTAACTTTTAAGATGAAAAATATCTACTCAACTTGAAATGGTCACAGTTATCTAGACTCCCTTCTTAGATCTTTCTTCCTGAGTTTAAGGCAAACATCTCCCCAAGTGACAAAACACTCTTGGAAGGTACTCTTCTCTGTGTCATGAAGCAATATAAAACTCTGTAAACTCTAGTATTCTAAATAGAAAACTTTACTTTCCAGTTTAAAAGTTGGCAGTATTCTCAAACCAACAGTTAAAAGGAGATCCCATGGTTCAAAGACAACCTAAAGAACCGTAGGTAAAAGGGTAAAGTCCTAATTCTCCAAATTCTCAATACCCTCAATACCTCTAGATTTATCATCTTGAAATAAGTGCATTTTTACAACATCTCTGTTGTAACAAATGTTCACTGTGCATGGGAAAAATGTAAATTATAAAGCATCAAGTTATAAAACCAAGAATTAGACACAGTGTGCTGATTTGGAGCTGTCTAATGCTTAAATTATAACTGTGTGTTTTCCAGATCATGCTTTGGTCTGTGAAATTGGTTATCATTCTTGTTTTAGATCTGTATATGTTTATATTTAAAACATTAATCCAAATTTATTTTGCCATCTTATAAACTGAATACTTTGTTTTATGGTGCACATAAATGTGTTTTTAGATCTATAGTTTTCCCTTTCCTAAAGTAATAGATTGTTTCCTGAAGTCAAGGAGATAGGAATACATTAAACGTGTATGTGTGTTTGTGTGCGCATATATATATATTTTTTTCCATGTGTCACTTTTTGTGAAACACTCAGGACCAACTGTGATAATCTCCATTCCTTTCCTTTTAAGCTTTTTCTAAGATCCAGGCCTCACCTAACTAATTGAATCCTAAGTAAAACTAATCATTCTCTGGGTTTGCTAGATATCTGTATTAGTCTGCTTGGACCACTATAAAAAAATACTATAGATTGGTGACTTAATCAACAGATATTTTTTCTCACAGTTCGGGAAGCTGGGAAGTCCTAAAAGAAGGTTCCAGCCAGTCTAATTTCCAGTGAAGCTTTCTTTTTGGCTTATAGATAGCTCTCAGAGCTAGGTCCTCATATGGTAGAGAGAGAAGTCTCTTGTATCTCTTCTCATAAGAGGATTAATCCCATCATGAAGGCTCTGCCTTGTAGACCAAATTATTTCACATAGATCCCATTCCCAAATACCATCATCCTGGGGGTTAGGCCTTCAATGTATGAATTGGGGGAAACAAAATTTATAGTAAGGCCCATTTTTCCAGAATTAGTACAATCTATGTAAATAATTAGCTAATGATACAATGCTGCAGGAAAAATTCTTTCATGATCACGTGTTCATTTTTTTTGTTTGTTTTTTGTCTTTAAATTTTTATTCCTTTATTTCTCATGTGTTCCCCATCCTGAACCCTCCTCCCTCCTCCCTCCCCATACCATCCCTCTGGGTCGTCCCAGTGCACCAGCCCCAAGCATCCAGCATCGTGCATTGAACCTGGACTGGCATCTCGTTTCATACATGACATTTCACATGTTTCAATGCCATTCTCCCAAATCTTCCCACCCTCTCCCTCTCCCACAGAGTCCATAAGCCTGTTCTATACATCAGTGTCTCTTTTGCTGTCTCGTACACAGGGTTATCGTTACCATCTTTCTAAATTCCATATATATGCGTTAGTATACTGTATTGGTGTTTTTCCTTCTGGCTTACTTCACTCTGTATAATAGGCTCCAGTTTCATCCACCTCATTAGAACTGATTCAAATGTATTCTTTTTAATGGCTGAGTAATACTCCATTGTGTATATGTACCACTGCTTTCTTATCCATTCATCTGCTGATGGACATCTAGGTTGCTTCCATGTCCTGGCTATTATAAACAGTGCTGCGATGAACATTGGGGTACACGTGTCTCTTTCCCTTCTGGTTTCCTCGGTGTGTATGCCCAGCAGTGGGATTGCTGGATCATAAGGCAGTTCTATTTCCAGTTTTTTAAGGAATCTCCACAGTGTTCTCCATAGTGGCTGTACTAGTTTGCATTCCCACCAATAGTGTAAGAGGGTTCCCTTTTCTCCACACCCTCTCCAGCAGTTATTATTTGTAGACTTTTGGATCGCAGCCATTCTGACTGGTGTGAAATGGTATCTCATAGTGGTTTTGATTTGCATTTCTCTGATAATGAGTGATGTTGAGCATCTTTTCATGTGTTTGTTAGCCATCTGTATGTCTTCTTTGGAGAAATGTCTATTTAGATCTTTGGCCCATTTTTTGATTGGGTCATTTATTTTTCTGGAGTTGAGCTGTAGGAGTTGCTTGTATATTTTTGAGATTAGTTGTTTGTCGGTTGCTTCATTTGCTATTATTTTCTCCCATTCTGAAGGCTGTCTTTTCACCTTGCTTATAGTTTCCTTTGATGTGCAGAAGCTTTTAAGTTTAATTAGGTCCCATTTGTTTATTTTTGCTTTTATTTCCGATATTCTGGGAGGTGGGTCATAGAGGATCCTGCTGTGATGTATGTCAGAGAGTGTTTTGCCTATGTTCTCCTCTAGGAGTTTTATAGTTTCTGGTCTTACGTTGAGATCTTTAATCCATTTTGAGTTTATTTTTGTATATGGTGTTAGAAAGTGTTCTAGTTTCATTCTTTTACAAGTGGTTGACCAGATTTCCCAGCACCACTTGTTAAAGAGATTGTCTTTAATCCATTGTATATTCTTGCCTCCTTTGTCAAAGATAAGGTGTCCATATGTGCGTGGATTTATCTCTGGGCTTTCTATTTTGTTCCATTGATCTATATTTCTGTCTTTGTGCCAGTACCATACTGTCTTGATAACTGTGGCTTTATAGTAGAGCCTGAAGTCAGGTAGGTTGATTCCTCCAGTTCCATTTTTCTTTCTCAAGATCGCTTTAGCTATTCGAGGTTTTTTGTATTTTCATACAAATTGTGAAATTATTTGTTCTAGCTCTGTGAAGAATACTGTTGGTAGCTTGATAGGGATTGCGTTGAATCTATAAATTGCTTTGGGTAGTATACTCATTTTCACTATATTGATTCTTCCAATCCATGAACATGGTATATTTCTCCATCTATTAATGTCCTCTTTGATTTCTTTCACCAGTGTTTTATAGTTTTCTATATATAGGTCTTTAGTTTCTTTAGGTAGATATATTCCTAAGTATTTTATTCTTTCAGTTGCAATGGTGAATGGAATTGTTTCCTTAATTTCTCTTTCTGTTTTCTCATGATTAGTGTATAGGAATGCAAGGGATTTCTGTGTGTTGATTTTATATCCTGCAACTTTACTATAATCATTGATTAGTTCTAGTAATTTTCTGGTGGAGTCTTTAGGGTTTTCTATGTAGAGGATCATGTCATCTGCAAATAGTGAGAGTTTTACTTCTTCTTTTCCAATTTGGATTCCTTTTATTTCTTTTTCTGCTCTGATTGCTGTGGCCAAAACTTCCAAAACTATGTTGAATAGTAATGGTGAAAGTGGGCACCCTTGTCTTGTTCCTGACTTTAGAGGAAATGCTTTCAATTTTTCACCATTGAGAATAATGTTTGCTGTGGGTTTGTCATATATAGCTTTTATTATGTTGAGGTATGTTCCTTCTATTCCTGCTTTCTGGAGAGTTTTTATCATAAATGGGTGTTGAATTTTGTCAAAGGCTTTCTCTGCATCTATTGAGATAATCATATGGTTTTTGTTTTTCAATTTGTTAATGTGGTGTATTACATTGATTGATTTGCGGATATTGAAGAATCCTTGCATCCCTGGGATAAAGCCCACTTGGTCATGGTGTATGATCTTTTTAATGTGTTGTTGGATTCTGATTGCTAGAATTTTGTTTAGGATTTTGCATCTATATTCATCAGTGATATTGGCCTGTAGTTTTCTTTTTTTGTGGGATCTTTGTCAGGTTTTGGTATTAGGGTGATGGTGGCCTCATAGAATGAGTTTGGAAGTTTACCTTCCTCTGCAATTTTCTGGAAGAGTTTGAGCAGGATAGGTGTTAGCTCTTCTCTAAATTTTTGGTAGAATTCAGCTGTGAAGCCGTCTGGACCTGGGCTTTTGTTTGCTGGAAGATTTTTGATTACAGTTTCAATTTCCGTGCTTGTGATGGGTCTGTTAAGGTTTTCTATTTCTTCCTGGTCGAGTTTTGGAAAGTTGTACTTTTCTAAGAATTTGTCCATTTCTTGCTCGTTGTTCATTTTATTGGCATGTAATTGTTGATAATAGTCTCTTATGATCCTTTGTATTTCTGTGTTGTCTGTTGTGATCTCTCCATTTTCGTTTCTAATTTTATTGATTTGATTTTTCTCCCTTTCTTTCTTGATGAGTCTGGCTAATGGCTTATCAATTTTATTTATCCTTTCAAAGAACCAGCTTTTGGCTTTGTTGATTTTTGCTATGGTCTCTTTTGTTTCTTTTGCATTTATTTCTGCTCTAATTTTTAAGATTTCTTTCCTTCTACTAACCCTGGGGTTCTTCATTTCTTCCTTTTCTAGTTGCTTTAGGTGTAGAGTTAGGTTATTTATTTGACTTTTTTCTTGTTTCTTGAGGTATGCCTGTATTGCTATAAACTTTCCCTTTAGGACTGCTTTTACCGTGTCCCACAGGTTTTGGGTTGTTGTGTTTTCATTTTCATTCGTTTCTATGCAAATTTTGATTTCTTTTTTGATTTCTTCTGTGATTTGTTGGTTATTCAGCAGGGTGTTGTTCATCCTCCATATGTTGGAATTTTTAATAGTTTTTCTCCTGTAATTGAGATCTAATCTTACTGCATTGTGGTCAGAAAAGATGCTTGGAATGATTTCTATTTTTTTGAATTTACCAAGGCTAGCTTTATGGCCCAGGATGTGATCTATCCTGGAGAAGGTTCCATGTGCGCTTGAGAAAAAGGTGAAATTCATTGTTTTGGGATGAAATGTCCTATAGATATCAATTAGGTCTAACTGGTCTATTGTATCGTTTAAAGTTTGTGTTTCCTTGTTAATTTTCTGTTTAGTTGATCTATCTATAGGTGTGAGTGGGGTATTAAAGTCTCCCACTATTATTGTGTTATTGTTAATTTCTCCTTTCATACTTGTTAGCATTTGTCTTACATACTGTGGTGCTCCCGTGTTGGGTGCATATATATTTATAATTGTTATATCTTCTTCTTGGATTGATCCTTTGATCATTATGTAGTGACCTTCTTTGTCTCTTTTCACAGCCTTTGTTTTAAAGTCTATTTTATCTGATATGAGTATTGCTACTCCTGCTTTCTTTTGGTCCCTATTTGCATGGAAAATCTTTTTCCAGCCCTTCACTTTCAGTCTGTATGTGTCCCCTGTTTGGAGGTGGGTCTCCTGTAGACAACATATATAAGGGTCTTGTTTTTGTATCCATTCAGCCAGTCTTTGTCTTTTGGTTGGGGCATTCAACCCATTTACGTTTAAGGTAGTTACTGATAAGTATGATCCCGTTGCCATTTACTTTATTGTTTGGGGTTCGAATTTATACACCATTTTTGTGTTTCCTGTCTAGAGAATATCCTTTAGTATTTGTTGGAGAGCTGGTTTGGTGGTGCAGAATTCTCTCAGCTTTTGCTTGTCTGAGAAGCTTTTGATTTCTCCTTCATACTTGAATGAAATCCTTGCTGGGTACAATAATCTGGGCTGTAGGTTATTTTCTTTCATCATTTTAAGTATGTCTTGCCATTCCCTCCTGGCTTGAAGAGTTTCTATTGAAAGATCAGCTGTTATCCTTATGGGAATTCCCTTGTGTGTTATTTGTTGTTTTTCCCTTGCTGCTTTTAATATTTGTTCTTTGTGTTTGATCTTTGTTAATTTGATTAATATGTGTCTTGGGGTGTTTCGCCTTGGGTTGATCCTGTTTGGGATTCTCTGGGTTTCTTGGACTTGGGTGATTATTTCCTTCCCCAGTTTAGGGAAGTTTTCAACTATTATCTCCTCAAGTATTTTCTCATGGTCTTTCTTTTTGTCTTCTTCTTCTGGAACCCCTATGATTCGAATGTTGTAGCGTTTAATAGTGTCCTGGAGGTCTCTGAGATTGTCCTCATTTCTTTTAATTCGTTTTTCTTTTATTCTCTCTGATTCATTTATTTCTACCATTCTATCTTCTAATTCACTAATCCTATCTTCTGCCTCTGTTATTCTACTATTTGTTGCCTCCAGAGTGTTTTTAATTTCATTTATTGCATTATTCATTATATATTGACTCTTTTTTATTTCTTCTAGGTCCTTGTTAAACCTTTCTTGCATCTTCTCAATCCTTGTCTCCAAGCTATTTATCTGTGATTCCATTTTAATTTCAAGATTTTGGATCAATTTCACTATCATTATTCGGAATTCTTTATCAGGTAGATTTCCTATCTCTTCCTCTTTTGTTTGGTTTGGTGGGCATTTATCCTGTTCCTTTATCTGCTGGCTATTCCTCTGTCTCTTCATCTTGTTTAAATTGCTGAGTTTGGGGTGTCCTTTCTGTATTCTGGCAGTTTGTGGAGTTCTCTTTATTGTGGCTTTTCCTCACTGTGTGTGGGTTTGTACAGGTGGCTTGTCAAGGTTTCCTGGTTAGGGAAGCTTGTGTCGGTGTTCTGATGGGTGGAGCTGTATTTCTTCTCTTTGTTCAGTCGCACTCCTTTCGAAGAGTTGGATTGCTTTTCTGGGTGCCTGATGTCCTCTGCCGGCATTCAGAAGTTGTTTTGTGGAATTTACTCGACGTTTAAATGCTCTTTTGATGAATTTGTGGGGGAGAAAGTGTTCTCCCCGTCCTACTCCTCTGCCATCTTGGCTCCTGTCTCACGTGTTCATTTTTAAATCAATTCATTTACTTTAATGGGATTAAAATTCTAACCATTAATACTTTTTGTGTATTGCCACCATCAAATCTAATTTAACATCAGATCCCATTTAACTGAGGCCATCTCTGGTGGGTCAGTGAGTAAAGAATCTGCCTGCAATGCATTAGACACAGGAGATGCTGGTTCAGTCCCTGGATTGGGAAGATCCCCTGGAGGAGGGCATGTCAGCCCATTTTACTATTCTTGCCTGGAGAATCCCATGGACAGAGGAGACTGATGGGCCACAGTCCATGGGGTTGCAAAAAGACACAAATGAAGTGACTAGGCATGCACGTACCCATTTAACTTTACCTTTGATGTCTTAACACAGAGTGATTAATGTAGGCAATTGAGAGATTATATCAAAGGTGGGAGGCATGCCTGTCATAGAATCAACCTTTATTCTCATCTGAAGATTGTCTACACATGTCCCTGGAAATTCATGTATCTGGAAGCTTCATTTATTTTAATCATTAAATGTGTCATTTTTCATTCATTTGTATATTTATATAGCAAATATGTTTTGTTATACTTTACATTAAATATATACATATATACTTATACTTTAAATATGTTCTAAAAATTATACTACAAACTGAGTACTGGGAATAAAAAAAATGAGCAAGACAAACCCTTGCCCTCAATGGAGTCATTACCTCTTAGGTGGCAAGTTCATAGACAAATAGTTACAAAGCACTAAAACTCTTATATTCTTATTTATATGTGAATTCTACTAGCAATTATTACTTAATCAATATCTTTTATATTTTTTTACTTTTATTTTGCACTTTGATTTAGAGATTTTAAGTTTTTTTCTTTGGGTAACAATGAGTAGACACAAAAAGATAATGTTAGTATATTCTTAGGTGATACAACCCTGTATATTGTGTATTTCTGACCCTGGGGAGATAAAATTGGCTCTAGAGTGGCATGATAATAATGCTTCCAATGATGTATAATGAAAAATTTTTAACTTGTATTAAATAAATGCAAGAGAATGTTGTACTTAAATAAGGATTCTTGTTATTTAACTATTATAGGAAGCCATGAAGACCCAGAGTCAAAGGGCCTGTTATAAGATGTCTGAGGCATTAACTTTGTGAATGTAAGAAATACAAATGGGAGAATAGTTCAGCTCTTTCAGGAGCTAGTCTATGTGAGACATCTAGAAGATCAGAAATATTTTGACTTCAAAATTTTGCCTTCTATGCTGTTCCAGGGTCACTGTTTTCATTTTGTTACTCCATCATTTGCTGTAGGATGGACTGATAGTACCAGGATATGTGTCTGTGCAGTGTTCCAACCTTCTTGTTGGTTTCTTGAAAGACCTATGCTGGTCTATGAAGGAAATATGTTAGCTAGAATCTCATGAGAACTATTTCCATTCATTGCATTTATTTATTTTGTGAAAGAGAATGTGCCATCCCAGCGTGTCAGAAATGAATAAATACATGAATACAAAAACAAGCCAAGTACATGGCAGTGAAGTGGTGTGGGTTTTAGTGACCCTACGAATACAAGAAAGCATCAAAGACTACAAGATAAGACAGCTTAAACTTGGAAGACTAAGTAAATGCATTGTTACGAATGTGCAAATAGTAAAGAATTGAGCAGGGTTCGAATTCTGATCCATCCGACCCCAGATAAGAACAGTTAAGCCAGAGAGGGGAGGGGCATAGGGAAGGGAAAAGATCTGGGTGGTGGAGAGGGGGGAGAAATGGGGGGTGAATCGATCCTGGATGGATCGATTTGCCTTGGAATACCCACCTTGATTTCTTTATTACCCCCATGTTTATTCCCCATAGTGGTCTGTCTGTAACACCTCATCTCACAACTAGTACTAAGAAAATTCTTCATGTTTTTAACATTAGGGACCTAAGAATCACTTCTGATGATTCTTGAAAAATCTAAGTATAGAAAACCTTGGTAAAAATAAATGGAGCAGGGAAAATGTCTTGGTTCAAATGACAGGGTGATCTTTACACTTGTTCTTACATACTGAAAACATTGTGAGTACAATCAGGTTTGAGTACAACACACAAAAACACACAATTATGAATATGAACAGACGTCTCTAACATATGTATGTACATAATTTAGCTTTGAATCGAATTGTTGAATATTTCAAAATATTTGTGGGAATACTTATATTGAAACAAAATATATGCTGTTATCAGACTGAAAGGTGTTTGGGAAAAATACTAACAAATGTATAAATTATCTTCACACCTCCATTGCCTAGTGTAGCACCTGACAAATATGAGGGTTTTAATATTTGCTGAGCTGAATTATTTTAAGGGTGCTAAACTGACATTTCTTACTTTAGTTTACAAAACCTTAACCAGGGATCCTATCTGCTTAAAATACATAAACCAGTAACTCCCTTTCTATTAAATAAATATTCTATTAAATAAATAAAATTATTAAAATTATTAAATAATTTTAACTGCCAAATTATTTGATGCTCTGAAGTTACATAAGAATTTAATATCCTTTCACTATAGAGTTATCTGTGTAAGTAATTTGCATGCTATTTTTCTTTTAGAAACAGATGCTGGGGAGTTTCCACAAATGAGTGCTTTTCTATGATGACTTGAGGACATATGTGATCTGGTCTGGATGTGTAATTTATTTCAGATTAGGGTAATGTCAGTGCATCGTATTTCTACGTGGTAGCCAGTGATTCATATTGGTTATTCTGGTAGTTTGCTGAGGTTAAAGTGATAATTCAACATTCACTTGTGAAATCAAGTATCTTTTTCCTTCCTGCTCCCCATTTGTAAGTGCTGTTTCTGGAAACACTGTTTTGCTGATCTAATGTAAAAGACAGTTCTTTCCACTCCTTCCTTAACACTTACCACTGCTGCAGCCAAAATTTCAGGCCCCATAAGCATTTGCGACTCTTTTTGGGAGACTTCCACCCCCCACTGCAAGAGCAGAAGGCTGACTGCCATGGTTGATTGCTAGCACTCCATAGCTCTGCCATGTCATATTTGAGTGTGTGCTTGATAGCATTCTGGTGCTGCTCTGTTTACAGTCATCCCTCAGCTCAGCCAGATGCTTGCTTAGGTATTACACTGTCCTCTCTAGTTCAAATACATGGATTGCAGAGCCTCTCTGTCAGAGTGCATAAAGCCTATGGGCTGGTAGAGGGGATTTGTTATGAGCAGGAGTTGATCATTATGGCTTGTCATTGAGTGTTGAATTTACTTTAGATATGATCTTGTTTTCTTTTTTTTTTTAATCCGGTAAGCTACATAGAAAGTCGTTGGTAAGTCCTGAATTTACAGCTGTTGGCACAACAAGAGACAAATAGTATTTCCTCAAGTGATGGATATAAAAAGAGAAAGTATTGAATGTATTGTGAATATTATTCAACCTTGGGAGAAGGATGGTAATAGGATAACTCTCTGTGAGGGGAGGGGATCAGGTTTTTGCATTTTTGGCTGGAAAGTTTTTTAGAGAGTAAGTTTAGCTTTGTTTAGCTTTCACTCCGAGGATAACTTTCAGCTGCCACGTTAGGATTTCTGGGACCTGTTCAGCTCTGTTCCCATCTCACCTTTCTTCTGTCACAGAGTCATTGAGATAGAACATTTAAATTTATAATGCCAAATTTAGATAAAACTCTCATCATGTAAGATTTCTGTTTGATCTAGAAAGTAACATCTTACAAACATTAAACTCTGGCCGACTCACCAGAGTAGGCAGTTTCTCAAAATCTGTCTGCAATCAGGAGATACAGGAGATGCGGATTTGATCCCTGGGTCAGGACGGTCCCTAGGACCACCCACTCCAGTATTCTTGCCTGGAGAATTCCACGGGCAGAGGAGTCTGGTGGGTTATAGTTCATGGGGTGGCAAAGAGTCGGACATGACTACAGCGACTGAACATGCACTTGTAAGTATTCTAGTTTTCAGATATTTTATCAAATGATACCTAATTTTGTTTCTATGATTGAGGTTAAATCAATTGAAGTATCAGAATATTAAATTATTTCTAAGAAAAATTTGTTGATATACATGGCTTAATCATTTTTGCCTCATCACTAGTGAAATGGCTGACTCTGCCAAAGGACTATAATTTGTTCATAGATTTAATTATCTTGATATTATAGTGTTCGGCATAATTTTGATACATTGTCATAAAGTTTGCTGTCTTAATTTGTTTGAGGAAATTAGTAATAAATCAGATGCAATTATATTTAAGACAATAAATGGGATATTTATGTTATTAAAATGCATTGCATTCCTAAGTAAGAGTACATTATAAGTGTTTAACTTTGTAGTCAGATTTTAGTTGTATGATTAGATGCTTTATCTGCAATATATATTTTTTATTTTTTTCGTTTTCAAAGAATAGTGGACATTTAAATTTTTTAGGTAAAAAGAGGAAGAAAATTGTGCCTCTGTGAAATATCTACATCATATATTTCAGGATCATATGCTTCTAATAGGTTAAAAAGAGCTAATAAAAATATAGCTGAAATATATCACTAAACGAATTTAGACTGTCAAGTTACTTTTTAAAAGATCTATGAAATTAACTACCTTATGCCCCAGAATCTCTGGATAGTGTATCAGAGAGCTAGTAAGAATTGATCAGGATCAACTACTATTTAAGATCACCTTACAAATTCTAAAGTAATGTGCCTACCAATGGAGATTCTAGTTCAAGATCCATCAGGAGTTCTCATTCAATAACAGGAATAATATGAAGATAAATGTAGAGTATTATTTAAAATGTTTTAAAAAATTTTTTAAAATAGCATTTTGCAATCTGTTAATAATCAAGGATGGCTACTTTAGCAAAGATCTGAACATGATAGTGGCTTACACATGACAGAGATTTTCTTTTTTTTTTTTTTCTGACATGATGGTCCAGGTGTAGGGAGTGTGGTCCTGCTATAGTTCCTCTGCAACAAGGAGGAGCTGGTCCTTGCCTCTCATGGTTGAGTCATTCTCAACATGCGTTTTTTAACCTAGTGACTCTAACAAAGCTGATCTAGGTACGCCCTCTACCCCCTCTCTCCCAAAACTGCATTGCTAAGCAGAGAGAAGGAGTAGAAGTCATGGCTCTTCCCCTTAAAGGCATGGCTTGGAAATTACACAGTGCACTTCTGCTCGTGCGCCTCTGGCCAAGACTTGGATGTATACCTGTGCATAGTTGTAGGGGAGTCTGGGAAGTGTAGTCTTTAGATGGTCAGCCACATGCTCAGCTAGAATTCTGGATTATATTTTTAAGGGAAGGAGGAGAAGAATGGGTACTGACGGAATCATAAAACTTTCTGCCATATAGGCATAATTATTAATAATTATCATAATTTATTGTGGTCTAGAGTAATCAGAGACATTACTTTGCCAACAAAGGTCCATCTAGTCAAGGCTATGGTTTTTCCAGTGGTCATGTATGAATGTGAGAGTTGTACCGTGAAGAAAGCTGAGCGCCGAAGAATTGATGCTTTTGAGCTGTGGTGTTGGAGAAGAGTCTTGAAATTCCCCTGGACTGCAAGGAGATCCAACCAGTCCATTCTGAAGGAGATCAGCCCTGTTCTTTGGAAGGAATGATGCTAAAGCTGAAACTCCAATACTTTGGCCACCTGATGCGAAGAGTTGACTCATTGGAAAAGACTCTGATGCTGGGAGGGATTGGGGGCAGGAGGAGAAGGGGATGACAGAGGATGAGATGGCTGGATGGCATCACCAACTCAATGGACGTGAGTTTGAGTGAACTCTGCGAGCTGGTGATGGATAGGGAGGTCTGGTGTGCTGCGATTCATGGGGTCTCAAAGAGTCGGACAGGACTGAGCAACTGAACTGAACTGAGAGTAACCTTGAGAAACATTGCTTCTATGTCTATGCTTAGACATCTGTCCAATGTGCTTCTAATTAGTTCCGCTATGCCTGACTAATTCCTGCTCACACTTTGGTAGTTCTCTAAGGTAATATTTCCCTAAGAAACTTTCATAGGCACCTAGGTAATGATCCACAGTAATGGCTTAGGTAATCATTGACTGTATTTCCTTAATAGCCTATACATGTCCATTTGATTGCAGTTAAAATAACGCATTTTGATTATTTCTGTTCTCCTATGTTCTAAGGACTTTTAGACAAGGACTGTTCTATTTTTATATTCCTAGACCAGCACCTGGTATATGATATGTATTCAGACACTTTTTAAATGAGTATATTGAATAAATAAATGAGGTTAGGTATTCCAGAATATTCAGTTAGATGTAGTGGGATCCCAGGCATAGAACTGTACCTGCCAAAGTCTTTCAGCTTCAGATCCAAAGACTGGTGTCATCTCATTAGTGAGCATGTTTTGTTCTTGAAACTTAGGAAAGGATGTGCAATATTCTTCCCAAGTGTTCAAATGAAATCAAAGGGAAAGATGACATACTTTCAGTGGCTGAGCACAGAGATACAGTTTTGCACTGCACACCTTAAGGAGGGCCTTTCACAGGGACTATAAACTTGACAGTGACAACTCGAAAATACAGTTAGCACTGATCCAGTGAACACTTTTAACCTTATATAACAAAGAAATTCTTTAAAGAAGCATTTAAAATTAGGGAATGTATCATAAAAATTGAAGATACTTTAATTAGACTTTTAAAATACTGTAAGATGAATATATCATTCTGAGGAATAACACATCTATGATAATTAGTGCCATTTATAATTTGGCCTAATGCTCAAAATTCTCCAAGCCAGGCTTCAGCAATATGTGAACCGTGAACTTCCTGATGTTCAAGCTGGTTTTAGAAAAGGCAGAGGAACCAGAGATCAAATTGCCAACATCTGCTGGATCATGGAAAAAGCAAGAGGGTTCCAGAAAAACATCTATTTCTGCTTTATTGACTATGCCAAAGCCTTTGACTGTGTGGATCACAATAAACTATGAAAAATTCTGCAAGAAATGGGAATACCAGACCACCTGATCTGCCTCTTGAGAAATTTGTATGCAGGTCAGGAAGCAACAGTTAGAACTGGACATGGAACAACAGACTGGTTCCAAATAGGAAAAGGAGTTCGTCAAGGCTGTATATTGTCACCCTGCTTATTTAATTTATATGAAGAGTACATCATGAGAAACACTGGACTGGAAGAAACACAAGCTGGAATCAAGATTGCCGGGAGAAATATCAATAACCTCAGATATGCAGATGATACCACCCTTATGGCAGAAAGTGAAGAGGAACTCAAAAGCCTCTTGATGAAAGTGAAAGTGAAGAGTGAAAAAGTTGGCTTAAAGCTCAACATTCAGAAAACGAAGATCATGGCATCCGGTCCCACCACTTCATGGGAAATAGATGGGGAAACAGTGGAAACAATGTCAGACTTTATTTTGGGGGGCTCCCAAATCACTGCAGATGGTGACTGCAGCCATGAAATTAAAAGACGCTTCCTCTTTGCAAGGAAAGTTATGACCAACCTAGATAGCATATTCAAAAGCAGAGTCATTACTTTGCCAACAAAGGTCTGTCCAGTCAAGGCTATGGATTTTCCAGTAGTCATGTATGGATGTGAGAATTGGACTGTGAAGAAAGCTGAGTGCCAAAGAATTGATGTTTTTGAACTGTGGTGTTGGAGAAGACTCTTGAGAGTCCCTTGGACTGCAAGGAGATCCAACCAATCCATCCTAAAGGAGATCAGTCCTGGGTGTTCATTGAAGGACTGATGCTGAAGCTGAAACACCAATACTTTGGTCACCTAATGTGAAGAGTTGACTCATTGGAAAAGACTTTTATGCTGGGAGGGATTGGGGGCAGGAGGAGAAGGGGAAGACTGAGGACAAGAAGACTGGATGGCATCACCAACTTAATGGACATGAGTTTGGGTAAACCCTGGGAGTTGGTGATGGAAACAGGGAGGCCTGGTGTGCTTCGATTCATGAGGTCTCAAAGAGTCGGACACAACTGAGCAACTGAACTGAATTTAATACACATATATACACACACAAATATATAATTATATTACATGTTTATAATTAACCTCCTGAAGGTATTTCACTCAGTTCATCTTATTTTGCTATTAATCAAATTTAGTTATTTTTTTTCTCTAGTTGAGGTTTGTGAAAATTTTATTAGCATTTGAATTAAATATACATAAAAATAAGGGAAAATCATAATCTTGTTGTGATTGAGTAGATTTCAATCCTTAATATTGAAAACTTTGTTTTTAAATAAGTTCTTTTTAAAGGTTATCAAAGGAAAAGTATATTTCTCAAAATATAATCATTTGTTAACATCAGCTTTCAAACAGATGTGTAATTAGTGTGACTTTGGTTTTATATTATTACATTTCATCAAATATGGTGCTTGGCATACAGGTCCTTAATACATGGTAACTTATGTTTGGGTGATGCATTTCTGAGATGAGTGAATATTAAAAGTCTCAATTTAGGAAAATAAAATAACATTCTAAGACAGTGCTGTCTAGTAGAACATTATGTAAAAATATCTGTGCAATTCAGTAACCCCCAGTGCATGCTGATGTGGAGCCCTGGGGTGTGACTAAGACAACTGGAGAATTTAATACTTGATTTAATTTAATAATTTACACTTAAAACCAAGGAGCCATAGATACCTAGTAGCTACCATCGGCTAATGCAGTTCTAAATGATTCTGGAAATACTATATGGGAAAGTTATCCATTTTAATGCAGCACAAGAATTCAAAATTTTGCATCTATGTTTAAAAGTATTATTGAAATTAGTTTAATATTTGTGCTTGGAAGTAGATGATGTGGTTTAATTTTCTAATCCATGGTATTTTATCAAAGAATAAAAACATGCTAAATAATTTTCTGTTTAGTCTTAGAAGCTACAGTAACTTAAGAATTCTATTTAAAAATCTCACCATCATCACCATGATAAAATAATAGGAGATACAGATGCGTAAGTTGAATGGTTTAAATGCAGTACTTAAATGACAGCTTAGTTGTTAATGGGAAAAAATGTTAGTAAAGTCATGCTGCTTTTAAACTAGAGTCAAAAGTGATTTTCACTATAGAAATGCCTTATTTTAAATCGATTTAGAAATATCAGATAGATGAGATTAAAATCTAAAGAATTAAATGATGAACAGATAGCGGCTAGCAACAAACCCAGGTAGCATGTCTCATTGCTTTCTCTGTGATAGAGGTACAGTCAGATGAAAAGCAAGTGGGAAATGTGCATTAGGTGCCTGGTTTAAGGGGGAAAAAAGAAAAAAGCTGTCTGCAATCAGTTACAGTTGACTGCAACAAAAATTAGTTTCCAGGGATCAAAGGAAATGAACAGCTGACCAGGGCAACCCAAATATCCCATAGTGTGTTAAATATTTATTACTGAGCCACTCTTCCCAACACAATCTGAATCTTGGCATATTTCCACCAAAATAGCTCATCAGTAATTAATTTGGCATGCCATTTTGCATAAGATTTGTAATTAATATCAGTCTATATTATCCTGAACTTTTTTCACTGCAGGATTCAATCTCCCTCCTTTCAAAAATGTGATAAAAGTGGCCATTTTCTGTTTTGTTTCGAACTCAGGCCATATATTAAAAAGAAAGAGGAAAATGCATTGCAATATCCATGAAGGAGACAGCGAAGTTTATAGACTCAATTTATTTGAGGTTTTTCAAGGTCATTGCATTTTTTTCCCTTCCACTGCTTCATATTATGAGGCTGTAATATGAATAGATCTCCAGGCCAGTACCAGAGTTTTAATGAACTATTAAGGCAGATCCATGATATTCTCTCATCTTTTAAATGGGTCTCTCTCAAAGTTTAACAGGTTATAAATGGAACTTCTGCAAAATACATCTTTTGGTATGGACTCTTTTCTTGATCTTTTGAAATTAACCCCTTTTCTAAATAAGAACAGTATTATAAGGAAATGGCTGCATTAGTTGATGAACTGTCCCACCTACCTTTTTAAGTTTCAGCAAAATCACAATGTTAAAGCATCACATTCTTTATGGACTCTAGTTTCAAGGAAGGAATTATTATATTTAATTCAGTTATTTAAAGTTAAATTACACTTTGCCTAAATAAAAAGCAAGCTCAACTAGTTGCTCTTTCCTATCTCTTGGTGACATTTCCTTTCTTTAGAGCTACCTTTAGCAAAGGATGGCAGTGCAGGAGACCTGAGTTCAATCCCTGGGCCGGGAAGATTCCCTGGAGGAGGGCATGGCAACCCACTCCAGTATTCTTGCCTGGAGAATCCCACAGACGAAGGAGTCTGGTGGGCTGCAGTCCCCGGGGTCGCAAAGAGTAGGACGTGACTGAGCGACTGAGCACACATTTAAATGAAGTTTTATTACTGTAGTTTTTTTGCCTGTACTTTTCTCCAAACCTAATTTATGGAAAATTTTGTTTAAAAAAAAAAAAAAATTCACATAGGCTTGTTTTAGTTTCTTTTTCAAAAGCATGTGGTTAAGCACAAGGGAAGATCAATTTGCACATAATTGCCCTATTCCTGGTCTCCTCCTAAGTTGCCCCAGGTCCTGTCTGCTTTCTTTGGATATCTGGCCATTATACGTATGATCCCTTTCCTTGCCTTTTCCTTCCATTTTTTAAAAATTTATCTTTATTGGGGATAATTGCTTTACAATATTGAGTTGGTTTCTGCTGTACATCAACATGAATCAGCCATGGGTATACGTTTGTCCACTCTCTCTAGACCCTCCCTCCCACCTCCTTTTTCACCACACCCCTCTAGCTTGTCGCAGAGCACTGAGTTTGAGATCCCTGAATCCTACAACAAATTCCCACTGGCTATGTTTTACGTATGGTAATACATAGGTTTCAATGCTACAACTCTCAATTTGTCCCACCCTTTTCTGTTCTGAGATGGCATACAGGCCGAGATCAGCTCGCCAAAAGGCAGAGAAATATTAACGGTGCTCCTGCATTTCTAATTCAGCTACTGCAATGTGATGGATACACATCTTTTGTATCTGGACCAGGCAGTGAACCAGGCACTTACACTTGTTTCTGTTTTGTTGAAGTTCAATAGCAACTTTTGTAGAATGTGTTACTCTCTCCATTGTTCAGTTTAGAAAACTAGGGCTCAGTTCGAAGTGACTTGCCGAAGGCCATACAGTGATTAAAGCAGATGGAATGCAAATCCCTCTTTAAACAAGGAAACTGATCCAGCACCTCATACTCTGGCTCTACTGCTTCCCAAGTGCTAGTCTTATTTAATTGGCTTCCCCACAGGGCACCTTCCTAGAGACAGACTTTCCCACAATGTGGGATGCTGTTAACTGATGCTGTGAGGCCTGTGATCTCCGCCTTCTGCAGGAGACAGGTAGCAGAACAACACTCACACGTGTGCTACATGCCACCGACTCATTTGAATGGCTCCCTGTTCCTGGCTTGAACCATGTGTTTCATGATCAGTCCTGAGATCAGAGGCACTTTACAAAGAGTCTTATGATGCAGGACCCCACGAGCTGGGTTTCTACTCTAAGAAGTTTTCACAGTTACAGTAATATCCCCGAAGATATTAGCACTTCTAAGGGCAGCATATGTGACACTACTGGGCTCTGCATGTCTAACTCTACTGCCCTTGATGTGCAGTCACTATGGCAGGAGCTGTTAGTTAAGTGAAGAGCTGCTGGTCGTCTCCTTTACCTGGTGACTAGTTAATGCACTGCTGCTGCTGCGGCTAAGTCACTTCAGTCGTGTCCGACTCTGTGCGACCCCATAGACTGGCAGCCCACCAGGCTCCCCCGTCCCTGGGATTCTCCAAGCAAGAACACTGGAGTGGGTTGCCATTTCCTTTCCCAATGCATGAAAGTGAAAAGTGAAAGTGAAGTCGCTCAGTCGTGTCCGACCCTCAGCGACCCCATGGACTGCAGCCTTCCAGGCTCCTCCGTCCATGGGATTTTCCAGGCAAGAGTAAAGGAGTGGGGTGCCATTGTCTTCTCTGAATGCACTAGGGACATCTTTATTAATACTTTTCAACACATCAATTAATAAATTAACCACTATGTCTAACATCAGCTCATTAGGTTACCAGTTGAACTAAAACCCAAACACACGTGATACGCAGGATAATAAGCTATGTGCATGGAAATTAAAGCAAATGAAAAAGTCTGCAGTTTGGAACATGACCTATAAGTTCATATTCTGGGAAGTACACAACAAATGGCAATCTGAGCAACTGAAGCTTTTAAAAATGAGCCAGTATATAAAGAATGGAGGGACAGGTTTCAGTCTAACAGTGATGATAACTAAGTGAAAACGTCCTTTTTTCACAAAGTCAGTTTCTGTTCTTCTGGTGAAGTGTCTTCAGTCCATGCATTCATTTTTCTCAACAGGCCAACAATGCCTGGAATCAAAGCACTGATGCTAGTGCTTACTGTCTAGTATGTAAAAGCTCATCCCTCAGGGCTTTGTAGTATAAACGGAAAGGAGGAAATGACTCTTCTACAACATATGCAAGCAATATACATAATATAGGAGCACGATAAGATATTGAAGAGTCATGTTTTCAAGAGTTAAGAGAAAGGTGACCATTTGGGGAAGTGGACCTATTATCACTCAGCCAGCGTATATCGTTTTTATTCCAGTAAAGGAAAGCATGATGCCAATGACAAGGAAGGAACTGTGAGTTTTTGAAAAAGTAGAATCAGTTAATGCTCACAGAATTTTAAGGCTGAAAGTATTAATTGGCTCTCGGTTATGATGAGTATTAGGTTCTTTTCCTGCAAATTGTTGAGTTGCAGATTTTTTTTTTTTTTAATTGCAGAGATTGTTTTCATTCTTGGAATTTCATCTGCTTTCCAATAGTCTTTGGAAAGCAGATGAAAGTCCATTTTATTTGGACAATTGGGCATATATCTGTTTGAAACCACCCCCCCGCCAAAAAAAAAAAAAAGAAATCCAGCAGCTGAATGATTTGGTTTTTCAACATCTGATACTACTGATTTTTGTCTCCCTCTTGCCCCTCCTCCAACCCTGACTGACTGATAGCGTTGCCTTTACATGAAAGCCCATGTGAGTCAGCTTTTCCCCTGTGAATTTCATTTACTAGTAATGTCAAGTACAAATCCTTTTTAGGCCATGTTGATGTCCTGTGTAAACCCCTTTAATCGCCTAATTGTTTTGCCAGGGAGAAACAGCTCTAGGAGAAGAATAAAATTCCTTCAGTGTTCACGACAGTATCCTCCAACCTTCTAGATTAAGAAGCAACAGAAAAACAAAGACTCTAAACTCATTCAGAGAACCAATTTATTATTGGATCTTAACCCCCTTTATTTTATTTCCTGTTTTTCAAAAGGATCTTTATCCTTCTGGACTGAGTGTGATTAATTATGGCATAATACATTAAGATAGCATTTTTTTTTCCCCCTGAGTAAGCTATATTTCAGAGAGGCTTTATGATATATAGATAAGCTTATCTTGACATACGAAATGATTAAGAAACAGACACAACAGAGCTTCTCAGGAAAAATGCTCTCCATGGCTTAACTGTGAGCTTACCAAAATTTGTCAAGAGACAAAACTAAGCCTGCCTTCAAATTCTATATTTCTTGGCCAATTTCAAGTTGGAGCAGAAAATACCTTATTTTTATAGGGTTTGGTGTGGTTTTCCTGAATTTTAATATCTTTAGGTACTCTGTTAATAACTGTGTCACAAAATGATCTGTCCCTAAGGAAAAAATAGACACTGTTTTAATGGCATAAAAATTGCCCAATGGTAATCACAAAGAACAGCAGTTATCCCAGCTTTATTTAACTTATTTATTAAATAATAAAAATAAATCAGACATGAAATTATCTAAATCAAGTATGATAAAAAATATATATTCCAAAATCTAAGGTAGTTAACGTTATGAACTAGAAACCAACATTTAGCTTGTAAAAGGCAAAATGAGAGAACTAAAGGAAGCATTGAGACATATTTTGGGAATGAGAGAGTGAATATGCAAATGCTAAAAAGAGTTAGATGATGGCACATTGCTAGTATGGTAGTAAAAAGGGACATGGTGGGTATATATTCTGATCCAGCAATTCTTGGTCTTGCTGACTCTGCATCACTTGCAGAGAAATACCTTGTCTAAAAGCCTGTAATAGACTGAAGGGGAATCCCTCCAGACTTCATGGGTTGAAACCCTAACCTCAGGTGCAATTGCATTTGGAGGGAGTCGTCTGGGAGGTGATGAGGTCATGAGGGTGAAGCCCTCCTGAATGAGATTAGTGCCCTTATGAAGGGACCACAGAGCGCTCTCTCATCTTCTCTCTGCCAGGTGAGGACACAATGAGACAATGGTCATTTAAAACCCCAAAGAGGGGTCTGACACCATGCTGGTACTCTGTTTCAGAGCTGCAGCCTCCAGAGTATATACATTTCTCTATATAAGCCACCCAGTTTCAGGGAGTCTGTGATAGCAGCCTGAACAGACTAAGAGAGCTGTTGTATGAAATCAGTGTTGGCCCTTCTTCCTCTGGATCCTTTCCCATCCCTTCCTCAGACACCCAATGTTTAATCCCACTCTTCACTCAAGGACACTCCCATCTGTGCGGGGTCTCATATTCTTCCTGCCACCTTTTAATGACTCACTGTTAAAGGACTTTTGGATCTTGTAAGCCAAGACTGCTGGTGACTACTGAAGAGAGAAGACACACCCACTGAAAATGTGGGGAGAAGTACTGAACCAAATGAGGCTTTCTGCCAATATTAGGGTAATGTGGAGTGGTTGCCATTAGCAACCAGGGCCAAAGGGAAAGAAGGATGGATTGCTTGAATAAGTGGTGCTTGCACCTGAAAAGTGTCAAGGCGTAAAACAGCTGTGAAGACAGGTAGACAGCCTTGGAAAAAGCACCATCAAACTCAAATTGTCTGGAAACTATTCACTGTTTTCAGCATTAGTCCCTCTGGTGGCCACTGTGCTTTATTGTCTCCCCCAGCCCAATGCACTGATTTAACAGGAGAAAAATAATTTAAATAATTTAAATTCCTGGATGCCAGGACAAATCATTTGACCTAGAAATACACTTAGTTGAAAAGATGAACAATCCTTGTCTCTGCTGATTATTCGAATAGATGGTAAAAAAGAAATTGTCTAAAATGTACTGATTTGTATTTGCCACAGTATTCTGTGAAATAAATGTATGTAATATATATATATATATATAAGATATACATGTTATGACATGTTCATATGTGTCCTAGTGAAGATTTTTTTTCAAGGTTAACCTGTCACCTGTATTTAGTAGTAAGAGTTATTGATATGCTATAAACATTCAAGGTATTATAATATTTTATGATTTAAAAGCTATTTTCTGTTGTAGAAGTGGACATAAATAGGTCACAGCCTTAATAGAGAGGAAGCAAGTATTTAAAAATGATTGCTGACAGATACTATTTTTTTTTCTTGTCCTAGCCAAATAGTCATCACACTTAGCCCACCAATTCTTTACACACGAAAAATAGTCTTATTCCTCAAAGGTTCTCACTTCCACCTAAATCCCCAAATTGAAACTTTCAGTTCAAAGGGTCAGTTCTGCTTGCCGTCACTTGAAAGAGAACAGACAGGCTTGGGTGGATCTGCTGAGAGCACCCCTTCACCACCCCGCACCAGGCACCTGGCAACATCACCCAGGCCCGAGGTGCCACGTCAGGACCTCCGGGAGGCACTATGGCAGAAATGCACTCAGGTCTGTGTCCCTGTGATGTTCTGGGTGGCACGGGTACTTGTAAGGGCAGCTATTAGGTCTCCAGAACCCACCATCTTCAGACACACCTGTTTGCTTGTTGATTCTTGGTCACTGGTCATCAATCCTTCCTTTATTAGGATGTTCTAAACTTTGTCTGACTTCTACTAACTGTTGACTTCTGCGAAGGCCTTTCCAGTGGATGAAATAAGACTTCAACATTTTGAATACAAAGAGAAGGCATTTTTGGTTTATAAGGCCTTTCCGCCCTGAAGAGTGTCTGACTCCCACCAATATCACATCAGTCCCTTCTTTATTCAAATGAAAAATCTCCACAGAGCAAAGAGTGTAAGATCACAGATGCAACCTCTTCTCCCTGTACAGTGGAGCTCCTAGTTTGGCCTAAGGCAACAAAACCCCCTTACCCTTCAACCCTTCTTTCTCAAGTGGGATGTCTATTTACGTCATGCCTACACAACTAAAGGGACACGTCAGTGGTTCTTTAAAACTAGGAAGGTTTGCTCCAAAATGACTTTGAACTTTTTTATTGGAGTATAGTTGATCTATAATGTGTTAGTATCAGCAAACTGAATCAGTTATACATATATGTATATCCACTCTTTTTAGAATCTTTTCCCATCAGGATTCCCTGTGTCCTTATTAACTTCCTTGGTGACTCAGATGGTAAATTGTCTGCCTACAATGTGGGAGACCCGAGTTCGATACCTGGATTGGGAAGATTAGTTATCTATTTTATATATAGCAATGTGTATATGCCAGTTCCAATCTCCCAATTTACTCCTCCCTGCCTTTTTCTCTGCCTTTCTCTCTATTGTTTTCTGCATTTGTGGCTCTATTTCTGTTTTGTAAATAAGTTCATTTGCACCATTTTTTTTTAGATTCCACATATAAGTGATATCATATATTTTTTCTTTCTCTATCTGACTTCACTTAGTATGATAACCTCTATGTTCAACCTTGTTGCTGCAAATGGCATTATTATTATTTTTTCTCATTAGTTGAGTGGGTCGGGTTGACAATCCTTGTTCTGGGGTAAATCTTACAATAGGTAATGATCATAGAAAGAGTCTGAGTGTGAGAACAGATTGTCCCAGTGTATTGATGGAGTGACTTTGAGAAGTTGGTATGCTATATAATCACATCTCTAATGGAGCGAAAAATGAAATAGCAAAAGTAAGCTGAAAGTGTCCGTCGCTCAGTCATGACTGACTCTTGGTGACCCCATGGACTGCCTGCCAGGCTTCTTTGTCCATGGAATTCTGCATGCAAGAATACTGGAGTGGGTAGTCATTCCCTTCTCCATGGGATCTTCTAAACCCAGGGATCAAACCTGGGTCCCCCTCATTGTAGGCAGATTCTTTACCATCTGAGCTACCAGGGAAGCCCGAAAGTAAGCTGAGAGAAATGTAAATAACTTCATGTTTAAGAAATATCACATTACTAGGCTGTTTCTGAAAAGTTGCAAATAACAGAGCAGATGCCCTAGTTCATGTCACAGGTAAAAGTCAACTTTTATAGGAAAGCCCACTCAGATATGTCTCCCTATTTTTTTCTTCTGCAGATGCTAGCATGTATGAATCTTGACATGAGATATCCATCTGTCTTTCCCTCAATCTGTGCAGCAGGAGCTGTCTTGAGCTACCATTTTATCCCCAAATCCTTGCATGCTGCCTGAAGCAGTATACATTGAATGTGTTGAGTTAAGAGACTTATAATATCACTGCAATAGAAATAATACTGATATCTCAAGCTCACTGCTCTGCAAATGCTGTTATTGGGTTCTTGAACAGATGAGGTTATATAAAAGTTTAAAAAATTATTATAAAATTCAAGTAAAGATAGTCATTGATTAAAACAAAACATGAAATTTGGTACTGAAAATTTTTGAAAAATTCAAATATCTCTATTAATTAGACCAATACCTCTTTACACTTCCTTTAACTTTATAAATGCAAGGGAATATTATAACACACGCACAGAGAAAATAAGTCTAGTTAGGAATGAAATTCAGTATCAGCCTGAAAAAAACATGCCACATGTGCCACCATTTGGTGAGATTCTGGAGTTGCAAATAATTATTGCTAATTTTCACATCAGAATAGAGATATTCCTATTTATATTATTTAAAATTAGAAATAATGCTGGAGATTTTTAAACCATGCCTTAATTATGCATACAAATATAAACTCTAAATCCATAATTTTAAAATGTCATGAATCAATTTCTAGTAGGAAGAAGTTTAGCAGTTAAGGGAAGTTCATGAAGGACAGGGGAGTCTGGCGTGGGGTCTGTCCATGGGGCCACAGAGTCAGACACGACCTAGGGCCTGAGCAACAAGATTTTTGTATACCTGACTGCCGATGGTTGTTTTACATGTTAATTTCTGGCCAGTGTAAACAAGGGCAAAGAGATTCCAAGTTGTGGGGTCCCATTTCTTTTCTAAGGTTTCAGGACCTAAGAGGCTGTGCTTGCTGTTTTGTGTGAGACTTGACTTTAAACTAATGAGACCAATTTTGCTTATGTGATTCCTAAGTTGGCTTTGAAGCCAGTTCCCA
This sequence comes from Bos grunniens, assembly GCF_055505025.1. NCBI lineage: Eukaryota > Metazoa > Chordata > Mammalia > Artiodactyla > Bovidae > Bos > Bos grunniens. The sequence continues at coordinate 13,298,278 of NC_141191.1, forward strand.
AAGAGGACCTTGGAAAATGGACTGAACAAGGACAGCATTGTAGAAAACAGTATTTACCTTCCGAGTGGACAACCTCGTCGACAGGAGATGCTGTGGGTTAACTAGAGGTCACCTTGGTGAAGATGGATTTTCACCAGTAATCATTTTGTGGCCAGATGCCCCAAATTCTGTCTGATTCTGCCACTGGGGTTTTCTTGCTGTGGTGCCCACTTCTCTAGGGCCACATGGGGTCCTCCTGAAGGTGAGAACACTGCCCACTGCAGCCGGGCTCCCTGGGAGTGACGGGGCTACAGAGAAAAAGGTGTTTGAGGAAAACTTGGACTCTGACTACCCGCTGTGATCTTCTTCCATCAGATTTGTCTGGCACTTGGGTCTTTTGGACACAGCTATTGTTAGTAGACTTCAGATTGTGCCCAAGCAAGAGTAGATTCCCTTGTGGCTCGACTGGTTAAAAATCCGCCTGTAAGGCAGGAGACCTGGGTTCGATCCCTGGGTTAGGAAGATCCCCTGGAGAAGGGAAAGGCTACCCACTCCAGTATTCTGGCCTAGAGAATTCCAAGGACTGTATAGTCCATAGTTTCACAGACAGTCAGTTATGACTGAGCCACTTTCACTTTCAAGAGTAGATTGGGAAGATTACACATTTTGTTCATTTCAGATTTTTCTTTTTGTTCTCTTTTCTAAATTTGCTGATTCACATTTTCCAAAGAACTGAAAGTCCTATTCTTAGTAGGCACGGTATCTAACAAGATTTAGAGGAATGCTAAAGTTAAGTTCTCCAAATGTGTACCCCAGCCATAGAAAATCTTTTGAACATAATTTTGAGAAATACCATTTAAAATTAGCAGAGTCCCTATTGAATTATTGTGACCTGTATGGAAACAAATAACTTTGATGTGACTGAATAAATCTCTGCAGTTTTTGGATAAAATGCCTTTACCTTAGCTGCAAAACTCAGAGTAATCTTGCAAACGCTATAGTTAACAGTTAAGTTAAAATGCCATGCAAGTCAGGAAGAATAATCTTGTCTCTTATTACCTGGAAGTCACACCACCTCTTCAGGCCATAGAGATAAGTGTTTGGTGAAGACGGACTCTACATGAAGTATTTTTACATTTAGATTACTGTATCATGTATTAAAGCTGTTTAAAGGTGCCTTAGGCTATACTTGGGCTTCCCTGGTGGCTCAGCTGTAAAGAATCTACCTGCCAATGCAGGAGACATGGGTTCAATCTCTGGGTCAGGAAGATTCCCTGGAGAAGGAAATGGCAACCCACTCCAGTAGTATTGCCTGGGAAATCCCATGGACAGAGGAGCCTGACGGGCTACCGTCCATGGAGTCACAAAGAGTTGGACACAACTGAGCAACTGAGCTTGTGGACAGGGCTGCACATGAAATTCATTTAAAGAATTCTATTTGAAGTTTGTTGTTTGTAGAGACCATGAAACATGGCATAGAGAGGGTATGCGATCTCTGAAAACTAAAGCAATAGTCTGTGATTACTTTAAATACATATAAGCATCATAAAAACACTATAACTATTATTTTGTTGTTTATAACGTTGATAAATGCTCCTAAATAATTGGTAAGAAGGATTCAACTGCTAGAACAATAGGGCTATTTTTGTTTTCATTTCCACGTGGTGTTTTGTACCCAGCTTTAATGAGAATTCTGTAACCCATCTCTACTCTCTTATCCCGTGGGAATGACAGTATCAAACCTCTGAAAAATTCACCTTCAGGGAAAGATGGCATACAGCTTCTGTTGCTGAATATTATATTTTAGGATGAAATTCTCAGATATGTATTGGATAAAATGTTTTTAGTTACAGCTGTTTAGTCAGTAACAGTAGTACAGCAATGAAAAAAGTGAAATCAGGAAAAAAAAAACCTTCATAGGTGGAAATAGTAGAATAAAAGAGTTAAATAACAATAAAATTAAAACTAGATTTTGAAATTCTAAGTCATAGGAATTTTTATTAGAAACAAGATTTTCTTTTGATTTTAACCCAGTAAAACATAATGTTGTTGTTGCTCAGTCTCCCAGTCATATCTGACTCTTTGCCACCCCATGGACTCACTGTTCTTCACTGTCTCCCGGAGTTTGACCAAGTTCACGTTCATTGCGTTGGTGATGCTGTCCAGCCAGCTCATCCTCCGATGCCCACTTCTTCCACCCTCAATCTTTCCCAGCATCAAGGACTTATCCAATGAGTGGTCTGTTCATATCAGATGACCAAAATACTGGAGCTTCAGCTTCAGCATCAGTCCTTCCAGTGAATAGTCCAGCTCTCACATCCATACATGACCACTGGGAAGACCATAGCCTTGACTATATGGACCTCCGTTGGCAGAGTAATGTCTCTGCTTTTCAACACACTGTCTAGGTTTGTCGTCACTTTGCTGCCAAGAAGCAATCGTCTGATGATTTCATGTCTGCAGTCACTGTCTGCAGTGATTTTTGAGCCCAAGAAGAGGAAATCTGTCACTACTTCCACCTTTTCCCTTTCCATCTTCATGCAGTAATGGGGCCAGATACAGGGCTTCCCTGGTGGCTCAGACAGTAAAGAATCCACCTGGAATGTGGGAAACCTGGGTTCAATCCCTGGATTGGGAAGATCCCCTGGAGGAGGACATCGCAACCCACTCCAGCATTCTTGCCTAGAGAATCCCCATGGACAGAAGAGCCTAGAGGGCTACAGTCCATGGGTTGCAAAGGGTTGGACATGACTGAGCAACGAGGCACAGCACAGCACTGCCATGATCTTATTTTCTTTTTAATATTTAGTCATAGCCTGGCTCTTTCACTCTCTTCCTTTATCCTCATCAAGAGGCTCTTTAGTTCCTCTTCACTTTCTGCCATTAGAGTGGTATCTGAGGTTGTTGATGTTTCTTCCACCTATCTTGAGTCTAGCTTATAACTCATCCAGCCCAGATTTCTCACAATGTGCTTAGAGTATATGTTAAATAAACTGTTCATACCATCCCTCTGGGTCATCCCAGTGCACCGTATAGTATGGGGAGGGAGGAGGGAGGAGGGTTCAGGATGGGGAACACGTGTATACCTGTGGCAGATTCATGTTGATATATGGCAAAACCAATACAATATTGTAAAGTTAAAAAATAAAAAAAAAATTAAAAAAATAAACAAACTGTTCAGTTCAGTTCAGTTCAGTTGCTCAGTCATGTCTGACTCTTTGTGACCCCATGGACTGCAGCACACCAGGCCTCCCTGTCCATCACCAACTCCTGGAGTTTACTCAAAATTATGTCCATTGAGTCATGATGCCATCCAATTTAACAAACAAGATGACAACAAACAGCCCTGTCGTACTCCTTTCTCTATCTTGAATTAATCAATTGTTCCATAAAGGGTTCTAACTGTTGCTTTTTGACCTGGATACACGTTTCTCAGGAGACAGGTAAATGGGTCTGGTATTCCCATCTCTCTAAGAGCTTTCCACAGTTTGTCATGATCCATACAAAGGCTTTAGCATAGTGATGAAACAGAGATAGATATTTTACTGAAATTCCCTTGCACTCTCTATAATCCAGCCAACGTTGGCAATTTGATCTCTAGTTCCTCTCTAGTTCCTTTTCTAAACCCAGCTTAGACATCTGGCAGTTTTTAGTTTGAATAATGCTGAAGCCTAGCATGCGAGATTTTAAGCATGACCTTACTAGCCTGAGAGATGAGTGTGATTGTCCAATGGTTGGCACATTCTTTGGTACTGCCCTTCCTGGGAATTGGGATGAGGACTGAACTTTTTCAGTCCTGTGGTCACTGCTGGATCTTCCAGATTTGCTGACATAAAGAATGAAAACCTTGATGGCATCATCCTCTAGGGATTTGAATAGTTCTGCTGGAATTTCATTGCATCCACTAGCTTTATTAACAGCAGTGCTTCTTAGGGCCCACTTGACTTTGCACTCCAGAATATCTAGTTCTGGGTGACTGACCACACCATCCTACTAATCTGGTTCATTAAGATCTTTTTAATACAGTTCTTCCATATATTCTTCCCATCTCTTCTTGATCTCTTTAACATCTACTAGGTCCCTACCTTTTTTATCCTTTACTGTGCCCATCTTTGCCTGGAATGCTCCCTTGATGTTTCCAGTTTTCCTGAAGAGATCTCTAGTCTCTTTTGTGTTTTCTTCTATTATTAAGTATTGTTCATTGAAGAAGGCCTTCTTGTCTCTTCTAGCTATTTTTTTGAAACTCTGTATTTGATTGGATATACCTTTCCCTCTCTCCCTTGCTTTTCACTTCTCTTCATAAAACATAATATTCAATAGTAAATACTATTTTAGACCCACTTTAGCAACACTCTAGACTGTTAGAAAAGTACATTTCAAAGCAATTTTAAAGCTTGTTAAATTATCAGCTAAATGATGATTACAACAAAGACGTGGTTATTTCAAGTAATCAATGTAAAGGCCCTAATTACATGCGAAACATACTATGAAATGGCTTATATCCAGGTGTTGTCCACACATCAATGCACCTACTGTTTATTCTAAATTATTTTGCAGTATCTCCTTGCATCACTGTATTAGTAGCACCAAAAAGTCACTTTTCCTTTTTTCTTCTTTTTTTTTTTGGCTGACTTTGCTTCTTTAGAAAGTAGACATCTGAAATAATAAATCACTTGAAAGTGTTCTTTGTGCGTTTCCTCTTGTTTTCCTTACAAAGAAATTCTAAGAATTAGCAAAAATTCATATCATCATTTGTTTGAGAGTGGATAGCTCTGAATGGTTATTTTTATCATAGAGTGTATCTAAAATTAATGGCATTTGAACGTTTATTGCTGTGCTGTGCTCAGTCAAGTCCAACCCCTTTTGACCTTATGGACTGTAGCCCACCAGGCTCCTCTGTCCATGGGATTTCCCAGGCAAGTATACTGGCGTGGGTTGCCATTTCCTTTTCTAGGGGATTTTCCTGACTCAGGGATGGAACCTGTGTCTCCTGTATTGGTAGGTAGATTCTTTACCTGTGTGCCACCTGGGAAGCCCTTGAATGTTTATTAGTAATAATGCTTCATTAATCAACAAGAATCAGTTGAGGTGGAAGGTAGGAATTGGCATACACATGAGGTTTATTTGAGCACTTAAGTGCTAAAAGACACTTTGTGTATTTTAAGGTATTTAAAAAAATAACTTACCCTTATTTTTATGGTAGTTTAGTGAGATGAGGATGGGAGAAAGATGAGGCAAGCACAATTGACATTTTATAAGGCTTGAAACGACATTCAAAGTTGCTTGCTAATATAGGTTCAAATGCTTTCCAGGTACTGCTGTGTCAAGAAAAGCACCTGGATTTATTTTGTTCTCATCTTCTTTGGATTAAATTTCAATATTGCAGCTCCAAAGTGCTCAAGACCCAGAAGGCACCCACCCTAACCCCTGCCATCGCTGCCTTCAGGAACAAGCAACAACCAAACAACATTCTTCAGTCATTTGACTAGAAGCCACGGTTACTTTTCCTTTTATCATTGGCCAAGGAGGAATCAGGGCTTGTACCTGAGGTGTCCTGTAAGCACACAGCCACACACCACATGGGCTTTGAGTCATTTCATGGACTCTTGCCTTGTTCTTTCTCCGCCACCCATCATGGGAAAGCATCCCACTGTGGGCTTTTTGTTACCATCCATAGCTGGGCAGGAAGAGTAACTCAGGCCACAGCTAGTGTAGAAAAAGCAGGTTGAATCTGGTTTACAAATAGATTTGTGTTCTTTTCCCCTTTTTTCCTTTGCTGGCTACAGCTCCCTCCAAGCACAGCTACTTTTGTTGTTGTTGTTGTTGTTGTTCTTTGATCTTATGCTGTGCCTTAAACCACACTGAAATTGTGAACAGCTCATGCAAAGAGTTGACTCATTGGAAAAGACCCTGATGCTGGGAGGGATTAGGGGCAGGAGGAGAAGGGGACGACAGAGGATGAGATGGCTGGATGGCATCACTGACTCGATGGACGTGAGTCTGAGTGAACTCCGGGAGTTGGTGATGGACAGGGAGGCCTGGCGTGCTGCGACTCATGGGGTCACAAAGAGTCGGACATGACTGAGCGACTGAACTGAACTGAACTGAACTGAATGGTGTCACTGAATTATGGTATTTGGCCAATTCTGCCACATTACTGTGATTGTAACAGTGACCCTATGGCCAAAAGAAACAAGCAGGTAGAAAGGACATTTATGTTAGGGGTACTTTATAATACACTCTGCTATCTTGTAGGGGTTACTAGTAACACTGTTCAGATCCCATAACTGTGGTTAATGGGTATAGTGAAGATTTAAGAAAACTATTGCAATAATTCCAACAAAAGCACAATCCTCTGCTATCTATTCATGTACTCTAAAATGGTCAGATGATTGATCCAAATTATAATACAGATTTAAGCATACAATATCCAGAGTTCAAGTTTTAAAACTCATGAAGTTTTATCTCAACTTAAGAATGTCTAAATCAGATGAAGTTGAAAGTGGGAACTATAATTTTCAAAAGATTCAGACTCTTAAATAGGTCTGCTTGAAACATCTGGTGTGTGCTCAGTCATGTATGACTCTATGCGACCCCGTGGACTGTAGCCCACCAGGCTCCTCTGTTCATAAGATTTTCCAGGCAAGAATACTGGAATGGATTGCCATTTCCTTCTCCAGAAACATCTAGTAAATTGAAATAAAAATTTATTGTTTTTCTTGAATTCTCTCTAGAGTATCCTATCCCTTATAGAGTTGATTACAGATATTCAGGGTACCTGTTTCTAGATGAAACCAGAAGATTAATTGCTTTATCTTTCATAAATATCTTCTGTATTTTCCTGGTAATATTCATGATTTTTTGAATCTGCATACATTTGGGAAAAACATAATTGTGATAGATGATCTTTCTATGGCTTATTTAATTTTTATTTGAACATAAAATCTGTTTTGAGGATGGACCCAGTGCTATCAGTTAGGATTACATGTGTTGTAAGGGCCCCCGCTAATGAGATACACATCTATCTTCTAGTTCAATGAGACTGAGACTCTTCTCTATGGAATTGAAATTAAAACTATTTGTAAGGCATGTAGGCACAATTTTCTTTTCTACTTGAAACTGGAGATTCTTTCAGTGTTTTCATGCACTGAAGCGTTTCTTTTTATTTTTTCCCCTTCAGCACTGTATCTTTGCCAACACAGAATCAAAGTTGCTTAGGAAAAATAAAGAATATACATCAAATATCAGAATTACCACTCAGAAAACATCTTTTGCCACAGTGTGTGGTAAAGCTTTTCATGTTTGTTTTCTGGTCAGGGTATACTGAATGTTGTTTTGACTTCATGTGGATAAGTGCAGAAGCATGATTACAGCAAATTTGCCTTTAATCAGCCACGGGTATTTTGGTCCATCTTAGAGAGTGTTTAGTTATCTGATGGAGTTTTATACATTTTATTACTTTAGGAAGCTTATAAAATGGAATGGGGGAGTGTGGAAAGTCTCTGCTGTTTGGTAACTTTACATCATCATTATTATCATTCATTGTTTTGAATGTAACTCACCAGAATCGTAGACTCTGCATTTAAAAACCCTTCATTCAATTAAAACTAAATTTTAATAAAATGAAATGGGGTGTCCCCCATTTACTTTTTTTTCCATAATCACCTATATCACCCCAAATATTTATTATTCTATTTATTTCTGTAAAGTGCGTTGAATAAGTATTAATCCTGTATTAAGCTTTTTCTCAAATTTTTCAGTCATAGTCACACACTAAATAAGACATCATTGGTTCCGCAAATACTGAATGTTACCTTTAACTTTGATTTTTATAATTTTGCTTTTTTTTTCCAGTACAATCTTTGTAAAGTGCAGCCATCTCATAGGTCTATGATATATAGAAGAATGATCTTGGATTAGGACCTTAGGGTTATTAAAGGAAAGACTGGTGTCTTAAAACCTGTGGATGTTTGTGCCCAAATTGCTACTGTGAGAGTGTTTGAGGTTTAAGACTCTTGGTGAGAAAGCCACCATAGAGAGTTTACAGAAAATAACTCTTCTCATCTCTAATTTCATTATTTAAGTATTGCCTCTACTGAATGGAGCACACATACTAAAATTGTTTTCATTTATTATGCAGAATCTTGTTTCAAACAAATATGGAGACTGGTGGAGGAGTTAGCCATTCTTCATTGAAGGACATAAAGGATGAGGCTGATTTGGGAACACAAGAGAATTTTAATTTAGTGATGAACACTGTTGTATGTGGGAAGGAGGAAAAAGGCAGGGAGTTTTTTAAGGAATTGTTTCATTTTACCATTTATCTTAAGCCTTTGTATATTACAATTAAAATGACAAGACAAATCATTTCTGAAAAAAATCAAATAATAGAAAATTTCTTCCTCAGGATAAAAGTACATGATCACTAAGTGTTCCTTTCTCCTCTCAAAAATGGTAACTGTTCTTCCATTTTAAAACCTTTTTTATGTATAGCACGTTATAGTTTCTCAAAAGTACCACTAAAATCGAATAAATTGTTTTGAATAACAATCATTATAGAATGCAATTACTATTTTAATTCAGAGCTAAATTTGTTTTAATATCATAAAAATTAGTCAAGATGGGCTTAATTAGAATCATTTTAATAATTTCACTCGGACCTTAAATGTTATTTAATAAAGATCGATGAATGCTATTTAAAAGTAAAAATACAGTCATCCCTTGGTATCTGCAGGGGATTTATTCCAGCACTGCCACCTAGCTCTACCCCTACCCCCAGGACACTAAAATCCTCAGATGCCCGAGTTCCTTTTCCGCAGCGGTATAGTGGCTGCTGTAACCCACATTTGTCCTCCTGTATACAGCCACGCTGTGACTGTGCTTCATAGATGTTGCACTGTTTTCAAATTGAAGGCTTGTGGCAACCTTTGGATGTCAGATGATGGTTAACATTTTTTAACAATAAAGTATCTTTAATTAAGGATGTACATTTTTTTAGACATGGTGATGGGTTAGTCACTCAGTCATGTCCGAGTCTTTGTGACCCCATGGACTGTGGCCCACCAGGCTCCTGTGTCCATGGGATTTTCCAGGCAAGAACACTGGAGTGGGCTGCCATTTCCTTCTCCAGAGTATCTTCCTCAGCCAGGGATAGAATCTGAGTCTCCTGCATTGTAGGCAGATTCTATACCAATGGAGCCATAATGAATAGATCACAGTATAGAGTAAGCATAATTTTTGTATCCACTTGGAAACCAAAACACTTGTGTGACTCACTTTAATGAGGTACTCACTGTATTGTGGTGGTCTGGAACCAAATGCACAATATTTCTGAGGTCTGCCTGTGTGTTACATCATTTGTAGATTGCTTATAACGCCTAATGCAAGGTAAATGCTGTATCAATAGTTGTCAGCACACAGAGAATTCAGATTTTGCTTTGAAAATCTTTCTGGAATTTTTTGTTTGTTTATATATTTTCAATTTGAGATTGGGTGAATCTGTGAATATGAACATGCAGATTGAGTGAGCTGTACTGTTTGGTGTTTGAAACTTTTCCACTCATGAGAGAAATCTACTGATCCTTTTCCCGTGTACCTAGGCTTATTTCTCCTTTTCCAGGGCATCTTAAAGAAGAAAACAAACACGAAATTAGCATTCCCAAATTACTGTTTCTTTGTATCGCATGTTTGTCTAAAGGAAGGAAAGTATAACGTTCAGAAATTTAGTAGCTTTCTGATCAATAATATGGAGATAATGAGGTAGAAATGTATGTGAAGACTCTGGAGGGAGGAGGGAGGAGGGTTCGGGATGGGGAACACATGTATACCTGTGGCGGATTCATTTTGATATTTGGCAAAACTAATACAATTATGTAAAGTTTAAAAATTAAATAAAATTAGAAAAAAAAAAGAAACAATATTTTAAGACTTTTTATTAAAATATAGTTTATTTATAATATATTTTTAAAATAGTAGTTGTGTTAATTAAATTATTTTAAAGTAGTATCTACAGTATTTGTTATGAGCAGCAGTATACTTGCCTTTTTCAAAGCTTCTTCTTTCTCTAACCATGATATATAATGTAGATATAACAAGAAAGAATAAAGGGAACAACACAGAACCACAAGTAATAAATGACAGTCAGTGGAACCATTTCCAAGTCAATAGTCAGGGTAAATTTCAAGATTTAGAAAATAAGGAAAGCCTAGTACTTTTTTGCAGATATATTCTACCACCCTGTCAGTAGCCTCCCCTTTTCTCATCACTATAGAAACACTGTTTAAATATCATGTATGCTTTTGTTAAACAGTTGTTTTCTTGTCATTTGCAATCCAGTTAATTCTATAAGATTCATAAATAATTCAAAATTAAATCCAGAACAGTGCATCATTTCTTAGATCAAGAAACAGTGGACTTAGATTTTATTAACAGATTTTTTTTTAATCTATAACATTAAATTCTACCTGCTCTCACAATATTGTACTAAAAATTAACATGCTACAGTTTACGGTAGCAATTCATCAAGTGTGGCTCATCGGCAAGGCTTATTTGGGACCTCCAATTTCATCTTTTTATAGAAGTTATCCCTTTCCAGTAAATAACTGTATTTTAAACATTTTCACAGTAAACTGACAAAATCACTTTTGAGGTCAAATACTTTTATAACTAGTATTCTTTAAAGAGCAGTCATCAAAATTGACCAAAATATCCTTGTTAGCAAAACATTTCAAAAAGAAAAGTACTGCCCTGATTTAAATGGCTCTTCTCCTTTAGAATTAACATCATAAATGCTGCCTAAAGCAAAAGCAATCACAGACAGAACCTGAGATTTTTCAATATTTTAGGATGTTGAAAATATTTAAGCTGCAAGCAATCTGTTAAACCAAATAAAGGATAGATTTTCAAATGAGAACGGTCTTGCTGCCAAAAACTGCCAAAGCTGCAGCAAAAAGCAGTTGCTCCTGAGTGTTACTGAAGAGGCCACAGGACGGGGTTGTCCATCCTTTCCTGAATATGTTTCTGTCTCCTATCCCTGTGCCTGCCTGGTCTCCTTTTCTGTCTGGATTCGATAGTGTCTATATCTTCACAAGCCCTGTAATCCATCTTCCTCCCATGTGTCAGCAGCCCTCCGTGGAAAACAAATCCCTGACTTTGGGCTTAGAGTGAATCACAGAAGCAAATTTGTGCACGCACAAAGGGCATTTTACTTCTGTTTCACCACAGACTGAGACGCTGCAATGCCACTGGGCCCGCGAGTGTCACCAAGTCCACACACGACTTGGAAGGGATTCAGGCGGCTCTTTGGGCTTCCCTGGTGGCTCAGACAGTAAACAATCCACCTGCAAGGCAGGAGACCGGGGTTCAGTCTCTGGATCAGGAAGATCCCCTGGAGAAGGGAATGGCCCTTTAGAGTCACCTTCCTTTCTGTGAAAGCTGCCCCACTCCATCTCTGGGCTTCTACTCCGCTCCTGGGTCTTTCCTATTGCACAGAAGAGTGAGATTGCAAGCGAATGATTCTTTCACACCAAAGAATACAGACTCCTGTGTTCTTGAAAGGAAATTGTAAAGACATCAGGGAGACAGTGAGAGCTTCCTTAATGCAAAGGGTGGCACATAAAAAAGGGATTTTCTATTGTGAAAGAGAATTGCGGTATGTTTGGTTTTGGTTTTTTGGTTTTAGTGCAAGGTGACAAATTTCTCCCCACACCTTTTAAATTATAGAATGTGATCTTATTTTTTTTTTTAAATCAATACCTGCTCACATGACTGGCTCTATAATTTATTTTCTGAGGCTACTTAATGAGCAGCAGAGGTTGATCATGAATTCAATTTCAGTCTAAGTATATAATTAGATATCTTTTCTCCAGGAGGAAAAAGCTTGCATTTGACTTGAATTGTTGGTTGGTTTGAAACCAACACCTACCAAACTCCTATCTCCTTTAATGATTGGAAAAATACATTCCAGAAGAGAGAGATGTTATATCTTTCTGTTACTGCTTTCTGTGAATTTGGCAGCAAAAGAAGATATCACAGAGACAGCATCTTTTCGACAGATTAATGGAAACATTTAAAAATATGTTGAGTGGCCTTTCTATAGAAGATTGTAGGATTTCTTCTCTTTGAATATATGCATGAAAGAAACTTCTAAAACTTTGATGTTACAACACTCATTATATAGCTAAATGTGGAGATGATTGTAGGGAATGATTTTCCAGTTGTTAAAAGTCAAGATTACTAAAAATTATAACATCTTATGTGTATATGGTTTAAATACTGCTTTTGTAGGTCTTGCTGGTTTTGTAAATTTTTTCTTTCTTTTTTTTTTAATTTGGGCTTTTACAATCAGACTAGCATGAAAACGAGATTAGCTGGTTTTTGTTTTTTTTTTTGTGGGTGAAATTATTTTATATTAATTGTAGAAAATCAGTATAGTAAAACAGTGCAACAAATAACCCTGGGAATATACTGTAATTCAAATACCGGCCACTGTTAACACTTCTTAGGAAAAGATTCTCTGAGAACATATAAATGTACTTATATATCGTAAATAAAGAAAGTAAAGTCGTTCAGTTGCATATGACTCTTTGCAACCCCATGGACTGCAATCCACTAGGCTCCTCCATCCATGGGATTTTCCAGGTAAGAATACTGGAGTGGGTTGCCATTTCCTTCTCCAGGATATCTTCCCGACCCAGGGATTGAACCCCGGTCTCCCACGTTGCAGGCAGGAGCTTTACCATCTGAGCCACCAGGGAAGTCTCTATATATTGTATGGTGGAATCATATATATACAAGCCATTTTTAACCTCTTCCCATGCAACGATATACTGAGTAGTATGACACGTGACCTTTAAATGACAGACCATATAACAAGGTCAAGTTCAGCTCCAAAACATCCCGCTGCTTATTCTGTTCTGTCTTTCTTTATCCCTCTCTTCCTATCCCCTCTTCGGCTCCACTGACATGCGATTGTTTCTTACTCCTGTTTCTTCTCTGACGCTGAGTGAGCCAATAACCTGTTCTAGAATAGCAGCACAGGCTCATGTCCGTTCATTACAAGCCCTAATGTGATGGCTCCGCACATGAAGTATAAATACTTTCACCTTTAGTTATTCTTTCCTTGAGAAGGGTTATTGGTAGGTGGCAAGATCTGACAAGTTTCCATAAATGAACATGAGCAGGGTCCAGCTGTACACTCTCGACAAATGCCCTGGAGTTGGGAAGTACAGGAAGTGCAGCAGGGTAATATGTCCAGAGTTGCTGGGGCAGAATTCCTGCTGGCTGACCTTGGGCAAATTACCTAAACTCTCTGGGCTTCATGTCCTCCTTTGTAAAATGGGGCTGGTGCTCACACTTCCTTCAGAGATGTTTCTGGGAAGCAGAAGTTTGCACACACACACAGCAGCCCAAACGAACCACTCGGGACAGTGTCTGATGTGGGACAGGTAGAACCTAAGAGCTGCGCTGGCTGACTTGCTTCACCTCTTGGTCAATCGCTGGGAACACTGTTCTCGATCACTGTCTGTGCTAATAATCAAGCAAATGTGAGGTGGATTTTACAGAAGGAAGCTTGGTCACTCAGTGTGAATGCATTACTTTGCTGATGGTAATCGTTAGAAGAAAAATTTAAACAACTCGGTTAATGCTTATCTGGAGTGCCAGAGCGTGACTCAAGGACATACGTTCCTTTATTAAATCTACCTTATTATTATTATTAGTCATATCATTTATGACTAGATACTGCTGCATATCTGAGTAGATACATTCCATTTTGGGGCACACAGAGACTTGCTTCAATCAGGACATAAAATGTGGAGCCCAGGGCTTACTGCTGACAGAACACCTATGGGGATGGGGCTACATAACTGATTCAGAAGTCCCTCAGTTTATGAAGTTTACCTTCTGGTGGAGTCACATTACAACATGTGACAAACAGAGCACAGTCTAGGAGATGACAAACTCTCCTCTTTGAAACAACGTACATATACATTTAGTAGTCTGGCAAAAAGAAGCTTCATGAAGGACACAGGACTGGACAGTCTCCTTGATGATGTGAAAGATTTGGAGAAATAGGGAAAAGGACAGAAATAATTCCAGGTAAGGGGGAAACAAGGAGAATAAAGGGAAGACTAAACTATGGAGCAGATGAGCCTGGGTTAGAAAGCTGAGAGTTTGCAGAAAGGATGTACAATGAGTTAGGCAAGGCGCACACCAGGGGAACGGTCCATATTACATCCATGTCCCTTGTGACATGAGCATTCAGGTGTCCTCGTGCACACCAGTACTTCAGGCCAGTTGGCAACAAATTCAGGGGTTCCCATGGCCACTGTCAGATATGATGGTTCACTAGACAGACTCACAGACTTCACTCAGAGCTATTATGTGCATGCAAAAGTCCTGCCCAACTCTTTGTGACCCCATGGAATATACAGTCCATGGAAATATCCAGGCCAGAATACTGGAGTGGGTAGCCTTTCCCTTCTCCAGGGGATCTTCCCAACCCAGGGATCAAACCCAGATCTCCTACATTGCAAGTGGGTTCTTTACCAGCTGAGCCACAAGGGAAGACCAAGAATACTGGAGTGGTAGCCTATCCCTTCTCTGGTATATCTTTCTGACCCAGGAATCAAACCAGGGTCTCCTGCATTGCAGGTGGATTCTTTACCAACTGAGGTATCAGGGAAGATGATATGATGTGCATGGTCGTATTTGTTATAGGGAAAAGATACCAGTAACCACCAACCAAAGAAAGAGATCCAGAGAAGGAGGAACTTGAACACTGAGCTTCCAAAGATCTCGTCCATGGAGTCAAGGATGGCATTTTTCCCCTCTGGTCAGTGATGTGTGGTAGTACATAGACAACACTGCCAGCCAAGAATGCTTAACCCAGCCTCTGGGGCCCTAGAATTTCACGGGGGTTCTAGTACATTGTATACCTGACCAACATTTGGTCTCCAACCCTTCCTGGAAGGTTAGAGCTAATACCTTTAGTCTTTAGTTCCTTTGGAGCTTGGAAGCTCTACGGCTTGTCCCAAAGCCTCCATTATTAATCACATCATTCAGCTGCCCTGTGGCCAAACCCCCAAGAAGACAAAGACATTCCTACCAGGCAGGATTTTATGGGTAGTGAGTTATCTCCTCTCAAGACCTGAGTGAAGGCAAAGACCAGAACACTCCCCAGATTAATTTGACCCTTCCCTCCACAGAATGCAGTTGCTACTGTGGAAATGCTGCAGTTTATTGAAACTGAGACAAACATATTAGATGCAATTTTAGAAAGTTGATTCCATTGTAACTGTAGCACCTAACACAATGCCTGACATGTGACTGATAAATATACTGGCAAAAGAGACTACTTGAACATAAAGGGATAACATATTTGAAAATATTTCACTTCACTTGTGTATGTTAGGGCTTTAAAAATGTTGGTGTTGGAAAACCTTCATGAAAGTTTGGAAATGACATGGATGGTGTGGGGTGACTGAATCTGAGACAGTCAGAAATTCACTTGAAGATTTCCTGAAGCAGTTGGATGGTGGACTGAAACCTAGTTAACAGATGGAGAGTAGACATACATTGTTCTTATTGTTTAGTTGCTAAGTTGTGTGTGTTGCTGTGACCCCATGGAATGTAGCCCACCTGCCTCCTCTGTCCACGGGGTTTCCCAGGCAGGAAAACTGGAGTGGGTTGCCATTTCCTTCCCCAGGTAATCTTCCCCACCCAGGGATCAAACCCATGTCTCCTACATTGGCAGGTGGATTCTTTACCACTGAGCCAACAAGAAAGTCCTAGGCATATATTATAATTCTGTGGTTATGGAATTGGGAATCATGAATGCAAATAACTCTTCAAAAACATTATGTTTTTTTTTTTCAAAAACATTATGTTTTTTTTTTCAAAAACATTATGTTTTTTTTTTTTTTCAAAAACATGTTTTTTAACATTTTTTTAAAAACCATGATTTAGATTTTTTCACAGTTATTTACAAACACATAAGTATATGAAACACATAAGCAGCATATTCCCTACGTGTTTATGTGCTGTCTTCTATATAGAGGATGATGGAAACTAACATTTCTTTATTCTACTCTAAGGGAAGTGGTGGTTGGCTTTCCCATTCTCCATCATTCATCCCCTTTCCATCTCTGTCTTCTAGAGAGGCGGCTGCATAACTCAATCTGAAAATAGGTCAGGGGCTGAGGTCTACCCTGCAGCTCTGGACAGACTTTGTCTTCCTTTTCTTCTGCTCCTACCTCCTTAATGCCAGAATGTAGCCACCCTAGAGTCAGGAAGAAAGAAAAAAACTGAGGATACTTTGCAAGCGTCATGGAACTAGTGAACTGGCATTAGCTGCTGCCTAATTTTTGGACAACTCGTTATATAGACAATAAATCTCTATATATGGCAGACATTTTATTTGGATTTACTGATGCAGCTGTATTCTGAATTTATAAGCTCGCTGACTCAGACCCCTCGTTAGTAAAATGTAGATGATCTTAATAACACCTAACTACTCCTGTGGCTGGGAGGACTGAATTACATTTATGAAAATGGCCTTGCAAATTGTAAAATGCCATACAAATGTTAGTTGTTATTGCTCATAAAAATCGTGTGTTCCCTTTCTCTACATCCATTTATGAAGCTCAATGATGATGGCTGAAACAGTAAGTTTGCTGAAGGAAAAAGGAATAGGTCTTAATGAGTTATTAACAGCAGTCATCTTCCGTGGCCACGTTTCGAAAGAGGACATCTGACTGCTGTGGGGCTGGCTTCTGCTGTTCCACTCCGGAGGCATTCACGTCTATATTCTCATTTCTCCCAAGTTCATAGCTTCCAGAATTACTATTGGAATTTCTATGAAAGGAGAATATTGTGTTGATGATGTGACTAAATGGGGGACGTTTTTAAAAGAATTATGCAAAAGGTGAAGTCCTTTGAAAAAAAAGATGCTACGCCACAATACACCCAGTATCTCCACACCAAACAAAAACACAAATACTTGCATTACAGTTCAAGGAAAGTTAAATTTATCAAGATGGCAAAACATGTAGTTCATATGCTAACCCAAGGCTGCTATTGAACAAAACAGAGTTCATCCACAGTGTGCTGAAAATGTCTAGGGGTTTACTTTCTTCACACAAAATGTGTAAAACTGTAGCTACCACTTGTAATCTTTCATTTGACTTTCCTATACTTCCAAGTGCGTGGGGATTTGTTCTGAGTGAGTCTCTTTACACCAGCCTTATAACGCCAAGTGAATACTCAGGCAGGTCACAGCTGTTTGGATTCTGTATCATGCATGACTTTGGACTCCTGAAAGGAGCTCCCTCGCATGCCCGGACCTGGGAAGCTATTCCAAATTTCCTTCTAGGAGGATGCAGATAGGCCTCCAGGAAAGCTGTGCTTGCAACCTGCTGCTCACCCACTTTAGGAATTATAGCACAGGACAGAGACTGGGGTGAGGTGAGTGAGGTACAGATGAAAACAAGCCTCAGTGAGCAAGACAAAAAGTTCAATGTGATATCTCAAGTGATCGAAAGAAATGGAAAACATCTCTGATGAGCAAAAGTACTAAAAATCTTTGCATTGTTTTGCATTTTTAAAATTTGCATTAAAATACAATTTATCCTAATTACTAAGGGTATGTGTGTGTGTACTAAGTTTTAGGTTCAAGACAAGTGCTTTACTCACCCTACCCTAGTTACAGTCCTACTTGAGAAGAAAAATAATTTCTTATGAGAAAAGGCAAATCCTCTATGTTGCTTTATCATATGCTCAACGTTCACTAATGGAGTGAGCTTCCTTAAAGTCAATGAGATGACCAGTCTAATTTATTTTTTCCTTGTAATTATTACCTGGCTTCAGGTAGCTTTACCCACAGATCCAGTCAGACATGAAGTATAGTGATGTAGTACGAGTATTATAAGCCATATACAGCTTACTCTCTTAAATTCTTCCTGTTAATTATTGCAGTGTGCCAGCTTTTAAAACATCTTTCCCAATATCTCAACCCATTTCCCTAACAACTGAGGGAAGGAGAGCCCACCATAGTCTACTGATTCTTTTATTAAATGCACATCAACTAATATTTATTCACTGGCTCTCATTCAATACCTCTTTTGTGCATGTAATTTTAAATTAGGGATGCAGAATTGAATAAGCTGTCAGTAAATTTACGTTCCTTGTGGTGCTGGACAAAATAAGCAAATGAATATTTAATACTATGAAGAAAGTAAACCAGAGTTAGAGAATAGAGTGATGGGTAAGAGACTTTCTTTTACCTCAATCACTTCATCTCTCTTTCCAATGTCATCATATTCTTGATACATGAACAGAATTGTTGGCAGTCTTGTGATGTTCCAAATTATGACTGAAATGTGATGTTGGTTGTCATATTAATGAGGTTTGCTTAGTAATTTAGTGATCTTCTCCAACATATGAGACTTAAGTAGCCCTGCTTCATAGCTCTGAAGGGAGCTGGCTGTACATTGCATTATTAATCCACTCAACAACAATCCTCACTGCAAATTAATATTATCATGGATATTAAAGGGCATCCAGCAAGAGGGAAAACTGCCAGTGCTGATTCATTGTCAAGTATTGTGATAGTGTCATATCAATGCCATCATGTACTGTCAGTATTGTCAGTTATTGTAATGCCATCATGCATGGTCAATATCAGATAACTAGATATGTTAGTAATCCTTCCAAAGTACATAAGCTTTATTCTTCAATGCCTAGTATTTTAGTGGCTTGTTCTCTCTTAAAAGGAACAAAGAAGGGGCCAACATATAAACATCACTTTCAAATGTTTCATTTTACGTTTGATACATATGCTGTATCATACAAAGCAAAAGTCACTCAGTCATGTCCAACTCTTTGCAACCCCATGGACTATATAGTCCATGGAATTCTCCAGGCCAGAATACTGGAGTAGGTAGCCTATCCCTTCTCCAGTAGATCTTCACAACCCAGGGATCGAACCTGGGTCTCCTGCGTTGCAGGCGGATTCTTTACCAACTGAGCTATCAGGCAAGCCCAATATAGTTTTCTGTCCCTTTAAAATGGTTTTCTGTCTATTTAAAAGCCATTTAGTAAGCACTTTCTCTGGACCAGGAAATAAGGGTGAGGGATCGAGGGGGTAACAATACAGACCTTGATTGTGCTCCAGTGGAGTCTATAAGGAAGGAGAGTATGGATTTGAACTGTTACAGACATTGCAAAGATGAATAAGTAGAGAAGGATGTTTCCTGCATGACTGAAGAAACAGATCTAGGCTTGTGGGTCAAGGCAGGCTTCTTGGGGCAAATGATGTTTTACTTGACTAAAGAAGTGATTAAAAAGATGTCAGTGTTTGGGAAGAGAAACTGAGAATATGCATTATGAACTAAATCTATGAGGTAGGCACATATTTGTGATGTTTCAGGAAATAAAAATAAAACCAATGGTCTTGAAGTGTTGACGTGAAAGCAGAAAATTGCCTTTTATGTTGGTAAGGTTAGCGGGAGCCCAGTCAGGCAAAGTCTGGCAAGACATATACTTGTTCAGAGCTAAGGGGAAGAGGAAGTGAACTATGGAGTTAAAAGGAATGAGGAGACTGTGTTTTAGATAAATCCCTGTGACTTATTAAGATGAAAAAGTAAAGATTAGATTAGAAATGATTCAAGATGATGAGTTAAGTGCCTGGTATAGAAGTCAATGCAAGGGATGATGCACACCAGTCTACAGCCTTGATAGCTGACTTCTGCCAAATGGGTGGAATCCACAGATGTGAAATGAAACAGCTTGCAAGATTCCTCAAATGACTGGATGAGGCTCATGAAAGAAGGTTTCAGGATTAAATCCAGATTCCCGAGAAAATGAAAAGAGAGTGATGATCTTTATAAGATTGCTACCTGTGTGCCCGGATGACTGCCCATCTTCCCCAGGGAAGATGACTACACCCACCTGGGCATCATTTTCTGATTTCTCAGAAGCTTTAGTCACTTCCCAGAATTATTCAGAAAGTCATTTCAAGTTGGAGGACTGAACAGGGTCTCAACCCAATGGCAATCACTTTGAGGTTTCTCTAATGGGTACTTCATTTAGTTCAGAAATTTCAGCCAAAATACTGGGTGAGGGAAAGCATTCTTGAGTTCCACTGGAAGGCTTAGAAGTCTGAAGCAGGATACCTGTTGTGTTTGAAAGGAAAACATGGCTCTTATCAAGTTGTAAGCAGTAGCTCTCAAGTTCTCAGCTTCTGGAATGTTCAGTGAATATCGGGCTTCAATATCCTTGCAAGACTTGAAACCCTGCAACTTTGCCTTCCCTTTCCTTCTTTCACGGTGTTTTGTTTTATTTTTTTCTATCCTTCTTTAAAGGATGAACACTTAGTATTAACACCAAATATATTCATCTATTCTTTGCAAGCCATTTCTTCCCACGTCCTGATTTTGTGTATTTATATGACTTTCAGTTCTTAAATTTTTAATAATTTTTAATTATTCAGCGTGCTATATTTTACTTTTCACCAGAAAAAGAAACTGGATATTTCTCTTGTCCTACTACTAAGGATCTAAAAAAAAGTTTAATCCCATAGAAACACTACTAGTTATTCTGAGCTCTTATCTTCTTGTGCTTACACCCCAATCCCCTATATAAACCTCTGCCCTTTTTAATGTTTATGGCTCTCACTTGCTCATTGTAAGACTATACTCCTCAAATGTATTATCTGTCTATCCCACTGATGGGTATAAAACAATGATCTAATGGTATATACAGATTGTAAAAAGGGTTTGTCATCTAACTGCTTAAATCATGTGAGAGCAAATGATAGAAAATGTGTATTTATCATTATTCAATTCAAAATGTATCTACTTATTCTCATCCGTCAAGCATATTGGTTCTCAATTGCAGGTCACCTTTCATGCTAAGAAGGGTGCCGTGGCATTCAGATCTATTCAGTGAACCCTCTTTTGGACATCTGTTCATTCTCTGAAAAGAATAGGATCACTTTAATTAGATTCAACATCATAAGTCCTGTCCTAGTCGAATGTGACCCACTTTTCTCAATCTAGCTCTGTGCTTGTATGTTCTGTTCTCCATCCAGAAGGCTCTAAGAGTTAGTCCATGTTCTCAAAAAAAAAAAAAAAAGGTCAATATGTATAGATGAGATGAGCCATCTCAAATCTGTATCTGATGCTTTCTAGCAATTTTGAGCAAACTAATAACCACTAGACAATCAGAAATCATTTTAGAAATTTTACATCTTGACTTTCTTTTGCAAGTTCATAGTCAGCCCAGATGAAGCATTTATCCCAGACTTTGAAGCCAAAAGATAAATCTAGGCATTCATGTCTACAGAAATGTTACTATAAATGTTCCCCTTGCCTCCCTCTTTTCCATTTATAAATTAAATTAAACAGACTCTGAGGCCACTTCTAGGACTAGCTTTATGCATTTCCATGATTTTACTTAATTCACATATATATTTTTTTTAAATAGGGGAAATCAATAAATTGTGACATCTTCATAACTTTAAGATTTTCTTGATGTGTGTTTTCACTTCTAAAATTGTTGATTGTTCTTGATAATGAAAAAGTGCATACAACCAAACTATATATGATATTTTTCATGGCTCAGGTCAAAATTTGCTGGACAGCCTTTCCCGTTCAGTGCCTGAGAATACTGTGTTAATAATACTCATTCAGAAGAATGCATTTAAGAGTCTGTATCAATACCATAGTATATATCAAACTCTTTCTATAAAAGAAGTAGTTTCAAAGACATGTTAATGTTAGTATCATACACTAAAATAGGATGTTATCATAATCACTGCATATTAAAATCTTTCATCACCTCAATCTTACTTTAATTCATTTCTGGACTGGCTCCTGTCACAAGCAGTACATTCATTATGTAGGTGTGTTATTTTATGTATTTGTACATAGAGGCTATTTCATTGCATTGTAGGTAGAGTTATGGATAGTTGGTTTGATTATTTTTAATATACTTTACAATGAAGAGGAAATAGAATATTTTTAAATTTTTAAAATATTTTTATTTATATATCCACTAGAAATTTTTAAAGGTTCTATGAATTTCAATATGAATAGTATATGATCTGAGTATTTCAACTGGAGAAAATAGAACATATCAAAATAACAATTCTCATTTTTAGTCAGGGGAAATTTTGAGATTTATTTTAAAAAACAACAACAACAAAAAACTCAATCCAGTGCCATTCTGATGTCAGTGTCTGCAAAAGTCAGGTGACATTTAGTGAGAAAACAGCTAACAAATAGAAACCACCCCTCCCCCTACTTCTTTGTGATCAGGTCGTACTATGTAATGAAGAAAACAATACTATTATTACTTGCTCATGAAGTGTCCACTTTTGATTTCTCCTGTAATTTATCTTCAACTGACCTGATATTGATTTTGTGGGGAAAATTGCATATTCTCCAAGGAGAGTTTTACAGGACTAATCTCAGTTTGTGCTTTATTTCTGCCCCCCACCCCCCACCCTGCCATGGTTTATTCTTCCCAGTGATTTATCTACCTAATAACATTATAGATAAAACCTGGTCTTTCAATTTATTTCTTCAGGAGCTGCTCATGTTTGAGCATGCTTTGCCCTTAATTGCCTGGGGATTTTTAGATAGCCCTGTCTTCAGTGGTCTGAAACAAGTCTCAATGTAAGTAATTAAAGCACTGAGCAGCAGATGTCTATAAACGGCTGTTTTGCTTCCATGTGTGATATTTAACTAATTGCTCATTGCTGTGAAAACCTTTCACTTCATAGATGCCATGACTTTAAAGTGAATACACATTGCTTTTATACTTATTAAAATAGTGTAGTGCAATAATGAATACTGCAGCTTCCAAGTACTCAGAAATACTATATGCTGTATAGGTTGAGGCAGACGGATGAGATTACTATCCATGCCTTAAAAACCTGTAATATACATTAGACTTCTACAGAGAAACTACAGGATGTAGTAGGGTGAAGTGGGTTAGCTGGATTGAGAGACTTGGACCCTAGTTCATTCCTGCCTACTTTTACTTCTGTGGTCTTATTGCCACATCGAGAAAGTTAGGGATTACATTGCTGCTGCTACTGCTGCTAAGTCACTCAGTCGTGTCCGACTCTTCGAGACCCCATGGACTGCAGCCTACCAGGCTCCTCTGTCCATGGGATTTTCCAGGCAAGAGTACTGGAGTGGGGTGCCATTGCATTAGATGACTGTAAATAGAGTTTTCAACAGAATGTTCCCATGGGAGATAAAAAAAGGAGATGTGTATGGAGTGAGACGAATGCCTTGTATCATTCAAACATTGTCGTCTAGATATGTACTCAGTTATTTGGAAGATATTTTTTGAAAAAAAAAAAAAAAAGATGTTTCTTTGGCCCTTAAGTTTTGACACATTGGTAAAACCTTTCTCTGAACTTGAATGTTCAAATGATATCCTTGGCCAATCTACCAAATGCTGCTTTAGGGAAGACTTTTACTTGCTGGCCCTGTGTCTCTTGAAAAATATACTCAGGAAATGTGATGTATGGACTTGTTCTGAAGTTTACATTAGGCATCGTGAACTCTGTACCTGCTATTTATTTTTTATCATGGTCCTTTCCCTTGAAATGTCGTTGGCAGCTTTTTTCCTCTCTGCAGTTTACTGCCTGGTAATAATAATGTCCCCCAAAATACAAACACAAGGAGTAAATAGCAATAGTTCTTTTAACTCCCTCTCAAAGGAAAATTTGATGCCTAGCAAGACATTTTCTTCCTCAGGCATTTAAAAATGACCTGAGTCTGCAGACACAATCTGGTATCATCTCTGCCTATAATAGAGATGTCAGTATTAGAAAGCGTGCTTTTCACCAGTTTGCATCTTGGATCGATCACTAGTTGGATGATTTTATTCCTAGAAGGCTGGCAGTTGAGGGCAAGCAAGACAGACTTGAAATATTCTCTCCAGTAGGATATTTTTTTTTTTCTTGTTGTGGTTTCCAGCTTGAAAAGGAAAAGAGGGATTTCATTCTGAAGCTGACTTTATAAAGGAGAGACTGCTTCAAAGCAATAAGAAGTAACAACATTTTTATTCAAAGACTCTTGAAGCTTGTGGATATTTATGCTGAGTTTGCAGGGCTTTTCTGCAGACACTTGAGGTTTTTATCAGTAAGAATCATAAAGCCTTGGCGAAGGAATGCATAGAGGAGAAATAGCAGGTCTTATTAGGCCTTTTCAGCCAGCTGGTGTAAAATTCGTTCTTTCTTTTACAAAGGAAACATTCCTTTATAAAATTGCCACGGACCTGGAAGTCGTCCATCTTTATTAGAAGGCTGATTGTTGACACCACTAGGTGGCGGTAGAGTCACATACTTGTGTTTTTTTCACGGTTTCTTCCCAACCAGGAGGGCTTCAGGCTGCAGCGCTGTTTCTAAACCCCTCCTGCCTCCTGATAATCCTGTCTCCTTTATTCACAGGACAAGCATGTCTGGGCTAAAGGACTTAATCCGTGTATCAAACTCTGAAATGTCCACTTACGTTTGTATTTTTCAAATAAAACATTTAACTATATTTTCAACATGATAGTACAAGTTACCATATAGTTTGTTTTTTTTTTTTTTTAATGATCAATAGGAAAATGTTCTTATGAGGATATGAAAAATGAAAAAAAAAAAAAAGAGATGACAGTGTTTTGAAAATTCATTCCAAACAAAAATAAAGCTTAAATTTGATTATTTTGAAGGATAAATGAGCATAGATGATCCAAATCTCAGAGTATTATCAAGGGCATCAGTGTTTGAATCACTTAATGTATTCATGTAAAATATTTCCTCCATTAGACTTTTTGGGAATAATTATGTTTAGAGGGGTGCATTTTATATAGTTATACTTTTTGTATGGTTCTGAATAATTTGTGTAGATTATTATAAATTCTATCCTAGAAATATACTAATTTGTTAACAACTGATATAGTCTCACATTTCTTTGCAGAGAAACTTGTAATACCC
Source organism: Bos grunniens (assembly GCF_055505025.1). Classification (NCBI taxonomy): domain Eukaryota; kingdom Metazoa; phylum Chordata; class Mammalia; order Artiodactyla; family Bovidae; genus Bos; species Bos grunniens. The sequence goes on from NC_141191.1 coordinate 13,323,254, forward strand.
CATTTCATTTATTTTTGGAAGACTTCCATGTTTCAGGCTTTTATCACCTTCTTTAACATCCAAAGTACAGTTATCTGTAATTCAGAGGGTTTAAAAAAAAAACTCATTAGCATGATTTTCTGCTTCTAATGACTTTTCTTGTCATACTAAAATAAAAGAAAATAAAAATCAAGCCCAGAGAGGTATACATCTGACTAAACTTGTTTTGCATGTGAACATTCTAAGCTTTATTTATTCAGCTGCTTCTTCAATCTTGGTCTGATTCTTTCTAGAGAAGCTGATCTAAAGAAAACTTGAAAGAACCACTCTTAGTTCCTCCCCTTGCAGGAGACCGAAGAGGAGCTCACATGTACAGCTTCTTATAGAGGAAAGAGCCCAAGCCTACTTCCTTTCCTCAGTCTCACCCAGAAATTCTCCATGCTGAGGGCCATGCCTCACACCACCCTATCCTGTGAGGTCTGGGGAATGCTGACTCAGAATAGAAGCCCCCACGGAAGGGGAGAAAGTGTAGGAAAAGACAGGCACCAACAGCTGAATGTCATATTTTGTGGGGCTGATGAGAATATATTTAGGATGACATATGGGTCAATGTTGGAGAAGGCAGTGGCACCCCAGTCCAGTACTCTTGCCTGGAAAATCCCATGGACGGAGGAGCCTGGTAGGCTGCAGTCCATGTGGTCGCTAAGAGTCGGACATGACTGAGCAACTTCACTTTCACTTTTCACTTTCATGCATTGGAGAAGGAAATGGCAACCCACTCCAGTGTTCTTGCCTGAGAATCCCAGGGACGGGGGAGCCTGGTGGGCTGCCGTCTATGGGGTCGCACAGAGTTGGACACGACTGAAGCGACTTAGCAGCAGTAGCAGCATGGGTCAATAGTGCCAGACTACCTTGGTTTCATAATAATGTGATGAGTGTCTGCAAACAAAACAAAAACTGATCAACCGTAGAAAAACTTTTCCTTACTGACCTTCAAAACATTCATCTGCTAGGCTTTATAACTTCTCACACTTCCTTGTTTATCTTATAGGGTTTTCCCCCAGTTGCTTTGTTTTGTTTTTCCCAATAGGTGGGAATGATAACACAGGAGGACTGTGTTCAGTTGTCCCATCCGACACTTTCTGACCCCATGAGCTGTAGCCTGCCAGGCTCCTCTGTTTGTGGGGATCCTCCAGGCAAGGATACTGGAGTGGGTTGCCACCTCCTACTCCAGGGATAGGAGGAGTGTAGCAAATTCCTATCAGGTGTGTAATTCTAGTAAGTCTCCTCAGGGCATGTGGCTTCATCTGTGCTTCAGTGCCCACTGTTGGCAAAAGAGACAAAAACCTCAGACGTGTTCTGAAATTCCCGCTCTTCTGCTAATGTTCATCCTGACCTGTTTTCATTGTCTCAACCTGGTTACTTTTGAGATAGATTGTATCAGAACATCTTTTGAACTCCTGTGAGAAAGAACAGTCATGATTAAACTCATGCATCAGGCTTTAAGCCATGCATTGAGGAGGCAGGCACATCTTGGAAGGGTAAGAGTGTCTGACAGAGCATACAGTTCTACGTTTTATTAATACAACCGCTATTTCTGGGGAGGCAAGAGACTGGATATGGGACTACCAATCTTCACTCTTGGTGACATTCTTACTGGATTTGTAAGGGTATGACTGAGATAATAGACAAATCAGAATGCATCATTTCTCCATAGAGAACAAGTTAGGTCCCAGGGAATCCTGGAGTGCAACATAAAGGAATGCATAGATTTTCTTCTGTCTCCATCTTTCATAATTTGAGCTATTTAAATTTAATGCCCAAACAATTGACTTTCAGTATTTAAATTCCCCAGTTGAATGACATGACCACCCTCTTGCTGGTCACATTTTGGCTTTTTCTAAAGACTTCCATTATTTATCTACATTGGTTAGATGACCTTTGCCATCTGTCTGCCAGCTTTTAAACGATGTAAATCTTCATAAGTATAATCTGACTGCATTCTCCCCAGGTTAATTAGTATTACTGGTCTCCTGTCATATATTTATGATGCACTTCCTTTACTTTTGTACCTGCTCTGACTCATTTCAAGACTGTATTATCCTTATGAGATACAAAGATTAACCTTTATTGCACAACCTTAAGAAAACATACAACTTTTATACTGGAATTTAAAGCATTTACTTCAACATCTGCTTGCTCTTATAATGTTGGAACTATTGTACGTATCAACTGCTGCTGCTGCTAAGTCGCTTCAGTCGTGTCCGACTCTGTGCAACCCAATGGACGGCAGCCCACCAGGCTCCCCCGTCCCTGGGGTTCTCCAGGCAAGAACACTGGAGTGGGTTGCCATTTCCTTCTCCAATGCATGAAAGTGAAAAGTGAAAGTGAAGTCGCTCAGTCGTGTCCGACCCTCAGCGACCCCATGGACTGCAGCCTTCCAGGCTCCTCCGTCCATGGGATTTTCCAGGCAAGAGTACTGGAGTGGGGTGCCATTGCCTTCTCCTACATATCAACTACTCCACATCAAAACATACATAGACCAACTTGTGAAGACAATAATGCAATGCAGAGTCAAATGAAATGAAAATTTTTTGTATTTTCTCTGGCTTGGAAATAAGGAAAGACTATAACATAGGTTTGAATAGCTTTGATTTTTCTCAGTTCAGTACAGGGTTTCACAGCCCTGAAGTTATCTTTTGAACTATCTAAAATTTTCCAGACTTTTTAAGGACAAATAATATAGGTATATTCACTGTGATATATAATAAGTTTGAATACTGAAAGAAAATATACTAAAATCCCTTCATAAAGAAAATTGAGAAAACAGTAAGTCAGATTTGTAAGGTTGTTTGGGAAAAGTATTGACACATAAATTTCCAAACACTTCTCCAAAAATTTGAATAGGATCAGTGACTTCCTGTCATGTTCATGTATGGAGGATCTTCTGCAATAATTGTGAAACTTGGAGTTGAAATTCATTTGACATCTGTGTGTCTTGGTACTGTGTCTTCAGTCTCAAGAATGTGGTACCACAATTTAGTCTCATGGGAATAGCATATCACTTGAAACAAGGATATAGTTTTATTTTATTATGTAATGATTATAACACCTTTGTCAATAACCAAGATCAAAATATTTCTTTTGTTCTTTCGCACATGACACTGTTAAACCATCCCTACAGGTACTGCGATCCTTGGGGTCACAAAGAGTCGGATGCAACTGAGTGACTGAACTGAACAGGTACTGCAGCAAACTGCTCCCCACAGAACTTACAAATTCAACTCAAAATCCGTTGCAGGCACAGTAAGATGCTGTATCACATGCACAGTGACCAACTCTTTAAAATGTAAAATGATATGTCCTTTTTGCGAAGTTCTAACTTACCATATTAAAAACTTCCAACAGTAGGTGAAGTTTCTGTTTTAAGACCTAAAAATTTGGTTCTTAAAAAAAAAATAAAAAAAACCTTTCAAAGTCTTTTACTCTTGAAGAAAAAGGAAAAGCAGAGTTGGTATTTTATATTTATTTATTAACCTAATTTGTGGCTACATGTTTGGGAGATGAAGGTAAATATTTTGCAGGAGCTCAAAGGAGAGTTAAATTTCTAGGAACTCTTGAGCAGAGTGGGCAGACCTAAGTGGGAACAGGTGAACAAGAAGACAAAGTGTGCAAGGTTCGAGTGGCGACATCACTGAACACAGCTCAGAGGAAGGAGCCCACACAGGACAGGCTTGATTTACTTGACAAGATGGCCATGGCCTCGAATGAGCAAGCAGACACTACACAATAGTTTCCAGGTTGGGTTTCCCAAAACAGATGCTTACCCTGGGTGGAAAACAGGAAGGCTTTACCTCCGTCCCAACTTGTCCATCTTCTTCAATGCCTCCTATTTTCAGCAGGAGTTTGTTTGGTCTCTTCACACTTTCCTTCTTGCTGGTCTTGAGTTTTTCAAATTTATCGTAATTTAACATTACTTGCAACCCACTCCAGTATTCTTGCCTGGAAAATCCCATGGACAGAGAAGCCTGGTTGGCTACTGTCCACGGGGTCGCAAAGAGTCAGACACGACTGAGCGACTTCACTATTCACTATGCTGCTATGCTGCTAAGTCACTTCAGTCGTGTCCGACTCTGTGCGACCCCATAGACGGCAGCCCACCAGGCTCCCCCGTCCCTGGGATTCTCAGGCAAGAACACTGGAGTGGGTTGCCATTTCCTTCTCCAGTGGATGAAAGTGAAAATTGAAAGTGAAGTCGCTCAGTTGTGTCCGACTCTTAGCGACCCCACGGACTGCAGCCTACCAGGCTCCTCCGTCCATGGGATTTTCCAGGCAAAAGTACTGGAGTGGGGTGCCATTGCCTTCTCCGACTATTCACTGTATTTACTTGCAAATAACTAAACTGAACTGAACTTGCAAAGGACAATTTAATGTTACTCATGTTTACTTGGAAAGGACAAGAAAAGGAGGGTTGGTCATGGATCTTAAAGACCACGTGTTTCTGACGTTCGGGCATGAGTTTGAAGTGGTGTCATGGTAGAGAGGATGTGGCCCAACCTCAATTAGACTAGGTGACTTAGGAAACATCCCAGGGATAGAACCAAGTCTTCTAGCATCCTCTGCACAAACTGTTTGCAAAGTGGAAGGTGGCTTCTCCATGTCAGACTATGTCTGATTCCTCTTTCAGCCACCTGAATCAACTGCCATGATCACTCACTGGGGCTCAGACTGTGACAGTTCACTTGATGTGACCCAAGTAGAGATGAGGGACAGTCACCAGGGTGGCGGAACACGTGCTGTACATATTGGTGAATTGCACACAGGAGTGCCTGCCACCCTCTTTAGGTGGTACTCATTTACTCCTCAAATGCCATCCACTATTCAAGCAGCAACAACACTGAGAAGTGGCTGGTTGCATATGTGTGGAGTGGAGGAAAAGAGGATGGATCTAGCACTTCATCAGCTCCACAAGGCCCCCCTCCCCACCCCCAATTACAAAAACAAACAAACAAAAGTCTAGGTAAAATCAGGTAAAAACTTAGAAGCAACGCCACCATGACGGTATCTTAAAGAATACTTTAAAATCTTTCATGTGGAAGCAAAAGCAACTTAATTTTTATGCAGCCATATTCTGAGAGACTTCTATTTCTAAACTTTTGCTGGCATTTTGGGATATATCATTACATAATGAGCAGTATTACTCTCAGTGTTACATGGCAACTTTTTGAGGTCTCGGGGTTAGTTTTTCTCATCATGTTTACTCCAAAGATCTTGGATCATTCTACATATTCTCCCAACTTCTCCGTAAAATGGATGAGGACAATAATGCACCAGAAGTGTGAAGCTAAAGCTTATTTACAGAAATAGATCAACAACTAGAAAGCACATTTTAAAATTTCCAGAAAAAGTGTGCTTAATGAAAGTCATGAAAATAAATGTTTTCTCTTAAAATGAATCCTGACTCACATAATGAATTGTTTTTGCTCTGATAAGAATCTTTAACATTTAAGATTTTATATGTTGAGGACATGGACTTGCTTTATCTTGTGTTTCTGGATTGTACAGAGGTTTCTGCTAACTCTGAGTTTTTGAACAACTCTCTGGGAATCCACGAAATAGGAAATAGGCAAGGAAACGCAGTCTAAAGGGCCTTCAAGTGGTCAGAGAACATGAAAGTCATTTTAGAACTCAGCTACTATTTTAACTTTGGTTCTGATGACTTTTCTATCCTGTTTGGCAACTTCGTGGCCTGTGTCTCCAATCTCACCTTCTAGTAAAGCACACTGACTTAGATCTAAGAAGATGTCATGCTTTTTTTCATGGGGCCACTGTGACACTTACCCTATAGCCTAAGAGGAAGAATATTGAGTCAGTGCCCCAAGTATCTTAAGTATTTCTGTAGTGTCCTAAAAGTGTACTGCTTCTTTTATGTTCTAGTAATAATCACGTGGCTCGGAAGGTTTACCATGCATTGTTTTACCATTTTAGTGCAATGAATATTTTCTCTTGAGTGGCTACATGGCATAAGCCAAATAGATGAAAGACTTAATATATTAACCCGTGTGTCTATTCAGTATTAGTGATCAGAAAGCGCCCAATTCTCTCTCAAAGAACCTGGTCAGGTAATAGAATTTTTGCTTTGAAATCTGGTTTGAAATCTTAGAAAGCCGGTTCAATGAAGTTTATATTACATGTATCATCCTTGTCAAGTGCTAACTTATATATGTTTCCACAAGAAGTATTATTTCCTCACCCCTGCCCATGGCTTCTACTGATAACATATCATCAGCCTAGGATGGAGATTTCAAGGGTGATAAAATGTCATTTACATAATAAATGTTACCCTCATTTTCAGTTTCAGGGATGTCTTATCAATAATTTAGAAAGAATTAACAATATATTTATAATACATGCTAGAAGTAGGATAAAATTATTTATAAATGCTTAATAAATGTTTGATAATGCTTTTGCCATCCATGTTATAAATGATAAATAGGTGACTATAGATACCTTGTTAAAAATTAATGCCCACTGGTTATGGTTATTCTATAATGGCTTGGAAATGTTATTAAAAAGTGAATTAATCTCATGCTTTCTATAACCCAATTGTGGCAAAATATAAACTTTAAGGTAGTTTGTACAAATTCTTGGGTTATTATAGCTAATCATATTTACTCAGTGCTGGTGATTTTCTATGCATAATAACAAGGCCACAAAGATCCAGTTTCTCTTAATCCTAAATTCTAAATCAGTAGTTGTCAAACTTTGATTTATTACATCCTGAGACATTACAGATTTAAGGAAATTACATTTAAATCCTTTACACTCAAATGTGAACTTCAAATTGTACTTTTTAAAATTAATTTTTACTGGAGTATAGTTGACTTACCATGTTATATTACTTTCTGCTGTACAGCAAAGTGAATCAGATATATGTGTATATATATTCACTCTGTTTTAGATCCTATTCCCATATAGGCCATTACAGAGTAGTAGAATTCACTGTGATATACAGTCAGTCCTTATTCGGTTCAGTCGCTCAGTCGTGTCCGACTCTTTGTGACCCCATGAATCACAGCACGCCAGGCCTCCCTGTCCATCACCAACTCCCGGAGTTCACCCAAACTCATGTCCATCAAGTCAGTGATGCCATCCAGCCATCTCATCCTCTGTCGTCCCCTTCTCCTCCTGCCCCCAATCCCTCCCAGCATCAGGGTCTTTTCCAATGAGTCAACTCTTTGCATGAGGTGGCCAAAGTACTGGAGTTTCAGCTTTAGCATCAGTCCTCCAAAGAACACCCAGGACTGATCTCCTTTAGAATGGACTGCTTGGATCTCTTTGCAGTCCAAAGGACTCTTAAGAGTCTTCTCCAACAACACAGTTCAAAAGCATCAATTCTTCGGTGCTCAGCTTTCTTCACAGTCCAACTCTCACATCCATACATGACCACTGGAAAAACCATAGCCTTGACTGGACGGACCTTTGTTGGCAAAGGAATGTCTCTGCTTTTGAATATGCTATCTAGGTTGGTTATAACTTTCCTTCCAAAGAGTAAGTGTCTTTTAATTTCATGGCTGCAGTCACCATCTGCAGTGATTTTCTTATTAATTACCTAATTTATATATATTGTAGTGTGTGTATGCCAGTGTCAGTCTCCCAATTTATCCCTCCCCCAGTTATCCCCTTGGTAACTGTAAGTTTGTTTTCTACATCTCTGACTCTACCTCTGTTTTGTAAATGGGATCATTTGTACCATTTTTTTTAATTCCACATATAAGCAATATCATATGATATTTGTCTTTTTCTGTCTGACTTGCTTCACTCAGTATGACAGTCTCCAGGTCATCCATGTTGCTGAAAATGGCATTATTTTGTTCTTTTTTATGGTTGAGTTGTATTCCATTGTATATTTGTACCACATCTTCTTTATCCATTCATCTGTTTATAGACATTTAGATTGTTTCCCTGTCTTAGCTATTGTTAATAGTGCTGCCATGAACACTGAGGGTCATGTATCTTTTTGAATTATGATTTTCTTTGGATAAATGGCCAGGAGTGTAATTATTGGGCATATATCCAGCATAGTATGAAAGGTAGCAGAGGACCTTGGACAAGTAAAAGGACAAGAAAGATCCTCGGTAATGGCATAGAATGAAGCGATAGTTAAAAAACAAATCAGTTGCAGTTCTGTGTGAGAAGAAATTCAAGGTTGTAGCTTAGGACTGCAGTTTCCTAAGGAAGTTTTTATTTGTTTATTTTTACTTTTATTTGCATTTATTTTTTGCGGCATTTATTCCCGGGCCATAAGTTTTTGTTTCTTCAGTTTCTTCTGGGATATCTTTTTCTTCTGTGCAACTTCCTCTTCTGGTTTAGGAACAATCTGTTCTTTTTCAGTAAGGATCCTCTCAATGTGGCAGGGAGAGCTCATATAAGGGTTGATCTGACCATGAGCTCTGTTAAGTCCTGTACCACATCCTGGGGGCTTTGTTCACATCTAAGCCCTTAAGTTCAACGTCAGTCTCTGCATTTTTGAGCCTGTGTAGTAAAAATTCAGGACTGGTTTTGGGCCACCGACCCTGCATCCAGCCCCACTGCTTGGCCTTTGCACACCTACCACTCCACTTTTGTAAGGACAGAATGGCACACATTGCTTCCTTAAAGTAACATCCTTCAGATACTTGGTGGCTTTTCGGATATGCATACCCTTTATGGCCTGGGCAGTTTCACGAATGTTCTTAAAGTGAACACAAAGATTTGAAACTCTTGATTTACATGATTTTGTGGGGTTTTCTGGGTCAAGTGACTAGCGCACCATTTTTAGGGGTCACATCAGGCCGCTTACCGGAAAAGCCCTAAGGAGGTTTTTAATTTGGAATTGTCACCCAGTCTGTTGGACTCTTACAAAGAAAAGCATGGAGTGATGAGTAAGTGGCAAGGGCTCTTAAAGGTTAGAAGCGTCAACTCTGGGTAACCATTGGGATTTCAGGTATGTAATAATCCATTTCTCACACATCCCAGAAAAAGAAGGGGCTGTTTCTGGTATACTCTGTAAAAAGTGTGTACCCACCCCCTACAACATCCATATCATTTATACATATGTTTGTATATAACATTTTTTGAAACTTATTTGATATTTGTGAAACCACCAATAGCCTGCTCCCCAGAGAAGGAGGGTGCTGTGAGGAGCTTCCAGGAAGACCCCTCTGTGAATTCCACATATGTCTACTAGCCCACTGATCTCATGAGATGTGAGACGCTGGGGCTGCTGGCTTAACACAGGGGGTGTAATGAGAAAAAGCAGTTGCCTCCACCATCTGACCAACAGTACAGGAATTCACGGGGACAAAGTGTGAAACTCTCAAATGGAATGTTGTGGGGTTATTCTTGATTATCCTGAAAGAAGCTTTTCTCTAGACATATTTTGCCAAAGGACGCATGACTTTAACATGAAGACCATGGGTGGAGCAGGAGTAGCCCCATGGGTGCAGAGTGGGGGGTTTTCCTGCCAAAAGCCAGCATTGCATCTCCACAGGCACGCATGCGCTTGTCACCCTGCTGAGTCGGGGTGGGGGGGCCACCGCTGACGCTGAGTGCACACCCCACCCATGGGGACACAGCTGCGTTAGGTGCTGAGGGAGAACGGTTCAGTAAGGTTTTCCTGCCCATGGCTTCATACACGAGGACAGACATACTCAGACTTGGCCCCAGCATACTTATCTTTATTACATTAATAAAAACAGTTCCAAAGTTTAAGAGTTCTACAGAACTCATTCTGTAGAAGATAATATAAAATGCACAGTGTTCCTGGAGTGAATTTAAAGGACTGCAACCAGGTAAGGAGGCATAAGCATCTCTGAGGATAAGAGGCAGCTTTAAGATATTTATGATGAAAGTGAATGCGTGGCTTGCTAAAGTAAAGACAGTATTCAAGAAGGGGTGTATCACTTGCAGTGTGTATTATCCCAGGATGTGCGAGAGGGTGAGTTGTTTGTGGGAATGTAAACTATGTTTGCTTTATTGGAACAAAAACTGAGATTGAGGATTAAGGGATTTAAGAAATTCAAAACATGAGTAAAAACTCAGGATAACCTCACTCTGCTCTGAATTCACCTGTTACGGATCATCCAAGTGATTTATGTCATAGCTAGCAAGCACTGCCCTTCCTCATTATTCAGTTCAGTTCAGTTCAGTCGCTCAGTCATGTCCGACTCTTTGTGACCCCATGGACTACAGCATGCCAGGCCTCCCTGTCCATCACCAACTCCTGGAGTTTACTCAAACTCATGTCCATTGAGTCGGTGATGCCATCCAACCATGTCATCCTCTGTCGTCCCCTTCTCCTCCTGCCCTCAATCTTTCCCAGCATCAGGGTCTTTTCAAAGGAGTCAGTTCTTCGCATCAGTGGCCAAAGTATTGGAGTTTCAGCCTCAGCATCAGTCCTCATTATTACTATAGGGCTTTTTGTCTCCTTAATTAAATCATCAGCTTTTGGGGGGTAAAAAATACCTGCTGTCTCATCAACAAGCCCTGGGCTGGGTACCTAACTGGCATCCAAAAATCACTCATGGGTTTCAGGGTTAGACACAGTGTCATGCACAGTTGGTCACGTTTTTCTTCTTTAGTTCAGTCTATTGGATCCAGTTGCAGTAATTCGTTCAGTCAGGTCAGTCCAGGATTGTGGCAGACCATAAAATGGAAATTAAGGGACCGACTTGAGAAATATGGAGAAAATCATCAGTAGAATTTAGTGACAAATCGGATAGAGTATGACAGAAACTCAGGTGCCATTTTGGAAAATGCCAACAGCATCGTTGAGGGCAAAATCACCTGAGCAGGTGCCTTTATGCAATCAGGCAGTGCCATAAAAGATCTCGTTATCACAGGAGGCTTTTCCCCCCTTCTCCTTCCTGGCGTGCAAATACTGTCAAGCTGCATTAGCACCGAAAGGAGTTAGATTGCAGTGACCTTTACTAATCCACTGCATTTATGTTTGTACTTTTCTCGTAATAAATGTAACATTACAATTATTAATGTCAGCATTTTCTTTGGAAACAGTGGTGAACTCATTAAGCACACTGCCAGGTGTTGCCCACCCCAGGTGTGAACCTAGTGGTTAGTGAGATGTAAATAAGTCTTTATGGAAAATTTGCAGTCTGCCGAATTAGTAACCGCACACAAAGCCAAACTAGTTTCCTGTGCTTGGCTTTGTTACACCACTAGCTGCTTCAGTGCAGGTTGAATGAAAGAGTAACAGATGCCCCTCCTTTTAGGATATAAATCAGATTAGCATCTACCTCCTTGCCCCCTGTTTTCCAGAGGTAGCTGTCAGCCTTTGCACAAAAATGGGGAGAGATCCACAGTGAAGCGTATGTCAGGATGCTTGGTATGATTTCACCCCGTTTCTCTGAGATGCGAGCCCTGTGAGCAGTGATGACGTTTGCCCAACCACGAAGATACTCGTTGTTGCCTCAGCATCTCCCGTATCACTTGCTATTTAAAGGAATGGCATCTGGTGGTGGGGGAGAGGCGAACCGTGCTCTCGGATCCTTGTACGACAGCTGCTGGGCGGCTAGCAGCTGTTTCGAGGTTCCTTTCCTGGTTCAGATGCTGTTTTCCATTTCTCTTTCTGTAATCTCTGAAACAAATGTCAACATGATTAGGATAGGGGGGAAAAAAAAGAAGCATGTTGAGATCTCAGAGTCCAGATGAGCCAGTCTGTTAGGCTACTGTGACTGCCGTTTGTTACTACCTGATATCATCTTTAAAGAGACCAGATCCTTGAACAGGTTGTGAATTCCCGCGCGTGAAACGATAGCGCTAACGATGGAACCCTGCCCCCTGCCGCCAGCGACGGGCGGCAGCCGTACTAAGCATGCGGGTCCGCGAAATAGATTCAATTAATGTAATTTACACTGGATAACTTGCAAAGCAGTCATGTTTCACTATTTCTGTAGCCTGAGTTTTTTTGCATCATGGAGACTGCTTATTTTTACTTACTTAATACTGCTGTGGGTACAGGTTAGGAAGTAATTATTTTGATGAAATGTTGTGTTGCTCAAGTGGGCCACCCAGCTATAAGGTCTTGGGCAAGTGACTGAACCTCCCAGGGAAAGCAGGGGTAATAATTTCAACCTCATAATGCTGCGGTGAGTAATGCATGAGGTACCATGTAATTATCTATCAATTAATACTGAATATAGCCTGTGTTCATAAATGCTGGTGTCCCACTGTTTTAGTGAAGCAGTAATCAATGCAGTGCAGCGCCTGTTTGGGTTCTTCAGTAAACACGCATCGACTGAAGATGAATTATATGTCATTGCAGTTTCTCAGTTGGCATCAGTCATCTCCAGTGCCTTCCATACCCAGGGCTCTCACCGCCAGCAGCACTGTCCCTGGGAAGTGTCCACTGTCAGGGGGAGCCCTTCTGCAGAGCCCATGCCAGTGCCCTGCTGTCAGCGCCTCTACACTTCACCCACAACATCTAGGTAGATTGGTTGAGGAGAGTCATTTTTTTATACAGTTTAGTTTCCTGCTCTGTGTAATACGAGTATAATAATAACTATCACCAAAGCCCTTTGACTTAGCATTGCATTATCAATATAGTGTGAGTATAAGAAGAGATGAAGGGGCAGTTTGATTAGAATCAACCCCTTGATGGCAAGGACTGTTGTCTTTGCTGCTTGTTACCCATACCCATGAAGGCCAGTGCGTCTAGTAGGCTTTCAACAGAGTCGTTGACTGAATGGTGAGATGAAAGAGCCAGAAATTTTTAAAGCATAATTGGTAGGATAAGTTTAACTAGGCGCTCTCATGGATAGATCATTTATAATATTCTGCTCTGTATGCGTGATGTATACAGGGCAGATGTTAAATGATTTTGACATCAATTCAGAAGAAATTAGGGATAGCAGGTTCAGGTTCATCTTGGTATAATTCAGTGCAGTTTTCTTAATCGGGTCTTAGAAGTATAATTTTATTATTATTTGTTTAATTCACAAAATAGCTCTATATTTGCTATGAGCCATGGTTAGGTCATTTATTCCTCATAGTAACCCCGTGAGGGAGGTACTGTAACTATCCCCACTGTATACTAGTAGAAATAAATGCATAGAAAGTTTAAGCACCTTGACCTCATTCATACATTTGGTTGGCCATGGCAGTCAAGCTCTCCATTATTGCAACATCCTTCTGAGACAACACACTGCCTGTCTACTTAGTGGATTATTTTGTATGGTGCACATGTGAGGGAGAGGCAAAGTAGAGTGAGGAATAAGAATAATAATTTCTAAAGCCATTGTCAGAGGAGACAGGCAGATAGTGCAGTTGAGAAAATCCAAGAACTGGGGACTTCCTGTAGTGAGTGAACTCTGGGCACAAAATAAGTGTGCTATGATCTAGCCCCTGTCTACTTTTGCACTCCTGTCATGTAACCTCCTTCATACACACAGTGATTTATTCAGAGCTGGCAGTGTCTTCTATTATTAACCTTCTTCTTCAGTCTCTGCCCCATCTGCACGCTCACATTCTTTTACCCAAAACTGAGCTCAAACTTCACCTTCTCTGGGAAGGAATCCCCTACTTGGGTAACTTCTTTCTCATGTTTCTCTTGCACATTTTTGAACACTTGATTATAACAAGTGTACTGTGTTGCCTAAAGAGCACTTGTTTCTGAAAGTGTCATATTGATGAAAAAATAATTAGCCTTGAGAAAAGAAAAAGCTCTATGTCGTCTGTGGGGGGTGAAGGTAATCTTCCTCCTGACTTAGATTTTGAGACTTTCTAAAACAATTAAGGTTGGGAGTACCTTATAGTTAATTCAGTCTCTCTCCATTCTGTGTTCTATCTAGTTACATTCAAAAGGAAATCTAGATTCTGGGGGAAAAAAAACATATCAAATATATAGAATGAGTAAGGGACAGTGTTAGCTCCCAGTTGGAAACACTTTAAGGAACTATTTTTATCAATAAAAAGCTGACACTTACCACTTAAAATGTGTCAAGCAGAAGCTGTGCACTTTGCCTGGAAAATTATATTCAAAAACAATAGTAATAGTTGCCAAAACTACCTGAACAGATAACTTTTCCAAAATCATGTATCTGCTAAAGCATATATCAAACCCAGCCTAACCCTGAAACTCAAGCTCTTTATCTTCTTCACACTGGACCTCTCAGCTCTATGTCTGCTTTTCAATGGGGAAAAAAGGGGGAAATACTTAGTATGAAATTCTGATCAGCATCACAACCCAAAAAAGGATGTGATGAAGGTCATAAGTTGGCCTTTTCTCGGGGTAAAAGGGGGCAGAGTGTAACTTGCTTTTGGAAGGGGAACCTACAAAGGAGAGGGCAGGAGTAAAGGTCTTTACCCAGGGAGGGGCTGTGTGAACAGAAAGGGGCAGAAAGGCAGGCCCTGCAACCTGCTGTGCAAAGCTCTGCCGATGCTGCTCGAGTCCAGCTCTGTTTTCCTTTACGCACATAAAAAAGACCAAATGAGTGGTTTGTGGGAGGTCTGTGCATCCTTATTTTTAGCATTTTATATCCATGCTTTTAAGAGGGAAGCTAAAGTCTTGTATTGTTTGCCGCACATATTCAGGTTGTATTATCTGTGCTTTAAACATCACACAAAAGCGTTTGTGTAACTAACAGCTGCCTTTCCCCAGTCAAATAAGGGTCACAAGAGGTGACATGCCTAGAAGAGTTAGGCAGTATCTCAGGCCTTTGCTCTTCTAATCCCTGTGTGGAAAAGCCATTAATACGTTTCTTCAGAAGTGTTTTCTGTTGTTCTCAGATGAAAGGTAGCATCTCACTGTAGGCGTATTGTACTCAGTAATCACGAAAGTAGGCGATGGAGGTAAGAAGGCAGTTTGGATCGCAGGTCGGCTTACCCCAGCAAGAGTGCCAGTTAACCTGTAAGATTAACTGTATGCATTTCATCAAGAGAGTGTAGAGGTTTCTTTTCACGTGAATATATAGTAAAATAGAGGAACTTCTGTTTTAAACAACAGTTACCCGATGTTCCCTACTTCCCCTGCCATTCAAGGCAGAGACATATCCTGAATACATTCTCCAGAGTGACGTTTGCATGTTTGAGGTTTATTTCCCTCACCATATGCTAGTGTCTAAGTGACAGTGGCGGGTTTCCATAAATCAATTAGCTCAAGTGCCGTTTTTCCTTAAACTCTGAGAAACATCCTTATAAATCTTTCCCTTCCCTACCAAGTAGAAAGGAATGGGACAGTGAGAAAAAGAGCTCCGTTAGTTCCAGCAGCAGGCTCAGCAAGTGTCCACTGGTAATAGATTTTTTGTAAACATCTTCATGATGCCACCTATTGCTTACCCTGTGCTTCAGTATTTGAGGAATGGGCAATTATTAGCCAAGCAGACCGAGTTCCAGGATTCTGAATGTGTGATTTTCCAGCCATTCAAGCCCATATTGTATTGTCCTCAGGAGAAGGGGGCTACAGAGAATTAGATGGTTAGATGGCATCATCGACTCAGTGGACATGAGTTTGAGCAAACTCTGGGAGATGGTAAGGGACAGGGAAGCCTGGAGTGTTGCAGTCCATGGGGTCACAGAGTCGGACACGACTGAGCAACTGAACAACAGTACTTCAAGTTTACCACTACTTGGTGTCAGTACTTACACTTGACTTTTTGTGACAAATGAACATGAGACTTTCAATGGTTCTCATTATGCCCACTTTGTCTTTGAGTCTATTCTCCACTTGCCTCTCACAGGGTCACCCACGTGACATCAGATTGTGGGTATTTGGGGGTGAAAGTGAAGGGGGGCAGACTGGATAAAGAGTGATTTGGGTTCAGTGGAAAAGTAGTATTTTTAGAGATGGGAGGCATCTATATACTGTAACTATAGTCTGTGAAAACTGAGAAAAATTTATTTAAAGAGGAGATGCATTTTGTTTATTATTAAAGAAAAGTTTTGTTGTATTTTTATTATAATACTTGTTTTCTTGATGAAGCTAGACTAATTATATAACTTAGTTTTTAATAATAAAGGTCAGTATATATCAAAAAGAGCCATTTGATTAGATGTCTTTTATTTATAAGATAATCCTATTAAAATGCCAATTTATATAATCTTTCAATATTTATGCAGAATAATAATTACCATCTGTATAATTAATATTGCAAATTATCTTATTTGAAATAAAATAGAACATTAAAAAGAAACAAGTACATAATGTTTCATATCTTAGCAAGCTATTATTTTAGCATTTTTAAAACAAATTGTATTAAGCCTTCCAAGAGTGTTCTTCTCCTATCTAAGTAAGATAATCTATAAAAGTAAGATGTTTGCTCCAAATGCTGTTTTTGTTCCTTCAGTCCCTAGGATATTCTTTAGGGCATAATTGCTGCAATGGGTATTTTTTTCATTAATAGTATATGATGTATTCTAAAGCATAGAGATGGAATTCATATTTAAATATGCAGAAAGATAGACTAGTATGTGTGTTGATTTCCAATTTGTTCTTTTCCAGCACAGCAGGGTGCTAATAATAGGGGAGGAAAAGGCTACAATGACTTCTCACAGTAGTTTCCAACTCTTGTTTTCTGCTTACTATAATCCGAGGTGGCAGCACAATTTAAACACAAAGGAATAATTCTGAAACAAAAATGATGTGTCCATTCCAAACACTTATATGTTTGAAATTGGCGATTTTTATGACCTATTCCTTCTTTTGGCCAACGTTTACTCCGCTTAGGCTAATTTTCCTGTAGTAGGTCTTTAGTATGATCACAGACTATGAAGGGCCACGGGAAAATTCTTAGTTGTCCTCAAGGTAATTGTGCGTGAAAGTCATGGCAAAAGAGTGGGCCAGCCCGGGTCCCCACTGTTGTTTCTTCCAATTATTATTTTGAGATGAGTCCATTGTATGACCTTAGACATAACAGGAAACTTCCTTAGTTGCATTCATTCATTTATCGCAGCCAGTGACTGCTCTGAGGACATAGTGGCCTCACAGATCTTATATTCTAGTGAGGGAACTGTCAAATAAATAAGCATATGAATATTTAAATAAGATCATTACAAGTTGCCGCTGCTGCCCTGAAGGAAATAAACTCACTGCTCTGAGAGAGAAAGAAAAAAAAAAAAGATAGATCTAATTTAGATGGTATGTTTCAGGAAAGTGTCAACTAGAAACATGTAGACATAGAAATAGTGAGAACAGAACTGTGACATGTGATAATTCTGGATCAGCTTACCTCTCAAGCTTGTTGCAAGATTGATGGGAGGTCATTGTTGTGGAAGAACATTAAAAAATTGACAATGAAATATAAATCTACAATTTTGTCAATTTTACGAAGTGTTAGAAAGATGTCTTTCCTTCCCTCATACTCAGAGGGCCATATGTCTATGACCAACCTTTGTTCTCTGGAGAAGGAAATGGCAACTCACTCCAATATTCTTGCCTGGAAAATCTCATGGACAGAGGAGCCTAGTGGGCCTCAGTCCATGGGGTCGAAAAAGAGTTGAACATAATTTTCAACTAAACAACAACCGCAAACCTTGGTCCACTGCTAGGATAAGAAAGGAAATTAGACAGGATTTAAGAAGTGAGCACAAATCTAAGAATTTTGTTTGATAAATCAATTTGGCAGGATACAATGCCACCTAAAAGCCCAGTTCTATTATTCTAGCTGATAGAGTCGTTTGGCTGAATGTTGCTTCTTAATATACTAAAATCCATTATAATATAAACATAAAATTTTCATATTCCTGAATTTTATCATAGAGTTATTTAAAGTTTTTAAAGATTTAATAAACACAGATATAGAAAGCCAAGCAGAAGCACAAAAACATTTTTCTCTAACAGCAGGACCTATTTAATTTAGTCTTAGAATACATGATTTATCTTTAAAGAGAGATACTGTTAGGGGAAAAAAAAAGAAAAACATTGTTCATGGCCATATGTTATTGTAAAACAGCATATTTGAATATTTTAAAGACACTAAATTTGGTCCAAATTGAAGTAGGCTTTTTTCTTTTGTTGACAGTATGAAGCATATGCTAGGAATATGAGCCATAATTAAGCAGTAAGACACAACAGGGTGTGCATGTTGTTCTGGGAATGGTCCATGTACTGGGTGTGTAAAGTATGTGGCCAAAAAGAGAGACGCCCACAGCCACCACGGTGGTGGCTGTCATCCAGCCCAACATACGAGCATATGCCTTTCAGCATGCTTTTGCTGTGTGAACATGCTCTTATTATGAATCATGTTACTTTATCCTATAAGAACATTTTCAATCATTATACTTTGGGTGAAAACCAGAGAAACGCAAATTCCACAATGAGACCTCTTCTTTTCCTTGATATGGAAAGGGTTTGCTTGACAGCATTTCCTATGTGTCGGGTTTGCTTCAGTTGGGAATATGGCTTTCGTACTAGTTGGCGAAGTAGACAACAGGAGAGACAAAGGTGGTCTGAGCTAACAGGGAAGTGCTAAGAGCTAAATCTTGAGCACTCGCATGCAGTTGAAAACTGAAGTCATTTGTTTTGCCTCTCTAATTTCAGGAAATAGGTTTGACCCTCTGAAGTTCTTAAATAAGAGAAGCATAAATCTTATTCCAAGTATCCTTTGAGCTTTAAAAAACAAACAACTTTTGTTTTTTTTAAGTAACAGAACAGAGAAAATTTCAAATTCACCAAGTTCTGGTTACATTTAGGATTGTGTTTTGAGAAATTGGCAAAATATATGTCACCTTTTACTCTAATTAACAATGTGGTGTTGCTTTTAAGAGTTGGAAAGTGTCTCAGGGAAATTATTTGTCTTTCAACCATCTTTAAAAATGCACTGTGACAAGCGAGGCTTTGAAAAGGAGAGGGAAGACTTTTTGAGATGAGAAGATAAGGAACGCCCTGCAGACATAAGCACCCTATTACTCTCATGGAGCAGATGTGTCTAATATACAAGCTCCAACCAAGAATGAAGTCACATAGAACAGAGTATATACTCTTTGTAATAAAATTAGATCTAGACTGGGTAGCTATTTTTAAATATTGTTTAATTGGGAATAACCAAAATTAAATGAGACAGTATTTGTAACCATGTACAGTAATTAAAATGCCAATACCCATTGAAATTGGATGAATAATAACTGATATGACTTGGTCTGAGAAAATTAAGAGTTAAAGCTTGAGGTAGAACTTGTTGAATTTGGGGGATCTCTTCTAAAAAGAGAAAGAGAAAAACAGGAAAAGATCCCACTGTAACTGAAAGTTGTATTTCGGTATATTGAATTTTCTAGAATATTTTCACAATTTTTATAATAAAGCCCTTAAAATATTTTCATAGTTAAAATCTTAGGTTTTTAAATTCAAAGTATATCTTATCTGCAACATGTGAAATTTACACAGATAGAAGTAAAGAATGATTCCTTTTCTCAAGAAGCTCAAAATTTAGGGAGACAGATAAGAAGATTCAAAGGGGGTTGTGACTCAACAAGGAAGTAGGTCAGGTGCCATAAGAAATAGATGGGTATTCAAAGGAGTGAACTATTTGTTTTGGAGAAGTGAGGCGTGGTCTTCTGGAGGGGGTTTGAGGTAGCGATTCAGGCGCGGATGGGCCATGAGTAAGTAGAGGAGAGGTAACTAGGGCTGCATGACTGGATAACTTTAGGTGGAGTGACTAAGTGTGTTTGTGCTCAGTCACTTCAGTAATGCCTGACTCTTCATGACACTAGGGACCAGAGCCCGCCAGGCACCTCTGTTCATGGAATTCTCCAGGCAAGAATAACGGAGTGGTTTGCCATGCCCTCTTCCAAAGGGTATCTTTCCAATCCAGGG
The DNA here is from genome assembly GCF_055505025.1 of Bos grunniens. Classification (NCBI taxonomy): domain Eukaryota; kingdom Metazoa; phylum Chordata; class Mammalia; order Artiodactyla; family Bovidae; genus Bos; species Bos grunniens. The sequence continues at coordinate 13,343,037 of NC_141191.1, forward strand.
ATCAAACCCGAGTCTCCTGTGTCTCCTGTTTTGCAGGTGGATTCTTAACCCACTAAGCCACCAGGGAAGCCCGAAGTGACTACACAGTAAATAGTAAGGAGGCCCAGTTTGCCCTAGAAATCGGTGGCTCAGAGTGTAGAATGTGACAGAAGAAAGGCTTTTGTGATCTTTGCTTCTGATCACCTTCTTTTCAGAGGAAAACTCCAGTGACCCCAGAGTTATTGGTGGCTGAAACATACACAATTAGAATAATCCCAGAGCTTAATGCCAATGTGCTGACTTCATTGTCCACTGATATTTTTGTTTGGTGAACTAATATGAAAGGCATAACAAAGAAGTATTTTATCTTAGCAGCAGTAGAAACCTGTGAAGGATTGTGCATGAGGTAGGTTGAGACAAGCCTTCAAGTAAGATCCCTCAAATGTTCTGTGTAGGAAGGATTGAACCCTTGTGTGAGATTGTGTCAATCAGTTCAAAGAGCAATTAAATGAATCCATGAAGATCAACATATAATGGATTACTAAGGAGACATTGAGTATTTTGCATTTTTAATGTAGATCATGAAATCATGGAAGATAGTTTCTATGTCTGAAGAATCAAGGACACAGTCCACCAGAGAATCTTAATTTCCTCAGACTTGGAGAAAACCTCCCCACATTTAGGTACTTCTGTCTTCTTTCACAAATGTTATGGTCTTGAGAAAAATAATATATGCCTCAAAAGAGATAAATGATCAGACAGAAATGGGGAAATAGAAAAATAGGTAGATTATTTATTCTTAGATATTTTATTACTTTCATTTTCATCCACTAAAAAATGAAAATTTGTTGTTAGTAGAGGGAATAAATCGGAGAAGGCAATGGCACCCCACTCCAGTACTCTTGCCTGGAAAATCCCATGGATGGAGGAGCCTGGTAGGCTGCAGTCCATGGGGTCGCTAAGAGTCAGACACGACTGAGCGACTTCACTTTCACTTTTCACTTTCATGCATTGGAGAAGGAAATGGCAACCCACTCCAGTGTTCTTGCCTGGAGAATCCCAGGGACGGGGGAGCCTGGTGGGCTGCCGTCTATGGGGTCACACAGAGTCGGACATGACTGAAGCGACTTAGCAGCAGCAGCAGCAGAGGGAATAAAATAGTTAACAATCTTGAAGGATTAGTCACTCAGTCATGTCCAGCCCGTGACTGTAGCTCACCAGACTCCTCCATCCATGGAATTCTCCAGGCAAGAATACTAGAGTGGGTAGCCATTCCCTTCTCCAGGAGATCTTCCTGACCCAGGGATTGAACCTGGGTCTCCTACATTCCAGGTGGATTCTTTACCATCTGAGCCACTTCATGAATACCTGTCAAACCAAAAGAAAGTCCAGACTATAAGATTTTGAACTTAAAATTAGTATGCTACAACTGACTTAAGAGGAAAACAAAAACTCATGGATATTGTTCTTTAGAGAAGTCCACCTTATCATGACAGCATCCACATCATCATTGTCTTAAATAACATGGCTCTTTGATAAAGATGCTGCTAGAGAAATTGGTGTTTTGGGTGACAGCCTGAGTAGTCAAGCTAATGAACTTCTCTTGAGGGCCAAGGGTATGTTAATTATCTGCCTCTTTGCTCCCCATGGATGGACAGCTTCAGCCTGGGGAAAAGCATGTGTGTATGCCCAGAAACGTGACTCCCTTCCCTTCTTTGCAGCCTTGTGGTTGGAACTGCCAGGTATTTCTGCTTAAATACAACCCAAGAGGAGGTCTGTATCTTTTACGGGCAGAAAGGCCATTCATATAAGCAAATAATTAAGGATACAAACTGAGGTGAAAATAATTTGAGGTAAATAAGCTGAAAAAAAGAAAACTTTAGGTTTTGTGAAATAATTCCTTTTGGCAGGTAAGTAGGTCTATCATCACTGAAATGTTCCTGTTCCACATTTGCTTTTACTTTGCTATTGCAGACTGGGAAACAAAATATCCCCTGGAAAATAAGGGAAAATTGTTCATTCTTTATTCACCATAATTGAGCCTGAAAATTTCAAGTAACACCGCTCAGATGGAAAATGCCATGGAAAGCACCATGCGGGTCTAGTTCAAGTAGCAAATGTGAAGCGTTTGTTAAGCAAAATGTACTTTTCAAACACAGCTGAAAACATCAACAGAAAGATAGGAATGGCTTATCACCATTTCTTTATCTTTTAAATTTTTTCATATTTGTCTAAGGTTCAGTTCAGTTCAGTTCAGTCGCTCAGTCGTGTCCGACTCTTTGTGACCCCATGAATCGCAGCACGCCAGGCCTCCCTGTCCATCACCAACTCCGGGAGTTCATTCAGACTCACGTCCATCGAGTCAGTGATGCCATCCAGCCGTCTCATCCTCTGTCGTCCCCTTCTCCTCCTGCCCCCAATCCCTCCCAGCATCAGGGTCTTTTCCAATGAGTCAACTCTTCGCATGAGGTGGCCAAAGTACTGGAGTTTCAGCTTTAGCATCATTCCTTCCAAAGAAATCCCAGGGCTGATCTCCTTCAGAATGGACTGGTTGGATCTCCTTGCGGTCCAAGGGACTCGTGTCTAAGGTTAGCACGGGCTTTAAAGACCTATTACTTAGATTCATAAACATGAATTTATTCGAAGATTAAAACAATGCGTTTTGTAACTCTCAAGCTTTAGGGACTCTTTTGTGATTACAAAGGTAATTTCATAAACTTCTCTGTTAAAAATGGACCTCAAGTTGCTCAAGTTACAAATGGAGGAAAGTTTGGAGGGAACTTGGCTTAGACAGTGAGAGGATGTTCAGATAGTTTGGTAATGATTTGAATAGCTGTGTTTATTTGTAGTTACTAGGCTCCTGGGCTTCGCTTCACATGTATCTTTCAACTGGGCATAGCCTAAAGTTAAGGTTACACTTTTTTCTCTTTTGTTGAGTCTGGCAATGCCACTCATATGAAAAGTAAAAAAAAAAATGAAGTTAAAGAACTCTCCCTAAATCAGAGTTGTTAAGAAATAAGCTGGACCTGGAACCAAGATCTTTTTTGCTTCAGAGCCTATATTTTAACTTCTGTGCTATAATTTAGCATGCGCTAATGAAACAACCCACAAGTTCAATGAGCAGAAAGATGACACAAAAAACGGGTGGAAAATATCTCATTGACAAGAATTCTCGGATACTGTGAGAATGAAAAGCGTCTTTCACTTTTCTTTGAATTTATATTTGACATATTTATTGTGTCTTTATAGGAGAAGTTTCTCTTCAACTTGATTTGAATAGGCACTGAATAAACACAGCTGTTTTACTTTAACTTTGGCACAAAAAGCAATGTATGTAAAGTTTCTAAACGGAATGAGCAGAAACTCTCTTGAGAGAAATGGAGAAACAAAAGTAGACTTCTATCAGGTTGGTGCAAAAGTAATTGCAGTTTTTGCATTGTTGCCATTTATCATTTGATACTAGAATACATTCTTAGATATGGTTATATTATTCATCACGTTAAAGCACAATTCTAAGTTTATGGGTTTTTTTTTTTTTTTTGCTAGTGACTTTTAGTTGTTTGTTTTATATGTATTTAGATTATGGAAATGATATTATACAAAAAGTAAATTTGAGTGATTTTCTTATTCAAGTTGAAAATGGGTCATAAAGCAACAGTGGTAACTCGCAACATCCACAATGCATTTGGCCCAGGAACTGCTAATGAACGTACAGTGTAGTAGTGGTTCAGGAAGTTTTGCAAAGTTGATGAAAGTCTTGAAGGGGAGGAGCATAGTGGCCGGTCATTGAAAGTTTACAACAACCAACTGAAAGCCAGCATCAAAGCTGATCCCCGTCTTGAAGGGGAGGAGCATAGTGGGCAGTCATTGGAAGTTTACAACAACGAATTGAAAGCCAGCATCAAAGCTGATCCTCTTCCAACTATATGAGAAGTTGCCGAAGAACTCAACATTCACCATTCTATAGTTGTTCAGCATTTGAAGAAAATGGTAAAGGTGAAAAAACTCGGTAAGTGGGTATCTCAGGAGCTAACCACAAATCAAAAAAAAAAAAAAAATCATCATTTGGAGGTGTTGTCTTCTCTTATTCTGTGCAACAATGAACCATTTCTCAATTGGACTGTGACATGTGATGAAAAGTGGATTTTATGCCACAACAGGTGATGACCAGCTCAGTGGATAAAGTGATAAGAAGCTCCAACGCACGTCCCAAAGCCATACTTGCACCAACAAAAGGTCACTAAAATTTTCTGAATCCGAGTGAAACAATTACATCTGAGAAGTATACTCCACAAGTTGATGAGATGAACCGAAAACTGCAAGCACTGCAGCAGGCGTTGGTCAACAGAATGGGCCCAATGCTCCATGACAGCACCCAGCCGCATGTTGCACAACCAGTGCTTCAGAAGATGAATGAATTATGCCACCGAGTTTTGCCTCATTGACCGTGTTCACCTGACCCCTTGCTAACCGACTACTACTTCTTCAAGTGTCTCAGAAACTTTTTGCAGGGAAAACACTTCCACAAGCAGCAAGAGGCAGAAAATGCTTTCCAAGAGTCCATCTAATCCTAAAGCATACGTTTTTATGCTACAGGAATAAACAAACTTATTTTTCTTTGGCAAAAATGTGTTGAGTGTAATTGTTCCTATTCTGATTAATAAAGATGTCTTTGAGCACAGTTATTATGATTTAAAATTCACAGTCCAAAACCACAATCACTCTTCCCCCAACCTCCTACAAATATTTTAAAGAAAGAAAAGAAGTGCCTTCTTACTGTAAATCCCACTAGATTGATTATGTGAAATAAATTATTACTCATCAATTATTCATTCTGTGCAACAGTGTACCATCATTTTGGGGTTAAAAGGGTGAGGATAAACTATGATTACTCCCTCATGAAACAGAGAGAGACCACAGGATAGGGCATAAGAGAGCAGAGGGGTAAGATGGTGGCCTCCAGACCATCTGATTCATTTCCTGCTCTGTCACTTACCAGCAGTACATCTATCTCTATGATCAATTTTCCCATCTGTCAAATGGGCGTAATCGTAATACAATCTCCTGTTAGGAAATGCAATTAAAAAAAATTCAATTCGTGAAAAAAAAAAAAAAAAGAAAAAGCCTCTCCACAAATGTAGAAGAGAAAGAAAATTTATTGTTATCAGACAAGCATTATACCAGAGCGCATACCTCAGGCAATCTACTAAAGAGATTACAAAGACAGAAATAACACCCCCCCCTCCTATACAGCCAAGCAGATACAACTCATAACACACTTCCTCAATCCTGACAATAATCCCTAAATAGGAGGATGTGATGATGGTACTGTTGCTCAGACATCATTCAACCCACATTCATCTGGTCATGGCATTACTGTGTGTATTGTTTCATTGGTTTTCTCTGAAGGAAAAATAAACTTTCCATATTTTTATAACACAGGATAGCTTCACAGTTTGGAAGAGGGTGCCTTCTGAAGCTAGGCTCCTACCCTTCCAGGAAGACAGGGAGACAGTGTGATCATCTTTCTTGATGAATTCATTTCAAAGAGATGGTTCCCAAGTCCTTGAAAAAGATACCCCTGGCTCCCAAAGCTGGAATAAGGCTTATTTAGATTTAAAAAATAAATTACATACATCTCAACCAAGGAGAAAAAAATCTTAAAGTTATAAGTTTTCTAAGGTAAATTTTCTATAAAAATGAAGAGGGAGGGAGCTTTTTCCCTTACTTTCCACTGGTAGAACTAAGCCTTTTATTTTTAATTTTCATTTAGCCTTACACTTAAATACAGAAGGTGTTTGGGACAGACACTCTTTGTTATTGTTCAGTCACTAATTTATGTCTGACTCTTTTAAATGCAATAAAATATTGCTATTATCATTTCCACATATTACTGTTGTTCATTCACTGTCATGTCCAACTCTTTGTGACCCCATGAACTGCAGCACGCCAGGCTTCCCTGTCCTTCACTGTCTCTTAGAGTTTGCTCAGATTTATTTTCATTGAATTGGTGATGCCATCCAACATCTCACCCCCTGCCACCCTCTTCTCTTTTTGCCTTCAATCTTTCCCAGCATCAGGGTCTTTTCCAATGAATCAGCTCTTCGCATCAGCTGGGCAAAATAGTGGAGCTTCAACTTCAGCATCAGTCCTTCCAATGAATATTCAGGGTTGGTTTCCCTTAGGATTGACTGGTTTGATCTCCTTGCAGTCCGAAGAACTTTCAAGAGTCTTTGCCAGAATCACAGTTTGAAAGCATCAGTTCTTCAGTGCTCAGCTTTCTTTATGGTCCGTCTCTCATGTCCATACATAACTACTGGAAAAACCATAGCTTTGACTATACAGACCTTTTTCAGCAAAGGTCTCTGCTTTTTAATATGTTGTTTAGGTTTGTCATAGCTTTCCTTCCAAGGAGTAAATGTCTTTTAATTTCATGGCTGCAGTTACCATCTGCAGTGATTTTGGAGCCCAAGAAAATAAAATCTGTCACTGCTTCTACCTTTCCCCCTTCTATATATATATGACATGACTGGTCATATAATCAGTTGCTCATATATGTTTGTATGATTATTGTTATAAATTGAATAGGTAGATAAAAGCCCCCTAAAAGACATGGTTGTTGGAGTCATCAGAAAGATGTTAAAAAGCAAAGCTGTAAGTGGGCCACAAATTACTGGGTGTTTGAGTGGGGAGAGGGAGATTATACAAGGAGGGTTGGAATTTTCAAACAGGAATGAGAACAGTAATATCTGCTAGGAGGTTAGAGTCAAAGGAAATAAATAAATTGGTCTGACCTAATAAAAAAAGACTATGTTTGGGGACAGCTGAGAAATTTGGTAAGAGATATTAATGGGGACCTTTTAATATGGAATTTATATTTGATGAAAAGAGAAAGCTCCATCTAGGAGATGGTAAAAGAAGAGAGTCAAGTGCTAAGCCTTTCTGTGGTATGTGTATAGAAATTTCATGAAAACAAGATTACAAATTTATCATTGTAACCACAGTCAGCCCCTCCCTATCTACAGGTGTGGATACAAATGCACTAAAATACCCTTTTGTTTAAAGAACTTGAGCATCCATGCATTTTGGTACTCATGGGATTCTGGAACCAATCTCCCATGGATTTAGAGAGACAACTGTATAAATCCACATTCTAAAGTCTCCCTCCATTGAAACTTCCTGGTGGTTTGATGGCTGGGATTTGGTCCTCCAGTGCAAGGGGATCAGGTACAATCTCTAGTTGGGGAGCTAAGATCTTAGGTACCTTACAGCCAAAAAACCAAGCATAAAACAGAAAATAAATTCAATAAGGACTTTAAAAATGATCTACATTTTAAAAAAAATCTTAAAAAAATTACCCTTTTCGTTCCTGATTCCTAGGGTCCCTCACAAAGCTTTTCACGTTTATGAGCATCTTCCTCTCCTTCTCTAAAACTGGCAAGTGAGAAATTAGATCCTATTGTTGAAATATAGAATAGTGAGATGAGGAGAGTACTTATGACTCATAAAAGCATTTTATTTGTTTACAACATGAGCTTCAGTCACTTTAAGTACAAAAATTGTGTTTTTTCACCTTGCACTCACCAAGCACTTGGTCCAGTGTTGGTTCTTCATTGTCGCTTAGTCTCTTTAGTCTTGTCCAACTCTTTTGCGACCCCATGTACTGCAGCCCTCCAAGCTCCTCTATCTATGGGATTCTCCAGGCAAGAATACTGGAGTGGATTGCCGATTCCTTCTCCGTGGTTCTTCATAAAGGGTTGTTAAACTGAGCTGTGCAGTTGAAGTAATGATGTAAAAAGCTTGTCAGTTTCTGGGAATTGCTGCTCAGGAAGATGGTCTGGGGAGCCAAGGTTTAAGATTCCCAACCAACAAGGGCAAGTGGAATATGCAATGGGTTAGAACAGTTTGGTTATTTGTGTTCTATAAAAGAGTGTCAGAGTCGCAGAGTGTGAGTAGAAGCAAAGAAAACTGAGAGTGGCTTTAGTATAAAATTAGAATTTCTATGGAATGCTCAGGAGAAGGTCAAAAGAAGGAAGAAGTTTGCTTTGAAAAACTGTAACCTTCACCCCCATCTCAACTCTCTCTTTGTAATTTAAGGGGATTTCTCCAGTCACTTTTCCCAGCAAGAATTGTAGGCACCTCATTAAGCTGCCTCTAAATTGTATTGTGTGAATATTTTATGAGGCAATTTTGTTCATCTAATCATCATTTTGAGATTGACTAAAGAGAAGAGAAGGATTGGTTCCTTTCAGATATCTGTACTATTTGTTGTTGTTTTTAAAAGTACTTTCCCTTTTCTCTACAGAACTGGATTTTATTATCCTAAGGACATTCATGCTTTATTCAGAATTTCTTCCTATTTGAATTGGCAAATTCAGTACTGGTATTTAACAATGAGCTCTCAGTGGAATATTCCCTTTTTATGTTGTCAGTTTTTATATTTTCTTTCCATCCTAGGCAAAAAAAAAAAAAAGTGATGATGCCAAAGTGCCATAGGCACTGGAATTATCCATCCTATATAGAAAATTCAGACTCTTACATTTTTTTCTAAGGGTCAGTCCTTCTTGCTAAGAAGAGTGAGAATCAGAGTCTTCAATAAGAGCTGTCTGGTCAATATGCAAGGTGGCATTTCTTTTCCAATTTCTAATAACCCTGTGTAGCACTTCAGTTATCTTTGTTTAGGAATAGTGGTATCATTTCATATCTAAAAATCAAAAAGGAAACAAACCAGGAAAAGTCAAAGGCAGCAACTGTATTATCTGGTAATACTGAGATAAATAAGAAAAAAAAAAAAAAAAACTTTTTTCTTTTTCCAGAAAGCATTGTTTTAATCCCAATACAAAGCAAAATTCCTTCCATTATTAACCATAGGCTGAGTCTAATATTCTAAAGTACCTAACCTTTTTCTGGGAGAGAATTTTTCCTTAATTTATTTTGTAATGGACATTTTCCTTGAGATTTATATTATAATATAGTAATTTTAAACTTTTGCTGAATGATTTAGCTTCATCAATTGGGGCTTAAAACTAAGGAAGGAATTGTACCCTGTACTTAGTTGTCCTGAATTCATCTGGGTTATCTTACTCTCCTGGATCTATGTTTTCAAGGAATTGTTCATAAATTACAAAACGTGCAGTGGAGGGTAAACAGAAAGAAAGATCTAAATGTATCAAGGATCTGATCATGTTTAGCAAGAAGAGAAGGCTTTGGGACAACTTGATTAAGTATGTTAAAATATTGAACGGGTTGTCACTTAAAAGAAATATCCTTTCACTAAATCACATTTGTGTAGTACATATGTGAGCAGCATATGTATAATGTGATATTTCCATGCTGTTTGCATGGATGTAAACTCAGGATGAAAAGAAAAAAATACAGAGACTGCAAAATGTTGAGGACAAGATTCCAGTCATTTCATGGTCAGATAAGTCATTGAGTCTGAACCTAACAGCTTATCAAATCCTCAACCATGAGGTATATGGAACCTGGTTGATAGAAACTTCCTGGCTGCAAAGTGAAAAACCTTTGTGAAAAGACTGATTTCGGAAATTCATAAGTCTACTATTGGAGATGTCCTCACCTAAAATATAATTTTACTCATCCTGATTATTTACTGACTTTACAATATATAGTATACTCTGCCAGATTTTGAGAATCAAAGAGGCATGTGTATCATTTCCTGCCACGAAACAGCTTAAAAATCAATTTTATGGCCAATGATATGGAGAGAGATCTGGTTTGAGGGGAGAGGGAGATAGTAAGTTACATTTGAGCTTTAAAGCAATGGTAATACATACAGGTGTAGAGTCCTATTGGTAGAAAAAGAGTTAAAATCTAGAGTTCATATTTGACAGTCATTTAGGCAGAAGTGGACCATGAAACTAAATGGGAAAAATGGCCAAAAAATATAAGGACTCTATCCCTTTCTAGGAGGATAGATGTAGGAGGACAGGAGAATAGGTGTAGCTTGTGGAGGATGAGAGAACCAAGATCAGGACTGGGTAGACTCAACCCCTTGTTGAAATATTATTGATATAAATAAATCTCTTGAGCAAGTTTACAAAATGCCCGTATATTGAGGAATGGCTTCTGCTGTCTTCCACACTGGCTGTCCCTATAAAGATATGGCACATTTCAGGTCTGTAGATAAAGCTTCATTGTTCTGTTCAGGGATCCTGTTTAGATCACAAATCAGCCCACAGTGGCTGCCTCTGAGTCATATAGAGGTCCGATGCCATCATCTTCAGAGGACATTTAAAAAGGCAACTCCTTTCTCAAAAACATATACCTAAACATATGCGTCACTTCCCCGTGCTATAGAAACCCCAGTGTTCAAATTCTAGAAGAAAATCTGAAAAAACATCCTCACTCAGGCATAAGTGAGCGCGTCTGCTTATTTATTAGTGTGACGCGTGTGTTTAAGAGCCCACTAAGTCTTAAAAGAAATGTTACACTTGTTTATGATTTGAAATTTCCCAACACAAAGAGGAAGATGACAGTGTATTTAGTTTTTAAAAGTAATGATATATTCTGATATATATGGATAATCAAAAAATATGCAATTACATGTTTATGCAAATATTGAGAAATATGTTAAGCGAAAATATATGATTAAAAGACATTTTAGAAACTTGATTAATAGCTGTACATAGTAAATTATTAGGTATCTTGTGTGGGGTATGTGAGATTTAGTAAACGTTTTTGTGATTTGAGAAAGTATTCCTCTTGCTTAGGTTTATTTACTTTATTATATCCATAACTTTATGGCAAAGAACAAGAGAAAATAGGGTTTTGCATATAGTGAAAATCAATTTTCTAGTAAATAGATGCACTCCAGATTTAGCCATGGGTCTAATCTAATCCCTCATGGTAAGGTACATTTTGCAAACCTTAATACAGAAAATATCTGCATATCCTTATGTTTTATTTATTTTATTGTTCCTAATCTACAACCCACCCTATTGGAGTTATCAAATTTTTCATTTCAACATTTATGAAAAATCAATAACAGGAACTCAGATAGACAGAATTTAAATTGGTGTCTAGAGAAATTCCTCAATACCCTCCTCCCTCATTATTGAAGAGGCCAGGGTTGTGGTTCCAGAGAGTATCTACCATTTATAGGCCAATTTTCAATGAGGTAATTCGAGTCATAAATCTTAGTGGGAAATGCTACTGTTGAACACTCTTGGTGTTCCGTTAATTGAGAGGGATGGTGGGCCTGTGATGATGCTGTATTAACCCCAGGGCCTTCTTTCTTCCCTGTGTTTGGGTGCACTCAGCTATCAAAACTGCACTGATTTAACTCTGGCCATTGCAACTGGGATTTCCAGATGCTAAGTGCTAATGCATGATTTAAAAGTATGCTATTTCCTGGTTCTTTTTGGGTGGCAGAGCTTTTGTCTCCAAGCTACAAACATCAAGGTCACTTGAAGGTGGAACTGAGAATCAACCACATGATGTAAACTTCTGTGGTTGGGTTCTGCTCCACCAACAAGCCTGTGGTCTCTTAACTTCTATTTGTAGGCTTTGATAACTGTTCCTTTAGAGAATAAAAACAGAAAGTTGCTTAATTTTAGTTGATCCAGTATTTCTAAAAGATTAAACTATATCAACTTAAATAGAATCATTGGTGAGGATAAAAGAAATTTTAGTTGTTTATATTCTTTTAAATGATGGCTATTAATTCCTACAAACCCCAATACACTATATAAATTTGGGGGAGTTAATTTTGTAGTAATAATTTGAGTTGACCAGTTATATTATATTCTTAATAAAATATGTCACATCAAAGTATCCCACAGTGCTATTTAATTTTGATGCAAGTCTTCCATGTTTCATGAGGGCACATAATTTTCTTTATGGAAACTCATTATTTGATGCTACACAATCAAAACTTATGAAAAATAAAAGTGTCACTCCAAGTTCCAAATCGAAGGATCCTTTTTCTTTCCAATGCCAGCTCAGTCAGTAAGAATAAGAGATGAAGGATATTTGAGGCTTTCCTTGCTATATAATTCTTTTTGAATTGCATCTTTCTAATGTGTTTATGTGCTTTTCCTGTCACATTAGAAGATATAATACAACTCTAGAAAGACTGGCGGTAAAGAAACATTAAGTACCAGAAATTAATTTCCTCAATGGTTCTTGAAAAATTTCATTAGCCTAGAGGGTTAATTTTACAGTTTTAGTGCAATCATTATTTATCATCTCTTGGTTTACGGGAAAGAATTAGAGTTATTAGCTATTAAATTATCCATGAAAATTTGACACTCTTCTAGACCAAACAAACCCTGGGGCATGCTGATTTTCCCAGTGTGAAACATCTGTGGCTTCAACTAAAAAGAACTTAACATTGTCTAATTAGATTTCCAAGATTTATAAGGTTTAAATACTCTATTATTAGAAACCTGAGAATTAGCCCAAAAGTTGAAATTCTCACTTAGTAAAGTTTATTTAAAGCATCCTTAACAAGAGCAGTATTTTTACCAGAGGAATTGATTTCTAATCTATTCAAATCAACCAAGAATTACCTGTGATTACAAGATTGGTCTTAGATAACACATCTGATATAAATATGCATAAAACTGTTCTAAAAACCTTGAAAAGATTTTGACAATGATTAGTAAGTATTGGAGAAATTTTTAAACCCGACATTTTCTCCAAACCATTGAATTACAGATATATTATGTTCTTGCTAAAGATGTTGATGGGTCTCTGATTCTTGATTACCTGAGGAATAAAAGACAAACATTAACTTTAAACTGATTCATTTTACAAACTTCCCACATCTGATTTCTCCATGTATCTTTAATGATAACAAACACTTGAAAGAAATACAGGTCTAGAATAGGGGATTTGTAAAGCTGTTGACTCTCCATTTTATACTCCCTTTGGCATATTCTCCCAAAGAAACCAATGGAGTTATCTTTTACATTTTTTCACAGAGGGCACACTGGGATTAAAATACCATTTTGTTTTGCAACAGGGAGGACGGATGCAGAGAAGACCGTGTGGGAGGTCCACTCCTAGTTCAGGATACTGAACAAGGGAGCAGAGTATTTTCTGCAAACTGTGCTACTGCCCACCATCTTAACCCTACACTTTCAGTGACTTTTCTCATCCAAGTTGGCTCCAGGGGTTATATTGACAACAGAACCCTGCTGCCTCTGTAGAGGAGGGGTCCCCAAATAACATAACCAGAATCACTACCAAAGAGAACCTGCAGATTTCACCTCAGAGTTGGAACATGTTTATTCCTCCAACCTAGGAAAAATATATTATGACTTATTGTAGTGGATTTCAAGGACTTGTATTTAATTGATTCATCACTGGACTTACAAACTGTCTCGGTTATTTAAAATATATGAAAGTTAAATTCAAGGAAAATTATTCTAGCAGATAATAAATAATCTATGTATATTATATGCCATATGTAAAGAAGCCATGTTTATACATATATAGAATTACTATGCATTTAATAATTACATTTAGAAAGGAAGGTGATGTTTCCTTGGCATTAATTTTTGAATGCCATGTAGATTTTTTGGTTTGCATTAATTTTGGCTTCTTGAGAAGGTGATGGCAACCCACTCCAGTACTCTTGTCTGGAAAATCCCATGGACAGAGGAGCCTGGTAGGCTGCAGTCCATGGGGTCGCTAAGAGTCAGACATGACTGAGTGACTTCATTTTCACTTTTCACTTTCATGCATTGGAGAAGGAAATGGCGATCCACTCCTGTGTTCTTGCCTGGAGAATCCCAGGGATGGGGGAGCCTGGTGGGCTGCCGTCTATGGGGTCACACAGGGTCGGACACAACTGAAGCAACTTAGCAGCAGCAGCAGCAATTTTGCCTTAATTGACAAAAATGAATACAAAGTACAACAAAAATTAGAAAAACCCTATAAAACTTTAATACAATGCTAAAGACATGCATTTAATTAAAGTATTTCAAAACTCTTTTTTAATAATATAGGTATATCAAGAGATTACTTGAATATCAAGAGATGATCTGGAATCTGTAAGAAGGTAAATTATTTTTCACGTCAAGTGGCAACCAACCAATAAATGCTTATTCAGCTATAGGGAATATCAAGAAATGTATGCACTTTGACAACTATACTGTAGGAAATTCCAGCCTAGTTAAGAGTATGACATGAACAAGGAGTACCATAAAATAAGTATGAAAGGGAAGCAAAGACAGTAACCATGATGAGAACTTTTAAGTGGGAATGATGACTTGTGTTACGAACACATTCATGAAGAAAGCAAGGACATGTTTAGGATTTAATGGGAAATGGCAACCAGAAAGGTCTTAACAGGCAGAGTAAGAGCATTGCAGGAAAAGAAGGAAGAGAGGGAAGACAGATTGGAGGATGAGAAGCCACCTGATTGAAAGTGACTGGTGAGTGGAGCTGGAGTGGAGTTTAGTTCTCCAGCAGCTCTCATACTCCCTCCCCTATTGTCAGGATGTGGGTTTCTTACCTTGATATTTGTGAAGATTAAATCCCTACTGTCTATATGAGTCTGCTTAGGATACCATAACAGGATAATACAGACTAGGTGGCTTAAACAAAAGACATTCATTTCCTCCCAATTTTGGAGGCTGAAAGTTCATGATCAAAGTGCCCACACAATTGTCTCTAGTGAGCTCTCTATTCTGGCTTGCCGACAGCTACCTTCTGACTGTGTCCTCACATGGCCTCTTCTCTGTAATACACACCCCTGGTGTCTTTTCTCTTATATGAGCTCCAATTCTATTGGAGGCTCAAATGGTGAAGAATATGCCTGTGAAGCAGAAGACACAGATTTGATCCCTGGGAAGATTTCCTGGAGAAGGTGTTAGTTCCCAACTCCAGTATTCTTGCCTAGAGACGTCTCTGGACAGAGGAGCCTGGTGGGCTATAGTCCATGGGGTCACAAAGAGTCGGACATGACTGAGTGACTAATACTTTCACTTTTTGTCACTTTTCTGTTGGATTGGGGCCCCATCCATATGATCTCACTTAACCTTAATTACCTCTTTAAAGTCCATATTGCCAAATACCTTAACATTCAGAGTTACGACTTCAACATATGAATTTGGGTGAGAGGTGGGATAGTGACAAAATTTAGTCTATAGCATAGTCTTTGTCACTCACTTTAGCTTCAGTTTCCTAAAATTGGACTAGGATGTGATCTTAGAAGAAGTAGAATATTCTCATAGCCATCTCTGCTAAAGTCTCCCTCCTGTTTCCCCGTAGTAGTCCTGGTGATACTGCAGTGAATATGAGGAAAGGAATAGCTGATTTGTTTGCAGGAAATTTTTAGTCATTAAAGGATAAATCTTTGGAAATGTACCCTTCAAAAGAAAAGAACTTTAGAAAATGGAACAACTCTCAAGTAAAAACTGATATATTTGAATAAGCTGCCAAGAGTTAGAACTGTAACTTTATTTTCTTTGTCCTTAAAAAAAAAAAAAATTGGTCCTTCAGTTTTCCTATGCAATTCCATTGTAAGAAACTTGAACAGCACATATCATTTAAAGAACATCAACACTGAAAGGAAAGATGTGTGTTTTAGTGTCTTTTGAAAAAATTCTAGGTTGCTTTAACTTGAACAGCAATAAAATATGACAATTCTATATTCTCCAGATGGGGAGGCATACCTAGAGAATATGACCTTCAGTATAGAAAGAAGGCTGAGTACTGAAGAACTGATGCTTTCAGGTTGTAATGATGGAGAAGACCCTTGAGAGTCCCTTGGACAGCAAGGAGATCAAACCAGTCAATCCTAAGGGAAATCAATCCTGAATATTCATTGAAAAGACTGATACTGAAGCTGAAACGCCAATACTTTGGCCACCTGATGTGAAAAGCTGATTCATTGGAAAAGACTCTGATGCTGGGAAAGATTGAGGGCAGGAGAAGAAGGGGCAACAGAGGATGAGATGATTGTGTTCTGTAGTTAGAATAGGAAAAAGGAGTCCAGAATGGTGGTGGCTAAAAGACAAGGAAGGGAAAAGCCCATGAAAATAGAACAAAGGGTGGTCTGAGGACTGGAGTGAGGACCTCAGGTAAAACAAACAGCACTCCTGGCTAGCCCAGTTTACATAGGGCAGGTCCAGGGGGAGGAGAAAAAACATATAAAAAGAGGAGCCAAAATTGGGTGGGGGCCTCTCTTCTCTTCACGTCTTTTGGGTCAGCATGCCCTCACACCTTAAGGATGTATTTTCCCTTATTTTCTAAATAAAACAGAGCTGTAACATGGCACTGTAACACTGGTCATCCAAGGGCTGTAATTCAGCTGGTCCGTCACTTCAAATTTTTGTTGTGACGAGGCAGAACTGAGGAAATTATACACTCCCCCAACATCTAGATGGCATCATCAACTCAATGGACATGAGTTTCAGCAAATTCCAGGAGATACTCAAGGTCAAGGAAGCCTGGTGTGCTGCAGTCCATGGGGTGGCAAAGAGTGGGACGTTCCTTAGTGACTGAACAACAGCAACAAATTTGAAATAAAGATCTGTTTTTGATCTGAAGCTTTCAATCAAGTTTCTCTTTAATAGTTGTAAGAAGCCAAAATTTCTTGAAAAAAAAATATAAAGGAAATGAATTTGACTTTAACAAAGAAATTTGTAATAGCCGAAAAAGAATAATTGTTTTCCAAATATTATCTGAGTGTAACAGGAAGTATAATATAATCCTAGATATTAAAATAAATTTTCACATGCACAACTTCAAAGGCTGTATCTATTTCAAATATATCATGTGTAAAAAAGGAATCTGTCATACAATGAACTTTTTTAAAATTCAAAATATGCAGAAATTAATCGAGACTATTCTTTGGATTTGAAACTAACTCCTAATCATACAATAGGGGCACTTATTTCTTTGTCATCTGAATTGATGAGGCTGTTATATGCTAATTTCAGGGTGTCACTAGCAACCATTTTGAGAGTAAAATTGATTTGAATAACAGTGGGTTTTCCTTGCAGTAAAGTAGAAATACAATTAGAGAAGGAAGCTCATAATTTATCTCAGCTTTATGTAAAAATATTATCAAAAAGAATAAAAGCAACTAACAAATGCTAAAATGTACCAAGAATTCTTTATTTTCTGTCAGATTTAGACAAAAATTTTAATCAAATTCTCTTTAGTTTGTCTCATAAATGTTGCTGAAAATACTGGCATCTTTGAATTTAGTGTTAGATGTCATACCTAGAGTAGGTTTAGACCAGATTTTAGGACACATGGTGTAGTTAACATGTGCACACAGATATTCAGAATTTAGATTGTTGATGAAATGTTACAATTTTCCAGAAACAGCAATATTGCCATTATCTACCTGATAAAAAATTTAGACATCTAATCATAGGTATTCTACAGAGTAAAAGTTTATCTTTATGAACTTACAAAGACTGCTTGAAAGTATTGGAATGTATTTACCTTGCAGTGTATTTCTAGAAATGACATTGTTGTTGAACCTGAGTTCATATGACTGACACACAAAGAGGCCAAATAAACTGAAACATTGGCGTTTGGAGCAGAGAAAGATTTTATTGCAAGAGCCAGGCAAGGAGAACAGGTGGCTGGTGCTCAAAACCTCAAACTCCCTGATGGTTTTCAGGGGGGAGTTTTTATAGGCAAAATTTATGGATAGGGCTGCAGGATGTGTGACCTTTCCTTGGATGGTTGATGGAGGTGTAGCAGGGTTGTGTGCCAAGAATCTCAATCATCAGCCTTTTGATTCCAAGCACTCTGGAGTCCACATGCTTGTGCTCAGCCTAATGTTACCTTCTTCCACATAGTGGAGGCTCCAGCTCCTGTGGAAGAACTCAGAACAGATTGCTATGCATCCTCTGAGAAGGAACCAGAACCCTGCCCCAAGTCTGCACTGTTGTTTCCTGACTGCCTTTCCTTTATTTCTGAATTCCCTCACTCCTTGAATCAGTAATTTTGAATCTGCTCTTTGGAACTCAGGAAAGGTGAAAGGGGCTGAAAGTCTTTTCCCCACAAACAAGAAACAGGGGACATGGAAAAGCTTTTGTAACCGGGAGGGCCTCAGAGGGACCTGCTCAGTTTCAGTATTATAACATTTGGATAGAATATGAAGTAAGAACTTTCTCTTTAATATTAATAGACTCTGAAAATATTCAGGGCAGACTGTTTAGTGACAAAGTCTTTATTTTATGCTTTACACTGGAATGTTTGTGATTTAGTTAGATTTGTGTTTTTAAGGATTGACATGACATATATGTAGGATTTTTTTTTTCTAAATCATATTTTGTATATTAAAAGCCTCAAATAATTTCTTTTGAGTGGTTTTCCCAGTGGGTCACTTTCTCATTTTAATGACAGCATTGCTGTAAAACCCTGACATGGGGTTCTTATCTACATTTATATAACGTATAGGAGAGGGAAATCTTCCTTCTGCCATCTTAGATTTCCTTTGTTGGACATGTGAATGAAGCCGACAAAAGACAGAGTTACATGAGAAAAGGCTAACAAGTTTTGAATTTTATGTTCATGGGGGTTTCAAATAAGTCAAAAACAAAGAGGCAAACTCTGGGACTTATACTGCCTTTTAACAAAGAGTAATAAATTATGGGAATTGGATAAAGGAAAGGGTTTTTTAAGCTTCTATCAGTGATAAATTATGGAAAGATGACTAGAAAATATGTGGGGGAAACTGAAGGTAGATAAAAGTTTGTTTATGCAGACTCATCTTTGTGCCATCTCTCCAATGATGAAGGTTGTTCTCTTTCTGGTACAGGAGAAGGGAATGCCTTCATAACTTAAATTTATACCTTGCCTTTAAGCAGAAAAAGGAAGGGAAGAGAGCTCTTCCTGACTGCTTTTTCTCATTTACCTTCAGCTCTAAGTAATCCTTATGCGAAAGTGACATATTTTGGGTGATAAATTCTGATCCCCTTCAATTTCATTACATTTACTAGAATGAATGTATGAATAAATGAAGAAAAGAATGAATAATGTATGTTTGTTTGTTTGCTTTCTTGTTTACACCTCACCTCATTACTAAAAAGCACTTGAGGTGTTTTCAGGTCATTTCAAAAATAAAGCATCTATAGACTTTTACCTTGTAACGAATTAAAGATTCTTTTTTTGTAATGAAGATTCTTTAATTTAGGAAATACTGATGTTTATTATATCTATGGTCTTTACCTCTGTTTCATTTATTCCATTTTATTTGGGGTTTAGTTTACATATACTAAATATAAATTGTTGAGATTCCACACCTATGGGAGTAGTTAGGTCTCAGAACCCAAAAACCTAGGCAGTTCAGTATCTGAACATAAGTGGTCTCATCTGTAAAAATTGAGATAATTTTTGATAACGCTTGCGGCTCTAGTGGTAAAGAACCCATCTGCCATTGCAGGAGACATAAAGAGATGTGGATGTGATCCCTAGGTTGGAAAGATCCCCTGGAGGAGGACATGGCAACCCATTCCAGTATTCTTGCCTGGACAATCCCTTGGACAGAGGAGCCTGGCAGGCTATAGTCCATAGGGTTGCAAAGAGTCAGACATGACTGAATCGACTTAACGTGTACGCACATGGCATTTACAACAGGAACAAATGCAAAATTTTCCTTTGGTATTTCAGGAATCCTTTACAAATTAATAGTTGGATTTTATGGAGTAAATGATTGCTTTACTGTCTTTTTATCATTAATATGATTAAACAAATCATATTCTGTTTGAATTGTCAAACTATCCATTCACATCCACTCACATATCTGAAAAATCTCTAGATTTACCCCTGTGAGATTAAAATATTATTTCCCACTGACATACTGTACTTGTATTGGAAAGTTTTAAATGGTCTGAATTATCTTATTCCTATGCTAAGCTATTTCAATTGTTTGAAAGTTTCACACTGATTATCATCAAGCTTGAGTTCTACTAACACACATACTCTTTTAATGTTTGTGTGTTTTAATATTGGGAAGAACTGGCAATGAATCCAAAGAAAAGAACCATAAGGCAGGTTAAAGTGATATGTGAAAACTACTATAGAGTATTTGAACTAATTTAAGTCTTATCTGTACTCTTATTATATCAGAGATAGACTCTGAGTCCATATGTATTATGCAAATTAACAGTAAGTTAATCTAATTTTTTTTCTGAATATCCATAGAGATATAACATAACTTGTTATGAAACAGGTCAGTCTTTTAGAACAGGCACATTAATCTTTTATTTTTTTTCTTACTAAATGCATGACAGCTAATACATAAAAACAAAGTGCTTTTAAAGGATGGAAATGATTTTATGTTTACAAAATATGCTTGGGTAACAATGCATTTCAAATTACAACTTTATGAATTTATTTCATGTTTCATCAATCTGAACGAATTAATGTACTGTTCGTGTGGATCTGGCATATATTTTCATTAATGCTTTAATATTCCATTGAAATACAGCATTGCTTTAAGAAGAAATTAATTAACATTGAACGAGTTTGTTTTTATTTTCCTAAATGGGTCTCTATAAAATTTGGCCATTACAGACTTAATTTTAGCTAGTAAGTGATTAAAATTATTTTGTTGGTTTCTTAGACCTTTATTTAACTTTTCTAACATATTATGAATCAAAGAGGGGAGCTACCTGCCATCTCAGAAACCCTTATCACACTATCCTCCCTGATTTCTTGCAGACAATAACAGCATACAATTCTTATCTGCCCACTGTTTTAAACTTTTTTTTTTTTTTTTTTTCAATTGAAGTAGAGTTGATTTACAATGGTGTGTTAGTTTCAGGTATATTAATATCTCCCTTCCTTTGGTAATCAAAAGTTATTTTCTTTTTTTTCCCTCTGTTTGTGGGTCTATTTTTGTTCTGCAAACAAGTCTTTGTTAGTTTTCATATTGTTTGCCTTTTAAAATAACTTATCAAATCTCCTAGTTATTTTCTTTTACTTCTTTTGGGCTTTATTTATTGATGTTTTCCTAGATACTTAAACAGGAAAGGTAGATCACTGATGTTAAGCTTTTTCTTTCCCTAATATATGCATTTAATGCCATAATGTCCCTCTGAGAAATGCTTTCAGTTCAGTTCAGTCGCTCAGTCGTGTCCAACTCTTTGCGACCCCATGGACTGCAGCACGCCAAGCCTCCCTGTCCATCACCAACTCCCGGAGTTTACTCAAACTCATGTCCACTGAGTTGGTGATGCTATACAACCATTTCGTCCTCTGTCGTCCCCTTCTCCTCCTGCCTTCAATCTTTCCCAGCATCGGGGTCTTTTCCAATGAGTCAGTTCTTCGTATCAGGTGGCCAAATTATTGGAGTTTCAGCTTCAGTATCAGTCCTTCCAATTAATATTCAGGACTTATTTCCTTAAGGATGGACGGGTTGGATCTCCTTGCTGTCCAAGGCACTCTCAAGAGTCTTCTCCAACACCGCAGTTCAAAAACATCAAGTCTTCAGCGCTCAGCCTTCTTTATAGTCCAATTCTCACATCCATAGATGACTACTGGAAAAACCATAGCTTTGACTAGACAGACCTTTGTTGGAAATGTAATGTCTCTGCTTTTTGATATGCTATCTAGGTTGGTCATAACTTTTCTTGCAAGGAGCAAGGGTTTTTTAATTTCATGGCTGCAGTCACCATCTATGGTGATTTTGGAGCGGAAAAAGTAGTCTGTCACTGTTTCCATTTAGTATTTAATCTTTTATTTTATTCAGTTTAACATGTTTTTAATATATCTAATTGATTCATGTAGTCTAACGTCTAGAGTATGATCTGCTCATAGTACAAGAAAGGCAAGGTACTCCAGGTAGATGAGGTTTAAATTAGATAAAGTACCTAAAGCCTTTCTCCTTTACACAATATGACAATCTTTTCCTGCTAAAAAACAGTTCCCCTTGATATGTGTCCTCTATTCAGAATTGAAACTCATTCCTCCTTAATTCTAGTTTATAGATGTTTTATCTTTTTTAAACATTTTTATATACCTTGCAATTTATTTTCATATTTAGAACCACTGTTTCTATTAGTTCATCTATGGCCCCAGTCTTCATTCTATCAAATCTGGAGTTTGATGTTCCTACTGCTGCTAAGTTGCTTCAGTCGTGTCCGACTCTGTGCGACCCCATAGACGGCAGCCCACCAGGCTCCACTGTCCCTGGGATTCTCCAGGCAAGGATACTGGAGTGGGTTGCCATTTCCTTCTCCAATGCATGAAAGTGAAAAGTCAAAGTGAAGTCACTCAGTCATGTCTGATTCTTAGCGATCTCATGGACTGCAGCCCACCAGGCTCCTCCGTCCATGGGATTTTCCAGGCAAGAGTACTGGAGTGGGGTGCTATTGATGTTCCTATATGCCAAATTATTTACACTAACCTCAGTAATGAATAATGATGGTCTTTTCTATTGCTAATTTAGTTTTTCTCTTGATTTCAGCAATATATTCTTATCCTTTGATCTTAATCAATTTTAAATACATTTTCTTTTGTCTTCACCATACCTAGATACATGGCAAGTTAAAATTGAAAACACTATGTTTTAGTCCACCAAAAAAGAGAGAGAAATTAGTGAGAAAACTGAATGCCTTGAGAGTTCATGCTGAAGGGACAGTGAGTCAGTATGTTGCTAAGAATCCTGAGATTTAGAGAAAATGGTAAAGTCAATGGATACATTGAGCTACGTGGAAATGGCTGGATGGTTCTTTCCTAGAAAATCCATATATACAGATTCAGGAAAGAGCACCACGGAAAACCCAGAATGTGCTGTTTGGAAATGGAGGCTCAGTTCAGAAGAGCCTAACGAGATGCTCAGTGCCCAGAGCATAGATGAAGCTGGTTAAGGAAATTCTGAGCAGGGAAACTCAAGAATCAAGTAGGTGCTAGAGTTCAGGCAGCTCCAGAGAATTCAGCCTAAAGCTAGTTAGGGTTGAAACCCTGAGAGACAAATCCTATAAGGAAACCCAGAGAATATAAATAGCTCCTCTGAAGGTGGGTCAGGGAATAACAGGCAGAAAAGGATCCCAAGTCTTGGAGAGTTGGATACATTTGTAAATGGAAGAAAGTAAAACTGATTGGTCCCAGAATCAATGGGATAAATGTTGTCAAATATGCTAAGATATCTATGCAATGTGATGTCTTACCAATAGTTCTTGAGTGTGCTTTTCTAGGTTCATAATTTCTAAGGCAGTCCTGGATTCCTACGTGTTGTACCTTACCTGTGTAAGAATACCCGACACCATCCCTAAGAGCCTGCTTTACTGTGTGTGACCCTGGAAAGCACAGACATTTATGAGTGCCTCTCCTATTGCTAATACCTCAAATGATTAGAAAATTCTTCATTCTTTTGGTCTCCTGTTTGCCTTTCAATCATTATTACCTGTTAGCTTTAGTTCTACCTTATGAGACAGCACTAACCATATTTTTATGGGAGCCCTCCATGTGCACAATTTTTTTTTTCTTTTTCTCAATGCCTATTTTCTTTGTCAGGGAAAATGTCTCAGTTTTCATTAACTATTTATGTGACATGAGTTTTAGAATCCTCAGCATTTTAATTGCCTTCCTCCTGGAAGTCTTCAGCTGTCAGTTTCCTTAAAGTGATTCAGGTGGGTTTTTTTAATGGCATTTCTCCTTGCATATGAAAGATGCTTATCATACTAAGTGAACAAGAAATGAATATGTGAAGAGGAAAGAGTGCCACAAAGCTGGTCTGACTAATGGAAAATATGAACAGTCGACTTATTCTGTGACTAAGATATTACATTTCTGTTTATTCCAACTAAAATTATATTTAGCTTCTATTTATGCATATTTGTTTTAATACTCACCTTAAAGCAGTTTTTGTATCACTGTTTTATGTTATAGTTTGTTAAAATGCATTTGGATCTTTTTCACATGAACCACATTGAATCTTTTGCTTACATTTATTTTTTAAAGCTAAATTTGGAACTTAGTAATTACTCCATTTAAATTCCATTTTGTTAGCTTTGGTTTAGTATACTAGGAAAATAATTTTAAATTTCAATTCTTTTCATGTGGTCTTCATATTTGTAAAATAGATTAAATTTTTGTGCCTTTTGCTAAGTCATTGATTTAAAATGTTGCCTGGGCTTATATTATTTGAGTTTGTTTAGTAAACACTAAATCTTACATAACTTACAATTATCTAGTTCCCAAGAAGTATCTTTACATTTTCTCTACAAGAATAGACTTAAACGACCTGTCAAACCCAGCTGAGATCAAGGTTATCTTTGGCGGTCCCCTGATAAACCAACCAGTCAATTACGTCTTTACAATGATTGATGTTAGTTGTGTAGTTTGTGGTGGCTTCTAGTGGGTATCATTTTTATTTCATATGTTCAAAGTATTTTTCAACTTTTTTCTCACTGTCCTATGGGTTCTTAATGATTTTTTTTCAAATTTTATATATGTAAATAAGGAAAAGATAAATTAATCTATGAGGAAAATTGGTTTACCCATTTCTAATCTTTTGCTGCTCCTAATAATCATTATTTAAATATTTCTAGTGACAACTATAAGACCATAGCATTTTGGGAGTTGGTTCACTGAGACCTAAAATCTTGAGCTCATTTGAGAATATTACAGGAAATATTAGCTAATATTTGGACTAACTAACTAAAGTTAGTTAGTTAACTAACTAACTAAAGGACTAACTAAAGTTAGTCCAAATAGCACTTCCTGTTTTCATGGACCCTTATCCTTTCTAGAAAAAAAAAAAAAAAAAAACAGAAAGAGAGAAAGAAACAATAAAATAGGTTTATCTTTACACAAATTGTCTTGAACAGTTCTATCTTCTGACTGTGGCTGGGAGGGATATTGCTAGAGAAGAAAGGAGAGGAAAAGAAATAATTGCCTAAGATTTTAAAGGGAGAATCATTTATTGTTGATGGCTAAAGAAATAAGACTCAGCAGGAGTACACCTTGTTTTGAGAATCAGCCATTTACTTGTGCTTTTCTCTTAATAATGTCTTTCCTCTACTTCAAAGGTTAGGCATTGCTGGATAAATAAAATTCTCCCAAAATACTGTCATCTGGCATTTGTAACTTTTCTAAAATTCATGTCCATCAACAAATGGTGAATTTTGTGTTTATTAGTTGAACTTAACATTTCTTTTCAACTTTACATCTTACAATAATATGTAACCAGTCCTTAATTAAACTCGCAAGAGCAGGGAGAGCATGGTATCCAAAATTTTTGCTAATCAAAAGAAAATTTAGATAGCTTCAAATGGCAAGAGGAAAAGCAAATTAATATTTAGAGTTTTGTTAGGATAAAGTCTTCGAACCTCACTGTTGGCTCACTTGCCTTCGGGGTGAGCCAAGTGTGGAGAAGTTCTGAGCACAGTCCTAAATACAACTGTACACTTTCTATTTATTATTTTCCTGCTGTGATTAGATAATTAGTAAGGTACTTTGTGTTTAGGTGAATTTTCATTAGAAAAGCAGTAGAATTAAATTGAAATGGCAAAAAGTACTACTTATTTCTTCTCTTCTTTAATGTGTTGATTTCTCCATGGCAGTCTTCAAGGATGAGCACAGCATGTGAGCTCCCATAATTTCACCTTTATTTCTTATAATTAAATCTAAACATATATTGAAATCAAGGCTATCTTGTTACTTTAAGGGCATTTCTAATAATTGTAAATGAACATGATCAATTTTAATAAACTAAAAAGGATACTCGTGGTCATTCATGAATTCAGTGTGTAATAGTAAACGAATAATCCCTCAGAAGAACGAGCAAATCTGCTTATCACTCAGAAATGACTCTTGATCTCTGTGGCACAAACATACATTTTCATTGAAATTAATTGTGTCAATAAAAGAGTAGCTTGTAAATACTCTTTATCTCCTATTAGTCTATATAGAATGGGAGAATGGAAAATAAGTTTATTATTTCCTCTGAGTTTCTGTTTAAGAGAAACTTGCAGTCAAGCTGGAGAGAGATTCATGTTCAGGAAAATGAAGAATGAGAGAAGGAAAAGAGGGCTGAATTTGATGTATAAATAATACATCAAATACTTAGTAATATTAAGGGAAATGATTAGCAGAAAATAGAGTTGGCACAGAAGAGGTGTTTAATAAGTTTATGTGAATGATTGAATGGATTCATGGTCTATAAAGGAGGATAAGTGCAGATTATTGTCACCAGAAAATAACCATAGAACAAGAATGGCTGAAGGTGAAATACTAAAGTGTTTGATAAAAAAGGATGTGGATGGTTTTTTGTGGAGAGTAGTATCCCAGATTTGGAGAAAAATCAAGGACAGTGTTTGTTCAGGGGAGGATGAAGCATACATAAAAGGCAGAATGAGCCCTGTTCTGACCTGGGTCTCAAGTGGGGAACTAGTTACGTTACTTAAATTATAATGCTGCAGCCAGATTGTGTTGATTTTTGAATGATACTGAATTTTGCTAATGTTATTTCTAGTTTGCTTTTATATTTGAACATAATGTATTCTAGGTCAGAGGAAGGTGAAAGAATATACTAGGGTTCTGGGTTTTTTCTCTCCATTATCTCTTTAAATTATCCCTGCTTTGACATACTAATGAGGTAAAAGTATGTGAAAACACAAGACTGCCCTTACAATACATTTTAGGTGAACATTGTGAACATACATTTTTTTTATGTTTTTTGTTACTAGAAGCTGACTACACATTCATGTGGTATATCAAATTTTACACTTTCGCACCCATATTTTCTGATATTCTAAATAAGCAAGTATTAGAAAACATTTATATAATTTCAAAATATTTAGAATTAAAACCCATTATTCTTACACAAGAGTAGAAATTGGACTTTTTCTAGTTGTATATTCCCTCTCATAAATCCCTAGAATATCCAGTTCTTCAAAGCATGCAAATTTTTCCAGAAATGTAGTAACACAAATTTTTAAAATATAAGTGATCCATCTGTCTTCT
This sequence comes from Bos grunniens, assembly GCF_055505025.1. NCBI lineage: Eukaryota > Metazoa > Chordata > Mammalia > Artiodactyla > Bovidae > Bos > Bos grunniens. Next base: position 13,369,926 of record NC_141191.1, read on the forward strand.
AAAAACATTCTATATATTCATCTAGAAAATTAGTAAAATAAATTTTCCATCAGAATAAACTATATCAGATCAGATCAGATCAGTCGCTCAGTCGTGTCCGACTCTTTGTGACCCCAGGAATCGCAGCACACCAGGCCTCCCTATCCATCACCAACTCCCGGAGTTCACTGAGACTCACGTCCATCGAGTCAGTGATGCCATCCAGCCGTCTCATCCTCTGTCGTCCCTTTCTCCTCCTGCCCCCAATCCTTCCCAGCATCAGAGTCTTTTCCAATGAGTCAACTCTTTGCATGAGGTGGCCAAACTACTGGAGTTTCAGCTTTAGTGTCATTCCTTCCAAACAAATCCCAGGGCTGATCTCCTTCAGAATGGACTGGTTGGATCTCCTTGCAGTCCAAGGGACTCTCAAGAGTCTTCTCCAACACCACAGTTCAAAAGCATCAATTCTTTGGCGCTCAGCCTTCTTCACAGTCCAACTCTCACATCCATACATGACCACAGGAAAAACCATAGCCTTGACTAGACGAACCTTTGTTGGCAAAGTAATGTCTCTGCTTTTGAATATGCTATCTAGGTTGATCATAACTTTCCTTCCAAGGAGTAAGCGTCTAGTACATTTTTTTTTTACTGTTATAACTTGTACAAAAACTTAGGCTATTGAAAGTTTTTGTTTTTATTTTTGAAACCACTAAAGGCATTGTGTTCACAGTGATTAAAACAAAACAGGATCCTCTTATATCATTCATCGGCAAATACGTATTGGCTTCCTGCTCAGGTAGGAAGCACTAGGATTTGGTCCAGACTCACTCTAGAGTCAAGCAACTCATCACAGATACACCAGCCTTATTATTCAAAACTATCTCAGTAAGGTTAAAAAATAATAAAATAAAATAGAGCTATACAACTAGACCTCTAATATTGCTTGTGTATGCTCAGTTGCTTCAGTACTTCAGACTCTTTGGGGGCTCCGTGGATTGCAGCCTGTCAACCCACTCTGTCCATGGGATTTCCCAGGGCAGAGTACTGAAGTGGGTTACCATTTTCTTCTCCAGGGGATCTTCTGGACTCAAGGACTGAACTTATGTCTCCTGTGTCTCCAGCCGTAGCAAGTGAATTCTTTGTCACTGAGCCACCTGGGAAGCCCACTACTATTGTTTATGACATTCCTAATAAAATCTACAAATAGATTAAATAGATTTAATTTCATAGTTGCATCCTTCCTGTTAAATAATACACAATAGAGTGAAAGATCTTGTTGACCTCATTCAGTGATTCATGCCTTGGGTATCTGATCTAGTAGATAGAGAGGCACTCCAAAGGGTTGTGGAACTGGAGAAGGTTTTTATAGAGCAAACTGAGCAGGAAAAAAGAAGTGACCCTGGTCATGTGCCATTTGGTGGAAGCAGGTCACTTCCTTTCTGTGGAGCAGAGGAAATTCTGGGAGCAACTCAGGTAGCTTCTGCTGATTAGCTGTCCCAGGGCTGCTTCTTTGTGGGAAGACAAAGCTTAGAAACTTAATTAAGTTTTGCTGACATGGAGCTTAGCACGAGTGATTTTATCTTGAGCCTAACTCATTTCTTTAACACTCCAAAGAGACACAAAATTCAACATGATTAAATCAAAAGTTTTTTTTTTTTTTTTTTTTTAAGAAAAATAATAATACTGGGTTTATAGTCTAGGGAGTTCAAAATAATAGAAGTCCCCATCCTTCTTTGTCACTTTTAATTACTGGCTTCTGCAGTTGAAGTCAGGGACTATTTTATCAGATAGAACCCTCCCCTGACTCAGTCTCAGCCTTTCCCCTGTGAGGGCTCAGAGCTGGACAAGGACCAATCTTTGCGTGATTAGGTGGCAGTCTCAGTGTTCGGCGTGCTCTATACCCTCGTGTGTCCAGAACCAGCCTTTTCAATTATTAATAACTTCTCTTTCCCCTTGAAGTCACACTGGGATGAAAGGTGGAGCCTTGGGAAAGATACAGCTCAATAAATTTAACAAGGCCCGGGCCTTCCTTTTCCTGAGCCTGTTGGGTCACCTCCCTGTAGATGGTGATGGAAGAGATTCTGCAAGTTCCAAGCCCTGATGAAATAGAGAGCTTCCTGGACATTAAGGGTGAGGTCTTCTACTCGGGCTTCCCAGGTGACGCAGTGGTAAAGAATCTGCCTGCCAATGTAGGAGGCACAGGGCACACCTTTTCGATCCCTGGGTCAGGAAGATCCCCTGCAGAAGGAAATGGCCACACACTCCAGTATTCTTGCCTGGGAAATCCCACGGACAGAGGAGTCTGGCGGGCTACAGTCCATGGGGTTAGAGAGTCAGAGGCGACTGAGCACGCTTCCGTTGGTTATTTTCCTTTCTTCCTGGCACATAGTAGTAGTTCAAAGAGCACTAAGCCACTCACTGAATTATTCAGAAATTCTCCCAATTTGTTTTTTCAGTTCCCTTTTTTTGCAGTGTTCTGATATTTGAAGAACCACAGAAATAGAGATCAGAACTAATACTGGCGTCATGAATTCCCCTAAAACTATTGAACAGGACAGTGCAAATTGCATCCTGCACCAATTCACAGATTATTATTTCCTGGTTTTTTTTTTCTTTTTTGGCTTTCTGAAGTCAAATGTGAATGCTAATTAGCAGTGTACTTATGAGCACTGCCCTAGGGTTATTGCTTTTGGTGAGATAAATGAATAGACATTTTAATGGCAGCTGGATTTTTGAAACTTAAAAGTTTAATTGTGTTTCTCAGAATTTTATTTTCTTATAATGGACTTGGACATTTATTCAGCATGCTTGGGAAAAAAAAAAAACACTATTAAAAATGCCAAAATCAGGCTTTGCTATATTGCAATCCATATGGCCATTATCTGTACTGTGTTCTGAAAACAGTCTGTGACAGTAATGTAGATATAATGATTTAAGAAGTTATAATTCTAAATGTGTGATGCTGAATTGATGCAGGTATATTAATTAGTGTATATAGTGAATATTGGTAGTCTTTCTGATGGCTGAATTTAGTGGATATAAATATCAATGCTTTTTTGACATGTAAACATTTGATTATTAATCATATTTGATGATGCCAAAACTAGTATGGAATTACTGAGAGGTATTTGAGTAAACCTTGTTTTTCTCAAAAGAAGTGCAAAAATATTTCTAATTTTCATATCTATAAAGACAAAATGCAAAACATACAATATTAAACATATGAATTCAAAATATCAGTATAGATTGTATTACTAAATCAGTTTTCAATTGAACTAATAGCTTTATAGTTTCAAAAAAGAAAATGTTCATAAATGCGATCTTTAATGAGAAATGTCATTGACTTGCTTGGGTTATATTGACAATCTCCATAGACTAATTCAAAGAAACTAATTCAGAGGAATATATACACATAAATGGACATCATCAGAGGAGTAGCACACTAACCAATTTAGAGCTTAACTGTTTCCTCGGGTTGTCTTACTGGCTTTTCTTTTTAGGTGAGCAATCTACCCAGTGATAGATTGCAATATCAGAGAATAGGATATGTGCGCTCACTTTGTGGCTTAACGATATAAGGTCCCCAGTTTAAAGAGCTTGGAAGTGCTGGCCCCAGGTTTTGCAAGCATATACTCTGCCAATGGTCAATGCTGTTTGCTGTCACTGTGTCCACCTTCCTATGAGAAAACTTCAATGAACATTAAGTACATTAATGTTCATTAAGTACAATAGTGTACAATTAATTTTCCTGAAGATAGGAAATAATAAACAACCGTAGTTGTCTCTAATATGACATGCCACATCATTCAAGCTCATATTCATTGGATACCTAGTATCTGTCCAGTTCTTGTGGGATCTCAGAATGCACTAGAGAAAGATCTATGGAGTTCACACTCTTTCTTTGAATCATTTTATCATATTTGCATGCAATTAATTTGCAGAGTATATCATTTTTTAATAAAATAAGTTATTTTAGGAGCACAAATAAGTTTTATATAAACACAGTGTTTTAAAATGGTGAAGTTCAGGGAATCCGCTGGCAATCCAGTGGTTAGGACTCCATGTTTCCACTGTAGCGGACACAGGTTCCATCCCTGAACTAAGAGCATGCAAGTTGTGCAGCTAAAAAAAAAATCTTAAAACTAATCCAGAACATAAAAAAAAAAGTTTCCCAGTTCTTTATTTTAAAAAGTGAAGTTCATAAAAGACCACTGAAATCTCAGAAAGGTATAATTTATTCTAAATTTTAAGAGATAACAGAGATAAAGGAATGCCCCACTTATTAAGAAGTTTATTCCAGTTTTAAGTCTTAAACAATTCTAAGTTTAAGTACTTGAACAAACCAGTTCTCTTACCAAGAAAATGATAGGTATAGGCAAATTTTTATTCAAAGATGATTTATCCCCCACACTCTGTATAGACAGCGGCTTTGGAACCAGGAAGCTGGACATAAATGAGGCATAGCACTTAGTTTGGGTAAATGAGAAAAGCGATTTAGAAGTAGAATGCTCATGAATCCCACTTATAAATTTTTACCTTTGAGAAGAGCTAAATCAGGGGATGAACCTGCCTCGCTGGTAGATTCTCTTATCATTTCTACTCCCTGTTCCTCTGATCAGGTTATTTTTTTTCTCAGCTAGCACACTGCAACCTTCTTACATTCATGTTCTTGAAGTCCTCTCAGCTATATATGTGTATGGGTGTGACAAGGACAGAAATACAATAATAAAACTTAGAATATACTCCAAGTGTTACATTAAGGAACATATAAATGCATGAGTGCATTAACCACATGCTTGATTTAAAAGGCCAGAAAGGAAGAGAATGAAGCAATCAGCTGACTTGCCATAAAGGAAAAAGTATTCAGGTCAAATGCAGACATATATTCCAAGCAGAGTAAACAATCAGCCATGGATATATGTATATGGAAGGGAGACAACAACAGACACATTCAGAAAATGATGAAAATCTCATGTAGCATGTGCAGTAGGCAGTAGAGGAAAAGGGGGATTGCATTCTGAGCGGTTTCAGATTCCACATCTGACATTTAAGTTTGCACATTTATCCCTCCACCAGTCTCTTGTTATGAGAATATTTTCAATTTTTTTAAGCTAGTAACGGTAAAAATGAGTCACAAGTAAGATAATATAGAAAATTACAATTTCAAAAACTCTTCCTGACTTTCTTTTTCTTCCCTGGACCTCAGATCCTGAACCTTCCCTGGATTTCAATCTTATCCATCTTATCCATAAGATTTCAATCTTATCCATCTTATCCACCAAAGTCCTCCAAGCTTCCACCACTGTTCTTTTGCATTTCTGATGTTCTAAGTGAGTCTGGAGAGAGATCCAGCTGCCAGTTGAGGGGAATGGTTTGTCACATGGCTGCCAACCTCCATAGCCATGCAACTGGCAGAAACCCACCCTCCACTCCAAATGGTTGGGGATTTGACTGAGAAGCTGTGAGGGAAAAACATCCACAAAAGGTTTAAATAAATCTACTCTTATTTCCTACCACGTACTCATGAAGCCAAGTTGTTACATTTTTGTTTATAACTACTATTGACATGTTGTTGTTCTGTCACTTAGTCGTGTCTGACTCTTAGTGACCCTATGGATTGCAGCACACCAGGCTTCCCTGCCCTTCACCATCTTCCAGAGTTTTCTCAAATTTATGTCCATTGAGTCAGTGATGCCCTCCAACCATCTCATTCTGTCGTCCCCCTCTACTACTGCTCTCACTCTTTTCCCGGCATCAGGGTCTTTTCCAATGAGTGAGCTCTTCGCATCAGGTGGACAAAGTATTGGAGTTTCACCTTCAGCATCAGTCCTTCCAATGAATATTCAGGACTGATCTCCTTTAGGATGGACTGGTTGGATCTCCTTGCTGCCCAAGGGACTCTCAAGAGTCTTCTCCAGCACCACAGTTCAAAAGCATCACTACTATTAGTGCTCAGCCTTATTTATGGTTGAATTCTCACATCCATACATGACCACTGGAAAAGCCATGGCTTTGACTAGACAGACCTTTGTCCACAAACTGATGTCTCTGCTTTTAGGTTTGTCATAGGTGTTCTTCCAAGGAGCAAGCATCTTTTAAGTTCATGGCTGCAATCACTGTCCACAGTGATTTTAGAGCCCAAGAAAATAAAATGGCACTGTTTCCACTTTTTCCCCATCTATTTGCCATGAAATGATGGGACCAGATGCCATGATCTTAGTTTTCTGAATGTTGAGTTTTAAGCCAACTTTTTTACTCTCCTCCTTCAACCTCATGCAGAGGCTCTTTAGTTCCTCTTGGCTTTCTGTAATTACAGAGGTATCATCTGTATATTCTTAGCTTATTGACATATCTTTGGGCAAACTTGATTCCAGCTTGTGATTCTTCCTGCCTGGCATTTTACATGATGTACTACTTTGCATTTAAGTTAAATAGGCAGGGTTATAATGAGGGTCATATAGGTTAAATAGGCAGGGTCATACAATGAGTCTCATACTCAATGAATACACATTCATTTCCCAATAAACAGGTGCATGCATTTAAAATATAAACTCAGTATAATACAGCACTTCTTACTTAGAGAACCTTTTTAACTGATTCACTAGTCTTTTTTTTTTTTTTTTTTTGCAATTTTTTTAAAGTTAAAGTATAGTTGATTCAACTTAGACTTATATTGGGCTTCCCTGGTGGCTCAGATGGTAAAGAATCTGCCTGCAGTGCGGGAGACACAGGTTCGATCCCTGGGCCAGGAAGATCTCCTAGAGAAGGGAATGGCAAACCATTCTTGCCTGGAAAATTCCATGGACAGAGGAGTCTGGCAGACTACAGTCCATGGGGTCACAAAGAGTTGGACATTACTGAACAATGAACACTTTCATAACTGTTTACAAAGCTTTTTTTTTTTTATTACTGCTGCATAGTAAACTGATTCAGTTATTCATATATATGTTCTTTTGTATATTATTTTCCATTATGGTTTATCAAAGTATATTAAATATATTTCTCTGTGCTCTACAGGATGCCCTTGTTTAATGGTTCACTTGTCTTGATGCTAATATTAAAACTGTTTTATTTTATTAAAACTATTTAAAACGTATCTTCAGCTTCCTATTCAGTATGGTCTTTATTTTAGTGTGTAATGTATAACATTAAAAGGAAGACATTTAAATCTGATTTTTTAGGAAAAGCTTCACATCTGTTCAATCCAGTGTTGCATTTTTTAATGTCCTTTTTATCCAATTAAGGAAAAAAGTATTTTGAATATAAGGAAAGACTAAAAGCAATGATCTGAAGCACTTTTTGTTTGTTTGGTTCATAGTAATCACAGAATCTCATCAAGCAAAATTTTTGAATGACATACTCTATGTAAAAAGTGTGATTCTCTCAAAAGCAAGTTAAAAGTAAGATTTGGATATTTCATACCATGGTTTTACTACATTTTGGGGGTTTTGACATACAGTCTCTGTCCCTTAAAATCCTGGAATAATTCAAGGATAGAAAAAAGAATCAAGAAGTTGAGGTCAAAATGAAACTGAAGTATACATATTCCATAACTGTGTAGCCTTAACAGTGGAATATTGTTTTTTTCAGGATGATTGTTTGAATTTTGTGGTCTCCTTTAATGGAATAACTGTTCTCATTCATAATAAGAGGCAGGATGTAAAGCGTGGAAGTTGAGGGGATATGCTTGTTGTATAATCTTTACTTTCTTTCTAACATTTGTATCAACTAAAAGTATTACTATAAAAGCATTACTGCAGTCCTCTAAAAATTCCTTGCACACTTGGTAACTTATTGTTAGGACTGGCTGCACAAAACAGAAAATGAGAAACCACAGTGGCTTTGGCACACTGTAAGTTATTTTTCCATGCAAAGGAAGTCCAGAGATTGGGGGTCTAGTGCTGTTTCGTTAGATCCATGAATAAATTGGGCCTCACATGCCTTCCATTTTCCTAGTCTCTTTTTGTGGACTGCTGGCACTTCAGCCTAGACACCTGAGTTCCCGGGAGCAAAAACTAGAAAAGGGAGATGCAGAAGGAGGTCTAGACCTATCCGAGCTTGTTTACAAAACCTTCCATGAATTCCTTCCCTGCAACATTCACTTCTATATAATGGGTCAGAACATATAGTCATACATATTAGTTCTATGAGATGCTGAGAAATGTGGACCTTTAGCTGGATATGTTGGAATCTCTCAATAATATAGAGTTTCATTAATTATAAAGAACACAGAGTAGATTTTAGGTAAATGCTAGCCACATATCTCCATAATTAAAAGTTTAACTTTGAAGATACTAGGTTACCTAAGTTTAATGCAAGTAGGGAGAGCCCATGCCCTTCTGTATTTCTTCATCTATTCTTGCAACTCCACTTTTATTTAACTTTATTTCTATCATTAGCTTATAAATATGTTTCTTTATATTCATATATTTCTGAGATATGCATCTTTTGATCAGTTTTTCCTGTATCTATATTAATTAGTAAATAGTCCATCATTATACAAATATTTGTTTATGTACTTGTCTCTAAGCTCTCTATAGTGTTTATTTCTCTGTTAAATTTAAACTATTTTAATCATAAGAACTTTATAGACTTTTGGTGAAGCATGTTTCTCCTTATTATACATTTTCACAAGTAATTTTTGGCAATTTTTTATTTACTCATCTATGGAAACGTCAAAATTAGCTAATTGTGTTACAAATAATAGTAATGACAATTTTAATTTTGATTGGAATGACGTTGAATTTGTAAATTAATTTGAGGATAGTTTCAGATTGTATCTTCCCTTTCAGGAACATGGTATACTTCCTTATTCCATCCCTTTGATGTGTGTGTCCTTCAGTAAAGTTTTGTGCGATACTAATATAGATTGTGTACTTTACTTTATATATATATATAAAAGTTTTTGTTGATACAATAAGTAGGGTTTTTTTTACCATAAATTTAACAAAGTGGTTATCATTGACATGTAAGCTACTAATTTTTGATTATTTAACTTACATCTGTCATATTATAGAAAATATATCTGTTCTCAGAATTTTTCAGTTTGCTCAGATTTTATAAGAAGTCAATATTATTTTCAGGTTCTAAGATTAATCTATATTTTCTTACACCATTGGATTAGATAGAACTTTCTTTACAGTACTGAAAATAGTGTTAATGATAAACATCTGCAGATTGGTTCTGTTTTAATGTTAACTGTTAAGAATAAGGTTCAGAGGGATGGTATGGGGAGGGAGGTGGGAGGGGGTTCAGGATGGTGAACACGTGTACACCTGTGGCAGATTCATGTTGATGTATGGCAAAACCAATACAATATTGTAAAGTAATTAGCCTCCAATTAAAATAAATAAATTTAAATTAAAAAAAAATTAAGGTTCAGGTAAATCTTTTATTAGGTTATGGTCATTCCTTGTATTTCTAGCCTCCTAAACTTAAATATATATATATATTTAGTAATATCTATTGAATTTGATCAAATGACTTTTCATCATCTATTAAGAAGACGTATGCTTTTTTTCTTTTAATCTATTATAGTACTAAGTTAAATGAGATCTCTTAATATTGAATAATCTTTTCATTTCTTAGATGGAGTCTCCTGGCTTATGATGTATCTTTTTTTAGTACTCAGAAAAATACTGTTTATTAATATTTTATTCATCTATTTTGCAGGAAAATGAGTTTAATTTCCTGTCTTCTTACATTCTCTATTCATTTTGTTACCATCATATAGTCTGTGAAATTTCAATTTTTTAAAGTGCTGAAGTTTAAAAAAATAAAAATCACATAATTTTAAACAGATTATCTAGAACTAATTGAATACATTTTATTCTTTGACTATTAAGATATTTACTGAGATTTAATTTGTATGTTTTCTAAATCAAGGTCCATTAAATTAATTCTTACATAAATATCAGTACAAATGAGTATAAATATTTTCCTTCTATAATTCATTACTTCCTATCTGATATTATAAACATTTTCATTATTAATGTGATTTATATTTTCTATGCTTTTTTTGACCCTTTGTCAAGCAAGCAAGTTATATTTTATGAAATATTACAAAGAAGTGACTTATTTTACTGATTAATTTCCATTTATATTCTTTTAAGTTTACTAATCTACTTTTTATTAATTTCTTCATTCTACATTTTTTTTGTATATTTTTTCTTTCTTAAAAAATACTTATGTCATTTTAATATTTTGTTTCCCTTATACATGCATTTTATGTCACATTTTTCATAAGTACTAGTGTATACATATTCTGTATGCAACATCTCATATGTCGTTCATTTCAAAATATATAACAATATCAGTGGGATTCCCTGGTAGCTCAGCTGGAAAAGAATCCACCTGCAATGCAGGAGATTCCAGTTCAATTCCTGGGTCAGGAATATCCGTTGGAGAAGAGTTAGGCTACCCTCCAGTTCTTGGGCTTCCCTGGTAGCTCAGCTGGTAAAGAATCCACCTGCAATGTGAGAGACTTGGGTTTGATTCCTAGTTAGGAAGATCCCTCAGAGAAGGGAAAGGCTACCCACTCCAATATTCTGGCCTGGAGAATTCCATGGGGTCACAAAGAGTCAGACATGACTGAGTGACTCTCACTTCAACAGTTTCAATATCGATTTCTTGAATATCCCAAATGTCATAAACAAAGCCAGTTATTCTGTTTTTAGTTTGTTTACCCAAAGTATTAAACTTATTTTCTGTCTTCTTAATTCTAATTTCCAGTTTAACTGCATTTATGTCAGAGAATATAGCTTTTATTATTTTACTTTTTAAAATTTTTTGAGAATTTTCTTTCTATTCTGATTTACTTCTTATAAATATTCATACAGTATTAGAAATAGTAGTTTTTTTTTCTTTGTTTTATTCAGAACAGTACTTTCTCTCCCTACACGTACATGAAAAATCATGTTTTTATTCACAGACTATATCCTAACTTATTTCTTTAACTATTTGCTCTACAGTTTTCTGGGCATTGTGTGCTGTGTGCAAATTTAGGACTGGAGTTTTGTATATCCCATCTTATATGCCTCATAGATCGCTCTTTATATATCTCAATACCATTTTGTTATTTAATGTGTAAATGTCAAAGCCTGCAGTATCATCTTTGAAAACTGTTCTGTATAGTGTAAATGGAAACAAGAAAAACTATTTTCTTGTTTACTTTTCTGCTACGTTAAGCTCTTCCTTGCAAGTTAGCATTAATTAATGCCATGTCATCTTCTGGGATTGTTCAGTTAAAGTTCAGGTATGTGCATGTGAAGTATATTTAAGATAGAGGACTTTGTCAGATAGCAGTACTAAAAAGTTCAAATTTAAATAAAAGAGCTATTATGCAGGATGCTCAAGTGTGAAGAAATATCAATATTTCAAATATCAATAGTGATTTTTACTTAAGTTTCATACATGGACGAGTGAGATTTCACTAAAGAATTTATATACAAGACTTATTCAAGTTGTGATAGCCATAACACATATTAAATTTATGCTTCTTTTCATGAACATTCAGGACTAAAATCTCATGATCCAAATATGTATCCATTCATCTCAGTGCACTAAAAATTATAAAAGAAAGTCTTTGAGTTTTAAATAAACTGTTAACATTGCCTTCTGAGAGTCAAGTTATTCTTGGAAAACCCGAGAATGATAATGCATTAGTATGACTACTGAAAATTCAATAAAAGTGTTCTTTTATAAAACATATAAATTTTATTTGGCAAGTAGGCACTTTCCTTGTTTATCAAAGAAAAAGCAATTGCATTTTGGAGAATATTGTTAGTAACACTTGATGATGAACTTTTAGTGAGACCCTACGGTCTTAATATTCCATATGAAAGAGCTGGTAACACAATTTCCAGAAAATAAAGTTTTATAAAATCAAGATCCATCCTCCTGATTCCCATATTTCAGTCAGTTAGTTTTGCTTAAAATATTTCCTCAAAACTAACAATAAGGAGTTGTTTTGTTTTCTTCAGGTTATCCTAAAGAACAGAAAATTTGCATTTACTTTGATGCCAGGTTTTCTAGGCAGTGATAGATACATTTTTCCCCCAAGATAAAATGCCTTCCAGAAAGCTACAGAACTGTGTCTAATAAAAACACATCTCTAGGGTGAAGCGGATACCTGTTGACTTGATATGCTTTTGAGTATTAGTTTTAAATTTTATGAGATGTCTGGGGTTCTATCCTTTTCTTGATCTCAGAGAAATGAATAGGCCTTTACAATTGAAGTACACATATTGCCCTGGTTGTTGATTTTAACAAACAATGTGATGGTGTATGTCACACAGGATTTGAAAAATGTGATGGATACATCTGCCCTGACAGAAGAATATCTTTCAAGCTCAGTAATGTAGAGTGGCATATTGGGTGTTACATACACTGCTTTCTCTCCCCTCTTAGACTATTCACATAAACTTTCACCACTCATAGAGAGGATTGCTTTAGGTAACTTACTTTTCAGGGAAGACATTCAACTTTGTGTGTTTTCTAAAGCTCCTTGTACAGTGTGTTTATTCTCTTCATCTGACAAGGCATATCACCTATTCCTTGACACTTATGGAATCCCAGTGAATTAATGAGCAAACACAGAAAGGACTCTCATGATGAACAACAGCTCCTGGTACCAGTATTGTCTTAAATGTATACATGCTACAAATATCAGAGCTTAAAATTCTTACCCTATGGTTCACAGCCACTTTCTAATCATAGATAATGATTACAGTATAATTTATAATTGATTAGGTGTTTATTGCCAATATTTTGCTGTGTATATTCTTGGATGGACCTATCAGATTGTAGAATTCTTTCTCACTGTCCATAACCCACTGCTCTTCTCCACTTTCCTGGTGACCCAGAGGATAAAGAATCTACCTGCAGTGTGGGAGACCTGGGTTCAATCCCTGGGCTGGGAAGATCCCCTGGAGGAGGGCATGGCAACCCACTCCAGCATTCTGGCCTGCAGAATCCCCATGGACAGAGGAGCCTGGCGGGCTACAGTCCATGGGGTTGCAAAGAGTTGGGCATGACTGAGTGACTAAGCACACACGCACAGTGGTGGCAGGTAGATGATTTTTCTACCCTCTGTCCAGCCCCATGGAGAGAAGACAGGAGTTAGGGGAGTTGTATACTCCTATTGAACTCTAACTGTGATCTGGACACTTGGACTCAGAGACAGAAGACAGAGAAGCAGAGGTGGATAGAATGGAAGAGCCTAAGAGGTGGTGTGTGGAGAAATGGAGAAGAATGGGAACCACAAAGGGGTTAGTCAGGTTAAGAAGGAGGTGGGACAGCAACCTTGCTTGGATGGGCTGTGTTTGCTGTTAGTGTCACGGAGCTGTTTGACTTGACTTTCTGGGTAAGATTAGAGCCTCTAACTCTCTCTCTGTTGAGTTCATCCCTAATACCTTCCTTGGTCAAACCCTTGGCACGCTTTCATTCTTGGTCATGACTGTAGTACAGGAATCTTCGGTGAGGCTGAGAATCTGGGTCCATTTAACCAGGCACAGTGTGACCCCAGGTGCTCTGAAATCACCCCAGTCCCCGAAGACTGTGAAGCTGGGTGTCCTCAACCCCGAGATAGGTCACTTGGATATCTAAAGCCCTCTCCTTCTTTCCCCTTGCTGCTTCTGAAGACACTTAGAATAGCCTTCAAATAGCTGACCGCAGAAAACCAAGCCAGGCTGAGAAGAGCCTTCCAAACAACTTTTACTTCGGGGTTTAATAAGACAGACCTGTTCTAAGGAGAGGTGCTCAAAGATGGCTTGTGACAGTGTGGGTGCAGGAAGATAAAATTCAGCTAGAAATAAAATAGCACACGTACCAATAAATTATCCTGACAGTCCTCAGCACATCTTCCCACATACCCTTATAACTTTTTCATGAAATCTCCACGCTAAGTAGGATAATGCAGTATAGTAATAAGGCTCGGTCATCATTACATTTCAGAATCTGTGTGTGTCTAGTGCTGTGGGATTCCACTGCTGTCCCAAGCTGGGTGCTTTTGCTCTTAAATATCATCCACTTGTGCTTTTAAACTATGCTAAGTTGCTCCCATAACAGTATTTTCTCCTTTCCTAGGAGATAAGAAATTGCTGCTAGAACAAGCCAGAATTTCCCTGTTTCTTTACTTTGGTTTTCATAATGAAAAGCGCTTCATTTGTTTTGGTTTATGTAACTGCTTAAACTCTGAAATTATAAAACTGAAATCAAATTAACAAAATGTAATTAACCTAATTGAAGCACCTGTAGCTATTTCATGGCCAAAATTTTCTGTGCTTATAAAAGCACTTGCAATTTTATGTGTAAAGAGATGAGTGTGGTAGGCACATATGTATACAGAATCAGTTCTGCTATAATGTGACATGCATTCCTGCAAATCACTATGCTATGCATAATTGGGCAGTAAAAACCACAGGGCTTTACCATCTTCATCAGTGACAAACTAATACAGACAGACAGTACCCTGTAAAAACAGTAGTATTGTTTTACCCATGATAAATAGATTATAAATACATAATTACTACAGTAAGTAAGACACACTGTACCTTAAAAAAAAAAGTTTTGAGGACTTCTGTGGAAGTGAGCATTAGAAAAGCTGTTGCTTTTCAGTTATTATAAAATTGTGGAATGAGGGTGATTTGAAATTGAAAGGAAGGTCATAACACCGGGTGTGCCTGGGTATGGGTCATTGTTCTGGGCACCAAACATGGCAGTTAAGTCATCCCGTATGGTTTTAAATCTTGGTGCAGATGTTTACCTTTGATTCATAGGTCCTGTGACGCATGTGCTTATAGTAGATATTTTATCTTATTAACGTTTTATCAAAATTGAATATTTGATCCAATGTTACAGCTGTCTTCTTTATTGCCTGTATTACTGTGGACATGCTTTTAGGTCCATTTTCCTCAAACCTGCAGCTTTGCTGCGTAGTTTTTGGCTTTGGAAATTGTAGGGATGTTTGAAACCACTGAAGCAGCCACTCTAAGTGCCAATAGTAGCCGCTTCTGCAGGCTTTGGCTGTGTCCCTTTCAGGCTGAACGCATAGAGAGCAGTACCCTTGTCTCATGCACTTCTTGGCATTTTAAAGCAGGATGTTGAAATACATTTGAGATGTGGAATAAGTTTTTTAAATATATATAGAGAAGTTCACAGACAAGAAAAATAGAACAAGATACAACCCTACAGAATAGCACATGCATTGAACTATAAAGTAGCTGGTAACGTTCGCAGTGTGGGCTTGTGGGCATCTTGTGTATTTCTGGGATTGACTCTTGGGACTTCTGCTCTCATCTAGTGGCATTAGTGAGGAAATAGCACATAAGCTCACTCAAAATTTATATTATGCTCCAAATGTCCCCAAATAAATCAATCATATGGAAACAAAATTGTTACAAGTATTACAGATGAAATGATAGTGTGTGTATATATATATACATTTTCCCTTAAATTTTAGATGACATTCTAACATTTTTCAGCTTCCAATGGTGTAAAGTTCATAATTAGCTGGATTACTTTTCTTTTGCCAGCTACTTTTTACTGACAGAAAGCTTGCATTTTCACTTTATTCCTTTTTGGTTGTTGTTCTTTGTATTGATTGATCAGTTCTTGGAATCTGGTAGATGCCTTGCCTTGTCAGTCCTGCCTGGAACTAAGTGAGCTATGTCAATGAGTATTTATTCAGGTCAAAACATTAAGTATTCCTTATAGCTTTTATTCATTCCATTTATTATCTCTTCTCCTCCTTAAATTTATATTACTTAAATATCAAGCCTCTCAAATCCTCCAAATTTTTTCCAGTGTTGGACTGTCTTTCACAAACAGTATTCTAAGAAACCCTGGATTCTTTGTGGAGGATGGTATTTAGGTGTGCTCATTGTTTCTGAGATATTGTTACCAGGCCAACTCAGTAGTCAGAGCTTAGAAGTGTGTGTGTGTGTGTGTGTGTGTGTGTGTGTGTGTACGTAGAAATGTGTATTGCCAGGCATATACTCAGCAAACAGACTTTAGCTCTCAGGCCCTTTAGGGTTAGCATCCACTGCAGGGAACTCTTTCACATGCATATTCTTCATGAAGAAACCCACATGTAACGACTGATCATCTCAGGAGTATAAAAGCCTGGGTGCTTTAGCCAAAAGAGGAGCAAGAGTGAATGGTCACATATGCTTCAGAGATTCCCTTGAGGCTTACCAGATCCTTGGAGAAGTTTGACTTCTTTCTTTGCCCCCTTCGCCCCACTCCTCAGCACCTTCTACAGGTTTAGATGGCTTATAAATATCTTGCAAATATCTCACATATCAAATGCTAGCTTAGCATGTGCTTCCAGAGAACCCATATACAGCCAAGTAGGTAGGTAGGTAGATTGAAGATAGAAATAAATTTTATACTTATTTGTAAATATAAATGTCACTCAGTATATGGTGTCTATTTGTGTAGTTCCAATCCATGTATAAAAGTGTGAATATTCTGTACTTGAGTATAGAGTTCAATAAAGGGCAGTTAAATTTACTTGGTTGATAGTGGTTTTTCACCATTCTCTGGGCTTCCCTGGTAGCTCAGCTGGTAAGGAATCCACCTGCCATGCAGGAAACCCTGGTTCAATTCTGGGGTTGGGAAAATCCCCTGCAGAAGTGAAAGGCTACCCACTCCAGTATTCATAGTCTTCCCTGGTGGCTCAGATGGTAAAGAATTTGCCTGCAATCCAGGAGACCTGGGTTCGATCCCTGGCTTGGGAAGATCTCCTGGAGGAGGACACTCCAATACTCTTCCCTGGAGAATCCCATCAACAGAGGAGCCTGGGGGGCTACAGTCCATGGGGCAACAAAGAGTTGCACAAGGTTGAGTGACTAAGCACAGCACAGCGGGATTCTCTACCCTTGCTGGTTTTTTCCTGCTGGTTTTATCAGTTGCAGAAGGGACTTCATTAAAATCCCTAAATATATAATGGATATATTTCTTTTTCTCTTTGATATTGCCAGTTTTTATTCGTGTAGTTTGAAGATCTCTTATTGAGTGCATATACATTTTTAAAAAATATTTTTACCATTTCTAAACGCCATAGTTTATGCCTGTTCTTACTGCTTATCTTGGTGTCTGTTAGTTCTGATAGTAAAATAAGTACCTTCTCTGCATAATGGCACTCATCTCACACGCTAATAAACTAATGCTCAAAATTCTCTAAGCCAGGCTTCAGCAATACGTGAACCGTGAACTTCCTGATGTTCAAGCTGGTTTTAGAAAAGGCAGAGGAACCAGAGATCAAATTGCCAACATCCGCTGGATCATGGAAAAAGCAAGAGAGTTCCAGAAAAACATCTATTTCTGCTTTACAGACTATGCCAAAGCCTTTGACTATGGATCAATAAACTGTGGAAAATTCTGAAAGAGATGGGCATATCAGACCACCTGACCTGCCTCTTGAGAAATCTGTATGCAGGTCAGGAAGCAACAGTTAGAACTGGACATGGAACAACAGACTGGTTCCAAATAGGGAAAGGAGTACGTCAAGGCTATATATTGTCACCCTGCTTATTCAACTTATATGCAGAGTACATCATGAGAAATGCTGGACTGGAAGAAGCACAAGCTGGAATCAAGATTGCTGGGAGAAATATCAAAAACCTCAGATATGCAGATGACACCACCCTTATGGCAGAAAGTGAAGAGGAACTCAAAAGCCTCTTGAGGAAAGTGAAAGTGGAGAGTGAAAAAGTTGGCTTAAAGCTCAACATTCAGAAAACGAAGATCATGGCATCCAGTCCCATCACTTCATGGGAAATAGATGGGGAAACAGTGGAAACAGTGTCAGACTTTATTTTTTTGGGCTCCAAAATCACTGCAGATGGTGACTGCAGCCATGAAATTAAAAGACGCTTACTCCTTGGAAGGAAAGTTATGACCAACCTAGATAGCATATTCAAAAGCAGAGACATTACTTTGCCAACAAAGGTCCGTCTAGTCAAGGCTGTGGTTTTTCCTGTGGTCATGTATGGATGTGAGAGTTGGACCATGAAGAAAGCTGAGTGCCGAAGAATTGATGCTTTGGTACTGTGGTGTTGGAGAAGACTCTTGAGAGTCCCTTGGACTGCAAGGAGATCCAACCAGTCCATTCTGAAGGAGATGAGCCCTGGGATTTCTTTGGAAGGAATGATGCTAAAGCTGAAACTCCAGTACTTTGGGCACCTCATGCGAAGAGTTGACTCATTGGAAAAGACTGATGCTGGGAGGGATTGGGGGCAGGAGGAGAAGGGGATGACAGAGGATGAGATGGCTGGATGGCATCACTGACTCGATGGACGTGAGTCTGAGTGAACTCCGGGAGTTGGTGATGGACAGGGAGGCTTGGCGTGCTGTGATTCATGGGGTCGCCAAGAGTCGGACATGACTGAGTGACTGAACTGAACTGAACTGATTTAGGGTTGCATGATTTTTATAACCTTCTTTGACATATAACTTAATTTTTATTTTATATTTAAAGTTTATCTCTTGCACTTGGGTATTTTCTAATACAGTTTGTTCTCTGTCCTTTATTTGAAACACTTAGTCCATTAGGGTACTCCCTGGTGGCTTAGACGGAAAAGCATCTGCCTGCAGTACAGGAGACATGGCTTCAATCCCTGGGTTAGGAAGATCCCCTGGAGAAAGGAAATGACAACCCACTCCAGTACTCTTGCTTGGAAAATCCCATGGATGGAGAAGCCTGGCAGGCTACACTCCATGGGGTTGCAAAGAGTCAGACACGACTGAGCGACTTTACTTTACTTTTTAGTCCATTTACATTTGCTAGTATTGCTAGGGTTTCATTTAAATCTACCATCTGACTATTTCATCATAATATAATATTTAGTAATACAATGATTTAAACAAAAATGTTGCTGATAATATACAAACCCACCAAATTGTAAACTGCTTTTTTTTTTTTTAATTCTCACAAATAACCCCAAGATTATATATTACTGTGAAAGAGTTGCCCTGGTAAATGAAGTTTAGGAAGTTTTGTTCTAGATCCTATCCTGTCAGCTGATAACAACCTTCCTTTTGAAATGTCAACCATACTGACCATGGCATATTTTTAAATATCAGAATAAGACTAATTGTCAAATAGATAACCAAACCTTTTCAGCCCTCTGTTCATATACTGAGACAATGTAACTTACTTGCCAGGGCATACTGTATGTATGACCTTTGTGGTTGTCTTTATGTAAATATTAGTGCAAGTCTCTTTGCCACCCCATGGACTTAGTCCATAGAATTCTTCAGGCCAGATTACTGGAGTGGGTAGCCTTTCCTTTCTCCAGGGGATCGTCCCAACCAGAGATCGAACTTAGGTCTCCACCTAAGTTCCACCACTGCAGGCGGATTCTTTACCAGCTGAGCTACAAGGGGAGCCCAAGAAAACTGGAGTGGGTAGCCTATCCCTTCTCCAGGAGATCTTCCCAACCCAGGAATCGAACCGGGGTCTCCTGCATTGCAGCAGATTCTTTACCAACTGAGCTATATTACCATCTAGTAATAAGGCAGCAGGGACTAGAGGTCTTCTCTTGGGAGAAGAGTGAAAATATAAAGCAGCTATTTATAGCATAACATCATTACTGGTGTAAAGCATAGCAGATTTCAAGATAGAGATTAAACCAGATATCCAATGTTAGACTAAACAGTGAAGCTTCAAATTACTGTCCATCGCATAAAAGCAGCAGATATAAATGAATTGACATATCACAGTGTCAATGATTCCTCTGTCTTATCTTCTATGTCAAGTATCTTTACATATATTGGGGTTTCAGTTTCATGCATTTCTTTTTTCCTTAAATCACAAAGCAATTTCTGAAATACAGTGTATAGCTTAAAACAGTTGGATATTTGGTTCTTTGGTTATGTAGATATGTGTGCATGTATGAGCATACACACACACACACACACACACACACACACACACACGAATAGTACCAAAGTTCTGTCCCAGTGAGAGCTGTCTAAAGAAATACCACCGTGAAAATGTCACAAAAGCCATTAAGTTTTTATAGAGGTGGCAAGCTAAACTCATTAACTTTAGGAAAAGGTAAAGAAAGAAAAAAAAAAGAATAATTATCTGAGAAATGAAAAGCGAATCAGACAAAGAAGATAAAGTTGCCTTGTCTAGGTTGTTGCTCCTTGAATTAATTTTATTGCTTAAGAAAATTTGTATTGTAGCAGTTCTAATTTTTCTTACAGTACCACTCTGCTGGTCTATCCATTGGAGTAGAAGACTACCATTGTCATTTTGTCTACTATTAAAAGTTTCTATCGGCATATATAGCAAACCACTTGATTGATGAAAACCATCAAAATTGTAAATACTCTTTTAAATATTCCTGTGAATGTTTGAAAACAAATTTGATCTTGACAAGGGGAAGACAAGAAAGAACATTTTATTTATAAAGTTTTTATGCAGAAATGGATATTACTACCTTTTCTTGCTTGATTTCTGATAATCTACCATTAATAGTTGTCACTGGTTCAGACACCCCACATCTTAAGAATAATTCTTCAAGGACAGAATGAATAAGTCTCATACTATAAAGTAATATGGTGCTGTGAACTCCTCAGCAGCTGATCTTTAGTTTGCCTGTAGACAGCTTTTTATTTTGTGGGATATCTGAAGGCACAAGGGCATCAAAGATGCTGCAGGAAGTTCAATCTTGCTTTGGCATGGTTGGCACTAAAATATAGCTTTCATTTTTAGATAATTCATGTAATTTGTTTAACTTAAGAAAAGATGGGAAAGCAACAATCCAGATAGTTTGACCTTACATATAGCAATTGCTACAGTTAAATCCAGTTTATGAAATGTCTTTAACACGAGTTCTCTCACAGAGAAAATTCTTATCTTTTAGTCTGTCTCCAGCCTCTCTTTTCCTATCTACTCATTTATCACACATCTTTGAAACATATAAAAGAAAGTCCATGACAGTTATTTTTTGCCTGGGTTGAGGCAGCAGTGTACTCTTGGTGCACTGTATGGATCTCAAAATTTTATGAGATTTCACAGAATGGCTGAAGTGAACACAGATTTTATGTTCAAAACATGCATGTCAAACATATTTGTGTCTTGAAGAATTATATGTTGATGAGAGTCCGGGAAATCACTGATGGTAGTGTTTTGTTTATGTTTTGTTTTCTTTGAGAGAGCTCCTCAAACCAAATTCCAATTCATTTCTGTTTGGTTTCAAAATTACTGTATTCAGGGCTGTTTGTGTTCTCCCAAGACTAAAGCACAGGAAGAAGTATATTGTCTTAGAATTTTAACCAGTGCTTGAGAAAGATAAAAACTCAGACCTTGAAAACAAAAGGTGATGAGGACTCAGGCTTCATCTTTAATTGGAACATGGTCATAGTAGATATAAATTTGAAGGAGTTTTAAACTGACATTTATAGGTAGCCATACTTATTTTAAATATCATCTGAGAGCAGTAACAAGCCACTCCTAATAAGGCTGTTCATTCGAGAAGAGAAATGAGACAGACACCTTGCTCAGAGTTCACCTGCAAAGCTGTTTCTTCACTTTCAGCAGCACCATCCAGAGCCACTGACTAGTCATTTTTGTCATCAACAGAGGCCAAGAAACACACAGAACGTCATTCTAGACAGAGGGTCTTTTTTTATGAGACACCTTTACTTCCTGGTGAGATACTTCACTTTTGCCCCTACCATTTCTACATTATTTAACACGGGAAGTCTGAAATCACTCCTTATTGTGGACACTGAACACAGAGAAAAAGCAGAAGGCAGGATAGTTCACCGAAAATGTGGCTTCCATTCTTGAATCATACTATTTTAATGCTAATTTGGAAAGTATTAACAACGTGGCTTCATCCACAGTATAACGTTTCCAGTGAGTAAGTATTCTGAATGTTTACTGGGTATTTTTAAAAAAGCAATAAAATGATATTACAGGCTGTCAATCTAGCATCATGAGGAAGAACAGCAAACTTCACAGAACTGGAATGAGGTTGCCACATGACAAAGTCAGTATGTGAAGCAGGTAAAAAGATCCATCAGTTCTAAGATGCAAACCCCAATTACTTTTTAAAAATCAAAGCAGTGCCAGGAGTACATGATTGAATTAGAAAAAGAGATCTAAAGATACTCTTCTCTTATTAACCATGGCACCCATCCGACCCTTTTAAAGCACTGAATATGTTAGACTGCAGTTAATTCTATTTATAAGAAAATAAGACTCTATCTAATTTGATTTTCTCCACAATCTAGTGGTAGAAAGAAATGACTATTGTCATTTTTGAAATAGGAAAACTGAGTTCAGCTGGAGGTTAAAAGAGTTGCCCAAGACCAGACACTGCTGATAAATGCCAAAGACAACATAAAGAACAAACCTCGTGCCTCTCAGTGAATTTCCTTTCTTTTTGCATGCAAAGCTTCACATTTTTGATACTGGCTCTCGCAGTTCATAACCACTAAAGCCGAGTTTTCAAAAAACTACGTGTGTTACAAATATCGTCTAAGTAGTCATTGGGGGACTGTAAGTAGACATTAGTGGAAGAAGTAGGGATGTAATTTAATTCATTTATACTTTGTGTTTTTCTGCCCAAAACAACCTACCTTAAGAGGTCATCTGGGAACACTGACTCAGGTTTGGAGGGCATTTAAAATAATGAACTTGGAGCAAATGACTTACTTTTAACCAGCTTATCTTCCTGTTCATTGAGTAAGTATTTACAGACAAAGATAAATGCGGAATGAAAGATTAGATGCATTTCTATGAATCAGTGTAGCTCCTATTATGTTCTTGGGCACTGTACTGATTCCATTTTCTAGCAATTTAATTGATTTCTCTTGGCTTTGAAATTTTCTAGGGAAGTCCCCAAAAAATAAGAACTCAGATCAATTATCTTTCTGACACATCCAATAATACAGATCTTAAGTATTTTAAAAGTTTCATGACTGCTCTTTTTGACAATTTTACAAGCTCTAACTCCCCTGCATGAGGAAAATCCAGTAATTCAGTAATTCTTAAAGTGCAGTCCTTGGACCAGACGAGTTGGCCACATCGAGAAAGCAACTTAGAAATGCAGATTTTTTGGTGTCATTTCAGATCTACTCAATTAGAAACTGGATGTGGGTCTCATCAGTTTATTTTAACAAGCCATCCAGATGATTCTGATGCCTGCTAAAGTCTGAGAATCACACTTCATTAAAGCAAAGATTATAAAGGCAGGGCCATTCTTTCAATTTTATAAGAAAGCATTGTTAGAGAACCATAGTCCTCTTGATTATTGATACACTGAACATCAATAGAAGTAAAAAAAAACTAGAGTTGTTTGTTCATCACATCTCTTTCTATAATGACTTAATAGCCACTTGATGGGAAAGATGGCTTTGCGTTTCTGCCAATACTGTCTACTCAGCTTGGAGAAGTCCATTTTAAAACAGAGCAATCAATCATATGGTCTCTGTATAAGACACAAGATCTCTGTACCTTTTCTGCAATGGCCCACAGAGACAACTATACATGTATGTGTGTGTGTGTATATACATAGATATTATATATGTGTGTGTGTATGTGTATATATCTAATATATATATATATTACTGAAAAGTCCCATTTTTGAATTTAAAAAGATACAGATTATTATAATAAAAATTTTACTAGAAAATCAAATTTGATCCTTACTATACTTTATAGCTTTTCTAAAAAAGTAACCATCAGAAAGTTTGCTTTATAAGTTACATATAAACATTTGTATTTGAAATATAAAATTTATATGAAACTATTTTTAAGCTCCTGGAAATAAGATATTAAATATGTTTAAACACTAGCTCATTGTGACATATAGCATACTTGTACCTATATGAATAAGTATGCAAGTTATTAATTTATTCAATCTTTGTACTCAGGTATAAATGTTATGCATATAATTTAGGAAATGTGGCTTTAAAGATGTATACCTGAAAAAAGATCATATTTCAGTGGATAATATTTGTCAACTCAGAATGTTAAAAAATACGTATATATCATAAGGGTAATTTAAAGTGATATTTGACTGTTTAAAAAGATAACTACTTTTGTTATTCATTTCAAAACATTTAAGTGGTAGAGAAACACCCATGAACATCTTTAAGTTTGCCTACTAGACGTTTTATCTGTAAAGATGAAAATGGTAAGTACACTTAAAAGTTACCTTTGGTGTTTTCAAAGAGAGCAAAGGGTTTTACTTTGCATATAGCATATCTTTGCTTCTCATATGCTTCAAAGGATTAAATACCAAAGTCCTCGATTAAAAGCAGCTAGTTTCTCTGATTTTGATATTTGCCTGGATATTTCTGGTAGAAATTCTTCTCAGAGTCACATCACAAGCCACAAATATAAATGAATTTTATGCTGTGCACCCCCCACCCACATACCTTTTTAAAAAGACATGTATAATTTGTTTACCTTGTATTATAGAAAAAGCAAGTATATGAGGTGTATCTTAATAAATCATTATTTTGCTTTCCCCTAAATTTTGCCACTTTCTTATTGGGAAAAAAGATCTTAATGGCAAGATCTAAATAAAATCTTTTCCTCTACAAAATTAAAAAAAAATCTGAAATCATACTGGGATTTTGATGAGTATGTATAAATGGGACTGAAAACAAATTTCTGATACCAAGTTGTGCTTTTTGTTGTTGTTCTGAGTGGGTGTGCATTTCTGCTCTCATAGCACGCTACGTGGAAGTGGATAGAGAGCTACAGCTGGCTGCGAGCCCTGAATGATACTCGTTATAAACCAGAGACACAACGAGATTCAGAGCAATGAGCAAAATATACCCTGAGTTCAGGTTTATCTTCAAATACAAACAGACTTCAGAGATATTGAGGGTTCATTTCTAGACCACCACGATAAAGCAAAGAAAGTAATAAAGTGAACCATACAATTGTGTTTTTTGGTTTCTCGGTGCACATAAAAGTTATATTTAAAAGTAATTTTTAATTGGAGGATAGTTGTTTTGGATATTGTGTTGGCTTCTGCCATACAACAACCTGAATCAGCCACACAGACATAGGTGTCCCCTCTTCCTGCACCTCTCCCCCTAATCCCCCACCCATCCCACCCTCTAGGTTGGCACAGAGCACTTAGTTGAGATCCCTGTGCCCACACAGCAACTTCCCACTGACCGTCTCTTTTACCCGTGAAAGTGCATGTGAGTCAATGCTGCTCTCTCAACTCATGTCACCCAGTCCTTCGCCCGCTGTGTCCAAATTCTGTTCTCTATGTCTGTGTCTCGATTCCTGTCCTGCAAATAGGTTCATGGGTACCATTTTTCTAGATTCCATATATATATAATGAAAAAAGGAACAAAAAAGTTACACTTACACAGTCTTGTAGTCTATTAAGTGTGCAGTAGCATTATATCAAAAATTCCAATTAAAAAAACTATATTAATTAAAAAATGAGGTAAACTCAAGAGGGAGGGCAATATATGTATACTCAGGGTTGATTCACATTGTTGCATGGCAGAAACAAGTACAACATTGTAAAGATTACCCTCCAATTAAATTAAGATTAAGAAAATTTAAAAGTCTTTCCTGGAAAGAGCACATGGAAAATCCCGAGTCCACAAGGAAAGAGAAGCCATCTTTTTATTAAACATTGCATTTAAGACAGAAAATGCAAAAGAAGTTGATCTTTACTCAGTTATAAAAATATCAACTAGAAAAATACATCATGATATGTTTGTCTAAAACTGTATGTATAAACATTCATTAAAAAAAAATTGGACAGACTGTTAAGAGAAATTGATAAATCTATAATTACAGTGGGAAATTTTGCCAGCTCTTTCAGCAACCGATAAATCAGCAGTTAAAGTAAAGAAACAGA
Source organism: Bos grunniens (assembly GCF_055505025.1). Classification (NCBI taxonomy): domain Eukaryota; kingdom Metazoa; phylum Chordata; class Mammalia; order Artiodactyla; family Bovidae; genus Bos; species Bos grunniens. The sequence goes on from NC_141191.1 coordinate 13,395,764, forward strand.
ATATATAAATAATACAAAGAACTAGTTTATTCTAAATTATATATATATATGTATAATATATATAGGACACGGCACTATGACTTATCTAGATAGCATATTAAAAAGCAGAGACACCACTTTGCCAACAAAGGTCCCTACAATCAAAGCTATGATTTTTCCAATAGTCATTTATGAACGTGAGAGGTGGATAATATAAAAGGCTGAATGCTGAAAATTGATGCTTTCGAATTGTGGTGCTGGAGAAGACTCTTAAGATTCCCCTGTACAGGAAGAAGATCCAACTAATCAGTGCTAAAGGAAATCAGCCCTGATTATTCATTAGAAGGACTGATGCTAAAGCGGAAACTCCAATACTTTGGCCACCTGATTCATTGGAAAAGAATCTGATGCTGGGAAAGACGGAAGGCAGGAGGAGAAGAGGGCAACAGAGGATGAGATGGTTAGATAGCCCGACTGACTCAGTGGACATGAATCCAAGCAAACTCCTGGAGACAGTGAAGGACAGAGAAGCCTGGTGTGCTGAAGTCTGTGGGGTCACAAAAATCATACATGACTTAGCGACTGAACAATAACAAGCCTGTCTTCCCCAAATTAGATGGACATACTGGCTCGATCATGTGTGGCTAAAGCAAGAAAACTATGAACCTTTCAAAAACCAGGAATAGAGCTCTCATCAGGCACCAGATCTGCCTACATCTTGATCTTGGATTTCCCAACCTTCAGAGCCCTGAGAAATGAGTCTCTATTATTTAAGCTACCCTATCTATTTTATGTTGATACAGCAGCCTGAACTGACCAGAGTGCATCTATTTCTACAACTGGAAATGAAGGAAGTCTTTAGGGAATCTGGGTGTCTTTTCTTTTACTGAACTTTATACAGACAAAACAAAATAGGTACATCTTTAAATCACTAAGAACTTTTTATTATTTGTCAACATTCAGTAATTTTGAATGAAAGAAATTAAAACAGTAGATAGGGCCTCAAGAGTTAATGCTTTACCATGAATCACTTTTTCTAAAACATGGAAAATTTATGGTGACAGATTTTGAAAGAAAATGGATATTCATAGTAATTGTTCTCAATTTATAATAAAGCAACCACTGACATGGAACATCTGAGCACATTTGCATATGTTGGCACAAAATTATGAAGTTCTAATAAAACTTATTCTAAACTAAAGTAAAAAAAAAGAAAAAAATCCTCCATGTTCCAAAATCTATACAGTGAATTCTCTTGAAATATTCCCAGATATTAAGTTTATATATCTTCTACTTAATATATACTATATTTTCTCTCTCTCTCTTTTTTTTTTTTTTAGTTTTAGCTTCAACAATGTATGGCATTGTCCATGTGAAAAGGATTTAATTGTTAACATATAACTTACAGCAGTTATCCGAAGTGGCTTATACATGCTAATCAAATCCTATAAGAGGTATTACTATTGTCCTTATTTAACAGGCAGGCTAACTGAGATCCAGTGATGTTACAGGTTACTTGCTTAAGCTCCTGCTGCTTAACACAGTGTGATACTTCCCAAGTGACCAATAAAGAACATGCACCACCCTTATGGCAGAAAGTGAAGAGGAACTCAAAAGCCTCTTGAGGAAAGTGAAAGTGGAGAGTGAAAAAGTTGGCTTAAAGCTCAACATTCAGAAAACGAAGATCATGGCATCCTGTCCCATCACTTCATGGGAAATAGATGGGAAAACAGTGGAAACAGTGTCAGACTTTATCTTTTTGGGGGCTCCAAAATGGTGGATGGTGACTGCAGCCATGAAATTAAAAGACGCTTATTCCTTGGAAGGAAAGTTATGACCAACCTAGATAGCATATTCAAAAGCAGAGACATTAGTTTGCCAACAAAGGTCCGTCTAGTCAAGGCTATGGTTTTTCATGTGGTCATGTATGGATGTGAGAATTGGACCATGAAGAAGGCTGAGCACCGAAGAATTGATGCTTTTGAACTGTGGTGTTGGAGAAAACTCTTGAGAGTCCCTTGGACTGCAAGGAGATCCAACCAGTCCATTCTGAAGGAGATCAGTCCTGGAATTTCTTTGGAAGGAATGATGCTAAAGCTGAATCTCCAGTACTTTGGCCACCTCATGTGAAGAGTTGACTCATTGGAAAAGACTCTGATGCTGGGAGGGATTGGGGGCAGGAGGAGAAGGGGATGGCAGAGGATGAGATGGCTGGATGGCATCACTGACTCAGTGGACGTGAGTCTGGTTGAACTCCGGGAGTTGGTGATGGACAGGGAGGCCTGGCGTGCTGTGATTCATGGGGTCACAAAGAGTCAGACATGACTGAGTGACTAAACTGAACTGAACTGAACTGAAGCCTTTAATACTCTGTGTATTTATAAAGCTTCATGTTACTGGTGTTATAACAGCCATGAGGGAAACAGCGTTCTAAGTGAAAGCTTATATTCTGGTACTAAGGGCAGATCCTAGAGATAACCTGCCTGTTTTCATAAGTAGATTTACAGATAGAATCAACAGGTTGTTTTTTTTCATTTTTTTCTTTTGATTTGTATTTTGTATTGGGATTTAGTTGATGTACAATGTTATTCTAGCTTCAGGTGTACAGCAAAGTGGTTCAGTTATACATATACATACAATTCATTCCTTTTCAGATCGTTGTCCCATATAGGTTATTACAGAATATTGAGTAGCATTCCCTGTGCTATATAGTAAGTCCTTGTTGATTAGCTACTTTAGATACGCATGTAGTGCTTGTGGGTTATCCTACACTTTGTAGTGTATGTAGGATAATCCAAAACTCCTAGTTTATCACTGTGCCCAACCTTTTCCCTTTGGTAGCTGTAACTTTGTTTGGAAAGTCTGTGAGTCTATTTCTGTTTTGTAAATACATTGATTTTTATCATATACTTTATATTCCATATATAAGTGTTATCATACGATATGTCTTCCATTGTCTGACTTACTTCACTTTTGGAAATCTCTAGGTCCGTCTGTGTTGCTGCAAATCATATTTCTTTTTTGTGGCTGGGTAATATTCTATTGTGTATATGCAGCAGATGTACCCTATCCACTCCTCTGTCAATTGACATTTAGGTTGCTTCCATGTCTCCATGATTGTAACTAGTGCTGGTGTGAACATCAGGGGCATGTATCTTTTTGAATTATGGTTTTCTCCAGATATATGTCAGGAGTGGGATTGCTGGATCATACAGTAGTTCTAGTTTTAGTTTTTAGGGAACATCCATACTGTTCTCCACAGTGGCTCTATCCATTTACATTCTCGTCAACAGTGTAAGAAGATTCCCTTTCTCCACACATTCTCCAGAATTTACTATTTGTAGAATTTTAAAGATGGCCGTTTTGACCAATGTAGATCTCTCTGAAATGGGGACATTTAGAGCAATTGGATGGAGAAGGCAATGGCACCCCATTCCAGTACTCTTGCCTGGAAAATCCCATGGACAGAAGTGCCTGTTGGGCTGCAGTCCATGGGGTCGCTAGGAGTCGGACACGACTGAGTGACATCACTTTATTTTTTCACTTTCATGCATTGGAGAAGGAAATGGCAACCCACTTCAGTGTTCTTGCCTGGAGAATCCCAGGGACGGGGGAGCCTGGTGGGCTGCCATCTATGGGGTCGCACAGAGTCGGACACAACTGAAGCGACTTAGCAGCAGCAGAGCAATTAGAAGGTTGGAATTTCCATTTATGGTGATGGGAAATACTGTAGTAGATGCTGGGGGTGTGAGGGGTAAAGGAGTTGAGTTTTGGGCAAATTTCAGTACTTTTTAGGCATCAGGAAATCTTGATTAAACACTGAGATGAACTAGTTAGGAATTCACTGCAGAAACTATAAATATGTATTACTTAACGATAAGTTAATTTTACAACTTTCATTTCAGCTAGGCTATCATTTACGACATAGTAAATACAGAGTGAAAAAAGCACTGGATTCCAGTCAAACAAATTGGGTTTGAATTTTGGCTCTTCCACTTCATTATGTAAAATGTAGGGGAAATCAATTCATATGTTAGAATGGATTCCAACAACAAAAGAGATGACTCTACACATGGACATCACCAGATGGTCAGTACCAAAATCAGATTGATTGTATTCTTTGCAGCCAAAGATGGAGAAGCTCTGTACAATCAGCAAAAACAAGACCTGGAGCTGACTGTGGCTCAGACCATGAGTTCCTTATGCAAAATTCAAAGTTAAATTGAAGAAAGTAGAGAAAGCCACTAGGCCATTGAAGTATGACCTAAATCAAATCCCTTATGATTTTTACGGTGGAGGTGATGAATAAATTCAAGATATAAGATCTGGTAGAGAGAGTCCCTGAACAACTATGGATGGACATTTATAAAATTGTATAGGATCCAGTGACCAAAATCATCCCAAAGAAAAATACATTCAAGAAGGCAAAGTGGTTGTCTGAGGAGGCCTTACAAATAGCTGAGAAAAAAAGAAAAGCAAAAGTCAAAAGAGAAAGGGAAGGATATGCCCAACTGAATGCAGAGTTCCAGACAATAGCAAGAAGAAACAAGAAAGCCTTCTTAAGTGTACAATGCAAAGAAATTGAGAAAAATAATAAAATGAAAAGGGCTAGAGATCTCTTCAAGAAAATTGTAGATACCAAAGGAATATTTCATGCAAAGGTGGACACAATAAAGGACAGAAATGTTAAGGACCTCAGGGAAGCAGAAAAGATTAAGAAGAGGTGGCAAGAATACACAGAAGAACTATACAAGAAAAGTCTTAATGACCCAAATAACCACAATGGTGTGGTCACTCATGTAGAACCAGACATCCTGAAGTCATGAACTCATGTAGAACTTTGAATCCTGAAGTGTGAAGTCAAATGGGTTTTAGGAAACATTACTACAAACAAAGCTAGTGGAGGTAACGAAATTCCAGCTGATCTATTTCAAATCCTAAAAGATAATGCTGTTAAAGTGCTGCACTCAATATACCAGCACATTTGGAAAACTCAGCAGTGGCCACAGGACTGGAAAAGTTTAGTTTTCATTCCAATCCCAAATAAGGGCAATAAACATGCCAAGCATTGTTTAAACCACTGTAAAATTGTACTCATTTCACATGCTAGCAAGGTAATGCACAATATCTTTCAGGCTTGACTTCAGCATTACACAAACCAGTAACTTCCAGATGTTCAGACTAGATTTAGAAAAGGCAGAGGAACCACAGGTCAAATTGCCAACATCCGTTGGATCATAGAAAAATAAGAGAATTCCAGAAAAACATCTACTTCTGCATTATTGATTATGCTAAATTAGCCTTTGACTCTGTGGATCACAGCAAACTTTGGAAAATTCTTAAAGAGATGGGGATACCAGACCATCTTACCTGCCTCCTGAGAAAGCTGTATGCAGGTCAAGAAGCAGCAGTTAGAACCAGACATGGAACAATGGACTGGTTCAAAATTGGGAAAGGAGTACATCAAGGCTGTATATCGTCACTCTACTTATTTAACTTTTATGCAGTGTACATTATGCAAAATGTCAGGAAGGATGAAGCTTAAGCTGGAATCAAGATTGCCAGGGGAAATATCAATAACCTCAGATATGCAGATGATACCACGCTAATGGCAGAAAGTGAAGAGGAACTAAAGAGCCTATTGATGAAATTAAAAGAGGAGAGTGAAAAGTTGGCTTAAAAGTCAATATTCAGAAAACTAAGATCATGGCTAAGCATTTTTCATGTAAAATCCTACTGAATCCTTATGACTAACTTGTAACCTTTTTTCCCAACAACAGGATTGAAGTTTAAAGGAGGTTAAGTTCATAAATTTAGAAAGTGACTGATCTGTGTTTGGAACATATCAATCTTTTATTGCAAAGCTATATTCTTTTATGTTCTGGAAAACTAAATCTGAATGAAACAGTTAGCTGTTTGACACTGATCCAGTCCTTTAACTAATTAATTCTATGCCTAATTGTTCTTAGATCTAAGTCTAATAAAATGAAATAGATACCTTTGATCAAGAATACCTGTAAGTTTGCAGACCTTTGTTAAAACTTTGTATCTACTGATATTACATACAATTGAACCCTGCTTTTTAAGCATGAAGATAATAATAAGAACTAATATTTATTTATTTTTGTCATCAGAAAAATGTGAGCAATTCTTATATGAAGAGAAAGAGGGAGAAAAAATAAGTTGTAAAATAAAAAAAGAATTGGGACATTTAGGTTCAGGGGTAGTCCAGAGTTATTTCTGAAAATATTTTGAAGGTGCCACAAACATATCAACAGTTATAGAACTTGTGTTCTCATGAATGAATGATGTTTTATTTCTTTAAATGCAAATATTTTTGTCACTTGAGAGGGCCGTTTCTGGTTATGAAAATAAATTTACCATCTTAAAACAGACGTTAGTTAGAAAGTAGAATTCCTTTTAGAGAACTTCACATGGCTGTCAACTTTTCTAAAGCAAATCCCTCAACTGAAGAGAAATGTTTATTTTTTTTCCTTTGATTTGATTTTTTATTTAATGATGAAATTTATCTTTAAATATTCCACTTTTTGGTACACATCAGTTGTAATCCTGGTTTTCCTCTGTGCACTTTGTCTCTCAACAATAATGTTAAACACATTAATGTAACCGCTTATTTATAGGACAGTGCTCTTGAATGGGCTTTTTTAGCTCTTAGAGGGTGGGGACTATGTTGTGTCAGTGGTTTAATCCTCCATATAAAGAGTAAAAATAATCAATGTTGATAGAAAGGAAAAGACAAGGAAAACAGGAAGTTGATAATTGACCTCTAGGTACCATAATCAGATCAGATCAGTCGCTCAGTCGTGTCCGACTCTTTGGGACCCCTTGAATCGCAGCACGCCAGGCCTCCCTGTCCATCACCAACTCCCGGAGTTCACCCAGACTCGTGTCCATCGAGTCAGTGATGCCATCCAGCCATCTCATCCTCTGTCGTCCCCTTCTCCTCTTGCCTCCTATCCCTCCCAGCATCAGAGTCTTTTCCAATGAGTCAACTCTTTGCATGAGGTACCATAATAGACTGTTGTTAACCCAAGTTACTGCACTATCCCAGCCTGTTAAGCACGTTTCATCACAGGTCATAAAAGCCATTTGTATATCAACAGAAGTGATGTTCATCCGCAGATGTTTAAGGTCAGTCTGTGTGTGCAAGTTAAGTCGCTTCAGTTGTGTCCAACTCTTTGTGACCCTACAGACTGTAGCCCACCGGGCTCCTCTGACCGTGGGATTCTCCAGGCAAGAATACTGGAGTCGGTTGCCGTGCCCTCCTCCAGGGGATCTTCCCAACCCAGGGATTGAACCCCTGTCTCTTACGTCTCCTGCATTGGCAGGGGGATTCTTTATCACTGATACCACCTGGGAAGTCGGGTGGCGCTAATACTCTGCAAAGCACAGTCAAACCAGAGTATTTCATACAGGCAAGTGGTCCTCACAGGAAAATGACTTCTCCCTAAACAAGCGGAAGATTTCTCTTCGTCTTGAATTGAGTGATGATTCATAACTCATGGCATAATGTGAAAATTTCACATTGTCTAGTGGCACTCTCCAGGAAAGTGATTGGACTACTTGTCTCATTTCTTCAGAATGAGTGGATATTTCGCCTTGTTGGAAGTCACTAACCATTTGTTAGACAGGCAGCAACTTTTTCATGTGTTGGTTTTGTAAACAGCAAGGAAACAAAAGGACCACATTTTCTCAGCAGACATTTAAATATATAACTTGATTACTAATTCAGTCAACTTATGGGTAATGCCTATTATCTTTATAAATAGATATAAAAAGCATATATATGTGTGAGAAGCATTGATGTGGAGAATGCTACAATAACAAATCTTATTACAAGAAAGAATTTTGAAATAACTTGCCAGGAGGGTAATGACCTCAATTAAATTTTATGTGAAATAATAATTGGTGATTTTAATAAAGGAACTCTACTGCAAATTACATATTTGATAATATAATATTTTGGTATTACTTATTTCCCTCTGGCTTGCATTTATATTAAGTAAAAATCTTTGAGATAATCAAGGAAGATTTATAATTTGAAGTGCTTTTTCTTTCAACCTAATCAAATAGATTTTAAATGATTTTAAATTCAAAAGGAGGGAGGGAAGAACACTTCACATCTTCTTGAAGATTTAGAGATATTTATCAGTGAGGGAAATATTGGAATATAAAAATATTCAGTGAATATCAACGTGATACCAATGTAAGACAGGAAAAGTTAAATGCCACAGTATTTAAAAACCCTGGCATGTGAGATAAATATGTTTGGTGTGAATCATATGAAAAATAGCTAGTTAAATAACACTTTTGGCATGCATGCAATCTATTCTCATGTTTAGATGTTATTGTGCTTAAAGAATTTTTTAGCAAAATTATTATTTCATAATGGTTGCACATTTTCAGTGTACTTCACAAAAAGCACTCCCTTATGTGTGGTTTTGAGTTGAAATAACTTACAATTCAACTCAGAAAGACTTTTGTTTCCATCACTACAAACAGAAAAGATTTTGTAAAACAGTGCCGAGATAATCATTCTAGAGGGTTGCTGTGCACACTTCGATCTTAAACTTAAGTTTAATTTAGAGACAGCAAAACTTGCACTGTGATGTTCATATTATTTAGTCTTTAAAAATCCGTTGCACCCATTTTTCTATAGCATTACTTGTGTTTTATTCTGGTTCAGGGTGAAGCCAATAAGCCCATGGGGCAAGGCCCCCTTTTGTTTTTTATGTGGCGTAGTTGTTTTCCGATGGTGTTCAGTATTGTTAGCAACAATAATAATGAAGTGAACTTGGAGTGAAAAGAGCAGCTATTAGTACCAAGCTTGTCTGAGGGTATACAAGAGACATGTTAATAGCCTGGTTTAAAAACACTGAACATGATCACACCCATACCACCCAGATATAAAATATTTCCAGAGTCACTGACATTCACCAACCACTGTATTTCCATGGTATGCTGTCCTTCCATATTTTGCATCAAATTATATCTTCCTTGCATAGTTCTGGTTTTACCAACTTTATTTTGAGGGACCATAGGCAATATTGCTAGTCTTATAAGTTCTCTGTGTCACTGAATAGGGTTTCAAACCTTGAGTGTGTCAGTACAGACAAGTGAAATGAGATGGGCAGCTGGTTACCTTCTAGAAGGCTTGTGCTGGCAGTTCTCCTCGTTGTTGTTCAGTTGCTTAGTTGTGTCTCACTCTTTGTAATCATGTGGACTGCAGCACACCAGGCTCAACTGTTCACTGTCTTCTGGAGTTTGCTCAAATTCATGTCCATTGAGTCAGCGATGCTGTCTAACCATCTCATCCTCTTTTGTCCCCTTCTCTCCCTGCCTTCAAAGTTCCCCAGCATCTTTTCCAATGAGTCAGTTCTTCACATCAGGTGGCCAAAGTATTGGAGCTTCAGCTTGAACATCAGTCCTTCCAATGAATATTCAGGATTGATTTCCTTTGGGATTTACTGATTTGATCTCCTTGCTGTCCAAGGGACACTCAAGACTCAAGAGTCTTCTTCAGCAGTGGACACACTCTAATATTGTCATCTTCCTTCTTAAGCATGTCAGCAGAAATAAACGTAATATTCTAGATATATACTGAGAAATGCAGACATGGGTGAAAATCATTTTTTCTTCTTTATTGTATCAGTCAGTTCAGTTCAGTCACTCAGTCATGTCCGACTCTTTGCGTCCCCATGAATCGCAGCACACCAGGCCTCCCTGGCCATCACCAACTCCCAGAGTTCACTCAAACTCACATCCATCAAGTCGATGATGCCATTCAGCCATCTCATCCTCTGTCGTCCCCTTTTCCTCCTGCCCCCAATCCCTCCCAGCATCAGAGTCTTTTCCAATGAGTCAACTCTTCTTATGAAGTGGCCAAAGTACTGGAGTTTCAGCTTTAGCATCATTCCTTCCAAAGAACACCGAGGACTGATCTTTAGAATGGACTGGTTGGATCTCCTTGCAGTCCAAGAGACTCTCAAGAGTCTTCTCCAACACCACAGTCCAAAAGCATCAATTCTTTGGTGCTCGGCTTTCTTCACAGTCCAACTCTCACGTTGTATATTGGATACCTTGTTTACTAAGAAAGCTTAAGGCTCTGTTAACTTATTTCGCAATCCTATATTGCTGCTGGTAAATGGAGTTTGTGGTCATTTTATAGGAGTCTAGCACAATCACCAGGGAATTTAGTAATTAGCTCACTGCTGAATTCCTCTCTCAGAGTTAGAGTGCCTGGGACCTCGGAACCTCCAGGGGGAACTGGAGGTGTCAGAAGGTCAGTTGAGAGCAACTCAGATTTTTCTCTCGGGAATTCCTTAGGGCATGTACTGCTTAGTTGTAGTAATATTAAGAGAAATACCAGAAAGCCACAGTGTTGTATGCCATTCTGATGAAGGAAAGCTCTGGGCTCTGAGATTCTCTTTCCTTATGTCAGGCAGTGAACAGGCATTCTCATAATTCACCTGCATGTGGAATTTCAGACACAATTTCCAAATGCATTGATATTAACAACTAATGCATTGCTTTATTTCCAGAAAGTAACACCTGTGATGGTTTAAAGAGAGGTATCAGATATAATCAGAAGACTTTTAAAAATACAACTTGTTATATTTTCTTATAACTTGTTATAGAAATATAACTTGTCTTGTTATAAATGAGTTTATCTAGTGGAGAGGGGCTAACATAACACACGTTTATAGTATTGGAACCAGTTTTTAGTGAGACCAAGTAGTGACCTTTCGTTCTCCTCACTGCTCCCCTAGAGCCTGTACACGTTATCATCTTACTACATGCCTTAGACATTGTAGAATAAAGCTGTGATAGATGGACTCTTCTAGCACTTCTCAAGGTGAATTTAACCAAGGGTGCTCAACTAAGGGCTGCTCTGTCCATTAGAGGAAGATTGACAAGGTCTGAAGACATTTTTGGTTGTCACTGGAGGAATGCTATTGGGTAGAGACTGAGGTTACCTTTAAACGCCATACAAAACACAGGGAAGTTCCCCACTGTAAAGAATTATCTGGTTCTAAATGTTAGCTTGCCTGGAGAATCCCACGGACAGAAGAACTTGGCGCGCTATAGTCCATGGGGTTACAAAGAGTCAGGCTCCACTGAACACTCTACAGAGATGTTAGCAGCGTTGAAGCTGAACAACTCTGACTAAGACATCTGCATCCCCTGACTGAGTGTATTGTGCTGACTTCACATAGAGTGAAGCAAAGGGCACAAGTTATATATATTCATTATATATATATTATATTATATATATTCATTCAATATATATTATATATATTCAGTAACACCAGAACTGTGTTATTCCCATAGCTGCACCATCCCTGAGTGAATGCTTCCTTAACCAAACACATTTTTCCCTGAATTACTCTCTGATTTGGGTAGTTTACTCTTATTAATATTTAATTGATAGTCACAGTTTTGTGAGTATTTTTTCCCTATGGATGATGATAATGAGTTACATTTTCTGCCTCACGATTCCTGCCAAGATTCCCCAGGTTTAGCAAAACAAAAAACAAACAAAAAAACTTTCATCTAACTAGCGCACTAACTCCTCACTCTTTTCTCTGTTTCATGTTCCCGGTTCATATACCCCCATCCAAGTGACTTCACCTTTTGCAGCTGTCAGAATAATCTGTCCAGAAAATGGGCCTCACCTTGTCACTCACATGCCTGCAAACCTTCTGAACGGCTGCCCCTTGCCATCCTGATGAGAAGCAAGCTGTTCCCTTCAGCAGAGCAGAGCACAGCCTCTCCCTCCAGCCCCCGCCTCGCTCCGCAGCCCGAGCTGCTGTCCCAGTGCTCCCTCCTCACTGGGTTCCTCCAGTTCTTTACACCAGTCGCTAGACTCTCACCTCAGTGACTGTGTTTCCACCTGCCTCTAGCTTTATAGGTTTATTCTTTACCTTTGTCAACTCTCTAACTCCCATGTGGCTCGTTTACCACTTCCTCTAGGAAACTTCTCTAATCTTTCCAGGTAGGGTTACTCCTGTAACAGCCTGTCTATATTTCTATCATTAGCCTTCCCAGGTTGTTTTAAAAGCAGACCTTTGTGTGTTCCTCTGAATTCCATGAAGTCATGACCTAACTCCCTAACCAGGAACCCGGAAGATGTCTGTGTCTTAATTGTTGTAAAGTGCTCAAGTGAATGAATGAGTGTCTGGATGTGTCTCTTCACTGTTGCGAGTGAATTGAATTAATCTGAGTGGACTAGTGAGTCCTGACTGACTCACAGAGTAAGCCTAGAATCATGTACTCTGTAATTTCTGTATGGCAATCATTAAAACAAAGTTTACCCTTTTTTTCTATTAACCTGTTTGTTTATATGGATTCAAATTACTAATGATTCAAGGAGATCTGAGTATTGAAACATACAGTCTGAGTACTATTATCCTGTGAATTTCCAATTGATCTTTGGTCCAAGGCACAGCTGAATGTAGCAGAAACAAGTAATAATATGCGCAATACCAGTATTGAGCAACTATCCTAAGTCAAGTACTATGCTCAGAAATAAAAGGTTTTTTCACCTAACCTGTAAAATAGAATGATAATCATTCCCAGTTTACATATGGCAAAATTTTCAGGAGGAAACCGAGGCATAGAGAGGTTAAATAACATTTCCCAAATGTAAAAATTGACCAGGTAGTACATAAAGAAGCAGGCATTCAATCCAATCAGGAGCTTTAACTTCTGCTGAGAACAGTCTGGCTGGCCTTCCATATCCAAAGCTGGATCCACAGTTGGTTGAATTTGAGAATGTGGAGCCATCAAATACAGAGGGCAAGCCCTACTAGGCCATTTTCTGTAAGGGATTGACAATTCGCAGATTTTGGTATGGTGAATGGTTCCGTACCCAATTCCCCCACAGATACCAAAGAGGACTGTATTTTCCGGCACACCTACATACTGGCAAATTAATACCTAAGCCTTTAATTTAAGCTCAAAGATTCAGTTCAGTTCAGTCGCTCAGTAGTGTCCAACTCTTTGCAACCCCATAAACTGCAGCACTCCAGGCCTCCCTGTCCATCACCAACTCCTGGAGTTCACCCAAACTCATGTCCATTGAGTCAGTGATGCCATCCAGCCATCTCATCCTCTGTCGTCCCTTTCTCCTCCTGCCCCCAATCCCTCCCAGCATCAGAGACTTTTCCAATGAGTCCACTCTTCATATGAGGTGGCCAAACTACTGGAGTTTCAGCTTTAGCATCATTCCTTCCAAAGAAATCCCAGGGCTCATCTCCTTCAGAATGGACTGGTTGGATCTCCTTGCAGTCCAACGGACTCTCAAGAGCTTTCTCCAACACCACAGTTTAAAAGCATCAATTCTTTGGCACTCAGCTTTCTTCACAGTCCAACTCTCACATCCATACATGACCATAGGAAAAACCATAGCCTTGACTAGACGGACCTTTGTTGGCAAAGTAATGTCTCTGCTTTTGAATATGCTATCTAGGTTGGTCATAACTTTCCTTCCAAGGAGTAAGTGTCTCTTAATTTCATGGCTGCAGTCACCATCTACAATGACTTTGCAGCCCCCAAAAATAAAGTCTGGCACTGTTTTCACTGTTTCCCCATCTATTTTCCATGAAGTGATGGGACCGGATGCCATGATCTTCATTTTCTGAATGTTGAGCTTTAAGCCAACCTTTTCACTCTCCACTTTCACTTTCATCAAGAGGCTTTTGAGTTCCTCTTCACTTTCTGCCATAAGAGTGGTGTCATCTGCATATCTGAGGTTTTTGATATTTCTCCCGGCAATCTTGATTCCAGCTTGTGCTTCTTCCAGTCCAGCATTTCTCATGATGTACTCTGCATATAAGTTAAATAAGCAGGGTGACAATATACAACCTTGACGTACTCCTTTTCCTATTTGGAACCAGTCTGTTGTTCCATGTCCAGTTCCAACTGTTGCTTCCTGACCTGCATACAGATTTCTCAAGAGGCAGGTCAGGTGGTCTGGTATGCCCATCTCTTTCAGAATTTTCCACATTTTATTGTGATCCACACAGTCAAAGGCTTTGGCATAGTCTGTAAAGCAGAAATAGATGTTTTTCTGGAACTCTCTTGCTTTTTCCATGATCCAGCAGATGTTGGCAATTTGATCTCTGGTTCCTCTGCCTTTTCTAAAACCAGCTTGAACATCAGGAAGTTCACGGTTCATGTATTGCTGAAGCCTGGCTTGGAGAATTCTGAGCATTACTTTACTAGCGTGTGAGATGAGAGCAATTGTGTGGTAGTTTGAGCATTATTTGTCATTGCCTTTCTTTGGGATTGGAATGAAAACTGACCTTTTCCAGTCCTGTGGCCACTGCTGAGTTTTCCAAATTTACTGGCATATTGAGTGCAGCACTTTCACAGCATCATCTTCCAGGATTCAAAATAGCTCCACTGGAATCCCATCACCTCCACTAGCTTTGTTTGTAGTGATGCTTTCTAAGGCCCACTTAACTTCACATTCCAGGATGTCTGGCTCTAGGTCAGTGATCACACCATCATGATTATCTGGGTCATGAAGATATCTTTTGTACAGTTCTTCTGTGTATTCTTGCCACCTCTTCTTGATATCTTCTGTTTCTGTTAAGTCCATACCATTTCTGTCCTTTATTTAGCCCATCTTTGCATGAAATGTTCCCTTCAGTTCAGTTCAGTTCAGTTCAGTCGCTCAGTCATGTCCTTGGTATCTCTAATTTTCTTGAAGAGATCTCTAGTCTTTCCCATTCTGTTGTTTTCCTCTATTTCTTTGCATTGATCACTGAGGAAGGCTTTCTTATCTCTTCTTGCTAGTCTTTGGAACTCTGCATTCAGATGCTTATATCTTTCCTTTTCTCCTTTGCTTTTCACTTCTCTTCTTTTCACAGCTATTTGTAAGGCCTCCCCAGACAGCCATTTTGCTCTTTTGCATTTCTTTTCCATGGGGATGGTCTTGATCCCTGTCTCCCGTACAATGTCACGGACCTCCATCCATAGTTCATCAGGCACTCTGTCTATCAGATCTAGTCCCTTAAATCTATTTCTCACTGCCACTGTATAATCATAAGGGATTTGATTTAGTTCATCCCTGAATGGTCTAGTGGTTTTCCCTACTTTCTTCCATTTAAGTCTGAATTTGGCAATAAGGAGTTCATGATCTGAGCCACAGTCAGCTCCCGGTCTTGTTGTTGTTGACTGTATAGAGCTTCTCCATCTTTGGCTGCAAAGAATATAATCAATCTGATTTCTGTGTTGACCATCTGGTGATGTCCATGTGTAGAGTCTTCTCTTGTGTTGTTGGAAGAGGGTGTTTGCTATGACCAGTGCGTTCTCTAAGCTCAAAGATTAGTTCTAGCTAATTACTCCTTGCATGCATGTCATTTGTTGCTTCAGTTGCGTCTGACTCTTTGTAACCATATGGACCATAGCCTTCCAGGCTCCTCTGTCCATGGTTGCCATGCCTTTTTTCATGGGATTTTCATGACCCAGGGATCAAACCAATGTCTTTATATCTCCTGCAATGTCAGGCAAGTCCTTTCCCTCTAGTGCCACTTGGGAAATGGGAATTACTCCTTGATGATGATTAAATGTGATTATGTGAACAAAAGCACATGGTAAGTGGTACACAGTAAAGGTTAGCTACTAGAATTATTATTAAGCTTTCAGATTAAAACACTGATCTTTTTGCTTCATAGTTTCCCCCACTCCCCCACCCCAGAATGTCATATAGTTGACATCATATAGCATGTAGCATTTTCAGATTGGGATCTTTTTTTTTTTAAGATTTATTTATTTATTTGTTGTATTTTGGGGCTGTGGTGGGTCTTTGTTGCTGCAGGCAGGCTTTGTCTAGTTGAGGAGAGTGGGGGCTTCTCTTCATTGTGGTGTGTGGGCTTCTCATTGTGGTAGCTTCTCCTGGTCTGGAGTCCAGTCTCTAGACGTGAGAGCTTCAGTGGTTGTGCTATGTGGGCTCAGTAGCTGTGGCCCGCGGGCTCCATAGCATCAGCTCAGGAGTTGCAGCACACAGGCTGCAGGGCGTATGGGATCTTCTTGGACTGTGGATTGAACATGTGTACCCTGCATTACAAGGCAAATATCTAGGGAAAACCCCCAGATTGGATTCTTTTCATAGGAATATGCCTTTAAGATTCTTTCATGTCTTTTCATGGTTTCATTTCTTTTTAGGACTAAATAATATTCTGTTGTCTAAATGTACCATAGTTTATTTATCCACTCATCTACCAAAGGACATCTTCCTTGCTTTCAAGTTTCAGCAATTATGAGTAAAGTTTCAGGTTTTTTTTCATAGACATACATTTTCAACTCCCTTGAGTAAAATACCAAGGAATATAATTGTTGGATCATCTGATAGGAGTATGTTTAGTTTTCTAAGAAACTGCCAAACAGCAAACCACAAAACGAAACACCAAAGCCTTCCAAAGTAGATGAACCATATTGCATTCTCACCAGCAATGGTTGAAAGTTCCTGTTATTTCAGATCCTTGCCAGTGTTGGGTGGTGTCAGGGTTCTGGATTTGGCCATTCTGTTAGGTATATGGTGGTATTTCATTGCTATTTTAATTTTCTTTTCTTGATGATTTGTGATATGGAACATCTTCTTATATGCAGATTTTCCATCTGTATATCTTCTATGATGAGGTGTCCATTAAAGTCTTTGGCTCATTTTTTAATTGGTTTATCTTCTTATTGTTCAGATATAAGAGTCCTGTGAATGTTTTGGTAACAGCCCTTTATCAGTTGCGTTGTGCTGTGTATGCTTAGTCTCTCAGTCGTGTCTGACTCTTTGCAACCCCGTGAACTGTAGCTCGCCAGGCTCTTCTATCCATTGTGGTTTCCCGGGCAAGAATACTAGAGTAGGTTGCCATGCCCTTTTCCAGGGAATCTTCCCAACCCAGGGATGGAACCCAGGTCTTCCACATTGCAGGAGGATTCTTTACCATCTGAGCCATCAGGGAAGCCCAGATGTATTGAATATAAATATTTTCTCCCAGTTTTGTGGTTTGTCTTCTCATTCTCTAGACATTGTCTTTAACAGAGCAGAAGTTTTAATTTTAATGAAATTCTGCTTATTAATTATTTCTTTTGTCAGTTTTGTCTTGCTGTTACACCAAAAAGATCGTAGTCAAGGACATCTGGATTTTCTCCTATGTTATTTTAAAGGAATTTTCCAGTTTTTTTGTGTTTTACATTTAGGACTATGATCCATTTTGAGTTTTGTGTGTGTGTGTGTGTGTGTGAAGAATGTATTCTGTGTCTAGATAATTTTTTTGCATATAAATATCCAATTGCTCTAGCACCCCTTGTTGAAAAGACTGTCTTTGTCCCTTTGTCAAAATCCAGTTGACTATATTCATATTCATATATTTCTGGGCCCTCTATTCTGTTCCAACAAGTATTTCTTAGAAAAATCAATTTTTAATTTTGCGGTCTTTAGAATTTGTCATAGTGTTTTGCTCTTTAAAAGGATAAATAGCTTTGCACATCAATTAAGGAAAATGGTAGTAAGATAGGTGTGATAGAAGTTTAAGTAGTTAAAAAGCATGTCAGCTTATGGAGTCTCATTTCAAGTGAGTTTTGATAAATGAAGTAATACTGACAGTGGATCTTGAAGGGCAAGTAAAAATTCTGTCATTTTTATTTTATTCATTTATCAAAATTTTGCTGAATGCCTCCAAGGGTTAAATGTTGGATGAATCAGTTAGGATGCACTGTCGGTCAAACAGGCTGAGTCCCTGTCCTCATACATCTGACATTCATTAACAAGAATCCGTGAATAAGTGATATATGATGTGAGGTCTTTGATAAGGACCATGGAGAAAACACTACCAACAACTCACATAAATAATTTCAGACACGATCATGTTTTATAAATGGTGATCTAGAAGTTTCTCTGAGGAGTTAATACTGTGAGGAAAGAGGAATACTGCATATGGGGATGTGCATTTCAGGCAGAGAAACATGCAAATGCCAAAGCCATGAGACAGGAACATGCTTGATATTTTTGAGGAACAGTGTGGAGATCAGTAAACTATTGTGCAATCATTGAATGGAAGTAAAAGTAGGAAGTGTAGTCAGAGCCATCACCTGGGGCCAGATCTCAGTCTTAACTGAGAAAACTGCTGGTGTAAGAGTTATGGAGTCTAAGTTCTCTCTGCCTGCCAGTGAGTTGGAGATGAAGTGTTGAGGCAAGGAGTACTTTATTCAGAAACCTGACAGACCAAGAATATGGCAGACTAATGGCTTCCCTGGTAGTTCAGCAGGTAAAGAAACTTCCTGCAATGCGGGAAACCTGGGTTTGGTCCCTGGGTTGGGAAGATGCCCTGGAGGAGGGCATGGCAAGCCACTCCAGTATCTTGCCTGAAGAATCCCCATGGACAGAGGAGCCTGGTGGGCTACAGTCCATGGGGTTGCAAGAATCGGGCAAGACTGAGCGACTAAGCACAGCACACAGCAATGTCTTAAAATAGCAAACTTGTCTGGGTCCAGATGCCAGGTTCCTTGGTGGCTCAAATGGTAAAGAATCTCCCTGCAATGCAGGAGACCTGGGTTCTATCCCTGGGTGGGGAAGATCTCCTGGAGGAGGAAATGGTGAGCCACTCAAGTGTTCTTGCCTGGAGAAGTCCATGGACAGAGGAGCCTGGAGTGCTTACAGTCTTTGGGGTCACAGAGAGTCCGACAGGACTGAGTGACTAACACTTTATAGAACAGAGATGGGGGGAAGTGGGGATACAAAGTAGAAAGGCAGAATAGAAAGGGAAAGATGGTTAGGAAGGAAAGTAAAAAGGGCCATCAGCCTTGCAAGTCATCTCTGGGAAGGGATGTGTTCATCTCTTCTTGCCTGAAGCCACTCACAGATGGGCAGGGTCAGATTAACTCCCTGTGAGCAGAATAAAAGGCACTTTAGTTTAACAGTCAGGCAGAGGGGCAGGGTCCTCTGGGGCAGGCCATTATGTATGATCTTAATAACAGAAGCACCTACAAGCAAGTCAAAGAACAGTTCCAATGTGGTGTCAGAATTGGTTCTTCTCTGCAGCAAAGAGTGTTTTAAGCAGAAGGAATAAGGTGTAGGAAGACTTGCAAACAGGAATAAGGATGGTTTGAAGATTTTTCAAGCAGTTTTTGTAACTTGCAGTATAGGAAAGAATTAAGAAATAATAGTGTGAAGATTTTCAGCAACTTTAGAGGGAGAATCGCATAAGGAGTTTGTGTTGGAGTATGACGTATCATGGAGAAGGAAATGGCAACCCACTCCAGTATTCTTGCCTGGAGAATCCCATGGACGGAGGAGCCTGGTAGGCTGCAATCCATGGGGTTGCTAAGAATCGGGCACGACTGAGCGATTTCACTTTCACTTTTCACTTTCACGCATTGGAGAAGGAAATGGCAACCCGCTCCAGTATTCTTGCCTGGAGAATCCCAGGGATGGGGGAGCCAGGGGCTGCTGTCTATGGGGTTGCACAGAGTCGGACATGACTGAAGTAACTTAGCAGCAGCAGCAGCATGAAGTATCACATTTGATTTTTAGCAGGATCACTCTTAGCAGAAGGGAGAGGCGCAGTTGGAGAGGGGCAAGCCTGAAGGCCAGGAAACCAGCTAGGAGACTATTATAGTAAAATAATCAGAATTAGGACAGAAAGGTGACATTATACACTGTTAAACAGTGTAAGTTTCTGATCAACGAAAGCACAATGTAAGGTTCTCACTGGCAAGGACATGAATTTCTTAGTATCAGTATCCTGAGTATAAAAAATCACCAATATTTTTGCGATCCCAGGGACTATACAGTCCATGGAATTCTCCAGGCCAGAATACTGGAGTGGGTAGCCTTTCCCTTCTCCGGGGGATCTTCCCAACTCAGGGATGCGAACCCAGGTCTCCTTCATTACAGGCAGATTCTTTACCAGCTGAGCCACAAGGGAAGCCCTTCACTTTCACTTAAAGAAGCTGGTTGTTTTGATTTGAAATGTGTATTATATAAAATAAATAAATAAAGATAGTGAAACCCTTACATAATCACAAAGAAATATTATAGCTGTAGGAAAAGAAAATGTAAGTTTCTGTTAAAATATACACATTGATAGATGAAAAAAATTCTAAAACATTGGAGAAGAGTATAATAGGCAAGATTTCTACCAAAATTGGTTTAAGTTGACAGTAAATGAATGTAATTAAATTTATGTTGTCTTGAAACAGAAGAATTCTGACACGTTTGTAGTCGCTGTTGTTCAGGGTAACAGGGGAAATAGTTTTGGTTAGTTGGATCCAGTGTAACGATAATTAAGACTTTGAAAGAAACCCTGCTGGTCACTATAATTCATCAAATAATTCTACATAGCTTGATGCCATTATACAAGGCCTTTTCCATCCCCTTAGGCAAAGTAAAAACCATTTGGAAACATTTCATGGAAGAGTAACACAAACAATTAAGGTGTAATATGGCTAAATGACAGTTTAAAAACACTTAAAAGTCTTAATTGAAATAAGAATACTTGTAAAACTGGCTTGAGGTGGTAGAAGAATTACTTAGATTAATGTGAGTAAAATAAGAGATAATGACATGAAATTAAGTAAATCATGCTGACCCTAGAGTTTGTTGATCATCAAAGATACAAATGAATGCATTAAAATCACTTTCTTTCAAGAGTTTAAGTGTAAAGATTTACTATTGTCAGGAGAGTGTGTAATTTCCTCTGTTCTCTCTCACTGCAGCAAAAATTTGAAGAGAGGACAGACCAGTCGTATAGCTCAGTTTTATTGGCAAGCAAAGGAAAATACATCCTCAAGACGTGAGGGCAGGCTGACCCAAAAGATGCAAAGAGAAGAGAAACCCCTGGCTCAATTTTAGCTCCTCTTTTTATGTTTTTGTTCCTCCTCCCTGAACCTGCCCTGTGTAGATTGGGATAGCCAGGAGGGCTGTTTTTTCACCTGAGGTCCTCACTCTGATCTTCAGAGTTTCCTTTGTTCTATTTTCCCAGGCTTTTCCCTTCTCTGTCTTTTAGCCACCACCATTTTGTACTCCTTTTTCCTATTCTAATATTTTCCTAATATTCTAATATTTTCCTTTAGTAGTTCATCAGTGAGACAAGTTGAATCACTGGGATATGAGTTTAAAATGCTCAGGAAATCAAGTTTGGCTAGTAACCTAGAGTCAGAAGTATGCCTTACATCATCCATTTCAAGAGAAAAAAAAAATCAAAGCAAAACAAGTTACTGAACAGATGGGAAAATGATGAATATTTACATTTTCATTTTTCTAATGTTTTTAATGTTTTTCATTAATGTAGTCCAGTCTCCTATTTCATTTAGAAGTTGGTATATGAATAACTAGATGAAGAAATGTCAGAGGAAAAAGATTAGTCTGAAGTAGTTAGTTCTCATTAGAAACATTGTATTATGGGTTATGGGTGAGCTCTTTATAATGAACACCAATAGCATTTTGAGCACTAATGAAAATTATTTTTGCATGTATATATTTATATGTGTGTGCATCTCATTTACTTTTAAACAAGGAGACTGTTAGGTAGGTAGAATGGGAAACAGGAGTCCAGAATGATGGTGGCTAAAAGACAAGGAAGGGAAAAGCCTGCAAAAATAGAACAAAGGAAGTTCCAAGGACCGGAGTGAGGACCTCAGGTAGAACAAACAGCACTCCTGGCTAGCCTGGCTAGCCCCATTTACCTACGGCAGGCCCGGGGGGAGAAAACATATAAAAAGAGGAGCCAAAGGGCCCGGGGTGTCTCTCTCCTGCGCTCGCGCGCTATCGCACTCCCCAACTGTCTTCGCTTCCCGTCTTTGGATCAACATTCCCTCACACCTCAAGGATATATTTTCCTGCTATTTTCTAAATAAAATAGAGCTGTAACAGAACTGTAACACTGATCTGTCTAAGAGCTATAACATGGCCTGTTTGAGACCTGAGAGCTTTAACATGGTCTGTCCAGGACGGAGAGCAATAACACCATCAGTCAGAGAGCGATCATAGGGTCCATCGGAGAGCTATGACACGCCAAGGACTCTAACATCCGTCGCTTCAAATTTTTGTTGAGACGAGACAGAACTGAGAAGAATATACTTGCCTGACATCTATCCTTGTCTTTTAGCCACCACCATTCTGAACTCCTGTTTCCTATTCTGACTACCTAACAGAGACATTGTAAGTATTTATACTTGGTTGATTGTAGACTTACATGGTAAAGAGTTACCAGAGTTACCATCATCAAACCCGCCTTACTCTCATCATCCTTTACAGAACACCCCGCAGTCAAGCATTTACCATCTAGCAGTGGAAACAAAACAAAACAATTTCTCTAAACTAATTTTTGAAAACTAGACCAGCAGAAGTGTGAATGTCCCAGACCACAGCTCTGCACATTTGACAATTAGGTTTCTGACCTCTTTACTCCAACCACAGCAAAATGTCTAAATTCTTTGTCACCTTTCCTTAAATGATTGCTAATTTCAAGCCCCTCAGGCAGAGTGAAGATACAAAATTGTCTTCTATTTCTCCTAATCTTAAATATAAATAGATTTAAAAAAAAGATATTTGAGGGAAACCTGAAGAACAACAACAACAAAATGATAGGAACAATGGTTAACCACAAAGAAATTGACTCCAGAGAAAAGAGAAATGATAAAAAGAGCAGAAAGTAACATGTCAAGAATTTTGAAGGGTCTGAGATTTTACCCTACTCACCTTGAGTAGTCTGCCATGATTTTGTAGATGCTGAGACATGATGCTTTTGAGTCAGAGATAAAGTACTACTGACAACAATAGCTGTGTACAGAATATTTACTTGTTTGTTTTTTTTTTTTCCATCAGTTTGTTAAGCCTTTATTCCCAGAGTTTGATGCAAATACTGCCAAGTGGTACCTTGTTATACAATGGATTGAGTTACAGGACAGAAACTCTGGTTTGGGGAATTTTCAAAATAGGCAAACAGTCTGCTTGACATTTGTATCAAAGTAAGGGATTCCCTTGTGTTTCAGCAGTAAAGAATCCACCTGCCAATGTAGGAGATGCAGGTTTGATCCCTGGGTCAGTAAGGGATCAAACCTGTATCTCCTGAAAGATCCCCTGGAGAAAGAAATGGCAAACCACTCCAGTACTCTTGCTTGGGAAGTCCCATGGAAAGAGGAGCCTGGCAGGGTACAGTCCATGGGGTCACAAAGTGTCAGGCACGACTTAGCAACTAAACCACCACCAAGTCAATATTATTAAACTGGACAGTAAACAGACCTCCTCTTTGTTCCAAAGGGAGACTATATCTTTCAAAGCTTTTATCTATACATTCTTGAAAAGATAATGTGGAGTGAAGGATGCCCACTTCCATTTACAAGATGTGCAGGAATGTGAAACCCTTTGAATATTACCTAGAAACATGTGAAAAGTTGGTATATGCACAAAATTCAAAAAGGACACTATCAAAAGTGGACAGAAAAAAATGTCTTTTTAGAATTTAAATTTAGAATTTAAAAATAATTGATTTATTTAAAAAATGGTGCAAGTGGCAGGAAATTGAGTTTCCCAGAATATAGCATGATTTTTAAAGAAGACAACGTGAAAAAAAGACAACATGAATCTCCACACTGTTCTCCATAGTGACTGTACTAGTTTGCATTCCCACCAACAGTGTAAGAGGGTTCCCTTTTCTCCACACCCTCTCCAGCATTTATTGCTTGTAGACTTTTGGATCGCAGCCATTCTGACTGGCGTGAAATGGTACCTCATAGTGGTTTTGATTTGCTGATAATGAGTGATGTTGAGCATCTTTTCATGTGTTTGTTAGCCATCTGTATGTCTTCTTTGGAGAAATGTCTGTTTAGTTCTTTGGCCCATTTTTGATTGGGTCATTTATTTTTCTGGAGTTGAGCTGTAGGAGTTGCTTGTATATTTTTGAGATTAATTGTTTGTCAGTTGCTTCATTTGCTATTATTTTCTCCCATTCTGAAGGCTGCCTTTTCACCTTGCTAATAGTTTCCTTTGTTGTGCAGAAGCTTTTAAGTTTAATCAGGTCCCATTTGTTTATTTTTGCTTTTATTTCCAATATTCTTGGAGGTGGGTCATACAGGATCCTGCTGTGATATATGTCGGAGAGTGTTTTGCCTATGTTCTCCTCTGGAAATAGAACTGCCTTATGATCCAGCAATCCCACTGCTGGGCATACACACTGAGGAAACCAGAAGGGAAAGAGACACGTGTACCCCAGTGTTCATCGCAGCACTGTTTATAATAGCCAGGACATGGAAGCAACCTAGATGCCCATCAGCAGATGAATGGATAAGAAAGCAGTGGTACATATACACAATGGAGTATTACTCAGCCATTAAAAAGAATACATTTGAATCAGTTCTAATGAGGTGGATGAAACTGGAGCCTATTATACAGAGTGAAGTAAGCCAGAAAGAAAAATACCAATACAGTATACTAACACATATATATGGAATTTAGAAAGATGGTAACAATAACCCTGTGTACGAGACAGCAAAAGAGACACTGATGTATAGATCAGTCTTATGGACTCTGTGGGAGAGGGAGAGGGTGGGGAGATTTGGGAGAATGGCATTGAAACATGTATAATATCATGTATGAAATGAGTCACCAGTCCAGGTTCGATGCACGATACTGGATGCTTGGGGCTGGTGCACTGGGACGACCCAGAGGGAGGGTATGGGGAGGGAGGAGGGAGGAGGGTTCAGGATGGGGAACACAGGTATACCTGCGGCGGATTCATTTTGATATTTGGCAAAACTAATACAATATTGTAAAGTTTAAAAATAAAATAAAATTTAAAAAAATAAATAAATAAAAAATAAAATTCTCTTTTATCCTGGAAAAAAAAAATGACAACATGAGGTCAATATGAAATGATAAGATATGTTAAGGATCAATCCAATAAACTTAACATTCAAATAATATAACTTCCAGAAAGAAACTACAGAGATAGCAAAAGTACAGAAATTATCTGAGAAATAATACAAGAGAATTTTCCAGAGAAAGAAAGATGTAGGACTTCAAATTCTCCCACCAAATTGAGACAATAAAAACGTTCTGGCTGGAATGCATAGTGGTGCACTTTTAGAGTGTAAAGAAAGGTGCAGAATATAATAATATGACAAAGTACCTGAAAATTTCAGGAAGAAGGAAAGCTATTTAAATAGTTATTCTCCAACCATGAAATAAACATGGTCAACTTAGAAAAAGGAAGTCACTGAGTTTAAAGAAACATAATAAAACATATCAGAGTGAACAAGAATCTGAAAGACAATAGTCATATGGTCTTTCTTGTGCTAGCAAGAAAAGAGACAATTTTATAACTTTAAAACTAACACATGAATAATAAATACGTAAGTTAATAAAGGTATGCCAGTAATTCATGGTCAAACAGGAGGGAAAACTTATTTTGAATGACTTTCATAGAAGTGAAGGGAATCCACTTGACCTGTCCCCTTAGAAAGGCAGCGAAGTCATGTTTTACCATAGAGAAGGACAACTTTCCTTAGCCCCTGACTTGCTGTTGTAGTGTACTATATTCTCATCATCAAAATGATATCAGTGCTGCTAAGTGGTTTTCAGTATTTTGAGTCAATTTGTAACAAATCATGTGACTGTAAAATACAAAACACTGTGAACATTATCAAACATTACAATGTAAAATTAAGGGCAGCTGACACATGTGGGGAAGAGAGGTACAAAGTCTGTCTTACAAAGTGTAAGCTTGATTACCTAAGATAAAATTTTAATTGTATTATGAAAAGCCTAACAGTAAACACATATTGAATTAAAATAGCAACATAAAATGAGTGGGTGGTAGGAAAAATGAAAAGAAAGTCATCTAATTCTCATATATAATACCATATATGTGTGTGTGTGTGTGTGTGTATATATATATATATATATATATATGGTGATTAATATTAATGAATCAGAAAATTACCCAGAGATATGGAAGTAACTACCAGAGGAAGTAAAAGGAAAAAATAGTTAAAAGTGTTTGCCTCTGGGAAGTAGCACTGGGGATGGTTAAGGATTCAGCGGGACCATTATTTTTCATTATACTTCTGTACAACTATTATTAAAATTCCTATGTGTACAGTATATTAGCATTGTAAAATTATTCATTCTGTATGAAAATTTTTAAAAGGCAGGCAATCTTAATTATAGTATTTCCCTTATGTGTTGGAATGAGGTCATGCTTTAAAAATCAGAATCATAGAAACCTAGAAAATTGTAAACTGTAGTTATATTTTAATTTGAATATAGTTTGACTATATTTTTGAGAAATAGTGTAATATATTTGAGAATTATGTTATTCATGAACTGTATGCTCTTAGTAATCTTAATCCATTTCTTTGGTAGTAATTTAGAATTTATTTTCTAAAATGAACTTTTGGTTCACTTTCTTTTCTCTGGTAATAAGATGTTATTACTGAAGCTATTAATGGATGTAATTTTATAAGTATTTACTGAGAACATAAGCCTGGTTTTACATTTCTACACTGCCTTCAAAAAATGCATACTTATCTTTTTTTTTTTTTCTTGAAACTTTATTTCTGCCTACTAGTTCCAGCAACTTTTATAATGGGGATCTTCAGACTAATCCAAAGGGCAATTTACACTTAACCTTTTTTAACAGAATTCCCTAAGCAGGATGTCTCAGCAGCTCATTTACAATTCTCACTACAGACAACAGACTACAGCTTGTCTCCAAGATTGGCTTTATGAATTGTAACCACAGGAGTAGACAGTAAGGATTTTGCACTCATTGCAGCTTGGCAGAGGGATTATACTTCAAGCTGCTTTCCCTGGAGTCCAGTCAAATAGAATCAGGGGTGAGCAAATTACTGACCTTTTGCTACTGAGCTGCCATGAACTTTATGCAAAGAGACCCTTTCCTGAGGAAGGGCAAGAAATAACTTTAGTGTCTTTTTCTGATCTATGAAGAAGTCTCTCTGTCTCTGTTGATTTTTCATAGTCTTTTCCTCTGTCTCCTCTCACTCTGTCTGTCTCTCTTTCCCCCTGAAAGACAGACAGATACACAGAAATTATGGGAGGCATTGATTGAACATATTGAGGGGAAATCACAGAGTCTTCTTCAAAAATCCTGATCTGAGTGATAGAATGGTTGGGCATATTCTATAATTACACCCTTCAGTGCATTTCTTCAGAAGCACCCAAATCCTGCAGTGGGAAAATTGCTGTCTGTTTCTCAAAGGACTTGGACTCAAAATCAGCTAGAGAAAGCAAATAAATCTATGAGATCTTGAGATAATTACAGGCACATAATAAACATTTAATGGAGGAAGGAGTAAATGCAACTTGGCATAATCCTTGGAATCACAGTAAAACAAATGTTAATAAAACATGATACCTCAAGGCATTAGGCCATTAATTCCTATGGATGATTGATGGAGAATATTTTTCAGTGTCAACATTAAAATTTGATCTTAATTTTGAGCCTGTATAGAAATAGAAAGCTGAAATCTAGACCTTCCTTATCAAAGTTATTTCACTTGAGAAATGATTTTACCCTATTTTGCACAACTTCTTAAAATCTTCTGTAAACTGTGAACAGTTAATACTCTAAAATTTCAAATAAGAATATTCAAGTCAGACTGTAGCCTCAAATACAATGTAGAAATTTCTCCTGTTCAATTTGGAAAGAAGATTCTTTGTAGTCTTATATATATGTGTATATATATAAATATATATGTATATACTATGTATATATACCTACTATGTATGTATATATATAATTATCTTCTATATAAAACATGAAGGCAGGAGAAAAAGGGGACGACAGAGGATGAGATGGCTGGGTGGCATCACCTACTCAATGGACATGAGTTTTGAACTCCGGGAGTTGGTGATGGACAGGGAGGCCTGGCGTGCTGCGATTCATGGGGTCACAAAGAGTTGGACACGACTGAGCGACTGAACTGAACTGAACTGAATGTATATAAATGTTTAAAATTTCACACCTAGTTTGAATTTTATAGACATTTTCTCTATTACTTTGTTCCTTAAGATCAAGGGAGTTTGAAATGTAAAAATAGCTTTTGAATGAGAAGATCACAGAAAAAGCTAATGCATGTGAATGTGTGTCATAGCCATTGAATTATATACTTAGTAAACATATTTTCAAATTTCAGTATAGAAAATAAATTTCCTTTAAATACTCACTTATAACTTAGAAAATAATTTGTGCAGGTTTAAATGTATTCCTTGAAGTCAGTGGGGTGAATATCATTATTATTATTATTTTGAGATATGGGATTTACTACAAGAACAGAGGTACAGAGAACAATAGAAGTACATTTTTTTCAGAAAATACATTAATAATATGCTCTTTGATGTCTATTAAAATTGTATAATATTTGTGGCCTAATGTGGCTAAACTGTGGATTTATTTTCTGTTTGATTTACTTAGTAGGTAGGTAGGTAGATAGATAGCTAGATTAGATTCAAAAGTAACTGAAGCAATGTCTTACCTAATATTGATTCAGACTTCTTTCATGACCACTCAATTCCATATATAAATTATTTCAAACTCTTAGATGTTTGAATCCAACACCGTAGATGCTTCCACATATACTGAAGTTTTCAAATTGCTCTTTTCACACAGAAGTGCTTTTTGTCACCTAACGTGATATTTTGAGACTGTCACATGCTTGGAGACCATGCTGCCTCCAAGGTGGCAAATAGCAGAAGGAATTTCATCACTTGCAGGGGAAGGGAATTAGGTAGCAGAGACATCAGGGAGCTGAGACTGAGCTCTTTCTCTGTACCCGAGTCCTGCTCCAGGGTTCAAACAGTCCAGCCAGGAGTCTCCTGAGTCCAGACTTGAGGGGAGGCAGGTGCTTGAATTGTGTTCCCTATTTCCCATTTTCCAGTGAACATCAGTGAAGGTTCTCACCTACCCCCGCCTTGTAAAGGTGTTGCTAACCTTCACCTGTAAAACATAGTGACTATGTAATAATTGCTTTCCTTTACATGTAATAAGGATTTCAACTTTTGTATATCAGACATGTATCTCTATTAGACTTTCAAAGCATTTTCAGAAGTGCTGTATTTAGGAAAGTGATGAGCTGCTCATAAAGCTGTTATTAAATATATTAAATATTGGTAAATATAATATATCTTTAATATATTTAACATATATTAAATATTAGAAGTAATTTTCAGCCCTTAAAACAATACTAGGGGGGAACTTACTTGGCATTTGATAATGCCCACATTTGAAGAGATTCAAAAAGTGTTCACATGTATCACCTGCCTGTTGTAGAAATGACTTAGAGTGATTTGCTAATGGAAGAGTTGACCTCATTTTTATGTTTATCAACAAAAAAATTCATGCTCAGACTAGAGTGAAAGAGTTTCATTTCACCTCCTACAAAAGGAATGCCAAGCTAATAGGAGCCAAAGTCCCCAGAGATTGTTTTTTTCTTTTCTTTTTTTAAATGTATGGTTGTGCTGGGTTTTTGCTGCTGTGTGGAATTTTCTCTCATTGTGGCGAGTAGGGGCTCCTCTCTAGTTGCAGTGCACGGGTCTCTCTGCTGCAGAGCTCGGGCTCCGGGCATGGAGGCTTTGGTAGCTGCAGCACTTGGGCTCAGCAGTTGTAGCTCCCAGGCACTAGAGCACAGGCTCAGAAGTTGTGGCATAGGGGCTTAGTTGCTCCATGATATGTGGGATCTTCCCAGACCAGGGATCAAACCCATGTCTCCTGCATTGGCAGTGCTTCTTTATCATAAGTCAGCAGGGAAGACCCTCAGAAATTCCTAAATCAGTCATCTTCTTGGCTTTAAAATAATCACAATTGTAGTGAAAACACCAGTTCCTCTTACCTACAAAGTATATGATGTCACATACCTCAGTTTCCCCAATTATAACCCACATCCCTTCATACAAAACAGAATCTCTTTCTCCTGTCTGTACATCTGTCTGTCTAATACCAACAGGGGGAGGCTATTTGAAGCCCATTTTGAGATATAAAAGTAAGAAAATTATTTTCAGGAATTTTCAGGCACTGTGTAATTTATGCCTTAGAGGAAAACTCCCATGATGAGTGTGTAGGAAAAGCAGAAATTACATGAAACAGGTCCCTCAGAAACTTTTGTTATGGTTTAACTACACCACACGAAGCTAGCCAGAGACCCTTCACTATATCCTCCCCACTTGTCTGGAACACACTCTCATCTAATCGCCCTCTTTGAAAAGAAACCTTCTTTCTTCTGATAGAGCGGATTTGAGCACTACCTGTATTATTCTCTAACTTTCCACAAAGCTAAACCATCTATGATGCATTTTCACTCCTAAAACTAATACTAGAAATAATGCCATAATTAATGAATTTGATGTTTCTTAAAAGATCCCATTTTATATAGGGAAAAGCATATTCATTTTCTGTCTATAATACTGAGGGCCAGAAAGGCTGGTGTGGTTCAGCCCCTCTTCACTAGGCAGTTGTCCAGGTGTGAGCGTCTTTCCCAAAATCGTCTTTTAAACTCAATTTTAATGAACACACTGCTAGAGATGTGCCAGGAAAATTGTTCCTTAACATTTGCCTGCAGGATCGTGACCCCTAATATCTTTACCAGGCTGATAACTCTGGGCAGCGGAGTCAGCCTGCATTCATGAAATCTCTCAGCAGATGTGCTGCTGGAGGGGAGGGACACTGATGTCGCTTGGAAACTGTCACCAGTGAATGCTATTAGCTTGTGTATTATTCCAAATACATTAAGAGAAACTAATGACACCTTTGTTAGCTAATGTGTTTCACCTGCAAAGGGGTCCATTGCATTCTGAATAGGTTTGGGCAGACAGGGGGGAAAAAAACAAAACTGCTATTCTCCCTGATTTCATACACACCATTTACACAATTTGGTGAGTTTTGTCTCTGGGAAATCCATCTTATCCATGCAAGTTACCATAGATCAGTCGTTTGCTTCTTGTTTCCCCTCTTTAAGCTGTAGAGATGTCATACTCTGACTCCCTTTGTGTTTCTTCTTATAAAGGAGACTCTTGATAGTAGATTAAGATATGGATGCCTTTATAAAATGAAGAGCTTGGCAAGGGAGGTGGTGGTGGGGATATGCTTTTGTTATTGCAATACCAAACTTTTTCAAGCACTTAACTACCTTTTGTGATAAAAGACTTCACTGACTTTTTTTTTTCCCCTTCAAGGCATTTTTCCATAGTGCACTTGGATAGTTTCGGTTTGCAGAGGAGTCTTCTGAATGTTCATATTAATGTTTCAGCTGTTTACAAGTTTCAGCATTTGCATGCGGATTCTTTACCAACTCAGCTATCAGGGAAGCCCTTTACCTAATTTAATATGGAGTTAAATTGCTTCTCTAAGAGCTGTGTTGAGAGAAGGAAAAAACTCATGGCTACAGGGCATCCACTAAAAACCTGGCCATGGCAATGGGCTCACAGGTTTTTTGGTAACTTCTTGAGACTTCCATCAACCTTCTGAGTATCTCCTGCATGGCTTTGTCTCCCTGTATAATACAAAGGTCAAAGCTATGGTTTTTCCAGTAGTCATGTATGGGTGTGAGAGTTGGATTATAAAGAAAGCTGAGCACTGAAGAATTGATGCTTTTGAACTGTGGTGCTGGAGAAAATTCTGAGAGTCCCTTGGACTGCAAGGAGATCCAGCCAGTCCATCCTAAAGGAGATCAGTCCTGAGTGTTCATTGGAAGGACTGATGCTAAGCTGAAACTCCAATACTTTGGCCATCTAATGTGAAGAACTGACTCATTGGAAAAGACCCTGATGCTGGGAAAGATTGAAGGTGAGAGGAGAAGGGCACAACAGAGGATGAGATGGCTGGATGGCATCACGGACTCGATGGACATGAGTTTCAGTAAGCTCTGGGAGTTGGTGATGGACAGGGAAGCCTGGCATGCTGCAGTCCACGGGGTCACAAAGAGCTGGACACGACTGAGTGACTAACTGAACTTAACAATAATACAAAGGTAGAGAAATGGAGCATTCAGAACACCATTGTTGTTATTCAGTTGCTCAGTCATGTCCAATTCTTTGTAACCCCATGGATTGCAGCATGCCAGGCTTCCCTGTCCTTCACTGTCTCCCGGAGTTTGCTCAAACTCATGTCCATTGAGTCGATGATGCCATCCAACCCTCTCATCCTCTGTCACCCTCTTCCTGTGCTCAGTCTTTCCCAGCATCAGGGTGTCTTTTATTCTAATAGCCTCAAAATGTATTATTGTTAGGTGTTGCCAGTTTAATTAACCAAGCTTGTGAAAATCTGCCCTCTTTCCCATTAGTGATCTGGTGGATGCGTTTCTGTTCCTCTTTTTGGAGGGACGACCCTGCGGCATGCATCTTTCTTCTGGCAGTCTTGCCCTTTAACCATCATGACTTCCTGTCATATGGTTGATACGACTCCATCTGTTTTAGCAACGCTTTCTGGGATTTTTTAATTTAAATGATTGACTTCTGGTTCCTGAATCATCTGCGAAAGAAGTGATGAATACCTTGGGGCCTGTCCCTTTTCGCCCTTTTACTCTCAGTCATAATTACCTGAGGTCCGTGGTGGATTGAGTCTCACTGCAGACAGGCGTTGAGTTGCAGGTAGGAACCGGGAGATTCAGTTCAGCTCTTCTATTTATATGTCGCTCTAATACAAAAGAACTTGCTCAACTTTTCTGCTCCTTTCTCCGGAGAAGATGAAAGCTGGAGGGGCTGCTTATTTCCTACCCTACATCTGGGTTTAGGAAGAGGAGGCATTTCTCATTCCCAGCAATAGGCATGGCTCTCAACCTGTCATTTCCTCCCGTCAGCCCAGAACAGGCAGAACAGTCAGCAGTGGGAGGTAACAGGAATGTGGGCAATCAGAGCAATCGGCCTCATCTGGCCTTGAGTAAGAGAAGCACCACGGCGCCTCATTAAAAGGTCTTCTCCTCTCCTCCGTGTTTCCTCCAATAGCGCAGAGGCAAATTGGCTGGATTCGCAAAGCTCTTCTGCTTGTGGCTGGTGTAAACAGATCTTAACCACATGTACCCGTTCACTGTGGCTCTGATAGCTGGCATTTCCAGTGTGGTTGCAGCTGCTCCCAAGGCGGCTACAAAATACCTTCTAACCAAGAACACTGTTGCTCTCCTGCTGTAAGCAACCATGGCGGGGAAGGTAGGGGGTGCGATTCATCAGCTGTACTCTGACACGGTAGCATCACAGAGGAGACAGTGAGGGCGTCTTTCCTAAGATCCCATTACAGCAGGCTGCACCAACTCACAGCAGGAAACAAATTAAAGTCGTTTTTCTGATAATACAGCGAAAGTGGTTTCCAAGTAAAGATCCTATTCAAATTATTGACGATGTTTTCCCTTCTAGGAGTGGAGGTCTTTATCTGCTCAATTTTCTTGGTTTCCTTTTAAATGTCAGTAACAGAAAGTTTTCTTGTATTATGCAGACTCTGGCAAGGTGATGGATTTAGGCAGTTATATGTGTACCCCTGACAGGTAGATTACTCTTCAGGTGTACTTATTCGTTCTTCAGTTACTCTTGTTTCAAATTATACACACATTTAAAGATTATACTGACAATTTATTGACTTTAATAATTAGTCTTTATAGATGAAGATATAAGTTTAGTCACTTGGACTCTTGCTTTATTCATTTCTGTTTTCTGAAATGCAACTTTTCTTTTCTCCTATATGTCAGATATCTATTTCTAACTCAGAAAGTTACCTATGATTCTTTCACTGCATATTGTTGAAATAAAGTCAGGTAAAGCAAACACTTCTCACTCCCAAGAGCTCTTTTTTTCTTCCCTCTTTAAATTAGAATGAAATCCTAACACCAGCACCAAGGTAACAGACATTGCCTTTGATGTCTTTTATTGCTTTAAGCATCTCACTGGCATTTGAAAACACAAAACATAAATATGAACCTCATATGTCCTTTAGATCTATCATGCATTTGCCCTTTTTGCTAATGGCTTTAATTTTCATTCTTCCAGAAAGTTTTGCTTACTTAAGAGAGTGCAAAGGCTGCAGAGAAAGTAATTTATCTCAGTAAAGTTAACCATGAAAATAAACCAACTGGAAAAGCACCTTAGACACAACGGGGTTACCAGTTACCCCCATCCTCAACCCTCAAGGGCATAGACTTGAATACTGAGGGTCGATTGTTTTCCACGGGGACCTGTATGGTTGTTGACGTACATGACAGACACATATAGGTGCTTTAGCTGATGCATAGATACACGTTTTAAGCTCTTATATTTAATGTATCTTGTCAGGGTTGATAATTTGTTGGATGTTTGCGGATTTCCCATGTGCTCTTTAGCTTATGTCCATCATCTCTACCCCATCAGTTTAGTTCAGTCAGTTCAGTCACTCAGTCGTGTCCGACTCTTTGTGACCCCATGAATCACAGCAGGGGAAGTATTTTTCTGAAACCATAATATTATGTTAAGAGGTTGAAATACATCCTATAAGTGATCATAGATTCAGTACCCAACTGTCTTATAATTAGAGCTTCAGTTCCTCAGAAAGGGGACAAAAACAACAGACATTGCTGCTATGATTTCTGTTAGCTAAGTTGAAATGTGTCCATTGTGTTTTAAGAAATATTATGTAAAACATGATTTTTATTGTTTGTGATGATTTTACTTGTCATAGTAGATGTATTTTATTAAGCTAGTAACAACCATATGTTAGATGTCATCTAATAGCCTAGGGGAATGACAGGTGGCCAGTTCTGGAGTTCACATCTCATTATTCTTTGGCTCCACATTCAAACACAGTAATATCTAAAACTCTCACATGATGGTTGGTCAGTGACCCAATGAAATGAGCTGTTGAAAGCATAATTCCCATTCATAGGAGCTGTGTGTATAATTCATGATGTGAATTATTACAAATAGTATCCTTGCTGTCAGTGTCAGACAGGAGGCCAGCAGGTAATGGTCCATGGAGATTTAACTACCCGTATTCACAGAGGTGCACCTTGTAGGGCAAACATGAGGCTCAGTAATGGGAAACATTCGGAATTTGCAACCCCCGTTGCCTCTCTGCCTGTTGTGGGAGCAAGTTGGCTTACATCACGAATCCTACCTCTGCATTCTTCAGCAGGGATTTTTTTTCTCTCATTCTTATGAGCATTATATGTGTTTATAAAATAGAGATTTAAACTCATATTTTGTTAACATTAAGTAATAATAGGCTTGCACTTCACCTGCCATATTTATCAATGGAGAGGTGGCTGGAAGTTAGAGCTAATCTATTAATAACAGTTACAATGACCACTATTCATAGACTACTTGATGTATACTTGGCACTGTTTACGCTGTAAGTGCCTTTAAGTATGGTTTTAAGTACCTAATATAATTTTTAAGTATTTCACAACAATTTTATGTGGTTGGTATTAAACGTATTTTACAGAGGAGAAAACTTCGACAGTTAGAATCAATAAAAACCTCATCAGATCTGAACAAATGAGTTGAAACTAATGAGATAAGTTTTACCATGAATAAAACGATGACCTTGCATAGAAAGTCCTACAATTAACTTTTTTAAAGGCAACTACAACAGCACAGGATTATATGAAGTGAACTAATTGTATGCTAAGCTTCCTCACTCTCAGCTGCATTTTCAACCAACAGCCTTCACAAATATCTATCATCCACCATGTCCTAAGCATCCTTTGATTGAGGGACTGCCGCAGTAAATGAGTTACACATAATTTCTGTCTTCAAGGATCTAACAGCCTAACGGAAGAAAACCGATATTAAACTTGTATGCAAATGTGTAAAGCAGTTTAACATAGGGATAAGTGGTCTGAATAAATAATAATGGGGCCAGGTCCTAGGATGGCTGGGATATAGTGTGGGGCTGACTGTGGTATGTAGAATGGTCTGAGAAGGATTCTCTGAGACAGAGTTTGAGCTCAGATCTGAATGGTGAGGAGATCTGGGGGAAAGCTATGGGAAAAATGTTATTAGAATTAGAAAGAGCAACAAATGCAATAACCATCTATTTAAGAACAAGTCTGAGCTGTTTATAGAAAGGAAAGAAGGTGGCTAGAAAATGCTCAGCAAGAGAAAGGGTAAATGAGATAGACTGGAGAAACAGAGTCTAGCTGTTCCAAGCACCAAATGAGGGGAGTGGTTGAGTGTGTTCTTTTGGGCATGATTAGTATGTGGTCTTCTAATATTTCTGCCTGCCATAAGCTGGTCAGTGCCAAAGAAATAGCACAAGTCTTGGACTTAAGAGCCTTTTGCTTTTAGAGAGAACCTTGCTACTAACCAGAGTTGTGTTGCTAGAATAGTGTTTGGTCATTTCAGGTTTGCAACTGCAATGTAAGAAATTAAAAAATAATAATAATGTTGCTAAGTTTCTAAGTCTCACTAAATTGAAGGAAAAAAAAAAGAAATCTCAACTCTTTTATGTAGACCATCACAAAATTTTGGGAGACAGAAGATTTTTTTTTTTTTCAGTATTTTCTTCAAGCTATGATACAAAGAGGAATCTCATTTTATGGTCTTTCAGAGGAATGGCGATACCTAATTTTACTGGTGTTTAATTCAGCAATGGAACTGATGAACAAGTGAGCACTAACTAGCCAATAATCCTTTTAAAGCATATTTACATGTTTATTCTTTATATATATATAATATATATAAGTTGCCATTACTTAGTTTTTTCTCTAAAGGAGTAACTTCTGAACCAAGTTTTATAGTGGCTGTAGGTACATCTAATTGCCTAAAACTACAATTTTAATTTATCTGAATACTTCAAAGCAAATATTATGTATTTTAGAAGTGTATTGAGTAAACCATAAAATTCAAAGATGGAGAATTCCCTGGTGGTCCAGTGGTTAGCACGCTGCACTTTCACCACTGAGGGCATGGGTTCAGTTCCCACTCAGAGAACTAATCCCACAAGTCACCATGTGGCACAGCCAAAAAATAAATAAATACAAGATAAAAATATTTTGATGAAGAATTTCAAATACATTGATTCATATAATTGCTCTAAAGATATACTTCTGTGCATATACAGTTTGCTAAGCAAAATGATGTTATCAAAATATCAGAATGTCATTTCTGTTAATATTTCTATATTTCTAATCCACAATTCATTAGTGTATTGAAATAATTTGCAGAATTTTTATAAAGCAACTGATTGACATTTATTTGAAATACTGTTCAATGCTATGTCCTTTATTACAAATCTTAAATCTACTATGTTTCTTAGAATATTAAAGTAACAATGTCAAATGGGATTGAAACTGAGATAAATTACCTGAGGGCATTTTTGTTTTGTACTTAAATTTTATTTTGTCATTTACTCTTATTAGCAACCATTAAGCAATTTAATAATTATAAGCTCCATTAACATTTTAATGAGTCTAGTGGCCATTGCTAAGTGTAATTAAATTAGTTTTATTGTATAATAATATTTTGAAGCTGTGATTAACTTGAGTTTTCCTGTGCTTAGAAGAGTAAACCTATGGAGAGATTGCTATTCACCAAGTATTTTATTAACTTATAAGGTACTGATAAGATAGACATTAATGGAGTCAGGAGAAAAGTATAATTCCCTATTGAGTCTATTCACAAGATAAAACTTTAATCATTTCAGTTAGGAATCAGTTGAGTCCAGAAAGCATAATTTTATTTAAAGGTGCTTTTTGGATAGAGGTAGAGAAAAAATATGAGGGAAATAGTTTCTTTTGGTAATGTTCTATTCCTCCCCAAGTTTCTGCAGGAATATTCTGGAGGGACAAGATTAGATGAAGTTAGACATACTAATGACTTAGAGTTGCTGCTGCTAAGTCACTTTAGTAGTGTCCGACTCTGTGCGACCCCATAGACAGCAGCCCACCAGGCTCCCCCGTCCCTGGGATTCTCCAGGCAAGAACACTAGAGTGGGTTGCCATTTCTTTCTCCAGAGCATGAAAGTGAAAAGTGAAAGTGAAGTCACTCAGTCGTGTCCGACTCTTCGCAACCCCACGGATTACAGCCCACCGGGCTCCTCCGCCCATGGGATTTTCCAGGCAAGAGTACTGGAGTGGGGTGCCATTGCCTTCTCCATGACTTAGAGTAGGTACGTGTAAATTGCTGTTGAATTATTTGGTACCAAACAAGATACACATTCATTGATTAACTGGAAACTTTTGTAGAAATGAAAAAGTCATTCAGTTCAGTTCAGTCGCTCAGTCGTGTCCGACTCTTTGAGACCCCATGAATCGCAGCACGACAGGCCTGCCTGTCCATCACCAGCTCCCGGAGTTCACTCAGACTCATGTCCTTCGAGTCAGTGATGCTATCCAGCCAACTCATCCTCTGTCGTCCCCTTCTCCTCCTGCCCCCAATCCCTCCCAGCATCAGAGTCCTTTCCAATGAGTCAACACTTCACATGAGGTGGCCAAAGTCCTGGAGTTTCAGCTTTAGCATCATTCCTTCCAAAGAAATCCCAGGGCTGATCTCCTTCAGAATGGACTGGTTGGATCTCCTTGCAGTCCAAGGGACTCTCAAGAGTCTTCTCCAACACCACAGTTCAAAAGCATCAATTCTTCAGCGCTCAGCCTTCTTCACAGTCCAACTCTCACATCCATACATGACCACAGGAAAAGCCATAGCCTTGACTAGACAGACCTTTGTTGGCAAAGTAATGTCTCTGCTTTTGAATATGCTATCTAGGGTGGTCATAACTTTCCTTCCAAGAAGTAAGCATCTTTTAATTTCATGGCTGCAGTCACCATCTGCAGTGATTTTGGAGCCCAAAAAATAAAGTCTGACACTGTTTCCACTGTTTCCCCATTTATTTCCCATGAAGTGATGGGACCAGATGCCATGATCTTCGTTTTCTGAATGTTGAGCTTTAAGTCAACTTTTTCACTCTCCACTTTCACTTTCCTCAAGAGGCTTTTGAGTTCCTCTTCACTTTCTGCCATAAGGGTTGTGTCATCTGCATATCTGAGGTTATTGGTATTTCTCCCAGCAAGTCATTAAGTCAGTCTATTTAATGAGTATTTACATAACACACATTAAAGGTATTAAAAATGTGAGTCAGTGGTAATGTTCATTTTACTTATTAGCATTTTTTTTTCACGGCAATCCTCAGTTTGAAACCTCTTTCTTGCTATCACTTTAATCTTCTTAGAAATTATTTGACCATATATAAATTGGAGGTCACTATACATTCCATATTTGTTGTACTGATCTTTGGTCTTGCATTATTTGGAGATTTGATTCTTTTTTTTTTTTTTTTTTTTATTCTTCCAATTTTATTTTATTTTTAAACTTTACATAATTGTATTAGTTTTGCCAAATATCAAAATGAATCCGCCACAGGTATACATGTGTTCCCCATCCCGAACCCTCCTCCCTCCTCCCTCCCCATACCATCCCTCTGGGCCATCCCAGTGCACCAGCCCCAAGCATCCAGCATCATGCATCGAACCTGGACTGGCAACTCGTTTCCTACATGATATTTTACATGTTTCATTGCCATTCTCTCAAATCTTCCCACCCTCTCCCTCTCCCACAGAGTCCATAAGACTGTTCTATACATCAGTGTCTCTTTTGCTGTCTCGTACACCGGGTAATTGTTACCATCTTTCTAAATTCCATATATGTGCGTTAGTATACTGTATTTATGTTTTTCCTTCTGGCTTACTTCACTCTGTATAATAGGCTCCAGTTTCATCCACCTCATTAGAACTGATTCAAATGTATTCTTTTTAATGGCTGAGTAATACTCCATTGTGTATATGTACCACAGCTTTCTTATCCATTCATCTGCTGATGGACATCTAGGTTGCTTCCATGTCTTGGCTATTATAAACAGTGCTGCGATGAACATTGGGGTACACGTGTCTCTTTCCCTTCTGGTTTCCTCAGTATGTATGCCCAGCAGTGGGGTTGCTGGATCATAAGGCAGTTCTATTTCCAGTTTTTTAAGGAATCTCCACACTGTTCTCCATAGTGGCTGTACTAGTTTGCATTCCCACCAACAGTGTAAGAGGGTTCCCTTTTCTCCACACCCTCTCCAGCATTTATTATTTGTAGACTTTTGGATCGCAGCCATTCTGACTGGTGTGAAATGGTACCTCATAGTGGTTTTGATTTGCATTTCTCTGATAATGAGTGATGTTGAGCATCTTTTCATGTGTTTGTTAGCCATCTGTATGTCTTTTTTGGAGAAATGTCTATTTAGTTCTTTGGCCCATTTTTTGATTGGGTCGTTTATTTTTCTGGAGTTGAGCTGTAGGAGTTGCTTGTATATTTTTGAGATTAGTTGTTTGTCGGTTGCTTCATTTGCTATTATTTTCTCCCATTCTGAAGGCTGTCTTTTCACCTTGCTAATAGTTTCCTTTGATGTGCAGAAGCTTTTAAGGTTAATTAGGTCCCATTTGTTTATTTTTGCTTTTATTTCCAATATTCTGGGAGGTGGGTCATAGAGGATCCTGCTGTGATGTATGTCAGAGAGTGTTTTGCCTATGTTCTCCTCTAGGAGTTTTATAGTTTCTGGTCTTACGTTTAGATCTTTAATCCATTTTGAGTTTATTTTTGTGTATGGTGTTAGAAAGTGGTCCAGTTTCATTCTTTTACAAGTGGTTGATTCTTTATGGCTATTGCTGTTAGATACATTCTGAAATGCTCTCAAGAGTAAAATGAGACACTCTTGTTTTCTGATGAATTGCCTTACATAGAATGCAATTAAGCATTTTACAAGATAGTAATTCGTGTAGCATGTACAACACATGTTTACTTATGGGAATTACGTGGATTTGCAGTAATTATTAGATTCTATTGGTTTCTTTCCATTATGTTAATGTTTCCAAAATAAGCATATCAAGCAATTTTATACCATGAGTATTACAGAAGCCTAGGGATGTTTCTTCAACATATTTGGAATGCCACAGAGACATTTTATCATTAAATTTATACTTTTCATTTTATTCTTGTTTTGATATCAAAAAACTGTGAATATACAAATATAGACTTTTTAAAATAAAGAAATAGGTATTGAAATATAATATTACATTATCATCATATATGCCTTATACCAGTGACCAACACTGGAAAATTAACTCAGTCTTTCTTCCTTTTTTTTTTTTCTTTTTTTTAGTGTTCAGTGCTGAACTAGATTCTCTTTTGACTGTACTGACATACTTTGAAAAATTTTAAACTACAGCTCTAATAAATTATAAACAGCCAATGTATTACCCAACAATTTCCTTTACATTTCTGGGGAGAAAAAGCAAAACGAAGCTTCTTGTCACGTAAAGATCATCAGCAAAAGAGACTTTTGCATTAGTGATGCCCTTTCTATTAAAATTTTTGAGTTTCCAATAGGAGTATTCAGTCAGTGTCATGTTCCAGATAGAGAAAAGGCCACTTTCTCCCTTACTATCTCTGAATCTTGTCTCATCCATTTGCCAATTCTGTTTCCCTTCCTAAATATTCTCAGCCATTCCAATGGTTTTAGACACTTCTCAAAATAATAATAATAATGAATTCTGCCCTGAGTCTAATATGTTTATACCTGCCATCTCGTCAGCTCCAGTTGGATGTCTCATAGACATTTTTAACTTAACCTATTTGATTCCCACTTCCCCAGTTAAATGATATCACCATCTGGGAAGTTTCAAAAACCAGAAGTCTTGGTTTCATATCAATTCCTTCCTCCACACTCATCATGGTGTTTCTTGACCATATTCAGTACTTCTTTCAAATCTAAAATATGTTTTCATTGCACTGTACTGTCTGAGCCCAAGCCCTTCTCATCTCTGGCATGATCTATGGCCATATCCTCCTGATTTATTCCTCTGCCTTTGGTCTTCCCTGCTGACACCCCACTATCTGGTGAACAACCAAAGGTATCACTCAGATTTTAAATCTTTCTTCTCTAATTAAATCTCACTTGGTGTTTTTCTATTGCACAGAATAACATATTTGTTTAAAATGTAAAGCTTCTTTTCCTCTAAGTAAAGCTTCAAGGGGTAAGCCTTTTAACATAAATTTACCACCGAATCCTTAGTGCCTTTGATATCAGGCAAGCAATAAGTATATAGCTTTGACTCTCTTTCTGCCTTCATAAGACTAGCTTATTTTTATTCTTAAATTTTAACTTTTCAAACAGACTTGATCTTATAATCCTGTTCAAGGTAACCTCCCCTCGTAGACTATGTAACATTCTCTCACAGTACAGTATCTCATTTTTTCATTAAGGTCACATTTTATAATATCTGTTGTGCCCAACTAGAACAAATGCCCATGAGGTCAGGGACTGTATCTGTTTTGCTCATCTGAATGTGACGAAAGATGGTATGCAACAATATTGTTAAATGAATGGTTGTCAGAACTCACATAGAGCCAGGTCTTTCTATATTTGCGGATTTTAAAATTTGTTTCTATTTTTTAACTTATTTTTACTTATATGTATTTGTTTCAATTGGTGAGACATGGAGTTGGGTTTCCATTAAGAAATTCAATGCTTCCTTTGTATAACTTAATTGTCTTCCTCCAAAAAGTAATTTCCTTGGGAGGAAAGTTATGACCAACCTAGATAGCATATTCAAAAGCAGAGACGTTACTTTGCCAACAAAGTTTCGTCTAGTCAAGGCTATGGTTTTTCCTGTGGTCATGTATGGATGTGAGAGTTGGACTGTGAAGAAAGCTGAGCGCCGAAGAATTGATGCTTTTGAACTGTGTTGGAGAAGACTCTTGAGAGTCCCTTGGACTGCAAGGAGATCCAACCAGTCCATTCTGAAGGAGATGAGCCCTGGGATTTCTTTGGAAGGAATGATGCTAAAGCTGAAACTCCAGTACTTGGCCACCTCATGCAAAGAGTTGACTCCTTGGAAAAGACTCTGATGCTGGGAGGGATTGAGGGCAGGAGGAGAAGGGGATGACAGAGGATTAGATGGCTGGATGGCATCACTGACTCAATGGACCTGGGTCTGAGTGAACTCCGGGAGCTGGTGATGGACAGGGAGGCCTGGCGTGCTGCGATTCATGGGGTTGCAAAGAGTTGGGCACGACTGAGTGACTGATCTGATCTGATCTGATCTGAAAGACAAGTTTTTAACTCTCATCTCTTGATGTATTCCCATGAAATCCTCATGTTTTTAAATCCTTTGAGATACTACATTTTTGAGGAGTAATAATAGTAATCAGTAGTTTTTATTTA
The DNA here is from genome assembly GCF_055505025.1 of Bos grunniens. NCBI lineage: Eukaryota > Metazoa > Chordata > Mammalia > Artiodactyla > Bovidae > Bos > Bos grunniens. The sequence goes on from NC_141191.1 coordinate 13,438,939, forward strand.
TTGTGTCCTATTATTTGCCAAACATTGTATGTGATTTTTTTTAACCTCTAATCTTCAAAAATAGTTTATCTTATATAGTAGTATCATCTTTATTTAGTAAATGAGGAGAAGACAGTCACAGTTAAATAATTTTCCTAGCTGAATCCTACCAGGAATTGGCAGGCTTTTTGCTGAAATCCTTATAGGGAGTCTAGACTGTATCTGTATAGTAAGTTACAAATTATACTCCCTGAAGAGACAGTGCCCTAATAAGTCATATTAAAAAAAATGGACTATTTGATTTTCAAATACTTAAAGTAAAAATACCTGGCATACATGTTTGCTTAAACTACATTGTTTAATTATTTACTAAATTTCTTCTTTCAACAAAATTTAGCATTTGAATGTAATGCGTAGAAAGAAAACAAAAATAAAATAGTGAGAGAAAAGTATCTTAATCGATTATGTGTTTATGATGTTCTCTGTCACATTTTTTTTCTTTTAGTTTGGACACTATTTTCTTATATGATTTAGGCAAGGTCAACTGTATCAGTAAAAGTTATATATGGCTATTTATTGATTTGTATTTAAGTTAACTTAGAGTAATTATTTAATAGCTGGAAGAGAGACAAACGAAAGCTTTGCCAAGAAGCGTCAGCAGCTTATGCTGCAGCTTCTCTGAAATGCATTCTGTTCATTGCTCATAGCTTTGTTTCTTGGCATGTGTATTTGGTCACACAGTAGAGCTCAAGGTTAATGCCCAGTAGACAAGTCTGAAGGTACATTCAATACCATCATTATAAACCCTCTTACTTATAAGACACAGAACAGATGAAAGTTCCACCCTTCTTTGCCCAGGAGCCCTTAGGAAGATGGAAAAGGATGAATCAGTCCCTTGTTTGCAAAAAGTGTGACATTAATCATCTGACATGGTGAACCACTAGACAGGTGTCATTTGTTTTTTAAAGTTATGCTATATTGTTTGTGGAGCTGCATAAATCGTCAGGTTCTTTCAAAATAGTCTCCACAGGTACAGCAAATGGGAAGCGAATCTGTCATTCTTGAAAATGTTAAAGATCAGCAAGTGCAGAGTTACTGTAGAGCTGACCTTCCTGCTTCATTACTGACTGCCAGAGCTATAAGTGGAGAAAAGATTGAGGACTTAAAGACAATAGAGTGAACTTCCTCTCATGGCTTCAAAGGGTCACAGTCATAAACTGCAGCATTTATTTAGGGATTTTTCTTAGAGTGTGTTCAGGAAGACCAAATAATGCAGTTTTTCTGATCTTTTGTGTAAAGGCATATATTGAGATGTCAGTTTCTGAGCAATTTGCTATACCGTGGTGCTTCTGTGTTAAAGGAAATCACCATTAATAAATGAAAAGAGAATAAGTTCCAGAGAAGAAAGGCTGACTCAGTAGATCACTATTTGTCTTAATCACCCTGTGATTTCAGGAATGCTCTCAAATAGCCTTGGTTCAAGTCCAGAGCACACAGTTGTCATTTGGGCACAAGTGTTCCAAATATTGTCATGGTGACAGCGTTTCAGCCATTTGTATATCATAGTATTAAATTTGAATGCTATAAGTCAGTAAGAAGGGAAATTGAAGGAGGGAATCGCAGAAAGAATAATGCCCTTAAAGGATGTCTGAATTAGACTGGTTCTGAGAAAAGCATGCAAGTGGAGCCTGTATATTTACACAGCCTTTCAGATAGACCTAAATCCTTTTTAATATTGTGTAAGTACACAAACAATAACTAGAACTCAGTTACCTCATTACAAGATGACAACAGCCAAATCTGTATTTCCATAGAGTCTGGCTACTCATTCATGATAGTATAGTTATCACTGACAGCTAAAAGCATCATCCATGAAAAAAATATATAATATTTTTCTTTCAGGTTCATCATGTAGGTTTCAGGCTTTGTTAATCACACTATTATTTATCTTATGGTAGATATGATATCACTATGGCCTATCTTGTTTGGGTGAGCAGCTCAAGGAACTCTAAATTGTTTTAAAATCTTCTTTTATCTGTTAACATTTTTTTTGGCTGCATGTTACAGAAATTCTGATTCCAGTTGACTCAAGCAATAAGGAGATCTATGTCACATTTACCAGGAAACCCAAAGGTAAAACAGGCCTTAGCGCTGTTTTTATTAAGCTGCCCAATTATACCATTCATGTGGTTTCCTCTTTTCCTGTTCCCCTACCACTGTGTGATGTTTTCAGTCAATCTAATAGCAAGATGGCAGAAGTGCATGCAAATGGTATTTCCAAACACCCCATCATTTAGGAAGAGTCGGCTCCATTCAGTTCAGTCTCTCAGTCCTGTCTGACTCTATAACCCCATGGACTGCAGCGCGCCAGGCTTCCCTGTCCATCACCAACTCCCAGAGCTTGCTCAAACTCATGTCCATCAAGTCGGTGATGCCATCCAACCACCTCATCCTCTGTTGTCGCCTTCTCCTCCTACCTTCAATCTTTCCCAGCATCAGGGTCTTTTCCAAAGAGTCAGTTCTTCACAGCAGGTGGCCAAAGTATTGGAGTTTCAGCTTTAGCATCAGTCCTTCCAGTGAGTATTCAGGACTGATTTCCTTTAGGATGGACTGGTTGGATCTCTTTGCAGTCCAAGGGACTCTCAAGAGTCTTCTCCAATACCACAGTTCAAAAGCATCAATTCTTTGGTGCTCAGCTTTCTTTATGGTCCAACTCTCACATCCATACATGACTACTGGGAAAACCGTAGGTTTGACTAGATGGACCTTTGTTGGTAAAGTAATGTCTCTGCTTTTTAATATGCTATCTAGAAAGAATAGAAAATATTTATTCTTGTATGTTTCTCCTGGAAAGGAAGAAATTATTTCTAGAATCCCATAGAAGGTAATATTTTCGTATGATATTGACCTTAGTTCCTTCACATATCCATTCTTCAACAAGTAGCTCCAAGAGGCATAATATTAGTCTTGGAAAAATCAGACGTTACACTGAAGTAAGATTGATGGTCGATTTATCCAGCTGCCTTTTGCTCTGTGAAGGAAGAGTGGACATTTAGATAAAAATTCTGAGGTTCTGTTTGAAAGGATGTGGAAGAGATTGGATAGAGTAGGCAGATAATAATGGCTGTTGTATAGGTTTAATTTCATTTGTCCATCTCAAAGTGTTTACAAAAGAGAAGACAATGCAACTGTCAATCATACTTGTCCTTAAAATGCATTTTTGAACTTTTGGGGGGCTACTAATTACCATACTAATTATATTTCCTGTTAATATAACAGTAAGTTTCTTTACTTTAGATTCTATTAAATAAATGAACTTATAAGTAGATAATGTCAGCATATAACACTCTGAGATTAAATATAGGTTAGGGCTTATCCACAAACTGAAACCTGTTTATATGGATGATAGCAAATTGATGCTAATACATGTGAAATCTATGGTGGTAGACATTAAGCATATTTTTTATATAACCAAGGTCTCTCCTTTGCATTGTTTTTAATGTAACTACTGTGTTGCATTGCTCCTCAGAGTGGAGTGTATTTGAGAATCCACATGTCAGTCACATCAGGAAGACTTTCTTCAAATTTCATCTTCCTACCACCCCACCCACGTAAAATTTTACTGTCTCCCCCAGCCCCCACCCCAACTAAGGTCATCACCTTGACCTTGGTCAGAAAGTTTTGGGTGTGAAATCCAAGGGATATGACAGAGTCAGAGACAGCCAAGGATTCTGAAAATCAGGCTCTAGACCCAGTGGCAGATACTCTGGAGAGTTTGGGGGCTGCATTCTATACTGTGCGGTGAAGAGGGTTCCTTGCCACAAACACTCCCAACTCACCTACACATTCAGGTTCATGGAGGTAGATAGAAAAGCTTCCTCTTTCAGTCACGTTACAGATGTAGGATAGAAATGGGGGCTACCTGGATTAGAGCCAGTAACACTGAAGCCATGACGAAAGGACCAAGACGTCCATTGATAGCCCCGCTGTTCACAAAGGGAAGAGAAGGCTTGCTTAGGATGAAAGGTTGTTCCCAGAGATTAACGGCGCATCGTGCAGGGGGAGGCTAGGGATGGCAGTTCCAGGACGAGTGACTCTGCTGGTTTCTTGCTCCCTTGAGAGCATTCCTGTTTCCCAAGATCCCAAGTTCAAAGTAGTTTCACCTGCTCAGTCCTTTCCGGGGTGCTTGGTGAACTCAGTCTCAATCTTTATCCTCCTCTTGGAGTCAGTTGCTCTCCCTTCTTCCTACCTGGAAGCTATTTTATTTGTTTATTTTTAGCATGCAAAACACTTATTTGATCTTACTCATTACTCTTTTCTCTATGAATAAAGGAAACAGAAGGTCCTACATTCACTTAACAAATGGAGGAACTGCTATTTCCTGAAATAAAGAGGATTAGAAAACCTGAGAATACCTTCTACAAAGCCACAGAAATGCTGAAAACTTGATAACAAATTATTTCATAACATATCTGAGTTTCCAGGTAGACAGGTGAAATTCTCAAAACCCCATAAGACAAGGAAGCTGAAAAAGAAGGATGAGAAACGTTGAACTGTGACTGGCCTTAAGGGCCATGGGGCTGTCTCCATAACTAAGGCACATATTTTTTCAGAATCTGTAAGGAAAACACACAAGGTCTTGGGCCCTTGCAAGATGGGGTGGAGGGAGTGAGCACTCCAAATATTATCTGTGACCCATGGAATTTTAGACTCTCAAAAACTGTACTTGAAAGTAACTTGCCCATGCCCAAAAGGAAAAGGCAAATGTGTTCACACATTTTTTGCACCTAAAACCCCTGATGACTCATTGCCTTCACCTGAGTTTGGAGTTTGTGTGGACTGTATTGGTGTCCAGACACCAAAGCTGGGAGATGCATTGAAGTGGTCCAAGTTAGCAGGGCTGGAAGAATTGGAAGCAACTATTTTCTGGAGGCTTATGTGCTCAATCTACATGTGCAAGATGCAATAAAATCTAGTCAAACATGAACCAAAAATACAAAATTAGAATTATAAACTAAAGCTAGTCACTCTGTATGAGATTCAGACAAAAAGCAAACAAGGGAGCTGAGGAAAAGAGACTGACTTTGATGTACACAAAATGTTGCTACCCTTATTTTAAACATTTGTGTTAAGAAATCTGGAGAAAACATGCTTTGTTTCTATCAAATAATGGGACAGGAAATTAAGGACCTTTCCCTAATTATAGAAGAAAATAGATTACTATCATAAATGGATATATCTTGATGAACTCAGCAATTCTAATACATTAGCTTTGTTCTCTTTTGAAATTCCATAAACCATAGTGGAATTTTTATTTATTGTGACTTCTGTTATTGTCTAAGGTGACATTTGAGACAAGTTTACATTCTTTTTCATGACAATGTTTTATAAGCAAAGATTCTTGTGTTTTATTTTAATTATTCACATCTCTCTCTTATTCTAAAATGCTAGATTCACTATAGCAGTGTCATGACATTGTTAACTAGTGTGTTTCAGAAAATGTGAAGAATGTTGAAACACAAGCGTTTCATAGGAACCAACTAAAGCTGATGACATGCCAAGACATACATCAAACGATATGGGAAAATTCGTGCCTTTCTCAGTACAATACATATATGAAGAAGGATGTGAGGAACACCCTTCAGCAGAGGCAGAAAGATGCCTGCTTTTATAACAATGGAGATTAGTGGGTGACTAAAAGTTCTGTGCAGTTGCAGCCTTAGAGAAATGGTTCAATTGTCTACCCGTTTCCTCACTTTCCTCTTCTCTGTGTTCCTTTGCACATGGAGTCAGTTGGTTCTTTGCCCAGAAGATGCGCTTCTGTAGACGTGGGGATACCTCCAGGTTGTCTTATTGCAGATGCTGATCCGGATAAGTAAGACTTATGTCATGGATATACGTGCCTCAGAGTTTGCAGTCTCGCCCATGGCCCTTATAAGCAAATGAAAATGCACATTTCAAGGAGCTATTTTACTGTATATGAGTCTGCAATGACAATGAAAATTTGATAGAAAGTTGAAGTCTAACACCAGGCATATTATGCTTTATGGGATTATGAGCTGATTTTTGAATAGGGTAGAGAGACATAAACAGATTTTTATGATACTCTGCTAGAAAATCCATGTTAAATTTTCCTGTGAAGATATAGATGAAATATTCATTTATGACATGTTTTAATTTTCTAATAAGTAGAGCTAGCTTCACCAATTCTGTTCTTTAAAATTAATTTAGAGACAAGGTATTTATAGGAAAATTATTACAATGGTATATATTCATATTAATATTTAATAAATTCATAGCTTTTGCATAAGATTTATTTGAAATATTAGCTTTCATGGTAATGGTTATGCATGTTAAATTTTCCAGTCATCAGATATACAATACTCAAGATGAAGACATTTCAAATTTACCAGTAACTAGAGAGTCAGTTCAGAGAAGGCAATGGCACCCAACTCCAGTACTCTTGCCTGGAAAATCCCATGGGTGGAGGAGCCTGGTAGGCTGCAGTCCACGGGGTCGCAAAGAGTCAGACACGACTGAGCGACTTCACTTTCACTTTCATGCATTGGAGAAGGAAACGGCAACCCACTCCAGTGTTCTTGCCTGGAGAATCCCAGGGACGGGGGAGCCTGGTGGGCTGCCGTCTATGGGGTCGCACAGATCGGACGCGACTGAAGCAACTTAGCAGCAGCAGCAGCAGAGAGTCAGTTGTGCATTTATCCTTTGGTTCTTTATTTGAAAATCAACCATCCTCACTTATACTACTCCCAGTATATTTTCACATGTTTATTTTGGGGAACTTTTAGTAGGGGGAATGTACATTGAAGTTTCCTCCTGATATATGTATCTGTGCATTTCATATATATATGATTTGTATACACTACAAATAAAGCTAGCATTAAACTTTAAGAAATAATAATGGTTGACATCAGATTAACTTTTTTGAGCTCAAATGTAAGGCTATTAGTTGATTTTCTGACATGAAAACAGAAATAAGGGTTCTGAATAGCTTGAGAAACCACATAAGGGGAAACTCTGGAAATGAAAAGCATCAAAAAAATGGCATTTATTCATTATGCAACTTACTTATGGTTATTGATAGTGATTTTATCAGAATTACTCCTTGTTTAAACGTGATTATCATCAGAGATGAATGGATGATTTTACTTAATTTGACTCCGGTTTGAAAATGTTTTTTTCTCACATCTTTTTTATTTATAAGTATTCTTAGAGAACACACACACACACACACACATACATATATATATTTAGTTGAGCATTCATACATGAGGAAAAGCACAAACAAAGCATAGCCACAATAAGAAGTGCATGATGGGCGGTGGCAAGGTGCACACCCTTGCTTGAAAACCTGCTCCTGCCCTCTGCTTTATGTCATCTAGTTGATTCATGGGTCAACAACATGACCAATTATTATCTTATCTGGGCCTGCAGGTTGGGGCATAATTGTTGAAGCATGTTATATAGTAAGTGTCATACATTAAAATGTTAAAGGTGTACAACCATGTCACTAAGACAAGTAATAGACCAACAAAGAAGGAAAAAGGGAAGGGTCAAAGTTATCCCAAGCCACTTCACGTTTATCTCTTCATCTTGAAAACAAGAATAGTATTTATCTGGTAGAAACTAATATCACATATTTGATGAGTAATTTAAGTTTTTCTTGTTACAGTCTGCCAATATATATTTTTTTAGGTTTTTAAAATTTTAGTGTTAAAATTATGCCTGGATGGAGAGGGGAGAGTTGAAGACAAGGCTCAGAATTGCAGCCTTGGTTGGGATTTAGGCCCCTACCTGTGACAAGCAAGCACGGCACCGTCCCCATGCTGGTTAGAACAGGTCACAAGATTCTGCTTAACCTGTCTCAGAGTGCCTTCAACTATCTGGCACTTTCTTTAATCAGAGAAAGCAAATTGAATAAAATGGTTTGATAATTAGGATGCAATTTTACATAATAAATAAATGCAAATGAAGAAATCGACTCATGGCTCAATGGAGGCACATTTGCCCTTCCCCATCTTGAGTGTGCCATGGTCCATTAGAGTCACTGCTCTGCCAGAGCCTGAGATACATCTCTGCTCCCAAAGCACTGCCGGTCAGTGGCACAGAGCATGATGGAATAAAATACTCTCTATGCCTTTTGCCTGCAAGTTTTTCCTTAGAGAATTTCTTAGAGCAGAAAACAGAAACCCCTCTAAGTAGTATATCGACACTACTTTCTGGCCAATACCTTTTCACCAACTGTCTACCCAGTAGAATTATTATACCCTCATTTGGAAGCTACAGCTTAGAATACCACGAATCAAATAGGCACAGAAGTGATGAGGGTATGTTATGCCTCAAGTTGTGAAGTTAGTATTCAGTTCAGTCACTCAGTAATGTCAGACTCTTTGCGACTTCATGGACTGCAGCACGCCAGCCCTCCCTGTCCATCACCAACACCCAGAGCTTACTCAAACTCATGTCAATTGAGTCGGTGATGCCATCCAACCATCTCATCCTCTGTCATCCCCTTCTCCTCCCGCCTTCAATCTTTCCCAGCATCAATGTCTTTTCCAATGAGTCAGTTCTTTGCATCAGGTGGCCAAAGGTTTGGAGTTTCAGCTCCAGCATCAGTCCTTCCAATGAATATTCAGGACTGATCTCCTTTAGGATGGACTGGATGGATCTCCTTGCAGTCCAAGAGCCTCTCAAGAGTCTTCTAACACCAAAGCTCAGAAGTATCAATTCTTCAGTGCTCAGCTTTCTTTACAGTCTAACTCTCACATCCACATGACTACTGGAAAAAACAAAGCTTTGACTAGACAGACCTTTGTTGGCAAAATAATGTCTCTGCTTTTTAATATGCTGTCTAGGTTAGTCATAGCTTTTCTTCTAAGGAGCAAGCATCTTTTAATTTCATGGCTGCAGTCACCAGCTGCAGTGATTTTGGAGCCCCCCAAAATAGTCTCTCACTGTTTCCATCATTTTCCCATCTATTTCCCATGAAGTGATGGGACCAGATGCCGTGATCTTCGTTTTCAGAATGTTGAGCTTTGAGCCAACTCTTTCACTCTCCTCTTTCACTTTCATCAAGAGGCTTTTTAGTTCCCCTTCACTTTCTGCCATAAGGGTAGTGTCATCTGTATATCTGAGGTTATTGATATTTTTCCTGGTAATCTTGATTCAAGCTTGTGCTTCATCCAGCCTGGCATTTAGCATGATGTACTCTGCATATAAGTTAAATAATCAGAGTGACAATATACAGCCTTGACATACTCCTTCCCTGATTTGGAACCAGTCTGTTGTTCCATGTCCAGTTCTAACTGTTGCTTCTTGACCTGCATACAGATTTCTCTGGAGGCAGGTCAGGTAGTCTGGCATTCCCATCTCTTTAAGAGTTTTCCATAGTTTGTTGTGATCCACACAGTCAAAGGCTTTGGCATAGTCAATAACGCAAAAGTATATGTTTTTCTGAAATTCTTTTGCTTTTTCAATGATCCAACAGATGTTGGAAGTTTGATCTCTGTTTCCTGTGGCTTTTCTAAATCCAGCTTGAATATCTGGAAATTCATCGTTCATGTACTGCTGAAGCCTGGCTTGGAGAATTTTGAGAATTACTTTACTAGTGTGTGAGATGAATGCAATTGTGCAGTAGTTTAAACATTCTTTGTCATTGCCTTTCTTTGGGATTGGAATGAAAACTGACCTTTTCCAGTCCTGTGGCCACTGCTGCGTTTTCCAAATTTGCTGGCATATTGAGTGCAGCACTTTCACAGCATTGTCTTTTAGGACTTGAAATAGCTCAACTGGAATTCCATCACCTCCACTAATTTTGTTCATAGTGATGCTTCCTAAAGCCCACTTGACTTCACATTCCAGGATGTCTGGCTGTGGTTGAGTCATCACACTGTCGTGGTTATTTGGGTCATGAAGATCTTTTTTCTATCGTTCTTCAGTGTATTGTTGCCACCTCTTCTTAATATCTCTGCTTCTGTTAGGTCCATTCCATTTCTTTCCTTCATTGTGCCCATCTTTGCATGAAATATTCCCTTGGCATCTCTAATTTTCTTGAAGAGGTCTCTAGTCTTTCCCATGCTATTGTTTTCCTCTATTTCTTTGCATTGATCACTGAGGAAGCCTTTTTTATCTCCTCTTGCTGTTCTTTGGAACTCTGCTTTCAAATGGGTATATCTTTCCTTTTCTCCTTTGCCTTTCACTTTTCTTCTTTTCACAGCTATTTGTAAGGCCTCCTCATACAACCATTTTGCCTTTTTGCATTTCTTTTTCTTGGGGATGGTCTTGATCACTGCCTCCTGTACAGTGTTACGAAACTCTGTCCATAGTTCTTCAGGCACTCTGTCTATCAGATCTAATCCCTTGAATCTGTTTGTCACTTCCACTGTAAGGGATTTGATTTAGGTCATATCTGAGTGGTCTAGTGGTTTTCCCTACTTTCTTCAATTAAAGTTTGAATTTTGCAGTAAGGAGTTCATGATCTGAGCCACAGTCAGCTCCCAGTCTTGTTTTTGCTGACTGTATAGAGCTTCTCCATCTTTGGCTGCAAAGAATATAATCAGTCTGATTTCGGTGTTGACCATCTGGAGATGTCCATGTGTAGAGTCTTCTCCTGTGTTGTTGAAAGAGGGTGTTTGTTATGACCAGTGTGTTCTCTTGGCAAAACTCTATTAGCCTTTGCCCTGCTTCATTCTGTACTCCAAGGCTAAATTTGTCTGTTACTCCCATTAGTACTAGTATTAGTATTAGGAAGGAACAGAATTGGAAGAACCAAGAACACTAGGCTCTCTGAGGCAGGCTCCATACCTTCTTTCTGACAATGGATGCATGGCCAACTTTAACCTCTTAAGCAATAAATTCCACTCATCTTAGTCAACTGACAAGAGAGCAGGAACAAGAGTTTCCTTCTCAGACCAGCAGAGCCAAACCAGATCAACGATTGTGGTGAAGTGTTCTTTGATCCAGGATTATCAACTGCCTGGCCTCCAGGCTACTGTTGGAAAAGAGGATTCTAGCAGTCACAGAAGGGCTGTAAGAAGAGAATCCACCCAAACCGTTTATGGCTAAACAATGTGCCAAACTAGAACTTTCTCTGTTCCAAGATCACTAAGGTGAGAACACACAGATACAGGAAATACAAAAGATTCTACACATAGAATAAAAAGAACCCTGGGCAGGTATGCAGGAAAAGGATATTTCCTGAAAACAATTATTGAAGAGTATAAATAATGAAGCAACAATAATTTTTAAACTTTTTTTTAAAAGTGAAAGTAGTATATATGAACAAGTACAGGGAAACTTAGGGAAAGCAAAGGAATTGTCATCCTCCTTTTATCCCCAGCTTACATCCAGGGGCAAATTCTAAGTTTTTCCATTCTTATTACTAGGTTTACCTTAGTGAGACTAGAAATTATACTTGAGCCTCTGTTGCCTGACCTCAATTTGAGACAATTATCTATTGGTCTTCTATTGTAATCAATGATAATTCGGTTCACCATTATTTTTTGTATCTCCAAACTTGATATTTATATATTAATCCTATTATTTGCTATTTTGGTTTTAAATGGCATATTTAAAACTTTGCCACCTTTTGCCATACACTTTTAACACTATCTCTTGATAATCTTATTATTGCCTTTGACCTTTTCTCTAGTGTTTGTTTTTTTTTTCTTTCTAGTGTTACATCCAAGGTTATTCAATGCACATTCTGCCTTATATTTATACATATATTTTTGTGTATATGATTATGATTTTTTATGTGTACAGTCTCTAAATCAATAGTAATTTACATTATTAAGAGTATATTAATATTATTCAATATCAAGTGAAGTTGTGCATTAGGATTAGAGTTTCTTAGTGGTCTAACATGAAGATGTCTTCATCAATGCTTTATCAATATTTGGTATGCTGTATATTTGGACTGTGATATTTTTGTTTCCCCCTTTTCCTCCCTTAAACTCCTGAATTGTGAGCATAAATTAAATTCAGATAGTAATTTCTACTATAAAGAAAAGAAAAAATGGTTAGGTAAAAATCAGTGATTGGTAGAATTACTTTAGTTTCTATTTTTTAAATTTGTGTACAGTGGCTAATATTTTACTAAGTACTTCCTATATGCCAGGCACTGTTGTTTTTAAACTATTAATTTGTTAAATTATGTCTCCATCTTATGGGTCTGGAAACCAAAGAAAGTTAAGTAATTAGTAAGTATATAGCAAGTGAGTGGTAGAACTAAGATTCAAACCCAGACTGGCTCCAGAGCTGTGCTTAAACCATTCCATTCAGCAGACTCCCTCATGTAGAAAAAAATGGCCCTAAACTAGTCTGTAGGTAGGCACAGTGCAGACTTCATATTTTATGAACTTAGTATGAGATAACCCATATCCTTCTGTATGGATGTTCCCGGGTTATTTTCAGATCCTTAGTTACCTGTACTAAATTGATTCTCATAAGACATATGCTTTGACCTTTAAAAAAAAATGGAGATAAATTTATGCTGATTGATTTCTGCTTCCTTACGTAGTCTCTTGTTCATAACCAATTTTTTTAAATTCTTGTCTGTTATCCAAATTTATTAAAGGGAATTTAAAAAGAGAAATAACCCATATATTTCCCGTATATAACCATTCGATCTTTATCTGTAAGTATACCCATACTTTGTATAATTATCATAGCAATTTTCACTAAGGTTAATCAGTGAACGTTACTCTATGTTGCTACATACTGTGCATAATTCTTTTAATGATTGTAGCATATTTCAGGTTAAAGTATCATAATTTACTTGAGTATTTTGGTTGCTGTCAGGATTTTTCAATTGGAAAAGTTATAGTAAACATTTTTCTATATATATTTTGACAATTTCTTACCATTGATCATTTTCTTAGAATAAAGTTCTAGAGGCAATTAAAGAAATACATTTTTTTTTACTACCTTACAGGTATATACTGGAGAAGGCAATGACAACCCACTCCAGTACTCTTGTCTGGAAAATCCCATGGACGGAGGAGCCTGGTAGGCTGCAGTCCATGGGGTCGCGAAGAGTCGGACACGACTGAGCACCTTCACTTTCTCTTTTCACTTTCATGCATTGGAGAAGGAAATGGCAACCCACTCCAGTGTTCTTGCCTGGAGAGTCCCAGGGACGGGGGAGCCTGGTGGGCTGCTGTCTATGGGGTTGCACAGAGTCCAACACGACTGAAGTAACTTAGCAGTTAGCAGTAGCATAGGTATATACACCGATTTACAGTTTTTATAAGTTAAGTACTTTATACATAAAGTACTAAAGAACTGTATTAGGTAAATTTTCTTTAACTACTATTGAATTAAGCACTTTAGTTACATTAGATTACTATTTGAATTTCCTCTCATACAGGATCTAAAGGGAGAGGACTTATCTCTTGTCTAAATGACATTCTCATATGTAAAGTCTCACTTTAGGATGCAATATATTTTAATTACATTTGTACAAATATTTTATAGATGTTTTCCATTTATTGCTTTTTATTGTTGTTGCATGGCAAATTTTGCTGCTTTACATGAGTTGATCTTTATAGTTATTTCTTGTAAAGTAAACACAGTTTAAATACTGTAGACCATTATCTGCTGATTTTCTTTGTTAACTCTACAATCTATTTGAAATTTATTGACTTATGGAAGGACTTAAATGTGAAACTAAAACAGTAGCTACAAATTCCCTTTATCTATTTTTGTTATTTTTACATTATAATAATGATGGTTCTATTTTGATATGCACTGATGCAGTGTAGATAGCTGTATACTATGTTTCAGAGGAGGAGTCCAAAGTGAAGATACAGAGTCAGGTATCATCAGTATATAGATGTTACTTGATGCCATGGGACTGGATAAGATTACAAAGGGAGAGGGGAAGAAGAGAGGGATCACAAATCAAGACTGAAGACCTCTAGTATTTAGAGGTAATGTGGAGAAAAGTGATTCCACCGATAAAACAAGAAAATTCAGTGAGAATTTTAAAAGTCCTATTTGTCCTATTGAGTATCCATTCTAGTATCTTCTCTTTATTATTTATTCACTTATCTTGGTCTTCTCTTTCCTGGTGCTGGTTATCCACATACTTGGTTATGTTTTGATATTGGAGACAGGAAACCATGTAGCTGATGTAGGTGTCTTCCAATACTGTAGAAATGGATACTTTGTCCACCTAAAGGCAATATGGGATACATAAAGCGAAGACTTAAGGAATCAGTTAGCTTAAGATGGGCTTAAAGTTGTCAAACATCAGGGTTATGAACTAATAATATATCCAAGAATTCAGAATAATTTTTCTTTTATTCCAGTTGCTTCTCTACTTTATAAACCAACTCTCAAATTGTTTAGGTTGTATCTTCACAAATCCTGCAGAGTTGGGATTTTTAAATAGCTTCAGAGAGAATATGCATTGATGGGGAAACAAGAACTTAATATTTTCTATTGTCTGTAAATATTCTGACCAAGATAATTTTTTTAAATCCATAAATTAAACAGTAAATAAAAATCATGGTGGCAGCTGATTTCATTTGTTGATATATTTACACTCTTACTGATAACGATGCAATTTAAATTATTTTAGCATTTTGCTTTGATTCTGAAAGTAAGGCAAAAAAAATACACATGTGAAGAATATCAAGTAGTAAGAATTGACTTACTATTGTCAACTTGTCCTATTTTCTTATCAGTAGTTGTCACTTCATAGAAAAATGCATATGCATTTAAAACAGAATGACAGAATATACACCAGGAATTTTAAAAATAGTCAATTATAAACTCAGATTAGTACAGATTTCAAGTGCATTTTAAATTTCAATTAATATATTGTACAAAAAATGTTTGTCTTCAAAATAAGAACTGCAAGGGATCAACTCAGGAAAACTTTTCCCAATCTGATGGCAGCTCTAATCCATACAAGGTAGATGAGAAATAAGCATGTCTCTTATACATTCATTTTTTTTTCTAATCACAAAATCCAATGCCCTGTTTATATTTTATTCTTGACTTTAAGCATTATTGTTATTGTTCTTTAAGGTAATATTCCTTCCAACTTCAGCCCATAGCTCATATGACCCCCACAGGGAAAGAAGTCTCTTCTTTGTAGTTTGTCTAAATTTTTAAAATATTTTTGTGAGAACTCACTGTTATAATTTGTATCATCTAACAAGGTCAGTAGCATTCTTCCAGGATATTTTAATCTAGAATGATCAGTTACTTACAATCGTCTTATTTTGACACTGTCCAGAAAAACATCTACTTTTGCTTTATTGACTACACCAAAGCCTTTGACTCTGTGGCTCACAACAAACTGTGGGAAACTCTTAAAGAGATGGGAATACCAGACCACCTGACCTGCCTCCTGAGAAAGCTGTATGCAGGTCAAGAAGCAACAGTTAGAACTGGACATGGAACAACAGACTGGTTCCCAGGTGCACATCAAGGGTGTATATTGTCACCCTACTTATTTGACTTATATGCAGAGTACATCATGCAAAATGCTGGACTGGAGGAAGCACAAACTGAAATCAAGATTGCCAGGAAAAATATCAATAACCTCAGATATGCAGATGACACCACAATTATGGCAGAAAGCAAAGAACTGAAGAGCCACTTGATGAAAGAGAAAGATGAGAGTGAAAAAGTTGGCTTAAAGCTCAACATTCAGAAAACTAAGATCATGGCATCTGGTCCCATCACTTCATGGGAAATAGATGGGTAAACAGTGGAAACAGTGTCAGACTTTATTTTGCGGGGATCCAAAATCACTGCAGCTGGTGACTGCAGCCATGAAAATAAAAGACACTTGTTCCTTGGAAGAAAAGCTATGATCAACAGAGACATTGCTTTACCAACAAAGGTCCACCTAGTCAAAACTATGGTTTTCCAGTAGTCATGTATGGATGTGAGAGTTGGACTATAAAGAAAGCTGAGCACTGAAGAATTGATGCTTTTGAACTGTGGTGCTGGAAAAGACTCTTGAGAGTCCCTTGGACTGCAAGGAGATCCAACCTGTCTTTCCTAAAGGAAATCAGTCCTGAATATTCATTGCAAGAACTGATGCTGAAGCTGAAACTCCAATCCTTTGGCCACCTGATGCAAAGAACTGACTCATCAGAAAAGACCCTGATGCTGGGAAAGATTGAAGGTGGGAGGAGAAGGGGACGACAGAGGATGAGATGGTTGTATGGCATCGCCGATGTGATGGATGTGAGTTTGAGTAGGCTCCAGGAGTTGGTGATGGACAGGGAAGACTGGTATGCTGAAGTCTATGCGGTTGCAAAGAGTCAAACACAACTGAGCAACTGAACTGATTAATCTTAAAAAAAAAAAAAAAAAAAAACTTGCCCACTTAAAAATTTGTGAAGAAAGAAAATCCTGAAGAGGGGTACATTTCATGTTAAGTGTTCTTAATCACGA
Source organism: Bos grunniens (assembly GCF_055505025.1). Lineage (NCBI taxonomy): Eukaryota > Metazoa > Chordata > Mammalia > Artiodactyla > Bovidae > Bos > Bos grunniens. Next base: position 13,455,355 of record NC_141191.1, read on the forward strand.
ATCATAATTAGCAAATTGAAAAAAACCAAACCACAACACTGTCATAGGTAGCCCACAGATCAGCTTCAACTATGCAAATGTTTCTGTTAGGTAAAAATTTATTAAGATTGTACTCCATTTATAATTATTATAAATTATTGGCTATATTCCCTGTGCTGTTCAGTATATCCTTGTACCTTTTTTATTTTACACATAGTAGTCTGCACCTGTTAATCCCTTTCTCCTGTCTTGTCCCATCCCTTTTGTTCCTCCTCACTTGTAACCACTAATTCTTTATATTTGTGAGCCTGTTTCTTTTTTCTTATATTCACTAGTTACTATTACTTTGTATATTCCACCTATAAATGATATCATAGAACATAGGCCTTTATCTGACTTATTTCTCTAAGCATATCTTCCAAGTTGATCCATTTGTCTCAAGTGGCAAAATGTCATTCTTTTCTTATGGCTGAGAAGTAGTCCATTATGTGTGTGTGTATGCACACAGATATCACATCTTTATTCATCTGTTGATGGGCACTTTGGTTGTTTCCACATCTTCACTATGGAAAATAATGCCACTATAAACATTGGAGTGCATGTATGTTTTCAAATCAGTGTTTTTATTTTCTCCAGACATATACCCAGGGATGCAATTACTGAATCATACAGTAGTTCTATTGTTAGAAACCTCTGTACCATCTTCCACAATGGCTACAACAATTTACATTCCTACCAACAGTGCACAAGTGTACCCTCTTCTCCATGCCCTTGCCAACATTTGTTATTTTCATGCCTTTTATGATATATAAAATCCCTTTTAATACCTTGACCCACCATTACACAAAAATCTAGATTTCTCTCTTCTTTAAATAGAATTGGAAGGAACTGGCAACTTCAATTATACATGGCAAGAAATTTTCAGAAGATGAGCCGTGGCAGCCACCTCATCTTCTAAAGTCCAATAAGGGCTCTGCAATTCTTCCAATATATGTAACACATAAGTAACCTGTGTCAGTCTGGTCTCTAGGCATTTAAACTTACCGTCTTTACAAATTGTTCCTGGTGGTTCAGAGACCTGCGGACCAAAATGATGGCTTATTATTTCCTCTTTGACATTGGAGAAACAAGGATAGGAAACTGCAAAAACATTCTTCTTTAGAAGAGGAAAGATGGAGAGACACACAATAGTCACTGGTCCAAGGCAGTGATGGAGTCTTTTTGGGCGATTGTGGAGAGGTTGTTTTCACCTGACGGCAGGGGAAACTCCCGGATTAGAGGCCAGTCCAGCACTGTGGGGGAAATATCGTGTGCATTGTTCTCTGTGGCCACTGGGAGTTTCTTCCTTGCTTTTATTCCCCATAAACATGTCTACTGCGCACTTGGCTCTCTCCCTGTGCTTGCAAACTTTCACAGTCTCTTTCTCCTTCTTCCTAGAGGGCCTCCTGATGGGACTGAAATTCAGACTCCAAGCTTGCAGTTTCTTTGGAAACCTAGTAGACTTCTCTTTGCGTTCATTAAGTTCTATGTGTTAATAACAAACTCAAAGTTCTTTCTCAATAATTCTCATGACTAATTTATTTATTTTTGCCTCTCTCAACCCCTCTCCCCCATATTTGGTAGCCAACCTGAGGTTATTGGAGATAACAGACTATCTGGAAGAGTCCACACCCTTCATCTGATTGGTGTCCTTGTCAGAGTCTTAAGGGGCTTTGTCTTTCAAAGCCTTGTCATCCTTTTTACTGAAAGTGAAAGTGTTAGTCACTCAGTCCTCTCTGACTCTTTGCAACCCCATGGACTATAGGCCTGCCAGACTCCTCTGTTCATGGTTTTCTCCAGGCAAGAATATTGGAGTGGGTTGTCATTCTCGCTTCTCCTAGGTATCTTCCCAACCCAGGGACTGAACTCAGGTCTCCTGCATTGCAGGCCGATTCTTTACCATCTGAGTCACCAGGGAAGCCCATTTCTTACTATCTGAGATCTAAAATAGTTGAGCTTTTCAATCTTAAATGTCTCATATTTCTAGATTCTCTCATGTCTTATACATTTCTGTTTAGAATCCATGCCTTGCCGTTCTTTGCTAAATAAAAGTAAAGCCAACACACTCTGCCATTCTGATTTTTTCCATTCATTTCAGCTAGAGCTACCTTTAATGTGCCTTTCGGTTTACCATGGACCATGGATTTACAACATTTGCCACTCCATAGCGTGGCCCTGTATCTTTGCAGTTGGCTTCTAGCTCAGCCGTATTCAGTTTTTTTTATCCTCAGGGTACCCTGCTTGTTGCATCAAGCAGGCAATGAGGAGATGTACATAGTTTTGTTTTTCAAATGGGTCAGGTCTGTAGGTCCTATACACTAGTTCCTGTCATAATCTATTGTTGCAAGTTACTGCAAAGGAGAAAGGAAAATATAGTTTAGGCTGTCTTTTCAGGAAGAAGAAGTAACAAGTTTGAAGATCTGTTAACAGTTGTATCATAGACACTAAATGTCAAGCATTTAATTACCATGTGGAAGAAAACGGTGGCCATGTTATTTCAGTGGTATCATTGATTTTAATTCTTCATATTTACATTAATCTCTATGACTACTTAATCCTACATTTGCTGCAGGCATATACATAAATGGCTAGTTCATGTGAACTTGTTGGATGAGATCAAAGACTCTAAAGCAAGACTTTTATGTAGGTTCTCTTTTTCTAATCTATAATTATATGAGATTATAAGGCATCCTTCAGTAGTAAGGAGTAATACTGAATGTAGGTGTTTTTGTTTAGTCCCTCGTAAATCCTCTTCTCATCAATACTGTATAATTACCTTCAGTTGTAGAAAACATCTGAGTGGGTTGACAAGTTGCCCTCAAAATGTACTTTAAATTTACATGAAATATGTAAATATTAGATTGAAAAGTAGACAGGTTTTTGTAGCCCAAGGACATATCTTTTTAGGCTTTTGTTGATGTTTTAGAGGAAACTCTTAGATTTCTTTGAGGCTTAAAATGTTTCCTGTTTATAAATCCCTTTCCCGCTATCATTGTACTCTTTGATTGAATGGCATTTTGTCAAATGTTGTCCTTGGTTTGAAATGATCATTGTGATTTTTTTCCCCTTTATCTATGTATTTAATTTACATTATCTGGTAAAGAGGGGAAGCTTTGAAAAGCTCAGAAATGCCTTTAGTTTTAGTAAACAAATAGAGACATTTTTAACACGATGTCAGGGAAGAAAGAAACGATGGAGAGGTATCATATGACTTTAGTCTGAGTATAACCACGCTTTGTAAAAGGAAGAAAGGGCTGGCTGAGAGTGCCGTCCTGGGGTTTCTTTTCCTCACCACTTGTCATGTAGCTATTAGAGTTAGCTATAGGTTCCCTGCCCCTTTGACGGAGGAGGACGGAAGCCTGGCAGAATGTTCCCACCTCAGGAGGACTCTTGTACATGCCATCTAAGTGGTCAAAATAAAGATTCATCCATGGCATTGTTTTTACTCTCTTCATCCTGAAATTGGATGACAAGGTAACATCACAGGTGAGGGATTACTCCTATAGACTGAACTTTGCTTATGTTGTTCCCTCCTCCCCACCTCTCATCAGTCACCATGGCAACTCTTTGTGCAGCTGGCCCACCTGTGGGCCCCCCCACCCCGCTCTGAGATCCTGTTCCTGCCCCCAGCTCACTGCACAGCCACTCCCAGGCCTGCCTGCAGGTGTTCAAGACCAGTCCAGTTATGTATGGAAGGACGGCAGGTATTCCTGACTCACATAGCCCACTTATGTCAAGTATACATTACAGTTATTCACCTACGGGCCTCCAGTTCTCCCTGCAAACATCCCTCAGGCTGGGTGAAAATGTAGATCATTGACTGTGTGTGTAGCTTATTACAGAATCAAACAATTATCTGCTAAGAAACATGTAATAAAATGCCTTATTTTACCCCCGGAATATCCTACACGCTGTCTTAATTTTAATAGAAAGCATATGCCCTACTTTGTGAAGCTTGAAACTCTACAGTAATTGCACAGTGAATATGCTGAGGTGGCAGATGGGTTAAATTACCAGCTGAGCCACTAGGGAAGCCCAAGGATACTGGAGTGGGTAGCCTGTCCCTTCTCCAGCAGATCTTCCTGACCCAGAAATCGAACCAGGGTCTCCTGCATTGCAGGTGGATTCTTTACCAACTGAGCTATCAGGGAAGCCTGATTCAGTTACAAGCAAAGTTAAAGAAAGCTATTAAAAATAATTATGTAGAGATTGCGTAAGTGCAACAAACAATAGAAGCAGTTACCTTAAACTGAACCTTGAGTTTATCACTTCTACTACTCAACAAGGTGAATATTTCTTAAAATGAATAGAGGCGTGATATCAACACTAGCTGACATTCACATTTCACATTCCTACTTGTCAGAGGAGCATTAATTCCCTCTAAGGACAAAGAAGGAGCACACTGTATTTGGACAACTAGGTGGCACTGGTGTGTTATGCTTTCAGTCCTCGAAGAGCGAATTCAGAAATCCTGTCTGTATTCCAGTTCGCTGGTCTAACATGCACCGTACCCTCAGCTGCACATTCGGCAGTAATTGCGGACAGACTCAGGAGGAAATGCTGAGAGTTCCGTCAGTCTTGAGAGAGCACTAACAGCTCTCCAGCTTCCCATTGCCATGTCGTGGCTATGGACCTTGAATTCACTATTCTTTTTTTTTTTAACTTTCTAGAAATGTTAACATTCTTCTCATAGAAGGAAGGATTTTAAAAAAGTGTTTTTTTGGAAATGTGAGTGCTTAGAGACACCAGAATATTCAAAGGGATTTTGTTGTTATTCAGTTGCTAAGTCCTGTCCAACTCTCTGTGACCCTATGAACTGCACCATGTTGGGCTTCCCTGTCCTTCGCTATCTCCCAGAGTTTGCTCAAACTCAAGTCCATTGAGTTGGTGATGCTATCCAGCCATCGCATCCTCTGTTGCCTCCTTCTCCTCCTGCCCTCAGTCTTTCCCAGAATAATTCAAGCATTTGTGTTGCCATCAGAGGAGTAAAAATGAAATTTTACAGAATACAGGCATAGGGATGCTGTTAGCTGCTTAGACCCTACGTAAAGGCAATCTTTAACTTTTGAATGTGAACATGTAAAATTAAACAATAACAACACACACTTGTGTGAGTCTTAGGGTGTCCAGCACTGATCTAAATGCTTTGTGTATATTGGCTCCCTGTTTCCCCATGTCAAACTTTGAAGCAGTCACGATGACTCACCTCTGTTTACAGATGAAGTTACTGGGACGCAGAGAGGAACAGTAACTTGCCCAAGGCTTGCAGCTACAGTGGCAAACACTGTTTCAAGTAGAAGAAAAATTTTCTATCTTCTTTACCATGCTAAATTGTCCTTAAAGGAGCCTTCATCAACACTAATTTAAATGATTGCAGTATGATACAGATACTAGTACAAAATTAAACTTGAAAGGGAAATCAGAAGAATTGGACATTTATTTGATATCAACATGTAACTATAGGATCAATACTTTTACATCATGGAAATATGATGGAATTTAAACTTGCATATGACTTAAATATTTTAGAGAGTGTGAGACACATCAAGAAGGATATCAAGGCACCTTTGAACTGGCTTATTTAAAATCTGGATACCCAGAGGGAGCCGGCAATAGTGTCCCCAGATAATGAGGTAGAAATACATTTTTTAAAAAATTTTTACTCTTTCATTTTTATTAGTAGGATCTTTGACAAATAGTATTTAATATCTTAAGCATATTTTCTTAAAATAGAAGTATAGGCATTGAAAAAGTATTTCAACATTCCATGGAAAAATATTTGTTGTAGACTTACAATAAGCCAGGAACTACACCCGAGAAAGCATCAGAAACAAAAAAAAAAACATGACATAGTTTTCTCTTGATACATGATAAATTGCCCAACATTTAATGTCTTAAAGCAATACCTGTTCATTAGCTCATGGTTGTATAGGTCAGAAATCCTGGGTCCTCCTTACAGGATCTCTTGGGCTAGCCTGGGCTCTTATATGAAGTATCAGCAAGCCCCTAACATCAGCTTGTGTGCAGAATCCAGTTCCTTGCGGTTGTAGGGCTGAGGATTCTTTTTTCTAATTGCCTCTTGGTCGGGTGTTGTTTTCAACTTCTAGGGGCTGCCTCTGTCCTTAGCTCATGGTCCTCACCATTTCCAAAGCCAAAAATACTGTGTCAAATCCTTCCTGTACTTCGAATTTCCCTGACTTCTAATTGTGTCTTCCTTTTCTGCCTTTTAAAGGAGGTGTGATTAAATCAGGCACATTATGGTTAATCTCCGTATTTTAAAGACAACAGGTTGGGGCCTTTAATTACACCAGCAACCCCTCTACAAGACCCTGGTTAGAGTTTCATTGCGAACAGAGATCATGAGAAATTATCTTTACATTCTGCCTCACAAATGGCTTATTCCATCAAGGAGCATGTTTGGTTTATCTTGTGATTCTTTACAGTGGACATACTTTTTTAATGACAAGGTAGTATTAATTACATGTATCTAGAGATACATGTAATTACATGCTTAATCTAGAGATTAAGCAAACCACGTTATAGTAATGACCATCAAGAATTAAGTGCACTGGATATGCTTGGCACCTTAAGTACCATTTTCTTCTTTGATCGTCATACAACTCTCTAAGTATCAAGCTGAGTCTCAGAGACTTTCAGTAACTAGCGAACATCAGACAACCAGTAAATGAGAGAAGCCAAACTTCAAGACAAGAGCTGTATGAATGTAGTATCTGTGCTTTTTGCTGCACAGCAGGAAGGAAAAGGGATCTAAGAGTCTTGTCCTTGAGAAGAAAGTTATGCTTCAAGCAGAAAGATTAAATGAAATTTGTTATGCAACATCAATATGATTAATGATTCATTACAGGTAGCATACAAGATTTTTATATGTATGTACCTGTGACTTTGTGCCCATTTTCCTCCCAATAGTTATCTGTAGGTGTGTGTTATGTGTATGAAACCAAGATGAATTCAGAGATGACTTGTTGTTCAGTTGCTCAGTCATGTCCAACTCTTTGCGACCCCATGGAGTGCAGGATGCCAGGCTTGCCTGTCCTTCACCATCTCTCGGTGTTTGCTCAAACTCATGTCCAGGTGATAAAAGCTGCTAAATAATATTTATTGCAATGGGGTTTTATCAAGAATGGAGAAACTTGATGAGGGTCTGAAACATCCCTTGTGGATATGGTGACATATTTGTCTACTCTATCCTTGGAGCTACTTAAAGGGCACCATTTTAAATCAGAGTGCTGTATTTACAGCACATTTGAAAAATTAAAGTAGTATCTTGGACAATTGCTAATTGTTACTTTTGGAGTAACTCCTCTCATGGAAGTGTTAGTCACTCAGTCCTGTCTGACTCTTTGCAACCCCATGGACTGTAGCCCGCCAAGCTTCTCTGTCCACAGACTCCTCCAGGCAAGAAAACTGGAATGGGTTGCCATTTCCTTCTCCAGGGGATCTTCTCTACCCAGGAATCAAACTTGGGTCTCCTGCATTGCAAGCAGAGTCTTTACTAAACTCCTTTCATAAAGATGGATCAAACTTTCTTATCAAATTTATGAATTACAGAACCCAAAATGACAAAAGCAATTTTTAGACTGGTAGTGATAAAACTTACCCCTCAAGGTAGAAGCAGTTCTCAAAAGCTGCTGATGAGGAGACGATTCTAAAAGGATGGTACCTAAATCAGTCCAGTGGGGAATTTAGCGTCTAGGAAAAAAAGGAATATTGGTCAAGTTGTTACTCCTGCTACTAATAATACTATTCTACATTAAGTAATTATGTAGGCTGGTGTGATATTGTGTCTTATAAGGAAAATGTGTTTGGTCATTGAGATGACCAAATATGCACTGAATATTTTTTTCAAATATGTTTGGTCTTCATTAAGCATTCCTGGCTCATAGGTCCCCAGACTTTTGGCATTTCCTAAGTGATGGGAGTCTAAAGATTTCTCTTATAATATGTTAATTAGGTGACTTCTGCAAGGCACTTAAGGATGGAAGCTGGTGACCAGTGGAGGCAGCCAAGTGATTTGAGGATTGAGAACGTTCAGTCCTGGGGAGAGAGCTGGGAAAATGGCCAGTGCTTTAGTCACTCAAGCCTCCATAAAACCCAGAAGGACAGGGTCCAGAGAGCTTCTGGGTTGGTGAACACACGGAGGTTTGCAGAGGCAGTGCACCTAGAGAGAGCAAGGATTTCCCACACCCCTTCCCCATACCATGCACTGTGCAGCTCTTTCATCCAGAGTCTCCTGAGTTACACCACTGCATAATTAAGCAGTCATCTAGTGAATGAATGGGTTTCCTGAGTTTTCTGGGCTGCTCTAGCAAGTGATTCAAACCAAAGGAGGGGATTGTGGGAACCTCTGATTTGTAGCCAATTGGTCAGGAGTACGCGGAACAGCCTTAGAGATGTGTTTGGCATCTTGAGTAGGCGTGGGCAGGTCATCGGAACCTTCAATTTGTAGTCTTTTGGTCAAAAGCACAGGAAGCAACCTAGGCTTATGACGGGTGCCTGAAGAGGGGTAGGGAGACAGTTTATAGGATTGGACCCTCAACCTGTAAAATCTGACAGTATCTCTGGGTAGACAGTGTCAGAATTGAAGTGTGAGACACCTGGCTGGTATCCAGAACGTTGCCTACTGATGCGAGGAAACCCACCATCGCCACACACACAGGTTAGAGATTTGGGTCCTGGGACAGTCGTTAAGGTGGTCAAATAGATCTGATGATATTTCCAAATCACTATGTTTACTGTAGAACTGCATTTAAGAGAGAAGGAAACATGGGATCAAAGAACTGAAACTTTCTCAAGCTTCATGCCACTTGGAAGCAAAACTGGAATTCGGGTCCTGCCAGGGTGATTAGGTGTCTGAGTGTTCCTGCCTTTTCCCCTAACTGTAGGGACTCCCCACAGTTCCTCTCTGCCCAGAAACATCTGACTTGCTGATGCTCTGTGTTGTGTGTATGACTACCTGGGACATTCTTGGTGCTTTGTCATTTCCTGGTACTGCCTTTAGTTTTAAATAAACCCAACCATATGTCCTGCACAGTCATGCATTGGTGACGTCACTGACCCAGGCTAATACTTGATGATACAGAGTGATTTTTCTGTGTGAAACTGTAACCAAAGGAGTGATTTTTGTCCTTAGGAATACAAGGTGAAGGTGAAGTCACTCAGTCGTATCCGACTCTTTGCGACCCCGTGGACTGTAGCCTACCAGGCTTCTCTGTCCATGGGATTCTCCAGGCAAGAATACTGGAGTGGTTACCATTTCCTTCTCCAGGGGATCTTCCCGACCCAGGGATCAAACCAGGGTCTCCCGCATTGGAGGCAGACGCTTTAACCTCTGAGCCACCAGGGAAGCCAAGGTTCCTCCCTATGTGATTGAGTAATCTAGAATGATTACGTATCACGTGTCAGACTTGAGACTAGTAGTAGAAAAAGCATGGTGAAGTCATCCCATTGGTCTTAATGATTCCAAATCTACAAATCCACATCTGGGATATAAAAGAAAACATCTTCAGAAAGTATATAAGGTGAGGAGAAATGTTCTCATTAGGGACACAGCAGATGTGACAAACTTGCAACTCAAATCTCCTAGTAAGCAAGACAAACAAGCATTGCTGCTACATAAAGAAATTGATCTCTAATTAGAAACAGTTGGAAAAAAATATAACTATGCATTGTGGCAGAGGGGTTAATTGACCTCTGGTTTAATAAACTCATGATACAAAGGTCTCAGTAAAGAAATCTTGGTATTTTTATTTTCCAAAAATGTTTGCCATCAGCAATAAGAAGTGAGGGAAAAAAGAACTGAATGTCATTTATAAGCTCTAGCGATCATGGCTGGCACCAGCTTTCTGCCACCAGCTATGTACCACAGCCTCTAGGAACCTCTAGATAATTCAGGAAGTTTTTTGAAGATGAATTTTGGTAAATGAAGTCAATTCAGAAGGAGTATCTTGAGGAGACGTGGAGTCCCTGGGGAGAGTGAGCCTATATTAAAAAGCTGCTGTTTGCTCCCGCTAGCTGGGTAATAGAGGAAATATTAATTTGGCAGGGAGATAGGAGATGAAACAATGAAGTGGTTAGAGTGAGGCCATCACTACGGGTAGCCCTCGTCATCTACATTGTCTGTACACATCCTTGTCATCTACATTTTGTCTGTTGTGTAAGAAGTGTTAGCTTGTGGATTTTTGTTATATATTAAAAGTCACTCATGGATTGTGGCCTAATCAGAGTTTTCAGTCAGTTCAGTCGGTCAGTCACGTCCATCCACCTCTTTGCGACCCCATGGACTGCAGCACACCAGGCTTCCCTGTCCATCACTAACTCCCAGAGCTTGCACAAACTCACGTCCATTGAGTTGGTGATGCCATCCAACCATCTCATCCTCTGTCGTCCTCTTCTCTTTCTGCCCTCAATCTTTCCCAGCATCAGGGTCTTTTCCAGTGAGTCAATTATTCACATAAGGTGGCCCAAGTATTGGAATTTCAGCGTCAGCATTTTACTTTAAGATTATTTGAGAATGTTGTCAAGAAAAATTTTGAAAGACACAATCATTGTGGCTTGACAAATGCTAGTTTGTTATTCTTTTCTATAAATTAGAAAGAGGGCTCCTTCCATCAAGACATTTTGCTGTCTTCTGGAAAAATCTATGAGGACTAAGATATGGCTGGCACCAGATAGAACTGTGCAGTGCACAGCAGTACGACTGTATACAGAAGTCTTCTCCTTCAAATCTTGCTCTCTCTTCCTTGCTTTATTAAAACAGGCCTATCAAGGCTCTTTCTTTGTCTACAATCTCTTTTTTGAAATAATTATTCTATTTCCTTTGCTTTAAATATCCTTCAGGCAGATATATTGGAAATCTTTACCTCTAATCCTTACAACATGTCTGAGAGCTTTGCACACTGAACCTGCCTATCTATTATTCTGATATTTTTCAAACTTTCAAAAATTGAAGTCATCGTCTCCCAACCTCTAAAATAACCCTTCCTGCTGACTCTGGCCCTATAATAGCAATGCTTTTCCCCATTCACTCAGGTTTCAGGCAAGCGTTATCTTTGATTTTTCTCCTTCACTTCCTACATTCAGCATCAGGGTTTATTTTTGTGCACTTTGTGCGGGGCCCACATCTGAGCGGCATTGGTTACATCAGAAGCAGTGTATATTATATAACTATCATGACAATTTTCTGGCAGATGACAGCACATGTTTTTTTATGGAGAACACTGTTTTTTCAGTGACCTAGAGGCCTTATATGCTAGTGGCATTGTTATAAGGAGGAAATGAATAGATTCTAAGAAAGTGGAGGCATCAAGTGTGTAGTCCATGCCTCATATCTTTACTAATAAAGTCCAATCCATGGCTATAAGAGATGATTGTATGATCTAAGTGTGATGAGACTTTTTTTATGATTGAAGCACATATGCAAGCATGAAGAAGAAGTTGATTAAGCATGTAAGGATCAGAGATAAAGGTGAAAAATCATTTAACAGTGTGGATTTATTGCATATGCATTTATCACATCTTATAGTATAGAAAACAGTGTGATAAGATATCCTAAATCTAGTTCTGATTTCCTGCTTAGCCACCCCACCTAAAATATTCTGAGATGTTCTCAAGGACAAAATGACTTAGAGCCCGGGACTAAGGGTCATCGAGGAGAGAGGGTCATTGCCCATCCTCCCAATTTTGCTGTACTAGATGAATTTTGCAGAAAGTTTGCCAGAGGACAAGCGTGAGACCCATTTTCCTCCTCCAGTGTTTCGAATCAAAATTGTAAATGATGGGAGTTGATTGACACCTATCATCAGATCCGCGCACAAGGCTGATGGCGCTGAAAATAACATCGCCCGCACTCACAAGATACACAGTGTTTCCCTGCACGCTGTGAGCTCTCTCCGTGGTATTCACGGGGGAAATTTTATGCTGATTTAGTTCTTTGAGTGGTAGGTGCTGGCATTTGCTGCTCCCTCACATACAACACAGATTATTTCACTTCGCAGGAGCTGACACCACCACATAACGAGTCTGTAAGGACCAGTTCTTTACTCTGTCAGCAAATAGTTATGTGACAAAGGGCTGAGACTATCAGCTGCAGGTAACAAGGTCCTTGGGGTTTCAGACATGAAAAATGGTCATTATTATTTGCATTAACCAACAATATTTGCTATTTCTCTTGGCTCATTTGTGTATTACTTTACACCTGTTAAAATGATCAAAAGAAGCACTACTTTTCATTTGAGAACAGTATGGTGTGGGTGGGCTTCCCAGGTAGCTCAGTGGTAAAGAATCCACCTGCCAATGCAGGAGAAGCAGGTTCAATCCCTGGGTCGGAAGGTCCCCTGGAGTAGGAAGTGGTAACCTACTCCAGCTTTCTTGCCTAGAAAATTCTGTGGACAGAGGAGCCTGGTGGGCTAAAGTTCATGGGGTCACAAAGAGTTGTACATTACTGAGCTCTCTCTCTCGCACGCGCACGCACACACACACACACACACACCATGTGAACAGGGCAAGGAGTGTAGAAGAGAATAATGATACCCAGTGAGAGAATTGTGGAAGCATAGTTAGTAATTAAGAACTGCAGAGACTTTTGCCCCCTCCATGAGCTATGATGCACTGTCTCTTTAAATTTGAATTTTCTTTGAGATAAACTGGGAGGCAACTCCCAGTATGTGAGTCTAAACTTCAGTATCCTGCCATGATTAACTCCTCCAGCATAGTGGAGTCTTCCGTAATAAACCTACTTCCAAGCCCCCTCCCACTTTGTAGCCACTGCACTCAGCTCTGGAACTTCAGCCAGCACCCCCCCAAAAAAATTCCTACCAAGACCTGAAGATGTAGAAATGTTCCATTATTGAAGCCAACACTTTGCAATATATATAAGCAAAGCCCTTCCTTAGTGGATCTATATGAGAAACTTTAGTGCAAAACAGTATCTTTCAGTCCTTCAACTTCCCTTGGGAATGCCAGAGCTAGTAGAAGCTTACTGTTCTCAGAGAGAAGTACACGAGAATCGTACTTTAAAACCACCTTATAGATAAAACCATATGAATAATTCCCTGCAACAATGGTCTTTTCATTCTTCTGTAATTGAATAACCTTGAATGGCATCCAAGGTACACTCTGCCCACCCCTCCACTCTCCCAGAATGCTTGTCTTAACGTGAGCTGCTTTGCAGTTTGTTTTTAGTATATGTCTCTTGTGACATAAAATATGCATACTATAAAAGATTTTCAATTAACTTCTAATCTCAATTAACCAGACTCCAGTAGATACTTAATAAAGGACAGTTGCATAAAAGTTTAATATATTCATGTTCCCATTTGGATTTGTTAGATCCATATTTACAAAAGGGACTGAATGCAACTGGTCTACTTGGTGATTCCATGAAACACTCCAAAAGAGGCTTTTGTTACATTTATTTCTATTGCATGTGGATAATCTACGTTCATTGTAATCATAAATCTTTCACTCTGAGTTCATATAACTACACACATATAAACACAGCCTAAGTGTTTTTAAAAAAGTTTCTAAAAAAGTTTTCATTTGCCAATCACTTTATTTGATATAAATTAACTAAAATTTCTTTTGTTGCTGATCTGGTTTATAAAACTGAAAGAAACAAAACATGGATTTATTTTCCCATCTTTTTAATGTAGTGTCTAAATAACTATCATTTTAGAAAACAAAGTGATAGTTAGCTATGATACAGTGTTAGTATAAACCAGATGGAGAAATAGAGACATAAAGTTGATAGTTGTGGACAGGCTATATACTAAGCCTTATTTAATCTTCAGTTCACAAATCTGTAATTCATTATCTGATGGGAATATGTCTGGGCTATTGATTTCTATAAGATGAAGACTTTTGGTTTCTCTAATCATGTCCATTAGTTTCCTCCAGACAGATTAATAATTTTTTACAATTGCTGATGGCAATTGCAGGCATTTAATTTTGCTTCTACTCTTGTGTAGCTGCTACTTGGAAGCATATTTGTGTGGTAGTAGATAAAATATATTCCTAAGGCAATGAAACAGTCTTCATTTGTTATAGTACTTTGTTTACAAAAGCATCATTATGAGCATTTCAAAGTACAAAAATGTTCCACCTATTATTTTTTTAATTAGAAATTTATGTTAGACTTTAAGACAGTATTGTTATCTAAGGGACTAAAAGCTTATTCTAAAAATTTGTCACACAGAGAAGAGGAATGTCTTAATTTTTACTGGTAAATCTGAACACTGTAAATCTGAACAATGCTTCTTTTGAAGAGAACTGCAGTTATTTTTAAAATCTGTATATAATTTTTTATAGATTATGCAATAGATTTTCTTTTCTTTTTTGTTTCAATTTTTTTACTATCTCATTCTGTATGATCTTGAGTGGCTGTTGAATCTGATATACATTAATTCTTTGGAAACAGCTTAAATTTTCCTGCTATAATTATTTTAAATTAGGTATGTCCACTCTTAGGACTTTCAATGGCATTTAGTTGCTGAAAGATTGATTAACTACTTTAGGTGAGTTTTTGTTGTGACATTGGACCTCTGGAGAGATTTCTATACAGTGTAGATAGAGGATCAGTGCTCATAATAAAATTGTTTGCAAAATGATTTTAAACTCCAAATATCAGCTCTGATTCAAATGATAATATCATCCAAGCTATTCAGCTTTTGACATATATAAGCAGAAATATTTTTAGCTAATGTATAATTGACATATAATGTACATATAATGACATAGATGTACAATATGATTCAATATTTGTAAATATTGTAAAGTGATGACCACAATAAGTCTAGTTGACCTCCTTATCACGTGTAGTTACAAATATTATTTTTCTTACAAGTTGAATTTTAAATTTAAACTTCTTATGAGAACTGAGCAACTTTTAAATGTGTTATACAGTCGTATTAGTCACCATGCTATATATTATGTCTTCATGACTTATTTTATAATGGATGCTCCTCACTTATTTCCATGCCTCCCTAAACCCCTGCCTCGGGAAGCTACTAATCACTTTTCTGTTCTCTGTATATATGAGCTCAGTGTTGCTTGTTTAGATTCTACATGAAAGTGAGATCATACACTATTCATCTTTCTTTGTCTGATTTATTTCGCTTAGCATAGTAATCTCAGTGTCCATCCGTGTTGTCACAAATAGCAAGATTTTCTTCTCTTCATGAATGAATAATATTCCTCTGTGTGTTGTATTTTGTGTGTATGGGTATCTTATGTTTTCTTTATCCATTCATCCATCTGTGAACACAGATTGTTCCATGTCTCAGCTAATGTAAATAATGCTACAATGAACGTAAGGGTGCATATATCTTTTTGTTTTCATTTTCTTGGGATAAATACCCAGAAGTGAAATTGCTGGATCACATGGTAGTTATTTTTTTTTTTTCCTGAGGAACCAACAAAATGTTTTATGTAGTGACTGCACCAATTTCTGTTCCCACCAATAATGCACAAAAGTGAACGGGAAAGTCACTCAGTTGTGTCCAATTTTCTATGACCCTATGAACTGGTTTTGATTTGCATTTCTCTCATTTTTAGTATTGTTGAGTACCTTTTCACGTACCTATTGGTCATCCTTGGAAGACCGTCTATTCAAATCCTCTGCCCCTTTTTTAATATGATTGTTTGCTTTTCCATATTGTTGTATGTGTTCTTTATATATTTTAAGTATTAAATTCTTACTAGGTACATAATTTGTAAATAGCTTTTCTTATTCAGTAGTTTGCCTTTTTGTTTTATTGATGTTTTCCATTGCAGTGAAGAAGCTTTTTATTTTGATGTTATCACACATATAATTTTGTTTTTGCTTTTTACGTCAAACAACAAAAAAAATTGTCATCAAGATCTGTGTCAAGGAGTTCACCACCCATGTTTTCTCTTAGGAGTTTTATGGTTTTGATCTTTACATTGAAGTCTTAATCCATTTAGAGTTAATTTATGTGTATGGTTTAAGAAAATGTTCTAGGTTCCTTTTCTTCCATGTGACTGTCCACTTTTCCCAACAGCATTTACTGAAGAGTCTGTCCTATCCTCATTTGTATATTCTTGTCTTCTTTGTTGTGGATTGTGTGATAAGTCGCTTCAGTTGTGTCCACCTCCTTGTGACTCTATGGACGGCAGCCTGCCAGGTTCCTGTGTCCAGGGGATTCCCCAAGCATGGACAGTGGAGTGGGTTGCCACGCTGTCCTCTTGGGAATCTTCCCACCCCTGGGATCAAACTTGGCAGGCTTCTTTTCCACTAGAGCCACCTGGGAAGCCCTGCCATAGGTTGATTGATCATATATGTGGGTTTCTTTCTGGCCTCTTTATTCTGTTCAATTGATCTACTTTTATGCCAATTCAATATTGTTTTGGTCACAGTCAGAACATGGTCAGAAAAGTGTTCGGAAAACAAAATTGACTGAATATGAGGTGTAAAAAGCATTGTTAAAGTCCATTAAAATGCAGGTGTCTAGAAGAAGACAGTATCTGAATCTATCGTTTTCTCCTTTTGACATTTTGGTTAACAAAATTTGTCTTTGCAACAGAGTGGCTGAATAAAAGTCCCCAGGTGTGTGTCAATGCTCTTGTTGAAACTGTATGAACAAGCCCATAAAGAGACCTTCTATTGCATTACAGTTTCTACTCTGCATCTTCCCTGCCACACGCAGAGAATGGCTTTGCTGTTCCTGGCTGGAAAAAAAAAAGCAAATTTGCTGGTCCCCTTGCAGCCACACGTTTGCCACTTCCTGGAGGCACTGCTCATTGTCTGTGGTAGAGCAGTAATGACTGGAGCAGAAAGGAGACTAGCTCCTGGAGTCAGCGCTGTGTCCTGCAGCTTCAGGAAAGTCTCAGGCTGCTGCTGCCGAAAAGACAGAAGAGGAGGTGTTTTGTGACTGTCATTGGTTTTCGTCTCATGATAATAACCAGAAAAAAGTGTAAATGTGCAAAGAATGGCAATCTCTCCATGCCATAAGAAGGTGGGGAGAATGCACTGTGGGGTTAAATGAGAGGGAAACAGCAGCTCTGTGGCCAATGCGGGGAGTTTCGGGTTCTTAGAGGAAATTGTGTCTGAGATGTGGCTTTACAGGTGGTAGATATTTAAAGTAGGAATGAGAGTGGAACTCAGATGGAAAAACATTTCAGGTAAACAGAAAATTGTAAACTAAGGGAAAATGTAGGAAAATACTGCGTATGTTCAAAAATAACATATTGTTTTGACTGAAATGCAAATCAGATCTATCTTAGGGAGATTAATTTGATGACAAAATATATCCTGTGAACAAAAGGCTGATCATGCTGCTGTCAGTTAGGAGGATTCTAGAAAATATTGCTGAATGTGCATCTTCAACTGACTGACACATGCATTACTCTTAGGGAGAGTTGGAAGGGACTTGTAACCTTAGTAACCATCACCCCCCTGCCAACATATTTTAATTTGCAGATGTGCGCTTGTGGGTTTGCTGTATCTTTGGCCTTGAGACATCTGTGTCAAATGATTAAGTGTCAGATGAAAGTTAAGGCAGTGAGAACCAATGTGTTTACCAAGAGAGGGGCTGCAGAGAACACAGGGACAAAAAGAAGACTCAAGAAATAGAAGACTTAGATCAGAAAGAAATTCACAAAAGTGAACCAACAGAAGCTATGGAAGAAAACTTAGCATGCCTGATAAAATTTCCAAGAGGAGAAGCCAACATCTTCCTGGTGTTTGAATTCCCCAACAGTCCATACACAACCACACTGTAAAATTGTTAAACATACAGAATGATTCCAGCCAAAATATGCTTAATGAAATGTACTGAAGTATCTAAGTTGTTAATAAGTGTACACCTTTTTCTTGATAATGAACTTGGCCAAGAAGATTCCCTAGAAAAAGAGATACAGTGTGACAGATTATATAGGGCTTGGGTTTTGGAGCCAGTAACACTTGATTTGACAGTTGTTAAATACTGTGTTTGCTTTATGAAATTAGGAAATAAATCACACTTCCCATGATATAATATAAAGTGCTCATATATTGTAGACAAAGAGCAATTTCAAAGGAGAGTTGAAGAGCATTTTTGTAATCTGTGTCTTTATTCTTTCTGAGAAGGATACTCCTCATAACAACCCACAATTATACTTTTGATCACTTTTTGTTGGAGATAAAATAGACTCATGAGGATCCATTTGGTTCTTTAAACATTGATAACTCTTTAAACTTGATAACTCATTCAGATAGCTTCATGGCCTCCTCTTCCCATCACTGGCTTTATTTGAACTTCTGTAGAAAATTGAAGGTTAGCTAAGGATTTGTGGTTAAGTTCCTTAGTTTTTCACAGATGGTCTTAGATATATCACAATATCTAAGAATAAATTGGAAACATTAATTGGAACTGTTCATTTCAATTTTGCATTACAGTGTATTGTTTTAAAGTCTTTAGTATAAAAATAACTGACGAATGAAATATGTGCAAATATACAAATTGAAAAGGGCAAGGAAAAGCTTTTTTGTAATGCTGCTTGATAATAATTAAAAATATGTGTGTGAACAACATAAATGGAATATTTACTATAACGTTTATCTCCTACTTATTTCCACTTTTCTATGCTGATGATTATGCACTTTGTGCTTTATACATTCTTTAAAATAGAAACATTATCCCGATTTATGTCTCTATTGAGAACTCTAAAGACAGAAGAGTTATTTTTCCTATTCTCATTCTAGAGAATTGATATTCAGTGGCTAATTTTTTTTCTCCCTTTTATGTGTTAGTGGTAAACACCAAAGATGAAGATGCTGAAGTGTTTACACATGTCCTACCCAACTCTCAAGCAGTTGAGTGGTACTATTGATTTTTAAAATTACACACCAGATACAGTGCTGCAGTATCAGATTTACAAAGTGTTCCATGGGTTTCAACATTGGAATTGCTGATTATTACTCATTAGGTTAAAGTTTGCTGCTGGGTCTTAGGGACTGTATTGCTGTATTAGTCAGGGTTCTCCAGAGAAACAAGGTTGTGTGTGCACGTGTGTGAGAGGAGAGAGAGACAGCGGAGGGAGAGAGGGAGAAAGACAGAGACAGTTGACTGACTGACTGACTGATTTTTAAAGATTTGGCCAGGAGGATGTTAAGGCTTAGTAAATCCAAAATCTGCAGGTTATGCCAGCAGGCTGGAGAC
Organism: Bos grunniens; assembly: GCF_055505025.1. Classification (NCBI taxonomy): domain Eukaryota; kingdom Metazoa; phylum Chordata; class Mammalia; order Artiodactyla; family Bovidae; genus Bos; species Bos grunniens. The sequence goes on from NC_141191.1 coordinate 13,474,548, forward strand.
CCAGGGGAGAGCTGCAGTGTGGTTCCAAAGATGGAATTTTTTTCTTGATCGGGGGAGGCCCGTCTTTGTTCTATCAAGGCCCTCAACTAACTCAGCAGTTCCATCCACATCGTGAAGGGTAGCATGCTTTATCAAGTCTTCTGATTGAAATGTTAATCTCATTCACAAAGCATCTCCATAGAAACATCCAAGATAATGTTGGACCACATATCAGGACAGGATGGCCCAGCCACAACTGACACATGAACATTACAGCTGCCGTCTCTCCTAAGAGGTTCTTCTCTCTTCTTTAGCTCTCACACGTTCTGTTTATATCACTGTTGCTCTTTTCTGCTTTCCCAGATATGTGAAGGATGTTTTTTCCTCCTTAAAGCATTATTATTGCTATAATAATCACTACCATTCTAAATTATTTTTACAGTGACTACTACTGTTATTAATGGAAACTAGTCAGTTGCTATACACCTTCAATCAGGCTAGCAGTGAAACATAGGTTTTATTTACATGCTATGCTAAGTTGCTTCAGTCGTGTCCGACTCTGTGCGACCCTATGGACAGCAGCCCACCAGGCTCCTCTGTCCACAGGATTCTCTAGGCAAGAATACTGGAGTGAGTTGCCATTTCCTTCTCCAATATGTAAATATTTATTTACATATTTGTGTCTAGTCCTCGGGGCAAATGAGGAAGACAGTTATAAAAACTCATTTTGCAAGTGAGGGATCTGAAAGTCTGTAGGGTTAATGGACCTGCCCAAGGCCTTACTATGGTGAAGTGTCTGAGTCTGGATAGGATCTCATAAATCTTTGCTTCTCCTGTTTACTATGCTTCCTGACTTAAATTTTGTCTTGCATACTGTACTATAGCCATTCACCTGTTACGATTTCATATGACAAGAGGAATTTTAAATGAAAGGAAGAGTCATTAAGTAAGATATTATAAACAGGTTTTGAACTTAAAAGCCCCAGCATTGTCAGTTACTGTGAGAGTTTACGTAAAAGTTGCTTGAGTTTTTAAACCAACCCTTTACTTTGGATTATTTTCAGAGTGATCCTAACTAGAGAGAGGAAAATAGAATATACTCATAATTTTCTCCTCTCTCTGTCACCTCTGTCTCCCCTTCCATGAATTGATTAGAGATGATTTTGGAGAGATGCAGATTTGAATTACTTAGAAAAAATTGTCAAGAGCTAAGCTGAGGAATTTGGATTTGGCTTCATGAGAAACAGATGATGCTACAGATCCTAAGGAAGAAGCATGCTATAGTCAAATACACCAGGAATCCCCTATTACTGCCTCACATTCATGAGACAATCTCTTAACACTTTTTATGTTATGATCCACTAACATGTCTCAACGGTGTTTTAAGTCACAGTGCTAATATTTGAGTAGCGTTTCTCTATCATGGTTATATTCCATTGGATGCAGGGACCGTGCCCTCCCCGAACAGTTATATTGGCTTTGAAAAATGGCATTACCTTTTGAGATTACAATTTAGAATATCCATAATAATATGTCAGTCCTATTGGTAGTGGTAGATAAGGAGCAGAACTCAAAACTCAGTCTTTTGTGTGGTCAGATCCGTCCCAGTGGGGGACTACAGTGGAACTCTCATTGCATTTTGGAGCTGTATAGACTCAGATGCCCTGAGCGTGGAATAGAGTTATTGGATGCTGACATCCATAGTCTTTCATTCTGACACAAACTATCTTTATTTAATTTTGTTTATAATTTTAAAGACTCTTAGAGGATTCATGAATGACTTTGTCTCTTCCACCGGATAGTTTACATTTTCCTGAATTCTATACATCATTGAAGCTTGTCAGTCAGTTCAGTTCAGTTCCTCAGTTGTGTCCAACTCTTTGCAATCCTATGGACTGAAACACGTCATATTCCCCTGTCCATCACCAATTCCCGGAGCTTGCTCAAACTCATGTCCATTGAGTCGGTGATGCCATCCAACCATCTCATCCTCTGTTGACCCCGTCTCCTCCTGCCTTCAATCTTTCCCAGCATGAGGGTCCTTTCAAATGAGTCATTTCTTCACATCAGGTGGCCAAAGTATTGGAGCTTCAGCACCAGTCCTTCCACTGAATATTCAGGACTGATCTCCTTCAGGATTGACTAGTTGGATCTCCTTGCAGTCCAAGGGACTCTCAGAAGTCTTCTCCAACACTACAATCCAAAAGCATCAATTCTTTGGCGCTCAGCTTTATTTATAGTCCAACTCTCACATCCCTACATGACTACTGGAAAAACCATAGCTTTGACTAGATGGACCTTTGTCAGCTAAGTAATGTCTTCTTTCTTAATATTCTGTCTAGTTTTGCCATAGTTTTTCTTTCAAGGAGGAAGTGTTTTAATTTCATGGCTGCAGTCACCATCTGCAGTGATTTTGGAGCCCCCCAAAATAAAGTTTTTCACTATTTCCATTGTTTCCCTAACTGTTTGTCATGAAGTGATGGGACTGGATGCCATGATCCTTGTTTCTTGAATGTTGAGACATTCAGAAAAAAGACAACTTTTTCATTCTCCTCTTTTACTTTCATCAAGAGGCTCTTTAGTTCCTCTTAGCCTTCTGCCATAAGGTGGTATCACCTGTATATCTGAGGTTATAGATATTTCTCCTTGCAATCTTGATTCCAGCTTGTGCTTCATCCAGTCCAGCATTTCGCATGATGTACTCTGCATATAAGTTAAATAAGCAGGGTGATAATATACAGCCTTGATGTACTCCTTTCCCAACTGGTTCTCAATGGAACTAGTCTGTTGTTCCATGTCCGTTTCTAACTGTTGCTTCTTGATATGCATACAGCTTTCTCAGAAGGCAGGTAAGGTGGTCTGGTATTCCCAGCCCTTGAAGAATTTTCCACAGTTTGTTGTGATCCACGCAGTCAAAGGCTTTGGCATATCAAAAAATCAGATGTTTTTCTGAAACCCTCTTGCTTTTTTGATGATCAAACAGATGTTGACAATTTGATCTCTGGTTCTTATGCCTTTTCCAAATCCAGCTTGAACATTTTGAAGTTCACGGTTCATGTACTATTGAAGCCTGGCTTAGAGAATTTTGAGTATTACTTTGCTAACATGTGCAACGAGTACAATTGTGCAGTAGTTTGAACATGCTTTGTCATTGCCTTTCTTTAGGATTGGAATGAAAAATGACCTTTTCCAGTCCTGTGGCTACTAATGAGTTTTTTAAATTTGCTGGCATATTGAATGCAACACTTTAATAGCATCTTTTAGGATTTGAAATAGCTCAACTTGCATTCCATCACCTCCACTAACTTTGTCCATAGTGATGCTTCCTAAGGTGCACTTGTATTTTTTGTTTTAATTTTAAATAAAACCTGTTTGGCTTGGGATAATTATTCATTTGATTTTGATATGATCGTGGTAACCTTTGGGTTATATCCCACATCAAACTGCATGTAGCTTTGTTTAGAAGCATTTTTATTTTTAAATATTTTAGTATCATATTTGTTACTGTTTTTCTTTTCAATTAGTCTATGTGCCACAAAAATATGAAATTATTCTTCATTAATTTTTCTTTAAACCATTTATAATAATTATACATCAGATCTCATTGATAACATTTAATAAAAACAACATCATTTCAATCCTGGAAAAAATTTAGTGTATCCTGGTTCTAATTCCAGCTAGTTGCTAGTGGGTTAACTCTGGCAAGCTACTTAACACTTTGTCTTAGTTATTTAACCAGGACTCTGCCTGGGAAACAGTGGATACCCCTTGTTATTTTTATTATATTCTAAGAATTATTTTTCTTTGCAGTAGGAAACTCTGTCTCTGAGAGTTTATCACAGAATCAGAAAAGTCTAAAACTGTCTGCCCTTCAAGAACTTACAATCTTGTAAAGCATTTAAGTCTAACGTCCTCAATGTAAAAGTGATATGTTTGAGCAGGAAGTATAACTGGTCTTACTTATGGTCTGAGAAAGGATGCTAGTTCTTACGACGCACCATAGGGATACAGGTGCTGTGCTTAGTCACTGAGTCATGTCCAGGATACAGGTGCTATACTTAGTCGCTCAGTCATGTCTGACTCTTTGCTATCCCTTGGACTGTAGCCCGCCAGGGTCCTCTGTCCATGGGGATTCTCCAGGCAAGAATACTGACTGAGGTGTTTTCCCATGCCCTCCTCCAGGGAATGTTCCCAACCCAGTGATTGAACCCAGGTCTCTCACATTGCAGGCAGATTCTTTACCAACTGAGCAATGAGGGAAGCCCAAGAATACTGGAGTGGGTAGCCTATCCCTTCTCCAGGGGATATTCCCAACGCAGGAATCAAACTGGGGTCTCCTGCATTGCAAGTGGATTCTTTACCAGCTGAGCTACCAGAGAAGTCCAAGGGATACAGGGCAAGAGACTAATCTATGGAGCTCTCTGTTTGACATATCAATGCCACCTCTTAGGGTTTGATTTTAATGGAACATTTTGTTCATTTAAAAAGTATATTGGTAAAATTGCTAATGGCATTCAGCAAATCCTAAATGTGTTACATGTTCTAAATACTTTACTTGTATTTTCTCATTTAATTCCCACAGTCCTATGAATGAGGAACAGTTCTACCTCTGTATTCTGATAATGAGGAAACTGAGGGTAACAAGGTGATATTGACTAAGTTTATAAAGAAGTAGCAGGATAAGAATCCGTACCCTGAGTCTTATTCCAGAATCCATGTAATTAGTGTCTGACCTTCCTACATGTTTCATAGTGATGATTGACATCAGATAGCATCAACCATTGATAGTTCATTTGATTTATTTCTAGATATCATTTCATTAATATCCTACCATTAACAAGTATTGAGCTTTCTGGATATTTTTTTATTAAAACACTAATATGTCTTTGTCCATTTCCTTATAAATTAAAACAAAATTATTAGAAAATGGTATTTTACATTAATTTGAATTTTTATATTTTACTTAAATGTGGTACTATTTCAACTTATCTTCTGCTACACAGGTATCACTGTGAATATTTTGATATCATTAGAATATGTGCTCAGTTGCTTTAGTCATGTCCGACTCTTTGCGACTTTATTGACTGTAGTCCACCAGGCTCCTCTGTCCATATTATATAAAACATTATTATTTTAAATACTTCATATTTTAAAAATCATATTTTTACATGGAAAATAATCTCATTATTTAAAAATGTATTATTAATTAATATGATATACCCCATTCTTAGTACTTTTTTAAGTGTGTGTGAACAAGGTCTATATCTATTTCATTAGAGAAAACAGTGGCGTCTTTAGTATTCTGAAATAGACATCCCCAAATTCCTGTTGCTTTCCATTGCAGTATAATTTTATTTTTAATTTGAGTAGTCAATATGAGATATACATTCTTAAGCAATTTTTATATTAAGTTTGTATAGTGTTTCCTTTTATTATTCATAGATTATAGAAGGAAACATTTTAAAATTGCTAAAATTACATTAATCTAATAAAGTTATCCTACAATTTTATAATAGTTAAAATAATTTTAATGACAGATTGTAATTAATTCTTTTTATTCCAATGAATCAGTAAAATTTTATACCATTTTCAGTATTTATTTCTAGAATTGTCAAAATGCTGAACTATATGGATGTAATTTTATGAAAAAACAGAAGAAACAGATACTTATGTCTAATTTATGTGGGAAAACTATTATGTAGTTCTTAGAATAAAAGTTGAAGTGATGAGAAACATCGCTTATCTTTAGATACACTAGAATATAATAAACCTTTTATTTGATAGATTTTTTTTTCATACTTCAAAAGAAAATAATTTCTTTTATCAAGCAAACTAAGAGTAGAAATAGCATTTATTTAAAATAACTTCTTAGCATATTTTTGGTGTCTTTGTTCTTATTCTTGGCTGGACACTTGCCCGTGTGACTTTACATGAAAATTTGATGATAGTTGAGCATCTCACCCAGGTCTGTTTCCAACTCCTCAAGCACAAACATAGTCACTCACAGCTGAACCCTCTTTTTATATAAATTGCAAGATGCTTGTTAAAAATATTTTATCAGCCCTTTTGATATCATTTATAAATGATATATAATATGAAATTCTGAATTTTCCTCAAATACTAATTACATTTTCCTTTGTTCATGTATGAGCTTCCCTGGTGGCTCAGACAGTAAAGAACCCACCTGCAATGCAGGAGACCTGGGTTTGATCCTGGATAGGGGAATTGCAGGAGGAGAAGGGGACGACAGAGGATGGGATGGTTGGATGGCACCACAGACTCAATGGACATGAGTTTGAGTAAACTCCGGGAGTTGGTGATGGACAGGGAGGTCTAGCGTGCTGCGATTCATGGGGTCGCAAAGAGTCGGACACGACTGAGCGACTGAACTGAAGAGAATGGCAACCCACTCCAGTATTCTTTCCTGGAGAATTCCATGGACAGAGGAGCCTGGTCGGCTTCAGTCCATGGGATCACAAACAGCTGGACACAGCTGAGTGACTAACGCTTTCACTTTTTTGTTATCATTGTATAATTGAAATATATTACCTAAGGATTCAGTTCAGTTCAGTTCAGTCACTCAGTCGTATCCGACTCTTTGTGACCCCATGAACTGCAGCACACCAGGCCTCCCTGTCCATCACCAACTCCCGGAGTTCACCCAAACTCATGTCCATCGAGTCAGTGATGCCATCCAGCCATCTCATCCTCTGTCGTCCCCTTCTCCTCCTGCCCCCAATCCCTCCCAGCATCAGAGTCTTTTCCAATGAGTCAACTCTTCGCATGAGGTGGCCAAAGTATTGGAGTTTCAGCTTTAGCATCAGTCCTTCCAAAGAAATCCCAGGGCTGATCTCCTTTAGAATGGGCTGGTTGAATAATCAAAAAATGTTAACAAGATAAAATGCACAACCATTTATCAGCCCTGAACAAATTCTTATAGGGGAACAAAGTCTTTTCTGTTGTCGTGTATATTGTACAGATTTGATGAGTGCACTTTCTCAGTTGTTACACACCATTTCTGCCCATGCCTGCTTTCCATCTGACTGGATTGGGGTCATTCCCTATTTATTTTTGTGTCTTAAGCAACTTAGCATTGGGCAAGCATTCAATAAATGTCATAAGGTTTAGGAAAGAAGGTAAGAAGAAAGAAAAAGTTTTTTGGGGGGGAAGTGGTGAAGGAAAGAGGAAAGAAATGAGAGAGTAATGTTAAATGAACAGTAAAATACTGCTTACACTCACTGAGGTAGTTACTTTATGTAAGTCATTTTAAGTAGGAGAATGCTTGTTTTCTGAGATTTCAACACAGTCTAATATTTATGCTCAGATGAAAATTCAGTGTGTTGAATGAGGAGAAGTAACAGAATAAATTACACACACACACACACGTGTGTGTGCATATATATATATATATATATATATATATATATATATCCGTGTGTGTGTGTGTGTGTTGTTGTTTTTGTTATTGGCTAAGTCATTTCCAAGTCTTCACAACCCCATGGCTTGTAGTGCACCAGGATCCTCTGTCCATGGGATTTCAAAAGGCAGCTATTATCAAGTATAACTACAATCAGTACTAGATGTGTGGACAGGGCAACTTAGCAAAGTCCTTTTGTTAAAATTCCTCTCCACGTCCCAATGTCTCCCAGCTAACATTTGTTTACTGACAATTTCCTTTTCCATCTTCAGATCAACTGCCTTTCTCTTCTTTGAAATCCCAAACTATCACCCTTGACATCCTCCTTTGTCTTTAGCTGAAGATGGATTTAAGATGAAGTTTTCAACCATTGTGGCGAGTTATTGACCTTTCCTCAGTTTCTCTGTGTATGCACAGCATTAAATTTTTGTGTGATTTTCTCCTGTTAATCTCTCTCTGTCAATTTAATTCTTAGGCCAGCCAGAAGAATCTAGAAGTGTAGAAGGAAGTTTCTTCCTTCCCAAGGAATTGAAACAGAAGTCCAGAAAGGGATATTAAACCAACTTAATAGTGTATCAGAATATTAACAAAAAGAATTAAGTGACAGTGTAACATAGCAAAAGTAGTCACTTAAAGGGGGAAAGATGTTGAGAGGGGATGAGATAGAAAGAACACATGCGCTGTTATAGAATCAGGGCTGTTTGCCTTATATGCAGCCCAAGGACATCTGTGACACAGAGGTTTAGTGGCGAAGGCAGCCAAGCCAGGAGCCAGAGCACAAGCCTCAGTCTCGCCTCCCCAAAGGCATGGGGGTTTGGGATGTTGATGAGACAAGCAGGATGGTCTCAGGTGAGGAGAAAGTTGATGGGAGGCAGGGGAGAGGGGTGGTACTAGATGCTCTGGCAGGCATTTCTGGGTTACATGTTTCTGCACATTCATATTGGAAGCACTTTGCATCATGCAGAAGTAGGTTCAACAGGCCAATCAGGGTACATGTGCTTAGGCTCAGCTTTGCGGTCAAAGCTACCCTTAGCTGGCTTGCCCTTGGGGTCGGAGCTGACTCCAGGATTCTGTAAACCAACCGGACTGTGTGGAGCTGAAAAAGTATGCAATTAAAGAGAGGAAAAAAGAAAGGAAAAAGAAAATACACTAAAACCTAAAATGAGCTTAGTCAGTGGAGGCAATTTACAAGCAAAGGAGTTTGAACAAGCTGTTCCTGTTTCTGTTGTTCTGTAAGACAAGCCCAAGGATTTCTACCAGTTATGCTTTTCTGCTAAGTCTGCAGGGCATGGTTTCAGAGCCAGGGCTTCTCTACCTTTCTCCACTGCCAGCTAGGTCTGCCATCTGGTGGGGCTTTATTTGCAGCCTGCTCTTTCAAAGTGCCGCTAAAACATGCCTGTGCAAAACACGCCTGTGCAAAACACGCTGGTGGTGTGGAGAAGGGGTGGGTTCACCTCTTCGGGGGTGCTAAGACCCCAATGCCCTCTGCAAAGCCTAAGGTCAATTCTCCTTGGAGATTTATTCTTTTCTTTGGCCCATAAGCATGTTAACTTAACTTGTAGACAAATAAGATGTGCCCTCTCCCCTGCTTTTAAGCTTTCTCTAAACTGGGATGTATTCACCATGACGCTATAGTCCTTTGGGACCAGGTCAGCTTTGTAAGTGGAAGTGGTGCGGAGGGCTGATCTGTGTAGTGTGGCATGTTTAGCTGCATCTCTGACCTCTACCCAGTTGATCACAGTGGCACCCTCTCCCAACCACCACCATAGTGACTGCTGAAAATGTGAACAGACGTCATCCAGTGTCCCCTGTAGGAAAAAAGTGCCTTCGATTGGCAATTTTGAGAATCCCTGCCTTAGGTGAAGTTGGTGCCTATTTCCTCTCTTTATCCAATAATATACTTTGACTTATTTCTCAGTGTACTTACTGGGCTGCTCCCCCTGATTCATCCTCAGTCTCTCCCTAGTACCCCTTACACACATATAAAGAGAGAATGCAGGGGTAGTTTGTGTACCAAGTCGCATCAGTCTTGTCTGACTCTTTGAGATCTTAAGGACTGTAGCCCAACAGGCTCCTCTGCCCATTGGGTTTTCCAGGCAAGAATACTGGAATGAGTTGCCATTTCCTCCTCCAGGGGATCTTCCCCACCTAGGGATCAAACCCACATCTCTTAGGTCTCCTGCACTGGCAAGCAGGTTCTTTACCACTAGTTTCACCTGGGAAGCCCAAGAGTAGTTTAAGTCTTCATTATGGGACCAACCAGGAGAAGGCAATGGCACCCCACTCCAGTACTCTTGCCTGGAAAACCCCATGGACGGAGGAGCCTGGTGGGCTCCAGTCCATGGGGTCGCAAAGAGTCAGACACGACTGAGTGACTTCACTTTCACTTTTCACTTTCATGCATTGAAGGAAATGGCAACCCACTCCAGTAGTCTTGCCTTGAGAATCCCAGGGACAGGGGAGCCTGATGGGCTGCCGTCTATGGGGTCGCACAGAGTCGGACATGACTGAAGCGACTTAGCAGCAGTAGCAGCAGCATGGGACCAATCCAGGAGGACTGGCCCAGTGACTTTGTCCTCATTAGCATGAAAATATTGTACATAATTTTTAAGCTAATAATGCTGCACCTCATGGGCTTCCCTGGTGGCTCAGATGGTAAATAAGCTGCCTGCAATGCGGGAAACCTATGCTCAATCTCTGGGATGGAAGATCTCCTGGAGAATGGAATGGCTTCCCACTCCAGTATTCTTGCCTGGAGAATTCCATGGAGAGAAGAGCCTGATGGGCTACAGTCCATGAGGTCGCAAAGAGTTGGATACGACAGAGCAACTAACACTTTGACTTTCATTGCACACCATAAAAAAAAAAAAAAAAAGGAGACAAACAACAATCCAATAGTGAAAAACCAAATACATGGTCAAAACGTAATTATGTGGTATTAAAAACATAGCTGAAAATAATAGAAGGTATATTAAATATTTTACTGAAATCATATGGGAAATTTTTTGTTTAAAAATTGACTTGCTTTTCCTTTACTGTATCAAACACATGGTTATTTTGAGCAAACCTTACCTCTGAAAATGACTATACAAAGAAAATTGTCAGAATGTGATTTTTTTTCCCCCACAATGGGATATTGTAAAGAATGAACATTAAGGATTACAGTCCTAAACCATTCCACGACCCCAGTGGTGCAGAATGGGACTGTGGGATGTATCCACTTTCCTGTGGTTTTTTTTAAGCACCCAAGTTTGATGATGAAGAAGTTAATGCAGTTTCCAGTAGTGCCTAACTTACCCTCCGGGATTGGCTTTTGCTGGGAGAACCTGGCTCATTATGGATTATTTTGTAGCATCAGTCATGCTATGAGATGACAGGACTTTATAAGACAAACATTATGGATCAATCTTCAGAGGCCAGCACCACATGCAGGCAAAGATTCTCATTGGCAGAACAAAACTGAAAGCCCTTAATGAATTCTGTTACCGTGGCAGCATATTGTCAAATCATGCTCTAATAGCAAAAGAGCTGGAAAACCATACCAGAAATCAGCATGTCTTTTGGCAAGCTGGAGATCAGGGTTTGGTGCTGAGCTTCCAAACATTCTAAAGGAGAGAATTAACATCAGAGGAAGCCAAATATCTCTGTGCAAACTCTCCAGGAGTTCGGGTATGAATCTTAGAGCAGCAACGTGAACCCAGTTTGGGTTGTTTTTTCTTCTTCTTCTTCTTTTCTTCCCCAGAAGTAATTAGATGTTAGTTGGCTTATTAATGAAGAGAACCCTCAAAGGGTACCAGGGACCACAGTCACATTTTAGGGAACACAGCTGTTTCTGAGTCAGTTCTTATACTATCAACCTCTGTAGTGTAAGATGTGGCAGAATTTTAAGGCAATTAGCATAATATAAAGGTGATAAGATATTTTTGATTGCTTGGGAATGAGCCAGTATTTTATATTTTGTCTTGAGAAGATAAGTACATTAAAATCTGTCTGATTTAATCATATGGATCATGTTGTAAATCACGTGAAATGTTGGAAAATCAGAGATTTAAAAGATAAATGAAACATTTGGGAAGATGAAGATATACAAGTTGTCTACCAAGTTCCGTTTATTTATAGTATTTCTTTGCAGTACCTTATTTTATGCCTGTGTTTGCCAACCAGTTTTCCAAGACGTTGCCATGTATGTTGCAAACTTACCTGAAGCAGTGTCTGTTTCTCTCTTTCCTTTATTTTTACCCAAATCTGCTTATCTTCCATTTCCTTTTTATTTCCCAGAAAACTTACAGCTTCCCATGTCTATCCACCCATTGCTTTTGAAATGAAAGGAAAACATACTGAAATGGAGAAATGATTTCAGACTTTGCTCCTTGAAAATCTAGAGTTTTAACATAGGTGACTTCTGAGCAGCAGTTGGGGAGGGACAACAGAGAGCAGACAGGGTTCAAGGGCTCCCATTCCAACTTCCAGTTTACAAACTGAATCTTATGTAAAGAAAGATTTGCACAGCACAAATATCTCAACCTTGATAGAACCTACAATGCTGTCAGCTAAAGTAGATGTAGGGTTGGGCATTTGATGAAGGGAAAGTAATAATACTGAATAATAGAAGCATGTAGGTGTTTCATCTCATGATTACTCTTTCTTCAACCATCTTAAATGAAATCAGTATCTAAAAATCAGGAACTACTTATTTCCTACCATTTAATACTAGCCTTTACTCTCCAAATACCTCTGGCAAGATTTAGTAGCTTCTGTCATTTCAACAGGAGCAAAGCAAGTTGTGGTTCAGACAGATTTCTATTAAGTTCAGTTCAGTTCAGTTGCTCAGTTGTGTCCAACTCTTTGCAACCCCATGACCTGCAGCATGCCAGGCCTCCCTGTCCATCACCAACAGCCGGAGTTTACCCAAACTCATGTCCATTGAGTCGGTGATGCCATACAACCATCTCATACTTTGTCATCCCCTTCTCCTCCTGCCTTCAATCTTTCCCAGCATCAGGGGCTTTTCAAATGAGTCAGTTCTTGACATCAGGTGGCCAAAGTATTGGAGTTACAGCTTCAACATCAGTCCTTCCAGTGAACACCCAGGACTGATCTCCTTTAGGATGGACTGGTTGGATCTCCTTGCAGTCCGAGGGACTCTCAAGAGTCTTCTCCAACACCACAGTTCAAAAGCATCAATTCTTCTGCGCTCAGCTTTCTTTATAGTCCAACTTTTACATCCATACATGACTACTGGAAAAAGTATAGCTTTGACTAGATAGACCTTTGTTGGCAAAGTAAAGTCTTTGCTTTTTAGTATGCTATCTAGGTTGGTCATAACTTTTCTTTCAAGGAGCAAGCATCTTAATTTCACGGCTGCAGGAAAAATCTGCGGTGATTTTGAAGTCCTCGAAAAATAAAGCCTTGTCACTGTTTCCAGCGTTTACCCATCTATTTGCCATGAAATGATGGGACCAGTTGCCATGAACTTAGTTTTCTGAATGTTGAATTTTAAGCCAACTTTTTCACTCTCCTCTATCACTTTCATCAAGAGGCTCTTTAGTTCTTCTTTGCTTTCTGCCATAAGGGTGGTGTCATCTGCATATCTGAGGTTATTGTTATTTCTCCCATCAATCTTGATTCCAGCTTGTACTCCATCTAGCCCAGCATTTCTCATGATGCACTCTGCATATAAGTTAAATAAGCAGGGTGACAGTATGCAGCCTTGACGAACTCCTTTCCCAATTTGGAACCAGTCTGTTGTTGCATTTCCAGTTCTAACTGTTGCTTCTTGACCTGGATACAGATTGAGTAAGCTAATTAAAAAAAAATAGTATGAAAGGGTAAGAATGTAAATATATAGTGAAACAAGGAAGCTAAAAATTATTTTAAATGATATCTCTGTTGTCCCAAAGAAAGATTATGTATCTTAATAATTGCTGTGTCTATAAAGATTTCATAGAAATAAATGTTATTTTTAATCATAAAGATATTTTGACTATCTATGTCTGTATCATTACCTAAAAATTATTCTTTATTTGTACGCATTGTATTATGATGTATAAATTTAATTTTATAATGAAAGAGCAAATTTATACCAGTATATCTTAAAGATTTGTCCCACATTATCATAAATTGGGTTTTGAATTTATGGGGCATGATGTCAAGATGCTAACACTTCCTAGCATAAACATTATAAACCAAGGAGTTCCTGCATTATTAATTATTTGTATTCAAGTTCTGCAAGTTTAACCTCACATTAACTGCTATTGTGTCACTTTTTTTGAATAAGGGATTTGATAGTAAATAATTTATTATTTATATTGTTATTTTATTGGGGAAATAACTATTTCCCTAAAATATTGTTTAATTTGCCTATATAAAAGAAGCCTATTTCTTTTTTACTATAGAATTTTTAATACATTTTGAAAAAAAATCATTTTTTTCTGAATCCAGGTGGTATGATTTCCTTTGTTTAAATTTCAGCATAGTAGAGATATATGTAAAGAATGTTTTAGGTCAATACTGTGTCAGCAGATTTTGATTAATTGGGGGAAAAAGCTTATCAAACAAAGAACACTTCCAATTTTGTATTAAATGTTACCTCTTTACTGTATAAAGCAAGATGCATTTTGGCAAGATCGAGCTTTTAGAACTAACATTGAGCATACTATGGGGAAAAGATGTTAAAAGTTGACTTATGTTCTTAGCAGTAACTGGAAAAGGAAAATAGATTAAAATGGATAAACAGTTAAAGTGGAAATGTGTAATTACAATGGAATGATATTTAAGTCCAAATCAAGTTTCAATAGAGTATATTTTTAAGTGGTTTTACAGAAATAAACATGCTCTTTTAAGATTAAACATTTATTTTTTTTTAATGTATTTTCAGATGATTTTATTTGTGATTATGTATGTCTAATTCAAACCACGTTATGGTTCTTTCTGTGTTTGGTAACATCCAACCATGAAAAGAAAAATTAATATTTAAGAAATAATTCAAAGAAAAAGCTTCTCCGGTAATCTTTGCCCCAATGAGCTGAATAATTTTTGTAAATTGGTCTTTTGGCCTGAGTGATTTAGATAATTACTCAAGTTCTTTCCTTCAGTTGAATATTCAGATACTACTCAACATCAAGCATATTACAAATGATTTATTTTTTCTTCATAAATTCATCAAATATTGAGTGAAATAGTGAACTTGACTTGTGCATTGTCCTTTATATATGTCTTATTGTTCCCAAGTAGTCTCTCTAACTTGATGAGATCTTTCCTATTGTTATTTTCAACTTTGCTTGACAAATTAAGAAAGATGTGTTCAAAGAGAATTCTGAATAAGCATGAACACATAAGCCTGTCATGAGTATGTAACTCAAATTCACTCAATACAAACCAATGATCAAATTACCTGTAAACATTGAGGGTGGGGGAGGGGCATTAATACATTCTTTTCTCCGACTAGGGACATTTTTGTTTTCTCTAATTGAAATTTTCTTTTAAAAGATTAATGTGATGCCAAGTCATTTTTAATTTAAGATGTGCATTGAGAAATAATTTTCACTTGGCTTTTATAGTTTTAATTCATGAAAAAAACAGAATCAAGTGGTAATAGTTATAATATTTTTTATTTATGAACAAAAAACAGTCTTATTAACTACTATAATTTAAAATTTATTATATTTTAAATTAACGTATTCTTATTTTTGTAACTTTAACAGGCAATAACTTCAGGCTCTTGCGGGAGACATAGATTCTTGCTGCAAGGAAATAACAGTAAGTGCTTATGTAAATGCAATATTTTTTTTAACTATAATATCTTAATATTTGCTTAAATGCATGAAAAATGTTAATATGATTATTTAACTTTATTATTTTTATAATTTTGATAAACTGTATTCCCTCTAATGATACTTTATATAGAATTTTAATAGATTAATGCCAAATCATTTTAATAATGAGGAAACATGACTCATAGCCAAGTCTTTCCATTTTGTCCAGTGTGTTTATGACAGTATCACTATGCAAATTTTACTTGTGCATATATGACATGGATTATCTCTTTGATTAACTGATTTACTGAGATTGTTTTCTATGGACAATTTTTTGACAATTGGTTTTTAAATTTTGGATTGTGGGGCATTAGTTTTGCATTCATAAGTTCTCTCCAAGAAACTCAAATTTGTCTTTTGTAATGATATGTTTTAAGTTGTTTCCATGCTAACGTGAGTCACTAACACTTGTATTCATCTCATAAAAAGTAAGAGAGGGGCCTCCTTTTCCCCATTGGCATCAAATAGTAACATCTTGATTCTCCTGCAATGTCCTTTTCATAATGGTTTAAATCTGTGTGTTTATTTAAAACATGGACATATGTAACTTTTGTTTTACCTGCCAGCCAGGGTTATCTTGTGCCCTGCTTTACATTAATGTAATTACTTGCGAAGTAGCTCTATTCCAAATTGAATAGGGAAATATCAGCTTGCTGCAGGCTCTGTGCACATCCAGGAATTAAAGTAATTTAAGATATGAGGTTTTAAATGGAAACTGTATTTGTAAGAAGAAGACATAATTCATAATTCATTGCCAGAGGTATCCATCTCAATGAAACTTTTAGTGGGACAGAAATACACTCCAAATTCTGAATTCTTGATTTTCTGAGTAGTTTGGATCCTGGCATCCTTTCCAGTCGGATAGATTTCTGGTGTGTTGTTAAACCTGGGATATATCCTGGCTTTCATTTCCTTCCATTTCTTACTGATACTATTTCCTGGGGTGTCTTCTTGACTCTTCTTGACACTGGCTGTTTGCTGGTAATTCTGTCCAGTGATCTTCAATTTGACTTGTCATCCTCAGGCAATCGTGTCTTCCTTGAGTATGATGTGTCAAATGTTTGTTTGTTTGTATTTTAACTTTTTATTTTGTATTGGGATATAGCTGATTAACAATGTTCTGATTAAAAAAAAAAAAAAAAAACAATATTCTGATAGTTTCAGGTGACCAGCAAAGGGACTCAGCTCTACATATACATGTATCCATTCTCCCCCAAAATCCCCTCCCTAGTGTTGTTTCGATGATACTTACCAGATGCCTGCAAGTCGCTTTCAGAGATATGCTATATTATAAAAGAAATTATTTTCTATTTGGAGAATTCCAATTCACTTGTTTACTAATATAGCTGTAGATAAAGACTTTGGTAAATAAACTATATTGATCTTTAGAAAGTGTTTGCTGGTACCAGCTCTGCAATAGATTAAATGATTGGTAAAATAACTCAAAGTGTCACTATTTCTCTGTCTTACTTTGGATGAGAGAGAGATGAAAGGAAAAGAAAATGGCTTCTTAAATTAGAAGTGTGAGAATGTTCATTTCCTTATAACCAAAAAATCATCAGTAGTAGGACTGCATATTTTACAAATAATGTTAAAAACCACTTAAAAACTGTTGTCCTTAGTCATTTCTAGTACTTTTTCATCTTTAAATTATGCTTTTATACTTTCTAGGAACAATCAAGTATACATATGTATATACAGTCAACAAAATCATATTTTATTATAATTACCAAATGGGAAACTTTGAATATGCATACAGAGTTTTATTTATCTCTAGCTCATTGTAATTTTTATTTTATCTCTAAATCATCAGTATCAGTCTGTTCTTATCTGTCAATTTTTTTTATACTTAACAGCTTTTGTGTAGCTAGGTGTGTGGGCTCAGACACTGGGGAGAGAGGGAGGAAAGATTAAGTTCCTGTCTCCTAGTTGTCTACAGGATGTTGGAAAAAACAGAAACATATGACAATCATTTCAGTTCATTATGGTGGGATTTGTGATCAAATTGGAATATACTGATTGGGAAGTAGAGAGGTGAATACTATCCACTGCGGGGAGAGGGGGTTGCACAGTGTTAGAAGTGTGAATTAATTTTATTTGGGGCAAGAGGAGGACTATAGCCTGGGAAACAGCATTTCATTTAGCTCTCAGAAACTGCTCCAAAGAGATCGGGAAGAATGATTTTGGTGAAGGGGAAGTACATGCAATCAGGCACCCCCCCCTTTTTTATTGCAAAAGTTTTCTGCTAGTCTCATAAAGGTTTTCTGCCAGTCATGAGGAGCAGATGTCACCATGAAGGATTTTTGTGCTTTTCTAGATATGAGGAGATGCAAGAATTGGGTTCCTAAGATCATCTCCTGAAAATGTCTATCTCAAGACATCTTCTGCCAGTTTTTTCCTAGAACACAGAGTGCCTCATTTCTGATCTCCATTCCTTTCAGAGGGTGTTGAAAAGGAGAAGCTGCAGTGGCTCATAATTTGATCTTTTTTAGACGTATCTGGCAAGTGCTGATATGTAGGTGAAAACACTCAGGTCATACTGGAGGGCTGAGCCAGTGTCTTCTGGAGAAGGTATTTCTTGAACCACAGTGGGTATGTGTGTATGCTCCAAGGAGAGGGTATGGGATAGGGGGCAAGGAGCAAGGATTAGGAAGAAGAGGCCGTAGGAATCATTTCAGACTCTGTACAAAGGGAAGGGATATCTATGCAATATGCAGCAGGATGAAGGAGTCACAAGGAACATTTTTACAGAATGAAAGTTGCAGCATGGCAGGAAATGGGAGAACTAGAGCATAAAATCACATCTGTGACTGTGCTGAGGAGTTTGCATTTTATCTCATTTTTAGCCAAAAAACAAAAGGGAGCCCTAGTGAACTTTATAACAGTAAGGAACTTCGGAATTATATTTTGGAAATACCAGCAGAGTAGCGATTTTGAAGAAGGGTTAGGGGAGATGGAGAAGAAGCTGTCAAGGCAGAGATAGGAAAACCAGTTAGGAAGCTATATTAGGAGCTCCAAAAAATAAATGATGACAAACTCACCTAAGGAAGTGGTTTTGTGGGTAGAACATAGCCTTGAAAACATCAAGCTCTGGACAATGGAGACCAGGTTATTTACTTGAGGTTATCTGGCCTGGGTGAAGAAGGAAATCTACATGATGGCTATTGATTGGAGGGTCATCACCATGGGAGTGGGCTGAGAGAGAAGAGAAGCTAATTTTAAAATAAATAGTTGTGAGAACAGAAAGATTTAGTTCAATTTAGGCACTAGACTGTCTCTCCCTCATTCCCTAGGAGGTACCAGAAGCCTTTATGGAGCCTAGTTCAGAACACAGATAGAACCAGTTGGTTGTAATGGTTATGACCACTTGTTCTATCTTCCATATACTGTCCAGCACCAGTTGCGTGTAACTATTAAATTAATTTAGATTATAGATTTATTTCTTTAGTCACATTTATCATATTTCAGCTGTTCAATAGCCAAATATAGTGAACAGTTACCTCTTGGACAATATTTATGTTGCATATTGAACAATGCAGTTCTAGACTTTCAGAGCACTCATAAAGAGTATGGATTTTCAATCACAAAAGTAAATGCATAGCTAAATATATTTAACATGTTTACCTTTTAGAAGTATAGAGACTTAATTATATTCTTATTCTATAACCAATTATGTTGGTGAATAACATCTGAATTTTAATAGAATGAGAAAATTTTACATCTTCTGATTTATAATTTGAGGATTTGTTTCTTCTCATCAGTGAAGGGCATAATCAAAAGGTGCCTGAGTTTTACAGAACTGACAAAAAAGCCCCTGGTAACAAATGAAAGGGATGCTGTAGAACAAGACAATTTTCTCAACATACTTTCTTTATGCTTTTTCAGAATTTCAATTTCTATCTTTAAATTCATTAATGAAATTAATTTGTGTTCGTTCTCATTGAAAGATGGTGACATTTGAAATAATATAATATTATTAGAGAGCAACTTCCAGGGCTCAGTGATTTTGTCTAAATCAACTTTAACATTTTGAAATGAATTTGAATTCCTCTCTTTCAAAAAAAGAGCTTCATGGTTGGTCTCCTTGACTACACATTTTTCTTCTTCCTGTGCAGCTTAATCCAAGGTATTGTTTTTATCGTATCACTTTAAAAAATAGTGTTTTTAATTTTTAAAAATATTTATTTATTCATTTGCTCACAGTCCTTGAGGGAGTACCTTGTCCCTGAAGAATACAGTTTTGTCCTTGGCATTCAGAGCTCTTCCAACCTGTGTAGGTCTGCTGGAACTCACACCCAGTCCCTGAAATTAAGTCACTGTTGCTGCCCTCTCAGCTGTCCTCTACTGGGCCAGGGCATTTGTCCTCCATCTGCCTACTTCATCCTTCTTTTTTCTCTGCCTTAGAACCCTTCACCTTCCTGGCAACTTTACCCAGATAGCTTTTGTCTCCAGTGGCTTAAATTCGACCCGATGTTCCTCACTTTTCATAAAGTTTATTAGTTTGCTCTATCTATACAGTTCCTTGGGACAACTCCTGAGATGACATGAAATTATTAATAAAGACTTAAGTCTCTTAGTCTTCTCCTCTTGGCTTGCTTGAGGGCAACTGTCTTGTAAGAGACTCTATAAGTATTTATTGACCAAGAATTCAAAGAATAGGTGCCTTAAACTGCATCTTTCCTTGGTCAGCTCGCTGATCCATGCCAACTTTAGATACACTGTGGATAGAATTAGCAAAATATTGCTGTTCTTTTTTTTTTTTCAAGATTGCTGAGACAATGAATTTTCTTCCTTGAATCTCTAAAGTGTGCTAAGTTTCATAAAATTTGATACTCTGTATGTTTAAAGATCAGTCAATTCCTTAAATAATATTAATGTGTTCATGCAGTTACCTTTGAAAATGATATGGGTTTTGGTTTACCAGCCTATAAATATTAAATTATCTGAAGTAACTAATAAGGTTTTTTCTCAGTTACTTTATAAAAAAACATTTCATTCTGGGAAAACGAGAAACAAGGTGTTTTATTTGCAGTTACTTTTAAACTGGTTTTTCAATTAAAGTTGGCTGGAGAGACTTCACAGCTCATATCCGTATCTTGGGGAGGTCAGCTTTTGTATTTAGAAAGACCTTGAGTAACGTGATAGTTACTTAGAGACCTTTATAAACAAAAATAGATACTTTAGCTACATTTTTTTTTGTAGAAGAAATACAGGTGCTTGCAATTCCTAATGACTACTTCAGTGTTTTCTGAAAGTATACCTCGCTGCTACTGCTAAGTCACTTCAGTCATGTCCAACTCTGTGCGACCCCACAGATGGCAGCCCACCAGGCTCCCCCGTCCCTTGGACTCTCCAGGCAAGAACAGTGGAGTGGGTTGCCATTTCCTTCTCCAATGCATGAAAGTGAAAAGTGAAAGTGAAAGTCGCTCAGTCATGTCTGACTCCCAGCGACCCCATGGACAGCAGCCTACCAGGCTCCTCCATCCAGGGGATTTTCCAGGCAAGAGTACTGGAGGGGGGTGCCATTGCCTTCTCGCTGATGAAATCAACTATCCAGCTATCTCATACAAATAACTTGTTTTATGTGATTTTATCTCCCATGGTCACTTCATGTATTAAGTGATCTTCATGGACCGGGGCCGAGGATAGCCAGGGTGTGACGGAGGAGTGACAGAAATCTTTGAAGCAATAAGAGACTTTAACAGCCAGGGAATAAAACAACTGTTAGCTATTGAAAAGACTGAGGGATTTCCAAAATAGAAAGACAGTGGCAGAGATAAACTGTGATTAGATTCAGTTACCTGAAATGTGACCCATGATGCAAATTTATAAAATTAAACTACTCTAATGTGTATATGCAAAATTGTGTTGCCTGTATTTGTCTATCCTATTTAAAGCTTGTTAATCACTTGTGTTCCTACCTCAAAATGACAACCTCTGGTGTAGAAATTAACTTGATTCAATGTTTGTGAGAACTATACAAATTTGATTTTATCTTCATTAATTCAAAGTATAACCTTAAAGTGTGGAGAAGGCAATTACACCCCACTCCAGGACTCTTGCCTGGAAAATCCCATGAATGGAGGAGCCTGGTAGGCTGCAGTCCATGGGGTCGCTGAGTCGGACACGACTGAGCGACTTCACTTTCACTTTGCACTTTCATGCATTGGAGAAGGAAATGGCAACCCACTCCAGTGTTCTTGCCTGGAGAATCCCAGGGACAGGGGAGCCTGGTGGGCTGCCGTCTATGGGGTCGCACAGAGTTGGACATGACTGAAGTGATTTAGCAGCAGCAGCAGCAGCAGCTTAGCAGCAACCTTAAAGTGAAACCACTTTCTCCTCTACCCTCTTCCCCAGATACTGGTTCTTTTTAAATGCTCATTTGAGAGTTTGTTAATAATATATGTGCTTCAGTTTATTTGAATTAGAGAATTACGTAGTTTTCGTCACTGAGAAGGAGGAAATTTTCCTCTACCCTTCTTCTAAATTCTTCTGGCCGGTTTAAGAATTAAATTGACATTAGACAGACTGCCAGGAGGATATCACACAGAAGTTTAATAACATGTATACATGGGAGAGACATAGGAAAGCTAAGTAACTCACCAAAATGGCTGAAACTCTCACCTTAAATATCGTTTTCAATTAAAGACAAGAGAGAATTTTGTAGGTAGTGGTTCTGGGACCCTAAGGGGGAGGAAAGCAATTGATATGAAAATGGAAAAGCAAATGCTCGTGAACAGATGTTGACTGGGCCATGTACAGACTGTGGGACACAGACAGGAATTTTAACAAACACACTTTTCTGAGTTCTTCCCTGTTCACACACCTACCTCCTCCTGTAGTTATCTGTAATGACCACTCCCTTCTTGAAAGAGGTTCTCTATCTATAGTCTTTAGGTATTTATGGAGAAGATCAAACATTCTTCCTGAGTCTTTGGGACCTTGCTTGTTTTCAGATCAAAATAATCCACATGCCAAAGAGATATTTGGGGTTTCCAAATTGTGTTCCCCTACAGTGGATTGCACCTGTATAAGCCAAGAACACAAGAGAATTATAGGCAGGATAAGGCAGAACCAGTCTTTCATTAGAGTGGGCTAGCAAAGTGACAAGAAGCTGATAAAATGAGAAATCAGGAATAAACCTCGCTTGGAGCTTCGTCATTGGTCAAAACCAGGAAATTCTAAGTAGGACAAGTAGCAGGAAAGATGATCTCTGCTCCTTGGAATAGGAATGGAATGGGAGACAGTGTAGGCGGGCCATCTGTACTGGGTCTGGGGGAGGAGCCAGTCTTCTGGAAATTTTATGGCTTCCCTACCTTGAGACAGGTTGGCTTTGCCTTCAGGCTGTATCCTTGATTGATTTCTCAATTTTTATGAGTGGTGTCAGCTAACTGTTCAGGCACATGGCTCTGATTTTAACTGACAGCATAAATCAGTCTTATTCCATATACTTGTTAGGAAAATTTATCTTCTAATCACTACCACCTGTTTGAAGAGGAAACCCCAAACAGGACAACACAACAAAATAAATCAACTATATTCATAGGGACCCATTCCTTTGGGTTAAAAACTAGTGAAACAAAACAACAGCATCAATAAATTATTCTAGACAATCAGAAATCACCCTTTCATGTATTCTTCTGCTCTCTACTCTCCAATACTCTTTGTGATATATGCTTTGGTGTGGAAAAATTGTTCCATGTGTATTTATAAGAAATAATTCAGTAAAACTGGATTCAGTATTTATTATATAGATATTTAAAAAGAGAGGATTGGAGTCAGACCTATCTAGTTTTAAAGCTGATTGCTGCTGCTGCTGCTAAGTCGCTTCAGTCATGTCTGACTCTGTGCAACCCCATAGACGGCAGCCCATCAGGCTCCCCCGTCTCTGGGATTCTCCAGGCAAGAACACTGGAGTGGGATGCCATTGCCTTCTCCAATGCATGAAAGTGAAAAGTGAAAGTCAAGTCACTCAGTCCTGTCTGATTCTTTGCGACCCCATGGACTGTAGCCCACCAGGCTCTTCCACATAATGCAAACTTGGAAAAAATGAGTAAATACTTTGATCCACATATCACTTTCATATCAATAATAATCACTTATCTTAGTGGTTAGGAGGGTGGAAATAAAGTTGTGTGTATCAGGCACTTGAGAAACAGTCAGTATACAGCAGGTCATCAACAAAACATGCATATGGGTGTTTCTGCAGTTATCAGGGGCATCGTTCGCCAGAGAGAAACCAGCATGAGCAAGTCCTCTTGAATCTCATTCCCAGGAAGGGTGTACAACTCCTGACCAGCTAGATCTGCCTGTAGTTTCATTGATAGGTCAGCTTTAGCAACTTTATATGATTCCATTTTTCTTGGCATCTGTGATGCGCTGGGTCAAATATGTAACTCTCTTAAAAGCCACAGTATACAATTTTGGGGTACTAGACTCATACCTGTTTTTATTTCTCCTATATGATTTTTCTTTAGATTATATTATATCTAATTATCTATTTGATTATTTAGATTTATATATAATATGATAGATTTTAAATTAATTATTTTGAAAAATGTTTTAAATTCTTTATAAGTTAGAAGTTATAGATAAGTAATCATCTTCTGATGTCATGGCTGCAGTTTCTGTGCACATTGAATTTGGAGCCTAAGAAAAGAAAATCTGTCACTGCTTCTGCTTTTTCCCCTTCTGTTTGCCATGAAGTGATGGGATCAGATGCCATGGTCTTAGATTTTTGAATGTTGAGTTTTAAGTCAGCTTTTTCCTCTGCTCTTTCACCCTCATCAAGAGGCTCTTTAGTTCCTCGGCATTTTCTGCTATTAGAGTGGTATCATCTGCCTATTTGAAGTTTTTGATATTTCTCCCTAGATACTAGATATATGATATGCTATATAGTAGAGAGTATATTGTTGTCTTAGCATGATATAATACAAATATAAAATTACTTAAATTGGAACAAATTTTAGGAGCAAGCACTGTTACATCCTAATTTTTTAAATAATGTTTTAAGCTGTATTTTATTTTGCTGATACACCTCAGTTGTCTTTTGAATTGATGAAAGAAACTTATTTCACTGTGTGACTAGTCTCTGAGACTCAATTTCTTTACACTTAAAAATAATACTTGTCTTTGGTACTTTCAAGCTCTATTACACTAAATTTAAACCTTATTAGTCCTGGGCCATACAAAATGTGTTTATGCTTTAATATATCTACTATGTACATATTTTAAAGACAATGGGAATGTTCTTCAGAAATGTATGTTTCTGGAAAGTTTTGAAAATTTTAAGTATATAATTAGTTTACACTAAACTACCTTTCCATGAACAAAGTTTGCAGGCATACTGAATCAAGTGTAGAAGATATTGTAAAGAATCTTTACTATTCTGTGATTAGCTTGTGTAATGCTATTTTTTAAAATTGTATTTGAAATAACATTTATACACAAATTTGCTAGATATGTTCTTTTTTAATTTGTAGAAATAGACATGCAAGGTTACAACTTTAAAGTATTTCAAAATCCATGGGAAATTTAGATTTATTTTTAAATTAAATATTTTATTACTGTCCACCTTCCAAAAGAACATATATTCTAAACTTGGGTGATAATTTTGGACATTCTTGTTCTAATTGTAATATACAAAAGCAATAATGCAACTAAAAATAACAAATCTGGAATAGTCTAGATAGATGTGCTTGCAAGTGAAATACTGTTTTCAAAACAAAGTGTGAAAAAAGGTTTAATGATGCAAAGTTGTTAGTAAATTTGGAGTAGTTAGTAAAAATGGAGTAACTTTGTTAGTCTTTACTTAGTCATGAGCTGTAGTTTTTACAAGAGTACATCAGCACAAGCTCTGTCAGAAAAGAGCTGGAGAAAGTCATAATCAATCTGTTATTTTGCATCACCCAAGACAGATGACAGATCTGTAATAGTTTTCTTTACACAGGGTTTAAGACACAAATAAATGTATGTATCACTTTAGTGATAATGGAAACTGACTTTGTGACCTCATGTAATCTTTCAAGGATATTTTCATGGAAGGCTGGGAAATTGCAATGTTAATGTAGAATGGGTTAAATTTGCCACATTTCTTTTATTCATTTTCAGAAGATGGATTCAGTTATGCTGTTTTACATTCTAATTTAAATTTTTACTTGAGAATGAGGTCCTGGCATTGGAATGTTTCATACCCTATGTGAAATTTGGCTGTCTTCTCTATCAGCTTGACCTTCTGCTATTCTGTATATTTACTGGTGGACATTTCACCTGTTCCTCTTAGTTTAGTAAAGCTATAAATAGGAAGAAGTAGAAAGGTTAGCCAATCAAAATGCAGAATACGGATAAAGGTCAGGATGGTAGGGCATGCAATTCTAATTCCCAATATATATCAGACAATAAAAATCTGACACCTCGTTCTTCTGGCAAAAACTGTAATAACAGAATTGAAAATACTGTGCAAATTATTTTTTCATACAGGACTGTAGAGTTGAAATAGAGTAATAGTATTTGTCCATTTTCATTAAACTTTTAGAATTATACTCTGATGCTTATGAAAAAAGAATTTATACATACAGAATAGAAACACAACAAATGTGTATCTGCAAGTTCCAGATTTTTACATATTTTCTCTTTACTCATTTCTGAATTATAGTTTGAATTATATGTAGGCAAAGTAAAGTGTAGGTAAGATAATTCATAAAGACTTAGAAGTCCAAAATTTGAAATAAATGATGGCAAACACTGTTGATAACTTAATAAGTTAATTGTTCTTTTCACTTAAGTTATAGCATTTACATATAGTTGCCGGCATTTGTGTGAAAATTGTGGGGTATATGAGTCTGAATAACAGCTTCCCAAAGGACTTGCTATCTGGAATCTGTGATCGTTACCTTATATGGAAGTAAAAGAGACTTTGTAGTACTATTAATTAAAGTTCTATTAATTAAAGGTACTATTTAATTAAAGTTCTTAGGATGAGAAGGTTATCCTAATTATCCAGATGTACCCTAAATTCCACCAGTTGTGTCCTTATCAAGAAAGGTAGAAGGAGCATTTACAAACATACAGAGAAAAAGGCAGTGTGACCTTGGAGGCAGAGATCAAAGTGATACAACCATGAGCCAAGGAATGCCAAGTGCTTCCAGAAGCTGGAAGAGGCAAGAAATATATTACCCTTTAGCCTCTGAAGGGAGTGTGGCTCTGCCAATACTTTGATCTTGGTCCAATGAAACTAATTTCAGATTTTTGACCACCAGAGTTATAAAAAACTAGATATATGTTATTTTAAGCCACTAAGTTTCTGGTTTTGTTACAGCAACCAAGGGAAATTAATACAGAGGACATTTGCAGTAAAAGAGTGAAGCTCTGGGAACATTTTTGCTTAAAGCAATGTTCCTTTTAAGTGTATAAAGAGAGGGATTTATAGGAGTTTATAGGTAAGAGTATGGTCTTGCTAGGTAGCATAGTGGTATAAAATTCCACTGTACAGGAGACACAAGAGACTCAGGTTTGATCCCTGGGTTGAAACAATCCCCTCGAGCAGGAAATGGCAACCTGCTCCAGTATTCTTGCCTGGAAAATCCTATGGACAGAGGAGCCTGAAGGGCTATAGTCCATGGGACTGTAAAGAGTCGGACATGACTGAGCATGCAATACCCGTGGATTAGAGTCATATCTAATCCAATCATCAATTCAAACTCAAACATCTCAGCTCATCTTAATATGTAGTAGCTGATCAGATAAGTCAGCTGTTATCTAAGAGTACAGTCCCTTAAGGCTCACTAATCAATTTGTGTAGACAGGTAAGTCCTGTGTATGGAATGAAGGGTCCTGGTTGGCTTATAGAGAGAGTTTCTTGCTTCTTAATTTCTTCAAGTGTTTAAAGAAGGGGAAGAGTGCTGTATCAAAAATCTCTTCCAGTAATTCAGGCCATCTATTGTGAAGGAGAGAGGTGACTGGAAAGTATCAGAATCTGGGTATGGTTAAGGATGATAAGCCCGTTGGTGTACTTTTCTAAGGACAATGAAGAATATGAAACTGGACACCTGGAATATGAAAGTTCAGAACACTAATTATGGGAATAAGGACAAGACGGGTGGAAAAGCACCTAAAACACAATTTTGCTGTATTTTAAAAACATGCCCTATCACTCTTCTTATCCATATGCCTGAGAGGTTATTTAAAACTTGAAATTGAGTGACAGTCCTGAGTGTTAAGAGACAGGATCCAGAGTAACCATGGGCAGATTCCAGCCCTTGAGAAAAGGGAAAGAAGGAGTCACTGCAAGGGGAATAAGATAAAGAGACCAGAGACCCAGGAGCCAAACCGGACTATCAGAGCGTCCTGGAAATAGAATCAGGAAAGCATTTCAAGGAGGAAATGCTTTTTCACCTGCCCAAAGCTGTTAGTAAAATAAGAACTGAAAATTCGCCCTTGATTTTAGTGAAAAGGTGGAGGAGGGGCGGTTATCCCTCACAATAAACAGTTTCAATAGAGTCATCTGACTGTTGTTACTTTATCATAAAAAAAAAAAATAAAACTTTTCTGAAGTATTTATACAAACTGATTCTATATGTTTAATAAATTCTATATGGGGCTAAATACATTTTATTGGTTGCCCTAATATATATGTGTATATATACACACATGTGTGTATATGTGTATACATATGTATATATGTGTGTGTGTGTATATATATATATATATATATGTATGTATGTATATGTAACTCCCAAGTATTTTTATTGCTAAGATCAACACTTAAGAGTAAAAGACAGAATACAAGGAGAAAAAATAAAAAAAAGCATAGTTACTCCAGATAACTTTTCTATGTTAATGAGAATGGTTTTATACAAGGAAAATTTAAAGGAACTAATAATGCTGAAGAGGTGATGGGGGAGAGTTACTGGAGCAAGTCTCTGAGAAAATGGGTGAGATTAAAGGTACATATGTGGAGAGTTGACTACAGATAAGGGAAGACACTTCAGTTCTTTAGATAGGTTAATTACCAGGAATTCAAGAAAGAGTGAAGGGAGTTATGGTGATCCTAGAAGCTAAAATCAGAGAAGGCAATGGCACCTCACTCCAGTACTCTTGGCTGGAAAATCCCATGGATGGAGGAGCCTGGTGGGCTACAGTCCATGGGGTCGAGAAGAGTCGGACATGACTGAGTGACTTTACTTTCACTTTTCACTTTCATGCATTGGAGAAGGAAATGGCAACCCACTCCAGTAGTCTTGCCTTGAGAATCCAAAGGACAGGGGAGCCTGGTGGGCTGCCGTCTGTGCGGTCGCACAGAGTTGGACACGACTGAAGCAACTTAGCAGCAGCAGCAGCAGAAGCTAAAATATTCAAGGAACAAAGGAGAGGGACCCAAATATTGATGAACGATCCCAACCAAGAGGGAAGAGGTGGAGTTGTGTGATGACATAAGATTCTAAGCTGACATTTTTCAGGAAGAAAGAAGGAAGAATGGTTTGCAAATTTTAAACGAACAAAAAAGACACTCAGCTCCCTTAGAAGCTAGTGATAGAAGGTATGCAAGGACCAAGGAGCTCTGTACTCACACTGCAAACTCAGAGGACTGCCAGGAAAGTGGTGTCTACAGGGAGGAGCAGGAGAGGGAAGAGAAAATGATCGGAGAAGATGAGGACGGAGCAGGGTATTTTAACAATAATTTTCCATGAGTTCCAGAGGGCTCATTGGAAGAGTTTGTGGAGTTGGAGAGTAGTGGTGGATGAGGTTGACTAGAGAGGATGAACGTGAACCAGGTGACCAGGGCTTGCTTTGACCAAGTGAGGAATAGAAGGCAGGATGAGGCCCGTGCTCTTGTGCTAGGGCCATTTGTAGT
This sequence comes from Bos grunniens, assembly GCF_055505025.1. Lineage (NCBI taxonomy): Eukaryota > Metazoa > Chordata > Mammalia > Artiodactyla > Bovidae > Bos > Bos grunniens. The sequence continues at coordinate 13,503,610 of NC_141191.1, forward strand.
GGCAAAGCTGTGAGTGATGTGACCGAAAAGAGAGCTGGGGGCCTAACACAGAGACAGGGTTCTGGGGTCCCACATTTCTTGGTTGGAAAATCTCCACAAAGGTCATCATGCCCTGAACTTGTAGGACTGCTAACATCCCCGTTATCTGCCACTGACCTGGGAGTGGAGGCCAACAAAAGATTTATGTGCCTCAAATCTCAGAGGTCCTACTCAGTCCCTATTTATTAAAAAAAAAAAAAGAGGGTGCAGGGGGGCATTTAAATGTGAAGTCACTGAGATACATCCTCATCAATCCTACATCAGGGCCATGAAACTACTAAAGGCAGTCATGACAATGCTGATTCATTTAATAAATTTTAAGAGGTTATATATTTATCCAACTCACCAGGGCTGTAGCTAATCCAGTTCAGGCCATTGTATTTCCTTGTGTACTGACTATAAATTATCTTTATGGCTAAGACTGCTTAAGAATTAACTTGCATAGTGCATAGCGATACAGCTAAATGTGCAACTTTTCCCAGTAAGAATAAGAGGCACATTTAAGACATTCTTTTGAAACAGCACTTCTATTGAGAAAGTTGTTTTAAAAAATCTCTACTATTTTATCTCTACTATTCCTCTTAGAGGGATTCTGTAGTTATCAGAAGATCAGGCAATTAAGTTTTCTCTGGCAGTTCACACTCACATACACACACTTGCAGCAGATAACACAAGAAATGATAACCCTCAAACACTTGACGGTACTCTTTGTTCTTATGCTCCTGTTTACCAACTTGAGCAGATGAGTGTGAAATGTTTTCCATAGTCTATGTGTGGGAAGATGAGAGTGTCCAGGGACAGTTGTATACGGGGTTAAAATAGGGTTACCAGGCTCCTCAGATAGTGTAAAAATGTTTCATTCAGTTATAAACGTCAAAGTGAGAGACTGTTTTTAAAGAAACTGGGATGACCCAGAAGGATGGTATGGGGAGGGAGGAGGGAGGAGGGTTCAGGATGGGCAACACATGTATACCTGTGGCAGATTCATTTTGATATATGGCAAAACCAATACAATATTGTAAAGTTAAATAAAATTAAATTAAAAATAAATACATAAAATAAAGATCTTGTCAGATTGTATTCCAGAACGTGATTTAGGATGAGAAAGTTTAGTGCAGCGTCACTGAGTCACAGCAGTGTGTGTCTGTGGTCCTTTTTCATTTAACATCATCTGCAGCACAGGGGGTAGTCTGGACCAGGAAGCAAGATTATCAGTAATGCCTTTCAGCCTAATTATCCTTAAAACATAATTAACATTAATCAAGCATTACATTCTTTAATATATTATTTTAAATGGGGGCTTGTAAAGTAGAAAGATATCTCTCTTTCTTTTTTTTTTTTTGAATTTTCATTGGAGTAAAGTTGATTTACAATATTGTGATAGTTTCAAGTATATAGCAAAGTGATTCAGTTATACATAGGCATATACCCACTCTTTTTTAGATTATTTTCCCATATAGCCTATTACAGAGCATTGAGTAGAGCTGCTGGTGCTATACGGCAGGCTCTTATTAGTCATCTATTTCATATATACTAGGGTGTATATGTCAGTCCCAATCTCCCAGTTTAACCCTCCCCCACAGGCTATATCTTTATATGTATTTTCAATCTTAGGTTATTACAAGACATTGAATATAGTTTCTTGTGATATACAGTAAATTCTTGTTGCTCATCTATTTGATCTATAATAGTTTGTATCTATTAATCTTCTGAAGCTAGAGCTATAGTGTTTGAATTGACAAGAATTTGGTATGAGTCATGTAGATAATGAAATGAAGAAATGAAAAGCAAATGAGCAAAATTATATTATGAACTGTAAATTCACAATTTTGAGAAATGAATAGAAAAGTAACCGCAGAGTAAAAGAATTAGAAGTCTTACCCAAAATCAATAGTTGAAAAGCCAAATAATAACACCAGCAAATGGTGACTAAAGTATCTTTGCTAAATCAACAAAATGTTGATAATCTAGAAACTCAGAAAACAGTCCCAATAAGGGAAAACTGTGATTTTATCATATGTAGACATGCCCTTCCCACAAGCATAAATAGGAAGAATAAGAAAAATGAAGAGACAGACTCCTGACATTGCTCTGTAGAAAATAATTATCACTAAAATAACTAATTTAAAGAATGCATTCTTAAATTACAGAAACCTATAGACCTATAGACCTCAAAACTATGATATGCTACATGGATAGTACATTAAATATGTAAATAATATTTCAGAATATGCATATATCTATGAATACATTTTAATATTTTCTCTTTCAATATAAAATGCAGTATTACATTTAAGTACTACCATTATATTTTCTTATAATTGTCTCAAATATTTGTTAAGGAGACAGAGCATAAATAATCAAACATATATTTAATTAATATATGTGTAATCTTGCAATTGAGAGATTTGTGTAATAGTATGCCAGTATGACTGCAGCCATGAAATTAAAAGACACTTACTCCTTGGAAGAAAAGTTACAACCAACCTAGATAGCATATTCAAAAGCAGAGACATTACTTTGCCAACAAAGGTCCGTCTAGTCAAGGCTATGGTTTTTCCAGTGGTCATGTATGGATGTGAGAGTTGGACTGTGAAGCAAGTTAAGTGCCGAAGAATTGATGCTTTTGAACTGTGATGTTGGAGAAGACTCTTGAGAGTCCCTTGGATTGCAAGGAGATCCAACCAGTCCATTCTGAAGGAAATCAGCCCTGGGATTTCTTTGGAGGGAATGATGCTGAAGCTGAAACTCTAGTACTTTGGCCACCTCATGTGAAGAGTTGACTCATTGGAAAAGAATCTGATGCTGGGAGGGATTGGGAGCAGGAGGAGAAGGGGACGACAGAGGATGAGATGGCTGGATGGCATCACTGACTCGATGGATGTGAGTCTGAATGAACTCCCGGAGTTGGTGATGGACAGGGAGGCCTGGCGTGCTACGATTCATGCGGTCACAAAGAGTCGGACACCACTGAGCGACTGAACTGAACTGAATGCGCTTACTTGCAGTAATGTGCCTATTTAATTCCAATGGAAAGAAAATATTTTATCATAGCATAGGTTTGTTGACTTAGGTCCTTTATTCCTTATATTGTTTTTTGTGTGACTATAAGGATGAAAGTAAAAAAAAAAAGTTTATTTTTTTGTAACTATATTATAAGCTTTCCAAATCTTTAAAATTTTAATTAAATACATAGTACTTGTAATTTTGTGTCACAACTTTGATAAAATATTTTAGAGATACTATCTATGGAGGATTGATTCTTAAGAGCTAGAAAGAAAAAATGGAGTCTTTCCTAAGTGTATAATTTGAAAAGAGTTGGCATGAGGTTACATTGAATATAGAAAGTGGAATTGAAAGAGCCAAAAAAGGAGAAGTCTGTGGATCTGAGGCAGAGATCCATGGAGGGGTGGATAGACATAGAGAAAAGGATCTGTTGTGAAGATGTAAGAGAAGTCTTCATGCATAAATAAGGTCAAAGCTAGGCCAAGTCCTAATCTAGGTCTAGCTCACGTGTGTTCTGTGCTTTCCATCGGAGACGATTCCCAGTGTCCAAGAGGGAATATGTACTCAAGTAGGCCAAGCAGAGGAAAGAATCCAATGTAAGATTGTTAATCAGAAAGGGGAATCAGTTTCTACACCTGACGATTTAGATAACCCATAAGAGAAAGAGGATATAAAGAAAATGAATGTTCAAGCAGCGCTGTCCACCTGTAGGCACCTCTTCAGACCTTGGAGGGAACATTTTGCTTTTTGTTTCTGTGAAGTTATGAACTGCCTTGAAGTTCTATTACTTAGGAGTCTGCATCCTTTCATGATTTCTCAACATCAGTTTCTAATGCTAGAGCAGTGTGGCAGAAATTAAGACAGAGAATAGTTTGCCGCTGTGATGCTAATGACTCTCTTCCAAGTATTATCAAGTAAAGAAAAAAATCAATTTCTATAGTTACTCAAGTTCCAGTATCTGGATACACTGCCTCCTGTCTTTCTCTTCTTGGGGTGATATTTACTTGTTTGGAAACAGTACATCTGCTTGTTGGATAGGTCTGAAGTGGAGGCTACACTTTGTCAGGGAAATTTTAATAACCACAAAATAAAAATTCACCAAAACACCTGATTTGTGTTATCAAATCACCATAAGACATTTTTACTTTTATTAGAGTTGAAAAGTTTTAAAAGACGTTAAGAAAAAAAAAAGAGCTACAACTTAGGTTATTCAAATATATCATATCAAAACTATGACTTAAATTCATCTTCAGGAAAATTTATTTTTAATTTGTAGCATAAGCAAGGAATAGATTACTTGTCAATATTCCTTAATAGACAAAGGAAAGCCTAAATGAGAAGAAAAATGGAATTGGCAATTCAATAAGTGAAAAGTAAGAATGAGCTCTATTTTGAATTGCTGCAATTTTTATTCATTAAAATCACTCAGCTTGATAAGCAAGTCTTTTTAAATACCAAGAACAAATTGTTAAAGAACTGTCATTGTGCTCTTGCCTAGTTAGATAATGGGTCCCTTTTTGCGAGAATAGAAATAGGCTCCTGGATTTGTGTATCTGATTTTGTGGCTTTTGCAAGTAGTAATTATGGAGGAGCCCGTAATGACAGAGGAGCCTGGCAGGCTACAGTCCACGGGGTCTCAGAGTCAGACATGACTTAGCAACTGAACAACAATGATGATGCAGGATTCCAGCAGTTAACTCTTGAATAGTCTGGCATATTCACAGACTTTTGCAAACCAATCTTGGTGAAGTATGTTTCATGGAAAGCTTGGTAAAAGAGTATGGATTAACCCTAGGGGGTGAATTGTTCAAACTTCTGTTTTGACTGACAGAGGATCAAACTAGATATCTGTATATAAAGCAGACCCAGCATTTGGCGATTGGATTTTCTGATTCAATGTAACTTCAGATAAAGCAAGCATAACCTTCATGACAGGGCTGTTATTCCTCTTTTATCAGTAGTTACATATACCGGTTCAATGTGAAGCATCCCTATGACCACAAAGATGGAATTGGGAACCAAGGGCATTTCTTTAGTTGTGTGTGTTCCGTGATGAGGGCTTCCAACTGATCTTTGTTTTCAGTTTATACTTTTACATCTAATATGAGTGTGTGTGTATGAAAGTTCCTCAGTCATGTCCAACTCTTTGAGACCCCATGGACTATGCAGTCCATGGAATTCTCCAGGCCAGAATACTGGAGTGGGTAGCCTTTCCCTTCTCCAGGGGATCTTCCCAACTCAGGGATTGAACCCAGGTCTCCCACATTGCAGCCTGATCCTTTACCAGCTGAGCCACATGAGGAGGCATTATTTGCAGACAGACAGGTCTACCTGAGACTTCTTATCTAGATCAAAAAAGAACCTTTGCATCACTATATGTCTTCTCACTTAGCATCACGTTATTTTTTCCTATAATACTCTCCTATTGTCCCCTAAAATTAGCCTTCAAACTTTGTGGTTTAGTTAAAGAAAATGCCCAATATATGCATAAGACAGTAAAGCCTAAATGAGTAAATGAGGTGTTTTGAGCACATTTATTCATTCATTCACCCATGCATCATAAAGGACACCTGTGGTGGCTCACTGTGTTAGATACCATACCATTTGCTGGTGATGAGAATTGGATCATAAAGAAGGCTGAGTGCTGAAGTATTGGTGCTTTTGAATTATGGTCCTGGAGAAGACTCTTGCCTGGAGAAGAAAATGGCAACCTACTCCAGGATTCTTGCCTGGAGAATCCCATGGACAGAGGACTGGTGGGCTACAGTCCAAAGGGGTCGCAAAGAGTCAGACACAACTGAGCAACTAAACAACAGAAGACTCTTGAGAATCCCTCAGACAGTAAGGAGATCAGACCAGTCAATTCTAAATGAAATCAACCCTGAATATTCACTGGAAGGACTGATATTGAAGTTGAAGCTCCAGTAGTTTGGCCACCTGATCCAAAAAGCTGACTCATTGGAAAAGACCCTGATGCTGGGAAAAATTGAGAGCAGGAGGAGAAGGGGGCAACAGAGGATAAGATGGTTGGATGGCACCACCAACTCAATGGACATGAATCCAAGCAAACTCCAGGAGATAGTGAAGGACAAGGGACCCTGGCATGCTGCAGTCCATGGGGTTGCTAAGAATTGGACACAACTTAGCAATTCAACAACAACAACAGCAAGGAAAAATTAAGTAAGTGACAAATCACTTTCAAAGGGGATCAACGACTTTTGATCTATAAATAAAATGGTTTCAGTCTAGCAAATGTCTTTAACTTTAGATCAATCCTCTTTGAGGAAGGAACAACATATATGCCAGGTTAAAGGAAATTACAGAACCAAGGCATTTGGGAAAACAGTGAACTCAAATTTAGAATTTAGTAGTACGCACTGCATTCCATGTAAAAAGGAGTTTTTTTCCAATGTTTTTTATCATTGTTTCTGGGAGAAAACTTCAATTAAATGTTGATGCATTGATGGTTTTTAACACATCTTACGAAAGCCTTAGCAGAAGCAAACTCCTCAAGTAGGGGGCAGGAGCAGGAAAAGAAACTAAAGGAAACTAAATCCAGAGAGTGTGTATATGTGTGTATGTATGCCAGGAGGTTGGGATGGCATGGCTTCCCATGAATTTGTCATAATTTTATTTCTTATACTTCACATACTTCATGCTCTGTATCCCTATAATTTTATTTATTTATGATACCAGCTATTGGACTCGTAGAATAATTATCAAACTCCATGATTTTCATAATTTTGTTTTGCTCTGCTTTTCTACTTCCAACTTTATATACAAAAGCATCACACTGATTTTTTAAATCAGATCTTAATTTGAAGCTCAGTTTCTCGGCACTGTTTCCATTTTTCAAAATGCTAATATTATTAAATAATGAAAACTTTGAGAATAAAAGCCCTGGCATTCAAATCAGACAGTCGCAAAGAAGACACTTTGCATGTACAGTGTTAAGCAAAAGAGTTGAGAGGCTTCCCAGATTTTGCAAATAAAAATGTATGTCACATGGTACATGGTTACATTAAAAATTATTCATCATTTATCTATAATTCATATTGAACTGAGCATCCTGTAATTTATGTGGCAATCCCATGATGTAGACCTAAATGAAATACAAAATCAGGATAAGTAGATTATGCATTAACTCTCCTGTCCATAAACAAACTATCAAAAGGAAAGTTACTAATTCATTAGTATGAGTTTGTTCTTATAGATTGAATTATATCTGCATTTTAGAGTTGTATTGATAATACATCAAAAAGTCATATACTGAGTAATTGCAGTATGAGATTATCTACCTTAAATTGCTTTTAATAACACAAAGGAAGCCAGGGCTTATTCACAGGAAGCTTTGCATTTGAAACTAGAAAAATCATATCCCCTGCATGTCTTAAGTAAATAAAATTCAGCCCACATTTTGAAAAATATAATTCTATTTTAGAAAAATAACTATTAGAAAATAAGCTGGAATAATCATCAGAGGAGAAAATAATTTTTATTATTTTATTCTTTATTTTCTAATTTCTCTACTTTTAAAAATACTTTAAAATTAAAAAATACTAATGAAAAAGATGAGATTAAAAAGGTCCATGCTAACAGTTATTTATAAATAACTGGTTATTTAAAACATTTATAAATAACTGGTATATACTTGGTTCTAATAGCAATAGACAATTAAATATTTTTATCTTTTGAACACTTAATCTTTTATCTTTTAATACTTGAAATTTTTATCCTTTATATACTTTAGAAACTAAATATGAGTCAGCTAAAAAGCAAGGGATCTTGTTGTTTAGAATCCAGTCCTGGACTTAACACTTTCTACTTGTGTGTCCTTTATATGCTTTGGTTCTTTATCTGTAAAATGCGGGCAATGATATTACCTAATTCAAAAGATGATTTTTTAAGCATTAAATGCGTTAGGGTACAGTGGTTATAAAATCCCTGACTTATTTTAGGTGCTATGTCAGTGTTAATGTCAGTTACTCTTTTTTGTGCGTGTACAATGAGATTTGCTTGTGTTTACTGTTTTTTTTTTTATTATTATTCTTTTAAGCTAGAGGCTGCCTGATTAAGAAAATACTACGATACTAAAAGTTGCTGCTTAATCATTTTGGAACAAACTCAGGGAGAATTGTGGTAATGGGAAAGCCCTGGAAAAGACAATAATGACTATGGTTTCACAATTCCCTTTTGACAGATTCTTAGCAAGTGCCACAAACAAGTATTGGCAGCAACTTCCTGTTTCTGGTAGATTTGAAATACAAACAGCAGATTGTCTTAGCTCAGGTTATTACAACGAAACACCATAGTCCAAGCGACCTAAACAACAGGCGTTTGTTTCTCCAGTGCTGGAGGTTGGGAAGATCATGGTGCCAGCAGGTTCAGGCCCTCTTCTTGACTTGCAGATGGCTGCCTTCTTGCTATGTCCTTATACAGTGGAGACAGGAAGTTCTGGTATCACTTCCTTTTTTTTTTTTTCTCGTAAAGTATAACTATCCTATCATGGGGGCTGTACCCTCATGATCTTATCTAAATCTAACTATCTCCAAAGGGCCTTGCCTACTAATACTATCATATGGAGAGTTAGGGCTTCAAGGTACAGAGTTTGATGAAACCCAGTCCATAGCACAGACCACTGGCGTTTTGATTTAATGGTTTCATACTAATCAGCCTTCTGCACCCAGAAGTTGACAGGGCTTGCCATCCTCCAAAAAGTGCAGGACATAAGAAAGCCACTTGTCTTTCCTAAAGTCTGTGCTTTGTTTCTTTATTAGAGTTTTACTCTTTGGTTTTTGTTTATCCTTCTGCTGCTGCTGCTGCTAAATTGCTTCAGTCGTGTCCAACCCTGTGTGAACCCATAGATGGCAGCCCACCAGGCTCCCCTGTCCCTGGGATTCTCCAGGCAAGAACACTGGAGTGGGTTGCCATTTCCTTCTCCAATGCATGAAAGTGAAAAGTGAAAGTGAAGTCGCTCAGTCGTGTCCCACTCTTAGCGACACCATGGACTACAGCCTACCAGGCTTCTCCATCCATGGCATTTTCCAGGCAAGAATACTGGAGTGAGGTGCCATTGCATTCTCCATATACTTCCTGACCCCTCCTCATTTATTTTCTCCTCAAAATTAGAAGTTAGAATAGAAAAATGATACTCTAAAAGCAATCGGGAGCAGTGGTTGCCTGTTATAACTGGATTTGATCCATTGCTACTTCTGTCTCTATTATTGCATCAATATTGCCTCAAACAGATAACATATGGCAGAGAGAATAACTCATGATTTATATGCAGTCCAGCTGTGTGTATGTGATTCAACCTCATATGGCGTTAAAAATAAATTCATGATCAGATTTAAACTTTATAGAGACATATGTTTACCTGTATCTCAGATGTGTTTCATTTCTATTTTTTATCCAAATACACATATTTACTTTTGGTAGTTAGAAGATTTGAAGCCTATAATAAGTAGGTAGGAGAAATGACTTTAATTTAGATTGAGAATAAAAAATTGATTATTAAATCTCTCTCATGAATAGGAATATAAAAAATATAATTTATAACTAAATTCATATGAAAACAAAATCTTTATCATTCTTTATAATAACTTAAGTGAAAGTCTCTCAGTCATGCCCGGCTCTTTGTGACCCCACGGACCATAGCTCACCAGGCTGTATAGTCCATGGGGTTGCAAAGAGTTGGCCTGACTGACTGACTAAGCACAGCTATGGTCCATAGAAAAGGCATGGGAACCCTCTCCAGTATTCTGCCAGGCTCCTCTGTCCATGGAATTCTCCAGGCCAGCATACTGGAGTGGGTACCTATTCTCTTCTCCAGGGCATCTTCCCAACCCCGGGTTTGAATCCAGGTCTCCCTCATTGCAGTTGGATTCTTTACTGTCTGAGCCACCCGGGAAACCCATAATAACTTAAGTGATATAGAATAAAATGACCAAAATCAAATAGGTGAATATCTGTCTATTATAGCATGCTATTTTTGAAATATTAAAAGTGGTATCATTTAATTGTAACAGGAAAGATTATTGTTTCTAAGTGACCCTCATGAGAGAATCTGTAGAAGTTCATGAATGTATTTTTACAGTTTTACAAAGTGAACTTTAGGTTTAAAATATAGTTTTGTTTGATTAATTTTAATGTGTAATGGAATAAAAGATTATTCTCTTGGTTTTGGACAAAACTACTTTTTTCTGGTTTAATATATTATGTTTATTATTGAAACTATCCTTTAAATTAAAATATTGCAAAACTAAAAGGATACTGCATTAGGAGTAAATATTCAATAGGAATGTAATTAGATTGAATTTTCGCCTTCATTAAGCATGTGGACAAATCAGATGTGCATTTTCATTTCAAAAGTTTATTATAGGGAAAGCACATAAATGTAATTATAAGCTCTCCCATTAATACATCTTTGATTTCTTGCCATTCTGCATACATCTCCTAGTTCACGTCTGTACAGGCCGTTATCTTGAATTGAGTTCCTGCTGTAGGGCATATGGATCATTATTATATTTGGAAGGCTTTCTGTCATATGCAGGCAAATATCCATAAGAATTACATCAATGTTTAGTTACCAAAATCTTTGAAAGTTAAGGCAGTTAATGAATTGAGGAATTCGGTAGGTATCCTTTCAAATTTACTGATTAAGATTTGTAATTTATTATCAGATCATATCAGATCAGATCAGTCACTCAGTCGTGTCCGACTCTTTGCAGGCCTCCATGTCCATCACCAACTCCTGGAGTTCACTCAGACTCACGTCCATCGAGTCAGTGATGCCATCCAGCCATCTCATCCTCTGTCGTCCCCTTCTCCTCCTGCCCCCAATCCCTCCCAGCATCAGAGTCTTTTCCAATGAGTCAACTCTTTGCACGAGGTGGCCAAAGTACTGGAGTTTCAGCTTTAGCATCATTCCTTCCAAAGAAATCCCAGGGCTGATCTCCTTCAGAATGGACTGGTTGGATCTCCTTGCAGTCCACGGGACCCTCAAGAGTCTTCTCCAGCACTACAGTTCAAAAGCATCAATTCTTCGGCGTTCAGCCTTCTTCACAGTCCAACTCTCACTTTTAAAATAGATACTGTGGGCTGCCTTACCACAAGACCTAGGTTACAACAGATTCAGTAGATAACAAGGACATTGTTTTTTTATATGCAAGGTGCTGTGTTTAGTCAGTCAGTCATGCCGACTCTTTGCAACCCCATGGACTATGTAGCCTGCCAGGCTCCTCTGTCCATGGGGATTCTCTAGGCAAGAATACTGGAGAGGGTTGCCATGCCTCTCCTCCAGGGGATCTTCCCAACCCAGGGATCAAACCCAGGTCTCCTGCATTGCAGGCAGATTCTTCACCATCTGAGCCACCACGGAAGCCCAAGAATATTGGAGTGGGTAGCCTGTTCCTTCTCTAGGGGATCTTCCTGACCTAGGAATGGAACAGGGGTCTCCTCCATTGCAGGCTGATTCTTTACCAGCTGAACCACCAGGGAAGCCCTAAATGAAGGTAACACTGAACATATCCAGATGTATTAATTTTTTCATTGAATATTTTAAATTCAACATGAGGTAAAATGTGGATATATATTTGGAGTATACATAAACATGTATATAGTGACTGCATTCTTTAATGATGTAGTAACTCTTTTTATTAACATTCTGTAGGTGGGAAAACAGAGTGATTAGTGACAATATAATTAAATACTTTAACATTACACATTGCTTCTGGTAGATATTTTTTAATTGATTTTTAAAAATTTTTATGTAGTTTTTAAATGTTACTTCCCATTTAGTTACTACTAAATATTGGCTATATTCCCGTGTTACACAATGTATGCTTGAGTCTGTCTTAAACAAGGCCATGACTTTTTAAATAAAGTCTACCAAATATGTTGATTTCTAAGAATTTCTAAACGTTCTTGGAAAGTGCTATTTACCTGAGAACAGAAAACATGTCTTAAGTTTAGCCTCATATAACAATAAAATGCCAGAGCATGGGATGGGTGATTAATGAAAGCTTCTTGAAGGAAAATGCCATAGATTTAAAAAATATTTTTTTTCTCAAATGTTGCTTTGAAGCTTCTCTGAATGTGAGTTTAAGTGATCCATGTTTTGTTCTTATTCTGAAGACTGTTTCCTTCTCAGCAGTGCTTTTAGTACCAATATTTTCTATACATAATAATTGATTAGCAAAATAAATATAGTCACTGCTTACAAAAATCTTATACTCTGGTCACATTTATCAAATAGGTACTTAATTAAGTATATTTACAAAATGTTATACATTCTCTGAAGGAAAATGACAAGAGAGAATAATGCACATATGTCTTGGTACCTCCGACATTAAACTTTCAAAAGCAAACCACAAAAATACTATTTGTATTACCTACATATATAAGAATTAAAAAAATGAACAAACAGACAACAGAACAAACTTGTCTGGTAATGATGCATGTTAAAGAAAACCAGAGCTTGATAATGAGGGGGCAAGAACAGATTTTTATGCAAGAACCAACGGTGTAGGGGAAAATAGACTTCCTAGAATTGTGCTCAATTCCAGGTACAATAAGTGAAGGTGGGGATTTATAGCCAAAGATGGGGAGTCTGATTAAATCGATGTGATAGGATTCTTGCTGAAGGCAGGAGTGACCAGATATCACCTGAGAGGCAGTGATGGGTGAGAAATATGATCAGATATCCCGAGTAGGGGATTCTGCTTAAACAAATTTAGCAGAAGTTTTACCAAAATTAAGGCCTGGAAATACATACACGGAAGTCTGAAACTTGAGGCTCAGTTGAGAAGAGGGTGCAGAAGACCTCTTTCTAAAGTTTGGTCAAGGAGAGAGTTTTGTCATGTGTACCAGCATTTGGTAAGTCTACTTCTTGAGGAGAAGGGTGGGGGAAGGATAGTAGAGATTGTATCACTGCTTGAAAATTTGTATTAAAAGGAAAACTGAAGCAGACATCACAAAATGTTAATTTTTGTTACATTTAGGTACTAGGTATCTGTTCTATTATTCAGTAAATCTTGGAGATATTTTATATCACACAAATTCTTTTTTGAAACAAGAAATATTATTTGAGCTGAAATGTAAAAGATAGGTAGAAATGACTTGGGTGAAGGAGAGCTGATAGTGGGGTTGGGTTTGAGAGAGCATGCAGGGTAGCATTACTCAGTGCTGTGAAATACAATTAAGTTATTACAAATAAGACATAGGTGTATTTAAAAGTGTATATCCATGTATATGTGGGTACACAAATATATGTATCATTTATAAAGTATGCAGTTGTTACTTCTTTCCTAAAACGTTTTAATGAATTTCTCAGCTTAAATTATAAAAAAGCAAATGTTTCCTGAAAATATTTTTAGCACAACAAAACTAGATCATTAATTACATGCTATCTAAATTATGGATTGAATATTTTAAGAGCCTTAAGAAGAACAAGTGTTATATTAATTAGAGAAATAACAACTCTAGTTTTACAGATTGAAGCATGAAAATCAAAGCATTACTAGAGTTGTTCTTTATAGTTTATAATATCTTCACATTGATGAGGTTATGTTCTATAACTTTCCATTCACGTGTGGAATTAAGTTATTGCCTCTAATTATGAAAGTAATAGAATCATGATTAGAAGATAGCTTCTGAATCAGTAGTTCTCATTCAGCCTTTTACTCTTCACATGAAATTTCTTTCATCTAGAATGTAGGATTTGCTGTTGTATAAAATCCAAGTTTCTATAGTTAAATTTTATTTTTAAAATTTTTGATAAATCTGTAATTGAGAAAAGACCATATTTACTACAGGCGTAGGAGAGTAAGCTTTAAATCATATTTAAGACTGAATTCTCACATATCCTTTAATTTTATTTTGAACACATTATTTTTGAACAAATGGCCAATAACATGTAGATATCACTCAAAGATGATTTGTCTTGTAGGAGAGGTGGGAAACTTTATTAAAGTTGTTACGGGTTTTAATGCATACATTTTAAAAGATAATTAGTTGACATGCTAACAACATACTGTTAATGATTTATAAAGAAAAGTATAGTCCTTTCTTGCCCTATTAACTTCTAATTAGTTAGTTAAATGTACTTACAAATCTGAGCTCAACTCATGTAACTAGTCATCTGAGATTCCAAATGAAACTAAGTTACATACTTCCAAACATAATAAATGACTCCCAACTTATGAGAAAACTAAGTGTATAGATGCATAGTGATGTAAGATGGTTCCCTGTTCATGGCCTCCTATAGGATTAAGTGGAGACATGGGACTCCATAGTCACATGCTGCCTCTCGTCTTTACTGTGTGGCTTGTCGGCATTTCTTGAGCAGAAGTTGAGCAGCGGCAGCTCTGCTAGTTACCCCATGACCTGGGGCTCGCCTCTGACCTGGTCAAACCGCATTTCCTCCCCTGACTCACTGCTCTCTGGGAAGAGTCGCTGAGAGGCCATGTGTAAATCAGCTAGTTCACCCCAGGGTCCGACAGACAGTAGCTGCTCAATGAATGATCTCTCACTTCTTTCCTCTTCCATCTTTGAAGCAGTGCTTACTATAGATTTTCCTCCTAATACTGTAACTGTAGCTTTTAAGATTTTTTTTTTTAAAGTTTTGTTTGTTTATTTCTGGCAGTGCTGGGCGTTTCATTGCTGTGAGTGGTTCTTTGTGAGCCGGGACTCCCCTTTAGTTGTGGTGCATGGGCTGCTCATTGCAGTGGCTCCTCTTGTTGGGGAACAAGGGCTCTAGGGCGTCTAGTTTACAGTAGCTGTGGATATGGGCTCAGTAGTTGCGGCTCCCGGGCTCCGTAGCACTGCCTCAGTAGTTTTGACTCAGGCGCTTAGTTGTTCCATAGTATGCAGGATTAGGGATCAAACCCATGTTTCCTGCTTGGGTGGACAGATTCTTGACCACTGATCCACCGAGAAAGCCTCTCCTGTAGTTTCTGATCTTACAGAGTTGACAGGAAGAAATAGTTTGAGAAGAACGTATACTATCATCCATGTAACACAAATTAGAAATATAAAGTGATGTTATGATATTTCAAATATCTTGGAAAACAAAACAAACTCCCATTGCATCTTCAAAACATACTGCATATCAGCTGAATGAAATCTCTTTTTCTTCATCAACCAGTTTCCAGTGGGTCTGCATTGATGGCAAGGGGGCCAATAAATCATAGGTATTAGTGTCTTTGGGACTAGTTATTTTTATTATAAGGAATTGAAGAATATTCTAAATATCAAGAATATTCTCAATATTATTAGTACTGAGACTTAGAAGGACAGCAAAAGTTTCCTGGATGAGAGTGGTTGGGAATTATTCATAAGTTACTCAATGAAGGAAGGGGAATTCAAACGAAAGGAATGTTAAAACTTAAATATAATCAGTATGATCCAGCAGTCTCACTTTGATGTGTTTACCCAAAGGAATTAAAGAAGGGACCGTAATAGATATCAGTGTTCATAGCAGTTTCATTATCGATAGTCTAAAGGTAGAAACAGCCCAACTGTTCATTGACAGATGAATGCATAAGTGAAATGTGGGCTACACACACACCCTGGAATATTGTTCATCTTTAAAGAGGAATGGGATTCTCTTACATGATACAACACTGATGAACCCTGAAAACATCAGGCTAAGTAAAATAAGACCAAAAAAGACATAAAAAATTCATAAAGACAGAAATAAAATAAAAGTTAGAAGGGCTGGAGGCAGAGGAGAATAGGGAATTATTAAATGGGCACAGAGTTTCTCTTTGGAAGGTTGAAAACAATCTGGAAATGGATAGTGGTGATGGTTGCACATCATTGTGAGTGTACTTAGTGTAATTGAATTACACAGTTAAAATGGTTAAATGGCTTATAAACAAACAAACAAAACTAGTTAAGTTAATCATTTAAATTTACCTGATGATGATCTTCAAGACTTGTAACTTAAGTATGACGTAGCTGTAGCAGTAGCAGTGTTAGTCACTCAGTCTTTTCCAACTCTTTGTGACCCCAAGATCTGTAGCCCGTCAGGTTCCTCTGTCCATGGGATTCTCCAGGCAAGAATACTGGAGTGGATTGCCATTCCCTTCTCCAGAGGATCTTCCTGATCCAGGGCTCGAACCCAGGTCTCCTGCATTGCAGGCAAATTCTTTACCATCTGAGCTACCGGGAAGATCAGGATAAGTATGACATAAGTCTTTGCCAAATGGACGTGTGGGGCGTGGAAGAGTATCCAACTATGTTTTTTTGAGGTGTTTTCACATTTTACAAAAGAGAAGTTATTTAAATAGGTGACTGTATTTAAATACATTAGCTTGGAGATCATGTATATACCACACAAGCAAGGGTTCAACTCCCAGCTCTGTCAACTCATGTGCTCTGTGACCTGGAATGAATTATTTAAGTGTTCTAACTCCAGTTTCCTCATCTGCATAATAAAAATAGGACTTACATCAAGGTCGCTGTAAGGATGGAAAGGGGAGAATGCTTGTGAAGCAGTTACCATTATACTTGACACCTAGATACTCCTCAGAGAATGCTTGCAGTTAGCATTGCTTTGCAAAGATCTGCATTCCATGTATCTTTAGCAGTGATGACTAAACCTCCATCAAAACTGGAGTTAAATAACTTGTGAGCATGTGCATTCAAACTTTTTTTTTTTTTCCCCCACAAAGGACCTGCAAAGGTTCAGAACCATGGCCGTAGAAACTTGTTTTATGCCCTGAGACACAGCAGAGAGCGGTAAAGTCTCAGCT
The DNA here is from genome assembly GCF_055505025.1 of Bos grunniens. Taxonomy (NCBI): domain Eukaryota; kingdom Metazoa; phylum Chordata; class Mammalia; order Artiodactyla; family Bovidae; genus Bos; species Bos grunniens. The sequence continues at coordinate 13,520,412 of NC_141191.1, forward strand.
CAGAAATGCTTACAAGGGGAGTTTCTCAAGTGTTGAAGGGTGAAGTTCATGGTGACTCACTGAGGTGTGCATTTCTTCTTAGTCTCTCTCCTGGGTTTAGTAAATGGGCACAGGATTTTGTACCTTCAAGAGTTCATACTTGAGTGAGGTCATAGTACAAGTTACTAGAGTTACAAGATGTGGATTCCTTATCCAATACTTTAGCTAAGTAGTGAATACATTTGAATTTACAAAACTTTTTAGTGCCAAAAAGATAAATAAGGACCTTGAATTCAACTGATTAGGAATGGGGAAAGTTCTTGCATTGCCTAGATAATATGAATTTGAGAATATTATTTGACCTCTTTAGACCTCATCTATATAAAGAATGAGAACAAAGCAGTGATTTAAAAATGTGTATAAGAGTTGTGAAACTCTTTAATCAAGGAGAAGCTTACAGGGAAGGCTAACACATAAAACAGAACTGCATCTTTCTGCTTGTGACCTACTTTCTTTATTTTTACACTCTACTTCCCACTCCAGCCTGATGGGGAATTTTTCATGTTTTGGAAAACCCTGAAACTCAAGCAATTTAGAGTAACCATTAGACTCTCCACAATTCTACAAAATACAATTGTTAACTGGCCAAAGTTGCAAATGGTATAAAATATCTTTTGAACAGGAATTAGAAATAAACTTAATATCCGTGTTATTTTGTGACACAGATGTAGACGATGTGAAAACATTCTCTTTTAAATTTGAGGTCCATCCTATCCTCAAACTGCTGTGTCTTAGGTCATTGTGAGCAAGTTCCAAGATACCGTGAGGCCTTAGACCAATCTTTTCTTTAAGTAAGGTTTACGGGGACAAACAATATTAGAGGAGAGGAAAGAGTCATATAATTACACTGAAATGTCATAGGTGCCTCAGCGAAGAAGTAAGGCCTTCCTATGCCTGAGTTGGCAAAGAGGAGAGGCTCCAAGCTGGGCAAGAACATGTTTACTAAGGTGGTTAATGAAACTGCTCTCTGTCACAGTTTTTCTCACTGAAGCACCTGATGCAATTATCTTGAATACAGGCAAGGTTTTTGTTTGTTTGTTTGTGTGTGTGTTTATTTTTGGCTGTGCTGGCTGTTCATTGCTGTTTGGGCTTTTTCTCTAGTTGCGGTGCAGAGGCTTCATATGTGGTGGCTTCTCTTATTGCAAAGCACAGGCTGTAGAGCATGCAAACTTCAGGAGTTGTGGCTCCCGGACTGCAGAGCACAGGCTCAGCAGTGATGGCTGGTGCTCCACTGCATGTGGCATTTCCTGGACCAGGAATTGAACCCTTTGTCTCTCGCATTGGCAGGTAGATTCCTTACCACTGAGCCACCAGAGAAGCCCAGGGTATTTGTTTTTATATTTATCAGAATGTGTTAAATTATAAGAATTTTATAATACCACACATCTCACCCTTCATTAAACCCTCATATGAGTTTGTTGCTTACAAATACTTAAATCTGTTTCTCTTAAAATATATAGTTAAATAAGAAACTTCTTCCCTTTGAGTGCAGAGATATGGTATAGTTTTCTTCTCCTTAATATAAAAAGAGCTTGTCAGATGGGAAAATATCAGGAATATGATCAGGACCACATACTCATTTCACTGATGAAGTTAAGCTTAACATCCACAAAAACAAAATGTTGGAAGCAAGGAGAGAGAAGCCACTCCATTTCAAACTCTTAATTTATACAGAAATTTGTGTATACAGTCATGCCAAATAGAGTTGTCAGCCCAATATCTGTGCAGGAATGTCTCAAAGACAACATGATATAATCAAACCTATTGTTAATTTAAATATATATGTATATATATATGAATCAAACATTACTGCACCATCATTTATGAACTTGATGTAGATTTCTTTCTGATAAGTATTCACATTAACAAATGTTCAGCTTTGGCTTCCTTTAGTCTATTTTGCTAACAGTATGCATACTTATGACAGTCTCTCTTTATTAAATTCCCTGTGTCTCCTGCAGTTTACTATCTTTTTTAAAAAAATATAGATGTTTTCTGAATGTAGTGTTCTTGTACCTGGTGTATTTAAACAATGTTTTATTTTAAACAAGCTTTAAAATAATTGAACAATTAAATAAATATTGTATTTCATTAAAATCCATGGTAATGAAATTATAATGTATATACTCTTAGAGATTCTGGACCTTGGGTAAGCTGACAAAACCAATGGATGGATCCTTTCTGTAAAAATCTACAAATGCGTAGAAATCTCACACTTTTGCATATAATTTAAGGATATCCATAGATCCTAGGTAAAAACCAAAATACAGTACATTTCATCATTGATATTGTGCATGTTTTTCTTTTTCCATTATTCCCCATTTCCATTGTTTAACATTAAGAAGAATGTTGTAGCCTGCACGAACATATAGCTCCTATGAAACTATATTTTAAATAACTTTTTTGTTTATGAAATGAATCTGCAGCCATAGACTAATTGTTATCATGTCTGCATAATGTGCTTTTTTTTATTTTTATTTTTTTTAAATTTTATTTTATTTTTAAACTTTATATAATTGTATTAGTTTTGCCAAATATCAAAATGAATCCGCCACAGGTATACATGTGTTCCCCATCCTAGACCCTCCTCCCTCCTCCCTCCCCATACCATCCCTCTGGGTCGTCCCAGTGCACTAGCCTCAAGCATCCAGTATCGTGCATCGAAACTGGACTGGCAACTCGTTTCTTACATGATATTTTATGTGTTTCAATGTCATTCTCCCAAATCTTCCCACCCTCTCCCTCTCCCACAGAGTCCATAAGACTGTTCTATACATCAGTGTCTCTTTTGCTGTCTCGTACACCGGGTTATTGTTACCATCTTTCTAAATTCCATATATATGTGTTAGTATGCTATATTAGTGTTTTTCTTTCTGGCTTACTTCACTCTGTATAATAGGCTCCAGTTTCATCCACCTCATTAGAACTGATTCAAATGTATTCTTTTTAATGGCTGAGTAATACTCCATTGTGTATATGTACCACTGCTTTCTTATCCATTCATCTGCTGATGGACATCTAGGTTGTTTCCATGTCCTGGCTATTATAAACAGTGCTGTGATGAACATTGGGGTACACGTGTCTCTTTCCCTTCTGGTTTCCTCGGTGTGTATGCCCAGCAGTGGGATTGCTGGATCATAAGGCAGTTCTATTTCCAGTTTTTTAAGGAATCTCCACACTGTTCTCCATAGTGGCTGTACTAGTTTGCATTCCCACCAACAGTGTAAGAGGGTTCCCTTTTCTCCACACCCTCTCCAGCATTTATTATTTGTAGACTTTTGGATCGCAGCCATTCTGACTGGCGTGAAATGGTACCTCATAGTGGTTTTGATTTGCATTTCTCTGATAACGGGTGATGTTGAGCATCTTTTCATGTGTTTGTTAGCCATCTGTATGTCTTCTTTGGAGAAATGTCTATTTAGTTCTTTGGCCCATTTTTTGATTGGGTCATTTATTTTTCTGGAGTTGAGCTGTAGGAGTTGCTTGTATATTTTTGAGATTAGTTGTTTGTCAGTTGCTTCATTTGCTATTATTTTCTCCCATTCTGAAGGCTGTCTTTTCACCTTGCTAATAGTTTCCTTTGATGTGCAGAAGCCTTTAAGGTTAATTAGGTCCCATTTGTTTATTTTTGCTTTTATTTCCAATATTCTGGGAGGTGGGTCATAGAGGATCCTGCTGTGATGTATGTCAGAGAGTGTTTTGCCTATGTTCTCCTCTAGGAGTTTTAGTTTCTGGTCTTACGTTTAGATCTTTAATCCATTTTGAATTTATTTTTGTGTATGGTGTTAGAAAGTGTTCTAGTTTCATTCTTTTACAAGTGGTTGACCAGATTTCCCAGCACCACTTGTTTTTTGACCTTTGTCTGTCCCTTGTCTTAAACTGTTTCAGAAGATTAAATAGAATGTATATAAATGCAAGTATTTATCTAACTTTATGACTAACTATAAATTAGTCATAAAGAATTTTACTTGTGTACTTTATGCATATTAATGACATGGAGGTGTAAAATAACTACTTTTCTGTTGCTGCATCAGACCACTTGGAGAGGTCTGTCCTGGGGAGCATGTTGCCTCCACAGGTCATTTGGGGTTCACTGTTATCTGATGCAGGGCTAAAAGAAAGAGATGCAGAGCTAATTATTTACAGATGAAATTAACTATATGGAAGTCCACCATCGTTATTCTCATTCTGACCTCAGGTTCTAAACAATTTAAGCAACTATGAATAGCCAAGAGCAGATGGTACCTTCACTTTTTAAAGTTGTAAACATAAAGCTAAGTATTCTTGAGAACTGCTGTCTCCCAGAAAGCCATCACGTGCATTGTCAGCATTGGGAGGAAGCCCAGTTCCCGATACATGTGAAGAGTATAAGATCTCTATGAATTGAACTGCACCAGCACCTTGAATCTATTTGTAATAAATAACTATAATGCATTTGTCATTAACAACCTGAAGGGAAGTGCAGACAGAGAGAATTAGACCATCTCCATCTGTTTCCTGCAGAACTAAATTTTCTTAAGAATAATCTACCTACATGGATTTAGATATAAAAAGGGAGATACTATGACGGTGCTGGGCATTTTAATGCCCTTTGGAAAATACTGAGACTATATAAATTAATCAAGCAGTCTTTTTAATTTTCCAGACTCTGATCCCAGATCAGCCTTGTTTTCAGCAGGAATGAATGATAGCCCTTATGTTTTATTGCCCTTTTAACCTCAAACATCAAGCCCCATGGCAAAATCTAATGCAGAAATATAGTGAATGTTACTCTTTCTTGCCTTGCAATATGCTATTAATTGTATATTGAAATAAATGTCTAAGAGCATTTCAACAAAGCAAAATTAACCAAATGTGTATATTCCCATTATAGGCAAGGTATCATTTGCATAATTTTGGAAAATTCAAGTATTTTCAGGTCCCTGGAACTGGAAAGAATCAGAACAAGACAGGCCTTAACCTCCTTTCATCAATCTGTACTCATATTAATGCCAGATAAATCTGCTGGCTTGCTGGTTTAGGGATAGAATTTTTTTTTTCTTTTCCCATTTATTACCCCTTCTTCTTCTTTTTTTTTTTACATTTCATTTCTTTACTTTGCTTACTAGCTTTGCTATTTCCATCATTCCCTAAGCCACAAAATATTTGTTTAAATAAAATTGCCATAAGTTAGTTGTTACAAGAAAAAAAATTACACTGCTTAAAACAGTAATCAACTCAGAGTAACACTCTCTTCATGTCTGTTCACAGCTTCCCTCTTGTCCTTGCTTCTTTTAACCATGTGAGTTATTGAATGGTGTACAGGTCTACTCAGGGTTCTATTTGAAATTAATTCTGGGATTACAGTGCCATCAGGAAGGATGGAAATTGCAGTCAGTCTTTAATATTCCATGATCTCTAGTAGATCTGATTCCTCTCACCACCGTAGCTTGCTCTTCTGGTCTTGGATTGTTTAGAACTATAAGCTGTTCTGCTCTATTGGGCTATGTTCTGGCATCTGGTAGACCTAGAGAAGAGCTAGGAATGATGCTGGAGGAATACTACCTGCCTCATAGTCTGTCAGTGGGTCTCCTGAAACTGGAACTCCCTGTGCTAGGAAACTGTTCTTAGCACAAATTGGAAAGCTGTATGCGTTAACTCAGAAATCTACTCTGTCAAAGGGGAGACTCATCTAATTGGTGAAGTATCTTATTAAATGTACATCTGTGTACCTGTGCCTTGGTAGTGCTTGTATAGAACATAGGCCAGAAAAGCATCAGCTTTACTTCGTAAGCATGTTAAGAGAGCAGACACTGGCTACAAATATAACAATCCAATAAGAAGCCTTCCAAGAGTCCATTTCCATTGTAAACATTGCCATGTGACATGTTTATGTCTTTGAAAGTTTAAATCCCAGTTTCTATGGTCAAGAATATTATGGAAACAAGCATGTTAAGTTGCTATTCATTGCTCACAACTAAACACATTCAAAGAGCACAGTACTAGGGTTATGAATATAGTTTCTGAAATCATACAGTGGCAAGTGGAAAAATTCTTCAAATTGGATTGACTATATCACAAGCTATGACATTCATGTGAACACTTAAAGCTTTTTACATGTGCTGTTTGTGAACCTTGCTAATTACCCTCTTGTGTGCCCATAATTTGTTTTTGACATGTGTATGCTCAGGATTACTGAAATTTAAATTTGTTCTGTGCACATTTCCAAATGTGTGTTTCTGGGAATTTATTACCAGCCAGAGCTGGGCTAGTTTGAGCAGAATAGGGAAAACGCTACATGGGGATTTGCTTTGGATTTACTAGTATAGAATTATGACCAGGTTGTAAAGTTTCACATAGACATTCATGAAAGAAAATATGCTAAAATTCAATTTTTTTTTCAAATTGCTAATGAACAAAATTTATTTCTAATGAATGGCTTTTGGGAGAAGAATGCCTACCTTTTAACACAAAGCTGAAGAATTCCACTGAACTTCTGAATAGCCAAAATATGTAAAGGGAAAAGACCTTAGATAAATCTGACTATAAAGACATCATACCCTGAAGATCTGGTCAGATAATAAATACATTAAAACTTTAAACATACCCATAGGTATTCAGTTTTCCTGTAGGAAAATTATCAGATAAAGTAATTTAAAAATCCAGTAATGATGTCTTTCTCACCAAAAGTCATCAAATATGAGGTGACTGGTCCTACTTCTGAGATGGATGGGTGAGAAAGTTCATCTGACTTGTCACCTTGTCATTATACGGAATCAGGATTGTCATTTCACAAAGACAAGTTTCTTTTCTCATGTTAATAATCTCTTGGGAAGAAGATTCTTGAATTCTGCAGAAACTCACCAAAGTCCCATTTTAAATCTAATTAGAAAAATAACAAAAATTGCAGAAAACTTGGAAAATACTACAAACTAAAATACAAGAAGTTAAATGTGAAACACTTACCAATCTATAAGCCGAGAGAAAATATTGTTAAAATATTTTACCTAATGCCTTATATTTCTATAGTTTTTGCATGTTTTTTAAACTTAACAGTACCCTGTGAACATTTCCATGAGTTCAGACATCATTCTGTTATCCTCCTGTGTTGGTAGGGATGGAGGTGAGGGGCAATTCTCTTTATTGCCTGAGCTCTAAACATCTGTCGTATAAGACAAAGGTGTTGGTAGAATGGGGCCAAAATTCATCTTTAGTATGATGAAGACTAGGTTAGTAGATGCAGATTATAAATGCCATCAAAGGGCCATCAGTACTGATACTGAAGCCCATGTTAAACAGCTTATCCTTCCAGGAAAAAGTGGTCTTGGTCTGATATAGATCCTCCTCCCTATCTGTCTTCCCTGTCTGGAAAACTTTAAATACTAGAGGAGTCAAATACTAGAGAGCTAATGCCACCCGCACAGAACTCATTCCCAAGAGGGAAGGGCAGGGTTCTTATTCCCAAGTCACTGATCACAGTCAGCCATTTTCTTTATGATAAGGAACTGTGACAAGATGAAGAGGAGCCAGGAGTGTCAACTAACTAGTTCATGGAGGGAAATACTGGGTTGAGAATGAAGACTTTCCCACTCATCTCCACCAAAATATAGTATTGCTTTTAATAACCATGCTATATCTTGTTACTGCAAATATACCATCACTGTATAAAAGAATCCTTTCTTGTGTGCTTTGTTTCCAAACTCTCACTCCTAAAAACAGTATTTTGATATATGTTTGTGTCAGTGTTTTGTATTTACTTATAGCTGTTTCTTTAAGATTAATTACTGAGTATATATTTGGTCAATTTCCCTCCAGAAAAGTAGTTAACAGTGCAAATACCAATAAGCAGTGTTTGAAATTATCACACTCCTAAGAAATTTCTGTATTCCCAGCAGCCTCAGTATTACAGTGACCAATTTTTCTTCATCTTTAAGTTTATTAAAAAGAATAAAAAGATATGATAAAATTTCTTCACCCATTTCTTTGCTTACTGCTGATATTTAACCGATTGTGTATATTTAATGGCCATTTTTGTGTCTTCTTTTTCAAATTACCTTCTTAGACAACTCCTGTGTGTGTGTGTGTGTGTGTGTGTGTGTGTGTGTATGTGGGAAATCACTCAGTCATGTCTGGCTCTTTACAACTTCATGCACTATAGCCCACCAGGCTCTTCTGTCCATGGGATTTCCCAGATAAGAACACTGGAGTGGGTTGCCATTTCCTCCTCCAGGTAATCTTCCCAACCCAGGGATCAGACCCATGTCTCTTGTGTCATCTACATTGGCAGATGGATTCTTTAACACTACTCTACCTGGGAAGTCCCTACTTTGTTTAAATAGTTTATATGCTATATTTATTTCCTAGGATTTTCATCTTATAATACAATATGTATAGTAAGGGTTTTATAAGATGTGAAATATTTTATCAAGTTTCCAGTACAAATTCTAGCTTATATTAATGGTTATATTTTTAAGATGCAGTATATTCAGTTTTTATCTTGAGTGCTGTTACCTCTAAAAGTCTCTAATCAAGTTGTTTTTTCCCCAAATAGATTCCGTACCCATAAAAATACTGAAGTTGTTAACAAAATAGTCCATGTTAATTAGCTGCTTGATTAAAATATATGAAAGCATGTTCCACATAAGTGTTTTGCCTCTCTATAGCATTGTAAGAAATACCTCTAGTACCAATGTTTGGGTCATTTTATCTGATAATGTCTCCCAAGAACTAAAGCCAATTTCAGTGAATAAAACCTGGGCATTGTATTCTACTGCCATCACAAAATATTGGCATCTCTTCACCCCAGTCCTTGGACTTTGAGGTGATACAGTTTGTGAGGAGGGTATTTTTGCTTTCTAACCCCTTGGTGGGAAAATCTTATTTATGGCTTCCATCACGCAGAATACTCTGGTTCTATTTCCTTTCCACATCAAAAATAAATATTTCTCAAAGCAACGCCTATCACTGAATCCCCTTTGGCTAGCGTGGAAAATGACGTTGCCATATCTATTATACGTGATCTGGCATGGCCTTCCTGAATTAATGTATAGCCTCATTATAGACACTAAACATTGTGTTTCCTCTTTAATTCTCAGTGAGGCAGAAATATATTAACCCCTGACATTTTTCCTAATAGAGAGGAGAGGATGAAGGGAATACACTGAACCTTCTATCAGCATTCAGTGAGCTATTTTGCTTCAGAAAGGCAAGCAGCTGTTCTGTAGTAGTTTGTTGTTGTGTGAAAGTTATCCCGGAAAAATAAACTGTGCAAATAAATACTGAGGCTGGTACAGTGTTTATCTGTATGGTCAGACCACTGATGATTCAATCTCCCAGGAGTCTGAGAGGTATGGGTCTCCGCTGTGGCTTTCCTCTTGGAAGCATGGGTAATACAGTTATGTTGATTGGAGAGCACCCAAAAGCATACTTCTAGAAAACCCACTTCAGATGAGTGAGTTTGGGATAAGACAGAAAATACATAGAATGCTGTAAAAAACGTCTGGGTGCCAAACGATTCAGGAATATACAAGTGGAGTGTCTACTATCGCATTTAGAGGTCTTGGCTTTGAAATATTCCCCAGTTCCTTTTTCCCTCTCAGTCACTAGCTAAGCTACCAGGAGGAAAGTAATACTTATTTCTTTGGGGCCTTTGGGGTTTATTCATTCATTTAAAAGTGGGAGTTTTGGAGGAAAACCATTAGTCATTGCCCGGGTACTAAAGAGAGGAAACCTCATCCTCTAAACAATGGCCATTTGGCTGTTTGCAATGAACCATTCTCTTGGGGAATTTTTGTTGTTGTTTCTTTTAACTGAATGAGGTTATTCATCACTTGATCTCCCCCCAGGGCTAGTTATTTTGGAGCTTACCAAATAAAAAGAAAGACAGACAGAAAGAAAGCAAAGGATGGTGGAGAGAGCAATGTTTTCAGTAGCTTCCTAATTATAATGATTTGTGAGTTACTCAACCTGAGTAATATCAAATGTGTGTGCTGTATGAATCACTGTATTAGTTTTGAGATATATTGGGCTCTGTGTAGATGAACTTTGGTCTGGTAAGTGGTGGCTATGCTCTAATGGTTTCCCATTCAACTTAATATAAGATTACTCTTACTCACAATGGCTCTAGAGTGGCATATTATGGGGCCTCTCTCCTCTGTCTCCGCATTCCAATCACACCACTTTTCCTGTTTCTGAAGCACACCAAGCCCACCAAGGGCCTCTTCCAGAAAAACATATCTCCGTATAAATTTGCATGTATGACTTCATGTGTGTGTTGGTGCTGGGGGGGGAAGGGGAGTCACTCAGTCCTCTCTGGCTCTTTGCAACCTTGTGGACTGTAGCCCACCAAGCTCCTCTGTCCATGGGATTTCCCAAGCAAGAATACTGGAGTGGGTTGCCATTTCCTCCTCCAGGGGATCTTCCCAACCCAGGGATCCAACCCATGTCTCTTGTGTCTTCTGCATTGACAGATGGATTCTTTAACACTGCTCCACCTGGAAGTCACTACTTTGTTTAGTTTATATGCTATATTTATTCCCTAGGATTTTCATCTTATAATATATATATATATATACATACTATATATAGAGAGAGAGAAAGTAAAGGTTTTGTAAGATGTGAAATACTGTATAAAGTTTCCAGTACATATTCTAGCTTATATTAATGGTCGTATTTTTAAGATGCAATATATTGTTTTTTTCTTGAGTGCTTTTACCTCTACATTTCTAATCAAGTTTATTTTCTTCAAAATAGATTTAGAACCCATAAGAAACCCATAAGACTTGCGAGCCTCCTCTGTCCATGGGATTTCCCAGGCAAGAATACTGGAGTGGGTTGCCATTTCCTCCACCAAGGCATCTTTGCAACCCAGGGATCAAACTTGTGTCTCCTGCATTGTCAGGCAGATTCTTTACCTCTGCTATGTGGCTCCCTGCTGCTGCTGCTGCTGCTGCTGCTAAGTCATGTCAGTCGTGTCCGACTCTGTGCGACCCCATAGACAGTGGCCCACCAGGCTCCCCCGTCCCTGGGATTATCCAGGCAAGAACACTGGAGTGGGTTGCCATTTCCTTCTCTAAGACATGAAAGTGAAAAGTGAAAGTGAAGTCGCTCAGTCGTGTCTGACCCTCAGCGACCCCATGGACTGCAGCCTTCTAGGCTCCTCCGTCCATGGGATTTTCCAGGCAAGAGTATTGGAGTGGGGTGCCATTGCCTTCTCCAATGTGGCTTCATATTGTCATACAAATCAAAATTCAATCTCATATTATGGAGAAAAAGCCTTTCTCGATTATTCTAAAGTATAAAATTACCCCCCTCCCAGATTATTTGTACCACTAAATTCTCTTTTAGTGTCTTTATAACAACCACTGCTATCATAAATGACTGTACTTATTGCTATGTGTCCTTGTTCTTGGTCTGTCTCCTTAAATACCGTGTAAGCCCCGAGAGCAGGGACCTTTTCTGTCTTGTTCACCACTTTGTCCAGCACCTAAAAGAGTGATTTGTGTGTAGGTAGTCCTCAGGACAGAATTGCTGAAGGAATTCATGCTTGTACGGTCCGTACAATGACATAATTTTATTACCTGGATGCCATCAACTATTTCAACACTGCTGCTGACAAATTCAAGACACCTCAGACTGCTAAACCCTATTTTTCTAAGTACACTAAAATGTCCAATCCAAGATTAAGGTGGCCACTTGAGATTCAAGACTGAATTCCTTCCTTTATTCAGCAGTTCATATTGAATTGAATATGTACTCTGTGCTAGACTCTGGAGGCCCAGAAATGAAAAGACAGATATACTCTTTGACTTCATGGCCCAAATTAGTAGCAACGGTGTGATTACACAAGCAAATACTATGCAGTTTGATTAGTTCAACACGAAAGAAAATGTGTTGTATTTTAGAATGATCCCTAGCTAGGGCTTCTAATGCCGTTCAGGGAGATTGGGTAAGACTTCTTGAAGAAAGTGTCTCGAGTCAGATACTTTGAATGGACAAGGAAGTCAGGGAAAGATGGAGCGAAAGATTTTTAAAAAAAAAAAAATCTTATCTGAGGGAAATGATGAACAGTGCAGAATCTTAAGTAAAGGATGAGATAGTCAGATTTGTATTTTAGAGATATCGCTTAGCCGCTTTATTAAAGCAAATGTACTGAAGTAGTACATACCTACTCAAGTAGGTAGTTAGAAAGTGTTACTGCCAGTTTGAAGCTGTCACATTAATCTAAAGCAGGAGATGGTGGGGTTTGGTCTAGAAAGTGGCAGAGGAGAGAGGGAGAGTACTGTTTCAGAGGCATATTCATTGGCTCTTTGTTATTGGCTAGATGTAGAGGTTTAAAGAGAGAATAGAAGATTAATATACCCAGGTTTCTGACTTGCGTAATGGAGTGTGCTGTTCAGTATATATTTACTAAGCTGTGACTTTGAACTTGCAACTGTATAATTATTGGGAACATAACCATCAATGGACACAAAAAGTTGTAAAGTAAGGAAATAAAAAATTAAAAACGTAAGATGAGGTAGACTGATCTGTGCTGCAGAAGAAAATAAAGCAGGATAAGCGGGATGAGAGTGCTGGAGTGGTCTAGATGGGAGTCACTGATGAATGACATTTGAATGGAGGCCTAGTGGAAGGAGGGAGACAGGCACACAGAGAGGAGGAGAAAAAGAGGATGAGCTGGGGCCAAGGCCTTGAAGCTTGCTGTGTTTGTGGGACAGCACGGTGGATGTCTTGGTGTTGAATCTCAGAGTAATCCAGGGCACAAGCAGTAAAAGACAACATTATAGAGTAGCTAGGAGCCTGGTCATGGAGAGATATGAGCTTCTGTGGTTCTGTTATTTTAAATCAGGGTTCTATTTAATCATCCCCTTTATCACAAGTGACATTTGGAGTAATAATAAGGTTTTTTGCTTCTTTCAGGTAGAAGCAGGTTTCTCTATATAGATCCAGTCAGTCTGAGTATAATGCTTTTGTGATCTGTAATCACTGGATAATTATTGCCAAGTGTCATCAAAATTGTTTTAAAGATATTTTAATATTAGTATTCTTAATGATAACAATGTGACCTTTCTTACTTATAGTAAAAGAAAAATATTATCTGAGTGGATTTATATGGCAGTAGATCAGAGCTAGCCTAGAGCAAAACTGAGAAGCAGAAAGAGATGCTCTGTCTGCAGACACGTTTCTTTCCTTTTCTTTCTTCCTTTTTGTCCCACTTGAGGCATCTTCTTCTACTATTTTCCGTAGAAACCACCAACACAGTGCTAAAGGTTCTTCCACCACCTGCCTGTCATCACAGCTCAAATCTACCTGTTCACTTCCTTCACGATATTAATTGTCGCTTTCCAATGTGTGAAAGCCAGCTGATCTGATAAATTTGATAAATTCATCTGTACACTCCTGCTACTGAAAAAGCCTTGGCCCCCATCTTCCCTTCTGTCCTGTGTGATGTGTGTAATCCATAGTTAGCTATTTCAGTTGACCCTGTGTTTACTGTTTTAGGCTGACATTTGACAATTCAAGTGCCATGCATAACAGCAGAGGAGATATTTAGGGTAGACCAGGTCCGGTCAGGTCTCATGTGAAAAGTAGAGCAGCTTCAATGTGCTCTGTTTACTAACAGACTCCATGTTTCTAGAGATGCCACGTATTTTCACCCTGTTACTGCAGTATACAGCAAACCCAGAGGTAAATAGTGGGAGAAGAGACGAATGTTATACTAGTTAACTAAGCAAACTGGTAAATTATCACAACCTCGCCTCTGTGTGAAGTTCCAGAAGCCCTTTTTGTGTCCTAGAAAAGCCCCAAATAGCTTTTGCATAGTTAGCGGTCACTTCAGTAGTGAATACAGTTTTTATTCAGTCTTCTTCAACCAAAAAATTTAAAAATCAGAACCCAACTAAATCTTTATATTAATCTCAGTAAAAATGATATAATGAGCAAGCTATCATTATCTATATATATATATATATATTTAATATATAGCTTTTTGATGTGGTGTTATTTCAACCATTATTCTTTTTAATGAGAAGTTGGGCTGTTGATGTATTTAATTTAATTCATGTATTTTTGTGTTTTTATGAGTGTTCCCAAAGGCCTTCAGGCAGTGAGTGCATTTTTAATAAATTGCATTTGAAATAAATAAATAATAATGGTTCATTACACTGGGACTGACTTTATGGTGGGATTAAAATGGATGAATATTTAACACTATGTTTTAAGTCATTCTGACATGAATTTTTGTTTTTGTTTTTTTCTCCCTGAAACTGATAATACTGTGAAATGTTGCTATTATAAGAATAATTGTGGAATATTCAATTGAGAATAACATTTAAATAGAAAAATTTTTCTGAGACCATGTATTTTTTCAAATATTTGATGCAATGAAAATCTAGTACTACTGTTATATCTGTGCCCACTGTAAGCTTTTTTAAACAAAAAATTGCATTATTTTTTTCTCTCATCAAAAAATCAAGCATACCTATAATATAAGGAATTATAATCTTAATGAGATTAAATGCAGATGTCTGAAGTGACTAAGATTAAAAAGTTAGCCTCAATGTTTACATCGCTGTTCCTGCACCTTGGTGAAGTTTTTCATTCTGCTTCAAAACATTATTTATACTTCCTACATTTTTCCCCTTTGGAGAAAGAATTTTGGCATAGTTCCTAGACTAAAACTGAGGGAGATATAATGCACATTCTAAAGCATTAAGATGGGGGTATCTTCAACAAATGCATTCAGCGTGAATACCAAAGATACTTTAATTGCTTAACAACATTTTACACTGATGAATGCACATTGTGGAAACATTCCTAAAGTCATTTTTCATAGTAGTGAAAAAGTGTTATAACTGCCCACTTAGGACCATTAAAAAAATCTAGCTATAAATTTCAGGTGGACCTATCCTTTGGCATAGTCCCCTTTATCACTATTATATACACATGCACGTGTGTAGATGCTATAGAGAGAGTGTATCTATACATAGTATGCATATATACAGGCATAGTGTACAACTCTCAGTGTTAAATACGAGCAAAATTGAAATGAATTCCTTTCCTGTTCAAAGAAATCAAGTCACGTTTCGGATACAAATCCCCATGCAGTGTTAATTTGCTATCTTTATAGTACATCCAAGCAAACAATGCATTTCCCATTATAGTAAGTACAGGCATAGTATTCCCAGTGCTTGTGAAATTAGGCCTTGTTAGAGAAAATTTTGAAGTTAGTATCCTGCATGTTTTATCAAATTTGAATCCATGAAAATTTTCAAATTTGAATCCATGAAAGCAGACTCTTCCTTAATGATATATGAAAGTTACTGGAGTTAGCATTCTTGAAAGACTTGAGGGAAAAGACACATTTTTTCCCCCTTAAGAGCTTTTTTTGTCCAAATAAATCCATTCAAATTGGACAAAAAACTTTTACCAATATTTGGGATATTTAGGAATGAAGCCCCACGTGCACTGATCACTGGCTTACAGGACTGTCCTCAGTCTGCAAGGAACTTCTGTTTTACATGGTGAATCTGGACAGGGCATACTACTTAAATTTACTATATTTTTGTTGTTGCTGTTTATTTGCTAAGTTGTGTCCAGCTCTTTGCGACCCCATGGACTGCAGCCTTCCAGGCTCCTCTCTCCATGGGATTTCCCAGGCAGGAACACTGGAATGGGTTGTCATTTCCTTCTCCAGGGGATCTTCCTGACCCAGTGATCAAACCCATGTCTCCTTCATTGGCAGGCAGTTTCTTCACCACTGAGCCACCAGAGAAGAGGTCTTGTACAGCATAGTCCCCTCATCTCTGTGGACATAAGGGCCAAATTGTAAAAATTCTTGAATCATAACAGCATTGGGCTCTGTAATGCAGGATCTTTACTAGCTAGAGACTGAGTATTCACTACATAATTTCACAGTACTGTGTTGTGCTTAGTCGCTCAGTCGTGTCTGACTCTTTGTGACCCCATGGACTGTATCCCACCAGGGTCCTTTGTCCATGGGGATTCTCCAGGCAAGAATACTGGAGTGGGTTGCCAGGCCCTCCTCCAGGGGATCTTCCCAACCCAGGGATCAAACCCAGGTCTCCAGCATTGCATGGATTCTTTACCATCTGAGCCACCAGCGAAGCCCTATTTTGAAGTACAAATACATTTAAATCTACTCTGAGCTTTGTAGAGCTTGAAGGCAGGGGGCACAGGAAAGGTGAAGAGAGTGAAGGCTGTGGAACCAGATGGTCCTGACATGAATCCATGTCAGACCCTTTTCTATTGTGAAAACTGAACAGCATTATTTTGCCCTACTGTGCCTCGGTTTTCTCTAATATTAAGTGAGGATATTAGTGTGTATTTTATGCTGGTGATTACAAATATTACGAATTTCGTATATGTAATATGTATTCAGTGTCTGGTCATTTCTTCCTCAGTGCTCTTGAGTGGTAGAGGGATGAATGTAAAGATTTATCAA
This sequence comes from Bos grunniens, assembly GCF_055505025.1. Taxonomy (NCBI): domain Eukaryota; kingdom Metazoa; phylum Chordata; class Mammalia; order Artiodactyla; family Bovidae; genus Bos; species Bos grunniens. The sequence continues at coordinate 13,536,892 of NC_141191.1, forward strand.
AATTGAATAAATTGGAAAATAAAAGTAACTGAAGTAAACAGACACAAAAGGGAAAATGGCATGATTCTGAGGAACCCTTAGATCCACAAGAAGGTAATCACTTCAAGTTGGAAAGTATAAGAAAGCTGGGCCGTTAATTTTTCCTAAGGTTTTGATGTGGGTCCCAAAGGCAGGACCCAATATCCATGATGAGGCTGCTAGTTCTGAGACTGGTGACTCATTAGAAAAGACCCTGATGCTGGGAAAGATTGAAGGCAGGAGGAGAAGGGGGTGACAGAGGATGAGATGGTTGGATGGCATCACCGACTCGATGGACATGAGTTTGAGCAAGCTCCGGGAGTTGGTGATGGACAGGGAAGCCTGGTGTGCTGCCGTCCCTGGGGTCTCAAAGAGTCGGACACAACTGAGCGACTGAACTGAACTGAACTGAGACAACTGGGAGCCCTGCAGACACCCCAGGTTCACAGAGGACAGTGCCAGGAGAGACAGTCACAGTGTAATGAGAACACCTGCCGCCGGAATTAAGTGAAACTATGCAAATACAGCACTTAGTGCTACACCTAACGTAGGTAAACAGTTGTTGTTCAGTCGTGAAGTTGTGCCTGATTCTTTGTGACCCCATGGACTGCACCGCGCCAGGCTCCTCTGTCCTCCGCTATCTCCCAGAGTTTGCTCAAATTCAGATGAACAGAACATGTTGGTAATTGACATTGTCATCTGCCTTTCAAAGTATAGTAGAAAATAGAGCATGAAAGAAAGTGTGAAACCCAGTGTTTACCTGAATTTGAGCAAATGCTGGGAGACAGTGGCGAAGAGAGGAACCTGGTGTGCTGCAGTCCATGGGTCGCAAAGTGTCAGACACAGCTTAGTAACTGAACAAGAACAACATTTACCTTACAAATTATAGGAGAAAATAGAGCATAAAAATATGTAAGAAAGATGAATCCCTCTCCCGGGATTTTTGAAGGACAAGAAAGTGATATCAAGCAAGACTTCCCAGAAGAGATAACAGCTTAGTTGAATTTTTTGAAAACTGATAAACATCTAGTGAATAAGATGTATAATCATACCTTGGGCTCAAAAGCAAGCTTTAAAGCGCCCGCCTCCCTGAGATTTCTGTGATATGATGATGTCTATATACCTTTCCAACCACAGGAGCTCAGTAAATACTCTTGAATGGATAAACACACTTCCCTGACTAGGGAAGCAGGCTGGACATATCTGTGTCCTCATCCTTTCTGAGAACCAGTCGAGTGTTAGGAGCTGCAGCTCTTGTACAGACAAGGAAGGCAGATTGTGTCTGCAGCACCGCGGGCAGCTGGTTTGCAGGCCGGATTTTCTGTTTCGCTTCCTGGGCATGTGAGCTGCTCACTGTGAAAAGGCTGGGCACACACGCAGCTACTTGGGCCCACAGTGTGGTAGAGGAACAGGAACTTGCGGCTCTTGCCGTATATATATGAGTTAGTCTTCATGACGCCTGTAACTTCTGAAGATGGGAAACCATTCATGGCCTTGAAAACTCTATTTCATTATAGAGGATATTTTGGAGGAACAATTCAGATATTAGTGTTTTTAGGAGTCACTATAATACCTGCATTTCCCTTTGTACATTTATTGAGAAACCAGTGTCTCCTTGGATGCCATTTACTTTAAATTTTGTCGTATCAGAATGGCCTCTTGCCACACTAGAGAAACTGCCTCTGGCTGTATTCCAGTCATCTGATTTTTTTTTCTCAGCTGCTGGACTGTCTATCGATCTGGTCACCTAAGGTGAGGAGAGGGGGGGAAAAAAAAAACAAGCTCAACAAAAATTGTATTCAAAGCTCCTGTGATCATTGTTTTTTCCCTTTTGTGGCAACAGGAGGGCAATGGAGGGGGGGAACGATATTTCTCTCTCTCACTGGGGAAAATGAGAAAATCACAGCCACACACAACTTATGTAGGTCATGCTACTACTGAAGGGAGAATAAACCTATGTCCATGTTCTATAAAAAAGAAAGCAAAATTGGCCCACTCCAACATTTAACCTTTTGTCTATTTCAGAAACACTCTAACTGGAAAAAAATCTAGCTGTTTATATCACATAGTAGTATTTGCACCAATGGAAAACCTACATAAAGTAGGCAAATACGCTACTGTTCTAATGGCAGACCTTTTAGGCAGATGAGGACATGTCTGATATGGATTGTCAGTTTTGAATAAATCAAAGTTATGAAATGAGGAGGAAAGGGAAAACATTAGGTAACTACCTCATGCTTTAGATCCTAAATACTTTAATTGAAATTAATTTTCATTTCCATTGTCATATTTTATTATAATTATAATATGATTATGATTACAATACATAATTTGTATTAGCAAATATCTTGCCATTATTTAGTATAAATATGCTGTTTCTCAAGTGCTAAATAATAATATATATTCATGAAAAGAATTAGTAAAGCTATTCTTATGGCATTTGGGGCTATATTTTCTTAGTATCAGCCTCTCGCCTCCCTTTTTTCTCTTGCAGTAAGCTGTTTTGGAGAAAATAAGATTATCTTCATCCTTTTCAAATGGCATCTTTAGCTTTCTTGGAGACAGTGAGGTTGAAGGTCACGACAGAAGACAGTGAAGAAATGTGGATGTGAGCAGAAAGCACCAGAGGGGAAGCAGGGGAGGCAAAGGGCAGGACATCGGGGTGTCAGGAGGCCCGAGAGCAGACAGGGAAGGGCAGGGGATTCAACCTGATCGCGACAGAGTGTCCAGGGAGCACAGCTGTGAGACGGGGTGGGCTCAAGAGCACCACAGGGGGTTTGCAGACACCACACCGCTGCTGTGACTTAGGGCTGGAGCAAGGATGGCAAGCAGCAGCAAGAAAGAGAACTTTTCTTACAAACTCTCCTTTAGCATCAACACGCCCATCTCTCTGACCTAATGCCCACAGCTGCCTCCTACTTTACAGGAAAAATGAAGACCCTCTGGAATCAAGATGCTCCCAACTTCTCCCCCAAACCCTAAGCACCTCTGTCTACCAATTCCTCCTCTTCACCAGTGATCTCTCTGTCATGTGCAATTAAACTGGGACTCCTGTCCCCTCTGTGGCTTCTTTCTATAGATCTTACAGTCTCTTCTACTCTACTCTCAACTTCTTCCTCCCCAGCACATCCCTACAGCTCAGAAACACGCTCAAACCTCAAAAGAAAAAGAGAGAAAAAAAGGAAAAGCACAACTTCCAAAGTTCGCTTATATGCCTTTCCACCTTAAGTGATGGCCTGTGGCCTTTTCTTCGCCGCATAGCCTATAGTGGATAATCTTGGTTGCCCACCTACCATACTGCCTTCTTCCTGCACCCAGATTTTTTCTAAGAGAACCTTATTTTTTGCTCAGTTCTCCACCAGACCCATCCTCAGATGTGGATTCTGTTGAACAGCTCCTGGATTTTTCCCTTACTGTTATTGGTCCAAGGTAGACATGTTTCCTGGAAAAGGAAATGCAACCCATTCTAGTATTCTTTCCTGGAAAACCCCATGGACAGAGAAGCCTGGCAGACTACAGTCCATGGGGTCACAAAGAGTTGGGCATGGCTGAGAACATACACACACCCACACACATACACAAACATGTTTCCTAAGTTTGCCAAAGAAAACTGAAAAGACCTGTCTCTTAGCCCATCTATCCCTTTCTGGAGTGTAAACGGAGAAACTTGTACATAAAAACCTGTCTTCAAGCCATGGTGGAACCAGTCTTAACAATGAGACCTGCTGAAGATGGCAAGGACCAAAGAGAAATGTCCTGATTACATTGAAATTCTGACTTAAATGACCCAGAAGCCTGTGTTACCTTTGAATCCCTATTATGCATCATCAGTCATGCATCCTACAAAAACTACTTGGAGTTGGGTTCTGTTGCTGTCATCACAAAGCACCCTAATTTGCATGTAGCTCCCACAGATCACCTTTTCCACTGCTTAGCCAATCCTCTGCCTGCTCCAGCCATCACTCCCAGAGAACTCCCAAAGAAACAGCTCTGACTGTGAACACTAGCGCATTTTTACGAAGCTCCAAAGAGACGAATTTCTTCTTCTTGAATAGAAGGGTGATTCCTTATTAATACTCCTTCCTTCTTGAAATATTACTTGCCACTGGGATTTTTGTCAATATACTTCCTGGTTCTTTTCTTAACCTTAAAACCACTGCTTTTCCTAAGCAATTCTGTAGCATGGCACTCCTACCAGAATTCAGATCTGTAAATCATTTTTTTCCCCCATTTGATATCTCTCCTAGAATGGTTCTCAATATCTTAAAGTTGCCGTGTTCAAAATTGGGTTTGTCATGCCTCCTCTCCTTCTCCTGGGTCTCAGATTTTATCCTTTTGTGTTATCCTTCCCTGGCTAATTATTTTTCTGGCTACTCGGTTCCTCATGACAGAAACGAACGTGTCATCCCTGATGGCTCTCTTCCTCCCACGCCCAGTGTCCACTAGGTACCCAGGCTAATTAAATGCTTCTCAAGCCATTCCTTTCATCTTCACCCATCCTATTTCTGCCCAAGATAAAAATCGGTCTCTCTCTTTGCTAGACTGTTACAATCACCTGTAACTAGATTCCCGTCTCTGTTCTTATGCCCTTTAAAACTATCTTTCATCATGTTTCCAGCCAGAGTAAATTATATCAGTTAAAGTGTAACCATGCTAATCCCTCTGTGTCTAAAAATGTCCATTTACAAATGATTTTCTATAGAATAAATAGATGGCCCACAATCCTTGACATAACTTTTGACCAGGCTTCATTTTTGTTCCTCACATTTTTTGTCACCTCCACACTACACATGCCACAGCATCCACCTTGATGCTTTACGTCTATGGATTTCCAAGTTTGCAATACTCTCGTCCTTATTTCCAATTACTAAACTGTCTCAAATCTAATTTTACTTCTCTGAATTCTTCTTCGAAGAATATTTGATCTCTCCCTTCTTTTAATCAGCCTGCTAATTATAAATATCTATAGTATGTCTTCTTCTATAATTGATTTTAAGTTCCTTCAGGAGAGCAGGAGTCTTATTCATCTCTAGGCCTCTCCCATTTTTAAGTACATAAATGTAAAAGTGTTTAGTTTCTTCACTACCATTCTGTTAAGCTCAGTAATTCCAAAGTGTTGATCTACAGTATCTTCCAAAAAGGAAAATGCTTTTCTTTCACAGACCAATTCAAATCAATATTTACTAGCTGCCTGGAATTCTCTGTTGAGAACAAACTCTCTGTGTTGGAGCTAAGTTTAGCTGGAGGGCATCATGGTCAATTAGAATGAGCTAGGGGAGTCTCTTGTTCTAAAGGTTTTACTCTGTAGGTATAGTTAATATTTTCTATAGTCTTACATGTATCTCACAGTGTTAAAGATACAGAATTATATTAAATATTGAAATCAGGAGGGACACAAAATCATCTTTAATGTAGAATTAGAACAACTTTAGAGATTATCACTTCATTTTACATGTAAGGAATCTCAGAAACAGCAAGAGGAAAATTGTTTTCCTGTGATGTTACAGTTAGTTTAGAAGTCAGGTTTCCTAATGAATGATCCAATATTACACTACAGTTGCCTACTACAAAAGGAACCAATGATAATATTGTACTGGAATCCATGAAACCTTGAACATGAATCATAATTGCAGAATTGAAACATTATATAGGTAGCTCTGAATATAAAACATTATTCAAGGAGAGACCTAGTTTCTCCACCTTCAAACTTAATGTATATAAATAATATGAGTCACTAGTGACAGTATGATTACTATCTGTGGCAGAAGAGAACAATATACAATTCATTGGATGTAATTAATAGTGGTTTTAAGACAGGCTCTTGGTTCTGTTTCACCCATAAGAAGTTGTTTGACGTATAGTTGCTCAGTTCTCTTCGCATGTTTTTCACCTCCACCTAAAATATCTTAACCTCAGAAGCTTGTTATCCTTATAATGTATACAAAATACTCATTAGGTAACTTTAATTATAAATATTTACTATTAATATGATTTTGAGAGACAATTCTTCATGCATTTATTATGTCTTTGCTTGCCGTTGAGTACCTTCTAAACATTTCTTCATTTGATGAAGAGCCAGTAATTTGATACCAAAGTCATTTTGTAATAGCTTTGGCTTATCCTGGGTCTCTGCTCTTAAGTTTGATAACCTGAGAATTCCAACCAGTGATCACTTTCTTTTTTATTTATTTATTTAATTTTTTTTTTAACTTTACAGTATTGTATTGGTTTTGCCATATATCAACATGAGTCCGCCACAGGCAAGTGATCACTTTCTTAGCACAGACAATGTCTTTGTTCTGGATTATCTTCTTGAGAAAGTTCATATAGGGAATGGCTTTAGAAGACAAACACAGTGTCTTTATCTGGAGCGGAAGTCTGATTGCTTACTTTCTCTAGTGAAAGTGTCAGGCTCCGTGAGATCAGGTTCCTCTCCAGTAACAAAGCCCAGGCCATGAGCAGGAATCATCTGACCCTCTGTGTGTGACCGGTGGTCCAAGTGCTATTACGTTAGCCTCTGCTGCTCTTGTCCCTCTTTCCTGACCTAGAATGTTGTCTTCTGACAGCATCCATTAACACGGTGGCACACTCACTAACTTCTTGGCTGGCAAGTACGGTCAAGTCTCAGGCCCGTCCCACATTTTGACATCTGAATTCTGTTTATCTTTCTAATATGAATATTATAAACTTTCATTATAATTAGTTTTTTTTCCTTCATTTGAATGATTTTTTTTTTCCCCTAGAAAGGTAATCACGGATTGGAATTTTCAGATTATCAAATTGAAGAGCAGAGACCCAGGATAAGCCAGAGCTTTCACAGACTTACTTTGGTATCAAATTATTGCCCCTTGACTAAATGAGGAAATGTTTAGAAGCTGATTGAGCTGTTTTGAATTTTTATTTCTATTATTGACACTAAGTACTGTGAGAATATATCATTAATGTTTCTACTATGTGGAGTGTCCTGTAAACCATCTATTGGTCTAAACACTAGTCTCCAGCCTTCACTCCTCTGGGAGCAAAAAGACCTTCTAGCTGTGTGGTAAGCACATTTTCTCTGGCATTGTATTCAGTTATCTGAGTCACTGATTAAGAACTTGCTCTGTGGTCCTGGATATACTCCTTATCTTTTTTTAAAATAGATCACAGACCACACAATGGCAAGTCATCTTTTTAAACAAATATGTCTATAATTCTAGCACTTTTTAGATAGTTGATAAAGGTTTGGTGAATAATGTGACCAAAAAAAAAACCAACTCTATTTCTATAAATGTATCTATCGTTATATGCTTCCCCTTGAAAAAGAAAGCCTGAAATCTTGGAGAATTGGACCAACAAAATCTGTTCTTCTATAAGATTGTGATTCCAAAATTATTCTATAGGAATGTGAATGGATAAAGAATGCAAATAACATTTATATCCTTGAGTTGATTACCTTTGAATGCTTGTTCATCACAAGTGAAAAACCACAACAAATGTCACTGTTTAGTAAAATATAGGAGACAAAATATCTTGATTCTGAACTCAGCTGTACTCTCAAGTTTACTATTGTTGAAACACCGCATGCGAGACTGATTCTGAGACCTTGGGGCAATAAAGACTTCAGAGACTTCTTGGTGGAAGCTCCATGAAGCTGGAGTTTTATTAACTTAAAAAGTAGACCACGACACTTCCCTGAGGCTGCTCTTTTGGCTATGTTGTAATTATAGCACCTTCATATCTAAAACCAAGAGCTGGAAAGCTCTCATCCATGGTGCTTACAAGTATTTCTCATTGGAAGATAAACATAACCCTAGGCCTTCTTCTAAGAAGCATGTCATGGTATGAGAAATAGATAACATCTCCTGCTCCTGTGTCTGTTGAATGATAATTTCAGAGTTCAAGATTAGGAGGAAAAGCTGTGTAGCTAAGAAGTTTCTGAATAGGAGCCTTCAAGGATTACAAGTAGAATTTTCTGAAATTCGTTAGACATTTTAGCAACCATTTCTTCACCATTCTGTTCCAGAAAATATTATTCTTAAGAGTTCAGATGCCAGAAAAGATAGGGATTCTAAATTGTTTATCATCTCACTTCATCCACATTTATAAATTATTATCAAATAAATTTCTTGTCCTATCAAGAAACTTTGTAGAACTTACTCAGGTATTATATTATAGCTGATCATTTCTCATTTAAATAACAAATTTTGTTATAATCACTGCATAATTTGAAGTAAACATTCTAGCCTATACTATATGTCTTTTGAGGAAAAGTGTGGCAAGTTCTTCCAGAAAATGAAGATTAGAAGAGATACTATTTTTAAATAGTGACAGGAGAAAATAATACTATGTGAAGATATTCTAAAAACAGTTACTAAAGGAATTGGGTGCACTAAGATTACCAAAATATATTGAAAATGTTATTTTCTAAATATTTTTTCTCCATGCTGAATGTGATGACTTTACAAAACACTCCCACCCCCAAATTTTTGAAAAGTACTAGTTGTTTGAAAACTGGTGCCTTTTATCCACTACGGCAATGGATATGGAGTAGCCTTATGGACAGTTGATAGCTGGTGATCATAGCTGCTGAAAGATTTACCAGTGTGGAAAAACTGCCAGGTTACAAACCATTAGCAGGTAGACTTGACTCAGTGAACAGTGAAAAACCTCTGAGGCAAAAATGGTCCATTTCTCCATCACTGATTTTTCACTGTCCACTGAGTCATGGTTTTAAATTTATTTTCCATTACTTTTCCCTGGTTATGGGTAGGTTTCCTCATCCATCAGATTCCATGTTGACCTCAATTCTCCCCAAATTTTGGAGACCTATGAGGGGTTCTCTTGGATTGTGTATGTTATACATAAAATATACAAATGGACTCCGGCTAACCCTGGGAGAGAAGTTTCCTTGCAAGTTTCCAGAGGTCAAGATGACATTATGAGGACTGTTTCAAAAGGAAATATGCTTATTTTATGTTCTCAACTTGGCACATAATTCTCACTGGATTTTTTTTTTCCTCATGGATTTTATTATGCTCATATTGCTGTTCTCACTGATGGAACATGTAGAACCTTGAGTGACTGTAAACACTGCTCATCCTTGATGACCCAACATAGGAGTAATGCATCTATAGTAGCTAAGGAAGAAAGGAAAGGAAAAACTGGAACATTTTATTTTGGTTCAGTTCAGTTCAGTCGCTCAGTCATGTCTGACTCTTTGCATGAACCACAGCACACCAGAACTCCCTGTCCATCACCAACTCCCGGAGTCTACCCAAACCCATGTCCATCGAGTCGGTGATGCCATCCAACCATCTCATCCTCTGTCATCCCCTTCTCCTCCTGCCCTCCATCTTTCCCAGCATCATGGTCTTTTCAAATGAGTCAGCTCTTCGCATCAGGTGGCCAAAGTATTGGAGTTTGAGCTTCAACATCAGTCCCTCCAATGAACACCCAGGACTGATCTCCTTTAGGATGGACTGGTTGGATCTCCTTGCAGTCCAAGGGACTCTCAAGAGTCTTCTCCAACACCACAGTTCAAAAGCATCAATTCTTCAGCGCTCAGCTTTCTTTATAGTCCAACTCTCACATCCGTACATGACTACTGGAAAAACCATAGCCTTGACTCGACAGACCTTTGTTGGCAAAGTTATTTTGGTACATGGAATGAAATTGAAAAGGGTTGGTGAAGGATAAGAGACAGAAAAGAAAGTGACTACCGTCTTTAACAAACATCACTACTGATATTAAATTGGAAGACCTTTATAGTGACATTGCAATGACTAATCTCTACTGCAAGACTGAAAATTCTGATTTTTTTTCTGTATTCTTTTCAGTGGTCACCAAGATTGAGCACAGTGCCAAGAACATAGTTACTATTAGATCAATAAATATGGAGGTGATCAAGACATCTGTATTTTTAAAGCTTCTGGGGAGTTCCAGTGAGATCCATTATTTTAAGCAATTTAGACGCACAAAGATTTTAGTTTGGTTTTCATCTAGACTTTGCAATCTCCCTTTTCATCTCTTGTTTTTTATCTTCTTATCTTTTAGCACCATCTTATAAAATGTATATTTCTATTAAACTCTTTCAGAGCTTGAAGCTTACCTGGATGATTTCTGTTCTTCAGCTTGCTTTGAATTCCAGAATAGGAATTGGCCTGAGGCTTTGTCTCTTCGGTTCTCCTTCTGTCTTTCTTATTTCTTCCTTCAGTGCTTCCAGCCTCAGCACTTCCTCTTTGGTTTGTACTCTTCTAGACTGTTATCTGTCATGCCCTTTCTTGCTTATGCTCAATAAGGGCAACTTTACCCAGACCTTCTATGTGATGTCAATATATAATAAGTGTATTTTTCACTGGAGACTCATTTTCAAAGAATGACATGTCCCTACCTCTAGTTCCTGTTTGAGATTTGAAGACTGTTTTTCTGTCCATTCTTCTGACCCAGGGGCATGTGCATTTGGTGAAGATGTTCTGCACCAGGGCTGAGGAGAGATTGAGACTCGGCTTCGTCTTCTCAATGATATCAATCCCTCATGCAGTCAACTCTGTTCACTCAAGAGTGAAGTCACCAAGGCCTTCTTTGCTTGGTTTTGGCTTTTTCTCTTCCCCTTCACACATATAGCCTGACATCACAGAGTGTGCTGGGAAACTTTGCTCAATCTCCCCATCTGTGCTGAGGTCTAGGGAGGTACCTAAATACTCCCATGCTCAAAAAACTTCCTGACTTTTCTAAGGCTACATACTCGTTCCTTAGTCCACATCTCTGCAAATTAGAAAGTTTTAATAAACATTCTTAGCGTTTTATGAATTCATCTATGTTGTTCCTGCATACTATGTCCTGGGCTGGGGTTGGGGACAGAGGTAGGAGAATTAGTTGGGAGTTATAGTCTAGCATATAAAATCAGAATTTTTTGTGTATCTACTCATCTTTGCTTTGTGCTCTTTACTCCAACCTCTCTGCCTAAGATATGAAGTGTTTAAATTTTGAAACATTCTTTCCAGCATAAGTTTGTGAATCCTTCAGAAGAGAGATGCTCTTACAAACCCTCAGTTGCAAAGTTGAGTGATCATATAATGAAGTAGTCAGGGGAAATAGGTAAGTTGGAGTGAAGTCCTCTTGAGGACAAAGGAAATGGATGGGAGTGGTTTCAAAAATGCTGCATAGTGAGAGCAAAAGCATCACTATGAAAAGAGCTTGTTAACACTTGATTACAGAGAATTGAAGATGGCATCAGATCCATTGGTACGGGTTTGAGCCTTGCTATAATTTGAAGCTCAGAAATAAGGTCAAATTACAGAATGAACTTAGAGAATTACTCTTTTCCATTTAGCTCTGAATCAGTAGTCAGGAGTTTTTCATCTCAACCTCTTACCCTGACTTATGGTAACTTCAGACACTATGAGACCTAGAGATTTGAAATATGGAGTAATTGATTGGCACACAAGCATGTGCACACACTCACACTCAGACCCTTGTACTCAAGCACAAATGTTTATTTCTAAAGACACACCTGATTTATTGACAAGCAAGCTCTGATATCCAGTGGCAACAAGTGATTTCAGGGTCTTGTCTTCCTCACTTACTGGCTTTATCTCTGCGTCCTTTTCTGTGTCTGGAAAAACATTTGTGTCTGTGACACCCAAGAGTGAGGAAGCTAAAATGGTTTAGAGAAAGTGTTTTTCCAGCTGTAAAGGCATAAACGTAATATGGTTGTAGTGAGCTGTATAGCTTAACAATAGACATCACTCAATCCAGTTTTCACTCCAGCTATTACTTTGTCTCTTTCTCCTGTACAAATAAAAATAGTTGATTTAAGCTTTTCTTCCTATAGTTACTTTGTCTTTTGTTTCACCAATTCAACATGGGGCAAAGATCTATAAACATACACAGACATCTCGATTTATAAATCAGAAATGCAGACCTCCACTAAATGAGTAAATGCATAAAGTATATTAGGTTTGTGGGGAAAAAATGATTATAAAAGTTACCTGCAATCTTTTATGAGTAGATACAGTAAAACCATGTGTAGTTTATGACTCATTATTTCAAGAGTTGCGTATATGCTTCTTATTGGATAAAGCTTCAAATTGATGAAATATTTTTATTTATGGAGAATTTTGCATAGCATTTTCAATTATGGGTTTATTTCCTTTCCATTAGCTACTATCTCTGATGTAGGAGTTCTCTTAACACTGATTGGGTGACAGCTACTGTGCTCAACTCCTGAGAAAGAGACTCTGGAAAAACAAAGAAAATAAGCAGCATTTACCTTTAGAGAAATCGTATTCTGTTAACTTCTTTTATTGGTATATTACTTTATTTGTATCTATTTAGAACTTTCCTAGTGGAGAAGGCAATGGCAACCCACTCCAGTACTCTTGCCTGGAAAATCCCATGGGTGGAGGAGCCTGGTAGGCTGCAGTCCATGGGGTTGCTGGGAGTCAGACACGACTGAGCGACTTCACTTTCACTTTTAACATTCATGTATTGGAGAAGGAAATGGCAACCCACTCCAGTGTTCTTGCCTGGAGAATCCCAGGGACGGGGGAGCCTGGGGGGCTGCTGTCTATGGGGTCGCACAAAGTCGGACACGACTGAAGTGACTTAGCAGCAGCAGAACCTTCCTAGACATGTCTTGTTATAAAACTCCATATGCTAATGTGAATTTTCAAATACTTAAGAATTTTTATAAAAATCAGCATTTCCATTAAACTGTATTTTAATTTTTTCCCAATAAAATTAATCACATAAGTTTAGTAAATTATTTAATGTTTAGGCATTATATTTCTTTCATTTTGCTTTTCTCAGAGATATTGTAGCTGCTTTTGGAATTTTAGTGTTTTCTAATTTAGGTCACATTAGATTTTGCAAAAGATAAGAAATACCTCTAAAAAAGCAAAGGACATTATGTCCTATCTTTATTGAGTTTAAATTAAGAAAGCAACTACAATTTCTGAAGACTTAAGCCCCAAACAGTATAAATTTATTTAACATTCTGTAAATGAACCATAGGATGGTGAAGAGTATAAACATATATTTTAATAGATTCATGGATCTTTGAGGAGAGTAGAGGGAATAGATATTTTATCTGAGTTCTTATCTTGGCTTTCGTACTTACCTAAATTATTAAACATACAATTTAACATAAACCAGAGAAACACTTAAAATTATAGAGGCATGCTAATCATGGGGAAAATACCTTTCAAGGCCAAGACAGTAAACACAATATTTGAGAATTGCTTTTTAAAATTTTATGTCACATTTCTCATAACAAGTGTTGTAATAAAGTTTTTATTGCTAAAACTTAATAGAGAATTAGGTCATTCATAAATCTGTTGCAATTAATGTTTCAGGATAAAATAAAAGATCTGTTATTCTTTAATATATACCCAAGGTATAAAATACTTCCTGTGTAAGTCTGTTCCTAATGGCACAATCTTTTATAAATCTATAAACAGCTATCTCAATAATATTCCAGATTTTTTCCTAAAAGTTGTATATATTCAAGTTTTATACATTCTTTCTATAATATCTCTTAGGTAACTAAGGTAGATTTTGTTTTTTGTATTTGCTCAGCATGTAAGTGTGGTATGAATTTCAGTTAAAAACTCACTAGATAGTAAAACAGTAACACAGACCATCTCTCCTTTCCGCACAAACAGAATTTCAGAGATACTAGGCAGGACCACGCTGATGTTTTTGGATGAATGAATAAATCAATGCGAAAATTAATGAATGATAAAAAGACATGGATCTATACTGTACAAATGAAAGTAATTTACTCTAATGGTGTGGTAGAACATGCATTTATTGTTTCAATTGGAATGCCAGTCTTCAACTAGCATATTCTTAAACTTTAAAAGATTATACACCAAACCATTACTCACACTAGTTTGATAAACTGACTATAAGGTTCACTTGTCCAATACAATTTTTCTTGAATCAGAATAAATAACACCTAAAAATGTATCATGATACTGTTTTAAAAAGTTTTTTGGTCCCAGATTTTTGATATCCATAAAAAAAGTAATGTCAGTATCTAGATGAGCAGGGTGGATAACTTTCTCTTTATGAGTAACATTTTGCAGTAGTAGTTTGTATTGTACATCATGTTTTCATCTTGTTAGATTTCTGATTTGAACTATAACATTGCCAAATTTTCAAGTCCGCAGTACCTGTAACTGGAAGGCCATGAGAGGAAAATATTCTATGGTGTCATGTATACATAAGAGAAAACCCGACTTTGTCTCTAGCTTAGTGAGAAACTGGCCACAAAAGGTTTTATGAACTATAAAGATTCATAAGACAAGGAAGAGGTTTTCTAAGTCAACATGTTAAATAGAAATAATCAGCAAATTTTCATCTGAAATGTATCATAAGCAAAAGATTCTCCTTTTTTTTTTTTTTTTTTTGGTGGGAGATGATGAAGGACTCTAAGGCATGAACAGCCTAGGAGTGAAAAAGTAAGACAGAAAAGAGAAAGTGTCAAACAAAGGCTATTATCAAGCCAGTTGTGACTGCGGATAAGTGAAATCTGTCTGGATAAGGAATTCTGGGAGGCAGAACCCAGCTTGGAGATTTCCTTTAATTGAGCTGAAACAGCTGGGAATTTTTCCACCCAATCTACATGTGTCATTGGCTGAGAGTTCTTCCAGGACCAGTGATCTGGCAGAGCTGACTTTGCTGAGGCCACCAGAAAAGAAGAACGGCTGGGGGCAGCCTGGCCAGTGCTGTCAATCAGCTATCTTTGTCTGTAACAGGGATTTCTGACAGTTTATGGGCAGGGTTCTAACAGTGCTGGCTACGCACATCTTTTAAATCTCTGACTGGCTGCACTGCCAACCTCAGGGTCTTGTTCCTCCTGCTGCTACAAACACTAGGTCTAGGGGAAAAATGTCATCATGATCTTTCTCCTTTAAGTTTGTTCCCATCATGTTCTCTATTTATGCTTTCCTCCTTTTTGGGGCCTGCGTTTTATCTTTTAGCAGGATCAGTTAAGGTACATCCCAGTATGAAATGTAAAGGCTTTATAATTTTTAAAGACATAATTTAGATTTCTTACTTACTCTGAAGGCATAGAAGGATGTATCAGTTCACCATAATTATTTTATGTAAGTTAGCTGAAGCAAATCTGTTACACTTAAAACTTATCAGATTGGAGTTTCTTTTCCATTGAAACATGAGAGCGGCCTCTTTTATTCAGAAAACATTTGATTGAGTGTTGGATAGTCCAGAAAGAGGGATGACACATCATTTAATTCCTCCCCTTCCTAAATCTAAAATTCAGTTGAAGTGGGAAAAGTCACATTTATTCTACTAAAATGCCATACTGTGTGGTAGGCCCACATTGGTAAGGAAAAATGTGCTGTGAAAATCTAGAAATAATAGTTTCTTACTGAAGAATCATTTGGGAGAGTGGCATTGAAACATGTAAAATATCATGTAGGAAACGAGTTGCCAGTCCAGGTTCGATGCACGATGCTGGATGCTTGGGGCTGGTGCACTGGGACGGCCCAGAGGGATGGTATGGGGAGGGAGGAGGGAGGAGGGTTCGGGATGGGAAACACATGTATACCTGTGGCGGATTCATTTTGATATTTGGCAAAACTAATACAATTATGTAAAGTTTAAAAATAAAATACAATTAGAAAAAAAAAAAGAATCAAGACAAGCTTAATTGAGAAGATAATATTTGGTCTTAATCTCAAAGAAGAGGAAGAAATGAAATATGTACTGGAGGAGAAACTTTCTAAGTGGAGAGGATGCTGCTGCTGCTAAGTCGCTTCAGTTGTGTCCGACTCTGTGCGACCCCATAGATGGCAGCCCACGAGGCTCCCCTGTCCCTGGGATTCTCCAGACAAGAGCATTGGAGTGGGTTGCCATTTCATTCTCCAATGCATGGAAGTGAAACGTGAAAGAGAAGTCGCTCAGTCGTGTCCGACTCTTAGCGACCCCATGGACTGCAACCTACCAGGCTCCCCATCCCTGGGATTTTCCAGGCAAGAGTACTGGAGTGGGGTGCCATTGCCGTCTCCGAAGTGGAGAGGATAGAATAACCAAAATCAAAGAGATATATTTAAGTTGCTATTAACAGTTAAACCCGATGAATTAACATCGTTCTTGTGAATTCCTCCTTTCAAATTTGTCGTAATACAGTTTTATTGTGGTTTGCTACTGTTAGATTTGTTTGAGAGATTTTTTTTTTATTCTCAAGGGTTTCCTCATGAAATTGATTTAGGTTGAATAAAAATTAAAGAAATAAAATAATGAATAACACCTCTCCAAAAATCAGATTAAAATTACATAGATAGATATCTTGGCATACCCAAAGAATGCTACATTTATCAGTAGGCCAAAATATAGTCCTAACTGTGTCACAAATTAATTTAACCCTCTGGATCTCAGGTTCCTCATGTGGAAAATTAGAGTGTCTGGCTGTATGTCATGGAAGTTTACTTAATCTAAAAAATCTCTGAGAGATTAGATAATATTGCCATGTGTGTAAAGAAAAAAATATGAGAATGATCTTATTTACTACAAATCAAAATGTTTGATTGAAATATTTGTCTCAATGGCATAAACTAAGAAATATAATACATTACAGAAGATATAAAGACATTAACAAGTGTTTAAGTAAATAAGCAGTAAATATATGAGACTGGGGAGAAATTGTGAATGATTAAGTAATCTTTCTTCCTAGTTCACATGTTATTCTTTTGCTACTAAAAATGGCTTTCTTTAAATTTGTATTCAATTCAACACTGTTATTTTTTGCTTGGAAGGAAAAAATCCTTATACACATACAAAATTTCTAATGTTGTATAATTTTAGTAGTGATATAAGGGAAGTTCTTATTAAATTAAACCTATTATCAAATATGCCTACACTCACTCAAACAAATATTATTCTCTAGACATTTAATAATATTGTGCATAGCATTATAGGATGTGTTTCATACAAATGAAATAAAGATTAAAAATATCTAATCAACACTTTACTGAGTAGACCAGAGCTTTAAAAAAAAGTGTATTTTGTTACACATGAAGAAAACAGACCATAAGCATGTGAAAATTATTACTTGAACAGTTTGACAAGAATTCCATATTTGGTCCTTTGTACCTTAAAGATATATAATATTGTTGCATTGCATTAGAGCTGAGAACATGCCAGAGAAGCCTAGACTAAAATTTAGTGGAGAGACATGTAAGAAACATGGCCATTGACCTTGAAAGTCATGTTTAAGGGATGGAGGGGTACAGTGAAGAGAAAAACCCTGGGCTTAGGAGGAAAGAGTGTCAGTTCCAGCTTACACACTGTCATTACCCACGGGGTGACCTTGCAAACAGAGCCTAACTCCGCTAATTCTCATTAGCCTCAACTGTGAAAGAAGAAATTTGGATGACATCTGAGAATCCATCAGCTGCACAAGTTATGAGACTGTTTGATACGTCTGAAACAGCTTTGAAGTTACCAGGTTACTATCTCTGTAGCATATGCCAAGCTCAAAGTTGTTTTCTGTGTGAAGACTTTATTCTTTGATAATGATGACAGTTGGAATCTTGCTTTTCACTGTGCAGAAATGTATACCCAACCAGTTGTTTGTAGCAGCTGCTAAGATTTATACTAGGCTTAGTACCATTCTTCCACTCAGAATTCTACTGCTGGTTGTTTATAAGGCACAATTCCACAAAAATCTCATAGTTTTGCGGTTTAATTAAGGAAAAAGTCAGCTGTCTTCCTGGCATAGCTGTTTCATATATTGCTTCTGGTTATATCAAGATTATAATATACCTACTATGTCTTTGGTCCAGCATTTATTGAGCTTTCCTTTTGAACCAGAACTCTGCTCAGCTTTATGCAGGCATCATCACATTTCTTCGCCTTCAGCAATACTGCAAGTACTATATCATTAGTCCTGTTTTATACACAAGAAATGGAGGCTGAGAAATGTGAAATAAATTGCCTCTAGTCCCAGGATCTGGTTTTGTCTGTCTCCCAAAGCTCATGATCTGTTGAGGAAAGGACTTAAAGTAGACTCTGATTTTAAGACTGAATAATCACAAAGATGATCATGTAATTAAAACTTAGAGGGAGTGCCAGGTTTCACATAGACCATGTTGGTTTCTGTTAACCATGTTGAAATGAGAGCTGCTGATGGAATGTTTGGGAGAAGAACACTTATGGTAATCAGGAGTAAGATTATGATTAGAGAAGCATTCAGTTATAGTTTTCAGACCATCTTTATCTCCAGGATTAAATATATCTAGATACAGTCGGTAAGTCATATCTGACTCTTTATGACCCCAAGACTGCAGCATGTCAGGCTTCTCTGTCCTTCACTGTCTTCTGAAGTTTGCTCACACACATGTCTGTTGAGTCAGTGATGCCATCCAAACATCTCATCCTCTGCTGCCCCCTTCTCCTCCTGCTCTCAATCTTTCCCAGCATCAGGGTCTTTTGCAGCGAACCAGCTCTTCACATCAGGTGGCCAAAATATTGGAACTTCAGCTTCAGTATCAGTCCTTTGAATGAATATTCAGGACTGATTTCCTTTAGGACTGACTAATTTGATCTCTTTGTTGTTCAGGGGACTCTCAAGAAGTCTTCTCTAAACCACAGTTCAAAAGCATCTATACTTCGGTGCTCAGCATTCTTTATGTTCCAAGTCTCACATCCATACGTGACTACTGGGAAAGTATGGCTGTGACTATTCGTTCCTTTGTCAGCAAAGCAATGTCTCTACTTTCTAAAATGCTATCTAGGTTTGTCATAATTTTCTTTCAAGGAGCCAGAGTCTTTTAATTTCATGCCTGCAGTCACCATCCACAGTAATTTTGTAGCCCAAGAAAATAAAATATATTACTATTTCCATTGTTTCCTCATCTATTTGCCATGAAGTGATTAGACTGGAAGCCATGATCTTAGTTTTTTGAATGTTGATTATAAGCCAGCTTTTTCATTCTCCTCTTTTACTTTCATCAAGAGGCTCTTTAGTTCCTCTTCTCTCTGCCATAAGGGTGGTGCCATCTGCATATCTGAGGTTATTGATATTTCCCCTGGCAATCTTGATGCCAGCTTGTGATTCATCCAGCCTGGCATTTCCCATGATGTACTCTGCATATAAGTTAAATATACAGAGTGACAATATACAGCCTTGACACATTCCTTTCCCAATTTTGAACCATTGTGCATTGTTCCATCTCCAGTTCTAACTGTTCCTTCTTGGCCTGCATACAGGTTTCTCAGAAGACAGGTTTCTCAAGTGATCTGGTATTCCCATCTCTTTAAGAGTTTTCCACAGTTTGTTGTGATCCACACAGTCAAATGCTTCAGGTCAGTTCAGTTCAGTTCAGTAGCTCAGTCGTGTTCGACTCTTTGTGACCCCATGAATCACAGCATGCCAGGCCCCCCTGTCCATCACCAACTCCCGGAGTTTACCCAAACCCATGTCCATTGAGTGGGTGATGCCATCCAACCATCTCATCCTCTGCCGTCCCCTTCTTCTCCTGCCCTCAATCTTTCCCAGCATCATGGTCTTTCCAATGAATCAGCTCTTCGCATCAGGTGGCCAAAGTATTGGAGTTTCAGCTTCAACATCAGTCCTTTCAATGAATACCCAGGGCTGATCTCCTTTAGGATGGACTGGTTGGATCTCCTTGCAGTCCAAGGGACTCTCAAGAGTCTTCTCCAACACCATAGTTCAAAAACATCAATTCTTCGGCACTCAGCTTTCTTCACAGTCCAACTCTCACATCCATACATGACCACTAGAAAAACCATAGCTTTGACTAAACGGATCTTTGTTGGCAAAGTAATGTCTCTGCTTTTGAATATGCTATCTAGGTTGGTCATAACTTTCCTTCCAAGGAGTAAGCGTCTTTTAATTTCATGGCTGCAATCACCATCTGCAGTGATTTTGGAGCCCCCAAAAATAAAGTCAGCCACTATTTCCACTGTTTCCCCATCTATTTACCATGAAGTGATGGGACCGGATGCCATGATCTTCGTTTTCTGAATGTTGAGCTTTAAGCCAACTTTTTCACTCTCCTCTTTCACTTTCACCAAGAGGCTCTTTAGTTCCTCTTCACTTTCTGCCATACGGGTGGTGTCATCTGCATATCTGAGGTTATTGATATTTCTCCCGGCAATCTTGATTCCAGCTTGTGCTTCTTCCAGCCCAGCGTTTCTCATGATGTACTCTGCATATAAGTTAAATAAGCAGGGTGACAATATACAGCCTTGACATACTGCTTTTCCTATTTGGAACCAGTCTGTTGTTCCATGTCCAGTTCTAACTGTTGCTTCCTGACCTTAGCATAGTTAATGAAGCAGTAGATGTTCTCTCTGTAATTTCCCTGCTTTTTCTATGATCCAACGAATGTCAGCAATTTGATCTCTGGTTCCTCTGCCTTTTCTAAATCCAGCTTGTACATCTGGAAGTTCTCGGTTCACATACTGTTGAAGCGTAGCTTGAAGGATTTTGCACGTTATCTTTCTAGCATGTAAAATGAACGCAATTGTGTGGTAGTTTGAGCATTCTTTGGCATTGCCTTTCTTTGGGATCAGAATGAAAACTGACCTTTTCCAGTCCTGTGGCCACTGCTGAGCTTTCCAAATCTGCTGACAGATATAACTGGTAGGTTTTTATTAATGACCCTATTCATAAGCATATGCATATATTCTTGCATATATACATATAGACACATAAAATTAAGAGTGAGTTACAGCTCTGATCTTTTTATTGGTTGCAAAACTGAATAAAAGTCTATTGTACCAAGAGATTTGTTACTCATTTTTAAAGGCTGAAGGTTTTGATTATATCCGCAGAGTGAGATAAGTCCTATCATTCAAATATGAACTTTCATTATCTAAAGCTTATATGAGATTGATAAATAAGCTAGCATAATAAATTATTTATATTGACCACTGTCATACATGCCAGAATGCTTCTATCTGTATTAAAAATACATATTTTCACTTTGGGCCAGATAACATGAAAAAACTTAAAAAAAAAATCAGATACTTGCCTTCTTAGCATGGTTATGAAGCAAAGAAATGATCCAAATATTTAGCGAGTTCAATTTCAGGTCCACAGTGCAGTAGAATTTTCACCGTGTCCTAAGTCCTTAAGTTCATTTGCTAGGATAGACCAGAGGTTTGGAAAGAAAATTGTGAAAGTATTGTATTTCTCACACACCCTTGCATTCAGATCCTGTTTGTTTGCAGACTCCACAAACTGGGCTATGTTTCCTCCTATTTCCACTATCTGAAGAGCCCCCTTTGCCTAAGAAGTTTCTGCCCTTTAGCCAATCAGCTAATTTGTTGGGGGGAACAACCTAAACCAGTCTAATTAGGCAACTATAGTCTTAATCGTAAAGTAGGTGATAGTATAGCCCAAAACTTTCACAGACATCCACACTGATTCTTGCTTTTTCTTTCTTTTTTTCTGTATGATGGAGCCTAATGTGTCCAAAACATTCCTGTTACTTTCACCATAAATAGTAGCAATAGACATTTTCTTGTTTCCAATTCTTATTCTTTCCTTTTATTCATTCTATCTCTAACTGTATTTTGCAAATTATGATCTAGGCTGTGTGTGTGTGTGTCTGTGTGTGTGTGTGTACACACTAGGACGCACACAGCCCACGTTTGTGTGAAGTTTGTTCTGAGAAGATAACTTAGTTTTCCTTATTTCCATGTCTGGAGGAATACTAATAGTCATACCCTTTTCTTAACCAGAGACTGTTGAAATACTGAGAAAAACTAAGTATTGATTCCAAGTCCAATTTATTGGTATATACCAATACCAATTTATTTTTATAAGCATTATGCTTATAAAATAAATTGCTTACCTTTTGGAGTGTTCATTTATTCTTATTAAATGAGAAGCGTGCTTACCTAAAACTTAGGAGAAAACTGATTTGTTCATACCTTTTTTTTTCATATCTTGTTTGTGGGAAAATATTTTAAAACATGTTATACTATCATATCTGCAACATTGGAGAAATCATGGGATAAAAGAAAGAAAAATGAATAAATATATCACAATTGTTAGTTTAAGGAGTCCTTGTAAGTAAAGGACAGATGTGAACGCAGCAAAAGAAAATAGAATATGGACTATAATTACTCCTGTGAATAATTCCAGAATAAAAGCAGTTTTAATGCATCAAAAGGGAAAGAGAGCACCCAGCCCAGAATTCTCAGAGCAGACCTAATTGATAATAGTATTCATCTTGCTGTTTGAATTCTGTTAAACAAAGTTTTAAAAATTGTAAGAAATAGTGTTTTAACACTTTTCTCTATGTTTAATTAGGAGTGTGTGTGTGTATGTATGTATTTGATGATTTGATAAAAGAGCTTAATGTCTGCTTGCATTTAACTCTGTATAAAGAAACGTTAATGGTTTATGTATATAAAATAAATGCATTTCATGTTGTTTTACAATTTTAGCACAATTTCTTTAATTAAATTTTACCTTTATCACTATACATTATTCTTAAATAATTATAAGCATTGCAAAATGAATTTTAAAGGGATAGAATGAAATTTAAATATAAAATATTAATTTCGATATGTGAAATAAGACTGTGACTACCTACAAAGATTGCTATGATTTTCTCCATAGCTAAATAAGAGTATTCTTTCCAATCTCTTATTCATTTCTTGTCTTCCATCCCTTCAACTTATGAATTATAGGAAGTATCATGAAGAAAATGTATAGCCAGTTTTAGGGGGCTCTAAGGATTTTAGTAATAAACACTTTCTATATAAAATTATCATGCAGGTGGGAAAAAATGATTTCATTTCTATTCATTATTGCATCATTTTTTAAAAATGTTACTATGCAGGTTGTAGAAATAAGCCATAAAACTTTACAGGTTTGCAATTGTTAAAATGTTTTATTAGGACATATATTTGGCATGCTGCTTTCATTTCACTTTAGTGACTGATACTCTTGCTTAAAAGAACATTCTATTTCTCTGTGAGTAGTTTCTAGGTATTTCCTAAATGGTTATGGAGGGACATTGCCCCCAGCAGGGAAAAAGGAGAACAGAAATAGAACTCCTTGGAAGCAATTCATCTAAAAGGTAGTGAATATGTGTATGAGAAACCATATACATTGACAAGAAGTAATTTGACAAATGTGTAATATCACCAGCTATTGAGTTAATGCTACTTTAATAATCATCTTCATTTTAGGAAAAAAGTCTTAAAGTAAAATTATTTTACATAATATTGAAAAATTAAAGTTGATTTAAAATAACTCATTCTTCACATTAATGCCCACATCATCAAATTTATAGTAATCAAAAATAACATAACCTTTTTCTAGTTTTGTTACATATCAGAACCAGATATAAACTCATAATCCTGAGATGAAATTAATTTTTGTTCTCTAAACTTATGAAATCGGAAGTAAATGTGCTTATGTGAACATCTTATGAACCATCTCACTTCTAAAATATTGATAGATTGCTTTAATTTAAATGTGTGGTAGTATTTTTCCTTAAATACAAATAAATTGTATTGCAAACACAAGAAGAAGTGGCATTTGATGTTTCCTTCTCGATGACATTGTTCTGAAACATTGTACCAGAGCTACAGTGGGCAATTCAAAATTTATGATGCATTGCATAATTTATTGCCACATTTCAGGTTGGCATTTTTTTTTTTTTAACTTTCAGAAGGGATGAACATTTTAAGGCATTTTCAGATACAGGATTTTAAAGTTATTCTCTTTCTCTCTCGCCTGATTCCTCACCGCACCCCCCCCCCACTACCCTCCTGTCTAAAACTGAGCACTTTGGAACATCTCAGTGTCTGTGACGAGATTGAATTTATGTATGGTTGACATTTAAAATAAAATGTTATTGCAGAAAATGTCAGAAAGTGTAGAAGTTAAGTCATCTGTTAGAGGACTTAATATACTTTATAACCTTGTAATTTCTATCAGATTTAAAAGATTTATTCTGTCACAAATAAATGATGTTATCCATAAACTTGAACTTTCTCTTGGAGTAAATAATAGTCATTGAGAAAGAGAAATTGAAAGGTAAAGAATTTAAATAGTCTGTTTAAATACTCTAGGGTAGATAATAGCATACCACTTTTGTTTGAGAATTTTTGAAAGCTCCAATATAGGGACATATTGATTTGTATTTATAATAATCAAATTATCCACAAATCTTCTAAACAGATGAAATCTTTGATGCATGGAAAAATGTGTGCTTTTACTGGAAATCCATTTACTGTTTTCACATGGTTGAGTTTCTGCATTGAAAAGGGTCACTTTAAATTACTGTCCTAATATTCATCATGGAGGAGCTATCTACTCCCCTCACCCTGTCTGTCCTTGACTCCATGGGCGAGATCAACGAAGAAAGCACATCCTTATTCTCAAACTACTTACTTAAAAATGTAATTTTAAGCACACTCATGAAACACATTTTTCGAGATTCACAGCAAATCAAAAGTAAATTACTGTAGCAGCAGTGCCTAAACAGCAAAGAAATACACAAGTATTTACACACTTGTGTAAATGAAAGTGAGAAAGTGATTTGGTACACAAGTAGGATTTAACTCCATACACATTGCCAGCAGCCCTGGGTGTTCTTTGGAAGGAATGATGCTAAAGCTGAAACTCCAGTACTTTGGCCACCTCATGCAAAGAGTTGACTCATTGGAAAAGACTCTGATGCTGGGAGGGATTGAGGGCAGGAGGAGAAGGGGACGACAGAGGATGAGATGGCTGGATGGCATCACCAACTCGATGGCATGAGTTTGAGTGAACTCCGGGAGCTGGTGATGGACAGGGAGGCCTGGCATGCTGCGATCCATGGGGTCGCAAAGAGTCGGACACGACTGAGCGACTGAACTGAACTGAATTGACATTGCCAGCAATATCTCTATTTTGTCTTATTTGATGTTATAAATGTCATTAAAGAGGTCTTTCCGTATTTTTTTTGCTTACTGCCTTCTTGAATGTTTTCCCTCAGATTCTTCTACACAGCGAAGTAGGATTTCAGGTCCTTTGGTCCTGAGGATCTGGGCACTTTGAGATTTGGAGTACATCATTTTTCTCAGTGTCTTCATTTCCTCAGATGTTGCACTGAAGTTGCTAAAGTTTATTCTAAACGATGGGAAATGTTATGATTCTCTAAATGGACAGAAAGTGTGTTGACATCCTCCCAGCTGGGAAGAAAAGAATTGATTTTAAACCTTGGCAGGCCAACAAACAAAAGTCCTTAATATGGTTTTGAAAGCATAGAAAAGGCATCCTTCGGCCCAGCCCTGTTGGTCGGTCAGGAGCCTGCAGGGACTTCATTCCCAGCCCCCGGGTTAGTCTTTTATGACTCTCTGGTTCACAGTGTGGGGACTTCTACTTGTGAGTAAAACCTGGTGTCCTGTGGATGCAACAGTCAGGGAGGAGTGTAATTTCTCTAGAATACTGAGGAGGGAGGAACAAGGACAGACTATTTAAGAGAAAATGATTTGGCATGAAATGATCCAAGGTATAGAAAGAAAGCAAGAAGAAAACAAAGCTCGGGGGGAAAGCATCACTGCATGTCTCAGGCTTTCTCTCTCCCTCCTCCCTGATCCGGTCATTAACCAAAGAGGAGGCTTGTCCTTGTCTCCTCCCCTTAATTTTTTTCTCTCTCTCTTTTTTTATAACCACTGTCTCCATTACTCCCAACAAACTCAAAGGCTTCTGTGGTTCTTTTCAGGGTAAAAGGCACATTATATTTTTTTCAAAAAATAATAATTATAAACTTATTTGGCCTCCAGTGAACACTTTATTCTTAACCAAAACTGTTACCATCTTATAGGGCACCAACTTTGGCCAAGGGTTAAGAAAAGAGAAAGAAGAGTGAAAGTAAGTTTTGTGGGGTCATCTTTCAACAAAGGAGTACACTTAATTAAAGGAGAAATTTCCCTTGGCAGTGATACATTTGTGGGGAAGAGAACTTTGCCCCCTCATGAATGAAAAATGTTTGAATTAGAGCACCCCAGCAACTGCCTCTGAAATTTTTAAGTGTCCAAATAAATTTCTAATTATAGAAAGAGTCTCATTAAATAGTGAACATGTATAATTACAGAAAGGTTTTCACTTAATTAGAATCTCATCAGAGCTTCCATCTGCATTGAGATTTTGATAATAGAGGTCAAGCCCTTTTGGGCTTGTTGGGGAAAAGTAGATCAAAGTATGAGGGAGTTATAGATCCATCAAGAAGTTTTTGGCATAAATAGTTTTTATCGAGTTCTGGAAAAATGAGACGGAGAATAAATGGTCATAAAATATAAAGGGTAGGTGTCAGCATGATTTACATGGAGGATACCTGTTAAGCAGTTATGCTTTTAGCACTGAAAATTAAATAGGACCGAGCAGGCACAGTATTGAATTGTGTATATTTCAGGATGAGAGAAACTGCAGCACTGAAAGAAGACAAAAGTGGTTAAACTCTGTAGCAGCAAATTTGCGACTTAGTGCAAGATTCCATGTATGGAATCATAGTTATCCTGCTGATAGACTTTAAATAGAAATTCCCCAGGAAATCCTAAAACAATTTAATTTGAGAAGAAAGCTTATATTGAATACTGTACATTTATATTGCATGTTAATTACAGTAGTGTGTGGGTATCTACTTTTTATATCATAAATACAAGATGGGTAGACAGTCTACCCTGATGCTCCCTTGTTTTTTCAGGTACTAGCAGATTTACAGTTCTGAATGGCATCTTCTTTTCTTCGATCGTGGGATTAGATGAATGATTGTTTCTTGGGTGGTTTAATTTGAAGCACTGTGTCTACCAAGGTGAACACATAAAAGTGGATGCTTCCAGAGGAATAAACCCAGGTTGAGTACCAGGAGTTTTCTAGGCAATAGAAATACAATGATGAATACATTACAGTTTTTACCTTGAGAAGCTCAAGGACATATATCCAAGTAATTTCAATACAACACTATAAACCATGTTAAATATTGTATAGGATAGTATGGAACACAGAGTACGAAGAAATAGAGGCTTGTCTGTGCCAACTATTACAAAAATGGAGAATTTTGTCATTCATTCAAAAAAGCTTTTTGTTGAGAACCAAACCCAAAGCCCCTCTGCTGTCAGTTGGTGGCAAATAACCCTTTTGTTCATATCAGCTTAATTTGTTAAGTAATACAGACCTCATTTGATCATCCAATATGATAAAGTCATTTGGTAGAACTAGCGAGAAAGCCTTAAAATTCTACATTGAAGTTTGCATGTTGCAGGTTATTGACTCATGAGGATAAAATTCTGCTTCATTGAATTTTAAAGAACTCTGCAAAGGCCTTTAATTATTTATTTCTCATTGTAAAAGGTGCTGGTAAAATTTTATTAATTCAAATCAGTGTATACTTATTCAGTAAGCAGTTTATTCAAGGCATTGCACTATCTCTGAAGGAAAGCAGAACTTGAAGATGTAGTTTTTACCCTCATGGAATTTAAGATTGGATGGGGAAAATAAGCATATTAACAAGGAATCTTAACAGAAAACAAAATGTAGTAAGTGCTAGATCAAGCTACAGGTAATTGACTCTAATAGAGAAAAAAATGCTTCTTCCTCTTTTTTTTTTTTTTTTTCTTTCTCTCCCTTTCCCTGTCCCATAACTTGGTTTAGGGGACTTCTCTCTAAACTGTGTCCATGTAGCACACTTCCAGCTGGCCTCTCTTGTTTCGTTTTAATTATCTTCCAGTATAATCCACTCTTCAGAGGATTACATAACTTACTGTCCAAGACAGGACATTTTTTTAACTTATTTATTTTAATTGGAGGCTAATTACTTTACAATATTTAGTGGTTTTGCCATACATTGACATGAATCAGCCATGGGTGTACATGTGTCCCCATCCTGAACCCCCTCCCACCTCCCTCCCCATCCCATCCCTCAGGGTCATCCCAGTGCACCAGCACTGAGCACCCTGTCTTATGCATTGAACCTGGACTGGCGATCTGTTTCACATATGATAATATACATGTTTCAATGCCATTCTTCCAAATCATCCCACCCACACATTCTCCCACAGAGTCCAAAAGTCTATTCTTTATATCTGTGTCTCTTTTGCTGTCTTGCAAATAGAATCATCGTTACCATCTTTCTAAACTCCATATATATGCATTAATATACTGTATTGGTGTTTTCCTTTCTGACTTACTTCACTCTACATAATAGGCTCCAGTTTCATCCACCTCATTAGAACTAATTCAAATGCATTTTTTTAATAGCTGAGTAATATTCCATTGTGTTTATGTACCACAACTTTCTTATCCATTCGTCTGCTAATGGACATCTACGTTGCTTCCATGTCCTGGCTATTATAAACAGTGCTGCAATGAACATTGGGGTACATGTGTCTCTTTCAATTCTGGTTTCCTCAGTGTGTATGCCCAGCAGGGGGATTGCTGTATGGCAGTTCTATTTCCAGTTATTTAAGGAATCTCCACACTGTTCTCCATAGTGGCTGTACTAGTTTGCTTTCCCACCAACAGTGTAAGAGGGTTCCCTTTTCTCCAAACCCTTTCCAGCATTTATTGTTTGTAGACTTTTTGATAGCAGCCATTCTGACCGATGTGAGATGGTACCTCATTGTGGTTTTGATTTGCATTTCTCTGATAATGAGTGATATTAAGCATCTTTTCATGTATTTGTTAGCCATCTGTGTATCTTCTTTGGAGAAATGTCTGTTTAGTTCTTTGGCACATTTTTTGATCAGGTCATTTATTTTTCTAGAATTGAGCTGCAGGAGCTGCTTGTATATTTTTGAGGTTAATTCTTTGTCAGTTACTTCATTTGCTATTATTTTCTCCCATTCTGAATGCTGTCTTTTCACCTTGCTTATAGTTTCCTTCATTGTGCAAAAGCTTTTAAGTTTAATTAGGTCCCATTTGTTTATTTTTGCTTGTATTTCCATTACTCTGGGAGGTGGGTCATAGAGGATCCTGCTGTGATTTATGTCAGAGAGTGTTTTGCCTATGTTTTCCTCTAGAAGTTTTATAGTTTCTGGTCTTATGTTTAGATCTTTAATCCATTTTGAGTTCACTTTTGTGTACAGTGTTAGAAAATGTTCTAGTTTCATTCTTTTACAAGTAGTTGACCAGTTTTCCCAGCACCACTTGTTAAAGAGTTTGTCTTTTTTCCATTGTATATTCTTGCCTCGTTTGTCAAAGATAAGGTGTCCATAGGTGCATGGATTTATCTTTGAGCTTTCTATTTTGTTGCATTGATCTATTTTTCTGTCTTTATGCCAGTACCATACTGTTACGTGTTTGAGAATGCCAGGAGACAATTCATAATTATGCTCAAACAGCAAGTATGAACTAGGACTGTCTCAGGCAAAATCAGTGTGAAAGATTATCCTTTTCATACTCCAATCTAATTCCAAAATGAACATTTAATATGCAATCTAGTGATGCTGCACTCTTACCTAAAATCATGACATGGGTTTCCATTTATTTCCCTTCATGATGACGAAGGGCATTAAAGTATCTTCATGAACAAATATCTGCTTTTTACTTTAGTAGAATCTCACCCTGTCACCTCTCACCTCCTCACTCAACACCTCATGTATCTCCTGTTTCCTTCTGATTTTCTCACTTGTAATTAGATATTTGGAAGCTCATTTCAGAGATTAGTAAATTCTTAATGTACTTATTTGTAATCCCCCCTAGACTGTAAGGTCTTTTATGGAAGAGGTATAGTCTAGATTTTATTTGTAATCCTAAGTAATGAGCAAAGCCCCCTTTCCAGGTGGCACAAGTGGTAAAGAATCTATCCTGCCAATGTAGGAGATGTGAGAGACATAGGTGGAGGTTTATGACTTTGTATAGGAGGCAGTGATCAACAAAAAGAAATGCAAAAAGGCAAAATGGTTGACTCATGAGACCTTACAAATAGCTGAGAAAAGAAGAGAGGCAAAGGCAAAGGAGAAAAGAAAATATATACCCTTCTGAATGCAGAGATCCAAAGAACAGCACAGAGAGATAAGAAAGCCTTCCTCAGGGAACAATCCAAAGAAATAGAGGAAAACAATAGAATGGGAAAGACTAGAGATTGCATCAAGAAAATTAGAGATACCAAGGAACATTTCATGCAAAGATGGGCACAATAAAGGACAGAAATGGTAGGGACCTAACAGAAACAGAAGATATTAAGAAGAGGTGGCAAGAACACACAGAAGAACTATACAAAAAAGATCTTCATGACCCAGATAACCACGGTGGTGTGATGACTCACCTTGAGCCAGACATCCTGGAATGTGAAGTCAAGTAGACCTTAGAAAGCATCACTATGAACAAAGCTAATAAAGGTGATGGAATTCCAGTTGAGCTATTTCAAATCCTGAAAGATGATACTGTGAGAGTGCTGCACTCAATATGCCAGCAACTTTGGAAAACTCAGCAGTGGCCACAGGATTGGAAAAGGTCAGTTTTCATTCCAACCCCAAAGAAAGGCAACACCAAAGAATATTCAATTACCACATAATTGCACTCAGCTCACATGCTAGCAAAGTAATGCTCAAAATTCTCCAAGTGAGGCTTCAATAGTACATGAACCGTGAACTTCCAGATGTTCAAGCTGAATTTAGAAAAGGCAAAAGACCAGCCTCTTGATGAAAGTGAAAGAGGAGAGAGAAAAAGTTGACGTAAAGCTCAACATTGAGAAAACGAAGATCATGGCATCTGGTCCCATCACTTCATGGGAAATAGATGGGGAAACAGTGGAAACAGTGTCAGACTTTATTTTGGGGGGCTCCAAAATCACTGCAGATGGTGACTGCAACCATGAAATTAAAAGACGCTTACTCCTTGGAAGGAAAGTTATGACCAACCTAGATAGCATATTCAAAAACAGAGACATTATTTTGCCAACAAAGGTCTACTTAGTCAAGGCTATGGTTTTTCCTGTGGTCATGTATGGATGTGAGAGTTGGACTGTGAAGAAAGCTGAGCACTGAAGAATTGATGCTTTTGAACTGTGGTGTTGGAGAAGACTCTTGAGGGTCCCTTGGACTACAAGGAGATCCAACCAGTCCATTCTAAAGGAGATCAGTCCTGGATGTTCTTTGGAAGGAATGATGCTAAAGCTGAAACTCTAGTACTTTGGCCACCTCATGCAAAGAGTTGACTCATTGGAAAATATTCTGATGCTGGGAGGGACTGGGGGCAGGAGGAGAAGGGGATGACAGAGGATGCAATGGCTGGATGGCATCACCAACTCGATTGGATGTGAGTTTGAATGAACTCCGGGAGTTGGTGATAGACAGGGAGGCCTGGCGTGCTGCAATTCATGGGGTCGCAAAGAATCGGACATGACTGAGCGACTGAACTGAACTGAACTGAACAAGAACCAGAGATCAAATGGCCAACATCCGTTGGATCATTGATAAAGCAAGAGAGTTCCAGGGAAAAACCTCTGCTTATGCTTTATTGACTATGCCAAAGCCTTTGACTGCATGGATCACAACAAACTGTGGAAAATTCTTCAAAAGATGGGAATACTAGGCCACCTTACCTGCCTCCTGAGAAATCTGTATGCATGTCAAAAAGCAACAGTTAGAACCAGACGAGAACAATGGACTGGTTCAAAATTGGGAAAGGAGTACATCAAGGCTGTATATTGTCACCCTGCTTATTTACCTTATATGATGAGTACATCATGCAAAATGCCAGGCTGGATGAAGCACAAGCTGGAATCAAGATTGCCGGGAGAAATATCAATAACATCAGATATGCAGATGACACTACCCTTATGGCAGAAAGCAAAGGGGAACTAAAGAGCCTCTTGATGAATGTGAAAGAGGAGAGTGAAAATGCGGGCTTAAAACTCAACATTCAGAAAACCAAGATCATGGCATCCAGTCCCATCAATTCATCACAGATAGATAGGGAAACAATAGAAACAGTGGCAGACTTTCTTTTCTTGTGCTCCAAAATCACTGCAGATGCTCACTGCAGCCATGAAATTAAGACACTAGCTCCTTGAAAGAAAACTATGGCCAACCTAGATAGCATACTAAAAAGCAGAGATATTTTATTGCCGACAAGGGCCCTTCTAGTCAAAGCTATGGTTTTTCCAGTAGTCATGTATGGATCAGAGAAGGCAATGGCAACCCACTCCAGTACTCTTGCCTGGAAAATTCCATGGACAGAGGAGCCTGGTAGGCTGCAGTCCATGTGGTCGCTAAGAGTCAGACACGACTGAGTGACTTCACTTTCACTTTTCACTTTCATGCATTGGAGAAGGAAATGGCAACCCACTCCAGTGTTGCCTTGAGAATCCCAGGGATGGGGGAGCCTGGCGGGCTGCCATCTATAGGGTCACACAGAGTCGGACATGACTGAAGCCACTTAGCAGTAGCAGCAGCAGCATATGTGAATGTGAGAGTTGGACCATAAAGAAAGCAGAGTGCTGAAGAATTGATGCTTTTGGACTGTGGTATTGAAGAAAACTCTTGAGAATCCCTTGGACTGCAAGGATATCTAATTAATCAATCCTAAAGGAAATCAGTCCTGTATAGTCATGAAGCTGAAACTCCAATATTTTTGCCACCTGATGTGAAGAACTGGCTCTTTGAAAAAGACCCTGATTCTGGAAAATATTGAAGACAAGAGGAGGAGGAGATGACAGAGGATGAGATGGTTGGATGGCATCACCAACTCAATGGACATGAATTTGAGTAAGCTCCACGTGTTGGTGATGGACAAGGAGACCTGTCATGCTGCAGTCCATGGGGTCCCAAATAGTTGGACACAACTAAGTAGCTGAATTTAACTGGATGAGCAAAGCATTCTTTACATTAATGAGTATTTGATTAATATTGTGGGCAGAAAAAAACAACTGCATAAACACGTTTTATGATTTGAGTTGAGAGAGAAAGCTGATATGCAAGGCATCATTAAGATGGTGATATTTGAGTTGAACTTCAAGGAAGAAAGATCTTTATGGAAAAAAAATGAGTAAAAGAACTTTTCAGAAAACAGAATGATTGAAAGCGTGAGCTATAAGAATGATTTATTATCTGACGGAGAAAGATTTTCAAATTGAAGACAGTTTTGAATACATTTGTAAGATGTATAGGTAGGAATAGAGTTTTTCAGCAAGAAGTTCTGAAATGTAGGGGCCTGTGAATGCAATAGAAACTGCATTTGGCTCCATTAGAATACTTATATAGGTACAGTTTGAAAAATGGTCTAGAGAGATCTATGGTTTCATAATGACTTTTCTTTTGATTCTGAAGGCTAGCAATGCTATTATTGTATAAGCCTGTGCACAATGCAGGGTAAATAGCTAAGAAGTCAGCTATTGGTTTCCCCAGCCTCTGAGACCCTTCCCTCCTCCCAGCAAGGAGCTCTTTCCCTGAGAACACACCCAGAGGGAACTTCTCACTTCCCTCTGATCATCT
Organism: Bos grunniens; assembly: GCF_055505025.1. Taxonomy (NCBI): domain Eukaryota; kingdom Metazoa; phylum Chordata; class Mammalia; order Artiodactyla; family Bovidae; genus Bos; species Bos grunniens. The sequence continues at coordinate 13,570,330 of NC_141191.1, forward strand.
CATCCTTCCGCTGTATCACTCTGTATCACTCAGGACTTTCTTAAGTCGAAAGTTCAGAAAACCTGCCTGATGCTTGCTGAAACCAAAAGGAATGTATGCCTATGTAACTGAAAAGAAATGCCTTAGGTTGTTGGCATTAGAGATTTTAAAAAGTAGCAGAACTCCTAATTCCTCTCCATTTCTTGGTTCTCCTCTCTTCCACCCTCACTCTCAGAGTGGCCTTCCCTATGCTGTAGACTTTAGCATCTCTAGACCTGCGTCCTTTTAGGTACAGCCCTAGCAGAGTAATGATTCTTTCTCAAGAGCTTCAACTAAAATCTTCAACTTAACTCAGGTTGGCTTTAATTGAGTCACACACCTTTCCCAAGCAAGAGCTGTAGCCAGTCTCACACAGCTCTCACATGTCAGGAAAAGCACATGCTCCATCCGAAGGGCCCGTTCTGAGACTATAGTAGAGAAAATGTCCCTAGGCTACTGGTGGCAGAAGGAACTTCCAGAGCTTCACCATCTGGAAATATCCACAACAATTTGTCACCTTTCATTCTCTTTTGCCCAAGTATAAACCAAAGTTTGGAGAAGGCAATGGCACCCCACTCCAGTACTCTTGTCTGGAAAATCCCACGGACAGAGGAGCCTGGTAGGCTGCAGTCCATGGGGTCGCTAGGAGTCGGACATGACTGAGCGACTTGACTTTCACTTTTCACTTTCATGCATTGGAGAAGGAAATGGCAACCCACTCCAGTGTTCTTGCCTGGAGAATCCCAGGGACGGGGGAGCCTGGTGGGCTGTTGTCTATGGGGTTGCACAGAGTTGGACACGACTGAAGCGACTTAGCAGCAGCAGCAGCAGCAAACCAAAGTTCTCCTGATTAGATATTTTAGTATCTCACCAACTCTTGCCTTCCCAGAACAGTGAGACATAATGAAAGACTGTTTTCATTTTTTTCTGTCCACTCTCTGACCAAATGGCAGCTTATCACTAGAGAAGAAATGATGTTTAATTCAGTTTCTAATTTAATTGCTAATCACTGATAAAAACATAAACAAGAAAGGTATAATAACCACATGTAAGGATGATGCTAACTGGAGCTTCATAAATGAGTTTCCTTTCCCCTGAGTTCCTCTTTGACGACTTTACCTGGACTTTCTAAGCTATTGGAGTAGGAAATGGCAACCCACTCCAGTAGTCTTGCCTGGAGAATCCCATGGCTCAAGGAGCCTGGCAGGCAGCCTACAGACCATAGGGTCGCAAAGTGTCGGACATGACAGAGCGACTTCTCTTTCTAAGCTATATCACAAAGGTATGCTGATTCCTCTAAAATCTTCTCATAGGTCAAAACCTTCGGAATTACCATTTTTGTAGATCAAATGGTCAAATATCAGCAAATTCATAGAACTCAGCATTATATATTATCATACTCCAGACTCTCAATGGAACTTCTCTGATAATCGCATAAGTGTTTCATATTTCAAATGTTGAAAATTAGATACTGTATTTGTCCTAAACCAATTCTGCCTACTTTAGTTGGTATGTAGGAGGATGATATTCAAGATTTTTGGCCACTCAAGCAATTCCTCATCACATTTTTTACCTTAACACATGTTGCATTATTTGATGGTGCTGTGATACAAAAAAAAAGAAAGAAAGGAAGAAAAAAAATAGGCACTATATAAAAACTGATGTTGACATCTGCTGTTGCCCTTCTGCAAAACAACTGGAGAAATAAATACTGATTTAATAGAAAACAAAGCATTGAGGTGGTTTGCAAGACAAACTATATTTAAACATTCTGTGTCAACAGATGTTTTTAAAAACAGAAATATTAAAAATCCACCCTTGTGCATGATACAATCATAAATGTGTCTCAGCACAGACCGACATAGATGCAAAAATAAACTTAGGTTTTTCATGGTATAGTATTCCTACATGACTTTATACAAATGTTTGGATCTGTGTTGATACTTAGTGACAAGTGGGATAAATCCTTTTAAAATTATCTTTGTGGCATCAATAATCACTTCAATGTATAAAAGTGTAGTCCACATTTGTTTATTATTATATGGTTATTAGTGACAATTAAGTGCATGAATAGGAGGACAAAGGCAGCTCTATTTTCAAAATCACAGTGTTCCCTGGAGAAATGAGGTCTAAAATGTGGTTTCACGATTATAGAAGGAACAGGTATGCAAAAAATAAACCATGTACTGTGTGTGGTACAAAGATTCTTTTCAAACAAAATTTATTTTTTCAAAGTCCAACAGCCTAGTTTTGATAACTTTTGGTTGCCAGTTTAAATATCCTGAGCACATTTACCCAGAAAAATGATTCATTTCTACAATATCTTGGAAGTTAGCTCTATCGCTAAAATTAACTACTTCAGAAACAAGCATACACGAGTAAAACCTGGAAAAGATCTCAGGAAATTAGCTGTTTTTTACATCCATAGCAGAAAGATCTACTCTAAAATAGGATAGACAATGATTGTTCATTTACTTGAAAATCACACAAGATTAAGAATCCAAAATTCTTTCTGGTACCCTGTATGCTTTCTTGCCATACTGCGGTAGGAGGATGGTTCTGGAGCTGCACAGACTTGAGTTTGAATGTGCACTGCAGCACTCTAGTTATGTGATCATGGGCAAGTTCCTCAGTTTGTAAACTGGAAATGTAATTTCTCCTACATAAGGTTGTGTGAGCGCTCAGTTACACAGCATTTGCCACATACTAGACACTCAGCAACAGAGCCAAATTGGTTTTTAGGAAATACTTGCAGATTTTATCATGGTCAACCATAGCAACTTATACCGAAAATTAACTGGTTTCCTTATATTTTTCATTAAAAAAAATGTTCTATGAAAATATTTTCATTTCATTCTTCACCAGTTTTTGTCTCAGTGTTAAAAGCCATTCTACTCTCAGTGCCATTTAATTATTACTTGCTTTTTCTTATTGATCAAATTGATAGTTTAGTAGCAGTTAATTTTTCATTCATTCATTCAGTTAGTCCACTCTAGACCCTCTGGTTGATTTATATAGATGCATGGTAAGTATTCTCATGTCTCCTTATTTAACTATCCCAGGTACACTTGTATTTAATTTCTATTCAGTTTATTATTTTTTATTATTTTTATATATTCAGAATGTCAATTTACCAGATTACCTAAAACATTATGCAGTATATGTTTAAGTTTTCTACTTTCTAGAAACTCAAGAATGTGGACTTTTCTGCAAATTTTGTTTGTATTTAGTTGGGTTTCTCTGGAGAAATAGACCAAGAGCGGGTATATGGGGGTGTGTATGCATGTGTATATCTGTGCAAAAAGAGAGAGAAACAAAGACGAGACAAAGATGCAGATTTATTTTAAGGAGTTGGCTCACAATTGTAGAGGCTTGAGAAATGCAAAATCTACAGGGTAGACTGGCAGGCTAGTAACCCAGATAAGAGCTGCAACTCAAGTCCGAAGACTGTCTGCTGGCAGAATTCCTTCTTGCTCAAGATTAGTCTTTGTTCTACTAAAGCTTTCAAGTGACTAGATGAGGCCGATCCACATTATTAAGGATAATCCACTAACTCAGAGTCCTCTGATTTAAAAGTTGAATTCATCTAAAAAACACCTTCACGTAAGTATCCAGAATATCATTTGCCCAAATATCTGGACACAGTTGCACTGCCAAATTGACCCATAAAATTAACTATCACTGTATCCTTCAATAAAAATAATAAATAATTCCAAATGTTTATTACTGAACATGTCCTATTTTACTAATTATGGAAAAGTCCATCTTGTGTTTATTTACAAAAATAGAGGGACTAGTTTTATAGTTTTTAACTTTATAGAAATAAAACTCATGTATACCTGTGACGGATTCATTTTGATATTTGGCAAAACTAATACAATTATGTAAAGTTTAAAAATAAAATAAAATTTTTAAAAAAAGAAATAAAACTCATTTATATTTAATACATGTTTGTTTCAGAAAAATAATCATTTATTAACTTCAAGTACTTCAGATATAAACTGATGCTCACAGGCTTCAATTGAGTCAAATAATGTTTTATTTTATTCTTCAACATTTCCTCAGTGTAACAGCAACTTAATTCTATCTCTTGGTGATTTATTTATTCTCTTGTGAATTTTTTGTTAATGTTCAGAAATTATATTTTGAATAAAATGTATAAAATAGTATGTTTATAATTATTGAGAATACTAATAATTATTGAACGCATTAAAACTGATTTTGACATTTGATATTCTAACACAGATTTCCATATATTGATATTAAACTTAAAATAGTTGATTTGGGCCTCTGATAGACCTAGTTTGAAATTTAGTTTTCATTGTTTGTTACTTATGAATTTTTAAGTGGCATTTTAAGGAGAATTTTGGCCTTAGCTCAGTTGTATTCAGAGGTCTTCTCTCTTTAGCTATGGAAATGTTTCTAAGGAAGGTTGGCCAAGTCCCTGGCTAAACAGTTTATTAAATCATATGGATCACTACTTTTATTGCTTATCTGGAATAATTGTTGCTTTTATCACAGGAAATTTTTTAAACATATAACTTTCTGTGTTTATATCTTTGTATTGATTAAAGTCCAGAGCCATATGTATGTTCCGTATATACAAAGATTACTAATAATATTAAAATGTAAAATATCTATCATTGTGATCAATGCATTTTAAGCCTCTATCAATTACTAAGCATTGTATAAAACTTATGACATAATTTTACTTAATCTTTCATAAAACACTTGAAGAAGAATGCAGATTGTGATGAAATCACATTTAGTATTATTCCTGGCTCATTGTTAAATCCAGGTTTTACTTTTGTGTCTTTATTAATTAACAGTCTGCTTAGAGTTTCTATAACTCTGCACTGCTTAAATCCTTTCATGAACTCAGCATCTGCTAGAATGCACATTTAAATAAGTATTTTGTCTGTTTTGTTCACTGCTGTATCCTGTTATTTAACCTAAATACTCAAAAAATATTTAATGAATGAGTATTAAAATGCAGTATAAATGAATTTACCTCCGTACACACTAACTGAAAGACCAAGACTGATTTCTATAATTTTCATATACGGTTATTGAGATAATAAACCTATTTAGCTATATTCCAAGAGTCGTTAATGGTTACATACAATAGGTTCTCAATAAAGTATAAGTATTATATTCTGACAATAATGTACACTGCATATCTTAGATATTATCTTCAGTAAAAAAAAAAATGTTCTGCAATATATGACTAATTGCAAAATGAAAATCTAGGGTGGTAAGGGAGATTTTTCTCTATTAAGTTATAAAAACATTAGTAGCAGTATCAGGAATGCAAGAAAATAAAACAGTAATCTGGAAGTAGCAAACACAGAAGGAGATAAAAGATAAGGAGAACATAATTGATCCTTTCCTAAAACTTTTCAAATGTACAGTTGAAAAAAATAGTGAAGAATACACACTTTTGATTCTTCAAGTTGAGTATGTATCAGGGGAAGATTTTATTATTGTCACCGTCAAAAGAAAAGCTATTTTAAGGCCATGGTGATAATAGCTAAATTATATTTAGCATTTTACAGTTTACAAGCTAATCAGTTGGTACAAAATGTTTTCACAGTGCTTAGCTACATTTTACAGTTAGACAAAAACATGTAAATTTGCTGATATTTGACTTTTTTTTCCTGAGAAACCAAAAATATATATAAACAATAATTTTATGTCTTTCTAAAATCTCTCAAAGCTTTCGAAAGTACGTAACTTTCATTACACTTTATTTTTAATGTAAGTTACAAAAATCTTGGATCCAAGACACTCTCATTTACCACTGTGTCTTTAAAAGATAATATATATTATGTATTATTTATTGAAAAAAATCTTATTTGGATTTTATGATAATCATGGGTGAAATAATATACATATTACACCTTCTTTGCTTAGTTTGCTTAAGAGGCTATTATACCCACAACTCCATTCTCATTTAGGCTGAAGTGTGGTTCTTCAATTAATGATGCATATACTACTGGAAACCTATTGCTACTGCTTTGTTAAAAAAAAAAAAAAAGGCAAATAAACCTGACTGTTAACAAAATAGATCTCAAGCATCTTCCTAGTTTTGGGTTTTTTTTCCCCTGGCAGTTAAATCTTCAAGACCATACCAGAGAGGCATGGATTACTCTGTTTTGTGTGAGGAATGTGCCTCAAAAACAAGTTATATTGGATTAAGTGTGATCTTAGTCACCCAGGCATGAAACGGACACCCCTTCTCTTAGGCAGCCTGGTAAGTTAGAAGTCTTTAAGCAGATCACTGGCCTGGCAACAGATAAGTTCAGCAAGAGGAAAATAAATCACTCAGATTGAAAGCAATTTTTCTAAAAGAAATGGAATTAAGATAGCAGAATTCAACCAGACTTGTAAAAGCAAGATATTACAACAGACACTACAACTGAGGGATGGGAGTTGATATCACATTAACGGGGATTGGGTTTAATCTGTTGCCAGCAGAAGGGGGATTATTTAGTGAACAGTGCCCTCTGCGTGTGCATTCTCTGATGTGGTAGCATCAGGCCTGCTCAGAAAACAGTGATATGGTCTAAGGGAAATTCAGACAAATTAGTTTATATTTGCTAAGCATGTTTTATGGAGGAAAATAAATCTACCAATAAAAGACACTCTGTAATTAGTCTCTCTAATGGAAAAGTAGGGTCTGATTAAGAATCTTCTGCTAATGCACTCTAGAATTAGTTATAACCAAATTACTGAAAATGTTCAAAAAGCCCTTCTGTTATTACTCGACTTCCTTTGTCTCATTTGTCATAGGATTTCTGCAACCTTTCCTGCTGAGCAAATGTCCTTTTTGCCGCCTTGCATTTCTGTGTGGGCCTGAATTCCTCTGAGCTTATGCCTGATCACCCAGCAGGCACAATTAAGGGAGTGCATTAGTTCTTCAGTAGATAATGGAAGTTCTTAAAGAGCTTTCTAGAAGAGTCAGTGTGGCATATTTCTATATCTTGAAGTCAACAGGACACACTGTTTTATAATCTGAACAGCTTGAATAATTTGCAATCACAGAAATGTATATTTTTTTAAAAATTCAAAGGAGGAAGAAAAAAGCTGTAAGTTGAGTAATAAAATTTTATTCAGCTCCTTCTGCACAATTATTCATTCTATATATCTAAAAGAAGCAAGTCAATTAGTCAGATAGCAGTAGTGCATGCTTGTTTACATAATACGGAGGAGCAGCTAACAATGGTTCTCTTCTTATGCACAGCTTAGTGTGATCACTTCATCTGGTGAATGACAGTGATAGGCAGGAGGATGAAGAAGGTGTCAAAGCTGCATATCAGTGAGGGGGGAAAAAGAAATTTGTTAATTCTTTTTCTTACTGTTGATTAATTTCTTAAATATTGGCAAACAACAATTGATTGCAACGATGAGTGCAGTTTGAATAAATGGGTTTTAAATGAATTTTAAAAAATAGTAAATCTTCATTTATTTAACACCTAGATGCTTGACAGGGAAATATTGTAATTGCCAAGCTATAGGATATCATAGAAAATATGATAAGAGCTCTCTTAATATTTACATGTGTATATATGTATATATATATTCTTTTTTTTCATGACTCCTCTACCACAAGACTGCATTGTAATCTTGGAATGAGAGGGGGAGATTTGCATTTTAGCAAGAAACTGCAATGAGGATTCTTTCTTATAATGAAATTTGGAACCGGGGACTATGATCTGTATCTCATCTAGTTACTTGTTTAACTGGAGTAACAAGTGTAGACATGTCTTTACATGCCAAAAGACTGAGAATGTCTGTGTTCCTGACACAAATCTGCTTGATAAATTAAGGAGCTATTCAAATGAATCGGTGAAACTTTCTTTAGTCCCAACTGACCCTTTTACCTTTATTTATTTATTTGTTTTTACTTTTTCAACATATATTCTTTGAGTTCAATTACTGTACAAAATCCTGAAGATACATAGACACATGCCGCTAGGCTCTTGCCAGTAAGGAACCTGGAGTCCAGTGTCAAAGACGAGGGAGTTAACAGAGCGGGATGATTTTGTGGTGTGGTGGTCATCAACAGACTGCTGTGGGAAAACGGCGATAGGTCTCGCAGAAATGCAGTGCTCTTGGACTGTACGGGGCATTCAAGGGAAGGAGGAAGGCGGATAAAGCTGTGTCCGGCAGTGCAGGTTAAGAGCAAGGTCATGAAGAGCCTGACATTTCATGCTAATGATTGTATATTTTATCTGATGAGCCAAAGGGCAGCCTGGGAACTTTTTAAAGAAGACAGTGAAATATTTAGATCTGCATCTTAGAAAGATCGTTTGAGTGGGTGTGTGGAACATTGGTTGGTGGGCTTAAAACTAGAAACACTACCTATGTGCCATCATTTACCTGGATAATTTGTATCAGAGTGAATAGATCACATTTGAGGATGCCTACATATCTGCAGGATATGCTATGCTATGCTGTCACTTCAGTCATGTCCGACTCTGTGTGACCCCATAGACGGCAGCCCACCAGGTTCCCCTGTCCCTGGGATTCTCCAGGCAAGAACACTGGAGTGGGTTGCCATTTCCTTCTCCAATGCATGAAAGTGAAAAGTGAAAGTGAAGTTGCTCAGTCGTGTCCAACTCCCAGTGACCCCATGGACTGCAGCCTTCCAGGCTCCTCCGTCCATGGGATTTTCCAGGCAAGAGTACTGGAGTGGGGTGCCATTGCCTTCTCCGCTGCATGATATAGATTTTTCAAATGAAATTTGTTAGAATATCTTTAAATATACATTGTCTAACATTGCTAATTATGTGGCTCAAGTGCCTATATTCCTGATGATTGACCTGAAAAACAAATCTAGAATTTTTGGTCCAAAATGTCATATACTGTGTTTACATCCTTAACATTTTTCAGTGACGGTCCAGAAATCAGCAGTTCATTGAGGTTCTATTCTCTGGTTTTATTCTTTTGTTGTAACAGAGATCAAACAACCTGGAATAAGACTTAAAATGAGACCAGAGTCAGGCACATTGCCTGTGTTTTCGAGTACCCATATTATTTCTTTGAAATAAGTAAGGTAAATTCTGCATTTAGCTCAAATTGTTCAAAATAAGTAAAATTGCTAGACTCCCCATCAGGAGAATTGGGTTTTGGACCATACATGGACAGCGACAAGCTGTGTAACTTTTAACATTTCCCAGATCGTCTTGAGCTTTAGTTACTTCAGGGCTAAAAACAAAAATCCCTCCTGCAAATGAAAGTATAAAAGCTATATTTAGTCCTTTAATGCTAATGGAGTCTATGAAATTAAATATGCCTATAGATACGATCTGTAAGTATAGTGTTTAGTTATCTCAGATCAGAAATAGACACGTGTGCTGTTGGCCAGGGTTTTCAATTACACATTCCACTTGGAATGGAAATTTCTTTCAATTTCAAGTAAAATGTTAGGGATAAAAATACTAGCACCATCTTTTCTGAACGTATATCCAATATTTGGGTTCATGTACAGGTCATAAAGCACTTATTTTATTTATCTTTGGCAGAAAGTGTCCCGTGTGGGAGTTGTCTGAGCCGTGTGAAACCCCAGTTGAACATATAGCAAAATAAATCTTCATATAATTTTATTATAAAAAATATAATTTAGATTGTACCCTGAAAGTCCACACTTTCTTGCCCAAATCAACCTAATATTTAGCTTCCCTATTAAAATAGGAAAAAGTATATATGGTTTGCATAAATGTTTGTGATTGAATGTTGGGCTGCTGTTCATATGTCATGACTACTGCTTGATAGACACTCTTTGAGCAAGAAAAAGGTTATGCTGTGGTATACAATATTTCAAAATTATGATGGCTGAAAGAACCTGAAAACATGCCATCAATTTTTAAAATTTAATTTTGGCATTTCCCCCAAAATCCTTGATCAAGGGATGAGTAAAAATAAAAATTGACACCATTGCTAGATTATACTGGAAAACTCTTTTTAAAGCATTTTAAGGTGACATGATGGCATGACTAACAATTTCTGTATATATCATATTTTATATATATAAATAATATGGAAAGGAAAATATCTGTCATTTGACTGCCACCAAAATTCCAATTCAATCTGATTAAAACAACAAATTGGAAGGTATTGTGCTGGCAAAAATAATCAACAAAAATTATGCACATACACATAAGATATATCAATTTAAACATTTTCTACATGTTATAGTTTGTGTGATGGCTAAGAAATTTTATAAATAATAGGTAAATAATAAAAAACAAGAAAACCTACCTCCAAATTTACCTATGATCCCACCATGCATACCACCCTCTTTAATGTGCATCTTTTATGTTCTTTTCTAGTTCATCAAACTTACATACACACATACACATTTTAAACATCAAATACAGACCTTGTGCTTTTCATATTATTGGCCCTAAGCTATGCATGTTATTTACAACCTGCTTGTGTTTATTTACCAATATATTTCCAAGTCAGTGCATGTTCTGGTGCTTCAACGTGTTAAATAGTCTCACAGATTTCCATCATCTGGGATCACTGTATTTAACTTAAGCGGTACTCTGCTATTAACGTATTCACTTACATTCACTCTGACATTATTTTTATCCCATGCTTCCATGAATATATATGTAGTTAGATCTTTGTACATGATCATAATTTCCTTGGAATAAAATCCTAAGGGGACATATTATCTGCATTATACAATAGGGTGATTGTTTTGCTAGTTTACATGCTCATCAGAAACCCTCACGCTGTTGAGAACAATGAGTATTATCTTCAATGGCTTGTCCCAGACTATATTTTGGGGATGCTTCGTGTATAACAGACATTAATAACTGATCTCGAATAAAACAGGGAAATGGCTGATAAAGTTTGTAACTATTACATACTGAGTCTATGTACATGAATTCCCATCCCTTCTTGCCCATTTAAGGATATTCCTCTAGCACGTCTCTTCCTTCTCAACAGCATAATCAGTCAGATGGATCTTTTCCATCAGATTATAAATATGTTATTTTATTTTGATCTTAAAAAAAACGAATGAGAAATGTTAAACCTATTATCCTTACTTCTACATCCAGGTACACTTACCTCTTTATGATCAAATTCTTCAAGAGTGGTCTGTTAGAGAAGTTTCCATTTCTTCTCCTTTCCTTCTCTCTTGAGCTCATTCCAACTCATTTTTTTGTCCCCCCACCTGACTTATATACTCTATCAAGATCATCACTAGCAGCCATGTTGTTCAGTCATTCTAATTCAAGTCAGAGCAGCTTTGACAGAGCTATTCATTCCCTGCTTCTTGAAATGTTTTCATTTGGCTTCCAGGTTACAACTTCCTATGGTTTCCTTCTACTATACTAGCCACTTTTTCTCAGAATTCTTTGCTGGTTTCTCTCAGCTTCCTGTCTCATGAATAGTGATGGGCTCAGGCTCTGTTCAGGGAGCATTTCTCTTTCCTTATACATTCACTCTAGTCTCTTGGTTTTAAATGCTGCCCATATGTTTACACTTCTCTCACCCAGGGCTCTTGCCTTAAATATGAAATTCTTAATTGCCTTAGATATGAAATTCTAGACTTTCATATCCTAACGGGCATCCCACCCTTGTGTCTAAAACATGTAACTTTGTCACAACTTACTCCCTAAGACTCTCCCTCATCTCAATAAGTTACAGCGTCATTCTTGCACTTGGAATCAGTCTTGGAATCAGCCTCAATTTCTCTCTTTCTTTCTGTTGTCCTTTATGATCCATCACAATATTCTTTCACTGTACAGAACATTTACCCAAAGTCTCATCAGTGCTTACCCTGTCCACTGCTACAGCACGTGTGTTAGGCCACTACCATCTGTCTAGCAAGTTATTGCAACAGTCTTCCCTATGGTTTCCCCGCATCCACTCCCCTCTATTGATTGTAGTCATTCCTGGAAGACGGGTGCATTTCCTTGAAGGAAAGCACCAAACTGAAGCCAAGAAGACAAACCTCATACTGAGAAACACAGAGGTAATGACAGTGGCTGCGTGAGATGGAGGACTAGGCAAGAGTGAATTACTTTGTAGTAAGTTAAAGTATGTATTCATTTGTTGAAAAAATATTTTAATACTTATTATTCATGCTTTTATATTAATACTTTAATGCAATCTGTGTGCTTGGTTGCATTAGTGAACATAAGAGACAAAAGTTGCTGCTTGCATGTAGCTTATATTCTAGTAGAGGAGGAGGAAACAACAAAAAATAAAATAGATTTTATATTAAGTGGTGAGAAGTACTATAAAGATATATTAAACAATAGAAAGGAATTGGTAGTATTTGAAGAACACTGGGAGAAAATGAGGGACAGAGCCACATGGACATCTAAGGGAGGAGTTTTCAGGTAACAGTAGCAGCTTTGGTGAGACCAGTGTGGGTAGGGTTCGGATGGAATGAGGGGCAGACAACATAGTGTCTGAGTGAGATCAGAACCCACTGGAGAGTTTAAAAGGGAGGATAAAATGAATTAAATCACATTTGACCAGAAATTGCACTGGTTCTGCCATTGGAAATGGGCTTCCGTGGTGGCTCAGATGGTGAAGAATCTGCCTGCAATGCAGGAGACCTGGGTTCAATCCCTGAGTTGGGAAGATCCCCTGGAGGAGGGCATGGCAACCCACTCCAGTATTCTTGCCTGGAGAATCCCCATGGACAGAGGAGCCTGGCAGGCTATAGTCCATGGGGTCTCAAAGAGTCAGACACAATTGAGTGACTAAGCACATCCATCCCATTGGAAATATCAATAGAAGGAACAGGGAAACCACAGATCTCAGCTGGTTAGAAATGCACATCAAAGAGCACTCATCTGCTGCTACATTGGCAATGGCTGACAAATAGAAACCTTTACCATTCTCTATTTATATAAACAAATATTCATCATCTGGAAACACTGCTTTCACCGAGGACTTATTTCTATTTTTTGTTTGCTTGCTTTATCCAGTATGCCTATTAAATAAGAAGTTAGTCGTAAAATTGCCACATACTAAGGAAGAAGCATTTCTGCTTCTAAATCCAGAAGCCGATGGATGAAACTAACAAGCTCCCTAAGACTTGGGACTATCCATTTCTAGCAATAGTGCATGCATCTATCCTTCCCCCAGTTCAGTTCAGTTGAGTTGCTCAGGCATGTCTAACTCTTTGCAACCCCTTGGCCTCCCTGTCCATCACCAACTCCCAGAGTTTACTCAAACTCATATCCATTGAGTTGGTGATGCCATCCAACCATCTCATCCTCTGTTGTCCCCTTCTCCTCCCACCTTCAATCTTTCCCAGCATCAGAGTCTTTCAAATGAGTCAGTTCTTTGCATCAGGTGGCCAAAAGATTAGAGAATACTCTTGAGAGTCTCTTGGACTGCAAGGAGATCCAACCAGACCATCTTAAAGGAAAGCAGTCCTGAATATCCATTGGAAGGACTGATGCTGAAGCTTAAACTCCAATTGTTCTCCCAGAGCACACAGCATATGGATTGGTATAGAAGTTGTGTTTAACAACTGACCTGCATAGGCTTTACATCCTAATTAAGTACAGTGGAATTAGGGCGTTCCAAGTAGAAGTGGTCTTCTCCCATGTTTAGTTAATAATGCAGGGTGGCATCATTTAAAAGTGGGCATTTAATTTCCAAATATGTGTTTAAGTATCTTTGGTATTCATTTCTCATTTTGATATTCATTTCTTATTTAAATGCTTTATTTTCTGTAATCACCTCTGTATTTTTTTTTCAGTCTTCCAACTTTATTGAGGCTTTCAATGGCTAAGTCTAAGATCTCTCTTGGTAAATGTCACATTGCCCTTGAAAAATACGTGGATTATTTTCAAATATGTTTTGATATTGATTTCTAACATAATTCCACAGTGATGAGAGAACAGACTCTGTATGATTTCAATACCTTTAAACAATGAAGTTTGTGTATCTTGGTTTATATCCCTGGATATGTTCCAGTGTCTCCTAATTTATAGTTTATGGGAACTTGAGTTTGTATCCTACTGTTGTGTGAAAATTGTGTACATCTTAATTATTTTGAATTGGTTCATGGTGCTTTTCAGGTCTACTATATCCTTCTCCTTCTCTGTTTATACATTCTGTTAATTTTTGAGAGTTTGATATTGAAACTCCAAGTAAAAATCTTAATTTATTGGCTTATAATACAAAAAATTATAATATGTAGTAGAACTATATGTAACCTTGTTCTATATTTTCCAAGTCTCCTGTAAATGTGTTATCATACTTTCATAAATTAAAAAAAATTTTTTTAAGTAAAAAATAGTTCAGGGTAGAACTTGCACTCAAGGTCTACTTCAATAGTTAACCCTGTAAGGGCCAGGGTGCAGCCCACTGAGATGGAAGCCTGGATCTTTGGTGAACAGTGGGTAGAAGGTTCCTTCCAGGTGCCTTTTATCTATTCACACAGGAGCCATTGCCTTAAGAGTAGCTCACAAAGTTTCAGACAGGAAAAGACACAGTGTAAATCACAGCTTAACTAGAGATGTGTTCACATTTAAACATCATTGCAAAAATAATCATGCTTATTTGAGTTATTTCTCCTCTTGGTGCAAGGTACATGGCAACAGTTATTAACAGAGGATTCATTACTATAGAAAGTCTAACATAGATGTCAAACTTTTTGTTTAAAGATACTGAATAATGGGCACTTGTGCTGTTGGCCGCTAGCAAGGTGATAGAAAAGTTTCTTAGCAGTTCACAGGAACTATAAACATGAGTCCTGGATCCTGAGAAGGATCTAAAGAGGCAGGTATTGGATTGATTCTGCTCCTAGTCATATATCACCCTTTGCTTTGATAGCCAACAAATCCATTAACCTATGTGAATTGAGGCAGTTAAGTTATAATTACATTCTTTATTCGATTTCTTTGTCTAGATTCAAACGAGAATGACTGTAAGGGGACTGTCTTCTCCCACTAAAATGTAATTTCCGGTGGTTCTCTACCCCAGCTCTTAGCAGAGTTCCTGGCTCATAAAAAGTATTTAGTAATATTTAAATTGTGTACCATGCTATAAATAAATGACTGAGGTAGTATTTTAAAATCATTTGCTATTATGAACTAACCAGTGAATTGCGTATGTTGTCATGATGAATCAACTCAATGCTGGTAGCAGCATTGTTTCAAATAATAAGTTGATTACCTCAGCTCCAAAAATATACTCAGTCTGTAGGCTCTTCATCAGCAGGTTCATAACAAATATATTTTCTCTGGGAACCTTGGTAAGCGAATAAATGGAAATATGTGAAAAATTCAAAATTATGGTTTAGAATGAGGAATTGTTTCTCAAATTGTACAGGATAGAAACATTTCTTTTCCAACAATGTTGACTGAATTAAGGTACTTATGAGTTAAAGTTTAGATTTATCATACTTTGTATTATCATCCTTGGCAGAGAGTAGATTTAGAAGAAAAATTA
Source organism: Bos grunniens (assembly GCF_055505025.1). Classification (NCBI taxonomy): domain Eukaryota; kingdom Metazoa; phylum Chordata; class Mammalia; order Artiodactyla; family Bovidae; genus Bos; species Bos grunniens. Next base: position 13,585,789 of record NC_141191.1, read on the forward strand.
GCCTATTAAAAGCTCAGAATGTATTGTTTTCCAAATTTTCACAGAAAAATATAGATATTGAAAGAGATATTTATTATCAGCAGTATTAGAAGTATGTGGAATTGTTTATGAAAATATCTGTAAGACATTGTGCATGATATTTTGATTATTTTCCTTTTGTTAATTGAATAAACTTGCAATTTTAAGTTTTTATTTTATCATAAATGAGGACATCATTTTTCATTTGTTTTGTTTTCTTTTGGGAATCAACATAATACAGAAAATGCTCTATGGAGATTTGTAGAATAAACTTACAGCTCTGTTGAAGTACCATTAATTTCAACTTAAAAACTACTCACAAGTGGCAAAAAAAAAAAAAAAAATAATAAGTTCACTGCATAATATAAATTTGCATCAAGAAAAATATATTCCCCTTTAGGGTTTTAAAAAGAGAAAGTCTTTTTAAAGGTAATGTGATAGAATAGTATTCCAGAGAAATTTAATCAGATGTCTCATATAGAATTTAAAATAAAATGAAAGGGTTACATGGTAGGTGAACATATTATTTACAACAAATCCCAGATTAGTTTAGGGAAAAAAAAAAAAACATATTCCCAATAAACCCTCTAGCTATTCTTTGCCCCCAGGTAGCAACATTTATTGGAGAAGAACATGATTTTCTTAAAACTTTTTCAATTAATTTCTTTGTGTTAAGCTATAACATTATAATTTAAACCTTGCAGTTAATATATTCCCAACTATTTGATTCCTTGGAGGCTCTATGTAAAATGAAAGATTTAAAGTTGGTCAGATAACCTGAATTATTTAGCTTGGAAATGAAAAAAAAAAAAATTCTTAGAAGGTCAGAATATGTCTTTCTTTCAAAAATGTTTCTGTGGTAAATCATAACATAAATACACGCACAGCTTTTAGAACAACTGCTGTTTTTCAGAAATTACACTTTTTTAGATTCATGTCAAAATACTATAGAATAGTTAAAAGTCTGGGCTCTGGAGTTAATTGTCATCTAATTCAAGTCATTCCACCTAAGAAAATGTATCAACTTTTCTATGTTGAAACCACCCTTAGAAGGCTATTAAGAAAATTAAATGACTGCAGTGAGATGCTTAAACCTATTCCTAGCACATAATAAGCAATCAGTTAAGTGTTGACCAGTATTTTGAGTACTTACCAGTGTTAACTGACACAAAGGAATGCGTATCATGAGCTTATGATGGGCTGAATCAAAATCATTTATTCTTTCACTAATTCATCCAGTAAATGATTAGTGAATGAGTGTTTGCTGCTGCTGCTGCTGCTAAGTCGCTTCAGTCATGTCCAACTCTGTGTGACACCATAGACAGCAGCCCACCAGGCTCCCCCATCCCTGGGATTCTCCAGGCAAGAACACTGGAGTGGGTTGCCATTGCCTTCTCCAATGCATGAAAGTGAAAAGTGAAGTGAAGTCAATCAGTCGTGTCTGACTCTTCACGACCCCATGGACTGTAGCCTACCAGGCTCCTCTGTCCATGGGATTTCCCAGGCAAGAGTACTGGAGTGGGGTGCCATTGCCTTCTGGAATGAGTGTCTACTCTCTATCAAAGATGAGACTACAGGTGTGATAAGATGAAGCCCAGAGACAGGTAGGTGAGATGATATAAGGATGATGTCAATCTAGTGAAATAAGAACTCAACCTGAGGTTGTGTATCATAGGATGAGAGGAGGAATGTTTCTACCATCTCAAGAAAAATGTCAAAAAGGAGATATACATGTGATGAATCTTTAAAAAAAAAAAAATTAGAAATTTGCCAGGTCAACCAGAGGGAGCTAAGTGAAGGATGAGAAACAAGTGTCAGAAGAAAGCATCTTGAGGGAACATGGAACTTGCAGCCATCAGCAGGCCACGTAATGGACTAAGGGATGTGGGAATGGAGCCGGAAAAGGTGCTGAGAAGGGAGCTGGAACAACCCTGGGTTGGAAGCTTGAGGGTGTTAACCTAATCCTTTAGGCACTATGGAGTTCATGGACAAGTTCATGTAAGCAAGTGAGCTGTTAAAATCTATGTTTATAAATCTGATCAGCACAGTGTGAAGATCAGTTTTAAAGGAAAGGAGAGGAGAGCCAGAGGGAGCCAATTAGAAGTCAGTGTTTCAGGCTACACAGTCATTTGTTAAAAGCCTATTCTAAGTGGGAGGAAGACATGCTGGTTATTTACTAAGTTTTAAACACTATTTTAGGTCCCTTCCAAGTATTAACTCATTTACTTCTCATCAGCATCTCGTGGTTTTAATGTGGTTATGTCCAATTATACTAATCAGGCAAAACTGAGACTTGGAGAAAATAAAGATCTCAGTGGAGACTGTATGTATACCAGTGTAGAGGGCATATGGCTTTGAATCATAGTCTGGATCCAAGTCCTTTGCTTCTTTTACTATATTGTTCTTCCTCCTATAGTAGAGATGAAGAACCAAAAATGAGCCTGAGAGATATTAGAAGTTGGATTTCATAAGACTCCGTGGAGGCTTCCCGTGTGTGATTATGTGGTCCACAATTATAAAAGACATCTGTAAAGTTAGCTTACAGATAAATTAAAATCATCATAAATATGTGTACAGTTGAAGGGAGAATAAACAACTGAGAAAGTTGAAAATATCAATATTTAAAGTTGCGGTAAAACAGTCCAGTAAAAGAGGTGAAACATGCAAAGCAGGGCAGCCATGTTGTCATGGAATCCAAGAATCAAACATTACAAAAATAAAGATGTAACCGAGTCCTGTCACATATACTACGAGGGTCACTATAATAAAGGATAGAAAATGTCCAGAAAATGCGAGCATCTGAGGCGTAACTGAGCTCCTCAAGGACAGTGGTTCCAGTAGATGTCAAACTCCAAGGACTGAGGGATGAATGGAGGTAAAGATGTGGATGAGGGAGGCATTCAGATGGATTCTTCTTCAAGCCCTGTGACTCAAGATGTGTGCTTGAGAGACTTAGGTTTAACACAGAAGGGGATGCTTTATTAGTTTTTTGTCTGGGATATAATATATTTTTGTTTCAAAAATAGTTGTGGAAAAATTCTAAGTTTCTTTTAGGGAGGTAATAATTATGAGAGTTGAGAATTGCTGCCATTTCCTCATAGCTCAGTCAGTAAATCATCTGCCTGCAAGGTAGGAGACCCGGGTTCGATTCCTGGGTCAAAAAGATCCCTTGGAGAAAGAAATGGCAACCCACCCCAGTATTCTTGCCTGGAGAATCCCATGGACAGAGGAGCCTGGTGGGCTACAGTTCATGAGGTCACAAAAGTTGGGTACGACTTAGCAACTGAAACCAAAAAACCAAACCATTTGTTAGCTCTTTGTATCTCCATCTCCTCACTGGAAAATGGAGATGAGAGTATCTATTTAGTCACATTCTAGGGCTAAGTCAGTTAAAGCACTTAATGTGTTCAGTATAATGGTTGGCCAAGACATTTAGTCCATGTTAGCTCTTCTTTCTCTCTTCCTTATTATGGTTGCTGTATTCCAGAATATTTATTTTAAATACATCTTCATTTATACTCATAATGAATCTTTAATTAGTCAGAAGAGAAAATAAATATGTCTACATTTAAGATAAGAACCGTACTCTGGTAGATATGTTCTCTAGCCTGGGTGACTTGACTGATTAACAAATTAGTCACTAAGTGAAGAAGATTTGAATTTATGTGTGGAGAAAAATAACATGCTCACTGAAACCAAATGGACCATTTTTTAAATTCTAAGACTGACTCTAATTATTTGCACTCAGTTGGATTACTGCATTGTATTTTACGATTTGCATTATCATCTTATTACCATACGACCACTGCTATGGAGGAAAAATGTATTTTATGTGACTCATAAGGAACAGTTGGGAAAAAATTGCCCTTCATTTGCAAATCTTGGTTGATCCTTTGCAACAGTTTCTGAAGTAAAGCTGAAGAATAAAGTGATGTATAAAGATCATACAAACTAGACACAAAAGTGTCTGTGCTTTCTTTTCTCGACTAGAGAAAAAATGCATTGTTATTTAACAATTGTGATGAGAATGGGGAACAGGGAATACAGCATTGCAACATCCTGGCAACAGTATTTATAAATAGAATGGAAATTATATGGCAAATTACTCATTTTCAAAAACTGAATTATCCATCAGTGAATGATCTAGCATTTAATAAGTTCCTCCTGTGTTTAACACCTGCCAATATCCTATTTTACAAATGAGCTGCAGACCACACTGGTGCAGAATGAAAGCAACAAATGCCGTATTGAAATTAAGATCTTTGAAATTCCCAAGGTATAGTATCTGATGCCTTGGAGGATCCCCAAATCCAAGAATATCCCAATAGCAGTTTAGATAGCCTGCCTTAAAATAAAGTATAACTGGACACTTTCTGGGATTCTGCCTTGGAATTTGAATGAGTCACTTGCTGGTAGTGACCAGAAGAGTGTACCTAAGCTCACTGGTAAGATTTCAGGCTGTGAGGTAGGCTTAGTCTTAAGAAAAGAACGGTGTCTACACACCATCTGCATAACACTAAGTAAATCTGTGTAAAATTACAAACTGTGTCATTTGGATTTTCAGGGTTAATCTCAACCAATTGTAGTGAATGTTAAAGCTGAGATTCACAATTTTTTAATTGAGATATTAAATGCATGGTAAAAAAGAAAACAAATTAGTGAAATGTGTGAGCAACATCGCCTTGTGTTTGGGAAACCAGCCACAGAAAACATGGTTCTAGCACTCGTAATTAATGCAGGAGCCATGCAATTCTGATTTCGACCAATTTGGTCCATTAGATGCATTAAGTTGTTCCAGGAATGAAGGCAAAGTTCTGCCTTCCTCCTTTGTCAAATGAAGTTAAGAAAATGCACAGAATTCACTTAGTTTATTTTTTTTTCCTATACTATTTCCTTAAGCCCTTGGCACTGACTCCCACTTGCCTGCTAGCAAAAGCTAGCAGATGATAAAATGAATGAACAAGTAGCAAATGAATATTAACAGAAAACTCAGAAACAGTCAAACAGCTTGTTTTGTGTGTGTGTGGACATGTGTGCTAGCGGTTGTGATTCTATATTGGATACATACGATAAAATCATACTTTCCTGCTCCTGATCTTTATGATGGAGTTGAATGTATCAATATGTCCTGGTGTTTCACAAAGGGGATGGTGTTTACAGCCACCAGCAGGATCAGTAGCTTCAGCCCCATGTGAGGGAGCTTAGGAGCAGGGACATCAGGACGGAAACAAGACACAGACCTCCAGCGTGAATCGGGGTATCGGCATGGACATCCGTGTGGTATGTATAAGGAGATGGGATGCCCGTCTCTGGGCAGCAATGAGACAACAGTACAGGATTATCAAGGGCAAGAATAGCCATTCTGCTTCTGCTACTTGATACAGGCTTTATTGTTTAAAGAGGAAATGGAATGTCTATAGAATATCCATTTCAAACAATGTAGAGGAGATCTCCTCCTATTTTCCAGTTTTTAATGTCTCCAAAGATATTCCTTATCTTTCTATTTAGTTGTGTGTGTTTTTTTTTTTTCCAGAAATTTAATTTACAACTATCCAGGTGCTTGAGTAAATGGGTTGAATATTGTTTACTTTTGCTGGCATTGATGGTCAGCTGCTCCGTGTCGGGGGAAATCATATTGCTTTTCAGAGAAGCCCATGGTATGAACTTACAGCTTTGCCTCTTTGCATTTTCCTTTTTGCCCCTTAGGGTAACCTTAAAGTCAGATGTTAGATACTGGATTGGGGCAATCGATTTTCTTTGATGAGGGAATGAGGCAGGGTACATCGTGAGGCAGAGAAAAAGAGGGAAGATTATCTTTTTTTGTTGACTTTTTCCTGAAGCTGAGAGACTACTACATTTCTAGTAAATTATCTGTCTGTTATTTTCAAGGAATCTTTATCAGGGACACTTTTTGAAAATTGTATTTTCCTTTCTGTTATCAAATGTCTCTCATGTCCATCCTGTTTCCCCTTCTCGTTGTCATTCACTCAGTGCTATAAGATTTTTCCGTGTCACTTTTCCTCAACTGGATGCCAACTCATAAACCTTTTGAACTCAGATAACCATACTCTGGTTTCCTCTCATTTCTCCAGTGTCAGACACATAGTAGGCAGACAAGAGTGTTTCTTGAGCAGGGGTAAGAATGAATGAATGAATCAGATGATTCAGAATGGTGTTATAAAGATATAACAGCTTGTTACTTATGAACTTTCTTCCTGAAGTCTTGTACATATTTCAATGGCACATCCAAGATTTGGGGGAGAAAAACTGTTTTTCTATTTCTAGTGCCTATTAAATGCCTGACAACACATGCTATGCTGTCAGAGAATGCTTGTTGAATGTTCAGGTGTATGCATATGAACTTTGATATAAAAAATATTAACAGGAAAGGACTTACTGAACTCAGAGTAAGGAGTTGTGGTGTCCAAGTTCTAGTTTTGCCGCTAAAATTCACTCAGTATTCTGGATAAACCACTTTATCTCTTAGCCTTAGTTTTGTCACTGGAAAAAATTGGGGTAATAGAAGTATGGAAATAGAACTTGGTGGGCTACAATGTATGGGGTTGCCAAAGAGTTGGACATGACTGAGCGACTAAAACAATACAAGAAGAATAGCCAAGGTGGACTCTCTCTCAAGCCCTCAACACCTGACAGGTTTTGTTCCTATTCCTCATTCTTGAGTGCAAAGGTCATACAAGTTTAGACATTTGATGAGAAAGTAGGAAAAAAGGGGGGGCATGCAACACGGCCAGGAAGCCACAGAGTTTCTCCTGACATATTTCAGAGTCAACCTTGAAAAACATCGGGGTCTACCTAAATGCATTAAGTCGCCCACCTCGAGCACAGAAGCGGTAGGCAGAATGGGAAGAGGATGGTGGCCTTTGTTTTCATCAGGCTTTGTTTGAGTCCAAATCCCCAGTTTGATTGTGTGACCTTGACTCACAGGCTTCTGTTTAGTCAGCTGTAAAATGGGGCTAAATGCCTATCTTCAGGGTTGTTTAAAAAATGCATGAATTACATGTATTCTAGGTATAGTTCCTTGATGAATAGCAAGTGCTCAATGAATCATAGTTATGACTATTATAGAACTAAAATTAGTGAGGCTGAGGCAATAAATCTGTCTCAATATATCAAGTATCACTAAAAATACAGAATGAGAAGGGGAGAACAAATGATTAACCCTGTTAACCACCCAAGAAATAAGAGTTCTATTTCCAACCCTCTAATAAAAGGCCAATTTTCAAGCTTTTGATTCAAAAATTATCTTTATTCTGACGTGGCTCTCCTCTCAGTTATAAAGGCAGCTCAAAAATAATGATTGTACAGTGAATGTACCTAATGATCCTGCATGCGTATAAGCAGAATTTAGGCAAACATGGATTTACATTAAGTAAAAATATATCAGTCTGTCCAAGTGTAGACAAGCAGCGCAAATTTAACACAGCTCCTCATCCTATTAAAATATACATGGAAATGTTGCAGACTCTCTCTAATAGGTATTTACTATGTAGCACAGTGTGAAACATCCTGAGCTGTAAACATCATGAGATATATTTTCCAGAATAATATTGCTAATAATTTTCGGTTGCTAAAATGAGTCGTCATCAAAAGAACTTAGCACCTTAAGATCTTTGCTGCATAATTGAAAAAGATGATCATGGCCAGCCCTATTTTGTACTGTTCCAACCATAAGTTATTCTCATATTTACTTAGAGTCTAAAACCATCATAAATTAGACCGTATGCTCCTTTTCACCCCTCAGCATGGTCCCCCATTTGCAATATTGTAGAGAAATGTATGTGAAGCAAACCAAAGTGGCCTATCTCTTCTGCAAAGTCTACTTATTTCTTTTTTCATTCCGCAACAACTGAATATTTTCACAAGGAATTATTTTCCTTTTTGACACTTGTGGGCAGGTATTATTTTTTCTCTTTGTTTATAACTTTGGTTTTAGGATTAAAATCATGACAGAATTTCCAGAAAATTATAAATTTATGACTGTGTTCCACAAATTGTTTCCCAGAAGACTATTTCCTTTGAGTGGCTGTCTGTGAAATCTTTTAAAACTAACAAAAGAAAAATTTTATTTCATATATTATTCTTTTTTCCTAAAATAGATCTAATAAATAAAAACAACTTTTTTTTGCTATTTTACTACCTGTAAAATCAATGACAAATTTATTTATTTTTCCTATGAGTGCTCCTCATGTTTAAAAACCAAGCTTCTGTTACTGCTCCTGTACAAGATTTTAACTTCACCCCCTTGGACTTTATAATAACTACTCATTGGTCACCCCATGCTTGGCATCCTGTTCCATTTCTTCCCCCAATACTGATGTGAGGGTTATGGTTTCTAAAGTAACTCTGGCCACGTTCCTTCCTGGTGAACACTTACAAAATCCATCTTCCTGTGTTGGTACCTGAGTGTTCTTCCCAAGCAACCTCCATTCGCCTTCCAAGGCTCCTCTGGTCTCTCTGCTTCGTGACTTAGGTCTATTCACCCCACTTTCCACTGAACACACATACCGTTTTCTTAAACAGCTTCCTGATTTTTTATCAATTATTTTCTCCTTCTAGAATCCTCCTACCCTTGCCCCTTCTCCATGTGGGCCCTATTCATGACTAAACTTAAGTGTCACCTCCTGCATGAAGCACTCCCTCCTCTAGTAGACAGGGACTGTGGCTCCTTTTGCTTTTCCCACAACATTTATTTTCAACTCTCATAGCACCTATCCCAGCATATTGTTAAAAAGTCCTATTTCTTTGTCATCTCTTTAAATACCTTCCTACACTGTGATGGCCTCAGAAACAGTGTTCCTTATGCATCGTGGTCTCTCATGTGCCTGAGCTGGGGTCTAACATTACAGACCCTCCATATGGAATGCATGAGCAAATAAAAGCTTGTTGGAATGGCTGATTAATTGACAAATGTTGACACCTACTTAAATAGGGGGAAAAAAAAAACATTCTGTGCATTTTTCATATGAATTTGCTTAATTTAGTAACTGCTGGTTAAAGCAATTTACATAAAGCTCATAATCTTTATAAATATTTGCTTTTATTATAATACATACACAATTACTGCATGCATGCTCAGTCTCCAGTCATGGCTGACTCTTTGCGACCCAATGAACTGTAGCCTGCCAGGCTCCTCAGTCCAGGGTATTCTCCAGGCAAGAATACTGGAGAGGGTTGCCATGCCCTCCTCCAGGGAATCTTCCCGACCCTGGAACCAAACTCACATCTCCTGCATCCCCTGCATTGCAGGTGAGTTCTTTACCCCCTGAGCTACCTATTAGTGAATTGTTAAACATAAAGAAGCATGATGCAGCAGGTGGCAAGTAGGACAGAAAGGGAAGCAAATTCTTTCCAGATGTGTAAGTGCTGATGTGATGCCCACTCTAGGTCTCAGCTGTCCTTGACTCTTTCTGCTTGATTTCCATTCCACTGAGCTCTCAGTTGCCAGAGCTGCATAGCTGTTTACTATCATCCTGTCTCTACCTCAGTTACAGGATTGTTATTGTTTTCTTTGCATGTAATAATTAGTATTTCTGTTTACCATTCTAGAGGTGTGTGTGTGTGTGTGCGTGTGTGTGTGTGTTTGACACATATACAATGTGCATCTCTTAGTGTGTTTTTGCTGTCTTAATAAAATATTTCAAAATGGATGGTTTAAACAACACAAATATATTTTTTCACAGCTTTGGAGACTGCAAGTCCAAGATCAGGGAGCTAGCAAGGTTGGTGTCTCATAAGAGCTCTCCTTTGGGTTGCAGGGAGCCACCCTCTTGGCGTGTGCTCACATGACCTCTTTGTGAGTGTAGAGAGAAAAAAGAAAGGGAAAGGACTTTCTGGTGTTTCTTCTTAGAAGGACACTTATGCTACTGGATTAGGGCCCCATCTTTATGACCTCAGTTAACCTTGAAATGATTTTGTTATTCTAAATACAGTCACACGGGAGGCTAGGGCTTCAACATACGAACTTCTGTGGTGTGTGTGTATGGAGGGGCGGGAGTGTCATTCATTCCACAGGAGCACACTATCTTAGAACTTGCTGAATAGAAGCTCTAATACCGTAAAACTTCAATTATCATGTGGAATAGAGGACTAGGGTACACATATTTTAGCAAGTACAATTTTCAAGGAAGTTGTGAGTGTAGAGTCTTACTGAGTTTTCTATGCATAACCCTCTTTCTTCATTAAGGTGACTGTATAATTTTTCCTTCTAAAATTAGAAGCAGCATCTCTTCGCACAATTCATCTTTGTCAGACTTCTGCTTCTGCTCAAATGCATTGTAGCCACTTTGATTAATTCTGGGTCTTGATGTTCAGAGTTTCACTTTGATGAAACAGAATCATTTCATATAAAATGTGCAGGCATTGTATTTATTACGGCAATGAGCTTTAAATTTTTCTTTTCTTCTGCCATTCTAAATATCTATTCAAGAAATTGACTTATTTGTTGTATGTTGCCTCATTGTCATTTTATGTCATCTGATAATTAAATAAAATATGAATCTGCTTCCTTTGTAGATTTTCATATGCTTAAATCTCTCTCATTAGTCATAATTTGTGGAATTTTCAAGTTCCATTGTGCAAAGTCCTAGGGTTACATTATTTCAGAAAAGCACTTTCTTTATGCTTCTTTGAAGGTGGAGAAGCAATTGCATAGTATCTCTGAGAATTCTGATTGGTGGCTTAGTATCCTCATACTGACTCAGACTGCTTTGTGAAAAAATAAAGAAGTGTACCTCCAACTTGATACATTACTCATATTGTAATAAATAGGAGGATATATATTGTAAAAAAGACTTGGGTAATACACTATACTTTCTTTTATTTCATTCAAGATAGAATTGTGACTTATTTTGTTGTTCAGTTGCTTAGTCATGTCCAACTCTTTGTGACCCCATGAATTGCATCACACCAAGCTTCCCTGTCCTTCACTATCTCCCAGAGCTTACTCGAACTCATGTCCTTTGAGTTGGCGATGCCATCCAAGCATCTCATACTCTGTTGCTCCCTTCTCTTGTTGTCTTCAATCTTTCCCAGCATTAGGGTCTTTTCCAATGAGTCAGTCCTTCACATCAGGTGGCCAAAATATTGGAGTTTCACCTTCAGCCTCAGTCATTCCAATGAATATTCAGGACTGGTTTCCTTTAGGATTGACTGGTTGGATCTCTTTGTAGTCCACGGGACTCTCAAGCTCTCAAGAGTCTTTTCCAGCACCACAGTTTGAGAACATCAATTCTTTCTCACTCAGCCTTCTTTATGGTCCAACTCTCACAGCCATACATGACTACTGGAATAACCATAGCTTTGACTTTATAGACCTTTGTCAGCCAAGTGATGGCTCTGGTTTTTACCACACTGTCTAGGTTTGTTCTAGCTTTTCATGGCGGCAGTCCCCATCCACAGTGATTTTGGAGCCCAAGAAAATAAAATCTGTCACTATTTAGTTGATCCTGAACTTGTCAATCTGATAAAAACACAAAACTCAGCCTCTGTCTGCTGACTTTTACAAACAGCCATTTGGCTTTTGATATGGAGTACCATGGCCATAGAACTCTGCTCATGGACCTTAAGGATCATTTACTACAGTTTAGTGATACAAATTGGTTATAAGCAAGTCACAGAATTGGCCTGCAGTGTTGAATGTCATTTAGATTTTATACAATGTGTACCTTTAATCCATTTTAAGTAAAAACATTTCATTTATATGATTTAAACAGAAAAGGGAAAGGAGATTAAAATATCTAATTAAAGAAAATCATTTCAAATGTTGAATCATGTTCAGTTAATTGGTTACATATATTCTTAGTTTTAGACATGTTTTTCTTCATAAATCTATGTTATAGCTTCCAACTAGATAAACTGTCAGTCACAAGATGTTAAGGAATACATTACACATTAAGTGAAGAGGAAATATAATTTTCATTTTGTTTCAATAGCAAAAAGATTTCTTGAATTTATGTAGATTTCATAGAATGGATTTTTGAAAAGTTAACATTTGCTTTTAAAAATACTGTGTGTATATAAAAAGAATAGGTTGCCGCATAACTGGATGAAAAATACTGGGTAATATTTTTAAATTATTTGATTATTGTTAATATATAGATCTATTAAGTGATGCTTATTTGATTTTCAACATTAGAATTAAATCCTAAGTATGCCATCCATTTGAAATAAATGTATATTTCAAGATATAGCAGAAATACAGCATAATTATGGTAGTAATAGTCTAATAACATGTTTTTATATTGTATCTTTTTACTCTTCATGTATTTTTTAAGCCCATCTGTGTGCTACTTTGTAAGTTAGGAAGATGATGTATCTGATATATGTCAGGTATGATAACACGAATCAAGTCTCCAAAAATAAAACAGGCATTTAAAAGAATCATTCTTCTCTTCCCTAAGCCCACAAGAGAGAGAGAGACGCTGAGACAGAGATTTGTACTTTTATTCTAAATACATTCTACTATTCCTTTTTACCTTTGTGAGTTGATGAACCAGATAAGTGTATTATAAATAGAAAGGTGGGGAAGCATATCCTCACATGGGGATAAAGGAGTGAAGCATATGGTGGCATGATGGAATGTGTTTGGAATAATCTGGAATTGAATAGGCTTGGAGAAAACATGTTGTTTCAGGCATTATCAGTGTACTGGGCTGGTGTAACTGAGTCTTTCGGGTCTGAGGTAGGATTACATGGGTGGATATGCCAGCCAGAAGGTAGATTTTTTTATTCACTTTTGCTGTGCGGTCATATTTTAGAAGAACTGTTTCTTTCATAGATATTTGTATGTTTTGGGACATTTATCTGATTTTGATCATTAATATTATCTGTTATATGGATCCTTGGACCACTATCCTCTTACAGTTTTGGTTTAAGAATCTAAGAATTCTGCTTTTCTTATCTCTACTAAAGTAGAAGTCTTATAGGTTTTTTTTTTTTTTTTTTTTGGTCACCTCTTCATTTCAAAATAAAATACCTCAGTCTCAAATTGCTATCTTATCAATCAAAACCATTTTGAGAGGATGTAAGAACTGACAAAAATGACATTTTATACTATCAAGCTTGTGGAAAACAAAGGGTTTTCATTTCTAAAATCTTACCTTTCATTTATTACAATCAATCCTATATTAAATTAACCCCAGCTCTATATTTTTTAAGTAAAATTAAAGCTGGACTAAAATTACCCAGAAGTGAAAAATTCTATAATGTTAGACATTTTTAAATTTGTGATAATCACTAGTAATATTACATATGTAAATATGTCCATATTATATTTACTTATATATATATAAATTATGTGCACATTAAAAATTATCTTTTCATTATCTTCTCTTATTTTAAGTATAGTAGCTTAGAAAATATTATTCTTGAGACCTTGTTGGAGTTCTCTGAGATCAAAACTAAATCTCCTTGAAATGTCAGAAACTAGAAATGTTTGGAACTATAGACCAGAAGTTTTCTAATATCGAATGGCTCTTTCATTTTGTAGATCAACTGTTTTTTTTTTTCCTTTTTTTTTTTTTTAATGATCAATTTTGCTGTTGTTTCTATCCAAGGGATTTGGTCTAAGTATCATATCATCCTTCAAAACTGACTTAACAATTTCTTGCTAAAAATAAATTGCAATCTACTTGATTTTTTTATATGATGAAAAGAGAGATCAGGTTTACAATTTTCGGTGTCAATTATTGAGGATAGTAACATCTCTCTCCATTCCCCCCCTCCACCATATATCCTTCCCTTAATTCTTATTACAAGCTATTTTCTGTCTTAAGATTTCCTTAGATGTGGTTCAAAGTCATATTTTATAGCTAAAGTTTTGCATAGCTAGGTAAAAGCTTGATGACTAGGGAGAAAGAAACTTGGATAATTTAGCTGAAAGAACAGAAGGAAAATAATTTTTTTCATGATAATAAAAAGATATGAGAATTGTGTTTTTTTAATGTTTATTTATTTATTTGGCTGCTTAGGGTCTTAGTTATGGCATTTGGGGTCTTTATTTGTGGCATGTGGGATCTAGTTTCCTGACCAGGGATCAAACCCCAGTTCCCCTGCATTGGGAACACAGAGTCTTATCCATTGGACCACCTGGGAAGTCCCACTGCTGCTGCTGCTGCTGCTGCTGCTGCTGCTTCTAAGTCACTTCAGTCTTGTCCAGCTCTTTGTGACCCCACAGACGGCAGCTCACCAGGCTCCCCCATCCCTGGGATTCTCCAGGCAAGAATACTGGAGTGGGTTGCCATTTCCTTCTCCAAAGGGAAGTCCTGAGAATTGGTTTTTAAGGGTAAAATTTAAGAATTATTTTTAAAATAATCAGGTTCACCTATTTTGCCTCAAAATAGAAGAATAACCTTACAGTACAAAGCATTTAGAGTAGATACAAAAAAGACCCTACATTTTATATATATGTGTATATATATAAAAGAGTATTCTTTGAGTACTTTCTGCATTGAGGGAACAGACTTTAGTTAAATAGAAGAAAGAAAATAGAGAAAATATCCAGAATGAGAAATTGTGGGAAATGTATATAATGGGCAGAATAAACAAATAAACTGTCCTACTGGAGCAGAGAATGTGGGGCTTGCCTTTTATTTTTTAGTGGCCTCCCAGACCTGCTAAAGTTTTTACATTATTCCCTAGATCAGAATGTTTCCTTTCAAAGCAAATAGCAAAACCAAAATAAGAAAACAAATTGTACAGTATAAGTTTTTATGGAGAACGGCATTGAAACTTGTATAATATCATATATGAAATGAATTGCCAGTCCAGGTTCGATGCATGATACTGGAGGCTTGGGGCTGATGCACTGGGATGACCCAGAGGGATGGTACGGGGAGGGAGGTGGGAGGGGGGTTCAGGATGGGGAACACATGTATACCCATGGTGGATTCATGTTGATGTGTGGCAAAACCAATACAATATTGTAAAGTAATTAACCTCCAATTAAAATAAATAAATTTATATTAAAAAAAAGTTTTATTGGAAAAAACTAAATAAATTAAATATATATATGTGTGTGTGTATGTGTGTGCGCTCAGTCACTCAGTACTACATGGCTCCTCAGAATTCTTTCTAGGTGAACAGTAAATCCTTAAGAAAAGAATCATTATGCAAACTTAAAAAAAATTTGACCATAGAACCACCCCCCTTTTTTTTTTCTAGAAAGCACCTATCACAACTAATCAAGATGAGGAATTTGTACTTTGAATTTGTTCTCTCCAAAATGGTAGCTGTAAGTTACATGTTGCTCTTAAAATTTAAATTAAATTTTTAGTTTTTCAGTCACAGTAGCTACATTCCAAGTGCACAATACTGATATGCCTCTAGTAGGTAAGGTAGTGAATGACACAGATATGGAATATTTCCATCACTGTAGAAAGTTTTATTGGGCAACAGTACTTTATAAAGATTATTATTGCTATTTCTTATTAATTTATTATCATTATTCCTTAGTTAAGGTGTTGAATTAAGAAATCTCCATCTGTGGGCATTGTACAGAAGGAAGTTCCTTATACAGGAAATACTTAAGACAGTGTTATAATTCAGATAAGGAGATTGACTCTAAAGGTCATAAATATATATATATATATAATATTCAATTAAAATGTATAAATGATATAAAGATATGTTATAAACCCTATCTTCAAGGCATATATTTTAAGAAAAAAATACTGCTTGTGTATAGGTAGTGGAGAAGGCAATGGCACCCCACTCCAGTACTCTTGCCTGGAAAATCCCATGGATGGAGGAGCCTGGTGGGCCGCAGTCCATGGGGTCGCTAAGAGTCAGATACGACTGAGCGACTTGACTTTCACTTTTCACTTTCATGCATTGGAGAAGGAAGTGGCAACCCACTCCAGTGTTCTTGCCTGGAGAATCCCAGGGACGGCAAAGCCTGGTGTGCTGCCGTCTATGGGGTCGCACAGAGTCGGACATGACTGAAGCGACTTAGCAGCAGCAGCAGCAGCAGTGACCCGGTGGCTCAGAGAGTAAAGAATCAGCCTGCAATGTAGGAGACCTGGGTTTGATCCCTGGATTGGAAAGATCCCCTGAAGAACGGAACAGCTGGTGGCTCAGTGGTAAAGAATCTACCTACAGTGCAGGAGACATAAGAGATGGTTTGATCCCTGGGTCAGGAAGATTCTGGAGGACAGTATGACAACCCATTCCAATATTCTTGGGCTTCCCTTGTGGCTCAGCTGGTAAAAAATCCTCCTGCAACTCGAGAGACGTGGGTTCAATCCCTGGATTGGGAAGATCCCCTGGAAAAGGGAATGGCTACCCACTCCAGTATCCTGGCCTGGAGAATCCCATGGACTATACAGTCCATGGGGTCACAAAGAACCAGACATGACTGAGAACTTTCACTTCACCCACTCCAATATTCTTGCCTGGAGAATTCCGTGGACAGAGGAACCTGGCAGGCTATAGTCCATGGGGTCACAAAGAGTCGGACACAGCTGAGCAACTTTTACACACAGTGAATATAAAATACACTTTTCAAAAAGTCAAAACCAATTGAGTATTAAAACAGGAACAATTCATTGTAAGGGAATCAAGGACACAGGGTGCTCAGATAATCGGTAAAATAACTGTAAAGTTGACAACAAGAGACTGGTAATAAATAATTTCAATATATATTTTAAGAACTTTAATGAGAGCTCAAAGCTCCTTACAACTTTCTGCTTGTGTGATATTTTAAATTTCCTGTGTATATCTTATTAATATCATAACTCAGTCCATTTAATTATGAACTTTAAAGTCTTTAGAAACTGCTATTTCTGAAGAATTTTATTTTTCTCAAACTCCAACTAAGCTATTTACTTTCAATTTGTGAGTGATAAATTGGAAATTTTGTCTGAACTGTTAAACTGATGCATGAGCAATTAAATGAAAATAAGAAGCTTTAAATTTAATAGTTAGAAAAATGTAATAGATCACTGAATAGATATCACTGTACTCATTTATCCAACTGCAACTGTGACACTTTATGAAGTCCCCCCAAAAGCTATTGAGAGTAATATTGAATAGATGAATCTGTAATTATCTCAAGTAAACATTCATATTAAAAAAAAAAAACTTTTTTGTTTAATAATGAAGGTTTTCATTAAAATTTAAGGATATAGAAGAACATTTTATAATTCTAAAGCCATTGTTCACTGTAATTGATTGGATTATTATATTCCTTAGATTTTAGATCGTTTAAGAATAAATTTGATTTTTAAGAGATATGATGAGCTGGACATCTTTTTGAAACTCTCTTCAAAAACAAATTGTGAAAACTGCCGGCTAGATAATAATAAAAATTTCATCAAATGTTAAATATTCAACATTATTATTAAGGACATAATTGAGACAGAGATTTTTTTCATTGGGTCCTTTAAGAAAAAGACTAAAATAATCAAATTTTGCCCACTAGGAGTTTTCATCTAAATCAGAGATGAGATTCACTGACATGTTTGTGTGTGGTGGTGGGGTATATAAAAATCAGAGTAGGTTAAAGACATGTAATCTGAAAAAAGAAACATACTTGGTATTATACAAATTTCTGTAATAAAAACTAGAAAACACAATTCATCAAAATTTCCTTGTCAGAGAAAAAGCAGAGTGGGGGATGGAAATGGGGGAGGTTATCCCCACTCCCAGAAGATGTGTCCTCTTCAGAGCAGGTTTACATTAGAAATGGTGGAGAATCATCAACATACATCAACCAGTATCAGCGTAGCCAGTTCATACTCAGTGGTAGGTGATAAACAGCAAATATATTTACAACATGGAATCTGTGTTATAATGACCTAACAAATGTTGGGTGGAATAAATTTTTACCTAAATAAGAATTTGGAATTTGTATCTCAGCTCTTTTCCTAACTCAGGCAAATCTCTGAATTTAAAATTACTACATTTCCTCACTGGAAAAAAGAGGAAACTGGATTAAATCTCTAAATCCCTTCTAGCTTTTAAGGTTCCACAATTATAAGTCAGGAAATAAAGCCACAATTCTTACCCCTGTGTCTAAAATAATACCACTTTAAAATTATTAAGGGAAAGATTAGTATCCTTTCAAACATAAATCTAAACAGTTGAAGCAGTTGAAGGAGTTGGAATATCCATCTTGACTACTCTCCTAATTGTAACAGACTGCTACTTAAATGATACATTATTTTAAGAAATGTAGAAATTCTTTCACATAGTATTCATTATGTGTAACATAGTTTTGTTTATTTCTCCCTCAGTGAGAGTTGAGTGAGGAAGAGGGTAAGGAAATAGGGTACTTTAAACCTTCAGATAGTCCCTAGGGCTCAGACATTTTATGTTGGCACTGGGCCCACAGAGCACTTAGCACAAAACAATTTTGAAGGCACTGTCATGATATTATTTGACACTGGATCTAAGGAAGTTCAGGCAGTTGATCATAGCAGTTTCTACAACAGTATACATGAAATAGACAAATTTTAGCAATAAAAGTTTATTAGAATATTTGATGGTGTGAGAAATATAGGATGTTATATTCAACAAAGCATAACTGAATGCATTTAAAATATGGAGTAGAAGAAAGCTTTGCTGTCTGCTTCTAGTAATATAAAAGACAATGCCAACATTATTGTCCTGAGATTTTAAATTTCCATATTTGTGACCCAGTTGGGAAAACAGAAAAAAAAAAAAATAAACCTTAAAGTATAAAAGATGATGCCAAAATCATTGTCCCCAGATCTTCCGTTTCCATATTTGTGAACCAGTTGTATGTAGTGACAAAGTAATTAGAAATTAGGATCAGATCAGATCAGTCGCTCAGTCGTGTCCGACTCTTTGCAACCCCATGAATCACAGCACACCAGGCCTCCCTGTCCATCACCAACTCCCGGAGTTCACTCAGACTCACGTCTATCGAGTCAGTGATGCCATCCAGCCATCTCATCCTCTGTCGTCCCCTTCTCCTCTTGCCCCCAATCCCTTCCAGCATCAGAGTCTTTTCCAATGAGTCAACTCTTCGCATGAGGTGGCCAAAGGACTGGAGTTTCAGTTTTAGCATCATATCTTCCAAAGAAATCCCAGGGCTGATCTCCTTCCGAATGGACTGATTGGATCTCCTTGCAGTCCAAGGGACTCTCAAGAGTCTTCTCCAACACCACAGTTCAAAAGCATCAATTCTTCGGCGTTCAGCCTTCTTCACAGTCCAACTCCCACATCCATACATGACCACAGGAAAAACCATAGCCTTGACTAGACGAACCTTTGTTGGCAAAGTAATGTCTCTGCTTTTGAATATGCTGTCTAGGTTGGTCATAACTTTCCTTCCATGGAGTAAGTGTCTTTTAATTTCATGGCTGCATTCACCATCTGTAGTGATTTTGGAGCCCAGAAAAATAAAGTCTGACACTGTTTCCACTGTTTCTCCATCTATTTCCCATGAAGTGATGGGACCGGATGCCATGATATTCGTTTTCTGAGTGTTGAGCTTTAAGCCAACTTTTTCACTCTCCACTTTCACTTTCATCAAGAGGCTTTTGAGTTCCTCTTCACTTTCTGCCTTAAGGGTGGTGTCATCTGCATATCTGAGGTTATTGATATTTCTCCCAGCAATCTTGATTCCAGCTTGTGTTTCTTCCAGTCCAGCGTTTCTCATGATGTACTCTGCATATAAGTTAAATAAACAGTATACAGCCTTGACGTACTCCTTTTCCTATTTGGAACCAGTCTGTTGTTCCATGTCCAGTTCTAACTGTTGCTTCCTGACCTGCATACAAATTTCTCAAGAGGCAGATCAGGTGTTCTGGTATTCCCATCTCTTGAAGAATTTTCCACAGTTTACTGTGATCCACACAGTCAAAGGCTTTGGCATAGACAATAAAGCAGAAATAGATGCCTTTTTGGAACTCTCTTGCTTTTTCCATGATCCAGCGGATGTTGGCAAGTTGATCTCTGGTTCCTCTGCCTTTTCTAAAACCAGCTTGAACATCAGGAAGTTCACAGTTCACATATTGCTGAAGCCTGGCTTGGAGAATTTTGAGCATTACTTTACTAGTGTGTGAGGTGAGTGCAATTGTGCAGTAGTTTGAGGATTCTTTGGCATTGCCTTTCTTTGGGATTGGAATGAAAACTGACCTTTTCCAGTCCTGTGGCCACTGCTGAGTTTTCCAAATTTGCTGGCATATTGAGTGCAGCACTTGCACAGCATCCTCTTTCAGGATTTGAAATAGCTCAACTAGAATTCCATCACCTCCATTAGCTTTGTTTGTAGTGATGCTTTCTAAGGCCCACTTGACCTCACATTCCAGGATATCTGGCTCTAGGTCAGTGATCACACCATCGTGATTATCTGGGTCATGAAGATCTTTTTTGTACAGTTCTTCTGTGTATTCTTGCCATCTCTTCTTAATATCTTCTGCTGCTCCTAGGTCCATACCACTTCTGTCTTTTATCGAGCCCATCTTTGCATGAAATGTTCCTTTGGTATCTCTGATTTTCTTGAAGAGATCCCTAGTCTTTCCCATTCTGTTGTTTTCCTTTATTTCTTTGCATTGATCTGAAGAAGGCTTTCTTATCTCTTCTTGCTATTCTTTGGAACTCTGCATTCAGATGTTTATATCTTTCCTTTTTTCCTTTGCTTTTCGCTTCTCTTCTTTTCACAGCTATTTGTGAGGATAAAGAACCATTATTTTCACATCACAGAGAGAAATTTCTCTGTTCCTTTTATATGTATGCCCATCTACCATCTACTAATATTTATTATGCCCATACTGTCTTTGTATCTTTCACAATTAATAGAAGGACCAATGTCCTTTCTGCTTTGAATCATATCCACTCTTGCTTTCTTATTCAATTCACCCAACAATTCTCATTCTCCCCCAAATATTTAATATTTCCCTTTCAAATGGATCATTCTAATCTGCATAAAAACACATCTTGACATTTTGCTATAATTTTAGAATTTTTATTGTCTAATGTCATTTCCTTGAATTTGTCATTTATTGATCACCTCCTATGTTTCTGGGGCTTTTCTCGGCAACTGGAAAGCATCTATAAAGAAAACAAAGATGCTTGCCTTCACAAAACTAACATTCTGATGAGTGTCTGTATTATAGAGAACTAAAAACCTAAAAAAGAACAAAAACAACAAAAAACAAAACTATCTTCTCAGAATTTCTCCCACTGGGATGGCATTTGTCAGTGTTCTGCCACTCACAAATGATGAAATGTGGGGTTGAGGTTTTTGTTTGTTTTTTCTCCCTTCTGTCTTATGTTGCCTTTCTTCCTTCTTCCAATATATAACACAAACCCTGACCTGAAGTTACAGCAGCCACTCCTGAACATAGTGATAGGAGCCACACACGAAGGATGATGGAGTTGGTGAGTGTTGCCTTAATGACCTTCCCTCGGAGTTGTACGGACTTGGGCTGCCAGCTTCTGGTATTGCTATTTAGCTATTATTTGCTCCTCCTCTTATTCAAGCCAAATATACTCATGCCAGATTTAGTTCTTAAAGTATATTTTAAAATTAAAACAAAAAAAACTTTTAAGAACAAAAAAATCTATAATATGTTGGGGGAGATATTGTACTCATTTTATAAATTAATTTGTAGCCAATGGACATTTTACTGTCTTAAATATTTTCATCCATAATCATGGCATCTTCTCCCATTTACTGAGATCTCTCTTTGTGTCCCTCAATATAATCTTATAATAATTATATAAACACTATACCATTTTTTAGATTTATTACCTATTACTTTAAAGGTTTGTGCTGTTTTGATTAGAATTAGTAAGTTAACACTACTTAATTTGGTATTGCTGCTATAGAGGAATGTTGCTGTCTTTTTTGTTTTTGTTTTAATTTATCTGGCATCCAGAATACTTGTCTTTGTTTATCTTATTTATAGATTCTCATTATTTATATGCAAATAATCATCACTGAACAATATTAACAGTATTTCAAGATTTCTTCTGTCCACCTTTCATATCCATATTTCTTTTCTCAGTCTTCTTGCATTGACTGGTCCTTTCATTGTAATGTTGAGTAGGAAGTTATGATGTAACAGTAGAACTTCTAATAATTTACTATTTGAATGATGTTTTACAGAATTTTAGTGGAAACCCATCAGAACTAATAAAATTAAGTACAATTGCTAGTTTGACTTTTGTATTTTATAAAGATATATGTGACCAGATGCTGAGTTTTCTTTTTTGTTTTACTACACATTTTGAGATATTATGTTTTTCCTCCACTTAATATTCAGCACTTTGGTAGATCATGGTAAAAGATTCTCTAGTGTTAAATCATCCTTGTAGTTCCAATGTGGACCCTATTTAATCATAGGGTACTTTTTATGTTTGGTTATAGTTTTTAATATAGTATTTAACATTTTTGCATGTATGTTGATACACACATTTTTATTTTTATAGTGTTCATTAATGACGTTTTCTGCAGAGATCAACTGGTCTCATAAAAAGATATTCTCTGTGTATGTTTCAACAATAACTGAGTGATTGGTCCCTTGAAGCCTTGATGAAGTCTATGACAACATTTCTGAAAATTTCACTGCTAAGTTTTCAAATTCATTGATGTAAAGTTCTTCTGAGTATTCTTTTATGATTTGTTTCTTTAGTTACGGTCATTTTCTATTATCAAAAGTTTATTAGCATCCTGTTTCCTTGATCAGTCTTGTTAGAAGTTTGTCCATTTTATTAGCTTTAAAAAAATCAATTGATGGTTTTCTCTATCTTTTACAATGAGTTTATCTTTTATTTTACTTTTTTGCTTCTATTTTAAATTTTCTTCATTTAACTTTCAATGTTTTTCCTCTTTTGTAACTTTTCTATCCTCTTGAAGTGAATGCTTTTCTCTTAAATGTCTAGTCTAATTTTCTTTTCTAACATTGAATTTTACAAATTTCTATCTAATTCCACTTAAATATATTACCAATTTTGGTGGGTAGTGCTTTAAAGTATTTGATTCTAAATGGTTAATTATTTCCATGTTTTATACGATCTATGAATTACTATAATTGTGCCTTATGCTTGAAAATCTGTGGGATATACTAGCTGTCTCCTTGTTTGTTTTGTCAAATTATGTGGGCTATACACTGTTACTTCACTGGCTTTTTGTCAGGGTCATTTAAACATATTTACACATTTTTCATTTGAAATTAATATGCATTCACTTTTTGGCATACATTCTCTTGCATGCAGTTTACATATGGTGTTCAAGTCTCCCACCGTCTTACTAATTGTGTTGTAAATAATCTTAGTCTGTGTAGGAGGTTTTCAGTTTCTTTGACTCACTCCAAGCCTCTTCTCTACTTCCTTGTGCCAGCGAGTTGTTCTTTAGTCTGTATGGGTGCAAAAGCATCTGAAAACCTGAGTTCTCACTGTGTGTGTGTGTGCGTGTGTGTATGTATGTGTTGGTGATTGTTGTTATACCAAGTGTTTGTACACTAAATGTTTGTACCAGAAGAGGATTTTTGGCAATAGTCAGTTTTCCATTTTATAATACAAAGATAATATTTTTATGATCTCTATCAATAGTGCAACTCCCCTTAGTTCAGCTTTCAGTAGGCTACCCAATTCAGAGAGGAGAAATTATTTTAAAATCTATGTGGCCTGGCCCCAGCCTACCACTCTGACTTTATTTTGGACCACTTTCTTTGCGATTACAGAGACACTGACTTTCTGTTTCAGGAACACAATTGGCTTGTTCCTATCAACAATCATTTGCACTGATGTTTCCTTATGCCTGAAATGGACTTTTCCAGTCTTTCTAGTTTTGAAAAATTAAGTCATGAGGGCCTCATCTCCAATGTTACAGAGCAGACTCAGCTACAATTTTGGGAGGCACCGTGAAAAATTGGTACTCTTTATTCAAAAGGCAATAAACAAGAATGATTGAAGACACTAAAATGTAAAACTTACTCTTTTCTTCTCACAGTCCCTCTATCAATTTGAAATGGTGTTTTTTTATGTTTTATTTAATAATATTCTAAAATTAAATTCTAAATTATTAGCATACGTTTTTACATGTATCTTTTTATTGTGCAATGCCAACTTTAAATGCAAATATGAGAGAATTTAATCCTCTTCGGAACCACCAGAAGTACATACTTGTAGCTCCTGTTATGTATGTTGTTTGACTGCGACAGTGGAAGTATTGCAGAAAAGAAGCTCATTTAGGCACTCCTGCCCATGTTTATATCTTAAGTTTTTATTTGAATTTGTTATTGTTGAGGTAAAATATTGACACCAAATGACTCACAATCTCCTTCGTGGAAAACAGATTTCAAATGATGCCACCAGGTAAATGAACAAATTGGAGAGCTGAGTCTTGATTAAGATTTTGTTTGGTCCTCTTTTCTCAATAGACATGGGGTAACGACAGCTTGGGCCAAACTGGTCACTTTTACTTTTGCATATTGTACCTCATATTGTGTTCTATCAAGGATACAGGAAGACACTGAGTCTGTTACCTAAAGATATGCCCAAGTTGGCTGGAAATGTGAGGTCAAAATCATAGTAGTCAATTCAAGGAACTAGACTGAAATTGGAGCTGAAATATGTTTGGATTGGTAAGATCGGAAATCCAAGAGTAAAAGCAATGAAAAGGGGCAAAAGAAGGGGTTAGGAGAATTCTGTAGTTCAGGAGTGATAGCTTGTAGATGCAGTTTATATAGTCCCAGGGTGACCTTAAGTGATTTGGATGGCTCTACCCGTAGGTGTTAGAAAGGGGAAATGTGGTTATCTGTGAATTTCCTGAGATCAAGGAGATGGTTATAGAAAATCTCAAAGACACTCCTTATCTACCTAGGAAAAAACATCCCCTGGGAAATCAATGAATCATTGTCTGAACCAGTTATAGTTCTTCCTCACTGGCTACTAGATACAAGCAAAACATCCTATATTTATCTTCATAATTTATAGACTTCTCATACTTAGGAACTATCTCCCTGTCATTTTTTTTTCTTTTAGAAATAGTGCATTTACATCATTAATATTAAAGTGAAAGTTGGAGTCGCTCTCTCGTGTCTGACTCTGCGACCCCATGGACTGTAGCCTACCAGGCTCCTCTGTCCATGGGATTTTCCAGGCAATAGTACTGGAGTGGGCTGCCATTTCCTTCTCCAGGGAATATTAAAGTGACCACTCACAAATAACATCAATTCTCAAAAGTTTTCTAAGTGACTATGAATGTGTGTCAAAGAACTTAATTTTCTCCCTTTGCAGTTTTCCGATGAAATTGCATATTCAAAAGGATATTGTTTATTATTTCAAGCTCTATCAGAGTGCTCTGCTGTGCACCTCAATAAATATGAATTCTTCATATTGATACTTTTAACTCACAGAAAATTTGAGAAGAATCTAATAAAGATATGTACCTTCAGATTTAACTTTTAACTCAGAAAATTTGAGAAGAATCCAATAAAGATATATATGTTCAGATTTACATGTTTTTGCAATATAATACTTTAATATACTATGAGTCACAATGGATTTACTATGAACATAGTCACTGCTAGAATATTTCTAGATCACTGATAAAGTGGTTGTTCAGGTGTCCAGTTAGCACAGCCAACCTAAGGAACATGATATAAACCCTGTCCCATGATTTCTTAACTCCTTCTCTGTAACTCCCACACTTAGGTTTTTACCAGCCTCAGTCTCTCCTTCACATTTTATTTCCATTGAAAGTGAAAGTTATATCGCTCAGTCGTGTCTGACTCTTTGCAACCCCATGGACTGTAGCCTACCAGTCTCCTCCATCCATGGGATTTTCCAGGCAAGAGCTGGAGTGGGTTGCCATTGCCTACTCCAGGGGATCCTCCAGACCCAGGAATTGAACCCGGGTTTCCCGCATTGTAGGCAGACACTTTACTGTCTCAACCACCAAGGAAGTCCATTGTTTCCATTTCTACCCCAATAAACTTCAGTCAGTTTCTTAATTAAAAAAAAGAAAATCCTTCGCTTTATTCTATAACTCTTTCCCCACATTCCCCACGCTGCTGTTCTCAGCAGCCTGACCTGAGCCACACATTTGCGCTGCCCACTGTTTCCATAACCTATAGGCATTCTTTGCTCTTGACGACTGTGTTGAATTCTGCCCACAAAAGTCGTCCATGACACCCATACCTCTCAGTCCTTCGGCCTTTGGCAGCCTTGATTTTTCTCATCCTTGCTCACATTTGACCCTTTGGATGAGCCTTCCTGCAGTAGCTCTTTCCTTTGTTGAATTTAATGAGGATGCTATTTTTTCTAGTTTTCTTCCTACTTATATTGACAACTCTCTGTCTCCTTAATTATGCATGTTTCTTCTTTCTACCCACCCAGTGTGGACTATTCCCAGAATTAAAATCTCAACTCTTTTCTTTGCCTTTTCTGTCCTCTCCTTGTCGTTCTCACCTGCTCTTAGGACTCCTTTATTTGCATCAGACTTCCAAATGTTTACATCTGGAGAACATCACTCTCCAGATGTCTGGTTCTGCATTTCCAAAGTCTCATGTTCTCTGCTTTCAAAATACCTTCACTACCTGTCACTTCACAACAGATGATCAATCTCCTCAATTCATATTCTTCTGTTTAATTTTTTTATGCCGTCATCCATTTTGAGTTCCATAATCAGATTACTGCTCTTAAAAATGATTTAAATTATGTCAATCTGTTAATCAGAAATGTTCAGTGGCTCCCCATAGCTTGAAATATAAAATCATTAACTTGCATTCAAACATTTTATAGTCTGACCTACATGTACCTTTATCACCTTATCTTCAAATACTTACCTTCACTGATAATTTACGTTTTTCCAAAGCTCTTCTGGTACTATATAAACCTGGACATACTCTGTTGATATCTACAGTGAGTTAAATTCAAATGTAATAACTTTTGATTTTAATAACTTCTGATTAAAAAATAATCAAGATGAATTATTTTTCTTCTCTAGCTTGTTGCCTGCAAAGAATAAGCCCATGAGTTGCACAGTGGAAATTAATTGTGCTTTTGTAACTTTCATAGCTTTCTTCTGTTAGGTTGTTCAACCTCAAATTTAAGGCCTTCCTGTTCCTCTCTCATTTTTATTGTCCTACACTTATTTAATGTTTACTAAAATAAGAAATAATATATTATAAATATATAATACTTGTGTGTAATTCTGGGGCTATCATTTTATAAATTGACATTTACTCATAGAGTAAGAATTTTAGGGATTACTAAACTTTGCCCAAGAAATTCCATTTTCTCTGCTGGGATGTAGAAGAAATTACAAAGTTCTTTTGTGCCAAAAGCAAACAGAGCCAAAGCTATTCACAGCTATTAAAAGAGAGAACAAAAATTTCCCAGGAAGCACAAGAATGGGTTCCTTTGTAGTCTGTCTACAGAAGCCAGCTGGTCAGAAAAAATATTTAGAAGTCTAGAGCCAATATCTCTATTATAAACAATTACTTCCCAATTAGTGCATTGATGTGTGCCATGCTGGGCTTTTTATAAAGAATGTCTATGTTTTAAACCTTTCTACTCAAATTGCAATATGGTAATAAAAGTAGGTAGTAGAATATTATGACTTTTTTTTTTATTTACAGAATTCAATTTGGAATGAAAAATCATCCATTCTCAGATAATGACTAGAAAACTTAATGTGTACAGGCTCAGAAAATAGTTCTACTCATCTGAAAGCAGCAGTAGTTGTTTGTAAGGAAATACAAAGAGCATGTACCTTGCTTGCCAGTAAGACGTTTATGAGACAGATGAAAGTATTGTTCTGAATTTTGCTCAATGCACCAATTAAATAAAGGAAGGAGAAAACTTGACAATTTAAAAAAATATATACTAAGAATATCAGTATCATAATTCAATATGTTTTATAAATGTTAGAGACCTAATGAATTTGATTAAAGCAGTTTAATTAAGGTAGAGTCTGCTGCGTTGCAACCCCCTTCCAGACAAAATAGCTCAGTGAACAGGTAGTAAGTCCCCAGTGAACTGTGAATATCAAAGTCGGGGAATATTCTTCATTTTAATGAGCTGCATTTTCTGAGCCCAGACCTCTCCCCTGACAGGGTGGCTGCAGGAGGCACAAATGAAAGTAGCTGTTTTCCTTTGAGACTTCCGGCTACTAAATGCTATGAATGCCAGAAATTAAAATAGTGGCTCTGCAATTCTTTATGTCTGCTCTGTCTTGCACTTGCCCTTGGGCTGGAAACTATTGTTAAAGAAAAGACCCAACAATTAAGAACATTATTTCCGTGTTTAAAAAAATGATTCCTCCTTCTCTGAATATTAAGGCATTTGCAATATCATAACCCATTTCTTTTATAAAAGTTATATTTTCATTTAAAAACAGCCCCATATAAGTACAAATATATAAATCAAATATAATGTCCTTCCACTAACTAAAAATTAGATCCATAATATGAATACTACAACCTCAGAGCAAAAACTGTACTTATTTCACTGTTTAGAAAATTCACATGACATGATGGATTGCCATTTTATGAATAGATGCTATTAAGTAAATTTGAAAGAGATACATTCAATATTATTTTATAATATTTTTTCATTTTCTTTAAATAAGAGTGGTAATCAGATATTAACTATAAACATTCTGGCAGTTATTTTACAACTATTATCCATAGTGTTAAGAACACGGAAACCTGATATTCAATCATGTGACAACTGTTAGTACTTGACTCTTTTGAATAATCATCTATAAGCAAGTAATACTGTATATAAAACACCACCAAGAAATTGTTGGTTGGCACAGAAAGGAAACCTTGAGTAATTACACTTGATTTCAATAAACATGTCATGAAAGTTGGAAGGAAAACTAAACACAATTTCAAAGAAGTACATTCCACAAGAAATAAGCATAATTACCTCAGTTAGCTAAAAGCTCATCTAGGTCTTCTGGATTTGTTCCAAAATGCATGTAACTGTCCAGACCCAGGACTGCAGCTCATTGCAACCATGTCAAACACACACACACACACACACACACTGATTTATAGCTTCTAACATTTAAAGGTGCTAAAGTTGATTGAAGTGTCTTCAGAATCCTTGACTTGAACTGATTTTCTATACAAAAGATTGTCGTACTTGGAAATCTACGTGATCTTCTTTGTAGTCTTCTTTAGCAGAAAAAAAAATTCCTAACATTCTCTCTATACGCGTAAATCTCTCAACTCACTACTGTGTGAAAAGTCAGTGTGTTGCTATTGTGATTTTGGACTAACCATGTCAAATCTTGCTTGAATTATCTAGTATCTTTTTTTTTTTTTTCCTCCCATGGTTTTATAGCCTAATTTTATACTTTTTTGTCTCTCTTGTTTTCTAAAATCCAAAAGCTGGGCAGGTAATCACAGATTCATATACTCTCTGCTCATCTAGGCTGCCAGAGTTTCATGGTCACAGATACAGAGCTTCATGTTGTCAGATGAGGGCTGGCACCTTAAGACATTATTGTCTCCTCTCCGCTATTGACTATGTCTCCATGTCACTCAGGAATCACGAGCATTTGATTGGATATTAAAGCAATACCCACAAAGGTAAAAGTAGGTCATAGTCTTACTTGAAAGGTCCAGTCTAACCTCTATCTTGAAATTCTCATTCATTATAAAAATATTTGAATTTATTCAGCTACATATAGTTTGGTTACACATGACCAGGGTTAATTTGCTCATTATCTGTGTATCTCTCTATGCTGTGAGAACATCTTTGGCTTTTTAGATATGTTTAGCCTAAAAGTATTTTTCTGAAAGATTTGTCTTAAATATGAAGTCCTGGTTTGATCGTAATAGCAGTGCTGAAATACCCACATTATTTTTTTGTTGTTGTTGTAGACATCCTTATTTATAATCAAGACATGTAGATCTGTTCCTGATAAGTATTACATATTATATTGTAAATTTAATGAGTTTTTTTCTATTGTTCATTAGTACTTTCAAGGAGGAAGAGTCCAGCATTAACAGTTCCCAGGAATAATACAGGATTTAGTGAATTGCCATTATAAATACCATTAGGGCACTCAGCTGTACTTTCCATTTAGGGTATGGTGATTGAACAGTAGTTATAGTGATTTGTGTTCTAAGAGTATAAAACTCTTCTCTTTTTTTATTCTTTGTGATTTTAAAAGATGTATTTCACTAAAATGTACAGGAGTTTTAGACAATAATATAGTTTATTTTGTATGTTGCTTCACACAAAAAAGGTGTTCAACATGCATCTTTAAATAAATGCATAATTGCTTTGAATAATAAATATGCCTTTGTTAGATATTGCTCAGACATTAAAAACAATTAAACCTCTAAAGTGAAATATTTTATTTTTCTGTACTCACATATCCCATATTGTTTGCTAAATTTATTTTTTCAACAAGGAATCCAAAATAAAATATTTGTGATCTCTCTTATTGTGATTTCTTTTTAAAAAAGTCTTATTAAGTAAACTTAACTATCTTACTTAAATGTGATTTTCAGCTCCTTTTTGAGCATAGTTCTTTTAGGTATTTGCTTATATCTATGTTTGCTTCCTCCCTTTTTCTGTCTTTACTTTTCTGTACATCATTTTTTCAGAAAAAATACCAAATATTTATTACTTTTCCCCCACTTAAAAAGACTGAACTTGTGGTAGGTCCTTAAAGAATCAAAACAGATATTATTTGATGATCTTGCAAGCTATCTTTCTATTTTTTTTTCAGTAACTTGTTTTCTTTTCTGAGATTACATATTGTTATAGATTATAATTGCACAAGTCATACAGCCTGATTCAAACCAACAAACAATAGTCATATTAGAAGCTGAGATTTGAGTTTATAAAGAGCTTTTCCTATAAGTGCATAGCTTTTGTACTGCTGCTGCTGCTGCTGCTAAGTCTCTTCAGTCGTGTCCGACTCTGATCGACCCCATAGACAGCAGCCCCCCAGGCTCCCCCGTCCCTGGGATTCTCCAGGCAAGAACACCGGAGTGGGTTGCTTTTGTCCAGTTACACTATTGAAAGTCTGTATGTCATCTCTAGAGAATTGTAATAATACAAAACAGAAACAAAACACCAAAAAATAAACACAAATCACTTTGGTATCTTATTATCAAATATATTTCTAGTATCTGATGAAGCTTTACAATAATACATTTTATATGTGGTAGCAATATGAAAGAATCTGTAAGGTAATGTAGCTTTGATGGTTCAGAGTAACCAGTTCTCCTGGGTTTGAATTGCATCTCTACCAATGATTTATTATATGATACTATTCAAGTTGATACTAATTATTATTCTCGGTTTTTTCATCTATGAAATGAGAACAAAAGTACCTAATTCATAAAGCTATTGTAGGAATTAAATAAAAAATAGAAAATAAAATGCTCAGCATGTTGCCTCGTATGTGGTTACCATTTAATTAATGTAAGCTATATTATATTCATTGAATTACACACAACTGAATTCTTATCTATTTAACTTTTAATTTCTATTTCATGAAAAATAGTTGAAATAGTCCCCCAAATGAGGTGAATAATGGAAAAAGCAAGAGAATTCCGGGGGGAGGGGTGGGGGGTGGGAATCTACCTCTGCTTCTTTGACTATGCTAAAGCCTTTGACTATGTGGATCACAACAAACTACATAAAATTCTTAAAGAGATGGGAATACCAGATCACCTCACCTGTCTCCTGAGAAATCTGTATGCAGGGCAAGAAGCAATAGTTAGAACCGGGCATGGAATAATGGACTGGTTCCAAATTGGGGAATGAATACGTCAAGACTGTATATTATCACACGGCTTATTTAACTTATATGCAGAGTACATCATGAGAAATGCCAGGCTAGGTGAAGCATAAGCCCGGAATCAAGATTCCTGGGAGAAATATCAATAACCTTAGATATGCAGATGACACCACCCTTATGGCAGAAAGTGAAGAAGAACTAAAGAGCCTCTTGATGAAAGTGAAAGAGGAGAGTGAAAAAGCTGGCTTATAACTCAGCTTTCAAAAAATGAAAATCTTTGTATCTGGTCCCATCACTTCATGGCAAATAGATGGATAAGGAAACAATGGAAAGTGGCAGAGTTTATTTTCTTGGGCTCCAAAATCACTGCAGGTGGTGACTACAGGCATGAAATCAAAAGACACTTGCTCCTTGGAAGAAAAGCTATAACAAACCTAGATAGAGTATTAAAAGACAGAGATAACACTTTGCCGACAAAGGTCTATCTAGTTGAGCGACGGTTGTTTCAGTAATCATGTGTGGATGTGAGAGTTGGACCATGAAGAAAGCTGAGTGTTGAAGAATTGATACTTTTGAACAGTGGTGTTGGAGAAGACTCTTGAGAGTCCCTTGGACTGCAAGGAGATCCAACCAGTCCATCCTAAAGATCAGTCCTGAATATTCATTGGAAGGACTGATGCTAAAGCTGAAATTCCAATACTTTGTCCACCTGATGCGAAGAACTGACTCATTAGAAAAGACACTGTTGCTGGGAAAGATTGAAAGCAGGAGGAGAAGGGGACAACAGGATGAGATGGTTGGATGGCATCACTGACTCTATGGACATGAGTTTGAGCACGTTCCGGGAGTTGGTGATGGACAGGCAGCCTGGCGTGCTGCAGTCCATGGGGCCGCAAAGAGTTAGACATGACTGAGCGACTGAACTGGACTGAGTTCCCCCAACTATAAAATATAAAAATACTAGTGTCTGATATTAAAAGTATTATGAATTTTAACCCATTGTTTATATGAAGGGGAACTATGCAGAGCTGTTATTTGTTTTGACAGAGGGTTTTCGATGTATCTCATTGATAAATTGCCAATAGTAAGATCAAGTAGATTTACTCTACCATTCTTTCCTCAGAATACAGGCACGCCCTCACACACACAGCAGAGCACTGTATCAGTAGTTTAGTAACCTGTAATAATCATCGCGTAGGACAGACGGTAGGATTGTGAGCATCTTCCTGGTGTTAAGGATCTCAACTTGTAGATATACCCCAAGGACTAGGATCTCATCCTGTGTTTCACTCATGTTCTTGAGGAGCTTCTTCAGGGTATTGGGCTTCTCTGTTTTCAAATATTTAATTATGAAATAAGGAGTAATAGTATCTTCTTTACTAACTTTGCAGAATGGCCGGGTGTGTGAAAACAGATTATCTTGACACTGAGTCTGTTCTAGATTAATCTGAACTTCAAGAATTAAAGAAAGCAAGCAAAAGTGAAAATCTAGCATACAGATGACCAAAATAGCTTCTCCATGACTATTGTTCACTTTCTTTCACTGGAGAATGACTGGAATATGGTGTCAAGAAGCCAGTTTAGATCCTATGGGCTGAGAGATTTACCTGAGATAGGAGACAGTGTAGCAGCTCAGGACTATGGACCAGGAGCTGTGGCAGCATGGAGTAGGGCAGTTTGCAAGGGCAAGGGGCTGTCAGAGGAACAGTACAAAAGGGAGAAATGCAGAATTTGGATATAACAGAACAGGGACTTTTTCCCCATTTCTGTAATTCTGATTTGTCAATCAGAATTTTGAGGTAATTTATTTAAAAGATCATGAAAAAAAATGTTAGAGAAAAACAGAAAACAGGAAATGGAAAAAGGAAGAAAGTTGATTTGTTTGCTTGGTGTTCTTTTTAAAGTTTCATAAAGACAAGGGAAATATTCTAAAATTATTTCAAAAGAAAACTTTTTCGTCACGTATGAGATGGATTGAGAGAGTAAATTCAACTTGATAGCTTTTAGAGAAGCGTACTGCCTTAGATTATTACTCTAAGAATATGTCAAGAGATATTTAAATTTAAAAAGTGCATCTGGGTGTGTGTGTGTGTGTGTGTGTGTGTGTGTGTGTGTGTGTGCACATGTGCATGAGAGAGAGAGAGAGAGTCTTCGTCCTTCAGAAAGGATAAAAGCTTTGCAACAAGCTAACCTTGGAAGGGATGCTGGTCATTAACTTAATTAGAATTGAACTATAAGAATACGTTGCCTTTAATTCAATCACCTTAAAATAAGCAACTTCAAAGCAATGGAAAAATAAGGTTGACTGTAGAGGCAACACCAAAAGGAAAAAAAAAAAACAAACTAGATGTATAAAGAAGGGTGTCATTCTATTTAGCAAGCCAAGGATAAGTATACTTCTTATCCTCAGCATCACAGTGAATGTGGAAAAGTCAGTGATCTTGTTTGTATTTTTTTTTCATATTTTAACACTTTCAGATAAAATCAGAATTTATGTTTAGGATTTTACATAGTGTCATATTCAATTAAAATAAAACTGGCAAAGTCAGAATGAGGATAGCCATTGCGAGTCAAAGAAGGGATCTGGCTGGCATTGAAGTCTGCTATGCTGTATGTGTGATTCCACAATCCGTTTAAATAAAAAGAACATGCAGGATGGAACATTGTTTTAGATGTGGAGAAAAGGGTACAGCCCCGCTTCCTGAGAAAAGAGAATCATGGGTCGCCTTTGTAAGGAAAAAGATTCATAGCTATGCAAACTGGTGAAACATGTGGCACAATAAAAGTGAGGAAAGCACTGCTGGAATAGAGTCATGAATTTAAAATAAAAGGGAGAAGAGACAGGAAAAGGCAATAACACCTGCCATTATGAAGGCAGGGGTGTCTCCAGGGGATGAAGAATAGTGGATACCTTGAATGAAGGCTTCAGACCGTGGACGGCAAGTCATGCTAATAGATCTGAGAGCATGGAACCATGAGGAGGTGCAGGGCGAGTGGGGTTTAGGTAAGAAAACAGCGAGGTTAAAAAAAAAAAAAAAAAACACACTTGAAAGAAAAGAAAATCAGGAAACAGTAACTCAGAAAACATAGGTTTATCTGAAATTTATAGAAGACAAGGGGAAGATGGATGGGGAAAAGTTGAGAAGTTATTGGAGGAGATGATAAAGAGAAAGAAAATAACCCAGGATAGCCAGAAAATAAGTCTGAGAAAAAATAAGTAAATAAATGAGAAAGAGAGAGTGACACAGAACCCAAGATTAGGGGAAGAGTTGGAATGGGTAGAATCAAAGTGGGGGAAAGGAGACCCATTTTAAAAAATGCTTAGAAGGGTACATACATTTGGGAAGACAGAACTTAAGATAGCAGAATGCTAATGGTGTGCAGAGGAGGGTTTGTGGGCTCAAAGTGAGGACTCCAATTAAAGGAGGAAGAAGCACATGATTAAATAGCCAAAAACAGCCTTTAAAAAGTGACCCATGTGGATGATTTTTTTTTTTTTTTAAAGAAAAGGACATTGACTGCTGATAGCCACAAAGACCTCTGAGTTCTGCCTGAGGGTTGCTGTTTAAAAGGAATTCGTGGAGATGAATGTTGTCTGCCAGCACAATGGAAAAACAAAGGGTTGACGATGATATTTTTAAAAAGTTAGAGGGTTCTCATGATAAGATTTGTGTTCAGGAATCTTCCATCAAAGGCTGGCAAGGTGCCGGAAGGACAGATACCTCTGACTGGGGTACTTAAGAGAAGTCACAGAACTTGAAGCAGAAAGGAGCTGGCAAGGATGCTTTTCACAGATGGGACTAGAATCAGGCTTTACGATAAGGCAGAAAAACCGTGCGCCTCATATGAAATGTGGGGAGCTGGTATTCTTTCCTCACTGCCTTCAGCCAGCACATAATAAAAAGGAGATGCGATATTGGAGGTGAGGTTTAAATTAGCTCACTTCACTCAGACCCCATAAGTTTTGTTGTTACATCGATTCAAGCATGTGAAAATCAGAGCAGGAAGAGACAGTGCCCTGAAACATGAAGGTACAAATTCCATCCGAAGCCTTTCTATACGGCCAGGAACCCTCCCTCCTATGGTGACGAAATGAAAACGCTTAGGCTATAGACAAGACAAAGCCCAGAGCGACTACTGTTCAGATGTCTGACCTTGGATAAGTTATTCAATCTCTGAGTTTCTTAATCTATAAAGAATTTGTGAAAACACTTTTCAATGCCATTTCTCTTGCAAAGATTTAGAAATCATACACACAGTATAAACTTTCTGCTAAAAGTGTTTTTTTTTTTAATTTATAAATTTTGTTCTCAATATTTAGCTTTATCATCTAAGTTCTAAAATCTATCGAGTGATATCACATCTAAGGTGTCTCCCATGTGGGTGGGGGTGTGGGGGTGTGGTGTGGTGTGGTGGTGTGTATGTGTGTGTTTTGGGAAATTAGGCGAAAAAAAGGACCATTTCCCTAATACGAATAAAAATAACCATTAACCATTGCTAAAACACTGAGATTGAAAGCCCTGTTGGGTATAGTTCTGTCTGGAAACTTCTGGCTTTTTCCTCAAGAAAATCTAACGATTATACTGATCATGAAAAAGGCAAACTACCATTTCCTTTGGGAATTAAATTTGTTTAGCTTTCTGAAGCTGCTAATCCAGTGCCAATAGGTGTCTAAATGTGGACTGAGTTCTTTTCTGAGAACAAAAGAAAATTTTGGCAGCTGGAACTGCAAACCCAAAGCTCAGCTCCCATACATGGTGAAGAGTTCATAACAAGGCCAACCACTCCACTCACAGGCTTGGCTCCCAGAGACCCTGGTGCAGTGTCAGAATGAACCCGTCTTCACTGATTCTGAGGTCTTCCAATTGTCATATGCTTTGGCTAGATAAAATTTAATTCTCTAAATGAAAGCCTGCTGTGTGTGTTCATATTTTTTTATAGCATCATAGCAACAGTAGATCAGAGTTCTATGAGAGCAAAACAGAGTCTCCTTTTGCTCACTGTTTTATTCCCAACACATAATAGCATACTGTTTCAATCTCTAACAAAGAGTGAATGATCAATAAATATTGATAAGTATTGACTGACTGAGTAAATAACACAGAGAAACATGACCTCTTCTGCCCTATAATGAATGACTAGAAAGAGATATTGCTTATTTAGCACTGGTTGCATTGAAGAACCCATGTACGACCTGAGATATGCAGTATGCATGCATTCTTTTATACTCTAATAATTTAGCACAAATAAAATCCAGAGACTATCAGTTCAGTTCAGTTCAGTCGCTCAGTCGTGTCCAATTCTTTGTGACCCCATGAACCACAGGACACCAGGCCTCCCTGTCCATCACTAACTCCCAGAGTCCACCCAAACCTATGCCCATTGAGTCAGTGATGCATCCAACCATCTCATCCTCTGTTGTCCCCTTCTCCTCCTGCCCTCAATCTTTCCCAGCATCAGGGTCTTCTCAAATTAGTCAGCTCTTCGCATGAGGTGGGCAAAGTATTGGAGTTTGAGCTTCAACATCAGTCCTTCCAATGAATACCCAGGACTGGTCTCCTTTAGGATGGACTGGTTGGATCTCCTTGCAGTTCAAGGAAGACCATCAGGCTAGTCTTAAAACTGTAATTCTCAAACTTTATATATATAATAATCACAGGAAAAAAAAAACTAGTTTAAAAGGCACAATTCTCAAGAGATTCATCTAGTAGCTCTGAGGGAAAACCCAGAAATCTACACTTATAAAAGAAAAGTTTTCAGGAAGCAGAATTGACTTCTTACCATGCTACATAAATGACACCCAGATTAATTATCAAAATAGTTATCGAAGGGACTTCCCTGGTGGTGTTTAAGACTCCATGTTTCCAATGTAAGGAGCATGGGTTCAATCCCTGGTAGGGGAACGAAGAACCCACATGCCTCGAGGTGGTTAGCTATTAAGATTCATTGATATAGAGAGAGCAGGATAGCAAATTTCTTTTGTGTCTTGTTCCATCCAAACAAATAACACATATTTCTTTGTTTTTTTATAGATTAGTTATTGGAGTTTTTGGCTGGCAAAATTTTTGTTTTGATGTTTTTCAGCTGGAGTGGGTTTTCATTGTCAGCATGTGTACAAGTAAATTATTAAGCCATCTTTAGAAGGTACTCTTCATCACAGGCTAGACACTTTTCAGGGAATGTGCAGTGTCTGCATATAAAACTTAATTTAGTAGCTCCTAGTCTTACGTCTTGAACTAAAGGGTTTTGTGGTAGTTGTGATAATATTTAATAGCTCATGAAATCATCTTTCCATCTTTTGCCTCTCCTCATGGACTAAATGAACACACAACAGGTACTATTCCTGCTATGATACTCTGCCAGGCATAGCACCCTTGGTTACACAAACTCAAAATGCAGTGATATTTTGAAATACCTGGGACTGTTGTTCATGCAGCAGGATGGCCGTCACTAAGGCCTTGTGCAGTCACTACCTGTGCAGCTGCTTGTCTGTGTCGGCCAGGCGCTCTTCACAGGCCCTGCGCCCTTGCATGTATGTTCCTGGACAACACAGCACCTCCCAGATGGCAGGGGGTAACTTGTCCAAGGCGAGCACTGTTACAGAGGGGTGCTGTGTTTGAGTGCCTTTCGTTTCCTTTCCTTTCCCTCAGCATAGTAAAGGTAAGATGAATGGGGACAAGAAAGAATGAAAGAGAGTGGACAGCCCAAAATAGAAAGGTGAAAAATAAAAGCCAAGAAAGTCTTCAATGAAGGCTTCAATGGCTTCAGTGAAGTAAGCAACTCTAAGACACTTCAGACGGGACCGGTGGTCAGCTGCTGCCCTCTGCACAGTCTGCTAGTCCTTCAAACTAGCAGAACGTGTCCTTCAAACCGCATTAGGGGGCAAAATCTGTTACTGAATAGTGAAGATTCTAAGGCATCCAAAGAAGAGAGGTTATTATTTATATGCTCTCTTTAAGAAAACAAGATCATACACTTTGTCATTAAGAACATTTTTAAAACAATGATTAAAATCAGGGTATTGTATCATTTAACTTTGTCCATGAATTGTGGCCAGTTCAGTTCAGTTCAGTCGCTCAGTCGTGTCCGACTCTTTGCGACCCCATAAATCACAGCACACCAGGGCTCGCTGTCCATCACCAACTCCCGTAGTTCACTCAGACTCATGTCCATCGAGTCAGTGATGCCATCCAGCCATCTCATCCTCTGTCGTCCCCTTCTCCTCTTGCCCCCAATCCCTCCCAGCATCAGAGTCTTTTCCAATGAGTCAACTCTTCGCATGAGGTGGCCAAAGGACTGCAGTTTCAGCTTTAGCATCATTCCTTCCAAAGAAATCCCAGGGCTGATCTCCTTCAGAATGGACTGGTTGGATCTCCTTGCAGTCCAAGGGACTCTCAAGAGTCTTCTCCAACACCACAGTTCAAAAGCATCAATTTTTCAGCGCTCAGCCTTCTTCACAGTCCAACTCTCACATCGATACATGACCACAGGAAAAACTATAGCCTTGACTAGATGGACCTTTGTTGGCAAAGTAATGTCTCTGCTTTGGAATATGCTATCTACGTTGGTCATAACTTTCCTACCAAGGAGTAAGCGTCTTTTAATTTCATGGCTGCAGTCACCATCTGCAGTGATTTTGGAGCCCAAAAAAACAAAGTCTGACACTGTTTCCACTGTTTCCCCATCTATTTCCCATGAAGTGATGGAACTGGATGCCATGATCTTCATTTTCTGAATGTTGGGCTTTAAGCCAACGTTTTCACTCTCCACTTTCACTTTCATCAAGAGGCTTTTGAGTTCCTCTTCACTGCCATAAGGGTGGTTTCATCTGTATATCTGAGGTTATTGATATTTCTCCCGGCAATCTTGATTCCAGCTTGTGCTTCTTCCAGCCCAGCGTTTCTCATGATGTACTCTGCATATAAGTTAAATAAGCAGGGTGCCAGTATACAGCCTTGACGAACTCCTTTTCCTATTTGGAACCAGTCTGTTGTTCCATGTCTAGTTCTAACTGTTGCCTACTGACCTGCATACAGATTTCTCAAGAGGCAGGTAAGGTGGTCTGGTATTCCCATCTGTTTCAGAATTTTCCACAGTTTATTGTGATCCACCCAGTCAAAGGCTTTGGCATAGTCAATAAAGCAGAAATAGATGTTTTTCTGGAACTCTCTTGCTTTTCCCATGATCCAGCAGATGTTGGCAATTTGATCTCTGGTTCCTCTGCCTTTTCTAAAACCAGCTTGAACATCAGGAAGTTCACGGTTCACAACTTTCCCTAACTTTAAAATATAACAATTGCAAATATCATCTGACATGTTGAAAAATTAGACACTGTATAAGTTACATAAGAAAGCTACGTTATGAAGAGGGAGCAATAAATGTCTTGTGCAGCATATCCCCTTCATCTCTGTGGATATAAAGACCAAATTATAGAAAAGTTCTTACTAGAATCCTGACAGTATTGGACTCTGTAATTCAGGATCTCCATAGCATAACACTAGCTAGAGACTGTGTAGAGGGCAGTATCTGCCCCAGACTCTCAGTTATGAAACATGGTCTCCACACTGAATTCAGCTCCAATGGTAACGCATAATCTCTATAGTAATTATTTTGCATTTCATGGACCACTAAGCTGAGTATCAAATTCTGAATTCTAATGTATTCATTTTCATGCTTTCATTTCCTTGAGACAAACCATGATCACTTTCTTCTCTTCATTTCTGAAATGAGACTGAGACATGTAATGTTTATAACAGGGGGTTGGAAATGTGAACTAAAGACAAAATTAAAATTGACTTTCAGTTTAATTCTGAGAAGAAGAGTGGTCATTGTAAATGTGGTCAGTCTTAGAACAAAATTGTTTGAAGTAATTTTTGTCATCCTTTTCATTATATACTTTTCCTCTTTTTATTGATGCCACACCCTTCCTCAGTAGGCTTACTGCTAGAGGCTGGATAAGTTTATAAAACTTTTCCAGAAAGTAAATATGCTTTCCCATGAACACAGCATCTCAAAAGATAGCGTTTCATGGGAGAATGTTGAGGTAGACCTAGGGGATGAAGGGCAAGCTTAGACATCTCCTTGCCTACTGCACAACTTTGTAGTAATAGCAAGTGAAGAAAACACTTGCCTAGCTTCTGTTCTGTGTTCAATAATATTCTGCACATTTTCACTTCCTCCTAGCAATACTTCAGAGTGAATATTTATGATCTGTTATTTGTAGACATACAGAGGTTTTGAGGGATGATGCTCCCAGTCCTAGAGCAGTGTTGGGATGTAACTCAGAATCTGTTTGATTCTAAAATGTTCTTTTCATGATGATCTGATCAGGAAAGCATCTGTAATCTTCTCGATCCTTCTGCCAGCAGACCTAGTCATGTCCATAGATTCCAATGTTGGGGCCATTTTTTTTTTTCCTTCTTCTCATAGTCACTGCAGCATACAAACAGTTACATTTTTTTCATTTTTTAAAATTTATTATTGGTATGGGCTAAGTTGTGTCCTCTAAAAATTCATACGTTGGACTCCTAACTTCCAATATTTCAAAATTTGATGGTTTGGGGAGACAATCAAGTTAAAACAGGATCATTACCATGGGCCTTAATTCAAGGTTCCTGCTCTCCTTATAATAAAGAACTTTGAACACAGATTCAGTACAGGACAACCAGAAGAATTCTGACCAGGTGAAGACACGGGAAGAAGATGGCCACCTACAAGCCAAGGAAAGAGGTCTCAGAAGAAACCAAACCTGCCTCCACCTTGATCTAGGTACTCCATCCTCCAGAATTCTCCAACAATACATTTTTGTGTCTAAACCATTCTGTCTGCAGAACTTCGTTACTGTAGTCCTGACTGACTAGTACAGTCATCATCTCTCAAATCCGTATCCCTGCCATGGTCACTAACACTTCTTATTCGTTTGACCTCATTTCAGTGACTACATAGCACTGAGAACCAAGCACTCTTCCTGCACTACTCATTATGATTGAGCGATGTTCTGAACACAGTCCAGTTCCAGTTCCAGCTCAACTCTGCTGGCTTAGTGACCTCAGAGATGGCCCCCGTTTCTCTTTTCATGCCTAAACCAGTGCCCTTGTCCAGTGATTCTTTTTACATCACTGATGTATCTTAAAACACTTATTTCCAATGTTTGTGACAACTTGCAGCCCATGTGTGCATGCTCAGTCGCTCACTTGTGCCCCACTCTTTGCAACCCCATGGACTATAGCCCACCAGGCTCCTCTGTCCATGGGATTCTCCAGGCAAGAATACTGGAATGGGTTGCCATTTCCTCATCCAGGGGATCTTCCCAACCCAGAGATCAAACCTATATCGCCTGTGTCTCCTGCATTGCAGGCAGATTCTTTTCCCACTGAGCCACATGGGAAACCCAAAATTAAACGATCAGAAACTTAAAAAAAAACATTCATTTTCTCATCTCTCTGCCTTTGGCTTTGTGGGGCTCCCTTTTATTGTCACCTATCAGAATTCTGTTCAGAACCCAGCTATTGGTCTCCTCTTCCGTGAACTCAATTTTCCCGACCAGATGTTTTCTCTCCCTCCATTGAACTTCCTGCATCCTTTGGGTCGCACATACACACTTGCATTTTAATGTTCACATATGTCTTATGGCAAAACAAGGTTACCAGTTCTTTTATGTTATAAGATATATGTTATGTATACTGGTGTTCTTTACTTTCTAATGCTTTGATGGTTATATTAGTTTGCTAGGGCTGCCGTAACAAAATGCCCCAGACTGGGTACTTAACAGAAAGTTATTCCCTCACGGTCCTGGAGGTTCAGGATCAAGGTGTTGGCTAGTTTGCCTTTTCCTGAGGCCCCTCTGTGGCTTGCAGAGGCCATCTTTCCACTGTGTCCTAATTTCGCCTTGCCTCTGTGCACAGAAATGCATCTCTTCCTCTCCTTATAAGGACATGGTATATTGGATTAGGTCCCCTGCCTTAAGACCTCGTTTAACCTTAATTCCCATTTCCCTGGTGGTCCAGTGGTCACGACTCTGTGCTCCCAGTGTAGGGAGCCCAGGTTTGATCCCTGGTCAGGGAACTAGATCCCACAGGCCACAACTGTTTGGCTTCCCTGGTGGCTCAGACAGTAAAGAATCTGCCCACAATGTGGGAGACCCAGGTTTG
The DNA here is from genome assembly GCF_055505025.1 of Bos grunniens. Taxonomy (NCBI): domain Eukaryota; kingdom Metazoa; phylum Chordata; class Mammalia; order Artiodactyla; family Bovidae; genus Bos; species Bos grunniens. Next base: position 13,628,665 of record NC_141191.1, read on the forward strand.
ATCCCTGGGTCAAGAAGATCCGCTGGAGAAGGAACTGGCAACCACTCCAGAATTCTTGCCTGGGGAATCCCATGGACAGAGGAGCCTGGCGGGCTACAGTGCATGGGGTTGCGGAGTTGAACATGACCGAGCAACCTAACACGCATTCCACTTTAAAGGCCCTGTTTATAAATATACTCACACTGGGAGTGAGGGCTTTAGCATATGCACTGTGCAGGGGGGACAGAATTCAATCCATAACAGTCACAAAACGTATCTGAGAATATCTGTTCATTTTAATGCTGATCAGTTGTAGGGTACGGTGTGCTGGTACCTGTTTAGCAACCAGCTCTGGGAGTCGCTCTGACTTGTAGTCTTTTCTTATTGCAAGTACACCCACCATGCTGGAATTTAGACTGTCAATATGCTAGCTAGCCCGCAGTTTTTGCAGACAACCCAGTGATTGATTTTGAATGGGTACTAGTATCTTTCAGGTCTGGTGGTTAAAAAACAGGGGGCTGGAGGGGAAGTGGTATGAAGTTTTTTTTGTCTTGTTTTGTTTTTCACTTCTTTGTTCGTCCACAACATGGAGCCTCAAACTCAGAAATCAAACTGTGTTGGGGGAAAAAAGTTCTGTTACTTACAAACATAAGTCTGAAGCCAACAGTTCAGACTTACTACAGGAGCTGTTTTTCAGATGATGCTTATCTTTGCTTGAGTGCCCAGTAAGTTGATAACTGAATAAAGAAAAACCTCACAAGGTGACATTTGAATGGACAGCACATTAAATTAAGTCATTAAAAATTGAATCCCCAGTAGGCAGCTTAATCATTATAATTAAACCAAGTAGTTTAAGTAAAGTCTAGCCCAATCAGTATTGCTGCTTTCAAATGCTTTATGTGTTTTGATAAGTTGTTCATTAGGAAAAATTTCTATTTAGCACAAGTAAAAGGAATGTACCTCTCAAAGAAGAACATTCTATTATTTTCTAAACACTTCCCTCTCTAATATGCAATATATATTCAGACATTACTGAGAAAAATAATGCGATACTGTACATAATGTTTTGTGTAGTTATTGATCCAGAAATACACTCCATAATAGTTTGGTGTGGCTTGAATGCCTTGACCAATGTGAGAGCAATAGAAAGGTTATCAATTACTGCAGACACTGCTGAAAACATGCATATGGACATGATGCTTTGTGCAGGCATCACTGACCCAGAGAGTCCTGTTGTAATAATTTGGTGTCTCCTGAATGGTTTAATCAATACAATCCAGAGTGGAAAGGTTATCAATTACTGCAGGCATCCTTGAGGAGACTTCTGTTTACAGTGGTTCTAATATAAACATTGTATGTATTGGTCAGCCACTCTCACCTGCAGTACCCGCTCCAGCAGTGATGTACCAGACTCCAGCCGCCTGTCTTCAGCCAGCTGGACTTCACAGCTCTCTAGATGCTTTTACTCACAAGAATACGATGGTTTATGCCAAATACTGACCCTGCCATAGGACTTCTTTGGTTACAAAGAATAGTTATTTTTAGCTCTTCAAATGTAAGTATAAAGGTTACGATCTGTTCATTGAAGTCCTTCATTTACAGCATTACAGCATTTTTTAATGTTTGAAAACACTTCATAAGTAAGTGCTGGCATTATATTAAATGATTGGGGATTGTAAATATATTTTTAATTATAAATGTGTTATAAACATACATTAAATGTGTATCTATATCATAATTCACAGGTGGGTTTTGAAGCAGTGTTTACTTTCTAAAAAGGAGTTCAAATGACTTCACATTAGTAAGCATATATAGCGTGTAACTGTCAAGATGTTTTTCTCAAAATTTTCAGTCTGATTGAATAACTTGAAAATATGATGTATAGAGTTAGAGTTATTCTAGATGGGATTCAGTCAATATACTTGGTTTTGTGGATCATCTGACTTTAGCCTTTCCCTGGTACCTGGCATGACTCAGAGAATTATTATTGTTCAGTCCCTAAGTCATGGTCATGTCTGACTCTTTGCAGCCCCGTGGACTGTAGCATGGCAGGCTTCCCTCTCCTTCACTATCTCTCGGAGTTTGGTCAAATTCATGTCCATTGAGTCGGTGATGTCATCCAGCCATCTCGTCCTCTGCTGCCCTCTTCTCTCACTTTATTATTATTGCGTGAAGTCTCTATTGTCTAACTTTAATCGTCATTTTGTGCACGTGAGCACATACACACACATACACACTCTGCCTCTGTGTTCTTCAAAGCTGGAAAGGAAAGTGCAGTATATATCTTGGACAATGAAGGTAATCTGTTATATTTCCAGGTTTCTATTGATGTATTTGCTTATCAGTTCAGTTCAGTCGCTCAGTCGTGTCTGACTCTTTGTGACCCCATGAACCGCAGCACGCCAGGCCTCCCTGTCCATCACCAACTCCCAGAGTTTATCCAAATCCATGTCCATTGAGTCAGTGATGCTATCCAGCCATCTCATCCTCTGTCGTCCCCTTCTCTTCCTACCCTCAGTCTTTCCCAGCATCAGGATCTTTTCAAATGAGTTAGCTCTTTGCATCAGATGGCCAAAATATTGGAGTTTCAGCTTCAACATCAGTCCTTCCAATGAACACCCGGGACTGATTTCCTTTAGGATGGACTGGTTCAATCTCCTTGCAGTCCAAGGGACTCTCAAGAGTCTTCTCCAACACCACAGTTCAAAAGCATCATTTCCTCGGTGCTCAGCTTTCTTCAGAGTCCAACTCTCACATCCATATATGACCCCTGGAAAAATCATAGCCTTGACTAGATGGACCTTTGTTGGCAAAGTAATGTCTCTGCTTTTTAATATGCTGTCTAAGTTGGTCATAACTTTCCTTCCAAGGAGTAAGCGTCTTTTAATTTAATATATAGACATACAAAGACTTTAAATACTTCATGGAAACACTCTAGCTGTCTTCTAAAACTGTTGGGATCAAGGGACCATGCTTTTGGCGTTTATGGTTGAAAGAATGAGTATTTTATGGTATACTTTTTTTTTTAATAAAAAGAAGTCATTAGCCTAATTGCCATTTTAATTCACTATTTTCTCCCTCCCCCTGTTCCATCTTTCTGTCCTTTCTCTCTCCTATTCTACCTCCCACCATTTTTTATTCAGCTTGCTAGAATCTATTGTCTCTAACTCTCTTACACTATACTTCTGATATAACTTTAGCTTTTTATTGTCCTCATGACATTCATGTTCCTCAACTAGGAAAACATTTTATGAATTAAGTCTTTGATACTTGACTCATCACTCTTTGAAACTTGGGTGTCATTGAATATGATATAGAAGATTCAGTAAGTTTTATAGCAAGTAATAAATGTTTTGCTCAGTTCCTTCAGTATGATCCTCTTTAATATTAACAGAGTAAAAGGAGGCACAATCAATTGTAATAACTTATAAAGAATAAGACTTATGCCATAACTATATAAACTAAGCAGTAATAGATATGCTGAACTATTTTGTGATGTAGGGGACTGTCTGGACTATAAAATCTGGCTTTACAGCTTTATAGTAAGTGACCTCAGTAGCATAATTTCAGTTCTCTCATTGATAATACGAGTGGAATGGAAGCAGTAATAGGGTGGTGGATTTTCTAATAACCCTTCTACCTAAAATGATGAGTCTGAGCAAATTGTACCTTGTGGTAAATCAAAAGAGCTGACTCATTAAGAAAGATCCTGTTGCTGGGAAATATTGAAAGCAAAAGGAGAAGGGCGTGGCAGGAGACGAGAAGGTTAGATAGCATCACTGACTCAGTGGACATGAATTTGAGCAAATTCCAGGTGATAGCAGAGGACAGGGAAGCCTGGCGCGCTGCATTCCATAGGGTTGCAAAGAGTCAGACACGACTTAGCAACTGAACAACAACAAAATCATAATAAATGTTGGCTTTTGTTATGATTATCATTAAGGTTGTATTATCTTAGAGCAAAAAAATTGTGCATTTTTCATTTTCTTCTTTTATTTGAGGTAGCAAGCCTTTGTAACAGAACTATTTAGATCTTGATTCACAGATTTTATTTTTGTCTAACTTATAATGGAAATAAAATCTGCTTTTCTAGCTCTTGTTGAATTTGTAAATGTAATTAGGTGAGATAAGTTTTATGAAGAGCTAACACATTCAACAAAATCAAACATTAATTGAATAAATAAATAAGATAATATAGGCAGTTCATTCCAGTTTGTAAATGTCTGACTTCTTAAAGACCGAATCCACATTTTAAAATACCACTCAAAATCCGAAATGTAGAAGCAAACACTTTCAAAGTGGCCGGGCACTGATTTCTAGGGTGATCTATAGTGTAAAGATATTGGTTTTGTTTAATATGAGTCTGGTCATATTTCCAGGTGAGATTACATATTTTCTCTGTAAGAGGAAAATTACATTGAGTTTCTGCTGCTATGTGTACTCAAGATCTTTTGTCGTTGGAAAATGTTCTCCTTTATTCCTTGTAAGATCCAGTTCATTATATAAATGCTCAGCAGTAGTTTCCTCAGAAATATTCTTTATAAAAATATAAAAAATACATTTTGGGATTTATATTAATAAAGTGTCTTTGAATGTAATTTTAGAATTCCTAATGTTAAGACATCTGTTTATCACTAAGAGGTAGAATTTATTCACTTTGAGAATACTTTGTTAGAAGACCCATATAGTAAGCATTCAGTATATGCATGATCAACATTTATGTATTGTTCTTGTTTTCTTTTTCATTGACTATGCTCAGCAAATCCATACAATGATGCCTTTAATCATATCTCTATATTCTCTGTTCGTATCAGAAGCCGGTTTTCACTGTTCTCTTTTATCTCTAAACATAGATCCTATTATTTTTCTTTCTTTACCAGTCTTTTCTTACAAAATCAGCACTTTTGTCACATATACTTCCATTATATTGTAGAGAGAGAGAGAGAAAAAAAAAAACCTGTAGCCAGGATAAGGTAAATTGGTAGCATTAACAAAACATTCCTCAGTGTGCTGTGTGAGGGTCCACATTATTGGTGCAGTGACAGGGAGTTCTCATCTTGTTCTACACCCCACAGAGCTCCCACTGACATCTGAGGACATTTAGCTCTCACACGTGCTCTGTACTCTGCTTCATTCTTCCTTTGGATATAGGTCAACACCATCCCATAGCTCTTATGGCAACTGTTTTGATGTTATGTGATTTCTGCAGTATTTTTTTGTGGAATCTTTGTATATGTAGGCATGTACTGAGAAATATTTTCTCCTCCTTTTTCCATCATGACTGTAAAGGGTTCAACTAAGGGAGAAAGCATCTGGCTTTGGCCCCATATAGGTGTGATGAAGATTAGCATCTTTTCAGGATGATTTACTAGATAGGGTTTATTTTACATATGAGCTCTGTTGATCTGTCCTAGGTGTTAAATGTGAATTATTGAATCTATAATATCCAGCATAAGACCAAAATATCATAAAGTTTCTTAATAAATGTTAATTAAGTTTGAACTACACCATAATGATGAGAGATGCATGAAAAGGAACAATCCTGGCAAACCATAGTCTTCACCCTCTGTCTCAGTTTCAGATGATGTATTTAGTGGGAAGCCATTATTATGAGGAAAATGGGTAGAGAAGGAGGAATCCTTGTAATGAAATGCTTCTGTTTAAGCTAGAGTGTTTGAAAATGCACATACAATGATGGATATCTTAATCTTATGATGACTGTTAGGATATTCTAAAATGATTCATCCATTACATGCTGGAGAAACTCATATATAATATAAGTCCTCGCAAAGAGATAGGAAACAAAGAATTCAGTTCTTCATTAAATAAAAGATTACAATCATGGCCAAAATGAAATTTCAGATTAAATAAGTACTTAAAATTCTTAAAAAAAAAAAAAAAACAATTTTGGTGTCAGAATGTCTAGGTTTAAATCCTAACTCTTACATATCCATGTTATTTCCTCACAAGCAAATCACTGAAATACGTCTCGATGTCTTCATCAGTGAAATAGGAATCATGAAAACACCTGCTTGAGAAAGTTCTGCTAGAGCTAAATATATTTGCTTGGCCAAAACATTCATCTGGGTTTATTCTGTACCTTGAATGAGCTTTTTTTGCCAATCCAGGATAAGATTTGAACTTAAGAAAGTGACACACAAGTGGCCCAACACATATCCACTTGGAATGTTGAGGTGGAGACAGGTAAATTCCACAATAAACACTTGCCCAAATCTTTGGACTAAATCACATAGGTGGTAAAGTTTTACATGTTCTAACTGGTAGTTTTTTGTGTGTCTCACAACTAGCAAAACAAAAATCCAATAAAAATTTATCTGGATTTCTTCAGCAGAGTTTTAGTCAACACAAATGCTTTTTCATTACTTGTCTGTGGCCTGAGTGTCCCTATCTTGTTGGAGGTCTTGCCATTTGAGTCAATCATATTTTCAGTCTTAAAATTACCTTTAAAAAAAAATTTCCCATCCATTCTTAGTTGATCATAGGAAATCTGATCCTCCTGATTTTATGAACTTGCCTCCATAGGAAGAATGCAGATAAATATTTTGTTATTTCCAGTTGCATTAAATGTGCTGTCGCAAAACGTGACTAGATAGGAGGCTGACATTTTTCAATGCACTGGAATGCTATGATGTTTAACTAGCAAAGTTCATCAGGCTGACACAGGATTGGGTAGACCTGGTTGTTTGAACAGCTGATAGATGACTGTGATAAACTTTGCTTCAGTGATTATACCTCTATATCTAATGCACTGGGGAGAGATGCTGTCCATCAAGGCATTCTGGAGCACATGTCAGAATGACCCCTGTGATTGCTTCTTTAACCCTTTTCAGATACAACATTTGATGTGCGTATTATAGCACGCCACACATCCTTGTCAAAAATAGCACTGATCTTTAATTTTTTATAGAGTGATAAATATTTTAAAAAGCTAGTGTTCTTTCTTCCTTCTCTCATTCTCCAGAGCATTTGTTTCTCATGTTTTGCAATATTTGTATATAAAGGTATAAAAGACTGTACAGTGGTTGGAATCTGCTTATACTTTTGCATAATAATAAAGATATTTGCATGGGCCTTTTTCTAATAACCATAGCTGTAGAAACTCACATTGAATAACTCTCCTGGAACAGGGTGAAGGGCAAAACTATGTCGGGGAGCCTCTAGAGTTCCTTCTATTGATCAATTACTGTTCATATGCTAAAAAGTGGAAAGGGCAGAAGGAGAAGATTTTGCTCATCAGAATTTTATGTATAATTGTGAATTTTCTCTTCTTTGTCGTTGTCTTTATTGCTTGGAACACAAAAGGAAAAGTATTCTAATGGTGCAAGCAAGAAATCCTCTTTCCTAGTATCAAGGAAACCTACATTACCATATGTAAAATAGATAGCCAAAGGGAATTTGCTCTATGGCTCAGGAAACTCAAACAGGGGCTCTCAATCCACCTAGATAGGTGGGTAGGGGAGGGAGATGGGTCTTTCAAAAGGGAGGAATTAAAAAAAAAAAAAAGAAGAAATCCTCTTTCCTAAGTTTTCCATCTTCCTCTCCAACATGGAAAGCAGAAGTCAGAAAGAAAAAAGTGTGGGACACAGACATATTGTATTATCTTTGAATTACTGGATGTGGTAGGAAGTATCTGCTTCCCATTATCTACTTCAAAATAGGTCCTCTTCTCAGAAAATTGTTATTGTGAATTTAATATGTATAAGACTCCAGTGGTTGTAGAAGCTGTAAGCTTTGTGGAAAATAGAAGGCATGTTTCTGTATTCCAATGGATTTATAATAATATGATAATTATTATTAGAACACATAAGTGTTCTCTTACTTTTATTAGAATATTATTCTTCTTAGAACACATGTGGAGAAGGCAATGGCAACCCACTCCAGTACTCTTGCCTGGAAAATCCCATGGACGGAGGAGCCTGGTGGGCTGCAGTCCATGGGGTCACTGGGAGTTGGACACGACTGAGCAACTTCACTTTCACTTTTCACTTTCATGCATTGGAGAAGGAAATGGCAACCCACTCCAGTGTTCTTGCCTGGAGAATCCCAGGGACAGGGGAGCCTGGTGGGCTGCCGTCTATGGGGTCGCACAGAGTCGGACACGACTGAAGCGACTTAGCAGCAGCAGTACAACACATGAGTCTGTGGATAGTTCAAACGGAGTTTCACGCTCACGTTAGAGTTGATAAGAGAAAGAAGTGGTGTTTGAGACAGCCAATGTTGATATCCTAAAAACACAAAGCAAGGAAGTGTACATAACAAATTATACATGGTAAAATTTATTTCTTTTAATGGGAATACTCTAGGTATATAAAGCACAAAATGTATGCTAACCCAGTGTTTGAAGGATTTTTATCATTGACAATTAGGGCCATATATTCTTTTTCACCGTAGTTATACCTGTATCTTTGTACATATCAGTGAATTCCATGAGGGAGATTATAGTTCTGTTGCAGGAAGGGGGACCCCTTCCAGGGCCTAAACCGGGCTCTTGTGTAACATTCAGAAATGAATTGTCCGAGGAGACACATGTGCTGATAAAGCAAGAGATTTTATTGGGAAAGGGCACCCGGTGGAGAGCAGTAGGTAAGGGAACCCAGGAGAACTGCTCTGCCACGTGGCTCGCATTCTCAGGTTTTATGGTGATAGGATTAGTTACTGGGTTGTCTTTGGCCAATCATTCTAATTCAGAGTCTTTCCTGGTGACACGCATCACTCAGCCAAGATGGATGCTAGCAAGAGGGATTCTGGGAAGTGGATGGACACGTGGTGTCTCCTTTTGACCTTTCCCGAACTCTTCCGGTTGGTGGTGGCTTATAAGTTCCGTATTCCTTACCAGGATCTCCTGTCATAAAACAACTCATGCAAATGGTTACTAAAGGACCTGACCAGGGTGGGCAGTTTCAGTCAGTGTGCTTCCCCTAACAGTTCCATTTAAAGTCTGAAAGGCTAATATGTCAAAAGCTGATGTGCTATCTGAAGTGTGGATGTTCATATTTACTTTGAGTCCAGTAAATGCAAGATGATACTGCCAATCATTGGACTCTGGTAGGCTTTCATGTCTGTTGACAATTCATTGTTCCTATTTCTCTAAACTGAGCACAGTCATGTGCCCCAAAATAAAAAGGACTGAAGGGATTGTGGGGGAAAATATTTGGGATTTGAGCCGCTGCACAAAGATCATTTACTAGAAAAGTGATATAGAGGAATGTGTAGAGAAGTAGGATGTATATTTAAGTTTATGCTTGGCTCAGCTTGAAGAGTGTGAGGAAAGAGGGAAATTACTAAAGATGACATCTTGGTTTTGGTATCAGTTAGTCTTCATAAATAAGATTAAACTTCTAAGAGGTAAGTCCAGGAATTTAAGAGCATATAATTTATATTAATATAATACTAAACTCCTGTCTTGTCACAATATACTTCTTACTTAGTTATTTACTATCTGAAAATATGTTGTGTTTCAATTCTGCCTTAGGCATTGCCTGTTGTACCTCATGCACCTGTAACTCGAATCTGAGTTGGTAAGGTTCTTAGATATCTCCCATCCTCTGAGGTCTCTCTGTCTTTTACTATTTGAATAAAAATGTCCGAGCACTGCACATAGAGTGGGGAGCCCAGTGCCTCCCATTTCCCATTCATCCTACCTTATCCAGCCCTGGATCCTGCCTCTGGTCCCTTGTCCAGAGGATCACCAACACAGGACACTTTGAATGTTATGTTACAGTGGGAAGATATTGCACCAAATCAAAATTCAGGGAACTACTTAAAATTCAGATGTTTGATGTCAGAGTTCTCTCATTTACACTATTCTTCCAACCATCCCTTCATCCCAGTGACAGATGATTCCTTCTTGACTCCAACCTTGAATCTACCTAACCTGCCTTTCCCACTTCCCAAGTCCATGGTGCTTCTCTCTAGAGCTCTGCTTGGAGACTCATGATGCTTCTGCTTCATTTTGCAGAATAATTTTTTTCTCTTAGCCATCCAGGCTATGCTCAGAAAGGCTTCTTTTGTAAACCAAATGGCTCATACAGAGTCACCCATTCATTTTCCTTAAAAAATAAACCAAAAATATATCTGTCCCTCCCCTCAGTTACCAAATAGCTTTCTTGTTTCTTTTTCCATGGGTCTTTCCTCCAGCTGAAAACCCAATACCTCCTCTGTGGCCAAGTCGTTCCTTTCTTATTTTCTTTTCCTGGCCCTGAGGCTCCCAACAAGCTTTCATCACCTCTTGCTTGCTACCCACATCTACTGACTAGAAGCAGAATAAGGCAGTGTCTCACTGCATTCAGAAGGCTAGTGAAATAGATACTTTTCATTTATTTTAAAGGACTGCTGACAATAGGAATATACTGACAGATAGGGGCTAACACATATAAGTTATAAGAGAAAATTGCTGCTGCTGCTGCTGCTAAGTTGCTTCGGTCGTGTCCAACTCTGTGAGACCCCATAGACGCCAGCCCACCAGGCTCCCCAGTCCCTGGAATTCTCCAGGCAAGAACTCTAGAGTGGGTTGCCATTTCTTTCTCCAATGCATGAAAGTGAAAAGTGAAAGTGAAGTCGCTCAGTCATGTCCGACTATTATTCTTCTGGTGGAAAAATTAAAAAAAAAATTCTCTGTCGCAAACAAAGCCAGTTTTATATATGTTGGGTTGGCCAAAAACTTTGTTCATATTTTCCATAAGATGTTATGGATCTTTTGGGCCAAACCCAATCTATAGACTTTTGGAATAGGCTGTCAATTTTATGAAACTTTTTAACAAATCAGGCTTTGGATTTTTGAGTCATTTATTTAATTTTTATTTTATTTTTTATTAATTCTGTTCACATCACAGTATTCCTTTCTACTTCCTTTAGACTTAGGATTCTTTTTGAGTCCCCTATTTTGGACACTTACTTTATTTAACACTCAGCTTTCTTTTTTTTTCAATTAATCATTTAACAGTGCAAATTTTTTCCACATACTCTCTTAATCTAGATGCTACTGGTTTTGATTCATTATCAGTCATGATTTCTAAATGTCTTTGTGATTATTCCCTAGACCCATGAGTCTATACTCAATTGTTTGTTTACTATGATTTTTTTAAATTATTGATTTATTTCTTAAATTAGTATTCAAGACTAATTTCTTAAATTAGTCTGTATGAAATTTATGTTTTGAAATTTGGGGATGCTTCTTATATGGCCCAAGACAAATGCTTCTTAATAAGGCCTAAAACTATCTTGTGGAAAGAACACTTTTTTTTTTAAATTTTCTGCCCATTTTGGATGTTGCTTTCATAAAATGCAGTGAATTGAAAAATAAATGTCACTGGAAAAATAAAAACTTTAAAAATGATTACAGCCCAAACAATTAACATTAGGACCCAAAGGAAAAAGCTACATGCAGATAAAATAGCTTCAGTGAGTAACATTCGTTCAGTCGTGTCTGACTCTTTCCTACCCCATGGACTGTAGGCTGCCAGGCTCCTCTGTCCATGGAATTCTCCAGGCAAGAATCTTGGAGTGGGTTGCCATTTCCTTCTCCAGGGAAAATAGCTTCAGGCCATTGCCCAATTGTGATCTTTAAAATGTTATCTTCAATATAATTGTTCTCAATATCTATGTTCATAATATCAATATCTATGTGTTCTCAATATCTATGAGACCTAAAAACCATCTTGGATTCCAAACTTCTCTATGTAGAAGATTTTCAGGATGCTAATAAAATGATAACAGGAGAATTTCCATATGAGTAAAAGAGTCCTCAGTGAATTGAACACTTAGAAACAACATAGGCGTAGAGGCAATTATGGCAGTTAACACTTCCAGCGCCACTCAGGGCACCTTTACTGCCGGGTTTATGGTTCAACTTCCCAAACAGTTTGAAAAGAAATGTGTTTACTTAAGGTTTTATTGGATGCTTTCTTGTTCTGCTAAGTACTCTAGGGAAATGGTGACTACAGTGGACCTCCTCACCAATAACATTGATGTTTGCTGTGGCCACTGAAATACTGGGACGCGAAATGTTCCATGGTGATTCCTGCAAACTACATCATAAACGTCGCGTTCCAACAAAAACACGGGACCTAGCATTTAATGAACTACTGAATAATGAATAATTTTCTTCAGCTTTTACATGCCTTATTGAAAATTATTTAGAAAGTAAAAATATTACATTCTTGTGCTGTTGTTCATCGGTCTTCCCAGGTGGTCCTAGTGGTAAAGAATCCACCTGCAATGCAGGAGACCTGGGTTCGATCCCTGGGTGGGGAGGATCCCCTGGAGACAGAAAAGGCAACCCACTCCAGTGTTCTTGCCTGGAGGATTCCATGGCCAGAGGAGCCTGGAGGGCTGCAGTCCATGGGGTTGCAAAGAGTCGGACACAATTAAAGTGACTTAGCACGCACACTCTTGCTCATCAGTGATATTATGAATGTATTTCCTTCCGCTGTCTTTACTAGAATCTATTTTTCCAGTCCTGTAACACTAGCTGATAGTGCCATAGATGGCCCTCAGATTATTTACTTAAAACTATTGAAGCTTACTTGGGAAAAATGCATTGTTTTAGCATAAATAGGAAATGCATATTTCTTTTTTGTGCATGCTGAATTCCATTTATTAGAAATGAGTCAATAGCACACATTCAAGGAGAGAGAATTACAGGAGTGTCTGAATTCCAGAGGTGGGGATTTAAATGTTGCTTAACAGGATAGAAATAAGCAATCCACATGGGACAAAATGTTACCATCTGATCAATACAAGAAATGGTGCTGAACCTCACTAGTTAAAGGAAATGCATATTTCTAAAATTATGCATTCACCGGAAAAACTGTAAATACAGTTGCAAAGCAAAGCGACGGAACTCATTTTCTTAGTTTTATAAAATAGCCACATTTTTGGTCTGTGAAGCTTAGAAAACACAGGTTACCCAGATTAAAATAGGTATTAATTTTTTTTTTAATTTTCCTTCTAATAATAAATATAATTGCTGTTAACTATTTGAAAAATTGATACTTTTGAACTATGGTGTTGGAGAAGACTCTTGAGAGTCCCTTGGACTGCAAGGAGATCCAACCAGTCTTTTCTGAAGGAGATCAGCCCTGGATGTTCTTTGGAAGGAATGATGCTAAAGCTGAAACTCCAGTGCTTTGGCCACCTCATGCGAAGAGTTGACTCATTGGAAAAGTCTCTGATGCTGGGAGGGATTGGGGGCAGGAGGAGAAGGGGACGACAGAGGATGAGATGGCTGGATGGCATCACCAATTCGATGGACGTGAGTTTGAGTGAACTCCTGGAGATGGTGATGGACAGGGAGGCCTGGCGTGCTGCAATTCATGGGGTCAGAAAGAGCTGGACATGACTGAGCGACTGAACTGAACTTAACTGATTTGAAAAATTAAGATGATCTATAATCAACCATTTTTAAAAAGGAGGATTAGAACTAATTATCTTATGGGCTTCCCTGATTGGCTCAGTGGTAAAGAATCTGCCTGCCAATGCAGGAGATTCAGGTTCAATTCCTGGGTCTGAAAGACACCCTGGAAAAGGAAATGGCAACCCACTCCAATATTCTTGCCTGGGAAATCCCATGAACAAGGTACCTTGGCAGGCTACAGTCCATGGGCTTGCAAAAGAGTCAGATATGAGTTAGCAACTAAACAACAGCAACAGTTATCTTATATATTTCCTTCCAGTCTTTTTTTCAATTATTTTAAGTGAATTAAGAGCTTATTGTGCATTTTATTTATAATGTATTTGTAAAAACAAATATGTGAACTGAATAAATAAATTTTTGAAACAATCCTCTGTTAATTTTAGAGAATTTTTATGCATTTAATAGTGTTAAAATTTAATCATCTTCTAATTCTTTGTAACTGTGCCATCTACTAACCATCTCTATTGATTTCTAAACAAATAAGCATGTTCATGACCACAAGTCACATTTTATTCTATAATTGTTCTTCCTTTTTCAGACAATTTCTTCCCCTATTCTCACTAGAGACTGAGGGCAAAGTTGCTCTTCTATTGACAGGATTCTGGTTTTGGACTCTGCAATGATTCACTTGGGTCGTGGAATTATTTCCCTTGAAAAGCGACAGGGGAGTGCTAAGATGGTAAAGTAATAATTACTTCCTTCGGCAGCAATAGTTTAGGGAAAAGCTCCAAGACATATGGGCTGAATATTTAGCAGACAGTGATAATGGTGAGGTCACAGATTCGACTCTGTGGGACGCCAGCGAAGCACTATTGCGGGGAAAATTGATTGAAATCTTTGCCCAAAAGAAAAGGGAAAGGCAACTACAAATACCAGAGTTAGGGACTCAAATGAGGAGCCTCCAAAAGGAGCATATTAAGAAGGGTAAAGCTAAAACTAATTGATTTAGAAAATGCCAAGGGGAAACTTAATAGGATTCTAAATGAGAGAATGGAGTATCTAATAAAGCTCAATAAGAGCAAGTTTTCCTCCCATGGCAATAAAGCAGATACTATCTTGGCCTACGAATTTAGAGGGAGAACGCAATTGAGACTAATTAGGGAAATTATGGGACAAAAAGGGGCCCCACTGTAAACCCCATGAAACAAGAACCAGCATTATTCTTTATTATTCTTTCACAGACACATATGGCATTAAAATGTGTGTGTTATTTTAAAGTTTCTAGACCCAGTTGATTGCCATAAAATGTAATCAACTTCATTCAGTGTGCTGTTCCTATTTCTGTGTCTTCATGTGACTCTGTGAACATAATAGGGGGTTTGGGACACAATGTGAAAAGTAATGTAATATTGTGCAAAGACCGCTAGACTAGTAATCAGAAGACCTTTTGTCTAGAAGTAGTAGTGTTAGCCGCTCAGTCGTGTCAGACTCTTTTCTACCCCCTGGATTGTAACATGCCAAGCTCCTCTGTCTATGGGATTTTCCAGGCAAGAATACTGAAGGGGTTGCTATTTCCTTCTCCAGGGGATCTTCCCGACCCAGAGATCAAACCCAGGTCCCCTGCATGGCACCCAGATTCTTCACTCTCTGAGCCACCAGGGAAGCAGAAGACCTTTTGTCTAATCTTGTCAAACAATTTTTCCGAGTTCCTACATAAAATGGAAAGCTCCTGAATCTTCTCCATTTGAGTTTGACAAAAGTAGTTATTATGTTATCCTTTCAAAACTATCAAAGGTAGAGAGTAAAGCAATACATGTAACAGAACTGTCAGAGACCCTTTGTGCCAAAGAAGAAATGAGAAAAGAAAAGAAAAAAAGAAAATAATAATAAAATGATTAAACCTATTCACTTAAGATAACCTGCTAAGTGTCACAGGGTAACTGATGAACTGTTATCCACATAAATTTTTATAGGGAAAAAAGTCCCCAAATGCATCTTCTTAGGAAGAACTGTTCATATATATATATATATATATATATACACACACACACATATATATATTTTATCAAGAATGTATTTACATTTTTAAATTAAAAACATTACTGTGAGCAATTAGAATACCTTGTCTTTAAATATTTTCCCAATATCAAAAGCATTCTTAGTGTTTAATAGATTTTTAAAATATAATTTTGCTTGTTTTAACTGGTGAAAAAAAGGGAAATACTATTTTTTATTTTCTAACTCAATTTGATATCAGATAATGCATAATGCATTTATCTATAAGTTGATTTTTGTCTACTTAACTGAAAGAACTGATACTAAAATAGACTCAAATAAACTAGCTGTTATAGATTTTGTATCATTAACCCCTGATTTTAGACACTCAGGTGGCTAAAACCACAAAATCATTTTGTTTATCAGGTTATTTTAAAGATTTAAAGGAATTAATAAAATCAAGGACTTAAATACGAAAAAAAGTTTTCATTTATATATATGTATGCTGCTGCTGCTGCTAAGTCACTTCAGTCGTGTCCGACCCTGTGCAACCCCAGAGACAGCAGCCCACCAGGTTCCCCCGTCCCTGGGATTCTCCAGGCAAGAACACTGGAGTAGGTTGCCACTTCCTTCTCCAATGCAGGAAAGTGAAAAGTGAAAGTGAAGTCACTCAGTCGTTTCCAGCTCTTCGCAACCCCATGGACTGCAGCCCACCAGGCTCCTCCGTCCACGGGATTTTCCAGGCAAGAGTACTGGAGTGGGGTGCCATCGCCTTCTCCGATATATATATATATATATATATATATATATATATGTATAGTATACCCTTAAAAAGTATGATTTCATATATTTCCCAAAATAAATCCAAGCAAAAATGTTAACGGAGAATACTCACTGTAGAAATGAGGAACTTGAATGAAGCTTGCTATGAGCATATTTTGTTTGTACACTAGTGAATTCTGCTATTATAAAATATCTACAAAACCTGCAAAAGTTATCAATTCCTATTAGAATCTGTGATGACATTGAAATGAGTTTTTCTTTCTCAGTATTTTTTAGTGACAGTCAATATTGTTGAAAAGAGGCACTCTCAACAGATCCTAAGGATGGAAAATGAAGTCGCTCAGTCGTGTCCGACTCTTTGCAACCCCGTGGACTGTAGCCCACCAGGCTCCTCCGTCCATGGGATTCTCCAGGCAAGAATACTGGAGTGGGTTGCCATTTCCTTCTCCAGGGGATCTTCCCAACCCAGGGATCTAACCCGGGTCTCCCGCATTGCGGGCAGACACTTTAACCGCTGAGCTACCATCTACTACTGTGTTTGTCATTAAACTAAATAGTATCAAATGGTCCACTGATTTTTTTTTCTTTCCTCTGAAGATCCTATGTCCCTTTTCTCTAGCATAAACAGCTTTGCCCACTAGCACGCTAGGAAAGGTTGAATCAAAAAGTAATATAATAAAATGCGCAGGCATATTGTCTTTGATTGTTTGTGGCAATATCATTAAAAAGAGGAAGGGGATTTGGTTTCCTAGGTCATTGTCTCTTGAGCTGTAGATATCCACCCTCACCTGTTATGAATGTATGATTTCAAGTAGCAAGATCAGTAGAAAAGTTCACAGTATATAGATACCACAACTGAGCAGCATTAGACTAGAATATGGAAGGGTGATAAATTTAGGTGTAAGTGCTTTGTAGGATGACAGAGCAGGTACAAACACAAGCAAATTAAGAAATTAGGGTTGTATTTCAAGAAGAGTACACACTAAAAGAGATAGCCTGGTAAATTTCCTCTGGTCTTTTTTATTTTTTAATTTTGTATGGGAGTGCAGCTGATTTTCAATGTTGTGATAATTTCAGGTGGACAGTGAAGGGACTCAGCCATCCATATACATGCATCCACTCTCCCCAAAACTCCCCTTCCACCCAGACTGACTGCCACATAACATTGAGCAGAGTTTCTTGTGCTATACAGTAGGTCCTTGTTTATTCGTTTTAAATATAGCAGTGTGTACAGATGACCCTAAGTTCCTTCTCTAAGTCTGTGAGTTTCTTTTTGTTTTGTAAGTTCATTTGTATCATTACTTTTTAGATTCCCACACGTAAGAGATGTCATACCACGTTTCTCCTTCTCTGTTTGACTTAACTCTGACAATTTCTAGGCCCATCCACCTCTGGTCTTTTTGGAAGAGGTTCGTGACAAAGCTGAAAGTATATACCTATCTCCCGTTTAAATGATGGGAGAAAGAAATACATATAGTCTTGGGAAAAGGAAATTGTGTATAAAAGCACTAAATGAAAAAAAAAAGTATAATGTGAACATTAAATCAGGAATAGTAATTTTATGCAAAATGTGAAATGATCTATAAAGTCTTGCAAACAGAATCATTAACTTGCACTTTTTTAAGTTGCTTAAACAACTATGTTGGGTAGTAAGTAGTGTTTCCTTTTGGTTTAATTCAGTTCAGTCACTCAGTCGACTCTGACTTTGCCACCCCATGGACTGCAGCAAGCGTCTTCCCTGTTCTTCACCAATTCCCAAGAGCTTGCTCAAACTCATGTCCATAGAGTCAGTGATGCCATCCAAACATCTCATTCTCTGTTTCCTTTAGTCTTCTATTAAAAGATTTTAATTCATTTTAATTGGAAAAATTAATGTTTTGCTTCTGATATAATGGAGTGAATTAGTGGAAGTAAATTTTTAAAATCTATTTTAGACATCTTTATATTCATGTCAGAATATTTTATAGTCTCTCAGTGAATTTTCAGTTATTTGTAGAGTTTTCAATGTGATATTTTTTTAAGGATGAGTTCGTGTTATATAATTCTAAATTGCTGTCATGTAATTTTATACATTTGTACATTCTTATCTCATATTTATTTCATTCACTGGATATATTGGTTGGAAATAATAAATACAACCAGGTCAACAATAATAAGTTTTGAAGTTTAGTGACTAAATTTAGTGAATTTAGTTATGTTATTGCTGTACCAGACACATGATGAAAATAGCAATAAAAGCTTCACCAAAAAAAAAAGAAAGAAAATCTCAAAATATCAGAGAACTGTTGGCTTTTGTCATATTAACAGACTGAACTAGAGGATTTAAAAAAAAAAAAGTTAATGCAGACTATTATTAAATTTTGACCCAGGGAGTTTTTACTATCTTTAATGTTTTAATGTGGGAGATGTAAAATCCGATTTACATCAAACCCTTAGATAATGACATGTATATTAATACATGATTCTGACAAAGACTTCTGTATCCTTTCTACAAAAAAGCACAACCATATATCAAAGAACTGTTAACCACTGGGACAGCTCTTTGTTTTAACAGATATCTACAAAGGCTCACACATTCTTTGGGCAAAAAAGTGAGTGATGATCAAAGAACTTTACAGGGGAGCTTCCGATATATAGGAGAGATCTCTATATTTATCCTATTTCAGTTATTCTGTGAGTAATAGGTACAAAATGGAATACTTTTTGACAAAATATCGGTGTGAATTAATGTTTTGAATTTTCAAGTAATTTAGTAAAACTGGGTAAATAGCCATGTTTATTTTTCTTCAGTACTGTGCAATTTGGTTTAAATAGTGCTTAACTCTATGTAGTCTTTCTTCTTACACTGATTTAACAAAGTCTGTCCAGCACGTATTGTGAGTGCTCCAGCCACAGCTCTGGCCTGTAGTCTCCAGCTTTCAAACTGAGATGAGAAAATTACCAGGAGTAAATCTTTCGAAGAATGGAGCATACCACATCTTCCCACTTTCCTCAGATTCCATCTTCACATGCAGTGAAATCTTGAAGATGGAATCGGAGTGAAATGATAAGAATTTCTGGGTATTAGTTGAAAATTACTCTCCTCTAAGGAGCCCTGTCTCTGCTGGTTGTTTCTTCACATTAGAAAGACAGTAAGAATGCGTGTCCAACAATAGCAGAAGTGGGAAGCAATTCACTGGAGAAGATGGATATTTTGACAAGACAATGGCAGCTCTCTGCCTTAAAGATTTAGAGGGAAAGAGAGATAAACTCCAAAGAGACAGAACACTTTTTGACCAAACATCTTTCTGCCCCTCAGTGAAAAGTGTTGCTGTTCATTCACCCGCGTGCCCTAAGCTGAGACCTGAGCCTTATCCTCCACCTCCCCACATACAGTATTCCATGTCACCACCATCACTTCCTCCCGCCCCTCCACCAGCTCAGAACCAGGTACCATTGCCTGACCCTGGGTGCTGTGACAGCATCAAGTCTCTCTTGCTTTGACTGCAGCCCCACCAGCCCCAATCCATCTTTTTTGCCTTTGCTTTGATTCAGCCATAGGAAACTGTTTGCAGTGCATGAACAAATTTTCATTTCTCTTACATGGAAATCTTGTCATGCCTAGAGAAGCTGTCCATCCATAGCTACCTGCTGTTGCTGCTGCTAAGTTGCTTCAGTCGTGTCCGACTCTGTGTGACCCCATAGACGGCAGCCCACCAGGCTCCTCTGTCCCTGGGATTCTCCAGGCAAGAACACTGGAGTGGGCTGCCATTGCCTTCTCCAGACATAGCTACCTACATGTTGCCAAAGAGGGAAAATCAGTTGTGGCACTGAACTTAGGTTTTTTTTCTTTCTTTTTTTTTTGCCTGCCCAATCTCTTTTTCTTCCTCCCTCTGTCTCCACTCCATCTTTGAAGGAAGGGATTGTTAATTACTGTATTTTCAGCATTCAGACTATTTTCAAAATATAGAATTAACTTTGGTAAGGTAGGGTTTGTCGACAAGAGGAAGAAGACAATGAGAAGAACCAAAGTCAAACAAGGAGACCTTGGCAGTGATACAGGGGAAGGAAGATAGAGCTCTTGAGTGATATTGGTATTAACTGAAGCAGGCTGGACCATATATGAACTATATAGAAATAATTCTGTCTGACTTGGTAACTGGGGACCCAGGGAGAGGCAATTAATATGTAACTCCAAGTTTCCTTTCTTAGAACATTAGAGAAATGATTCTTAACCCACCACTGTGGGACGTTTGTGGCAAGAAAGTTATATAGGAAAGAAGTTATAAAATTCTCAAGCAAGCATAGTGTATTGACATCATTGTCTAATTATTGGCCCAATTAATGTATAAGATGGAGTGGTAATTTGTGGGTCATCTGAAGACCATATTAAATCTTGAAGATAAGTATTTCTTCTTCAAGTACCTTTTAAGAAAATTCACTGGGTATGTTTGATCACCCATTATAACAATGGGGAAACACAGCTAATAAAGCAGGCAAGAATATATCCACTACTCGAAGTCCTCTGTTTTTTCCCTGACCCCTTTAAGGCCAGAGTTTTCAACTTAATATTTGCATCAGCAAAAATGTGCATATCTCTCTTATCTATTTTGTGTGAGATAAGAATAAGCCAGTCTAACAATCCTGTCACCTGTCTGTATAGGTATAGTAGATTCTTCTAGGACCTGCTTATAGGTAATGATGGCATAGTTTATGGTATCCATTTAAAATAAGAATATTCAATAAAACTTTGATCCCCAAGGCAGATACACTGCTCTGTCCACTAAAAAGGTGGATTTCTTTCATGCTCTGGTTCCTTTTGAAGCTGGATTACTCAATCTGCCCTACCCTCTCCGTGCCTCTGAATTAAGCAGAAATTGACTCTCATTTTTTTAAGTTCTTTCTGCACCTCACTAGGGAGTTAGTAGGCTTTCTTTTAATAAATAATAATGAAACAATAATCTTTTCATAATAATGAAAAATGAAAAGATGTGCTTAAAATAAGATTCAACCAATCTCTAATTTTTTTTTTTGCTTTTTCCTTAAATGTGGTATAATGCTTATCTTATAAGATTTCACTTTCCCTTCCCAAAAACAGCTTTCAATAAAAAGTGATTTATATCAATATTTTAGACAAAAATCTTTCCCTCCCCTAAGATTTTGATAAATTCAATATCTGGTATATTTCCTACATTATAATACTTAATATCTAAAACAACACACTTGATATAAAACAATTTGACCTTTAAATTCATGGAGCATGCTCTTCTTCTTTAAATATTATATTCTCAAATCTTTCTAGCTTAAACTCATACTCAGAACTGAGAGAAATGGTTGTATGTGTGATGACAGTTAAATTAAACCATAATAGTAATAGCTAAGTTACTTCAATTCTATATACTGATCAAAACTCATAAAAATCTTTATATCAGAACATCTGTACACATGAGAGAAGATGATTATCAGAAGCTAAGTGGGATGTTGATAATAAGCTATAATTTAGGGCAAAATTGATGATGTGTTTTGTACCATAATAAATGTATCATGTAAGATACATGTAAGATACATTCATCACATGTCTAGTTATACATAACATCAGTCAAGTTTTGTACGTAACGGAACTTGACCTTTTTTTTTAATATTTAATTGATTGATGGTTGCTTTACAATACTGGTTTGATTTCTGTCATACATAAACATGAATTAGCCATAGGTGTATATATGTTTCCTCCTTCCTCACTCTCCCTCCCACCTCCTGCCCATTCCCACCCCCTAGGTAATTACAGATCCCCAGTCTGGGTTCCCTGAGTCAAACAGTGAATTCCCATTGGCTATCTATTTCCAGTTAGTGTATATGCTTCCGTGCTGCTCTTTCCATTCATCTCTCCCTCTTCTCCTGCACCCTTGTCCATAAGTCTGTTCTCTATATCTGTGTCTCCATTGCTGCTCTGAAAATGGGATCAGTACCATCCTTCTAGATCCCATATGTATGCATTAATACACTGTATTTGTGAACCTAGAGCCTATTATACAGAGTGAAGTAATTCAGGAAGAGAGAACTTGATTTTAATGAGAGAATCTAGAGAGTAGAAAATGATCTTGCATTCTGACTGTATGAAATTCAAGAAAGGAAAAGAAATTAGGAAGAAAATAGTCTTAGTTGGAATGAGTGTATCTATAAACAACAGATGAGAGGAATGAATTCATTTTTATCTCTAAGGAGTTTATTTGCACTTTGCGTTGTTGAGAACAACTCCACTGATCCCTTGCAATCTAACTGGCTACATGGTGCTTTTTGGCACCAGTATTTTCTTTCAGGGTTCTAAGCTAAATAAAATATCAAGGCCATCTTGGACTTCTTCGAGAATATTTTGGTCTTTTAAAAAGTACGACTCAATAATTTCTGCGGAAAATGAATGAACAAACAAAGCAGGGTTCCATTTATTTCGAGTTGGTTCTCAGGACTGGGAGAGAAACAAAACTTTGGTTCAGCTACAAATTATATTATTTTCAGATTGCAGCAAATTAGAGCCACTTGTTATGGGTTTTAATTCACAGTTCAGATTTGGCATTTATACACACAAGGACATTTTGGAGACAAATTCTGATGGTGACTTTAAAGAATATTTCCAGGTCTTTACTGAACATTTTCACATATAAATGGACTGTGCTAATGTGTTTGACTAAGAGTTATGATTGGAATCGTTCTAAGATCCATTCTGCTGCTGCGCAAATAGATAGAACTTAGGTGTCTTTATGTTCCACTAAATATTGCTAGTAAAATTCCTTGTGTTATTAACATATCATAAAATAATATTTGCTTTTGAGTCCACTAGATTCAAGAAACATAAAAACTGCACTACTTCAGATTTAATTGACCACAAGGTTAGTCTGCACTGATAAAAATCTGAATTATAGAGGAGTTTAAAAGAAATGCTGCTTTTTCACTCTACTGCAGGTCCCTAATAGATTATTAAAGGAAATGGATATGAATAATTTGTTGTGAGCCCTGCTGTAATAATGTCCTTGGGTGTGTGCCATGAAACTACCTTATGAATAAGGTCAATATAAAATAAGGTCCTTTTGGTGACTTAGAAATTAAATGTTTCAACTAGTGTCCAAGACAAATATGTCCCATTTCCTGTCTCTAGTTAACAGAATTACTGTCGTTTCCCTGATATTTGGCATCTGAAATTTCTCTTTTACACAAATCTTTCAAACACATCTTGTTCAGTTTCTTAAGCTTTTTTCTCCCAGATAGTAAACACATTTATTTCAACCTAGATCTGATACAATGATCACAAATATTAAGATGTGTGTTATCTAAATTAATAATGTTATACTGTACAACCTGGGCTTCCCAGGGGGCTGCTAATAGTAAAGAACCTGCCTGCCAGTGCAGGAGACATAAAAGACACAGGTTTGATTCCTGGGTCAGAAAGGTCACCTGAAAGAGAGTATAGCGACCCACTCCAGTGTTCTTGCCCGGAGAGTCTCATGGACAGAGGAGCCTGGTGGGCTATGGTCCATAGGGTCGCAAAAGAGTCAGACACAAGTGAAGTGACTTTATTTGAGCACACGGCTAGCACAGTACTTTATTTAAGCCCCCCAAATCAAAACAAAGCGAAACCAACTATAGAGTCCGGATCCCTTCTTCACAAAGAGAAGTGCCAGACCCAGAATCTCCCCAGCTCCCCAGTCAGACCCGAAGCTCTGGTTTCAGCTCACCTTCAGATCCAAAGCTCAGTACCTACTGGTGACACCTACGTGTCACCAAAGAAAGGGAACGTGAAGCAGGAAAGATGACATGTGTCTTTGAAGTCACTTTCTTCTCTCCAATGCTAAAAGTCCTAAATATTGAAAAATTCCTGTTGTGGTTGAACTGTATACTCTTTCCTGGTGCATTTTATGCCAAAGAGCATCACTGCTCTGCTAAAGCATTGAACACGCTCGCTTCAAATTTGCTGTGACTTGCTCTCGTCAGGTTTAAGCACATAATCTGAAGATGGGACATTTCAGTCACCTGCTTTATATAAACTTTCTGAGAGTCAGTAAGGGACAGGCTCACTTTTCCTCTTACCCATAAGAAGTTGGGATTTTTTTTTTTTTTTTTTGCTTCAGTTTTTAGAGCTCCAATGTGGTGTTCTTTGAAACAGAACTTATCACTTATACTCCTGTGAGGGAGCAAAGATGTGATAAGATAAAAGAAATGAAGCTTGGAGTTATCTTTCTAATCCTCATACCTGGGATTACTTTCAAAGAGTGTTTGCTCTTATCTCAGGGGAAATTCTTCTTCCCTTGGACTACAACAGTTCTGGTAAAGTGTTTTAGAAAACATGGTATACTGTTTGTGAAGATAAAAAAAGTATCCATCTTTTGAGAGTCTCTTACATAGAATAATATATCAAATATATTTATTTATTCTTTTAGCCTCTTCTGGACCCCTGCTCCTTTCCCAAAGACAAAGTGTCAAGGGAGAACAAAGAAATTTTTTTTCTCTTTGCTCAAAAGATTGTCTGAGGTGGGCTTTCATCACAGTTTTCAGAGTCCAATCCAGGCTTTATTTTCTGTGTCCATAAGTGATTGCCAGTCAAGTGTGATTGTCTCATAAAAAAGGCCATCAGTTGATCACTTATCCCATTAAGCACATTTTTAAGCTTATCTTGCCTTAAGGTATTATATAGAAAGAAATGAACACATAGGTTATCTTCAGCCTAAATATTTCAGACAAAAGTCAGCTTTACCATGAAAGAAAGTGATATTCAAAGTGACTGAAGTGATATGCTCATTTACTGCTCTTAAAAGGAAGAAGGTTTGATATAAATACCATACTACTCCAAGTAGCAATAGAGGAAAAAAAAAAAAATTAAAACAAACAAACAATATTTCCTCAAAAACAAGCAATCAGAAGCAAACTTATTAAGAGTTTCAAGGACAGAGCACGTGTATGTTTCAGTGCTGAAAAGAATAAAAAAATTTCTTACAGCTGGAGCACAGTTCTGTTGTAATCAACAGAAGGACACATGTAGGACGTTAGAGTGGGGTTTTCATTTCTGGGAACACATGTTTTGTTATTTTTATGAGATTTTAAACTTAATATCATGTGTATATGCAAAAATCAGAATTCTTGCAATTTTTTTTTTTTTTTTAAGTTCAAATTTGTGCTGTGCTAAGTCACTTCAGTTGTATCTGCCTCTTTATGATGCTGTGGACTGTTGCCCGCCAGGCTCCTCTGTCCATGGGATCCTCCAGGCAAGAATACTGCAGTGGGTTGCCATGTCCTCCTCCAGGGGACCTTCCCGACCCAGGGATCAAACCCAGGTCTCTCAAGTCTCCTGCGTTGGCAGGTGGATCCTTTACTACTAGTCCCACCAAGGAAGCCCAAGTTCAAACCTACATTCTTCCAAGTTGCATCACCATTGCTAGATTTGATTGAAAGCTTTGGAGAATCTAAGAATCAAGCATCAAATAAAGACTTCCCCCAGTCTTCCCAGGTTTCTATAGAAAAACTAAAGGAAAAATATTGCTTATGTCTATTAGAAATAATTAGAAGAGCATCCCATCTTCTGAGGGGGGTGATTTGTTTCTTATGAGTTAAATGTATCTTTATTTTTTACGTTAAGAGATACCTGAAATGCCTTTGCTAGTAATTTAAATTATACTTTATTTTGAATGAAGCCTAAAATTTAACTTGCTGCATCACAACCAAACAGCATTGATTCTGTCCAATATAATTTAGAGATATTAATGTGCTTGCTACTACTTTGTTTAGGCTTTATTTTACTACCTTATCAGTGCTGATTTTACATTAATTGATATTTTGCGAAAAATTATACCTCAATATTTATGTAGATCTTGAGCCAAGAGTATAAAAATTCTTCTAAACTCCAAATGCTTTCCTTTATAGAACTTTCAGGAAAGTGCATTACTCAAATTATATATAGGGAGAAATATGCATAGGAAGTTACTTTATTCTTCTTTACAAATTTAAGATGAACCAAATTACCTTAAATAGGACTTACAGAAAAGTAGAGCGGGGAGTTGGGGGGGGGGCGGGGACTTAACACAAATGTGAATTACCTAAGATGTGTTACTTTCCATTCAGTAAATAGTAAGTAGTTCTTCCTGCTGAGTACTATGCTGCCTGCCATAGACAGAAGGAAAAAAGAATGAGATGACCCTTGACCTTTAAGAGTTAATTGAATAGCTTCAAATCGATAAGGAAAAGACAGACTCACAAGTTATCTACAAATGAAAGGAAATGTTCCTCAAAATGAACTGCTAAGGTAGCAGGGGCTTGAAAAAGTAGAACAGGATCTGTTAAACCTGGGCCTTGTCAGTCCAGGCCTGGAAAATGTGAACTGGCCTTGAAATGATGGATGACGTGGGCAGGAAGGAATGTGAGGAAAGCCATTCATGGCCAGGAGGGTTCTGTGGGGCAGATGCTGAGATGAAGTTTTAGGCCAGATGTGCATTAAAAATGAATGACAGATAGGCAGCTCAGGACCGGGCAGGGAGAGAAACTGAGCTAGGACATGGTGACAAAGCCTCTCCCAGCCCTGCAGGAAGACTGGGGCCAGCCAGCCTTCCCCATAAGAGAATCCTGAATCTGCCAAAGTGGACCTTTTGACCCTTTCTTGATTGGTCTTCAGGAGTGAGAGAGTTTGCCTTTGGCCTTGGTGGTCTTTGGAAACTGAGGCTGATGGATCCTGAAGTTGCTGAGACCCGAGGGTGTCTGTCGAAGATCTTACCCTCAGCTGAGTACACAGTCCTTACCTACAGGGAGATGGGGACTGTTCACGTCCACATCTGCTAACCTTTCCTTGTATGAGAAAGAGCACAGGCGAAACGCTGCAGGAGAGATTCAGCAAGATGGTGTTTGAGGGTGGGAGTCCCTAGTAAGGACCTCCTGGAGGTGAGGGTCACTGCTGCTGCTGATGAAGAAGTAGGAGGGCATCGTGGGAGGAGCTCGAGTGCCTGCCTGAGAATCTTGTCTTCAGGAGGGAAGCCGTGTGAAATAAACAAGAGTGTGCTGCTTTTTCTTTCTCACGGCAGCACTCTAGAAAGATGCCAGGTAGTCTGTTACAGTCTCTGTGTCTGTTAGGGAAAAGTGGGGAGATGGGGGAAATAAGATGATTATTCTCTTGAAAATGATTCTTGGGTTTAGATATTAAAGGTAGACTCTTAAGAGTAAAACCATCCCAAATCAGTAAAATACTTCAGCAAAATGTTCCTTGAACAAATGCGTTTGTGCGAAAGAGGCCATCAACTAAACAGATTATTAAAAACAATTAATGTTCGTGTCTGGTGTCATCCTATCATTGGCACATTCTTATCTGTTCAATAAATCTGTTTATTTTCCATTTTCTGAATATCCACTAAGTTCCCAAGGTGAATGAAATGGGCTCCCTGTTGTGAATAGCTCACGATGTAATCATGAAGACAAAAACCAAAAACAGATAACTTGTGTGTATGTATGTGTCAGTCGCTCAGCCGTGTCCAACTCTCTGTGACCTCATGGGCTGTAGCCTGCCAAGCTTCTCTGTCCATGGAATTCTCCAGGCAAGAATTCTAGAATGGGTTGCCATTCCCTTCTCCAGGGGATCTTCCCAACCCAGGGATCAAACTCAGTTCTCTTGCATTGCAGGAAGATTCTTTACCCTCTGAGCTACCTGGGAAGCCAAAGAGAACTTGTAACAGAGTATTCTCAGCCCTGGAGAGAAGCAAGGAGAAGATGCTGGGAATCCACAGAGAAGAATGGGAACCCTTTCCTTGGAAGTAGCTGAGGGCTTCTTGTTCCCTGATAAAGTGATGAGGAAACATTGAAAGCAGATTATATTTTTATAATCTGCATTTATATTTTATAAAGCAGCATTTATATTTTACAAAGGTTACCTGGTGACTGTTGGAATGTAGAACAAAGCCTGGTGAGACTGGAAGTAGAAAATCAATTAGGGAAGGTATTACAAGAGCTTTGATGGTAAAAGCTGGGAAAAATGAAAGTATGATTAATTGAGCATTTACTGTACACCCAGCTCTGTTCTAAATTATATATATGTGTGTGTGTGTGTGTATACTCACATATGCATATACATGTATATTTATATGCAATTAAATTTTTACAACAAAGGTTAAATGAATGATAAGTTATTTGCATTTTGTCTATAATTATGCCAGTTCATTGTTGATTTATAACATTGGCAAGCTCAGGCAATTAGGAACTGTGACGGATTGACATTTGTAAATATAGCAATTTTAATATTATTCAAGAATGAAATCTTGTCAATTGTGACAAATTGGATGAACCTAGAGGGTATTAAGCTCAGTGTTATAAGTCAGACAGAGAAAGAGATATACTGAATAATTTCACTTATGTGTGGAGTCTAAAAAAACAAAACAAATGAACAAACATAAAATGGAAATAGTTACAGATACAGAGAACAAACAGGTGGTTGACAGAGAGGAGGGGATGGAGGGAGAAAATAAGTAGGTGAAGGAAATTAAGAGGTACAAACTTCCAGTTGCAAAGTAAATGGGTCAGGGTATGAAATGCACATCGTGGGGAATATAGCCAATAATTTTGTAGCATTTTGGTATGGTGACAGATGGTAACTAGACTTAGGATGGTGATCATTTTGAAATGTGTAGAAATATTGAATCATTGTTTTGTATGAGAAAAACTAACATAGTATTGTAGGTCAATTACTCATCACAAACAAATTCATAGAAAAAGAGATCAAGATCTGTGGTTAACAGAGAAAGGGGGTGAGGGGAGGAGGGATTGAATGAAGGCAGTCAGAAATTCATAGACGTCCAGTTATATGATAAATAAATACTAAGGATGTTGTATGCAATATGATAAATAAAATTAACATTGCAGTCTGTTATAGATGAAAGTTGTAAAGAGAGTAAGTTCTAAGAGTTCTAATCACAGGGAAAAATTACTTTTTTTCCTGTTTCTTTAATTGTGTATGCATATCAGATGATAGATATTCACTGAACATATCGTGGTAATCATTTCATGATGTGAGTCAAATCACCATGACTCACCTTAAACTTATACAGTACCATACATCAATTAAAACAAAACAAAACTGGAAGAAAAAAAAAATGAGTATAGCAATTTAAAAGAGTAATGAGAAATGATTCCTTATATAATGATATTTATTTGACTAAGTAAATCCTTTAAATCATACAATATTTTAGAAAAATAAATAAGCGAGCCTTTTTGAAGGCTATGGATCACTAAGACAGTTGATCAGGAAATTCTTGAAGAGGTAAAAATTAATTGTCTTGTTTCTTTCACTGTGCATGTGTGCTAAGTCATTTCAGTCATGTCCGACTCTTTGTGACGCTATCAACTATAGCCCACCAAGCTCCTTTGTCTATGAGATTCTCCAGGCATGAATACTGGAGTGGGTTGTCAAGCCCTTCTCCAGAGGATCTTCCTGTCCCAGGGATCGAACCCGTGTCTCATGTCTTATGCATTGGCTGGTGGGTTCTTTACCACCAGCACCACTTGGAAAGTCCTTTTATCACTGTACTTCTGTTTTATTGGGCAGCATTTATTTAAGCTGTAAAAATCATTTGCTTCTTATCTGCATGTATATACTCCAAAAATTTGAGGAAAGATACAAAGAAGATAGAAAGAACCAAGACCGTCCACCTCAATATGCTTGCCGTCCACCTCAATATGCTTGCCGTCCACCTCAATATGCTTGCCGTCCACCTCAATATGCTTGAACAGTAATATATAGAATGTTAATATACTTACTTAGAGAAGGAAAAAATAGCCTAGGAAAAATAGCCTTAATATACGGATAACCACTGACATAGTAACAACCAATATCCGGCTTGTTCTGTGAGAGAATGTGTGTGTGTGTGTGTGTGTGTGTGTGTGTGTTCAGTCTTGGTCGAAAGCCTTAGAAGAAGGAGATTCAAGGGAAGGAAGGATAAAAGAAGGAACACAAAATATATTAGCATGTATAGAGAATCTAAACACATATTGTAATACCCATTCACTTCATCACTCATCACTTATCCGCTCATTGCATTTGTCCCTCACACTATACTGATGTATGTATCTGTGTATGTGTGCAGCTGTGCATGCATGTACTTTTAGTTCATTCATAGTATGTGTGTATATTTGCTGTTCCTCTTACCCTCTTCCACTAATTAGAAAGTAAACTCCTGGAGGCTGAGCTTTTCCACGTTCCAGACTGTCTTCCAGTATTGAAAATAGTATCTGGCACATGCTAGATAATCAGTATTGATTAGATGCTGAAAGAATGAGATACACATATTATCTCATTCTATCTCATATTCAGGGAAAGAAGCAGTCTTTTTCTTCCTTATATCTGATTACACTGAGGTTCAGAGAAGTTGAATTGCTTGCTCAAGATCTCTAAACTATGGAGCTAGTTTTTGAAACCATGTTCGAAAGCCCACATTCTTTGTGTTCTAAAACAATGCTTTCTAAGATGTTAAACAATCATGTCCCATTGGACTTTTCTTAAACTGATGTGATTTTGTGTGATAATGAAACATCCAGTGGAGTGATGGTGTGCCAGCTGAAAAATCTTTAAAGATAAATTTATGGTTTATAGCATCTTTATTTTTTTAAAAAAATCTCTCAAAAGTTAATTGGAAATAAGCATCTTCAATTTTGTGGCAAGTAATAATGCAAATAAATTTAAAAGTTGTAATGTAATAAGTATACCTACACCAAACTTTTTGTCATATGTAGAATAATCATAGAAAACATACTGAATTTTGAATTACATAAAGTCAATGTTACTTATTACCATTTTTTGTGATAAAACATAATCAACTGGTAAGAAAAAGAGATCAGAGGATTTTTTTATGGTCATTGTTTTTGACATCCTGAGCAAGTCAGTTTATTAATTATCCCTTTTCATGACTAGCACCAAAGTGAAAATACTTGAATGGTATCTCTGGGGTGTTAGAGAACAAACAAGACTCCTATGAGTCGAACAGAGGCTGATGAATTAAGTTATGAACTCTTTTGAAAATCACAAAAGACAGATGCCCAAATGTACCTGTCTATGATCACCTTATGTTTTACCAAACTTCTGGTTTGGTAGTAATCACATGAGATGAATGGCTCTTAAGACCACTGGTCAGTATAGTAAGATGGTCCTGGGGAATCAATAGGATGAATCATGGTTAATTTAGTTTTCACATATAACCATGAACTGAGTTTCTGAAAGCTGTCTTTCTATGTGTACTTGTATTTCCCCCAAGTTGTTGAAATCCTTCCAAGTTAATAGTGATCAGGATACTCATAATTTTTAAATCAATTCCATAGTTGTTAGTAGGGCTGCTGTTTGATTAAAATGAAGCAGAAGAGATAAAGCTGTGTCATGAATGTGTACAATTAAAAGGCTTCATGTCTGCTTCCTCGTTGTTCTAATAAAAGAAAAGATATATCCTCGTTTACACGATGTCTAATGTCTCACAAGTACTTACACACAGTCACTAAAGAATATTGGATTCCATTAGTTTATATTATGCAACTGTCTTGCTGCAGATTATTTTTTATTATTATCCATTAATTCTGATAGAGTTTCTCTGCCTTTATTAAAGATTTAGTATTTCCTTTTCACTGAAAGCATCTTGGTCACTTGGGCTTGTGTGTATACACACATACACATATGTGACTTTTACATCTTCTCTTTCTTCCCTGCTTGTTCTCTTCCTGTCTTGCTCCGTATCAGAGGACAATTGCATAAGGATTTCTCTTTAGAATATTTTTCGAATTTACAAAGTGTCATTGGTATTTGCCATTCCTGATTCTGTAATTCCATTAACATCTGTAACCTAAGCTATGTTGAATATGTAAGCATGTTTCTACCTGTCCATATTTATAAATCTATAACAAAACACTTAATTCTATTTGAAACCATTTTTACACTTTCTACTAAATATGTTTAGCTCACAAATTCCTTTTTTAATGACACTTGCAAGTTGGACCCAGTTTTGCTCCAAAAAATTGGATTTATTGCATTCCCTACCTGATTTCTGCTAGCATTTTCAACAAAGAGATATCCGCCTCATTCCTCCTTTACATGGTTAAGAATATTGGAATCTCAGTGAATTTTTTTGTTGTTGCTGCTGCTTTATTTCAACTAATGCATAATCTGCTAACAATACTTGGCCATTTGAAACATCACAGAAATTGATATCATGCAAATTCCCTCACCTAAATCCCCTATCCTATAGATCACAGACCAGATATTTGATATTTTACCTCTTTGGGACCCAGTTTTTTCATTTGTAAAATGTAGATAATAAAAATTACCTACTTTATTAAATTATGAACACTTAATAAGGTAAATATGGAAAACAAGTAATATCAAGCCTGACCTGTGTCTAATATTAGTCCTTACTGTTTTTCTGAATGATTGCTGGGATCTTTAATTTTTCAGAAACAAAAGTATTTTTTCACCAAGAAATCATAGTTTGGCATTCAAGTTATTTGTAGAAGTTCAATTATTCTGCTTGATTGAAAGAGTAAATGGTAATTTTTATTTCCTGGAATCATCATGAAAGATGTCAGAGGTATGAGTTTCTATTACAGTAAACAATGATGCTAATTATTTATATTTTTCACACTTTACCAACTTCCTTTCCCAAGTCAAAAAGAATATATATATATATATATATATATATATATTCCAAAAGTGATTGTATTATATGCTCTAATTTGTAACTGCGATATCTTTACTTCCATTTGACCATAATAATTAGGAAGGGGCATTATATGCTTGGAGTTTCCCAGGTGATACTAGTGTTAAAGAACCTGCTTGCCAATGCAGGAGATGTGAGAGACACAGGTTCAATCCCTGGGTCAGGAAGATCCCCTGGAGGAGGGCCTGGCCACCTACGCCAGTATTCTTGCCTAGAGAATCCTGTGGACAGAGGAGACTGGCTGGCTACAGTCTTTAGGATTGCAAAGAGTTGGACACAACTGAAGCGATTTAGTGCGCAGCACAGCACATAATGAGGTTAGAGGCAGGGGAAAAGTGAAAGTGAACGTGTTAGTCGCTCACTCGTGTCCAACTCTTTGCAGCCCCATGGACTGTAGCTCGCTAGGCTCCTCCATCCATGGAATTTTCCAGGCAAGAATACTGGAGTGGGTTGCCATTTCCTTCTCCAGGGGTAGAGGTAGTGGAGGGATCCCCCCCCCCAAAAAAAGTAGACTCTGTATTGCTGATCTACCTATGCTGCAGATGTTAAAGATCTGAAAAACAAAATGATGTCGTGTGTTAATTCTCCCTCAAGCCCTAAAGGAGCTCACCCTTTCTAGATCAGGTATCAGATGCAATGGTGTGTCTTTCCCCCCGTGCCTCTCTCGTTTTCTTTAAGCACAAAAATATATGCCTTAGCTCAAGGGGAGGACGCCTTTCCTCAAGCTAGCAGACTGCATAGCTGTTGACTCCAATACATTTCTACACCTATTTTAGAGACAGAATTCTGTGCATTTCTGAGATGTGTGTGTAGTTTCAACATTCCTTTCAAGATCAGTCTCCAAGTTTACAAGAGGCTGGTCTCTGAGCTATAGGATGGGGAATCAGGTACCATATCCTGCACGTGTGTGTGTGTGTGTGTGTTCTTGAACCTATTGCATTGGTCCTACACAACTAAAATTCAGATGTAACTCACTGAATGAGTTAACTGTCAGAAATTATCAAAGTTTTCTATACATTTTTGATTATTAGTCATTTCCTTATGGTGGTATATCTCACAGTGACTTTTATTTATTATAGTATTTTACTATCTATTTTATTTCTTTATGTTTATTTAGGAAAACGAAAAATAAAGTTACTTTACATACCAATTCCCAATCCAGATTTAAAAATGACATCAATTTCTTTTTTCCCCTCTCTCCTTAAAAACTAAAATCAGATAGCAGATTTATCATTTCAGAAAATGTTCTGTTTTGGATTGACTTTGGACTGGATTGCGTGGTAGCATGATTCTAGGAGCCATGACTATCCAAGTAACAGACTAATTGATAGATTAACATTGCCGCAACATAAGTGCAAAATCAATATAGCAGCTGTGGGAGACAAAGTCAGCTTAGATTTGATAGGCCTCTAAACTTACGGCAGTGCAACCACTTCCCCTAAAAATTTTACGCCTGAAACCACCAAGAATCACCCTGCTCTTTCTAAGCCTGCCTCCGACAGTTTTTCTGTCTAGTTTCATTCATTTAGCCACAATAACCTTCACTCCGCTTCAAGGCTGCCCGGAGGCGTCCTATATCCAGCTTGTGTCGGGGTGTCTTGATGCACTTCTAAGCATGAAGTCTTGCAGTTTCCTGGAAGCTTGGCAAAGACAGCCGCGGGTTATTAGATGAAACGGACCACAATACCTAGAGTAAGTGTTCAAATTCCATCCCTTCTGCAAAAGCATGTGTGCCCTAGGCAAGAACCCAATTTGCTCCCCCTAGGGCCAGCTTTGAACAAGTCCTCTTTTCCCTCCGTGCTTGAATTGGAATGTTGTTGGCACCACAGAATCTGCAATAACATTACATCTCTTGAGAGATCATATGCCCTTATTAAAAACAACTACAATCTATAACTACTGTTACGTCAGTCAGATTTCTCCTTTAAATAAAATCATCGTACAGGATGGAGGCTAAATTCAAAGTTTCATTTTGCCCACATTTTAGTGAGTTATGTGAAGGAAAGTAAAGAGGTTATACATTTAGATTTACTTCTGTGTTTCTAGCCAGCACAGTTACATTGGAAAAATGTAAGCACTAGATTTCAGAACTATCTGCAATTCAAGATGCTCTATAAAATGTGTTCTCTTTAATGAGCTCTGCATTCCATCCACTGTTGAGCTATACATCAGCTGCATGCCCCTTCCTTTCAACATTCAAACTGTTTAGCTCCCACTAATAGGTACATTAAAAAGAATCTTCCTACAAATATGAACGAAGATATCATAGCTATATGCACTTCTGCCTATGCTCACACTTTTTAAAATGCTCCTAAGAGAAATCTTTGCAATGATAAACTGTAACCCTTTTTGTGCAGTGTTTGCTAATGGAGAAAGACATGAGGTGTGTGTGTGTATGTTTTTTTTTTTTTTCTGTACATAACTATAGCATCAAGATGCTATTGAGTAGGGAAAAAACATGGGGAGTTGGAATAACCACTATATGGTAATGGACATAGGGTGTTAATAAACTGTTTCACTTCCTGCATGCCTTTGAATGTTTCTGTTGAAAAAGAATGAAAATAATCTTTAATTTTTTTAATTTAATCATGGTGATGTAACAGTGCTTTGAAAACAGTGATGTATATTGTTAGTGCTTTGAAGGAAGTTTGAAATACTACAAAAATAATTTAAATTAACAGAGAAACAGTAATCTTAAGAAAAAAATTTAAAAGGCATTTTTTTATTACCTTGTGTTTCAAATCATTTTCAATCCCTTTATTTAAAAGAGTGTTACTTCTTTACTAAAAAGGAGAAAGGTATTTGAACTCCAGAGTAAAATTCATCTAATTTTTTTCTATTAAGAAAGAAAGAAAAAGAGAAGAGAGAAAGAAAATCATTCTCTTAAAGAGACACTTTTTAAAAAGCTCTCTAATTGTATTCCTAATAGAGAATTCTAAAATGTTCTTGCTTTATATTATTTTTAACATAATTACAAAAATACATCTTTCTAAATAGGTTTAATTATGAGCAATCCTGGAAAAGTCCATATGAATTGTGTGTTACCTTCTAGGTTATACGTCTTGAGAAAAGAATTATTTAGCTGAATGCTAATGCTGCTGCTGCTAAGTCGCTTCAGTCGTGTCTGACTCTGTGTGACACCATAGACGGCAGTCCATGGTGCCTACCAGGCTCCTCCGTCCATGGGATTTTCCAGGCAAGAGTACTGGAGTGGGGTGCCATTGCCTTCTCCGTGCTGAACGCTAATACTCATAGCTAATAACAAAGAAACCACTATATGCACACATATATATATGGTTTGCTTCAGATGTCAAGCTCGAAAGCAGTGCCTGAGCATTCTCATCTTTTCTAGATTAGTAGAGTACTTTACCTATAATTGTCCACACAGTATGTTGGTTAACTTTTGAGGGCAATAAGCAGAGAAGAAATATTCTATATTTTCTGGGTAAAAGTAAATATCTTTTTATCATGATTATCACAAAATTATATATTGATAGATAATTCATATATAATATGAACAGAGAAACATGTTGACTCTTTTTCATGTGGAAACACTGATACTTATATGTGATGTCTCTTTTAAACAAAAAATTTCCTCTTGCTGTTCTAAATAGATTCATGCATACTCATTCTCTTTCTCTCTTACACATATACACACACTCTTTCACATAAATTTTCTCTATTGTAGAGCGTATTGGTTTAGATAAATGCTTCACAAAAAACAACAGCATTAAAGGTAATTTTTAAGATTCTTAGTACCATGAAACTGTTTAGATTTTATTTCCATAAAACCATTCAAATTTTACATAATAGAAACAAAGTATATAAATTAAACCAGTCTATGTGCTTATTACTAAAATGTTGTGGTTTTTTCCTCTTTATTTTAGCACATTGATGTCTGATACTCTCTTCCGGACTTTGTACGTTTTTAGATAGGGTTTACATTATTTGTTTTATTTTGAATTTTGCAACTTGAAGGTCTTTTGCAGGACTGTGTATATCAGACAACTATCAGATCAGATCAGATCAGTCGCTCAGTCGCGTCCGACTCTTTGCGACCCCATGAATCGCAGCACGCCAGGCCTCCCTGTCCATCACCAACTCCCGGAGTTCACTCAGACTCACGTCCATCGAGTCAGTGATGCCATCCAGCCATCTCATCCTCTGTTGTCCCCTTCTCCTCTTGCCCCCAATCCCTCCCAGCATCAGAGTCTTTTCCAATGAGTCAACTCTTCGCATGAGGTGGCCAAAGGACTGCAGTTTCAGCTTTAGCATCATTCCTTCCAAAGAAATCCCAGGGCTGATCTCCTTTAGAATGGACCAGTTGGATCTCCTTGCAGTCCAAGGGACTCTCAAGAGTCTTCTCCAACACCACAGTTCAAAAGCATCAATTCTTTGGCGCTCAGCCTTCTTCACAGTCCAACTCTCACATCCATACATGACTACAGGAAAAACCATAGCCTTGACTAGATGAACCTTTGTTGGCAAAGTAATGTCTCTGCTTTTGAATATGCTATCTAGGTTGGTCATAACTTTCCTTCCAAGGAGTAAGCGTCTTTTAATTTCATGGCTGCAGTCACCATCTGCAGTGATTTTGGAGCCCAGAAAAATGAAGTCTGACACTGTTTCCACTGTTTCCCCATCTATTTCCCATGAAGTGATGGGACTGGATGCCATGATCTTCGTTTTCTGAATGTTGGGCTTTAAGCCAACTTTTTCACTCTCCACTTTCACTTTCATCAAGAGGCTTTTTAGTTCCTCTTCACTTTCTGCCATAAGGGTGATGTCATCTGCGTATCTGAGGTTATTGATATTTCTCCCAGCAATTTTGATTCCAGCTTGTGTTTCTTCCAGTCCAGCGTTTCTCATGATGTACTCTGCATATAAGTTAAATAAACAGGGTGACAATATACAGCCTTGACGTACTCCTTTTCCTATTTGGAACCAGTCTGCAAAGGAGAAAAGGAAAGATATAAACATCTGAATGCAGAGTTCCAAAGAATAGCAAGAAGAGATAAGAAAGCCTTCTTCAGCAATCAATGCAAAGAAATAGAGGAAAACAACAGAATGGGAAAGACTAGAGATCTCTTCAAGAAAATCAGAAATACCAAAGGAACATTTCATGCAAAGATGGGCTCAATCAAGGAAAGAAATGGTATGGACCTAACAGAAGCAGAAGATATTAAGAAGAGATGGCAAGAATACACAGAAGAACTTTACAAAAAAATCTTCATGACCCAGATAACCATGATGGTATGATCACTGACCTAGAGCCAGATATCCTGGAATGTGAGGTCAAGTGGGCCTTAGAAAGCATCACTATGAACAAAGCTAGTGGAGGTGATAGAACTCCAGTTGAGCTATTCCAAATCCTGAAAGAGGATGCTATGAAAGTGCTGCACTCAATATGCCAGCAAATTTGGAAAACTCAGCAGTGGCCACGGGACTGTAAAAGGTCAGTTTTCATTCCAATCCCAAAGAAAGGCAATGCCAAAGAATGCTCAAACTATTGCACAATTGCACTCATCTCACACGCTAGTAAAGTAATGCTCAAAATTCTCCAAGCCAGGCTTAAGCAATATGTGAACCATGAACTTCCTGATGTTCAAGCTGGTTTTAGAAAAGGCAGAGGAACCAGAGATCAAATTGCCAACATCTGCTGGATCATGGAAAAAGCAAGAGAGTTCCAGAAAAGCATCTATTTCTGCTTTATTGACTATGCCAAAGCCTTTGACTGTGTGGATCACAAAAAACTGTGGAAAATTCTGCAAGAGATGGGAATCCCAGACCACCTGATCTGCCTCTTGAGAAATTTGTATGCAGGTTAGGAAGCATCAGTTAGAACTGGACATGGGACAACAGACTGGTTCCAAATAGGAAAAAGGATACAACTATAAATGTTAATAAATCTGCCAGTAATATGATTCCCTGGTGGCTTAGACAGTATAAAGTCTTCCTGCAACACAGGAGATCCAGGTTCAATCCCTGGATTGGGAAGATATCCTAGAGAAGGAAATGGCAACCCACTCTAGTATTGTTGCCTGGAGAATCCCATGGACAGAGGAGCCTGGTAAGCTACAGTCTACAGGGTCACAAAGAGTTGGATACAAACGAGCAACTAACATTTTCAGTTTTAATATGTATATTGAGTTTATTACATATATGGTAGAAATTTAATTCTCTTAGATTTTAAAATAAATCCAGATTTAGTGATTAACAGTAAATTTTTTTGAAATTTATATCTATGTACATGTATTTATACACACATACATATGTAGTCATATTGTTATTCTCATGAAAAAATTGACAGTTGTTATACAAGTAACTTATGAAGCATATAAGCTAATCATTTCCCTTCATTATGTATAAATTGGCTGTGCAATTTTGCTATGTAAACATAACGTTCAGTGTAATCTTATAGCCTTTCAAATGGTTTCTGCACTCAAAAAGAAAGTCTTGAATTATATTGTATATGTTACCAATATTGGCTTCCCTGCAAGGTTGAGCAAACAGAAAATAAAATGAAAACATCTGCAGAAAGTGATCCCAGTATGAAATATTGCCATAACATTTCATTCGAATCAAAATCACTGTTTACTTTCAATATTAAGACCTGTAGTAGGTAAGACTGCTGGCTGAAAATTAAAAGCTAATCTATTGAAAACTGTGGTCAAGAGATGTATCGTCTACATTTGAACATTTGTTAAATAAATAATGAAACATAAGAAAGAAACCAAACCCTTCCAGAAACCCTTGGATTTTATTTATACCTTGTTGCCCAGACCAGAGGGCTCCTACTCTCATAGCTGTGCTGATTTGGCTGTCCCTGGCCTTAGCTGATGCCCACCAACATGCGAGTCATTGTTTTTAAAGAGCTTGGAGATGCCTTTAGCGGGAAAGTTGATTATATATCACCCAACTCTGTGTTTTGTGAAGTACTACTCATTTCGGCTTTTTGAACTCCTTTTATTTCACAACAAATCTACAGTAAATCCTGTTCCAATTCCCAATGCAATTTGATGAATTACCTTCTCAGGATTTCATTATAAATGTGTTGTAAAGGGCTACTGCAGAGACTGAGGTGTTTTGAAATAACAAATAGGTACCTTTGAGAAGCTGTACATCTAAATGGCTTGAGGTCTTCGTGTTCCATGGAGTGGTTCCTCAGATCATCTGCTCTATTAATATTAGGCAGAGTAATTTATTATTAATTCAAAGCACAGTGCTTTGCCACTGAAGAAGAATTCCACCTTGTGTGTACAATGGACTGCCGGGGACCAGCCCCGGCTGATCCAGGGTATTCGAAGCAGGGACGGCGTCGGTGACCTATTTATTTAAATATTTTATCAAAGATATAAAAAGTAATAGAATGAGGATAGCTCAGTAGGAAAATTAAGCAGAGAAAAGAGGCTGAGTAGCTTGGTTTACGCGGGAGACCAATAAAACTTCAAGACAAGAAGTTTGCACCACTTACGTAGGCCGCAGGCGTCCTTCCATTCTCCCGAAGGAGAGGAGACACTGAGGCCTCCCCGGTTGGATCTTAGAAGCCCAGGCATAATTAGCAAGCATGGCGGGTTCCATGCTCCAGATGGAGACTCAGCCACAATTTGAGAGAGAGAGCGACATGGGGAGACCAAGTTTCAGTGAACAAGGCCCGCACTTTATTTTCCAAAGTAGTTTTTATACCTTAAGTTGTGCATAGAGGATAATGGGGGAAGGGGTGGAGTCATGCAAGGACAGCAGTTCCTGGTCCTAATCGAAGCCAGGCTTTCAAACTTATCATATGCAAAAGTTCAGGTGAATTACATCATCTTCTGGCCAGGAGGCCTGTTAACATTTTAAGAAACTTATCTTTCTCTAAAGGTGATTATTCCAAAGTCAGGCACCAGCCTCCAAAAAAGCATTGGACAAAGCTGTATTCCTATAGGGCAAAGGTGAGGTGGGCTCAATCAAGAAAATAATTAACTCAAGGGTCCAAGGTTACAAACATTGAGGCTACTACTTACATTTCTATACACCCATTATATCAATCAATACACTGCCAAGGACACAGTAGGTAAGGGGTATGGAGACTTAGCAGCAAACATTGGCCCAATAAGTGAAAAACCCTTCACCAATACAATTTCTGATCAATCTTTTAACTACTCAAAAGAATCTGTGTTTAGACAGTTTAGAACATCTCCTGCCTCTCGCAGTTGGGAGGCTCTGAGCAATCACATGTGGCCGGAAAAACCTATTCAGGTAGGCTAGAGGATTTCCAAAGGAGTTTGTAGGTTGAAACATTGTCACACCCAGGAATTATTAACTGGAGCTGTAAGCTAACTCTTTTTTCAGAGAGGTAGTGGGGGACAGCCCCCCGTAAAGTCAGAAGTGTAGGTGAAAGCACAAAGCAGAAAGTAGGCAGACTCTGGGTTTGGGGGTAAATGCTCGAGAATTTCCAGGGAGACTCCTGAGGCTTGATCCCGCCTTTGCTATGCCAAGCCTCCTTCCTCATGACCTTTGCCATGGGCGGAGCTTGCTCCCCGCAATGGACCCATCATCTAAGCAAACCACAGAATTCGGTGAAGGCTGGTTTGTGATTAAAGGCAGTGAGACGTGGCTTCTAACAATGTGAGATGAGGTGAACTGCAGAGCTATGGAACTTCATTACTTCATAACCATTTCTTTCAAGGACATAAAGGTTCACTTTCTGTGGCAGATTCACAAGAGAATAAACGTAGAGCAAATAGTTTCCCTCTTAAATTCAGACTTGTCAAGGTTTGCTTTATGTTCCCGATTACCCCTATTCATCGTTCTTTCCTGGTACACACATTTAAATGGAATCTAAAGTATTAAAATTACAGGACCGTCCCTCGCCACACGACCTCAGAGTTGATCTAACCAAAGAGAACAAGTCTCTCATCCAACATCACACAGGCTGGAAGTTCTAAGACCGCTTACTACTTTGTATTAATTACCATCCACAATTTCTCATTCTATCAAAGCATCACCACCCTTCAACTTCAAAGGTTTCATAAATCATTATAACATATGTGAGTAATAAGAACTCTCTTCTTAGCAATTAACATAGTGTTCATCGTCTGTCACAAATAGCCTTTCCTAATTGAGGTAATTTTTAGATACACATAAAGTTACTGCAGTTAAGCCCAGTATTGTTAAACTCACTACAATAGAATATTTTTCATCATTAAACAAAAGGAATATGTAAGTTCTGTTGTTGTTGTTGTTCAGTCACTAAGTGGTGTCCAACTCGACCCCATGGACTGCAGCACTCCGGGCTCCTCTGTCCTCCAGTGTCTCCCAGAGTTTGCTCAGATCCATGTCCTTTGAGTTGTTGATGCCATCTATCTCATCCTCTGCCACTGCCTTCTTCTGCTCTCTGTCTTTCCCAGCATCAGGGTCTTTTCCAATGACTCAGTTCCTTGCATCGGATACCCAAAGTACTGGAGCTTCAGCTTCAGCATCAGTCCTTCCAATGAATATTCAGGGTTGATTTTCTTTAGGATGGACTAGTTTGACCTCCTTGCAGTGCAAAGGATTCTCAAGAGTGTTCTCCAGCACTACAATTTAAAAGCATCAGTTCTTTGGTACTCAGCCTTCCTTCTTTATGTTCCAACTCTCATATCTGTGCAATAATTAAGCAAAAGTAACTGAAAATAGTATGTTAGTAG
Source organism: Bos grunniens (assembly GCF_055505025.1). Classification (NCBI taxonomy): domain Eukaryota; kingdom Metazoa; phylum Chordata; class Mammalia; order Artiodactyla; family Bovidae; genus Bos; species Bos grunniens. The sequence goes on from NC_141191.1 coordinate 13,671,156, forward strand.
GAGTTATTATTGTGTCATTTGTGAGTTTCATCAGATTCTATATTGAAAGATTCCTTTACTGAAACATTTTTAACCCTACATTGCTTTATATAAAACAAATACTGATATAAAACAGAGCCTAAAGAGTCTAAATAGGTTTTAAAGTTTTAGTATAAAGAATTCATTGACAAGTTAATATATTTAGGCTGAGTCCAAATGTAAACATAGCCTTAACTCATATTCCTAATATACAACAGCCCAAATAAACCCTTTCAGATTCACAGACCCCTCCCAACGCTACAGCTTTGGGAAATCAAAGTTCCACAAAGCTATAGAAGTGATTCACTATTTTTTTAAATTGAAGTATTGTTCACTTACAATGTTATGTTAATTCAAGTGTACAGCATAGTGATCTGGTATTTTCCTAGCTTATATCCTTATCACTGGAGAAGGCAATGGCACCCCACTCCAGTACTCTTGTCTGGAAAATCCCATGGATGGAGGAGCCTGGTAGGCTGCAGTCCATGGCGTCGCTAAGAGTCGGACACGACTGAGCGACTTCACTTTCACTTTTCACTTTCATGCATTGGAGAAGGAAATGGCAACCCACTCCAGTGTTCTTGCCTGGAGAATCCCAGGGACGGGGGAGCCTGGTGGGCTGCCCTCTATGGGGTCGCATAGAGTCGGACACGACTGAAGTGACTTAGCATAGCATAGAATCCTTATAACACTATTACAAAATACTATTGGCTATATTTCTGAGCCGTACATTACATCACTGTGAATTATTTTATACATAGTGATTTGTATCTCTTAATTCCTTTGCCTATTTTGGTCTTATTGCCCTGCCCCACCCCTCAAATAACCACTAGTTTGTCCTTTGTACATCTGTTTTTTGTTATTGTTGTTGTTAATGTTTAATTTTTTATTTTTCACATATAAGTGAAAACATACAGTATTTTTCATCTTCTATCTGATTTATTTCAGCAAGTATAATATATCTCAGGTCCATCTATGTTTCACAAGTGACAAAATTATTTTTTATGACTGAGGAGAAGGCAATGGCAACCCACTCCAGCACTCTTGCCTGGAAAATCCCATGGACAGAGGAACCTGGTAGGCTGCAGTCCATGGGGTCGCACAGAGTCAAGACACGACTGAAGCGACTTAGCAGCAGCAGCAGCAGTAACCTTAGTCAAGTTTCTATCTTAATATTCTCTAACTATATAAACTGAGTCACTGACAATCGCATAAAGCCTTGTTTACCTACTATTTCTATGTTAATACTATTACTGTATACCCACCCTTTCCCTGAAAACATTAATAATGATGTGAAAATAACATAATACTTCATCTCCAGAGTATCTTTGACCTTTCTATAGAGACAGAAGATTCAGAACACTGCATGAAGAACAGTTCCTTAAAAACCTTTTGAATAAGTACATTTGAATGGACTTATGTAAATATAGATATATGCAGTTATTTCAAGGAAATCTATTTAATGAAAAGTATTTTATTATCTAGCAAACATCCAAAAATATCCAGTAATCACACAACCAGGGATTTTTGGTTGAGCATCCAAATTTGTTATTTCACACTGATTTACCACACACAATAAATTATTCAAGACAATTGCTATTTTATTGCTCATCTATTTCAAGGATTTAAAGAAAGTTAAATGAGACATAATGGCTTGTCTGCTAAAACATCATCTCAAACTGGCATTGCATTTCAGAGTATTTGCTCCTAGAATCATGGCATTCTGGGCCCAGATATTAAACATCCACACTGTTTAAAGTATAAAACAGGGAAGTTTGTTGTAGAAGCTAAAACATCCTTTACTATGAAGTCTGCTTGCTGCTAAGTCGCTTCAGTCGTGTCCGACTCTATGCGACCCCATAGACAGACGGCAGCCCACCAGGCTCCCCCGTCCCTGGGATTCTCCAGGCAAGAACACTGGAGTGGGTTGCCATTTCCTTCTCCAATGCATGAAAGTGAAAAGTGAAAGTGAAGTCACTCAGTCATGTCTGACTCTTAGCGACCTCATCGACTGCAGCCTACCAGGGTCCTCCGTCCATGGAATTTTCCAGGCAAGAGTACTGGAGTGGGGTGCCATTGCCTTCTCCGTGAAGTCTGCTTATTGTCTATAAATAAATACCTTTGTCTCGCACACAGTCTATCCACCATCTTACCACTCAGTGAAATTCTGGTTTAGCATCAGTGTTTAATTTTTCCCATGCTAAATTTTGGACTTATTGAGATTCAGCTGCTGGGAAGTTGAAAGGAATAAGAGATTTTTTTTATTGTTTGGTTTTGGAGAATGGAGGCCACAGGATTTCATGAAGTGACGTGGTGAACTCTCATTTCACTAAAGATCCACATTTTCCTTGTGGCCACAATGCACTTTCCGATGTCTATGGCTTTGTTTTTCCTTTAGTTTTAATAAAGCCAGAGCCAAATCAAAGGGTATTTTTAGGTATGTATTCGCAGGGTAACCTCTCTAAGTGTTTTTGGTGTCTCAAAATTTTATTCTATGCAAATTGTATATTTTCCATTTGGTAAAAAAATATGTTTCCACATCAAGTCAATGAGGACAGTAAAATGTTCTGTACAGGTGGAAAATGTCAGTTTGCCATTGGAATGAGTGTTTTTAATCTTCCTGCCTTGCCAGCTATTGGCTTTCTGAGGTGTAACCATCTGTCCCTTAACTTTTATTCAGTTGTGTTGTTTTAATTCATCACAGAAGACTTTTGGTATTTTATGAGCCTTCACACTTTGACCTGTAATCATCAATCTTACAAGCTTTAATTTGGACAAAAAAGATGAAAAACAGCTGAAAACTGGCTTTCTGAACCAAAATTATCTCTTAACATATATTTTTAAACAGGAAAATTACTATGACAGGTTGATTGCAATTTAAAACATCAACTTTGGATTACAGGTATTTTAAGGTTCATAATTTCCATAATCATTTTTTCTGCCAATGAAAGTGCTTCAAATTTAATTTAAAGTAGCATCTGTATTAATTTTTATAATTTAGAATGAAAGTTGATTGTTTCTAGGGCTTGTAATTCTCTGAAGTGTTGCATATCAAACTGTGCTCTCTGAGAATTCAAATCATAAAATAAAATGAGCATGTTTTCCCCTGCAGGAATTCCATTTGAATCAAGCCCATCTTTAATTCTTGTCAGAATGCACCATTAATAATTTATTAACATTTATTGTAGTTTATACCATAACACCTTAATACACCTTAAGCTGTTTTAAATATGTATACATTATAATTTGAATATTTTTATATAGCTTCTCCAATGCTTGATTCACCAGTTACAAATTTGAATAATCTCTTCATTGTATTAGGTATTATGGGATACCACTCACAGAAATGCAGTTTAAGGAGGAAAAACTGAAGTCAAACTGTTAAGTGCATAATTATGGAGGGATGTGGCATGCTACAATTTTATATCTGCTCATTAGCTTTAATTAAACCATGTCAGTTTTTGAAATCTTTTGAGGCTGCTAGAATGAGTATTTCGGGGGTACTTTTCTGAGTGACTTTAGTTTCAAATCCAGGGATTGAATACAATTTAATACATTCATTGCAATCGGTATTGACAATAGCTATTGCAAGGAAAAAATCTTTGGGTCAAAGTTAATTTCAGAAGGTTATAGTGTTGTCAATTCTACAAAATTGGGAAATGGAAATGTATATTATCGTGTGACATTTTTGTCAGTTCCTGAAATGGCAAATAGTTAGCGATAGAAGGAATGCAGGTCACACCTCTTCTTTCTTTTGATGTGACACTCCAAGACGTCAGACCACCATCCAAACAGAGGAACGCTGAGGTTAGGAAATTATTTTTGCAATCTATTTCTACATTACAGAGCATATGCTCTATTGAATATTTTTCAAGCCTGAGGTATTTGTCCTATAGAAAACAGGATAGAGTAAACATATATATATATACACACATATATATATATATGTTTATTGTATCTCTCTATTTTTGTGTACTATCTTTTGCACACACACACTCATGCATGCACAGACACACGATATTCTGAATTCCTTTGAATGCTGTCTGCAAGTTACTTACATAATTAGGACCATCTGCTCTATTACCAACTTCTTAGAATTGTGGCATTCTGTGATGTGATTGCAAATCATTAAGCATCCTGTTAGAAGAATAAGTATGCATGATACTTCTAAAAGATTCTCAGAGATCTTATAGGGGTATAATGTGAGACCCTGAAAAAGTAATGGATCAGTAAGTATTAATTTCAAAACATCCTTTGATTAGTGAATATTGTCCAACTTTTTACTTATAAATACCACTTCTTTTAACAGTTAAGTAAAATTTAGGGGGATCTTAAAATATAGCTCCTCATGTCCTGTGAAGTACACATTTAAAGAATAACAGCATTGTGGTGGCATAGTCAAAACATCCAATAATGAAATTATCCCTCTTGCTCTTATTAAGGCAAGATACTACTTCTCGACTGACAAGATTTTAGTATTAAATATTGAACTGCAGGCTAAATAAATCCCTTTGTTGTTACTTTGCCATTGTTAAAAATTTGGTTGGTTATAAACATAGCTGATTTCTGAATTTGTTTCTTTTAAAATGTGTAAGTTTGAAAGATGCTTGCAGGGCTGCTTTTTAATCAGTTCAAGAACCAATAGAAATTTCAAGTTTTGTTTAACTTATATTTTAGTTTTTTACTTTTTTCAGATCTAAATACTCTCACATGAGTATTCACACGACCCATATTAAAATGTATACATTTTCTCATAGTTTGTGTTGCTCTTGTTGTTTAGTTGCTAAATCATGTCCGACTCTTTTGTGACCCCACGGTCACAAAAGCCCGCCAGGCTACTCCATCCATGGGGATTTTCCGGCTGGAGTACTCGAGTGGGGTGACATTTCCTTCTCCAGAGGATCTTCCCAACCCAGGGATTGAAACTAAGTCTCCTGCTTTAGCAGATGGGTTCTTTACCACTGAACCAGCTTATGTATTTATATGTAAGTGCATTTACATTATTTCAAGTGTTTTCTGGTCTTCATATTGATGTTATATGCAAATTTAAGAATCATCAAAAATTTTTTTTCTTCATTTGAATGTCTTCTACTAATCTAAAATAAACTCTTCTATCAATCTGGTTGTCTAATACCTCTTCCTTGTATAAGGCGATCTGAAAGGTGATCATAGAAATGGTAGTCATTTCCATTTTCAATATTTATGAATTATCAGTCCATAAGGTGAAACTAAAGAACAAAATTCATGTACAGTGAGGAGGATTCTTAGTGTCTGAGGTATTGACATGGCATGCAGGGCCAGTTTCCTGTACCCACAGATCACACTTGGGACCCCTGCCGGCCAGCTTGTGAATGCCAGACCCTAGACTAAAGTAGGGCCCCTACAGAATGTCCATGTTCTGATGTAATGTCTCTCATCTGTGAAGCTACACAGATATCAGTGTCATTTTAACAAGAGAACAAAAGTAAATCTGGTATATATTTATATATATACACACATAAGCATATGTATATGTATGTATATATAATTTCATATCTAATAATTGTCTTTGTTTAAGTATAATAGGAGTGAAATGCTGATCTAATTTTTCATACCAGAAAGGGACTGACCAGCTATGTTCCTGTCCACCATGACCATTCTACAATTTCCTCCTTTGTCAGGGCTATTGACCCACGTTTTGAGGCAACATTGATACTACCTTGGTCTTTTCCCAACTTGGCATTTAAGCTGTCTGTTGGCAGTGATTTTTTTAGCTTTTCATTTACTAGGAAGAATTACTTTATAAAATTTTAAGGTTGTTATTTATTACAATCTTAAGCACAAATCAATACATATTAATACATTGCTAATAATAATAACACTGACCTGCAGAATGGTATTCTTTCAAAGCAAATAAAAGATGGTTTTCATTTCTTTTCTATTTATTTTTCCTCCACCTACTTGGAAAATCATGACATAGATATGATGACATTAAAACAGTTTATTAATTAATATCATATTTTGAGTATATTGGTGAATAAGAAAATAAATACAAGATAATGTAGCTATGTAGAATCTGCATTTAGTCTAGGCTTTCTGTGGTTAACTGTGAAAGCTGAATTGCTTCTCCTTATTCTTAGCATTTCCCTATGTAGTGCTTCTCTCAGTAGGAGTTATGGCCTCTAGGAAAAAAATTAGATGTGCTTTTAAGAACAGATGAAAAAAAGATTGATGAACTTGAGTGAAATATATGCTATGTAAAGTGTACACTGCAGTTTTCTTTCAACTTTGATACTTTAAAAGCAACGCACAGAGTTTTCTCCAACATCCCTTCCCTCTCTTTGAATGTGCACAGTGGGCGCTGTTCGATAACAACTGGATTTTTTTTCACAGTTTCACCTACAGAACATCTATTGAACTTTACCATAAAGGCTCCTAAAAAGTCACATTTAAATTCAGTGGATAAATACTTAGCATTTCCCCTGAAATCTGATTTAACTAGATATTGGTAAAAACTTTTGCTATGATATGGACTTTTAAAAAATACTTTGCAGTTATTTTTTGAAGGGAAGATTTAGGGATAAAATCCATAGTCTGTTGTTGACTCTACAAGTGTCATAAGAAATAATGAAGGATTGAACAAATACATTTCAGAATTTGTCACTTTACAGAGATCCACTTTAAAATTTTACTTTTGAACTCTAAAAGAAAGATGCTGAATTTATAAAAGTAACAGAAAATATATACAAATTATTGGAGGTTAATTTTGTTGAAAAGGAGACAACAAATCACTTTCAACGTATATTTGCCAACTAGACAGACTTAGTCAATGTAGCATAATTGCATCACAATTATTATGTGAAAACATAACAGCATATTTTTAATTGTAAAGAAGGTACTTCTTAAACTATTGCTGCCTTTTCCTAAAGACAGGAGCAGGGATTTGGCTAATTTCTGAATGTGGCTAATTTTTGAATTTGGCCAATTCTTACATTTGGAAATAACTTGGCTATTGCCATGTTCTAAAGATGGAACCTCTTTATCCTCTGCTCCATCCCCTTGAAGGGTAACTCTTCTCTAGTAATTCTTATTAAGACTTTATTTTTAAACAAAGTTTATTTTTTTGATCGAATTTGTCATGAGTTGGAATAAAGACAATTTCATTAAATATAATAGAATTTCTTCTTCAAGGTATGTGTTTTTAAGTATAATTGCTCTGAGTTTATGTATTTGTGCCTGCCTCTCCCTCTGTCTCTGTATCTCTCTCTCTATATATTTATATATATATATATATATATATATATATTTAAATATATGCATGGTATATTAGTTATGTGTTGCTGCTTAAAAAATGAAAGCCTCCAGAACTCAGTGTCTGTGGACCCAGAATCTGAATGCCTAACTCTGACTCAGGCTCTGATGTCTCCTGAGGCTGCAAAGTGTTGGTTGGGAACACGGTCATTTTCAGGCTTGAAAAGTGGGGGAAATCCTCCTCCAAGCTCTTTCTGTTGCCTGTTGGCTCTCTCCAGGTCCTCACTCATTAGTGGGTAGAGATTATTTTTTCCAATACAGATCTCTGCATATGGTGCAGCACAATATAATAGCTGCCTTCCTCCAGCATAAGGACTTTAATTGATAAAGGGAGAGAAAGAGAGAATGCCAAGATGGGAGCTGTAGTTGTTTTGTAACCAAACCTCAGAAGTGATACCTGTATTTTATTGATTAGAAGTGAGTCTGTGAGTCTAGCTCATAATCTTAAGGGAGGAGATTCCCTAAAGGCATGGATACCAGGAGGCAGGGGTCACTGTGAGTCATCTCAAAGACTGCTTCCCGCATATGATCAAAACTTACAGGCAATCTATGGCTGTTTAGTCACTAAATCGTGTCTGATTCTTTGTGACCCTGTGGACTGCAGCACACGAGGCTCTTCTGTCCTCAAATATCTCCAAGAGTTTGCTCAAATTCATGTCCATTGAATCAGTGATACCATCCAACTGTCTTATCCTCTGCTGCCCTCTTCTCCTTTTGCCTTCAAGCTTTCCCAGAATCAGGGTCTTTTCCAATGGGTTGGCTCTTCACATCAAGTGCCCAAAGTATTAGAGCTTTAGCTTCAGCATCAATCCTTCCAATGATGAGTTAAAATTTCTGAAACATCTTAGTTTCAGAAAGTCAGCATTCTCACTTTGTTCTTTCTACTAATTATCAGATGCTGAGAAAATAAAGTCATATCTTTGGGCCCTAGCAACTTCATTTTTTTCTGTAAAATGATGTTAGTTGTCACATATACCCTACTTTTAAATATTATGTTGTTTGTGACATTTAATATTTGAAAAGTATTATATTTTATTCATAAATTGTTTTTCACTATTTTAGGAAATTGTTCTACTTTTATTTACCAGAGCAATTTATTCTTATATATGCAGAGGTAGCTTAGAGTGTTGGTGCAGGAGAAGAATGCATTGGTTTGCATGCTTTGTCAGCTGCTGGCTGTGTACAAGTGACTTAATGTGTGTTTCCACTTTTTCATCTATAAAATGGAGATGCTAATAGTACTAACTTCATAGAACTGTGAGGCTTCTAGTCCATACAAATAGTTTGAAAACTACTTATTATTGATTAAGCTCTCAATTAAAGACTCTTTTTATTATTGTAGAAATCAGAGAAGTAGTAGTTGTAGCAATAGTGTTAGTAGCAGCACTTTGGGAAACATTTTGAAATAGTATAAACTGTCAGTATTCAGCTAATAAATGGACTATTTGAGCTTAAAAAGAAATAAGACAAAGGCTCTCATATACCTTTTGTTCTATTAATGAATCCTTGAAACAATTTTGACCTTTTCTCCCAGAAAGTAAGATTATATGGTACAAAAGGAAATATCACGTAGCATATTATTTTTATGACAATTAACTGTCAATGAAAACAAAAGCCAGCTTGGTGACCATATTCAGCTATGAGCTTTCATACAGAGGAAACAAAACCTTAAAGGGAAATACCCTTCACAGGAGGCCCAGCCTACGGAAAACCTGAGATGGGGAGATAATAAAACCTCTCTCCATGGAGTTGAGACTACCATCTGTGTCAGCAAGCTGATACCTTAGAGGGAAAACCGAGGGAATGATGTAGCATCTTCTACTTTGATGACATTTAATGAGAAGCTGGTGACGCTTTATACCAGATCTAATAGCATTTTATCGATTAATTTTGCTCTTCAACACAAACAATGTCTTAAGTGGTTGGGGACCTCCAGGCAACACCGAAAACTTGGCCTGGGCTGCTGTTGCTTAAAAACCATGTTTGTAACATTTCAGGTAACAAAAGGATTATGTAACATTCACATAAGGAATCATCCTTTTAAACCAGTGGTTTAAGAGATTTGTTACTAAAGTATGATTCACTGTAAAATTGCAAAATCTATACAGTGTCTTCCCTTTTTTGGACAACTTTTTTCATATGTATTCCTGGCATCTATGAAAACATCATTTGGCTGTCTCAATGGACTGTTTACCTAAATGTCTATAGTATATAAAACTGTAATAATCTACAATTAAAGGAACCCCTTCAGAATTGTGGTTTTATATGGGGTCATAGGGAAATGTCGTTTTCATGACCATACCTTTTAAATAATTCAGTGTTTCCACAGTTCACTCAGTCATCAATTTATTCCCAATCCACATTTAATCAAGGTCACATTTGAATTTCTTTTTGGAGTAAATCTATTATTATTATTTGATTTTTCTTTTCTTCTCAAATCTAATTAAATACACAGATAATATTAACTTTGGTTGATGAAGTGACTGTGTATTAGCATCTAATAAACTCTAACACAAGGCAGCCAATGGTCTGAGAATTCAAATTAACACTGCCATTAAAGCAAAGGTCTAAAGCAAGGGAATTTGTCCTCTTTCACTGAGAAATAATTGAAAGAGAGACTGGAAAAAAAGATAGTAGTTCACAGACAAATGGGTATAGTATTTACCCGAATAAAAATGGGGATCTGATTCAGCGTTACTTCATTGACTACCTCTAGTAATTTCAATAGCTTTATTGCTGCTGAATCGCTCATCTCCACGGGTCTGTTATATAGATTTTATGGTTAAATAAGCACATAGTCATTGCTGAGATATACAGAGTTGTAAATTGGTTCATTTCATAGTTAGGAATAACTTTAGAACTCAATTGTTAACAGAAATACTACTTCTCATCAATCGCCTTGAGAGTCAAGTGGATGTTAAGAGTCTCTTTGGGAAGAGAGAGGGTCTGCTATTGTTTTCCATCTTTATCAGAATCCAAAGTTTCACACACGCTGTAAGCACAGTGTATCTTGTAGCATGAGACTCTCCATATTTAAAGTATGGTCATTTCTTGCTTGAGCCCTTTAACAGCCCTTTTTTTTTCTATCCAACTTTCCATCTGGCTAAAGACCAAGACAACTATGAAAACTTTTATAAATCAGCCTTAAGAGTTTATCATTTCACTGATCTTCTGAAGTTAGCCTAGGTTGACTAAGGCAATGTTCGACCTGTATTAAATACCCGCTCGCCATCCTCCGGACTCTTGGATTGTTTGTGACGTGATCGGCCCCGCCTCTCGGTGACTGCTGCCATCTGGTCACTGTGACTCTGGAAAGGGCTGGGTAGATGCTCCTGGCTCTTTGTAGTGCCCATCACACTGATAGAATGATTAACATGCCACTAAGATAATGTCTCAAAAGCTGTCCCATAAAGTGTGGTTTGGGGATGTTAATGTTTAATTGGCCCTTTGGTTACATTGTTGTTCTTTGGTTACTAAGTCATGTCCAACTCTTTGGGACCCCATGGACTGCACCGTGCCAGGCTTTCTGTCCTTCAGTGTCTTCTAGAGTTTGCTCAAAATCATGTCCATTGAGTCAGAAATCCTATTGAACCATTGCATCCTCTGTCGCCCTCTTCTCCTTTTGCCTTCACTCTTTCCCAGCATTATGGTCTTTTCTAATGAGTTGTCTCTTCTCATTGACTACATTATGTCATCTTAAAAAAATTAGAAAAAAATCCCATGAAAGGATATGAAATATATATAATACAATGATTTTTTCCTAAGATATGGAGACTCTAACACATTAGAAGAAAATTAATTATATTTTATATTTACTAAACTAACATATATTTCAGTTGGCTAAATTATTATCACAATATAAATAATATATCACTATACCATTGACAAAACATTTTATGAATTACCTAAAGGATAAGGACAATGAAGATGATGACAACAAGTCTATTATTTTTGTAGAGGAATGAAAACATATGAGAAAGTAAAATTCTTTCATGACGATGATCAGACAGTACATTTAAACTGCATCTTCTTTCAGATTTGAACTTATTACTTTTTTCCCCAAATGTCTCTAAAGATGCTACTTCTAGATATTCACCATGTCATTAAGAAAATCATAGTATATCAGTATTTATTTCATTCACAAACTGTAAATCCAGTGATGTGATGCCAACCATCTAAATAAGCTATAATAAACTGGGAAGAAAATGTTGTTTTATAGTGCTGTTTTATCAAAGCATACACATTCTACACTCATTTAACTTAGAACAGCTCTCTAAGCATATGAAAGAGTAGAAAATGCTGTAGAAAATGAAGCTGCAGCTTAGGAAGGTCAGTGCTTTCAGAAAGTGCCTGGCACTTCCCAGAGCCATGATTCAAACACAGTCTCGTTCTGACACCACCATGAGTACTCATGAAGTGGGACCAGGTTGGGAAGTTTCTGGACATTCATCGTTTATAGGCGCGTGTTCATGAAATGGACTCATAACTCCATTTATGTGCAGGAAAGGGAAAAGTAATCAAGATTAGAATCAATAAAACATCTTAGTCTTTGTTCATCACAAATTTTCCTTAAGTTAATGGAAATTAGATCAAATGCATAACACTGGGGATCATCTGTTTCTCCCCGCCACACACACAAACACACCTTTTCCTCTACCTCAGTAAGCTTGCACTTTATTTCATTATTTTATCTGCAAGCTATTATAAGTTTTGAATTAAGGCATGTATATTGAGGACCTTTAACTGTAAAGCCCCGTAGGTGGTATTGAACATTTAGATGGAGTTCTTAAACACACAGAAGAGGAGTGGACATAATGCACACCATTAAACCAGATTTGTTTCCAAATTTAAACAAATTTGTAAGAACAGTATTTCTGCTATTGGCTAGATCTAGAAAAATGTCCTTTGAGTAAGGTATGACAAATGGGAAATACTTGCACAGGGCTGATTATTACTAATAAAAATATTAGATAAAATGACATATGTACGTGTGTGCTCAGTCTCTTCAGTCGTGTCCAATTCTGTGCAACCCTATGGACTGTAACCCACCAGGCTCCTCTGTTCATGGGATTCTCCCGGCAGGAATACTGGAGCCAGTTGCCATGCCCTCCTCCAGGGGATCTTCCCAACCCAGGGATTGAACCCGTGTCTCCTGCATATGCTGCATTGCAGGTGAATTCTTTTAACCACTAAGTCACTATGAAGCCCCAAAGTAACATGCTGTGCTGTGCTTAGTCACTCAATCGTTTCCGATTCTTTGTGACCCCTGTAGCCAGCCAGGCTCCTTTGTCCATGGAATTCTCCAGGCAAGAATACTGAGATGAGTTCCAATGCCCTCCTCCAGGGGATCTTCCCAATCCAGGGATCAAACCCAGGTCTCCCACATTGCAGGCAGATTCTTTACCATCTGAGCCACCAGGAAAGTTCCCCAAATGACGATTTGCTTAATTTACTTTTATAACTATAAAGTATATATTTTTAGGGTTTTCTAATGACTCAGTCTTTGACACCCCCTGCATGTTTCTATTTTAACAAAAGATTTAATTTTATGTTGAATTTCCTGTTCATGTGGATTTCACACTTGAATTACTTTTTTAGGAAAACTAAATGCTTAGAATACTACATTTCCTGTTCATAGTGAGGTGAGGTCAGAAGCCAAACACTTTTCTTCCTTTTTGTTGAGGCGGTGGACCTACACACAATCAGTTCCCAGGGCTATTTTTTAATGAGTGAAAGCAGGAAGAGGGAAAGTGGGAGGCTAAACATGAAAGAGTGCCCGTGGCAAAGAAAGAGAGAGAGAAAGGAGGGCGGTAGGGTGTAGGGAAGGAAGGGAGGGAAGTAGGAAGGAGACGCAGCAGGGAGTACAATAGCCAACAGCGCGCAGTGGGGATGATGGGGTCTTGCGGAGGTCTTCAGGGTCCCTGTAAGTCTTTATATCTCCAGTACCCTCTGTTTGAATGTGTGACAGTGGTTACTTCTGTTTTGCCCTGAAGAGGGTTTGGGGGCTTCAGTCTTGTCCTGGCACACATCCAGGGATGCTGTGACTGAAGATCATTAAGGAAGGGCGAGAAGAGAGGAGGGCAAAGACTGAGCAGTGCTGATGGCCGATGTTCCTTGCACGCATGCTCAGTGGAGGTCTGACTGTATAAATGGAGAAAAGAAAAGGTGAAAATCACAGTGGAGGATCGATTCCCTTTCATTAGATAGAGACTTCTCACACTCCCTCCCCTGGCAGGTTTCCAGGACCTGCCTGTACTGGACATTGCAGCAGAAACTTCATCTCTGGGTGAAGACCAATCCCCTGGTCTAAATAAATGCATTCAGAGCCTGGGAAGAATTTCCCAACTTGGGATCCTCAGTTAATGGAAGCCCCAGCTACCGGGGGGGACATGTACAATAGTGCAGTCAGGACACTGGTTAAGGTCATCCATGACTTTGTTTTGATCTGGAGTTGGGCTAGTCTGCGGTCTTCTTAATAGAACTCTTCAGGTTCTTATAGACTGAGATCAGGAGAACCTGAAGGACTTGACTTGAGGTCATATTAACTGCCCTGAGCTTGCTGAGTTGCCAAGAACTCTCTATTTCTCTCCCTTAACTCTGGGGCTCCATCCTGGCTATGAACTTGCAGGACACATGCCTGTTTGGGCCACTGTCCTGCCCACCAGGCATCTTCCAGTAGATTTTTCTAGCACTCTAATTTATTAATTTATAAACATTCTTTCCCCCACACCATCAAAAATATTTGTGACATTTCAATTATTTTGTTCTCTTCAGTATTTTAGAGATGATAGGTGTGGCTGTTAGATTAATTACAAATGGATTTATTTTTTTTAAGTCATGGCAAATGTGCTTCTGATTTGAATTTTTTTTAATCCTACTAATTGCATGATTTTGATTAATAAGAAGAAAAGGTCAATTTTAGAGTAGATGTTCAGATAGAAGTTTGAAACATTTCTAAAGCAAAAGTTGAGTCGTCACCTAAATAATCTGATTGTAAATTCAGGGGATTCATCTTATACCTAAATAATCAACTAAAAGCAATGTCTGTGGAGAAGGAAATGGTAACCCACTGCAATATTTTTACCTAGGAAATCCCATGAACAGAGGAGCTGGTGGGCTACAGTCCATAGTCACAAAGAGTCAGTCACAACTGAAATGACTTAGAACATTTACCAGACCACATATACTTATAAATGTCTGTTTTTATATTTAAGAATCTTATAAAATCTAAGAAATAAACAGATAATTAATATATTTCAAAAGAGCAACATCTGAAGTTTGTAAAATGCTTGAAGATTGTATTTCCTGTGTTTGAATTCAATGGCAAGTATAAAAGTGGAGAGAAATATACATGGGGGAGGGTTTCTAGAAACAAAATAGAACCTTTTGGAAACAGTAGACATTGTGCCAATAGCATTTTGGCAAGCACTGCTTGCCAAAACACAGAGTAATTTTAAATATTGGAGCCAAATAGGCAAAAATGATTGATTAAAGCAAGTTTGCTAAATTGAAATCTTGGCCATTACCAGTGACTGTGTGAGACAATGAATCTTTGCCTAAAGCGGTGAGTGCAATAAGGCTTTTCATAACTTTTTGTATGCATAGTAAAGACTAAATTTGTTGCAGCATCCACAGAGATTTAAATTAATTTCAGAAAGAAAATTATTACATTAATTTGTTTTCATCGAATATAATTTAGAATTAGTTATTCAGTAAGGGTTTTCCCAGTAGCCTTTAATAAAATGATAGAGATGGGCTTATGGGGAGAGATTCTTAATTGTTCAGCATTCCATTTCTGTTTGACTCATTTTAGAACTTAGTTATTAGTGTGAAGCAGCTTCAGTAAACTGGTGTTTGTAAACTAAAGTGCCTGACTCCCAGGTCTGCTTTCGTATTATTATTACCTTTAAAGAAGTACACACATGCAAAGCTTGTTCTAGCACAAGCTGTTTGCAGGAGCATTCCGATTGTTCTGGAAGCAATAGCATAACACAATGAACAGGTTTTAAATGTCATCTCAATCTACTGAAATATATAGCTCTCAGAGGCACCTCCTGTGGGTTTCTATAATGTAAATTTCCAATAAGTCTTGAGTTTGCCTGACTTTTGTTCAATAAGATACAGCTTTCATAGACTAGATAGATGACCACCTTGTGCTTGAAAGAGTTAACACCCAACGGTGGGTCTGTATAATCCTGCTCAAGGGAATTATACAGTAAGGACAGCCTAATTATAGTGAGGCTGTAGTTCAGGTTCTTCAGTGAGGAGTAGCTGCTTAATTGAAGACTGGACCAACCAAATGTCTCAGGTCCTTCTGATTTATTGATGTTAATATAAAATTTGATGAAGTAATACATGTAAAATCCTTTGAAAAATATTAAGTGGTTATAGAATGATAACATACTCTATGACAGATTTTAGCCTGAATTCCTGTTCCTCATCTCGCTAGCTGAGAAATTAGATTGTCATTTGGTCAGTGCAAATAGTGCTTGTAATGAAGAGCTGGACACCTTGCGATCCACAGGCTGTAGGCTGCCACCGGCTGCGGGCCTCATCCTTCGAAACGCCTAACTGCTTGCTATCACCTCTTCCTCCATTTTTCAACAGCAGGCTACCCCACTCCAGCAAGATGGATAGAACACTAGAGTTTGAGACCTTCTGGCAGCTCTTAAGAAAGTGTGCTGAGCCCTGGATTCAGCAGCAAATAGACACTAAATATTTGGTAAATGATTCAAGAAGTGATCAAATAAATACATGAAGAATATAGGCAGCAGTACATATATGTTAAGTGGCTGCTGTAAGGTACAAGGTTAGTTACTTTCCCTGTGCAAAAACACAGTTAAATGTATGTTTCAGGCCTCCCTGAGGTGAATTTGTTGGTATCATAAAGACATACAAATCAAGAGATCACAATTGGCAGATAATACCCACCGATGATTCAAGTAACACGAGTTAACACAAGTTAAGATCTAATAGAATGACACAGAAGGAGACGGCACCTTAAACTAATATAATTAGTGAGGCTTCTTTAGATTGAGAGAACTTGAAGAAAAGATACAGACCTGGTTACATGGATCAGAATGAAGGGCACATTCTAGGAAACATGGCAGAATGAGAAGCCAGAAGGATGCTATCTGTGTGGCTGGGGAATTAGACTTGCTAAGCAGGGTATTCACATGATAACTAGTGGACTAAAGTACCTTACTGGCGGTGTTGCAGTTGTCTAGAATTGTAAATGTGAGAATCGGAGCGTGTGTCTACACATATGAGAATCTGTGCAATGAAGTAGCTATGCAAAATAGTGCTTTACAAGTATGAGGCTAAATGTGTGCTAGTGAGAAGAATTTGAGGGCTGTGAAACAGGCAGAACGGTGGGAAAGGATATTTCCATAAACCACATGGAAAGTGATCAGGATATGGGTTCTGATGGCATCAAAAAGAGTAAAGAATGAGCCCCATTCATGAAGTATGAAGAAATAATGAAGCTTTAGAAATTGATTGGGGAGTTTTGAAAAATTAGTTTAGAAAAGTATTGCCCCAAATAAAGGACTGCTGATAGACAAATAGGAGATATTCAAAAATTTAGGAATCATGTAAAATTAGAACATAACTAATTTTAGTTTTTTTTCTCTTTGCTTATTATTATTATTTATTTCTATTGGGAATTTCTCACGACTTACATGTTCTTGGCTTTAAGAATCTCCAGAAGAGAACTCAGATGGCATTTCCTTAATACCATTTGACCTGAACACATTTGACTCAAAAATAAAAAAAAAGAAAAAGAAAGAAAGAAATTTAACAATTAGGTGTATTCCTTAGGATATGCTAGAGGGAACACTGAAAGGGATAGTAGTTGGGTGTTCCCCCCCTCATTTTATAAGAGCAGGTATACTCTTGGTATTGAGCCAAGTTTGAGTATATATTGAGCCAACCTTGAGTATTAACCCTTATGTTTATCTTGAAAATCCTTATTTACTTTTCTGAGTCATTGTCTTTAAAATTGAACAGAAGGATGGCATTTAATTTATAACCATTATACCTAATAAAATTGGAGCGTTTTAACACAACTCTTTATTTTTTTTTTTTTTACAGTTTTAGAAACAAGAGAAGCTAAAAGTAAAATATTAGGATCTCTTTGGAACGTGGTTGTAAATTGTTCTGAATCAAATGCAGATCTGGCTAATATACATTTGGAGTAAAATTCACTTTTGAGCTCATGAAGAGTCTGTATTTTTAATGCAAAAAAGTATGTAGTAAAAGATATATATATATATATATATATATATATATGCTGATTTCTTTTGAAAAGGGGATCTTCTGAACTGGAGTGGAAATATTTAATTAACCAGTTAAATAAGCCACCTTAGTATCAAGAATTTGGGAGAATATATAAAACCTGAAGCTATTTGAATTTTAGTGAGCTAGAATAATTGGATATATCAGATTCCTTATGTCTAATCTAGCTGCTCCTGATATCTTAACCTGAAATTGACAGTTGACTTGGAACTCTGAAAAATAAATATGGAATTCCTTTTATCATATTAAATGGAACTGTCTTTCATTAAGACTTATACATATTTATACTAAACACTAAGATATTAGCCTGAGGCAACAAAGTTCTAAAATATTTTTCACTTTCAAAAAAGAAAACAGTGTCAGTGTAATTTGTGATTTAAAAAAATGTATTCTAATGTTAATGATTAAACAATGTATTTTATAGATGGAGCTAGTCCATTAACAGGATCCCAATTCATATTTATTGGTGTCAATTCAGTTTATGAATGTCCATTAATTGTTCACAAGGTGTTAGAGAACACAGCAGTATTAGGTAGTATTAGTAATACATGCGGTTTTAGAGTATCTATTAATATTTTTGAAACTAATTCAGCTTTTTCAAATGATTTTTAGATACAGGAAATGTTCCAACTGGCATAAAACTGGAATTCACCCAGTAAAAGAGAGGCTGCAAATCTACTTAGCTAATTAAAGGAGCTTATGTTAGGCAGTAGGTTCAATTCAGAAGACTGAGGATCAGACCAACATTTTAAAGATAAATTACAAAGGATAATTTGGAGGTCCACATTATGTTTTTACACAAAATTTTCAATCTGTAAATTGCTTTAGTTAGAACACTGCTTCTTTAAATTTTGAGATTGTTATTCATTTTTTATATATATATATATCATTATATATAGTGATATATATATCACCATATCAGGAAAAATTAGCAATACTTCTGAATTTCTTTAGTTAGTTAGAACACTGCCTCTTTAAATTTTGAGATTGTTATTCATTTTATATATATATATATCATTATATATATATACACTAAAATATATATATATACATTATATATAATGTATATATATATATATCATTGTGTATATATATATATATCATTATATATATATATCACCATATCAGTAAAAATTAGCAATACTTCTGAATTTCTGTGTAATTGGACATTTTATCTATGTTCTGTTCCACATGTGCTTAATTTAAATCTTTCCTTTGTTAGCTAATCACTAAAGGTTACCGTGACTCTATCTATGATGTCATCTCTATGAGTTAAATCAGAACATTGAGCCAAACGGTGACTTGGGCTAAGAATAGCAGCAAATCTGATGAGGGTGTTTTTTTCTATGTCTTCATTAAAGGAACTTTAATGAAGTATCAATACAAAGAGGATTATTACACCGTCTATGTGTTTTGTAACAAGATCCAGATTTTCATGTTTGTCATATGTGTAAATTTTTTTTTAACCACAGGATATTTGCAGATATGCAGATTACATAGCCTATACACTTATGTTTAAATCTCACCTTCACATTTGTTGAAATAATTATGCTTACTTCTAAAGTTTCTGTTTACTTCATAAACAGATAATTGAATACAGTGACAAAAACCCCTTGAATCTATTATATTAGCCAATTGAATTAGAAAACTTAGATTTCATTTATTAAAAAAGAAAGCACACAAAGACATATACGCTTGTCTTTTAAAATCAGACTTCTCTCTCAGTTCCTACCCTGCAAAATTTGAGCATCCGCAATGAGCATCTTTCTCATTATCACAAATCCACCAACCTGCCACCAAGGTCTGGGGGCACTTGGCTGGCACAGTATGGCCAAGCCTCAGAAGAGTTTTTTTCTGCTTTTCTGTTAGAGATGTATGGAGGTTAATAGGTTTTGGTCAGAAGTACTTAAAGCAATTTTTAAAATTACATTTCAGAATATCCCACCTGACCTATCAATTGTCCTATTAGACCTAAAGTGATGAGAACTAAAACTTGGAAGTCATCCCCCACCTCCCAGCAGTCGCCAGGTGTGATGCTGCTATAGAAAGAAATCTTTAAAAGCCTCCAGCATGAGACAGTAATACCCCCTGCCTAGGAAATCTTAATGATGTAGAAGCTGATTGAAGTAGAAAAGGAGAGTGAAATTACCGTGCGATGTATTCCTGTTTCTATTTTTAAAAAAGATACACCATGGTTGGTTTGGTGTGAGAAAGCATGTTAAATCTTCATCAACTGTGCTTTATATGTCTAGGCGACAATCACATTAATGTGATTATAGGTAATCTATTCAGATTCATGAGGTAGGCATTTTGTAATTGCCTGCTGTAATTATGTTGAATTGTACCTTTTCAAAACTTGTCTTTTCATGTCAAAAAATGTTTTTCTCTTTCTCTTCTTTTAAAGCTGCATTTACAAAATCAAGTTATAATTACTTGACTTGGAAAGAAAAAACTAGCAAGATGTAGCCTTTAAGTAACTAAGAGTCAATTGATCAGTTACAGCTAATAAATAGCCCTAGATTCATGGCCCTGGACCAGGAGTGAGATAATCAATGGAAAGTAGAAAAGGCATGAGGATAATTTATTTGTTGTCAAATAATGTTTATATGTGCCTATGCCAATGTGAACTAATGGCATAGAGTAAGCTCGTTAATGTAGATAGATGTACATTAAAATTTGTAGGAGAAATAAGGTGTTTATAAATCTGATGACCACTTTTTTAATATTTTTAGATGTGGTGATTTGTACACGGTAAGAAACAGGCAGTATTAAGAAGAGATTTTCTTCCTTTTCCAGTCTGAAGAAAAATGTGTGTTTCAATATGTAAGCTTAGAAAATTCATTATTTTGGTCCTTAAGAAAGAGAGAGAAAGGAAAAGTATGCCCCTGTACTATTATGTTATGACATTCTAGAAACATCACACAGATGCACTGACACAATAAAACAAATCACCTCTACTGATGTCATAGCCCATATTCTGTCCCCAAGAAAGAGAAACTCCCGTTGGCATTGCAGTAGTTTCCCTTTCTAAGAGTTTAAATTCAGCAGATGGCTCCTCAAGTGGCAGCCATATGGATCATCTTTAGGTGTGAACTTTGTTTACAGGTGATTTCTCTTGCAATTTAAGATACCAGGTTGCCATATATATAATCTTTGTACTTGGGTCTGCTCATTCTCATATCTCTGAGAATTTAAATTTGCATGATTTATTCCTATCTAGTTTTGAGTTTCTCAATTACAAAAGTAAAACTTGTCACTGGAGATAATTCAGAGGTTTACAAGGTATCTAATGAAAGCTCCCACCCAGACTTTCCCAACCAATCCCATTCTCCAGAAGTAATCATGACTAATAGTCTGGATATCTCTCCAGACATTTTCCCATACACACAAGTCTCTGTGTACATGTGCATACACATATAAGATAGATCTATTTTTTTTAATGGCTTTGTACTATAGAATGTGTTCTCTAATTTACTTTTTTTTTCATATTTCAATATGTTGGGGATGTCTTTCCATTTCATTATATGTTTCTTATTATTACATAGGCCCCCAATGGCACCCCACTCCAGTACTCTTGCCTGGAAAATCCCATGGACGAAGAAGCCTGGTAGGCTGCAGTCCATGGGGTCACGAAGAGTCGGATACGACTGAGAGACTTCACTTTCACTCCAGTGTTCTTGCCTGGAGAATCCCAGGGATGGCAGAGCCTGGGGGGCTGCCGTCTATGGGGTCGCACAGAGTCGGACACAACTGAAGCGACTTAGCAGCAGCAGCAGCAGCAGCATTACATATTTTACATGACCATATTTTTAAAAATATTTTTGCTGGTGGATATAATGAAAATCCTAGTACGCATGTCTTTCTATGTGTAGACTAACGCTGAAATAGAGTAAGTTCCCAGAAGCAGGATTGCTGGGTCAAAGAGGGTGCACGTTTTTTATGTGGATGAGATGAAAGGCAGTGCAAGAGGCGCCATGTGGAAAAATGGATGAGGGTGGGTCTTGGTGTCTGACACACACGTGTTCTATGGTGGCTTTTCAAAAATGTTCTAAAAGTATGTCTTAACTACCTATGCTGTGTGAGTACTGATAACTGTGAGGTCATGAGCAAGCCTCAGTTTGTTATAAGTAAAACAGGGAGGAAATCAACCCCAGGTCAAGGGTTTTAATGACAAGGAGGGATGATGGATCTACTTAAAACAGCCCCTGCCACATGATAGATTCCATATGTTATTACATGAGTCTTCAATATGTTTTATTTCTATAAGCTTCAGCTTTATATCACCATGTCATTATCTCAAACTCAAGAAGTATATTTTCAGCTTTACCAGAAACCAACTTACTTCTCTTTGACCTATTTCTGTTACCAGTAAAACTTTTTTTGTCATCCAGCTAAGAACACCCTAGTTTTGCCCTGATTTGCCACACTGATTCAATACCCAAAGGCTTTGGGGTTCTGCAAGGGCTAGGCATCCCTCTCTTTGTTTCAGAATTATCCAGTTATGACTTGATTTTTCCGATTCTTGGATTTTTGTCAAATCTCACTCATTTCTCCATCCATCAATTCTTCAAATGTTCATGAAACATATATTGTCTGTCACATGAGTCTTACTTCTTCATAACTGTGTGTTGTCATCTTATATGTAGGTAAGAACCTCTGAATTTTAAGGCAGAAAAGACTATCTATATCCCCAGATCCCTACAGATAGATTGCTACTTCCAAGTACACACAGGGGGAAAAGGGACTTTTTTATCATACCTTTCTTTTTCTTCTAAGAAATCACCTCCTTAGGTACAGCAGTATTGCGCTCAGAATTTTGCTCATCACTCATTACAAGAAAAGGACAAATTTCAGAAAAATGGGAAGGAAACATCAGTGGAATAACTTGATATCTCTTTGATTACACAATAATGACACCCAGGCAAGGAGAAAGGCAGAATTACAGGCAATATTCTCAGCAAGTGACTGTGTGGCTGTGCCGCTCTTTAAATCATGGAGAAATTTGTGCCATCACAGACAATACCATTTGATTTCAAGAGGCAGCTATCATTAGAGTTTCCATGTTTTAATCTTGTTTGATGAAATAAGTGTTTGTAATTCTGTATTTGATGCTGTAGTCTTAAAATTTTAAGGTAACCTCAGTTACTTATTTTTACAAGAGTTTTATTTTTACTGTGGCTGGAATAAAGAAAAATGTCATTTTCTGTAGAAATATCATTTATATCAGCAGTATAATCGTCTGCTGAATTAATAGATTAAACTTATCCTCTTTTTAGTCACCTGTTACATAGTCATTTAACACCTGCCCAGCATGTATTCTAACTCCAGGGTTTTCACATGTTGGTATGAATCAGAATAATTTTGGAGGTTTTTGTTGTAAAGGTGGAGTCATAGGTCCCTTCCAGACCGGTGAACACATTGCTTCACAAGTGTGCACTCAGATCTTTTCAATAGCTGGTCTTTATGGACTCTGATTTGAGAAACACAGATAAAGATTCATCAAGATTGTTTTCCCAACTGAATAACCTGCTTTGCTGATGCATTTGGTATTTACTGTCTTATAAATGCTTCTAGGTCATTGCTAGGGAGGAAGAGTATTTTAATTATAACGAAAAACCCTTTAAATTTAAAAGTGTGGTAATTCATGGGGTAATAAAATGGTTGATATTTTCCCAGAAGTTGTCTGTGATCTTTCTTATTTAAATAAGGATTATATAGCTTTAAAATGTGGTATATGTAGAATCACAAATCAAGTAAACAAGCTTTTTATCTAAAATACAGTTTATTACGATTTCAGGGACATTACCAACCTATATAGAATTGATTCACAAAAAATGACTGAGGATATGTAATAATACTACTGATTAGCTATGGAGTAGAGATTAGGCAATAAAAGGTTTGGGGCCCTTGGCATATGAATATATGACAAACGTTAAATAAAGAGCCAAGATGGTTGCTACCATGCCTTTCCTAGAAGAAGAAGAAAGGCCTCAGGTGTATGAACCTAATCTTGCTGCTTAAGTGATTTTTGCAAAAGATATCAAATACATTTATTGGGGGGAAGTCTAAAGTCATTACTCTGTCAAGAATATGAAAATGAAGAATTATATGCTTGTAGAATAACCCATTCACTGCATCTACCAAGGAAGTAAGTGGCAAAAATTATTTTGTATGAATAATTGAACACTTGATTCCAGGGTAAGCATTAGTAAAACAGATGAATAAAGGAATTGAATTGAGAGAAAATTAGAAATGTAATTGATATTGAAAATAGGATTTTCTAAACTTAGTGCTCAATTTGTTGAAAGTGCCTCTTGTTCAGATTGAATGATAGAACTTAAAAGCACTTAAAAACAAAAATATTTCTGAGACTGTTTAGTAATTATTCAGAAATTATTTGAGTAGGTCTTGTAGGTTTAGTCTCATTTGATGGCCATTCAAATGAGTATTGCATGGTCAGTGAAGAACTGTGTTTGAATGGTTTATGTAGGCGAGAGGAAAGAAGACTACAGTGTTAGAATATGGAAGCAATGAGCCTTGTAAAGTAGGAACAAAGAATGCTATAGCAAACCACTGCATTCAAAGGAAACGTGATCTGGACCAACCTCTCTAGGAAAGAGAAGTAAGAAGTCATCTGATGATGTGCAGAGAAGGGCAGAGGAATTTGACGATGGTCCCAATGAAAAAGTTCAGAAAAAAGTACTCATTAATGTGAGCTACCAGTGATTTATGCTGGTGACAAGGAAACGTAGAATAAGAGTCACAATGGATAAGTAATCGGTTTCCAGGAGAGCATGTTTCTATGCTTAATCAAAGTGATGTCAGGAGTAGTCTAGGAGTAAATTCTTACCAAGAAAATTCTAATTCTCTATTTCTAACTTTTAATTTGAATTCTCTAATTCAGATTCATTCTTGGATCTCACTTGTACCAGAAATCTTAATATGTAGTCAGTAAATTCCATTTCCAAACTCTTTGGTGTCAAATCTATCATTTTATTTCCACATCTACTTCCACAACCCCAAGCCAAGCCACCATTTCTTCCATAGAC
Organism: Bos grunniens; assembly: GCF_055505025.1. Classification (NCBI taxonomy): domain Eukaryota; kingdom Metazoa; phylum Chordata; class Mammalia; order Artiodactyla; family Bovidae; genus Bos; species Bos grunniens. Next base: position 13,695,809 of record NC_141191.1, read on the forward strand.
TCTTGTGAGTTTCTAATCAGTCTTCTCAATCGCATTCTTGCCTCCCACCCATCCCTTCACACACCTTTGAATGGTCTCATCTTAGAGAATTGATTGTATCCCTGATTAAAACAGTTTAATGTCTTAGACTGCACTTGGAATACCCAGGACCTGACAAAAGGATCTGCATGAGTGGATCCCAGTTCCTTGTCCAGCACTTTCCACACCAGTCTCCATCATGCCCTCCCATCTGGCCCCTCTGCCTTGTCTCTGTGCCTCACTCTTCCCAAACTAAAAGCACAATCCTGCCGCAGTGTCTTCATGCATGATCTAATCTTTCCTTTGCTAGGAATGATTTTTCTCACTCTTTGTTCATGGGTGGAATATTTCTCAGTGATGCCTCCTCTGACTATTCAATACTGTTTTATATTAAAACAGTCAGTTTGTGTTGCTATAGTATTTTTTAGTGACTGTGGGTAATGCCACTGTATGACTTCTCATGGTTCAGATTTTTTATCTTTTTTTTTTCTATTTCATATTACAAAAATATGATAACACATTTACAGGAGACTTGGAAAATACAGAACAAAGTTACATGGGATCTGTGCAACCTGATGGACTGCAACACACCATGCTTCCCTGTCCCTCACCAACTCCCCGAGCTTGCTCAAACTCATGTCCATCGAGTCGGTGGTGCCATCCAACCATCCCATCCTCTGTCATTCCCTTCTTTTCTCACCTTCAGTCTTTCCTAGCATCAGGGTCTTTTCCAATGAGTATGTTTTTCGCATCAGGTGGCCAATGTATTGGAGTTTCAGCTTCAAAATCAGTCCTTCCAATGAATATTCAGGACTGATTTCCTTTAGGATGGACTGGTTGTATCTCATTGCAGTCCAAAGGACTCTCAAGAGTCTTCTCCAACACCACAGTTCAAAAGTATCAATTCTTTTTTTTTTTTACCTTGAATCTTTTTTTTTTTTTAACTTTACAAATTGTATTAGTTTTGCCAAATATCAAAATGAATCCGCTACAGGTATACATGTGTTCCCTATCCTGAACCCTCCTCCCTCCTCCCTCCCCAAAAGTATCAATTCTTCAGTGCTCAGCTTTCTTTATGGTCCAACCCTCACATCCATACATGACTTCTGTAAAAAACATAGCTTTGACAGGATGGCCCTTTGTCAGCAAAGTAACATCTCTGCTTTTTCATATGCTGTCTAGGTTGGCCATAGTATTCTTCTAAGGAGCAAGCATCTTTTAATTCCATGGCTGAAGTCACCCTCTGCAGTGATTTTAGAGCCCAAGAAATAAAGTTTGTCACTGTTTTCATTGTTTCCCCATCTATTTGGCATCAAGTGATGGGACCAGATTCCATGGTCTTCGTCTTTTGAATGTTGAGTTTTAAACCAGCTTTTTCACTCTCCTCTTTCACATTCATCAAGGGGTTCTTTAGTTCCTCTTCACTTCCTGCCATAAGGGTGTTGTCATCTGCATATTTGAGGTTTTGATATTTCTCCCAGCAATCTTGATTCCAGCTTGTGCTTCATCCAGCCGGGCATTTTGCACGATGTACTCTGCATATAAGTTAAACAAGTAGGGTGACAATATACAGCCTTGATGTACTCCTTATTCAAATTTGGAACCAGTCCATTGTTCCATGTCCAGTTCTAACTGTTGCTTCTTGACCTGCATATAGATTTCTCAGGAAGCAGGAAAGGTGGGCTGGTATTAAGAATTTTTCATAGTTTGTTGTGATCCACACAAAGGCTTTAGCATAGTCAATGAAGCAGGAGTAGATGCTTTTCTGGAATTCTCTTGGTTTTTCTATGATGTAAAGGATATTGGCAATTTGATCTCTGATTTCTCTGTCTTTTCTAAATCCAGCTTGAACATTTGGACATTCTTAGTTCATGCACTGTTGAAGCCTAGCTTAGAGAATTTTCAGCATTACTTTGCTAGCAGTGAGATGAGTACAAATGTACTATATTTTGAGCATTCTTTGGCATTGCCTTTCTTTGAGATTGGAATGAAAACTGACCTTTTCCAGTCCTGTGGCCACTGCTGAGTTTACCAGATTTGCTGATATGCTGAGTGCAGCACTTTAACAGATTCATCTTTTTTCAGATGTGTAATAGCTCAACTGGAATTCCATTACCTCTGCTACCTTTATTAGTAGTGATGCTTCCTAAGGTCCACTTGACTTCACACTACAGGATGTCTGGCTCTAGGTGAGTGATCACACCATCATGGTTATCTGGATCATTAAGATCTTTTTTGTATAGTTCTTCTGTGTATTCCTGCCACCTCTTCTTAATCTCTTCTTTTGTTAGGTCCATACCATTCTGTCCTTTATTGTGCTCATCTTTGCATGAAATGTTCCCTTGGCATCTCTAATTTTCTTGAACAGATCTCTAGTCTTTCCCATTCTATTGTTCTCTATTTCTTTGCACTGATCGCTGAGGAAGGCTTTCTTATCTCTCCTTACTATTCTTTGAAACTCTGCATTCAGATGGATATGTATTTCCTTTTATCTTTTGCCTTTTGCTTCTCTTCTTTTCTCAGCTATTTGTAAGGCTTCCTCAGAGAATCATTTTGCCTTTTTGAATTTCTTCTTCTTGGGGATGGTTTTGATCACCACCTCCTGTACAATGTTGTGAAGTTTCATCCATAGCTCTTCAGGCACTCTGTCTATTTGATCTAATCTCTTGGATCTATTTGTCACTTCTGCTGTATAATTTTAAGGATTTTGCTTTAGGTCATACCTGAATGGTCTAGTGGTTTTCCATACTTTCTTCAATGTAAGTCTGAATTTTTCAATAAGGAGTTCATGATTTGATCCACAGTCAGTTCCCAGTCTTGTTTCTGCTGACAGTATAGAGCTTCTCCATCTTCTGCTACAGAGAATATGATCAATCTGATTTCAGTATTGACCATCCATTGATTCAATGTGTAGAGTTTTCTCTTGTGTTGTTGGAAGAGGGTATTTCCTATGACCAGTGCATTCTCTTGGCAAAACTCTGTTAGCCTTTGCCCTGTTTCATTTTGTACTCCAAGGCCAAATTTGCCTGTTATTCCAGGTATCTCTTGACTTCCTACTTTTGCATTATAGTCCCCTATGATGAAAACGACATCTTTTTTGGGTGTTACTTCTAGAAGGTCTTTTAGGTCACCATAGAACCATTCAACTTCAGCTTCTTAGGCATAAGTGGTTGGGCCATAGACTTGGATTACTATGATATTAAATGGTTTGCCCTGGAAACCACCAGAGATCATTCTGTCATTTTTGAGATTGCACCCAAGTACTGCATTTTGGACTTTTGTTGACTATGAGGGCTACTCCATTTCTTCTAAGGGATTCTTGCCCACAGTAGTAGATATAATGGTCATCTGAATTAAATTGCTTATTCCAGTCCATTTTAGTTCACGGATTCCCAAAATGTCACTGTTCACTCTTGCTATCTCCTATTTGACTACTTCTAATTTATCTTGTTTCCTGGACCTAACATCCCAGGTTCCTGTGCAATATCGCTCTTTACAACATCAGACTTTACAACATCCGACTTTACAACATCCATCATCAGTCACATTCACTGTTGGCCATTATTTTCGCTTTGGCTTAGCCTCTTCATTCCTTCTGGAGCTATTTTTCCACTCTTCTCTGGTAGCTTATTGGGTACCTACCGTCCTGGGGAGTTTCTCTTTCAGTGTCATATATTTTTGCCTTTTCATACTTTTCATGGGGTTCTCAAGGCAAAAATATTGAAGTTTGCCATTCCCTTCTCCAGTGTTTGTTTTAAGTAGCTATATTAAGATTTTTGGCTTCAATGATGTCTTAGAGGGTAAAGAATCCACCTGCAATGTGGCAGACCTGGCTCAATTCCTGGGTTGGGAACATCCCCTGGAGGAGGACATGGCAAACCACTCCAATATTCTTGCCTGGAAAATCCAAGGATATTAGCCTGATGGGCTATAGTCCATGGAGTCGAAAAGAGTCAGACATAACTGAGCAACTAAGCATAGCACATTAAGATTTTTAGTTGGAGTTCCAGTATCAAACTCTCACTAATTAATAGAATGAATGTACAGAGAAGTATAAGAATATAATAGACTTGAAAAGCATTATGAACCAATTCAACATAATTAAGATTTATACAATTTTCACATAACAGTAGGACACAAATCTCTTCAAGTTCCTATAGACTATAAACTAGGAGACACTGGAACATATCCAGAGACACAAGACCAGGAGCAGAAGTTTCATGGTCTGAAGGTATTGAAATCATACAGAGTTAGTTCTCTTATTACTGTGGAATTATGTTAGAGATAATATCTAAAGACATTTGAAAATACCCATATATTTTCAAGTGCAGTGTGATAGTAACCAAAACAGATCTTTGACTTAGCTATTGAAAGCTTCAGTAAAGTTAGAAGGCTAAAAAAAAAACACACAGAGAGTAATTGTAGAGAAGAAAGCATTTAAATGAGAAATTAATATCAAAATGAGAAAGTAATATCAAATATACTTTTAAAAAATTGAATATATCTGGAAATTAAACATCCACTTTTAAATGAGGAGTATATCTAAGAAGCCATAACAAGGAAAATAAGAAAATGTGTATAATAGAATAAGAATGAAAAGAGAATTGACCAGAATTTATTGCATGCAACTGAAGCTGCTCAATGAAATTAAATACAATATGGAATCTTGAATAAGGAATAAAAACAAATAATGGACACTAGGATAAAATTTTGTGAGATTTTAACAAAATCTGTAATTTAGTTAGTAATACTTTATCACATGTCAATTTCCTGTTGTTTTTTTTTTTTTTTTTGCAACATAATATTTCTTTATATTCTCAGAATTGGGTTAGAAGTTTCAAGCCCCATTCAAAATTTTTTAAATCACTGAGATAATAAACTTTCTAGATTTTTGGCAGCAATTCTAGATGCCAAAATACATGAAACTGTGAATACAAATTTGAAATCTAACATTCTATTCATAATAAGTCAAGCAAGTGGAATTAAAATGTCATAAATTTTTTAGCTAGGCAAAAATTCATAAGTTTTGTGAAATATATACACACACAAGATTTTCTACAATGCTTGGTAAAGGCTTGAGAAAGAACATCAACCAAAAAAAAAAAAAAGAGAGAGAAAAATTGGAAAATATAAACTAAATGAAATGGGGGCACTGAATATGAAATAGAAAAAGTGAAATAAACTACATAAAATTAAAAGATCATTGTGTAGTCCATTTGTTTTTAAACGTGGCTGCTCATTAGAGACACATCTGGAGCTTTGGGAGGGAAAAAAAGCCATACATGGGCATTTTCATTTTCTAAAAAATTCCAAGGTAGTTCTGATATGCATCTGGATTTTAAAAAGTGATTATAGTTTTCTCTATTAAATGGTAGTTTTAGTGATACAGAATCCTGTTATTTTCTGTTGACCAATCGTGATACAATTATTGTATTAAGCAAAAATTCACAATAGTAGAAGACATTCATCAGTTTTCATAATCCATCAGTCAGTTCAGTCACTCAGTTGTGTCCAACTCTTTGCGACCTGATGGACTTCAGCATGCCAGGCTTCTCTGTCCATCACCAACTCCCGGAGCTTACTCAAACTCGTGTCCATCGCACTGGTGATGCCATCCAGCCATCTCATCCTCTGTTGTCCCCTTCTCCTCCCACCTTCAGTCTTTCCCATCATCAGGATCTTTTCCAATCAGTTGGTTCTTCACATCAGATGGCCAAACTATTGGAGTTTCAGCTTCAGCATCAATCCTTCCATCAATATTCAGGACTGATTTTCTTAGGTTGGACTGGTTGGATCTCTGTGAAGTCCAAGGGATTCTCAAGAGACTTCTCCAACAACACAGTTCAAAAGCATCAATTCTTCAGCGCTCAGCTTTCTTTATAGTCCAACTCTCACATCCATACATGACTATTGGAAAAACCATAGCTTTGACTAGATGGACCTTTGTTGGCAAAGTAATGTCTCTGCTTTTTAATATGCTGTCTAGGTTGGTCATATCTTTTCTTCCAAGGAGCAAGCATCTTTTAATTTCATGGCTGCAATCACCATCTTCAGTGATTTTGAAGCCCAAAGAAATAAAGTCTCTCACTGTTTCCATTGTGTGCCCATCTATTTGCCATGAAGTGACTGGACTGAATGCCATGATCTTTGTTTTTTGGATGTTGAGATTTAAGCCAACTTTTTCACTGTCCTCTTTCACTAAAGGCTCTTTAGTTCTTCTTCGTTTTCTCCCATAATTGTGGTATCATCTCTGTATCTGAGGTTATTGATATTTCTCCTGGCAATCTTGATTCCAGCTTGTGCTTCATCCAGCCCGGTATTTCACATGATGTACATCACAATCATGATGTATTTATACTCAATCAGATCAGATCAATCACTCAGTCATGTCCGACTCTTGGCAACCCCATGAATCGCAGCACGCCAGGCCTCCCTGTCCATCACCAACTCCCGGAGTTCACTCAGACTCATGTCCATCGAGTCAATGATGCCATCCAGCCATCTCATCCTCTGTCGTCCCCTTCTCCTCCTGCCCCAATCCCTCCCAGCATCAGAGTCTTTTCCAATGAGTCAACTCCTTGCATGAGGTGGCCAAAGTACTGGAGTTTCAGCTTCAGCATCATTCCTTCCAAAGAAATCCCAGGGCTGATCTCCTTCAGAATGGACTGGTTGGATCTCCTTGCAGTCCAAGGGACTCTCAAGAGTCTTCTCCAACACCACAGTTCAAAACCATCAATTCTTCAGTGCTCAGCCTTCTTCACAGTCCAACTCTCACATCCATACATGACCAATAGAAAAATCATAGCCTTGACTAGACGAACCTTTGTTGGCAAAGTAATGTCTCTGCTTTTGAATATGCTATCTAGGTTGGTCATAACTTTCCTTCCAAGGAGTAAGCGTCTTTTAATCTCATGGCTGCAGTCACCATCTGCAGTGATTTTGGAGCCCCCGAAAATAAAGTCTGACACTGTTTCCACTGTTTCCCCATCTATTTCCCATGAAGTGGTGGGACAGGATGCCATGATCTTCATTTTCTGAATGTTGAGCTTTAAGCCAGCTTTTTCACTCTCCACTTTCACTTTCATCAAGAGGCTTTTTAGTTCCTCTTCACTTTCTTCCATAAGGGTGATGTTATCTGCGTATCTGAGGTTATTGATATTTCTCCTGGCAATCTTGATTCCAGCTTGTGTTTCTTCCAGTCCAGCGTTTCTCATGATGCACTCTGCATATAAATTAAATAAACAGGGTGACAATATACAGCCTTGACGAACTCCTTTTCCTATTTGGAACCAGTCTGTCGTTCCATGTCCAGTTCTAACTGTTGCTTCCTGACCTGCATACAAATTTCTCAAGAGGCAGATCAGGTGGTCTGGTATTCCCATCTCTTTCAGAATTTTCCACAGTTTATTGTGATCCACACAGTCAAAGGCTTTGGCATAGTCAATAAAGCAGAAATAGATGCTTTTCTGGAACTCTCTTGCTTTTTCGATGATCCAGCGGATGTTGGCAATTTGATCTCTGGTTCCTCTGCCTTTTCTAAAACCAGCTTGAACATCAGGAAGAGGAAGTTCATGGTTTACATATTGCTGAAACCTGGCTTGGAGAATTTTGAGCATTATTTTACTAGCGTGTGAGATGAGTGCATTTGTGCAGTAGTTTGAGCATTCTTTGGCATTGCTTTTCTTTGGGATTGGAATGAAAACTGACCTTTTCCAGTCCTGTGGCCACTGCTGAGTTTTCCAAATTTGCTGGCATATTGAGTGTAGCACTTTCACAGCATCATCTTTCAGGATTTGGAATAGCTCAACTGGAATTCCATCACCTCCACTAGCTTTGTTCATAGTGATGCTTTCTAAGGCCCACTTGACTTCACATTCCAGGATGTCTGGCTCTAGGTCAGTGATCACACCATCGTGATTATCTGGGTCGTGAAGATCTTTTTTGTACAGTTCTTCTGTGTATTCTTGCATCTCTTCTTAACATCTTCTGCTTCTGTTAGGTCCATACCATTTCTGTCCTTTATTGAGCTCATCTTTGCATGAAATGTTCCCTTGGTATCTCTAATTTTCTTGAAGAGATCCCTAGTCTTTCCCATTCTGTTGTTTTCCTCTATTTCTTTGCATTGGTCACTGAAGAAGGCTTTCTTATCTCTTCTTGCTATTCTTTGGAACTCTGTATTCAGTTTTTTATATCTTTCCTTTTCTCCTTTGCTTTTCACTTCTCTTCTTTTCACAGTTATTTGTAAGGCCTCCCCAGACAACCATTTTGCTTTTTTTCATTTCTTTTCCATTGGGAATGGTCTTGATCCCTGTCTCCTGTACAATGTCATGAACCTCATTCCATAGTTCATCAGGCACTCTATCTATCAGATCTAGGCCCTTAAATCTATTTCTCACTTCCACTGTATAATCATAAGGGATTTGATTTAGGTCATACCTGAATGGTCTCATGGTTTTCCCTACTTTCTTCAATTTAAGTCTGAATTTGGCAATAAGGAGTTCATGGTCTGAGCCACAGTCAGCTCCTGGTCTTATTTTTGCTGACTGTATAGAGCTTCTCCATCTTTGGCTGCAAAGAATATAATCAATCTGATTTCAGTGTTGACCATCTGGTGATGTCCATGTATAGCATCTTCTCTTGTGTTGTTGGAAGAGGGTGTTTGTTATGACCAGTGCATTTTCTTGGCAAAACTCTATTAGTCTTTGCCCCTCTTCATTCCATATTCCAAGGCCAAATTTGCCTGTTACTCCAGGTGTTTCTTGACCTCCTGCTTTTGCATTCCAGTCCCCTATAATGAAAAGGACATCTTTTTTGGGTGTTAGTTCTAAAAGGTCTTGTAGGTCTTCATAGAACCATTCAACTTCAGCTTCTTAGCCAGACAAAAAATAAAAGAGCATTAAAATTACAAGCCATAATGGAAACATGATTAACCTAACAATATAAAATAATCACATACAGTTTGATGAGTTATGTAGAGTGATGTGGTAAGTAGAAGTGCATACATGCACATGTTTTCCTCAGCTCAGTCATCTATGCCAGATTTTCTCACTACCAGTACCTCCAATCAGGAAGCTTACACAAACTTCTTAGCCTCCTCCATCAGAAGGCAGAAAGAAGAAGTAAGAAGAACCACAACCCCACAGTGACTAGAACAAAAAGCACTTTGCAGAAAGTTACTCAGAATGAAAAAGCAGATAGTTATGTCCCAGATGAAAGGACAAATCAAAACCTCAGAAAAACAACTAAATGAAATGGTGATAGGTAACCTTCCAGAAAAAGAATTCAGTATAATGATAGTGAAGATGATCCAGGATCTCAGGAAAACAGTGGAGGAGATCCAAGAAATGTTTACCAAAGACCTAGAAGAACTAAAGAACAAACAGAGCTGAATAATACACTAAGAGGAATCAATAGCAGAACTACTGAGGCAGAAGAATGGATAAAGAATAAAGGTGATAACAGATAAAGAACAGATAATGGATAAATGGATAAAGGTGGAAATCACTGCCACAGAACAGAATATAGAAAAAGGAAAGAAAAGAAATGAGGATAGCTTAAGAGATCCCTGGGACAACATTAAACACACCAATATTCACATTATAGGGGTCCCAGAAGGAAAAGAGAGAGAAAAGGCCTGAGGAAATATTTGAAAAGATAGTAGCTGAAAACTTCCCTAACATGAGAACAGGAATCGTCAACCAAATCCAGGAAGTACAGAGAATCCCAGGCAGGATAAACCCAAGGAGGAACACACTGAGACACTAAGTAATGAAACTGACAAAAATTAAAGACAGATATAATATTAAAATCAACAGAGGAAAAACATCAAATAACATACAAGGGAACTCCCATCAGGCTATCAACTGATTTCTCAACAGAAACTCTACAAGCCAAAAGGGAATGACACAATATATTTTAAGTGATAGAAGAGAAGGAACTACAACCAAGAATACTCTACTCAGTAAGACTCTCATTCAGATTTGACAGAGAAATCAAAAGCTTTACAGACAAGCAAAAGTTAAGAGACTTCAGCACCATTAAACCAACTTTACAACAAATGCTAAAAAAACTTTTCTAAACAGAAATTGCAAGAGAAGGAATAGACCTACACAAAATAAACCCAAAACAATTAAGAAAATAGTAATAGGGTCATACACATCGATAATTACCTTAAAGGTAAATGGATTAAATGCATGAATCAGATTTTTTTTTTTTAATGTCAGTGTGTGCCTGTATTTAAAAATACTAGATTGCAGCAGATCTATACAGGATTATTTGAATTTTATTTATAAAAATGATGCCTCATTAACAAGATGAAAAGCCCATTTTTCACACTCCAGACGTATTTTATTTGTGCCTTTATTTGGCAATTCTCATGTTTTCTCTCTTGCTATAGTCATTGCACACTTGTTTTCTTCTAACTACTGACTTAGATAAGAAACACTGGGAATTTGGATATTGGGAATTACCTTTTTTGGGGCTTTCCAGGTGGCTCAATGGGTCAAGAACCTGCCTGCAGTATAGGAGACAGATGCTGGAGATATGGTTTCATTTCCTGGGTCAGGAAGATCTCTTGGAAAAGTGCACAGCAACACACTCCAGTATTATTGCCTGGAGAATCCATGGACAGAGGAAGTTGGTGGGCTACAGTCCATAGATTGCAAAGAGTCGAACATGACTCAAGTGACTGAGCACAATTACTTTTTAAATATCTTTGTATATGGAAGACATTTAGTATTCCATTGAATTCTATACAAATTATCCTGAATTTCAGTAGATTCTTGTCTTTTAAGGAAGAGCCAAGCAGCTCCTTGCTAACTTTGAAGTTGGTGTGGGATTTATGGAGTGCTGAGTGAGCCTTGTGTTTGTTTGAATAGATATTGTTCTAAGAGAGAAACTGAAGATAGGGAAAAAGATGAAATTCAGGTCAGCTTTTTCTTTTTCTTAGAAAATTTTATAAGAAGTGTGTAGTATGTTCCATATTTAAAATACTGGATTAAACATCATTTGGGTATCATTTGTTAATTTCACATCATCTTATATTTCTTCCCTCATATTTCTCATATTTCTTCCCTCTCATATTTCATATTGGGCTTCTCCGGTGGCTCAGAGAATAAAGCATCTGCCTGCAATGTGGGAGACCCAGGTTTGATGCCTGGGTCGGGAAGACCCCCTGGAGAAGGAAATGGCAATCCACTCCAGTATTTTTGCCTGGAAAATTCCATGGACAGAGAAACCTGGTAGGCTACAGTCCACGGGGATCACAAAGAGTTGGAAATGACTGAGTGATTGCACTTTCACCTTACACAAATGATCATCTTTTGGCTGCATATTCATAACCCTTAAGATTTTTATAATAAAGTAGACCAAGAGACAACTATATTTTATAATTAGTTGAGTCTAAGTGTATAACCTAACCCCTCAACTTGGACACTTCTGAAGTTATATAATAATAGAAAGACCCTTGATGTGCTTTAATGAAACAAGTACAAACTATAAACTTAGAAGTTAAATACTTCTGCATATGGATGCTTCCTTTTGACATTCCTAGCTATGTGACCTTGAGGAAACTTCTCAAGGGAATTACTTCACCCACTCAGATCAGATCAGATCAGATGAGTCGCTCAGTCATGTCCGACTCTTGGCAACACCATGAATCGCAGCACGCCAGGCCTCCCTGTCCATCACCAACTCCCAGAGTTCACTCAGACTCATGTCCATCGAGTCAGTGATGCCATCTAGCCATCTCATCCTCTGGCGTCCCCTTCTCCTCTTGCCCCCAACCCTCCCAGCATCAGAGTCTTTTCCAATGAGTCAACTCTTCGCATGAGGTGGCCAAAGTACTGGAGTTTCAGCTTTAGCATCGTTCCTTCCAAAGAAATCCCAGGGCTGATCTCCTTCAGAATGGACTAGTTGGATCTCCTTGCAGTCCAAGGGACTCTCAAGAGTCTTCTCCAACACCACAGTTCAAAACCATCAATTCTTCAGCGCTCAGCCTTCTTCACAGTCCAACTCTCACATCCATACATGACCACAGGAAAAACAATAGCCTTGACTAGACGAACCTTTGTTGGCAAAGGAATGTCTCTGCTTTTGAATATGCTATCTAGGTTGGTCATAACCTTTCTTCCTAAGAGTAAGCGTCTTTTAATCTCATGGCTGCAGTCACCATCTGAAGTGATTTTGGAGCCCCCAAAAATAAAGTCTGACACTGTTTCCACTGTTTCCCCATCTATTTCCCATGAAGTGATGGGACCGGATGCCATGATCTTCATTTTCTGAATGTTGAGCTTTAAGCCAACTTCTTCACTCTCCACTTTCACTTTCATCAAGAGGCTTTTTAGTTCCTCTTCACTTTCTTCCATAAGGGTGGTGTCATCTGCATATCTGAGGTTATTGATATTTCTTCCGGCAATCTTGATTCCAGCTTGTGTTTCTTCCAGTCCAGCGTTTCTCATGATGTGCTCTGCATAGAAGTTAAATAAACAGGGTGACAATACACAGCCTTGACGAACTCCTTTTCCTATTTGGAACCAGTCTGTCGTTCCATGTCCAGTTCTAACTGTTGCTTCCTGACCTGCATACAAATTTCTCAAGAGGTAGGTCAGGTGGTCTGGTATTCCCATCTCTTTCAGAATCTTCCACAGTTTATTGTGATCCACACAGTCAAAGGCTTTGCCATAGTCAATAAAGCAGAAATAGATGCTTTTCTGGAACTCTCTTGCTTTTTCTATGATCCAGCGGATGTTGGCAATTTGATCTCTGGTTCCTCTGCCTTTCCTAAAACCAGCTTGAACATCAGGAAGTTCACGGTTCACATATTGCTGAAGCCTGGCTTGGAGAATTTTGGGCATTACTTTACTAGCGTGTGAGATGAGTGCAATTGTGCGGTAGTTTGAGCATTCTTTGGCATTGCCTTTCTTTGGGATTGGAATGAAAACTGACCTTTTCCAGTCCTGTGGCCACTGCTGAGTTTTCCAAATTTGCTGGCATATTAGGTGCAGCACTTTCACAGCATCATCTTTCAGGATTTGGAATAGCTCAACTGGAATTCCATCACCTCCACTAGCTTTGTTCATAGTGATGCTTTCTAAGGCCCACTTGACTTCACATTCCAGGATGTCTGGCTCTAGGTCAGTGATCACACCATCGTGATTATCTGGGTCGTGAAGATCTTTTTTGTACAGTTCTTCTGTGTATTCTTGCATCTCTTCTTAATATCTTCTGCTTCTGTTAAGTCCATACCATTTCTGTCCTTTATCGAGCCCATCTTTGCATGAAATGTTCCTTTGGCATCTCTGATTTTCCTGAAGAGATCCCTAGTCTTTCCCATTCTGCTGTTTTCCTCTATTTCTTTGCATTGATCGCTGAAGAAGGCGTTCTTATCTCTTCTTGCTATTCTTTGGAACTCTGCATTCAGTTTTTTATATCTTTCCTTTTCTCCTTTGCTTTTCACTTCTCTTCTTTTCACAGCTATTTGTAAGGCCTCCCCAGATAGCCATTTTGCTTTTTTGCATTTCTTTTCCATGGGAATGGTCTTGATCCCTGTCTCCTGTACAGTGTCACGAACCTCATTCCATAGTTCATCAGGCACTCTGTCTATCAGATCTAGGCCCTTAATCTATTTCTCACTTCCACTGTATAATCATAAAGGATTTGATTTAGGTCATACCTGAATGGTCTCATGGTTTTCCCTACTTTCTTCAATTTAAGTCTGAATTTGGCAATAAGGAGTTCATGGTCTGAGCCACAGTCAGCTCCTGGTCCTGTTTTTGCTGACTGTATAGAGCTTCTTCATCTTTGGCTGCAAAGAATATAATCAATCTAACCTGCATATGTAAGGAGAAATTCATATTTTCATCAGTAAGTTGCTGCACATATTAACCAATCATCAGTATGGAGAAAAAAATAAGAATACATAAAATTCAATAACTAGGAAAACATTAGAGAAGTGGGCAAATGCTATGAATAGGTAATTCACAGAGAACATTAACAACTTGCTCCTAGTCTTTAGATTATTTTTACATTTGTAGTTTTTATATGTAATTTTCATATATATTTTAAAATTTCATTTAATTTCTAAATTTGACTAAATTATCTAATTTAAATTTATGACTGTCTGTGTCTGTATCTGATTATTTATATCTTTTAATACCTGATTAACAAGCTTATTCCCAACTGTAATATCATAGATCTTCTCAAAGTATCATAGATGTTTTAGGTGGACTTTGCTAAAATCAAGCTCAGAGACAATGATTAAATTGTTCATATGGGAGCTGGAACCAGGCAAACACTGATGAAGAAATGAAAATGAGACAGGGAAAGAGAAGAAACCAGTAAAGATGCATTTTCAAATAATTATTGCTCTGGGTCACTGTGATTATCCATCTGGGAAACACTAGAGGACACTGTAGAATTTGAGAGTTTTCCTTCCTGAGGAGAAGAAACGGAAAGTCCATATCCATCTGTAAAGGGCTGAGGCTACTCCCAGGGATATTCCAAGATATTTCCTGCGTGCCCTATACACCCGCCCCCCATCAGTGATTGAAAGCCCATGGATAGTTTATATAGTTGCTTGCATAGGACACATTGGCATCTTGACATTTGATGCCCAGCGAATATGGGTGGGGTACCCACAGCATCAACTAAGATATTTGAAATTTATTTTTCTGTTTTTTGTGAGCTAGGGATCAAATTTTATATTTTTATATGGATAACCAAATTTTCTCAATTATTTATTGAATATTTATCTTATCCATCTTGCTCTGAAGTTCCATTTCTGCCATAAACCAACTTTCCAGACACATATGGTTATGTTTCTGGGTTTCTGGATATATTCTCTTGGCCTGTTTTTTCTAACTTTGTCTAATTTTAGAGATTTTAATTAATATATTTTTATATTATATTTGAAACACTAATTGAATAATGTTCAGTCAGTTCAGTTCAGTCTCTCAGTCATGTCTGACTCTTTGCGACCCCATGAATTGCAGGACGCCAGGCTTCCCTGTCCATCACCAACTCCTGGAATACACCCAGAATCACGTGCATCAAGTCAGTGATGCCATCCAGCCATCTCATTCTCTGTTGTCCCCTTCTCCTCCTGCCCCCAATCCCTCCCAGCATTAGGGTCTTTACCAGTGAGTAAACTCTCCGCATGAGGTGGCCAAAGTATTGGCATTTCAGTCTCAGCATCAGTCCTTCCAAAGTACACCCAGGACTGATCTTGTTTAGAATGGACTGGTTGGATCTCCTTGCAGTCCAAGGGACTCTCAAGAGTCTTCTCCAACACCACAGTTCAAAAGCATCAATTCTTTGGTGCTCAGCCTTCTTCACAGTCCAACTCTCACATCCATACATGACCACTGAAAAAACCATAGCCTTGACTAGATGGACCTTTGTTGGCAAAATAATATCTCTGCTTTTGAATATGCTATCTAGGTTGGTCATAACTTTCCTTCCAAGGAGTAAGCGTCTTTTAATTTCATGGCTGCAGTCACCATCTGCAGTGATTTTGGAGCCCCCCAAAAATAAAGTCTGACACTGTTTCCACTGTTTCCCCATCTATTTCCCATGAAGTGATGGGACCAGATGCCATGATCTTAGTTTTCTGAATGTTGAGCTTTAAGCCAACTTTTTCACTATCCTTTTTCACTTTCATCAAGAGGCTTTTTAGTTCCTCAATCAGAAAACATAAACCAGACACCCGTTTTGTTGTTGTTGTTGTTTTCCTTCTTTATCATTTTTCTTTACTGTTTTCTTGGCTAGTCTTTCCAGAAGTGATTTTTAGGATCCTCTTGACAAATCAAACATATGTGAGTGTGGGTACATACATACTGTTAAAAGTTTTATTGCAATTACATTAATTAGAGAAAATGTGTGATGAGAATGACATCTCAAATATTTAATCTTAATATCCAGGAGAAAAGTCTTTCTTTCTCTGTTTTTTCAAATATCTCATTATTCTCCATAAATATTTTGTACTGCTTTAAAAAAAATTGATTCTTACTTACTTTAGAAGGGTTTACTCATTCTTGTTAGTGGGATTTTTAATTTACTCATCCATAAGTTTTACATTGGTCTAAAGAAATAGTATTTGAGCCCAGAAACTATGCTAAACTTGTTTATTAGTAAAGAATGTGAATTTTCTTGTGGTTTTATTGAAAATAATTAAATCATCTGTAATAATATTTTTATTTTTATCCTCATGGCATATCTTTTCTCACCTTACTGCAACATCTAATATCTTTAGACCAATATTAAACAAAGAGGCAATCCCAGACATTTTAGACTGCTTACAATTTATCATGTTTTTTGTATTGGTTTGGTTGAAATCTCTGTATTAAATTTTAAAATTTTGTTTCATTTTCTTGTTTCCTAACATTTATCATGGAAAATACTGAAATTTATGAAATTTTTTCTCTACATCTCTAGACATGCTTTTCTCCTATCTGTTAATGTGGTCACTTTCACTAATCGATTTTTGAATGCTAAAAAAATCCTTGACTTCCTGGGAAAACTCTTACTTTGTCGCAGTAACTTTTATCTTTTTCTTTTGGCTTGCCAATAGTTCAGGATTTTCTAAACCAATCGTCAATAATTTCCTTGAGTGGCATATAATTAAATTTAAACATATAATTACTGTTTAAACGAGTTGAGTAACTGTTTTTAAGAAAACTCTTTGAAGCAGTGTGAAAAAATATACCCTGTTTTTATTATGAAAGTTTTAAAATTATGTAGACATTATGATTTGGAGTTAGAATTTTTCACTAATGATTCAACTAAAGTAACAGTTGTAGATTTTAAGTCTTATGTATTTTAAAATTCAGTAAATATTGCATATTTTTTCTATAATGTTCATTTTCTCAAAGTTTTTGATATATTGACAGATATATTACATATATTACTTGTTCATTGTTTATATGTTTCTAATACATTGGTGACTTTGTTGTCTTTGCAATTCCTAGTGGGGCTCACTTGTTTTCTTTTTTCATATCTTTTTAGAAGTTTCCCTAGTTTATTGCTATTTTTAACTACCTAGTTATTTTTCTTTTCTTTTTATCTTTTTCCATGTATTTTATTTTATTTTTTTTGAATATAAATTTATTTATTTTAATTGGAGGCTAATTACTTTACAATATTGTATTGGTTTTGCCATACATCAACATGAATCCGCCATGGGTGTACATGTGTTCCCCATCCTGAACCCCCTCCCTCCCCGTACCATCCCTCTGGGTCATCCCAGTGCACCATCCCCAAGCATCCTGTATTCTGCATCGAACTTGGACTGGCAATTCGTTTCATATATGATACTATACATGTTTCAGTGCCATTCTCCCAAATCATCCCACCCTCTCCCTCTCCAACAGAAACCAAAAGACTGTTCTATACATCTGTGTCTCTTTAGCTGTTTCGCATACAGGGTTATCGTTACCATCTTTCTAAATTCCATATATATGCATTAGTATACTGTATTGGTGTTTTTCTTTCTGGCTTACTTCACTTTGTATAATAGGCTCCAGTTTCATCCACCTCATTAGATCAGATCAGATCAGATCAGTCGCTCAATCGTGTCCGACTCTTTGCGACCCCATGAATCGGAGCACGCCAGGCTTCCCTGTCCATCACCAACTCCCAGAGTTCACTGAGACTCATTAGAACTGATTAAAATGTATTCTTTTTAATGGCTTAGTAATACTCCATTGTGTATATGTACCACAGCTTTCTTATCCATTCATCTGCTGATGGGCATCTAGGTTGCTTCCATGTCCTGGCTATTGTAAACAGTGCTGCCATGAACATTGGGGTACACGTGTCTCTTTCCCTTCTGGTTTCCTATGTGTGTATGCCCAGCAGCGGGATTGCTGGATCATAAGGCAGTTCTATTTCCAGTTTTTTAAGGAATCTCCACACTGTTCTCCATAGTGGCTGTACTAGTTTGCATTCCTACCAACAGTGTAAGAGGGTTCCCTTTTCTCCACACCCTCTCCAGCATTTATTGCTTGTAGACTTTCAGATAGCAGCTTTTATTTATGCTAGTTTTGTGCTTTCTATTTAACAAATAATTTCTGATTTTTTTCCTACTCTCTTGAGTTTTTTATGATCTGCTTTCCTCTTTAACGTAATTCTTGACTTGGTTATTTTCAATCAGTCATATTTTGATTGGATGCATTTTGAGTTGTAAATCCCTTTAGCTGTGTTTCTGTGAATATGGATATGTAGTGTTTCATTAACTTCATTTAAATATTTCTTAATTTTTGTTATGATTGCTTTCTTTCTGTGAACTATTTAGATCTGAATTCTTACATTTTCAAACAAATGATTATTTGGAAATAATTTATTATAAATTTTAAATTGAAGATAACCCCTGAAAAATGCAGAATTGGGCAATAACCCTTACATAATCAAGATTCTGCATGTTAGTTTCACCACTGAAAAGTTAACTACTAAGTACCTACATCAATATTGTTTTATCTGGTACAAAACAGTGTGGATATTCGATGCATTACTGACACTAGACACCTGAAATGAAAGGTAATGTGGAAAACAAATTCATATTTATTTATAAGGTATCATGATTCATGCATTGATAATGAAGAAACAAATATATTTGCTTTCTGTAACTTAGTGTAATCAATACATATACTTCACAATAGCCTGGCCTATAGACTAATGAATGAATCATTAAAAATATTATGACATACTGTATTATAGTCATATTCATAATATAGTATTGCAAACATTGTTACATTTAAGAAAGAACACTTATCTGTGACGGTAGGCTGATACTCAGTTTCTCCAGTTATGAGGGAGAGAGATTGTATGGTAATATAATTACTGAAAGCAAAATTATAAGATAGTGAAAAACTAACATTAATTTTATATTAAATACACTCACCTTATGTCTATGTAAGAATAGATTAGTATCTGCATATATTTTATGCATTCATAACATACCTAAATTTTTTCTTAATTTTTTCAGTATTTTTAGAGTACATGGTTCATCTGCAAGTTGTTTTTAAATTGTAGCAAATCCCCAAAAGTTTTTCTACTGTATCTAAACAATACACATATAAGTAAGTCCACACAGTTAAACCTACAATTCAAGGATCAGCTGTATGTTCCATTATGATTAGATTGTGTGATCTAATTAGATTTGTGATGATTATTTGGTAAGTGTAGATTAATTTTTTGATAGCATATGTACAGTCTTCTTATGTGGCTTGTATGTACTCTTAACTACCTCTTGTTATACTACTATTTATTTCTGTCTGATAGATCACTCTGTTAATTGTGCTGTTAAAATCTTTAAATTTATGAACCTTATTTTTTATTTGCTGTACATATCAGCCAGAAACTCAGAAATTTAGTATTTATGGTGTTGTCAATTTCTCTGACCTTTTTAACTCTACAGACTTTGAGGTACTTATTGTTTGATAGGATTGTTACCTTTTCCCTGTGAATTGCATTGTTTGTATAATGAGTCATGACCCTTTTAGGCTAAAAAGTATATTTTTGTCTTGATTGTTCCATTGTTAAAATTGCACCTTCTTCTTTTAGTTGGCGTCTCCCTCACGTGTCTTTCTTTATTTCTATATTCGTCTTTTAAGTGCTATTCTTTTGTAGTTTATCTCTTTTAAGCAATGTATAGCTTAATTTCATTCTGAGTGGCTTTTTAAAAATCAAACTTGAATATCTGTTTCTTAAATAGATGGTATAATCCTTTTTCACTTATTTCTTTTACCAGTATATTTGGCCTTACTTCTTCCATTTTATTATGCATTTTAATAACCATGCTTTTCATTTATTTTTGCTGACTTGTATCAAATATTTTGATGACTGAATTGTCTTTATTTCATTCTTATCTTTTTTTAATCCTGGAAGTCATAAATAATTATTAGTAATCCTTAGTACTGTTTTCTCTTGAAATCATAACATTCTCCTTTAATAGAATAAACATTAATAATTGTTATTACCCTTTCCTCCAGCCAGGCAGTAGGAATCTTAACATGCCTGACTTTGACCATATCATTCTATTTTATCTCAGCTGTTGGAGATAGAACACCTTTGTCTTCTGGCCTCTGTAGTTGTTGTTAAGCCTGCTACCAGGGTTTTTGTTTTGTTTTTTGTTTTTATTCTTTTGACTAAAATGTCTTTAAACAGTTTCTCTTCATCTTGACTGATGTACAGTTTCATCAAATGAGTCTAACAGTGAATCTTAATCAAGGATCCATGTGCTTCTTCCAACTGAGGAGTCCAGTTTTTTCTAGTTATAAAAAATCCTCAGCTAATAACTCCTAGATTATTGCATCTCTCTACTTCTAATAATAGTCTGTGTTGGGAGTACTGTTAGACACAGGCTGTGCTTTCCCTCTCACCTTCATGTCTCACATTCATAGTTTCCATCTCTAACCAAAACGAGCTCCATCCTGAGTAACCTCTTACAGCTATCTTCAAATTTGTGACCCTTCAAAGCTGCATTTATGGTGTTTTAAACTTATTAACTGAGTTGTGTGTTTAAGTGACTCTATTTCTCACATGTACAAATTTTCATTTTCAAATTTGCTAATTTAAATCTACAAATGTCTTTCTTGAATGTAGTATTCTACATATACAATAATTTTAAACAAAATTATTTGGGTTGATTTGAAAAATTATTCTGTCGTTTCAAGTTCATGGAGATCTATTTATAGGTTGATTGTCAGTATACCGTATCCCTTGGTAGTTTGTTTACTCATGTAGTTGTACTATTTTTGTGGCCTTGTCTCATGAGTTTCTTCTTCTACAGAAGGTTCCTGCTCCCTGAGTTGTACAGTATCCCTGTACAGAATTTCTGCTTTTGTTTTTCAATGGAACCCAGTACTTTCATCAATCTGGGACAAGGTTTTAATGCTAATTTCTCCATTTAGCATCCATTATTCCACAGTTGGCATAAAGTAGTTTTAGATTTGTATGTAACTGAAGTTTCAGTTTCCAGCCAAACCCAGAGCAGATGAAAAACTTCCTTGATGCTTCTCAGAGTGTGTAGTTGGAGAGCCTCTTTCCCCTTTAACGCTTCCAGGGATTTCAGCTTGTGCACGGGTTTCTCTTCCAGCTGCTTGTCTGGTGCAGACAGAGACCAATTGTACAGCTGGTGGACATTAACACCTAGCTCCTTCCATTAGGGCTTGTACCTCTGTCTGCACTCCTTGTAGTCCCCAAGGCATCAATTCATGTGCTTGCAATTCTGGTTTAGAGTTTCCCCCTTCATTTCCAGCACTTAGATTGCAGATTTTTCTTTTCCTTCTCTTCTTTTTTAAAGTATATCTGTGTGTATAAAATAAATGTTTATTACATTTTATCCAACAGTTTTGTGTATTGTGATTCAGACTCTTGTCTGCCATGTTGCTGTAAATTCTGAAACTCTTTTTTTTGGGGGGCTGGAAAGTCTGCCACATAACTGGGGACCCTGCTGTGAAGTAGAAAAGTAGGAGTTTTATTTTTCCTGGTAACTCAGGCTGCAGAAATTGTGCCCGAATTTTCGGAATTTCTTTTCTCTCTTTAAAGAGTTTTTAAAAGAAACAGTGAGGATGGGAGCCTCTTACATTTGCCTCCTGTGAAATCCTTAAATTCAATAGTTAATACGAGATACAGTCTCTGAAAGTGATAAAGTGGTTCTGGGTCACAGATACTAGGCTCCCTTTTTTGTTTGTTTGTTTCAACAAAAAGAAATGCATAAAAAGGCAAATTAGTCATATGTCAGTATGTTATGTTCTAAAAGGAAATCTTTATTTTTTCTGTGCTAATCAACCTACATGTTTTAAATGGGATTTTTTTTTCCTCCAAGTGTGAGAAACCACAGCGTGATCTAAAGAGATGTATGAATTAATCACTACTCTCAGAATTTACCTATTTATGTTTTCTTCATATAGTTGGGCATGGTGCATTTTTCACCAAGTCCCTGATCTTTCCTTTCTCCCAACAAGACTCATATTATCCATTTACATAAAGAAGCAACATTCATTCAAATGCACACACACACATACACTTACACACACATACACATGTACTTGGTCATACAAATAAGCATATCCAGAATGAGGGAGGGAAACAGTCGTTTTATTGTTGGGATAAAAAGAGTTTTGTTTTCATCTGTGTTCTGATATGAAAATGAGATCACAAGAGGTGGAGGAACATGGAGATAATTGGGTGAAATTAAAGGGTGAGATTAGGGTGAAAGAAGACATAATATTGGGTTGGACTTGCAGTATCATTTAGAGGGGAAGCCCCTGGTAAAAGGAAATAGAACTGATTATGGGTTGACACACTACAAGAAATGGATGATGGGAAGTACAAATAAGCTGACTCAGCTTTAGTTTTTTAAAACCGTTTTGACAGGCTGTGTCATAAAAATGTCATACACATGGTCTACTGCAATGAAGAGAATACCTAAATGTCCCCAACATGCATGTGAAAAATACCAATTTAAAAAGAGCGAAGTAACATATTGACAGGAGTTCTTTCTTCCTCCTGAATCATATGTCTAGTGAACATTACTTCAGTGAACACCACTTTGTGGTGTTGTCTGGTTAATGGCACATTTACCACCTGGTGATTAAGTTATAAATGAAGATCTCAAATTATAGAAAGGAGGAAGAATTAATATGTTCACTAACCATGACCAATGAATAATTCTTCACTTGGGGGGAGGAAATGACATTTAATGAACACCTATCCTGTGTAAGGCATGTCCTAGGTCATTTATAATAAGATAATAAGTACTTATCGAGATAATTAGAGTCTCCCCTCACCGTCCAGCCTCAATGATCCAAAAACTGCTGTGCTCTCAGAGATGCATATCACATTTTGTTAAAATGCTCACTTAGTAGAAGTAAATCAGTGGTATCTGACTGTAGTGGGCTTCCTGGTGGCTCAGTGGTAAAGACAATGCCTAACCAAGGCAGGAGACCCAGGTTCAATCCGTGGGTCGGGAAGATCCCCCAGAGAAGGAAATGGCAACCCACTCCAGTATTCTTGCCTGGAAAATCCCATAATCAGAGGAGCCTGGCAGGTTACAGTCCATGGGATCACAAAGAGACACAGCTAAGAGACTAACAACATCAACAGCATCTGATTAAAGTAGATCTTACCCTTTATTTATAAAAGTACTTTCTACATTAAGGATAATGTCTACATTTTTCGGTATTTGAAAAGAAAAATTCCCATGTCTACCACTGTAACACAGCTACTGAAAGAGTGGATTTTTATCTACACAAGCTATCTCTACGTTATATAAAGACAGGAGCGCATTTTAGTAGAAAGTGAGTCAGTGGTTCAGATTTTCTTTATAGGCCACCTTCGTGGCTGCCTTTGGTACATGCATGAAATGGATGCGTACAGTGATTGTTTACAAGATTCACATGTGGTTCTTGGGAAATCTAGGTCATCTCTCACTATCATGATTGCTAAATTGCGTATAAAGCAGGTCAGCTATCCTGCACCGCTGATGAGAAGCACCATGACAGCCTGCTATTTGCCTGTTAAGAGTTAAATTGTATCTGCTAATCCTAGCTTTTAAGCAGCTAGAATTGACATTGCTTAATTTACTTGTAACCCTTATAACACACATTTAGCAGAGGGTATTGGTCTTTGTGCTGGATTGAAAACTGGCAGTCCCAAAGGAAATTGACTAAAACTATTATCATAGTTAAGGTTGCCTATCATTCTAATTATAATTCACATCCAATAATGAACACCTTGTTCAATAATATTTAATTCAAATCATGATGCTGAGTATAAAATTACATATCGAGAGAATTCATTAGAAGTTTCAAAAGTAAGCTAAGTAAATGTGCCTCAGAGAATGTATTTGATGAATTTGTAAAAGTATTTAAATTAGATCTGTAAAGTATTATGAAAAATCCACAAGGGATGCACAATTAGGCGAATAAGCTCTTCAAGGCCAGGAGCTGCTGGGTATCCATTGTAAAGTGCTTTCTGATATATTGTTTATCCAAAGTAGGGAGACAGGAGGGAAGACCATAAGGTATAATACAGCAGAAATGCAGGAGAGGTGATGCCAAAAGTAACCGAATAAAAACTAATTCCATCGTAATTAGTTATCTAGCCTTTGCCTGCATATTATTCATATGTCACTGAAGTATTTTAATATGAGACAAATGCTTTTTTAATACATGCACATTTTGTAAAGTCCGTAATGTTTGAGCTTCATGAGCTGCTCATTCATAACAAGTCCTGTTTCAAACTCTTGTGTGTAGGTTAGACGGTATTGAATGTGCAGTTATGTAATTTATAACACTTAAACCAGTTATGTCTGTGGTGATTTCTATCTTAATATCCTAATGATACATGAACATGTCCATTTTTATTTATGGTGTGCTCATTATTATATAACTAGAAGGCAATGGCAACCCACTCCAGTGTTCTTGCCTGGAGAATCCCAGGGATGGGGGAGCCTAGTGGGCTGCCATCTATGGGGTCACACAGAGTTGGACACGACTGAAGCGACTTAGCAGCAGCAGCAGCAGCAGCAGGGTGACTTTAAACTGAAATGCATGCATCTGTTGGTTCATGCATTCATTCATTTGTATGTTCCTTCCATTCATTCAATATTTGTTGAATGGTAACTATGTTGTTGTTGTTCAGTCATTCAGTCGTGTTCGACTTTTTGAGACCCCAGGGACTGCAGCACACCAGGCTTCCCTGTCCTCCACTGTTATCCAGAGTTTGCTCAAACTCATGTCCATTGAGTCGGTGATGCCATACAACCATCTCATCCTCTGTTGCCCTCTTCTCCTCCTGCCCTCAATCTTTCCCAGTATCAGGGTCTTTTCCAATGATGGGACTCTTCACATCATATGGCCAAAGTATTGGAGCTCCGACTTCAGCATCAGTCCTTCCAGTGAATATTCAAGGTTGATTTCCTTTAGGATGGACTGGGAGATAAAGATCATTCAATCCTGAAGGAAATCAGCAGTAAGTATATTTTAGACAAATTATGCTTGACTGGTGCTGAGGAACTAATGAAGTTCAAGGAGAAAAATGATTCAACTAGTAATGGAGTTTATACTTTATATTCTAAAAGGGAAGAAAGTTGTTTGGTAAGTGGGCTTACTAATAGTGCACCACTGGAAAATAAATTTTTCAAAGCAGGAACCAGTGAACTGTCTGTGAAGGACCAGCTAATAAATATCTCAGGTTTTGCCAACATGCAGTCTCTGTTGAATCTACTCAACTTTGCAGTTGTAGCCTAAAAACAGCCAAGGCATATCTAAATGATTGAGTATGGCTGTGTTCCAATAAAACTTTGTTTACAAAACCCGATGACTGTCGGAATTTGGCTCATGGGTTGTAGTCTGCCAATCCCTGTACTTGAAGAATTACAGTCCCATGAAAGTACAAAAAATGAATTTGTTCTAGGATGAGCAGGGGGAGTTAGTGACTTTTTTTTTTTTTTTTTTTTTACCAAAGAGGATGCAATTAAGGCAAGATGTGAACAATTAGTAGAACATAATTAGATGACATGTGGAGGACAGTTTCTAAAAGATATTAGTGAGCCCTATGGCAGGAAGCATATGCCTACTCCATGAAGTTTAGATTTTATAAAATTGTTATGTATCCTTTTCACTTTACAAATGAGGAAACTAATGCTCACAGAAGCAGTGACTTACCCAGTGGTTTAGCTCAGGTTCCCGCCTATATTGTTCCAATTCCAAATCTTTTCTTCTTTCTGTTTTACTGAACTGCCTCGCTGAGTTTAGCACTCAGGCATATGCAAACATGACTGCTTTCTCTTAGGAGTTTGCAATCTATCACAAACTCTTTGGACTTACATTTATAGAATAAAATTACATATTTAAACTTCTTTTTGGCCAACTTTCATCATTTCATGATGTGACACAGACCAGGAATAGATTCATGAGGGAAAGTCCACAGGAAACTTTCTGAAACACATCTGTTACCTTCCCCCATCAGCTCCTATACACTTAATATATCACAAAGCAAACTTTACAGAAGGACTGAACCCCAGTGGTTATTTTAGAACAGACCTTGAGCCCTAATGTCTGGAATGTGATTTATTGATTGCTATAAGGCAGAGCAATGAGCGATTTACAGGATTGAGGTAAAAAGAGGAAAATAAGTATCTTTTGGCTAGCAGCAGACTGGAAGAAATATACCTGTCTTTTCATACCCTATGAATAATTTAGTATGTTTTATAAGCATGAAGATATACAATTGTGGGTTTGCTTGTTACAGTTTATATTTTACTTTCTTAACTCTGGATCCAATATGCCTTTATGCATACTGATAGGTTCTGTCTAATGGACTGAATGCCATTTTATAGTGCCCAAGCATTCGGTGAACTCTTTTCAAAGTGCTAGGTCAGATTTTTGTTGCAAATATAGTTAAATAAAATACAAAACTTAAAAAGAAACCTGCAGTAAAGGACCAAGTGATTTGTAAATATTTATTTTCCATGAGAGTTAAATTACACATTAATATAGTATCTTTAGCTGACACATTGAAACAAAGCATTATGCCCTGTCAGAATCAAGAAAAACCTGACTTCCATAATTAAGGAAATGGAAAAGAAGACAAGAAAATGGCTCTCTTTCCCCTCTTTCCTTTTATATGTACAAGCTGGCCTAAATACATGCCCGGAATGAGGTTAGATTGACTTTTAAGGAGAATGTTGCTTTTATTCAATTTGATCAAAAGAGCTTAGATGAGTATAGATGCAAGCTAGGAAAGAAGTCATAAATTCTAAGAATTGTCATTTTCTAGTTAATTCTCTTCTGATACATGGGTTTTTCTTAGCTGTTAGGAAAGAAAGGGGCTATTAACTAGACATTAACAAGCAATTTCCAGTTCAATTTTGCAGATAAAAATGTTTGATTAAACATAGTGTCTGTAGATATTTAGAGTTGTTAATAAAACCAAATGTCAAACTCAAAGGGAATTTCCTATTAACAGTTTTCCTCCTGTCCACTCCACTGTATTTTGTTTTTCCATTTATTGTTAAAAGTTCTTCTGGATGTGAAATATTTAATAAGTATCAACTGATAAAGAAAAAGATATTGAATCTATTTTTCCATGATGGGGGTTTCTCCAATTAAGAAAAAACTATCCTCAAAGATTCAGGATGTATATATATATATAAAAAAAAACATGCAATGAAAGATCAACACCACAACATTAACATTTACATAAAGAAATTTATTTTATTTCTTTTTTTGCATGCTGTTTTACCATTTTAGGCCAAACATTTGATTGGGGCTACTAATAGAACATTTGTTTCAAATGCAGTGTTATAGTTCCTTTACAAATGACAGGTTACTTTTCTTAACCTATAAAGTGTTCAGTGACCATTTTGAGATGTTTTCCAGTTTTTAGAAAGGTATGCCAATTCTCTCAATGTCATTGCCTTGTCCAGAAACTTTGACACACTCAATAATGCTTCCAGAAGCTTTGTGACATCCACACACAGACGTGAAATTAGTGTCAAAAGTACCTTTTTCAGTTTCCAAACATTTCACCACCACTCGTTTCATGGGTTCTGTGAAAGTTGTAAGAAACACTCTTAAATATCTATGGCAGAATCTCTTATAAGTTGAATATATAAAATATTAATCTCTATATTTAAAAAACACTTTCAGTAACTTTTATCCTGTTATATTTTTATTCTCCATGCTTCTCTGATGGTTTATTTAAGTGTATGAAGTTGGATTACATTCCGGCTAGTAGCAGAATTAGCAGAGACAATGGGCTATTTGCAGGAGTTATTTTACGACAGGGGGTTCTGGTAAAGAACACAGAACTAACAGGTTGTGGGCCATACCTTGCTCATCTCTAAGATGCCATATCTTTCACTGAGCCTAACACACTGCTGCCACCAAATGCCATTTGTCCTTGTTATCCTGGTTGGACCAAACAGCTTCAGTACAGTTCAGTTCACTCACTCAGTCGTGTCCGACTCTTTGCGACCCCATGAATCACAGCACGCCAGGCCTCCCTGTCCATCACCAACTCCCGGAGTTCACTCAAACTCATGTCCATCGAGTCAGTGATGCCATCCAGCCTTCTCATCCTCTGTCGTCCACTTCTCCTCCTGCCCCCAATCCCTCTGAGCATCAGGGTCTTTTCCAATGAGTCGACTCTTCGCATGAGGCGGCCAAAGTATTGGAGTTTCAGTTTCAGCTTAACGGGCAATATTAGTAATGACGATAATACTGGTACTGCTGCTACAACTATCCTGTATTTGCAAGAGGTAGACACTGACCCTCCTTCAGTCTTCCAAAGAAAATTTCAAAGGATATTGCTGAAATGTTTAAGACTTTCTATTTACTCAAACATTGTTGTCTTTGGTTAAACTGTCATTGAAAATGGCTAAATGGTAAATGTGAACCTTTGCCAATTATGTGAGCAATGCCAATTTCTCTGATATATAGATTCTTGCAGACAAGTTGGTTTACAAAAATAAATAAATAAAATGACTCCATTTCTTCCTTGAAATAAAATCTTTGGTCACCAAGACCAAGCTGCATGCACTGAATTTCCTTATCATTTCTCTCCTATATAGTAGCTGTAATAAGTCCATAAGTCAATTTCAGATTTGGCCTTATTATTTTCTATATTGTCAGGCTGGTTGCCCCCCTACCCCACCTCTCTAAATAACAGCTTATTTATATTAGGGTGAATTGTCATTATCAAGTACAGTCATGGTTTCAATGAAACACATTTTCATTGTCCAACTCCTTGTATATTTCCTAGAATGAAATGGTTCAGAAGTGACAATGTGCTGTTTCAGCCATTGCTTGCTAGGGCTCCCTGAACGGCCATGTGTTTTATTGGAGGGGCCACTTGGAGTCGCGTGTGTGGACTTACCATTTGGAGAGGGATGAGAGAGCCAGAGTTAGGTCCTGGATGCTAATGGACTTACCACCTACAGGTGGCCGTGTGAATGAAGACCTGAAGAAAGGCCATCACCAGATTGATGATTTGTAACCCAATGAAATGATCTTTGTGTCAAGGCACTGAGGTTGGGGAAAGGTTTCTTAGACATCAGCAGATGAAACATGTATTAAGAAAGACATGAAGGATGAGTGGGACTTGGGCTGAGAAGTTTTGAGGACTGATGACCAAAGGGACTCTTTTCACTTGAACATGTACAGTTCCTGGGTAGGAAGAGAGATCTCTGTGCTTGAAGAGAAAGAGGGAGAGGGAAAGAAAAAGGAAAGAAGAACAGAGGAAAAGGAGGGATAAAAAGAAGGGAGGGAAGGAGAGAGAGACAGAGGATAAGCAAGCAAATAGCTCCTGTGACTTGGATTTCCTAGTGATGAGAAAGAAGAGTGGCTGGGGTAAGGCTGGGACAGTAGGCAGGGACAGGAGGCTGCAGGACCCTGTGGATGCGGTTAAAGATTCTGGACTCTAAAAAAGATGAATGGTTTTAAGGAGAGGAAGAAACAGAAGGCATTTTGTGCTTTAAAAAATACGACTTCAGTTGCTGTGTAGAGAGTGGGTGGAAGAGAGCCAAGGGTTAAAGTGGAGAGACTGGTTGAAGGAGATGGCAATATTTCAGGTGAGAGATGACAGTGACTTGGAACAGGGTTATAGCTGTGCAGGTGGGGTGAAGAATGGGAAACAGATGTTTGGGAAAATCAATCAAGTGAATTTTTTTCTGTAAAAATGGATTGAATATGGGTGATGAGGGAGAGCGAAGCGTGAATGATGACTCCTTGATTTCTGGTTTGTGCAAATCGTTTCATGAAGGTACCATTTATTGAAATGTGGGGCCCTGAGAGAGAACAGATTTGGGATGGGAGTTTGAGGGAAGGGCAATCGAGTTGAAACGTAGTCCTATTCAATCTGGTGGAGGTGCCTGAGAGATAACAAGCCAAGACAGCAAGAATGCAGTTGGGTTAAATAGATGATATTTATGGAGATATCATCAATAGGTGGGATTTAAAACCCCTGAAGTTGAAATAATGCCCTAGATGGGTGTACAGACTGAAAAGAGAAGAGAACCCAAGCTTAAGCCCTGAAGAACTCCATATGTTGGTGATTGGATTCAGAAGGAGGAAGGAAAAAAATAAAGTAAAAATGAGCCCAGAAGTCATGATCCGAGAGGATGAGGAGGAACGTAGGGTCCTGAAAGCCTAGAAGAATGTTTTCAAGATAAGAATTCCTTCTGATGGGTTAAGTGGATTGAAAGCAGAAGTTTCCACTAGGTGTGGAGACCCAAAGCTCCCTGTTGACTTCTGGAAGAATCACTGGGGGGTGGGGGAGGGGGAGGGGCATAAACTTGGATCACAGGGTGGTACCTGGGGAACTGGAGGCAGTGGGGTCGATCAACCTCCGGGAGACATCACCATGGAGCGGGTAAGTGTTATGTCAGAAAGTAGGAGGGTGTAGAGTAAAGAGATAGACCTGAAGACATTCAAAACCTCAGTTTTAATATTGATAGAATCCGGTTGACAGGAAAAGATTGAGAATACAGGAGGGAGAGAGAATGAAAGGTTGGCTGAAGGATACAGAACCTTTGGGGAAGTGTAGCCTTCCTCTCCTCCCATTGTTACTCTGTCCAAAGGTTGCACAGCTCCTGCCTCAGGCCCCTGCGCTGACTCCTCTATTATTGGGTCACTTCCTCCCCTTCATATCTCTCCTCACATGCTTTCTTCTCAAAGACCCAATCCCACAACACTTTGTATAATTTCCAACCTCTTCCTTCTCAGTAATCCTCACCCTGATTTTTTTTTTTTTTTTTTTTCCGTTTCCTTCCCATGGTTTCAATCATAGTCTGTGATAGAACTCTGGATGTGTGCTCAGTCACATCAGTCATGTCCTACTCTTTCATGACAGCTTGGACTGGAGCCCACCAGGCTCCTCTACCCATGGGATTTCCCAGGCAAGAATACTAGAGTGGGTTTCCATTTCCTCCTCCATGGGATCTTCCCAACCCAGGGATAGAATCTACGTCTCCTGCATCTCCTTCCCTGCAGGCGGATTCTTTATCTGCTGAACCATCAGGGGAGCCCCTGTGCTATAACTAACTAGATCTAATTAATAATAGCTATAACTTTCTTATTTACTATTTAGCAATATTAAATATTGTTGCTTATTTAGTCTCAACTCCATCATTAGAATTTAAGCTCTGTCAGAATAGGGATATTTACCTGTTTTCTTTGATACAATGTTTCTAGTTTCTGACATAATCCTCTCTGCCTTTCATGGCTCAGGGAACTCTTCTGATTGGCCTTCAGGCGGGTGTCAGGTGCACTGAGGGGGTTTCCCACCTTCCAGCACCTTCTCTTTGTCCTCATGTGGTCCATGGTTTCCTCACTGCCTTGTCTCTCCACAGCCCACATGCCTGCACTCCCGGGGAGATCGTCGCTCCATTCACTTCTCTGAGTCCACACTTTCCCAGAGTAACATAGCCTGTAATCGCCTCTCCCCTGTGGCTTCACTGTGTGCAGAGAATGGGAACTGCAGGATCTGTCTTTGTTCAGACTGCTCTAGCAGACGACATGGATGCAGCCTTACCTACATCAGAAAGTGACTTCTCACAGCTGTGGAGGCTGGATATCTGGGACCATGGTCCCAGCTGGGTCAGGCTGTGGTGAGAGCTCTCTTCTGGGTCATAGGCTGCCAGCTTCTCACTGTGCCCTCACACAGACAGAGCGGAGAGAAGAGAGCTCTCTCATGACTCCAGTAAGGCACTCATCTTATTCATGAGGGCTCCACCCTCGTATCCACTCTAATTCTAACTGCCTCGTCAAGGCTCACCTCCTAAAACCATCACTGCCAGGGGGTGGGGGCAGAGTTTCAACATGAATTTTGGGGGTACAATACATTCAGCCTATGAGAGAGAATATGAGAGAGAATATCCCACTATGAGAGAGAATATCCCACTATTCTCCCACAAAGAGCTTGGCACACCTTCCAAGTTTCTCTCTTTCATCACCTGCTCAGGTGTTTATATTCAGGAGCATAAGAGAGAGTCTTCAAATCAGGTCTTACCTCGTATTAGGCACTTTATCAGTACCGTGGTGGTAACAGCTTTAAGGAGGCTCTACCATAGCAGCTTTAAATATGAAAGAGTCTATTAAGACTGTGTCTGTGTGTGTAAGAAAAGTTCTAGTGATCAAGTTAACCAAATTCTTCCTCAAACTGTGAACACACCTGTCGGAGACTGACTCAAACTTATTGCCATTTGTCTTTCCTCACCTGAGATATATGTGTGTGTGTGTGTGTGTAACTTTCTGACCCTTTGTGACCTCATGGACTGTAGTCTGCCAGGCTCCTCTGGATACTGGAGTGGGTTGCCAATTCCTTCTTCAGGGAAATCTTCCTGACCCAGTATCAAACCTGAATTTCTTGTGTCTTCTGCATTGACAGGCAGATTCTTTACCACCATGCCATGGGATGGTTTCAAAAACCTCTCTCTCTGGGCTTAACTGGCTTCCTCAAAACTCACAGTCTCTTACTTATTTCTCTAGTACATGCATAAGTTTATCTGAAGAAAAAAAAATGAGCACCCACAACATATTAGATCTGGAATTATACCATGTCCATCTCAGAGAATCTTGTTTTGGGACAGTTAGTTCATGTAGTGACTGATCCCATGGGGCTCTAAAGTGTGTGTGGTGGGGAGACAGATGGATGACGATTTGTTCCTCTCATGGTGCGTGAATCTGTACATCAGTCAGTGGGTAGACTCCTCTGAAAGAATACAGTTATGTCTCTTCTGACAGCGGTCAAGAGAAGAGCAGCCTGATTAGCTGAAACTCACGGGCACCCTTGACCTCATGCTGGAGGGAACACAGAGCTCTGGTGCAGGCTCACTCTGCCTGAATCAGCCTGATAAACTGGAATGGGCATGCCTGAATTTATTTAAGCTACTTTGTTCAAAATTAAAGGAGTCTAAGTAGAAATAGTTTATTTGGAGTCTTGCTTTTAGGGGAAAAAGGCAACACATAATAAAAAGAAGAAAAGGGAAGCGGGTAGGAGTGGGGATAAACTCCTAGGGAATCATTTGTAAAAATACAAATGGAAATTAGGAAATATGTGTAAATGGGGAAACTCTGTGGGGAATCATATAATCTAAAGGCAGGAACGAAGGTGGGGCAACTCCAAAAGCTTTCTCCTGGATGTCTGGGATTAACAGTCTACCAGGAGGTACGAGGTTTGAAGGAAGGAAATGTGCTTGAGACTAAATGCATCATTTCTGAGAGAGGGGGACAGTCACAGGAAGGTGGGGCGCACAGGAGACTCCCTCTTCTGATTTGAGTGGACGTGTTGTCTAACGAAACTCCACTGGCAATTTGGCAAGGATTACGTTTTTGCACAGAGTTGAGAATTTATTTACTTATTTTTTTTAAGAACAGTAATATGATACAACATCAAAGCCTTTAGGATGCATTTGCTGTTTGCAGGAAGTGTGCAAATGACAACCCAGGGACCTTGTCATTTCCAACATTCCCCCAACTGGGGCCTGGTTCTATGTCAGTTATACAGCCAAAGCATCTTCTAGAAGGTGAGAGGGAGGAGCAGTTTAAATTCTTCTGGCAAAAGGGTGATGTGCTACCTGGTAAGAACATTCCTAGAGTGTGATGTGTTCTTCTCAGATTAAACAGATTGAATGAAAAAAAAAATTTGAACGTAACCCCAGAGAGCTCTGAGGGTGAACTCCCCATCAGTCAGAAAGAAGGGCTAGGAGAGGGCCTTTCCTGGTGTAGAGATAAATCAGAAGTAGCCAACCGCATCTGTTCCTTCCTTCTCACAACCTTCTTCTGCTGCGGTAATAAAGATCAGGTAAGCTATGAGCATCTGTGTATGTATTACTGACTGAGTGAGGCTGGGATGGTACCAAGCAGGAAAACACCTTAGTTAAGTTCATTGCTAACATGATAACCACTCTACTGGATTCTTCTTCCACACCCCTGGACTAAACCTCGAGCCAAGCCTGTTGTTTTTTCTGGTCGCCTTCAAGTTCTAAAGGAGCAGTATCATGTCTGATCTGAAGCAAACTCTGATTTCTCCTGTGGTTGAGAATTGCTCTGTGTCCTCAGCTCTGGTTCAGTTCAGACCCTCAGACTCTTTTTAGTCTTATTTTTCTGTTCTTGCTCCCTTTCTCACTGCTGTGGCTCCTTCAGGCTTGGTGATGGGAGAGGACAGAGCCATGGTGACCTCACCACTCAGTGTCCCCTGTCTGGGCAGTGCCCACCCTGGCTGGGTGCTCATGATTCTTTGCTCAGTCACTACTCCTGCCTACACCCTAGGGGGCTCTTTGACTTGGGATCTCTGACTATTGGCAGGTGATTTTTTTAAAACAGGTCCCTCTCAGGACAGCTGAAGTCCACTCCCCTCCATGGTGTCCACTTGATGTTGACAAAATTGGCTAGTGTGGAGGACCCCACCCCAGCCCTCTCTTCACATTGAGCCAACATGGGGACCTCCTGGAAGGCTTTTGTCTGGACTGACTTTTCCAGGGATTGGCAGCCTTTGAGCCCGATGAGCTTGAGGAAAACAGGACAGTGTGTCTAATTGCTCTCACCCTGAGCTCTGTTCTGGGCTCTCTGTAGAAGCAGAAATCTTCTCTAGATCTGCAGGGATCCTGTGCAGAGGGTGGTGTGGTTGCTTCTCCTGACAAAGAGTCCAGATCATTTGCTTGATGATAATTGAGCCCCTTTCATTTCACTTGCAATGGCAGGGGAGCAGCTCCACCTCTCTCGTTTATTTGCACGTGGGGAGGGAGGTGGGGTTGCACTATCCAATGAAATCCCCCTCTCTGTTTTGTTTAGTCAGTCCCTTCACCTCCTTAGTATGAAGGATGATGGACTAGTCACCAGACCAGTGCATTTCCTAGTCATCCTGGGATCTCAGCACAGATCCCCAAATAACAACAACAAAAAATAAAGTTGCCCTCAGTGTCTCTGCTGTGCTCTAAAGTATATTAGGTGTGCACAGAGGGACAGACTAGCATACCTTTTACAGTTTGCCTTGGCTTCATGGCATAGTTCAGTTCAGTTCAGCTGTTCAGTTGTATCCTACTCTTTGCGGCCCCATGGACTGCAGCACGCCAGGCCTCCCTGTCCATCACCAACTCCTGGAGTTTACTCAAACTCATGTCCTTTGAGTCGGTGATACCATCCAATCATCCTCTGGCATTCTCCTCCTGCCTTCAATCTTTCCCAGAATAAGGGTCTTTTCAAATTAGGCAGTTCTTCTCATGAGGTGGCCAAAGTATTGGAGTTTCACCTTCAGCATCAGTCCTTCCAATGAATACCCAGGACTGATCTCCTTTAGGATGGACTGGTTGGATCTCCTTGCAGTCTGAGGGACTCTCAAGAGTCTTCTCCAGCACCACAGTTCAAAAGCATCACTTCTCTGGTGCTCAGCTTTCTTTATAGTCCAACTCTCACATCCATCCATGACCACTGGGAAAAGCATAGCTTTGACTAAATGGACCTTTGTTGGCAAAGTAATGTCTCTGCTTTTTAATATGCTGTCTAGGTTGGTCATAACTTTTTTTTCCAAGGACCAAACATCTTTTAATTTCATGGTTGCAGTCACCTTCTACAGTGATTTTGGAGCCCCCAAAAATAAAGTCTGTCACTGTTTCCACTGTTTCCCCATCTATTTCCCATGAAGTGATGGGACCAGATGCCATGATCTTCGTTTTCTGAATGTTGAGCTTTAAGCCCACTTTTTCACCCTCCTCTTTCACTTTCATCAAGAGGCTCTTTAGTTCTTCACTTTCTGCCATAAGGGTGGTGTCATCTGCATATCTGAGGTTATTGATATTTCTCCCGGCAATCTTGATTCCAGCTTGTGCTTCTTCCAGCCCAGCGTTTCTCATGATGTTCTCTGCATATAATTAAATAAGCAGGGTAACAATATACAGCCTTGATGTACTCCTTTTCCTGTTTGGAACCAGTTTGTTGTTCCATGGCCAGTTCTAACTGTTGCTTCCTAACTTGCATAGGTGAAGCTTAAAACCTAGTCTTGGTGGACGGAAGTGCAGAAAAAAGGCATGTGACATGTGAGATGTAGTTTTAGAAATGGCACAAAGAGAGCTTGAGAAGATCAGATGGAGGTGGTGAGGTCAGAATAATGAGAATTCTGCAAGGCCAAGTTAGGATCGATAACGTGGCAAATGAAGAGTTAAACCTGAGAAAACCTGTGGCTTAGGAAAATGACCATAAGCTCTGTAAGGGAAGAGAGTTACTGGAGTTTTTCAGCCTGCACCTTATCACAATCCCTTGTACAATTTTTTAAAGACTGATATAAAAATAAATAGGATACAGACAGAAGAGTTTCAGGTGACTAATATACAGCCAGAGTGAGAGCCGTGGCACAGGACCAGGAGATGCATGTAGTGGGGACCCTGTCTGTCTTGTTTGCAAAAGCCTCCCAGGGGTATTGAGCAATGTGTGACCAATGATGGACATTCAATAAATATTGACTGAATTAAAGTGACTGTCTTTGTGGCTGGAGGCTTGAGGCATGGATATCAATTATCAGACTATCCCAGCATTAAAGGGCCAAGTGTTGAAAACCTCAAAACAAGATTGGGGGATGACTGGACAGTGACTGAAGAATCAGAATATTTTCAGTCTTCAAATACTTACTCAAGGATGGTTGGGAAAGAAGTTCACTGTTAGAGTAGATCACAAAACAGAAATAGCAGAGACAATATGGAAGTGTTTTGCTTTAAAGATAATTAGAAACATGTGATTAAAATATAAGTTAGGTTAAGTCAGATTTAGCATTGAAGAACATATATACATGTCCTTGAAATCAGATTTGTTTAAGTCATTAAAGAATAAGTCTAAAGGATAAAGGACAAAAAAGTAGGGGAAAGTCTGCCTCTATTTAGTCATCTGTATTCATTGAACATTTTGCTGTTCAGTTGCTAAGTTATGTCCAACTCTGTGACCCCGTGGACTGTAGCACGCCAGGCTTCCCTGTCTTCACTGTTTCCTGGAGTGCTCAGGTTCATGTCTACTGAGTCAGTGTTGCATCCATCTCATCCTCTGCCACCCTCTTCTCCTTTTGCCTGCAGTCTTTCAGTTCAGTTCAGTCACTCAGTCGTGTCCGACTCTTTGCAACCCCATGAATCACAGCACACCAGGCCTCCCTGTCCATCACCAACTCCCGGAGTTCACTCAAACTCATGTCCATTGAGTCAGTGATGCCATCCAGCCATCTCATCCTCTGTCGTCCCCTTCTCCTCCTGCCCTTGATCTTTCCCAGCATCAGGGTCTTTTCAAATGAGTCAGCTCTTCCCATCAGGTGGCCAAAGTATTGGAGTTGCAGCTTCAAAATCAGCCCTACCAATGAACACCCAGGACTGATCTTTACAGTGCATCAAATCATGCATAACACTCTCTAAATACAGTGGCTAACTTAATCCTCATTGCAGGCAGGTGCTTTACCATCTGAGCCACCAGGGAAGCCCAATAAACATGAAGCAAGGACTAATATCATCCCCATTCAGACAGCAGTATGAGTAGTCTGATCCATGAAACTGGGTTCCTCTTGGCAGGAAGAAGGGAGCCAGGAAACTAGAAGAAGGATGGCAGGGGGGTGGGGGGTGGGGTGGTGTTAGAGAACAACTCAGATTATGCTCCAGGGGATCTAGAAGGAATCAGGAATAAGATGACTCAACTCATGTTCCAGGAAGCATCGAGGGAATGAAGAATAAAAGAAGACCGGCTTTGTCAAGGAGATCATTCTGAAGAGCGACCTTAAGAATGCTCAGGGAGGAGGCGGGCTTTTAGAAAGTTTGCTGGGTTAATCATTGCAGAGGAACAGAGAGGTGGGAAGGTGTTAACCAAAAGCCATAGCCAAGATCAAGCGACATTTCTTATGTTCTTGAAGTAAATATGTTTGAAATTCTCAGGAATGGAGTCGACAGAGGAGAAAAGGTTTAAAATGCTAAAGGGCAAAAAGTCGAGGGGGTTGGTTTTAGAAGGGATGCCTTCTAAGCCCTGGGGGAAATGTGGAGAAACTGTGTGAAAAGTCTTCTAATACAGTTTTAAAAAGAGTCCAGTGGTTCAAACAAGACTACTATCAAGGAAAATCTATGCCAAATGCAGTTTATGTCAGAAAGGGAACCATACTTCAACCACTGGGCTTGATGTAAGCAGTGCCCATGTGTGAATGTCAATAGTCTGAGCCTCACGTGAGAGCATTTCAGATCTTACTGTGTTACATCAACAGATGATTGTTCTATTTAAGTTCAATAGAACATCTATTGGGTTTCCTAGGTGGTGCTCATGGTAAAGAACCTGCCTGCCAATGAAGGAGACATAAGAGACATAGGTTTGATCCCAGAGTTTCCCATGGACAGAGGAGCCTGGTGGGCTACAGTCCATAGGGTCACAGAGATTCAGACAAACTGAAGTGACTTAGCACAGCACCACACAAAAGCTGTCTTAGTCATCCTCCACTTAACCAACTCACCAAATCACTGAAGCTCTTTATTTCCTCAGAAAGTATATAATGACTAATGTTCATGCTTTTTGAATGTTCTGGGCTAGGAGGCTACCCTTGAGAGAGGCTTCCCATTTCAACGCATACATGTTGGTTGGAATATTTTCCAAGTCAGTTAAGAATTTCTCAAGTCTGTTTATGTCAGATGTGCTTGATACTGCAAGCGTGCAGTTTAGTTAACTAGTATATAGCAGAAATATGCATGTGAAAATAATTCTTTCTGTTAAAGGCAGTTTTGAAGAGTATAAGATTGTTGGGACTATGGATTCTTTGCATAACAAGTGAGAACACAAAAGGGAGGCAGGTGGAAATCAAAATATCAGTGTTATCACTGATAAAATTCAGATTGAAATATTTAATTTAGTTGATACTGCAACATACTTGGTAATGAATCATTCCAGAATTCCACAGCCATACTTGTGCCATCATAGGTAGCCTTGGGCTTTCCCACAGAGGTGAACAACTCATCTTTGAGGAAAAACAGAAACGTATCTATCACAAAGACAGGTTGGGTTCATGAAAAAAAAAATTACAGCTGTCCCCTAATATCCTCAAGGAGTGGCTCTAGGGACCCCCAACTGTACCAAAATCCAAGGATGCTCAAGTCCTGTATAGAACATTATGTAGGATTTGTATATCAACTATGTCCATCCTCTTGTATACTTTGAATCATCTCTAGATTACTTAGAATACCTGTGTGTGTGTGTGTGTGTGTGTGTGTTAGTTGCTCAGTTGTATCCGACTCTTTGCGACCCCATGGACTATGGCCTGTCAGGCTCTTCTGTCCATGGGATTCTCCAGGCAAGAATACTGGAGCTGGTTGCCATTTTCTTCTCCAGGGAGGGGATCTTTTTGACCCAGGAATCAAACCTTGATCTCCTGCACCGCAAGCAGATTCTTTACTGTCTGAGCCACCAGGAAAGCCCTAATTCAGTCTAAATGCTTTGAAAATAGTTGTCTGTCCATGGCCAATTCAAGTTTTGCTTTTTGGAGCTTTTAAAAAAAATATTATTTATCCATGATTGATCAAATTCATATATGTGGCTCCCACACATACAGAGGGTCAACTGTCTGATCTGAGCAAATTTAGCTGCTTCTCCTGAACTCAACCAACAGATGCCTTTTCTCTTTCTTTAGAGTGTGGGAACAGTGATCAGTCAGGTTTACTATCTGATTTTGTTCCAGATGGAAATAAGGCAAGGGGAATGGAGCCCCTTCCCAGTAAATTTTAATCATGCACTCAGACAAACACAATTACTGTACATTAAGTAGAAGGAAGACAGCTATCAAATGTGTAGGGACAATCATCATAATCAGGATGAAATTTATACTCTGTATTTCTAATTCAACTTTAAGGAATCTTAACTAGATATTCTAGGTAATGTACTGTGGATGTGTTTCTGTAAAAGTCTATTCAGTGAACCCCACTTAAAGAAAAGTCCTTGACTCTATGAAACATTGACACATAAATGCATATTAAAGTGTTTTGAGTTGCAAAACAATGTTAAGGCATGAATCACTTCTGTGATTCACCCCCTTTTTGGTGCTTTAAAGTTAAACAATTAAAGCACTGGATCCAACCAAGCAAGAGGGCTTTTCTTGTCAACCTCAGTGATCAAACTTAGCACAAAGCTTCTCAAGTGTTTTGTTGCCTTCCTAAAAAACTCAGCAGGGTTGGTTGATAGACCACCTTGAACTATAAGGGAAAACATATTGTTGCATAATCAAGTCTGGATTCATTTCGTCTTTTGAAACTGCTGGGCTGTCTTCTTTTCCAGGTACTCAGATTAAAAATGAGAAGTAGTAAGGCAGGCTTGATCTTGAGTTATCCACAGTTTTGTGTTTATATGCAGAAGTTTTATCTGATAAATCACTATGCTAGTGTATTAGTCCAAGTCTTATGAGAACCAGATGCCAAGATCGGCTAACACAGCAGCGGCTTGATTAGGGGAGATAGATGTGAGAACGGATGGGGAGAGAGTTGGAGAAGCCGTGAGTTCTCTGACTGTAATGTGAAGTCTGAATCAGAGTGAAGGAGAGAGAGGGGAGAGGGTGTCTGGTCCTGCGGTCTACAGAAGGCTCCTAGTGGCTGCCCGGAGTTCACAGTCAAAGTCCCCCATCACAGGGGGCTGAGCTCCATCCCTAACTCCGGTAGGAAGTGTGGCTTTGGGGCTAACACTGATAGACTTCAGAGCTCAGCACTGGGCCTTGGACACACAGTCCTTGTAGTTGGAGATCTGAGAGGTGCCTTCTCACGGCCACTGCAACGGAGTTCTGAACTTTAAAGTCTCCATTATTCACACTCACTGTGGAAAATTAGAAAACAAGCAAACGATGCATTTGACTTACTTCTTCATTCTCCTTCCATCTTAGCATTATCTTCCCAGAAGCAGAACTGCTCATTGTTCTGATCCCATTGCCTTTAGCAAAAGTAACTCTTTGATGTGACTGTAGTCCTTGATAAGACTCTCCGCAGCCTCCCCACCCCCAGAAAAGTGGTGGCCATGGCTAGTTCCCTGAACAGGCTGCTCTTCCCTCTGCCCATGGCTCCCTTATCACTGAACTTTCAAGGATTAAACAAGCGTCACCTCCTCTAAGCAGTCTTCTGTTTTCCTTCCCACTTTGAATCTGTTTAATCAGACACCATCCCAGGTATTCTGGTTCCACACTGTGGTTGTTCAGTCCCTAAGTTGTGTCCACCTCTTTGTGACCCAAGGACTGTAGCCCGCCAGACTCCTCTGTCCATGGGATTCTCCAGGCAAGAATATTGGAGCCGGTTGCCATTTCATTCTCCAGGGGATCTTCCCGGCCCCCTGATAAAACCCACATTTCCTGCACTGGCAGAAGAATTCTTTACTGTCGAGCCACTGGGAAAGCCCCGAGTGTTCTTGCTTCATAGTGTAGTTGTCTCTAAAGTATGCTTCTCGCCTAAGCCGGTTTCCCCCACCACCAGGAGTGAGCTCCTGAAGAGTAGAGATTTTTATCAGAAACTCCAGTGAGGCTAAATTACTGGTGGTCACTAAATAAAGGGATGACTGTATGATGGTGCGCTCCTTACCAGCCTCAGAAAACAAGACTTTGTCCAGTGAAACATAGGGGGGATACCTCATTAGTGATGGTGGTAATGATTTCCATTTTGTCTCTGAAACAGATTACTCTGATTATTATAAGTCATAGTAGTGGTGGGCCGTTCCTAAGGAAAACCAATGCTAACGCACCCCTCTATGCTTTTTTCTATGACGTGCTTTATTGTAACACCTAGGAGCTTCCTAGGTGGCATAGTGATAAAGAATCTATCTGCCAATATTGTAAAGCAATTATTCTCCAGTTTAAAAAAAAAAAAAAGAATCCACCTGCCAACATAGGATATGTGGGTTCGAGGAAAAGGCAACCCACTCCAGTATTCTTGCCTGGAGAATTCCATGGACAGAGGAGCCTGGTGGGCGACAGTCCACAGGGTAGCAAAGAGTCAGACACGACTGAGTAGGATCCAAATCCTTGCAATATCCCTTTGATGGCTAAGTCTTTCTTTTCCGAGACGCTGAGTCCTGGCTAAGAGACGTTGAGTCTAAGCTCGGCTCTGCCAAGGCTGGTCGTGACTCCCGTGGTGCTGGGGAGGAGGCTGAGTCCTGGACTCCTAGATGAGTCCCCAGACCCTACTTCTGCCAATGGCAGAGCCTAAGTGGAATCACAATCTGTCCATCCCTAGTGTCTTCCTACTCTGTTTCTCAAGTCATAATTTCTACATGCCCTGGATGTTCCACACTGTGTGAAAACACAGCTCTGTTTAGAGGATGCCCACAAAAAGTCTGTGCTGTATTTATCAAGATTATTACCTATCAGGGGATTTTCAAATACTTTAAAAAAAAATAGAGCATTTTTTTTTTTTTATTTAATCAGTGTGGTAATTTGGTAAGTGTATTTTATGTAACTGCTCTATTCAATTGTCT
Organism: Bos grunniens; assembly: GCF_055505025.1. Classification (NCBI taxonomy): domain Eukaryota; kingdom Metazoa; phylum Chordata; class Mammalia; order Artiodactyla; family Bovidae; genus Bos; species Bos grunniens. Next base: position 13,738,270 of record NC_141191.1, read on the forward strand.
GGGGTTCCTGCCGTGTGTGCATGCTAAGTAGCTTCAGTTGTGTCTGAGTCTTTTTCTGACGCGACAGCCCTATGCATTGTAGCCCGCCAGGCTCCTCTGTCCATGGGATTCTCCAGGCAAGAATACTGGAGCCAGTTGCCATTTCCTTCCCCAGAGGATCTTCCCGACCCAGGGATTGGACCTGTGTCTCTCACATTTCCTGTTTTGGCAGGCAGGATCTTTACTACTAGCGCCACCTGGGAAGCCCCTGCTGCTGCTGCTGCTGCTAAGTCTCGTCAGTCGTGTCCGACTCTGTGCGACCCCATAGATGGCAGCCCACCAGGCTCCTCTGTCCCTGATGGGCTGCCATTTCCTTCTTCAATGCATGAAAGTGAAAAGTGAAAGGGAAAGTGGTCTAGTTTCATTCTTTTACACGTGGTTGACCAGATTTCCCAGCACCACTTGTTAAAGAGATTGTCTTTAATCCATTGTATATTCTTGCCTCCTTTGTCAAAGATAAGGTGTCCATATGTGCGTGGATTTATCTCTGGGCTTTCTATTTTATTCCATTGATCTATATATCTGTCTTTGTGCCAGTACCATACTGTCTTGATAACTGTGGCTTTGTAGTAGAGCCTGAAGTCAGGTAGGTTGATTCCTCCAGTTCCATTCTTCTTTCTCAAGATCGCTTTGGCTATTCGAGGTTTTTTGTTTTTCCATACAAATTGTGAAATTATTTGTTCCAGCTCTGTGAAGAATACTGTTGGTAGCTTGATAGGGATTGCGTTGAATCTATAAATTGCTTTGGGTAGTATACTCATTTTCACTATATTGATTTTTCCAATCCATGAACATGGTATATTTCTCCATCTATTAGTGTCCTCTTTGATTTCTTTCACCAGTGTTTTATAGTTTTTTATATATAGGTCTTTAGTTTCTTTAGGTAGATATATTCCTAAGTATTTTATTCTTTCCGTTGCAATGGTGAATGGAATTGTTTCCTTAATTTCTCTCTCTGTTTTCTCATTATTAGTGTATAGGAATGCAAGGGATTTCTGTGTGTTGATTTTATATCCTGCAACTTTACTATAGTCATTGATTATTTCTAGTAATTTTCTGGTGGAATCTTTAGGGTTTTCTATGTAGAGGATCATGTCATCTGCAAATAGTGAGAGTTTTACTTCTTCTTTTCCAATTTGGATTCCTTTTATTTCTTTTTCTGCTCTGATTGCTGTGGCTAAAACTTCCAAAACTATGTTGAATAGTAATGGTGAAAGTGGGCACCCTTGTCTTGTTCCTGACTTTAGAGGAAATGCTTTGTAAGACCAGAAACTATAAAACTCCTAGAGGAGAACATAGGCAAAACACTCTCTGACATACATCACAGCAGGATCCTCTATGACCCACCTCCCAGAATATTGGAAATAAAAGCAAAAATAAACAAATGGGACCTAATTAACCTTAAAAGCTTCTGCACATCAAAGGAAACTATTAGCAAGGTGAAAAGACAGCCTTCAGAATGGGAGAAAATAATAGCAAATGAAGCAACTGACAAACAACTAATCTCAAAAATATACAAGCAACTCCTACAGCTCAACTCCAGAAAAATAAATGACCCAATCAAAAAATGGGCCAAAGAACTAAATAGACATTTCTCCAAAGAAGACATACAGATGGCTAACAAACACATGAAAAGATGCTCAACATCACTCATTATCAGAGAAATGCAAATCAAAACCACTATGAGGTACCATTTCACACCAGTCAGAATGGCTGCGATCCAAAAGTCTACAAATAATAAGTGCTGGAGAGGGTGTGGAGAAAAGGGAACCCTCTTACACTGTTGGTGGGAATGCAAACTAGTACAGCCGCTATGGAGAACAGTGTGGAGATTCCTTAAAAAACTGGAAATAGAACTGCCTTATGATCCAGCAATCCCACTGCTGGGCATACACACTGAGGAAACCAGAAGGGAAAGAGACACGTGTACCCCAATGTTCATCGCAGCACTGTTTATAATAGCCAGGACATGGAAGCAACCTAGATGTCCATCAGCAGATGAATGGATAAGAAAGCAGTGGTACATATACACAATGGAGTATTACTCAGCCATTAAAAAGAATACATTTGAATCAGTTCTAATGAGGTGGATGAAACTGGAGCCTATTATACAGAGTGAAGTAAGCCAGAAGGAAAAACAGAAATACAGTATACTAACGCATATATATGGAATTTAGAAAGATGGTAACAATAACCTGGTGTACGAGACAGCAAAAGAGACACTGATGTATAGAACAGTCTTATGGACTCTGTGGGAGAGGGAGAGGGTGGGAAGATTTGGGAGAGTGACATTGAAACATGTAGAATATCATGCAAGAAACGAGTTGCCAGTCCAGGTTCGATGCGTGATACTGGATGCTTGGGGCTGGAGCACTGGGACGACCCAGAGGGATGGTGTGGGGAGGGAGGAGGGAGGAGGGTTCAGGATGGGGAACACATGTATGCCTGTGGCGGATTCATTTTGATATTTGGCAAAACTAATACAATTATGTAAAGTTTAAAAATAAAATAAAATTAAAAAAAAAAAAAAAAAAGAAAAGTGAAAGGGAAGTCGCTCAGTTGTGTCCGACTCTTAGCGACCCCATGGACTGCAGCCTACCAGGCTCCTCCATCCATGGGATTTTCCAGGCAAGAGTACTGGAGTGGGGTGCCATTGCCTTCTCCTGGGAAGCCTCTACTCCCAGCCAAATAAAATAAACTAGATTATAGCCAGTTATATTCTTCTGTGTTTAAAAAAAATCTATATTTGATTCTTTGGAACACTACTACATGGATAATTGTAGCATGAATGTATTCAATAGTCAAAGAGTTATCTTTGGAGGGAAATTAATGATAGGACATGTTTTTTTTTTTTTTTTTTTGAGCAAATTTAATTTATTCATTCTGTTACTTTCTTGCTTAACAAGGATGATTTAAAGTCAATAGTTGTTTCATTTTAAAACCTGTGAACTTGCAAATCTTCTAATTTAATTATGAAATTGAAAGAAATGCCAAATCATTTTGAGTTTACATTTGTATAAAGTAAATAAGGTGCACATGGCTTGGGTAATGAATGGCGTATCTCTCAAGTATTTCCAATTAACTTCATTCCAACATTTTAATTCTTTACTCTTAAATTGTGCCATCATTAATATCATATTTCCAGGATAATCGTATTTGTTAGAGCATGTATATTTTCTCCACCCCTGCTCCTAAAGCCAGAAGAGCCAGGCTGTTTTGCTGTAAACTTTTATTGGCAGGAGTTCATAATTCAGCTATAAAATTTCATGCTGGGCTACAATTCAGTGCATAAGCCCTATGTCTTGAAGAGCTTCTGTTACTACAAAAATAATTGTAAAATTCCAGTTTTTTCTTTTTTAGGTAGGCCAGAAAAATGGTACAGTAAGGAAATATTATCCTTTCAAAATTGTGCTTTCTTTGCTGGATAAAATGATCTACAAGGTACTTGGCTCTCACCCCTCACCCATCAAATAATGATTAGATGAGCACAACAGAAAATTTATACTTACAACAGGTGCAACTTGCTCCATGGTACTCAGAGTGCAAGAAATGCCACCTTTATTTTTCTAAGCCAGATTAAATCTACTGTGAGGCTGCCGTCATTGAGGTTGACAAGAAGTCCAATATTGGTCAGTTTGGGGTGCCCTCTCCCGCCCTTCATGTTAGCACTCTGGGGCTTGCACAGTCCAGAAGAGGAGCAAAAGGCACAGACTAGGTACATGGGAGCCTTTTGATATTTGCCCAGGAAGCTAGTTTTATTAGCAGAATTGCACCACCCATGCTGAGATCAGCAATGAGAACTTGGACAAGACTACCAAGTTCACAGTATAGTCAGTCCTCCCTTGATATCCTCATGAGACTGGCTTCAGGGCCCCCATGGATAGAGAAATCCTCAGATGGTTAGCAAAATCCTCAGATGGTCAAGTCCCTCATATAAAAAGTTGTGGTGTTTTCACATAACGTATGCACATCCTCCCATATAAATTCAGTCATCTCTAGTTTACTTACAACATATAATACAGTGTCAATCCTTGTAAATACAATGTAAGTGTTATGTATTAATAAATAGTTGCTGGGGAGTGGCAAGTTCAGAGTTTCCATTTTGGAACCTTCTAGAATTAAAAAAAATAAAATAAAATGTTTTGATCCACCCTTGGTTGGAACCTGCAGATACACAACAGGGGCGTACCATGCTGACTATACTTGCAGGGTCAACCCCACCTGTGGTCTTGGTGTCAGAAGTGTAGGTTCAAGAACGGGAGTGGTTCTCTGACCCTCAAGGACTCGAACACACCTTGACCCACGTCTCACTCACTTCTTCACTCCTGCCGTCCAGTTTCTCCTTTACCCGGTTTCCAGTCTGTTAGGGATCAGTGATACCTCGATAGATGTGTATTTTTGGAATCCACACATTCACTGTAGAATTCTCCTCTGACTCTGAACCACAAAACCAGCGTATATTTTTACTTCGTCACTGTATTGGATAAGAAGAGGGAATGAAATATAAGGGTGAAAGAGGATGCTTTCCTATGTATTCTACTGCAGAAAAACAAGCAATAACAAAACCAACTATGTGTTTGGGTTTTGCAAAATCACCCTACCGTCTAGTAAGCTTTTGTTCAAAGATTCTCAACACTGAGTGAAGGGCTCCTAAGATGTGGATTGTGGTTTTAAATTTGCAACTAATCAGCCTTCATCTTTGGGTGTGTGACTGAAACCCCAATCCCATTTTATTCACATATAATATGAGAGATATAAATTAGTATTCTACAAAATTTCTTCCTGACTTAAAAATCTCATAATTTATAAAATGATTAAAATATAGCCTAATTATTTCTGAATTGCTTTATATATTGTGCTCTTTCATAGCTAGAGATTTTTGATCACCATACAAAAATTAGAATGTGTGTAATCCATAGTATTTGTTATCTTTATGATACTCACGGGGCCATTCCTCATGACAAAACTAAATCAACCAAGTGATAGAACGATAATGGGATTTTGTAAGATCTTTGGAGATATGAGTAATTGATAGGATATATTATTTTTTTGAAGACAGACCTTTTGTTTTGATAACATTCCATTGTTCAGGTTACTGCATTGCCATGTCAAAAATATATGAGCCCCTCTGAGAAACATATGAATGTCAACAATGACTTTTTTCTGAGGCTTTTTCTTCTAACTTCACAGTCTTCCATCTATCTGTATGTCTATGACAGCACGTGTTAATTTAGCAAGTCCTTGTCTCTTTAGAGTCAGTGCACCTATCTGCAAGTGAAACCATGTGTACCAAGGCCAGGTACACATCCATGATTTGGAGTTTAAAGCTGTAGATACTTTCTCCTACCTAATTACCCAGGGCATCTTCCAAAAATATATCGACTTCAAAAAAGAGAAGAAAAAGAGAAGAATCTAGAAGTCTGAGCTACCCCTCAAAAACTGAGACCAGATGTGGCAGATATTAATTAACTTTAATTTATCAGACTCAATCCTCCAACTTCTAGCCCAAGCTTAGTGATGAATGATGTCAGGCCACTCCAAGCAGAACCGGAAGCAGAGCTGCTATTAACAGACCCCTCCTAACACATCTTTAAACAGGGAAAGTGCTGAAATGGGGTTTCAAGTGGATGGATGTCTGTCTGAGAGGCAGGAGTAAGTTATAAATAGTAGATGATCTTGATTGGTCCCTTCATTCCGTTCTTCACTATAACTGTTTGTCTCTCTCCATGTAACATTTCAATCTTCTCTCTATAAATATGCTCGTCTAGTAGGTACCCAAGACTAGGGATGCTGTGGACAATCACAGACGTCTTCTGTTGGCCCCTCCACATCTTACCACCCCCTTCCTTCCCCTTCCCTGTATCTCCCTGAGACAAACTCGATGGGTTCCCTTGCTCTGTGGTTTACACTGGGCTTAGCCATTGAGGCACACATATAGGAGATGAGAAAGTGCAAGCCCTCTCTAGAGGTCACACCTGTGTCACCTTGCCCTCCTGAGAGCCCACTGCCTTCTTGTGCCTTTAGAAATAGGGTGTGTGCATGCTAAGGCACTTCAGACATGTCCAACTCTTTGAGGCCCCATGGACTGAAGCCTGTCAGGCTCCTCTGTCCATGGGTTTCTCATGGCAAGAATACTGGAGTGGGTTGCCATTTCCTTCTCCATCAGAACTAGGGTAGTAGAGGCATCTGTTCCTATTATGAGAATCAACAGCAGCATTTGTGGATTCCCTATACCCTACCCACCCTTTTGTCAATGGCTTTTCAAATACACTGTCCTCAAATCATCCAGTTTCAGCTTTCATCTGTTGCTGTAGGACCTTGACAGACATAGGACTAAGGGAAGCTTTCTAGAGAAACTAACTGAGAAACTCTGTCTTGAAGGAGCTAGGAATTCCTGGGAGGAGAATAGTTTGGAACAGGAGGGAACAAAGGGGAAACGACATTTTAGTGAGAAGGAGCAAGATGTGCAAAAGTGGCAAATGCTATATCATTAGCTACTGACAAAGGGGATTGACTTTCAAGTGTATGTGGTTGGTCTTGCAAAACATCTCTGCCTATTAGCAAGTCCTTGGGCAGTGATCATTTCAAGCTATGATCCTGCATGTGTGCTCAGTCGTATCTGACTCTTTGGACCCCGTGGATTGTAGCCCACCAGGTTTATCTGTCTGTGGGATTTCCCAGGCAAGAATACTGGAGTGGGTAGCCATTCCCTTCTCCAGGGGATCTTCTCAAACCAGGGATCAACCCCCCAGCTCCTGCATTGGTAGGCGGGTTCTTTACCACTGAGCCACCAGGGAAGCCTGTCTATAGAGAGCCACCTTGAGCTTATAAAGGGCTCAAGATAAAGAAATTTGGGGATCTTTAAAAAGATACCTACTTTCCCCCCTCACCCAAGAGGCACCTTCCTTGAAGAGATCATAGAGAATTGGGATAGGCTGTGAAGACTGTCGTTTCTGTACTTTTGAAGAATGTTCTTAAAAGGCTGGGATATTACCCAGACACGTAAGAAAAATTAGCACAGCTGCTTAGAAGGTAGGAGACCGTTGACCTCAGTAACTTTCCCTAGGATTTTGTGAAGTTACGTTGTGCAACTAACAGCTTGCCCACAAGGTGGCGCTCATGGAGTAACTTTGGAGTACCGAGCGGTGGCTGTTAAAAAGCGGAACTGGAAAATGTTACTGTCTAACAGATGTTCTTGTCTTTGATGCTCTATCTAAGTTAAGGTAGGAATGATGAGGTCGGAAAGGCTAATAAATTTATTATGTGGTGGAAAAGTTATTTCTCATGGCCCATGAGACAGAAAAGCCGTTATTTTTAAAGCATAACGCTAGCTGTGCTTTGTTCACGGTGGAACCAAATTCTCCTAATCCTCCTCATACCTTTGTTATTCTTCATGTGATATGTGTCTTTGGTTATGAGTAAACAGGAGGAGATTATAGTAGTTGCTCTAAGCTGACTGCTTAAGAGTTCTGTACATTTAAATAAATCTGTAGCAGGAAACAAAAAAGGGCTTTGGATACTGATCATTCAACAGTGAATAAAAAATGTAGACAGTGCATTAATGCAAAGAGGCAAATGATGCGCAAGAGTGGCATTGCCTGTAAACAAAGCCGACAGTTTGACGGAAGTGTTTCTTCCCCGACTTTGATCAAATACACTAGAGCATCTTTGCATCTAGTTTGTCAAAGCACTGAATCTGTTTTCCATCTCTCTTTATCCCTGTCCTCTCCCAATCCCCATCTTTCTTTTATCCAGGTCTCCTCCCTGGGATGAAATAGTTTGTTAGCAGACTGAACTTGATGGTACCCAGACAATGAGAAATGAGACAGATATATGTCTTGAGCTCTGGTTCCTTTCTCACATCTTCATCTGCCCTAGTAGACTTTCTGCAGTCTCTCCTGGTCAGGTTTTGTTGCAGTTGGGAGAGAGAGAGTGTCAGAGAAAGTGGGCCAGCTGACTGCCGAGCCATGTCCCACCCGCCAGACTGACAATCAGGGTGTAGGGCAGGCCCTCAGCACTGCACACCCTGGAACTTGGATTCTCATCCAGGACCAGAAGGCAGGGCTGTGAATTTGGGGAACTGTAAGAACAAAAAGGAGGCAAAGAAAGAAGGAAAGGGAGTGACTAGTTGATGCTAGAGGATCCACATATATGACCTCAGGAAACACTCATTAACCCAAGATATGAAGTTTATCATGCCCATTTTACAGATGAAATAAATGGAAGGAGGGGAAACTCAAGGGTTTTCACACAAGATCTTCAACTACATGAGAATGAAAGAGACAAAATGTATATGCTCATTAAAATAAAATTGAACTCAACTTTCCAAAACTTTACATAGATGGTATAGCAGTATTAAGAAAATGGAGTTTGCAACAAAACTATATTTTGTTTAAGCTAAGATTTGCTGTGAAGAGGGGTGTTCTTCCAGATTTTGGATTAGCCCAGTGACCTGCATGTGCTCACAATCACAGTCACACTAATAACGTCTGCTGGACAAGGGCACCTCCTTGGCAGGAACCCTAGGCTCTCCCACAGGGCCCTGTGCTTGGTTAGAGGGATCCCATGCTTGGGCTTGGCTCTTGCTCTGCTGCCATAATCTTGAAATTCTTTATCGTTTCTGAACCAGGGTCCTCTGCCCTTTCATTTTGTTCTGGGCATTGAAAATTCTGTAGCCAGACCTCCTTTGAGTCAGAGGATGCTTCTTTTTTTGATCATTGCCATATAAACACCAGGCTTTCTGATGACTCAGATAGTAAAGGATTCGCCTGCAGTGAGACCCAGGTTGGACCCCTGAGTCAGGAAGACCCCCTGGAGAAGGGACCGACTACCCACCTCAGTATTCTTGCCTGGAGAATCTCATGGACAGAAGAGCCTGGGGGTGGGGGGCGGCTACAGTCCATGGGGTCACAAAGAGTTGGACAGGATTAAGCGACTAATACTTTCACTTTCATATAAACAGAGTCACTGTTCCTCCTTGGTCCAGTTTGTAACCTTTCAGATCATTCAGTCAACAAGTTATTCCTCACATTAACTGGCTGAAATGCAATGGTTGGATTGTTGCTTTACATAGCGAATTCCTTTTTTTTTCAATTGATAAGTATACACCGAGCACCCATTCTATGTGAGTCCCCTGCCAAGCCTTAGGAGACTTCCCACTTCCTTCTAGCAGCACATTCTTCAGCATCTCATAAAGAAGGGAAGCTTCCATAGCTTCCGACTCTAAGCCATTCAGCGTTTCTACTCATTTCCCCTCTCAGAGAATGACCTTTCTTGATCTTGCTCTCCATCACTTAGGACATCTTCTTCATCCCCCTTTCATTCCCCTACAGTCACGATCAGTGGCAGCTACTGCACTGCCTGCCTACTGAGAAATGAACCCCCATGGAAATCACCAGCCTTGCTCAAGGCTAAAGGAGTTCTTCTGGCAGGTCCTGGTGGATTTGTGAAATATTAAATATGCTCCATATTTTTTATACATTAAAAAATCAAACCTGAGAAATTAAGGAATCTCTTTATGTATTAAGTGTCTGTTTCTACATGATATTACACTTGGCGCTCTGCGGAGGGCTTTAACTGGAGTCTTACGTCTAAAGAATCTGTCAATAGATGAGACTAAAGATACCTGAATTTAAAGGCAACATATACAAGGGTGAAAAAAAGGAAGGCTGTAGAACAATGCAAAACAGTACATGCTCAGTGTCCACTTGAAAAATAAGCAAACGCATGGAGCAGGAAGGAGTGAGGGAGACTTAAGTGGCTAATGCTCACACCGGATGGTACAGAGAGAAGCTATTAGACCTTTTCCAAATAGTTCTGGAAGACTGTGAAGAGGAGGTGGGATTGCATGAGCTATTTGGATGATGGAAGAGAGATAACTTGGCAGACAGAATGGGAGGGCATTCCAAGAATATGGCGCAGCTTGGAAACCGCTTGTGTGGAATGACTGGGTGATGGAGATATTAAGCCAACTGGCTTGAATTGAGTGGGAGCTCTTTCCAAGGAAGGCTTTCAAATTTGATTCAAAACAAAATAATGACTTTCTGTAGCATTATTGTGGCAACTAACAATAATTTTTTTTTAATCAAATGCACACTATATGAATCAAGACACAGGTTATAGAATTTCTGGAAGAGGAAGTCTACTGGCCAATCACAGGGGATCAAGATGTGAGAGGGAGCAGCATCAGCTCCCTTCAGGAATAAACACAGATAACCCAGTCATGCACCCCTAGAATAAGAGCAAGGCAATAGCAGGGGTGGCTAGAGGAGGATGGGAAGGAGTTTGTCTTCGTTTCATTGTTGCTTCTGAAGGAGACAGAGACCCCAGCCTCAGTGTGTCTACTGTCTTTGGCATTATGATCATGAGCTCTCAGGTTCTTTAAAAAAAAAAAAAAGATATATATATATATATATATATATATATATATATATATGCTTATTTGCCTATCCCAGGTCTTGGCTATGGCACAGAGGCTCTTCAGTCTTCTTTGCAGCATGCAAACTCTCAGCTGTGGCATGTGGGGTCTTTGATCTTGACTGAGACATATGAACTCTCAGTTGCAACATGTGGGGTCTAGTTGCCTGACCAGGGATTGTCTCTGGGCTCCCCTATTGGGAGTGTGGAGTGTGAGCCACTGGACCACGGGGGAAGTCTTGAGCTTTCAAGTTCTGAATGAGGCTCAGTGACCTGGGCCTTTGGGTGGGAGAACCACTGCCTAGATCTACTCCGTGAATGACTTCAAAAGTAAAAATTCATTCATCCATTGTCACAGACTTTAAAATGTTAAGACAATTTACAGCTTTTAAGGAATAACCCTAAGTAAACCCAAATGTTGGTCACTCAGTCATGTCTGACACTTTGCAAACCAATGGACTGTATCCTTCCAGGCTTCTCTGTCCATGGGATTCTCCAGGCAAGAATACTGGAGTGGGTTGCCATGCCCTTCTCCAGGGGATCTTCCTGACCCAGGGATCAAACCCAGGTCTTCTGCCTTGCAGTAAGATTCCTTACTGTCTGAGCCATCAGGGACTGATAGGTTAAATAAGTAGAGAAGTCATACCTGTGTGAAAAATTAAATAAGAAACAAAATTACATAATTATCTTAAAGAGATACTTACCTGCCAAATGATTGACTCTGACAAGAAGTGTAGAGAAAAGCCATATACTCTAGGGTGGAAAAACTAAGATCTTTAGAAGAGGTTAATGTGCTGCTGCTGCTAAGTCACTTCAGTCGTGTCCGACTCTGTGCGACCCCATAGACGGCAGCCCACCAGGCTCCCCCATCCCTGGGATTCTCCAGGCAAGAACACTGGAGTGGGTTGCCATTTCCTTCTCCAATGCATGAAAGTGAAAAATCTTAAAAGAGGTTAATGTGCAGGATATATCTTAAAGAATCTTAAAGAATTTAAATACTTCAGAGGGTAAAGATTGATGGAAAGATACCCAACCTCAGAGGAAAAACATGGAGGCCAGAAAAGGTCACGTGCTTTGTGACGGAAGATGCTGTCCAGAAGAGAAGGCTTCCAGAGGACATCAGACGAGGGTGGACAACAGGGGCGACCTCACTGGCAATGGGAACTGGAACTCACTTTCTCTCTTGTAAGAGACCCTAGATGCTGGGAAAGATTGAAGGCAGGCAGAGAAGGGGACGACAGAGGATGAGATGGTTGGGTGGCATCACCGACTCAATGGATGTGAGTTTGAGCAAGCTCCGGGAGATGGGGAAGGACAGGGAAGCCTGGCCTTCCTGCAGTTTACAGTCACAAAGAGTCGGACACGAATGAGTGACTGGACAAAAAAAAACACGAGATGAAATAATCAGCGAGCACTACTTTTTGTCCAAGCTCAGGAAAGAGAGTTCATATTTTGAAGATTTTTGAAAAGCGTTTCTTCACCCGCTGATACAGTGTTGAGTTGCCAGCGCGTGGCAGAGGTAAATCACCCGCCCTCTACGACGATTCCGAGAGCACCATCTGAAGAGCCACGGATAATTTGTCTTCGTGAAAGGCCGTGAACATATTCTTGAGCTCCGCGAGTACTGCCTGAGCGCGCGCCTCGTGGAGGGCGCTGGAGCGCAGCGTTTGGCACGTCCCGCTGCTCCGGCCATCTGCCGCCCCTCTTGACGGGGTCTGGCAGTTCTGCGGATGGCACGGGCAGCATGGCAAGATATCCATATGTTATTCCCCTTTTCTCCGCTTGAGAAGCAGAACAGCCATCTTCAGGATGCCACCAGGGATTCCAAGTCATATGACTTCCTTTGTCTCCCTGAGACCAAAGATGCTAGGATTTCTTTGAAAAGCTCAGAAACAACAGCAAGTCAGTGTGAACAAAAGGCTTCTTGGGTGTTATCCGGTGAAGAGTCGCTCTCAGAATAGTGGAGATGGGGAAGCGGAGTTGGGGGCAAACCTCCCATTCCAAAAAAATAAATACAAAACAATCCTCGTGACAATGAGTATTCGTGAGGGACTCTGGAGGAGTCATTTCTAACACAGTAAATATTCATGTGAAGTTATAATCAGCATCTCATTACTGTACTTGTTCACAAGATTGCATAATCCATAGCCATTCAAAGTGTGGTCCATGTGTTGCTAGCATCTGCATTGCCTGGGAGGTTATTAGACATGCAAGATGACCTACTGAGTCCTAAGACTCAGCACTTAGGACCTACTGAGTCCTAAAACTAGTGGATCCCACGTGGTTCCTATCTGCTCTGAAGTTGAGATGCGCTGCTCCAGAAGAGGATGATGAGACAACCTTTGCCTGTGTAGAAATGATGACTCTGGGCAAATAGTCTTGATGCAGTGGATGAATAAAGTAAAGCTCTTCCAACCAGGTCTGAAAATTAATATATAACACTTACAGAGGTTATTTCATCACCAACTTTATAGTTCTAATACATCTGTGTTAATAGCAACCAAACCCATGAGATTTGCTGTCAGGACCAGCACATATCGTACTGAAACCATGCCTGTTTTATGTCATCACGTTCAGTTCCTCTTCAGAAAGGGAGCACAGGAGAATTTCTGTTCAACATCCCTGCTCCAACCTGAGACCTATGCTGAGAGGACCACTTTTCGGTTCAGGACACTTAAATCTCTGCTTATAGGCTTGTCCAGAGGAGAGACTGTGAGTCTGAAGATGGACTTGCTAACCGTATTAGAACCCACTTAGCTCCATGGCCCAGTCCTTTAATCTGGGTGTCGGATGTGGGCTTGGTGCCCTCCACACTGGTGGCTACCCTTCCTTCCTCCACTGACTGATTCTCCGTGCGTACTGTGTTGATGAGGGCTTGAAACACCCCTTGGCAGGGAAAAGTCTCTTCTAGCTCAGAGTCTGAATTGAAAATGAATTCCCTATTTGCACAGCACCATGGAACTTCACATAATATCATTTACTGTCCCAGGGCAGCAGGCATTCTGAACAGTTCTTCTTAAACACTCTCTGCCCAATATTGTATAGGCTGCAGCTGCTCATACGGAAAGAAAAAGGATGGTTTTCAACTTGAGCCAGAACAATAATGCCACCTAGGCCTCCGAAACATACACCTAAAATTCAGCACCGAAGACAGAAAAATGACTAACAAGAACCATATTCTTAAATCATTAAAAAAAATGTACGTGTTTAGCCAAGGAAATAAAAGTCTTATGAAAAATTAATTCTATCTCTTATGGGGTGATTAAAAATGGAGATAACAAATTGTCAGTTAATGAGGCACACAGACTGGAGAGGTGATATGGAAAATAGAAAGTGGATTATTTGGAGTACTGTTTTTAATTGAAAATATATAAGACAATTTTTAGCCTCAGTCATTTCATACTAAAATTGTTGCTTTAAAAAAATGTTTGGTTCCTTCGAGCCAAGCATGCATGAAGGTCCTGGGAGCTGCCCAGAATTAAGACCCAAAGGATCTCTCATTCTGAGAGCCTAAGGTTCTACTAGATGATCTTCAGGTAGAAACATAACAACTGACTTCTTTTAAATCATCTAGTTAATTCAAAGTGTTTTGAAGCAGGTTCCATATGACTGTAAAGTCGGGGGTGCAGTTTGCACTCATTTCTTCCCTCTGCTGGTATCTATGGGGCTCATACTCTCCATCACATAATGTTTTGGGACCCTGATGGAATAATCACAAAGCAAGACACACACAGGTCCCTCCCCTCGTGGAGCTTACATTTTAATAGAAGAAATGTGCAAATAAACAGCCCAAATGCTCATGTCTTACAATTCTGACAGAGATAATTGGCAAAAGAAAAATTAGCATCCCAGAAAAATATGTTAACATCTGGAGAATAATGAAATTATGAGCAACAAGCTCAGGGAAATCATGCCAAATTCAAATGCTGACTGCTTTTGGTAGGCTTCCAGAATTCACTATTAAAATAATGTATTAGCCTTAAACCCAGTATGTCTTCAGTGATGGCTGTGGAGGGGGTGATGCCATGCTCCATTCATTGGGGGGTGGACAGACGCCAGAGTATTTCATGGGAACCTAATTGTTCTCCCCTGCCAGGAAGTTGCTACAGCATGACAAAATTCCAAGGATCACAGCGCCTGGAGACAAGAGTTCCTATGACAAACTCTAACAGCTTTCGGGTTATATTATAGATAACCCCAAATATGCTGCAGTCGTTAATGCCTCTGACAGGACACAGATCCCTCAGATTCACCACTGATACACTGTGTAGCTGTGGGCAGATTATTAATACCTTCAAACCTCAGTTATCTCATTTGAAAAAAATGACCATTATAATTTATCAGCACAAGATGGATAGAGGATAAATGAGATTTTGCATATATAGGTATATATATTCTGCTCTATAATATATATTAATATGTAAAATATATATCCTTGTGTACAATGCCTTCAGTTCAGTTCAGTTCAGTCGCTCAGTCGTGTCCGACTCTGCGACCCCATGAATCGCAGCATGCCAGGCCTTCCTGTCCATCACCAACTCCCGGAGTTCACTCAGACTCACGTCCATCGAGTCAGTGATGCCATCCAGCCATCTCATCCTCTATTATCCCCTTCTCCTCCTGCCCCCAATCCCTCCCAGCATCAGAGTCTTTTCCAATGAGTCAACTCTTCGCATGAGGTGGCCAGAGTACTGGAGTTTCAGCTTTAGCATCATTCCTTCCAAAGAAATCCCAGGACTGATCTCCTTTAGAATGGACTAGTTGGATCTCCTTGCAGTCCAAGGGACGCTCAAGAGTCTTCTCCAACACCACAGTTCAAAAGCATCAATTCTTCAGCGCTCAGTCCAACTCTCACATCCAACAATGCCTAGTACAAGTTAATTATGCAACAAATGTACCTTCATTGAGTGCCTTGCCTCAACAATACAATAAGATGCATAAAGTTAAAACATATTTCACAAGTAAACGAAAATGTTTATATTGTACCTTTAGACGCACTTGTGCACAGTAGACAAACCTCCCACGCCTGAGCTGTATTTCTTGTGCGTGTTTGGAATTTTGCTCATGAACTGATGAACACTTATTTCAAGTATCACTGGCTGCCTCCTGCCAGCCACCAGTCCCATTTCACCAGCTCATCCATACTCACTTAGATGGCAGTGCGTGTAACTTAACTATTTAGTTCTGTGTGCTCCTTATTAAGAAGTCGGAATGGAATGCTGAAATAAGCAGAGGTGGACACTAGCAATGGGAGTAGCTCTTTTCATAAACATAATGTAAACGAAACAAAGACAGATGTTTGGTGTACTGATGGGAGTGCATTCTTAGACCTTATCGGACCTAATGTGGGAAACACTGAAGAGAGCTGGGGGGCGATGGGGAAAGAACAACATTGGAAAGGATACACAAAATACTGTATTGAAATTATATCTAAAGGTGAAATCAAATTAGGAAATACATGTATGAGGTGTATATGTATATCTAACTTTACAGAGAAAGAAGTTTTTTTCTGGCCTATGGATCTGTTGACATTGCTTTGTTGTTTGTTTTTCACATGTATTTTCTAGAAAGCGTCTCATGCAGAAGTAGGGAGTTGTCTCTATTGCTGTTTTTTCACCCCTGTTTATTTCCATCCCCCTAAACAAAGGTGTGAGAAAGTAGCAGGTTTCTCTGATTTCAGTAGCCCTCCCCTCTGAGCAGCCTGGCCGAGGGACTGCAAATATTTATTGGGTATCTACTGTGTTCCTGGACTCCTGCCTCCAAGGACAGGTTCCCCACCAGAATGAGTGGAAAGATCTGGAATAGATTCAAATAGTCTGAGAAGAGGATGAGAGAGGAGGCTTCTGAACCTCCACATTTGGTGGGAAGACTTCTTCCTTTACAAACACTTTCGCCTAAATCTCTCTCAAACATGGTGGAGCTCAGGCTCCGTGGCAGTTTGCGTGGAGGGACCAAGGCTTTGCTTCCCAAGGGGGAGCCGGCGCCTCTGTGACTCTGTCACAGATGGCAAACCTTGGATGGCAGAAGAGGCCAGCAGCTACCCGAGGCTCACAGACTGTTTCTAGCTGCCGAGCTTGAAACCCGCAAGCTCCAAAGCCCTCCCCTGTGACTAGCCACTCCTCTCCAGGCGGGAGCTAAATTACACATCTCCCTCTACTTGATCCTCCATTCTTTATCTCTCTAAGTTTTGCCCACTCTTAGAAGTTCTCCTTGGGCACTTTTGTATATGCTCTTTGAACTTGCACTCGATGATTTCTTGATGATCCCTCAGATGCAATAGGCTAAGACCGAAATCTTTACTGCTGTAACTGAAATTGTGGATCGCTGCAGCTAGACGAGTCTGGAACATGTGATGAGAAACCAGGGTCAGAGTGAAAACAAGAGAACGAATGAGTGGCACAAAGCCTAGGCGCAGCCCGGGCTGAGCAGAAACTAGCTCTGATCCCAAATTCACTGTTTAGAAGGTCCTGTCTGTTGCCTCAGTAATGTTATTCAGTTGCTGTGTCATGTCCGACTCTGCAACCCCGTGGACTGCAGCACGCCAGGCCTCCCTGTCCTTCACCATCTCACGCAGCTTACTCAAACTCATGTCTATTGAGTCGGTGATGCCATCCAACCATCTCATCCTCTGTCGTCCCCTTCTCCTTCTGGCCTCAATCTTTCCCCGCATCAGGGTCTTTTCCAGTGAGTCGGCTCTTCACGTCAGGTGGCCAAAGCATTAGACCTTCAGCTTCATTATCAGTCCTTCCAATGAATATTCAGGATTGATTTCTTTTAGAATAGGCTGGTTGGATCGCCTTGCTGTCCAAGTGACTTGCAAGAGTCTTCTCCAGCACCACAGTTTGAAGGCGTCAATTCTTCGGCGCTCAACCTTTTTTACGATCCAGTAATGACACCACCAAAATCTCCACATGCCTGAGCTTGAGCATCCCCTCCTCATCTCACACTGTGCAGACCCAGGATGTTAACAGCACCTGTCACACAAACCTCCAGAACATTCTGCCCAGTTGGCACTTTTTCAGTTGCCACCACCTTAGCCCACACTTTCTTTGTCTCTATTATCTCTGTGTTAATCTAGGTGTCATCATTCTGGCAAGTTTTTCACTTCCCGCCAGTATGCTTTTTTCTTCTTCTTTTTCTTCTTCATGCAGTTCACTTGAACTGAAACACTGCTTCTGTCAGGCTATTTACCTGTCAATATTTTGTTCAAAGTTCTGGGCCTGGTTAGCCTTGCCTCCTCAGAGAAGCCTCCATCAACCACCCTCGTGCACCATGTCAGAAGTTGTTTGCCCCACGTATCCCTTTCAGTCCCTATGCTCTCCCTTTTCTGTTGACAACAAAAAACATTGGATTTTGATTCCACCACTTCACTGAACCCGTCTGGACAAAATCTAGACACTTTTGCTAAGCTGATTGTGCATCTCACGGTTCTCATCTTAGTCCATCAGTGATGTTTGACACAGGTGCTCCATTCCTCCTTTTCTTCATTTTTTCCACTGGGTACTCAGCTACTGGGTTGCAGTAGCCTTTTAATTAGACCGTCTGCTTTTTCTTTTGCATTTCTGTAACCTCATCCACAACAATCAGAGAGTTCAGTTCAGTTCAGTTCAGTCACTCAGTCACGTCTGACTCTTTGAGACCCCATGAACTGCAGCACACCAGGCCTCCCTGTCCATCAACAACTTCCAGAGTTCACCCAAACCCATGTTCATTGAGTTGGTGATACCATCCAACCATCTCATCCTCTGTTGTCCCCTTCTCCTCCTGCTCTCAATCTTTGCCAGCATCATGGTCTTTTCAAATGAGTCAGCTCTTTGCATCAAGTGGCCAAAGTATTGTAGTTTCAGCTTCAACATCAGTCCTACCAATGATCACCCAGGACTGATCTCCTTTAGGATAGACTGGTTGGATCTCCTTGTAGTCCAAGGGACTCTCAAGAGTCTTCTCCAACACCACAGTTCAAAAGCATCAATTCTTCTGCTCTGAGCTTTCTTCACAGTCCAACTCTCACATCCATACATGACCACTGGAAAAACCATAGCCTTGATTAGACGGACCTTTGTTGACAAAGTAATGTCTCTACTTTTTAATATGCTGTCTAGGTTGGTCATAAATTTCCTTCCAAGGAGTAAGCGTCTTTTAATTCCACGGCCGCAATCACCATCTGCAGTGATTTTGGAGCCCAGAAAAATAGTCAGCCATTGTTTCCACTGTTTCCCCATCTATTTGCCATGAAGTGATGGGACCGGATGCCATGATCTTAGTTTTCTGAATGTTGAACTTTAAGCCAACTTTTTCACTCTCCTCTTTCACTTTCATCAAGAGGCTCTTTAGTTCCTCTTCACTTTCTGCCATCAGAGAGAACTAAAGTCTTTACTGAGGTCTCTAAAGCTATGAAAGACCTACCTACCTCTTCTCTCCAATATATATTTCCCTCCATATTCCCTACAACCTTCTCTTTCATTCTTCTTGCTCCTACCTTACTGACATCCTAGAACATCCTTAGAACATGCTAAACACACCCCAGCCTGCGGGCATTGGTTTCCTTCTGCCTAGAGCATCCTTCTCCCAGCTCTTTGCCTAATTTACTCTTTTTCTTCAATTATCTTTTCTAATAGTCGCTCTTCCTGAGGCCTTCTCTGAGCACCTGTATAAAATAGAAGCCTTACCCTCTATGCTTCCTTTTCCCCCCTTTTTCTGTCTGTCTGTATATCTGTCATCTATCTGTTTGTGTGTTGTATTCCTGTGAAGGTGTATGATCCATGATGATGGTTTTTGTATGTTGCGATAAACCCAATATTTAGAACACTGCCTGATGCAAAATAGGTGATCAATAAATACTTATTAAATTAATAATCAGATGATAATTGGAATCCACATCTGTTCGCCACCCTTTCCACGGACACCCATCCCTGGCAGAGTTTCTTCCAAAGCTGTGTGGTCGGGAAGGCGGTTCTGCAGACTGCATGTCAAAGGGGAGCTGGAGAGAAATGCTTGAATAACTATTGGCACAAAGTGTAACATAGAGTGTTTCTTCTAGTAATAAAGACTGGAAAAGCTGTGAGAAATTAAAGACATCAGATGGTGTGGTAGGAAAGAAAATAACAGTGTGCCAGCAGGCAGAATATCCATATCTGGAATCTGAATCTTATTACCTGTGGAATTCTTAGCAAGCTACTAATCCTGTTTGGCCTATATTTCTCATCTGGATGATAACAGTGATGGATTAGCTTGTCTCTTAGATCCTCCTGACACCTGACACCTATGATTTTGTTTAATTCTATAGATGTCTGAGGTAAATAAGAGAGGGAGGGGATGAGGAAGGAAGGAAGGAAGAAAAGAAGGAAGAAGGTCTGTTGATGAGCCATGTTCCTGCTGAAGGGTAGAAGGAATGAGATAAGTTTGGTATTAAGATAATTACATAGAAGAAATCATTTTGATGTGGCTACATCACACAGGAGCTTGGTTTCATAACTGGGTATCTCGGTATTCTGGAAAGAACACTTGATTTATTAAGTTTGACATTTCTCTGTGTTATCTGTGACCAGTGAGTACACCTTTTGCTTATGACTGGAGATCTTCCTTTCTGGCCATCATAGGTGGAGCTTTGGTCCATTAGAGGCAATATTGAATGTGATTATTAATTTATAGATAATTAATAAAATACAAACTGGTCTGACTTTGTTGGAACACTTTAACACCTCTCTCCTCTAAGCGTTTATTATTTTATGTGAACAATATTCATTTTATATCACTATAGAATGGGATTCTAATTTAATAATTATTTTTAATAATTATACTAAAAACACATAGCCATGCTTTGGAATGTTTTCCAGTATGCTGAAACATTGTAACATGTTAGAGATTGCAAGTCTATTTTTCCTATTATCTGCCTTTGAAATTTCATGTCACAATATGATTTTTCAGTGCTGTGTATGTTTGGCATTTTATTTTATTTCAGTTGATCTCTTAGGAAGGGTTGTACTCCATCTGTGACCGTGAAAAGTTCATTATTCTACTTACCTAGCCATTCGGTGCATAGTGTTTTCTTAGATGGGTTTCTCCTGAGGTTTTACTGAGGCAGAATACGAATTCATAGCTGAACCTGAAAGAACATGACATTGTGTTTCTTAAAAGCACAACCACCCATGGTGTCAAGCTAACAGCTCAAAACTATGGTCCAATTAACTGAGGACACTGCCGGGGAGGTCAAAGATCCCATAAAAACTAGTAAAGACACTGGAGTTTAGACAATCAAAAGAATCTGGAGGAATGATCTGGGGTCATAGTGATTACCTCTGGAGCTGAAGGGAACACTCAAGAAAAAAGATGTAAGCTAAAGTTCAAATTGTCCTTTACAAAGCTTCTCACCCAGTCTAGTTACAAAGCAGAATTTATACTCGGGTAAAATCCAGCACATTTCTTTCTTTATCTTTAGGGGATTTTTTTTTCCCCAGAAGCCAGATAAATGGGACTTGCAGATGGTATACCTCTGTTGATTGTTTTATGAAATTGAAAAATAGAGGGTAGCTTTATTTCAGTTGTTTTAAAGTGAACCTGAATGCCACAGCAGCCACTCTGTTTCAATGAAAGCTGAATCATTTGACACAGTAAAAGTAAAATATAAAGTACATTCAGCAAAAAGGATGTGGATGGAATATGAGACACTTGACGGAAACTCCTATTAATATCTTGAGGCTTAAAATCGCTGAATGGGGAAGATCCATTGCTGCGGTTCACAGAAGGACAGCGACCTGTGTTTGAACCAAGGGCTCACTTCTCTTGACCTAAATGTGTCAGAGTAATAAACGCCACGTGGGAGAGTGGTGCATCATAGTCATTAAACAAACAAATCATTGTGGACTGTCAGTTGTTCCTTTGAAGAGCTTGAGGCATCTTCACTACCATCCAGACAAAAAGCAAACACCCCTTGGGAAGGCAGGAGCCCAGGCAGGCTTCACCCTTTCCCACTATCCTTCACATCACCATCTCCACTCAGCTGCACTCGTGCATTTGATTTGGTTTTTTAACTTAGCCTTTTATTCTGCGCTCCTCCACTTCTTCTTTCTACCAGCTGTTTGCTGGATTATGATCAACCTCTAAAATACACTTAAAGACACTCTCACAGATCTAAATTCTACATTAGGGAATTTTATGTTGCCACCCATTTTCCAGGCCTCATGTCAAGCAAACACCCTTGGATTCAGAGTCAAGTGTATCTCTTTATTTTTGTTCTGAGTGACCTGCAACAAGATCGCCCTGCCCTCGCCATGGAAAGTGCTAGTCCCCCACTGCTTACGATTATTGAGGTTCTTTGAGTCAGGGCTCCCAATCTGACATAAACTGTACCCTTCAATTACAAGGGCCGGTGGAATATGATTCCTGCCTTACAAGTACCTTATTTTCCAATATGTAGCGACTACATTCAATTATCAGGCATTCTTAGAAACACAAAGGTCACTCTTTGCATCGCAAAAGCTCTTAAACAAACATGTTATTGCCTCCTGCACATGTTGAGTATTAAAACCTTAGAAGTCACTTCAGGAGACTCTTACCACTGTCTGTTCTTTTCAAACACTGTGCTATAATGGAGAACAACGTTGTGGGTCAAATACCGAAGAGGCTAACAAAGCAATTCAACAGGGAGATGCTGAGTTTAAAAAAAAATTGTGCTGCAAAATGATCGTTTCCGTTTCCCATGTCCTTTGTCCTTACCCCTCACTCCAATGTCACATGCCAGGAAATCTCTTCCCTAGCATGCAAGTTCAGAATAGGAAGCCCGTCATTATTTTACCATTTAATATTAATTATAATAGTATTAGTCATGATGAACTAGTATAGCATTATGTAGCTTTCAGATGTACTCCCAAAGGACTTTGATTATAATTTGCCATTTTATTCATGTTCAATTATTTTAAAGTGTTGCTGAATTAACAAGTTCCACTTAGCCTTAATCACTACTTACCTCATCAGTTTAGAGCACTGACATGCCTGGCTTATAAAGATGATCCGTGACGGAAAGAGACTGGAATTATCACGGGCACAGCCGCCATCTGCACTGAGCTCAGTGGGGCGAGGGTAGCTTGGTACCGGTACCGATGCCATCAGAGCAGGCAGTACCGCCATCCTTGATTGGCGAGGAGCTGGCTTACAGGGGGCGGGGCCAGATAGGAGGATGTGGTCGTGGAGAACCCTCTCTCTTGTTTAGTTAAATGCTTTGTCAGAATCCAGAATTCTCTTATAAAACATTTCATGTGTTCCTTTTTCTGATGCGCTCTAATAGTCCTGGTGTTCTTTCCCGGTGTCATGAGACAAGAAAATAGGTACCTTCATTTTTTGTTGTTGTTGTCAGTATTTTTAATTGATGCTCTCAGCCTAATAGTCCAGTGGCTCTGGTTAACTCAGGACAATGGTACCACATAGTCTTACTATGAGTTCCTGCTTCTGTCAGTCTGAAGTTTTATTTGCATTTCCAGTCTCCTTGGTCTCCCTTCTGGATCCTCCCAACATCCTTCATTCTTCCATTTGTGATGTAGAGGATCCCTTTTAATTCATGATCAGGTTTTCTCATCTTATTGTGTCTTATGCACTTAAGGCAATTACCCACCAAGTAATAAAAGTTAACCAAGATTACAGAGTGACGAGTCACTGGCGAACCTGAGAACGGCATGGTTTAGCATTATGAGCATGTTGAATCCCTCCCATATATCCAACACCGATGTCAGATAACATGGCAGAGCCATAAGTTTAACAGACACAGCAACTGCCAATGCAATGAGTGGGCTGTATGGACATCACTGGGAAAGCAGTTATGGTCCCAAAATAATTGTATTGCCCAGAAAACCCCCTAGGTCTGATTGAAGACCACCTCAGCAAGTGAAATGATGGGAAATGGAATTCTAGCCACCAGTCGAGTGTAGCACCCATGAAGACTTCTGTGGTTTCATGCAGGAATTTTGATCTGTGGACTTTGTAATTTGGTGGCATTAGAACTGGGAGTTTTCTAGGCATTCCATCTTCTACTTTCTGACTTGAGGGTTTAATTCCAAGAAAAAAGTGCATTAAGATGACCCAAGGCAGTCCCCCCACCCCACCCCACCCCCCGCCTTTTATCTATTCTATCCATGCTGTGCTATTTAAATTTACTATTCTCTTACCAGGCACTTGTTTAGCAACTGGCTCTGTGGCCTTTAATATTTCTCTGAAAACTGATTATGGACGACTTGAGCTGGGGATTGTTAGTATTTTAGTGATGGAAAGGAAAGGATGATGCATTCAAGCAAAACATGAAGATACAGGACAAGCTACACTCAAAGCAATGGTATTTTCAGAATAATAATCAGAATAAAAATTTTGTGAATTGCCTTTATACATTTTATCATATGTATGCCAGAGAAGGCAATGGCACCCCACTCCAGTACTCTTGCCTGGAAAATCCCATGACGGAGGAACCTGGTCGGCTGCAGTCCATGAGGTCGCCAAGAGTCGGACACGACTGAGCGACTTCACTTTCACTTTTCACTTTCATGCATTGGAGAAGGTAATGGCAACCCACTCCAATATTCTTGCCTGGAGAATCCCAGGGACGGGGGAGCCTGGTGGGCTGCTGTCTATGGGGTCGCACGAGTTGGACACGACTGAAGCGACTTAGCAGCAGCAGCATATGTATGCACACAAACATATACTGAATTTGGTCATTGTTGGTAATGACAGGAAACAAAACTGATGCTAAATCACATGATTTGGATTATAAAGTTATTAATGACTAATAGATATTATTAAGTATTACTTAGAAATGAGTATTGGTATTGCCTTATTTAATTACTATGGTGGCTAAAGCATGCCATTATTGTGTTCATTTTACATTTTAGCTACTGAAACAGCTAGTAGTTTAATTGAATTAATGACAGACAAGTAGAAATCAATGAGGCCAAGATCTGCCTCTAACTGAAGGATAACCTACATTCTTACCCTCTGTAATTCTACTGCTCTGGTTCTGTCCCCAAAACTATTTGTTGAATTGTTTTTTATGTTGCCTCAGCCATGTGCTTTATTTTTTTCCTTTCTCCTATACTCAGAAGTTTCTTAAAAAATATTTTCTAAAAATTATTTTCCCAGGAACACAGAAGGGAAAATATATTTCTAAGATTTCTGTTTCTCATAATTCCAAAGCTGGTAGAAGTTTTCCTTTGAAATAGTCTGCTAATGAACTTGCAATGCATTTACTCCGTGGCTTAAGCTTTCTGCCAAAACACAAGATAAAATTTCCATTCATCTAGAAGGAATTTGGAACTACTCTTTAAATAAATAAAAATAAACCATGAAATGGCTAGGCTCTGCTTGCATGACCTGTGTCGCTTCCACTTTGCGGGTTCTTCCTGATAAAAATGACTGAGTGGTGGTTGGGTACTGATCGTCTTTGCTCCCTGGCTTCCCTTCTGTCATCTCTCCAGGATGTGGCTGCTAGATGATCTTCCTTTCTCACTTTCCCAGTGATGCCTTTCTGATCTGCCCCCACACATCTTTTCATTGCTTGTCCTTTTTGGTATGACCTTCTCGTACCTTGAATCATCTCCTCTGGTTCAAAAACCTCCATCATTTCACTTCCCATTGCTCCATCCAAGACTGCCAGTTGGATTCTCTGTTTCCTTTTCCTCCTTGTTCTTCTCTCCCACTGGCCTTCTGCTGAAACAGCATGGCTCTTAGCAAGTCAGAAGCTCTTCATTTCATTAGAAAGCAGAAATTAGAGATATATGTTAAGGAGCATGCTTGTGTCACGGTGATGAAGTAGCATGAATGGCGTCCTAATTAGTTTTATCTCTGAATGTGGCAGCCCTCTCAACAGTGCCCAAAATGGTCCAACATTTCTTATCCACTCATCACAACAACTTGACCTTGGAGAAACTGCACTAAACAAAATATCTGAAGCAAGCTTCTGACTGGTGGCATAATTATCACCTAATGAAGAGCAAATGCCAATGGTAATAAGATTACAAGCATTTGTGCTGCAGCAGGGAGACCAGCATGATAAGGAGCACCATCCAGGCACCCCAAACCAGGTCTTGTGGGGACATGAATGGGCAGGGGTTAGCCACTGTTAGAGAGTACAGAGTGCCTCTTAAGTGAGCCCATGTGCTAACCAAATTAGTGAAACAGCATCACTCCTGATGCAAGAAAGCCTGCATTATTCCTAAAATGTCAAATCCTTAATGTTTCACAGAGTGAAAACCATAAAAGTTATTACTTACACTAATCACAATTGTTCTTGTTTTGAATGTATTCAGTTCGTCTTCACTTCCTTGAAATTTAATTAACATTCTTTGATGACTCAGACTTGAAAGGGATTTTACACAATTTCACTTAAAAATAATCTTTATGTATTTATAAACTGGAAATCTCTAACATAGGTCTTCAGGCTTTTGCATTCCCATCAGTACAATGATAGTCTTCACTGTTTGGTTTCAATGGTTAGTGCATCTGGCTCATT
The DNA here is from genome assembly GCF_055505025.1 of Bos grunniens. NCBI lineage: Eukaryota > Metazoa > Chordata > Mammalia > Artiodactyla > Bovidae > Bos > Bos grunniens. Next base: position 13,764,212 of record NC_141191.1, read on the forward strand.
TCCCATATCAATGCAGTCTCTGAAGTGGTCGATTTTTAAAATCATGGATTGAAAGCATCAATTTACTGATTTCAGATATGATAAAAAATTGTAATGGTGCAATTATATCATTAGCAAATTATCCAGCTATCAAGCTGACTCATTGAGATAGTAAGGAGACAAATTCAATGATGATATTTTTTAAAGAAGGAAGCTACTATTATGTGAAGACTAGTTTCATAATTCAAGTGAATCTTACAAACATAAGCTATGCAACTATACAGTTTTAGGAGATGAATATAATTTGTATTTCTAATCATTTAAAATAAATGAAAGAATATGAGAAGCAGTGAGATTGATGTTCCCAAGATCAGAATGATTCCAACACAAGTGGAGATTATACTTAAGAAAATCTACATTGTATAGTGACGAAAACTTTTCAGAATATTAGAATTTTTCATTAAAGCAGTGTCTTTGTCATGCTGTTAGGAGGAACTGTGGTTGCTTTCTGGACAATACATTTTCCCCAGCCGTCTCAGCAGCCCCTATTCCCTGCCATCTGGAAACCCTTAGCAAAGGAAGACTTGGTATTATATTAAACTTCTGTGATCTTTCAGATTTAGAATTCGTTTTGTTTGTTTTTTTCTTTTTCTGTTAGAAACGCAAATGATAGTTATTAACTGAAAGGGATTTTGACTCATTGTGAAAATTCCTGAACTCCTTTTTACCCTGTTAATAAATAAAGACCAGTTTCTGCATGTCCAGAGTGTAAACTTTACACTACAGGATAAAAGGATGAGCCTCTTTCCAATCCTTACTTTAATAAGACAAAAGAGTATATTCAAGTGAGAACTCAAAGTAAAATTTAACTTTTAAACCTGACTTTCTTCTAGTTTAGCAACTCATCCTGGTAGTTTTGTGTGTGTGTGTGTGTGTGTGTGTATGTGCCTGTATTTGCTGATGACTTTAGTCACTATAAAATGCTTTAAAGAATGCAAAATCATGCTATAAATATTCAACATGATATTCTTTCTGTTATGGTCACAGTTCTCATAGGTGAAGGGAATACACACACACACACATACACACATACACGTTTACATACCCGTGTTTTTTTTGGAGGGGTTACAATATCATTGCAGATGGTGAGTGCAGCCATGAAATTAAAAGACACTTGCTACTTGGAAGAAAAGTTATGACCAACCTAGACAGTGTATTAAAAAGGAGAGACAGCACTTTGCCAACAAAGCTCCATCTAGTCAAAGTTATGGTTTTTCCAGTAGTCATGTATGGATGTGAGAGTTTGACTATAAAGAAAGCTGAGTGCCAAAGAACTGATGCTCTTGAACGTCAAGTGTTGGAGAAGACTCTTGAGAGTCCCTTGGACTGCAAGGAGATCCAACCAGTCTGCCCTAAAGGAAATCGGTCTTGAATATTCATTGGAAAGACTGATACTGAAGCTGAAGCTTCAATACTTTGGCCACCTGATACAAAGAACTGTCTCACTGGAAAAGACCCTGATGCTGGGAAAAACTGAAGGCAGGAGGAGCAGGGGGCAACAGAGGATGAGATGGTTGGATGACATCACTTACTTGATGGACATGAGTTTGAGCAAGCTCCGGGAGTTGGTAATGGACAGGGAAGCCTGGCGTGCTGCAGTCCATGGTGTCACAAAGAGTGAGACACAACCAAGCGACTGAACTGTTCAGTCTTCATAGCAATGTGCACAGCGATCTGTGCTCCAAGGTGAAGCTGCTTGGAGAAGCACAAGATGCTTACACTGGCATAAACATGGTGCAAGGAATAAGGAAAAACGGGTTCTCGTGTTGACACCACTTATCACCTCTGGATCTTAGGGCAATTTGCTGAACCTCAATTTTTCATTCATAAGATGAGAATACCCTGTCTTCTTTCCTAAGTCCAAAGATGTTATCTAGATTAAATATAGGGACATCTGAGAAAGCATGTTGTAAACCTAAAAATAGTATAGCAGTATAAAATATTATTCCTAGGTTTATTAGTGTGCTGAAAAACTTTTATAGGTGAAGAATTAACACACACACACACACAAACCTGTAAATCAAGTTCAAGTTGACATAGGTGGCAGTGAATTTAATTTTGCTTAGTATTCAAATGGACACATTGATGATTTTCAGGATTCATATTTATTTCTTATTGAATATGGACCAATACATAAAAACTTACTCTAAAAGTTATTTTCGAGTGTTTTCAAAGTAAAGAGGTTTAAGGAAAGCTGTAATCACACTGAATAAATAAAGTGGTAATAATATTGATCCACACTTCCTATAATAATAATGTCATCAGACATTTTGTAAAAATTAATTAAGTCTCACACTTTTGTTATTTGAAGATGAATTAATAATTCATGGAATAATGAGACCTTCACAGTCAATGCCATTAACTGTTCTTAACATGAGTTTAATCCCTTAGTCTTTTAGTTCAATCACTAGAAAATTATTTTATCTTTTATTGACTTGTATTTCAACTCTCTTCATTTCAATTTCTAATAAATGCATCTTGCTTATTATTTAACAACTTATTAGCTTTAAAAATAATCTGACTGCCATGAACCTTTGAAATAAAAAGGAGATGTTTATGCACAGTGTCTTTCATTCTATAAGAAGTCACATAAGCAAGGAAAATGTATCTGATTTATTTTGAAGTGGGAGAATTGTTTCTAAACACTTAAGAGAGAAAAGAATGCCAATTAGAGAACATAAAATCAGAATCTAACATCTGTAGTACTTTTATTAACACTTTGAGGTCCCACCTCTCACTCTGTACAGTTCTGACTCAGTGTATTGAAGCTTCTCTGCTGGAAGAAAGAACATGAATCTATGAATGGGAGCTTGAATTCTGATGTAGAATGACAGTGTGCTATTACTCTTCTAAAAAGCTAATGGATCCTTTTTGAATTATCAAACAATGAAGATGAAGGTGGAAAAAGTAATGTTACTTGTGAGACTATTTCCTTGTTTTCCTTTTTCTTTCTTATTAGTTTTTATCAGAGTGTAGTTGCTTTACAATGTTGCATTAGTTTCTGCTGTACAGCAAAGTGAATGAGCTATATGTGTACATATATCCCCTCTTTGTTGAACTTCCTTCTCATTTAGGTCACCACAGAGCACTGACTAGAGTTCCCTGTGCTGTGCAGTAGGTTTTTCATAGTTATCATTTTATACAAATAAGATACTCTTGCACAGTTAATTTGAAATCATTGCTTTATAATAAATAACTGATTCCAGAACTCCCTGTATTACCTCTGAAGCTTCAAAAAAGCTAACAATCACATTAATATTTCTTCTCAATAGGCAGCCTGCCTCTTAAGCTTTCAGGATAACAGAACAATATTCTATCCTAAAAATTTCTTCCACTATCAAAGCACATCACTGGTACTATTTCAAGTATTCAGTTCAGTTCACTTCAGTTGCTCAGTCCTGTCTGACTCTTTGCAACCTCATGAATGGCAGCACGCCAGGCCTCCCTGTCCATCACCAACTCACGGAGTTTACTCAAACTCACGTCCATCGAGTCGGTGTGCCATCCAGCCATCTCATCCTCTGTCGTCCCCTTCTCCTCCTGCCCCCAATCCATCCCAGCATCGGGATCTTTTCCAATGAGTCAACTCTTGACAGGAGGTGGCCAAAGTATTGGTGTTTCAGCCTCAGCATCAGTCCGTCCAGTGAACACCCAGGACCGATCTCCTTTAGGATGGACTGGTTGGCTCTCCTTGCAGTCCAAGAGACTCTCAAGAGTCTTCTCCAACACCACAGTTCAAAAGCATCAATTCTTTGGCACTCAGCTTTCTTCACAGTCCAACTCTCACATCCATACATGACCACTGGAAAAACTATAGCGTTGACTAGACGGGCCTTTGTTGGCAAAGAAATGTTTCTGCTTTTTAATATGCTATCTAGGTTGGTCATAACTTTCATTCTAAGGAGTAAGCATCTTTTAATTTCACGGCTGCAATCACCATCTGCAGTAATTTTGGAGCCCCCAAAAATAAAGTCTGACACTGTTTCCACTGTTTCCCTATCTATTTCCCATGAACTGATGGGAACAGATGCCATGATCTTCGTTTTCTGAATGTTGAGCTTTAAGCCAACATTTTCACTCTCCTCTTTCACTTTCATCTAGAGGCTTTTTAGTTCCTCTTCACTTTCTGCCATAAGGGTGGTGTCATCTGCATATCTGAAATTATTGGTGTTTCTCCCAGCAAACTTGATATCAGCTTGTGTTTCTTCCAGCCCAGCGTTTGTCATGATGTACTCTGCATATAAGTTAAATATGTAGGGTGAAAATATACAGCCTTGATGTACTCCTTTTCCTATTTGGAACCAGTCTGTTGTTCCCTGTCCAGTTCTAACTGTTGCTTCCTGACCTGCATACAGGTTTCTCAAGAGGCAGGTCAGGTGGTCTGGTATTCCCATCTCTTTCAGAATTTTCCACAGTTTATTGTGATCCACACAGTCAAAGGCTTTGGCATAGTCAGTAAAGCAGAAATAGATGTTTTTCTGGAACTCTCTTGCTTTTCCCATGATCCAGCAGATGTTGGCAATTTGATCTCTGGTTCCTCTGCCTTTTCTAAAACCAGCTTGAACATCAGGAAGTTCACGGTTCACATATTGCTAAAGCCTGGCTTGGAGAATTTTGAGCATTACTTTACTAGCATATGGGAAGAGTGCAATTGTGCAGTAGTTTGAGCATTCTTTGGCATTGCCGTTCTTTGGGATTGGAATGAAAACTGGCCTTTTCCAGTCCTGTGGCCACTGCTGAGTTTTCCAAATTTGCTGGCATATTGAGTGCAGCACTTTCATGGAATCATCTTCCAGGATTTGAAATAGCTCAACTGGAATTCCATCACCTCCACTAACTTTGTTCGTAGTGATGCTTTCTAAGGCCCACTTGACTTCACATTCCAGGATGTCTGGCTCTAGGTGAGTGAGCACACAACCATAAATATCTGGGTCATGAAGATCCTTTTTGTACAGTTCTTCTGTGTATTCTTGCCACCTCTTCTTAATATCTTCTGCTTCTTTTAGGTCCATACCATTTCTGTCCTTTATCGAGCCTATCTTTGCATGAAATGTTCCCTTGGTATCTCTAATTTTCTTGAAGAGATCTCTAGTCCTTCCCATTCTGTTGTTTCCTCTATTTCTTTGCACTGATCGCTGAGGAAGGCTTTCTTATCTCTTCTTGCTATTCTTTGGAACTCTGCATTCAGATGGGAATATCTTTCCTTTTCTCCTTTGGTTTTGACTTCTCTTCTTTTCACAGCTATTTGTAAGGCCTCCCCAGACAGCCATTTTGCCTTTTTGCATTTCTTTTCCATGGTGGTGGTCTTGATCCCTCTCTCCTGTGTTGTGTCACGAACCTCCGTCCATCGTTCATCAGGCACTCTGTCTATCAGATCTAGTCCTTTAAATCTATTTCTCACTTCTACTGTATAATCATATGGGATTTGATTTAGGTCATACCTGAATGGTCTAGAGGTTTTCCCTACTTTCTTCAATTTAAGTCTGAATTTGGCCATAAGGAGCTCATGATCTGAGCCACAGTCAGCTCCTGGTCTTGTTTTTGCTGACCGTATAGAGCTTCTCCATCTTTGGCTGCAAAGAATATAATCAATCTGATTTCGGTGTTGACCTTCTGGTGATGTCCATGTGTAGAGTCTTCTCTTGTGTTGTCGGAAGAGGGTGTTTGCTATGACCAGTGCGTTCTCTTAGCAAAACTCTATTAGCCTTTGCCCTGCTTCACTCTGTATTCCAAGGCCAAATTTGTCTCTTACTCAGTCTCCTCTTTAGTGTCTACCACATGCCAGGCACTGCACTAGGCATGCAGTCATGAAGTGTTGCTTTATCATTCCAGTATCAATCCTGTAATACAAGTATCATTCTGTTCACTGTACAACTGAAGACACTGAGTGACTGAGGATCTTGACAAAAGTTGCACAACCAGTTCATGGAAGAATTGTTGTAAATCCTAGATTCAAATCTTCAGAAATGTATTTCCCAGGGTTTTTAGACTTGGCTTCCCAGGTGGATCAGATGGTAAAGTGTCTGCCTGCAATGTGGGAGACCTGGGTTCGATCCCTGGGTCAGGAACAGCCTCTGGAGAAGGAAATGGCAACCTACTCCAGTATCTTGCCTGGAAAATTCCATGGACGGAGGAGCCTGGTAGGCTTCAGTCCATGGGGTAGCAAAGAGTTGGACAAGACTGAAAGACTTCACTTTCACTTTCTACTTTATTCTATTATGCCCTCAGGGTGTTAGTTGCTCTTTCGTGTCTGACTCTTTACAACCGGGTGACTGTAACCCACCAGGATCCTCTGTCCATGAGATTTCCAGGCAAGAATACTGGAGTGGGTTGGCATTTCCTTCTTCAGGGGATCTTTCTGACCCAGGGATCGAACCTGAGTCTTTTGCATTAAAAGCAGATTCTTTATCATCAGAGCCACCATGGAAGCCCTTATTATGCCTTTCATTATGCAAATATCCTATTAACCTGAACTCACTACTGGAAAAAAAAAATGCAGCAGTTAATTTCTTCATCATTTTCTTCTCCAATGGTTGCAGCTTTAGTGTTGTTTGGAGAGTGTAATTTAGGAGATAGAGGTTTGTCTTTGCTTTGCCTGGGGTGATAGGTGAAGAAATGAAAACCAAGGATAAGTTCTTGCCTATAGAAGGCAGGCCTGTCTCCTTACCGTGCAGAGGACCTGGGAACACGGAGGAGTGCACCTCCAAAGGAACTTCACCTACCTACTTGACAACTTTACTGTGAGGGAAGCTGGCTGAAGGCCAATTCCCTGCTTATTTTCTGGATTCTGTTGCACTACAATGAATGTATATACACAGTCTTTTGTTCCTACTCCATTAGCCAAAGCAAGTTACTTGGGCACTAGCTCCAAAGAGATTAAATGAGAGTACAAAACAAGTAGAATATATGAACGCCTTTAGCTGTCATAACTAGAAATATGAAACAAAAGTAAACTAAACTCAGTCCCTTCCCTCAGACACAAAAGTGTATTCTAGGTGCGTTAAGAACATAAACATGATGAGTCAGGTCTTAAAACCTGTATAAAATATTGCAGAATGTCTTCATACATTTGAATGAGTGATCATTTCCTTAAAAAGGAAGAAAGGACACAATTACAAAATGGTAGATATTATTATATTAAAATCAAATACTTTCACATGACAGAAATATGTTCTCAAAAACTAAAAAAATGTAAGCCATACACCAGGATAAAAACAACCCATCTGGTCAACAATAATTTCCAGGGTACCAGACATGCTTAAATATCAATAAGAAAAAGACAATCCAATACATAGGTAATAAATAAGAACAGGTAATCCATGAGAGAGAGATGAGGAGTGGCCCATAATTACAGTTAACATACAAGATGCTCAACTTCGGAAAACACAAATTAGGTACCATCTCACATCCATCAGGAGGCAAAAGTCACCAAATTTAAAAAGACCAGTGTGTGAGACTGTGAATCTGTGGGAACTGTTTAACAGCCCCATGTTTGTGCCTGAAGTTAACAGAACAATTTGTATTTATATGACAATTTGTATTATATTGTAAGACTGAAGGTGTGCCCAGTCTATAAAAAACAATGCCCTTGTTCTTTTATGTCTCCTCTAAAACAAACACAGAAGTACTAATGCTTGTGGTCATTCACTGTGGCGCTGTTTGTAACAGTAAAATGTGAAAAGGAAAGTGAAGTCACTCAGTCCTGTCTGATTCTGCAACCCCATGGACAGGCTCCTCCGTCCATGGATTTTCCAGGTAAGAGTACTGGAGCGCCTGGCCATTTCCTTCCCCAGGGGATCATCCCAACCCAGGGATCAAACTTGGGTCTCCTGCATTGCAGGCAGTTGCTTTACCATCTGAGCCACAAGAAGATATCCCAAAAGAAAGGAGGCATGCATTGGAATCTATTCCCCAGCAAGAAGGCTTTATTTAACACAGCAGCCATTGTGTCTCATATTTAGTTGACTGCTGTGGCCTCATCACCCAGATTGCCACCTGGAATTTAGTAGATACTCAGTAAATAATTAACTGAATAAATTAGTAATGATTAGGGTACTATAAAGAATCTAAAATAAATGAGCCAGAGTTACATGCTTTGATATTAGCAATCTCAAAATTAATGTTGAGTGAAAAAAGTGGATTACAGGACATGTAGCTATAACATCATTTATAAAAATTATAAATTTATATAAATTTATATATATAACACCACATAAAATTCTATATGGTGTTGATGCAAAAATATACAGAAGTATCAAAACATGGACAAAAATGGCAGGCATATTCGGTAACCAGAAAATGCAGATGCCACTGGGATTGTATCTGTATTGCTCTATTTAAAAAAGTATATGTGGCAAAAACTTAGTGTTTTCACAACCTCATTATTGCACTTTAACCTGAGTTTTTAAAATATCAACTTCTATACTCTCTTTGTATGAAAAATTTTCATGATGAAATTATTTGTTGAATGACTCAATGTGCCTATATTAAGTTCATGGAGCAACTCAGTAGGCAAATTTGTCTTTTAATGAAAGTGTTAGTCCCTTAGCCATATCTGACTGCAACCCCATGGACTGTAGCTCCTCTGTCCATATAGTAATTTATTATGCTTTGATTTTCAGTGGCTTAGTACCTTATCGATAATTTACCAATTTTAGCTATTTTATTCACATTCCACCCATTTAAAGTATGAGTATAGTATTGTGGTTAAAGATCTCTGAATTGTATATAGAAGTTCATTATAGTCCTCTAGACTCTCACACTGACTGTTATGCTTACATCAGATAACACTTATTTTTTTTTTAATTGGAGGACAATTACTTTACAGTAGTATGGTGATTTCTGCTGTATATCAACATGGATCAGCCATAGGTATACGCATGTCCCATGCTCTAGAACCTTCCTCCCACCTCCCTCCCCAACCCACCTCTCTAGATTGTCATAAAACACTGGCTTTGAGTTCCCTGCATCATACAGCAAATTCCCACTGGCTATCAGATAGAAATTAATAAGCACCCAGAGTACCAATGCCACTCTACTATACAAAGGACATAGTCACAGACTCTTTTAGTCCTTTCCCTGCCTTTTGGGAGCTTACTGTTTAAAGATCTTTAAATATAGAAAAAAAAATCTTTGTAATGCAACAGATGAAACAGTTATATTAGTTCAGGCGATTGTCTCTTATGGCTTCTGTGATTGGACATATGCTTTTTGTTCTGCTGCATTTATAGCTCAGTTCTTACTCTTTTCTGCACTCCCAAGCATATTGTTCACTCTTCATCAACAATGAAAAAAAATAATCACGATATTTAACCTTTCATTGTAGTGGCTCTCAGCTATTCCATTCATCTCTTTATGATTTGCCTCTGATTCATCTTAATGTCTTTAATGACGATTTTAATTAAATAAAGCAGTTCTGTTCTGCATGGCCTTAGCTATGGATGAGGCTAAGTGGAATATACATGTGTAACAAGATGGTATTTATTTGTGACTTTAAGACCATCAAGGCTGTTTAATCCTTATCAGTGACATCAGTGCGGACCCAATTAGCACAGTTTGCAGCCACTTCATAATTCAAAAGAATGCGATCATTCGGCTGGAAGCACCCTTGACAGAAACTCCATAGTCATGAAGGTAAAAGCTTGCAAGATCACCCGCCAGGATGGAGAAGCTGTCATTCTCCCTTCAGTGCTGTTGAATACTAATGTCAAGGTCAGAATGGTGTAATTTTAGGCTGCCAAAATATTGCTGGAATTGATAGATCAGAAGATGTTTAAGAAAGTCAGGAAATAGAACTTTGGGAAACTTTCGTAAACTGTACTTTGATAGGACTCTTTACTGCCTGGAGACAGGTCTCCATTTCACCTTGTTTTACACCAGAATCTTCTCCCAGTTCTCCTGCATAATGATTCAAATATTTATCCTTTCTTTTGTACCCTGTATTAAATTTATATCTTCACTAAGATTTATAACTATTGTAAAAATCAATTTCTTTGAGAGTCTAATTTTCAAGGAAAGCCTGCTTTTGATAAGCATAACATAAACCCATTTCTGCCACAAGTGAGAGTATAAGATATGTTTAAGTTCAGTACAGTTTTCTAAAAATGTCGTTTCAATCATGCACTTCTCTTCCCACAGTGTAGAGAATGAGAATATGATAAATGGAGAAGAATTTCTAAGGTGATAACTTGTTATAATTTATAATTATAATTGTTACATTATTATTAAATGGCATTTATCTATGGACCACTTTTTTTAAAGTGTTTTTGTATATGCTGTTTATGCTTTGTTCTTGTTTTAGTCACTAAACTGTGTCTGATTCTTTTGTGACCCCATGGACTGTAGCCCTCCCAACTCCTCTCTCCATGGGATTCTCTAGGCAAGAATACTAGAGTGGGTTGCCATTCCTTTTTTCAGGGGATCTGCCCAACCCAGGCATCGAACCTGCTTCTCCTGCATTGGCAGGCAAATTCTTTATCACTGTGCCACCTGAGAAAGCCCTATTGGATACTTATAACCATTCTAGGGGTGGAGAACTGTATTTCTTGCCATTGTTTTGGAAGATATACCTGAGATTATAGTAGTTCTTGACTTCCTAAAAGTTCATGGCATTCGAGTGTACCCCTAGCCTTGGAAACCAGGCTCTGAAATATGTATTAATATATTTATATGATAATGCATTGGCTATTTATTCTAGTCTTTTTGAATGTGATACCCTAAATAATACTCCAGATTTCTCTCTTTAAAAAAGATTTAAGGATAAAATAATAGGCCAAAAGAATCACACATTTCTTTTATTGCTGTTTTCAGTAAAAAAAAAAAAAAAAAAAAAAATTAGCCTCCTTTCACTCAAATGAGGAAGGAAAAAAAAAAACACAAAAACTTCATAGTTGTCTTCATCTGATTGACTTTACAAACATAAACATGTCAATGAGCTATGCCAAACAATACCTCAGTGGGATTGCTTTCCATATTCCAAATACATTTTGAAAAATGTCTAAAATGACATGTTTGCAGTAAAACGTACATGGCCGGGTGAACTTTCCTAGTCTTATCTTGCGCCTCAGTAACTCTAAAGAGATAGTGAAATCTTTTATTTTGCATCAGACGTATTTTTAAAATATTTAAATCTTGCTTTCAAATATTCCTTACCCTTCATAAACATACTGCTTAATTTTAACAATTTCTACTTTTAACCTACTCCTAAGGGCAGCTTTTCAGGGCTTTAGGGGCAGAAAGCAATCACCTTTATAAGTATTTCATGGTGGCTGTTTTAACTGAATCGATTCAACCTACATTAGACCATGTCTTTGCTTAACTTTAAAAACAATTTATCAGCTTCCTAGGTGCTTTAAATCTTCTGAGATGATTATGTAGGCAGCATGACACGCTTGTGCAAAGTTAAGCAATCTTTTATGATTTGGGTGTAGAATAAAAATTGATGCCCTATTTTAAATGACTAACAGGTTGGCCTTCAAATAAGTTTTCAGTGAGCCATGCTAGCCACTGGAATCCAATGCTAATGTGTCAAGGACAAATCTAACTCAAAGGTCACCCTCTTAGAGTCCGAAGAATTAGAAGCAGCAGTAGAGAAAGTGGGCATGAACCAAAATGTGTGACGACGCTGTATTTTTTGTAGCTCATCTCAACTCTTGCTCAAATAGCTATTCTGTCTTTTCATATACAGTGTTTGTGTTAAATCTGAGTAGTATTAATTATATACATAATCCAGCAAGCACTTATGGGGTCAGCCAGACCCTGTGAAGAGTCCTGGGAATTCATCAATACATGAAATAAGTTCCTGCCCTTGAGATGCTCAAAGTCCAGGGAAAGCATTTGAACTATAAATAGCCAAAGACAGTATGATATATTCATATTCTGTGATTCTCTTTGCATTTCACTGACCACTCCCTCTGTTCCTTAAAGGAAGAGAGAGGCAACTGAAGTGTTAAGATAGGTATAAGAATAACAATATTAAAATGAACAACACGGGTAGAGATAAAGGAGACTGCAATCATACCATGCATAAGAGTCAGCATGGTGTTCGCCGTCTCTCAGGCCTGGAAGACGGAGCTGGTCAGAAACCCAAGCAAAACCGATGGTTTGATTTTTGCACCATAAATTGTCATGTGATGAGCAGCCACCTGCTCCCAGGAATACTGTGTCCCACTAGACAAGAGTGGTGTCTACATGGAAAGGTTCATCCCCCTGTTGCTCCTCTCCAGCACAGGGTCTTGAGGAACCAGCCATGCCCCCTATCTTCTGGTCTGTGGCTCAGCTTGTTTGCACAGGTCTTGGACAATGACCGCATGGGTCTGCCCGGCACGTGAACTTGAGGATTTGAACATGGGGTTCCAGTGTTTGACAGCTCACTTGCAAGTCCTATTGACTTGCCAGAATTGTCTAACCTTGGCAAGCCTCAGTGTTCTCTTTTTCAATGTGGGCAAAATAAACATATGTACCTTGAAAGTTACAATGAGAATTAAAGGAAATGAAATCTGAGTCCTCCCACCTAGCTGGCCAGTCAATTAATCAGTTTTTCTTCCTTCTTTATTCTTCTCTATCCTCCTTATTTTATTTCTTTTTTGTTTCCTTCCCCTTAGTCAACTCATTTTCAAGTTGCAACCCAGTGTAAAGCAGATTTATAAGAGGTTGGAAAGCAAATACAAGTGACTATGGTCTCCCAGTAATTCACAGTGAACTATAATAATCTGACTCCAAGATCTCAAGGCTGGTGTCAAGATCCAATGAGATAATACCAAGTAACACACTTAGTACATAGTAAGTGCTCAATAAATATCAACCTTTGATAGCTGTAGTCTAGCCTGGTTTCACTGTGGAAGTCGAGTGGAATTGCTAACTGTGCAAGGACTGGATGAAATAATACAAGCCAAACACTTGGCATTTAACAAGTGCTCAATAACTATTAGTTGCTCTTAGTTTCCCCTAGCTTGGTTTTTCTTGCCTGAGTGAGAGCAGAATTGGCAACATGATCCTAGGATAAGGCTTCTGCTGTTATCCCATACCCTGCAGGCAGCCTTTGTTGGTAACTGAGGAAATTGTTTTATTTTGTAGTACCTGCCATGAAGCAAGCTACTGGAGTGGTCACAATACTTGCTGAGAACTGGGGGCCGACAGAGGAAAAAGAATGACTTGTCTGAGCTCACAGAACCAATCATCACATTCACCAGAACCAGAAAGAGAAAGAAAACAAGGCAGAACAGTTTAAATTTTATACTAGATCTGAAACAATGATCATAATTTCTGCCTGGATGCTCTTCTAATCCACTGAGTTAGACAGAGTTTCACAGGACTTCCTTGGTGGCTCAAATGGTAAAGAGTCTGCCTGCAATATGGGAGACCTGAGTTTGATCCTGGGTCAGGATATCTCCTGGAGAAGAGAATGGCAACCCCACTCCGGTATTCTTGCCTAGAGAACTGCATGGACAGAGGAATCTGGTGGGATATAGTCCATGGGGTTGCAAAGAGTCAGACACGACTGAGGGGCTAACACTTTCACTTCATACTTCACAGGGTTGCATTGATGAACATTAAAATTAATATTAAACTTCATAATGCCTTCCAAGTTACTTTTGCACATATCATCTTAGTTTTATAGTAAGTAAACATTTATTGGGTATATTACATATGTACATTAGAGCTTTAAAAAATTGTATAACAAATCACAGGAGGGATGCCAAATATAATAGGATGCTTGATGATTTTTGTTTAAAATATTTCTTACCAAGGCTATGACTTAAAAATATTAACCTCAAATTCCAAAGGCCAAGGTTCCTATCAAGCTTTTAGGAAACTCATAAAAAAAAAAAAAAAAAAAAAGTTGTCACCATGAATAACAATAACTAATTATCACTCTGGGTTTTGGCTTTTATTTTCAACTCAAAATCCTAAAGCACACATTTTACGGCTGCTTATGTATGCTAAAATATTCCATAGAAACGTTTTCAGAAAGCTGGTCTGTAAGCCTAAATGTCCTGGTTATCTTCCTAACAAAGAAATTCAGTTGAACAGCTCAGCACAAAAGCAGGCCTTTCCGAAGCAACTAAAAAGAATGTTAAATCCAAAAAAAAAAAAAAGTCTCTAATACAACATAGTTTGATTTGGGATCCAAATACATTAAGAACAAGGCCTTCTTTCATTAAAGCAGTGACCCATTTTATAGCAGTGGATTGTGGCTTGTTCACCTCTTTATCCAAATGTGACTTCTGCTAACTAATGGAGTCCAGGCCCCACCATTTTTAATGGGAGCATAAGTGTGGCAGTTGGAAGACTGAACTATTTTTTTTTTTTTTCCATTCAAGCCTGATGTTTCCTCTTTGAATCATAAAACTTGAGAAATGCATGTTGACGTTCCGCATTCGCGCTGTGGGCACTGGCGGGGCGTCACCATAATTGTCAGTGACAGACATTCATTTATAAAGATAAGTTCTCACCTAATTTGTGTGAAGCAGTCCCCAAGATTGTCACAGTAACAGCCGGCACATGGGCAGTATTGCTTTCAAATAGCACGCATGTGCCAGATGCCAAAATGAAAACTTGTGGAAATGACATCTGCAACTGAAAAAAATACGCCTCATCGAAACCGTAGGGGAATTCTGCTTTTCTGGCAGTTGTTTTGGTCAGTGCTCTTTTCATCTCAAATGACTACTTTATCACTTTGCTTGTGTGCTGCCTGGTACAATTTAGCAGTGAGGCATGAGAATGGCTAGGTCGTATCACGGGCACCACCAAAAGCAGTGAGTTTAGCATGGCAGTGACCATGCAGGCCAAAGGATAGATGTGGGAACTCCTGGTGTCTCACAACTTCCCACACTTAATTTGATTTATTTTTCTGCCGAGCAATGTTTAGCAAATTCATTGATGGGACTTCTGTTAAGAAATAATGTGTACATGTATGCTAAGTCGCTTCAGTCATGTTTGATTCTTTGCAACCCCATGGACTATAGCCCACCAGGCTCCTCTGTCCATGGGATTGTCCAGGCAAGCATACTGGAGTGGGTTGTCATTTCTTCTTCCAGGGGATCTTCCCAACCCAAGCATCAAACCCACATCTCTTACATCTATCTGCATTGGCAGGTGGGTTCTTTACCTCTGGCGCCACCTGGGAAACCCAAGGAATAATGACTACTCCTTACATGGTACTCACTGTCTGTCAGGTACCATCCAAATGCTTTCCATGCAATAACTCATTTAATCTTCACAAGAGCCCTATTAAATACCTAGAATTGCTATTCCCATTTTACAGGTGAGAAAGCTGATGCACAGAGATTAAGTAAGTTTGGAACTCAGATGGGAACACAAACTATCTGGTTACAGTGTCTGTGTGCTTAAGCCCTTATTATACTAAAAAGGATGCTTGTGTAACGTAACTTTATGAGGTTAAAGCCTTTGACATAGCATAGTGTAATCTGTTATTTTTGTTATTGTTATTATATTTGCAGTGTGAACTCTGCAAATCACTCTCATGAAGTGATTATCTGCATAATTTGATCTGTATACACGGTATCTATGGTAACCTGGGCAGAGCACCTCACCAGCTATCACTCTTTTCAGTCACAAATGATTCAGAGATAATTTATATACACAACGTCTGTAATAACCAGCTTACCTTTTCCCATGCATAGTATTATTATTTGGTAAAACTGTTCATAATTGCATAATCGTGTTAATGGTACATAGAGTTGTTTAGTTTTAAGCTTCACCTTACAAACATTGCTTCCCTTTTCCCACTATGCTTAATTCATTTTGACAGCTTTACTGAAAATGTGAAACTTACAAATGCCCCCTTTTCCGACTTTCCCCCTCGGGGAGTGGGAGGTGTTGAGACTGCCTCCAACACTCAGCCAAACTCCCCTTGACCCCAATCTGCATCTGTGCCTGTGATGAAAATTCATGAGCTGCCCCTTTCTTTGAAAGTGAGCAGGATCTTCCGATTCATCTCTGTGTGTAACAGTGAGAGGACACCTTTGTAGGAGTCCAAGTGGAGAGGACACTGTCCCCTGCATGGTGCAGGGGAGAACAGGGGCTCTGACCAGATGATGGGGCAGCACCTAACTCGCAGCAGCCCTGCTCAGGCCTCTGTTGGCTACTGGCTAACGCCATCCCCAGACATGGTCTCCAGGAGATAGACTAAATGTGTTTATTAGCTCCATCTTATTCAGCTACCTCCTACTAATAGTACTGGGTTATGTTTGTTTTTCCTTCTTTTTTCAATGTCATACTTTAAGGAAAGTAATGTTTTAAAGAAAGTGAAAAGTGAAAGTGAAGTCGCTCAGTTGTGTCCAACTCTTTGTGACCCCATGAACTATAGCCTGTCAGGCTCCTCCATCCATGGGATTTTCCAGGCAAGAGTACTGGAGTGGGTTGCCATTTCCTTCTCTAGGGGATCTGCCTGACCCTGGTATTGAACCTGGGTCTCACACATTGCAGGCAGACTCTTTGCCGTCTGAGCCACATCTCTGCCTAGACTTGAAATGAACTGATTATTGGAACTGGAACCTCAGTGTACCCAGGAAACATAAATAAGATACATGCCCAATGGTAGAATTGCTGTGATGCTGATAAAAAAAAAATTATTCAAAAGAGATTGCTGAAACTCTAGGTCATAAGGTATTATAGGTCATTTTAAAATGATTTTTTGAAAAGAAATTCACCTAACATAGCATTTACCATCTTAAAATGAACAATTGAGTGGCATCCAGTCCAGTCACAATGGCATGCAGCCACTGTGCCTCTCGAGTTTCAAGTGTTACCAAAGCAAAACCCTTAACCTATTAAGCAGTTTCTCTCCACTCTCTGAAAACCCTGGACACTAGGAGAGTGCTTTACTCTCCTATGGACTGATCGTCCTGAAGCGTCCCGGTAAGTGGAATCATGCAATGTATGACCCTTTGTGTCTGGCTTATTTCATTTAACGTTATGTTTCCAAGTTTCATCCATGCCATAGTACTGTATTCTTCATCAGTACTTTAGTCTTCTGTTTGCCTAAGTATTCCATTTTATATATATATATATATATATGAAATATGCCTCATGTTTATAATGGGCTTCCCTGGTGGCTCAGAGGTTAAAGTGTCTGCCTCCAATGTGGGAGACCTGGGTTCGATCCCTAGGTCAGGAAGATCCCCTGGCAAAGGAAATGGTAACCCACTCCAGTATTCTTGCCTGGAGAATCCCATGGACGGAGAAGCCTGGTGGGCTACAGTCCTTGGGGTCGCAAAGAGTGGGACACGACTGAGCGACTTCACTTTCTTTCTTTCACTTTCTTTTCCATTCATGGCCATTTGGGATTTTTCTTTTTTTTCCTACCTTTGGGCTATTGTGAATACTGTTGCTGTAAACAAACATGTACATATATTTGTTTAAATAGTTGTTTTCAATTTGGGGGGGGAGGGGTATATACCTAAAAGTGGAGTTGTGGGGTCACTAGATTATCTTGTTACTTGATTTTGAAGATTCTGTATCTTCCTGGGGTCATCTAGTATGGTCCCTGCTGGTTCTTCTCCTGTGCTTGGTTGATTTTTCCAACCTGTTTCATCCACAGTGTCATCTTCTTTCCATCTCGCCTTCTATTCTTTCTTTCAAATTCAGCTTAGGCATCACTTTTTAAGTGTCAAAATATTGTGTTACGCTTCTGTACTCTTGTATTCTCTTTTGATGCCATTCTGCAGAATAGAGAGAGACAGGATGAATTCCAGTGTCAAATATTACTTTAAATAAGTGATATTAATTCAGTCATTCAACAAACATTAGTAAGTTTCTTTGACCTAAGCTCTGTGTTAAGCATCAGGAATAGAGAGTTAAATGAAATAAAAATGGTCACTGTCCTAATAAGAGTTTTCAATTTTAAAAACAAATAAGGGAAGTGAGTTCTTATTGTCTAGACCTCAATTTGATTTCCAAAAGTGATAAATTATATTGTGTCATTTTTCAAATGTGAATTTTTTATATTTACATTTGGATCCTGATCACATCCCTTTTTGCTCAGTCTTATTCCTTCCCTGATTCGGAGAAGGCAATGGCACCCAACTCCAGTACTCTTGCCTGGAGAATCCCATGGATGGAGGAGCCTGGTAGGCTGCAGTCCATGGGGTCTCGAAGAGTCAGAGTCTGGCACGACTGAGCGACTTCACTTTCACTTTTCACTTTCATGCATTGGAGAAGGAAATGGCAACCCACTCCAGTGTTCTTGCCTGGAGAATCCCAGGGACGGGGGAGCCTGGTGGGCTGCCGTCTATGGCGTCGCACAGAGTCAGACACGACTGAAGGCACTTAGCAGCAGCAGCAGCAGCATTCCTTCCCTGATTAGTTCTAACTTTCAGTTGTGGCCTTGTAGTAACCAGAAGAGCCCTTAGGCATAACTGAAGGTTTCATAACTGTCCTGTGATATACTGGCAAAGCACAAGTCCAAAACACCATCTTGAAAAACTACATTTTGTTCATATCATGAGCTATTTGTGTACTTCTAGCATGTCCATGGTCTTCTCTGGTGGCTCAGATGGTAAAGAATCTGCCTGCAATGATGGAGAACCTAGGTTCAATCTCTTGCAGGAAGATGCCCTGGAGAAGGAAATGGCTACCTACTCCAGTATTCTTGCCTAGACAATTCCACAGATAGAAGACTCTGGTGGGCTATAGTCCATGGCATCTCCATATCTATATTTCAAAGCTTTACATAGTAAGAATGCCTTCCAATATTAAAATAATAGAATATTCATTTGCATTAGAGGTGTATAAGTCTTTAAAAATTGTAATAAATTTAAAAATTCATGTTAATTGCTTTAAAATGAATCCCTAATCAAAGTGATCATGTTATAAATTATAAACAGTAAGATTTTTGAAGTTGGAAGATTACTAGAGTTAAATGGATGATGATGATATAGAAGTATGTACTAGGTTATAGACTAGATCTATAAATCACAAAACAAAGTGATTTGAATAAGATAAGAGTTCATTATTCTCTCATGTAGCAACCAAGAGCCAACATGAACTCTAAGATTTTGCCTCTGGATTCAAGATGGTGGTCACAGCTCTAGGCAAAGCATCTACATCCCAGCGGGTGGGAATGAATCTGTTTAGGCCATACCCATTCTGTTTAGAATGCAACCGGTGAGTGGCACACATCACTTCCATTCATATTCCAGTAACCACAACTTTGTCATGTGTCCACATAATCAAAGGAGATTTGGAAATGTGGCCATGTAGTCTAAAACTTGAGAGCTCTAATGTAATGGAGAAAAAAGAACGTGCATGAATATGCCATAGGGTGAATCCTCTGTCATGAAGAACATTCTGGTTAATTAACATAGATTCCAAGCTAATAAAAATATAATCTGAGATTCTAGAGTCTAGAATGTATTCCTAACTATTTTTTCAGTACTAGATCAAATTTAGAGTAGCAGTCTAGAAATAAATATGATTTGGAGTATCAGTCTGGAAATAGCAATCTGATGTTGGACTTCCCATGCAGCTCAGTGGTAAAGAATCGGCCTACCAACACAGGAGACACAGGAAGACCCTGTGAGTTGGGATGATCCCCTGGAGAAGGAAGTGGCAACCCACCCCAGTATTTTTTCCTGAAAAATCCCATGGACAGAGGAGCCTGGTAGGCTATAGTCCATGGGGTCACAATGAGTCAGAAATGATTGTGACTAAGCACATACACCAGAGAAGGCAATGGCACCCCACTCCAGTACTCTTGCCTGGAAAATCCCATGGATGGAGGAGCCTGGTGGGCTGCAGTCCGTGGGGTCGCTGAGGGTCAGACATGACTGAGCGACTTCACTTTCACTTTTCACTTTCATGCATTAGAGAAGAAAATGGCAACCCACTCCAGTATTCTTGCCTGGAGAATCCCAAGGACGGGGGAGCCTGATGGCCTGCCGTCTATGGGGTCGCACAGAGTCGGACTCGACTGAAGTGACTTAGCAGTAGCAAGCACATACACACCTATATTCTTAGTACCTGTATCACTATTTATTGGCTTTGGTTTCAAGTATGTGAAAAATAATAGCCAAGTTTGGCTAAAACTCAGCTTCTTTTCAGTAATAAGCTCTTTAAAAAATTAAAAATTGCTGTGGGTAGAAAATACCAAATATATATGCATATCTATTCCTTGCTTTTGGGTCATCTCCCACTTCTGCAAAACTAATGGTACAGCAATAGACTTTTGTGGGTGTATGTAAATTATTTAAAAATTTTGATTCAACTAACAAATCTAATTTAATATGAAAGGACAGAATCTGTTTCTTTCAGAAATCTGCCATAAAGATGCATTTTACACTTGAAGTTAAACTTTTCAATAATTTATTCCCTCTCTAGGCTGCCTGAAATTCTAAATTGCTCAAATTACTGCTTGGGTACACAGATGACCTCGTACCAGGGCACACCTGATGGCAATTGTTTATATATAGAACACAATTCTGATCAATCTCTGACACTTACTACTGACTTCCTGCTGCTCAAAAATGTGTACCGTAATAGCATTTGTATGTTTTCCTTTTCCCTCAAGGTTTAGATTCTTTGTTTACAAGAACATTGAAAATTAGGATGAACATTACAGACAGAACATAATAGAAGTAGCCCAAGCCATATGATTGTATTCTAAAATACTCTATGGTAAAATTTACTATATAAAATATTTTATCTGTATATAAAAGTATATCGGCATAGATGTAGGTGTACAGAGATTTACTTATGCATATATCTTTTGTTTTTGAGAAGGCAATGGCACCCCACTCCAGTACTCTTGCCTGTAAAATCCCATGGACAGAGAAGCATGGTAGGCTGCAGTCCCTGGGGCCGCAAAGAGTCAAATACGACTAAGCGACTTCAATTTCACTTTTCACTTTCATGCATTGGAGAAGGAAATGGCAACCCACTCCAGTGTTCTTGCCTGGAGAATCCCAGGGACGGGGGAGCCTGGTGGGCTGCCGTCTATGAGGTCGCACAGAGTCAGACACGACTGAAGTGACTTAGCAGCAGCAGCAGCATATCTTTTGTTAATTTCAAAATTATAAGAATTCTAATAATTAAGAACCTCTATTAGGCAACATGGTGTCAAGATTTCAACCTAGAATAATTTTTATAAAGAGTTAAATGAAAAACTCTAAACAAATTGCTACAAATTCATAGAAGTTGAATATATATATATATGTATATCTTTGGAGAACTAGTTCTCCAGACAGCTGATATATCCATAAATAACAGATCTAATATTATTAATTTCAAGGTGTTCAGATCATTATGTTAATCAGCAATTAAATGTATGCTGCACTGTTAATCAGTTTTTTTAAAAAAAGAAATAGATAATGAAACCAATCTGTTTTAAACCTGAATCTGTTTCAACAAAAACGACTATCAGTCAGGATTGTGTGATAGGATACAAAATTGTTTAACTTACGTTATTCTTTCGATATTTATTTAAGGCCAGTATGTGTTCTGTTTCTTAGGCAGAAGGTAAGCAGAGCTCCTATGGAAGATCACTTGCCCTTGTGGTTTCATTGCAGTGACACGGAGGACATATATGTAGACCAAAACTCTTGTGAATATAGATAGGTTTAAAAAAACCTTTTGAATCTTCAAAAAAGAGAGAGATCAGTGAGATAATAAAGAGACTGGTAGGAGACCTAACCCAAGGATGAGGCATATATGGTCCTTTCCTTGTTGGTTGGCTTCTTATCCTCCAGTGACCTCAGGTTTCTTCATCTCCAACACTCTTTCCTAACCACTGGGTCTAAAGGAGTTTCTTCTCTGAAATTATTCTGTCCACACACTTATTTGTTTGTTTGTCTACCTGCCAAAATATAAGCTGTAGTGGATCAGGGATCTTGATTCTCTGGCTTCAGCTGAGTCCTCAGTGCCTTGGCCGTAATGCTCAGTAAATATTTGTTGAAGAGGGGAAGAATCAATGAGTTACCCTAGTGGAAAGGATTTGTATGTTTTCACAAATATAGAGTAAACACTTAAATTTGCAGTAGGTATTTTATATTTTCTGTTTTACCTTCCAAGTCTCTCTCAAATCTTCCCAGTTCTGTCGACTGCCATCACCAGCCCTGCACTACCTCTCCTCTTGCTTGAACAAGCACCGGGGCTCGTGTCTCAGACTCTACTCAGATACCAACCCCCACAAATGTTCTCCAATCCACAGGTCTTCCTGAAGCAGAATGATTTTTTTTTTTAATTTGGAAACTCAAACTTTCTCATATTAACTGAAATTGTTAGTCACTCAGCTGTGTCTGATTCTTTGCACCTCCATGATCTGTCCATGGAATTCTCCAGGCAAGAATACTAGAGGTGGGTTGTCATTTCCTTCTCCAGGGGATCTTCCTGACCCAGGTATTGAACCTAGGTCTCCTGCATTGCAGGCAGATTCTTTACCATCTGAGCCACCACTCGTATTAAACTCCTACGTAAATTACTTTGAATTTTTCCATCCCTATTAGGCCCATACTTTTTTACTTATTCTCCAAGGTCATACAGAGCCTACTCTGTCTCTCTCTCTCTGGTCCTCCATGACTTTGTTTTCCTCTATTATTCTCTGCAGTCCAGACAGGCTCCATTTCTCAGAAGACTTTTATTTGCTGTTAAGACTACCTGGCCTGTTCCACCCACCCTGTCCTGTTTAGCACATTATTAACTATCTGGCTATAAATCCAGTGCTTAACTCATTGCCTGGGAGCTGTTAGTCTAGAGAGAAGCTACGTTGCTAAGCTGAGGAATGCTAAGGTTGTAGTTCCTTCACATTGTCCTCTATTCATTTCTTGGTGGATGTCCATCTCCATGTCCAGTCATGGAAACTATGAAAGAATAACTGCAGTTAATGACCCCCCAGGAGTAGTATGCAATCAGCTACCATTATGCCCACTCAGTTCAGTTCAGTTCAGTCGCTCAGTCATGTCCGACTGTTTGTGACCCCATGAATCGCAGCACGCCAGGCCTCCCTGTCCATCACCAACTCCCAGAGTTCACTCAAACTCACGTCCATCGAGTTGGTGATGCCATCCAGCCATCTCATCTTTTGTCGTCCCCTTCTCCTCCTGCCCCCAATCCCTCCCAGCATCAGAGTCTTTTCCAATGAGTCAACTTTTCGCATGAGGTGGCCAAAGTACTGGTTATGCCCTCTGCTGCTGCTGCCGCTGCTAAGTCACTCCAGTCGTGTCCAACTCTGTGCAACCCCATAGATGGCAGCCCACCAGGCTCACCCGTCCCTGGAATTCTCCAGGCAAGAACACTGGAGTGGGTTGCCATTTCCTTCTCCAATGCATGAAAGTGGAAAGTGAAAGCGAAGTCGCTCAGTCATGCCCGACTCCCAGCGACCCCATGGACTGCAGCCCCCCAGTCTCCTCAGTCCATGGGATTTTCCAGGCAAGAGTACTGGAATGGGGTGCCATTGCTTTCTCTGGGTTATGCCCTCTACCTACCCTTGAATATCCATACATTAAACCATAAAAAAATAGTAAGGATGTAGTCAGTTCTTCAAACATGTATTCATTTATAATCATTCATTCAAAAATATTTATTGCAATTGGACACGTGCCAGGAACTGAGCCATTAACTTTGATGAACCCCTGTTCATGATGATCTTTCTCATTGTTATATACTTTTCCTCTTTCCCTTCTGTCTCTTCAATATCTTCAAATCCCTAGTGGAGACTTGCTTTTCTTTCACAGCCCAGCAAAAATATGACCTCTTATCTGAAGTTTCTCTAAACTCCTTCAGGCTGAATTAATTGCTCATTTATCTGTGTTCCCAAAGGAGTTGGTTCATATGTTTTTAAAAGCACTTATCACGTTGTATTATAACTATTTGCATATCTTTGTCCTTTCTGGACTTTTTTCTTTGTGGCAGGAACCGTATTATACACACAGTTAAATCCCTCACTCTCTTCTCTTGTACTTATACCCTTGCTTTCTTCACAGCACTTGGCATAGAACAGGCACTATTTAAATATTAGTTGCTACTTTAATGCCTAAAATTCTTCAAATATCCATGGACGCTGTCCATGAATAGCAAGATGTAAATGATTATAGGATATATTTTACAATCTTTTCCAGATGACTTGTTAAATAAATTGTCACAGCATTGTTGATTCTTTAAGGGAAACTTTTACTCTAGCCAAAATTCCCAATACATAGAGAAGACTAAAACAATAGAAAAATACAAACTTTGCAAAAATCAGGGCAATATGAAGTCTGAAAAGCAAGTGGGAATGCAGCTATCCTTGGAAATTAGGCTAGGTCACCAAGGAAAGATCCAGAGAAATAGCACAAGAGGGTAGGGATATATTTAGGGGGACAAAAACACAAGAGAGATAGAAATGTTATTATAGAAAGGCAACATAAATATATTCTTAAATAATATATATCAAGTAAGTGTTTTTCACAACAAGGTCAGACAACAGTCTGTGAAAAATAATGGTTAAGAGGAAAGAGTTGGACACCACCCCTGGTTTCACTGTTTTCCTTCCCTTGAGTTTAGACACATTACCTTTGAGGTTTAGTTAAATTTGTGGCTTGCTCATACCTGAGGGATATTTAAGAATAGACACGTTTAAGTCTACTACAAAATATTAATTCTCTTAGGGGAACTTTGCAATTATCTCGATTGATCTGAGACCCATAAATGATAAGAAAACTCTGTGTAACTCTCAGATTCAGACATCCTGCTGAACATTCCTGGGAAGAGTCAGCCAGTCCTAACCTGGAACCATTTAGAGATCTCCAGTCAGTTTGGGACTAGAGCATGGTTACTGGTTTTGAGTTATTCAGTAGAGACAATTCTGAATGTATTTCCCAGACTCCATGAGGTTTCTGTTTCAAGGTGGTCCTTGGCAGGCATGTATGCTTCTGGTACATGGGGTTGGCTAGAATGTCCCCAGATCTTGGTTGGGTAACCAGAGGCACCATTGTGTTGACAAATTGTTGTTGATTATCTTTAAACTGAACTGAACTGAATGGACCTACCACATCTTGTTCCCTGTACTTCCTGTTAATTCTGCTTTTGATTAATTTTCACATACTCCTCACCCATCCTCTTTGGGTGAAAAGCAAGTGAAAATAAATTGCACCAATCTGTTGGGAACTGTGGAAGGTTTAAACCTCAAAGAAGATCATTGAGGGAGGTGATTATTTTGTAAATAAAATGGTGTATACATAGATATAGTCTGAGAAGTCTGTAAATAGTATATGTAAATTAGCAGGACCAGATGATGGAGATCCTTGTTGATTGCAGGGGGAATGTATTTCAGTGCTGTTTGTAATCATGGTATTCAGTCCATATGAATGATGAAAGACATTTGAAATCTAAATAGGAGAATATTATTGTATTCATTTTTAAAGAGAGGGTAAAGAACGAATATTTGAATAGTACAGCTAGCTTACTTAACATTAGTACTTAGCTAGTTATGGAAATAGGATATTAATCTGTGAAAATCTCCAAGAGGGTAGCAGATGCTGGTAGTGAACAAAATGACTAGAAATGTCAGAGCAGTTTGCTTATGTGGCAGATTATATTTTTAACAAGGAAGCAATGGATGAAAGACTTTTGACTCTGGCTTTTCTAGGGCTCTCTCTGCCTGGACTCCTTCCTCCCTCCCTTTCTCACCTCCCGTTCACTACCTCTCTGGAAGTCTACTCATTCAGCAAGACTCCACCATTATCATCTCATGTGAAATTTCCAAGGTTATTGATCTCCTCTCACACTGTGATAGCCAGTGTAATGCCCTAGCCCCCAAAATGTCCAAATGGCAATTCCCTGCTGCTGCTTCTGCTGCTAAGTCACTTCAGTCGTGTCTGACTCTGTGCAACCCCATAGATGGCAGCCCACCAGGCTCCCCCGTCCCTGGGATTCTCCAGGCAAGAACACTGGAGCGGGTTGCCATTTCCTTCTCCAGTGCATGAAAGTGAAAATGAAAGTGAAGTCGTTCAGTCGTGTCCGACTCCTAGCGACCCCATGGACTGCAGCCCACCAGGCTCCTCCGTCCATGGGATTTTCCAGGCAAGAGTACTGGAGTGGGGTGCCATTGCCTTCTCTAGGCAATTACCTAGAACCTGTGAATATGTTACTGTACATGGCCAGTGGGACCAAGTGGTTACATTTTGTGGTTGTTCAGTTACTAAGTTGTGTCCAGCTCTTTTGACCCCATGGACTACAGCATGCCAGGCTTCCCTGTCCTTCACCATCTCCTGGAGTTTGCTCATATTCATGTCCCCAGAGTCAGTGAGGCTGTCTACCATCTCATCTTCTGCCACCCTCTTCTCTTTTTGCCTTCAGTCTTTCCCAGCATCAGGATTTTTTCCAATGAGTCAGCTCTTCGCATCAGGTGGCCAAGGTATTGGAGCTTCAGCTTCAGCATCAGTCCTTCCAATGAATATTCAGGGCTGATTTCCTTTAGGATTGAGTGCTTTAGCTCAGTTTAATTGGATGTGATTAGATTAAGGATCTTGACGTGGGGAGTTTATTCTGGATTATCTGCTTGTGCCCACAAGAGCTTGTTAGAGCGATATGAAAAAGACTTAAATAGCCGTTGCTGACTTTGATGATGGAGACAAACCAACACATGGACACAGGCTGTGTCATAGAGTCTCCAGAATGTTAATACCTTGATTTTAGCACAGTAAAACCCTTTTCTGATCTAACCTTCAGAAATGTAAGATTAAAAAAAATGATGTTATTTTTTTTTATATTTTATTTTATTTTTTAACTTTACAATATTGTATTGGTTTTGCCATATATCAACATGAATCTGCCACATGTATACACGTGTTCCCCATCCTGAACCCTCCTCCCTCCTCCTGTAAATGTGTGGTGATTTATTACAGTCCAAATGAGAAAATGCATACCCCTTGGCACAATTTTCTGCTCTTCTTCTATGTGTCCATAATGTCGTATTACATCTACTCGTGCTGACTTCAGTGACCACAGTGATTTGTTGGGAATTGTCTCTCTACGTGGTCTTCCCTCAACTGCTGAATAGTCACCAGTGTCTCATTCAAGTTCCTTTCCCTAGTTGTCCACTCTGAGCCTTTACATGGATCCAGTGCCCCACCAGCCTGCCCCCCGGGGCATGGGAGAGACTCACTGCAGGTTCATTTGTTTATGCATTTGCTCGGATATCCTTCTTCTGTTATAGGACACTATCCTACTGATTTTCAACTGCTGACGCCTGGCTCAGTATCCCAATGTCACTTGAAGTCTTTGCTGGGACAAGGAGACACAAGTCTCTGACCTTTGACAGCATTTTGTTCTTCCTGATAAGTCCAAGCATTCCCCTGAGATCCATGTTAGTAGGGGTAGATTCCCTCTCTTTCCCAGTCACTCTCCTGTTTCTCAGTTCTTGGGAGTAAATCAGGCACTTGACACAAGTAAGTACTAAGCAAATGTTTTAAAAATAATTAGGCAAATGCGTAATGTTCTACAAATGACTTATTGTATTAGGGAATGGTGAAATAGAGATCCAAAGATTTCCATTACCAGATGAGACTCTAATATACAAGGTGTGGCCCCAGGGCCCTTAATGACTTAGTCATTGATATGGATAAGGTTGGGTGCTAAGCAAGTTTGTAGATGATATTAATTGACTAAAATCTGTAAGAAATCATGCATGGTGGTTACAATTCTCTATTCCTTCTGGTTTTCATGGAATGCTAATAGTAAAGGTATATTTTCTTTTGATGACTTTCAAATATTTCAGATGGCTTTGACTGCATCAGGAAAACTTACAGAAAGCACATCACTTCTACCCTAACACATGGAAAGAGTATTCACTTAGTGGAAATGCAATTTCATAAAAAAATCACCAAATGATTAAATGTTAGCATAAATGAGGGTATCATATAGCAGAAGACCATGATCTAGAATTCTAAAACTCTTTATTGTATTCTCATTTCTGTCAGTAATTTCAGGAGCATCACTTAGTACCTTTAGGCATCAGTTTCCTCACCTCAACATGAAGTATTTTGAATTTACTCCTGATTTCAACATCCTTTATCTTGAGTGACATGCAGGATATCACATGCCATAATTAGAAAATTATTTGCACTGTTGTTCCAAGAGTGGAGCTTATGTTCACTTGCAAAAGCAACTTGAAAACCTTTAAAGAGCCCAGAAAGCAAGTGTTCTAAAAAATTTGATTATTGGAAAATAAGCATTATAAAGAAGACTGAAAGAATTGGTGTTACTTTGTTATTGGAATATGTTAAGAGTAGACTTAACAAATTTTAATCCCATAAGAACTCGAGAAAGAAAGAAGGATGGAGATCCTCATAAATACAAGAAAACAAGAGCAAAGTTAGGAATTCACTAACTTCAGTCTTCTTTATAATGTCTAATCATGACTGTGGTTCGTTAGTTCTTTTATCAGTATTTTTTTTTCTCATAGTACCCACCCATGGACAAACCTAAGAAACAAATGATCGGACCTCTATAATAATTTGTATGTTTACTTGGCAAAGTGTGTTTGTGTGTATGTGTGTAGATAATGTATCACAGGAAGACATTTCTTTTTGAAACCTGGAAATTTTCCTTGTGGAGTCAGAGATGGCTTTATAGAAATTAGAAAAAGAATTTTAAAGTTGTATTAGTAGCTGGAAAGCCTAGCCTATCCCAAATACCCCAATCCATATTCATGAATAGATCTCAATTACTTTTTGCCTTTTAGTTAATCTGAAAAAGAAAAAATAGTGTTTGTGCAGGAGTTCCCCATAAATCTTGCAACAGAGGATGAGATGGTTGGATGGCATCATCAACTTAATGGACATGACTTTAAGCAAAACTCTGGGAGTTAGTGTAGGACAGGGAAGCCTGGTGTGCTGCAGTCCTTGGCATCACTAAGAAATCCATCTGAGCGACTGAACAACAATGAGAGTTGTGTTTTGTCCTTCTGGTAAGCTGAGACCATATCTCAGTGCCTGTTTGGGAAGTGCTAAGGGTACAAGCCGTGTTGAATTTTGAAACTAAAACCCAGTAGCCCTTTGGGAGGCATTGTGATCTTTGCCTCTGAATGGAAATAATGAACAAAATTTAGTATTCTTCTGTATTTAAGATTTTTTTTATTCTCACAAGTAAACACTTTCATCGTTTCTTCTAACTAGTAATTTAAATGAAAACCGAGACTCTGTTTTAAAGCGTTAGGTTAAATGGGGGCCCATGTGAAAGAACAGGAGGCTATAATGAGGTTGCTTTTACATTTGAGCCTAAGCTGAATTTGTTCTCTATTGTAATAGGCCTGGTGGCTGTAATATTTTACTCATTTTCAGCTGTAATAAGCTTTTGAGTATCTGAAGCTACAAGGTTTGTGTTTTTTCATCCAATTTGTTTTACTCCAAGGACACTCTAATGGAGTAAGGTATAAAACAGTTCACAGGAGACTTTCAATATTAGTTTCCTCACACCTGCAGTTTTTGAAAAATAATCTCTTATTTCTAAAAATAAAAGTGAAATGTTTACAAGGACCTAAGGAACTGATTTTTTTCCCTTCCTCAACCAATTTATAGGCTTGAACTGAGTACTTTCAAAGCAGGGGGTAAAACAAAAACTCACTTTAGGAGATTTAACAAGCTTTTGCCAGTGGAAACATATTTTTGTGCATTTCCCCCCTCTCGAATGGTTTATTGAAAACCCCATTGGCTTTAGGATGTAAATGCTTATAGTGAATCATTTTTCTTTGAAATTTATATTCTCTTTCCCCAAGCTTAATCATGGCTTTTAGCTCTCCACGCTGTGCTTGCTTGAGCTTTAGTTCTTAAGTTTTGTATTGTTTTCTTCACATCTGGTGAAAGTGGACATAACTGACTAAAGGGATGTCATTTGGCTTTTCCTTTTTCCCACTTCATATAGAGGCCATGCCTTAGGTCTCCTTTCATCTCAGAATCTACAATCTGGATAAATGCCAGAGGATCATCAACTTAGGACTTATAGCATCCATCCTGTAGTCTATTTTGTGATTCTTTTTTAAAAAAAATCTACTGTGGTCCCCTGGAAATTCTGGATCAAATGAGGTCCAGCTTCCTAACCCTACATGCAACCAGGTAGTTCAATATTATTAGGATTATTGGCATGTTGCTTACCTGCCAAAAATTCTTAGGACTGAAGGATGAAGTTGAGTTATGGCTCAGTGCTCGTTCAGTTTGAAAATCCCCATGTTTACTTCATCTTACAATGAAGCAAAAGCAAAACACTCTAGAAGCCCCTCAATAATCTTATTCCTGACTATCTATGTGCTACTCTTTAGTAAGTATGATTTTAATATTTTTCTGTATATATTTTCAGTGGCCTAGAAATGACACTGACATGAAATTACTGCTGTCATTAGAAAGCATGAAGCTCAGTGCATGATTGTTGGGCAGGATGCAGCAGAAAAGAGCATTAATCAGTTCCTCAAAGGTTCACAGAATAATAGGGAAAATTTTTTAATTTGTATACCAAAAAAAGAAAAAAATGTAAACTAACATTTCTTAGCTTTCTGCTCTCTTGATTTGGGCAATTCCTTTATCGCATTACTCAACCAATTTAAACCTACCTTAGTGCATTGGAGCAAAAGTCATAAGATTTTTACTACCTACATATTACATCTCAATAATAGATGTCCAAGATAACTGCAGGGCATGTATTATCTATTTGTCTTTAGAACAAAACCAGGCAGAGGCACTTAACACTATTTTGCTGAGTGAGGACTTAAGAATTCTCCAAATAGTAATGTAACAAATTTCTGTAAACTGTGTATTTGGTTGTGATATATAAGTAAAGAAAAGCATATATTATAAAAACTCCAGCTTAATCATTATGACCAATTACAAATGCTTAATAATACAATGAATTGCAAATAGCTAAACACGATAATTACACTAATATTATTTTGATGTTCTTGAGTTGGTGGCATTAAAGAATTTCTGATATGATTTTTATATCAGTAACTGAGAGGAAAAAGAAAAAAAAGAAAAGTGGACTAATAATTACAGGAAGACAAAGGGAGGGATGAAATATATAGACTCCCCAGGGTCTGCAATGTGTGAGGGTGAGAAACGGTTATATGTGGAGTGCTAAGTAGTTTGAAATTTGCTATACGAGGGCTGCAACTTCTATGGTGAGGGTTTATCCACTATTAAATGAAATATTTTCCTGAAAGTTGGTAGTCCTACTTTATTTAACTAGTGTTTTTCACTGACACAGAGTTATTCTCATCATCACCTTTGTGCTCCTCTGATTTTTTGCATTTCTGACAGGGCTGTTTTCTAAGTCCAGGGCCCCTGGGAGGCGAATTCAGCCCAGATGTCCAAGGACGATTTTACACGTGGGCCCTGGCTTCCGAATTCCTCCAGGATTTGCCCATTGTTGCAGAGACAGACTTTGTAATTACCAAAGGATTATAGCAGAATATGAAAGGGCCCGAGAGCAGCTTTCTTGCGAAGCATGAATGCATTCAGCACAAACTTAGGAAGAATCAGTCCAGAAGTGAGGCAGAAGTGTCTGAAAATATTAAGGGTTCAAGCAGAGGGTCCTGCCTGAAATTCCTAATTAAAGAAGTAAAAACTGCTTTTAAAAAATGTCAGGGACTGTCATGTGTATTCTCTACCCAGAAAGGGGTCTTCAGAAGATTGTAAATGAGGTGATGGTGCTGGCCAAATACCCTTTGTTTGGCCCCTTTTTTGTATCCAAAAGTAATGAAAATGGAGCTTAATGGTACATAAATAAAAATAATTACGTAGACGATAGTGGTAGTGCTGCATTACCTGAATTAATACACAAGATTAAGAGGCCAATAGCCCAGAAAGAACTTCGTTATTTCACGAGTCACATAAATGAGACAGCTCTCTCAGGGTTGAATAAAACATAGCTTTCACACTACCATTTTGATTTCAGATTTAAAAACAAAACATTTCCCATGGATTGTGTTTCTGGTGTTCTCTTTGACATATGGTTTCAGCACATGTTCTTACTGAAACAAGCCAGATTATTGGTTACACCTCTTCTGGGTATGTCTTTTTTAATTGAAGCTTTAAAAAATTGACTTACTTTTTGTATTGATTTCATAGCCCAAACTAGAATCAGTGATTAATTTACATGTGTTAATTTTTATGTCCTTAGGTTATCTCTTGACTTGCTGAAATTTTGACAAATGCATAGAGCAATGAGTCGTGTAACATTGAAAGCTCGTAATCATTTGCAGAGCTGTTTCAGAATGGGTGATTTTTTAAAAAATGAAGGGGCAAATTGCATTCAGAAGAGAGAAAGAACTCCAGTTGTTACTAGCAAACGTTATTTCTTTGAAGGAACAAAAGCCATGTTCCAAATGGCTCCCCAAAAAGGTGCATATATGAGTTGCTAACACTGGATTAATAGAGAGCTTAAGAGAAAATCAGAAAAATAAATACGTATACCTCTTTTATTATTATCAATTATTGTTTCTGGGCTTATGAAGAAGTTGGAGCTTTCATTGTATTTCTGTCATCTTTTAATATTTCTCTTCCTTTCTTACCTTTGCACTGACAGTGACCTTATCCCATCCTTTTTCCTCATCAAGCCCATCAAAAGACTCTCTTGCAACCCTTAACATCAGACTTTCCCCGTGTCTGTAGACCACACTGATTTTTCCCCTTCTTTGGGCTTTCTTGGAGATGCTACTTTCTTTTTCCAGTCACTTGTAATTTTAACAGATATCCGTCATCACATCCTTGAGAAAGGACAATGATCATGTCTTAGATATTCCTATAGACATACTGTAAGTCCCATGAAAGTGAAAGTGAAGTCTCTCAGTCATGTCCGACTCTTTGCGACCCTGTAGCCCACCAGGCTCCTCCATCCATGGGATTCTCCAGGCAAGAATACTGGAGTGGGTGGCCATTTCCTTCTCTAGGGGATCTTCCCAACCCAGGGATCGAATCTGGGTCTCCTGCATTGCAGGCAGATGCTTTAACCTCTGAGCTACCAGGAAGCCCCATAGGAAGGTCTCAATTTTCTAGTATCCTCTTTTCGAAAAACAAGAAGAAAACAAGTGAAATTAATGTTAGTAACATATACTTACTTAATATATCTTAAATATGGTATCAACATGTAATCATTATAAAAGTGATTCATGTGATATTTTACATTCTTCTTTGATATTAACTCTTCATACTGACGTGCGTTCCCAGCAAATCCCAGTTCAGACCAATCACAATTCAAGTGCTCAATAGATACTTGTGGTTTCTGGCTCCCATATTGGACAATACACCTCTCCAGTTGTTGCTCTTTGGTATCCAAGTTGTGTCTGACTTTTTACAACCCCATGGACTGTAGCATGCCAGGTTCCTCTGTCCTTTGCTGTCTCCTGGAGTTTGCTCAAATTCAAATCCATTGAATTGGTGAAGCTATCTAACCTTCTCATCCTCCGCCATCCCCTTCTTCTGCCTTCAATCTTTATATAAACGTCATCTGAATTAAATTCACCCATTCACTTCCAGTTCACTGATTCTTAAGATGTCAGTGTTCAGTCTCGCCATCCCCTTCTTGACCATGTCCAGTTGACCTTGCTTCATGGACCTGACATTCCAGGTTCCTATACAGTGTTCTTGAAAGTGTTGGACTTTCCCCACCAGCTGCATCCACAACTGCGTGTTGTTTCTCCTTTGGCCCAGCAGCTTCATTCTTCCCAGAGCTATTGGTAGTTGCCTTCTGCTCTTCCCCAGTGGCATATTGGGCACCTTCTGAGTTGCGGGGCTCATCTTCCAGTGTCATCTCTTTTTGCCTTTTCATACTGTCCATGGGATTCTCAAGACAGGAATACTGGAGAGGATTGACATTGCCTTCTCCAATGGACCACGTTTTGTCAGAACTCTTCACTATGACCCATCCGTCTTGGGTGGCCATGCATGGCATGACTGCTAGCTTCATTGAGTTATGCAAGCCCCTTTGCCACAAAAAGCTGTGATCCATGAAGGGGACCTCTAGAGTATCTTTCTCTGAATCATTGCATTTAGAAAATTCAGATGTAAACATTGTATTGTCATATCCAGGTATCATATACAAAAGAAGAACCCATTTGCTTAAGCCATTTGAGTCTTTCTTGCAATTCGAAGTTCATTAGTGTAGGACTATGCTGAGAGTAATTTTATCCCTTGTGCCTTAATAAGATGTCTGAATTCATTAATAATTTTAGAGATATGTACTTACATATTTACAAAATATGCTTAATAGTTCAGAGTTTTTAGAAGACTCAGTGTTATGTATCTTTGGACAAGTTGCTTTTCATGTTTCTGATATTGGGATTTGAGGACATTGTTAAATGAATTATAAGCTCAAAGCCATGGTCTACATGACATAGAATCACTCCACCACAGGAAACTTGTGCATATAGAAGTGCTGGGTAAAAGGCACAGTGAACCATAGTAAGGAGGTTGACACGAGGCAGTGAGGAGAGTAGATAGATGATTTGCAACTCAATCCCAAATATGGAGCTCATTTTGTGTTTGTAGCCAAATTACTTAAACTCTCTGTCTCAGTAGCCCCCTTTACAAACTGAGGATAAGAATTCCAAGACTGTCATGAAGACACAGTATGATAATATAATGGAAATAGCTTATAACAGAAGACTTCCCAGGTGTGCTAGTAATAAAGAACCCACCTGCCAATGCAGGACACATAAGAGATGTGGGTTTGATCTCTGGGTCCAGAGGATTCCCTGGAGGAGGGCTTAGAAACCCAAGTCAGTACTCTTGCCTGGAGAATCTCACCGACAGAGGAGCCTGGGATACTATAGTCTGTAGGGTCTCAAAGAGTCGGACATTACTGAAGCAACTTAGCATGCATGTGTGCAGCTTCTAACCGAAAGCAAAGACCTGTAGAATGTATCATTTAGATATTAACATTTTAAAATACAAGGAATAGGTCATCAGGCTGGGATGATAACTGGCCCTTATTGTCTACTCATTTTTCAAGGGCACATTTTTTAACTTTCCCAAAATTAAAGGGACAGCAGTTCATGTTTTATGAACTGCTCTATTCAAATTTATACTACCATAGCATCAAATGGTGTTCATTAACATATAGAATAGTACAGATTTTTTTAAAAACCCAGGCAAACTGTATTAATCACATATTAACTAGCAAATTATGATGTACTTTTCAAAATTTGAAATAGGAAACTTCTGAGTTCACAGTTAAATCTGTACAGGCCTTTTGAAAGATCTATTCAAATGTTAGCAACCACATTTCTGGTTTTTCTGCTGTTTTTTTTTTTTTTTTTTCAAAAAACAAATTTGTCAAAGCTTATTTGGAAGATTACAGCATCATTAATAACTTTACTGTTTGACAGGAAGGCATCTTGATTAAAAATCATTTTTGAACAGTGTGGAACTCCGTGATCCCCATCAAAAAATCAGTCCCAAACAAAGTGGATTTTTGACTTAGGAAGTGATGCAACTTCATATTGTTGTTGGGTTAAAGCAACTTGCTCTCTCTTGGAAGAGACCCAGAAGTGACAGCAAGAGCAGAATCGGGGGTCGTTTGGCTACTGTGTGGATGGAGCTGCGGGGAGCATCCTCATCAGAACACTGCCGTCAGTACCGCCTGCCTCCCTGCTCCTGAGTGCAATTGTCTGTGGTCTATAAAGCACTAAATGGTTGGGCCTTCACTGCTCGGAGATCCGCCTTCCTCCCTGGGCGACTTCAGGGCAATTGAGATCAGCTGGGGTGCTGCTGCCGGCATTTCCCACCTCCTGTCCGTAGGGAAACCGAGGCAATGAGTCTTCCAAGGCAGGCTCTCACTTATGGACCACTTTGCCTTCCATTAGCCAACAAAGAGCTAATCTGGTGATCTTTAGGGCGTGGAGGGAAGCTCATCTTTTAATCAGAGTTGAAAAGCGGGAATTTCTACTCTTACTAAGAACAATGCATAATAATAACATAGTAACAGAATTCCATGGTGATGAGACAGCAGACGCTGTATGATTTTGGTAACTTTAGACTATGAATTTTTGCACCGTTGTTTTATGTCCCTTGATGTGTTCTAGTGTCTCCTAGTTTATAGTCTATGGGAGCTTGAATAGAATTTGTACCCTGCTGTTGTGTGAAAATTGTGTAAATTGTAATTAGGTTGAATTGGTTCATAGAGCTTTTCAGGTCTAATATATCTGTCTATTTTTCTGACTATTCATTGTATTAATTTTTGAGAGTTTGATATTGAAACTGCAACTAAACATCTTAATTTATCTACTTAAAAAATAATTGTAATATACAGTGGAACTATGTAACATTTTTCTGTATTTTCTAACTCTCCTGTAAATGTCTGATCATATTTTCATAATTTAAAAAAGAGGGGGAAACAATAACCCGGTGTACGAGACAGCAAAAGAGACACTGATGTATAGAACAGTCTTATGGACTCTGTGGGAGAGGGAGAGGGTGGGAAGATTTGGGAGAATGGCAATGAAACATGTAAAATATCATGTAGGAAACGAGTTGCCAGTCCAGGTTCGATGCATGATGTTAGATGCTTGGGGCTGGTGCACTGGGACGGCCCAGAGGGATGGTATGGGGAGGGAGGAGGGAGGAGGGTTCGGGATGGGGAACACATGTATACCTGTGGCGGATTCATTTTGATATTTGGCAAAACTAATACAATTATGTAAAGTTTAAAAATAAAATAAAATTAGAGAAGAAAGCAATAAAAAAAAAAACATTAAAAAAAAATTTATCAAATGTGCTTTCTTTGCATCATTGCTTTATCAGTAAGTCTTAGTGCATAAAGTATATGATTATTTGTAGCTCATAAGATGATAGCTAACAGTATAGAATATTCAAACATCATTCATTATTGGCTTTAATATGCAATGTATCATTTTTATAGTCACTAGCTTTCTACTTATGTTAATACTATGTTATAACATAGTTTATTTATAATTCATTAAAAAGTACTTGAGGTCACATACAGAATATAACATAAATAAAAGTAATTAGATGAGGATATCAAAGCTATGGTTTTTCCAGTGGACCATAAAGAAAGTTGAGTACCAAAGAATTGATGCTTTTGAACTGTGATATTGGAGAAGACTCTTTAGAGTCCCTTGGACTGCAAGGAGATCCAACCAGTCAATCCTAAAGGAAATCAGTCCTAAATATTCATTGGAAGGACTGATGCTGAAGCTTAAACTCCCAATACTTTGGCCACCTGATGCAAAGAACAGACTCATTTGAAAAGACCCTGATGTTGGGTAAGATTAAAGGCAGGAGGAGAAGGGAACAAGAGAGGATGAGATGGCTGGATAACATCACTGACTCAATGGACATGAGTTTGAGTAAACTCCGGGAGTTGGTGATGGACAGGGAAGCCTGGCGTGCTGCAGTCCATGGGGTTACAAAAAGTCGGACACAACTGGGTGACTGAACTGAACTAATCATGGTAACAAAAATGTAAAAGCCAGAAAAATAAAATGAAGCTATGTATCAAAAAAAAAAAAAAAAGAGCAATGCATTCAATGAGGACAATCTCAGAATCTTTAAAATAAGATAAACAGTACAATCTCTCTTCTTGACTTCAGTCTTTAGCATTTGCTGACTTCATACTTTAGCTCCTGGTATGATCTTTTTAT
Organism: Bos grunniens; assembly: GCF_055505025.1. Classification (NCBI taxonomy): domain Eukaryota; kingdom Metazoa; phylum Chordata; class Mammalia; order Artiodactyla; family Bovidae; genus Bos; species Bos grunniens. The sequence goes on from NC_141191.1 coordinate 13,801,833, forward strand.
CACCTTTTTCACGTGAAAGGGTAAAAGATTGACTGAGAAAGAAGTTTCAGTGCTACATTTTGGTTTTCAATTTTTCAACCTGAGATTCGACCTAATATGTATACTCATACTACTCATTTATTTTATATCCATCCAATAAATAGAAATTAGATGTCTCCTATGTGCCAGAACATATTTAAATGGGTCATATAGGAGAAAAAGAAGTCCTCACCTTGATGGAGTTTGTGACCTGTTTAGAGAGAGAGAAAATAAACAAATATACATAATGATACATCAAAAGTGAGTAAGTGCAATGAAGAAAAACAAAGCAGGAGAGTAAGTGAGGGATTTAAATTTTAAATAGCATGATTTGAAGTGGGCTCCCTGAAGAGGTGAGATTTGGCCAGAGAAACAGTCAAAGGCGTGAGCTATGTAAACACAAGTGGGTTACAGGGAGCAAAGACCCTGAGACTGATTCTTGCTTGCTGCGCTGCCTTCACCCGGATTGACTACCACAGAGGGAAAGGAAGAAGGTTTGAGAGGAACGCAGCTAAGGTCAAGTCAGGTCAAACCCTGTAAACAACAGTAATCACTTTATTTTAAACCATCACTTTATTTTAAACCATCACATCATACTGTGATGGTTTCAAGTAGGTTTGTGGAAGTGATCTGTGAATAAAATAATCTGAAGAAGGGTCTGCAGGTAGAGTAGAGTATACCGTACTGGAATAGACAAGGTGAGAAGTGAAGGTCCCTTAGTTTTGGATGGTGAGGAGGAGTAAGATTCAGGGTTATAAAGGAATGCCCAACTGGATTTGCTCATGAATTGGATGTGAGATTCGAGAGAAAGAAAAGAGCAAAGTGCTAGTGCTAGACGCTCTGTCGTGTCTGACTCTTTGCAACTGCATGGACTGTAGCCCTCCAGGCTCCTCTGTCTATGGGATTTCCCAGGCAAGAGTACTGGAGTGGGGTGCCATGTCCTCCTCCAGGGGACCCTACCAAGCCAGGGATTGAACCTGCATCTCCTGTGTCTCCTACATCACAGGCTGGTTCTTTATCACTAGCGCCACCTGTCAAGCCTGCAAAGAGTAAAGGACGACTCCAGATAAACTGTCAGGAAAATAGTTAATATATATTATTTGCAGAGATGACAGGCATTGATTATTACATAGGTGTACTGAAAGCTAAGTCATTTCAAACTGTAATAATATTTATAAAAGAGAAATTGGGAGTGGGGAGAATAACTTTATAGTTATCCAGTTTGCAGCAAGAATCACCATACAATTCCTTTAAATAGCAAGATGCTTAGTGCAGTGAAACTATAATTCAATTATTTTAAAATCTGTTTAGAAAGAATTATTCAAGACCATAGGTAAAATCCACTTTGATTAACCATAGGAGAAAGCAGCAAAAGGCACACTCACCCTGCCATCTAGAAGTGTGTAATTTTGTAATCATACATGATTGTCAGGTCTGGGGAGAGTGCCTAGTGTCCTGGAACAACTGACACTCTTGCCCCTTGTGCTCTTGTAACAATGTCTTGGTATAGACAATAAAACATATACCCACTTTACAGCACAATGTTAGAAATTTCTGCACAGCAAAAGAAACAATCAACAAAATAAAGAGGCAACCTGTAGAATAGGAGAAATATTTTGCAAAGTATGTCTTACTGCTGCTAAGTTGCTTCAGTTGTGTCTGACTCTGTGCAACCCCATAGACAGTAGCCCACCAGGCTCCCCTGTCCCTGGGATTCTCCAGGCAAGAACACAGGAGTGGGTTGCCATTGCCTTTTCCAATGCATGAAAGTGAAAAGTGAAAGTGAAGTTGCTCAGTCGTGTCCGACTTCTAGCGACCCCATGGACTGCAGCCCACCAGGCCCCTCCATCCATAGGATTTTCCAGGCAAGAGTACTGGAGTGGGTTGCCATTGCCTTCTAGATAGTTAATGTCCAAAATGTATAAATAGCTCACACAACTCAGTACCAAGTCAAACAAAACAAAAGTGATCCACTAAAAAAAAAAATGGGCACAGAACCTGGACAGTCATATTTCCAAAAAAGACATATGAATGGGCAAGAGGTAGATGAAAATGTGCTCAGCATCACTCATCATAAGGGAAATTCAAATCAAAAGCACATTGAGATATCACTTCACACCTGTTAGAATGGCTATTATAAAAAATGATAAGAAATAACAAATTCTGTCAAGGATGTGAAGAAAAGGGAATCTTTGTGGACTGTTGGTGGGAATGTAAATTGATCCAGTCATTATGGGAAACAGTATGGGGTTTCCTCATAAGTTAAAAGTAGAACCGCCATGTGATCCAGCAGTCCCATTCCTGGGTATATATCCAAAGGAAATGGAATCTCTAACTTGAGAAACTATCTGTACTCCCATGCTCATTGCAACGTTATTCACAATGTCCAACATAACATGGTAACGATCTGAATGTCTTCAATGAATGAAAATAAAATGTTATTTATACATATATGTGTGTGTGTATGTAGGTATGTGTGTATATAAATATTGTGCATAGATGTTTATATATTACATGTGCATACAGATATATACACATATATATTAGTGTGTAAATATAATGCAGTATATATGTATACATAATAGAATATTACTCAACCGTAAGCAAGGAAATCTTGCTGTTTGTGACAATATAGATACTAAGTGAAATAAGTCAGAGAAAGACAAATACTATTTGATCTCATTGATATGTGCAATATAAAACACTGAACTCATAAAAACAGAAAATAGAATGGTGATTTCCTGAGTATGGGGGGGTATGGGGAGATGTTGACCAAAGGGTTGAAACTTCTAGTTATAAGATGAATAAGTTCTAGAGGATCTAATATAAGCATGGAGATAGTAGCCAATAACACAACATAGTATTCTTGAAAGTTGCTAAGATAGTAGATGTGAAGTGTTTTCACCACACATATGAGTAAATAAAGAGAAATTGTTAATTATTCAAGGTGATGAATATATGTGTTAACTAACTTTGCTGTGATAATCATTTTGCAGTATATAAATGTATCAAATCAACACACTGTACATGCTAAACTTATACAATGTTATATGTTAAGTATATCTCAATTAAGTTGGAAAAATATGAATTAATATCAGAACTAAGCAGAGTGCTTAAATATTGATCACTCCAAAAGATAGAAAACCTGGAGACATTAATCTAAGAAAGACTTGGAGGAAAACCATCCCTGATCCTAATGACAAAGTAGAGGTGGCAAAGGAGCCATCTCTTGTCTATGTTTGTATTTTTGCACACGCTATAAAGTATACTAGGTGCTAGATGTTCAGACATGAACCTATAGATGATGTGTGTCCCTGATAATGGCAGAACATTGCCCCCAAATACTCCGATGGCACAGGAACTGTTTTCAACTGGATACTACCAGATCTTAAATAAGATGATTATATTTAATAAGTAAAATAGACTTTATTAACAAGAATGGGAAGCTTAAACTTCCTGTGGACTATACATAAAGGGAAAGGTCAGCAAGATAGGCCTCTGGCACTTCAAGTTGCTAAAAAATAAAAGAAAACAATAAAAAATAGACAGACAGATTAAACCACTACCTTGCAACTGTGATGGTTTTTGACCTCTGCTCAAATCCATACTCTATGACTTTCCAACTCCTAGTTTTACTATGTGCTCTAGCTTTGGATCCTGGCTCCTTTGAATGGAGCTGAGTTTGATGCTAACATTTTTTTGATACTGTTACCTGTGCCTTGTGCTCAACCAGTAAATTGTGAATGACACCTCCTTGCTTAATTAATTCCCAGAAAGATGAGTGGTATATACCGTGAGCTAAGCAGTTACAGTATTATTATTATTACTGCTAACTACTGGTAGTACTATCACCATCATCAACTTTCATAGTATATGCTATGGAAGAGGAAAAAAAGAATGACTCACTTCTTGGCCCTAAAGAACTTACGATCTGCACATAGTCATTATATTTGATTGATTCACACTCCTTTATATAAGAGAATTTAAAATTATAATTAAGGCTTACAATAGTTGTCATTTTTAGAAAAGTAATATTACATGACATTTTCACTTTCAGCTAGGGATTTTAGGGAAGTTTATAAATATTACCTTGATAAACTTCACAAAACCCCTCTCAGGTTATATGTATAAAACTCACTTGCAAAGAGTTACTAAAGGAAAAAAAAAAAAAAAACTATCCACCATTCATATCAAGTAATCTGCCCCAAGTCAAAAACAGCTCTTAATATTGTTCCTTCCAGTTGGATATAGCAATGAAACCTACCACCTCAACACCATGTCGTGTGAATGTTTTCCATAACTGTTATTTCTCTCAATGTGAACTGGTAAAACAATTGGAATATGTTATCATAATCTCATCTCTCGCTTAGGAGAGTAAGGCAAATATACAAGTATTGATGGAACAAAATCGGTCCAAGGCTTTGCTGTACTTGTGATTGCCTGATACAGTGTGCATTACGGTACAGTAGGTAGAGGTGAAACACGAATTATAAATGCCTTCTGGCCAGTTTCTTTGCCTTGTCATTCATCTAGAATAAGTAATTACCACTTCTAGCAATGCTGACTTGTGAGGGCAGCTGACACTGTCTGTAAGGGTGATGTAAACCCAAGCCCAGTTTTTTATGAGGCATGTATGGGACCAGTTTAGGCACCTCCCCAAACCTTGGCCTCCTCTGCTAGGCCCACTCCAGAGACTAGATCACTTGTCCCACCTCCAGGCAGAGTTACTCAGAGCAGACTTCTGTCAGTCCTGCCTGCTTGCTGCTAACTTCTTCTTCACTATCTTTTTCTCTTATCCCATATACTATATGGGATATACTATTCCATTGTAGCATGCTGCTGCTGCTAAGTCGCTTCAGTCGTGTCCGACTCTGTGTGACCCCATAGACTGCAGCCCACCAGGCTCCCCAGTTCCTGGGATTCTCCAGGCAAGAACACTGGAGTGGGTTTCCATTTCCTTCTCCAATGCATGAAAGTGAAAAGTCAAAGTGAAGTCGCTCAGTCGTGTCCCACTCTTCGCGACCCCATGGACTGCAGCCTACCAAGCTCCTCCGTCCATGGAATTTTCCAGGCAAGAGTACTGGAGTGGGGTGCCATTGCCTTCTCCACAATGTAGCATATGCTATCCCAATTAGTCAGTAAAATATTTGGCTTCAACCTTCCAAATATCTCCAAAATCTGAAAATGTCTAATCACTCCACAGCTACCATCCTGTTTCAAGCCGCCATCAGCTCTTTCCTGGGCTGACAGAGCAACCTCTGGTTGGTCTCCTTGACTCTGCCCTTCCTTCCCTCTTGTCAGGTTACTCTCGACACACCACCCAGGACAAGCCTGTCAACATGGGAGTCAGATCATGTCACGCTTCTGCTTAAAGCTCTCAAGGACATCTAGTTTTGAGTGAAAGCCTACGTCATTACCAGGGGCCCACAGACCTCTTCATAATCTTGGTCCCAATACTCTCCAACATTATCTTCTACTAATCTCCACTGTGTTCACCCTTGAGGTTTCTTATTTTACTATCCAGACCTGCCCCAACTCAAGGTCTTCTTGTGCTCTGACCCCAGATATTCAGTGACTCACTCTCTCACCTGGTGGGGTTCTTCATTCAAATTTTGTCTATTCCAAGAGAACCTTCATAGCCATTTCACCCAAAATTGAAATTTCTCCATCACCTGAATTACTTTTTTCCTTTACAGTCTTTGCTACCTAACATATATATATATATGTATATATATATATATATATCTCCAACTGAAAACTATATGTGCTCTAGTCTTTTTTTTAATAACTTTGTCATTCTCAGCATTATTACAGTGCCTGATACAGTTTTATTGAATGAATGAGCAAGTTACTGTGAATCACAATGATCTCTACTTGCTCTTCACAACTCTATACCATTCATTTGGAATTTAATCATTGTCTGCTATGATTTTTTTTTAACATGTCATGAGAAAACATCCTGAGATTCACAATTTGATTATAACCACATTACATAAAAGGAAAGTGTTAATATGCCTTTGTATCCTCCACCCCCCATGCCTAACTCAGAAGTGCACAGAAAGGTGAACGAAGGAAAGAATGGGAAATTAAACAGACAGATACAGTGTGGTTGGTGAGTGATGGGTCATGGAATCCAAGAGTAGAAGGGGGTAGTGGAAGAAGCTGGAATCTGAGAAGGATAACTGAGAATTAAAGATTAAGGCAAGGGAGTTGTAGGCACCTCACATGGGGAGTCAGGCTGATGAGAGCATCCTGCCGTCTACATGAAATCCAGTTGTCCCTGATGAATTGAATATTCAACCCACACGCCAGCTTCTTTTAGTCACGTCTTCCTGTTTGTCAGAGCTCTATTTGGCAGATACCAGACACTGTTCTGTTAATTTTAAAAACTGGAAACAATATAAGCAATTGAGACAAATAACAGACCCCGGAGAGACTGTGCTCTTTTCTGTATTTCACAAACGTTCCTACTGAGTCAAATCTTACATTCTGAAAGGTTAGGCAATGTAGTTCTGGAACAAAATACAAACTTAGATTGGCTGCTTTCCAAGTGCCTCATTCTAAAATAATATAAATTTAAAGTGCAATTCTGGAATATTTTAGACTCAAGGGATGTATGTGTGTATACATATATATGGCTATATGACTTAGCAAACTGATCAAAGAACAGGTGTATATGCGTATGGGTGTATGGTGGAGAGGGGAGCGGTTAGAAGATTTGGGTCAGTGAGAAGGAATGAACAAAATCTGGAAATGGTACCTAGCTTTGTAGCACACAAAAGTATAGAATAGAGTGAGCAGAGCAAAGTTTTATTCCAAAGAGGGTTGTAGAGATCAATTACGTAGGCAGACTGGTAGAAAAGTCTACAGAATAGTCTACGGGTGAAAAAAATAAAAAGAGAAAGCCTTAAAAGAAAACAGCTTTGAGAGGTGGTGTGATGAGAGATCAGAAGTACACTTTGTGAGCATGGGAAACCCAAGGACGGATGGTGGAGGGGCTGATGCTGTGGCCTGGCATGCAGCTGAGAGTCCTGGGTTCATGTCTGTGCTACCTCCCACCAGCTGCCAGGACTGTACAAAGCATCCTTGGTGTGTACAGCACTGCCCTCGTCACCTGCCTCTTTTGCTGTGTCACTGTTTAAGAACATGTCATGTTTGAGTGAAAGCAAAGATTCAGGCATCAAAAGGGATTCCATGGAAACATTCACTTCCTACCTAAAGTTTACTAGAACATAGGCTGTTGTCACTAAATCAACACCATTTCCTTATTTTTGTAATAGTTTCCAGTGAGCTGTACTTTCAAGTTCTTTCATTGATCTTCTCCCTCTCTCTGAGACTTTTTAATTGACATCTTTGCAACATACATCCGGGCTTCCCTGGTGACTTAGATGGTAAAGAAAATGCCTGCAATGCAAGAGACCTGGGTTCAGTCCCTGGATCAGGAAGATGTCGTGGAGAAGGGAATGGCTACCCACTCCAGTATTCGTGGCTGGAGAATTCTGTAGACAGAGGAGCCTGGTGGACTAGTCTTTGGAGGGTCATCTAAGAGTCAGATGAGACTGAGCAACTGACACTTTCATTCTGCAACATACAGAGCTCCATCCACGCGCCTTCCTCTAAAGCTAGGAGACAGTATCATGCATACATCTGAACGTTGCTGTTGAGTCCGATTTGTGGCATGTGTCCACTGCTTCCAGGGTTTTCTTAAAATTCCATCACTTTTATGTATCCCTCAAACTTCTGAATCACCCTCTTGCCTTAGTTTTACCCCTCAACATACTTCTGAGACTGTGTCACATAGACTCGTCTCGAGAGGGCTGAAGGAGTGGCTCATTTCTGAGGAAATTATGGCGTGTGTCAGTCTCAGAGTTATCGGCCCCTCCTTCAGCTCAGTTTCCAAGAATCAGACTCATTACTGAATGTGCTATTCAACACCATGATTATGCCTCTGTTCTCTCTAAATCAATTTCTCTTCAGCTCCTGTTAACTGTGGAGGGTTTTTATGTCTCCCCACTCAGATGACTCTCCTCCTCCTCCCAGATCTCACCTGAAAACACAAATTTTCCATCTTTTCTTTGCCTCTTGATGCCTCTCCCTTCTGTTATTTAACTTTGCAATTGTATCACTTAACTCTGCCAAGTATCTTGACATGCAGCTTGCTCAAAAGCTGAAAACTCATCTTATTGTTGCAGACTCCTCCCAGATTAAAGATCTGTGTTTGTGCTTTGTGTATCATTACCTTCGTAGATAAAAGAGACAAGAAATTTAACAAAACCCACTGTTAAATCTTCTGATAACATATGAAGGTCGACCTAAGGCTGTTAATGTTATACATATAAGCCCTGGTAAATGCCTGACACACAACATCCTGATAGATTATCTGCTGTTAAAAACACAGACCTTTCCATTGAATTTGTATCTTTTATTATAAAATGACTCTATGCTGAGCCATTATGGTATAGAAAAAAGTGGTGATGAGAGCAAGAAGAAGCAGCATTTGGATGTATGTCTGTCTCAACCTCTCATCCTGCCCTTAGCCATGCGAGTGTCCATCCAGTCAAGACCACCATGCTGTTTTCACACCAGTTTCGAGACTGCAAATCAGTGTAGGTGCTGCTGGTTCCCTGCACCTCTGATCCTGCCTTAACATAACTCTTTGTACCCATGCTCTGAGGCTTTCAGACTCAGCTCTGAGTGCACTGAAGCAAAATTACAGCAGCTAGGTAGAGTGTCAAAACGGCAGAGCTAACATCAATGCAACACCTCAGTGACTCCCTGCAACCCAGACGACAGTGCTCCATCAGAGGCTGTAGATTAGCTTGCATCCATATCTAGATGCAACGATTTGTGCACACTTGTTGGAAAACCTCAATGACCTAATAAATCATTTTTCCTATGAGCTTAATTGAGTTTCTGAATACATGTTGGTGCCACTTCAGAATACGATTCCACAGTTTTATTCTCAATTACTGTATTAATCCTTTGGTTGATTTCTTAGCATGCATGTACAGAAATGAACAGTCTGACCTGCTTAGCGTGTGGACGGATAGCACTTTAAAAAAAGGGATAGGTTTATGGTGCACCCCAGGTAAATCTTTAGATAAAAGGATTGTGATATCGTTATTGCTACCATTATTATTTGCTGTGACCAATGTTATACATTTATATAATTGAATCAGAAATAATATAATCATGCTTTTTACTGTCTTCTTCAATTAAGTGCCCTGAGTAAAGTAATACTGTCTTAAGTTCTGTTTTGTTAATTTGCAGGCTGGTGATGGAATGTCATCCTTTTGACTTCTAGATTCCTCGTAAGTAAATGTGATTTTTTTCCTAAAATTGAGATTGCTAAAATTTTCCACTGTTTATTTTTTGCTTCTTTAAGTAAAACATAAAAACAATTCTAAGAGAAATCTTTTTTTTTCTATGAAATTCTTTATATTTGCTGAGAGTTTATTGGTGATTTTATAAATTTGGTACATAAGTATGTTTTCTGAACAGTGTCAAGAAAGTAACCTTCTAAAATTTTATGACAGTCAGACTCCTAAAAACCTTTCAATAATGATCTAATGCATTATGAATACTAGTATTACATATTAAATACTAAATGAATTCAAGTGAGGAAACTTTGAATAGTAAGAAAACAATTTTCTTCTTTTATCTGCATGCCAATTACCATTAATTTACTTGGTTTTCACTGAAATCATGCTGATCATAAAAAAAAAAAAAACTTTAATATTTATGTGGACAATAGATGCTATTTTAGGAACATTATTATACTGTGATAATTAATATGCATTCTTACTTAACTATTTAGAACCCAATTAGAACAATATTTCAAACAAACACAAAATCTATAAACCAGATGAATCATTGAGGTTGCTGTTTATTCAGTGCATCACCCAATTAAAATTCAGCACTTGAAATATTACATAAACTGCTGTAAGGTTTAATGTTGATGGTCACATATTGATATGCTGTGGGTATAATCAATTGGACATTGATGTTGTGCTAATCAACAATGTGGCTGCTGCTTGGTGCTGTCCATTAAGAGATGCTTGAAGAAAACATCAGGTACTGGACCAGCTTTCCATTCCCAGGAAACATTTCTGAGGAGGGGAAGGAAAGGGGAATCATCCCAACCTCATGATTTCCCACCCTTTCCTTTGGACATATTCTTCTTCCCAATGGTGATCCTGGAAGGAGGTAAACATGGTACTTAAATTCTAGAAGCAATTTGGAGTTCATTAAGAGATAATTGTGTTTCTAAACTTGCCGGGAAGTACTGACTTGAACAGACTGATTGTATGTATGCCAGGCTTCTGTCAGTCTCAGCATTCAAGATACTCTTGTCGGCTCTCCATGAGATTGGTGTTGTTCATGATTTGTGTGCCAGAAGCTGCTTGAACCTGTATCTCGTTGGCGGTATTTGCTCCTTCATCATCAGTGAAGAGAGTGGTGGGGAGGCTGGGCTCCTCTGAAAGGTGTGGTTGGTGGGGGAGGGGGACCAAAGATCCTTAGTGGTGTGGAGACTGTGTGGTTATAACATTTAGTTATTTCACTCTTCACGTGTGTGTGTGTGTGTGTTTATTTTGTAAGATAAATGTCCATGGGAATAACACAATTTTAATGTATGAATAAAATGTAATTTTGTTTCTGGCAAAACAGCCCATGAAGTGGAAGTGAAAGTGCAAGTCGCTCAGTCGTGTCCAACTCTTTGCGACCCCATGGCCTATACAGTCCATGGGATTCTCCAGAGCAGAATACTAGAGTGGGTGGCCTTTCCCTTCTCCAGGGGATCTTTCCAACCCAGGAATCAAACTGGGGTCTCCTGCATTGCAGGAGGATTCTCTACCAACTGAGCTATCAGGGAAACCTCCAACAGCCCTTAATGAAAGACAAGTGTGTATGTATCTGTATATCAGTATCCACTTAAAAAACACATCACAGTTAGACTAGACTCTGTTTGGGGTTCCTCAAACACATGAGAGCATCCTTATTATATAATAATCCACATTCACATCTATAGCCATTTTTGGACAAAAAAGAAAAGAGGACAAAGTAGGTGAAATATTTCAGCATGCTCTTAAAATGATACAACCAACGGGAGTGAGCATGAGTGGAAATGGAACACCCTTAAAAACAAGTACGTTCTCTTTTAGCGGTGGCAGAGTAACGAGAAAAACAATTTGACATGTTATTGTCATAAATTAATTTTCTAGTCATTATAGGTGTGCCATAACAGTTCTGATTGTGATAAATTTGTTTGGAATCCATGTAGTTCAAACATTTGTTTTTAGAACTGTTTGTCACTTTAAACTACTTAAGCAGTTTGCGATGGCACCCCACTCCAGTACTCTTGCCTGGAAAATCCCATGGATGGAGGAGCCTGGTAGGCTGCAGTCCATGGGGTCGCTAAGAGTCAGACACGACTGAGCGACTTCACTTTCACTTTTCACTTTCATGCATTGGAGAAGGAAATGGCAACCCACTCCAGTGTTCTTGCCTGGAGAATCCCAGGGACGGGGGAGCCTGGTGGGCTACCGTCTATGGGGTCGCATAGAGTCGGACACGACTGAAGTGACTTAGCAGTAGCAGCAGCAAGCAGTTTCCTGGTTTTAATGAACTTACTGCTTGGAAGCACTGACTGTAAATTTGCAAGACCAAGTGACTGAAGCTACCCCATGGAGGGTAGCACTGTTGCTGTAAGCATTTTGTGTGTGTTATGAGTTGATGTTTTGAATGCCTGCCTCCCTTCAGTCAGTGGGATGTTATTTTGAGTGCTATGCTTGAGTATCAAAACCTGTTCCATCTTCAGTGCAATTATCTTTTGCCAATCAAGTGCTTTAAGGCACAACCCCAGAATATCTCAAATATGTTTTTCTGTTAGCCTATCTACAGCCCCACCCCCATCCCACATTTAGGGAGTGTCATTACAGATAATGTGCAGTGAATTTTCTTTCCATAACCAATTATGGATGCTCCAAGGTGAATCACATGCCACGATGCCTTCTAAATCATAGTATTTCTCACTTGGTCCCAGGTTGATGTCCCTGGTGTGACCACACATCTGGCATTGCTTCTACTCTCTCTCTTGGCTCTTCCCAAGAAGCCTGCTCTCCTACTAATACCAAGACTAAATCCAGCCTCTGTACCCCCACACGGTTAAATTTTGGAGACAGAGTCTTGGGTGAAGTAGAAATGAATAGCTTTATTGCTTTGCCAGGCAAACAGGGCCACAGTGGGCTAATGCCCTCAAAACTGTGTGTCCTAACCTGGAGCAGGTAGTGAGGAGTTTTATAGTAATGGTTCAAAGAGGGTGTGATCAGCATTTCTGATGGGTTGGTGGTGAGATAAGAGGAAGTCAGCATCGTCAATCTGGTTTCAACCAGTCAGGGATCTCTGTGCTGGTGGGCAATAGACAGTTAACTTTCCCCACCTGCTGGGGGTGTCAGTGTCTGCAAAACCGCTCAAAGATTCTGTGTATCCCTTGAAGGGGAATTAGGACCCTGCCCCAAGGCTGCTGTATTGTTTCTTTGCATCCCTTCCCTTCCCTGATTCAAAACTGCTTGAATTTGTTCTTTGGAACTCAGGGGTGGGTCATAGGTGCTGAATGAAGCCTGTTTCTTGTAGTCAAGAAATGAGAGACGCAGAAAGATTTTTGTGTCGTGGAGCCCCACAGAGTCCTGCATGGTTTCACTGTGTAATCAGACCACAGATAGGGTGTAACCATGGAAATCAATATTAAACTAATAATTCACTGTTTCTTCTGTCTGGAGTAACATTTCCCTAACCTTCTGCCTCTGTTCAAATCCTACTCACCCTTCAAGCCTCCAGAAAACTTCAAGCTCTTTCATGAAACACGACCTGCTGATGTCCTTCTTCAGTATTAATATTCCCTTCCATTGTCTAAGTGTGAGGACATTCTCAAGACATTGATTATATCACTTGCAGTGGTTGGTGGTTTAGTTGCTAAGTCGTGTCTGACTTTTTGCAACCCCCTGAACTGTAACCCACCAGTCTCCTCTGTCCATGGGATTTTCCAGGCAAGAATACTGGAGTGTGTTGCCATTTCCTTTTCCAAGGGATCTTCCTGACCCAGGGGTTGAACTTGGGTTTACTGCCTTACAGGTGGATTCTTTACCAGCCGAGCCACCATAGAAGCCCTATATCACTTACAGTTTGCTTTCTATTAGAATCTGTTTATTCCTCATTTTTCATCCAATTATATGTTTAGTACTGTGAGAAAAATATAGTGTGTCACCTTTCACAGAGTAAGTACTCAATAAGTATTTATTTATATTAGCAGTTCAGTTGTACTCACAACAGTTTTAGAACCTTCCTTAATTAACAGTGTAAATTCCAGAATATTTAGAGATGGTCCATATATTCATTTTAAATACTCACAGGCATTTTTATCACGTGGACTTGCTATTTGTTTTTTTTAATCCTGTATATCCTTTGCTAATTTCATTTATCACAAATGCTTTGGAAAACATAACAATACTTAATTTGGACTGTGATAAAATGGCCTGCGGCAGAGTGTTCACACACTCATTCACTCATTCTGGGAATACTGATATCTAATCTTGAGCTAGTAATTTTCTGCAGCAGACTTGTGACATGGCATATGGTGTGGTATATTCTATGATAATGAAAGAAATCATATACTTTAAGACACCAGATAAGGAGCCAGTTACTCCCTAGAAGTTACTCTTCTAGGGATGGTTGCTTCACTGAAATTTTGCATATTTATTTGTGTCGATTAAAAAATTAGTCACAACCTAAAAATTGAGAGTTATGTTTTCTTTGGCAAAAATTTTTAGGACTTAAGCCCGGGAGACAGCATCTTTAGTAGCTTGAGAGAACAGCTCTGAGGGGGAAAGGGAGAAGAGCCAAGTTATATAGAAATTGTGAAAAAAAAGGGCAGGTAGTCTGGCACCCCACTCCAGTACTCTTGCCTGGAAAATCCCATGGACAGAGGAGCCTGGTAGGCTGCAGTCCATGGGGTCGCGAAGAGTTGGACACGACTGAGCGACTTCACTTTCACTTTTCACTTTCATGCATTGGACAAGGAAATGGCAACCCACTCCAGTGTTCTCGCCTGGAGAATCCCAGAAACAGGGAGGGCCTCGTGGGCTGCCGTCTCTGGGGTCGCACAGAGTCGGCCACGACTGAAGCGACTTAGCCGCAGCAGCAGCAACAGCAGCAGTCTGAACATCAAGAACTTATTGATAATGAAAGGAAATCAGATATCCCAAGTTAAGGAGTTTAATGCTTTCCTATGAATGGGAAGAAACAAGAGCTTGGGTTCACTGAAATCATTCCTTTCATATGCATCTCAGCTCTCTGGAGTCAGTAATTTGCATTTTCACACCCTGAGTTCCTCAAGGCTCCCCATAGGGAGGGGCTGCAGCCTGGTGGCTGCCAGGTCCCACAGTGCCCTTCTCCTTCCTGAGCATCCTGGAGGGCTGGAATCACTGATGACCATGACATCCTTAGTTTTTGATATGGCAGGAAATACTGTTTCTCATTTGGTATCAAGAGAGATATAATATTTTTTCAGATAAAGAAATACTATGATATATGATTATAAAATAACATTAGTTGATCACTTACTAAATGCCAGATACATTTTAGTCGTTTCACATGTATTAGCTCATTTAATGGTCTTCGCTATTATCAGCATTTTACTCTACCAATGAAGGTAGGCATAGAGGAGGCACATTATTTGCCCAAGACTACATAGCAAGATGGTGGCAGAGTCAGGATTCAAATCTGGATAGTCTGGTTGAAAAGCCCAAGCTCATGATATCTCTTTTAGGATGCTGACTCTGATGACTTTGTGGAGGGTGGGTTTTGGTGGGGAGTAGTCAGGAAAGCTCTTGCCATTTCCTAGATGAACAACTGTTTGGGAAATGATGGGAAGAAGTGGCAGGGTGAGAGAGAGCTTTGGAGGATTGGAGCAAGTGTGCTGATAGTATTTAAGGAATAATTGACTGTATGAAGGAGAGAAAGAGGTTGAGAATGTATATTCTAATCTACTGGTTTCAAAGAATGTAGACTTTATGTCATCAATCAGATCAAAAATAAAGGAGTAGGAACACATCTCAGGAACAAGATACTGGATCAAATTGTAGGCGTATTGTCTTAAAGTTTTCATCACAGTGGAAACACTCAGGGAGTCATTGGGAGGATGGATCTGGCCCATGAGAGGGAAGGTGAGGTGGAGAGATTCAGGTCTGAGAGTCATCAGAGGAGGGGGTATAGGAACTTTTGGAGGAAATGGAGAGCACAGGGAAGGGCCAAAAGGAGACAGGTGATAGCCAGGCAAGTTGAAGATGCAGAGCAAGTTACTGAGGACATGAGAGACAGCACAGAAAATGCAGGAAAACATGAAGTTTGAGAATAAGTGGGAGAAGAAAATTTCAAAAATTAAAGTGGTCAGTGCAGGCTGTACTAGCTTGACTGGAAAGACTGATAGAAGACAGTGAATTTTTTAGTGAATAGATGTTTGAATGAAGCTGTAGGATGGAAATAAAGAAGTGAATATGGTTTTAGTAAGTTAAGAGTAAGCAGGAACCATCTTTCACAATTTATGCAGTGATAGCTGTGTTACAGGAAGCATTTTTCTTTCTGTTTGTATTGTTATTTTAATATGAAAGAACCTTGAATTTTGTGTATACAGAGAAGAAAGATGATGTGGCGAACAGATATGAATGATATTATGGATGAGGGGATAATGCAGAGAATTGGGACATGGACAAAAGAGAAAGATAGAGATGGGGTAGAGATTAGATTTCTGATTTCCAGTATACAGGGAGAAACAGTTGTTCCTCTGGAACTAGAGGTGAGAAAGAAAAGGGTCCCTGCAGGTAGGTTTGAAGGTAGAAGTCACTCCTTCAATGGATTTCATTTTCTTCAGAGATCAAGTTGCTCAGCAAAGAATCATAGGAGTGGGGTTGAAGCTTGAAGTTAGAAAACATTTCATGAAAAAACACAAGGTTGGTGAATAAGGACAAAAAATCAAACAGCATCATGAGGCATCCCCAAGTTGAGGTTGGAAACCATCCATTGGTCACTTAATCATTTTATCTGGTTATATGATTTGCTTTGGTATTATTCAGCTCTTTTAGGAAAGAATTAGAGCCTTGTTTGATAAACCTTAAGTAACTGGGGCTTTGTAAATAAAGGAACGTGGGGATCTTCCTGATGTCCACAATAAAACTGAAACTCATTCAGAATTATTCAGGATACTGAAATCTCAAGAAATACTTTGTTACCACCCAGGACCAAGCACCAGTCATTGGCATCCAGATCTGTTTTTATTATGCTTTATTCCTCAGCTACAGATACATACAAATGAATAGGCTTTCCTATTCATCTTATAACTTATCTATAACTTATAATTTCCTATAGCATCTTATAACTTATTATAACAGCTCTGTGTATCAGGGTCCCCCAGACCACCCCCAGTTCTGTGTTTCAATGGCACTCACAAGACTGCTCAAATCATACCCATAGCCATAATTTATGATGATAAAAAATGCAAACTTTATCATCATAAAGTACAGTGCAAACTCAGCAAAGGCAAACTACAGAGTTAGGTGTAAAGGAAACCAGGCACAAGCTTCCAGGGGTCCTGTCCCAGGGTAGTCACTTAGGATACACCAGATGTTCCCAGCAATGAGTTCCAACATCATGTATGGAACCCTGTCTTCAAGGAAGCTTGGAGAGACTTAGCACCATGACTTTTATTAGAGGAGTTGCGTTAGGCAGATACTACCTGGCACATACCAAGGTTCCAGACTCCCAGGAGGAAAGCAGGTGTTTAGTGTAAACTATAATATTTGTACAAACAGTTCAGGCCCAAGGGGTCACCTTGTAAATTTCAGTGGTGGGAAGGGGGCCCTCTCAAAATCCAGGCCCCCACGTGACAACCAAGGGCTACATTGAAGCCTTACAAGTTGATTATGTTAACGATTATTTTCACACTCTGCCCCTGCTACTCCTCCTATTTCTCTCTCCTCTCTTTGCCACATGATTTCTACTTATTTAGATATTCTGCTCCTTCCTTACTGCTGCCAACTCCTTCTCTCTTTCCCGGCTTCTCTGCTCTCTGCTGTCCATTATCTATGAGTCTCCTTTTGAAACCAGTTGAAAAGAGAACTTCATTGGTCCACCTGGTCTGTTTGGACCCTGTGAGGCAGAGCTCTTAGTGCTGGCCACTCAGAGGGGTCCCAGTGAAGCCCATGAACTTGTGCATGGTCCAATCACCTGTGAGTGCCAAGGTGGCATCAGGTGTTAAGTTTTGCTCAGAATATTCTTTGAGCAGCTTGAGCTTTCAGGGAATAATAGACTCCTTTCCAAAGCAACAATATCCCTTATGCAGGGACTGGGAACAGAGAGAAAGGGAAGTTGGGTTTACCCAAGACTGGGGAATGATTAGGATGTGAGAAAATAACACAGAATTATTAAAAGTTATCAATCTCAGAGCACAGGCTGAAGAATGGAAATGTCATATTTGCCATGCTAATTCATCTTTTTAAAAATGTTCTTTGAGCACATTGCTTTATTGGTTTTTAGTTATCTACTAAATGTAACCCAAATGTGTTATCCTTTCATTATCCATCTTTGCATTGTCATCAACTTAACTTCTGGTCTTTTTTTCTAATACAGCTTTACCCGAGTCGACTATAACTCTACCTTGTTCTGCAGAGAGCATTTTGGAGTTCTTACTTTTACACTGCTCTATCTGACTGGAATGCCTTGTGCTAGAATCATAACTCCTCTCTCATGGTCTAGTTGCAATGGTACCTCTTCCAAGAAGCCTCCTGCAGTCGTTCCAAAGACAAGTTATCTTTCCCTCTTCAATGAACTAATGTGTGGTATGAAACAGAACATGAAGCAAACATTCCTCCAAATGATTTTAGCTCCTAAACTCAACCAGTAGCACTTTTGAGCATAAATAAAGCTTTAGACTCTCTTGTATCTACCTTAGCAACTAATAGTATTTTGTGTAGAGAGTCCATAAATATGTTTGAATGAATGAATAAATTAATCTGTCAGTATGGCATGCATGAGCATTATTAGGCTGTTCTACCTTTCTTTCAATTATAGTGGCTCCATTAGACCAATTATAGTGGCTCCATTGGAGCAATTATACTTCTTTCTTATCACTTGGGACTAGATGTCAAAGAATTTTGTGACTTAAACATGAATAAGAGGGAAACGTCTACAGTGAAAACATTAGCTCCTAATCTCACTGCCACAGTACCTACTGTGTGTTTAAGTTTTGCCGTCATCCTGGGTGCATTTGTCACCAGCTCCATTACTTTTACAAGTTCCATCACAGTGTGTTATTCTTGATCCAATTCCATCATTTGAAGGTCACATCAATAGAAGGATGAGAAATGCCCAGTCTGAACAGAACTGCCAGATATCCTGGCAAACATTCATGCTTCTGCTTGATTGGCAAAATGGGAACATGCCTTTCTGCCCCATAGGTTTTGTTTTAGTAGATGATCATGTTTCAGAGGTGAAATATGAAACAAAAATTAAGGCATCTGACTGCAAAACGTCCACTTCTATTGTGCTTTACTCTCAAGGAGTGACATGTGCAAATTAGAAAGCCCTATAGAATGGAGCTTATTGATTACACTACTAAAATATTTGTATGCATCCTATTTAGAAAACCGTTCAACATCCTTCCCATAGAGGTGGTACGGGCTTGCCTGACTTAATTACTTTAGTGATTGGTGTGGTTGCACGTGTGTACAGAAAGCAAAGGAGGGGGAATTATCCAGATTTCAAAGTAGTGAAAATGATGAAATATGGCATGTGCTCTGAAGAGCAGTATGCTTCTGTGTCCTATTTCCTCTTCTCATCTTGAACAGAATGTTAGTAAAACAGGGAAAAAATGAACTACTTAACACAGTACAGTTCTGCCTTCTTTAAAGAAAATGAAATTTACTGTTTGTGAATGAAGTTTCTGTCTAAATGATGTCATTAGGAAAACATACTTTCTCATTTCTTAAGCGTTCTTATCAGTACCTGCTAGAGTGAATTTTCAATTTGTGTTGATCTCCTAATTATCTGTCCATCTCCCTTCTCAGGTGAACAAAGTGGAAAGATTGTAAAATAAATAGAAAGTCCGCTTCAGTCACTCTAGAATTTAGACATTGAGTGGAATATCACTAGTGAAAATCATTTAAGAGTTTCTCCTTTGTTGCAAATCAAAGCAAAACTTACAAACCCATGGATTTAAGAGCTTAAAGATATTTGAGATTGTCCAGTCCACTGGTTCTCAACTCTATTAGATTCAAAGCTCCCTTTTATACCAAATAGTTTATTATAAAAATTCTGTGAAATAAAATTCACAGAAAATATCACCTGTGTATAATGATCATTTTAAAAAGTTAACATTATGAAGTAATATAAAGAAGAGATAACAGTGATGTGTAATAGACCTGTGTATGTCCACATGTGAATAAATACTCATATGTCTCTGTAACAGAAGACATTGCAAACTCATTTCATCTTGCACCTACTCAGAGGGGCACAGTGAATACAGAGCTATACATGCAATGTTATAAGTGTGTGTTGGTGATTTTCTATAATGAGGAATAAGTTTTAGTAAAATTCAAAACAAAAGAGAGTGCAATTTTTCATTATGTGGTTTCTGCTTTGCTGGAAAGTTTTATGACAATTAAATCTTAGCCCAAAATATCTTGTGTTCATAACTAAATGGAATTAGATGATAGGGTTAGATAATTGCAAACAGGTGTCCCCCTTTGAAATTTTCCTCTCCAAAGTCCTACACGATGGGTACTTCTTTTCCCTTCATCTGCCATGTCCTGTGCATTGCCAGGCGTTATCATTCCTGGCTTTCACTCCCTGGATGATTGTAGTCCCTTCAAGGATGGTTGGGCTTCCCAGGTGGCACTCGTGGTATGGTACCTGCTTGCCAATGCAGGAGACCTAAGAGACACAAGTTTGATCCCTGGGTTGAGAAGGTCCCTTGGATAAGGAAAAGGAAACCCACTCCTATTCTTGCTTGGAGAATCTCATGGGCAGAGGAGCCTGGTGGGCTACAGTCCATATAGTCGCAAAGAGTTGGACACAACTGAAGCAATTTAGCATGCATGCATGCAAACATTGTTACACTAAAGTTGAATATTTACAAGTTTTTAAAAGTCCCTTGGGGCTGCTTCTGTTGAGGACCTCTCTCTGATCCAACACTTCCATGCTATAGATTAGGAGAATGAAGCCTGGAAAACTGAAGTAAATTTACCTGAAGTCACATAGAATATAGCTGAATTAAGTGATCAACTTAGGTTTGGGGCTATTCTGAATCTGACCTTATGCCAACACAGACACTCTGGTATAGGCAGTGTCGAGTGGAACAGTTCTCCTGAGAGCAAAGGCTGTAACCTTACTAAGTAAATTGTATGCACATGTTGAAGTAGCCCAGACAGACATCCCAAAGGATCAATATATTTCCTGAATACAAATAAACCAAACCTGCACCTTCTATTCCCACTAATCTCATCCATCGTCTTGCAAAATCTTCCCTCCCTCTCTTGAACATATCTTCTAAGCCTTTTCAAGAGCTTCTTATAAATTATCCTTCTATCCAACAAACATATAATTTTCTCTCTGTGCAGCTTCCATGCCTCTTCTTCCTTACTTTTCTACAAATATTTCCCATTGTTCATGGTACTTATAAACGTGTATGGTCACCACCCCTGTGATTGTACTTCTCTGCATGTACTCATTTTGCCTGTATGTCAGGAGAGAGTTCATTCTCACTGGTTTTATCTGCCCTACTAATGGATCAATCCTGAAGGAGCAACTAATTCCAGACATCTAATGTCATGTTAAACACCCTGTGGTCACTCCGTGAGTAGTTGACAGATATATATCCACCTGAGAACCGGGATAGGCACAATTCTAATGGTAACCTGATATGGGATATAAAAATAATGAGGTTATATAAAATGTAAAAAGTTCTAGATCCTTCAAATATTAGTGATAAATAACAAGCTATTCTTCGGACTGCATTTCATGACATTTGATTATTGAAGCTTCTGGACGAGAGACTGTTTTTGTCCTAGTTGCTATGAGCCATCTCCAGGGAGACTTCCTGTAGCACTCTTCACAGTGGAAACTGATCAGTAGAAGGGTCATCCAATTAGTTCCTATGGCTCCAGGCAGAGCTCTACTTAAACTGTCATCAACTTTTAGCAATCTTCAGAGAAAGAGATTCTACAACACCCCACAGTAACTAGACCCTTATGTCAAGAATTCATCTCTGTCTCTCTCTCTCTCAAAAAAAAAAAAAAAAAAAAAGCCAGTTATCTAAAGTTATTTATTTTTCTTTTAGCATTATTGGAGAATAGCAACCTTGAGTCAAGATGATTAATATGAAACAACTAATAAGCTTTAAGATGTTAAGCCATCTGTTTATTCACTTGCATTGTGCTAAAGAAAAGAGCAGTGACTTTTTTCTTTCTGATATCACTCCCACCTCTACACATTAAACCAACTGTGCATTCGAGTTATTGTGGTGTTTTAATATGTGCAACTGCCTTCTCTTCTGCCTGTTGCTGTTTATTAACAAATAGTGAGCCCATCCAGTGAAATAAAATTCAGTGATAATGTCTGGGAAGTTACAAATACTAAAAATCTACTCAAGGGCCTTGTCAAATATGTGTAAGAATTTATTGTCCACTTAAACCAGAAGTGCTCAGTAATATTTAATATCCACACTAAATGGCACAGAATTCCATCAGAATGTAGCAATTGATATCATTCTACCCCTGTCACTTCCTCCATTCATCCATCCACCGGATATCTATTTCCATATTTTGCATCAGGGTTAGACACGGGGGTCACAATGAATGAAAAGTGAAAGTGAAGTCATTCAGCTGTGTTCAACTCTTCGTGACCCCATTGACTGGAGCCTACCAAGTTCCTCTGTCCATGGAATTTTCCAGGCAAGAGTACTGGAGTAGGTTGCCATTTCCTTCTCCAGGGTAACTTCCCAACCCAGGGATCAAACCCAGGTCTCCCGCATTGCAGGCAAACACTTTACCATCTGAGCCAATAGTGAACAAAATATTTATAGTTTCCCTTTCCAAATAACTTATCTTTTAATGAATTAGATATTGATAAAAAATATCAAATACCTTTATACTGTAACTTCATATTGAAAGATGCCATGGACTAGTCAAGTACATCTGACATGATTTGAAGAGCAGAATATGAAAGAGTGGATGGATAAGTTTTAAGTGACAATATTAAACTTAAACTTGTGCTGTATGCTTAGTCGCTCAGTCACGTCTGACCCTTTGAGACCCTATGGACTATCACCCACCAGGCTCCTCTGTCTATGAGGATTCTCCAACCAAGAATACTAGACTGGGTTGCCATGCCCTCCTCCAGGGGATCTTCCCAACCCAGGTCTCCCACAATGAAGGTGATGGATTCTTTGCCATCTGAGCCACCAGAGGAGTTAATAAGGGGAAGGTAGAAGGAAGGAAATGACACAAATGAGGAAATAACACATGCAAAGCCAAGGAAACAAAAAAGAGAAGAAACTGTTGGAAGACAAAAGGCCAGTTTTCTGGCATGTGGAAACAAGAGGAAAAGGGTTCTTTCTGAAGTTGAAATGGGATTCAGGAGTCAGGTCACTGAAGAACCCACACGTCATGTCAAAAATATAGTTCTCTCTACTAAGAAAACTTGGTAGCCAGTGAATCCTAGCTTTGTATTTTGAAAATGTCTGTTCATCTGCCTTGTAAAGAATTCATTGAAAAATGCCAGAGTGAGAACTTCTCCAGTGTTCCAGTGGTTAAGAATTACTTTCCAATGCAGAGAGCAGGGGTTCAATTCTTGGTTATGGAACTAAGATCTTACATGCCTTGTGGTACAGTCAAAAAAGAAAAAAAAAATGCTAGAGTGAGTGCATGTAGACTTCATAATAGGATTACAATAGGCAAATCATATTAGAGATATAATTAGGATTTGGGATTGTCAGTGACAGTGGAAAGAGGGGAGATGGATTTAAGAGACATTTAAGGGATAAAATTAGCATTTATTTTTGAAGAGTTGGGTTTGGGGGTGCATGTTGGCACCTACTTTTCCAGCATATGAGTAGGAGAAGATTCATTCAGAGCAGAATCAGTGGAAGACTAGTGTGGGTGAGAAGATCATGAAGACCACTGTGGACAAATTGGGTTTGAGGTTTGTTTTTAATATGTGGACATGGAAAATAGGCAGGTATAGACATAGGTCTGGAACTTGGAGAAAAGACTGCATGTGCCGTTTTTACTTGGAGTCTGTGTACAGGTGGCACTCTAAGCCATGGACAAGTGTGTAGTTGCCGAAAGAGAATGCATTATAAAGAAGTCTCTATGTATTTAGAACTACAACCTTGAGGAACATAATCCATATGGAGAAAAAATAATCCTATAAGTGAGACTGAGAAATGCAGGTCAACAAAGAAAAAGAAAATGAGATTCCAGATGAGAAATGGTCTAAGAAAGATGGTAGTCAACACTGTCAAACAGCTGGGAGTCCAAATAAGATGAAGATTGAGATTCCACTGTGGACACCAGTGCTAGGAGAATTTCTGGATCCGTTTGTAATGGCCAGTAGAGTGGAGTGATCAAGGTAGAAACCAGATTGGATAAGTGGAAGGTGACAACTAGAACTAATGAGTATGTATCAACAACTTTCTAGACAAGCATTGCCATGAGTGGCAAGAAGAAAGATAACAGCTGGAGTTGGAGGAGATTGAGGTTCAGGGAGAGACAGGCATTTTTATACATTGATGGGAAGCTCACTATGTTTAAAAAAAAAAAAAAGGGTTCAGATGCAGGGGATAGAGAAGATAATAATAAAAGGTTCCTGAGAAGAGGAAGTAGAATGAATTCGTGTACTTTCTCTATTGAAGAAAATTGCTTTTGAAGAAAATGAGTGAAAAAATGGTTGCAAATGCAAATGTATTTTAAATTAATTTTTATTGCTTTACAATAGTTGCTTTACAATGCTGTATTAGTTTCTACTGTACAGCAAAGTGAATCAGTTAAACATATACATATAGCCACTCTTTTTTAAAATTCTATTCCAGTTTGGTCATTGCAGAGTATTGAATAGAGTTCCCTGTGCTATACTTATCAGATATCTATAAGTAAGTTCTTATCAGATGTCTATATCTATATGTGCTTTGCCTCTTAGTCATGTCTGATTCTTTGACAACTCTATGAACTGTAACTCACCAGGCTCCTCTGTCCATGGGGATTCTCCAGGCAAGAATACTGGAGTGGGTTGCCATGTTCTCCTCCAGGATTTTATATATAGTTGTGTGTATATGCCAATCCCAATCTCCCAATTTATCCCTCCCCACAGCTTTCTCCCTTAATAACCATAAGTTTGTTTTCTACATCTGTGACTCAGTTTATGTTTTGTAAATGATACAAATGAACCTGTTTACAAATGCAAGTGTATTTTTGATACTGGGAACCTGAGTGAGTTCTCATCTGATGTTACCTATTTCTTCCAAGAATTGGTGGCCAGGTATCTGCTGTGGTTAATGAGAGAATAAGATGAGGTAAGCAGAGCTTTGAAAGTGAAAGTGAAAGTCACTCAGTCCTGTCTGATTCTTTGCAACCCCATGGTCAATGGTGGTTTAGTTGCTAAGTCTTGTCTGACTCTTGCGACCCCATGGACTGTAGCCTGCCAGGCTCCTCTGGCCATGGGATTCTCCAGGCAAGAATATTGCAGTGGGTTGTCATTTCCTTCTCCACATTATATTCCCAATATAGGAATTGAACCCAGGTTTCCTGCATTGCAGGCAGATTCTTTACCAGTTGAGCCACCAGGGAAGCCCACTCAGAGCTTTCCAAAGAGTCAAAAAGGTCCAAAACAGGAGTCAAGTAATAGGTGTTGCTAGTGGTAAAGAACCCGCCTGCCAGTGATGGAGACATAAGAGATGCAGGTTCTGTACCTGGGTTGGGAAGATCCCCTGGAGGAGGGCATGGCAACCCATTCTAGTATTCTTGCCTGGAAAATCCCATGGACAGAGGAGTCTGGCAGGCTACGGTCCATAGGGTCACAAGGAGTTGGACATGACTGAGGTGACTTAGCATGCAATATCCTTATGCAGCCATAAGAGTCTAGTTAAATTTGGTTATCCTGACTTTATTTTAATACTAATTAGGAGTCCTGTTATCCTGAGTTAGGAAGTTCCCCTGGAGAAGGGAATGAAAACCCACTCTAGTATTCTTGCCTGGAGAACTCCATAACAGAGGAGCCTGGCAGGCTATAGTCCATGGTGTTGCATAGAGTCCAGACACGACTGAGTGATTAACACTTTCACTTTTTTCAAGATGGAGGAATGGCCAGACAAAGACAAGAGGGGCATGGAAGGTCAGGTCATTGGCAAAGGACTTAATGAGTAGATCATGGAATATAATCTGGACAGAGAGCCCAGTGAGGCCAGGGAGGCAGCCAGAGTGGAGGCAGTGATGTTTTCCTATTGGATGCTTGCAGACTTTGAAGAATGGTCATGGAGGAATAGCTGAATAATGAAACTGAAATCTAGGAAATTGTGATCAGAAAATGGAAGCTTCGTGATTTTATTGATGGAACAATTTCAGTTAAAACAACATTCTGGCTAGAGCCATTGAGAGGGTAACAGAGCAGAGGTTAAACAGTTGTTGACTATGTATACTTCTCTTAATTTAGTCCTGAACTATAATACAATTGAGAGCAAGAATCATTTCCTATACTCTGTTTGGCATATGGAATAGCTGAGAAGGTTTTCTTTCCAGTGTCAACTAACATAGAATTTAATGACACAACAATGAAAAAAGTAATTTGCTCTCATGGCTTTTCTCATTATGCCTTTCAAAGTTTACATGAACATTTTAATATGCCTCTTTCTTTGTTACAAATATGAAAACCAGAAGCACAGAGTGAATAATGCGTGTAACCGCTTACAGCATTCCTGGCAATCGAAGTTATCAGTCAAGTGTGTATGTACTGGGGGGTGTATAATGATTCCCTTTGATTCATATTCTTTAGTCCATATATTTAATTCTGTTCTTCATATATTCAACACAATAATAGAAGAAGATCATGAACGATACTGGGGAAAATGCTAAGGAAATATTTTCTCCAGCCATGCGAAAGAACCGTTCATCTCGTATGCTGTGGGATGTTCCGTGTCCGTTTCTATGTCAGTGGAAATACTCCGGGCCAGTCAGAGTCCAGTCAGGAAGCGGGAAGTGCGTGGATGCCTCTCACCAGACGCCACAGCTGCTTCCACATAGTCGTGTAGGCTGCGGGGACTTCTGCTGGTGCTACTGCTTTTTTAAGCCAAACAAAACCAATGATTAAATGTACAAAAGCTCCTTCCTAAAGGACTTTCTTTCAAAGAGGTACCTGGAGGGGATGTCCCCGCCCCAAGCCAACATTTAAAACCTGTTGGAAGTGGTATTTGTGGCAAAATAAAAAGTACCCAGCCTCACTCCTGTGGTACCAGCAAGCACAGTTCTGGCAGGAATCATGTGACAGACACAGTTTTAAGTTTAAAATTTTTTAATTTTTGTTATATGATGACAGCCTAAGCCTTTTGACATCCTAATATTCTGATCATTTTTCCTGTCTGGAATATCATTATGCCTGGGCAGGCAAGGGGTTACGAACTGTACAAATGAGAAAGTTATTTCATCTGCTCGGCATAGAAATATCGGTCTCCATCTTACTATGTTAAGTGTGGATTTATGACTCTTCAACAACAGAAAAAATAACCTATCCGTTAGATTTAAATTGAAGAATGGTGTAGTTAGAGTGCAGCCTTTGTAAGTGTTTAAGTAATCATCTAAGTCATTTAAATTGTTTTTCTGTCTCCACCCAGTTAGCCAAAGTTGTTCATTCCAGCTGTAGGGAATTAAGACACTCAGCAAAAAGTATTGATTGACTGATAAACATTATGAGAGACAGGAAAGAAGCCAGATCAATGGAACGTGAGGTAAGGGGTGTAATTAGAGACTTCGTCTTTCTCTAGCACTGGTATATATTCCTGAAAAATGTTTTAAAATTTAAGAATCAGTTTAAAAGTTATTTCTCAAATCGATTTCAGAAATATTGGACTTTTTCCAAGGGTTTTTTTTTTTTTTATTTGCTTTATTGAAGTATAGTTGATCTATAGTGTTGTATTGGTTTTGGGTGTACAGCAAAGTGATTTAATTATATGTGTGTGTGTGAAAGAAAAGAAAGTGAGGTTGCTCAGTCATGTCCGACTCTTTACGACCCTATAGACAGTAGCCTGCACCAGGCTCCTCCATCCGTGGGATTTTCTAGGCAAGAGTACTGGAGTGGGTTGCCATTTCCTTCTCCAGGGAATCTTCCCTACCCAGGGATCGAACCCAGGTCTCCCGCTTTGCAGACAGATGCTTTACCATCTGAGCCACCAAGGAAGTGTGTGTGAAACACACACACAAACATATATATATATATTCTTTTTCAGATTAGTTTTCCATATAGCTTATTACAAATATTAAGTATAGTGCTATATAGTAGGTCCTTGTTATTAATCTATTTTATGTATAGTAGTATATATATATCAGAGAAGGCAATGGCACCCCACTCCAGGACTCTTGCCTGGAAAATCCCATGGATGGAGGAGCCTGGTGGGCTGCAGTCCATGGGGTCTCGAAGAGTCAGACAGGACTGAGCGACTTCACTTTCACTTTTCACTTTCATGCATTGGAGAAGGAAATGGCAACCCACTCTAGTGTTATTGCCTGGAGAATCCCAGGGATGGGGGAACCTTGTGGGCTGCCATCTCTGGGGTCGCACAGAGTCAGACGTGACTGGAGTGACTTAGCAGTAGCAGCAGCAGCAGTATATATATGTTAATACATACTCATTGGAAAAGTTCCTGATGCTGGGAAAGATTGAGGGCAAAAGAAGAGGGCATGAGAAGATGAGATGGCTGGATGGCATTACCAATGCAATGGACACGAACTTGGACAAACTTTGGGAGATGGTAAGGGACATAGAGCCTGGTTTGCTGCAGTCCATGGGGTCGCAAAGAGTCGGACACAACTGGGTGACAATAATAAGAAATGTATATGTTAATTCTAACCTGCTAATTTTTCTTTCCCCCACCTTTCTCCTTTGGTAATCATAAATTTTTCTATGACCGGGAGTCAGTTTCTATTTTATAGATAAGTTCATTTGTATCATTTTTTAAAGAGTCCACATATAAGTGATAGGAGAAGGAAATGGCAACCCACTCCAGTGTTCTTGCCTGGAGAATCCCAGGGACGGGGGAGCCTGGTGGGCTGCCCTCTCCGGGGTCGCACAGAGTCGGACACGACTGAAGCGACTTAGCAGCAGCATGTAAGTGATATCGTATGATGTTGGTCTTTCTCTGTCTGTCTGTCTTCACTTAGTATGGTACTCTCTAGGTTCATCCATGTTACTACAGTGGTTTTTTTCACTGTTCCTTTTGCTGGCTAACACATTTTATACTACTAGCTAAATGGTTATTTCTTCCTATTTTAGTACATTTCGCCATTAGTATATTTTTTCTTTTCTAAAGATTCTTTGCAAGAAAACACATAGACACATAGTGATGTTCTAGAAATAATTTGTCCTTAAATATATGCTGCCCTGGAAATATACAGTTGTTTTAAACCCTCTATGAATTAATTTCATTTAAGTCCCTTGGGAAACAACTGAAGTTACCTGTATTTGAATATTGCTCTCTTAGAGTTATTTCATAGTAAAGCGTCCTAAGAAATTGTAAATTACTTCACAACAATAAATGACTCCACCAACTCTAAAATATAGGATCATTAAACTATCATTACCTTTTTTTTTTTGATTCATGGACTTATCAGACAATAACTAGAGGGTTGGTGCCATTAACGTACCTTTATTAAAAACACTAAAATCAAGGCATATGTACAAAAAACTCATTAACACAATTATGCTTCCATCTCAAAATTTTGTGATTAAGTGCATGAACCAAAAAATAACTATCCTCCCTGTCATTAATATCCTTACCTAATGAAGTGTACCGAAAGTAGACTTTTATTCTCCGGTTTAAATTTAGGAACCAAAACACACAAATCCCCATTTAAACACGTACATTTCTAGTCCTGGAGATTCACTACTGACCCTCTGGTTACCAAGTCTGTCATATTTAGCATCTGATCACACTTTAGCAGCAACGAGGCACCCAGCTCACTTTCATACCGCCTCTGAGCCTATGTTCTGGGTACTTGGTTGGCAAGACCACTGCTCTCTGCACATGCAGTCTGAAAGACTCATCTCAAGCATAAGCCCCCAGGACTAGGCTGGAGGTTTCTGTGTGCCTTTATATTAATTTATATCAGACCACTATACCGGTTTCCATAATTTGTCAGAATGGTTTAAGCATTTGTCTCCTACTAAACTCTAAGGTCCTGAATATTTGAGACTATGTCTTATCCATCTTTCATTCCCTAGACCTTGGCTAACACATAGGTTAGACCAGTGTCTGGTTCCCAGACCCTCAATTAAGGTTTTTTGTTGTTGTTGTTATTTTACGATAAACCATTATTCAGCCTCAAAGAGAGATAAGGCACATACATGTTTCACTCATTCTAAGTCCCTATGTCTTATTTCTCCCACTCTTTAGTATTATTGAATTTTTCCTTAATTATCACAGGTGTTACATTATTTGATTCCCTGCTATAAATCACATTTTTACTAAAGATGGGAGACCCAAAGCAGAGAAAAAGCAAGTGATTTGCTTGGATGGATCACCAGTTAGCACAGAGCTGTAGGCATCCTGGGGCTTCCCAGTTGGCTCAGTGATCAAGAATCCATCTGCCAGTGCGGGAGACACAAGAGACACGGTTCGATCTGATCCTTGGATTGGGAAGATCCTCTGGAGCAGGAAATGGCAACCCACGCCTGTTGTCTTGCCTGGGAAATCCCATGGACAGACGAGCCTGGAGGGATACAGTCCATGGGGTCACAAAGAATCAGATACAACATAGTCACGGCCGGCAGGCACACAGACACATCTTAGGTCTGCTTCTCTGCTTCCTGATATCTCTCCTCTCCCCTCTTCTTCCTCCATCTGCTCTGCCCCTTCTCCCTCCCCTGTCTCCCTTTCCCCAGATCACAAAGGAGAAGAGATTGGGACCCTGGTAAGCCTCCCTACAAGATGATGGAGGCTGCCCCCGCCCCCCACAGTTCCCCACCCCCTCCTCCACTAGCGCAGGCTCACACCAGTCCCAGCACGCCAGCACTCCACTCCCTGGCAGTAGCAGTTTGGAAACTACGCCTACCTAGAAACATTTTGAAATGCCAAGTTGTTTTAAACTTGTATGATTAATTCAAATAATAACCTTTCACTAATACCATCAGCTCTTGATTGTTCACAAGCCATTATGAAAGGTGTGAGCTCCCCACTTGTCATCCCTCCCCCCACCCCTCCTCGGGGGGCTCTCTGGCTGCTCTGCCAGAGGGAGGGCCCTGGAAAACAAAGAGCTGCGACTTAAAAATCAATCCATTGTTCCATAGGTTATCTGCTCTGAAAAAGATTTTGCAGAGAAAAAATGTTGCCACTATCATCTAAAATATGGGTTTGGGAATTCCAGTGGAGTTTATCTACATTTCCCTATCGCTGATCCTGACATGCAATCAAGGGATGAATACAAAGGTAATGTTAGAAAAAATAAATAAAAATAAAAATAGTAAAATCAGCTCTTGTCAATAGCCAATAACAACTCTTTACTTTTTTAACATTTGATCTATTTTTATATCTAAGCAATTTGTACAAGTCTTATTTTTTTTAAATATTTTTTATATGGACCATTGTTAAAGTCTTTGTTGAATTTGTTACAATACTACTGCTTTATGTTTGGGTTTTTTGGCCCCAAGTCATATGCGATCTTAGCTCCCAGACCAGGGGTTGAACCTGCACCTTCTGCATTGGAAGGTGAAGTCTAATCACTAGGAAGGAGGTCCCGAGTCTCTTTTAAAATTCTTTAGAACATTTATTATATAAAGGAGCTATGTTACTGTGGCCCAGAATCCTCTGACTTTTGAAGCCCCTTACTGGTTTAGCTCTGCTGCTGCTGCTAAATCACTTCAGTCGTGTCTGACTCTGTGCGACCCCATAGACAGCAGCCCACCAGGCTCCCCTGTCCCTGGGATTCTCCAGGCAAGAACACTGGAGTGGGTTGCCATTTCCTTCTCCAATGCGTGAAAGTGAAAAGTGAAAGTGAAGTTGCTGAGTCGTGTCCGAATCCTAGCGACCCCATGGACTGCGGCCCACCAGGCTCCTCCGTCCATGGGATTTTCCAGGCAAGAGTACTGGAGTGGGTTGCTAGAGTTTCGCAAATTCCTGATCCCTTACCTACCCAAGTAATTAAGTGTTAAAGTAAAAGAGAACCTCAGACTGTATCTTGGATTTTTCTCTCTCTTTTAAAATAAAGGGACAGATCCAGAGAGATACTGGGACCTGTCGTAGCTCATACTTTCTCTCCTTAATCTTTCTCTCCTTAATGCTAAGTCATACTCGATGGGCAGTTACTGATGGGGCTGGTATGGGAACCAGGGGCCCCTGGTTTCTGCCCTGTTCGAATATTGCAGAATTTGCTTGTATTTTAGCCTTCTGACCAGTACCATAAATGTAAGCACTGTCATCTTATCCATTATTGTCTCTCTGTTCTTAGGAACATCTTTGGAAAACACTGTCTTTCCTTGGGAAAAATGCCGTGTATTTATTCAAGTTTGCTACACAGAATGGATTGTACAGGTGCAGCTTTGGCAATTATTGCAGCTCTTTTCTTCGGACTTTTTTTGCTTTACTCATCCTGCTCACTAGGAAACAGTCATTCCTTTTTCACGGTTTCTTTTATACCCGAGCTTCCATATATTATCTTGGAATCATAAATAGGTTCTAAGGCTCCCCACATGTCCAGCTCATCAGGTGTTAGAGCAAATGTTAATGTTAGTAGCCTTGTTCTTTTGGAGAAATGATGATGTGCCAAAATGCTAGCAAGTTGAAAGTGCTTAGATATGCAGAACTAAATATTTTTTGCAAGGGTAGCTCTCTCTTTAAATCTTGTCCATAGCACTTTTATTTCTTAAATCTATCTGGCAGTAATTTTCCTGAGAAATATAAATCCTAAAATGAATTCATTTGGTACATCGGTTGTTCTAATACTAAAGTCAAGACCCAGTGGATACAAAAATTATTTGGAAAATTCTGTTTCACTTTATGAAAGAATCTTTTCCCAAATCACTGTTAGCATGGAATTCTTTACTGATGGGTAATAGCAGTAATTAGCCTTTGAAAAAATTATTGAGGTATAATTTACATTTTTTTTTCTTTTATACAATTCCTTCAGTCAGTTCAGTGGGCAAAACACAAATTTAGCTTTCATTTTTTTTTCTGTTAGGTACAATAAAAGATG
The DNA here is from genome assembly GCF_055505025.1 of Bos grunniens. Taxonomy (NCBI): domain Eukaryota; kingdom Metazoa; phylum Chordata; class Mammalia; order Artiodactyla; family Bovidae; genus Bos; species Bos grunniens. The sequence continues at coordinate 13,834,346 of NC_141191.1, forward strand.
TAAAGATGATCCTTAAATTAATATATAATTGGACTTACTGGTAATTTTAGTAGCAAAATTCTCTCTCTCAGACTAAGCTAGTCAGAGCCATGGTAGGAGATTTTTTCTCTGTGCATGTATGCAAATTTGCTTCAGTTGTGTTCTTTGCAACCCTATGGATTGTATCCTGCTGGCCAGGCTTTGTCCATGGGCTTCTCCAGGCAAGAATACTGGAGAGGGTTGCCAAGCCCTTCTCCAGGGGATCTTCCTGACCCAGGGATCGAACCCTTGTCTCTGGCATCTGCCTGCTTTGGCAGGTGGATTCTTTACCATTAGCACCACCTGGGAAGGTGTCAAAGTCCTGTCCACCTGGGTTAACAGAGGCAAGGTGCTGCCCCTCCTGATACTCAACATTCCTTTTAATCCTGGGTTTGTCACTACAACAAGCACAGCAGAAATGAAGAATCTGGGATATTCTTTGTGCAGGATTTGCCCTGCTGGGGAAATATTGCTAGAGAAATATCAAGAAATACAGTTTTTTGGTTCTCAGCTATAAAGAAATCATGGTCAGTTGGAATGCCCAAACCTTTCTGTTGACCTAGTTTTATGGCAGTGCTTCTAGAAAAGAGTTCCTCAGCAGCTGACTGAGTCACAGAAGAGTGAAAATGCACACACAATTATTCAAGACTTGGTAACAGGAGACTCGATGACCACTATACAAGCTTTTTCCTTTTAAGTTATTGTATTTGCAGTTTATTAACAAAACTCAGAATTCTATTTTCAATAGGTCTGATCTAGCAGATGGAAGTAGTAGTTTTGTTTTTTGTTTTTATTCACTGAAAACTGATATTTGTAAAGCAATGGTTCATTACAATGATTTCAGTGTCTCTATATAGTGGCTAAGAGAAAGAATACTTTTTTATGTGTATGGTTACTATAGGAGTATGGAGACAAACATTTTCAAGTAATAATCTATCTCCTGTCTCCAGTCCTTTCTTTTTCTAAATAGGGCAAAAGGGTGGTTAAAGACAGGGGGAGAATTTGATTGGTCTATTGAGGGCCAATCAGAACTCTTTGGAAAACTATAGTCCTGATCAAATTATCTGCCAGGCTAGCAAATGTCATAAAGTCCATCTTCATTTCCCAATTTCATTTTAACCAAGATGATAAAAAAAAAAAAAACAGAAGTGGACAAAAATCTATGATATTAGGTGATGGAACTTCAGGGAAATATTCTCCCCCATCCATTTCTGAGGATAAATACAAGAATACAGCAAAATCGTTTGTGACCATGAGCTTAGGGGGAAAAAAAAAAGACCCAGCTCTCACCCTCTAACATACTGTCTATAACTAAGGCTTATTTATATGAATTTCCCAAGAATGAACAAAATGCATTCTTTTTACTGTTTCTCTGCTGCTCCTGAAAATAAATGACTCTGCCAAGATTTGCAATGGTGCTATCCATACCCCAATGATAGGTGCTTTGTTGAACTGCCTGGCTTGCTGGCATAATTTCCAGAAGTTAGGCTTCTAAGCATAAAATATTCTATGTTTGTCCTGAATATTTTGCAGTGTGAGACAAGCTGGGTACAATTTATGCTTTGGTGTGCTACAGCAACTGAGATATCACAGTGCATGATGTTGAAGGTGTATCTGCTGTAATTTATCGTTTACCTTTAGAGCGGGTTACTTTTACCTTTAATGTTGTTAAATGGTTCCCTTACCTCTGATGGATTATTTGCATATATTTAACAGAATGCAGACCTGGCCGCATTTGTTTCGAATGTCTAATTAGATGTGAAGGAACCTTGACTTTAATATTATGCTTTAAATTTAACTCTGGTGAACTGTGACTGAAAATGATATTAGAGTCTATTAGGTGTGATCTGGAAAAATAAGCATGTAATTTGTAGTATTATTATTACAACCCTTTTTACTGCCTATGTTTCAAACACTATTATAAAATGAATGTCACTACCATTACAAGTTTGGCGTTTTAAATGAAACCGGATGAGGAATCATAAAATTTAACTAAAAGAATATTCCATACTATTAAAGTTAAGGCCTGTTCTTTTCCCATAAACTTGAAAGTCTGTATTTAATCTGTTTGGCTAATTAACTAATTGGTTTTTGTTAATGCTATGGCAGATAATTTTGCATGGTATATGAAGCACTTCTTATTTAGTGAAGATTAAACTTTAATTGACATTTACCACTTAACAGTAATCTCCTGCACCACATACTTGGATCTGTGAATTTTGTGTTAGAGAAATATGCAAACATTATATTTTGAAGGTCCTCCCAAATTTCTTAGATTGTAGTTGTCCTGACGGGGGCGGGGGTGGGGGAATGCTGTTTTTAGTTTCATCTTCAACTTTCATACTAAAGTTCTTAATTGAGTTTCTAGAAATGTCCTGAGATGATGGTTGGGAGGCAGTGGTGTTTTTGTGCAGGAAGTATAGAAACAATAGATGAGAAAAGACTTTAAGTAGCTGGCCAAGTGTGCTTGGTGATTCAGGCATTTGCAGGAATAGGATTGACCCTGGTTCTTATTTTACAATGAGACAAAGGAGAGAGAGAAGAAAGGAACAGGAAATTTCAGCCTGTGTTAGATTCATTCAAGAGGTGCTTTTTGAGCACCAACTATTGTGTATTCTGGGAATATGATAGGTGCTTAAAAAACATGCCATTCTGTCACAAATGTTGAATGATAATTTTATTTACAATAATGAGTAAGATGAAATCGATATGGCAAAGATGCATGTTGGAAATTTACTCTTTCATCAGTTATGTCAATAGCTTATTTGCTGAAACGGATAATGGATTCCACATTCAGTTCAGTTCAGTTCATCCGCTCAGTTGTGTCAGACTCTTTGCGACCCCATGAATCGCAGCACGCCAGGCCTCACTGTCCATCAACAACTCCTGGAGTTTACTCAGACTCACGTCCATCGAGTCAATGATGCCATCCAGCCATCTCATCCTCTGTCGTCCCCTTCTCCTCCTGCCCCCAATCCCTCCCTGCATCAGAGTCTTTTCCAATGAGTCAACTCTTTGCATGAGGTGGCCAAAGTACTGGAGTGTCAGCTTTAGCATCATTCCTTCCAAAGAAATCCCAGGGCTGATCTCCTTCAGAATGGACTGGTTGGATCTCCTTTCAGTCCAAGGGACTCTCAAGAGTCTTACCAGGGGGAGCCTGGTTGGCTGCCGTCTGTGGGGTCATACAGAGTCAGACAATACTATTAATATTTTCCCCAGTAGTTTTGATAAATCTAGATGATCAACAGAGTAGTAGGTCAATTCCTGATTTGTAGCTTTTGCCAGTGTCTATGGTGTAAATTCTCTCATCGTGGCTGATTTTAAGCCATCGATGTGACATCATGGAATATAGATTGGGAACACACACTAAGGGATTTACACCTTGCAGACTGAGTAAATATAAGTAATCTTAAGAGTTTAGATGATGGAAGCATATACTACTACACAAATGAAGTGATGAGTATTGAGTAATTACTTTTGTTTTTAATATAAATTAATTACATGTGTATATAATTTAGTTTTTAATAATTGCTGTGATTAACAACTGGCTTGCAAATCTCTCATAATAGGGATCATTTAACAATCTACATTCACAAGCTGAGTCAGCTTTTGCCTCTTCTGTTATGTACAGAATGGCTTTTGAGACAAAAGTAGAGACAGGAAGCTCTAATAGTCTGGGTGCAAGATGGTGGTGGTTTGAGGTAGGTTGGAGGTGGTAGAGTGATGTGGACCCCAAATTTGCATGCCTGAACAAACCAAAACGTTGGCGTTTGGAGCAGAGAAAGTCTTATTGCAGGGCCAAGAAAGACAAAAGAGCAGTTAATGCTGAAAGAGCCTGAACTCACAAATGGTTTTCAGGGCAGAATTTTTAGCAGCTAAACTTTAGGGGAGAGCTGCAAGGTGTGTGACTTTCTTCTGATCGGTTAGTGGGGTGGTAACAGGGCAGTGTTCCAGGGATCTCTGTCAGCAGTCTTCTGATTCCAGCCAGTCTGGGGTCAGCATGCTGGTGCTCAGCCTGAAATGACTGTCCTCCGCCTGGTAGGGGGCCTTAGCTCTTGCTGAGAAACTTGGCGATTGGAATCAGATTGTTATGAATATTTCTTGAGCAGAAACCTGGACCCTGCCCCATGGCTGTCCTGTTGTCTCTTGACTTTCTTTCTGCTTTCCCTCACTTCCCTAATTGTGTGCTTAGTCGCTCGGTCTGTTTGACTGTGACCCTGTGGACTGTAGCCCGCCAGGCTCCTCTGTCCTTGGAGACTCTCCAGACAAGAATACTGGAGCAGGTTGCCATGCCTTCCTCCAGAGGATCTTCCCAACCCACAGATCAAACCAAAGTCTCTCGCATTGCAGGCAGATTCTTTACCATCTGAGCCACCAGGGAAGCCCATGAGTGGGTAGCCTATCCCTTCCCCAGGGGATCTTCCTAACCCAAGAATCAAGCCAGGATCTCCTTCATTGCAGACTAATTCTTTACCAGCTTCCCTAATTAGTAGCCCTTTTAATCTGCCCTTTGGAATTCAGGGAGGGTCTAGGAGGCTGAAAATTTTTTTTTCCTATAAACAAAAAATGGGGGACAAGGAAAGGCTCTTTTGTACGCAAGAGAGCTCTACAGGGTCCTGCTCAGTTTCAGTAGTGAGAAGCAGTTGGATTTGGAGTCCCTTTTTGGAGAAAAGAAGTGGAAGAACTTTCTGATGGATTAGATATGAAAGTTGCAGTTAATGCCTAAACATCCTTACATTTATTTGACATTAGAGCATTTTATTTCTTTTGCCAAAGTTTTTGTCTATATCTATAATTATGTTTCTGTCATTTGTAAGCAATACAAATAAATATCAAACAGGTGAGCTTATTTAACAGCATTAATCTTGTAACACAATTAACACAACATTATTAAAACTGGAGATGAATGAGCCTGATTAAAGCAGCATCAGGGATTTGTAGAAATGTAGATACTATTGTTTTGTTTTCAAACCCCTTCAAAATCCAGATGTTCTTGCCTTTGTTCTTTTTTTAGGCTGATGTTAGTACTTAATAGTTGGGTATATTGAAAAGAAACATGTACATCATGTTTTGTACATGTTGGGTGTATAAGAAACATGATGTTAGTATTTAATAGTTGGGTATATTGAAAAGAAACATGTACATCATTAATTATTTGGATCAATACATCATTTCTATAAATTTGGTGAAAGTACACCTCTATATGAATACTGTTAGTGCTTCCAGACCAGGTATATTCTTAGGAACACTGATTTCTCCTTACTAGGTCAAATTTGTCTTTTTTTCAACTATAATGCATATAGTAGCACATGGATGCATGATTTCTTCCAGGAAGGATTGAATGTTTACTACTTATAAACATAAATAAGCTTTTCTGTAAAGATAGAAAGGTTGACAAAACTCACACTTATTTTAAAGGACTGATTTAATCACAAATCTGGTCTTTAGCTTTTATCCTAGTTCAGTGTTTGGAATATAGACCGTGTCTTCTCAGTAATTAAAGAAATTATGATTATCACTAATGCTCCATGAACATGCCCTGTAGTGTCTGGGTGCGTATTAGAAAATTTCAATAAAAGTTGATTAGTTTGTAAATTTCAATCCTAATTATAAATATTAATACTTATGTTTATTATTGCTTCTGAAAGGAATCAGCTTATCCCCCCACACACACCCATATGTGATGAAATATAAGCTTAGAATTGATCCCTCCTGTTTTGTAAACATTTTTTAAGAATTAAGATAGAAATTGACTCCCTGGTTTAACTGAATAATGTTTTCACACCATCAGTGCCTTATTGAATGTCTAAAACCTAAGAAGGGCATAGACAGATGATCAATGCTCCTTTCCTTTACATTCCAAGTGCAGATGTGAATTTGCAAACAGTAACTGATCACTTCCCAGAAAAAAGTTATGATTCTCTACTAGAGTACTTTGTTTTAGCAAATGTAGTTTGTTGTCTGCTTGATAAGGTCAGATGACTAGAAATTACTTGGTATCAATAGTAAAGTAGAAATAATGCTATAATGTGGTACAAGGAGACCCAGATTTCAGCCTTATGCATTCAGCCCTTTACATAGTAGTTGAAAGTCCCTGGTTCTCATTCTAAAATTTCTTATCAGTAAAAATAAGAGAGTGAACTTGAGTTCTAAGATCTTTTAAATCCCAGGACTTTTCATTTATCATTTTGGTTTTCATGTCTTACATATGAAGAGTATGAAAAATAGCAAGATATTATATCTATATGAAATGCATCAAAATGTGTTTTTCTTAAGTTTATAACATCACTTGATTGAAAAAAGCCTTACCCTACTTGTATGAAGTCAGTTCTAAGGACAAAGGTAGAATGTGAGACAGTTGAAATCACTTCTAGCCCATATGTTTGAGTGAACTGTTTTATCCAAATAAGGGTTCACTTAGCTTTAGAAATATGTAATTTCAATATGTTTTTATTGTCATTAGATTTTGCACCTATGCTTCATTTTATATCAATAATTAAGAAATTCTTTTATCATCTTTCTATGGGGCCCTAATTAACTGATATGATTTAGATCATTTGAAAGCATTTATCATATCCACTTAACTTCTACTGCTTCTAAATACATCATTATTTTTGATGAAAGGTCTCATTCCAATTAAGTGTCCTAAGGAGAAAATAACCCTAAAATCCTGAAAAAAAAAACTTTTTTTTTTTTTTTTAAATTGAGGTAGATTAGGAGAAAAAAGAGCCATTCGGATTATAAGGATTCAGAAGACTTAAGCAAGTAGGATAAAGCAAAGATAAAAGTAAAACATTCTTCTACTTCCCAGCCTCATTCTGAGCTCAGCTTCCTCTGAAATCTGCCCCTCCGGGAGTAATGGTTGAGCTCCACATCTGGTTTTTCAGGGAACCCAGATCTGTCTTAGCTGCAGCTACCATGAGAAAGCAGGAGGTGAGAAAGCTGGTCTCTTCTCTCTCAATTTCTGGGTCATTTCTGCCTTCCACTCCAACATATCCATTCCTGTGTGTTGCCCTTCTCATTGTGGGCCACCTAGAAAATTGCAATTTTATTTCCACCGTCTCCATGAACACCCCATTCATTTGCAGTGAGCACTGAAATCCCCCCATGCTGTAGACATTCAGGTCTTCTTTGACACAGAATTTTATACTGACAACAACTTAAAACATTTCACACTCAGAGTAGTAAGCTGTGCTAACATGACCCCAGGAACCCATCCCAACACTCTGAAGACCATGTCTTCCTGCCCTGTCATGTATCACATCTTTCCTTTTTTTCCCCCCCTCAAATTTATTGATCTCATCTCATCTCTCTTATTTTATTTTTTTCCAATACTGCTCTCCCTACATAAGCTCTTCTTTTTGCCTTCACCCCATTACCTTATATAAAAGACTTGGATGTTTTTATTTCAGAAGTAAAAATCCATTAACATTGGTAGGTTCCATTGTGACTTCTAATAATAAGGTGATGCTCAGTTTGGTATCAACCAAATAACTGTGCACATTTAATAAGAGATGTACATGCTTTTAAAACATCTTGTGTTGAGCCTGATCTTGTAGATTCCTTCTTCTTTGCACATCTGAGTTCAGACTTTTCTCTCCTGTCCCTAGAGCCCCTCCAGTGTAAGCAGGTTAAGGAAATGTTCTTTGTTGCCCACTGCTACATCCAGCTTCCCTACCTGAGATCCATATCAACTGTATATCATGGATTAGAGGAGCAGAAAGGCAGGACAATTTAGAACTTCTCACCATTCACAGTCAGGTTGCTTCCAGAGTTCAGTGTTCAGTTCTCCTTCTCTAATCACAACCCCTGTGATGGAACCCACATCTCATGACTTCTGAATTGGCAGGCTGGCTCTTTACCAGTAGCGCCACCTGGGATGCCCAGATTCCACATGCCACAACTAAGATCCTGGTGCAGTCAAAAAAAGAGAAAAAAAGACTAAGCCCAGAAGTTCCATCTCAACAAAATTCTACTTCTTAGTAGTATTACCCAAGGTGTGAATACTAAGGCAAGGATCACTGGAAGATATCCTGGAATGCTGGCTTCCATGTTGTATATTTCCTGATGATCCTTCTCTTTTTGGAGCAAAATAAATTAGGACCTCTGCCACACTGTGCCATGTAAGTGTGCTTAGAGACACTGTTCATCGAAAGGGAGGTGGTACACGAGGACACCTCGTCAAGAGTTCAATGTGGGTGAAATTCAGCCCAATGCTACTAAGTCAGAAACTGATGAAGGTGTCATACAGACTAAAGATGACCTTTGAGGTGAAGTCTTCACCAAACTGAATAAAGGAAAACAGTTTCAAGAAGTGAATCACTCCTGTATTTCTAATTCAGTTCAGTTCAGGTCAGTCGCTCAGTCATGTCCGACTCATTGCCACCCCATGGACTGCAGCACACCAGGCTTTCCTGTCCATCACCAACTCCCAAAGCTTGCTCAAACTCATGTCCATCAAGTCGGTGATGCCATGCAACCATCTCATCCTCTGTTGTCCCCTTCTCCTCCTGCCTTCAACCTTTCCCATCATCAGGGTCTTTTCCAATGAATCAGTTCTTCACCTCAGGTGCCCAAAGTATTGGAGTTTCAGCTTCAGCATCCATCCTTCCAGTGAATATGCACAACTGATTTCCTTTAGGATGAACTGATTGGATCTCCTTGCAGTCCAAGGAACTCTCAAAAGCCTTCTCCAACACCACAGTTCAAAAGCATCAATTCTTTGTTGCTCAGATTTCTTTACAATCCAACTCTTAACATCCCTACATGACTACTGGAAAAACCATAGCTTTGATTAAACATACCTTTGTTGGGAAAGTAATGTCTATGATTTTTAATATTCTGTCTAGGTTGGTCATAGCTTTTCTTCCAAGGAGCAAGTGTCTTAATTTCATGGCTGCAGTCACCAAGTGACTTGGGAGACCAAAAAAATGAAGTCTCTCACTGTTTCCATTGTTTCCCCATCTATTTGCCATGAAGTGATGGGATCAGATGCCATGATCTTAGTTCTGAATGTTGAGTTTTAAGCCAGCTTTTGCTCTCTCTTCTTTCACTTTCATCAAGAGGCTCTTTAGTTCTTCTTCACTTTCTGCCATAAGGGTGGTGTCATCTGTGTATCCAAGGTTATTGATATTTCTCCTGGAAATCTTAATTCCAGCTTGTGCTTCATCCAGCCCGACATTTTGCATGATGTACTCTGCATGTAAGTTAAATAAGCAGGGGGACAATATACAACCTTGACGTACTCCTTTCCCAATTTGGAATCAGTCTGTTTTTCAATGTCCAGTTCTAACTGTTGCTTACTGACCTGCATATAGATTTCTCAGGAGGCAAGTCAGGTGGTCTTGTATTCCATCTCTAGAAAAATTTTCCACAGTTTGTTGTGATCCACACAGTCAGAAGCTTTGGCATAGTCAATTAAGCATAAGTCGAGGTTTTTCTGGAACTCTCTTCCTTTTTCGATGACCCAAGGGATGTTGGCAATTTGGTCTTGCATTCTTCTGTCTTTTCTACATCCAACTTATCTGGGAGTTCATGGTTCACATACTATTTAAGCCTGGCTTGGAGGATTTTGAGCATTACTTTGCTAGTATGTGAGATGAGTGCAATTGTGCAGTAGTTGAATATTCTTTGGCATTGCCTTTCTTTGGGATTGGAATGAAAACTGTCCTTTTCCAGTCCTGTGGCCGCTGCTGAGTTTTCCAAACTTGCTGCCATATTGAGTGCAGCACTTTCACAGCATCATCTTTCAAGACTTGAAATAGCTCAACTGGAATTCTATCATGTCCATTAGCTTTGTTCATAGTGATGATTCCTAAGGCCCACTTAACTTTGCTGTAGGTGAGTGATGTCTGGCTCCAGGTGAGTGATCACACCATCATGATTTTCTGGTTCATTAGGATCTTTTTTGTATAGTTCTGTATATTCTTGCCACCTCTTTTTAATATCTTCTGCTTCTGTTAGGTCCATGCCATTTCCATCCTTTATTGTGCCCATCTTTGCATCTTTGTGCCCTTAGTATCTTGTACCTTAGTATCTTAGTATCCCTTAGTAAGGGATATCTTAGTATATAGTAAGGGATACTAAGATATCCCTTAGTATCTCTAATTCTTGAAGAGATCTCTAGTCCTTCCCTTTCTATTGTTTTCTTCTATTTCTTTGCACTGATCATGGTGTATTTTTATCTCGGTGCTATGAATTTATATTTGCCAGCAATTTGTGAGCTAATTTCTTGAAATTCCTCCCAAATAAGATTTTTGTTCAGAAACTAGCCATCTAAAATACCTAGAATATATCCATCATACAAGAATTCATTCATTTTTGATCAACAAATATTTATTGAGGTGATATGCAATACAATTTGTAGTATATATAATAAGTTTCTTAGTAGTGTTCACATATGTAGAACAATTAATTATTTGATTTTATGCTTACAATTTGACCATAGTTGTTGAGCTATAATTTGAAATCATGGAAATTATAATATTAAAGAAGAAATTTCCATAATAGTGTGGACAATTTTCAGAAACATTTTTGCCTCTCATATATAGTTTTTCAAGATAACATTCAGATCACATTTTTTTTTTAATATAAAGCAGCTTCTATGAATGGATTTGACCTACCCAATGGATAATACACAGACTTTGGTCAATTCTAGCCATTTGAATAATTCCATGGTGATATTAAGTTTCTTGATGAATAAATATTATTATTACTGAGTAAAAAAATGTAAACTAGAAAACTGAATATGCGGGCACATATTTAAAGATTTATTGCACATTTCTTTAGTATTCTTTCCACTGAATTCTCAGTATTCAAAAGAAAATATTGAACTTCAGTGAAGATATTAATGTTTATAAAGATCAGAGAAAACAAACATCAATACATTGTCCCAGTTATGAAAAATTTTCACTACTGCATGTACAAACTTAGAAATCTTTCTATGTAACTCAATGTTAAAATGTTACTGTATTTATAACATAGCATATTAATAGTATTTTCAACTGAGAAAAATGGATATTATTGCTAATACTATTTTATAAAAGCTTAATATTTCAAAACATGTTTGGTTGTCTTTTAGTTGATTAATTTGCAAATATTTCCCTACTCCTGAATATGGGGAAATTCCATTGTGAGAAACTTAGACAAAGATATTATCGTATAAAGAGGTTAGAATTGAGAAAAGATGCATCACTTGGAGAGAGGAAATGTTACTAACATTAAAAAAAAAATGTCTTCCACACTCTAAACCCCTAAATTTGTATTTACAATATCATAAATCTGATTCTAAGCAAAATTTTAAAGCAATTTCCCATTAATGTCATCCATATAATAAATAATAAATATTCTTGTAATTGCACTATTAAGGATCTTAACCACAATACTAATTATGAGGTTATTAATCTTAAGGGCAACATCTATGGATTTCTACCAAGATGGGAGGTGATATTAGGTAAATTGCCTTGGCTACTTTTTTTAAAAGATAAGCTTTTGAGATAATGACAGTAATTCATTAATCTTTGATTGCATGATGTCTGACACATAAGACATGCTTATAAATATTTCTCAAGTAAATGAGCGAATGAATGAAGAGGAGAAAAAGGAACAGAAAAGAAGGAAAATTAATGAGTGAGGGATTAAATAGGAAACCCCAGCTGATCCGAATCAAACACACTCTGTGAGCCAACCATTCTCAACTTGATTTGGACAAAGATTCCAGTAGTCAGAGTGTTTGCTATTTTTTTTTTTTTTTCAGCACTCACTCTTACCTAAAGAGAAAACAAAATAATTCTACTTCTCCTCAGTAGTCAGCGCCATCAGTCACCAGATAAGAAGCACTGTGTTCCAGACAGTACGTGTGTTGTGTGAGATTGAACATTTTTTCATACACAAATTATATTTCTCATGAACATTATCATCCCTTGGTACATTATGTATTTCTGATGATCAATAAATAATGAAGCATAACAATAACAACAACATCAACAAAGCCCCCGGGGACTCTGAGGCTTGCACTTTGGCACAGGTCTGAGCAAACAGATGGTTTCTTCCTTGTGCCCTGAGAGCAAGCCTCGTTGCCTTCTATAGAACCACTAAAGGCAGTAAATCCCCAAGCAATTGGCCTTCCATCAAACACCGTCTGTATCCGGTCTCAGGGAATTCACAATGAGGGACGTTTGGCAATGGCGTCTCAGTTGATCACTCCTGTAATGGGGCAATTACAGGCAGAGAGGTTGTCTGTGATGTAACCCAAGCCCTCGTTTCTACACAGCTGTGCAGACCATCAACTCAAATTGTACCGAGAAGTCAATTGGGAACCTATTTGGAATATGGGATATTTATTGGCTGAGGAAGAGGAAAGTCTATTTGTTCAACCACAGTGGAATTTATCTTGGTTGGCTCTGGGCACGGACATTTGAGCCTGTGCACACAGCAGCACCCTCCTTGTCAGGCAGGCTGTTCTGGGCTCTTCTCTGACACGGCTCCCCTGGGTCGTGTCTCTCACTCCTGTCCTAGACCAGCCTGCTCCGGGGTTTCCCTCTGACTCCACGAGCTTGCACACACAGACCTCTTGGAACTGTGACTGCCCAAATGGATTTTTCAGAATTCTGATGTTTAATCAATATATAAGGATAAAAGGACTGCATGTGGCAGTGAAGGCCCAGCTGACAGTAGATGGAATGATTTTTTAATGGATTTTTTTAAAACTTCCTTTCATAATCTTTGGCCACTTAGAAGGAAAAGAGAGATTTGGTAGTGGGATTTCCCAGGTACCAAGGACTGACACAGTGGGTAAGCCAAGGAGCCAACATCTTAAGGATGGAGTTTAGTGCACTGTGGTGATGCCTGCCCATAGGTTCCAGACAGTGGAAGAGGTCAAGAGTAGGCAGGGCAAAAATGATGGTGTGTAACAGAGGCCTCAGTAAAGACTGCGCTGAAGACAAAGATCAGGCTTGTGGGTAAGGGAGTCAGAGAGGCAAAGGCTCAGGGCTACAGTCAATGAGATCCCAAGGAGTCAGAAATGCCTGAGGTGACTTAGCATGCCCTCTTGTGGGATCTAGTTCCCTTACCAGGGTTCCAACCCGGGACCCTTGCATTGGAAGTGCAGAGTTTTAGCCACTGGACCATGAGGGATGTCTCTGGGCTTAGGTTTTGAAATGACTGGTTCCATCTTAGGTGACCTCCCTCTCTCCCCCTCTGTCCCTCCATCCCTCTTCCACTCTCACTCTGTCCCACTGTTTGTTCTTTGGGAACTGGGCAGCCACATCATGAGAGCACTCATTGGAGATGCTCACAGAGCAAAAGAGCCACGACCTTCCAACAGCCCGCCCTGTGAGTAACTTTGGAAGCAGATGCTCCCTTCTTCCACCAAGAGGAGCCTTCACGTAGGTCCTCAGATCTGACTGTGGGCTGACTGCAATTTCATGACAGTTCTTGAGCCACAGGCAGTCAACTAAATCATCTCTGCATTCCTGACCCACAAAAATGATAAGACAATCATCTTTGCTGTTTTTAAGCCATTAACGGGGACTAAAGTCTCACTGTCTTTCCTACCTTCATAATATTTATTTTTTATTTGCACAGTGACCCTAAATGGGTATTCCTTGAAGGGCATCTCTCCTGGGTAGCTTTCTTCTAAGTGGCAACATAAGGACCCAGGTTCTTTCCATGTTGAGAGATCACAAATAGATGGAAGTACATTTGCGGGAAGGCAGAGAAGGGTAGGCTTGTGTTTTTCTATGGGGCAGGTAGGACTGGGAATGACCTGCATCACTTCTGTCCATATTCCATTGGCTAGAACCTAGTAACATGACAGCACTTAATTGGCAGAGGGCTGAGGAATGTAATCTAGCTTGTGTCCAGAAGGAAAAGGGAAATGCTGTGTTTGGTAAACAACTTGTCAGTCTCTACCACATGAGGCATGGAGTGATTGGACTAGGATGGGAGAGGATAAGAGAGAGAGAAGGATGGAAGAATTCCAGGCGGAGGAAACAGCTCCCTGGAACTGAATGACTTTGGCATAGCACTGATGGAAAAAGCCCGCGAGAGACTGCAGTCAGACAATAGGCCCTTCATTTTCTCTAGGAAGTGAATAAGGAAGCACATTTGAAAAACAGCAGGAAGCAGATTATGAGGAAATAAAAAATATATATTTTAGGAAGGTAATTATGTCAAAAACTGGCCAATTTTGAGATTCAGAAGTGTCAATGCCAATTACTCAGGTCAGATTCTAACAGGATATCAAGAACATCTCAAGCATGAGAATGCTGTTGCTAAAAAACAAGTCCAAGAGGCTTGATAAAAACTATCTGATTGTGTTTAAGTAAACAACTGGTTCTTCAAGGTAACGCTGTAACATTCTTTCCTGAAAGAGTGCTGAAAACAAAAGAACTCAATCCCAACAACAGAAATTTTCACTAACAATTTGGCTGTCAACATATTCCCAGTAATGTTGGTTTTTATTTTATTTTTTTAATTTTATTTTATTTTTAAACTTTACATAATTGTATTAGTTTTGCCAAATATCAAAATGAATCCATCACAGGTATACATGTGCTCCCCATCCTGAACCCTCCTCCCTCCTCCCTCCCCATACCATCCCTCTGGGTCATCCCAGTGCACTAGCCCCAAGCATCCAGTATTGTGCATTGAACCTGGACTGGCATCTCGTTTCATACATGATATTTTACATGTTTCAATGCCATTCTCCCAAATCTTCCCACCCTCTCCCTCTCCCACAGAGTCCATAAGACTAAAAGGTGTATTTTGATTGGCCAAACTTTTAGTCTCTACTGCTTTGATTTCCATTTTCTTTGTAGTCACATTTCAGTGTAATAAATTTTAACATGTCATCCAATGAAGGATAAATCTGATGTGAAACCTTACAGAGAGTAGAGAGATTTTTGATGAAATGAAGGAGGATTTGTGTTGCCTATGATGCTTCCATTCCAAAGCTCAGGATTCTCTTGTTTTCTTAGTTCTGCTGGTGGGAAATGAAAGAGACTAAATCCAAAACACTCCTTGCTGACATAAAGACAAAACTACCTCCACAATTTTAATAAAGAAATGATTTCGTTCCCATGGTTCATTCTTATTTGTAAAACCATCATGTTTAAATTATATAGATCACAGATTGGAAGAGAAAATATTGTATTAGACCATATAAACCATTAAGAAATATTTTTAAATAATTAAAGGATAATTTAAACAAATATTTTCAGTGGATCTAAAATCTCTTTTATAATAACAAGTGATGAGCCCAAGCCTTACTATTATTTTGAAAGCTGCCCTTTAAGTCCAAGAAGTGCAGTTTAGGGTTTTTAATGGAATGTCTTTTATATCAAATAAGCATTTAGAAAAAAAGCCGGTAAACCTTCTTTGAGTCTAGAAGATGAATAGATGTTTCTCATTTGATGTGAATTCTGCTGTTTTCATTTTGATTTAGGTATTAAAACTTTGGGAGAAAATGTTCATTGAGATGTTTTTTGACCTCCTTTATCATTTTAAAGGATATTTTCTTATCATCAGAATAAAAGGTCATCATTTATATTGAAATGGTTGAAAATACATTAATTTTGAAAAAAATGTAGTTGAAGAAAAGTAATTGGAACTGTCATTACAACAGTTCTGCCAGCCTACCACCTTGTGCTGCAATGGAAAACACTTGACATTATGCTCTGTCCTGGAATCTCTGCTTGTCCGCCATGTAATTTGCCTGTGTTCATGCTGTTATCTTTGATGGATCTCTTCTAGGCGATACGCTACCCTATGAGACTTTGTAGCAGTCTCCTCCCAGTAGAGCATCCTTGAGCCCAGAACACTCTGCTAACCCACAGGGTGGCCCACACCAGCATTACCTGTGACACCTCAGGACCAAAGGAGATAAAAAACTCTCTGTAATTTACAAAGTGCTATTCAAATATGAAGTATTGTCATCCAGACCTTGGGTTGCAAACCACTTCTCTGAAGGGCTAGAGATGAAACATTTTAGGCTTTGGGGTCATGCTGGCTGATGCAACTCCTCTGTAGTGGTACAGAAGCAGTTACATGAGTATGGTTGTATTCCAGTAAACCACCATTGATAGGCACTTAAACACTTGGAATTCGCATCATGGCCATCTGTCACACAATCTTCTCTTTATTTTTTCCCCCAAACATTTAAAACTGTAAAAAAACTTTTCTAAGCTCACAGGCCATATAAAAATGGGTGCTGGGCCAGACTGGACTAATTCCTGATCTGGGTCACTTTACCTCGCTAGCTAAAAGAATCTCAAATCTTGTCCCTCAGAGTGTGATCCTGGATGCTTGTGAGAAATGCAGGATCTTAGGCTCGTGCCCAGACTGGGAGAATCAGAATCTATATTTTTAGCAGGATTCCCTAGATGAATCTTGTGCTCCCTTACTTTTGAGAAGTTTTGTTGTGGAATGTAGTTAAAAGTTAGAAAGAATAGAGAAACCACCAGGATTTTTGAATAAAGTGTATACCACAAAAGTACACACTAAGATCTCTGCATTTATTAATACAAAAGCCTTTTAGAACCAAATTTTATTTAAGTAATGTATTTATGTATGAATAAATATGTGTCCGTGTGTGTGTGTGTGTGTGTGTGTGTGTGTCTTCAGTCATGTCCAGCTCTTTGTGGCCCCATGGACTGTAGCCCACCAGGCTCCTCTGTCCATGGGATTTCCCAGGCAAAAATACTGGGATGGCGTGGGGTGTTGTTTGCTGTTTCCTATTCCAGGTGATCTTCCTGATTCAGGATCAAACCTACATCTCCTGAGTCTCCTGCTTTGTCAGGCAGATTCTTTACCACTACACCACCTGCGAAGCCTACATGGATACACACACATACACACACACACACACAGAGTTATGTGTTATGTGTGTATATGTGCATATGGGGATATGGTTTACCAGTCCACAGCAAACTGCATGTGCGGGACTTTGCTATAAGCAAGATCCATCTAAAAGTCAAAACAAATAACTAAAAGCCTACATTTAAAATAAATGAAATCAAATTAAGTCCTAAAAGATCAGGAGTCGGGACTCACTTTGTGTCATGTCGGACAGCTGTGTGTGCACTCAGCCATCACCAAGGGAATCATTGTTTTATTGCAAAATGCAGTAGCTGTCGTTCGGAGCGATAACCCCAGGGCAGCAAGGAAAGGTTAAATTATGTTCAGTGTTTTCTGATTAAGAAAGTTGGGACATGTCCTTGCACTTTAAGAAGAGTTCCATCACATTTAGTTAAAATTTAAAAAAAAAAAAAAAAGGGTTGTGTTTCATGAAGCCTTACCGTCAATTATTTGGAAAAGTTTCCATTTGGAATGGCATTCTCTATTGATTGTACATAACCATGGCTTTATCTTTTTATTTTTTTTAACATGTAAAATTTCATCTACCATTCTTGGGGGTGGGCATCTCAAATCTTTGATTTCATTTTTCCTATTTGAGAAAGATCATCTTTGTCTTATTTTCCTTTCCAATTTTTTAAGCAATTATTATATTTTTTAATTTTTAATTGGAAGAGAATTGCTTTACAATGATGTGTTGGTTTCTGCCATACAACCATGTGAATCTATCATAACTATATATATATATATGTGTGTGTGTGTGTGTATGTATGTGTATATATATGTATATGTATATATATATATATATATATATATATCCCATCCTTCCTGAGCCCCCCTCCTGCCCCACCCCTCTAGGTCATCATAGCGTGCCAGGCTGGGCTCCCTGTGTTATACGGCAGAGTCCCACTAGCTATCTGCTTTACTCACGGTAGTGTATATACGTCAATGCTACTTTCTCAATTTATTCCACCCTCTCCTTCCCCTACTGTGTCCATAAGCCCATTCTTTACATCTACATCTCCATTCCTTCCTTGTGGATAGGTTTATCAGTACCATTTTTCTAGATTCCATGTATATGGAATCCTTTTAACTTCTTAATAAGACCAGAAAACTGCTGTTATAGGTTAGCAGGTGATTGTGAAATTTAGAAGATGTTCTTATTTTCTCTTTTCTATTTCTTCTCTGTCTCCCCAATCAGAATTAGGATCCATTGCTTTACCATTGATCCCTCTCTCTCCTGTTTAAAAATTTCCATCTACTTATATATATATTTTTAAACATACTAAATGTTTTCCTAGGACCCATTTCCCCATCCTGGCATCCAACATAACACAGAAAATAAATGGATGAAAGAAAGATAGATAGATATCTTAATAAATAGAAGTAAGAAGTATAATGCTTGTCATAAGCACCATGCCCAACCTGAGTCCTTCTGACCACTGGAGAATTCTAAAGATTACTTGTCTCTTAGAATGGAGACCCTCGGGCAGCTGCAGTCTGAATGAAGACTGATGAGGCTACTTACTTGTGATCATGACAGTTTAGAAGTTTGTTTCACATCCCTTGTCCCTGCTGGTTGGTGAGGTGAGAGAAGACAGAAGCTGTGACAGAAAGTAGAATATACAGAAAAACACCAGTGGAGAGAAAAGGAGAGAGTGACTGTTACAGGACCAATTCTGGTTTCTTCCGTGAAATTCTAATTGAGAACTCAGGGCCTGGCTGACGGTAGAGGATTCTGCTTCTCTGAGCTGTGGTCAGGCTTGTCATTGATATGATATCCAGTTCCTAGGCAATTCTCCCTGTATGCTATATTTAAAATTAAATGGCAAAATGATCTGCATTAATGAGGGCCCAGAGCACTGTCAGTACACTGGTGGGAAAGTCATACTTATGGAAATTCAGTTTCAATAGATTGGTCATGTAAAGAGAATGGCTGACAGCAGGTTATCAAGGCAATTTCCAAGTGGGCAACTGACGATGGGCATTCTGACTGAACAGGGACAAAAGAAATGCTTCAAGGACGCCATGAACATACTTTCTAATAATGTAGGAAAGTCAGCATTAGCTCAGAAGTCAAACAGCATGGAGCAGTTGGCAGAGAGCAAATGAGGACCCTGCAATTTTCATTATTTAAGAAAAAAAAAGCTGGTGCTGGGAAGGAAGCAGCCACCAACAGGTCCTCAAGTTGACAACCGCTATCCTAAGTCGGGGACTTCCCTGGTGGCTCTGCCGGCTCCTGCCAATGCAGGAGATTTGGGTTCAATCCCTGGGTCAAGAAGATCCCCTGGAGGAGGGAATGGCAACCCACTCCAGTATTCTTAACTGGAAAATCCCATGGACAGAGGAGTCTGGTGGGCTAGTCCATGGGGTCACAAAGATGTATGCAACACAACTTAGTGACTAAACCACCACTGTCATAAGTCAGGATCAAATACATGTGAATCCAGTCAAAATGAGCTTGACACTATCAACAAGGCATGGTTCTTGTAATAAACAAATAAGACAGTTTCATTAACAAGAAATTGCATATGCAAAAGACAGTAATTATTCAGTGCCAAAGTGATATTTTATAAAAAATTAGACAACGGATTTTCTCTTCAGTATCTTTTATTGCAAATAGATGCTATATGTTCAGCACCGTGTGTCCGGTGCTGGGACTTTGAGATGCTGCCCGGAAAGGAACAAGTCCAATCTTGCCCTCTAGGAGCTTCCATTTGAATTCTTGAATCATTCAATACAGCCTCTTCCTTTCTGACTGGAAAAGTAACATTGCTGTTGCCATTCTGTCTATGCAAATATTTTCCATCATTTCCCAGCATTTTCTTTTAAAGAGTTTCAATTATGGATTATATCCACACATCACCATTTGTGTTCATTCGTGAGTCCAATGTTCCCATTTCTGTTTTAAAAAGCCAATCTTTGGCAGAGGTGAGGGATTTTGTAAAGAAAAATATGTTACTCCCGCACCTAGGGAGCCACTCATCCTTGAGCCCTCTCCTCAAGCAAAGATGGCTATGACATGCCTTAAATTGTCAACACTCAGGGTTTCACATGTGACATGAAAGACAGTTTTTGTTGTTGTTATTCAGTTGCTAAGTCATGTCTGACTGTTTGTGGCCCCATGGACTGCAGCATGCCAAGCTCTTCTGTCCTCTACTATCTCCTGGAGTTTACCCAAACTCATGTCCATTGCGTCAGTGATGCCAGCCAACCATCTCATCCTGTCGTCCCCTTCTCCTCCTGCCCTCAGTCTTTCCCAGCATCAGGGTCTTTTCCAATGAGTCAGCTCTGTCTTGGCATCAGGTGGCCAAAGTATTGGAGCTTCAACTTTAGCATCAGTCCTTCCAGTGAATACATGCTTTGGTTTCTCTCAAATGAGAATCCACTTTGAGAAGTATCCAAGCTACCTCATGACAGGCTGTTCAAGGATAAGGAGCAGATTCTGGCCCCAAATCATCCCCTTAGAGACTTTACAGACAGAAAACTAGAAGACTAAGACAGTCTCACAAGGGCCATCAGAGTGTGAAACGAATGTAAGTGCTTCTCTTTACAGTCACAAGGTTAAATGTGAGCTAAGATATGCACTGGCTTTTACAATCATTAAGGAAGCCTTTTTCATTCACTTTGTGCACAAGAGAATTCAGTGTCTTCGTAAACATGTATAAAGGCTGAATTTGCAAGGCATTTTCCCCATGAAATCTTCCTAGCCGAGATGTTGGCTATTTGCCACAAAAATAGCCTCTGCGAAAGCCTCAGAACCTCACAGGGTGTGGGTGACAGAGCCCGGCACCCGCCCAGAGGTTTGCCCTTAGAATGACTCCACTGAGAGCCTCCTACAGGCCATCCTGTTAAAACAGATGCTACTGAAGAAACAGCTGTTGGGGTGATTTTAATGTAGATTTCATCCTCTTAGTGAGGAGACTTCCTCAGCTTGGAAGCTTTCTGCTGCTTGACTCTAAATTTATTTGATCTGTTTCACAGAATATAAAGGCAACAAACCCATCTTTCTTTCATTCCTTCTTTGTGCTTTATTTCTTTCTCTTTTCTTCCCCTCTTTGCGGAAGCAATTCCTCTAACAGACAAAGAAGTTAATTGTGAAAGCGTGCCATGGAAATGATATGAAAATCGTTCCATAGAAGAACAGTGGTTGTTCAGTTGAGTTGAAAGAAGCCTGCGTTCTTTCATTTGCATAAAGCACAGTGTATGGTGCTATTTGTTAAAGTAAGTTGAATAGATAGTACTTAAATTACATATAAATGTGTGTTGTTTTGAACTGTTTATGTCAGTAAAGTAAATCTAATGACACAAACGTAATAATACCTTAACTGCTTTTATAACCAGTTTATAATATTTATCGTTTGTGGAGCACAGCTAGTGTTATCTGCAATTCAACAGTAATTTTCCATCACAACCTCAAAATAGTTAATGTTAAAAGGAATCAATATGTACTACATTTTACTGCAGACCCATGGGCAATAGCTCGCTGTTAATGATCAAAACTGCCAACTTATATCTATCGCTGTGATTTTTCTCTTCATAAATTAAAAGGAAAGAAGTGTGAAAGAAACTGTAAAATCAGGCTATGATAAGTTCGAATCCTGCACACTCTCTCTTGCTCTCGATCTCTCATTTTTAAGAAAACTTGTTTTTATTATTATTTTTTTAATGTCAGTGATGCAGTCCATTATTAGGAGTTATTACCCCCCAAGTGCTTGGGTTTTGCTATCAATATCACTAGTGGAAGGAATACCAAAAAGGCTGGTATTAGTGGTTTTTACTTTATCCTTTTCATGTCATGGAATATAAAACCTAGCTCTTTAAAATCAGTTCCTAGGATGTTACCTGAAAGGATCCATCTTATGCCAAATACATGTCACTGTAGAAAGAAATGTAGTTTGATGTGTTTCTTAAGGTGTTTAAAATGGCACATTCTTGGATCATTAGTGTGTGTTGTCTGTGGAAGATGACATAACGTCCTCATGATGGCCAGTGTGGATTCTGTCTTGAACATCCATCATCCAGTCATTCTTTGAACGAATATGCATTAAATGTCATCGTGTAACTTTTGAGCCAGATACCATGCTGCTAGTTATTGAACAGGGAAGGAAAAGAAAGGAGGAGGAAAGGAAGGGAAGGAAGGAGCGAGGGAAGGAAGGAAGGAATGGAAGAAGGGAGAAGGAGGGGAAGAGAGGAAGGGGAAACAGGAGACGAATGAGGAAGGGCTGGTAAGTGACACCACAAAATTTGAAGTAACACAGTCCTGAATTGGAACCCAAAGTTCCTCACTTACAAATTGTATGAATTTAAACAAGTTACTTACCCTCTCTATAAGCCTTAGTGTCCTCAAGTGTAAAATGGGGATAATTTTATTACCTGTAATACTGTTGAGAGACTTAGATGAGGAGATTATAGTTATCCTCAAGAATATTATTAATGACACTGAGGTCCAGTCCCTGCTCTCAAAATACTCAGTCTAGTGACGCTGAATGACATCGAATGAGCAAACAGGTGACTGTGATGCAGCGTCCTGAAGCAGGGGTGCTCTGGGTGCCAGAATACATACATGCAAGTGCTTGAGGAATGTAGTCTTGATGGTTTAGAGCATCTGGAAGGCTCAAGCCAAAGGATGCCCAAGAACCCTTTTGTGAACTGCCTGATTGCTGCAAGTATTCTGTTCTATTCTTCTGAAGTTCTGGGAGCCTCTAGATCTAGGCACAGAAACTGAGTATTGATTATTCATAGGCTAACTGGTTTCATCAGGGATCATTTCAGACTATTGTGTACAGGGCACAAAGCTACATTCTATGAAATTAAGAGATGAATGAAATGAAATTCCTGTTCTCAAGTCGCATACAGCTATCAGAAGGAGTTTATCTACTTTGTGCTCTCAGTATTTCGAACAATTCAAAAGACCATTTGATGCAGTGGAACTAGTAAAGTTTGCATAGATTTCATTAAATTCATTCAACTGATTGAAGGCACCAATATTTTTTGTAGATTATCAAATAGATGGCTTCCCAGGTGGCAGAGTGGTAAAGAATCCACCTGTCAATGCAGGAGACACAAGAGATGTAGGTTTGATCCCTCAGTTGGGAAGATCCCCTGGAGTAGGAAATGGCAACCCACTCCAGTATTCTTGCCTGGAAAATTCCTTGGACAGAGGAGCCTGGTGGGCTACAGTCCACAGGATCGAAAAGAGTTGGATATGACTGAGCATGCACACAGATGGTAAAGAACAAAAATCAGCAGGGATCAAAGGTGATTTGTGATTTTCCATCTTGGAGCAGTTGACTGTCTCAAAAGGAAACTCTCAAAGAACGTACAAAGTCTGAGTGAGAATTTCTCAATTATCTCTGATTTTGGAGAGAATTATCAATGTTCCAAAACCAAATTGATACTGTCCTCACAATTTTCTTTAAATGGAGAATTCTATTCCAGTACTTTCTCTCATTTCTCCCCCTCAATCAATGTTCTTGGAGTTTCTTCTGTTATTTGGTGCAGAAAGCTCCAATTAGCTGATTATCTGTCTTTAGCACCTTTGTTTCACTTCTCAGAGTGTTTGATTGCCTCCAAACAAAGAAAGCTAATAATCTTATTTTTATCAAAGAAGGTGCTGTGTCTGCAGGAATCAGAGAGCATCTCAGATGAACTGGGACTGGAGACTGACCCAAGGAGAGGATTTAGACTAAGGCTGCTGAGCTATCAGAGCACCCACGGGATGGTTAAAGTGCTGAGTTTAAAATCTACAAATCCTGCTTTCTAATTGGGAATATATTTTGATTCTGAGATTTTCAAACGGCTGTGTCTTTTTACTGATTTTGGATAGTTTACATAAAGGAATTCACACTGTGAACTCTGGGGAAGTCAGTGTGCCCACATGGTGCTGGATCACTCTGTCCTTCTTGCCAAACCATGCTAAGTAGTAAAATCTGTTCTTAAAAATCTTGTAAAGCCCCAGATTAAACAGATCTGGCTTTCTTTCTTATGCTTATTTCCTGTTTGTCTGGAGCCTGGTAAGGGGGTTTAGGGAAGGTGGCTCATGTTGCCTAGTTCTGAGTCAAACTAAGAGTCTTACAAAGTAGCAAGATACATTGAAACCCTGTTGAATCTTTACAGGAAAAGAAGAATCAATACTAATCAAATCGTAAAATTTGAAATCAATGTTCTCTCATTATTGATATCATTAGGTAACATTTTGGGAGTGTTTACTATGTGCCAGGCACAGTTTTCCATGATTTACTTGAAAGAATTTTCTTAATCTTCAAAACAACCTTCTGAAGTATAGACTATTATTATCTCTACTACATGGATAAAGAAATGTAAGCAAAAAAAAAAAAAAACCAAGTCTATCAACTTGCCTAAGTTTATCAGGATGTTTCAGGCAGAACCAAAATTACACCAAAAGAAATGAGCTTGACTCACTCTTTTTCGTGTATTGTAGTTCTATAAATTTCTACAGCAGAAAAAATAAATTATTTTACTCTAATAATTATGAATGTCTTCGGCATTGCAGGTGGATTCTTTACTGTCTGAGCCACCAGGGAAGCCCCAATAAATATGAGTTTAGAAAGCAATGATGATGTTGGGGAAAATGACAATGAACTCAAAAGGTGGTAATGAAAATACAATTCTAAGAGCATTGAAAATGGACTAGAGATGTAATAAACATTTGCATCCCAGCCTGATTTTAATATTTCTGGTCTTACTAATCTTCAATAATTTTAATCCCTACACAATTGTAAAGACAAACATGTATGATAGTAGTTCCTTAAGCTAGATATGCCACTCTTCTCAGAGAATTAAAAAGATTTAAATGTCTTTTCAGCTCTTATTCTTCAGGAAGGAGTCTTCCCTCTGGACCTCTCTCCATTCTCCTCTACCTGATTGATGTCTTAGAGGCTGAATTGAATGAATAGAATTGATGAGCGTCCTTACCCTGGGTTTCTTGTTGAGCGTAGCCAGTTTGTGGCACCAACATCTGAAAGGCTGGAAAGAGTGTGAATCCAGGGTTTCACACTCCTGACTGATCACCTCCTGGTGTCTATCTAAGGAATCCTTGGCTCTTCTTAGGTGGGCCTTTCCAATCAGGTCCTTTGGGCTCCCCAGGTAGTGTTAGTGGTAAAGAATCGACCTGTCAAGCACGAGACCTGGGTTTCATCCCTGGGTTGAGAAGATCCCCTGGAGGAGAGCATGGCAACATACTCCAGTATTCTTGCCTGGAGAATTCCATGAACAGAGGGGCCTGGTGGACCACAGTCCATAGGGTTGCAGAGTTAGACATGACTGAAATGACTTGGCACAGCATAGTACAGCACAACTGCCCCCTCTCGAGGGGATCATCGGTGCTCCCTGCTACTCCTAATCTGAGATCTTCCACAGAGCTCCTGCCCACATGTTGGCAAATGTTGTCTTTCCTCTTCTCAATTACTCCGTATGATAAAGCCATTTATTTCCCGCCTAAGTCTTGATGGAAAACAGAAACCTTTGGAATTTAGTACGATTTCATCCATTTACTGTTACTTACTCTATTCAAAACCAGTTTTTCTGCTTTATTTTTCC
The DNA here is from genome assembly GCF_055505025.1 of Bos grunniens. Classification (NCBI taxonomy): domain Eukaryota; kingdom Metazoa; phylum Chordata; class Mammalia; order Artiodactyla; family Bovidae; genus Bos; species Bos grunniens. The sequence goes on from NC_141191.1 coordinate 13,859,780, forward strand.
AACTGAAAGGAGCTCGACCAAGTTTCTGCTCATAAGCATATGGTGCAGTTTCTGATACTCACGTGGAATTTGTCGCCCATTATTTAACAGCAATTCTAAGTTGTGAGTAATTTCCATTTTAATCACAGAGAAAAAAATTAAATTATTTGTGCATGACAGAATTAGGTAATGTCATTACCATCTCTGTGTTACCAGAGCCATTGAAGTCAGGAGGCTTTCTGATGATGAATAAACTGCTTGACTGCCTGATGTTGGTAGAACTAGTAATTTTTTGAGGAGTTACTGAATCCTGAAATTATTCAGGTGCTTTGAAGAACAACACAAAGGAGGCAGAGATAGATCTGTGTGCTGTTATAGTAGGTGAACAATCTAGTTTTCTTAGTTTTGCTTCTTTTATGAATTGGAGGACAAAGAAACTCACTAGACTTAGAACTCATATATCTTGATGGCCAATGTAAGTAACTCTTTCTCCCCAAATGTATCATTTCCCCAAAATCCAAGTCTTAAAATAGCTGCTAGGATTCAAGATCAAAATATCTTGCATCTTATGAAATGAGCATCTGTATTGAACAAATAAATGGATAGCTGACTTTGTTCTGTTCCATAGGCATAGTCTTAACCAAAGTTTTTTAAGTGCAAGAATTGCAGATTGAAAGTGAAAGGAAACTGAAAGTGAAAGTCACTCAGTCCTATCTGACTCTGCGATGTCCATGGAATTCTCCAGGCCAGAATACTGGAGTAGGTAGTCTTTCCCTTCTCCAGGGATCTTCCCAACCCAGGGATCGAACCCAGGTCTCCCGCATTGCAAGCAGATTCTTTACCAGTTGAACCATAAGGGAAGCCCAAGAATACTGGAGTGGGTAGCCTATCTTTTCTCCAGTGGATCTTCCCAACCCAGGAATCAAACCGGGGTCTCCTGCATTGCAGGCAGATTCTTTACCAACTGAGCTATCAGGGAAGTCCCTGAATTACAGTTTAGTATCTCTCAAACCATCTTGTATCTTGAACCACAAATATGATTAATATAGCCAGGTGTTCATGTAGGGCTCTTGGGAGATTTATGTAAGAAGATTATAAGAAAAATGTGAATTCTGAATAGAAATTTAATACTTAATATACTATCACTTCACAACAATTAAGCCATCCAAGAAATGTAAGTTGGTTATTGCAAGAGTTAGCCTTTGCTGCAAAATGAATCACCCCAAAACGTAGTGGCTTAATGCACATTTATTGAACCCTTGATTCTTCTGGGCAGAAATTTGGGCGGAGCTCAGTGATATGGTCCTTTTATTGCATTTATTCGTCCATCTTGTGTGTGCAGCCAGGTTGTTTAGGAGCTGGTAAATCTAGATCACCTGTGCTAGGAGGACTCATCTGTGTTCCCCATTATATTTCATCTTCCTTCAGGTTAGCCGGGTTTTTCACATAATATGTGAGAGTAGAAGCATGGGAGAGAGGCTTAATATGACTTCCATCACATTGTATGGGCTTAAGTGAGTCACATGGCAGGTCAGATGTGCGAGGAAGAGAAAGAACATCTGGATGGTGTTGGGAGGAGCTTCTAAATTCCAAAGCAAGCAAGGAAAAGGCAAAGATGTGGCCATTTTGTGATCTATCAAAATTAGATAAGGAACGATGTGGAATGGGAGTAATGACCCAAATACTTTACTGTGCTTTTTGTGACCAGAGAGGCCAGGAAAGAATAGAACACTGTTTTGGATATATCACTGTATATAGATCACACACACATATGTCAGGAGAGATTTCTATTTAATATTTTTCAAACACAAGCAGATTTTTTTTTTCCCTACAGACACTCCACTCTAATCTTATTCCCCATTCTTTTGCCCAATCTACAGTTTTTCAATGTTTTACTTGGCTTTTCTGTACTCTCCCCTGACTCCCAGATCAGCTCTTCCTTCTCTGAGTGAGTTTTATACTTCCCCAGTCTCTCTTATCCTGCTTACTGTCTCTTCCAGAATTGGGCAGAAACCAAGTCAATGAAGAAAACACTCAGTCATTTGGCAACATGAAGAAGCAATTAGATGCCAGCTTCTAAAGGGCTTGAGGACATTTTAACCCCAAGTGCTGGAAATCTTACTGAAATTGCAGACAGAACAGAGGGAGAAGTACTTGAAAGACTATTAGCTAGCCAGAGCTTGGCCCCATCACATTTTTTTCTGGTGCCTGTTATAAGAAGGTTTCCATGTTCTGGCTTTAGCCAGTGTGAGGCGAAAGGAGATGGATCAATGCACATCTATCTGTGCGAGAGTTCCTCAGAAATAATGAAAGCTTGTCTTCATTCTTGAAGAATAAGACCTAGAGAAAGTGATCCCCAGAGCATAACGGAACTCTTTGGATGTAGTTGACAATGAAGAAGAGAATTCCAAATTCCGCTGATAATCCGCAGTGTGGTTAATCTCTGAAAGGCTACTGAGATATGTATTGTAATTGGAAGCACAAAAGTTGCCATTCATTTCATTCTGTACAGTACTTGGTATTGTATTCAGACATAGAGTAGGCTATTACTCAAACCTCTCTTTTCTATTTTTTTCTCTTATTGTTCATCTTTTAATACAGACCTTGTCCCTTACCCAAGCCAGGATTGTTACTCCACTGAGGGTTTTTCAGACATCATTAACCACAGGAAGAGAACATAACACAGCAGAAACTTGGGATTGAATAACAACCTTGAAATTCAAACTGACATCATGTATTATTGTTTGCATTATATACTAAACAGTTATTAGGAACAATTAGCAATTAAAGACTCTTAGGTGCCATTATATGGTTTTCTACAATATATCCTGAATAGCAGGATAAGTGCTTTGGCTGCCAGCCAATCATCAAAAAGCCCACAGAAAACTCTCATCTCAAATGCAAGCTCCTTTGTGGCCACTGAATGAAGCATGTTAATCAAGCAAAGCCATATATGAGATGGAGATGGGGAGACCTGAAGTACCCACGTTCACTATAAAGCATGTAGTCCATGGATTTGCACACATATATCCTATATTTCACTTTTGTGAAAAAGAGATGGATAGTCAGCACAGAAATAGGTACCCAGAAATATTTGTAAAGGACTATATCCTGATTCCAGGACCACATTCGAGTTAGCTTTTCTAGCTTCTGGTTCTTTAGTGCTTGATACTGACACCTGTGTTTATCATAATGATCTGGAGGCCCAAAGTGCTCTTTCTGAAGCATCAAAGTGAGATTATATCATAATCAAGCTACTTTTATTGTTAAGTGTAGTCTCTGTCTATATATATATATATATATATATATATATATAATTCCTTGAAAATTAAAAAATAACATGGTAATTTTGTTTTTACAGTTTATTGATATAACTGACATATAGCACTGTATAAGTTTAAGGTTTATCACATAGTGATTTGATTTACATATGTCATTTACCACAAGTTTAGTAAACACCCATTTTCTCATAAAGATACTAAATAAAATAAAAAGCAAAACATATTTTTCCTTAAAATTAGAGTTCTTGGGATTTACTCTCATAATTTTATATGTGACATAGAGTGGTGTTAATTATGTTAATCATGTTATGTATTACATCCTTAATATTTATTTCTAACTGGAAGTTTGTGCTTTTTGACTGTCTTTATCCTATTCTAACTGGAAGTTTGTGCTTTTTGACTGTCTTTATCCTATTCACCCAAATATGGTGATTTTTAATTTTCTTACAATGTTCAACCTACCAAAGGGCCATGTTCCCAATCTTATTTAATAAATTGGACTTTGTATTTTATTGTGCATTATAATGATTTTATTAATATCAGAGTGCTGGCTACAGTTCATTCACCTTTAATAGTTATATAGATTTTTTTGTTTGTTTCCAGATTAGAAACCAATTCTGTAATATGATCTCAATCTCCATTTAACACAATTTTATAGAATACAGAATAGGCAAAGGTGAGTATTTAGTTCCCTGGAGTTCTCAGGATGGAAAAAGGGAGAAATATTTAAGGAGAGTAAAAAAAGAAAAAAATCAAATCTTTGTAAATAAACAGCTGATCCCTACTGAATAACATAGCATGTTCTTGTTCAGATGCTAGGTTGTGTCTGACTCTTTGTGACTCCATGGACCACAAACACGCCAGGCTTTCCTGTCCTTCACCATCGCCTGAAGTTTGTTGAAACTCAGGTCCATTGAGTCAGAGTCAGTGATGCTATCCAAATGTCTCATACTCTTTCACCCTCTTCTCCTCCTGCCTTCAATCTTTCTCAACATCAGGGTCATTTCCAAAGAGTTGGTTTTTCACATCAGGTGGCCAAAGTGTTAGAGCTTCAGCTTCAGCATCTATCCTTCCAATGCATATTCAGAGTTGATTTCCTTTAAGATATACTGGTTTGATCTCTTCGCTGTCCAGGGAACTCTCAAGAGTCTTCCTTAGAACCACAATTCAAAAGCATCAGTACTTCGGCACTCAGCCTTCTTTATGGTCCAACTTTCACATCTATTCATGACTACTGGAAAAGCCATAGCTTCGACTTGATGGACCTTTGTTGGCCAAGTGATATCTCTGCTTTTTAAAATACTGTCTAGTTTTGTCATAGCTTTTCTTCCAAGGACCAACCATCTTTTAATTTTGTGGCTGCAGTCATTGTCTGCAATGATTTTAAAACCCAAGAAAATAAAGTCTGTTACTCTTCCCACTTTTTCCCTTTTTGCCATGAAGTGAAGGGACCTGAAGCCATTATCTTAGTTTTTTAAATGTTGAGTTTTAAGCAAGCTTTTTTATTCTCCTTTTTCCACCCTCATCAAGAGGCTCTTTAGTTTCTCTTCACTTTCTGCCATTAGAGTGGTATCATCCAATTCCAATGTGCCAAAAATGTATTAATGATGGACAAGATAGAACCGAGAAGACTAGAGGATTCTATTGTATATTTGGACATAACCTGAGCCTCTCCTACTTTAGATAGCCTCAAGTTACCTCAAAGGGAGAGAAATATGGAATCCATGACTGGAAACAGTAAAATCCGATCTCTCTTTTTTTTTTTTAACTACAAATGGACAATATGGACAGCAACTATTTTAGAATTTAAAAATTAAGTATGGTCTCCAGCAGATGCATTTCAACTTGATATAGAAACATAAATATGTAAAATTAGAAATCATATTTGCATAACCAAGGCTTATTTTTCTAACATTAAAATAGAAAAGCAGATGCTCAATAGGAAAATACAATATGGAAAAATAGCCACCAGAAGCTAGGTATAAGGTACAACTTGTCACGTCATGTTTAAAATGGAAAGTGGCACCTAACGCAGTTTCAATTTTTTCCCAAATAGAAATTTCATCAGATAACCTGTGGTTCTGGTATGTCACAAAGGGCTCTTTTATCTGGCTGTATGCTAGATCCCCGGATGAGGCAATGGCACCCCACTCCGGTACTCTTGCCTGGAAAATCCCATGGACAGAGGAGCCTGGTGGGCTGCAGTCCATGGGGTTGCAAAGAGTCGTACATGACTCAGCAACTTCACTTTCACTTTTCACTTTCATGCATTGGAGAAGGAAATGGCAACCCACTCCAGTGTTCTTGCCTGGAGGATCCCAGGGACGGGGGGGCCTGGTGCGCTGCTGTCTATGGGGTCGCACAGAGTCGGACCCGACTGAAGCGACTTAGCAGCAGCAGGCTAGCTCCCTGTGTAAGGAACCTTTCTTTCTAAGAGGGGTTTATTGTCAGGCAAGGCTTTCTTCAAGTTGTGTTCCAACAAAGTCATTCCCTTCAGTAACTGAAGGTTTTCTAAGGTGTGTGTCTCTCCCTTTCTGATGGAGTGAAGAATAACCTTGCTTTGTGAGTGAGACATGAAAGGTCTTTTGCACACAGACTGAGCACAAGTGCTTTAGTGAGAAAATGTCTTAGATACCTCTGTTAGTGTTGTACACTTCCAGGAGATGGAGCTATGGCTCAGTCTGAATGCTCCTCTTTTCTGGCTCACTCAGAGGAAAGGAAAAGAAAAAAAAGCTTAAAATCTCAGAATCTCTTTTAAGCAGCTTAAAAACTAATCATTATTGCACAGCTCTGGGAAGTCGGAGATGGGTCGGAAACACAGGTACTGTGTAGATTTGGTACAGAAAACGCCCCCCTCCCCCCGCTTCAAGCCCTTTAAAACACTGCTGGTGTATGACAATCAAAAGGGGTTAAAAATCCAAGATTCTGGTGTAGAGAACTCACTATTTTTGACCTTGTAAGAGGGAGGGAAAAAAAAAAACAACGATAGTTTAGAAAAGGATAAAAGTAAGCAGAGTTGTTGTTGATGGTTATTTGTTTTTAACGGAAGCCAGGTCATCCCAAAATCTAGAGAATATTTATAGAATTATTAAAATGGTGCTATTTTTCCATCTGTTTACTCTAAAATATTTTTACCTAAAGATCTTCCCTTCCATCTGATGTTTTTAAGGTTTATTAGTAATCAGAATATTGCATTCCCAAGTTTGTGGTATATGATTTCATTTCATTTTGTAATTTCTTTGTAAGAAACCTCCTATTTGTGACTGATTTCTCAAAAAACAGTCACAGAATTAAGTTACCAGCCATGCAGGGCAATCATTTCATCATGCAAACCCACCTGATACAGAGGAAAACTGTTCTGGATGGGGGTTGCTTCAGGGATGAAGTTGTTCCTCCTGATAGGTAACCAGCTGTTTCAAAAACAATATCATAGCAGGAACTGCAGAAATTACACAACAGCATGAAAATAACAATAATTGCCTTTGAATGGTGTTTACAATGGAAGGATGTCCCCATGAACTTTACCTTCTTTGAACCCCTCATGACTATCCAAGTATGAGAGATCGGTGTAATCATGTACTCAGTTCACCAGTGAGGCTTGGTGGGATGGATTTGACCGAGGTCTTATTGTTAGTTAGTGGAAGGGTTTGGCTTATAATCTAATTCTTCTAATTCCTAACCTTGTGTATTGGCGGCACTTGCAGTGAGGATTCTTGGCTGTTTTATTTTGGGTCTGTGTGTGTGTTGCTGTGGTTGTTTTAGTTGCTAAGTCATGTCTGACTCTTTTGTGACCCTATGGATTGTAGCCCACCAGGTGCCTCTGTCCATGGAATTTCCCAGGCAAGAACAGCTGAATGTGTTGCCCTTTCTTCCTCCTGGGAGCAGGGAGCAATGATGCAAATCCCCTTGGTCTGTAGCAGGCACTTGGGAACATCCTCTTGTTTGTTAGGACTCTCCAGGGATGCAAAGTGTTACCAGGCTTTCCCCTGAAACTCTGGGAGGCCCTTGTGGAGTTTGGAGCCATCTACATCGCATTGTTTGAAATATTAATAGAAGCATAATCAAGCAAGTCTTTCTACTATTTAATGCCACAATTTCATCATTCTAATTCTTTTGTGATTGCTTTTCATTTATGAGTGATAACATTTGAGTTTGTGCATTCTTCCTAAACTTCAAATTCTCTTCACAATTCTTGATTTCTTAGTTTACTTAACACTACAGGAGTGGTGATGTCTGTTGACTGAGTCAAAATTAATTATATTAAAGAGAAAAAGTTGAATTTTCTCCTAACAACAAGATGATATTTTTTCTGTATAGATATGAAGATGGATTTTTATAATACACAGTTGTGATTTTTCTCCTACATTCTAGTAACTAGAAATACTGTAGCTGGGTAGAAATGCTATTCATCACGCTCATTATTTTTCAGTATACTCTAGATATGAAAGGAAGGACACGCACTTCAACCTTGGACCTGAGTGTGAATTCTCTTTCTCTTACCAGCTATGCAGCATGAGTAAAGTATGTGCCAATTCTGGATTTCTTCAACCATAAAATAGAGAGATGCCTGAACTTACAAGGGTATACTGAATAGCATAATATATCTTCAGTGCTGCTAATATGTTACAGGGCTGTTCTGTTGCCAGGCACACTTTCTACACTATTCTTTCTGTCTTTTCTAACACTGTGCTTTGGTGTTTATCTGGATGTGTGAGTGCTTTTAATTCCGGTCTGAATTTAATTGAAGAAACCAGTCATGTCTTATGCCAAAGACATGATAATTTACTTACTCTCTGAATTGGGTAGGTTTTATTTCCATGTTAAAGATTTGAGCACTGCACACATGCTAAGTTGCTTCAGCCATGTCCAACTCTTTGAGACCCTATGGACTGTAGCCCATCAGGCTCCTCTGTCGATGGGATTCTCTAGGCAAGAACACTGGAGTGGGCTACTACACCCTCCTCCAGAGGAATGTAAATGCTCCTTTCCAAAGACTAAGGGGAAGTGAAACAGGATGAAAATGAAATTATCCCCCAAAGGATTCGCCAACAGTCTCTAGTGTTTCATGTGGGCTGGGTGGGTGCTGTGAGAAAAATCTCCTTGGAACCAGTGGTGGGTAAGAAACTGCTTGCCTGTCGTTGCCACTGCAGAAAATTGGCTCCGAAATGACTATTCTGTGTTAGTTTTACCTGCGCATTTTCAGTTGTCACAAACCTACTCAGGGGACCCCAAAGAAAAGCTTTTTTCCCGGACCAGGAAGTCTACAGGGGTCTGAGAATAGGAATCCGCCAACGTGAAATTAAAGTCATAAGGAAAGCACATTTACAAAGACTCTTTTCCTTTTAACAAACAAAAAGAAAGCTGTCCCACCAGGCATGGATTTTTCCAAGTATTACTGCAGTTATTGTTTTTTTAAGACTCTCCAAATATAAAATAGGAGAGAAACAAAAATGTGCCATTTCGCATTTTTGTATGTTTTCCTTCGGAATGGTCTCATATGATAATGATACATGTAACTTATTATTCTGTCTTGCACCTATAAGTTATAGGTTTCAGTTAGGGAGGGTGTCAGTGTGCTATACACAGAGTCGCATTGTTAGTTATATATTTCATAACTTTTGGGTGAATATAATGCAAGAAAGGCCAAATGCTGGGCATGTACTTTATAGTTACCTCTGTCAGATATAAGGATGGTTTTTTTGTTTGTTTTAGAAAAATTAACTCTCTCTATTCTAATTCTGCTTGATCTCTGGCTGATTTACTTTGGCTCTTCATTTTAATGGTAGCACTTGAAAAATAACAGAAAAACAAACCATAAACTCTACTCTTTAAATCTCGTGTCTGGAGAAAAGAAGCCTGTGGATTAATGTTAAAGAGAGGTGAGAAAAATGTAAATGATACACAATTTCAGAAAAGAAAGAGCAGCTGTTTACATCTCCTCTCTTTCACTCCATAGCATTCATTCTTATTTCTTGTTAATGAAGGCTTTCGCGGTACCCACAAGACAACAGGGATAAAGTGACGCGACAGTCTTGAGATTCAGTAACAGTTTGTCTCCAGACTTTACAAACACAGTGGCTTCAGTGGCTTGTGTTTGCAGGTGATGATGACAATAGCTTATAGGAAACAATCCCTTTATGCGGGCACTCACCAGCAAGGTTGGTAAATACACCGTTAATCATATTATCATTAAGTGCACGCAGTCATCGCTCAATTATCATTGCTAATGAAGAGGAGCAGTGGAGTGGGTAATACAACATGGCAGCTAGAATCATTTATATTCGAGTCAAAATGACTTTTTTGTACTTACATTTGAATATAATTGGTTCTGATATACTGGGATTCCTAGCTGAGCGCCCAGCAGGCAAGAGGTTTCCTGCCAATGATCTAGCCCCTCGTTCCCTCCTAGAAGGAAAAGAAGCACATGGGCTTGTCCCTCAAGGAACCTCTCTGCACCTTGGGGTCTGCTCCCCAAGCCCTGGCCGGGCCCAGGTCTCTGCATTTGCAGCTTCCCAGGCCAACCCCGGTGGAGTGGGAGGCATTCAGGGGAGGAGATTTGACCTGCCTGCTGTTTGTGTGTCTAAACCACAGGTGGATAAGTAAAAGCCAATGTCACTAGAAAACATTTTCATGAGATTAAAAAAAAAATGTGTATGAGAAATCAGAGAAGGAGTTCTGGCCAGTTTGCTAATATAGCCACTTTATGAAAAACAGAGCTTGTGAGTTGATTGACCATAACCCAAAGGCAGAGGCATCGCTGATATCTACACTCCCTGCCATTTAATAGACTTAGTTTGCATTTCTTTGGTCCTTGTATTTCCTAACTTTAGCCTGATTGTTGGGTTGGCTCTAGTTTTTAAAGGGGAGAGGGGAGCATATTTGGGAATTACAGCAGGTGCCCGAGGGGATGGTAGATGCTTCCGGAGCAGTGTGGTGTTAGAAATAATGCTGCAGTAGAAAGGCTGCGATGGTCTTGCAGTATCAGTGCAATCAGACAGTGGAGTGAAATGCTGAGATCATTTTATTACGGAAAGAATGAGACATGTGGAGGAAAGGAATTTATATATATATATATATATATATATATATATGGGTTTATATATGTGTGTGTTTAAATATACATGTACATGGGCTTCCCTTGTGGCTCAGCTGGTAAAGAATCTGCCAACAATGCGGGAGACCTGGGTTCAATCCCTGGGTTGGAAAGATCTCCTGGATGAGGGAAAGGCTATCCACTCCAATATTTTTGGCTGGAGAATTTCAAGGAGTGTATAATCCTCGGGGTGACAAAGAGACATGACTTAGCAACTTTCTCTTCACCTCACTTCACATATATATATATATATATATATATGTGTGTGTGTGTGTGTATATATATACACACACACACACACATATATGTGTGCATGCTAAGTTGCTTCAGCCGTGTCCAACTCTTTGTGACCCTATGGACTGTAACCTGCCAGGGTCTTTTGACCCTGAGATTTTCCATGGAAGAATACTAGAACAAATTGTAATTTCTTCCTCCAGGGTATCTTCCCAATCCAGGGATTGAACCTGCGTCTCTTATGTCTCTTGCATTGGCAGGCGGGTTCTTTACCACTAGCACCACCATATATATAATCTTAACATACTGACAGACATATTTTTCTGCTAAGAATATTTTTTCTTTTCTTTTTCCTTATTTTTTAAATGCCCAATCTTTGTTTGAATACCATCACTCATCATTATAAACATATTGTTTAAGAATATTTCTTACTTTCCCAGAGGTAGATGAAAAATTATCGACTAGTAGAAAAGGGAGAAACTTATGAACTGCCTGAGGGGTAACAATGATAAAGATCATAGTTTTAAGAGTCGTTCAAGGAAGACTAGTGGATATTGATAGGACTCAAAGAAAATGATGAGAACTTTATTCAGTAAGTACTATCTGCCTTGGATCGTTTGTGATGCTGTAATAAAATTCTAGAGACTGTGCAACTTGGAAACAACTGAAATGTATTTCTCAAGGTTCTAGGGTCTGGAAATCTGAGGCCAGAGTACCCACATGGTCAAATGAGGGTCCTCTTCTGGGTTACAGGCTTCTCCTTGTATCCTCGCATGACGAAGGGGCTAGAGATCTCCATGGAGCCTTTTTATAAGGGCATTAATCTCATTCATGAGAATTCTACTCTAAATTACTAATTTTTGGTCCATTTGGCGGTCATACTGATATCATCTTCATTGTATATCATGCTTTTGCCTTGCTCTTAATTTATTATCAGGTTGAGTTAATATTCAATCATTGTATTTAGAATTAATGGTGATGGAAGAGTTGTTTGGTGTTAGATATTAACAATTTTGCATGTGTCCACATTTACATGGAGAACATCAAAGGTACCACTGAAATTATACAATAATTTCTTACGCAGTAAATGCAGATGGCTCTCTGAATTATCATCAGTACTTTGCTGTTAAACTGGTTCTATCCACCAGTGTGTGTATCGTCTGCCCTGTCAAGCACTGCTCCAAGAGCACAACTTGATTTGTATCTATTGGGAAGATAACAAAATCAATGCATGGAAGTCAAGTGTAAATTAGTTGTTTCCTACTGCCCTTTAACCTGTGTAGTAGAGAACTAAGGACTACATGCCTGTGTAGAACTGGCTCAAACCCTCTCTCCTCTGTTGCTCTCCCAGCATTTTCACACCTTCTGCCATCTGGAATGTTCTGTCATTCGTCTACCTCTCTTTAGGCAGTGGGATCTACAGCATGCTTGGAATATCTGTGTTCTTATATTAAACTGTCATTTACCCTACTTTCCAAAAGTATAGCCAAATATATCTGATCTGATGCTAAGGGTGGAAACAAAAAGCGTAACACATATGAACAGAAAAATGCCAGTGTATGAAGCCAGAAGCCACTCAGGACATGTTCTCCTTTGTCCCAGCTGGTCTCTGCAGCTTCCTCTATAATGTCAGGAGTTTCCAAATATAAACTTGCAATTATCATTCCCTCTACTCAGAAATCATCAGTGAGCTTCATTGCCTCCTGTGTCAAGTACAAATAGCATACAGAGGTCAGAGTCCAGTAACCTTCATAAAATGTTTGTTTCCTTCCAATCTCATCTCTCATTGTGTAAAACTTTTGAGTCAAAGGGCTGAAGTGGAGCATGCCTTTGTTCCTGCTGTGTTCCAGAGTGAAATATGCTTTTGATTCTGAAGTTATTATGTAAATTCTAACTATACAAGGTCCATTATCAAGTGCTACTTTCTCAGTGAAGCCTTGTAACATTCACAGACCACAATGCTTCTTTCACTGGCACCATTCATGATCTTTTTCATATACGCTGACAGTCCACTAACTTGCTAACTCCTTACTCTACTGCGTAACTTTATGAATTCCTAAGGCTCAGGTGGTAATGAATACTCATTAAATGTGCCTGATGATAATGACAGCAATGATTTTGATAAGGATTATGGCCTGGAATGTGTATTGGTTTGGAATAAAAAATGGTCATATATTTAGAGGAACTATGTTGAAAAAACTAAAAAACATAGCTCACTGATGGGAAAGTTCATTTAAAAAAATATGTATTGGTTATTCAAATTTGTAATTTTTAATATATTTGTCTATTAAGATATTTTATTCTGGTATTTATTACACTTACACATGGAAGAGGCTAATGGAATTCAATGATGCATGATATGTATGTCATATATTTTACAGTTCAACATATATTTAATACAAACTTGCCATGATATTCATATCCTTAACATTTCTTTTACAATTTTGTTCCTATGATAGTTGTGCTTAAAATATCATAAGATATAATTGCATGTATGCCATGGATCCCTGTATTAAAGAATGTGAAAAAATTAATATATCAGTGTTAGATTTTTCGAAGTGTTCATAGTGTGGGGTGGCCCAGTTCTTTTGTGCTAAATCTTTTAGAAATTATCCAACTCCACTGAGGTGGAATCTAGTTCTCTTTCTCCTCTAATCTAAACCCCAGGGCCACTGTTATATGAGCATTTTATCCTGCTAAATTAAGAAGCCCATCCTTGTTGTTTTGTGTGTACTTTATTTAGGCCATCAGCAGACAAAATGGAAATTGTATTTCGTAACCCACAGTGTGGTCCACAGGGGAAATGAGGAGTTGATAAGTATATATCCAGTACACTTACTCAAAGTGATAATTAAAACTGGAGCACAGAAATGCAGAAGGAAACTTGGAACGAAATTGTCAATCTAAAAATTGTCAATTTAAAAATCTTGCCTAATTTTTTCTGCAAACCGTGGTTCCCAATAATCTATCACAGACCCACCTCTGTCCACCTGGGTTCAAATTAGAAGAAGGGGAAAAAAAACATAGAAAATGTGTCTGTATGCAGGGAGCCCTGCTGGTGCCACAGTAGTTAAGATAGTATTGGCATTGCCCCCATTACCTTCTAGGATAAAAAATTAGCTAAGAGGTCAAATACATGGGTGGGTTCATGTTTATATTAATTAGTTAATCTATTAAATTATTTTTTGATTCAGATGGAAAACTGTATTCTTCCACTTTAAAGACCACCTTGAAATAGTTATTTCAAATGTTTTTTGCTCAAATACAACCTGCCACGCTTCCTCCAGAAGCTAGGCTGTGATATATGGCTGTGTCCAATCTTTGTCTTTCCGGTTTCTGCATCTTAGCATTCTACTTTAAGAAATAAAATTCTATAATTATTGAATTGCGAAAATAAAGAGAACATATGTTGATCAATTTCTGTCATACATTTTTATTTCCTGACTTCACATTCAGGTTTTTTTTCTCAACTGTCAAGCAAATACTATAGAAAGTAATCTTTGTTGCAGCATCCCAAAACATTTTTTTAGCCATATGTATACTGTTGAAATGGAGAAGGCAATGGCACCCCACTCCAGTCCTCTTGCCTGGAAAATCCCATGGATGGAAGAGCCTGGTGGGCCGCAGTCCACGGGGTTGCTAAGAGTCGGACACGACTGAGCAACTTTACTTTCACTTTTCACTTTCATGCATTGAAGAAGGAAATGGCAACCCACTCCAGTGTTCTTGCCTGGTGAATCCCAGGGACGGGGGAGCCTGGTGGGCTGCCGTCTCTGGAGTCACACAGAGTCAGACACGACTGAAGCGACTACGCAGCAGCATACTGTTGAAAACATCTAAAATAGTTAAAAACTGAGAAATGATTTAGATACATATCTCTGGGTTTAAATCTGGACTTAACACTAAGTGGTCTTAGGCATATTACTGAAATTGTCTAAGTTTTAATGTCTTCATCTAAAAAATGGGAATAAAAATAATACTTAAGCTTAGACACTTTTGTGAAATTTTAATACATAAGCAGAGCTTGTCCCAGTACTCATCCCAAAGTAAGTGCTTGATAAATGACAACTCTTAACAAAATATCAGGTACCCAAAAAAGTAGTTGAGCAATAAAACAAAGCTTCCAAATAAGCATTCTCAAAACCAAAGTGGTACAATGAATTAAATGAACATGTAATAAAATTATTTTTGTCCAATGTAGGTATGTAAGAACTTTGTAGATGTTTACTCTTCTCCTGGATGTATAATGTAAAACACCTTTAGAAATTTTTTTCTGAGACTAACTCCAGTACTTTGGCCACCTCATGCGAAGAGTTGACTCATTGGAAAAGACTCTGATGCTGGGAGGGATTGGGGGCAGGAGGAGAAGGGGACGACCGAGGATGAGATGGCTGGATGGCATCACTGACTCGATGGATGTGAGTCTGAGTGAACTCCGGGAGTTGGTGATGGACAGGGAGGCCTAGCGTGCTGTGATTCATGGGGTTGCAAAGAGTCAGACACGACTGAGCAACTGAACTGAACTGAAGTACAGGGTAAAGCATTAAATGTGGATACACCAGGGTCAAGATATAAACTATTCATTTAAAAGACTGTGTATTTACTGTGGTGGGTCATGCCCAGGGTACTATATTCTAGAAGACAAAGAGAGGGAGAGGTGGATAGAGAGGTTGATTGCCCCAGAGATCAAGTGTTTAGGAAAAATAGTAGATAAAATCTTGGCACTTAAAATTACCTGGACAGTGAAGCCTATCAGCAGTGTCCTAATATACAAGAAGCTTCAGAACAACCAGCATAATTGCCTGTAGTATCTGCTGCTGAGCCACATGCTGCTGCTAGAAAAATCTTTCCTCCCACACTGGACATCAGGGAGGTGAAGCCGTGCTTAAGACCAGCAGAACAGCCTCATGAACTGCATGCCGGGGTTATTCTCAGTATATGTTCACCTTGTAAACCAAAGAAAAAATATTATAATAACCCCAACAGATTATTACAGTATGGATCCCATATTCACAAAGCCATTTACCTTTACAGGTCACTATTAAGCACCAGTATGTTTTAAAACATGCTTTCAATGAGACTGATCCTATCAGATGCTAAGTAGCCATTATCAAGGTTATTGAGAGACACTCACCCCTATTCAAAGGACAGGTTTCTGACCCAGATGTACACACGTGAGACATGTGTAAATTAGGCAATTTATCAAACGCGCTGTAAGTGGTGTATGCATGCGTGTGTGCATGCTAAGTCCCTTCAGTTGTGTCCAACTCTTGTGACCCTATAGACCGTAGCCCACAAGGCTCTTCTGCCCATGGGATGCTCCAGGCAAGAATACTGGAGTGGGTTGCCGTGCCCTCCTCCAGGGGATCTTTCTGACCCAGGGATTGAACCCATGTCTCTTACATCTCCTCCGTTGGCAAGCAAGTTCTTTCCTACCAGCACTACCTGGGGAGCCCATGTACGGTATATAAATACCCTTTATACACCATTTGCTGTAGAAAGTAATCCTACTGTAAATCTTTGTGTTTAATCCATGCTTTCACAGATATATAGAGAATCTAAAACTTTCAAGTTTTAGAAGAAAGAACAGGAGCTAAGAGATATTGAATACTTACACTGTGTCAAGCAATAACCCACGTTTTGATTGTTTATACTATTTAATTCTCACCAAAACACTATTTAAAAGTACAAAATTAAAGTTGAGAGAGTCAAGTCACTTGTTCAAGGTGACATATACTTGCATAGGTTATCTGTCTGTTTATCCAACACACTCGTGAGATTTGAAAGGCAGGTGGATCTGATTTTCAGCACTTACTGTTCTTTATGCCTGTTGCTTTCAACCTGTGAGTTGTAGATATTTAGAGGAATATCAGATTTAGTACACATATGGATCCCTCCCAACAAGCATATTCTGGGAACTAAGTAAGTAGTTTGTCTTCATGTTAGACCATTTATTGCATATAGGTGTTATGATAAATAAAACACAAATCCACCTAAAACATGTCTGCCATATAGACTATTTAGTCAATATTTTTGTTTCATTCAACATGCAGTAAAAGTTAGAACTACTAAAATTGGAAGTTCCATGAAAGGTTTGACATTTAAAATGAATTTTTCAAAATAGGGGAGCCTATTAAGCTGTATGTAAATAGAGACACACTTTTGAAATTTTAACCTCTCCAAATGTGAAATAAACACAAACATTAATAGTTTCAGAACAGTTACCCAAACATGGCCAGATTCTGGTGTGTGATGCTCCCACAAAGCGTTCTGCAGGCTCCAGGGTTGGAGTGGGCTTGGAACTGGGCCCAAGAAGAGCGTCTGCAGCTGCCAATCCAATGGCTGCCTGCACCGGCCTTGCTAACAGGAGAGTGTCTTGTCAGGCTTTACAATTTTATTAACAGAGAGTTAATAAACAGAGAGTGAGAGGCAGCATCAGGGCTACTCGCTTGATGACTAAAGCACAATGTCTCATCCTGCTGTTGTTGCTCAGTCGCTAAGTTGTGTCTGATTCTTTGCAGCCCCATGGACTGCAGCTCGCCAGGCTCCTCTGTCCTCCACTGTCTCCTGGAGCTTGCTTAAATTCATGTCCTTTGAGTCGGTGATGCCATCCAACCATCTCATCCTCTGTCGTCCTCTTCTTCTGCCATCAATCTTTCCCCACATCAGGGTCTTTTCTGGTGGCCAAAGTATTGGAGCTTCAGCTTCAGCATCAGTCCTTCCAGTGAATATTCAGGGTTGATTTCCTTTACAATCGACTGGTTTGATCTTCTTACAGTCCAAGGGACTCTCAAGAGTCTTCTCCAGCACCAGAATTTGAAAGCATTAGTTGTTCAGCGCTCAGCCTTCTTTATGGTCCAACTCTCACATCTGTATGTGACTACTGGAAAAACCATAACTTTGACCATATGGACCTTTGTCAGCAAAGTGATGTCTGCTTTTTAATACACTGTCTGGATTTGTCATAGCTTTCCTTCAAAGGAGCAAACGTTTTTTAATTTCCTGACTGCAGTCACTGTATATTGGCCTATTTCTACTTTTTCTGGTGCATTCCCATCGTTCCTCTTTTGACCAAAAGAGGACTTTTTTTGATCTAAAGCTTGAGGCACTGCAAAATATCATGTTATTGGAGAATTTGACTCCATGGGGTATCATGGTTATCCCAACTTAGTCGGAGTGTGTTCTTTTATAAGGCCAGGATGGTTCTATAGCAAATGAGAGTTTATGAAAGGTATGTTATTGCATCAGTATAATTAATAGCATTTTCATGGTCCCAAATAGTTAATACACTTCGTGGAACTTCTCACTTAGCACAAGAATAATGACTCAAGACACTGGGGAGAGACAGGAACAATACGTTTAGTTTTTATTTTATTTCAATAATTGTTTTGGTTTTCTTTTTGACCTCTATCATGCAGCTAATGAAGTTAGTGATTTGGGGTCTAGGTAAACATTTTGCTTGATGTACTATTGTGATAATTAAAATGACTGTTTTAGTACAGCTTTTTTGGAGTTATTTGAAACTAAAACTCTTTTTCTTTTCTTTTTTTTTTTTCTCTTATTCTGTGTGAGATTGAAAATGTCTATCAACACATTCTAGGATCTGTTAATCTGCTTTTGGAGAAACCTGCCTGCCACTGCTTTTTAAAATCAGCGGTCAGCTACTTACTGACTGTAAAACATTATTTTCATCAGCATCTACTTAGGAGTTTTATTGTTTGCTCTTAAAATACTCATACGTGCTCCCAGACATTTCTCCATCCTTCAGACCCTTTGTCCTCTTAACTCTGACCACACAATAAATCAAGAGAGGTTGAGAACTGGAAGTCCCAGGTGGGAATTCTTCTTTTTTGCTTGCTTTTTTGTTTGTTTAAATAAACGGAAACTACCTGTAGCCTTGTTGGATGGTAGAGGAAGACTGATTTTTCTGTTAATACTCTCTCAACCCACTCCAGTATCATTGCCTGGAAAATCTCATGGACAGAGGAGCCTGGTGAGCTGCAGTCCATGGGGTCGCAAAGAGTCGGGCATGACTGAGCAACTAACAAGATAACAAGATAAACTACAGAAACAAGAGAGTTTACAGTAGCTTAAAATCACTTTGCTGTACAGCAGAAACTAACACAACATTTTAAATCAACTATGCTTGAATTAAAAAAGGCTTCTGATGAAGTTTTTAGTTGCCAGTTGCACTCAGTATGAGATGCCTGACACCAGGGACTAGATGGGATGATCTTAGAGCAATAGTCTTCATGTCCACATTTTCATTAAGATAGAGTTCTTACTACTTCTGCACGCAGACTTGATGAGTCTTATTACTTGTCAAACACAAATTTGGTATGATTGTAGGCCTCCTTTTGCTGTCCTTCACTTTGAAATCCTCTCTCTTTTAAGTGAAATCTACTGCCACATTATCTAAATTTAAACCTACATTTAATATATTTTTAGAACTGCTTTTATCTGAAAGCATAATTTCCATTTTTTAGTACATCATTTTAAAATACACAGATGAAGGATTCTTTATACACGTGAGTGATTGATAGATAGCTAATGAAAGTCTGTTCACTATTTGTTACATGTGTAACACCCATTTCAGGTGAGAAGAGTTAAACTTGTGCAACAGAGTCAGAAAAACACTTTTGTTTTAGTCCAGGCTTCTTGGGATTAAATTATCACCAAGGAAAATGTCTCACATATTACAATAAGTGCAAAATTTAGAAAACTTAAACTAGTCATATTCGCAGACATAGCACAGCCCAAAGACTATCTATCACCAAGGGTCTTGTGGTTTGCAAAAAAAAAAAAAAAAAAATTAGCTAATTTTACTGCACAAATGTTTAGTTTGTCAAGCATTTCCTTTTATATTTGAAAATGAACTTTGATTCATTTGTGTTGAGAAGTATAAGTCAAGCATTAAAAGTCCCACTTTTTGTAGATAATAATTTAATTTCTTGCCCTCATAATTCGGTTTGACATGTGTTTGAATTTATTAGAATAATTCCTCAAACTGAAAAAGAAAGCCTGCTGCTAATCCTTTCAAATCTCTGGAAGTTTTTCAAATTCCAATTCCCTGAATACAGCTCACAAAAATAATTATTGGTGAAGAAAGTCATGGTTATTGTTTGATGCAGTAAGTGATCACTGTGTTTACAGAATCTTAGTAGAATCTTGGAGAGGGAGAGGAAAAGAAAAATGAGATTTTGGAAATGTTTGAGCAGGAGCTTGGTTAAGATTGGGCAAGTTGGTGACCTAATGGTTGGAGGTTGGTGGACATGACAAGGCAAGGCTTCCAAAGTATCTTGTAGAGACTTGAGAATATTGAGCTGTTCTGTATTACTGGTCCTGTACTTGTAGAAAGCAAAAAGTAAAGTTATTTGTACTTTTACCTCTCTAGGTTAAGAGTTATCTAAAATAGTAAAGATATGTTAACTTATCCAGTAAGCTGTGGAGGTATATATGGTTTTGGCTGCAATTTGAATATAGTGGCCATACCACCAACCAGCGAACAGAGCCATGACACACACACACACACACACACATACACACACACACACACACACACACATATATATTTATTGCAAGGAATTATAGGCAAAAATCATAGTTTTAAATTTAAGAGCTGAAGTCACTATAAATAATCTGATATTTTTATTAAGCATTTGATTATATAGTCCTTTTAAAATTATCATCCATAAAAACCAAAATTATTTTGAAATTGTATTCAGTATCTAAAACCACGGTTGTTGTTTAGACACAAATCATGTCTGACTCTTCGCAACCTCAGGACAGCAGCATGCCAGGCTTCCCTGTTCCTCACCATCTCCCGGAGTTTGCCCATATTCATGTCCATAGAGTTGGTGGTGCCATCCAACCATCTCATCCTCCGTGACCCTCTTCTTCTGCCTACAATCATTCCCAGCATCAGGGTCTTTTCCAGTGAGTTGGCTGTTCACATCAGGTGGCCAAAATATTGGGACAGTAAAGGAAAGAAAAAAAAAAAAAAAATCAGCCCTACCTAATGCCAGGAAGACTAAAAATACTGTACTATAAGAAGGCAGAAATTTAACTTAACCTGTAGTGTGCATAATTTTTAAATTATAATAAAACATAGTTTCTAATGGAAATTATAGAGAGGAAGAGAAATATATTATAATTTTTGTTCTTCCTTTTTTATTTTCTGGATAATCAGCATATGAGAGACAGATGCCTGTTTTACTCTTTGGCCCACACTTAATATTTCCATAAATATTTTCCCACTTTTCTTTCATTAACATCTCACTTTCTTGATTTGCACAAGGTCTTATAATGTATGCCTGATAGCTGTATTTTTATCTCCATTGAGTAGATAACAGAATTATTTTTCAAAGAGGATATGGGTCTGGCAAAAGACAACTAATAAAGGTAGACCCACGCCTTGAACCTAGATCTTCTGACTTGGAATGCTTCTTTTTCACTAAGGGATTTATTAACCATTATTTTTTCAGACTTCATTGACTGTTCTGGTTTTTAAGAAGTACAATTCAGAAAGTTCTGTATGAGGTACTAGTGGATTTTTCCAATATGAAATGATTTGTTGCCAGCAGGTAATTTAAACAGAATCAGAACTAGGTAAGCATGTGAAAAGACAGGAAAAATTCCCCCTCTTCCCTCATCCTCAGTAAGCTCTGTCTCCTTTTTCTCCTCATTGCCTCCTATTATCATCCCATGGAAAATTTCCTCCAGAGGAAACCATCTGAAATTCATTGATATTAATTTTTAAAAGAGCAATAATGACCACTAAAAGTATTAAGTTCTGACCCTTCTCCCTTCCACTGGGATTTTTGTATTCCAAGTAATTAGGTAGAGGAATACTGTTTTAATTGTCAATGAGAGCCTGTGGGTTTTTTGTCTTTTGTTTTTAATTTAAGCCAAGAGGTTTATCATTTTCTAGCACATCTGTGATGAGACGTGTATTCCATACACACTGGATTTTTAGAGTAGCAGTTTCTGTTCCATTTTCTCATTGGAATAAAGGAACTTCCTGCCTTATCAGATGCAGGAAGACAAAATAACATATATGCTCTCATACTTTCTGATTCTGTACAGCCATAGCACAGCACATAACTGTAAAGGGAAAGCTTACTCTAAGCTCCTTCTCTGTTGACTGGCACATCTGGATGTTCATTGTCCAAATGTTTCATTCTTTCACTCAAAAAATGATTGAGTCCCTACCATGACCTAATTCTATGCACTTGGGATTCTGTTGTGAACATAACAGGCAGGTATCCCTGCCTTCATAGAACTTGTATTTTGTGGTTTTCCCCAAAATCAAATGCCCAAAAATAAGCCTCCAGTTTCATCTTTGATTAATTTAGAAAACAGATTCAAAATCTGTTTTAAGAACAGAAGATAAATAGATCACAATGTATCATTTAATTGTTTATTTTATTAATATTAGCTGGTGTTTGAAATACAAAGATGTATAAGGCAGTGGTTCTTCCTCTGAGTGGAGAAGACACAGGTAGAAATAAAAATAGTACAATATATAAGTATAATAATGCAAGAAGTCTTCTTTGGTTACCCAAGCTAAAGTGAACTTTTGTCCATTTAGTGCCTTACCTGTCCTGGTTTCCTTCTTTATTTTCCACTCATCACTCTCCATGTATTCTGTATTTCATGTATTTGCATGTTTCTTGCTTGAATTCCTATGAGAGGTAAGCCACATGAGGTCAGATTTCCTGGCTAGGGCGTTTCACTGCTGTACCCTCAGCTTCTGGAGCAGTACCTGATACAAACAGGTGCTCTATAAACAGTTTCTTCCAAAAAAAATGTAGGAATTGTGGAAATTATCATCTGAATGAGTTTGGTCTTTATCCTGTATCCACAGAGATCCTAAGTGTTTTTAAACAAGATCAGTGTAGTAGGGAGACAAGCAGTAGCAAGGCTGCTACAGAAGAGGAGGATTTTGGAGGCAGGGACTGTTAAGAGCTAAAAATAAGGAGAGATATTTAGCTCCTGTTCCAGCTCTTTGCTAATTTTGACTCTGTAGGGAAACACTGTCTGTATCAACTCATAAGAATTACCATATCTTGCATGTAAACACAAAGGTTTCATTCAGAACACGTAAGTCCTGAAAGAGTTAACCCACTGAACAAAGTGTTAAATGAATTTTCCAGATGTACCTGGAAAGTAGCTCGAACAAGGGGCGATTCTGGCTCAGTATGTAACAGAATGGGGTTAAGAGAACTGTGTAAGGCTTGAAAAAGAGAGAATCAGAGAAATTAGAAATAAAAGGGGCTATTAGATCATGTTGTCCATCGCCTACCAAGGCAAATTGTTGCTGACAGTGTATTACAGCTTTACTCTTTGCAGTAGATTTTTACAGGCTTCCCAGGAGAGATTTCTTACCTGTCCAGAATAATGAATGGGATGATTTTTTTTCCCAGCATCTCACCACTAGAAAGCATAGCTTTTCACTGACACTGGTTTTTACTGGTTTAGAGAGCATGGTGCAGCCTAGCATCCTTTTCTAACAGCTTTGTGTGTTTGTAGGTACAAAATAGAGTCTGGACTGTTGGAAAGAGAAGTTCACAAGATTTCTCTCTCTTTTGTTTAGCACAATTATTTTTTTTATATAAGATGAAATATACTTAACTTGAGTGCCATGTATTGAGGAGGAGGTCCATGAACTTGAAGAATCATTAAAAACTGAAAAATGTGAAACTCTTTGGATGATTAATTCAATTATTTTATTTTATTGGATCCTATGTATAAAATGCTAAAACACACACACACACACAACCATTAGCCTGATGCATTTTATTAAAATTTACTGTGTTTTCTCTTAATTCATTTAACAATTGTCCTACCCACCCCCCTACCCCATCCCCAACTGCCATAACAAGGAATTCTCTATTGTGTAGATGAATCCTTAGGCTTCTCGAAAGGTTAAGGAAGGTGCTCAGGCATCTAATGGTCCTGCCAGGAGAACCTGCAGCTCTAACTCGTCTTCCTGTGCTTTGTCTTATCCACTGCTTCTGGGGAGAAAGAGACTGTAGAACCACAGTGCTGGAAAACCTATCATGGTTACTTATCATAATCACTTGTAATGGCTTTTTAATTGGATCACTTGAACTCTTATCAGAAAATCAATTTTATGTCCTTTTCAACATGAAACATTATTACAATCAAATCCATTTTTTTAAAAAAGATAAATATCTACATTCCACTTCCAGAGTACCACAACTAAATCTAAAAATAGCTGAAATGGTAAACAAAAGCTTGCCTTGTTACTCATAAGCTATTTTAACTGATGGTAAAACATGAGTCTTAGATTCTTTAATCTGGCTGTCTTTCACAGATAACTTATTTATAAAATCTGTATCAGGATTTCCAAATGGTAATTTAGATTTTTTAACAATCTGTAGAATGCTAGCTGTTTTTTTTTAATTAAAAAATTAGTTTTTTTAAACTTGTGAATCACTTATTTATTAGAGTGGGGCTTCCCAGGTTGCTCTAGTGGTAAAAGAACCCACTTCCTAATGCAGGAGACATGGATTCAATCCCTGGGTTGGGAAAATCTCCTGGAGTAGGAAATGGCAACCCACTCCAGTATCCTTACCAGGGAACTCCCGTGGACAGAGGAGCCTGGCAGGCTACAGTCCTTAGAGTCTCAAAGAGGAACACACGACTGTACACAGACAGAACAAGGCACCAATTATTAGAGTCTTTGGAGACTAGTGAGTCTGTATCTACAATTTCACTTCAGGGAAAATAATGATGATTCAAAGGGTTAAAAATTCCAGCATCTACAAGTTAGAAAATAGTCCATGAAATGGAGTGGGTTGGTTTGGGGGCAAAGTAGAAAGCTGATGGAATTGCTGGTGTTTACACTAATCATACTATGGATCAGGCGCTCTTCTGTTTGGTTTATAGATATTCATTTACTCTATCTCCGCAACAACCTGAATGAGTGGTCTAATTATCATCCCCATTTCAAGGCCAAGAAAGCAGAGGCAGAGAGAAGGGAAGCAACTTGCCTGAGGAACACAGCTAAGGGTGGAACCAGAGATAAGCCCCCTGTTTGTCCTCTTCGCAGCTGCACAGTAGGGCCTCTGCTCAGCCCCCAGCATGGGGTATGAAACCAGTTCGTCACTTCTGTGTTTTTAATAGAAGCCAGAAACCCAGATTTTTTTTCTTTTTAGTTAAAATATAATTGACATGCAACATTATATAGGCATACTTCACTTTATTGCAGTTTGCATATTCTTTTTTTTTTTCTTTGTTTTACAAATTGACAGTCTGTGGCAACCCTGTATTACTAGATAATGGTTCACATTTTTTTAGCTGTATTCTTTTAATTAAGGTCTGTACATTTTTTTTTTTTTTAAGCCATCAGCTATTGCACACTTAATATGCTGTCGTGGTGGCTCAGATGGTAAAGAATCTGCCTGCATTGCAGGAGATCAGGGTTTGATCCCTGGGTCTGCAAGATCCCCTGGAGAGGGAAATGGCAACCCACTTCAGTATTCTTGCCTGGAAAATCCCATTGACAGAGGAGCCTGGCAGGACACAGTCCATGGGGTCTTAAAGACTAAGACACGACTGAAGCAACTTAGCACACAGCGCACATAGTGTAAACATAACTTTTATATGCACCGGGAAACCGAAAAATTTATATGTCTCACTTTATTGCCCCATCCATTTTCTTTTGGTGATCCAGAACTGAACCCACACTACCTTCTGAGGTCTGCCTGGTTTTAGGTGTGCTGCATACTAATTCAATATTTGTTTATGTTGTAAAATGATCCCAATGTCTAGTTAACATCCATCAACCGTACACAGTTACAGACTTTTTTCCTTATGAGAACTTTTAAGATTTGCTCTCTTAGCAACTTTCAAACAGACAAGTTTTATAGGAAATTCATAATTTTTAAATGCTAGCAACTAGTGACAAATACTTTAAAATAATGTGGGTCCAACAGAAAGCGTCTGCTGGCTAGCTTTGGCAGGCAAACCTCTAATTTTTGACCTCGGCTTGATGCATAAAGAGCACATGATGAAGATTGGCAGATTTCCTGGAAATTTACCAGACAGGCCAATTTTCATTTGTCACCTCTCAGGGCTCTCGCAGTGCCCTCACACACATCAGAATCCATCTTCTGTCTGTGAGCACAGGCCAGTGAGGGGCTTGCTGGTCAAAGAGATTTGTAAAGTGCAGGCAGAGTGTATTTCAGTGGACCTTTGAAAAACCCCCAGGACTTGAAAATAGAAGCAGATTCAGACGTGAATGGACATAGTGGCATGCTTCTGTCCACGGCACGTTCTCAAGCAGGATGCACGCTGATGGGACAATGAAAGGCCTCTTTACTGCAGAGCAGCTAAAAACATTGTCTGGAAATTACCCCAGAATTGAAGCAGACACTTGAAATCAAGGCCAAGACCAAAATGCATGTCCTATTACACTCTCCCAGCCAGTTAATAAGGTCATGATTTGAACAGGATGAATCTAGTTGGATATACCTCTCCCCTCAGATCAGGAACACACACACACACACACACACAAACTGAGACTAATATGCCATATTTTTAAATTATAAAATTGTTGACCTAAATCTTAATGGTTTACTTACTAAGAAATATTGCTATAATGATCTAAGATTCTCAATAGATGTTTAAAAAAAAATAAAACTGTGGCGGATTCATTTTGATATTTGGCAAAACTAATACAATTTGTAAAGTTTAAAAATAAAATTAAAGAAACTGCTTATAATATTATTTAATGTGTATTCATTTATCACTTAATTCTAGGGTCAAATAATTTGTTTAGTCATTTAAGCTTCATAATGGTGCTAAAAGGTCACACAGGATTTGCCCAAATTTATAGAACTACAAAGAGGATTAAACTGAGACCTTCTGATACCACATTACACTGACTTAACTACTCATTACAAAGGTTACAAAATAAGCAACATTTGCCAAATAAAAGAATCACAAACAGCACCTTGACTTAAACATGGACAAATTGATAATGACCAGTTATTCATTTGAACTAATAACTGGTTTAGTATTTTTTCTAATACAAAGAATAGTAAATACAGCAAGAAGAAAATTTATATTTATTTTAAGCAATAATATCTATTCTTCGAAGATGAGGTTAATAAGAGAAGTGAGTTTTAGGTAATCTTAAAACAGTGGGGAAAAAAAAAAAGCAATATTCTTGGCTTCCTTTAGATTATACTGTAGTCATATAACAATAAGACTCATTTTTTTTTCTTTTCTGTTTTGACTTAGTGAGAATGGCCAATTTTAAACAGTGAAGTTTCAGTATAGTTTGTAACATTTTTTTAAGGTATTTAAATTTTACCAAGGTAAATTGAAATTTAATTCATTTACAAGTTATAATTTCTCTATTCTTTCTTTACTTTCTTTGTGAGACATGGTTTCTAATTTTATTAGTTGAGTTGATTGTGTAAGATTTCAGTAGAGATCAGTAGAGTGTGCAGTGAGCAAAACTTGTTCTCAGTGGTTGGCAGATACATGGAAGATTGTTCTTGTTCAAGATCTAGAACAACAAATGTTGAGACACTGTATCTTCAGAATAAATGCATATTTCCAGTTCTGGCCTTGAGGAAGAGAATAAGCCAAATCACTTTTTTCAAGTGATTTTTGCTCTATAATCTAATCTTCCTACCATATTGTAAGCATTTTGACAGCAGAGACTGAGTCTTATTTATCTCTAATTTTCTATCCCAACTCCTGCCACACTACCTACACTGTAATGCTGTAGTTGACGAATGGATGAATGATTAAAAAATGAATGGAGAGAGAGAAAGAGAGATCCTATTCTTGCCTGGGAAATCCCATTGACAGAGGAGTCTAGTGGGGTACAGTCCATGGGATCACAAAAGAGCTGGACATGACCAAGCAGTTAAACAACAACAAAAATGCTTTCACTACTTATCTAGCTAGATGGTAAGTATCATGATCAGGGGTGGATAGATACATCATCAAGGCCACCCCATAAGAACTTCTTGTGTTTTTTTCAGGAGTATCCCATCTGCTCCCTGCCCCTCCATGCTGTTCAAGCACACAGGGCTTTCTTTCATTCACCCTCCTTTTTCAAGAATCCCCTCTCAGAAAAATAAGCAACATCTTTTGAATAAGTCCAAGTATAAACTTCATGCAAATTTGAATTGACTAAGGATATATGATAACTCATTTTTGTCTTCTTCCAAAAGAAGGACAGATGTTGGAGGGAAAAAAGGCAACAGAGCCTTCCCAGAAAAAACCTGAAACATTCTGAGGGAAGGAGCATGGTGAAGGGAAGTGGAGAGGGAGGCGTGTGTGGGAAGATGAGAATAAATAAAACGGGGTTTGTAAATGCTAAGTTTAACTCAGCAAAGTCACCTACTGAGGTTTATATTAAGCTTGTATCTCAATATTGGGGAAAAAAAATTCTGGAGAGACTGAAAGGTACTTTGTTCTCCCTACCAGCTAGCAGCCTTCATCCTATACCAGGCCTTTCATTTTTTAAGATCAGGGTCCACAAGGCATTTAAATATCATTTTGTGAGAAAGAGAAAGACAAAGAGTAATGAACTTTGGTTTAAAGTTTGGGGTAGTTGGTATGAATCTCCAGAACCTTCAGGAAAGGAAGTGGGTTATCTTCTCATCATGGCAAGTTGTGCTCTCTGCACCCTGAGTAGCAGGACACAATTTGTCATAGTTCATTGGGGGTGGAAGTGGAGGAGGAAGGCAAGAAAGGATAAAAGGAGAAGAAAGAGAAATCTAGTGCTTCCCATCTGTTCACATACTGATTTCTCCATTGTACTAAATTTCATAGTATGTGGGAAAGCAAGGGGAGTATTTTCTTGATTTTACGGAAAAGAGAATGGAAGAACCTAGAAATTAAGAAAATTACGTAAGGTCTCACAGCTGGTCAGTGACAACTAGATATAAAATCCAGTTTCTTTAACATTAACTTCAGGACTATTTTCAACAAAACATACTGGTTATACTATTTTAAAATATTTGACTACAAATAATATAAGCAAAGTAAAAGTAAAGACACAATTAAAAAGCCATCCAGAGAGTTCAGCCAATAGTCATAGGTTTGAAAAATACTCTGATCAATACTGTAAAGATGGTGAGAAATTTTTCCTTCACCTAAACTGTGCCATATTATTTCCATAGTTCACAATCTGTTAACTCAAAAAAAAAAAAAAAATCATTCACAGATATTAAAGATTTCAATTTGATAGATGACATATAAAGCCTATACATGCCACTAGACTTTATAACTCAATATGTAGTAAAACATGGGGTTTGTTGTCAAAAGACCTCTTTTCACTCCCTATGTGTGTGACCTTGGACAAATGTCCTTTTTAGCAAATGGTGACTAAAAAAAGAAAAAAGAGTGCTTGTATGGTCATTGTGGGAATTAAGAGAAATAATCTGAAACATACAAGTAGGATCACTGCATATTAAGATATGCAAACAGACAGGATCATGGTTTTATGCCCACCTAAAGGTCCGTCAGGTGGTCTGGTATTCCCATCTCTTTCAGAATTTTCCACAGTTTATTGTGATCCACACAGTCAAAGGCTTTGGCACCTTGACCTGCCTCTTGAGAAACCTATATGCAGGTCAGGAAGCAACAGTTAGAACTGGACATGGAACAACAGACTGGTTACAAATAGGAAAAGGAGTACATCAAGGCTGTATATTGTCACCCTGCTTAATTAACTTCTATGCAGAGAACATCATGAGAAACGCTGGGCTGGAAAAAGCACAAGCTGGAATCAAGATTGCCAGGAGAAATATCAATAACCTCAGATATGCAGATGACACCACCCTTATGGCTGAAAGTGAAGAGGAACTAAAAAGCCTCTTGAGGAAAGTGAAAGTGGAAAGTGAAAAAGTTGGCTTAAAGCTCAACATTCAGAAAACAAAGATCATGGCATCTGGTCCCATCACTTCATGGGAAATAGATGGGGAAACAGTGGAAACAGTGTCAGACTTTATTTTGGGGGGCTCCAAAATCACTGCAGATGGTGACTGCAGCCATGAAATTAAAAGGCGTTTACTCCTTGAAAGGAAAGTTATGACCAACCTAGATAGCATATTCAAAGCAGAGACATTACTTTGCCAACAAAGGTCCGTCTAGTCAAGGCTATGGTTTTTCCAGTGGTCATGTATGGCTGTGAGAGTTGGACTGTGAAGAAAGCTGAGCACCGGAGAATTCATGCTTTTGAACTGTGGTGTTGGAGAAGACTCTTGAGAGTCCCTTGAACTGCAAGGAGATCCAACCAGTCCATTCTAAAGGAGATCAGTCCTGGGTATTCTTTGGAAGGAATGATACTAAAGCTGAAATTCCAGTACTTTAGCCACCGGGATTTGGGGCAGGAGGAGAAGGGGACGACAGAGGATGAGATGGCTGGATGGCATCACCAACTCAATGGATGTGAGTTTGAGTGAACTCTGGGAGTTAGTGATGGACAGGGAGGCCTGGTGTGCTGCGGTTCATGGGGATGCAAAGAGTCAGACACGACTGAGTGACTGAACTGAACTGATTAGAGCCGTTATGGGACAATGAAGCCCTAATTAATTTTTCTTTGGCACTTCAGTAATATATTCATTATTTGAACTTTGGAATGGAATATATATTCCTATGGCAATCAGAAAATATTGAAAGCAGGTTTATCAGTAAAGGGACAAATTAAGTTGTGTCACCAGTAGGACATGGTAAAGAGTGTACAGCCTGATTTGTGTGCTGTGCCAACCCAAAGTGCATCATTTGAATCCAGTCTTGAGATCCCACGAACAGAGGAGCCTGATGGGCTACAGTCCATGGAGTCACAAACAGTCGGACATGACTTGGTGACCAAACAACGGCAACATGAATAAACAGTAGGCAAATCTACACTGATGAACATTCCACAAAGTGTCTGGTTGGTTACCTCCAAAACGGTTCAAGTCGTGAAAGTTAAGAAAGGACCTAGGAAGAGTTCCAGATTGCATGGGGATTAACCAGTCAGGACAAGTGAGCACAATATGTGATCCTGGATGAGGCCTTTTGCCTGAAAGGGCATCATCTGGAAAGTCAGTGAAATATGAATAAAGTCTCTCAGTGTACTTGTACTAGTATTTCAATTTTGGGGTAAATTTGAAATGGCTTTAAAGAGAACTATTTTTGAAAATGAGTTGATGCTTGTAAAGCACTACCATATGACTGACATATAGTAAGTATTCATGAATATCACTTCATTCCCATGGTACAGCAGACAACTTCTCGTTAGACTTACTAAATGTGAATTCCGCTATTTTAATGTGTGTTTTTTTAACAACAACAAAAAAAGGATAACACGAAGACATTAAGAGCCTTATTAGATCATAAATTCCTAGTCTTGAAGGAAATGGTCCTCTTTGTGTTTGTTTTATCCTTTGGGAATAATTTGGAGCCTTGTATGAAGCAGATGTTCAAAGAGGACTTATTGAATACATAAACTATTTGTAAACTCTTACTTTGGAAAGTTAAAAGGAGGTAAATATATTTTATCGTCTGTTGTCATTTGACAAGACTATGAAAGGTTTACAAAGAAGCTTCAGATTTCATTGTCATAGAAAATTGGCCCAAATAGTTCAAATACCTGTATTTAAGTATAAAATTTAACTTGAAACTTGTCTTAAGGAAAAGGAAAATGAAAAAGAACAATTGTAGTAACTTTGCTGTTGGTCTGGTGGAGAACATATTGAATAACACCCAAAATACCTTCTTCTAAACAAGTGTATATTAATATTAGCTATCCTCAAATATTTTTGAGCTAATGTCTAAATATAAATGAAAATGCATACTTCACAACTCAAGCCATTTCATAAAAGGCTTAGGCTTTCTTCCTTTAGTCTTTTATGATTCAGCTTCTCTGAGAGAAACAGGCTGGAATCAATCTCATTACTTGTCTGTTTTATCATTTGACTTCAGAGAGTCTCTGCTTTGATTACTTAAAAGATGGCATAGTTGTATGAAGTTGCAGCTTACTGACATACAGATTTAAATCCTCAGATAAGAGTGTATGGAGAGCAGATAAAAAGGCCCAGTATCTACTAGAAAGTACTAGTCATTCCCCAGCTGGGAGTGAGGCTTGCAAATGGGCAGAGATAGGAAAGGGCAGTTTGCACCCACACCCTAGTCCTTAGGAGACCCATTGTCTCTATAATATTCTTTATCCCTCTACCTGCAAAGTAGTCTCATGAGATTTCTCTCAGGAAATGGCTCAGCATTTCTGATTCTTGTTTTGTGTGACTGATGATAAGACCTCAGTGATTCTGTTCTTTTTTTTTTTTAATTTTATTTTATTTTTAAACTTTACAATATTGTATTGGTTTTGCCAAATATCGAAATGGATCCACCACAGGTTCTGTTCTTGATCAAGCACATCCTCTATAAGAGAAAAGAATATGATATATCTTTTTTTTTAATAATACTTAAATCAGTCCATTATGATTAGTTAATGTGCTGAAAGTTATCAAAGTCCTTAAGAAAAAGGCATCATGTCTTCCTAAGGATCTGAGTCACTCAGAGAACTGAAAGTGACCTTGAACTTCCCTCCTTTGTCTACAATGGACAATGGGGATTAGAAAACAAAACAAAGCCAAACATGAGACAACCCAGTGATTAAAGAAGTCGCTCAAAGGTGACCAAAGAGCTTGGTGCAGTTTTCTCTGGTAGGTTATATTCTGTTACCAAAGGTTGTAAATAGTGTGTTTCTCTGGTTATAAAGACAAAGTAAAACATCTAAGAACAACTAGGAGAGCCATCTACTAATAATCTAAAAGACAGACTCCATGGACAAGGACAGAACATTTGCATTATAACCTGTTAATCAGTGGAAACTATAATCAGGGATAATTGGCAGTCCACATAGTAGGGCCAACTAGTTTTGCAACCTGTGGCTATTTGAATATTACCAGTGGTACCCCACTCCAGTGCTCTTGCTTGGAAAATCCCATGGACAGAGGAGCCTGTTAGGCTGCAATCCATGGGGTCACTAAGAGTCGGACATGACTGAGCAACTTCACTTTCACTTTTCACTTTCATGCATTGGAGAGGGAAATGGCAACCCACTCCAGTGTTCTTGCCTGGAGAATCCCAGGGATGGGGGAGCCTGGTGGGCTGCCGTCTCTAGGGTCGCACAGAGTCGGACACAACTGAAGCGACTTAGCATAGCGTAGCAGAGTTCTTAAGGACCAAGTTCTAACTTTTCAGTAAAATTATAGTATTGTTGGATTGGCCAAAAATCTGTTTGAATTTTTCCATAGATGGCCAACTACCTTTCTTTTCCTTTTTTTTTAATAGGCTAATTATAGTTTGTTTGTTTTCCTGTGGTCAGTATGATCTTTGGGGAACTCTACAGGAAACCCATAGATCATAGAATTTCACATACTAGGCCAATAGAATAAGGAAGAGGTGAAATAGTTAAGGTGAAATTACTCTTTATCTGTGAAGTATTTTCCTTCTGCTGCATATACTGAAAGTGTACTTTTGAACCCAATTGTAGAGGTCTGTAAAGGGTGTACGGTATTCCTCATCAAAAAAGAGGTTATCGGTTTGGAAAGGCAAGAATTCATAATGCAAATTTTAAATTAGTATTAGAAAAAGCACCTTCAATAGCTTTGATTATCCAGTCAGCTATGAATAGAGTATTACTTGTTGGCTTTTATCAGTGTGTTATTTTGTTATGGCATTAAATTATTCATAATGTATAGTAATAAACCTATAGCCTTTGATATTCTGGTGCATCTTTTTGTCTTCCCAAGACCATGGGGTTTGAAGCAACCATTGATAAAAGAGAAAGGAACAAAATGGTTAGTTCACACCTCAGCAAACCTTCTAACCAGAGCCTAATTTATTATGTATCTTTAAAATGCAATTACGGTACCTGAACTTTTTCAAAGAAACGCTTCACAAAAGTGAGACAAATCATGACTTGGCTGAGATCGTGTCTAACCTCATGAATAATACACATAAACATGCACAGTGCACTCTCCAGCTAACCACCTTGTCGTCTTTCCCAATGGAGGAGAAGAAGGAAAAATCACACATTGAGAAAAGTGATTCAGTGCCTGGCCACACTGGGAGCCCTTAATGGCTCTGCATCCTGTTTTTGCATGAAGCAATCAGTAATAGGATGGCTCTTTTTCAGGCTGACCACAGTCTAACAGGCAGTCACAACAGCTGAATGGCACCTGCTCACACCTAAGACTCTGACAAAGCATAAACCTCAGGCGGTTTTTGTGTAGTTGTCTTACAGAAAGGTTTACAAATGAAAGTGTCTGTTGCTCAGTCATGTCCGATGCTTTGCGACTCCATGGACTGTAGCCTGCCAGGCTCCTCTGTCCATGGGATTCTCCAGGTGAGAGTACTGGAGTGGGTTGCCATTCCCTTCTCCAGGGGATCTCCCTGACTCAGGGTTCAAACCCAATCTCTTATGTCTCCTGCATTGGCAGGCACATTCTTTACCATCTGAACCACCAAGAAAGCTTTTCAGTTGAGAAATTTCCATCCCTGCCATCACTGTGCATTGGAAGAGGTCAGTGTATTCAAGTCAAAGGACTCATATGTCCAGATAGAAGCATACTCCAAGCAATGCATGGAGGAATAAGAAATTTTTCTCTGTATTGCTGGGTTCTTTTGGTTGGTCTCAGAATAAATTGACATGCAAATTCAACAGAAGGCAAATAGCATGTATATGTGAAACAGACCAAAAAAAAAAAAAGAAACTGAGTAACTCACCAAAATGGTCAAAACCCTCACCTGGAATAATACCATCTTCAGCTAAAGCCAAAGAGAATGTTGGGGGTAGTAGTAATGGACATCAAAGAGGCAGAAGGCAATTGATACGGAGATGGAAAGCTGGGCCAGGCAGAGAGAGTGGGACCCACAGAGGAATTTTGACAGACTTTGCGAGTTTCCTCCCTTTCACACACCTTGTTCCTACATTAGTGAGTGATCTGTAGTGACAGCTTCCTTACTGAACAGGTCTTCTGTCTACATTCTTTGGGCAGTTAGTGGGAAGGTCAACGTGTCTTCTTGAGTCTTTTGGGCCTTGATTGTGTCCAGTTGGAAGTCATCCACATGCTCAAGAGAGGTTTTGGGGGTGGCAAGGTTTGCTCCCCTAGACAGTGGAGCTTGAAGGACCACTGGGCTAAGTGGGAGAGAAAAACAGAAATTGGAGTTCAAAGCCAGTTCCTAAGGTCTTGGATTTTCTTCTGAAGACTGTAGTTTATTAAACAGGCCATAGAATGTATCAGATATTCTGTGTGCAGAGTCGTGAGAGCATCTGACACTGAGATACAGGCATCCTTAAGCATCATGCCTTCTGTGTCTGGGGATCACCTGCCGGAGAGCCCTCCCATTTTCTCCCTGCTGTACCCCTGGTCTCAGCAACTCCCCGCCACTGGAATTCTTGCTCTTCTCATGGCATCCATTTAACCTCACTGTCCCTGATGAACTCAGAAGTAACCCCTCTACAATGCTTTCCCTCCACATCCCATTCAGAAGTCCTTATTGGGCTTTAATTACTGTCTTCAATTGATTTTTGATGTACAATTTTTCACCTTTTAATGTATCAGAAATCCAGATGCATGTTCATATTGGTGAGGCAGAAGTCGTAAGGTCATAGTCTCTGCCTGGGCGTGTGCTGGCTTGGCCATAACTGTTAGTCCTTTCATTTCTTCAGTTGAGTTATGGACCTAGCTAATGCTAAACATGTTAAGATTAATTGCCATTTAAAATGCCTTTAAAAGACTGCACTACCCTGTACTTCTGAAACACAAGTTATCGTACTTGCAGAAAGCACAGAACCAGAGCAGAGGGCTGGCTATGAATGTGGTATTAGGGAAGCAAGCATTAAAGTAACCATCAAGTGTTTCATGGGACCTAGGAAAGGAAAATACTCACAGGTAGATGAAGCCAGGCTGTTATACTATTGAGATGTTTGCACAAGGATTACTATCACGCTCTAAGCCATACGGGAACTGGACCAAGTCTCCAAGAATGAATGAAAGACACTGTAAAGCAGCAGGAAGCTGGTAGGATCAATTTGTGTGCCTGCAGGACTGAAAGGCGATGGCACCCCACTCCAGTACTCTTGCCTGGAAAATCCATGGACGGAGGAGCCTGGCAGGCTGCAGTCCATGGGGTCACAAAGAGTCGGACACGACTGAGCGACTTCACTTTCACTTTTCACTTTCATGCATTGGAGAAGGAAATGGCAACCCACTCCAGTGTTCTTGCCTGGAGATTCCCAGGGACAGGGGAGCCTGGTAGGCTGTCATCTACGGGGTCACACAGAGTCGGACATGACTGAAGCAACTTAGCAGCAGCAGCAGCAGGACTAAAATGCTGGCAAACTTAAACTGTATACTTTTTTTTAATGGAATATAAAGTATGTATCCCTAATAACAGCAAATTTAATGATTAATGATAAATTGGATGAGATGTAATCTGTTCTTTGCTACATGCTTAGTGCTTTCCATTGACTTCTTTCTTTGTTTTCTTTTTCTTGTGGATTTGTCACAGTCACAATCACATAGTGTGTAGGCTACCTGAAGCCAGGACCCCTTTCTCACTGTCCTGTGCATCACCTCTTTCCCAGTGCCTTCCATATCATAAGAATCTTTCACATGTTAGAAAAGGAATCATTGATGTGTAGCTATATATTTTGCATTAAGAGAAGTGCAATTAACCAAGGAGATGTTGAAAAAGAGGTTCAACAAGGTCTCACCCACTGAATTCACATCACTTGTATTTGGCAGTGTGGTC
The DNA here is from genome assembly GCF_055505025.1 of Bos grunniens. Classification (NCBI taxonomy): domain Eukaryota; kingdom Metazoa; phylum Chordata; class Mammalia; order Artiodactyla; family Bovidae; genus Bos; species Bos grunniens. Next base: position 13,896,170 of record NC_141191.1, read on the forward strand.
CTATAGCAAGAACAGCCTCTTTAGATATATCTGAGTTCATAACAGGCTCGACCATTGAAGTGTTTATATGTCCAACTAGGCAGAATCAATAATCTCTCAGAGCCACATGTTCCAACTGCACAATAGATATCATGGTGCTTATCTCCAGTCATGCTGTTTAAATGGGGAAAAAATTTTAATTGCCACACATGACAGATGACAAATGTACATGTGCTGTAAGTGTCAATCCCCATCCTCTGTCTCTTTTCATTATTTGTCAGCACAGGAACCAGCAGGGAGCTGCCAAGTGCATTGTAATCACATGTTTCTACAACAGGTTCAGAGCTGGCTACTATTAAGAATTACCTGCGAAGAACGTTTTTTAATAAAGATACATGTTTCCTACCTTCAGTTCAGTTCAGTCACTCAGTCATGTCCGACTCTTTGCGACCCCATGAATCACAGCACACCAGGCCTCCCTGTCCATCACCAAGTCCCGGAGTTCACTCAGACTCATATCCATTGAGCCAGTGATGCCATCCAGCCATCTCATCCTCTGTCGTCCCCTTCTCCTCCTGCCTCCAATCCCTCCCAGCATCAGCGTCTTTTCCAATGAGTCAACTCTTCGCATGAGGTGGCCAAAGTACTGGAGTTTCAGCTTCAGCATTAGTCCTTTTACTGAACACCCAGGACTGATCTCCTTCAGGATGGACTGGTTGGATCTCCTTGCAGTCCAAGGGACTCTCAAGAGTCTTCTCCAACACAACAGTTCAAAAGCATCAATTCTTCAGCGCTCAGCTTTCTTCACAGTCCAACTCTCACATCCATACATGACCACAGGAAAAACCATAGCCTTTACTAGATGGACCTTTGTTGGCAAAGTAATATCTCTGCTTTTCAATATGCTATCTAAGTTGGTCATAAATTTCCTTCCAAAGAGTAAGTGCCTTTTAATTTCATGGCTGCAAGCACCATCTGAAGTGATTTTGGAGCCCCCCAAAATAAAGTCTGACAATGTTTCCCCATCTATTTCTCATGAAGTGATGGGACCAGATGCCATGAGCTTAGTTTTCTGAATGTTGAGCTTTAAGCCAACTTTTTCACTCTCCTCTTTCACTTTCCTCAAGAGGCTTTTGAGTTCCTCTTCACTTTCAGCCATAAGGGTGGTGTCATCTGCATATCTGAGGTTATTGATATTTCTCCCGGCAATCTTGATTCCAGCTTGTTTCTTCCAGTCCAGCGTTTCTCATGATGTACTCTACATATAAGTTAAATAAGCAGGGTGACAATATACAGCCTTGACGAACTCCTTTTCCTATTTGGAACCAGTCTGTTGTTCCATGTCCAGTTCTAACTGTTGCTTCCTGACCTGCATACAGATTTCTCAAGAGGCAGGTCAGGTGGTCTGGTATTCCCAACTCTTTCAGAATTGTCCACAGTTTATTGTGATCCACACAGTCAAAGGCTTTGACATAGTCAATAAAGCAGAAATAGATGTTTTACTGGAACTCTGTTGCTTTATTGATGATCCAGTGGATGTTGGCAATTTGATCTCTGAAACCTCTGCCTTTTCTAAAACCAGCTTGAACATGTGGAAGTTCATAGTTCACATACTGCTGAAGCCTGGCTTGGAGAATTTTGAGCATTACTTTACTAGCGTGTGAGATGAGTGCAATTGTGCAGTAGTTTGAGCATTCTTTGGCATTGCCTTTCCTACCTTAGAGATTGCAATTCGTAATCTGGAGTGATAGTCACAAATCTGTATTTTTTTTTAAATGATTCCCTTATCAGTTGATTGTGATACACACTTGGGATCCAGAATTACTACTCTAGTAATACTGAATATTATGGGCTTCCCAGGTGGATCAGTGGTCAAGAATCCACTTGCCACTGCAGGAAATGCAGGTTTGATCTCTGGGACTGGAAGATCCCCTGGAGGAGGAAATGGCAGCACACTGCAGTATTCTTGCCTTGCAAATCTCATGGACAGAGGAGCCTGGAGGGCTGTAGTTCATGCGATTGCCAAAGAGTCAGACATGTCTGAGCCACTAAAGAGCAATAATACTGCCAAGTCGCTTCAGTCGTGTCCAACTCTGTGCAACCCCAGAGACGGCAGCCCACCAGGCTCCTCTGTCCCTGGAATTCTCCAGGCAAGAACACTGAAGTGGGTTGCTATTTCCTTCTCCAATGCATGAAAGTGAAAAGTGACAGTGAAGTCACTCAGTCGTGTCCGACTCGTAGTGACCCCATGGACTGCAGCCCACCAGGCTCCTCCGTCCATGAGATTCTCCAGGCAAGAGTACTGGAGTAGAGTGCCATTGCCTTCTCCGAGCAACAATACTAGATCTTACCAATTTTCGCTCCAAAGATGGTTTTAATGCTGGGCATCTATTAGTGAAACAAAAGAGTTTTAAAGAAAGACTACAAGTTCAGAAAACCATTAAAAAGTGTTGTATATACAATGCTTTCCAGAATAGTTTAGTGAGGTTGGGAAATATCATGATTTATAGTGTCTTCATTTCCCTTCAGAGTCATAGGGAATATAGAGATAATTTTTTGAAGTTGCATGCTAAAATGCAGTCTCTTGATTCACACTAAAATTAATGGTTACTGCTTGTCTTTAAATATTTAAGATAAAATCTGCTCAGACAAATCCTGATCCTATCCTTCATATGAATTTTTGCTACTGTGGACTGTTATCTCTTTCAAGCACCACAGGAGGGTTATCATCATTAATGTGGACACAGACAGCTCATATTATTCAAATGGATGGACCCAGAGATGAGGGTTAATAAAGAAAATGGTGCAGTAGTCATTTAAAGCAGTCTTTGTGTTTGATTTTCCAGAATGTCATCATTAAATGCATCTTTTTTAATGTAATTTTTTTTCTTTTTTGGAGTTAGTTGACTTACAATGTTGTATTACTTTTCAGTGTACAGCAAAGTGACTGAGTTATCCTTATATCCATTCTTTTTCAGATTCTTTTCCCATATAGGTTATTAGAGAATATTGAGTAGACTTCCCTGCACCATACTCTAGGTTCCTGTCAATGATCTATTTTTATATATAGTGATGTGTATATGTACTCAGCCATCCAAAAAAATTAAATAATGCCTTTACCTAGAAATGATCATACTAAGTGAAGTAAGTCAGAGAAAGACAAATATAGTATGGTAATAATTGTATGTGGAATCTAAGAAAAAAGATACATTAAATGCAGCTTGATGCTAAGACTCACTAGATAAAAATATTAATGGCCATGATTTTCAAAGTCCTCTGACCCCAAACCATTAATAGCTTAAAAGCGTAGAACTAAGGAAAGTGAAGAGATACTATTGATGGAGTGCCTGCTTCGTGCCAGGCAATATGCAAAGAAATGTATGTATGTTGCATCTAATCCATGCAACAAATGTAGGAAGGTAGGGACTACTATTTATATTTTTCTCCCCACACTGAATATATCAGGCTAGAAAAATGAACCGACTTGCCTAAAGTGTGACTAGTAAGTAGCATCCATACGGAGATCTGAGACCTAAAGAATTGAGCCAATAAAAGTGAGTCGAATGGATTCTGCCACAAGCCCAGGAAATTTAAAATCATCACCAAGACTCCCTCCCCTATACCACCCACCTCAAAAGAAAAAATGTTGCCATACAATATGTACTTATAGGATTCGGACCTTAATTATAAACGAGGTGGAAGACTGTGTGTCGGGGTGTATAAGGATGCTCAGAAGCCTTGGCACTGCCCCGTCCTCCTGTACCAGCCAGATGATAAAGTGTGCATCTCCTGGTACTTGGGATTTCTCCCTCTGAACCTCACCGCTTAGCTTCAAGCTCTGATGCCTGTTAGCATTCTCTTCCCCCTAGGAGGTGTAACACTTTAAACTGTCATCAGCCATTCACGTTTTAGTTTTGACCTGGGGATTACAGAAGGAGGGCACTGGTGCCTGAGTGGGGAGAGGAAATCTTCCCAGAATAGAGTTTCCTCCCTGATGACCCTCACCCAAGAAAAGATGTAGCCTAAAGCCGGCCTTCGCACTGCGCTCTGCAAGGTGGAATACCTTACAGAATTTCCATTAGACACGATCTTCTTGTCCCAGATTCAGGAACTACCCACCCCAAGAAGCCCGAGGCCTCATCAAATCTGGGCTAAACTGTGTATTTATTCCATTTATATATTCTACATGTATGTAATCTTTATCCCACCAGGTCATTCCTTACAGGGGAAACTGTTGAAATATTGTTTTATCCTATTAAAAATAATCTTTTACAGAGAAAAAAATTACTTACAGGATTCGGACCTTAACTATAAACGGGGTGGAAGACTGTGTGTCGGGGTGTATAAAGATGCTCAGAAGCCTTGGCACTGCCCCGTCTTCCTGTACCAGCCAGATGATAAAGCGTGCATCTCCTGGTACTTGGGATTTCTCCCTCTGAACCTCACCTTCCTTCTTGAAGTACCTATATCTGAAAAGTACATGTTACTGCTAACAGTCAGGGTTCGGTACCTAGATGCTGATCTCTTTCTTGTTCATTTTCTTTCTCCACCAAGATTCAGATGCCAGATTCAGATTCAGATTTCTGGGTGGAACCACATGAACTTCTTACCCTGATAACACTTTAAGGGAGAGAGTTAGTGTTGGGGTTTTTCCTTGTGGACACAGCTGTAGGAGGCCAATTAGGTAACTATAACTTCTGCAATGTCTGAGCTGCTTTGCTTCTCCTCTGAAAAACAGCCAGCCACCTACAAAATGTTTCTAAGAAGGAGGGAATTCAAGGAGTGTGCCATGGAATGAAGGTAACTTGGGGTGACCTGGTTCATTGTTCCCAGATATCTTTATATGCTAAATGGAAATTAGCAAACAATCAGTGGAAAGACTCTTTGGAAAGGATGAGTTGATATTTATTCCACCAGTCTCTGTCGAATCTGTGTGGCTTTGAGGATAAATCTAAAAAGATATCAGATATGTGATAGTAATATGTGGAATTCTGTCTTTTAAAGTTTTATTTCTTATTGGAATATAGTTGATTAACAATGTTGTATTAGTTTCAGATGTACAGCAAAGTGATTCAGTTATACATATCAGATCCTTTGTACATATAGGTTATTACAGAATATTGAGCAGAGTTCCTTGCGCTACACAGTAGGCCCTTGTTGACTGTTTTAAGTATAGCAGTGTCTATATGTCAATCCCATTCTCAATTTTTTTTAATTTAGAAATAAAATGGACTTACATAAAAAGCTGTTCTCATAAAGAAAAAATTAAAAATATGTTGATTTCTAATGTTTTTGTTTTCATAATCACAGTGGCGTCATAAACATATGAAGCTGCTCAGTATCTGTAGAGATATTTGAAAACATATCCAATGGCAGGAGAAACCTGGATGTATTATTCAGATCAGTTCAGTCGTTCAGTTGTGTCTGACTCTTTGCGACCCCATGGACTGCAGCACGTCAGGCCTCCCTGTCCATCACCAACTCCCGGAGTTTACTCAAACTCATGTCCATTGAGTTGGTGATGCCATCCAACCATCTCATCCTCTGTCATCCCCTTCTCCTCTCACCTTCAATCTTTCCCAGCATCAGGGTCTTTTCAAATGAGTCAGCTCTTTGTATCAGGTGGCCAAAGTATTGGAGTTTCAGCTTCAACATCAGTCCTTCCAGTGAACACTCAAGACTGATCTCCTTTAGGATGGACTGGTTAGATATATTACTGTATGTCCTCTGATGCTGTTAAAGACCATGCAGTAATAAGAAGTCACGTTCTTATTACAAGGGGGAAAAGGCAGAAATTAAAGCTATATACATTTATTTCAACTGTCAAATATTTAAAGGTGCACTGTGATTTTGACTACCAAACAAAACAAAACTAATGATATATAGACATATTCATATTTGTGTAAGTTTAGAGTGATATGATTATGGGCATTTTTCTTTTCTTCATTTTCCACCTTGCATGTAAAATGGTTATATTCTGTTTGAAAGTTAAAAAGATATTTTCATATTAATGCAGACGTATGGGATCTAGAAAGATGGCACCGATGACCCTATATCCTTGGCAGTAATGGAGACACAGATGTAGAGAACAGACGTGTGGGTAGCGTGGAGGGAGGAGAGGGTGGGGGGAATTGAGAGAGTAGCATTGAAGCATATATATTACTATATGTAAAATAGATAGCCAACGGGAATTTGCTGTATGCCTCAGGAATCTCAACATAGTACTCTGTGACTTCCTAGAGGAATGGGATGGGCTGAGAGAAGGGAGAAAGGTTCAAGAGAGGGGACATATGTATGTTGTTCAGTTGCTAAGACATGTCTGACTCTCTGTGACCCCATGGACAGTGGCATGCCAGCCTTCCCTGTATCTATGGCTGATTTATGTTGATATATGGAAGAAACCAACGCAATATTTTAAAGCAATTATCCTCCAATTAAAAATAATTTTTTAAAAAAAGAGGCATTTTCAGATGAACATGCAGAAAACAGTAAATAATCTAGATTGTTAGCCCAATCAAATATTTTAGCCCAATCAAATGTTTATTTTTGAGTTATTCTCCACCATAGAATACAGACTGATGAAGGAATCATTTCAGATAGAAAGCCTCTAGATAATCAATTTCTCTGCATAAACTGACAGTAGATTGCACCTAATTTTGAATGGCATTTATTCTACTAGGAGTTTAGAAGCTGTTCCTGGCACTTAACCTAGCAGGAGTTCATTAAGTAAATGTTGAAGGTGAAAGCGTGAAAAGACGTTTCCTGCTTTTGTTTTTCAATTTTTGTATTTTTCCTTGTTTCTTTTTCATTTTCACTTATTTTGACCCTGAATTGGAAAATTATTTCAGCCTGTTCCAAGACATACAGAAAATATAGAGTTTCAAGAAGTTACAGCTACAATTGCAATATCATCTCAAGGGCTGTCCTTGTTCTCTGTTGGTTTAATTGAATTCTCGCTCATTTACATCTGGCCTTTGAACACCTTCCTCTCAGAAGTTAGTGACACAAGCCATGGGTGGGGCAGCCAAGCTGGTACCTAACTCTCTCTTCTTTTGAATAATGGAGAAAACACAGACAAATCATGTCATTAATCTAAGACACTCAATTGTTTTCAAAATGCAGATAGAACTCTTCAACGTGAATCATTAGTGTTTAGAGAAAGTAATGCATAAAGAATGAAATTGTTTTTCAGTTATTAGGGAATTTAATTGCTCCTTCACGACTTGATAGCTGAGTAATTGATCATTTAATTTTTGAGCTTTTTTTTTTTTTTCTTATATCTCTTCTCCATTGTGTATTCCAAACAAAGCAACATTTTCTCAAAAGCTAAAAATACTTCACATGTACAATTGAAATGTTCTGGTCCTTAGAATGGAAAAGACAGAAGGATGAAGGAAAAATGGAGAGGAGAAAAGTGGGAGAAAGGTACGTCCAAGTAATTATCTGGCAGTCTGACATTTTCTTTTCAAAATTTTGCTGTTTAAGCATTGCCATTGATCTGGTTTGTGTTCACATGCTATCTTAAAAGCTGATAATAAAATCAACTTGAATGTACATATAGCAAAAAAAATTAATTGTTCAAGTAACTGATGTACCAAGTAGAACCATAATATTTTGCCCCCCAAAAGGATAATTTCAATACCTGTCCTTGAAAAGTATATTTAAAAAATCAGAAAGATGAAACAAAGTAGATTAGGAGATCAATGGCAACATAAGACTTTATAACAATTTTTAAAATATATACGTAAGACTCCTTTAGTGGGCCAGTGGTTAAGACTGTGCTCCATTGCCAAGGACAAGGGTTTGAGCTCTGGTTGGGGAAGTTCTGTGCAGCCAAATATATGTGTGTGTGTGTGTGTGTGTGTGTGTATGTTCTATATAATATATTTTCCTTATCATATATTAAATGTTATATACTACATATATACTTACAATTTATTCATTTTTATGTTCTATAAAAATATGTGAAGATGTGGGCAAAGATAGAAGGAGAGCAATGGATATGGAGGAAATGACTGGGAATATTAATAGAAGAAACCTAATTTGCATCCCAGACTCTGGAGTTTATTCTAATTGCAAACAGGAGCTGGTTGCAACTTTTCCATTTGGGCTTAACAGACGGCTGCTAATAGCAGTGTAAGCTATCAAGAGCAGCTTATTAGCAAATGACTGCTGTGTGCTGGGCACATAGCTGGCTGTTGCCCCCTCCTGTCTCATCTGAGGCTTGTAAGGACACTAATAGGCAGGTGCTCGTCTTACCTCTCTGTTCCAGGCAAACCTCTTAGAGCTTGAAGAAGACAACCAGGAAAGAGTGGAAATAAGATATAGATTCAGACCCTGCCAGTCCCAGAGTCCATGCTCTTAATCTCTGCATAGCCCTCATTTCTCAGGTTAAAAACACTTTACAGAAATTGAAATACCTAAGTTTGTAAAATACCATATCTCCATTCCATACGCATAAGTTAGGTGTAGATAACCACGATAGAAAATAGAGTACTGCCTTGATTTGTTTATACCTAGGATGATTTGAATTTCAAACTTAAAAATGAGGGCATGGATAGAGTCATCTCTTTATGCCTCCATCCTCTTCTGGTCTAAAAATGGTGACCAGCACTCAATAAAACTTTGTCAAATAATCAGTTTCACCTCCACTTTTGGTTTTCTTTTCATTTGTCATATTTCTGTTTTAAGATGAGATCATATTTTAAAATTATCATGTGTTGGTAAACTTTTTTTTCTATCCTATGAAATCCTCAGTCTTGTTATTGGGGGATGAAAATAAAGAAAACAAGTATTTTGATTTGTTTTTTTTTTTCTCACATAGTAGAATCGAGAGCATGATTTGGGATTAAGATAAGTGAGCTGCAATTCCGCTTCTTAAAGTTGTTTACAGTTGAACCTAAAGCAGACACTGAAGTTGGGTTTGTGTTTCCTCATCTGCAAGGTGGAGCCCTTACCGCTTGCATTTCTTCCTTTAAAGCCCCAGTGACCATGAGGTTACCTGGACCCAGCCTGGCACCCAGCATGGGTACAATATGGAGCACTTTTCTTTCTTACTCTTCCCCTCCCTCTATCTCAAATAGTTTTTAAGTAATTAAGAGACAGATCATTCTGATTTTTAAAAATCTTTGGCTTTTGTAGATGGGAAAATTATATGGGAAAAGTATATATATAACGATCTATCAAAAAAGTTAAACTAATTTACCTTCACTCTCTTCTTTCATTAGACTATAATTTGTCAACAAAAGTTTCCTTTTTCTCATAAAGACACACTTAAGCCTTGTTTATGCTACTTTAAGGTTCATAAAACTTCCAGCTTTCACATGATTAGTATACCTACTAAAATGACCTCCTACATATGCTTCTTGTCAAATAAATTGATTAAATCCACACTTTACACTTTTTTGCAAACTTTGAAAGTAATATGGCTCAAATAAAGAGAAAATCCAACATCCTGATTCTCTAATATTATTTATTTACATATTAAATAGTTTATTCAGCAATTTCCTGAAGCTAAAATTAAAAAACATGATCAGAAACTTAGATATTTTTCAAGTGTCAAAAATCATCTGCTTCAACTGTAAATTGGTAAAACCAAATTTAAAAATAAGCTCAGCACTCAAATATATTCCTTTCCCAGCCTCCTCTTTTTTTGTCATAACACTGGAATTCTGGCTTCCATTTATCCAATCCTCCTGGCAATTATAAGTTGTCAGCCTGTTAAACTATTAAATTGAAACAAAAATTCTGTTTTTTAAAAACTAATATTCTGTCTAAATTGCCTCAGAGCTTCACACTCAACATGTTTGAAAGAAACCTCTCTGTCATTCAATACTTGGTTTCCCAAGTAATTATCCTTCTCTTGAGAAGACAAATTGGTCTCACAAGCTGATTTTGTTCCCTTCCTTGCACTGGCGGCCAGAAAACGCATTTGTGTGACAAATATATAGGATTTGAAGTGTGCATCTTGTTTATCAACCACACTCTAGGTTCTGTGCCATTTTTTTCTGTAATTGTGTTCCTCAAATTGTAATTTGCTATGCATTTTACTTTGTAAATTTTAGTCATACTCTGTATGTCTAAGTCACATTAAGTCATATCACTTTCGATAAGTTATATCCACCTCTTGCGACCCCATAAGTCACCTCTTATGACTTCCCTGGTGGCTTAGATGGTAAAGCGTGTGCCGACAATGCGGGAGACCCGGGTTCAATCCCTGTGTTGGGAAGATCTCCTGGAGAAGGAAATGGCAACCCACTCCAGTATTTTTGCCTGAAAAATCCCATGGGTGGAGGAACCTGGTAGGCTACAATCCATGGGGTCGCAAAGAGTCAGATATGACTGAGCAACTTCACTTCACTTCACTTGCGACCCCATGGACTAGAGCCCACCAGGCTCCTCTGTCCATGGGATTTCTCAGGCAAGAATCCTGGAGTAGGTTGCCATTTCCTTCTCCAGGGGATCTTCCCAACCCAGGGATCCAACCCAGTTCTCCTGCATTGCAGGCAGATTCTTTACCGATTGAGCCACTCTTTCAGAATGACAGGAAAAATAGAACCGTATTATTCAACAGACATATTTTCTATCCCAGCTTCAAATGATGCTGATGCAAGCAAATAGCAGGTTCCTCTCTGAGAAACCCTGAACCATAGCAGCAACCCTATTAACCTATTAACTCTATTAACCCCTGGGTACAGTTGCAATTTTTCCTTGTGCCCTTCGCTTAATCACCAATAACACCCCTCATCCCTCCCACTCAGGCAAGGGGATTGAACCCCCATTTGCTGATGGAGACTGTTTCAGCTCTTCCCATGGATTAGGGCTATGGGGTGATTTCATAAGCCTCTAGGTTCCAGGAGAAACTTAAGCTCCGATTCCGTAGATGTTAGATACCCCCCATCCCTGCGTCTGCATGGCGTGTTGGTGAGCAGGATTAGCCCACTAGAGAACAGGCTTGCCTCATCTGTTCCCACCTCAGCCAGGTGGTCCAAGAAACAAGAAATGTGCTTACCTGTGAAAACAGGTTGCTTATAAATCAAAAGGGGTCAAGTTCTGTCCACCAGATGGAGGTTTTAAAATCTTAATGTGTAAGTTAAGATATAATGGATTACTGGAGGTGCAATTTTCCTAAGGTTGAATCATTTTGTGGCCTTCTGGGATCCAGAAGAGTGAAAGGTTACTGTTACAGTGAACAAGAATGGAGTCAGATTTTCATCTTAGGTGACCTAATTACAAAGGATGTGATTCTGACCCATTAATTTTCAAAATCATATCTAATTATCTGTTGGTATGGCTTACTGAGGCTCAAAAACACATGGGCTAAGGGATTTTCTCTGCTAAGCATATAGTTTCTTTTGCATGAGTACTTAATTTTAGCCTATTGTAATTTTGCCTGTAAAATTATTCTGGTTTATGGTAGGGGGAGGTTCTAAACAGTCAGGACTGAGCTCTCTCTTTTTCTCTCTTTTTTTTCTGTCTTTCCCTCCCTCTTTCTCTCTCTCTTCTTTTGCCATTTCTTTATCCCTGAAAATGAAAAAGGAACAGGGTTATGGATAACACAAGGAGCCCAATTCAATCAGTTTTATCTTTTATGACAGAGAATTGAAGTGTTGTGTAACGTAAAGCTTTCTTGGTAATTACGGGTTTCATTTATCTGTGTTTGTCGCTGGAGTTAAATGTATGAACACATTTAGACATGAATGATTTTTTGTTATTGTGGAAGGGGCAGTCATAAGTGAAGCTGAAATAATTTATGAATGACGAAGTATATTATCAAGGATGTTTATATATTCCTATAGTTTTAGATTATTTCAAAGAATCATTCCAAATGGGAATTATGAATATCTTCCTCCCTCACTTAGTTTTTTTGTTCTGTTTTGTTTGCTTCTTTGTTTTTTGCTTTAAAACCCCATGGCATACTTGTTTTTCACCACCCTGGTTGGAAAAGTGTGAGAATTTACATTAGCATGTCACTTTCCTGGCCTCCTGTGGGACAAAGTTTTCTTGTTGATTCTCTATTGCTGACTTACGGGCTCACTGTCTTTCTACACTGGGACACACAGCAGAGAGCATGACTTCTTTGTAGAGGGCCTGCCCTCTACATTTGGGTGAGTGGATTATTCAATGTGTAGACTCCCCTCAGACTAAGAGTCTTAAATTTTTGTTGTTGTTCAGTCTCTAAGTCATGTCCGACTCTTTGCAACCCCTCAGGCTGCAGCTCATCAGGCTTCCCTGTTAAATTTTTAACTACCTTTAAAATATCATCACTTTTATATTTCAGACCTTTGTTGAAATGATTTTCTTTGACATATAACTTTAAAGTTCTTCTGCATAAAAAAGAAAAGTCTATTTTAAATAACCTAAACTTTTTGGAAACTTTTAAAATTATTAGATAGATACCATTACCCCTAATGGAAAGGAGTGAAAAAATATACATCTTCAATTTCCTTAAGCAAAGTGACTTTTAATAAGAACAATGGAAACGTGTGTTGTGATTCTAGGTCCAACTCATGTTTTGACACTGGTTCCTCACTTTCAGTCATTTAAGTATATGTACTTTTCATTCATATGGACCAGGGTTAAAATCCATTTCTTCAGCTTATTTTTAAGTAGCTATAAAGTGAAGGTGAGCTTCTATTTTTGTTTGCATTATAAGGATTACTTTTTTCTGTTTTGAGGCTTTGTGCACTAAATCCCTCCGTTCTGCTTTGTTGCTGGGAAGCTAAGGCGTTTCAGTTGTGTCTGACTCTTTGTGACCACATGGATGGTAGTCTGCCAGGTTCCTCTGTCTGTGGGATTCTCCAGGCAAAAATACTGGAGTGGGTTGCCATTCCCTTCTCCAGGGGATCTTCCCAACCCAGGGATCGCACCCACATCTCCTCCTGCATTGGCAGGAGGGTTCTTTACCACTAGTTCCACCTGGGAAACCCCTTTGCTTTGTTACCACAATCTTTAGTCTGTGGACATAAGAATTCAATCTAATTTTAGTAAATTCCTGAAACTGACTATCATCATCCAAAGCAAGTTATTCCTGGAAAGTAAATTCGTATTAATGTAGATGTTGAGGCTGGTAACTGAAGATGATTTTGGTTCTCGGTATTATGCTTGGAATGAGTTGAATTCAGAATAGTTGAGCATGAATGCTTCACCCCAATGGGAGTAGTTGTCTACTCAATATATTTTAGTTTTTACTCAGCTATGCAACTACATCAGAGAAGGCAATGGCAACCCACTCCAGTACTCTTGCCTGGAAAATCCCATGGATGGAGGAGCCTGCTAGGCTGCAGTCCACAGGGTCGCTAGGAGTCGGACTGAGTGACTTCACTTTCACGTTTCACTTTCATGCATTGGAGAAGGAAATGGCAACCCACTCCAGTGTTCTTGCCTGGAGAATCCCAGGGACGGGGGAGCCTGGTGGGCTGCCGTCTCTGGGGTCGCACAGAGTCAGACACGACTGAAGCGACTTAGCAGCAGCAGCAGTAGCAGCAGTATACTAAAGCAAAGATAAAAACATTCCATTATCTGTCATAGTCCATCTACAGATCAATTACATAGACTTGTCCTTGGAAGATGTCATTGTTGCTTGCTAAGGCAACAGATGACTTGTCCCTGTTTTTGGATATCCATTTACATTACTATTACTAGAATAAACTATTCACACTACCAGACATAGGCTTTTCACCGTTCTATATTTATTTTCTGTTAGAATTTAGAGAACTCAAGGACATTGAACATACAGTTCCTCATTCAACAGCTGAGTAAAATATGTGCCTTGAAGAAAACTGAAACTAAATGTTCATGCATTTAACTCCAGCAACAAATTTTTTTTTTAATAGTGAAAGAAAAAAAAAAAGATAATTGGGTAATATAGGTCCATATTGCCAGTGAGACAGCAACAGGAATTTTTGTTTCAACAGTGCTTGTTTTCCTAAAAGTAGGACACACTCTAGAGTCGGTGATATTTTTCAATACTAAAGAAATCTGTGTGGTCTTTTGCCATGTCCTGTGTATATAACTTGTATCACCAATAGTTTTCAGTGCTCTCATCACTGTAAAGGAAGATTTCACTGGGGTAAGTAGACAAAAATCACCCCGTTGAAAGACAAGTGTGCTTCATAGCATTCTCCATTGTGGAAGGGACCATTATTTTATTGTATACATAGAATAAATGATCATATGAATATCTCTGGTGGGAATATAAAATATATAGTTTAAGAATTTGTTAAAATTAGAGAATGGAAAAGTGCTGGTCATCACCCAAGTCTGTTGAGTCTGGTGAGTCAAATTCTGGTGATGACTTCACTTAAATTGTTGATGATGGTAATATTGACGATAATCATGACAACAAGCACACATAACAATGTGCTGTTTGGTAGGGACTGTTCTCAGCATCTATCTATAGCCTTATTTAGTTATCAAAACAACTCAGTGAGGCAGGTACCATTACTGTTCCTGTTTTATAAGAAAGCAGGATAGCACAAATTAATCAACGAGCAGCAGTGAGGTTCTGGGAGAACCAGCTCTCACACCCAGCTCTTTTGTGCTCCTCTACTCTACTTTAAAATCAGTCTACTTTTTGAATTAATGTAATTCAAAGTGCAGTGCTTAGAAATGATGCCCATGGATAGTAAGACTGAGACTTGGAATATATTTAACATGTGAAGTTGTGTATTAGTCATTCAGTTGTGTCAAATTCTTTGCAACCCCATGGACCATAGCCCACTGGGCCCCTCTATCCACGGAATTCTCCAGGTAAGAATACTGGAGTGAGTTGCCATTCCTTTCTCCAGGGGATCTTCCTGACTCAAGGATCAAACCCAGGTCTCCCACATTGCAGGCATATGCTTTACTCTCTGAGACACCAGGGAAGCCTAACATGTAAAGTTGCTTGTTGACTAATCCCAGCTCATTACCAATTCAGTGAATATCTATTGAGTAATCTGCTGTGCTGTGGTCTAATTCTGACTCAGTATCTCATGGGTTCAAGGATCTGAAGTCCTTCCTGGTCACTCTTAACACACTCATCCTGATAAGAACAGTCCTCTACATCTAACGCTAAATTAATTCTATTTACTTCAAGCAACCCAGTTCTAGATCTGCTGCTGCCATTTTTTGTAGGAAGAGCAGAACAAGTTTCAGAGCTTGTCCTTTTACAACGAGCTGGTAGACCAGCAAGCCATTACTGTAATTAAGCATTTCAGCTATATAGTTTCCAAAAGTGGCACCTTAACTAAAATTTAAAATTATTTACCTTTGAGATTTCCTTTTCTGGTTATGATATGTTAAGCCATGGCAACAACTAAAAAAATAAGTGAATGTCTTACAATGAAATCATATTTTAAAGAGTAGAAAACTACGGCAACAACAGAGACTAGAGGAGATGAACTCCCCAAAGGCAGAGCCTTTATTAGGTGAGCTGACGTTGATGTCCTCTCTCCTAAGGGCATGTGTGGATTCAAGGACAGGGCTTGGCAAGGATCCTCTTGGGGCAAGACGAAACAATAGAGGTTTTGGTGGTTGAATGGGTTGGCTTGATGAGTAGGAATCTAAAGAACCTGCAAACACAAAGATAGTTTTCTTCCAGGAGATATTTTCAGTGTTCTGAGGTAGGATGGGAGGCTAAGGGGCTGTCATGAAGTTTTGCAGTGATTAGAAAACAAAATCCCACTGGAGGTGACCTGCCACCAACAAACACCAGGTTCCCCTGCCAAGATGTCACCAAAATTCCAAGCTATGTTAGGTAGGAAGCTAAATTGATAAAATCAAACCCCTGAAGGGCATAACTTTATCTCTTATAATCTTTCAGGGGTCAGTGGGCAAGGTTATGCCAGAATCTCAATCTAAAAGCCCAGGGGGCCACATCTAAGGGATGGGAATGAAGCAGTTATGGATGGAATGAAACTAAATCTTCAACTCAGCATGAACCAGATAGTCCTGGGTATTTGATGTGTCCATGTTCTATATGTCTAGAGAAAACTTACCCTCCTCTGGAATAAAATAACATCATCTGAATCAATAATCAATATTAAAAAAAAAAGCAGACCCACAGATTACCCAGATACTGGAGTTAACAGGCGAGAATATTAAAACAATCATTATCAATATATTACAGTAAGCCAAAAGGTGAGAGATGATTAGAGGTTCAAAAGAAAATTGGATTCTGTTTAAAAAAATCACAATTTGTCCTTGATGAGAAACATATTACCCAGCATGAGAACTCTTGAAATTCTCTGAACCTGAATAATTGGATACCCAAATATTGCAGTGATTGAGAAATGAGAAAATAAAAATGAACACCTACTTGTTGTTAGACATATGCTAAGTACAATACATATATAATACACCTTAATTTTCTGTGATGGCATTCCTATTATTCTCACATGGTAAATCAGACCTTTACATATGATAAAGCAGGGGAACTTCTTTTCTTGGTATGCAAATACTTCTAAAGGTGTAGGCATACCACCTATATCATCTAAGGTTCATAGCCCCGTGAACTTTCAGTCCCTCTGCTCCAGGATCTGCCTGGAAACTTCTGCACACACAAGTTAAGTTAGGCTATTCCTTGCCCAGAAATTTTGGCTTGCTCCGTAAGCGATTTTGGTTTAATCACAAGTGGAAAGTAACTAATTTTGTTCTATGCTTCACTTTTTCATGCTTATTAAGAGAAGTCAAATCATGAAGTATAAATTGAGCCACATGATTAGAAACATCGCAGGAGCTGAAGACTGTAAATCTTAGTTTTAAGGATATTGTGTGTGGTACCAGCTTTGTTATTGATGGTGAGTTTTGTACACATGCCCCATCTTTGAGTTACTAAAAATACCACTAGCAACTGCATTCTCAGGAACAATGGAATCCCTTGTGAAGTGTTTCCTCCCTGAAGAATAGTAAAATGTCAAACAGACAAAAGTAGGAAAAGTTATGTCTCCAGACAGCCGCGCTGCCAGTGTGACTTCTGACTACACCATTTTGTACTGTACACAGAGTCTGCTACCCATCAATTATTCTACAAAAATGTCATCTTGATAGAAGAAAAAAAGATCTTAATTATTCACTGATATTTCTTCTCTAGAATAACTAATGACTATAATAAACATTAGGCCCATTTTGAGTACTTATAAAGCAGACACTTCACACACATATCTCCTACTTAATCCTATATCTAGTCCCATTTCAGATTTGAAAAAACAAACAAAAAAATCACATTAAACAGAATCACAAATTCCACCCCCCAAACACCCTGACACTAAGCAGAAAAGTGTGTATTTGAACCTAAATTTATCAAAGGCCCAAACTCTTCATTCTTCACTGTGGTAGGCTGCCTTGGTGATTACAGCGCATAATTATGATGGTACACCTTGTTTACCCACGCCTTTCTACAAGCACTGAAATACTGCACAAATGCATGCAGCTGATTTTCTTTCCATGCCCTTGAGGTTAGGGTAGGTATATTATTACTCACAGGCAGTGTGTGCACATACTACAGTGAAATCGGACCTGGATCTTAGACCTCTCAATGCAAAAATGCTTCTTACTCTTGAGCAGATTTCCAAAACAAACTAAATGGAAAGAGCAGGAGTCCAAAAATGAGATTGCCTTTTAACTTAATTTCTTATTTGACTCTTGGTTCTGTGTCTGTCTATAGAAATACACACACACATATATATATATATTTTTTTTCATCTAGAAATCACTTCTCTGGAATATCCACAACATCTATACCTCTCAGCTTTTACTCCCATATGTAAACTGTAACATCCATTTACACCTGCCTATAGAAGAAACAGATTCATTGCATAGAAAACACACAAAGCATTCAGAGGAAAATTGAAACCCACTGTTGATCCCAGAAGAATCAGTGCTAACATCTCTTTGCATTTGTTTCATATTGAAATATATATATTCCGATCTCTATCTCCATCTTTGTTATGTTGCTTTCATTTGATTTAAACACATTCAATCACTCCGGATGCATTGTGTTGGGAGCTGCCAAACGTCACCTGGCACTGCTCTTCATTCAGGTGAACGGGATGAGAAGAGTCCATGAAAGGGGAGGCAAGTGTTACAGTGCAGATAAGCAAATACAAATACTACTGTAACAGTTGTGGAAATGCCTTTCTGGTGGATCCAAGACTCTCCACCAAAGATCAAGGGATGTGAATCCTCGACAAAATTGTATTTGTTCCTCATGTTTTGTTTTCTTTTTAATTTTTTTTTTTATTGAAGCATAGTTGTTTTATAATGTTGCATCAGTCTCTGCTATACAGCGACATGGCTGTTATATAGACATTCCTTTCTAAAATGTTGTTTTCCATTTTGGTTTATCACAGGATATTGAGCATAGTTCCCTGTGCTATACAGTAGGACCTTATTGTCTATCCATTCTAAACCTAATAGTTTTTTCCTCATGTTTTGGAAGATCTATCTTTAATATAGTCTTATGGTGACTCTAAAGTCATGTAGAGAGGGATGGATCTAGGTGGAAAAGAGTCAGATTTAGGCAGAAGAGGGGGGAAACATTTGAAATACTCTAAAAAAAGGGAAGTTAAATATTCATTTATTTCAGTTACATTGGGAGAATCTATTCCCTGTGAGAAGCCCTCTGTCACTGGTACACATGAGTCTGTGTGTTTGGTCTTGACACACAGACTCTGCCTGGAGAGGAAGCTGGAGGTGATATGGAGGCACACCAGGAAGCAATAAGAAGGATGCTATCATTGAATATTTCCCACTTATCCCATTTTTGGTAACCAGTCTATAATAATGTCTTCCATTCTTTCAGCCTGGGACAGATCTAGAACATTCAGAGAGGGAGGTGCAAAAGAAGGACCCACTCTTCTCATCTCAGCCTCTCTACCCTTGTGAATATTTGACATGTAGGCTTAACCACACCCCCTAGGCACTATGTCATTGCCTACATTATTTCTCACGGGCAGGCATATGTGTTAATTAAAATATGATCTACTTTCCCTATCAAAATGAGGATGCTAAGACCTTTGAGCAGTGAGAATGGTTATAGAAAAACAAAGGAATTTTGAGCATATGTTTCACAGATAGTCCACGATGGAGATCTGTTATGCCTCATGGTTCTTTAAGAGCAGATTCATATCCCATAGAGCATAAAGAAGATAAAAACATTATTATGGTGTACTAATTTATAAAAACAACAACACCAACAAGATTGGAGAGTTTTAATTTATTTTTTTATTTAATATTTTAACTTCACTATACAGCTAATGATAGCCTAACAGTGAATGTATATCTGGTCCCTGGTTTTTCAGTATTTTTTAGTTAATTTAATTATTTCACTTTTTTCCCCCTACTTGCATGTGTGCGTGTGTGGTTTTCACTCCAATCTGAATTTTGTGAGACTCTCAGTCCCTACAGAATTCATTAAATCTATATCTAGACTAAAAAAGGGCCAATTTAGCTGTAGCAGTGTTTGGTGATTTTCATTTTGAGCACAAATGTCTAATCAACACCTGCAGTCTGGGTGTGCATTAGTTAGTTTCCTCTGCATGCTGCCGGGAGGGTAACATAACTACACTTCTGATAGACTAAACATTTGCAAATGAGCCCTCTAGTGCCTCCTCTGCATGCCTATAAAGCAGGCAGGGCTGGTTTGAAGTCCTTTACCTTCCCTTGTTTATTATGACAAATACGTTAGGTTGCTATTATTTAAACACACCAGCAGCCTGGGCATCTGTTATTTAAGATGCTATCCCTTCATGTGATTGAGAGAAAAAGGTGGTAGAATAGCACAGTTTCAATTATCTGGTGTTTTTCCATGCATTTTCAACTCAATTTTTTACTTAGTATGAGTGGTGTTTTTCATGAGTTTGAAGATGAATATTATAAATTGTTAAAAAATGAATTTTACTTATGAGCTGATATGTTCAAATAGTAATAATATAGCAATTTTTTTTTACTGTGGATAATAATTGCTTGCATTGTTAAATGATATACCTATCTGGCTTATGCTATTAAAAAATGTTAAAATATTTTACTTAATTTTTTTCTTAAATTACATGAGTTTTCTTCTGAAAAATAAGCTCTAGAGTATTAATATTTAATTCTGGAATTCAGTGTATACTCTATACTGACACAAATTTTTATGTATTCAGTTTCAAGTACAGAGGAAATGCTACATTATTTTCCCACCAAAGTGATACCTGCATTTTTTCCCCAAGAATAAAGGACAGAATTTAAAACATAATTCTGCTTGCTGTGATTAGCATTTTTATTTTGCTGACTAGTGGTTGAAATCAGCTGTCCATGGAGCAATGGGAGTTGTATCTACTTTCTATGAAGACTGGGCTGGATGGAGTAAGTTCAAAGTCCAAGTTTCCTAGAGTCCTCAACAGATAAGCAAAAGTAACCTCTGCAGCGTTAAATTTTAAATCCAGAATGGATAATTTACTGTGTTGCACCAATTAACAGAGAAGCACTTTTGGTTAGTTGAAGTGAAAGAATTTTTCAGTGAACCAGAAACTCTCCCCAGGACCTAAATGGAGACAATACTTTGGTGCTGGCAGGTCAGATAAGGCTGTCTTTGGAAATGAAAGCAGTAGATATCTGTGACTTATTATAATGCTCTTTTTATCAGCGTGTGTCTCCATCCCGACTCTAATAAGAATGCTTTTAAATGTTTTGTAATTAAATATAAAACTGCTACAGGATTTTTGTAAATATTCTTCATCAGCTTAAGTACATATTCTTCTATTTATACTTTGTTTGTTTTTTTTAAATAGATTTAGTCATGAGTATATATTGAATTTTATTGAATGCCTTTCTGCATTTATCAACATAAGAATATATTTTCCATACCATTAATTTATTTATGTAGGACTCAGCAACCATATTTTGTCTGTATGCCATTATTTTAATATATTTCTATATTTCTTACTTTCTAAGAGAAAACCCTCTTGGGTGGGATTTATTTTTTGAGTTGTTATAGTAGTGTTAGAAATACTTTGTTTTAAATCTTTACATGTACATTCATGGGAGAGATTGGACTATGATAGTCAATGAAGAGTGGTAACTGAATTGAGTTCTGAAGTCTTTTTATATCAAGGAGTAGCAGGGAGGGGAAGTTCATTCCCAGAATGAAGGAAATATTAGCCATGATTAGAAAATAAGTACCTATTTTTTGAAGTGCTAATTTTAAGTATCTTTACACTGAATATTCATTAACTTCAGAAATGTATAAGATTTATTTAATAATATAGTTGTGGTAAGTTAAGAATCAGGCAACCTTATTTTGAATTCGGGCTCCATCACACACTGTTTCTATGTCTTGGATATATTTAGTTCCTTTATCACAGCCTCAGTCACCTTACCTGAAATATGGACATAATAACTGTGCTTACTTTATAGGAATATTTTAAAATTAAATCATGTTTATGAGGGAAGACCTAACACAGTAACTGTCACATAAAGCAAAGGAAAGTGAAGCTGCTCAGTCGTGTCTGACTCCGCGACTCCGTGGACTGCAGCCTACCAGGCTCCTCCGTCCATGGGATTTTCCAGGCAAGAGTACTGGAGTGCGGTGCCATTTCCTTCTCTAGGGAATCTTTCCGATCCAGGCATGGAACCCCGGGTCTTCTGCATTGCGGGCAGATGCTTTACTGTCTGAGCCACCAGGAAAGGCCATACAGCTAATACCAAAAAACTGGCATATAGCTAAAACTTAAAAAAAAAAAAGTGTTAGCTACTTCTATTATTTTGACTTCATGGAAGTAATTATATTTTAATCATGAGTCAGCACATATATATATATATTTTAAATTAAATTTGGTATCATGCTTTTTCTAAGCCTTAAGTGAAATGATCTATTAGTTTAAAAAAGACATTTAGAGTATGAATCCTTCTATTCAAAATTGAAGTTCCTGGAAATATTCATCTTCCAGACTATATATGGAACAGGAAACAATTTGGATTTTTGTAAATTGGGTTGTTTTTTAATCCCGTCCTTTTGCCTGTCCAAGCCTCTAGTCCTCCCTTAGAGAACACAGTTGTATCCCTGCCAAGGTCAAGGGTGGGGGGTATCAGGGTATGTACAGCAGTATTAACTGTGGGGAGTGGATTTCCAGTCTCTAACCACCTCTGAAGAAAGTGTCACCAACTCTGAATCATGCATGCGATGTACACTGGATTTATCTAGCTTTCTTCCCTAAGAAGGAAAGAAGGATGAATATCCTGTAATCCACGTTAGCGATTGTTCCCACTTTATACCAGTCTCTTCACATTTCTTAATTAAAAACCACAACAAAACCTTCTTAGACCTGTGCTGACCACTTAAGTATATATGTATCTGTGGAATGAGAATCTGGTGGCTAGAGAGCATGACTTCAAATCCTTATTTACCACCTTAGATGATTGATGTCATGGGAACTGAGCCTTGGGATTTCTAATCAGGAAATGAGGATGATAATTATTATTTGGGCAAAGAAATGAGCTAATGTGCTAAGAACACAGTAATCCACGGTCAGCACTGTACGTGTTGCCTGTCATTTTCTTTATCCTCTACTAGTGGAGAAAAGCTGTCTTTAGTTTAACTTTCAGGTTGAACTTAACAATGTATTTCGACATACTTTAAATGTTCTTAATAACTAACTTTTCTTTAGCCAATCCAAATCTTTTGTAATGTAATGTTACTTTACAACCCTTTCTTTACTCTTTGTTAATACATGCATTATGCTCAGAGATCAAATTGTTAGGCCACCACATGGCAATCTTATCTCTAAATAAACTTTAAAATTTTTATTTTCCCTTATAATAATCATGTTTGAAAAAAAAGATGATTTTTTAAAAAACATGTAATTATTACACCCAAAATATTTTTATGTAGTCCATAAATTGTACCTTTAATATTTTCAACCTGATAAATAATACCTGCCAACTTAGAAATTTATACTTACAGTATCCTGATGAGCTATATTGCATCTTGCCAGAAGCTATGTGTCTATATAAGTGTCAAAATACTACGGACAACACAGTCGTTATTCCAAGTCACATTTTCATCCTTAAACCCACATACATATTTTTCAAATAAATGCACTGCTTCAATCCCCAGTAAATATATTTCTGGAGGAAATGGAAGTCAGTCCAGTAATACCTATGGGCACCTAATACCCTTGCATAATCATTCTGACTTGGTTGAGAAGAGTTGTTGTATGGACATTACCTACCTCATAGGAATGCTGTGAGGATTAAAGAAATATCTGAAAAAAATGATTTGAGCTTCTTTGGGAAAGACGTTATTAATATGAGATGGTAGTTTTATTTGAATGAGTAGGAGATTGAAAAAGGATTATTTCTGAAAGTGGAAGGGAGGCTGGTTGGTGAAGAAATCCAATGCACCACCTTAAGATGGATTACAATGATATTAAAAGGACACTAGCTGGTTCAGACCCAAATGACTAGAAGGAGGAAGCAGTGTCTGATCCTCAATCTTGCCAACTTGGGCTTTTTTTTCTGAATAGATTCACTCTTGGGGAGGGTGGGTGGCAGTGGAGAAGGTTTGGGCTCAGGATAGTCGATAGCTGATGAGGTAACATAGCTGATCTCCCCCTATACTCAAGACATGATACACTGCAACTGATGTGAACTCTCCCAGACGTGGAAATGCTGGAAGAGTAAGCAATACGGTTGGATGTGATATGTTTAACGCAAATGTCCATTATGGGACCTGAGAGTCCCATTAGGGGCACACAGGCAGAGGAACCCTGCTGAAAGATATAAAAATGAATCAACCATCCCCACTACCATCACCAAATCAAATGAACAAGCATAAAGCTACATGATTTTGAATTGGCCGTGGAGAAAAACAAAATCACTAGGGTCAGAGACGGAGGGTGTCTGGTAAGTTCAGGACATTGGCCCCAGATCCTTTCATCTAAAAATTCAAAGAGGGAAATGATGCTTATGTTTATACATCTATATATCATAGTATGTATGTATGTATATATATATATGTGTATATATGTATATATATATGGACTTCCCTCTTGGCTCGGATGGTAAAGAATCTGCCTGCAATGCAGAAGACCTGGGTTTGATCCCTGGGTTGGGAAGATCCCTTGGAGGAAGAAATGGCAACCCATTCCAGTATTTTTGCCTGGAGAAATCTATGGACAGAGGAGCCTGTTGGGCTACAGTCCACGGGGTTGCAAAGACTTGGACACGACTGAGCGACTAACACACACGCACACACGCATATAAACCAGAAGGAATTTGTGATGGAAATTGGGAAGCTAGGTGGGAGACGAGAAAGGAGAGAATAAATTCTGAAGTTTGATTTGAGTGAAACAAATTCAGAGCATTGTGTATTTTTTTTTAAAATGCTTTTTGAGAATTCCCTGATTATCCAGTGGTTAGGACTCTCTGCTTCCACTGCAGGGAGCCCAGGTTCCATTCCTGATTGGGGAAATAAAAACCCAAAGTCCTGCAACTGAAATAAATAATACAAGGAACAAGATCAAGTACACATTTATTTTTAAAAAATGCTTTTTGAGGACTTCCTTGGGAAGAAAGTATTAAAGATGTTACAGGAATGGGTAAATAAAATCAACCTGATCCCTGTCCTCAGACAACTTTAACTAACAGCCACCCTTTATGAAATATCTATGGCCGGCTACACACCAAGAGATGCTGATTTAATTGGTCTGGGATAAAGCCTAGACACCAATATTTTTAAAATGTCCCAGTTAATCCTAATAGCAGGCAAGGATAATAACCACGATTAGTACTAGTTAGTCTTTCTCAGAGTTCCATGTGAATATCAAGTACTTGGGAATCTATCTGGGATGATGCCTGAGATTTGTTTTCAGCGTGCTCCCAAGTGATACTAAAGCTGCTTGCTTCTCCGTGGACCACATTTTGAGTAGCAAAGATACAGGTTACAGCTTAGAGGGGAGGCGAAGTTTGGTGGGGAAAACTACATAGTTGAGCTCCTCTTTGTCTTCAGTAAAGAACTTCTCACCTGCACTCCATCATCTGTCTCTTCTAGAGGTGATCGATGATATTCCATTCCTGATGGAGCTAGTCGTTTTATTTTGGGTTTCCAATGGAAAGGTCTAATAACAGTATGAAATCTGGACATCTTTAGTTGATGTGGGTTGCCACGAACATGGAGGTAAAAGAGAAAACTCTGGTAAGAAGTTGCCATAAATCCATTACATTTCTAGTCTCAAAATATCAGCCTTTATATTTTTTTAAGCAACACATCCTCACATTTTCCTCCTCGGGTCCTTAACACAAATGTCCAATCAGAGTATACTGTTATACTTGAAATTTTCCTTTCCTTGGAGTTTAAAACATTCTTGTGGCACAAAATAATTCACAAAAGGATAGATTTTTAGTATGTTCCCAATATTAAAATCAGTCCTCTTATTGGAAGATTTCTTAATGACTTGTGTAATCATTTATGTACATACGGATAGAAAATATGTAAGATGTTAGATAAATGAAACTATATCTCATTATGCTAAACTTTTGATTAAGTCTATAAAGGATTTTACAGGAAGTAAAAGGGAATAAATGTAGTCCATTCCCCCCCCCCCCATTTTTTCCCTCTACAACGAGCAAGTAGGTTTAAAAGTACATGCCAAAATTGCCCCAAAATGTGTTGTAATTCCATTTCAATGTGACAATACACTTCAGAAGAAACTGTTTCTGAGGCGATCTGCACTGAGTTACATTGCTAATCTCACTGCTGTCTCTAGAGCTATCGGTACTCATAAATCATGTGGTCTGTAATAAGAGAAGTAAGTTTGAGAGGTTAGAAATCTTAAGAAAATTGTGACAGAGGTGATAGATGATATGAAATGACTACATTCTAAAGATGTTATATAAAAGAGAATGTGTTACATTTGAGATAAGTTCCTCCTGTTTTTTTTTTTTAAACCAAAAGACTATTAGCAATGTAATACATGGCATACTTCAGCGATATCATTTGATAAATTTTAAGCATTTGTGTATTAAAGGGTTCTATATATAATCAAGTTTCATCTGAGTTTTCAGGAAGTCTTATGGGGGCACTCTAATTGTTTTGGAATTTTTTGAAGATGTCTCATGTTCTCAAGTGTGCCTTGTACAGTTGTTGAAAGTATTCAAGTTCTTTACTAAGTCTGAATTGATTAACCAGTCTGAAAAATATTTCAGATACAGTGTATGAAACAGGAATCCTGATAAAATAAGCAAGGGATGAGAAAGGTTTTGATTTATGCTCTGGACTGGGAGGGTATTGGTATGGTCACCAAGGAAAAATATAAACCTTGGCTTTGAAAATATTAACATACCAAGAGCTATGGTCTTTGTAAACGGTTGTGGCAGGAACACTGATGAGTTATTTCCATATCTGAAATGATTAATTTAAAAAAATTAATTTATATTTGAGTACAGTTGACATACAGTGTTATTAGTTTCTGCTATCCAACAAAGTGAATCAGTTATACACATACATGTATCCACTCTTTTTAGATCGTTTCCCATATAGGCCGTTACAGAGTATTGAATAGAGTTCCCTGTGTTATACAGTAGCTCCTAATTAGTTATCTGTTTTATATATTTAATAGTAGTGTGTATATATCAATCTCAGTCCTCCGATTTATCTATTCCCCTCAATTTCTCCTAACCCTAAGTTTGTTTTCTACATCTCTAGCTATATTTATGTTTTGCTATAAGTTAATTTGTACCTTTTTTAGAATCTACATATATGTGGTATCATTTACATTTATCTTTCTCTTTCTGAGTTACTTCACCCAGCACAACAATCTCGAAGTCCATCTGTATTTCTGCAAATGACATTCTTTTCTTCGTTTCTATGGCTGAGTAATAATCCATTATATATATTTTTATATATATATATATATATATGCGCGCGCACACACACACACACACACACACACCACATCTTCTTTATTTGGTCCTCTGCTGATGGACATTTAAGTTGCTTCCATGTCTTGGCTATTGTAAATAGTGCTGCAATGAACACTGGGCTGCATGTATCTTTTTCAAATTATAGTTTTCTCTAGATATATGCCAGGGAATAGGATTGCTGGATCATATGGTAGCTCTATTTTTAGTTTATTAAGGAACATCCATACTCTTCTCCATAAGGGCTGTACCAATTTACATTCCCACCAACAGTGTAGGAGGGTTCCCTTTTCTCCACACTCTCTCCATCATTTGTTGTTTGTATAATGGATTTTTTGATGATGGCTATTCTGACCAGTTAAGGGGATACTTCATTGTTATTGATTTGCATTTCTCTAATAATTAGAAATGTTGAGCATTTTTTCATGTGCTTTTTAGTCTTCTGTATGTCTTCTTAAATGTCTATTTATAAGTGTCTATTTAGATTGTCTGCCCATTTTTTTCATTGGGCTATTTAGATCTTCTGCCCATGTTTTTTCCCATTGGGTTACTTTTTTATTTTCTATATAGAACTGCATGAGTTGTTTGTATATTTTGTAGGTTAATCCCTTTTTGGTTGCTTCATTTGCAAATATTTGTTCCCATTCTGAGATCTGTCTTTTTATTTATGGTTTGCTGTGCAAAAGCTTTTAAGTATTTAATTTTGTCTTTATTTTCATTAAACATAAAATTTTATGTAGAGGATGGATCTAAACAATTTTGCTGTGAGTGATGTCAGAGAGTTTTCTGCTGATGTTTTCCTCTAAGAAGTTTATAGTAAAATCACCATGATCAAGGCCACTTATGATGACTGCACTGTACCACAATAGGCTCCTCTGAGCACTCATCAGAATCACAGGGAGGGCTCCTAGGACCACAGACTGCAGGCACCACCCCCACAGTTTCTCATTGGTAGGTCTGGAGCAGGGCTGAGAAATGTACATCTCTTAACAGGCTCCCAGGTGATGCTGATACAGCTGATCTGGGACCTCACTTTGAGACTGGGGCCTTTACCTGCGCGCCTTGGTCTTCTCTTCCCGTTGCTCAGTTTTCACAGCTAGAGACATTAACTCACGCAGGTAGGTCCTGCCCCCATGCAGGTAGCAAGGGATACAGCTTTTGCATTCGTTCAGAGTGACGTAACTGTACAACAGGTTTTATGAGGGTTGCAGAGCTGAGCCTTTGCTGAGTTTTCCAGCTCCTACACTTCATCCTTTCCTGGGACACGCTTATTTCTCTGGGACTAGGACACTTGGATTCCCTCGCTCAGTGCTTTTCGGAGGCTGAACACAAACAGGTAAGTTCACTTCCCACATCTGGGAATCTGCCTGGTTGCCTTCTGGACATTTGTGCCCCTGTCACAAACACTTTGGTATTTTTGGTTTGCCTGCGCTGATTTCTTTCCATTGCTTGTGGTTAAGACTTTGCAGTTTGCCTTTTCAGTGCCAGTGAGTCTAGCATCCCAGGTCTGGCTTCAAATACCCCAGGTTGCCTCCTTCTCTGCTTTTCAAACACAAGTTACTTATTCAGTTGAACAGCATTTTTCTATTTTTTATGACCGTTGCCCATTCTTTCCCTCTCTTACTTTCTAAACATGTCTTCAGACCTGATCAACCCCAGTTCCAATCTCCCTCATGCTGTAACACTCGGTTCTGGCTTGGTGTTTGTCCTCTATGAATATTTTGTTTACCAAGGTTCCAAGATCATGTCACTTGGCTGGGAGCTTCTAAGGCCACCAACATGTATGACTTAGATCCAAGTACGTCAACTATATATATTTTCCTGTTTAAACCTGTGTCAGTAGGTCTATGGGCTTGCTTTGCAAAGTGCTGCCTGAGGACCTGGGACTTGCAGCATGTTGGGGGCTCTGGTTAGAAATGCAGAACCTCGGGCCCCACCTCAGATGGACGGAGTTAGAATCCACATTGTAACAGGAGCCCAGCTGATTCTCATGCACGTTGTAAAGAACTGATGTGCGGTATATCTCCTATAGGAGGACCTGCTCCCAGCTGAGACTAATTGTGACTTCTCACCTTACCAATCTTAACTGCCCCTACTCCTTTATCGCCACTATTTTAATTTTACAAAACTGTTGGATGAACTTCCCACTGACAGAGTGAACTCTGGCCAACAGCTCACCAATCTGCAAGACCCAGAGTCTCTCTGTGGACATCTCACATCAGTTGTTTCTTGGAATATCTCTTGCACGAGGCCTTTTCAACTGTGTTAACACAACAGAGGAGAATTTCCTCATGCTTTTGGCTGTGATCTGATGTGGGCTTGGATGACAGGCAGCCTGAGGGTGCAGGTTGGATGAGAGCCACTCAAGTTCAATAATAAATTTGAGGCGCTCAGTGCACTGCTGGCTGATAGGAGGTGACTCCAAACAACTCTCTCAGCATTTATGATGGAGAAGGAGCTGCAGGTGCTTCAGGCTGGGTGAGCTGACTCCACCCCAGAGCGTCTGAGATGGGTGGCCAGTAGTGCTGCTCTGGACGGTGACCAGTGAGTGGGCTTGCTGCCAGAAACCGTCCCTGAAGGGGCAGGGCTGGGCCAATGACTGAGTCCACAGGTCAGGTCCACCCACTGCAGAGAGGGGGCCAATAAGACACACACACAGTGTCAGAGCCTCAGACTGCCTACCCCCATTATAGGGCTACAGCCCCCAAAGGAGGAGACAGCTCCATTGACCTAACCCAGTGGACAGGCCATTATTAACAAGCAGTGACATAGATAGAACATAGGGTCTAGGTTCCAAGCTGGGTTTGCATGACCTTGACTAGCTTTATCCCCAGAGGGTCATCCTAGATAAATGAAAATGCATGTCCAGGGTTCAACAGAGGACTCACACAGTAAGTGTTTAATTCAATGGTATTTCTACTGTGTTTATCATATTCTTACCTGAGCCTGTGGACCTCAGGGGCTGCTCCAGGTTCCTGCTTTCTGACCCAATTGATTGGAGGGTTGGGTAGCTAATTCAGTACCTTAAACAGGGTCTGAGCAGAAGGAAGGATGCATGCTCAAAGTACAATGCATAGCCAGGTACATTGGAGAAGGTGGTGATATTGCAAACTGAGAAGCGTTAACAAAATCACCAGGCAAAGTGTGGGTTCACTGATAGGAAGCCTGGATCCCACATGGAGGCTGCCATTGAGGTCTGTGGCTTTGGGCAAGTAAGTTTATTATCTATACCTTAGTCTCTTCATCTGTATAAAAGGGACTTGAGTTAGATGACCTTGCAGATAACAGTTCTTGAGATTATTTTTCTTAACATGGAATTGAGTGGGGATTTTGTGTGTTTCCAGATTAAGCAGTGTGCCTTTCATGACTGTATACAGTCTCTGTAAGGGTGGCAGTGTAGACTTAAATGCAAGAGCAGCCCACCCTATGCACTTAGATCTCTAGGCAATCAGCGAGCTGGAGCCATAATGATAATGAGAGGGACGAAGGCCCAAAGTCAGACTTCAGTCTCATCCCTGCCCTTGCCCCTCCTGGAATTCTGGAAACTTCCCTCAGATTTTATAGGAACCAGATTGAAAGGGATTGTTGTTCTTTTTTTGAACTGAAATCATACAACCCATACACTTTAAATCTGCAATTATACTAAAATGTTTGATTTTTTTAAAATAATCAATTCTTAGATGTCTAAAATCCTTTTAAGTATAGTAGATTTATATTGTTTCAGGTGTAAAGCAAAATGACTCAGTTATATACATATAACTCAGTTATGTACATACATACACATATATATTTGTATATTATTTTTCAGATTCTTTTCCCTTATAGGTTATGGCAAACTATTGAGTATAGTTCCCTATGCTACACTGTTGGTCCTGGTTGGTTATCTGTTTTATATACACTAGTATATTTATGTTAATCCCAGACTCCCAACTGATCCCTCCCACCCTTTTTCTCTTTGGTAACCATAAGTTTATTTTCTATGCCTGTGGATCTATTTCTGTTTTATAAATAAGACCATTTGCATATATTTTTAACTTCACATACAAGTGATACATTTGTCTTTCTCTTTCTGGCTTATGTCACTTAGTATGATAATCTCTAAATCCATCCATGTTGCTGTGAATGGCATTATTTCATTCTTTTTTTATGGCTGAGTAATATTCCATTGTAAAGATGTACCACATCTTCTTTATCCACTCATCTGTCAATGAACATTTAGGTTGGTTCCATGCCCTGGCTATTAGTAATGCTGCAGTGAACAGTGAGATGCATGTATTATATTGAATTTTATTAGAAGATATTCCAGTTCTTTAACAGTCCATGTTTTAAGCTAATTGCACTAAAACAACACTTGAATGTTACTTCTAAGTGAACTTCCTTTTCTCCCAGTGTTGTGTATTGAGTTCTCTGACTTGCCTATGGATTTGCCAGTAGACCCAGCAGAGAACTGGGAACAACTCACTGAGGAATTCATGTCATAAACATATTTGTACTTGTTCTCAATACTTTATAATGTGATAAAGTACTTGTATACTGCTAATGGTTTAGTCTGGTTTAGTCCCTAAGTTATGTCCGACTCTTGTGACCCCATGAACTGTAGCCTGCTGGGCCCCTCAGTTCTTGGGATTTCCCAGGCAAGAATACTGGGGTGGGTTGACATTTCCTTTTCCAGGGGATCTTCCCAACCCAGGGATTGAACCCACATCTCCTGCATTGGCAGGGGGGTTCTTTACCACTGAGCCACCTGGGAAGCCCTGCTAATGGCTTAGTCAATCTTTATTGTTTTTTGGAAACACCTCCATGTATCTATAGCTTTCACAAGTGAAATTTTTTTTTTTTTTTAACAGACTCACATCACTGTGAGTTATAAAATCAGTTTTATAGCAAATATATAAACTTTATTATTTATTATAAACATATAATAAATATATATGTGAGATGCTTGAAATCATATTTTGTTCAAAATAACCTTTCCCATTTGGTTTTAGTTCTTACAACTTTTTTCTATTAGTATTAAAAGGACATAATCCTCAGTCTACCCACACCCACTTCCTGCTATTAGTATGGTATATTTGCAATTATTGTCTGCTATTGATACATTGGGCTTCCCAGGTGGCTCAGTGGTAAAGAATCTGCTTGCCAATACAGAAGATGCAGGTTTGATCCCTGGGTTGGGAAGAGTCCCTAGAGGAGGAAATGGCAACCCATTCCAGAATTCTTGCCTGGGAAATCCCATGGACAGAGGAGCCTGGAGGGTTACAGTCCATGGGGTCGCAAAGAGTTGGACATTACTGAGCAACAGCACCATCTATAATTAACTATAATCCATATTTCATTCCAAATTTCTTAGTTTTTACGAACTATCTCTCTTGGTGTCCAGGATCCCATCCTGGACACCACATTACTTTTTGTTGTCATTTCTTCTGAGGCTCCTCTTGGCTCTGACAGTTTCTCAGACTTGCCTTGTTTTTGATGACCTTCATAGTTTTGAAGATTACTAGTCAGTATTCTGTAGAATGTCCTTCAGTTGGGATTTGTCTGATTATTTCTCATGATTAGACTGGGGTTATAAGCTTTTGTGAGAAAGATCCCAGAGATAAAGTGCCCTTCTCATCACATCATATCAAGGGTATATATTATCAGAGTGACTTATCACCACTGATGTTAACCTTGATCATTAGTGTTTGTCAGGCTTCTCAGCTGTAAAGTTGCTTTCTTTTTTCCCTTCCCATGCTGTCCACTTTGAAGGAAAGTCTCTATGTATGGTTCTTCCTAAAGGCCTAGCTCCACTTCTTGACGTGAGTGGACCCACATGAAGTATCTGGAACATCACAGGGGAGATTTGTCTCTTTTCCATCATCTATTTATCTATTCAACCATTTGTTTATGTCCATGTGGCCTGTTGGGTATAAATCTGACACTGTGTTTTGCAGTCCAGTGCTGCTTTGTTTATTTACTTGCTTAAATTGTCCCAGCTTTGGGCTTTGAGAGATTTAACTTTTGGTTTCTCTATGCCTTTGATAAACCTGATTGGCCTCCTCCTAAGCATAAAACAAAAATACAATCTAGCAGTGGGTTTTGAGACCTTTGAAACTCCAAATTTTCTAAAAGTCTGATTTTTAGAATCTTACTTTCCTAAGGAAGTGATTGGTAGAGGAAAGGAACCAGTTTGACTTCGTACAGTATGCCAGTTGTTTGGTCTTGAGTAAATAATTTAACCTCTGTGAGCCTCAGTTTCCTTATTGCTAAGGCAAGAATACTTTTAGTTTGAATCACATGAAACTGCCAGTATTATACAACTTTTGACCTACAGAACAATGCATGTATATGACTCAATCTTAGTTGTATATAACTTATGAGACTTGTATAAGGATGGTGTGAAATCACACGTGCAGCGTCCTTTCTATACAAATGCTGATCCTCTTTACCTTGTCCCTCTTCTATCCCTTAGACAAAGCTGACTTGGCTGTTGGCCATTGACATAAAGAACCTTTACTGAAAATAAATGGCAGCTGGCTGTCCCAGGTCAGGGAAGAGAATACTAGGGAATCTAAAATGCCAAACCCTCCCCCTTCTCCCAAATCTCTTAAACAGATGAAGGACAGGTTTTAATAATAAATTCTTTGGGATTAAATCTTATTTTTAACTCTCTTCCGAATCCAGGTATTTCAAAAAATGATGGCTCACGAACTAGTATTTTAATAGATAATGAAAACAACTCGAGGCTTGTTTCCTTGGTACATTGAAATTCATCCTTTTTGACTCTAAAACAGGCCACCGAAATGATTATATTCATCTCAATATAATGAAATACATTAGATGAAGTGACCCCAACCCATTATACTGAATGGAGGTTCTTTAAACGCAGCAAAGCACCTGGTTGCCCAACTCAAGTGGAACAAGTGAGATTACTTCCCAGCTTCACATTAGATGTGTGTTGCCAGCATTTGGAAGTTTATTTTGTGGCACTGACCAAAAATGACTTACATTCTTTATGAGATCCTACAAGAGAAGATTTTTTATATTTTCCATACATTGATAGCAGGAAAATTTGGGTCTCAAATTATACTGTCTTTCCCTTTGAGGGACATTAAGGTTTTGAAGAAAAATCATAGTTTACATGATTTATTTTATGACATAAATGAGAGTAATTGACCATAATGGGAAAGAGACTTATCTATGTATCATGTATCTATGATGAATATTTATTCCTAATTATAGACTAGGCTAGATTTTGCAAAAGGAAAAAATGATGGTCTGGATGCCAAAAAACAAAATCGAGATCTGATGACGATGTGTGTGCCCAGTCATCAAAACATTTTATTCCTATTTTATTCCGACCACTTTGTGTTGACCTTCCAAATAGTTTAGTTCCAAAGAGATGTGAAATAAATGAGAATATTATTTCAATATAAGAAGAATTTGCTTATGAAAGTTCACATCCTCATTGCTAGAGATTATACTATTAACTAAAAATGAAAAATAATTTGGAGTAGGTGGGGAATGGTGAAAAGTAGTCATTGAACTGTCACAGCCAACTTGCACCCAGCTGCCCCACAAAAGAGGCAGCTCCCTTTGTGACTTTGGGTGTGAGATAAAAAGGCATTGAAAATCTTCCCTCCCCCCTGAAATTACACTGAAATTTTACTCTTAGAGAATCACTATTTAAGATGAGAGGATCATGTTTGTGAGTCCCTGTTAAACTGCAGTTACACCTTGAGTGTTAAGTGTTGAGCTACAGTCACTTCTACTGTTGTCAGCCAAGGTGTTAATCACAGCAGGTTTATTTTATTTTTTTTCACGTCCTATAGAAAAAGCAGGTCCACTTCACCCCTCTTCTCCCTTTGGCCATCACTCTGTGTCTTTTGTTCACATGCCATGCATTGTCTCCAAGTTCTCAGCTCCCATTAACATTTTAAATCTTTGTTCTTTAGCTTTTGCCAAAGGCTATTTTTGCCATCAGAATGGCACCCTTTCTATTGTCTCACCCTTAGCATAGTTTTAGTTTACATGCTGCTTAAAACCTTTTCACCTCTTGTTTTATCTTGAAATTCTTTCCTCTCTCAGTGGTAAAATTAATCTCTGCCTGTCTCCCCTCTCTGTTTTCTCCCACTCTCTCTCTCTCTCATCCTCTTCATGACTGATTTGTTCTCAGTTTCTGTGATGATTCATTTTATGCGTTACCTTAATGAGGCCACAGTTCACAGATACTTGGTCAGACAGTATTCGAGATGTTTCTGTGAAGGTTTTTCTAGATGAAACTAAAATTTAAATCAGTAGACTTTGAATAAAACATCACACTCTATAATGTGGATGGGCCGTGTCCAATCAGTTGAAGGCTTTCATAAAGGAAGACTGACCTCTTGTGAGGATGGAATTCTGCCTGCAAACTGCCTTTGGCCACCAAGTGAAAATGTCCCCTGGGTTTCTATGCTGCTGGCCTACTCTGTGGGTGTTTGGACTTGCCAGCTTCCATAATATTAATAACATAAGCCAAATCTATAAAATAAACTGTGAAAGACATATATAGATAACTGGGCAGAGAGATAGAAATATGCATTCATTTGTGTATATGCATAATACAAAAGCATACCCATATACATCATATTGTTTCCCTTTCTCTGAAAAGTTCTAATACAGCTTCACTTACCAAATTCCTTCTTTGCATCTCATAAATAATTGGGCCTCTTAAGGCTTGGTATAGCTTTCTGATCCTCTCACTCTGCATAAGTGAGTTGTCAGAATCTCGCTCTTTTCTAAGCACAGGTGTTTAGTCCATAACTCTGTTTGGAACCTCAGATTTCAAATTCAATTTTCCAACCTCCTGTCAGCACCATGTCCCTGTCCCACAGGAAGTTTGAAGTCACCGTGTACAAGTGCGGACGCATCTTTCCCTCCTCAGCTTGCACTTTATCATAAAAACTTAGGTTATTAACAAAGTAATTAGCAACGGAAGCCAAAAACTCTGAGTTAACCAGTTCCTTTGAGCATTTTACCTTTCACACGGTCTCAGATCAGCACCCATACCATCTTGTCCCCCCAACACAGCAGACAGTTATCCAGCTATTTGTATGTCTGTGCTATGTCGCTCAGTCATGTCCCACTCTTTGTGACCCCATTGAATGGAGTCCGACAGGCTCCTCTGTCCATGGGATTTCCTTTCCAGGCGATCTTCCCAACCCAGGGATCAAACCCACGTCTCTTACATCTCCTGCACTGGCAGGCAGATTCTTGACCACTGCGCCACCTGGGAAGCCCCATTAAGTTTCACAGATATGCCTTAAAATGTATTATCTCTTCTCAATTTTCATGTCAGGGCCTTTTTCAGGCTCTTATTACATGTGAGTTAAATCAAAATACAGTCAGAATCCTGTCTTCCCATAAGATCTCCTGATTTTACCCTCTGTACACTTAAAAATTCAGTTATTTATAAATTCCTGAAGTTGCATATTTTTATACTACTGTGACTTATACATAACCTTCACTGCTCCTTGAATTCCTTTCTCCTCTATTTAGAAAATACCCCTGGAGCTTTAAGACACAGCCTAAACAGCATTTCTTTCATTAAACATGATAGATCCACATTTCCAATTCTTGAATTGATCAGCCTATACTAATGCTGGGCTTCCCTGGTGGCTCAGATAGTAAAGAATCCACCACCTGCAATGCAGGAGACCTGGGTCCAATCCCTGGGTTGGGAAAATCCCCTAGAGGAGGGCATGGAAACCCCAGTCCAGTATTTTTGCCTGCAGAATCCTCATGGACAAAGGAGTCTGGTGGGCTACAGCCCATGGGGTCACAAAGTTTCGGACACGATGAGTTACTAAACACACCTACTTAATGCTATTACCACATTTCTTGGCCTACAGCTAATGCTACTATGATTTCTTCTTATTTAAAATGTTGTTTGTCTGTCAGCATGTCTATTACCTCATGAGATTTTTAAGAATAGAAATTGGGTTTTATTCATCGTTGCATCCCCATATTTAGCAGACATCAGTGGAAGGAATCTGTGAGGATTTGAGTACTTGTGAGAATGAGGGAGAAAAACTAAACCTGGATGTGAAAAATGTAACCTTATCATTAGTAAACAGAATTGAAACTATTACCATATATTTTATAAATAGCATTCATAATGATGTTATAATAGAAAGGGAACAAACAAAATCCTTAAAAAGATGAAAAATTTTAAATAGCTTCTTGAATTTTTAGATTATAAACTAGAAAATCAAGATTACAGTTAGGTTTTTTTATAAAATAGTCTGAATGACAAAAGCAAGATATAATCCAGTATATCCTGTATGAGCTGAGAAGACACGTGAGCTTATATGTAAACATGTGTGTGCATGTGTATAAACAGCAGTAAGTACCCATCTAAAAACCACAGATTCAGTTGTCCAAGGAAGCAACATAAGATTTTTTTCTCCATGTAACTATATACTGAACTTCTCTTACGGTATAATTTAGCATAAACAAAGCCAGTTCAGAGGGTTTTTAGTAAATTCAAGGTCATTCCCTCCAGCCTCTCTCTCCCCTTTCACCCCAGGATTGCATGTAAGTGTTGGTGGTGTGTTACATTATCATTGTGTTCTTTAATGACATCACAGTCATTAGAGTGAACACGATACTTGCCTTTTTGAACTGCCTTGTGTATATTAATTTATTTATCCTTACAAATGCCCAAAACAGGAAGTGCGATCATTGACATTTTAGAGGTGAGAAAAGAGGCACAGGAAGTTAAGCAGTTTCCTAACCCTGGAGCAGCTAGCATGGGATGAAGCAGGGGTTACACCCTGTCACTTCTGCTCCAGTGTCAGGGTTCTTCCTCGCCCATTATACTGTGTGGAGTCAAGGCAGCCAAAGGGCTTTCTCGTCTCTCTCTGGACCCACGCTGACACTCCATCGCAGTTGCTCCGTGTTCATTTTGACCTTGGCTGCATATCCTTTGTTCCAATAGAGGATTCTTGTCTCATTTTTAGTCTTAAAAGTTATCTGAACTCAAACTTCTAACAGTATTCCTATTTTCATTCTGGTCCCCCCCATTCGTCCTCTATGGTCACTCAAGAACTTGGGCAGATGCTCATATTCTCTGTAGCTGTATATAAGAACTGATTTGGCTCACACTGTCTGTAGCTTTGTTGCCTCCGGGAAGTCCTCTTCAATATTCACCGGTCCCACCAGCTTCCACCTCTGACTTCTAACACCTCAATACAGCTTCAGCTTTCCGCTGCTGAAGCTGTGCATGGGTGAGAAGATGTCTTCAATTCCAAAAGCAGCAAACTTACAGAAGTTCTCCAGTGCAGCAAAATCTTTCAGAGATAGTCTTTCACTTTGGTACCTGCTTGCTTCACTCCTGTCCTAAGCTTCTTGGGTTTTCTCTGCATATCTTGAGATTAGAAGTCTGCCAAGGTTTGGGGCAGATTTATAGTCAGATTTTGGGTTCTTACTCTTTTCCTTTCACTTACCCTTTAAATTTCAAGTTTCTCTGCCATGACTACAATCTCCTTGCCATCTTTCATCAAGCCATCAAGTGAGTAAAGCTACGTTTTCCTGCTGCTGAATGTGCTTGGTCAAAAAAGTGAGAAACTCACAACCCTCTCCCTGCCCACAGCAGCTTTTCAAGAGCATCCTCTTCAATGACTTCTGTCTGGTTTTGATGCTTTTCTACTATTTCTCCTGCTCTGCACTCTCTTTGCCACTCTATGTCAAGAGAGTAGGCTGTGGTTTTCTACTCCATGATCCTGGGAATTGGGATGTGTGATTGGGTGCAAAAGCAATAAACTTCCTCCTCTAGTGGCAGTTTTTCAAGAATCCATTCACTTCTGTATGCTTCCCAGGGCCTTTAAATACTCCTTAAAACTTTCTTCAAATTTCATCATTATCTGAAAGGGTTTGCATGACCACTCCACTCTGCTACCGTTACTGAAAGTCCCCCAATGGATTTTTAACATTGACTAAAAAGTACACTCCACAAAAAAAAAATATAACAGATATGAATCACAATGCTTTTGAAGTGAGGACGTGTGAAAGCTTATCTTCAGGTTGGCTCTCACTCATGAGGCCAAATGCCCTGAAATGCAACCTGAGTATGTCTTTATTTTCCAACTAAATTTGCCTTATAGTGAGGTGCATGTAGATTCCAGTTTTGCCAGGACAGTCTCCATTTATGCCCATTATCCTGGTGTAATTATCAGTTAAACTCACTTTAAAGACTATCTCTAAATACAGTTACATTCTGAGGTATTGGGGGGCTAAGCTTTTATTATTTGAATTTGAGGTTTATATAATTTAGCCCATCATGATCATTGATAACAGTGTGTGAGAATCATAACAGATAATATCAGAGTAGCAATGTCGATAGAGCAGTCAGTAAAAAATAGCATTTGATTTAATTCCCCCTTATTGAGTGCCATACACAAACCAGAAGTGCTTACTAGGCTGCCTTAACATAAAGCCTTCCCTGCATTTGTCAAAATGATGATGGCGAACAGATAGCCTTCCTGTCCCATAATCCCACTATATGTTTATTGTGGACTCAACTTCACCTTTTTTTTTTTAAATAAAGACATTTTTTAAAATACATGCTTAATGAAATGTTTTTAATTTTATTTACCTTATTGTTTTTGGCTGTTGCTTCGCATGGACTTTCTCCAGTTGTGGCAAGTGGGGGCTACTCTCTAGTTTCACTGTGTGGGCTTCTCATTGCAGTAATTTTCTTGCTGCAGAGCATGGGCTCTAGGCACGTGGGCTTCAGTAATTGTGGCTCCCGGTCTTTAGTAGTTGCAGTGCGCAGGCTCAGGAGTTGCCATGCATGAGCTTCGTTGCCCCGTGGCATGTGGAATCTTTCTGAACCAGGGATCAAACCTGTGTCCCTTGCATTGGCAGGTGGATTCTTTACCACCGGACCTCCAGGGAAGTCCCAGCTTCCACTTTATTGACGCCAGTGTTTACCCAAAGTGTAGTCTACAGATGAAGACCATCAGAACAGCTTGGAGAGTTTATTAAAAATGTAGAGTTCACACCAGAGTTAAAAATTTTGGCAGGCAGGAATCTTCATCTGCAAAAGATTCTTAAGGCACACTACAATCTGAATATAATTGAATCCATCAAAATGTCTGTGGATGACTCTTGCACTGAACTTGAGAAAAGGACAGTAAATGACTTCAGGCAAAGTGGATGAGTCACTAAGCTCTTCTGCTAGAGGATCAGTGAGCAGAGACTTGTTATAAGACCAATCAGGTTGTGTTGCTCAAGGTACAGAAGACATTTAACATTAAATTTACTCACTAAGGAGAGAGCTGGGGTTAGAGCCCAAGGGAAACAGTATTATTCTAACAAGGTGCATGAAATTTGAAGGAGTTTCACCTTACAAGGCAGAATGTACAAGGCAAAAATATCTGGATAAACATTTAAAGGCAGATTTTCTGAAACACTGTTTCTTTAGAACTTGAAAAATGATATACATTTTTTCACTTACACATCTTGACTTTGAATAAATATTTTTAAGCCTATGTGAATAGGCTAGAGAAATCAAATTACTGTCCTGTAATATCAGAGAAGGCAATAGCACCCCACTCCAGTACGCTTGCCTGGAAAATCCCATGGACGGAGGAGCCTGGTGGGCTGCAGTCCATGGGATGGCAAAAAGTCGGACACAACTGAGTAACTTCACTTTCACTTTTCACTTTCATGGGAAGGAAATGGCAACCCACTCCAGTGTTCTTGCCTGGAGAATCCCAGGGATGGGGAGCCTGGTGGCCTGCCATCTATGGGGTCATACAGAGTCGGAGATGACTGAAGTGACTTAGCAGCAGCAGCAGGAGTCCTGTAATATAACAAAAATGCAATGATAACGCCTGCTTAATGGCTGACTTTAAAACGTTAGCATTTTTTCTTTAGTGAAATTGACCTTGTCACAAAGCATGTCATAATATTCTCTTTATGCTAGGATGAAATATTACGGCAAGATTATTAACATTTATGTGGAAAGGTAAATGTTCTAAGGCCACTGACTCTACGATGCATGCATGAAAGTGTGGTTTGATGTCTATTATGGAGATTCAATAATTATTACTGGATTAGATCAATAAATTTGGAAAGATGGGAAAGGATTACAGAATGAGAACACTTAATGTTTTAAAAAAATTGATCTAATGCCTTCTTAGGCTTATTCATCCATGACAACCAAATTTGGCCCAGAGTTCCACATGCACGGCTCTCATTGACATCCACAGAATTTGTGCATGAGTTACTGAGGTTAGAATTAAACCCTAAGGAAATAACTAAAGATTTTTGGTGAGATATACTTGTGTGATTAAATAAAATCATTTTTATGGGCTTTGTTTTCTTGTTTTCAGACTGTTTCTTATGAAGATAAATAGCCTGAGCACATTGAGGTTAATATTGCTTTTAAGCTATTTATCTCCATTTGGGAACTAAATGCAAAGAAAAATGAATGTTTTACCTCTCAGAAGCTTTCTCCACTTAAATGTTTCCACTAAACCCAGAGTCCCGAAAACTTTATCAGTTTCCCAGGAACAGATATTAATCACCTCCAAATATTCTGGAGAACAGTGGGAAAACTGAAGAGTATTAACTATTCAACTATTTGTTTCTTTCTTCTACTGCTATGACAGTCATAACATCTACTTCCCTCTGTTGAAACAAGGAACATACAATTTGATTTTAAAAATGTTGATGTAATATGCTCCCCTACAAAAGTACAAAGATGTAAGTCTTAAAAATACAGCCTTATGTGAAATTTTAGTATTTTAAAAAGTACATATATATCAAGGTAAAGTAACTGTCAATTTATTTTTTATGAAAGCTCTGAAGGCCTTAGTTTGTAGGAAAAGGGCTATTTGGAACTAAACTGTATAGGCTGGTCATAGGTTAACGTGTTGTATCTTTGTATTTCTAATCCCAGCTTATCCTTAAAATTGTGTCAATTAATTTCAGATGAAGAAATTGAAATATGATGAATTTGACAAATGAGGTTGACAACTGCATCAGTTAAAATGAGGATTCACGTTTCTGTGATCTTCTATGTATAATATACAAGGAAATTTTAAATATATGAAAATTTGATTCCAAGACACAATTCTCAAAATTGCATGTGGATTTGGAATTCAAAATGAATTTTAGGGAAGCAAGTATAAATAAATGTGAATAGTTTTCATTCTCTGTAGGACCATGAAATTATCTTCTCAGAAGAGTTACAAAGAAAAATCAGTAATACATTATAGACTAATATAAATTGTTATAAAAACAATAAAGAGCTCAATTATAGACAAAGATAGATGAGAAAAGTTGAAGTGGTGGCATGGTTTACTTTTTACTATATTCTGTATCCCATATGAAAAGTTCATAAAAACTGACAGAGTTCTGAATCAAAAACATATATTTTCAAGTACAAAAATATTAATACAGTTAGTAAAATTTGTATTACTAATAATAAAATACATTTTAAAGATCTGATTTGGCATTTCTAATTTATAGGATGCTGCTGCTGCTGCTAAGTCACTTC
The DNA here is from genome assembly GCF_055505025.1 of Bos grunniens. NCBI lineage: Eukaryota > Metazoa > Chordata > Mammalia > Artiodactyla > Bovidae > Bos > Bos grunniens. The sequence continues at coordinate 13,938,555 of NC_141191.1, forward strand.
AGTCATGTCCGACTCTGTGTGACCCTATAGACGGCAGCCTACCAGGCTCCCCTGTCCCTGGGATTCTCCAGGCAAGAACACTGGAGTGGGTTGCCATTTCCTTCTCCAATGCATGAAGGTGAAAAGTGAAAGTGAAGTCGCTCAGTCATGTCGGACCCTCAGCGACACCATGGACTGCAGCCTTCCAGGCTCCTCCATCCATGGGATTTTCCAGGCAGGAGTACTGGAGTGGGGTGCCATTGCCTTCTCTGAATTTACAGGATTAATAAATTCTAAAAATAAAAAAAAATGTACATAGTGAAGGTTGAGATCAAATGATATACACATTTCCATTGACTTTATTTTTATCACTCATTTAGTTCATTTAATATTATTTTATTATTGGCTATTTAGTTCAGTTGTTTAGAAACCAATTCTTGAAATAACGTGAGTTTAAGTAAGATAGATCCTTATTCCTTTTACATAAGTCCTAAAACAGGGATTCAAAGGAAGGTGTGGCAACTCCATGGCTATTAGGGGTCTAGGCTCCTTCTAGATTTTGTTTCATTAGCCTAATGCTTGGTTCTATCCTAAATGTTAACTCCTGTTTCTAAAAAGGCTGCTGAGCTCTAGCTATCACCTCTACATTCAGGCATCAGAAACAATGATTTTAGGAAAGACAAAAGGGCAATCTGCCAGCTAAGTCATCATCCTTTAAGCAGATTCCCCAGAAATCCTGTGTAATACTCACTGGCCAGGATTTAATTTCACTTTATCTACACATAGCTTGCTTGGGAAATTAAGAGAGCTTGTCTTCAAGGTGGGTTCATGTCACACTAGCCAAAATCCAAATCATGATCCTTAAAATAGGGGAGAATAGATAGTTGATGGTAAATACCAATCAACCACAAATATTTTCAAAGTATTATTTGTTAAATAGTTTAACAAATAGTTGTTATTTTTCAGTCACTAAGATGTGTCCGGCTCTTTGTGACCTCAGGGACTGCAGCACACCAGACTTCCCTGTCCTTTGCTATCTCCTGGAGTTTGCTGACATTTGTCCATTGAGTCAGTCCATCATCCTTTGCTTCCCTCTTCTCCTTCTGCCTTCAATCTTTCCCAGCATCACTTTTTTTCAGTGAGTCAGCTCTTTACCTCAGGTGGCCAAACTATTGGAGTTTCAGCTTTGGCATCAATACTGAGCTTATTTTAGTTGTGCCAAGCAATGGATTATATTGTGGTGTCCATGAATAAAAAGGCATTATCCTTAGCCTCAAATAATTTGGTCACTAGATGGGAGAGAGAGATACTTAAACAATCATGGTTTATAGTGGCAGTGCAAAATTATTTATCAATAGCTACTAAAATATTTACATATTTTGACCTATTCTAAGGATGACTTATAAGGAACTAATTCAAAAGAAAAAATGTGTAAGCAGCTTTATTGCCACTCTGTTTATGATAATAAAATATTGCCTATAAGTTAGACAAATTCCAAGTTAATTTTGGCAAATCTAAGTATTTTTTTTTTTTTTAGATCTAAGTATTTTTTGAGGTGGTGTAGTATTTAACATCTTTGTAGCATATCCGCAGATTAGAAAAATATTTTCAGGAATATATGGCAGACATAAAGGCTAATATATGATTGTTTTCTCCTTAACTGCGAAAGAAGATATTCTTTGTACATTATTTATTTTTGTATTAGTTTTGGCTGTGCTGGGTCTTGGCTGCTATATGGGCTTTCCTGTAGTCACACTGAGCAGGAAACTCCTCTCTAGTTGCAGTGGCTTTTCTTGTTGCGCAACACAGGCTCTAAGGCATGTGGGCTTTAGTAGTTTCAGTGGGTGGGCTCATAGCTGGGCTCCCAGGTCCTAGAGATGGGCTCAGCGGTTGTGGCCCACGGGCTTCATTGCTCCACGGCATGTGGGATCTCCCAGGATCAGGGATGGAACCTGTGTCTCCTGCATTGACAGGCGTATTCTTTACTGCTGAGCCAGCAGAGAAGCCCTGTCTGCATATTTTTATATCAGTATCCAAAAATTGTGACTATATGATTAAGAACTGGAAAACATGAAGGAAAGGGAAGGCAGTTAACTCTGTTGCAGTGGAAGTGCTTTGGGTGAGTGCTTTATTTTGCTTGCACTTCTCTTGAGTGAGTGAGTGAGTGAATTCACTCAGTCCTGTCCGACTTTTTGCGACCCCATGGACTGTAGCCTACCAGTCTCCTCCATCCATGGGATTTTCCAGGCAAGAATGCTGGAGTGGGTTGCCATTTCCTTCTCCAGAAGATCTTCCCGATCCAGGGATTGAACCCAGGTCTCCCGCACTTCTCTTATACCTGGTCTAATATTGATTTGTGTTTTGTAACTCACCATGAGAATGTCTAAAAATTGAAGTTGAATGCAAACATGGGAATGCCGTCTCCCAGTGGAGAAGGAAATGGCAACCCACTCCAGTATTCATGTCTGGAAAATCCCATGGACCGAGGAGCCTGGTAGGCTACAATCCATGGGGTCGCAAACAGTCGGACATGACTGAGCGACTTCTGTGTGTGTGTGACTCTCTTCAGTGTCTCTGTCTCTCCCTCTTTTTCCTTCCTCATTTTTATATAGTTTGTTACGCTTGTGTTTGATTTCATATCTTGAGAACCAGAGAATCCTCCCGCTTGAGATTTCTACATTTTCATTTCAGATACAGTCCATGCACCTCACTAATAATTGTCTCTGTATCAATATGAAGTAATCTTGTTTACCTCAGCCCTGCCTTCCTGTTGGGGACCCCATTGCCCTGCCCACTTGGCAGAGTCTTTTTCATCCTTGAAGGCCAGTGTGACTTTGGCTTTCATATACTCATTGCTCTCTCTTTATCCTCAAGCAGAGGGCATTTCTCCTACTTTGACATGGTTCTATCTTTTCCTCTCTTATAGCTCTTGGTTTAGTTTAGTTGCTAAGTCATGTCCATCTCTTTTGCGACCCCAGGCACTGTAGACCACAGACTCCACTGTCCATGGCATTTCCCAGGCAAGAATACTGGATTGGCTTGCCACTTCCTCCTCTAAGGGATTTTCCCTACCCGGGGATCGAACCCACATCTCCTGCTTTGACAGGCAGATTCTTTACCATTGAGCCACAAGGGAAGAGACCTTATAGCTCTTACCATAATATTTCAATTGTTAATTGCCAGTTGGTAACTCACTGAGAGCAGAAACCTAATTTTCTTCCTTTCGTGCCCCCAGGCTTAGCAGACACAGGTATTAAGAGCTCAGCACCTGTTTACGAAGCTGTTTATGAACTTCCTTTGATCTAAAGTGATCACAGTTTTCCAGTTACTTCACACACAAAAGAAAACTGCTTATAGCTTGGGAGACTGAAAAAAGCCAAGTACTTGCAGGGTAAAAACTAATTATTATTTTCTTTTTTTCCCTAAAAAATATCATCTCGTATTTTCACATATTAATAAACAACAAATTTGTGTTCAACATTAGTTGAAGACATGATTAAAGGAATTTACTTAATAAAAGTCAGTGATACCTAGGTTGTTCATTATCTGTAGTCTTAATATTTTTAGACTTTTATATGTGGAAATATATACACAATATATATACTTTGGGTGAGAGATCTAAAAGCATCATAGGCCTTTTTTTCTTTTTTAGGTGATTAATGTGCACATATTGCTTTTAAATTATATCATATTGAACAAATTTTTTTTCTTTGAAGACTTTTATTTTGTATTGCTATATTGCCAGTTAACAATGTTGTGATAGTTTCAGATGGACAATGAAGGGACTCATGTATACATGTATCCATTCTCCCCCAAACTCCCCTTCCATCCAGGGTGTCACATAACACTAAGCAGAGTTTTATGTGCTGTACAGTAGGTTTTTGTTGGTTATCCATTTTAAATGTAGTGGTGTTTTAAATATGTTCCTATCCACGAGCTGAGCTTCTCAGATGGCTTACCAGTAAAGAAACCACCTTCAGTGTGGGAGACATGAGCTTGATCCCTGGGTGGAGAAGATCCCCTTGGGGAGGAAATGGCCCTGCTCCATTATCCTTGCCTGGAAGATTCCATCCATAGATGAACCTATCAGGCTATAATCCATGGGATCACAAAGAGTCGAACATGACTTTTGTAGCATAGATTATGCTTTATGGCATAGGTTATGCATACAAGCATAGGTTATGCTTTTATAGCATAGGTTATACTTTAAAAGAAATCAAAAGACGCTTGCTCCTTGGAAGAAAAGCTATGACCAACCTAGACGGCATATTAAAAGCAGAGACATTACTGTGCCAACAAAGGTCTGTCTATTCAAAGCTATGGTTTTTCCAGTAGTCATGTATGGATGTGAGAGTTGGACTATAAAGAAAGCTGAGCACCGAAGAATTGATGCCTTTGAACTGTGGTGATGGAGAAGACTCTTGAGAGCCCCTTGGACTGCAAAGAGCTCCAACCAGTCAATCCTAAGGGAAATCAGTCCTGAATATTCATAGAAAGGACGGATGCTGAAGCTGAAACTCCAATACTTTGAACAGCTGATGGATGCAAAGAGCTGACTCATTGGAAAAGACCCTGATGCTGGGAAAGATTGAAGGTGAGAGAAGGGGACAACAGAGGATGAGATGGTTGGATGGCATCACCAACCTGATGGACATGAGTTTGAGTAAACTCTGGTAGTTGGTGATGAAGGGGAAACCTGGCGTGCTGCAGTCCATGGAGTCACAAAAAGAGTCGGACATGATTGAGTGACTGAATTGAACTGATGCTTTAAATAGCAATTTAGACATTATAACTATGGAGCTATATATTCTAAATATCTCATAAACACATTTTCAAGGAATGTTTGGTAAAAAAGCAATGAAAAATAAAAGCTTTAAGAGGTTAGTCAATAGCTATGTGTTCCTAAACTTATATCCTCTTTCTTAACATAACTTTATAATCTTTTGGTGAAAAACATAAAGTTTATTGTTCATTATACAAACTATTTGTTCTTTAAACATTTGATGTTTACATCAGCTTAACAGATTGAGAGGATCAATCTGTTTACTAGCAATTAAGGCTCTTTCAAGTTTACAGTTGCCTCCTCACTTATTGGCCCCTCAAAATACTCAAAATTGATGCAGTAAGAACATAAGAGAATAGTGTTCTTCCCAGAGAAATTAGTTGCAGACCAGAACAACCAGAAAGTTAGTAGCAAGTTGGCCTGATTCTTGCCTTAACTTTTATTCCATAATTTCAGATAAGAAATTGCCTTTTCAGAGAAGTTTCCCGTCTGTGCTTAGAAGAACAATGAGGGATGATGATAAAAATTTCCAGATGCCTCGGTATTGTTAAAGATATTAGGCCTTTCCTATTTAACTGAGGCAGAAAGCAATTTTCTGAGATGCTTTAATTCACTTGGTTATTTACATTCACTTGGGCCATTGGGATTGCCTTGCATTGTTGTCAAAGTTCTAATCTTATTCAATATTCATGTCTTCAGAATTTGGGAGGAATAAATATATTAGAGAAAACTTCCTTCCCATAGTGACTAGTGCATGCTCTCCTTAATAGGCTAATACAATCCAATCAGAGTGTCAGGAAAGCAGTTTAAACTTTATATTTTGTATTGAAAATAGAAACATTTTAAAGGTAGACACCATTCAGATGTTACTATGGCAAGGAAGTATTTGTGTGACAGCAGAAAGAACATTATCTTTACCTTTTGAGGCTGGTTCAAAATCATTTCCAAGTTATTACAAGGTTTAATTCTGTTTTCAGAGTTCTTTTTTTTAGCATTAGGCATGTTTATTACTTTTTTAAACTGTCACTATTCAGGAGCATTTTTATTATGAATTATGCAATATTTCACAATAAATTGTAATAACAGCCTGTGAGAAGCCGCAGTTGTCGTTCCTCCCAAATTCAGTGTCTCCTTGTCTCCTTGCTAGCACTCTGTCAGCCTCATTCCTTGTGTTGATAAAGTGAGAAACAAGGTTAGTTGTGGTAAATTGGCTTTATGCCATTGTTTTGGTTGGGGCTAGATTATAAGCAGCAGCAGATTATAAGCAGGTAGCACCTGTTTCTCACTTTTCTCAAAGAAATGAAAGTCTTGAATATAACCAAGGAAAATTTGCCTCAATTATAAATATTCCTTTGGAGGAATATACTAAGAAATCTGAAGGCAGACCTACTTACTGCATTTCAGAAAGGAAGAGTTCCAAAGAAATGCAAGCAGCCCTCAAATAGTGAGGCACAGATCTGCGTATATTCTCCACGAAGTGCACAGAACTGATGACTTTTAAATGCATCCCTTTCATCACTTCTGTGTTTCACTGCTTTGAATTATTTCACACTGTTTTCTACTCTGAAGAATTCTGTTTCCTCCCACATTTACTTTGCCATGATTTGGCTTCTTGGAAATCCTCCACTGGGAAGGTTGTTAACCCTACAAGGGAAGTGTTAGTTGTTGAGTCGTGTCCGACTATTTGCAGTCCCATAGACTGTAGCCTGCCTGGCTCTTCTGTCCATGGAATTCTCCAGGCAAGAATACTGGAGTGTTTCCATGCTCTTCTAAAGGGGATCTTCCCAATCTAGGGATTGAACTCAAGCCTCCTGCACTGCAGGTGGATTCTTTACCCTCTGAGTTAGCAGGGAACAGGTCTCAAATCAAGAGTCTTCTTGAATTCCCTCTGCAATTACTAACATGATACTCTTAGTATTACAGAATTATGAATATAATTTTTTAAAGTCTTAAATTTCCATAACTTCTACCTTCTTGCAAGAAAACTTCTCAGTTATTTTCCTCAGTTGTAACAATATATAATAAACAGGAACCAATTAGAATTGTTTTCACTTTATGACTAAGAAGAAGAGGCGTGTGTGTATGTGTGTGTGAGAAATAAGTTTTTAAACTTCAAGTGACAAAGTATTCATAGATTTTAAGAAATAATCAAGGGGGTATGTTGGTAGACATATCTCAAAATTCCATTTCCTTTAATAATCATTTTAATGACATTAATTAAAATTTCATGTGAATCTGGACCTCCCTTTGAGGTCCTCATCAGTATCTTCAGAGCCCTACACCTCTCACATGAAGTCAGGAGCCTGGGTTCCTACAACTACAGTCATTTTCTGATGGAAAAAATACCTGCCACCAAATCTACAAACTTCCTTGAACCTATTCTAGTCTTCTTCCCCTAGGTTTTTCATGCTAGAGAAAATGAATCACTGCAGCTTGAACTCTGAATGTCATTCCTTCTTCCTTCTTGCCTCCTAAGAAACCATAAGTGTGGCTCCCAGATCCTCTCTTTTGTGTCTTCAATGCTTCTTTCTCCCTGGGATTTGAATCCTTCCCATCAGCCTTCAGACATCCTGAAAACTAATTCTTAATCCAGAGCTGTGGATAAATATCTCACCTAACTGCCAGAGCAATACTGTGAACCAAGCAATGCAGATTTTATATATAACGAAAGTAAGATTTACAGTGTTTTGCCAAAGACTGCACACTTAGTAACAGTTGACAGTAGAACTCTGATCTTCCTACCCCTTCTCTAATATTATTTACAAATTATTTTTCTAGTGTTAGTAGTACTGTTCATCAAACACTATAATAGACTGCATCTCATGGAAGGTGAGGGGCTCTTCAGGTGGCGCTGCTGCTGCTGCTAAGTCGCTTCTGTCGTGTCCGACTCTGTGCGACCCCATAGACGGCAGCCCACCAAGCTCCCCCGTCCCTGGGATTCTCCAGGCAAGAACACTGGAGTGGGTTGCCATTTCCTTCTCCAATGCATGAAAGTGAAATGTGAAAGTGAAGTCACTCAGTCGTGTCCGACTCGTAGTGACCCCATGGACTGCAGCTTTCCAGGTTCCTCTGTCCATGGGATTTTCCAGGCAAGAACACTGGAGTGGGGTGCCATTTCCTTCTCCAGTGCATGAAAGTGAAAGTGAAAGTGAAGTTGCTCAGTCGTGTCCGACTCTTAGCGACCCCATGGACTGGAGCCTACCAGGCTCCTCCATCCATGGGATTTTCCAGGCAAGAGTACTGGAGTGGGGTGCCATTCTAGTGGTAAAAAATCCACCTGCCAATGCAAGAGATGTAAGAAATGTTGAGTTCAACCTCTGGGTTGGGAAGATCCCCTGGAGAAGGAAATAGCAATCCACTCCAGTATTCTTTCTTGTCTGGGAAATTCCATGGACAGGGAACCCTGGTGGGCTACAGTCCATGGGGTCGCAAAGAGTTGGCTGAGAGACTGAGAACATACATGTGTAAGGAAAAGTAGAAATATAAAATTAATATGTTGGAGCAAATTCACTGTTGAAACCAGATCTGTGATAGACCACAGTATGGTATTACCTGAATTCTCTACATAGCATGCTGGAGAATGAAAAGTAATATGAAAAATGGTGTTTCACTTAGATTAGAAAGAATAAGAACTTTCTCAGGAGCACTTAAGGAATGGAAGCATGAAATAATATTCTTGCCTCTTGCGCTGCCTTTTTATCTTTGATATATTTTCAGGAGCAAATCAAAATTGAACAGCCCTCTCAGTGCCTTACTTCTGGGGACTACACTGCATTTGTCTTTTTCGAATGTGAGGCTTCTTATATATAATTGAAAAAAAAAGCGCACTATCTGGAAGTATAATTTTCACTATCCATTGGGGGTTGTCTTTTGAAATTTTACCACCCCCTCTTTAAATTGTCTTCCTCTCATTCTTTGATCTCTCCAGTTAAAATTCTTCCTCTTGTATATTTCGTGAAGTGTGATTTTCTTATCCCTTTGCTCTTGGAAACTACCTCAGCTCTCCTATTGTAAGCTTGGTCACCATCTTCGTGACTGATCTGTTAAGCTTAACTTGTTTTCACTGCGGTTACAACTTCTTTTAAATACAAATCTCTAGCTGTTCTCTATTCCCTCTCTTCCATTGATTTCCCATTCAGCAATATCTTTAACTCTTCAGGCAACCTTATGGGTGAAAATGGATTAAGAAAACATTGGGAAAGTGCTGAATAAAATGATTGTTGGTAGTGGTTTAGTTGCTAAGTCATGTCCGCCTCTTGCGACCCCATGCACTGTGGCCCACAAGGCTCCTCTGTCCATGGGATTCTCCAGGTGAGAATACTGGAGTGGATTGCCATTTTGTCCTCCAGTGGATCTTCCTGACCCAGGGATCAAACCTGCATCTTACATATAGGCAGGTAGATTCTTTACTGCTGAACCACCAGGGAAGCCCTGAATAAAATGGTTAGAGACATTCTATATAAAATAAAGCCATAAAACATTGTACATGGTACAGACATTTGAATGTGCCTGGATTTCTCATGTTTAGATGAACAAAAATCCAGAGAACCTGAATGATTTATCCAAGGGTTCCCAAGACAGGACTCACACTAAGCACTCAAATGTTGCACCTCCTCGGTTGATACTGTTTTCAGCACCCCATGTATCCTAGTGGAATAGTCACTAAAATAATGACTTCATTAATGGTGGCACCCAGTACCTAGGACAGCTTAAGGCTTATAGAAAATAGAAAATGTTTGCTAACAAAAAGCAAGTCATGTGGATGGTTGAATTGTGCCTCTTTATTGGAGTCAAAGTAGAGTGATTCTGTAACTATAATTTTGAATGTTGGGATTCAAATATTTTATCAACGTTGACTAGTTTCCCATGCAAAGCACCCCAGCAGCAGGGGAGGTTTTTGGCCTCACAGTGGTTTAATAACCCTGATTGCCTCAGAGATCTGATCTCAGCTCTTCTAAGCAAGATTCTCCTTAGTGGCCACGTCCATCTCCAGTGGTCCCGTTGCAATGTTAATGGCAGGTGAACACAGGGGCTGTTTCTGAAGGCTAAGGGGGGTGTAACATTAGACTCAGCAAGGAAGTCATTTCTGTTTTCATATGTGCTCTTGATCAGCTCATCAAAACAGAGGCAAGTTCATGTAGAACACATTTCTGATCTCTGTGAAAACATAGGCATTCACCTTCTGGCCGGCTAGGTTGAACTCTAACCTTAGAAACTACAGTATGAATGCAGCTAGAAAAAAAAATGGAGAGAATACTTGCCTTTCTCAGTCATGGATGACAAAGGTTTCTGGGCTGTGTATTCAGTTCTGTCAAAATGATCACTGAACCACTAGCTTGCTCAGACCTTCCATGGAGACCTGAGGTTTCGGTCACCCATTCATTCTCATCCTCTCATCTGTGCCTTTAGAAAGTGGAGCTCATCTGTTTGGTTTTTTTTTTTTTTTTCCTTTTTTCCAGCTTAACACTTCAAAAGCCTAACATGAATAAGAGGAGAAGGAGTTGTCCGTAATTATTTAACCCAGAGATGGTTTTTATAGTTTTTTGCCCAATAACACCTACATGCTATTATAGTGACAAACTATTTTTTGGCAGATAATTGTAATATTAAAGATAATACATCTTAATATTTATAATAATGGAGCAGAAATACTTTTCCCTTTTCAGAATGGCTCAAATATAATCAGAATTGATAATACGCAGGATGGTTATAGTCTTCAGATCATGTTAAACCTAATTGCTTTGAATGAAGCGAAGATCTGATAAAAGAAATCTGAAAGCATAGCACAGAACCATGTCTCAGTGAGTTTTAATACTGACATTGAGTTTTGAAATTTGTAAAATAATCTTTTTCAGAGTTTGTGATTTTAGGATAGTATCAGTTCTGATCATCCTTTGGTAAGCATGTTGTAGAACTATGTGAAGACGTTTAATATAGTGATAATTATAGTAAATTGGCATATATTATATAATTTAAAGTATATATCAGATCAGATCAGTCGCTCAGTCATGTCCAACTCTTTGCGACCCCATGAATCGCAGCACGCCAGGCCTCCCTGTCCATCACCAACTCCCGGAGTTCACTCAGACTCATGTCCATTGAGTCAGTGATGCCGTCCAGCCATCTCATCCTCTGTCGTCCCCTTCTCCTCTTGCCCCCAATCCCTCCCAGCATGAGAGTCTTTTCCAATGAGTCAACTCTTCTGTCAAGTTAAAAACAATGTAGATACAAAATTCAATACTATGGATTGTACTTATGCAAAAAGGGTATGTTAATGACAATAAATTGGGGCACGTAGCACTTTATGCTTATACAATCTATTTAATCTTCACAGCAACTCTGTAAAGTAGATACTGTTATTGTCCCCATTATACAGATAGGAAAACAGAAGCACACAGAGGTTACCTAGTTAGCTAGTTGAGGACCTGGACCTAAAACAAGGCAGCTTGGCTCTAGAGGCCATGCCCTGTGCCACTATGTACGTGGAAAACTGGAATAACACACAGAAGATTTAGTATGTGTTAGCCTGGTGGGAATATAGTCTTACATCCATCATATTGTAAATTATTTATCATAGTTACAGGCTATTTGGAAAATAAATCCTATAGTTGTAGTATCTGCTATAAACTGAAGGTTTGTGTCATTCCCCCCATCCCGTTTCATATGGTGAAACCTCATCCTCATTGTGATTGTATAAGAAGGTGAGTCCTTTTGGGAATGATTAAGTCATGAAGTGGAGCCTTCATGAATGGGATTAGTGCCTTTATAAAAGAGATTCGAGAGAGCTCCCTCATCCCTTCTACCATATGATGACTCAGTGAGAAGCCAGCTGTCTACAAGTAGGAAATTAGGTTCTTACCAGATACCAAATCTGCTGGTGCCTACATCTTGGACTTCTCAACTTCAGGAACTGTGAGAAATAAATGTTTAAATCACGCAGTTGATGGCAATCTGTTACAGCACCCTGAAGGGACTAAGATTGTATCTAATTTGAAAAGACAGAAATTCTCCAGACATTTCAAACAAACAGGGTGTATCAATTACCTTTGGCTGCTAATACAAATGTCCACAAAATGGTTAGCTTAAAACACTTTGGCTTAAAAAAGAGCAATGCGTTCTCTCACTGTTCTGAAGACTGGAAGGAAGACAGGGCCATGCTCCTTCTTAAGATTCTAGAAATCCTTCTTTGCCTCTTCGTAGCCTCCAGTGGTTGTTAACAATCCTTGGAATCCTTATGATGGAGATGCAGCATTCTGATCACTACCCCAGTGTCACATTGGTTCTCTTTATTCATCTGTCTCTGTGTCTGAATTTGTCTTCTTAACACCAGTCACCATATTTAGAATCTCATCTAGTATAACCTCATCTTAAAGTGATTTAGTTGAAAATGAAGTCACACTGGCAAATCCCAAAAGGACATGAATATGGGGGCACACTATGCAACCAGGAACAGGCAGGGATTTGATACAGAGAATTGATTAACTGAATGTTAGGGAACAACTTCACATTGCCAAGGCTAGCCCAGCAGCCACTAATGATGAGCAGCCAGTCTGCCAACAAAGTAATCAATCATGAGCCCCCGTGCGGGCTAATGTCTTCAAGACCAGCCAGTCACGTTACTTACAGGGGACCCCTTCCCTCTGCTGTTCTGTATGGATTTGCCTTTCCTGACCATAGTGTTTCTGCCAACACCACCAAACGTGTGGACATAAGGATGCCTTAATTAATGTCCTTGATTTTATCTTTCACAATATTGAAATAAGTATGCCTAACTCCTGACAGGAAATCCTGTAGCATTTGAGATTTAATCACAAAAAACAGAATATACTCCATGCACTTCACATAGAGAGGAATTTAATACAGGGATTTGTTGCAAATGTATTGCAAAAGCTAAAGGAGAAAAGGTGGTTTTAGCGAGAGATAAGAAATTGCAGGAAGCAGCTACCCCTAGTCTCCAGGGTGCAGAAGTGGACAAGGGGAATGGCATTGCTCAGAGCCCGTGAGCCCACACTCTGCACTCACACTGCTGGTGGGGCCATTGTCATCTCTGTTGCTGTCATTAGAATTGTGACTGCTGCTAATCTCGAGCATGGATCCTGTAGTCCCTGCATGAGCTCCTGAAGTTGAGATTGATGTTACTGCAACTACTTCCATAGCAGCTTTGAAAAGAAATAATGATGAAGATTATGTCTGTGTGATGTTGCAGAATTCCTTTGCCTCTGAGTTATAGTTTGCCAATAGTATTATTTTCTGGTGAAGTATTGAGTTATCATACTGAGTTGGAAAATCAAGTTGATTGGCATATCTCTAAATGCTGTAGTTAAACTGAGCCTGATATTTGAATGACCTCATGTTTAATAGATAAATCATACATTTTCATATAATGTTTATCATTTTCTTGAATGGATTATCCATCCAGTGTTGCTTATACTACATTTATGGATTTTTGCCATATAGTTTATATAGTTTTCTTTATCACTTTTATCAACTAGTAGATTTCAGTTCAAGTCGAAGACTGACAGTCTAAAAGAAGGATCAGGAAATGTTTCTGTAAAGAACCATATTGCAGATATTCTTGGCTTTGTGAACCATACTGTCTTTTTTCAAAACCACTCAGCTCTGCTACTCTAGTGCAAATGCAACTGTAGACGGCATGTTAACAAATTGGTAGAATGGGGTTCCAGCAGAATTTTATTTACAGTGTATGAGGCAGGCTGGATCCCCTGGGCCACAGTATGTTGACCCGCCTTGATCTGTGGAAATATATTAATAGCAATCCTTCTGATGTCCTCCATATCTGATGAATCCACATAGACTATAGAAAAGCTAACAGGATTCTATAGTAAATGTTCCCTAATTTGAGGGTAGACTAATTGATTATAAACATTGTCATAAAACCAAAATTAAGAAAATGAATCACTATAGTACTCTATTGTGATAAGCACATTGAGTACCTTATTTTAATTAATCTTTCTAGTGAGCCATGAAGTAGATATTAGCATCTCTGTATCACCAGTGAAGAGACACTGGAGAAGATATGTTAGCTTGTCTAGGTTCATTCAGGGAGTGAATGGTAGGATTCAAACCTATGTTTATCTGATTCCATATATATTATTGCTACAATATGTCTTATAATACATGCATTTCTATAGCGTTTCCTGCCTTATGTTCTATAACCACCAGGATTTTGAAATTAAAATCAAAACATGATATGATGCCCATACTCATATGCATATGTATGTATACACACAGAGTCAATTAGAAGATATTTGGGTCAGCTCCATAAGAAAAACTCTCTCTTTTAACCAATACTTATTAGAAGAGGCTCCCTGTGAAACACTGAGAATTCTAATTATCCTAAGAAATCATGGAGAGATGAAAGCTTTAGGTACAAGGCAGAGCCCTGCCCTGCTTGCCACCTGCTTGCTTAGTTTTATTCTGCAAATCCTTGCTGGACCCTAGTCCCTAGAAGCCTGGACCCTTGCCCTGATCACAGCATTGACTGGTGTCTTTATTCAAACCCCGTCACCTTTCTCTGCAATTCAGAATCCTTTGACAATATGAACCACTATTGCCCTGAAATACCTGTAGATTTCCCTTTGTTGTTGTTCAGTCTGGCTCTTTGCAACCCCATGGGCTACAGCTCGCCAGGCTCCTCTGTCCTCTACCAACTCCCTGAGTTTGCTCAAAGTCATGTTCATTGAGTTGGTGATGCCATCCAACCATCTTATCCTCTGCACCCACTTCTCCTTTTGCCTTCCATCTTTCACCATGGTCAGGGTCTTTCCCAATGAATCAGTTCTTCGCATTAGGTGTATTGACCTTTATGTGTCTTTGGAGAATAAGCTTCCTATGAATTACCCTAGCTCTACAAATCTACTTCTTCTCCCTCCCCACCCTCCCCAGCCCTTCCCCTGAAACCACATAAAGTTCAGAGAAACCCTCACAGGGTCTTTTCTATCCACCAGCCCAGCTTTGCTTGTCTATGTTCCCGTTTTTGCTTCCTTTAGTAATCTAATCTCTAAATCTCTTGGCATCTCTCTGCTTCCTTTAGAATAGCCTTGAATGTCACTGATGTAAATTTGGCAAAACCACTATGAAGAAAAACACTGATACTTAGTCCTGATCACAGAGTATATGTTGTTCTAGGTTCATGGTTTACATTAGCTCATTTAGTCCTTCCATCAGTCGTATGAACCAGATATGAGCGATCTGAGAATATTCAAACAACTCATGCTCATCTTCTGAGGACACAGCAGACATACTAACGGCATCTTTTCATGGTGTAGATTCAAAAAATTCATGTTCTGTTCAATAATCTGTCCTGATGGTACCCATAGCACCTAGCCAATGAGCCCAGTACCCTGTGATCCAAACCTTGTCCACACAAGCCACCTTAGCAGGGGGTGGTTTGGTTTGATTTTGTTTTTTAGGTAGCTGTAAATCAACTATGAGAGATCCCCATCAGATCCCCTGAGGATACCTGCAGCTACATGAAAGCCATGAACTCTTGTTAATCTATGAAACTAGTAGACTAGTTTGGTTATTACATCTTTAAATGCATCATGATTTAGCTCCATGACCCTACGTACAAAGATCAATATTGACATCGCTGGATAAACACCAATATGGAGCCAAACTTGAAAAGTAAATGGGTCTTTCAACATTCCAGTTTCCTATCTTTTCTTTCTTTGGAAGCCAGTAGATTCTGAGCATGTGAGTAACACGGTAGACTAGTTCAACTACATGTAACATGAAGGACAAGCAAAAGTTCCATGAATTCCAGCTAGTTATTCCTTGATTTACAGTACTGGCAATTTTTACACTTTTCCTTCCTGCATTTCTGAAAAAAGAATGGCTATTTCAGTCAAGGAAACATTCCAGAGCCTGCAATGGCATTTGATTTTGGCTCTGCGTATTTTGCCTGGACTGCAATCAACTATTTGCATTTGAAACAGATGTATTGATCTTGGCTCATCATAATATCCCATCAGAAGAACGCAAGGCTGGATCCTACTTCTGTTTGCACACATCTTGAGGAGGTCCAACCCGATGAAATGCACTGACTTTCTCTGAGGGAGAAAAAATTCCTATGTATGAAGCATTAGTTTGAGGACTGGCAATGGATCAATTTGGATCTTCCAAGAAACAGATGACAGAATGGACTTATATGTATAGAAGATTGATTGTGGAAAATGTGAAGAATAAAGGAGAGAGACAGGCAGGAGTGAACAAGGAGGGCATTCAGACCTCCATACAAGTCTAACACCTGTGAAGGGAAAGAAGAGTTGGGGATGGGAGAATTGGGTGGAAGGAGCTCTGGCCACAGTGTAGCTCAGAGTTAATCCTGACCAGACCAATAAAGAGCCTCAGTGGGGAGATCCTCCTCTGAGGCATCCCCCAGTGGGTAGAAAGAGCGAGGCTGTAGAACTCCACTTGGGCTGGTGGTCAGGCTTCAGCTGTGAGCAACCCGGGAGAGCATGGCCTGAGTGAGAATCCTGCGGCTGCAACAGCCGGGAACTCATTACCTATACTTCTTGCTGCTGTGGGGTCTCTCTTGAATGGAGATCGAGATCAAGCCATGGTGGTGCCCTTCCATGGTGGCCATGGGCAGGGAAGGTTTTTAAAAGCGACTGTGGAGACTGTCTTCCATCAAAACTTGTAAACTAGACATTTCCTCAAATGTGGAAAATAGTTCATAACTTAGGTGCCTAAGAGTAATGATGTTTACTGCACAACTCCAGACATAAACCTTGAAATAGAGATAAAATTAGTCAATGGCTAAATGGCAAATAATATTGTTTGGCAAAAGTTCATTCAGGTTTTCCATCCTATCTTACAAAAAAACTTGAATGAACTTTTTGGCCAACCCAATTATAGTTGCTTCCTACCTTTTTGTAGAAATGATAGATACTAGCAATTTCTACTCCATTCTGGAGGGGGCCAAACTGTTAAGAAAAAGTAACTCAGTGTTATAGTCATGAAACAATCTCATCTTTGCTTGAGCAATTATACCAAGCCCACTCCCAGTATACCTATATAGTTTGACGAAGAGTGGCTCAGATGGTAAAGAATCTGCCTGCATTTCAGAAGACTTGGGTTCAGTCCCTGGATTGGGAAGATCCCCTGAAGAAGGGAATGGCTACCCACTCTGGTATTCTTGCCTGGAGAATTCCATGGCAGAGGAGCCTGGTGGGCTATGGTCCATAGGATTGCAAAGAGTCAGACATGGCTGAGCAACTATCACTTTCTCTGTACATGTCAATCAAAAGTCATTCTAAGCGTCAGCAACATGACTGAAGCACATAATTTGAGAACTTAAATGCAAACTGAAATAGACTGTGGTGTGATCACCCCTATTATGGCTACTTCCTCATCCTGATTCACAGCCAAAGCTTTTGGGATGGTTACTTGTTCTAAACAAATTTGTCCCAAACCCAGACATGAAAAAAAATAAATAAATAACAGGTCCAAGGAAGAGAGTGAATAAAATCAAGTGAGACAATTGTTTATAATCCACTGGATGTTGGAACTATGACTCAGGTATCCAAGTTAATTTCAATTCTGCTTGCTTCTCCCTGAATCCTTTTTCAAAGAAAGGATTTTCACATAATTTAACCTAGAGGGCTGCTCTTACATTTTACTGCAATATCAGAAAATGAGATCCCTCTTTGTTTTGATTGAAGAACATACACGTCTAGAGAAGAGCTTCTGGGGAAGTCTTCTGAAACAGGTTAAGATGTGTGATGTATCAACAAGGACTTCTGAATAGATTACAGTCTTTCTTTAAAAAGATATCTGGATATTATGTTTCTTATTTGATTTTTTTCAAGGAGAAAAATAAGTTTGTTGTGGTTTGAACATGCTTGGATTGTTTAAAAGGAAAGAGAAACTCACATCACTTTATTCTTGTTTTTTTAATTAATTTTTTATAACCCTCTAAACATCTAGTTCCATGTCACAGAGACAAAGCTTATGTAAAAAGGAGGACAAGGAATAAGCCAAAGACTAGGAAAGGAAGTTTTAAATTAATTTATGTTCTATTATTTAAATATTTCAACATGGCCAATAATTGACTTTGAATGATGTGACAAGATTTGTATGTGTTAAAATTTCCTTGCCTATCTCTAATATTTACATCTGTCCAATTCACCAGTTGATTTTATTTAAACTCAATTAAAGTAACAAGATTTCACTGTATAATTAAAACTGATTTTATTTATGACACATTTGTGAAACAGTTTACTTGAGATACTGCCCAAGTTGCTTAAGTCAATGTTTTCTTTCTGGTTTAATGTACTGTTTTCATGTTAAGCTGACATGAACCCAGCAGAGGTCTTCCTTCTTCAGCAGAGGTCTTCCTTCTCTTACAAAGCTGGCTTCAGGTCCCTGGATCTGTCCCCCTGGGTCCCTGAATGGACTTGTTCCCTCTCTGGGCCCTTCATCTTCACTCACCTTCTTCTTTGGGGACCTGATGTTCTCATTTATCTCCTTCCCACTTTGAATATGTTTAAAAACACAAACTAAACCTTCCCACTAGATCCCATCATCCCCTCTATCAAAAAAATGTTCTTTCATTTACTGAGGCACACCCTGAACAAGTGTGATTCCCTCATTTTCTGCATTTTGTAAAACATGTATGTTTTCCTTAACCCCTTGCTGTGAAGTGGTTCCCTCTTTACACAGTAAATTGCTAATCAGTAGACCCCGCCACCATTTTCTTGGTCTCATTTTCATCAGCTGCTTCTCAGGGTTGCATACTATTGATGCTCCTTTTTTTTGGAAATATCCCGTGACTTCAGGGACCCCATGCTGATGATCCATCACTTTTTTGGCCTCCTTTTATAACCTTTCTCCCAGGCCTCATTCCTCTTCGTTTTTCTGTTTTCCTTCTTTTTATTTATTTATTTTTTAGCATCATCTTGCATTCAAAGTAGCTAAAAATTGTGCCAGACAGTGTGCTCATTGGCCTGAAGGTATCATTTCTGTTACTAGTAACAACATACTATGAAATACTCAGGGTCAAATCATGGGCTGCCCCATTCCCTTGACCAACAATTTCAATTTGGAAAGGAGGATGAGTCCTGTGAACAAACCACACTTAAAAAAAAAAAAAATTACACACACATCTTCAATCCCTGATTCATTGGGTAACAACAAATTGTTCAACATTTACTCCCTTTCTCATCCCTACCATCAAAGAGTGTATTTCAGACTCTAGAGAGCAATTAATAAGGCCAATGTAAGTGCTGTCTTATAAATATACGGACCAAGGAACACATGATCCTTAGAAATTCTTCCCCAAAGATTTTATATAACATGCTCAACCTTAAAAAAAAAAAAAAAAAACCTTTTATCTTCAACACTTGAAACTCATCTTTCACTTCCATCCTGGTTTTCTGAAAACATCTAAAATGCTGTCTTCATTTTTGCTTATTAATAAAGGATTTTGGAACTTTTTTTTTGCTCCTGCATTTTTTTATGATAATAATGACCCATCATTAGGTACCAGGCAAATGACCAAATTGTCATGATTGTGTTGGTGCTATGAACTCATCATAGGCGGAAGCAAAGAGAATGTGCAGTATGGTGCCTAAAAATGCAAACACAAATTAAACTTCTTTAATTTGTGTGGGGATAGATAAATAATGATTTGCAGCAACTAGGAGTCTCATATGGCTTTGTTCATATTTTAATAGTGTACTCCTCTTTGCAGTCTGAGTAATTAAGTCTTATGACATTCCTGGAACCATAAATCCTGCTGAGATGTTTAAGTTTAGAACAAACTCTTGATGTACAATCAAAATATTAAAAAAAGACACTTCTCTGGTTCTTAACAAGCTGTTTTGCTTTCACCTTTGAAACACAATTGAATGTGGCCCACTCCAACTGTTCGGCCTCATTGTTAACTGGAAGTTCCTTTTGAAATTCATTGCCTTCAATTATATTTTTTAAAAGAATTTTAATTGCATGGCTGTAAAGAATAAAGATGCTCTAGGCTCCATTTGTTTATCATGGAGGGGCCAAAAAAATGAGGACAGAGCTTCCCAGCTCATGCAGGGGTTGCAGAGAGAGGGAGATGACTTTTAATTCGACAAGTTCAGAGAGATTTCTTAGTTTGACGCGCTCTGCAGGGGGTCTTTGAGCGCCTGGCAATGCTTCAGCATTCTGAGCTTTGAAAGTCTCTCCCTGCAGCAGAAATTGTATCAAAAGCCAATGATAATATTCCCTGCAAGGTAAAGCACCCTATTGAAGATTTCGAGAGCTGTTTATTTATTCATCACAGTTTTTCTTTTAGGACATATCAGGCATCTAGGTAATAATTCACATAGATGATAGAAAATGCAAAAAAAAAAAAATCCTCCTCATTAATCTTTCACCTTTTCCTTCTTCTTCTCTGTAGGCCACATGTAGATATAAAATGTTCTTTCTGCTTGTCCCAAACATATATATCTTTATCCCAAATCTCAGTCTCTTCCCCTCTCTTTCCATTTTTTTTTTTTTAACAAATTGTCATTTCAGCTTCCTTCTACCACCAGCTGAGCATATAAGATGTTTATGGCCATTTCCCCCTGCTAAATCCTCAAAGTGATTAATTAATTTTACAGAAGTAGATTCAGTTTCTAAGGCTCTTTTTTGAATCCTGGCATTTTCAGTATGTTTCAGGAAGCTGTTTCCAAAGCAAATGTTAACAGTCCTGTTGATCTCTTGAAGGATATACATATTTTAATATTTTGTATTATATTTTGTATACATGGTAGGAAAAAGTGTTTCTCTTTCCCTGTTTCCAGGACAGAGCTGGGAATAAGGGACCGTGACAACCTTTCCCTCATGTAACATCAATGTCTGCTCTTGGTTTGGCAGAACCGGTGAAGACAAAAACAGTCCCCCTGTTTTTTTGTTTTGTTTTGTTTTTTTCTTCCATCTTTGATGGCATTAAAAGTGACCTTGCCTTGCAAATATCAGTGAGTTACCTCGGGGGAAACAGTTGCCATACAAGAGAAAGTTAATTTTTTTTTTTAAACTATGGGGATTTAAGGATAGTGTGATGCTTGCAATTGCAGTTTTCCTTTTTTGTTTTAATGGAATCAATGAAGGAAAACTACACATGCAAAGGAAACTTGGAAAAAATTCAGTACCTCATCATATTTGGGCTTATTTAAGTACATTTCACTTTACAAACATAAACCAGGTTGAAGATTGTATTTAAATATCAAAAGCATGAGAGGAAATCAAGTAACCACTTCACTAACAAAATATCCATAGAGTGGCATCAGCAAATATTCCATTCACCTATTAATATTAATTGAACTTCCATAGAGTGTGAAGTAGGTCACAAGGCACTTTACAAACACAAACTTAACCTTAGGATCTCAAGCTCTCAGGTTGGTCTGGATGATTTCTACACATGGAAAAGATCAGGACCAAGGATAACTGTTCATTTTCAGTTTGCAGAAGGGGAAGATATATTTTACAGAAATATTTGTGTACTTAATCCTAATACTGTGATTTTAACTATTATACCCAGCATAGGAGAGTCTGAGGAACTTGCCTCTGCCCAACTCTGTCACCATAAAATCATTGCCATCACAACCCAGGGCACCACAGGAATACATTTCAATTTTTTTCTCTTAGCTGATTGTAGGTTTCACTCTCTCAAACCATCCTTGGGGTTGGACAGCTCATCATTTGAGTGTCTCCATGTACAAATGAACATAATCAGTCACCCTTTCAAACTAATTAGTTCTGATAACAATAGAGTTTATATGTGAATAAACTCTATTGGTAAACCAAAAGTAAAATAAATTTAAATGTGATTTATAATGTATAGCATCAGTTCAGTTCAGTTGCTCAGTCATGTCCAGCTCTTTGCTACTGCATGGACTGCAGCACGCTGGGCCTCCCTGTCCATCACCAGCTCTCGGAGTTTACTCAAACTCATGTCCATTGAGTCGGTGCTGCCATCCAACCATCTCATCCTCTATCGTCCCCTTCTCCTGCCTTCAATCTTTCCCAGCATCAGGATCTTTTCAAATGAGTCAGTTCTTCACATCAAGTTGCCAAAATATTGGAGTTTCAGCTTCAGCATCAGTCCTTCCAATGAACATTCAGGACTGATTTCCTTTAAGATGGACTAGTTGGATCTCCTTGCTGTCCAGGGGACTCTTAAGAGTCTTCTCCAACACCACAGTTCAAAAGTATCAATTCTTAGGTGCTCAGCTTTATTTATAGTCCAACTCTCACACCCATACATGACCACTGGAAAAACCATAGCCTTGACTAGATGGACCTTTGTTGGCAAAGTAATGTCTCTGCTTTTTTATTAAAAAGCATATTTGCTGTCTAGGTTGGTCATAACTTTTCTTCCAAGGAGTAAGTATAACTTACCATACCTTTATTTCATATCATTTCTCAGTGAAATAACTGTGAAACATCTTATGAGTTGTGCATTTTTAAGCAATCTCTACTTAAAATTCATTCAACAATAGAGGTGGGTAAGAAAATATTCAGGTATATTGTGGAAGGGTGAGTAATCTCAAGCATGAGTCTTTTAAAAACACATTTACCTCTCCTGTCTAACAAAAGCATACTGCTTTTTCTTACTTCATCACAGTTTCCCTAATTGCCATGGGTTTTCCATTCACAGTAGTGGCTCCATAAAATGATACATAGGAAAACTCATTTTTGATTCTGTCAAATCATTCGTTGACCCCACTACCCATAGAACATAATGTCTAGTTATTTGTATAGTGCACTCAGATACCAGTTTATGTGATTCATTCATTTATTTTTGAATTTCTTTAAAGCTATATGATAGCAAGCAGATTATCCCATGACTGGATTAAAACAGTTAAACTGAATAAGTATTTCAAATTATTAAGAAATTTCACACCAAAGTTCTGAGTTTAGTGTATATTTATGTTAATTTTTAAATTTTGTTTTATCATATGCTTGTAAAAATTGCTTGATTAATCTGTTAGGTATGGAAAAAATATTCCTAAGTGATTATATTGAAAGAATATTTTTTCTCTTCATCATAATGCCAGATAGTGACTTGAGGACTAAAATCAGCACATTGTTTGATAAAGAACAGACTTTATTTAAAATTCGATTGATCTGATTTGATATGTTTACATTTGAAGTTTCTCATAATTTAATGGACTAATATACTTAATGAGTGATCTAGACCTTCCCAAGGCCTCTATACTAGTGGTTTTATTTTGGATCATATAAACTGTTTGAAAACATGCAAATAGTCTATATGCCAGTATAGTCAAATAGAATAATAAATGTATGTGAACAATCTCAGCGTTACAATGAAAGAAAATCTACTTAATATTCATCAATGAGTTGTTCGTTTGAAAACAAACACCTAGGTTGTTTGAAAGTCAACATTTTGGGGAGAAGTATTTTGTCTCATATAACAAAATGGAAAACTCAATATATAATGGGATAAAACACAGCCATTGTACATCTTGGACATATCTATTCTGTATTTGTGTTTGCATTATTGACAAGAACAATTATCAGTGATTTGTAAGATGAGACCAGAATGCCAATGAAGGCATTTCCTAGGTCGGCTGTTCCCTGTTTGCAAAAAGGACTCTGCCTTTGTCTCCTCAGTTTCTGCTTTCTTATTCTAGGGAAGTAGCTGTCAGATCCTTTGGGGGACTCTACAGACCGCAGAATCTAGAGAAAAGGGAGAAAGGGATGGATAACAGCAGTCAAGCTACCCTGGGCATTGAATTTCTCAGGGTATTGAGGAGGATATTGTAGGAGCAAATGGGATGGGTGAGAGAAAGGGGTATTCATAAGTGTTGCTTATCGATCATCTTGACTTTGTTGAGAAAGGCAGGTGAGGAGCTTTGGAACCACGTTTCGATTATTGTATTTTTTCTCAAAAGGACCATATGGTGACCATTTTATAAAGGTAATAATTTACATTTGCATTATGTTCATCCTGTAGATACAGTTCTTGGGCAGTTGTTGCAGATAAAGTGAATGTGAGGACCAGAACTGCCCTCTTGATCAGATAGTAGTATAATTTTTTTTAATTTTATTTTATTTTTAAACTTTACAATATTGTATTAGAGATAGTAGTATAATTAAGCTTCAACCTGGTTTGTAAAAACCTTGGCAGAAGCCAAAAACACCATTTACTCCTCTTTGCCTACTGAGGTGTTGGTGTCTATCCAGATACTGAGATGGTGCTACTCACCGAGATGATTGAGCCCCGTGTGGTAGATAGAAATGTGCGATGAAAGGTAAAGATGCACACACACACCCTCTTTTTTTTTTTAAGTTGACTCTAGGAGAAAGGGTTACAAATGATGTCTCTGGCAAAGCTAGAAGAGAAAACCGATGGAGGGCCACCCAAAGGAAGCAGGAAGAAATATGAGAGAAGGGATCAGGACAGTTTTCGAGTTAGAGAAAAAAGTAGGACATTTGCATTGAATGGAATCATAGGTTCTCTTCACATCAGGTGGCCAAAGTATTGGAGCTTCAACATCAGTCCTTCCAATGAATATTCAGGATTGATTTATTTTATGATTGACTGGTTTGATCTCCTTACAGTCCAGAGGACTCTCTAGAGTCTTCTCAAGAATGACAGTCTGAAAGCATTAATTCTTTGGTGCCCAGCCTTCTTTATGGTCCAACTCTCATACCCATACATGACTACTGGAAAAATCGGGGCTTATCTGGTGACTCGGACAGTAAAAAATCCACCTGCTAATGCAGAAGACCCAATTTTAACACCTGAGTTGGGAAGACCCCCTGGAGAAGCAAATGGCTACCCACTCCAGTATTCTTGCCTGGGGAATTCCATGGACAGAGGAGCCTGGCAGGCTACAGTCCATAGGGTTGTAAAGAGTCAGATATGACTGAGCAACTTTCACTTTTTCACTGGAAAAAAACATAACTTTAGACAGACTTTTGTTGGCAAAATGATGTCTCTGTTTTTTAATATGCTGGGTTTGTCATAACTTTCCTTCCAAGGAGTAAGAGTCTTAATTCCGTGGCTGCAGTTACCATCTGCAGTGATTTTGAAGCCCAAGAAAATAAAATTTGTCATAGCTTCCACATTTTCCCCTTCTATTTACATGAAGTGATGGGACTGGATGCCATGATCTTAGATTTTTTAAATGTTGATTTCCATTTTAATAAAGAGCCTCAAACTTTAGGGGTGGAAGAGGGTGATATATGCAGTGCAGTGTGAGATTTCAAAGATAACATGTTTCTCAGATAAATATTGCAAGACTTATTAGTTATTGCTTAGTTTATAGAAGAAAATGATAGGAGTGCAAACATTTAAAAATTCCCTCAGGGTTAAGGGAAATCTAACGATCTTACTGAGGTTTTCTCCTCTATGTATGAAATTCTTTAGAAAAAGGACTCTTTATCTTTGCCTTTAAATACATATCATCTATTAAAAAAAAAAAAAAGTTGTTATAGAGAAGGCAACCAGGAACTATTGCTGGTATGAATGAAAGCAGAAGATGAATCATTGACCATAGTAATTTTTCCCTGTACTTGATCCATCCATATTTTCATTTAATTATTTTCCTTTTTTACCTTTTCTCATTGTTCCTTTGCCTCACTTCACAAACATGGTTCTTTTCCTTTTTTTACTTTTGATTTCTGTTTTTCAACCTCCCACACTATTTTTTTTTTAACCAAAAAAATATGAAGTAGGAAATGAAAGGTTCCCAGGAGAGAAAGGAAGGTAGGCAGTGCCAGGTCAAAAGTGGTGCTTCACATAACAGGGAGATAATTCTTTAACTAGATTGAATGAACCATGAATCTGACCAATATGGAAATCCTTGGGTTCTTAAAATTCAGCATCTCATGTGGGGATATTGATTTATAACGGAAAGCCCAGAAAATGGAAGCTTCATTTTCCTGGCCAAAAATATAGTAGAAAAGATGTGACATAAATATATATGTGAAATGCCCATGGCATTTATCTGCAAACCCATTGCAGAAATTAACTTGTAAACAAAGCTCTTTGTATATTATGTATCCATTCATTGGGCAGTGGCTTTTAAAGTCTAAAAGTAATTATGAAAATAAATTTCAACTGGTTTTGGAGGCTGCATTTTTCATTCCATGAAAAGTTTGTTAGAAATGGGGTTCAAGTCCATAGGCTAGTCTATAAGTTTATACCAAATATAGTGGAACCAGAATACTAACATTATTTCTCATAAAAGTCAATAAACTGAAGTTTAAATGGAAACTTTACCATTTCCAAGAGACTTGGCCTCAATTTCTTCCACTGCAAAACTGAGATAATGATTCAGACCTCATAGATTTATTGTGAGGAAAAGCACTTAGCACGGGCCTAGCTATTGTATATCATGGAGATGGTAGGACTATGGCCAAGTGAGTACAAGGTGGAATTTCCAGTGGACCCTAAGCCTTTAGATACGGCTGCAAATCTACACTGGTCATCATTTGGGGTTAGAATCATGTCTGGTATTTTCACCCTAAGCTTCTTTGTCTATACACATCTTTGCTGCAAACATTTTTGCCATGTAACTGGTTGGCTATAAGGCACTTTTGCTATAAAAGATAAAAAACAAAAGAGAGATACTTTTTTGTTTGCTGATTTGTATCGTTGTTTAGCATTGCACTTTGACTTTGTTACTAAAACATCTTCCTTCAGTAGGAGAGGTATAAGTTTCCAGCTGCTAGAAGGCACGTTTGTAACTGAGCTTTGCATTGCATCGTGAAAGCCTCTACACACTTGTTTCTCTGTGTTGTCACCCACCTCTTTATATTGATAGACGTTCTGTGGAAAATGTGGGTTCAACTCTGCACCTTGGAGGCTCTTGTCCTCTTTCTCTTCCAATAGAGTGTGTTTGAAAATAAGAAACCAACTCAGGACAAATCATTGTCATCTGTCAGCTCGAGAAAGCCACGCTGTCAGCTGCTTGAAACCAAGCTGTCAACCCAAACTGTCAACCAGTTATTTTATCTTTTATGGCAAAATTGCCTTACAACTGATTGCTTATGCAACAAAAATGTGGTAAAAGTGCTCACGGCAAAGACATCAGTGCCAAAGAAGCTTTTGGTTGAAATACCTGTAGTCACTTAGAATAACTCAACACTGGCTAAAAAAGTAGGAGCATACTCCATGTGCACACACATATGTAGATTGGCAAAGATGCCTCATCTGGATAATGGCAGGAAAGATTAATGGAGCAATGTCAGATATGCATGCATACATACTCACTGATTCAGTGGACATGAACTTGGGTGAAGTCCAGGAGATAGTGAGGGGCAGGGAAGCCTGGTGTGCTGCAGTCCATGGGGTTGCAAAGAGTTGGACATGACTTGGTGACTGAACAACATCATACTTTCTGTGTCCAAGAAAATTTTACTGGGCTGGCTGGCCCTGTGGAGGAATGGCCAGGGCCCTTCTGCTGGCACTCAATTTATGGATACTTCTGGCCTGTGACAGTCTTTTGGTATAAATTTAATATATAACTGTGGTGCTGGAGAAGACTCTAGAGAGTCCCTTGGACAGCAAGGAGATCTAACCAGTCCATCCTAAAAGAAATCAGTCCTGAATATTCATTGGAAGGACTGATGCTGAAGCTCCAATACTTTGGCCACCTGATGCGAAGAGCCAACTCATTAGAAAAGACCCTGATGCTGGGAAGCTTGAAGGTGGGAGGAGAAGGGGACAACAGAAGATTGAGATGGTTTAATGGCATCACCAACTCAGTGGACATGAGTTTGAGCAAACTCTGTGAGTCTGTGAAGGACAGGGAAGCCTGGAGTGTTGCAATCCATGGGGTCACAAAGACTGAGACATGACTTAGCAACTGAATAACAACATCAGCAAAACACACACACACACACACACACACAATAGTTTGACTAAAAAGTTTGTTCAGATTTTTCCGTAAGATGTTACGGAAACCCAAAAAAACTTTCTGGCCAATGCTACACATATGCCTTATGCATATTTCCATGGTTAAGGGGCTGATGTTAAGGTATAAGGGAGAAATTACCGTATTGGTCTTTGTTAAATGTAGTTATTGGAGACGTAGAGGTTAGAATCAGTTACCCGAGCCATAAGAAAGTCGGATTTCTGTTTATAAACAAAAATTCCTAAGGACAATTCCATCATCCCTTTCTTTATCTCCCAAATATTTGTTGAGATATTTCCTTTATAAAATTAACAACTGTTACTATTTAGTGAATCATATAATACATTTACATTTTCCTGTAAATTACATTCCATCTCTACATCCTATACATTCCATCTCATGTTCCTTTAATTTTTCAAATTTATGTTATTTCAATGTCATGTTTGACTTTGATTTTATTTCAGCTTTTATTTTCCACACTGATCTGAATTCAGGAAAGCCTCTGAGGGCTATTGGTGTGTGCCAAATTCCACTGTGCAGATTCCTGAATTGCTGCCTGGACTTTCTAGTCAGCTTTCCCTCGATACATATGAAAATGGTTGTTTTGTTTCTGTTTTCATTGTTACCCTAGAAGCGACAAGCTTGTACTCTGAAACTCTCTCTTTATCTAACATTTCATTGTCTGGTGTCCGGAGAAGAGCGGCTTGCATTTTGAATGCTCATGATTACCACAATTTCTCATGGCATTCAGAGCAGAATTTTTTTTTTTTTTACTGTATCTCATTTTTGATAAATAATTATAAAAATGCTTCTTTGAGAGAAAGGTAGCTTTTAGAATACCTGAACATGTGGTAGGGGGGAATGTCATTATAAAGCTTCATAACCATGTGGTCATCTCAGAGGCAAAATAAAGAGAAAAACATCAACTCGGGTTCAACCTTTCAAATCACAAGAAGTAGCTCCTCTGTCATCCAGACAATACCTGATGGGTTCTTGTGTCTGATTACCAAAGGGAATCTAAAATGAGTTTTATGCAAATTTTTCTACAGTGAAACATTTTGTAAGTCATTACACTAAAAGGAACTTTTTCAAAACACTTGCAAAATAAAATCAACTGATAATTCAGCAACATCTAAAGAAAGTAGGAGACAATTAAACTTTCTCATGATTTGCCAAGAACTCTACTTAGATATTCTTATATCATTTTGGATGTGGATGTAGATATTTTCCCCGGGTTTTCCTTCCTCAACTGTCATTTCCTCCTCTTAAAACTGAGTTTTAAGGCTATTTTTGGTCTGTTTCCTACTGCTTCTGAGGCAGCTAAGTTATAGAACTTGATTTTTATGTTAGTATCAGGAGAAATGGTTTCAACTCGGGGAAGCCCAAACTTCAAATACCTATGGAAGTAAGATTAATGTAGTTTGAATTTTGCAGGAAAATAACTTCAAAGGTGACATTTTTGTTGGAGGTACTGAAATATCTACAGTAATACTTTTAACAAGGGTGAGTCTAGAGCACTGCTTGGAGCAAAGAAATCTAACACATCCTATAACTGTCTAAAGGCAAGCCAGAGGTGGATTTATGGGCCATACTTAGCCCTGTCACCTTGAAGTGAGGCACTTTGAAAGGCTGAATGAAGATGAACAGTCAGTCTCTTTGGGGGAAAGTCTTTCCATTTATTTTTTATTAGTTTTAAGAGTGATACCATATTGTGTCCTGGGTTGAACAGTGTCCGGTGAGAGTAGCATGCTTTGCAAAGCATCCTTCATGTGTTTCCAGCCGCCACCGGGAAAGTGCTTGAGGAGAGAGGAGAGGAGAGGAGAGGAGAATGGGACATCCCTGAACTCTCTTGGAAGCATCAGAAGATTCCAACCTAAAATGTTCTTCCTGCTTCCCCACCCTCCTCCCCCAACCCCAACCAGTTCCTCTTGTCTTCTCTTGGTCTTTCCTATCACTTTCCAAAAGTTAAAGTAACTGGCAGATAAGTAGGTTGTGGTTTGAGTAACTGAAGTGAGAAACTTAGTGTCATTATCCTTTAAAGGCACATCATATTATGTGGGAGCCTGGTAACAACTAGACCATCAAAAAATAACCTGAAACCCAGAAGATTTGACATGTCCTTAACATTAAGATGATGTAATCTGTCACAACCAGTAGTAAACAAATCCTAGCGATCTGAGGCACCGTGTAGTATACTTAAACAGCAATATTCTATTACCATCATCTAATGTGCAACAGACTGCTGCCGCTGCTGCTAAGTTGCTTCAGTTGTGTCCGACTCTGTGTGACCCCATAGATGGAAGCCCACGAGATCCCCTGTCCCTAGGATTCTCCAGGCAAGAGTACTGGAATGGGTTGCCATTTCCTTCTCCAATGCATGAAAGTGAAAAGTGAAAGGGAAGTCGCTAGATCTTAATTATTCCAACCACAAAAAAGAAATGATTAGGATGTGATGTTATAGACATACTTTTGTAGCAATAACAATCATATAAGTATATCAACTCAACATGTTGCACCCCTTAAATTTAAACAGTTGTTATTGTTGTTCAGTCACAACAACAGTTGTGTCTGACTCTTTGTGACCCCATGTACTGCCACACCTGGATTCCCTGTCCTTCACTATCTCAGAGATTGCTCAACCTCATGTCCATTGAGTCAGTGATGCCATGTCACCCCCTTTCTTCCTGCCCTCAAACTTGCCCAGCATCAGGGTCTTTTCTAAAGAGCTGGTGCTTAGCATCAGGTGGCCAAAGTATTGGAGCTTCAGCTTCAGCATCAGTCCTTCAAATGAATATTCAGGGTTGATTTCCTTTAGGATTGACTGGTTTGATTTCCTTGCTGTCCAAGGGACTCTCAAGAGTCTTTTCCAGAACCATGGTTCGAAAGCATCAGTTCTTCAGTTCTCAGCCTTCTTTGTGGTCCAACTCTCACATCCATACATGACTACTGGAAAAATCAAACCTTTGACTATATGGACCTTTGTGAGCAAAGAAATGTCTCTGGTTTTTAATATATTGTCTAGTTTTGTCATAGATTTTCTTCCAAGGAGAAAGCATCTTTTAATTTCATGACTGAAGTCGCTATCCACAGTGATTTTGAAACCCAAGAAAATAAAATCTGTCACTCTTTCCACTTTTTCCTCATTTATTTGCCATGAAGTGATAGGACCAGATGCCATGATCTTGATTTTTTGAATGTTGAGTTTTAAGCCAGCTTTTTCACTCTTCTCTTTCTCCATTATCTAGAGGCTCTTTAGTTCCTCTTCAGTTTCTGCCATTATAGTGGTATCATCTGCATATCTGAGGTTATTGATATTTCTCCCAGAAATCTTGATTCCTGCTGTGATTCACCCAGTCTGATGTTTCACATGATGTACTTTGTATATAAGTTGAATAAAGGGGGTGATTATAATATAGAGTCTTGATGCACTCTTTTCCCAGTGTGTCATTCCATGTCCAATTCTAACTGTTGCTTTTTGACCTGCATACAGGTTTCTCAGAAGACAGGTAAGGTGGTCTGGTATTCCCAGCTCTTTAAGAATTCTCCGTAGTTTGTAATGATCCACACAGTCAAAGGCTTTAGCATAGTCAGTGAATATACACAATGGTGGATTTCAAATATACTTCAAATTTTTAAAATGTAAAATCACTACTTAATCACAATGTATTTTTTCTATATCTTGCATAATTGTTATTCTTTTGATAGGCAGGGTAGAAAATTCGTATTGGAAAAAAATTTATTCAACAATAAGGTTTTCAATGCTTGATTTACTATAATACCAATGATAATAACAACTGATTATTAGCAAGTGTTAATTAGCAAGGTGTGATCTCAATATAGTTACTGTTTAGTTATAGTATACACATTGGCACTATGGAAAAATAACAAAGTACTTAATCCTTTGCCAAAGTAATTTATGATCCAGATAGGGAAGCTAGTGTACGATATAGATATTGATGTGTAATAACAATGTAATGTGACACACAAGACCACCTTTCTGGGTATACCACCTATGTAGTCTCATGGGGCCGGTACTCAGAGGGGTCCTCTACTTGGCTTATGGTTCTGTTGTTGTCTTGAAATTTTTTGAAAAATTTATACTAGGGCTCTCGCGTTTGGATTTTGTATTAATCCTAAATCTGGTAATTATGTAACTACTCCTAGTGGTAAAGCACAATGAATAACTGATGTAGTGTTGCTTGAATAATACATAGACCTGATTTTGTGCTTTGAGGATAGAAGGATGAGCTGGGGCTGGGGCTATGGGAAATGACTTCTCAGTGAATTTGTAGCTTAAGCTGAGCTTTGAATAATGTGAAGAATTTGGTGGGCAGATGGAAGGGAGGGGAGAGTATTTTTTTTGTTTTTGTTTTTTTTTTGTTTTTTTTGAGGGGAGAGTATTTCAGTGGGGGAGAATTGTGCAAGCGGGTTTCAGGGACAGGAGTAAGAAGAGGATGCTGGGAAGTGGATGGCCTGGATCAAAGGTTTTTGTACAGCAATTGTGAGAGACAAGGCTCCACTAGGTTTGTAGAGACCTTTAACCACTAAGATAAAAACTATGTTTTCTACTATATAATTATGGCAGAACATGAATGAACTCAGAAAGATAAACTCAGCAGCAGAAATAAAGCTTAAATCTCAATAATTATCAAGGAAATAGAAAGAAGTGGCAGATGCAAAAGATCTGTTCAAGAAAGATGCATTGCGTGTGACACCACCTTGATTCTAGAGGCAGGGATGAAACCCCTGGCATCAATAAGAAAATCACAGTGGAGGGTAGAGAGTGGCAGATGTAAAGACTGATAGCAGCATATATGGGGCTTCCCTTTTGGCTCAGTGGTAAGGAATCCACCTGCAATGCAGGAGATGCGAATTCAATCCCTGGGTCAGGAGGATCCCCTGGAGAAGGAAATGGCAACCCGCTCCAGTATTCTTGCCTGGGAAATCCCATGGACAGAGGAGCCTGGCGGGCTACAGTCCATGGGGTCATAAAAGAGTCGGACACGACTTAGCAACTAAACAACAATCATCATATATAATTTGAGGATGAAACAGGTTAGCTCACACCTGAGTGGCCATGTGCCTTCTAAACTAAAACCCTTCACTTACTTTGATATTTTACAAATATTTATAGAACATATCCTTTTGGACAACTACTTTAAATACAAAAGTATTTCTTCATTGTGAAACTGAACCACATCAAGTTTTTAATAGGTTAGCCCCCTGATCTTTTCACAAAATAATGTAATATTTGAATACCTTCTAAAGGAGTTATGGAGCAAAATCATTTGAATATGTGTCTACATCAGACATGCCCACTGACAACAGAAACGCATTCTGAATTCCTGTTTTGTGTGAAGGTAAAGTGATTACATTCCATGCCCCACACAGTTATGAAGAGTTTTGATTTCCGTCACCTTTTCCTTCCTACTTTCCTGTGCAAAATATGCTAAAATGAAATATTTATTGTACAACAAATGTAAACCACCAATGCGATGCAAATGTGAGGCAAAGCTCAACTTTTCTTTTCTCTTCTTCTTTTTTTTTTATTCCTGAAAAGCAAGGATTTCAGGCTAGGTAAATTTATGCATCAGTGCCTTTCTTCCGTTTCCTGCTGATAACGCCTGATTGACACCCCTACAAGCATTAGTTTTAAAGAAACCAGAATGAAGCCCGCAGCCTCATGTGGTTGGGCCTTAAACTGTCAATGCTTTATGTCCACTGAGGCCTGACTGACGCCACCAGCCACGGCGTGAAATGTAATCTATCACCTGTAGATCCATGCTGCCGTGTTTTTAACTTGCATAATTAGATATTGTGAAGGAAGATCAGAAGTCAAGCTAGTCGTAAATGCGCTTTCTAGCTCTCTCTTTTGGCATTTTTATAGACTTAAAGGGACTATCCTAATGAATATGGGTTACCCCTGCCTTTTTTCTTCTTTGCTTGAGGCCAAATATTGTGATTCTCCATCGATTCATTGAGCAACTCCCAATTATTCCAGTTGTGATTTATCTAAAACATTTGATTTTTTTTCAGTGTTCTATTCTCTTAATCACTTGACTGCCTTTCAAAGGATGGATAGAAATGCAGAGACAAGGAACACTTAAGTCAATTTTACCATATTACTGGGAAAAAAAAAGGAATATTTCTGTTCAAAGGCACATATAGGTATAAAAGATAGAAGCTGCTAGCTAATATGAGACCCTCACTCCATGTAGCTTCAAGTGATTGGTGCTTCCTTCATTATCACAGAGATCTGAAGAGTGATTTATGTAAACACAGGTAATATATACTTTTATTTAAATATTTTTATTTTATAAATTAATAAGCCACCACGTGAATTTTAAATATTTGGTAACATACAAATGGATGCCCAAATCCCAAAACTCTACAAAGAAAAAAGTGAAACTTAAAGATGAGTTTTATGTGTAATGCATGTAAATTGGGCTATTGTATTTTTAGATGGCGTGGATTAAAGCTTATCAGTGTATTCAGACTAAGCATTCTGACTGCACTTGAGCCAACTTTGATTGAAGAAAAATGACGTGTTTTAGTTGTTATCCCTGGTGGCTCAGATGGTAAAGAATCCACCTGCAATGTGGGAGACCTGGGCTCACCCTGGGTTGAGGAGATACCCTGGAGAAGAGAATGGCTACCCACTCCAGTATTCTGGCCTGGAGAATTTCATGGACTGTACCGTCCAGGGGGTTGCAAAGAGTCAGACATGACTAAGAGACTCTCACTTTCGCTTAGTTGTTAGAGGGGTGCATAGCAATAATAATAAAAAAAAAAAAGAGATACGGGGCCTAGGAAGGAGAATAACTTACTAAAACTAATTTTGTCTAAAATTAAAGGACTTTCTAACTTGCTGGAAATAAATGATTTTAGGGCTAGGTCCTTGAAATCCTGCCAAAGCGGTATTATCTCTGGGGCAGCATGTGACCAAGCAAAGATCAAAGACAGTGATGACAGATTTTGTTTACTGAGATACAGCTCACCTTGGCTTAACCTACAGAAGATGATGCGAATGATGAACACCTTTCAGGTTCAAGTTTGCGTACCTAGACCCAGGGAGAAACGCAGAGAGTTGTAAACTTTGCTACTTTCCCTTTGCATCACTAAGAAGAATGACTACAGTAAATATATTGCAGAAGGTGGAGAAAACCTGACTGCACTAAGTAGAAGTCAGGAGCTGAGGTCGGAAAGTATTTTGAGAAAAAGGAGATGGCTGAATGTGACAAATGCTGCAAAGAGGGTGAGGAAAGATGAGGGTTGGAAATTGGACTGGCCCTTGGGCTTAGTTGTAATGAGGTCGTCAGAGACCTCACTGAAGGTCAGTTTCTCCCCAGCAACAAGGGCACAAGCTGAACTAGATGAGCTTGAAAAAGGAGTTTTTTGAGAAGAATTGGCGGCAGTGCATGCAAACATAGGTTAGGATCCAACACGTGACAAGGAGTTAAGATCACGAATCGACTGGTCAGATAATTTTATGGTGCTTATGAAAGTTTAAGAAGCTTTTCAGATGATAAAAGGGTCACTGGACTTGAAACAGCTTCACTAGATATATACCTGATATGTAATTTCCATTGCTTTAAAAAAAATTCTTGTCTGCTTATCGTTAGGCTAAGAGCACATAACTACCTCTAGGTACATAGAAAGAAAGAGAAATTGAAGTAAAAGTGAGAGAGAGGAGAGAGAAAGGAAAAAAAAAAAGGGAGACTGATAATTACACAAGTGTATGCATGTGCACACACAGATGCATATGACCACACTTACACACACACACACACACATACTCACTAACAGTAGTAGGAAGAAAGGCAGAGAATAATAGAAACACTGAGTTAGCCTTTCTGTGAACTATGTTTATATTCATGACTGTTTTCTAATTAAAAATTCTAAATTTGGGATAGGGGATTTGCTCATTAGTCGGCCAAAGCATGTTTAATGTTGTTAGTTAGCAGAAACGTGTTTAATATTGCTCACATTCTAGCTTATACTGTACAATACCACATCTGATCAAAGCAAGCATCTACTATCGTATTAAATGATTGATTAGAGAGTAGTAATTCAGCATTGAGAGAGTTAATGGTTGTAGACAAAGATTGTTAACACATTCTTTTAAAAATGTGTCAGCAGGCGTTAAATCTAAAAATGCAATGTTTAAATCATTCCTCTAAACAGGCAGTGTTATAAGTAAACTTGTTTTCCGACTGGAGTGAGAGACTGGTGTGGAATATTCCATACTGTGTGAGGGCAGGGTTTCATCAGGAGGCTATTATGGTCATGCCAGCACCAGGCATGGATAAGTGTGAAATTATCAGCCACTGAACATTGGACGAATGCATTTTTGCATCAAAGGTGCCCTTTACTCCTCAACCAGAAAACCAAACTGCTGATTCAAATGAGCAGACCACTTAAAATTAAGTGATTTTTCATCTGCAAACTCCATATGCTGTATTTAACTACCTATTTCTAGGGATTTACCTTTTTTTTTTTTTTAAGTAGAACTTGATTTTACTATCTTAGGAAAATTTTAGTGAGAAAGGTTTACGTTAAACAAAACACAGCTCTGGGAAGTCTACATTATTTGGTAAATACGTTTAATGCAAATTGACAAGAAGGATATATGTCACTGTGGGTCACTCTTGAATATTCGTTTTTGGGCTTTCTAGGTTGGATATGCAATCTCAGCTAAATGTTTTGAAGAAGGAGGAATCAAATAAATTGCCCTATTTGGGGTCTTTCTCATCTGTATACTGTTGTGCAGCTCTAGTAGACCTGAAAATTGCCCAGAGACAAACTTTAAAAAAAACAGAGTGCTTTTGAGGCAGAAAATTGCTTTTCTGCAGTGTGGTCTAAAGGACAGACAGTGACAAGAGGACAAGGAGTTGTCACCACGCAGGGATATTGTAAAGCATATCCTCCATAACAAAGAGGATAATTTGTTTTCATGTTTTTCCTCATTAGACCACAGAAGGATTTGGTGCAATAACTTTATGGTTTTGATTTAAACCCTGGAAAGCAGATGCACAATTAGATTTTTGAAAGTCCATCTCTAACCTACACGTGACGCTTAGTTTCGATGGAAAACAAATAGCTTAATATAGTAGATCATTCACTTTTTCCCAGTTTCTTCCATAGCCCTAATTGTTTGGGCTTTGGGATAAAATATAAACTCATTTTCAATCGCCTTGGTTTTTGTGTATATAAGTCAGTTCCGTAGTAGCATTTCAACAAGGCTTTTGTAGTGTAATATTAAAAAAAAAAAAAAACAACCTAGTATTTTATGTATTTGGATTGGCCCCTTGATGTTTTGGAAAGATTTTTTATGTGGCTTAATTTCCATTTTTATGGTGGTGTGAAGGAAAAATGGGAGAAAATATGTCTTTTGTGTGTTAAGGGATTTGAAACTCCTTTGGGCCTGTTATCATGTTAATGAGACAGTTGAGAGATATCAGGATTCTGTGTATTAATCTTAGCAGGCATTTGCTCACCAGAACTGCTCATTTAGAGTTTTAATGGCATTAGCTGTGAATTTGCACAAAATTAACAACAACCACAGCAACAAAAACCAGCTCCACAGCATGGATCCATAATATCAAATGTTTATGAAAAGCTATTTAAAGTATTAGGATAAAATATTTACATTTTAAAAAATATATATTTTACAGTTTTGAAAGGCCACTCTTTAATTGCTTATTCTAAATAGCTGTATATCTGATCATGA
The DNA here is from genome assembly GCF_055505025.1 of Bos grunniens. Taxonomy (NCBI): domain Eukaryota; kingdom Metazoa; phylum Chordata; class Mammalia; order Artiodactyla; family Bovidae; genus Bos; species Bos grunniens. The sequence goes on from NC_141191.1 coordinate 13,975,924, forward strand.
AATCTGCTCTAATGCTAATATTCTTTGATCTCAGTAACTTTTTTTTAAGTTGAAAAAAAATTTTTTTTTTTTTTTTTTCATTTAAAGCCCATTTCTCTCGCCCTACACTGATGCTCAGATGTGTATAGGGCAGTCATACCTGTAGATTTGACGAGCTGGACATTCTTCACTTGGCAACTTCCACTAAATGATTCAACTATAAATTCATAGCGTGGAAGGGACATGAAGGCTCATCCAGGCCTGCACTCACATGCCCCATGAAGACTCACTGCCATTTAAGTAAAAAGAAGTATCGCAAGTTTACTTCTATTTTTTCACTATACTAGAGATGCTAAGTACCAATAATGTCTTTTTTTTCCATTTTCTTTCTTCTAAATTATGTATCATATTTGTACTAAACATCTTTTTTTGATAAATCATTGTTCTTTCATTCAACAAATTTCTTGAATATTTATAAGAAATAGTACATACCATGGATTGGTCTGCCAAGTGGTACTAGCAGTAAAGAACACCTGCCAATGCAAGAGACATGAAAGACGCAAGTTCGATCCCTGGGTCAGGAAGATCCCTTGGCGGAGGGCATGGCAACCCATTCCAGAATTCTTGCCTGGAGAATCCCATGGACAGAGGAACTTGGTGGGTTATAGTCTGTAGCGTCATAGAGTCAGACACAACTCAAGCGACTTAGCATGCAGCATGCAAGAAAAAACTGCTTATCTGGGGGATGTCTCCCATGATCTTAAATTACTGATCTATGGTTTACAATGAGTCTCCATTTTGAATGATAATTACAATCTATTTCTTTACAATTGTGTCCATGTACATCATTTCCACTGAAATGTTGCAAATGTCACCCAGATAAACTTTGCTTACAAATTTCACAGGGAATCAATCTATAATGAGGCTGCCCTGTAAAATCTACTGTAGAGTATCCTACAAATCAGCATTGCACAGTGACATTCAGCAGGGGGGCCCTGTCTTCATTAGGTGGGGATGTGCTGAGCTGTATGTAACCTGGCTGTTGCAGCTTCTTGCTGACAGATGCCACTGCCTCCAGCCTGCTCACCTTCCTTTGCTCTGTCCATTGTAGTTCTTATCCTCTGACTCCTTTGGTGCAAAATGCTCCATTATTTTCAATTTGTGTTATGCCCATCTCCTGCCTCAGCCTATTAATCCATGCCAGCCACAGAGACAAAGGGAAACACATGATCGCACCGTCAGTATCAACACAGTTGAGTTTCAATCACAGATTCCGAGGACTTTGCCAGAAGTGTACTCGGAAGACTTGTATGGTCTAAGTGGCCCTTGGTTCACAGATGGGCTATCTCGTACCAGGATCTGTGACAAGCAGTGTAATAATAACAGAAAAATTACACACTTGCTCTCAGAGATAAACATACCAGGGACTTTGATAGGATCTTGTAAAATATTAGCTCAAGCATAACTTGTCTATTTTAAAGGCCTTACTACCTAGGATGGGAATACCAGACCACCTGACCTGCCTCTTGAGAAATCTATATGCAGGTCAGGAAGCAACAGTTAGAACTGGACATGGAACAACAGACTGGTTCCAAATAGGAAAAGGAGTCCGTCAAGGCTGTATATTGTCACCCTGCTTATTTAACTTCTATGCAGAGTACATCATGAAAAACGCTGGACTGGAAGAAACACAAGCTGGAATCAAGATTGCCAGGAGAAATATCAATAACCTCATATATGCAGTTGACACCACCCTTATGGCAGAAAGTGAAGAGGAACTCAAAAGCCTCTTGATGAAAGTGGAAGAGGAGAGTGAAAAAGTTGGCTTAAAGCTCAACATTCAGAAAATGAAGATCATGGCATCTGGTCCCATCACTTCATGGGAAATAGATGGAGAAACAGTGGAAACAGTGTCAGACTTTATTTTTGGGGCTCCAAAATCACTACAGATGGTGACTGCAGCCATGAAATTAAAAGACACTTACTCCTTGGAAGAAAAGTTATGAACAACCTAGATGGCATATTGAAAAGCACAGATATTACTTTGCCAACAAAGGTCCATTCAGTCAAGGCTATGGTTTTTCCAGTGGTCATGTATGGGTGTGAGAGTTGGACTGCAAAGAAAGCTGAGCACCAAAGAATTGATGCTTTTGAACTGTGGTGTTGGAGAAGACTCTTGAGAGTCCCTTGGACTGCAAGGAGATCCAACCAGTCCATTCTGAAGGAGATCAGCCCTAGGATTTCTTTGGAAGGAATGATGCTAAAGCTGAAACTTCAGTACTTTGGCTACCTCATGCGAAGAGTTGACTCATTGGAAAAGACTCTGATGCTGGGAGGGATTGGGGGCAGGAGGAGAAGGGGACAACAGAGGATGAGATGGCTGGATGGCATCACTGACTGGATGGACATGAGTCTGAGTGAACTCCAGGAGTTGGTGATGGACAGGGAGGCCTGGCGTGCTGTGATTCATGGGGTCACAAAGAGTCGGACAGGACTGAGCAACTGAACTGAACTGAACTATCTAGGATGAACATATAAAATTCTTCACTTTTTCTGGATCAAATTTTACTCATCATTATAAAATCTACCCATAGAAAATTATGTTTTTAGGTTGGTTGGGAAGATTTACTCTTGAATTTTAATCACAGGAAAGGAAAATAAAGGCCATGGCTGTTTAAAATACCACCATCTTATCCTCTTAGTATCCCACTTTGCAAAGATAAATTTGTCACTAAGTTAATGTTGTCAATTTGTTAAGAAACAATTTAGAGGGAAAAAAAATGTGCCAGCACATCTAGATGGTAGTTCCAAGGTGTTGTCCAAAAATTCTCAGAAACTTCCAATAAGAGCTAGGACCTGGGGCACCCAGGCTACTCACCCCACCTCACTCTTAACTCTTTATTTTTCTTTTCTAATGTTTTATATAATTGGCTTCCTTATAACAGTGTATTTGAGGAAAGAGTTTTGTTGCTAAAAGTTTGGAATTCAGGGTGGAGTTGCACTAGAGAAGATGACTATCACAAGATAGGATCTCAAAATATCTTCACTATTATCAGTGAAATTAAAGCATATTTATGCTCAGTCTCTCAGTCATGTTGTATTATTTGCATCCCTGTCGACTGTAGCCCGCCAGTCTCCTCTGTCCATGGGATTTCCCAGGCAAGAATACTGGAGTGGGTTGCCATTTCTTTCTCCCAAAGCATATTTATATAGGAAAAAAATACAAAGTTAATCCTGTCTGTTATGAATATAATACAAATGCTAAGTATTAAGTGTTTTAAAGCTCATATTTTAGTATATAGTCATGTGTGCTATATCTATTCACTATAACTGTATTAATTCCCTTTGAGTAAACTATTCAGTTGAACATACTTATTATTTAATAATTCTAAATATAAATTTAATTAATTATAAATTTTAGAGTCCTGTAAAATATACTTAGATCAAAAAGCAATAGAGTATGCACATAACTGTATCTTGTATTAACATAATTTTCACATTAATATACATGCTTCTTTAAAATTGTGCCTCAAACCACATTTTGAAAAATCAACATTAAAAAAAATTTTTCTTTATCTTTAGACTTTATACGGTTCTGATAAATTTTTTTTTTTATTTAAAGTTCAGTACTTCATAATCAAAATAGTACAAAGTGTCTGATAGAACTCTACTGTGAAAGAGCTAATGCCTATCCTTCTAAAATTCTTTAAAACAATTGCAGAGGAAAGAACACTTCCAAACTCATTCTACAAGGCCCATCACCTCTGGTTTTGATACCCAAACCAGACACAGACAATGCAAAAAAAAGAAAAGAAAACTATAGGCCGACATCACTGATGAACATAAATGCAAAAATCCTCAACAAAATTTTAGCAAATAGAATTCAGCAGCACATGAAAAAGCTCATATGCCATGATCAAGTTGGGTTTATTCCAGGAATGCAAGGATTCTTCAATATACACAAACCAATCAGTGTGACACACCATATTAACATATTGAAGGATAAAAACCATATGATAATCTCAATAGATGGAGAAAAAGCCTTTGGCAAAATTCAATACCCATTTATGATTAAAACTCTTCAAAAAATGGCCATAGAAGGAACCTACCTCAACATAGTAAAGGCCATATATGATAAGCCTACAGCAAACATTATTCTCAATGGTGAAAAAGTGAAAGTATTACCCCTAAGATCAAGAACAAGACAAGGGTGTCCACTTTCACCACTTCTGTTCAACATAGTTTGGGAAGTCCTAGCTACAGCAATTAGAGAATAAAAAGAAAGAAAAAGAATCCAGATCATAAAAGAAGAAGTCTTTTGGACTCTGTGGGAGAGGGAGAGGGTGGGATGATTTGGGAGAATGGCATTGAAATATGTATAATATCATACATGAAATGAGTCACCAGTCCAGGTTCGATACACAATACTGGATGCTTGGGGCTGATGCACTGGTACGACCCAGAGGGATGGTATGGGGAGGGAGGAGGGAGGAAGGTTCAGGATGAGGAACACATGTATACCTGTGGCAGATTCATTTTGATATATGACAAAACGAATACAATATTGTAAAGCTAAATAAAATAAAATTTTAAAAAATCTTATAAAAAAAAAAGAAGTAAAGCTGTCACTGTTTGCAGATGACATGATACCATACATAGAAAACCCTAAAGATAGTATCAGAAGATGACTAGAGTTAATCAATGAATTTAGCAAAGTTGCAGGATACAAAATTAATACACAGAAATCACTTGCATTTCTATATACTAGCAAGGAAAAATCAGAAAGAGAAATTAAGGAATCAATCCCATTCACCGTTGCAATAAAAAGAATAAAATATCTAGGAATAACTTACCTAAGGAGACAAAAGAACTATACACAGAAAATTATAAGAAACCGATGAAAGAAATCAAAGATGACATAAACAGATGGAGAGATATTCCATGTTCCTGGGTAGAAGGAATCAATATTCTGAAAAAGACTATACTACCAAATGCAATCTACAGATTCAATGCAATTATGAATGGCATTTTTCACAGAACTAGAACAAAAATTTTCACAGTTCATATGGAAGCACAAAAGACACTGAACAGCCAAAGCAGTCTTGAGAAAGAAGAATGGAGCTGGAGGAATCAACCTTCCTGACTTCAAATTAAACTACAAAGCTACAGTCATCAAAACAGTGTGGCACTGGCACAGAAACAGAAATATGGACCAATGGAACAAGATAGAAAGCCCAGAAATATACCCATGCACCTATGGGTACCTTATTTTTGACAAAGGAGGAAAGAATATACAATGGGGTAAGGACAGCCTCTTCTAAAACTGGTGCCAGGAAAACTGGACAGCTACATGTAAAAGAATGAAATTAGAACACTTCCTAACACCACACACAAAGGTGAACTCAAAATGGATTAAAGACTTAAATGTAAGACCAGGAACTATAAAACTCTTAGAGGAAAATATAGGCAGAACACTCAATGACATAAATCAAAGCAAGATCCTTTATGACTCATCTCCTAGAGTAACAGAAATCAAAACAAAAGTAAACAAGTGGGACCTGATTAAACGTAAAAGCTTTCGTTTGCACAGCAAACGAAACCATAAGCAAAGTGAAAAGACAGCCCAGAGAATGAGAGAAAATAATAGCAAATGAAACTGACAAAGGATTAATTTCCAAAATATACAAGCAGCTCATACAACTCAATATGAGAAAAACAAACAACCCAATAAAAACGTGGGAAGAAGACCTAAACAGACATTTCTTCAAAGAAGACATACAGATGGCTGACAAACATATGAAAACATGCTCAACATCGCTCACTATTGGAGAAATGCAAATCAAAACTACAACGAGATATCACCTCACACTGGTCAGAATGTCAATCATCAAAATGTCTACAAACAATAAATACTGGAGAGGGTGTGGAAAAAAGGGAATGTTCTTGCACTGTTAGTGGTACAGCCACTATGAAAGACGGTATGGCGATTCCTTAAAAAACTAGGAGTAAAACCACCATATGACCCAGCAAACCCACTCCTAGGCATATACCCTGAGGAAATCAAAATTGAAAAAGACAGATGTATCCCATTGTTCATTGCAACACTATTTACAATAGCTAGAACATGAAAGCAACCTAGATGTCCATTGATGGGTGGATAAAGTGTGGTACATATACAAAATGGAATATTACTCAGCCATAAAAAGGAATGCATTTGAGTCAGTTTTAATGAGGTGGATGACCCTAGAGCCTATTACACAGAGTTAAGTAAGGCAGAAATAGAAAGATAAATATCATACCAAATCAGTCGCTCAGTCGTGTCCGACTCTTTGCGACCCCAGGAATCGCAGCACACCAGGCCTCCCTGTCCATCACCAACTTCCGGAGTTCAATGAGACTCACGTCCATCAAGTAGGTGATGCCATCCAGCCATCTCATCCTCTGTCGTCCCCTTCTCCTCTTGCCCCCAATCCCTCCCAGCATCAGAGTCTTTTCCAATGAGTCAACTCTTTGCATGAGGTGGCCAAAGTACTGGAGTTTCAGCTTTAGCATCATTCCTTCCAAAGAAATCCCAGGGCTGATCTCCTTTAGAATGGACTGGTTGGATCTCCTTGCAGTCCCAGGGACTCTCAAGAGTCTTCTCCAACACCACAGTTCAAAAGCATCAATTCTTTGGTGCTCAGCCTTCTTCACAGTCCAACTCTCACATCCATACATGACCACTGGAAAAACTATAGCCTTGACTAGATGGACCTTTGTTGGCAAAGTAATGTCTCTGCTTTTGAATATGCTATCTAGGTTGGTCATAACTTTTCTTCCAAGGAGTAAGCGTCTTTTAATTTCATGGCTGCGGTCACCATCTGCAGTGATTTTGGAGCCCCCAAAAATAAAGTCTGACACTGTTTCCATTGTTTCCCCATCTATTTCCCATGAAGTGATGGGACCAGATGCCATGATCTTCGTTTTCTGAATGTTGAGCTTTAAGCCAACTTTTTCACTCTCCACTTTCACTTTCATCAAGAGGCTTTTGAGTTCCTCTTCACTTTCTGCCATAAGGGTGGTGTCAACTGCATATCTGAGGTTATTGATATTTCTCCTGGCAATCTTGATTCCAGCTTGTGTTTCTTCCAGTCCAGCGTTTCTCATGATGTACTCTGCATAGAAGTTAAATAAGCAGGGTGACAATATACAGACTTGACATACTCCTTTTCCTATTTGGAACCAATCTGTTGTTCCATGTCCAGTTCTAACTGTTGCTTCCTGACCTGCATACAAATTTCTCAAGAGGCAGATCAGGTGGTCTGGTATCCCCATCTCTTTCAGAATTTTCCACAGTTTATTGTGATCCACACAGTCAAAGGCTTTGGCATAGTCAACACATATGTATGGAATCTAGAAATATGGTACTGAAGAATTTATTTGCAGTGCAGCAATGGAGAAACAGACAAATAAAATAGACTTATGGACATGGGGTCGGGGAGAGGGGAGGAGAGGGTTAGATGTATGGAAAAAGTAACATGGAAACTTACATTACCATATGTAAAATAGATAGCCAACAGGAATTTGCCATATGGCTCAGGAAACTCAAACAGAGGCTCTGTATCAACCTAGAGGGATGGGGTGGGGAGGGAGATGAGAGGGAGGTTCAAAAGTGAGGGGATATGTGTATACCTATGGCTAGCTGTTGTTGAGGTTTGACAGAAAACAAAATTTTGTAAAGCAATTATCCTTCAATTAAAAAAAAATAAATTTTTTAAAAATTGTAAAAAAATAGTAATTCAAGTGTTGTCTCTGTTTCTTTATTGTATAACTATAGTGCTAACAGAGTCATTAATTTGATTTAATTAATAATTTGATTTATATTAAATATTTGGAATATTTTGAAACACTGAGCAACTTTGCATAGCACTATGCACCTTAACTGCCTGAAGCAATAGTGAAATATACATATTAGATGTTTCAAAATGTTTAAAATATTGTCATCTTTTCATTAATTACCTGAGGTATATTTGAAATATTTATTTTAGTGAATCTAGAAATGTGGGCAAATGCTTAATTAGGTTGGACACATATGTTACCCCAATAGATGTATAGAAATTTATAATATTGTACAAGAATTCTTATATATATTATAATTATTATTATATATAATATTATTATACAAATTCTTCTACCTCAATTTGGTATCCAAAAAGATGAGTGGAGAAAGTGAAAATAAGATTTCCAGTAATCACTGAGTGAACTGAGCTTGACAAAGATTAGGGGTGGGTTGCCTGCATTCCCACTTCTTCTCTGCCCAAATGCCAGACAGAATCTTAAAAGCAGATCATTTTTCTTGGGCTCAACTATTTCTGTCTTGTTTGGAGGATTTTCCCCAACCTGTATAAATCCCACATAATATACAGTAGATACAGGGCTTCCCAGATGGCTCAGTGGTAAAGAATCCACCGGCTAATGCAGGATATGTGAGTTCAGTCCCTGGGTCAGGAAGATGGGTCCCTTGCAGAAAGAAATGGCAACCCACTCCAGTATTCTTGGCTGGGAAATCCCATGGACAGAGGAGTCTGGTGGGCTACAGTCCGTGGGGTCACAAAAGAATCGGACACCACTTAAGCAACTAAACAGCCACAAATTTTAAACAATAAAATTCTCTAATAAGTGTGTTAGCCTTACCCTTACTTATCTCAGGCCCCCAGCGCTTCTCTCGGCATTTTTATGTATGACAAATAACTCTGTGTCCAGATAACTCTGTGTTCAAAGATTATGACTGGTCAAAATGAGACTTTAACTTTCTTTTCAAATAATATTTGTGCCTTTTCTAAATGATCTGTGTTTTCATCCTCTTCCTTCCTATTTCCTCCCTCTTCTCCTCCTCCCTGCTTTGCCCTCCTACCCTGTAAAATTGACCCTCTCTTTCTGCACTTCTTTTTATGATCTCCAATGCTTTCTTTCTTCTTCACTTTGGGATTTTATTCTACCAATGAGTTCTCTCCATTAGCTGTTATTTCCCTGCTAGGACACTAAGTCCCTACATTATTAAAAACAATTCTAAATCAACAGGTTCAAAGGTCAGTCAACCAAAGTTAACTGTACTATTACAGGAAATGCTTCTTGCATGTGTGTAGCTTGAAGAATATTGACATTATCTATGTCCTTGTCTTAATAGTTTATGGAGCTTAGATCTCTTCCAATCAAAAGAAAAATAATAGTATTCAAATTTAGCACACTTTATTTTTGATTATTTAGCACACTTTATATTTGATTATTTTGATTTAGACCAGATAACATGTTTTGCCCTAAAATAAGCATGTTGTTTAAAATCCTGAAACTAAGTATTGAACATATCTGTTTTTTTTTTAATCCGTTGAATAAAATACAAAAGAAAATAAAGAGGGCTCATTTCTTAATAATGGCAAAGTAATCAACATTTTCATTGAAAAAATTCCATCAAAAATTTACTCGATGCAAGTTCTGCAATTTTAATAAGATTATGCTTCATTAGATCTAACAAAGTACCTGCATACATACTAAAAAATTCCTCAAAGTCTAATTAATGCAAAACAAAAAAGCAAACTGCCTCCTCAAGAATCTATTTGCAATATGACCTTTAATGCCTGCACTGTCCTATATGGTAGCCCCTAGCCAATGTGTTCAATAACCTCAGATATGCAGATGACACCTCACTTATGGCAGAAAGTGAAGAGGAACTAAAAAGCCTCTTGATGAAACTGAAAGAGGAGAGTGAAAAAGTTGGCTTAAAGCTCAACATTCAGAAAACGAAGATCATGGCATCTGGTCCCATCACTTCATGGGAAATAGATGGGGAAACAGTATCAGACTTTATTTTTGGGGGCTCCAAAATCACAGCAGATGGTGACTGCAGCCATGAAATTAAAAGACGCTTACTCCTTGGAAGGAAAGTTATGACCAACCTAGATAGCATCTTCAAAAGCAGAGACATTACTTTGCCAACAAAGGTTTGTCTAGTCAAGGCTATGCTTTTTCCTGTGGTCATGTATGGATGTGAGAGTTGGACTGTGAAGAAGGCTGAGCGCCGAAGAATTGATGCTTTTGAACTGTGGTGTTGGAGAAGACTCTTGAGAGTCCCTGGGACTGCAAGGAGATCCAACCAGTCCATTCTGAAGGAGATCAGCCCTGGGATTTCTTTGGAAGGAATGATGCTGAAGCTGAAACTCCAGTACTTTGGCCACCTCATGCGAAGAGTTGACTCATTGGAAAAGACTCTGATGCTGGGAGGGATTGGGGACAAGAGGAGAAGGGGACGGCAGAGGATGAGATGGCTGGATGGCATCACTGACTCGATGGACGTGAGTCTGGGTGAACTTCGGGAGATGGTGATGGACAGGGAGGCCTGGCGTGCTGCGATTCATGGGGTCACGACTGAGCAACTGAACTGAACTGAACTGAATGTGTTCCTACTCAAATTTGAGGTAAAATTAAAATTTAGAATTTGTTTCTTCAAATGTAATAGTCACATGCCAGGTATTCAATAGACACAAGAGGCCAGTAGCCACCATTTTGGAAAGTGTAGGTTTATAGAAACTTATATCATTGCAGAAACTTCTATTAGATATTTTTGCTTTAAATCTTTCAGAATACCTACTTTGTCTTTCTACATAAAGTGATGGCAAATACTCAGAAAGTTGATAAGGAGGTTATATGAAAGCATGTGCATGATGCTTTCAGTAAATGTCTGTTCAGTAAAAAATGTTTTGTTTCCTCTCTTCCTTCTTACTCTGGAAACTTTTCCATAATTATGGTTATTCCATAAATTGAGAAGCAAACCATCCATGGAAAGATATGTGAGATCATAGAATTATTGTTCTTCTGACTTTTAAAATGTTTTTATGGATGCCTTTCTTTTTTGACAATCTTAACTATATTTACCATTTTACTAACTATCTCAAGGTGGTAGTGGTTATCATTTTGTGTGTGTGTATAAAGTTTACTGAAAAACCGCAAGGACCATAGTTCAATATTTTTCTGAAATATTTAGAGGAATATTTTGATCTGCTTTTCCCAAAAACAAAGACTTAGAATAGACTCTACAGCCATTAAGATGTCTATCTGCAAGCATCCTATCGATGACCACTAAGCAGTTACTCTCTAAAGCCGACTGAACTTCACCAGTCTCTTCTTCCATTCTCACTTTTGGCAAGAATGAAGAGAGGGAATCCATTTTAGACTCCATCCTTACCAGCACAGAGAACTCTGATCTGAAGAATCAAAGCGCAGCCCCAAACCAGCAAAACACAAAAAAATAACAACGTTTTAATTTCTTACTGAGTCATTGAATTGAAGCTAGTTGGAAATTTCTACAACTAAATAGATGGATTCTAAAGCTTGACTTGCAGTTGTTGCCCCCCCATCATTAATTGATATTTCCATAACTGTAAATAGGAAAGGAAGGGAGGGAAGTGGGGAGGACAGTGGAGGACGATGATGAGATTGAAAAGTGGCTGGAGTCAGTTCCAGAAGCCTCGAGGCTTTCACATTGGTCCAGCCAGTCCCTGTGGTGCGGGGATCAGTATTACATTGTCAGGAGGATGAACGAGGCTATCTTTTTTTTTTTTTTTTTTTTTTCTTCTCTTCATCTCTCATTTCCACTGCTCCCTGGGTTAAGCTCTCAGGGTGAAGTACTCCCAAGGAGAGCTAGAAAATTTCTACAGCTCTTGCCATAAAAGAGCCCAGGAACCCGAAGAGTCAAATACAGCCTAAAATTAGCCTTACAGGTGCTAAATATCCTATCGGGGCAGCCGCTTCTGCAAGTGGAAAACAAACATTGATTAAAGAACCTAATAGCATGTTTTGCTTTGATAATTGCAGAAGCTGTGGGAAAGAATACGCATTCTCTGGATCGAACTTTGCTAAATGAGGGTCAGTAGCTTTAAGCTTTTTATAGTAGAAGCTCAGCCCTGCAGTAAGTGAATATTTTAACCACAGGAACACTGAAAATTCAATGATATTTTCATAATTGCATTTCGGATAGTCAATAAACACTGTAACCTGAAGTAGCCTGCTTTGAAGCAAACTTGATTGCCTTACTGAAAACATTTTGCTACCTAATATTAATAAACCTAACTGCTGAACTCTGAATATAATAGGACAATTACCTCCAGGAAGCATTAGTATTCATTATACCCAAAACATTAGTTTGTGTAGACAGCTGCAGACACAATGCACGTAGAACAATTATGGTGCATGCTATTTGAATTTTCTTGTTCGTCTGAAATACTTGTGTCTGAAATACTTTCTTTTAACAATGTCCTGGCTAAATAGAAAATGTATTTACTTATTTACTGTATAGATAAAATACAGATGTGGAAACATAATTACTAAACTCAATGAGATTTATTAAAAGAGAGACTGGGAATTTATACATATTTTTCTTTTGTAGCCAAAGTATTTCATAGAAATAATAATACATCTTAAAATAGATATTAGATATTAGAAGGGCTTTATACTTACCACTGTAACTTAAATATCTTCTTTAATTCTTCGTTTTCTATTTGGGCTATTGGTTGCTTCTCTTTACTTGAGTATGCATATTAATTTCAGAATATCCTAAAATGATGAAGAAAAAGGGATTCATTATAACCAATCTTCTAGAACAGAGTATAGCTTTAAAACTAAAAATTTTGGATAACGTTCAAAAAGTAATAAATACCACCCCAAGTTCCTCAAATGTTGCTTCTTAGAAACCAAATACATCCTGATTTAGAATATAACATTCAGAACTGACATCTCTCACAAATCCTAATTGATGAAACCACACAGAAATCCCAGGTAAGTAAAGGACTACTTAAAAGGGAAATAAACTAGAAAAGATTATGGCATGAAGATGGTAACCAGCAACAATTAATTTAGCAAAAGTATCAAAGTTCCTTTCCCCTCTCCAACCCTTCTAATGCTTAGTGCTCACCTATGGTGTGTTGTTGTTTAGTCACTAAGTCATCTCCAACTCTTTTGTGACCCATGGACTGTAGCCCACCAGGCTCCTCTGTCCATGGGGTTCTCCAGGCAAGAGTACTGGAGTGGGTTGCCGTTTCCTCCTCCAGGAGATCGTCCTGGCCCAGGGATTGAACCTGCATCTCCTGTGGCTCCTTCATTGGCAGGCGGACTCTTTACCACTGGGCCACCTGTGAAGCCCATGGTGTCGGTGATTGAATCTAACTGAAGTAGCTTGCATGTTATCACCTGAAGGATTCCAGGGTCTAGAATTTTTTAAATTCATAGTATGGGCCTTCAATAATCACTTCCAACAGCTGTGATACAGAAAATAAGTGGCATTGAGGGATCTGACAAAATCAAGCTTTTGTCAGTTTTGTGAAGTTAGTGCGAAGGTTATTTGAAGCATGATTATTGACTGTTTCTGTTCTTTGCATGAAGGAAAAGAGAAAGAACATGTTTCTGTCAGACATATTTAATTGTTATTAATTTAAATCAATTCTGCAGTTACTTTTATTGACTCTTAGTTTGCATCTCTCATTGTTCTTTCATCTGCTTTTTATGCTTAGTAAGGAAAACCTCAAGAGCATTATTAATTGGGTTTAAAAAATAGAATGCAAAGTATACATTATCCATCATTTCTATTTCCTTAGCTAAACAAATTGATTGGCATTTGTTTTATATTTTGATTATAAAATCAATGATATTAGTTATAAATGATGTAGAATATACAAGAAAGTAAAATTAACAATTTTAAATCCTTCAATTTTGCCACCAGAGATAATTGACAACATTAGGATAATTTTTAAGAATCTTTTTCTAGGTATATATGTATATCATGTATATTTACTATGTTTTGAGCATTTTCTGAGGCTATCAGACATTCTTGAATGCTTGCTATTAACTGTTATTGACTGCATAATTTATTTAACCAATGTTGGACAATCAGATTATTTCTAATTTTTTTTCACTGTAGCTAATTTTGCAAAGAGCCCCATATAAGTACATTTTATACCAATTTCTATGTATTTTTAATTTGAATATAATTAACATATAACATTATTTACTTTCAGGTTTAAAACATAATGACTTGATATTCATGTATACTCAGAGATAATCACTATAATAAATCTAGTTAACATCTATCGCCATATAGGGTTACAAAAGATCTTTTGTGTGTGTGATGAGAACTTTAGGAGTCTACTCTCTTAGCAACTTTCAAATATGCAGTGCAGTATTATTAACTGGGTCACTATGCTGTACATTTCGTCCCCATGACCTATGTATTTTTTAACTGGAAATTTGTACCTTTTGATCCTGTTCATCAATTTCGTTCACTCTTTACTCTCCCCTGCCTCTGGCAAGTCACCAATCTATTCTATGTATCTATGAGATTGTTTACTTATTTTTGTGGTTCCACATTGGAGAAGGAAATGGCAACTCACTCTAGTATTCTTGCCTGGAGAATTCCATGGACGAACTTGGTGGGCTACAGTTCATGGGTTCACATGGTTCCACGTGTAAGTGAGCACGTGGTATTTGTCTTTCTCTATTTGTCTCATTTAAATTAGCCTAATTCCCTCAAGGTTCATCCATGTTGTCACAAATGGCAAGATTTTGTTCCTTTTTAAGGCTGAATAGTAATCCACGGTGTGTGTCCGAGTGTGTTGTGAGCCATAGTTGCTGTATCCATTCATCTGTTGATGAACGTTGAGGTCATTTCCATATTTTAGCTATTGTAAATAAGACTGCAGTGGATGTAGGGTGCAGATATCTTTTTGAGTTAGTATTTTCAGTTTCTTTTGGATGAATATCCAGAAATGGAATTGCTGGATCGTAGAGTAGGGTCTCTTTAATTTTTTGAGGAACCTCCATACTGTGTTCCATAGTGGCTGTACTGGTTTACATTCCTACCAACGGTGCACAGATTTTCTTTTCTTTGCATCCTCACAGTACTTTTTATTTCTTGATTTTTTATAATATCCATTCTAACAGTTGTCAGGTGATAGCTCACTATTTATTTATTCATTAATTCTAGCAGAAGTCTTGTTTCTCCACTGCTGGACAAAGATATGGCCAATGATTTAACTTCTCTGACCTTCTGTGTTATTTACAGGATGAGTGCATCCCTTCACCTGTATGATACAGTATAAATTTTTATAATTTAATTTTTTAGTTAGTCAAATTCATTATTTTTAATGAACCCATCATTATTTTACTATAAAAATAAAGATTTATATATATGTATATATGCATGTATGCATATACATATATATGTATATGTGTGTGTGTGTGTATAGCTTTGTGGTAAAGTTCTACTCCAAGTAAAAATATGCACAAATGAATAACTGAGTTGAACCCTGCATATCTTTATAATTCTGGTTTTCAAAACTTAACAAAGTGAAGCAGAAGTCACATCATAAACTTCTCAACATTATTTCTGTAGTCTGAATAATATTTTCCAGCAAATGTAAAGGTATTGTACCTTCTTTAGTTACTGGGAACCTGTTAGGGGAACAGTATGTGCTATAATCTGCTCACCAAAACATATGGAATAATCCATCCTTGATTATTTGATTTATGCTACCATGTAGTTCTTCTAAGTATGGAGATATGAACGATCTTCTATATACATTTCCTGATGGATTTTTAGCACCCATCTCTTCTTTTACATTTCTTGGAAATGTCTGCCTTTTATTTTAGAGTCTGAAGACATTATAAGCATAATCTATCCACAGATACAAAATGCATGTAAGATAATAGCCCCATTCACCACCATTAAATTAGGATGTAAATACTGAATACCAGATTAGGAAAGTAAAATAATGACAAATTTTTTCCTAAATACTTGAAGATATAATGGATCTCTTACAAACAGTAAAAACTAGATGATAAGCAGTTGGTTTTATATATTTCCTATATGCACTTTCTAGGGCTTCCCTGATAGCTCAGTTGGTAAAGAATCTGCCTGCAGTGCAGGAGACCCTGGTTCATTTCTTGGGTCAGGAAGGTCCCCTGGAGAAGGGATAGGCTACCCACTCCTGTATTCTTGGGTTTCCCTTGTGGTCAGCTGGTAAAGCATCTACCTGCAATGTGGGAGACCTGGGTTCAATGCCTGGGTTGGGAAGATCCCCTGGAGAAGGGATAAGGCTACCCACTCCGGCATTCTGGCCTGGTCACAAAGAGTCGGACACAACTGAGTGACTTTCACTTTCACTTTCATACGCACTTTCTACTGTATTCAGTAAATCACCTGCTACAAGTTTTAGGTTTTCCCATTATAAATAGGTTTATTATATGCAACACACAGAGGCCAACTGAAATGAAATGATATAGTATCTAAGAAAGTACTTGGAGTAATTTTAGAAACAATATAAAATTTAGATCTCATATTTTGTAGCACAAATGTACACCTGGTACAGTGTTCCCTTTCAGATGTCACCCAGATGTGGCTGTACTATCTAAGGCCAGGATATTGCCAGGGAGAAAGGGTCTCATACCCTCCCCAGGAATATCTTTTTAATTTTAAAAATTGCATCCTCTATACGTTTAATAGCCTACTCCAAGGGATACCAAATAATTTTAAAGTCTTACTTGTATTTTCAAGTTTCTTACCATCTGTTTGAAGAGACAAGGTTAACACACATGAAAGAAATAGGGACGTCAGTACACAGATGCAACCCAATGCTACATCTGATAAAACACTACGCCTCATGAGAATTTAAAAGAGAAAAGGAGACCCACATGGACCAGAGTCAGAAGGCTTCATAAAAGAGGTGGGCTTGTGGCAAGCCTTAAAGGAACACATTTTCTATGGGAAGAAAATTCAGAAAGAGTTAATCCAGTAAAAAGTAGGAAATATCAAGAATATTGACTAAAAATAGGTTTATATGTCAGCCAATTTGGCCACCTGATGTGAAGACCTGACTCATTGGAAAAGACCCTGATGCTGGGAAAGATTGAAGGCGGGAGGAGAAGGGGACGACAGAGGATTAGATGGTTGGATGGCATCACTGACTCAATGGACATGAGGTTGATTGAGTAAGCTCTGGGAGTTGGTGATGGACAGGGAAGCCCAGTGTGCTACAGTCCATGGGGTCCGAGAGTCGGACACAACTGAGCAATGGAACTGAACTGATGTCAGCCTAAAGATGAAAGCCACGTTGCATAATTAGAATGGGACCAAATTGAGATTCTGGAATATATATAGATATGAATGGACTTTCATTTTAGGAGCTCTTAAACCAGTGAGAATTCCTAGTCAAATGGAATTTCTTTGGTGGTAGAGACTCCAAGAAAACTTGTTGAAATGATCTATTACAAAGTATAGTAGTTATTTTCTATGGACAGTATTGTTGAAAATGTTCTAATGTCCACCTGTTTTTCATAATGCATATGAACATCTGTCTTTTTAAAAAGCCCCTCCATAGTAGTGATTTTTATAGCATGTTATAATTTATTTCTGTGCAGGGTGATTGTTTGTATTAAATGAAAATATGCAGAATTAACCATTCCAACAAGATTATAGGCAAAATTATATTTAGTGGGTAAAGTAGTAATAAATCATAATAAACAAAAACTTCTCTCCTGTATTGTGTTAAAGTTCCCAAGCTTTAGAGTGGTCAGTTTTTTAAACATCCAAGAGGAACATAAGGTGGCTAGATATATATATATATATTAAGATATATATATATATATATTAATATATATATAATATATATATATTAAGGTTATTTTTCCTTCTTCACACACACAAACATACATACATATATATATATATATATATATATATATATGTATATAACAGGAGTTGGAGCCAAATAGCCCCAATTAATCCAGCACTATTTGGCACCATTGGACTCCCTGCTGAGAAGAAACCCAGATCTGATACAAGCAAAAGGTCTGAACTGGTTCTTTATCTGGCTTCCCCAGGTGAGCCTTAAGGGCGGTACCTGGATTGTGTTCTAGGGACAGCTAACTGCGAGTTGCTGGTGTCATCCTCAGCTAGTGAGTAGAGAAAAACCAAGATCCAACCTTCCGCCCAGATTTAAGAAGAGATTTGAGATGTACGTGTGTATGCATGTGTACCTATGCACAGAGTTTATTTGCTAACTTGCTGAATCTGTTCAAAAAATTCCATGAATCTTCAATTTTGCTCTTGTGTGAGAATGTGCACACTCTTAAAGTTTGTAGCCAAGGGCGTACTCCCCTGCTATCCATTTGTATTAAAGAACATTAGGCTCACCTCCACATCTCTAAGGCTTTCCTTGTATTTTGTTTTTTCCCCTAACCATTGGCAATTCAGTGTCAACAGTTTTGCGACCAAACCTGTAAGGGATTTTCAAAACCATCTGAAGTTTTATTCAAAGAAAAGCAAATTTCTTAATAAGATGCTAAGAAATCAGTAGGTCTGGGTGCTTTGGCAAGCCAAGGCTAAAATTTCATTTTATCCTTACCATCATGTTAAAATAGTCACTTGCTGACATTTATTATAAGGCTGCTACTAAGTCGCTTCAGTCGTGTCCGATTCTGTGCGACCCCATAAACGGCAGCCCACCAGGCTTCCCCGTCCCTGGGATTCTCCAGGCAAGAACACTGGAGTGGATTGCCATTTCCTTCTCCAATGCACGAAAGTGAAAAGTGAAAGTGAAGTCGCTCAGTCGTGTCCGACTCTAGCGACCCCATGGACTGCAGCCTACCAGGCTCCTCCATCCATGGGATTTTCTAGGCAAAAGTACTGGAGTGGGGTGCCGTTGCCTTCTCCGTATTATTTTTCCTTAATAACCAGAAATCAAATAAATTGCTCTTTGGTGAGGAAGTTAGTACATTTTGGAAGCCTTTCATCTTTTTGTTAATACAAATAACTATTTCATTAACATGGATATTTGTAGGTTATTTAAGAAGTTTTTAGGGTAAAGAGGTTTTAAGATAAATAAGGTGCTTTTTTTTTAATAAGGACAATTTTTCTTCAACTAAATTCTGTTAATACTCTATGCTTGAATAATCTTAAGAACTATTGTGTATTTGAGGAGTGTTAGAATTTTATCTGAAATTATTTTCAGTACTATGAACTGGAGTGTTCCCTTTCCCAATTCCTACAATTGAACAACATTGGTTGCCTCTGTACTTCCATAGCCCTGAAGGCAACATACGTTATTAAACCACAGACAGTCACCAGGGAGAGCCATGAACATGTGGGAAATTAGGGTTCCTAAGTAGAGAGAAGTTGGTAAATCTATAAAACTGTAGAAAATCTCTCTCTTGGGTCATCTCCCTACTTTAAATTATCCCTGTTAACCAAAATAAACCTAAAGGAATCATTCCATAGTTAATGCGCTTTGATATACTTTGTTCAGTTGTGGTCAGGAGGTCTGCCTTACATGTCTATAACAGATGTTTTCTCTGGGCACTCAGTGCTATTGATTTTGTGGGCAAAGGGGTGTGATCAATGGAATTACAGTTGGCAGCCTAAAAATGATTGAGGCAGAAGTACCATAATGAGGAGCTAACCTCCAAAGGCTCAGCTTTGAGATGCTTATCCAGACCTCTTGCCTTCTCAAAACTAGGAGAGAACCTGGGAAGTGCTTTTTTTGTATTTCCTTTTGCAAGGATTCTGTTGGTATATACTTCATGTCAGATCAGAAATTCCGTAAGAACATCTTTTACACTTTTTTTTTTTTTTTTTTTAGCCAAGGGGCTATAAACTCTTAAAGGGCACTGTTTGAAAACTCAGACTTTTCTTTGTTATATTATGGAGAGAAGTGACATGGAGAATTCTTAGCTTCAAAAACTTAACTTGTTCTGTGAAAGAATAAAATTTCTTATTAATTTTTAGTCATAAAGGTGGCCATCTAAAAGTAAACCTTCTGCTGTGGAGACATTGGTTGACAAATGTATTTTGTCTTTATCTATATTGGGAAGCTTCCCTGATGACTCAGACAGTAAAGAACTCTACTGTAATGTGGGAGATCTGGATTGGAAAGATCCCCCTGGAGGAAGGCATGGCAACCCATACTCCAGTATTTTTGCCTGGAGAATCCCCATGGACAGAGGAGCATGGTGGGCTACAGTCCATGGGGTCACAAAGAGTCAGACATGACTGAGCAATTAAGCACAGGACCCAGGTAAGCTCATGAATAGGGTAGCATGTCGTAGAAAGGAACTTCACTTGCCTGCAGGCAATGGCCCATCTCTAAAGGATTTTAGGCAAAGAAAAAAGGCAGAGCTGATGGCAACCGTAGAAATGCTAATCCAACTGTACTTTCAGCCAAAGAAGTCACAATCACTTACAGTATGCCAGTTTGCCTAGAAGTATACTTGGAATAGTTCTGAGAACCAGTATACTCCTAATGAAACTGAAATGTTAGTAAAAATCTTCCTTCTAGTGATACTTTGCGTGTTTTGAAAAATATGAGCAATTTAACAAATTATATAAATGCCCCCTATAACTGCCCATTATATTAAAAATATTATCATGGAAGACTTTACATAATTCTCACACTACTCTTATTGACTTATTTGAGCAATATGGGTATTTACAATTTATTAGATGATACCTTGATAGCGTGAAAAGTTACTAACCAGGTACAGGGAAGCCTAGTGGGCTGCCGTCTATGGGGTCGCACAGAGTCGGACACGACTGAAGCGGCTTAGCAGCAGCAGCAGCAGCAGTGTATTATCAGAGTACATTGAGCACTCTAGAAAGTTAGACTTATTTCAGGTAAGAGTGTATAGACATGGTATCTATCTTGTAGCATTCAAAGACACAGCAGGAAAGAAGAAATTTTTAGTCTAATACATTTATTTCAAATCTGAAATATGCCTTTGGATATGTCTCTTAAATCTGCTTTTCTCATAAATAATATGTAGTAGTAATTTTAAAGACTATTGATTAGTTTAACACAAAAATCTACTCCTGGCTCCCTGTCTGATATCACCTTATTTTAAAATTGAGGAGATTTTGAGTATTATTTAGATATTTCATTGATATGAAAACTAAATACTTGAGTCTGCAGGCAGCAGAATGCCTTAGGCAACCAAGCATATCAAAATATAGTGCTCAGAGAGACTTTTACTACTCCTGCTATTTAAAGACCTATTTTCATGAGCTTATTAGCTACTAGTGATCCCAAAGGAGAAATACAATTAAAACTTAATCATACCAAAAGCTGGGATTCTTCTGATTCAGCGAACTTGTAATCTATTATATTTAGTAGTTTACTTGTAAATGTCTGAACACCGAGAATGAGAATCATATAAATGGACTTCATTCTGTAGGGGTACAGCTTCTTTGACCTCACATCACAGGATTTGCCATTTCTGTGTACATTTCGCTATATCAGCCCTCCCCCCCCCCCCTTTTTTTTTTTACACTTTCCAGGGTTTCTAAATTGGCATCTCTCTTTTCTTTTGTGAAAGCAGAATAGCTTCCATTCCCTTTAACTATCACATTATCCCATTCCCTAGATCTAAGATATGAAATCAAATCCTTATAAAATAGATGATGCTGAAGAATTTGAGCCTGCATTAGCAAGTCAAGTAAAGAGTTTAGAGATATATAAAAACCACACTCAAATGATCTTATATTTGCCCAGGAGCTCGAGGTGAACAGGGAGATTTTATTACTCAGAGAACCAAAGTGACTACGCTGTTTCATTTACAAATATTGATTCTCCTGTGTGTCCCTACCCTATCTCCCTACCATCGCCACTGCCTTTTGTTATGGGATAGTTTGAGCTTCCCTAGAGCCAAGTAAAACAGAAAGGAGCAGTAAGAGAAATGAGTACTGGCCTTGCCTCCCATAATGAAGGAGTGTTTTCTACTGCTTTCTTTGGGTCTCCTCTGCTTTGTTGCTGCAGGAAGCCTGGTCAGAGTGTAGCAAGCGTGACAGGAGACCCGGGGCACCCTGGTATTCTGCTGGCCTTGTGGCCACTTCCTGAGTCATCTTCTATGTGCTGGATCTGACAGGTTGGTGACAGTGGGCTTTGCTGGCACCTGGTGTCATAAAGGTTTTCTCTTTATCCAACAGAGAATCAAAACCTTCAGACAGGACAGGAATCATTGAAATGGTCTGTGTGTCATTTGGGAATAGAACTAGATACCCTCACGGGCACATCTCATTCCACTTTTTGAATTTACTGGTCTTATCCAATGAATGAATTTTCAAATCAGGTGCTGCATATATTTTAAGTTTCAAATAATTATTATTTTTATGTTCCCTCCTCTTTCTGTGGGGAGAGGGAACAAAGGACACTGAAGCAGAGGGTTCTCTCTACCAATGAAGATTCTCTCTCATAATT
The DNA here is from genome assembly GCF_055505025.1 of Bos grunniens. NCBI lineage: Eukaryota > Metazoa > Chordata > Mammalia > Artiodactyla > Bovidae > Bos > Bos grunniens. Next base: position 13,998,171 of record NC_141191.1, read on the forward strand.
TTGATTAAATGTGATGAAGAGAAAGACCAAGTTCTGTGGCCATAAAAGAGGATTTATAACTAAGACCATATTAGCCATATTGCTGATGGTCTAAAGGATCTCATTCTTGTAGTTGACTCTTAAACAATGCAGGGGTTAGAAGCTCTGCACAGACAAAAATCTACATATAACTTTTATAGCTGGCCCTCTGTATACACAAGTCCTCAATATCTGTGGTTCCACATCTGGGGGTTCGACCGACTGCAGAATGTGTAGTTCTGTGACGTTTACTATTGAAAATGATTGATGAAATAGTAGACCTGTGCAGTTTAAACCCATGTTGTTTAAGGGTCAGCTGTACTTGTGTTTCAAGTCGGGTCAACCAGTAGTTCTCATGATGAACAGTTTTATTTGGCAGAATCCAGCCCCGCTGTCTGTTAGGATTTTTTTTTTTCAATCCATCCTTCTAATTTCTCCTCCCTCTTTGTTTCAGTTTTATTCTTGTTATTAGATCATTCCTATTCCATCTTGAGATTTAATGTCTGGAGAGTTTTGCCATTTGGCACTGGAAGTTTTTGATCTACTTTGAGGCAACTGGGACAAACTGCTGCAAATTATCCAATGGTGTTAAAGAGCCCCACACTCTCCTTCCTGGGCAAGAGGGCTGGTAGTGTCCCACTGAGGCACAGATCACTTGTTTTGTTGTGCATCTCCAGAAATGTGTATCATCTACTTTAGACGGATTTGTTCTCAAAGTGACACAGTGTTGCTTCAGTATAACCTACGTGCTTACAGATCAGAGTTGCATGAGAAGAGTGATCTCCATTCATTCATTCCAAATATGTTTATTACTTGCCTGCTGTATGCTAGACGTTCTTGGAAATTGGGAGATTTCTATGGACAACAACAACAAAAAATGATGTATGCCTGTATGAGGCTTACATTTTCAGCAATATATAATAATCTGTATATTTACAATAATTTTATATGTATATATACATAGGAGGAGAGAGAAGGGGGGAGTATTTTTCAGGGTGAAGCATAATTCTACAGAAAATAGGAAAACAAGCAAAAGAGGACTGAGTGTGTTGAGGACAGAGTGGAAGGAACTTTGTCTCTTTCCTTAACCTGAGAGCAGGCCTATCCATTCCAGAGGTGCAGTTGGCTTTCTTGTGCTCCTGGTTTATACTGCTCTCCTCTCACATAAGACCCAAGGGATCAATTTCTCTGGTCTACAGGGATGTGCAACTGAGAGGCTTGCTCTCTCTCTTGCTTGGGGTCACGTAAGAACGGCATATATACTTTTTGATTGTTCGTTCCTTTGGTGCACAGCAAACCACAAGGCTGAGCGCTCAGAGTTCATGATATCATGAGCAAATACTATAATCACCAAATTTGAACAACTTCCTTTCTTGCTATTAACCCACAAAGAGCAACCAAATAGGAAATGGCTTGTATAAAAAGATTTCATTTTTCCAAACAACATCAGGGAAGATTATGTATAGGTAAATAGCTAAAACTGGTGTGTCGTGAAAGAGTATTTAGAAAGGACCAGGCAGCGTTCTAAGAATCATTCCCCGTGTAAATACATTTCTCACTGAAAATAACTTGATAGTTACTGCTGTCATCTGCATTTTGTAGGTGAAGGATTTTCAGTGAAGCATTGATATTAAACTATATGTTTTTGATCATTGATTATAGAAATACATCATTTTGCCTGTTGTATGTTTAAAAGGAGGTTAACAGTACTTTCCTTACATATATTATATTTTGTGTGAATCAAATAGCATCCTTATTCAGTGGCTCAGCTTATTTTCTGAACCATGGCTGTGTTCTCATGAACTTTACTTCCTTTACTTCTTTCTGGAATATTCAATTTTCCTGGTAGAATTAAGACCTTTCTTTTTCCCTGTGCTATAGTTATACCAACTTCCAAATTTATCATATTTATTCCTGCTTTCCTTATTAATTAATGAATTGGGAAGCAATATTTCAATTATATGAAATAAAATAATAATAGCAAATATTCATATAGCACTTCCTATATTACAGGTACTGTTCTAAAATCTGTATGTGTATTTATTCAGTTTTAATTATTTTTGTAGGCAGTACTGCTAGAGAGCTCATTACACAGACATAGAAACTGAAGTACAGAGAATCAGAGTACCCACCCAAGGTCTTGTTGAATGAGGGGAGAGTCCAGATTCAAATGCAGACATTTGGGTTCAGAGTTTGTGCTTCCAAGTATTACATGCATCTGCTTGTATGCACTGAGACCATTAAGAAGTAGAAGAGTTTATAAAATTAGGCTTCATTACAATGACAGTTTGAAGGTCTATTCCATGGTTTGGGACATTTGGAGGGTTTTTTGTTGTTTTTCTGTTTTAAACACCCAAACAGTGCTGTGGCCAGGAGCAGTATGACACACTCAAAGACAAATCTCTCGTCATCACCTAGTTTCTTCTGATCCAAAATGCCACTGTTTGGTTCTTCTCTCTAGTATCATATTTTAGCTATATGTCCAGAATTGCCTTTTGAGCTTCCTAGATGGCTCAGTGGTAAAGAATCCTCTGGCCAATGCAGCAGGCACAGGGAATGCAGGTTTGATACATGGGTGGGGAAGATTCCTTAAAGAAAATGGCAGTTCACTCCAGTATTCTTGCCTGGAGAATTCCATGGACAGAGGAGCCTGGTGGGCTACAGACCGTGGAGTCTCAAAGAGGCAGACAGGAGTGTGACTGAGCTTAGCACCAGAAAGAATTGCTTTAGAATACCACAAGTTTGGAAGGGATATAGTCATGCAGACAGGGTATTAGCAAGCATTCAGTGCTGAAGCCTGCTCCCCTAAGGACACATTGTAAACCTAGTTAGGTTTTGTAGTTTTGTTTTTCATAGATCGAAACTCAACTATCTAAATCATATTACCTTTTGTGAAAAACTTGATCTCAGATTATTATTTGTGACATACTATGAATTTGAAAATTATACCAAACTGCTCCTGGAAAGGAATGTAATTAAAAGTCTTGGAAAACCTTTTAACTTTGAGTAATTGTAGTCAGTGATATGTTTCTAGCAGCACATTTTTCCCTACAAGCTGTTTACTAAGGAATTGTACTGAGACGCACTTCATTCTGATGTGTTTTTCTCTTTTAACGCTACTGAAATGGAATCTGCTCTCTACTAGCGGAGGGTGATCTCACGCAAGACTTTTACAGGTAGAAAAGATTGCCTATTACCTCTTTCTTGCCTTCAGACATTTGAAAAGTACATAAATACTGAAAAGGTTCAAGTGCCCATTTAGACATTATTACTGTAAACTAAGTATTGACAGGTATTTCATATCCTGTATCCTACATTTAACAAAATTCTTCAATTTCAGTTTTGCAGATAATCTTAGAGATTGGAAGAGGAGCTTGGTATCTTTCTCTACTTGTCTCAACTGAGGAGCACAGGAAGGACGTGAAATGCCAGGGGCTTTATCACCATAAATATTAGAACCTCAAGGTTCTTGTATTTGAAAGATTATCTAAAAGGGTCAACATTATCTAAAAGAATTTTTTTTGTGTGAAAATTGTCAATATTTTCAACTTCTGAGCAGCTTTTTCTTTGGAGTCTTTGGCCAGCGCCATGGGATATGACCCCCAGGCAATAAAAAGCAGAGATTTCTTGTAACCTCCAGGGACTTGGTTGTTGTTCAGTTTGGTCTCTAGGTCATGTCCGACTCTGCAACCCCATGGACTGCAGCACGCCAGGTTTCCCTGTCCTCCACTATCTCCCAGAGTTTGCTCAAACTCATGTACCTTGAGTCGGTGATGCTATCTAACCATCCCATCTTCTGCTTCCACCTTCTCCTTTTGCCTTGAGTCTTACCCAGCAACAGGGTCTTTTCCAGAGTTGGTTGTGTGGTCTTTGGAGACTCCCTTAGTTATCAGGGCCTCTTACTGACCTTGGCTTCAGATGGAACTATGGATATTACCCTTAGCAGCCATCGCTACAAGAACTACTCCTTGGGAGCCTAATATGTGCCAAGCTCTGTATTATCTACTTTAGTTAATCCTTTCAACAACCATATTAAATAAATATTATTGTTATTCCTTTTTCATCAGTGAGGAAACTGAAGTCTAGAGAGGTAAATAGCTTGTGCAAGATCACTTGGTATCTATCATCCCAGAATGCAGTCCTGGTCAACTCAAATTAGGAGGCTGTGTCTTAACCACTGAACTATCTTGATTAGAATGTGGTTGGAGTCATCAGTGAGGCTTTGCATACAGAGGCTAATTTTAATGTTGCCACTTCATAATAAGATCTAAGAAATTTCCCATTTTCCCTCATAAAACATGAAATAAAAGTAGAGATATACTTTATTCAATCAGAAAAAAGTAATGTTCACTAGATGGTTGGTGTCTGTATGAAGTAATTTGATAAATTAGCTGGTGAGCTATTTTTATTTATGATTTTCTCTTCTAAAGGGTATCACCTCTGCTTCAATATGAGCTGAGCTATTGTAGACAGGAGTCTGTCTGAAAATAACACCCTGAGCTAGGAGATGCATAAATATAATCTCATTGTAAACAAGACTTATTTACTGATTGTCTGTAAGAGGTGGAAGGGTGTATTCATTTCCTAGGGCTGCCATAACAAATAACCACAATCTGGGTGGCTCTAAATAACAGAAGTTTATTCTCTCACAGTTGTAAAGGCCAGAGTGTGAAATCAAGTTCTTGGAAAGCTCTCTCTTTAGACTCTAGGGGAGAATCATTCCTTTCCCTGTACAGGTTCTGGTGGGTCCAGGAGTTCCTTGGCCCATGGCTGCATAACTTGAATTTCTTCCTCTGTTGTCACATATTCTTCTTCTTCTACCTACACCTTCTCCTCTTTACTGTGCATCTTTTATAAGGACATTTGTTGTTGGATTTGGGGTATACTCTGATTATCCAAAACGATCTCATCTTGAGATGCTAATTTATATCTGCAGACACTTATTCCAAATAAAGTCTCATTCATGGGTTCTAGAAATTAGAATAGAGACATAACTTTTTTTAGGGGGCTGAGTACTATTTACCCAACTCTAGTGGTAAATGAAATATGAAATGGTCCTTTGATTTCTAAACTGTAGGCTCTTAACTGAAGTAATAAATACAGAAATGTGGAGAGAAAAAAAAACAAATGAAGTGATGTGTTTTGTTGAGGACCTACTGATTATGCCTGGGAGTAGTTTCAGACCTTTAGCTGGGGACTCAACAAGAGTCAGTACAGAATATACTGAATTGGGGAACCCTTCAGCACACATGGGAGTGTTTTAGTTTGGGTAAGGGAAGGGTATTAACAACCAGAGTGGGATGAGAAGGAAGTCAGAGTGCATGCTCTGCATTCACTTTTCTTCCACTTGATAAATAGGTTAAAGAGGAGCTGTCAAGAGAGACTGAAAAGGAGTGCTGGTTTGCGGCAGTCAGATAACGTGTGCATTAAATACGGGGAGACACAGGAGGGGGATTCAGGAAACACAGCTGAGGAAAAGTGAATCAGATAACGTGTGCATTAAATACGTGGGAGACACAGGAGGGGGATTCAGGAAACACAGCTGAGGAAAAGTGAATGCAAGAAGACACCAAACATAAATACCCTGTTTCTTAACATTGTCAGAAAGCAATTCTATGTCTCGGTAATGGGTAGAATCACGTTAACATTTCACTTCCGTCTTTGCCCAGTGGTTTTTCATTGCCTGTAAACTCATCAGAATGGTGCATGGATTCCATGCATTTGTATTTCCCCCAAGCCCTCTGTTTGGCTCTGAGTGTGTGGACAATGACAGCCTAAGATAACTGCACAGCAGCAGATTGACCAGTGTGATACACACCTGTGGTTGTCATTTGCAGACCCGACCCGGGGTCTCTGTGGACCAGAAGGTTCTGAGTGACTGCTTTCCCTGTCCCTCTGTGCACGTGAAGATAGTTAGCAATTCTGTCTATTAGACTAACCAAGTAAACAGGCCTGGCCCTTCGGGCCACCAGGATGACAGTGTCCAGTGGACAGCACATTGTTTCCTGTCATTGTGTCGTTTTTTTTTTTCCTTTCCAAATGTTGTTTTGTTTGGTTTTGATGAAAATACAAACTCTGAATCTATAGCTTAAGAAAAGTTCTCTCAGTAAACCTTGCACCTAAAACCCAGTGTTTCTCAAACTTTCTCCGTTATTATTCCCCTAAAGTACCTTTATGCTTTTTCTAATCACCACCCACCCAATTATATATTAATACAATTACAATGACTAGGTGTTAATACCACTATATATCTGTGTGTGTACTATGACCTTTGGAGGAACAAAAACCATTGTAATATATGAGATTTTTGCAACAACATCCCCAACCAATTTTTGCCCTCTGTGGGCAATATCATCCTATTGAGAATGCATGGGTTAGGGTCTTTCATTAAAGTTCATTTTAGCAGCTACAATAGTAAATGGCCATCCAGTACATGGAAGTAGGTACTTTACCTCAAATTAAGGATATTTTATGTCCAGGAGAGCATATTTTACTTTCTTTTCTCCACTAGAGATTTGGAAACATTATTAATAAAACTAATGAAAATTTAATTTCATAGAAACATATGCTGAAGCTAATTTTTTGTCACTATTACTTATGATTTCATTTTAATCAAGTGCCACATGGTACTAAATGCCTCCATAAGTTCATACCCTGACTCCATGAATTGTTCCTGGATGATCTTTACAAAAGTCACCTGCTGAAATGAGTCCAGCAGAAAGGAAATTCAAAAGCATCCCCGCCTATTAGTATCAATCTTTATTCTTTAAGCTGCAGTAATGGAAACCCACATTAGCCTGTATCCTCAATACATAAATTAAATATATAAATTAATTATCCACCTCACAGACTTGCCACTTAAGAAGGATTTGGTCAACAAAAGCTATTGGGTTGGCCAAAAGTTTCTTTCAGTGTTTACAGAAAATGAACTTTCAGGATTTACAAATGAAATTTTGGCCAACCCAATATGTGTGTGTGTGTGTGTGTGTGTGTGTGTGTGTGTGTGTGTGTGTGTATGTGGTTGCTCAAACTAAAATCGTTGGAATTTGTCACCAGCAACCCCGTCCACACAAGCTGTTGACCAACAAACCCTGTCAACTGTGCCTTCAACAGAAAACGAGAATCCAGCCACCTCCCACCACCTTCACCCTGACCTGAGTCACAAGCATCTCGCAGAAGCATCATAGAGGCCACCAGCTACATCCCTAATTCCACCCTTGCCTTCTACAACCTGATCTCAACAGCAACCAGAGGAGCTCTTAAAAGAATTCACATCACACCACTTGCTGCTCACTACCCATTAGTAACTTCCATCTCCTTCAAGGTAAAAGTCAAGCCATCATGGCCTGTGAGACCCATGCTGATGGGGCCCCTGTCGCATCTTTGGCTTCTTTTCTTATATTCCCTCTGCTCTGGCCACACTGGCCTCTGCTGTTTCTTGAACAGTCTGAAGCACAAACCCCACTTCCCCAGCTCAGAGCTTTTTCATGACATTCCCTGAACCCGCAAGACTCTTTGCTCATGTTCTCATGGTTTGCCTCCTTGCCTTTTTCTTATCTCAATTCAAATGTCTGCATATCCCTGAGGCTTTCTCCAGCCACATTTTAAATAGCCAAAACAAAAACAAATTCATGAAGGGGACTCCTTATCCCTTTTACTCTGCTTAATTTTTTTTCTCTCAGCATTTACACCAACACTATCTTTAATATTTATAGAAGATTTGTCTATCTCTGTTCACCATTCAAGTCCTCTGGGATGGAAATTGTCCTTGTGACATAAACATAGAATGCATATAGAGCTTACAGCTCTTTGTCTGGCAATTAATGGGCACTCAAAAATGTTTGTGTAATTCACCAATTAAATTTTCTCGTGTATTATGTATTTAAATATTTTAATAGTGTGTTACTTACTTAACTGATATCAATTAAATATTCTTTTCAGTGACCCTCAAAATCCTTGTCATGTTGACCTCAGTGCTTGGTACCCCTGCAGTAACTTAAACCCAAGGGGCTATCTGCCAGAAGCTACGCTAGAGTCAGGGGATATAAGTGAGGAGACAGACTAGGTCTCTGCCCTACAGTTTACAGTTTCTGTTTTGTTTGCTTCTGTCTCACACATTTTCTTAAGATTTTTAGTTAGTCGGGAGAACTTTGAAGTATATATCGAGTGTTCTTCTTATAGACTGATGTCCCCTGGAGAAATACAAATGATTATTATTAAATAAAGTCTGAAATCATAAAGACAGGTTTTTTTCATAAAATTTGTTTTTTAAAAAATATTCCATTGGAGGGAAATATCCTACCAGGATATATTCACCAAATATATCACTCTGTAAACTGAAACAGGCTCAAGTACAACCATGAGGTGATATAAACATTTACATAGAAATTACTGCACCATTTAGAAAACTGCAGGCAAAAAAAGCTAAAAATTAATTAGATCTACACTAAATTTTTTCTGTTGTTTTACATGCACATCTTATTTTGCCCAAACCTGGTAATTACATACAGTAAAGGTAGTGTTTTAACGTTAAGAGTCTGGGGGCTAAAAACCTGAATTGCTCCTCTAAATATTCTTCTCATGTTGATAACACAATGTAACCCCACACAAAAGAAATGAACAGCCAGTTGCTATAATTAATGTAATTAATTTTAAAGCATTAAAGATTTAAAATGACTCATAAAAAAACACAAGACATGCATTTCCTTTTCCCACAGTTAAGGCCTATATTTCAGATGATATCTTTATGTTGAATTTAGAAATGTTAGATTGACTTTTTAATTACCTCTCCAATGACCACTGATGTGACTGACCTTCAAGGCAGTGTTAATTACCTGATCTAATATCTTGCAGGTGCTTACTATTAAAAAACATAGCACTGTGCTTTACCATATCTATATAGTGACACATATATTATTTTAGTGTGAAATTAAAATGGAAATTTTGAAGTTTTGAAGTTTGTGGCTGAGAAAGTATAAATAAATAAATGTGTTATACACTCTCATCAAATACCCACAAATTGTGTGACTATTAATTCTTTTGGGATATCTTACCATAGATAGCAAGGAAGATAGTTGTCTCTTGACTAGTTTTAAGACTTTTTTTGCTTGATGTAAATGGATTTTATTGAGAATTGTCTTTATGTAGGCTTTAGAATGATAGAAAATGTGTCTCATCTCTATCATTAGGAAAGAGAAAGTCAGATATGAATGAGGAAGAAATGTTTGCAGTTGATATTACATATCTTGCATGGAAAATTATAAAATACACTGAAATTTGTTTGGGGAAAATGTCAAATCATGCATAGACTTCACCAACAGCGATAATAGAGGACAACTTAGTCAGTGCCTAAGTGTAACAAGATACACCATGAGTCAGATCCAAAGAGGGGGTATAACAATTTTTTTTCTAAATACACAGCTGGATTTTGAGTCCTAGTTGGAGCCACCTGGTCAGCATGGGATGAAGGTTAAAGGACTTATTTCAGTCTTCTTGTAGTCTTATCTAAACTTTACACAAAAGGACACCTCTAAGGCCAGCCTCTTTTATCCCCTTGAACTGCTTGAACAGCAACTCTCACTTCTAGAATCAGACTTAATATAGGGATGATGGCAGAGATTCCAGGCCCCCTGCATTGCGGCCACAAGCTTGGCAACAGTGCTTTTTATCAGTGAGGGAGTCCAGCTGAGTATCAGAGACGGTTTTCCAGAAACTGATACCCCCATAGCCCTCAGGACACACAACTCCACAACTCTCCACAGCTTCCAACTGAGTATTCCTCGAGCCCCAGCCCCCTGAGGTGCCTCCGTGTCTGATCATTCCACATGCTTTCTATTAATAGCCTCTAATGTAGCTCTGAAGAGTCATTTGTTGGCTAGGCCATCTTAAAAGGTTTTCTCATACTGAAGTAGTAGGAAATAGATGAAAAAAGGTGTTCAGGATTTACAAAAACACTCTAAATTCTATTCTCTAAGGTTAAGATGCAGAAATAGTAGCTCACCTAAGACTACAAGGTAGGAAGCTGTATCTGGAAAAATAATACATACAGTGTTAAATTAAAATGTCTTTAAATTAATTGGATAATCAGTATAGGTCTGTATTGGTCAATCAATGGCTTGGAAAAATTAACTTTTTTATTGGAATATCATTGCTCTACTTACAAACTGTTTACCGATACTTTGGCCACCTGATGCTAAAAGCCAGCTCATTGGAAACATTGATGCCGGGAAATAATTGAAGGCAAAAGGAGAAGGGAGCGGCAGAGGATGAGATAGTTAGATAGCATCACTGACTCAATAGACATGTTGCTATTGTTCAGTTGCTCAGTTGTGTCCAACTCCTTGTGACCCCATGGACTGCAGCACATCAGGCTTCCCTGTCCTTCACCATCTCCCAGAACTTGCTTAAACTTATGTCCATCGAGTCAGTGATGCCATCCAACCATCTTGCCCTTTGTCATCCACTTCTCCTGTGTTCAATCTTTCCCAGCATCAAGATCTTTTCTGAGTCAACTCTTCATATAAGATGCCCAAAGTGTTGAAGCCTTAGCTTCAGCTTCAGTCCTTCCAGTGATTATTTAGGATTGATTTCCTTTAGAATTTACTGGTTTAATCTCCTTTCAGTCCAAGGGACTCTCAAGAGTCTTCTCCAACACCCACAGTTCAGAAGCATCAGTTCTTCAACAGAATAAGCTTGTGCTTGAGCAAACTTGGGGAGATAGTGGAGGACAGAGGAGCCTGGTGTGCTGCAGTCCATGAGGTCGCAAAGAGTCAGACATAACTTAGTGACTGAACAACAACAAATATTGCTTTATGATTTACATTAGTTTCTGCTGTACAGTGAAATGAATCAATCATAAATATATATAAATATATCCCTTCCCTCTTGAACCTCCCCTGCACCCCTCTTCCCACCCCTAGAGGGAGAGGAGGAATATACTTTAACACAGGAGCTGTGTGTAACATCTTCACCCTACCACTTACAAGGGATCCAGCTTAGTATTTAATCATTTTCTGTAGCTTCAGGAATTTTCTTCTTCTTCCTTTTTTTTTTTTTTTAAAGTAGAAATCTGAAGCAGGTGATGTATTTAGTCCAACCTGTTATGATACTATAATCTCATTTCCTGGATTATGAGTCTATAGTTTTGTAAGGGCCACAAGTAGTTACTGCTCCAAAAGAAAAACAATGCAGTTCAGTCAGTTCAGCCACTCAGTTGCTCAGTTGTGTCCGACTCTTTGCAACCCCATGAACTGCAACACACCAGGCCTCCATGTCCATCACCAACTTTTGGAGCTTACTCAAACTCGTGTCCATTGAATTGGTAATGCCATTCAACCATCTCACCCTCTGTCGTCCCCTTCTCCTTCTGCCTTCAATCTTTCCCAGCATCAGGGTCTTTTCCAATGAGTCACATTTCCAGTTCTTCACATCAGGTGGCCAAACTATTCAAGCTTTTGCTTAAGCATCAGTCTTTTCAAAGAATAGTCAGGGCTGATTCCCTTTAGGATGGACTGGTTGGATCCCTTTGCAGTCCAAGGGACTCTCAAGAGTCTTCTCCAGCACCACAGTTCAAAAGCAGCAATTCTTCAGCACTCAGCTTTCTTTATAGTCCAACTCTCACATCTATACATGACTACTAGAAAAACCATAGCTTTGACTAGATGGACCTTTGTTGGTAAAGTAATGTCTCTGCTTTTTAATATGCTGTATAGGTTGGTCATAACTTTTCTTCCAAGAAGCAAGCATCTTTTAATTCATGGGTGCTGTGTATGACCTCTCTGTATTACTATGTTAGAAAACCTGTCTCAGAATTCTGATCCTGACCAGAACATCCTATCTTCCCGACATACACAAAAAAATTATTCAATTCAAAGATAGTGACAATTTGGCTATGATTTATATAGACGCACTCTGGAAACATGTTAAATGTTTGGAAACAAGTTAAATGTTTGGAAATACCACTACCACCATCAGCAGCAGCACTTAAAATTTACTGAGCATTCATGGAGAAATAGAATTATACCCATTTCCCAGATGGAATTATAATACCCATTTCACAGATTAGGAAACTGAGACTCCAGAACTTGAGTAACTTACCCAATTCCACACAGATAGTAAGTAGTGAAGCTAGGAGTCAATTCCAAGCATTTTGTTTGACTCTGGAGCCTGCTGCTGTGCTATACTGTCCTGGTTTCTACATTGTGCCATCATCAAAAGGGATGGATATCGAGTGCACAAATATAATGGAATATGAACCAAGCAGAAAGAACCCTATGTTTGAAAAAAATATGTAATAGTTGAGAAATGTTCATCATATCTTAAATAAAGAAAAGAGAAAACTTTTCTCCAGAGTATTTACTGTATGCCAGACATTGTGGTTAAGTTGCCATGTACACAACTGTTTCTTTTAATCCTCAGTTCAGTTCAGTTCAGTCGCTCAGTCGTGTCCGACTCTTTGCGACCCCATGAATCCCAGCACGCCAGGCCTCCCTGTCCAGCACCAACTCCCAGAGTTCACTGAGACTCACGTCCATCAAGTCAGTGATGCCATCCAGCCATCTCATCCTCTGTCGTCCCCTTCTCCTCCTGCCCCCAATCCCTCCCAGCATCAGAGTCTTTTCCAATGAGTCAACTCTTCGCATGAGGTGGCCAAAGCACTGGAGTTTCAGCTTTAGCATCAGTCCTTCCAAAGAAATCCCAGGGCTGATCTCCTTCAGAGTGGACTGGTTGGATCTCCTTGCAGTTCAAGGGACTCTCAAGAGTCTTCTCCAACACCATAGTTCAAAAGCATCAATTCTTTGGCACTCAGCTTTCTTTATGGTCCAACTCTCATATCCATACATGACTACTGGAAAAACCATAGCCTTGACTAGACAGACCTTTGTGGGCAAAGTAATGTCTCTGCTTTTTAATATGCTGTCTTGGTTGGTCATAGCTTTTCTTCCAGGGAGCAAGTGTCTTTTAATTTCATGGTTGCAGTCACCATCTACAGTGATTTTGAAACCCCGAATAAAGTCTGACACTGTTTCCTTTGTTTTCCCATCAATTTGCCATGAAGTGATGGGACCGTGAAGAGGTGATGAGACTGTGAAGTGATGAAGCTGGATGAAGCACAAAGCAGTTAGGGAACAAAGTTAATACACCAATCAAAGGCTAACCTGGATGGCAAATATATGTATACCAGTGAAAATATCAATGTTAATTGACATAAGATTAGACAAGATGTCAGAAAAATGGGAATTTTGTGCTGAGAAGGAAAGCGAGTTCTAAGGCAGAGAGATGAATATCAGAAAGGTTTTGGAAGTGTCTGTGAGAACTCTGAGGCAATAAACCCATTACAAATGAAGTGAAACAAAGGAATTGAGATTTAATGATGTAACCAAAAAGAAATGTTCTTTAGGTAACAAAATGAAAGCAATATTTAATTTAAAATATAGGCTGACTGGTGAAGGATTTATTCATTCAACAAATAGTTATTGAGTACAAATTATATGCCAAAATCTCTATGAAGCACTAAAAATTCAAATGTGAATGAGAAGATTCTCATTTTCCACCGTCAAAAAGGACCAGAGCCTACCAATACTAAGAACCAGAGATATAAACACTCTATTATGCAGTGGGATCTACTTAGTCTTGGAGACAGAGTCAGAGAAGACTTTGAGAGATAGTTACCTTTGTTTTGCAACTGGAAAAGCAGAAATTAGTCAAGAAAGGTACTTGTTAGGTGTAGGATGATTGATAAGGAAGTGTGCATCTTCTAAATTTCCAAAGAGAAAGGAAGATGAGTTGGGTAGATAAAGTAGGATGCCATTGTAATTATCCAAGCTTGGACTGATAATCAGTTAAGTTCAGCTGCTCAGTCGTTTCCGACTCTTTGTGACCCCATGAATCGCAGCACACCAGGCCTCCCTGTCCATCACCAACTCCCAGAGTTCACTCAGACTCACGTCCATCGAGTCAGTGATGCCATTCAGCCATCTCATCCTCTGTCATCCCCTTCTCCTCCTGCCCCCAACTCCTCCCAGCATCAGAGTCTTTTCCAATGAGTCAACTCTTTGCCAGTGGTCATGTATGGATGTGAGAGTTGGACTGTGAAGAAAGCTGAGCGCTGAAGAATTGATGCTTTTGAACTGTGGCGTTGGAGAAGACTCTTGAGAGTCCCTTGGACTGCAAGGAGATCCAACCAGTCCATTCTGAAGGAGATCAGCCCTGGGATTTCTTTGGACTGGTAATAGTCTGGGGTAAATCTGTAGCAATTAGAAGGGAAGGTAAAATACAAATATGAAAGATGTTTTATTATATTTATAGGCCACAGATACACATTCAGAGAGTTCCAATATCAAAATATAGGTAGTTAAAAGGGAAATTGTTCTCCATGATTTTATTATCCAAATATGCCAGTGAAATACATGCAAAATGCTTTCCTTCTGTCTTTGTTTTAATATACACATCAGGATGAATTGGAGAGTATAAATTATTTATTTGTCATCAGAGTTACAGGAAAAGCTTTATAAATTAGATGACCTAAAGAGCAGAATTTCAGAAATATTCAGATTATGTTATCACCTTATATTTTAGGTCACCAGCGTTAGAAAATTCAATTTGGTTTTCTATATGCCTCATCTCTTATGTAATTATTTAAAAGCAATTATTTCACTTTGTCCTACTATGCCTCAAATGAGAGGCATATTTCTCATTTCCATTTAGTAGATATAAGATAGGTAAATGGACCCTTAAAAACCCTAGGCTTCACATTCTGAGCAAAATCTCCTAGATTTTTTATCTGCCTTTCTTATCTACGTATCAGATGAATACTGACTAAATCTGGAAGAAGTTTAACTCATGAGTTTTTTTTTTTTTTTTCCCAAAGTTACTTTATGGACTTTTACTGCAGTGAGTTCAAAAACAAAGAAGTTAATTTTAAAAGCTCATTTTATTGAGTTAACAGTGAATTAAAAAACCAATGAAATTAATTTTAGAGCCATTTAATTTAGTTCAGAAAAGAGCGAGACTCTTTTTATTAACTTAATTATTTTGGAATTCACTGTTTTAAAGTCCAATAAGTGTTATGTATTTTATTTCCAATTAACTTCATTGTGCTACAAGTTGTGTTTACTTTCTCCATGTGGCAAAATCTCACCTCTCGTTTTGCACATAGGCTGACCCACTCAAAATGGGCTGGTGTCAGTAGGTGGACCTGAGTCAATATATGTAGATGACATCTTGAAAAATTTGGTATCTGTTGGTTGACTATTAATTCCAGAACTGACCTACTCCTTTGTAATATAAGGATAGCAAATCAGCAAATTTTTTAACTATGCCTCTTGCCAACAATGTCAAGTGTTGTGTGATCATTGTCTGTGATAGCCTACATGCCATATTCACCAATTCATAAAAATTTAATGAGCTGGGTTGTAAAAAGGGAGTAATTCAGTTTTTTCATCATACTTTGAGAAATATAAATCTGAAAAAGGTAAACATTGTATATATTTTAAAAAAAGCATTTTACTTAAAATTGTATAGAATCCAAAGTTTCTACCTTGACTTTTGGAGAATTCTGGAGTAGGTTATATGAAACTGCTAAGTGCATCAGAATCTGCAAATCTTAATTTTTACATTTCCCCATCTCTATTTCTTAATTCATTGTATGAAGAATGGAAAAATAAAATTATACTATGTCCAGTGAGAAAATTCATCTCTTAGCTGACATTTATTCAATAGGAACCTCAGAACATCATTTTATGCATTCATTCATTCGTTTCATTTGGGGTGGGGTCATGGATTATGTTGTGTTTTTTTGAGTGAGCAATTTTCAGAAAAAGTTCAGCATCTTTTACCTGCTGATTTTACTTCCGGATGAAATGGAAAGAAAAAATGGAATTAATATAAAGTCTTACCTCCCTGGTTGAGTTTGAAAACGGAGCTGTCAGACAGGAAAACCAGTTAGGGCAGAAGCCATGTAAAACTTCTTCACTAATTGGCTGACATTCAGAGCTGGAGGATCAGCAGCTGTGAAAGCAAATTCAGTATGGATACAAGGCAGATTTTTCATTTATTTCAATTAATTACCACACACATCAAAAATTGCTGCTAAAAAAATTCTCCAATGAATACCTGTAAGGAAGAAAGAGTGCTTAGGTGTGCATAGACTTCTGCCTCTTTCACAGCTTTCAATATACAGTCAACTGATTGTTATTTGTAAAGGAACTTGCTTGACCTTTTGTAGAGTTATGAAAATAACATATGTACATTGAAAACAATCTCAGTTACATTCCGTGGAGAAGTTGCTAATGGTAGAATACACATGCTGTAGTGCATATTGAGTATGTGGGTGATTATATGTATTTAGTATACATGTCTCTGAATGTGGAAATAATGCTATAAAACAATTGAAAATTGTCATTGCTGCTTGCTTATAATAGCTATAAAGTATACAGCGTGCATATTGCAATATCTGTGCACTTTACCAAAAGTTCTTTATCTGAAAACAGTGTAATTCTGTATGATGCAGTACTCTAATTAGAAAAGGACTTTATTGGACAGAAAAGTAAATAGGCCATTCCAACCTACATAGTGTAATTGGTTACTATAGAATGTATAATGTGTATAACATATTTTTAAAATGTATCCGCTTGTTATTTTTACTGTACTTTTTCTTCATATATGTGAATTGAGGGTAGTTGTTCATTTTCTGCCTAACAACTGCTGTAAAAGAATAGGAGAGGAACTCGTTCACACAGTAAAAGATCACATGTATACATTTTAGCTTTAAGAAGAAAGCATAAGTACATTGTTATTGCAATTAGGTCATTACTTACTATTGCAGTTTCTGAAATCAAAATATTTGTCATGTTTTAGTCCAGTCCACCCTTGTGAATTAAATATTTATGAGATGGATTTTTATTATGAAGGTATAAAGAAAATAGACCCCTTAATATATGTGTATATATAAAATCCCATGCTAAGTATGTGTGTTCCCACTTATTTAGAACAGAGAAATAGAAACACTTATCATTTACCCCATATAATCTGGCAAATCTCTGTTCTTTCTTTGAATTCCAGAAAACGCAAAGCAACTGCAGTGAGAGAACAAATTAGAAAATAGATGATTAACTCTCTAGTCCTCTCTGTCTGTAAAACTGTGGCATAAGATAATTAAAATATTTTTTAAATTTTAATATAATCATGCAGGATTTTAGACATTCAAAAAAAAATAATAGGATACAGTGATATATGCATATACCCACCACTCCACTTAAAACTAAAGCTTTGTCAATAATTAGACTCTCTTTTGAACCTTTTTGAGTCACTTCTCCTATCCTCCACCACTGAATTGGATTAGGTATTATAAAAATATGTGTTTTAAGTGTCTAACTGTAATTTTCTTTGAAAACAATCAGACAGTTAAATTCGTACATAAAATGGCTAAACACAACCTAAGTATCTTCAAATGCACTAAAGTCAAACCATCTTCATTGCGAATGTTTTGCTTACGTACCTACCACTCAATAGAAATCAAACAAAACTAAGCCTCTGGCAATTATTTTTCTCTTTATTTTGAGGCGGGTTAGGAGCCATATACATATATATATACCCTAGGAATTGCCTGAACTACCTGGGAATGTGCTTTCAGATTATCCCTCCCTCTAGTCTTCACAGGGGTATCCTTGCCAGTGAAGCTCTTTGAAACAATGTTTAGCTAATGACTCAAGAGGACTACTCAGAACCATTGAAGAGCACCTCAAAAACAGATGCTAAATGGACTTCTGTCAGGTTCTGCTAGTAGAGCCATCAGTAGCGCACCAAGTTGGAATAAATTGAATTGAAATCAACAAAGGCACATGCTGTTTATAGCATTACATCAACTTTCCCTTCCCTTTAGAATTCAGAGACAGTTTATCATAGGATAAACGGTGTCTCTATGAGTACTTCTGGAAGTCCAGTGCATTCTCTAAGCCCAAAGGAGGATATAAGAATTATGTGATTCAGATCTTAGTTCTTTTAAAATGTTATTGCATGAATATAACACATTATTGTGTTATTTTGGCTGATTAATTATCATTATGATGTCCCACTTTACATTGTCTGTATCAATAATCCATATTATATTAAACAAATCTATGCAGAGAAATGTTTTTATTGGGGGATGCAGTGAGGAAATATGAGCATCTGGCAACCACACCTTGATTCATTTTAGCCCCTAGAGTCATGGTATGGTGCATTAATTTCTCAGTTTGTAATTTGCCAGCTGCATTTAATGGAACCAATTTTCATTACATCTGTTCTATGGTTCAAAGAGCTCTTTTAGTTGCCAAAGGGGGCCAGCTTCACACAGATTCTGAGAGGGGCTAACACACTGTTTCTTAAAGTATTCAATAACCAAGGATGATTCCTAGTTTTACAGCAAACACATTATTTTTACAGAGGCAAGTTTTATATTCATGACTTACCACTGGTAGATTTCAAATTAAAAATATAGCATGCCCTTTTCCCAGGCATTACATATTGATTTTCATATCTTTCTTCATAATACCCACTGATCTCCTGTCTTTGCAATCGGTGGTAGATTTATTGTTTACCAGTTAAAGGAAACATAATTATGCTTAAGCAGATCCTCTTTGTAAATTGCAGGTGGTTAGATGAATATTTCTTAGCCAATTATGGAATTTATGAATGGTTTTTAAATTTATTATAGTAAGCATTATTTATGGACAAGAGCAGGTTATAGCACTTCATAGTGTGTAGTGGGAGCATTTTTAATAGTAGAAATGGTTTTGCTTGGGCAACTTTACATTCTTGGTGTGTAATTTTAATCTCCATAAAAATATGTCGCTGTTGTGTAATACCAAATGTAGGATTCCAGTTGAAAGCAACTTTCAATGCAAAGGGTTTTCTCATGGGCAGAAGAGAAATTTAAAATGTTCTACAGTGCTTTGAAGTTTTAAAGCTTCAGCTGGGAGAATTATAAAGCATTAAACCTGAAAAGTTTCTACCTGATGGTCATGAAATAGCGTGGCTATATGAAAACTGACTCTGCCTCACTTCCTCAGGCAATTTTTTTCCTTTTCAAGATTTTCAAAAATATCATGCATCATGTTATATTGAGAAGATCATCTTAGACTTTATTCTTCTGAAATCATTAAAGTATATAGCATAATTGTATTTATATATGAAGGTTCAAGGGAATAATAATCTATACTGAAGAAGTCAAGTTTGTTCCCAAGTTAGAGGTGATTTGGTATTTTGTACCTAGATTCAAATGATCATTTTTTGTACTTGCCTAGGAGTAGAAAAATGAGCAGTTTACTTTTAGTTTCCAAATGTATTGTTCTATTTTTACATTCACTTTCCCTAATGGTTTTGCCACAAAGAAGTGACATCACAACCTTTGGTCCAGGTCCCAAAGTAAGAAAGGAACAAAACTTAAACTCAATGCATATGACTCCAAACACCACACATCCACTATTATCGTATTATTAGGTCTTATGTCAGGTTTCTATTTCTAGCATTGGAAACATAGGTAAGGAGATAATAGTAACTTTGAAACATAGTGAATAACTTGACATTACAAGACTGTTTTCCTTCCATCAGGCTCAAAATATAATTTCACAACTAGTAACCTTAAACAAGGCTTCCCAGGTGGTGCTAGTGGTCAAGAATCTGCCTGCCAATGCAGAAGATGCAGGCTCAACCCCTGAGTCAGAAAGATTCCCTAGAGGAGGGAATGGCAATCCACTCCAGTATTCTTGCCTGGGAAATCCTATTGATAAAGAAGCCTGGTGGTTTACAATCCATGGGGTAGCAATGAATCAGACACAACTGAGTGACTGAGCACCAGTATCATTAAAAACTATTTACTGACCCCCTAAAAAATCCAGCAGGCATTGATAGGAGGGCTGTAAAACACAACAGAGACAAAGCCCCTGCTCCCTAGGAAACCAAGTAAAAAGAGAAAGCCTCCGGAATGACTCATTGCCATTATTCTAAGATGCATGTTTCTCAAATTTTAGCATTTTTGAAATTTGAATTCATCTTCTAAATGATGGCATCTTAGTAATGTGTCTAACTTAGTTAACACTTATTTTTCTCTTTTCCAGTGATAATGGATAATAAAATAATGAATTTTATTATCAACTATAATTTAGATGTGATAAAATACAGAATATAATTTTTAAAATGCCCCGAGTTACTTATATGGTGTAAACATTTACAATTTTAATTAACTTTTTAATATTCCACATGTAATATTAAAATGCTCATCACTGGTAAATCAATTCCCTTGCCATTTTGCTAACTGCTTTAGAGATGCCATTTTACTCAATCTTTGAAAATTTCCTACAAAGCATATTTTACTCATGTTGCTTTATAGATGAATGAACTGGGGGCAGGGAGCTTGAGTAGCTTGTCCAAGATTATAGTGGAGTCAGAATTCAGACTGGATTTGACTAACTCATTTTTTTTTCCTATTTAAAATAGTGTTAAACAATCACCTATAATGAAGTAGCTAACTTAATAATTATTTGTTTACCGTCTTAACATGTAAAATTTTTTAGAGATGGCTTAAATGATGTGGATCTCTTCACAAGGGTTTTTAAGTGAGTATGAAATGATAGCCTCTCTTCCTTTTTCTTAATGAATTTCCTCTAGTGGTCAGGATCAGTCAGTCATTTCACTGACTTTTTAAAAATTAATTTTTATTGGCATATAGTTGCTTTAAAACGGTGTGTTTTTTCCTACTATACAGGAAAAGGAACCCACCATACATGTACATACATGCCCTCCCTTTTGAATTTTCTTCCCACTGAACTCATCTCAGTGCATCGGGTTCCCTGTGCTATGGAGTCGGTTCTCACTGGTTATCTGTTTTATAAATAGTATCAGTAGTGTTTGTGTGTCTTCTGAATTCATAAACTTGGGTTGTATTAGAGCTGAAAGGCCCTGACACAGCATCCACTCAAGCATCATTAACCGCCGTTGCTCAGAGAGCTTCCGCCGGGGTGGATGATCAGTTCCAGGAGAAGCTGGGACCCTGGCAGAGCCCTGGGTCTGGGTGCTACTCCATTTTCCTCTCTCCTTGATCTCCATCTGAATGGATTGTTTGAACTGTCCTTCAAGACAGATGTGCTCAGCCAGGACTTGTCATCAGCAATGAAAACTGTGTTGTTTCTCTTTGTCATAGAAAATTACATTTACAGCTCTATACTGCCCCAGCACTTCTTTCGTCTTTTCCCTTTCTCCTTAGTTCCTTCAAACCAGCAAAGCTGTCCAAGTCTCCTTCCTAAAAAACCACAGTAGGGAACAAGAATAGCTTTGGATTCTCCTTCATTTTGTATATCCGCAGCCTTGGTGTTGTCAGTCACTATCTTCAGTCTGGCTTCCTATCCCAGAGGTTTGAGCATCTCCCAGTGGAATTTCTGCACATGAGATGTTAAATCCTGTGACCCTCCTGGGAACCTAGTTCTAAAACATCTCCCTTCCACCCCTCATTTTTTTCCCTCTAACATCTTTATTTAAAAAGGGAAATAATTTAGAACTGTTTCTCTCTACATCAGGATTGGCTCCCTCATCTATCCTTCTGTCCAGTAGGCAAGATTCTTGTTCTGCAAAACCCCAAAATGCAGGGACCCCAAAACACCACATCTCCAGTTGCACTTGACACTTCATTGATATGTAGGGAGTACTTCACTCATCACTGAAAAGTCAGCAGTATCATAAAGTCATTAGCGCTCACAGTTGAACAGAAATGGGAAGAAACGCCCATGATGCAAAGACTACACTGAGGATGCTATTGCCTTTTTGACATAGAAGTTACCTAAGGAATCGGGGAAATAAAATACATCATAGAAAATGAAAAGATGCTGGCCTTTCCCTGGATGGATAGACAAAGTGAACAGTCAAAGAGCAAGAGAGGAATCTGGGAACCCCCTGCATGTCTTACACTGGCCAAAATTCAATGTGCGTTTTTCTTTTATTTTCTCATTTCCACTAAGTTTTGTCTGGTTTCTGAGTATCCGACCTGTGATCTTTTACTAATTTGCTTTGCTCAAGTAAAGCTACGTATATGATTGGAGCCAGAACAGAAGGCCAGATGCTAGCTCACTGTTCGCACCTGTCTCCAGCCAGCCTCACACATTTATCTGTAAAGATGACATGGAAGTGTGTGCACATATGGACTCTGACCATATGTTTAAATCCACACAAAGCGCTACAGAACATTTCTTCTCTTTTGGAAGACGCTTCCTCAGGATTTGCTGAAGGACGAAAAAACACACATGTTGAGCTCTCTACTTCCATCTTCAAAATACATATTTATTGTCCATAGTATTTAACATAAATCAGTGAGGACATTTTTTAGTTGCTGGAAAATGATGCTGCAGCACATATTTCTTTGCCATCTAAAAAGCAACAACAAAAATAACTTGCCCAGCCTAGTCTCCAGACACTTAGATTTGCCTCCTAAACAAAAACAAGCACAATTATTCATCTTACTCCTTTTCAGGTTCAAAGGCAGCATAGAACATTGCCATAAGTAATTGCACAAATACTAATTCTACTTATGCATTTCCAGTCCTATACTTGAAGTAGCCTGAGATTTTTTTCCTCCAATATGAGCTAAGATCAATCACAAGATTGCAGGTTAGACTCCCTTTGGCTTTTAGATTGGTCACTTTATTTGGAAAGAATCGGGATCCATATCGTCAGCTTTGGATGCTCAGAATACAGGTCTTTCTCTTAAAGCAGGGAGGGGGTGGGGAATCCAATCCTCTGAGGCTTCTAATCTCTTGTCTTTTTTCATTATACGGAATCAAAAGAAGAAAGGCAGCCCTAGCAGTTTCTAAACATTCTGGCAAACAGCAGGACAGTTGTGGGAGTAGATTGTTTTCAGACTTTTTTCTTTTGTATTATTTTATATAGTAAGTTAATGATCACATTTACATTCTTTAGAATAAAAATGCATCTTGTTATGGGGGTGAGACGTTTGTGGTAGGACCTGGAGGAGTCAAAATTCAACATTTGTGATTATAAGATAATGCCATAATAATTTATATACCAATTACCAGGAGAAAGATCCTCCTAATTTA
Source organism: Bos grunniens (assembly GCF_055505025.1). Lineage (NCBI taxonomy): Eukaryota > Metazoa > Chordata > Mammalia > Artiodactyla > Bovidae > Bos > Bos grunniens. The sequence continues at coordinate 14,021,270 of NC_141191.1, forward strand.
TACTCTGGTGGTAATTTTAAACAAAACACACTAACACAAACAGAAGCAAAGCCTCCAGACTAGTATTCACATTTGATGATTCCCTTTGTTTTAGTTTCAGGCTCAGGAACACAAACCAGGGCGTTGTAGGTTTTTCGGTTGGTTTTGAATGTACAAGTGTCATTAGAGGAGCAACGTAAAAGTGTCATAAAAGGAGCAAATGGAAATGACATAATAAGCAGCAAACTGTAGGAATTTGAAACAAAGAAAAAGTGTCAGTTTCACGGTCAGTTGGGGAAAAAAATGTCGCTATTCCCGAAAACAATGGAATCCTAGAACCACGCTTTTGAGAGTTAACCCCATAATATTGCTTAAAGAACTTTTCTTCTTAACATTTCATTTGCCTCAATGTGATATTCATTTCCAAGACAGTATCTAAATTCTGTTTTTTTTTTAATTTTTAAGCTTTTTATTTTATATTGGAATATAGACATTTAATAATGTTGTGATCATTTCAGGTGGACAGCAAAGGGACTTAGCCATGCATATCCATGTATCCATTCTCCCCCAGACACCCCCTCCCATCCAGGCTACCACATAACATTGAGCAGAGTTCTCTGTGCTGTACAGTAGGTCTTTGTTGGTTATCCAAGTTAAATGTAGCAGAGTATACATATCATGTATCTAAATTCTGATTCCCAATGTCTTATAATAGTTAAATATTTACTTATCTTTGGGTTTCCCTGTTGGCTTAATCTGTAAAGAATCTGCCTACAATGCAGGAGATACAGATTGGATCCCTGGGTTGGGAAGATCCCCTGGAGAAGGGAATGGCCACTCACTCCAGGATTCTTGCCTGGAGAATTCCATGGACAGAGGTGCCTGGTGGGCACAGTCCATGTGGTTGCAAAACGTCACACATGTCTGAGCAACTAGCACACTTACTTACTGGTATTTATACTTACTAATGTCCATCTTGAGGTATACTGAATAAATGTTTGTATAAAAATTGAAGAATTTTTGCTACTACTCTATATTAGTGGAGAAAATACATTAGAATCTGCAGGATATGACTTAAGAGAATGTTGCCCTTGATGTCACCTTGCAATATGGAGATATTTTAGTTCATTCACCTTACTTCAATTAAACCTATCATAGTCAATACACATGATTCAGAAGAATTGTAAAACATGGTTCCTGCTGTCAAGTAATGTGTGATCTAGTCAGAAGAGAAAAATGATGTATGTAAGAAAACTTTAATATCAACATAGTAAATCTTAGACTGCCCATGGCCTATTATAAGAATTTAAAATAATAGGAATGAGAAGATAGAAATCGTGAGTTATAGCTGTATTGTCGATTCTGTTGTTGTTCAGTCCCTAAGTTCTGTCCGACTCTTTGTGACACCATGGACTGCAGCACACCAAGCTTCCCTGTCCTTCACCATCTCCCAGAGCTTGCTCAAACACATGTCCATTGAGCGGGTGAGGCCATCAAACCATCTCATCCTCTGTCATCCCTTTCTCCTCCTGCTTTCAATCTTTCCCAACATCAGGGTCTTTTCAAATGAGTCAGGCTCTTCACATCAGGTGGCCAAAGTACCTACCAGAGCTTCTGATTCAGCATCAGTCCTAATGAATATTCAGGATAGATTTCCTTTAGGATTGCAGTCCAAGGGACTCTCAAGAGTTTTCTCCAACACTACAGTTCAAAAGCATTAATACTTCTGTGTTCAGCCTTCATTATGGTCCAACTCTTACATCTATACATGACTACTGGAAAAACCACAGCTTTGATTAGATGGACCTTTGTTGGCAAAGTATACAACAAAGACCTTTGTTGTCTCTGCTTTATAATATGCTGTCTAGGTTGGTCATAGCTCTTCTTCCAGGGAGCAATTGGCTTTTAATTTCATGGCTGCTGTCATCATCCGCAGTGATTTTGGAGCCCAAGAAAATAAAATCTGCCACTATTTCCATTGTTTCCCCAACTATTTGCTGTGAAATGATGGAATTGGGTGTCATGATCTTAGTTTTTTGAATGTTGAGTTTCAAGCCAGCTTTTTCACTCTCCTCTTTCATCTTCATCAAGAGGCTCTTTAGTTTCTCTTCACTTTCTGCCATATGGGTGGTATCATCTGCATATCTGAGGTTATTGATATTTCTCCTGGCCATCTTGATTCCAGCTTGTGCTTCTTCCAGCCCAGCATTTCTCATGATGTACTCTGCATATAAGTTAAATAAGCAGGGTGACAATAGACAGCCTTGACGTACTCCTTTCCAAATTTTGAATGAGGCAATTGTTCCATGTCTGGTTCTAACTGTTGCTTCTTGACCTGAGTACAGGTTTCACAGGAGGCAGATAATGTACTCTGGTATTCCATCTCTTTAAGAATTTTCCACACTTTGTTGTGATCCACACAATGGATCTTGTAAAGATGAGGATATTTCAGGTGTGGGGATGGTCTTTAACATGGTTCTATCTGATTTGGTCTGAGTATTTTCATATTTTCTTTATTAACTCATATTCTGTCAATTATCAATAACTAAAAAACTATGACTATGATCAATTTGAATATTTTTCCTATCATTTTTAAAATTAAATTGTGAATTGAAAAAAATCTTTTGAGTGCTTTTATGTCCTCCTATAATTACCATCTTTTTGAACTTTGGCTCTCAATACTATTGTTCTGTAAAAATTTTGCTTTATGTTTTTATTAAGCATTCAGATTTACACATTAAATGTATCTATCCATTCTTCCCCTTCATCTGGTGAGCTTAATATTCTTTGTTTTGGAATATTATATTTTAATTTAATTTTTATTTAGTGACCTATATATCTATAAAATTATTCTGCTGTATGCTATCAAAATTTTCAAAAACTTGTCTCCAAAATTTTTACTTCTATTTTCTGGAAAAGTAATCCATTTTAATAACAATATATTTGTTGAAAAGATGTCTAGATATTAAATATAGATGTCTGAAAAGCTAAATTTAGAGTGTCTAAATATTTAACAATGGATTCATTGCATGTAGGGGAAATTCTCAAAAAGAGACAATACAGTGATAAATGTGATAAAATTACAATCCCATTTTTTAGTGAAAGAGAGTCTAGTGTTGCATTTCTGCTTTTTCCCGTCAGGGTATGGAATTTGCTAGAAAACTTTAAAAGCAAATGTTCTAATATTCCATAAGGACAGTGTGTATGCTATATAAATAGCCTTTTGATATATTTCAGTGATTCCTTCTGACAAGGTAGCATACCTAAGAGGAATCAATAGATAGCATCTTGTCCACAGTCATCTCGTATTTGTTTTGTAACATGAAAACTATAATCCCTGGAACAAATTTTTTTATCACTAAAAGTTTAGAAAGATATAACATATCTTGAAGATAAATAGTTTCCCCTCCCCTTCTTTTTCATTATAAATATCAAGCAGTATCTGTTGAGGGCAATAATCAGCATAAAGAAAACATTAGTCAAAAGAGGATGATACAAATGCCTAATGTGTTTCCTTGGTTGAAAATAACAATACAGTAGAAAATACACTGAACCATATGTAGCTTGTATATTTCAACATCTTGCAAAATCAGCTACTCTTTCCATGCACAAATGTGCTAAAGCTGATTTTACAAAATAGGCAACAGTTTGTCCAAGTACCTGATTCAGCAGCTGGCCCACATTTTTTATTATGAAAAATGAGGATTAATTGATGAGAATGTTGACCTTCCCTCTGAAGAATCACACTTGAAACTTAGCATTTTTGTTTGGGTTGGCAAATGAGTATTGTTAGACCTACATGTTGTATTTTTAATCTAAAGATACATGAATTTAAACAACAACAACCAAAAAAAAACCCAGTAAATGATATAGTCAATTTTTTACTAGGTTTTGGAGCTGCTGTTCACTGCTCTAGTTTCAGTTACGAATTGCTAAGTAACTTTGTCTAACTATAATACTTGCTTTGAAAGTTTTGCGTTTCTCTTCACTGATGCAAACTCGATACTTGGCATGTAAAATGATTTGAAATGCAGATGAAATTATTCTACAAGCAAAGTGTTGATGTATTGTAAACCCAATGGATGTATTCTGGACACTGAAAGATGACAGAAATTAGTTAGACATAAATCTTGTTTTCAAGGAAATACTGGTCATCTGGAGAAAGGGACATATATTCAAGTTACTCTTGTTTCTGCAAATATTGATAACTCGCCTTGTTGCTTTAGGCAAGTCAGTTCAGTTTTGTGGGCCTCAATTTCTCTTCCCTAGAAGCTCAGATGGTAAAGAATCTGCCTGTAGTGAAGGAGACCAGGGTTCAATCCCTGGATCAGGAAGATCCCATGGAGAAGGGAATGGCAACCCAGTCCAGTATTCTTGCCTGGAGAATGAATTATTCTGCCAGTTTGCAAATTCTATGATTATATTACTTTTTTAACCTCAGAAATGCAAATATGTGTAAGAAATAGTTTTTAGATTTAAAATACAGGTCCACTAAGTTTTACTTGGGTCCATGTGATTTTTTTTTTTTTTAACTTTTAAATATGCTGAAAATTAGAGGGGATAGGATAATAAATACCATATACCTCATAAGCTAGATTTAATCCTTATTGTTTCTGTTTCTGAAACATTTTAGTGTAGATTATAGACATCATGACATTTCACTCGGAAATGCTTCATTATGTAACAACATCACGAATCCATTATGGTATATCATGAAATTAACAAAAATTCCTTTATATCGGCTGATCATGACTTCCTGATTGTCCCTAAATATCCCTTATGGAAGATCTAATCAGTGTCTGTGCACTGAGCTATGGTGTCATGTCTCTTTTGGTCTAGACTTGTCCTTCTGCCTCTCACATCGTGTTTCCTTGTCATGCTTTTATGGCCATGACTGACATGTTTAAGACAGTAGATCCATTGCTGTCCTGAAGAATGACACACACTCTGTGTTTGCCTTATGGTTTTTCTCTCTGTGCGTTCTACTTCTCTAGGCTATTCTAGTTCATAAATTTGAAGTTAGACTCACAAGCCTGATTAGATACAATTTAGACATTTTGAATACTTTCTCGGTGAGGCTGTATATTTCATACTGCCTCACAGAATCCCTTTCACTATCAGTGATGATAGGATTGATTGATCACTAAGTTGAGTGGTAACTTGTATTTTCCATTGTAAAATCTCCCTTTGCATGTGTTCTTGCAGATGATAAAATCCTTTTTTGTTTTAAGTTGATGTCTATGCTGATTGGTAGTTGTCTGAAAAGTTTAAGTAAATGTGTTCTCTCAGCAACCCTATTGTAACATTGAAGTAATATGTGTATAATCAGCACATTTGCTCTCTGATAACATCTTATCTTTAAGGCGTAAATTCATAAAGATAATAGGATAATCTTGTCATCTGAAATACCTTTTCTCCTTAGAGTCAAAATCTTTATTTCACTTTATTTCCTAGAGAATGTCATCCTCAGATCATTGTCATCATTGTTTTACAGAACCAACCTTTGGATGTTTGCCAGGAAATAGTATTTAACCAAATTTTAAAACTACATGAGGAAATATAATCATAGTTTATGATTTAACCATGGAGTATAGTTTTAATATTGATGTTCATAGGCTTTTACAAATAAATATTGGCTATTGTTGTTTAAATTTAAGATATATTTGAATCCCCTGATGCATACAGTAAAATACTTAAAATGTAACTGGCTCCAGTGAGAAGTGATTGATATTTGCACAGCCACCTATTTTAACTAACAGCGTTAGTATTTTACTGGTACCTTCAAGTGTATGGAGTCACAGCACTATGAAGCCAGTCTTCTTGGGTGGAGTCATCAGCCATGTTACGTTTCTGCCCACTTCCATCATGACCACATTGTAGCTGACCTTGTTGGTGCCTGGCCCCATCCCTTTGATCTGTCAGTACATCTTGCAAAGTTTTGAAGCATTTCCCAGGCCTCTGCCCCCCTTGCCATATGATTAAGCTGTCATTATGCATTGCATCTGATTTAACAGAGCCTGTTTATTGTCCAGATTCATTCACATCTGTGTGTCATAACCCATCATCTTTACCAGAATTCTCACTATTTCCCAAGTAAACTGTTTAGACTCAAATCTTTGTCTCAAGGTTTGCTTCTGGAAAAAACCCAAGCCAGGACAGCCATTCTTGTTCCTGACATACTGAACTGTTGGCCAAATTTCAAAGAATAGATCTATTTTATCTTCATATTTGTTCCTACAAGGAACACCATCCTTCCCTCCTTCTCTCTCTGGCTAACAGGTATGCATCTTCATTTTTAACACTTAGATTTATGTCTAATACATATATAGAAGAAAGTGGTTCTATAAAGTCTGTTATTTTTAAAGACATATATTTTGGCTTTTTTGTTTCTTTTTATTGTATTTAATGTGTTTCTCTAGTCCTCTACCTTTTAAATATTTCATTTCCTAAGGGCAGGTAACCATTTTCAACTTTTGCCCTGGATTCTTGTGGAATTTGCCTCCTAGTCGTATGGTAATATTGTTGTTTCTTGATTATTAGATTTTTGTCATTGACTCTGCATTTCCAAAATGGAAGAGAATGATTTCACTTTCTTCACTGGCACAGTACCACATAGATTCACAAACATTTCTGTCTCCCAATTCTCCTAATATATGTGATTGCTAAGTCGTTCAGTCATGTCCGACTCTGTGTGACCCCATAGACGGCAGCCCACCAGGCTCCCCCATCCCTGGGATTCTCCAGGCAAAAACACTGGAGTGGGTTGCCATTTCCTTCTCCAATGCATGAAAGTGAAAAGTGAAAGTGAAGTCGCTCAGTCGTGTCCGACTCTTAGCGACTCCATGGACTGCAGCCTACCAGGATCCTCCATCCATGGGATTTTCCAGGCAAGAGTACTGGAGTGGGGTGCCATTGCCTTCTCCAAGATATGCAGATGACACCACCCTTATGGCAGAAAGTGAAGAGGAACTAAAAAGCCTCTTGAAGAAGGTGAAAGAGGAGAGTGAAAAAGTTGGCTTAAAGCTCAACATTCAGAAAACGAAGATCATGGCATCCGGTCCCATCTCTTCATGGCAAATAGATGGGGAAACAGTGGAAACAGTGTCAGACTTTATTTTTCTGGGCTCCAAAATCACTGCAGATGGTGACTGCAGCCATGAAATTAAAAGACGCTTACTCCTTGGAAGGAAAGTTTTGACCAACCTAGATAGCATATTCAAAAGCAGAGACATTACTTTGCCAACAAAGGTCCGTCTAGTCAAGGCTATGGTTTTTCCTGTGGTCATGTATGGATGTGAGAGTTGGACTGTGAAGAAGGCTGAGCACCAAAGAATTGATGCTTTTGAACTGTGGTGTTGGAGAAGACTCTTGAGAATCCCTTGGATTGCAAGGAGATCCAACCAGTCCATTCTGAAGGAGATCAGCCCTGGGATTTCTTTGGAAGGAATGATGCTAAAGCTGAAACTCCAGTCCTTTGGCCACCTCATGCGAAGAGTTGACTCATTGGAAAAGACTCTGATGCTGGAAGGGATTGGGGTTAGGAGGAGAAGAGGATGACAGAGGATGAGATGGCTGGATGGCATCACTGACTCAATGGACATGAATCTGAGTGAACTCCGGGAGTTGGTGATGGACAGGGAGGCCTGGCGTGCTGCGATTCATGGGGTCGCAAAGAGTCAGACATGACTAAGCGACTGATCTGATCTGATCTGAAAACTTATCAGTGAAACAGCTCAATTTAAATATGGGTAAAAGATGCTCAACTCATATGTCACTAAGGAATTATAAGTTAAAATAATGATATACCATGTCACTCCTATTAGAATGGACAAAATCCATAACACTGATAATACCAAATGCTGAGAAGAACATGGATCAGTAGGAACAGTCATTTGTTACTGGTGGGGATACAGAATGTTCCAGCCACTTTAGAAGAGAGTTTAGCAGTTGTTTTCAAAACTAAACATACTCTTAACATATAAATTTTTGGTTGATTGTCTATTTAGCATCATTATTCAACCTCAAACTGTTTGATTACTATTAAATATTTAGATATCCTGTCAGTTTCTTCATCTTGAAGAAATTTCTCTCTCCATATTCTTAGAGATATGACTGATAGTTTGGTTAGGTATACAATCCAGGTTATAAATAATTTTTTCATTAAAAATTTCAAGACATTATTTCTCTTTCTTCCTCCTGTCTGTCTCTTTCTCTCTCTCTTTCTCCCTCCCTTGAAAGTTTATAGCATGATCTTATTTGCTACTGGTTTTCTGAAATTCTTTAAATTTCATAATAATAAGTCTGATGATTGTGAATCTATGAGCACTTATAAAGTAATTTAAATCTATAAAAATCATATCCTTTGGTTTAGGGAAAATTGACTGACTATGTTTTTTGAAAACCTATCCCCCTCAACTTCTTCAGTTCTTCTTCCATGAATTTTGTATTACTTAAATGATGAAATTCTTAGACATAATCTCTGTTTTTTTCTTTTTTGTCTACATTTTCCATCTCTTTTGTTTTTGTTAATTTTCTCATAACATTTTGTTTTCCAAATCTCCTACTTCTATATAATGTTAGTTTCAAAAAAAATTTTATATCTGTATTTTTCCTCTTATAACATAAGATTCATTTTATACATGAAATAACTCCTCTCACTTCTCTGAAGGTGCGAACGATAATTGGTGAGTCTTGTTTTTCTCTTTTCCTTGCATGATTCCCACTTCTCCCAATATGCATGCTTTCTTGTTTTGGTCTTTGTATTTCATGTCATATATTCTCTTCAAAATTTGGAAACCCTTTGCTAGGAACTTATATCTAAAAATACCAAAAAAAAAGAACTGTATGAAACCCTTGGGCCCTTTGCTGAGTTGGCTGTAGTTCCTACCATAGGCTGACCTGTCTGGACAGTTTCATTGCAGAGCCCCAAAGGTCATTAATTCCCCCCCCCACCCCGAATTAGCCGGATTCCCTAGGAAAGGGTTTTTCAGTGAAGTTTTATGTCTCACTTGGAGCATTCTTCACGTCAATATGTGACCTCGATCTTCCATCAACCTGTTATCCCCAGTCTATAATCCCTCTGTTTTACCATCTCTGGAGATTCAACATATATTCTATGTGGACGGAGGGGTTGGTTATGAAGCAAAGTTCTCTGGTTATGGGGGAGAAGCTGCAGATCTAATTGCTTCTTAAATAGCTTTCAAACAAGTGTGCATGTACCAATTACAGGGGTACTTGCTCAACCAATGCCTGTTGCTTTTGGTGATTCTCTGATACAAATTAGGTGACATCACAGCTTCCTCTACTGCTGGCATAAGGCCAAGTCTTTCATGTTCGCTGAATCAATTACCAATTATTCCTGTTTATGTGAGTTTGTAAATAAAACAAGGAAACAGAACACAACTTTTGACTTACTTCAGTGCAAATACCTGTGGTTAGTTCTCCATCTTAAGCCAGAATTGATTTCACTTAACCTGTAAGAAGACTTAACTCCCAAAATTTTCCCTTGGGAGACCTCTCCCACCATAACCTACCTTCACACCATCCTCCTCGTGCTGCAGAGAATCCTGAGTATTCCGGAGTCTACGGCAGTGCTTTCAGATTACATATCAACTCTTTCCCTATCTGTATTTTTATCCTCAATCTATACAAAAACCTTGAGATGAAAGCCTGTTTTTTATCCCTGTGCCTTTTTGCTTACTCAGTGTCCAGCTCATGGTAGGCTTTCTTTATCTTTATTGAACACATAGATGATTGAATGAAGTGTTAAGGAATCGAGAAAAAGCTAAAATAAGAGGAAATGGGATTCAGCCATATTCTAGCTCTTAACAAGTAATTAATAAAATCTGCTTTGCTGTCACATTTATGGGCAGTTTCACTGAAGTTGGATGAAAACAGGCTGAAAGGAGGAATAAAGAATTTAGGTGCTTGTTACCTGTTTATGTTAGTAAAAGTCAACATGGGTCCTGAGCATGTTTTGTGAAACTCTAATTTTTGTATCAACATACCATTTTGCCAAATTGTATTTTCTATTTTTTGGTGTGTTCCCCTCTCATCTGAACAACAACAACAATAAAAAATGTCCTGAACAAGTAGTTGCAAAACTTCTGTATATACTTGATAGCTCACTATGCCTCATCTAAAGTCCTATTTATTTGTTTTAACTAATGTTCCAAGGAAAATGTGCAGACCCTCTAACATATTGCTTGAAGGTTAAAGAGTGTGTTCATTTCATAACCCTAAATTAATGTTCTGTGTTCTGTATTCACTCTAACAGAGCCGTATCTATCTCCTGAACATCTATGAAAGGAAACTCCCGTAGGAAAAATAATTCATAAATATCTGACCAGTCTCAACTGGATCTTTGATGTTACAACTTCACAGGGAGCTGCTTTTGGTTATGGAGGTTTCAGAAAATTTGTACTCCAGGTTCTTAGATCATTCATTTCAGGTTTATTAGTTTATCACTTTCGGGTCTTCATGTAACTGAAACATTCCACTTTGAGTATTGTCAACTGAAAGAAAAAAAAACTCACAACCTGAGAGTTAAGATTTATTTATTTATTTATTTGGTTTTTTTAGGCTTTTTTTTTCCCTTGCCTTCGCTGAGGACTGTAACCCAGCCAGGCAGCCTCTTAGACAGTTCTGAGGCACTGTTCCAAAGAAATAAAGGAGGGGCCAGGATTTGCAGGAATTTTTTGCTGGGTGAAAAAAGTGTAACGTCAAAAATCACTGCTAACCACACACATACACACACACAACAGTCATCTTAAGTTAATGAGTTTAGTGCTATTCTATATAGGGGAAAATGCAAGTGTCCAGGCTTGAAATCATTCCTTTGACGTGCACCTGAACTCTTGAGGGCCAATATCCTCTTTTCTCCAGTCTGAATTCACCTGGGCTGCTGCAATGGTTGATAGCTTTATGGCTTCTCAGGGGGCTCAGCAGGTACAGAATCTGCCTGCCAGTGCAGGAGACCCAAGAGACATGGGTTCGATACCTAGGTCGAGAAGATAGATCCCCTGGAAGAAGAAATGGCAACACACTCCAACATCCTTGCCTGGGAAATCCCATGGACAGAGGAGCCTGGCAGGCTACTATCCATGGGGTTGCAAAATGTCAGATACTACTGAGCACAAGCACAGCTCTAACTTATGGTCGTAACATCCTATGTTTACTGAAATGGCAGGTGACGTTCATTGTCCATAGTATCAAACCTGGGAGGCAACCTTACCTGCTAAGCAAAGATGAGAAAAAAATAGAGTCTTCCTCATGAAGACAGCATTTTCCAGTTCGGCCTGTTCTGGAGCCTGGAGTCAGGGGCCACTGGTAGTACACAGCCCAGGTAGCTCTGCCTGGGCCATGAATTTAGCATCAACTATAGTGTTGGAGGGTAGTGACAGAGAATCAAGACCATGATCTCTGTACCATACCTGAAAGGTCCTCTTGGTCTGAGGACTCTGGAAATAAATGAATTATCATGGAACAACCAACTAGATTAGGATAAATTAATACAAATTGGATAAAGATTTACTATACCATAAAGTGACATAGTAAATAATCCGCCTGCTAATGCAAGAGACATGAGTTCTGACCCTGGGGTGGAAAGATTCCCTAGAGGAGGGCATAGCAACCCACTGCAGTATTCTTGCCTGGAAAATCCCATGGATAGAGGAGCCTGATGGGCTACAGTCCCTGGGGTCGCGAAAGAGTTAGAGACGATTGAGCAAATAAACAGCAACAACAAAATGATGTCTCAGCTAGTGCTCATCAAGAAGGCCTTGGTGTCTTTCTCCCCCAGGAGCACCCCGTCTTGGGTTTATATCTATACGTCTTAGTTTTCCCCTCTTTTAATTTTGTCTTTCCTAGTTCCCTGATACTTTACATCTACTCAGACTCTGATCAGATTTTTAAGGGTAAAAAGATGTTGTGAAATTGTTTGCTGCTGTCCTGTCCATTCTCTGGACAGTGATCACTGTAACTCCCCATTCCTTCTCCAAAAGCTGTCGGCTCGAACACTCCTGTAATCCTGCACTGGGTCCCTTTCCACACTGTGTTCTTATTCCATTGTTCATGCTATCATTTATTTGATTTTTAACAGACTTTTAAAAACTTCTAATTACAATGCAGATTTTCTGTAGGATGAATGATAACACCAATTAGCATTGAAAGATCTGCCAGACTCTGTGAAAGCACTTTACAAACATGATCTGAAATCACTTTCAAATAATCCTTTTGTCTGCAGAGGCTGTTGTTCCTCACTTTATACATGAGGAAAAAAGATGAGATTCAGCAAGCTTTGGTGTTTTCCCCATAGGCACACAATTAGAAAGTTCTAGAGGTGGAACTTGAACCTTAGTCTACCTAGATATTTATCATGGGAGTTAGATCTTTATCAAATGTGAAAAGGCACTCATAGTTCTATTATCTAAAAGAGAACTTTGTGATATTCTTTCTTTTGTTTACGATAGCACATGCATAAATTTGTGTATGCACATACAAATTCATCAGATCAGATCAGATCAGTCGCTCAGTCGTGTCCGACTCTTTGCGACCCCATGAATCGCAGCACGCCAGGCCTCCCTGTCCATCACCAACTCCCGGAGTTCACTCAGACTCACGTCCATCGAGTCAATGATGCCATCCAGCCATCTCATCCTCTGTCGTCCCCTTCTCCTCCTGCCTTCAATCCCTCCCAGCATCAGAGTATTTTCCAATGAGTCAACTCTTTGCATGAGGTGGCCAGAGGACTGGAGTTTCAGCTTTAGCATCATTCCTTCCAAAGAAATCCCATGACCACAAATATATTTACATGAGTTTTAAATTACATGTCTATTTAATGGGATACTTTTATGTGTATTTTTATTTATAACTTCTGAAGCTTTTTGTGTGTTATTTTATATACTTTATGAAAACAAAATAGTTTTGTGAAAATAATATCCAGTATTCAAAATAATCTTCTTTTAACCACTCCTTTACTGGTGTTTATGTGGATTTTTTTCATTTTATATTTTCCTACTCTTTTATTATGAAAGAGGTGGTCATGGGCAGGGTTTACAGTCCACCTTTTAAGGACACACCTCAGCCTAACTCTAGGGGGCCTCCTTTGCTGTATACATTCTCTCATCAACCACTTTCATTGTTCTAGCCAAAATGGCCAGTCTTCCAGCCTGTTGCTTTCACAGACCAGCTCCCAAGAGAGTATATTCCACCTGTTCTAAATCTAATCAATCTTCATAAATGCGTGCAGAGAAAAAGGCTAGCTTCACGGCAGAGTGATGTTAGAAAGACTATTTCCCTAGAAATCAAACCCCAACCTCCTTCCCCTCCCCCGCCCCATTCCCCTCTCCTGTCTCCTATTTCCACATCCTCATTGAGGCCAGGACTTGTCCTCTGTGGAAGCCCAGCGTTAATCAGGTCATCACTAACTAATGTGTACAATGAACTTGAGCAGTACAGTCGTCAACTACGTGGTCCCTGAAATTACTTGTTTCCTTGTTTCCAGCTGCTTCCTGAAATACCACGTCTTAGGAGCAGATGCTACCTGCTTACTTTTATGTAAATTTGGATTCTGACATTAAATCCCAAAAGTATTCTTAAGTGTTGAAACATTTGTCATGTCCAAACAGGATACCTGTAAACACTTTGCTGTTTTAAGCTGTAGTCTTAGTCCAAAGAGTAGATTTTGTCATTTCTTAAAATTACCTTTAAAAAAAAAAAACAGACCTTTGTTTTACTAGCTAAGACTTACAGGAGGAAAAACAAATTCTTTAGATCTGTACTCAACTCCTTATTTCTCATTTTTTTGGCATTTAGGTGACTTACAGAACTTCAGAAGTTCGAACATGCCCACACTTTTGTAAACAGCCTGACTGCAGTTTTTCAAACAGAATTGTGTAATGTTTTCTGTCTCCCAGAGCACCTGAGGAAACTTGTGGGTTCGAAGAACCTTTCTAAATTCTCTGCATATCACACATAACTGCCTTTTTCCTTATTTAGAATATTTGCATCAATATTATGAGCAGTGATTGTAAGATAATACTTATACTCCAACATACAGAAGCTTTTTATTCCTTCTCTCTCTCTGTTTCACACACACATACGAGAGAGAGATAAATATGTGAGGTTCAGTACAGTCACTCAGTCGTGTCCGACTCTTTGCAACCCCATGAACCGCAGCACGCCAGGCCTCCCTGTCCAGCACCAACTCCTAGAGTCTACCCAAACCCATGTCCATTGAGTCAGTGATGCCATCCGACCATCTCATCCTCTGCTGTCCCCTTCTCCTCCTGCCCTCAATCTTTCTCAGCATCAGGGTCTTTTCCAATGGGTCAGCTCTTCGCATCAGGTGGCCAAAGGATTGGAGTTTCAGCTTCAACATCAGTCCTCCCAATGAATACCCAGGACTGATCTCCTTTAGGATGGATTGGTTGGATTGCCTTGCAGTTCAAGGGACTCTCAAGAGTCTTCTCCAACACCACAGTTCAAAAGCATCAATTCTTCAGTGCTCAGCTTTCTTTATAGTCCAACTCTCACATCCATACATGACCACTGGAAAAACCATAGCCTTGACTAGACAGACCTTTGTTGGCAAAGTAATGTCTCTGCTTTTTAATATGCTGTCTAGGTTGGTCATAACTTTCCTTCCAAGGAGTAAGCGTCTTTTAATTTCATGGCTGCAATCACCATCTGCAGTGATTTTGGAACCCAGAAAAATAAGTCAGCCACTGTTTCCACTGTTTCCCCATCTATTTCCCATGAAGTGATGGGACCAGATGCCATGATCTTAGTTTTCTGAATGTTGAGCTTTAAGCCAACTTTTTCACTCTCCTCTTTCACTTTCATCAAGAGGCTCTTTAGTTCTTCTTCACTTTCTGCCATATGTGAGGTGATATATGTTAATTAACTAGATGGGAGAAATTTTGTTCACAATGCACATACATATCGTCACCACAATATATACTTTAAATATCTTGTAAATTTTAGCACAATAAAGTTTAAAAATATGCTTTTATTCATTTTCTGTGCAAATACATTTAAATAATGACAGTATCCCTACTAGTAGGCTCCTTTTCATCCAGTTTATAACTTTATTAATCTATTGTTAACCTTTGATCCTTATCAACCACTTGCCTGATAAAAATTGAAACACCATGTACAGCTCTTTTGAATGAAATGCCATTTGTTAATATATAGTAATGCTAGTTATGATTTGCTGATCACCACGTGCTGCTCAGAACACTTTACATACTCATTTAGGCACCTTAACAGCTTTGCGGAAGTGATGTTGTGACTTGATTTTACAAATCAGAAGAAAAGAGTCAGCGAGGTTGAATAAATTGTGCAGTATCACCGGGTTAGGCTTCCCTGGTGGCTCAGAGGTTAAAGCATCTGCCTCCAATGCAGAAGACCTGGGTTCGATCCCTGGGTCAGGAAGATCCCCTAGAGAAGGAAATGGCAACCAACTCCAGTATTCTTGCCTGGAGAATCCCATTGGACAGAGGAGCCTGGTAGGCTACAGTCCACGGGGTTGCAAAGAGTCGACTGAGCGACTTCAGTTTCACTTTCATCACCTGATTAGTAAGAGACAAAACTATGATTTGCACCCTGAACTCTAAGAGTTTATGCTCTTTGCACAGCTCTCCTCAGACTGTCTTAAGTCATTACCTGATGGCTTAAATGCAGTATTAACCTAATGCATTTATCAACAACTCATAGCAGATTTCAGTGAAAATTAGTCAATCTGAAGTTCAAGTGCTGTTGCACAGTTCAAATTGATTCATTGTGCATATTACTAAGTGAGCATCTACTGAGAACCAGGCAATGTGCTGGTTACTAAAAATATCATGGGGAGAACAAAAAGGCATGACCTCTAGCCTCATGATGATAGCTATATGGTGTATAAGCAACATGCTCTTCCTGCATGGTTTCTTTCACCTGGGGATTTATAACCTGAGATCATGTAAATAAGGGAAGTATACTAATCAAAATCTGCTGGGGCCGCGTCACCCCCACCAATTCCCATAGTCTTTGCTTCAGCTACATGCTCCCATTGACATTCTCTCCCAATCGTTCTCATTCCTGAATTTAAAAAAAAAAAAAAAATCTGAGCTAACTGTAAATATCCTTAAAAATACTCACACCGAGCCCTGACCCATTTCTTTTCCCTACTCCATCCAGCTCATACTTACTTTTCCTAAAGTGAGGCCCAGGCTTCAGTACTATAAGAATACACCCAACTGATTCCCATCGGCAGCAGTCGTCAGGGTATTTTAGTTAACTACTATATCACTTACAGCTTCCCATCATGAATCCATAAAGATTCTGTGGCTGCAACAGAAATCTGGCTCAGGGTCAAAGTTCTGTCCATTGCAGTGGCCCATTTCTAGTGCCCAGATTTTTCTCTGAGTTCCTGAGCTACTGTTAACATTTCCTTTTCTGAGTTTGGTGAATTGAGTTATACCCTCAGGCTCTACCTAGACTGCTGGTCAGTTCAGAGACTGGATGCCTTCTGGGTATTTGCATAGTCTAGGGAGGGAGTGTCTCCTGAAAAACAGATAGGAGAATTAAGGGTATAAGGAAGTAGCAGAAACCTGTGACAATGACAGTAGCTGGTGGCTTCTTGCCTGGCACTAACCGCCCAGTATAATACATGCACAGTCAGTTTTGTGTGAACATTATCATGAGTATTCAATACTTAGGACAACTTACTGAGGATAAAGTTACAAGACACTCCAATGGCAAATAAACTTATGATCAGGGAGACAATTTAAATGATGATAAATGACAATGAAAAATAAGACCATTATGTCATAGTTGTTAAATAAATATTTAACAAGTGTTAGAATTTTAAAGAAGAGAAAGAGTTCTATAGAGTAGTGCTGTGCTTAGTCGCTCAGTCATGTCCAGCTCTTTTGCAATTCTATGGACTATAGCCTGCTAGGCTTTTCTATCCATGGAATTCTCCAGGCAAGAACACTGGAGTGGGTAGCCATGCCCTCCTCCAGGAGATCTTCCTAACCAAAGGATCAAACCCAGGTCTCTTGCATTGTAGGCAGATGCTTTATTGACTGAGCCACCAGGGCAGCTCTATAGGCTAGTAATGTCTTGCTTAATGAAAGGGGGAGATGAGGGATGTCCTGAAGGATAACTAGGATTGTTATGGTGATTAGAGCATGAAAAATAATTCTAGTAGAGAACTTTCTGTGAGCAAAAAAGTGGAACGGATAAACCCAGCTCATGCAATGCTAAATAGAGGCGTTATGTGGCGCTAGTGGTAAAGAACCTGCCTGCCAATGCAGGAGACTTAAGAGACTTGAGTTCAATCCCTGGGTCAGGAAGACCCCCTGGAGGAGGGCACGACAATCCATTGCAGTATTCTTGCCTGGAGAATTCATGGACAGAGGAGCCTGGCAGCCTACAGTTTATAGAGTCACAAATGGTCAGACACGACAAAAGCAAATTAGCATGCATAAACTGGGAAACATAGGGAAGATACAGAATGGATGAAAGATAAAGGCCATTTTGTTTATATGATCTTCTCAAGAGGTTGGGTTTATATTGAAGAGAAGAGTGTTTGAAGCCCTTAGGGCAAGGAAGTAATGAGCAAGCATTGCTTTAAGAAATACAGTCTTCTTTTGTTATCATTTAAATTAATTGGGGATAGATGAGAATTCAGAGAGATGAACTTTTTTAATAAAATGGATAAAAACAAATGTGAAGGACACTGCATTACTAGTTTGGCTAAGGGAAACCAAGAAGAAAAAGGAGGCCATAAAATACTGGATGTCTCAGAAAAATGATGCTGTCATCAACAGAGCTAAATCCAAAAAAGGAGACATTTGGCAAGATCAGATGCAAGAATATGTATTTTAAAAGTCTTACTTATGGCCTGAGGATCTAGGAAGGGCAAATCCATGATGAAATACCTGTTATCACATGAAACTAAACCATTTTAGACAGTGACATATGAAACTGACATGAAAAAACCTGAAGGAAATCTTCACAAAATTGTGTAGTGTGCAGAAAGTGGCAGATGAATGATATTATGGTCACATAGGATAATGCATTCAGGTGAAAGAGATAAAAACTATAATTTTAGCGTGATGAGTTCTCTTATAAAGCTGTCACTTCTGCTATATAAATTTGTAGTTTCAATATTCAAGGGGTTAATTGTACCAAGTCATTGTCACCACCTAAGCAAAGGATGTAGGAATTATTGCAAACTGCTTCCTTAAGCCTTCCTTAGGCCAACATGACACTGAGTACCATAGCCAAACAAATATTAAATGTTATTAGGGAAAGTTTAAAGAGCTACATAATATAACATATACATATAAAGTTGCGATAGCTGTAGAAGGTTTAAGTTACTTCTGGAAAAACATGCAAGTGATATGATAAGATCTTTTTAAAAAAGAATAATTCTTCTGTTGGAATAAAAATGAATAAGTCAAAGCCCCAATCAGTGAGGAAATTACCGTTTTGTGAACAGAGAAAAAGTTTGGACAATTAAATTACTGTAAGCTATGATACCAAATATATCAGAGGAATGAAAAGATTGTTTTGATAGCACAGAGGATGAAGCAATTGATTTTTCCCCAGGTACTTAGGAGAAGTTAACCAGAAGAATGAATATTTAAGTTGAAAATGAAAACTGGAATCATTTCAGTAAAAATGTATGTCAAGAGTTCCAAGTGCAGAGAACAGCACCTGCAAGGCTGTAATGTCATGAAACAGCTCAGCAGTTTTACTGAACAGTGAATTCAGGATTATTTGGACAAGGAGTAGGGGAAAGGAGAAGAAGAATTGCAGGAGCCAAGATGGAGAAGGTAAAGTGAGAATAGGGAAGCTTATGTTGCTGTAACAAACACCCCCAAACCTCACAAATTTAAAGCTGTGAAGATTTCTTTATTTCCTTCACAGCATGGCGATTCCAGTCAGCTTGGAGCTCTGCTCTTTATCTTCCTCTTTCTCCACCATCTGAATGCTAAACACTGTGACAGGGAACAAAAGGAAACCTGGCAAATCACGTATTGGAAACTCACCCGAAGTAAAACGCATCTCTTGCACTGGGTTAGCCACAGCAAGGACATGACACACCTAACTTCCAAAGAGCAGGGAAGTGAAACTTGACCATGTTCCTTAAGGAAAAGCTGAAAATACTGGTGAGCTATATTGATTCCTGACCCAGGCATGCCCATGAGTAGCCAGGAGTCTCCAGCAGAGGCGTGGGTCAGCAGTGGCCTGCTGCAGGGTCAGGGGCCCTGAGGGCAGCAGGCCTGCCTGGGACCTTTTGAGCTCATCTTCATTACCTCCTCCACAGTTTGGCCTCAGGTTAAGCAACAAGGAGGAAACACAGCCCCGCCCTTCAACAGAAGATTGGATTAAAGATTTACTGAACATGCCCCACCCACCCCACCCCCACCATCAGAATAAGACCCAGTTTGCCCCTCAGTCAGTCCTGAGTCTTTCCCATCAGGAAGCTTCCAAAAGCCTCTTATCCTTATCCATCAGAAGGCAGATAGAACTAAACCACAATCACAGAAAACTAACCAAACTGATCACATGGACCACTGCCTTGTCTAACTCAATGAAACTATGAGCCATGCCCTGTAGGGCCACCCAAGATGGACGGGTCATGGCGGAGAGTTCTGACAGAATGTGGTTCACTGCAGAAGGGAATGGCAAACCACTTCACTTTTCTTGCCTTGAGAACCCCATGAACAGTATGAAAAGATAAAAAGGAATGACACTGGAAGATGAACTCCCCAGGTGGGTAGGTGCCAAATGTGCTACTGGAGAAGAGTGGAGAAACAACTCCAGAAAGAATGAAGAGACAGAGCCAAAGCAAAGACAACACCCCGTTGTGGATGTGACGGCTGATGGAAGTAAAGTCTGATGCTCTAAGAGCAATATTGCATAGGGACCTGGAATTTCAGGTCCATGAATCAAGGCAAATTGGAAGTGGTCAAACAGGAGATGGCAAGAGTGAACGTGGACATTTTAGGAATCAGCGAACTAAAATGGACTGGAATGGGTGAATTCAACTCATGACCTTTACCTCTACTACTGTAGGGAAAAAATCCCTTATAAGAAATGGAATAGCCCTTATAGTCAACAAAAAAGTCCAAAATTCAGTACTTGGATACAATCAAAAACAAAAGAATGATCTCTGTTCATTTCCAGGGCAAACCATTCAATACTACAGTAATCAAAGTCAGTAAACTAACCAGTAATGCTGAAGAAGCTTTAGTTGAACAGTTCTATGAAGACCTACAAGACCTTCTAGGACAAACACCCAAAAAAAGATGTCCTCTTCATCATAGGGGACTGGAATGCAGAAGTAGGAAGTCAAGAGGTACCTGGAGTAACAGGCAAATTTGGTCTTGGAGTACAAAATCAAGCAGGTCAAAGGCTAACAGTTTTGCCAAGAGAACGCACTGGTGATAGATACCAAACACCCTCTTCCAACAACAGAGGAGAAGACTGTACACATGGACATCACCAGATGGTCAACACCGAAATCAGATTGATTATATTTTTTGCAGCAAAAGATGGAGAAGCTCTATACAGTCAGCAAAAACAAGACCAGGAGGTGACCGTTGCTCAGATCATGAACTCCTTATTGCCAAATTCACTCTTAAATTGAAGAAAGTGGGGAAAACCACTAGACCATTCAGGTATGACCTAAATCAAACTCCTTATGATTATACAGTGGAAGTAACAAATAGATTCAAGGGATTAAATCTGATAGAGTGCCTGAAGAACTATGGACGGAGGTTCCTGACATTGTACGGGAGGCAGTGATTGAGACCATCCCCAAGAAAAAAGAAATGTAAAAAGGCAAAATGGCTGTCTGAGGAAGCCTTACAAATAGCTGTGGAAAGAAGAGAAGCTAAAGGCAAAGGGGAAAAGGAAAGATATACCCATTTGAATGCAGAGTTCCAAAGAATAGCAAGGAGAGATAAGAAAGTTTTCCTCAGTGATCAGTGCAAAGAAATGGAGGAGAACAATAGAATGGGAAAGACTAGAGATCTCTTCAAGAAAATTAGAAATACCAAGGGAACATTTCATGCAAAGATGGGTTCAATAAAGGACAGAAATGGTAAGGACCTAAGAGAAGCAGAAGATATAAAGAAGAGGTGACAAGAATACACAGAAGAACTATGCAAAAAATATTTTCATGACCCAGATAACCATGATGGCGTGATCACTCACCTAGAGCCAGATATCCTAGAATGCGAAGTCAAGTGGGCCTTAGGAAGCATCACTAGGATCAAAGCTAGTGGAGGTGATGGAATTCCTGTTGGAATTCCATTTGGAATGAAGCTATTCCAAATCCTAAAAGATGATGCTGTGAAAGTGCTTCACTCAATATGCCTGAAAATCTGGAGAACTCAGCAGTGGCCACAGGACTGGAAAAGGTCAATTTTCATTCCAATCCCAAAGAAAGGCAATGCCAAAGAATGTTCAAGCTACAGCACAATTGCACTCATCTCACATGCTAGAAATGTAATGCTCAAAATTCCCCAAACCAAGCTTCAATAGTATATGAATCGTGAAGTTCCAAATGTTCAAGCTGGATTTAGAAAAGGCAGAGGAAGCAGAGATCAAATTGCCAACATCTGCTGAATTATTGAAAAACAAGAGAGTTTCAGAAAAATACCTACTTTATTGACTATGCCAACGCCTTTGACTGTGTGGATCACAACAAACTGGAAAATTCTGAAAGAGATGGGAATACCAGACCACCTGATGTACCTCCTGAGAAATGTCTATGCAGGTCAAGAAGCAACAGTTAGAACTTGACATAGAACAAAGCACTGGTTCCAAATAGGGAAAGGAGTACATCAGGGCTGTGTATTGTCACCCTGCTTGTTTAACTTATATGCAGAGTACATCATGTGAAATGCCAGGCTGAATGAAGCAGAAGCTGTAATCAAGATTGCCAGGAGAAATATCAATAACCTCAGATATGTAGATGACATCACCTTTATGGCAGAAAGTGAAGAAGAACTAAAGAGCCTCTTGATTAAAGTGAAAAAGGAGAGTGAAAGAGTTGGCTTAAAGCTCAATGTTCAAAAAATGAAGATCATGGCTTCTGGTCCCATCACTTTATGGCAAATAGATGGGGAAACAATGGAAACACCGACAGACTTTATATTGGGGGGCTCCAAAATCACTACACACTGCACCCATGAAATTAAAAGACACTTGCTCCTTGGAAGAAAAGCTATGAGTAAACTAGACAGCATATTAAAAAGCAGAGACATTACTTTTTGAACAAAGGTCCATCTAGTAAAAGCTATGGTTTTTCCAGTAGTCATGTATGATGTGAGAGTTGGACTATAAAGAAAATAGAGCACTGAAGAATTGATGCTTTTGAACTGTGGTGTTGGAGAAGACTCTTGAGAGTCCCTTGGACTGCAAGGAGATCAAACCAGTCCATCCTAAAGGAGATCAGTCCTGAATATTCATTGGAAGGACTGATGCTGAAGGTGAAACTCCAATCCTTTGACCTGATGCGAAGAACTGACTCGTTTGAAAAGACCATGATGTGGGAAAGATTGAAGGCAGAAGGAGAAGAGGATGACAGAGGTAGAGATGTTTGGATGGCATCACTGACACAATGGATATGAGTTTGAGTAGACTCTGGGAGTTGGTGATGGACAGGGAGGCCTGGTGTGCTGCAGTCCATGGGGTCTCAAAAAGCCGGACACGACTGAGCAACTGAACTGAACTGATATTGATTCCTGCATAAACTTCACTGAAGACACTAATCTAATCTTACAGGTAACCAGTGGAGGTTATCTATGGATGATAGCAGTGGACTTCTTAGATAGTAAACCATTCAGCCAGTAGAATAGAGATCAACTCAAATTAGTGATTCTCAAATTCAGCATTCATCAGAATCATGTGGAGATCTTGTTAAAAACACAGACTGCTGGTACTCACACCCTGAGTTTCACAATCAATAGGCCTGGGGGTGGGTCTTGGGCCTTGTCTTTCTATCACGTGTGATGTTGATGCCCCATTTTTGAGGATCACAGTCTGAGAACCATTGAACTGGCAGAGTCAGATGTTGGAGTTACTGTGAAAATATGATGGGAAGATGACAGATAAAATGAAAGCAAGAGCAAAGTAACAAGAGAAGCAATAGTAGACATTTTTTTGTCTACTAAAATAGAGACATCTTTTTGTGGTTGCATTATGAGAATTTCATAATATCAGATGTTAGAGGTGAGAGAAGATTTGAAAGTGACAACGGAATATCTTCTTTGGATAGGTAACTGCCCCATTAACCACGATGAAGTCTATAGAGGATGGAGCAGGGTTAAGAATGAGTGGAGAAAGTCTTAAGGGAAGAGAAGGAATTTAGTTTATGATATTGCATTTCTCAAGTCCCTGAAGGCATGCAAATTCGATATATCCAGTCAACCACTAAAATTCAGCTCTGGATCTTAGAACAGTGCTAATCTCTGAAGAGAGTAATTGAGAATAGGCAGAGTACTTATGGAATGGAAGCCAATGGATAAAGTGATCATCCAGGAAGAGTATTTTGCATGAAAAAAGGCAAAGAACTAAGAGTAGAATCCTGAAATGCCCTAATAATTAGATACATGAAGAGGATGTTGAGAAACCAGAATAGGACAATAAAAATGATTAAAGAGCAGAAGAACTAGCAAAGATATGTATCAGGAAATTAAAAAAGGAGACATTTAAAAACCAGGGTGTCAAAAATGTTAAAAATCAATGGTGTCAAATACTTTAAAGAGATCAACATGACCAGGGCTTAACACAGGCCTGTAATAATTAAGTGCATCCATAACTTTATTTAGGGCTTCCCTGATAATTCAGTTGGTAAAGTTGCAATTCAGTTGCAATCAGTTGCAATCCACCTGGTTCGATTGCTGGGTCGAGAAGATCCACTGGAGAAGTATTCTTGGGCTTCCCTTGTGGCTCAGCTGGTAGAGAATCTGCCTGCAATGTGGGAGACCTGGGTTCAGTCCCTGGGTTGGGAAGATCCCCTGGGGGAGGGAAAGACTACCCACTCCAGTATTCTGGCCTAGAGAATTCCATGGACTGTATAGTCCATGGGGTCGCAGAGAGTCAGACCCAACTGAGTGACTTTCACTTCACTTCATCACTTTATTTAGCCAGGCCCTAAAACACCTGTTGAATACATTGTTGGCACAAGTCTTTTATCCTCATCCTTAAATTAATCATGGGAATCTTCTTAGCCACCAGGTTCATTTTTTAAAGCTGAAATCACCCTTGAGGATTTAGTCATCTTGCAATTATAGGCACCAGTGAGGTTGTCTTATTCCTTTGGCAAAGGGAGGGATAGTGAAAACTGAGATGAGTCTAAACCTTTACTTGACAGCACTTCAAAGATGACTAGAATCTGGAACTGAAAGCATGCTGCTCTGAGATCCACAGTTGCTTATGTACAAAGGGTCATTGCACAGGCCACACTCTGGCTCATGTTTTAGAAATTCTTCCCAGTCACTTGATACAAAATCTATATCCCTACTTCTATTCTCAGGCCCAATATGAGCCCTAAACTCTAAGTTGAATCTATGACTTTTGTTCAATATATATATGAATCTATATATGACTCTATATTCCCAAATGTGTTTATCTCTACTGGGACTACCACTTAGCCCAACCAGTCAACATGGTTTTTCAAGTCAGACTTCAGAGAATTGCTAAGGTCATCTCAGGTCATCTACAAACTACATCTGACCTCCACCTTTCTTTTCCCAGATGATCCTATCTAAACCTAACCCCTATCTGCTTCTTGCTCTCAGCAAGTGATGCCCCTGTCTTGCTCAGGCAGGTGAAGCTACCAAGTATGGATGCTATGGGCACATAGTTTCATTAGAGAAAGAAGCCAAACAGATTTAAGCAGATCAAGCTAAGCCTTCATGACCATGAATGAGAGATGATGTGTCTTGTTCTTTTTGTTTGTTCTTGAAAGGATCCATTTGGGAAACTTCTTTCACTTCATTATAATTGAAAGACAAAACTATTTTCTCTTGGACCGTTATCAACAAATTGTGGTTTGAGTTATATGCATGTTTTCTTGATTTAAAAAAAAAAGAAAAGGAAAAACAAATGATAAATAAATGAGAAGGTATAGACTGGTTGTCAGAAATCATCATAGTCCTTTATAATTTTCAATCAAAACTATGTTAATGTAACAGAAACGCTCCCCAAATAGTCACTAATTACAAAAGAACAAATAAAGAGTACGTGATGCTAGGTTTAAGAACCTTGGTCCAGTTATTGTAAAGAACCTGAACTGTGTATACCTTTATTTTCTCACATCCACAATGAAGAGAAATTCATGTATGAGTACCTCATGTCATTCTTCAGTTATATATTAATTTATAAATGTTCAGTAGTCATTTTATGGAAGTGTAGATGAAAAAAAATTCTGAACTTGATCTCTATTTTATCCTTGTCTCTGTTATTAGAGACTGAATATGAGCAACACCTGCTCCATAAATAACTCCCTGATTCATCTGAACAACAACAAAAAAAGAAGTTCAGCAAAATAGTTGACTGCTTTAGGATACAGATGGCATCTGTCATTTAAATTACTTAAGTTATTTAAATTGAGTAGCAAAAATATATGATAAATCTTTTTCAGACAAATACAGCAAAGAAATCTGGAATAACATCGAAGACATCAGAAGCTGTTTTTAGGCCTTCAAGATTTTCTTTTATTTAGGGGTAAACTATTGTGTCTGTCCCTCTCTCTCTCTCTCTCTCTTATTTTATTTTTTCTTTCTCTCATGAATCCCATCTGCTTGTAAGTGTCATTGCTGGAGTTGCAAGGAAACACTTTTGCTTAGTACTGAAAAGGTCTAATGTTTGAGACCCTGAATGCAAAACTTCTGATAAAAATAAACTTCAAGGTCTCCAAATACTCTGATCAGATCAACTGTATGATCCCAGAGTAGGTTGCTTAAATCTTCTTGGCTAAGCTTGAGAGTGCAAAGCTTAATACCCACAGGCTTGCAATCTTTTTGAATGTGATTATAATTCAGCACCAGCTTTGCATCCTGGATAAAGGTTTCCCTTGAACACAAAGTATGTTACATGCCTGTGTGCTAGTGATCAAAATACTCAGAGGATTATGGCACTTGCTGTTCTTAAACCTCCAAAATGGTGTTAAAATGCTCCATCCAATCAGCTAAGCTGTAAATTAAATTTTTGTAGATTGAAGACATAATTTTATTTCATATGCCAGAAACTCATTTCAACCCTAGCATTTCTGTTAGCACGTTGCATCCAGCAGCATAACTCAAGAGGTTTAATGAAAGTTTAAAAACAATCTGTTGCAGATTTTGTGCCTAATTTATTTTTAATTGCAAATTGTACAACACATTATTGCCTGTGAAAATAGAAATTTAATTTTCTTCCTTTTTTTTTTTTATAACTCTCATGCAAACTCAGATAGGAAACGAGTTTTAACATGCTGTTTTCTGGGTTTTATTTTTTTGTTTTTAGATCCTTGATGTGACGTCTTTGGAAAATATAGCTCATGTCCCTATCATTATCCTTCAAACACACTTTCATGGTTTCAGAATGCACTATTTGAGATTTCTCTAAGAAGTCTGCATTGACACAATGGTTGCAATTGTTTAACATGCGCTGTGGTTACAGTGTCTCTCTTTTCCACGTGAAAATCTGATAGTTTATTCCTGCTAACAGTGTTCATCTTCATATTTAGATCATGAAGCTTTATTGGTGATGGGGAAAAGCACACACAAAATAGCTTTCATTGTAAGGACAGCTGGATAGTTTGTGAAAATTAGATGTGCTATCATGGTTTCTAATAGGAGAAGAAATAGCCTCTTACTGTGCAGTTTGCTTCTTTACTATGACCTTTAATTTTTGTAATCAGTCTTAGGAATGCAGCGAATGAAAAATCAACACAAGTGCTCATTCTGATCTTTGGGAAAGTTTTGTCACACTCGGCTGCATCTGGTAGTTTGACTTTGGACAGAATCTGAAATGAAGCTTAATGTGAGTGCTATCAAGTGATTCTAGGAAAATGTCAGAATACAAGAGAAGAAAACAAAGGTCTTCTGTGCTGGATTTGCATTCCCTTCTGAAATCTTTGGCACTTGATATCAGAGAGGGAGTTGTGTTATTTATTTTCAATATCCTGCCTTTCTCTTCTTCCCTGTCCGTAGAGAGGGGCCATCAGCTTGCTCCCCACAGCTCTTCCCTCCCCGTGCTGGGGCATTGTGTCCACCCGGCCAGCTGCCTTCAGAGCTGGTGATGAGATGAGAGCTGTGTCTTGCTGGAGAGGGGTGGGTGGGGTGTCCTGACTAGGTCTCCCTGCCTGCCACAAACTTCTTGTTGCTTCCACAAGGCTCAGCTTCCAGGGATGGCCAGATCAGTGTGATACCCGGTCTCACGTGTGCTCCTCTGAGCAGGGTCCCTGCAAGGAACACTTGTTGTGAGTGAGTACCTTGACCTTGACCTCGTATAAAACACCAGAGTTCAAGTTCAGGTAGGACTTGCCCCTGGGTTGGTGGAGCCGGACTTATGGTGTAACATTTTGAGCACTTGAACAGCATTACAGCTAAAAAAAATTAACCTCAAATTAAGTGGGAAAATGGTCAGGACAACTATTTGTCAATAAACTTCAAGTATAAAGTATAATAATCTTTCTAAACTTAAGAATGTTAATCATTGTAAAACAGCATATTCCCATAGAACACATCTGATTCGTTTAAACTTACACAGCTGTTTCTTTGAGACATTTTATGTTTCTATTTTAATTTTTCAGAATAGCCTGCAATATGATGGTAACATTTCTCCTTTCATGCACCACTTGCCCTTAAAGGAAAATTACACTGTTTAAATTATTATTTCTTAAAGTATTTGTTTCCTTCTTTGACATATTAGTTCTGATCAGAGCAAAATATTAATGTAAATTATTCTTAATGAAGTAAATAAATATAGAAATTCCAAATGAATTAGGTCTTTGTGATATACAAGAAAAACTTATCATCTGTTGTATTTGTGTAGCGTTAAGTACAAGTATGTTTGAAAGAGATTTGATGGAATGGGCCAGACATCCCAAAGAAAGTTTGGATGGATGCTATTTATTGACCAAATCTACAGAAGAATGCATGAATTGATGGAATCAGTTGCAGTACGTTTTTAGAATGTAGTGATGTACAGGTTAGGCTAATAAAACTGATGCCTGCATATATAGAAATCATTGTAGAGAAATACAGTGATTATTACTAGGACATAAACTTGTACCTATTTTTATAAACTCCTGTCAGAGAGTGAAAGACAGGTTTCCAAAAGGAAATTGCTTCTCCCGCTTTCTCTCCTTGCTATTTCCACAGGTCAGAGAGCTATGGATAAAAAGAGTAAAGCCAAAAGATCCTTTGGTGGAAGTTTTGCTGATGGGTGTGAAGACAGCTTGAATTTCCACTAGTCTCAGTTCTTTCCAGATAGATCTGTGCTAATTCTTAATTCTTTGCTTATTAAGGGGACGCCTGTCTTTTTCTCTATATGTATGATAAGCTCAGTGTAGCCTTGAAATATGTTCAATGCATGACACTAGGTGCATGCACACACGCATGCACACACAGACACACACACACACACAGACACACACACACACACACTGACCCTTGCTGGGGTAGAGATTCCACTAGAGCGTTCGTAAGCTTTGGAGTTTCAGCAATCTGCTGAAAACGAATATCTTCCTTTTAATCAGAATCTTCAAAATGTGATCAATCTTTAACTCAGGTCAGGAGATGGACTTGAATATACCTACCTTTTTATTTATAACTTTACAACTGTAATTTATTTCTGAAAACTATTCATTGAGTTAAAAAAGCTGTTAGATGAAAAACAGTATTTTCCCTTAATTTGTTTGTATGATCCATTTCATTGAAATTCAAGATCCATTTCATTGAAATTCAAGACACTCAAAGTTGTTCAGTTTAAAATATATGTCCACTGAAAATGAAAACAAGTTTTTACTAGTAAACAAATTTGAACATAAGTATAGTTTGTATATGAAAGGTAATCTAATGAAAGATTATTGCAGTTTTACAAAATGTTAAACTCTTTTAGAGCTTATGAATTTCTTAAATTCAAACTAAACTTAAAAAATAAAGTTGTAGTCACAGAGTGGTTAGATGGTATTTTTTTTAATATAATTGACTTACAATAGTATGTTAGTTTCAGATGCACAGCATAATGATTTGACATTTGTACACATTATGAAAGATCAGCACTGTAAGTCTAGCAGCCTTTGTCCCCGTGCAAGCTTATTGCAATATTATTGACCACATTCCTTATGCTGTATATTACATCGTTGTAACTTATTTATTATATAACCAGAGGTTTGTACCTCTTAACCCCCTTCATGTTTCACCACCACTACCCTTCTCCTCCTTAGCCACAGCTCATTTATTTTCTATTATCTATGAGTCTGCTTTTATTTTGTTTTGTTTGTTTTGCTTTTGTTGATATAAAGTTAGTGAAATTTAAACCAAGTGATGCTCATTTGAAAATTGTATATTTAAGGTGCATGTGTTTCCATATTGAGTATATTACCAATGTGCAATTCTAAGTTGTATATATATACACACACACACACATATACATATATAAAATAAAACTGTAGTCGAGAGGAACATCATGAGGATGAAATAAAGGCAAATTATGAAACACTTGAAAATAGAATATGCATGTGAACCTGAAGAACTGAAAAATCTTACTATTTGTCTCTCTCTAAAATGACCTGTGCAGCTGCTGCTATGATGCTCAATCACTTCAGTCATGTCTGACTCTTTGGGACCCCATGGATAGTGGCCTACCAGGCTCCTCTGTGCATAGGATTCTCCAAGCAAGAATACTGGAGTGGGTTGCCATGCCCTCCTGCAGGGGATCTTCCCAACTCAAAGACTGAATTGTTGTCTCCTGTGTCTCCTGCACTGGCAGGCGGATTCTTTACCTCTGAACCACCAGGACCTGTGCAGATCAAATCCTTTTGGGTTCATTCAAACACAGTGTATATGTGTGTGCCTCATAGATGAGTGCATTGTGGAAAAGACAAAGTTTCTGCCCAAGTATCTGTAAGAGCCTGGCCATCCTTTTTAAATACTGAGGCCAAAAATGAGAAAGATGGTGAAAAATATTTTTCACTTATCTACACTCCTGGATTATATACTATCTTTGAGTATAAAGTGTTCATCAGTGAAACACATATACATTGAATATCTAACTTGGGTCCAGTACTCTACCTGATGCTGGGTACAGAGATAAAAGATTCAGACATATTCTATGATCTTATAGGATATACTCTTATAGCTAAATATGTACATATATTCATCATAATTCTTTTCACTGTGTTACTTTACATCAATCAGTGATCACTTTAACCAATGTAATCAGATTACCTGGCCTAGCCTCATTCATTCAATGTTAATTATTTCCCCATTATATACTATGTGATATAATGCAGTGAGATTTCATAATTTTTTTCTCTTGATATCGTGTCTTACACAAAACAACAGGGTGGGAGAGGCAGAGGCGAATAAAATAAAATCCATGAACAGAAAGCTGATTTGTATTAGCACTTTCACAATATAATCAGTATTTTATAAATACATGTGTGTACACAGACTAAACCAATAGGAAAAGTGTCATGTGTTTTTGAGTCCAACTCTTTGATATTAAGCTACATCAGCCTATAAATCTTTCTTTCTGTTCTAACTAATCAGCATTCTGATAACTTATTATTTGTTTAAGATTACTTTTTAAAGATTTCATTCATCATTATGATATTCTACTGGCAGCTTACTCAATAAATGTGTCCTACAGATTTCATGATCTATACTTACAGATATGTGATAAAGATAACAAATACACTAGTTCTTCAGAGGTGCAGTGCCAAGACATGTCTAAAGATGTGACTTTATGTTTGATATTGCCCCTAGTTCATTGAAACTTTGGACAAGTCATTTTAGACATGCTGATCCTTAGGGGACTTAGGATAATATTCCTCACTTGCTCAGCCATGTCCAACTCTTTGCAACCCCATGAACTGTACCACACAGAGTTCCCTGTCCTTTACTGTCTCCCAGAATTTGCTCAAACCCATGTCCATTGTTTCAAAGATGTCATCCAACCATCTCATCCTCTGTTGCCCCCATCTCCTGTTCTCGATCTTTCCAAGCATCAGGGTCTTTTCCAATGAGTCAGCTCTTTGCCCATGTATTGAAGCTTCAGCTTCAGCATCAGTTCTTCCAATGAATATTCATTGTTGACTTCCTTGCTGTCCAAGGAACTCTCAAGAGTTTTCCCCAGCACCATAGTTTGAAATCATCAGTTCCTCAGCACTCAGCCTTCTTTATGGTCCAATTGTTTGCCACCCCATGGACTGTAGCCAGCCAGGCTCCTTTGTTCATGGAATTCTCAAGGCAAGAATACTGGAGTGGGTAGCCATTCCCTTCTCCAGGGAATCTTTTTGACCCAGGGATTGAACTCGGGTCTCCCACATTGCAGGCAGATTCTTTACTGTCTAAGCCACCAGAGAAGCCTGGGATAATATAAGGAGTTCAAACTGTGGCCCTCAACATAGCTTGCCTAACAAGGAATGACCAGGAATGCATAGGGGTTTCAAAGACTGCAGTTCCTTTCCAGAATTGCTTGAGATACAGTTTCTGGGTGAATAGATAAAAATACAAGTGCGGAAAACTTTCTTTTATTTCCAGATCACATTCACATCACCAGTAATTTGAATTGTACCTTGGCTTTTTAAACATAGCTTCAAAGGTATAGTTTGTGAGTTATGCAAAGAAAATAAAACATGGTTCTTTCCATTAACAAAGTGAAAACCTGAGTAGAGAAAATCTCAACCTGAGATAAGGAACAAGACCAGGCATTATGTAAGCAGTCAATGTGTACTATCAACTGAACTTGAGTTATGAGGAAAAAAGGGTGGTCTTGGAGATAGACACTTCTCATCCTAGAGCTTGCCCTTTATAAGCTGTTAACAAAATGCTACATGAACCCCAATTATGTTACCTGTAGAATGTGTTGAAGAACATATGCACTAAAAGGAAGACATTGATCTTGCGTGTCCTCAGCCTTCAATGGCTTGGAGCAGGGTTCGGGTTCCCAGCCAGAAATTGAGTCTGGGTCATGGCGGTGAGAGCACCAAATCCTAGCCACTAGGTCAGCTCAGTTCAGTTCAGTCACTCAGTTGTGTCCGACTCTTTGCAACCCCATCGACTGTACCACTCCAAGCTTCCCTGTCCATCACCAATTCCTGGAGGACCCTGGCCCTTCGACTTTGCAGAAAATAATTCCCACAAAGACAGAATGTAGTGAAGCAAGTATTTATGTAGTGAAGCAAGTTACATATTTATTAGGAGGAAAAGAGTCCAGTACCTGTGGATAGACACATGGGTGGTCTCGGGGAGAGTCGCAGAGTTGCACCCTCATGGCAGTTTGAATTACTTTTATGGAGCACTTCTGGGTTTTTTTGACCAATCAGTTTGATTTTCCTCGTTCATAGTCCATATATGGGGCTTCCCTTTTAGCTCAGTCGGTAAAGAATCTGCCTGCAGTGCAGGAGAACTGGGTTCGATTCCTGGGTCAGGAAGATCCCCTGGGGAAGGAAATGGCAGCCCACTCCAGTATGCTTGCCTGGAGAACCTCATGGACAGAGGAGCCTGGCAGGCTCCATGGGGTCGCAAGAGTCGAACAAAACTCAGCGACTCAGTTTTTCTTCTAGTCCATATATGGTATATCTCAGGACCCTTCCATGTGTGTTCACAAATCTCTTAGGCAAAATGGATCCAGTCAAAAAGGCCTACAAGTAAAGCATTCCTTGACTTCCCCTTTGACTGCCCAAGTGTCTGTCTGTGCACGTGTGGTCAGGGAGGTCTGCTGACTTTGGGAAGGAGAAATATGTGGTCTGGGCAGGGCCGGACCTCCTCCCTTAATTGTCCTGCTATTCTCTTCGAGTTTCAGTCCATAGGGAACGAATCTCCAATCACTTTACGCTAGGAGGGGGGCTTCTTCCTCCTGCCTCAGTATGTGAATTTGAAGGGAGAATTTAGGTACTTAAGTAGTGTCCCCAAGTAGTTGATTCTAAACAATCATTCATTTCTCTTCCATACTTTCTCTTTTATCATCTTTCTCTTTTAAGTAAATGGGATGATCATGGATCAGCTGTGTCTGACAAAGATCTATCTTGAGAATAAAATGTAATCATAGACGTGAAAACCTTGAATGTTGTTGAGATTTAAGTATTGGTGAGGTGTTATTTCTGGTAATAGATTTTCTGAACTCATAGTGTCAAAAGGCCTTACCAAGAAGCAGAATTGTATTCCCAGAGACTTTATAAATAATCACAGAAATGACAGGAGTATAAAGAACTACCACTTGAATATGGGTTCCAGCTCATGTTCATCTCTATATTCAAGAGAACCACTTTTGCCTCAGATAGAGTCTGTGGATGGGGATGCTATTAGCAAAGATAACACCAGCCTGGATTCATGAGAGCATCAGAACCCTAACCCCACTGCATTAGACACATAATACAGATAACAATGTGTTTAGAGGCTAGAATGTATGGAGGAAGTGTGTGCCTAGTAGAGGCTCTGTTTATCATATACAGAGACCTGATTTTGAACCTGAACTTGCACCCAAGTTCTCTTTCCACCACATACTCTATGATCTCAGTCATGGTACCCAGCTTCTCTAAGGGGTTAATTCCCGCATTTGTAACGCGGGACTAATCATCATGCTTCCTGCATGGACTGCTTGGAGGGTAAAGTGAACGTGTGGCACATGATAAGGGTTCAGTGAAGCTGGGCCATTTTCCTTAGCCCTAAGTATGTGACTATATGATCATCTTTTGTGCATTTATTAGAGAGATAAGTGAGTAACTCTAATCGAAAGGATAGAGGTGGTGGGGTGTGCTTCCTATCTCCTAAAGCCCTGGGAAGGAGGTTGCTCTTTGAAGAGCATGACTAGACTGTGAGAGAGGTTTGAGGTCATCCTCAAGTAGGAACTAAGCTGAAAGTGGAAGGAATACTTGGTAGACAAAGACAAAAATTTTAAAAAAAGCTGTGCGAGATTTAGGGAGGCCAGTAAGACTTAGTAGTGAGCGAAAGAGGTGACGCAACAGTATGTAGACCATACAAATACACGTCAGGACTCATATTTCTCTCTCAGATTATCTGTCCTGTCTACTTGAAATAACTCTCTTATATTAAAACACATAACATAACACAGTGACCAAACACTTGAGTGTTTGGTAAACACTAAATAAACACGTATTATTTTACCCGCTGTGACTAGGTCTGAATGACCTCAAGATCTGCTGTCACCTCCTTGCTTACTTTGCTAAAACGTGTGAAAATATCTTACATTGACCTCTAAAAATTTGGTAGGCAACAGGGACCAATTTAAATAAGATACTTGTGTGAAGAATTTAGTCTCATCATCCCTTTTTTTCTTACTGGGTAAAATGAATGAAATAATAAAAATCTATTCTGTAAGAAAATGTGATATATACATACCTATGATTTGTTTAGATCACTTGGGCTAAACACAAAAGACTCTATTTCATAAAGTCCATTACAGAGACTGCTATAGCAAAGTATGAAATGAATGAAGGAGCAGGCAAATATTGAAGTTGGTATTTTAGAAAGAGTATATATATATATATATATATATAGGTGAGGGGATATTTGTTGTTGCTGAGAATTAAAAAGAAAGCGATCTGAAATGTGGTTTTATAATCACTGACTTTAAGTGTTTATCTTTAATTAGGCCCAACACAAACTAAATGATGATAGTGGGTTGATGGATTTCCCTGTTAGATTTCTAAGCCGTTTAAATATAGGTAGTTACTGTAATTATATATTTACTATCCCATTTTTGCAGCTTTCCGAGTGACAAAAATTCAGCAGCCCCCCGTCATGAGTTTGAGATGTTAAACTGTCCTAAACATTGGCAGTGCCGTGATAGCTGAACGCGAGCAGCACACGCTTCATACATTGTCACACGAGGCTAATTTTGGCTGCTGTAAATGAGTGGTTTCTAGGAGAGAAACCAACGTGGCGGAAGGAAGAGGTGTGAAGCCGCCTGGTGACAGTCTCGGTCTGTGATACGACGCTGTTTTATTAGTATCTTATGAGATCTAAAGCAGTTTTGCCTGGCTTTTGTGTCTGCACTCATCATTTGACTGTGTAAGTTGACCCAAGAGCAGTGCTATGAGCAAGACCCTGCCTTTGCATAGTATTTGTTCTGAAAATATGGATTAGACATGAGCATTACAAACAGGACTTGTCAGAGGAGAACCACAGAGACATTTTGCTAAATCAAAGATCCATCCCTTCACAAAATAGACTTATATTTTATAGTTAATGATTTGTCTCAAGATCTGATAAGTATTTTTCAAATATACAGTTGATATTAAAGGAGAGGCATTGAATATTCTGCCACACTAGGTCCTTTGTGAAATCTGTACATGGGATCTGCACAACTTACCTGAAAACTATATTTCAGTATTCAATTTGCTCTGTTTTTTTTTTTTTCCAAGCAGAATTAGTTTCAAGAAGTATTTTTGTTCATTTATTATTGGAAAAGACCTTACTCGCTTATTCAAGCGAGAAAATTACCCCCAAAGCTTGCAAGATTTATAACGCTTAAGGAAAAAAAAAGGCAATTCAAAACCTAATGAGACACTTTAGGCCTCATTTACATCTCTAACCTGACCCATTTTCTGCAAAATGTTTTTGTTGGTAATTTACATACTAAAAGCTAGTTATTTATCCATCCCTAACCAAAAAGTTGATGAGATTACTAAAACAACAGTGAAGTTAGCATTACCCTAAAAGCTAACCATGGCTGTTTCTAGAAGGTTGACTACTGAGTCATTTATTTAGCTGTAATTTCCATTACTGACTGGCAGTGCATCCAGATTCTGAAAGGATGACATGAAAGCTCAAATATAGCTTTGTCACACTCACTTTATTAGCAGAAGTCTTTCCAGGAATGCATACTCTGGAAATAAAGTGTATTAAAGTGCTCTGTGTGTGGATACACATGTATCTACCCAGGACAATAAATAATGCGGTGCAGTGCATTCTCTAAAACAAACTTCAGTATCGTATTTTTCTTTGAATGCCAAAATCCTTTGTGTATGTTCAGAGACTAAAATTGTATTGATGTAGTTCTTACTTTTTAGCAATGTTTAATTCCTGATATTTGGAGAGAAAAAGACTACAAGGAGGAGGTGAAGTGTATAGTAGCTGAGAGAGCTATTTCTCACTATCTTCAGGAATATTTATATTTTTTCATGGTGAAAAATAAGCATCCATAAATATGTAGTATTAGTACTAAGTTGCTTCAGTCATGTCTGACTCTATGGAGACCCTATGGACCACAGCCCGGCAGGCTACTCTGTCCAGCGGATTCTCCAGGCAAAAATATTGCAGTGGGTTGATGTGTCCTTCTCCAGGGAATCTTCTTGACCCAGGGATCAAACCCATGTCTCTTGTATCTATATAGTTTATATATATATATATATATAATATTTTTATTAAATATGGTGGTGGTTTAGTTGCTAAGTCATGTCTGACTCTTACAACCCCATTGACCGTAGCCTCTCAGGCTCCTCTGTGCATGGGATTCTCCCCTGTGCCATTTTCTTCTCCACGGGATCTTCCCAACCCGGGAATTGAACCCTGGTCTCCTGCATTGCAGGAAGATTATTTTACCAACTTAGCTACAAGGGAAGCCCTGTATTAAATGTAGATTTGTCTTTTTATTAAAACATTTCTATTTTCCATTTTATATATTTGTATTTCAGTATTTAGTATTTGTATTATACATAAATGCTATATATTTTATTATGTTTATGTTATATATGTTACAAATATATATAGTAATATCACCATTTGTTGGTAATTGTTACCTTGATAACTTAGTAACTTGGCTCATATTCATAATATAGTCATCTATGAAATATGAACTATTGATCAATCAATAATTTCAGTTCAGTTCAGTTGCTCAGTCATGTCCAACTCTTTGCAGTTCCATGGACTGCAGCATACCAGGTTTTCCTGTTCATTACCAACTTCCAGAGCTTGCTCAAACTCATATCCATTGTGTCAGTGATGCCATCCAACCAACTCATCCTCTGTTGTCCCCTTCTGCTCCTGCCTTCAGTCTTTCCCAGCATCAGAGTCTTTTCCAATGAGTCAACTCTTCGCATGAGGTGGCCAAAGTACTGGACTTTCAGCTTTAGCATCATTCCTTCCAAAGAAATCCCAGGGCTGATCTCCTTCAGAATGGACTGGTTGGATCTCCTTGCAGTCCAAGGGACTCTCAACGATCTTCTCCAACATCACGGTTCAAAAGCACCAATTCTTCAGTGCTCTGCTTTCTTTATAGTCCAACTCTCACATCCATACATGACTACTGGAAAAACCATAGCTTTGACAAGATGGACCTTTGTTGGCAAAGTAATGTCTCTGCTTTTTAATATGCTGTCTAGGTTTGTCATAACTTTTCTTCTAGGGAGCAAGCGTCTTTTAATTTTTTGGCTGCAGTCATCATCTGCAGTGATTTTGGACCCCCAAAATAAAGTCTGTCACTGTTTCCATTGTTTCCCCATCTATTTGTCATGAAGTGATGGGGTCAGAGTTGGATACTAGTTGGGCAACAGTTCAAAGTCACCTTCCAAGACCTTCAAGACTATCCTCTGAATTGTAACATGTCTACCTCCTAGTTTGAACCCCCTGTCTACCTGGCATAAACCAAATCCCACCAGAATCCAGAGGTGGAGAGCACATAATACATCTGTGCAGTCATTGCTCATTGCTCAAGTACTTTTGTGTGTGTGTGTGTGTGTGTGTGTGTGACTGTGGCATGCAGTTTGTGGAATCTTAGATCCCAAACAGGGGACTGAATCTGAGCCCTCTGCAGTGAGAGCACAGCCCTAACAACTGGACTGCCAGAGAATTCCCAGGAATTTGTAAACACACTGCATTGTGTGTTCCTTGATGAAATCCGGTCCTTTGGGGGCAGTGTTCAATCTGATTTTAGTTTCATTCAGCATCTCCTCCAAACCTTCCTGCCTAGATCAGTGTAGCTTTTCACTGTGGTCAGGACAAGTCTGGTACCAAAGAAAGTCCCAAATTCAACTCCTGCTGGTGACCTTGGAGCCCACAGTCTGCATCTGGGCTATCCGAGACAGCTGCGGGACTGTGTTCCCTGGACAAAGGTGGCTCTATTTCTTTCCTATTTAATTTTAGTTCACTCAGTAATGAGTATCAGATTGTATTTGTTTTTAGAAATTCTGTTTGCTCTTGTATTCTTCCTGTTAGTAGAGGCTTTACAAGTGGATACACAATTGATTACAAGCAGGAAAAAAAAATAATCCTTGGCAAATGTAACTACTAAAAACTCATCTGCAAAGTAAATTGCCATTTATCAGAACTTATTATCTTATGACACAGATCAGATGAGATCAGTCGCTCAGTCGTGTCTGACTCTTTGCGACCCCATGAATCGCAGCATGCCAGGCCTCCCTGTCCATCACCAACTCCCAGAGTTCACTCAGACTCACGTCCATTAAGTCAGTGATGCCATCCAGCCATCTCATCTTCTGTTGTCCCCTTCTCCTCTTGCCCTCAATCCCTCCCAGCATCAGAATCTTTTCCAATGAGTCAACTCTTCACATGAGGTGGCCAAAGGACTGGATTTTCAGCTTTAGCATCATTCCTTCCAAAGAAATCCCAGGGCTGATCTTCTTCAGAATGGACTGGTTGGATCTCCTTGCAGTCCAACGGACTCTCAAGAGTCTTCTCCAACACCACAGTTCAAAAGCATCAATTCTTTGGCACTCAGCCTTCTTCACAGTCCAACTCTCACATCCATACATGACCACAGGAAAAACCATAGCCTTGACTAGACAAACCTTTGTGGGCAAAGTAATGTCTCTGCTTTTCAATATGCTCTCTAGGTTGGTCATAACTTTCCTTCCAAGGAGTAAGCATCTTTTAATTTCATGGCTGCAGTCACCATCTGCAGTGATTTTGGAGCCCAGAAAAATAAAGTCTGACACTGTTTCCCCATCTATTTCCCATGAAGTGATGGGACCGGATGCCATGCTCTTTGTTTTCTGAATGTTGAGCTTTAAGCCAACTTTTTCGCTCTCCACTTTCACTTTCATCAAGAGGCTTTTGAGTTCCTCTTCACTTTCTGCCATAAGGGTGGTGTCATCTGCATATCTGAGGTTATTGATATTTCTCCCAGCAATCTTGATTCCAGTTTGTGTTTCTTCCAGTCCAGCGTTTCTCATGATGTACTCTGCATATAAGTTAAATAAATAGGGTGACAATATACAGCCTTGACGTACTCCTTTTCCTATTTGGAACCAGTCTGTTGTTCCATGTCCAGTTCTAACTCTTGCTTCCTGACCTGCATACAGATTTCTCAAGAGGCAGATCAGGTGGTCTGGTATTCCCGTCTCTTTCAGAATTATGACACGGAAGAATTATGATTTTTGTTCCCTATTTTGAGGCTGTCAAGCCTTGTTGGTGCTGATGCCACTGTCTTTGTGACTGTTGCCACCATCACAGTTTCAGCTACTGCTAAAGCTAGCTCTTGAGAAAAGCCATCTGAAGAGTTTGATTTCTCAGCTCTACTGAGTGGTCTGAAAACAGGCTGTGTTGTCCTTACCCTCTGCCTGTTGGTCTTTCAAAGACCATGTGGCAACTGATTGTTCAGTTTTCTACTCAGCTACTTGGAATGTCTTTGAAAAATGTCTCTAGTGCTGAAATTGTAATACTCAATGAATACTATATTTTCTATGAAAACATTTTATCTTGTCAAAGATTCTCAGCTACATGCTGCTAAACCATAAACACCATCTCCAGAGGTACTATCATATGCTAACGTCAGGCCACTTAGCAATGTATTTCTTTTTGCATCTTCTGAGGATTCTTGTGCTTGATCTGTGAAGACAGTGTTATTTAAGTGCCACAATTCCTATTCACTAATTTAAAAGATATTTCATGATGATCTGAAACTATTAAAGACATTGGTAGATATGAAATCAAAATATATTTAATTAGGGAGAAATATTTATGTCCTTCTTAACATTTCCCCCCAATTAAGTATATTTTAAGATTCCATGTCTACCACTCTCTTTTCAGTTATTTTTTCCAGAAATGTTGAGTGAATATTTACTATGTAATAGTTACGAATGAAACAACCATGATCCCTGACCTCATGAATCTTGGAGTCATGGGGAGGAAGTCAGACCGACCAAAAGACCACGGTATAATGACAAGTTGAGTTAATTTAGAGGAACATAATGTTCAGTGATGGAGAGAGGGTTATATTAATATTTAGATAGAGTGTTCAAGAAGGGTAGCTAGCAGGGGACATTCAGCTCAGGACTGAAAGATGATACAGAGCCAGCCATAGGGAAATCAATGGGGAAAGCATACCAGGGAGAAGATGGCTGTGTGGAAGATATTCCTGATGTAGTAAGGAGATCACTGTAACTAGGAATTGGAGGAAGGCTACTGTGGTTGGAGTGTGACGGTTTGTGTTGGAGAGATGCACAAAAGCAAGACTGGAGAGGTGGATGAGGAGAGACCGTGACCAAGCACGGGGTGCCATCGTCACCCGCGGACTGAATCTACAGCCCCGACTGTGGCCTCCACCCCAACTGTCATTGGTAGTACCGGTTCCTGAGTAAGCTTGTGGCATACAGGAAAACAGAAAGGAGCACGCACTTTCAGAGGAGAGGCCACCTCTGAAGAGAAAGGGAGGAGGAGCATCTGCCCTGAATTTGTTCATTTTCTTTTTCTTTTTTGTAAATTCATTAATGAGATAAGTCACGTCACTTTCCCTGTGGCAGAGAAATGAGTGGCAGAAGTTGCCTGGATTTGTATCCTAATGGAGTGCCCACAACACTCCTGTTGTCTCCCTCACTCTTCTGAGAGCAATCTATCATTTTATAAAGGAAAGTTCTTTTCTTTTCCATAAAGCTGAATTTCTTTCTGTGTGCTACCAAAATGCATAATGTATGTTGTTATTGAAAGTGAAAGTGTTAATCACTCAGCTGGGTCCAACCCTTTGTGACTCCATGGATGGTGTCCCACCAGACTTCTCTGTCCATGGAACTCTCCAGGCAAAAATACTGGAGTGGGTTGCCATTCCCTTCTCCAGGGATCTTTCTGACCTTGGATTGAACCCAGGTCTCCTGCTGTGCAGGCAGATTCTTTACTGTCTGAGCCGCCAGGGTGGTTCATGTTGTCATTGGGTTAGCCCAAAAAAGTTTGTTCAGGTATTTCCATAATATGCTACTGAAAAACCCAAATGAGCTTTTTGGCTAACTCAATATAAAGTGAACATGTTAGATATACCCAAGTTATACATGGTCAGACTAGACTTGAATACTATAACCTTTGAATACCCTAAGAAAATTAAATCTAGTGCCGAGAAGATCAGAACCAGAGTTTTGATTGATCTAATTAACTATAGTCAGCCATATGCTTCAGTGTTTTATTTGTATCATTAGTGAATGTTGTATACCTACAAATGCACAATTATATCATATTTATCCATTTATTCCTCTTTTTCAGAAAAAGTTTTAAAGCTCACGTAATTAAAATAAATGTTTTTGCATAATAATTACCACTAGAAATTGAATTTGTATCTGTGAATTGTTCACCTGCAGTCACAGTCATGGGTCCCTGTGTAAGGAATGCCTTCTCTCAACAGGCCAAGAACTATTTCCTAAGAAGAGCTGCTTCCCAGGGAGGCGAGGTGGCCCCCATCGCCCACAGGCAGAGCCGGAGGTCCGGGCTCAGGCTCGGCTGTCAGCTGGTCTACCTGAGGACCGTGCGGCCCCCGGGGAGGACACAGGAGTGGTGAGTACCCATGCGAGGCCGGGCGCTGTGATAGCCCTGTCTTCTGGAGAAACTTGTTTTCTGATTTTCCAGTCAATCCCGTCATTCTTTCAGACATAGCTTCTAAGAAACTGTCAAACATCTGCCTTTCCTTTTCACACTTTTTTCTGCACTCTGCCTATAGCTGTGGTAGTTCAGTAGGTAAATGACATCTCACCTCCTCTCTTTGCATACATGCGCAGTGCTGCAAATGCCAATTCATGAAAGAAAGAGAGAGAAAGAAAGAAAGAAGGAAGGAGGGAAAGAGAGGGAGGGAGGGAAGAACGAAGGAAAGAAGGAGAGAGAGAGAGAAATAAATCAGGCTGTTTTGTAAGTCTTTAAGTTCACGGTCATAGTTCTATTAACATCACTTAGAATTATACCAAATGTCCAGCTGCCGGGAGCCTTTGAAATCCAGTAATTATTTATGAGAATTTTATACAAAAAAGGTAGAAACCATAAAAGAGCTTTGGTTCATAAAACAGGAAAGACAAATGTTGCCAGGAAAAAAAAAATCTATAACAAATGTGGAGTAAACTCTGTGAATGAAAATCTGCTGTATGCTGGTGTGATCGTTAAATGGAAACCCAGGGTATTTGTGTATTTGTTTTGTTAATGAGCAAATCCTGCCCATGTACATAAAGGCAAGTTTATTCCCAAAGATATGGTACAGAAATATAACTTTTATTATTAGAATATTGTTGGGCATCATGATTGTGAACATATTATAAAGTAAATATATAGCTGCAGTTTTCTTTCTTTCTTTTAACCATGGTCTTTTGAAGTATTTTCATATGGAATTTCTGAGTTCTTCTAAGCTTAATTATAATTTTTGACCACTTTATGAACAAGAATTAGAAAACAGAAATCATAAAGAATTTCTATTTGCTGCATCGTATACCCTCTGAGTACTTGAATATTTTAAGGTCTCTGACTATTTTTAGAGAGAAATAATACCAGCATCTGATGCAGACAAAGATTGAAAGCAAGAATTCTATAGAACGTCTAAATGTCACAGGTGTTATTGGAATGCAAATGTACTTTTCTATATGTTTTATAGGTGTTATATATAGCAAGTGTTCGACACCATATTTTTGCACTTTTTTTTTGACTTTTTCACCTATTACCTTTCGCCAAATTACTAGAAACTAAAAATACCTGCCTGAAATTAAGAGCATGGATGCTTTGGCAAATAAAGACAGTGTGGGTTTTCTGCTGTCATTAAGATATATGCTATATATCATTTCTCAGTGGGCTGAACTAACTACTCACTGTGAGAAATCTTCCTGAGATGAGATTTCTGTCAACATAGGATAAATTTGACTTTGGAGACAAGGAATTTGTACAATCTCATTATTTAAAAAAAAAAAAAAAAAAGTAGAGAAAAGAGAAATAAAAGCATTATAAAAATTAGATTTCAATAAAAGCAGAGTCAAAAGTTAGAAAACACATATAATTAATGAAAGGATTCATTTTATTTGATATTTGAACCACAAAATTGAAGTCTTCACAGTCTTTCATGAACAAAACTTGGGTTTTGTGGAAATTAAGTGAAATTAAGAAATGATTTCCTTTCAGAGCAAAATGAGAGGGTACATTTTGAGTTAAACACACTGTATAAAAATGTAATGAAAATATGTGTATTTAAATAAAATATGTGTGTTAAATACAATGTGTTTAACTCAAAATGTACCATCTCAATAATATAAAACCTGTCACTTATGTCATTCTGCATATTTTTAAGTCAAACTTCTCATCAATGAGCTACTAAGTAATATGTAAGAGAAATGCTATGTTTAAATAAATAATATCATTCTCTTACTGGATATTACATCAACGGGTATAAACATATGAATGCCTTAGCAGAAATGCTACTTAAACCTTTCAGAGTTGTCAATATCCAAACGGTGTCTTGTCTGATATCATCATAGCCTCATTTGTAGCCAAATGTGTATTTTTATAAGTACTGTAAGTCATAAACGCAATGGGTTGTCTTTTTTAGGAACACATTTTTGGAGTTAGTTACTTGAGTAATTTTCATTGCAAACACTTTCAGAGTAATTTTGCAGAAATAAAACAA
This sequence comes from Bos grunniens, assembly GCF_055505025.1. NCBI lineage: Eukaryota > Metazoa > Chordata > Mammalia > Artiodactyla > Bovidae > Bos > Bos grunniens. Next base: position 14,065,310 of record NC_141191.1, read on the forward strand.
CTCTTGAAGGAACACAACTGCTTTCTTACTAGGGACGGAAATATTTTAGAAAGAAAAGAGCATCTGTTCCTTTTCCTCACCAATGATTTTATTGTCTTCCGGATTGTGCGAATTTGCTCTGGGAAAATAAGAAAGGTGTGCTGCAATTCAGGATAATTTTGCCCACTCAGGAACCTGAGTTTCCAATTCAGAATATGACCTGGCTTATTCGGGTGACACCAGTTCCTCATATTCTTCTATTATCATTTAAATTTCTGTTCATGTTTTGACAATCTTCTTTAGCAGAAAGCTCAGAAAACATCCAGCTGCACCTCTTGAATCTTCATTCTTATGCTGGGATCCATTATTCTAGGACTAATATTTCCATAATATGTGATGTCATGAAGAAGAATGAAAATCTCACTTTGGAGATGCCACTGTAATAATTCTCACTTATAGTCTATAATTAATATGAATAATGGCAACAAAAGAAACACTTGAGAAAAGTAATTCTAGGCTTTAGTTAAAGAAGCTTAATGAAAGCAGCCTTCTTCCACTTAGCAAATATTTATGTGCCAGAGACTTAGTTGCTAGGTGCTGGGGATCATGAAACTTACACCTATGCTGTGCTATCATTACAAGTTCTTCTGATTGATGGAAAAAATAGAGCACCCAATTTTACCTGGATTTCCATGTAATAGACCAGACTGCCCTTGTCATAGAGGGTGAAGGAAGGTGTGAGGAGTTTCAGACTTGAAGGTAGAGGCGGGGCGGGGTGCAGGATATTAGGCGGTAGAAAGAACACTTAAGATGAAGAACTACTTGGTGTACTTGTTGCCCTGAAAGGGGCCCAGTGTGTCTAGATCAAGGACAGCAGAGAATAGAGAGGAGAGAGATCATACTGGAGCAGTCAGTGAAGAACAGGTTATTTAGGGCCTTGCAGACCCCATTAAAGAAATTTGATCTCAATTCTAGGTGCAATGAGAAACCATAGGGGAATCGGTAGGCCAAGGGTGTGATGACGTCAGATTTCTATTAAAATTCATCACTGATTAATGTGTGAAGAACAGAACAGACATGAGGACAGGATATAGGAAGACCAATTTGGAAAATTTTACACCAGTTCAGAAAAGAGAAAGGGATGATGTTGTAGGAGTCCCCTGGGAAGATAGAGATATAAGTCCTTGGATGTCATGGCTGGTTAAGGAAGAGAATGCACCAGATGGGTCAGAGATCACAAGGGCCCCAATGACTCTCATGTTTCTGGTTGGAGAAATTCGAGGATGTTTTTGATTGTCATGTTCAGTTTGGAGTAGTCACAATGTATCAGAGGGGTGTTTCAAAAATGAAGTTCTGAATGTAGTTCTGGAGCTCAGAAATCTGAACTAAAGGTTTGAATTTGGAGCCACTGGCTTTCAAATGTTAGTTGAAATCATGATAGAAGATGAGGTTGCTGGAAGAGAGAACACAGGAAGATAAAGAAGAAAAGTCCTAAACAGAAAGAATCTGAAAGACTCTGAATTTTAGTAATTAGGTAGAGGAGGAGCAGTTGGGAAAAGAGGCTGATGAGGAAGAAGTATCATAGAAGCCAAGGGAAGGAGAGTATTTCCACAAATTGCTGTAAGGCCAATGAAATGAAGATTATGACATATCCCCTTCAGTTAAACACCAAGAACATCATAGGTAAACTTTGCAACAGAGTTTTCATAGAGGACTGGGGCAAAATCCAGATTAAAGAAGGTTAGTCTATGAAAGAGAGGAAGAAAAAAGATCAACAAATACAGACAGCTCTTTCCAAATTTAGCTGTGAAACTCAGAAGATGAATAGAAATGCATAACAGGAAAGATGTGAAATAAACAGAGTGTTTTTGTTTGTTTGTTTTTAGTGATGATATAAAATTCCTGAAAAAAATAGGCACAGATGGGATCTGGCAATTCAGTGTAGAAAATGTGTATTTTTTTTTTCTTGAACAAGAACATTTTTATTAATATCTCAATAATAAAATTCATGTTTTGGTTTAACTCACATCTTCATCTTTTTTTGCTGAGAAAATCTCCAAGTTAGCTTGGAGCCTCATCGTGTATTCAGGTCACCCTCAGTGGTCTTCATCCGTCTCCATAGGACAATCACTTGGGATGCTGTATAAAATACAAATGCCTGGTTTCTGCTCCTGGAGAGACTGGTTTAATTGGACTGGGTTTTATCCAATGTACTGAGACTTTTAACAGTCCCAAATGATACTGAAGAGCAGACAAAAGAGAGAATTACTGATACAAGGGACTATTTTGTTCAACCTCTAAACATTTTCAAGATATTTTAAACATGCAAGCCCATTATATTAGAAAATGGTTTTTAAAAGAAAAAGGAGTATCTCTCCCACTGCATTAGGAGAGAAAGAGGAAAGGATGGCTACATGAGTTAAAAGGCTTTATTGGTTTGGTGGCAGGAGACTGAATTATTTGCTGAACCAAGGGAGACCATGTTGAGGGTGATGGGCAAAGACAGTCATGGTTGAAACAAGTAAACAGTGTTTGAAATAATCATTGCATTGAGTGGAGAAGAATAACACCTAGAGAAATGCAGGGAGATTACCCACTGTTGCTGGGAGGTTATTAAGGTTTATGACTATGAATATTCAGAAGGCTGCCTAATTTTCTGCAGAAACTTCCCAGCAGGAAAGCTCACAGATGGTATTAATCCAGGGCGAAATTTTCCAAATAGTATGTAAAGAACAAAGAGCACGAGAATGCAAGAGGGCAGTTAAAGAATGATTCCTCCATGGGGCCTTAGGTAGTAACCAGGATCCACAAGGGAAGTGAAGGCAGGAAATCCTGGGGTAATGGTCCTGCTGGAGTCAAATATAAATTCAAGGTGAGCAACTGAGCAAACAGGTAGGTGGGGAGAGACTGGCAGTGAGAGAGAGGATATCTGCTTTAACGTTTCCAAGCTGGGTTATGGGAAAGGATACCCTGTTCCATGACACTGCAAGTGGGTGGCTGAGATGGAGATGAGAAGGAAGAGGTCACTGAAAAGGTGAATATCAAGAAACAGAGAAGTCAGATCATGTCATCCCAGGCTGGCAATGCTTGGATGCGGAGAGACAGTAGACAAAGTCCTCAAGTAATGAAGAGCCATAGCCAGAGCTTTAGCAGTTGACAGCAGAGTGTCGAGGGTAAGGGAGGCATCACTAGGACTCAAAGATAACATGGACTCAGAGAGTGGTTCCCCCCCACGAGGATAGAAGGGATGAGGTCCTGTGAACGGTGTGGACCAGGCAGAGTACTTGTCAGTACTGTTCAGTCACTAATTCGTGCCCGAGTCTTTGTGGCCCCATGGACTGCAGCATGCCAGGCTTCCCAGTCCTTTGCCATCTCCGAGTTCCATCAGATTCATGTCCATTGGGTCAGTGGTGCTGTCTGCTTTTTCATAAACAGTGCTATACTGTCTTTACTGCATATAAATCTGCCTGTGTTGCTATGGTTTGAGAGGAAACAGTAAAACTTTGGGTCCAACTAACTAACCCTTTAGTCCCATAGTGATGCCTTAGTATTTTGTGAGAGTCGAGTCCTCCCCTATTTCTCCTGGGCCAGGAACATTCAAAGTCTTAAGGTTTGTACAGGAGACTCCTCTGGCACAGTGACTCTGAGGATCCTGGCTTTGAACTATGGCTGTACCACTTTGCTGCTTGCTAGCCTGTGGTCCTGGGTGTGTGGCTTAACCTTAATCTCTGCACTTCATCCATGAAATGGGAATAAGAATAATAAGTTCCAGTGTGGAATTGTGAAGATTAATAGAAGTAATTACAGCTGGCATTATTTGTCACATAGGAAGTATTTAAAAGGTAGAAGTCAATCACATTATTACTATTTTAATGTCTTACCCATTGCATGCGCTACTGTTTAAGCTCAAATAATTGTAAAAGGCTTCTGAAAGCTCTCCCTGCCTCTCTGACATTACACATTTTGAAATGCTCCTCCAAGTGCCCATGATCTACATCTAACTGGCACATTTATTTCAAACTGATTCCAGCCCCAAATTTATTCTCACTTCAGCTTCTAGATAGTGAACAGATAACCTTATCTAATGAATCCTAGATAGCATACTGAAAAGCAGAGACATTACTTTGCCAACAAAGGTCCGTCTAGTCAAGGCTATAGTTTTTCCAGTGGTTATGTATGGATGTGAGAGTTGGACTGTGAAGAAAGCTGAGCACTGAAGAATTGATGCTATTGAACTGTGGTGTTGGAGAAGACTCTTGAGAGTCCCTTGGACTGCAAGGAGATCCAACCAGTCCATTCTAAAGGAGATCAGCCCTGGGTGTTCTTTGGAAGGAATGATGCTAAAGCTGAAACTCCAGTGCTTTGGCCACCTCATGTGAAGTGTTGACTCACTGGAAAAGATTCTGATGCTGGGAGGGATTGGGGGCAGGAGGCGAAGGGCACGACAGAGGATGAGATGGCTGGATGGCATCACTGACTCGATGGACGTGAGTTTGAGTGAACTCTGGGAGATGGTGATGGGCAGGGAGGCCTGGTGTGCTGCGATTCATGGAGTTGCAAAGATTCAGACATGAATGAGTGACTGAACTGAACTGAACTGAATGAATCCCATATCTATAACCCCTGAAACACAACTTGGATCAAAGTAGGTGCTAAATATTAGCTTAATGTAAAATGATAGGAAGAAGGAACCTAGTATGTGTTGCTAAAAGACATGTTGTTATTTGTCTTCTGGAAGCAGTGTTGGGGTGGGAAGCAGGTGCAGGAAGGAGACAGCCTGTTAATCTAAACTGAGTGAGGAGAGAGAACACCCTTTGCTTCATCCATTGCAAGTGATGTATTCCCGTGCACTTGGCTGGGAGAAAGGATAATTACGAATTACAAGCATCCATCTTAGAAATGATGAAAGTTCTAGCATCCCCCCATCATGCCCGCTGAGCAGAGGTCTTAATCTGGCAATATTTCAAATATGATAAAAAGATGTTTGAATAACATTTTGGCAAAGGTTTATAAAACATTAAATCCCATAGAAACATATTTGAAAGACCTAGTTTTTCAAAGTTTAATGATTGGATTATTTTTTAAATGAATCACTTTTTAAGATGTCATGCCCAACAGGAAGCCAACCATGTGAGCAAAACTTCAGTCTTATGAAATTATAATTAAATTAAATCATATCTGGTAGCTTACATGCAATATGTATTACAGTGGTGCTGATCATATGGAACAAAACATTATCAGCTACAAAGAGGTATAATTAGCTTATTCTTGCAATATATAGTCACTTAAATTTAAAAATATATAAACAGGAAAGAAAAGCTAAAAAATCTGAAGTACCAAATTTAATTTAATTTTTTAATATTAATGACCAGGTTGTCCTAACAAGCTGGTTTACTATTGAAATTAGCAAATGGCTATCCTTATATAACGATGGCCAGGAGAAAAGCAAGTAGCATTGACTAAGCACTTCTCTTCTGAAAAATCCTATAGATGCTGCATGTGTCATATCTCATTTAACTGTCATTCACTATTGTCCTCAATTTTCATATGGTTTAAAAATATGATACCAAGAAAGAATGACCTGGTGCAAAACAGCTATTAAGTGGCAGATCTGAGGTCTGAATGCTGTCAGATGCCAAAGCCAATATTTTGATCACTGACATACAAAGTGTCAATTCATCCTTGGATTGTCTAGAAAGTCCTGGATGAATTAGCTTATTCATTGCAAGTTCTTAACCGATTTGTTCTGATCTTGACATAACACAGATAAGCCACTTAAGAGTTTAAAACCAAGGAGTGAACAAATGATTTATGAGGTCTTAGAAAATGTGGCAGAACAGCTTGAATAAGTTTTGTCAAAATTTGTCATTTTCCTTTGATAGTTTTTAGACTGACAAAAGTCAGAATTCTAAGGAGGAGTCAGAATTCTAAGCTAGAATAACAAAGCTTAATAATAATAAACTCATGAGCAAGATGGCGAATTGGGAGCAAGATGGTGGAACAGATAGGCAAAACTGGTGCTGAGATTATATTATCATCAAATAATTATCTTGACAAATGAAGGCCATAGATTGTGTGAATGATAGATTTTAGAGTGGGACTTAAAATGCATTGTTCAAAATTTTCTGTTTAAAATATCTTGGAAAATATTTTGAATAAATAATATATTTGAGATATTTAACTCTAGAAAATAGATTAAAAGGATTTAATCACCGACTATGCTTTTTATGAATAATTAAGAAATTTAATTTAGAACTCCTCACAGCATGGTATAGATGTTTTGCTAAGAATACAAGTCTGTATAGCTCACTTCTTGCATTCAGTTCAGTTCAGCTCAGTCGCTCAGTTGTGTCTGACTCTTTGTGACCCCATGAATCACAGCATGCCAGGCCTCCCTGTCCATCACCAACTCCCAGAGTTCACTCAAACTCATGTCCATCGAGTCGGTGATGCCACCCAGCCATCTCATCCTCTGTCATCCCCTTCTCCTCCTGCCCCCAATCCCTCCCAGCATCAGAGTCTTTTCCAATGAATCAACTCTTCGCATGAGGTGGCCAAAGTATGTAGGCATAATTTATTTCTGGTTTAAATATTCACTGGAGCTTCCCTGGTAGCTCAGATGGTAAAGAATCTGCCTGCCAATGCAGGAGACACAAGAGACGTGGGTTTGATTTCTGAGTTGAGAAGATCCCCTGGAGTAGGAAATGGCAACCCACTCCAGTATTCTTGCATGGAGAATTCCACAGAGAGAGGAGCCTGGAGGGCTACAGTCCATGGGGTCGTAAAGAGTCAGACACAACTGAGCAACTCAGTACATACCCACACAGTAAGGAAGTGCTCTTCTTTGGATCAAGTCCCTAAGTGTTGGGAGTTTCTCGGTCACTTAATCGGTGATGAAACAGAACAGGAGGAAAGGAATTAAACCTAATTGGGAAAGTTTATTCAAGGTTTATATTATATAATGTTATATAATAGATGATTTAAAATAGTAAAAGTGGCATTTTAAGATGATTTCTACTAGTTTAAAATTTCTTAATATTGAATAGCTGATAGAAAGGATGGTAAATGTTGATGGGCTTTATAGGAGCTTAAACTTGGTGTGGTAATAATCCCTCTGGTAAGCAGCTTATTATGAAAGATACAAGTCAAAAAAAAGGCAGAGCAAACAGAGACATCAATATGTTTGCCTCAAGTTTAGAATTAGTATTTATTTTAGAAGTTTGATTCAGTTTCATTATTCTGTCTCCTTGGTAGTCAATTTATTGTTTAGGGCTCTCTCAATTAAACCCTGTCACTTCAGGGTAAGTTCAAGAGAATAGTGCATTATTGATATTACAGAAACAGTTGTCAGTAATCAATACATTTTGAACCACATACAAGGTATATCTTTAAGGATATAATTCATCAAAAACAGGCTTGCTGGGGCTCTTCATGCTATTTTCATTGATTTTCCTGTTCTAGGAACACATGGTAGATATTCTGTATGTGACATGAGTTATATTCAAATAAAGAAGCCAGCTACTCAAAAAATGCTCAGTTACAGAGAAAAAAATTAAGGCTAAGGATTCTAAAGAAGAAATAAAATTGAATTTAAGTTGTTATTTTCACATTTGAATATTCCTTTCAGAAGAAGTTAATTAGATAACTTAAAATGTTTTAAAAGATTACACATAAGGAATACCAAATTCTAGGTGTGAATCCTGTTCTTTACTTACTGTGTAAAATAGAGGTAGAAAGCTACTTTTATTTAGTTATTTTATTGCTGCTGCAGAACTTTCTTTAAAATAAAGCATAAAATATGCATTGCTTTATGCTGTATGTATTCTACATATTTGTCTGTTACTGTAAATTTTACAACTATTGGAGTTCACACTATGAAAGTATTCTAAGTGAACCCTAGTGTACACCAAGTGATTGACAAAGGGAATAATAACCTTCTAATCTTGCAAACCTGTACTTTCCTTTATAATGTGAGCTTCAAAAATCAAGATAATATATTCTTTTCCATAATTACAAAGAATCTGAAATGAGGGATAGATGAAAGTAACATCTTAAATTATTTGGTAAGATAGAATATTACTGTTCTTCAGAGTAAGGAAGAAAGAGTTGATCTAAAAGTGAGGCTTTTTACACTTAAAGCGGTGGCTTGTTTCCTGAAATCCAGATGTTTTCGTTCAGCCCAAATCTAACCCTAATACCTGCTCAGGTAGCCTGTTATTCTCATTTTTGTATTAGAAAGGCATTGTTTCAAGCTACTTGAGTGAAAGTGCCATGAAGGCATCCCATTTGTGGAAAAACAAGCAGTCTACACACAGATATGTGTGACAATTGACTCAAACAGCCACTAAAGGCACAGGTACTGTGTGTGTTGCCTCGATGTAGGTCGAACACTGATTTGGGATCTTACTTACAACTTGACCTCTCCACTCTTTCCACATAACACTTCACCAGTCCAGCCCATCTGACGCATTGCTCTAGTTAACATTATCTTCAGAAAGATTCTCCTTTCTTTTTGTATGTGTCAGTGATTCAATACTTTTTATTGATGAGCAGTGTTGTCTATGAATTCATAAATGGAAGGGTACTTAAGCTGGAACCCACATGTATTTTAAATAATTTGACATGAGAACTGGAGAGAGTATTTGTGTGAGTGTATATTTTTATTTTCCATGGGTAAATAGCTAGAAAATGGCATTTCTGTATCTTATTGTATGTATATATTTACTTTTAATTGCCAGATTTGTTGTTGTTGAGTCACTCACTTGTGTCTGACTCTTTGCAACTCCATGGACTGCAGCCGTCAGGCATGCCTGTCTTTCACCATCTCCCAGAGTTTGTTCAAACTCATGTCCATTGAGTCAGGAATGCCACAGAAGCATTTCATCCTCTGTTGTCCCCTTCTCCTCCTGCCTTCAATCTTGGCCAGCATCAGAGTCCTTTCCAATGAGGCAGCTCTTCGCATCAGGTGACCAAAGTATTGGAGTTTCTGTCCTTCTGATGAATATTCAGGGATGATGTCCTTTAGGATTGATTGGTTTGGTCTGCTTACTGTCCAAGGGACTCTCAAGAGTCTTCTCCAACACCACAGTTCAAAGCGTCAGTTCTTTGGCACTCAGCCTTCTTTATGGTCCAACTCTCACATTCATACATGACTATTAGAAAACCATAGATTTGACTAGATGGATGTTTGTTGGCAAAGTAACGTCTCTGCTTTTTAATACTCTGTTGGTCATAGCTTTTCTTTCAAGGAGGAAGTATCTTTTAATTTCATGGCTGCAGCCACCATCTGCAGTGATTTTGGAGTCCAAGAAAATAAAGTCTGTCACTGTTTGCATTGTTTCCCCATCTATTTGCCATGAAGTTATGGGACTGGATGCCATGATCTTCATTTTTTGAATGCTGGATTTTGAGCCAGCATTTTCACTTTCCTCTTTCACCTTCATCAAGTGTCTCTTTAGTTCCTCTTCACTTTCTGCCATAAAGGTGGTGTCATCTGCATATCTGAGGTTATTGATAATTCTCTCCACAATTTTGATTCCAGCTTATGCTTCATCTAGCCCAGCATTCCATATGAGGTACTCTGCCTATAAGTTAAATAAGCAGGATGACAATTTATATACAGCCTTGATGTACTCCTTTCCCAATTTTGAACCAGTACATTGTTCCATGTCTGATTCTACTTGTTGCTTCTTGACCTGCATACAGATCTCTCAGGAGGCAGGTAAGGTGGTCTAGTATTCCCATCTCTTCAAGAATTTTCCACAGTTTGTTGTGATCCACACACTCAAAAGGCTTTAGAGTAGTCAATGAAGCAGAAGTAGATGTTTTTCTGGAATTATCTTGCTTTTTCTATGGTCCAACAGATATTGGCAGTTTGATCTCTGGTTCCTCTGCCTTTTCTAAATCCAGCCTATATATCTGGAAGTTCACAGTTCATGTACTGTTGAAGCCTGTCTTGGAGAATTTTAAGCATTACTTTGCTAGCTTGTGAGATGAGTGTAATTGTGTGGTAGTTTGAGCATTCTTTGGCATTGCCTTTCTTTAGGATTGGAATGAAAATTGACCTTTTCAGTCCTGTGGCCACTGTTGAGTTTTCCAAATTTGCTGACATACTGAGTGCAGCACTTGCACAGCATCATCTTTTAGGATTTGAAATAGCTCAACTGGAATTCCATCACCTCCATTAGCTTTGTTCGTAGTAATACTTCCTAACACCCACTTGACTTTTCACTCCAGGATTGCTGGCTCTAGGTGACTGATTACATCATCATTGTTATCTAGGTTTTTAAGACCTTTTCTGTATAGTTCTTCTGTGTATTCTTGCCACCTCTTCTTAATATTTTCTGCTGTGTTAGGTCCATACCATTTCTGTCCTTTATTGAGCCCATCTTTGCATGGAATGTTCCCTTGGTGTCTCTAATATTCTTGAAGAGATCTCTAATGTTTCTCATTCTATTTTTTTTCCTCTATTTCTCTGCATTGTTACTTTGGAAGGCTTTATCTCTCCTTGCTATTTACGGAACTCTGTATTCAGATGCATATATCTTTTTTCCTTTGCCTTTTGCATCTCTTCTTTTCTCAGCTATTTGTAAGGCCTCAACCATTTTTCCTTTTTGCATTTCTTTTTCTTGGAGATGGTTTTGATCACTGCCTCCTGTACAATGTCATGAATCTCCATCCATAGTTCTTCAGGCACTCTATTAGATCTAGTTGCCAAACAATTTTTCAGATATTGTTGTTGTCTAGTCACTCATTCGTGTCCAACTCTTAAGTGACTCCATGGACTGTAGCCAGCCATGCTGTACTGTCCAGGGGATTTCCCAGGCAAAAGTACTGGAGTGGGTTGTCATTTTCTCGTCTAGTGGATCTTCCCAACCCAGGGATCAAATGAGCATCTCCTGCATTTGGCATGTGGATTCTTTATCACTGAGCCACCTGGGAAGCCCTTTCCAAATACAATACTTTGCATTTGCACGAGCAATGTAAAAGACTTTCATCCACCCCACCTTTGCACCAAAACTTGGTATGTCATTTCTCTTAACTTTAGCCACTCTCTAAAATAAGTACTAATATCTCATGGTGATCTTAATTTGCATATTTCTAATAACTAATGACATGTAATATTTTATGTGCTATATTGCTTATTGGAATATCTTATTTTGTCACCCACCAGAGCCCTTGGCCTTTCTTAATCAATAGAAATTGATGAAACCAGGCAAGAAATTCAGGCAAGACTTTATTGGGGCCCCTACTGTACCACAGTAGGTGGTTCAGATGGTAAAGTATCTGCCTGTGATGCAGGAGACCTGGGTTTCATTCCTATGTCTGGAGAATCCCCTGAAAAAAGGAATGGCACCTCATTCTAGTATTCCCGCCTGGGAAATCCCATGGACAGAAGGGCCTTGTAGGCTACAGACTACAGTCCATGGGGTTGCAAAGATCAGACACGACTGAGTAACTAATACACAAAACTGAAGCAGGGGTGAGCGAAAACAAGTAACAGGTTCTCTTGCTTGCCCCCCAAGTTGGGAGGTGAACTGGTTCCTCATATGGAGTGATGGTAGGGGTGTGCCCAGGAATCAGGCTAGAGGGGTGGCTGAGGTGCTTTGCCCACTTCTTTGGTGGTAGTAAGTACAGGGGCGGGCACAGTACCTTGCTTTTGCTTCTGACCTGTAGTTTTTGCTCCCAGCTCTTCAGAGGTGGCATTTGGGTTTTTTATCTTTTTATGTTTTGTTATCTAGTTTGTCCCAACTGCACACACACACAGACACACACACACAATTATCTTTAGTTCTTTATTTGTTATTGTTGAGTTGCTGAGTCATGTCCAACTCTTTGCAACCCCATGGACTGCAGCATACCAGACTTCCCTGTCTTTCACCATTTCCTGGAGTTTGCTCAAGCCCATGTCCATTATGGAGAAGGAAATGGCACTCCAGTATTCTTGCCTGGAGAATCCCATGGACAAAGGAGCCTGGCAGGCTACATACAGTCCATGAGGTCTCAGAGAGTCACACATGACTGAGCAACTCTCACTCACTCATGTCCGTTAAGTCAGTGATGCCATCCAACCATCTCATCCTCTGTCCCCCACTTCTCCTCCTGCCCTCAATCTTTCCCAGCATCAGAGTCTTTTAAAAGATCAGGTGACCAAAGAATTGGAGCTTCAGCATCAGTCCTTCCAATGAATAGTCAGGGTTGATTTCCTTTAGGATTGACTGGTTTGGTCTCCTTGCTGTCCAAGGAAGTTTCTTTGTATTTTGTTGGTTGAGGAGACATTTGTCAGGTGCAAGCACTGCTGCCAAGGATTTGAGGTCCCAGCCTGTCTCAGTTTTATAAAATTTCTCTGTGTTCAAATCTTTTGTCCCTTTAAAAATAGTTATCTTATTATTGGGTACCTTGTGCATTCCGAATAAATTTATCAGGTGTCTGTTCTGTGAACATTTTTCCCACTGCTAGCCTTGCCTTTATATTTTCTTAATGGTATCTTTTGAAGTGCACAAATTTTAAATTTTGATTAGGTATAGTTTATCATTTTGTCTGTGTGTCCTGTTTAAGAAATCTTTGTCTAATCTAAGGTAATAATATTTTCACTTGTGCTTTCTCTTAGAAGTTGCATAATTTGGGGGCTTTTATGCAGATTTCTGATTCAAGTTACTTGATTTATATGGTACAAGACAAGAGTCAGTGTTTTTACCTATGGATACCCAATTGTTCCTGTACCTTGTGTTGAAAAATACTTCCATTCCTCACTGAATTACCTGAGACGCCACCAAAAATCAATTGGCTGTATAAGAATGGGTCTATTTGTAGACTATCTATTCTGTTCCATCGATCTTTGTATCTGTTTTTATGCCAATATTACATATTGTCTTAATTACTGTAGCTTTATAAGTATGTCTTAAAGTCAGGTTATATAGATCTTCCATATTTGTTGTTTTTTTTTGGAAAATTATTTTGGTCATCTGTAATACCCTTCCAATTGCCCTATAAATTTTAGAATCAAACTTTAAACCTGAAAGCCTATTGGAATGTTGTTTGGAGTCACATTGTAAATATAAATCAATATGGACAGAATTGACTCCTCAACAATATGACGTCTCCTAATTCCTATTCATTTATTTGGATCTTCTATTAGCAATGTTTTGTAGTTTCAGTGTAAAGATCTTGGACATATTTTTTAAAAAATTATCTCTGCATATTACTTGATACTGATGTTATTTTAAATGACCCAATAATAAAGTTCCACTTATATTTGTTGCTAATATGTAGAAATACAATTGATACTTGTATTCTGTGACATTGAAACCTCATATATTAGTTTGGGGAACTATTTTGTATATTCCGTGTGAGTGTGCGCTCAGTTGTGTCTAGCTCTTTGCAACCCCCATGGACTGTAGCCCACCAGGGTGCTCTGGAATTTTGGAATTTTCCAAATTTGGAATTTTGGAATTCTCCAAATTCTGGAATTTTGGAATTCTGGAATTTTCCAAATTCTGGAATTTTCTAGGCAAGAATACCAGAGTGGGTTGCCGTTTCCTACTCCAGGGGATCTTTCTGATCCAGGGATCAAACCCATGACTCTTGTGTCTCCAGCATTGGCAGGCAGATTCTTTACCAAATGCACTACTTGGGAAGTATATTCCATAGGATAATTAAATAGATAATCATTCCACCTGTGAGTTGAGTGAGTTTTAGTTCCTGTTTCATATCTTGGACATTCAGTACAAATTTGAATAGAGATGAAGAAGTAGACAATGATGCCTTGTTACTGAACTTAGAAAACACTCTCTCATTCACCTAAAGTAATTGATATGTAGGTTTGCTATAGACAGCACATATTTGAGTGTTGCTTTTTTGGTACAATCTAACAACCACTGGCTTTTAATCAGTATATGTACATACGGTTTATGTAATTGATATGTAGGTTTGCTATAGATAGCACATATTTGGGTGTTGCTTTTTTGTACAATCTGACAACCACTGGCTTTTAATCAGTATATGTATATACGGTTTATGTATATACTGTATTTATATTTTTATACTTTTAAAATATATATTTATATATTTATATTTAATGTCATTGTTGAAATGATAGGTGAAAAGGTCCCACTTTGCTATATTTTCCCAATTAGCCAGAAGTGTTTGCTTCTTTTTATCTTTTTTCCCCTGCCTTACTTTAGTTTAAATGAGTATTTTTAGTATAATATTTTATCTCTGCCATTGGCTTATTAGCTGTAGCCTGTTCTTATTCTGTTTTTTGTTTGTTTGTTTAGAAGTTGCTCTAGGGCTTACAATACACACCTCTACATTATCACAGACAGCTTTCAGCCACCTTCTACCAGTTCACATATTATGTGAGGAACTTGCAACATTGCTCCTCATCCCCTCCCTCCTGTCCGTTGTGCTAACGCCGTCATACATTTCACTTCTGTATGTGCTATAAACTCTGCAATATATCATTACTATTTTATTTTGGAGAGGCAGCTGTCTTCTAGTTTTATTTTCCCATGCGCCTTCACCTCTCTGTACATCTAAATTTCTGTCATTTACCCTTTTCCATTTGTTTGATAAGCATCCTTTACTATAATTTGTGGTGCATATCTGCTTGTGATGAATCTTCTTGGGCTTTATTTGGAGAAAAGGCTTTTTTTTACCAATGCTTGAAAAATATTTTCACTAGATATAGAAGTCTATGTTGGCTTTTACTCTACCCCTCTGTAATTTAAAAATATTGCTCTTTTTTTTTTTTCTTTTATCATTTGTGTTACAAAGTCTACTACCGTTCTTATCTTTCTTACTCTACATCTAATATGTCTTTTATTCTGGGTACTTTTAAGCTTTTTTTTTTTTTTTTTTTTTTAATAATCATTGATGTTCAGCAGTTTGGATATAGTGTTCCTTGGTGTGGTTTTATTTGCATTTGTTTTGTTTGAAACTTATTGAACTTTGATATGAAGTTTTCTTATTTATTTAAACATTTTCTTATTTTATTCTCTTTCTTGTTTAGAACTTCATTACACCTATGTTAAACAGCTTGTTGTCATTTTGCAGTTACTGGTCCTCTGTTGATTTTTTTTTTCCTCTCCGTCTTTTTTCTATGCTTTATTTTGTGGGATTTTTTTCTTTTTTTTTTTTTTTCTTTTTGTCCCCATTTCCTTTTGGAATATTTCTATGTCTGTGTTTTCAGTTAATGATCTTTTTCTATTCTGCATACTACAATCTATTGATCTTCTCTATTATATGTTTCATGTCAGTCTCTTTTCTTTCATTTTTATAAGTTCCATTTCAATTTCTTTTTTATGTCTTTCATATTTTTCCTCATTATGTCTGCCTGCTCATCAACATCCTTAAGTATATGGAGCATATTCATTGCTGCTTCAATGCTTCTTCTGTCTAATCCTACCTTCTCACTTGTCTTTGTTAATTCAATTGCTTGGTTTTTCTTCTAATCATGGCTCACAATTACCTGCTTATTTGTCTGCCAACTAATCATGGGTTGGATACTAGATATGAAGATTACATTTTTGAATTCTGGATTTTGTTGTATTCCTTTATAGCAAAAGTATTAGATGGACTTTGTTCTGGAACACAGTTATGTTACTTGGAGTCAGTTTGATCCTTTTCTGTATTTGCTTTTAAGGTTTGTTCGGGAGGGTCCAGTATTCTTGCCTGGAGAATCCCAGGGACGAGGAACCCTGGTGGGCTGCCGTCTATGGGGCCGCACGGAGTCGGACACGACTGAAGCTACCTAGCAGCAGCAGCAGCAGCAGGGAGGGTCCAAAGCAACTTTAAATAAGACTAATAGCCACAGTATTAAAATGATGTCCCATTTGAGAAGTCTATAGAATTCTCCATGTATCATGATGTCTTTCCACTCTAGCTGATGGTAACACAAGCTCTTCTCAGCTCCGAGTGATCTCTAGGAATTTCTATTGCTGGTACTGCAGCTTCCCTGTGGTTCTTTCCCCACCTTTGTATAGTTTTCTCTCATGAACAAATTAAAGATTCAAGGGGCCCATCTGCAGTTGATTTTTTTTTTAATTGTAGCCATTCAAGTGGGTTTGAAGTTGTATCTAATCTAAGGTGATATCTAGTAGGTATCTGAAAAGTGAAGTGTTGGTTGCTCAGTTGTGTTTGACTCTTGTGACCCCATGGTCTGTCCATGGAATTCTCCAAAAAAAAAAAAGAATACTGGAGCGAGTTGCCATTCCCTTCTCTGGGGGATCTTCTGGATCCAGGGATCTATCTAGTGATACTGTTTTTTTGATTTGCTTGACTATAGACATTAAGTGTTTTCTCATGTGCTTATTGGACATCTATACACACACACACACACACACACACACATATATATGCACACTTTTGAGAACAGTTTATTCAAATTATTTGCCCAATATTAACCTTTATTTCCCCATCATTGAGTTGTAAGAGTTCTTTCCAAACTAGATAAAATTCCTTTAACAGATATATAATTTGCAAATATTTAATCTTAATCTGTAGGTTGTCTTTTCATTTTCTTGATGGCTTTATTTGAAACATACATTTTTTTAAAATTTATTTATTTTAATTAGAGGCTAATTACTTTACAATATTGTATTGGTTTTGCGATATATCAACATGAATCCACCATGGGTGTATTTTGACAAATCCAATCTATTTTTTCAGTCACTTGTGGTTTTGGTGTCATATCTAAGAAATTATTGTCTAATCCATGGCTAAGCAAATTTTCTCCTATGTTTACTTGTGGAAGTTTTATAGCTTTAACCCTTACGTTAGTGACTATAATTTATTTTGTATAAATTTCCATATATGGTCTAAAGTAAGGGCCCAACTCTTTAAAGATACTTTTCTAAAAAATGACTTGCACCCATCTCTTTTAAACATTATTTTCCATTATTGTATTCTTTAATCAAGTAAATACATAGATGTGTTGAGAGAAAAAGAAAACTTAAGACAAGCTGGTTCAATTCATATACTTATTACAAATTAGTTTTTCACTTAGATACATCAACTGACTAAGGCATTCCTCAGATGGTGATCAACTGAGCGTTTTATTGCCCAGGATTGTAAAAAAGCAAAGAGCACCTCTACATAGACATTTTGCTGTTCATTCGCTAAGTTGTGTCCGACTGCAACCCCATGGACTGCAGCACTCACGCTTCCCTGTTCTTCATTGTTCTGAGCAAACTGGAGTTTGCTCAGACTCATGTCCATTGAGTTGGTAATGCCATCCAACCATCTCATCCTCTGTTCCCCCCTTCTCCTCCTGCCATCAATCTTTCCCAGCATCAGGGTCTTTTCCAATGAGTCAGTTCTTTGCATCTGGTGGCCAAAATGTTAGAGCTTCAGCTTCAGCATCAGTCCTTCCAGTGAATAATTAGGGTTGGTTTCCTTTTGGATTGATTTGTTTGATCTCCTTGCAGTCCAAGGGACTCTGAAGGGCTTCTCCAGCACCACAGTTCAAGAGTATCAATTCTTTGGCATTCAGCCTTCTTTATGATGCAAGTTAGACATTATCTCTTATTAGCTCTTCTTAAGCTTCTCTTATCTAAAAATATCATTCCAAGGAGATAACACAGATGAATCCACACCCCCTCAAATAAATAAATTTTAAGGTATATGAATACATACATTTATATATGCTGTATTTTTTTTCCAACAGAATTGTACACTCTTTAAAATTTGTGCTTTAAAAAGTAAGATTTTATAGACATGTATTTAAATGGTTAGCAGGATTGACACATCCAAGACCTCAGAATACTCAGAATAGTCCTGAAGCTTCACTTTCCGCTACCATGGGCATTTTCACTGGGCACCAAAAGGGGGCAGGTTTAAATGCGAAATAACTAGAAGTACACATCACATCACAGAGTGGAAGACTGAGCCACAGAAGATGGACTTAAGTCCTCCTGTGACACTGGGCCTCTTGCTTTTTGGGGGGAATGACGTTTTTCCCTTCTAAAATGCATTGGTATCAACTCCCCAACTGATTCCATACTTGACTTTTAAATGGTGAATCAGAGACAGCCTATATGCCATGACTTACTCCAAGCAGTCATGTTTTTGACATCTGCTTAGCCAGCGGGAGGCCCGTGCCATGTAAGAAGGCTGAGTCTCATGGAATTTAAGGGCACTGTTGTAAGAAAACTGTATGCTACAGTGTGATCGCACCATGCTGCATGAGCCGCCTACACTTTTCAGGAACTGATTGTGTGTATGCAGTTTATTCCTTGTGAATCCATTATTTTAACACCAGAAATCCTTGGGAAGGTAGAAGAATGAACACATTGCAGTCAGATTGCAATGACTATGTAAGCGGTTTAAAGTCATTTCACTTGTTTTAGATGAGAAAAACAAACCCTACAAAGAAAAACAAAACTACGATTATGCAGTTTATGCATTTGATGTGGCTTTCTGATTTCATGCTTGAGACTGAACATGATATTATACTTTTTAACGTTGATGTTTAGGGAAACAACTGCTTGAAATGTGAAATAACAGCCCCCAAATCTTTACAGGTTGAAGTGTAATATTCCTCTCCAATTTTTGTCTAGTTTTTAATCATGGAAAAGTTGAGCGTGTTAGCACAATGCCTTTATTCTATGCAAGTCTTTTGTGATATCCTTACTCATGTGGTAGGAGCTCCTTGCTGCATCTCTCAAAGTATTTAATTGGTGTTGTCTTAGATCTTAGGAAAAGATAATAATGTCCCTGTATCTGAATAAACTAGATATAGTCAGAGTTTTCCTTCAGCCTTCTTCAGTTAAAAATTTAGAACTTTATTCTACTTGACAACGGGCAACTAGCAATATTTTTAATGGTATAGAGTTACGTTTCCATCTTTTAGTTGCTGTTCAGTGACTCAGTCGTGTCCGACACTCAGTGATCCCATGAAGCAGCATTCCAGGTTTCCCTGTCCTTCACTATCTCTCAGAGTTTGCTCAGTTCCATCTTACACAAGGTATAAATTTCTAGAATCACAAATGTGCTACGAATAATGTCTATTGCATTTATTATCTCCTTTCAATGGATAAAAAAAAAAAGTAATGGAGTATGAAAAATAATTTAACTGGATTAAAAAAACACTCCAGGTTGCAAAATACCTTCCTACTAAAAAATATTTAAGACTGCATGAGTGAAGGATTGTGGGAATATTCTTCAGGTGACACTTGTAAGAGAAATTGTAAATCCAGGACCTGAATCAAAAGGACCAGGGTGGTACAGCAAGAAATAAATAAGAGTTGAAGACTCATTGACATTGATCTTTATTTTTCAAATATTTGTGATACAGTGAGTTTTTTTTTTTTTAGAACAGAAAAAAAGGAAAAGTTAGTAATATCTGTGTCACTGAATGATAATACTCTTATTTTTGATACTGCTACCATATTCAAGAAACAGGATCAATCCTATATTATGTACTTTAAAGATTTGTTAGAGTAAATAACTTGAAGTTAACAAACAATAACACTATTTGGCTCTATTCCATCACACTTAGTTAAGCAACTATAATGTAAAATTAAGAAAAAAAAAAAAAGACAAAGTACTTCCTTTGTAAATCCACTAGTTTTATCCCCTCCGTCCCTTGATCTCTTTTTTACATCTTGTCTGTATTTATTGCATATGTGCTCAGATTATCTGCATTTTATTTCACACAGTCAAGGGCACACAGAGCAATTTCTAGTTCAGTATGAATCATCCGCATTTGGGAATTCCAGTCAGTTTGAACCACAACTGATCTTGTGTGTTTGGTCACCATCTATGTAGGGCTCTCTTCAACCTCTCTCGTTTTGGTTCTTTTGCTCGCTTTAACAACTACATTTGTGTAGTTTGACACATTAGTGTAGAAACTAGAATTTTTCTTGGGCTACTATGCCTAAGATCCAGAGCAGACAAATGAAGCCTTGAGCTCTGTTTCTCACTCTATATTGCTGCCAAGGCCCTGACGTGAATGCCTATCTTTTTATCCTTCCAACCTAAATTTCAGCTTCTTATATGCATTTTATTTTTGCCAGCATTTTGCCTTTGCACTCGCTGATTTAACATGCTTTTCGCATGGTATCCTCAGCTTTCCTTACAAATACAGCTTTTGGAAATATTGCTATTTTACTAACCTCTCTTGATTCCACCACACCTATTTGTCCCCTATGTAAATTTGCCTTTTATTTCTTTTTGGTAGATCATTTTTTAAGTCTCAGATGTTAAATGGGATGTCAGAATTTCTTTCAGTCTGTACATCACTTGGTCACTATTTTTATAAAATTAATGAACGGTAGATCTATGGGTTTTGGATTCAAAGAGCTAAATTTTTTTTTTTTTTTTTTTTGTCAAATGGTTCTATTGTAATTCTAAACTGTCATGCAAACTTTTTTCATTGGTTTACTCTGGGTGTATCATAAATTTAGGCTTGCAGTGATGTTATACTTAGTTGCATAGTAGTACTATATGATTTTGCTTGTATTTGAACTGAAATATGTAACATTCTAGCCTCATACATAGAATTACTCCTCTTTTTTTCCTTCATATATATATAATATAACTTATGATCACTTCTACATTTAAAAAGTTTTATGGCCATTAGAAAACAGTGCTCTAACTTTGGCCCAAATATCTTATAATGTTGTTATTTGGGAAGAAATGTAGCTTATTTATAATCAGTCAGCTTTCAACATATTTGTTCATTGAAATTTTATTTTAAAGAATACTTGCATATTTTTATCCTCAGAAATTAGATCCAGATACAGTTTTGAATAACATCAGAGTTAAGAGTAGTAAGTCTCCGTTCATGGCTAGGACAGTAAAGCTGACAGAAAAATTGTGAGCCTTTTCTAAATGTCTGTGCTCTTACATGAATATCACGAAATACCATTTCAAGAATGCTGTTGTGAATAATTAAGTGAAAAACTAATTAGTCTGGTTCTTTTTCTGCTATTTAAAATTACAGCATTTTACATATTTTCCATTAATTGTATTAGTTCTCAGCCAAACATGAACAAGTTCTTAAAATTATACTTTGTCAAAATTTTATGCCTGGGACTTGCTATCTTTACAGTCATATCCTTAAAATAATATTTAATCACAACCCCAGAGTCACAAGTATAATACAAAAAACCTCCATGATATTTTATCATTAAGTCTAATTATTGTGCATGGCACACGGTATCACCCAAGGACATCTGATTCATCTCAGAACATAGCACATGGGGTAGTGAAATGTTTCTCTTCTCAACATGGGACTGTGTTTTCTTTCTGCCAATTCATAGTGCCAGATTTACTAATTGATAAAAATGAAAAGTGGCTTACACTGTGAAAGATTACAAAGTATTCAGGAGGAAGTATCCTATTTACTAATGGCTAAAATAAATTATTTCAAGATCAAGGCAGGAATTTGAAACTTATATAGAAGGAAATTATTTTAAAGTATGATTGGTCATTTTCAATTTGCAGGATCTTTCCAGAGGATGAATTTTGAAGAAGAGGTATTTTTAAACTTTTTTCCCCTAAAGTTCTCTTTAAAATTTTTTTTCAGCCTTTATAACGAACTAAAATATATAACTGGTGTATTTGTTTCATATCAGAAACTTGATGATAAGCTGCTTTTAATCTTGAAGCACAGTTTTTTTTTTTTTTTTGGTCAATATAAGAAGGGGTCCTAGGTGTTCAAATTGACCTTATAAGGTTCCTCAATGGCAAGCTTCCCTCCCCATCTCAAATAATGTGTTCCCTAAATCCATCATCTCCCAGAGCAATGGGAGCATATGAGCTCACAGTAATGGAAGTCTAGTGAAGCTCTCTGTCCCTCAATTTCCATTTTATGGTTAAATACCAAGTATTTCCTCTGTCAAAGATCTTGAATTTAAACTTGCTTTACCTTGCTTTCTTTAGAAATACATCAAAATTAATCAGCCCAGAGTAATACTATTTCCTAAAAGTATTTGCTAGTACTTTTAACCTTCTTTAATTCCTTATAATAATTGGCTTAGAAAACCAAACTGTAGAACTGGAATGATTTCCAAGTATCAACATTACAGGTTAGATGGTGAAAAGTTTTATTAAATACTGCTAATTTTACATCTTGACATGAAATAATGAATTTATTTTCATTTTCCCCAGTTCCAATCATATATTTTGACATAATTGAGTTTTTTATTTATTTGATAATTTGCTTAGTTAAAAACAAAACAAAACTGTGTATAATCTTATAAAAATTCCATTAGCCCTGACTAATGAGAAATAAAGTACAAGCATTGGATATTGATTTTTCTGTTGGTTAATATTAAGGTATGCACAGCAATGTATCTTTTTAAATTGTTTTTAAATTAGAGGATAATTACTTTACAGTTTTGTAATGGTTTTTGCCAAACATCAACATGAATCAGCATTAGGTATACATATATCTTCTTCCTCTTGAACCTCCCTCCTGTAGCTCTACCCATCCTACCCCTCTGGGTTGTCATAGAGTACTGGCTTTTGGGTTCCCTGTATCATATATCAAACTCCCACTGGCTATCTATTTTCCATGTGGTGATGTATATGTTTCAATGTGGTTCTTTCATATCATCTGACCCTGTCCTTCCCCCACTGTGTCCAAAATGTCTATCTCCTTTGCTGCCCTATAAGTAGAATCATCAGTACTGTCTTTCTAGGTTCCACATATATGTATGTGTATATGTTTGTGTTAATATATAATATTTGTCTTTATCTGTCTTTAGTATATTTACTTCACTCGGTATAATAGATTCTAGGTTCATCAACCTTATTAGAACTGACTCAAATGCATTCCTTTTTATAGCTAAGTAATATTCCATTGTGTATAAATACCACAGCTTCCTTATCCATTCATCTGTTGAATGACATCTAGCCATTGTAAATAGTGCTACAATGAACATTGGGATATCTTTTTTCAATTCTGGTTTCCTCAGGGTATAAGCCCAGCACTGGGATTACTAGGTCATATGGTAATTTTATTCCTAGTTTTTTAAAGAATCTCCACACTGTTCTCCATAGTGACTGTATAAATTTATATTCCTACCAACAGTATATGAGGGTTCCTTTTCCCCTCACCCTCTCCAGCATTTATTGTTTGTAGATTTTTTAATAATGGCCATTCTGACTGGTGTGAATTGATACCCCATTATAGTTTAGATCTGCATTTCTCTCATAGAATTTTTTCATGTGTTTATTAGCCATCTGTATCTCTTCTTTGGAGAAATGTCTGTTTAGGTCTTCTGCCCACTTTTTGATTGGGTTGTTTGTTTTTCTGGTATTGAGATGCATGAGCTGCTTGTATATTTTGGAGATTAATTCTTTGTCAGTTGTTTTGTTTGTTATTAATTTCTTCCATTCTGAGGGTTACCTTTTCACCTTGCTTATAGTTTCTTTCATTGTGCAAAAGCTTTTAAATTTAATTCAGTCACATTTATTTTTGTTTTTATTTCCATTATTCTAAGAAATGGGTCATAGAAGATCTTGCTGTGGTTTATGTCAGAGAGTGTTCTGCCTATGTTTTCCTCTAAGAGTTTTATAGTTTCTGGTCCTATATTTAGGTCTTTAATCCATTTTGAGTCTCTTGAGGTATTCTAATTTCATTCTTCTGATCAATGATAGTAAAATCACAGGATATAAAATTAATATACAGAAACCCCTTGCATTCCTATACACTAACAATGAAAAATCAGAAAGAGAAAATAAGGAAACGAACCCATTCACCATTACAACAAAAAGAATAAAATACTTATGAATAAATTTACCTAAAGACACAAAAGACCCATACGCAGAAATCAAATCTTTGATGACACAAACTGATGGAAAGATATACCATGTTCTTAGATTGGAAGAATCAATATAGTGAAAATGGCTATACTACCCAAAGCAATCTAGAGATTCAATGCAATCCCTATCACACTGACTATGGTATTTTTCCCAGAATTAGACCAAATAATTTCACAATTTGTATGGAATCACAGAAGACCCCAGTTGCCAAAGCAATCCTGAGAAAGAAGAATGAAACTGAAGGAATCTGCCTTCCTGACTTCAGACTACACTACAAAGCTACAGTCATAAAGATCGTATGGTATTGACACAAAAACAGAAATATAGATCAATGGAAGAAGATAGCCTGAAGATAAATTCACAACCTATGGTCACCTTATCTTTGACAAAGGAGGCAAAAACATACAATGGAGAAGAAACTGTCTCTTCAACAAGTTGTACTGGGAAAACTGGTCAACTATGTGTAAAGGAATGAAATTAGAACACCTCCTACACCATCCACAAAAATAAACTCAAAATGCATTAAAGAACTAAATGTGTCTTTTTAAACAATTAATGAAAATAATATCTTAAAAAAAGAAAAAGGTAAGAATAACTAGAATCTAGGTTTCTCATAGTTTAAGTACATAAATTCAAGCAATACAGGAAGCCACTATAGATAAATGGATAATTCAATTCAAAATTCAAATTGTATGTCTGCTATGTCTGAGAATATCACAGTTTATTTTTTATTTTATTATTGATTGATTTATTGACATTTGTTAACATGACTCTTTTAGTATTTCCATTAGAGTGTTATGTAGTCACTGTCTATAGGAAGATTCAGGAACTGCAGGAATCCACTCTTCCCTTCAGCTGCAGAACTGATCATTGTAAGGGCTGCTGGGTGGCACTTCAGTGCAGCTCTGGGGAAGTTAGGACCTTCCCATGTGCCTCAGTGGTAAAGAATCAGCCTGCCAATGCAGGAGCTCCAGGAGACATGGGTTCAATCCCTGGGTCAGGAAGATCCTCCAGAGGAGGAAATGGCAACCCACTTCAGTATTCTTCTGTGGGAAATCCCGTGGGCAGAGGAACCTGGTGGGCTACAGTCCACAGTTGAAAAGAGTCAGACTTGACTGAGAACGCACGTGGGTGGTTAAGACCATAAAGAAAGAATGAAACCCACCAAACTTTGAATTTGGGTTCAAAGTTTGCAAAAATGGATTTGTGGAATCCTAGATGCTAGGGTTGTTTTTTTAAAGCCCCTTAATCTCACTCCTCTTCAAGCCTTTATAGGGGGAGGTATCCTCTAAACCCTAAATGATTTTGGATATAGGAGGCCCTTGGCCACCTGCCCAGGCATCTATCCAAAACGTGATGTGCTCTAGGATTGGTTCATTTACTTACATAGTCACTGAATCATAAGAGGAGGTGGAAGGCTGGGGTACAAGTGCTTTAGACATGAAGGTGGAGTTGGGAACTGGAGACCTGATGGGGTAATAGCATTACGGCAGAAGGTGGAAGGGACCACCTAACAAAGTCGACTGACTGAAAAACGTGGGGCCCTGGTTTTCCAGTATGCAAAGAATGACACTCACAGCAGAAAGGATGTTTTCCTTTGTTCAACATGGAACACAGAGTCAGTTTAACAGAGAAGAGAGAGCAGGATAGAGGGGCACCAGAGAGTACCCTTGCCACAGAACCTATTTCCAGGCCCCTGCATAGATGAGAAGGCCAGCACAGCTACTGATGAGGGCGTAGTTCCTGCACATAGAGGAGAGGTTACCGCTAGAGTCTTGGGGTGGGGGGCTGGGAATTCTCCAGATAGTGAATGAGAATGGATAAGTGTAGATATATTCTTACTCTTGGAGGTTTTGGCTTGGGGCAGTTATTTTCTTGTTTTTTGTTGGTTGTTTCATTGTGTTTTGAGTAGCAGTGCAACCTAATGGCTAACAGCATGGGCCCTGGAATAGCCCGCCTGGGTTGAATCTGGGCTGTCAAGCCTGTTTATCGTTACATCCTAAGAAGTTACCTACACTCTGTGTGCCTCAGTTTCCCTGCAGAAAAATGGAGATAATAATACCTCTTTCACAGACTTTTACGAGAATTAGGTGAGTTAATACATTTTAGAATAGTGCCTACACAAAGCCTGGTTACTGGTTTTGATTTTGGATTTTGCCTATCTACACATAATTTTGCTTAATCCTGCTTATAATTAAGGCTCTTGAATCAGGCATGAAACATAAAGGGCAGGTGCCAAAGATTGAGGAATTGAGATCAACAATATTTTATTGAAGTCATTTTTAAAATCAAAATTAATGCAGAAGAGCCTGTAATGAACAAAACTTCACATAAATGCAAAGATCCATCAGCTTATGAATATAGATGTTTCCCGCAGCATGGATCGGGCCTGGGTACTTGAGTAACAAAAACAGTATTTCTGAGTAGATTTGGACCATCGTGGCTGAGATTCACTAATGGGACAAGACATGCCTACTCATTCATTTTCAACTTAACTTTCTTATCATTTAGGCATTATTGCAACTGTAATTATATAGTTATATGTATCTATACAAACACTTAACCTACTGTCCCTTCAGTCATGTCCAACTCTTTGCGATACTATGGACCGTAACCTGCCAGACTCCTCTGTCCATGGGAGTTCTCCAGGCAAGAATACTAGAGTGGGCTGCCATGCCCTCCTCCAGGGGATCTTCCCCACCCAGGAATTGAACCTGAGTCTCTTACATCTCCTGCATTAGCAGGAGGGTTCTTTACCACTAGGGCCACCTGGGAAGTCCACATTTGTGCCTAAGTATATATAACAGCAGTATATTGATAGGTTCAACTTTTAATGTATAGCACATAAATACATGTTGCCAGTTAATACTCATATACTGTGAAAGACTAGAAGATGATTCTATGACAAAGATCCCATAGACATGCCACATATTCATCCATCCGGTGCATATATATTGAGTGGCTCCTCTTTGCCCTACTCCAAATGCAATCATGAAAGGTTCCATCTTTCTGTCTAATGTTCTTCAGCTTTTTTTTTTCCTTACGTGGAACTCCAGGGTGCAAAGCAGATAGATCTGGAGTTACTCTATGCGGATCAGAAACAGCGTGTTCTGTGGCCCCTGCCTTACTGTGAAATCTTCCACATACAGCCCTGCCCATAGATTTCAAGTTTGAAAAACACAGTTTCAAAACAAATGATTGTGTAAGAAATTTCTTAAAATGAATACCAATGTAATCATCAAAAGACAAGAAATAATACATCTATCTCTATTTTTATATGAGATTTATATGATTTGTTTAGATGTAAATGTGTCTAGGTATCAAAGCCTAATCTACTCTCTGGGAGTTTGGCAATGAAATGGGCACCTGAGCATCTCTGAATAAGCTGTAATATCAGTGGTGGCAGCCTCTATCCTGCCTGTTGTTAGAGCATTTAGAATTTTTGTTTGGTGTCTTTATTTGGTTTCTGTAGAACTCTAGGATATAACAAGGTAACAAAGGCATGCAGATGAATTCTGTGTTTATTAGCTGATGCTCTTCCACAGGAAAATGTGTGAAGAAAGGAACAAAGTTCCAGGTTTTTTTTATTGAGCAATTGCTTTTAATTGGCTGAAAGGGTGAAAATCAGAAATTCCTAACCCTGTTCTTTTGCTCTCGGAAAACACTGGAGATGTCTATGGAATATTTTTGCCTCTATGGCATATTTGAGATGTGAGACACATTAACAATGAGAGGGGTTTTAGGTCAGAATCACTCTGCATCAGAGATGCCATTATCTGCTGATTTAGCTGGGCTGGAAACTGCTGAAAATAATCCTTTTTGTGCCCTTGTCTCTGGCTTCAGCCTAGAGTTATAGAAAATCGGCTCTACCTGAGTCAGATAATCATTACAAAATGAATTTTGTTCCTGACTCAATGGAAGTAATTGGGGGGACATATTTGATGGGTATGATGACAATTATCTTAAGTTAAAGCTTTCTAGTACATAAAAAAAGAGACTAAGTGCCACTAATAATCAAGCCAGTGGAGGCATTGGCAAATTATCCTTCACTCTGAATGTAGGTGATCACCTGAAATGTATTTCTGCCCCCAAAGCTTGATATTCTCCTTTTCCTGGGCTCTGGCATGGTGCACAGGTTTCATCCAGCTGAGGTCCCCCCCTGCAGCCCACGAAGCTGATTACCCAGCAGGCGTGCGGTTCCAGCGGGGAAGGCAAGATGGTGCAGCCTGTTCCTTGGGGAGGGACATCCTGTGAAAACACCAAGGTTGAGAACTGTCATATTCACAGCAGTAGGTGCATTTTCCTCAGAAATTAATGGAGCAAGCTGGGCAAAAATGTTTTTAAGCTACATCTTCCCTAGAGTAAGATGCAAATTCAAAGCTCTTTTGAAGCCCTGGAATGAAAGTTAAAGATAAGACTTTTTAGTTTTTTGACATTGATAATATAGGCAACCCTAGCACAACGAATATTAAATTGAAATGCTAGATAAGTGGGCTGGATGTTACCCAGGCTGGCTCGGAGTGAAATCACAGCCCACTCTGGAGCCTGTTTTTCAGGGACACTTGGCGATAAAGGATTATTGGGAATTTTCTGTATATTTCTTCTTCCCATGAGCTGTAGACAAGCAATTGCGTTCAAATTATGACTGGTAAATTTTAGGATGTGATAAATATATTCAGTGAGTGACTTTGACCCTGAAAGTAACATCTGGAAAAGAAATAGTCACAGCTTTTGGAAGTTCTCTGATCCCTGTTCTGCAGGGTTGAGGGCCTGGGGGTTGGAAAACTGTTACTTTCCCCCTGCACAGCATATAATCTTAAAGTATGCATCCTATTCAAGAGAGGTAAGAGAGAATTATGTGCTAAACTTAAAAGAATGTGCAATTCATTTTAGAGAACTATCTGTTACACTTTCTCAAAGAATGTACCTGTAAAGGTTTTGAATGTGCTGGTGATGGCGACAGTCAAGGTTTCTGCCGCATCAATTACCTCTTCTCTTCACGTGGTTAAGTAGAAGAAAGCCCTTTCTATCTTAGATGTACGTGTCTCTGGCTGAGACTTTGATACTCATTTCCACAAAAAAGAACAATAATGATAAGAGCTTATATGTGTACAGTCATCATACTAGCTCATGTGTGTACAACGCCTGAAAAGGCACACACGTGGGATTCCTGCCTTATCCCATTGATCTGAAGAGCTGCAGAGCCTTCTGGATTATTTGCCTCATTTTACCAACCAGGAAACTGTGGCTAGCAGAGGTTTAGGTAATTTTCCCAAGAGAAAACACGAAGACCTAACTAATTTGGTAATTCATTCATTCATTCATCCATTGAATTACTTAAATATTAGTTAAATTCTCTGTTATGTGTCATTATATTTTCTTCCACCACTCACTAGTTCTGGGCCCTCAACAAATCCCCAAATTCTTCAGTGATCTGCTGCTGCTGGTAAGTCGCTTCAGTCATGTCTGACTCTGTGTGACTCCATAGACGGCAGCCCATCAGGCTCCCCCGTCCCTGGGATTCTCCAGGCAAGAACACTGGAGTGGGTTGCCATTTCGGGCTACTTCAAGTAAGAACTTGATTAGAGAAAAAGGCCTGAAAATTGGGGTTTGAATAAGTGAACTTTTGAGACGCCTTCCTGTTTCAATATTTATACTTCCATTATTATTTTTTCTTTTCTTTAAATTTCCTTCTTCTCGCTGACTTACTAACAGACACTTGCAAAATCTGTTTCTATCTCACTTGTGTGTTTTATACCTGAAAGTTCAGGAAACATTCAAAATAGATTGGGTGACGTTTTTGTGTATTTTTTCTGATAAAATATTTGGGATACAAACAGAAAGACCCATATATACCATAGCTATCTAAAAAAATTTTATTGTCAAATATTTAAGGCCACCCAAAATATAACCTGAGTTCTGTTCCCGGATAAAGCCTTTGTTTTAAAGAGAGTTGTCTTTTATATGCAAAATAATTTTCTTAGAGCTTGAAACCTTCAGTCACCAAATTGCTGGCAGCAACAACAACAAAAAATTCGGCTGCAACTAATTGGAAAGCATTGGAGCATAAGTATCTGGGTGTGATTCATTGTCGCTAATGACGTTTCCAATTACTCAAATGTATTTATTCATTCTGAACCCTGTGAGCACACATAAGGAGGAAAACAGGAGTCCACAAGTTCGGTTTTACATATTTTGAGTGTCGGCTGAGGGATTTTTTTTTTTACCAGCCTAATCATTCCTCTGCCCTTCGCAGAAAAGAGGATAGTCTAAATCATTAATGATGGAAAAATATTTGCAGTTCACTCTTGCACATGAGAAATGGACTGGATTATATTAAAAGTTGTCTTCAAACATTCCATAAAAATTATAATCATATCAATTAAATGCTAGTGGCAAATATTTCAATTATCCTTAATGGAACAGAGCTTACAAATGAGCATACTGGGAGACTATAGGGACTTTATGTGTAGCCATTCTCTTCGAAAAGCAACAATTATAGTTTTGCTCATGAAAATCAGTCCATAAAATGCAAATGTGCTACAAGCTTGGAGTTTATTCTAATGTAACATTATCATAGGGTATGATAATACCCTTACTAGTTCCTTCTGAAAAAGCTATAAACACAAAAACTTAAAGACATGTATTAGTATGATCTCTCATTAAAATGTCATCTTTAAGTGGACACAGAATTTCTTTTGTAATTGTGCTATTTCTCTTTGCTGGCTAATAGACATACAACATGATTATACCCCTACTGTCCCATGTTGTCTGGGCAACAAAAAAGACCACAAATCCCCAAACTTCCATGCTGTCCACCCTCTATGCAGACTTAAGGTTATAACAGTTTTTTTTTGTTTTTTTTTTAATCTAATCATTGCTTTTAAATATGCACTAGCCATTTCCAGAAGACAGATGGGTTTATTCATTCTCGCCGTAAAAGAGCATCCTTTCTCTTCCGCATACTTCCTTAAATATATCAAGAGATTTAAATTTAGATATCTGAAGCTCCCACTTGATGACATGTTATTAAAACATCTGCCTTTCCAGAAGCCATTCTGTTCCCTGCCATTCCACATGTCCTTTTCTACTTCACCAGACAAAATTGCCCAATCTAAATTTCAGCTCAAGTGTTTGATGGTTTTCACGCTGAGCTCAAACTGTTAATGCTTCCCTGAGAGAATAGAATTGAAACGGGATTTAATCTAAAATAACAAAATAGAATAAAGGTTTTACATATAAATAAGTAATGTCCTGTACATCCTTATGCAAGTTTCTGTTTTCTGGATTTTGCATGTAGGAGAGGGAAATGACAAAATGGCAGGGATTCAGAATCTGACCCCATGGCAGAGACCACTCTAAATAAATGAACTCTGTGTTGTCTGCTATCCAATTAATGAGGTCAATTTTTAAATTGTTTTTAATATCTATTCCTAATATTAACTTTTAATTTCATGTGGTTATTTTCAACAGTGACATTTTCAAATATCATGTGAGATAACCATTATGAACACCTTGCAAAATGCTAATTGGAAAGGTAGATAATTCCCTCCTTGGTAGAAGCATCACAGAAGGCTTAGACTTAATACTGAGCGTTTCTTGCAGAACCTAATGCTTCAGTGGACTTTACATCACAAACCAAATAACAAATTACTTGTAGGGTTTGGAGCCGGATTCTAGAGCAAAACCCTGTAGTCTTTGCTGGAAGAAATTAAAAAAACCTTTCTTTCAACAAAATGAGTTTAGTACCAGAGCTGTCTGTCTGTCTACCCCTCCAGTCTTTCTTTCTCTTGTAAACATGGCCCTCTGTTCCACTCTCAGAAATGTCATCTCTCTCACTTATGAAACAGGGAGGCATTATGGTGCTGTGTGGAAAAATGTAATAGGACTCATTTAACATGAAATCATGATTTATCCTACTTTGTTGACACTTAGTAGATATTTTCTGACCTGTTTTCTGTATATACTGTATGCATTTTTTCCTTTTTCTGAACAGACTTAAAATGGTACAAAATATTGCCATTTCAGGGTATAAGTTGAGTTCCTTCAGCTCTAAAGTAAAAACAATAAAACTTCTGTAACTCAGCTCCTAGTGTAGGTGTGAAGTTAAAGGGGAGAGAGAATATTTTGAAAGTCCTGTGTAAGATGTTAACCTCTGTACCATTGCACCCAGTTTCAACTATTACCTAGAAATCAGTGACCAATAATATTTATTTACATTTCACTTAGTGATCATACAAATAAAATTAAGTTACAGCTAATTCCAGTATTCTTACAGGGCTAATTATTTATCCATGATTATCCTACACAGAAACCCAGATCAATTTTTAATAATTGAATTGCTAAGAAACCTAACACATTTATTTAAACTGTTTCTGTTGCCCTCTCTAGTATCCATACAAAATAAAAACACATAGCATGTTTTGTTTATTCAGATTGGGACCTGGAAAAGCTGCTTGTGTAGCAAGTCACAAAAAGTGTGAGGTTGGGAGTACAGGCTCATATATGTGTTTCTTTATCAATAATGGAAACAAAGTGTGTTTAATAAACTCTATTTAAATTGGGGAAGATTAAAATCAACCATTAAATTGAGAGATAGATTCATATTTTATGGATATTTATTATCAATATTGAACATTAACCAAACATAAAATTCAGTGTTAATTTAAGTGTATAGGGACATTTTCATGCAGGCCATATCATTATAATATACATAAAGAGGACATTTTATTTATGAATGAGTTGGTGATGTTATTCTAGAATAAATGTCCACTGTTAATGAGTTGGTTGTCTGACTTAGATGGCCCCTACTTTTGTTTCTTTCTGCCAAAATTAATAAGTTCCCAAAATTTGGGGTTTAAAAGTTAAATGAGAGGTTTATGCAAATATTAATGACCAAGATTGATAAGTGTCAGCAACATTATCTCAAGGATAAAAGATAAGGGAAATAAGGATTCAAAACTGAGAAAAAATATATAGTACTGGAGATTTTTTTTTTAAGCTATTTGTCATTAAACTAATGGAATAAAACCATCTCAACAATTCTCCGTAAGAAATCAACATTAAATAGTTCAATGAACATATGGCTAGTTCAGGATAAAGTTGATGAATTTTGCAATTAAGAGTTTTATGAGAGAAAAATAAAAATCAAAGAATATTTTTACCTTTTTCTTCATTTAAAACATAAAGCAATATTTATGCTTTAAATTTAAATAAACTGTATTTATTTAATGCATAAGCATTGCTTTATTTATGTTAAAGCAATAAAGATGGCTTTTTAAATCATCTTTATTGCTTTAACACAAATATCAGAAGTAGCATAATCTACCTATAACACATTCACACAATACAGAAATGTACCAAATAAAAAGTCAAACTTCCCACCACCAGCATCTCCCCTCATCAGTTGATAATATCTATAAACAGCCAGTGCTCCTCCTCCAGGCTCTTTTTCCTAGAAATATACCGCTTAATGTGACAGTCCATATAAATCTCTCTTTTTTTAAGGTTTCATACTTTCCATTCATATGGACATCCACACTGGAGGGTATTTGAGTTGTTTATAATACCCTCCCTATCCCAGCTATGTTCAGATAAATATATTTTATGCATTGAGGGAAGGAATTGGTGTGAATATTTGCTGTCACCTGTTCTTATCTTCAACAAGCCCATGGAGTATTTATTATTATCTCAGTTCTTACAGAGATGAGACTAAAGGCACAGAGAGGTTAATTAACTTGAATAAAGTAACATAAGCAGAAAGCAGCAAATCCAGGCCATCTGGCTCTAGAATTTGCACTCATAGTGACTAATTTATTCCAGCAGCCTACACAGAACTCCAGCTGTACTCCCAACTCTCTGTGAGGCGTTGGGCACATTTCTCCTCTTTTAAACCTCAGTCTGTTCATGTACGAAAAGAGAGATCATCATTTTATATGTCTAGTACAGTGGAAGCGCTCAATAAAGGTTAGCGATCATCATTCTTATAATGAATTTGATCTTTATGTTCATACCTTCTTCCCGAAATGTCTAAAATACAGATCTCTAGAAGCCGCGCTGCCAGGTCACAGTGTTTCAGGTTTGGTTCTTTATTAGGATGTTAGTTAGCAGTGAAAAGCTATCAGGCTTGCTCAGATAGAGCTGAACATCAAAGCAACTCAGAAGTATTGATTGATAATCAGTCCTCAGGAAAGTCAAGTTGACTGCCTTCTCATTAGAGGGAAAACTTGTAATGGATTCCTTTCAAAAAGCAAGCAAGTTTCTCCTTTCTACAACTAGCCTGAAAATTGTTCTCCACGTGTTTCCTCCCTCCTGTCACTTAATTCACCAGCATTAAGCACTGTTTGCTTTAACTTCCATATCCTGTATTTTGTCATTTATGCAAACTTGGTTTCCACTGTTGTTTCACTGTGGTCCAAGTGCTTATTTTGTTCATCCTCGTCATTAAACTCTTAAAAAAGTGAGTACGTATGATTGCAGTTTCCAAATGCATAGGTATTGGCAATAGACTTGCTGGGAAGAAAGTGTGTTTGCTTCATATTGTGCATTCATAAGTGTGAGGCATTGGTCTGTTTTCTTTTTTTTATATATTCACTGAAGATGAAGCATCAAATAGATACTTTGTTGATGATTGCATAAAAAGTTTCTTTCACCTTCCCAAAAAAAGGCTCCCTTAGGAACATGAAAGATAGTTTCTTCTTTGTTTTTCTGTTACCTGAGCTTTTACCAAGTAGTTTCTGTAAGATCTGTTGGACGTTTTGTGTCTCTGTATTTTACCAACCTTTTATTTTATATGTCTGTAAAATTTACCATCCTTTAATTATATTCCCATCTATTGACTAAAATCTCAAAGAATCAGACATAAATAAAATGGATGAAAGGCAAAGGCCATTCAAAAGCGATGATTCTTCCTGACATATGATGTTATAAACAATCCACTTTTTGTACCAAAGATACAGAGTAATTTGTATGCTAAAAATGATTGTCACTATTTTGGGTGTATAAAATTGCCCTTTTCAGGCACAAAAACATTAGAATTTTATAAAAATACGACTGTGAGTGACTAAGTCTGAATTTCTTCTTTGACATAGTATAAAGAGAATTTGGGGGCTTATGCTGGAAAGACTTAATATGAACCATCAGGTTGAGTCTGGACAAATATTCCCTGCTAATTTCAGAGTGAATGGTCCAGAAACTGTATCTGTTTTGCCAGTTAATATTGCTTTCGGAAAGGTTTTTTTTTTTTTTTTTAATTACTATTTTTACAGCTTGAGACCACTGTGACACTTATCTGCAGTGAGAAGTATAATTTTACCATTTGTTGTCACAAATAGGACTTCATTCACACTATGATGCTAATTGAGTGAACCTCATCAGAAAGGAAAGCAGAAACAATCATAATCACTCCGAGGATTAAATCCTTAGCTGTAATAAGGTGGAACTCTTTCAAACCCACCTGCAGGTCTTAGAATTAATTCTGGGAGAAAGTCTTCCCAAAATAAATGTTAAGAATTAAAACAGAAGATGTGGAATATCCTGGGCTTTATCTCCACCACAGGTACTTTTTAAGAAGATTTTGATTTAAAGTTTAATTGCAAGTGAATTGTTTTTCTGGTGATAGATTGTTTTTTCCTAAATTTTCTTAGATGTGATTGTATGAAATATGTCGTGTTGATGTTTTATATTTGATTGGCTTTTTTTGCCAAGTCAAGAGAAAGGTTGATACAAGTTGATCAGCACCAGTCTGGGCTGTGTGATTTATCTGATTACAAAAATCTTTCCAACTTTTCTTTTAAAAGGCTGTGCAGAAATTGTTAGGTGTTTCAAGCAGTTCTTTATCAGCAAACTTACCCCCTCCTACCTCTAATCAGTACTGAGCTCTGCTTTCTGTGTTGTCAAAGCTTGTCTTCTGTGTCTTGATTTTCTAGTTTATTTCTTGTGCATAGAATACTTATTTAAGGCAAAATGAAAGGTTCAGAAACTTTCAACTGTTTTCTTTTTTTTTTCCACTTAGAGCTTAGTGTCTGTACATTTTTAGTTTTATGTTTTCTTTTTCTTTTTTGACTTTAAAGGATCTGACTTAGGCTTAGAACGCGGCTTGTTTTGTTACTTCCCAGGTCTTGTGTGCATTCCTGCGTGTGTGTATTTTATCCCAGCTAGTTATAACCTGATAACCTGATTTCATACTGTGCTTTAGCACAACAATACAGTCATCAAACTAAAGCAACACAGTAAGCGGTCACATTAACCATCATTTTGCTTGATCACTCGGGAGAGATTAAATTTATTCATTTTTACTATAGATAATCAAATATTAAAACATGTTAAAGGGAGGTAGAACTATTCGCTGTGACATGCTCATTGCCAAAACAATATCCTATATGTGATGTGTAATGCTTCTTGGCAAGACGTTTGGAAGAAATTTCATCAGGTCTTTTTTTTTTTTTTTTTCTCATTTGCATTTGGTTTATCTAAAGTGAAATCCATTCAATTTTATTGAACTGTAATTCTAGTAATTTACAATATTTACATGCTGCGGTTAGATTGAAATCAGTCCTTAATTCAAATTCAATCTAAATTTACTGCATAGTAATTAGGGCTTTGTAACTGACACGAGGGGCCTATTGATTTAATGAAAAACTTAACCTTACAGTAAGTGTTTAATTAGTTGCTGCAGTAGATTCTGTTCTGTCCTAAATTGTGGACTTTAGAGAATCAGGTACTAATTTAAATTACACAACTATATAAAGATCAGAACTAATTTTTTTTTTTTTACATGTAGCCTAACAGATGAATTAATTTCTTCCTCTTTGAAAGGAGAGGGGAAAGAGGCAGTAATGAAAGTAATTTCCTACCCTGCCTAATTTTATGTAAGGCCGGGCTAGCTATCCTGGAAATGATTACCTACCTCTGTTAAATATTGATACAAAGAGTTATGAAAATTAAAAGTCAATGAGATTTCTTCCAGGATTATTTTGTAAATGGAAAGCTGAAACAATATGCATACCTACTGAGAGCAGAAAGAGTCTTGATACAGAAAGAAAAATAAAAGATTACCCAAAATAACACTGAAGTTGTTTTTCTTTAGGTAATATGAATCAGCAGCCTCAAGCTTCCTTTTTAGCAGCTATATTAATTTATTTTCTAGATGAGAATTTAAAGGATAAGTTGAGATGTACTGTAGTGATTTTAAATTGCAATCACTGATGATCTCCTTTGAAATAAACCTAAAGCAACACAAATTATTAATATTTTAATTGTAGTCATTAATTTTTCCTAATTTATTTTGAGAATTACACTAGAGTATTGAAAAAAGGACACTTTTAAACTGAATTTTAACCTGTCTATAATCTGACAGGTCTATAATTCATTTCTCTTAGTACATATTTGTGTTCTTGAAGCTAGAAATAGCCATGCTTCCATCTAAAACTAAGAGATTAATGCCAAAGGAAAGAAGATTCCTGCTGGCACATTTTTCATTACTTGTCTAATTTATATTAGATGTACTAAAGGTAGAGTGAAAGGAGACTTAAAAAAATAAAAACAGTGTTACTTTGATTTTCTATTTCATGTGAAAAACATAAAGCATTATTCGATAGCAAAAAATAATTTCTAAAGTGAAATCTTTAAGTATGTTAAAACGTTTTCAAATAGTGAAGTTTTAAACATACCATGTAGAGAACGTGAACAATGTACTTAATAGATGAAATTGGAAAGGGTTGATAATGATACGGCTAAGTCATTAATGCTGCCTGGCTGTGTAGTATCATAGTGAGTGAACAAAGCGTTTCAGTTTTAATCAACAAGGAGTTAGTCTTAAAACACATGAGCTATAACTCTAAGTAATGTAAAATAAAACTAACTGATGCCTAAAATGATTGGAACACCTGTTTCAAATGAATTCATTAATACTGAAATTAAAAATGTTGATTTCAAAGATATCTCATTTTAAACCCTTCAATTTTTACGTAAGGTTATAAGTGAATAATATTATTATAAAAAGTAAAACTCCTAACATAAATAGAGAAATGAGAATGACACTCAAAAATTTGGTGGGGGGAGGTGGGGAACCTGTAATATGTGTTTGTGTGTCTAAGACTGTATTTGTGAAAGCACTTTGCAAAACTATCTTTGTCTTCTTGACAATGCATCAGATCTAGACTTCGCCACCTTGACAATACACCAGCTTTAGCCCTCACTCCCCCAGGGCACCTCAGCGTGAAAGCAATACACACCAGGTACAGAAGGTTGAACACCACACACTCTCCCTCTCCTTTTAATGTGGGCACTGATGAATGGCACACACACAGCCATATTGCCCATCTCTCAGAGTGGCCTTCGCTGCCAGCACAGCTGAAATCTGGAAGCTTGCCGCATTCACATTGTCAGCTTAAATACCCAGTAAGGACTCAAACTGGGAATAAGACAAAGTACCATTGCATGTTGATCCACTTCACTGGCCCCACCAATTAGCTGTGAAGAATATGGCTCATTTAGAAGTGTATATGATAATACTGAAGCATAACTGAAAATTAGAATATAAAAAAGGAGGTCATTAGCTTGCACTTGTCTTATCTTCAGCTAAATGAATCGCAGATAAAATCAAATAGGGTAAGTTAAGTCTTCTTAAGCTTTTGAGCCCTTTCTTGTGTACTTACATTAGATCCATCTCGATAAAGTTTATAGCACTGCTATTTACAACACCACAGCTAATGTTGTGTTACAATTTTCATTACCAACCTCTATTTTCTGAGGTGCAGAACCTTAACATAAAAATGTGTTCCAGGTTAGAAAGAAAAGCAACGTAGTAGATTACAACCGGAAAATAAACCTAAAGACAGTATCTATGCAATTTTCAAAGTATTAGAATGCCAAGATAGCTCACAATTACATTTGCACCTGCTATGAGTTAATGAATTCTTATAGATTAAAAATATAATCTTCTAATAGAAAATTAAATGCAATTTATCCAAAATATATACTCGAGAGATGTGTTTGTTTGTGAGTGAGAAATTGAAATGTGACTCATTATTGATGGGATTTCGCTAAATAAAATAATGAAGTGTCACTGTTGAAAATCATAATTATAAGTTGCCTTCAGTTCATGGATTATGTACTTGCCATAAAAACATTATTAGGAATATAAAAATGTGTAATGTTATGTCTTTCTCCAGGAAAATGATTCCAATTTTAGATGTAAAACTTAGACAATGCAAAACATTTTCAATGAGCAGAGAGTAGAAGAGCTGTAATGGGATTCCAGTTTATAATCTTGGTTGGCGAGGGTCATAGATCAGCGGTATGTGTTTTGTTTTGTTTCTGTTTAATTTCTACTTCTTAATATTGATACCAATACAAGCACATCTGACAGGTACCTGAAACATAACATCTGGAGATATCTTACCTTCTAGCAATCTAGAGCTCATCAGATGAAAGGCCTAGGTCCAGAAGATCAAATCTGGGAGCCCTCTTTCAACATCTGTCTACCCCAGTTAGTTCTGGTCCCACTGAGTCCAGATCCTTCTATGTCCCTGAAGGATGATAGAAAAAGGGTAATACGGCGTCTGAGCTTTGATGAACACCTCTTGCTGGCAAGACCTGCCTCTGGAGAATAATAGGGACATGAAAAAATTCCCCACTCTGATAGTTTGGCTCCTGAAATTCTAAAGATAATATTGACTTCTAAACATCATGAAATTTTCTGGCTTCTGTCAAAGAGAATTGAACTGCATGCTGAAGCTGGTCTTCTTAAGACGATCATGGACAATCATCGCAGAGTGTTTGGAGGGGAGGCTGTGGAACAGATCTGAACTTTGCAGTCAGGCATCTAGGGGGATTTTTGGCTTCACCATTGAGCTTCTCCATAAGTCTGTTTCTTTTAAATGGAAAGATGATATTCAACTTGCATGGTGATTTGAGGGACTGAATCAAATTTTATACACACACCACATACTTAGTACTGTATAGGCAGACACAAACCTGGTTATCATTATGCTCACCATCTGTACCACCAGCGAGTGTTGGACAGTAAGTCTTTATGTTTCCATTGGGTTTTCTTCTAGGTTCTTCATCTCTGAACCCCCTGAATGTTCACTCTGTGGGATTTTCAAGATTACTAGGTGGCAAAATCAGGATAAGCCACGGGGTAAACATCACCTCATTCGCTCTAAGAGTTTCATTTTTTCATTCAGCCAGCAAAATCAGAAATTTGATTTTAGGTTGGAAAACAAAACTGTAAGAAATGTTTATTAATTAACCATGCTATAGACCGAGCTCCAAAACTTTTCTTAACCTTTGTTGACATTTAACCATCTACGTAATCATTTAACAATAACTGTGGGACAGTGGGGCCTGGTGGGCTGTCTATGGGGTCACATACAGTCGGACATGACTGAAGTGACTTAGCAGCAGCAGTGGGTTTTGGCAATCTTGAATATATAAGAGATTAAAATGGATTTGTTACAAGTTTACTGGTACACTGACAGAAAGCATTGGCTTGACCATTGTCTTGTTTGTGTGTGTATGGTTTTGTATAGATGCATATTATAATAAATTTAAACAAATTGCAAAGTTCAATGTCCTTAATCCTCAGATTGAGTGTACATAGTAGACAGTGTTTGAGCCACCAGATCTCACTTGATGGTAACTTTGTCATGAGGAACCATTTGCCGAATTTCCAAAGGCAAGGGTGCTTGCCTCATCAGAAACCAGGCAGAATTTCCAGTGTAGGATCACATACAAGGTGCAGACCACCCAGCAGTGATGACTTCTTTCTGTAGCTGCTGCTGCCTAGATCGAGGTCCTCTAAGTCTTACAATAATCTCCTCTAAAGGACACTGGGAGACCGAGCGGCACATGAACAGAGGGTGCCCTCACAGCAAATTGCCGGAGTGCTAAGAAGCCCATTCATTCATTTGCAGGCAACAGCCTTGAGACTCTGAAAAGGACCCATGATCCTTCCCAAGGCAGTCAGTGGCCCGAAAGCTTGTCTTCTGCTCCATGGACAATATTGGGTGGTAGGCCTCCATGGTCTCCTGAGAAGAATCACAACAGTCTACTTCATGTTTCTGCTCTTTAGACAAACCTCTCCTTGGCAGTGGCTGTTAGAAAATTCCAGAAAAAGCTACTGAAGCAACTTCAAAAATAGCCAGAGAAATCAGAATGGGCTTAAAAAGTACTGCCATATGTATGCATCTGTGTGTGTATATGTGTGTGGATAGACAGATGGATCAGTTCAGATAAGGCTGAGATTAAATAGTTTAAATTATAATCATGTGAGATTTTTTGTTGTTGTTTTTGTATTTTACTTTCAGTAATTTATTTACAGTCATAATCCTAATTCAGGAATTTCAACATTTGATCTAGGATCTCTTTATATCAT
Organism: Bos grunniens; assembly: GCF_055505025.1. Classification (NCBI taxonomy): domain Eukaryota; kingdom Metazoa; phylum Chordata; class Mammalia; order Artiodactyla; family Bovidae; genus Bos; species Bos grunniens. The sequence goes on from NC_141191.1 coordinate 14,106,441, forward strand.
CCAGGAGGCTCACTGTTTATTTTTTAAAGTTATATAAAATATTTGACGACACATATAGAATTATACAGTAGGCAAAACAATCTTATAACATATATATGTGTGCTTGGAGGTGTGCATATAATTAGAAATTCCAGATATAGGAAGCTATCATTTGTTAAGTTTCTCCAGATAACTATTTCTACCTTCTTTCAATCCTGATTTTAAACAAAGTTCATGGAAAAGTTTATTTTCAGCTCACCATAGTACACATTTGTAATTATCGTCCAATTGTAAAGTATCCATCGGCGTGCTCTTCTGGGTTCAGTAAGGCCATTTGTAGTATTTCAGAAACAATTGATCTGAGATGAGGTTCAATAAAATTCTTTGTCTTAATTTAGCTATGTGTACCGTAGTATGCTTGCTCCAAGTTAAGATTGTAATTTATGTTCAGATAACCTCTTTTTTGTCTGTACTTTGATGTGGGAATATTTTTAGTGTGTATCTGGGGATGAGTCAGCTCAGCAGATGGTAGGTTGCCATCCACAGGTTGCACTTTGCCTGTTTTGCAGGCTTGTGACAGTCTGCAGGGACATGCTGAGTCACCCGTCCAGTCAATAATGTGTCTGGGACAGCATTAATGCAGCAAACATCTTTATGAGTTCAAACGCATCCATTTGTCCCACTCCAATAAAATTGGTCAACACAGTAAGGCATGGCATTCCGTTCAGAAAGAAGGTACTGTGTTAATTGCCCTCATCTGGGCAAGAGGAAAGAACTAATTGTGGTCATTTTTATGGAGTTTTCACATAGGACTACAGAAAATCTTCCTTTCTTTGTGCTGATACATAGAAGGAGTACAGAAAATCATTTTGGTAGAAACACCTTGCATATTGGTAAGCATTAGAATAACAACAATGGTGGCTATTGTTAGCAGCAGTGATCACCTCTGTTATTATCATCAGCCATGTTATTTTTAAAAATAAGAATCTATCATGTGGCGTATGCTGTGTAGAACTTTCACCCTTTGATGAGTCTCTAGAGTCTTGTGCTATGGAGCAAATAATTTTCCATCTGTCTTCAGATTTCTCAAGTATCATGCTCTCTGATGACTTGAAACTGTCAAGGCATGCCTCCTCCCATCCTCCACCACAATGTAATTTTACATTTTGCATATAAAACAAACCTGCCATGTAACATATTTTAAAATTAAAATTATTTGTTAATGTCTTGCAAATTAATTTTGATTCTCTCTGTAAGTTTCTTTAAAATGCCTTCCAAGATTTTATGGTTTAGGAATGCAATTTATGGTCTTTCTGACAAAAGTTGGATTTTTGAATTTTCTGATAAGTCAGACACATATTTGTTCACTTCGTCGAGATGGAGTGGAATGGTACATGCCCGGATAAACAGGAAAGGGTATATTAAGATTCACGCTTTCGAGAACAGCGTTCCCAGCGGGAGGGAGATAATGCAAAGTGCTCTGTTCCTGGCTGTCCAGCACGAGTGCGGACCCATGGACAAAGGCGCTGGCACCGGCCCCAAGAACGAGGAGAAGCGAGAGAAGATGAAGCGAACCCTATTAAAAGATTGGAAGAGCCGTTTGAGCTACTTCTTGCAAAATTCCTCCTCTCCTGGGAAGCCCAAAACTGGCAAGAAAAGCAAACAGCAAACCTTCATCAAGCCTTCTCCTGAGGAAGCCCAGCTGTGGTCAGAAGCATTTGATGAGCTGCTAGCCAGTAAATATGGTCTTGCTGCATTCAGGGCTTTTTTAAAATCTGAATTCTGTGAAGAAAATATTGAATTCTGGCTGGCCTGTGAAGACTTCAAAAAAACCAAGTCACCCCAAAAGCTGTCCTCAAAAGCAAAGAAAATATATACTGACTTCATAGAAAAAGAAGCTCCAAAAGAGATCAACATAGACTTTCAAACCAAAACTCTGATTGCCCAAAACATACAGGAGGCTACCAGTGGCTGCTTCACAACTGCCCAGAAAAGGGTGTACAGCTTGATGGAGAACAACTCTTATCCACGTTTCTTGGAGTCAGAATTCTACCAGGACTTGTGTAAAAAGCCGCAGATCACCACAGAACCCCATGCCACATGAGATGAAAGCGGGAGCCCAGAAATGGAGGACTTTTCATTTTTTTCCTAAGGGGAAAGGCTGTCACCTGCCGAAAAGACTGACCTTGAATTCAGCCTGGGTGTTCAGGAAACATCACTCAGAACTATTGATTCAGAGCTGGGTAGTGAATCAGGAAGCCAGTCGCCAGGTAGGAGAAGCTGGTACTGGGGCAGCTTCCCTAACTGATGGAGCACAGAGAGAGAGTGTGGTTTAAATGTGGTGTGTCTCAAGCTGGAGAAGCAGGAGCTTAAGACTGAAAGATAACAATGTAACACTATTGGTCCAGAAGCATTTACAATCAATAGGTCTGGGATTATGTGGCCTCAGCTAGCTGGCTGTACATCTTTCCCTAAATCAGTCCTTGTTACCACATAGTGGTTTAGATGTAGCTTCTTTAGTTCTAGGTAATATATGTTTACTATGTGCAAGGGTACTGAAGTTCCTATGTCTACAGATCATCAGTACTGTTGTCTCACATAACTCTAAAACTGAAATGATTGTGTTTGAACTGTCAAAAAAAAAAAAAAAAGATTCACGCTTTCAGTTTTATTTGGTTATTGCTCTTAGGCTCTTCTTTTTTACAAAATTGAAATTAAAGTTGAATTCACTATTAAAAAAACAGAAAATTCATGTTCACCTTATGAAGTATAAAATCACTGTGAAATAAATATATGTGGATTATTCCAAATAAAATAGGAATTTATTTTTTTCTCATACACTTCTACATATTTTCTGTCTGCTCCACTTACCCCAATTCTCAGAAAAAAAAAAATAAAAGTATTAAAAACCCTAAGAACAGATGATGATAGATGGGTTATTTCTCACATTTCGGAAATGTATTATATAAATATACATATATTTTAAGATTATGCCTTGATAAAGTAAGTAACAGGTAGAATTTCCCATTATGTGAGAGATGTATTTCAGGACTTCTTTAAAAAATAGATACAGAGATAGCACTGACAATTAATCATTTTTGAAGGCTGTTGAATGGTACTAAGTAATGATTCTCTTAAAACTCATTGTTGGAAGTTCACACAGATGAGTGCTATTAAAATATATTATTTTAGGTATGACTTTGCTTTTAAGTCAGAAAAGTGGACATTAATTTGTAGTTTTCTACATTAGTAATTTATCTACTTATGTAAATCAATTCATTCAATATATTCTGACAGTATGGTCTTAACGAAGAAAAAGTGAATACCACTTCCTTAACATATTGTATGAATTTTTAAAAATTGAAAATCATATGATAATGTTTCTTTCATCATTTCTCCTTATCTAGTGAATGTCATTTTGGAAGCAAAAGCATATTTGGCTGAATAAACCTAGGTAATAGTCTTTCTCCTTTGTGATGCTAAAGTAACTTCCTTGTAGTTTTATTACTCGTCACTTACTATTACATAAACACAGCTGCATCTATAATGTTTGGACAGTCGTTAATAATACCTTTTAAGTGCTTGTAGTCTGACAAACAGGTGTGTCTGTGTGTAAGAATGTATGTCACAATTATTTTAAAAGATGTATTTAACTAGAGAATTCTTTAAAGGTGGTAAAATTAAGCTTGTACACAGTTCTGGGAAAAATATAAATACTGTTTCCACTTTTTCACAAAACACCATGTGTTTTAACAAGTCCCAAAAGAACAGTTTGTAGAAATTCATTTCATCCAGAGACACTCTAAGGATAAAATGAGGTAATATGTGTAGATGTATTGACAGTATAAAAACAAACACAATATTGGGTTGGCCAAAAAGTTCATTCAGGTTTTTTCCGTAGGATGGTACAAAAAAAGCTCAAACCAACTTTTTGGCTAGCCCAATATATTGGTTGTCTTATTATTAAAGCTTTTATGAGTGTAAATAATAACTCTGGGCACTAGTGGGATCTAGTTCTGGCAAGTTTGTCTGTCTTATATTAGCACAGAAGTGTCTTTTATTAAAATATTAGTGAACAAATTCAGCTGTGATAAAAATCATGACTTCCACAGTGAGTACTTTCAATGATGCAATTGGCATAGGGTCTATCTCTACACTATAGATTTTCTGTTCTTGCTAAATTGTATTGTAAAACTCAGTGTGCAAACAAATTCTTGTGTGATCAGAGGCACATCAAATAATCTTTCTGGGTCCACTGTTTGCATCTGTAATGTGAGAGGGCTAGACTAGACAATATTTTGTTCTCTTAAAACTATACATTTTCATAAAACTATGCATTTCACATATCTAATGCTACTTTATCGAATCAGTTATGGAGATAATGCCTTTACTTCTTTTTAACTGTGTGTGTGAGAGAGAGACTGGGAGGGAGAGAGATTAAAGATATTGGCCATAGTAACCAAAAAGAAATGGTTTGTATACATCTATTTGATGACTTCTAAGTCCCCCTCCAAAAAATTCAAATATAAACAAAAGTAAGAATGCGTTTAGTGCATTGTCCAGAAAACGTTGAATGCTCCAACTCTGAATAGTGAGGAAAATGCTTAATGAAAAAGAGGCACCAGGGAGGTTTTGGTGTAAATGTGTAAAAAGTCTTTCCGAATCAGAACTTATACATCATAGATGAGATCTGCAATTGCAAGCATCCCAGAAGAGGAAGGTAACCAAGAGAAGATGATGTTACTGGTTACTTGACACGTGGAGCTTTGCTATCCCGGCAGAGAAGGGGTGGGTTAGAGGTAAAGAGATAGGCTATTTTTTGCATGTTTTGATCTATTTCACCTCTAAACATTGACATTTACATATTTGTCAATACTACAAAATTTACATATCCACCCCAGATTTTTCTATAGAGCTCAGTATCTCTATAGAACGCCAATAGTAATAACAACATCAGATATGTATATAGAGCTTACTCTATACCCCTGGTGGCTCAGATGGTAAAGCATCTGCCTATAACGCGGGAGACCTAGGTTTGATCCCTGGGTTGGGAAGATCCTCTGGAGAAGGAAATGGCAACCCACTCCAACACTCCTGCCTGGATAATCCCATGGACAGAGGAGCGTTGTAGGCTACAGTCCGTGGGGTCGCAGAGTCGGACACGACTGAGCAACTTCACGTCTCACTTCTACTCTGTACCAGGCAGTATTCAAGAGGCTTTACCTACACAAGTGAAGTATTTAATCCTCACAGAAACCCTGTGAAGTAGATGCTATTATTTTTCGCATTTTGTGAATGAGATGGCTAAGACACAAAACAGTTCAGTAACTTGTTCAAGCTTAAACACATCGTTAAGTGGTGGAATCAATGTTTGAACCCAACAGTCTGGTGTGCTATTTATGACTGTGTTATATTCCTTCTCAGCTGTCCATAGGCTATCTCCACTTAAATGCCATGAATACCGCCTAGAAGGTCAACAATTGAAAATCCAAACCTGCCAAAGTCTGCTTCCATTTTTTTCATTGTTCTTACAATTGTGTTCTATTTGTGGTCTTGTACATAAAGGTATTTTCATCTGTTTTCTTTATCCTCAGTATTTAATGAGGCACTGAGGAGTTTCCCTCTGCCAAAATTTCTTTATCTGTCTCATCTTCTTTTTGTCTTGCCTTTTCATTAAAAGTTTCATAATTTTTCACCTAAACTGGTAAAATAGACTTTGATTTGCCATCAGACTGTTACTCATTACATTCCAATCTATCTTCCAAGCCTGTGCTTACAGGTATCTTTATAAAATACACATGTACTCATGTCATTTCTCTATTAAAGTGCTCTAATGGTTCTTCTTAATCTTCAAGATGCTGAAACATCCTGCATCTTTACCAAATTAATTGATAAGCTCTAGTTTTTCTTTATGGTAGCATCTTTAGGATTTTCTATAAATAGTATCATGTCATCTGCAAATACTGACAAATTTTTCTTTTCTTTTCCAATTTGGATTCATTTCTTTTTCTTCTCTGATTGGTCTGTCTAGGACTTACAAATCTATGTTGAACAAAAGTGGCAAGAGTGAATAAAAATGGTGAGTGTGGACATCCTTGTCCCTGATCTTAGATGAAATGATCAGAAACTCTCACTTGTCACACCAGTCCCATCTTTCCAGATTATCCCCAACTCTCATCTCCTTCCTTAATGTCAACCTCACATACCTTCTTGTTCTAAACAATTTTCTTCTGTTTCCCACCCCCTTGGATGTTCAACTCAAATGCCATCTCTATTTTATTCATCCATTGAAAATGACTCGTTGAGAATGTGTTAAGTGTTCAGGCACTGAGAAACCTATGTTAGAAACCCAAGTATAATAAACATGGATATAATTTGTTTCTTCCCTGAGTTTATGGTTTAGTTAACTATCAAGACAGACAAGTCTTCAGAGAATAAGAACTACAAGACAGAGGAACTATGTTCTTTAAACATGGACTCAGGAGAAGAAATTGAAGACTTTCAGGAATATATTATGTCCAGGTTGCAAACTCAAGGAGTAATAGAAATTCATCACAGAGTCATAAATATGGTTGTTCTGGCACCAGTAACAGTGCCTATAATATCCTGGAGGTCTTTGGGATCTTAGAGGAGAAACAATGTGTTAAAAAGTGAAATTTCTCTAGAATTCCCTTGCACTCCCCTTTTCCCTGCTTCAATGAAGTCTCAAAGCATCCATCCCTGTTTCATTCCATCATGATACAGGATCACTAGATACAATCATTCTTTCTTTGTACACTTCATGGCAGGTCCTTTGCAAACATTTAGCATATACTTCAGAGATATATGAATTGATTTTAAAAGATGCTGAGATCTCAGCAGCATTGTATGATGATGAGGCTTTGTGTATAAAGTTGATGTAGAACAACAACAAAAAAATCAGACTATAGATTTAAGGAGATTGAGGAGATACAAGAGATTTTGTGTTTTCCTTACATGCATGTAAAATGAGAAAGGGGAAAGATCTGTGAAAAGGAGCAAGATCATCAGCAAAGAGAATTCTCATAAAAAACAAGTGTAGTTGAGAGATTTTTTAAAATGAAATCCATGTAGCTATCACACAAGTCATGCGGAACTAGTATAAAGCTAGGAAACACCCAGCAATGCACCAAGCGCTGTGGAAGGGTGCTGTGCCGTGCGTGGTCACTCAGTCGTGTCCAGTTCTGCGACCCCATGGACTGCAGCCCACCAGGCTCCTCTGTCCATGGGATTCTCCAGGCAAGAATACTGGAGTGGGTTGCCATGCCCTCCTCCAGGGGATCTTCCCAACCCAGGGATCGAACCCAGGTCTCCTACACTGCATGCAGATTCTTTACTGTCTAAGCCGCCAGGGAAGCATGGACGGGTAGAACAAGACAAATATATATATATATATATATATATATGAAATGTTGTTCACCTAGTTTATTTGAGGCACTTACTATTTACTTTTGAAGATATTATATCCCCCAAATAAATGTAGTGACTAAAAATAAAATGTCAGCAAGCTGCCAGGGCAAATGACCAGAAAATGACCAAATCTGGATACTAAGTCCTGGCCATTAGTGAGCAGGAATTGAACTTTTTTTTTTTTTTTTTTTAATCACTTAGAGCTATCACAAAAATGAAAACCGAGCCTCAAAGAAATTTGAACAGGCCCAAGGGAAAAACATAACAGAGTAGAAGACTGTACACTTGGGGAAAAGAAAGAGAGACTGGTGTTGGCAGATGTGGTATCTGTGTTCTGGAGCCAACATTCAGTCTTTGACTATGCAGTATTTGAAAACTAGTCAATACTCATACATCTCCCTTCAGTGTTGGCCATGCTTATGTCCTTATGATTAAAATTCCTCACTATTCATCCATGTATTCATGTTATTTTTCCCCTGAATGTCCTGTTGTACACATATCTACTGAAGTGTTCTTCAGAGACCACATGCCATTAAAGATTTAGTAAAATATATCTTTAAGATGAGACAAAATTATTTCACTGCTCTCCACTAATTCTTGCCATAAAAATACAATATCAATCTGTAGCTTTTCATTGTATGATTCTAAAGGCTCCTGGGTTTTTTTTAAATATAAAAAGTCACAGTTTTTTCTGTTTTCAACACATTGATTAGTACTGATTTACAATGGAGCACGTTAGAAAGTACAGATAATATGCACATGCCAAATGAATTCATTAAGACCAGTGCGATCACAGTGAATGTCAAATGAATTAATAATAATGGGACCTCTATGTATTACCATTATTTTCACAGTGTGTTACTGTTTTTATACGTGTGAGTCCTGAGGATAAGTGACACACACATATTACCCTTGTATGTTAATTGTTTCTTGATAATCGGAGGTTGGTCTAATAATCTCATGGGCAGTAAAAGTTTCTACCCCTTATACGTAGAGAAATTACTATTATTTATATGTTTCATTGAAGAGTAATTCAATATTTTAGATTCCAATTAGAAATGGCATTTATACGAGACCTCCCACACATTCACTGAAATGTTACAGCCTTTTAGACATATGTTTTCTGTGACTAATATTTAAAAAGAAGAATTTAAATTGCTCTAAACTTTTTCTGGGAGTTCGTGTTTTATTTACTTGACAATTGACAGCTCATTATACATAAGCACATATATTCATGTTGATTCTCCATCCTGATAAACACATACAGAGGAACACAGAGTCATTTTGTCACATACTTGATCTTGGAATAATTTTATCTGGAACAGTGGCTCCGTTGTCAGGAGTGGCAAAATTATAAGGAAACTACCTATCATATAATTTTTTAGTGAATTTTGAAATGTATGCCTTTTAGTATGTAGTCACCAGGCTTTCCTGGTGACTCAGCAGTAAGGGATCCTGCCTGCAGTGCAGGAGATGAGGGTTCGATCCCTGGGTCAGGAAAATCCCCTGGAGAAGGAAATGGCAACCCACTCCAGTATTCTTGCCTGGTAAATCCTATGGACAGAGGAGCCTGGCGGGCTATACAATCCACGGGGTCTCAAAAGAGTCAGATATCACTTCGCAACTAAACAACAACATATATGGTGCATAATACTTCTCTTTCCTCCCATTCCTAACCCAGCTTTTTATTTTTCATTCTAGTGATGACTGGTTGGACTTAAAGGTGTTAGGATGGATGAAGAGGAAAGGGTTGACATTTAAGGCTGTTGCAGCTGCAGCGAGAAGTAATGGATAAATCTTACTTTAATTCCTAAAGAAATCATGAGGTTCAGACCTTCATATACAAAGGAAGAAAAAAATGAAGGCAAAGTCTTCACACTGTATAAGATAGAAACCAGGAAACTGTAGTACTCTCATGTTCTTTTGCTTTGAAGCAGTGATATCTCATTTCTTCTATGCTTCAATAAATAGCAGACTCGCTTGCAAATTTTAATGATCAATCTTAGTAAATCTGCACGTTCCCTCCCCACCTCTTCCTCTCTACTCATTACTCTTTCAAACTTCTTGTTTCTGACCAAAAAGAAGTTCAGTAAGTGTTGTTTCTATCTCAATGGTAGGTACTCCTCTAAAGAGAACTGAATGTTTTGGAAATCCGTCATTTGGAATAGGTTTCCTAATAGAAAATATTATGAATTTCAAATAGTCAACTCACAAGCATTCTTTAGCAATACAGCATTTCAAAAATGGATACTCTCCTTTCTGGTCAAGATTTCAGTTACTTCCTTCAATGTCATGAGTGATATGCATCTCAGGCTTTTAGATAATAGGGAACTGTGACAAGCAATTTAAAAGAATGCAGCATGTAGATTCAGAAAGATTTGCACAGTCTTGAACAATAGGTATACACCTTAACAAGAATAGATGTAATCCTAAACCTACATTCCTTCTCTCCACCAAAAATATTTAAGCACATTTCAATGAGGCTTGGCAGAAAGAGCCATGGAAATTACATTTTAGTTGACTATAGATTTGATAATAGTCAACTGTATGTTAATATTATTGAGGGCCAGATTAATAGAGGTATAATATCAAAATCAAGGAGTTGATAACTCCTAAATCCCCTGGTTTGGCAGATCAAACATGAAGAACTGTACTCAACTCTAAATATCCTGGTTCAGGAAGACACTGCCATACTTGATGCTTCCAGACAAGCGATATGATATACTTAAGAGGCTTTTATAAGATGCCATAAGAGAAACTACTGAGGAAAATAGAACTAACAAAACTCAGTGGGAAAATTATAGCATCTTCAAATAATGGGAAAGGACAGACATGTGGAAGGGGTAAAAAATTAGTCTGTGGTACTCCAAAGATTAGAATCTTACCTAATCAGATACAGATTTTTGACTCACTGCAAGAAAGAAATGTAACAATTAGAGCTGAACATAGAATCACCTGTTACATGAGTAGATAAATTTGTCATCGCTGGTGGGATTCAAGTGAATATTTAAAAACCATTCTATCAGGAGGAGGGAGGAACATCACCCAGAGGGATGGACTTGATCATGACTTTCAGTTTTGGGTGTTTTTTTTTAAGCTGTAACTCACAGTAAGAAAGACATTTTACATTATGAGTATTCACACACATCAGTATGTATAACTTAAATAATATGTTCTCAAAGTAATACTTAGCCTTATTATACATAATTCACTCATACATTCTTTCTAGTCTGGCTGGACCACTTTCATTTTTTTTTAATACAGTTGCATCTTGCTAGATTGACCTCACATCTCAATAATGGAACGTGGTCCAAAATTTGAAAAACACTGAACTAAATGACCGCTTTCATCTCCAAGAGTCTCTCATTCAGGTAGATGTGATGGAGAAGGCTGACCACCCAATGGTCAGAAATAGATGCTCCCTCCAACAGTCAAAAGGAAATGGAAAACATGATAACGAATTTCTTGGGATTCCCTCACAATTTTGACTTCGTTTACATTTAGAAATGCAGTAATAAAAATAGTACTTTTGAGCACTTTATTAGGTACACATACAGAACCTATTTTGATTTCACGATAACGTTCAGCAACAGAGCCTCACATCTAGAGACAGCGGTGCAACTGAGGTTCTTGCCCTGCTTCTTGACAAATCCATGTAACTCTTCTTACCATTGATGAGGAAAACGTGCCGTAGTGAGAGAATGTGGCTAGGGACATGAAGGGGCAGAGCTGGAAGAGGATTAGTGCCTATGAACACCGTATTACCAGAATGAGAGAGGAGGTGGGGGAGAGAGAACTGGAAAGCAAGGCTTGAAAATCTACCTCTGATTGCTACTAGCTACCAACAGGGTTCTGTGAGTACATTTTATTCAATTATAACCGTCCTCCAAGGAATATCTTATACAAGTGGCTTAGTGAAGTAGAGGGACTTGCCCAGAACTTGGTATAATTTTTGTACCATTAAGAACATTATTTTTTAAAAAAGAAAAAAAAATAGTGGCTTGGTTGGATTCTTTAAGTGCCTCATTTTTTTTTTCCCTTGAGATATAGAATAAGTCTTTTTTCAGAGGGGAGATTTTTTCAGGAGAGATATGAAAAAAGAATTGCCAGAAGTGATGTGGTATATAAAAAAAAAAAATCAGACCCATCTTATTACTTAAACACATCTTTCCAAATGCTTTCTGTATTGGGGATTAGTGATTTTGACTTATGTTTCTTTTAAGAGATCATTTTTCACTGAGACTTCTGAAGAAACAAAATCCACTTCTTATAGGAAAAAATTATGCAGATTCTCTGAGGCAGATAGCTCTTAAAAAAACAAACACACTCCCCAGTCATACTCCCAAACTCCCAGGTGGCTCATGGCCATGGTTGAAAAGATTGCAAATCCGGACAGGTTGGTCTCTCTGTATCATCAATCAGATGTTCATACACTTGAGATGTTTATACCCCGTAAATTTCAGTTGCTTCTCTTTTGTAAATCAAATGTTTATCGTGTATTACCAAAACGTCTATATAGACAGGAAACATAAAATAGTCTTCCTTGCCGGTTTACTTTGTATCATTAAATTTGAATGCACAGAGATCTTATCTGTGGTATATACCCTCTGTTTGTCCTCACAGGCATTTACCTTTATGTAGAATAGTCAAAGCTACTCTACTCCGAAGTGCAATACTTTTTTATTCTCTCGGAGAAGGTTAGAACTCACTTGCTCTGGGAATCTTCCAGAGACTGCTGGTTTGTTCTGTTAAGCTCATACAACCCTGGCAGGACCTGACCCTTTTTCAGTTATTGCAAGATTTACTTTCAGAGACAGACCTAAACATGCAGGGCTGGCAGGACAGTCCGGACACGAGGAACCTCTACCCCACCTCTCAGTGACCCCTCCTTTCTTGGCATTTGTTACTGGGGGCGCTTCCCAGCCCGTGACCTGACTGTCTACCTGCCCCTGCCTGGCTCCTGGCCCACCTCACAGGGTCGCCAGCTGCCCTGTCTGGGCCAATCAAAGGAAAGAAAGGAGAACAGTGGAGAATGACTTAGGGACTTGGCTGCAAGTGGGGACTTAAAGATTTGGCACCATGTCTAGACTTCCCTGGGGGCTCAGACGGTAAAGCGTCTGCCTACAATGTGGGAGACCCGGGTTCGATCCCTGGGTCGGGAAGTTCCCTGGAGAAGGAAGTGGCAACCCACTCCAGTACTCTTGCCTAGAAAATCCCATGGACGGAGGAGCCTGGTGTCCACGGGGTCACAAAGAGTCGGACACGACTGAGCGACTTCACTTTCACTGGGTCTTGCTGGTAGTGGCGGGTGGTAAGAGAAGGCAGCTCTGTCAGACCTCCCTCAGCGATGGCTTTGGGACACAGAGGCAGCCAAGATCTGGGAGATGTCCCAATCCTTTGAAGTCAATTTTCTTGCTGCGGCTCCAAGCCCTACAACGTTCTCTCGATGATGGTACAGGTGTTAATTACCCTGTCTATGCATGGGACCACTCATGACCATGAGCACCTCAAACTATTTCCCTGAAAATTGTGAATTCCAAGGGAAAAACAGCAGTTGAATGAATTGATCAGACAATCCAGTCAACTCAACATTAAAATAAATTGAGCCTGTGATGCTGAGCTCCATCACTGTAGGTCCGTGCTGGGGATCTGAAGACACAGATGCCATACTCAGTTGTTTTAGGACCCCGTGGACTGTAACCCACCAGCCTCCTCTGTCCTTGGGATTCTCCAGGCAAGATATTGGAGTGGGTTGCCGTACCGTCCTCCAGGGGATCTTCCTGACCCAGGGATCAAACCTACCTCTCTTTCCATCTCCTGTATTGGCAAGTGGATTCTTTACCACTAGGTGCCACCTGGGAAGCCGAAATAAGTCAGAAGAGAAAGAAACCAAGATGAGCTGCAGGTTCAGCTGCAGGACTGAGTAATAGACCTGCATCTGTTTCAAGCTTAGAACATTAAGTGGAATTCAAGACAGTGGGGCATAGCAGGCAGGGTCTCAGGGCCAGCTGAGTCTCAGAGTTGGGGCAACAGTATTGATATTCTGGGGGACTCAGCTTTTTCTTTAAATTATTTTTATTGGAGTATAGTTTCTTTACAATGTGCTAGTTTCCTATTGTTATTCAGTTGCTCAGTCATATCCTACTCTTCATGACCCCATGGACTGCAGCATGCCAGGCTTCCCTATCCTTCACCATCTCTGGGAGCTTGCTGAAACTCACCTCCATTGAGTTGGTGATGCCATCCAACCATCTTATCCTCTGACATCCCCTCTCCTCCTGCCTTCAGTCTTTCCCAGCATCATGGTCTTTTCTAACAAGATGCCTCTTCACATAAGGTGGCCAAAGTATTGGAACTTCAGCATCAGTCCTTCCAATGAATATTCAGGATTGATTTCCTTTAGGATTGGCTGGTTTGATCTTGATGTCCAAGGGCCTCTTAAGAGCCTTCTTGAACACCACAGATGAAAAGCATCAATTATTCGATGCTCAATGTCTTTATAGTCCAACTCTCACATCCATACATGACTACTGGAAAAACCATAGCTTTGACTAGATAGAATTTGTTGGCAAAGTAATGTCTCTGTTTTTTAGTATGCTGACTAGATTGGTCATAGCTTGTCTTCCAAGGAGCAAGCGTCTTTTAATTTCATGGCTGCAGTCACCATATGCAGTGATTTTGGAGCCCCCCCAAAAATAAAGTCTGTCACTGTTTCCATTGTTTTCTCATCTATTTGCCATGAAGTGATGGCACCGGATGCCATGATCTTTGTTTTTTGAATATTGAGTTTTAAGCCAGCGTTTTTGACTCTCCTCTTTCATTTTCATCAAGAGGCTCTTTAATTCCTCTTTGCCTTCTGCCATAAGGATGGTGTCATCTGCATATCCGAGGTTTTTGATGTTTCTCCCAGCAATCTTGATTCCAGCTTGTACTTCATCCAGCCCAGCATTTTGCATGATGTACTCTGCATATAAGTTAAATAAGCAGGGTGACAATATACAGCCTTGATGTACTCTTTCCCCAATTTTGAACCCGCCTGTTGTTCCATGTCCAGTTCTAACTGTTGCTTCTTGACCTGCATACAGGTTTCTCAGGAGGCAGGTCAGGTGGTCTGTTATTCCCATATCTTTAAGAATTTTCCACACTTTGTTGTGATCCACACAGTGAAAGGCTTTAGTGTAGTTAATGAAACAGAAATAGATGTTTCTCTAGAGTTCTCTTGCTTTTTCTATGGTCCGATAGATGTTGATATTTTGACCTCTGGTTCCTCTGCCTTTTCTACATCCAGCTTAAACATCTGGAAGTTCTTGATCCACATACTGTTGAAGCCTCGCTTGGAGAATCTTGAGCGTTGCTTTGTTAGTATTAGTTTCTACTGGACAGCAAAATGAATCAGCCACAACATACACATATCTATCTTGTCTCTTTTGGATTCCCTTCCCATTTACGTCACCACAGAGCACTGAGTAGAGTTCCCTGTGATGTGCAGCAGGTTCTCATTAGTGATCAGTTTTATACATACTATCAATAGTGTACATATATACACACACTCAAAGTGAACATTAGGGTGCACGTGTCTTTTTGAATTACGGTTTTCTCTGGGTATATGCCCAGGAGTGGGATTGCTAGGTCATATGATAGGGCTGCCGTCTATGGGGTCACACAGAGTCGGACACGACTGCAGCGACTTAGCAGCATGATAGTTCTATTTTTAGTTTCTTAAAGGACCTCCATAATTTTCTCCATAGTGACTATATCAATTTACTTTTCCACCAACAGTACAAGAAGAGTTCCTTTTCTGCACACCCTCTCCAGCGTCTATTGTTTGTAGATTTTTTGATGATGTCTATTCTGACTGGTGTGAAGTAATACCTCATTGTAATTTCTATTTGTATTTCTCTCATACTTAATGATGCTGAGCATCTTTCATACGTTTTTGGTCATCTGTATTGGATAAATGTCAATTTAGGTCTTCTGTCCTTTATTTTTTTTTTTGATTGGGTTGCTTGATTTTTTCTTTTCTCATTTAGTAGGTGGAACACAGGGGATTTTAGGGAGTGAAACTATTCTGTTTGATACTAGAATGGTTGATACATGTCAGGATACATTTGTCAAAACTCATTGAATATATAACAGGAAGTAAACCCTATGGACTCTGGTTGACAACAATGTGTCAATGTTGGTTCATCGATTGTAATAGACTGCAGTGGTGCGGGATGTGGATGGGGAGAGGCTATATGTGTGGGAAATGGTATAGGAGACCCTTCTATACTTTGTGCTTAGTCTAGTGACAGTCCTGAAACTGCTCTAAGCAATAAAGTATAATAATAATTTCAAAAGCTAAATTTCGTCATCTAGGTCCAGGGACCAGGCAGAAAGCTGCATGGGTCACGGTCAAGCTGGGCCCCTTTCCTAGTATGGGAGATTCTGGAATAAAAGAGAAAAAAAAAAAAGTCAAGACAGTTAGGCACCTAAAGGGAATAGATGTTTAGCTCCCCAAGGACTCTGGGAACACTGGACCAGAAGTTGTGGGGATTCCCCACAACTACGTCCTAGTTTGTGGGCCAATGGTCAGGATGAGCCCAGCTTGGTTTGGTGGCGGAGACTGAGTTTCCTTGATTGCTGTATGCCTGACTCTAACTTAAGAATGGGTTGGGTTTCAGGTTCAAGAAAGCTCAGTTCTTTCAGAAACTCCTCCAGGGTGGAGTCAGGGGTAACATTTCAGGCGTGCTGCCCTGACAGAGGGGGCATCATTAGGGAACAGACCCCCAGCGCCACTGATCTTAACAAAGCAGCGTGAGGAGTGTCTTCTTGACGTCCGCTATAATCAGTAGTGAGCATGTATTGCATTTGTGGAATGAGGTCTGAGGCCACCTCTAGGTCTGGACCACTTGTGGGCTGTGACAACTTACAGCTTCCCTTCTCTGACCTCCAGTGACTTCTTCAAAATGTGAGGGCACTTTGGGGACTCTTACACCAAGATGAAACATGATTATTTGTATAATAAATATATTTTACAGGTATACATTTTCTTCCTACTTCTCTCCATTTTTATCTGCAGACAGCAAAAGGAAAGGACTCAAATTACCCTCAGAAAGAATTATCTGCCAAGATGAAAGGGATCAGGTACTGTCTTTAAAGCCAATCTAGTGAGAGGCAGATAATCAACCTGTTTTCTTTTCTTTTTCTTTTTTCAACAAATTCTTCTGGCCCAAAGGCAAAGTGGGCTTTCCTCCAGCTGAAGACAGAGGGCATCTGATGGGTCCCCCTGTTCTCTTGTTTCATCCCGAACTTTGTCCACTCAGAATCCATGACCCCCAGATGATCTGTTTATCCCAGTGGGGACAGAAATGTCCTTCCTACCAGTTCTCAGCTGCTATTTTAGCATCTGAATTTTTCCACCCATTCCATTCTGAGGGTAGCATTTGCCTCACAGCCCCTGCCTGAAAAATAGCTGTCAGGCTCCTTAGAAACCAAGCCTTCCTTGGCTGAAAATATTCTCAAACGAAGCAGTACACTGTGTATTTCCTCTTCTTCCTAAAGTGCCAGCAGCTTTCCCACTCATCCTGCTGTTTAATCCGAGGCTTTAGTGACAAGGCAGGCTCCACTCCAGCACTGCGCCTTCAGCACGCTTTAGCTTACTTACCTGGTTCACTCTTGAGCTGCACTCAAGCGAGGACGGAACTTGTTAACTAGGCGTTTTCACCGTGTGACCTTGGGGCCTCCAGCGTCAAGTCCAGTGAAACCCAGGCAGCCATTCTGAGTGAAAGCAAGCCCTTGACTTGGAGGCACCCGAGTTTCAGATGAGCCTCAACTGGCCGCCATCAGCTCCCAGCTGTAGATGGTAGGAAGTCCCGTCATGTTCGTGTTCAGGCTTGATTCCCCTTTCTTCCTTCTCCTGCATTTTCTTCCACCCTCGTCTTTCTCCTTTCCTCTCCTTCACTTCTTCCTTATCTTCATCCTGTTCTTCCACTCCTGCTACATGACCATGTGACCCCTGCCCCCCATTCTCAAGACCCAGAATTCAGGATAATTCTAGTAGCTGTAGAGTTCAGCCAATGGAATAAATAAGCTTATGGGGGAGAGACTAGGAACAAAGCCACCTTTTCTACACTTTAAATTCCAAACAACCCACTGAACATGTTAGGACCTCGACCCAGCCTTAAATAGGGGATAGTCTGTGTATATTTGGGACCTCTGTCTCTTGGAGTTAAGAAATCAAGATAATCCCCAAGTATGAAAGTCACAAATAGTTGTATATTTTGCTAAATCCTATTAATCCCTAATAACATCATAAATGTGTTTATTTAGCCCTGCCAGCCCAAGCAATGACATGCAATTGATCTTTGTCTGACAGAGCCTGAAACACTGGCTCAAGACAACACACTGATTCGACTCCAGAGAAAGCATTTGGGGTTAACTGTGCCAGGTGTGGGCTGGGCAGATGGCATAGCAGCGGTGCCTTGTGTTGTCATGCACGTAATCTGATTTTCTGAAATGACCTCGAGACACCAATTTGCTCTGCTCACTATCAGGTGTGCGGTGAGGAGCCCAGCCTCTGGGGACCGCCAGCACCACTTCTGAGCCCTCCTCATCTGTGCGCTAATGGACAGCACTCTCTTTGGAAATGGCGCTGCTTGCTCTTCGAACAGGAAAAAATTGTTAAAATGCTGGTAGCATTAGCAGGCAGCAGGTGTGGCAGTACATCCTGAATAGATAATTGAAGAGGTTTTTTGTCTTTTTTCTTTTGTAGTTGCAACTTTGGCACCCAACAGCAAATAAATAGTGCCATTTGGAGCGCCTACAGTGTGCAAGGATTGAGCTTAATATTTACTCAAACTGCTGATACCCATCTTTCCTCCCTTCCTTTCATCCTCCCTCTCTTTCTTTCTTTCTTTCTTTTCTTTCAAAAAAAAAAAAAAGCTGCTTATTTCTCACTGTTAAACCTTGAAAAAAACTTAAGTACATTTTGTAGAGATATGCCACACCATTATTATCTGATCAATGAATAATGAGAATGATTACCTTTGCATTTATTTCTAGTGAATCTTCAGTGACTTCTAGTAGGATCGGTTATATGGGAAAGGTGTATGCTTTTCTTTTAGTCAGAAAATTGGAGGAACCAGAGGCTTGAGCTTTCTAAGTTTAATGACCCAATGACAAAGTGTTTTGCAAAGTACCAGGCATTTACTTAGGAAACTCTTCTAACTTTCTCAAGTTGATTTTAGTACATTTCTATATTTTGCTGAAAAAAATCAGATATTATCAGCCAAAATTACACTCTTATATACTAAACCTAACAAGTAGAGAACATCATTTCTCTGCTTGTATGTATAAGATATTAAAATCACATTTTCTATTGGTTGTTAAGCACTTCTTTAATAAGTCAACCAATTATTTCCAGTCTTGAGAACTGAATTGTTGATGGATTGATAAAGATTTTTTTTTCCTTTTTAATGACTTGGGTTGATAATATGAAGACAAGATTTTATCATCAGCAGAAAATTTACAGTCTTAAAGACAAATATGTACTGAATAGGATAAAAAATTTGATCAGCTTTCTCCATAAGATATTATGGAAAACCTGAACCAACATTTTGGCCAACCCAATAAGTGATGACCTAACAACAATAGTTTTAAATTAATGGCAGGATCCATGGAGGGTGATATTTCTCCTGCTAACTTTGAGTTCTGAGCATGCCATAAATGGTTAGGAACTTCTGTGTACAAAACACTGTTTTGATTTATCACAAAATTATTCTTATTTCCTATAACAGTCCATTTTCAATCTTTGACATTTTGTTATTACTTGATAACATACACAGGGAAGCCCTGCCCACATGTGAACTATGTGAATTATAGTTCA
Organism: Bos grunniens; assembly: GCF_055505025.1. NCBI lineage: Eukaryota > Metazoa > Chordata > Mammalia > Artiodactyla > Bovidae > Bos > Bos grunniens. The sequence goes on from NC_141191.1 coordinate 14,125,714, forward strand.
TTTCTGTCTCTTAATTTCTGTATCTTAGTTGGGAAATTGACACCCTGGGATGTATCGATGAAAAAGACTGGGGTCTTGAAAAAGCTGGGGAAAATATTATTATCTGAAAACTGCCTGCAGGAAGTAGGTGTTCAGCATGGAGAATTCAACCCACTCCATTGTTCTTGCCTGGAGAATCCCAGGGACGGCGGAGCCTGGTGGGCTGCCATCTATGGGGTCGGACATGACTGATTTGACTTAGCAGCAGCAGGGCAGCACAAACTTGCTTTCAGAACTGAAAGATCAGACAGGAAGGTTCTTATCTCAGACTGGGACTCTGCAATTCATACTTCTCACCACAGATTAGAATGAAGAGAAAGGCAGTCTTTAATCTACTAAAGGAATGAAGTTTCTAATTCTTAGAACAATTGTAAGTGAGTGTGTGCACCAGCATTCCACAGTCATGGTCACTGCTGCTGCTGCTAAGTCGCTTCAGTTGTGTCCGACTCTGTGCGACCCCATAGACGGCAGCCCACCAGGCTCCCCCATCCCTGGGATTCTCCAAGCAAGAACACTGGAGTGGGTTGCCATTTCCTTCTCCAATGCATGAAAGTGAAGTCATGTCTGACTCTTAGCGACCCCATGGACTGCAGTCCACCAGGCTCCTCCGTCCATGGGATTTTCCAGTCAAGAGTACTGGAGTGGGGTGCCATTGCCTTCTCCAGTCATGGTCACAGTTATACGAATTTCTAAAGTAGCAACGGGAACCATTTGATGGTTTAGAAGCAGGTGAGAACTTGGACCCGATCACCTTGAAGTTCCCTTCCAAAAGGCTGAGTTCTGCTTTTCTAGGTGATCTATACACATTCTTTCTCTCTGTGAACAAACACACTTTGGTCCCCACTCCTGATTGAGTGGCTTCTGGTCCAGCCTTCCAAGATAGACTCAATCTTGAATCCTCTGCCTCCAACCTTGGTTCCCCATGCTGGCTCATCTAGGTCCCACAGAAGTATTTTTTCTCACATCTCTAAAGTTTAGGGAGAGAACAAGCTAAAGTCAAGAAGTGGTCCAGGTGAGCATTTTCCTTTTGCAAAACTGAGACAGCTATCAAGGGTAGAGAAGCTCACGTGTGTCATCTACAATTACATCACAGCAGCCAATGGCACACTATTGCATCTAAGTTCCCTGCCTTCCTTTTCAGAATCTGTTTACAGAATTATTCCTAAACACAGATGGAGTCTTTTCTGCCTGCACATATTAATTTGTGTTTTTATTTATGCACTTCTGATCTTTGTGATGTGTTGTCGTATAGCCCAACATGAGTCATTTTTTATACATGTCCTGTGGAAAGGTGGTGCTTGCCCTGCAGTCAGCCTCACAAATCCCTGACACACACACACACACACACACACACACACGCATTTTTTTATTGTTCTCACATGTTGCTTTAAAGCCTGTGTGATTACTGCTTACAGCACAGCAGATGGGGTTCTTGCATAGCGATGAAACAGATGAGATGCTCAAATCGATTGTTTTATCAACAATCAGTTGCAGATAAAAATCATTTTAATGAGAGAAATTAATGGTGTTTGCAAACATGATGTTAATTAAAGAACATTGCTTACGCATTTTTTTCCTCCTCTCCCTTTTTTTTTCCTCTGCACACAATTTTTTGTTACCCCTGACATCTTTCATTATTGACTCATGCCCCAAAGAAAAGGCGATTAAAATCTGCTTTTGTTTGATGTAGCTTTTATTGAAGAAAGAAATAGATCTTTCTGAAGCTTCCTGGTGAGATGAAAGTCTAATTATCTCCACAAATGAAAGGAAAAGCTTTAATTAGGCCTGTGCTGAATCCGCGCGCTGCGAATTTGTGCATTGTGATGGATGGAGCCGGCATCTCCTCCGTGACTGCCTCTGAAATAATGAAGGAACAGCGCAGTAGCCCGCTCTCAGGATTCAGCTGGCAGAGTGGAGTCGGGGCACACCTGGGTTGCGAGCCTGCGCCCGGAGCAGCTGCCACGGGCCATGTTTCAGTCCTGGGCGTTAGGCTGTTTTACAGCCTCCCTCTGAGCTTTGATCTCCTTTCAGACAGCAGGGGTCCTAACAAATCAAGCTTTTCATGTTTCACTCACTTTCCCTCTCTTTCGCTTCCCCATTCACACTCGAACTCCAAAGAGGATGGGTAAAATATTGTCTTTTTCTGAAGCAATTAATGATTAGCAGCTGACATGATTGAAGTGGGTGTTATGCCTTACAAGCAGTATTTTGAGGCTGGCTGGTGGGAGGATGCCGGGGCAAGGGAGGAATTCTCGAGCTTTTTTATTGTTTGCTGCGATGTTCACGATGTGACCGGTTTTGCTAATTGTGCAGAAGGCTTCATCTGTGCGTCCACTTATGGGGGAAAAAAAAATGCTGATACATCCATCCGAGGATGAAGGGTGACATTGCGAATTATTTTAAACCGCTAAGTGTCCCACGGGAGAAAGCTGAAAACGCCAAGGACGGCCCAATCCCTTATCTTGCCCCACTTCCCCATGTTGCATGCAGTTCGGTCTATTTTCGTGTCATCTGTCCCATTGATGCCGGGAAGGTCAAATTTGTCTGGCACTGTCATTGCTGCCGCTAATCAACTCTTTTCAGTGACTCCAAAAGCACTTTGGACATAGAGAGTGGTGGTTGGGATTATTTCACTTCTTTTGGCCAGGGTTACAAAAGAAGTCAGAAAGCGGGAAATGAGAACAAAAATTGAACAGCATGTATAGGGACTCTAACTTCACCCTGCCCCTTGCCCTTCTTTGAGTAGCAATTTCCTGCCATGGAAGAATGTTACATTTGTTTCAAAGGTAATAAAAGCAATAATAATAATTGTTAATTAAACTGTCCACCCAAAAACTGGGGAGAGAAGAAATTTTGCATGGAACACAGAACTTTCACATACTCTTGAGTGAGGGGGTAAACTGAAAGGTGATTTTTGTGATCTAAAGAAATCCTAGCTCTTGACAACCTTCTGTTTTATAGAGGTCAAGATCAGGCAATAAAGTCATGCAGTGAGTGGAATACACTCGAATTAACTGAGACAGTTACTGAGGAGGGGTCTGACTTGTTCTGTGGGATGGAAAATTTGAAATGAGTGCTTTCTTGAATGGAGTTTGAAGTTTATGAAATTTAGCCTTTAGAGCTAAAGCTTCATTCCTGTTTAAAAAAAAAACAAAAACATGTTTTGTAATTCTTAGATCTCTCGACAATGCTTTGGACCTCCCTCCCACTCTGTTCCCTTCTTGTCTCTAAATGTTTCCCTCATTTAGAGAAAGCTTGCTTTACAGCCTGTGCGTTTCATTTTAGGGCAGTATCACTGCCATTTACAGATTTCACCCACAGGACTGACCTTCTTGCAGGTGGCTGTCACCCAGCAGGAGAGTCTTACGAAGGTCACAATACAAAATCAGAAGGTCTGAAATGGAACTTGGCAGCTGCCTTGCTCTCAGTCCGTATGGAAATGATGTCAGTTTCGGTCAAAACAGTTCGGAGCGGGGTAAGGAATTTACCGAGGTGCTAAGGGTGAGCGATCTCTAGACAAAGTTGACACAAATTAGGAAAGAGTGGGTGCAATCAAGTAGTTCATTCAGCAGCACATGTGACTTCTCAGGCCCAGTCCTTCTCCTGAAATCAGGAGTATTGGGAAGGCTGGGGACTTTGGTAAGTCTATAATTTATTTCGTTGGAGTAGATGATCATCAGAGTGAGGTGGGAAAATAAAACCAAATGCCAGAGAACAGATGCCAGCATACCCCTCAATTAAGTGCTCGCTTTCCTCCTTCCAAGCTTTATCTCCGTCAACAGACAAGTTCACTCTTTGGAGCTCAACACCCTCTCCTCCATATGCAAGTCCAGTGTTGGTATAAGTGTCTTATGAGGGAGTGTATACAATGCTTATTACAAGAAGTGGAAATAGTGACACAGAGGCATCACTGTTTATTGGTGGTTAACTTTCACAGCTGAAAATATCTTAAATTACATTTTCTCTCCTTTTAAACATTGATATGATATTTAAGGCCACTTTATGCCAAAGTCAAGGCTTAAAACCCTTTAAACATGTAGGAAAAATAATCTGAGGTACAAACAGGAGGAGAAAAAGCCTTCGAGAGAGTCCCATACTGCCCCCAGAGCTTTGTACAACTTTCTGCTTCATCCACCCACCAATTCTCCAGAGAACGGAAAGTATTTTGTGATGGTAACTTCAAAATATATAAACTTTTACTAAACAAGTAAAGTCTACTACTACTACTACTAAGTCACTTCAGTCGTGTCCGACTCTGTGTGACCCCATAGACGGCAGCCCACCAGGCTCCCCCATCCCTGGGATTCTCCAGGCAAGAACACTGGAGTGGGTTGCCATTTCTTTCTCTAATGCATGAAAGTGAAAAGTGAAAGTGAAGTCCCTCAGTCGTGTCCAACTCTTCGTGACCCCATGGACTGCAGCCCACCAGGCTCCTCCGTCCATGGGATTTTCCAGGCAAGAGTACTGGAGTGGGTTGCCATTGCCTTAGATAGATAAATTACAATTACTTGAAAAATGTTATTTTTTAAATACTCATTGAGAATTCAAATGACTAATCAATAAACTAACATTTAAAGAAGCAAGTACATAAATAAGTAAATGTATGTATAAATAGCTTCAGAATGCAAAAAATAAAAAAATCTGAATGAATAACTCAAAGTAAGATACATATAATAGTCTGGAAGTGAGGGGAGAGAATTTCTGTTTTTAAAGAGCTCCATAACCCCTTAAAAAGTATCTCAGATGAGAGGGTGAAGAGCAGATGTGAGGGAATGCATTCACAGTAGCTCCCAGTCTGTACAGTGACCACAGCCCTTCCAGGGCCAGGGAGGGTGCTAAGACCTCAGAGACCAGCATGCCTGACCCTCATATGGGCCACATCTTCATCTTTATCGTCTAGGATGTGGGGATTCCAAAACACCTCCCATCATAGCTATTATTGTGATGCTTTAAAACCATTAACCACTTGTAATGGTTAAGTGTAAGTTTCTTGATTACACTGATGAAGATAGTTGTTGCTGTTATAACTGAAGTTGAGTTGGTGCCATAGGACTGCCCCATCCCAGGAGACTGTCTCCTCAAGGTGTTATTTTCGCTTTCATTCTGGGATGAGGGGTAATGAGTGAGTACAAGCCATTTGCGGGGAGTCAAATGCTGTGGGCAAGGGGGAGTCAAGGGGTTCTGAAGTGGAGGACTTTGGGCAGCCTATTGGTCAGAACATGAGGGGGTGGCATCCAGCCACGGAGAGGAGTGACAAGCAAGACTAGGATGCGGTGGAGACAAAATTGGCCTAAACTCCGTTATTGCCTAGACCTGGCTGGGCAGTGACCTGCTGCCTCTGGGAGTCTGCTCTGGGTACCAGGGGCCCGCCTCGTTCACGGCCGTTAAGTGGACTCTCCATTGGTGTCAGGACAGAGCACTCGCCGCGCAGCCCAGCCCTATAAAGTCCTGATGATGTACGGCTCACAGTCATCCTCTGAAGCCAATGTCCCAGCCACGAAAACTCCTTTTGGTACATGGTGGCCCCTGCTGGGTTCTGTTGGGGAGGAAGACATTTTCATCCTTCCTTCTAAGTGCTTCTGTCCAGACAAAGAATTAAACTGACAGGAGACAATCAGATTAACAGGAGAAAAATCAAAAGGAAGTTTGTGTGTGTGTAGGTGAGACCTAGGAAAACTGAGTAAATCACCAAAATGGCATAAACTCTCACCTTAAAAACCACCCTCAGCTAAAGATAAAGGACGTTGAGGGTAGAGGTTTAGGACTTTGAAGGCGAGGAAGACAGTGGACACAGAGAAGGAAAAGCAAATGTTTGGTAAACATGTGTTTGCTGGGCCGGGCAGAAACAGAGAGACCCAGAGAAAAATTTTAACAGACTTTGAGGGGTTCCTACATGTTCACACACCCTGTTCCTACAGGTATTGAGTGATCCATAGTGATGACTTCCTTTCTGAACAGGAAGTTCTTTAGGCATTCTTTAGGCAGTCGGCGTGTGTGTGTGTGCGTGTTAAGTCACTTCAGTTGTGTCCAACTCTCTGTCACCCCAAGGACTGTAGCCTGCCAGGCTCCTCTGTCCGTGGGATATTACAGGCAAGAATACTGGAGTGGGTTGCCATGCCATCTCCATAGGCAGCTGGGGGAAAATTGAAGATTCTTCCAAGTCTTTGGGGCCTTGACTGTTTTCAGCTGGAAATAACCCACATGGCAGAGAGACCTTTGGGGGTGGCAACTTTTACTCCCCTACCTACACTTTGCTCCTTTAGGCGGTCAGCCCGAGTCACTCTCTCCCCACCGTTTCTACTATTCTGTATTGTTGTCCTCTGTTTGCCTAATGTTTCTCTTGGAGAAGAAACTCCCACGTTCCCCTAAGGCTAAGGACTGTATTATTACCTCTGTGTCCCCTAGAGGAAGTCTATGCAGTAGTTGAGAAGTGCCAGCAGCGGAAACCGATGCCTTTTGGTTTTCTTAAGAAGCAAATGGCACGCAAGAGGGGAGGAAGGCGTGGAATTGATGTATCTTTATAACATAAAGTGTGCATTCATGAATTTATTATGATGCAGACCTTTGTACTGTCTGGTGGTTCAGCCATAGTTTCCTCCCTTATATTTCAATACAAAAGTTTATTTCTTTATAGGAAAAGCTCATTGCTTACAAACATCTAAACTTGACTTTTTGGCTAAACCCTTTATCACACAGGCTCCTAGACTTCCACCTACATTTGAAACCAGGACGTATTTCTGCTGCAGAGTCTATGAGCCTGCTTATCTATTGCACTTAAAAGTGTTTTCATAGGAAACAACCAAACATAAATAATAAATAGTGAAGTACATTTTATTCCTCCATCACGGTGTTAATTTGCCCTCTGGTTCCTATATAATGTATCAGGTGCCTGAGTCCAGACACATTTAGATTAGAAATAGCCCAAAATGTGGGTGATACACATATTTATCATGTTGATTTATTAAGGAGCAGCTGTAGAATGATGCTAATTAAGTGACTATGCTTTCTTTTTGAGACTATAATTGTTTTTGGAACAGGCAGAAATGGAAGAAAACAAGTAGCAGGGGTATTTGATTACATTAAATCTCTATTGTAAAGGTAAAAAATTGTCCACTTACATTTTTTCCTGAAATTTACATATTTCAGGAGGACATTACCACGGTTTACAAAAAGTTGCATAGTGTCAAGATTCCTCTAAAACCTATCTGCAGCATTTTTACCCCCGGTTTGAATCACTTAGTCAGTTGTTGCTGGGTGTCTTCAGCCTGCTGAGCTGAGCTTGGTTTACAGGGTTCCTATGGCCAATTTCTCAATCATACATCATTTTTTTTTTAATTGAGTGGGATAACATTACATGCAAGGCAAATATAAGCATATAGTATAGGCTTTAAAATATTATTATTCTTCAGACGTTCTGTAGAAGCTACATATTCTACCTTAACTGTTGAGAAGCAGAGTAACTATAAGTAAATTTTAGACAAAACAAACAAAAATTAGCCACAGCCCCCAGAGTTTAAAGTCAGTTTCTTTACTAACACAACCTAGAAAATCCAAATAAAAGCAAATGTTATTCCTTTGGATTGGTCATGATAAAAAATGTATCAGTGAAATAAAAGAAATAGTTTCAAGAAGTTTTCAGTAGGTAAATCTTGTAAACCTAGTAAGAATAGGAGAGATTTTCATGGGAAACTCCTGGCCTAATACAAGAAAAATAGTCAATAACCCGAAATCTCAGTTTCCATACTACCTACAAAATGAAATACAAAAAAAAAAAAAAAATAGCTTACATACAAAGTAAAACTTCTGTAAGTACAGAATAGACAAGTTTTAATAGAACATTCTCCCTGCACATTATTCATATCATCACATTGCATACTTTCTTGTTCCTGTAATTGTTTCCACTTAAATTTCATTTTCTTTAAATGCAAGTCCAACAACCTTCAAACTGGCCATATGAGTGGGTATTTCAGAGCATAGCATTAAACAAACTTTCTTCCCTCCTTATTTTTAGATAATTCTGCAAAAAAAAAAAAAGACTTTTTAGTTTACTAGAAAATTATTTTCAGAATCAGCTAGGAGATTTATGGAAACATTTAAAAACAAGTGTAATCAAGAAAAACCACCAGTACACCAGCAGTAATCCTGTCAACCCTTAGTAAGTAATACACCCTTCAGCTGCAACATGAAACAAGAAATCAGATTTTGGAAAACAGTAAACACTCTTACTGCTTTAAAAACTTGACCCAGATAAGGTTCTTGAAAATGAAGGTTTGACTCTCATTTTCAACTCAGGCCATTTCTGAAGCAGTGGTTTATGTTCCTAGGAGGATATAGGATTCGTAATTCCATTTTTGAAATTGTAGTAGCAGAGTTTTTTTAGAGCTCTGGTTCACTGACTTACTCTGTGCCTACCTTATTATCATCATATTAAAAGTTCCAGATTTGGAGGAAAGGTCGTATATTCAAAGCTTTCACTTCTTTCTTCAGCTTAGTTGAATCTGTACTTTTGCTGTGAATTCTCTTACAGAAAAAAAATGAAACACACTTAGTTGCAAACAGTTATGCTGTTCTCCTGAATTTAAAAAAAAAAAAAAAAGACAAATTTTCCATCTATGGAATAGGTTTGCATTAGATCACTCACTTTGCAGAAATTTGTGATTAGACAATGGCTTTGAAGTTGCACAAAGTGTAACATGTTAGACGGCAGTGAGTCATCTTGGGTGGCATGTGTACTTGTGTTGGGGGCAAGGTGGGGCGTCCGGCCAGATCTGTCTCCTCTGGATTGTCAGGCATGACTGCCATTGATGGCTCAGTCCTGTCACTGTAACGAAATCTAATAAAGCAATAAGACAGTCTATTTAGAAAGGCTAAAACACACTTCAGAGTGTGAATTAAAGGGACTGAATATACATTCTCATATTTACTAATGCAAAGCCCATTGCCTGGTAGACACTATGGAGATAAGGATTGGATATTGAATAAAAGTTCCAGGCAACCTAATTTCCTACATATTATGACACTACTTGGAACAGACTTGGGAGACAGATCTTGGTTATTCCCATTTCATAGATCAGGTAGAGTTGCACTAGTGGTAAAGAACCCTCCTACCAATGCAGGAGACATAAGAGAAGCAGGTTCGATCCTGGGGTTGGGAAGATCCCCTGGAGGAGGAGATGGCAACCCGCTCCAGTATTCTTGCCTGGAGAATCCCATGGACGGAGAATGGTCACAAAGAGTGCACAAGACTTAGCACACATGCACAACTGAAGCCAAGAGGTGAAGTGAACTCCTCAAGGACACAGACCGTTAATAAGTGGTGGAGCCGAGGCTGAAATCCAAGTCAGCTTTGCAGTAAAACCAGCACTTGTTTCATGGTCTGACCCTTTCATAAGCATGGCTGTATACAAGCAACTACATATAATATGTGGTTGGGCTGAGACATAATGTCCCAGTGCATGAGAATTCTTAATTTTTATGTAATATTACAGTTGATTTACAATGTTTTTTTAGTTTCAGGTGTACAGCAAAGTGATTCAGTTATACATACAGACATATCCATTCTTTTTCAGACTCTTTTCCCTTATAGATTATTACAGAATACTGAGCAGAGTTCCCTATGCTATACAGCAGGTACTTGCTGATTATCTATTTTATTTATAGAAATGTGCATATGTTAGTTCCAAACTCCTGATTTATATCCGCACCCCCCAACCTTTCCCCTTTGGCAACCATACATTTGTTTTTGAAGTCTGTAGGCCAGTTTTCCTTTTGTAAATAAGTTCATTTCTTTCAATTTTGTTTTTAGATTCCACATATAACTGATATCCCAGAGTATTTGTCTTTCTCTAACTTACTTATAATGTCTAGGTCCATCCATGCAGCTGCATATGACGTTATTTCATTCTTCCTTTTATGGCTGAGTAATGTTCTACTCTATGTATGTACCACACCTTCTTTATCCATTCCTCTCTTGATGGACATTTAGGTTACTTCTAGGTTAGATGTTTATGTAGTGCTGCAGTAAGCACCGGGGTGGATGTATCTTTTCTAATTATGGTTTTCTCTGAATGTATGTTCAGGAGTGGGATTGCTGGATTCTATGGTTATCTGACAGTGATGAGGGAGTTGCTTCTCTTCTCTCTGGCCGGTATTTTTATACTTGCCTGGCCAACATTCCACTGTGGTTTTGTCTTTGTCCTTGCCATGGCAACTGGTTTGGGCTGGAATTGTCCCTTCCTGCATTACAGTTTATATCGATAACTGCACACCACTGTCTTTCTTATTTGCTCAATGCCTGCCCTGGTGGCTCAGAGGATAAAGCATCTGCCTGTGATGCAGGAGACCCAGGTTCAATCCCTGGGTCAGGAAGATCCCCTGGAGAAGGAAATGGCAACCCACTCCAGTATTCTTGCCTGGAGAATCCCATGGACAAAGGAGCCTGGTGGGCTACAATCCACAGGGTTGCAAAGAGTCGGACACAACTCAGCGACTACACTTTCTTTCACTTTCTTTTCTTTTCACACTTAAAGCAGGAAGTTTCTAGCAGGTGTACTTCTAGGGGTCTTCTCCAATAAGCTTTGGAAATATTTGCCACTAAGAAGCCAGGAATGACCCATCTGCTCTCTGTTTCTTTTTCCTTGTTTTCTGTTTTCTGCCTCTCATGTTCTGTCCCTACAGAAATGGTAAAAAGGGACTATTTTCCTTAGATTTATTGAGACATGTAATTAACATATACAATGTGTTAGTTTCAGGTGTACATCATGATTTGATATGTTTATATTGAAAAATGATGACCATATAAGGTTAGTTAACACCCAACACCTAATGACAAAGTTTTATTTTCTTATGATGAGAACTTGTAAGATCTTCTATACAGTATTATGAACTTTAGTCACCCAGCTGTACATCACAGTCCCTTAACCTTCGTTTTATACCTGAAAGTTTGTGCCTTTTGACTGCCTTCATCCATTTTGTCTGCCTTCTTATCTCCTAACTCTGGCAACCAGAGATCTGTATTCATGAGCTTGGTTTTTTAGATTCCACATATAAGTGAGAGTATAATGAATTTGGTATTTGTCTTTTTCCGTTTGGTTTGTATCATTTAGAGTAATGCACCCAAGTTTCATTGATGTCTTTGCAAATGGAAGAATTTCCTTTTTATGGCTGAATAATATTCCAGTATGGAGACATTTATATAATATTTTCTTTAATCCATTGAAGGACACTTAGGTTATTTCCATGTCTTGGCTGTCATAAACAAATCTGCAACAAACAAGAGGATGCAGATCTTACTTTGAGATGATGATTTCATTTCTTTCAGATAAATACCCAGAAATAGAAATGCTGGATCATACGATAGTTATATTTTTAATATTTTGAGGAACCTCTATTTTGTTTTCTGTAGTGGTTGCACCAGTTTACATTTCCACTAATAATACATGAGGATTCCCTTTTCTCCATACCCTCACCAGCACATGTTATCTCTTGTCTTTTTGGTGATAGCCATTCTGACAGGAGTGAGATGATATCTCCTGGTGGTTTTTTATTTGCATTTCCCTAATGATGAGTGATATGGAGCATCTCTTCATATGCTTGTTGACAATCTCTTTCTTTTCTGGGAAAAAAAGTCTGTTCAGTTTCTCTGCCCCAAAAGGGGACTTTAAAATGTACTCACAGATTGTGGTTGAGGTTGAAAATAGATGTCTCCGATTACAGTTTAAATACACACGGTACTCCTTCTGGAGCACTGTCCAATACCCCTTTCTCTGCAGTGAATCAGTGGATTTAGACATCTTCATGTCCTTATCATGGTCTGTTAGCATAAATGGTAATGAGAAATTATTCTGAACCTTGTAAAGAAAGAGTTAAGTTTAAGGCAATCATTACACAGTTACAAAGAGCCTTTCCAGCTCTTTCTCTACACTGTTGAAGGCTCCATCTCTCCTCAGTCAATGCTCACAGACCTTAAGGAGATCTGAAACTCTGAAAGTAGATCAATTCTACAGCATTCTGAGGACAGTTTATCAGGTCCTAGGCCAAACAAGGCAGGCTGGGCACCAGGCAACAGGAGCCTCAGAGTCTCTGCTTATAGCTTAGAGAAATCTTACTTGCTCCTTGGTGCCAAGTATAACCAACCATCCTTAAACTGGATATGCCATACCCCCTGCTGTCTCTGAGTGTGTGCAGCCTCTTCAGGCTTCTTCAGGGATTCTCAGATTACACTTGTGGTAAAGAATTCACCTGCGATGCAGGAGATGCAGGTTAGATCCCTGGGTGAGGAAGATCCCCTGGAGAACGAAATGACAACCCACTCCAGTATTCTTGCTTGGGAAGTTCCATGGACAGAAGAGACAGAGGGGCTGCAGTCTATGGGGTCTCAAAAGAGTCAGACATGACTAAGCATGCCTGCACACATGCACACACACACACACGCACACACACACACACACAGGTTTCTTCAAACTCATAAAGCTCTCTTAAAAGCATATGCTTGGGGCCTCCACATGTGCTTTTAAGGATTAGGGTGAAGCAAGTAAGCATTCATTTCAGGCACAAAATTTAAGAGGCACCCCACCAAGTCATCAAACTATATATTAAAACAGTGTTTTGTTTTTTTTTTAATCAAAATTAATGCCCAAAATGCCTAGTAAATAGAACTCAAAGATTTTAAGCACAAAATCAGTATTACCGATTTTTTCCTAAGGAGGACTTTAGCACAGCACTGCTCCAGATCAATGCAGGCCTGGTATCCGATCTCACCTGGGAACAAGGACATTGGCTGGATAGGTAGTTGATCAGTCCCATAAAAATTAATATGATTTATGAGGCTCTAACTACGGACCACTTTATGTGGATTATTTAAAGTAGATCATTTCCTTATCTTCAAAACAGAGGTAACATAAGCCCCAGAGATAACATAAGACAGAGACGCACTTAATAAGTGACAGAGTAGGGATTCCAATCCCACAACTGAGTCCTGCACTCAACCACCTGTTTTGTACTGAGTCCCCATGCAGTCATTTTAAGCATCCTTAAAATCCGGGGCATATCCTCTGCTTTGTATACGCCAATGTATTCAGCAGCCACAGAGCTATAATTGTATTCTTAACAAGCGTAACTGGATGGAAACTATGAAATTGGAGAGAACTAGAAAATAAAATTGTCATAGGGTCAGTACAAGATAGAGGGGAAGATTGTTCTCAAACCAGATGATGAGGCATTTCAACTCGTGACCCACTTTCAAGTTGAAGAATTTGGATTCTCTTAATTAGTTTTCAGCACCTGGAATTGTAGATACACTATCTATGTATTTCTGAGTCATTAATCTTTTCTAACGTCAAAGAAAACTCTATCATGGAAGGAGATGCCCCCAGAGTATGGAGAATAGGTACCCATCTATGCACATCTATGGTAGGCACACAGAGATTGTGTCAGGCATGAAAGGAGAGCATAAATGTTAGCATTGGCCCTGCAGAGCAAGGCTGCCTCTCTGCAAAATGCTTTTGTTACCTATTATCACAGAAATGCTACTGGAACCAGGATATTAACCAAAAAGGCTTTCTTTGTGCACACACATGTCTATGGTAGGGTTTCGTCCCCTAGTATCTTCCCATTGTATTACAATCAGCTTGTTCATTTGTTTTCTGGTAACCAGAATGCTTTTTTCCACTTCACAACTATTTCATAATAACGCTGATGTTTGAACCATAGGGAGAACTCTGAATGGTTTACATACACTATCCCGGGTACATTTTCTACCTCATGGAGCTTTGCAAGTGATATAGAATAATTCCCTGTTTTTATAAAACACGCCCTTTCGTTTTGATTTCTTTTTGTCCAGCTTGAGTATTATTTTGGTGTAGATTTCATACGTTACCTAAGGAACAGGCGTTGACGATTTTGCTGGTTTTAATTAAGCCCTTTACAGCACACTCAGGTGCTCTCATTCAAAGCTATCCATCACATCCAAGTGAATCAGGAGGCGAGCTTAACATGTGTTGAGTAGTGATCTTGTATTTGTGTTCATCTGTTCATCAAGGAGAAAAAAAAGTCAATTTAAAGCAACAAGGGAGTGGTGATCTTTGTCTTTAAGGCAACAGTTGTATAATTGACCTCTTTTAGCATTTAATTTCTCAAGCCTTTAGGAAGCTTAATTTTGAACATCAAAGAGGTACCTGTGGAAAAAAATACTGTTCCAGGCTAGTGAGTAAACAAATTACAGTTAATAGGGTCGTTAGCTTTCATGGTAAAAATTTAGACTGGGTATTCCTTACTAACAGATATGGAAACTGTCAGGATGTTCAGGGTCTTTTGAAGCCTCTAAAAAATAAAATTAGACTTGAGAATTTGACAAAACATTCTATATTCTTTGCTGATGGCATTTCCTAGGTTTAGACAGGGCTCGGGTTTTATAATGCTGATGTGTTTATGAAAATCCCTTCCTAGCCACAAATAATCCACGCTGATAAATGTATTCCTATACATCCATGAATTATAGCGCTCTGTGGTTCTTGCCACACAGTAGCATGTCTCTCTCCCATCCAGGGTGCCAGCTGTGTAACAAAGTGCTGGGCTTCTAATTGCTCACAGCACAGTGTCCACAGCAATCTGCTTAAACACATGGAGTAATTCATGAAGATACAATGTGGGGGGTGGCAGGGAGAATTAATAAAAGAGTTTGTTTTGCATTAAACCTCAAGATGGGGTGAGCAAAAAAGATATTTAACATGAGGAAAAGCAAATATTTGCTAGCACTGACAAAGGAGATTTGCGGCAACGATTTAGACTTGAAGTCTGCAGCTGGTCAAGCACATCGGTGGTAAACCACCTTCTGACTGTGAGAGCTTATTGTACCAGCAGGATGCAGGAAGAGAGAACAACAATGAAAGCAAAGGCTTAAAGTCAAAGGAAAACTGAGGGAGGCAGAGACCGTGCAGTGCTCGGGTTTTTAAAATGTGTGCTTGCTTGCAGGGATTGGGGGATGGGGGTGGGCGCTGCACCTTGTAACTTAATTATGAATGCATTTTTAAATGCATACTTACTCTTTCTTCTCTGAAAATGAAGCATATTAAGGTGCCATTGTAGCTTTGCTTATAATTGGTACCCATCAGTTTTACAGAAGCATTAGTCTCCTTCAATCCCTTTGTTCATCTTGCTGCCTCTAGTAGAAGCAAAATGTCTTATTTCCATCTTACTGCTTGCTCCAAAACAAAGGACGCAAATATATGTAAAAATAAAACTTCGATAATTACTACTTAAACTTTTTACAGAGACGTAATTATTGCGCTAGTTTAGATCAGCAGTTCTGTTTCGTGACTTTATGCCTACAGGTGATTGTGGCACATCATTTTTCTTCAGTGCTTGACTGTTTTTGTACTTATGGAGATTAAGAGCATCAAGTAATATTAACATATATTAATATATTAATAGCTTTCCTGAATAATTTGAATAGTTTTGTTTTGTTTCTGCAAAGAGGAGGAAATATTAGCCATTGAACTCCCTGGATCCATACCTCTTTGTCATCACGGTATGAAAACTAGAAATACCACAAGGAGCAGAGGCTGCTGGAGCACAAACCTTGGTGAGAGGAGTTTAGCAAAACTTC
This sequence comes from Bos grunniens, assembly GCF_055505025.1. NCBI lineage: Eukaryota > Metazoa > Chordata > Mammalia > Artiodactyla > Bovidae > Bos > Bos grunniens. The sequence goes on from NC_141191.1 coordinate 14,141,357, forward strand.
CAGGATTCAAACCCAGACAGCACCCACCTGACTCATTTAGTACATGGAGGCATCAGAATTGCTCAGGTCAAAATTTATGTCTTAGTTCCTAGTACATGTGGTAATAAATACTCACCTGGAACTCGGGCCCATGAGGCTGCCTGATTTCTCAAGTTCTTTGTAAGTCTGGGTCAGCAAATGAAGCTTTAAGCTTTTCTACAATATGCTGGCAAACCCCCCAACCTCCATTCTCTTTGAGCTCTGCCATCCTTAGGGAGATAAACTCTGGGGAACCATAAGTGCCTTAAATTTGCCACTTGTAAACAGCCTTATCACTGAATGTGGTACTGACACACCACTTCTGCACAATACGGCAAGAACCGGCGTCCAGAGATGCTGTGCTGTGTTGGCAAAAGGGAGAAAGTGCTGATGTGCATCCTGCTGCTGGATTTATGGCCTGAAGTTTGGAATATTTCTGCCCACCCGATCCTGCTGTCACTTTTTTTCACTTTTCCCACTGTCAAAGGGTACTTGCTTATGTGATATCTCAAGAGTTGTGAGAAAGAGTATTTTGTAATAGCAGCAAATAACTACATGTAAACACAAAAAAGCCATACTTCTCTAAGAAAACCAAAAGCTGTAGTTGCCTAAGTGGCTGTGTCCAAGAAAGCAGCAAAGGCTTTCAGCGAAGAGTGGCAGAGATTTAAAAAGAAAGAAAGAAAGATGTAAAAGTATTTTTCTAACAGATGGACCTTTCTCTTTCAATATTCACCCAATGAAACTTACTTTATGGATAATATCACCCCTCCCCCACCCCCCCATGCAGGTGGAGACTTCCATCGGTCCACGTTGAACGCTAAACAATTTCACGACCCCAGAAGTTTCAAGCATCTGTCTGCTTTACCTGAATTAATGGTGGGGCTTAAATTAAAAGTAAATCATCAATCATCATTAATTATCCGTTCCACTGATGACTGCCCTTTCTTACACTTTAATCTTCATTAATGTAGAGGAAACGGAAAAATCCCAGAGGGCGTGCCCCATGTGTTTCTGCGCTGCGAGTCTATCTCTCCAGCACACTCAGCTGCTTCGGAAAAAGCACTGCGAAATGGGAAGCCGATACCACCAGGGCTTTTCCTCTGAATGCTTCAGATGAAATCAAAGGGCTCCACCCGAGCAGCCCAGGGCCCAAAGCAACGTTCAGCACTTTATGTCTGAGACCCTGGTGCTCTGTCACTGGAACATCTCGGGCTGCACTTGAACTTGTCCCGTAAAACGCGTGCCTCCTGGACGGAGCTGCACGAAAGCGTCTCCATGCCAGACGTGCCTCTCTCACGCTTTGTTATGAGCTGTTCTGAGCAAAAATAACTCTTAAGAATACCATGAGCTTCTTGCTGGTCTCGTTAAATATATAAGCTGTGTAAGTGCTGTCTGGTGTATAAAAATTGCTTGCAGTTAGGTTACCTGAAATAGTTTTCCTCGCACAGGGAAAGGGAAAACTTGAAGCTCTCTTGATGAGCCCTGCAATGAATGGTGGGTTTGGTGCAGAAGCTTCCCGCGTTGCTTTGTGTGATATTCCCTCTACTGCAGGATGCAGGTGCTTGGCATGTGTGATCCTAACTCAATAGCAAATGATTTTACTGTATACAGCAACATCCTTAAACATTGGAGACACTTGGACTCAGCCTGTCCTGGTGGCGAAACGAATCTCCAGCTAAATGGGAAGTGGTGCTGTCCGTTTCTCAACATTTGACGGCTTCACTTGCTGTTTTCCTCCGCTTATTCCCCCACCAGCTATTATCAAGCAAGTATGAAAGGGTCCATCCGACCCCATGTGTGCTGAAAGTAACGTTAAGTAACGAATGTGAGGAGAATATAGTGCTTGGCTTGGTGTTGTTTCCAAGGGGAAAGAATACATAATTATACTTAACATAGCAGTGTGCCCCAGTGGACATGCTCTTACCTCACTGAGAGGGTCTTGCAAAAATCTAATAGTATTCCTTAAAGCCTGAAGACGTTCTGTGCTTCTGCACATATCCCAAGAAGGAGATTACTTTTATTATCCATTCTTGAGCTTTTTAAATGTTCTGAAGTGATTAGAGTAATCTGAGGAAATTATTCTGTTGCACCCTGATTAGTGGAGCTAATCTTCCAGAAACAGCCTCCAACCTTTTCGCACAACATCTTTCTTTTAAAAAATGGTAATTATTAGGAGAACAATTTCAGTTTATCTTTCATTAGTAACAGAAAGGAGGAGACCCAATCTCCTCAGAACACTGAGCCTATGTATAAGAAAACCCGTACCTTTGAAGACATGGATAAACAAGTTTGGTGTCTGTTCTTCTGTCCAGTCTGTGGTCATCTCAGACTACGGTGGAGGAGGTGGTTTTCAGAACTGTTTCTAGAAGCAAGAGGGAGAGAGAGGGAAAGGACCAGAAATCAGAAGTGTCTCTGATGCAGTCATCAGTGCTCTCCTAGCAATAAACAATCCGGCATCCCTGGGAGATGGGATTGTACATTATCTGCATATTCTTCTTCGGTTAATTCTGCAACTTGATTCACCTGCTCCCAAATGTCCTGGCCCCGCCATGTCTATGATAAATTGGCATCCAGCATGTGTCTGTAAAGCAAGCTCTAACTGAGAGGAGAGTATGGTGCTCTTCTCCCAAGGATCGGGTGTCTTCACAGACATCCCTTGAGCGCCACAAAGTGGTTTCAACCTTCAAAAGTATCAGATGCTTTGGTGTACTTAGAGCAAAGCCACACGAAGTCACATCCTACAGGATTCAAACGGAGACAGACAAGAGCCCAGTCATCTCTGAAGAGCTTTCATTTGACAAAAGGGGAAAGGAAACAGGTCTTTGTTGGTGGCCCTCTTTTTTTCTTTAAGAAACAAAAGAAGTTTCGATTTTTCTCTTTCTTTTTTCCTCTCCATTCTACACTCCCAGAATTCCACATGGTTTGGTCGCGGCGGAAGACAAAGGCTGCTAGGTCCCTTGTCACCCACGACATAGACCTCTTAAAACCATGCACAATTTTCTTTGTAAAGATTCACCTGGGACAGTGTGAGGGGACAGTACAGGAAGGCATTTCCACAGTGTTATTGGTTTTAAGGGTATGGAATTTTTTCATTCCTAACTTTACAAATAGGGATCTCAGTGGGTCAGTGAGTCACCAGTTTATCACAGGACAAGTAGAAAATATGTCAAATCGGTGACTCATTTCCTATTGTGTTTACTAGGAAACACTTCCATACCAAGCACACCTGTTTAACAAATACATAAGTTATTGGAAAGATTTAAAAGGAGCAAAAATAAACTCACAATTCCTTTCCTCTTCTTTGGGATGACACCACAGGTTTGCAGGCGGCTGTAGTCTATGCCTTGCTTTAACTAGGAGTGAAAAGAGGCTATTTGATTAATCAGTTCATAGCAGGTTTTATGCATTAAATTTACTTTTACAAAATCCAAAAGTTATTCTTATCCATATCTCTCAGTTTGACTGATTAATTATCTATGGTTCCCCAGCACATACCATGATCACAGTAATGCTCTTTGGAGATATAATCATCAAAGAGCATCCTTTGGTTAGTGTGGTACATGAGAAGGGCATAAATAATGAAACAGAACAGGGGCCATTAATTCGTTCTGTTTTGTTTTTAGTGCTTGGAGGTTGGTTTACCAGGTAGGGGGTATGGAGCAGTTGGGGAGTGGATGGGAGGAGGCGGGTGATGGAACTGTGTATCAGGATTTTGCACTGTTCCCTTCAGCCAGCCCTGCTCTTTGGACCAGGAGCCCTGAAGCTCTGGCAAGCCTGGAGGGCTTAGAAGTTCTCATTTTGACTTGCCAAGCTTTGGGTATTCCCAGAGCATAGAACTCTCATTTGGAGCTGAATACGTGTTTCTCCAACATCAGATGACTGGAAGAAACTGCTTGCCTGTGACTTAGATGGTTTACATTTTAACCCATTGTTTAAGGCCGATCTTTAGGCAATTTTCCTTTTAATTGAAAAGTTTGACATGTTGGATTGCTAATCAAGAATGCAGAAACACAGGGCACAGAGCAAAGCTTGCAAAACCTCTGTGCATGCCCCTGACTTTTGTCGAGGTTGGAGAGTTACTAGCTGAGTTTATGGGGCCTACTTCTATTGTGTCTCATTCTTGGGAAGCCCTCACTCACATTCTGTCACATTTCTGTCAAGAAATTGACAGGTTGAGTCTTTGTAATATCCCTCTGCCTGTTTACCTGTGTTTCCATTTTTCCAAGACTTGAGTATTACCATTGTAGAGATATTTTAGAACCAAATTACTGTTGACCAGCTTGTTGAATAGGGGTCGCCTTGTCTCCAGCGCAGCAGTCAAAGGCTGGGGCCTGGCAGGTCGTTTCTGCCACGTACTCGCAGGAGCAGCTGGGTTAGGGCCCTCAGGCAGAGCTGAACTGTCCTCTCCTTATATCTCCCAGTGGGTAATTAAGTGCTATACTGCTCCAGCCTGCTAAGGAAATGTCAGCCCTTCTCCTGGGTTGATTATTATTTCTTTTTTCTCTAGTGGAAGAGAGAATAGCACAATAGGTCTTAACCAAACAATGTTAAGTCCAGGGCACTTGAGAGCAAGCCTGTTTCCCAGGACCTCTGAATTTAGCCTTCCCAAGCAGTCCTAAACCAAAATCCTCAAAGGGAGCATTACTATAACAAGCTCAAGGAAACCCAGGTCAGAGAGTGGAGTTACTGTGATATACCTTTGGCATAGTCTTGAATTTACAGGATTGGTTCCTTTCCCTGGTTGCAGGAAATCACTCTTTTTAACCTTTGGAGAAAATGATTTCTGTGGAATCTAATCCATTTGGCTTGATAATTTTAAAGCCACCTAAAAGCAAGGAGGAAAAGAAAGAAATCACTTAAACAAGAAACCGAATAGAAAATTGGTGAATCCGTCTTAAAGCCCCAGAGGGCTCCCCATGTGAGATCTGCCAGTCCTGCATTTTTTGACCCTGTCACAGTTTTTTATTCGACAGATAAAGCAACATGCCTTTTTTTTCTTCAGGTGTAAATTCCACTTCACTGGATGTGCTCAACCTGTAGCCTGAAGAGGTTAGGAAGTTTTACAATGTGATTCAGAAGTAAAGCTCAGCCCAGGTTTTGTCTGATCGCCATGTATTTAAAGGGCTTTTTTTTACCCATCCGTTGCATGCCGTCTTAGTGGCCACACAGCTTCTTCTTTCTCTGGGCAAGGACTTCTAACCAACAGCATTTTGAGACTCTCTGTGTTGTTAAGGTGGTGGTGTGTAGTTGTTCTTTGTATTGTTACAGTAGGGGTGGTGTGCAGTTGTAAAGTCCCACTGACAAAGGATTAGTTACAAGGAACTGAATGAGTATAGTGGAGGAAGTCCTTTGAGTGTAAGTCATTTTCCTCCTGTTTCCTTTGGATGTTCTTTCCCACCTTCTCTCCTGTGTGTTTCTCTCTCAGGTTCAAAGTCAGTTCGTTCATCTCTGTCTCTCCAGTAGTCGTAAAAGCGTACCACTCTGATGACTGTCTGGTTCCAAGTGCTGCTTCTGTCGCGGTCCCGGGACCCTCCCCCTCGGTCGTCCTGGCTCGGGGACAGAGCCCCGGGATTCCCTTTCCAAGAATACCTTTGCCGAAACATATCCCCTTGACCCCTTTCTACCACCGGCACTCTTGTGTTTGCAGAGAAAGCTTTTGTGTTTGGGAAGTGTTAAATGTGATTTTCCAAGTGAAAATTTTAGAAGTATCTGACCAATTCTGCTGATGGCTTACTGCGAATGGAGTCCCAAGTAAGCACTTTATCTGTCTCAACATGTGATGGGCTAAAACGTTGAAATACACTTTTAAAATTAAGAAAAAAAAACCTGCTGTAAAATAACAAATTGAGAAGTTGGAAAACATAAATGTTTGTTTATACATATTAAGAATAAATAAAAACATTCAGAATTCTACCACCAGGGATATGACATTTTATATGGTATGTGACATGTGAAGTCACTCTGTTGTGTCCAACTCTTTGTGACCCCATGGACTGTAGCCTACCAGGCTCCTCTGTCCATGGGATTCTCCAGGCAAGAACTGGAGTGGGTTGGTATATTTGCTTGTAATATTTTTAATGTGATATATGTACATACACTTGACATTTTCAACTCTAAAGTAATTTGTAGATTACCTTGCTTTTTATTTAGCCTTATATTAAGCCTTATACTTCTGAGTTATGCTCTTTAAAAATATGATTTTAAAAGCTGAATAATATTCTATTGTGTAACTGTACTATAATGTATTGAAAAAATTATTTTTGTATAGAGAGGTAGGTTTAAAATGAAGAACCTAATACTTAATCTTTATACATATCTTTTTTAGGAAAAAATTAATTATAGGAATAAAATAAATATTAGGAGTAATTATTAGGAAAAAATTAAAATAGAATTCTGTCAGATGAAAACAACCTGTGATTTCAAATATAATTTCACAATCTAGATATATAACATATGCTCTGTTATGTCAAACTTTCCTTTTTCAATATATATCTTGCCTAATACAGTAATTAAAAATAAAGTCATTTAATTTCTACAAAGTACAGCATTTTTAACAACAGAATCTCATTTATATTTATTGAATTTAGAAGAAAATATGGGAAAATATAAAGCAAACTGCTAATAATTATTAGGGTAATTAGGTAGCTATGAATTTTCATTTTCTATTTTATTCAGTCTACATTATTTGAGTTTTATTGGGATAAGCTTTACCAATTAAAAAAGATATTTTTACTTTAAACAATAAAATTTGTAAGCCTACTTCCTTTTAAAATATTTACTTTTTTTAATTTTGGAAGTTATATATAAATACATACTTTGTGTTAAAATTTCAAAAAATATGGACAAAGTTTTTCTTCTTAACCAACCCAAGATAACCACTGCTACGAGTTGATAAGTTTACCTCCAGGCTTATTTCCATGCATTTATCCTCATTTACAAAGGATTTATTATAATAAATAACTTTCAGTCCAAGTATTGGTTTAAAATCATTCTTCTTAATCCTGAAAAAATAACAGTCTTGTCTTTACTAAAAATAAGTACTACTTTGATAACTAGAAAAGGTAATCTTTAGCATAGTGCTAGACTTTTGACAAACAAAATTTAAAATATTTACAGGAGGGAGTCATGACTTTTTTGTATAAATGTGGCTCACAAAGCACAGGAAAGCCTAAGCACCTGGATTTTTCACTTGTAACAACACTAATAACAGCTAATATTTATTGAATTCTTATGAGCATCAGGCAGTGTTTGAAGTGTTGTGAATGCATTAAGCCATCAGATCCTCATAATCCGATGAGGAAGATTAAATTACTGAGCCCCTTTTGCAAATAAGGAAGGTGCGGCTCAGGGAGGTTAAGTAACTTTCACAAAGAACAATATTTGAAGGAGTGGTTTTCAACCCAGAAAGTCTAGGCTCACAGACTGTGCTCTTACCACTACACAGCCTTGCGCCCCAGTGTAAGAGTGTGTGTGTGTGTGTGTGTGTGTGTGTGTGTGTGTGACGAATGTTCATAGGATCAGAGGCTGCTTCTTCTGAAAGATGTGAAATGTAGCCAAACACACATGCACACACACGTATATAGGTATGTGTGTATATAATGTACATATCATTATGTATATGTAATATAGGTATACATTTAATTACATGTAAGTAGTATAAACATATGAGAACTATTTTACATCTATAATCATTCCATTTGATATGTTTAAGGAGTTTTACTCACATTACCCCATCTATGGGGAAGGCACAGTAGAGAGTATTGGACCCATTGTACAGGTGGGAAAAACAAGCTCATGGAGAGTAAACTACCATACCCAGGACCTGAGAGCTGGGGAGGCAGAGTGGGAATTAGAGCCCGCATCTTCTGACTTTAAATCCATAGCTGCTTCTACTCACCTCTTCTAAAGGACCCAAAGACATGACTAGAAGCTAATGAACAGCAGTTAGGAAAAGGATCTGCCTCTGTTTAGATCTAGACATTTTTAGAAAAGAGGAGGGAATGGCAGAACTGCTTTTCTGAAGATGAACAGAAAACACAGGAGGAAGAACTCACTTCAAGTTTTGCTTGACTCTCTCCCCTAAGAAGGCTTAACTTCACACAGGAAAACAGAGAAAGTTGAAGTGGGAAGGTAAATACCAAAGTCTGAAGTCCTTTTGAAAAACAAGAGAACTTACAACTGACAGCCTTAGATAAATATAGTCACATTTGGTGGTGATGGGGTAATTGTGATTAATCACAGTATAATATAAATTATTTCTAATGACACTAGATAAACAGATGCTGTGATAATACCTCACCTGGAAATGAAGATACTGCTTACTGATCAGATAATGTAAGGCCGCAAGCACTGCATTTACACTGAGTGGTTCCTTGGTGCATTTACCCACCCCTGTGGCCAGAGGCAAACATTGATAAGCCCAATACTTGGGACCAGAGCTCAGCTGTCACAGTGCTGTGGACATAGTAGGAAAAATGTTTGCTGAATTAAGTTCAATTGGACTAAAACTTTCATGAGGTTGTCCATGCACAGAAGTTCTCTTCCTCCAAAATGCAATCTTTCTACACAGCCTTTAGACCAAAGTTACCACAAATCTGTCTTGAAACAAAAAACAAATAATAATTAGAAATAGGACACACACAAAAAATCATATGTATACCATAAAGATGTGCTCTTCTTTTAATACTGTGATCTTCATAAACTAGAAGAACAACTGTGTACAATTAGATTTTAATTTATGCTGCAAATGAAAAAGTACTTTTTTAAAAGTAGCATTTTAAGTGTCAGAGGAAAGGCATATTAAACTATTATTTCTGTCTCGATGATCATAAAAACATGCATTCTGAAATCAGGACAGCTAGATGCTTAAAAGTCCTACATATAGGGTAATAAATAAGATAAATGAGTAATTGAAATTTTGCATTATGTGGCACCCATAGATTAATTTTTGCAAGGGAACTTATTTCCAGTAATGATCTTAGGAAGTGATCCCTCATTAGTAGCTGTCAGTAAAGAAAGGTGGCCAGCCTTTACCACATACATAAAGTGGCAAAGCTGAATTCTCACTAATTCCTCTAAGACTATTTTACAGATAATTCATCCACTGTAACAAACCAAGCTGATCCTAAGGTTGATCTTGCTGACAGAACATAAAAAGCCTTTTTTTTTCTCCCTCATTGCTACCAAGCATAGAAGTTGTTAATTCAAACAACTGATAATGAGTTTTAAGGAGACACTTAATGTGTAACATGCAAAATGATGCATCATTTTTGTCAAATTCTGTGAAAAATTTAATCCACAAAACAGACATTACCATTAAAGCAAAACTGATCATTAATGGACATTGATTTAACAGCAAAGTTATCACCTATTCACATGTTATATCCTTTGGAGGGATGACTGTGTGTGTGTCCCCATATGCGTGTGTTACACAGTTATAAAAATTCAACTAGTCTCAAAAGTTATTTCTCCTAAGGCCTGTAGTCACCATGCCAGTTCTGTGTTTCACAAATTAGTAGTTTTTAGAAGTAGCTTTTGCTACCTTTTTTTTTTTTTTATGGTAGGTCTATTGTTCAGGTCTTATGCTGATACCATCCGAATGACTTTTAGAGTGTATCATGTCTTTTTATCTGTAATGAATGACTATTAGCATCAACTTTTATTACATTCAAAATAACCATCAATTTCTCCTTCAATTACATGTTTAAATGTCATGTGGTTATGTGCTGTCTCATGAATTAGATAGCAATCAGAACCAGAGTGACTTTAAATTGAACTGACCCATACAAGATAAGTGGTCTGAATTATAGAGAAAAGAAAGAGGGCGGGGGAACAGATTTACAGGGATCATCTGAGAAGAGAAAGAAAGGATAGGTACAGGAGGGACTGCCAAAGACAAGTGCCAGAGGAAATTTCTGCCTTCCTCAATTTTGGGCTTAGCCTTGATGCTAATACGTATCAAGAGATCGACGCATACACATCCCCGAGTCCATCTCTGCCGACGCAGTTGGCTCTCTGGTCTTCCTGTCGCACACACAATGTCTTTTAGAGGGAGCACATGAAAAGCCCTGTTACATTTTAAACCACGAGTTGACATACAGGGTGTGAACTTTAGCCAGTTGTTTACTGAGCGCCCACCAGTTCCAGATATTGTCGTCAGCTCCGGGAATCCAGCAAACAAGACATCTGGGATTCTGACTTTATGGGGCTTTCAGTATAATGGGGAAGAAAGGCATTAAACCAATAATTGTGGATGTTAAGTGCTATAGAGGAGAAGCCAGGCTGCTGTGGAGAAGTGAAACAGACAGGTGAGCATGAAAGGGACTGGGGAGAAAGCTTCTGCAGGCACTGCCACTGAGGCAGCAACCTGAAGGATGGAGCAGAGTTCTCGGTAATGGCTCCACTGCTATTTAGTTCTCAACTCCAAAAGGTGCCATTAACCTTAACCATGATACAAATACATGGATCCCCATCTGTAATTGCACCCTGACTGCCCACTACTGCCTCTGAGGATGAGTAGGATTTAGTTAACTGATTAGCAGAAGAGATGGGGAGAAAATTGTTACACAAAGAAGAGCATTACATCCCTAGGGTAAGAAGAAGCAGGGTGGCTGCAAGAGAAAGTAGGAAACCCAAAGGCTGAGTTTAGCATACAATGTTATAGATTCATCTTTTTCTTCTAAAATAAATTGAAAGTCCATTTACATGAAGTGCATTGAAAATGTTACTTAGAATTAAGATCTAATTTCAGGAGGACAAAATTGGATGTGGGGGTTAAGGTTTAGACTTTTCTAGCAGTAATGCTGAGAACTGGTTGTTGACCAGGATTATTACCATAACAAAATTCTAGCCAAAACTAGAATGTACACTACTTGGGTATGGGAAGTAAGAAATAGCAATGAATCAAGAATGACGCTGAACACCTATGGTCTATTAATCTTTGACAAGAGAGGCCAGAATATATAAAATGAGGGAAACACAGTACCTTCGGCAAGTTATGTTGGGAAAGCTGGATGACCAAATGTACATCAAAAAAGTTAGAACACACCCTCATACCATACACAAAAATAAATTTGAAATGGCATAAAAGCTTAAGTATAAGACATAAAACTCCTAGAAGAGAACATAGGCAAAATATTCTCTGGCATAAATTGTACCAATGTTTTCTGAAGTCAGTCTACCAGGCAATAAAAATAAAAGCAAAAATAAATGAGACTTAATCAAACTAATAAGCTTTTGTGCAGCAAAGGAAACCATACACAAAACAAAAAAACAGTCTGCAGAACAAGAGAATATATTTTTAAATGATGTGACCAACAAAGGTTTAATACCCAAAATATACAAATGGGGGCTTTCCTGGTGATCTAGCAGTTAAGACTTCGCCTTTCAACTCAGGGAGTGTGTCTGACCCCTGGTTGGGGAGCTGAGATCCTATATGCCTTGTAACCAAAAACCCAAAACAGAAACTATACTGTAACACATTCAATAAAGAATTTAAAGAAAATGGTAAACATAAAATCTTTTAAATATATATGTATATATTAACAGCTTATAAATGCTAATAAAAAAATAGGCAGAATACCTAAATAGATATTTCTCAAGAGACAACATACAGATGACCAATAGACGAATGAAAAGATGTATTTCTCTAATAATTAGCTAGTTAATGGTGTTGGACAAGTAAAAGCTACAATGAGGTACCACTTCACACTAGTCAGAATGGCCGTCTTGTAAAAGTCTACAAACAAATACTGGAGAGCACATAGAGAAAAGGAAATCTTCCTATACTATTGGTGGGAATATAAATTGATGCAGTCACTATGAAAAATGTTATGGAAGTTCCTCAAAAAACTAAAAACAGAGTTGCCATATGATACAGCAATCCCGCTTCTGGGAGTATACTTGGAGAAAATTCTAATTTGAAAAGATGCAAGCATCCCTATGTTCAAAGCACATCATTTATAATAGCCAAAACATGGTAGCAGCCTAAGTGTCCTTCAATAGAAGAAAAGATAAAGAAGATGTATGTATAATATACATGTTCTATGGTGTATCTCATATATACATACTTAGATTATTAGCCATAAAAAAGAATGAAATGAAATCATTTGCAAAATCATGGATAGACCTAGAGATTATCATACTAAGGAATGTGAGTCAGAAATACAAAGACCAATGTCATGATATCATTTATATGTGGAGTATACAATATAAACTTATCTACATAATAGAAATAAACTCATGCATAGAGACAGACTTGTAGTTGTCAATGAAGAGGGAGGTAAAGGGAGGGATGGAATGGGGATTTGGGACTAGCAGGTATGAACTATTATATACAGAAGGGATAAACATCAAAGTTGTATTGTCTAGCACAGCAAACTATGTCCCATATCCTGTAAAAATCATACTAGGATAAATACATATATAAATGTGGAGATTCCTGTCTTGAAAGCAAATGATTGTACTGTATCTGAAATAAAGCACAATGGTGGCCAGTTTTTAATACATACAGTTATAGTCATGGATGGAATATACAAATTGAAATATTAAATAGGAAGTGATATGTGGTTTTGAAGGGAAGAAGTGGAATTGTTGGAGATATAAACTTTGGAATAAAATATCCTATTTCAGCATACTTAAATCAACTTATTTACAAAAGTAGAGATTACAAATCAGTTCTACTAAAATACTTTATGAAACCACATAAGTGAACAAGAAACTTTTATTTTATATTCAGGTAGCCTTTTCCCCCCACAGATAACTATGAATAGCTATAAAGTTTCTTGAATGCTACAATTTTTAAATCTAACATGCTATCATTTAATTCATAGCATATACTTTGTTTTCATATTGAAAATGTTGTATACCAATCTCTGAATTTTGATTATTTCTATTATATTATGTTTAGGCATTAGAAGCATTTGTTAAAGACGTGTATATTTCCAAAGTTCTCTCCATAGCTACTAGCTGAAAGTACCAATGACATTTTGCAATCAGCTGAAGCAAAGACCTTTTAGCCCAGGATATTAGAGGAGAGGAACTGTGACTAGTTTTTAGACTAGAGATCATTTCTACTTGTAAAGTTCCTGAAGAACTCACAGTGATCAGAGTAGGATCCCAGGGAAAAGAAGCAAGGATGTGGCTACTCAAAACCTGTTCTGGGTTCTAAAGGGACAGAATGAATGTGGCACTTGAGGTTTAGTGCAGAACACTGGGTCAGAAAGAGTACTGGACTGGCTAAAATATTTGTTGAGGTTTTCCATAAGATGCTATAGAAAAAAAAACAGAATATTTTGGCCAACCCATATCCCAGTATTCAAATGCCAGGAAACCTGATCCGAATTAAAGAATATTCATGCCATTGGCTTATTTGGTAGCGGTACTCCTCACCCCTCCACCTCCCAAATATACTATGGACACAAGACTCTGATTTCTAAAAATACGTATCACAAACAATACACAAAGTTCACTCACTCATGCACAGATGCTTTTTCATGGGCACAATGGGAATCAGTCCCCTCTGGGAGAAGACAGGTAGATAGAAGGTTCACATTCTCCTTCATGTTCTCAGTATCAACACTTGTTTCCAACTCTACATTTGTCCTTTAAAGATTCTCTGGTTTTCTAGCTAATGACACCAAGAAGAGAAGGAATTGCCCCCAGCACTCATTGTCTGGTATAAAATTTCTTTGAGGGGTCCCCTCAATCCTCATATCCTTTATCTCTTCTCCAAGTAGCCCCTCAACATTAAGCACTCATTCAGTTCAGTCGCTCAGTCATGTCCGATTCTTTGAGACCCCATGGACTGCAGCATGCTAGGCCTCCCTGCCCATCAGCAACTCCCAGAGTTTACTCAAACTCATGTCCATTGAGTCGGTGATGCAGTCCAACCATCTCATCCTCTGTCATCCCCTTCTCCTACCGCCTTCAATCTTTCCCAGCACCTGGGTTTTTCCAATGGGTCAGTTCTTCACATCAGGTGGCCAAAAGTAAGACTTTCAGCTTCCACATCAGTCCTTCCAATGAATATTCAGGACTGATTTCCTTTGGGATGGACTGGTTTGCTCTCCTTGTAGTCCAAGAGACTCTCAAGTCCAAGACTCTTCTCCAATACCACAGCGCAAAAGCATCAACTCTTCGGTGCTCAGCTTTGTTTATAGTCCAACTCTCACATCCATATATGACTACCGGAAATACCATAGCTTTGACTGGACAGATCTTTGTTGGCAAAGTAATGTCTCACAGCCTTAAACCACTGCCAACTCTGCAATGCCATCTCTGAAATATTGTCCAAACATATTAATATTAATCTTTCTGCCATTAATGTTTTTAAAATCTTCTCTAAATTTTCTGGGGATAGGCAGACCTTTATTCAAGCACATTATTTCTCGTTTTTTACCTACATACTTTCCTGTTGTACTTACTGGCATAAACTCCCATCTTAAGTTCGCCATCACCACTAACAACTTTAAGCACCATTACAATCAACAGAGGTAAAACCAGTGTTAAATCTAAAACATAACCTAGACTCCTGGAATATAATTCAACTAGATCAAAATGGATTTAGTGAATCCTGTAAATCATGCTGAGATTCATGCCAATATAGAGAACTAAAATGTTAACTTAGAAACAACATTATATACATGCAACAGTTTTCAAGGGTTGTGTTCTTCTTAAAGAAGATGCTCTCTGAATTAGTATAAAAATATTAAACAAGGAGTCTTGAACTTCTTGTGTAAAGAGGTCAAAATATTTACCAGCCTCTTTTTAAGCCCTAAGATGTAAAGGACTTAAAAAAAATTTTTTTTAACACTAACCCTCTTCATTTTCATTTAACTTTCTAAACATCACAGTGGCTAAGATATTACTTGAAAATTAAACATATATTTGAAGAGTGAACTGATACCAAGTCAGGTTACAGCACATTAGAGGGTGAAAAGCATAATTTAGTTCTTGTAAGACAGGCTCCAACTTAAGCTAAACCAGATAAGGGGATCCCAATGTCAAAGCACACCTTGGCTTCTACTGCAAAACCATCAGGAATCAGGAGGGGGGCTTTTTGAAAATTGTAAACAAACTCAACTTTTTACTTCTTAAAGAAAAGATAAATCTTTTCATGGTTTTCGAGGCTTAGACATGTGAAATCAAGGTGTTGACAGGGTCATGCTCTCTTGGAAGACTGACCTTGTCCCGCTTCTGCTGGTTGCTGACAGTCCCCTCAGTTTTCTTGGATTGTGGCTGCATCACTCTGGTCTCTTCCTCTGTCGTTTCATGGCCTCCTTCACTCCAGTGTGTCTATGTGTAACCAAATCTCTCTCTCCTCATAAGGACACCAGTCAATGGAGTTAGTGCCCAGCTAATCCAGTATGACCTCATCTAAATATAGTTAACATAGCAAAGACCATATTTCCACAAGGTCACATTCATAGGTATTGGGAGATTAGGACTTAAATACATCTTTTGTGGAGACAAAATTCAACTCACAACTTTGGAAACTCATATGGGTCAGAAACTCTGGTCCATATAAAGAAAAGGACAGATTTGGTAAGGAATAAATGAAATACACCAGGAGCCACACTCACACAGAAGATGCAGAGGACCACGAGGCCAAAGTCAGCCGCCCATCAGAGCTCTGTAAATGCAAGTCACACTCTGCCACAGTGTTTTCTGGACCTGCTCAACCTCAAAATCTTCATCAGAAGTAGAAAAAAAAAAAAAAAGGAAATTGACTAAAGAGAGGAGAGGCCTTTCAGTTACCCATAAATAACTAAAAATGTCGGTCCCTTTGGCTACTTAGACTAAATCTCACAATGATTAAACCTCCATATAATAAGGATAGTAGCAATGCCATACATCCACTTCCATCTTGTAATTATTGCAATTAAGATGAAGGTATCTTAACCCTCTTCCCCAAAAGAGAAGATGTAAAATCCTATCCATTACCACATCCATATCTGGGAGATACTAATTCCCCTTCCAGTTTGGCCACAATGCCAGCTGAATATTTTCTAATCTAATGATAAAATTGCAAAACTAACAATACCAACAAAACTGACAGACATGTAGCCAAACTGACCAATAAAGAGAGAGAGAGAGTTAGAAAGGAGGGAGGAAGACAAAGAGATGCACAACCACCCACATTCCTTGTATAAGATAGGAAAATAAGAAAGAAGGAAGATGACTTTTTAAAGGAAGATGACTTTTTAAAGTAAGATTATTTAAAATGTTACTTAGAATTAAGATCTAATTTCAGAAGAGCATAATTGGATGTTGGAACTAAGGTTTAGACTTTTCTAGCAGTAATGCTGAAGACTGGTTGTTGGCCAAGATTATGACTGTAGCAAAATTCTAGCCAAATGTAGAATGTACACTACTTCAGTGTGAGTATTAAGAAAGACTAGTGAATCAAGAATGACCAGGAACACTTATGGCTAACTGATCTTTGACAAGGAAAGCAAGAATATATAAAACAAGGAAACACAGTCCCTTCAGCAGGTGGTATTGGAAAAGATGGATAGCTACAGGGAAATCAATAAAGTTAGAACACACCCTCACCATACACAAAAATAAACTCAAAATAGCTTAAAGACTTCAGTATATCAGAGAGTGTTTTGCCTATGTTCTCCTCTAGGAGTTTTATAGTTTCTGGTCTTACATTGAGATCTTTAATGAAACGAGTCGCCAGTCCAGGTTCGATGCACGATACTGGATGCTTGGGGCTGGTGCACTGGGACGACCCAGAGGGAGGGTATGGGGAGGGAGGAGGGAGGAGGGTTCAGGATGGGGAACACAGGTATACCTGTGGCGGATTCATTTCGATAGTTGGCAAAACTAATACAATATTGTAAAGTTTAAAAATAAAATAAAATTTTAAAAAAAGACTTCAGTATAAGACATGACACCATGAAACTCACAGAAGAGAACATGGGCAAAACATTCTCTGACATGTAACTTATCATTGTTTTCTAAGGTCAGTCCACCAAGTCAATTGAAATAGAAAAAAAAATGTACAAATGAGACCTGATCAAACTAATAAAATTTTGCACAGCAAATGAAAAATAAACCACAGAGACAATCTACACAATGAGAGAAAACATTTGCAAACTGTGAGACCAACAAGGGTTTATTATCCAAAATATGTAACCAGCTTCTATAAATCAGTAACAACAATAACAAAACAACCTTATCAAAAAATAGCTAAATACCTAAATAGACTTTGTTTCAAAGAGGACACACAGATGGCCATTAAGCACATGAAAAGATGTTCAACATCTCTAATTTTTAGAGACATGCAAGTAAAAACTAAAATGAGGTATCACCTCACACGGCTCAGAACGGCCATCATTAAAAACGCTGTAAGTAACACATGCTGGAGGGTTTGGAGTAAAGAGAACCCTCCAAAACTGTGGGTGGGAATGTAAATTGGTGTAGACCCTATACAAAATAGAAGGGAGTTTCCTCAAAAAACTAAAAACAGACATGCCATATGATCCACCAATCCCACACCTGGGCATATATCCAGAGAAAACTTTAATTCAAAAAACTCTAATTCATCCATAAGGATGTCAGTTCCCTTTTTTGGGACCTCATCCTACATATCACTTTATCTGGCTGTTTATATGTATCTTTTGATAGCCTTTTATATATAATAAATTGGTAAACTAGCAAGGAAAAAGGATGAAAAACATACAAAAAAATTCAAAAAGACTCATGCACCCCTATGTTCATAGCAGCAGAATTTCAATAGCCAAGACATGAAACAACCTAAGTGCCCATTAACAGATGAATGCATAAAGATACACACAATAAAGAAAGAATAGAATAATGCCATTTGCAGCAATCAGATGGATCTATAGATATATCATACTAAGTGAAGTATGTCAGAAATAGAAAATATCATATAATATCACTTATATGTGTGATCTAAAATATGACACAAATGACCTTATGTACTAACAGGAAAAAAAAAACCACATACATAGAGAACAGACTCGTGGTTGTCAAGGGTGAGGGAAAACAGAGGAGGGATGGATTAGGAATTTGGGACTGGCAGATGTGAAGTATCATACTATTATACATGTGCTTAGTCACTCAGTCATGACTCAGTCATTTGTGACCTCGTGAACTGTAGCCCATCAGGCTCCTCTGTACATGGGATTCTCCAGGCAAGAATACTGGAGTGGGTTGCCATTTCCTTCTCCAGGAAATCTTCCTAATCCAGGGATCAAACCCATGTCTCCTGCATTGCAGGAGGACTCTTTATACTCTGAGCCATCAGGGATATAGAATGGATAAACAACGAGGTCCTGTTTTACAGCACAGGAAACTATATTAAGTATTCTGCAACACATCACTAGGAAAAATAAATAAGAACATAAATGAAGAAAGAATAAATAGAGATTCCTGTCTTGAAAGTGAAGGATTATACTATCTTGAAGCATAATTGTGGTCAGTTTTTAAGTTGCATATTGGATGTGGATGTAACATAGCAACTGAAATACTGAATAGGAAGTGGCATGTGGTTTTGAAGGGAAGAAGAAAGATCATATGTAAATTTTGGAATAAAATAACCAATTTGAGTATATTTAAGTCTACATATTAGCAAAAGTAAGGGGATTAGACAGAAATAATATTAAAATACTTCAGTGCTTTATAAAGTCACCTACATGATGAAGAAACCTCTATTTTACATTCTAGTAGTTTTCTTTTTCCCACAAAAATGACTAACTATAGAGTTTCCCCAGTGCTGCAATTTTGATATCTATATGCTGTCATTTAATTTAGAGCATATACTTTGTTTTCATTTTGAAAATGCTGTGTATAAATCTCTACATCTTTGATTTTCTCCATTAAATTATTTTGTTATAAATATTTGATAAAGATATAAACCAAATATCTTTATAAATATATAAACCAAAGCTCTCTCCGTAACTACTTTACTGACCAAAACTGCCAGTGGCACTTCACAAACACATGCAGCAAATACTTTCCAGCCCAAGATTTCAGAGAAGACCATTCATGACAAATATTTTAGATGAGTGGTCACCTCTGCTTATAAAGTTCCTTTGTTCCTGGAAAATTCACAATGATCAGAATAAAAGCACAGGAATAAGGAGTGAGGATATGGCCACTCAAAACTTGTTTGGGCTTCTAAAGGCATGAAATGAATGTACTTCAGGTTTGGTCCAGAACACTGGGTCAGAAAACAGTTGACCAAAAAGTTCCTTTGAGGTTTTTCATAAAATTCTGCAGCAAACCTGAATAGACTTATTGGCCGACCCATATCTTAAGGCCAGGAACCCTGCTCAGGACTGAAGAATGTTCATGGCTCTGGCTTATTTTGTGACAGTACCAAGCCTTCCTCCACCCCCCAGTTGTACTGTGGACACAGGACTCTGATTTTGCAAAAACACATCACAAACTGTAATATACAAAGTACACTCACCTGTGCACAGATGCTTTCTCGTGGGCACAATGGGTGATCAGTCCCCTCTGGGGAAAGACAGGTGGACAGAAAGCTCACATTCTCCCTCATGTCCTCAATACCGACAACTTGATTCCAACCTTGCCTTGATCCCTAAAGACTGTCTGGTATTCTAGTTAACAGGCCCCCAGAATAGAGGTGCTGACCCAGCATTCATTCTCTGGTATAAAGTTCCTTTGGAGCCCCCTCTGACCTCATATCCTTTCTCTCTTCTCCAAGCAGCCCCTAGACAGTAGCATAAGATAACCTTAAAATACTGCCAAGTCTGCAGTGTTCTCTTTGAAAAATTGCAAAACATTAATTTTAATCCTTCTGTATTTAACCTTTTTACAAGCTTCCCTTTGTTTTCCTGGGATAGGCAGACCTTTCTTCAGACCCATTCTTTCTCATTGTTCGCCTACACGCTCTTAACTTGTTCGACACACGGTTGTAAACTCCCATCTTAAGTTTACCATCTGCACTGATAAGTTTACCTACCAATGACACAGGTAAAACTAGTATTAAATTGAAAACGTAACCCAGAAGCCTGGAACACAATCCTACTGGATCAAAGTGGATTTAGTAAATACTACAAATCATTCTGAGATTCATGCATATATAGGGAAAGAAAGAAAGAAAACGAAGTTGCTCAGTCGTCTCTGACTCTTTGCGACCCCATGACTGTAGCCCACCAGGCTCCTCTGTCCATGGGATTTTCCAGGCAAGAATACTGGAGTGGGTTGCCATTTCCTTCTCCAGGAGATCTTCCAATCCAGGGATTGAACCCAGGTCTCCCGCATTGTAGGCAGACCCTTTACCGTCTAAGCCACTAGGGAAGCCCCCTATAGAGGGAACTAGGTGGTTAATTTTAGCTCAGAAACCACAGTATACATATATGTAACAGATGTTTTAAAAAGGAGTATCTTGAAGGTTTTTGGAGCTATAAGGAAGATTCACGCAGAATGGCTGCAAAATTTAAATAAGGAGGTTGAAATTCTTGTCTGAAATGGTCAAATATATTTACCAGCCAACTGTGAAGCCTGATAATGAAGATGACTCTTTTTTTTTAAACTCTTGACTTTCTTAGTCTTTTTATTTTATTTTATTTTATTTTTAAACTTTACATAATTGTATTAGTTTTGCCAAATATCAAAATGAATCCGCCACAGGTATACATGTGTTCCCCATCCCGAACCCTCCTCCCTCCTCCCTCCCCATACCATCCCTCTGGGTCGTCCCAGTGCACTAGCCCCAAGCATCCAGTATCGTGCATCGAACCTGGACTGGCAACTCGTTTCATACATGATATTTTAAATGTTTCAATGCCATTCTCCCAAATCTTCCCACCCTCTCCCTCTCCCACAGAGTCCATAAGACTGTTCTATACATCAGTGTCTCTTTTGCTGTCTCATACACCGGGTTATTGTTACCATCTTTCTAAATTCCATATATATGCATTAGTATACTGTATTGATGTTTTTCCTTCTGGCTTACTTCACTCTGTATAATAGGCTCCAGTTTCATCCACCTCATTAGAACTGATTCAAATGTATTCTTTTTAATGGCTGAGTAATACTCCATTGTGTATATGTACCACAGCTTTCTTATCCATTCATCTGCTGATGGACATCTAGGTTGCTTCCATGTCCTGGCTATTATAAACAGTGCTGTGATGAACATTGGGGTACACGTGTCTCTTTCCCTTCTGGTTTCCTCAGTGTGTATGCCCAGCAGTGGGATTGCTGGATCATAAGGCAGTTCTATTTCCAGTTTTTTAAGGAATCTCCACACTGTTCTCCATAGTGGCTGTACTAGTTTGCATTCCCACCAACAGTGTAAGAGGGTTCCCTTTTCTCCACACCCTCTCCAGCATTTATTATTTGTAGACTTTTGGATTGCAGCCATTCTGACTGGTGTGAAATGGTACCTCATAGTGGTTTTGATTTGCATTTCTCTGATAATGAGTGATGTTGAGCATCTTTTCATGTGTTTGTTAGCCATCTGTATGTCTTCTTTGGAGAAATGTCTATTTAGTTCTTTGGCCCATTTTTTGATTGGGTCATTTATTTTTCTGGAGTTGAGCTGTAGGAGTTGCTTGTATATTTTTGAGATTAGTTGTTTGTCGGTTGCTTCATTTGCTATTATTTTCTCCCATTCTGAAGGCTGTCTTTTCACCTTGCTAATAGTTTCCTTTGATGTGCAGAAGCTTTTAAGGTTAATTGGGTCCCATTTGTTTATTTTTGCTTTTATTTCCAATATTCTGGGAGGTGGGTCATAGAGGATCCTGCTGTGATGTATGTCAGAGAGTGTTTTGCCTATGTTCTCCTCTAGGAGTTTTATAGTTTTTGGTCTTACATTTAGATCTTTAATCCATTTTGAGTTTATTTTTGTGTATGGTGTTAGAAAGTGTTCTAGTTTCATTCTTTTACAAGTGGTTGACCAGATTTCCCAGCACCACTTGTTAAAGAGATTGTCTTTAATCCATTGTATATTCTTGCCTCCTTTGTCAAAGATAGGGTGTCCATATGTGCGTGGATTTATCTCTGGGCTTTCTATTTTGTTCCATTGATCTATATTTCTGTCTTTGTGCCAGTACCACACTGTCTTGATAACTGTGGCTTTGTAGTAGAGCCTGAAGTCAGGTAGGTTGATTCCTCCAGTTCCATTTTTCTTTCTCAAGATCGCTTTGGCTATTCGAAGTTTTTTGTATTTCCATACAAATTGTGAAATTATTTGTTCTAGCTCTGTGAAGAATACTGCTGGTAGCTTGATAGGGATTGCATTGAATCTATAAATTGCTTTGGGTAGTATACTCATTTTCATTATATTGATTCTTCCAATTCATGAACATGGTATATTTCTCCATCTATTAGTGTCCTCTTTGATTTCTTTCACCAGTGTTTTATAGTTTTCTATATATAGGTCTTTAGTTTCTTTAGGTAGATATATTCCTAAGTATTTTATTCTTTCCATTGCAATGGTGAATGGAATTGTTTCCTTAATTTCTCTTTCTGTTTTCTCATTATTAGTGTATAGGAATGCAAGGGATTTCTGTGTGTTGATTTTATATCCTGCAACTTTACTATAGTCATTGATTAGTTCTAGTAATTTTCTGGTGGAGTCTTTAGGGTTTTCTATGTAGAGGATCATGTCATCTGCAAATAGTGAGAGTTTTACTTCTTCTTTTCCAATTTGGATTCCTTTTATTTCTTTTTCTGCTCTGATTGCTGTGGCCAAAACTTCCAAAACTATGTTGAATAGTAATGGTGAAAGTGGGCACCCTTGTCTTGTTCCTGACTTTAGAGGAAATGCTTTCAATTTTTCACCATTGAGGATAATGTTTGCTGTGGGTTTGTCATATATAGCTTTTATTATGTTGAGGTATGTTCCTTCTATTCCTGCTTTCTGGAGAGTTTTTATCATAAATGGGTGTTGAATTTTGTCAAAGGCTTTCTCTGCATCTATTGAGATAATCATATGGTTTTTATTTTTCAATTTGTTAATGTGGTGTATTACATTGATTGATTTGTGGATATTGAAGAATCCTTGCTTAGTCTCTTTATTTAAATTTCTAAACACCACATGGGCTAAGCATTTATTTGAAAATGAAACATATATTTGATGAGTGATCTGATACCAAGTCTCATTACAACATGTTAGGGGATGAAAAGCACAATTCACTTCCTATAAAACAGACTCAATGCTAAACCAGACAAGGGGATCCAAATGTCTGAGTACAATCTGACTTCTACTTCAAAACCCCTTGGGGATCAGGAGGGGGACGTCTTAAAAATTATAAAGTAAATTCAACTTTTATTCACCTAAGGCAGAAATTATATCTTTCTACAAAATTATATCTTTCTACAAAATTATATGTTTTTAGGGCTATAAATGTAAAATCAAGGTGTTGGTAGGAGCATGCTCTCTGTAAAAGCTCTAGTCTTGTCTAGCACCTATTGATGACCTGCAGCCCAGCTTTCCTTGGCTTGTAGCTGCATCACTTCTATCTCTGCCTTTGTCATCTCATGGCCTCCTTCACTCTGGTGTGTCTATGTGTCTTCAAATCTCTCTCTCCTTATAAGCACACCAGTCATTGGGGTTACTGTCCACATAATCCAATCTGACTTCACCTAAATTTGGTTAGATGTGCAAAAACCATTTTCTAAATAACATGACATTCACATGTATTGGGAGATTAGAACTTAAGTACATCTTTTGTGGGGACATAATTCAACTCACACATTTGGAAAATTACATAGATCAAAATCTCAGGTCTATATAAGGAAGGAAGAGTATAGACAAGGACTAAATGCAATAAGTCAGGAACCACAGTTGCACAGAAGATGCAAGAGACCATGAACCCAAAGTTACCTGCTAATCAGAGCTCCATGATGGCAAGACAAACTTTGCCACATTTGCTAAAAGGGCCCTGCCTAAGAAACTCCATCAGAAGCAGGAAGGTTAAAACAAAAATACAAGAAGAAATGTATTCTCCTTTCTTTAGTCAAGTTTCTGTCAGCCTCCCATAAATAACCAAAATAGTCTACCCCTTTAGCTACTTAGCACCGTTCTCACCATGATTAACAAAATAACTTTCATATGATAAGAATAGTAGCAATATCATGCATTATCTCCAGCATCAACTATTGTGAAGAAGAGGAAGATATCCTCACCCTCTTCCCCAAAAGAGAAGGTGCAAAATCCTGCCCATAACCACATCCTTATCTGAGATTATTAATTCCTCTTCTAGTTCAGCCACAATCTGACCTAATTATTTTGGAATCTAGAGATTAAACTGAAAATTTAACAATTGCCAAGAAAATTAACAGATGTGTAACTAGATTGATCAATAGAAGGAGCATCAGAGAAAGAGGGGGGAATCAACCACCCACCAACATTCATAAAATTAGAAGGAAAAAGCAGAAAGACTACTTAAAGTAAAATTATTGAATATGTTGCATATAATTCAGATCTAATTTCACAAGGACAAAACTGGATTCAGAGACTAGGATTTAGACTTTTCTAGCAGAAATGATGAGAACAGGTGTTGGCCAAGCTTATGATCATAGCAAAATTCTATCCAAAAGTAGAATATGTACGGCTTAGGTGTGGAAAGTAAGAAATAGCAAGGAGTCAAGAATCACACTGAAAACCTAATGGTCAATTAATCTTTGACAAGTGATGCCAGAATATATAAAACAGGAAAACACAGTCTCTTTAGCAAGTGGTGTTGGGAAAGCTGGACAGCCACATGGAAATCAATGAAGTTAGAATACACCAGCACACCATATACAAAAATAAACTCAAAATGGCATAAAGGCTTAAATATAAGAAACGACACAATGAAATTCCAAGAAGTAAATGTAGGCAAAGAATTCTTTGACATAAGTTGTATCAATGTTTTCGAAGGTCAGTTGATCAAGGCAATAGAAATGAAGGTAAAAATGAACAAATGTGACACTTGATGAAAATAATAAGCCCCTGTACAGCAAAGGAAAGCATAAGCAAAATGAAAAGACAATTTTCAGAATGAAAGTAAATATTTGCAAACTATGCGACCAACAAGGACTTAATATCCAAAATATACAACCAGCTTATACAGATCAATCACAGACACACTATCAAAAATACGTAGAATACCTAAGTAGACTTTTCTTCAAAAAAGACTTACAGGTGACCATTAGACAGATGAGAAGATGCTCAACATCACTAATTGTTAGGGCCATGCAAGTCAAAAGTACAATGAGGTACCACCTCGCACTAGTCAGAATGGCTATGATTTAAAACTACAAATAACAAATGCTGGAGAGGGTTTGGAGTAAAGAAAACTCTCTTACACTGTTGATGGGAATATAAATTGGTGTAGCCACTATACAAATAGTATGGAAGTTCCTCCAAAAACTAAAAATAGACTTGCCATATGATCCATTAATCCCACTCCTAGGCAAATATCTGGGGAAATTCTACATCTAAAAAGATCTATGAGGACATCTGATACCTAGTGAGACCTTGTCTTAGGTATCTCTTTATCTGGTTGTTGATTTATATCCTTTGATAGTCTTTTATATTTAATAAATTGGTAAGCTAACAGAAAAAAAAAACAATACAAACCCCCAAAGATACACATACCCCTATGTTCAAGGAGCACTATTCACAATAGCCAAGACATGGATACAACCTAAGTGTCAATAGCAGATGAATGCATAAAGATATGTACACATACACACAACAGACTATTACTTAGCAATTTAAAAAATAATGAAATAATGCCTTTAGCAGAATATGGATCAACCTAGAGGTGTATCACACTAAGCAAAGTAATTCAGAAATAGAAAGACAAATATCATATATCACTTATAGGTGGTATCTAAAACACAACACAAATGAACATATCTATGAAACAGAAACTCACATGCATAGAGTTCAGACTTGTGGTGGTGAAGGGAGAAGGAGGGCATGGGGGACAGATTGGGAATTTAGGACTAGAGATGGGAACTACTACAGAATGGATAAACAACAACATCGTATTGTGTAGCATAGGTAACTATATTCAATACCCTGTGATAAGTCATAGGGAGTGAAAGTCACTCAGTCGTGTCTGACTCTGCAACCAGGCTCCTCTGTCCATAGAATTCTCCAGGCAAGAATACTAGAGAATAGCCATTCCCTTTTCCAGGGGGTCTTCCCAACCCAGAGATCGAACGTAGGTCTCCCACATTGCAAGCAGATTCTTTACCATCTGAATCAGCAGGAGAGTGGAGTGGGTAACTTATCCCTTCTTCAGGGAATCCTCCTGATCCAGGATTCAAACTAGGGTCTCCTGCATTGCAGGCAGATTCTTTACCAACTGAGCTACTAGGGAAGCCCTACTAAGGAAGAAATAAAAAATAAAGATGTTGAGATTCTGTTTGGAAAAATGAATGATTGTATCTTGAAATAAATCATAATGATGGTTAATTTTTAACAATTGAGTTTTAGGTATAGGTGGAAAATACAAATTGAACTATTAAATAGGAAGTGATATATGGTTTTGGAGAGTAGAATCAGCATCGTGGTTGGAGATAGAAATTTTGGAATAATAAAAAAACCTTTTTGAGTGTATATAAATCTACATATTAGGAAATGTAAAGGAATTAGACATAAATACTATTGGAATACTTAGTTTTCCTATGCAGCTACCTAAGTGAAGCAGAAACTTCCTTTTTATATTCTGGTAGCTTTTTTTTTCCCCACCAGAATGACTATGAATAGTGTATAGTTCCCTTGCTGCTATAACTTTTAAATCTAATATGCTATCACTTAATTTATAGTGTATAAAATGTTCTCATTTTGAAAACAAAGTATATAAATCTCTACATCTTTGATTATTTCCATTGCATTTTTCTTAGGTGTTAAAACAATTTGTTAAGACTTGGGTATATTTCTGAAGTTCCCTTGGTAACTGCTTTACTAACTGAAAATATCAATGGCATTTCAAAAACACACGAAGCAAAGACTTATCATCCCTGGATTTTAGAGGAGACAACAGTGACCACTGTCTTTCGATTAGAAGGCACCTCCATTTATATGTTCCTTTGTTCTTGGAGAATTCACAGTGATCAGAGTAGGACCCCTGGGAGAAGAAGCGAGGATGTAACCTCAAAACCTGTTCTGGGTTCTAAATGGATGGAATAAATATGTCCCCTGAGGTTTACTACAGAACAGTGGGTCAGAGAAAGAGTTTTGGGCTGGTCAAAAACTGTGTTTGAGGTTTTCTGTAAGATGCTATAGAAAACCTTTTTGGCCCACCCATATCCTAGTATTTAAAGGCCGGGAAACCTGCTCACACTTGAAGAATATTCATGCTATTGGCTGATTTTGTAGCAGTACTCTTCACCCCTAAATCTCCCAACTATTGTATGGACCCAAGACTTGGACTTTTGGGGAAAAAAAACCTATAATAAACAGTAATACATAAGGTCACTTACTTCTTCACAGATGCTGTCTCAGGGGCATAATGTGTGATTGGTCCCCTCATGGGAAAGACAGGTGGAAACAGGTTCACATTCTCCCTCAGCTCTCAGCACCAACACTTATTACCACCTTTTTTTGGTCCCTTAGAGACTGTCTGGTTTTCTAGTTACTAGGAGCCCAGAAGAGACAGAACTACTCATTGTCTGGCATAAAATTCCTTTGGGGTCTCACTCCCTTCTCATATCCTTTCTCCCTTCTCCAAGTAGCCCCTCAACAGTAGGCACCAGGCAGACTTAAACCAGTGCTGATTCCACAGTGTTCTCTCTGAAATCTTGTCCAAACCTTTAATGTTAATCCTTCTGCCTTTATCCTTTTTAAATCCTTCCCTTAATTTTCCTGGGATAGGCAGACCTATCTTCAGACTCATTCGTTCTCATTTTTCACCTACACACTCTTTCTTGTCAGAGGTACTGGTATAAACTTCTATCTTAAGTTCATTATCACCACTGACAACTTTAACCACCATTATCAAGATTGCCAGGAAAAATATCAATAACCTCAGATATGCAGATGACATCACCCTTATGACAGAAAGTGAAGAGGAACAAAAGAGCCTCTCAATGAAGGCGAAAGAGGCGAGTGAAAAAGCTGGCCTAAAACTCAGCATTCCAAAAACTAAGATCATGGCATCCGGTCCCATCATTTTATGGAAAATTGATGTGTAACCATGGAAACAGTGACAGACTTTATTTTCTTGGCCTCCAAAATCACTGAAGATGGTGACTGCAGCCATGACATTTAAAAGATGCTTGCCCCTTGGAAGGAAAGCTATGACCAACCTAGACAGCATATTAAAAAGCAGAGACATTACTTTACCAACAAAGGTCCATCTAGTGAAAGCTATGGTTTTTCCAGTAGTCATGTATGGATGTAAGAGTTGGACTATAAAGAAAGCTGAGTGCCAAAGAACTGATGCTTTTGAACTATGGTGTTGGAGAAGGCTCTTGAGAGTCCCTTGGACTGCAAGGAGATCCAACCAGTCCATCCTAAAGGAAATCAGTCTTGAATATTCATTGAAAGAACTGATGCTGAAGCTGAAACTCCAATACTTTGGCCACCTGATGTGAAGAACTGACTCATTTGAAAAAACCCTGATGCTGGGAAAGATTGAGGATGGGAGGAGAATGGGACACCAGAGGATGAGATGGTTGGATGGCATCACTAACTCAATGAACATGAATTTGAGTAATCTCCAGGAGTTGCTGATGGACAGAGAGGCCTGGTGTGCTGAAGTCCATGGGGTTGCTAAGAGTCAGACGCGACTGAGTGACTGAACTGAACCGATGTATGGATGTGAGAATTGGACCATAAAGAAAGCTGAGTGCCGAAGACTTGATGCTTTTGAACTGTGGTATTGGACTGATGCTGAAGTTGAAGCTCCAATACTTTAGCCACCTGATGGCAAGAGCTGACTCAAAAGAAAAGACACTGATGCTAGGAAAGATTAAAGGCAGGAAGGAGAAGAGAATGACAGAAGATGAGATGGTTGGATGGCATCACTGACTCGATGGACATGAGTTTGAGCAAGCTCTGGGAGATGTGAAGGACAGGGCAGCCTGGTGTGTGGCAGTCCATGGGGTCACAAAGAGTGGGACACAACTGAGTGACTAAATGACAACTATTGACAATGATAAAATCTATCTTAACATATACAAAATCCAGTTGGATCAAAGTGGATTTAGTGAGTATTCAAAATCATTCTGAGATTCATGCAAATGCAGAGAACTAAGAGATTAACTTAGAAACAACATTATATATATGCCACAGATTTTTTAAAAGGGTTGTGTTCAGAGTGTTTGGAGTCATAATGAAGATGCTCTGAATTGGTTCATATCTTAAACAAGGAAACTTGCATTTTGGTTCTAAAGAGGTCACTATATTTGCCAAGTAGTTAAGCCCTATGATAAAGATGCCTTAAAAAAATTTTTTTTTCTCAAAACCATCTTAATCTTTTCATTTAAATTTCTAAACATCACAGTGGCTAAGCATTTATTTGAACAATAAACATATTTAAAGAGTGAACTGATACCAAGTCAGGTTATACTAGGTTAGAGGGTGAAAAGCACAATCCAGTTCTTGTAACACAGGCTCCAACTAAGTTCAATCATGTAATGGGATCCAAATATCTAAGTATATCCTGGCTTCCACTACAGAAGTGCTTGGGGGTCAGGGGAAGGGCTTTTTAAAAATTATAAAGAAAAATTCAACTGTTTTTTCATAAGATATATATGTAATCTTTCTGTAATGTTCAAAGGCTAGAAATTTGCAATCAAGATGTTGTTAGGATCATGATCCCATTTGAAGGCTCTTATCTTGTGCAACTTCTGCTGCTTGTCTGACAGTCCTCAGCTTTCCTTGGCTTGTAGCATCATCACTTCTGTCTCTGCCTTTGTCATCACACAGCCTCCTTCATTCTGGTGTGTCTATGTGTCTCCAAATTTCTCTCTCCTTATAAGAACATAAGTCATTGGGGTTATGCCTGCCTAATCCAGTAAGACCTCATCTAAATTTGGTTACATCTGCAAAGAAGACATTTCCAAATAAGGTCACATTCCTAGGTATTGGGAAATTAGGACTTAAGTACATCTTTTAGAGGGAAACAGTTCAAGTCACAACATTGAAAAACTATAGAAGCCAGGAACTCAGATCTCTATGAAGAAAGGAAGAGATTAGAGAAGGAATAAACGAATACAGCCAGGAGTCACACTCACACAGAATATGCAAGAGACCACAAGCCTAGTCACCTGTCAATCAGAGCTCCAGGAACACAGGACACACTCTTCCACAACTGCCCTCCATCAGAAGCACCATCCGAAGAGGAAAAAAAATACTTCTCTTTACTCAATTTCCTACCAGGCGTTCCTATAAATAACCAAAATAATCTCCCCCTTTGGCCAATTCGTAGCATTCTCAGCATCATTAAACATCCATATAATAAAAATACCAACAACATCATGCAACCACCTCTAGCATGCAACTATTGCAGTTAACAGGAAGATATCCTCACCTTCATCCCCAGAAAAGAAGGTGCAAAACCCGATCCATCCCCACATCCATATCTGAGAGATATTGATTCTGCTTCTAGTTCAGCCACAATCCCATCTGGCTATTTTGTAATCTAAAGGCTAAATTGTAAAGTTAACTGCTGCTGCTGCTAAGTCACTTCAGTCGTGTCCGACTCTGTGTGACCCCATAGACGGCAGCCCACCTGGCTCCGCCTTCCCTGGGATTCTCCAAGCAATAACACTGGAGTGGGTTGCCATTTCCTTCTCCAATGCATGAAAGTGAAAAGTGAAAGTTAAGTCGCTCAGTCACGTCCGACTCTTAGCGACCCCATGGACTGCAGCCTACCAGGCTCCTCCGTCCATGGGATTTTCCAGGCAAGAGTACTGGAGGGGGGTGCCTTTGCCTTTTCCGTGTAAAGTTAACAGTTGCCAACAAAACTGACAGACATGTAGCTAGACTAACTAATAAAGGCGGTGGTGGGAGGCTGGGAGGGGCAGCTCAGCCACCCACCCACATTCCTTATAGAAAATAGAAAGAGAAAGCAGGAAGATGACTTTTGAAAGATCATTGAAAATGTATCTTAGAATTAAGATCTAATTTCAAATGGGAAACACTGAATGTTGGGTGTAGGATTTAAACTTTTCTAACCATAATGCTAAGAACTGGTTGTTGGCCAGGATTATGACCAAAGCAAAATTCTAGCTAAAATTAACATGAACATGACTTGGGTGTGGGAAGTAAGAAATCAAGAACAACACTGAACACCTGTGGAGGGAGGCCAGACTATGAAACGAGGAAAACACAGTCTCTTCAGCAAGTGCAGTGGGAAAGCTGAATAGTCACATGCAAATCAGTAAATTAGAACACACCCTCACACCACACACAAAATTAAACTCGTGAAGGCTTAAAGATGTCAATATAAGACATTATACCACTAAAACTCCTAGGAGAGAACACAGGCAAAACATTCTCTGACATAAATTATGCCAGTGTTTTCTACAGTCAATAGAAACAAAAGCAATAATAACGAAAGATATATAATGAAATTAATAAGAATTTGCACAAGAAAGGAAACCATAAACAAAGCAAAAAGCCAGTATACAGAATGAGACAATATTCACAAACCATGCAACCAACGAAGGTTTAATATGCACAGTGTACAAACAGGGGCTTCCCTGTTGGTCCAGGGGTCAAGACCTCACCTTCCAACACAGAGGGTGTATGTTTGATTACTGGTTGGGAGCTAAGATCCCACATGCCTTGCAGCCAAAAACCTAAAACAGAAACAATATTGTAGCAAATTCAATAAAGAATTTAAGGGAAATAGCACACACACAAAATCTTATATATGGCTCATGCAATTCTATAATGAAAATAATAAATCAAAAAATAGGCAGAATACCCAAACAGACATTTCTCCAAAAATGACATGAATATATCCAATAGGCACATGAAAAATGCATTTCTCTAATAATTAGCTAATTAGCGATGTTGAGCAAGTCAAAACTACAGTGAGGTGCCACTTCATACTGTCAGAATGTTTTTAGTTGATCAGTCATGTCTGTTTCTCTGTGACCCTTTGGACTGTAGCCTGCCAGGCTCCTCTGTCCATGAGGTTTTCCAAGCAAAATTACTGGAGTAGGTTGCCATTCCCTTCTCCAGGGGATCTTCCCAACCCAGGTCTACACATTATGGGCCGAGTATTTACCACCTGAGCCACCAGACTGGTCAAAATAGCCATCATTGAAAAGTCTACACATAACAAATACTGGATAAGTTCTAAAGGAAAGGAAACCTTCCTATACTGTTGGTGGGAATATAAATTGGGGCAGTCACTAGTATGAACACCTATTGTCAATTAGTCTTTGACAAGTGAGGCCAGAATATATAAACCGAGAAAAACACAGTCTCTTTAGAAATATAGTATGGCGATTCCTTAAAGAACTAAAACTAGAGTTTCCATATGATACAGCAACCCCACTTCTGGCTATATATCTGGAGAAAACTCTAATTCAAAAAGATACATGCACTCCTATGTTCAAAGCACCCTATTTACAATAGCCCAGGCATAGTGGCAACCTAAGTATCCATCAACAAATGAAAAGATAAAGGTGTTTGTATATACATTATATTGTGTATTTATTAATAAATATACACATAATAGACTATTACTCTGCCATAAACAGAATGAAATAGTGTCATTTTCAACAACATGGATAGACATAGAGATTATTATACTAAGGTAAGTAAGTCAGAAATAGAAAGACAAATATCATATGATATTACTTATATGTGGAATCTAAAATATGTCACAAATGAATTTATCAACAAAACAGAAATAAACTTATAAGCATAGAGAACAGGCTTGTAGTTGACAAGGGAGAGGGGGAGAAGGCAAGGGATGAAATGGGAATTTGGGATTAGAAGATGTGAACTATTACATGTAGAATGGACAAACTTCAAAGTCCTATTCTATAGCACAGGAAACTATATTCCATATCCTGCAGTAAATCATACTAAGACAAATAAACAAATATTGAGATTCCAGTCTTAAAAGTGAATGATTGTACTGTATCTTGAAATAAACCTTAAATGTTGGTCTGTTTTTAACACATAAAGTTTCAGGTGTGGATGGAATATACAAATTGAAATATTAAATTGGGTTGATATGCAGTTTTGAAGGAAAGAAATAGAATTATGGTTAGAGATATAAATTTTGGAATAAAATTCCCTACTTGAGTATATTTAAATCAACATTTTTATAAAAGTAAAGTTATTACAAATCAATACTATTAAAATACTGTCACTAAAGTGAAAAAGAAACATTTATTTTATATTCTAGTAGCTTTTTTTCCCCCACACAGATGACTATGAATAGCTATGTAGTTTCCTGAGTGCTATAATTTCTAAATCTAACATGCTATTATTTAATTCATATTATATACTTTGTTTTCATTTTGAAAATGCAGTACATTAATTCCTGCATCTTTGATTTTTTACATCAATTTTTAAGTGTTATAAGCATTTGTTGGAGGCTGAAACTCCAATACTTTGGCCACCTGATGAGAACTGACTCTTGCGAAAAGACTCTGATTCTGGGAAAGATTGAAGGTGTGAGGAGGACGGCACAACAGAGGATGAGATGGTTGGATGGCATCACCGACTCAATGGACATGAGTTTGAGTAAACTCTGGGAGTTAGTGATAGACAGGGAAGCCTGGCGTGCTGCAGTCCATGGAGTTGCAAAAAGTCAGACACGACTGAGTGACTGAACTGAACTGAAGCATTTGTTAAAGACTTATAGTTACAAAGTTCTCTCAATAACTTTTACTAACTAAAACTACCATTGACATTTACAGATGAAGCACAGATTTCCAACCCAGAATATTAGAGAAGAGGTCTTAGGACCACTGTCTTTATACTAGAGATTGTCTCTGCTTCTAAAGTTCCTTCGTTATTAGAGAACTTACAGTGATCAGAGTAGGACCTCAGGGAGAAGAAGCAAGGATGTGGCCACTCAAAACACACTCTGGGTTCTAAAGGGACAGAATGAAGGGCCCTTGAGGTTTAGTCCAGAACACTAGGTCGGAAAGAGTACCAGGTTGGCCAAAATGTTTATTTAGTGTTTTCCATAAGATGCTATAGAAAAACAAGAGCAAACTTTTAGGCCAACCCATACGTCAGTATTTCAAGGCCAGGAAACCTGCTCAGGATTAAAGAATATTCATGTCATTGCCTTACTCTGTAACAGTCCTCTACCTCCCAACTAATACTATGGACACAAGACTCTGATTTTGAAAAAATACATATCAAAACACAATACATTTGAATCAGTTCTAATGAGGTGGATGAAACTGGAGCCTATTATACAGAGTGAAGTAAGCCAGAAGGTAAAACACCAATACAGTATACTAAGGCATATATATGGAATTTAGAAAGAGGGTAACAATAACCCTGTGTACGAGACAGCAAAAGAGACAGTGATGTATAGAACAGTCTTATGGACTCTGTGGGAGAGGGAGAGGGTGGGAAGATCTGGGAGAATGGCATTGAAACATGTAAAATATCAGGTATGAAACGAGATGCCAGTCCAGGTTCAATGCACGATACTGGATGCTTGGGGCTAGTGCACTGGGAGGACCCAGAGGGATGATATGGGGAGGGAGGAGAGAGGAGGGTTCAGGATGGGGAACACATGTATACCTGTGGCGGATTCATTTTGATATTTGGCAAAACCAATACAATTATGTAAAGTTTAAAAAAAAAAAAAAAAACAATACACAAAATTCACTCACTCTTGCACAGATACTTTCTCATGGGCCAAATGGGACGTCAGTCACTTCTGGGGAAAGACAGGTGGACAGAGGTTTCACTTTCTCCCCCATGTTCTCAATAACCCCATTTCTTTCCAACCTTCTCTTGATCCCTTTAAGACTGTCTGGTTTTCTAGTTTACAGATCCCCATAAATAGAGGGAGCTGCCTCAATACTCTTTCTTGGGCATAAAAATTCCTCTGGGGTCCCCTCCCTCTTCATATCTTTTCGCTCTTCAAGCAGCCCCTCAACAGCAAGCACAAGACAGCCTGAAACCACTGTCAAATCTACAGTGTTATCTCTGAAATACTATCATAATGTATTAATGTTAATTCTTCTGCAGTTAACCTTTTTATAAATTTCCCTTAATTTTCTAGGGAGAGACAGATCTTTCTTCAGAACCATTCTTTCTCATTTTTCACCTACACACTCTTTCTTATTAGATGTGCTGGTATATCCTCCTATCTAAACTTCACTATTACCATGGACAACTATAACAACCATTACGTAATCATCAATAGAGGTAAAACTTGTGTTAAGTCTAAAACATAACCCAGATCACTGGAACACAATCCAACTGGATCTAAGTGACTTAGTGAATATTCCAAGTAATTCTGAGATTCATGCAAATATAGAGAACTAAATGGTTAACTTAAAACCACCATAATACACATACAACAGATTTGTTTTCGAAGGGCTGTGTTCAGAGTGTTTGGAGCCATAGGGAAGGTGCTCTCTGAATTGTTATAAAATTTTTATACAGTGAGACTTGAACTTCTTGTCTAAAGAGGTGAAACATATTCACCAGTCTTGCCTTAAGCCCCATGAAAAAGATGACTTTTTAAACTCTTAACACTCTTCATCTTTTCATTTAAATTTCTAAACACCACAGTGGTTAAGCATTTACTTTAAGTTAAACATACCTTTGAAGAGTGAACTGATACCAACTCAGGCTACAGCTCATTAGAGGGTGAAAAAAACAATTCAGTTCTTGTAAAACATGCTCCAACTTAAGCTAAGCCAGATAGGGGGTCCATATGTCCAAGTACATCCTGGCTTCTACAAAACAACTTGGCGATCAGGTGGGGATATTTTCTTTTTAAATAAAAAAAGTTCAACGTTTTACTTCTTAAGAAAAAAGTAAAATCTTTTCATGGTTTTCAAAGCCTAGTAATCTGAAATCAAAGTGTTGGTAGGACCATGTCTCTTTGAAGAATCTTATCTTGTCCAGCTTCTGCTGGTTATTGACAAACATCAGCCTTCCTTGGTTCACAGATGCATCACTCCTCTCTGCCTCTGTTGTCACATGGGCCCCTCACTCTAAACTTGTCTATATGCTTCAAATCTCTCTCTATTTACACAGACAACAGTCCTTGGAGTTCAGTTCAGTTCAGTTGCTCAGTCTTGTCCGACTCTTTGTGACCCCATGAATTGCAGCACACCAGGCCTCCCTGCCCATCACCAACTCCTGGAGTTCACTCAAACTAACGTCCATTGAGTCGGTGATGCTATCCAGCCATCTCAGCCTCTGTCGTCTCCTTTTCCTTCTGCCCCCAATCCCTCCCAGCATCAGAGTCTTTTCTAATGAGTCAATTCTTTGCATGAGGTAGCCAAAGTACTGGAGTTTCAGCTTTAGTATCATTCCTTCCAAAGAACACCCAGAACTTATCTCCTTTAGAATGGACTGGTTGGATCTCCTTGCAGTCCAAGGGACTCTCAAGAGTCTTCTCCAACAACACAGTTCAAAAGCATAAATTCTTCGGCGCTCAGCTTTCTTCAAACTCCAACTCTCACGTCCATACATGACTACTGGAAAAACCATAGCCTTGACTAGACGGACCTTTGTTGGCAAAGTAATGTCTCTGCTTTTTAATATGCTATCTAGGTTGGTCATATCTTTCCTTCCAAGGAGTAAGTGTCTTTTAATTTTATGGCTGCAATCACCATCTGCAGTGATTCTGGAGCCCCAAAAAATAAAATCAGCCACTGTTTCCACTGTTTCCCCATCTATTTCCCATGAAGTGATGGGACCAGATGCCATGATCTTGGTTTTCTGAATGTTGAGCTTTAAGCCAGCTTTTTCACTGCCCACCTAATCCAGTATGATCATCTATTTTGGTTACATGTGCAAAGACCATATTTCCAAATATGGTTCCATTCAAAGATATTCTGAGATTAGGACTAACTACATCTTTTGCGGGGACACAGTTCAACTCACAACATTTGAAATTTATATGGATCAGACCCTCAGGTATATATAGAAAAGGAAGAGATCTGAGAAGGAATAAATGAAGCCAAGAGCCACACTCACACAGACGATGCAGGAGACAATGAGACGAAAGTCACCTGCCATGCAGAGCTCTGTGAGTGCAGGATACACTCTGCCACAGCATTTCCTGGACCTGCTCAGCCTCAAAATCTCCATCAGAAGCAGAAAAAGAAAGGAAATTGATGAAAGAGGAGAAGCCTTTCAGTTACCCACAATTAACTAAATAAGTCTACCCCTCTGGCTACTTAGCACAATTCTCTATTCCATATGATATGAATAGTAGCAATGTCATGCATCTGCTTCCATTGTGAAATCATTCCAATTAAAATGAAGATATCCTAACCCTCTTTCCAAAAGCGAAGGTATAAAATTCTATCAATTACCACATCCATACCTGGGAGATATTCATTCCCCTTCTAGTTCGGCCACAATCCCACCAGGATATTTTGTAATCTACAGATTACAGATTAAATTCTAAATCTAACAATTATAACACTAACAAAACTGATAGACATGTAGCTTGGCTGACCAATAAAGAGAGAGAAAGGAGGCAGGGAGCGAGAGAAATGATTCTAACAACCACTGATATCCCTTATATAAAATAGGAGAATAAGAAAGGAAGAAAATGCCTTTTTAAAGTAAGATTATTGAAAATTTTACTTAGAATTAAAGTCTAATTTCAGAAGGACAAAATTGGATGTGGGGACTAGGTTTATACTTTTCCAGCAATAATGCCGAGAACTGGTTGTTGGCCAAGATTATGACCATAGCAAAATTCTAGCCAAATTAGAATGTACACTACTTGAGTGAAGGGAGGAAGAAAGAGCAGTGAATCAAGAAAGACCCTGAATACCTATGATTAACTGATTTTTTACAATTGAGACCACCATATATAAAATGAGCTATACACTATCCCTTCAGCAAGTGGTTCAGAAAGTTGGACACACACATGTACATCAATAAAGTTAGAACACAACCTCATACCACACACAAAAA
Organism: Bos grunniens; assembly: GCF_055505025.1. Classification (NCBI taxonomy): domain Eukaryota; kingdom Metazoa; phylum Chordata; class Mammalia; order Artiodactyla; family Bovidae; genus Bos; species Bos grunniens. The sequence continues at coordinate 14,179,434 of NC_141191.1, forward strand.
TAAACCCATGATGGCTTAAGGCTTCAGTGGAGGACATGATACCATGAAACTCCTAGAAGGGTACATGGGCAAAACATTGTCTGATATATAACCTACCAATGTTTTCTAAGGTCAATGCACCAAGGCAATACATATAAAAGCGAAATATGCAAATAAGACCTAATCAAACTACTAAGTTTTCGCACAACAAGGAAACTGTAAGTAAAACAAAGAGACAATCTACTGAATACAGAAAATATTTGCAAGCCATGGAACCAACAAGAGCTTAATATCCAAAATATGCAACCAGTTTATACAAATCAAGAACAACAGCAACAACAAACCCCTAATAAGCCTATCAAAAATAGGTAGACTACCTAAGTAGCCTTTTGTCCAAAGAGGGCATACAGATGGCAAAATGGCTCATGAAAAGATCACTAATTATTAGAGAAATGTAAGTCAAAACTCGTGAGGTATCACTGGGCGGAATGGCCATCATTTAAAACTCTACAAATAAATGCTGGAGAGTCTGAAGAAAGAGAACTCTGCTACACAGTTGGTGGAAATGCTAATTGGTATAACCACTATAAAAATTAATATGGAGGTCCCTCAATAAACTAAAAATAGACTTGCTATATGATCCAGCAATCCCACTTCTGGTCATATCTAGAGAAAACACTAACTCAAAAAGATCTGTGAGGGCATCAAATTCCTTGTTTGGAATTCATCCTATACATCTGCTCATCCGGTTGATGTTTTGTATCCTTTCGTAACATTTCATATATAATAAATAGGTATGCTAGCATGAAAAGCACAAGCCAAAGAACTCAAAAAGGTTCATGTACCCCTACGTTCATAGCAACACTATTTCAGTAGCCAAGACATGGAAACAATCTAAGTGCCCATTGACAGATGAATGCGTAAAAATATATACACACACACACACAACAGAATATTACTCAGCATAAAAAGAATGTAATACTGCCAACTGCAGCACTGTGGAAGGACCTAGAGATTATCATAGTAAGCAAAGTATATCAGAAATAGACAAGTATTATATCATTTACACGTGGAATCTAAAATATGACACAGAAGAACTTAGCACAACATAAAACAACTCACATACATAGAGAACAAACATGCGGTTGTCAAGGGGGAGGGATGGTAGAGGAGATACTGATTAGGAATTTGGTACCAGCAGGTATGAACTATTACACTATTATATGTTGAATGGGTAAACAATGAGGTTCTATTGTATAGCACAACAACTATATTAAATATGCTGCAATAAATCATTCTAGGAAAAAAAGATAAATAAGAAAGTAAATAAATAAAAAGACACTAAGATTCCTGTCTTGAAAGAGAATGATTTTACTGTTTCCTTAAAACATAATGGTGGTCAGTTTTTAAATATTGAGTCTTAGGAGTAGATATAACATACCAGTTGAAATATTAAATAGGAAGTGATATGTGGTTTTGAAGGCACAAAGAGGGACCATGGTTGGAAATATAAATGTCAGAATAAAATACCCTATTGGAGTATGTTTGCTGCTGCTGCTAAGTCGCTTCAGTCGTGTCTGACTCTGTGCGACCCCATAGATGGCAGCCCACCAGGCTCCCCCGTCCCTGGGATTCTCCAGTCAAGAACACTGGAGTGGGTTGCCATTTCCTTCTCCAGTGCATGAAAGTGAAAAAATAAAGTGAAGTCGCTCTGTGGTGTCTGACTCCTAGCGACCCCATGGACTGCAGCCCACCAGGCCCCTCCATCCATGGGATTTTCCAGGCAAAAGTACTGGAGTGGGGTGCCATCACCTTCTCCGATTGGAGTATGTTTAAGTCTATATATTAGAAAAGTAAAGAGATTCAAAATCAATACTATTAAAATACTTCAATGCTTTATGAAGCCACCTAAGTGAAGAGGAAACATTTATTTTATTTTCTAGCAGTTTTTTATTCCCATAACAAAGACTATGCATAGCTATAAAGAGTTGTGAGTCCTGCAATTCTGACATCTAATATGCTGCCATTTAATATACAGCATATAATTGCTTTGCATTTTGAAAATGCAGTATGTATTTTAATATTTCCATTAAGTTATTTTAAGTGTTATACTCATTTGTTAAAGACTTGGATATATTTCCAAAGCTCTCTCCATAACTAATTCATTGGCTGAAAGTACAAATTAAATTTCACAATCACATGAAGCAAAGACTTTTCAGCCCAAAATTTCAGAGGAGAGAACCTGTCACCAATGTCTTTCGTCTAGAGATCACCTCTCCTTGTAAAGATCCTTTTTTTCCTGGAGAACTCACAGTGATCAGAGTAGGACCCCAGGGAGAAAAAATGACCATGTGGCTACTCAAAACCTGTTCTGACTTTGAAGGGGTGGAATGAACGTGGCACTTGGAGTTTAGTCCAGAACACTGGGTGAGACAGAAGTGGCCAAAAACTTCCTATGAGGTTTTCCATAAGATGCTGCAACAAACCCAAATGAACTATTTGGCCAGTCCATGTCTCAGTATTTCAAGACCAGGAATCCTGTTCAGGATTAAATAATTTTCATGCCTCTGGCTTATTTTATAACAGTACCCCTCCTTCCTCCACTTCTCAGCCATATTGTGGACACAGGACTCTGATTTTTTCAAAAATGCACATCACAAACTGTAATACACAGAGTTCACTCACTCATGCACAGATGCTTTCTCATGGGCACAATGGGAGATCAGTCACCTCTGGGGAAAGACAGATGGATAGAAGGTTCATATTCACCCTCATGTTCTCAATACCAACACTTGTTTCCAACCTTGTCTTGGTCCCTGAAGACTATCTGGTTTTCTAGCTAATAGGACCCCAGAAGAGAGGGAGCCGCCCCACATTCATTCTGTGGCAAAAAATTTCTTTGGAATCCCCTCCATCGTCACATTGTTTCTGTCTTCTCCAAGTAGCCCCGCAACAGTGGGCACAAGACAGCCTTAAATCACTACGAGATCCACAGTGTTATCTCTGAAATATTGTCCAAGCATACTAATGTTAATCCTTCTGGATTTAATCCTTTCTAAAGTCTTCCCTGAATTTTCCTAGAAGAGGCAGACCTTTTCAGACCCATTCTTTCTCATTTTCCATGTACACACTCTTTCTTGTTGGATGCACTGGTATAAACTCCTTTCTTAAGGTCACCATTACCACTGACAACTTGAATCACTTTTACCATTGACAGGGGCTTCCCTGGTGGCTCATTGCTAAAGAATATGCCTGCAATATAGGAACTGCAGGAGAAGCGGGTTTGATCCCTAGGTCGCTAAGATCTCTTGGAGGTGGGCAAAGCAACCCACTCAAGTATTCTTGCCTGGAGAATCCCATGGACAGTGGAGCCTGGTGGGCTACAGTTCATAAGGTCACAAAGAGTTGGACATGACTGAACATGATTTAACAAGCACGCATGCACCATTGACAGATGTAAAACCTGTGTTAAATTGAAAACTTAACCCAGTCTTCTGGAACACAATCCAATGGATCAAAGTAGATTTAGTGAATACTCCAAATAATTCTGAGATTCATGCAAATATAGAGAACTGGATGGTTAATTTTAACTTAGAAACAACATTATATACATGCAATATAGTAGGGGTATAGTAGGGGTAAATTTTTGAAGGGGTATCTTCAAAGTTTATAAGGAAGATGCTCTCTGAATTGGTGCAAATCTTAAGGAAACTTGAACTTCCTGTCTGAAGTGGTCAAATACATGTATTAGCCAATTGTTGAGCCCTATAATGAAGATCCGTTTTTAAAAAATTTTGACCACCTTACTCTTTTTTTAACTTTCTAAACATCAGAGTGGCTTGGAAATTAAACACATATTTGAAGAGTAAACTGATAGCAAGTCAGATTATAGCACATTTGAGGATAAAAAGCACAATTCAGTTCTTGATAAGACAGGCTCCAACTTTAGCTGAACCAGGTAATGGGATCCGGATGACCAAGTACATCCTGGCTTCTACTGCAGAATCATCTGGGGATTAGGAGGGGGGCTTTTTATGCATTATAAACAAAATCAACTTTTTACTTCTTAGAAATTTAATCTTTTCATAGTGTTTTAAGGTTATAAATGTGATATCAAAGTGTTGACAGGGCCAAGCTTTCATTGAAGGCAATTGTCTTGTCCAGTTGCTTCCGGTTACCTGCAGTCCTCAGCTTTCCTTGGCTTATAGGTACAACACTCTTGTCTCTTCCTTTGTCATCACATGGCCTCCTTCAATCTGGTGTGTCCAAATCTCTCTCCTTATAAGGACACCAGACATTGGAGTTAGTGCCTGCCTAATTCAGTTTGACCTCATTTAAATTTACTTACATCTGCATAGACCATATTTCCAAATATGGTCACATTCACTGGTAATGGGATTTTATGATTTACATACATCTTTGTGGGGACACAATTCAACTCATAACACTTGGAAAATTATATAGGTTAGAAACTCAGGTGTATCTAAAGAAAGGGAGAGCATCAGAGAAGCTATAAATGAAGTAAGCCAGGAACCACACTCACCCAGAAGATGCGGGAGACCCATCAGCCCAAAGTCACCTGCCAATCTGAGTTCCATGAATGCAGGACATACTCTGCCACAGCACTTGTAGGACCTGCCCTGCCTCAGAAGCTCTATCAGAAGCAGGAAAAAAAATAGAAAGGCTTTTAATCTCTTAGTCAATTTTCTATCTGTTCCCCATAAATAATCAAAACAGTATACTGTTTGACCACTTAGCACTATTCTCACATTTAATCATATGGTTAAACCTCCATATAATAACAGTAGCAACATCATGGATCTGCCTCCAGTGTGCAAATACTGCAGTTAACATGAAGATACTCTCACCTTCTTCCCCAAAAGAGAAGGTGTAAAATTATCTCTGTTCCTACTTCCATATCTGGGAAGTATTCATTTCCCTTGTAGTTCAGCCACAAACTGATTTCAATATTTTGGATTCTAAAGATTAAATTGTAAATTTAACAATTTCCCAGAAAACTGACAGACATAACTAGATTGACCAATAAAAGGAATATCATAAACAGAGAGAGATTATTGAAACTGTTACCTAGAATTCAGATCTAATTTCACAAGGACAAAGTTGGATATGGGGACTATGGTTTAGACTTTTCTAGCAGTAATGTTGAGAAATAGTTATTGACCAAGATTATGACTGTAGGAAAATTCTAGCCAGAAATACAATGTATACTATTTGGATGTGGTAAGTAAGAAATAACAAGGAGTCAAGATTGATAGTGAACACCTATGGATAATGAATCTTTGACTAAAGAGGTCAAAGTATATAAAACAAGGAAAACATATTGTCTTGAGCAAGTGGTATTGGGAAAGCTGGACAGCCACATATAAATCAATAAAGTTGGAACATACCCTCACACCATATACAAAAAAATAAACTCAAAATGTCCTTAAGACTTAAATTCCAGATAGCATAAATCTCCTAGGAAAGAACATAGGCAAAACGGTCTTTGACATATAACATACCAACATTTGCTAAGGTCAGTCAACCAAGGCAATAGAAATAAAAGCAAAAATATACAAATGAGACCTAATCAAACTAATGTGTTTTTTGCAAAACAAATAAAAGCATAAATAAAACAAAGAGAAAATCTACAGAATGAGAGAAAATATTTGCAAATGATATGACCAATAAAGACTTACTATCTAAAATATATAATCAGCTCAATAACAAAAACAAACAAACAAACAACCCAATTGAAAAAAATAGGTAGAATACCGAAATAGACATACAGATGGCCATTAGGTACATAAAAAGATGTTCAACATCACAAATTATTACAGAAATGCAAGTCAAAACTACAGTGAGGTAATACTTCACATTGGTCAGAATGGCCACCATTAAAGTCTGCAAATGAATGCTCGAGAGGGTGTGAATGAAAGAGAACCCTCCTACGATGTTGTTGGGAAAGTCATTTGGTGCTGCCACTATGAAAAATAGTATGGGAGTTTCTTCAAAAATGTAAAATGGAGTTCTCATATAATCCAGTAATCCCAATCTTGGGCATATATCCAAAGAAACTTCTATTCAAAAAGATCTGTGAGGACATCTGATTCCTTGTTTGGGACCTTGTCCTACATGTCTCTTCATCTGGACGTTGATTTGTACCCTTAATAACCTTGTATATATAATAACTTTGTAAGCAAACATGTGAAAAAACAAAAAACAAATAAAACAACCCAAAGATACATGCACCTCTATGTGAATAGTAGCTCTATTTACAATAGCCAAGATATGGAAACAACCAAAGTGTCCGTGGACAGATAAATGCTTAAAGATTTAAACACACACTCACATACACAGGAAGAATATTACTCAGCCATAAAAAGAATGAAATAATGTGATTTGCAACAACATGGGTGGTCCTAGAGATTATCATTTTAAGCAAAACAGAAAGATAAATATTACATGTTATCACTTATATGTGGAATCTAAAATACAATGCACATGAACTTTTGTATGAAACAAACAAACAAACTCACATACATAGAGAACACATTTGTGGTTGTCAAGGGGGAGGGAGGAAGGGGGAGGGATATAATGGGAATATGGTACTACCAAATGTGAACTATTATTATGTAGACTGGATAAACAACAAGATCCTATTATATAGTACAGGAAACTACATTCAAGTTCCTGTGATAAATCATACTAGGAAAAAGTTAATGAATTAATAAATAAGTTCAGATTTCTGTTTTGAAAGTGAATGAATATACTGTATCTTCAAATAAAGCACAATGGTGGTCAGTGTTTAACACTTTGAGTTCTAGGTGTGGATTGAACATCTAAATTGAAATGTCAAATAGGAAGTGATATATGGTTTTGGAGGGAAAACAGTTCATGGTTGGAGATAAGAATTTTGGAGAATAAAATACCTATTTTAGTATACTTAAATCTATGTATTAGCAAAAGTAAAGGGATTATACATCAATACTATTAAAATACTTCAGTGCTCTATGAAGCCACCTAAGTAAAGAGAAAACCCCTATTTTATATTCTAGTAACTTTCCTTCCCCCACAAGAATGATAGTGAATAGCTATATAGTTCCCTAGATGCTAGAATTTTTAAGTCTAATATGCTGCCATTTCATTTATAGCAAATAACTTGTTTTCCTTTTGAAAACGCAGCATAAAAATTTCTGCATCTTTGATTGTTTCCATTAAGTTATTTATAGGTGTTACAAGCATTCCTAAAGTGCTCATGGGCTCAGTCGTGTCCAACCTCTTTACGACTCCATGGAAATTAGCCCACCAAGCTCCTCTGTTCATGGGGTTTCCCAAGCAAGAATACTGGATCAGGTTGCCATTTCCTAATCCAGATTTGTTAATGACTTCGATATAATTTCAAAATTCTCTCTGTAGCTACTTTACTAACTGAAACTACCAATGGCATTTCACAAACACATGAAGCAAAGACTTTTCAGCCTGGGATCTTAGAGGACAGGACCTCTGACCATTGCCTTTAGATTAGTGCTCCCCTCTGCTTGTAAAGTTCTTTGTTCCTAGAGAACTCAATGATCAAGAACTCAGGGGGAGCAAGCGAGCATGTGGATACTCAAAACCTGTTCTGGGTTCTAATGAAATGGAATAAATATGCCCCTTAATGTCTAATCAGTGAAGAGTATTGGGCCACAGAGGTCATTCAGCATTTTCCATAAGATGTTACAGAGAATGTGAATGAACATTTTGGCCAACACATATGCCATTATTTCAAGGCCATGAACCCTGCTCAGGATTAAAGAATTTTCATGTCTCTGGCTTATTTTGGAACAGTACCCCTTGCCCCTCCACGTCCCAAATGAACTATAGACACAAGACTCTAATGTTGCAAAAATGCATATTACAAACTAAATTACAAAGTTCACTCACTCGTGTACAGATAATTTCTCATGGGCATAATGGTTGATGAAGTTCACATTCTCCCTCAGTTCTCAATACCAACACTTTTTTCCAAACATTTTTTGGTCCCTTAAAGGCTGGATGGCATCACCAATTTGATGGACATGAGTTTGAGTGAACTCCGGGAGTTGGTGATGGACAGGGAGGCCTGGTGTGCTGCGATTCATGGGGTCTCAAAGAGTCGGACATGACTGAGCGACTGAACTGACTGAAAGACTGGTTTCCTAGTTACTAGGCCCCCACAAGAGAGGGAACTGTCCTCAACACTCATCCTCTGGCACACAAATTCCTTTGAGGTCCCGCTCCCACCTTGTTTCCTTTCTCTCTTCTCCAAGTAGCCCCTCAACAGTAGGCACAAGACAGCCTTAAACCACTGCCAAATCCACAGTGCTATCTCTGAAATATTGTCCAAACATATTAATGTTAATCCTTCTGCTTTATCCTTAGTAAAACCTTCCCTTTATTTTCTGTGGATAGTCAGACCTTTCTTCAGACCCATTCTTTCCCATTTTTCACCTACACACTCTTTCCTGTCAGATGCACTGGTATAAAAATCCCATTCTAATTTCACCATCAGCACTGACAACTTTAACCACAATTACCACTGCAGAGGCAAAACCCATCTGAGACTATACAAAAGCCAGTTGGATCCTAATGGATTTCGTGAATATTCCAAATCATTCTGAGATTCATGCAAACTCAGAGAACTCAATGGTGACTTTAGAAACAACATTACATACTTGCCACAGATTTATTTAAAAGAGTTGTGTTCAGAGTGTTTGGAGTCATAAGGAAGATGCTCTCTGAATTGGTACAAATCTTAAACAAGGAGACTTGAACTTCTTACCTAAAAAGGTGAAACATATTTACTAGACATTTGTTAAGCCCTGTGATGTAATGACTTTTTTATAACAAATAATCTTAATCTTTTCATTTAAATTGCTATACATCACAGTGGTTAATCCTTTATTTCTAAATTAAACATGTCTTTGAAGAGTGAACTGATGCCAAGTCAGGTTACAGCTCATTATAGTGTGAAAAACACAGTTCAGTTCTTGTAAAATAGGCTCCAACTTAAACCAGACAAGGGGATCACTTGATGATCAGGTGGGAGATTTTTAAAAATTGTAAACAGACTTTTTACTTCTTAAGACAAAAATAAAATCTTTTCACGGTTTTTGAAGCCTAGAAATCTGAAACCAAGGTGCTGGCAGGGCCATGCTGTCTTGGAAGGCTCTTGTCTCATCCAGCTTCTGCTGGTTACTAGAATCCTCAGTTTTCCTTGGCTTCTAACTGCCTTTGTTGTTGCATGACCCCCTCACTCTAGATTTGTCTGTATGTCTCCAAATCTCTCTCTACTTACACAGAAGACAGTCATTGGAGTTAATGCCCACTTAATCCAGTATGACCATCTACATTTGGTTATATGTACAAATACCATATTTCCAAATAATGTTCCATGCAAAGATATTCAGAGATTAGGACTTTGCATCTTTTGTGGGGACATAGTTCAGCTCACAACATTGGAAAGATATATGGTCAGAAACTCAGGTCTATATAAAAAAGGAAGAGATTTGAAGGAATAAATGAAGCCAGGAACCACACTCACAGAAAAAATGCAGGAGACAACGAGGCCAAAGTCACCTGCCATTCAGAGCTCTGTGAGTGCAGGACACTCTACCACAGCATTTCCTGAACTTGCTCTACTTCAAAATCTCCATCAGAAGCAGAAAAAAGGAAATTGACTAATGAGAGGAGAAGCCTTTCAGTTACCCATACATAACTAAACTAGCCTATCCCTTTGGCTATTTAGTACTATTTTCACAATGATTAAACTTCCATATAATAAGAATGTAGCAATAGCATGCATCTGCTTCCAGAGTGCAATTAAGATGAATATATCCTAACACTCTTCCCAAAAATAGAAGATATAAAAGTCTATCCATCATCGCATCCATATCTGGGAGATAGTAATTCCCCTTCTAGTTCAGCCACAATCCCACCAGGATATTTTGTAATCTAAAGATTAAATTATAAAGCTAAAAACTATAATACTAACAACACTGGTAGACATGTAGCTAGATGGACCAATAAAGAGAGAGAAAGGGGGGGGAAGGGGGGGGAGGGAGATAGAGAGATGGCTCTAACAACCACCCACATTCTTTATATCAAATAAAAGTGTAAGAAAGCAAGATGACTTTATAAAGTAAGATCATTGAAAATGTTACTTAGAATTAAGATCTAATTTCAAGAGGACAAAATTGGATGTGAGGACTAACTAGGGTTTATAGTTTTCTAGCAGAAATGCTAAGAACTGGTTTTTGGCCAAGATTATACCATAGCAAAATTCTAGCCAACAGTAGAGTATGCACGACTTGGGTGTGGGAAGGAAAAATAGCAGTGAATCAAGAATGACCCTGAACATGTATGGTTAATTGATTTTTTTGACAATGAAGGCAAGGATATATAAAATGAGGAAACACAGTCCCTTCAGCAAGTGGTGTTGGGAAAGCTGGACAGCCACATGTACATCAATAAAGTTAGGACACACTCTCACACCATACACAAAAATAAACTCAAAAGGACTTAAAGTCTTCAATATCAGACATGACACCATGAAGCTCCTAGAAAAGAACATAGGCAAAGAATTCTCTGACATAAACATACCTCTGTTTTCTAAGGATAGTCTATCAAGGCAATAGAAATCAAAGCAAAAATATACAAATGAGGCCTAATCAAACTAATAAGCTTTTGCACAACAAAGGAAAGCATAATTAAAACAGAGACAATCTACACAGTGAGAGAAAACATTTGCAAATGATGTGACCAAGGACCTGATATGCAAAATATGGCAACCAGCTTATACAGATCAATAGCAAAAACAACAACAACAAAAATAAAACCCAATCAACCCTACCAAAAAAGGGTAGAATATCTAAGTAGACATTTCTCCAAAGATACATACAGATGCTCATTAGGCACATGAAGACATGTTCAACATCACAAATTATTAGATAAATGTAAGTTAAAACTATAATGAGGCCACCTCACACTGATCAGAATGGCCATCATTAAAAACTCTACAAATAACACATGCTGGAGAGGGTCTGGAGTAAAGAGAACTTCCCTACACTGTTGGTAGAAATGTAAATTAGTGTAGCCACTATAAAAAATAGTATGGAGGTGCCTCAAAAATCTAAAAGTAGACATGCCACATGATTCCTCACCAGGGTATATAGCCAGAGAAAACTAATTCAAAAAGATCTGTGAGGACATCAGATCCCTTGTTCGGGACCTCATCCTACGTATCTCTTTATCTGGTTGTTGATTGGTATCCTTCCATAGCCTTTTATATATAATAAACTGGTAAGGTACCATGGGAAAAAAAAGAAAAAACAAAACTCAAAATGATTCATGAACCCCTATGTTCATAACAGCACTATTTCAATAGCCAAGACATGAAACAACCTAAGTGTCCATCGACAGATGAATGCATAAAAATGTATAGACATACACACAATAGACTACTAGCAATAAAAAGTAATGTAACACTGCCATTTGCAGCAATATGGGTGGGCCTAGAGACTTGTCATACTAAGTATGTCAGAAATAGACAAATATCATATGATATCACTGATACGTGGAATCTAATATAGGACACAAATGAATTTACTACAAAGAGAAACAAACTCACATACATAGAGGACAGACTGATGGTTGTCAAGGGAGGGTGAGGACAGAGGAGGGATGGATTGGGAATTTGGGACTAGTAGATGTGAAATATTTTACCATTATATGTGGAATGGATAAACAACGAGGTCCTATTTTATAGCACAAGAAATATAAAATAATATAATATAAACATATAAAATATTCTGCAATAAATCATACTAGAAAAAAGAAAGAAAGAAATTGAGATTCCTGTCTGAAAGTGAATGATTATACTATCTAAAAGCATAATGGAGGTGAGTTTTTAAATACTGAGTTTTAGGTGTGGATTTAACATACAAATTAAAATATTATATAGGAAGTGCTATGTGGTTGTGGAGGGAAGAAGAGGGATCATTGTGAGCGATATAAATTTTTGAATAAAATACCCTATTTGGTTTGTATAAGCAAAAGTAAAGGGCTTAGACATCATACTATTAAAATACTTTAGTGCTTTAAGAAGCAACTTAAGTGAAGATGATAACTGTTTTATATTCTAGTAGCTTTTTTTCTTACACCAATGACTGTGCATAGCTATAGAGTTTTCTGAGTGCTGCAACTTTGACATCTATTATGCTGTCATTTAATCTAGCACATATAATTTTTTTCATTTTGAAAATGCTGTAAATAAATCCCTACATCTTTGATTATTTCCATTAAGCCAAATGTTATAAGTATTTGCTAAAGACATGGATATATTTCCAAATTTTGTATTTGTGAAATACAAACATATGGAGCAAAGATATTCCAGCCCAATGTTCTAGAGGAGAGGACGCGTGACCACTGTCTTTCAACTAGAAGTCCCCTCTGCTTGTAAAGTTTCTTTTTTCCTGGAGAACTCACAGTGATCAGAGTAGGACCCCTGGAAGAAGAACTGAGGATGTGGCCACTCAAAACCTTTTCTGGTTTCTCAAGGGATGGAATGAATGTGTTCCTTGAGGTTTAGTCCAGAATACTGGGTCAGAAAAAAAGTGTCCAAGAAGTTCCTTTGAGGCTTTCCATAAGATGCTACAGCAAACATGAATGAACTTTTTGGCCAACCTGTACCTCAGAATTTCAAGGCCAGGAACCTTGCTCAAGATTAAAGAACCTTCATGCCTCTGCCTTATTTTGTGACAATACCCCTCTTTTAACCTCCACCTCCCAGCTCTACTGTGGACCCAGGATTCTGGTTTTGCAAAAATGCATATCACAAATTGTAATACATCAAGTTCACTCAGTCCTTCACAGATGCTGTCTCATGGGCATAATGGGTGATGGGTTCCCTCTGGGGAAAGAGTGGGAGACAGAACATTCTCCCTCATATCCTCAATACCAACCCTTGTTTCCAACCTTCACTTGGTCCCTTAAAGACTGTCTGGTTTTCTAGTTACCAGGCCCTCATTCTCTGGTATAAAATTCCCTTGGGGCTCCCTCTGTTCTCATATCCATTTTCTCTTTTCCAAGTAGCCCCTCACAAGTGGCACAAGACAACCTTAATCTACTGCCAAACCCACAGTGTTCTCTCTGAAATATTGTCAAAACATATTAATGTCAATCCTTCTGCATTTAATCATTTTTAAAATCTCCCCTTAATTTCCCTGGATTAGGCAGAACTTTCTTCAGACCCATTCTTTCTCGTTTTGCACCTACATACTCTTTCCTGTTGGATACACTGGTATTGACTCCCGTCTTAAGTTCACCATCAACAAGTTTAACCACGATTACCATCAATAGAAGTAAAACTTGTGGTTTGTCTAAAACATCACCCAGTCTCCTTGAACACAATCCAGTTGGATCAAAATGGATTTAGTAAATGCTCCAAATCATTCTGAGATCCACGCATGTATATAGAACTAGGAGGTTAATTTTAACTTAGAAACAACATTGCAATCGCTCAGTCATGTCTGACTCTTTGTGATCCCATGGACTATAGTCTACCAGGCTCCTCTGTCTATGGGATTTTCCAGGCAAGAGTACTGGAGTGGGTTGCTATTTCCTTCTCCAGGGGATCTTCCTGACCCAGGGATTGAACCCATGTCTCCTGCATTGCAGGCAGATTCTTTACCCTCTGAGCCACCAGGGAAGCCCCAGAAACATTATATGCATGCAACAGATTTTTAAGGCGTATGTTCAAGGTTTTGGAGTTATAAGGAAGATACTCTCAAAAGTGGTACATCTTAAACAAGGAAACTTGAAATTCTTGTCTGAAGTGGTCAAATATATTTACCAGCCAAGTGTGAAGCCTGATAATGAAGGTAACTTTTTTTTTTTAATCCTGACCATCTTCATCTTTTCATTTAAATGTCTAAACATTACAGTGGCTAAGTATTTACTTGAAAATTAACCACATATTGAAGAGTGAACTGATACCAAGTCAGGTTACAGCATATTATAGAGTGACAAGCACAATTCAGTTATGTTAGACATGCTCCAACTTAAGCTAAACCAGATAAGGGAATCCAGGTACCCAAGTACATCCCGGCTTCTACTGAAAAACCACCTGGGGATCAGGAGGAGGGCTTTATATAAATTATAAGTAAATTCAACTTTTTATTTCTTAAGACAAAAATAAATCTCTTCATGGTTTTCAAAGCCCAGAAATCTGAAAACAAGTTTTTTTTTTTTTTTTTTGGTAAGTAATAGATTTATTTCTTTTTTTTTTTAATTTTATTTTATTTTTAAACTTTACATAATTGTATTAGTTTTGCCAAATATCAAAATGAATCCACCACAGGTATACATGAAAATAAGTTTTTGGCAGGGCCATGCTCTCTTTTCAGGCTCTTGTCTTGTCCAGCATCAGTTGTTTACCTTCAATTCTAGCTTTTCTTGGCTTTGGTAGCTAAATCACACCAATCTCTGCCTTTGTCATCACATGGCCTCCTTCATTCTGGCCTGTCTATGTGTCTCCAAAGCTCTCTCTCTTTACAAGGACACAAGTCATTGGGATTATGCCTACCTAATCCCGAATGACCTCATCTAAATTTAGTCACTTATCAAAGACCATATTTCCAAATATGGCCACAATCATAGGTACTGGGAGATTAGGACTTAAGTGCATCTTTCTTTTGTGGGGACACAATTCAGTGCAAAATACTTAGAATATTACATGGGTCAGAAACTCAGGTCTATTTTAAAAAGGAAGAGATTGAAGAAGGAATAAATGTAGTAAGCCAGAAGCAAACTCACAAAGAAGTTGCAGGAGACCAGAAGCCTAAAATCATGTGCTAATCTGAGCTCTATGAATGCAGGACACACTCTACCCAGCATTTGCTGGAACTGTCCTGCTTTAGAAGCTCCATCAGCAGCAAGAAGGAAGAAAAGGTTCTCCTCTCTTGAGTCAATTTCCTATCAACCTCCCATTAATAACTAAAATAGCCTACCTCTTCTGTTACGCAGCATCATTCTCATGATTGAACATCCATATAATAAGATTGTAGTGACATTGTGCATCTGCCTACTAACCATCAACTATTGCAGTTAACATGAAGGGAAAGATTCTCTGGAGAAGGAGATCTGGCTACCCACTCCAGTAGTCATGCCTGAAGAATCCCATGGACAGAGGAGCCTGGTGGGCTACATTCCATGAGATTGCAGAGTCGGACATGACTGAGCGACTAAACCACAACCTCACCCTCTTTCCTAAAAGAGAGGGTGTAAAACCCCATCCATTCCTAAGTACACATCTAGAAGGTATTAATTCACTTCTGGTTCAGTCATTAACTCACTTTCTAGTTTTGTAATCTCAAGATTAAATTGTTAACTGTCAACAATATAGACAGATGTGTACAGAGATTGAATGATAGAGAGAGAGAGAGAGAGGACTCCAACAGCCACCAGCATTCCTTATATAGAATAGGAGAGGGAGAAAGCAGGGAGATGACCCTTTTAAGGAAGATGATTGAAAATGATACTTAGAAACAGGATCTAATTTCAGGAGGACAGCATGGAATGTGGGGACTAGGCTTTAGACTTTTCTAGCAGTAATGGTAAGAACTGGCTGCTGTCCAAGATTATGACAATAAGTAAATTCTATCCAAAATACAATGTACTCTACTTGGTGGCTGGAAGTAAGAAATAGCAATGGATGAAGAATGACACTCAATGCTTATGACCAATTATTCTTTAACAACTGAGGCCAGAATATACAAAAAGTGTTTCTCTTCACTAAGTGGTGTTTAGAAAGCTAGACAGTCAGGTATACATCAATAAAGTTAGAACACACCCTCTCACCATACAAAAAAATATTTTCAAAATGTCTTGAAAACTTAAATATAAAACATGTCATCATGACACTCCCAGATGGGAACATAGATAATACATTCTCTGACATATTTCATACAACTGTATTGTATGAAAGACAATGGTATTGTATTTGGTATTGTATTTCTATCACCTTGGTCAGTGTACCAAGGTAATAGAAATTTAAAAAAAATAAAAAATGAGACTAAAACAAACTAAAAGCTTTTGCATAGCAAAGGATGCCATAAACAAAATGAAAAGACAATCTACAGAACGAGAGAAAATATTTGTAAATGATGTAACCAACAAGGGCTTGATATGGAAAATATATAAACAGTTCATACAACCCAATAACAAAAAACCAAATAACCCAATCAAAAGAATACCTAGATAGATAGCCATTTCTCCAAAGATAATGCTGCTACTGCTGCTAAGTTGCTTTAGTCATGTCTGACTCTGTGTGACCCCATAGACGGCAGCCCACGAGGCTTCCCCATCCCTGGGATTCCCCAGGCAAGAACACTGGAGTGGGTTGCCATTTCCTTCTCCAATGCATGAAAGTGAAGAGTGAAAGTGAAGTCGCTCAGTCGTGTCCGAATCTAGCGACCCCATGGACTGCAGCCCACCAGGCTCCTCCATCCATGGGATTTTCCAGGCGAGAGTACTGGAGTGGGGAGCCATTGCCTTCTCCACCAAAAATAATAGAGATGGCCAATAGCGCATTAAAAGATGCATTTCTCTAATAATTAAGTTGAGCAAGTCAGAACTACAGTGAGGTAACATCTCACACTCAGAAAGGCCATCATTAGAAAGTATACCAATATCAAATGCTGGAGAGGGTGAAAAGAAAAGGAAACCCTCATAGATGTTCATGGGAATATAAATTAGCGTAGCCACTATGAAAAATAGTATGGAGGTTCCTCTAAAACTAGAGTTCCCATATGATGCAGCAATCCCATTTCTGGGCATATATCTTGAGAAAATGCTATTTCAAAAAGATCCAAATAACCATGTATTCACTGAAGTACTATTTACAATAGCCAAGACATGGAAACAACCTGTCTGCTGACAGATGAATGCATAAAGAAGATGTGTCTGTATATGTTATATATGGGTATCTCTTACATATACACACAAATAGAATATTATTTATCCATAAAAAAGAATGAAATAATGCTGCTTGCAGTAGCATAGATAGACTTAGAGATTATCATGTTAAGCAAAATAAATCTGAAATAGAAAGACAAATATCATGTGATGTCACTTACATATGGAATCTAAAATATTACACAGATGAACTTACCTATGACAGAAACAAACATGCAGAAAATAGACCTGTAATTGTCAAGGGGGAGGGAAGACGAAGGACAGATGGATTGGGAATTTGGAACTAGAAGTTGTGAACTATTATATATAGAATGGACAAACAAAAAGGTCCTATTGTATAGCACAGGAAATTATATTCAATACCCTGTATCAAAACATACTAGGAAAAAAAATATATAAAGCTATAAATAAGTAAAAATGATGAATATATTGATATTCCTGTCTTCAAAGTGAGTGATTCAACTGTATCTTAAAATAAATCATAATGGTGGTAGATTTTAACACAGTGACTTTTAGGTGTGAGTGGAACATATATTGAAATAGTGATATATATAATTTTGCAGGAAAGAAGCAGGCTATGGGTGGAGAAATAAATTTTGGAAACAAAAATATCTTCTCTGAGTATATTTATATTGACATATTAGTACAAGTAAAGGGATTAGACATAAATACTATTTAAATAATGAGGTACTTGTGAAGCAACCTAAGTGAACAGGATACTTCTATTTTATATTCGAGAAGCTTTTATTCTCACAACAATGATTATGAGTAGCTGTAAAATTTCATGAGGGCTACATTTAAAAAATCTAACATGCTATTACTTAATTTATAGTACATGTTTTCATTTTGTAAATACTGTATATAAATCTCTTGTGTCTTTGATTCTTTCCATTAAGTTATTTTTAAGTGCTATAGGCATGTGTTATTGACTTGGGTATATTTCCAAAGCTCTCTCCATAACTACTTTGCTAACTGAAACTAACAGTGGCATTTCACAAGCACGTATAGCAAAGACTTTCCAGCCCAGGATTTTAGAAGAGACCACTCTTGACTAGAGTTCACCTCTGCTAAAGATACTTTGTTCCTAGAGAACTCACAAGGATCACAGTAGGACCCCAGGGAGAAGAAGTGAAGATGTGGCTCCTCAAAACCTGTTCTGGGTCCTAAAGGGATAGAATAAACGTGGTTATTGAGGCTTAGTCCAGAATGCTGGATCAGAAAAATATACTGGGTTGGCCAAAATGTTTATCACAGAAAACGCTAGATGAACTTTTTTTGCCAACCAATATCCCACTATTTCAAGGCCAGGAAACCTGATCAGGATTGAAGAATTTTCATGCCTCCCATTCATTCAATAACAGTATAACTCGCCCCTCTACCTCCCAACTGTATTGTGGAAACAGGACTCTGATTTGCTAAATTACGTGTCACAAACTGTAATACACAAAGTTTACTCACTCATGCACAGATGCTTTCTCATGGGCACAATGGGTGATCAGTCCCCTCTAGGGAAACACAAGTGGACAGAAGGTTCACATTCTGCCTCATAGTCTCAATACCAGCGCTTGTTTCCAACATTTCCTTGGTTCCTTAAAGATTCTCTGGTTTTCTAGTGCATTTGCCCACAGAAGGGAGGGCACTGCCCTCATAATCATTCTCTGGTATAAAATTCTTTTGGGGAGGAGTCCCCTCCTCCTCATATCCTTGCTCTCTTATCCAAGTAGCTCCTCAACAGTAGGCACAAGACAGCCTAAAACCACTGATAAATCCAGAGTTAATTCTTAAATATTGTCAAAACATATTAATATTAATCCTTTTACATTTAATATCCTTAAAAACCTTCCCTTTATTTTCCTGAGATAAGCAGGCCTTTCTTCAGATCCATTCTTTCTCATTTTTCACCTACACTCTTTCTTGTTAGATGCACTGTTCACCATGGCCAGTGACAACTTTAACCACCATTACCATCGATAGAAGGAAACACTGTGTTAAGTCTAAACTATAACCCAGACCTCTGGAACACAATCCAATTGAATCAAAGTGGATTTAGTGATTCATGCAAATATACAGAACTAAATGGATAAGTGGGAAGCCACATATATAAGAGCAAAATATTTTTAAATGGTTGAAATCAGAATGTTTGGAGTCATAAGGAATATATTCTATCAATAGGTGGAAATCTTAAACAAGAAGACCTGACTTTCTTATCTAAAGCGGTCATATTTCCCAGCCACATTTTTAAGCCCTATGCTATAGACAACTTTTTTTCACTCTTATCAACTTTAATCTTTTCTTTTAAATTTCTTAACCTCACAGTGGCTAAGTATTTACTTAAAAATTAAATATCTAATTGAAGAGTGTGTACCTGCATGTGTGGTAATTCAGTCATGTCCAGCTCTTTGTAGCCCCATGGACTGTAGCCTCCCAGACTCCTCTGTCCATGGGAGAATGACTCCTCTGTCAGGCAAGAATACTGAAGTGGGTTGCCATTTCCTCCTCCAGAGGATCTTCCCAACCCAGGATCAGAGTCATGCCTCCTGTGTTTCCTGCATTCCAGGCAAATTCTTTACCCTCTGAAACATCAGAGAAGCCCTGTGGAAGAGTGAACTGATAACAACTCAGGTTACAGACCATTAGAGGGTGAAAAGCACAATTCAGTTCTTGTAAGACAGGCTCTAGCTTAAGTTAAATCGGGTAAAAGGATATAGATGTCAGAGCACGCCCTGACTTCTACTACATAGCAACACGGGGGTTCGGAGAGGAGCTTTTTAATATTATAAACAAATTCAGTATTTTTCTTAAAACAGAAATTAAATGTTTCCATAGCTTTCAAAGGCTAGAAATGTGAAATCAAGATGTTGGCAGGGCCATGCTCTCATTGAAGGCCCTTGTCGCGTCCAGCTTCTGCTGGCTACTGACAAACCTCAGCTTTCCTTGGCTTGTAGCTGCATCACTCCTGTCTCTGCCTTTGTCATCACATGGCCTCCTTCACTCTGGTGTGTCCATGTGTCTCCAAATCTCTCTCTCCTTATAAGGACACAAGTAATTGGACTTAGTACCCTCCTAATCCAGTGTGGCCATTTAAATTTGGTTATATGTGAAAAGACCATGTTTCCAAATAAGGTCACATTCACTGGTATTGGCACTTTATGATTAATGTACATCTTTGCAGGGATATAATTCAACTCAGAACACTTGGAAAATTACACAGGTCAGAAACTCAGGTGTGCGTAAAGAAAAGAAGTGCATTTGAGAAGGACTAAATGGCATCAACCAGGAGCCATAACTTGCTCAGAAGATGCAGGAGACCTCGAGGCCAAAGTCACCTGCCAATCAGAGCTCCATGAAAGCAGGACACAACATTTGCTGGACCTGCTCTGCCTCAGAAGCTCCATCAGGAACAGGGGAAAAATGCTTTTCATCTCTTTAGTCAATTTCCTATCAGTTTCCCATAAATCACTGAAACAGTCTATCCCTTTGGCTACTTTGCACCATTCTCAATATGAGGGCTTCCTTGTGGCTCAGCTGGTAAAGAATCTGCCCACAATGTGGAAGACCTGGATTCAATCCCTGGGTCAGGAAGATCCCCTGGAGGAGGGAAAGGCTACCCACTCCAGTATTCAGGCCTGCAGAATTTCATGGACCGTATAGTCCATGGGCTCACAAAGAGTCAGACATGACTGAGTGACCTTCACTTTCACTTTCAACGTGATTAAATTTTTATATAATAAGAACAGTATCAACATCAAACATCTGCTTCCAGCATTCAGCTATTGCACTTAAGATGAAGATATCCTCACAGATCAGTTGCTCAGTCGTGTCCAACTCTTTGCAACCCCATGAATCTCAGCACGCCAGGCCTCACTGTCCATCACCAACTCCTGGAGTTCACTCAGACTCACGTCCATCGAGTCAGTGATGCCATCCAGCCATCTCATCCTCTGTCGTCCCCTTCTCCTCCTGCCTCCAATCCCTCCCAGCATCAGAGTCTTTTCCAATGAGTCAACTCTTCGCATGAGGTGGCCAAAGTACTGGAGTTTCAGCTTTAGCATCATTCCTTCCAAAGAAATCCCAGGGCTGATCTCCTTCAGAATGGACTGGTTGGATCTCCTTGCAGTCCAAGGGACTCTCAAGAGTCTTCTCCAATACCACAATTCAAAAGCATCAATTCTTTGGCACTCAGCCTTCTTCACAGTCCAACTCTCACATCCACACATGACCACAGGAAAAACCATAGCCTTGACTAGACAAACCTTTGTTGGCAAAGTAATGTCTCTGCTTTTGAATATACTATCTAGGTTGGTCATAACTTTCCTTCCAAGGAGTAAGCGTCTTTTAATTTCATGGCTACAGTCACCATCTGTAGTGATTTTGGAGCCCAGAAAAATAAAGTCTGACACTGTTTCCACTGTTTCCCCATCTATTTCCCATGAAGTGGTGGGACCGGATGCCATGGTCTTCGTTTTCTGAACGTTGAGCTTTAAGCCAACTTTTGCACTCTCCACTTTCACTTTCCTCAAGAGGCTTTTGAGTTCCTCTTCACTTTCTGCCATAAGGGTGGTGTCATCTGCATATCTGAGGTTATTGATATTTCTCCCGGCAATCTTGATTCCAGCTTGTGTTTCTTCCAGTCTAGCGTTTCTCATGATGTACTCTGCATATAAGTTAAATACAGCCTTGATGAACTCCTTTTCCTATTTGGAACCAGTCTGTTGTTCCATGTCCAGTTCTAACTGTTGCTTCCTGACCTGCATACAAATTTCTCAAGAGGCAGATCAGGTGGTCTGGTATTCCCATCTCTTGAAGAATTTTCCACAGTTCATTGTGATCCACACAGTCAAAGGCTTTGGCATAGTCAATAAAGCAGAAATAGATGCTTTTCTGGAACTCTCTTGCTTTTTCCATGATCCAGCAGATGTTGGCAATTTGATCTCTGGTTCTTCTGCCTTTTCTAAAACCAGCTTGAATATCAGGAAGTACACGGTTCACATATTGCTGAAGCCTGGCTTGGAGAATTTTGAGCATTACTTTACTAGCGTGTGAGATGAGTGCAATTGTGCGGTAGTCTGAGCGTTCTTTGGCATTGCCTTTCTTTGGGATTGGAATGAAAACTGACCTTTTCCAGTCCTGTGGCCACTGCTGGCATATTGAGGGCAGCACTTTCACAGCATCATCTTTCAGGATTTGGAATAGCTCAACTGGAATTCCATCACCTCCACTAGCTTTGTTCATAGTGATACTTTCTAAGGCCCACTTGACTTCACATACCAGGATGTCTGACTCTAGGTCAGTGATCACACCATCGTGATTATCTGGGTCGTTAAGATCTTTTTTGTACAGTTCTTCTGTGTATTCTTGCCATTGCTTCTTAACATCTTCTGCTTCTGTTAGGTCCATACCATTTCTGCCCTTTATCGAGCCCATCTTTGCATGAAATGTTCCTTTGGTATCTCTGATTTTCTTGAAGAGATCCCTAGTCTTTCCCATTCTGTTGTTTTCCTCTATTTCTTTGCATTGATCGCTGAGGAAGGCTTTCTTATCTCTTCTTGCTATTCTTTGGAACTCTGCATTCAGATGTTTATATCTTTCCTTTTCTCCTTTGCTTTTTGCTTCTCTTCTTTTCACAGATATTTGTAAGGCCTCCCCAGACAGCCATTTTGCTTTTTTGCATTTCTTTTCCATGGGGATGGTCTTGATCCCTGTCTCCTGTACAATGACACGAACCTCATTCCATAGTTCATCAGGCACTTTGTCTATCAGATCTAGGCCCTTAAATCTATTTCTCACTTCCACTGTATAATCATAAGGGATTTGATTTAGGTCATCCCTGAATGGTCTAGTGGTTTTCCCTACTTTCTTCAATTTCAGTCTGAATTTGGCAACAAGGAGTTCATGATCTGAGCCACAGTCTGCTCCTGGTCTTGTTTTTGCTGACTGTATAGAGCTTCTCCATCTTTGGCTGCAAAGAACATAATCAATCCGATTTCAGTGTTGACCATCTGGTGATGTCCATGTATAGAGTCTTCTCTTGCATTTTTGGAAGAGGGTGTTTGTTATGACCAGTGCATTTTCTTGGCAAAACTCTATTAGTCTTTGCCCTGCTTCATTCCGTATTCCAAGGCCAAATTTGCCTGTTACTCCAGGTGTTTCTTGACTTCCTACTTTTGCATTCCAGTCCCCTATAATGAAAAGGACATCTTTTTGGGGTGTTAGTTCTAAAAGGTCTTGTAGGTCTTCATAGAACCGTTCAACTTTAGCTTCTTCAGCATTACTGGTTGGGGCATAGACTTGGATTACTGTGATATTGAATGGTTTGCCTTGGAAACGAAGAGATCATTCTGTCGTTTTTGAGATTGCATCCAAGTACTGCATTTCGTACCCTTTTGTTGACCATGATGGCCACTCCATTTCTTCTGAGGGATTCCTGCCCACAGTAGTAGATATAATGGTCATCTGAGTTAAATTCACCCATTCCAGTCCATTTCATTTCGCTGATTCCTAGAATGTTGACATTCACTCTTGCCATCTCTTGTTTGACCACTTCCAATTTGCCTTAATTCATGGAACTGACATTCCTGGTTCCTATGCAATATTGCTCTTTACAGCATCAGACCTTGCTTCTATCACCAGTCACATCCACAGCTGGGTATTGTTTTTGCTTTGGCTCCATCCCTTCATTCTTTCTGAAGTTATTTCTCCTCTGATCTCCAGTAGCATATTGGGCACCTACTGACCTGGGGAGTTTCTCTTTCAGTATCCTATCATTTTGCCTTTTCATACTGTTCATGGGGTTCTCAAGGCAAGAATACTGAAGTGGTTTGCCATTCCCTTCTCCAGTGGACCACATTCTGTCAGATCTCTCCACCATGACCCGCCCGTCTTGGGTTGCCCCATGGGCATGGCTTAGTTTCATTGAGTTAGACAAGGCTGTGGTCCTAGTGTGATTAGATTGACTAGTTTTCTGTGAGTATGGTTTCAGTGTGTCTGCCCTCTGATGCCTTCTTGCAACACCTACCGTCTTACTTGGGTTTCTCTTACCTTGGGCGTGGGGTATCTCTTCACGGCTGCTCCAGCAAAGCGCAGCCATTGCTCCTTACCTTGGATGAGGGGTATCTCCTCACCACCGCCCTTCCTGACCTTCAATGTGGGATAGCTCCTCTAGGCCCTCCTGCACCCACGAGGTGCCAAAATCCCTGGATTACTATTTCCATGTCTGAGAGATATTAATTTCCCTTGAGGTTCAGCCACAAACCAAATTGTAAATTTAACAATGGTCAAAAAACTAGCAAGACTAGACTGACCAATAAAAGGAGTAACAGAAAAATAGAGAGGGGGCATTGGGGGAACTCAAACAGTCACCAACGTTTCTTCTGTAAGGCAGAAGAAGGAAAAAGCAGAAAGATGACTTTTAAAGTAAGATTATTGAAAATGTTACACAAAATTCAGATCTGATTTTAGAAGGACAAAACTATATATAGTGACTAGGGTTTAGACTTTTCTAGCAGTAATGTTGAGAAATTATTGTTGGCCAAGATTATGACTATGGCAAAATTCCAGCCAAAATAGAATGTACACTGCTTGTATGTATGACGTAAGTAACAGTAAGTAATCAAAAATGATACTGGACACCTCTGGATAATAAATCACTGACAAGGGAGGCCAGAATATATAAAACTAGGAAAACACATTGTTTTCTGCAAGTGATGTTGGGAAAACTGGACAGCCACATATAAATCAATCAAGTTAGAACACACCCTCACACCATACACAAAAATAAACTCAAAATTGCTTAAATACTTCAATATAAGACATGACACCATACATTTCCTAGAAGAGAATTTGGGCAAAATATTCTTTGACTTAAACTACAGTGTTTTCTAAGGCCAGTCTACCAAGGCAATATAATTAAAAGCAAATATCAACAAATGAGACTTGATCAAAATAATAAGCTTTTGCAAAGCAAAGGAAAGCATACACAAAACAAAGAGAACATCAGAACAAGAGAAAACATTTGCAAACAATGTGACCAACAAGGGGTTTTCATCTAAAATATACAAACAGCTTAATAACATAGACACAAACAACCCAATCAAAAAATGTAGAATACCTAAACAGACAGTATCCAAAGATACATATAAATGGCCATAAGGCACATGAAAAGATTCTCAACATCACAAATTACTAGAGACATGCAAGTCAAAGCTACAGTGAGGTAACACCTCACACTCAGAATGGCCATCATTAGAAAGTCTACAAGTAACAAATGCTGGAGAGGGTGTGAAGGAAAGAGAACCCTACTACACTGTTGATGGGAAGGTAAATTGCTTCAGTCATTATGAAAAATGAAAAATAGTATGGGTTTTCCTCAAAAAACTTAAAATGGAATTCCCATATAACCCAGTAATCCTAGTTTTGCACATATATCCAAAGAAAATTCTAATTTAAAAAGATCCATGAGGACATCTGATCCCTTGTTTGGGAACTTGTCCTGCATATCTCTTCATCTGGATGTTGATTGTATCCTTTAATAATTTTTATAGATAATAAATTGGTAAGCTAACACGTAAAAAATGCAAAAAACAACAACAACAAAAAACCATCCAACGAACCTAAAAAGATACATGCACCTCTATGTGAACAGTGGCGCTGTTTTCAATAGCCAAGATAAGGAAACAGCCTGAATGTAAATGGTCAGATGAATGCTTAAAGATTAACACACATACACACACACACACACACACACACACACACACACACACACACACAGAATATTACTCAGCCATAAAAAATAATGAAATAATGCAACTTGCAGCAATATAGATAGATCTAGAGATTATAATATCAAATGAAATAGAAAGACAAATATATGATATCACATATTTAGAGTCTAAAATACAACACATATGGAGTTACATATGAAACAGAAAGAAACTCACATACATAGAAAACAGACTTGTGGTTGTCAAAGGAGAGGGAGGGCGGGGAGGGATGTAATGGGAGTATGGGATTAGCAAATGTGAACTACTGTATCATATATATAATAGATAAACAAGGTCTTATTCTATAGTACAGGACGCTATCATCAATATTCTGTGATATATCATACTAGGAAACTGTTAAGTAATAAAGTTGTTGAGATTTTTGTTTTGAAAATAAATGATCATACTTATCAAATAGAGCATAATGGTGGTCAGTGTTTAACACATTGAGTTCTAGGTGTGGGGGGCACATAAAAATTGAAATGTTAAATAGGAAGCAATACATGTTTTTGAAGGGAAGGCACAGCTTTGTGGATGGAGATATAAATTTTGGACTAAACTTCCAGATTTTAATATATTTAAATCTTTTAGCAAAAGTAAAGGATTATACATGAATACAAGAAAATAGTTTAGTGCTCTATGAAGCCACCTAAGTGATGAGGAAACCTCTGTTTTATATTCTATTTGCTTCCCCACCCAAGAAGACAATGAATAGCTATATAGTTCCCCAAGTGCTCTAATTTTTAAATCTAGTAAGCTGTCATTTCATCTGTAGCACATAGTTTATTTTAATTTTGAGAATATGGCATATAAATCTCTGCATCTTTATTT
Source organism: Bos grunniens (assembly GCF_055505025.1). Lineage (NCBI taxonomy): Eukaryota > Metazoa > Chordata > Mammalia > Artiodactyla > Bovidae > Bos > Bos grunniens. Next base: position 14,205,998 of record NC_141191.1, read on the forward strand.
CCATTAAGTTATTTTTAGGTATTATAAGCATTTGCTAAAAGTCCTCAAGTATTCAGTCTTGTGCAACACTTTGCCACCTCCTGGACTCTAGCACAGCAGGCTTCACTGTCCATGGGATCTCACAGTCAACAATACCGGAGTGGGTTGCCATTTCCTACACCAGATGTGTTAACCTTGGATATAATTCCAAAGTTATCTCCATAACTACTTTACTAACTGAAAGTACCAATGGCATTTTACAAACAAATGACGCAAAGATTTTCCAGCCTGGGATTTTAGAGGAGAGGACCTCTGACCATTGCCTTTAGACTGGAGGTCACCTCTGCTTGTAAAAGTCTTTGTTCCTGGAAAACTCACAGTGATCAGGGTATAAACCCAGGGAGAAAAAGCGAGGATATGGCAACTCAAAACCTGTTCTGGGTTCTAAAGGGATGGAATAAATGTGTCCCCTGAGGTTTAGTCAACAATATCAGGTTAGCCAAAGAGGTCATTCGGGTTTTCCATAAGATGCTATAGAAAATGTGAATGGACTTTTTATCAGCCCATATACCGTTATTTCAAGGCCAGGAACCCTGCTCAGGACTAAAGAATTTTCATGCCTCTGACTTATTTTGGACCAGTACCCCTTGCCCCTCTACTTCCCAAATGTGTTGTGGACACAGGACTCTAATTTTGCAAAAATATATCACAAACTAATGTACAAAGTTCACTCAATCATGTACAGAGGCTTTCTTATGGGCTTAATGGGTGACAGGTCACCTCTGGGGAAGGCAAGTGGACAGAAGGTTCACATTCTCCCTCAATCCTCAATACCAATATTTCTTTCCAACCCTTTTGTCCCTTGAAGACTGTCTGGATTTCTAGTTAATGTCGGTCGCTAGAAGAGAGGGACCTGCCCCAACATTCATTCTGTGGCATAAAAATTATTTAGGGGTCCCTCTCCCTCCTCAGGTTCTTTCTCTCTTCTCCATGTAGCCCCTCAACTGTAGGTACAAGACAGCCTTAAACCATTGCCAAATCCAAAGTGTTCTCTCTGAAATTTTGTCAAAGCATACTAATGTAAATCCCTCTGCATTTAATCTTCTTAAAATTGTCTCTTAATTTTCCTGGGATAGGAACACTTTTCTTCACACCCATTCTTTCTCCCTTTTCACCTACACACTCTTTCTTGTCAGATGCACAGGTATAAACTCTCATCTTAAGTTCACCATCACCACTGGAAACTTTAACTGCCATTACCATTGACAGAGGTAAAACCTGTCTTAGCCAACACAAAATCTAATTGGATCAAAGTGAATTTGGTGACTATTCCAAATCATTCTGAGATTCATGCAAATACAGAGAACTAAATGGCTAACTTAGAAACAACATTATATATGTGCCACAGAGTTTTTTTAAGGGTTGTGTTCAGAGTGTTTGGTTCAAATCTTAAACAAGGAGACTTGAATTTCATGTCTAAAGAAGTCAAACGTTTGCCAACCAGTTAAGCCCTATGATAAGATGGTTTTTAAACTCTTCAACCACTTTAATCTTTTCATTTAAATGTTTAAACATCACAATGGCCAGGCATTTATTTGAACAATAAACATAGTTTAAGAGTGAACCAATTCAGGTTACAACATATTGCAGCAATTGTGAAAAGCACAATTCAGTTCTTGTGTTTGCGGGTGATGCTCTCTTTGGAGGCTTTTATCTTCTCCACTTTCTGCTGCTTACCTGACAGTCCTCAGCTTTCCTTGGCTTCATCACTCCTGTATCTGCCTTTGTCATCACCTGGCCTCCTTCACTCTGGTGTGTCTATGTGTCTCCACATCTCTCTCTCCTTATAAGGACACCAGTCATTGGAGTTTTGATCACCTAATCCAGTATGACTGCCTTGGTTATATGTGCAAAGACCCTATTTCCAAAAAACATGACATTCACAGGTATTGGGAGATTAGGACTTAAATATATCTTTTAGAAGGACACAGTTCAAGTCACAATATTGGAAAACTATATCAGCCAGAAACTTAGGTCTATATAAATAAAGGAGGAGCATTGAGAAGGAGTAAATGAAGTCAGCCAGGAGCCACACTCACACAGAAGCCCAGGAGACCATTGGGCCCGAGTCACCTGCTAATCAGAGCTCCATGAACTCAGAACACACTCTGCCACAGCAATTGGTGAAACTCCCTGCACTCAGAAGCTCCATCAGTAGAAAAAAAAAAGGAAAAAGACTTCTCTTTATTCAATTTTCTACCAGGTTTTCCTATAAGTGACCAAAATAGTCTTCCCCTTGGCTACTTAGTAACACTCTCATCATCATTCAATTTCCATATAATAAGAATACCACCAACATCATGCATCCAACCTTTCACATGTAACTATTGCAATTAACATGAAGAGATCTTCATTTTATTCCCCAAAGAGAAGATGCATCCCTATCTTTCCCCACATCCATATCTGAAAGATATTAATTCTGCTTCTAGTTCAACTACAATCCCACCTGGCTATTTTGTAATCTAAAGATTAAATTGTAAAGTTAATAATGGACAAAACAATTTCAGTCATGTAGCTAGACTGACCAGTAAAGAGAGGGAGAGAGATAAGTCAACCACCCATCCACATTCCTTATACAAGTAGAAGAAGGAGAAAACAGGAAGAGACTTTTAAAAGATTACTGAAAATGCTTCTTAGAATTAAGATCTAATTTCAAATGGGCAACACTGAATGTGGGGAGTAAGATTTAAACTTTTCTAACCATAGTACCAAGAACTGGTTGTTGGTCAAGATTATTACCATGGCAAAATTCTCGCCAAAATTAGAATGAACATGTCTTGGCTGTAGGAGGTAAGAAATAGCAAGGAATCAAGAATGACACTGAACATCTATGGTCAATTAGTCTTTGACAGGAGAGGCCAGAACATATAAAATGAGGAAAACACACTCTCTTCAGCAAGCGCTGCTGTGAAAGCTGGACAGCCACTTACAAATTTAAAAAGTTAGAACGCACCCTCACACCACACACAAAAATGAACTCATGAAGGCTTAAAGACTTCAACATAAGACATGACACCATAAAACTCCTAGAAGAGAACACAGGCAGAACATTCTCTGACATAAATCATGCCAGTGTTTTCTAAGGTCAGTTTCCAAGGCGATAGATATAAAAGCAAAAATAACCAGAGGGATCTAACCAAATTAACAAGCTTTTGCATAACAAAAGAAACCATAAATAAAGCAAAAAGCCAATATACAGAATGAAAGACAATATCTGCAAACCATGGAACCAAATAAGGTTTAATATGCAAAATATACAAAGAGGGACTTCCCTGTCATTCTAGTGGTCAAGACTTCACCTTCCAATGCAGAAGGTATATGATTGATCCCTGGTTGGGGAGCTTAAATCCCACATGCCTTGCAGTCAAAATCATAAAACAGAAACAATATTGTAATAAATTCAATATAGAATTTAAAGAAAAGAGTACACACACAAAATATTATATATATAGTGCATAGAACTCAATAATGAAAAAAAAAAAAAAAACAGCAACAAAATTTGGCAGAATACCTAAATAGACATTTCTCCAAAGACAACATGCATATAGCCTATAGGCACATGAAAAGATGCATTTCTCTAATAATTAGCTAATTAGCAATGTTCAGCAAGTCAAAACTACAATGAGGTACCACTTCACACAAATAGCCATCATTAAGAAGCCTACAGATAAGAAATACTGCAGAAGGTGTGGAGAAAAGGAAAGCTTCCTATTCTGTTGGTGGGATAATAAATTGGTGCAATTACTATAAAAAATAGTATGGAGGTTCCTCAAACAACTAAAAATAGAGTCACCATATGATCCAGCAATTTCATTTCTAGGCATATATCCAGAGAAAAACCTAATTGAAAAAGATACATGCAACCCTATGTTCTAAATACCCTATTTACAATAGACAAGACAAGCAATGTAAGTGTCCATCAGCAGATCAAAATGTAAAGGGGTATGTGTATATTTATTATATATATTATGCATTTACTATTAATGTATATACCTCAGATATTCAGATGACATCACACTTATGGCAGAAAGCGAAGAAGAACTAAAGAGCCTCTTGATGAAAGTGAAAGAGGAGAGTGAAAAAGTTGGCTTAAAACTCAACATTCAAAAAACTAATTTCATGGCATCCAGTCCCATTACTTCATGGCAAATAGATGGGGAGACAATGGAAACAGTGGCTGACTTTATTTTGGGGGTCTCCAAAATCACTGGAGATGGGGACTGCAGCCATGAAATTAAAAGACGCTTGCTCTTTGGAAGAAAAGCTATGACTAACCTAGACAGCATATTAAAAAGCAGAGACATTTGCCGACAAAGGTCCATCTAGACAAAGCAATGATTTTTCCAGTAGTCACGTATGGATTTGAAAGTTGGACCATAAAGAAAGCTGAGTGCTGAAGAATTGATGCTTTTGAACTGTGGTGCTGGAGAAGACTCTTGAAAGTCCCTTGGACTGCAAGGAGATCCAGCCAGTCAATCTTAAAGGAAATCAGTCCTGAATATTCTTTGGAAGGGCTAATGGTGAAGTGGAAGCTCCAATACTTTGGCAACCTGATGCGAAGAACTGACTCATTGAAAAAGACCCTGATGCTGAAAGATTGAAGGTGGGAAGAGAAGGGGATGACAGAGGATGAGATGGATGGATGGTATCACTGAGTCAATGAACATGAGTTTGAGTGAACTCCGGGAGTTGGTGATGGACAGGGACGTCTGGCATGCTTCATCCTCGGGGTCTCAGAGAGTCAGAAATGACTGAGCGACTGAACTGACACAAAGTAGAATAGTACTCAGACATAGAAAAATGAAATAATGTCATTTGTAACAACGTGGATAGACCTAGAGATTATCATACTCAGGAAAGTTAAGTCAGAAATAGAAAGATAAACATCATATGATATCACTTACACGTGGAATGTGAAATATGAAACAAATGAACTCATTGATGAAACAGAAATAAACTCACATGAATAGAGAACAGACTTGTAGTTGACAAGGGAGAGGAAGAGGAGAAGAGGGGTGGAATGGGAATTTGGGATTAGCAGATGTGAGCTGTTACATAGAATGGATAGACTACAAGTTTCTATTGTATAGCACAAGAAGGCATATTCCATTTCCTGTAACAAATCATACTAGGATAAATGAATGAATAAGCACTGAGATCCTGCTCTTGAAAGTGAACAATTGTACTGTTTCTTGAAATAAAGTGTAATATTGTTCTGTTTTTAGCACATAAATTTTCAGTTGTAATGGAACATACAAATTGAAATATTAAATAGGGAGTGATATGTGGTTTTGGAGGGAAGAAAAAGGATTATGGTGGGAGATGTAAATTTCTGAATAAAATATCCTATTTGAGTATATTTAAGTTTACATATTAGTAAAAGTAAAGGGATTAGACATCAGTTCAGTTGAGTTCAGTCGTTCTGTCGTGTCCGACTCTTTGTGAACCTCATGGACTGCAGCACACCAGGCCTCCCTGTTCATCATTAACTCCTGGAGTTTACTCAAACTCATGTCCATCGAGTCAGTGATGTCATCCAACCATCTCATCCTCTGTCATCCCCTTCTCTTCCTGCCCTCAATCTTTCCCAGCATCAGGGTCTTTTCCAATGAGAGTTCTTCGCATCAGGTGGCCAAAGTACTGGAGTTTCAGCTTCAGCATCAGTCCTTCCAATGAACACCCAGGAATGATGTCCTTGAGGATGGACTGGTTGGATCTCCTTGCAGTCCAAGGGACTCTCAAGAGTCTTCTCCAACACACAGTTCAAAAGCATCAATTCTTCAGCACTCAGCTTTCTTTATAGTCCAACTCTCACATCCATACATGACCACTGGAAAAACCATAGCCTTGACTAGATGGACCTTTGTTGGCAAAGTAATGTCTCTGCTTTTGAATATGCTGTCTAGGTTGGTCATAATTTTCCTTCCAAGGAGTAATCATCTTTTAGTTTCATGGCTGCATTCACCATCTGCAGTGATTTTGGAGCCCCCAAAAATAAAGTCTGACACTGTTTCCACTATTTCCCCATCTATTTCCCATGAAGTGATGGGACCGGATGCCATGGTCTTAGCTATATGAATGTTGAGTTTTAAGCCAACTTTTTCACTCTCCTCTTTCACTTTCATCAAGAGGCTCTTTAGTTCCTCTTTGGTTTCTGCCATAAGGGTGGTATCATCTGCATATCTGAGGTTATTGATTTTTCTCCCAGCAATCTTGATTTCAGCTTGTGCTTCTTCCAGCCCAGGGTTTCTCATGATGTACTCTGCATAGAAGTTGAATAAGCACAGTGACAATATACAGCCTTGACGTACTCCTTTTCCTATTTGGAACCAGTCTGTTGTTCCATGTCCAGTTCCAACTGTTGCTTCCTGACCTGCATACAGATTTCTCCAGACGCAGGTCAGGTGGTTTGGTATTCCCATCTCTTTCAGAATAGTCCACATTTTATTGTGATCCACACAGTCAAAGGCTTTGGCATAGTCAATAAAGCAGAAATAGGTGTTTTTCTGGAACTCTCTTGCTTTTTCCATGATCCAGTGGGTGTTGGCAATTTGATCTCTGGTTCCTCTGCCTTTTCTAAAACCAGCTTGAACATCTGAAAGTTCACGGTTCACATATTGCTGAAGCCTGGCTTGGAGAATTTTGAGCATTACTTTACTAGCGTGTGAGATGAGTGCAATTGTACAGTAGTTTGAGCATTCTTTGGCATTGCCTTTCTTTGGGATTGGAATGAAAACTGACCTTTTCCAGTCCTGTGGCCACTGCTGCTTTTTCCAAATTTGCTGGGATATTGAGTGCAGCATTACTCAGCAATAAAAAGAATGAAATAATGCCATTTGCAGCCACATGGGTTAACCAAGAGATTATTATACTAAGTAAAATAAATCTGAAATGGAAAGACAAATATCATGTGGTGTCACTTATATATGGAATCTAAAATATGATGCAGTGAACTTTTCTATGAAACAGAAATGAACATGCACAGAGAATAGACCTGTGGTTGTCACGGGGAGGGAGGCAGGGAGAGGGATAGATTGGGAATTCCGGACTAGAAGCCATGAACTGTTATATATAGAATGGTTAAACTACAAGGTCCTAATGCATAGCAAAGGAAACTATATTCAATATCTTGTAATACATAATACTGCTGCTGCTGCTGCTGCTAAGTCGCTTCAGTCATGTCCGACTCTGTGCAACCCCATAGGCGGCAGCCCACCAGGCTCCCCACCAGGCTCCCCTGTCCCTGGGATTCTCCAGGCAAGAACACTGGAGTGGGTTGCCATTTCCTTCTCCAAAGCATGAAAGTGATAAGTGAAAGTTAAGTCACTCAATCATGTCCAACTCTTAGCACCCCATGGACTACAACCTATTGGGCTCCTCCATCCATGGGATTTTCCAGGCAAGAGTACTGGAGTGGGGTGCCATTGCCTTCTCTGATACATAATACTAGGAATATATATATATATAAAACTACAAATAAATAAAAAAGATGACTATATTGAGATTCCTGTCTTATAAGCAAGTGATTCTACTATATCTTAGAATAAATCATAATGGTGGTCAAATTTTAACACAGTGAGTTTTAAGTGTGAGTGGAACGCAGATTGAAATAATGATATATAATTTTGGAGGAAAGAAACAGGACTATAAATTTTGGAATAAAATACCCTCTATAAGTATATTTATATCAACATATTAGTACAATTAGAGGCATTAGGCAGCAGTAGTATTTAAATAGTGCTTTACAAAGCAATCTACATGAATATAAAACTTCTATTTTACATTTGAGCACCTTTTTTTCCCCCCAACAATGACTATAAATAGCTGCAGAATTTTGTGAGTTCTACATTTTTTAAATCTAGTATGCTATAATTACATTTATAGCATATATATGTAATGTTTACATTTTATAAATAGTGTATATAAATCTCAGCATCTTTGATTTTTCCATTAAATTATGTTTAGGTGTTATAAGCATTTGTTAATGACTTGGATGTATTTCCAAAGTTCTCTCCTTAACTACTTTAGTAACTGAAACTACTGATGGCATTTCACAAACACATGAAATAAAAACTTTCTAGTCCAGGATTATAGAGGAGAGTGTCCACTGTGTTTTGTCTAGAGGGCACCTCTGCTTATAAATTCACTTTGTTCCTGGAGAACTCACAGTGATCATAGTGGGACCCCAGGGAGAAGAAGAGAGGATGTGGCCACTCAAAACCTGTTCTGGGTTTTAATGGGATAGAATAAATGTGGTTCTTGAGGTTTAGTCCAGAATACTGGATCAGAAAACAGTGTTGGGTTGGAGAAAATGTTCATTAACAGAAAGTTCTGAATGAATGTTTTGGCCAACCAATATCCCAGTATTTCAAGGCCAGGAACCCTGTACAGGATTGAAGAATTTTCATGCTTGCTGCTCATTCTGTAACAATACACCTCGTGCGTCCATCTCCCAACTGTATTGTGGAACCAGGACTCTGATTTGCAAAAATACATATAAAAAACTGTAACACACAAGTTCATTCACTCCTGCACAAATGCTTTCTCATGGGCACAGTGGATGATCAGTTCCCTCCGGGAAAGACATGTGGATAGCGGTTTACATTCTCCCTCATGTTCTCAGTACCAACACTTGTTTCCAACCTTCTCTTGGTCCCTTAACAATTCTCTGGCTTTCTACTTAATAGGCCCCCAAAACACAGGGAGCTGCTCCCAACACTCATTTCCTCATATAAAAGTCCTTTGAGTTCCCCTCCTCCTTATGTCTTTTCTCTCTTCTCCAAGTAGCCCCTTAACAGTAGGCAAAAAAAGCCCTAGTTTAGTTCGGTTCAGTTGCTCAGTCGTGTCTGATTCTATGTGACCCCATGGACTGCAGCACGCCAGGCCTCCCTGTCCATCACCATCTACCAGAGTTTACTCAAACTCATGTCCATTGAGTTGGTGATGCCATCCAACCATCTCATCCTCTGTCATCCCTTTCTCCTCCCACTTTCAATCTTTCCCAGCATTAGGGTCTTTTCACATGCGTCAGTTCTTCACATCAGGTGGCTAAAGTATTGGAGTTTCAGCTTCAGCATCAGTTCTTCCAAAGACTATTCAGAACTGATTTCCTTTAGGATGGACTGGTTGGATCTCCTTGCAGTCCAAGGGACTCTCAAGAGTTTTCTCTAACACCACAGTTCAAAAACATCAATTCTTCGGCGCTCAGCTTTCTTTATAATCCAACTCTCACATCCATGCATGACTTCCAGGAAAAAACCATAGATTTGACTAGATAGACCTTTGTTGGCAAAGTAATGTTTCTGCTTTTTATATGCTGTCTGGGTTGGTCATAACTTTTCTTCCAAGGGGCAAGTGTCTTAATTTCATGGCTCCAGTCACCATCAGCAGTGATTTTGGAGCCCAAAGAAATAAAGTCTGTCACTGTTTCCCCATCTATTTGCCATGAAGTTACGGGCCCAGATGCCATGATCTTAGTTTTCTGAATGTTGAGCTATAAGCAACTTTTTCACTCTCCTCTTTCACTTTCATCAAGAAGCTCTTTAGTTCCTCTTCACTTTCTGCCATAAGGGTGGTGTCACCTGCATATCTGAGGTTATTGATATTTCTCCCAGCAATCTGGATTCCAGCTTGTGCTTCATCCTTAAACTACTGTCAAATCCACTGTTAATTCTTAAACATTGTCCAAACATATTAATGTTAATCCTTCTATATTTCATCTTTTTAAAAATCTTCCCTTATTATTCCTAGGATAGGGGGACCCTTCTTCAGACCCATTCTTTCTCATTTTTCACCTACACAGTCTTTCTTGTAGGATGCAGTGATGTGAACTCTCATTTTAAGTTCACATTACCACTAACAACTCTACCCACCATTATCATCCATAAACATTGTGCTATATCTCAGACGTAACCCAGGCCCCTGGAACACAATCCAGCTAGATCATAGTGTACTTACTGATTCATGAAAATATACAGAACTAAGTGGATAACTTAGAAGCCACATGGTATACATGAAACAGGTTTTTAAATGGTTATAATCAGAATGTTTGGAGACATAAGGAAGGCATTCTATAAACTGGTGCAAATCTTAAACAAGGAGACTTGAACTTCTTGTCTGAAGAACTCGAACATATTTCCCAGTCACTTGTTAAGTCCTATGATGACACATTTTTTTTCACTCTTAACAATTTTAATCTTTTTATTTAAATTTCTAAACATCACAGTTGCTAATGATTTACTTAAAAATTAAATATCTATTTGAAGAGTGAACTGATACCCACCCAGGTTGCAGCACATTAGAGGATGAAAAGCACAATTCAGGTCTTGTAAGACAGGCCCCAATTTAAGTTAAACCAGATAAGGGGATCCACATTTCAAAGTACATCCTGGCTTCTACTACAAAACCACTTGTGGATCAGGATGGGGGGGTGGTTAAAATTATAAACAAATTCTACTTATTTTTTAAGACGGAAATTTAATTTTTGCATAGCTTTTGAAGGCTAGAAATCTGAAATCAAGGTGTTGGCAGTGCCATGCTCTCCTTGAAGACTCTTACTTAGTCCAGCTTCTGCTGGTTACTGACAACCTTCAGCTTTCCTTGGCTTGTAGCTGCATCACTCCTGTCTCTGCCTTCATCATCACATGGACCCCTTCACTCAGATGTGTCCATGTGTCTCCAAATCTCTCTCTCCTTATAAGGACACAAGTCATTGGAGTTAGTACCCACCTAATCCAGGATGACCATCTAAATTTGGTTATATATGCAAAGACCATATTTCCAAATAAGGTCATATTCAAAGATATTGGGAGTTTATAATTTACATACATCTTTGAGGGGACACAATTCAACTCACAACACTTTGAAAATTATATAGGTCAGAAACTCAGGTGTATGTAAAGAAAGGAAGAGCACTAAAATGAAGTAAGCCAGGAACCACACTTGCCCCAAAAGTGCAGAAGACCATGAGGCCAAAGTCACCTGCCAATCAGAGCTTTATTAATGCAGGAAACACTCTGCCACAGCATTGGCTGGACTCTCCCTGCCTCAGAAGCCCTATCAGAAGCAGGGGAAAGGAAGGCTTTTCATCTCTTTAGTCAATCAGTTTCCCATAAATAACCCCTCTGACTATGTATCACCATTTTCACCATGATTAAACCTCCATATAATAAGAACAGGAGCAACATCATGCAGCTGCCTCCAGTGAGTACCCATTACCCTTACAATAAAGAGAGTCTCACTCTCTTCTCAAAAAAAGAAGGTGCCAAATTATTTCCATTACTACTTCCATATCTGGGGTATATTAATTTCCATTGTAGTTTCAGCTACAAACTGACCTTGATATTTTGGAATCTAAAGTTTAAATTGTAAATTTAGCAATTGCCAAAAAAAAAAGTAACTGACAAGACATGTAACTAGAGTGACCAAAAAAAGGAGAAACAGAGAAGAGAGATAGAGAGTGGGGTAAGGAGAACTCAAACAACCACCAACATTTCTTATATAAAACAGAAGGAAAAAGCCAGAAGTTGACTTTTAAAGTAAAATGTTTGAAAATGTTACATAGAATTCAAATCTGATTTCATAAGCACAAAATTGGGTATAGGAACTAGGGTTTAGACTTTTCTAACACTACTGTCCATAACTGATTGTTGGCCAAGAAAATGGCTAGAGAAAATTCTAGCCAAATGTAGAATATACACTACTTGTGTGTGTGAAATAAGAAATAGCAAGGAATTAAGAATGACACTAAACACCTATGGATAATTAATCTTTGACAAGGGAGACCAGAATATATAAAATGAGGAAAACACATTGTCTTCAGCAAGTGATGTGGGGAAAGCTGGACAGCCACCTATAAATCAATAAAGTTACAACATACTCATGTACCATATACAAAATAAATGCTAAATGCCTTAAAGACTTATATACAAGACACAACAGCATAAATCTCCTAGAAGAATACATAGGCAAAACATTGACATAAACTATACCAGTGTTCTCTAAGGTCAGTCTACCAAGGCAATAGAAATAAAAGCAAATACCAACAAATGAGACTTGATCAAAATAATGAGCTTTTGCACTGCAAAGAAAATCATACACAAAGCAAAAAGAGAGCATATAAAACAAAAGAAAACATTTGGAAATAATGCAACCAACAAGGGCTTACCATCTAAAATACATAAACAGCTCAATAACATGAAGACAAACAACCCAATCAAAAAATATGTAAAATACCTAAATAGACATTTCTCCAATGATATATTCAGATGGCCATTAGGGACATGAAAACATGTTCAACCTCACAAATTGTTAGAGAAATGCAAGTCAAAACTACAATAAGGCAACAACACACACTAGTCTGAATGGTCATTATTAGAAAGGCTACAAATAACAAGAGAATCTTCCTACACTACTGTTAGATAGGTAAATTGGTGTAGCCACTATCAAAAATAATATGAGTTTTCCTCAAAAAACTTAAAAATTCCTGTTTGTTCACTCAGTCGTGTCTGACTCTTTGCCACCACGTGGACTGCAGCATGTCAGGCTTCCCTGTCCTTCCCCATCTCTAGAAGTTGTTCAAACTCATGTCCATTGAGTCAGTGAAGCCATCCAACCATCTCATCCTCTGTTGTCTCCTTCTCCTCCTGCCTTCAATCTTTCCCAGCATCAGGGTCTTTTCTAATGAGTTGGCTTTTTGCATCAGGTGGCCAAATTATTGGAGCTTCAGCTTCAGCATCAGTCCATTCAGTGAATATTCAGGATTGGTTCCCTTTAGGATTGACTGGCCTGATCTCCTTGAAGTCCAAGGAACTCTCAAGAGTCTTCTCCAACACCACAGTTCAAAAGCATCAATTCTTCAGTGTTCAGCCTTCTTTATGGTCCGACTCTCACATCCATATATGACTACTGGTAAAACCATGGCTTTGACTATACAGACCTTTGTTGGCAAAGTAATGCCACTGCTTTTTAATACACTGTCTAGGTTTGTCATAGCTTTTCTACCAAGGAGCAAGCATCTTTTAATTTCATGGCTTCAACTGCCATCTGCAGTGACTTTGGAGCCCAAGAAAATAAAGTCTGTCACTGGATATTCAATATCCTGTGATAAATCATACTAGTAAAAAGTGTATTAATAAAGATGTGCAGATTCCTGTTTTGAAAGTGAGTGATTGTTCAGTTCAGTTCAATTCAGTTCAGTCGCTCAGTCGTGTCTGACTCTTTGCGACCCCATGAATCACAGCACGCTGGGCCTCCCTGTCCATCACCAACTCCCGGAGTTCACTCAAATTCACGTCCATCGAGTCAGTGATGCCATCCAGCCATCTCATCCTCTGTCGTCCCCTTCTCCTCCTGCCCCCAATCCCTCCCAGCATCAGAGACTTTTCCAGTGAGTCAACTCTTCGCATGAGGTGGCCAAAGGACTGGAGTTTCAGCTTTAGCATCATTCCTTTCAAAGAAATCCCAGGGCTGATCTCCTTCAGAATGGACTGGTTGGATTTCCTTGCAGTCCAAGGGACTCTCAAGAGTCTTCTCCAACACCACAGTTCAAAAGCATCAATTCTTCGGCGCTCAGCCTTCTTCACAGTCCAACTCTCACATCCATCCATGACCACAGGAAAAACCATAGCCTTGACTAGACGGACTTTTGTTGGCAAAGTAATGTCTCTGCTTTTCAATATGCTATCTAGGTTGGTCATAACTTTCCTTCCAAGGAGTAAGCATCTTTTAATTTCATGGCTGCAGTACTGTATCTTTAAATAAAGCATAAGGGTGGTCAGTGTTTAACACATTGAGTTCTAGGTGTGGTGGGAACATACAAATTTAAATATTTAATAGAAAGTGATATGTGGTTTTGGAGAAAGATGCAGGTTCATGGTAGGAGATATAAATTTTGGAATAAAATACCAGATATGAATATATTTAAATATACATGTTAGCCAAAAAAGGGATTATACATCAATACTATTAAAATACTTCAGTGCTCTAGGAAGCCACCTAAGAGGAAGCCTTTCTTTAATATTCTAGTAGTTTCCCCCACCAAGAATGACACCAAGTACCTACATAGTTTGTGAATGCTTTAATTTTTAAATCTAATGTGCTGCCATTTTATTCATAGCATGTAATTTATTTTCCTTTTGAAAACACAGCATATAAATCTCTAAATCTTTGATTATTTTGATTAAGTTATTTTTAGTTGTGATAAACATTTGTTAATATCCTCTTGTACTCAGTTGCGTCCAACTCTTTGTGACCCCATGGATTGTAGCCCACCAGGCTCCTCTGTCCATGGGATTTCCTAGGCAAGAATAATTGAGTGGGTTGCCATTTCCTAGTCCAGATTTGTTAATGACTTGGATATATTTCTGGGATTCCCTGGTAGTTCAGTTGGTAAAGAATCTGTCTACAATGCAGGAGACTTGGGTTTGATCCTTGGGTGGGGAAGATCCTCTGGAGAAGAGATATGGCAACCCATTCCAGTATTCTTGACTGGAGAATTCCAGGGGCAGAGCTTCCTGGTGGGCTACTGTCCATGTGGTCGCAGAGTCAGACTCAACTGAGCTACTAAAGCTTTCTTCTCTCTTTCTGGATATATTTCCAAAGTTCTCTCCATAACTACTTTACTAACTGAAATTACCAATGGCATTTTACAAATGAAGAAAAATCTTTTCAGCCCAGGATTTTAGAAAAGAGGACTTGTGACCACTGTCTTTAGACTAGAGGACACCTCTGCTTGTAAAGTTCTTTGTTCCTAGAAAACTCAACAATGATCAGGGTAGGACCCCAGGTGGAAGAAACAAGGATGTGGCTACTCAAAACTGTTCTGGCTTTTAAAGGGGTGAATTAAATGTGTTCCTTGAGGTTTAGTCAACAAAGAATATTGGGTAGGCCAAAGAGCTCATTCAGGGTTTTGCATAAGATGTGACAGAAAATGCGAATGAACATTTTGCCCAACCCCTATGCTATTATTTCAAGGCCAGGAACCCTGCTCAGTATTAAAGAATTTTCATGCCTCTGACTTATTTTGAAATAGTACAATTTGCCCCTCCCCCTCACAAATGTGTTGTGGACAAGGAACTCTAATTGTGCAAAAATGCATATCACAAACTAATACACAACATTCGCTCCTCTACAGAGGCTTTCTCATGGGCATAACTGGAGATCAGTCATCTCTGGGGAAGATGGGTGGACAGAAGATTCACATTCTCCCATAGTTCTCAGTACCACCCTTTCTTGGTTCTTTCACTTCTTTCCAACCTTTTCTTGGTCTCTTAAAGACTGTCTGGTTTTCAAGTTACAAAGGTCCCCACAAGAGAGGGAGCTGCCCTAAGCCTTCATTCTCTGGCATAAAAATTCCACTGGGGTCTCCCTCCCACCTCAAATCACTTCTCTCTTCTTCAAGTAGCCCCTCAACAATAGACAAAAGTAAAAGGAAAGTGAAGTCGCTCGGTGGTGTCCGACTCTTTGCTACCCCATGGACTGTAGCCTACAGGTTCCTCTGTTCATGGAATTTTCCAGGCAATAGTCCTGGAGTGGATTGTCATTTCCTTCTCCAGGGGATCTTCCCAACCCAGGGATCAAACCCGGGTCTCCCGCATTGTAGACAGACGCTTTACTGTCTGAGCCAAAAAGACAGCTTTAAACCACTGCTTAATCTACAATGTTCTGTCTGAAATATTGTCAAAACATTGTAATGTTAATCCTTCTGCATTCAGTCTTTTTAAAATCTTTCCTTAATTTTCCTGGGATAAACATATCTTTCTTCCGACCGATTCTTTGTCATTTTTCACCTACACACTCTTGTTGGATGCACTGGTATAGCTTCCCATCTTAAAGTTCACGATCACCAAGGAAACTTTAACCACCATTACCATCAATAGAGGGAAAACCTGTGTTAAGTCTAAAACATAACCCAATATCCTGGAGCACAATGCAATTAGATCAAACTGGATTTAGCAAATAGTCTAAATCATTCTAAGTTTCATGCAAATATAGAGAACTAAGTGGTTAACTATTATATACATGACACGGATTTTTTAAAGAGTTGTGTTCAGAGTTTTTGGAATGGTAAGGAAGATATTCTGAATTGGTCCAAATCTTAAACAAGGAGACTTGAATTTCATGTCTAAAGAGGTCAAACATTTGTCAACCAGTTGAGCCCTTTGATAAAGATGACTTTTCAAAAACTCTTAAAACCATCTTAATATTTTCATTTATATTTCTAAACATCACAGGGGATAAGAATTTGTTTAAAAAATAAGCATATTTGAAGAGTCAGCCAATACCACGTCAGATTACGGTATCTTAAAAGGTGAAAAGCACAGTTAAATTGCAAAACGGGCTTGAATATAAGCTAAACCAGATAAGGAAATTCAGGTGACCAAGTATATCGTGTTCTATACCACCAAACCACCTAGGGGTCAGTGGAAGAGGTTCTAAAAAATTATAAAGAAAAATTCAGCTTGTTTTTTCCTAAGACATATATTTAATCTTTCCATAGTGTTTGAAGGCTAGAAATCCAAAATCAAGGTGTTGGCAGGACCATGCTCTCTTTGAAGGCTTAAAGATCTTCATGACCAAGATAATCATGATGGTGTGATCACTCACCTAGAGCCAGACATCCTGGAATGTAAAGTCAAGTGGGCCTTAGAAAGCATCACTACAAACAAAGCTAGTGGAGGTGATGGAATTCCAGTTAAGCTATTTCAAATCCTGAAAGATGATGCTGTGAAAGTGCTGCACTCAATATGCCAACAAATTTGGAAAACTCAGCAGTAGCCACGGGACTGAAGATCCAATCCCAAAGAAAGGCAATGCCGAAGAATGCTCAAACTACTGCACAATTGCACTCATCTCACACGGTAGTAAAGTAATGCTAAAAATTCTCCAAGCCAGGCTTCAGCAATAAGTGAACTGTGAACTTCCAGATGTTCAGGCTGGTTTTAGAAAAAGTAGAGAAACCAGAGATCAAATTGCCAACATCTGCTGGATCATGGAAAAAGCAAGAGAGTTCCAGAAAAACATCTATTTCTGCTTTATTGACTATGCCAAAGCCTTTGACTGTGTGGATCACAATAAACTGTGGACTATTCTGAAAGAGATGGGAATACCAGACCACCTGATCTGCATCTGGAGAAATCTGTATGCAGGTCAGGAAGCAACAGTTAGAACTGGATATGGAACAACAGACTGGTTGCAAATAGGAAAAGGAGTACGTCAAGGCTGTCTATTGTCACCCTACTTATTTAACTTATATGCAGAGTACATCATGAGAAACGCTGGGCTGGAAGAAGCACAAGCTGGAATCAAGATTGCCGGGAGAGATATCAATAATCTCATGATATGCAGATGACACCACCCTTATAGCAGAAACTGAAGAGGAACTAAAGAGCCTCTTGATGAAAGTGAAAGAGGAGAGTGAAAAAGTTGCTTAAAGCTCAACATTCAGAAAATGAAGATCATGGCATCTGGTCCCATCACTTCATGGGAAATAGATGGGGAAACAGTGGAAACAGTGTCAGGCTTTATTTTGTGGGGCTCCAAAATCACTGCAGATGATGATTGCAGCCATGAAATTAAAAGATGCTTACTCCTTGGAAGGAAAGTTATGACCAACCTAGATAGCATATTGAAAAGCAGAGACATTACTTTGCCAACAAAGGTCCATCTAGTCAAAGCTATGGTTTTTCCTGTGGTCATATATGGATGTGAGAGTTGGACTGTGAAGAAAGCTAAGCACTGAAGAATTGATGCTTTTGAACTGTGGTGTTGGAGAAGACTCTTGAGAGTCCCTTGGACTGCAAGGAGATCCAACCAGTCCATTCTAAACAAGATCAGTCCTAGGTGTACTTTGGAAGGACTGATGCTAAAGTTGAAACTCCAATACTTTGGCCACCTCATGCGAAGAGTTGACTCATTGGTAAAGACCCTGATGCTGGGAGGGATTGGGGGCAGGAGGAGAAGGGGATGACAAAGGATGAGATGGCTGGATGGCATCACCGACTCGATGGATATGAGTCTGAGTGAACTCCTGGAGTTGGTGATGGACAGGGAGGCCTGGCGTGGTGCAATTCATGGGGTCGCAAAGAGTTGGATATGACCGAGTGACTGAACTGAACTGAACTGAACTTTTCCAGCTTCTGCTGGTTACTGGCAATCCTCAGCTTTCCTTGGCTTGTAGCTTCATCACTTCTGTCTCTGGCTTTGTCATCACATGGCCTCCTTCACTCTGGTGTGTCTATGTGTCTTCACATCTTCATCTCCTTATAAGGACACAAGTCATTGGAGGTGTGCCCGCCCAATCCAGTATGACCTCATCTAAATTAGGTTACATGTACAAAGAAGGCATTTCCAAATAAAGTCACATTCATAGGTATTGTGAGATTAAGACTTAAATACATCTTTGGGGGAATGTGGTTCAAATCACAACATTGGGAAACTATATAATAAGGCAGAAACTCAGGTGTCTATAAAGAAAGGAAGAGATTAGAGAAGAAATAAATGAATATAGCCAGGAGTCACACTCACACAGAAGAAGCAGGAGACCAGGAGCCCAGTCACCTGCCAGTCAGAGCTCCATGAACACAGGACACACTCTGCCACAGCATTTGCTGAAACTACCTTCCCTCAGAAGCTCCATCAAAAGAGGGGGAAGAATAGACTTCTCTTTACTCAATTTCTTACCAGCTTTTCCTATAAATAACCAAAATAGTATTCTCCTTTGCCTACTTACCATCATGCTCACCATCATTAAGTCCCATACAGTAGGAATACCAACAACGTAATGCGTCCACCTGCAGCATGCAATTATGCAGTTAACATGAAGATATCCTCACCCTCATCTCCAAAGCAGAAGGTGTAAATCCCTAGCCATACTCACATCCATATCAGAGAGATATTAATTCTGCTTCTAGTTCAGCTACAATCCCACCTGGCTCTTTGTAATCAAAGATTCAATTGTTAAGTTAGCAATCACCCACAAAACTGACAGACATGTAGCTAGACTGACCAAGAAAAGGGGAGGGGAAGGGACAACTGAACCACTCACTCACATTCGTTATACAAAAGAGAAGAGGGAGAGAGCAGGAAGATGACTTTTACAATATTATTGAAAATGTTTCTTAGAATTGAGATCTAATTTCAAATGGACAACATTGAATGTGGAGACTAGGATTTAAATTTTTCTAATAGCAATACTGAGAACTGGTGGTTGGCCAAAATTATGACCATAGCAAAATTCTCACCAAAATTAGATAAATGTTACCTGGCTGTGGGAAGTAAGAAACAGCAAGGAATCAAGATTGACAATGAACACCTATGGTCAGTTAGTCTTTGACAAGGGAGGCCAGAATATATAAAACCGGGAAAGCATAGTCTCTTCAACAAATGATGTTGGGAAAGTTGAATAGCCGCATGAAAATCAGTAAAGGTAGAATATACTCTCACAGCACACACAAAGATAGACTCATGATGGCTTGAAGACTTCAATGTAAGACATGGCACCCTGAAACTCCCAGGTGGCACTAGCAGTAAAGAATCTAACTGCCAATGCAGGAGACACAAAAGGTGTGAATTTGATCCCTGGGTCGAGAAGATCCCCTGGAGAAGGAAATGGCAACCCACTCCAGTATTCTTTCCTGCAGAATCCCATGAACAGAGGAGCCTGGCAGGCTACAGTCCATGGGGTCGCAAAGAGTAGGACATGACTGAGTGACTGAATGCACCCACCCACTAGAACATAGGCAAAACATTCTCTGACGAAAATCACGCCAGTGTTTTCTTAGGTCAGTCTTCCAAGGAAATAGAAATAAAAGCAAAAATAAGCCAAACGTATTCAAATCAATGAGCTTTACACAATAAAGGAAACCACAAACAAAATGAAAAGACAGTCTACAAATGAGAGAGAATAATTGCAAACAACAACCAAGAAGGACTTAATAATCAAAATATGCTAATAGCTCATACGACTCAATAACAACAACAAAAAAACCAAACAACCCAATCAGAAAAATAGAGCACCTAAATAGGTATTTCTCCAAAGATAATATGTGTCGTTGTTTAGTCGCTAAGTCAAGTCCAACTCTTTTGCGACCACATGGACTGTAGCCTGCCAGGTTCCTCTCTCTATGGGATTTTCCAGGCAGGAATACTGGAGTCGGTTGCCATTTCCTTCTCCAGGGGGTCTTCCTGCTCCAGGGGTTTGAACCCTCATCTCCTACTTGGCAGGCAGGTTTTTTTTATCACAGAGCCATCTGGGAAGCTAGTCTCTCTAAAGACGACATACAGGGCCAATAGGCACATGAGAATATGCTCAACCTCAGTAATTATTAGAGAATTGCAATTAAAATCTACACTTCACACTGGTTAGAATAGTTATAATTAAAAAGTCTACAAATAATGACAGTTAGAGAGGGTACGGAGAAAAGCGTATCTTCCTACCCTGGGTTGAAATATAAATTGGTGTAGCCACTATGAAAAATAGTACGGAAGTTCCTCAAAGAACTATAAATAGACCTGCACTATGATCTAGCAAACTCATTCCTGGGCATATATCTGCAGAAAACTGTAATTCAAAAAGATACACGCAACCCTATGTTCATAGCAGCGCTATTTATGATAGCCAAGATAAGGATGTAAGCTAAGTGTATATCAACAGATGACTAAAGATGTAGGTGTATATATTATATAGGTGTATCTATTATATAAACACACACACAGAGTAGAATATTACTCAGCCATAAAAAGAATGAAATAGTGCCATATGAAGCAATACAGACGGACCTAGAGATCATCATACTAAGCAAAGTAAGTCAGAAATGGAAAGGCAAATAGCACATGATATCACTTATATGTGGAATCTAAAATATGACACAAATAAACTTGTCTACAAGACAGAAACAAATTCACATATATAACAAACAGCCTTGTGGCTATAAAGGGCTGAAGGAAAGATGGGAGAGGTAGGGATTGGGAAACTGAGATTAGCAGATGTGAACTATTATACATAGAATGAATAAACAGCAAAGTCCTAATGTACACCACAGGAAACTATATTAAATATCCTGTGTAAATCATACTAGAAAAACATAAAGACTGAGATTCCTGTCTTAAAAGTGAATGATTGTACTATATCTTAAAGCATAATGGTGGTCAGTTTTTAAGACATGAATTTTAGGTGTGGGTGGAACATACAAACTGAAATAATAAATAGAAAGTTATATGTGATTTTAGAGGGAAGAAGTGGAATTGTATTTAGAGATATAAATTTTGGAATAAAATATCAGTTTTGAATATATTTAAATCTACATATTAGCAAAAGTAAAGGGATAAGAAACAATGTTATTGAAGTATTACAATGCTTCATGAAGCCACCTAAGTGAAACCTTCTATTTTATATTTTAGTAGCTTTTCCCCCATAAGACTATGAATAGCTAATTAGTTTTCTAAGCACTACAATTTCAAATCTAATACAGTATCATTTCATTTATAGCATATTTTTTTTTCATTTTGAAAATACTGTATATGTCTCTGCATATTTTATTTCCATTAAATTATTTTATTTTATTTATTTTTTTTTTTAGTTTTCTGTTTTTTTTTTTAATTTTATTTTATTTTTAAACTTTACAATATTGTATTAGTTTTGCCAAATATTGAAATGAATCCGCCACAGGTTATGTTAAAGACATGGATATATTTCCAAGGTTCTCTCCATAACTACTTTACTAACTGAAACTACCAATGGCTTTTCACAAACATGTGGAGCAAAGACTTTTCAGCCCAGGATATTTGAAGAGAGGACCTGTGACCACCATCTTTAGAGTAGAGGTCACCTTTGCTTGTGAAATTCCTTTTTCCTAGAGAACTCACTTTGGTTATAGTAGGAACCTAGGGAGAAGAAGGAGGGATGTGGCTACTCTAAACCTGTTTGGCTTCTAAAAGGACATGATGAATGTGACCCTTGAGATTTAGTCTGGAACTTGGGTCAGAAAAGAGTATTTCAAGGCCAGGAACCCTGATCAGGACTAAATAATTTTCATGCCACTGGCTCATTTTATAACAGCACCGCTCACTCCTCCAACTCCAAAGTATAATGTGGACGCAGGACTTTGATTTTGAAAAATGTGAACCATAAACTGTAATACAAACAGCTTCCTCACTTGTGCACAGATCCTTTCTCATGGGCATAATGGGTGAGCAGAAACCTCTGGGAAAAGAGGTGGAAAGAAGGTTCACATTCTCTGTCAGGTCTCAATACCAAGCTTCCCTTGGTCCCTTAAAGACTGTCTGGTTTTCTAGTTTATAGGTCCCCACAATAGAGGGAGCTGCCCCCAACACTCATTCGCTGTCATAGAAAATTCCTTTGGGATCTCCTTCCCTCCTCATATCCTTTCTTTCTTCTCCAGATAGCCCCTCAACAGTAGGCACAGGACAGCCTTAAAGTCCTACCAAATCCACAGTGTTACTCCGAAGCATTGTCAAAACATATTAGTGGCAATCCTTCTGCATTTAATCTTTTTTAAAATCTCCCCTTAATTTTCCAGTGAGAGGTAGACATTTCTGAAACCCATTCTGTCTCATTTTTCTCCTACACACTCTATCTTGATGGATACATTGCTGTAAAGCCCCATCTTAAGTTCACCATCACCATGGATTATTTAACCACCATTACAATCAACAGGGGTAAACTGTTTGCTAAGTCTAAAAGATAATCCAGTCTCCTAGAACACAATTCAATGGGATCAAAGTGGATTTAGTGAATAGTCCAAGCCATTCTGAGATTCATCCAAATATAGAAAACTAAATGATAACTTGCATACATAAAACAGATTTTTTTAAAGGATTGTGTTCAGAGTGTTTGGAGTCTTAAGGAAGACACTGTCTGAATTCTTGTCTTGTTCAGCTTCATATTGGCAATCCTCAGCTTTTCTTGGCTTGTAGCTGCATCACTCTGGTCTCTGTGTTTGTCATCACAAGGCCTCCTTCACTCTGGTATGTCTATGTGTATCCAAATCTCTCTCTTATTATAAGGACATCAGTCACTAGAGTTAGTACCCACCTAATCCAGTATGATCTCATCTAAATTTGATTATATCTGCATAGACCATCTTTCTAAATAAGGTCACATTCACAGGTTTGGGGAGATTAAGACTTAAATACATCTTTTGAGGGGACACAATTCAACTCACAACACTTAGAAAACTATATGTCAGAAGCTCAGATCTATATAAAGAAAGAAGGAGCACTGAGAAGGAATAAATGAAGTCAGTCAGGAGAGGCACTCACACAGAAGATGCAGGAGGCACCGAGCCCAAAGAAACCTACCAATCAGAGCTCCATGAATGCCGGACACATTCTACCAGTGTTTGCTGGAACTCTCCCTCTAAGCTCCATCAGAAACAAGAAAAAAAGACTTCTCCTCTCTTTAGTCATTTTCCTATCAGTTCCCCATAAATAATCAAAATAATCTACCCCATTTGCTACCTAAGTCATCACTCAGTCGTGTCCAACTCTATGCAACCCTGTGGACTGTAGCCCACCAGGCTCCCGCATCCCTGGGATTCTCCAGGCAAGAGTACTGGCTGCTGCTGCTGCTAAGTTGCTTCAGTCGTGTCCGACTCTGTGCGACCCCATAGACGGCAGCCCACCAGGCTCCCCCGTCCCTGGGATTCTCCAGGCAAGAACACTGGAGTGGGTTGCCATTTCCTTCTCCAATGCATGAAAGTGAAAAGTGAAAGTGAAGTCGCTCAGTCATGTCCAACCCTCAGTGACCCCATGGACTGCAGCCTACCAGGCTCCTCCATCCATGGGATTTTCCAGGCAGGAGTACTGGAGTGGGTTGCTATTTCCTTCTCCAGAGGATCTTCCCAACCCAGGGATTGAACCTGGGTCTCCTGCATTGCAGGCAGATGCTTTACCACCTGAGCCACCAGGGAAGCCCTTTGCTACTTAGTACCATCCTGCTGCTGCTGCTGCTAAGTCACTTCAGTAGTGTTGGACTCTGTGTGACCCCATAGATGGCAGCCTACCAGGCTCTGCCGTCCCTGGGATTCTCCAGGCAAGAACACTGGAGTGGGTTGCCATTTCCTTCTCCAATGCATGAAAGTGAAAAGTGAAAGTGAAGTCACTCAGTCGTGTCTGACTCTTAGCAACCCCATGGACTGTAGCCCACCAGGCTCCTCCATCCATGGGATTTTCCAGGCAAGAGTACTGGAGTGGGGTGCCATTACTATCCTAAACATGATTAAACTTTGATATGATTAGAACAGTAGCAACATCATACACTACTCCAGCATGGAACTATCACAATTAAGATGGAGATAACCTCACCCTCTTCCCAAAAAAGAGAATGTGAAAAATCATGTGAGTTACCAAATCCATATCTAGGAGATATTAATGCCCCATCTAATTCAGCCACAATCCCACCTGTATATTTTGCAACCTAAAGATTAAACTTTAAAGTTAACAACTGGCAACAACACCAACAGATGTGTACCAATATTGGAAAATAAAAAAAGAGAGAGACATGACTCTGACAACCACCGATATTCTTTATATATGATAAGAGAAGGAGAAAGCAGGTAGATGACTTTTAAAGTGAGTCTACTGAAAATGTTATTTAAAATTAAGTTTTAATTTTAGGAGGACAAAATCAGATGTAGGAACTAGGGTTTAGAATTTTCTAGTGGTAATGGTGAGAACTGATTGCTGGCCAAGATTATGACCATAGCTAAATTCTAGCCAAAGTAGGCTGTTTACTACTTGGGTACAGGAAGTAAGAAACACCAACAAGTCAAGAACCATGCTAAAAACCTATGGTCAATTAATCTTCAACAAGGAAAGCCAGAATATATAAAGCAGTGAAAACACATTCTTTTCAGTAAGTGGTGTTGGGAAAACTGGACAGCCACATGGGAATCAATAAAGTTAGAACTCACCTTCATACCACACACAAATTTAAACTCCAAATGGCTTAAAGACTTAAATATAAAACTTGACACCGTGAAACTCCTAGAAGAGGACATAAGCAAAACATTCTCTCATATAAGTCACAGCAATTTTTCTAAGGTCAGTCTTCCAAGGAAAAAGAAAAGAAAAAATAAATGAAATTGAATCAAACTAAAAATCTTTTGCACAGCAAAGGACAGGATAAACAATCTATAGAATGAGAGAAAATATTTGCAAACCATACTACAAACAAGGGCTTATATCCAAATACATAAACAGCTCATACAAATCAATAACAAAATACAAACAACCCAATCAAAAAATAGGTAGAATACCTAAACAGACAAGGTGTTGGCAGGACCATGCTCTCTTTGAAGGCTCTTATCTTGTCCAGCTTCTGCTGGTTACTGGCAATCCTCAGCTTTCCTTGGCTTGTAGCTTCATCACTCCTGTCTCTGACTTTGTCATCACATGTACTCCTTCACCCTGATGTGTGTCTCTACATCTTTCTCCTTATAAGGACACCATTGGAGTTATGCCCACCTAATCCAGTATGACATCATCTACCTGATGCAAAGAACTGACTCATTTGAAAAGACCCTAATGCTGGAAAAGATTGAAGGCAGGAGGAGAAGGGGAACGGCAGAGGATTAGATGGTTGGATGGCATCACCGACTTAATGGGCATGAGTTTGAGTAAACTCCAGGAATTGGTGATGGACAGGGAGGCTTGGCGTGCTGTAGTCCATGGGGTCACAAAGAGTCAGACACGACTGAGTGAGTGAACTGAACTGAACTGTAGTTATATGGCAAAGACCATATTTCCAAATAAGGACACATTCATAGGTATTGGGAGATTAGGACTTAAATACATCTTTTGGAGGGACACAATTCAACTCACAACACTTGGAAAATAATATGTTGGAGACTCAGGTCTCTGTAAAGGAAACGCATTAGAGAAGGAATAAATGAAATAAGCCAGGAGCCACACTCACACAGAAGATGGAGGAGACCTCTGACCCCCAAGTTACCTGTTAGTCAGAGCTCCAGAAATCAGGACATACTCTGCCACAGTGTTCGATGGACCTGTCCTGCCTCAGAAGGTCCATCAGAAGCAGAAAAAAGGAAAAGAAATTGACTAAAGAGAAAAGGGTATCAGTTTTCCATAAATAACCAAAATAGTCTACCCCTTTGTCCAGTTTTAGCAGCATTCTCACCATGATTAAACTTCTATATAATAAGAATGATCACAACATTATGCATCCCCCTGCCAGCATGCAACTACCACAATTAAGATGAAGATATCCTCACTATCTTCCCCAAAAGAGAAGGTGCAAATCCTATCCATTCCCACAACCATAGCTTCTAGTTCAGGCCCAATCTGGATATTCTGTAATCTAAAGAATACATTGCCAAGTTAATAACTGCTAACAAAAATGACAGATGTATAGCTAGATTGACCAGTAAAAAGAGAGGCAGAGAGGGGAGAGACGGGGGACTCAAACAACCACCAACATTTCTTATATAAAACAGAAGAAGGAAAAAGCTGGAATATGCCATTTTAAAATAAGAGTATTTTTAGTTCCTTTGGTGGTCATGCAGTCTTTGTAGGTGATTGTGACTTGCCCAAGGCCTTCTTTCCTCCAATTCCTTGACCTAGACTCTTCCTGAAATGGTCCTGTATATCCTTTTCTTGAGCAATGTTTATTATGTTTTCTGATCATCAGTGCCAATTTCACAAGAAAGTTCCTCCAAATGCCGAGAGTGGGAAGGATTACTTGAGCTATAACCTCAGAGCCCCTAGGAATTCTTTCATCATGTTTATTACCAGATTAGACCAGAAGCTCTATCCAAGTGTGTAAATAGCATCTTCCCACCTGACTCTGCTGAATTTCCTCTCTAGTCTAAGGATGGTCTCCTTGGCAGGTCCCATACCTGTACAGACATTTAGGGCATTGACACTCAGACCAGTTCTCCGTGGCACGTCCCATCTTGGATCTGATTCCACACTTCCCTTCTCTATCCCATGGGAGCCAGCTCTTCCTGAGATGTGGACAGGGTGCAGAGTGAGTCTTTATGCAGCAGTCACAGCTTTGACATTATCCTTGCTGGTAATCTCTGCCTCTCTGACTCATGCTAAGTGGCTGCCCATATCTTCTGTGTGGTCTGACTTGAAATGCCAGCTCTCTCATGGAATATCTATTTGGATATCTTAAGTGGCCAGAAACAGCTTCCCAGCTACACTGCCCCAAAATGTCAACTCTGGTCTTTTGTCAGCATAGTTGCCAGTAGTGGCCAGTGTTTACTCCAGCCACTGACTTCTGAGGCTTCCTGACCAGTTGATCTTTCTGGGAGCAGAGGTTGGCGGTATTTGGTCTCACCTATGCTTTGCTGTGTCCATGTCGGGGAAACATATAGCTCTGAGACACCACCAAATATCAGCCATGCAGTCTTCTCTCCTCCCACCGACCCTTTATTTCTCTTCTTTTCTATTCAGATAGGCCCCAACTTTAAAGAGCCTGCAGTAGAAAGGGATTTGGGGGTAGCAGAGAGGGGGCCCAGAAGTGTCAGGCAAATGGATCTCCAGATTAATGGACTTGTCTTATGCTATGGTACTTCTGGGGAGAGAAGCTTAAAATCTGGATGCATATCATTTTTGTAAAAGAGACAACTTAAAAGAACTATAGGGTTCCTGGACAAGATGGCAGAGTTGAAGGACCTTGAGCTCACCTCTTCTCATGAGCACACCAAAATCACAACTAGCTGTTGAACAACCATCAATGAGAAAAACTAGATCCTACCCCCCCAAAAAAAAGATATTCTACTCCAAAGACATAGAGAAGAATCCACAAGATGGTAGGAGGGGTGCACTTGAGATATACTCAAATCTCATATTCCCCTGGATGGGCAATGCACAAACTAGAGAATAATTCTGTCACAGAGGTTCTCCCAGAGGAGTGAGAGTTCTGAGAACCAGTCAAGCTCCCCCACCTGGGGGAGCTTTAGCTTTGAAGACCAGCAGGGCTTGATTGCAGAAGCTCCACAGAACTAGATAAAACAGAGACTCCATTTTTGGTGGGCCCACACAAGGTCTCATACGCACTGGGACCACCGGCAAAAGCACCGACTTCATAGAATCCTGGCCAGAGCTGCCCCCTGGCTTTGGAGGGTCTCCTGAGGAGGTGGGGCACAACTGTGGCTCTCTCTAGGGACAAGGACACTGGTGGCAGAGATATCAGGGAGTTTCAATCGGTGTGAGACCTCCTAGATGCCAACGTTTGGTCACCGAATCCTTGCCTCACCCAATAGCCTATAGATTCCAGTGCTACATCTCAGGCTAAACAGCCAATAGAGCAGGAACAAAGCCCCACCCATCTGCACAAGCCTCTAGAGCAGCCTCATCTACCAGGGGGACAGACACCAGAAGCAAGAAAACTATGATCTGGCAGCCGGCTTAAATGAGTCTACACACAGATCAGAACCTACCCTGGGGTCATCAGGTCCCTGGCCCTTGGGTAACTAGAGGGGAGTATACTGCTCAGATACATGACATCCCCTATAGAGGGCCATTTCTCCAAGGCTGAGAAATATAACTAACATTCCACATGCAAAAGAATTACAAATATAAATTTAGACAAAATTGGACAGCAGAGGAACATGTTCCAGATGAAGGAATAAGATAAAACCCCAAGAGAACAAATAAGTGAAGTGGAGATAGACAGTCTACCCAGAAAAGAGTTCAGATTCATGATCATAAAGATGATCTAAGAATTCAGGAAAAGAATGGATGCATAGAGTGGAAAGGTACAAGTTGTTTTGTTTTGTTTTTTTAAGAATTAGAAAATACAGAAAACAACCATCCAGAGGTGAAGAATACAATAACTGAAACATACACATAGTGATCAAACTGACAAAGTTAAATAGAAAGAAAAAATAATGAAAGCAACATGCAAGGGAACATTGTATGATAAGCATAAAGTTATCAGCTGATTCTTCAGAATAAAATCTGCAGGCCAGAAGGGAGTGGCAGGAAATATTTAAAATGATGAAAAGGTAAAACCTACAGCCATGATTACTCTACCTAGTAAGGATCTCATTCAGATTCGATGGAGAAATCAAAACTTAACAGACAACAAAAACTAGGAGAATTCAGCACCAGCAAACCAGCTTTACAACAAATGCTAAAGGAATTTACATAGGCAGGAAATACACAAGAAGAAAATGACCAACAAAAACTAACCCCAAACAATTAAGAAAACAGTACTGCTGCTGCTACTAAGTCACTTCAGTCGTGTACGACTCTGTGTGACCCCATAGACGGCAGCCCATCAGGCTCCCCCGTCCCTGGGATTCTCCAGGCAAGAACACTGGAGTGGGTTGCCATTTCCTTCTCCAATGCATGAAAGTAAAAAGTGAAAGTGAAATCACTCAGTCGTGTCCGACTCTTTGCGACCCCATGGACTGCAGCGCACCAGGCTCCTCCATCCATGGGATTTTCCAGGCAAGAGTACTGGAGTGGGGTGCCATTGCCTTACATATTGATAATTACCTTAAATGTAAATGGACAAAATACTCCAACTAAAAGACACAGACTGGCTGAATGGATACAAGAACAAGACTGATAAATATACTATATACAAGAGAACCACTTCGGACCTAGGGACACAAAAAGACTGAAAGTGAGGACCTGAAAAAATATATTCCAGGCAAATTGAAATCAAAGAAAACTGGAGCGATAATACTCATATCAGGCAAAATCTTAAAAGACTTTAAGATAAAGATTATTATAAAAGACAAGGAAGGGAAGTATATAATGATCAAAGGATCAATCCAAGAAGACATAACAACTCCAGAAGATAGTGAATGACAGGGAAGCCTGGTGTGCTGGAGTCCATGAAGTCACTGAGAATCAGACACGACTTAGCAACTGAACAACAAGGCCCTATAAAAATACTCCTAGAGGAAAACATAGGCAGAGCACTCTTTGACATAAATCACAGCAAGATTTGGTTTGACTCACCTCCTAGAGTAATGCAAATAAAAAAAATAAATAAACAAACGGGACCTAATTAAACTTAAAGCTTTTCATAACAAAGGGAATCATATACAAGACGAAAAGAAAGCCCTTAGAATGGGTGAACATATTTGCAAACAAAGCAATGGACAAGAGATTAATCTCCAAAATATATAGACAGTCCATGTAGCTCAATATAAAAATAAATCAAAAAGTGGGCAGAGTACCTATTTAGACATTTCTCCAAAGAAGACACACAGAAAGTATTCACATCAAAAGATGCTTACCATCAGTAATTATTACAGAAATGAAAATCAAAACTGTAATGAAGTATCACCTCACAGCCATTATCAAAAAATCTACAAACAATAAATCCTGGAGAGGGCACAGAGAAAAGGTAACCCTCTTATACTTAGTGGCAATGCAGATTGATATGGTCACTATGGGTAACAGTATGGAGGTTTCTTAAAAACCTAAAAATAAAACTACCATATGACCCAGCAGTCCACTCTTTGGCATTTACACAGAGAAAACTATAATTCAAAAAGAAATTTGCAGGTACCTTGGTGTTCATTGCAGCACTATTTACAATAGCCAAGACATGGAAGCAACTAAATGTTCATCAGCTGAGGAATGGATAAAGAATATATGGTATATGCATGTATGTATGTAAACACACACAATGGAATATTATTCAATCATTCAAAAGGCACAGAATTGTACAGTTACAGAGTTACAGTTGTACAGTTACAACTATACAGTTGAATAGTTACAGAGATATGGATAAACTGTCATATGGAGTAAAGTAAGTCAGAAAGAAAATAAATATCATGTTAATGTATATATGTGGAATCTAGAAAAATGGTATAGATGATCATACTTGCAAAGCAGAGATAGAAACACAGATTTAAAGAAGAAATGTATGTATACAAAGAGGGAAGAGGGTTGAAATGAATTGGAGATTGCATTGGATGTATGTATATTACTGATTCTATGTATAAAATAGATAATTAATGAGAACCCATTGTATAGCATAGGGAATTCTACTCAATGCTCTGCGGTGAGCTGAAAAGGAAGAAACCCCCCCCCCCTGCAAAAAAAGAGGGGATATATGTAAACATAACCAATTCACTTGTCTGTATAGCAGACACTAACACAATATTGTAAAGCAACTATACTCCCATACAATTAATAAAAAATTTTATTTTTAAAAAACATTTAAAAAATGTTATCTACAAGAGACCCACTTCAGATCTATACACTGAAATTAAGGGGATGAAAAAAGGTATTCCATGCAAATGGAAATCAAAAGAAAGCTAGAGTAGCATTACTCATATGAAACAAAAATAGACTTTAAAATAAAGACTGTTACAAGAAATGAAGTTTACTGCATAATGATAATGGGATCAATCCAAGAAAAAGATATATCAATTATAGTATATATATATATATATTCACCCAACATGGAAGCACCTCAATATATAAAGCAGATGATTAACATACATAAAAGGAGAAACTGACAGTAACACAGTAATTGTGAGGGACATTAAAACTCCACTTATATCAATGGACAGACTATTCAGACAGAAAACTGATAAGGAAACATAGACCTTAAATGAAATATGAGGCCAGATGGACTTAGTTGATATCTATAGGACATTCCATCCAAAAGCAGAAAAATATACATTTTTCTTTGAAGTACACATGAAACATTCTCCAAGAGAGGTCCTATGTTGGGCCACAAAGCAAACCTTGGTAGATTTAAGAAAACTGAAGTCAAATCAAGCATCTTTTCTGACCACTTCACTATGAGATTAGAAATCAACTAAAAAAAAAAAGAAATTGAAAAAAAAAAACAAAACAAACGGAGGCTAAACAATATGCCACTGAGCAACCAAAGGATCACCAAAGAAGTAAAAGAGGAAATGAAAAAATACCTAGAGACAAATGAAAACGAAAATACAACAATCCAAACCCCATGGGACACAGCAATCAAAGTTCTGAGAGAAGTTTATAGTGATACAAGCTCATATCAGGAAACAATGAAAATCTCAAATAAATTACCTAAACTTACACCAAAATAACTATAGAAAGAAGAATTAAAACAAAACAAAGCAGGAAAGGAGAGGGAAAGAAACTATGAAGATCAGAGCATAAATAAATGAAGTAGATAAGATCAGTGAAACTAAAAGCTAGTTCTTTGGGCTTCCCTGGTGACTCAGTGGTAAAAAATCCAACTGCCAATGCAGGACACACAGGTTCAATCCCTGATCCGGGAAGATCCCACATGCCATGGAACAGCTAACATGGTGTGCCACAATTATTGAGCCTGTGCTCTAGAGCCTGGAAGCCACAGCTACTGAAGTCCATGTACCCTAGAGGCCGGGCTCTGCAACAAGAGAAACCTCTGCAACGAGAAGCCCGTGCAGTGCTACTGTAGAAAAGCCCATGCAGCAGTGAAGACCCTGAAAAAAATAAATACATAGAAAATTTTTAAAAAATAAAGTTCTTTGAAAATATAAATAAAATTGATAAAACTTTAGTTAGACCGAGGAAGAAAAAAGAGTGATCCCAAATCAATAAAATCAGAAACAAAAAAGGAGAAATTACCACTGACACCACAGAAATGCAAAGGACCATCTGAGACTACTACAAGCATCTATACACCAATAAAATGGACAACTCAGACAAAATAGTTCTTCTCTAAGAATTTGGGCATATCCCAAGACTGAACCAGGAAGAAATAAAAACTAAAAAAGACTAATTACAAATTCTGAAATTGAATCTTTAAACACCTCCCAGCTAACCAAAGTCCAGGACCAGCCAGATGGCTTCACTAGTGAATTCTATCAAACATTTAAAGAAGAGTTAATATCCATCCTTCTGAAACTCTTCCCAAAAAATTGCAGAGGAGGGAGCACTTCCAAGCTCATTCTATGCAGCCACCATCACCTAAATCAAAACCAGAAAAAGCTACCACAAGAAGTGTTAGGCACCAACGCTGGTCAACGTTGTGGCCAAGCTATTATCTCTCTCCTAGACTCTTTCCCTTCTAACAGGCTTCCAACTGTAGCCATTGGCCACTATAGACCATCTGCACAAAATAAGCAGGATAATCCTGTGATAATGGGACTTCGATCACATCACACCTGTGCTCAAAAGTCTCACGTGTCTGCTTCCCTTCTCCTTCCAAGTAGAAGGAGTCTTTGCAGTGGCTTACAGGATGGAGTGATGCAGCCTCATCAGTTCTACAACCAGCTCACCCCCCACCCCTCCACCCGCATCCCACCCCCACTTTGCTCCAGCCACACTGGCCTTTTCATTGCCCTGTGAGCTCTTCAAACACACCCAGCCCGGCCCTGCCTCAGGCCCTTCCTGAAACTGCTCCATGCTCTTCCAGCACCTGCAGCCGTCTTAGGCATACTTCCTTAGACTGTGCCAATGTAATCTCATCAGGATGTCTTCCCCAGCCACGCCCGTTAGATACCAATCATCCCCCTTTCTCACTCTGCTCTGGTTTTCTTTACAGCAGTGGTCACCCCCTGAGATAGTATCTAAGTGTTTCTTTTCCATCTCCAGAAGACACACACACCCTAACCAGTAAACAAACAAGCAAATATAGAAAAAGTAACCTTCATGCATAAGGTTAGAGATTTTGCTTTGTTCACCTCAGTATTTTCAGGGCTTGAAAACAATACCTAGCAGGTACATAGTAGGTCTTCAGTAAAATTTTAGTTTGAATAAATAAGCCAACTAATAAAAAATGAATCAGCAAATCTATGGCCTAAATAGATATCTGAACCAGAAAGTGGGATGCCTTGCACCCCTTCATGCACAAGTCACACTAGTGTCCACCTGCTTTGTAGACAAGATTTACTCCTCACCTTCCTCCACTGGGAGGGAATGAAAAGCCTCTCACCTGGGCAGTACACTTACCACAGGCCAAGGATCCTCACCCCTTCTTCCCTCCCCAGTTCTGTCCTTATTTATTTGTTGTTCAGTTGTTAAGTCATGTCCCTCTCTTTGCAGTCCCATGGACTGCAGAACACCAGGCTTCCTGTCTTTCACTATCTCCCAGAGTTTGCTCAAACTCATGTCCATTGAGTCGGTGATGCCATCTTATATACAGTGGGATGAGTTGGTGGGGCAGGTTTTGCAGCCTTCCTGGGGGACAAAGAAGTCTGATGCTAACTCTTGACCCCTCCTGGAGCTATTGTTAAAATGAGAGGTATTTGCCCCTCCAGTTCTCAAACTTGGATGCTAGCCAGATTTCTCGAATAAGAAAAAACTCTTCCACACAGCATCTCATCACAGACTTGTAACTTCTGGCAGTCTGTCCCCTTTAACTAGAATGTATGAAATATGAGCAAAAAGAATCATATCCAAACTTGTTTTCTACTGAATCCCATGTGCCAGCACAGATCCTGATATATAATAAGTGCTTTATAATCTTCTCAACTTCCCTCCTAAACACCCATATCTTGCAGCATCCTTCAATTAGACATGCTCTTTTCCCCCTTTTAAAATCACTGCTGCCTTTTGGAAGGCCTTTCCCTTTCTTGTTCCAGCATTATGGGTAATTGCAATACTCAGTATTATGAAGGTGAGAAATAATTTATATATCCTGAGCAAGCTTCTCCCTCCTCATTTTAAGTGGCAAATTCTGCCCAAGCTCTCTGAGACGACATTTCTGCAGTGCCTCCAAAGGAAGAACATTCTAGAATTTCATCAATTCAGATTTACCTCTTCAAAAAATAAATACGTGTGAGTCAGAGATTATCATGACATCAAATATCAAAGGCATTCCAGCCTATGGTACCATTGACTGCCCTTTGGGTGATAGGTTAGATGGGAGAACGGGCAAATTAGAAATAAATCTTCATCTTTCCAATGAGGAAGTAGTCAATTTCTTTATTTCTGCCATGTCATTAGTTCTTTAGACAATTGGGCCACTGAATTATTTGATTCTTCTAGGACATTCCACAGCATTAGTAGTTAATACATCTTTGAAATAGCTTTCATTATTCTGTCCTACTTGTAGGTTCTGGTGTGCAGAATTATTCAAAAATGGATGTCTTCACAGAGTAGGCACGTAGATTTTTTTTTTTTCCATTGGATTAAAAAGGGCAGTGTTTCCTGAGAGTACTGAATTAATTTGCAATAAGAAATATGGAATGAGGAAATAGGAAGGGACCCTAGTGAACTCTGCTCGAGGTTACAGATTGCCTCATAAAACCTTAATCAGAGCTTCATCAACTTCCTAACTCCAGACAGGTCAACTGGTAACTGATAAAGCAAGACCTCCCTTTAACAAGTACAGAGAATTGTTTTTAAGGGTAATAAAATTTTATATGTTTATATTTGTCTTCCTTAAGTGAGTTCAAAGTCCTTTATAAACCTCAATCTCCTCCAAAAGACACAGAGAAAGATGACCTTTTCCAAAAAAATACAAAGGCACAGCAAGGCTGAGCTTTGATTAGAAAGGAAGTCATCAGCAAAGTTAGAAATCACCTTCAGGTTTCCTGACTCCTAGTTCAGTAGTCAAGTAAGAATTCTATATGGCCCTCATGACTACAGTTTACCCAGGGAATCTGGCCAAGTATTTTCTGAGAAGAGTATCTATGTTGAGACATTCTGCCACTACACATGTGTTGTAATTCACAAATGTCAAATAAGCTAGAGGTGAAGAAATTGCTGAGCACCTGGGTTCTTGTAAAACCATGAACAAGTCAGTAAATCTCACCAGTTCAAGCCCATTGAAAAAAAAAGGGCTAGTCCAAAATAATAAAAAAAAGACTATATTACAAAAGGAATAGGAAGGAAATTGTGTTATTGTTTCCAAATATACCAAGAGAAGAGGAGGTAGGAGATGGTTGAGAGTCACTAAGTGTATTTCAAATTCCAAGCACTAGGTTAGCATCTTTGCCTTCAGTATTTAGTCACCTGCAACCTCCATGTGTTATAGACATCATCATCTTCATTTTAAAGTTAAGGAAACCAAAGGCCAGAGAAGCTAAGTGATTCCCCCAAGGTCACACAGCTTAAAAGAGATGGTGACTGGGAAAATCTTATCTTCTACCACCCCATACTGTATCCCTCCTACTTATGGTAATACAAAAATTAAACTTAATTAATTCAGCAAACACAAAACCCTATCTTTGTCTACATTAATTCACCAACAGTAACACAATTATAATTAGAGTTTTATACATACTGCACAGTATAAGACCATAGACAGTCCCCAACTTATGATTCAACTTAAAATTTTTTTGACTTGATAATAGTGTGAAAGTGAGACACATTCAGTAGAAACTGCACTTAGAAGTTTGATCTTTTCCTGAGCTAGAAATACATGGGAGGATCTTCTCTAATGATGCTGAGCAGTGGCAGCTACATGATTACAAATATAAATGATGGATACAATTACAAGAATTCTGTGTCCAGACAACCATTTAGTATTCAGTAAATTACATGAGCTATTCAACTTTACTATAAAATAGGCTTTGTTTAGATGATTTTGCCCAACTTCAGAATAACACTTTAGTGCCCAGCACTAAAGTGTTCTGAGTACATTTAAAGCAGGTGACGCTCAACTCTGATGTTCAGTTGTTGTTGTCGTCATTTAGTTGCTAAGTCATGTCCAACTCTTTTGCGACCCCATGGACTATAGCCTGCCAGGCTCCTCTGTCCTGAGGAGTAAGGTTGCTGGCAAGAATATTGGAGTGGGTTGGCATTTCCTTCTTCAGGGGAACTTCCTGACCCAGGGATTGAACCAGCATCTGCACTGGCAGGAGGATTCTTTACCACTGAACCACCAGGGAAGCCAATGATATTCAGTAGGTTAGGCGTATTAAATGCATTTTCACCTTAGCGACTTTTTACAGTGGGTTTATTGGGACATAACCTCATTGCATGTCAAGGAAGATCTCTACTTGAAATATGCCTTACTTTAGGAATGTGAAATATACTCTTTGTATATGTAAAGTGTTGCAGGGGAGTCCTTGGCATTGATATACCTGTTGATTTTTGTTTGTTTTAGCCCAGGCTGTGACATAATTAGAAGAGTCAAAAATCATGAAGCATCATTTTCAATTTTATAACTGTTAGATCTTCTAAGAAATGGACAAGAATGCAAAAGAGAAAATACTAATATTATTCAAGATTATATATGAAATGTTAAAGGTGTGTTTTAAATCTGTTGTCTATCCAATGGTTCTTCATTACTGGATTAAATTGACCTACTCTCACAACACCCCTGCTGCCTGGCTTACAGCAAGCTCGGTAGGAATAAGCTTCAGTCCTTCCTTCTTTCCCTCAGTCAAACACCCTTCTCATCAAAGCTCTGGTAGGCACTTGGATACAAAGACACAAGAGTTAAGTATCGGGGTTTACCATCAAGGTTTGGAGTGGTGGTGGAGGACACAGTGGTAAATGAGTGAAAGGCAATCCGCGTGTAGTAGAAAAGTAGAGCAAGCAGGTGACGTTGGGGGCAACAGCAAGGACAATGCAGCACGTGTGATAGGAACACCTATCACACTGGGCTTCTTAAAGGCCTCCCGGAAGCAGTGACATCTACGCTGAGTTAGCAAACTGAATACGCATATACAATGAGTGTAGAAACCACAGGATGACTGAAAACCAAACAACTCAATCCAAGAGCTACAGCTAATTTAGTACCCAGTGCTCACCAAGGCAGAAGCCTGTATTTCCCATTTGTCTTCCTCAATTCAGATATTCATACTGTTTTCTCCCTTTCACAGGAGAATCTGAAGGAGTTTTTCTTACCATTAGCATCATTTTGAATCTTGACCCCAAATAATTGTCCTTGTTCTAAATAAATCCTGAGTGAACACAATAGCAGGTGTAATCTAATTGGCTCAGCTGTTTAATTATTAAGATTATGCAAAGCCAACTGCCTTCTTTATTTGACTATTGGGGGGAAAAGTGATTAGTAACTAAAATGTTTTATGTATGACCATATTTAGGGCATATTAAATCTTTTATAATTTCCCATGAATAGGCTAAAATCAAACACCTATCCTCTCCTTCACACTTTTTATACCCAGCAAATAATCCTGGAAGGCTATGTCCTATGTAGGTGACTTGCTCATCACCAAATCCCCAGCAGCATGTTGTCAACTGCCTTTAAAGTTTTTCTTCATAATTGGAAGAACCAACCAACTAGGGAACATGAGATAGAAGGGAATTGATGTTTCCTATATAATAAAGTTTAAATTACCCAAAGTTCTTCACTCTATTTAAATGATTTAAATTATTTTATATAAAATGTAGAATTAAATTTCCTTGATGTGGTTAAAATTTGTTAAATTACCAATAATTAAAGGAAGATTGATGGTAGGAGATAAGTTATCATTCTTAAAATTAATTTTGGAAAGGAAGATCTTCTTTTGTAAATAACAAGTGACCAAAGCAAGAAAATAAGATTGTCTCTTCTTATGTATATGAGCATCTCCATTCAGTAAAACAATGTTTATATCATTAAAAACCCATGTTAGTGATACTGAACCTTTTTTGTTTGTTTTTCTCATTCATTTGACGCAGGGAATAAAAAAGGACATATCCCAGATCTCCAGATCTTAGAAGTAGAAAAATAATGGCTATGTTTGGTTAAAACAGATGGACAAGAAAAATAAATTAACCCCTTTTTTATGTCACTTTTTTTTTCCACAAGCCTAAATTTCTATCTCAAAAATGGATATAGGTTAGTTGCTATATAATATGTGATGAAATTATCCTTGTTTACATAGCTGACCTAAAAATAAATTAGTAACATTTATATGATAGTTCAGAGTAGATTTATTTACCTTTTGTTAAAATTTTACAAATGCAGCTATTTGTACAACATAATATGTACAACATATTATAAATTATCAGGATTTTTGTTTGAAATGCCAAGGACCCAGATCTTAGTTTCTAATACCACTTTACAACAAAAAGAACCAGTGCTCCTTGGATAAATGGCTACTTCTAGGGCTAAGACAAGATATATATAAGATGAGCCTGGAGCATCTTATTGTTCCAGAAAGTAAAGAGATGTTAAAAACAAAACACTATGATCAGCAGATGTCAAAGACCCATAGGAGCCAATTGAGAGAGTCCCTGGTTGGCAAAGCTGAAACAATTTGAGTGACAAAATAGAATAAAGTAGTATTGGCTTATATAACCCTAAGCATAAAATAAATATCCATGAGTCATACTTATATAAGTAAATGAAGAACAAAGACAAAAATTCTATATAATTTATGTTGTTACTACCTGTAAGTAGATGGAATATAATGCACCACTCCTTAAGTGGAGCTGTTCATAGAGACATGCTTCAGAATAAAAAGAATGACTTAGCAGTGAAGAAGCCTAGCAAATCTAACTCAAGCCAGGCAATCAAGGTCAACGTCATTGGTGTTAAGTTATGTTGATAGTAGGCACCCTTGAAATGATGGGATGAGAATGACACTTCACCCCTGTGGTCTTCCTCTCCAAAACCCAGCATCTCAGTCTGATAATGAGAAAGGTGGTGGTGGTTTAGTCACTAAGTCATGTCTGACTCTTTGCAACCCCATGGACTGTAACCCACCAGGCTCCCCTGTCCATGGGATTTCCCAGGCGTGAATACTGGAGTGGGTTGCCATTTCCTTCTCCAGGGGCCCTTCCTGACCCAGCCAAGAAAAACAACAGACAAATCCCAATGGAAGGATATTCCCCAAACATCTAGTGTTCCTCAGATTAGTATTCCTCAAATTGTCAAAATTATCAGAACAAAGAAAGTCTGAGAAATGGTTATTACCAAGAGAAGTCTAAGGAGATATGATGACTAAATATAATGTAGTGTTCTGGATGCCATCTTGGAACAGAAAAAGGATATGAAGGAAAACTGGAAAAATCTAAGTAAAATTAAGTTAATAGGAATGTATCAATATTTGTTAATCATGATAGATATACTATATAATATAGGAAACTCTATTCAGGCTTTATGGGAACTCTAGGAGAGTAGATATGGGCTTTACAGTAACTCTCTGTACTGTCTTTACAATAACTCTTTAATTCTGAAACTATTTTATTTTTCTAATATGTTTAACATTACTTTTTGATAATGCTTATAAAAGAGAGATCTATTTAAAAATGTATAACCTTAAAGTTCAAAATCTAGAACGACTGAGCAGCTACTCCAAATTCACTATTTAAATACAAACATAACTAACTTATTCTTGGGTTGTTTCTTGTGCATTGATTTAGTCCATGAGACTCAGTAAACTCTGCTTTGGTGAATGACTTGGCAACTTTAAGCCCTCTGTTAAGTGAATTGAATAGTGATAATCAACTCCAATGCACTTGTCAACAAAGAACTTGCTACAAGTCATGAGACAAAGAACAAAACATCAGATAATGATGCTGACCCTCCCACAACTGGCCTGTTCCCCTTATTCTTGGCTACTCTCTTTCCATGAACCCAAGTGCCTGTGTTGGTAACTACTGGCATGCATCATTGAGACAAAGTTACTCTAGACTGTCAGAGGGGCTTCTCCAGTGACTCAGTGGATAAAGAATCCATCTGCAGTGCAAGACACAGAGGAGACATGGGTTCGATCCCTGGGTGGGCTAGATTCCCTGGAGGAAGCAATGGCAACCCACTCCAGTATTCTTGCCTGGAAAAATCCCATGGACAGATGAGCCTGGTGGGCCACAGTCCATGGGGTTGCACAGAGTCAGACATGACTAAGTACATGGCACACACAGTCAGAACCACAGTGTCTTACACCATGCAACATACTTGATTTAAGGATTACTTTGGCTGATGATACTTTTACCAATAGAAAGAATTTTAAACCTATAGTTCTAGGACAAAATCTAGATCTCCTAACTGCTCCATAATTGCCTCAGACTGACTGCTGGAATTCATCAATTAGAACTCTGAAATTCAGTGTAAAATGTGGATCCTTATGGAAAGATGCCACTTCCCATGCATTTATTGAACAATCGTTTGTTCGGTATGAACTTCATGGCAGGGCTTTTTTGTTTGTTTGTTTTTGGCATACCATGCAGCTCATGGATATTAGTTCCCTGGTCAGGGATTGAACCCATACCCTCTGCAGTGAAAGCTCAGAGTCTAACCACTGGATTTCAAGGAATTCCCATAGTGGGTGTTTTAATAGGAACTGAGTGAAAAAGACTTGTTAGTCCCTCTCTTTAATTTTAGTGTGATAAGCTCTATTATACAAATAATAATAATGTAAAGCAAAAGTCATTTTATACCATGACAGACATGATAAAGGAAATATTGTGTTCCCCAAAAAGTTTGTTTGGGTTTTTCCAAAACATCTTACAGAAAAACCAGATGGCCAACCCAATAAAATGCAAAGTAACTTGGAGCAGTTATTCTGGGGCCCTAGAGAAGTGGCCCCCACCTTTTTGGCACCAGGGACCAGTTTTGTGGAAGACCAGGGTGTGGGGGACTGTTTGGGATAAATCAAGAGCATTACATCTGTTGTGCACTTTATTCTTTGTTTCGATTATCATCACATCAGCTCCACCTCAGATCATTAGACATTATATCCCAGAGGTTGTGGAGCCCTGATTTAGAGAATGAGAATGAGACATCCAAACAAAGATCTGAGTGAAGAGCATATTCAAGACGGAGGGAAAAACAAGTGCAAACCCCCCTGAGATGGGGCCTCCCTTGACCTGGAAAGTAGAGGGATAATTGTCTGAGGTGGGCTTGCAGAAGCAGCTCTAAATTCCAAGGAGGAGCATCTAGTAGGCTAGTGAAGGTTTTGAGTACCAGACCTGATTTCTACTGGTGAAGGAACACTGGCGGCTGTATGAGAAGGGGGTCTAAGGAAGCAAGGCAGGTCGTGAAGCTACTGCAGTTGCTCCGAAAAGAGCGAGTGATATAATTTAGACCCATGGACAGAGGAGCCTCATGGGCTACAGTCCATAATGTCACACAGAGTCAGACACGACTAAAGCAACTTAGCAGACACACAACAGGAATGTAGAGGTATGGCTGGAGAGATGTGTGTGTGCTTAAGGCTAAGGGGACTGCAGATGTGTTGAGTGATGGCATAAAGAACTCCCAGGTTTTTAAGTTCACCTGGAAAAATCTAGATTAACTGGCCTGGCCTAGATTTAGAGGACTGAAGCCAATAAGAGCAGAAGAATTGATTCATTGAAGAGTACATCTAAGGTCCTCAGCTTTTGATCTCCTACCAAAGTATATTCTCTTTTCAGAGCATATTTCAAATCTCTCTGCATGGGAGAGTTGGGGTGAAATGATCTGTGTGTTATTTTGTATAATCCATGATCCAAAACTACCCAGAGCCTTTCATCATGAAGGGCATCAAGGGTGCCACCATCCCCGACATCCGCCTACCTGTCCAGCTGGACCATCTGCAGACCATATATAAATACCTCCTCATCTCCCTCTCTCCCTATCCCAGCCAACACTCAACTACAGTCAAATCCATTTGAGAAATTGTGAGTACAGACTCCAGAAGATTATTTACAATCAAAGTTGAACATGGCAACTGCAAAATTTATATATAAATTACCTATATAATATATAGGTATTTAGGTATACCTAAAGAGCTAGAACCTCCACAATTTTTTCCTAGATTCTGTCTTGTAAAATATATGCCTGTTGTCTCTTTTCTTCCTGTCTGTCCACGTTTGGTCCAGAAATTTCTTCATGAGTATCCAGTCAAAGACTAGCTCTCTTCTACTTGAGATCGAATATATTGGATCACCAGGAGCACAGAGCTTTCTGGATATGACTGGGAGTCTCAGAAAACAACAGAGAAGTGGGGTAGGGAGGAAAGGAGAGAGGAGGAGAAGAACCAGAAGATACAGAAATGGGAGACAGAAGAGTGAAAATGCCTTAAGACAGGGATTTAGGCTCATCCAGAAGAAGGCAATGGCACCCCACTCCAGTACTCTTGCCTGGAAAGTCCCATGGATGGAGGGGCCTGGTAGGCTACAGTCCATGGGGTCACTAGGAATCAGACACAACTGAGCGACTTCACTTTTCACTTTCATGCATTGGAGAAGGAAATGGCAACCCACTCCAGTGTTCTTGCCTGGAGAATCCCAGGGACGGGGGAGCCTGGTGGGCTGCCGTCTCTGGGGTCACACAGAGTCGGACACGACTGAAGCGACTTAGCAGCAGCAGGTCTCTACAAATGACCTTACTTCATTTCTTTTGTGGCTGAGTAATATTCCATTGCATATATGTATTATATCTTCTTTATTCTTTCATTGGTCATTGGACATTTATAGAGATGGACCTAGAGTCTGTTATACAGAGTGAAGCAAGTCAGAAAAAGAAAGATATTGCATACTAATGCATATATGTGTAATCTATAAAAATGGTACGGATGAACCTATTTCCAAGGCAGGAATAGAGGTGGAGACATAGAGAATGGACGTGGGACACAGGGGCGGAAGGGGAGAGTGGGACAAATTGGGGGAGTAGTCTTGACAAATATACAGCACCATGTGTGAAGTAGATGGCTGGTGGGAAGCTTCTGTGTAACACAGGGAGCTCAGCTCAGCGTCCTGTGATGACCTAAAAGGGTAGGATGGTGGGGGTGGGAGAGTTCGAGACGGAGGGGATATGTGTATACATATAGCTGATGCACTTCATTGTACACCAGAAACTAACACAACATTATAAAGCAATTGTATTTTTTAAAATGATGGGGATTTAGGAATTGTCTGAGCAGCTTTTTGTTCAAGG
The DNA here is from genome assembly GCF_055505025.1 of Bos grunniens. Lineage (NCBI taxonomy): Eukaryota > Metazoa > Chordata > Mammalia > Artiodactyla > Bovidae > Bos > Bos grunniens. Next base: position 14,249,739 of record NC_141191.1, read on the forward strand.
AGCTCTCAGAGGTATGGATTTCTCAGCTCAGAGCTCTTTCTGACTTAATTTCTGAAAGTTTTCTTCCTGTGTGATGACCATCTCTCGCAGCTTGCCTTGTTCTGTGTTTTTTCCAACATTCATGAGGCTAATCCACAGTTTGCCTTTTCCTGCTCAGCTAAGGGGCCAGCCACCTCAGCTACTGCCAGGTCTTACAGATCCAACTCATAGGTGAGCGCTGATTACCAAACAGGTATTAACATCCCAAATTTTCAACCTGGTTCCCAGGGCTTCCCTTGTGGCTCAGGCAGTCAACAATCTGCCTGCAATGTGGGAGGCCTGGGTTCAATCCCTGGGTCAGGAAGATCCCCTGGAGAAGGGAATGGCTATCCATTCCAGTTTTCTTGCGTGAGAATCCCATGGTTCCCAGGAGAATGAGAGAAATTATTTCTTGAGCTAATTTTAATCTTATGCTGATAAAGCACAAGTACCAGTTTTAGCCACAGGTTATTACTTTAACAGTATATGTTCTTTCTTAACTAAAGGCATATCGACAAGGAATGAGTAGCATAGTATTTTAGTACTTACTATAATTATATATTCTTCCTGAATAATAAAAGAACAAATATGATCATATCTTACTAAAATTCAAGTTTTAGGATGGCAGGAAAAAATGTAAGTCCAATCATTAAACTGAATATTTACACAGTTTGTGAGTGTGGTGAGAACAGAAATGAGAAAAGAGAATAGTCAATGAGGTGATTTAATTTTTCAAAATAGAGCTAATTATTTTATTACTGCCTTTTGTTCTAATTCTGATACATCAGGACACAAAATAATCTTTAAGAAATTGGCTGTTAATAACCAATTGCACAGTCATTTCTTACTATCAAGATAAAATTAAGATTATCAAGATTAAATGATATATAGCTATTCTATAATAATAAATTTGTAACTATAAATAGCCACTTTCAAGAATATTCCCTGTTTTTTTATAAATGAATTTGTGATTCATAGCTAAATAATTAAGCTAAAATGAAACCCTGACTTTACTTAGTATTTTAAAATATGGTCTTTACCATTAAAATACTTCAAAGAGATTTTTTTTCCTCCAGGATTAAAAAATAGGAACTAATATCTTATGTAACCACCTCATAATTGCCTGCATTTGGAAAGCCCATGTTGACAATCCTTCATAGAAACATTTAATCCCAGGCTAACTTACCCCTGCCACCCACCACTGGGCTGCTACCTACTGCTCCCAGTTGGTATGAGCTCAAGGAATGCAAACACCTTTCAATATTAGTTCTAGCAAAGCATTAGCAGGAATGTAAACCTCCCAGGGAAAATGCACATACTGTATTTGAAAATCAAATATAAAATGATTTTGGATAATCGGAACCACCGTAGGTTTCCATTCGGACAGATAATTGAGAATCGACTGTACTACTGTGTTCATAAGCTATGCGTCACACGTGGTCCATGGTAGGGGGGGAAGATCTCTGAAACACGAATTAAAATAAGGAAGCCAGAAGGTGCTGTGGAAACAGTGGGTCTTCATAAAGAGGAAGCCGGGGCTGAAGTTTTAAATGATATGCAGCTAGAAGCAGATGAAATTATAGCTCTCAGACACTTTATAATTCTGAAACAGAGATGTGATTGATTGCAAGGTGGCATCGCTGCTGGCAGTTTCTGGTGGCACATTTTGATGATACAGTTTCTTAGGTGAACTTCAAGTACATCAGTTAAACAGTGTGTTGCAGACACGTTGAAGGATTTTGAAGCTAATAATTGATGAGAGCTTTTGGAGCACATTATTAGGTTCGAGTCAGGAGAGATTTATTTTGTTTAATCCTAGATTCCTTGCTGTGTGTTCTGTTTATCTCATCTTATTCTGCTAGTAAACAAATATGTAAGACTTTAATGCCGACGGAGCCCCTTTATAACAATGCGTCATCCCCCAAACAAGGTTTCCCATTTGAAACCCTTTCTCTAGTCAGTGGTTTTGTTGCCACCACGTGTCTTGAAGAAGAGGGCAAACAAAACAAGGCTTCCCAAGTTTGGATTCCGTCAAGGAGAAACTGATAGGGGAAATTCAAAGAATTGTCCTTAATTAGGCAATGAAATCATCATTGACCCCAGAATCTATGATTCCTAATATTTCTAATTTAAGTTGAATATAAAAGAATTTTTTTTAATGCAGAGTTCCTATGAGCTTCATAGAAGCAGTGAATGTCAAATCGAAAGGAAATACTAAAGTGTTTTGAGACAAGGTCTAAATCCAATTCTTTCAAAAGAGTTCTTTGGGTAATGTTTTATTCTCAGTACGTGCTGAATGCTGCATATGTCATGTTTTGTTTAAATTAAAAAACATTATATCACAGCTGATTTACAATGAAAAGAATTTCAGGGTGTATAAATCATTTTCTGCTTACAGTTTCTTAATCCTGCTCTACTTATTTTTTGTATTGTGTGCATTTGAAGAAAGGATTAGCACTCTGTGTGCCTGTTATCATTCAGGGTTATTTTTCTTTTACATCAAGAAGGCCCATTGAGAAGCAGCATTATTCTTCAGAAAAAGTGCACATACGCAGTATATGGCAATGGACCAGTTCTCACTGCCTCGTCTTCAGAGTGCACACAGGGAGGCTTCACGTGTGGCCTGGTGTTACCCTGGTTGGCCTCTGACATTTCCTCTCTAGTGGCCACCACGAGGTCCCGTTGTTCTTACGTGCCGAGTGCAGGCCTGCTTCTCAGGCCGTGGTGGTGGGCACGGGTGGGCGTGTCCTCTGGGCTCTGGTCCACTCACATCGGCCCTTTCAAGCCATTCTTATCCCTCCTCTTCATAAAACTGTTGGGTTCCTTTCTCACACCCTTTGATTAGTCCAAAATGTACTATATGTGAGAACTCTGTGCACACAATACACCTGCATTGAAATTTAGCACCCTTGCAATTCATTTACTATCAAAATCATTTAGTCCATTAAGATTATTTTCCTAAAGCTGTTCTTTATAGCAGGCCCCTGCTGGTTATCCCTCCTGTACAGCACAGGGAACTCTGCTCAATGTTATGTGGCAGCCTTGATGGGAGGGGAGTATACATGGATACAGGTATACCTTTGGCTGAGTTGCTCCACTCTGCCCCTGAAGCTATTACAACATTGTTAATCAGAAATACAACATTCTAATATAAATAAAGGGTTAAAAATCAGAGGCAATATTGTAACAAATTAAATGAAGATTTCAAATTAAAAAAAAAAACTAAACAAAAATAAAAATTTTAAAAATTCTATTGAAATGGCACCTAAAGCATGTTTACATCAATATAGACAAAGGCTAGCTTCTACGCTATTTCTTTTTAATATCTCTAACTTGCATTTTGGGCTTCCCCAGGGGTCCCAGTGGTAACAAATCCACCTGCCAATGCAGCAGATGCAAGAGACTCAGGTTCAATCCCTGGGTCAGGAAGATCCCCTGGAGTAGGAAATGCTGGCTGAAAAATTCCATGCACAGAGGAGCCTGGAGGGCTAGAGTCCATGGGGTGGCAAAGAGTCGGACACGGCCGAGCACACACGAACCTGCGTTTTAGTGGGGTTTTGGTGGGTGTGAGGTGGGGTGGGTTCTGTTGCTCTCGCCACCTCTCATTGCATTTCTCCTGAACGTTCTCGGTGGCAGCAACACTCTTGGAAACGTCAGGACTCTAGACCTTAGTCGTCTGTTGGTCCTCCCTCCCCTTTGCACACTCACTGATGTACATGGTCAGTTCTCTCCCCAACGTCCTCTTCCAAATCATTCTTTTCTTTCCATTGACAACAGAGCACTTCCGTTGAAGACACTCTGTCTAACGTGCAACATCTGTAGTCTTCGTTTGAGTAGATAAAAACAAGTGCATGTTCAATCATGTGTTCCTCCTTCGTTTACGTTAAGCAGACTAACACGGTGAGATTTTGCTTTTGCTCGTTGTTCTGCTTTATTTCAGAGACAGCAATGCAGGAGACTAGAAGAGCAGAGTCTTGAGGGTGAAATGATCTGAGACTTAATTCTGATTCTCTGTTTGTTATCGACATGCTTTAGCTCAAACTCAATTTCCATAAACCTAATCGTGTTTATCTGTAAAGAGGCTGAATGAGTTTTTCAAAGGATCATTCTTTGAGTTGTGATTATTAAATAAGATCTTTTTATACTGAACACTTATCAACCGCCCAACTCAGAGATACTGCTTAATAAATGATAAATCTTATCACTAAGATTATTTTGTAGCAACAGCTCACATAACTCAACAATAAAAAAAACCAACCCAAACAAAAAATGGGCAAAAGATGTAAATAGAGTTGCCGTATGATCTAGAGATCCCACTCCTGGATGTATGTCCAGAAAAACTCTAATTCAAATAAACACATCCACACCACAAAGAAGAGCAGTTCCTGCTCGCTGCAACTAAAGTCCATGTGCAGCAACACAGACACAGGACAACCAGAAATAATAAGTAAATTTTAAAAAGTTATATGCACACCAATGTTCATTGCAGCATTATTCACAATAGCCAAGACAGGGAAGCAACCTAAGTGTCCATCAGCAGTTGAATGAATAAAGAAGATGTGGTATACACGTGCACATGCACACACTGGAATCCTACTCAGCCATAAAAAAGAACAAAATACTGTTATTGGGTTACAGTCCATGGGGTCACAAAGAGTCAAACACAACTGAGTGACTAAGCACAGCAGAGGACACAATGTCATCTGCAGCATAATGGATAGACCAGAGATTACCATAATGAGTGAAGTCAGAAAGCAAATGGCAAATACCACATGATATCATTTATAGGTAGAATCCAAAATATGATACAAATGAACTTATGTACGAACCAGAAACAGATTCGCAGAGGAAATAGACGTGGTTGCCAAGTGGGAGGGGGGAAGTTTGGATTGAGAGTTTGAGACTAGCAGATACAAATTATTATGTATATTATAGAAGGGATAAACAATAAGGTCCTACTGTATAGCACAGGGAACTATATTCAATATCCCATAAAAAGTCATTCTAGGAAAGAATATGAAAAATAATATATATGTGTGTGGGTGTGTGTGTGTGTGTGTATATATATATATATATATATATATAACAGCAGAAATTGACATGTTATAAATCAGCTATATGCCAACAAAATAAGGTTTTAAAAAAGATTCTTTTGAGGAAAGATATGTTCTGATAGTAACCCTCCCGAATTACAAATGTCTTACTATGTCTGATTCCTTTCACCCTTACCTCTTGCTAGTATAATTGTAGTATGAATAAACATATGTGGAACATTTAATTAAAAAAAAAAAAGGCACCATTATAGGTGCTGCAAAAAAATAGAACAGTTGAGAAACAAACTCTGCTTCAGGAAATTTGTAATACTGACTGAGAGTGTAAGGAGGCCTACATGCAAGTTAACAATAGCATTTATTTTAAATGCCCTTGCCTTATGATTGAAGTAAAGACAGCATGGAATCGGGACCCCAAGGAGAGTGGATCTCCATGCCAGCTGGGGAAATCATCCTGGAGCAGTGGACCTTCATGTGATTAATGGGCTGAAGGTCACACAAGAATGTTCACAAGCTTCCATCTTTCCCAAAAGTGACAATGAGAATCACCGATCTGCAGCCTCAATCTTCTTCCACAATGCACTTCCTTCTCCTCCCCTTTCCCCCACCCACCTACACAAGGCTGCTCTACTGGAGGTTACCAAATGCATCCGGCCAGTGAACGCTGATGCTGGCGACAAACCACGTAGCCTTTAGGATCCAGGATCAACCCCTGAAGAGACAAAGGACTGATGGAAATACTGCTGGGAGGAATGACCCATCCTCCTTATCTTCTCCAGCTTAAAGACAGCAATGGAGAACAGTGATGTGTTTTTGTTTTACAGATTTTTTTTAAGATGTGGACCTTTTTTTTTTTAAGTCATATTGTAGAATCTTAGCTCCCAGACCAGGGATTGAACCCACAACTCCTGCATTGGAAAGCAAAGTCCCAACCACTGGGTCTCCAGAGAAGTCCCAGGTGGTGTTTTTAATGATGATCATTATTCATGGGGCTTCCCTGGTGGCTCCGTGGTTAAGAATCTGCCTATAACGCAAGAGATGCAGGAGACACAGCTTCAATCCTTGTGTTGGGAAGATCCCCTGTAGGAGGAAATGTCAACCCACTCCAGTATTCTTGCCTGGAGAATTCCATGAACAGAGGAGGCTACAATCCCTGGGGTTGCAAAGAGCGCAGCATGACCAAACATGCACACATCATTATTAATATTATGTATTGCCTACACAAGCTTCTGGGGGCTGGGCAGGATGCATCAGTTCTTTCTCATGACTACTGCCCTCTCTCTCCTCCCGGCTCTGATTCTTTGAATACTTGTCATGTGTCACAGTGTGCTCAGCCCTTTCAAGGCCTATGGATATAGATATGTTTGTTTTAGGGGTTCTATTTTTTTCCCTAAACATAGATCATATGGTATATTCACCATTTGAATTCTTTCACTTTACTCCATACTTTAAGTTCTCACAGAGTGACTTATTCCAGGAAAACGCATAGCAGGCTTTAGGAATTGTCCCTTCCTCTTCTGGGTTTTCAGGAGCCATATTTTGTTTTAAAAAGTTAAGAGTTTAAAATTCATTATGGACTCTGTGGGAGAGGGAGAGGGTGGGAAGATTTGGGAGAATGACATTGAAACATGTAAAATATCATGTAAGAAACGAGTTGCCAGTCCAGGTTCGATGCACGATACTGGATGCTTGGGGCTAGTGCACTGGGACGACCCAGAGGGATGGTATGGGGAGGGAGGAGGAAGGAGGGTTCAGGATGGGGAACACATGTATACCTGTGGCAGATTCATTTTGATATTTGGCAAAACTAATACAATTATGTAAAGTTTAAAAATAAAATTTAAAAAAATAAAGATTAAAAAAAAATAAAAGCATAGATATGCTCTAACTAAAATTCATTACAAAATGAGTTTAATGAATCAGTGAATCTTTTTGAAATGTATTTTAATTGCAGAACAATTGCCATACACTAATTAATCCAGTTTAAAGTTTTCCCTACACTGGGTGGGCAGATTCACAAACTTAATGGTGTATCCTTGGGCAACATCATTTTGCCCTGGCTTTGTCAATCTATAAAATATGGGAGCTGGATTAGATGATCCACAAATACCTTTTCAGCACTGAATTCCTTTGATCCTGGTGCATCTAATACCCAAATGTGTTTTAAAAAAAAAAAAAAATCACACTTTTTTTTTCTTTTAACAACTTAAAGATATAATGCCTATAATGTGTCTCGTCAGCATTTCCCATGGTAACAAGAGTGCTCGGGGTTCATTTTGCACTTCTGGTTTTCCAATAAAGTGTTAGGTAACACTTGCAATTGACTAAGAAATGTGGTAACCTAAACAAAAGAGTATAGTGTATGTGAGACAGAATGTTTTAACTGAAGTCACAAAATATCATAAAGTCCATAGAAGGGCTGCAGTAACGTTTGCTAAAAACAGTTTTGTTTTTTTTCCTCTCCTTATGGGACTTGGATTATAAGAACACCAATGCCCTGAATTTAAATAATCTCCTTTAGAAGAATCTTTTAATTTATGAAGAATTTCTAATTTGATCACAGCAAACAACTAGCAGCAACTATCTGCAGCAAAATAATAATGTCTCCGTTAAAGGTGACATTGAATTGGAAATCAATTTCTATCGGGTTGGCTAAAAAATTCATTCAGGGTTTCCCATAAGATGTTACAGAAAAATCCAAACAAACTTTTGGCTAACCTAGTAACATCTCTGGATTGGAATCCTATGTCAGAGAATTACTGAAAATTCTCTACCGAAAGAACTAAATGAGAAAACACTGCAACTTCATTTTTCATTAAATTGACAATGGTGAATTGTTGACTCTAAGTTTTGTATCAGTGTGTGCAGGGCATGCTCAGACTTGTAGAGGGGTATATACTGGATACACACAGAGCAGAAGAACCTGCAAAACTTATATTAAACATACACCTTCATGCTCCCAGAAGGTTACAGAAGGAAAAAGAGAATGGCTAGTTAAGGGCAACCTGGCTCATGTCCAAGCCTTTCCTATGTTAAACACTCTGCAGTGTTTCTATAAGCAATGTCTTGCTGCTGCTGCTAAGTCGCTTCACTCGTGTCTGACTCTGTGCGACCCCATAGACGGCAGCCCACCAGGCTCCTCTGTCCCTGCGATTCTCCAGGCAAGAACACTGGGGTGGGTTGCCATTTCCTTCTCCAGTGCATGAAAATGAAAAATGAAAGTGAAGTTGCTCCGTCGTGTCTGACTCTGTGCGACCCCATGGACTGTAGCCCACCAGGCTCCTCCATCCATGGGATTTTCCAGGCAAGAATACTGGAGTGGGGTGCCATTGCCTTCTCTGATAAGCAATGTCTTGGACAAATACAAATACAGAGAGGCTTGGAGAGACTAAGTAATGGTTTCCTTATCATTCATGGTTCATGACCAGTAGTCATGGGCTTGTTTTTTCTTTTCTGTACAGCTGATTGATAATGTTTCGTTATCTTTAGATGTACAACAAAGTAAATCAGATACACACGTATACCTCCCTTAGTAAATAAGTCCATGTGTATCTGAGGTATCACCTCATACCAGTCTCAATGGCCATTTTCAAAAAATCTACAAACAATAAGTGATGGAAAAGGTGTGGGAATGTCAATTGATACAACCCCTATGGAGATCAGTATGGTGTGTCAGTCACTCAGCCTTGTCCAACTCTTACGACTCCATGGACTGTAGCTCAGCAGTCCATGGAATTCTCCAGGCAACAATACTAGAGTGGCTTGCCATTGCTTCTCCAGGGGATCTTCCCGATGCAGCAATCGAACCTGGGTCTCCTGCATTCAGGCAGATTCTTTACTAACTGAGCCACCAGGGAAGCCCAATCAGTACAGACATTCCTCTAAAAACTAAGTACAAGACTAGCCTATTATCTAGCAATCCCACTTCTGGGCATATACATGGAGAAAACCCCAAACTGGAAAACATGCATGAACCCCAAGTTCATAGCAGTGGTAGGATTTGAATTCAAGTCTATGAGACAAACATCCAGGCTCCGCCAAAAGTTCCCTATACTTTGACAATGACTATGTTTTGCACACAACATCCCTTCTCCTATAAACCTGTGAGCTCCCTCCCCAAGAGCGTTCTCAAGATTAGTGCTAATAAGCATCCCAGAATCACAAGGTTATCGGCAGAGTAACTCTCTATGGGTTGTTACTGTGAAGAGTCTTGATTGATTTTACGAGCTTTTTGAACAAAAAGGAGTGGTTTTCCTCTCCCTTCTCCCCACCAGTAACACAAAATGATAGCTTCTGTTCCCTCCCGACAGAAGCACAAACGAATTCTTAAAAGTACATACCGAGTTATCTCAACTCAATTATCCCTGGACAGGGTAAGCCTGAATTTTGTTCCTGCTCTGTCTGGAAAGCCTAACAAGAACTCCTAAGGAGGGAAAAATGCCTCTTGAGAAGCAGCACTTGTTTTTGTCACTGTCATTAATAAAGGTCTTACTTGAAATGAATGTGATACAGTTTACAGTTTACAGTATGCACTCCGGAGCTGAAGACTCCATGTGGCATGCTCGCACGACAGCGTTGAACGTGGGCTGGTGCGGAGGCCTTCCCGGAAACATGTTTTGATCCTCTTTGATCACACTAATAATACACTATGAGGCGTTGCTCTGTGGGATGTAGTTAAAGCTTATTTGAGCTTTGGAAACCACTGGCACTTTCCTGGGGGAAAATATCAGAACATTTTTATTTTTATCTGAATCACTCCAGCAAACTTCATGGAGAATAGTCTCTGTCAGTGATATAGGGCAATTGCTGTCACAAATAGTATTTGAAAAGAGATGCCCTAAATAGTCAATACACTGTGTGTGGAAATGGTGAATACAAAGACGCAGTGGTAAATGGATCAACTTCCCTTGAGCTGGAGTTGCTGATTTTTTTTTTTTTTTTACAAATTAGGATGTTAATACATATGTTTTCTATAGTCTTTCCAGAAAACATTAGAAGAAGTCTTTTAAAAATATTCAAGATGGTTTCCCTGACTCTTGGTTTAAATGCTGCGGCTGTGAATTATTTGTATGTGTCTATGTGTGTGAATGAGTGTGTGTATATAAAGAGAGCAAGAGAGAGAGCATGTATTACACGGAAAGAACTTTAATACATACCTTAAAGTGCAAAAAGAGAAATTTTATTCCTTTTGCCCAACACCAGACAGTAAATATATTCTAGCAAATATGGGAGAAAATAAGGCAAGATTTTTCTGTTTATACAAACATGCTTATGACCTGAGTCATACTAGATCTTTCAAACAGTCAAATGAGTAAAGTTGTTCTTTAACAGAAAGCTACACTTAATTTTCCCCTGGTTTAGAAGGGCATAATTAAGTATGTCAAAGAGAACAGATTAAACTATATTTCAGCGTATCATGTCGCAAGCATTTCCTGTGTCATTATTGTTAGCGGTTTCTTTCCAATACCTTTCTTGATTGTTCTGAAAGTACATGTGCCATGGAAAGCTGATTTGCTCATGATGCCAGGCTCTAATCCCTGATTCTGAGAAATCATTAGTTCCTCCCATAAGAGCTTCCTCAAAGGCACTCACCAAAGTCCTGTCGGAGCTTGTAATGATTTTCTATAAACCAAAAGCCTCTATGAGTTATTATTTTGAGAATGTGCTGTATCACAGGCTGTAGCTCTTGATTTGTATGTTTTCTGCATTCTTTGTCACTGGGGGAAAAAACAGATTTCATTATATTCTTCTCAATAGTTGAGAAGAGGAAGATTCACCATGGAAGAGATTAAGGGAGAGCAATTTTAAGAGCAGGAAAGAAAATGGCAGCAAAACCACTTCCTTAAAGCGAACTTCCAAGGTCCTGGAAGTATTTCCATATTCATATTTGGGCTTGTTTACACCCAGTCTGCTAGATCATTGGATTTCATAATTTGGGGTTTCTGTGTCTGTGTGCACGTGCGTGCACTCACACACGCACACACTCTCATATTGTTCCACTTTAGGGATCCAGGATAAGGCTGAATGAACTATGATGATCATGTTCATCCCAATTCTCCTCTCTTCCTGATGAGTGAAACTATCCTCATGTAAATCATGTGTAATTTTTGCATTACTGAGACTACTTGATTTACGACTTGAATTTATTGGTTTGGAGTCACGTGGTTTCTTTCATCTTGGAAGAGACAGGTTTTCCATGACCGGCCTTGCGACAACTAGCCTGGTATCTAGATCCAAGGTCCTGAAAATCTATAGACTTCAAGAGCACATGTAGGCTCTTCATCCTGGGAAGTTTTAATGCTGTGTTGTATTTGTTAGTTGCTCAGTCATGTCTGATTCTTTCCAGCTCCATGGACTGTAGTTCACCAGGCTCTTCTATCCATGGAATTCTCCAGGGAAGAATGCTGGAGTGGACAGCCATTCCCTTCTCTAGGGGAATCTTCCCAACCCAGGGATCAAACCTGCATCTCCTACATTGCAAGCAGATTCTTTACTGCCTGAGCCACCAGGGAACGCTGTGTCAGGCAGTATAACATATGTGTGTGTATGTATATACACACACACACACACTCTGTTCAGGTAAGGTACTAGGCTGCAACAACTCATTGGTGAATGAGATGGATCTGGATTTTGTCTCAGTGGAGTCTATAGCTCAGTGGGATTTGTCAAGTAATGAAAGAAGAAATAAATGCAGCAGGAGAAAATATCATAACCCAACTGACTGGAGTTAAATTCATGCCTTGTCTCTTCAAGTGGAACTCTTAGGCCACCCAGCAATCCTACCACATCTCCCCTTCTTAGATGACTATTTGTTATCTTCTTCAGTTTATTCCACCTTCTCCCTTTACGTTTAGCTAATGATGTGACTTCCATTTTTCATCTTTCCATCCCCTTGCCCTTGATGCAAAAAGACAGCTCATTGGAAAAGACTCTGATGCTGTGAAAGATTGAGAGCAGGAGGAGAAGGGGGCAAGAGGATGCGATGGTTGGATGGCATCACCAGCTCACTGGACATGAGTTCGAGCAAACTCCAGGAGAGAGTGAAGGACAGGGAAGCCTGGCGTGCTGCAGTCCATGGGGTCTCAAAGAGTCAGCCATGACTGAATGACTCAACAACAACAAATGCTCTTGTTGCTGCAACTATGTAGAAACCCAAAACAGTCTGTATTTGGGAGGAGAGGAAGTGCAGGCACATCCTGAAGCCAGCCCAGGATAAGGACAAGTACAGGCTTAAAATTGGATAGATATTTGGACTTAACATAATAATCAGAGTAGAGTAAAATCCAAAGCATTCTAATATGGAATTTTATTATCTAAGGGTCACCTGAAAAGATCTGGGGATTTGCCTGCTATGTTGATTGTGTAATGGGGGATGAGAAAAGGGACACAGTAAATTTCATGCAGAGGGCTGAGAAAGAATAAACTTGTTTCTTGCTTCTAACTAAGTTGAGTTTCTTCTGTAATGGTCTATATTGCCATGAACAATTCCATGCATAATAGTAATTTGAAGCCACAGCATTCAAAGAAAAATAAAAGGAATTTAAATTGGAAAAGAAGTAAAATATCACTGAAGATGACATGATACTATACATAGAAAATCCTAAAGATGCTACTGGGGAACTACTAGAGCTCATCAATGAATTGGGTAAAGCTTCAGAGTCGGACAAGACTGAAGCGACAAAGCAGCAGCAGCAGCAGCAGGATATAAATACACAGAAATCTGTTGCATTCCTATATACTAACAAAATCAGAAGGAAGTTAAGGAAACAATCTCATTTACCATCACATTAGAAAAATAAAATCACCAGGAATAAACCTATGTAAGGAGGCAAAAGAACTGTACTCCAAAAACTATAAGATGGAATATAAGAAATTGAAGACACAAAAAAATGTGGTCATGGATTGGAAGAATCGATTGTAAAAATTACCATACTACCGAAGAAAATCTACAGAGTCAATGTAATCCCTATAAAATTACCAATGACATTTTTCACAGAGCTGAAACAAAGCATTTTAAAACTTCTATGGAAACACAAAAGACACTAAATACCCAAAATAATCTTGAGAAGAATGAAGCCAGAGAAGCCATGTTCTTTGGCTTTAGGCTACAGTGCAAAGCTGTAAAGTAAAGCAGATTACTACAAAGCTACAGTAATCAAAAGAGCACAATAATGGACATAAACAGATTGTAGATCAGTGGAACAGAATAGAGAACTCAGAAATAAACTCACACATTTAGACTCAGTTAATCTATGATGAAGGAAAAGTATACAATGGAGAAAAGACAGTCTCTTCAATATGTACTGCTGGGAAAACTGGATAGCGACAAGCAAAAGAATGAAATTAGACCATTATCTAACAGTGTATACAAAAATCAAAAAATAAACTTGAAATGGATTAAAGAATTAAATTTAAGAAGAGATCATGTAAAACAGGTATAGGAAAATATAGGCAGTACACTCTTTGACATAAATGGCAGCAATATTTTTTGGCTTTATCTCCTAAAGTAATAGAAACAAAAGCAAAAATAGACAAATGGGACCTAGTAAAACTTGAACACTTTTATACAGCAAAGGAAACCATAATCAAAAAAAAAAAAAAAAAGCAATCTACAGGATTGGAGAAAAGATTTGCAAACAATATGTACAGGGAATAATTTCCAAAATATACAAATGGCTCATATGGCTTAATAGAAAAAAAAATTAATAGGCTGAAGACCTAAATAGATATTTCTCCAAAGAAGACATACAGATGAGCAACAGGCAGGTTAAAAGATGTTCAATATCAGATCAGTATCACTAATTATAGAGAAATGCAAATCAAAACTTCAATTAAGTGACCTTACACCTGCCAGAATGTCCATCATCAAAAAGTGTACAAATAAATGCTGAGAAGGTTTGAAGAAATGGGAACCTTCCTACACTGTTAGTGGAAATGTAAATTGGTACAGCCACCAAGGAGAACAGTATGGAGAGTCCTTAAAAAACTAAATATAGAGTTACCATAGGATTCAGCAATCCCATTCCTGGGCATAGATCCAGAAAGAAGAAAATTCTAGTTCACAAAGATACATGCATCCCAATATTCATAGCAGCATCATTTACAATAACTAAGACATGGAAGCAACCTAAATGTCTGTTTGACACATGAACGAATATGTCATATATATATATATAGTGTGTGTGTGTGTATATATATATAGATAGATAGATAGATAAATCACATGTATGCACACAACGGAATATTCAGTTCAGTTCAGTCACTCAGTCGTGTCCAACTCTTTCCAACCCCATGAACCACAGCACGCCAGGCCCCCCCGTCCATCACCAACTCCCGGAGTTTACTCAAACTCATGTCCATTGAGTTGGTGATGCCATAAAAGAGAATGAAATAATGCCACTTGCAGCACCATGGATGGATTAAGAGATTATCATACCAAGTGAAGGCAGAGAAAGACAAATATCATATGATATCGCTTATATGTGGAATCTTAAAAAATGATGCAAATGACCTTATTTACAAAACAGAAACAAACCCACAGACATAAAAAACAAGCTTATGGTTACGAAAGGGGGAAGGGGGAGGAATAAACTAGGAATTTAGGATTACAGATACATACTACTATATACAAAATAAATAAATAAGAATTTATTATATAGATAAGGAACTATATTCAATATTTTATAATAAAATGCAATGGAAAAAGATCTGAAAACATATATACATATACACACACATATATATATAAAATTGAGTCACTGCTTTACACCTGAAATACTGAAAAATCAATATTACAATGAAAAAGGATGTGGTACATCCAATAATTGATGGTAAAAAATATCGAACACTTCAGTATACTTTCAGATTTAACCTTCAGCTATACAATTTCAGTTGGGAGGGGAAAAAAAAAGAAAAAGAGCAACAGTCCCTTTCAGTCCAGTTCCTACTAAAATCTGAGGGAAGGTTCCTCAATTTCAGAAGATGGAAAAGCTGGGATGGGACCCAATTCTGACCTTGGGCCTCAGTCTCTCTCACTCATCATCACAGCTTCACCTTACTGATTGCACAGAGACCTAGGGATTTAGGGTGGGTTGAAATTGAATATTATGTAAGTCTAAACCACCACCCTTACAGAAATAGTACTCAGTCATGAAAGGTACATTGTTGAATCTGGCAACACCCAAAATTCCCACTAAATTCCAGATTAGGAGGAACCTTTGCATGAACTTTCATTGCCTGTGAACTGCAGGGTCATAGAATTTCTCTAAATACAAATGAAGAAACTGAGGTACAAAACAATCATCCTAGTTGCTAAAATCACAGACCTCAGTAGCAGACTCCATGTAGATTCCACCCTTCATGACTATCAGTGAACCCAAACTCCTCTCAGTGACTTGGTTTTTTTTTTAAATGCTGCCCAGTTGGCTTTAAACACTATCACAACCCTCTTCAGTATGCTATGGTAAGCCCTTTTGCTTCAAGCACGCATACTTCTTTTTGCTCAGATCATGAACAACATAGCACCTTAGCTACACTATCCTCCAACCCATAAGGTTAAAGATCAAAGAACCTATAACAGACCCGAGACCCATAGGCTCCTGTGAGGATAGGATTCCTTCTACGATAAACACAATAGGAACTATCTTTGGATTAAGCACTTACAATTTGAGTCCTCTGTTAGACCCTGGACACGCATTTTCATTTGTCTAGGAAGAACCTCTGAAGATAAAGTTACTCAGTGTCATGCAAACCCACCTTGAAATCTAGAACTTGTGTTCTTTTATGGCACCATTTATTAAAAAGGACCTGTCCAACTGGGTGCCAGGTCAATGGAGCTGTCTCCTCCTTTGGGGGCTGTAGCCCTATCCTGGGTGTAGACAGTCTGAGGCTCCGACACTCTGTGTGTCTTATTGGCCCCCTCTCTGCAGTGGTTGGACCTGACCTATGGAATCAGTCATTGGCCCAGACCTGCCCCTTCAGGGATGGTTTCTGGCAGCAAGACCACTCACTGGTCACCGTCCAGAGCAGCACTACTGGCCACCCATCTCAGACGCTCTGGGGTGGAGTCAGCTCACCCAGCCTGAAGCACCTGCAGCTCCTTCTCCATCATAAATGCTGAGAGAGTTGTTTGGAGTCACCTCCTGTCAGCCAGCAGTGCACTGAGTGCCTCAAACTGATGGCTGAACTTGAGTGGTTCTCATCCAACCTGCACCCTCAGGCTGCCTATCATCCAAGCCCATATCAGATCATGACCAAAAGCAAAATGAAATGTTCCTGTGATGTGTTAACACAGTTGAAAAGGCCTCACGCAAGAGTTTTCCCAAGAAATAACCAATGTGAAATGTTCACAGAGAGACGCTGTGTCCTGCAGCATCCTGGGTGGTTGGTCAGAGTTCACACTGTCAGAGGGAAATGCACCCAACTCACCTAACATTTACATCATCGGCAATAAAGGAGTTGGGAAAAGTAGTGATTCAGAATGTGGAGCATCTCAAGAGGCAGCAGTTCATCCCAGAGTCGTGACTTCACACATCAGTTCTTTACAACGTGCGTTGTACATTACACAATGTACAGTGTCCAGTGGACTGGACAGTCAGATGGTCTCATGTTACAATGTGGACTCGAACTCAGTCCATCTGAAGTGGGGCCAGAGGCTCTGCACTTCTAACTAGCTCCCCCAACATGCTGAAAGCCACTGGTCCTAGAATATTCTGCAGAGCAAGCCCATAGACCTCCCAACACAGGTTTAAACAGGAAAAAATATAGTTGACTTACTTGGATCTACATCATGCATGTAGGTGGCATTAGAACCTTCCAGTCAAGTTGTTCCACACCTCATTTGAAATGTAAACCTTCATAGATGAAAAACACCAAGCCAGAAGTGTCAGAGCATGAGAAAGAAGGAGCCTGGGGTTGAGGACTCTGAAAACATGTTTGGAAAATAAGAGAGTTAAAGAAAGGGCAGCAGTCATAGAAATAGCAACAATGTTGTTCAAATGAATAAATAACTCATGTGGCAAACCAGAGAAGAAGGCAGTCTAGGATATCTGAAGTCTGTCCCAGGAGTACCAGACCCAGGACACTAGACTCACTGGCCCAGAAAAGGTAAGCTGCAAAGTCTGAACAACAAATAACAGAACCAAATCATTGCAAATCTGTAAAAATGCCAGTGTAAAGATAGGCTCACAGATGTCCAGAAGGCAACCAGGCAGATTCCCAGTTGTGGGAAGGGAACTTACCTGCTCATCTTCAGCCTCCGGAAAGCACTGAGCAAGGGAATCGAATGTCCTAGTTCCAGAGAAACCAGCATGTCCAGCAAGGACTCCAGGAAGGGATGAAGGGAGGGAGCTGGAAAACAGAGCAAAGGCTCAGTTCTGTTACCCACATAAAACCCGCCATAAAGTTAGGCTGCTCGGAACCTCTGAGAGGCCTGTATTCCTTCCTACCTGCATGGGGGTGTTAGCTACCTGTGTGAGTTAAGAGGCTCTAGCTGTGAAAACTGGCAAAGAGTATGAGGGCCAGGGCACACTGGTCAAGGCCCTAGTGAGATCTCAAAGTGAGATCCCAGATCAGCAGTATCAGCCTCATCAGGGAGTCTCTTGTGCATGAGTGCTAAGTTACTTCTGTTGCGTGTGGCTCTGTGTGACTCTGTGGACTGTAGCCCACCAGGCTCCTCTGCCCATGGGATTCTCGAGGCAAGAACACTGGAGTAGGTTGCCATGCCCTCCTCCAGGGGATCTCCCTGGCCCAGGGATCAAACCCAGGTGGGAGTCTCTGAGGAAATGTAAATTTCTCAGCCCTGCTCCAAACCTACCAATGAGAAACTGTGGGGGTGGGGCCTGTAGCTTGCAGTCCTAGGAGACCTCCCTGTGATTCTGATGAATGCTCAGTGGAGCCTATTGAAAGCAGGGTGGAGAAACAAGGCCAGGTGTGGCAAAGGACATGCAGTGTAAGTGGCCTTGATAGTGATTTTTACTGTAAAGCTCTTAGAGGAAAACATAGGCAATATGCTCCTTGATGTAAATCAAAGCAAGATCTTTTTCAATCCACCTCCTAGATTAATAAAAATAAAAGCCAAAAATAAACAAAAGGGGCCAAATTAACCTTACAAGCTTTTGCACAGCAAGGGAAGCCATAAACAAAAAGACGGCCCTCAGAATGGGAGAAGATATTTGCAAATGAAGCAACTGACAAAGGATTAATCTCTGAAATATACCAACAGCTCATGCAGCTGATATCAAAAAGCGAACAACAGAATCAGAAAAATGGACAGAAGATCTAAATAGATATTTATCCAAAGAATGTCTACAGATGGCTAAAAAGCACATAAAAAGGTGCTCAACATCACTCCTTATTACAGAAATGTAAAGCAATACTACAAAGAGGTATCGTTCACACCAGTCAGAATCAGTTGAGTTCAGTTCAGTCACTCAGTCGTGTCCGACTCTTTGTGACCCCATGAATTGCAGCACGCCAGGCATTCCTGTCCATCACCATCTCCCAGAGTTCACCCAGACTCACGTCCATCCAATCAGTGATGCCATCCAGCCATCTCATCCTCTGTCGTCCCCTTCTCCTCCTGCCCCCAATGCCTCCCAGCATCAGAGTCTTTTCCAATGAGTCAACTCTTCACATGAGGTGGCCAAAGTACTGAAGTTTCAGCTTTAGCATCATTCCTTCCAAAGAAATCCCAGGGCTGATCTCCTTCAGAATAGACTGGTTGAATCTCCTTGCAGTCCAAGGGACTCTCAAGAGTCTTCTCCAACACCACAATTCAAAAGCATCAATTCTTCGGCGCTCAGCTTTCTTCACAGTCCAACTCTCATATCCATATGTGACTAATGGAAAAACAATAGCCTTGACTAGACGAACCTTTGTTGGCAAAGTAATGCCTCTGCTTTTCAATATGCTATCTAGGTCGGTCATAACTTTCCTTCCAAGGAGTAAGCATCTTTTAATTTCATGGCTGCAGTCACCATCTGCAGTGATTTTGGAGCCCAAAAAAATAAAGTCTGACACTGTTTCCACTGTTTCCCCATCTATTTCCCATGAAGTGATGGGACCAGATGCCATGATTTTCATTTTCTGAATGTTGAACTTTAAGCCAACTTTTTCACTCTCCACTTTCACTTTCATCAAGAGGCTTTTGAGTTCCTCTTCACTTTCTGCCATAAGGGTGGTGTCATCTGCATAGCTGAGGTTATTGATATTTCTCCCAGCAATCTTGATTCCAGCTTGTGTTTCTTCCAGTCCATCGTTTCTCATGATGTACTCTGCATATAAGTTAAATAAGCAGGGTGACAATATACAGCCTTGACGTACTCCTTTTCCTATTTGGAACCAGTCTGTTGTTCCATGTCGAGGTGTAACTGTTGCTTCCTGACCTGCATACAGATTTCTCAAGAGGCACGTCAGGTGGTCTGGTATTCCCGTCTCTTTCAGAATTTTCCACAGTTTATTGTGATCCACACAGTCAAAGGCTTTGGCATAGTCAATAAAGCAGAAATAGATGTTTTTCTGGAACTCTCTTGCTTTTTCTATGATCCAGAAGATGTTGGCAATTTGATCTCTGGTTCCCCTGCCTTTTCTAAATCCAGCTTGAACATCTGGAAGTTCATGGTTCACATATTGCTGAAGCCTGGCTTGGAGAATTTTGAGCATTACTTTACTAGCGTGTGAGATGAGTGCAATTGTGCGGTAGTTTGAGCATTCTTTGGCATTGCCTTTCTTTGGGATTGGAATGAAAACTGACCTTTTCCAGTCCTGTGGCCACTGCTGAGTTTTCCAAATGTGCTGGCATATTGAGTGCAGCACTTTCACAGCATCATCTTTCAGGATTTGGAATAGCTCAACTGGAATTCCATCCCCTCCACTAGCTTTGTTCATAGTGATGCTTTCTAAGTCCCACTTGACTTCACATTCCAGGATGTCTGGCTCTAGGTTAGTGATCACACCATTGTGATTATCTGGGTCATGAAGATCTTTTTTGTACAATCTTCTGTGTATTCTTGCCACCTCTTCTTAATATCTTCTGCTTCTGTTAGGTCCATACAATTTCTGTCCTTTATCGAGCTCATCTTTGCATGAAATGTTCCTTTGGTATCTCTAATTTTCTTGAAGAGATCCCTAGTCTTTCCCATTCTGTTGTTTTCCTCTATTTCTTTGCATTGATCGCTGAAGAAGGCTTTCTTATCTCTTCTTGCTATTCTTTGGAACTCTGCATTCAGATGCTTATATCTTTCATTTTCTCCTCTGCTTTTGGCTTTTCTTCTTTTCACAGCTATTTGTAAGGCCTCCCCAGACAGCCATTTTGCTTTTTTGCATTTCTTTTCCATGGGGATGGTCTTGATCCCTGTCTCCTGTACAGTGTCATGAACCTCATTCCATAGTTCATCAGGCACTCTATCTATCAGATCTAGGCCCTTAAATCTATTTCTCACTTCCACTGTATAATCATAAGGGATTTGATTTAGGTCATACCTGAATGGTCTAGTGGTTTTCCCTACTTTCTTCAATTTAAGTCTGAATTTGGCAATAAGGAGTTCATGGTCTGAGCCACAGTCAGCTCCTGGTCTTGTTTTTGCTGACTGTATAGAGCTTCTCCATCTTTGGCTGCAAAGAATATAATCAATCTGATTTCGGTGCTGACCATCTGGTGATGTCCATGTGTAGAGTCTTCTCTTGTGTTGTTGGAAGAGGGTGTTTGCTATGACCAGTGCATTTTCTTGGCAAAACTCTATTAGTCTTTGCCCTGCTTCATTCTGTATTCCAAGGCCAAATTTGCCTGTTACTCCAAGAGTTTCTTGACTTCCTACTTTTGCATTCCAGTCCCCTATAATGAAAAGGACGTCTTTTTTGGGTGTTAGTTCTAAAAGGTCTTGTAGGTCTTCATAGAACCGTTCAACTTCAGCTTCTTCAGCGTTACTGGTTGGGGCATAGACTTGGATTACTGTGATATTGAATGGTTTGCCTTGGAAATGACCAGAGATCATTCTGTCATTTTTGAGATTGCATCCAAATACTGCATTTCAGACTCTTATGTTGACCATGATGGCTACTCCATTTTTTCTAAGGGATTTCTTCCTGCAGTAGTAGATATAATGGTAATCTGAGTTAAATTCACCCCTTCCAGTCCATTTTAGTTCGCTGATTCCTAGAATGTTGACATTCAATCTTGCCATCTCTTGTTTGACCACTTCCAATTTGCCTTGATTCATGGACCTGACATTCCAGGTTCCTATGCAATATTGCTCTTTACAGCATGGGACCTTGCTTCTATCACCAGTCACATCCACAACTGGGTATTCTTTTTGCTTTGGCTCAATCCCTTCATTCTTTCTGGAGTTATTTCTCCACTGATCTCCAGTAGCATATTGGGCACCTACTGACCTGGGGAGTTTCTCTTTCAGTATCCTATCATTTTGCCTTTTCATACTGTTCATGAGGTTCAAGGCAAGAATACTGAAGTGGTTTGCCATTCCGTTCTCCAGTGGACCACAATCTGTCAGCCCTCTCCACCATGACCCTCCCGTCTTGGGTGGCCTCTTGGGCATGGCTTAGTTTCATTGAGTTAGACAAGGCTAACTCAGTGATGGCCAGTCAGAATGGCCATCATCAAAAAGTCTATAAACAATAAATGCTGGAGAGGGTGCGGAAAAAGGGGAACTCTCTTACACTATCTATGGGAATGAAAACTAGTACAGCCACTATGGAGAAGCATACAGAGGTGCCTTTAAAAAGAAAATTAAAACTGCCCTTTGACCCAGAAATCCTCTGCTAAGCATATATCTAGAGAAAACCATAATTAGAAAAAGTACATGTGCCCCAACATTCATGGAAGCACAATTTTTTCAGTTGGCACCAAAATTTGGTTTTTCCATCACATGTTACAGAAAAATCCCAATGTACTTTTTGCCCAGTGTACTGTAGCCAGGACATGAGAGCAACCTAAATGTCCATCAACAGAGGAAAGATAAAGATAAAAATATGGTACATATGTTCAGTGGAATATTACTCAGCCATAGATGATGAACTAATGTCATTTGTAGCAACAGAGATGGACCTAGAGATTTTCAAATTGAGCAAAGTAAGTCAGACACAGAGACATGTCTTATGATATCCCTTATACATGGATTCTAAAAATTGTACAAATGCATTTGTTTACAAAACTGAAATAGAGTTACAGACTTGGAAAACAAGTTTATGGTTCTCAGGAGATAAGGTGGGGAGGAATAAATTGGAAGATTGGAATTAACACATATATACTTCTAAATAGAGCTTCCCTGATGGCTCAGCTGGTAAAGAATCCACCTGCAATGATGGAGACCTGGGTTCGATCCCTGGGTTGGGAAGATCCCCTGGAGAAGAAAAAGGCTACCCACCCATTCCAGTATTCTGGCTTGGAGAATTCCATGGACTATACAGTCCATGGGGTCGCAAGAGTTGGACATAACTGAGTGACTTTCACCTCACTTCACTTCACACTACTATATATAAAATTGGTAACTAACAAGGACCTACTGTATAGCACAGAGATCTCTATTCAATACTCTGTAAAGACTTACATGGGGGAAAAAAAAAACAACTAAAAAAGAGTGGATATATGTGTAACTGATTCACTTTGCTATACACCTGAAATTAACACAGCATTGTAAATCAAATATGCCCCAACATTTTTTTTTAAATAAAGAGCTAGTAAAGACTAAAGACTGTTTACAAGGAGAAGAAAATCCAGTAGAGATAATATAAAATAATAATTTAAAAAATGTTGGGCAATGATCTCCATGATAGAATTTTATCAGTGTTGAGGAATCATCAAGCCACGTGAAGAACAAGAATGACTTGATGCTGATAATGAGAGACATCATGAGAACCAAGAGGGGTCAGCTCACACCATGTGCCTGCAACGTCTCTGAGGAGATATTTTTAAGAAACTCAACACAAATAAGTGCTGTGCTTGGGAAGAGATCTTTTCCAAGGGGAAAATCAAACTTGAGAAAAACACGGTGTCTAATGGGACCTGTTTGACAAAAATATTGAGAAAGAATTGTTTTAAATTTAAAAACAAGTGTAAGATATGAAACCCCCCAAAACACGCAGGAGTGTTAGTGACAATCGCAACTGGTTCTATTGTGCTCTGCTTCATTGTTCTTCACAGCTACTGCATTTTTAAACAAATTAAACATTTGTGGCAAAGCTGCGTTGAGCAAGTCTGTTGGCACCATTTTTTCCAACAGCATTTGCTCATTTTCTATCTCTGTGTCACATTTGGTAATACTCACACTTTCAAGTTTTTCATTATGATGGTATTTGTTATGGTGATTAGTGGTCTTTAATGTTACTATTGCACAAAAGATAGCTACTTGCTGAAGACGCAGATGTTGGTCAGCATTTTTCAGCAATAAAGTAGTTTTTATTAAATTTATATAATATTATATAAGTTACCAGTGCACAATGTAGTGATTCAAATTTCAAGGTTATATTCCATTTACAGGTATTATAAAACATTGGCTGTATTTCCCATGCTTTATAATATATCCTTGTAACTGATTTTATACCTAATGTTTTGTCCCCTCCTTCCCTCTCCCCACTGATAGCCATGAGGTGGTTCTCTATATCTGTTAGTTGGCTTCTTTTTTTATTATATTCCCTAGTTGGTTGTATTTTTTAGACTCCACAAGTAAATGATATCATACAGTATTTATCTCTGTCTGACATTTCACTAAGCTTAGTGGGTATGGAATATAGATTTAATTGGAGTATAATTGCTTTACGATCTTATATTAGTTTCGGCTGCACAATGAAGTGAACCAGCTGTATGTACATACATAGACCGCTCCCTTTTGTGCCTCCCTCCCACCTCCCCACCATCCCACCCCTCGAAGGTCAGCACAGAGCCCAAGCTGAGCTCCCTGTCTATACAGTAGCTTCCCACTAGCTAGCTATTTCACACATGGCTGTAAACATATGTCAATGCTACTCTCCCAACTCATCCTACCCTCCCCTGCCCCGCTGTGTCTGCAAGTCCATTCTCTCTGTGTGTCTCTATCCTTGCCCTGCAAAAATGTTCATCTGTACCATTTTTTTTAGATTTCACATATATGTATTAATATACAATATTTGTTTTTGCCTTTCTGACTTACTTCACTTTACATGACAGATTCTAGGTCCATCCACATCGCCACAAGTGACCCAGTTTTGTTCCTTTTTATGGCTGAGGAATATTGTATTATACATATGTATCATATTTTAGTTTTCAATGCAGGCATATACATTGTTTTTTAGACATAATGCTAGTGCACACTTAATATACTACAGTCCAATGTAACAGCTCTATGAAGACCTACATGACCTTCAAGAACTAACACCCAAAAAAGATATCCTTTTCATCACAGGGGACTGGAATGCAAAAGTAGGACATCAAGTGATACCTGGAATAACAGGCACATTTGGCCTTGGAGTACGGAATGAAGCAGGTCAAAGGCCAATGGAGTTTTGTCAACAGAACACACTGGTCATAGCAAACACCCTCTTCCAACAACACAAGAAAAGACTCTACACAAGGACATCGCCAGATGGTCAATCAATACTGAAATCAGATTGATTATATTCTTTGCAGCCAAAGATGGAGAAGCTCTATACAGTCAGCAAAAACAAGACCAGGAGCCGACTGTGGCTCAGATCATGAACTCCTTATTGCCAAATTCAGACTTAAATTGAAGAAGGTAGGGAAAACCACTAGACCATTCAGGTATGACCTTAAAAAATTCCTTACAATTAAAAATGGAAGTGACAAATAGGTTCAAGGGATTAGATCTGACAGACGGAGTGCTTGAAGAACTATAGACAGAGGTTCATAACATTGCACAGGAGGCAGTGATCAAGACCATCCCCAAGAAAAAGAAATGCAAAAGGCAAAATGGTTGTGTGAGGAGGCCTTACAAATAGCTGAGAAAAGAAGAGAAGCAAAAGGCAAAGGAGAAAAGGAAAGATATACCCCTCTGAATGCAGAGTTCCAAAGAATTGAAAGGAAAGAAAAGAAAGCCTTTCTCAGTGATCAATATATGCACTAGGAAACCTAAAGATTTCTACGACTCACATTTATTGAGACGTTGCTTTCTTTGGCTGGTCTGGAACCAAATCCACAAAAACGCCGAGGTCTCCCTGTATACTAATTGTTTCAACCAGTATGAGCTGGACATCTGCTCTATTCAGACACTGAGGATGCAAGCCAAGTACAGCAATCTCTTCCAAAATACTTGCAGTCTAGCGAGCAGAGTGGGACAGAGAAGATGCCAGTGCATTCAGTTGACAGAACCGGACTAGAAGTTCACCCAAGGAGCTCTGGGAGCATAGGGTGTACAAAAAGGGCCAAACAACTCTCTTCAAAAGGGAGTAACACTTGGTTGATGCTGAAGAACTATCCACCGAAAGAATATCTAGCAGAGGGAATGAAGTGTGTGCGAAGATGTGGCAGCAGGAAAGGTCATCTGGGAAAAGCTGGAGACTTGGAGCGGCTGCAGGGAGAGGGTGTGAGGCCGAAGGACTGGTGGGCACTCATGGGCAGGTGTTCACGCCAGCCAGGCCCTGAAAGCAGGCTGAATATCCATCTGCATATCAGCTGATAAGGAGGATGCACTACATGTATGCACACACACAGGAGCACACACACACACACGCACACACACACACACACACACAGTGGAATATTACTCAGCCCAAACAAGTGAAATGAGGATGTTTACAGGAACACAGATGGACCTACAAGATTATCATACTAAGTGAAATAAGCCAGACAGAAAGGCCAACATCATAAATTGCTTGCATGTGGAATCTGAAAAAGAAAGTGCAAATGGTCTTATTTACAAAGCAGACATAAATCCATGGATAGAGAAAACAAACTTATGGTTACTAAAGAGGAAAAGGGTGAAAGGGATAAATTAGGAGTTTGGGATTTACATATATGCTATACATAAAATAGACAAACTGCAAGGACCTACTTTACAGCACACGGAACTATAGTCAATATTTTGTCATAATTTGTCAGGGGAAATAATCTGAGAAATTATTAGTGTGTATATGTATTAGTGTGTATATGTATTAGTGTGTATATGCATAGTGTGTATTAGTGTGTATATGTATATATTAATATATATATATATAATATGAGTGAATTACTGTGCTGTACACACATTGTAAATCAACTATACTTCAATAAAAAATAATTTGATTAGTCAGAGAAAAAGTATAATATTATTTTTGAAGACAGCATAAACAGGAGAATCTAGTCCATCCGGAACCTGATATATTTTCCCTAAAATTAAAAAATACTAAACTATGCCTTGATAACTATAGTCCCAAACTAGATATTACAGCATTATCAGTGTCTACTCTCTGTTTCTCTCAGTGAATATCTCATTCTTCTACTAATCTAATCTTCCGGACTTTTTGAAAGCCATATCTCAATAGGAGAATGTTTGATGTACAATAATGAATGTCAGGGGGTTTTTTTGTTTGTTTCTTTTAATGTAAGTGTTCTTAATGAATAAGTGTTCTTATAGAAGTTAACAACTTGTTGAATAGTCGCTTTGAAGTATCAGTCTGTATGAATACACGTAGTCTTTAAGAAAAAAGATCTACATAGGTAGTCTAGCTCTAAGAACTTCATACCCTTGTATCGTTATCTGTTATAAAATTTATTTATTTGAATCATCTCTACATTTGTTGTTTACCTTAGCCAGATTAAATGTCATCACTTGAAATTGCTAAAACGCAATGTAACTAGCAGTATTTTTTTTATCACTTTACATGGCAAAATGTTTTCTTAAAGTATGAGTCTTTTCTAGCACATTAGCTTTTATTAGTAATAACAGTAATAAGCATTAGCACTTATTGAATGATTTCAACATGACAAGCAGAGCAAGTGCTTTAAATGCGTTGCCACATTTAATCCTCATAACCATGAAGCAGGTGCTATAATTTTGCTCACTTTATAGATGAGAAAATTAAGAGTTGTTGAGGTTTGGAAACTGGATGAAGGTCATTTAGCTAGTAAGTGTTTGAGCTCAGATACCAATCACACGCTGTCTCGTTCCAGAATACATTATCTTCGCCCCAAATTAGTTGCTTCTCTTTCTAAGTGGACACAAAAGTGCTCTCCTTGAGATTCTGCTTCAACTGTCGTAATTCCTGTGATCAGTTTGTTTAAGGTATAATCAGTATAGAGAAATTTGAAATCAAATTTAAATAACTAGCAACCGTATTTAATTAATAAAACAGAATGATTCACTGTGAGTCAATGTATTTAGTTTCATATAGAAAGTGACCTCTATTTGTCACCTGACCTTTTCCTTGTGTATCAGCTGGGTTAATCTAGCTTTGTAACAGACATCCCTAACACCTTCTCAATGTGAGGAAAATTCCCTCCTCCCCGTCTTGAGTTCCTGTGGCTGGACTAACAAGAAAACAGACACAAGATAGAGTAACACGAGAGAAAGAAACAAATTTTAATTTGCACACATGGAGTTTTCATAGAAATGGGACCTAAGGAGTGGCCAAGGTAGGGAGCTTTTATCCTCTTTAGACAAAGAAACAGCAAATTTATAAGGAACTGACAAGACAAAGAAGCTTAGATGTTGGATGCTTGATTAGCAAAGGATCTAAATAGAGTTTGGGGTTGGGGGAATAAATGAAAGAAGTCACAAGATGTGTTTATATAGATTTCTTAGCCTGAATTCACCATCTTCGGTGATAAGGGTATCCCTCTCCCTTCATATAGGAGTGTACCTTTCACATGCGAGAAAGGAGTCAGGAGTACAGAAACGAGGTTCAGAGTGTTTCTGAACCTCTTCTTTGGCCATATCTTAAGTAACTTTAATTAAAAATCATCGATATGCCATTGTGGTATATTTAAGGGCAGTCGTTCCTGAGCCCTAAAAATTCCAGTGGCTAAACATGCAGTCCATGGGGTTGCAAAGAGTCAGACACGACTGACCGACTGAACTGAAACATAAAGGTTAGTTCTAGTTCAGGTCCAATGCAAATCAGTGCATTCTCTGTTCCATGAGTTAGTAGATGCTCGCTACCCCTGTTTGTGTGTCTGCCATCTCATAAGCCCTTGGAATCCTCCCCTGTGTCCTATGGCATTTGGCTAGATATTGAATGAAAGAAAGAATGTGGAGAGTCAGGTTGGAAGAGATCCAGAATTGGCATACATCACTTTCATCCACATACTACTGGCCGGAATTCAGATCTAAGCACATAACAGGTAGTGTAGTTTGGCAGTGAGGCTGGCAGAAAGATCATGGACATTAGTGAATAATTAGCCAACCAGTGCCAGGCATGCCTTTATGGACCTTAAGGTATACTGACTGACAAATTCAGAAAGTATTCAGATTTTCACGTGTTTACTCTTACCTTAGGGATGATTTCAGCCTCTAAGTCTGTGATCCATATTGTCAGTAGTTCAGCTGATGATAATTAAATAGTGCTTTATACATTTATTTTTATTTTCTTCCTTAAAATTGTAGAACTTTCCATGCACTCTATTCTTACACTACCTGAGATTTTTTTTTTAATATTATAAGAGGCTGATGTATAGAATTTCATGCCTGATGGCTTACTAATAGGGATTTTTGTAGATTCTAATTTGTGATTATTTTCCAAATTGAATAATGTTTAGTATATCAATTTTACAACATAATTTTATGAAGATTTGACAGTTTATACACTGACTACCATTCACATAAAAACATAATTGTTCTAATAGTGAGTTAAGAAAGTAGATATTAAGAATCAGATTTTATTTTTCTGTTTCAAGATTTACATAATTCTTTTGGATTGTATACTCTGGGTACTTTTCTCTCAACTGATTTTTAATATGTTTTCCTGTGAAAGTTATTAATTTGTGTATAAGGAGAGCTGACATGAATACATCTATTGCTTGCTTCATCCTTCTACCCCCAACCTCAATTCTTTGTTTTCATGGATTATTTGTCTTGAAGTGTTGAGGCATTTTTTTATAAAATTAATATGTTATTCTTTTCTCAATAGGTCATTACCTTGAGACTTCATAGCATTTTTCGTTTGTTTTTCTTTCAAATTGTACATTGTCTTCAATTTTAAGTTGAGACTTTATAACTTGCAACATCTCAAGTGCATAGTATACTGAATTCAGTATAATGAGAAAATGTAACCTTTTTTACCCTATGAAAGCTCTCCAGAACTCTTTGATTTCATATAATATTACCTGTTTCCCCTACAGCCTTGATGTAAAAATTCTCATTATTAATGATGATTTAGTCATAGGTGTATCTCTATTTTTAAAAATTTCACATTCTGGACTCTTTCCCCATTAACCCTTTTCATGGATATTTAAAATATGTATGTGGCCAAAATAATAATATTGGGAAAAATAGTGTCATATCTTACATAGACCATGATAGACACATATTATTATTTGCTTAATGAATAAATAAGAATTAGGAGATGTTGCTCTTTTCAACTCTATTATTTTCTTCCTGGATTGAAAAAAAAAAAAAAAAGGTCAGTGAACCCAAAAGTCAGCATTTAAAAGTGACTTACAGACTAATTCTTTGGTTGATGTTTTGTTATGCCACCAGATCAAAAGTAAATAAACCTCTATTTTGGCTTTTATAGATCAGATTGTACTTAAATATAACAGGAACCATAGGCTGAAAAGATATTAAAAATTTTTAAGCAATTTAAAAATTTGAAGGTACTCTGTAAAAATTGAATGATGTGCAAAATACACACCTCTTTAAATATTTAAATTAGAATTAAATTTTTGAAGCTAAAGTTAAAGGAAAAATTCTCACTGGATCTGCAGAAGTAATGATATTAAAAGAGGGCAAAGGAACTTTTACTCTGTTGAAGCTAGTGGTGTGTATATTCCTCCAGCGATTGCTAAGGCCACCAGTACCGTTCTTCAAACAAGTCTGTGAATTTGTTCTCTTTAATGATTTCCAAAGCACCTGGGAGATGTGATTCTCCAGAGATTTTGAAGGGAGTTGATTTTTCATGCCGGAGTACTATGGAGAAAGTTCAGGTATTGAAAGAGTGTATGAGAAAATCTATAAGGGAGATCAATTTCACAAGTGCTTTGTAAAAACATCAGACAAGAATCTCACTTGACACAGAATACAGAAGTTCTATGCTCAAAATTTTTCAACACACTCGATCTTGTGGACAAAAATATAGATTTGAACTTACAAAATATGATGTCCTGTCAAAGGACTGATCGTTCCACAATTGAGTTCAACAATAAATTCCAAGAGGCTTGTAAAACCCACCACGGATGTGATCCCTGAACAAGAATAAACAGTTCGTCCACAGCTCTGCCAAGATATGAATTTGGAGCGTGACATGGGTAATAAATTAGTATATGAACGATTCAGTGCAGGATTATGAACTATTATCCAAGCACTTATGAATACTCTCTTTCATAAACCGTTCTATAATCCAAGCAGACAGTTCTCTGTCAGCCTAAATGGATGCATTTAGGGTATAATAGGTATGCCTGGGAGGGCCCCTCTAGATCATTTGCGGTGGCATGGATGCCTGTGTGATGAGGAAATAACATTTATCAATAGTCAGTGTTCTGCAGAGAACATGGAAACACCTGGCAACTCTCCAAATGCATAAGAGAGCAGATCTCGACAGCCAAGTGTATTACGCTGTGGGTCAGGCAGAGAGTATTTGGGTTAATCAAATTTTATGGTTAAGCGATAACTTGCCTTCATGGACAATTTTTTAAGGAATTAAAATACAATAAAATACAGTTTATGAAAAAAATAGTCTAACCATGACTTAAGAGTTGATCATTCAAAGCATTTGGGGAACTTACAAAGCGTTAGGGATATAATGATGAATCTTGATTATCATTTTACTGAAACTGTGCAGGCTACTTTGTTCCCCTTCTGTCATTGATATTTCAGAGGATGGAAGTGAAGGCTTTACTTTAAGCATTTGGTTACTTTTTAAATTAAAGAAGTAATCTATTTCAGTTGTTGTTCAGTCACTGAATCGTGTCCAACTATATGCGACCCCAGGGACTGCAGCATGCCAGGTCCGCCTGTCCTTCACTATCTCCCAGGGTTTGCTCAAATTCATGTCCACTGAGTTGGTGATGCTATCTAACCATCTCATCCTCAGCGGCCCCTTTCTCCTTTTACTTTCAGTCTTTCCCAACATCAGGGTCTTGTCCAATGAGTTGGCTCTTCCCATCAAGTTGCCAAAGTATTAGACCTTCAGCTGCAGCATCAATCCTTCCAACGAAAATCAGGGTTGATTTCTTTTGGGATTGACTGGTTTGATATCCTTGCACTCCAAAGGACTCTCAAGAGTCTTCTCCAGCACCGCAATTCAAGAGCATCAATTTTTCGGTGCTCAGCTTACTTTATGGTCTAACTGTCACATCTGCATGTGACATATACTTTTTTACATATACATATATTTATATACAGAAAATAGTAAATATTTTTCTATGAGATTTTAACATAGGTGACAGCATGGAGTAGTGATTAAAAATGTCTCTAGACTCAGAAAACCTTGGTTCAAATACCAACTCTACCAAGTACTATTTTTGTGACTCTGGGCAATATAATCAAAACTCTCCCAGTCTATGGTTTTTCATTCAAAAAATTATATTATGATAATAAGCATCCTTAATAATTTGAAGATGGAATGAGTTAGCACCTTGTAAAACATTTAGAGAAGTGGCTGGCAATATTAAGTATTGCATAAATGTTAGCTAGTATATTTCATATTGGACTGTCATGGAATTGAGTCTTAAATGGCAGCTTCATGCCTGGTTCATTCTATTTTGTACCTCGGTGCCTTTGTACCTGCTGTTCCTCCGCCTGGGAGCCCCATTCTCAATAATCTTCCAACCATCTTCTACTGCATTTTCAAGATGCAGCTTTGTTAGTTCTTGGTTAAGCTATCTGTCACTCTTGTCAGAGTTAATCACTAATACTCATGATAGTAGAATGTTAGTCACTGCTTCCTTTGTGTCTAAATTCTCCCTAATATAATTTTTTATTATTATAAAAGTAACTTTGTGCATGAAATATTTATTCACACACCCATATCTCAAACTGGACCGTGAGCTTCTTGTAGACCGTGAGCCTGTATCACACACAGAAGGCATTTACTAACCATGAGCTTCTTTGCTTGCTTAAAGGAGGAATGGACAAATATCATGACCTCCCATTTAATGAACTAACGATTTTGAATCTTAAAAGCATGAATATATTTTTAAATTTCTTGACCTTCACTTTTAAAGATAACAATGATATATGTTATATTTCAGTTTTAGTGGGGATAGGATTGTTGTTTGCTTTACTTTAGTTAATTTTAAAATTATGTATAGACATGGAGGAAATTCAAACATATGGGATGATGTACAGTGAAAGTAGAATGCTTCCTTCACCCGTGTGTCCGCCTCTAGTCTCCCTTCCCAGACTTATTCTCCATATTCAAGTTCATATGTGCATGTGTGTCTGTCATACACACTTGTTTACACAAATGGAAACTAGGGAACTTATTATGTTTGACCTTTGTGTTTTTAGTGTTTAACAATTTGGTGTTTAATTGGAACTTTTTCATATTAGCAGCATAGTAGATCCGCATCAGTTTGGTAACACCTGCGTGATATTCTATCCCATGAGGATCCATGTCACAGAGGGAGGGTCCTCTGATACAGGAGCCACTGGGGAAGGCACTGTATTTCTGCTCTGGCCGCTTGGCTCAGTAGCATCCACAGAGATGTCAGGATGGGCCGGGAGGGTGGGGGTGGCTTGAAGACTCAGCATCGTAACAAGGGAGGGAGGAGGAAATTGTTATTTCCTATAATTTAGTAATTGTTTTTCTTCATAAAAAAATTTAGTATGTATTTTATGCAATCTGTAAACATATAGTTCAAAGAGGATTTTGCACATCCTGGATAATCAAAAAGCTTTCATGGATATGGTATACAAATTTAAATTGAGTAGCTATTGCATTTTTGGGGGTGAGCAGTGAGATTTTTCTTTTCTGATTATATAATTTGAACATATGAAAGTCAAAAGCAAAAAAAAAATTGTTTAGTATAGCTAATGATATCGGCAACAGAGAAAACCAAAATTAACCTTTTAACACACATTCTTGCTTCACTGAGTATAATGTCATAAATGATCTCTATGGCATTATATATATGTAAATATATATCAGATCAGATCAGATTAGTCGCTCAGTCATGTCCGACTCTTTGCGACCCCATGAATCACAGCACGCCAGGCCTCCCTGTCCATCACCAACTCCAGGAGTTCACTGAGACTCACTTCCATTGAGTCAGTGATACCATCCAGCCATCTCATCCTCCGTCGTCCCCTTCTCCTCTTGCCCCCAATCCCTCCCAGCATCAGAGTCTTTTCCAATGAGTCAACTCTTCACATGAGGTGGCCAAAGTACTGGAGTTTCAGCTTTAGCATCATTCCTTCCAAAGAAATTCCAGGGCTGATCTCCTTCAGAATGGACTGGTTGGATCTCCTTGCAGTCCAAGGGACTCTCAAGAGTCTTTTCCAACACCACAGTTCAAAAGCACCAATTCTTCGGCGCTCAGCCTTCTTCATAGTCCAACTCTCACATCCATACATGACCACAGGAAAAACCATAGCCTTGACTAGATGAACCTTTGTTGGCAAAGTAATGTCTCTGCTTTTGAATATGCTATCTAGGTTGGTCATAACTTTCCTTCCAAGGAGTAAGCGTCTTTTAATTTCATGGCTGCAGTCACCATCTGTAGTGATTTTGGAGCCCAGAAAAATAAAGTCTGACACTGTTTCCGCTGTTTCCCCATCTATTTCCCATGAAGTGGTGGGACCGGATGCCATGATCTTCATTTTCTGAATGTTGAGCTTTAAGTCAACTTTTTCACTCTCCACTTTTACTTTCATCAAGAAGCTTTTTAGTTCCTCTTCACTTTCTGCCATAAGGGTGGTGTCATCTGCATATCTGAGATGATTGATATTTCTCCCAGCAATCTTGATTCAGCTTGTGTTTCTTCCAGTCCAGCGTTTCTCATGATGTACTCTGCATATAAGTTAAATAAACAGGGTGACAATATACAGCCTTGACAAACTCCTTTTCCTATTTGGAACCAGTCTGTTGTTCCATGTCCAGTTCTAACTGTTGTTTCCTGACCTGCATACAAATTTCTCAAGAGGCAGATCAGGTGGTCTGGTATGCATATATATATTTAACAATATCAATTTGGCATTGGAGAAATGTGCTGTAATTCCCTTAGGCATTTTGCACATAACCAATTTTACAACCAAACACTGGACTTTTTGTTTCTGATTTTTGCTATTATTAGTAACAGTGGCATAAATACGTATCTTTTATTACTCTCATATAAATTCTTTAAAAGTGGAATTTCTAGTTCCAAGAGTGTGAGCAGGGTTCAGCCTTTTGATACATATTGTCAAACAAGCCCCTAAGGAGATGACAGCAACTTAAATGCTTCCTGCCGGTGTGGGAGAAGGTACACGTTTCCCTGAATTCCTTCTAATTGTGGATATTTTGCTTTTGTTTTTTCACTTTGCCTATCTGATATGTGGTTTTTAACTTTTGTGATGCTGATCACTTTTTTAAGAGTATTTATATGGTGCTTATACTAACATTTCTGTATCAGACATTTAAAATATTTTGTCAGTTTCACGTTACTTAATTAGTTTCTTTGTTTTGATATACAGAATTTTAAATTTTCCTTGTAGACAAATAGAGAAAACTTGCCTTTTATGATTTTTACTTTGGTTTTTATGTTTAAAATGTCATCCTACCCAGAAGTTTTTAGCTTTGAAGTTGTGTGTACGTATAGGGCTTCCCTGGTGGCTCAGTGGTAATGAATCTGCCTTCTGGTACAGGAGACATGGGTTTGATCCCTGGGTGGGGAAGATCCCCTGGAGAAGGAAATGGCAACCCACTCCAGTATTCTTGCCCGAGAAATCCAGTGG
Source organism: Bos grunniens (assembly GCF_055505025.1). Taxonomy (NCBI): domain Eukaryota; kingdom Metazoa; phylum Chordata; class Mammalia; order Artiodactyla; family Bovidae; genus Bos; species Bos grunniens. The sequence continues at coordinate 14,284,822 of NC_141191.1, forward strand.
ACAGAGATGTCTGGTGGGCTATAGTCCATGGGGTCACGAAGAGTCAGACACCATTTAGCAACTGAACAACAACAAATATAGTCAGAAAACAGTAACTTAACTTCATTTTTCACATTTTATCTTTTCTAATCCACTGTATTAGCAAGGGAGTAGAATACAACAAGCCCCTAAAATGTAGTTGCTTAAAAGTAATAGAAACTAATTCTTTCTCACATAATATTCTAGATGTAGACCAGTGATCTAAATCAGGTAAGCCATTTGGTATAGGCAGTCTCCCAGGGACCTCGTCTATCAAGTTGCTTCTCCAGTTAAATTTTTTTCTCCCTTACCTGCAGACTCAAAGCTGGGTCACCAGTAAAACGGTTTCTTTTCTAATCCATGCAAAAGAGACAGGGAGAGAGGAGGACACGTTTCTCCTTCTTCTCCTTCCTTTTCCTCTTCCCCTTCCTTCTCCTTCTTCTAGAAAGCCATCTAGGAGTTGCACGCAATATTTCACTCATGCCGTTTGGGCTGGTACTTCTTTGCATGACCACATCTGCAATGGAACCTGGGTATGCTAATCTGCTAGGGCTGCCCTAATACAGCACCACAAACTGGGTGACTTCAACAACAGAGATGTATTGTCTCACACTTTGAGATGCTTGAAGTCTGAGATGGAGGTGGTTGGCTGGGACGATTGCATCTGAGGCTGTGAGGGAGAGCCTGTTCCCAGTCCCTCCTCTAGCTTCTTGGTGGCTTGCCAGCAGTCGTAGGCATCCTGTTCCTTGGCTTGTAGAAGTGTCATCCTAATCTGAGCCTCCATCATTACATGGTGTTCTCCCTGTGTGCCTGTCTCCAGGCCCTAACTTCCCTCTCTGTAAGGACACCTATCATATTGGATTTGGACCCACCCTAGTCACCTCATCTTATCTGAATGTATCTTCAGTGATCCTATTTCCAAGTAAGGTAACATTCCAAGGCATTAAGGTGAGGACTTCAATGTATAAATTTGAGGGTTCATAATTCAACCAAAAATACTTGGTAATATTCTCTCTGCCTTGGCAAAGGGAAAGTTAGGGGAATGTAGAACTAGGAGCCAATGGTTGACGTCACTATCTTGAACTGATTTTAACCTAGTGTTTGAGAAACACTATAAATTCATTTTTATTCAATGCTTAAACCAATTTCCCAGTATCATTTAATAACACCCAGTTTTCTCACTATAGCATCTTTGCTATATTCAAAGCAAGACCCAAGGTCTTAAACACCATGTGATCTCCTTTATGTCTAATATTCCAACTATGGGCTTCCCAGATAGTGCTAGTGGTAAAGAACCCACCTGCCAATGCTGGAGACAGGAAGAGTTTGATCCCTTGGTCGGGAAGATCCCCTGGAGGAGGGCATGACAACCCACTCCAGTATTCTTGCCTGGAGAATCGCCATGGACAGAGGAGCCTAGTGGGCTACAGTCCGCAGGGAGCAAAGAGTCAGACACAACTAAAGCGACTGAGCATGCATGCACACATGCTCAACTATAAAATAAAACCAGCTGTAGAATATGGTGACTATAGCTAACCACTTTATTGTATATTTGAAAATTGCAAAGAAAGTAGATGTTAAAATTTCTTATCATAGGCAAATAAATTTGAGGTGATGGAGGTTTATAACTCACCCTATTGTGGTAATAATTTTGCAGTATGTACCTATATCAAATCATCATGTTGTATACCTAACACTAATACACTTGTTATATTATCAATTCTGTCTTGATAAAACTGGGGGAAAATGAGATTAACCCTGTCTTATTTCCTGTAGTTTATATTCTGGGCTGTTGATATTTTCTAATAGGCATTGGCACCACACAATTTTTGTATACTATAACTTTACAGTATAGATAAAATATTTTAAATAGTTTAGGATAAATTGGGTCATTCATTATGTTATTGCTAACACAATGTTTAGGAGTTGCTAAACTCACTGCTGACTTGCAAAGTGGACATTATTTTTTTCCCTATTTAAAGGCTGAAGATAATGAAACACAGAAAGAGTTTGAGAGACTTGCTTAAAGTCACAGAGCTATTGAACAAGTAGCAGATTGAAATCTAGGTTCATGAAATTTCAGGATCTGAGATTTTAAATGCCATGTGATATACTCACATCTAGTGGACTCAAGTATAAAAAGAGATTGACACTATGTATGTACAAGTTTTTTATTAAAATGTGTGTGTGTATATATATATATGCACATATATATACAATGTGTATACATTAAGTACATACTTATTATTATAAGTATATAATAATAAATATATAATATTATATAATCAATTATTCATGCATGATACTGGGTGATCTCTCACTATTCTTACATGAATAGGAATCTTAATGAAAATATCATTCTGTCCTTCTCAGTGGTCCGATTGATTCTCTGGTATGAAGGTGTAGAATCTTAACGAAAAAGTTCATAGGTAAACCCAGTCAATCATCATCTCTGACCTCCCATAATTTGCAAAATATTTTTGTATCCTTAATGAAGGCATCATTTACATAAGCCCAAGTCTCCTGCTGTGTGAGTCATCAGCATGAGCCAAGTTCACCTTTAAATTATTAATGAATCTCCACTTTTTCCTCTGTATATCTTAGTGGGCAACTTTGTGGCTTTTTGATCAAACTATTCTCCCATTGAAAGCACTATCAGTAGAGTTCATCAGTATGCATCTGCTGCTGCTGCTGCTAAGTCGCTTCAGTTGTGTCCAACTCTGTGCGACCCCATAGAAGGCAGCCCACCAGACTCCTCTGTCCCTGGGATTCTCCAGGCAAGAACACTGGAGTGGGTTGCCATTTCCTTCTCCAATGCATGAAAGTGAAAAGTGAAAGTGAAGTCGCTCAGTCGTGTCCGACTTTTAGCGACCTCATGGATTGCAGCCTACCAGGCTCCTCCGTCCATGGGATTTTCCAGGCAAGAGTACTGGAGTGGGTTGCCATTGCCTTCTCCGAGTATACATCTAGTCAACCTCTTTCTGTGTTATACATGATACATATATATCTAGTCAACTATATCCTTTTATTCAAGGATCTCCAAATCCTCAGACATTACCAGAACTGTATATATCAAGTTAATGGTTCAACCTCCTTATTTGTGAGTCCGTCACTTTATAACAAGAGAGTTAACAGCTTGTCTATAGCATCCACACTATAGCATTTTTCTAAGGAGTGATTTTTGTTACTTATCAAATGATCACCTAAGTCACATACAGCTCTTTCTCCCTAAAACTGCCTGTGACCTTCACTGGAGGACAAACTGCAGAGGGAGAGACTATGGGTAACTGGGACTCACTCTTTTCTCTATTAATCTGGGAGACTGTGAATAATTCTAATCTACTATGATCAATCAAAATTACATGTACATATTTAAACTTAGGCATCAAAAAAGAAACATATTTAGGCAATAAATTTTACTGAATGGTTACCATATGCCAGGTATTATGCCAAGCCTTAGCAATACATCAACAAATGAGACAATCCCAGCCAACAACAAGCAAGTCTTAGACTGTGGCAAACAGTTATATAAAGCAATAAGCACAAGACAGTGAATGTAATGATAGAAGTAGACACACAGCATTATAGGGACACGGGGAAAGGCACATAACAAAGTCACAGTGTGCAGGGTGGTCATCAGGGTGATTCCCTATAGAAAGAAATGGCAGAACTAAATCTTCAAGAACATGCTTGCAATGTATACGCTTTACTTTCTTTAGTTTTAAATATTATCATTTTTATATTTATGGTTAAGTATTATCATATTTGATAGTCTATTTCCACATTACCTAGGACAGTGTCATTCTGGAGAGTTATACTGAAAACTAGATTGCAGTTATTTACACACAAATAGTCCATGATGACAGCTTGCATTCAAAAAGGGAACATTATACATTATTGGGAAAGAATTACTGAAACCATTAAAATACTTAGAAAGAGCAAGATGGCTAAATATGACTCTTCTTTACGTTATCAACAATAGTTTGGTGACCATCATGGAAAAAATGGCCTCTGTGAGCTCTGGGCTCCAGACCATACTCGACGGATCTGGGAGGCATTTCACACAGGCCTGTGTAAGGTAATAGGTGTGCAGACCTCTGTCTCAGCTCTGACTCTAATTGGCTGATGAACTGGCTCCAGCTCTTTTTGGTTGGCCCAGGAGCCTCTGCAGACACTGATAGACAATCACTCTGAGATGACTGAGCCTTTATACATGTCCAGCAGTCCACCAGAGAAGTTCCAACACACTGCTGCTGCTGCTAAGTCGCTTCAGTCATGTCCGACTCTGTGCGACCCCATAGACGGCAGCCCACCAGGCTCCCCCGTCCCTGGGATTCCCCAGGCAAGAACACTGGAGTGGGTTGCCATTTCCTTCTCCAATGCATGAAAGTGAAAAGTGAAAGTGAAGTCGCTCAGTCGTGTCCGACTCTTAGCGACCCCATGGACTGCAGCCTACCAGGCTCCTCCGTCTATGCGATTTTCCAGGCAAGAGTATTGGAGTAGGGTGCCATTGCCTTCTCCATCCAACACACTACTAGAAACCCCCCGCCCCCCAAAAAAAAATTTTGTACTCTTGGAGCGGGAAAGAGGAACCGTTTGACTTTCCTGACATCTTCTCTCTCCCAAGGCAGCCCAGCTCATCGCCAAGAGAGCCTTTTCGGCCCAGGATTTCTCTGGGGCAGAAAAGTGAGAGCATGAGAGACAGAGAGAGTGGCCCAGCTCCCCGAGTTGTGCAGGACAGTGTAAAGGAGGCCCAGTTCTCTCACTCCATCCTGAGCTCTGAGTCGTGAGTTGCCTATGACGGGGCTGGGAGCACAGCACCCTGACTCTGACTCTTAGCACAGGAGCACAGATCCTACTCAGTGAATCATGGGCTCCATCAGAATGCACACCCAGTAGCCACTGAGAACCCTTGCCCACGGATGCCCCCTACTGCCCCCTGGAACCCCCAGTGACCTTCAAGACTCACCCTCATGCAGTCCCACCCTGAGGATAGTAAGCATGAACTTCGGAAGAGGGTGAGTAAACATGTGGTGATCAGCTCATGAAAGATGAGTGCGTGAGATCATCACACACTGTATGTCAATTACATCTTTTGGGGGCTTTCCCAGTGGTGCTAGTGGTAAAAAACAAAAACAAAAACCCACCTGCCAATGCAGGAGATGTAAGAGACATGGGTTTGATCCCTGAGTCAGGAAGATCCCCTGGAGGAGGGTATAGCAACCCACTGCAATTCTTGCCTGGAGAATCCCATGGACAGGTAAGCCTGGTGGGCACCAGTCCATGGGGTCACAAGAGTTGGACACGATTGAAGTGACTGAGCTGGAAAACAAAGCCTAGAGAAGCTCTCGAATCCTCTAGTTCAGATGTGGCACATAGTAACAGACCACAAAATGCTTGTTGAATCAATTAACTTAAAATAAGACAAAGATCAATTACACATTTTTAAACTGAAGAGACAGGGATGGAAATTGCATGTTACTACTGGCAGAGCAGCGTTGCCAAAGTTTTCTACAGAATGGTAGATTCCCCAAATTTGTTGATTGATATTTGAGAAAATAAATAAATAACTATATAGGTTGTATTGAAATGATTAAGGAAAATGTTAGCTGAAAGAAAAGTGGAAAGGTTCTCTTTTTGCAAGATCTTTTAGAACTTTTAATACATTATTCAATTTTCCCTGAAATTATTTATCATGGAAATTGTTGCTTCTGGAGAACATCTAACATGCCACAGAACTAGTGTCTCACAACATGCTGTTTGGGAAATACTGACATGAGGAATGCAGGAGAAATTTCAGGAAAGTGAAATAGATATTTGTCAATGAATTCAAAATCCTCTGAGCACATAAAAAATATATACTCTTTTTTTTTTTTTTTTTTTTCTGCCACTAAATTGAATCTCTATCCTGGACTTCTATTCCACTTAAATGAAGAGACTTGTATTTAGTCAATTCCAGGTAAATGGCAACCCACTCCAGTGTTCTTGCCTGGAGAATCCCAGGGATGGGGGAGCCTGGTGGGCCGCTGTCTATGGGGTTGCACAGAGTCGGACACAACTGAAGCAACTTAGCAGCAGCGGCGGCGGCAGGTTAATACAATTTCTGGTTATAATACCATCCATTTGAGACTTTCCTCCTCCTCTCTCTTACCAAAGTAGCATCAAAGAGCTGGTGAGCTTACTTTGGATCTTAGCATTGAGACCAGACATCTGGTTCTCATCTGGAAACTGTCTACACTGCTACCAGCTGTGGTTTACACAGTCCCATCTGGTTCTCAGTTGCTGTTATTCTTCTCTGCAAAGTCTGCCTTTGAATCTGGCTCCCCAACTACACCTCCACACCAACAGCCACTACAGTGTCACATCCTCTAGAATGAAAGACACCTTCATGCCAGCCAGCTCTGTCTTCTCTCTTAGCTCATCTCTGGGCCTTCCTCAAAATCAGGGAAAAATCAGGCTGCTCCATCATACTATTCTAGGTCCAAGGGGAATTTGGTGAGGTTGCCTAAGACCATCTCTGGCTCTAAAATTATTGTCATGTCAACTGACATAAGAAACTGCCTATAAAGATGCCATCTCCCAAGGTGTTCAGTGGACCATCTTCTTTCCAATATCTCCAAATGTCTTAAAGGAATTCTATGTCTGGGTGCAGAAAGTTGGGATGTAAAGTGTAATTGCAAAAGATCCCACTTCAAATATATACTTGATCAGTAAGAGTGGCTTCATATGTGGTGGTTTTCAACTGAGGCACTGCCAGACCCCATGGGCAGGGTGGAGTGTACCTAAAAAGGCATCTTTATTTTCTCACCTTTAAAAATCAGTGGTAAAAATCAGTTTACTACAAGTTTTGTGTTGTTAGTACATTCTAAAGATTCATTTTAGAGTTTATAAAAACAGCCTTTCAAAAATGTGTTCTATTAGGTGTCTCTTGCAAATGTAGAAGCTTTATCCCAACTTAAATACTTGTAGCAAAAAGGAGGAGACTCATTAACACCAACGTACGTTATTTAGTCACCACATTTGGCAGGCACCATAGAATGGATCACCTTGTGAATAAGCCATACATATTTTCCCAAGCAATGCAAGTGATTTGAAATAGAAAATTCTGATCTTAGTACAAAACAAACAAGACAGTGAAACATCCTACATGTACATGTATCTTTGTGAGCTAGAGGATGATTGCAATCCATAGAATAAAAGGAAACTAACATGTTTGGCATTCTGTTATATGCCAGACCTTTACATATAAAATACTGTATTTAGATAGATACTATCATTACTTATTTTATAGATAAGAAGACAGGATCAGAAAAGGAAAACAGATTGTCCAGGGCATGAAATTCTAAGGTGGTGGAGCTCATATCTACATCTGTCTGTCGACAAAGCCCATGGCATCTCCAACCTCCCTATGGGGACGTGTATGTGAAACTAAGAATTCACATCAGAAACTAAGGAATTCATATCAGAAACTGAGAAATTCATAGAATGTCTTAGAATTTAAGTACAGAAATTATAGATTCCCTGGAGTAGGAAATGGCAACCCACTCCAGTATTCTTACCTGGGAAATCCCACGGACAGAGGAGCCTGGCGTGCTACCATCCACAGTCAGACATGACTGAGCACACACACACACACACACACACACACACACACACACACCATCTTTCTCCTCCCTGGGCTTGGAACATCCTCGGGCAACTTTGTATCATCTCAAGACCAGAGTGACACTCCCCATTCCCATCCAACTCCTCTAGAAATCTTGGCACTTTGGGACATTTCCTCCAGAAAGTGAACTTTCATTTTCTGACCTATTTCTCAAGCAATCGAGCACTCATGAGAATCTGGTACTTTATTCAAATTTTGGGGAGTAGCTTGCTTAGTAAAGCATCCATTAGAGGAAAATAGACCCCAATTTCCTGCTCCTTTCTAAGCTGCCGCAGATCTTACCATTGTCAACAGCAAGCTTTGTCCCCTGTTCTCTGAGCAGCACACCCTTGTGAGGTTAAAGCATCTGGAGAATTGTAGCCCCTTTGGAGGATGAGAAGGACATTTGACTCACCAAGGGCAATAATTGTCTCTTCTGTTCCCTGATGTATCCCAAGAGTGTGGACCATGGCGGGAACGTGTTGGCGCCACTTACATATATTTGTTGAATGCAGTAACAGAAGGAAGAAAAACGATCAAAATGAGTCTCCTTGCTGCCCGTTCTCTTCTCATTTCACCATCTGGTCCTTCAGTGTAAGAGCCTGATGTGGATATGGTTCACGGGGTCCTTTTGTAAACAACTGGTGGAGTTCAAGTACATCATTCGGCCACGGTGAATCTGGAAATTAACACCTGACTCGTCCATATTCCAAGTTCTGTGGATGCTACACTGTTCCTGACTGAAACTGTTGTATGATTTAGCATGTCTATTTTTACTGCTATAGTTAGATGGAATAGGATGTCAAGACTGGAGAATCTTTGTGACAGCATAGATTCAGCTTGCTAACTCATTACCCAGGTGGGGTTGGATACCCTTTTGAAGCTCAGAAGATTTCTATGTAGTGAGAATTGACTATCCATGCTAGAATTGACTGGAGTTTTCACCGATGAATACTTAAATCTGTTAAGTATCTAAAAAGTGTACTAACCCTAGAAAATATTATATGCCCTGAAGAGTTGGCTTTCTGACGTTTCTCTACTGCTTTGGACTTGAGCCAGTCAATGGAATTGCTTCTGGTCTCAGGATAGTTTTCCATCTTGCCACTAGATGTCAGGAACAATAAGAGTCAGCTTGCATCAACATCAGCAAAGAACCATCGTCCAGAACTATGTTTTGTTAATTCTTTCTCAGAACTAACATTCATTTGTTCCATGAATACTTACTGAGGACCCACTATGTGCCAACCACAGTTTTAAGCATCCAGGATATATCAGGAAACAAAACAGGCAGTGACAAACCTAAATAAGAACAAGAGACCTGGTAGGGTTGGGTGGTGCATACAGAGAAGAAAGGCCTGGAAAACAGAAAGTGGGGAAGGAATCATCAGAAAGAAGCATCTGGTAGGCAGTGATAAGTGGAGCAGAGAAGAATGCCGCTGCTGCTGCTAAGTCGCTTCAGTCATATCCGACTCTGTGTGACCCCATAAACGGCAGCCCACCAGGCTCCCCAGTCCCTGGGATTCTCCAGGCAAGAACACTGGAGTGGGTTGCCATTTGCTTCTCAATGCATGAAAGGGAAAAGTGAAAGTGATGTCGCTCGGTAGTGTCTGACTCCTAGCGACCCCATGGACGGCAGCCTACCAGGCTCCTCCGTCCATGGGATTTTCCAGGCAAGAGTACTGGAGTGGGGTGCCATTGCCTTCTCTGAGAGAAGAGTAGCCAGGTGTCAAAGGCAGAGGCCAAAATGGGTTGGTGTTCATTGGCATCCTTTGTGGGGCAGACACCTGACCCAGGAGACAGGATAAGGTGTGCAAGAGATTTATTGGAGGGAGGGCACTTGTGAAGAAAAGAGAAGGCAGAGCCAATGGAGATCAAGAGTAAGACTTTCCTGTCCCTGAGAAGCCGAGGGGAAAGCAGGGGCCCTAGGAAGAAGTGCCTAACTCTTTAGTGCACTTCCAGTGGCCTCACTGATGGGGAACTGTGAGCCAAAATTGAGCTGAGGAGTCCCGTGTCTTTTAGGAATTACTATATGATCCTTGTTTTGCTGGCTTGGGATGTATGGGCTTATAAAAGAATAAACTAGTGAGTAGAGCTGGACAGCAGTTGGTACTGGCCAGTTAGGTTCACCCCGGCAGGATATCTGAGTGATGCACTTTTACTGTGGCCTCAGGATTCAAGAAGGCTAGAGGTAGGAGAGCAGACAGGGAAGGAACTGGAGAGGAACCAACGGATAAACCATTGCTGAGCCAGTTCATTCATAACTCTTTAAGCTATTTTATGTTTTGGAGTTTATGGTTATTGATCCTCATTGAGTTAAAACTGTATACTCTTGAATGCTAATTAAAATATCAAAATGAAGCATACTATCTGTTTATGAACCAATCTATTTTTACTGGACCTAAGTTATAAAGTTTTTTGTTCTATCCTTTATATCATGTAAAACTTTTACAAGATTTATGACATCACAGACAGCTAATTATTCCAGCTCTTGTTATATATATTACTATCTTCCTTTTCTTTTTGAAGGAAAAAGAAGAAAAGGAGAATATTTGTATATATTTGACCACTATGATATGTCTTTATAGTACATATTGGCTCATATAAGGAGCAAGCATATTCATAGCTTTAGCAGAGTTTATTGTAGAGGTGCTGCAAGAGTTTGAAAACCATAGATAAGCCATTATTCTAACAACTACAGAATATAACAAATTTATAAGCATTTTCTACTTAGAAAGTTCTGCCAGTTTTAGAGATTGTTGTTGTTGTTAGCAGTTCCCAAAGACTGAATACTTGAGTAAAACTTTCCAAAAAACAAAACTCCTAAACAAATGTTTTGAGAATCTCATGAGAAGTAACCTATCGACATTCAGTATTTCCTTTAGTGGCTTAGGGAAAAAAAAAAAAATCCCAACAGAATATAATTTTTATTTTTACTGTACTGCTACTCTTTTCTTTCTAGAAACACATTAAAAATAAGAAAGTATATAAAATATAATAATCTAAAGTTTGCATAGCAAGACTATGCCTATATTCCACTGGAAAAAGTAAAAATAAACCATATTGTGAAAATGTGGCTGCCTTACTACTCTGACAGAAGCCACATACTCTAAAATATTTTATCTTAAAGAAATAGGACCCTTTATATTGATTTATTCAGTCATGGAGATGCTGTCAAAATATTTACCTTGAATTTTTAAATTACAAATATTCTAGGAATAACATCTTATTTTTCCCAGAATATTCTTTGATATGCTATCACTTCTGAGAAGGGCTTCCCAGGTGGCCTGAGTGGTAAAGAAACTGTCTGCCAGTGCAAGAGACTCAGGAGACATGGATTTGATACCTGAGTCATGAAGATCCCCTGGAGAAAGAAATGGCAACCCACTCCAGTATTCTTGCCTAGAAAACCGTGGACAGAGGAGCCTGGTGGGCTACAGTACGGGGGGCAACAAACAGTAGAACATGATGGAATGACTGGGCATACTTCTGAGAAAATTCTGGAAAATCTAGATTCTTCCCAAATGCTTTCCGTTCTGATATATAGATAATATTCTTTTAGGAGTTAAGTAGGTATGCAGTGAACTGGAAAGGCTGAATATATTCCTTCTTAACTTCTAGAAAAACCATTATAAGATATTGGTTTTTCAGTGAGCCCTTATAACTGTACCAAATTGGTCACTTTGACCTTTGAAATTGCAGTAACTTTCAATTCAGCCTTTTTTTATCTTCCCCAGAAGCACACAGAGAGCCAGAATAATAGTAACCTTCAGATTAAGGAATGTTTGAGGCTGAAGGAAATCCCTAAACTAGAATTTCTAGGAGCCCTTCCCTATAGATCAACACCTGAAGTAGAGCCTAGGTCTTTCAAGAGTGGAAGAGAATTCTTGTTTCCTTAGGTACAGTGAAGTTCAGGTCCATTCAGTTCAGTCGCTCAGTCATGTTTGACTCTTTGCGACCCTATGGACTGCAACACACCAGGTTTCCATGTCCATCACCAACTCCCAGAGCTTGCACAAACTCATATCCATTGAGTTGATGATGCCATCCAATCATCTTATCCTCTGCCATCCCCTTCTCTTCCCACCTTCAATCTTTCCCAGCATCAGGGTCTTTTCCAATGAGTCAGTTCTTCTCATCAGATGGCCAAAGTATTGGAGCTTCAGTTTCAGCATCAGTCCTTCCAATGAACAATCACGACTGATTGCCTTTAGGATTGACTGGTTTGATCTCTTTATCCAACACCACAGTTCAAAAGCATCGATTCTTCACCACTCAGCTTTCTTTATGGTCCAACTCTCACATCCATACATGAAAAACCATAGCCTTTCCAGTTCACTGCATACTGGAAAAACCATAGCTTTGACTCTACAGACCTTTGTTGATAAAGTAATGCCTCTGTTTTTAATATGTTGTATAGGTTCTACACAGCTTTTCTTCCAAGAAGCAAGCATCTTTTAATTTCATGGATGCAGTCATCATCTGCAGTGATTTTGGAGCCCAAGAAAATAAAATCTGTCACTGTTTCCATTGTTTTCCCATCTATTAGCCATGAAGTAATAGGGCCTGATACCATGATTTTTGTTTTCTGAATGTTGAGCTTTAAGCCAGCTTTTTCACTCTCCTCTTTCACTTTCATCAAGAAGCTCTTTAGTTCCTCTTCATTTTCTGCCATAAGAGTGGTATCATCTGAATATCTGAGGTTATTGATATTTCTCCCTGCAATCTTGATTCCAACTTGTGCTTCATCCAATCTGGCATTTTGCATGGTTTACTCTGCATATAAGTTGAATAAGAGCTTTCTTATTTCATATTCAACCTCCTTCCCACTTAGGTGCAGTGAAAGGGGCTCATAAACAACCCCATGACTGGGGACTTTGCCAGCAGGATAAAGATGTATGGGGAGCTTCCCCATACAATATACCCATCAGCTTGGAGGGAACACATGTTGGTGCCACGTCCCTCTTTGGAAGCTTGTGACACAGTCTCCACTACACCTGTCATCACCCCTAAATCTGTCAGTGGAAGACCAGATGACTCTCCTCCTCACAAACTTTGAGGGAGAGAGGGCATAGAGTCTGTGAGCTTCTTACAGAGGAGTCTCAGTAATAAATGATGTTTTGAAAATAAGGGAATCCCTATGGATAGCTTGAATATCAAGATAAGAGCTCCCAGCACCTGGCTGTGGTTAAGATGGTCAGATTATTTTTTTCCAGAGAGAGAAGGTGGAAACATGGGTGGTCCAAGACCCCTTGGGAGGAGAGAATGTTAAGGTTATGAGAGAGAGAGAGGTGGAGAAAGAAAAAGGGAAGATAAAGACAGGGAAGAGGAAGAGATGTTTTACTTTCATATGCGCTCCGTGCAGTGATGGAAAAAAGAATGTCTGGTGGAAATGACCTAACTTAGTACCCCCTCTTAATAAACTCTAGATTCTCAGTGAATCCAGTAGTCCACATCAATTCAGAGTTTCTAAGTCAAGAAATGAAGAGGCTATACCATATTGTCCATTGAGAGTCACAAAGTATGTTTGGTCACATACAATAGCCACTATTATTCAAGTAACCAAGTTGCTTAATAATCTGTTTTCCTTGACATACTTATGTTCTTCCCATGCTTCTCAGCCCAGGGAAAATAGGAGAAATAGTACATATATCTGGGCTTCCCTGGTGGTTCAATGGCAAAGAATCCACCTGTCAAGCAGGAGACATGGGCTTGATCCCTGGGTCTGGAAGATCCCCTGGAGAAGAAAATGGCGACCCACTCCAGAATCCTTGCCTGGGAAATCCCATGGACAGAGGAGCCTGGAGGGTGACAGTCCATGAGGTCACTAAAGAATCAGACATGACTGAGTAACTAAACAACAATAACAGCAAGTACATATACCAAAGAAAGAAAAGAGTAGCTCCAGGAAAATATTGGGTTAACCAAAAAGTTCATTTGGGTTTCTGTGTAAGATGTTCTTATGAACTTTTTGACCAACCCAATAACTAGAATGAGGAACTATCAGCAAGAAAAGTCACCATTGGTTGTTTAAATGTCCCAGTTTCCCATCAAGCAGCTTTTCATAAGAAACACACAGAGGGCCACAATTTCCCCTTCTTAAACTCTCAAAACACCATTGCATTTATTATTATATTTTTAATGTAAGGAAACAAATCATTGGCTCTTTTTGTTGGATTCACAGGAGAATACCTGCTACCTACTGTTGTGAATTTCCATGGTGTTTCCCCCTTGCAGACGATGCTCTGCCTTAAATTTATCTTGTCAAGCAATTAATTCTCAGTGAGCACAGGCTCAGATTGCACGCACATATGTTTGCCTTTGAAATAAAGTTGTTAATGGCTAAATGTATTCACTGTTCCTGGTTTCACAAGCTCAGGATGGCAGGCACCATAATGTTTTCCAAGTACTGGTGAGTGTTTTTCTTTACACGGGGCACTGGCCTGTCTCTCACATTCACAGCTGCTGTACATGCTTTGCATTTAGAAGGAGAAAAGGGAGCGGAGAGGGGGAAAATCCATTGGTGATTGGTGCGCGAACACAAGCAAGCTAGGAGTCTCCCTCTTGGTCTCTGGGATAAATCTGAACTGCCTGGTATGGAGGCACTTTGCTAAGAGGAGTGGGGGGTCCATGCGTGCCAGAAAGTGGGTTAATCAAGAAAAAGTTCCTGTGACTTTAAGCCACAGGAAACAGTATCACAGGGTCAGGGGAGTGAAATCAAACTCCTCTGCTGTCAGTGGTGAGAAAGGAAGTGAGAGGAGCTGCCTGGGGTCAGTGAACCAAGCTGCACAAGGACACCTCCCCCCCAACCACCTCCCGACTGTGGCCAAGGTCCTCAGCTTCTGAAAAGGAGAGCTGCCAGTTTCCTGGTGCAATCGTTGGTCCTAATGTAGGAGCGCTTTTGTTAATTCGCCTTTGAGGAAAGTTATATGTCCACAGTATTAACTATTCATTGTAAATATGTTTGTATCTCAAAGAGATAAACTGCTTTATTTCATATGCAGCATTAGTGACATTAACAAAAATAGACCTACATGCACACACACACACACACACACATCCTAAGATGGATGTTCAGCTGAACCCTGGAAGATTAGGAGATTTTTATCTTTTGTTTTATACCCTACTCTACTGTTTATTTATTTATTCATTTACTTTTTGTGGGTATTATTTTTGCAATACAAGGAATGTAGTAATAGCCATGAGAGGGTCCTTCTAATATTCACGTACTTTAAAATGATCCATGTTATCAGAGTTGTATTATGTCTGAGTAGTCTAGGCAGAGACTGGGCATATTATGGGCATGGTTTGAGGGACTTGGTGGTGCCTTGTATGTGCGAGTTTTTGTTGATTGCTTTTCAACATTATCTCTACCCGGCAGTATAGACAAGGGGAACACACTTTTCAGGTGACAGCTCTGGTTCTGTCACTTTCACGCTCAAAAGTGTCCTGATATGGTCAACAAAATTTAAGATGAGTCCAGTTATGGGTCATCGTGTGAGCTGTTGTGCGTACATTTAATCCATCCTTGAAAATAATTTTGGTTAAAAAAATGAGCAGCTACTGGTCACTTTAGAGGTGATAGGTACTCTATAAACATTTAGTTTAATCACAATCACACACACACACACACTAAAATGAGTTTAAAAGCACTCTATTGGCCTCATGACACAGCATGTGGGATCTTAGTTCCCTGACCAGGAGTTGAACCTGCACCCTCTTCAGCAGAAGTCTCAACCACTAGAAGCAGGCAGCATGGAGTCTTAACCACTGGGCCACCAGGGAAGTCCTTTGAGGTAGATGAAAGTACATTCATGATAAATAAATTGAAACTTGGTAACTTGCCCGTGATTTTGTGTTGAACTTTGACTGTCTTACCTGCTGATTGAGAAATTCACTCATACTCTGTCATTGACTCTCTGTCCTTGCAAAACATTCTCACACACATAGACCTCTGATGTCATGTAATTCTTCCCATGTACTCCTAACTTTTTCCAATAACATTCTACCAACTCTAATACCGATTTAATACAATTTCATAAATAGACTTTGGTCGTGTTCTCAATTGAAAATTCTTTCTCTACAGGAAGCTTTCACTGTTTCTGGTGCTTCGATCATCCTCTCTGGTTACACGCTCTCATAGCCCTCTCCAAAGCATTAATCGGTTTATGAAGATTTATCTGGTAAAACTCTATATCCCCAAGAGTCTAAGCTCCTTTCAGGCAGGGAGCACTTTCTTTTACTTTTCCATATGTCCACAGTAACAAGAACACATTGCCTTCAGAGCACTGACATTAATACACGCTCAGTAAATAGTTGTTGAAAGAAGGATTGTCGACATCCTACTAGAAAAGTCAGAAAAGGGTGTTCTATCATCTCACAATGATACTGAAGGATCCTGCAAAAATGAGAGAGACGTCGAGAAGGGAGAGAAGGATCTTTTCTTCAGAGGCTCAAACCCTACAGGAACAAAGCCAGAATAGTTCAGGATTTCTGAAGTATAAACTCTTGCTTTGGATATAAACTGCACGGGTGACTCCTGAATAAGTCATTATTGCATCACTTTGTTTTTGTCCTTGTTGTTGCTGTTTAGCCAGTCATTTCTGACTCTTTTGCAACCCCATGGACTTTGATCACTCCATTTAGTCTGTCCTAGCTGTTCAAGAGTAGTCTTCATTTCTTAATCCCAGTGCCATTGCCTAGTCTGTTGTCATATCCTAAGAATGTCACTTTTTTTTTTTTTTTTTAAATCACTGTGTGGTTTAGGAATGGCAACTTGGAAAACAAAATAAAGTCAAAGCTACTTTGGGAAAATAAATATCCACAGTGAAGAATGGGGCAGGGGTAGGTGTGAATAAGAGTAACCATGGAGAAGCCAATCGACTCTTCCATGTCAACACTGGTGTTATTTTAAATATTATTGTTGTTATTCCCATTTTATGGCTCTAGAAGTCACCTAACATTGAAATAAAGGGAATGACATAAAGTAAATACCCTCAGTGGTTAGAATATTCTTCTCTTTTGAAATATCCAACGGCTTCAACAAAATGTCTTAAGATAATACAGGAAATAGTATTTGCATTTTATTCTTGACCCTAAATGAGGGAAGTTCAGATGAGTGCTCCCCAGAACTCAAAACTCCATCCAAGTTTTTCTTCCTTAAATAATGTTAGAATAATATTTTTTAATAAAAGTCTTTCAAAACTCATGATTTTAAAAAATTTAAACCTTAAAGCGGTAAAATATTTTACATTAAAAAATATTATCTTTACATCTCTTATTTTCATTGGCAATGACAGTGGTAGGCACAGACATTGGTACCTAATGAAAAATTCTCTTTTGAATTCTGGCTTTAAATTCAGCAGCAGAAAGGGCATGAAGCATGTAGGCTCTGGTATTATTATTAGATTTGACAAATCCTTAGACATGTTTCTGAACTAAAGAGCACCCACTCTTACATAGCTAAATTGATAACACAGTGGCTTAAATTGCCTCCTCTTTTCAGTCATCCAATGATTTACCCAACAAGGATCTCTGGTTTATATGATTGGATCACTACCTCTGAAATTTCCTTTGTGGGTATGAAAAGAAGTAACTAAACATGTATAAGTTAAGATTTTTTAAAAGTATTGCTTTAAAAGACACAAAGTACCTCATATTTGAATCATACCAGGATTGGACCAATTTTTTTGAATCATTGTTACTTACAGTTTTCAGCAATCAGAGACATTAAGTATTCAGAGAAAACAACTACAGTCTCGGAATTTAATTCTATTTTGCATTGTCTCTTATTATTGTTCTTATGTGTGTATCACAGTCTACAGCTTTGATATTGTTTGTTATTCTATTAGCAAAAATGGGGGAGAGGAATTACAAAGACCAATAAAAAAATTCACTGAACCACTGAGATTTGTAGGTTAATTTAATGTAGAGAGAAAACTCTATTTTAAATGTGATGATATACCAAAAAAAAGGAGACTATTTAGCATTGTACTTTCCCTCCAGCAAGGCAAAGGACACTGGGTCCTTTGTTTTCATTTCTTTTCATTTTTAGATTATTATTTAAGCAGGACAAAATAATGTAGTGCAAAACAAATGTCATTAACTCTAGAAAACAAAGTGGCAAATGAGCCCATTTCAATCAAATGCCTACGATTCTTTTAATCAAGTATTTATTGCCAGCAGGACAGTGACTTTGGCCTCTATAAACCACCCTCAGTCCATTAGAAACATTTATTTCACTTATTTTATATAACCTACTTCTGTGTACTTTTTTTTTCTGTTAATTTATACAAGAGAAAATCTGGGTTCAATTTTTGGGGTGAGGTTCTTTTTTTTTTTTAGCAGTTTTATCACTGGATTGGCAGAAACTCAGAAAAGCAAAGTGACTAGCTTCAGGATTCCAAGGAGCTGGGAGCTCAGCAAGAATTAGTAGTCAATAAAATATTGACTTCCAAGTTTTGCCTTAATCATGAGAATACAAGGCACAGATACACAACCTGCCCCCTCCAAAACAAAAAAGAGAAAACCTGAAAATGAAGTATTGCTTTGCTTTGAACCATGTTGGGTGGAGGGAAGGAGAAAACTTGAAGTCACTAGTTTCAAGCAGCTTTATCATCTGTGAATATGAATGGATTTTTAGAAGATTTCCCTGGGACTTCCCTGGCAGTGGTTAAAATTCTGTGCTTCCAGTGCATGGGGTATGGGTTTGATCTTTGATCAGGGAAATAAGATTCCACATGCCATGCAGAGAGGCCAAAACATGCAAACACCACAAAATGAAACAAAATTAGTATTTGCTTAAAGATTTCTTTCATTGGCAAATACCTGTGATAAGTGCCCAATTCACACACAAAGATTACAAAACACAGTAGCAGGTCCTCAGCATTTAAGGAGAAAGCCTTCTGAGACCTGAAGAAGCCCCTAGACTTCTTCTAATTCTGGTTGTGGCATTTTCTCATCCTTAAAAGAGAAATAATAATATCTACCTCGCTGTCATGAGGACTAACCAAGATAATGAATCAAAGGAGAATGAGCGCTGCAGCTGCTACTGCTGCTAAGTCGCTTCAGTCATGTCCGACTCTGTGCGACCCCACGGACTGCACCCTACGAGGCTCTTGCGTCCATGGGATTCTCCAGGCAAGAGTACTGGAGTGGGTTGCCATGAGCACTATACCAAGGCAAAAATACTGCGCAAGTAAGTGGCTCCTGTAAACCAAGAAAACTGGGATCAGTCTTGAACTGCCTCGTTCACATCCAAGACTAAGTCATGGTTCCCTCATAAAATAAACAGAAACAAACAAAAGCTATCCTTTATGCTCTAAAAGAAATTTCTTAAGCATCTCAAGAACATTTATTATGCTGTTGCTTATCAGTAAACATTAATGAACTCACCCCCACTACACTTTTCTGTATTCATCTTATTTCCTGTAGAAAGCAGCTTCCCCCTACTCTTTCTGGTATATCGACCAGTCTTTTCTGACCAACTTCCATTCTGTCCAGCCAGCAAACCATACCTTATGACTTAAAGATTTCAAAGCCTACAGAATTGGAAACAAATTATCTTTTTCCCCCCCCTTGAGGCTTTCTATATGTCTATGCCCTCTCCTTATTCCAACAACTGAGGAAAAATAGACGTTTATCTATTTATCAAATTTATTAAGTTCTGGGCTCCATGTTCGGCACTGGGCTCTTTCCTTCCACTGGTTCCATTCTCTCTGCTCACCTTGCCCAGGGCTCCCTCTCACAGACTCTGTGCATGGTGATGGCACTCCTGTCTCAGAAGACATGTTCTATTCTTTTTCTTCCACATTGCCAAAATAATCTTAAAAAATATAGCCTCAATATATTTTATCCTTCATTAGTGAGCACAACTAACACTTTATATGTCAACTGTGTGCATTACATTTATGCCTAACAGTCATAATTGAGGTCAGCATTATCCCCATTTCACAGATGAAGAAACTGAGGCAGAAAAGCCAAGTGACATGCCCCAGTCTGACTAGCAGTCTTTGAAACAACAAATATTCAAACACAGACCTTCAGGATCTAGGACCCTTCTGTGAACCAGAAGCTGTACTTATTGCTCTTCAGTTACTAATTTAAATGCTGAGAATCTCTTCAATTCTTGCTCTGGGCTTTGTTCCCTTTTTGTTTCAGTATCATCAGTAACTTCAATGCAGCTTCTTAATCTGAGAGTAAAATGACCCTAAATGGCATTCTTAAGACATTTACCCTTGTCTGTCTATACTTTTTTTTTTAAACTGGAGTATAGTTGATTTTTCAGAACTTTCCTGGTGGCTCAGACCATAAAGCATCTTCCTGCAATGCAGGAGACCTGGGTTTGATCCCTGCGTTGGGAAGATCCTCTGGAGAAGGAAATGGCAACCCACTCCAGTACTCTTGCTTGGAAAATTCCATGGATGGAGGAGCCTAGTAGGCTACAGTCCATGGGGCTGCAAAGAGCCGGACACGACTGAGCGACTTCACGTCTGTAGTTGGTTTACAATATTGTGTTAGTTTCAGGTGTACAGCTAGTGAATCAGTTGTGCATATATTTGGTGGCTCAACAGTAAAGAATCTTCTGCCAATGCAGGGGACATAGGAAATGGGGTTTCAATTCCTGGGTTGGGAAGATCCCTTGGAGAAGGAAATGGCAACCCACTCCAGTATTCTTTTCTGGGGAATTTCATGACAGAAGGAGCCTAGTGGACTAAAGACCATGGGGTCACAAAAGAGTTGGACATGACTTAGCAACTGAACAACAACTCTTTTTTTAGATTACGTTCCCATATGTCATTACAGAGTATTGAGTATAGTTCCCTATGCTATACAGTAGGTCCTTGTTAGTTATCTGTTTTATATTGGATTGGCCAAAAATTTCATTTGGATTTTTCCATAACGACTTGAATGAACTTTTTGGCCAACCCAATATATAGTAGTATGTATATGTCAGCCCCAATCTCCCAATTTATTATGCCCAACCCTTGCCCTCTGAAACCATAAGTTTTTTTCCTACATCTGTGACTCTATTTCTGTCTCATAGATCAGTTCATTATAATTTTCTGGGGAAAGTTGGAAGGAGTCACTCAGGATCCTGCTGCTGTGCCTTTGAATGTCAGGGCTAAGTGGCCCTTCTGGGCAATGTGATCGGGGGAAGAAATGGACTTGAGGAGGGGAAGGGAGGTGCCCCAAGGCAGGGAATTGAGTGATGGTCCGATGGGAAGATAGGAAAGCAGTGAAGGTCCAGGGGCGTCATATGCTTTCTGGATGAGACAAGTCTGGTTCACTCACAGCCAGCAGGAATGCGGAGGGGGCCTGTCTCTGGTCACCATCCTGAGAGTGCATGTGATGTCAAGGGGACTCAGTGTTCCAGGAAGGCAGTCCCTTCCCTCACATCACATCAGATCAGATCAGATCAGTCGCTCAGTCGTGTCCGACTCTTTGCGACCCCATGAATCGCAGCACGCCAGGCCTCCCTGTCCATCACCAACTCCCGGAGTTCTCTGAGACTCAATGTCCATCGAGTCAGTGATGCCATCCAGCCATCTCATCCTCTGTCGTCCCCTTCTCCTCTTGCCCCCAATCCCTCCCAGCATCAGAGTCTTTTCCAATGAGTCAACTCTTCGCATGAGGTGGCCAAAGTACTGGAGTCCAGCTTTATCCCTCACATCAGACACACTTAAAGTTCACTACCCTAGGAAGGGATACTCCTTAAGCTATGTCCCCTCACATTTAATCACCTCTAAATCCTGTTGAAAGGGTTTCCTGACACCGGAAAGAAACATAAGAATAAAAATTTATCCTTAATCAGAGGTACTCAGGAGACATTCCTGGCTGGAGGAAAGGTGATGGCGGAGGACAGGGGAAAAAAAAAAAATTAAGTGAGCCTCGTTTAGAATGTCAAGGGCATTGTCATTGTTACCCCAAGTCCTACAGTGAGGAAGGCAGTTGGGCACTTCTGGTGTTGGGAAACGTAGAGACTCCACCCAAGACATATACCGTTAATTGTTTAGGAATGAAATCCCAACAGTCTTTACCAAAACTATGACTATGGAATTGCCTTATAGATAGATTTAACAGTTTGCTAAATTTTGTATTGCGAATAGAAGTGAAAGTGGACCCTAGAACTCCATATTCAAGAAAACTGCATTTTTAACAAGCAAAGTCAGTCTACTTTGATTAGCTCAACTTCTGAATATGTGTAGGATATTCAGTAGACAATATCCTGTGGAAAGTAAGAATTATAGACTTATAAAGAGGGTGAAAGGTCAGGGAAGGAGCTGTCAGCCCCATAGAGAACATAATAGAGCCATGTGTCTCCTTGAAAAATTGTTTAGGTCTCTAGTTCTAGCAGCTGTGAAAGTTAAAATTACCCTCCTTATTCCAGTCAGTGTATTTCATTATTTAGACATCATATATTAGACATAAGGAAGAACGTCTTGAGTGTGAGAGTGATTAACCACTGAAACAGACTACCAAAGGAGCCTGTGAAATTATCGACTCTAGAACATTTTAAAAATAGAGGCAACCATCTGTCTTCAGTGATTTGGGTGGTAATCCGTCTTGGAAAGGAGAATGGACAGAATACACTCAATAGAGGAATATTAAGTAAATAATTTTCTGGACATTTCCCTCACTTGGTGGTCTCATATATAGATGGACTTTCTGGTTTTACTGTGAACAGTTCTGACTCATAGCTCCAGATCATTTTTACAACTTTGGTTTATAAACTACTTTAGGGCTAGTCATAGCAGATATTGTCACATCCCTTATGTTTTATGTTTAATGTTATTGCTCATAACCAATTTTTTTAGGGAACATTGCATGCTATGTGTAGTGTACAAGCTTTATGGACATGAGCAAGTTTTTAAAGCAATTGTGATCATCAAAGTATAGTAAGATAAGAGCCAGGGCTGGGGAGATGAAAGTAAAAACCAAAAGGAGAGAAGAAATAGAATGTTATGACTAAAGAATAAGTATTTCACCAAATTTAATTCTAACCTTGATATATACCTCAAAGAGACCATTTGAATTTGCGTTTTCAAATTCTTTCATTCAACTCTTCTTCTCTCCAGGGCTGTTGACCAAGAAAACCATGTACATAAAGTAGTGCCGAGTGGAATGGCATAGACCTACCCATCCATGAATAGCTCAACAAAAATCCCCCTAAACAGAGCCCTGGAGAAAGCATTGGTGAAAAATTCAGCTTCAGTAAAACAACTGGAGAAGGACCCTCTGCTTCCCTCTCCCTCGCCGTAATCTAAGGTTCTTAGCTATCTTAGCTGGAGAAAAAGCTGCCATCTGATTGGCCAACCCAGTCATAGCTGGTCCTTTGGGAGGGAAAAATGCACAGCGGGTCTGGTCTAGGGGCCAGGCCATCGCTGCTTTGAGAGTTTATCTCAAACAAGGCGTAAGGAGGGACATCTGGGTGCACTCTGGGCGGGCACTGTCCTTTAACACACAATGAGCCCTCCAGTTAGAAAATTCCATCCAATAAATGTCTCAGTCTCTGACCAATCAAGCTTATAGCTCCTTCTCCTTTGGGAGGACCCAGTAAAAATGAGGAGAAAAGTAGAGGAATTCTCTTCCCAACAGATAAATGCATAAACATGTAGAGCAGGGAGTTTTAATCTGGAAATCCACAGAAGCATTTCAGATATTGAACTGAATTTTCAAGGAAGTATTTAATTTTCTTCTTTCTAATACTGTGAAGATTAGTTATGTGGGGGGAGGGGAACAAAAAATATCAGCAATAAAAATTAACCTTGTTCAATTTTGTCACTAAGAAATTATTTTACTCCAAATAAGGATAGGAATGTATGTACTATGAACCTTAGTCACCTTACTAGATTGTCTCAAATATTTTGGTAGGCGTAATCTACCCTTATTAAACCTGGAAACTCCAATATCCATCAATAAATGAATGAGAAACAAATAGTGATCTATATATGTACTGTAGAATATTACTCACAACAGAAAGAAATGACCTATTGATTCATAGAACAATATGGATTAATCTCAAAATAATTATACTGAGTGATTTCTTTAAGAGCTATAAAAAAGTACATACTTTATGATTCCATTTATTTTAAGAGCTGGGAAATGCAAACTTATTTATAGTGACGGAAAGAAGGTTCATGGAAAGAAGGCTCTGAGATGGATGGGAAGGAAGAAGTGAAAATGAAAATGGGAAAACTTTCAGAGGTGTTAGCTGTGTTCACTGGCCTCTTTGTGGTGATGGTTGCCTGGGTACAGATGTGTGGCAGGCCTTGCTAGATCATACAATTTACATATGTGCAGATTAGTGTATGTCAATTATATCTCAATAAAGTTGTTTACACACACACAGACACACATGCAGAGCTAACAAAGGTCAAGAAGGGCCTTATATCTACACTCCTCAAATTTCAGAGACCACTTGTCATTGTTCAGTTTTGAAGTCATGTCCAGCTCTTCGCAACCCCATGGCCTGCAGCACACCTGTCTCCTCTGTCCTCTGCTATCTCCTGGAGTTTGCTCAAATTCATGTCCATGCAGTCGCTGATGCTGTCTAACCATCTCATCCTCTGTCACCCCTTTCTCCTCCTGCCCTCAATCTTTTCCAGCATCAGGGTCTTTTCCAGTGAGTCAGCTCTTCGCATCAGGTGGTCAAAGTACTGGAGCTTTAGCTTCAGCATCAGTTCTTCCAATGAATATTCAGGGTTGATTTCCTTTAGGATTGACTAGTTTGATCTCCTTTCAGTCCAGGGGATTCTCAAGAGTCTTCCCTGGCACCACAATCAAAATCATCAATTCTTTGAAGTTCAGCCTTCTTTCTAGTCCAACTCTCCCGACCATGGGACTCCCTTCTTCCTTCCTTCCCTCTCTCACTCTCTTCCTCCCTCCCTTCTCTTTCTTTCTTTCATGCTAATATTAAAGAGGCTGGAACTTACTCAAAGTTTAATTTGAATAATCACAAAAACCTAATCCTGAATTACCAAAGAAGACTGAATTTCACGGGGCCAATCTTAAAGCCCCAGAACTGAACAACAGGGAGAAATTCTGTTTGTTTTCAGAGAGACAGAAGCTCTTCTCTGAACAGTCTGACAGGAAAGAGTTTGTTCCTGACTCGAGTATTTGGCTGATATTTTCAGCCATAAGAAAGAAGTGAAAGTTTGGATTCAAGTCTCTCAAGTTACTATTTTGGAGCCTGCTAAACATCTACTTTCTTTTGTCCCAGCTGGCTCTCTGGAAGCAGAGACTGGAAGTGGAGAAGAAAGTAAGCTTTTCAATGCGGAGGGAACATTTCTGGAGCCTGGTGTCAAGAGTAACTTTGCCTTTCAATTTCTCAGCAGGCAGAAATCTGCAGAACTTTTCTGAAGGTTACTTCTGCTCCAAAAGGCTTTAAAGCAGATTCATTTTGATATTTGGCAAAACTAATACAATTATGTTAAGTTTAAAAATAAAATAAAATTAGAAAAAAAAAAAAAAACTGAAATGCAGAATTGTAATCTTTTGGCTGTTAACACAGATGGTCTCAGTGAGTCGGGCATGACCACCATGTCTTCTTTGACTCGGCTACAAAGGAAATGATGAGATGGGATTCTTGCATTTCCTGACAAACCTACTCCTTGCAGGAGAAAGTCAGTCATGGAAGTTTGGATTTCATTTGCTACTGTCTTTTTAAAATTTGAAAAAGTAATTTTTTTTTTTTTTTTTTTGTAGTACAGATTTTCTTCACCCCCTCTATCAAAGCCGAAATCCTCAATCAGTTGGCTTTCAGAGATTATTTACACATTCCAGTTATGCCACAATCACTTCTCATACAAACCAAACAATAAGCCTCTTCATTAACAGTTGTTTTGAGCAGAATTAAAGCTTATTTTGTTTTAGTTGCACAGTTTGGAGCCATTTCTATTTTATGATTAGTAAGTGATCGTTATGAAAATGAGAAGTGAACGTGATCTGCTCCTTCGCAGGATTTTCCCATCTAGCTGTTAAGTGGAAATGAACACGGAGGGAAAGAGAATAAAGCTGTCAAAAATACTTGCGTATGTATTTATGTGCATTTTTGTAGAGGTCTATAGGCTTCATCAGCTTTTCAAAGAACCACTGAATTCAAAATAGTTCAAGAGCCGCTGGTCTAAAAGCAACATTGCTTTGTTAGGAAAACTTGATGAGGACAGTTGTAGATAAATGGCACTTGAAGCGATGACCAGATCAGAAAATGGAAGCAACACATCACTGTATAAAAACATTTTTCAGCATTAACATTTGATTTTTTAAAAAGAATATTGATATAATCTAAAAATATGGAAGCCAGAAAAAAACAGAACTGTGTTGCTACCATATAGTTTAATGTTGTTTCATTTCGAATGGAAAGGGGATCATAGAGTTTTCTTAACCAAGCTCTGTTAGTGGGTCACTGAGACATCATGTGACAATGGGGAGAGTGATTGGGGATAAAGATCTGGCAGGACATGTTAATGTGATAGTTGAAGCCATGGACAATATTATTAACTGGAACTAGTAATTTCTTTCCAGTTTTCTTATTAGTGTCAAAGTAAATCCTTAAATGCTAAAGAAGAGTTAATTACAATATAGCCTCTTCTAGTAATCTTGACACAGTGGCCATTAAAATAAATTTAAGGGTTATGGGTAAACTCTGCAGGAAGTTTTTGTTTTTAAATAATGAAATTGGAGGCAGCTGCTTTGATGCGTCCATTTATCAGTGAACACAGAAGTGATAATCAACCTAATAAGGTACCTATTTCCAAGTATAAGAAGAATCCTTTCATTAATTTATTCTAGGCTGAGAAATAATGCAACAATTTGAAAACAGGAAAGTTTATTATTCCCTTTTGGAAACTGTATATGTGCATGTTGAATAAGATAAGGTGTGAGTTACCGACATGACCCAGTAATTTAAATTTTTCTTGGTTACCCTGATGAAAATGTCTAATTAGTTTTTATTTTTCCAAAATGAATCTGCAGTCTATATTTAAGAATTAAATAGCTAGCACTGTTTTAGAAGGTGTGCTTGAACTGTTTACTGAATGAGCCGATCTGGTCAAATCACTGGTTAGTTCTTGAGTTTCACGTTACTTAACCTTTCATCCGGAGAATGCAATGGCACCCCACTCCAGTACTCTTGCCTGGAAAATCCCACGGACAGAGGAACCTGGTGGGCTGCAGTCCATGGGGTCACTAAGAGTCGGACACGACTGAGCGACTTCACTTTCACTTTTGACTTTCACTTTTCACTTTCACGCATTGGAGAAGGAAATGGCAACCCACTCCAGTGTTCTTGCCTGAAGAATCCCAGGGACGGGGCAGCCTAGTGCACTGCCGTCTATGGGGTCTCATAGAGTCAGACACGACTGAAGCGACTTAGCAGCAGCAGCAGCAACCTTTCATCAGTATTTAGTCCATCTTTTTCTTCTTGAAATAATTTCTTTTCTAGGTGTTCCATGCAAAACACCTCTGAGTTTTCTTTCTGCCTCTCCAGGTACTCCTTCCCAAAGCCCTTTGCATCATTCTGGGTCACCTCTCTCTTCCAGATTTCTCAGTGTTAGGGAGCCCCTGAACTTCCTATATGTTCATTTTCCCTTCAGTGTCTACATCCCTGTCTAAACAGCCTCATTCAAGAATTCCCTGGCAGTTCAGGGGTTAGAATTCTGTGCTTTCACTGACAGGGACCTGGGTTTGATCCCTGATTGGGAAACTGAGCTGAGCAGCATGACCAAATAAATAAACAAATAAAATGGATAAATAGCATCATCTTAAAAATCTTTAAAAAAAAAAAAAAAAAGTCAGCTTCATTCAGTCCATGGCTTTAAATGTCATCAGTGTGCTGAAGATTCCCAAATCTATTTTGTAATGTTGATCTATCTCCTAACTGAGTTCAGATAAGCAGCTGCCTTCTAGATAACCTCATTTAAATATAATCATTTTGGCATCCAGAATTTAACCTGGCCCCACTATACTTCTCCCAAAGTTTTCCCCATCAGAGAAACTGGTTCTACCACCCTCCCCATTGCTTAGACCAAAAACTTTTCGTGCCAGACTTGCTCCCTTTCTTCCCTTAATCATTAAGCAAAATCTCTTGTTTCTTTTTGTTCATAATAGATATACATTACGTCTCCTCTTGAAGCCTAAGCCATGATAGTTTCTCTCCTGAAACAATCCCTGACTGTCCTCGTGTTATACAGTAGGTCCTATACAAATATCTCTTTATTGCAGAACCTCTATCGTGGCATAAATATTTTCCACATCCACTATATAAGTAGCTGACGTGACATTTCATTGGTCTGTAGTTATGCTTTGATAAGTTTGCACCTTTTTTGTTTGGTTATGTTTTGTTTTTAATGAGCCATTACCCAACATAGGAAGATTTTGCATAGCAATTCAAGTCGCTGGCCTCTTTACATCTCTTGAACATCTGGCAGCACGATAGGCGTGCCTTTCCTTGGAGCCACAACAAGAAAGAATTGAGTAGGGCCTCATTGGTTCCTACCACTCACACCAGGTCTTCAGCTTATACTTAACCTGACTTCCACTCTTTGGGGACCTATTTTGTCTATGACCCTGGATTCCAAATCAATGATTAACTTTGCATTTCATTTTCATTTGTAGCCTAAAAAAAAGAAAATCAGAGTCACACACATACAACAGTTACAGAAACATTCTCCTATGAAATTCTTGTTTAATTATTATTATATAGGCTGCTTACCTAAGAATAAGCCCACATTGATGTTTCTGCTCAATAATGGCAAGTTTTTAAACAATCAGTATTCATTTCCTTGTGAAAAATATTAGATCTATTCTTATTATCAAGTTATTGAAGTCAGTTAACTATAAGTCAAGTTCAGCCATGTTAAACCTTTCCTAAGCTGTATTTGCAACAGGGTGTAAGGATGATGCTTGTTTTAATCTCAAGAACATCTGACAATTCAGAGCTTCTTCCTTTAGGATGAGAAGATGTCACTGCTTCTTTTCATATTAGGTTCCTTGTTATCGTTTATCTGCTAACATATCTCTACATTATCTTTCTTATTAAATTTCTGCCTGTTGAGGGAACAGTTTTCTTTTTCCTTTTTTTAAAAAGCATTAGCATATCTAGGGCTATATTTTAATCCGGTTTAAATATTCCTTAACAGTTGTCGATAAAATATTTTAGTATGTCACATATTGCCTAATTGATATACCACTGAGCCTCCCTGGAGGAAGAGCATTGTAAACTAGCTTACCATTGGCTCCCTCAATAAATCAGTGGCCCTGTTGTGTTGAAACACACGGGAAAGAGTGAAAGCTGTAGTTTTGATTAACATAGAGAAACCCAAAATGTTTCTCAGTTTTGAATCTTTCCAGTAATCAATAATTCAGCCCCAGAGCTGGCATAGAAGGCTTCGAGGAAAATCCTTTTGCTTTTTCAATACCAGATAGCTGCTCTGGAAGGTTTTATTTTGACTAGCCTGTTTCCAATGTGCATTCCTTAAGAATGCTATTGATAATGTCTAATGATCAGAATCCAGGAGTGATTTTGATATCTTCCTATCCTTTTTCCTCCAACTAAGCACTCTTCTATCCAGGCTTCTGGGAGACATAGGATGCAGTGGGAACCTAAACCTTCGGAAACCTCCCAAATGTTTAGGTAAGGTGCTGGTGGAGCTTCCTCTTCTAATTACATTAAGCAGAAGAAATGTTAATGATACTTCCTTTCAGAGATGGTTTAAAATTATTTTTTTAAAAGATAAATGTTTGAGGACTTTATAGGACACAATAAAAAGATAGTTTGACAAAAATGAGCATCTCAAATTTAGGTTAAAATTTTAAGTATTGTCCAAGTTATGTTTATCTCTTCATCAAAAGTCCAATATTTAACATGTTTTCATTTTACTACTAAAGAAATATAAAAAAGAAAAATAAGAAGGCCATCCAAGTAAAGGTTTCTATCTTATAATAACACAACTATGAAATTCTACCAGAGTGAAAAGATGACTATGAAAAAATGATCATTTGCTTATTCAAGAAAAAATTTGCCACTTTTCAAGTACTATGAAAATAGGAGATTATAAGATACTGTTTTTAACTATGCCAGCTTTACTACTATATATATATAGTAATCTCTTTGTATGCAGGGTAAAAATTTAAATGAAGACAAATTTTCTATCTTCTTCTACAAACATTGCAATTAAAAAAAAAAAAAGTTAACCAGTGGACAACTGAAGTAGCTGAAGCTTTTCCATTCAGCTCTGTTTTCTCAGTGATCCTGGTTGAAACAGACAAAGTGAAAAGTTGTGTAAACATCCAGGCAAGGGCAAACGTATCTAGTTACCCCAGATGCTAATAAGCACAGAGGTAGAATACGTCTAACCAAGTTGAAAGAGGATGGAGGAATCATGTTGAGCAGAGATGTCTTATTCAAAGGCCTCATTATCTCTGGGTGCTCCAATTGGAGGAACACACCATTATTCCTTCGTTATGAACAAGACCAGGATACTGCACAGAGAACGTTCCAGTGAGTCACACTATCATTATAAGTCCCACATTCAAGAAAGGGACAAAAGCAACAGCAGGACCCTGCAACCTCAGTGGTTAAGGAGGA
The DNA here is from genome assembly GCF_055505025.1 of Bos grunniens. Lineage (NCBI taxonomy): Eukaryota > Metazoa > Chordata > Mammalia > Artiodactyla > Bovidae > Bos > Bos grunniens. The sequence goes on from NC_141191.1 coordinate 14,315,070, forward strand.
CACACAGAGAAATTTGTTCAAAGACCACAACAAACTGCAGATCCAATGCTTTGTCCCAGGCAAATTATTAAGCAGCAAGACTGGTGCTGAGACCCAGCTTTGGACTCTGCTGAGACCAAAGCAGAATCATTTGCACACATTCTCCTGCCATTGAAATAGTCCTTTTGAGAAACAGGTTATTTGTGTTCATAATCAAGAATATTGGTTTGCTTGATGTATAACTTGGCCCTGCATTAGGAAACTCATGGAGCTCCCTATTTTCTTACCTCACTATTCAGTCCATTTGGACGAGTTTCATCAGGTGCAATAAGTAATTTCTGCATAAAAGGTTGATCTTATTTATGAGTGAGTAACACCTCTGACTTTTTTTTATGAGTGAGTAACACCCTTGGACTGCATGGAGATCCATTTATGAGTGAGTAACACCTCTGACTTTATTTATGAGTGAGTAACGGTTGGAGAAGACTCTTGAGAGTCCCTTGGACTGCAAGGAGATCCAACCAGTCCATTCTGAAGGAGATCAACCCTGGGATTTCTTTGGGAGGAATGATGCTAAAGCTGAAACTCCGGTCCTTTGGCCACCTCATGCAAAGAGTTGACTCATTGGAAAAGACTCTGATGCTGGGAGGGAATGGGGGCAAAAGGAGAAGGGGACGACAGAGGATGAGATGGCTGGATGGCATCACTGACTCGATGGACGTGAGTCTGAGTGAACTCCGGGAGTTGGTGATGGACAGGGAGGCCTGGTGTGCTGCAATTCATGGGGTCGCAAAGAGTCGGACACGACTGAGCAACTGAACTGAACACCTCTGAGAAAAGGTGGTTACGATTTTAATTCTTTGAACAGAGGCACACAAAAGTAGATAATCCTTGCTTCATGATAGCTTTCTGCCATCTTGCCAGCTATGGCTTTTTTATTATGTATTCCTTTAACTATTTACTAATTTATTGCAAAAATATACTGAGTTAGCCAAAAACACGTTTTGGGGAAAACCCATGCCAATATTGATTCTCATGGACACACCTCATGACCTTAGACCTAGATCATTTGGAGTAATGTATCTTCCCATGTTGAGTGCTCCGTCCCTGGGCCAGAGGAACCCCTCCCCGCTAAATCTTGTATTCACCATTCTCCTTCTTCTAATCTAGATAAGGTATGAAATTAAAATATCATGTGTTTTTCGTTGTGGTTGTTTCTAAATGTATTCCATGGTCATGTTGTACATAATCTCCTCTGTGCTTTTTTCAGTGAGTATTTTCTTGCTAAGGTTAACCCCCTGTGTTCCTTGGTGCTATGATTCAATCATTTTGATTGCTATGTAATATTCTGTTTTGTGAATATGCTCTCAGTGACTTCATCCCTTCTTCTGCTATGGAAATTTTGATTGTGGCCAAGTTTTTGCTCTTGCACATAAAGCTTTTATGAGTATTCTTGTTGAAACAGCTTCACCTGGAGAATTTGAGGATTCCAGAGTCTCACTATAAATCAAAGCTCACATATGGTATCACAAAATGGTTGTTGTTGTTTAGTTGCTAAGTCATGTCTGACTCTTTGTAATCCCATGGACTGTAGCTTGCCAGGCTCTTGTGTCCATGGGATTCTCCAGGAAAGAGTACTGGAGTGGGTTGCTATTTCCTCCTCCCAGGGATCTTCCCAACTGAAAGATCAAATCCATGTCTCCTGCGGCTTTCCATTGGCAGGCGGATTCTTTACCACTGAGCTACCAGGGAAGCCCAATCACAAAACAGTAAATGTTATAAATCTAGCTGCGCCCACAGCCTGAATCATGTTCCCAACTCAATGACCCAGAGTCTGTTTCTTAGAAAGGGACCTCTAATCCAGAGGCTAAAGGAGCTATACTGTCCCTTAAACCACCATACCCTCAACACTTGAGTTCTCGGAGTAAGCAGAAGATAGAGAAATGGCAACTATTCCTGAGAGGTGACAGGATCCACCTGAACCCACATTGGGAGAGAGTGAAGCTCCCCTGGCAGGCAAGTCCTCTCCCCAGGTCCTGGCTTTTAGACCTAAGATTTCCTGGTGATGCTAAGCACCTTCCCAAAGCATACCACCCAAACAGAAGGGAGGTAGTGTGCCGTGGTCTGGGGAGCCTGGTCTGCCTAGATCCTGGTACTGCAGATCTGTGGAGGGAGCCCTCTGTCTCTGGTCTCCCAGGGCTGTGGCTGTGATCTCCTACTTCCACACACACACACACACACCACTGCCATCCTCAGACATGCATTCTTGACATGAGCAGGGAAGCCCGATGGGCTGATAGGTTGGTTATTAAATGTTCAAGCAAATTTTCTTCTGTTATCAAAAAAGGGAGGGAAATGCTTTGTGGTTCCATGTTTGTGATTTGTAGGAGACTCCAAAGGGTGGAGCCCAGGTGGGGTTCCACTTGCTGTGGTCGAGGAGCAGGACTGCTGGCACTCCAGGCAAGACCTTCTCTTGGGCATGATGCCTCTACCGGTTTCCTAGGGCTGCTGGAACAAATGGCCACAGTGTATTTTCTCACAGTCCTGGAGGCTGGAAATCCAAGATCAGGGTGCCGACAGGGTTGGGTTCTTCTGGTTTCTCCCCCTTCCCTGGCAGAAGGGCATGCACCTGCTGCCCCTTCACCCTGTGGTCCCTCTGTGGTGTCTCCTGATGTCTGTGTTCTGATCTCTTCTCCTTGTAAGACACCAGTTAGTTTGGACTAAGGCCCATAATCAGGGTTAATTTCCTTTAGAATGGACTGCTTTGATCTCCTTGCTGTCCAAGGGACTCTCAAGAGTCTTCTCCAGCACCACAATTCAAAAACATCAATTCTTCAGCAATCAGCCTTCTTTATGGTCCAACTCTTACATCTGTACATATCACATAATTCTACATATCACACCTCTACTTTTACATATCACAACTCTACAACTTTGACTAGATGGTCCTTGGTCAGCAAAGTGATGTCTCTGCTTTGTAATACACTGTCTAGGTTTGTCTTCTTCCAAGGACCAAGTGTCATATAACTTCATGGCTGCAGTTACCCTCCTCAGTGATTTTTGAGCCCAAGGAAAGAAAATCTGTCACTGCTTCCACATTTTCCCCATCTGTTTGCCATAAATTGATGGAACCGGATGCCATGATCTTAGTTTCTTGAATGTTGCGTTTTAAGCCAGCTTTTTCACTCTCCTCTTTCACTCTCATCAAGAGGTTCCTCTTTCCTTTTTGCCAGAGTGGTAGAGTGGTATCATCTATATCTGAGGTTCTTAACATTTCTCCCGGCAAGGTTGATTCCAGCTTGTGATTTATCCAGCCTGTCATTTTACATGATGTATTCTGCATAGATTCCATGAAGGCTCAGCAGGTAGAGTCTGCCTGCAATGTGGGAGACCTGAGTTCAATCCCTGGGTTGGGCAGATCCCCTGGAGAAGAAAATGTCAACCACTCTCTTGCCTGGAAAATCCGAAGAGCCTGGCAGGCTACAGTCCATAGGGTTGCAAAGAGTTGAACATAACTGAGTGACTTCACTTTCACTTTCTTTCCCTCTGCATAGAAGTAAAATAAGCAGGTTGACAATGCACAGCCTTGACATATTCCTTTCCCAGTTTTGAATCAGTCAGTTGTTCCACGTTTGGTTCTAACTGTTGCTTCTTGACCCACATACAGGTTTCTAAGGAGGCAGGTGAGGTGTTCTGGTATTCCCATCTATTTAAGAATTTTCCACAGTTTGTTGTGACTGATATAGGTAAAGGCTCTCATGTAGTCAATAAAACAGAAGTAGATGTTTTCCTGGTATTCCTTTCCTTTCTCTGTGATCCAGCGGATGTTGAAAATTTGATCTCTGGTTCCTCTGCCTTTTCTAAACCCAGCTTGTATATCTGGAAGTTCTTGATTCATATACTGCTGAAGCCTAGCTTGAAGAATTTTCAGCATAACCATAACTAGTATATGGAATGAGTACAATTGTATGATAGTTTAAGCATTCTTTGGCATTGCCCTTCTTTGGGATTGGAATGAAAACTGACCTACAATTCACTAACATACATACCCTTTTATAAGGTGAAAAATAACTAAAATCAAGCAATATATTTAAAATGAAATTGGTGAATAGGAAGAAATATAAATGCTCAACTTTACAAGATCAAGTATTTTTGAAAGTGGATTTACCAATTTATACTCCCACAACAATAGAAAAGAGATTCTGTGGATCAACATCCTATTTCTCATCAAGGAGTACCTGTCACAGAGTAATTTTGCCAAAGGAATGAAGATAAATGGAATTTTATTTTTTGCCTTGATTTGCATCTTTCTGGAACCTACTGAGGTGATTGCTTTCGAAAAGTTTTTCCTTCATTGTAGTTACTAGTAGGTGACACACATCATCATTTATACGAGATTTCTGCCAAGATTTTTTGGCCATTAGTGACAAGTTTTATATGCAGTCTAAACCAGACATGAAATTCTCCATCATCAGTAATGGAAATATCCTTAATATCTGCCCAAATCCATCTTGCGTGTGGCTAGGAAAGTCATCCAATCTTGAGAAATGTTCTTCCTAATGTTTAAAAAAGAGAAAAAGAGAGAGAGAGAGATGGAGGAAGTAAGGAGTTTCTGTTTTGAAGGACAAATTTCAACATCTCTAGGCAGCTTTGGGCACACAGCTACCACCATAGGAACTTGCTATCAGTTTAAGATATTCTGAAGGAAAAAAAATCCTCTGACCACATGTCATTGTTATATTTTATCTTGGTGCATGTGTCACATATCTGCTTTTGATGCCCCATAGCATCTTCTGCATCCTAAAATTAGACATAAAAAGAGAAGAATCACAAATGCACAATAGGACCAATCAACGGGTGCTCATTCATCATGCAGCCTTCAACTGTGTTGCCTAAAGGAGGAACAGAAATTGCAGATATGTGGGGTGCCACCTGCTGAAACGGCTATTTCCTGCTCCTCTCCCTATGTTTATTAGGGATGGAATCAGGCTATCTAGATGACTCAACACGAAACTCGTAGGAAATGAAGAGGCTCTTAATGACAGAATGCCATGGTGGTTGAAATTATAGCCACACTAATTCACTGACTCTATACGAAGCAGGAAAGCTCTGAAATTCAGTAGTGACAGTCAGCTGTTCTGACATCTATCATGATGTGATACAGAGCAGAAAACTCCAATCGAAGATCCTTACACAATGGTAATTGGATTGTGGGAGATGCCATGGAAATGAAGGGATGAATCGGAAAAATAATTGCAGATCTTAAAGCATTATTTAAATGTTTTGTGTTGTTATTATCAACCACTTTCGTTAGGACTAGTTTCCTGGTACCAAAGAAATCACCACTCAGGTAAGAGGAAGAAAATCAACAAAAACCTTCAGAAGATCCTAGGGCCTCAAAAGCCTGTGAAGCTACCTGCAGGGAAGGAAGGGAGATGCAGACATAGAGAACAGAATTGTTGGGGAGTCTTGTGAGGGAAGGAGAGGGTGGGATGAATTGAGAGCGTAGCATTCACGTATATACACTATCACGTGTGAAATGGGCAACTAATGAGAAGCTAGCACTGAGCCCCACCTGGTGCTCTGCGATGACCTAGAGAGGTGTAATAGGATAGGGAGGGGGGCTCAAGAGAGAGAGGGTATGTGTGTGTATATATAATTATAACGGATTCACACTGTTATATGGCAAAGGCCAGCACAACATTGTAAAGCTATTATACTCCAATTAAAAAAAATTTAAATAAATGATAAAAAAAAAAGAAGGGAAACAAACTATGCACTGGGTAGGGAAAACTAATCCCTAAATGTTTCCTCTACAGTTTCAATAAGAATGACACAAAATATCACAGAAATATTAAAGGGCTTTTCCCCAGACAACTAGCACCTACTGTACACAAGGAACTCTAGAAGCTGCTTTGATAAGTATAAAGGGGCATGAAGTTATAATCCTTGCCTTCAAAAATCTTAAAACCCATTGGAAATGAAATCATAGAGAAAATGTGTTTTCAGTACTAGCTTCAGAAGAGTATCTACCATCACTAATAAATTGTAATGAAAAAAGACTGGAATTAAAGATGACTTCAGCTTGCCTAAAGAAATTTTTATTGTGGTTAACGCTTTAGGTTTCCTTGTCCTGTTGGGGTTGAAATAAAATAAAAGTCTTCATTAAAAGATGGAAAAGTTCTGCTTGGCTATTTTAAAGCTCATTTCCTCAAAACCACTGATTCCCCTTTTACAAACAAGCATTCAGAAAGACATTTCATGAGAATTGTCACTGTAGAGAGAGAAAAAATTTAGGAAGCGTTATAATATCCTTCAAAATATGAATTTTCTCCTCCTCAGGAGGACATCTCAATACTTCCTACCCTCTTGGATCAGAGAATGCATTTTCTGCTTTGAGCCCCACATAGGACTACGTACATTGCCAAGTTCAAACAGTACCTCAACTCCTGAGTGCCCAGCAGGGCATGGTCAACCTGACCAGGGCCACCGCCTTCTCAGCTGCCCCACCCCCACACTACTCATGACAAGAAATGACAGCATGCCTTCCACCCTGCTTTGGAGAAGGAAATGGCAACCCACTCCAGTACTCTTGCCTAGAAAATCCCATGGACAGAGGAGCCTGGTCGGCTGCTGTCCATGGGGTTGCACAGAGTCGGACACGACTAAAGCGACTGAGCGTGCCTGCATGCATGCATTGGAGAAGGGACTGACAACCCACTCCAGTATTCTTGCCTGGAGAATCCCAGGGAGAGAGGAGCCTGGTGGGCTTCCGTCTATGGGGTCGCACAGAGTCGGACATGACTGAAGTGACTTAGCATAAACAGCAGCAGCTTCTACCCCTTACCCTGACCCAGGCCAATGTTGTTAAAAGGAAATTTTTCTTTAAAAATTTTCTAATCAGTGTATCATAGTCTATGGCATATGATTTTATCATAGGCTTGAAATTCTGCTTTAATATTTTTTTTTTCATATAGAAAGGGAAGAACGATTTATGCATAACATTTCATTTCCCTGCATCTGAATCAAGATACTGGCCATGGCAGTGTGGAATGGATCCAGTCACATGACCTAGGAGGAAGCACAGAATCAGAGTGTAGTTCCGAATGCGAACATCCTGGGGCAAATTTCAGCTCTCTGTGACCTTGGGACCTCACTTAAATCTGCTCTCAGCTCTTCATCCATAAAACGGAACAATGGGACTACCTGGTATTGTTGTGGAGGTTGACTTAATGCATGTTATTGTGCATTAAATCACTTCATGCTAAGTCACTTCAGTCGTGTCTGACTTTGTGACCCTGTGGACTGTAGCCTGCCAGGCTTCTCTGTCCATGGCATTCTCCAGGCAAGAATACTGGAGTGGGTTGCTAGGCTCTTCTCCAGGGGATTTTCCTGGCCCAGGGATTGAACCCATGTCTTTCATATCTGTTGCATTGGCAGGCAGTTCTTTACCACTAGTGACACCTGGGAAGCCCGTATAAAGTATTTATTAAGTGATGGCTCTTGTTGTTGCTATGGTATAATATAGTCATGGAATCTTAGACTTGTCAGGTGGCTTAAATCATGCAAGATCAAAAATACAGAGTAGTGTTCAATGGTAGATGAACCTACTAGGTCATATGGTAAGAAAATAAATACATAAATGAATACGTAAAAGAAAACAAACCAGTACTATAGAAGATAATTAGAGTAAAATCCACTCATCTTCTTAAGCACAAGAGAAAGAATAAAAGGCGAGAGCACTAGGAAAGTACTAGAATAGAATCAAACTCTCATCTTAGAAATGGTATTTTTGGAACATTATTATAATCTAATAAGCGGTACCCTAATTGTCCAAAAACAAGTTAGCAGTGAAAATCTTCTGATAGTATTGGGCCTGTGGGATTTAAGCCTGAGTTGTATTTTTGACTCAATGTTTCCTCAGGGCAATTTCCAACTCTAAGAATGGAGAATTCATTTGTAAGTGTGGATTTAATTTGGATGGTCCGCATTATCCTTTTCATCAAAGGATGGGGTACACTGTGAGTTCCAGCTCTTCTCTTCCTTCCTCGGTTCCTCCTCTTGGTCAGTCCTGTCACTACCCGCCCAGGTGCTCCAGCCAAAAATCTTGATGATTCTAGCCTCAAATTACATCCCACCCCCACCAACCTTTCTCCACCCTCCTGCCAGCATCCTGTCCAATCCACCAGTCTCCCCTTTGACTTTCCTAACCGGACACTATGTTTTTGGCCTGATTTCTCTCCAACGTATTGGAGCAGCCAAAGGGTTTTCACTCACCTGAATAGAGCCATCTCATGTTTTCCTCCTTGTTTGTGAAATGAAGCCTCAACTCCACCCCACGTCTCGGTCTCTCACAGCGTCATTCCCACCAGCTTGTGACTCTTCAACCATGTTGCCCTTCTTTTGTTCCTGCAATTTGCCAGGCTCTTTCCCGCCCCAGGGTCTTCTTGGATAGTCTTCTTTCTGCCGGGAAAAGCTCTTTAGTCCACTCCACACAACTTGCAGGTCTCTTACAAGCTGTGTGTGTGTCTATGCATGTGGACATGTGCCCATGAATAAGAGAGAAGTTTGTATTCCATATGGAAATAGAGAGAATGTTACTGATCTGGGAAGAAGCAGCTTTGAGCACGAATGGATCCAGTGCCTGACATGCGGTCCCGGGACCCAGCCGCTTACCTCCTCTGCCTCTTCCGTCCTCTCTGTGGCCATCAGTCCGGGGCTGGCCTCCTGGGTGCAGTAAGGTGGTTCCTGGTCAGACGCATCCTCTTCGGAACAACTCCAAGAATGGGGAGGGAACAGTATATCCTGGTCACTCAGGCAGGAGGCCGGGTCCACTGCTCGTGGGACCTGACCAGCTCGGCTTCAGGGGCAGCAGAGGTTTCCGTTCTTTTTCTAGCTGGAGAGTCGCAAGACTCGAATCCACCAGCCCAGGGTCATTCACGGAACCGGGGTCAGAATCAGCTCCACTCAGGACCCCTGGCTGAGCATGATGATGTTAGCAGAGGCGCCAGTGGACACTCCTTGGCCAAAAGCGTGCATGCAATGAGATAAATCTGTTTGATTAAGTACAACCTGGCAAACTAAGATGTCCTCATCTTTCAAATACGCCTCATGCTAGTGGAAAGATTCCACATTTGTTACTGAACACGGGAGTCTGACGGCTTACCGTTCAAAAGCCAATAAAGAGGTAAGGTTGAGGAAGAAGAAAGTTTGCTTTATATTAAATGCTGGCTACTGAGGGGTTGGAGGGGAGGGTGGCGGACTCCTGTTCAAAGATAGACTAGCCCTACTGACCATCAGTGGGTAAGAGCTTTTGTAGACAGAGGGAGGGGGCGACACACAGAAAAAGCACAATCAGCTCTGACTGTCATCTTGAAATTGGTCACCGGGGGTCTGATCAGCATCTTCTTGTGTGGTTTGCATGTGTGCCTGCTGTCACTTCAGTCGTGTCTGACTCTTTGCGACCCAAGGGAGAGTAACCCTCCAGGCTCCTCTGTCCATGGTTTGAGTACAGTTAATCTTCAGTTCCAGGGTCAGTTTGTACCCATTTCTTTGAGGACAGTTCTCGGGATTGTGGCAACTTATGTCATGGCTACAGCCTGATCATCATGTAGTTAACTTCTCCACCTGGTAGGGGTTTCAGTATCTACAATACAGCTCACAGGATATGGCTCACATTATCTGTAGTGCTTGAGAAGAAACAAAAGATACCTACCTAAATTTAATGACTAAAATAGTGTTACTATTCTTCTTAGACTTTTTTCTCCTTGTTTCTTCATTTTTTTCCACCCACTTCTCTGGTTAAACTTGTTCTTTGGCTAAAGTTTTCCTACAGACTTCCTACAGAAGTCAGATGGAGGACATGTGAGGGGACCATAGGGTCCTCCTTTGTTTCACTCTCAGCCAAAGCCTGGCAAGTTGCAATTTGTTCTTTTGCACATGTCCTGCCTGCTTTGGGGACCATTTTCCTCTTTCTTGGTGGCTCAAACGGTAAACAATCTGCCTGCAATTCAGGAGACCTGGGTTCAATACCTGGGTCAGGAACATCCCCTGGAGAAGGAGATGGCAATCCACTCCAGTATTCTTGCCTCGAAAATCCCATGGACAGAGGAGCCTGATGGGCTACAATCTGTGGGGTCTCAAAGAGTAGACACGACTGGGCGACTAACACTTTCACTTTTCCATCTTTAACATCAAGAACAATGATGTGTACATACTTCCAGTTGGCCTTTATCTGGAGCACCCTATGTTGGTAGTGGGTCCATTAGGACTGATGAGGTGTGGTGGACAACATACTGTGTCGTCCAACACGGCAGTCATCAGCCACATGTAGTTACCAAGCACATAAAATGTGACTAGTCTGACTGAGGAGCTGGGTTTCTAAAAGTGTATTTGATTTTAATTATTTTACATTTAAAATTATAGCCAGAGGTGGCCAGTGGCTACCGCAGTGGCGAGCATTGATCTAGAGCTCGCCTGCCATTTGTCGTCACATCAGAACATTCCAAGGCAACAGCCAAACTCATCTGCCAAATCAATTCATTAAAATGCGTGAAAAATGACTTAATTTGTTAATACTTTCAAATTAATTGCTTATATTCTAGCAGGAATTTGCAAAGCCTTAAAGGGAAAGTGACAAATGGTGATTTTTGGAACAATTTTCTGTGATGTGAGAGTCTTTTTGGTATCTCTCAGATAATATTGAGCTTTGCTGCCTAAAAATGATATCCCCTCCCCATTAATCACTGGGTGACTGGCAAGAGAACTTGTATAGTATGAACACACATCTAATAATTTGTCATTGTCCTTGATTGCCCTTGTGATGCAGCTGGTAGAGAATCTGCCTGCAATGCGGGAGACTTGGGTTCGATCCCTGGGTTGGGAAGATCCCCTGGAGAAGGGAAAGGCTACCCACTCAAGTATTCTGGCCTGGAGAATTCCATGGACTGTATCGTCCATGGGGTCGCAAAGAGTTAGACACGACAGAGCAACTTTCACTTTCACTTTTGGTTGGTAAGCTCTTTAAATTTTACAAACTCTTATTTCTTTTGAGCTAAACTTCTGTCTTTATCACCCCAATTTCTTCTTGCCTGAGAGAGAGAGACGGAGAGAGAGAGCAAGCAGGCAAGCTAGAGGGAGAATCAATTTAGAAGAATTTACAAAACACCTTTTAAGAGATGAATAGGCACCATATTAAAGTAAACATGCATAATTTGAAAATAATTTAGGGAATTTGCATTGTTTTGAAAAATTGAAATATGCCTCCCTCCATGCAGTTCCAGGGAGACCAGATGGTGGTGCTGGGTATTGGAAGGGGGTCCACAGTTGCTTTTGTGTTAATTGATATAATGTACTAAGAAAGTTCTCTGGGGAGAAGTGTCCCCAGGTAGGTGATTGCTTTGGAATTCCAGCAGAGAGGAACCATGGCAGAGGAAAAGGGAAACATAAGTTATTGAGGACTAATGCCTCAGATTGGACCCGCTAATTTTATCATTGGGAATTCAGCACAATGTTTCAAAAAAAAAAAATCAAAAAGATATCTCTGAGCGAGAGAAATCGGTAAAGGACTGGAGTAAATTAGCAGCAGGCAGGAGAGTTTGACTTCCCTTTGGTGTGTGGAAGATCCTTTAATGTTAGCAAGTGTGTCTATAGTGGTGACAAGAGGTTCAAGGACTTCATTGTCTAATTTTAAACTGCTGACCCTAATCAGCTGAGCAAGGAGAGGTAGTGGTTTGGTATGGAGCCCGACCCTGCAAAGGCTGTTAGGATCGCCTCCCAAAAGTACTTGCTATTTAATTGGAACGTTTGCACCTGCTAAATAGCTGTTGTTTCAAGTGACATGTTGAGAAAGAGATCAACTGTTTTGGGGGTTTCCAAAGAAGAGAAAAATTCCTGCACTGCTCAGGCAATGTTGCAGTTTCATCTAATGGGAAGTTGGAGTTTTGTGTAGTCTTCGGGGAAAGAATGTTCACCATCCTTCAGCCTTTTTGTTTTGTTTTGTTTTTTGCAAACCTTTGCAAAAAGAGGGGAGGAAGGAAGGAGGAGGGAAGTAGGGAGGAGGCCCAGGTAGGTGGGTGTGAAGAGTGAGAGGAGGGAGGAGACCTTTTTTATGAGCCTTCCCGTCTCTTAAATTTTCACTTTCAGAGGTTTTCCTCATATTCGTTTCTATTCTTTCTACTTCTTTTTCTGTAAGGTTGGGTGGAAATGCTTGTTGCTGAAACAGAATAGTAGTTTTTCATCTTTTTTCATAGTAGTCAATGAAGGGGGCTTCTCCCCACATCTCTAAGCTGTTCAATACAATTGCCTAATATACTGCCTAGAATACATGGCAATTTTTTACATTTCTCTCTTAGCCATTTTCACATACTGCTCTTACCATTAAAAGAACAGTTGTCTGACCTTTTTCCAGGAGGTTAATAAAGAATGCACAGCCTCATAAGCTTGATTCAATTTCTTTTATATGAACAGGCTGCGTAAGTGACCATTGCAGTATTGTCTGGTTCTCAGTGCTTCATTTTGCAGTTACCAGCCTTTTGTACAAATGACCACATGTGTTGTGCATTTGGTCACATCAGGTGAGGAAAAGCAAAATAGATTTTCCCGAGCCTTCAATCAAATTTCCACACAATGGACTCTCTAATGGGGACTTGAAATATATCTGGTCATATATTATTTAACTGTACTGTATTTTGTGTTTTAAGATTTTCTACCACACATTCCATTTTAATAAATGCATGAGTAGAGGCAGTGTTTGGGCTCTATATCTTAGAAATTCTACACTTTCAACAGATTTTTCAGACTTCAAAGAATTTAATATTAGTATCATAAAAGGTCTTTTGAAGAATAATACAGGGACATAAGAAAAATGAGTGTGTGAATGTGCCCTCCCATTTTGTAAGTGTTTTATTGCTTTAATTTCCTGTCTTAGTAAAGTAACACGCGGCATAATAGAAGATATATTGTTACAGAGTTTGCAATTTATTAGAAGTCTTGAGCTGGTTGAAGACTTTATATGAAGTGAAAAAGAAAACCTCCATTTAGCTGAAAAATGGAGATGAACCACAGTATCAATGTTGCAGCAGCTTTAAATGGAGTCCTATCGGGGACTGATAAGTTGTCTCTATGTGCCCTGAGTGTTTACATCAAATAAATCCATGGGCACGAGCCTCATTCTGTGCTAGCTGTGTGTCATTAGGTGCCTAGAAACCTAATGTTATTTCATTTGTGAGGCGTGGATAAGATGACTGTTGCTATTTGGATTCCATAGCACAAAGGTGCTATTAAAGCAGAAATGACCCATAACACACATTTTCATTCATTTATTACATTTTTTGCATGCGTGACTGAATTTTAATCCTGTGCTTTGTCAACCCCGTACAGTTATATTAAGCTTTTTAACCCAGTTTTGTGCACCTCACTTCGCTGTCTTTTACACTCTGGCATCAAAGCATCGAAAAGGAGGCGTTTATCCTGCTGAAGAACAGAGAGACGATTCATTTCTGCATCTAAAACTGTGGAAGTGAGCAATGTGACACTGACTAACCTGTAAAAATATGTCGTAAATTTACCGCATAAATAACTGCGGGAAAGGGGAAAGCTGGGTGTTCAGCAGACTTTGTTTTGTTTTGTTTAGGGGGTGGTGGGAGTTAGTACTCTGTAGGGACTCGGATATGCAGGCATCAAGGAGCACTCCTGAAATGGAAGTTACATGTTTATCAGGGCAGAGCAAGAAGTACAAGAATCAGAGGGGCTTCTTAATCCCACCACTGCTCTCCCACCCAAAGACGGCAAAACATCTGTTCCTAACAGATTGCTGGGTTTTCCACAAACAACACGAAATGGGATATACAGCCGTGTGGACAGCCCACCTGAAAAGACCACAGTACCACCGATCTTGCGTTTTAGTTAATAGCAAAAAATCTTAGCTACTTTTCTAGGTTTCATGAGTCAGAGTTAACCTTTAATACCATCAACTCAATTTTCTATTCTGTTTTGGACGCATCCTAAACAATGTGTGTTGCCATATTACTAGTCTAGATGGGCTGACTGATGGAATTTTTATATGCAGGAGATTTGATGAGATTTAAACGAGTCCATGTCTGAAATCCTGATCCATGAGGAAGCAAAATGGCTAGACGACTTGTAGTCTGAATATATAACACAAGAGCACAGACATTTCTGGTTTTCTCTGTTATCTATGTTCATCTTTGAAAGAATAATGATTTCCAAGCTTTATTGCTAACTGAAGCACAAAAGATTTCCTCTGGGCTTGCCACAGACAATCCTCAGGCACATTAGCCGAGTCAACTAGAGTTAGTTCAAAGTGAATTACTTCATTTTAATCGTGGTGACTTTACCAGCTCAGTCAATATGCTGTAAAGGGATATTGCTTTTATTTCCACCTCCTCTTTTATTTTTTTTTCCAGTTCTCCTCTTTAAATGATACTCAAGTCATTTTATTTTCAGGCATATTTTTGAGACTGTTCAAGATTTATGGATTTACCAGTACTTCAAGATGATTCATCTTGTTTTACAACATCTGAAGTTTTGTTTGGTAACTCTTTTTCTTCTTAATCCTTGGCTAAAATCTGTTGATATTTTTTAACAAATGAATAAGTCCTTAGTAAGAAGCACTGCCAGTTATAGTTATAATGTGCAACTTTAAAAATAAATAAAATGCTTCACAGAGGATTACTAGAGACTAAATATGTACTTCAAGCTCTTTCATTCACAAATAGGAAGCTGGGATATAGGGGGTGCAACCATATATGTATATAATCATTAAATTCACTGATTAGAAGACACATTTTGTCCTTTGAAATTCCCTGTAAAGTCTCTATTACATCATTCTGGAAATCTCTTAGGTAGTGTGGCATTTCCTATTAGGTACCATATACATTACATCTATTTTTTCCTTCCTTTATTATTTTCTCATTTACTTAAGTTCTTGTTGTGGAGGTTAATGATAAGTGTGGCTGTTTTACTTTGAAAAAAAAAAAAAGCATTTTCTTTCTGACACTTCCCAGGAATGGTGTGTGGGATTTTACATTCCTTCTGTACTGCGTGGCCATCGATTCCTAAACTTCCAGCCTTTGAAGCATCAGTGGTACCCTGTATCTTTGTTTCATTCACGATTTCTGAGTCTGAGGACCCCTCTTGGCCCAGCACACGAAAGCACTATAATTACTTTCTTTTCTTGGTTGGCATAGGTCATGGAATTAGTGTTAATAATAATCGTTCCCTCTGGACTTCTCTGTATTTATATATCTCTGATTCAATAACCATTGGGACCATAGAGGTGTATTTTATCTTCATTTTGGTCCTCTTGGTATTGTTTTAGCCCAGGGGGAAAATCAAATGAGGAACAGAACATGGTAAACTCACACAACTCTGAGGTCATTAACACCTAATTAGAAACAGCTCGGAGATCAAAATGATTCTTTGGTTAAAATGTGAGAAAGAGAAGAGATCAGACAATATTTAACTTCTTCTGCGCCAATGTGGTTTTTATCACCAATGGCCAGGCTGTAACTCATTATGTTTCAGGATTTTTAAATTTTATTATTATTTATTTTAGTTTATTTTTTGGCCACCATGTGGCATGTGGGATGCTAGCTCCCTGACCAGGGACTGAACCCATGTCTCCTGCGTTTGATGGACTTAACCACTGGACTTAACCACTATGAGTCTTACCAATGGACTACCGGGAAAATCCCTACACCTCAGTATGTTTTTCCAAACTTAAAGAAGGCATGTTTGTGTATGCATTTTCTTTTTCACTCTTTCTTTGACAGAGTAGGTAGTCTGTTGAAATACTGGGTAGCAAAAAAGAGAAGACTCTGCTCAAAGTCCTACAATGCTGATTGATTTCATTAAGAGAAAGACGTAGTGTCACTTCATTTCAGGTCTTGTTGTTCAGTAGTTAAGTTGTGTCTGACTCTTTGTGACCTCTGAACTGCAGCATGCCAGGCTTCCCTGTCCTTCACCATCTCCCTGAGTTTGTTCATACTCATGTCTGTTGTGTTGATGATGCCATCCAACCATTTTATCCTCTGTCACCCGCTTCTCCTCCTGCACTCAGTATTTCCCAACATTATAGAGTCTTTTCTAGTGAGTCGACTCTTCGCATCAGATGGCCAAAGTATTGGAGCTTCAACTTCAGCATCAGTCCTTTCAGGGAATATTCAAGCTTGATTTCCTTTAGAACTGACTGGTTGATCTCCTTGCAGTGCAGGGGACTCTCAAGAGTCTTCTCCAGCACCGCAGTTAGATGTACTGTTTTTAAATAGTGTGTGATGAGAAGTAAGCCAGAAAGAAAAACACCAATACAGTATACTAATGCATATATATGGAATTTAGAAAGATGGTAATGATAACCCTGTATGCGAGACAGCAAAAGAGACACGGATGTATAGAACTGTCTTTTGGACTCTGTGGAAGAGGGAGAGGGTGGGATGACTTGGGAGAATGGCACTGAAACATGTATAATATCACATCTGAAACAAATCTCCAGCCCAAGTTCGATGCATGATACTGGTTGCTTGGGGCTGCTGCACTGAGACGACCCAGAGGGATGGTATGGGGAAGGAGGAGGGAAGGGGGTTCAGGATGGGGAACACGTGTATACCTGTGGCAGATCATGTTGATATATGGCAAAACCAATACAATACTGTAAAGTAATTAACCTCCAATTAAAATAAATAAATTTATATTTAAAATAAATAAATAGTGTGTGGTGAGAAACACATCACTTGGCTGAATAAAAAAGACACAATACATTGAGACACCCATTTGAGGGACATTTAATTATACTTGGTCAAGATCAAGAAAATATTTATATTTAAAAATCAGACAGCCATCTATTTCTTTTAAATTTTAATAGATCTTAAGTTTTGCCACACAACAACTTTCAAGAGTTTGTGAGCGTTTACTTTCGTAGACGTATAGTTATTACAGTTTTTATCGTGCTGTTAGATAGTTTGAATAATACTGGAGGAATTCATGTGTGTGTGCCTGAAGGTCCATGTGGTCTTTTGTTTGCCTAAGAAGGATCAATAGAGAGAAGAGAGGCATTAAATGTGGAAAATACTCTTGACTCCAGCCCAGGTGACACACAGAGTTGGGACTTCTTTCTCCAAGATTTGCATCTCAGCATTTTAAATTTTCAGGCTTCCTGTCTGGTGCTAGTGGTAAAGAATCTGCCTACCAGTACAGGAGATGCAAGAGATGTGGGTTCGAGCCCTGGGTAAGGAAGATCCCCTGGAGAAGGAAATGGCAACCCACTCCAGTATTCTTGCCTGGAAAATCCCATGGACAGAGGAGCCTGGCGGGCTACAGTCCATAAGGTTGCAAAGAGCTGGACATGACTGAGCGTACAGACACATTGTAAGTTTCCATGCTGGGCCTTCTGCTGAAGGATTCCCTCACCTGGAGCTGAAGCCACACTAGCAAAGCTGGCTTAGGAGGAGCCCAAAGCCATTGATTGGGGCAATCTGGAAGGGCTGAGGGATGCTTGGCAAGTCAATCCAGGGCCTTCTGGCAAACTCTTGCTAAATGCCTGGTCTTGTCTTTTTTTTTACTGGAGTATCGTTGCTTTACAGTGTTGTGTTAGTTTCTGCTATGCAATGAAGTGAATATGTATACATATAACCCCCTCCCTCTGGAACCTCCCTCCCACCTGTCAAGGTCACCACAGAGCATAGAGTTGAGTTCTCTGTTCTATACAGCAGCTTCCCACTAGTTATCTGTTTTACATTAGGCTTCCCACGTGGCTCTAAAGAACTCTCCTGCCAATGTCCAGGAGTCACACGCCCTGGGATTTTGCAACAAATTGAGTGAAGAGGCACGTGGGCGATTCCAGCTGTGTTCTGCTGGACAGTGGAGATTTGCAAAAATGTAGAAGAATGCCACTCTTCTCATTAGTTTCAGTTTGGAAAATATAGCTATGGCTATTTTCATTTATTCCATTATTCATTTTGTTATAAAAGGTTACATATTTCTTACGAAATAGCAAACCAGAAAATAATAAATATAACCAGAGCCCAAGTATAAATGTAAACTCATCTACCGAGTATCTATATCCCTCTCTGATGGCAAATCTGGCCTTGAGCGATGTGGATTAACTTTTTTTTTCTTAATTTTTACAATGTTGTGTTGGTTTCTGCCATACAAATGCATGCTATTTTTGTTAACATATAATAGGTTTAATTTTGTTGTTTTAGATTATTTCCTAAACACATATATTTTTTAACTTCTCATTTTATATCTCCAACATAAGTATTGATAAATCTAATCCTCTAAACAAAAAGCTCTTGAGAGTCTTTAATTTTTTTTTTTTTAATGAAGGAGTTTTTTAACCAAAAAATTGACAAACCACTGATAGGAACTAATACTAATATCACTATCGACCTCTACCATCCTCAGTATATCGGGTTTTATCACACAAACCTGCAGGCATCTAATGAAATGCAGTTTTCATAGGTCTTCCTTAAAAGAAGAGCTGACCACCCCCCTTTTTTTTTTCCAGCAGACGCACATGAAAAATTATTTTTCTCAATCAGCAGACAGACACAACCACACATTTATTTACAGTGCTGCCTGCAGGACTCCACTTCCAGAAATTCTGATTCCAAAAGTTTGGGTGATTCCCAAGAATCCAGATGTTTCACCTCTAAGTAGTTCTGAGATGTTACCACATTTTTAAAGTCAATATTGCCTGAGGAACTCCTTTTTCATCTCCTCAGATTTAAAGCAATCTCTACGTTCAGCTTTTCCCTTCTCAGTATGGGCTTCTTGGCTTCTCAGTGAAGGTCAGCAGGACCTGTGGTCTTCCTGGCAGAAAGATGCAGTTAAGATGATCTACAGGTGTCTCACGGACCTCTGTGGGTGGTTTGTAACTTCAAGGATCGAAAAGGCTATGTACCAGTTTTCTAGGTCTCTACATAGCTCAGCAGTAATTAACTTTAGGGCTTCCCCGGTGGCTCAGACGGTAAAGAATCTGCCTCCAATGTGGGAGACCCAGGTTCAATCCCTGGGCCAGGAAGATCCCCAGGAGGAAGAAATGGCAACCCACTCCCATATTCTTGTCTGTAAAATTCCAAGGCCAGAGGAGCCTGGCAGGCTACAGCCCATGGGGTCACAAAGAATTGAACATGACTAAGTGAGTGACACTTTTCACTTTCACTTCAGTCCATTTTGGGGACATCTTCCCTGGTGGCTCAGAGGTTAAAGCGTCTGCCTCCAATGTGGGAGACCTGGGTTCGATCCCTGGGTCAGAAAGATCCCCTGGAGAAGGAAATGGTAACCCACTCCAGTATTCTTGCCTGGAGAAACCCATGGACGGAGAAGCCTGGTAGGCTACAGTCCACCGGGTCACAATGAGTCGGACACGATTGAGTGACTTCACTTACTTACTTAAGTTGTCCTTTTGGCTGCAGTTTTCTAGGGGTAAACTGAGATGATGGAAGTGAAGGAGAAGCTATGGGGAAAGGGCAGTGTGTGAATGAAGGGTGAGGGAAAGATGAGTATGGATTCTACTAGCTTGCAGATAAGATAGAGTTGAATTGCTTCCTGCCCTTCTTCCCATTGGGCTTTTGATTCTCTTTTGGAGATGGAAGGCCAGAGGAAGAGGACATAGAGTCCAAAGTTCAGTGTTGAGTTTTAGGTCTCTGGGTTTACCATCATTTGTGGAAATTTCTCTTGGTCTTCTTTAAATCATTTCTCTATGATCGGAGAGGTCCATGATTTTTATGTCTTCAAGACTTACTTGAGCTGGGATGTGAGAGTTGATGCCTTCAAATCTGTTTTGGAGTTTTGGATGGACATACACACTGGTATATTTAAAATGGATAACCAGCAAGGACCTCCTGGTGGCACAGGGAACTCTGCTCAATGTTATGTGGCAGCTTGGATGGGAGAGGGGTTTGGGGGAGAATGGATACATATATATGTATGGGTGAGTCCCTTCACTGTTCACCTGAAACTGTCACAACATTGTTAATTGGCTATACCCCAATACAAACTAAAAAGTTTTTTAAAAATCTGTTCTCCAGTCTAACTTTCAACATATCAGTTCTCTGCTATTCTCTCATTTGTGACTGCTTATGAAAGATCCTCCAGAGAAAGGCACATTAACCCATAGATAAAATTTTCAAAAAAAGAATCCTAACCACAGCTCAATATCTTTCAAAAGAGAACTGGCATGAAGCTCACGGTCACTTAATGAATTCCTTAAACCCTTCTTCAGCCTCCACATACCACCCCCGACCTTCACTCACTAAAATTTCCTCTATGTCAATCCTTTGGTTATAACCGTGCACCCTTGGATGTCTTACCATTTTTATTAAGTATTTCCACGATTCCGTTTAGAAGGCAAATGAATTATTTCAGAGGAAAGCAAGACAGAATGGGTACATCAAACACCCAATATGACTAACTCAAAGCAGCTCAAAATACATTATAAGGGCTTTATATACCAGCCATGCTCCCACTAAAGCTTAGAGAATTCCCCCCCTTGTTTAAGATATAGTATTAATTCTATGAGGTCAGAGGGTAACACACGGGCAAAATATGTTAGTTGATTGTGTTCTAGTGACTGTGGCAATGAGAAATGCATACTGTGAAACCTTTGAGAAATCTGCCTGCGGAGAAGATATTTTACCATCTTCTAGGGACTAATGCATCTAACTTTGAGAAAGTCATTTTATTACTCACATAAAGAAGCAAGTTTGAGAAAATTGAGGCAGAGAAATTTTAAGTAGTTTTTTTTAATAAACAGGGTAAATAAAAGTCCTATTTTCCATGTTAGTTTCATGGGGATTAGAGCAGATCTTCTTGTTTCGGCTGAGGGACAGTAAGAGAGTAAGGGAGGACTTGTTTTTTTTTTCCCTTTTCTTTTAGGAAATTAAATGTAAATAACAATGTGAATAAGAAATACCCACAGTAACAATAATTTTCCAACTTGGTTTAACACATTAGGTAAGTCCTACTATGATGTGAATTTATATTAAAATGCATACATATATATGCTTAACATGGAATCAGTACTTTCCATATGCTAATATTTCTCAAACCTGGCAAAGTGTTAACTCTCCCATTCTGCAAGCAAAGATGTAGTCTTTCATTTCTTCTATATTCCCATCACCTCACTACCTATGCACTACCATCACACACACTAACACACTCATCTTCACACAATTTTGCAAATAAATATTGCAAACTGATTGACAGGTAGATGATGGATGGTCTGGTGTAATTTAGATTTAAGAAATCCATAAACAAATATTTATTCAGTACTTATGTTGAGGAGTCTTCTAGGAACTGGGAGTTCTATAGAGAAAGGAAGTGGTAGTAAGGAACAAATATTTTTAAGTTTATTTTAATTTTAATCTGTGTTATGAAGCAAATAGGGCTTCCCTGGTAGTTCGGATGCAAAGTGTCTGCCTACAATGCAGGGGACCTAGGTTCAATCCCTGAGTCAGGAAGATCCTCTGGAGAAGGGAATGTCTACCCACTCCAGTATTCTTGCCTGGAGAATTCCATGGGCAGGGGAGCGTGGCAGGCTACAGTCCATGGGGTCACAAAGAATTGATAGGACTGAGTGACTAACACTTCACTTCACGAAGCAAATATATAGGGCAATGTGATAGAAGTGACTAGGGTGGAGCAGGAATTATTCTAGATTATGTGTGAAGCGGTTGCACTTCAGCAGAGACGGGACCATTGAGAATGAGTTGGGGAGGTTTTCCTGCAGTAGGAACATCAAGTATAAAGGACCAAAGTGACAAAGAACTACGGCTGGAGGGCAGACACAGTCAGAGCTGTCAGAGACACAGGACATGAACATCGTCAGCCATGGGTATGAGTTGGTGATTCATTATTTTTTTATTATTATTCATTTATGTTTTTATTAAAGGATAATTCCTTTACAGACTTTTGTTGTTCTCTGTCAAACGTGAATCAGCCATAGGTATACATGTATCCCCTCCCTTTTGAACCTCCCTCCCATCTCCCCCCGCATCCCACCCCTCTAGATTGAGACAGAGCCCCTGTTTGAGTTTCCTGATCCATACAGCAAATTCCCGTTGGCTATCTATTTTACATATGGTAATGTAAGTTTCCAAGTTACTCTTTCCATACATCTCACCCTCTCTTCCCCTCTTCTCATGTCCATAAGTCTCTTCTCTATGTCTGTTTCTCCATTGCTTCCCTGTAAATAAATTCTTCAGTACCATTTTTCTAGATTCTGTATATATGTGTTAGAATATGATATTTATCTTTCTCTTTCTGACTCACTTCACTCTGTATAGTAGGTTCTAGGTTCATCCACCTCATCAGAACTGACTCAAGTGTGTTCCTTTTTATGGCTGAGTAATATTCCATTGTGTTTATGTACCACAACTTCTTATCCATTCATCTGTCAATGGACATCTAGGTTACTTCCATGTTCTAGCTACTGTAAATAGTGCTGCAATGAACAATGAGATACATGTGTATATGCCTAGGAGTGGGATTGCTGGGTCACATTGTGGTTTTATTCTTAGTATTTTTTTAAGGAATCTTCATACCATCTTCCGTAGTGGCTGTATCAATTTACATTCCCACCAACAGTCATTCTTTTTTTTTTTTTGCTTTAAAATACTTATTATTTTATGAAATATTCATAAAAGTTATTTTAAATATGAATTTTCCTTGTTCATTCTGATAATTTTTTTTAATTTTATTTTATTTTTAAACTTTACAATATTGTATTACTTTTGCCAAATATTGAAATGAATCCGCCACAGGTATACATGTGTTCCCCATCCTGAACCCTCCTCCCTCCTCCCTCCCCATACCATCCCTCTGGGTTGTCCCAGTGCACCAGCCCCAAGCATCCAGTATTGTGCATCGAACCTGGACTGGCAACTCGTTTCATACATGATATTATACTTGTTTCACTGCCAGTCTCCCAAATCTTCCCACCCTCTCCCTCTCCAACAGAGTCCATAAGACTGTTCTATATATCAGTGTCTCTTTTGCTGTCTCGTACACAGGGTTATTGTTACCATCTTTCTAAATTCCATATATATGCGTTAGTATACTGTATTGGTGTTTTCTTTCTGGCTTACTTCACTCTGTATAATAGGCCCAGTTTCATCCACCTCATTAGAACTGATTCAAATGTATTCTTTTTAATGGCTGAGTAATACTCCATTGTGTATATGTACCATAGCTTTCTTATCCATTCATCTGCTGATGGGCATCTAGGTTGCTTCCATGTCCTGGCTATTATAAACAGTGCTGCGATGAACATTGGGGCACACGTGTCTCTTTCCCTTCTGGTTTCCTCAGTGTGTATGCCCAGCAGTGGGATTGCTGGATCATAAGGCAGTTCTATTTCCAGTTATTTAAGGAATCTCCACACTGTTCTCCATAGTGGCTGTACTAGTTTGCATTCCCACCAACAGTGTAAGAGGGTTCCCTTTTCTCCATACCCTCTCCAGCACTAGGAAAGCTTTGGAAGCTTTAAGCTGGGAGAGACATGATTGTCAATGAGCTAGTGAATAAGGATTAAAAATATGGAACACCAGTTACAATTGTACCAAATACTCCAAAGAAGCACCTCTCTGGATCCTCTGAACCTTATCCATGGGCCTATGGATTCATCAAGTGTACAAACTTCCATTAGTAAGCCCAGTATTGCCACTGAAAAGGATTCCTGCAAAAACATATACAGCAACCAATGATCGCTCACGTGGTGGACTGTGAAAGTGAAGATTCTGTGGTTCTAGAAACAGTGGCAGTGGCCACATACTGAAGGGCAGGCTTAACAAGTGCACAGTGTGATTGAACCCGAAGTCCTGTATCAGAGTTTCCAGTGTCCCTGCCCGTCCACAGCATAATCACTATCTATGGTGTCATCCTCAAAAATGACGTACAACCATATAGAGCTTGCAGCTGCTGCCTTAGTTTTTGACATTTACCTCCCCTGAGTGCAGCAGGCTTCTCCTCTAAGGAATCTATGCTTATCACAGACTTCGCTTGTTATGAGTTTCCGCGGGTGGTGCAGGGTGAGTTTGGAGCCAGTTTTTCCAACATCGATGACTTGACTTACTCCTATTTCGTTCCTGTCATGGACCTTTGGCTGACTCGTACAGCTAGCAAACAATTAGCAGTGTTGGTTCAGAGCACTTCATTTAGGTAAAGCTGCAAAAACTTGCCCAGACTGAGAGAACTTGGTGGAGATGGAGCTCATCAGTAGGTACAACCACCCATTGTTTGGTTACTGCTAGGACAGGATGTTAGGGCGTGTTAACCTATCAGCTGCTGACCAGAGGGTGATTTAAGTCCCTGGCAGGGTCATTTTTAACTTCCTACAAGTTGCTGAGGTCTGCAGCTGCTGTGTTCTGGTAGGAATTTATTTTTGGTCAAAGATTTTGGAGGCCATAGTAGTTTTGAAATGCCTGAGGCTTTTAAGCCAATTTGGGAAATTCAGGGGATTTGAATTGAATAAAGTTCTATAAATAGAACTCATCCTACAAATATTTTCATTGCAAAGGAAAGACCTAAAACCTATTTCTCTTGGAGTTTTCTTGTCTGGAGCATGGAACAAGTTATTCATTGGTCTAACTAGTGTTTGCAGAAACAGTTTTTACATAGAGGATCTCTGCAATAAGAACCTGGTAGGAGTTTCGGGTTGGATCAAGTTTGCACTTCAATGTTTTGTTTCTGAAAAATATGGGAAAGGACGGGAGGATTGATACCATTTATGGATAGCAGTTCAACAAAGAGTCAAACTAGAGAATTCAAAGCAAAACACAACTACTTATTATGATGGATATTTTCAATCTGTCCCTTGGATCCACTTTCCACTCTTCTATACCCTACTTGGTGTCCTTGGAAGGCTGACATTTAAGGACTCCATCAACAGGCTTCATTGATCTCTGGCTTCCAGTTGTTGTTCTTTGGTCTCTAAGTCATGTGCTACTACTATTGCGGCCCTGTGGACCGCAGGCTCCCCTGTTCTTCACTATCTCCTGGAGTTTGCCCAAGTTCGTGTCCATTGAGTCAGTGATGCCATCCAAACATCTCATCCTCTGTTGTCCTCTTCTCCTTTTGCCTTCAATCTTTCCCACCATCAGGGTCTTTTCCAATGGGTCAGCTCTTCTCATAAAGTGCCCAAAGTATTAGAGCTTTAGCTTCAGCATCAGTCCTTCCAAAGATTATTCAAGGTTGATTTCCTTTAGGATTGACTGGCTTCTAGTTGGGTGTGGCCAGTAGAAAACCAGCCAAAGATCAGAGGGAAGTGGGAGGGTGCGGCTGGTATATTTCTTCCCCAGGCCCTCCCAGGTGGGCTAGGCGGTGGCCCTGTCCCTCTGCTAAGGCCACCATGCCCTCTAGATGATATGTTCTTTACTGCGGTCACTTCTTACTTCCTCTAGGTGTCAACTTAGACCCCAGTTTTCGGGCCCAGGGATGGTTCCTCTTAGCCTAGCTCATAACTTGACAAATAATCCTTATATAACCTCTTCTATTACTCTGTGTCATCTATTTGTATTTCTTCTTTCCATAGGAAATTCTGACCAAAATAATCTCGGGGTAATTTTTACAAAAGAAAACAGTTATAGTCAGGGTCTCAAAACTCAATACTCATTTAAAATAAATCATTGTGCACGTCAACCTCAAGTTGCATTCCAAATACAGTTGGCAGACTGCCAGCATCCTTTGGAAAGGGAGGTGAGCCAGCCTAGGGCACACCCACCTTGGAGCCTGCTGACACTAAGATCAGTCATGCTGCTCATTCAAAATCACTGTCAACAGACACATTCGTTGTGTCTCTCCGGAAATAAAGTCTTAGGACTTCGACATCCTAACCCAATAGTTTTTTATCTGTATGTGTTTTACTAGTTTCCACTGCCTTTTAGGAACCTGAATCAAGGTTTTAGCTTGACATATAATGCATCATAATCTTTATTGTTTAAAATAGGTAGAAAGGGGCCCTTAATGTTTTCATGCAGAAAATTTGTTTTTCAGGAATAGACCCCTGATATCAAACAGACAATGCCTCCATGAGGAGGAAAGCAACAGTTGATAGCATCTAGGGGTTAATTTCATTATTTAAATAGGAATAATAATTTATTATAACTCAGAAAATTGTGAGGATTAACAATAAGTAATGGGTGCCCAAGGCACATATATTTCACAAAAGGTTAGTTGTTGTTGTTGCCATCCTAATCTTTTACTGATTTTCATAAATTAAAATATTTATATTATTATAAATAATTATATTCATATATAATTATATGAATATATTATAACAAATGCTATATTATATTTATATTATTTTTAAATTTTATATTATAATACCATGTGTGGGAAGGCAGAACATATTTGAAGATGCCTTAGTAACTTATGAATGGGTGTGGTACCTGCAGAGTAAATAGAATTCAACTATCCTCTTGACTTCTGATGTTAGTTAACTCTTTTGGCATTGACTAGCCTTCAACTAGATTTTATTTCTGTGTCTGAATATTGAGGCTGTGGAAGAAACCAGAGACAAGGGAAAAGGTGAACCCAGTTTACAATAATAAAAGAGGTTAAATTGCTATAGTAGTTATGGATCTGTGGCCTAAACTTAACGTAGATGAAATGATTCAAATGTCTTTTACTTCAATGACTTCCTCCATAATCAGAAACCACCATTTCAAGTAAATGTGCACCCTTCAAATGCATATTAGATAAACAAACAATTTGTTTTATGCCTAAGCATAATGTTTAGGTGGGAGAGTAAGATCAAGGTCCAGGAGAATACTTATGAATACGTTCTTCAGGGCTATGTCTTTATTTTTCAGTTTTGTTACATCAAAGAGCAGTTTGACAAGTTAACACTGATTTTTTTCCTCTGTAGTTTAATGCTACAACACAGAAAACAATAACATATCAATTAGCTTTAATTACCCTCTGGCTCGCTCCTCAGATACCTCCCACTGTAAGCAGTGTGTTTTTATGAATAGCCTCCTGACAGTGAGAACCTCTCAAGGTCTATAACTCATGCTACAATTTCTGTCCAGGGTCTAACTAAAAAAAAATCATTTAATATATTCTGTGTGTTGTCTTGTTTCTCCAATATTCTCAAAAGTCAGGATCGTATCATTTATAACCAGATATTAAAGATAGACGCAGAGTCAAGAATGGAATTGATCCAACAACAGTAAAATAAAGTCTCACTGCCCAAGCAAGGACTAAATGTTCCACCAACTCCTAAATTTGCACTAAACTAAAGAATCAGTGGGAAAAGTGTCTGTGGGTCATGGTTATAAAGCTTAGGCAGCTGTGAGGCTGCCCTGAAAACCGAGTGGGTTCTCCTCGCTGTGTGATATCTCAGGTCAAACATGTGATACCTTCTAAATTAATTTAGCCAGCAAGCACAGACGTTAATTCACAGTAAAAAAAAATTAACCAACACTGCAATTAGCCAGATTATAAGAATCACATGTTGGGACTAACGTCCTCTCTGAGGTGAACTTTGATCAGTGTCAGACCTGGGATTAATTGTCTCTCCGTTTCTGCCTCCAATGAGCTTTTTCAAGATGGCAGTTTCTTCATGTTAGCCCTTCCAGAGAGGCCCATGTGGTCAAGTGGCTACAAAGAGACTAGCTGTGAAGTGGTGGCCAGCAGGGGGTACATCCCTCCATGTGAACAATTCTCTTACTTCCCACCTCGTTTCTCTCACCCTCTCTCTTGCTGCTCTTCGGTTCCACTTGCCAAATAAAACATCAGCAATCCGTCAGTCAATAAAATATCAAGACTCAGAACATGTTCCTTGAATCCTTCTATTTATAGTAAATACTATAGATTATATGGCCTTTGTATGATATGGGAGGAGGTGTTTTCTTTAAATACAGAACGAACTCTGGAAAATGTTCATATAAGTGAAGTTGGCCTTTTGGGCTCTCCTCACTCCCATTCTCTGAAACTTTCCCATTTTTGTTGAGTCCCTGCCTTTTTGGTGACTTATGACCTCATCTTGCCTCTAACTTACCCAGAACTAATCCATAACTTTATCACACTTTAATAATTTAAAAAATTTTCTTCAAATTAGTATCTCAACATGTTACCACTTCCAAGAGCATTGCATTTCTTAAAAAAGAACTTATAGAAAAGACAATGATAAACCCTAATGAATTTGTTTCTAATAGTAAAAATATAGGCACTGTGGTACAAAAGTCATTGTGGACATGTTAGAATGAAAATAAAACTGTTTTGATGCCACTTAAACCAGGTTAATGGAGAATGCAATGGCACCCCACTCCAGTACTCTTGCCTGGAAAATCCCATGGACGGAGGAGCCTGGTGGGCTGCAGTCCATGAAGTCGCTAAGAGTCGGACCTGACTGAGCGACTTCACTTTCACTTTTCCCTTTCATGCATTGGAGAAGGAAATGGCAACCCACTCCAGTGTTCTTGCCTGGAGAATCCCAGGGACTGGGGAGCCTGGTGGGATGCCGTCTATGGGGTCACACAGAGTCGGACACGACTGAAGCGACTTACAGCAGCAGCAGCAAACCGGGTTAAAGAAAAACCTAGGCTCTGGATTCTACCAGATTTGGGTTTTAATATCAGTTTTACTCCTATAAGCTTTGTGACATTATATAAATTACCTAACTTCTCTATACCTCAGTGGTAAGATGGAGAAAGTAATACCTTCTTCAGGCTCACTCTGAGTTTGTCTATTATTATATATAAAGCTCTTGCATACGTGCTAAGTCACTTCAGTCATGTCAGACTCTGTGTGACCCCATGGACTGTAGCCCACCAGGCTCCTCTATCCGTGGGATTCTCCAGGAAAGAATATTGGAGTGGATTGCCATTTCCTCCTCCAGGGGACCTTTCTGGCCCAGGGATCGAACCCACGTCTTATATCTCTGGCATTGGCAGATGGGTTCTTTACCACTAGCGCCTAGGAAGTCCCTGCTGCTGCTGCTGCTGCTGCTGCTGCTAAGTTGCTTCAGTCGTGTCCGACTCTGTGCGACCCCGTAGACGGCAGCCCCCAGGCTCCGCCGTCCCTGGGATTCTCCCTAGCAGCAGTGTAAAGGTTGTGTTTATACCTTGGAGAGGTCTCATGGAACGGTGGAAGCACGTCTCTGATTGCGGGAGGTTCAGAAGTTAAAGCAGCAAGGAGGAGGGTTAGGCTGACTTTTAGTCTACGTGAAGACCACGTATTTATCCTTTTTCCTGTTTGAAGAAACTGTTATCAATTTCTAAAACAGACAGTGGTTCACAGGGCCCATCAGGGTAATGACCTCTGAAACTCAGCCTCTTCATTAAGACTCCTGATGGGAAAATCATTCTTCCCAATCTGCACAAACACAGTTCAGAGTCACTTTCTCTTCTGTTTAGGAGCCATCGCTAACAGTACTCAGCGCCACGGGCTTGCTTGTGCTTTGTAAACAGTTATTTGGTGTATTCCTTGGAGATTGAAATACTAAGTTACCAGCAAAAAGATTTCACATACAAGCAGCAATTTTGATGACTCCAGGATACAGAAGTCTTCATTTAGATGTTAAGCAATTTTATGTTTGAGCTACAAAGTTACCTGAAAATGAAATGTGATGCATGGAAAAATGTCTACAGTCAATATTTATACAATATTTTATAGGACATTCTGATGAAATATCTGTAATTCAGTGTTGTTCTTTTATTCTTTTCAGCACAGGGTTCGCTTGCTCCTTTTTGAGAATAAGCATTCAAAGAGAATGAATTCACCTCTTAGATATTTTGAGCAACTTTTCTGGGGGAGGAGCAACACTCTGGCAAAGTAAATATCCACCATGTAACTAGCCTAGAACCTACTATGTAAGCATCTATATGGTAGGATGGGTGACTTTACCCCACAGTGATAACCTCCAACTCCCTGCTCCATTTTACCTCTTATCAGCTGGAGACTGTGCTTGGCTTATCTTCACTACAGAATTCAGGCTGATGGGATAGCCACTGCCTAGCGCATGGCCACCGGAGAAGGCAATGGCACCCCACTCCAGTACTCTTGCCTGGAAAATCCTATGGACGGAGGAGCCTGGAAGGCTGCAGTCCATGGGGTCGCTGAGGGTCGGACACGACTGAGAGGCTTCACTTTCACTTTCATGCATTGGGGAAGGAAATGGCAACCCACTCCAGTGTTCTTGCCTGGAGAATCCCAGGGACGGGGAAGGCTGGTGGGCTGCCGTCTCTGGGGTCGAACAGAGTCGGACACGACTGAAGGGTGTTTTTCTGAGGAAGTGACAGAAAAGCAGAGACTTGAAGAAGGATGAGGAGGGTGGAGCCAGGGAAAAAGAGAGAAGAAGAGGGCAGTAGCCAGGGGACAGCAGGCCTGAAGGTTCTGGGTTACAAAGCCGCACAACACAGGCAGAGAAAAGGATAAGGCCAGTGTGGCTGGAGGGTCCTGGGCTGGGGCAGTGATAGGCGCCCAGAACAAGGTGGATAAAGGCCTTTCAGACAGGCTTTGGATTTAACCATAAGGCTTTATCCAGAAAATATTTAAACGAGAAAGAGACATAGTCACGTATGCATTGTATACCTGTGGCGGATTCATTTTGATATTTGGCAAAACTAATACAATTATGTAAAATTTAAAAATAAAATAAAATTTAAAAATAAATAAATAAAGATCACTTTAAGTGTTGGGCAATAGCCAGACTGGACCAGAGCAAGATGCAAGCAGAGCAAGGCTGTTGTCCAGAGTCCAGAGGAAGATGGTGGTGCCTAGACCAGATAAATGACAGAATCTACAGGACTTTATGACAAAGTAAGTGTGGGGTGAGAGCAAGAAGTGGTGTCAAGATGACTCCCCACAGAAAGAATGGGGAAATATCTGACTTTATTGGGTAATTCAGAAGAACTAAGCAAGGAATTTTCTAAAGAGAGTGCAATTTCCTAATCTTCTAAGATAGTAAAAAGTTTGCAAATTGGGATGTCTTCACCCCAATTAAGTGGTGCTTAATACACTGGGATTCAAAAGAAAATATTAGAACTATTATTCATAGTATTTTACCAAAATAAAAGAAAATAAGGTCTTCTAACAGTTGATATGGAGGTTCATTTTAATATGCTCTAAATACTAACAGGAATGTATGCTCACAAATTTTTTGTTGTTGTTTTTACTGATGGGATGCTGTGTTAATTTTCTATTATTGCTTAAAAAATTACTCAAACATAGCAGCTTAAAATAATATCTGTTCATAAGCTCACATTACTCTAAGTTAGAACTCCAGGCCCAGATTAGGTGGGTTCTCTGATATTCTTGAAGGGCTGAAATCAAGAAATGGACCTGCTGTGTCCTCAGTCAGAGGGTTAACTCAGGACAGATCCATTGCCAAGTGTCCTTGGGTTGTTGGCAGAGTCCATGCCCTTGTGACTGGGTGACCTCAGGCCTTTGCCCACCTGGCTGATGCCTGGAGCCCATTTTCAGCTCACAGAGGTTGAGCTCCAATCTTTACTGAAGTTTTCTCCTACGTCCAATCTCTTCCTTCGGGAAGAGCCTAGTTCTTTTTGAAGACTCACATGATTAGGTTTGGCCCACCCAGGGTAGTCTCTATTTTAATTTATTCAAATTCAACTAAATTAGCATCCTTAATCACATCTGCAAAGTCTTTCCACTGTTGCTATATAATTTAATCTAATTGTTATATTCACATCCTGACCCAGTCCTGGGAATGGAATTTACACAGAGTCAAGACATCAGGAAACAAGAATCTTCGTGTCCATTTCCAAATTCTACCTATCACATATGTATTATCAAAAAAGTGTAGCATTCACTGTTCTCCCATATAAATGCTGTAACTTTTTTAGACCCTACCATCTAATCTCTATGATCACATAGGAGTTGGGGAGAAAAGTAAAGTGTATAATAACTGAATACAAAAAACAGAGAATTTCATAGAATAAATGAAACCACTTACTACTACACAAATTCAGGTTGCCACACTTGCTTAATGTAAGGTCTTAGTATACTTTACACCATAAATATAGACCTGCATTCTACACCAGTTGCCTGAAGCATCCAAATGATCTTTGAACATGTTAAGTAAAATATTTTTCAATACTCCAATTTATGTGTACAGAAATATAAGGGGATAGGATGAGACTTATATCACAATGGAAAATCAGAATCTTTCTTAAAATTATGCATGGGTATCATGATTTTTGTTTCCTGAGTGGCTCAGACAGTAAAGAATCTGCGTACAATGCAGGAGACCTGGGTTCGATCCCCCATTGGGAAGGTCCCCTGAAAAGGGAATGGCAACCCACTCCACTATTCTTGCCATGAGAATCCCATGGACAGGAGCATCGTGGACTAAAGTCCACGGGATAGCAAAGGTCAGACTAACTGAGCGACTAAAACACACACACACACACACACACACACATCATAATTTTTTTTTTTTTTTTCAGTGTTACAGCTCTATTTTATTTAGAAGATAGCAGGAGAGTGAGAGAGAGAGAGAAAGAAAAGAGTGCACGCACACGGGAGAGAGAGTCCATGAGAAAGCGCTTTGGCTCCTCCTTTTATATGTTTTTTCCTCCCCCTGGGCCTGCCCTATGCAAATTGGGCTTAGCCAGGAGTGCTGTTTGTTCTGCCTGAAGTCTTCACTCTGGTCCTCGGACCTTTCTTCGACCTTCCTTGTCTTTTAGCCACAGCCATTTTGGACTCCTTTTCCCTATTCTACCTACCTAACATTCCCCCCTCAAGAGATGGGAGGCCCAATTATTTGGGAATAGGGGCATCGAGGTCTTTCTGGCTACTTCCTGCTGAACTGGGGCAGTGAGGGGTACTGGGCCTCCCCCTCTTGCTAGTCTCAACTCTCAGAGTCCTTATAGCAGTGTCCAAGGGTGTGTGATATTTTCCGTGGTCAGCTATAGTTTTATATCTTTGTTGAACTGGCACTGCATGTTGTAACTGGTTGACCTGGGCAGAGACCAAACAGGTTAGACAGTTGACAGTACATGGAATAATCATAGGCATCATCAATATAGCATAACAAGGACTAGTAAGGACATTGGTCAGTTTTAAATTCACATGGCCAGGATGGCTCAAGTCCCTCCTTGTTCAGGGATCAGACTTTCTCAGAGGCACCTACGATTGTGCCCCTGTGTAAATCATGCATGATCTCTTCTGTAACCAACATTTTTCTTGGGTCAAATAAAATCCTTGGATTGCTGCCTTCTTGGGCTTGAACTCCCTCCTTCTCTGATTGGTGCCTCCCTGAGGTCTCTTCCGTTTAAAAGGAGGCAGTTCAGGTTCTGACTACATTATGACACAGTGGGCTGTCTTTGAGGATGGAAATTTCAAGCTGAATCAAGCAAATTCAGTAAAATAAATCTTCAATAATATTCCTACAACTGATGAGAATAAGTATCACCTTTGGTTTGTTCTCTTTCCCTGATTTGAAAGATAACTAGGATGCTTCAGATGAGGGTTCTGTCCATGGCAAAAAGTGCCTTGAGATTCCTTTCTGAGACTTCATCACCCATCAAAAACTAATCTAACTCTTCTTCCCCGTGGACCTCAAAATCAGCTCATTCCATTTACTCTGTATGGTTATTAATTCCATGTGGTTATCAAGGACAAAGACTGAGCAGTCACCCCTCTATAATTCCCCTCATCAGCAAGCTTGCAAGCATGGAGTCACAGCAAATTTTGTCAGTCCGCTGATGGGTATTTAAAAACTCAAGGGCTGAAACGAGATGCCAGTCCAGGTTCAGTGCACGATACTGGATGCTTGGGGCTAGTGCACTGGGACGACCCAGAGGGATGGTATGGGGAGGGAGGAGGGAGGAGGGTTCAGGATGGGGAACACATGTATACCTGTGGTGGATTCATTTTGATATTTGGCAAGACTAATACAATTATGTAAAGTTTAAAAATAAAATTAAATTAAAAAAAAAAAACTCAAGGGAAAGCCAGGGGTTAAACTGAATGAGCCTAAACTCTAAATAATGGTTATGAAATTGTCATAGAGCAGAACTAAACCAAATAGGTCTCTTCATCTGATTTGGTCCAGGGTCTGAACTCTTTCTATAGACTCAGAACTAGTGTCTAAGGCTCTACTAATACCTCCATTTTCTTGCAGATACTCAGGAATGTGTTTTAGAAATTTATACCGTGGGTGCTTTAACATATGGATTATAAATTTGGTTCAGTAAGCTGTTCCCACCCACAAGCAGGTTCCACAGAGCATTCTGTTGTAAGCTGTGGGGCACTACGTTGGTTCATGTCAGCCTCTACAGAGCACTGAACCCATGTTCTTGATTAAATTCCTTTAAGTTTATATTTAAGGTCCTCCTGCCATTTTCCCAGGGAAAGTGAGGGATGTCTTTATTTTATTTATTTTTTTACTTTCTTCCATGTTTATAATTTGCTCTTAAGAGAAAAAAAAATTGGATGTCCTTTTCTAGCTCAGTCACGCTGATAGTCTCAGTCTAATGCATCGATGGTAGGTAGCATTTGGCAATGATCACATTCCATGAATGGATATTCTATCTTGTCACAATTTAGAATGCCTGGTGTTTGGAGGAGCAATAAACTTTATTTACATATTTGCCTTTGCCAACTGTAAATTTCCCTTTTATCGTTGTTGGCCTTATGGGGCTGTAAACATTTGCCATTCACTCTGTGAAAGTTCACCCTGGATAAGAAATACTGAAGTAACAAATGTGGCCTTGTTTCTTCAGTCTCCTTAGGTAAAACACAATTTCTCCAAACGATCCATTTTCAGTATATGTATCTGTTTGATTCTTCTTTTTTTTTAATTCAGGTTTTTGAAACAGTCCTTATTTTCTTTACAGCCATTCATAATTGAGGGGAAAGGTGTTATTTTTTTTTCCATAGAGCATACCTTGCAGATGCAACCCATATGTCATCTGTTTTCCTATGTAGTTTGTGTCGCTGGTACCATATGCCTCAAATGATTGATCTTGCCGTTCTGAGGAAGCTCAAGATACATATATTTTAAGTCTCTCCTGTAGGAAATAACATAGCCCTCTATTACTCCTTAAGATTAATGTGCTAAAAGCTTCTGCTCATCTCTAATGGATGATCCATAATTTACATCAAAATTTCAATCACTTTAAATTAATACAGCCATTTCTTTAATGAATCTTCCTACTAGAATCTTCTCTGATTTTCACCAAACTGTCCAGAGTCATGGCTGTTTACCAGTTTTGTTTCTTTTTTCCATATAAAACCGGAATCCCTGGAGCATTTCCATTTGAGTTTTTGAAATTAATTAATAAATGACGTGTATTCCTCTAAAATCAATATTTAGTCCTTGCACTCTCATGAGAAATACTCTATTATCCGTCACCCTGTTTTCATCTCTATTGGATTTCATAAGAAGGGAAAGAGAAAAAAACATGTGTAAGCTACTAACAGACATATAAATATTATGAGAGTCATCTCAAAAAATAAGGTTGTTTATTTCTTATCTGTGCCCATTAAGTGGTACAAGAGTAAGTCACATTAATTCTGATGGGATTTAGCAGTCAAAGTTTTCTCTGCCTCAGCAGAAAGGATGTGTGTGGGTAGAGCAAAGGAGAAAATTGAAAAAGGAATGTCTCTGCCGAAATGTTTTATCATGATTGTTACTTAAGTAATATTGCCTCTTAATACCAATTCAGCTAATTATGGATATAGCCATCTAGTATATGTTTGTGTGTGCTCGGTTGTGTCCAACTTTTTGCGACCCCATGGACTGTAGCCCTCCAGGCTCCTCTGTCCATGGGATTCTCCAGGCAGGAATTCTGGAATGGGTTGCTATTTCGTACGCCAGTGGATCTTCCCCACCCAGGGGTCGAACTTGCATTGGCAGGCAGATTCTTTACCTACTCTATAATAAAAATAAACACTGATTTACTAGTTACATCTGAAAGTGGGGTTAAAAAATTAATCAGTCTTCATGAGGGACAGGAAGACTCGATTTGCTTCAGATGAGCAGCCTGAGTGTAAGAGGATGGCCTGGTACATGCTGGTATTGAGGTGGAAATAAATGATTCCACGCTGTTCAGCTGAGATGGCCTTAGACCAAGGGTCTCTTTGTCATCAGCCAAACTTCAGTGTGATCCTCCATGAAGCCTGCTGGGGGTTTCCTTCCACAAAGTGGTGATTTGTGAACTGGGCTCAAGGAGCCCAGTTCCAAGTGAGCTATGGCTTTGGAAGGTTCCAGGATGCAGGCATGGAGGGGATGGAGGCCAACAGAACCCAGGCCAACCCCTTCTGCCTTAAAGCTGGGACAGCAATTCTCTCTTAGCTGTTCTATGTATTAGTCTTCTTTGATGGATTTACTGTGAAGAAAGAACTCAAGAATTTAAAAAAAAAAAAAAAACTATTGCAAAGCTCTGTAATAACACAGGCATCTGGATGGAGTCAAGGTATCCTCTGAGAGAAAATTCTGAGAAAGGTCATAGTCAGGAAAAAAACAGAAAGGAACAGCTGTGGGACTCGGGGTTAAATCTCATTGTGTGCCATCTCCTCCCTGACAACATTCAGACAGGTGTGCAGAATAACCGTGCACATGCATGTGTGTGTGTGTGCATGTGTATATAAGCTTTCTTGGTGGCTCAGACATTAAAGAATCCACCTGCAATGTGGGAGACCTGGGTTCGATCCCTGGGTTAGGAAGATACCCTGTAGGAGGGCATGGTAACTCACTCTAGTATTCTTGCCTGGAGAATCCCCATGGACAGAGGATCTTGGCGAACTATAGTCCATGGGGTCTCAAAGAGTCGGGCACGACTGAGTGACTTTCATATATACATATATATATGTATATATACATATAGTTATTGTTGTTCAGTCACTCAGTTGTATCTAACTCAGTGTGACCCCATGGACTGCAGCACTGTGTGTGTTTATATATTTTTCTATATGTATATGTGCATATATATGAGTGTATATATATGTGTGTGTGTGTGGAGAGAGTATATACATATATATAGATCACACATTCATATGCATATAATCACACAAGCACATACACATTGAAAGAGAGAGAAAATATAACAACACACATTGCTTAATATTATGTTTCATTGATTGTGTCAAACATTAGATTTACCTGAAAGAACCAGACAGACAAGGTCCTCGCCCTCCCAGGAAGACAAACAATGAGCAAGTAAACAGTAAACACATGAATAATTACAGATCTTAAGTGCTGATATAAATGAACGGAAGGGTTCATTTGTCATCTCATTGACAGAGAGACTGGTTAGATGCTGGGAGGTATACAGGAGTGTGTCCAGTGAAGGACTCGGAAGGCTTGGGACCAGAGTTCTCAGTTTCAGTTTTGGTTCTGTCGTTAATTCTCTTGTGTCATGTGGGCAACAGAAATTTGTCAGGTGAGATGATTTCCATGGTGGGGGTCCTTGCGACATACCCTGGGGTGGCCTGTACTGTTTTGAACTTGGTCTAACTAGCTGTGGACATGTACATCTTCCTTTCAACAGCTGAAGAACAAATGCATGGAAGAGTTTGCTGAGGGCTAGGATAAGGCCAGCAAAGACTCACACATCTTCAGGTTTCCTGATATCTGGCCAAAGTCAGTTGTTCAGATTTCAATCTGACCAACTATCTTAGAGATCATGAGACAGACAGAAATCCCAAGCAAAAATTCACCGTGTGGCAGGTAGAAGCTGAAGAACCATGGAGAGCACACACCCACTCTTGGGGCGCAAGTGGTCCTCACCATGTGGAAACACCACACAGTTTTGCTAGATGTTGGATGTCAGGATTTAAAAGGTGCTCGAAACTCAAATGTTCCTGTAAAAGTTCTCCAGTGTTTAATGTTGCCGACTAATACAAAGATAACTGTGGGGAATAGCTTCAGTTAGGGTCAGACTACAGGACTCAGGTTAGTACCAAGGTATTTGACCACCCCCTTTCTGATTCTCCAACAAGAAAGTGAAGTATAAAGAGATGATACCACAGTAAATGGGCGTTACACCTAGAGTCTTCCTCTCTGATCTCATCTGGTATTCCCACCACTTTCCATCATTCCTGGGAGATACATCTACAGCTCACATTCAAGGAATTAAGTATCAGATCCTCAGTTCAATAACCATCTTTGACTTAAAAGATATAGAAGCTGAAAACCCCAACTCAACTGAACTTCCTGGGCAATAAGCTACATAGGAAAAACAATTGTGTGGGAGAAATTTACAGGACTCCAGATCTCATTGGATGGTGGGGACAGCTTTGGAAAGAATCAGAATAGTTCTGAGCTTGTTCTAACTTCAGTAGGCAAATTTCACATCTCTATTCAAGTAGAGAGACAGCTATAATGAACTTGTACATATGCATCACAGCTTTAAAAATCATCACTGTTTTTCCCAGTTTTGTTTATTTTGATTCCCCTACTTTGGGAGGGGGGCAGATTTCACTGGGTCCTGACGTTCTGAGGTTAGTGAAGTCAGTTTCAGAAAATGGAAAGCAGGAAAAACCTCTGTGTGTGTGTGTGTGTGTGTGTGTGAGTGATTGGGGGCAGGGAAAGCATTGTGGAGGTAGATACCATGGCATTTATTTTGAGAGGTGAGTTTGAAATAGAACTTGTCTGATTTGAAGCAAAGAATTCAGAAATTTGGAGTCCACTCTGTAGGGATGATAGTTGAAGCAATGGATGCAGGTAAAATTATCAGGGAAAAATGTATGTTGAGGGGACAGGAGA
The DNA here is from genome assembly GCF_055505025.1 of Bos grunniens. Taxonomy (NCBI): domain Eukaryota; kingdom Metazoa; phylum Chordata; class Mammalia; order Artiodactyla; family Bovidae; genus Bos; species Bos grunniens. The sequence continues at coordinate 14,353,744 of NC_141191.1, forward strand.
GAAAAGAGAATGGAGCAGAGGGGAGATGAGAAGGAAGAGGGTCTACGCACAGTGGGGTTGGTGAGGTGTATCCATTTTTGATGCAACCAGAGGAGAATTTCCACCAGGTCCCATCATGGCATCTACCACCTGTCTGTACCTGTGCCCAACTCACCTGTACCCATCCCTCCCATCACAAAGCCACCCCTGCACCACTGCTCAGGGGCTCCTCCCTACTTGCACACCTTGCCTACCCTGCCACCCACAGGCAGTGCTCCACCCATGTTCCCTCTACGCTTGTCATAGATTTTCCCTCTTTATCTTACCATCACTCCACTGCCTACCTCTCACATTCTCTCCTTTCTCGGAAAGCAAATCTCTTTAGAAAGACTTATCAGTCTTTGCTTTTGTCCAACTCTCTGCCTGTTTCCTCTTTATTTAAATTGAATTTTATTTTTTATTGGAATAGAGTTGCTTTACAATGCTGTGTTAGTTTCTGTTGTCCAAGGAAGCGAATCAGCTATATGTATCCATATATCTCCTCCCTCTTGGACCTCCCTCCCATACCCCCATTCCACTCATCTAGGTCGCCACCGAGCACCGAGTCAAGCTTCCTGTGCTTAATAACAGGTTCCCACTCACTCACATCATGGCTTCATCTCCATCGTTCCAGCCATGGGTGCTTTTGCCAGACACGAAGGACCTGGATCCAGTTTTGGATGCTCAGTCCTCAGTTCTTACTTGACCTCCAGCATGACTGGACACACTGGTCACCCCCTTCTCCTTCAGAAGACTTCCTCCCTCAGCTTCTGTGGTTTCCATCCCATCTCATGGGCTGATCCTTGTCAGTTTCCTTTGCCTTTTCCAGCTGTAGTTGGATCTATAGGAGTGGTGTGGAGCACATCAGGCCTTTTTACTAGCATAGGTAGAAATTAGGTAGAAGGCAGTCTTAGGGGCAGAGGTCTGCTTGTTGACTTTATCCCTTTCCCTTTATCTAGTCACTGAATGTTAATATTATGTAACTTGTAAAAAACTGGTGGACTCAAATCTAAGACATGGGTATCATTCTAGTTGGGCTGATGGTTGGTCATAGAAACCGCTCATCCCACACTGCCTGGCAGAGTGACTCCATTAAGAGACACACAATAGATGGTGGTGGTTGAATGAGTCATGAAAACCTGAATGAATGGGCATCAAGTTAGACTTCCTTCAGCATAAGTGCTGGGACTTGTGTATTCGTCAGCAGTTATATACAAATAAGGCTATTAGTGTTTCGAAGCTGCAGCTATGCAGAAAACTTAATGTCTCCTGGTGCTTGGGGATCAGTAAGGATTTCTTTTAGGATTATAAAAATCATTAACATCATCTTTTCCATGTTCCCACTGTCACCTCTCTACCACATACCATTTGCAGAGCAAATCCAAGTCAGAGGTTGGTATCCTGACGTTCAAAGATCATTTGTCTATTTGCATCTTTTCATTGTTTTAGAACCTTAAAAATTCAGCCTGGCAATAAGAACATTTTTTCATCTTCACCATTGTATTCCATCTTCTCTGTGGTTAAAAATGAAAACTTACATGCAAAGCATAATAAATTAATTATAGTTTGATATGGTATATTTTTAAATGTTGCTTTAACAAAAACCACCAGATATTAAAAAATGCAAAGATGTATATTTCAGAGTGCCTTGAAATCAGCAGAGATTCATCTGCATATGTCAGTCTTATATACGAAAAGAGGGCAATTAGCTTCTGAATTAACACATCTAGGTATTAATCACTGACATTTTGTAGTTGTCCAAAGGTCATAGGGAAAGATTCTGTTCTTGCATAAAACTTCAGGTCTTACTCAAATTACATTGTACCTTCTGGATTTACACATGATGTAACTGTCCAAATCATTCAATCAAAGAATGGTTTAGGATTTATTTTTCTGGTTGCTTGAAAACACTTCAGGTATTTCCCTAGCATCACATGTTTTTGTACTAGTTCATCAACCTGACACACTTGGAAGTTCTTCTGGACTCGTTACTTGGATATTAGGAGCAAAGAACCATGGAAAATGATGCACAGAAACACACCCTAGGCACAGCAAGAGGGAACCATGCATAAGAATTCAAAAGAATTGGGGAAACATCACCGGGACATACTGCATTTAGAGGTATTTAGTTTATTCATCAAGAACTCTCTTATAAATTGGGCTTGTGGAACCCAAGTGAGTTACACCACCAGCCAGTCTGATGGTGACCATGCCAGAGCAGCAGACCAGATTAGCTGCATCCTCCACAGCATGATGCCCTCATGGTCAGCCCATGACACCGTCCTGTCCGTATTATCTCCTCTGCTTAGAGTGCGGCCCCTCCCTTGACTACGCTGATGCTTTGGGTCCTGCCTGTCAGTCAATGAGAGCCACCATGATGGACAAAATTCCTGCCAGTGAAGCTCAAGGTCGCACGGCCACTGAGCATAATGGGCATCATGGGTTTTATGAGTGCAGTGGGTTGTGTAGTTTTGTTTTGCTTTATTCCCCATGGTAACTGGGGAAAGATATCTGAGTGTGTCAATCAGGCCCTAGTAGTAGAACACACCAAAAGTAGCAGCAGAAGAGAGAACAGGTAGGCAGGGTTAAGAGACACCAGTAAGGTGTGCTTGCCTGTCATGAAGTCCTTGGTCCAACAGCATCAACATCACTTGGGAATTTAGAAATGCCAAATCTCAGTCTCTACTCCAGACCTGCTCAGCCTGAAACTGTGGGGATGGAATCCAATAATTTGTGTGTTAACAAGCTCTCTGAGTGATTTGGATGCATGCCTGTGTCGCAGAACCATAGCAGTGAAGGATGAGGAAGACTTCTGGGGCTGGAGATAACCCAAAGGGGCAAGAGTAAAGTTGGTGAAAAAAAATCCAGCAAGAAATGGAATTGGGAGAAAAGGTTAAAAGAACAGAGGGGTGGCTTGGTGGAGGACTGTCAACCCATGGCCGTGTGTCTCAGCAAGAAAGCCTCCTTCTAGTCTAGTCTAGCCTCTCTCTACTGCTGTCTGATTTTTTCCAGCCCTGGAATGTGGCTAAGAGAAATGGAGATACCTACTTAGAGGATCACTGAGAGGAGAGTTTGAACAGACAAATAGTGTCCCCTTCGTAGAAGGATTGGAAGAGAAGGATAAGGCTGGGAAGACTCAGAAGTTTTAACAGATGTTGTCCCAGACAATATATGTTACAGGAAAAAAAGTCATTCAAATAACTAAAAGTCTTCACACCTCCCTAGACTAGGACAATTTTGCAGAACGAACTGTTTTCCCACAAGAGATTAATAACATAAAGATTACCAGGGATCTGCTCAAATTATTTGAAGACTCACAGATGATTAGATTTTTCTAGGATGAAAAATATTTCTTTGGTCTAGAATGTGCATCAGGAAAAGACCTTTAGAAGCTTTTGGAGAAGCTCTTTGCACAATCATGCTTTTGGTCTTGATTCTCACACCATTACCCTGCCTCTTCTCATCACCAGCTCTTAGCTTGTTGCCCAGGATTCAAGGCATGTGGTTCTGGGAGATCTTGGGCAGGACTCAGGTGGAGGGAGCTGGTCTGGGGGCTCCACTGCCCACCCTCTTAGCCATTTGCTGTTTGGGGGACATTCAGTCTTGTGTCATCCCACCCTTTTGGTAGAACAATAGTTCAATTTCTCACTTAATATTATTGCAGGGCTTGGGTTATCCTTTACTTTTTTTGAAGGTGAAAATTTTAAACTTGTAAGGGTGGGGGAGTGATGGAAAAGCTCAAAAAAATTGCATTGTAATAAATCATCAGCTCGATGGAACTCATCCAAGCAATATGAAGGAACTACAAAATGAGGTAGCTGTGCGACTAACAAAAATATGTGATTTATCATTTAAAACAGCAGCTCCACTAGAGGACTGGAAGACTGCCAAAGTGACACCCATCTCCTTAATAGAACTAGAGGTGATCTCAGAAATTATACATCTGTGAGTTTCATATTGATGCTAAGAAAAATCTCTTTACAATTAAAATAATCTCCCCTACAGCCTTGCGCATAGTTTGTAAAACTCACTTTGGCTACAAAATTGTCATTAGGTCTAGAAAATTGCCATTTGTCACCCATGTTATCTCTCAAGGCATCAACTTCTGTGCTAAATCCAAAAGAGGTCCAATCCTCACAGTTGTAGCTACCCTGCTGCTGCTGCTGCTGCTAGGTCACTTCAGTCATGTCCGACTCTGTGCGACCCCATGGACTGCAGCCTACCAGGCTCCCCAATCCATGGGATTTTCCAGGCAAGAGTACTGGAGTGGCTTGCCATTGCCTTCTCCGTGGGGACACACATTTTTGTGTGAATTAAACAGGCCAGTCCATGTAGAGTCCAGGGCACGGTGTGGTATGGCCTGGCACAAAGGTGACATTTAAAGATATTTGGTGTTGCTGGCGTGTTGTTGTCTTCATTGTTATGGCTCATGCAAACAAGCATTAAAAGACACATGAGCCATTGTATAAGTCTGTCCCCCTCTGCCCTCCTCTTCATTTCCTTACTTCTCATTTCTGCCATTATTAGTTCCTCCTTCTCATATCTGGCATGGAGGACAAGGAAACTTTATCTTATGGTTGAAATACTGTATGATGTGTTCCACGTATTACAGTGATCAGGAAACAGTTGCTCTCTCCCAGGATGTGGTCATCCGAGGGGGCAGATAGTGAAATGGAAGGAAGGCCATTTAACTGTGTTTTGTGAAAAGGGGAAGGTAGAAGCTGTCAAAGTGACTTCTAGAATCATTAGGTGAGAATGTTCTTCTGCAGCTCAGCACCATTACTTTTACTAGGCCCAGATCTAAGAAGGGCAGAGGATTCATACTGGTTGAACATCAGCTGTTGGCCCATTCATTCTCCTGAAGGCCCTAGGAGGAAGGGCATCCTCTCTATTTTGTAGATGAGGGACTTGGAGCCTCAGAGGGGCTGGTTTAAGTTCATGGTAGGCAGCAACTGGGATTCCCTCCTGTCCTTCGTCCTCCATCAAAATACCCCTCTTGCATACTTACTGAGGAGAATGACAGTTTGTATGACACTTTGAAAATTTCCTGAAAACATCAGCAGCGAAAAGATAGCACTCTTCGAACATAATTTACTGATACATTCTCCAGTTGAATCTGTCAAGGCAACTGAGTCACAGAGAGCAATCAAAAATTCTGTTGTGAGATGGCTAACAAACACATGAAAAGATGCTCAACTTCACTCATTCTCAGAGAAATGCAAATCAAAACCACAATGAGGTACCATCTCATGCTGGTCTAAATGGCTGCCATCAAAAAGTCTACAAACAATAAATGCTGGAGAGGATGTGGAGAAAAGGGAACCCTCTTACACTGTTGGGGGGAATGCAAACTAGTACAACCACTATAGAGAACAGTGTGGAGATTCCTTTAAAAACTGGAAATAGAACTGCAGGACAACCCAGTAATCCCACTGCTGGGCATACACACTGAGAAAACCAGAATTGAAAATGACATGTGTACTCCAATGTTCATTGCAGCACTGTTTACAATAGCTAGGACATGGAAGCAACCTCGATGTCCATCAGCAGACTAATGGATAAGGAAGTTGTGGTACATACACACGGTGGAATATTACTCAGCTATGAAAAAAGAATGCATTTGAATCAGTTCTAATGAGGTGGATGAAACTGGAGTCTATTATAAAGAAAGAAGTAAGTCAGAAAGGAAAACACCAATACAGTATATCAATGCATATATATATGGAATTTAGAAAGATGGTAACAATGACCCTATATGCAAGACAGCAAAAGAAACACAGATGTAAAGAACAGACTTTTGTAATGTGTGGGAGAAGTCATGGGTGGAATAATTTGAGAGAATAGTATTGAAACATGTATATTACCATATGTGAAATAGATGGCCAGGCCAAGTTCGATGCATGAAACAGGGCGCTTAAAGCCAGTTCACTGGAACAACCCAGAGGCAAGGGATAGAGAGGGAAGAGGGAGGGGGGTTTGGGATGGGGGGACACATGTATACCCATGGCTGATTCATGTTAATGTATGGCAAAACCACCACAATATTGTAAAGTAATTAGCCTCCAATTAAATAAAAAATTTTAAAAATATCTGTTATGGATTAAATGGACAAGGGAAAAAAAACAAAACCTCATTTCAAAAGGGCAGGCTTTCACCAGGGAAAGATTAAGTATATGATGCTCCAAGAATGTAGGCTTAGTATAGTATATATGTTCTCTATGCTGATGAGTCATAAGACAAGGCAAACGTGAAGTATTGATATTCACTGAGAATACCTTCTTAGGGTGTGTTAGGAAGAGAAAAACTGATGAAAATCTCCAGGGAACATGAAATGGCAGTCTAAGACTAAGCATCAAGTTGGCAGGTAAATTAAATTTGATCCAGGCAAGTGTCAGACAACATATATAATGAATAAATGTGTGTGCACATATGTGTGTTTTGTTCAGTGGAACGTTTAACGGTCCTTTATCCATGATGAATTCCAAATAATCTCTAAACCTCTCAAGACAAAAGCAGAGGCATCCGTTTTGAGAACTAAGAATGTCTATTTCATGCACAGCAGCTGTAGAAGAATAAAGTGTGTATACACAATATGTGAATTAATATTAGACCATATTAATTAAGAAGTACACCAAAATGGCACAATATGCCTAATAGTCACATGTGTAGGTTTCTGAATCTGTTGCAGCTCACACTTGGTCTATTTACCTGTATTCCTTGTTTCATAAACGAAACAGCAGCAAGAGAAAACAACGGCAGAACAGTACAGAAATGTGTCAGGAGATTTGCAAGAGCTGTGAGTGAGGAGGAAGTCCTCCAAGAAGAAAAATCGGAGCGGTGCATGTAGAAACAGGGGCAAGCAAGAGGCCAGGGCGGTGGGTGTGCAGTGGGGAATACGGAACGAGTGGTATTACGGAAACCCATGGACACTCTTCCTCTGTTTACTTGGTAGCAGAGAAACCAGGCAGGCACTTGGGGAAGCCAGGAGGCGGCAAGTGTAAAGAGAGAGAGACAGAAACAGATTCTCAGCACAGTGTCCGCAATTCCACCGGGGGGCTTGTTGGCTTTCGACTGGATTCAAACATTGGAGGGAGGTTTGCCAAAGAGATTCTGCGTGGCTCCCAGTAAGAACAATGCGGGCAGTTTGTTGTCGAGGATAAAACTACAAGTATGTTCAATTCCACTGCTTCAGGGCACACACTCTGCTGATCACCACCTGGGGACTGGGAGCCCCGTGTTGCACAGTTAGGTGTATTATGGCGGGGTGGGGCGGGAGGGTTGCATCTTCGGGACCTGCAGCATCGGCTGTGTTGGAGAGAAGGTACCAGACTCTTGGCCTCATTGGCCTGTTCTGGTGTCGTGATTATGATGTCCGCCCTCCCACTCTTTTAGGTTTTACAAATCTCCAATTCACAAGAGGGCTGCTAAACTAGACTGGAGATATAGTTTAAGCCCATCACTGTTACAGAGTTTGCACAAATTGTAAAGGAAAGTTGTCAGGTTGCCTAGACGGGGTCTCTCCTGCCCTGGGGGTAGAGCTGCCTGCTGGACCACAGGCTCCTCCTCTGGGCCACCAGCTCCCCTCCACAGCGACGAAGTTAGCCTACATCCTTTGATTGACTGACCCGAAACCAAATGGTTGCCAGAAAGAAAACAAATAAACAAAAGGAACCAAAACCCACCCTTGGTTTTTGTACAATTTAGAGTTGCTACAAAAATTTGCATGTTGGTTTCCTCCTGCAAATTCCCTCCTTTCATTTTGCATTGGGGCACTCATTCCAGTTTATAAAAGGATTAGATTTGCCAGGGGCAGACTAAAGAAACTAGATATGCTTTTTTTTTTTAAACATTTTATTTTATATTTTATAGTAATCCAATTGGCTAGATTATAGCCAATTAACAATGCTGTGATAGGCTGACAGCAAAGCAGCTCAGTCATGCATACATATATATATATATATCCATTCTCCCCCAAACTCTCCTCCTAACCAGGCTGCCACATAACATTGAGCGGAGCTCTTTGTGCTATACAGTGAGTCCTTGTTGGTTATCCGTTTTAAATATAGCAGTGTGCACATGTCCACCCCAGACTCCCTAACTGTCCCCTCTTTCCTTGGTTCTCTATCTCTCCAACTGGGTGCTGTGGGTCATTAAGGTAAATTCTGTACTGTCCACCTAAAGGGACTCTTTCTAAACCTCTGCTGTTCTAACAGTAATAAGAGGGAATGGTGGCCCTTCTTAAGAACAGCTGGCTGTGTTAGTAAATATGCCTGAGCCAGGATCACCCATCAGTATACATCCAGACCCTGCAGCTTTGCATGCCTGGGAGGGGTCCGTGCATAACCATCATCACCAGTGAGATACAGTGCTTCTAAACAACTGGGAAACTAGCGACATCGCTCAAGTCATTTCATCACTCATCTGTCAACATTTCTTCTGTATCTGGTGTGTTTAATTTTTTTATTTTTTTTCCGCTGGGATTCTGATGGTTACTGTGAGCAATTCGAGGCCTTTGCATTTAAGTATCATTTTTACCCATCTCTACCTCCATTTCTAGCAGAGAAGGAATTTTTCAATCTTTGAAAATGCATCAGGCTGAGTATTTGAATAAATGGTTAACCGCTGTGTGAAGACCATTCTCACTGGCTCCCTATTGCCAGAGCTGAGCCTCTTTCCTGTCAATTATTGAGGCTGGTGATTACAGTGACTAATGGGAAGCCTACAGCCACTCTCTCCTACGTGTCCATCAATAACAGCATGAGGAATATAAATGGGATCAGATGGGGAAAGGCAGTAAGTCATATTCAATAGGGGCCTCTTTTTGTTTTTCTGTGAGTTACCTTCTAAATGGCTATTTCTGTGTTTGTCCAGACCGGCAGTGTCACATAACATGCAGCCTTTTCTTTCATGACAGATTTATATCAGTATTCATACTGTCTGGACCCTTGGCTCAAAGAAGCCAAACATAACTTTGGGGAGCTGCTGAGCAAGAGCAAAGCTGGGTACCATTTTGGGGAGCCAATGGCAGGAATGGATATGATTTGGCTTATAAGCAGGGAGGAAAAAGAGATCTAACAATAGTGTTTGGTTTATGCTAGCACAAGTTTAGTTAAACATGAAAACTGTATCTCAGTACTGCTTGGTAAATTTCATTCATTTTTGATCCCCTGGAGATAAATAATGTTTGACAGCGTAGAAAATGGGTGATATTTTATAATAATATCATTGTCTACAGTCTCTGATAAGTAGAGCTCTTGTGATACAGAGCTAATGTGTCATCTCAATCAATTTGGATGTGCAGTGGATTTCAGGTCCTTAAAAAGTTGTACCTGGAAGGAAATAATAGCTGAAATTGATGAAGTTCTGGTGGGAGTGATTATCATCGGGTGAGGGATTTTGACAGCAGAGACAAACTTTGTTTGGGGAAAGTCACTCATTAAACAAGTCAGGTAGACTTTTTCAGAGCATGTGGGCTTCTGATTATAAAAAGACCTGAGCAGGTTTGATAGCAGGAAAGGAATGCCTGTCACTCAAAGATTATGCGTGATAGCCTCAAACCAGCATATTACTCTGAATGTTTTTAAATTCCCAGGATACTGCACTTCCTTAAACAGATTTACTAAAGTGAAATCTGAAGCCTGCATGAGTCAAGAAGTTCTTTGTAATTTCACCCATTAGGACCTCTTAGGATTCTGCTACAGATGAGGTGTTCAGAACTCAAAGTAGGAAACAAAAAACTGTGTAGGAAACCAGAGTGCGACTCACATCGTGTACATTGCCATCTGTTACACAAGAGCAACGCGGGGCTTGTTAAACCTTTTTGGCTTGCAGAGAAACTTCTGCTTTGGAACACTCTTTACCCTCCACCTTATCCTGTGAAAACTGCGAGTTCAGCATCCCTTTTCTTTCCTCCTATCTCAGTTGTCATGGCTACGATCACACTGTGTCTTTATCATCTATAATATGGATACTATAGCTCCCCATTAGTAGCAGTTGTGATAGGTCTTTCTGGCTTAATATGTATAGGAAATTATATAGTGGCTGAGAAAAGTTGGCAAAGCCTGTATGCCATTTCATACTGTTAACTGAATAACTGAAATCTACAACTTTCTATGGCTTCCTGGTAGTTCAGCTGGTAAAGAATCTGCCTGCCATGCAGGAGACCCCAGTTTGGTTCCTGGGTTGCGAAGATCTGCTGGAGAAGGAATAGGCTACCTACTCTGGTATTCTTGGGCTTTCTATAATAGATATAATAATTTCTATTATTATTAAAATAAATAATAATTCTCGGGCTTTCATAATTGATGTCTGTCAATAGAAGGAGAGGTAAAGCAAATTTTGGAGAGAATGATTAGCATATTGAATGGCGTTCAAGGAGCAAATGCCAAATTCCTATTTTCAAATCAAGATGTTATATCGTATTTGTAAAGAGAAGCAACAGTGGTTTTCTTACCTTTACTTTGATTTATATTTTCATAAAACATATTTTTGTAAGCATACAGTAGTTTCATAAATAACTGAGTAATAGACACTGTTCAATTCTGTGTTCCCACTTGTCATTTCTTAGCATGTGGGAAATTTCTCCTGCCTTTCAATGGGGATGATGCGTGTCTTCCTGTCTGTAATGTTGAAGAGGTTACTGAAATTTTAGGAATAAAAAAGATCAAAGGGAAAGAAAATATTGACCTGTGGTTACCATGTACAGCAAAAAATTTGAAATTTCTACTGATAGTATTGGGCTTCCCTGAGTGGGGAAAATGCCCTGGAGAAGGGAATGGCAACCCACTCTCTTGGACAGAGGAGGCTGATGGACTATAGTCCATGGGGTCACAAAGAGTCAGATACGACTGAGTGACTAACACACAATAATAGTATTAATTTAAAGATTATAAAATAATACAGATATCAGAACTTCAGTGAAAAATAATGTGAATTATTTTCTAAAACTAACCTAAATAAGGATATCATTTTAAATCATAAGCCAATGTAATAAAAGCATCAGTGTTTAGCTCTAACCTGATGTCAGCATTTTTATAACTCACACTCTGTTAATATCCTGAGTAGATAGAAAGGATAAACTGACATCATAGCTGACGCCAAGGAACTTTGAACTTTTAGAATTTTCAGAAGTAATGTGATTAGTTTTGTGTTTAATGTGTTACCTGAGCTCATTCTACTATAGCAGATTCCAGAATAACCCCAATATCTATTTCAAATAAAACTTCCATTCAAATCAGACTGATCTGCCTATATTGCAGTCAAATTGACAAAAAAAATTTTTTTTCTTATGTAGGTTATTTTGATGCATATTTTTATTTCAAACATTTTGGTAGCTTTTATATGATATAAGAATTTTCCTTGTTAAAATGAGTATAATACTGGTTTGCCACATAGTTTGCATCATATAACATAAAATCATTGTTCAGCATGCACAGGGTTGTCCTGTTGCATGGAATCAAATCATTTCTCTTCTTTCTACTCCATTTTTATTTCTCTTTTGGCAAACTGCAAGCCCTTTGGGGATAAAACAAAACAAACAAAGCCTCAGGTTGCTGTGGTCTTCTATGACATGGTTGAGGGAAGCCCATAATTCATTATGTCATTTCTTCAAAGGGAGAGGTTTCCAAAGTCATCATTATTGGACTGATAACTGTGTTGCACTTTCCAGAAGTCAGTGGGACCATACTGAGATGTACAGGCTGCTCTAGACATTTTGACTTCTTTCATCCATATACTCTTCCTCATCGCCTACACTGTCTCTCTGGATGACAACGTGTCTCCTACTTATTAAGACAAAGGCCAAGCGATATGACTGACACCATCTTGCCTCATCCCCACCTCAAAATTCCCCTGTATTTTATTTATATTTGCATCTCCATTATTTAGCACAATGGTTGGCCATATAGAAGATAATCAGTATTAACCGAAAAGCAGGGATCCCATGTTGCACCACCACCATCCAGCATTGTTCTGTGAGTTACCTCTTCTTTCTCATATATTGTCCATGTGTCCACTGATGTTTATGGTGTTGGCTCTGTCCCCTTGGCTTAAAAATTGGATAGATGGGGAGCCTGGTAAGTTTCAGATAGATGAAAACATCTGAGCAAACAGCAGGTTTTTGGGTAAGTGTGGCATGATGGGAATGGAAGTTAAAATAGAGAACACATTCTGAGGAATCAAAATAACAGAGAGGAGGATTGAACAAGACATTGAGTATCAGCTGATGGATTAAGGCTTACTTTTCTATAGGCAGTGAGGACCCAGGGGCATTTCATGGTTTTTGTTGCAACTTAATGGATCTTTATGCCCTTTCACTAAAGCAGGAATACAATGTACCTAACTTTCCCCAATATAACACAGGCAATCAAATGATATTTTTTATTTCAAGTTATCTACTAAGTGAATTGAGAGTTGTTCTTTCTAACGAACAGCTACTTTTTCTAACTTGTTAGAATTTGCAGTTCTAGATGGGCTGTTGATGACACTGGTCCAGAAATCACTCTCTGAGAATCACACTGGTCTGGCCTATTATTTTCATCATTGCTATTGCAGTCCTAATACCTGCAAATACCTAATACCAACAAAAGTCTCTCTTTTGTTGATGCCACAAAAATCTCAGGTTGGAAAACCGAAAGACATCCTTTATGCCTATTTATGTCTCTCTTACTTTCTTCCTGTCATCCTACTTTTTTTTTTTTTAACATTCTTTCCAAGAATAATATAAACTCTTCTAACTAATGCCACTCATCTGCAATTTTCCCTACCTGCTACTTCTAGATTAATATTCTTTATTTTTTAAGTTTTTTAAATATATTTTTAATTAGAAGATAATTGCTTTACCATATTGCGTTGGTTTCTGAAATACATCAGCATGAATCAGCCATTAGTGTCCATATGCCCCCTCCCTCGGGACCTCCCTTCCACCTCCCACCTCAGCCTACCCCTCTAGGTTGTCACAGAGCATCAGGTTTGAGCTCCCTGCATCATACAGCAGATTCCCACTGGCTGTCTATTTTACATACGATAATGTGTATGTTCCAATGCTATTCTCTTAACTCATCCCATGCTCTCTTTCCCTCGCTGTGTCAACAAGTCTGTTCTCTATGTCTGCATCTCCATTGCTGCCCTGCAAGTAGATCTCTCAGTACTGTCTTTCTAGATTCCATATATCTATATATGTTAATAGACAACATTTGTTTTTCTCTTTTTGACTTATTTCACTCTGTATAATAGGCTCTAGTTCATCGACCTCTTTAGAACTGATTCCAATGTGTTTATTTTTATGGCTGAGTAATATTCCGTTGTATATATGTACCACAGCTTCTTTACCCATTTATCTGTTGATAGACATCTAAGGTTGCTTCCATGTCCAAGCTACTGTAAAAGGTTCTACAATGAACATCAGGGTATATATGTGTTTTGCAATTATGGTTTCCTCAGGGTATATGCCTGGTAGTGGAATTATTGGTTCATATGGTAGTTTTATTTCTAATTTTTTAAAGGAATCACCATACTATTCTTGTTGTGGTTTTATCAATTTACATTCCCACCAACAGTGCAAGAGGGTTGCCTTTTCTCCACACCGTTGCCAGAATTTATTGTTTGTACATTTTCTGATGATGGCCATTCTGACTGGTGTGTGATGATACCTCATTGTAGTTTTGATTCCATTTCTCGAATAAGGAGTGATATTGAGCATCTTTTCATGTGTTTATCAGTCATCTGTATCTCTTCTTTGGAGAAATGTCTGTTTAGGTCTTCTGTCCAATTTTTGATTGGGTTTTTGGTTGTTCTGGTCTTGAGCTGTATGAGCTGCTTGTATATTTTGGAGATTAATCCAATATTCTTTAAATAAGCTCAAATATCTCCACTGTGTACCCCAAACCCTTCTGACTCACTCTTGCCTTCAGAAGAAGCATCCAAACTCATGACCCAGACATTTCAAGCTTCAGGAATCTGGCCTCAGTAACAACTCTGATGGAATAAGTAAAACTCCATAAAGCTTTGAGACATCTGAGCTTGGTTAGAAGAAAAAAATAATATTGCCAGGAAAGGAAAGTGACATGGGCTCATAGGTGTGAAATGCCATGACGTACACAAAAAACGCCATGAGCTGCACAAAAAAGTTCATTTTAGCCAAACCAGTGTTTCTCGGTGATCCTCAGATCACTCACTGGTGTTTGTTACAAATGCAGATTCCTTGTCTGACCCTGATTCTCCCGACTCTGAATGGCTGGGATTTCCATTTTTAAACTTCAACACAAAGAGAGATAAACACTGCCCTAGATTTAGATCAGGGAAATGGTGAACATAGACCATAAAGGGAAACCAGGTTAAACATAGACCAAACATAAAGTGAAACCAGGTTAAAAGATAAATAGACACGTTATTGTTCAGTCACTCAGTCATGTCCAACTTTTTGCAACCCCATGGACAGTAGCATGCCAGGCTTCCCTGTCCTTCACTGTCTTCTGGAGTTTGCTCAAACTCATGTCCATTGAGTCAGTGATGCTATCCCAACCATCTCATCCTCTGTCATCTCCTTCTCTTCCTGCCTTCAATCTTTCCCAGCATCAGGATCTTTTCCAATGAGTCAGTTCTTTTCATCAGGTGGCCAAAGTATTGGAGCTTCAGCTTCAGCATCAGTCCTTCCAATGAATATTCAGGATTTATTTCCTTTAGGATTGACTGGTTGGATCTCCTTGCAGTCCAAGGGACTCTCAAGAGTCTTCTCCAACACCACAGTTGAAAAGCGTCAGTTCCTTGGTGCTCAGCCTTTTTTATTGTCCAGCTCTCACATTCATACATAACTACTGGAAAAACCATAGCTTTGACTAGATAGACCTTTGTTGGCAAAGTAATGTCTCTGCTTTTTAATATGCTGTCTGGGTTTGTAATAGCTTCCAAGGAGCAAGCATCTTTTAATTTCATAGCTGCAGCCACCATCTGCAGTGATTTTGGAGCCCAAGAGAGATAAATAGACAAGAAAAGATAGTTAAAGATTTTTAAGACTATGAATGAAATCAGCTGAATTCCTTCTGGGAGGAAGTACAAGACACAGCAAGAGCAGTTTTGGGGACAGATACTGGGATACAAGTACTGGATTCATCCAGGTAAGGAAAGAAAGTTGCCAGTAGGAATCAAATGCCAAGATTCTTTAGGGGGCATTTGAGGAATCATAAAAATAACTTGGTTTCCCATTATAGTGAGAAGTGAGGAAAGGGGAGGAATGAGGGTGAAACATTGTATTTTCTATTTGGGGGATTGAGAGAAAGGAAATTGTCATTAACTGAGACATACATTGCAGTCAAGAAAACAGCCAGGGGCTGAGGAGAGATGGCAATTCAGCTGGTTTTAATCATGCTGAGTTTGAATTGAGTTGGATACGACAAAGATGTATGAAGGGTCTGTTACTTTCCAGACATCATGCAAAGCAATAGTGGGAGACGGTGAGGAAGACAGTGGGTTCCTGTGTTCCTGCAGCTCAGAACCCAACACCGGAGATAACTGAACAGATGATTGACGTCATGGGGGTCCCTGCCATGCCTGATGAAGCTCCAGGCACCTTCGGAGCTGATGGCAGCTTTACTGGTCATAATTTGGGATGAAGGAGGACAGTCCTTGACAACTTTCCAGAGGAAGCATTATTCGAGTAAGACCTAAAGGGTATTCTAGAGTTTTAATTAAAAGGAGAAGGAAAAGAGAGGGGATATAGGCCCAGAAGGAAAAAAACTTCAAGTGCAAAGTCCAGTAGGGACCAAATGTGTGGTTTCATTGAGGAACAGAAAGGAGGTGATCAGAGCTGAAGTGAAGGGATGAGGTAGCAGCTCTTAGACACAGATTAGTTAGGGTCATGCCCACGCTCCAATAATAAAAAGACAACAAAACAAAGTATTTCAAGATGATCGTTTTTTGTAGCAATGATATAGAGATGACTGATCAGGGGTGATCATGCATGCGAGGGGCCTCTGTCCTCCTTGACATGTCAGTTTCCATCTCTGAGTCCAAGCAGGTGACTCTGTGGTTGTCATCTCCTGCCAGAAACATACAAGAGGGGAACCACTGAACCCAGTTCAGTTCAGTTCAGTCACTCAGTCGTGTCTGACTCTTAGCAGCCCCATGAACTGCAGCACGCCAGGCCTCCCTGTCCATCACCAACTCCTGGAATCCACCCAAACTCATGTCCATGGAGTTGGTGATGCCATCCAGCCATCTCATCCACTGTTGTCCCCTTCTCCTCCTGCCTTCAATCTTTCCCAGCATCAGGGTCTTTTCCAATAAGTCAACTCTTCGCATCAGGTGGCCAAAGTATTGGAGTTTAAGCTTCAACATCAGTCCTTCCAATGAACACCCAGGACTGATTTCCTTTAGGATGGATTGGTTGGATCTCCTTGCAGTCCAAGGGACTCTCAAGAGTCTTCTCCAACACCACAGTTCAAAAGCATCAATTCTTCTGTGCTCAGCTTTCTTTATAGTCCAACTCTCACATCCATACATGACCACTGGAAAAACCATAGCCTTGACTAGACAGACCTTTGTTAACAAAGTAATGTCTCTGCTTTTCAATATGCTTTCTAGGCTGGTCATAACTTTCCTTCCAAGGAGTAAGTGTCTTTTAATTTCATTGCTGCAATCACCATCTGCAGTGATTTTGGAGCCTCAAAAAATAAAGTCAGCCACTGTTTTCCCATCTATTTGCCATGAAGTGATGGGACCAGATGCCATGATCTTCGTTTTCCGAATGTTGAGCTTTAAGCCAACTTTTTCACTCTCCTCTTTCACTTTCATCAAGAGGCTCTTTAGTTCTTCACTTTCTGCCCTAAGGGTGGTGTCATCTGCATATCTGAGGTTATTGATATTTCTCCCGGCAATCTTGAGTCCAGCTTGTGCTTCATCCAGCCCAGCGTTTCTCATGATGTACTTTGCGTATAAGTTAAATAAGCCGGGTGACAATATACAGCCTTGACGTACTCCTTTTCCTATTTGGAACCAGTCTGTTGTTCCATGTCCAGTTCTAACTGTTGCTTCCTGACCTGCATATAGGTTTCTCAAGAGGCAGGTCAGGTGGTCTGGTATTCCCATCTTTCAGAATTTCCCACAGTTTATTGTGATCCACACAGTCAAAGGCTTTGGCATAGTCAATAAAGCAGAAATAGATGTTTTTCTGGAACTCTCTTACTTGTTCCACGATCCAGCAGATGTTGGCAATTTGATCTCTGGTTCCTCTGCCTTTTCTAAAACCAGCTTGAACATCTGGAAGTTCACAGTTCACGTATTGCTGAAGCCTGGCTTGGAGAATTTTGAGCATTACTTTACTAGCATTTTTGTGTGAAGTCACTCAGTCATGTCCAACTCTTTGTGACCCCCATGGACTGTAGCCCACCAGGCTCCTCTGTCCATGGGATTCTCCAGGCAAGCATACTGGAGTGGATTGCCATTTCCTTTCCAGGATCTTCCCGACCCAGGGATTGAACCCAGGTCTCCCACATTGTAGGCAGACGCTTTACCATTTGAGCCACCAGGGAGTTGTGTGGTAGTTTGAGCATTCTTTGGCATTGCCTTTCTTTCTTTGGGATTGGAATGAAAACTGACCTTTTCTAGTCCTGTGGCCACTGTTGAGTTTTCCAAATTGACTGAGCCCAGATCCAGTCAATTTATTGACAAACTTTGGAAGTAAAACACATCACTTCTTCTGTCAGCCCATTGACCAGAACCTTGCCACTAAGAAGCTAGGGAATATAGTTCAATGCCCAGCTAACCCGACACACTATGAGAAAGGCACAATCCAGGGCTTTCCTGGTGGCATGGTGGTAAAGAATCCACCTGCCAATGCAGGAGACGCCAAAGACATGGGTTCAATCCCTGGGTCAGGAAGATACCCTGGAGGAGGAAATGGCAACCAACTCCAGTATTTTTTCCTGGAAAATCCCATGGGCAGAGGAACCGGGTGGGCTGTAGTCCAAGGGGTCACAAAGAGTCGGACAAGATTCAGCATGCATGCAGAGAATAATGTAGCAGCTTGCACAGAAGCTGGCCAACAAAGGATGTTGGACTCAGTAGTGAGGAGTTCAGATCATATCCTAAAGGAACTGTATAGATTTAAGCTAGAGAACAGCATGGAGAGATTTCTATAAAATACTCTAATCAAAGATTCAATCATAACAAAGTCAAGGCAAGGAGACTGGTTGGGGTGAAGGAAGAGCGGAGTGTGTGAAGCATGGACAGATGAACAACTTGGCTGTTGATCAGTTACGCAGAGCAGCTGGAGAAAGGGGTGGGAGGGCGGACAGGGATGGTTCCCCTATTTCTGGGTGGAAAACTGAATAGACAGCAGTGTCATCATCCACATTCAGGAGGCAGAAGACGAGGGTGTTGATGGGCCCAGCAAGGGAGTGGGGAGGATCTGAGTTCAGTTTTGAAAAAAATCCATCAAGCAATTTTAAGTATAGATGGAGAGGCAATGGTGGCTATTTAGGAGACCACCAGGAATAGCTGATAATTGATATTTTCAGCATTGTTCACCCAGGGAAAATATAAAAAGTGACGGACTAGAACGATGACCTGAATATTGAAGGGGTGTGGGATAAGAGAATGTCATGGAAAACTGACAAAGTGATGCCGAGAGAGAAGAAACATCTCAGAGAAGCTAAGGAAAGAGAGAGTTTCAGAGAGGAAGGATGATGTAAATCTGACTAGAGCTAAAATGTATTCAGAGTTTAAAATGTGCAGACATTGTTCTAAGCTCTTTGCAGGTGTTACTTTATAACAACACAGGGAAGGAATGTTCTCCTGCAGCCTCCAAAGGCAGAGTTTTGTTATATTGATTCTCTAGCATCCAAAGCAAAATGAAAAGGATATTTATGACATGTGAACCAGATCCCCAACACTCTACCTAACACATGCAATTCACTGTGACATTGTAGCTGTACAACAGGTAGGCTGTAGAATTGCCCAACCTTGCAGAAAAGAAAACAGAGAGACTAAATTCCAGATGTATGTGACTCCCAACGCTGTACCCATACCCATCATTTTATATAGAGTGGGCTCAAAGAATCATTTTCTGAGTGACTGCCGCTACTGCTGCTGCTAAGTTGCTTCAGTCGTGTCCAACTCTGTGGGACCCCATAGACGGCAGCCCACCAGGCTCCTCTGTCCCTGGGATTCTCCAGGCAAGAACACTGGAGTGGGGTACCATTGCCTTCTCTGTCTGAGTGACCAAGTAGACGTAAATAGTTTCTGGTGATGTATGGTCACTTCTTCAAGCACATTTTAATTAAAAATAAAATCTGAGTATATTTCTTCTAACTAAACATCAGCCCAGTGAATGTATAAGGTACATCTGAGAGCAGCCTGATCCCCAATTCTACCAGTTTCTCAGTGAGGGTGCTGCCGTGTTCAACTAGCTGCCAAGTGTCTACCTCCAGAATTACCTCTAAGCAAAGAGCTGTTTTTCATCTGCTCTTGAATATTGTTTGGAAGGTTTCCCCCTAGCCCCAGATATTAAGGGAGTTGCAACCAAACAACACTGTGTGTCGACTGGGTAAACATCATATTTCCTTTTTATCACCTTTTTTCCCCCAAGTAACGCGGTACGTGTTGAGTTACAGCCTTATTCATTGCTGCTTCTACGGAAAGACACTTTGAAAAATTGGGCCTTTGTAGTAATATTGACAACAAAAGCAGGTGTTGTCACCTCCCATTAGCATTAATTTAATCGGTGATTCACTACTGTAGACAAATAATACCACTCTGTGCTGAGCTTTCCTAGGAGAAAAAGGGAGCAGCAGAAATAAGCACCGTGGCAAGAAAATAGAGTGAGACAGCCTTTTGGGGAATATTAAATGTAAGCTGTATAAACATTTGTTTTCCTTTTACCAGTAATGAAAAATTCCTAATTCATTCTGTATGGGGAAGACCATTGTGAGGGTACGGTTAATTGGTCTTGAAAGACAATTAATATCTGTCAGGAACACGTACAACACACACAGGTTTTGCAAACAGTCAATCCCTTTGCCCTCTTCTCCTCTGTTGTTCTGTTTATGGTGCCCAGTTAAAGTGTTCTTTTGCCATAATCATCTCCAGCTAAATGGTAATTGCTCTATTGACGGCATTACTGTACATTTTTGACAGATCATTATTCATACTTAACCACTTGACCTGGAATAAATGTTAAAGCAATTACCACTGAGAGCTTTTCTATGAGAAAATTGAGGCAAAGTTTAGAGATAATCAAAATGCAAAGCTGATCATGATAGCAATTGGAAAAATGGCAAATCCTATTAAACAGATTTTTATTAGCCAAGTTGATGCCAGTAGATATTATCTGGTAATTTAGTCTTATTAAAAAGAAAATAAAGCAGCTAATTGTTTACTATTCTGGAACTTATTCCAGCTTGCAATTTGCAACCGAAATTAGGCTTTATGTGGCTCATCTATTTTGTCACATTGAAATATGAAATCGTTTGGTACAAAGCACATCTGCTCCATGCCTCTTACATTACTGGAAAAAATCCCTCATTCAATATGTTTTGTACCTGTTGAGGCATTATGGATGGATTAATTTAAAGCAACTAATAGAAAAGCTAATATTCAGCATATTTTTATTATATCAAATATTTTAAGAGTCTGTATTTCTAAGAATTAAATTTTATCCCTACTTCATCTTACTTTGTATTCAACTCCTGACACAAATAATTTCTTTTTTCCATAAAGTCAGAGGGCAGCAAGCCCCTAAAACCACCACAGATGTACAGTTTACTCATTAGAAATAGAGAGTCAAAAAAAAGCAAAGAAATAGAAAGTCAGTGTGGCCCCCAAATTAAGTATATAAATGGAAGGGACAATGGTAAATATTTTAGCATATTTTAAGACAAAGTATTTTTAAATTTTACAAGCAAAATGCTCAATCAGTTGTGTAGTGAGGAAAGTACTTAATGACCTAGAAATTAATTTTAATATCCACAGTGGCCTTTTTTCCTTGATCTTACTTTATACTTTAAAATCAGCACATTCTCATGGGCTAGCTATTTAAAATGAGTAAAAATAAAATCAACATCTTATTCTTATTTTATGATCCAAGTGGCTCTTGGAAAAGCAAGCTTTCAGGATGACAGTATTTGGAAAATTGTCTTTTCACATAGTCTTTCTGTATTAAGTTGAGAAATTATTTAAGACAACAAAGCTTGACCAAAGATCTCATTTTAATTTCACCACAGTGCTCCATTTTACCCTTGGTTCCTAAAGGCTGCTTAGCTAAAAGTTTGGCATGATTCAGAGTCTTTGGACTAATGTCTAGAGCAAAGCTCTAATCAAAAATGTGCACCAAAAGAGACAGAAATCCTTAAACAGATAGTGTAAAGTTTTACTGGCCCCTACTGAATCGTGAGCTCTGTTTGAAAACTATCATTAAAATTCAGAAAACCGATTACTGATATGCTGATATTGTTGTCTTGGGAGGCGCAGTTATGACGATCTCCTCCAGTTGCTGTAGTTTCTATATTAATGGAGGATTTTTTTTTTCCACAGTTAATAAAAGGAGGGACTTTCTTTTAATAAGTCCATAAAACATTAAGTAGATTTTTCCCTCTTTCTTCTGCTGTTTTCTTCTCCCAAAGGAGTCTTTTCTGAAAGTCCAAAAGGTATACATTTGGCAGTCAGATAAGGAGTGGCAGTTTGTAAAAAACGCTCATTCTGCTTTTCCCTTCTTGGACTTGACCGAATCAAACTAATAGTGGTTGAAATAACAGGCACTAATTGTTTTCAAATGTTTATACAATAACATCACTTCTTTTTAAAGACACATTCCCCCAAGTTTTCTAAGATGTTCTGATTGCAGCCAGAAAAACAAAGGATGTCACAAAATTGCAAGTCTTCCTTGGCTCTGTTTGTTAGCTTAAGTTTATTCTTGATAGAATACATTTATTTCAAAATTCAAATGAAGTGGCTTATCTGTGCTGAATTATTTTACTTTAGATACAGAAGCAAAGCTAAATAAAGTCATGATTTTTTCCCCAGTATTTACATGCAATGCTGAGTTTGCATGATACAAAGTAAAAATGGGCTAAAAGGACTGAGTTATTCTGCTTTGATTTTTGAAAACCTGCAAATATCCATGGGCCTTCATATTTTAACGTAGGTAGTTTATTTCTGTGAATTGCGGTTATTATTTAATTAATACAATAGATGTTCTGCAATCATTGCATTATTTTGTTACTTCTACATGTAGCTTTTGAACCAGCATCTCTTGTCTCTCCTCTCTTGGATACTGACATCCCAGGAATCTAAGCGTGGGACTTTCTTCCTGACCTTGGCCTGGGCATAGACCCAAGACTCCATTTTCCCATTAGGGCTTCGTGTCACGATATTAATGTATGCTTTCTGCTGAATAATTTTAGTATTATGGAGACACAGAACAATTGAACCATATGTGTCTCATGTCAGCTACATAATGAAAGGGCTGAAGTAAGTCACAGAACAATAAACAAGTAAGTGCTTTATATTCTTCTCCTTGAAGGGTTTTACACATGGATTCTGCCCAATTTATTCTAAGAGGACTTTTTGCCCCTTTGGAATTACTCTTTTACCCTCTCCTATTTTCTATTAACACAGACAGGGTAGAAAAAGAGGATAAAATGCTCCAGTGGCTGCCAAACAGTCATAGTAAATGGCCATAGACCAATTCAAGATAAAACATAAAGATTAAAAACTGCAGCAATCTTGAAGATGGACTCTATCCTGAGACTAGAACCCACACACTACTGATCGACTGGCCAGCAGGGCTTCTGGACGGTTTGTTTTCTTGTTGTTCATTTTTATGTTTTTTGTTGTTGTTGTTGTTGTTTTTTTCATTTTTATGTTGTAATGGACCAATCTCTGGCTTCCCTGGTGACTTGGTGGTAAAAAAAAAAAAAAAAAAAAAATCCACCTGCCAATGCAGAAGACACAAGTTCAATCCCTGAGTGGGGAAGATCATCCAGAGAAGGAAACAGCAACCCACTCCAGTATTCTTGCCTGGAAAATCCCCATGGACAGGGGAACCTAAGGGGCTGCAGTCCATGGGGTTGCAAAGAGTCAGACATGACTTAGCGACTGAACAACAACAGGGACCAAATTCTAATTAGTAAAATTATGAAAAACTTTTTTCAACTGGATCTGAAAAAAATATTATTGCTGGTTATTGATGATCAAACAAATGTTCTGATTCATGGTCATTTTCCAAGGAATTGGACAATATTCCATAAAGAAGGCTTATATGTAGATTCCTGTGGCTTAAATGTAAATACCTATGGCTGATTCTTGTTGCTATATGACAGAAAACCACAAAATTCTGTAAAGCAATTTTCCTTCAATTAAAAAGTTAAAAAAAAAAAAAGAAGAAGAAGAAGGCTTCCCTCGCCCTCTGAAGGGCCTTTGGTCCTTTGGTATCGTTTCTGATTTCACTGTCTCCACCAGTTGGTAGGCCTACAGCTGGGCTGTGTCCTGGGTTCTGTGATTCCCTTAAAACAGCAGAGACTGTGTTTTATGACTGAGCAGTATTATATTTGTCCATTCATCTGTTGATGGGCATTGGGTTGTTTCCATGTCTTGGCCATTGTGAATAGTGTTGCTACATAAGGGTGCGTGTATCCTTTTGAATTATAATTTTATCCTGATATATGCCCAGGAGTAGGATTTCTGGATTATATGGCAACTTTATTTTTAATTGTTTGTGAAACATTTATAGTGTTTCCCATAGTGGCCACACCAATTTATCTGCCCATATTGGTGATACTCCTTTTCCAGTTTCACTGAAGTAGAAAGTGGGCTTCAGATGGGTAAGACCATGTCCCCACCTCACATTCCAATGGCCAAATCAGGTTCTAAACTCAGCTGGAGGCAGTCCAGAACCTACATTCTTAGGTATGATACATCTTTTTTGTAAACTTCTGAGTAAGTAGCTGCAATAATACAGTGTTAAATGGTAGGTCATTTTCTCTTAAAAAATTCAACTAGTTTTTAAAGTACTACCAAAATAACATATAAATATTGTTTTAAATATAAAAAGAAGAGAGATATAAAATGAAAACTAAAAATTTCCTTTTCTTTTTCTCCTAATCCCATTCCCTAAGAGAAACATATTCTGGTGCATGCTTCCAAAATGCTCTGTATATATCCAGATATCAATACTAATATTATGAATGCATTTATGCATATAATATGAATGCATATATTGCATAAATATATATACATTATTAGTGGTGGAATATATATATATATTCATAATCAATATGTCTATTTTGTTGTTGTTTAGTCACTAAGTCTTGTTTGACTCTTTGCGACCCCATGGCTTGTAGCCTACCAGCCTCCTTTGTCCATGGAATTATCCAGGCAAGAATACTGGAGTGGGTTGCCATTTCCTTCTCCAGAGGATCTTCCCAGAATAGGGATTGAACACTCGTCTCCTGAATTGGTAGGCAAATTTTTTACCACTGAACCACCAGGGAAGCCCTCTATATATCTGTATCTCTATCTATCTATCTATCTATATGCATATGTATGTATGTGTATATATATGCTTTTACCCACAGAGACATGGAAACATAGCACATTTGACACTTGGATATAGTATTTAAAAATCCTCCTTTACTTTTGGTAATGATCATGAAATTTAAAAACTAATAATAATGTTCAAAAAATAAATAGAAGATGTGAAAATGTTTATTAAGCTTCATACATGCTTTTATTAGTTTTTTGTTAGTTTTAATCTTAGAAAGTTTCCTTCACAAAAGACAGTGCATACTCAGATTAAGGAAGGTCTTAAACATAAGGAAAAGTCTGGCAGGTATTTATAAAATCCACTTCATAAAAATTGCCTAGAAATTACAATGTATTCCATGTCTTTTTCTTCTCTTTGGGTTAGATTTTAGCAGCTTTTAAATATGTATGCAGTCAAAAGTTTTCACTAAAATATCTTCATCAGAAAATTCATTGTAAATTTCTATTATGTTTTATAAGAACTTCCAACATTCATAACAATTCAGAATTTTTCAAGCTCTCTTTGAAAGCAGTTTATGCCCCAACTTCTACGTTTAAAGACTAGATACAAAGTAAACAATGATAACACAGTGATTGGAAAAACTAAAAAATGAAAATAGAACTTGAGGTTTTACTCTCAAAGTGAATACGTATTCCTGAGTCAGGGACCAACTCTCTAAGTGGAAATTCTCTGAATTAACTTATGGATAGAACACAAGGTTAATAAAGGGGTAAATAATAAAAGTATACTAATTTGAAGTTTACATATATACTGTAACTGCAACAATTGCTTCAAACTTCAGTCCAGTTCAGTTGCTCAGTCATGTGACTGCGATCCTATGGACTACATCATGAAAGGCTTCCCTGTCCATCACCAGCTCCTGGAGTTTATTCAAACTCATGTCCATTGAGTTGGTGATGCCATCCAACAGTCTCATCTTCTGTCGTCCCCTTCTCCTCCTGCCTTCAGTCTTTCCCAGCATCAGGGTCTTTTCCAATGAGTCAGTTCTTCACATCAGGTGGCCTAAGTATTGAAGTTTTAGCTTCAGCATCAGTCCTTCCAATGAATATTCAGGACTGATTTCCTTTAGGATGGACTGGTTGGATCTCCTTGTAGTCTAAGGGACTCTTAAGAGTCTTCTCCAACACCACAGTTCAAAAGCATCAGTTCTTCAGTGTTCAGCTTTCTTTATGGTCCAACTCTCACATCCATACATGACTACCGGAAAAACCAAAGCTTTGACTAGATGGACCTCTGTGGGCAAAGTAATGTCTCTGCTTTTTAATATGCTGTCTCCGGGAGCTGGCAATGGACAGAGAGGCCTGAAGTGCTGGGGTTCATGGGGTCACAAAGAGTTGGACACGACTGAGCAACTGAACTGAACTGAACTGAACTAGGTTTGTTATAGCTTTTCCTCAAAGGAGCAAGCATCTTTTAATTTCATGGCTGCAGTCAACATCTACAGTGATTTTGGAGCCCAAGAAAATAAGTCTGTTACCATTCCCATTGTTTCCCCATCTGTTTGCCATGAAGTGATGGGACTAGATGCCATGATCTTTGTTTTTTGAATATTGAGTTTTAAGCCAGTTTTTTTTCACTCTCCTCTTTCACTTTCATCAAGAGGCTCTTCAGTTCCTCTTCTTATTTTGCTATAAGGGTGGTGTCATCTGTATATCTGAAGTTATTGGTATTTCTCCCAAAAATCTTGGTTCCAGATTGTACTTCATCCAGTCCAGCATTTCGCATGGTATACTCTATACGTAAGTTAAATAAGCAAGGTGACAATATACAACCTTGACATGCTCCTTTCCCAATTTGGAACCAGTCCGTTGTTCCATGTCTGGTTCTAACTGTTGCTTCTTTACCTGCATACAGATTTCTCAGGAGGAAGGTAAGATGATCTGGTATTCCCATCTCTAAAAATTTCCCACAGTTTGTTGTGATCCACATAGTCAAAGGCTTTCGTGCAGTCAGTGAAGCAGAAGTAGATGTTTTTTCTGGAATTCTCTTGCTTTTTCTATGATCCAGTGGATGTTTCCAATTTGTTTCAAACTTAGACCAATAAAATATTTTTCAGGGAGTTTATTTTATCACTGATGTTTAGGAAATGCTAGTGCACAGTGATGATAAAAAGCATATCAGATAGAGTCAGTTCTGCACCATGTTAAAACACTGGACAGAAAAACTATCCCCTTATTACCAGCACTCAGAGTGGACCTGCTCTCCTCTCTCTGCCCTGACATATCCACTGCTTCTACATTAGTCTCATTTCATGAAACAGTCTAGAGACTGTTCCCTATCAATGCATTAAGGTCTACCTCATTCTTTTTATGACTGCATAATATCCCACTCTTTAGATGTAGCCATACATATTCTTATACATGCTTAAATTTTTATTAGTACTGACAGTGCTGAAATGTATGTTCTTATGCATGCATCTTTGTGTAGGATTGTATCTGTAGAATAAATTCTTGGAATTATGTTTCTTCCTAGATCTCATATTCTCCATTGAGCATACTCTGCCAAATGCCCCTCATTAGACACCCCTGTGTCCTCTGGACATCACTGCTCTTGTATTCCTACTTTCAACCCATCAATTTTGTTTTTTTCCTTAACCTCTTTTCATCCTGTTTACCTGTGTGTCACCCCCAGATGCGTCTTCTTTTCAGCACATTACTCCTCTGTTCCAGAATCTGACATTGGTTTATGGCAATGGCTCACAAACTACCCTCTTCAGAGAAGGCTCTAGAAATTCAGAAAGAGACTGAGGACCTCTCCTGTGGTACCAGGATGTGAGACAGGCAGGTTCACTAGCAACCACACCTTCTCTGTCCACATCTGACTTTTCTACAATAGCAATTTACTTTTGTTGATCTTATATTTCTTATATATTTGCAGTATTTCATATGAGGAAACACTTGTACTGAGAAACGTGTGTGTGTCCACTAAAACATAGCCACCACAAAAAGGGAATTTTTATATATATTAATATGATGCTTTGGTTTTGGACCCACTGTGTCCTACCAGTCTACTACAGTCCCTGACATGTGCTCAGAAATGGGTTATATAGGATCAAAATGTTCATTAAATAATCATTGAATCGTTCGTATTTATAACACACACACACACACACATATATACACACACACCCCTAATACCCACCCCCAAACTTCTCTGCCTGACTTTCATATCCATCTGCATTTATTTCTACACCATCTGGGCTTGCAAGACTTACTTTCTACTGACTCCACTAATCTGAAATCAGATCAGTCCTCTATAGACCCCATCTTAATTGCTGTAGCAGTGTGCTAGGGCTGCCATAACTAAGTGTCACAAATGGAGTGGATTAGTCAAGGCTACAGTTTTTCCAGTGGTCATGTATGGATGTGAGACTTGGACTGTGAAGAAAGCTGAGTGCTGAAGAATTGATGCTTATGAACTGTGGTGTTGGAGAAGACTCTTGAGAGTCCCTTGGACTGCAAGGAGATCAGCCCTGGGATTTCTTTGGAAGGAATGGTGCTAAAGCTGAAACTCCAGTACTTTGGCCACCTGATGTGAAGAGTTGACTTATTGGAAAAGACTCTGATGCTGGGAGGGATTGGGGGCAGGAGGAGAAGGGGACAACAGAGGATGAGATGGCTGGATGACGTCACCGACTCGATGGACGTGAGTCTGAGTGAACTCCGGGAGTTGGTGCTAGACAGGGAGGCCTGGCGTGCTGTGATTCATGGGGTCGCAAAGAGTCAGACATGACTGAGCGACTGAACTGAACTGAACTGAACTGAACTGACTGAAGCATCAGAAGTGTATCATTTCACGGTTCTGGAGGGCAGCAGTTCAAGACCAAGGTTTGAGCAGGGTCTGAACGAAGATGGGAAGAATCTGTTCCAGTCCCCTCTTTCAGCCTCTGGTATTAATTAACTTGTGGTGGCATAATTCCAGTCTTCACATGGCAATGTGCTTGTGTCCAGACTTCCCCTGTTTATAAGAACATACCAGTTATGTTGGGTTCCCTGGAGATGAGAATGGCAACCCACTCCAGTATTCTTGCCTGAAGAATCCCATGGACAGAGGAGCCTGGCATACTGAGTCCATGGGGTTGCAAAGAGTCAGACACGACTGAGTGACTAACACTTTCACTATGTGGGGTTAGCAGCTCACCCTACACCAGTGTGACCTCAGCTTAACTAATTATATCTGCAACAACCCTATTTACATACAAGATTACATCCTGAGGTGCTGGGGGTTGGAAATTCAACATGTGGATTTTCAGGAGCACACAATTCAACCCCTAAGGATTGCCACTCTTTGAATTGCTAACCCCCGGTGCCATTCCTTCTCCCTGGAATTCCCTGTTTGCTCTCGAAATACTCGACTCTTGCTGAAGATCAGAAGGTTAAACTTGACTCACACTTTAGTATCTTGATACTTTTTTTCATTTTGCCTCTCTCCATGACAATGAGGTCCTTGAGAACACAATGATAGATAGATAGATAGATAGATAGATAGATAGATAGATAGATAGATAGATAGATAGAAATGGAAGGAAGAAGGGAGAGAGGGAGGAAATAAAGAAGACAGAGAGAAGAACGCATTTCCCATTGTTTGAGGAAGCCCTCTGCTCTCAAATTCCTCAAATTGTCATGAGTATTTGATAGTGGTAATAACTAAAATTTATGAAAGATCCCTCAAACATCCGATGCTGCTCTAAACTCTTTACATACTAATGCATTTCATCTTTACTGCAACCCTGAATGTTAATGCAATTATCATCCACATCTATTTGATGAAGGGATTCCCAGAAAGGTTAAGTAACTTGTTCAAGGTCTTGCATGAATTAGTGATTTCTTGGGAGCTGTACCTAGGCTCTTTATCTCCAGATATCATATGCTCCATAGCACTATTCTAAATTGCCTGTTTT
The DNA here is from genome assembly GCF_055505025.1 of Bos grunniens. Classification (NCBI taxonomy): domain Eukaryota; kingdom Metazoa; phylum Chordata; class Mammalia; order Artiodactyla; family Bovidae; genus Bos; species Bos grunniens. The sequence goes on from NC_141191.1 coordinate 14,383,197, forward strand.
GTAAGGAAATAAAAAATATGTCCCTAAATCATATACTTTTTATTAATTTATTTTTTATTGAAGGATAATTGCTTTATGGAATTTTGTTGTTTTCTGTGAAACCTCGACATGAATCAGCCATAGGTACACATATATCCCCTCCCTTTTGAACCTCCCTCCCATCTCCCTCCCCATCCCACCCCTCTAGGTTGACACAGAGCCCCTGTTAGAGTTTCCTGAGCCATACAGCAAATTCCCGTTGGCTATCTATTTTACATATGGTAATGGCACCCCACTCCAGTACTCTTGCCTGGAAAATCCCACGGACGGAGGAGCCTGGTAGGCTGTAGTCCATTGGGTCGCTAAGAGTCGGACACGACTGAGCAACTTCACTTTCACTTTTCACTTTCATGCATTGGAGAAGGAAATGGCAACCCACTCCAGTGTTCTTGCCTGGAGAATCCCAGGGACTGGGGAGCCTGGTGGGCTGCCGTCTATGGGGTCACACAGAGTCAGACACAACTGAAGCGACTTAGCAGCAGCAGCAGCAGCAGCAATGTAAGTTTCCATGTTACTCTTTCCATATATCTCACCCTCTCCTCCCCTCTCCCCATGTCCATAAGTCTATTCTCTGTATCTGTTTCTCCATTGCTGCCCTGTAAATGAATTCTTCAGTATCATTTTCTAAATTCTGTACATATGCATTAGAATATGATATTTATCTTTCTCTTTCTGACTCACTTCAGTCTGTATAATAGGTTCTAGGTTCATCCACCTTATCAGAACTGACTCAAATGTGTTCCTTTTTATGGATGAATAATATTCCATTGTGTATATGTGCCACAGCTTCTTTATCCATTCATCTGTCAATGGACATCTAGGTTGCTTCCATGTTCTAGCTATTGTAAATAGTGCTGCAATGAACAATGGGATACATGTCTCTCTTTCCATTTTGGTTTCCTCAGGGTATATGCCTAGGAGTGGGATTGCTGGGTCATGTGGTAGTTTTATTCCTAGTTGTTGTTTTTTTTTTAAGAAATCTCCATACCATCTTCATAGCGACTGTATCAATTTACATTCCCACCAACAGTGCAAGAGTGTTCCCTTTTCTCCACACCCTCCCTACCATTTATTGTTTCTAGACATTTTGTTGATGGCCATTCTGACCAGTGTGAGGTGATATCTCACTGTAGTTTTGATTTGCAGTTCTCTAATAATGAGTGATGTTGAGCATCTTTTCATGTGTTTGTTAGCCATCTGTAAGTCTTCCTTGGAGAAATGTCTGTTTAGATCATCAAAATAGAAAATAATAAAGAAACACAAATCTTACACTATTTAAGGGGTAATGTTTGAATAAAGTTGCATCAGAAATCCTAGGGAAACGGGGTTAAGATTTTCAGCAAATAGACTTATTCCTTTTTCCCAAGTCTCTCCCATCCACTCCTTCCCTCCCCCATTTATTCCTTCTCTCCTCCATATTTTCTCAATATCTTCCCATCTAGACTAGGGGATCACTTAAGCTAGCTGAGCAGTCCCCAGCATATTAGCACATGGGGCTCCCTAATGGGATTGAGTGTTTCTGCTCCCTTTTTGACTTGCAAACCTAGAATTGTCTGTCCAATGTCTGGAGCACCTGTATGCCTGTTCAGTGGATTAATCTAACCTTGAGTTTGGGCTCCACAGACAAAGCCCATTCTGTTCAAGAATGTTATGACTATGTTGAGAGGCTTGTCGGATAGGCCCTCTTGAGAGAACTCAAGTTTGTATCTGCCTGCTGGGATATTTCAACACAGCAGCAATAAGTTGTAATTGCTGAGAAAGGATGGCTTTATTAGAAAGCTGTTAATAAGAATCATTTTATGATTATTCTATTAAAAGGCAGTGTACAATTTCTCATTTTAGATATGGAATTCACTTTTCATAGATTATCCAAAAGTGTATCTTTGCCAAGAAAGATGTATTACTAAAAGATAAACAGCTTATAGAATTAACACTACTTCTAGAAATTGATCTCTACACTCAAGGTAAATGAATTGCAAGTATTGATTAATACTTTGGAGTGAGCACCATTTCATAACTTTTAATTAACCACTAGGTAATATGTAATGGAAACTACATAATGTAATATATATGAGTTTGAAAAATGGGAAGGTAAAAGGGTTCTGCCCCTTGGTCCCATTGAGGTAAAAAGTAATTACTGGAGTGACCAGTTTGTTATCGTGTTTTCTTCTCTGGTAATTCTGGATTATTAATGCCCCAAAGCACAAAGTGATACTTCTATATTAGTTCTCTTGGCCTTGAAATGATCTATAACACAATTTAAGACCCATGCATTGTGTCGCCATTTAAAATGGATTGTTTCAACCCAGCCAAAGATCAAGAAAAAAGAAAAGGCAAGGGCTCTGATAGAACTAGAAAATAAATTCACCGGTATGTTTTCTTTTGAGAATACTAGCCGTAGTAAATAGTAATATTAGTTTTGCCACAGATCCCTTGCATGGTAGTAAGAGAAAAACAGTTATACTTGGTTGTAGAGCAGGAGATACTCTAGGTACCACATCAGCATGTAGCATTCATGTCAAAACAGAAGCAATAAAGGTAAAGTCTTCACGTACAAAACTTTTATAAGCACTGAGCGTGTATTGCAGGAAGAGCTCTGAATTTAAATGAATCATTTATGCCTCTGCGGCCCTAGGGCGAGTACAAGGTACATTAATAATGCAGTGTTTATTTGAAATATTTTATTATAACACACGTTTATTACCAAAAAATCTAAACAGCAGGGAAAAAGCCAGTATTGCACAAGTTCAGCATTCTGGACAAGTTATTTTCCAAATAGGATTCTTGGCAAATTATATCATTTCTTTCAATACTTCACCTGTGACACTATAAATAATACATATTTATTTAAGTAGAGATATTATACACTGTAACTTGTGTTGTACATAATTTATAGAAAATGATCTACCAACATGTGTAGGCAATGTCCTCCATGAAAGCGAATGGTTCAAATTAGAAAGTGATGAAGATCTCTAAGAGTTGCCTAGCTGTAGGTGGAGTAAATTTGGCTTCTTAATAGGTTATTTCACATTTTCCAAACATTGTAATCAACCTGTCTTCCATTATAAATATGAGGGCAATTGTTAATAAAGTGTGTAAATAGATCTGTTTACTATATGTGTGTGCTCAGTCGCTGTCATGTCCAACTCTTTGCTACCCCATGAACTGTAGCCTGCCAGGCTCCTCTGTCCATGGCATTTCCCAGGCAAGAATACTGGAGCAGGTTGCTGTTTCCTCCTTCAGGGAATCTTCCCAACCCAGTGATCAAACCCGTGTCTTTTGTGTCTCCTGTATTGGCAAGCAAATTTTTTACCACTAAACCACCTGGGAAGAAGTGGTAAAGAACACACCTTCCAATGCAGGAGACATAAGCGATGTGGGTTCAATTCCTGGGTCAGGAATATTTCCTGGAGGAGGGCATGGCAACCCACTCCAGTGTTCTTGCCTGGGAAATACCATGGACAGAGGAGCTTGGCAGGCTACATACCGTATATAGGGTCTTAAAGAGTCAGACACGACCGAAGTGACTGAGCATGCATGTACTTGAGAAGATCCTATTTATTAAATATATGTATCAAGTAATATGAGAATGCCATTCTGTTTACTCCTCCAGGGGCTTCCATACCCAACATACAATTACTTACCAGCCTGGGTTTAGGATCACCCAGATCACCCTGACTGTGATCTTGGAAGCAACCAGATCTTCTATAATTCCAGTTGTAACTGATTATTCGATTTATGATTTGGGGCAAGTTTTTTTACCTTTATGACTTTCCATTTCCACATCTGAACAATAACACCTGCCTTACTAAATCAGTAGAGAAATGCAATAGGAAAAAATATGCAAAACTCTTTATTGCCTGGTGCTCAACTGTTTTATTTATTGCTATGGCCCTTTATACCCAGGAAGCATACTTACTGCATAGCAGTTTCAGTTCAGTTCAGTTCAGTTGCTCAGTCATGTCCAACTCTTTGTGACCCCATGAATCGCAGCACGCCAGGCCTCCCTGTCCATCACAAACTCCCGGAGTTCACTCAGACTCACGTCCATTGAGTCAGTGATCCCATCCAGCCATCTCATCCTCTGGCATCCCCTTCTCCTCCTGCCCTCAATCCCTCCCAGCATCAGAGACTTTTCCAGTGAGTCAGCTCTTCGCATGAGGTGGCCAAAGTACTGGAGTTTCAGCTTCAGCGTCATTCCCTCCAAAGAAATGCCAAGGCTGATCTCCTTCAGAATGGACTGGTTGGATCTCCTTGCAGTCCAAGGGACTCTCAAGAGTCTTCTCCAATACCACAGTTCAAAAGCATCAATTCTTCAGCGCTCAGCCTTCTTCACAGTCCAACTCTAACATCCATACTTGACCACAGGAAAAACCATAGCCTTGACTAGATGGACCTTTGTTGGCAAAGGAATGTCTCTGCTTTTGAATATACTATCTAGGTTGGTCATAACTTTCCTTCCAAGGAGTAAGCATCTTTTAATTTCATGGCTGCAATCACCATCTGCAGTGATTTTGGAGCCCCCAAAAATAAAGTCTGACATTGTTTCTACTGTTTCCCCATCTATACCCAGGAAGCATACTTACTGCATAGCAGTTTAGTGGTTGCCTATTTTCCCCAGCAAGTTGATTATTCAGAGGGAAGAAAGAGTTTTCCCATCTTTCCCTTCCCTGTAATGAATCAAAGGCCTGGTACCTGGTAGTTCTGATCCATACATTAATCATACATTAATTGGATCCCCTTTGCTGTGCTCTGGTGTCTGGGCCGGGACAATCACTGTTGTGGCTCAAGGAAGCAGTTCTGACGTATCTCTGGCACACGTAAAGAATTCTATCCAACATGGAATAGGGATTTTTCCCTCTTTTGTTTTTCTTAATAAAATGATATCCCTTGGAACTTCTTAACAAGTTGCAGAATCCCAAAATATATCCTTTTGATAGTACCTTGGGATATATGTGCCCCCTCTAGAGAGTCAGTCATCATGTTTGCATATGCAGAATACACTGCAAATGTTATATGCACTTCTGCTATAATAATCATGCTGTCAGAGTCTGTCCAGAGGACGTTGTAATATGATAAAACCACCGAACAAGATTTCAGGTCCCCTGTCTTGAGCATGTATCTTAATCTCTCCAAACCTTACTTTCTCTTCCTGTGACATAGAGAGTAATGCAAAATCCACTGTGATTCTTTTAAGTGAGTTTGAATACATGTTTCTTCTGCTGCTGCTGCTGCTAAGTCGCTTGAGTCATGTCTGACTCTGTGTGACCCCATAGAGGGCAGGCCATCAGGCTCCCCCATCCCTGGGATTCTCCAGGCAAGAACACTGGAGTGGGTTGCCATTTCCTTCTCCAATGCATGAAAGTGAAAAGTGAAAGTGAAGTCGCTCAGTCGTGTCCGACTCTTCGCGACCCCATGGACTGCAACCTACCAGGCTCCTCCATCCATGGGATTTTCTAGGCAAGAGTACCGGAATGGGGTGCCATTGCCTTCTCCAGAATACATGTTAGATACTCTAAAAATGCATGACTTGCTTTGTTACTTCTATATTTGGTGCTAACACACATTTCTTACACAAAATGAAGAAAATGAACATTTATTGAGTATCTTCTTTCAGCTAAGGGATTTTCAAATATTATCTCATTTAAACCTTCAAGTACTTCTGTGAGTGAAATGATATTAACTTCCCTTATTGTCCAAGAAAACCATACTTAGTAAAATTAACTAAGATCAGATGAAAAATAGGCAACTAGGCTGGATCCAAATGCAACTTCTTCTTTCCTCTAATAGTGAAGAAAAAATCTACTCTGGGGGGAAAATATTCTAGCAGTTAGTATGATGTGTTATCATCAAGATTAAAGATAATTATATTTTATCTCCATAACAGTGTATAAGAGTGCTTTCACATGCATTATAGATCCTAGCAATAATGTTCTCTTTTATGTGCCAGGAATTGTGCTACATACTTTACATATAGTGTAATCCATCATCCAAATAAATTACTTGATAGGTGTGATCCTCATTCTGTTTACAAACTGAGGCTCAATTGCCATGGGGCTCATAAGTTGTGCGTGGTTCTTCCCCTCAGCTCTGATGGCTGCCCTTTCTGGAACCACCTTTGTTATCTTAAGTAGTTGTTACAGTGTATTTTGAGCAATACAGTAAGACAAAGAAGCAGTTGATAATGATTTCCATATCTCAGAGAAGCACATCAAAACTCAAGAAAATATTCTGAAGTACAGGGACTTCTCTGGTGGCCCAGTGGCTAAGACTTCACCTTCTAATGCAGGAGAGTGGGGGGTGAACCCTAGTCAGAGAGCTGAGATCCCGCATGCCTAGCGGCCAAAAATCCAAAGCATAAAAACAATATTGTAACAAATTCAATAAAGGACTTTAAAAATAGCCCACATCAAAAAATATGTTTAAAAATATCTTGAAGTAGGAAGGTGGGGACTGGAACAAGGGCATAGTCTTCATTGGCACATAGTGAGGTCTAAAAGAGATGAAACTGGAGCCTATTATACAGAGTGAAGTAAGCCAGAAGGAAAAACATAAATACAGTATACTAACGCATATATATGGAATTTAGAAAGATGGTAACAATAACTCTGTATACGAGACAGCAAAAGAGACACTGATGTATAGAACAGTCTTATGGACTCTGTGGGAGAGGGAGAGGGTGGGAAGATTTGGGAGAATGGCATTGAAACATGTAAAATATCATGTAGGAAACGAGTTGCCAGTCCAGGTTCGATGCACGATGCTGGATGCTTGGGGCTGGTGCACTGGACGGCCCAGAGGGATGGTATGGGGAGGGAGGAGGGAGGAGGGTTTGGGATGGGGAACACATGTATACCTGTGGCGGATTCATTTTGATATTTGGCAAAACTAATACAATTATGTAAAGTTTAAAAATAAAATAAAATTAGAAAAAAAAAAAAAAAGACCTTACAGAAACCTGAACTATACTACAGGCTCGCGAAATGTCCTTCCTTATGCTGTATTCCTATATCTCATTGTAAAAGACCAGATCTGTTTTCCATATACCACAAACATGCTTCCATAAGGAATGTAGGTTTTGCATGTGCTATAGATGTTTCTGTGGGCTTCCTAGGTGGTGCTAGTGGCAAAGAATCCACCTGCTAATGCAGGAGACTCAAGAGACTCAGATTCAGTCGCTGGGTTGGGAAGATCTCCTGAAGAAGGAAATGGCAACCTTCTCCAGTATTCTTGCCTGGAGAATCCCATGGACAGAGGAGCCTGGAGGGCTGCAGTTCATGGGGTCGCACAGAATTGAACACACATGCACAATTGAACACACATGAACATACACACATATAGATGTTTCTATACGTTCTCAGTTCATTGACTTTTTTCTGTTTCAATTCATTTGAAGCAAAATGACTGCCGCAGATACCTTACACAAGGCTGCCTTTGATTTCAAAACTGACAAATCTTTTCCACATCTTATGTCAGCAGTGAAATACAAATTAAAACAATGATATACCACCTCCCATCTACTAGAATGGCCAAAATCCAAATCACTCACCACACCAACTGCTGATAAGGATGTAGAACAACGGGAACTCTCATTCATTGTTGGTGGGAGTGCAAATTGGTCCAGCCACTTTGGAGGACATTTTGGCAGGTTCTCACAGAACTAAACATACTCTTACCATACACTCCAGCAATGGCACTCTTTAGTATTGACCCAAAGCTGAAAATTTATGTTTACATAAAACCTGGACACAGATGTTTATAGCAGCTTAATTCATAATCACCAACACTTTGAAGCAATTGAGATGGCCTTCAGTGGGTGAATGGATAAATCAACTGTGGTCCATCCAGACTGTGGATTATGCAGGGCTAAAAAGAAATGAGCTATCAAGCCATGGAAAGACATGGTGGGCAGTTAAATGCATATTACTAAGTGCAGGAAGCCAGTCTGAAAAAGGCTATGTGCTGTGTGATTTCAACTATGTGACATTCTGGAAAAGCAAAAGCTATGGAGACAATAAAATAATCAGTGGTGCCAGAGGCTAGAGGGGAGGAAAGGATGAATAGGCAGAGCACAGATGATTTTTACAACAGTGTTAAACTACTCTGTTTGATACTGTAATGGTGGATATATGCCATTTGTCCAAAGCCATAGAATGTACCACATGAAGAGTGAACGCTAGTATAAACTACAGACTTCGGGTGATAAAGTGTGTCACTGCAGGTTCATCCATTGTAACAAATGTACCGCTTCAGTGGGGGGTGTTGGTAATGGAAGAGGCTGTGCAAGTGTAGGGCAGGGGGTATATAGGAAATATACTACCTTCTGCTCAATGTTGCTGGGACACTAAAAACTGCTCTAGAAAATAAAGTCTATTAAAAATGGAGCAAAATGCCATGTAAAAACAAGCAGTTCAATACATATTAATGGTTGTTGATGAGAATCATGATGGAAATTTGATAGTTTCATCAATGTAGTAATCATATATTGAATGTCTGAGGTGTACATGTCATAGGACTCAGAGGTAGGAGCACAGAGCAGTTGCAATGATGCCAGTGCCCACAAAGACCTAGCAAAGCTCTCATGTTAAAATAAGGACTTTCAGAACATAGTGTTTCAAAGAAGTGCTTTACTACTTCTATTCTTTTAAATGGAAAGACCAAGAATAACAACAGGGCTTCCCAGGTGACGCTAGTGGTAAAGAACCCAACTTCCAGTGCAGGAGACCTAAGAGACATGGGTTCATTCCCAGGGTCGGGAAGAGTCTCCCCTGGAGGAGCGTGTGGCAACCCACTCTGGTATTCTTGTCTGGGAAATCCCATGGACAGAGGAGCCTGATGGGCTACAGTCATTATGGTTGCAAAGAGTTGGACACAACTGAAGTGACTTAGCAAAAGAATGAGAATAATAAAATAAATGTATTGTTGCTTCTGTTACTTTATATTTTTGTTTCTCAACATGTATAGTTGTTGTAACTTAAATTCATTCTTAATTCAAGCTCTCCCAAATAACACTCCTTTCCACAGGAAATTTTGACCAAAGAGATGACTACAAATTTGGAAAAACAGAAGTGTTTGTGTTTCTGTGTGTGTGTATGTGTGTGCATGCACAAACATAGGCATCACAAGTTACATACACAAGTACTTACATCCTTGTAAACCAACAACCTCAACTGGGGTAACTGCACAATTTCTACCGAGCACAAAATTGAGATTTCACAACTGTAATTATCACTCTATCAAAGTAACTAACACAGGTTTTCAAAACTAGAGTTTAATGGAATATTAGTAAATGGTCTTTGAAGAAAAAAATCTGTTCTCTTTAATTAAGTTTGGAAAATGCTGAGTTAGACAAAGTCAAACAAGTTTCTTTCATATAGGATTTCTCAGAAGCCTTCTTGAACCACAAGGCATGATGAAATTCCAAAAAACTAGTTCAGCAGGCAGCATTTTATTAAATTACTTGAATATGTAGTTTTTCTCCCCCCACGAATCTTAAGTGTTCCCCAGAACATAATCTTGGAAATACTGATTTGGAAAGGGGGACAGTAGAGGCCATTGATGAATGTCTTAGACCAGAGTGATTCTGAGTTAATAGCATTATAATCAGCAGGTCAATATTGCATACTCTATCTGTGTTTTGGACCACATTTAGAAGAGTTCTCTGTGTTTTCCAAATTTCTTGCTTTTGTTAATGTATGATTACCAGAAATCATATTGAAATTTACAATAGGGGCTCGTTACATGTATTGCATAGTCATCAAATTTCCCCAAATTACCATTGCATATTTTTTCACTCAAAAACTGAATTAAGAACAGATTCTGTATCTTTAACACTGCCCCATAAATCACTCCAACACCTAGTTCAGTGTTGCAGACACAAAAGGTATTCAAGTAAAAGCTATTTGATGATGATGACTTATGGTCCTTGAAGACTCTCAAGTGAACTACCAGCTAAAAAAGCAAGACTGGGTCTGTCTGTCCTGATACACTCACCACCTGAATCTAGGTTAATTTGAATCCCAGTAATTTCTCAGAAATATTATCAAATCAAAGAGCAGCTAGAATGTCCTTTTGAAAACATAAGATATGAGACTTGTGCTTTATGCAGAAGACAGAGCTTTTTTTAAAGTAAATATTCATATTTTATAATGTGAACCATTTGTTTACAGTTTGGAAAGTGAGTTATATTGGAAAGATTGTAGCTTCTAGGTAGTAATAAATATGAATGTTTTATATGGCCTTTTCTATTGTTTCAGAACCTAGCAATATACTTCTTAAAATTTGTCTCACTCCCATGATTTACAATATGATTTGCCCTATCTGTCACAGATTGGAAAGTAAACATTAATTAGCTATAAAGCAAGATGAAATTCAAGTATGTATAGAGTTTTAAGTGTGGCAGTGCATTTTATTATCTTTTTAACAGATGTGTGTTAAGGACGGACTGTGGCCAGCTACTATGACAGGCACCACACATATTGGATATATACCTGATGGCTAATATTTCTCTTATCTGTGGCCATAGAGTAGTATGTTGGTTTTCACGTGAAAATTGTTGTCGCTGTTTTACAGTTGCAGCATAAAGAGTAAATACTTTTATCTGAAAATATACATATTTTTGGCATTCCAAACAAAGACAGAGGGTATTCCCTGGTTAGGACTCTGCACTTCCACAGCACTGGGCATAGGTTGGAACCCTGATTGCGGAACTAAGATCCTCCAAGCCACGTGGCATAACCAACATAACAAAAAAACATAAAACAAAGATAGAGTCGATGCAGAAATACAGCTTGGACTTCTCCAATTCAGGGACTATGTCCTTGGCTTCTCTAACCACCTCGTGTCCATGATGCGCAAACTTCCTCTCCAATCCTGACTCCGGCTTTCTGACTCGTGTGTGCAACCATCTACTGGCTGTTTCTATTTGGGTATCTTAATACCCACCTAAAACTTACCATATGTCAACCAAACTCTCAGGAATTGGTCTTTTCAAATCTAATCCTCCTCCAGAATTAACTTCCAGAGAATAGCACTGTCATCACCCAGGGGTGCAAAAGAGAGACATTTCTTTCAAAGGTTTCCTCCCTCACTTCACATGAGTCAGTCTGTGAACAAGTCCTCTTATAATTAAGTGTTAAATCTTCTTGTCACCACACTCCGGTGTCTCTGCCATAGTTGAAGGTACCCCTTTCCCCTGCCTAAATGGCAACGTAACTTTCAGGTTGTTCTATGTTCTTCTACTCATGCTTTCCCCAATTATCAACTTTCATTCTGTAGTTGGAATGCTTCTTTAAATATTCAAATAGGGCTATGTTTCTCCCATGTTTAAAATCACTGAAGGCCTTTTCATTTTTCTTTGAATAAAGAAGACCGTTAAATGATCAATGAGGCCTTTCCTTATCTGGCTCCCCTGCCTAACTCATTTCACATTCTTAACTTTCCCCTTTTCTGATTTCCAGATTCATTATTCTTACTTCAGTTCCTTGAATAAGCTGTACTTCTTCTCACATGAGGAATTTCAAGTACTCTTTCTTCTGTGTCCCTCCTTCTCCCAATCCCCTTTCCTTGGACCATGCTATCTCATCTCCTAGGTCAGTTTCCCCTTCCATATGGTCTTAAAGCATTATATCTCTTTGAGAGAATTTATCTCAGTCATAGAGGTATATTCTTTTAGGCATTACTTTGTGTACTTGATAGATATTTATTGAGCATCTACTCAGATGCAGATGACACCACTCTTATGGCAGAAAGTGAAGGAGAACTAAAGAGCCTCTTGACGAAAGTGAAAGAGGAGAGTCAAAAAGTTGGCTTCAAACTCAACATTCAGAAAACTAAGATCATGGCATCAAGTCCCATCACTTCATGGCAAATATATGGGGAAACAGTGGCTGACTTTATTTTGGGGGGCTCCAAAATCACTGCAGATGGTGATTGCAGCCATGAAATTAAAAGACGCTTGCTCTTTGGAAGAAAAGTTATCACCAACCTAGACAACATATTCAAAAACAGAGACATTACTTTGCCAACAAAGGTCCATATAGTCAAAGCTATGGTTTTTCCAGTAGTCATGTATGGATGTGAGAGTTGGACTATAAAGAAATCTGAGTGCTGAAGAATTGATGATTTTGAACTGTGGTGTTGGAGAAGACTCTTGAGAGTCCCTTAGACTGCAAGGAGATCCAACCAGTTCATCCTAAAGGAAATCAGTCCTGAATATTCATTGGAAGGACTGATGCTGAAGCCGAAACACCAATACTTTGGCCACCCGATGCGAAGAACTGACTCATTGGAAAAGACCTTGATGCTGGGAAAGATTGAAGGCAGGAGGAGAAGGGGACAACAGTGGATGAGATGGTTGGATGGCATCACCGACTCAATGGACATGAGTTTAAGTAAAATCCGGGAGTTGATGATAGACAGGGAGGCCTGGCATGCTTCAGTCCACAGGGTCAAGAGAGTCGGACACGACTGAGTGACTGAACTGAGTGACTGAGCTGAACTGAAGGTGATAGTGAACATGGGTGGGCCAAAGAGACAAAGTCTATGCCCTTACAGTTCTACGCCCTTATCATCTAATGTCAGGGTCCTCTGACTGTGGAATTCTCCGGGCAAGAGTACTAGAGTGGGTAACCATTCCCTTCTCCAGGAGATCTTCCTGACCCAGGGATTGAACTTGGGTCTCCTGCATTGCAGGCAGATTCTTTACTGTCTGAACCACCAGGGAAGCCCCTATAATCTAATAGGAAAGAGAGAAAATAGACAAGTATGCCACAAACATGTATGAAAAAATTGAACTGTAATAACTGTCTTGAAGAAAATAGAGTTCAGTGAAAGGGAAGAAGGGATTTGTGGAAAGGTCTGCTTTAAGCAACCAGGCAAGACTTTTCAGAGAAAGTAGCTTTAATGCTAAGATGGAAATGCAAGCAACAAGGAAGGGAGATGCATTTTCAAGGGGAAAAGCCTTTGTGGCAGAGGGAAGAGTATTCCTCAAGTCAGAAAAAAATTTTCTGTACATCAAGACCCTAAAGGAGGCCTCTTTGTGTCTGGCTCCCTGTGGTCCATGGCTCCAAGAGGGAGAGAGCCTGTCTGCTTTGCTGTCTACCGAAACTCTAGTGCCAAACTCAAGGATAGGTACATAGTTACTGAGAGTAAATAGAAACACACATAGAACTCACTTTGCAAAATGACTTGGTCCTAAAATAAAACACGTGATTCAAGTTTTAAAGAAGAGTAAGGTATCATTTAATAATCATTTTATAATGTGTTAAACTTTTACTCACCAAAATTCTTTGTTAAAAACTATTACATAAAAAAAAAACTATTACATATATACCAAAGAATCTATCTGCTAAATTTTTCTAATACCTATGTCTGTATCTATATCATCTCTGTTATGATGTTTGAATGGAAAGCTTCCCAGCAAGATTTTAAATAAAACAAAAAAGAAAAAGCCCAATTTTGGAATAATAGTGTCTACCAATAACAGCTGTAAATAAAAGCAATCCAGTGATAATACAAATAGTCTCCTTTGTATCTGAATACTTCTCAGTAGTAAATTATAAATTTTTCTCTTAACACAATCAGTTTGAAACAAAATTTATGTTTACTCTTACATAAAGTTCCTTAACACAAACAAGTTTCCAAAATAAGATGAATACAAAAGAGCATAATGTATGTTTTACAGCATTTGAAATATTTTCATGATTTGATTCACTGTGCTGGATGGAGAGTCAATTAAACTGATAGTTTTCCAAGCTATTTTTATCTAGGCTAAGTCATTCTGAAAACAACTCACCTTCCTCCTGAAGAAATAGGTATAAGACACTGATTTAATTCACTTTAATACTGGTATAACTTCATTGAGTGTGACAAATTAAAACATTTGATCAAGTATATTATTAGGACTGAATTATACCAAACAGTGTATATGTTATAGTAACATAAATAATACATAAGACTAAGTCTCTATGTTGAAAATAAAGTGGGAGGTTGTCTAGATAATTTAAACATTCACTTTTGCATTATTTATGGAATTGGTTCAAGGTAGGGTTCAGGCGGGAAGAGACTTGATACACAAATCATTGTCTGAATCTCCCAGCTGGCTTGACTCAGAAGACACAGTTTTACCTGGCAAATTGCTCACGTATATCATGATTGTGTCTAATCAATTTCCTTTCCTTTCCAAAATTGTATCTCATTGTGGTAAACACCTATCGTTATAAAAAAAAGTTCCAGGAGGAGCTCTCTACTGCCCCAACCTACAGCTTACTGCCACTCTATCATAGATTTAAACATGTTTTATATCTGTGAAATTAAACCTGTGTCCTCCTAAAATCTTATTTCTGAGTTAATATCCTCCAGAATTATATCTGAACTCTAAGATCCGTAAACTAACTACTTTGCCATACATGCGCATTCACACTCTCTCTTAAGTATATAGGCTATAAATAATACATATTTTCAATACAATAACCCCTATGGTATTTTCTGCTATGTTTTCATAAAAATCGTCCTAAAGAAATATCAAATATTTAACTCCTTTCTAAAAATGATACTTTTAATCACTATAAATGTGTCACAAACAGTTTTTAAACTGAAATTTAATTGGTTTCTGTAAATATATAAGGAAAAAGCAGTCAGACTATAGTGAATAGACAGAGCAAATTGATTAAGGATGTGCTTACCAAACCAACATGGTAGACCCAAGTTGGTCACAGCCCTTAGCTACCAGAGTCCTGTGATATTTGATGGTTTGCTCACGACAGCATTTTCCACAATAAAACACATAATGTGGTCTCAAGTATTCAAAAGCTTGTGGTGACTTTTTTTTTTTTGAAAGAGCATTAAAAGTAATTCATATGGCACATAAATTATTAATTACTATACAGGTTTGTGAATTTGACCTAAAGCTATCCGTTGACAACTCATAAGGTTATTTTGATGAGAATATTTTTTTATAAAGAACAATGACAAAGCTTTTGAAATGATGATAATAATACTGTAGAATCAAATGTTATTGCCACCTAAAACCCTATCCAGTTGTTGTATATTGTTTGCATGCGTGTTTTTAGTCTGTCATATTGTTTCTCTGTCTGGTGTTTATCTTTGAGAGCTTCAGTCTGTTCTACTTTAGAATTCAAATAACCAGTCGCAGAGTCATAAAAATAGAGTCACTCTTGATTTGAAAAATATCATGTTATTCTAGCTTTTTCTTACTACAAAGTGCTGTATTGTCATGAGGAACCAAGGTGCTCTGTAAACTGTAAAATGCTAGAGAGATATGTTATTGCTATTACTCAAGTCAGTCTAAATTTTTAAGTTTCACAGATGTATCCTTAATCCCAACATTCAAAATTTTTCATTGACTTTATATTTTCCAAAAGGGGATTTCTACATTAATTATTCAAACAGTTATGTCAGTTGTCCATGCAGAGAAATACCGAATCAAATATAAAAAGTCTAAGGAAATTGGGGCATCTTAAAAGCTAAAATGGGAACTAGAAGATACTCTGGCTGTTATTTTTTGGTTATTTTTTATTTGTTTATCATGGGACATTGTATGGAGGAGGTATACCGAATGTTATTGTGTATGTGTGCACATGTTTGCATTAGTCATTCAATCGTGTTCAACTCTTTGCAACCCCATAGACTGTAGCCTGCCAGGCTTCTCTGTCCATGGAACTCTCCAGGTAAGAATACTGGAGTGGGTAGCCACTCCCTACTCCAGTGGATCTTATTATAAGTATATTAATACATTATTTTTGCTTATAGGAGAACTAGCATAGACTATGCCCAAGTAAGCATATTCCTGGGAATGGAAATAGTGCATGTGCAAAATTTGCAAGCCAGACAGAACAGAGTTGAGAAGAGAGATAAATGCATGTGACAAATACTTTGCAAATCAGATCCCATAATTTGCCAAGATTGAGAAGTGCCCCAATTGGAAATAAATGAACAGATTATTGCATTTCAGTTAAAAAAAAATGGAAATTGCTAACATTTAACCGGACCTAGATATTTTCTTCTCTCTGAAAGAAACCACTTCAGTGGTCAGAGTCAAGTGCAAGGACCAGCGCAGACTTTTCCCTCTTCTCCTAAAGGCATTTATCACTAAAATTGCTCAATTCTGAAAAGCCTTAGGGTTCCAGTTGGCCATTATTGTATGAGTACTGTTTTCACTACCTACAACTAGAAGGTATTTTTCTTTATTGCCTAGATGCAATATCCTTTCTGTATAAGTAACTTTACAATACAGTTGGCCAATGCTTACTCTCTCTAGCCTAGAATTTTTCTTCACTTTCCCAAAAATATTACTTCAACTTAGAATGATAATGATTCAAGGAATTACTAACTCATAACTATACATCAAATAAATACTTTCCATTTCAGTGAGAAAGAAACACAAATGCACAGGTTTGTTTTAGGCAGACATAGCTATTTTTCCAGTAGAGATAAACCACAATGGAAAGCAGGTAAATTTTCTAAATATTTGTAAATGTCTTAAAGAATTCCTTTAAAATATGACAATCATGTGATGAGACACTATCCTATATTAATCCATGTTTCCAAAATTATTTGCATAAGTGAGATATGACTCAAAAGGAAACTCTAATGCATTGTATTCTCTCAGATAATCTTATCTGAAGTGAAACCTTTATGCTGTTTACGCATATTGTTCATAAAGGATCAGCCATCATTTTAGCAGAATTTAAGAACAATATATTGTAATAATATTGCGGGGTCTTGAAACTGAGTAAATGTGAATGATGAACCATGTAAATATGACAAGTACTGAAAGTCCTAACATGGAACATAATAGAATTCAAACCTGAAGTGACAATTAACAAAAAGAGAATTCAATAAATAGCCCAACAAAAAGTCCTTGTGTGTATCCGGTCACAGTCACAGAGGCTGTTTATATCATCGAGCTAGAAACCTCATTAAACCAGCTAGAGCCTTTACTTTGAATTTCCCTTTTTGTGGAGCTTTTCTGTTCAGTGACAGCAGGGTTTTTTTTCCAAGACATTTTCCCTTTGTTTTTCCCTTTAAGTTTGCATCTGTGGGCGGCTTACCAGTCAATTCAGTGAAAAATGAGAAAAAGCAGTTGTTTCATCAGATTGACTGGTTGATTGTTAAAACAGTTGATCCCATGACCTCCTCACATGCAGACACTGACGTTGCACGTGAACCTTGGACATGACCCCTGTTATTTAAAATCAAGCCATTGGACTTCCTTTGGGGTCTGACCCAACACAACATGGCCAAGGTGAGAGGAGAAAAAAAAAATATGTGAATACACTCCTACCTAAGGTTGACTTGAGCCACATGTAATACAATTTGACGTTTAAATGACCTTGGTAGATTGAAAGAGTGGTGAGAAATAAATAAAATGAAATTAATAAGAAAAAAACTGCACAGCACTTCGCTTGAAGTGTGGGGAAGAGGCAGAATGAGCACAGAGTCTGAGAAACGTGATGAAACCCTGAGCTAAGCTGGGTCAACAGCAAGGACTTGCTGAACTGGAGCAGAGGTGGTGAGGGGCCAGCAGCACTCTGCTCCGGGCAGCTCCCAGCTGGGAGGGTAGGGGAGGGTCCTGGGATCTCAAGGGTGACTTACAGAGATTCTCAGAATAGAGCTTGGAAGGAAAGCCTGGCTAACAAGGTTTATTAGACGTGGAGAATGGACTTGTGCAGCTTCCCAGGTGGTGCCAGTGGTAAAGAACCCACTTACCAATTTAGGAGACATAAGAGATACAGGTTCCATCCCTGGGTCAGGAAGATCCCCTGGAGGAGGGCACAGCCATCCACTGCAGTATTCTTGCCTGGAGAATCCCATGGACAAAGGAGCATGGTGGGCTACAGTCCATGGGGTCGCAAAGAGTCAGACACAAGTGAAACAACTGATCATTTAATGGATTTGTGGAAATAGCAGGGGAAAGAGAGGTTGGGATAAACTGAGAGCGTATCACTGACATATATACACTACCATGTGTAAGGCAGATGGCTGGTGGGAAGCATCTGTATAGCACAGGGAGCTTACATCAGTGCTGAGTGATGACCTAAAGGGATAGGATGGAGGTGGTGGTTAGGGGAAGGAGATTTAGGAGGGAGGGTATGTATGTATATGTATAACTGATTCATGTTGTCATACAGCAGAAACTAACACAACATTGTAAAGCAATTATACCCCAATTAAAAATAAATTTAACAAAAAACAAGATTGCCTCTTAGAGAACAGAATAGGTCTCTTATATTTTAAGGCTTTATGTATTGTTATATCTTTGCCATTGCTATTTTACTTGACCTCATGCTACTCTTTAGGTAGACTAGTAGATATAGTTATTTATTCCCTTTTTGTACAGGACTTCCCTAGTGGCTCAGTTGGTGAAGAGTCTGCCTGCAATGCAGGAGATGTGGGTTCAATCCCTGAGTTGGGAAAATCCTCTGGAGAATAAAATGGCCACTCCAGTAGTTTTGCCTGGAGAATCCCATGTACAGAGGAGCCTGGTGGGCTACAATCCATGAGGTTGCAAAGAGTCAGACATGACTGAGCAGCTCTCACTTTCTTTCACCTCTTTTTGCAGTTGGATTGAGCGTGGTTGATAGGGCTTAGGTGGCCCTCCCAAGGCCACAGGGTCAGATGGGGCTGCACAGAGCCTGTCCAATCCGGGCTAAGATCCTTTCCCTCCTATATCCAGGATTCCTCTCCACTTCTCATGTGGCCCCTGGTGGCACTCTCCTGAGTGTCAGCTTCTCAGCCAGGAAAACAAGGTTGTCTTAGGTGGGACTCCCTGGAAGCTAGAGCTGGCATAGGACATGATATGTGTGGAGAGTGCAATTCAGAAAAAACCTACAAACAGGTTCCCATCCATCTGTAAACTATCCTGCATGGCAGTCAGATTCTTTACCATCAGAGCCACCAGGGAAGCCCAACCATTATCAAAGTCTTGGCAAATGCAATCAACTTTTAAAAAATTTACCAAATATCTACTAGGTTGGGTGATATGGGACAGAGATGGGTGAGAAAAAAGGTTGGGTGAGATGGGACAGAGATGGGTGAGAAAAAGAACACAGTCCAGAAAGAGCTCTTTGTCTACAGTAGGATGTAGATACGGAAGAAATAAATTATAATATTAGGAGCATAACAATAAAAGTAAAAGAATTGGAGAGTAGCACAAAGAAGGAAGTAATGATTAAATCTATATAGAGAAAGAGAAGATCTGGAAGTTTGCATAGAAGAGCTTATTTCTCAGCCTGATGTGGGATGACAAATAGAAACGTTTCTGGTGGCAGAGGCAAAGTTGGTGAAAGAAGGGAGAACATGCCAGATAAAGAAGTAGCAGCTCAGAGATAGAAAGGGCAGTATGTAGTTTATTAGAGGCAATATAGGGAATTCGGATTTATTTAGCATAAATTTAAAGTTGGATGTGACAGGAAATAAGGTTAGAGAATTAATAACCATAATAATCCCTAATATATATTAAGCACTGACTGTATGTACATATTTATATGGCTGGCATAGGGATGTGCCTTATTAATGTTCCCATGCTGCTGCTGCTGCTGCTGCTAAGTCGCGTCAGTTGTGTCCGACTCTGTGCGACCCCATAGACGGCAGCCCAACAGGCTCCCCCATCCCTGGGAGTCTCCAGGCAAGAACACCGGAGTGGGTTGCCATTTCCTTCTCCAGTGCATGAAAGTGAAAAGTGAAAGTGAAGTCACTCAGGTGTGTCCGACCCTTAGCGACCCCATGGACTGCAGCCCACCAGGCTCCTCCGTCCATGGGATTTTCCAGGCAAGAGTACTGGAATGGGTTGCCGTTGCCTTCTCCGAATGTTCCCATAAAACCTATGAAATAACTCATTCCCATTTTACAGATAAGAAAACTGAAAGTCAGGTGTGATTTGTCAGGATCAGAGCCACTGATGGAGCAGAGTTCTAAATCAAGCACTTCTAACCTCCATTCCAAAGGACTCCTCGGTTACAATGAGTCTCAGCTGTCTTGCTTAAGCTCTTCATTTCACTCTAAGCCAGCGGTTCCGTGGCTGTCAAACCTCAGCCTCCGTCAGAATCACCTGGAAGGCTTTCTAAATTGCAGATTGCTGCATCCACTCCCGAATTTTCGTATTCTTCTGTAGGTCTGGGGTTTGGCCCAAGAATTTATATTTATACCAGTGCCCAGGTGACGCTCATACTGCCAATCTTCAAGCCTCTCATGGAAAGCCTTTGCCCTAGAAAACAGGCAACAGCTGAAACCGCTGAACCAAAGATGAGCTGAGGTTAGTCGAAGTGTTCAGAGAGGCGTCTGAGGCAGTGGTCAGGGAGGGTGATGCAGGTAGGACCCCAAGCCGTGGCGGCAACATGGAGCCAGAGTGTGTGTGGGAACAGACTCCGTGCCGGCTGTGACTGGGCGTGTGACGTGGGGGTCCCGGCTGGGGTGAGTGCTCCACCCTCTTTGTAGTCTGAGCACACACCCAGACTGGTTCTTCCCTCCTGTTTAAGTTGAAGCTGCAGTTGACACGAATGCCGTCTTCAAGAGGTTTTTGTGAAAATCAGAGAGGTTAAACCCATTGTAAAATGAGCATGTATATACCTAGCACAGTGAAACATTTAACAAATGTTAGTTATTATTATAGCAAGCAGAAGGAAGCTGAGAGAACTCCAGGCAGTTTCTGACTTCAGAGTCTAGACTGCTTTGTTTGGTGTTCCTGGAATAATCTGCATAGATTTATATTTCTAGGTTTTTGTTTGTGTCTGTCCTATATTCCATTCATCTCACCCCTCACCCCAATTCCTATGCAAGGGTGTTCGTCAGAGGGGAGGAGGGGTTGGTAGGGGTTGAAGACAGGCCCGGAGCCAGAGCCCAAGCTCTTTCCCAAATGTTGCATAGAGCAAGGAGTTCAGTGTAAAAGCCCATTATTCTTAAACTGAGCTAAAGAAACCTCTTCTTTCTTGCTGTCTACCTTCTCTCCCACCCCTCATCCTTCCAAATGTCCTGTGACTAAAAGTCCTGTGACTTTTCATCTGTTTTCACATCTGATTCATTTACATGAATATATTTCTGTGACAATGTAAGGAACCTGTTTTTAAAGGAAATGAATGTGACAGTGTCAGCAACACACATCACATTTTTTAGGCAATCCCTAAAGGCATTAACAGAGTGAGCATAAGAGCTGAACTGTGTCTTAATCCCACTGTGATGTGGAGACAATACTCTGTTAAGATACGATTTCAGAGATGTCGTCACAGAAAAAGTGGTGTGTGTAATACCCGTTCCTTTTTTGGAAATTGAGAATATAAATGAATGCTTATTTTTCTGCTTGTAGTCATCAAAAAGATCCCAGGAGACAACTAAATGTATGGATTGTGATGAAAAGTATTTCTTCCAGTTTTCTATGTTTGCTAGAATTCATTGTTCCTCTTCTGGTGAAGATAAATTAAATAGGATATCTTGGTCAACTAGGTCCGCCATTGTTGTTGTTCCATCACTAGGTCATGTCTGACTCCTTGTGACCCCATGGACTGTAGCCCACCAGGCTCCTCTGTCCATGGAATTCTTCAGGCAGGAATACTGGAGTGGGTTGCCATTCCTTTCTCCAGGGGATTTTCCTGACCCAGTGGTTGAACAAAGATCTCCCACATCTTCTGCTTTAGCAGGAGGATTCTTTACCCCTGAGCCACCAGAAAAGGCTTTCCAACATTACACAACTATATCTCATTAATTTTACATTTCTAGAGGCAAAATCTTAAGTGACACTTAAGATTTCGGATATTCACTATCTGAATATCTGTGTCCACAGACATCATGTCCACAAGACACAATATCCCCTCCCAATTAGTGAGATGCCACTGAATGTTAAGTCAGTATTACTATAAATTACAAACAACTATTGGTATTATTTCAGTAACCTCATTGCATTTTTTTAATGTTTGAATAAATCCATTTCCAATTCTTCCAGGCAAATCATTTAAAAAGTTTTTTTCTCATATTTTAAAAGAGATAGCTTCTACCAGGAGGTGAGTTTTCACATTCACAGTCATGTCGAGCCTCATTTGAGAAGTTTATCTCCCCAAATACAAGACTAAGAAATAATATTTAAAGACCAAACAGTTTTGAATAATGTCAAAGGATGAACTCCCACCCTGCCCCCACCCAGCTCAGGAATGGGTTTCTGACATTGTAAATGTGATCCCATGACCTCTCTTGCCAGGAAGGCAGCATGCAGTTAAGAAGTCGAGTTGTTTCCTAAAATGTGTAGACGCTTTTCAGAGATAGTCGCTGTCACTCAGCAGAGTCCAGCACACATTTTCTCATCCACACATGGCTGTTACTAGGAAACAAATTTCACTGTAACTTTGAAAATACCATTCTTAAGTTGTTAGCATTACTTGTCTATATTGTTCTGGCATTTTAGTGATAGAAGGTGTTTTTGTATGGGTAACAAAATGCAGGCTGACAAATGAAAATCAACCCCGTTGAATCACTATGCATATTTCTCTGAGTCACCATGCCCTTTGCTGAGTTGCGGCAAACTAGTTTTACTCATCTCTGTGGGCGAAGCACAATAAACAGCTACTGTACCAGCTCCAGATTAGAGTCAGCAGCTGCAGATAGTAAATGATTCAGAGACAGACTCGTGTTTCCCACCCTCCTGACAGCATAAATAACAGGGAACAAGATTTTTCCATTAAATCTTGTAGGATCCTTCTCAACTTCTTAGCTGAAACTTTTTCTTGAGATAATTCCTCATTTCGGAAAGATGCTTTTAGAAATCTTTTTAGTTTGTGTTTAAGCAGTATGACTTACCTGTTTTTGAATCAGATATCTTCTTTTGTTCCTCCATGAGAAAAACTAAAATTGCTTTTACTCAGGAAAGAAATTTTTAATTTCAGGCTGTCTGTCTTTCACATAAAGAACAAAATTCTCTCTTGGCCTTCTTCTTCAGTAAATAGGTACCGAGCACAGCTATATAAAAAGCTCTCTACTAGATCTGTGGAAATTCACAGATAAGACGTGGCTCCTTGTCTTAAAAATGTACAATTTGGGGACTTCCCTAGTGGCCCAGGAGTTAAGAATCTGCCTTGCAATGCAGGGGACATGGCTTCTATCCCTGATCAGGGAACTAAGAACCCACCTGCTGCAGAGCAACTAAGCCAGGGTGCCACAACCATAGAACCCATTAAAAACCATATTGTTTTTAATGTACAATTTCACAGGGGATTTGAGGTATACATGTAGAGAGGAAAAAAAAGAGATGTATTGCAAAATCAGTGCATCTACATTCAAATAATTGTGTTCATTTAATTCATGTGTTATTTTTATAGGAATCATTTAAGAAGACTTCTTTTTATTTGAAAAATGGCTATCATTGTTTTAAATTTTTAAGAAAAGATAGACTTCAGATGTTGGTTTCTATTTTCTTTGATCAAGTATAGATTAATATATACTTTTCTGAAAACGCTTTTGCATTACGAACAGCTAGAGATTTCTTTTTCCTTCCTCTCTCTTAAACTTTTTACACTGATCATTATTAAATGAATAATCGTTTTCTATTAAAAAGTGAATCTCTGCTTTACTATCTACTCACTTATATGCTGCCACTCTGGATCATCTTATTAAAAGAGACAAGCATAGAGTTTCAATGTGAAATGAGTTTTAGAAATATGCTCTGCCACACCAAATTAGTGATTTTATAGACCTGCAAAATAAAATTTTATTAAACCATTTAATAGTCATATAATGGAAGAAGAATACCAATTTAAATAAGGCTGACCATTACATGTGAGTGGAAAGACATTAGGCCAGCTGTTACTGAAAATGACTATTATTTAGTGGTTTTGTCCCTTTTTTTTTTTTGCATTGTAATGAAACTATTTAATCCCACACTCTAATGACTAATCCATGGGGTATGTAGTGATTTCCATTTCATCAAAATTAGCTTTGTCGTGAACATAGCACAAACTTTTTTAGAAACTAATAGTTGTTTTCCTTTGTTCTCCCCTTCACAGCTGCGTATTCTTACCAAAAACTGGCTTATCTATTATCTCCTAAAACATTTTTCAATAAACAATTGCAGATTGCCTTCGAAGGCTCATTTTCATCTGTTTATCCACGCCATGAGAAAGTCACTGATCTCTGGACATGAGTGCTGTGTTTGGCCACTTGTTCTTGGAGACCATGTTGACTCTGGGCAAAGTCTGGGGTACATGTCTTGCTCTGAGCAGAGCTGGTACAACCCACCCTCAGTGATTTTCCGTCAGAAAGTTCCATGAAGCCATCGCCTTTGTAGGACAGAGGTAAGGCTTTCTTCTACTCTAATTCCTGAGTTAGCATGGACATCTAGTCAACTGAGGCTCTTCCACAGAAAGTTCTTCCAGTTAAGCTCCTCCAAGATGCCCCTAGGGCTTCCCAGGTGGCTCAGAGTTAAAGGCCTGCAATGCAGGAGACCTGGATTTGGTCTCTGGGTGGGGAAGATCCCCTGGAGGAGGAAATGGCCACCCACTCCAGTATTCTTGCCTGGAGAATTCCCTGGACAGAATAGCCTGGGGCTACAGTCCTTGGGGTCACAAAGAGTCAGTCATGACTGAGTGACTAACAAGACATCCCTAGGGCTTCCCAGGTGGCTCAGTGGTTAAAAAAAAAAAAAAAAAAATCTGCCTGCCAATGCAGGAGATGAGGGTTCGATCCCTTGGTTGGAAAGATCCCTTGGAGTAGGAAATGGCAACCCACTCCAGTATTTCTGCCTAAAAAATCCCATGGACAGAGGAGCCCGCTCTCCTGTGAGGTTGCAGAGAGTGAGATACAACTGCGCACAGCACAGCATAGCGCAAAACTCACCGAAGTGCAGGCCTGGCATATTCCATTTAAATACTTTTGTAATGTTGTGAATAATAAAGTCTTTTAATCTGTGACAGCAACATTGAACATATTCTATAAATAATTAATAAAACTAGCAGGCAGCCAATGAATGCTTATTCTGTGCTGTTGTAAATGGGGCTGTGGTAAGTGATTTACATAGATTAACACCCACTCAGAAAACCCAGCAGTACTATTGTCCTCTATGCATACTCTGTTCTTCAGAAACTGTGAATGCACCCCCTAAATTCTTGGCAAATAAATTCACTAGCATGGAGGGGCTATTGTAATCACCTTCATGAGAATCTTGCAAAATTGTCATCCTATTATAACCAGAGTAAATATGCTCATTAACCCAAAGTCAAACGTAACTGTAAACCTGCTCACAAAGTTCTTCACTGACTCTAAACCTTTCTTAAAATTTCCATCTTAGTTGTACTTATTTCACAAAGGAAATGTGTATGTTTTTTCCTACATAGATAATAATTACCTGGGGGAGAATGAAAAATCAATACTTAGGGTACAAGTTGTGTCTTCAGATCCACAAAACTAAGTTTTTCTCTAGATAGAAATAATCCACGTGCTATAGGCTGTTGTTACAAAAATGTTTTTTGATCTTATTCAGATTTGGCCCTTAGGGTTTTGTCAGTAGGTGTCATTGTGTCTCATGTCCCCTACTGTGAAAATCAACTTGCATTTGAATGTGCATCTTGACCCATAAATGCCACTGTGGTCCACTGAGCATCTGACTCCAATGTTTCCTGTTGTAAAATGGACAATAGGAAGCATTTTTTTTTCTTTTCTTAAAAAGGAGGCCTGTGACGGAGCAGGTGTAGATGTCTGTGAATACGTGTAGCACAGACAGAAGAAAACACAATGGGTTAAAGTGCGTGTCTTCAACTAGTGAGCAAGATGATAGAAGACAACAGAGTTGCTGAAAAATACCAGATCATCATTTCCGTTTCTAATTCACTTCTCCCTTTCACAGGACGGCCTTCATCCCGGTTACCCATAGTCTCTAGCTTAATACTTTGCCTCAAAATGAAGACGTATCAAATTATCTCTTCCCCATTCACTTTGCTGCCTTCTCTTCCCATCCACTTGGCACACACAAACTTTATCTTTAAGTCCGCATGTATAATAATAGCCCAGTGCCTAGAACAGGAGGTCTGGTTGAAGCAGGAATGAATGAATGAGGGCACACACGGGCTATGCAGGCGTTGTGCTGCCCACGTGTATTATTCTCTGCCTGGGTGGCCAGCGCCTATGTTTAGAATTCCACTTTCCAATATAATTTTTCATAGAGAATCTCAGAACATGCTGCTATTTTAGATAGAGCAAATGTCATCTGAAAATTAGAACACATAGCTCTTTTTTCAAAAATCTAATCTCTGGCAGTCCTTGATTTTTCCTAATTAAATTTGATTATTTTTTATTGATGGTTGCACAGATTGATTGAAAAATGGAAGAAGTTTGAGTCCCAGGTAGGATTTTATCCAACTTGGAAAAATCGATCATACATGGGAAAATTAGTTCCTTGACTAGGTCTTCAGGTTAAAGGCACAAGAAGAGAAAAGAAAAAGAATTAATATTTACTGAGTCCATTTGCTGTTGTTTAGTCATGTGTGTGACTCTTTGCAACCCCATGGACTGTAGTCTGCCAGGCTCCTCCATCCACAGAATACTGCAGTGGGTTGCCATTTCCTTCTCTAAGGGATCGTCCTGACCCAGGGATCGGATTTGTGTTTCTGCATCTCCTATGTTGGCAGGCAGATTCTTTACTACTGACCCACCAGAGAAACCTATTGAGCCCATGCTCAGTGCCTCTCCAGGGTTCCCTACGGCCAGTGTTCTCTTGAAGACATTTATGATGAAGTAGGACCAGGAGTTGTGGGTAGACACTGGTCAAATTCGGATTACTCAATGGTGGATAGTCCAGATGTTGGCAAAACTAAGGCATCATCTTCCTCTACTGTATTTAAGAATTGAGCTCCTTGAGGTCATCCCTCTTCCAGCCTTTCACTAGAGAGAGGGCAAAAGAAGAGAAGGTGAATAATCAAGTCACACAGTAATCTTTAACCAGCTTTTAGGGTAAAGGTTTAGTAGGCTAAACAAACAGAAAAAAAGAGTTGGCGAAAATGTGATTTTCTTGAGGTAGATGAGGTATAATTTCCACTGTAGCATGAAGGCAGGTTGACTGCCTACTTAGTAAATGCAAGATTAGGTATATATGTGTGAAGGGTCGAGGTAAAATTTATCACAAACAAAGGGAGAAAGCATGTATGTGGAAGGTGGTTGGGGAAGGGGCAGTTTCAGTTGTCATCACAAAGATTGCTGTGTGCATATTGGATGTGTCCATCTGAAATAGGATGTGTTTCCTCAGCATCCAATATGGTGCCAGAGTCAAGTTGATGGAGCTCATTAAGGCAGTTTTGAAAATCTGTTCAAAGTGTTAGGTAGTTAGGATAGAAAACAGGAGTCCAAAATGGCAGTGGCTAAAAGACAAGGAAGGGAAAAGCCTGAGAAAATGGAACCAAGGAAGGTCAAAGAAAGGTCTAAGGACCCCAGTGAGGACCTGAGGTAGAACAAACAGCACTCCTGGCTAGCCCAGTTTACATAGGGAAGGCCGAGAGGGGAGGAAAAAACATATATAAAGAGGAGCCAAAGGGCCGGGGCTCTCCTCTCTTCTCTTTGCCTCTTTGGGTCGGCATGCCCTCACACCTCAAGGATGTATTTTCCTGCTATTTTGTAAATCAAATTGAGCTGTAACACGGAGCTGTAATGCCGATCTGTCTAAGAACTATAACACGGTCTGTCTGAGAGCTATGACACACTGAGGGCTCTAACGTCCGTCACTTCACATTTTTGTTGAGATGAGACAGAACCGAAGAGAATGTACTTGCCTGACAAAAGGACTAATAAATTATTCACAGAGAGGGTGGGCCTGTTAACAATTAAAAACTAGCGAAAAGTTCCTGTGTGTATACATACACATACACACATGCATGGAAAGTAGATATGAAAGAACATAGAAAGAACATATGAAGATGTTCTATGGTCTTAAATCACTCAAACCAGGGCCCACCTACTTCCTGAAAAAGTTCTGTGACTGTGTGGTATCAGTGCCAATAACCATTGACCCCATGAACTACACAGTTCATAGAATTCTCCAGGCCAAAATACTGGAGTAGGTTAACTGTTCCCTTCTCCAGGGGATCTTCCCAACCCAGCTCCCCCACATTGCAGGCGTTTTCTTTTATCAGCTGAGCCACCAGGGAAGCCCAGACATTGTCACCATGTCTTGTCAAAGCAAAAGCCATTTGTTTCTGGCAGAAAAGTCTGGAACATATAGCTGAGATAGGCAAGGTTTTTTTTTTTCTTTTTTTTTTTTAATGGAAATATAAGCCTTTAAATAAATAATTGTCTTTTCTGAGCACATTTAAAAAATATGTATAAAAAATCATGCTGAAAAAATTTATACTCAACGAAATTGTGACACTCACTCATCTAAAAAGCTTTGCTCATTCAAACCAGAGAGATTAATCACAGAAAGGAGATAAAAAAATTTTCCTGAAAGAGAAGGGAAATAATTTAGCAGTAAATCATAGAGCAGGGTGAACATGAATCACAGAAAAAGGTACCAGCTCTTATGATTTAGGTGACATATAAAAAATAGCCCTTCGTGGATTGACAGTTATAGGTATAAATGATAAAATTATTCAGCAGTGGTATGTTCTTTTCTTGCCATTTGTCATTTTGCATCTGATTACTTCTAAGAATTTAATTAAAGGGGCAACAGAACCGTATAGACCTTTTGTGACTAACAATCAGATACCTTTTTACGTCTTTTAAGAAAAATATATGACTATCTCTTGCTTTGTCCTTACTAAATGTGCTGTGCATCTTCATACAA
This sequence comes from Bos grunniens, assembly GCF_055505025.1. NCBI lineage: Eukaryota > Metazoa > Chordata > Mammalia > Artiodactyla > Bovidae > Bos > Bos grunniens. The sequence goes on from NC_141191.1 coordinate 14,412,001, forward strand.
GTTATTTTTCTTCTTTATATCATTTTTGTCTTGCAAGAAAATTTTATTAAGAAAACATTAAAAATAAAATGCAAAGGCATTCATTTTTGTTATTAGCAGAGAAACTAATTTAAACATATACTGAGAAACAATGAATATGAACAGATGCTTAACCAATGTCTCTAGATTTTATTTTTGAGCTGAAAATCAATGATAACTGTACTTTTTCTCTCTGGCTTCCCAATTCAAAGTAATGAATATGAGCTCTGTGTGTGTGTGTGTATATACACATACAAGACCATACATTTCCTATCAGTATTTTAGACTTATTTCCTTAACAGATCTATACAGCAGAAGCTAGTGTTTCATACAGAAGATGAATGTCATCTGTTGAAAGTGTGTGTAAAAATGCAGTTTTAGCAAAGTGACCCCTGTACATGGATTGTGCTTTAACTTTCTAGAAGATGTTGCTTTTGTTTTCCTATCCTGTATATTGTAATGGTTCAGGAAGTTTATACAAATACATCCTATAATAAGGTATTCATCATCAAAATTCTCAAAAGGAAAATGTCTTAAGAACTATTATGACCATTGAACAATGTGACTAACCAATATACCTGTGCATACATTTTCTTTGCAATTAAGGAACTGTTAATACTACAAGCCCAATTCACAGTCACTTTAAAGTTTTGCTTCAAACAACTTCAGTGTTTTAACTGACTAAATTAAGACTTTTCTGTGCTCCCCCCCACCATCTCCCAGAGCAGAAATTAAATCAGTTTAATTTATTTTATTTGCTAACACCGTGGATATAATTATTGCTGCCGAGTCTTTTTAATTGTTTTCAACTAGGTGCTTGTCTTTAAGTTGCAATCGACTTCTAATTCCACATTGTTGATATTCCCCTGTTAATTCTGACAAAGCATCATAAATCCAGGTATTTAGGTTTATTGAATTTTGAAATGAGGTGATTAGTTGGCTCATGGATGAATGAATTGATGCAAAGCAAAATGAATTTTATGATTTACTATGGTTTACAAGTTCCCTTGGAACCATTATGGGCAAATTGTAAAATGTATTAAGAGGTAAGATATCACATTTATAATCTACTTGGCAAATTTTCCTCAAGTAAAGATATTTAAGTGTTCTGCAAAAGAGTCACTGTTGAATAAGTGTTGGGCATACACAATTAATTTTCACTGTGTTTTCTTCTACTCTGTCATTTGTGAGTCTAAGACGCTAATGTATGAGGTGTCAGAGGCTTCGCAACCACTGTGAAACACCCCACTGTGTCATTTTTAGGGTTTTAGGTTGTAGTCAAACGTTCAAGGTAACTGCCGGATCAAAGTTGTAATAAGATGCATTCTACTTTAAAACAAAAGGTTCATCACTTAGTCCCTTCCTGATGGAGGCTATGAACATATGGATTTTGCATTATTGACCTTATGGCATATAATTTATGCGTTTAGTTTGGTATTACAACAGTCGGAAAAATGTGGGTCCATTAACATGTTAATTTCCATGAAAAATATTAATATCACACTATTATAGTAACACCAAAAAAACTAGGCAGGTCGGGACCTGTGGTTAGAAGGAGTCAAGCATGTACGGTATGGTGTGAGGCCTCAGAGGGTCTTCACTGACATGGGAATTCTACCATTAGTAATTCATCTCTCTTTTTCTTAATAATATTAACCAACCCCTCCACAGGGTACAAGAAGATACCAGCCTCCCAACAGCTCACTGAGATCAGCTGTGGTGACAGATGCTACCTTTGCTTAGACTTTGGGGAGGATAGGACACGACAGCTACTTGAGGAGTTTAATTCTAGAAGAGGCACTGTGGAGGAGAGCTCCAGGCAGTCATGGGGTTCCCCGAAGGCCAAGGGAGAGGAAGACAGGAAGTGTAGGCAAAGAGTATGATCGTCCTGTCCCCAGCCTCAGTTGTACAGTGTTGCTTCCTGCATAACTTGTAGCCAAGCAAATGCACCAAATTTTTCCACCCCAAGCAACACATTTTTACCTTTGAACTCATGCAGTATTCATCCTTTACAGCTATTTCAACTGAATGTGGTCTGTTAAACAGGTACACTGTAGTTAAGAGTGAACTTGTCATTCTAAATATCCAATGGGAAATTTACAATGTTGTGTCTGTTGGGTTAAAAACTAAAATGTTCATTTCCTGATAACTTGTCTTAAAGAATTCACACAAGGCTTCAGAGGTGACCTGTCAGGTTTATTTGTTTCTAATCAGATCCATCATCTGTAATTTTTATTTCTTGTGTGTGTTAATTACCAGTGACACTCTATTCCTTAGACGCATGGTGGGCATGGCCCAAGGGACCTGATGCATTCTGATCCTGCATGAATGAAACGTGTAGCCACTGGGAAGGGTACAGTGAAGTGGTCTCCTGACTTTGAGTTTGGGGGAAAAAAAGCAGAGAGGTGAATGATATTTTTCCTCCCTAAGGATTAGAAAAAGAATCTTCCAGTAGCTGTCATTTTTAAGCTCCAGAAGTTCAATTTCAAAATGAGTAGAGTTTGAGGGAGTCTCCAAATCAATTAAATGTAACATTCAAATGTGATTTTATTAGTTACTATAGATTTTGTAAACTTTTTATTTTATATTGAAGTACAGCTGATTCACAATGTTGTGATAGCTTCAGGTGGACAGCAAAGGGATTCAGCCATATACATACATGTATCCATTCTCCCCCAAAAGTTACTGGATATTTAAACAAAGCATTTCTAATATTTTGGGACTTCACAGAAGAGCAGGCAGTATAATGAAATCCTGAAATTTTGGTAGATTATTCAGTTTCACTTTCTTTCTCTTCCACTGCCACACCCATACTATTTCTAACGGTGGAACTCCCCATGAATTTGCTTGTTCCTAGCTTCTCTTGAGCAGGGAGATAATTATTTAGGTTTGAAAGACTTCTGGCTTCTGAGGCAGAATGGGCAAAAACCCTTTTATGTTAACAAAGTGCTTCATTAAACAGAGTATGTGACTTTGTAGATTAAAAATGAAAAAAAGATTTTTTTTTTTGAAGACTGCTAATCTACTGTGTGATGGAGACTTGGCCACTGCCAACTGCCGACTTGCTCCAGCAACAGGACAGTCTATGACAGGTAACAGCCAGCCATACTGAGTGTTCTTTTTAAAGGCTAAGCACTTTCTAGAAGAAATGTCTGTCTGTTTTTTTTTAATGTTGGGAGAGGGGGGTCAAACAGCACTTAGACGCAAGTCTGAATATATTCTTTTACCATTCTGAACATTTTATTGAGAATAATAATTGAAAGAAAATGAGCTCCCTAAAGCCGGACATGTGTTTGCATTTTCAAAGACTATTATTTTGGCATTGCATGACAATGCCACGTGGTGAGTTATAAGACTGGGAGAATTCCATTACAGGTATCAGTGTACATTAGGAACTAATAGAATGAGACATTTTAGCTGACAGAGTCAGAGTTTTATAGCATGTATAATAGAAATCTCTTAATGATAAAGCGGGTCACTGTTAGATTATAGCACATGACAGAAAGAAGGCAACTCGTCTTTCCACCAATGCCTTGCTGCAACCCCTGTCCTCTCCCACATCAATACTTCCTTTATTATCTGACATTTATGCACAATGTTTTAAACAAAGGGGAAGTTGTCTCCCGAAGGCCACAGTAATAGGCTGCCCACAGGAAAAATATATCAGGAATGTCCTCTAATCTCTCCAATAATAATACTAACATGAAACATTTACTCATCTCTAATAACACCATAGATTTACATACACATCATTATATTTCACCAGAACTCAGAGTATGTTCACTTGTCCCTGTGTGTTTCTAAGACAGTCTAGTTATGTAGACTTTTCAGTAAGGGGCCAAGTGTAATGCATTCCTAGATTCTCACTGCCTAGCTCGGGGCCTGGGAAGTGGTATTATACACACTCAGTACATGGTTAACCTAACCAAGATGTGAGTTTCATCCTGTGGATAAGGGGGCAGAGGTTCAAGAGCTTAAGTGACTGGCTGGGGTGACCGCTAGTTACTGAGTTGCAGGTGCAGAGACTGAACTCAGAACTTTCAATGCCAGCACTCAGGGCTCTTTGCACATCAGCCCTCTGGCCTCCATCAAGGCACAGAGGAGAGGATATGGGTCAGACCACAGAGTTCTTGGGACACCAGCAAACAGGGGCCAGCACCTGAAACAAGGGAAGACCAAGGTCAGTGTCAGAAACCAGAGCTCATCTTTTATTTTTCTCTCTGTCACAAATGTTCTGGAATTAACTATCTTCTATCTTGGTGGCCATTCCCTGCCTCTTCTCCAGCACTGATGAGAAGCCCTTGATTCCTAATTATTATCTATCTCTGTTACTGAGCATTTTCAAAAGCAGGACCGTAGGCTCAAGAATGTTCAAATAAAACTCTCTCTAGACCCAGGGTAGGCTTGGTCTTTTGTTCTGCAGTGGACAAACTATGGCAAGAGTTCTCCCTGCCATCATGGGGACCAGGGAGCATCTCAAAAGAGGACAGAGATCTCCCTGTCTTTCCCAGCCAATTAAAGCCAAGTTTAAGGTCTTTTCCTCTGAAGTTATGAGAGTCATCACTCGGAAGTCATTTTTTCCACTTCCTTGTTTTATGATGTAACATTACAACACAACCCTCACTTTATGTTCTCAAACACAATTAAGTGATTTGTGCAGAATAATCAGATTCCCCAGCAGGTTATTTTCTCTTTAATATTAATTTCTGAGGGCAAAGAGGAAGAAGCTAAACTCTATTGAATGGCTACTCTGTAAGGCACTGCATCAGGTACCTCTCATCCTGATCTTAAAAAAGAAAAACAACAAAAACACTCTGAAGATAGAACTTAATATATCTTCCTTTGAAAATGAGGATACTAAGGCTCAAAGACATAAATATGATGCCCAAGGCTTTCTCCAGGGGATCTTCCCAACTGAGGGATTGAACCTGGATCTCCCACATTGCAGGCAGATTCTTTACCATCTGAGCCACCCAGGATGTCCCACTTATGGTCAAAAACTAGCCAAGGGCCTTTGACATCTGATTCCAGAGGTCCTGTCTCTTCTCCGTTGTCTATTCCAGGACTTAAATAGATTTTGAGTTATTTATTTTGACACTGAGGAGCTTTTCTATGCATAAGCCTTGCATTTAAAAGCATCATTTTAGGGAAAAGAAAATTACTCTCGCATGTTACAAATCTGGAACTGCCCTTGAGAATAGTAGCCATCTTATTCAGTGATCCCATGATCTTAATAAAGTTGTATTTGGGGTTTTAGGGTTACACAATGAAAGGAAAAGTAGAATGAAGAGAGAATATAACACAGTCATGGAAACTAGCAGATTGAGATTTTGATCTCAAATCTGCCAAAGACTAGCAATAAGATCTTGGCAAGTTACTAACTTCTTTGGACCTCAGTTTCCATTCCAGCATAATCAAGATGATCTTCAAGGTACCTTCTAGTTATAGAAGTTATCTATACATTGTAATGCCACCCCACTCCAGTACTCTTGCTTGGAAAATCCCATGGACGGAGGAGCCTGTTAGGCTGCAATCCATGGGGTTGCTGAGAGTCGGACATGACTGAGCGACTTCACTTTCACTTTTCACTTTCATGCATTGGAGAAGGAAATGGCAACCCACTCCACTGTTCTTGCCTGGAGAATCCCAGGGATGGGGGGAGCCTGGTGGGCGCACAGAGTCGGACATGACTGAAGTGACTTAGCATAGCATACATTGTAACAATCTGTCATAAGAAAAGAGATATTTCAATTTTCATTCCATGCACAGTTGTACCTTTTAAAAAAAAACCCTCAGGAATATAAATCTGTTATTTGATGTTCCTCCTTAAATAGAATATACTCATACTAATATGTTTAAGGATATAAATAAAGCGTACTTTTATTGAACTAGTTTGGTGAAACTATTTTGCTGCAGATTTAGTGATGGAAAAACACATTTGCCTTTAAGTGGAACAAAGAGAACACTATTGAAATAAAATTTCACGTGTCCATTTATGGTCATTTTAGGGACTGAGTTTCTGTGTCCACCTCAGTTTCCATCAAGATTCAGGCCTTGAGGCAACAGTGTAAGAAAATAGCACATCTGTAGTGTACAGCCGTACATGTCATCATTATACCAGGTATGGAAGGTCATTGGCTGAGGACTTTTTCACAGCTGAGATAGGTACAAAATACAATTTTCTTTAAATTAAGAAAGGAATTTAGGCCAGGGTCTCTGGATATATTTATTTATGCACTTTTGTTTTAAGGTTTCAGTTCAGTCACTCAGTCGTGTCCGACTCTTTGCGACCCCATGAATTGCAGCACGCCAGGCTTCCCTGTCCATCACCAACTCCCAGAGTTCACCCAAACTCACATCCATCGAGTCGGTGATGCCATCCAGCCATCTCATCCTCTGTCGTCCCCTTCTCCTCCTGCCCCCAATACCTTCCAGCATCAGAGTCTTTTCCAATGAGTCAACCCTTTGCATCAGGTGGCCAAAGTATTGGAGCTTCAGCTTTAGCATCAGTCCTTCCAAAGAACACCCAATATTGATCTCCTTTAGGATGAACTGTTTGGATCTCCTTGCAGTCCAGGGGACTCTCAAGAGTCTTCTTCAACACCACAGTTCAAAAGCATCAATTCTTCGGTGCTCAGTTTTCTTCACAGTCCACCTCTCACATCCATACATGACCACTGGAAAAACCATAGCCTTGACTAGACAGACCTTTGTTGGCAAAGTAATGTCTCTGCTTTTTAATATGCTATCGAGGTTGGTCATAACTTTCCTTCCAAGAAGTAAGTGTCTTTTAATTTCATGGCTGCAGTCACCATCTGCAGTGATTTGGGGGCCCCCAAAAATAAAGTCTGACACTGTTTCCCCATCTAATTCCCATGAAGAGATGGGACCAGATGCCATGATCTTAGTTTTCTGAACGGTGAGCTTTAAGCCAACTTTTTTGCTCTCCTCTTTCACTTCCATCAAGAAGCTTTTTCGTTCCTTTGGAATTAGAGAGATACCTGACCATTATCTCACACAGACAAATTTTTGTTTCCGTTTGAAAGAAAGCAAATCTTTATAGAAACCATTTGAAATCTAATAATTGCAGAAAGCAAATTGGATGTGCCTTATGAGACAATTAGCACCTACTAGTTTAACCTCCACAGTTAATGAATGGCTGCTTAACTAACTTGCACTGAAATTTAGAGCAGGATTAACCATTGAGTTGTCTGAAGAAGAGATTTGTCTTTTAACAAAAATCATTGACAAATGAGCATATTATCTTGACGAGGTATGTCCATTTGCTTTGCTTTGTTTTAATCTTCCTTCAGACTTCTCTAACAAAAAAGAAAAGAAATTATCCTGCAAAGTTTAAAAGTGCCCCTCCAGTGTGACTATTTCATCATTCACATTCAGAATCAGTGAGAATTTCCTATAAAGTAGGCATTGACCGCAGAGAACAATGTTGCTAGATTGTGCAGATTGCGTGTGGGAAAATAAAATGCTCATGAAAATTGCCTCCTTGAAGTGAATGTCAGCATTTCTAAGTTTGATTTTTATTTTATTTCAGAGTCAATTTTTTCTTTTCCTGTGCAAAAAGCCTTCCTAATAGAAGTTAGTGATAAGAACATGTGTCATTTTTTGCATCTTGGGCATACATTTATTTCCTCATTTTAATCAAGTTAAAAAGAATCAGTTGCTTCTAAATGAAGTTGTAAATATTACTGATGCAAAAAAAAAAAGAGAATTGGTCTGCTAAAATTGGTAGGATATGAGAGGAGGAAAAATATATTTTCTATGCGATCTCATTATGCATGACTTTGGCATTTTTTTTAAGTTAATCGCATTTTTTTCCCTTAGTTAATACAATCCATTCAGCTTTGTGTCTCATTCTGTTGCTACTACTTGCTCTTGTATATTTGCCAGTTGAAACTGAGCGCCTGAGAAGCATAGAAATTCTTGATGAAATATTTAATCTTGTCAAAGATTATCATCTTTCCCTCTACCTTATTCTTTGTGACCTATTTATACTACTTTGCTATTAAAAAAAGAAGAAGAAGAACTATTTTGGGTCACAGAAATACATTTTAAAAAGTACGATTCCCCTAACAGTGGCAGTCACTGTCATTTTGTTAGCCTGTCACTCTGGAGGCCACACAGGAACAACGGGGAGAAGTATCAGTGCCTCTCTCAGTAGAATGGGATAGAGTCACAGTTCCGAGTGAATCTGAAAAGGACAGTGAGCAAATGCCCTGGTCAGTCTGGACAAACGTTGATTTTGAATCTGTGTATTTTTATTTTTTGAATAGGAAATAACGCTGTGTCAAAGTTCCGATTTTTTTCTACTTTCCACATTTCAGTAGAAAACGTGTCATCTCTTGTTTCCAATTCCACCTTTCCAACTGACGTGAAAGGGACAGCCTTCTATTTAATTGGCTACTTGCAGTTCATTAGAGGAGGCTGACTGGTTAAGCCGTTCTGGAGCATTCGTGAGAAGTAATCTTCCCGGAGCTTAGCATCCCCCTTGACCTTGTTAAAGGTAAAGGAGGTCAGACTTGGGTTCAACAGACGCACTCTCTCGCCAAGGAGACTGGCATGACAAAGTAATCGTTGCGTGTCACTTTTCATTAATCACACCACTTTCCTTTTCATGAACTACCAGCAGATAATTGTTACTAAATGCGATTTGCAACACTCCATGCAGTGGTTGAAGAACCAGAAATAGGCAAACAGATAAAAACATTGTTTAGCTTGCAGGCAAGCAAGTGTTTGCTATTCAGAGGTACATCATGCATAAACATTGATTTAGCCACGAGCTGACACTTATAAAGCTTTTGCTGTTTCCAGAAAGCCCTGTGGTCAGGCTAATAGACAAGGGCAAGCGCTTTTACCTGGATGGCAAGGTTACATTCTGTTTAAATTCCCTGATTGAAATAAATCAGTTTCCCTAATGTTAGAGGGCTGAGCAATCGCCATAGGTGAGAATCAAGTGCACTAAATAAAATGTTTGCCTTTATGGCAAAAGACTCCTGGGGGTGAGTTTGTTGATTTTGAATAAGTATTTCATTAAGTCTGAGTGGCTGCACATAATTTGGAAGCAAAAGATTTATTTAAATCAATGTATATTTCCAGCTTGCTTTAAGAAATGGGTTACATTTATGCACAGCAAACGAAACTTTTTGTTTTCTTTCTTATCAGGGATTCCCAATATTTAAACACCTCCAAAGTGATTGATAGTACTTTTGAAGGTGCCGGTGGGTTTGGCACTGGGTGAGCTGTGGTTCTACCACTGGGTTCATTACAGGAAGCACCTAAGCTCTGTGCAGTCGGCTCAGATCAGTGGTCCTGAGAATGGACGTGTGTATGGCATATCACAAACTGATGCTAAGGAAATGGTGCCGGACACTCAAAGCAAGCAAATAGTGAAGCATTTCTCTCACCACACTATGATTTTATTAGCTCAACCCTGTCAATATACTATGATGGGAAAGAGAAGATAGAGTCAGCTATGAAGATGGACATAACAAGAGTAGAGATCCCAAACTGCAGTCGATGTTTTCAGGTTCTTTCTTCCTGTCATTCATTCATTCTCTTTTCTCTCCCTTAGTCTTTGAAATTTCACATCAGTTCTAATATGCAGGATGGCTTTATTTGACATTAAGATGCAAAATTGACAAACTCAATTGACAGTATATACTAACGATAAAGAGGACTTCTAGACGATGTAGTAAAATTGAAAAGATTTTTTTTCTTAAAAAAAAAAAACATAAAGGAAGCCTGATTATCAAATACAACTTTTCATAGTTTTCTGAGATAATACGTTTGTCAGACAAAGCTATAATATTCAGTAGAGGGAAAATAATCACATTTTGGCAGAATAGAAAAAGTAATTTGATCAGCTATATACATATTTCTTATTTATAAAAAAGTTGAGCTATTTACTTATATGAAACTTATTTGCAGATTGTTGATTTTGAGGAAGTGTTTTCACAAAGCATATTAAAGTAAAAAAATTCAACCAAAATAATGTATAATATGAACTTATAAAATCACAATATACTCACAGCTAAAATGAATTGGATTCCCCATTGCATAAGCAGAGGTAATCTTCCATTTTTATGGGTCTCCGTTTCATCATGTAATCACATTTTTTATTATGGTAACTTCTGTAGTCATTAATCTTTGTCATATTTAGTTTTTAGACATTGGTTGCTATAGAATGTTCAGCATCTAATGAAACTAACACTTTGCATGATTATAAACGTGAACCATCCCATCTGATCAAAAAAAAAAAGAAAAAAATTCCTAGCTGTTCTTCGGTGCTATGTTCTAAATACTCTGTATATGTTAGGTTACTTAATCCTTGCGACAGCATATGAGATAGGAAGTACTGTCATCATGATTTACAGATAGGAAATGAAGATGCAGAGGGGACTTCTTAGTCTTGACTAGGATTTTACTGTGAACACGGAGCTGCATTCAAGCTGCAGCCCACCAGCCAGAGTCTGGGCACTTAGTCACTGAAGACACTGGCCCCAGGCACTTTCACACCATCCAAGCTGATGCGGGTAGACCAGCCAGGTCTCCGCTGATCTGAGATGCGGTCTCATAGATGGAACATGTCTGCTGATAGAGCACCTTCTGTTCTCTGTTAAGTGCTTGGGGATTTGAATTACTTACCCTCGGGCTTGCTTTCTTACAGTGTAAAATATTATTCCTAATATACATCGAGTAAGATTGCACAGTTTTAACATAAATGGATGCATGCAGATCTAAGAGGGGAAATAGATACGACCTGGTAACTGGATGATAGATTTGGTCCTTAACAAGGTGTGATGCTGATGCATTGAAACTCTTTGCCTCTCCCCACTATGACTGTTCTCCTTCAGACTCAGAAACCCTACCAGGGTTGCCCTGTCTGTTTCCTGCTCTCTACAGCACAGTGTAGAGGCTGCTGTGGAGTAGTTTCCTCTTTATAACAGCTGAGTTGGCTGACTTCACGTTTCCTGTGTGGAGCAGGTGGGTGCAGGGTCTGTCTGCCTAGCTCAGCTAATTTTCTTTTCCTCTCGGCATCCAGAACTTATCTTCCTTCCTCTTTAATGGATAGAATTTCTTTGGGGAGTTTACTTTTTTCCTTCCTTGAGTAAGTGTAAAGAAAAGCATCATAATGTTTTCTTCAACCTTATTAAATTGCATTTCACCCTTGAAAAATGAGCCAGTGGTTTGGTGATGGCTGGGGTGTGAAATATGTCAGAATACTCAGAGGGATATGAAGCCTTAGCTCAGGTATACTGTGAGTATTGGCATGACGCATAAAGATGGCAAGACTGGGGAATTCCCTGGTGATCCAGTGGTTAGAACTCCATGCTTTCATTGCTGAGGGCATGGGTTCAATCCCTGTTCAGGGAACTTAAAAAAAAAAAAAAGACAGCAAAACAGTATCCTCTTTGGTCCCTGGCAGTACCAGCATATGCAGTGAGGTCAATGGATGTGGTCATTCAACACTATAAAGAATTTAATTCAACAACCAAAATAGCATCAAAGTAATTCAGATCCTTTCCCTTATTGCATGAAGCTGTAAAGCTGTCACAAAGGCCATCCCTTTCAGTAAATCCTTTTATATTCTCCCATTCACTGTTTCATTACCTCCCACTCAGTCCCCTTACTGACCCCTGGTGCATGGAAGAAAACCTCCTCAGCTCCAGGCTGCAGTCCACATCTCTCTCCCTCTACCCACCGCCCCCCCCCCCATCCTGTCTTGCAAAGCCAAGAAAACTATTTGGTCCTGGAGGAATACTGTCAGTCATTGGGGATGGGTAAGAGATTAAGAAAAAAAAAAAAAAAAAGGAATTCTCTTTAGCCAGTTGGGGAAAAGGGAAAAGTTGTTAATTGTCATGTTATTACATTTTATTCCTCACAAGTAGGTCATCAGTTTTCTTGTTCCTTTTTTTAATCCTCACTATAACCCCCAGCCAATCTTGTTGGCATACAATGTTGAGATAATTTTTTTTTTCTTTCTGGCAGACATGTGAATTTACAAACTGGAACTGAAATTAAAATTGATAGAGCCATATAAGAATTCACCCCCTTTGACCATTTTTTTTAAGTTTCTCACCCTGTAATATTTATTCGGGAATAGATCTGATTTCTTCCTCTCTGGTTCTATAATATGCTGTACTAGGTGAAGGGATTTTAATGATAAAAGACCCTCATCTCTGTCCTGTTGGGATGTGCAATGGGTGGATGGAAGAACTGTCATAGTTGACATAGACATAATAAATATATTCCAGTTATTATAAGAACTATAATAAAAGTACAGTCTGCAATGAAAGCTAAAGGAGTAAAATTTCACCTATAACTGGGGAGGGGGTTAGCATTTAATAAAAGTTTACTGAATAAATGAATCAACACATTCAAATATTACATACAAGTCTCTGGAGAATTCCAATTTATTGAAAAACCTGCATCATCTTCTCTGTCTCTGTGATACACAGTTTACATCGTCGGGCTCTACAAAGAGAGAAGAGAGCAATCTTATTGAAATCCCCACTCACTGCTGACTGAACGATCATTTTCACTGATGAGAAATGATTTATTGCTTTTTCATCACTGGCTTTCACTTTGGTTGATAAGAGAAAACAGTGACATTAAATAGTAAGATAGTTAAGACTTTTAGTTTATACCTGCTATTTAACAGGCATATCACCCCATCTCACTCATGTGGAAACAAGGTGGGTTGATGAGCATGAAACCCCATTCACAGAGGAGAACCCCCCTGGGAGCCTAACCCCACACTGTCCCTCACTGGTTTTGTTTACAAATGCACATGGCTGTGTCTGACTCCTTGTGATCCCATGGACTTTAGCCCTCCAGGCTCCTCTGTCCATGATATTCTCCAGGCAAGAATACTGGAATGGGTTGCCATTTCCTCCTCTGGGGGATCTTCCCAACCCAGGGATCAAACCCATTTCTCCTGTGTCTCCTGCATTGGTAAGCAGATTCTTTACCACCAGCACCACCTGGGAATCCAATTAGTAGTTTTGTTTAATATAAAGTTAAGTCATCATGTTAGTTTGCTAGGGCTGCAGTAACAAAGAGCCACAGATTGAGAAATGTATTTTCTCACTGTTCCGGAAACTGAAAGTCCAAGATCAGGCTGTAGACAAGGTTGGTGTCCTCTTAGGGCCGTGAGTCAACTTTCTCTTCCAGGTCTCTTTCCTTGGCTTATAGATGGCCATCTTCCCCTTATGTCTTCACATTGTCTTCCCTCTGTCCATGTCTCTGTCCTGACTTCCTCTTTGTATAAAGAACACTAGTAATATTGTATTACAGCCCACCCCAATGACCTCATTTTATCTTAATTATGTCTATAATGATGCTATTTTCAAATATGGCCACAGTCTGAAGTACTAGGGGTTAGGATTTCAGTTATGAATTGAGGTGAGTCGCAATTCAGCTCACAATGGACACCTTCCTGAAGGTTCTGTGGACTAGGTGTGATTAAAGTGACACAGAACTCTTCCTCTTTTCAGAAAAATTAAAGTCAGATTCTTCAAAGTTATCAATTAGATAGAGGTATGAAAAGCCCAATCATGAGATTCAAATTCCTTAGATAAATATTCTCCTGTGGCTCAGTGGGTAAAGAATCAACCTGTATTTCAGGAGACACAGAAGATGCAGATTTGACGTTGGGAAGATATTCTGGAGGAGGAAATGGAAACCCACTCTAGTATTCTCACCTGAAAAATCCCATGAACAGAGGCGACTGGCGTGCTACAGTCCATGGGATTGCAAAGAGTTGGAAAGGACAAAGCAACTAGGCATGCACGTATCGATATAGATGAATATTAAATATTTTAATAAGATTATCTGTATTCAATGTGAAAAACTAGCCATGACCCTGCATTGATCAACCTCATTACCTGGTGAGAAACAGGGAAGAATCTCCATTTTAGTGTCTAAGGTCTAGGAAAGTGAAAGTCACGCAGGAATTTCCAACTCTGCAACTCCACTGTACTGTAGCCTGCCAGGCTCCACTGTCCATGCAATTTTCCATGCAAGAATACTGCAGTGGGTAGCTGTTCCCTTCTCCAGGGGATTTTCCTAACCCAGGTCTCCCACATTGCAGGTGGATTTTTTACTGTCTGAGCCACAAGGTATATCAGCATCACAAATAAGATCTGAACTGTAAGGAGCAATAGAGGGAGAAATGAGTTAGCTCAAGTTTCTGACTTGACTTTCTCCATCTTGAGGCTGTCTGAGGTATTCTGATATCTACTAGGCTATTCTTTCAATTGTAGCTATTTCATCTATCTACTGATCTCCAGAGTCCAAATACCAACAGACTGATCTATCAGTAAGGTTGCATCTCCTTTGTCCTGGAAGTTTTCAGATAAGGACGTTAAGTGGGGTTTTACTTTGTGGTCTTACACAAGTGAGAATTTGATTGAAATGATAGGATGAGATGCTTTATAGCCAATGGGTGGTGCATAGGGTACAGGAAAAGGGGACTTCATTTTCTACCTTTCTGGCTGACATCTTTGCTTGATCCCAAGTCAAGTTACTCAGAGAAGTCTTGACATGGTATGAAATTTAAAAACAAAATATTGGATTAGCAAAAACATTTTTTTAGGTTTTCCACAGCATCTTATGAAACAACCCAAACAAACTTTTTGGCAAACCCAATAGATGTATTCTAATAAATCTGGAAGCACTATGTAGTATCTGTTTTATTATATTTAAATAGCTATTTTCTGCTGGACCTATTTTTGTTTCTAGACGGAAATTTCTGTTTTATTATGTTTGAATTGTTATTTTCTGCCAGACCCATTTTTCTTCCTATATTGAAAAGAACCTGGCATTTCAAAGACAAACAGAGGAGTTCAACATGTTAATAAGGCATGTTAATACATCATCTTTGGAGACTAGACTGAAACTTAAAAGGCATAGTAAGTGAAACACTAGTATAAAGAATTGAGAGATCTTGATTATGTCACAGTCACTTTATTGATTTTGGTTTTCTTGTACGTAAAATGGGCTTTTGAGAAGTGCATGGCTAAAGCTGCATGCTGCTGCTGCTGCTAAGTCGCTTCAGTTGTGTCCGACTCTGTGCGACCCCACAGATGGCAGCCCACTAAGCTCTGCCATCCCTGGGATTCTCCAGGCAAGAACGCTGGAGTGGGTTGCCATTTCCTTCTCCAATGCATGAAAGTGAAGTTGCTCAGTCATGCCCAACCCTTAGCGCATGAGTGGTATGAGAATTTCATGTGTGGTCATCCATACATCATTCAATTTCCTAGAGAGAAAGTCTATAAAGTCCCTATGATTATCAAAGGAGTCCAAACCCAAAAATGTCTGAAAAATATCTGGACCAGATGACTCCAACTAACATTCAATAATTATAGGTTCTCTAGTATTTGACTGCTTTGAACCCTTTTCTTAGCCATTGTTGCTAGAGATTTATCAGTCTAAATATTAAGTACAAACTCAAAGCGAGCATATATAATTTGGTCTAGTGTCTTGTGGATTTTAATAGATCTAATAGTTGGTTTATAAAAATAATGAAAAGATAAATTATGGAAAATTTTATGGGATAGGGCAGAAGTGGGCAAATACATAATAGTGCTTAGTCTTTTTTGTCTGTGACAAATGATTCATTACAAAGACACGTTCCCATTGCTATCTTCAGAGCTATTTAAAATTCTCAACACATTATCTGTGATTTTACTTTTCTTCTCATTCTTGAAAGTATATTAGAGTGAGTGGAAAAGTGACATGAGGACCTATCCACTGTTAAACTGTTTCTAAGACAATAGGTCAAGAATCAAACCAGGCATTCATTATATATAATGTAATCCTCATGGATAGTTTGCCTAAATATTCTCATCTAATGATACCATATGTTATTTATCCTTAAGCCCTAAATGGAATGGTAAAATGAATAGTGACTTGTGGATATGATTTTAACATACCCAGATAAGATTCAATTGTGTTAAACAAAATGGAATATTTTCCATTTTTTAAATACTATTGTAATTTATAGGCATAATTTGCTATGACAATATATACCGTGATAGTGCATGTGTCAGATAAGAAAAGCTGGTACCTCTGGAAGTGCACATAGATTTTAAGTTTTCTATTAGAATAAGATAAGAAAGAACTTAGTTGAATAAGTTATGTTGAAAACATGAATTCAGCCTTCAGGGGTAAAAATTGATTTGCTTTCTGCTTAATAATTGTCTTGTCTTTTGTTTGCTTGATTTTATTTTTTTGCTATTTCCAGAGTTCCTTGTGTCATCTGTCCTTAAATAACATTCTTACGAAAATCTCATGTGTCCTAATTAGTCTCCTGAATTGGGTCTCCAATGTGGTTTTCAGTTTTGGCTACATCTATAAAAAGTACTAATTCAAGGATTCTCACCAAAACTCTGATTTGCTTAGTCTGAGATGCAGCCTGAGTACTGAGATTTTTAAAAACTTCCCAGATGATTATTTATGTGCATGCGTGTTTGAGAACCACTACCTTAAAGAGTAAAGAGAGTAATCAGAGTTCTTGGAAGGAAATCTGGGTTCTTAGAGAATAGCTGTTTCCACACTTGCAAACAGCAACCTAGAACATGTTTTTTGTTGTCAAAAAAAAAAAGGCAAGAAAACTTTGCAAAGCATCTGAGATAGGCCAACATGTAGAAAGAACCCAACTTAAAGAAACTTCCAAAATTGATTCAATACGAGTAAGAGGTTTGAGAACTGAGTTCTGGGGAACTTATACCTAGAGGTCAAGAGAAGTTAGAGGAAACAAACAAAAATCCATGAGATAGAGGAGCCAATACGTGTAAAGAAAATCAGCTATGAACTTTCCAGGAAGTCAAATTGCTTTTCTAAGAGGAGAGTAGTGAATTTCACCAATGCAGCTGAGGGTCAGTTGAGATATAGACTGAAACTTTAAAGTTGGGTTTGGCTACATAAATGTTTTCCTCTAACAGGATCAAAGAAATGGGGTTATAACTGAAGGGCAATATGAAATGTCAAGGAAGAGACAACATCTAAATTAACAATCAGAGCAAGTACTTTTAAATAAAATGTATATTGTTTGCTAAATTTAAATAAATACAGTCAATTCTCACTATTCACAATAGCGGTATTCTAGAAAATCTTCAAGAGTACTGAATTAATGAATACTGAACCATTGCTCCTAGGGTAAAAATAGGGTTAGATTCCTGTGAGCCTCTGGTCACAGCATTTTCAAGTTATCAATATATAATCTTATTTTGTGTGTGTGTATTGACTGTTCTTCTTAATGTATGTTGTTGGTTCATTGACATTGAACTCACAGTAAGAACGCTTAACTCATGCCTGAATAAAGATTGTCTAATGTATTTTTTCTGTAAGGAATACTACATCCTTCTTGTGCTTAGGAACACCACACAGTATTTCATCATTAGGCTTGAAAATACATTTTAGCAAGGGAATGATCATAATATGAAATCCATAAATCGTGAGGATCACTTTGTGTATAACAAAATAAATTAATATGTCAAGATGTAGATACCTCAACCCCAGCCAAAGAGAAATGGACAACTAAGCTTATAAAATGGTTCAGAATAATGGGAGTTGCACTTAAACTTGTCAAGATCATTGGCACAAAAAAGTGTTTTGTTTTTTTCATTTTATAAATTGTTAAACATTTGAACATCAAAACTGCTCCAGTGTTATTTGGTGTCTGAAGTTTCCATATACTGAGAATTGTGTAGAACCAGGGTGGTACAGAACAGTACAAGCTATTTTATCAATGTTAGAAAAATTAATTAGGGTTGAGACAATTCCAGGCTCACATCCTATGGCTTGTGTATCCTGTCTGGGCAAGGCAGGCGCTGCTATGGGCTAGTGGGTTGGGGCTGTCCGGCATGCCGCATGTGCACAAGAACTAACATAAATGTGATTGAAAGGATTACAAATAAGTACTCAATAGAATCTCTTACAAGGGGAGAAATATTAAAAATGCCATCATTATGGCAATAAATCATATATTAATTTAAATCCACTGAGTACCTTTGTGATAGCTACAGCATATAAGAATATAGAAAATCTGCCTCAAAAATTATGTTTGAATCAGAACCAACATGAGCCAGTAGCCTCAACTGTTTAAGAATTGAGATCTGCCTCAGTTCTCAAATGCTCTGAATCAGAATCCAGTAGAAACAATTGTGTGACATTTTTCTAAAAATTAATACACAGTGAGAGTTTGAAATTCCTAAATAAAATTCAGTATCAACAATAAAGGAATTAATTTAAGGCACCCCCCCCACACCTGGCGATTAAAACTTGTCAAAATTACTACTCAGTGCTCTGTGGTGACCTAAGTGGGAAGGAAATCCATAAAAGAGGGAATATATGTACACATAGTTGATTCAGTTTGTTGTACAGCAGAAACTAACACAACCTTCTTTATAAAGCAATGATACTCCAATAGAATGAATTAAATACATCAATAAAATTTTCAAAAATATCAAAGTTAAAAGAAACCTAACTTGATAAACCTCCCCACACCCCTTTCCTGTTCTCATAATTTCAGGGTCTCATTGAAAGGCATTGCAGGAGCTGGGTTGCATGCACAGACTCTGGAGCCCTTTTGCACAGGTTCAGATCCCACTTTGGCTTCCTGTTGGATGGTGTGTGTATGTGTTAGTTGCTCAGTCATGTCCACCTCTTTGTGACCCCATGGACTGCAGCCCACCAGGCTCCTCTGTCCGTAGGATTTTCCAGGCAAGAATACTGGGGTGGGTGGCTCTTTCCTGCTCCAAAGGATCTTAACTTGGGGTAATTTCCTTTCCTCTCTTCCTTTGTTGACTAGCTATATGGGGCAGATGGTAGTCACGCCTATCTCACTACACTGTGTAAGGATTACGTGAATGAAGGCATAAAGTCCAGAGCTTAGTTAAAACAGATCCTGGCAGGTGAGAAGCCATCAGATCAGATCAGTCACTCAGTCGTGTCCGACTCTTTGCGACCCCATGAATCGCAGCACGCCAGGCCTCCCTGTCCATCACCAACTCCCGGAGTTCACCCAGACTCACAACCATCGAGTCAGTGATGCCATCCAGCCATCTCATCCTCTGTCGCGGCCTTCTCCTCCTGCCCCCAATCCCTCCCAGCATCAGAGTCTTTTCCAATGAGTCAACTCTTTGCACGAGGTGGCCAAAGGACTGGAGTTTCAGCTTTAGCATCATTCCTTCCAAAGAAATCCCAGGGCTGATCTCCTTCAGAATGGACTGGTTGGATCTCCTTGCAGTCCAAGGGACTCTCAAGAGTCTTCTCCAACACCACAGTTTAAAAGCATCAATTCTTCGGTGCTCAGCCTTCTTCACAGTCCAACTCTCACATCCATCCATACATGACCACAGGAAAAACCATAGCCTTGACTAGACGAACCTTTGTTGGCAAAGTAATGTCTCTGCTTTTGAATATGCTATCTAGGTTGGTCATAACTTTCCTTCCAAGGAGTAAGCGTCTTTTAATTTCATGGCTGCAGTCACCATCTGCAGTGATTTTGGAGCCCCCAAAAATAAAGTCTGACACTGTTTCCACTGTTTTCCCATCTATTTCCCATGAAATGGTGGGACCGGATGCCATGATCTTTGTTTTCTGAATGTTGAGCTTTAAGCCAACTTTTTTCACTCTCTTCTTTCACTTTCATCAAGAGCCTTTTTAGTTCCTCTTCACTTTCTGCCAGAAGGGTGGTGTCATCTGCATATCTGAGGTTATTGATATTTCTCCCAGCAATCTTGATTCCAGCTTGTGTTTCTTCCAGCTCAGCATTTCTCATGATGTACTCTGCATATAAGTTAAATAAGCAGGGTGACAATATACAGCCTTGACAAACTCCTTTTCCTATTTGGAACCAGTCTGATGTTCCATGTGGTCTAATGCAAATTAAAAAAAAAAAAGTAGGTGGGCAGGGCTGTTGGCTGGGCTCTGAGGCTGCCTGGAACCCAGGGAACTGTCATTGCTCACACTCCCTGGTCATATGGGGCCACAGGCTATATGGATGGGTGGAAGTGGCTGTTGACTTGGCTCCTTGCCTGGGCAGGGCTGTAGACTTGGATTCATGGGTTCCTAAGTTCTCTGACCAGTCTTTCTGAGTGTACAGAAATGCAGAGGCTGCAGATTGGCCTCCCTGTCTAGGCAGAGTGCTAGATCAGGCTCCACAGTCACTATGGCCCATTGACTTGGGGACCAAGATCAAACAGGACTACCCACCTCTTCTCAACACCACCCCTGAGCTCCCTGGCCAGACAGGGCCGCCTGCTCGGCTCTGCAGCTGGGCAGAGCCACTGCTGGACCTCTGCTGTGAACAAGAATGCAGTCCACCAGGATCTGAGAGCTGGCTCTAAGCTCCGCTCTGTTCTCTCTCTCTCCCTGATCCCCTGTGGCTAGATTCTCCCAGTGACTCCCATGAGACCAGACCCAAGTGGGCTTTCGAGGAAGCATCCCACAACACTGGGGGAGCTAGGTGTCAACCCAGGACTCTCGTGTTGCCCTTGAGGACCCTTTAGCCCATGGAGGGCCCAGGGAGGCCCTCTGCCCTCAGCCCACGGCCCAGGGGAGAAGCCATGCAGTCAATGTAGATCTCTTCTTACCCTTCTCATGCATCCTTCTCTGTCTCTCTCATCCAAAAGGGTGCTTCAGACTCACCCCTGGGTTCTGGGATTTCCCCATCATTGCCTTGTCTGTGGAAAGATTCTCAGTGATCTTGTGAGGGCTTCCTGGGAACAACAATGTCCCCATCTTAATGATATCACCCGCTATCTGTAACACTATATTTATTTATCTTTCACTTTCAATTTACATCTATTGAGACCCATCTATGCTTTAAAAAGGTAGAACAAAGACAGATAAAATATATTTATCACCTGTGAAGAGTGATAAATGCACTCTGAGAAACTTTATAAAGTGTTTTAAAAAAAACTATAAAAAGATGAATGTTAACTTATAGTTCTTAGAGGTGATGAACTCAATATGAACAGCAACAATTCTATACTACTTTAAAAAATGAATCCATATTCTATGAAGTATTACTACCGTATTCTAGCAGGGAAAAAATAAAAGCCAAGGCTTACTGAGATTTACCTAAATTCTTTGATCACACGAGGCAGGATCTAGAACCCGACCATTAAATTCACAGCCCATGTTAATTTTCTCAGAACAAGTCTTTCCACATATTCTTTGATAATAATTTTGCAGTATTGAGCTACTTTCTGGAAAACAATATAGACAAGGCAGATAAACTGACTGCAGTTAAGCAGGAAGAATGGAGAAGGCAATGGCACCCCACTCCAGTACTCTTGCTTGGAAAATTCCATGGACGGAGGAGCCTGTTAGGCTGCAATCCATGGGGTCGCTAAGAGTCGGACACGACTGAGCGACTTCACTTTCACTTTCCACTTTCATGCATTGGAGAAGGAAATGGCAACCCACTCCAGTGTTCTTGCCTGGAGAATCCCAGGGACGGGGGAGCCTGGTGGGCTGCCGTCTATGGGGTCGCACAGAGTCAGACACGACTGAAGTGACTTAGTGTAAGCAGGAAGAAAAAAGATAGTGTTTCTCTCCAGCTTTTTTTTTTTTTTTTATCCTTTTTGGTCTATTCCTTTTTGGCTCTAGAGGGGCTCTAGAGTTTTTGAAAAATATTTAGTATTGCCTGTTCAGATGCTGCAGCCTGAAATGAAAGGTTTTCTGTCTTTACATAATATGATTTTCTTTGTTTTCTTTCATTATGTTCTTGTTTCTGTATACACTTCAAGGTGGTTCACTATCCTTACACGTGTATGTTTCCAGTGTCTTAAGGCATTCTCTGTTTTAACCTCAGAGATAGCTGGGTGAAGTACTATAGTTTATCTTGCAAGTAGATGTTGAAACGCCAACCACAAGGAGAAGCCCCCTGTACCTTCCTGGGTTCTGACTGAGGGCCTTGGCCTATTAATAGCCTCCAAAAGAAAAGAGAACAGCAGCTTCCACATAATATAGCCTTGCTGCTGCTGCTGCTAAGTCGCTTCAGTCGTGTCCGACTCTGTGCAACCCCATAGATGGCAGCCCACCAGGCTCCCCCATCCCTGGGATTCTCCAGGCAAGAACACTGGAGTGGGTTGCCATTTCCTTCTCCAGTGCATGAAAGTGAAAAGTGAAAGTGAAGTCACTCAGTCATGTCCGACCCTCAGTGACCCCATGGACTGCAGCCCACCAGGCTCCTCCGTCCATGGGATTTTCCAGGTAAGAGTACTGGAGTGTGGTGCCATTGTCTTATCAAAGCATAAAACCCAGGGATGACTGGTGTGTGTGATATTTTAAGTTTTTGATCGTTTGGGTTCCATCTAATGTTTTCATAGAAAATTACTTTATTGTTGATTTTTTAAAATGAGTCAAGCAATGACATATGACAAAATTATACACTTTCACTGCATTTTTATTCTACTTTTTAGAGAAACAATTATATTATAGTAGAAGTAATTATTCCAAGGGTCTTCCTTGGTGGCTCAGTAGTAAAGAATCCACCAGTCAGTGCAGAAGATGCAGGTTTGACCACTGGGACAGGAAGATCCCCTGGAGAAGGAAATGGCAACCCACTCCAGTATTCTTGCCTGGGAAATCCCATGGACAGCAGAGCCTGGTGGACTACAGTCCATGGGGTTGCAAAGAGTCAGACATGACTGAATGACTTAACAAATGAATTATTCCAAGTTATAAGGTACACAATTCCTATCTTAGTAAAAATTAACTATGTCAACTCTTATAGTCACTTTCATTATGACATTTTGAAGTAGTAAAAATATATTTTAGTTTTTAAAACTGGAAAATGATTCATAGCTGTTTGTGAATCAGGGAGTATTATTTCTTTTCCTGAAACCCAACAATAATTTGCTTCTGATTTTCAATAGCTCACTGATTTCTTGTGTGTGTGTGTGTGTGTGTTTCTGTGTATAAAATGACACCAAAGAAAGATCTCTATATGGTCTGTGTGCTGTGATTAAAAATGGCTTAGTAAATGGCAACTGTACTTATTCCATCATTCCCAACATTTGTTCTATAAAACATGGAAAGGTTATACAAGAGAGTTCCATCATCAAGTACATTTTGGAGATGTGTTATTATAAAGTTTGTGGGGAATATTTCTACTCAAAGATTTCTCAGAGTCTCTACTATATGATTTCGTACTTTGAAATCACACAGATAATGTAATATATGGTAAAATGCATTTGACCATGAAATAGTTTTCTTCTAAGAGCATTAATTCTGTATTCTATATTCTAGAATGAAATTTAGTTAACATTGGTTTTTGTAAAATGAAATACAAAAATATTTATATCTTTTTTATCTACCTAGTTTGTATCTGTTTATATCTACTTTTTATGAGTGTTACCCACATTATTCTTGTTAAAACTTAAGATGGTTATTTATAATAAATGGTTTATATGACCAAGAAAAGTACTGAAAATTATCTTTGATAAAAGCCTCAAAATAGTATTTATTTCTCTACTAAGATTTTTACTACTTATTTTTGAAATGCCATATAAAAATGTCATACATATAATACATATTTTCCTAAATTTTACTAAAGATATACTTATTTAGGACATTCAGAACAGAGTTTTAAAAAGCTTGTTTGATATCATTGGGAATTCATGGATTTTTAACGTATTGTAAAATATTTTACTAAATGTTTTGTGCATCAAAATGTTTTAATAGTCCTTATTACATTTTTTGGAAAACATGATTCCTAGTCTAAACCAAAACTATTAGTCATTGTCTTTTTACAGAACAATATTGTTATATACTGGAGAAGGCAATGGCACCCCACTCCAGTACTCTTGCTTGGAAAATCCCATGGATGGAGGAGCCTGGTAGGCTGCAGTCCATGGGGTTGCTAAGAGTCGGACACGACTGAGCAACTTCACTTTCACCTTTCACTTTCATGCATTGGAGAAGGAAATGGCAACCCACTCCGGTGTTCTTGCCTGGAGAATCCCAGGGATGGTGGAGCCTGGTGGGCTGCCATCTATGGGGTTGCACAGAATCCGACATGACTGAAGAGACTTAGCCGCAGCATTGTTATATATTTTTTAAAAATGGTGTGCTAATGAAAGTTATAGTAAGCTAATTGTCAACAATAATTTTTATCATTTCTGTTCTATAAATATTCTATTTAATAATTTGAGGATCAACAGCCTTGAGAAAAATATCAAAGCAATTGTTATGTAATAAGTTATCAATAACCTACTATGTGTTTAAGCACAATGATAGGGCCTAGAAAGAATACCAAGACTAGGAGAGCAAGGTTAATGATCTTTGTTCATATGAATTTGTACCTGTTCCAATGAATTCATCATAATTTATACACAAATTATTTTTCAGAGCTTTCATGGGCATCTATTTTAGCCTTGTTAAAATATTTTTATTATGATGAATTCAATTTATGTACAAGAGTAGTGAAAGTATTCAGATGGACTCTGTAGAGTTGTTTACATTCCTCTAAAATACATAAGCTGATGGTTTAATTTGCTTTGAAAAAATTTTAGTTGCTTTTTTTCCCAGGATAATTCATAGGAAGTATGTCATTCTATCAGGTTCTCTCTCCTTCTCTTAAGGTAGCTACCATGATGATTATTGCCTGAATTCAACATTTCATGAAAGTTTTGCCAAATAATGATAGTCCAGTTCTGTAATTCTTTATTCCTTGATAAGCTTAAATACACTGTAGAGAAATTTCTCTCATCACTTATTTGGTTACCCTGAGATACAACTAATTCGGAAACAAAAAGTCAGATATTTGTCTCTTTCCCTGTACAGTTTGCAAAATATTTTGTAACAAAGTGCAGTGAGCACAGCCCTTAGCACTGTAGCCATTGCTGTGTAGTCATTACTCCCGCACCCCTGTTACCAGGCAATAGGTCCTGTTCAGCCATTGGTTGGTGCCTCAGTGGGCCACGCCCACAAGCAACTGTCCGTGAGCAACCGTTAGTGGTCCTGCCGTCATTGGTCAGTGAGGTAGTGGGCCCTGCCCACTAGCAACCAACCGTCAAGAAACAATGGTTAGTGAGGAGATTCAGACAACAGTGGAGCAGTGGTTGTGAGGTGAAGAGTGAGGTAAGAGGTAGTTCTCGGCCTCCCTCAGGCCCTCCAGTTCATCCAGCCTTGAACCAGTGGGTGAGCTTGCGGGCCTAGAGAATAGGCTGAGGGCTGTGTCCTGCAGGGCTCCAGAGCCCTCACCAAGGTCGCCCAGGCCTCGAGGTGGCCATGAGCCCTTCCCCCATCCCAGTCTCTGCGACCTAATAGCAGCAGTCTGCCTGGGTCGCCTTCTGTGGGACCTGGTCTCCCCACACTTTGGGCGGCCTGAGGAGCCTGAGGGCCAGTTGGGTCCTGGATGCCTGGCTCCTTCAGAGATGATGGCTGGGCAGGTCTGGGGACCCAGCCCTGAGGGAGCCGCCAGCCAAGCTCTGCTTTCTGTTAGCCAGGATGGGGACCTCAGAGGATGATACTTTGTCTTGGGACCCAGTCCTTTCTTGTCAGGATGGAGAATAACATTCATAGGTAGAGATTACAGGAATACTGTTACCTGACTGTAACCTGACTTCCAGAACAAAGACTCTTGACACCAAGAGATTTGCAACAGCTCACCACGCCCCTCCCTCAGCTTTCCTAGAAAAGGGCTTTGCTGAGAGCTTTCAGAGTCGGACAGGACTGAAGTGACTTAGCAGCTGCAGCAGCAACAGGGCACGAATCGTCCATCTCCTGGCACAACCCTGTAATAAACCATTATTTGTTCCAAACTCCACTGTTTTAGTGTTTTTTAGCCTCACTGTAAGTTGAGCACATGGACTTAGATTTTGGTAACAATTTTAGATTAATTTCTCAAAATTTCAAAGATGACCAGTGAAGTTTTTATATGTGTTTTTTGTTTGATATCATTGTGAATGAATAGATTTTCACATATTTAACATACCTTAATTTGTTATTGTTTTATTAATGTTCAAACTGTCCCATCCTTGGTCAGTGGAAACTGCTTCAGTTTGTCAGAATCCTTCGACTTCGCCATAATCTTTAATAGCTTCCTCAACTTCTGGTATTATAGGATGGCTAAGCTTCTCTAGTATATTTCCACCCCAGACCTGAATTCAATTATTTCTCAGGGAACTCGGGCTTCTTTTAGGGAGAAATGGTATTTTGCAATCACAGTTGTGTTCCAGGGACACATACTGCTAATGGGGGGGTGGCCATTTGTTTCCTGGCCTTTTAGTGGACAGAACTAAGAAAATTTATCAAGAGGACATATATTGTATTTCATAGCAACAATGCCAGTTTAAATTTAGAATTACATTCTTTTAGCCTAAGCTGTTTGATTTTTATACTTCTTTTTCTCTTTTCATGAAATTCTAAATTCCTAATGGTATTAACATATTTATTTCCTCGAACCTATAGTAATGTTGATAATACAGAAGTTTGAGAAGATGAGTAATATCAATATTATGGATAACAAAATGATTACTGTAAATCATTTAACATATCTTTGCAGTTCTTTTCATTCTACTTAGTTAAATCTTAATAAGGTTACAATCAAATTACTCTGCTTTAAAATCACTAGAAATACCCTGTTTAATTAAGCCATCAAATGTATATATAAGTTCATTTGTTTCATTTGAGAAAAATTTTATGTGTATGTTACGTGATTCCAAATTCAAATCTATGACTTAAAGTATATTCAGAGAAGTCTGGCTCCTGTGCATGCCCCTCATTTACAGGTAACCATTTTATATAGTTATATCATTCCTTGTTTATTTAATGTTTCAATTCTCTTTTAGAAACATACAAACATATATGTATAGTATAATTACATATGCATGTGTCTGCATTATATTCCCTTCCCTTCTATGATAAACAGTAGCATGTGCATAGCTGCTAATGCTGCTGCTAAGTCATGTCAGTCGTGTCCGACTTGTGCAACCCCAGAGACGGCAGCCCACCAGGCTCTGCCATCCCTGGGATTCTCCAGGCAAGAGCACTGGAGTGGGTTGCCATTTCCTTCTCCAATGCATGAAAGTGAAAAGTGAAAGTGAGGTTGCTCAGTCGTGTCCGACTCTTTGCGACCCCATATTCTGCAGCCTACCAGGCTCCTCTGTCCATGGGATTTTCTAAGCAAGAGTACTGGAGTGGGTTGATGTGCATGGCAATCACATTCAAAAACCTGCAAGCCCATCATCTATGTGTGTGTGTGAGTACTCAGTCACTTAGTTGCCTCCAACTCTTTATAATGCCATGGAGGTAGACACCTCTGTCCATGGGATTCTCCAGGCAAGAATACTGGAGTAGGTAACCATTTCCTCCCCCAGGGGATCTTCCTGACCCAGAGATCAAACCCACATTTTCTGCATTGGCAGGCAAATTCTTTACCACTGAGCAACTAGGGAAGCTCTCTCATCACTTAGGAGCTGGTTAAAACACAGATTATAGGGTCCTGTCTCCAGAGTTTCTGATTCACTAGGTTTAGGAGAGCACCCAAATGTTTCTCATTTCTAACAAGTTTCCTGGTGATGATGATGCAACCACTTCTCCTCTGGAGACCACACTTTGAGCACCAGTGCTGTGTAGGGTATTCTTTACCTTGGTTTCCCACTTAAGATGATATTCTGAAAATGACTCCAGCAGTGCAAAGATGACACTGTTTCTTCTCATAGCTGTGTAATATTCCCCACAGTTTACTCCACTAGTCCCTAATGTGCACATCTGAGCTCTTTCCAGTCCTTTGGTACAACACATGGTGCTGCAATGAATTGTCACGTTTATACTTCTTTTCACAGTCTTTTCAGTGTGGCTCTATTGAGATAGATTCCTAGAAATTGAAATTCTGGGACATATGGTAAATGCATATGTAAATCTTGCAACTTCCTATTAGTTGGAGATTCAAAATATTGCACCTATGATATACATTTTTAAAAGCCTATTCTTAATTTTATTTTTCCTTAATGATGTACATTCAAAAACTTAAGACAATGAGATTCTATACCAAGTGACAAAGTACCTTTTCCTATACTTTATGTGAAAAAAACTGAAGACACTAATTTGGAATTGAAAAATTCTTTAAGAACAAAAACCATGGATAAATGACAAGATCCTAATGTACAGCACAGAGAACTGCATTTAATATCCTGTGTTAAGCCATAATGGAAAAGAATATATATGTATATGTATTTGAATCACTTTGCTCTATAGCAAAAATTAATATAGCATTGCAAATCAACTTCAATAAAACAAATTTAAAACAACAAATGTTATCAACAGGTAACATTTTCAAATATCTTCCAACTGGATATTTTTATTTTTTTAATTTAGAGTTAATTTATATTTAAAATTAAAGACGATATACTGATTAGAACATAGACGAAGATGTCAGATTTTATTTCTTGAATCCCAGATGTTGACATTGAACAATTAAAATAATTTTTTCAAGCCTCAGCTTCTCTTTCTATGAAATAGAGATGAAAAAAATAGTGCCTACTTCCTGGAGTTTGTCGTTTTGGGTGATAAAATTAGTTAATCGTATAAATTTAGCCTGTCAGTTCTCAGTCTTTCCAGAACAACATCCCCTTTCTTAATATATTATTATGCCCTACTTATTCTCTGAAAAAATAACTTATGCATAATGTAACCTAACTACATACATAATGTTTAAGTGAATATAATTCTTTAACTCTAAAGGAAAAGATAAAGGGAAACACAGTTTATAATAAAGTAATGTGTATTTGAAATGTAAATGGCCATGAATGATGACTCTAAATGACATAGTAAGCAATCAGATGCTTACTGTTACATCATCTTGCATATGGCAGATAGCGTAAACACAGGTGTGCTGGATCTGCAACTCTAATGTGAAGAGCAGCATTGCTATCAGTCACATAATTGGTTAAAATGGTAAACAACTTATGTAAAGTCCTGACCAAAGTAGTCTTTCCTTGATTAACATGATAGCTGAATTTCTGGAAAACTTAGTGCATTAAGCAGTAAAACTGTACAACAAATATTGTATGTTTTCATGTAATATTTTAGGCTAAGTTAGGCTGAGATAATTATGAAATGATATTTCATCTCCAAGACTATTCAGTGATTCTTTATTGGGTAAGATTGATCTAAGATTTATTTACCTGTGTCCTTTGGCTAGATGCCAAAGGCACCCATCAATCATTAGGACAACTGAAAAATGGACTCATAAATTTCTAAAATGCCCCCTAGTAGGCAGTACCTACACTATTGATGACACTGGTTTATCCCAATGCCTGGTTTATAAGTATTTGATAGAGATCTTGTCCATATGATGATGATGATTTTTATTAATATCCCAGAAGATAGTAATTGGATCATATTTATTCCTCACATTATTCACATATGTGATTTTAGAATTTTCTAGTAGCTGCATTAACGAAGTAAAATGAAACATGTGAAATTCATTTAAATTTTATTTAATCCACTACATCTAAAACATTATCTCAGAGTGTAATCAATATAAAAATGTTTAATGAGATGTTAAACACTCAAGATATTACCACATTCCTTCTCTCCCTAGGTTTAGTTCTGTGTGTATTTATAAATGCAACAAATCTCAATTCCAATCAGTCCTATTTAATTCCTCAACAACCCTGATTGACGGTGGCTACAACAGTGGTAGGCAGTCCAGTCACACTTAAACCACAATTCTTGGGTTTAAATCCCTGGTCTGCCTCTTACTAGGGGCTTCACTCTTGGCTCAAACAGTAAAGAACCTGCCTGTAATGTGAAAGACCTGGGTTCAATCCCTACCTAGGTTGGGAAGATCCTCTGGAGAAGGAAATGGCAACCCACTGCAGTGTTCTTGCCTGGAGAATCCCATGGACAGAGGAGCTTGGTGGGCTACAGTCCATGGGGTTGCAAAGAGTCAGACATAACTGAAGCAACTGAGCACCTACTATAGGGTGTGTGTGTGTGTGTATATCAGTCTATCCAGAGAAGGAAATGGCAACCCACTGCAGTATTCTTGCCTGGAGATCCCATGGACAGAGGAGCCTGGTGGGCTACAGTCCATGGGATCGCAAAGAGTCGGACATGACTGAAGCAACTGAGCACCTACTATAGGGTTTGTGTGTGTGTGTATGTATTTATGTATGTATCTATATCTATATATCTATCTATCTATCTAGAGAAGGAAATGGCAACCCACTTCAGTATTCTTGCCTGGAGAATCCCATGGACAGAGGAGCCTGGTGGGTTGCTGTCTATGGGGTCACACAGAGTTGGATGCGACTAAAGCAACTTAGCAGCAACAGCAGCATATGTATCTCCAGAGTTTATGAAAAAGTAATAGAAAAATGTGAAAAGCTAGGATAGGAACAAAAAATTTTCATCAGTATATACCATAACACATATGAAATATAATATCTTTCTCCACCTCACCCCCATATATACATGCACCTCAGGAAGAAACAGTTTCTCATAATATTCCTTTCCATTGGGATTATTAGCATGTACTCTTGCCAACTTCGTGGATGAACAGAAGCATAGAATATACTAGTCTTTTAGCCACTCCTTTACTGAGTCTTAGAGCTTTGATTTGATTTTGATCCCTCACCACATATCATGTGTTAAGGGAGGTATAGATTTGAATCTTGAGGTTACCTGCTGACTTCAAAGTAAGCAGAAATGTATACAGGTGAGATGGTTCACATAATTATTTCATTGTTGGCCTCCTTGCCAAATCACACATTAGAAGCATGTGAATATTCTAGTAGTTGAATGTGGATGCACAATTACTGACAGGTCATCTGTAGCAGGTGATCTGGGCCTATTACCCTGCCCATGACAAAGTTTTTCATGTCAAAGAGAAAAATTACAGGAGATGGCCATGGGGTGAGATGTCCCTGTAGAGATTTTTTAAAACTTCCTTTTATTCTACATACAACAGAACAGACATTCTATTTTCAACCTGATGGTGCCATTTTTCTATTTTTTCAGCAATGGTGATAGGAACTGTAGGTAAACTAGATAATAGACTCTTAAAGTTTCTGTGTGCAAATTGAAAGAGTGCATTATATCTTCTGCCTTTCCAGAGGTCTGGCAGCCTCACCAGTATGGTATATAAATACAACACCAGCAGAAGTTATAACAATAGTTTCTGTCAGCCTGTCTGAGATGGTTAGAGAATAGCGGGAGGGAATAGCACAGTAACCCAGAAATGTCCAGTTTCTTCTGGCCCCTTTTATTGTGATAAATCTCTCGTGAACTTTGCAGAGCAGTATTGTTTGCATCTGGTATATCTCTGTCTAGAATGTGGCTATGTGCATCTCTTCCTTCTCACTAAACTATGTGGCATAAAGCCAATTCAGTTCTGTGCAGGGGGAGGGAAAAAAAAAAAAAACACTATGCAGGAAGGGAGTAGAGATAATAGATTTGAATAAGATGAACTAACTCTTTGCTATACCTTCACCATACTATACCTTCACCATACAAGATGTGAATAGTGCAAGATTGTACATTTAAAAATCTAAGGCAAATTTTCTTGTTCTACAAGAAGATTAATTGTCACAGATGCTGGTTTATTGCAAAATATGTCAGATAACTTACTGCTAACTGAGAAAATCGGGGCTGTGCGTTCAACATAAAATTGTGTTGTTCCTTAATAAAAGAACAAAAAGGAAGTAATTACCATAAATGTTGGCAAAATATTACATTAAGTATTTCTAAGTCTATGTTTGAAAGAAATTAGTGAGGAATATAAGAGAAGAATAAAAGCTTTTAAAGATACTATATCAATCTTTTGTGAAATTCATTCAAAGATATTTCTGTGATCTTAGAATTTGATATCTTGCTCTTTCAGTTCAGTTCACTTCAGTCACTCAGTCATGTCCGACTCTTTGCGACCCCATGAATCGCAGCACGCCAGGCCTCCCTGTCCATCACCAACTCCCGGAGTTCACTCAGACTCACGTCCATTGAGTCAGTGATGCCATCCAGCCATCTCATCTCTGTCGTCCCCTTCTCTACCTTGTTCTTACTGGTGTGAAATCCCTGCACCTGCTTTTAGGTCACATATCCTGCATATTTTCTCCTCTGACTTTCTCATTCCTCACACCCAAAATAGTCTCTTCCGATCACCGTCTACCTGATTCTTACACGTCCATCCCCAAAGTCTATTTGAGTCTCATCTTACCCATCAAGTCATTCCAAACTCTCATTGCTCTTGATTTGCTTCCTATAGTGATGTTTAGACTACTTTAATGAGTATCTACTGTATGCCCAAGATCATACAGTAAGTGAAAGATAAAGCCAGGACTTTATTTCAAACCCCAAGCTTACTTGGGATTTGTCCTCAATGGAAATTGCATATATATGTCCCCATGTAAGGTGCTGGTCAGCTGTTCCAGAATTTCCAGGTTTAATTGGGCAGGCTTCTCATCTGTAAGTCCCTTATTGTTTATCTTTATTTTGTTACATTAAATTATAATAGAATATTTCTAGCAGTCCCAGTGGACATGCCTGAAGACAAGGACTGGGTCTCACTTTTTCAACTTTGTATAGTCAGCAGTAGGAAACTGCAGCCCTTAGCTAAGTGTTCAATAAACATTTGGTGAAAAATACACTACTTACAACATAACCACAGTTTCTCCTTTTTTCATATAACTGATATACATGCATTGGGCATCAGAATTCACCTTGAGAAGAAAAAAATATGCCCAAACCAAAAACAAATAAAAATCACCAGGTGACACTGAAAATCTTGGATTCTCAGTATTTCCAAATGTTAGAAAATAGCCCACTATTTCAAGCAATAGTCTATATAACAAATTCAATTTACTCATAATTTAAATGATTCCTTAATGCTTGTTAAACCAAAATCTGAAATCATGAAAGCAATGCCTATATAAGTAATTCTGGTTCATTTTGTTGATTCACAGCCACCTCCTAGTATTAAACTTCACAGATATATATTAAATGCTTACTGCATACATTTGTTTTATATTCATGTAATGCCTTAACTGTGTCTCATTCTCTAAAAACCATGATACTTTATTGTGCTGGATGAATACTTTGTAAAAAACAAAAAAGCTTCTTATCAAGTTAGGTAGTGTATTTACTTAAATTTTTTGTCACATAATTTTAGATTAAAATATTCAAGTATTGAGCACCAAGTACATCTGTCAGCATTTCATTACTGTTTTTCTTCTCTTATAAAATAGATTGGTATTCACTGAGAGGAAATATTAATGACAAATAATAGATTCATGGCATAATAATTCTGACATTAGAATGATAATGAACATACAAAATTATGAAGATGAATAGACCTCTATGTTAGTATTTTTATATTTTTCCCATTAAGAATCTAAGCCTATATCGTTACATCCTCCCAAGATATTCCTCCTATTCAATATCATTTTTTACTTCATGCATTCCTTAATGTGGTTGTTTCTGATGTGTAACAGTATGGTATCCTCTAATTGTGTAAGAAGCTGCATGCTGCATTTTTATATTGTTTTACCCTATTCACTGATTGAAAACATTCATACTGGTATTTGTGTTCTAAAATTGAAATTTTCTTTAATTTTTCTTCACTTATAACTGTACTTTTACATATTTGATTTTTTAATTAAAGTATGTATTGGGCAACCTGTGTATATTTAAAGCTATAACTCTATTGTAATTTGATTTTTTTTAAACAAACATTCCAGAATTCTTACATCTGACAACAGTTTTTTGAATACTTTCAGTGGGAAGAAGTCTTTGTCCTTTGAAAGTATATTTGAATTTTTTGAAATAGCCAGAAATTATTCAATGTCAAATCTGTTCAATAATTTTGGCAATGACACTGGGTAATGTTATTTTAGAAAAAAACAAAACTGAACCCTAAAGATAAGTATTCTTCTGGAGCTCATAAACTCGTTCTAAGGAAACCCATCCATAGGAGTTTTAAGGAGAAATACATCACTGAAACAAAGTTTCTGGTGGGGTGACTTAAGCACTAGGAGAGGCATCTTATCCAGACTCCGGCACTGGGGGAGTCAGGGAAGGTTTCTCTGATAAAGTAACTGTTGAATTCATCACAGTGAACAGCCATTAGAAACATACAGGAGGATAAGAGAGGCAAGAGAATATGTAAAATATAGTTCTTTAAGGCTGTAATATAAGGTTCAGTTCAGTTCAGTCACTCAGCTGTGTCTGACTCTTTGCAGCCCCATGGACTGCAGCACGCCAGGCCTCCCTGTCCATCACCAATTCCCAGAGCTTGCTCAAACTCACGCCCATCAAGTCAGTGATGCCTTCCAACCATCTCATCCTCTGTCATCCCCTTCTCCTCCCGCCTTCAATCCCTCCCAGCATCAGGGTCTTTTCCATGAGTCACTTCTTTGCATCAGGTGGCCAAAGTATTGGAGCTTCAGCATCAGTCCTTCCATGAATATTCAGGAACAGAAGGCTAGCAGGAGACTATATTGAAGAAAGAAAGATCAATATGAAAAAGAATTTGTGAATGCCATGGTATGAAGTTTAGACCTTTTTCTCTGTCTGAAATGAAAGCTTGTTGAAATTTTGGCTTGTCCACAAGTTCTGAAGTTTCATTGTAATGTACCCTGCTAGGGGTTTATATTCATTCAGTGGGCTATTCAGCCTTATTCAATAAGGTACTTAGAAATTGTATTGAATTATTTTATTGATGACGGCTGAAAGGCAATTATCCATGATTTCTCAGAGCCTAGACCTGCCCAAGGGCGTTTCTGATCAGTAAAGAGTCTTAGAAACTAGTAACTGTGTATCTTTCTAGAGAGATTTAGAGACATGCTTCTCCAAATATGTACCAGGGGAGAAGGCAATGGCAGCCCACTCCAGTACTCTTGCCTGGAAAATCCCATGGAAGGAGGAGCTTGGTAGGCTGCAGTCCACCGGGTCACGGAAAGACGGACACGACTGAGCGACTTCACTTTCACTTTTCACTTTCATGCATTGGAGAAGGAAATGGCAACCCACTCCACTGTTCTTGCCTGGACAGTGCCAGAGACGGGGAAGCCTGGTAGGCTACCATCTATGGGGTCGCACAGAATCGGACATGACTGAAGCGACTTAGCAGCAGCAGCAGCAGTAAAGATAAAGACTTCTACTTCTTCCTGGAGGTATCCGCTTCTGTTCCAGGATAATACATAATCTCTGTCTTTCTGGAGGGGAGTAAGAGCAGATGGGTCAGAGTTCTAAAATTTAGGATCCCTTTTCAGTGATGCACCATAATGCACACAGATAAACTCCTGTCCTCACTGTGTTACCCTGTCGAGACAGGCATTGGGAGCCAACACAGGATGCTGTTCCAGCCACTGTTTTGCTATGAGTAATAAATGGTTTGTATCTCTGAAACAGGGGTACTGTGTCTTCTGTAACATGTATTTATAAATCTTTGGTAGGCTAACTTATTAGCTTACGGTAGACTGAAATCTCAAACCCTTCACAATTCTTAATAGCAATTCCTTTTAGTCCATTTTCCTTTATTTTTTTATTTTATGGATTATACTTCCTTGGCCAGTTCTCTAATATTTTATTGTGTAATTCCCATATCAGATCATCTCAAATTTATTTTTCAATATTCTATTGAGTTTTTAATTTCCACAGTCATGTTCTTAATTTCCAAAAGCTCTTTGTTTTCTAAATGTACCTTATTTTAGTAAACATCCCATATACGTTTCCATGGATGAAATATCTTCTATCTATGAGAAAATTAAAATATTTTAAAGCGTTCTTCTTCCTCCACAGTGACTGTTTGATTTTGTGTTTTGGGTTATTTGTTTTGATCTCCATTTTTTATGCTAAAAGCCTCTTTAGATTTCTAGTCATCTTTGGCTGATTTTTCATATTTAAAAGTTGGAGACAAAAATGCTAAATGAAAATTCTACTCATTTAGGTAGGCTGTGTTGACTTTGAACTAGACTCTTGGTAGATGTGGCTGCTTTTTTTTGCTATTTGATGTTAAGTAATTTTGGTGTTTCTTCTTGATAAAGTCAGAATCCCTAGAAAATTCCTCTATTATTATTCTGGCTGGAGGGATAAGGTCAGATTGCCAGTTTTCAGGGAGTAGAGGAAAGGACAGAGCGAGGTAGTCTGAGTGCTCTGTATGTATTGATACATATTTCCTTAATTCCTGTTTGGTGAGTAGTAACTCTGTCTCCTGTGTCAGGTCAGATCCCTGGAGAGTCTGTGTTTTCCTCTTCAGAGAACGAATCTCCAGACTGGGGCCCTAATGCAGGACAAACTAGGACTGCTTCACAGTTTTCCCAACTGTCAGCTTAGGTTTTAACATCCCTTGGGCTATTAAATGTCACCACTCATCCTTTGCTTTTAGGCTCCAAAATTATTTTGCTACTCTCCCCCATCTCAAGCTTCCTATTTTTTGTAGCTTTATGATGTAAATATGTTTTTAATGATATTTTAAGGGGTATCAAGAGGAAAATTATTAAATGCATGCATGGAAATTGCCATCTTTTCCTGAAAAAAAGCCTTATTTCTTTACTTGGATTTTTTACATTTAACTTTTTAACCTGTTTGAAGTTGCAAAATAGGAATCTAGCATTAGTTTTTTGTTTTTTGTTTTCTCTCAAATAGCCAGATTTTTAGAACCATTTTTAACTGTTTAAGTCCTTTAGCTTATGATGGCTTGTAATTACTAAAGGATAAGGTCTAGTTCAAGACTGCTTCTTGTGTTTCATTCATCAAATCATTCAATTTTAATACCAGTACAATATTATTTTAATGATAATACTTCTAGGGAAAAGCTTAATATCTTGAAAGTCAAGTCTAAAGGGAAGTGCTGCAATTGTTTTTATTTGCCTCTCAAAAACAAAAAGAGTGAATCTCAGTCAGAAAGAGAAAAACAATTATCCTATATTAATGCATATAAATGGATTGAGAAAGATGGTACTGATGATCCAAATCCTGAAAGATGATGCTGTGAAAGTGCTGCACTCAATATGCCAGCAAATCTGGAAAACTCAGAAGTGGCCACAGGACTGGAAAAGGTCAGTTTTCATTCCAATCCCAAAGAAAGGCAATGCCAAAGAATGCTCAAACTACCACACAGTTGCACTCATCTCGCACGCTAGTAAAGTAATGCTTAAAATTCTCCAAGCCAGGCTTCAGCAATATGTGAACCGTGAACTTCCTGATGTTCAAGCTGGATTTAGAAAAGGCAGAGGAACCAGAGATCAAATTGTGAACCTCTGCTGGATCATGGAAAAAGCAAGAGAGTTCCAGAAAAACATCTATTTCTGCTTTCTTGACTATGCCAAAGCCTTTGACTGTGTGGATCACAAAAAACTGTGGAAAATTCTGAAAGAGATGGGAATACCAGACCACCTGACCTGCCTCTTGAGAAATTTGTACGCAGGTCAGGAAGCAACAGTTAGAACTGGACATGGAACAACAGACTGGTTCCAAATAGGAAAAGGAGTACGTCAAGGCTGTATATTGTCACCCTGCTTATTTAACTTATATGCAGAGTACATCATGAGAAATGCTGGACTGGAAGAAACACAAGCTGGAATCAAGATTGCCAGGAGAAATATTGATAACCTCAGATATGCAGATGACACCACCCGTAGGGCAGAAAGTGAAGAGGAACTAAAAAGCCTCTTGATGAAAGTGAAAGTTGAGTGAAAAAGTTGGCTTAAAGCTCAACATTCAGAAAACGAAGATCATGGCATCCGGTCCCATCACTTCATGGGAAATGGATGGGGAAACAGTGTCAGACTTTAGTTTTGGGGGCTCCAAAATCACTGCAGATGGTGACTGCAGCCATGAAATTAAAAGACACTTACTCCTTGGAAGGAAAGTTATGACCAACCTAGATAGCATATTCAAAAGCAGAGACATTACTTTGCCAACAAAGGTCCGTCTAGTCAAGGCTATGGTTTTTCCTGTGGTCATGTATGGATGTGAGAGTTGGACTGTGAAGAAGGCTGAGCGCCGAAGAATCGATGCTTTTGAACTGTGGTGTTGGAGAAGACTCTTGAGAGTCCCTTGGACTGCAAGGAGATCCAACCAGTCCATTCTGAAGGAGATCAGCCCTGGGATTTCTTTGGAAGGAATGATGCTAAAGCTGAAACTCCAGTACTTTGGCCACTTCATGCGAAGAGTTGACTCATTGGAAAAGACTCTGATGCTGGGAGGGATTGGGGGCAGGAGGAGAAGGGGATGACAGAGAATGAGATGGCTGGATGGCATCACCGAGTTGATGGACGTGAGTCTGAGTGAACTCCAGGAGTTGGTGATGGACAGGGATGCCTGGCGTGCTGCGATTCATGGGGTTGCAAAGAGTCGGACACTACTGAGCGACTGATCTGATCTGAATGGAGACAGACGTGGAAAACAGATTTTTAGACTCAGGCGGTGGAGAGGAAGGAGAGCATGGGATGAATGGAGAGAGTAGCATGGAAACATATACACTGCCATATGTGAAATACTTAGACAATGGTACTTTGCTGTATGAATAAAGGAATTCAAACTGGGGTTCTGTACCAACATAGAGGAGTGTGAGGTGGGAGGGAGGTTCAAGAGGAAGGGGATGTATGTATACCTATGGTTGATTCATGTTGATGTATGGCAGAAACCAACAGAATATTGTAAAGCAATCATCCTTCAATTAAAATAAACATACAAACAAACAAAAAAGATACTCAATAGTGTTTAAATGTTAACAAGAGAGGACCAAACATGAAAGAAAGACCTGGTAATGATGAGAGAATAAGAATTAAAATTTGTAAGATTTATTCATTTGCAAATAAAATTGTTAATTCACTCAAATTATCATATGAAAATAAATATATTTTGCAAAACTACCAAACATTATTTTAAAGTTATAGAATGATTTACTCATTTAAAACTTTAAGATACATATTTTAAGCTAAAAAAGTTTGCTAGGTAAGTGAAATGAATAGAAAAATACCATTTTTCTTTTTCACTGTATAGGTGTAACAGAGTTTTATATATAATGAATGCTGTTCCAGGTCCTATAATGGATGTTTTACATGCAATTTTTACATCTATTCTTTATACTAACTCTGAAGGTATGTATTATGCAAATTTTCTGGGATATAGAAACTGTGGCTCAGAGAAGTTAAGTAACTTGCGTAAATTCACATGGGCAAGAAATATTGTTACTGAATGTCAAGTGCGTGTTATTCTAATCTCCCAAGTATAAGAAAAAATGTTGAAAAATGATTTGATTTTTTATAATATATAATATAATGCTATCTAATTCACATAATCTAATTGAGACCATGAGTTTCTTTAGCCTTAGTGGAAAGTGGCATTTAGAACACCAGAGAGAGAAAATACTTAGCATATTTCACTAATTAAGTCAGATTTAATAGATTATGTTCAAGTAAGAGTATTTGAGAACTGAGAACATTAAATCTATTAGTGCATTTCTAAGTCTATTTGAGGCTTCCTTTTCTGGTTCCCAAACTTTTAAGTATTAAGAACAAATTTAAAATCATATATGTCCATGTGCTAATTACACTGAGACTCAGCTAATAATATCAAACACAGATTTGATAGCCCTAATTTTAACTTGAGAATCAATCAAAATCTGCCATGCCTTAATTTGGTAGGTGACACATGGTTTGATCTTATAAAACCTAGAAAATAAGATAGCCACTGAGTAAATGTCAGACGTGTTTTTTAAAATTGCTTATAGATTTTCCAACCAAAATCAGATCAGTCTGATATTTATATGATTAACTATATAATGTAGCTCATTTGTAGTAGTCACGTCCTAGCCTTTTAAAAATTTTATCAATAGAAACAGTTGAAAAAAAGTGTTGTTCAATTAAAAAAAAAAGTACTATTCCCATCTGATATGTATGTCATTTAGTTGTATCTAAATTGAATGGCAAAAGGAAAAGATTAGGTTGTTATTGCTGGGTTTTTTTTTTTTTTGGTTTTATTTTATTTTTAAACTTTACATAATTGTATTAGTTTTGCCAAATATCAAAATGAATCCACCACAGGTATACATGTGTTCCCCATCCTGAACCCTCCTCCCTCCTCCCTCCCCATACTGTTATTGCTGTTATTAGGTTGTATGGCTTCTAGATTAATATAAAATATTTTTTACAAATAAGATATATTACTATAATATATTATTTCCTTAAGCATAATAAGCACTGTTTTATAATTTAATAAATGAGAATTTACTCATTCAGTGTTACAATCAACACATTTATGTTGATCTAAGTACATGCAAAACACTGTGAGTTTTATAAAATAAATCGGAAATCCTTCACTGAGGAACCACACATTTTAGCAAAGCACAAGGTATACATACAATGATAATGCATCCTGGAGAGCCCCCATATACTGATACAATTTTGTGTGTGTTTAGACAAAGATCGGAGAAGGCAATGGCACCC
Organism: Bos grunniens; assembly: GCF_055505025.1. Taxonomy (NCBI): domain Eukaryota; kingdom Metazoa; phylum Chordata; class Mammalia; order Artiodactyla; family Bovidae; genus Bos; species Bos grunniens. The sequence continues at coordinate 14,452,452 of NC_141191.1, forward strand.
CACTCCAGTACTCTTGCCTGGAAAATCCCATGGATGGAGGAGCCTGAAAGGCTGCAGTCCATGGGGTCACTGAGGGTTGGACACAATTGAGTGACTTCACTTTCACTTTTCACTTTCATGCATTGGAGAAGGAAATGGCAACCCACTCCAGTGTTCTTGCCTGGAGAATCCCAGGGACAGGGGAGCCTGATGGGCTGCCACCTGTGGGGTCACACAGACTCGGACATGACTGATGCGACTTAGCAGCAGCAGCAGCAGCAGAAAAAGGATAAATTATTTCTAGTTGAAAAATTCAAAATATTATTTATGGCATTTGGTCTAGGCCACAGAAGATAGTCAGCTATAGACACTGGCTGAACAATGAAAGGAGAGTGACAAATAGCAAATCAACCTGTGCTTCCACATTTAGCAAAAGTCATGATGGCTATTCCGCCCTCTCTGGTCCTTCCTATGAAGAAAAGTGAAAGAAAGAAGCAAGCCCAAGAGGGTGTTATTTTTCATCTGTGTCTGTGTAGTCTGAGCAGTCACTGCCGTGTCCACCTCTCACCATTGGCAAGAATGGAAAAGCCAAGGTTCTGGAGATGACTACTCACATTCCATTAGCCCAAATGTGAATACATGGCCACACTATCTCCAGGAGAGGCTGGAACATTAATCTTTAGCTAGATTGCCAGGTTCCCAGAAAGAAGAGAAAGTAGATTTGGAGAAATTTGAGGGGATGGGAAACAAGGAGTCTGCCACAATAGATTTTTGTTGCTTTGTTTTTATGTATTTTACTATATAATAGTTTTTATACCTTTATATTTTAATATGCTCTAAATCTTATAAGCTTTAGAATATACATGGTGCATTTTTAAGAGACTTCTAGTATAACTTGTACATGTGGCTAATTCAACGCCCAAAATTAAGTTGTAAGGCTGAAGCTATGCAGGCACCAAAGTAAAAATGTGACTCACACTCTGTTTATGTGTTTAACAAGATAAAATTTGTGATCCTCATAGTATTTATTGACTGTTCCTAAGCAACAGTTTTCAGGCTACAAAATGGGCCTTTCTGAGAAGAGCATAAAGATTATAAAAGCCTTGTCCTGGATTATGAGTTGTAGACCACCCAGATAAAAGTATGAATTCTCCATATATTATGATTATTTAAATTACTTTTGAACAAATAATCTATGTCAGAATCACAACTTAAGAGTCTGCTGCTTCTTTGCTCAGATTATATCCATTTTGTGATAGTGGCAAAAAAGAACCCCTATGAGACATGTTTAAAGAAAAAAAAAAAAAGCAGCACAGAGAAATACTTTTAAAAATCTGTATTAAGAAACAAATAATGCTATTTTAAGGGGTCCCTGCTAAAGGAGGTTCCTTTTCATGCAGAAGTAAGCATTTTTAAGAAAAGATTATGTTTTATGAAGTTTAATACAATAAGTATTCATTGTATGCCTACATGATGCAAGCAACTGGGTGGTTTTAATGTAAAATGTTCTAATTTAATGTTTTCATTACATGGACTTGATTTTCTAAGGGTAGCTGATTAAAAGGAACTATTTGCTCAATCTTCCTTACTAAACCTATGTATATAAAATGCAATAAAATAATACTCCTGCAGTCCACTGTATTATATATCAACAAAGTAAAGAGACAAATGAACATTATTATGAATAAACTTTACACCGAAAATGATTGTTCCAATGTTTTTAACTCCCTGGGCACCAGAGTGTGTTCTGTAACTTCAGGGAGCATGTAAGATTAATGGCATATGGCCAGATTGTATTTTATTTATATATCAATCTGTAACTTACATAAAAACCTCAAGGCAGAAGGGGTCTAAAATTACATTGGAAAGGAAAAAGAATTAGTTCAAGGAAAAAAAAAAAAAAAACCTCTCTGCATATATTTTGTTTATTAGGCACAGAATTAGTTATCAGGCTTCCCTTGCTGGATCCTCCAATTTGCTGTAATTATAATCTGAGGATGGAAACCCAACAGCAGTGACAACTGAGAATTAATTGAGTAGTTTGTAGGAGTGAGGCCCAAAGAATAGTTGAGATGTTTGTCAGGAGAGAAGTCCACCAACTGACCTTGGAAAGAAATGAGTGCGAAACTTAGAAATGCAAGAAGCACAGCAGGAAAAGCATAACAGAAGAGAATTCTGAAGCCATTTCATGAAATGACCGTCTCACCCACTTCCGTACATCTAGGGACATCTCTCCATTTAACTCAGGTTATTTTTATTTCCTGTAACAGTTTCTTAATTTCTGGAGGTGTGGGAATGCCTTCATTTTTTCCTAAGATTCTAAACAAGATAAAAGTATGATGATTCTTAAAGGGCTAAACATTAGTTTGAAAATTATTCACGTGGCCAGAATACCTTTTCATAAATCAGGTAGGCTGTTAAGTAGTACATCTGTTATATTTACACTGTTATCAACTGTATTTCCAGTAAAAAGAGCTTTCCACTTGAGAATGATGTAACATTTACATTTGTACTATTGATATGTCAGTTTCAATTTACAGAAAATTGGATAGCAAATCAAGAAAAGAGGGGCAAAAATAATGGAACAAATCTCCACTTCAGTGAGACAGAAGCTTCTTTTGAGGTGAGGATGAGGTGGGGGTGGAGTGAGGAGATGAGTGGAGTGATTAATTGGCTCAAAAGTAAAACAGAATGCATAGAGCATCTTAAGAACCACCAGATTACTTTCCAACCATTTGCAGACAATTGTATAGATGCTAATTTATTTCCAGGAGATAATTTTTTATATATTAGTGGATTAAAAAGTCAGCAAAGACTCGTTGTTGCTTTATCCATTATTTATTGAGGAGGAAATGAAGGAGGAGAATGAACATAGATTACAACTACCTAAGCATTCTGATAATTTTCTGAAGTATTGTAATTTTATACTGCCTGAAAACCAGAAGAAAATTGGGAATTGTGTTTTCATCCTTGGACCCCTACAATTAAAATCAATGTCTCAGCAATTTCGTCCAGTTATTACCACAGAGTGAAGATGGAGATTTATTTTTCTTTGACTTTTGAAGATAGATGAATGTTAGTAAATGAAAATAGATAGAAATGAATAATTAAATCCCAAGTTCTCAAGTCAATGTGTGTTAAAATGGGACCTTAAAATGAAGTTATTTTCCAAAACCTCTATAATAATTTAGGCTGTATCTTGGAAACACCTGGAAAATTTCCATTTCTTTATCATCCCAGCTGTTGCTTATCTCTGTTGAGTAGTATTTTGTCAAGAAAAGGATGACTGAATTCACAGAGTCTCAAGGAAAATGGCTAATTCATGCATACTCATGCTTTCCTGTTTTAGCTTTTGATAAAACTTGAGCACTTTGACGTCTGTGGGTTAAGCATCAGTACTATCCCCAGATGGCCATTTGCTCTCGTGGGCATCTCTAGGAATTATAGAGATGTTACCAGCTCTGTACTAGTGTGTAGAAGGCAGGAAAATACTTAAGTCTCTGAGAATATTATGGGTGGGGAAGGAGAGGCTCTAGAAATGAGACCAAAGCAACCGTATCTTAATGTTTCTGCCACTTAGAGTCCCTAAGATAGTTATATTGTTGAGTATTTGCTTCCCATTCTTTGTTTTTCTGAACCTTTTGGATTGTACTTGAATAATTATTCAAGACTCCCTACCATGAAATTCTTGCATTATGCATTTAAAAAATGCAAAATCTATTAAATACTAATATGCTGTGACTCAGATCTCTGAAAGAAAAAGTTCTTTGTTTGTGGCTTGGAACCTGCCATTCTATTTTATTATTGCAGAAGTTCCCAGCAGGCATATTCACCCAGATTTAATTATTAAGCCATAAACGTATCTTTGAAAATTTCCCTTTATACTGAATGCCTAGAAGTAATGTAGAATTGCTTTTTTCAATCATCTTACGTGGTGAATCAGACTTCAACCGAGTTTTTTTTTTTTTTCCCAAATGTTTTTGGAAAGTGAGAAATCACTGAATTGATAATAGTATTAGTATGTATGGCATGTAAAATAGATAAATGTAAACACTGATGGATAAATGTATTGAAGTGTTAGGTAACCATTTTTGTATAAAATGGTTACCTAATACTAATATATTATACACACACACACACACACACACATATGAAAGCTTAATGAAGGCAGCATCCTCATTTGTTTTGCTCATTATTCTGTCCCCAGGACACAGTGCCCCAGCACTTGGCACTTATGTGGGAATTCAATAAAAATGTACTGAATAAACACAAATGTGAAAGAACCAATCATGTCTTATTTACACCCCACATAACTATATACATACATGTCTTAGTACTGACAATGGAAGAATTAGAAGATATTTACTTGGCATTAAACATATCCATGCAAATATACAGACATAGGTATCCATTTATATTTAATTACAGATGTTGTTTTGTCTTTTGTCAACTGAAGGAGATCCATTTTCAAAATGATTCATATTTTATATGAAAGTATAACTAGTGAAATATGACCCTAAGTCTCAGGAGTTTTTAGATCACTGAAAAAAGTATTATTTTTCTCTTTGCTTTGAGTTATTAACAATATAAGAATAGGGCTAAAAGTCTTATAGAGTAGAATGGATTATAGAATGACAAAAAAAAATCTCTTTAAAATAGCCTGTGTATAGTTTCTATAGGAATTTTAAGAAAATGGTGATAAAAGTGAAGCTTTCCAAATATCATGACATTTACAAGATTATTTGGAAATGCTGAATATTTTTTAAATATTGAAAAGTTCTCCACTCTCAATCTTCCTTAAAAGAAAATCTGTTGCATTAATAAAGATGAAATTAACAGATTTGGATAATGTCATCTAATATGCCCACACATAGAATCTACATGAAAACACAAAAAGAGTAAATAGGAAAATATTTAGGACAAATAAAGAAATATGAATTTCCCTTACTGTTTCCACCACTATAACATTACTTCTAAAGTGTTTGAATAGTTTCACTAACTGCAAAGTTTTTATTATAAAGAATTGATCTTTAATACAGAAATTACTTTAGAACATGTTTGCAATGAAATACATTGTTGCCCCCCACCATTGTTGTTAAACTTGTAGAATTATATGAGAAAAAATTTGGTCACTGAGATATTCAAGTACAAGTAGTTAATAGTTGACATCACTAATATAACCTAATACCCATAAAACTTAAGGACAATTCAGATGTCAAGAAAGTAGCTACAAACTAATCATTTTTCCTCAGTCAGAATTGGGGAAAGGTTTAAAAAATATGAAATTTACTACAATCCTGACATCAGTACTGGGCTAAATCATCATTTATTTATTATTCTGTCTTATGAACATATTAAAATGGAACACCTTTAGGCTCATGTACAATAAAATATTTCAGTGTTAAACTAAATAATAAAATGTCAAAGATAAAAGACTGATAACCCACCCAGAAATCTCTCTTCTATGTCTTAGAAAAAAAAATCTGTCTAAATAAGTAGACTTTGCAGATACTTTCAGTCCTATTTTCCAAACCTACACACTCTAATATACTAGACTTGGTTTGTCTTTTCTTGGCATTACTAAATTGAATTAATATCTGTAAAGTCTTCTGTATTAAATCTCATTAACAGAAATATGAAATCTCTAATCATCCCACAATGGTGAATCTCAGTTTAAAAAATAGAATCAAAGTTGGTATTTTTGTCATTTCAAGGCTGCTGGAAGTTCTAGTTTATAATGCTAATGATACATGTGTATCTGATTCCAGTGTTCTATTTTAATGTCTCTATTTTTTCTCACAGATATTTAAAAAGGAATTTTTATTCCTTCTAATATAATTTCTCAAAAAGAGTAGAGGAGGTCAGACAATAATCCTGCTCTTTCACACTTAATCACCAGTAATAAGACAACACAGAACTGGGTCATTTTATCTACAGCTTCATTATAGTTTGCCTTTGGATACAAGTCCCATGAGTATAGAAAATGTGGTGAATTAATATATGCTAGTTTGACTGATTTCACTGAAAGAATTAGCTAAACGTTCAAAAGAATTTACTGGTCCACTTGGTAAAAACTGCTCTCTGAGTAAGTGCATTCTAAGTCTTTTTTTCCTCAGCCACATATCTTCATGCAAATATAGACACTTAAATACCATTTAAAAAACAAAAACAACAACCCCAACTATGCTACCCTTAAATAGTGAATAAATGAAAACTTGAAACAGATTGAGACTTCATGATGTCACTACAAATACTCCCTTTTTTTTTCAGCCCCCAGTTCATCAATTGACACATATCGGTGACCCCTGCCAGGTTGCCAGGAACTAGGGGAGGCTCACCAAAACCTTAGGAGAAGGAGCAAGGTCATGGACTTTCTTACCCCACAGCTGTCATCATGGCTGCTCAAAGGGAAAAGAGTGGAAGCACGTACCTGGTAACAGAGAATCATTTTCTGAGGAGATGAGAGTTGTAGGTTAAGTCAGGGGTTTGGTAGCATCATACACTGAGAAACTTTTAGAAATGATGGTATTTCCTATAGTAGGGGCAGAACAGAAGATGAACCCTGGTCTCCCACTAGTTGCCATTCTCCAAATACAGACTAAAGGTTTCTCCCTTGGGATTCCATGGAGCCCACATCAGAGCAAATCTCAAAGCCTAGTATGGATACAGTGTTCCAGTTGTAATTAGAACTGGCCTTCTGCTTTAGCAAATTCAAAAGGTCCTATTAAGTTGAGAAGATGTTGTATAAAAATAACAAAGAAATGTTCATTCAGGAAAAGACTTACTTTTACCTGCTGAATCCTAAAACTGGGTTCTCTACAAATTAAGCAGTGGAAAAAAAAATCATACCTTTGGCTAAAAGCCCCCAAGTTTACTGCCTGGTTTGAAAGCTATCCCTTCTGTCATGTTCTTAATTTAAAAACATGGCCAAAAGGAGTTGACAGGAAATGTTTAACAGTAGCCTTTGACAGGCTTCAGATCCTCAAACTTCTTCAGTAAAAAAAATAGCTAACAACCCATGGAAAAGCACACCACAATGTTTTCCTCCTTGGAAAACAACTGCACTGAATATTTGTTTATTTTACCATGCTCTGCCCTCACTCTCGGAGAAGGCAATGCCACCCCACTCCAGTACTCTTGCCTGGAAAATCCCATGGATGGAGAAGCCTGGAAGGCTGCAGTTCATGGGGTCACTAAGAGTCGGACACGACTGAGCGACTTCACTTTCACTTTTCACTTTCATGCATTGGAGAAGGAAATGGCAACCCACTCCGGTGTTCTTGCCTGGAGAATCCCAGGGACGGGGGAGCCTGGTGGGCTGCCGTCTATGGGGTCGCACAGAGTCGGACACGACTGAAGTGACTAGCAGTAGCAGCAGCCCTCAGTCTATCATAAAGAAATTTTAAACATTGTTTGGAAAACAGAAATTCCTGGGGTGAACAGATTTCACACAATCATAGAACAGAAAACTGTATGTATGAATATTACCATTTAGATATCCTTAAGTATAGGATGCCCAAGAGGTCATTTGATTTTATAATATACCCTGGCTTGTGCACGTAAGCTCAGTTGCTAAATCACGTCTGACTCTTTATCACCCCATGGACTGTAATCCTCCAGGCTCTTCTGTCCATGGGACTTCCCAGGCAAGAATACTAAAGTGGGGTACCATTTCCTTTTTCAGGGGATCCTCACAATCCAGGGACCAAACCAGAGTCTCCTTCATTAACAGGCAGACTCTATCACTGAGCCAACCTGGGAAGTCCCACCCTGACTTTAATTCATATAAAAAGATGCACTGAAGGACAAAAAGTGTATTCAAATGCTAGATGTCTGTATTACATAAATTTATCAGATACACAAGGTTGGTGTAACCAGCACTATTGCCAGTTTGTATCTGGGGAGCACTACTGTATGCATTGTGCTGTAAACATTACACAGCACAGTAAATGAGGCAAAATAGCTGGGAAAATATGTAAGAGGAAAGAGTGGAGAAAAGATTGTAAAATATCCTTATGAACATTAACATAAATGATGGGTTACAATCTTCCAACTTTATTCTTCTGACAAATTGTCTACATAGTAATGTTTTCATCGTACACTATCATTTAGAAACATACTGCACAAACCATATACCTGTAAAAGCTATAGTTTCTTTTGTCAGGTTTGTGGCTGTTATTTAGTGCATGTCAAGTATGCTAGTTAGGGGGTAAATTTACAGCCTCTACTGTAACTGGATTTCCTAAACAGCTTCCCTTTGAAAAACAAAATGAAATATCATAACGATGAGGAACACTGGAACACAAGTTCTGTTATATTGAGCCGTTGAGCTTGGCTCTCCTTGGTGTCTAAAGCATCTGTCCATGGTACTAGTCCTGCCTGTTAGAATCACGACATCATTCATTTTGTGCTCATTGTGCTTGGGTTTATATGTCTCTGTTGTCTATAACTTTTCTGAAACCAAAGTTTTTTGCATCTCTACTGTTTCTGGTGCTAATTTTTCAGAAAGTTTAGGTTTGGTCCTTCATTCATTGTTTCTTGGTTTATTGTAGTGTTTCTATTGTTCAGTATTTTTGCTTTTATTTTTTTGCTTTCACAATTTGCTTTTCCCTTAACGTAGGCAGACACATTTGTGTTTGTTCTCCTAACCATGCATCCAACCCCTCCCACCTTTAATTATGGCGGGGGAGGGGCTAATAGCTATTGTAGATATATTTCCCTTCTAGAATCTGAACTGGCTTTTAAAATTTGTTTCCCTCCCTTAATTTATAAATATTTTAATCAATAATGTATCTGTTATTTCCCAAGTGAGCCCTGAGAAGTGTGTTTGATGGCCTCACACCAGCCATTCCAAGAGAACTGCCTCTCAAGCAGCTGACACCAGTGAGCCTAGCTACGTTTTTACTTCTCTCGAGTCCCTGCGTTTTCAGGTTAGCCAGCAATGGCACACTGACTCCATCACTGAACCAATGAAATTGATGTGTTGTGCAAGTTCCCTCACTCCCTTTTGCTGAGCTTGCATTGCATTGCCCATTGCATATTCAGTCAGAAACTAGCCCTAAACAAAAAGTCAGCCATCAGAGAATAATACTGTCTGTCCTCAACGTTGTAATTGCACTTGATCAGCATCAGCTCCGCATCAATAATTAGACAAGGGTCCAATAATTATGTTGGCAATGAAACAACATAGTCAAAACTTCAGTTATTTTCATGAGGTGACTGTCCAAGGGCTGAAACCAATGCTGGAGACTGACACTGCCCATTTACTTACAACATCACAGATGATTGAAAACTGTGTCCTTTGTATTGTTTGCAATATTCTCTTCTGGTTGTGGCCTCACAGACTAACTAAAGAACTATACTTGCTTTCATCGATGACATACTTGCTTTTAAAAATCTAATTAAAACTTTCTTTTTGGTCCTTAGGTAGAAAGATGGCTCTGCTGAGATAAGCTCTTAATTAATGCACTGAGAGCTTACGAGTCCCACCTCTCAACAGGAATGATTGACGTCCAAGGATACATAAATTACAGTAATTGAGCCCTGCCTCTACCCAGACTTCCTACAGCCAACTCATCAGAGAAGCTAGGTGAGTAGACCAGCATAGAAAGTTATTGAAATATGTTCTTTGCTTTCCCAAAGGGTGAAAGAGACTTTTCAGACTGTTGCACATTTACTATTACAGAAGGCAGGTCTTTTCTTCAGCTTTAACATGTAGGTTTTATGTTGAAGTCGTTTTGTTTTGTTTTGTTTTTAATTATAAAAATTAGCATTTTAACATAGCCATTGAAAATTAAATAACCACCTTCTCTTTGTAATTTTCAAGCAGCAAAACTTGCAAGCCCATTATAGTATGCAAAAATTACTTGGCATCATTTATTATTAAATTGTGTTGCATAGCAATGAACACGTATGCTATGGAGGGATTGTTTGAAATCAAACCCAATTTTAGTCCTTGAGTTTGATTTTCAGAAATATGCCTAATTGCAAATACACCTAACACCCAGCCTCACCAAAGACTCATACTGAAATATTTATTTTATGCTTATTTAATTCAGAAAGAAAAGTATTCTGAACCTCTAACTTTCACAGAATCTAATAAACTATTCGGTATAATCTAAATAGTTTAATGTTCTAAAATAAAATTCAGGGACAAGGCTATTTGTTAAAATTGAAAACAGTTGTACCATATTTGATGTCTTCATTTATATCTGATAGTTTTATTAACAGGTTTTTAACTGTCTTAAAAATTATGGGAAAAAAACACACTTTCAACTATTGTCGAGGAAATATGAATAATACAGGATATTAAACTATTTACAATATATCATTAAAATATATGTATTATTCAGATAAAATACAAATAGGGTTTGAGTTTTACTATGTAAAATTTTACAAGGCAAAAGTAAAGGAACAAAGACCACAAAGAAAACTAGATTAAGAAATGATTAAGCTTGACGGTGTTACATCAAAATGAATAGAGGTGGAAAAGGAAATAGAGCAGAAGAAAAAAAATACCAAACGACAGAAGCACTGCAGTAAATTTTAGAAATAGTAAGTAAAATACTGAACCCAAACATTCCAAAAACTCAGTCCTGGCCAAAGTAGATGAAAATGATAGAAAGAAACAGGGCTAGGTTCAGTAGGATTTGGGGAACTACTCTGTCTTAGCAGCAAAAATCAAAGAGAATATTTTTAAGACTTTGGATTCCTGAAACTTTAGGAGAACATGTTGCTCCCACACTTTCTCTCTTTCCACTCCAGTGTACTTTTGCTGTGCCTACTGTTTCAAATTGTGAAAAATGTGGCACCCCACTTAAAAAGAAAATCATAAGATGGCTACATTTCTATCAAAATGGCTTTATTATTACCTGTGAGAAAACCTGAAGTGGAGAAAAATTGAGAGAGATCAGAAAATCCTGAGCTGATAATCTTGTAAAAAAATATAAAATGCTTTTAACATCAAGGCTATCACGCTAGGACTGAATTGGAATAAAAATGGAACAGCTTCTTTACTTAGATCCTTTTATGATCGGGTGGCTAGCAGGACCTCAATACAGTGTATCAAGGCCATGGAAATCTACAAAAGAGAGCATTTTCTATTTGACAAAAAATTATGTAGGTGGAAGGATCAGGAAGCATGCCTTCGGATAGCCTAAGTGTTTATTTTGATTTTCTGTTCTTCTGTGATCAGACCACATTCCTTCATTACCTATTATGTACTGAGCAAGGCTTGGTACTTGAAGTGGCTTTGTGTGAAATTATGCGTGGAATTACCTAAATCTCTTCATCTCTCTTGAGAATTTATATCTTTAATAAATAAGAAAAGGCAGTATTACTATGCGCTTCATTAGTCTCATGTCTGTAGAAATATTTATTAGTAGAAAAAGTAACCAATATGCTCATCAGTTTGCAGAAAATTCTACTTGAATTCACATACTTTTTTAATGCAGCTAACGGGCAACTGAACATCCTTTCATTGCACTACATGGACCCTACCTTTGGATTTAAGTTGTGCAGAGGTCCCTGAGTTAGTATCAGCTTTTGTCTTCATCTGTGTTGGGTAATCAAAGTGCTGATGCCTGACAGAAAATCATAAGTCATTATGAGATGGAGCACAGTCAGCATTGAGATGTCCAGGGCCACCCTGCCTGGAATGGAACCATTAATATAATAACCTATCACTCAAGCTAATAAAATCAGCTCTTACTCTATTCTGTTTCTGAACATGGACCATCAGTTCCAAGTTTCCAATTACTACATTTCATCACAATCATACTATTATTAGCCAATACATGAATGAACATAGCAAAAGACATGCTGGTCATTCTCTACCATTGCAATGTACAGAGAACCTCAGAAAACTCTTCTCCAGTCTTTGAAACTGACTACTTATCATACAATTATTGCTTCAGTTATTTAATAGACTTCTTATACTATTTCTTCATTTAGAATTTATATAACTCTTTAGATGCAGGATTGTTCACTTAACTGTGCATTTCATTATTCTCCTACTGTTTGATATCTGAGTTAACTTCTTGCTTATAACTCTAGTAACAATTTTAATGATCTTGAAGATTTGTTGATAAAATGTGTTACCTTTTTTTATATAAAACAGGAACATATTGAAAAAAAACAAGAAATGCCATATAACATCCTATAATATCCATGCTAATATCATTTTGTTATAATTTTAAATAACAAAAACTAACAATGTACATGGTTAGGAAAAAAAACATTTTAAAAAGTACTCTCTGAAATAATTACTAGTTATAATTTTTCCTCTATAGAAATTCATATTCATTTAAATATCTACCTATTATTTATGCAATCACTCAAACAGTTATTCAGTGTTGCTTATATATCAAGTACTGTTTCTGGTGTTCAGGTTGTAACAATAAGTGAAACAGATCCTCCAACTAAAATAAATAAATTTAAATTAAAAAAATAACAGTATAAAACTGATGCTGCTGAAAAAAAAATAAAAATAAAAAATTCTAGTTCTCATGAGGCTTATATTCTTGTGGGGAGAAACAGAAGATACAAACAGAATAAGAGTATAAGTGACTGTGTGTGAGAGAGAAAGAGGAAAGAGAAAGGGAAGTAAATACTATGAAAAAATACCAGGAAGAGTTATTTGAAGTTGTTATTGAGAAAGTGATATTTAAGTAAAGACTTGAAGGAGCAGAGAAGGAGCCATATGGGTAGCTTGGATAAAGCTCCAAGTAGAAAAGAATAGCACATGCAAAGGCCCTGGTGAAAGATTTACCTGGTGGAGTAAAGGAGCACAAAGGAACTAAAAGAGCTGGAGTGGACAGGAGTGTGGGCCAGAGTGGAAGAGCACCACAGAATCACGGAGCTGGAGATCACTAATAGATTTTAGCTTTTAATCCGTGTAACATGGGAAGCTTTTAAGTGATTTTGTTTTTCTGGAAGTGGAATATTGGATGATTTTGAGCAGAGACATAAGGTGATCCTGATGTATGTTTTGAAAGGACATCCCTGGTTGCTCTGTTGAAAAGAGACTCAATAAAAGAAAGGGCAGAAGCAGGGACAGTAGTTATGAGACAACTATAGTAATCCAGATGAGAGGTGATGGCAGTTTGGACCAGGGTGGTGGAGGAGGCAGTGCCGACGTGTGGTTTTACATTCCTACTATATTCTGAAGGTGGCACTGACAGAATTTGCATGAGGTCTGATGGACTGCATTTGCATGATAGACTGCCAGTGAAGCAGCCACAGGTTCAGTTCCTGGGTCAGGAAGATCCCCTGGAGGAGGAAATAGCAACCCACTCTAGTATTCTTGTCTGGAGAATCTCATGGACAGAGGAGCCTGGCCAGCTATAGTCCATGCAGTCGCAAAGAGTCGGACACAACTGAGCGACTGAGCATGAATGCATTTAGTTAGAAGGAGGAAGAAAGTTTTATTTTGTTTGAGATAAAAGCACTAACAGTTTATAGCTATTAAGAATGACTCAATCGATAGGGGGAAATTGATGATGCAAGAAAGATGTGCTGGAGTTCTCCATATATAGGTGAGAGAATATCAGGCTTTCTGCAAACGGGGAGGGAGGAGCCAGCAGAGAGAAGCTGGCATCAACAAGTGCAAATGCAGAAAGGTGGGAAGATGAGGCGAGAGCTGGTGGAAGATCTCTTCTAGGTGCTCTGTTTTAGAAGCAAGGGCATCATCTGACACTAAGTATGGTCAAGGTCTGAAGATATAAGGAGAGTGTGTGAAATTGTGATGGACTGGAGTGTGAATGGAGTGTGAAAATAACACAAGAACCATGAAGGGTGAAGGCTGCAAAAGGAGGTTAGTGGTCAGAAATTTAGGGTAAGACCAGTGTGTAGGGTTGCATGTTTTTGTTCACTATATTTGGTTGTACAAATACCTGTATAGAGTAGGCAGTGTTGGTGTAACAGTGGTTAGGATTTTGCCAGGGGAATATCAAGAAACTCAGGAGGGCAGATGAGTTTATGCATTTATGTTTGTTTCCAGATTTGCATTGATCTTGCTTATCATATCTTCTCCAGTACCAAGCTCTTTTAGTTATAGTAGCACTTGGGATATGTATTGCAATACAATATGTGATACCATCAGGTGATGTTCATTGCTCCTTCCTGAGGATTCTTCTACCAATTTGTGAATACTTAGTCATTAACCTAAAAAACTTTATTATCACTTTATCATGTTAAAAATTCCAGTTGATTTTTAAATTTTTGTTGAGTTACTGTCAGCTTCATAGATTTCAGGAAAATTCACACCTTTATACTACTATACAATATTCTTATTCACATACTAACTAGGCTTTATCATTTGCTTACTCTCTTCTAAAGTCTTCAGCAGAATTTTACAGTTTCTTATATAGGCCCTACACATTATTTCTTTTATAAGTACATGCACATATGCATCATCCCTTGTGTTTTCTTGATCAATAATAGAATAACAGGGAATTCTCTGGCAGTCCAGTGTTTAGGGTTCTGTGGTACAGGTTTGATCCCTGGTCAGAGAACTAAGATTCCTCATGCTGTGAGGGGTCCAAAAAGAAAAAAAAAAATAGAACAGAGAAAAGAAACTATTATACTCAGAAGCCATCAAATTCATTCATTAATTTGCTTGATAGATATTGGACTATTTCAATATTTAAATTGCTAATTCAAAACATCTGATATTTTGCCTATGTTTTTGTGAGTGGCAATTTGTTCAAGAGCCAAAAGGGAAGTAAAAAAACAGATTTTTCATATTTTCAGAGGTAGGTGTACCTAAAGTGAGCATCCTTATTTCGTAAAATGAGTAAGTTGTAAAAATAAAATATGCTAGGTTGGATAATCATCTATAATGTTAACAGTCCAATTGCTTGTCATGTAGAGGAAGGTTGTGCTTTAATTAAGCAATAAGACATGGCAGGGTGTGAATTATGGAGTAATCATTCTTGTCTACTGTATTGTTAGACAAAAGGCCGAGGGCCAGGTGTCACTGCATACACCATGCACAAATTATTACACTGTAATTTAAACCTAGAACATTGTAGAATATATTTGAAAATATTTTTCAAATAACTTGGCAAAACAAGAAATGTAGGTTGGATATATTTCTTAAATTCTGTTACAGGACCTCAACTACAATACTGAAAGATCAAAAGCCTAAAGGAAAGCATTTATTTGGGGGTAAAAATATAGCAGCAAAAGACAGCAAAGTGATCTTCATAGTTGATTATTCTCTAACCAGTATTTTTATATAGGAGATTCCTGGGAAGATGATACATTGACTTTTCTCCCTATGATTAGGGAAAAGTGGTCAGAGCTAAATTTTGAGAAATTTTAAGAGGAGTCCTTTTAGGCTTTATTTTTCCTTCACAAAGAAATGCTAACTAACAAATAACTCTTAACAGAAACCCTCCAGAAAAACATGTATCTTCCTGAAAGAACTTGGCAAAGAGTAGAACAATTTTACAGAATTTTGTGTCCTTTTCAAATCAGTGGGATTTGTAATCCTAACACTTTCCCCCCATAACGTACCATTTTGAAAGTCCTCTTTTGTAAAGACATTAAAATAGATCTCTTATCACAAGAAAACACATTGTTTGAAATACTGCCTTTTTTTAAAATAAAAAAAAGGAAAACTCATTTTTGCCCCTTCAAAAGGAAAATGTTTGAGGGCGAGTATGTGATTGTAATAAAGAGAAAGTCTACTTGCTTTTCATCTGCAGAGCACTCTGACTAGCAGTGTTTCAAAAGATGATTTCTTTTTAAAGTTATTATAGTTTTGTGCTTTCATTGCCAAGATTGTATACTTTTAAGGTGGCGATGTATTAACAAGTTTGACTTCTTTTGTGAATATCACAAGATAAAAGTTACAACCTTGGACCATTAATTTTATCTCAGGGTCTCCTTCAAATTAATACATTTTGTCACCAAATTTGACCTCTTTCTAGAAGTGGAGGAACCAAAGAGAACTTAACACAACAGATCAAGTATAAAATATATTTAAAGGATCTATAGAAACACCCACCTTCCCAAAATATGTCTCAATGTTTTATAATAGGACCATTAATTATTTACAATTCTGGATTAGTGTTTTGGTGTTGAGTATTCCCTTATTAAAAATAAACCTCTCCCAAGTCAGTGACACAGAATCCAGTTATCAGGTATTAATACATCAGTTGGTCTCTTTGCTGAAGTGATAGATTTAGGCTATAGATTTACTCTCATTCATAACAGAAAACAGGGATGAAATGAGACAAAAGAACGAAATAGTTTTATGCATGTGAGAAAGTTTCCAGCCCTGAAACTTGAGCTAGATGTTATTATGACAGTCCTTAGCTACTGAAAGATTATTTGAAAACACACAAGTTTCATGGGCAGAGGTTAGAAGAACTCAGAAAAGGGAGAATGATGAGTTATTTATACAAGAATGAATCATGTCTTATTTGGTGACTAATATGTGTCTTAAATGATGAAAAAGGTAGGGAAAACCAAGGAAAATTTATTTTTTCATACGTAATGGATTTACCCATTCTATAACTTGTATTAGATCCATGGGTCTACCACAACAACTAAAGAAAACCATTTTTTAGCGCTTTTTACTTGTTTCTGTTTCACTGAATTAGGCATGGTTGACTTTTCTACTCAGTGTCTCCCAACAGATCCTTTTCTGGACTTAAAGTGCAGTAGGATTTTACTCCAAAATTCTTAGGGACTGGGAGACTATAACTCTCTTTGACTTCTTCCCCAAGATTTATTGTGTCAGTTGTGGACAACCCACATGACGGGTAATTTTTAGAAAGTTTAACAAAAACTTTAAGAATTGTCCTTAGAAAACCATGATATAAAAGTATGCTGTTAGCTTGGAACAAGGTCAGTATGTAACAAGGCTAAATAAAAAGCATCCATGCATTTTTAGAAAAGGATTATCAGTTACTTTGTTTTAATTTTTATACTAGTGTGTCCTTGATTTAGGTCCTATTAACTTCTACAGAGACATAATCACTTTAAGATATTTTAGAATGTAATAAGTTGTAAAGGAAATCATTTCACAGGTTGGTTGTTGGTTGGGTCTATGTGGACATGTGCTAAGTCACTTCAGTCGTGTCTGACTCTTTGCAGCCCTATGGACCATATCCAGCAGGCCCCTCTGCCTCTGGGATTCTCCAGGCAAGAATACTGGAGTGGGTTGCCATTTCCTCTTTCCAAGGGTCTTCCTGGCCCAGGGATTGAGTCAGCATTTCTTGCCTCTCCAACACTGGCAGGCAGGCTCCTCAGCACTCGTGTCACCTGGGAAGCCCAACCATGCTTAAGTGTTAACTGGCCACATCGCTCAATAGATACAAACGGCTTTTTATAGGCTTATGTTTGTTAGGATAAATTATGGGCATGAATTTTGTGGAAAGATTGATACTGAATATTCAACATAATTCTATCCATATTAACAAAAACTCTGCAGGATTGATGCTAATTTCTGGATTAAGAAATACAGGTTTATAGAGATTCTCAGTAAGTAAGAGGTGGGTCCAATCTTCTAACACAAGACCACGATTTGAAAAAATATTATTTTCAGTGAATCATAGTGTCTTCTGCAGAACTTAAGCGTCAGAATATTTTTTTTAATATGGAATTTAGTCATCACAAAGCTCTTCTTAAAAAATCTGACATTTTCCCAGTCTATGATTCAGGACTATTAAGTTTCTTCCATTTTCCATTCTTAGAACTTTCTCCTTATATGTTGTTATGAACTTCCATTCTGCTCCAGAATCCATTACACATATTCAAAAGCATAACAGCAGAAATAAGTTCTGGATAAGTAACAACCATGAGCACCAGCCTTGTCACATCAAAGACTGACAGTCAGTTCTCAGAAAGAACCCCATGATCACAGCCATGGAGCAAGATCCTACTTTGTCCTTCACCCAAGTTTGGTTTCCTTCCATTAGATTAATTAGTGTCACACACTGTGTGCTGCAATGGGGGTGAGAGTTTTGATTCAGTACTACTGTCATGATCATGGGATAAAAAATACAAAAATACTGACCTGTAAATAAAGGTCAGATAGAAAAGAAGACCCAAAGTTAGCCCCATAGCATTCATGTTCAACTGTTAGTATATCTGTTTAGGTATGGCTATATGTTTTTTGTAATCCATCAGCTTGACTCCTGTATCATTGCAAATATGATTTTCCTGCTTTTTGTTTCAATTTGTTTCACCAAAGTTGCTGTTTTTAAAGTCTTTGCGTTAAAAGCAGCAGCCTGGACTCATATTCCTAATTTCTTTCCTATTTAGGCAGTTGGTTTTGATATTCCCAATCTCAGGCTGTACCCAACTATAATTCACTCCATTGTAGCAGCTCAGCAGACACAAGTCCTCATTTCTGACAAGGTCATTCATCATACAAGTTGTTGAATTCCTTGTTACTACATTTGGATTTAAAGTGGAATGTAGGTACCAATCAAGACCAAAGTACAGAAAATAATACTTATTATCTCACACTACAATGACATCGTTTTATTTTTTTGGAGCAAGAATTATGAGCAACACACCCCAGTTTTATCTTCTCAAACCCCTGCTGTATAGACAGCCTAGAACAGAGAGTAAAATTATGAAAAAAATAAAGTCAACAGTTGCTAGAAATTTGTTTTTGCTTCCAAAATAGAAGGAAGAAAAACACATCTTTTAAAAATCGTCACATGCAATAATTAACCAAGTTTAAAAAAAAAGAGTACTAAAAAATAAGAAACTAAAAATAGCTCAGTGGTAATTTAATAACTGTCATGACTCATTCCATCTGCTGGAAAGAGTTTAAAACCTTTACCTGCTGCCACTCACATGATCGAGACTGAGAGTTCAGAGCAGAAAGCTAACATCTGATGCGGAAGTATGTGATCCAATTCATCTGTAAGTGCATTTTTCTGCTTAATAATGTTACACTATCTGTTGAAAGGAAATAAGAATCCCCAAGTTTTGAAGTGTAAGAAAATAAGACACAAAGGACAGAAAAGAACTAAAATATATCTGTGTACAACTAGTGCTGGGACACCTGAAGGTAATCGTGTGCACCCGGCCCTCTGCAAACTCTAGGTTGGGGGTGCTTCACACAGGGCTCCTTTGAAAGTGAGGAGTGATTGGAATCCTGTATAAGAGGCCACTGTCAAAGCAAAAAAGAGAATAATATCTCCCCCATGAAAGTGAGAGCAGAGGCAACCTCTGCCACTGACTCCTTCTCTCTTGGATTCCTCTCCCAACTCTCCATAATTCAAAACAGGCAGGCAGCAGGCTGTACAGATGGAGAGGCAACAGCCAGAGTCCGCATGGAGCGTTATAGATCTGGCTAGTTGTCTAGTTAACAGTCAGCTATTTTTGGATAATACCCACAGTTGTTTTACAAAAATGAGAAAAAATATGGATTTATCCTGAGTTCATATATAAAAATATTTGTACAGGTTGGGGCTTGGGTGGACACCGTTTTTTTACCTACAGACAGCTTGTGGATGACTCAGGCTGACTTCCTTTGCAATCGGCAGCAAACAGACTCTGTTGAAATGATACTGTGGGTCATACTACAAGCAGCATATTCCACAATCGTATGTCCCAGAAAGAAACGTTTTAGGCACTAGTTATTATTTTCATGGAGTTTTGTTTTTGACCTTGAACAGGCGGAGGGCGGAGAGATTTAGGAATACCCTTGCCTGTCATACAATTGCGAGGTAGCAAGGGGGCACTGTATTACGTATCAGTTCAGCTCACATCAGTTGCTCAATCCTGTCAGGCTCTGCGACCCCATGGACTGAAGTACACCAAGCCTCCCTGTCCATCACCAGCTCTCAGAGTTTACTCAAATCCATGTCCATTGAATCGTGATGCCATCCAACCATCTTATCTTCTGTCGTCCCCTTCTCCTCCCGCCTTCAATCTTTCCCAGCATCAGGGTCTTTTCCACTGAATCAGTTCTTCCCATCAGGTGGTCAAAGTATTGGAGTTTCAGCTTCAGCATCAGTCCTTCCAATGAATGTTCAGGACTGATTTCCTTTAGGGTGGACTGGTTGGATCTCCTTGCAGTCCAGGGGACTCTCAAGAGTCTTCTCCAACACCACAGTTCAAAAGCCTCAGTTCTGGAGAATAGCATTGAAACATGTATAATATCATGTATGAAACGAGTCGCCAGTCCAGGTTCGATGCATGGTACTGGATGCTTGGGGCTGGTGCACTGGGACGACCCAGAGGGAGGGGAGGGGAGGGGAGGGAGGAGGGTGGAGGGTTCAGGATGGGGAATGCGGGTATACCTATGGCAGATTCATTTCGATATTTGGCAAAAGTAATACAATATTGTAAAGTTTAAAAATAAAATTAAAAAAAAATAAATAGGAGGTATACAACAACCATCAAAAAAAAAAAAAAAAAAGCCTCAGTTCTTTGGCACCCAGCTTTCTTAATAGTCCAACTGTCACATCAATACATGACTACTGGAAAAACCATAGCTTTGACTAGATAGGTCTTTGTTGGCAAAGTAATGTCTCTGCTTTTTAGTATACTGTCTAGGTTGGTCATAACTTTTCTTCCAAGGAGCAAGCATCTTTTAATTTCATGGTTGCAGTCACCATCTGCAATGATTTTGGAGCCCTCCAAAATAAAGTCTGTCACTGTTTCCATTGCTTCCCCCATCGATTTGCCATGAAGTGATGGGACCAGATGCCATGATCTTAGTTTCCTGAATGTTGAGTTTTAAGCCACCTTTTTCACTCTCCTCTTTCACTTTCATCAAGAGGCTCTTTAGTTCTTCTTTGCTTACTGACATAATGGGGGTGTCATCTGCATATCTGAGGTTGTTGATATTTCTCCCAGCAATCTGGATTCCAGCTTATGCTTCATCCAGCCCAGCGTTTCTCATGATGTACTCTTCATATAAGTTAAATAAGCAGGGTGACAATATACAGCCTTGACGTACTCCTTTCCCAATTTGGAATCAGTCTGTTGTTCCATGTCCAATTCTAACTGTTGCTTCCTGACCTGCATACCAATTTCTCAGGATGCATGTCAGGTGGTCTGGTATTCCCATCTCTTTCAGAATTTTCCACAGTTTATTGAGATCCACACAAAGGCTTTGGCAGAGTTAATAAAGCAGAAATAGATGTTTTTCTGGAACTCTTTTGCTTTTTCAATGATCAGGAAGATGTTGGCAATTTGATCTCTGGTTCCCCTGCCTTTTCTAAATCCAGCTTGAACATCTGGAAGTTCATTGCTTATGCTGAAGCCTGGCTTGGAGAATTTTGAGCATTACTTTACTAGCGTGTGAGATGAGTGCAATTGTGCAGTAGTTTGAGCATTCTTTGGCATTGCCTTTCTTTGGGATTGGATTGAAAACTGACTTTTTCCAGTCCTGTGGCCACTGCTGAGTTTTCCAGATGTGCTGGCATATTGAGTGCAGCACTTTCACAGCATCATCTTTCAGGATTTGAAATAGCTCAACTGGAATTCCATCACCTCCACTAGCTTTGTTCGTAGTGATGCTTCCTAAGGCCCACTTGACTTCACATTCCAGGATGTCTGGCTCTAGGTGAGTGATCACACCATCATGATTATCTGGGTCCTAAAGATATTTTTTGTATAGTTCTGTGTATTCTTGCCACCTCTTCTTAATGTCTTCTGCTTCTGTTAGGTCCATACCATTTCTGTCCTTTATTATGCCCATCTTTGCATGAAGTGTTCCCTTGGTATCACTAATTTTCTTGAAGAGATCTCTAGTCTTTCCCATTCTATTGTTTTCCTCTATTTCTTTGCATTGATCACTGGGGAAGGCTTTCTTATCTCTCCTTGCTATTCTTTGGAACAGTGCCTTTAAATGGGTTTATCTTTCCTTTTCTCCTTTGCCTTTTGCTTCTCTTCTTTTCATAACTATTTGTAAGGCCTCACCAAACAACCATTTTGCCTTTTTGCATTGCCTTTTCTTGGGGATGGTCTTGATCCCTGTCTCCTGTACAATATCACAAACCTCTGTCCATAGTTCTTCTGGCTATCAGATTTAATCCCTTGAATCTATTTCTCACTTCCACTGTATAATCATAAGGGATTTGATTAGGTCATACCTGAATGGTCTAGTGGTTTTCCCTACTTTGTTCAATTTAAGTCTGTATTTGGCATTAAGGAGTTTATGATCTAAGCCACAGTCAGCTCCCAGTCTTGTTGTTGCTGACTGTTTAGAGCTTCTCTATCTTTGGCTGCAAAGAATATAATCAATCTGATTTCAGTATTGACCTTCTGGTGATGTCCATGTGTAGAGTCTTCTCTTGTGTTGTTGGAAGAGGGTGTTTGCTATGACCAGTGCATTCTCTTGGCAAAACTCTATTAGCCTTTGCCCTGCTTCATTCTCTACTCCAAGGCCAAATTTGCCTGTTACTCCAGGTATTTCGTTACTTCCTACTTTTGCATCCCTATAATGAAAAGGACATCTATTTTGGGTGTAGCAGTCGCCATCTGCTGTTTTGCTGGGGCTTGTGTTACGTATATTTTCATCAAAATAATGGCCCGGGGCTCCTTGGCCAGCAGGCAACACCCAGGAATGCTCTTCAGCTAATGGAATTTGGGGATTTAATGAGGCTTGATTCATTTATGTAGTGAAACGATGTGAGAAAAGGAAGCAGCCGTATAAAATTGACAAGCATATTCCTTGTAAAACACTTTTTATAGATGTAGTTATGGTGGCAGATGTTGAAGCTATCCTTAAAGCTATAAATCAGTTTACTAATCACAAATCTTCAATCCAATGACCAAAAATCACAATAGTATATTTGACAAGAGCAAACTTGAAGTTATCTGTGCTAACTTTAACAAAATACAAGGGATAGCATTTTATTATTTATTGAATGCCTACCATTTGCAAGTAGTGTGTTCTGTAGATTCAATAATTTGCATATATGTGTATTGAGATAATCATGCACACACATGTAAAAACCATAGTCTTGCTCTCAGTTTGCTTATAATACAATAGAGAGAAGATTTATGCAAAGTAAGCCAATTTTGTAAGAAGTGTACAAATAACAACCTTTAGAAAGTTCAGGATAAACAGGCAAGATGGCGGAGGAGTAGGACAGAGAGAACACTTTCTCCCCCACAAATTCATCAAAAGAGCATTTAAACGTCGAGTAAATTCCACAAAACAACTTCTGAATGCCGGCAGAGGACAAATACCCTGAGCACTATCTGAGCGAAATAATTTGGGTTAACAAACCAGTCTGTGGGATATCTACTACGCGAAAAGCCAGTCCCAACCTAAGACCGCCAGGCCCGCGCACGGAACAAAGAATTGAACAGAGATAGCCGGCGGCAGACCTTCCCCCTCCGGTGATAGGCAGCCAGAGCCGGAAGGGGGCAATCGCAGCCCCAGAGAGACATTATCTATAAAACTGTAAGCAGGCTTCTTTGCTAACTAAAACTTCTTGGGGGTCTGGACGGTTAACATCTGCCTAAGAAGGTGCGCCGGTTTTGCGCCCAGATAACCGAGTGGCGGGGAGGCGATAAGTCGCAGCATTGGCGCTCGCCAAACACCTCATCACTTGAGCTGCTCGGACCTGGGAAGAGCACAATACTCAGGCCCAACTGAGTCTGCGCCTCTGAGGACTATCCGAGTGCCTGAACCTGAGCTGCTTGGACCTGGGAGGTACATGCAACCCAGGGCCAGCCTCGGATTGTTCCCGGCGGAACAACCTAGAGCCCGAGCAGTGTGGGCAGGGAGGCTACACGCGCAGTAAGCGGGGGCAGACCCAGTGTGGCTGAGGCACTGCGAGCGCACGCCAGTGTTATTTGCTTGCAGCATCCCTCCCTCCCTCCCCACAGCGCGACTGAACAAAGAGAAGAAATACAGTTCCACCCATCAGAACACTGACACAAGCTTCCCTAACCAGGAAACCTTGACAAGCCACCTGTACAAACCCACACACAGTGAGGAATAGCCACAATAAAGAGAACTCCACAAACTGCCAGAATACAGAAAGGACACCCCATACTCAGCAATTTAAACAAGATGAAGAGACAGAGGAATAGCCAGCAGATAAAGGAACAGGATAAATGCCCACCAAACCAAACAAAAGAGGAAGAGATAGGGAATCTACCTGATAAAGAATTCCGAATAATGATAGTGAAATTGATCCAAAATCTAGAAATTAAAATGGAATCACAGATAAATAGCTTGGAGACAAGGATTGAGAAGATGCAAGAAAGGTTTAACAAGGACCTAGAAGAAATAAAAAAGAGTCAATATACAATGAATAATGCAATAAATGAAATTAAAAACACTCTGGAGGCAACAAATAGTAGAATAACAGAGGCAGAAGATAGGATTAGTGAATTAGAAGATAGAATGGTAAAAATAAATGAATCAGAGAGAATAAAAGAAAAACGAATTAAAAGAAATGAGGACAATCTCAGAGACCTCCAGGACAATATTAAACGCTACAACATTCGAATCATAGGGGTTCCAGAAGAAGAAGACAAAAAGAAAGACCATGAGAAAATACTTGAGGAGATAATAGTTGAAAACTTCCCTAAACTGGGGAAGGAAATAATCACCCAAGTCCAAGAAACCCAGAGAATCCCAAACAGGATAAACCCAAGGCGAAACACCCCAAGACACATATTACTCAAATTAACAAAGATCAAACACAAAGAACAAATATTAAAAGCAGCAAGGGAAAAACAACAAATAACACACAAGGGAATTCCCATAAGGATAACAGCTGATCTTTCAATAGAAACTCTTCAAGCCAGGAGGGAATGGCAAGACATACTTAAAATGATGAAAGAAAATAACCTACAGCCCAGATTATTGTACCCAGCAAGGATTTCATTCAAGTATGAAGGAGAAATCAAAAGCTTCTCAGATAAGCAAAAGCTGAGAGAATTCTGCACCACTAAACCAGCTCTACAACAAATACTAAAGGATATTCTCTAGACAGGAAACACAAAAATGGTGTATAAATTCGAACCCCAAACAATAAAGTAAATGGCAACGGGATCATACTTATCAGTAATTACCTTAAACGTAAATGGGTTGAATGCCCCAACCAAAAGACAAAGACTGGTTGAATGGATACAAAAACAAGACCCCTACATATGTTGTCTACAGGAGACCCACCTCAAAACAGGGGACACATACAGACTGAAAGTGAAGGGCTGGAAAAAGATTTTCCATGCAAATAGGGACCAAAAGAAAGCAGGAGTAGCAATACTCATATCAGATAAAATAGACTTTAAAACAAAGGCTGTGAAAAGAGACAAAGAAGGTCACTACATAATGATCAAAGGATCAATCCAAGAAGAAGATATAACAATTATAAATATATATGCACCCAACACGGGAGCATCGCAGTATGTAAGACAAATGCTAACAAGTATGAAAGGAGAAATTAACAATAACACAATAATAGTGGGAGACTTTAATACCCCACTCACACCTATGGATAGATCAACTAAACAGAAAATTAATAAGGAAACACAAACTTTAAACGATACAATAGACCAGTTAGACCTAATTGATATCTATAGGACATTTCATCCCAAAACAATGAATTTCACCTTTTTCTCAAGCGCACATGGAACCTTCTCCAGGATAGATCACATCCTGGGCCATAAAGCTAGCCTTGGTAAATTCAAAAAAATAGAAATCATTCCAAGCATCTTTTCTGACCACAATGCAGTAAGATTAGATCTCAATTACAGGAGAAAAACTATTAAAAATTCCAACATATGGAGGCTGAACAATACGCTGCTGAATAACCAACAAATCACAGAAGAAATCAAAAAAGAAATCAAAATTTGCATAGAAACGAATGAAAATGAAAACACAACAACCCAAAACCTGTGGGACACAGTAAAAGCAGTCCTAAGGGGAAAGTTCATAGCAATACAGGCACACCTCAAGAAACAAGAAAAAAGTCAAATAAATAACCTAACTCTACACCTCAAACAACTAGAAAAGGAAGAAATGAAGAACCCCAGGGTTAGTAGAAGGAAAGAAATCTTAAAAATTAGAGCAGAAATAAATGCAAAAGAAACAAAAGAGACCATAGCAAAAATCAACAAAGCCAAAAGCTGGTTCTTTGAAAGGATAAATAAAATTGACAAACCATTAGCCAGACTCATCAAGAAACAAAGGGAGAAAAATCAAATCAATAAAATTAGAAATGACAGTGGAGAGATCACAACAGACAATATAGAAATACAAAGGATCATAAGAGACTATTATCAACAATTATATGCCAATAAAATGGACAACGAGGAAGAAATGGACAAATTCTTAGAAAAGTACAACTTTCCAAAACTCGACCAGGAAGAAATAGAAAACCTTAACAGACCCATCACAAGCATGGAAATTGAAACTGTAATCAAAAATCTTCCAGCAAACAAAAGCCCAGGTCCAGACGGCTTCACAGCTGAATTCTACCAAAAATTTAGAGAAGAGCTAACACCTATCCTGCTCAAACTCTTCCAGAAAATTGCAGAGGAAGGTAAACTTCCAAACTCATTCTATGAGGCCACCATCACCCTAATACCAAAACCTGACAAAGATGCCACAAAAAAAGAAAACTATAGGCCAATATCACTGATGAACACAGATGCAAAAATCCTAAACAAAATCCTAGCAATCAGAATCCAACAACACATTAAAAAGATCATACACCATGACCAAGTGGGCTTTATCCCAGGGATGCAAGGATTCTTCAATATCCGCAAATCAATCAATGTAATACACCACATTAACAAATTGAAAAACAAAAACCATATGATTATCTCAATAGATGCAGAGAAAGCCTTTGACAAAATTCAACACCCATTTATGATAAAAACTCTCCAGAAAGCAGGAATAGAAGGAACATACCTCAACATAATAAAAGCTATATATGACAAACCCACAGCAAACATTATCCTCAATGGTGAAAAATTGAAAGCATTTCCTCTAAAGTCAGGAACAAGACAAGGGTGCCCACTTTCACCATTACTATTCAACATAGTTTTGGAAGTTTTGGCTACAGCAATCAGAGCAGAAAAAGAAATAAAAGGAATCCAAATTGGAAAAGAAGAAGTAAAACTCTCACTATTTGCAGATGACATGATCCTCTACATAGAAAACCCTAAAGACTCCACCAGAAAATTACTAGAACTAATCAATGATTATAGTAAAGTTGCAGGATATAAAATCAACACACAGAAATCCCTTGCATTCCTATACACTAATAATGAGAAAACAGAAAGAGAAATTAAGGAAACAATTCCATTCACCATTGCAACGAAGAGAATAAAATACTTAGGAATATATCTACCTAAAGAAACTAAAGACCTATATATAGAAAACTATAAAACACTGGTGAAAGAAATCAAAGAGGACACTAATAGATGGAGAAATATACCATGTTCATGGATTGGAAGAATCAATATAGTGAAAATGAGTATACTACCCAAAGCAATTTATAGATTCAATGCAATCCCTATCAAGCTACCAACAGTATTCTTCACAGAGCTAGAACAAATAATTTCACAATTTGTATGGAAATACAAAAAACCTCGAATAGCCAAAGCGATCTTGAGAAAGAAAAATGGAACTGGAGGAATCAACCTACCTGACTTCAGGCTCTACTACAAAGCCACAGTTATCAAGACAGTATGGTACTGGCACAAAGACAGAAATATAGATCAATGGAACAAAATAGAAAGCCCAGAGATAAATCCACGCACATATGGACACCTTATCTTTGACAAAGGAGGCAAGAATATACAGTGGATTAAAGACAATCTCTTTAACAAGTGGTGCTGGGAAATCTGGTCAACCACTTGTAAAAGAATGAAACTAGAACACTTTCTAACACCATATACAAAAATAAACTCAAAATGGATTAAAGATCTTAACATAAGACCAGAAACTATAAAACTCCTAGAGGAGAACATAGGCAAAACACTCTCTGACATACATCACAGCAGGATCCTCTATGACCCACCTCCCAGAATATTGGAAATAAAAGCAAAAATAAACAAATGGGACCTAATTAAACTTAAAAGCTTCTGCACATCAAAGGAAACTATTAGCAAGGTGAAAAGACAGCCTTCAGAATGGGAGAAAATAATAGCAAATGAAGCAACCGACAAACAACTAATCTCAAAAATATACAAGCAACTCCTACAGCTCAACTCCAGAAAAATAAATGACCCAATCAAAAAATGGGCCAAAGATCTAAATAGACATTTCTCCAAAGAAGACATACAGATGGCTAACAAACACTTGAAAAGATGTTCAACATCACTCTTTATCAGAGAAATGCAAATCAAAACCACTATGAGGTACCATTTCACACCAGTCAGAATGGCTGCGATCCAAAAGTCTATAAATAATAAATGCTGGAGAGGGTGTGGAGAAAAGGGAACCCTCTTACACTGTTGGTGGGAATGCAAATTAGTGCAGCCACTATGGAGAACAGTGTGGAGATTCCTTAAAAAACTGGAAATAGAACTGCCTTATGATCCAGCAATCCCACTGCTGGGCATACACACTGAGGAAACCAGAAGGGAAAGAGACACGTGTACCCCAATGTTCATCGCAGCACTGTTTATAATAGCCAGGACATGGAAGCAACCTAGATGTCCATCAGCAGATGAATGGATAAGAAAGCTGTGGTACATATACACAATGGAGTATTACTCAGCCATTAAAAAGAATACATTTGAATCAGTTCTAATGAGGTGGATGAAACTGGAGACTATTATACAGAGTGAAGTAAGCCAGAAGGAAAAACATAAATACAGTATACTAACGCATGTATATGGAATTTAGAAAGATGGTAACGATAACCCTGTGTACGAGACAGCAAAAGAGACACTGATGTATAGAACAGTCTTATGGACTCTGTGGGAGAGGGTGGGAAGAAAAAAAAAAAAAAAGAAAGTTCAGTAAAGAGAGAACATATTTGGGTAGAGAAAGAAAAAAACATTTCATGGATAAGAAAGATTGTGAAATCTACCATCAAAAGATGATGAATAACATTTCAAGTAATAAAGAAGGGAGGGACATTCCTAAAGGAAGTGGTTAACAAAGGAATCACCATGGGAATTTATCAAATGAGTTTAATAATTACTAAGCCAGTCTCCAATCTGGGTAGACCATGAGTCTTGTGATTGAGAGATGGTTAAAGTAAAAGATGGAAAGGTAAGCAGGACCAGATTCTGCAGGACCATGGATGGCAGGCAAACATGATTACAGTCAAGATTTTATTTCATAATTGGATAATTGTAAATAATTTCTACTTGTCCCATAGCAATCCAGGGCTAACGGGTTTCTCCCATTATTAGCTAAGACTTTTCATTAATCTTATTTGCAATCCCAGAAAACTGACATGTTAATGTATATGGCCCAAAAGATTACCCTACTCCTGATGTTTGTTACTTTTCCAAAGGGACTGTCAAGGTTGTGTATTTTATTAGATTTTAGAAAGTCTAATCTCAGGTGCAACCTGGAGTTTCCTCTGGTTGCCAGTGTGTGCTTCCTGGTTTCTCCTGCCTCAGATTCCAGGTGTAGCTCACTGACAGTTGTTTGGAAAATTCTATTGTTCAGGTGCCAGTAAATTAGGGTGATGATGTCCTTGGCATTTCCTCACATCCCAGACACCAGGTTATGTTCTTTGCTTTTTATTCTGATGCTAATTAAAAGGGAGAAAAAACAGTTCATCCTAATCTTATGCCTAGTTCTTTGCAGTTATTTGCATTCAGCTCATTAGTTTGTTTTATTGTGACCTTTCTTACATTTTTGAAAATATTAGTTTCATGAAGATTCTTTCCTTTTCATCATTTTCTGTAGAAAAGTCAATAAAATATAAATGAAGAAGTGATTTTCCCAGTATAACATGATTCTAGGAAAGGAACTCAGATTGTTCTGGTCATCAATCATGTTGTTGAATAGTAAGAAGTTTGAGTCAGCCAATTAAAAAAAAAATTGAGAACATAGACAATGCCAGATGGCTTGAATCTAAACATAAAAAGTTGAAGTGGCCATATCAGAAATCAGATCAAATATTTACAATCATTATCAGCGTATGTGGCCAAAATCCAACAACTTTTAACCCAAATGTGTATTCCAAAAGAGATACTCCAGCAACTGCAGCCCAGTGACATCAGCACCCAAACCTGTCACCCTAACCTTTGTGAGGTTCTCCCTGCCCCCCCCGGTCCCCTGAGCACTGTTATGAGGACAGACTGCAGAATCTGAAAGCACGTGGTCAGTCCAGGTCTGATGGATGACTCTTACGCTAGTAGTGTTGGCAAGACTGCCTGGATTTCTTTCCTTTGTGGTGGAGAAATATTGTGCAAGCTCTTACTTGACTGAGTGAAAAGCAGACCAGTTGTCATCTCTGGTGTTTATCAGCCCATCAGCTGCAGTTGAGACCTTTCTTGGGAATACACAGTGACACACCAAATATCTAGCTACTCCTCAGCGAGTGCTTCTGTGCCACAGGAGTCGGCCCCCGATCAAGGCAAGGAGCTTAGATCAGGAAAAGAGAGCTGATGGGCCTAAGGGTCTCCCAAATGAAGGGGAGGTTGGGGAAGGAGTAACTAATAGCTTTCCCCATATGCTTTCTCTAGTCAAGAGTGAAATAAGTCAGAAAGAGGAAAATAGGCATCATATATTAATTCATATATGTGGAATGTAGAAAAATGGTATGGATGAACCTATCTGCAAAGCAGAAATAGAGACAGATGTAAGAGAACAAATGTATGGACACCAAGGGGAGGATGGAAAGGTGGGCTGAATTGGGAAATGGGGATTGAAATATATACACTATTATGTGTATAAAACAGATAACTAATGAGAACCTACTGTAAAGCATGGGGAACTCTGCTCAATGCTCTGTGGTGACTTAAATGAGAAGGAAATCCAAAAAAAGGAGAGATGTATGTAAACATGTAGCTGATTCATTTTGCTTATGCTGTAGCAGAGACTAATACAATACTGTAAAGCAACTATACAACAATAACATTTTTTAAAAAAAAGAAATAACCAGTTTTCTTCTGCCCAGTTCTCCTGGTGAAACAAAAGGCATCCTCCCTGTCTTCTTTCCAGCAGCATAAATAAGGAGGAAAGCAGCTACAGTTTGAAGAGGGAAAGGGAAAGACAGTTTCATTTGGATTTGGTTCCTAAATGATATATTTCAGGATTAATTCTTCAGCAAATAGATAAAATTCTCTGATTTTATTTAAAAAAAAGAATATACATATATAGTTCATCACTCTCTTAAAACAAAACAAAACAAAACAATGGAAGCCTAAGAAGCAAGTGCTGTAGAAAGGGTAAAATTGCCTGCTGTGTATTTCAAGGTGGCCTGTGCAGGCAACAGGAGTAATAGGAATGATTAAACCCTGTCGGATGGGGTTAGGTCTGGAGCTTTCTTGCCTCATGACAGGCTGTGACAGTCGAGTGGTACTGAAGCAGAACAAACGACGGTGGCAGTTTGCTGTGAGCAGTGCAACTGTCAAAACTGCTGTCCAGAAGCAAACATTGGGGATAACAACCAGCAAAGTTTGCAACCTGATGACTCAAATGCTGATGGCCACGATGTCTTCACAGTAAACTCCAGGTTATAGTTCCCGCCTGGGGCTTTCCACTCTCATGCTCAGGACTGCCAACTCTTCCTATTCTCCTATGCTCTGGTCAATTTCCATATTATAACAAAGCCTACCTTCCTTGGGAAAGCACTCACTCATCCTTGCATGACCCACATGGAAATGCTCATACTCATAGACTAGCACATAAGCCACACATATGGAGTTTATCATGTTTCATGTTTGGCGCGGTCGTCTGCCATCCAAAAAGAAAAAAGCCCGTCCATGTGTTAAATCTAGTTCCAATTACATAGCTGGAAGAATAGGTTACAGCACAGATGTAAACCTGCCATCACAAATAGGGTGAAATACTTCACACCCGAAGCAGAAACAGGGAACTTAGCATTGTCACCAGTTTCTTGAAAAGCTGAAAAAAAAAAATTACTTTACACCCATGTGGCTTCACAGGTTTTTATTAGAAGCCACAGTAGACACTTTGCACCAGCAATAAATGAGAAACCTTTCCACATTGTAATAACATGGGGAGAGGTTCTCAGCCTCTATCATCCTCTGGGAATTCTCCTATTGAGTTTCCATAGGTTGGAGGGCTGAGAAGGTGGCCCACAGGGTCTCTAACACACAAGCTCAATTTTAGCATTGCATCCTGTCATATTTCTCATGTTGGGGGAGTCCAATAGAAAAGGTGTCATCTGAGTCTGCAATTTGCAAGGTGCTGGGCATCTTACCTCTGCTGAGATCAGATGGTCCAGGTGTGATATAAACCAGGAATTCTTAGTTCCTAACATCAATTATCCTCTCTGAGAAACCTCAATAGACTCCATGAGTGCTATACAAGCTAGTGATCTCAGAACAAGAAGGCTTAGAGTTAAGCAAAAGGCTTACCTCTTACATCCAGTTAGTAAAAGTTATGATATGAATTTTAAATTACTTTTTATGGGAATCTAGTTGATTTACAATGCCATGTTCATTTCAGATGAGTAGCAAAGTGAGTCAGTTATACACATATATATATATATATATATATATATATATATATCTCCACTGTTTTTTAGATTCTTTACCCGTGGGGCTTCCCTGGTAGCTCAGATGATAAATAATCTACCTGCAATGCAGGAGACTGGGCTTCAATCCCTGGGTTGGAAAGATCCCCTGGAGAAGGAAATGGCTACCCAGTCCAGTATTCTTGCCTGGAGAATTCCATGGACAGACCATGGGGTAACGAAGAGTCGGACATGACTGAGAAGCTAGCACTTCACTCCCAGGTCATTACAGAATATTGAGTAGAGTTCTCTGTGCTATATAATAGCTATACAGTTATCTCTTTTATGTGTAGTAGTGTGTATGTGTCAATCCCAATCTCCCAGTTTATCCCTCCTTCCCCCCTTGGTATAAAATATTTACCTCTTGAAGGAAAAAAAAATCACCACATACTTATATACCTAAATTAATTCATAAGATCTATGATTTAGAAGTTTCATCTTCCTTAACCTGAAGCTGAAGAGGCAAACAAAATCATTCCACTTTTACTGTGAGGAAGGAGAAACTGTTTTTTAAAAGAGTAGTAAATTAGCTGGTGCTGGAAGCATCTATTTTCTTGCCTTCATCACTGCCAACTCCCTCTATTTGCTTTGATCTATGACTTGCAAGCTACTATTATTATTTATGTGTTCTACAATTATGACCAGTGACACCTCCCCTTTGCCAGCCCTTAGCCACAAATAGGAAAGGAATAAATGCTGTTTATTGTGACAGTCTGCCTTTTCTTGGTGAAACAATGACAAACTATGCCACTGACAGCTCTCTACTGTTTTCACTGCTGCTCCGCAGCTCACTTCTCGAGTGTTCTTCAGCACTGACAGTAGATGGACTTTAATAAAAATACCTAGTGAGAATCTGTTGCATTCCTTTACCTCCCAATGAGCTTCTTGGGGGCATTATATTGGATTAAAATATAGAAGACACAGAAATGTGAGGACACTTTAAGGATTTTTGTATCTCTTTTGGGTGGGGGCAGGAGTCTTCCTAGCTTAACAAGGATCTCTATCCACTAAGTACTTAACTTCTTAAATGTATCTGGGCTTCCCTGGTGGCTCAGCTGGTAAAGAATCCGCCTGCAGTGCAGACCTGGATTCAATCACAGGGTTAGGAAGATCCCCTGGAGAAGGAGATGGCTCCCCACTCCAGTATTCTGGCCTGGAGAACTCCATGGACCAGTCCACAGGGTCACACAGTCCACAGATAATGTGAAGAGAAAATGTGAATCAGAGCCATTTATGAATTTTTGGAAAGATTTCCAATACCTTAGCCTGGGAACTTTTAGTAGAGCAGCAACCTCCTAGAATCACCAGAAGGACCAAATTGTGTGAGTTTTTCCAAAGGGCCTATACTAATTAGCTTCTTGAGCTTATTAAGATGGTGTGTTTACTGGATAATTGCACCTAACGGAACAGAATAGATAAATAAAAGAGTCACTACAAGTTTTGTATGCCCAAATTTGAGCTAAGTGCAGCCGTGTAAATATATGACAGCCAGCCTGCCTCATGTGATGTCATTAGTCAGAAAAGTTACTAAAAGCCAGTACCTAGCTCTGGTCTCAGCAGATTGCATTTAGGGATGTAAAGTTCTGTTTCTTCCTGTTAGTGTTTTGTGAAAAAATGCCCCTCTCTGGGATTTCACTCTTAAAGAAGTAAATTTAAACAGTGACAAAAGCAACAAATACCTGCTTTTTGTATGTGTGCTCAGTCGCTATTGTGTTGCCTGGTAGCTCAGCTGGTAAAGAATCTGCCTGCAATGCATGAGACCCTGGTTCTATTCCTGGGTCAGGAAAATCCCCTGGAGAAGGAAATGGCTACCCACTCCTGTATTCTTGCCTGAAGAATCCCAATGGACAGAGCCTCGTAGGCTAGAGTCCATGGGATTGCCAAGGGTTGGACACAGCTGAGCTTGACTAATCACAGCACAGCTCAGTTGCTAGGTCGTGTCCAACTCTTTGCAACCCCATGGACTGTAGGCTCCTCTCCATGAAATGTTCCAGGCAAGAATACTGGAGTGAGTTGCCATTTCCTACTCCAGGGTATCTTCCCTGGGTCTCCTGTATTGGCACATCTCCTGTGTCTTCTGAATCGGCAGGCAGATTCTTTATCAATTCAAAGACTCTTACTCCTTGAAAGGAAAGTTATGACCAACCTAGACAGCATATTAAAAAGCAGAGACATTACTTTGCTAGCAAAGGTCCGTCTAGTCAAGGCTATGGTTTTTCCAGTAGTCACGTATGGATATGAGAGTTGGACTATAAAGAAAGCTGAGCGCTGAAGAATTGATGCTTTTGAACTGTGGTGTTAGAGAAGACACTTGAGAGTCCCTTGGACTGCAAGGAGATCCAACCAGTCCATCCTAAAGGAGATCAGTCCTGGGTGTTCATTGAAAGGACTGATGTTGAAGCTGAAACTCCAATACTTTGGCCACCTGATGCGAAGAACTGACTCATTAGAAAAGACCCTGATCCTGGGAAAGATTGAAGGCAGGAGGAGAAGGGGACGACAAAGGATGAGATATCCAAAGGTTGGATAACATCACTGACTCAATGGACATGAGTTTGGGTGGACTCTGGGAGTTGGTAATGGACAAGGAGGCCTGGCATGCTACAGTCCATGGGGTTGCAAAGAGTCAAACACAGCTGAGCCACCTCTTGAAGAAGAAGAGGAAGAAAACAATCAAAAAATGTGTTTTCTACCAAATATCTATTTTAGGAAACACATTAAAGAAAAAAAAAGCTCAAAACTTGCAACAATTGTTTGCAAGTTGCAACAAATTGTTTAAATTTCTTTCTTTGATATAAAATACTCTATTAGCAACTTTTAAATAGTCACAGCACAGTTTAACTATTTAGAGTCCACGGCATATTAAGGTGCCTTGTAGGATTTTCATTTCTTAGGATAGGCAGGTAGAGAATACAAAATCAATTAGAAGAAAGTTGATGAACCTTGAAAAATAAAGAATGAAGCGAATGAGAAAACCAAGTAATGTATAATATTACTTAATAGTTGACTCAAGAAAGGAATGGGATCAAATTAGTCATGTGATAATAAATGGTAGTGTTAATGTTCCAACAGAGAGCCAGAGACCTCTGTGTCAGAATGAAAGACGAAGTCCAACTGCTTGTAAAGAGCACATCTAAAATAATTTTGTAATGTATGAAAATATTATCATAAGATGAGCCTAGTAAATGTAAAAAAAAAAAATAGAAAGTGGGAGTGCTTTATCAATATCGTCTAAAGTGAAATTCAGTGTTATAATCATTAAACAGAACAAATGGAATATTATGGAAGTAGAAAACTTTCTATTCACAAGAAGGTGAAGAACTGTAAACATGTTTGTACCAAGCAACATAGCTGTGGCATGCATAATGCAAACTGTCCCAGAAGTACAGTTGGATAAAACCAAATGATAATGGCGACTTGGTGTGTAAAATTCTGAGCGGTGTCATTAAATTGAGTGAAGTAAAGCAAGGATTTGTATAATATAGTCAGCAGATTTGTGTGTGTATAGATAACAGATGGGCAAAATTATAG
Organism: Bos grunniens; assembly: GCF_055505025.1. Lineage (NCBI taxonomy): Eukaryota > Metazoa > Chordata > Mammalia > Artiodactyla > Bovidae > Bos > Bos grunniens. Next base: position 14,488,586 of record NC_141191.1, read on the forward strand.
ATATTCAATAAACTATCATATCATGTTTCCTGTATGCTAGGTATTATTCCAGAGTTTGACGTATTAATTCATACAGTCCTCATAATCTTCGAACAATGAGGAAACTGAGGCACTGATTGGACAGGTAGCTTGTTGAGGGCTACCTAACAGAGAATAATAGAACCAGACCTAACCCAGCTGGTCTGGCTCTAGGGTCTGTGGTCTTAAAACTCTTAGATATCACCCTGCCTACAGAGAATATGTTTTTTTCTTATTCTATGGAAAAAATGTCAAACTACTCATGAACTAATCAAGACAAACTAACAAATTCCAAAACATAGAGACCTATAGTCAATATTTTCTGAGCATAATTCAGTAATTATGCTGAAAAGTCAAGAGCTACCAACAAAAGATCTCCCTTTCCTCCCCTCAAAAATCTCTACCTGTACACTTAGAAACCTATTATAATTAATTACTGGATGGAAACAAAAGGATCCCCAAACTAAGATTAAAAATAATTTAGCAATTAAATATGCCATAATTATTCATCTTAATACATGACACTTTTCATTCACCATGTTATTGTTTTTAAATTGCTAATAAAATTTCTAAATATTCTCCCTAATTCCCTTTATTTCTATTAATCTAGTCACTTAGGTATATCTATGTTGAATTTAATAGACTGCAACTGGATAATTTCCCACTGTTAACAGAGAATTAATTTTATACCTTTGAAAGTATATATTATTTGTAGTTCAATTTCTCCTAAGTTGGATTCATTATGGTTATGATAGTAGGATATGTGCCCTAAAATTTTTAATCAGTTCAATTTCAGAAGTCATTTTATAGCTGCAAGGAAGGAAGTGGAGCTTCCTAGTCACTACCAAGAAGTTTGATGATAAGTAGGATATGGCAAATTTGACCAATGAGCTGTTGTTTCTTATGATTCACCAGTGTGTGATGATCCACCATGTGGTTGCTGAGATGATTATCTTGTCTGACATTTTACTACCTTCTTTACCAGAAGTTTTGACCCACGTTGATTATTATACATTCTTTGATTTTTTTCTTCCATTATATTTCTATATGTAAATATATATGTGTGTGTATACCTATAGATAGATATGTATTTATGTATAAATATATACACACACTGAATAACCATTTAGGTATTAATAATTCTTCTCTGTATCATTCATAATTAATTTAGTTGTCCCTAATTTAACCAAATCACTCTAAACATTTCTATATTATCAGTTGCTTAGTCAAGGCAAGAGTTCACAGTTTTATTGATCTTTACATTTTTACTCTTAATTATACTAAGCTAGTTGGAAGCAAACCTCATCGTTATTGGTCTCACAGTATATTATCATTGTCATGGTTATTGATGGCTAAAATAAAAAATGTGTTCATGCAGGGAGATGAATCATCTCTCCTGACTGCCATGTAAAGTAAAAGGCAGGCTGGAGTCATGACATTTAGGAGTGAGGTCCAACATAAACAAACGTGCAGCCACGCATGGGCGGTTAGGTCACTGGTTTCCTGCACTATGGGGTAAGCACTGGTCATTTGCATGCCACAATTCACTGTGGAAACAAAACAGAGAAATTTAATAATGGATTACCAGAAAAAAAAAATGATCATTTGGAAGCCTGATTTTAAAGTAGTCTTCTTCTTCCCACATCCATATTACACTAACTTTATATGTCTGAAAATATATACATAATTCTAAGATAACATCTAAAAAACTGTTTTTAATACCCAAACCATATTATGGCAATTTTACGATACCCTTCACTCCCAATTATGCTTGAGAAAATCCTCACAGTCTATAAATGATTTCTCAAAATATTTTCAATTGCATGCTGCCTCCTGTCAAGTATTCCTAAGCATTTGGTATATATGCTGTGTTTCTAGGTTTGGCGGGATAGTTGGAGATTGTCTATTTTAAAATGCATAATATGTTCTCTAGCGCGTAGGGTTTATATTTAAAACCTGAGTCTAACTGTCCAATATATTGGTGACATTTAGAATATGTCATCCATCACCTTAAATATCAATTTAAGAAATACTTCTAGGGTATTATGATTCTTCCTAATAATATCTTAATTTCATTGTTAACAGAGTTCTAGTTAAGTTCTAGTGGCCATTTTGTTAGTGGCCTTGGGATCCCAAGTGATCTACTTGGGATCATTGGATAATCTTGAATTCTCATAAGAACGTATTGTTTCCCAGCACACATGAGACATACAGGCCCTGCCAGTTAGTATCAGAGGTCACTGTGCGGTTTTTTTTTCATCATCCTGTGAGAGCACACGGTTTGAAAATTCTTCCGAGATCATTCTGAAGTGATGTGAAAGTGAAATATCTTCTGGTCTAATGGGTGGTTAGTAGCAGAATTAGACTGTGATCCTAAACGCTCTCTCCTTCACTACCAAGCATATTACAGCACAGGATGAGTGTTTGAATGTATTAGGAGTGATTCAAAGTGTCTTGAGTATACATGTATTCATTTCAACATCACCTGGATTTCCTTCACTCCTTCTCTCCATGCTCCAGATTGTTTCTTGGGGCATTGATGTTTAATGCATCATTCTCTCCATTAGGAAGGGTCAGCTTGAGTCAAATCTGCCATGGTTTGCAGACTCCATCCTAGTGGCAGTTGATTTGGGAGGACTGTTTTGCCTTAGGCAAGCAGGTCAGCTTTACTTTAGGTCCAGCTAATGACAGAGACAAGAGTTTAACTTGAGCTGAAATCCAGCTTCCTTAATTCTGAAGTGAGACGCAAAGGGGGAACAAAGACCCTTGTGTCTTTTTCCACAGCATAAAAACTCATCAGGTTACTATTGCAAAACTATCTGCATTTTCACCCCATCATTAAAACTTTTTCTTTACTAGTGGGTTTTGCAAATTGAAACAGTTACTGATAAAGGACAGAAGCTGGAGAACAGACATGGCTGGAAATGGTGCCAAATTCTTGGGTAGCTTTTAATTCTCCCATGGTATTTGAATCAAAGTAGGGTTGGACAAGAGGAGAAGCGGGCAACAGAGGATGAGATGGCTAGATGGCATCACTGACTCAATAGATATGAATTTGAGCAAACCCTGGGTGAGAGTGAAGGTCATGGAAGCCTGGCATGCTTTAGTTCATGGGGTTGCAAAAAGCTGAATGACAACAACAGGGAAGATATTGTTACTTGTAGGAATTTAAGGCATAATCACAGATAGCTGTGATTATCACAATATATAGAGGGTGGTTCAGTGGTAAAGAATCCACCTGCCAATGCAGGAGACCCAGGACACATGGGTTTGTTCCTGGGGTTGGGAAGATCCTCTGGACGAGGAAATGACCACTTATTCCACTATTCTTGCCTGGAAAATCCCATGGACAGAGGAGCTTGGCTGGCTATGGTCCATAAGTTCGCAGAGTCAGATACAATGAGCAACTGAGCATGACAATGTATATATTAGAAACAGTGGCAGCTTAGAAAATGTAATTAATTATATTTATTAACAATTCGTATTTGAATTTCAGTGGAAAAGAATTCACTGAATAGAAAAATTATGGTTGAAAACTTGTGGAACAAATATGACATATAAAATAATTTCTGTTGCAATATCTTGACAAGTGGATAGAAGATGACTGAGTGATGGTGATTGTTTCTATTTAATACAAAAATAGTAATGTCCTATTTTATCTAAGGAAAAGGTGGAGTTCTATGGAGAATTAAAGTACCATAACAACAACAACAACAACAAATCAGGAAATTCTAACATGAAGTCAAGTAATTTGAACTTGGTATGGTAAATTATAAATGCATTGGATTGATTCGAATGTTCTCTCCAGTTACTTTCTCAGTCATTACCACAATCACATTTTAATCCCCTTTCTCTTCATCACCATAATAAACATAATATTTATCAAATACTCATAAAATAATTAGCATAATTTCCTAGATAGGGAGTCAGCAAACTACAACCCCCAGGTCAAACCTGCCCATTTCCTGTTTTATGTAGCTCATGAGCTAAGAATTTATTTTTTACATTTTTATATGATTGAAAAAAATCAAAAAAAAGTAACATTTGTGACATGTGAAAAGTACACAGAATTCAAATTTAATTGTCCCTAAATAAAGTTTAACTGGAATGCAGCCACACTTACTGCTTACATGGTCTGCAGCAGCTCTGTTGACTGCACCTTCAGAGCTGAGTGGTTAGAACAGAAAGTGTGTGCTCTGCAAAACCTAAAATATTTACAGTCTGGCCTGTTCAGAATAAGTTTGACAATCCCTTCCTAGATGATTAACATCCCATTTAACAGCAACTCAATTTGAAACCAGAGTCAAAATTATTTGGCAAAATCATATTACGATCTATTCTAGGAATCTTTAATTTTGGCTCTTATTAAGTTGTGGAAGCATGTATGAACTTAGAGAGTACGTTGACATCCACATTGGCATAATTGTTATAGATCATCTTGATTATGACTTTCTACAAAGCCAGCCTTTGTTGCCTAGAACTGATTTGTCCTGATGAAAAATACAAATGAATAATTGCTCTTATTTGATTTTCTTGCTTATAGAATAGTATACATGTAGTAGAACAATTCTGATTTGACTCAGGGCTGCATTATAACATTCTGCTCTTCAGAAAGAAAGATTTTTCAAATGGAAAATTCAAATTAAGGTTTAATTTGTCATGTCTTTTTTTTAACAGAAGATAAAATATATTAACAAATTTAAAATGTCCTAATAATTATAATAATACACTAAGAAGGATATACATGATAAAAGGGGATTTGTTCTTTAACATTTACAAACATTGTAAAATGAATAATCTCTGAAGGCCTTTTTATACCCTTCCTTGATTTATGTGCTTCTATTTATTTGCATGTTATTTCCTTTTAAAAATATATAAATTTGTGACATAAAATAGCATACTATGGAATTGTGAGCAATAGCAATTTTCAATGGTTTCATTTAACAGCAACTAAGAAACCAACTAATTTTAGAATGTGTAAGCTCAGAGTACTTATTTTAAAGTCAGTACTTTGGTCATTTGATGGATAATGTGGTTGGTAAATCCACTATAATTTAGTTACCATCTCCATATAATTGTAAGAATTATTTTTCAGCAACTATTCCCTAAGCAGATGGTTATTTTATATGTTTATCAAAAATCTTTATGAATTATTAGAGAATGACTACAAACATGTGACTTTGGACATTATCCATAAACTTCATGCCTCTTAAAAACAATTTGCCAATTTAATAACTCATATTTCCTTTTAAGGAAAAATGGGATTAGCAATTTAAAAAGTTTATCCTGTATTATTTGATTCAGAAAAATGTTCCTGAGTGCTATGTTTTTTCCAATAAATGTTTATTTTGTTGTGTAACATTCTAATTTATACAGGTTTTTAAAATTTGATTGTGAGGCTCATCTCTTGTCAAAGTTTAGTATGCATTATGTATAAAGTAGACACATGTTTAAACATAACAAGCAGGATCCATGATGTAAGATCCTTTAAATATGATGATGAAAAGATAGGATTGTTTCTTACTTCATAAAAATCACTTATTTCTTACTCATTAGAAAGAAAAATAGCCATTCAGAAAATTACCACATTGAGATTAATCATCACTAGAGAAACTTTCATGAATCTCCAACTCTGAATGAAAGATAAGTAAGAAAAATTCAGTAGGTTGCTACCTATAGAATAGCATTGTTTAAGGTGACTTAACAAATGTTGATACAAGAAGAAGCAAACCTCTTTTTCCCCAAATGATTTCTACATGTATGCTGCTGCTGCTAAGTCACTTCAGTCGTGTCCGACTCTGTGTGACCCCATAGACGGCAACCCATCAGGCTCCCCAATCCCTGGGATTCTCCAGGCAAGAACACTGGAGTGGGTTGTCATTTCCTTGGCCAATTCAGGTTGATGTATGGCAAAAAACCATCACAATATTGTAATTATCCTCCAATTAAAATAAATATATTAATTTTAAAAATAAAGAGGTGATCCACTGTAGAAGAGGCGCTAATGACATTTTGCATACATACCTGGGTTGGGGATTTGTAAAGTGTTAAAGTATGCCCCTATAAGTGATTTAAACTACCACAAGGGCACGACTCTGTCTCTCTAAGTCCACCCCTGTGTTTATCCACACATTCTGTACTCTTTTTCCTCCAGTAAACACTTTACTAGTTTCACTACTTTCCATCTTTGTGGAAATTCTTTTCTGTCCCTGGTGGTCCAGTGGCTAGGATTCCACTCTCTCATTGCCACGGCCTGACCTCCGTCTCTGGCTAGCAAGTGAAGCCCTGCTTCAAGCCACTGCAGGCTGAGGCCACCTGAGATCAAATTCTTGGACTATACTTTCGAGATGCACTAGGTTAGGCATTAATTTTTCAAGAGAACTATGATTTTGGGGTAATTCCAAAAATGCTTACCTTCAAGACATTTCTATGTATCCTACTGACTTACATGAGAAGATCATATTGATTTGGTTAGGGAGACTGAGAGAAATAATTGCATATGAAGAACATCCATGAAAATGATTACACATCCTTAGACTTAAGAAAAATCTATATGTATACAGAATATAAATGTAAATTAATGCATGTTGTCAAATAACAATTTCAGCCTCAATACAGGTGACAAATGTTTATTCAATTGAAAACTCTAGAGAAGGTAATTGAAACCTTGTTGTATTAACATACACTCTTGAATATCAAAAACTACTCAATTTGAAGATCATTTAACCAAGTTTGGATAAAGAACATAAAGTGCAATTATTTTACGATATTTCTTTAAAGCAGTAATTCCCCAAAAGAGGTAATTATGTGCCCTAAGGATATACCCAATGCCTGAAATTCACAAAGGGCTACATGTCCTAGGATTCACAAATAGCTCCTCAGCAATGAATTATCCAGCCTGAAATGTCAGTAGTGCTGAGGATGAGAAACAGTGCTTCACAGTTTTATTTGAATAATTATTTGTTAAAACAATCTGGTCTAAAACATTCAGACTCTTTACTCATAAGTTTTGAAGGAAAAATATTTCTAATGCTTTAAAGGCAAAATTGTATTATTTAGCAATAAGATGAACTTTCTGAATGAATCAAAACTCTAGATAAATTTCCCAGAGTTTTTAGATTTTTTAGTTCATTATCATTATGCTATGTTACAATAACACTAGCAATTTATATTACAAAATGGCATGCCTTTTTTCCATCAAACCAAAAGATATTCATAAGTATGCTTTTATTATATAGGCAGCATCCCTATCAAAAACACAAATATCAAATGATTTATTATGATCTGATAACGTAGCATTAGACATAAAATATTTATGGACATAGATGTATTCACAATCTTACGGGCAATTAAAATAGAAAAATAACATGAAAACATAAAATGTCTAAAGAAGACAGGACCCACCTTGCCATCTGTCTCATTTACTTTATTTCCATTTCCTTTCCTTTAAAAAAAAAAATGTGGCTTAGAAATTTTGTTTTGTTGTGAGTGTTTGAAAGCTTTTAAGAAATGACATTCATTGTAACTTAGTTCATGTTTTTCAAGTGCTTTTCCCTCTTTTAAAATGGGCTGTTTAAGAATTTTGATATATGAATTTCATTATGAAATTGATAGAAGTTTGTAACTTATAGAATGGCCACCATTTTAAGGAGTTCATTTAAGTCAATTTGCTCATTATCTTTAAAAGATATTAATGCAAACAATCTAACTCAATTTTTATGAAGAATTTCCTGGAAAAAGCATACAGCTGGTAGTCATGAGACTTAAATTGAGCCTTAAAAAGTGAAAAAAAGTGCTAGTGACTCATCCTTGTCCAACTCTTTGCAACCCCGTGGACCTAGCTTCTCTGTCCATAAAATTCACCTAACTGCTCCGTCCATAAAATTCTCCAGACAAGAATACTGGAGTGGATAGCCATCCCCTTCTCCAGGGGGGTCTTCCTGACCCAGGGGTCAAACTTGGATCTCTTGCATTGCAGATTCTTTACCATCTGAGTCAACATGGAAGCCCTTAGTCTATTACTAAGAAATTATATAAACTTGGGTATTAAATACTTTGGGTTTCAGTTTTCACATACAAAGGAGAAATTGCTGTATTTAAAATTTTAAATATAAACTTCAGACTTACATCATCTAGGTTTTATCCTGGCTAAACCACTAGGACTGTGGGTGCTTTCTATACTTCTCTAAACTTCTGTGTTCAGTCATTCAGTCATGTCCGACTCTTTGCAACCCCATGAATCACAGCACGCCAGGCCTCCCTGACCATCACCAACTCCTGGAAATTACCCAAACTCATGTCCATCAAGTCAGTGATGCCATCCAACCATCTCATCCTCTGTCATCCCTTTTACCTCCTGCCTTCAATCTTTCCCAGCATCAGGGTCTTTTCCACTGAGTCACATCTTTGCATCAGGTGGCCAAAGTACTGGAGTTTCAGCTTAAACATCAGTCCTTCCAATGAATATTCAGGACTGATCTCCTTTAGGATGGACTAGTTGGATCTCCTTGCAGTCCAAGGGACTCTCAAGAGTCTTCTCCAACACCACAGTTCAGAAGCATCAATTCTTTGGCTCTCAGCTTTCTTTATAGTCCAACTCTCACATCCATACATGACCACTGGAAAAACCATAGCTTTGACTAGACGGACCTTTGTTGACAAAGTAATGTCTCTGCTTTTTAATATGCTGTCTAGGTTGGTCATAACTTTCCTTCCAAGAAGCAAGTGTCTTTTAATTTCATGTCTGCAGTGACCATCTGCCATGATTTTGGAGCCCCCCAAAATAAAGTCTGTCACTGTTTCCACTGTTTCCACATCTATTTGCCTTGAAATGATGGGACCAGATGCTATGATCTTAGTTTTCTGAAGGTTGAGTTTTAAGCCACCTTTTTCACTCTCCTCTTTCACTTTCATCAAGAGGCTCTTTAGTTCTTCTTCACTTTCTGACATAATTGGGGTGTCATCTGCATATCTGAGGTTGTTGATAATTCTCCCAGCAATCTTGATTCCAGTTTGTACTTCATCCAGCCCAGCATTTCTCATGATGTACTCTGCATATAAGTTAAATAAGCAGGGTGACAATATACAGCCTTGATGTTCTCCTTTCCCTGTTTAGAACCAGTCTGTTGTTCCACGTCCAGTTCTAACTGTTGCTTCCTGACCTGCATACAGATTTCTCAAAAGGCAGGTCAGGTGGTCTGGTATTCCCATCTCTTTAAGAATTTTCCACAGTTTATTATGACCCACACAGTCAAAGGCTTTGGCATAGTCAATAAAGCAGAAGTAGATCAGAAAAACATCATTCTGCTTTATTGACTATGCCAAAACCTCTCTGTTACCAACTGAAAAATGGAAATTATAGCAATATCTTCTCCCTCACAGGGCTAAACACTTGACTCTTTAGCATTTCATGAAATTTGTTTTTAATTATTATTAAAGCATTTTCTGAGTTTAAAATCTAATAATTCAACAGATTAAAATGTTAAATATTGACATAAACCTTCCAGATATATTCATATTCAGGTTTAAATAGTTGAATTGGCTCATATCATTTCTGTATGGCCTCTAATATCTAATTCATTAGACTTTTTTTTTAATTATTAATTGTTTGGGGCAAAGAAATATAGTCAACATGTACTATTATTCACAGATAAGATTTAGGGAACAAGGTGTACGTTTCTGTTTCTTGTTTCATCATCTACTATATCCATTTCTTGAAGAGTTTATTCATAATTCTTGAGTTAGCCAATATCGATTAAATTTATAGAGCCTAAAATTAAGGGAAAACATGCCATCTATTTGTGAGTCAGCAAAATGGTACAATTTAGGGAAATAAAAATTAAATCACCTTAAGTATTCATAAAACACATCGGACCCCTTAGTGGTAGTGTCCAAAGAGAGTGAGATTAGATAAAAATCTAATTCTTAGATTTGCAACTTAGGGGTCTGACGAGATCTTGGAGAGAAGATCCATAAACATGATCATTATATCTACAGAAAAGATGTTTCAGAAAAAGGTTTATAGAATTACTATGTAGAAGAGAAGATTGAGAGGTTGTATAAACTAAAAAATACCTTACAGAGAATGGTGACTATTCATAATGTTTCAAAGAAAAAATAAATTGGCTTGCATTATGATTGGGGAAAAAAACTGTGATTTGATGCAATTAACTGTGATAAGACTAACACTTTTCAGAACTATCTTAAGAATGAGGAAGTACAAAGATAGATATGTTCTCATCATCATATTCAAGAACTGTATAATCTAGTATGATGGAAAATATGTACACATATCCCCAGAAACACTCTCTGTCAGTGCATTAGCTTTTCAGACTATTATTACAATTACTAGCAACTATCTTAAGAACTTACTATTTGCCAAGCACATGCAAAATGCTGGACTGGATGAAGCACAAGCCGGAATCAAAATTGCAGGGAGGAGTATCAATAACCTCAGATATGCAGAGGACACCACCCTTATGGCAGAAAGTGAAGAAGAACTAAAGAGCCTCTTGATGAAAGTGAAAGAGGAGAGTGAAAAAGTTGACTTAAAATTCAATGAAAATTATGGCATCTGGTCCAATCATTTCATGGCAAATAGATGAGTAAACAATGGAAACATTGACAATTTTCTTGGGCTCCAGCATCACTGCAGACAGTGACTGCAGCCATGAAATTAAAAGATGCTTGCTCCTCGGGAAAAAAGCTATGACCAACCTAGACAGCATATTAAAAAGCAGAGACATTAGTTTGCCAACAAAGGTCCGTCTAGTCAAAGCTATGGTGTTTCCAGTAGTATGCATGGATGTGAGAGTCATGTATGGATGTGACCATAAAGAAGGTTGACTGCCAAAGAAATGGTGCTTTTGAACTGTCATGTTGGAGAAGACTCTTGATAGTTCTTTGGACTGCAAGAAAATCAAACTAGTCAATCCTAAAAAAGATCAGCCCCGAATATTCATTGGAAGGACTGATGCTGAAGCTGAAGCTCCAATACTTTGGCCACCTGATGCAAAAAACTGACTCATTTGAAAAGACCCTGATGCTGGGAAAGATTGAAGGCAGGAGAAGAAGGGTGTGACAGAGGATGAGATGGTTGGGTGGCATCACTGACTCAATGGATATGAGTTTGAGCAAGCTCCAGGAGGTGGTTATGGATAGGGAGGCATGGTATGGTGCAATCCATGGGGGTTCCAAACAGTTAGACACCACTGAGTGATTGAACCAACAGAATGGGAAAGACGAGAGATCTCTTCAAGAAAATTAGAGATACCAAGGTAACATTTCATGCAAAGATGGGCTCAATAAAGGACAGAAATGGTAGGGACCTAACAGAAGCAGAAGATATTAAGAAGAGGTGGCAAGAATACACAGAAGAACTGTACAAAAAAGATCTTCATGATCCAGATAATCACGATGGTGTGATCACTGACCTAGAGCCAGACATCCTGGAATGTGAAGTCAAGTGGGCCTTAGGAAGCATCACTATGAACAAAGCTAGTGGAGGTGATGGAATTCCAGTTCAGCTATTTCAAATCCTGAAAGATGATGCTGTGAAAGTGCTGCAGTCAATATGGCAGCAAATCTGGAAAACTCAGAAGTGGCCACAGGACTGGAAAAGGTCAGTTTTCATTCCAATCCCAAAGAAAGGCAATGCCAAAGAATGCTCAAACTACTGCACAATTGCACTCATCTCACACATAAGTAAAGTAATGCTCAAAATTCTCCAAGCCAGGCTTCAGCAATATGTGAACCGTGAACTTCCAGATGTTCAAGCTGGTTTTAGAAAAAGCAGAGGAACCAGAGATCAAATTGCCAACATCTGCTGGATTATCAAAAAAGCAAGAGAGTTCCAGAAAAACATCTATTTCTGCTTTATTGACTATGCCAAAACCTTTGACTGTGTGAATCACAATAAACTGTGGAAAATTCTTCAAGAGACGGGAATACCAGACCACCTGACCTGCCTCTTGAGAAATCTATATGCAGGTCAAGAAGCAACAGTTAGAACTGGACGTGGAACAACAGACTGGTTCCAAATAGGAAAAGGAGTACATCAAGGCTGTACATTGTCACCCTGCTTATTTAACTTATATGCAGAGTACATTATGAGAAATGCTGGACTGGAAGAAGCACAAGCTGAAATCAAGATTGCTGGAAGAAATATCAATAACCTCAGATATGCAGATGACACCACCCTTATGGCAGAAAGTGAAGAGGAACTCAAAAGCCTCTTGATGAAAGTGAAAGAGGAGAGTGAAATAGTTGGCTTAAAGCTCAACATTCAGAAAACTAAGATCATGGCATCTGGTCCCATCACTTCATGGAAAATAGATGGGGAAACAGTGGCTGATTTTATTTTGGGGGGCTCCAAAATCACTGCAGATGGTGACTGCAGCCATGAAATTAAAGGCGCTTACTCCTTGGAAGGAAAGTTATGACCAACCTAGACAGCATATTCAAAAGCAGAGACATTACTTTGCCAACAAAGTCTGTCTAGTCAAGGCTATGGTTTTTCCAGTGGTCATGTATGGATGTGAGATTTGGACTGTGAAGAAAGCTGAGTGCCAAAGAATTGATGCTTTTGAACTGTGGTGTTGGAGAAGACTCTTGAGAGTCCCTTGGACTGCAAGGAGATCCAACTAGTCCATTCTGAAGGAGATCAGCCCTGGGATTTCTTTGGAAGGACTGATGCTAAAGCTGAAACTCCAGTACTTTGGCCACCTCATGCAAAGAGTTGACTCATTGGAAAAGACTCTGATGCTGGGAGGGATCGGGGACAGGAGAAGGGGACGACAGAGGATGAGATGGCTGGATGGCATCACTGACTCGATGGACAGGAGTCTGAGTGAACTCCAGGAGTTGGTGATGGACAGGGAGGCCTGGCGTGTTGCTATTCATGGGGTCGCAAAGAGTCGGACACGAGTGAGCGAATGAACTGAACTGAACTGAACTGAGTGATTGTTCTGAACTGAAACATTGTATTACAAGTTTAAAAACATTCTCTTTTAATCCTCATGGTAATCCTATGAAGAAGATAGTATTGTTATTCCTATTTAATAGATGATGAAATTAAGGATCTGATTGAGAATCTTAGCCAACATCAGTGAACCAGTAGGGAAAGAGTAAGGGCTCAATCCAGGAGCATGGAATTTCACAGCTCAGCTAGTAAACACTGCACAGGCTGAAAACAGTACATTACACCTACCAGGGGAATGCCTGGTAGGGTGCAACCAATTCTGATTAGGAAGGGTTCTGTGGTGGCAATCCACTTTAACATGTGACTTTAAAGATGTGAAGAATCTCTACAGAAACAAAGAGAAAGAAAGGAATCCCATGATGAGAAAATTCACGAGCAAGCACACAGATGAGAAATGCAGAAAATGTTGCATGATCTTGTAGGAATAAGGGTATATGGATGAGAGGAAGATAGTAAAAAAGCAATAGGTGATGCAACTGGAAATTTAATCATTAAATATTAGTATGGGCTTCCCAGGTGGTGCAGTGGTAAAGGTTGGGAAAGATGCCTTGGAGAAGGAAATGGCAACCCATTCCAGTATTCTGTCTGGGTGACAGTCCATGGGGTCACAAAAGGCTGAAGACGACTGAGCTAGCAGAAGCATACTATTTTATGTTGTATGTAATTTAAATGATATTCTTGAGGGAGGCCAGTGATTCCCAAGAAGTGAAGACATTGTGGTCAAGGTATATCCTAAGTACAGTAGAGGCTGCCTGCTGAGATTCCTGGTAACTCAAACAGTAGAGTCTATTTGCAATGCGGGAGACCCAAGTTCAATCCCTGGGTCAGGAAGATCCCCTGGAGAAGGAAATGGCAACCCACTCCAGTATTCTTGCCCGGAAAATCTAATGGACGGAGAAGACTGGCGGGCTACAGTCCTTGGGGTTGTAAAGAATCTACACAACTGAGTGATTTCACTTTCTTGAGACTCACTATCAGAAGAAACCAATGTCAGTGATGGGAAGATATCAATCCCTCGGGTGTATAAATAGAGCCTGACTTCTTCTCCGCAGAAATGCCCTGCAGACACACTGAATCTCCGCCCTTCTTTGGGAAACAACTCTCTTCTGCTCCCAAGAACCTTTCATCGTGATGCTTCTAAAAAACTTAAATATGCATACCAAGCAATTGTTGATTTTTTTAATCAACACTTTTTAAATGTTGATTTTGTTTCACTGGGTCCTGGCCCCACCCAAGCTGCCTATCTCAAGGACCCCATTTTGCAACAGAAAGCTTTAGTACACAGCAGGAAGAATTGCTTACCTAACCGTTCTCTCAAACTGGAAAGATGCTTCACGTGCCTTAGTCAAAACCTGTTCCTGCTCAAAACATCTGTTCTGCCCAAAACATTGTTCTGAAACAATTTCTTTGTGTTCTTTAAGACAAGGAAGTAAAGCTAACATTCAAATGTAGTGGACATTTTTACATAGGCACTAAGTCTTTTAGGATCACATTAATTAAGTAAATGGCATAATGCCTACTGGGCAACAGCTATTATGCAAAGAAGGTAATTTATGATATGACTGTGCCAAATAATTTTAAAAATAGGAAAACTTGTTTTAAACCATATGAACTAATAGGAAACAAAGGAAGTGATATCACTGAAGGTCCTTTCCTAAATATCCAAGGAGAATGACATAATACTTTGATTTTTAAAAAGTTCTTAGTGTATAAATTCATGCAGAAGCAACTTTATGCAGTGTAAATTCACTGAGGAATTTTATCGCATCACTGTAATTGCTGGGCTTTCGACCTCAGTGAAAATATACTCAGTTCTAACGTTAAGGGCGGCAAATCATTTCTCAGATGCTAGAATTAGATAGTGAATGTCCTGAAGAATATATTTCTGAAAAACCAAATGAAATGACAGCAACATTAGCCAGTGTCCCACGAACTTTGGTTGTTTTTCAAGATGAACCTACTTTGGATTCCAGATAGTATTTGAATTTTCACCATATTATGTTACTACGGTAGAAAATCTCATGAGGTCATTTAGCACTGTACTTACATCTGGCACAGGCTGCCCTGCAATTTTTCTTAAAACCCTCCAATAAATAGATTAGTCAACATTCCCTGGTAACATATTTCATTATCTCAAAGACACTTAGGGACATACATAGGGCATCCAAAAAAAAATTGCTTCCACTTTACTCTAAATCCTTTTCTTTTGTTCTGCTCTCATCCAACACAGAAAACATCTGCTCACCAGCACCTGCATGATCTTCTGTGAGTGCCTGGTTATTGGTGTAAAGCACTCACCCAGACTTTGCTTCCTCAGCTTAAATCTCAGCTCCTCAACCTTTCCTCAAAAACTCCTGAGCCCAAGGAGTATTTCCTTTTTCTGTTTCAACATCAGATAGCCTCAAAATTATGTATTTCACTTTACGTAGTACAGTCCAGAATCAATCATGAAACTCTTAAGGACATAGCCAATAACAGCACAGTACAAGTCATTGCTTTGTGGAATATGCTCCGGTTTCCATCCCAGAATCCTATTAGTATTTGCTACCATGGTTATCAAAGAATTCAGCTATCGTTTAGGACATGCCTATTTATAAATTTATAGAACTGAGAGTTAAAATCAACCTTAAAGGCCATCTGATCCACCCTTCTCATATATAAATGCTGTATGAGAAGCCTTACAAATTGAAACTACTTCCTATTCTAGGTCACAAGAGTTTAGAATGTTGAGATTAGATGTATTAGCTTGAAATTGCTCATTTCTCTAACCTACCAGTACTGAATGTGTGATTTATAGTTAGCTGTGACCCTGAAGCAAAGATGTCTATACATTGGTAAAGTGAAGTCTTGTGTTAATATTAGTGTATGGTTACTAGTGGATTGTATTGCTATCATTTTCGATCTTGATTATAACTGCTACATCTTTAACTTTCCAAAGTACTTTGAAGAATCACGACCCTGGATGACAGCTAAAATGTTCAGTATGAAGGGGCTCTTGGAGTGTATCCTACCCAAAGCCCAGCTTAAATCTCCTCTGCTGTATCATCAACAAGTAAACTGTCACTGAACCTCTCTTTCCTTGGTGTGAAACTCAGTGGTTCATGAGAATTTAGGACAGTTCTAATTCTTAATAAAATTATCTAAGTTAAATTGAAACCTGTCTCCACTTAACTATAACTTCCTCATTTTACTCTCAGAGGCTTCCTGTGACTTTGTTTATAAGCACCTGCATGCATGCGTGTATGCTATATTGCTACAGTCGCATCCAGCTCCTTGCAACCTTATGGACTGTAGCCTACCAGGTTCGTCTTTCCATGGGATTCTCCAGGCAAGAATACAGGAGTCGATTATCATTCACTCCTCCAGGGGATTTCCTGACCTGGGAATCGAACCCACATCTGCTTCATCTCCTGCATTGCAGGTGGATTCTTTACCCACTGAGCCACCTGGGAAGCCCTTATAGGCACCTACTATGTGCTGAAAATCCACAAGTCCTTTAGCTGAGGTCATAATCCCCATATGTTCCTCCCTCCTCTAGACTTAAGTCCTGTCAACTGTGGGAGGAGCATTAACTTCACCATGTAGGACCATGACTTGCCTCACTCTTGACACTGAGCTTCAATCAGAACAGTGAAGGTCGCAGGAGCATCTGTGGCAGGCACATCACCGTGATGACGTTAACTGTACTGTTTACTTAAACCTCTGGTTTTTCCTCCACAAAACTCTTTAAATTCTTTTCAGGAATAATTTTCTCCTGCTTCCTATGGATAGCCATTTTTGTGGTTGAAGGAAATTGAATAAGCATGCGAACTAAGTTCTTGATAAACCATCAAACAGGAAGGGCTGAAGACAAAAGCCATCAACTGGCTGTGCATTCCTCCCCATACATGGATACTGAACCATCACTAAACCCTGGTTTGGAGTTTGGTCATTTGCACAATTTCAAGTTCACCTTCACCATATTTTTGCCCAATCTTCATTTCCTCCATATAGTCACCAAGATAATTTTTCTAGGCTTTGCCAGATACCTTGATTTTTTTTTTTAATTGACAAGTTTCTGCCCTTGGTATCTCTGTGATTATGTTAGTGAACCTATGCTGATTCCTATTATCAATTGCTTTCATTCTTTAGAAATAACTGAATACACTTTAATAACACCATATAGAAAGTGTTGAATACATGTCAAAATGATATCTGTAAATTATGATATCCTCCTCCTTCCCATTAAAAAAAAATAAATTTATTTGTTTATTTTTGGGTGTGCTTGGTCTTCGTTTCCCGTGCAGGCTTTCTCTAGCTGCAGCAATAGGGGAATGCTCTTTGTTATGCATGGGTTTCTCATTGCGATGGTGGCTTCTCTTGTTGCAGAATACAGGCCCTTGATCATGTGGACTTTAGTAGTTGCGGCTCTGGGGCTTTAGAGCACAGGCTCAGTAATTGTGGCATATGGGCTTAATTGCCTATGGCACATGGGATCTTCCTGGACCAGGGTTCAAACCCATGTCTCCTGCATTGGCAGGTGGATGCTTTACCACTGAGCCACTCAGGAAGCCCATCCTTCTTTTCATTGTTGAAAATCATAACAGTTGCTCCATTCTACCTCATCCAGCATCTGTCTTATCCCCCATGGTTCCTCAGAGATTCTCAGGATGACTTTCCCTAGTTAGGCATTTATTATTGAAGTAAATGGCAAGCCACTCCAGTACTCTTGCCTAGAAAATCCCATGGATGGAGGAGCTTGGTAGGCTTCAGTCCATGGGGTCGCTACCAGTCGGATGAAACTGAGCAACTTCACTTTCACTTTTCACTTTCACGCAATGGAGAAGGAAATGGCAACCCATTCCAGTGTTCTTGCCTGGAGAATCCCAGGGATGGCAGAGCCTGATGGGCTGCTGTCTATGGGGTCGCACAGAGTCGGACATGACTGAAGTGACTTAGCAGCAGAGTTGATTCACCATGTCACTTTAGTTTCAGGTGTACACCATAGTGTTTCAATAATTTTATAACTTATACTCCATTTAAAGTAATTGTAAGATAATGACTATATTTCCCTGTGCTGTACAATATGTCCTTGTTTCTTGCCCATCACCTTTCTCCCCTCCCCACTGGTAACCACTAGCTTGCTCTCTGTATCTGTGAGTCTGTTTCTATTGCTGTGTACACTCATTTGTTTTATTTTTTTTTAGATTCCCCATATAAGTGATAACAGAGTGTTTGTGTTTCTCTGACTTATTTCACTAAGCATAATACTCTCTAGTTCCATCTACATTGTTGCAAATGGCAGAATTTCATTTTTTTATGGCAATTTATCTTTATACCCTAAAACACAGCTTGGGACAGAAGACTTTGCTCTTCATATAACACAGTTAAACTTCCTTTTACTTTATCTTCACTTAAGCTAGAACTACATTCACTCTAAAGCAATGCTTTTCTGCACAGGAGCCAAACCAAAAGAGAAAAAATTTGCTCAATAATATATATTAAATTTTTATATCAGGTACTATTTTGGGAACTGCATTTCACTTTTTTCATAGAAACAGATAAAAAACCACAAAAATATCTCTTGTTATAACTCATATCCCCTGTTTAGCATAGTACCTGCTTTAATAGTACCTGTTTATAGAGCTTACCACACAATTTTAAAGTGTTTTCACATAAATTACATAACCCAATGTTGATAAAATTTCAACTACACAGACATATTCATAGATGTAGACTCTGAGTTTCCTTGAAATTAAGTAAAAATCTTCAAAAAGTTCCATGATACTTCAAAGGCAGGGGAAAAAAAAGAAAGAATGACCTCAAATTTAGTGCTTTCTTTGAAAATCATATCACTACCTAATGCATTTTTCTTATTCTTAAAGTCAATATTCACTAATATATAGACACATATATTTGCATTAGTAATTTTTTGGTAAGAAATGTATAGTATTGGTGATTTTATTATAAGAATTCCGTTTTTGGAAAGTTTCCTCTTCTTTGATCTGTCTTCCCTTTCAAACCAGAACAAAAAAGCTTATCGACCTTTTACCTGATTAAAAATGTGTTCCTGCCATTTAGGCTCCGTATCTGATCCTGCCCTGTTTCCTTTGGCATGACTCAGGGGCTTTATGATGGGCTGGTCAGACTTTCATTGCTTCCACTTCATTAGTCAGTTTTGACTTGAAAGTCAGAATTTGATCCAGAAATAAGTCTTTTCATCCTCTGCTCAGACATCCTTGGCAAAAGGCAAGAAAGCATCCTCAGAATCTTTGCTCTGAGTTGGATCTTGAGGTTTAGCTCACTCTTCTCCTTTCAAAAAGAAATGTAAAAAGAAAGCCAGTTCATGTAAGCAACATCCGATTCTCTGAATAAAATTACCTCTGTTTCTGTAGCCTTTTCTGTTTTCATTCAAGAGTTCTTCACAGGCTTCCCACCCTTAGGTTGGTGGACGTTTTTACTAGGTGCATGAGACAGGGTTCAATCAGGGAGGAGGAACAACTGCAAGTGTGATGGTAAAACAGATTTCTATAGGGCTTCTGTCCTTCCTGGTTGAGGGAGAGGTGGGGTACTTGAGGAATAGGCAGCCCTGAAGCCGAGCAGATCCACTGGTAACCACGACTTTCTCCTTTATATCTGTGAGTCTGCTTCTTTTTTGTTATATGCACTGATTTGTTGTATGTTTTAGATTCTGCATGTAAGTGATATCATACAGCTTTTGTCTTTCTCTGTCTGACTTAGCATATTACCCTCCAAGTCCTCCATGTTCTTGCCAATGGCAAAACTTCATTCTTATTAACTCCTCAATAAGTTATATTAAACAAATACCTTAATTCACATTTTTCTGTGTTCTCACAATAAGACTTATTCTACCTTTACCTTTTCTTCCTTATATTGTTAGATTCAATTTGCTAATATTTTGTTTATAGTTTCTCAATTTAACATTCACAAGTGACATTGGTGAATGTTTTTAGGTTTATTTTTCTCTCTGTCATGTTTTTGTTTTACAGTTATTCTAGGCTTGTCAAATGAGTTGGAAAGCTTTCCAATTATTTATGTTCTGTCCCTTCCCAATGTTTCCTCCTGTGAATTCCAGGGCATCAAATTCGTTGTTTTTGAATTTTTCAGTCTCTCAAAATAATTTTTTTATGAGAAGGATTTTTCCTTTCTTTTTTTAAATTCTGGGTAATAGTTCTGCTGATTTCTCATGTGGGATTTTATCATCAGGCCAAGAGACAACCATCCCAATGTGATAAACCATGATTAGAAAACATGTATGTGCTATTTCATTGCCCCTTAGCCATTTTTAAGTTGATTCAACTAGCGCTTACTGCTGAGTATGCAAGGAGTATCATAATGGGATCGAAGGTGCAGGAAATAAATTGTTTTATGATAGACGTGAAAGACATCATCTGGCCTTTAGAAACTTAAAATGTGGAGTAACAACATGTACTCCTGGAATAATGTAATGAAAGCACAAATAAATGTATTCATAATACTTCATGATTAAGCATAAAATGAGTATGGAAATGCACAGAGGATGTGCCCAAGTGCTGAGTGACAAAAGTTAAAAGGAATTAGTCAGAAAATGCCTAAGAGTAGAGGAGCTCTGAGCTGAATATTGAATTAGGAGATACATACAAAGTGAGATAGTATTTAGAATGGTATGTGAATAGGCAGGTAAACAACAATAAACAGATCTATGGGTGGATGATAATATATAAATTAGTATATCTGAAGCTAAAGGAGACATTTTTAAAAACTCAGTTAATGAAACCAGAAAGCATGGTATGGCAACCCTATGACAGTGGCCGTTGTCGAGATCCCCACATGTCACAGCTATTTTCAAGCCTCCTGATGTTCCCTGGGCTTTGTTCAGGATCCAGAAAGAGGTAAGCCAATGTGGCATACCTACGCAGCTTGGCTCAAATACGGTCTTCAATTTACATATATTATCATAATGAATAAGTACAAATATGTGCATGTGTAACATGCACGCACACATGTTCTGTTTTTGAGGCAAGTGGAGTAAGTCTCACAGTCTCTTAATGTGGGGGTGGGAGAGCAATTTGCATTAACAAGCTTGACTTAAGAGTCACCATATAGAAATAGAACAATGCAGGAATATAAACTGATGCCATGAGGGTTATGAAGCCCTCCTCAGTATCAGGAAAAATACTATATCTGAGATCATTATATCCCCTTTGTGAGTCCATGCTTAAGTCAAACCTTAAGAAATGGTCATTAAAAAGGAAAAAAAGGGAAAAGAAAAACTCGATCTGATATTATTACATCATTTTTATGATTCTATACTTAGAACAAATCATGAGATGCATGAGAGTAAAACTCATACACTCATTGAATTCTCAGAGAAATCTCCGTTCTGAAAGAAAAAAAATCTGGTAATAATTATTAATGTTGATTGATACCTACATTACTTTGCCAACAAAGGTTCGTCTAGTGAAGGCTATAGTTTTTCCAGTAGTCATGTATGGATGTGAGAGTTGGACTATAGAGAAAGCTGAGTGCCGAAGAATTGATGCTTTTTGAACTGTGGTGTTGGAGAAGACTCTTGAGAGTCCCTTGGACTGCAAGACACAACCAGTCCATCCTAAAAGAAATCACTCCTGGGTGTTCATTGGAATGATGTTGAAGCTGAAATTCCAATACTTTGATGTGAAGAACTGACTCATTTGAAAAGACCCTGATGTTGGGAAAGATTGAAGGCAAGAGGAGAAGGGGACGACAGAGGATGAGATGGTTGGATGGCATCACTGACTCAATGGACATGGGTTTGGGTAAACTCCAGGAGTTGGTGATGGACAGGGAGGCCTGGCATGCTGCAGTCCATGGGGTCGCAAAGAGTCAGACATGACTGAGCAACTGAACTGAACAGACTTTAAGCAGTTATCTACAGAATTGCCTGCTTTGCACAGCCATGTGATACCAATAGCCACTGTGCTTTGTGAGAACCATAAACTAACACAATAGTGCATACAGATAAACCTGCTTTCAGCTGCCCATTGACCAAGAAGAACTTCCTAGGTATTAAGGAACATATGACAAATAAGAATTATCTTTACCACATGGGGAGCTCTTGCACATCTTTAAAGAAAGACCTGATGAGGGGTTTGTATAGATCTGAATCTGAATCTTCACTGTCGCCTTAGTCTCCTCTGATCTGGGCAGTTATTTTTATTAATATGTTAAGTAGTTAGCATAGTATTGGCAGATACATTCTTATTGAATGGTAGATCTTTTGTTTTCTTCATTATCATTAAAGCAACCATTTAAAGAGCACTTGCTAGATGCCAAGGACCAGTTCAAGCACTTTAACTGTCTCCTTATGTAATATACCAATTTTATGAATAGGAAATTTCCCCAAGGAAACACACTGAGGAAGAGGAAGAGCCAAGACCCAAAAGGATGCCTTCTGGCTACATCACTATCTCTTCATACCATGTAGAACATGTTTCTGAGCCTTTCATCTTGACCATATCCTATCTGCTTGCTGGGTTTCTCTGGTGGCTCAGCAGTAACCAATCCACCTGCAACACAGGAGATACACGTTCGATCCTTGGAAGAGGAAATGGCAACTCACTTCAGGATTCCTCCCTGAAATATCCCATGGACAGAGGAGTCTGGCGAGCTACAGTCCATGGGGTCGCAGAGAGTCAGACACAACCGAGCACACACACGTATCGGCTTGCCACAGAGCAAAATGAAAGCTACTAGCTCCACGTCTGGCAAATTCCAGTTGTTGTTAATGTCAGTGTTTAGGCAAGGCCTGAACACTGCCAGAATGTGGCCAGTGTGATCTATAATATGACTCACTCTTCTCCACTCAGAAAACAGTCTGACTTGCTAAGCATTAAATGGAAAGTTTTTCCTAAGAATATTTTCAAGATTGCATTTTTTTTTCTTTTAAGATTTTTTTTTTAACATGGACTGTTTTTTTAAGACTTTATTGAGTTGGTTGCAGCATTGCTTCTGTTTTATGTCTTGGTTTTTTGTCCACAAGACATGTGGGATTTTAGCTCCCTGACTAGGGATCGAACCTGTACCCCCGGCACTGGGAGGTAAAGTCATAACCACTGGACCACCAAGGAAGTCTGTCAAGATTGTATCTTTAATAAGGTGATTTTTAGAAGCAAATTCTTACAATAATTAATTGTACCATATGTTTTATCAATTACTGTTATTTATTAGTTTCTTCCATGGTTGGAGTCAAGACAGTGCAAGTTACAAAGTATGACTCCTGTCTTCAAGGATGAGTAAGAAAATACAAAGGGAAAATCCACAGCTTATGAGGAGGAACAAACAAGAAGTCTCTTTTAACAGTGAAGCAAAGACAATGAAAGTAATCTCATCATCTCATCACAGACATTTCAGAATATGTTCAGGAGACTATTCTCATTTCCTAATTCATTCTTAACATTTTTAGGCAAAGACAATTAAACATTCAGAGGCTTCCAGAATCTAGACAGGCTCCTAGACTAGACTGTACCCTTCTTAATCTATGCTCAGGGGTTGGGAAAAAGGAAGCCATCTTCAGCCCTCATTAAGAATGGAAACTTCCTCAATGGAAGTTTCTAGTGATATTTAGAGGCAAGTTACCTTTTCCTGTTTCCTTGTATCAGATTCTTTAGTCAGTCCTGAGGTTCACCTATGAATAAAATCAGACTCCTTTGTGATAGAAGTGTTAGCAAATGTTAATCATGTTTTAATACATAAATGTATTAAATCATTATGTTGGACACCTTCAGTTCAGTTCAGTTCAGTTGCTCGGTCGTGTCCAACTCTTTGCAACCCCATGAATTGCAGCACGCCAGGCCTCCCTGTCCATCACCAACTCCCAGAGTTCACTCAGACTCACGTCCATCAAGTCAGTGATGCCATCCAGCCATCTCATCCTCTGTTGTCCCCTTCTCCTGTCCCCGATCCCTCCCAGCATCAGAGTCTTCTCCAATGAGTCAACTCTTTGCATGAAGTGGCCAAAGTACTGGAGTTTCAGCTTTAGCATCAGTCCTTCCAAAGAAATCCCAGGGCTGATCTCCTTCAGAATGGACTGGTTGGATCTCCTTGCAGTCCAAGGGACTCTCAAGAGTCTTCTCCAACACCACAGTTCAAAAGCATCAATTCTTTGGTGCTCAGCCTTCTTCACAGTCCAACTCTCACATCCATATATGACCACAGGAAACCATAGCCTTGACTAGACGAACCTTTGTTGACAAAATAATGTCTCTGCTTTTGAATATGCTATCTAGGTTGGTCATAACTTTCCTTCCAAGGAGTAAGCATCTTTTAATTTCATGGCTGCAGTCACCATCTGCAGTGATTTTGGAGCCCAGAAAAATAAAGTCTGACACTGTTTCCACTGTTTTCCCATCTATTTCCCATGAAGTGATGGGACCAGATGCCATGATCTTCGTTTTCTGAATGTTGAGCTTTAAGCCAACTTTTTCACTCTCCACTTTCACTTTCATCAAGAGGCTTTTGAGTTCCTCTTCACTTTCTGCCATAAGGGTGGTGTCATCTGCATATCTGAGGTTATTGATATTTCTCCCGGCAATCTTGATTCCAGTTTGTGTTTCTTCCAGTCCAGCGTTTCTCATGATGTATTCTGCATATAAGTTAAATAAGCAGGGTGACAATGTACAGCCTTGATGTACTCCTTTTCCTATTTGGAACCAGTCTGTTGTTCCATGTCCAGTTCTAACTGTTGCTTCCTGACCTGCATACAGATTTCTCAAGAGGCAGGTCAGGTGGTCTGGTATTCCTGTCTCTTTCAGAATTTTCCACAGTTTACTGTGATCCACATAGTCAAAGGCTTTGGCATAGTCAATAAAGCAGAAATAGATGTTTTTCTGGAACTCTCTTGCTTTTTCCATGATCCAGCAGAGGTTCGCAATTTGATCTCTGGTTCCTCTGCCTTTTCTAAAACCAGCTTGAACATCAGGAAGTTCACGGTTCACGTATTGCTGAAGCCTGGCTTGGAGAATTTTGAGCATTACTTTACTAGCGTGTGAGATGAGTGCAATTGTGCAGTAGTTTGAGCGTTCTTTGGCATTGCCTTTCTTTGGGATTGGAATGAAAACCGACCTTTTCCAGTCCTGTGGCCACTGCTGAGTTTTCCAAATTTGCTGCCATATTGACTGCAGCACTTTCACAGCATCATCTTTCAGGATTTGAAATAGCTCAACTGGAATTCCATCACCTCCACTAGCTTTGTTCGTAGTGATGCTTTCTAAGGCCCACTTGACTTCACATTCCAGGATGTCTGGCTGTAGGTCAGTGATCACATCATCGTGATTATCTGGGTCGTGAAGATCTTTTTCGTACAGTTCTTCTGTGTATACTTGCCACCTCTTCTTAATATCTTCTGCTTCTGTTAGGTCCATACCTATCGAGCCCATCTTTGCATGAAATGTTCCCTTGGTATCTTCGCAGCAGCCCACGCTCAAGTGCACCAGTTGCAGCCACTGACTTGCTTACTGTTGGACACCTTATATTTACACAATATTATATGTCAGTTATAGCTCCATAAAATAAGTGACTAAAAAGAAAAATAAAAACAAGTTCCTGTCCTCCAGCAACTAAAAGACTAATTGTGGGCACAATTATGTAAAAGATGCTTGCATAGCCACATGATAACTGCTTTAAGAGGGGCACATACAGAATACCTGGAACTCCTGATTAGGGAGTAAGTCAGTTTGCCCAGGAGGAGAGTCAACCTAAAATGACCAGATTTTAAATCTTGGGCATTAGATAAACTGCAAGTGGAAAAAAAAATGTGTCCATAATAACAAAAATTGAATTACAAACAGTAAGTTAGAAACATGATTTTTTTTTTTAAAAAATTAAAAACATGAAGATAAATTCGGGCATCTGAGCTGGTATTTTAAACAATGTGTTGAGTATTTTACTTACATGACTTTTGGCTATTTTGGTGGTCAGATATAAACATCAGGAAAGTAAAATAAAAATAAGAGTAATTAAGAACTTTGGCCTACCTTTTACCCCCAACACTCTTTGTCCTGCCCAGTGCACTTTAAGAAAGAAGAGAAGTAAGGAATTAGTTATCTTTTGAAGCTATGTTGAGTGTGAATGCAATTTTACTCAATTAAGCCTTAAACAACTGATGCAGGCAAATGTGGTCCATGCACTAGAGACCCTTATTATATCTAATACAAAATAGTTAATTGCTTCCAAATGAAGCTCAAATCAGACAGAGAAATGTCTAATCCGAACTAGTACTAAAATAAAAGTGGGCAATGGGCAGCATTGTGTTTTTGCTTGACTCTGTGGATTCTCAAGAATATTCATTTACTTAATAGGCCAAATTAAAGTATGTGTCCTTCAGGGACTGCCAGTCTTAGGGCATGTGAACAGAAATGCAATTTTCTCTGTAATTTCGTAGATGGATCTAATAAAGGTCTTTATTAGTCTACATGATAACCATGTTTCTGGGCAGTGTTGCCTACTGCGTTGTGATTTACAAATATTAAACACATTCACAGGTAAAATCATGCTTTCAAAATAATCTGAAATCATTCACACAATTTTACATTAAATGATGTTATCACATAAGTCGTAGATACAACACTATAATATGAGTTTTCTCTTAAAATTCTGAAGGTCAGGGGACTGCCCTTAAGATTAATCTTTTGTTAGAAGAAAAATATTGCCACTGCTTATAAAAAGAGAAACAAAAATTCTTGTGTATTTTAGGGCTTTTATTTTGGACCCCAAATGGAACTTAAATTTTCACTGAAGACATGTAATGCCAAAATGAAATCCTCCCAACAAATTCACAGTTTAGTGTTCAGCTCTTCATTGTAAATTATGTTTACTAAATCTCAGAAGCAATACAGTGAAAAAGAAGATAAAAACATAAATAAGGCTAGATTGTGTTATTAAACTGGATCCTGTCAACATAAATTGATAGGGGGAAAATACATATTTTTTTTAGTGTACAATTATGTTAGAAAATTTGATCGCTAATGGATTTCTGTATTCATATCAAGGTTATATGGGCAATTGTTTATGAGTAATCTGAAATCTCTTACAGTCTCTTCCAACAAGTTTTGTAACATCTATTTATGTGAGACATTTTGCCATTTCAAATGTTTTCCTCATCATTTTTTTCCATAAGAGCAATGTGCTACATTTTGTTAATTTTGCACTTGTTTTCAAAACCCTCCTTTATTTGACTGGAGAGCTTGCAATTAACCCACTTCTCTCTATTGAGAAGCATCTTTATAATAACAGCTTTCCTGGCAGAGCTTTTGTTAGGCAGATTTTAAAATCAAGAGCTCATCAAGGTTAGAAAAAATCCAGTCATATTAAAGTTCAGCAAATCTCTTTCAAGGTCATGTCCCTTAAGGTTATGGAGGTTTTCTTCCTGTTGAAAAGATCACCGAGTTCCTTTTCCCCACTTAAAAAAAAAAAAAAAGAAGTAAGACAACACTGTTACCTGTTTTACCAAATATTGAGAGAAAGATGGAGGTTTTATGGCAAAAGGACAAGAGAGATTTTTTGAAGCTTGACTGTAGGAAGGGCTAGACTTCTGTCAATTGCCCTACAGACCCATTCATAGCCAGGGCTGGCCAGCCATCCAGCTGCATGAAAGAGCTTAACAGTCAAAGGGCATGGTAATTCCCTCCATCTGCCTTTTCTTTCTTCTGAGGCAAAATCTTCACCTGGTGTTTTTGATTCATGTGTCCTAATTATGATGGCTGCCATCAGCAGCCCTGTGGGGGACACCACAGACTCGCTGAGCCCACAGAGCACACTGAAGCTTGTTAAGCAACCATGTCAGCCTGATTTTAGGCCCCATTTTGCAGCTCTCCACAGGCCTATCTAAAAGCATCAGGAATCTCAGCCTTGCAGGACAAGTGCATTGTCTTTCTAAATGTCTCTTCCTGATAAGCAAATCCAAATATGGTTCATTCACTCTGGCTTTGAAGGCACAGTGGGGAACTTGGCCTGCATGGTGGATACAACAAAATGCTTAATATTATCACTTGGTATAGAGCTAAAGAACTCAATTTCCAATTCCAATATAAAAACCTTTGCTCCCCAGCTATGATCAAGAGTTTGAAATTTAAATCAGGAGTCTTGAAAGCTATTCTAACTCTCAAAAGGGCTGGCTTTCCCATACATACAAAGAAGAAAATGCTGTGCTTGCATTAGGATCTGAATCAGAAAAAGTGCACATCATTTCAGAAAATGTAATACTTGCCTCTTTCAATTGAAATGCTGTTGAGTATCTTCCACATTTTCAATTCATCTGTTTTATTGTATTTCCCATTATTTAGATTATGATTAGGACTGGTCCCATAGTCCTTTTTTATTACTTTATATACCTCCTATTGTTTTAGTATTTCCACACTAATAGCACCTGGCAACATCCAAAATGTTTGATGTTATTTTCATGGAAGTGCAAAAACAGCATCAGAAATAAACTTAGCGACATCTTTAGCATCCCACACCCCCTTGCCTCTGTATATGACACATTGTGAATCAATGTGTTTAGCTGTCCTCCAAATAAATGCCAAAGTGGGACTTTCTTTCCTTATTCGTGTGTTATTTTGAAGAATGTTCTAGTTCTATTTAGCATAGTGGAAAAATAAATAAAGCTTAGTTGATACAAGAAAGTTCCACTTAGGAACTGAAACCTAAAATCATGTTCAATGATTTGCAAGTGGCAATTCAAGGTTTTTCAGAACAACTCTTCACAGGCTGTGATTCTTATCCCTACCCCCAATCTCAAGTACATCACACAGGGATTCACAGAAGAAACTCAATCACCAGTTTGCAAAAGAATTGGGGTTGGCAAATTGTTCTAAAGTTAATACCTAAACAAACAGTAACCTGTAAGTCCTTGTATAATTGGTTACTCTGGTAGTTTCTGTAGGCAGAGAATCATTACTTGCATTCTCTCTGTTGGTTTCTTATCCTTCATTGTTCACTTCGGCCCAAGTGAGAATATGTGTGATGTGTTGGATCCAGACTCTCAGGGGGATTGGGGTGGGAGGGTGGCATCTGATGCAAGTGGCTGAGTTATTGAGTCATCCCGGAGTTGTTGATGCATCTTGGTCATGTCGATGTTGAAAACCAGTGTCACATCAACTGATAAGTCAGAAGACAAATAATAAACAAAGAGATAGATAACTAAGTAAATATGACATTTTTCCAATCATCAATTCCTGTCACGTTTACTCCTAAATATGTCTCAAACCTGTCCTGACCATCACTACTCTGATCAAGGCATTCATCACTGCTTGATGCTGCTTCCATTTCCCAGCAGGTCTTTATGTGCCTAGCCTTTCCCCTTTATTTATTTATTTTATTTATTTGACTGTGCAGCTTTCAGTATCTTAGTTCTCCAACCAGGGATTGAACCCCTGCCCCCTGCAGTGGAAGGACAGAGTCATAACCAGTGTACCACCAGGGAAGTTCTCTTTCCCCTTTAGATTCATCTTCCAAATTGGCACCAGAACAATCTGAATTTAATGCCAACCTACCATGTCATTTCCTGTTTAACTGCTTTGGTGACCACAACCTATTCCCCATCTACCTTTTCCGTCTTCACTCTCCCTGTCCACCTGCTGCTCCATACATACTTTAAACTCAAACAACCTCAAGGAGGCTGATATGACCCAGAGTAAGTAGATTAGGCTTATTCACTTTTGCTGGCTCCCAGCAGTGAAAATCAGGTTTTATCACCACTGTGTTTTGTTTGTTTAAGTTGCTAAGTCATGGACCAACTATTTGTGACCCCATGGATGGTAGCCTGCCAGGTTCCTCTGTCCATGGGATTTTCCAGGCTGGAGTGGGTTGTTATTTCCTTCTTCCTTTTAGACAGCTTATATTCATCTACTGTTGTATTAACAATCATGCAGCAAAGCTTTACTGAGCACTTATCATGTAATAGGCACTGCACAAAGTCTTAAAGGCATGAGTGTATCCTTAAAGAACCCAGAGACAGACTTCTAGACAGGTGGTTACAACAAATGGGCTAAATGAAGACATGTACAAGGAGGTCCTGCTGAGGGGCCTTATGAGAATTTAGAATCTGGAAGGGTAGAGAAGAGAAAATATGCAGGAATAGCTTTATAGAAGGGAAGAATCTTAAGGAGTGAATAGAAGTTACCCACAAGTAGGCCATGTATTGTTTCAGGTATTCAAAACAGAGAGGAGCATTTGAGAATGTGTCAAGGTACAAAACAGCATAGCACACAGAAAAAGAATAGAAATTGGAAGTGAACCTGGAGGGACAGATAAGATGCCTGTTGAAGAGGTATTAAATGTCATGTAAAAGATAACTTTAGATGATAAGAAATCACAGAAAAACATAACCTGGATATGACACGGGTTAAGTGTCTGTTTCAGATAGATCACTTTGGTACCTGTGCAGAGGGTGGATTCAATGAAGAAAACATAGAAGCTGGAAGACCCAGCAGGAGGCCATTGTCATACTAAGATGAGAGACCATAGAAGTCTAAATGTAGGGAGAAAAGGGAGTAAAGTGCAATTGGGAATATTTCACATTTGACTGGATATAGTCTATGAAAGAGACAGAGACGTCAGAAATGGTTTACTGTCATCATGGGTGATAGAGAGATGCAGATGCCAACAACAGAGAAAGAATCAAGAAGTAGGAGTGTGTTACTATTAAAAACAGGAGTTACTTCCAAGTTCTTATTGTCACATATGCTCCTTATAGTCAATCATTTCTATAATTATGCCTCATAGAAATTTATACCTTTCTGAATACATCAAAACTGGATTAGACAGTCACAAGGTCCAGGACTCAAGCAAAGGAGATACAACACCTGAAATAGACAAGTGTCTTCTCCTCACTAGAGGACACTTTCACACATACCACAGTGCAAGGTAGAAAGAAAGAAACACTGCAGGAAAGACACAAAGGAAGATGTGGAGAGGTCAGAGGAAGCCTGGTTACTTTCCACTGGGAGGTCAGCAGGAATAATGGATAAGATGATATTTGAGGAGGTCCTCAGAGCTTATATAGAACTTTGACGAGTGGAGATGAGCCTGAGGAACTTCTGGGCAGAGGGAACAGTGCAGATGGCTATCGTAATGAGCTAGGAGGAAGGAAATGGACTCACACATTAGAAGTGTGCAGTGACATGAGTAGCAGTAAATCAACAGGATTGCCTAATTCTTGTACTTGCCCAGGAGGGGCAAGAAACAGGTCCCAAAAGGATATAATCTGGATGCACAGTGGGAACACATTTGAAAACAAGACTATGAGCAGTTTGGGATCTTTCTAGACCAGTGATGTTGGGTGTAAGTTGACAACCACAGCTGTGATGCAGGTGCAGTAAGTCCCATACATACAAACAAGTTCTGTCCGAGAGAGTGTGTGTAGATCCAATTTGTTCATAAGTTCAACAAAGTTAGCCTAGGTTAATAACTAACTATATAGTAAAGTATTATAAAGCTTTATAATACTTTTCAGACAATTAATTATTGTTTAGTCATTAAGTCATGCCCAACTCTTTGCAACCTCATGGACTGTGTAGCCCTCCAAGATCCATGGAGTCTTCTAAGCAAGAATGCTGGAGCGGGTTGGCATTTCCTTCTCCAGAGAAACTTCCTGACCCAGGGATCAAACCTGTGTATCTATCCTGCACTGAGAGGCAAATTTTTTTTTACCATCTGAGCCACCTGGGACATGAAAAATACAGCAACAACAAAAAAGACATTTTTAATCTTACAGTGCAGTACCCTGAAAAGTATAGTACTACAATACAACAGCTGGCGTACTGGGGCTGGCATCAAGTGAACAAGCAAGAAGAGTTATTGACCGGAGGAGACAGAGGTGGTAGGAGATGGTAGAGCTGAAGGATCGTCAGCAATAGGAGACAGAGGAGCTGCAGTTTCACTCACACCTGAAGTTGTTTGCATCTTTGAAAGTTTGCAACTTAAAGGCTTGCGTGTAGGGGACTTGCCGTGTTTATCCTTCATTGTTGCAGAACCTTTCCATTGAGTCTTAGCTAGAGAGAGGAATCACTTTTAAATCTTAAGACCCTTTCACATCATATAAGGGCAAGAATGGATATAATACAATACAAATACCACCCTTTGTAT
Organism: Bos grunniens; assembly: GCF_055505025.1. Classification (NCBI taxonomy): domain Eukaryota; kingdom Metazoa; phylum Chordata; class Mammalia; order Artiodactyla; family Bovidae; genus Bos; species Bos grunniens. Next base: position 14,520,684 of record NC_141191.1, read on the forward strand.
TCTTGCTGAGTCATTTTGGAAGTTATGCTGTCGTACTTGGGAAGTTGGTTTATTTTAGGGAGATGTTGGAAGGAGGAGTCCCATGGGGCCACTGATCCATCCTGAGCACCGCTGGAGCACTGCCCCGTCGCAGCTGTCTGCCTGCATGAGCCCCGCCCTCCCAGGACCCACAGAGCACCCAGGCCAACAGGCTTTTATGATCTCAAATTCCGTCCCCTCCCCTGTTCTTTGTAAGATTCCATTTTTATCTTTTTTTTCTTTTTTTGTTACTCCCTTCCTCCTAATCCTAAAAGAATTCTATGGAGCTTGCTGGCTGTGGAGGTGACCCCATGCTCTCCACAGTAAACATTCCTTTCACAGTGCTGAACTGCAGGAAAGACGGAAGGGCTGAGCACCTGGGGAGACAAGGACGCCCCAGGGGAACAGAGGCGTCCAGACTCCAGACCCTGCTCTGAAGGCCAATGTCTCCGGCCCTCTCATCCACGCCAGCCCACCTGTCCTTCCTCTCCTTTCCTCCCATTGTTTGTGATTTCTATCTCAGTGTGTTAGACTCGGAATTGACCTGACTGATTCAGCCCTTCAGTAAAATATATACGGATAAGGATATGCATTTTTATTTTTAGTTTTTACTGGTGTATAATTGCTTCACGATGTTGTATTCATTTCTGCTGTACAACAGTGTGAATCAGCTGTATGTACACATATATCCCCTCCCTCTTGAGCCTCCCACCTCCATCCCACTCATTTAGTCACCACAGAACCTCAAGCTGAGATTCCTGTGCTTTAGAGCAGGTCCCACTAGCTATCTAATTTACACTTGAGAGTTTACGTATGTTCATCCCAGTCTCCTGATTTGTTTCACCTTCCTCTCCCCTGCTTTTGTCCACAGGTCTGTTTTCTACAAATGAGTCTCTATTCCTACCCTGGAAATAGGTTCATCTGGACCATTTTTTTAGATTTCACATATTTGCATTAATAAACGATATTTGTTTTTCTCTTTCTGACTTACTTCACTCTGTATGACAGACTCTAAGTCCATCCACATATCTTCAAATGACTCAATTCATCACAGCACTCTTTACAATAGCCAGGACATGGAGACAACCTAAAAGTCCAGCGACATATGATACTCACTATTCTAAAGGAGATCAGTCCTGGGTGTTCTTTGGAAGGAATGATGCTAAAGCTGAAACTCCAGTACTTTGGCCACCTCATGCAAAGAGTTGACTTATTGGAAAAGACCCTGATGCTGGGAGGGATTGGGGGCAGGAGGAGAAGGGGACGACAGAGGATGAGATGGCTGGATGGCATCACTGACTCGATGGACGTGAGTCTGAGTGAACTCCGGGAAATGGTGATGGACAGGGAGGCCTAGCGTGCTGCAGTTCATGGGGTCACAAAGAGTCCGACACGACTGAGTGACTGAACTGAACTGACCTGAGTTTCTCCTATCATAGTATATACAGCAAGTTGTGGCCTTGAATTTAGTTCCTAGGCATTCACAAGTAAACTCTGCAAAAGAAACTGGGAACAAGAAAGAAAGAAGACACACTGTATCTGAAGTGTCTGAATAAGTGTTTTCAACTCATAGCCGTAGGCTTTCCAGTGACCATTTATTTTTAATGAAGTAACACTAGTACAAGTGAAAATGCAAGTGAATGTTTTGCTGTTGCCATACATTGTTTGCTAATGTCGGAGCTTCTCTCTGGCATAACCATAGGGTAGACTTGATAATATTTTGATAAGAAGCAAAACTATGAGGCAATAACCCTATCTATGTTTTGTGACCGTGAGGATAAATTTGGAACCAGCGTTTTCTCTGTATTTTCTCTGGGAGACTTTTATAGTTCACAAAGAAAATAGGGGAAATAAATGATAATATCTCCATTTTCCAGCAATTCTCACTGTTTCATCTTTTACTGCTATTTATTCTCTTTCTTTTTCATTTTCCTTCCCCTCTTGAAAAGAATATGTTAAAGCATATATCAAGCTGAGGAGTCTGTACAGAGTTTTGTTTTCTGTTAGGAATCAGAATTCTAGAACTTAGGTAGAGATAGTACAAGAGCAAAGACTTAACCAACTCCTCATTTTACAAAAGAGGAACCTGAGACACAGCAAAGAGAAGGAACTTGCATCTGATCAGAGCTGAGACTGAGTTGGAAGCTCATGGTGGCTGTGTATTGGGCTTCCCCCAGCACGGAATAAGTGTCATGGGGTTTGGGAAAGACCCTTGTGAGTCACACAGGGTAAAAAGACTCAAACACCCACCTTCTCTTCTGAATTCTAAACATTTTGAGGTGTAATCCTTTCTCAAGGTCAAGAATCAATTCAGGCTGATGCAGCTCTGTTGTTTGATTGCTTCACATTCTGGATCCCAACACATTTTTAAATTATTATTATTTAGACTTTTGTTTCCCTTCTTACAGATTCAGGTTAGTGTGTATTATGTTGCTTTGTTGGGCTGTTATTAGACATCAAAACTGGCATAAATCCAGAGGCAACAGATTAGAAATATTGACTTTTCTCTTGGGCTAATTAAAACTATGGTATGTGAGTTAACACATGTAATTTTAATTTTATAACAAATGTAACAGCGCATGCTGAGAAGATCCCTGGAAATATAAGAAAAGAAAACCTTTCTAAACTGTAAGAATCAAAAAAAGATAGAATGCAGAAAGATCAGCTTGTTTCTTTGCACAGGGGTAAACCCTAAACGGAGAAGGCAATGGCACCCCACTCCAGTACTCTTGCCTGGCAAATCCCATGGACAGAGAAGCCTGGTAGGCCGCAGTCCATGGGGTTGCTAGGAGTCAGACACAACTGAGCGACTTCACTTTCACTTTTCACCTTCACGAATTGGAGAAGGAAATGGCAACCCACTCCAGTGTTCTTGCCTGGAGAATCCCGGGATGGCGGAGCCTGGTGGGCTGCCGTCTCTGGGGTCGCACAGAGTCGGACACGACTGAAGCGACGTAGTTGTAGTCGTAGTCGTGGTCGTAGTAGTAGTAAATCCCTAAAACATCTTCCTTGATGTCTTAGACGGTAAAGAATCTGCCTGCAGTGCAAGAGACCTGGTTTGATCCCTGGGTCAGGAAGATCCCCTGGAGGAGCAAACGGCTCCCCACTTGCTCCCCACTCTAGTGTTCTTGCCTGGAGGATTCCATGGACAGAGGAGCCTGGTGGGCTATAATCCATGGGGTTGCAAAGAGTCAGACACAACTGAGTGACTAACACTTTCACTTTCACTTTTTCCAACCCCCTAAACCAATTTAGAAAGCCACTTAGGCACTATTTTCAATAGAAATATATATATTGGAAGACTCTTTTCCCAGTAGCAAGTGTAACATCCTTAGGAACAATAATTCCTCAAGGGAGACTGTATAACTGCATTACTTATTTCTCAGTTTTAGAGCAGCAGCAATTAGATAAACTTAAAACCAGTGGCTATAATCCTCAAGGTTGGATCTGATTAATAAGGCGAGTGATAGCCTGCTGATTCTAAAATAAAAAGCTAAATAAATATATGTTGCCATGATCAGCAATAAAGTAATAAGCAGTTTGCAATAAATGTGATTGGCATAAAACAATGTAGAAACTAATGTCGAATGCACTCAGGAAACAGCTATTGCTGTCAAGTTTGCAAAATAGGATGGTGCTTCCACAAATGTATCTACAATTTAAAACGATTGAAATAGGTTGACAGATATGCTCACAAATTATTCATGCAATATTTAAATTGTGTACCTAACTCCTCAATAGCATATTTATTTAATCAAAGCATGATCATTTCTGACAATTACTTTTATAAACTTTCATGAAATATACCAGGAAATATCTGCAGATACATATTAGCTAAATCATGTAAGCAGCAAAAAAAGCTGACACAGCTATTCAGAGCAGCAAAGGAACGGATAGAGTTTAGCACATTAAGACACTGCCAAATGGTTCCTTAGCTGGTAAATGCCTGGGATAATCACAGATGAGTAAAAAGGAAAGCTTGGGGAGGTTATTAAATTTTACTGCTAGGATATAAGTCTCTAACATGGCATGCTTTGACTAGGTCTATAGATTTTCCAGAAGAAAACTGAATGCACTCTATCTGGGTGAATGAATCAGAAGCAGCATGTCTATCAGGAGTTTGAAAATTTGCAAGCCCTCAGGAGCTGGCAGATAAGGCCACTGAGTGGAGTAGGGACAGACAAACTGGAAAGCACTTGCCTAGGATTTTAAAGACAGCTGATGGAGGGCTTCCCTGGTGGTCCAGTGGTTAAGACTCTGTGCTTCCAATGCAGGGGGCACAGGGGGTTCTATCCCTGGTGGCGGAACTAAGATCCCATACACTGAGCAGTGCAGCAAAAGAAAAAAAGTGGGGGTCAGCTGATGGAGTCAATTATTATTGTGCTAGAATGCAAGTGCAGGATTGCCAGAGCTAATGTTCCCCGAAGAGCTAGAGATCAAGATTTCCCTGTGAGATACACATATTTTTCATTGCTGGCAACTAAGTTATTAAAAACCACAAAACAGCAATAATACCTGTGCAGAAGCACCTGTTTGCAGGACCCTACAGTGATAGACACAGGGTATCTATATATTCCATGTAGCCTTTTCATGATCACAGTTGAACAATTTATGGCCAAAACCATTTTGGAAGCGATCAGACAAAAACACCAGCCCAACCATAGTAGGGTTTGGACTTGGGTGAAATAAAATATTTCTTTGAACTTAAAGTTGGTTGACTACAATATGGCATACAGGGAAAAATTTAGGTAAGTGTGATCATTCTGTTTTTTTTTTTTTTTTTTTTCTGTCAAAAGGAAATACTTGTAGCACCTACCTCTTACGCCATTGTGAGGATTAAGTGAGTTACTTCTATCAAGTGCTTAGAACAACTGACATATAGTAGGTTCTCAATAAATGCTACCTGTGAATGCTCTTAGCATTATGCATAGAATGGAGGCATGTTCCTGGAATGTTAAATGCAAGATGGCATTTCCAGGATGTGGCAATTCATTGAGAAGCCTCTTGCAATGTAACTGTTCCCAAGGGAAAATAAAAGCAAGATATCCTAGTCATTGTGTTATGGAGAGATGGGAAGCAGTTCAGAGGGTAGAAGAAATATTTCAAGGTTACAATGAAGCACAGTTCTAATAATCTTTTTTTTATTTTTTTGACACGAAGGTAATTATCATAGTAGGCTGACTGGGCATGCAATCATGGGAAATGATCAAGTTGTGTGTGTGTGTGTGTGTGTGTGTGTGTCTGGAAGTGTCTTCAGCTTTTCTCTGAGCTTTTGGGAAAAGATGTTTTTTTTTTTTTTTTTTTTTCTGTTGGTTTTCTCTAAGACCCTTTATGAGACTGAGAGACAGAGATAAATAGAGACAGATGCTGCAAAGCCAGTGAAGTCTGCAGTTGTGCACAAAAGGGAAAGTTCTCTTGCTTCTATTCACTTTCCAGCCATGCTTTACACACAGAGCTCTGGCTACTGTTCTCAAGCATTGGTCTATAGACTAGTGATCCCCTTCAGATCGCTGCTCCAGGTGGATGGGGAAGCTGGCGTACAGGAGCTCAGAGAGACTTTTATTAAAACTCACAGTTGTAAGCATTCATATAAACCAGGGGCCTGCAGCCTAAAGCCAGGAGGCCCAGCCCACAGCCTGTTTCTGTGGGACTGGTTTTTCCATTTTTAAAAGATTGTAAAAGAAAAAAGAAATATGCAACAGTGACCATAGAAAACCCATAAAACCGAAAATATTTACTATCTGGCCCTTAGTCATTTCCACCTACTATTAGATGAAAAAGGGAAGACGAGTGTTGGTTTTCCTTTATAATTTGAATTACGAAGGCTGTAATTTACCAACAAGTCACCCTTTTTATCTGGACTTTGTCCTTGTTCATATATGTTATTTCTCTTTAACCAGGTGGCAGAAAAATGCCCAGTTTTTTTTTTTTAACATGACTTCTATTGTACCCTGTTGTCTTAAAGAAAATTCAGTTCAGTTATCCAAGTGAGAGACTTTAGTTTTGATGGTATGTACATGCTGACTTGCCACCAGGATGGCCAGTTCTTGCTTGGCTGTAAAATTATAGCACAAATACTTTTCATTGATCGCAATTTAACAGCCAATCAAGGCACAGCTTTATCCCGACGATTTCACTGTGCCTTTACAATTGAGAAGAATAGCGACTATAATGGGTACTATTATGGCCATTGTGTTTCTTCCAGATGAACTCTGGGATGAAGCTGAAGCTGGACAAGTTATATAAATGTCTGAAGCTAGGACATTACGGAAAGAATTATATAACCTCACAGGATATAAAGATTTTCCATAACTTTGCACTGCCTGGAATCCCCTCTAGCCCATAAAACCTGTTGTACCCACGGAAGACTCTTTGTAACAGAATACTTCTTATCATGATCCTAGTTTTCAGAGCCAAGAAATAAAGTCTGAGAAGAGAGAGAAAATGAGGTCGTGAGATTAGAAGTTGGAATGGTTTATTTTTGAATAACTAGGTTTGAGTTCAAAAGTGCATTTCAACTTTTCCATGATTAAAACCATGAAACTAACTCTGGACATTTTTTGAGACCCCCATCTTGATTCATTTTCCCCCCAGGAGTCTGTGATGTCAGTAAAGCACTGACACTTTGTTGATCCTTTTCATCTTTCAGGTTTAACCGTCTGTTTCTACCTTTGTGAGTAGTCAAGTGATTTAGTTATGTTTTTATCATTTGAACTCTCAACAGTTCTATTGTGAGAAAACACCAAGTTCCCTGAGGATTCAAAAATATAATATATAAACCTCAAATTCCATATGCAGGGAGCATGGAGGTATTATTTTTTTATTGAAATATAATTGATTTATAATGTATTTGTTTCAGGTATACAGTTTTACATATATAAATATATATATATTATATATGTATGTATTCTTCTTTTTGCATTTTCTTCCATTGCAAGTTATTATAATATACTGAACGTATTTCTCTGTGCTATATAGTAGTTCCATGTAGATTATCTATTCATATATGTGTTCTTAGTCACTCAGTCACGTCAGACTCTTTGCAACCCCATGGACTATAGACCGCCAGGCTCCTTTGTCCGTGGCGATTCTCCAACAAGAAAACTGGAGTGTGTTTCCATGCCCTCCTCCAGGGAATCTTCCCAATCCAGGGATCAAACCCAGGTCTCCTGCATTGCAAGCAGATTTTTTACCATCTGAGCCACGAGAGAATAGTAGTGTGTGTTATTTTAACCCCAAATTCCTGATTTGTCCCTCTCCTTTTCCTCTTTGGTACACATAAATTTGTTTTGTTTGTGAGTCTATTTCTGTTTTCTAAGTATGTTCATTTGTATCATTTTTTTTTAGATTACACATATAAATAATATCATAGGAAATTTGTCTTTCTCTGTATGGCTTACTTCACTTAGGATGATAATCCCTAGGTTTACCCATGTTGCTGTAAATCACATTATTTCATTCTTTCTAAGACTGAATAATGTTCCCTTGTGTATATATATGTGTGTGTGTATATATATATATTTATTACATCTTCTTATCCATTCATCTGTTGATGGACACTTATGTTCCTTCCATGTCTTGGCTGCTAGTGCTGCAATGAACATTGGCATACATGTATCTTTTTGAATTAGACTTTTCTCCAAGTATATGCCCAGGAGTGAGTGGCATTACAGGATCATATGGTATTAAGTTAGTTAAACAAGGAGGTCATTGGATGGAGGTGGTTCAAATACTTTAGCAGCCTAGTAATCAAATATAAACCTCAGGCTGAGATGCCTCAAGGTTAAGAAATCAAAGCCTAAGGATAACTCATCACAAAGAGCCAACTCGGCTTTTCCAAATAAGGCAAACACTTCATCCACAGCCAGTCAAGTAATTTCCTTGCTTTACTTTCAAATCTGCTCTTTAAAAGACTTTCCCCCTATGTCCTGTGGACAGAGCCCTCCTAACCACTTCCAATTTGGCCCCGCCTGATCTGAATCTATTTTTGCCCAAGTTAACTCTGAAAATTTTGATGCTTTAGTTTATCTTTTAACAGAGGCAAATGTGCTTAATACATAGCAATGTCAAATAAATTACTTTAATGCCTTCTGGTAGTTTACTTCATTTTGGGGAGTTTTATTTTTACTTTTCTTATCCAACAGTGGGTGGTATTACATTCCAGCCATTTGGATGAGCATATCATTGAAAGCGAGGTGCTTTTATAACACTGGCACATAAGAAATTAAGAGTGTTGTGTCCTTATTTCCTCGTTACAGATATGTGTTAGGAAAAATTCCAAACTGTCAAGTTCCCATCACTAAAACCAGTTGAATGTATGCTCTGGCACCAGATTCCAACTGCTAAACAATACCAGGTGTGTAATCCATGCTAACTCTACTCAACCAAATTGTCTGTAAGACAAACTCCGCCAGTCAGAATCCAACTGTCTCCCTCATGCTTACTACAGATATCCAAAAAATTACAAAGCAACCTGTGCTAATTGAATCAAAAACTTCTTCAGCCTCTGTTCTTCCTCACATATTTCTTTATATTGGAAATTGACATGTAGACTAAGGACTGCTAAGTCGCTTCAGTCGTGTCCGACTCTGTGTGACCCCAGAGACAGCAGCCCACCAGGCTCCCCCGTCCCTGGGATTCTCCAGGCAAGAACACTGGAGTGGCTTGCCATTTCCTTCTCCAATGCATGAAAGTGAAAAGTGAAAGTGAAGTCGCTCAGGTTGTCTACTTGAAACTTATACAGTCGTGTCCGACTCCTAGTGACCCCATGGACTGCAGTCTACCAGGCTCCTCCATCCATGGGATTTTCCAGGCAAAAGTACTGCAGTGGGGTGCCATTGCCTTCTCCAGACTAAGGACAAAGACATCCAATGAGATTTCTGCCCATGTGCCTCCCTCTCTTTCCTAAAAGACACTACCATTCAAATAATGACCTTAAATTGAATATTTGACAAATTTTACCTCAGACACATAACCAAATCAGGTTAAGTAATTAGCACAATTTTGTTGATTAGACTTTGTTAAATTCAGAAGAGATTTCATAGGCCAGTGTCCCAAACTAATGAAAATTGAAGTAGGTGTAATGAACAGAGGAAGGGAGAAATTATTTCAAATTACGTGAGATATCATGGTGGAAGTGACACTTGATCTGGGACTTAATAAAATTTTAATTACAGATATCAAGGGAAAGGCAATTCCAGGGGAGTTGAAACAAATACAGGAAAGCTGGAGACATGGAGAATGTTGGGTGTAGTTGCAACAAATTAAGACCAGGTTAACTGCTCTTTGAGGTAAAGAAAGATGAATGCCAGGCTGTATTTGGGGAGCTGGTGACAATGATTCTGGAAAGATTTTTCTCACCCCTCCCCAATCACCACTACCCTTGGCTGGAATTTTGTCCTTTACTTATGAGCTTACACTCTTCCACCCAGTGTCTTATGTAACATCCAAAGGATGCTTCCAATTCTGCTGCCATCATTCAGCCTAAACCTGGACCTGTAGGAGGCTCCTACAAGTTCTTCCTGTGTTCCTACTTTCTCCATGTTCATACGTGCGTTCGTGCTGAGTTGTGACAGACTCTTTGCGACCCCATGGATTGCAGCCCACCAGGCTCCTCTGTCCTTGGAATTCTCCAGGCAAGAATTCTGGAGTGTGTTGCCATTTCCTCCTCCAGGGGATCTTCCTGACCCAGGGATCAAATCCATGTCTCCTGCATTGGCAGGTGGATTCTTTACCACTGAGTCACCTAGGAGGACTCCTTCTCCATAGTTATCTGCAAACAAACTACTGATCATATCAACTCCTGTTCTCCCACCCCATAAAAACCATCATTAACTCAATGGTTTTCCTTTGCTCTTAAGATAAAGACCTAAATCCATTCATCCTCCACGCAAATCTTCTGCTCCCCACCTCACCACCACCCTCGACTCAACATGCTGTGTTCTACTCTTAAAGGGCAGACCACACTGGCCACTTTACTTGCCTGAAATGGAAGCCTCTTGACACAGATTTTACCCTACTTATAGTCCCCAGCCTGGAAGTCTCCTCTGTAGTCCTCCCCGACAACCTTCCATTCCTCAGCCTTCATTCAAATGTGGACTGAAAGGTCACGTCCACATGGAAGATTTCTCTGATCCCAGACTGTCTCTGGGTCTATGGTTCCCTTCAGAGGTTCTATGCTCTGAGGATTTAATTGATCCTTGCGAACAAAGAAACACTTTCTGTGTGTGTGTGTGTGTGTGTGTGTGTGTGTGTGTGTGTGTGTGTGTGAGAACCTCCCACTCTGACGGCTGCAAGGATAAATATCTCATTGTGCAGATGTAATCCATCAAAACAGACCCTTGGGGAAGCCCTGCTATGGAGGTTGATGGAATTGGGGCTTAATTCTCAAGCAATATGGAGTCAGAACTTTCCATTTTTAAATCCTCTCACATCTGGTTTCCCTTCTCCAATTTTCACTGATGACATTTGCAATGATGTAAAATTATCTGAATAAAATTTCTAATACTGACTCTATACTTATCTAGCTCTTCATTTTTGGGGGGAGGGGGGGAAATAGCCTAATCTCTTTACAGCTCTGTTTTCAGACCCCACCCAGATTTAGATTCCTCCCACAACCCACCTCTAATGTTTCCAGTGGAACCATTGCATACCTGCAATGGTATACCTGCAATGGTATACCTGCAATGGTATACCTGCAGTATAGTTTTCAGGACATCATTCAACTTTTTAAATCCTTATTTCCTTCATCTGTAAAGTAACACCATTGTAGATTAAATGAGGTAATGTGTGTCAAGAACCTGATATAAGACCTGGCCCGTAGCTTCGAGCCAGTTCATTTTCCCCTTTTCTAACCAGCCTTCCAGAGGTGTGCACTCCTGTGTCTAGTCATGAATCCCATGATTCAGCAAAGTGCCAGAGAGCTGGGTTTATGGTGATCATGGCAGTCATATCTGTCCATGTGTTTTGGGACAAACTGGATCCTAATCTGCCCATCTTTTCCTCCCCTCCTCCACCACCAACCTCTTTTTTCCTACGGCTATCTCGGCACCCAATACTAATACATACTTAGAGAATCCTTATATTAGGATTCATCAACCCTGTGCTTCTTCATAGACACCATTTTTTGTTGGTGGTGTTTCGTTGCTAGTCGTGTCCAACTCTGTGACCCTATGGACTGCAGCATACCAGGCTCCTCTGTCCATGGGATTTCCCAGGCAAGAATACTGAAGTGGGTTACCATTTCCTTCTCCAGGGATCTTCCCAATCAAACTCGAATCTCCTGCATTGCCAGGCAGGTCCTTTACCACTGAGCTCCCAGGGGAGCCCTCATACCTATATTTCACTGATTTTAGTATAAAATCCTTTCTACCCTGCTGGACTCTTTGTCCACTACTGCCGAGCAGATAATATAGGTACTTAGTCAACAGTTATTGAGTGTTTACTTATTTCATCAAAAACACCCCTCCATTGTGACACCTTCTCTGATTCCATGTCTTTCACTGAAGTTATCCCATCTCAGATAACTGATAGTTCTTTATTAATGATTTGCTATTTTCTGCCCTGCGTTAGCATTATAGTTATCTGTGGGATGTCACTCCCTCTTGATAAACCATGAAGTCCCCATCAGGACAGAATATCACTCCTTCGTCTTCATACTACCTCAACTATGTTTAAAAAATAGCAAATCCTCAATAAATGTGGATGATTGAGTAAGCAAAATGAAAAATAAATTAACTTGTCAAATGTAACAACTCCTTACCTAAGACATGTCATCAATCCTGGGAACACTCCTATTATATTTTCCAGTAAAGAAATGTTTTCATTCTTAATCAGCCAAAGAACATTGTTGGGATTACTGATTGATATCAAATTCGAATTCAAGTACTATTCAAGTTTGAAGTCGTAGGTCCCTATGAATTGAGTCATGTGGGAGAAGGATGTCCAGGAAAGAGAGGGGAGCTATATCCCGTAATCCCCCAGGGACAGTGACTCTGTGAGACGGATGCACTGTGGCTAGCAGGATGCAAAGAGCCGATTTTTCACTTCCGTATGTAAATAGGTGCAATCCAGGTATAGTTATTTCCCATGGGAGCTCCCAAACTATTTTAACAAGAGAACCGGAGCATTGAGGACAGAAAATCCAACACTGACTTCCAGGGCCTAACCACAGATAAAAAATTGATTACATTTTTGTTGGTTTGAGAGATTTCCAGATAACGATTTTTTTATTTCTAAACTGCAGCAGGCCATTGAAATTGTAAGCTGCTGTAATGCCACCTACATGGCAGCAAAGGACGATAGCAAAAATCAATAGGCTCCATCTCTTCATTCACATGGATTTGAGCACATAGATAATGAAGTGTATTCATTCAGGTATAAACGGCTGCCACTAAATAATGGGTCTCAAATAAGTTTGCACTGCCCAATAGTTTGATGACATATGGCATTTTTGATAGGTTATTATATTGCTGATTATGGAGCAGAGCTGTATTTAAATACAGCTGTATACAGAAGTATTCAGATTGGGAGGCATATAGCAGAATATTACTTCCTATAATTTATCTTAGCAATAATGCCTCACTGATAGTCTGAAATGCCTACCTATACATTTTGCCCTGTGTCCACAGCAAAGCATATGCTCAAAATATATAAATTTATTTTCTTAAACAGCTAGATGCCTGCCTACATCTTCCCTTCAATTCATACAGAAATTGCATGTGGAAATGGGATACATACCAGCAAGCAAGTGAGCAGCTAGGAAGCTGAATGTATATTGGTATGAAATTTGAAAACACATAGATGGGCTCAAAAGCATTTCTTTTTCCACAAACCGCAAAATGGAATTCTATTATAGTCACCTACCAGATATGCACAAGTGGGTGTATTTGCTTCTCAAGGCTGATGATTGTTCATCAGCAACAGGATAACATGTCCCATCATCTTTCTTCACTAACAGGAGAAGAATATTCTAGATGAGATGTGTGAACACAGACCAGGGAGTTTGTACGAGCATGTAAGCAATTTCTACATTATGGAGGGGGAAAAAGAATCCATGCCAAAGATTTGACATACAGCAGAGAACTATTCAATCTGAAAGTTACTGTTGATGTGACTGACAAAAACATCCTGACATTTGAGTCTTTTAACTGCCTGTCCATCACAGGATGGCTCTAGTGGTTAGTTCAGTTGAAGAAGCTAGCAAGGAAAGTTAAAGAGCCAGTTTACCATTCATATGGCTCAGAGAAAAGTAAGAAACACAATACATGTACTTATAAGAAAGGTGAGATTTTAAGTGGGGAATTTTGACCATAGGACATTTATTTAAATTCAAAAGCACCATTACACAGCAAAGTGGATTTTTTTTTTTTTCTTTTGGCTGTGCTGGGTCTTCACTGCTATAGAGGCTTTTCTCTATTTGCAGTGAGCGAGGGCTCCTCTCTAGTTTCTGTGCATAGGTTTCCCATTGCAGTGGCTTCTCTTGTTGCAGAGCACAGGCTCTAGAGCACACAGGAGTCAGTAGTTGTGGCACGTGGGCTTAGTTGCTCCATGGTATGTGGAATCTTCCCAATCCACAGATCAAACCCATGTATTGTGCACTGGAAAGTGGATTCTTTACTACTGAGCCACCAGGGAAGCCCCAGAGTGGATTAAATAACATACATTTTATTTTCTAAAGCAAAAGAGTTTTGGTTTTTTTTTTAACCAATTACATGCCACGTGTAACCTCAGGTTGGTTTTAATTTTTTACAGTCCATAGTACTTAGATACAAGTTTCGCAGTTATCCAGGGTTCAGGTGTCTGTTAGTGTTCAGGAATCTGCTTGTGTCTGTATTTGTGGCCAGTTGGTTCAATTGTGCTATACTGTGCTCCCTCCAGGGTTGGAAATTCCTGGTTCAACCCCATCATTGACCAGTTAACTTCATGCACTGTTACACTGAAGAAAGATCTTATTTTACTAATACCTATTTCAGTTATAAAGATCTGGTAGAGTGAAAAATGACCCCCAGAGATGTCGATTCTTTCATTCCCTGGGATCTATAACTGTTATCTTATATGGAAAAAGGACCTTTGCAGACATGGTTCAACTAAGAATATAGAGATGAGGAGACTTTCCTGGATTATCTGGGTGGGCACAATGTAATCACAAGGGTTCTTACAAGAGGGAAACAAAGTCAAAGGCAGGGAGGCACTATGATGACAGAGGAGTGACTACAGTGATGTGGCCATGAGCCTCCAGGACCTGGAGGATGAAGGAACAGAATATCCCCTGGAGCCTCCAGAAGGAGCCAGCCTTGCTGACACCTTGGTTTTAGCCCCTTAGAACTCCATTTGGACTTCTGACCTTTAGTTCTATGAGTGGGCAAATGGGTGTTATTTTCAGCCACTAAAGTAATGGTAATTGGTTACAGCAACAATAGAAAACTAACACAAAGAGGGATGAGGAAAATGTTAATAAGTGAGTCACAGGGATTCCTAACACCTTCTAAGGAGAGAAATAATATGATAATTCATATACAAGGAAACAAACACAGGATTCCTGGGAGAAAAGCAATGTGCTTTAAAATCAAACAGAAGGTGAAGGTGAAGGTGAAGTCGCTCAGTCGTGTCCGACTCTTTGCGACCCCATGAACTGTAGCCTACCAGGCTTCTCCATCCATGGGATTCTCCAGGCAAGAGTACTGGAGTGGGTTACCATTTCCTTCCCCAGGGGATCTTCCCAACCCAGGAAGCGAGTTCAAAAATCACTTTCCTTGCTTACTGTTATTTGACCTTTGGTGAGTTAACCTCCCAAACTCAGTATCTGCAACTATGAAGTGGCGACAATGACAGTTGTGCAAGCAAGAGTATTGCAAAACAGCAGCAAAGGAGATTTCTGGCACATCTGGCACTTTGTAAATATGAGCAAATTTAAGTCTTCTTCCCACTCCATATTTTTCTGGCTGTTCTGGGTCTTAGTTGTGGCACACAGGGATCTTTAGTTGTGGCATGTGGGATTTAATTCCTTGACCAGGGATCAAACTGGGCCCCCTGCATTAGGAGTGAGGAGTCTTAGCAACAGGACTACCACTCTATTTTAAAAATCCAGAACTATCAGCCTTCTCACTCAAAGATTCTGGATTTCAGGAAGGAAAAAAATTTGCTGTTATAATAGATTTGGAATCAACACATATTTTTGTTGATTATTATATTAGTCATAGAAGACCCTGCCTTTAGACCTTGACAATAATGAGATCATTGAGAGGAAAACCCCCAGACACTACAGCTTATGAACCCATAAGACAAATATGTACATGTAAATGAACAAGACATAGTAATAAAGTGATATAACATGTAACTGAGACTCCATGAAAGCACAGAGGGCAGAATTATTGATTCTGATTAGGGAACTCAAGGATACCAACCCAGGAGCATTGGAAGTAAGCTTTGAAGAAGGAGCAGTATTTCCTCAAGTAAATGTATTTGGAAAGTGCCGGGGTCCAGCCCCGGTTGATCCAGGGTATTCGAAGGGGAGACGGCTTCGGCGACTATTTAAATATTTATCAAAGATATAAAGAGTAATAGAATGAGGATAGCTCAGTAGGAAAATTCAGTGGAGAAAAGAGGCTGAGTAGCTTGGTTTACACGGGAGACCAATAAAACTTCAAGACAAGAAGCTTGCACCACTTACGTAGGCCGCAGGCATCCTTCTGTTCTCCCGAAGGAGAGGAGACACTGAGGCCTCCCCATTCGGATCTTAGAAGCCCAGGCATAATTAGTAAGCATGGTGGGTTCCGCGCTCCAGATGGAGACTCAGCCAGAGTGAGAGAGAGAGTGACATGGGGAGACCAGTCTTTCGAGGAACTGATCCCAATTCTTTATTTTCCAGAGTCTGTTTTTATACACTGAGATGTTATACAAAAGTCATGCGGGGACAGCAGTCCTGACTTTTATTAAAGTCAGGTGCTTCACACAAATGTATACAGAGGTCTTAGGGTTGTTACATCATCTTCTGGCCAGGGGGGCCTGCTGACAATTTACGACCCTCTCCTTGTGACAGCGGTCAGTCAACACATTTCTCCAGGGGTGATTATTCTTAAAACAGACACCACCCAAATAAAGTTACATTCCTATAGGGTGAGGGTGTAGTGGGTTTTAGTTAAGGAAAGAATTTACTTAGCCTAAGGTCTAACGTGATTTATATCAAAGGTTAATACTTATTTCTTCTATATATTCATTAATGTGTGTAAGGGCAGGGGATGTGGAGTCTTAGCAACAAACATTGGCTCAACAAATGAAAAACCCTTCACCAATACAATTTCTAATCAGCCCACTATACTTATACTAATAGTTTTCTAACTTTTCTAAGGAACCTGCTTTTAGACGGTTTAAAGCATCTTGTGCCTTTCACGGTTGGGAGGCTGTGAGCAATCACATGTGGCCAGACAAGCCTGTCAGGCAGGCTAGAGAACCTTCAGAGGAGTTTGTAGGTTGAAACATTCCTATCACGCCCAGGAATTATTATTAACTGGAGCTCTAAGTTAACTCCTTCTCCGAAAGAGGTGGTGGGGTCAGCCCCCCGTAAAGTCAGAGGTGTAGGGGAGAACACAAAGTAGTAAAGTAGGCAGGCTCTGGTTATGGGGGTAGATGCTCGAGGATTTCCAGGAGGACTCCTGAGGCTCGATCCCGCCTTTGCGTATGTCGAGCCTCCTTCCTCATGACCTTTGCCATGGGCGGAGTTCCTCACTCTGGCCCCCAACAGGAAAGGTCTCGGATGAAAGGAAGAGGATATGCAAATCCAGGAACCTAGGCTATTCCAGGATCAGGCAAATAGTCCCGTGTGGTTGGAATTAAGGAATTTAGGAAGTCAAGGCGCATCTCCAGTTTTCTCAGCTTAAATGACCAGATAGAAATATCGCCAGAGAGACTGCTAGAGGAAGGATGAGTTATGAGGAAAGAGAAGATAGAAGAAAATGTGTCCAAATTTGGATGATTGGATTTGGGGAGGCTGGCAGAAACACCATATGGGGATATGCAGTAAGCAGTGAAGAATATGGAGTAGGTTGAATTATTTTGACTCAAGCTATTTGTCTGCCAAACCAAATGTCCTTCCTATAACCATATGAATATGCACTACAGAATATTTTAAGATAACAGCCTTCAAAATTGAAAAAAATCACTTGACAGGCTATTTTTCTACCCAAAGAGTTGAATACCTTCTTCTGTAACTATTCTTATTTATGTCTCTTGTGAATATTTCACAAGATTTTACTATTACATTTGGTGTATATACCTGTTTCAGCATTGAAAAATTCATCATATAGTTCTCAATTATGCCCACAGAAGTGATAATTAAGGCTCTTTCTAGATACACTGGTTCCAACATTTTGGCCAAAAAGCTCTTTTGGAATAAATTTATGCAAGAATTATGAAAGTACTTTCCACATCAAGAAAATGAGTTATGAGTTAAATAGACCTGCAAAATAGTGTGGATTTTATTGTCCTGAATATCTGTGAATTTCCTGATCCTCAGAAAATTAGATTAAAAGTGGTTGCATACAAATATTTAATATTGAAGGCAAATATTGCCTTTAAATGATGATTGATTCCTCTGCCGTTAATAATATTTATTTATCTTTTGCTGAGTGAACATATTATTTGTTTGTTTCTTTTTTCCTATTCATTCTAGCCACTAGGAACTAAGAGACGTAAGTCAAAATGATACAAAGCAGACCAGCCAGTTTGGCTAAATAAGTGTCCTAAAAATTTCTTCATAGAATTGTTGGCTTTTTTTTTAAAGCTTTGAGATATCATAAAAACTGTAGAAATGCTAACCATTTTTTGCCAACGTCTTTTCAATATTTATAAAGAATTTCAGGTCATTGTTCTAGGAATGAGAAAACTAACATGAATATAATATTATCTATCTTATGAGTTTTTTTTTTTTTTTTTTTTTTCAGAATTGCTGCTTTCAACTCTAGGAAAAAATTTGTCATAATTTATAGCTACCTAATACTACTTCAGGACATATATGGTAAAGCATAGTTGTATTGGTAATTCATAGTTACAGAGAGATCAACCCAAACATAAGTTCCTTTTGAAAGATGAAACTTTTGTGCATGTTTTAAAAAGCATGATGTAGAATGGACTCTGGGAGGTAGTAACTTTTCACTTTCTCTCTACTCTGAATGCCAGTTTCTCTGTCTTTGCTGTGTCCAGCAGATTGTGGGCTTATAGACACATGGGTGTCATTAAGGCTTGTGTCTCCAGATGAGGGTGCATCTGGGGTCTTCTTCCACAAAGGTCAGGTCAGAGGCTGGATACCACTGTCAGTGTGCCTTTAGCACAGATCAGAACAGGGGCATGCAGAGGAGCTTGACTCACCATGATGAGCATTGACATAGACAAGCCACATTAAATAGTCTTCCTGATCCCAACAAACCAAGGAAGTGACCACTGCACCCTCCCAAGGCAAGGAAATAAAACTAGTGTGGGAATAGTGACTGCTCCAAGCCCACCATGATAGAGAATGTTCCCACTTCCATCTCTTGCAGGATAGTCACTACCGAGTCACATCAAACTGACAAATTAAAAAATTAATCACGTACTCTGTCTATTAGAGACAGTGGGGCACATGCAGCCAAGGAAAGCAACAAGCCTCCATAAATGTCTAGGAAAACAAAGATCTTGGAGGAGACAGACCACAACTTAAGAACTTAATAAAAACATGAATAATCATGAAATCAAGCACAGTACCCAAAACATCAGACAAACTGATGACAAAACTTAACAGTAAACACACATGAATTTTGTGCCTTACAAAACTAGTAGGTTGACTGAAGATAGGCAGCCTTGAGGTCTAAACTAGATCTCAACTTTTTTATTTTAAACCCAAATCCAACATGAGTTCAGTTCAGTTCAGTCACTCAGTGGTTTCTGACGCTTTGCAACCCCATAGACTGCAGCACGCCAGGCTTCCTTGTCCATCACCAGCTCCCAGAGTTTGCTCAAATTCATGTCCATTGAGTCAGTGATGCCATCCAACCATCTCATCCTCTGTCGTCCTTTTCCTGCATTCAATTTTTGCCAGCATCAGGGTCTTTTCAAATGAGTCAGTTCTTAGCATCAAGTGGCCAAAGTGCTGGAGTTTCAGCTTCAACATCAGTCCTTCCAATGAATATTCAGGACTGATTTCCTTCAGGGTTGACTGGTTGGATCTTCTTGCAGTCCACGGGACTCTCAAGAGTCTTCTCCAACACCACAGTTTAAAAGCATCAATTCTTTGGTGCTCAGCTTTCTTTATAGTCCAACTCTCACATCCATACATGACTACTGGAAAGACCATATCCTTGACTAGACGGACCTTTGTTGGCAAAGTAATATGCATTTTAATATGCTGTCTAGATTGGTCATAACTTTTCTTCTAAGGAGCAAGTGTCTTTTAATTTAATGATTCCAGTCACCATCTGCAGTGATTTTGCTGCTGCTGCTGCTGCTGCTGCTAAGTCGCTTCAGTCATGTTCGACTCTATGCAACCCCATGGACAGCAGCCCACCAGGCTCCCCTGTCCCTGGGATTCTCCAGGCAAGAACACTGGAGTGGGTTGCCATTTCCTTCTCCAATGCATGAAAGTGAAAAGTGAAAGTGAAGTCACTCAGTCATGTCCAACTCTTAGCGATCCCATGGACTGCAGCCCACCAGGCTCCTTCGTCCATGGGATTTTCCAGGCAAGAGTACTGGAGTGGGGTGCCATTGACATTTTGGAGCCCCCCAAAAATAAAATATCTCACTGTTTCCACTGTTTCCCCATCTATTTGCCATTAAGTGATGGGACTGGATGCCATGATCTTAGTTTTCTGAAGGTTGAGTTTTAAGCCAGCTTTTTCACTCTCCTCTTTCACTTTCATCAAGAAGCTCTTTAGTTCTTCTTGCTTTCTGCCATTAGGATGGTGTCATCTGCATATCTGAGGTTATTGATATTTCTCCCGGCAATCTTGATTTCAGCTTGTGCTTCATCCAGCCTGGCATTTCACATGATGTACTCTGCACGTACGTTAAATAAGCAGGGTGACAATATACAGCCTTGACGTACTTTCCTGATTTGGAACCAGTCAGTTGTTCCATGTCCATTTCTAACCATTGCTTCTTGACTGGCATACAGATTTCTCAGAAGGCAGGTCAGGTGGTCTGGTATTCCCATCTCTTTCAGAATTTTCCACAGTTTATTGTGATCCACAAAGTCAAAGGCTTTGGCATAGTCAATAAAGCAGAAATAGATGTTTTTCTGGAACTCTCTTGCTTTTTCCATGATCCAGCAGATGTTGACAATTTGATCTCTGGTTCCTCTGCCTTTTCTGAAACCAGCTTGAACATCTGGAAGTTCACGGTTCACGTATTGCTGAAGCCTGGCTTGGAGAATTTTGAGCATTACTTTACTAGTGTGTGAAATGAGTGCAAATCCAACATACATACATGAAAACATGAGGGAAAAGATAAGAGTGGAATGTGAGATCCAGAAGATCAAATGCCAGTGTTTCAAAAAAAGGAAAAGGAAATCAGTGTGAGAGAGAACTATGAAATATATATACACAGATTTTTACATATACATTTTAAATGGGAATATATATATACACACACACACATACACACATAAAACAATTTAAAATGTGCATACTTCATTTGAGAAAAAGTACAAATAGCAGAAAATACCTTAACACTTTTTTTAGAGTTAGGATTTTGTAGGATATTTTCTCTGGTCATAAATAGAATTATAAGACAATTTATAAAAGATGATGCTCCCCCCCCAAAAAAAAAATTGGCCCTTTTCCCGTATGAAACATTTGAGATTTAGTAGCATTGATAATCAGAGAAAAAGAAAAGAAAGAAAGAAAAAAGGAAAGAAAGAGTGGGGAAGGATAAATGCAGAAAGGAAGGGACAGAAAAGAAAGAAGGTAGAGAGGAAGAATTTAAAGATAGACAGAATACAAAAATTTAGAAAGGACCAAAGTACCAAGAAAAAAACAATATAACGAAATTTAGCAAAGTTAAAAACTGATGCTAGAAATACGAAACAAAAGGAATTAAAAAGTATCTTAAATCTTGAAAATACGCATAAAATAGAGAAATTCCTCAAGAATCTGATTAAGGAAAATAAGGAAAGAAAGAGAGAGAAACATATCTGTTGAAGGTTAAATATTATTGAGTCACAACCAGGGATGCAGAAGGGACAGGATTAAAACAATATTGTTGTTTTGTCCTTGTTGTTTAGTCACTAAGTTGTATCTGACTGTTTGGTGACCCCATGGACTGTAGCCCACCAGGCTCCTCTGTCCACAGGATTCCCCAGGCTGGAATACTGGAGCAGGTTGCCATTTCCTTCTCCAGGGGATCGTCCACATCCAGAGATCAAACCTGCATCTCCTCCATTGGCAGGCAGATTCTTTACCACTGAGCCACCAGGAAACCCCTCAAATAACATTAAAGAATGTAAATTCTACTACTGCAGTAATATGAAAGCATAGGGGAAATGAATAATATACTAGCAAAATGAAAGTTACTTATCTAACCTCCCCAAAATGCAGTCCACTTGAAAGTGAAGATATTAGAAGAATACAGAAGATTATTAGAAATATAATCCACCTCTTCTTTGAAGATGGACTTGAAGTCTTAAAACTCCAGCTCTCTCCAGGACAGAGAGCTTCTCTGACCCCACGCCTAAGATACCAAAGGCTGTCTTTCTCCCAGGAACTAGAGATACACTGAGGGATGCTTAAATGAAATTTTCAGAAATTCAGATTTAGAACATCTACATTGAAAACCAAATTTGTCTCTTGAGTGCACTTTTGAATATGTGTCTCACGGCCAAAATTAAGTCTTGAGAAACATTACAACTGTGAAAAACAAACCTGTGAAAGCCCAGCCTTTTCAGAGCTCTTCCTCGGAACAGCATGCTTTACATTGCTATTGGAAGGAAATAACATCAGTGTTCCGAGATAAAATGTGTCTCAGTAAATGTGTTCCTAAAAAGTTATGGGTAAATCAAAATTTGTTCATTCATATCTTTCCATTGATTTGCATTATCATTTCACAGATGACTTGTTTTCATTGCAAATTTTTTTTTGAATTGGCAATGCCTGTTAATATTTTTGTTTCAAGTCTCTCTCAGCCCCTTTGTTCGTGTGGGTAACGATCTATAAAACATTTCCACTGGCAGGAGACTTGCTGATCCATATTGTATGCCCTGACTTTTCAGAGCAGTTGGTCCGTCCCATCCTCAGAGCCCTGCTGGAAGCTCCACCCTCCTGAACAGCGGGTCAAACCCTACACAGATAAATCACCAAAAGGAAACCCTTATCCCTCCACTCATTTGCCACTTGCCACACTGGAATTTTCTTTTTTAAATCCTCTTTTATTTAGATTTGGATTCAAAGCAAACCTCCACTGTGTATGTCTTTGTGCTCTTGAATAATCCACTTAGTCTCTCTGAGTCTCAGTTTCCTCATCTAAGAAATAATGGGTTATGAAGCCTGTCTCTCAGCAGGTTGTTTTGAGATCACATTTTATCAGAAATATTTTTATTGAAGTGTAGTTGATCTACAGTGCTATGTTAATTTCTGCTATACAGCAAAGTGATTCAGTTATATATGTATATCACTGACTCGATGGACGTGAGTCTCAGTGAACTCTGGGAGTTGGTGATGGACAGGGAGGCCTGGCGTGCTGCGATTCATGGGGTCGCAAAGAGTCGGACACGACTGAGTGACTGATCTGATGTGATATATATCATATATATATATATATATACACACACACACACACACACACATTCTATGTACATTCTTTTTTATATTCTTTTCCATTGTAGTTTATTGTAGGATACTGAATATAGCTTCCTGTGCTATAAAGTAGAATCTTGTTTATTCATTCTTTGTATAAAAGCTTACAACTGCTAACCCCAACCTCCCACTCCTTCTCTCCCCCAACCCCCTTCCTCAAGTCTATTCTCTGTGTCTATGACTCTGTTTCTTGTTTTATAGACAGGTTTATTTGTGTAATATTTTAGATTTCACATATAAGTGATACCATATGGTGTTTGTCTTTCTCTGAGTTCACTTAGTATGATAATCTCTAGGTCCATCCATATTGCTATAGATGGCATTATTTCATCCTTTTTATGGCTGAGTAGTATTCTATTGTTTGTATGTACCATATCTTCTTTATCCATTCATCTGTCAATGAACCTTTATATTTTTTTCATATCTTGGCTATTGTGAATAGTACTGCTATGAACACAGGGGTGCAAGTATCTTTTTAGGTTACGTTTCATCTGGATATATGCCCAGGAATGTGATTGCTGGATCATATGATAATTCTACTTTTAGTTTTCTGAGGAACTTTCATACTATTTCCATAGTGGCTGCACCAACTTACATTCCCACCAACAGTGCAGGAGGGTTCACTTTTCTCCATGTCCTCTCCAGCATTTGTTATTTGTAGAGTTTTTAAGCGTTTCCCAGGTGGTGCTAGTGGTAAAGCACCCACCTGCCTGCAGGAGACTCAAGAGATGTGGGTTTGATCCCTGAGTCGGAAAGATCCCCTGGAGGAGGAAACAGCAACCCTCTTCACTATTCTTGCCTGGAGAATCCCATAGACAGAGGAGCTTAGGGGGCTACAGTCCATGTGGTCGCAAAGAGATGGGCATGACTAGACAGCTTTTAATGATGTCCATTCTGACCACTATGAGGTGGTATCTCATTGTAGTTTTAATTTGCATTATCACTGATAATTAGCAGTATTGAGCATCTTTTCATATTCCTATTGGCCCTTTGTGTTTCTTCTTTGGAGAAATGTCTGTTTAAGTCTTTTGCCCATTTTTTGATTGGGTTGTTTAGTTTTGTTGCTGAGTTGTATGAGTGAGAGCCATCTAGTAAAGAAGGCTGAGACAGCTCCTAAGTCTGAAATCACTACCCTTGACTATGCTTTCTTGATAGAATAGTTAGGGCAGAGTCTCCCACACTGGTCAAGTAATTTATTTCCTAGAACAATTCAATATATATATATTTTTTACTAACAGGAAAAACAAATTTTACTCTTATTAAGCAAATAACTCCAATAATTTGGGATATTTTTATTTCAGCCTGCACTTTCACACTAGACTAAGTATTAAAAAAAGAAAAGTCTCCTTTGTCACCATAACTAGGGATAATAGACACGTTTAACTGTAAATGTTCTAAAAACAGTAGTTTGGGACAATGTACCCCTTAATATCAGCCTTAATCATACTGTTTTCTTTAAACCATTGCTCACAAAAGCATAAGTCAAATATTTGCAAGAAAAATCTAGCAATCCCATAGTGAAACCACCACTGCTATAAATATTTTCATGTTCTAATGGGGACCTTGGGGTCTTGTGCAACAAAACAATATCCCTTTCTTATGTACCAGAGATAGAAAACAGGGGGTTTGGACCTTTTTTATTGGTTTAGCTTTTTCTTGAATGCCAGTGTCAGCACATGTGGTTCAGTGGATCATGTTTTTCCCTTAAGTATTTTATATCATTGCTTTTTTTTGACTCTCCCCTCCTGTCGAATTTCATACCTATTCAACACAACCTAAATTTCAAAGGTGGTCAGATATAAGTGCATATTTTAAAACTTTTAAGAAAAATAGAATATAAATAGCCATTGCACTGTCATCTTGTTTCAGGTTTCCTGCTTGGGCAGTGCTATTAATCACATAAAATAGACAGGCCTTCCCCCATATTCTCTCTGAAGTACCTGGATAATAGTATTTGATGCAAATTTCTTGAGTTGTTTTGCAGACCTGAAAACCTCCACCAGTGGAAGGTGGTAACTATTTGGTTACCATGAGCACGTAGCCCCAGGCTTCCTGGAACCGGTTGTTCAGTTGCTAAGGCGTTTCCTCTCTTTGTGACCCTATGGACTGCAGCATGCCAGGCTCCCTGTCCTTCACTATCTCCAGGAGTTTGCTCAAGTTCATGGCCTTTGAGTTGGTGATGCTATCTAACCGTCTCATCCTCTTCCACCCCCTTCTCCTTTTGCCTTCAATCTTTCCCAGCCTCAGAGTCTTTTCCAGTGAGTTGGCTCTTCATACCAGGTGGTCAAAGTATTGGAGCTTCAGCATCAGTTCTTCCAATGAATATTCAGGGTTGATTTCCTTTAGGATTGACTGGTTTGATCTCCTTGCAGTCCTGGAACCCAAGGATTGATAAAGTTAACTGCTAGTTCACCACCTTGTTCCCTCATTATTAGGCAATCAGAGAATTGTTCATGATCTGATCCTGTACCCTGTGACCCTCCCTCCCTCACCTGGCTTTTTAAAATGCTTTGCTAATACCCTTTGGGGAGCTCAGGGCTTTTTAGGATACAAACCACCCATCCTGCCTGGCTTTGCAATAAACTGTTCTCTACTCAGTATATGTAGAATAGTCCTGGAGGATGCTAGGACAGACCACTCCTGCCACTTATAGGTGGCAGTGCTCAGGGTGCTGAAGAGAGCCTCATTTGACAACTTCCTTTCTCTCGTTTCACAGATGGGCCTCATGGGCATCCTTCTATTCTTTGAGCAAGTTCTGTGCTTTCTCCCTTCAGTGTATTTACTCAGCACATCTCAACTAGCTGATATCTGAGCATTCCCCTTCCTCTTCCATCCTTCCAGCCTGGCTGAAATGCCACTCACTCCTCAGAACTCTTCAAGTTCCTCAAGGAAGAAATCATCTCCCCTCCCTTTGAATCCACTCTGGCATCTTGGCCCAGTTCTCATTTTATTTTCTACCTTAGAACCCTCTGTCTGTAATTAGATTCCTTGAAGACACAACTCTGTCTTAATTAGTCCTTAACATGCCATAGCACCTAGCACAGTGCTCAGTACCAAGGAACACAGAGTAAATATTTACAAATCAAATGAATAAATACATTTGTAGCTCCATTTACCTGTTTGCAGCAGTCTTGTTGAATTTGCCAGGAACTGGTTACAGCATGAGAGATGTTTATACAGCTGCTGCACGAAGGGTTTAAATGGAGTAGCAGATGTAGGTTGCCATAAAAATAACTCATAGAGACTGCAGGAAGAAATCAACTTAATGAAATGAATCTCTTGAGGGCCTACTAGGTGTAGATTACTCAGAAGATTTGGTCCAAGCACCAACAGATAATGATCATAACTCACACGTGGAAGTCCTTCCCAGTTTCCACACAGGCTACTCTGACCTGCAGATCTTTTCTGATTCTCTCCATACTCAGTTACACAGCAGTGCTATGATCAGGAATATTTTTGAAAGCAAAGGGTAACAACAGATAATGTTTTTACCATTGAAGTGAAATGTTTGTTCAGAATTCTTTTTATACATTTTAATGAAAATTATTTTGGTTAGAATTCTCTATACATCTCTTTATATAATGAGAGCTGAAAACCAAGAGAGCTTTACTTTGGTAAATGAACAGGAAACTAGAGAAGGTGTATTATTTTTGAAACCACAAATGTCACTCTGTTAGGTTTTTTTCCCAGGTCTTTGATATCTTAGGAGATCTTTCTGCCTCCCCCACAGCCCTTACTTCTGGCTGTTCTCCAAAAATGACTTGTCAGTGAAAATTTGCTCACATAGTGAAATAAAAACCCTAAACAGATAAAGAAAAAGAGATAAATCACTTGCCAAGTTAAATGCCTTAACAGTGAGTTTATTACCTCTTCGTTTTCTTTAATACCTTAAAAATCCTCAAACTTTGCAATAGAGACTGCATAATTGATTGGACTTCTTTCTTTTTCTCTTTTTGAAAACAGTATTTGAATTTAGAGACCAAAAAAATGGAGGATGTTACACTCTTAAATTTTAAAGGGAAGGGATTTATTTAAAGGAAGAGATCATCACTAATATTTGTAATCTTTATATCTTTGTAATTTCAAAGCACAGTGCATCTGTCATGTATTGACTGTGTCAAAGTCTTTGACTGTGTGGATCACAACAAACTGTGGAAAATTCTTAAAGAGATGGGAATACCAGACCACCTGACATGCCTCCTGAGAAATCTGTATGCAGTTCAAGAAGCAGGAGTTAGAACCAGACATGGAACAATGGACTGATTCCAAATTGGGAAAGGAGTACATCAAGACTGTATATTGTCACCCTGATTATTTAACTTATATGCAGAGTACATCATGCTAAATGCCAGGCTGGGTGAAGCACAAGCTGGAATCAAGATTGCTGGGAGAAATATCAATAACCTCAGATACGCAGATGACACCACCCTTATGGCAGAAAGTGAAGAAGAACTAAAGAGCCTCTTGATGAAAATGAAAGAGGAGAGTGAAAAAGCTGGCTTAAAACTCAACATTCAGGAAACTAAGACCATGGAATCCAGTCCCATCACTTCATGGCAAATAGATGGGGAAACAGTGGAAACAGTGAGAGATTTTATTTGGGGGGGGAGGGTGCTCCAAAATCATTGCAGATGGTGACTGCAGCCATGAAATTAAAAGATGCTTGCTCCTTGGAAGAAAAGTTATGACCAACCTAGACAGCATATTAAAAGGCAGAGACATTAGTTGGCCAACAATGTCTGTTTAGTCAAAGCTATGGTTTTTCCAGTAGTCATTTATGGGTGTGAGAGTTGAACCATGAAGAAAGCTGAGTACCAAAGAATTGATGCTTTTGACCTGTGGTGTTGGAGAAGATTCTTGAGAGTCTCTTGGACTGCAAGGAGGTCCAAACAGTCAATCCTAAAGGAAATCAGTCCTTAATATTCATTGGAAGGACTGATGCTGAAGCTGAAACTCCAATACTTTGACCACCTGATGCAAACAGCCAACTCATGCTGGGAAAGATTGAAGGCAGGAGGCAAAGGGGATGACAGAGGATGAGATGGTTGGGTGGCATCACCAACTTGATAGACATGAGTTTGAACAAGCTCTGGGAGTTGGTGATGGACAGGGAAGCCTGGTGTGCTGCAGCCCATGGGATCACAAAGAGTCAGACACAACTGAGCGACTAAACTGAACTGAACTAGCTGTCCTGGCAACCCACTCCAGTATTCTTGCCTAGAAACTTCCAGGGTCAGAGAAGCCCGGTGGGCTACAGTCCATGGGGTCGCAAAGAGTCAGACACGTCTGAGCAACTGAGTTGTAGCAGTCCTACGTAATTCAAGAAAATATATTTTCCAGAATTCTATCTAAAATGAGTTATTCTACGATTATTAGCTTTCATTAAAGAGATGACATATATGTAAAGAGTAAGTAAAAGGCATACCATCTAAGAAAATAGAAAAAAAAAAGAGAAATTTTTCAAAATGCAGTGTAAGAATTCTCTGAAGCAGATGAGAAGGGATTCACATTTTGTTTCTTATATGTGATATTCAAAGTCTGAATCCAAGCAAGATGGCAACTCTGTCTCCTTGACAGGGAGCTAAGTGCTCCCATTGGAAGGCATGAGCAAACTGTCTATGAAATGAGAGTGTTTGGGTAACGAATTATTCAACAGTAATTATTCTCTTTAGCCAGAGCTGGAATAAGTAGGAAGCATCAAATTTATGAATCTTCTTTCCAGGACAGACCTTAATTATCTGTCTTACCTTCTGTCATTGTCTCCCGTCAGCTTCCTTACTCCTCTGTTTGTTGTTATTTTGGTGTTTTTCTCTGCCTCTCCTCTGTAAAGTTGTCATAAAAGAGTTATTGTTCAAGTATGTGAACCATTCATATTGAGATCCTCCTCCCATCCAAAAGCATGGCCTTTTTGAAGTAACTTCAAAAATATTCTATCAATCAGATATTTGCTTTTTGAGTAGGAGTTACAAAGGCATCAAGAGGAAAATAGTCACTTAGATCTCTGTTTTGATTGGCTGAACCCCTCCAAATAATTTATATATGACTTGTAATCACAATATTTCTTGCCTGATGAGCTTCTATCTTTGAATCAATGATGGGGAAAAAAACCAATACACTAAGTTGTTGAGAGTAACCCCTGGGGAAAAGATTTCTCTATGAAAGCATTCTTACTGTAACTATTGGAAATCTGGAAATATAACAAAAAAAAATTGAAATTATGAAGCCACTGAAGGAAACTATTGCTTGTAATCGCAGTTGTCTCCCTCACAGCTTGACTCGATGACAGCTTCAGAGTTTATTGCAGTTGGCATGGATTGTTTTGGCTCACTAAATGGCAGTGATCTCGTCCGCCCTTCATTGTGTTCAGATTAATCAAAGGCTTTTGAAGAGATGGCTTCTGCGTACAGGGGGAAGCAACCTCATTGTGAGGTTGTATCCTTAAAAGGATACAGATGTATGAAAACATTTAAAAACAGAGTTCCTGCTGAGCATACTGCTTAGTCTTTCTTACAAAGGGACTTCTGTCTGTGACTTTTTCACCTTTTTTTTTTTTTTTTTCTGATAACATAATCTATTAATAGTGCTGCAAATTTATTAGCCCAGTATGCACACTGCTAAGAGAGTTCTCTCAGCCAACGTTTTTGGGGTACTATCAAGCACAATATAAAATAACAACCCCAACAGTCTGTTTCTAAAACTAGAAAAGGATATATACTTTGCATCCTGGCTTTCCATTTTTATATGTCATGAGGGGAAAAGTGAAAAGTAGCTATATCATAACAGCATGAGTTGCTGATCAGGGCAAGTCTTAATATTCAAGGCACTTGTAACAATTGGAAATGAATCAAAATTACTGAAAGTGATCCTCTAACTCACTGAACTCTCTTATGCTCAGTGCCCTAACCATGCTCTGACAGGAAGTAGATGGATAAGAGAGGTAAATTAGTTATTTCAGGCTACTAGGTTACAACATGCTAAGACCACTGGGCGTTAATTGACATTTGAGGACGAACTGAGTCACTGAGCATATAGAGTCCATTTAATTGATAATTATGTGAATTTATGGGCTACCTGTCACATTTTTAATTCAATTCTCAGAAAGGACTCTAAAGGCCTTAATAGTATATGCTCCTGTGTGTTAGCAGCATAAGAATCTGTGGTTTCTATTAGCAATAGGAAGCTACTATCAAAAAAAAACCAGATCCAGGGTACTTAATACTTACATTTTTCCTTCAGAATATAGTGGAAAAAGCTCTATCAGCTATCTATCCACCATTTCACTGGTACATAAATTGATACACAGGGTTGTGAAAAGGCATTTGAAGTTGTAGTAAAATAATCAAGTGAAAAAATTGGAAGAGGGATTATTAGAGTTGAGATATTTGGTAAACTTCAGAAAAGAAATCTAATTCAGCAAATGTAATATCATATTTTATTGATAGTAAAATATCCCCAATTACAAAACATACAGTTAACATAATAAGTGCTTTCAAAAAAATCCAAAATGATTCATGAAATTCCATTTTATTTTTTTGCATGAAATGTGGAAAACATATGCCTTAGAACTCAGTGAATATGGTGATTTGGAAACTCAAGACCAATGTATTTTTTACTAAGAAATGTTTTAAACAGACTCAATTTAAAAAAAAAAAATCAATTTCCTCCTTGAAGTCTGTCTTCTTCTCTCCTACTTTTTTGTATCTGTACCATAGTTTTTCTCATAAAGAAGGGTCCACAGCATATGCCTATCTTTGATTCCAAAACCAAGCACAGAGATTGGCACAGAGGTAAGCTTGCCAATTAACACATATTTTAAAGAGTTCCATACAAGAAAAACAAGGTATTGTTAGGGAATTTTTAATCTAAATACTAAGCACAGATTTGCCAGTAGTAGGTTAATTTTTAAAGAAATATAAAAGCATTCCACTTAGTATACTTATTCCTATCAAAGTGTAACTAAATAATTCCCCCAATAAATGGGATATATGCAAAAGCTAATTACTAAGTTAACCTTGAAATGAATAAAGCTATCCATAATTATTTGAAAAAAAAAAAGAAGCAGGGGAAAACCAACCACTAGCTATTTAATGAAGGAAATCAGTGGTTACGTGTTGATAGCACTAGCAAAGATACATGTTAATTTGCTGGTCATCAATAGTACAATGATTAAGGTAACATAATTAAAAGGTGTGAAGGGATCAGAATATAATTTATTTACCTTACAAAATGTCTAGATTGACAGCTCTGCTGTGCAGATCCAGGCAGTAGAAGTGTTTCTTTACCATCTCATCTGCCAGTCAATCTCTAGATAAACACGAATTTCCACTAAGGACCAAGGCCAGGGCCTCTCTTCTAAAGATGCCAGCCAAGTTGCTATTAGGATTTTTCATTATTACACTCCCAAAGTGGTTTAAAAGTGGAAAAATGCAATCAGTGTTTTGTGGATTATTACTCTAAGGCAGTGAATTTTAACCCTAGGCACACATTAGAATCACCCAGGGAGCTTTTGAAAAATACAGATGCCTAGGTCCACTCCAAGAGACATAGATTTAATTGGCTTGGGGTAAAGTCCCAGAAAAGATATTGCTTAAAAGCTCCCCAGATGATTTTAATGTGCAACCAGGGTTAAGAACCACTGCCCTAAAGGAAGATAAAATTCACAAATTCCCATGTTCACCCCAACAGAAAATGGAGGACTCCAGGCACTCTTAGACAATCTTCATCTCCCAGGACGGAAGTGTGATGTCAAAATGGCATAAAATTTGCAATCAGGAGACCTGGCTCTGATCTCTCATCTGTCATTTTCTGGCTAAGTAATTAACATTGGACAAAGAGGAATCATAAAGAGAGGAATCATAGTGACGCCTCTCTGTCTTACCTTCCAGGATTTGGGGTAGAACTAAACAAGACAAGGTCATGTCGAAGAAAGCCCGAGGAAATGGCACAGCTGTGATTAGTGTACCAGGCTGGCCATGCCTAGTTGGTCCTTGCAAATAGAATACCACTTCAGCCATCACTGGG
Source organism: Bos grunniens (assembly GCF_055505025.1). Lineage (NCBI taxonomy): Eukaryota > Metazoa > Chordata > Mammalia > Artiodactyla > Bovidae > Bos > Bos grunniens. Next base: position 14,552,537 of record NC_141191.1, read on the forward strand.
TCTAATTGGCAGGTGTATTAGGACCCAGGAAGACCAGGATAACCTTGGAAAGTCAGTAGTAGTGACTCTTGAAATACAGTATTTTGCCACGTCTTCTCGCCCTCTGCCTATTAATTCAGCACACACTTGTTTACAAAAGAGAAAGAAAGTGTGTCGAGTTCAAGTTCAGCTCCATCCTTCTCTGCAAACAGCTGGGAGGTCTCAGCAGAGACAGACGCAAACACTGCTCCCCGTACATCTAGAGGTGTCAAAAAGTATCTCGCCCAGAGGCGTCTCTGGCACTGGAATAGCACTTTTTCCCTGTAAGATGTTCACTTAGCACGACCAAGGCTCTGTTGATGCTCCCTCCTCCACAGAGAATACCCCAGCAGATCAAGCAGTGCTTCCCAAAGCTCTTGTGTCTCTAACAGTCACTGTCCACACACAGAAGGTCACTTCCGTTCTCAGCTATTTAGAGAGGACTTCGAGGGTAACCCATACCAGGCTGGGCTCTGTGGCTGAAGGAGGGACCCCCGAGGTCCAGCGCCTCACCCCAGGGGTGGGGAAATCCTATCCAGGAAATGAGAGCAACCCCAATAAAACAATTCAAGAGCAGGACAAGGCCTACCGAGGCAAATAAAATCTTTTGCAGAGAGAGGAAATTTGAGAGTGGTTGCAAAGTAGACCAGCCGTTTTCACGTTGGTTTTTCTCAGGCACAAACACAGGGAAGAGAAAGATGATGCTGATATCTGGAACAGTAATTAGAACCAGCTTGTTTTGAAATAATGATGAGACCTCTTCCTCTGACTTCCCTGGAAAGGATATTTGCTGTGGTCTTGATGCCTCCAGTTAGGCGTCCAGGAGAGTACTACTTGCTTTTAGGAACCTAGGTCTCTGCCTTAAACTTTTCTATGGAGGAAAAGGGGCAGGGCCATTTGTCTCACTAAACTGAATCTTTACAGTCTCCTTGGTTTCCAGAGAGAAAGTGAAAGGTAGACTGCTCCTGACATCACATGACCTTTGATGTGCTCTTTTAATAAATCCCTGATTTGCAGTCCTGTCCACCCATTGTGATGAAGGGACTTCCTGGATGGTCCAGGCCAGAGGCTCCTGCACCAGGGAAGCCCATTAGGTTTTGGTATCCTGAGGATATTCAATGGCATCCATACTATGTCTTCCAATACTAATGGTATTTGAATAGCACTTTTGTGTTGTTGTTGTCCAGTCACTAAGTCATGTATGATTCTTTGTGACCCCATGGACTGCAGTACACTATGCTTGCTTGTCCATAACCAGCTCCTAGAGTTTGCTCAAACTCATGTCCATTGAGTCAGTGATGCTATCCAACCATCTCATCCTCTGTCGTCCCCTTCTCCTCCTGCCTTCAATCTTTCCTAGCATTAGGGTCTTTTCCTATGAGTCAGCTCTTCACATCAGGTGGCCAAACAATTGGAGTTTCACCTTCAGCATCAGCCCTTCCAATAAATATTCAGGGTTGATTTCTTTAGGATTGACTGGTTTGATCTCCTTGTTGTCCAAGAAACTCTGTTAACAGTCTTCTCCAACACCACAATTTGAAAGCATCATCTCTTTGGCACTCAGCTTTCTTTATGGTCTTATGTTCACTTTCATACATGACTACTGGAGAAACCATAACTTTGACTGGACGGAACTTTGTCAGCAAAGTTATATTTCTGCTGGTTAACATGCTGTCTAGGTTTGTCATAGCTTTTCTTCCAAGGAGCAAGTGTCTTTTAATTTTGTGGCTGCAGTCACTATTTGCAGTGATTTTGGAGCTTAAGAAAATCAAGTCTGCCACTGTTTTCACTTCTCCCCCATCTATTAGGCATGAAGTGATTAGATCAGATGCCATGATCTTAGTTTTTTGAATGTTAAAGCACACTATTTGCATGAATCCTCAAGAGATCCCAATGAAGACTTTGGCTCCCAGAGTTTCCCCAGTGTGAGTAAGCTCTGGGCACTCATGGTGATAGCTGGTTTGATAACATGCCTTTACTGTTCGTATTCTCTTCCTTTCTCTCTGATGATTCTTTCATCTCCCATGTAATGCACTTAAACTTGAATTATTGTCTTAAGGTGTGCTTTAAGGGGGCCAAGACAGAGTCCTTTCCTTCAGGGACCTAGTGGGAAAGAGAAAAGCTTTCTCTGGGTGAGAAAAGCACCCAGATAATTTAGATGCCAGGGACAAGATCTCACACATGTGAGCAGAGGGTCCTATTTGATGTTGAATAGCATCTTGGTCTTCGGAGAATGCTGTTTATATGAACTTTCCAAGAGTCTATACTTACATAGTGGGTTTCTTCATTATAGATATTTTCTATAGGAACAGAGGCATCTAGCTTACGTCTTATTCTCTCATTCTCTCTCATCTCAGTTCTTTCACCTATAAATTATGGAAAATAACATTGCCTTAAAGAAAAGAGATAAGGATGGGATTGTTATTGTTGTTAAGTCACTAAATCGTGTCCAACTCTTTGTGACCCCATGGACTGTCACCTGCCAGGCTCCTCTGTCCATGGGATTTCCCAGGCAAGAATATTGGAGTGGGTTGCCATTTCCTTCTCCAGGGGATCTTCCCAACCCATGAGTTGAACCCACATCTCGTGCATCACATGTGGATTCTTTACCACCGAGCCACCTGGGAAGACTGAGGATGGGATTAAATCACATTATATAAATTGCCTTGCATAGTACCTGGCACATAGTAAACATGTAACAAATGTTTACAGTCGCTCAGTCGTGTCTGACTCTTTGCGACCCCATGAATCGCAGCACCTCAGGCCTCCCTGTCCAGCACCAACTCCCGGAGTTCACTCAGACTCACGTCCATCGAGTCAGTGATGCCATCCAGCCATCTCATCCTCTGTCGTCCCCTCTCCTCCTGCCCTCAATCCCTCCCAGCATCAGAGTCTTTTCCAATGAGTCAACTCTTCGCATGAGGTCCCTTCCCAAATAGACTCAAATCTCTAAATAGTTTATAGTCCTGGAAAGATTGTGGGAAATGTGACCCTATAACCTAGCCCCAGGCAAGGCCACTCCTGCAGATGTTAAGCTTGGATAGTTCACTATCCAATTGTTACTGTTTTCAGTTTCAGAATGATAGTTCCCTAATTACCTAAATTCTGGGGGACTATTTTGTTTAACTTCTCATACACATATAATCTCAACTAGACATCAGCCTCATTTGAATAAAAACTATTTTTAAAAATCATCTTTAAAATGTTCCGCTGGACTTTCGTGGAGGTCCAGGGGTTAAGATTGCCTTCCAGTGCAGAGGGTGTGGGTTCAATCCCTGGTCAGGGATCCCACTTGCTTCATGGCCAAAACACAGAACATAAACAACAGAAGTAATATTGTAACACATTCAATTAAGACTTAAAAAAATTTTTTTTAATTCCTCTTTCTCCCCCAAACTGATTTTTCATAATCTATGAAAACATTTGTTTTTCTGATTAAATATTACATTGGCCAAAAAGTTCATTCACTTTTTCCATGTTACAGAAAAACCCGAACAAAATTGTTAACCAACCCAGTATATATGCCATAAAGATAAACAATAAACATTTTCCTTTTTCATATTTAAAAGTAGATTGTGACCTAAAGATAATTCTCTTTCTTATCCCTTGCTGTCCATAAATTTAAAATATTTATGATTAAAAATCTCTACTTTTTTTCCAACTTAACTAAAGGGTGGCAAAAATTAAAAGGTCATTTTGTAATCTGTAGGTGTAACTTTAGTAGGTCCATCTTTGATAGTTATTTCTGCGGTTTGATTTTCTGCTATACAAATTAGAAAAGCCAAATGGTGTATTATTTAATATTGTTCCATCAGTTATTTCAGAGAAGGCAATGGCAAGCCACTCTAGTACTCTTGCCTAGAAAACCCCATGGAGGGAGGGGCCTGGTAGGCTGCAGTCCATGGGGTCGCTAAGAGTCGGACACGACTGAGCGAATTCACTTTCACTTTTCACTTTCACGAATTGGAGAAGGAAATGGCAACCCACTCCAGTGTTCTTGCCTGGAGAATTCCAGGGACGGGGGAGCCTGGTGGGCTGCCGTCTATGGGGTTGCACAGAATCGGACATGACTGAAGTGACTTAGCAGCAGCAGCAGCAGTTATTTGACCCTTAAAGCATTAACCCATAATTTTGATTACATATGTTTAATATGCAGTAAGCTGATTTTTGATATTTGAAAAAGACCAGACATAAAGGAATATTATCTCTACTGTAAAATATAAAAAACTAAATTAAGATAGCCCAGTCATTTTCAAAGATCACTGATCTTAATTTCCATATTTTTTCAAACTATGTGGAAATGTCATAAAATCTGCTTTCAAGCACATCAATCACAGAATATTGGGGAAGGAAGAACAAAGCTTGTAGAGAACAGATTCCGTGATGTTGGTTAATTTATCAAGGAGGCTTGAAACCAACCAATATTTAATCAATTACACAAGGGATAAAATAGAGGTTGTGTGTGTGACCTCAGTCCAGTCCGACTCTCTGTGACCCCCACCCCGGGTTCATCTGTTTGTGGAATTCTCCAGTCAAGAATACTGGAGTGGGTTGCCATTTCCTTCTCCAGGCTTTGGCTTCCTGACCCAGGGATCAAACCTACATGTCCTGCAGCTCCTGCTTTGGCAGGCAGGTTCTTTACCCCTACGCCACCTGGGATACCCAAAATAGGGGCTACTCAGAGGATATTGCAGTGAGTGAGAAGTTACTGACTGGAAGCAAGAAACTAAGAGTTCAAAGGATTTCCAGGGTGGATTCAGCATGCTCTATACTGACTCTGTATGAAGCATGAGTGATATATATTAATGTTCAGATATAAATAAAGGTGACTGACACACACCTGCTCTTGGGCCATTCATGGTATGGAGGACTTTGGTGAAATAATAGGAAACAATTGACAATTTTGCAGAAGACTTTGTGTGCCTTACAGAGAGTACACAGTGCCTTAACCTCTCTGCCTGGCTGTCAGGACCCTCAACTTTATTTCTGATGCACCCTCCCACCCCCAGGTGCCAGACAATGCTTCAGATAAGCCCACCTTCTAACTGCCTCAAAAGCATAATATGCCTCTTTTTTCTCTCCCTCCCTCCACTGGAAATGTTATCCAGTGTCTCTAAGATCAGTCCCACTTCGCTAACCAGTGGGACTGACTAGCCTCAGTAACAGTCCTCAGTACTGATTAGCCTCAGTTACTGATTAGCCTCAGTAACATTTCCTCCACTGGAAATGTTATCCATTGTCTCCAAGGTTAGTCCCACTTTGCTAACCAGTGGGTCAGTCCCACTTTGCTAAGCAGCATAATGTGCCTCTTGTTTCTTTCCCTCCCTCCTCTGGAAATCCAGTGTCTCCAAGGTCAGTCCCACTTCGCTAACCCTGTCCCTCTCTGAACATCCATGAGCTGTCCTTCGTTGTTTGCAGAAGTCTAGAGGGTATATTGCGTGTGCTTCTTGTCTTCCAGACTACACTATGAACTCAGAGTAGACCAATGCGTTTCTCCTCTTATGTTCTCAGGAGTGGGTGTCAGAGTGCTGACTGTATGGCAGATTAAAATATATCTGTAAAGAACCTGAAGTAATGAAATAGGAGACTTACAATATGGTCTTTGCTTAAAAAAAGAAAAAAAAAAGAAATCTGACATCATTGTGTTCATGAGAATACAGTATGCAAAGACGTGGTTCCTTCGTGACAGCAATTGTAACTCTAACAAGTCTGAAGCATGAGAAAATGAGTTGGTTCACCAAAATGGCAACAGGGAAGTGATCCGTTGACTGCTGTTTTCTCCCGACTCCCCTTGCCCCTAATGCTTTGAGCCCCGCATCACTAGCTCTGTCCATTCAAATGCTAAGTCCCTTTCCTCTCTATCCCCTGGTGGCTCTTCCTTTCCACAGATGCTGCTTTCACTCAGGTTTCCATGTATTATTGTTCAGCTGGGCTGCTGTTTTGACTTCCAACTGGACTCTGCCTCCAATCTCCCCACATCACCCTAAAATGTGGAGTTATCTTATTGGAAGAAAACCCAGATCTGAACCTTGGATCCATGGCTCGTTGTTCTTTGGGGTTAAATCTGAACTCATTGGCATGCTTGCCAGGTCCTTCAGGGATGGCCCCAGCTTCCCCAGCTCTCTCGTCTCTGTCACGTTCAAGTGTGATGCATTCACATGTTGAACAGGGAGGGGAAATCTTTGCTTTTACACCTCCACACATTTCATTTTTCTCTGCTTGCTGTTCTTTGCCCATCTACTGCTTCTGGAAATTTTATTTACCATGACACATTCAGTGATGTTCTTAACAACTAGCACTGACCTGTGGATTAAATTAGATTGGAATCACTTGGTTAGATGCCTCTTCCTCTCTAGGCTGTTGCTTCTCAAGGGCAAGGGGCATCCCTCTCTGACTCCAAACACAGCACTTGGCACCTGGTTGAGAACTTATTAAATCTTGGTTTTAAAGTTAACTCATTAATTAAGGCAACTCCAACTTGGAGAGTATTCAAGTACAGGAATTTTTTTGAAAGTCTGCTTTGAAATCTGCAAGCCAATTGCACTTATTTTTTTTTTCTAATTTTATTTTATTTTTAAACTTTATATAATTGTATTAGTTTTGCCAAATATCAAAATGAATCCGCCACAGGTATACATGTTGCACTTAGAGTCATGTAGGCTGGAGGAACAAAACTAAACTCATAAGAAAAAATAAATTTGCTAAAACAAATGGAGGAAGCAGGGAAGGGAATTTTGATTGCCCGTAGCATCTGCCCCTACTGCCTCATTCCTAGTCACTGCTCAACAAATTCTTATTGAATCAAACCTTTTATTCTCCAGCTCAGACATATGGCATTTTCAATAACATATCCCTGTGTCATGTTTATTTGTTGTAGAATAAAGAGAGATGCCCAACTCATTCGACTAAATCTGCTGCTATTTCAAACACATTGCTTCCTGTCCTGTCAGTCACAGACCGTTTTAAATATGGGCCTAATCACCGGTATTGCAGGGGGCTTGCCACATCAGGGAGTTGGGATGCAGGAAGGTTCAGAATCTCAGCAAGTGTGGATCTGGGCTCGGAGGCACCAACTGGCTTTCGAGCAGCCTCCAGCTGGCAAGCACCTGCACCTGGGATGCAGGCTCCCCAGGACAAGCTCAAGTTCCTGCCCTTGGCCTTGGCATGGGTAGGGGAATAGCTGGCCCCGTAGCCAACTTGTGAGTGATCTTGTCAGGCATTCAGGCACCAACCACTCTTTGTGAGGTGGACTAAAGTGTCAGACAGGTGGTTATCTTTCCATCAGAGAAAAAAGGCGCATGCCCTCCCTCAGCCTGTTGGGAACAGATTTGGGAGGTTGGTTTGAACTGGATTGTTTTTCAAAATAAGATCTCTAAAACAAAGGATTTCTTATTTTTTATTACTTTTCCAGTGTCACTTTTCAATTCTAGGATGTTCAGATAAACTAAAAATTTGGCGTGTACCTAAATAGAAATCAATGTAGAAAGTTCTTTAACTTTAAAAAAAAAAAAAAAAAATAAGCGTCTGTTTTGACCGAGCACTCTGCTTTGGGAAGGACAGATACAAAACTGCAAGGGAGAAAGGGGACACCCAGCAAGCCAGTAAGATCAGTTTAAAAAAAGCACTGGTGATCAGTGGGGTGGCTTGTCACCATCAGGGTCACCCTCAAATTCTAAAATGTGTCAACTATTAGGTCACCTTTATGAATTAATTTATTTTAGACTCAAGAAACTGAACTAGATTTTCCAATTTAGTTCATAAGATACAAATTATATGTAGTCTACATATTCACTTCTATATGGTTAATTATAACTAAATTTATCTAACAATGGTCACAGTATGGTTATAGTCACTGCTCATGCATGTACTCTACTGGTATTCTAATCTAGGTACTAATTTCCTATTTTTAACAGAGAACCAGTTTCATTTTCCATTTTCTATACTGTCCTTTCATGAATGTATATTTACACTTGTTAGTTAATTAATTTCACACATTTAGACTTCAACAGTCATTAGTGTCATAATGATTACAGTAATTATGTGAATAATGAAGCTCAGGTGATCAGAGAGAGATGACTTACTGTATGTGATGGACAAAGTCAACCACTATTGGCGACCAGTGTAATCAGTTCCAGGTTGCTTAGCATGAGTTTAAAGATGTTTTCCTGTAATTCAGGAAAGTATATTGTTTATTCACCTAAAATTTGACAGATCTAATTCTCCACTTATTTAATGAAGAACGTGATGAGGCTTGCATGTTTACTAAACCTTGTTATTTTCTAGTTATCAGTAGTAAAACCATTAAGGTACATAATTAAAAGAATTAAAAGGATGTGTATGTAATTAATATAAATGTCACAAGTTATCTTAAGTAGCCAGATGTGGTTAATTGTCTGATTAAGAATTCAGAACAATGGATACCATTATTTGCATCAAAAGTGGTGCCATGTGAAGTTATATCTTCAGAGATGTATTCTGCTGCTGCTGCTAAGTCGCTTCAGTTGTGTCCGACTCTGTACGACCCCACAGACGGCAGCCCAACAGGCTCCTCTGTCCCTGGGAGTCTCCAGGCAAGAACACTGGAGTGGGTTGCCATTTCCCTCCCCAGTGCGTAAAAGTGAAGTTGCTTAGTCGTGCCCGACTCTTAGCAACCCCGTGGACTGCAGCCTACCAGGCTCCTCCATCCATGGGATTTTCCAGGCAAGAGTACTGGAGTGGGTTGCCATTGCCTTCTCCGGGATATATTCTAGGTGATCCCAAATCCTTTGTCTTTTTGACCTTTGTATCTGTAGTTGACTTTCTCTGGAGCCCTTTCTATATAGCTTTCAACTGTGGGAAAGCAGTGATGGCAAAAATAAGCAATTAAGTCCCATGAATATTATCTGATGGACAGTGAACTCCTTGAGGACAAAATTGATTCTCATTCATCGTTTTCTTCCCAGAGTCTTTTCCAAGTAATGTTTGTTACACTGTTTTCATACACACATACCCTACCTCCTCTTTAAAAATTATCTGAGTAAGAGGAAGGGGACACATGTATACTTATGGCTGATTCACCTTGTTTGTGGCAGAAACCAACAGAATATTGTAATGCAATTATCCTCCAGTTAAAAATAAATTTAAAAATTCCTTTAATGTAATTCTAGTCTACAGTACTCATATTCTTATTGGCTGACTTGATATGTTGTTGTTATCTTGACATACTTATCTATTTATAAAATGAACTAGTAGCCATTTATAATTTTACACATATATACCATTCCTCACTTCTTCTATAGTTCAAGGCCTGTTATTATGCACTACAGGAATTTAAATTTTTAAAATAATATATGTCATTTATGCACTTAGGTCTTTCAACAATCTAGGATGCATGTCTGCTGTGTCTAAGGGATGAGTTCAATTCTTTTTTCCATAAGAATCATATGAATGCTTCATCACGGCATCACTTACTAAAGAGTCCATCCTTGTCTCATTCATTTCCAATATCACCTTGACATTTATCCGTTGTTCATCTATACATGGCTCTGATTCATGGATATAATTGTGTTCCATTGTCCAGCATGTGCAAATATCAAAATATATCAATACTCCAGCTCATGATATCTAATATCTGGTAAAACCAGTGCCCCACCTGTTTTTTTGTAAGATTTCTTAGCTATTCTTGGAATTTGTTGTTCCATATACATTTGGATTTGGTCCATCGAGTTATAAATTTTTTTTTATACGTCCTTCTTCGGGAAAAGGGAGTTTAAACTAAATCCATAGTCCAACTTAAAGGAAAATTGACATCTTTAAGTCACTGATTTTACTGATCTATAAATATGGTCTATCTCTACCTTCATTGAGGACAATTTCAATGTCGACAAAGTTTTATAATTTTTTTATAACAATCTTGCACACATTTTGTTTACAACAGGAGGTTTTGGATGCTGCTGTGAGTGGCATATTTTAAATTTATCTTCTGATACTATAGCATAAAAATGCAAATTATCTTATGTAATAATTAACTTTCTGAGAACCTTACCAAAATCTCTTCTAATTCTAATAGTTTATCTTTATATTGAAAGATATATAGACTGGCATAATATTTATTAATAGGAACAGTTTTGTTTGTTGCTTTCCAATTTTTAAACTAGTTTTTCTCTTGTCTTATTGGACTGTCTACAGCTTCTAAAATAATGTTGAATAGAGGTCGTATTAGCAGCCACCCTTAAAGAGTGATCTTAAAAAGAGTATCTTCAGTGTTTCACTATTTTGTATGATAATATCCTTTTTAAAATGTACTTCAATTAATATTTCAAATTTTTAAGAGTTTTTTCATGAATGTATATTATATCACATCTATTTTCACATCTATTGAGTTTATTTTTCTCCTTAATCCATGAATGCGGCAAACTGCATTTAAAGATTTTTCTAATTTTAAAACCATGTTATTAGTCAGTGTAGGTTAAGCTGTGCTGAATTAATAAGCATGCCCTCAAATCTCAGTTAAAACCAATACATGTCCAGCAAGGGACTTATGCTTATTTTAGTCACTCCAGGACCTGAGCTAATGGATGAATCATCTGAATGCATGCTTTCATGATCACTGTAACACAGGAACAGAGCATCAAAAAAGCCTTTCTTGGGCAGTGAAATGCTCTAACCCAGAAGTGGCTCGTGTCTCTTCTGTCCACAGCCCTTTCGCCTGAACTACTTATATGGATGTGGAGAGATGAGACTCTGCCACATGCCCAACAGAAGTGGAGATTCTGAAATGAGGGTCCATTAGGAGCCTCTGCTACACTTGCATTTCTGAAGCCACATAACTCTGTCCTAAGAGTTATATTTCTATGCATTACTGGATTTCTCTTGCAGCTATGTTCATGAGTGAAACTGTTATGATATTTTTTTCATATTTTTGCTATGTGTTTTAGAGATGGAGTTTTAAAATGTACATACATTTGGCAGTCTTCATTTACAATTGTTAAACTCATCAACTGAATTTTTCATTTCAGTTATTGTATGTTTGATATTGAGTTCTTTCTTCATAGTTTTCTTTTTCATTTCTTGAGACATTTTAGGCATACGTATTTTATATTCTGAGGCCGATAATTCTAGTATCTGAACATTTGATAGATTTACTGCTGTTGCTTCTACTGACTCTTGCTTGTGATGTCTTATTTTCCTTGTATGTTTTGTATTTGTTTATTGTTTTTACTTTCTGGATTGCAAACTATTTTTATATAAATGTGGAGAACCTTTAAATAAGACTAGAATTAGAGTAGATTATTGGTATGTTATGTAGACATGTTTACTTAACAGCTGGATACTATGTATTTCCAGGTTAGTGTCTTTGTCTCTATAATTACTTTCAGCAATTTGACACTGTGTGTCTTAAAAAGGGAGATTCTTTTTGCTACTAGTGAGCAAGAATATTGTGCACCTTAAAAACAAGTTAAAATTCAAGTGGCAGGAACTTGCAATAACTTTTAAAAAATGTATAAATTCACATTTTGAAATTGCATTTCTCAAAGTGTGTTCAACGGTCAGCTGCAACAGGGCATCTAGAAAAGGTAATTGAAAATATGTATTTTTAGGCCCCTCCTCAGACCTGCTGAATCAGAATCCCTTTAGTAATACCAATAATCTCCATTTTCAAATAAAGAGTGCTCATAATTCTCATATATCAAAGAGTTTGAAAATCACATGCTAATGTTTATTTTAGAAAGACAAATTTGGTTTTATGTATTTGTTTTTAGCATATTAGCACTTACATTCATCCCACACAGTAGAGTATTTCTCTGCTATTTCAATTCTTTTATATTTTTTGTTTTTTAAGTATTCTTTAATACTATTTCATCTGAAATTGAGTTCTTAAGTGCTATTTAAAGCAATAATAATATACTCCTGACATTTCCTCTGTCCATTTGTTTTGCATATACAGAAAATGTAACATAAAGCTAATTTGGAGACTTCCTTCTTTAGAGAGCCAAAAAACTCTTATCAATACCTCAATTAAGTTTATATACCACTCACCAAAGAAAAAAAAAAGTTGACATCTATAAAAATAAAGGTTCTTGAATGTTAGCAGCAGACAATCAGCATTTATTAACTGTTGAAATCTAAGGTTCAAAATCAACTTTAAGAGAATTGCTATAAAGTAACATTGACTTTCAATGCATTAAATACAAATTTAGTCACATGTGTGAATTTTTTCTTCATTTTTCATATCTAAGTATATGTTTATTAATCTCTGTAACTTTTTTTTTTCTGAGTTGGAGACTCTTGATTACAAACGACATTAAGAGAATATGTTCTGCTGAATAACATTTATAAAAATTTGTTACTAAATAAATAAAAAACCTTGTCAAATGTAATAATTTAAAAATTACAGAAGTAATCAGATAGGAGATAATAAGCTTGGTAAAATTTGTTATCTACTACAATAGAAAGACAATGGAAATGAATTTTAAGTATTATTTTTCTGTTTATTACCTATAAAAATCAAATCAGAAACAAGCTACTTTTACCTGTTTATCAGTGGTCATATTATACTTTGATTTCATTAATTTCTATTTTATCCTAAGCCTCAATTCTATTTTAAGCATCTAATTCTCCATCAATCCGTTTAACCCATTCTCTTGTTTTATTTTTATAAGTTTTCTGATCAATAGGACTTAAGTGCATAATTAACCAATTCCTCATATATGAATTTTATAATAATCTCTGAAACAAAATATTTGTACCACATCATAAATATTTCTCTGCAACTCCCTCTTGGCTAATCCGTTTACCATTTAATGCTCAGTAGCAAATCATATACCCGCTCCAGTGTTCTTGCCTGGAGAATCCCATGGACAGAGGAGCCTGGTGGGCTGCTGTCTATGGGGTCTCACAGAGTCGGACACAACTGAAGCAACTTAGCAGCAGCAGCAGCAGCAAATCATATGCATGAAGCAGGTGTGCTCTGACTGAGCATCCCATAGTTTGTTCAATTAGTCTAAGATATTAAGAGGTCACCTGAGCATTATCACAATTGTTTTATGACACACCAAGTCCAGACATCTCCAAGGTGAATCGCATGGTATATAGTATTAAGTATGCTTCAAATTCTCTTTTTTGAGGAAATGTTAACATTAAAATTGTTTATATTGATGGTACTGATCACTAACGTATCATGGGCAATATGATGGATGGACATGGAATACCGGTTGTATTTTTCCTGAGTGAGCCGATGGGATCAGAATTCAAAAGGAAGCTCATAAATGAACCAATGAGGATAGAAATGAGTGAAGGACAAAACTCTATTTTTACTCACTCTACATCCCCAGAGTGTTCTGTTACAAACAGATTCCATCTTCTCTAAGTTCCTTTGACTAAAATCTTCTCTTCACTTTTAGGGACTATATTAGATGAACTCGTTATTCTATTCCCTATTGTATTAGCTAAGCTTTTCCTTCAGTAGCACAATTTATTTTTATCTCAAAATTAGTAGCAGCTTTATGACTTTTGACAACTTCATATCACCTTCAAACTCTCATCCTTACACTCACCTTTAGATACAAAATGTTCAAATTCAAACTATATTCTCTTTTGAAATACCAATTAAATCTAGAGGTGATATTCAGTTAGAAATGAAAGTAGAAAACACCTGAGCTTTACTTAATAATGTTATCATCAATCTCTATGCCTGGGGACCAACTTTTGGTTGGAACATAGTCCTAACAAATTCCTTCTAATGTGTTCATGACTTATTTCCCTTGGATGGAATCCAAGATGCCCCTGCCACATACTAGCTTCTGGATGATATTCAATCTTGTCAGGATGGCGCTCCAGTATACTAAGAACTTAAGTCTCATATTTTACAATATTTTTAGCCTTCATTACATTACAGGTGCTATCTATAGCGTGAAGGAAGGGATTTTTAATTATAGCACTTAGAGCTTGAATACCAAATAGAAATATGCCACACAAGAAAATTCCAGATCAAATGACCATTGTTCTAGTGATTTCATAGAAACTCCTCAAAATAATTTTATTTTTTTAACTCATAAAGAATAAAGAATACAGGTTATCTAAACAATGTGTGTAAGGAATACAGGTTATCTAAACAAGTTTTAGAGGCAGATGGAAAATCATGACCATCTCCCAAGATGCTGTTCAGAGTTAGTGGAATCTTTCTCAGGAACCACTTTCCTGATCAATCCATCCTGTCCATAAAAACACATTTCAATTGCCCTCTCTGAGCCCGCTGCTGCTATTTGTACTCTTCCATTACGTATGAGTCTTTGCTTGTTGCATAGACAAACTGCACTGTGCTCCATTAGTGATTTTCCATTTCATGCTAAGCTTTGCAATTTATTAGTGTTATTTAGGCTAATGTGCTATTATTTTGCATATTTTATGTCATTTGTTATTCATGCAATGTGATACTTAAGTATTGGGGATCAATAAGTCTTTTACACAGTTTATAAATTTGTATGATTAAGGAGTAAATCAATTAAATACATTACCACATTGAATTTGTTTTGAGAGTTGTTTTCTAAGAAATGTAGCCTATCCTTTTCAAAACTTATGACTATTTTTTCAAAACTTAGGACTATTTGAGTAGCAGAATTTTTAAGTATATTAACACAAGTATTTGAATGGCTGCATTAAGCTCTTAGTAATAAAATATAATTTGCTTTTGAATTATGAAATGCTAGTGATGAGAGTTAGCTAATTTGGTCCAAATTTTGCTATTAATCAGGAAATCCATAGAACACATATACTTTATATTTCCTTTTCATTCTAGTGCTTGTCTTAAATGTTGGAATGTAAAATTGGCTAGATAAATCTCTGTATTTGTTAGACTACAATGCTAGTGGATAGAGAAGAGAATATCGATCATATATTACTACCTGTTATATATATATACATATATATATAAATACAGAAATAAATACAATGTTTTAACATAACACCAAGTGTTTGAGAAATATTCCTGTCCAGCACACTTAACTTGCCATTCTTCTGTATCAAGTATGTGGAAGGGTACATAGATCTAGTTATAGAATCTGTAACTGTAACTTAGTCTTAGGACCAAGACCTGCCTAGATTCATGCATTTATTAATACTCTATCCCTAAAAATAGGACTTGTTTCAGCAAGAAATTGTGTTAGTTCCACATTAATGATAAGCCATTCCCTGAGTTTACTGCAAAGACACATTAATCATTACTACAGATTTCATTCTGTATTCTTGATCCCTAATCACTAGAAAAGGACAAATCTTCACTTAGGGAAGAATTATTTAGTGGCCGGAGTCTCTTGGTCAGTCCTCCTGGCATACTGTAGCTTTCTTCCTTTCCTTGCTTACAAACTTTCAGAGTCTGCTGATTACTATTCATAGTAATGCTTTCTATCATTTCTGAAAAATCCTCATAAACTCTGTACCTTATATGCATGCTCTCTTTCACCACTGTGCTTTTTATTTTGGGGCATTTGACATCTGTTTTCTATATTATTTTTACTACATTTCAGTTTCTCTTTCCTGTTTTTACTGTTTCCCTATGTGATTTTCTATAGATAATTTTAACATGTTAGAACTACTTATTGTACAAAATTCCTGAGTCACTTGGAGTTTGTCTATAAACAAATAAAAAATAACCATATATCCAAAAAAAATTTTTTTAATTTAAATGCTTTCAACTTTTTTTTTAATGTAGCTTTGGGAAGTTATAGAATATGGCTAAAAAATTAAACTTTTCTGTGGGAACATTCCAGAAAAACCTTCTAGATTGTTTAACAGAATATATCTTTGTAAGACTGTCTCCAGGACACATTACTATCAAATAAATTTAATTTTCCCATTGACTCAGCTTAAAGATTTATTAGGAATTTCCTTTGAATTATTTTAGTCCAGTGTTTTGAAGATGACTAGTAATAGCAGGACCGTTTTACCTGGGCTTGCATTTTTTCCAGTAGTTTTTCCCTTTTATTCCAGAGTAATGGATCTTATTTTCTAGTGTTCATTAATTTTTCCTCTGAACAAATATTTATTGACTGACCACTGTGTTTAAGACTCAGACCAGATGCTATGGACATGACAAGGGAAAACCTCACACAAGGTCTCTGCTTTCAGCATAGCTTGGAGCCCAGGAATCTCTTTACAACCAGCACCACAGGTGACAGTGATCCTCACGGAACATGGATCACATATGAGCAAACAGTATGGTAGTATACAATCCCGGTTAAGTATAGAACTGGTCAGTTGTGCAATGAGTGAATAAATCCTTTAAGGAACAGTCACTATATGAACCAAAATGACAGCTAAAATGAAAATTGTTTTGTTCACAGCAGTATAAACAGTCGCCGCCCTCCCCTCCCATAGGTCCTGTGTCCCAAGGTGCAGCCCAAGTGGGATTTGCAGTGTCCTTGCTGCCCTGTGGTAATACAAGGCTGCTTTCAGAACACCAGCAGCTGGAAGCTTAGTGGCTACATTGGGAGGAAAGTCATGGCTCCAGAATTTCCATATGGATCTCTTTTAGATATGAAAATCCTATCCATATGGAAGGAATTATAACAGAGAATACAAGCGAATTAGTAATTTCACAGCTTTACATACCTAAACCTTTAGCATTAAGGTAATTTTCACTGGTTACATTTAGAAAAAGTAAACCTGCCTTGTTATTGAGGTTCAGTATCTCCTTTTAAGCAAAAATAGGCATTGTGCCATCATCAAATGAAAGGTTAAGGGATAATCTGAGTAGGTATTATTTGCACTAGTTTCTCTTCAATCTGTCCCCAACCCTACCCTTCACACTGGCATTATGTGACCCGTACTTTTTTTTTTAAGAAAAAGCTAAATATCCTTAGTAACCAACATCTTTGTATTTGTTTCTTATCTTTTCCCCTCTTTTTTGGTTGAATTAATTCATTAGTATTGATTATGGCATATACGTTAATATATTATAGGCAGACCTCAGAGATATCATGGGTTCAGTTCTGAAAGACCATCATAATAAAGCAAATATCACAAAAAAGCAAATCACATGGTTTTTTGTCTTTCCCAGTGCATATAGAAGTTATGCTTATACTACACTAGTCTATTGAGTGTGCAATAGCATTATGTCTAAAAAAAAGTTTACACCTTAATTAAAAAAATTAAAATAATAAATGATCAATTAAAAAATGATCATCATCATTTGAGCCTTTAGCAAGTCTTAATCTTTTTGCAGTAGTAACCTCAAAGATCACAGACACAAAGTCAACACACACTATTGGAAAAATGGCACCGATAGACTTGCTTGATGCAGAGTTGCTACAAGCCTCCGGTCTGTAAAAAACAGTATCTGTGAAGTGTAATAAAGAAAATCACAATAAAACGAGGTATGCCTATGCATATATAGAAGATAAACATGTAAACAAGTTGTATATATGGCTATATACTGACTATATAACATATACTAACAAGATAAGTATTTTTGATAAATATACTGATATTACACTATATGTATATTTGTATACATATGTATGAGGAGGGCATGGCAAACCACTCCAGTATTCTTGCCTGGAGAATCCCATGGACAGAGGGGCATAATGGGCTACAGTCCATGGGGTCATAAAGAGTCGGACATGACTGAACAACTATCACTCTCACTTTCATACATATATATATCGGTTCAGTTCAGTTGCTCAATTGTGTCTGACTCTTTGCAACCCCATGGACTGCAGCACACTAGGCTTCCCTGTTAATCACCAACTCCCAGAGCTTGCTCAAACTCATGTCTATTGAGTCAGTGATGCCATCCAACCATCCTCTGCCATCCCCTTTCCTTCCTGCCCTCAATCTTCCCCAGCATACAGGTTTTTTCCAATGAGTCGGCTCTTTGCATCAGGTGGCCAAAGTATTGGAGCTTCAGCTTCAGCATCAGTCCTTCCAATGAATATTCAGGACTGATCTCCTTTAGAATCGACTGGTTTGATCTCCTTGCAGTCCAAGGGACTCTCAAGAGTCTTCTCCAGCACCACAGTTCAAAAGCATCAATTCTTCAGCGCTCAGCTTTCTTTATAGTCCAACTCTCACATCCATACATGACTACTGGATGTCTCTGCTATTTAATATGCTGTCTAGGTTGGTCATATATATAGATAGATAGATACGTAGATAGATGATATTTACATATTCAAAACAATGGCTTCCAAGACCTTAAATAACACAAGGGATCCTGACCGTCTTGGATACAAGAATGGCAGTAGAGAGTAGGGCTGTCAATAGGGATCCTGTGAGCTAATGAGACAATTCCAAGAGTACGACTGCAGATTCCCTATAGCCAATGGATTGGAACATGTAGAACAACACACACATCTAGTTGTGTGAGCTCCAGATGGAGAAGCAGAAAATAACCCTTTGGCACTAAAATTTACATTTCACTCATAAACTGTGCAACCAGGCATTCACATTTCAGCTACAACAAGGGGAGGCCTCTGAGCTAATTATTAATAAATCAGGACTAAAACTATAATGAGGGGGAAAAATAGGTTAATATCTGAGTCCATAACTAAAGGGGACACATTATTCCCCTAATCCATGAATGGAAAACAAATGAATATAATTGAAATTACTGATAAATCAATTTCTTATTTTAAAAGATGAAAACACAATGCTATCTTAAAGATGTGAGAGTCACAAACATCTCCGTTGGGCTGTTAATTTCTTTTGTAAATTTTGAGAACAGAACTAATCAAAGTGTGTACACATTTTCACAAAATTATACTGTTGCCTCAACTGAAATATTTTCAGTGGTGACAAGCAAAGTCATGTCTCTATTGTTGTCACAATAGTTGTCTTTAAAAACATAAATCTCTAGAGAAAATGATTAATTAGATTTCAATTATGCTGCAGGAAAAAATGTACTTTACATACTCAACATACTAAAAAGCATTATAGTGTTTCTTTAATGTGTTTAAAAATTCAAAAATGTTTTTAAAAGCCACTTAAAAAGTCAAAGCAAAAGCAAGCTAATGGAATATGGTGTCATCCTTCAAGTTGATGTCTGTTGAGTTTACCCAGGTCCTTTTGTGTGACATTATGCAGACATTATTGGAATTTTTCTGAATTATCTTTGAAAATTCTGAAATACCCATTATGATCTGTTGACAGACACAAAGATAATCCCTATAAATTTTGCCGTGACTTGCAGAAAACTGAAATAATGTTACGCCTATTTAAGAAGAAAGTATATTAGCAAGACATAACTGCTAGTTTTGGTTTGCCTGCATTTTGAAATTAAAAGTACCTGTCCCTTTCCCTCTCTTATTTCATTAACGAAGTGTACGTTCTCAAATCTCACTCCCATTTCTCCTTTCCTGTCTTTTTCTCTCCCTCCCCCTCCCTCTCCCCTCCCTTGCCTTCTCCTTTCCATATTTCCCTTTTTTGGCTTTTTTTCCCTGCCTTTATGACCTCATCTTTATTTTTAACTTTTTTGCATTCCCTTCTTAGTCCTGATTCTCATTGTGTCTTTCTCCTCAGTAATCCTTTCCTCATCTAAGTAGAAATTATAAATGTTTCTAACAGCTTTAACTGTATTATGCTAGTCAGTATGGCTTGATTAAAAAGAGAATTTTTTTTAATAGCACAGACTAAATCATCTTACATGCTTTTGATAGAAACTTGATACATTTTTGCATCAAATGTGTCTAGAAATAAATTTTGATATTTACTTTTTTCAAGTGACATTTAAAATATTTTTAAATGGCATTTGTTTGAAAAGCTACATAGGAAGCTTACATTTCTCAAAATTTGTTTTCAAAGTTTAACAAAAATCCATATTTCTACAGTTTAGTTATACTTTTATAGTAAGATATTTTTAAAAATTATAATGCTTACCAATCTGTAAATCATATTGCTGTTATTTTTTATATATTTGCATGAATGCATATAATCTACCTAATTTTTTAATAGGTAAGTTACTGCTGCTTTTGTGAAATATATTATATATTCTACATCTTAAATGTTAATATCAAAATATTCAAAAATACAACAGGTAAAATATTTTTCTTGGAACATTTTCCCTATTACACTAAAAAAAATCCTTTGTTTTTTAATGTGTATAAGAATAGCCCAGGTTACCTTTCTTTTGATACAATTTTGGAGTATATTAAATTTATTGCCTGTTATTTTCAATTTTCTCCTTCACTCCATTCCACACAGCCAAAATTATTTAGTTTCCAAATTATATTGCCACTGGAAGTGAAGCAGTTTCATTTCAAATGGCCTGTTTAGCTGGAGAGAAGAGACAGGCTGAACCCAAAGTCAGAACTACTACTAGAAGTAAGGCAAACTGTATTTCCAGTCTTGCCTCCTTCTGGTGCCAGTGATCCATGGACCACTGAGGTGATCCTGGACCACTTAAAGGGACACAGGTGAGACCCAAGTGTCAGCCTCCTTCCCCACTTCAAGGGTTCCCTTAGATCAACTTTCCTCTCGATGTATGGCAAAAACCACCGCAATATTGTAATTAGCCTCCAATTAAAACAATTTTTAAGTACTTCTTTTACAAACTACCATAATGTGACATTCTAATGCCCCCTACTATCCTATGAGTCTAACTCACGTTAACATTCATGCTCTACACCCTCCCAACACCCAGCAGTGCAACCCACAGAACACAATCAACCACAGTGGTCACGTCCCAAAGTCCAAGTTATCCCATCCAGAAATGTGCCTTGAGAGCATGGGATGGGGTTTTTCCCTTTCCCAAAGAGAAAATGTGAATCTCAAAGAATTAAAAGAAGCAAGAGCCCACAGTCAGTCCTGATGGATCTTAGCAAACAGGAATGCTGAATAAAGGCTGGAGATAAGCAAGTTAGGTGACAAAGCAGTCCCTGTTCTGTGTTTGGAGGAGTGGAGAACTTGAAGTCAAAATTCTGTTATTTTAATTCATCCATTTATTTACAGATATTTACAGTTGCATACCTCCTGAGTGCTAAGTGCTATGTTCAGTTTCTAACGCCACTCTTTGACTGTGGGACCTGGGGTAAATGACTTAATACGCTTTCAGAGATTCACTGTTCTCATCTGTACAATCAGAAGACAGAACCTGGTTTTATTTGTTACCTGAGGTTTTATGATGAGGTTCTGGGTGATATTTGTGGAAGCATTTGTAACACTAGAATTTATCAGAAAATCAATTTAAGTTATTCTATTGTGTGGTTCTGGTAAGGATTTTTGCCTTCAAAAGAGTTAATGTCAACATTAGAATGAAGCAGTTCAAGCATGGAGTATGTAGTTTAGCACTTCAAATACACCAGGCAGGCTTTGCAAATATCATAGCATCTCATTTATTTCTAACAAAAACAATATGAAGTTGCTACTGTAATTATCACCTTTTTTCTTTTATAGGTGACAGATAGTAAATAAGAAACAGCTTAAAAGTAATGAAACTGGGCATAATGGCAAGGGTTGAAGAACATTATGAATTCATTGAATGCTATTATACACTTAAAAATGGTCAACACAGTGTATTTTATGTTCACAGTAAAAAGAAATCAATAATAAGGTAATGAAGCCAAGAACCCAGATTAGACAGTACAAATACAGCATGAGTTGAGATAATTGAGCAGGGAGCCTGGTGGGCTGCCATCTCTGGGATCCCACAGAGTCGGACACAACTGAAGCGACTTAGCAGCAGCAGCAGCTAGACTAGTAAGATAGGATTACTTCAAAAGCAAATGGAAGTTTGTAGATAACAATTATAGTTTTAGCTACATGAAACAAATATCTGAAATATTCTGTTTCTGATTCTAATCAAAGTACTTTGCTTTATCTTAACTTTGTTAAAATCTCAAGATGCCAAGCTAGAATTATTTGTGAAATTCTTTCAACTGTATTTGGTTGTATGTATTTAAACCTTGTTCTAAGAAAATATAAGTGATGCTATAGCATTTGCAGTCTAATCGTAATTCATTTTATAATGGCAATCTCAAAACACATTTGTTAATTTTGTTAATTATATCACTGTCATTGACTTTCTAAGCTCACTTTCACGTTTGGTGAAGAGATACTTATGACATTTAGTGTTTAATGTCATTAGCTTTTTTTTCTGACTTAGGAGGAGAATATTGTTCATCAATTTTGTATCTAATGGGAAGAAGGGCAGGATGTGAATATACCTGTTGACCAAACACGAGCTGAAAATCATGGTCATAAATAAGTAACTGTGATCTAAAAGGGAAACCAAGTATTCCAGGGGAAAATGGTCCAGAAGGGTTAAGGGGAGGTTCTTTGGCAGATTTTTTTTGCCCAGTGTGCTGTAATATCTCTTTCCAAAGCATATTGGCAAACTACACTGAACAATCTTGATAAGAAGGATTTAATTAAAATGCTGTAAGCATAAAATCTTTGCCTTCGTGCTATAGAAGATTTTGTCAAAAGAATTTTATTACAAACCTAGCAGGATTGTTTCAATGTTTTATTCACTTTCAGCCATCCCACTGATTACGGCTGGAAGTATAACAAAACCAGTCAGTTCTTAATAAGGGCTTTTAAAAATCACAGCATGCTCTTCAGTCCCTCAGTATAGGATGAATGTGACATCAGGGACACAAATATCATTACCTTGATAAATTACAGACAGTGTAATGATTATGGAAATCGTCATCGACTGATCATCAGTCACAATTTATTTCAAATCAATGTCTACAATTTGTAGTCTGGATGGAAATTTTCTCCAAACCCCCTCTGGTATACTACAGTTCTTCTCAGCAAACTTCCTCCTATGAGCCTCAAAGCATTATCATGCATCATGGGCTGTTTATGAATGGAGCCCCCTCACTGGTTCCATGGCCACAAGCAATCCAAATTAGTCAGGAGAACGTTGGACCACCACATACTCAGAGACAAACTCATTCAGAAAAGCAGTTTAAGAACCAGCAAATGTGCCAAACTACAGAATCCCTCCCCAGACACAGAGCTTCCCATTTTTTTCCTTCTTTCCAATTGGCAATAAATGGTAATGTTTGACTTTACTATGCTGTTAAATTGCAAATAAATTGTTGCAGAATCATGACACAATAGGCATTTGCATCTTTTAAAACAATCTCTGTAACAGGAAACATCCTTTGCATGCCTTTGTCTGAGTCAGTATTTTTCTGTTATTCTTTTTCCAATACATGTAATTTTAAATCAGTGGGACCCAATGAATCAATCCCTGTTGTCTTATTATATAATATTTCTCTAATTTTTAGGTTAGTCATCATTCATCAAGGACTACAAGATGATTAAATGTCAATGCTAGCTGATGATGCACTTATACAAGGAAAACTTTGTCCCCAAAAGACTGCTTTCTCAGATAAACATAGGCTATAGACTATACTTTTACAAGAATGGAGATTTGATTTGAATGTAGACAAGACTTCACTGATAGCTCAGTCGGTAAGGAATCCACCTGCAATGCAGGAGACCCTGGTTTGAGGTTGGGAAGATCCACTGGAGAAGGGATGGGCTACTCACTCTGGTATTCTTGGGCTTCCCTGGTGGCTCAGCTGGTGGAGAATCTGCCTGCAAATACAAGAGACCTGGCTTCGATCCCTGGATTGGGAAGATCCCTTGGAGAAGGGAAAAGCTACGCACTCCAGTATTCTGGCCTGGAGAATTCCATGGACTGTATAGTCCATGGGGTCACAAAGAGTCAGACACAACTGAGCGACTTTCACTTTCATAGACAAGACTGGATATTTTAAATTTATTTTTCAGTTTAAGTATAGTTGCTTTACAATGTATTAACTTCTTCTGTACAGCAAAGTGATTCAGTTATATATATATAAACATTCTTTTCTTATATTCATTTCCATTATGGTTTGTCATAGGGTATTAAATATAGTTCCCTGTGCTATACAGTAGGATCTTGTTATCTATTCTATATATAATAGTTTGCATCTGCTAACCCTAAAGACCTACTCCACCATTCCCAAATCAACCTGCTTTATGAATTTACTGTTGCCTTTCTTGCTCTCTTCAATATCTAAGAAATGAGTGCATATTGTTAATCAGTTTCTATAGTGAGCCACATGTAGCTGTTTCCCTTTCCAGACATCCCCTTCATTTTCCATGCCTTACATGTTGGGCATAAATGCTGAGTTGCATCTAACAAATGTATCAGTGCCCCCATCAATAAGATGCGATTGTCCCTCCAGCTGATTCTTCTGCAACACATTTCCCCATGTAGGATGAGGTCTGAGTGACGGGCTACACTCCCTGGATAGACAGGTCTATTGACTTTCGATGGTGTCTTCGTCTTGGATCTAAGACTCCTTGTGTGTAACTGCTGGGTCAGCCCCAGGATGGTGAACACAGAAGCTTGTGGCACCATCAGTCCTGGACAGGGTGGGTGGTGGCACCATACTGGTCACAGAGATGGACGTACTTGGGTCTCAGGGCTAGTTCTATCACTTCCTAGCTATGTAACTTTAGGCAAGTTTATTAATTTGACAAATACTTATTGATCACATGCTCTATACCAAGCAGTTTTCTGATGACAGTAATACAACAGTGATCAAAACAGACAAGATCCTGGGCTGAATGGTGTCTACTGCCAGGGAAAGGAGATAGACATAAGGCAAGTAAACAACTAACTAAAGAAGATTATTTCAGATCCTAGTAGACATGACTGAAGTGACTTAGCAGCAGCAGCAGGGGCTGTTTTGTTTTGTTTTTTAATAAGGCGATGTGATAGAGATTATGGTGAGGGAGGGGGAACTACTGAATTTAGATGTGGTCACAAGAAAGATCTAACTGAGGACCAGTATTTGAGAATGGTTGTAAGATGCCTGCCAGGCACAGATCAAAGGTGGAGTGTTTGGGCTGGAGAAACAGTAAATGCAAGACAGAGGACCAGGAGGAAGACCAGGGCAGCTGGAGGGTGGTGGGTGAGGGGAGACCGCGGAGGATGAATTCAAGCAATAGACCTTATAAATCAGGAAAAGACAGTGCACTTTATCCAGATGTGATGGGGAAGACATAGGCAAGGTTGAAGCAGAGGAGGGACCTGATCTGATTTTCATTAGAGAACTATTGTTCAGTCCAGTGGGAGAAGAATTGCTGGCAGAAAAGAAGAGGAAGCGATGAACCCAGTCAGGCAGGTGTAACTAGAGTCCTTTCCCTCAGCCAAGGCATAACACCAAGAGCTGGGTCATAACTGGACCCAGTAATTCTGACTGCATCCTACATTCAGCTGTGTTTGCATATCTAAAGCAATTAAACTATTATTTATTACTTACATATATGAGAATTACTTATTCTTGCAAGGAGAATCCTATGGACAGAGGAGCCTGGTGGGCTACAGTTCATGGGGTCACAAAGAGGCAGACACAACTGAGGTGAATTAGCATGCATGCACTGCTTGCATGGAGCTCACACTCTCACACAAAGCCAAGTTGCATTTGCTGAACAGGTAGCCCTACCTGGCCATGTATGCTGTGATCCGAAGAAGTGCTTCAGGTTGTGTCCGAGTAGAGCCAAGGAATGGTGGAACACCCCCGCCAGTGAACAGCTTGAGAAAAGAACAAGAAAAGAAGAAAGCAGGTAGTCTTTTCAAAGGCATTGCGTAGACTGGAGCAGAGAATTCACAGGGACCACTGTGTTTCAAGAGAAGAGTGGGAAATGAATCAAGAAAAGAAAATTGCAACCAGATTGTAGAGAGCGCTTAATGCCTGGGCCAAGGAATGTGGACTCTGTGCTGTTGGTATTGAGCAGCTATTGAAGGATTTTGAGCAAAGGAGTGACATGATGAAAAGGTATTTGGGAAGATTAATTTGACAGCTGTGAGTGGGGAGGGAGGTCAATCTAAAAGCAGCTGATATAGGTGATCTGCTATTGAGCCACATTTTGGTTTCCTTGGGTCTGAGTTTTCAAACTAAAATAACTTTACTAATAGGTAATAAAGTCCCCTCATTTTTGCTTAGACGTTTGCACTCTCTGATGATGTGCTGGTTTTATCCAGAAGTATGCTTTCTGGATCATTAAAATGAATATTCTGCATCTTGAAAAATTATTTGCCCTTTTCTCCATTCCCTTCCAGATTAATAGTGACAAGCTAACTTAAAAAGTGACAGGGAAATAGTGAAAAAGTAGGAAATAATGAAAACAAGTGAATGTTTTGCTAAGGAAATGTTTATTACTGTGGTTCTCATCATTATGAGTTAATTACAGGCTCTCAGCAAATATCCCATTGTGAACTCAGAGGTGCAATATGTTTTATTTGAAAAAGTGAAATAGTGTTTTCCTTTCCAGTATTCAGTTGTATTTCCTGCTATTTTAAGACTACTCAGTGGTACCAATGTACTTTGACAACCAATTATCCCAGCATGCCTGTGCTATGTATTTTAACTGTAATGCTTCTTAAAAGCTTGAATTGCAAAAACAAAATTCTATCTTAATTGATCAGATGTGCATCAAGAGTTGTCTGAACACTATCTGTGTAATATCTGAATAACCCAGCTGACTTACAGGAGCAGACAGAAACACCTGTTGGAATAACACATGCTTTCTTCAAGGTTCATATTTTACAATTTTTCCTCCAGATTTTCTTTTCTCCAGCATCTTCACTCTTGAGGAAGGATGACATGTCACACCTGAATTCTGGCCATGCTAAGAATAAAATGTACCATAGTCCATCTCTAGGATTTCATATCCTGATTTACCAAGGTTAGTAGCGATCTGACTATCACAGTTACCAGTATTGCCAATCTCCAGCTTTGCCCACGTCATCTTATTCTGGCAAACATGGTTCGAAGCATGGTGTGGTCTCCATTCTACAAGCAAAAGGCAGCTTTGCAGAGTAAGAATTCTCCATGTTAATGTTGCCCTAGCCTGTTAACTACAATTCAGTGTTGAAAAGCTGATGTCTGTGATTGATTCAGGCACAGGGCCATTGTTTAATTTACTTTGGTTTGATTTTTTTCCTTCACCCTCCCAACTGGCTTCTCTAGAGGAGGAAAGTCAGACAGTAGTTACTGCTTTGGAAAGAAAAGATAAGCTGAACACTTTGGAATGCATTTTTCTAACGCTCCTTCTCCAAGTGTTACATGACTGTATCAAATTTCTTTTAGACTTTGATAATGAGAAACAGACAATTCAGTAGAAAATACAACCAAGAGATTTGCAGTAATAGAGGATTTCAGAAATGCACATGGTTCTAAATGGCACTGAGATTATGTGCTTTAGAGTTCTGAATCTTCTATTTTTTCCATGTTTGAGTAGGCACTATGGTTGATTATCAGGTTGAGGAAGGGCAGGGGGCTTGCCTGCTCATTATAAAGGTGCATGTGTGTAAAATTTTCACACATAATATAGTATTTCAAAGTTATTTTTATGGAGACTCAGGGGTCTCAGAACTTAAACAAAACTGCTGATCATTGGCTCCAAGAAATACTTAGAAGGAATTATAGTTTTTGTTTTCTTTCTTTCTTTTTTTTTTTTTTTACATCCTATGGAGTCATTTGCAGACTTTTGGACTACAGATCACATAATGTTTGTTTATTCAGCTGGCTTTGGAGATTAAAGCAATATTTGGAGACACACAAGTCTTTGCCTTGCTTAATAAAAAGAATACTCAATGGTATAGGTACAACATTTTTATATACAAAATGTCCTTGCAAACAGAGGTTAATATTGACAAAAATGTAATTTTGAAATTAAAAATAAATAAAACAATCCCAGAAAAAATTCATCCGGCATCATCTTTCTTAAGGAAAGTTTAGCAACCCTTAGGTCTCCCGTGCTATAATGCTTGAAAATACATTATTAGGTTTTCCAAGAATACTGTAAGCAATGCTTGCATTATTCTGCTCTGATCAACTACAACAAACAAGGCCTGGGTCACCTTCTAAGAATAATCACTTACCAGAAGAAGTGTTATTTTGTTGGTATTATTAGTAAAGATTTATATCACAGAGTCAACTCATTCTTGTCTATGAGAAAAGGTAGAATAAATATTTCATACCTGCGGCTTTTGAGGAACATTCTGCCTTTCAATCCTGAGGCAGGCTTTCAACATAGATGCCAATCAGAAGTCTTTAACAGATGTAAGATGCATCTTGCCTTCTTGTCTTTGAAAAATATAAGGATCTCAAGATGCACCTGAAATATTCATTATGTGGACAATATTCCAAGCAGAGCTGGAACTTGCTGAGTGTTTCAGTGACTATTTATTTATTCAGGTTTTTCTGTCTTTTTCTCGCATATTGTTAATACTTCCTAAGTCTATGACTTTCCTTTTTAGTATACTTACATGACTAAATTTACTGAAGCATTTAACATCACAAATAGTTTCGTTTGGTTAGCTTAACAACAGTTTAATTGAAGAATATATTTGTGCCATGAATCATTTCCTTTTACTTCTATTTCTCCTCTTTTCCTTTTTGCCTGCCTCCCCCTATCAGTTTAATAAAGCAGAGGCTCTATTGAGAAATCAACCTTTCAATGAGTTTCTTTGTTAACATCTGATTAGTAGAGACAAATTTCATTGTCAGTAAGATGACAAATTTGTACAGTTTTATCAGTGGAATTTCTATATGGGTTGCTAGAATAAAAGAGCTTAGAATCATAGAAGACCACAAACATACCATTTTGCCCTATACTGGATTCCCTTGTAGCTTAGTCAGTTAAGAATCTGCCTGCAGTACAGGAGACCCGGGTTTGATCCCTGGGTTGGGAAGATCCCCTGGAGAAGAAAATGGCAACCCACTCCAGTATCCTTGCCTGGAAAATCTCATGGACAGAGGAGCCTGGTGGGCTGCAGTCCATGGGGTCGCAAAGAGTCGGGCACAACTGAGCGACTAACACTTACTTACTTACTATATTTCTTATGAAGTCCAGTAAAACATTTAAATGTGCAGTATATCATTTCCATTTATCAGATGATGTACTAAAACATATTTTCAATTTCCCTTTTCCATCACCTTTTACCAGTATCACTGGTTTCTTTTTATTTCAGTCTAAGCTTTTTTTAAACTTTATAAATGCCTTCCTTTAAGAAAAAAATACTATACATACAAGTATATATTAGATTGGCCAAAATATTCATTCAGGCTTTTCCATAACATCCTACAGAAGATGCTATGTGCCCCTCCTTGTCACAGTAAAAATGATGGCAAAATGAGTTTTTCAGGACTTATTATGTTCCAGGCACAGTAGTAGATAGCTTCCTTTTTACATGTTTCCTCAATTTAAATGGAATAAAAAATGTGTTTTTTATTAATTGTTGCTTCATTATATTATATGTAAAACTGTAGTGTGTTTCCTTTATTTTTGTTACTTGATGATTTTGATGACTGAACAGTCATATCCAGTTTGGATCAATAGATCTCTGTGTCCAGAGGAATAAAACATATGAAAATATCAAATAGATTTATTTTGTTTGTAAAATAGTATATCCCATTAGAAGTAAAGATGATCTCAGGTCCCACTGAAGTTATCACTGGCAATAAGTAGAGGTACAATCAATAGAAATTTAAGCTCAGACATTAGGAATAATTTCATGTGAATAATGTGTTTCAGAAATATGAAAAATGTTGGCAAGTTTCTGAAATCTTTATACAAAATTGTAAAATTGTGTCTATGGGCTGATTTGTATATATTCTCACCTATATGACTTTTTAGAATATACTACTGTAAGCCTAGTTTCATAATTTAGGAACCTGAAAAGAATGGAGGTCAGAAAAAAATTAACAGTTCAGCTAAATATGTTAATTTAAGCAATACAAAGATGAATTAGAGTGCTGCTATGACAGTGTTTGTTCCTTTATTTGATTCTTTTTAGCTGAACATTCATACTTCAAAGAACTCTAAGCAATGCATTTTTAACAAAATCAGAATGACTGTTACTTTCAGGAAGATTTATTAATACTGACTACTAGATAAAAATGTCAAAGACAGTAAATATCATGCATAAAAAGCATAAAGAAATGCTACATTGGTTTGAGGACAAATAGGAAATGTAATTTACAGTCTGAGTAGAAAATGAATTTCTAGTAATGTTAGGCAAAAAACAAATTATGGGCAAAAAAAAGTGAATGGTTCTCATGATACCTGGATAAAAAGGCAAAATTGAAACAAATTTGGATTCTCTGTGATATACAAACAAGGCTGACCCTGAGCGAGATTGTGAAGTGACTGCCTATTCTTGATGTTGTTCCCTAGGTACCTAGCCCCGCAGAGCCTTTCTCCTGGATCCAGGCATCTCTGAGTACCTGGCCACAGACAAGAATTGTTATTTTAGGTTCCTACTCACAAAATCTCTTCTTTCCTGACTTCCATTCTTTAATGGCAAAGGTTTTCAAACCACTTTATCATGCTTCTCTTAAGGATTTATATATCCCAATATATTTTTCCTTTCCAGTTGAAAAAGACCCAATGATATTTAATAAAAAATTCTTGAGGAAGAACAAAATACTAATTTAAGTATCACTAACACAGCAATTCTGTGAGGAGGTGATGGCACCCCACTCCAGTACTCTTGCCTGGAAAATACCATTGACAGAGAAGCCTGGTAGGCTACAGTCCATGGGGTTGCTAAAGTTGGACATGACTGAGTGACTTCACTTTCACTTTTCACTTTCATGCATTGGAGAAGGAAATGGCAACCCACTCCAGTGTTCTTGCCTGGAGAATCCCAGGGATGGGGGAGCCTGGTGGGCTGCCAACTATGGGTCGCACAGAGTCGGACATGACTGAAGCAACTTAGCAGCAGTAGCAGCAGCAACACAGCAATTATACACTAAGCTGAGTAGTGAACAATTATAAAATCTAATAGTAATGTTACAGATATATTCATTTATATACATTTGGCTGCAAGCATGATCAATTCGAAGCAGCAATAATAACCATGTGCCCTTCCCCAGATTTCAGGAATTCTAACAATTTCCATGTAAATCTGAATAGCAGGAGCATTGCAAAGTTCCCAAGTGTTGAGTGGCTGTCAGATGTCTTTGTAGAATACGGATTTAGAGTTTTCAGTTAATTCTGGTAACATGCTAATATTAGTTTATGAATAGCACCTTCTAGCTACTCAGCAAATACTAGTGAGTATCCATTAACCTCTAGAAATTGCATATTATTCAACTGTAAGAGTCAAAGATGAGTTTTCTGTCCATCAGGCTGAACTTTGAAGTTCCACAGAAGTCCATAGGGCATGCTTTGAGCTGTAGGGACCCAGCACAGCTCACTGATAATGAGCTGATAGGGTCTGAGGCTGTTCCCAGATAGAAATTACATTTTCACCCTTGTTCTTTTGGGTGCTAATGACTATAAAGTTGAAAACCCCAGGCTACCAAGAAAAAAAGAAAAAGAGAGAGAGTTATATCTCAATAAGTTTTCAGAGATCTGTCTGACCTTGCAAAAAAGCACCTTTTAATCAGGCCCTTTGTGTGTGCGTGTGTGCGTGCTAAGTCACTTCAGTCTTGTGCGATTCTTTGCAACCTTTTTGACTGTAAAACCCACCAGGCTCCTCTGTCCATGGTATTATCCAGGCAAGAATACTGGAGTAGGTTCCCATGCCCTCCTCCAGGGGATCTTCCCAACCCAGGGATCAAACCCAGGTCTCTCGCATGGCAGGCAGATTCGTTACCAACTGAGCCACCACAGAAGCCCAATATTCCAGTTACTTTGCACAAATGGTTTGACATGTTCAGACAAGTAGATGTTATCAGAGCCCTAACTGAGTCATAGAATTGACTTGCTGCAGAGCAAGTGGTGGAAATAAATGGAAGATGCTGCCCACTAATGTGACATTGATAATTTTAAGTCATGGGGAAAAGGAGGAATATTGGAATATTGGGGAATCCTCAATGCTCAGAAATCCCTTAAGTGGAGCTTTTTGTGATTAAATGGCTCTCACCCACCTCAGTCAGTGTTTTCCAAGGGACATCCTCCATTTTTCCAAGACTTTGGAAAAATGTGGTGCTATAAGTGGTGCTTATAGATAAGAATGATTGCATCAACTTCACTGAGCAGTGAGATGGACTCTTCCGTCTGTTGACTAGTGATGAGCTGTTTGGGTATCTGCTTAGACCACGGGACTTAGATCTTACTAGCCATTGTGGGGAGTTAACTGTTATTCCATTGATAAATACTTCAAGGAAAAGCTTTGTCCTGAACCATTTAGATGGTCTTTCCAGGGAAGCCAAGGACAGGTGGGAATGTGATTACTGATTATTTTCTTTCCTTCTTTCTTATTTTCTTCTGTGGCTCTCTTTGATGATGCTGGTCATCCTGAAGGAGACAAGCAGGCAGGAAGACATAAAATGCATTTTTCACCGTTGGTTTTAGACACTAGATTTTCTGATAAAAATTCTAGTCTGGTTGACCTTCAGTGCTCTTTGTGTTTGATCATGGACACCCTGACAGTGGGGTCATCCACATGCCTACACAGAGGATGGTAAAAATGAGGGGTTGAAGCCTTGCTAAAGCACTTTCCTCATTGATAAAATTGGCAGTGACCTTAATCAGTGACTCTCTAAGCTTTTTAGCACTGACAGAAATAACTCCTTTTTTTTCCACTCTATTTCCATCAAATGCTTTTTTCCTCTGATCTTCAGATACGATACGTGTCCCTGGGTTTGTTGAGCTTTAGAAATCTAGTCACTTCACTCTTCTTTCATTTGTATTATGATTCTTATCAGAATCCTCCCAAATACATCTTTAAGGAGACTTGATTAGAGAAACCTCAAAATTGTAGAGACATATTTATCTATAAACATAGAAATTCCTCAGTGTAAGGCCATTTTAGATGATCAGTTACCACTGTTCATAAACCTGAAAAGAATATAAATTGCTGTTATACACTGTATCCATTTTCTGTAAATCTTAGTTATTTTCTAAATATTTCCAAGAAGTATCACATTACCCCAAGCTGAAAATAGTTTTTGCAAGAGTGAAGTTAATAGTAAATGATTATTTTAATTCACTTAGTATTTGGAAAACAATGTTGATTGCATGGCTAAACTCAGTAGCCCCCTCAAGTAATTACTTTCTATAAATTAACATGCTATTTCCCTCTTCTGTAATTTTCGAGAAATCAAGCTATAAACTATAGCTAGATTGCCAAAGTCACAGTCATTCTAGAAATTTCTAATATGCTCTGGTTAACTATAAAGTGATCAGCTGTGTGCCAGTCTAATGCATAGTTAGGATGGACTGAACAATCAAACGGACTTCTTTACTTTTGGGGTATTTATCTTCTATGGATGCTGCCCTGGGTTATTTTGTTGGCATAGAATTACACTTGAATAAAAGTCCTACAGTTTTGAAAGAATGAGAAGTCACTGACAACAAAGTCAGTTTACAACTGATAACTTTAGGAAGGATTATTGTTCTAATGATTTACTCTAATGTAGGACACCCAGGAAGGTTGAGTCCTGAATCATTGCTTAATATTAAAGATCTCTCAGATAGAGGGCTGCTTTTTAGGAAAGAGAAATAGTTCACCAGGGACATTAAGTGCTATGAATTTTTAAGCAAATATTTAGTATATTCTCTGCTGCTGCTGCTGCTAAGTTGCTTCAGTCATGTCCAACTCTGTGTGACCCCATAGACGGCAGCCCACCAGGCTCCCCTGTCCCTGGGATTCTCCAGGCAAGAACACTGGAGTGGGTTGCCATTTCCTTCTCCAATGCATGAAAGTGAAAGTGAAGTCGCTCTGTCATGTCCGACTCGTCGTGACCCCATGGACTGTAGCCTACCAGGCTCCTCCATCCATGGGATTTTCCAGGCAAGAGTACTGGAGTGGGGTGCCATTGCCTTCTCCAAGTATATTCTCTAAAGGCATACAATTATGAGCAATGAAGGACAGTTGTTATCATTATATCAGGGCTAAACAATTACAATCAAAAGCTATTGTGTTTACTTTGATATTGGCAGGCCTCTGAACTGATAATTCTTTATTGTGGTGTTTGATTAATTAAAAATAACAAATTGAAAACTTTAGTGACAATCATAATTAATATTAAAATATATGATGCACGATACTGGATGCTTGGGGCTAGTGCATTGGGATGACCCAGAGGGATGGTATGGGGAGGGAAGTGGGAGGAGGGTTCAGGATGGGGAACACATGTATACCTGTGGTGGATTCATTTTGATATTTGGCAAAATAATACAATTATGTAAAGTTTAAAAATAAAATTAAAAAAAATAAACATAAAAAAATAAATAAATAAAATAAAATATATGTGTTCATATCCCCCAGAGGTTATAGCAACTACAAACAGTAAAATCTTCTTCAAACATGATTGGCCAATGAGATCATTGGCCATATGATGGTACTGGCCATTAATTATAAAGACCCAATGATACTCATTGGGAATAATGAAAGAATCTTGATGAGAAAGAAAGCTGACAGAGGTAACAGAATAGTACTCAAGGCTGCAAAAAGTTTTGTGCAGAGCTGCAGACGAGAATCCTTGTATCTGAAGAGGCAGCATGGTGGTCTGGTACAGAAAGTATGTTTCTCAGAGTCAACCAAAAGGGCTTCCCATTCCCCTCATCCAAGGTGACGTGCAAAATATCTAACTGCCAGTCTGTGCACAAGCACAGATACAGATGCTGGCTGTAAAAATCCGTGCTGATGGTCATGTGTGATGGACAGATATCAGGTTAACCCCACCATCCCCAAAATTTTTCTGTCATCATCTTTGCATCTAAGTCAACAAACAACACTTTTCTACTAACCCTACTTGAATTTCAACAGATTCCACTCTTGATTACAGCCTCCTCCATATACCTTTTCTCTTTTGTTTTTCCCCAGATTCTTCTGAGCCTCCTTCCTCCTCTCTGACCTACTCCCTCGCTTGCTTTTCCCTTTCCCGTGACTGTGAGGCTGACCCCCGTCCCTCCCTCTCTATATTCCACACTTGCTCCCTTGGCCATCTCATCTGACTCTGTTGCTTTAAAATGATCATGTCTCACAGACTCTAGCTTCTTTTGCCTTTGATCCTTGGACGAGATGGGTTTTTCTGCTACAGATCCCCAAAGTAAAGTCTGCTCCTTATCTTGAATTAATATGACCTTTTGTATTGGTTTGTCCTGATAAACTGGGGACTTCATGAGGGCTGAGCTCCTGTTTTCCTTATTCAGAGCTGAGTCCCTGGGTCTAGCATAGAGCTGGGAAAATTTGCAAGTGACTCAACTTCTAGCCCACAGGTTGCACCTGAATTCCAAATCCTCTGAAACTGTTCTACAATGAAACTGAAATGTATCCGTCGCCCCCCTTCCTGTTTCCACTGTGTTCAATGTTTGTACTTTGGTCACTTGTTGCATTTACCTGGATCACCCTCTGCATCTCACCCAACATTTTTAAGAAATCATACTCTTCATTCTCACCTTAAGTCCAACCTTGCCCATAAAGCTTCACCCAGTCTTCTTGTTCAAAGTAACCCACCTCCTGATTCCCATAATATTTGATCTACACCTCTTCCATGGCACTCACCAATCTGGAATGTTTATTACACTTTTTTACTTACCTAATTTCCTTAGGGAAAATGTAGTGCATTATACATTACCAATCTCCTGTACTACCTGGTACATGCAAGGATACTTAGCAATTATTTGTTATATGAAGTATTAAGTGAATGTAATCATTTTATAATTATGTAGATAAATGCATCATAGTATAGTGAATATACACAGTTATAGTAAAATAAATACAATAAAACAATTTTCACTGTAAAACAATTTTTCTATTTTGTACTGTTTCTCTAGGCTTGGACCACAACCAGTAGCTTCACTTGACAACTCTAAAGCACAAACTGCCACAAAATTGAGGGAGAAGACAGCTTTTTGGTAAGTTGCATGTACATTTTTAAATCTGATTGTAATCAAAAAGTCTCCATTTTGTTTCAAGCCCTATTTCTTTTTTTTTTTTTTTTTTTGATGTCCTACTGTGTTTTCTTAGAGATTAGGGGGAGTAGATGGAAAGAAGTTTTCAAGAAAATGATTATTTCTTATAGACACTAGCATGAAACCTTTCCATTTGGACACAATGCTGAGGTGGTTGTATATGTTTCTGAAATAAATTTATATTTTGTGTACATTTGATTGAATATAACATTCAGGAAAATGTGTAAGTTTTAATTGCACAGAGCTCAATTCACTTTTCACTGAGTGAGCACACTTATGTAACTGGGACCCAGTTAAGAAACAAAGTATTACCAGTCCCCCTACTGCTGTGCCCCATCTAGTCCCACTCCCTCCCCATCAATATCAGTTACAGCAATGACCTTCAAAACTACAAATTAGTTTCCCCTACTTTCAAGTTTTATGTGAATGGAGGGACTATCTTTTTAAATGGCTTTAGACTAAAGACAAACTTGGAAAAGTGAACGGGAAAACCAAGTGATGGTCTATTTATGTAACAGCTGTTTTGCCAGATAATTTGACAGCTAATTGGAGTCGTATTGCTTATATTCTTAAACCCAGCAAATATTACCTGTTTTAATTGGAGGTCACTGCTGATTAAGCACTAGACTTGGATTTTTTCCCCCTCATTTTTGTGCCTAATAAATTATAGCCTGCCCAAGATCAGAAAAGGTATTCATCATGTCAAATGTTTATAGCAACTGTCTATTATAATTAGATCAAAAGATTTTCTTTTAGCATTGACTGATTAAATTGGTAATTAACATAAGATGAAAATTTTGCATGGTTTCTCAAAAAAACCAAGAAAATAGATACAGGTACACATAAATCAGGTAAGGCTTAATAACACATTTGTTAGGGGCTTTATTGTAGTTAGCATAGTAAATGAGTAAAGGGATCACATTTCTTTATTTCAAGATGAAACTATCCAGTTATCTATTCCAGAGAAAGCCTTACTAAGAGCTTCCTAATTTCTGTTAATTTTTAGGCATCTTCCCAAGAAATTGCAATTAAGCCCTTACACTTCAAATGCTCACTTAATGATTCAGGTAGTATCTTATTGATCAAGATCCTGGGGAGAAAGATATTAGAGTTTCTATTTATTCTCAATTTCCAAAATAATTGTTGCTGCCCAACTCCTTTTATACTATTATTAAATGTTATGACTTCTCACCCTACTTTCTTAATTTTCATTTTGAGACAATTGGTGCCTTTCTTAACAATAATTTCTTTTATCCAAATCATCTCTTTACATCTAGTGTAGTTAATGATCTGCAAATCACAGGGTAATATTTTATCTAATCTTGTCCATTATTATTCATCTATTACCGAGAGCAACTTCTTGACTTAGCTCCTAAATTTTAGGATACAATCCAGTTTAGAGACCCACAGCCCTCTCTATATATTGCATCACTCCAATACGGTCCTGAACTTGCATTCAGTCATCTTTAATTATGTGACTTTTATATACAAGGAAAACACTTAAAGTAATATTTCCTAATCAAGTTATATTTAAAACTACTCAGTGGGATTCTATTTATTGTAAAGAATATGATGTTTTAAAGCATTTACTGAATTGGAAGATTAAAATTCATATTAAAACATATAATTCAACAATATTCCACTTCTTTCAAATGTTGGGAATTAAAAATAGCTACTTGGAATATATTCCATTCCATTATTAATATGTGTCAGTCCGAAAAACAAGGAGTTTTTTTTCTATAACAAACAGTGTCAACCCCTAATGACCCCCTGCCCCTTACATAAGAGACAACCACTGTTCTAATTTCTACTACAGTGATTTGCTTTACTTATCCTTGCACTTCATTTAAAAGAGCTCCTTAAATGCAGTGTGTCCATTTTGTTTCTGGCTTTACTCATTCAATATAATGTTTTTGAGTCTCATCCTATTCTTGAGTACAACAGAAATTAACCTTGTAACAAATCAACATTGCTTCAGAGTCTGTGATCCACTTTAACTCAAACCAGAAATGTATGAATGTTCCATTTTTCCCAAATCTTAGCCAGCATTTGATGTTACTACTCTCCTGGGTTTTAGCTTTTCTTATGACCTCTCTGTGGCTTTAACTGGCATTACCCTTATGATTAAAAGATGCTTACTCCTTGGAAGAAAAGTTATGACCAACCTAAACAGCATATTAAAAAGCAGAGACGTTACTTTGCCAACAAAGGTCCATCTAGTCAAGGCTATGATTTTTCCAGTGGTCATGTATGGATGTGAGAGTTGGACTGTGAAGAAGGCTGAGGGCCAAAGAATTGATGCTTTTGAACTGTGTTGTTGGAGAAGACTCTTGAGAGTCCCTTGGACTGCAAGGAGGTCCAACAGTTCCATCCTAAGGAGATCAGTCCTGGGTGTTCACTGGAAAGACTGATGCTAAAGCTGAAGCTCCAATACTTTGGCCACCTCATGCAAAGAGTTGACTCATTGGAAAAGACTCTGATGCTGGTAGGGATCGGGGGCAGGAGGAGAAGGGGACGACAGAGGATGAGATGGCTGGATGGCATCACTGACTAGATGGACATGAGTTTGGGTAAACTCTGGGAGTTGGTGATGGACAGGGAGGCCTGGCGTGTTGCTATTCATGGGGTCGCAAAGAGTCGGACACGACTGAATGACTGAACTGAACTGAACTGAACCCTTATGATTAATGATTCAAGAATATTTTCTTGTACCATTCACATATCTCCTTTTTTTTGAAGGTGTCGATTTAAGTTGTTTGCCCTTTAAGCATGTTTGCCTGATTTGTG
The DNA here is from genome assembly GCF_055505025.1 of Bos grunniens. NCBI lineage: Eukaryota > Metazoa > Chordata > Mammalia > Artiodactyla > Bovidae > Bos > Bos grunniens. The sequence goes on from NC_141191.1 coordinate 14,591,198, forward strand.
GGAGCTTTCAAAATATATTTTGGATATAAGATCTTTGTCAGATTTTATGGCTTATGAATATTTTAGTTTAGTCTGTGGCTTGTTTAACTATGTCTTTTGTTAAACCAGTGCTTTTATTCTGATGAACTCTAACTGGTTGGTTTTTCTTTTATGGTTAATGTTTTCAGTGTCCTCTCTAAGAAATATTTGCCAACAACAAGTATGAAAATGTCTATAGTTTTGATTTTTGCATTTGGCTCTATTATGATCTAGAATGAATTTTTGTACATGGTTTGATGTCAGGATTGAGATGCATTTTCTTCACATTTTATGCAATTATTCTACCACAATTTATTGAAAAATGATTTCTTTCTAAGTTGTGTTGCTTTGGCATATTAGTGAAAATAATTGCTCTTGTAGATCTATTCCTAAACTGCTTTTTTTCTATTTCATGGATCTATTTTATTATCCCTGTACCAGTACTAGTCTAGCCCGGCTATGGTAGTCTTGAAATCAGATAATGAAAATCCTTGATCTGTGTTCTTTTTCATTATTGTTTTAGCTAGTTTGGATCCTTTACATTTCCATACATATTTTAGAATTCACTAGTCAATTTCTACCAGAAAAAAAAAAAAATCCTGATGGGATTTTGATTGAGATGGCACTGAGTCTGTAGCTGAATTTGAAGGAAAATGACTGTTTTAACAGTTTTGAATCTTCCAGTCCATAAACATGAGAGCTTTCTCCTTTCATTTAGATTTTTTTTCCCCGTATTTTTTTCCTTTTCAGTGTAGAGCTTTTGTACATCAATTAAGCTTATTCTGAAATATCTTTTTATGCTATTATAAAATGAATGAAAATTTATCAATTTCCCATTTCATAGTTTGCTGCCAGTAGTAGAAATACAATAGATATTTAAAACATTGACCTTGTATCAGATATACTATTTCTATGACTTTTTTTCTTTCCATAGGTTCTTTTGAATTTTTATGCAAACAGTAATTTTGTCTATGAATATAGAATTTCACTTCATCTTTTCCCATTTTTATGCCTTTTCTGTATCCCTTTCCTATTGTACAAACTTGGACTACCTGATCAATGTGGAATAGAAGTGGTGGGAACAGATATTTTGCTTTGTTCCTAATCTCAGAAGACAGTGTTCACTGTTTTATCATTAAATTGATGTTAACTCTAGGTGTTTTATAGATGTCTTTTAAACTAAGGAAGTTCTGTCTATTCCTGGTTTAAGTGGGTTTTTGTTTTTTTCTTTAATAATGAATAGGTGTTGAATTTTGTCAAAAGCTTTTCTTCCTGCCCGTATTGAAATGATTATATGGTTTTTCTTCCTTTCCTGATAATTTGATGGATTAAGTTGATCTTTTAAGTGCTAAACCTATCTTTCATTCCTGGGATAAATCCCCATTTGGTTGTAATGTATGACCATTTTATGTAATCCTGGATTTGACTTGATAATATTTTCTTTTTTTTTTTTTATATATATGCAATTTTATTTATTTATTTTAATTATTTAATTAGTATACATGTGTTCCCCATCCTGAACCCTCCTCCCTACTCCCTCCCTACACCATCCCTCTGGGTCGTCCCAGTGCACCAGCCCCAAGCATGCAGCGTCGTGCATTGAACCTGGACTGGTATCTCGTTTCATACATGACGTTTCACATGTTTCAATGCCATTCTCCCAAATCTTCCCACCCTCTCCCTCTCCCACAGAGTCTATAAGACTGTTCAATACATCAGTGTCTCTTTTGCTGTCTCGTATACAGGGTTATCGTTACCATCTTTCTAAATTCCATATATATGCGTTAGTATACTATATTGGTGTTTTTCCTTCTGGCTTACTTCACTCTGTATAATAGGCTCCAGTTTCATCCACCTCATTAGAACTGATTCAAATGTATTCTTTTTAATGGCTGAGTAATACTCCATTGTGTATAAGTACCACAGCTTTCTTATCCATTCATCTGCTGATGGACATCTAGGTTGCTTCCATGTCCTGGCTATTATAAACAGTGCTGCGATGAACATTGGGGTACACGTGTCTCTTTCCCTTCTGGTTTCCTCAGTGTGTATGCCCAGCAGTGGGATTGCTGGATCATAAGGCAGTTCTATTTCCAGTTTTTTAAGGAATCTCCACACTGTTCTCCATAGTGGCTGTACTAGTTTGCATTCCCACCAACAGTGTAAGAGGGTTCCCTTTTCTCCACACCCTCTCCAGCATTTACTATTTGTAGACTTTTGGATTGCAGCCATTCTGACTGGTGTGAAATGGTACCTCATAGTGGTTTTGATTTGCATTTCTCTGATAATGAGTGATGTTGAGCATCTTTTCATGTGTTTGTTAGCCATCTGTATGTCTTCTTTGGAGAAATGTCTATTTAGATCTTTGGCCCATTTTTTGATTGGGTCATTTATTTTTCTGGAGTTGAGCTGTAGGAGTTGCTTGTATATTTTTGAGATTAGTTGTTTGTCAGTTGCTTCATTTGCTATTATTTTCTCCCATTCTGAAGGCTGTCTTTTCACCTTGCTAATAGTTTCCTTTGATGTGCAGAAGCTTTTAAGTTTAATTAGGTCCCATTTGTTTATTTTTACTTTTATTTCCAATATTCTGGGAGGTGGATCATAGAGGATCCTGCTGTGATGTATGTCAGAGAGTGTTTTATCTCAATAGATGCAGAGAAAGCCTTTGACAAAATTCAACACCCATTTATGATAAAAACTCTCCAGAAAGCAGGAATAGAAGGAACATACCTCAACATAATAAAAGCTATATATGACAAACCCACAGCAAACATTATCCTCAATGGTGAAAAATTGAAAGCATTTCCTCTAAAGTCAGGAACAAGACAAGGGTGCCCACTTTCACCATTACTATTCAACATAGTTTTGGAAGTTTTGGCCACAGCAATCAGAGCAGAAAAAGAAATAAAAGGAATCCAAATTGGAAAAAAAGAAGTAAAACTCTCACTATTTGCAGATGACATGATCCTCTACATAGAAAACCCTAAAGACTCCACCAGAAAATTACTAGAACTAATCAATGATTATAGTAAAGTTGCAGGATATAAAATCAACACACAGAAATCCCTTGCATTCCTATACACTAATAATGAGAAAACAGAAAGAGAAATTAAGGAAACAATTCCATTCACCATTGCAACGAAAAGAATAAAATACTTAGGAATATATCTACCTAAAGAAACAAAAGACCTATATATAGAAAACTATAAAACACTGGTGAAAGAAATCAAAGAGGACACTAATAGATGGAGAAATATACCATGTTCATGGATTGGAAGAATCAATATAGTGAAAATGAGTATACTACCCAAAGCAATTTATAGATTCAATGCAATCCCTATCAAGCTACCAACAGTATTCTTCACAGAGCTAGAACAAATAATTTCACAATTTGTATGGAAATACAAAAAACCTCGAATAGCCAAAGCGATCTTGAGAAAGAAAAATGGAACTGGAGGAATCAACCTACCTGACTTCAGGCTCTACTACAAAGCCACAGTTATCAAGACAGTATGGTACTGGCACAAAGACAGAAATATAGATCAATGGAACAAAATAGAAAGCCCAGAGATAAATCCACGCACGTATGGACACCTTATCTTTGACAAAGGAGGCAAGAATATACAATGGATTAAAGACAATCTCTTTAACAAGTGGTGCTGGGAAATCTGGTCAACCACTTGTAAAAGAATGAAACTAGAACACTTTCTAACACCATATACAAAAATAAACTCAAAATGGATTAAAGATCTCAACGTAAGACCAGAAACTATAAAACTCCTAGAGGAGAACATAGGCAAAACACTCTCTTGATAATATTTTCTTAATGAAACTTACTTAAGTCTATATTCTGGAGTAACACTGGTCTCTGACTTTCTTCTATTAAAAATTTTATTATCAGGATATTGCTGGCATCTTTAAATAAGCTGAAAAGTGTTTCTTCCTCCTTTCTTTTCTTAAATAACTGTGTAGATTTATGTATCTATAAACTTTTGATGGAATTCACCGGAGACTCCATCTTGGCTTGGACTTTTCTTGGTTGGGAGTTTTTAATTACAAATTCAATTTTTAAAGAGAGCTATTCACTATTTTTTTCATTTTTTTATGTTAATTCTGGTAAATTGAATTCTTCAACATATTTACTTCATCTGAGTTGGCAAGCGTTTTCACACAAATGGTCATAATGTTTCTTTATTATTCTTTAAATTTCTATATGAACTATGGTCATATCCCCTCTGTCAATCCTTAATTGGCAATTTGTGTTTTTGATTTTCTTTCTTGATCATTTTTGCTAAGGTTCACTACTTTTATTAGTCTTTTCATAGTACTAACTTTTGAATTGCCTTTTTATCCTGCATTTTTTATCTGTTTCTAATTTGAATTTTGGTCTTATTTTTCACTATTTCTTTTCTTCTTTCTTCAGTTTTAATTTGATCTTCTTTTTTAAGATACTTAAGGCAGTAACATAGATTATTAAATTTAAAATGTTCTTCTTTACCAAATATTTTTATTACTACAAATTTTCCTTGAATCACTGCTTTAGCTGCATTTCTCAAATTTTAATTCACATTTTTGTTGTAATGTACTTGAAAATATTTTCTAGTTTACCTGAAAATAAATTATGATTTATTCTTTTACATTGAATTATTTAGAGGTGTAGGCATATACTGCTATAATTCCAGATACTTGAGAATTTTTCTAATTTCTTATTCTTATTGATTTCTAATTTAATTCCACTGTCATTACAGACATATTTTGTGAGATTTCTATTTTTTGAAATTTATTGAAACATTTTATTTTTTTCATCCAGCATCAGCAGATCTATCTTGGTGAATGTTGCAAATGCTTTGGAAAAAAATGTATACTGTGAAATTATTGGATGTGGTATTATACAAATATTAATTTATTCAATTTGGTTAATCATGTCATTGAAACTTTCTATATCCTAACAATTTTTTATCTACGAATTTTACAAAACACTGAAAGAGACGTGTTAAAAGTCTCAAGCTACACGTGGTTGTGTCACATTCATTTGTTCTGTCAATATTTGCTTTATGTATGTTTCAATTTCTGTTATTAGGTAGGTACATACACATATACCTCTGTGAGAGTTAACATAAATTCCTAATGAAATAACCACTTTATCATTGTGAGATGTCCCTCTTTTAATCTAGCAAGAATCCTTGTCTATATCCTTGTCTGATGTTAACAGCATCACATGACCCAACTTTCACCAATGTTTTCATTGTATATATCATTTTCTAGTCTTCTGCTTTCAGTATGCCTGTATTTCATGATGAAGGTGAATTTCTTGAGACAGTTTGTATTTAGTTATTCAATTTTTTCCAGTCTTTCCGGTCTTACAATCAGAATTTTTAGCTCATTGCATTTAATAGGATTAATACTGCAGTTGAGGTCTGTAAGTTTGCTATTTATTGGATTGGATTTGATTCCTCTATTTTCCCTTTCCTGCTTTGTTTTGGGGTTCATCAAATTTGGTTTCAATATACATGCTAATTCTTCCATTCAGTCTCTTTCAATTCAGTTCAGTTCAGTTCAGTCGCTCAGTCGTCCGACTCTTTGCGACCCCATAAATTGCAGCACGCCAGGCCTCCCTGTCCATCACCAAATCCCAGAGTTTACCCAAACTCATGTCTGTCGAGTCAGTGATGCCATCCAGTCATCTCATCCTCTGTTGTCCCCTTCTCCTCCTGCCCCCAATCCCTCCCAGCATCAGAGTCTTTTCCAATGAGTCAACTCTTCGCATGAGGTGGCCAAAGTACTGGAGTTTCAGCCTTAACATCAGTCCTTCAATGAACACCCAGGACTGATCTTTAGAATGGACTGGTTGGATCTCCTTGCAGTCCAAGGGACTCTCAAGAGTCTTCTCCAACACCACAGTTCAAAAGCATCAATTCTTCAGTGCTCAGCTTTCTTCACAGTCCAACTCTCACATCCATACATGACCACTGGAAAAACCATAGCCTTGGCTAGATGGACCTTTGTTGGCAAAGTAATGTCCTCTGCTTTTGAATATGCTATCTGGGTTGGTCATAACTTTCCTTCCAAGGAGTAAGCATCTTTTAATTTCATGGCTGCAGTCACCATCTGCAGTGATTTTGGACCCCAGAAAAATAAAGTCTGACACTGTTTCCACTGTTTCCCCATCTATTTCCCATGAAGTGATGGGACCGGATGCCAGGATCTTCGTTTTCTGAATGTTGAGCTTTAAGCCAACTTTTTCACTCTCCTCTTTCACTTTCATCAAGAGGCTTTTTAGTTCCTCTTCACTTTCTGCCATAAGGGTAGTGTCATCTGCGTGTCTGAGGTTATTGATATTTCTCCCGGCAATCTTGATTCCAGCTTGTGCTTCTTCCAGCCCAGCGTTTCTCATGATGTACTCTGCATATAAGTTAAATAAGCAGGGTGACAACATACAGCTTTGATGTACTCCTTTTCCTATTTGGAACCAGTCTGTTGTTCCATGTCCAGTTCTAACTGTTGCTTCCTGACCTGCATATAGGTTTCCTAATGTAATGGTTACAGTATGAATTCTTATCACAATTTACTATGTGTCCCATAATATCTTAAAACCATATATGAGTATAAATTATATTTGTTCCCTCTTTCCTGTGCTAATTTTATCATACATTTTAATTCTATATTAAGACACTGAAATATGATAGTATTATGTTTCTTTAAACAGTCACTAAAAAAAGAAAACTGAGTATATTAGTTTGCCACTATTGCTGTAACAAAGTACTTGCTGAGTGGATCATGTGTGTGCTAAGAATCTTCAGTCATGGCAGACTCTGTGCAACCTATGAGCTGAAGCCCACCAGGCTCCTCTGTCCATGGAATTCCCCAGACAAGAATAGTGGAGTGGGTTGCCATGCATTCCTCCAGGAGATCTTCCCAACCCAGGGATTAAACCTGCATCTCTTATGTCTCCCCCATTGGCAGACAGGGTCTTTAAGGTGGGTTCTTTACCACTAGTGCCACTAGAAGCCCACTGAGTGGCTTAATAAATGGAAATTTATTTTCTCACAGTTCTAGAGATCTGAAGTCCCAGATCAAGATGTCAGCAAGTTATGCCCCCTCTGTAGTAGATGCTAAAGAAAGCTCTGTTCTGGGCATGTCTCCTAACTTCTCATGGTTCCTTGGCTTCTGACAGCATAACTCCAGTTTTCATATAGCATTCTTCCTGTATACATGTCTCTGTGTCCAAATATCCCCTTTTTTATAAGGACATTGAGCATACTCAATTAGGATCCACCAGATGATCTCATCCTAACATGACGGCATCAGCACAGAAACTGTTTCCAAATAAGGTCACATCCACAGATCCTGAGGATTAGGACTTAACCGTATGAATTTTGGAGAAGGAAACGGAAACCCACTTCAATATTCTTGCTCGGAGAATCCCCATGGACAGAGGAGCCTGGTGGGCTACAGTTCATGGGGTCACAAAGAGTCAGACACAACCGAGTGACTGAATGAACATATGACTTTTGGGAGACACAGTTCAACCCATAATACTAAGAAAAGGGTGGGAGGAGTTTATATATATATATCCCTGTATATTTACAATTTCCCATGTTCTTCATTCCTTCCCATAGATCAAGTTTCCATCTGGTATCATTTCCCTTCAGCTTGAAGATATTTTTGTAGCATTTCTGGCACTGTAGGTTTGCTAGTGACAAATTTTCTCAGCTTTCATTTATCTGAAAATCTTTACTTAAGGTCTATTTAAAGGATATTTTATACTGGACACAGAAGTCTGGCTTGATAAATTTTTTTCCCCATCACTTTGAAAGTGCCACTTAATTGTCTCCTGGCCTCCATTGTTTCTGATGGGAAATAAGCCATCATTCGTATTGTTATTCTTTCATATCAAGATGTCAGCTTAACACTTTTTTGTATCTCAAGCCATGTATTTCTTTGCTGTGAGTGACTTTCCTGTGCATCATAGTATGTTTGGCAGCACCTTTGGCTTCTACCAACTAGTTGCCTTTGGCACCCCACACCTACCTCCACTGTGAAAATCAAAAGTGTCTCCAATTGTCTCAGATATTCTGTTCAGATTTATCATTGCTAATGGTGGGAGAGCCTGGATATTTCCAGTTATTCCCTTGGCCACATGTGGAAGATTTTCTGATTTGCCATAATGTTTAATGACAGCAAAATAATTGCAATGAATCTATGTTTTCATTTTTGGTATTAATAGAATTGAAGGACATGCCATCATCTTCAAGCTAGATAAATAAAATATACCCCAGTCTCTTATGAAGTGAACACATCCCTGGTTTCTCTAGCATAGTGCCAGTTAATACCTATTATTGATAGCTTCTCATTTCACCTTCAAAAATCTTCTAGTTTTTACACATCATCATAAATCAACTACATATCCATTAAAAAAATAAAAAAATTCTAGTTTTGGAAATAATTTGCCTAGCTGCCCTATTTATACATATTAATAATAATGATTTTTGGTGGGAGAATCCTATATAATCCAATGTAATCATTACATGATAATTTTTAGCATTAATTTTGCACTTTCCAAACTTAATATCTTTATTTCTTTTCAGTAATAACATTTTATTATGTTATGTTATTATGTAAGTCTGCATACAACCAACCTCTACATTTGCTGGTGCTTTGAAATAAGTTTGAATGTGGTCAAAATGTGATTTAAGAAATGAGCTGCATAACACAGACTAGACTTTGATTAGGATATTTCTCATATAGGAAAAAATTATCCTATTTATTCACAGATTGCTCTTTGCTTAAAAGATTTTTTTTTTTAATTGTCAAGAACAGCAAATTGCTCTCATGGTTGATTGAATTAACTCCATGGACTCTGCGACCAGAGTCCTGGCTTGCTACAAGTGTGGTGATGGACAGAGGCACTGATGTATGATTTGGAGGAGGAGTTAAGACATGTTCTTAGGTCTTGAAGCTCTCTTAGTTCCTCTGACAGCCATGCACATTTTAGCTATCATGACCTTCCAAAAAACACTCTTTAGAAAAAACTATCCAGATAAAAATGTCCTAAATTTCCTTACATTTGGAAAAGCATGAGTTCTCTAAGGAAAACAGTATTTGAGAGTATATGATATATCTCTGGCCATCAATATGATACTGCTAATTTAAGGGCACTGTATTCTCTGAATATTATTTCAGGCCATGTAGTCAACGCCTTGGTTATTTAGTAAACATAATGTAAGGCAGATCCACTTGTTTATTATTTATTTCCTTTGAATGTACACCTAGTTAATGCAAACTGACAACTTGAATAGTTACTCAGTTATTTTTCAATCACCCAGTGGTATATCCTGTTGAAGACAGTAATGTGTTGAACGTTCAAGTCTTATGCAAATACGTTGTATTTCCGTCTATCTCCTGTTCAACAATTTATTATTTTTAGGTTTTCATACTGAAAATTATTCATAACCTACTTAATGTCAGACTTAAACCTACAATGAAATACGGAGAACACCTTTCATTAAGTAGAAGGTTTTCTTTTATGATAGTCCTTATAGAAGATTCAAATTGTTAGTCAGAGGTACTAATTTTGAGAGAATAGCAGCTTGGGGGCTGTAATACATTTCTTCTGTTTCAAAACATCCCAAAGAATGCTGTCAGCTCTAAGTTTCTATACCTAGTATCTTCTAAATCAGATCAGACCATTTTTATATAACAGTTGCAAATGTGGAGTTTTCTTTTTTGAATGTTAAATCTGCTTCTATTTTTCAATCAATTTAAAATGTGTAGAAAAAAAGTGTTCTGATTGTATATTATCCAATTTTCATCAGCTGCCGGAAGGAAATGCTGTGAAAATCTGTGATTTAAAACCCTTAAAACTTCTGCTTGAAATGCATGTTTTGTTAACAACATTAGAGATGCAAAGTATCTTAAACAGAATTTTGATGTCTTTATTAATAGCATTTAAAAGTTTTAGGATTTCAGATATTCCTAGATTTGATTCTCCTTGATTTACAAGGACATGTATTTTGACCTTTCTATTTCTCCTTTTGGAAATCATTGGAATTGTGAAGGAAAATGATAACAGAAAGAAAAAGAATGGCATTATTTGAAAAACTACTATCCTTTCTAAGATTTAATGGAAAAACATATTTTACATAGGATATATCAGTCAGTTCAGTTCAGTCACTCAGTCGTGTCCGACTCTTTGTGACCACATCAATCGCAGCATGCCAGGCCTCCCTGTCCATCACCAACTCCCCACTCAGACTCACATCCATCGAGTCAGTAATGCCATCCAGCCATCTCATCCTCTGTTGTCCCCTTCTCCTCCTGCCCCCAATCCCTCCCAGCATCAGAGTCTTTTCCAATGAGTCAACTCTTCGCATGAGGTGGCCAAAGTACTGGAGTTTCAGCTTTAGCATCGTTCCCTCCAAAGAAATCCCAGGGCTGATCTTTAGAATGGACTGGTTGGATCTCCTTGCAATCCAAGGGACTCTCAAGAGTCTTCTCCAACACCATAGTTCAAAAGCATCAATTCTTCAGCACTCAGCTTTCTTCACAGTCCAACTTTCACATCCATACATGACCACTGGAAAAACCATAGCCTTGACTAGACGGATCTCTGTTGGCAAAGTAAAGTCTCTGCTTTTCAATACGCTATCTAGATTGGTCATAACTTTCCTTCCAAGGAGTAAGCATCTTTTAATTTCATGGCTGCAGTCACCATCTGCAGTGATTTTGGAGCCCAAAAAAATAAAGTCTGACACTGTTTCCACTGTTTCCCCATCTATTTCCCATGAAGTGATGGGACCAGATGCCATGATCTTCGTTTTCTGAATGTTGAGCTTTCAGCCAACTTTTTCACTCTCCACTTTCACTTTCATCAAGAGGCTTTTTAGTTCCTCTTCACTTTCTGCCATAAGAGTGGTGTCATCTGCATATCTGAGATTATTGATATTTCTTCCCGCAATCTACATAGGATATATAAATGACCATAAATAACAATAAATACTCAAAACCCATTGTGTATAAATCACTTGCCTGTGAGCTGCATGAAATACAAAGATCTGGTCTTCCATGAGTTTGTAATCTAGATAAATAAGTAAAAATAGAGCATGCCAGAGAAGCAGTAGACTTAAGTGGTATAAGGATTTAGAAGAGTATAAATTGTTTTTCCTTCCTCTAAGACATCATGGCTGAAGTGGGATTTGAGTTAAAGAATGGAAGTAATGCCTAATAGTAATTCATGATGAAAATACTATTGAATGCTAACAAATTTAAATACAACATGTTTTTATTAAACCTCAGCAACCTATATTGAATATGAAAAAATAATGAAAATATGATATCAGCTAGTTAGAAGAGATGATTTTCTTTTTAATGGATTTCTTTGGTTTCAAGCTAATTGATAAAAACAGAAGTTCTGAAACTTTGTGTTAATTTGTATTTTATTTAGTTTTTCATTTTTGGTTTTGCCTGGGCTTCCCTGGTGGCTCAGAAGTAATCTGCCTGCAATGCAGGAGCCAGAGGAAGACACGGTTTGATCCCTGGGTTGGAAAGATCCCCTGGAGAAGAGCATGGCAACCCACTCCAGGATACTTGCCTGGAGAATCCCGTGGACAGAGGAGCCTGGCAGGCTAGTCCATGGGTCGGCAAAGAGTCGGACACAACCGCAGCACCTTAGCATGCACATCAGTCAGTGTTTATGTTCACCCAAAAGTAAGAAATTGCCCAAAAAATGTGAGATACACACACACACACACACACACACACAGAAATGTATTTTCTCACTTAAAACAAGCCAAAGATTATGACAACTCCATAATAGTCATTAGGGATTTTCCTCATCATTCACTATTCCACCCCTGTGGTGTTCGATCAGGTCCAATAGAGCTGCTGGAGTTCCAACCATCACTTCCCTCTTCCAGGCCAAAGAGTGGAAAGGATTAAAAAAAGATGCCAACCCTTCCTTTAAAGAGAATTCAAGGAAGCATCACACTTCACTTTGCTTATATATCAGTGGCCAAAATGTAGTCAGATAAGCAAATCTACCGTAAAGAATTTAGGAAATGCAGTTAACATGACTTCCTAGTCTACAGTTAGGGATTTTTTCTGTTTTTGTTATGTGATTGTTATAGAGGGGAAGGAGACATCAAAGACTAGGATAGGCAAATATCAGTTTCTGTCATTCCTACTAAACATTTTTTCATGTCCATGGTGCAAAATTGTGATATTACTAAGTTGAAATGAGCCTAACATCACTTCCTTACATAAGGGATATCGTTTACTGGGCTGATATTCTAGGCACCCCCAGTGCTGGTTGCCAATTACATGAAGATCATGAAAAACTTCATCAAAAATGTCTAAACCTAGAATGAAAGTGATGAATCTCTGGCTGTGTGGTTAATATTTGCAAGCATGTGTGTGTGTGTCATCATATTGAATGGGTGGATGGATAGATGGATGGGGATGTATACACGCAACAGGTTGTGTCGTTAGACTGACAGAAAACTAAAAGGAGGAAAGAAACTGAGGAGGCTGGAGAGACATGGGGAGAAGAGGAGAGGAGCAAAACTAAACTAATGAATTGAAGAGAATTCTTAGACATATTCTAAGGATAGTCTGGGCTTTCCTGGTGGCTCTGCGGTAAAGAATCTACCTGCCAATGCAGGAGATGTGGGTTCAATCAATGGGTCAGGAAGATCCCCAGGAGAAGGAAATGGCTACCCACTCTAGTATTCTTGCCTAGAGAATTCCATGGACAGAGGAGCCTAGCAAACTACAGTCTATAGGGTTGCAGAGAGTCAGACACAACTTGGTGACTAAATAGCAACAAGGATAGTCTAGTCTAACCAAAATATACATCTGTCTGTACTGACCCATTCTGTGGGTCATCTTCTTTGTGCTTCAGGACTTTCTGCTCTGGGGTACTGTTTTAAGATCCTTATTATTATTTGCAAATGATTCTTTATTTACACATTTATAAATGTGGGGAGTGTACTTCAATTACAGTCCTGAGGAAGTTTTTTTCTTCTGTGTCAATATCCTGATGTAGTTCTTAATGAGAGAGTAGCTCTATCCACATATCTCTTCTGAGTGCTTCCTCCTCTGAGTCTGCCTTCTAAGTCACCTCCAGTGTTGCCTCTGTCATCTGCAGGCTATCTTTACCATCAGGTGGAAGTTTACTGCCTTAGCACAGTTAACAGTCAGCTTCTCACATAATCTTAGATGAAAATAGGACAGGTGTATTGGGAAGTTTTGTGATACTGTGTATCAGATCAGATCAGATCAGTCGCTCAGTCGTGTCCGACTCTTTTCGACCCCATGAATCGCAGCACACCAGGCCTCCCAATCCAACACCAACTCCAGGAGTTCACTCAGACTCACATCCATCGAGTGAGTGATGCCATCCAGCCATCTCATTTCTCCTCCTGCCCCCAATCCCTCCCAGCATCAGAGTCTTTTCCAATGAGTCAACTCTTCACATGAGGTGGCCAAAGTACTGGAGTTTCAGCTTTAGCATCATTCCCTCCAAAGAAATCCCAGGGCTGATCTCCTTCAGAATGGACTGGTTGGATCTCCTTGCAGTCCAAGGGACTCTCAAGAGTCTTCTCCAACACCACAGTTCAAAGGCATCAATTCTTCGGTGCTCAGCCTTCTTCACAGTCCAACTCTCACATCTATACATGACCACAGGAAAAACCATAGCCTTGACTAGATGGATCTCTGTTGGCAAAGTAATGTCTCTGCTTTTGAATATGCTATCTAGGTTGGTCATAACTTTCCTTCCAAGGAGTAAGCGTCTTTTAATTTCATGGCTGTAGTCACCATCTGCAGTGATTTTGGAGCCCAAAAAAATAAAGTCTGACACTATTTCCACTGTTTCCCCATCTATTTCCCATGAAGTGATGGGACCGGATGCCGTGGTCTTCGTTTTCTGAATGTTGAGCTTTCAGCCAACTTTTTCACTCTCCACTTTCACTTTCATCAAGAGGTTTTTTAGTTCCTCTTCACTTTCTGCCATAAGGGTGGTGTCATCTGCATATCTGAGGTTATTGATATTTCTCCCGGCAATCTTGATTCCAGCTTGTGCTTCTTCCAGCCCAGCGTTTCTCATGATGTACTCTGCATAGAAGTTAAATAAGCAGGGTGACAATATACAGCCTTGACGTACTCCTTTTCCTATTTGGAACCAGTCTGTTGTTCCATGTCCAGTTCTAACTGTTGCTTCCTGACCTGCATACAAATTTCTCAAGAGGCAGGTCAGGTGGTCTGGTATTCCCATCTCTTTCAGAATTTCCCACAGTTTATTGTAATCCACACAGTCAAAGGCTTTGGCATAGTCAATAAAGCAGAAATAGATGTTTTTCTGGAACTCTCTTGCTTTTTCCATGATCCAGCGGATGTTGGCAATTTGATCTCTGGTTCCTCTGCCTTTTCTAAATCTAGCTTGAACATCAGGAAGTTCACGGTTCACATATTGCTGAAGCCTGGCTTGGAGAATTTGAGCATTACTTTACTAGCGTGTGAGATGAGTGCAGTTGTGTGGTAGTTTGAGCATTCTTTGGCATTGCCTTTCTTTGGGATTGGAATGAAAACTGACCTTTTCAAGTCCTGTGGCCACTGCTGAGTTTTCCCGATTTGCTGGCATATTGAGTGCAGCACTTTCACAGCATCATCTTTCAGGATTTGAAATAGCTCAACTGGAATTCCATCACCTCCACTAGCTTTGTTCCTAGTAATGCTTTCTAAGGCCCACTTGGCTTCACATTCCAGGATGTCTGGCTCTAGGTGAGTGATCACACCATCGTGATTATCTGGATCGTGAAGATCTTTTTTGTACAGTTTTTCTGTGTATTCTTGCCATCTCTTCTTAATATCTTCTGCTTCTGTTAGATCCATACCATTTCTGTCCTTTATCGAGCCCATCTTTGCATGAAATGTTCCTTTGGTATCTCTGATTTTCTTGAAGAGATCTCTAGTCTTTCCCATTCTGTTGTTTTCCTCTATTTCTTTGCACTGATTGCTGAAGAAGGCTTTCTTATCTCTTCTTGCTATTCTTTGGAACTCTGCATTCAGATGCTTATATCTTTCCTTTTCTCCTTTGCTTTTCACTTCTCTTCTTTTCACAACTATTTGTAAGGCCTCCCCAGACAGCCATTTTGTTTTTTGCATTTCTTTTCCATGGGGATGGTCTTGATCCCTGTCTCCTGTACAATGTCACGAAACTCATTCCATAGTTCATTAGGCACCCTATCAGATCTAGGCCCTTAAATGTATTTCTCACTTCCACTGTATAATCGTAAAGGATTTGATTTAAGTCATACCTGAATGGTCTAGTGGTTTTCCCTACTTTCTTCAATTTAAGTCTGAATTTGGCAATAAGGAGTTCATGGTCTGAGCCACAGTCCACTCCTGGTCTTGTTTTTGCTGACTGTATAGAGCTTCTCCATCTTTGGCTGCAAAGAATATAATCAATCTGATTTTGGTGTTGACCATCTGGTGATGTCCATGTATAGAGTCTTCTCTTGTGTTGTTGGAAGAGGGTGTTTGTTATGACCAATGCATTTTCTTGGCAAAACTCTATTAGTCTTTGCCCTGCTTCATTTTGTATTCCAAGGCCAAATTTGCCTGTTACTCCAGGTGTTTCTTGACTTCCTACTTTTGCATTCCAGTCCCCTATAATGAAAAGGACATCTTTTTTGGGTGTTAGTTCTAAAAGGTCTTGTAGGTCTTCATAGAACCATTCAACTTTAGCTTCTTCAGTATTACTGGTTGGGGCATAGACTTGGATTACTATGATATTGAATGGTTCGCCTTGGAAACGAACAGAGATCATTCTGTCATTTTTGAGATTGCATCTAAGTACTGCATTTTGGACTCTTTTGTTGACCATGATGGCTACTCCATTTCTTCTGAGGGATTCCTGCCCGCAGTAGTAGATATAATGGTCATCTGTATTAAATTCATTCATTCCAGTCCATTTCAGTTCACTGATTCCTAGAATGTTGACATTCACTTTTGCCATCTCTTGTTTGACCACTTCCAATTTGCCTTGATTCATGGACCTGACATTCCAGGTTCCTATGCAATATTGCTCTTTACAGCATCAGACCTTGCTTCTATCACCAGTCACATCCACAGCTGGGTATTCTTTTTGCTTTGGCTCCATCCCTTCATTCCTTTTGGAGTTATTTCTCCACTGATCTCCAGTAGCATATTGGGCACCTACTGACCTGGGGAGTTTCTCTTTCAGTATCCTATCATTTTGCCTTTTCATACTGTTCATGGGGTTCTCAAGGCAAAGAATACTGAAGTGGTTTGCCATTCCCTTCTCCAGTGAACCACATTCTGTCAGATCTCTCCACCATGACCTGCCCATCTTGGGTTGCCCCATGGGCATGGCTTAGTTTCATTGAGTTAGACAAGGCTGTGGTCCTAGTGTGATGAGTATGGTTTCAGGGTGTTTGCCCTCTGATGCTCTCTTGCAACATCTACGGTCTTACTTGGGTTTCTCTTACCTTGGGCATGGGGTATCTCTTCACCGCTGCTCCAGCAAAGCGCAGCCATTGCTCCTTACCTTGGAGGAGGGGTATCTCCTCACCATAAGCGCAGGCGGCTGTGACGACCGGCGCTCTAAGCGCAGGCGGCTGCGACCACCAGCGTGCTAAGCGCGGCCGAGAGGAGCCACCCCACGTCCGAGGTCAGGGGCCGAAGCCAGGGGGACCCCATGCCCAAAGGGCGGCGGCCAATAGGAGTTACCATACGTCTGCGGTCAGGGGCAGCTGCCGAGAGTACCAGACTGCGACGGCGCAGGAACGGCCGAGAGGAGCTACCCCACGCCCCCACCCCGAGGCCAGGGGCGGTGGCCAGAAGGATCAACCCCACGTCCAAGGAGCCGTGGCTGCGCGGGTGCAGGAGGGCCTAGATACTGTGTATGTTATCCTGTTAAACATCTCTCTGCACTCAAGACATTGTTTCACTATGACACGTTCAGAAGTACGTGGGCCAAGCTACAGAAATCAACACTGTTTAGTGACCTAAATGCAAAAAAACAACATTCAGTACAATTTGAACAATAAGCCCTTGTCTTGGTACATCGCAGGCAAAAAAGAAAGAAAAAAAAATCCCCAAGGAATTTTCAGGTAAAAGAGATTACCTCCAACCACATTAAAATTGCTTACAATGACTCTCTTCACTGAGTTAGAGGAATGTAAATTCCCCATTTCTCCCAGCAATATGACAGTCTTCTAGAAATTAGGTAGAATCAAAAGAAGGTAGAGCAGTAGTAAAGAAAATCTGCTGCCAACTTAGAAAACAAGATGCTGAATGACCGAAACAGTTTGTAATCTATTCTCATGGGAACACATTTATAATAATATCTGCAGTACCATTTACACTTGTGAAGACATTATTTTTAAATTTCAGTGTATAGAAATAACAATAGTTAAGAAGACACACTTTGATTTTTCTTTAAAATATCTATGCTCATCTAAAGGGCTTCCCAGGTGGCTGGGTGGTAAAGAATCTGCCTGCCAATGCAGAAGATGTGGATTTGATCCCTGGGTCAGGAAGATCCCCTGGAGGAGGAAATGGCAACCCACTCCAGTGTTCTTGCCTGGGAAATTCCATGGACAGAGGAGCCTTGTGGGCCACAGTCCATGGGCTCGTAGAAAAGTCAGACTTGACTTACCAAGTAAACAACAGCAACATGCTCATTTAATTCATTTGGCATCAGAGATCACTGTGTAGAAACTCAGATGTGATTCTGGTGATATTTAGCAGAGGCCTTTTAGTTTTAATCCCTCTTATAAAATTAGTAGACTCACTTGTGGCACTTGGTTGATTGCACATTCCAAAGTAATCTGTCAATTATCGGCACCTGCAACGTGTCTTCATGCACATTCTAAAGTTAAGGGGGAAAAATATGGTTGTTTTTTTTTTTTTTTCATGTTCAGATTGGATTTTAAAAATAAAATAGGTGAACTGCTTTTTAGTGTGTCTAAGTTAATTTTTCAAATTCAACTCTAGCATAGTCAATGGGGAGGGGATAAATAGGATGGGATTTTCATTTGCATTGCCCTTCCTCTTCTCTGAAATAATTTATTATAATTTTCATGAGACTTGATAATATTATTCATTCACTTCATAATTGAAACGTTAAACGTTGCCTCCTGTTGATTCCTGACCTATACCAGCCAAAGGCACCTTCCTCTCCTGCTCTCCTTTCCAACAAAGGAAGTTAGCAAGTTTGATATGCAAGTGTAACCTACACTGATGATTCTGGACTTGTTTGTTTATAAAATGGAGGTGAAGTTCCTGGCTTCTTAGAAATAGGTGGTAGATCGATTGAAATGATTTAAAATTTAAAATTTCACACAAATAATAAAAATTGTTACTGAAAATGTGTATACAAACAACAAAAGATACTGGATAATTAAAATGTGGTCATAATTTTATCAGTAAAATTTATCATTATGATAGGCATGAAAGATTATTTAAAAATAAAAAGACAACTTTCCGTATTCAAGTTTAATATCCAATTTATAATAAGGAGTGAAAAAGGAAGGGGAAAAAGGAATGATACAAGGTCATTGAATGTCAGGGACATTGTCAGCAACTAGATCAGTGCCTGGCACTTAGTAGATGCTAAGTAAAAATGTATTTAGTGAGATCTAATTCTAGAATTTGAAAGCAGATTATGAAAAAAATTTTCTCTTTAGTAAAGTTTCATATAAACTCAGAAAAGAGTTCTAGTTTGCCAGGTAAAATGATAAGCTCTGTATTTTTGGACAAAATCAGTGAAATCTATAAAGCATTGTGTACATCTCCTACTATGGATAAATTCCAGTGCCAGCCTAAATGAAATTATAAAAACTAGAGTCAGGTCAATACGTCAGTCCCTAAAATATGAGACATATTTTATTTCATCTTATCATTCTGTTGTTTTATTCAGGCTAAGTTGGGTTGTAATGAGAATAACTCATTGAGCTGAAGTGAAAAGTGAAAGCCACTCAGCTAAGTCCAGCTCTTTGGGAACCCGTGGACTGTAGCCTGCCAGGTTCCTCTGTCCGTGGAATTCTCCAGACCAGAACACTGGAGTGGGTAGCCGTTCCCTTCTCCAGGGGATCTTCCCAACCCAGGGATCAAACCCAGATTTCCTGCATTGCAGGCAGATTATTTACCATCTGAGCCACCAGGGAAGCCCAAGAATACTGGAGTAGGTAGCCTATCCCTTCTCCAGGCGATCTTCCCAACTCTGAAATCCAACCAGCGTCTCCTGCATTGCAGGTGGATTATTTACAGCTGAGCTACCAGGGAACTAGCACATGATAAAAATCACCTTGAACTAGAAGTTAGGATTCTAGGGGAAATCCTATGTGTGTAAATTCTCATCCATACTCTTCCAGTTTAGAGACAATCTGACTACTTCTGCTCCATATTCTCACAAGGAGCTATTTCCTGACCACTGCTTTAAAAAGGTAGCACAATTCAGAATATTGTTTTGGGAAATGAAAGCTAAAAACTCAATCATAGAGGCAGGTATAATGATTCAATTGGTTATGTTATTTCTCAAAAGCTTTCCAACTTGGACATCAGTAAGATCAAGGAGACTTAGTGGAAGTAATTAACAGAGGAAAGTTAAGGGAAAGGGGTATTTTAACAGACTAAGTTTAAACACATTAGTTCAGAAGGCAGTCAAGAGGGACACAAATAAACGTATCATTCCAGGGAAAAGTAAGATTGGAAACCAGAAAAAGAGGGCAGTATTACTGATTACATACAATGTATGAAGCATCATTCTAGGTCCTGAATATATCCACTTGGTCTTAAATTTTTACTTCTCTTATTAGCATTAGTAGCACATACTAAGATGGCCCCAAGTCAATGAAACAGAACAAAACTGTGTATCCTGGAAACTCTTAGAGCTACAGTCCAGACAATGCCAAAAACTTACTATCAGATGTCCATCTTTGGGCTGCCTAGGTTTTCTAACTTTAGCCAAATGAAGTGCTTGCAGGAACTGTAACATATGAACCAAATGACCAATATATTTCTCTCCTTGACGGGCATCTGGACCATAAAATTAGCCTCATTTTTTAGCTTTAGGGTCTTAATGATATACTTCCCAATTAGAATGATTATCTTTCGAATGATTCCTCACATTCATGTAACTTGTATGATTCTGTAGACTTTTGCTTGAGAGGGAAATAGGCACACAGGACAGAAAGTCAAAAATTGCAGGGTAAAAATAACCTCATGTAATTTTGAGTTAATTCTGGAAGTTCAAGGTTTTCATTGGAAGAACATATGTTTCAAGGACTTCCACAGTCCCCCCTATTCACCCGCAGAGTTGAGACTGTGACACCCTGGCTCTCCAGGCTCCGACTTCATTAGGAGGAAAACCCTTTGTAAAGGGCATCTGCTCAGTGCTAATAATACATTTTAAGGGAGGGACAGAATCAAAATGAGAAGCAAATGGATTAATTATTCCTCTACGTGGGACCTGGGAATTCATTCATTACGTTTGTTCCTCATCGCCTTGTGTGCTCTTGGGCTTCTGCAGGAAAGAAATGTTAAATGAGAAATGAAAGGAGGGAGCTTTTTTTTTTTTTTGGTCAGAGTTGAATTTCAGTGTAAGTTTTCCAGAACAGAGAGCTATTCTTAACACTGGGACCAGGACATAGTCTGTCACATATGGCCCTCTTCTTGGAATTGGAGTTTGAAGATCGATTTACTATGGTGTCCATTCTCAAGAATATCATTGTCCAGGTGAGAAAACAAAGGTGGGGGGGAAACACCTGGGTTTTAAACCTGACATTGGCTCTAGATAATTATTATCACTTGGGACATGTAACATCCGAGACCTCATTTACAAAACTGGAGGTTTAGAGCCAATTATTTCTAAATTCTCCTCCACTCTGAAAATTTTATTATAGATTATTATAGATTTCTGTTGTTGGAAAAGACTTAGAGATAATTTAGAAATTCACTCACCTCATCCAACACTTTCTTCCAAACTGGTCTGATAGGTAGGTGAAAGTTGAAAATGGCAGATGTGGTAAGCATAGAGCTGATTACTTAAAATATCAAAATGAATGAGCTCTCAAACAATATGATTAAGGGAAACAGAAAAAGGGTACACAATGATTTCAAAACAACCACCCTTGTCAAATCAACCACCTTGTAAATTGTTAACAAATTTTAAACTTTGATCTTAGATCTTTAAATATATATATGTATATATTTATTAATACATGTAAATGTGTATATATTTTTTAATATTTATTTTAATATATATGCACACACATTCCTGGGGATTTTGACCCTGTTTAAGGTTTATGGCTCATGTTGTGTTTCATTTGTATTTATAAGCTATTGTGCTTATTGTATTCTTTTTTTTGCAACTAATCTTTTTGTTTATTGCACTTGTAACTCATCTAACATTTCAAATGGTGGGTAAAAAGCCTGTTTCTCTAATCAGATTGTAAGTTCCCCAGAGGTAGAACTTTATGCTAAGAACATGTGTGTCTGTTTCATTGAGTGGAAGCAAGGTTCCTCAGTTCACCCAAATCATTCACATTTAGCATGTTCTGAAAATTTAATGAGCACACCTCCAATATTGGATTCCATGCCATTGATCAAAATATTTTTACATTGTGATTTTTTATGAAGAATTTGAGACACTATTCAATTTTTCTTAAAACCTATAGGGAAATAATAAAACTATAAATAGAGATAGATTAGTGGGGACAAGGACATGAATATGCATTCAGAAGATGAGTCTAGTTGCTGAGCATTGTATTTTGTTTGAGAATTCTGGTAGCCAGAGGAAATAAATAGAAACATGTTCAGTTATCAGGGTCTCACTAATGGTTAGAAGGAAGCATGCAGGTCCCTCAGGGGAAATAACACATTTTGAAAAACACATTAAACAATTGTATTCTCTAGACAAAATCCTGTGGAACTCTTCTCATTATTTATACTGAATTCCAAATGAATTTATTTTTCATGGCACACTGATAGGTTGATCTACCAATTGGACTTCATAAGAAACTTTGCTTCCCAGATAACCAACTAGTTACTAGGCTACCGTGGTTAATTCAAAGTCTCCTTTAATTGAATATAGGAAGGACAAGGTTAAACTTACTGACTCAGTTTTCCCTTTCTTTTATTTAACAATGTATTTTTTATTATGGTTCATTTCAGTTTAGTCGCTTAGTCATGTCTGACTCTTTGCAACCCCATGAACCTCAGTATGCCAGGCCTCCCTGTCCATCACCAATTCCCAGAGTTTACCCAAACTCATGTCCACTGAGTCAGTGATGCCTACCAACCATCTCATCCTCTGTCGTCCCATTCTCCTCCTGCTCTCAATCTTTCCCAGCATCAGGGTCTTTTCAAATGAGTCAGTTCTTTGCATCAGGTGGCCAAAGTATTGGAGTTACAGCTTCAACATCAGTCCTTCCAGTGAACACCCAGGACTGATCTCCTTTAGGATGGACTGGTTGGATCTCCTTGCAGTCCAAGGTACTCTCAAGAGTCTTCCCCAACACTACAGGTCAAAAGCATCAATTCTTTATATAAATCTATATATAAATTCTTTATATAAAGAAAACACTCAGCTTTCTTTATAGTCCAACTCTCACATCCATACATGACTACTGTAAAAACTATAGCCTTGACTAGACGGACCTTTGTTGGCAAAGTAATGTCTCTGCTTTTTAATACACTGTCTAGGTTGGTCATAACATTCTTTCCAAGGAGTAAGTGTCTTTTAATTTCATGACGGCAATCACCATCTGCAGTGATTTTAGAGCCCCCAAAAATAGTCAGCCACTGTTTTCACTGTTTCCCCATCTAATTGCCATGAAATGATGGGACCAGATACCATGATCTTAGTTTTCTGAATGTTGAACTTTAAGCCAACTTTTTCACTCTCCTCTTTCACTTTCATCAAGAGGCTCTTTAGTTCTTCACTTTCTGCCACAAGGGTGGTGTCATCTGCATATCTGAGGTTATTGATATTTCTCCAGGCAATTTGATTCCAGCTTGTGCTTCATCCAGCCCAGCATTTCTCATGATGTACTCTGTATATAATTTAAATAAACAGGGTGACAATATACAGCCTTGATGTATTCCTTTTCCTATTTGGAACCAGTCTGTTGTTCCATGTCCAGTTCTAACTGTTGCTTTCTGACCTGCATACAGATTTCTCAAGAGGCAGGTCAGATGGTCTGGTATTCCCATTTCTTTCAGAATTTTCCACAGTTGATTGTGATCCACACAGTCAAGGCTTTGGCATAGTCAATGAAGCAGAAATAGATGTTTTTCTGGAACTCTCTTACTTTTTCAATGACCCAGCAGACATCGGCATGATCTCTGGTTCAAACAGAGATGTTTGATCTCTGGTTTCTCTGCCTTTTCTAAATCTAGCTTGAACATCTGGAATTTCACAGTTCACATATTGCTGAAGCCTGACTTGGAGAATTTGAGCATTACTTTACTAGCATATGAGATGAGTACAATTATGCGGTAGTTTGAGCATTCTTTGGCATTGCCTTTCTTTGGGATTGGAATGAAAACTGACCTTTTCCAGTCCTGTGGCCACTGATGAGTTTTCCAGATTTGCTGGCATATCAAGTGCAGCATTTTCACAACATCATCTTTCAGGATTTGAAATAGCTCAACTGGAATTCCATCACCTCCACTAGCTTTGTTCATAGTGATGCTTCCTAAGGCCCACTTGACTTCACATTCCAGGATGTCTGGCTCTAGGTGAGTGATCACACCATCATGATTATCTGGGTCCTAAAGATATTTTTTGTATAGTTCTGTGTATTCTTGCCACCTCTTCTTAATGTCTTCTGCTTCTGTTAGGTCCATACCATTTCTGTCCTTTA
Organism: Bos grunniens; assembly: GCF_055505025.1. NCBI lineage: Eukaryota > Metazoa > Chordata > Mammalia > Artiodactyla > Bovidae > Bos > Bos grunniens. Next base: position 14,615,107 of record NC_141191.1, read on the forward strand.
TTATGCCCATCTTTGCATGAAGTGTTCCCTTGGTATCACTAATTTTCTTGAAGAGATCTCTAGTCTTTATCTTTCTATTGTTTTCCTCTATTTCTTTGCATTGATCACTGAGGGAGGCTTTCTTACCTCTCCTTGCTATTCTTTGGAACTCTGCATTCAGATGCTTATATCTTTCCTTTTCTCCTTTGCTTTTGGCTTCTCTTCTTTTCACAGCTATTTGTAAGGCCTCCTCAGACAGCCATTTTGCTTTTTTGCATTTCTTTATCTTGGAAATGGTCTTGATCCCTGTCTCCTGTACAGTATTACAAACCTCCATCCATAGTTCATCAGGTACTCTATCAGATCTAGTCCCTTTAATCTATTTCTCACTTCCACTATATAATCATAAGGGATTTGATTTAGGTCATACCTGAATGGTCTAGTGGTTTCCCCACTTTCTTTAATTTAAGTCTGAATTTGGCAATAAGGAGTTCATGATCTGAGCCACAGTCAGCTCCCAGTCTTGTTTTTGCTGACTGTATAGAGCTTCTCCATCTTTGGCTGAAAAGAATATAATCAATCTGATTTCCGTGTTGGCCATCTGGTGATGTCCACGTGTAGAGTCTTCTCTTGTGTTGTTCGAAGAAGTTGTTTGCTATGACCAGTGCGTTCTCTTGGTGAAACTCTATTAGCCTTTGCCCTGCTTCATTCTGCACTCCGTGGTGAAATTTACCTGTTACTCCAGGTGTTTCTTGACTTCCTACTTTTGCACTCCAGTCCCTTATAATGAAAAGGACATCTTTTTGGGGTGTTAGTTCTAAAAGGCTTGAAGTCTTCATAGAACTGTAACTTCAGCTTCTTCAGCATTACTGGTCAGGGCATAGACTTGGATTACTGTGATTTGAATGGTTTGCCTTGGTAATGAACAGAGATCATTCTGTCGTTTTTGAGATTGCATCCAAATACAGCATTTTGGACTCTTTTTTTGACTATGATGGCTACTGAATTTCTTCTAAGGGATTCCTGCACACAGTAGTAGATATAATGGTCATTTGAGTTAAATTCACCCATTCCAGTCCATCTTAGTTCGCTGATTCCTAAAATGTTGTTTGACCACTTCCAATTTGCCTTGATTCATGGACCTAACATTCCAGGTTCCTATGCAATATTGCTCTTTACATAATGCAAAACATACCATGTTAACCATTTTAAAGTGTGCAATAAATGGCATTAAGTGCTTTCACAGCATTGTAACCATCATTACTATTGTGAGAATTTTTTCATCATCCCCAAAGAAACTCTGCACCCATTAAACTGTGATTCCCACTTCCTCCCTCGCCCTCCCCCCACTCCACTAACCTGTGTTCTACTTTCCTTCTCTATGAATTCCCTATTCTGTGTACCTCATATAAATGGAATCATGTGATATTTGTTCCTTTGCATCAAGCTTATTTAACTTATAATTTTTTCAAGGTTCAACCATGTTATGGGACATATCATAATAGAATTTCATTTGTTTTCAGCTGAATAATATTTCATTGTATCTTTTCCTTTTTAAAATATAATTTTACATTTTCATTTATCTTAAGAGTTTTTTGACCATTCTCTGAGTTCTCAAAATACTAGCAAATTCTAAAATATCAATTAATCTTTTGGGACAAGGTGGTATCACAGGGGTTAATGTTATCAGTCCTTAGGCTCCAGGAGGCCTGAGGCTGTATGCTCAGGGTCCTCAAGTAGCTAACATCCTCCATTGGGGGGCGGTGGTTTTCCATCTGCAAAACAACTTAGGAAGTATGTATCAAATATTATTATCTAGGTACTTCTGAGAGGAGCTAAAGCAGAGGATGTGGGGGAAGGCGTGTCCCAGGAAGGCCCCATAGGATCCTGCTTGGTTACAGCTTTAATTAACATTAATTCTCTATTATATTTTGGCTTTAAAAGAAAATATTGTTTTTCTATTTACAACATTTATGGCACCACATGTGTGGGTTTTCCATGCCAAGCAGTTCTCTATATCTCTGCAGACACCAGCACCGTGCCCTACAATTTAATTCAATTCTGATACTACCTACCTAGAATTATAGTACAGATCCCACAAGTTAAGAGTTCAGTTCCATAGATATCCCTCCATTTCAGATGCCAAGGGGGTCCCCAGGTTACCCACACATCTACAAATCAGGGTTTCCCATGACCTTTTTCTCAGATTTGATAATTTGCTGCCAAGACTCACAGAACTCAGGGTAAAACTTTACTTACTATTATCAGTTTATTATTAAGGATATTATAAAGGACACAAGTGAACAACAAGATGAAGATGTTGATCAGGTGAGATCCAGGAGAGTCCTAAGTGCAGGAACCTCCATCCCTGGAGTGTTTAGGGTGTGCCGCCCTTCCAACACATGTATACTTCACCAACCTGGGAGCTCTCTGAACCCCACTGTTTTGGGGTTTTATGAAGGTTCCATTACATAGGTGTGATTGATAAAATCATTGGCTGTTGGTGATTAACTCAATCTCCTGCCCCCAATCCTCTCCCTAGAGGTCAAGGGTTGGACCTCAAAATTCCAATCCTTTATTTACATGGTTGGTTCCTCTGGCAACCAACCCCCATCCTGAAGCTATCCAGGGACTTTCAGCAACCGGTCACCTCATTAACATAAACTTACAGAGAGTTGAATGGACTTATTATAAATCACAAAAGATGTTCCTCTCACCCTCATCACTCAGGAAATTACAAAGGTTTTAGAAACTCTGTGCCCAGAACTAGGGACCAAAACCAAATCCATATTTCTTGTTATATCACCATATCACAGACTTGGATATTCTATTGCAAGAATATCTCTCTATAGTTTTTCGTGGACAAAATTTTAAATCCTAGTTTTATTTGCTTATTTTAAAAAATTTCAAAATTTCTAGATCTTTGTATCAGAGGTATCTTAGTACTCTTCTTCAGTCAGTATTAGCAAACGTTTTTATGTTGCCCTTTGTATAATTTATACTCATGCAAGCATGCATGCTTGCTCAGTCGTGTTCCACTCTTTGTGACCCTTTGGACTGTAGCCCATTAGGCTCCTCTGTCCTGTGATTTTTCAGCCAAGAATACCAGAACGGGTTGCCATTTCCTCCTCCAAGGGATCTTCCCGACCCAGGGATCAAGCCCTGGACTCCTGCATTGCAGGAGTATTCTTTACTGCTGATCCATCAGGAGGGCCCTGTATAATTTATAGGCAGTGTATCATAGGTTGTATTTCTTTCCCCCTTGAACTGGATAACTACTTTCTCCCCAAGAATGTCTGCTTGTTTTGAACATTGAATGCTTCTGTCTCATTCCTACAGTCTAAGAAGAAACTCTATAAAGTACAAAGAACCTGGAAGTTCAAGATTTTTAAACCATTGATTAAAATTTAAGCAATACAACCTCAACATGGGCATGAAAAAAAAGAAAAATTCAGTCCTATAGCTATGCCCCTGTTTTATCTGCATCTTGTAAAACTAATTCATAGGGACCAAGACATATCAAATAGCAATGATTAACGAAGTTGCAACTATAAAATGCACACTGAGGAACTATATGTAACTTTGTTCTATATTTTCCAAGTATTCCATAAATGTATTATCATGCTTCCCTAATTTAAAAAAATAGAAGAGAAAGGAAAAAAACACATTGAATCCAAATTAAAAAATCAAATACAGCCTGTGAAATATTTTTCTTCTTAGGTATACATATATTTTATATCATGCTAGCATACTTATGTGATATATATTTTCACTGAATCCTTAGGGATAAAATATTTGAAGACCAGACTTATTAAAGACTAGCTTATTGTTCTAAATATGGATTTGAAATTCCTTTTATATATTTTTGAGCCAAGTCTTCTTTAACCTGAATTCTTCAGTGGATAGAGAAATCTGCTGGGGAAATCTCTTGCTCTATCTTCCTCCTATAACTTTGGCCTCATTATGGTTTGCCAATAATTTTGGAAGTAACTAGATAGTAAATTAAGTACAAATGTATTCTAACTTTGAAGCAAACTTTTGAAAGAATTGTTAGTCTAATATACATGAAAATGCATTAATTGAATACATTTAAAGTATTTAAATCCTTGGATTTATTTCTGGATTCTTGGATTTTTCCTGGATTTTTTCATTTACAGGAGTAATACTTTAGTTTCTATGTGATCTATATATCTAACTAATGTATATGATACAAATAAAGTACATTATGAACATGTACTTAACGTAATATTTAGCTATCCATTACCATTGTTAAGGAATCTCTTTAGGTGTATTATCTGATTTCATATGCCTTAATTTCATATTCAAATTAAATCTTTAGCATAATAAAAAAATCTGGCTTAAAAATCTTACATTATTACTGGCTTAATTTTGATATTACACCTTGCTAATAAACTTTTGGTTGGTGATCAGTTTTAATTCAGTTTTAATTCAGTGATATTTCTAAATTGGGTAATTAATATCTGACATTATTCTTAGTGCCTGACACCTGCTTGAATGTCCTTTACCATGAGGAAAGTTTTCCATTGAGCCAACATAAATAAAATCTGGTAGCTAGAGAAAATAGCTACCTTAAAGAAATTTGGCATGTAAGAATCCAGAAAATACTTGAAATACTTCCCTGCTTCATTTCATCAGTCCTTATACAGTACTTAAAAAGTTTTTCTTTCTGCTCACCTTATTTACCCCAATGCCAGTCTAATAGACTCAGTTATAATGTCTGTTCTGGACACTAGACTCAAGCCTCAGTTACGGTCTGGTCTACCCAATTTAAATAACTATCTTTACATGTATCTAAGTGACTTAAAACACAGAACATTTTACAGCCAGAAAAAAGAACTTAAAATATACAAGATGGATTAATAACTAAGTATGGTTCACAAGGTTGTTAACCTAAGCATAGTAATAGACTCAACAAAACACATTATGTTTCTAATGAGTATTTTCAATTTCTCATCATTACCCTTAATATACCCTTTAATCTAGATAGATACATATCTACCCTACTTCTGTACAGGCTCTCTCTTTTTTTATTTTACTTTTCTTCTTTCCCCTTCTCATTCTATGCCCTTCTATCAAATCTGCACTGGAAAGGAAATTTCCTTGAATCCTGCTTTAAATCATGCCTGCAATGGCTTAAAATATTTCTAAGAATATTTGCTTTCCTCCAGTATACTTCACTCCCAAATTCCAAGTCCAGTGCCTAATACCCAGAATGAGGTGTCCATTTTGCCCACTCTCTGATCATCCTCCCAGACTCCAGGGTGCACTCGGTTTTCTACTCCTTGACTTTCTGAAGATCAGATGCCACTTCAAAGTTGGGAACAACCTGAAATAGGCTACCACATGGTACAGAAGTCCTGAATTCAAGTCATTCTTTCTCTTTTAAACTATCAAGCACCATCCGTTGAATGGAGGCCCTCAGGGATCTGACTTTAAGCTATTTCATGCCTGTGATATATACACTACATCGGTACATGCGAGGAAAAGGCAAGCCATCAAAATCACACAATAATCCTCAACAGCCAAGGTTTAACTTTAGTTTGTCATTTTTTAGTCTTCTCTCTGACAGAGCCCAGGCTTGTCAGATATATCAATAGATAACCCGTAAAAGGAACAAGTTCAAATCAAATCAAATTCATTGTCTTTACATGGTATGTATTTGGGGCATTTGCTAGCAAAGCGTCTGCCTGCAATGCAGGAGACCTGGGTTCGATCCCTGGGTTGGGAAGATCCCCTGGAGAAGGAAATGGCAACCCACTCCAGTATTCTTGCCTGGAGAATCCCATGGACAGAGGACCCTGATAGGCTACAGTCCATGGGGTCGCAAAGAGTCAGACATAACTGAGCGACTTCACTTTCACTTTCACTTAGCATCCAATCAATGCTATTTAATCATGGTGGTAGTGAGAACAGATATGAACAATTGAATTGAATAGGTAATAATTGGAAATTTATCCTAAAATTAGTGATGTTGCCCTTGACTCTGCCAGCTATTGAACAACAAAGACACATAAAGCTATCACTTTTGAGGCTGTGATCCCCATTGTCATATTTTCTGGCTGTACTTTGGAAGGACACTAAAATCCTTCACTTCTTTTACTCCAATGGAATCTATGCATACAAATGTTAAAATTACACCCCGGTAATGATAGTAATTTGCTTTTATTTTTCTTCTTCATTATTTTAATTAATTGGGATTTTCCATATAAACTAGAAATCTGAACTCCAGTGGCTCTTAATGAATGATACAGGAAAATATAATTTCTCCTCGAATGTTAGGTTGATTGTAAAATGTCATCCTCTGACCTTCTCAGCCTTGCTAATCAAGGGAAGACCTCAGAGGGACTCTTCGTTAGATTAAACAGGCTAGGATCCATTTGCTACCCCCCTTTGTTTGTTTAAATTACAGTTTTTGTCAGTCATCAGGTTTAGCATATCTAAGGAAAGCCACCACCACATGGTTGAGAGCGTCTACAGCCATGTCACTTGTAATTGGATAGTGTGCTAAGATTCACCTTATGCTGTTTTGAATTAATGCAAGACATCAGCTGCTGGCTTTAGGTGGTTTAATTATCAGAATTGTCACATTTTAGTGATCAGCCCAAAGGGTGCATGCTGGGGTTGATTGTGAACATGTGGTACTACCTGATACAGGTTACCCGATGGCCAGATATGGGTCACTTCAGGAACAGACTTAATTTAAAGGCGCACTCTCCTGATTTTAGAAATCTTTCTGGATGGGAATCAGATTTTCAAAGAAAATAGAAAGACCACTTAAATACAAAACTGTTCAGTGGCAATAAGAAAAAAAATCAGATGCAATCTCAGTTTCTTATATATAGGATATATATTGATACTGAGAGGTTTCTAAATGTCATATTCAATGCAGGGTGTTTTGCTTTTGCAGCTTTGCATTTAAGTTTGTTAAACTCCAGCCATTTATTCTAATGTGTAATACTAACCCATGTTCTAGTCTATTATTAGGAAAAATATATATATATTTTCAAAAGTCTCTACTATAAACCAAGTAGAATATAGTCCTGCCCATTATTCTTACTTAAAGGAACCTGAACCATTTATCTGGAAAATCTTCAGTGTCTAAAGAGTTGGTGCGGTTTTCAGTTATATGTGTTTAACTGCATTTTCAGTGAAATTCTATAGTGAGGACTACAGAGCTCAGTATCCCAATGACCATCACAAAGCTCTCAATTCTATTGTTTTCCTGGATGCTATTGCTTTCCTGAAGCATCAGTAAAAATAATGGAACTAATACTTCTGAATCACTGCACCCTTATCCCAGTTCAGTTCTAATAGTATTGACTACAATCTAAGCATTTTTGCTTCACTCAACACAGCTTTTAAAGGGCTTTCCCTTTGGAAGGCATACTCTCTGTGGGTGGTCAATACCCTTATGAAATTGTCAGACTTGAAAGTAAGATGGATTGTTACTGGAACATTAAGTAGGACAGAGAGCAGATGAAATTTAAATACAAGGTTGCAGCTGTTCATAAGCTCAAAAACTTAAATTAGTTCAGCCGTACTGCTAAATTCCAGTAAGAAACAAACTGAGAAGTGAGTTGGTTTACTCATTTCCCTAATAGGAGAAAAATGCATTGAAAATATAAATTGAAACCTTGCCATCCTAATGATCCCATCCCCAATCAACCCTTTTAAGCTATTTGGTTTTTTTTACAATCTCTCAAGGACAAATAGGGAACCTTAAATCCAGACAGCATTTCTTTATATTCCCCATCCTTACAACTTCTGACAAAATAACCATCTTGTTCTTAGCTATCTCTTCCTTGGCACCCCTTAGCTCTTCAAATATCTTTCTTATTTTTCTCTTTATCTCCAATTTTGCTTGTCTTTCTACTAGTTCTCTCTTTTTTTTATTCTGATTTATTTTATTGAAGTATAGTTGATTTACAATTCTGTGTTAATTACTGCTGTACAACAGGGTGATTCAGCTTTATTTTTAAATATTCTTTTCCATTATGGTTTATCATAGGATATTGAATATAGTTCCCTATGTCATACAGCAGGACCTGTTGTTTACCCATTCTGTATCTACTGTAGAATTCCTAAAGGTTATAGTCTTCTTTCTTTATCCGATTTCTTAGATTGATCAGCTATTCTTGCCATTTCAGTGGTCACTTATGTGCTCATTATAAAACCTGCAGTTTCTACTCAAACTTTTACCCTTATTTCCAGTTATTCACAGAATGTGTCCAATGAGGTTGTCGGGTTTGTGAAGTCAAGCTTGAGAGTATGTGATCATCAGAAATGAGTCCCTGGTCAGCTTCTCATTTCTGTTCATAGCTCCCATGTTACCCTGCTTCCCTGAGTGACATCATTTGCAGTCACCTCTATTGCATCTCTTTCTAGCCCCACACCTGTTTAGCTACTAAGACCTAATATGCGTTCTCCATAAAGGTCCTGTGCTTCTCTGTTCCCACATCATATGAGCACCACTCTACTTTTGCATTTTCTTGAATTTACTGTTCAGTGTTTTTTCTTTTGACTTCTTTTGTTAATAATTAAGATTCATCAGTGATGCATAGAAGTAACTCATCTGTTATGTACCACTTTTAGTTTATTTATTCATCTTTTTTCTGAGTGTTTAGGTTCTTTCTGGGTTTTCACTGTTGAAAATAAAGCTGCTACCAACAAACAAAAAAACTTTGGACCATCACCACTTAATTTCTCATTTTTAACATTTGACCACCTGGTTCCTGAAGGTCACCACTTTATCTCATGCTGGTGTCCAGGTTCTAAATACAGTCCTGTTTACTAGTAATATGTATTCTCTTTGTTAACAATCTATATTGGCTTCTTTTTACATCTGGAACAAATTTAAAACCCCCCATCCAGGCTCGGGGCTTCTCGAATGGCTCAGTGGTAAAGAATCCGCTTGCCAATGTAGGAGACGAGGGCTCAATCCCTGGGTAGGGAGGAAAAGGCAGCCCACTCTAGTATTCTTGCCTGGGAAATCCCGTGAGGAGCCTGGTGGGCTACAGTCCATTGGATTGCAAAAAGTAGGACAACACTGAGCTGAGCACAGCATCCAGCCTCAAGGACCTGTATGCCTAGACTCCATTTTACATTTTCAACTGAGAGCATCTTGCCTCTGCTCAACACTCATGGCCAGTTTTGACCCCTGATAAGCTGACATTTATCTTGACTTCTGGTCTTCTTCTTCCTGTCTCTACTAATGACAATCCTACTCATCCTTAACACTCACGAGATTTACCCCCTCCATGGAGTTTGCCTGAACCAACACCAACCTGCAACGATTTTGCTCAGGTTCCAAATTGCCTCAGAATGACACCTACATCCTTCAGCTCTCAATAAATTATATAGATTGCTTCCAAATTGTTTTCTAATTTATCATGAATATATGAATTTCCTCTCAAACAAGATTTAACATTCCTGAAGAGGAGGAACTGTGAATTGTACCATTTAAAAAGTGTGAATTCTACCATTGAATTTAAAAATAACTATTCCTCATTTCTGGGATGTTTCCCCAATTCAGTTATTTCTAATCCCTGTGTGAGTATCAGAGGAACTAGATCTTTAATGGCATAATCAGATCCCATGTCAAATAAATGACATTAAGAGTGTTATTAATATAATTCCGTATTCCCAGAGATGTTCTGGAAGGTTTATATGTACTCTCATTTATTATAAATACATTGAAGCATGCTAAAATGAAAAAGGTTGAATAAAAATGAATTTCAAATGACATAAAAAAGATGTTCCATAAATGTAAGAATCAATGTCTACATTCTCATGTAACTCAAAGTAAATACATACAGCACCTCTAATCCTACTAATTAATTCACACTTTGAACTCATTTTATGTTTTTCTGCCCCCAATAATTGTATACCTGTAGAAGGGACTTGAACATTTCCCTACAATAATATAGCTAATGAATTTTAGACATCTAGAACACATTTGGAAAAATACGAAAGCAGACATTGTTTACCTCTTAGGACCCATCAGTTATTTGGAGGCTCCAAATTAAGTGCCAGTGAATGCAAACACTTTTGCCACTAGCAATTTTATTCCTGTGTGTGTGTTTTCAGTTGTATCCAACTCTTTGCAACACCATGGACTGTAGCCCACTGGGCTATTCTGTCCATGAAGTTTTCCAGGCAAAAACACTGGAGTGGGTTGTCATTTCCTACTCCAAGGGATCTTCCCAACCCAGGTATCGCACCTGTGTCTCCTGTAACTCCTGCATTGGCAGGCAGATTCTTTACCACTGAGCCACCTGGAAAGCCCACAATCTACATTATATAAAATTCATTGACATTTGTATTTGTGATTTTATGAATCTGATAATCCTACATGAAGTGGTTTTGTGAAGACAAAATGAAAAAGCTTTGGTTCATATTTGGTCTAACTTCTACAATTGATTTGTATTAAGCATTTGATAAATGCTTAATCAGAATAAGAAAGCAGGCTATAGGTTAAAATAGCAACACAAGTCAGTCCCACATAATACAAACCTCTCCCTGATGTATCATTAAAACTTTTGAAATACTTTATCATTTTTTACCCCTTTAAAAATATGTAATATGCATAGAGGAAAGCATGTTTATTGCTTATAAAATGCCAATAAAGAAGCATAAATATAACATATTTTAAATGTAGGAAGGAAAAAAGACTTATTAATCCTGCATACATTTTTGAGAAGTTAAAACAATAGATTTTAGCAGATTGCAAGAAAGTTTTTAAACTGGAGACCCTACAAAGAAAATGCCACCAACTATAGATGTCTAACACGTTTGGCTAATGAGATGATCTCAGTTAATCAAACATGAGCATTGGTCTCATTACCAATGTCAAAGCTCCTGACGACATAGTAACATCACCCTTTAAGCTTATAAGTGGACTGGTCATCAGATTAAGAAGTAATCTTAGTTATTTCTTAATTCTTCTTAATTACTTCACATTCGCACCCTAAATATGTAAGGGCTGAGGAGGCAGGCAAAACATTGTTGTTCAGGAGCTAAGTCATGACAAAAGCATTGGGGTGGCTCTAATTTTGTCAAATGTCAGTGCCATGGAGACCCCCTGTGACATGCTCAGGCTCCACACAGGCAGATGTTCATTTACAGGCCTGGCATGACTGGCTTCACCAAAATAGTTATCCGCTATTTGCTGGCAGCCGATAAACCCATCAAAAGGTAACCAATAAGTAAGAACTTATTTGAAGAGTGACATTATCTTACTCCTGTCAGAGAGTATGAGCCAAATAGTCATGGGTTTATCGTATTTACAAAGAGAAGGGGGTCTGGAAGTAGAACTTTTTTTTAAGGTTAAAATCCTTAATCCAAAGCTGCAGAAGAAGATTTGATGTTTCGTAAATGGGTGGTTTTTATCTGGGATCTGGTTAGGAGCTTTGCCAAGTCAACAGTCACCAAGTCAGTGGCAGTTTTTAAAAAAGAGGAAAATTAGAACTTTCCCCAGTTGAAGACAGAATGATCTGTCAGAATTCATAGGTGCCAAAAACTAGGTAACTGAGGATCATTTCATCTAATTACAGGCATCTCTCGTTTGTAAGTCATGCATCTTTATACCCTCAGTTGCAAACAGGGCTGATGTCCACAAACATGAAACCAATTAGAAAATTCATTCATTAGGGTCATTTGTACAATTCCATTGTCAACTTTAATCACTTGTTTCAATTGATATCTCCTTTAGAAAGTCAATCACAAATACTTATTTACTCAATGAGAATATTGTATGGGGCTCTCTTCTGCTTGACCTATAGTGTAATTTCTAATAACACACTCATTTCATCCTAATAAGTGGGAGGTTAGGCTTCACATAGTAACAAGAGCCGTTACATTAATAAATGCTTATTAACTGTGTTAGATTTCATTCCCTGTCAGTGGAGTCAGTGGAAGTAAGGTGGATGCATTTTGCAAGTGGCTATCGATCTGGCTACTCTGTAACCTTCAGGGAGAGTGTGAACAAAATGAGCATTTTTACAAATTTTGACACTTAAAGAGGTTTAAGTCATTCCTGAAAGAAAATAATAAATGTCTTTTCTGACTCAAACTATAAATAGGATCCCAATTAATTAATTTATTATTAGCTATTCTACTTGGAAATATCAACTCAGCACACACAGCCATGCAGCAAAGTCTAAACAACATCATTTACTACACACTCATCTTCCCAGTATTTTGTTCCTACCTATGTGACATTCCCTATCAGACTATATTCTTTATATTTGCTCTCGTGGGCGGGCTGTGTGTGTGTGTGTTTCTATGCCTACTTCAAACTCTCATTTATTTAATTATGACCCCATTAGCAAAATCTGTTACATTACCCCTGTTTTCTTTGGCTTGTTTAAAGGTGGTTTTTCTTCATAAGCTTACTCCTTGACCTTCTCACTGCAAAACTGTATTTCTGTTATTATTCCTGCTGTGTTGAAAATGTAAGCAGCATGGAAAGGAGTATACTCTTCACTAGACTCCCCTCCCTCTTCTACTTAGAGCCAAATTCTGGATCAAGGGAATATTGAGCAGGAAAAACAGCAAGCTTTGAACTTGGGGAGATGAAGTGAGTGATTTGTTAGACAGTGAATTTTAAAAAACTAGTCTTTTTTTTTAATTTCCCTCAATCTAAAATCTAGAGAATTAGTTCAGGACTTTTTTTTTTCCACTTTTATGAAAATGACCTAAGGCAAGTCACTTAATCCCTCTAGACCTCGATTTCATTGCCTATAAAATGAAAGTATTGAATAAGCTCATTGTGATCCCTTTTAAAATTAAAATTCATCTTTCTGAACTATCACACGAGGATTTTTAAAAGAACAGAAAAGTTTCACTGACATGGAGAATAGTGTTCTCAAAAACACCCTGATATTTCTGATAATTAAAATTTAGCTTCTGTTTTTCATCTCAAAAAAATGGCAAGTTCCAACTTTGCCCCAGACATATCTCAGAACCAGATGGGAAAATATTGTGTGAACATTCTGGAGCCCTGAAGCATGCGAAATACACACGTGAAGGTCCTTTTGAAGGTCAGAGAGGCCTGGGTTGTCTCTTTCAAAGTGAACAAGTTAACTGGATGCTGAAATGAGTGGAAGACTAAGATTTATGGTTTCCAGCTCCTGTTCTTCGCTACCCCAGCAGCTGAGTTAGGTTTTCTAGAGAAGTGTGGTCTCTAAACAGACACCATCTGATCAGGTCCTCTGCTAGCTTCAGCACGCATGGTACGTCTACTCTCCTCCATGCCAAAGGACCCTGCCTGGTGGTAATAATTTGTGGGTCACAGACCTGTTGGATGATGAGTTACAACTATTAAACACTAGCATAAGAGACCCCACGTCCATGTCCATAATGGGGGAAACACTCTTCCTGGAAGTAATCCTTCAGAAATGCAAATTCCTGCTAACCCACCTTGGGCAGCTTTTGTTCTATTCTAGGACTCCTTTTTTCGTCCTGGTATCCTCCTCCTGAAAAGTTCTCATTCCTCCAGAGGGTTTCACTTTAAGCTCATAGTTCCGTCTCTCTTGCAGCCTGCCAGTGTCAAAGCTGCTAAACTATTTTTAACTAGTTCTGTCCCCGCATCTGTAGCCTAGGATTTCAATGTACAGAATTCAGCATTTCAAACAAATTATTTTGACACACATGAAATGTTTAAGTGGAATGTTTCTTCCCAGAGTCTCCCGATATTCTCCCCATTTTTCCCATAGATCTCTGTTTCAGGTTTGACACAAATATTAGTTCAGTTCAGTTCAGTCACTCAGTCATATCTGACTCTTTGCAACCCCATGGACTGCAGCACGCCAGGCTTCCCTGTCCATCACCAACTCCCAGAGCTTGCTCAAACACTGAGTCAGTGATGCCATCCAACCATCTCATCCTCTGTCGTCCCCTTCTCCTCCTGCCCTCAATCTTTCCCAACATCAGGATCTTTTCCAATGAGTCAGTTCTTCACATCAGGTGGCCAAAGTATTAGTAGTAAGATACTAAAGAACAGGGGATGCATTATTAGTCAAAAGAAGAGCTCCTCCATCATTATTCTTGGCTAAGTGAATCCAGGAACATACTTATAAGCAACTATGTCCTATTAGTCTCTTCTGAGCTAATTTCATAGCAACCAAACATATATCACATCCATGTTTAAACTTAGCATTCCTATGATACTGATTCTGTGTTAAAATTCAGAAGCATCTTAGTTTTCTCATGGCTTTGCTTGTGCTTCAAGAACAAAATTCATAACTTTGAGGACTTTGATTCTTAGAGTTGACCATCTAAATCTGAAAATAGCAAGACCACTGGAGACATTTAGTATGACCTTCTTTCAAGTTTGAAGAAGCACTACTGGACAAGAAAAACTTCTGTGCTAGTCAAATATTGGCCACACTTCTATGCTACACAGATATCACTACATTTTTGTAGAGAACATATTTAGTAACCATATTGATGTTGGTATATTCTAATGTTTTAATGTGTGCATGCTCAGTCATGTCCAACTCTTTGGTGACCCCATGGACTATAGCCCACCAGGCTACTCTGTCCATGGAATTTCCCAGGCAAGAATACTGGAGCAGGATACCATTTCCTTCTCCAGGGGATCTTCCTGACCCAGGGATCAAAACCATGTCTCCCGAATCTCCTTCATTAGCAAGTAAAGTCTTTACCACTCAACCACCTGGGACACTCTAGTGCTTTCAGCATTATCCCAATGACAAAATTTATTCATTCTTTCCCCAACTTTCATCTTTTATCTTACCTTAGTCAATAAGCATATGGTTATACTTTCATCAAAAAAAGGCTTACAAGACTTTCCCTGACCTTGCACACACTTCTAACTGTCAAAATCCTTAACAAAATTATCATTATATTAGAGCAACTTAGTGGCCTTATGCCTCACCACCAATTCTATTTCTCTAAAAGTGCACTCAGTAACTGAGGATCCATTAGAAATGTGTCCTTCCTCTGCTTTCAGCTGATAAAATCAAGTAAAGCAACTTCGTTTTCTTCATGCAATCCAACTTCACTGAAAAGAGAAAACGGAAAAGGAAGTTTGTATGAAAAATATTCAGTGATACAGCATCACTTGTTTTTAAATATAATCTTTGAAAAAGCAATGGTAGATAAGCCAATTTGTCTATGGTTAAACCCACACACTCAGACACACACACACATACATGCAGTTTTATGTGGCAGTTCTATCAATGACTAATATAAGTGCTACCCAATTCCAATGCCTCAATTGAGGTTTTACTTTTTTTTTTTTTTTTACATTTTTCTCATCTCTGCAATATTTTATCTAAAGAAAAGAAAGAAAGAAAGTGAAGTCGCTCAGTCATGTCTGACTCTTTGCGACCTCATGGACTGTAGCCCACCAGGCTCCTTCATCCATGGAATTTTCTAGGCAAGAGTACTGGAGTGGGTTGCCATTTCCTTCCCTAGGGGATCTTCCCGACCCAGGGATCGAACCTGGGTCTCCCAGATTGTGGGCAGATGCTTTACCATCTGAGCCACCAGGGAATCCCTAATTTTATCTAAAGCCTGTTGATATTTTATTTTTTTCCACCCATTAAACTTCTTTGTATTAACAAGAAAAGAAGGGAAAGGTCTATGACATATCATCTTTTCTTACACAAGTCTTCATAATCGGTAAAATATTTTCTAGTTCCATAGAAATCTATCTTGCTATAGGTTCCAATCAGGAGACTCAAAACTCTTCCAACTCATTCAACTTGTTGGCAATCTTCTTTCTTAATGGAGATGTCTAAAGGTTTTCATATAACCCAAATGATGTCAGAACAGACTTATTACTAAATTTCTGTTGGGGAAATAAATATTCTTTGTGGTGCAGCTGTGCTGTGTTTAGTTGCTCAGTCATGTCTGACTCTTTGCGACCTCATGGACTGCAGTCCACCAGGCTCCTCTGACCATGGGGATTCTCCAGGCAAAAATACTGGAGTGGGTTGCCATGCCCTCCTCCAGGGGATTTTCCCAACCCAGGGATCAAACCTGGGTCTCCCGCATTGCAGGTGGATTCTTTTTGGACTGAGCCATCAAGGAAGCCAACTCTTCATGGTAATCCTACTTTAATATTTTTCATAGGTCCTGTGTATACAGTTCCAAGTGCCCAAACTTGGCTTATAATAATATTTCAAAATAGTCACCACTAAATATATTTTATTTGTGTATGTTCAATACAAGTAGTGTTTTGAAGTCACCTGAAAAGACTTATTTTGTTGTTTACGGATTCAAAAGAATGAACATTCAGCTGAAAAGATAAAGCAGTCACTAAGTGATCAGATGCTCTTTAATGTGTCACTTAATTTTTATTCCTTAATCAAAAAGAAATCTCTTCTGTGAGGTTACATTGCCAAAAAAGTGATGTAGCAACTTATTACTTTCACAGTATTATTTATTGTGAGACTTGGTTTTCTACATGTTTAAATATCTATGCTGAATAGTTTCAAAGATTTGATATAAAAATAATGCAAGTTATGGGGCTATTATTTTTTGAGAAAATAATTAGAAATCTGTGAAATTTTCATAAGTTACTTTTTATACTGTTTATATTCATCTCATAATAATTTTTATTGTTTAATTGAAATCAGTTGATTTACAATACTATATTAGTTTCAGCTGTCTTACATAGTGATTTAATATTTTAGTGATTATTCTCCAGTTATTACAAATAATGGATATATTTCCCTGTGCTGTACAATATATCCTTATAGCTTATTAATTCTATATGTAGTTGTATGTCTTACTTTCCTAGCCCTCTCTTGCCCCTCTTCCCTCCCTCTCCCTACTGGTAACCACTAATTTTTTCTCAGTATCTATAGGTCTGTTTCTGTTTTATAATATACATTCCCTTTTTTTATTTTTTTGATTTTGTATAGAATGATAACATAGACTACTTGTCTTTCTGTATGACTTACTTCACTAAGCATAGTACTTTAAGTTCATCCATGTTATTGCAACTGGTCCCAGGCTTTTTGTTTCCTAGGAGTACTTTTATTACAAATTCAATTTTACTACTAGCAATCAGTCTGTTCAAATTGCCTGTTTCTTCTTGATTCAGTCTTGGTAAGTTGTATCTTTCTATAAATTTGTCCATTTCTTCTAGGTGGTTCAGTCTGTAGGCATATAACTGTTGGTAGTATTTTCTTATGATTATTTGTATCTCTGTGGTATCAGTTGTTATTTCTCCTGTTTTATTTATTATTCTGTTTAATTGGATCCTTTCCCTTTTATTTTTGATAAGCCTGACTAAAGGTTTATGAATTTTGTTTATCTTTTTCAAAAACCAGGTATTAGTTTCATTGATCTTTATTCTATTGTTTTGGGTGAGGGATCGTCGATTTTGTGTATTTCCTCTGTGATTTCTATTGTTCCCTTTCTTCTGTTGGCTTTGGACTCTGTTTATTCTTGTTTTTCTAATTCCCTTAGATGGTAGGTTGAATTGTTTATTTGAGATTTTTCTCATTTCTCAAGGTAGGACTGTATCACTAAAAACTTCCCTTTCTGATTCACTTTTGCTGTATCCCATAGATTTTAGACAGTTATGTTTCCATTTTCATTTATTTCATTTACTTATGATTTCCTCTTTGATTTCTCATTGATCCATGGTTTGTTTTTAATAGCACATTGTTTAGTAATGACACGTTTGTGCTTTCCAAAATTTTATTTTGTTTGAACTGAAATTACTAGACTTATTAGAAGACTAATCCTAGGTCTGCGTGATATCTGAACAGAGAAATTAGGTATTGAGGAACATATATGTGTCTTTAAAACAGGTAGAGAAATTCTATTTTCCCTTTAGTAGTCATTTGCTTACAGACTCAAAAAAAGAGCATTTAATAACTATCAGAATTAGAGAAATACATAAAGAAAAATATAGTGTATAAGAGAAAAATAACAAAATTCTTTAAACAAATTTCACTTAATTCCTTTTCTTTGTATGTAGGATTCTAATGGTATTTCATCAATGGCCCTGCATATTTTGTTAGAATAAAACCTTATTTTTTCCCCCACTGACCTTTTAAAACATTTAGAACAAGTTTTCCAACATTTCATTTTATATTGGTTATATTATTTATTCCTATAATTAATTTATCTAAGAGATGTCCTTATACACTCACAGTTTTATGAAAATAACAACTATCATGTAGAAATTTTTCACATTTTATCACAACCTAAATATGTTTATCTTCAAAATTTGAAAAAGATTCTAATCATCATTGATTTATGAGAACATTTTAAAGAAGCCTCTATTTTACCAATGCAAAATTATTTGGGCATTTTAAATTAATTCAAATTTAAATTTATTGGATAAAATTTTCCAATTAGGAGTCATAATTGATTAAAAATATATACCATTTTCTATCATTTTTCCTAGTTCTCATCTTTCCAAAATTCATAAAAATCTAAAGAAAAATAAATTTGAGCCCAAGGTGTGTTATAATAGTGTCATAGTTAGAAACTAGCATTTTCTTTCAAACATTGTATATAAATGGTTCATGGTATTTCACTGAACAAACCATATGTTCAGCAGTTCCAATAGGTATATTTGTTATTTGTTTCTCATTCAAGATATGTATCTCCATTGCCCAACAGACAAATCCAGAGATTAAAATTTTAGTCTCTGCTTGAAACCAAAGCTCTTGCAATATACTCTTGAAGGCTCCAAGTCCCTTGAGTCCTCTTTTCCCTTCAGTGCAATTCAATAAATTCAATTCCACAGGCATTAATTGGGCTTCTGCTCTGTGTAAAGCACTCAGTGTGAAGCACAGCCAGGAATCAGCTTCAGTCCTTCTCCTCCAGTATTTCAGCTCACGAGAGGTGTGCTCCCCTTTTTTTCCCCTGGAGAACCAAAGCTGCCAGTGGTATCACTGGGAACAGAATGATAACATCTGGATGTCGCTAGCTTTTCTTATTCTCTTTCAAGTGGCAAATCACCTCCCTGAGTGCGCATCTCTTTCTGCCTGAGTTTTTGTGCACCTGCTCATATATACACATACATGGTTGTTTCGTCAGATACTCCAAGACAAGTGGGCTTTTAGAAAATGGTCTTTCAAATAGTTCTTTTCTTTTAGTTCACCAGATATTTTTCATTTCTCTGGTCGTGAAGATTCATTCGAAGCACTCTCCTCACAGGTTGGGATTAATACATACAAACTACTATATATAAAATAGATAACCAAAAAAGACCTACTGTATAGCACAGGGAACTCTACTCAATCTTTTGTAATAATCTACAAGGGAAAAGAACTCCAAAGCAAATATATGCATAACTGAATCACCATTCTGTATACCTGAAACTAACACAATCTTGTAAATCAGCTATGCTTCAATAAGAAAAAAAAAATTAAACAAAACACTTTCCTAATATATCAGCACAATGAAAAGTAACTTTCAATAATTTGGAAAAACAACCCACAAACACTCTATATACGATGACTAGTTGGACTAAAGAAGAAAAAAAGAGTAAAAATTACAAGTATCAGATGCCCTCAATGCAATACTAGGGTTGACATTCTTACAGCCTGAAAATTAAGATGTTTTCTATATATTATTATTGCTCAGTAGCATAGTAGAAAACCGATTTGAGTTAAGCTTGCCATGACTATATCACTTTTGCCCATGTTTTTATTTAGGGGCTTCCAGGTGGCTCAGTGGTAAAGAATCTGCCAGCCAATTCGAGAGATATAGGAGACGTGGGTTGGATCCCTGGATCAGAAAGATCCCTTCAGGGAAGAAATGGCAACCCACTCCAGTATTCTTGCCTGGAAAATTCCATGGATAGAGGAGCCTGGTGGGCTACAGTCCATAGGGTCACAAAGAGTCAGACATGACTAAGCATGCACACATGGCATGGCATTATTTAGGGTATATAAAATGCACAGGGCCAATTGAATTTTTTTTTTTCAATTGAATTTTTTATATTCCACTTTGTTGAGTGCAACTCAGAATATTCACTTGAAATGTAAATAGGTTTTGATTCTGATAATATTCCAAAATGGTGGACAGGTAGCTCATGACCAAGGCATTGCCTTTTGAGCACGGACACTGTTCAGGGAGGGAGGCTTTGCCAGGAGAAAGTAAAAGTGAAGTCGCTCAGTCGTGCCCGACTCTTCGGACTCTTCACGGCCCCATGGACTGTAGCCTACCAGGCTCCTCCCTCCATGGGATTCTCCAGGCAAGAGTACTGGAGTGGGTTGCCATTTCCTTCTCCAGAGGATCTTCCTGACCCAGGGATCAAACCCAGGTCTCCCGCATTCCAGGCAGACGCTTTAACCTCTGAGCCACCAGGGAAGCTCAAGAGAACTGCCCTTGAGTTCTGAGTACTCTCATCTGAGTACAGAGAGGACTGGGGACGCTGAGTTGAAGCATACATACCTTCCCAACCATGACAAGGAGAGGAAGCTATTTGACACTCAGCTTCCCTTCAAATCACAGCCCTTCTTTAATCAAGAAACTTGTACTGTTGTGACAGGTCACCATATATCCACCCTCTGTGCCAAAAATATGTAAAACTCCTTGTAACAATAACTCAAAATTGTGAGACGGGACAGAATGCCTGGGCTGCAGTGACCTGGTGAGCTTATTCATTAAGTGACCCCCATCTGCCATGGGCACCATCCTACTAAGAATCTGGGAACAAATTTTAGAATTCCTTTGCTGCCAAGAAAATAAAATGGGAAAAAAAAAAAACCCCACCTCTTCAGCTTTTCCCCTGGGACCACCCAGAATATGATCTACTTTTGAGGCGAAATATTTGATTTCCTAAGTGAAAGGAAGAGGAATCAGTGTTAGCCAAAACAGTTCTTTAGATGAGCCGCCCATGCTGTCTATGAGAATTATTTTCGAGATTCCCCATGAAATTCACCCATTAGGTGGTGAGAGCCTACAGCTTTATGGTCTGTCTCCCACGGTATGTGCACTATACGGTTTGCAGATAGTTAGCAAAAATACTCACAGCTGAATGCTCCTCACACACCCCTCACGTCAGCACACACATTTGCACTCTCTTTCCAGCTGCCCGCTATATTTAAAATCAAGGAATTTTACCACAATGTTTTCCCACTTTGGGATCTTGTTTAGTGTAAAGTCATGAATTAAAATATAAAACACCACCAAAAATACTGGTTATGTCAGAGCCATCCAATTATTACTATGATGTGAATTTTTGTGTGTTTCCACCAATTTTTCACATCTTTCACGCCCCCAAAACAAACTGCAAGGGGATCATTATAGCATTTCTTTTTTTCCTCCTTGAGCTAATGGGAATTCTCACTCACAGGAGTTAGAGAATATGTAACAAAGAAGCACACCACAGGACTGGATAGTTTTCATCAAATGTGAGCCATATGATGCCAGACAGAAACGTATGGCTTGGCATAAAAATCTGCAAGTCCATATGTTCTAGATAAAGAGGTAAATGCATGTATGTGCCTATGTGAGTGAGTGTGTGTGTGTGTACACATACGCACACAATGCACACATATATATTTAATTTGAATATGCTGTCATTTCTTAAAGTCCCAAATGTTTCACTTCTTCCTTCATTTTTGACAGCTTAGATCTGCTTGATGTTTAGGGACTAATGTAGATTTTCATGACCACATGCATCAAGTCACTCTCCACTGTGAAACAGAAGTGGTCCCTGTGAGTCATAACTAAAAAGTGAATGGACTTTAAAAAGCAGCTGTAGCCAAAAATTTTAAAAAAAAATTAAAAAGGAAAGAAGAGGCGGGGGAGGACAGGAAAAAAAAAGAAAAAAGAAAATAGTGATTATTAACTATTAAAAAATGATCCTCAAATGTAGCCATCCTCAGTTTCTGTCAATATCATTGGCTTCCAGCACCCTTGCTGTATTATTCAGGTACACTTGCATTTAGGGACTTAAAGCATGTGCTCCAAGAGGACAGAGGAGTCTTCACATGATATGGTGTGATGGAATGAAGATTAATTAAAAGTCATCATTCATATAGACTATTTAAGAGCATTTTGTTTTACAATAGGTATTGATCTTAGCCTCACCTGCATGAATGTAACTTCTCAATTTGAAATTCTTGGAAAAGTTCTATGTCTTTTCAGTTTGGTTGCTTTATCCCGTTAGTGGTCTCTTACTGAGAACAAGCAGAGCACCTAAAACACTATTGATCTGAAAATGCATAACCTCAGAGAACAAGGGGCCTTCCTCGCCTGTGAGGATGTGGACACAGTCCTTGGCCTGATGGCCACACTATAGGTTTTCTTCCTTTTGCACCTGCCACTCTTTCTTCCCTTGCTAAAGACTCATGCCCACCCCCCAACCTCTGTTTTTTTTTCATTCTATACTCAAGTCCTTGATGATTTCATCCAATTCCTTGATCTTAAATGCCGTGTCTATAAGATGTGCATGTTAAGTTGCTTCAGTTATGTCCAACTCTTTGTGACCCCAAAGACTGTAGCCACCCCCCAGGCTCCTCTGTCCACTGGCAAGAATACTAGAGTGGGTTGCCATTTCCCCCTCCAGGGGATCTTCCTGACCCAGGGATTGAATGCGTGTCTCCTGTGGCTCCTGCACTGCAGGTGGATTCTTTACCATTGAGCCATAAGGATTTTCAAATTGTCATCTCCAGTCACAATCAATGCTTTGAACACGAGACTTACATGTGCTGCTGTGCACTGCGCTCAGTCTATCTGACTCTTTGCAACCCCATGGACTATAGCCTGCCAGGCACATTTATCCACGGAATTCTCCAGGCAAGAACACTGGAATGGGTTGCCATTTCCTCCTCCAGGGGCTAGACTTACACATAACTGTCTATTCAACATGTCCTCACAGTGCTTTTTGAGCATCTGAAACTTCCCATGTCTAGAACTGAATTCTTGCTATCCATTCCCACCCTCCCTCCAAGCTCTTGACACTCATCCAGTGTTCTAAATCTCAGTCTTGCCACTATCCAGCCAGCTTCTTTGGTCAAAACCTGAGAGTCATCGTTTGCTCTTCTCATTTGCATACACCCCACACCCACCAGCAAAGCCTGCTGCTCTAGTAACGTGACCTTCTCACCCCGTCCACTGCCACCAACTCTAGTCCCTCACATGGTCAATGGCAACACCCTTCTGATGAGTCTCCTGCTTGCCTGGCCTCTGTTCCACAGACCAGCCTTTCAGGACAAAGGAGATCATGTCAATTATGTGATTAAAAGATTCTAGGATTTTCTGATTACATCGAAGACCTAAGTGCTCACAGATGGCCTCCAAGGCCCAGCACGGTGTGACCTCCCCCTGGTAAACTCTCCCCCTTTCCATCTCCCCTCACTGGTGGTGGTGGTGGTGGTGGTGGTTTCGTCACTAAGTTCTTGCGACCCCATGGACTGTAGGCTGCCAGGCTCCTCTATCCATGGGATTCTCCAGGCAAAAATACTGGAGTGGGTTGCCATCCCTCACTGGAATCCTTGGCCACTTGTCAGAGCACTGGGCAAGCTCCCCTGCAGGGCCCACCCATGCTGCCAGCAATTCTCTCCCATCATGAGCTTTCTTAGTTCTCTCTCCCACTTCCTTCAAGCTCCTCCTTGAATACCATTTCTTTACTCTACCATATATAAAGTAGCACATGCCTCCAGTTTTTCTTGAGCCCTTTGCCTAGTCTTGTCACATATATCATCCCTGAAATAACATTGTACATTTATTTTTTTAGTATTTATTTGTTTCCTCCACCAGTATGTAAACTCCATTAGAGCAAAGAACTAGGTTTGCTTTGTTTGCATTATAAATACCAAATATTGAGAATAGTGCCAGGAACAGAGTTAGGTGTCTAATAAATATGTATTAAGTAAATGACTTGCAGTTTTCATTCATACCTTCCACCCAGCTGGGCAAATCCAACCCGAGCCACTAAGGCCATCGTATGTGAGAGCTCAATTCAAAAGAATTTCTTAACTTTAAACATGGGAAGGATAGTAATAATATTTATCATTTACTATGGGCTCACTATGTAGCAGATAATGTGCTAAGTATTTATTATTTATTTACTTTTCTTAATCCTCATAAGAAAACTATCTGGGATTACTTCCACTTTTGAGATAAGAGATCAAAAGTATGGGCTTCACAGTTAATAAGTGACAAAGCAGGGATCAAATCTCAAGGCTTCCCAAGGCTGCACAGACGATGTGCTCTTAAGTTTCATACTTCCCCTCGAAGTCTAAACTCAAATGTCTGCAAAGGCCAATCCATATTGGGAATCAGGGTTACAGGTTGGAAACCATTCAATGTCCTCCTTGCTTGCTTTTGTCAACTCACTTTTGATAGAGATCTGGGTACAGTAAATAGTCTGCCATTTAAAAAAAAAAAAAAAGGCAGTCAAGGGACTTCCCTGGCGGTCCAGTGGTTGATTCCACTGCAGAAGGCATGAGTTCAATCCCTGGTCGGGGACTAAGATCCCACATGACATGTGATACAGCCAAAAAACTAAAAAAAAAAAAAAAAAAAACAACTAAAAAAAAAAGCCTCAGTCGTGAATTCCTGATGATGCTTCAAAGAAGAAGTACATCAGAGAGCAGGAGGACAGCTCCCATTGGTGCACCTGTGCACATCCTAAATGAGAAGCCACTCTTGACCCCAGCCAACTGTTGCCATGAAGGAGTATGAATCCAGAGTCATCAGATCTTCTAGTTCATCTAAAGAAACTAGAAATTCCAAGTTTTAAGTGAAATTTCCCAAAGTTTTAAATGTTAGGTAAACACTGTCATCCCCCTTCTCCTCCTGCCCTCAGTCTTTTCCAGCATCAGGGCTTGGCAGAGGATGAGGTGGTTGGATGGCATCACCAACTCAATGGACATGAGTTTGAGCAAACTCCAGGAGGCAGTGAGGGCAGGGAAGCCTGGCGTGCTGCAGTCCATGGGGTCGCAAGGAGTCAGACAAAACTTAGCAGCTGAACAACAAGCATTGTCAAGCACTAGGAACCACACAAAACGTGTCTTTAAGAGATGTTCGGATCACAGCCATCCTTGTAAATCCTGACCAAAGTTCTATGCCAGGTGTCATAGTTGAGGGGTGAAAGGTGGGTCAGGGAAGAGGAGAGGGGATGAAGGAAGATACAGCTCAGAGATACATCCTAAAAGGAAGGAAAACCTCACACGAGGCAATGCCATTGCCATATGAGATAATTAACCCCATAAGCTTTCAGAAAAAGGGGAATTACTCCCATCTGGGGCAGTCACAGAAGGAATCACAGAAAAGTGGAATTTGAGCAGACTCTGAAAGCTGCTTTGTGTAAAGAGATACTTCCTACACCAGAGTGGAAAGGTACTTGCATCACTGTTGTGAAGTACAGATAAATAATGAATTCCATGTAATGCTCTGGAAAGCAAGAGGCATGCTACACATTTAAATATTTTTCTTCACTACTATTAGAACTGACATCGTATGAAACAATTTATATAAAATCAAATTCTTGCCCAGAATGTTTCTGTGATCATCTTATAATGGTAACATGTATTTTCAGGTTCTTAATTTTAACTGTATTTTAAGACTGGGGCATTAAGCCACACAAGTTCTCTTTTTAAATAAAATTGTCATGTGTTTATATTTTATACCTGGGGTGAAAGAGACGACATTTGCCTTATTCCTTTCTTCCTTGATTTATTTACAGGTTTTTTTGTATTTAAAAATAATATCAGTTGATTCTCATTTTGTTGGTGACACGGAGGCAGCTTTGAAAATTCAATGTGTCCATATTTTTGAAAGTTACTTTCAGGGATTAAGAACTGATTTGAAATGTTCAGGAATGATAGTTTTGCCCTGGTTTTTAGCAACTTTCCTATCTTCAGTCTGATTGCTGAAGGTTTGGGGGTTTGTGGCTTTTAAAGTGATATGAGAACACATATTTCTGCCTGTGAACAGATCTATTCACCCCATAGCCCAACTATACTATGCTCATGCAATTATAAATTAAATAATAATTTAATTTTAAAATATTTAAACTTAATATTTACATTCCATATTGGGCAATATATTTTGAAGACAGCCATTTTCTGATGGATGTTTTTAATTTTAAGGCCTCTGATATAAGGAATAATAAAAATGACATTTTAGACTATTCTGAATTTAGGAGCATAAATAGGAAATCTCAGAACCTCGTTTTCAAGAGTAGATGCTAACAGGCTAAACAAAATTAAACCTGTCATTATGCAAAAATGTTTTGCATCCTGCACATGATGTTTTAATATGCATTTTATGGGGTTTGCGGAGAGTTTAATTTTCAGGTTAGAATAAAAGAGTGTTACACCGTATAGGTGATAAATTAGGTTATTCCAGTTATGTGTATGACCCTTAAAAGGTGAACAAACTAAGTATACCTCAAAGATAGAGCAATTAACCTTAAAGTGGATCACAGCATTGATACGTGGGGAAGGTTCAAGCAAGGTGTAGAGGTTTGTATTAATACTCCCACTGTTGGTTAGTACTACTACTATTAGAATATTTGAACATAATGCGTACGGGCTTGCTCAATAGAGTATGTGGAAAAATTTTATCTCAGTAATTTTTCAACTCAGTTTCTGCCTTTCCTTTCTGAATTTGTTTGCTACTATCTTACTACTAATACCTAGAAGACTTGATTTCAACTGCCTCCACAAGCTTTCAACTGGTCGTTTCCTATATACACCTTATTAACGCCCACTTAAGGATCTTTGCTCCTATTACTGAGATTATGAATAATGGGGTGAGTCAGATATGAGTTTAAATTCCATTTCTGCTATATATAAATTGTATCTTTGTGCAAATGATTTAATCTCTGAGTTTCAGTACCATTATTTGTAATACCATATATTATATATAGTGTGTGTGTATATATATATATATAGTTACTGCAGGAACTGAATGAGGTAGGTATTAATAACATCATAACAGCAAACGCATAATTCATATCATAGTTCATTAAGGTTGATACCTTCTTTAATGATGCAACTCAAAGCTTAACTTCTCAAAAATCTGCTGGTGAGTCTGCTTGACCACAGGACATAGACTGCTACAGACAAGACATCACACTGCACTGGGTCAATCAGACACACAGTCAGCGGTCAGTCCATCTAGGTCAGCCTGGAAAAATCACTGAAATGCCCTGGGTCTAGCCACAGTAACAGACAACTCCGGGGGCAGACGCGGAGGCCTCCTTCAGGTCCCAGAGTCCTCTGACTCTGTTCCAGTTACTCTGCATTTCATGAATATGTCAGCCCAGCTGGAGAGAATATTCCCATAATACACTCCAACACCTAGTAGTGATTTTCAGATTTTAAAAAGTAACAAAATGCAGTGAACAATGAGAGGCCTGCTAAACCTTTTTGTGGCTGAAAACTAGGCATGTGAGAACAAAGAGGGGGAAAAGTAGGTGCTCAGTAAAAAGGAGTTGTAAAAATACTCCCCCCACTTACAGTTAATGGCATTAACCTGGCCAATGCCACATTCCTGAAAGCAGCATATCTCCTAAACTCAATTTATTTGAGTCTACTACTGAATTTTTATATCCTTTGTGTGATAAAACAGTATTTTATATCAATAAGACCACTGGAATTTTATTATTTTTTATAGTTTATTTTTAGATAATAGGCATTTGTTTCTTTAACAATCATATACAAAAGAAAATAAAAAAGTTCCAATATTATACTGTTCATGTAACATTGACTTATTTTACAAAGAAAATAAAACATGGACAGGAGTAGAGAAGTATAACACATAGTGATGACACCGTCCTCAATTATTTTACCCAAAATTGATCATTCTATCAGCTTTTTTGTTTCAGTCCAAAATGCTGATGCGTATACCAGCTACATGTATATGTTTTCTTTTTTAATTTACACCATGTAAATGTACTGCATAAGGATTCTTTCCGTTTTTACTCTTAATGCTACTTCTTGGATATATTTATTTCTTTATGAGTCATGCAAAACTATGTGACTTTTTAAGTGACTCTATATTATTCCATTATATGGATATGTCATAATTTACATTTCAACATGCTGTTAATAGACTCCTTTCATTTTTTCTCAGTTGTTTGCTACTAAGAACAACGCTGCAGTGAACTTGACTTTATAAATATTTCTATCCGTACCAACTTCTTTGAGTATACCCTTAGCTCTGTGATTGAGATCAAAATGTACATGAGTTCATTCGTAACTTGTTTTAAAAGATTCCTTATAATCATTTTTCATCTTTCATCTTTCTCTAACCCTCCCAAAATCACTGCCCATTTTACAGATGAGAAAAAATGGGGAATTCATTCAGAACACTTGATTCATAAGTGTAGAGGCAAAATTGGAATGTATACCTCCTTGCATTCTTCATCTCTTTCTGTCACCTCAAGCTGAATTTTCTATGAATTTCAAAGAAAAGGACATTTGGACAATTGAGTATCTTCAGCAAATGGATTAAGGTGGTGGTTGATAAACCTTTGAAGAACTACATAGAAAGAGATGCAAAGAAAGACATGCTGGGGTTTCCCACACACACACAAACTGAGCTCTTTGGAGTTACAATAAAGACAAGCTTTTCTCTTTCCTTGTTTACCAGGTTCTCTAAAAGAGAATAAAGAGAAAGATATTCCTGTTGATGAAAATGATGACAGATAAAATGTGTTTGAAAGCTATAAAAGCTTCTTACATCTGGAGCAGCTGGCAGCCTAGGATTGGACTCTGAGGGGAGCTCATAGATATCTAATTTGAGCAATGGTTAAAAGTAAACTTGGGAACAGCTGATTCAGTGCAGTTATCTCTGGCTCTGGGAAGTTTTTGTGATGTTCAGAGGCTCGCACATAAAAATCCACATGACACATATTTGCTGAGTCTAATACCTATATGAAAATGAACATGGGTGATTTATAGGAGTATATTAGACACAGCTGTTCTTGTATAAACCAGGATATAGCATGCTATAACAGGTAATGAGCCACTAAAAGGGGGAGAATAAACTGGCTAATGGTTCAACAATTATATATATTAAAATGCACACATGCCAGTGGCATAGAAATCAATCAGATTAGATAGGCTGATAGTCACTTAGCAAATATCAATGTTTATGATCCACCAAGAATAAGACATTTTGCTAAAACCCCAAAAGGATAGAGTCATTGTACCTCAGTTTTGGGGATCACACACCAAAGATACTGTCTCCCAAATGAAACAACTTAGTACTGTAAAGAGACAGAATAGATGGAGGGGGCATTTCTGTATCAAGGCCATCTAGTTACAAAGTTATCTTTTTTTTCACCTACGCTATACAGTAGGTTCTTACTAATTATCTATTTTATGCATAGTGGTGTATGTATGTCAGTCCCAATCTCCCAATTTATCCCCCCTTCCCCTCTCTAGTCATACATCATCTTGTCTCCACCTAGTTATAACTCATGCCTCTCTAACCCTCCTGCCTCTGGATTTTAGCATATTCTGTTCCCTTTCAATGATTCTCACTACCTCTTCCACTGAGAATGCCTGACTCTCACTCTCTTTCAAATCTCATCTTACACATCACTTTCTTAGAAGAGATTCTTCTCTAAGATTCTAGACAACATTCATTGCCTTAGTTATAGTTCAGGGCAAACTATCTTTTCCAACATCAAATGTCAACTGTAATTCTATAGAGAGAGAATTACAAGCAGTATTAAGCAAGTAGTTATATCAGTTCAGTTCAGTCACTCAGTCGTGTCTGACTCTTTGCGACCCCATGGACTGCAGCACGCCAGGCCTCCCTGTCCATCATCAATTCCCGGAGTTTACTCAAACTCATATCCATTGAGTCAGTGATGCCATCCAACCATCTCATCCTCTGTCATCCCCTTCTCCTCCTGCCTTCAATCTTTCCCAACATCACCGTCTTTTCAAATGAGTCAGTTCTTCACATCAGGTGGCCAAAGTATTGGAGTTTCAACTTCAGCATCAGTCCTTCCAATGAATGTTCAGGATTCATTTCCTTTAGGATGGACTGGTTGGATCTCGTTGCAGTCCAAGGGACTCTCAAGGGTCTTCTCCAACACCACAGTTCAAAAGCATCAATTCTTCAGCATTCAGCTTTCTTTATAGTCACATCCATACATGACTACTGGAAAAACCATAGCCTTGACTAGACGGACCTTTGTTGGCAAAGTAATGGCTCTGCTTTTTAATATGCTGTCTAGGTTGATCATAACTTTTCTTCCAAGGAGCAAGCATCTTTTAATTTCATCCAGTCAGCATCTGCAATGAGTTTGGAGCCCAAGAAAATAAAGTCTGTCACTGTTTCCACTGTTTCCCCATCTATTTCCCATGAAGTGATGGGACCAGATGCCATGATCTTAGTTTTCTGAATGTTGAGTTTTAAGCCAAAATTTTCACTCTCCTCTTTCACTTTCATCAAGAGGCTCTTTAGTTGTTCATCAGTTATATCAGTTATATCACTTCTTTAATGCCTGTATCCAAAATTAAATTATAAATGCTGTGAAAGCAGGAACCATGTAAAACCTGCATATCTAACACACACCAAAAAAGTGATACATTAAATGGTTCATGGCTATGAATTATTAGAGATGATTTATTTGATGTAAAAGACTAGAAATGAAAAGACAAGGACATTTTTTAAATATCTAGGAAAAGGGTTACTAGAGATGTGATGCTAATAGAAAATGAGAGATATGGTTAAGAGATATTTGAAGAGTAGAAGCAACAGGTCTGGAGATTTATTGGATGAGTTATATCTACGTAATTTGAGAGTCTTCATAAAATATATTTAACGGTTCGATTATTTCCCCTGATTTTGAAGCAGTCTTTTCTCAAGCCTTCTACAATATCTTTCAATATTGCAGTCACTTTTTTCCTACATATTCTTTGGAGGACATTCTACAAATATTTATTGAGCACCTACTATATACCAGGCACTCTTCTGGGTACTTGATGAGCATGTGGGGAAGCAAAGATTCCCTACATTCATAGAGCCTACATTATTTTCCAGAAAATGATAAGTAAACAGTATATACCGGTATGTTATATCGTATATTTGAAGCTGATACGTATGGGAAATGGAAAAGTAGATCAGGGTAAGAGGACATCAATAGAAATGGCCCAACTGGTACTAGACCAGTTATCTGTAGCATGTAATAATTTTTAAAACGTTTTCTTTTTTTTACTTTTAATGAAACCCAGAAGCTTTCCGTGAATTATAATTGTTCTTCTTCTTCTTTTTTTTTTTTTTTATCTATATCCTGGAGCTAAAATCTTCAGTTAGGGAGAAAGCCCTAACTTTCAAATTCCCATAGCATTCCTGTGGCAATAGGAAGATAGCCTCTTTGTCAGTGCTGGGGGTTGGGAGGGAGGGCTTTGGAGATGAGGAATCTGGCACCAACACCTCTGCCTGCCCCTCCCCTGCCCTTAGGAAAGGAAGAGCCCCCAGCAAGTCCCTACTTTTAACATCTTTTCTCACACTTCTGAAAGACTCCTTTATTTTGCCATCCTGAAAATACTAAATATTTTCCTAGGCTTCTATTTATTGCATCCCTCAGTTCCTTCTCTCTAAAATCTAGTATGGCTTTATTTACTCACGGACAATGTATTTCATTTGTGGATTAAATTTTTTTCCAAATAACTAGCTTGTTAACGTTTAATTTTTCATTCATGAATTATAATTTTTTCATGGCTTTCTGAATAACATTAATAAAATTTGCATATTCATCATAACAGTAAATAACACAATATAAGATGATAAATATTTAATAACCTTTCTTCAACTTTTAGAGAACAGTTGGGACAATTCAAACTGTTGAGCACTGTTTACTTAGAAACTGATTTTCTTGAAACAGAAGGTAAACATATTTTAATTTTTTTCATAAGTTAAACAGTAATAAAAGAATAAATTAACCCCTTCATTAAGGTAGTCCACCAAAAGACTATTTTTTCAGCTGAAAAAAGCAATTTGTTAAGTAGATTCCAATTATTTAAATCAATTAAAGCTTAACCACAACAAATGCAAAAGTGAAACATCTAATTATTTAGAAAGATTAATTATTAATATTAATTATTAAACAGGCATATTCCCATTATTCCTATTCATGGAGTGATTTTTTTTTCATGCTAAAATAAATGTGCTGTTTATTTTGGTTTTGTGCAGATATGATTTTAATGTATCTTTATGCCTTCAGTTAATAAATCTATCAGTTGCATAAAATTTGAGACTTCTGGCTTCTTTTTAAAAAATAAAGAAGGAAAAGGAACCTCAATATTCCTTATTTCTTTCTATTTGTATTACTTGTTACTATAATCCTATCACCCCTCTGTCCTGAGGGCGTGTAAATTGATAACTCCAATCCACTGATCAAAAAAAAAGGAGTATAAGTGGTCCCTACTTTCTCAAAAAGCTTGTAACATAGTAAGAAAAAAATTTATAAACTTTCAAAAATAATTAAATGCAATAAGACAATTTTCATAGGATTAGAAACTTTCTACTGCTTATATCAAAGTTTCAGATGAGACACCTCCCATCCAAAAACGTTTCAAAAATAAATAAACCAAAAAAATAAAAACTGAAATCAATGATATAGGTGCCCAACCACCTCCAGGGTATAAAAGGGAAATTGAAGATTGATCAGATTAGAGAAGGTAGGTTTCTTTTGGGAACTTGATGACCGTGGTACTATAACACTGGGGAGGAGTGTATTTTCCATAAACATTATGCAGTTGAGGAGAACTTCAAGACAGCCACCTAAAACTTTAGCATGTCTCTCCTGGTGGTTGAATAATCCAGAAAACGCTGTCTGACTTTTCTGAGAAGTCCAAAACCAAAGAGCAGTGAGAGTGTCCAACCAGTAGGCCAACCCAAGGAGAAAATAGCTGAATTGGGAATGCGCTGCCTACCCATCAGAGAAGACCTTCCCAGCCAGCTAGGAGCTGGGGAGACAGATGCTGAGCAAAGAGCCCCATTATACTTCTTCACCACCTTAGCTTTTCTGGTTTAAAATAGTCCCGTGTGTGTGTGTGTGTGTGTGTACACAGGTACACACACCAGTGTGTTGGAAAGAATAAGTTAGATGTGAAGTTTTGGTTTTACACTGAATTCACCTTTTAAAGCCACACCTAATTTTTTTAACCTGAGAGTCATTATAGAAGATGACTTGAGATCCTACCCCGCAGCCTAGAAGCACAGTTTATTGAAAGTAGGTTGAAAGACGGCGGGAGAGGGATATAATAAACCTGTTTTCTTTAGGGGTCCTTCCCGATGAAGTTACATAGCATCCAATTTGGCGCAAGGAACCACCACAGCTGCTCATCCTGAGCATAGAAAATCAATTCAAAGCAAAGAAATCAGTGTGCCTTGCAGAAGGACAACAAAATTTTCATGAAAGAGGTGAAAGGGTTGGAAAAGAGTTGGGCACTGATTATATATAGAGTTTGAGTTTGGACATTATGAAGGCTCTGGCCACATCAAATGGTGGCCGCGTGGCCTAAAGATGTCAATGGATCACTCTGCCTAATTAATGATAAGCTTGTTGTTGCTTAGTAGCTAAGGTGTGTCTGACTCTTTTGTGACCCCATGGACTATAGCCCATAAGGTTCCTCTGTCCTTGGGATACTCCAGACAAGAATACTGAAGTGGGTTGCCATTCCATTCTCCAAGGGATCTTCCCAACTCAGGGATCCAACCTGAGTCTCCTGCATTGGCAGGCATAATTTTTACCACTGAGCCAGCAGGGAAGCCCAATGATAAGCTGGAGATGATAATTAGGAGCCTCTACAATCCCTCTACCTTACAATATACTTATATCAAGTAAGTCAAGATGTGAACAAACAGGTGAAGGTACCATTTCAGTACTTCTAAAGTGAAATTAATAAGGTCAGGTGAACTGAAGACAGGAAAGGAACTGACATGATTAAATAGTTCAATGGAAGTGACAGACTAGAACCAGATCATTTGCAGAGTGAATGGATTGCATTCACAGAGAAGCTATCAAAGGGAAACTGTCCCCAGAAGTTTCTTATGCCATTTTTAATAAGATTTAACTAAACATACAGTGGTAAGCATGGTCGTGGGAAGAGTTTTGAACTTGAAGCCAATGGACAAAGGTCATCTTTTTATCTCATTGTACACCATACTCCTGAAGATGTTTATACTGCATGTTGGAAAAGAAAATCCTCTGCAGGTCTCATGGACTTCTTCATGTCTTGCTAGGTTTGTCAAGAATGCAGAGCTGTGACTGCTCTTTACTGGGACCATTCCTCAGGGTCATGTTGACAGAGAGCAACTTTGAGAGATGATGTAATGTCTACCTCTGAAACAAAGGTAGATTTGCTCAGCGCTTGCTATAAAAACAGTGGACTCCTCAAGTTCAATGTTCCTCAGCTGCAGGGTGAACCCACCATGTGTATAGCAACCATCTGTGCCCTTCTGTATCACTCCCATGCAAGGATGAGGGAAACCAACACACACACACACACGATGATGCTCATGCTACTTGTTGTGCTTTGAGTGACAAAGTCCTTTGCCTCTGACCTAAGAGTCTCATGATTTCTGCCGGCTTTCATAAAAATTAACAGGCTAACTTGGTTTGCAAGGCAGATAAGATCTGTGACCTGATAATCATGACTAACATGTGTAACCTCTACCTAGTACATGGCTTTCCCTTCGAGGGTATTCTCTGTACTATATTTCACATGGCTTCCCAGGTGGTAAAGAATGCCCCTGCCAATGCAGGAGATGCAAGAGACATGGGTTCAGTCCCTAGGTCAGGAAGATACCCTGGAATATGAAATGGCAACCCACCCCAGTATTCTTGCCTGGGAAATCCCATAGACAGAGGAACCTGGGGTCACAAAGAGTTGGACACAGATGACCACACATGAATATTTGACATGCTGTTTTGTTACTAGTATAGGCATTCCTTAATTTTTAGAGAACTTTAATTGTTAATGCTTCAAGTTAGTTAGTTCAGTTGCTCAGTCTTTTCTGACTCTTTGCGACCCCATGAACCACAACACGCCAGACCTCCCTGTCCGTCACCAGCTCCCAGAGTCCACCCAAACCCATGTCCATCGAGTCGGTGATGCCATCCAACCATCTCATCCTCTGTCGTCCCCTTCTCCTCCTGCCTTCAATCATTCCCAGCATCAGGGTCTTTTCAAATAAGTCAGCTCTTCGCATCAGGTGCCCAAAGTATTGGAGTTTCAGCTTCAACATCAGTCCTTCCAATGAACACCCAGGACTGATCTCCTTTAGGATGGACTGGTTGGATCTCCTTGCAGTCCAAGGGATTCTCAAGAGTCTTCTCCAACACCACTGTTCAAAAGCATCACTTCTTCGGCACTCAGCTTTTTTTATAGTCCAACTGTCACATCCATACATGACCACTGGAGGAATCATAGCCTTGACTAGACGGACCTTTGTTGGCAAAGTAATGTCTGCTTTTTAATATCCTGTCTAGGTTGGTTATAACTTTCCTTCCAAGGAGCAAGTGTCTTTTAATTTCATGGCTGCAATCACCACCTGCAGTGATTTTGGAGCCAAAAAAAATAAAGTCAGCCACTGTTTCCACTGTTTCCTCATCTATTTCCCATGAAGTGATGGGACCAGATGCCATGATCTTAGTTTTCTGAATGTTGAGCTTTAAGCCAACTTTTTCACTTCCCTCTTTCAAATGCCTCAAGACAAATTAAGAAATGTATATTCCTGGATAAGTCAGAATACTTTTCTTGTTTTTTTTTTTTTTTTTTAGTACTCATCTTTATATACGTATCTTTATGATAAGTTTCAAGATATTTTAAATTCAGGTCAGCAAGTTCCTGTCATCTGAACCTTCCAATTCTTCCCCATCTCACCAACTTTTACTACTTCTCTTTCTACTCCAGAAACCTGTTTGCATGCATCTGCACAAACACACACAATTTGAATTAAGGGCAGGAAGGTGGTCTTTTGATGTGTCCTATGTCAATTTCGTGACATTGATTGTAACCTGGATATGTCAAAGAATTACCTCAACATTATAACAATATAGCATATAATAAACAGATATAGCAACACATAAACTATTGTTATCATCTTTAAATGGCAGGCTGCAGTAAGATAATTATGAGGATGAATAGTCTTACTAATGTCAAATACAATAGTATTTTCAATAAACTTGTGACAAAGCATCTTCTATTCCTTTGCAACCAATATTGAAGACTTGTGGAAATATGAACTTTTTCTCAGATTCATAAAGGCATAATAAGAGATAGTGACATAATTATAATTATATTAAGAAGCATGGTTGATTGGCTGTCAGCACACTTTACATTTAACAATCCTGGGTGTTTTTACATGATAATGGCAGAATGACAGTAATGAACTTGGAAGCTATTCTTAGCAGAGCATCACGGCCGAGTGCAGTCGATTTCCACACGAGCTATAAATGCAGTCCCCAACCTTATAGGTTATTGTAAATGCAAGGCACAAATTTTCATTCATAAGTACTTAATTAAAGAACATTATTGGTTTACCTGTAATTGCTTTAATTTATCACAGTGTCACAATTTATAAATAATGTGTATTATTCTTCAGTAGTTTTATTGTAATTACACATAATTTACAATTCACACTACTGTATTTCTAATTAGCCTCTAATATTCTTGGTTATAAAAGTGAAAATACTACTTTAAGGAGAATAAGATAATTAACAATGTATTAAATCTATTGGCTATCAAGCATTTACCAAACAATAAAGTCAACTAATTCAGGCTATTTAGTTGATGAGTTATAAAATTTTATAAAGTTATGGAACACAACTTAGTCACTCCTTGATGTGGTAACAGTAATAAGTCTCTGTTTCAAATTAATCTTGGTAGCAATCTGGGTCACATTCTGTTTAACAAAGCAACATAGTTACCACCTACTTGTGTGTTGGGGTGGATGGCACTGGGGAGATGCACAGGATACTCACCTATCATAATCTCCAAGTTACGAGATTCAGTAAGTTGAATAGTGAACAATCCAATCAGGGGAATGCTTTGTGTTTCTGAGGTTCGGGAAAGATAATGTGGTAGTTTAGTAAAATCACAGTTTTGAATTTTGGTTGAAAGTTTTTTTAAAAGCCTTGTGATGGCACAAGGTAATTATAAACCAAAGACACATGACCTGGCCCTTTTTCTTAAAGATAGTTAATGAAAGACACATGACTGGCTCTAAACATTATATAGAGCATGCAGCCACCTGTATGGTGTATTTTGAAAGTTCTTCAAATTTCAATACCTCTAAATGAACCAGAAATTTCTACCATTAAAGACAGTACTTTGGATTAGGCATTTATCCAGAAAGCTTCTGTAAATGAACACATACTATGTGGCACAGATGAAGCACTAATCTTTGGTCCTTATTATTGAATTCATAGGACTTTGTTTTTTAAATGAGATAGTATCAGGCAGAAGAAGGGACTAAGAAAATACTAAATTGGGAAAAGAAGAGAAGAGTAATAATAATAAATTCTGTTGAAGACGAGAGCCTGGACAAAATAACATAAAAAGAGTATGTATGGGAATGAAGGGAGGGGAGGGAATATATATTCAAGCACCCAAAGGGCCCTGGGAAGCTTCAGTGGCCAGGATAGGATAGAAGATCACTGAAAAGAACTGGTACTGGCATCCAAGACAAACATCCCTTGCTGGGTGATTTTTGCCTAAGGCCAACCATAAAATCACCCTGCTAAGATTTTTTTTCATTTCAGCCCTTGAAGCTATTTTACTTCCTTACCTTTAATGAAAATGAAGCCTTCCATAATTCAGAATAAAAATAATTGATTATAACTTTGTAAATGGGATCAAAAGATAAAGTCCTATAAATATAAATTTCACTTATAATTCAAGGCACATCACCATAACTATCAATCATCTACTAAATTTATCTGCATTGAAGCTTGGTTGTCATGAACAAAATGGTTCCCCTTTCAAAATACTACCCCAATTATACTTTCAGCCATAGGCAGACATGAACTGTTAATGGGACAAGTTTAGTCCCTGGATTTTTGTCTTGTGAGGTTGAAAATAACCACGTCCTCACCCAGAATCATTTTATATTCAGAGAGCTAACCAAAGATCTGAAACATTGTGGCCATTTCAGGCACACAAGGGTTAATAAGTCTGTCTGGGCTCTTACATTAGTGGTATCATTGTGATGAAATCAACAGAGCCCCATTCTGAGAACTTCCAGGACCAGCTTGGAAGCCTTTTGTGATAATGATGCTCATTGTAACTGGATGTGACCTGTGGTTAACTCATAGTAGCACGCATTTAACCAGAGTATAATTCTAGCCCAAACCAAGGTTTTACTCAGCCTACTAATGTCACCAAAAAGTACTGTGGAATTAATTAGCTAGTTGTGTTCAATTGACTCAGTATATATTTTTGTGTATATTTTAGGCATGAAATGTGCAATTATGATGTGTGGGCTATGTTTCCTTCTCTTCCAGACTATATGCTCAGATCAGTTATTAGGTTAAATTATAAGTGGGTTTCAATTTTTCCTAGAAAGAGGTTGATGAAGTTGATT
Organism: Bos grunniens; assembly: GCF_055505025.1. Classification (NCBI taxonomy): domain Eukaryota; kingdom Metazoa; phylum Chordata; class Mammalia; order Artiodactyla; family Bovidae; genus Bos; species Bos grunniens. The sequence continues at coordinate 14,653,621 of NC_141191.1, forward strand.
TTTCAACAGTAAAATTCTCCTTTCTTTCTAAGTGCATGTATGTGTGGTTTTAAATCACCCTTTGAACATATATAGGACTATCATGTTGGAAATCTACGCTAATCGAAGCCAAGAGTTTAATGGGCTCCTAAAGGTAAGGACATGTCATGCCCCAGTTGATTGCTTCTCGATTAGGACGCAGGATGTTGCCCCATTCTTCCTTTTGGGTATGATTTGAGTCTATGCGACGCAGTCCATAAATGATTTTCCATGGCTTTTAAAAAGGCTGTGCATATTAATATTTTAAACTGAAGTAATTGCTTCTTGTTCAGCAATGGTTTTCATTTATGAGTGTTTATCCTCAGCAAATGGAAAGTATGGTTAATCTAAGTTAAAAATGGGTTCTTTAAATAGCTCTAATTACATTCTGTTTATATTTGTATGTATAAGACACTTAAGATTTAATCGGTAGCAGTTCTAACAAACCATAATGTTTATTAGCTGGTTTTAAATTATTGTTATCAATGGCAATGGAACGAAAAAATAAATGACTTGTCTACTATAAAACACAGTAAATAAAAGATGGATCAAGGTTTAAAATAATTTTTTTTAGCATATCTTCAAATTTTAAATGAATTTATTCCAAAGAGGTTACATAAGGCAAATTCTTCCTTATCCTTCTTTTTCATTTAAACTTTAAAGGTACAGAAGAAAGGTAGCCTCTAATGTTATCAAGCTAGTTGGATTTTTATTTTCAAAAATTATTAAGATCTCACTGTTCAAGTGTCAGAACAGAAGGGATTCAATTTTACATTTTAATTCATGTTTATTTTACTAAGATAGTAAAGAAAAAAGATAGAGTTCTTTGTTCTTTAGAAAAAGAAAATTTTACTAAGAAGAAAGATAATCAGAAATAATAGGTTGATTTTTCTTAAATGTTAAAACCCATTTGTTTTAGGTTGATGTCATGCTAGCTTAAATCAATTTAATTTGCTTATACTCTGCATTTTGATCAAGCAGAAAAGGCTTGCTTGGATAATGCCTCCTTTCTCTGAAATCTGTGAAAGGTCTTCACTTATCTTTGGGGAAAACTTCTGAATTACACATGAGTTTTACTTAGTGAATTAAGAGACTCACAGGCACTTTATTGACATTTTATTTCCTATTTGTTTCATGGGGATTTTTAAGACCTGGAAAATAAAGTAGAAAAGACAATTTATTAATAACAACACCTTTATCTCTGTGGAATTATTAATATAAGCATTTATAATTTTTTAATTACCAGAAATTTGTAAAATTATAAGTGTTGTTTTATAAATAAGGAAGTAGTGACAGAAATATTATGACTTCCCTCCGTGGTCTATAAGTACTATAAAAAAGAAAAAACACAGTTTACACCACACTTTTTCACTGTTGTTGTTCAGTCGCTGTTGTGTCCAACTCTTTGGCAACCCCATGGACTGCAGCACACCAGGCATCCCTGTCCTTCACTATCTCCTAGAGTTTGCTCAAATTGATGTCCATTTGAGTTTGCTCAAATTGATGTCCATCGAGTCATTGATGTCCTCCAAGCATCTCATCCTCTGTTGTCCCCTTCTCCTCCTGCCCTCAATCTTTCCCAGCATCAGGGTCTTTCCAGTGAGTCAGTTCTTCGCATCACATAGCCAAAATATTGAGTTTCAGCTTCAGCGTCAGTTCTTCCAATGAATATTCAAGGTTGATCTCCTTTAGGATGGACTGGTTTGATCTGATCTCCTTGCTGCCCAAGGGACTCTCAAGATCTTCTCCAGCACCACTATTGGTTGGAAAGCATCAATTCTTCAGCACTCAGTCTGCTTTATGGTCCAACTTTCATATCCATACATGACTGCGGGAAAAACCATACCTTTGACTGTATGCACCTTTGTCAGCAAAGTGATGTTTCTGCTTTTGAATACACTGTTTAGATTTGTCATAACTTTCTTTCCAAGGAGCAAGCATCTTTTAATTTCATGGCTGCAATCACCATCTGCAGTGATTTTAGAGGCCAAGAAAATAAAATCTGTCACTGTTGCCACTTTTTCGCCTTCTATTTGCCATGAAATGATGGGACCAGATATCATGATCTTAGTTTTTTGAATGTTGAGTGTAAAGCCAGCTTTTTCACTCTTCTCTTCCACCCTTATCAAGAGGCTCTTTAGTTCCTCTTCACTTTCTGCCATTAGAGTGGTATCATTAGATGATACCACACTTTCTTACTAGCAAACGTATAATTAGAAAGCAGTGTGGGGATTTCCCTGGTGGTCCAGTGATTAAGACTCCAAGTTTCCACCTCAGGGGGCACCAGGATGGGAAACTAAGTCCTGAATACTGCACAGTGTGGCCAATAAATACATAAATAAAAATTTAAAAAGAAAGCAGTGTGGCTTCCCTATCAGTAAGTGAGGGTAATAAGAATACCTACCTTGTAAAGTTAGCAAATGTCAAACAGAGTCAGGCAGGAAAGCACATGGAGCGTGCTGCCCTGCACACGTCATGTATTCGTGGTTCATTCACTTTATCATTCCCTTTAGCTCGGAGCTCTGTCCCAAGAGCTATCCGCCACACTAGTCTTCCACTTCTTTCTTGCACAGTCTCTTTTATTCTTTCTTTCTTTTCCGTTCTGATTGTTTCTTTCTCAAGTTTGCTCTGGAGACCTCATGCCTGAATATTAAGCTTCTCAAAGGCAATCCAGTCTCTCTCCCTACCCAGCTTCAAGGTACCTCTCCTGTATTTGTCTGCTAAAGCCCCCATAATCAGGCCACCCCTCAACCTCAAACTTGCTAAAAGATTCCTCTCCATTGAATACAGCCCCACATTCTCACCTCATGTCCATGCGGGGAACCCCAAACTCTGGGCCCATCACCGTCCCCTCCTCTCTTATCTCCCAGGGAGCTGCAAAACTCCCGCATCCCAGCCAGTGCTCACTGCTCAGCTCAGCTTTTCCTTCCTCTGCCCTGGTACCTTTACATTGTCCTCCCCATCCTTCAAGACTGAGGACAGTCCCTTTCCACATCTGCCCAAGTCTGGGTTCTAAATACATTTCTTTTTTCACATTCATATGCCACTTACCCTGTTGCCTCCTAGCATAAACACTCATAAATCTGTCTCCTCTCTTCTGTTGTATCATATCCTTATTCATATCCTCAGCATGTAACTCAGGCCTGGCGCACATAAGTTTCTCAATAAATGAGTGTAAGATATTTTTGCATGACTAAGTGAAAGCTGCTCATGCTAGGTGCTGTATCTTCCACGACTAAGCATCAGGGTGTGAAGTGACCATCAACAGGTAATACATGAATTAATTCATTCATCTGTCAGTTAGTCAATTACTCTATAAAAATTGTGAATGCTTTCTCTCTTTTGCCCACCCCACATTCTTTCTCAGTGACTATGTCTCTCTATTAACCATTGCCTGATTTCTTACTACATGCCATGCATGATGTTCGTGCCCGTGATGTCAGGGTGAACAAGACAGCAAATCTCACAACCAGTAAGAGTCTTAGAGAATAACAGGGAGGCCAAGCACAGGCAATCAGTACCGTGAGGTGTGAAGGTGTTACAGCAGGGATTGTGTAGAGGGTTATGGAAACAAAGAACAGGGAGTCTGACTTAGGCTGGGGGTCACAGAAGAGCTCCCTGAAGATGAAAATTTTAAACCAAGACCCAAGCCCAGGGGGAACCCAGCAGAAGGGAAGGTTGGCAAGCCAGTATCATTACTGGGGACTTTGCTGGGCTTTAGATACAGAGAGAAGAGAGGTAAAAAAGTTCCCTGCCCCAGTAGAGCTCATAAATAAAACAATATGGGAGCAGTACTATGCAGAGAGCAAGCAGTTGTTATAAAAATGTAACCTGTGGAGGCAATGGCATCTAATTAAATAGAGTGGCTGGAACTTACCTTTCCAAGGAGGTACCATTTAACACGAGATCTGTAGGATGAGAAGGAAGCAGACTTGGCAGCATTAGACACAGAGGGGCCAGCCTGTGCAGAGCTCTGTGGGTGGAAAGAACTTGGACTATGCAAAGAACAGAAAGAAAATTCTCCATGGCTGGAAAAAAGTGGCATGATAAGAAGTCACCATAGTGGACTCCCCATACTACAGAGGGCCTCGTAAGCCAAGAGAAAGAGTTTGCTTTTCATTCTAAGTACACTGGGCAGCCACTCATGGTCTTATAAACAAGAGCGTGGTGTGACCCAATTTATATCTTAAAGAGGTACTTTGCTTTCTGCAGGAAGATGGTTGCTAGGCTGGGAAGAACAGAAACAGGACATTCAGGGTGATGGTGACTTAGGCCAGGGTAGGTCTGGTGGAGATTAGAGAGAAAAGAAATCTCTTAGAAAAACAGTGAAACGAGATGTGTGGATTAAATGTGGGGACTACGGAAAGAGGAATAAAGAATATAAGGGCAGGAATGCTTGCTATTGTGTGAAGTCCTTTCTGTTAATTCCATCCTCCTGGGTTTTTTTCTTTGGATTTGGAGTCATTTCTCTTATATCGTGGCTCTACTACAGAACAGAGAAGTTTCTTGGATTCTTTATTATATATTTAGCTCTTAAGACATTAAAACAACCTTGAAGGAAAAGGATGTAAACTTGGATCAATCTCAATGTGAACTTCAGTCTTGAACCTGACTTCTCAGTTATCCCAGTCCCCTTTCTCCCAAAGTGGAAATATAAAGGCGCCTCTTCAACCTGCCTCCATCTCAGTAAAAAGACCATGACCCCACTTAAGACATGTTCCTCAGGTGAGTGTGAAGAGTGCCTTTGAATTATCTCCTCTGTATTCCATCCAGGTCTCCTCCAAACCCAGGAAGGGTTTGTTATGTATGTATGTATGTATGCTGTGTTATGCAGCAGCCGAGAACAGCATCTGGGCTGCATGCACAGTCTTGCCTTGTTAACTTTCAGTTCCTACCATGCTTTGAATCTGGTTGTATAAATAAGAAAATCTAAGTGACTTCTGATGTGGAACTAAGCTAGCTTTCCTTTTGTGCTGCTACATGAAGCTATGCTTGTATTCTAGACTTCCTAGCTAGACATTTTATAGCTAGAAGGTCATGTTAACTATTGCCTTCATTATATAGATGGGAAAACAAAGATATAGAAAATTAAAATAATTGGAAGGATACTATGCTACTCCAAAAAATCATAACCTTTGGAACCAGAAAAATCTGGAGTCTAATTCTAACCATATCTCTTTAGCTGAGCAAATTAAGTAATCTCTGTATATTCTTTTAAAGTCCTCATTTTTAAAAAGGGATAATAATTTCTACTTTGCAGAATCATTTCGGGGGTTAGAACAAATGTATATAAAACACATAAACATTTGATAAATAGTATCTATTTTAATATATTCACTTTGTCTTGTCCATGGCTAAAGAGACAGGGCCTCTTAGTAGCCGATAGAAGCCTAGAATTCATGTTTCCCTACTTAATGATCTTTCTCTACACAGTGTACAACCGGATAAAAATTTTCATGGGTCCATGGATTCTCATCAGGAATAATGAGAAATAACAAACAAATATATCCCCCTCATGCCCACTTCAGGCCCTTTGAGACTTTTCTGTGCCCTGAAGAATCAGGTACACAATTTGTAATTTTATTCAGCAGTGAAATGCCACTGTGGTAACAAACACACACACAAAGCTAAAGCAATATTTCAACTCTAAGCACCAGGTCTGGCACCCAGAATAAAAGACTCTTTTAATAGGAAGAATAATCTATCAATTTTGTGAAAGGGCTGTTGGAAAAGGCTGAAGCCCTGCTGCAATAGGAAACATAAATGGTACGTTGTCCTAGTTTTTTGCTGAAAATTGTATGTTAGCGCTAAAGAACAAAATTTCTTTTGCCTCAACCTGCATTTCTGGAATATGCCCTACAGACAACTCTGTATTCTAGGGGTTAATAATGGCATCAGAAAGAGAGAGAGTGTGGAGCAAATGAAGATAACAGTAATAATTATACTAACAGCCTTATGCATTTTCACATTTAAAATACAAAACAAAAATTTGTTTCTGCCCATGGAAGAAAAACCTCTCTCCTTATTTTTATTGCTTTATGAACTTAATGGTGTTTTATTATTCTAAGATACGGTTTCAGTCCTAGTCCTGCTGTAGTGAAGTCATGTCTCACTGGATGGGGGTCCAGAGAGATCATTTCTGGTATCAGCCACTTGAGTGTGCTCTAGAATAGGCATGAAGCCAGTCGGTTCACCAAAAACATAGCAGGATTCTAGGAAAAGCTCCTGGAGGTTTTGAAGTGATATCCTCCATGGAGAGCAAGCCAGGAAGACGTAAGAATCCCAGAGCAATCTTTCAGCCCAGAGTATAGTCACGGCTGCCTGTAAGCTAAGAAGAGAGTTAAAATGGAAAGACTGGAAACTTGCACTCTAACAGCAAAATCGTTTTGCACTTCTTACGTGTTCCGTTTATGTCCCCCATTTTCTTTCACTGGTATATAAGAGCCCCAGCCATCTCAGCTAAGCTAAGAGGAGGGGGCTGGTATCTGTTCTCGGGCCAGATATGTGAGGGCTGGATCTCTGGTGTGAGTGGAGACCTCAGCTTAATTAGAGAACCCGGAGGCGGAGGGGTACCTGCTGCTTCCTCAGTGGTGGATTTTGGAGAGTCTTGGTTTTATTTTATTAATTTATTCATGTAATATTCTTCAACAACCAGTATCTCACTTCAGTGATCTAAGCTACATTCTAAATATTCCTTCATTTTGCCTTGACCTTAATAATAAAGGCTTTCAAAACAAAATAGTGAGCAATTGACCAGGTAGATAAGTATAGATTGTTAGTAATCGAAGCAGAGCAGAGTATCTTATGCAGATATTCTTTAAGTTCTAGCTTAAATTTTCTAGAGATTTTTGTTGCACTCTTTTGAAAAGAAGCCACCAATAAAGTATGAAAATTATAATAATTTTGAAATACAGTTAAAATATAATACCCCTGAATATACAATTTTTTTAATAATATAGTTTGTTCTTTATAAGAACATAAAATAAATGGTGTCAGTCCCTCTCTTAATCATAACCTGAGCATTAATGATTTTTTTTAACTTACGAAATTTAAATTAGCTTTCCTAATGAACTATTTCAAATATATGGGAAAATACAGATTGTCTCAACTAGCTCATTTCATGAGCACATAGTTAGCTTTTCTGGAATTATTGATTCAATCAGTTATCTTTTGAGTGTTTATTATATACTGAATCCTGCTTTCCTGAACAAAAAAAAATTTCTGTCCAGTACAGCATATATTCTGATAGGGAAAGACAGATAATAAATAATAATCATAATAAACTGTATAGTATTTTTTAAAATTTGATAGGCACTATAGAAAAATAAGGCCAATTATAGGAAAGTATAGGGGCTTCCCTAGTGACTCAGATGGTAAAGTATCTGCCTACAATGCAGGAAACCTGAGTTCGATCCCGGGTTAGGAAGATCCCCTGGAGAAGGGGAATCTTATTTTAAAATACTCATTTGAGCTGCTTGTATTGAAAATAAGGTAGAATCTATGATGAAAGTATTACCATAACCCAGGCAAGAGTTGATGGGAGTCTTAAAACAGGGGATATAGCAGTGTTTCTGTTGGAAGAGGTCAAAGTCTTGAGGTATTTTGAAAACAGACCCATTCAAATTTCCACATGGATTGGATATGGGGTTTGAGAAAGAGAGAAATCAACTATGACTTAATAGTTATTGGCCTAAAACTAGGAGAATGGAGTTACCATTGCCTGAGATTCAAAAAACTACATGATTGGGAGTGGGAGGCAGAATCAGAAATTTAGATGTTGCAAATAACCTCTCAAAAGGATTCAAAAAAATTTACACACCCACCAGGCATGCGGGAGACTGTGCTTTGTGTGTATCCTTGCATCAGTGTCAACTCCTGTGATCCAAGAATTTGTTCCATTCAATTCTGGGGTATCTGTAACCATTATGACTCACCTACCTATTCCCTATTCTCTCCTCTTTTTTTCCTCCCCCAGAACTTTTATTAGAATTTTCTGTATCTATTAAGCTCTATTTCATCTTTTATCTCTTTTTAATTCTCTATGCTGTGTTTTGAGCATCATTTCATTAAACACATCTTTTAAATTTCATTAAATATATCTTTTAAATTACAGTTCTCTCCACCTGTTGCCTGATCTGATATTAAACTCATTTAGTTTTTACATCAATGACTATAATTTTCACTTAGAAAGATTTTATTTGGTGTTTTAGATCCAAGCACTCTTTTCTGAATTGGTGTGTTCTTTCTACTATTTGTTATTATGATGGCTATTTTAAGCAAAATTATTTTCTAATTCCTTTCTTGGCATTCCATTCTCTTGATTACTTGAGGTGCTGATTCTTCTTTTCCTTATATCGGCTTCCTCCTGCTCACTGTGAATGATTCCCTTTGGTCATTTCTAGGTTTTTGCTACTGCTGTGAGGTTATAAAAAAGACAGATATCCCCAGCGCCCGGATTGTTGAAATGATTCTACAGATTTGATTGGCCTTTGTTTCACTGAAGGCTCTGGTGGCTTCACAGGTCTGAGATGAGTGTTGGAATTTCTGTTCCCTGAGTAAACATCTTAAACCTCCACACCTGCCCTTTGAGGAGGCTCAGAGTTAGAATTTCTCACTGGAGCCTTTTCCATGAGAGCAGCAAAAAGACAACAGACTTCCTTGCCTCTTTCCTGGAGAGTGTGCAACATTTTTCTGGGCTCTTTTTCACAAAGGTGTAGTCCTTCCAGTGATCTGCTTTAGGCTGTGCCTTTGGCTCCCTTCCCCTTCCTGTGTGAGGACATGGACCACATAGATTTGTGTCCTTCAGTGGACAGTCACCTCTTCATCTCTAGGTGTTCAAAACTCATCTGTGTTCAAAACTCCCCAGAGGACTTTGGCGTCGGTTCTGTTTGTTTCTTTTGTCTAGCGATCCTCCATTCTTTATTTTGAGCTCCATGTTTTTTTTGTTTTTCGATTTATTTTTTTTAATTTTTAAATTTATTTTTGGCCATGCTGGGTCTTTGCTACTGCATGGCTCCTTCTCAAGTCGCGTTGAGTGGAGGCTACTCTCTTGCTGCGGTGCTCAGACTTCTCCTGGCAGTGGCCTCTCTTGCTGCAGAGCATGGGCTCTAGGGAGTGGTCTTCAGCAGCTGTGGCTGCTGGGCTCTAGAGCACAGGCTAAATAGTTATGGCACACGGGTTTAGTTGCTCCGCGACATATGGGATCTTCCCGCCCCAGGGATTGAACCTGTGTCTCCAGCATTGGCAGATTCTTTACCCTTGAGCCACCAGGGTAGCCCCTCAAGTTCTATGTTAATGTGGTGTCTTTTAAAAATTTCTTCCTATTTTTTCTCCAGAATTCCTATCTGTTTGGAGTTAGAAGTCACTAAATAGGATTCATGCAGTCAGTGGTGATATTTAACAGTCTGTAGGACACATAAGGTCCTTCAGGCCTCCTAAATGTGTCAAGCATTAGTGTATAATACACCCCTTAGTTTCTAGATCGTGGAGAAGCCTTACATCCTGGGGAGGGAACAGGGTGGTGGTTAACTACTAACTCATCCCCTAAAACTTTTAGTATTTCAGCCATCAGTACAACTAAATGGGTGTGTATCAGCAAATATCAAATAGCATATAACTGAATGTTTTCATTGTTCTCTACACCTAATTCATATTGTCATTTATAGCAATTAGATAATGAGCTCAAAGGAAAAACAGTACTCCAAGGGATAGAAGACTTGGGAAAATATTTGGTCATTAAATTATTCAAAACTATATGGAACTATCTTCAAGTCTATTTGATTGCTTTGTTTCTTGAAATAAGACAGAATGGGAAAAATTAAAAACTATTTTAAGTCTGAAAGCCAATTTCATGGACTCATTCTGATGCAAAATGAAATACACAATTATAAAGGTATTTAGGATTATAGTTGCTTGCATTTTAATTAGTTCAAGCACTTCAAAATTTAATCACAATAAAAAAGTTATTAAGTCCAGACTTTTGAAAATAGGTTAATAATGTTGATAGTGGTGCTAATTTTTTTTTTTTTTTAGAAATTATAAAGGTAGTTTTAATATGTTCAAAGAATCACATGGATTGTACTTGTAAGAACTGTCAAGCAATTTGGGAGAAAAACATCTCAGATAAATTTTTGTTTAATGTCAACAAATATAATTTGTAGGGCAAAGTAAAGATTTTGGTGTGCAGGCTCTTCTACATACAGAAAGTTGTGTAGTACCTGGATCCTGAGGAAACTGTAAAAACCCTGTATGTATAGGATAGAGGCTTAAAGGTTAATGCCAGTGTTCTTGGTGATACCTAGAGGTGGGCACTGTGTTTGCCTTGCCTTAGAAATCCGTTAAAAAAAAAAGCTTGTCCTGTACAAAATTTCAATTGTAAGCTCTGAGAATCTAATATATAGTATATCTGTATTGTGTACTTGAAATTTGCCGAGAGTAGATCTTAAGCATTCTCTCTCTCTCTCTCTCTCTCTCACACACACACACACACACAGTAATAGATGTGTTAATTGTTATCAACTTTGTGAAAATCATTTCACAGTGTGTATGTATATCAAATCACCATGTTGTACACTTCAAATATATTACAATTTTATTTGTTAATCAAACCTCAGGAAAGATAGGAATTTTTCATTTTAATCTGTCCTAAATCGTTCCTGCTCTTCAGTGATTTCCAGCCCTCAGCATTAGACCAGAAGGTTGGGTTTATTCAGAAATTGCCTGACTCTGAAGATTAGTCTTCTAGCATTAACTGTATATAAAAACAATCAGGGATGGAAATTTGCTATGAATTCAGTAATTATGATGGGTAAATTTTTACTTCAGTGCAAATTCAATATATATTTGAAGAGTAGTGGCATTTGCAAGCCATTATCAATTAAACTTATTTAATTAATCTATTTCTTTGGTGCATAAACAGATTCTGGAGATTCTGTGCATTAACTCTTTGCCTGCCAGGACCTGGAGTGAAATGTTGAAAACTGCTGTTTCATAGCATGTACGAAAAAGCTGAACAAGTTATGTAAGGGCTTTGTAATTGATAGTTATCTGTGGTTCAACTTCATGGTAGCCTGATCAACACACTCTGCAAGAGCCATCACCCCAATGATTCAATTATTTGGTATAGCAAGTTTCTCCAGGGCCCACAGCCTGTGGCTATGTATGAAATAATGACAACCATAGTGCCTCAAATTAGAGCTGCTTCCTCATTCTCATCTCACAGAACCTCAGCCTCCTGTACAGTGCTCCCCAAGTTTCTGAGAGTCTCAAGTTGGACCTCTCTTATGCCCACTAATAAGCCCCAACACAGAGAACTTTGTCCAGTTCTGTCCACTGGCTGTGCCCTCTCTAGGAAAAGGGGGTATCTCATCACTCATCAGTTCTGCCCTAGCTGCCAAGCTGATGGCTGATATACTAGGCCTGCCAAGTGTCCAGTTTCCTCATCTCTAAAATGGGCTTAATCATAGCTGTGCTACCTGCAAGATAATTATTTATTTTCACAATTTTTACTAGTTGTCTAAGCTTTCCAGGTGGCTCAGTGGTAAAGAATCCGCCTGCCAACACAGGAGATGCAGTTTCAATCCCTGGGTCAGGAAGATCCTCTGGAGAAGGAAATGGCAACTCGCTCCAGTATTCTTGCCTGTCAAATCCCATGGACAGAGAGAGGAGCTTGGCGGACTACAGTTCATGGAGTCACAGAGAGTCAGACACAACTAAGCATGTACACATTACATTACATTAAAATGGGCTTAATCATAGCTGTGCTACCTGCAGAATAATTTATTTTCACAATTTGTGCTAGTTGTCTACACCTAGTAAAGTCAGGTACAGAGGAAATAAATATGAACACATTGTGGGAATTATATTAAACAGTGTATGTGACTATGCTTTTAGAATAATACATTTACTTTTTTAATTGATGTATAGTTGATTTACTGGCTTCCCTGGTGGCTCAGAGATAAAAAAAAAAAAAAAAAAATCTGCCTGCAATACAGGAGACCAGGGTTTAATCCCTAAGTTGGGAAGATCCCCTGGAGAAGGGAATGACTATCCACTCCAATATTCTTGCCTGGAGAATTCCATGGACAGAGGAGCTTGGTGGGCTACAGTCCATGGGGTAGCAAAGAGTCAGACACAAGTGAGTGACTAACACTTTCATGTTCTTCATAGTTGATTTACAACGTTGCATTAGCTTCAGGTGTACAGCTAAGTGATTCACTGCATATGTATATATATATGTACTCATATATATATATATTCATTTTCAGATAAAATAATAAATTGATGTATACACATAGGGAAGTATTCTTATATATTTGTGGTAGTTTGTGCACCTTAAAAATAAAGAATTAAATACATGTTTTTATTGAAAACTTGTATTCCACTCAGTTCAGTTCAGTCGCTCAGTCATGTCCGACTCTTTGTGACCTCATGGAGGGCATCATGCCAGGCCTCCCTGTCCATCACCAACTCCCGGAGTTTACTCAAATTCATGTCCATTGAGTCTGTGATGCCATCCAACCATCGCATCCTCTGTCATCCCCTTCTCCTCCCACCTTCAGTCTTTCCCAGCATCAGGATATTTTCAAATGAGTCAGTTCTTTGCATCAGGTGGCCAAAGTATTGGAGTTTCAGCTTTAGCATTAGTCCTTCCAATGAATATTCAGGACTGATTTCCTTTAGGATGGACTGGTTGAATCTCTTTGCAGTCAAAGGGACTCTCAAGAGTCTTCTCCAACACCACAGTTCAAAAGCATCAATTTTTCGGCACTCAGCTTTCTTTATAGTCCAACTTTCACATCCATACATGACTACTGGAAAAACATAGCTTTGACTAGATGGACCTTTGTTGGCAAAGTAATAGCTCTGCTTTTTAATATGCTGTCTAGGTTGGTCATAACTTTTCTTCCAAGTAGCAAGTGTCTTTTAATTTCATGGCTGCAGTCAGCATCTGTAGTGATTTTGGAGCCCAAGAAAATTAAGTCTGTCACTGTTTCCACATCTATTTTCCATAAAGTGATGGGACAAATGCATGATCTTAGTTTTCTGAATGTGGAGTTTTAAACCCACTTTTTTACTCCTCTTTCACTTTCATCAAGAGGCTCTTTAGCTGTTCTTCACTTTCTGCCGTGCTTCTCACCTGCATATTTGAGGCTATTGATATTTCTCCTGGCAATCTTGATTCCAGCTTGTGCTTCATCCAGTCCAGCGTTTCTCATGATGTACTCTGCATATAAGTTAAATAAACAGAGTGACAATATACAGCCTTGGCGCATTCCTTTCCCAGTTTGGAACCAGTCTGTTGTTCCATGCTAGAAAAGACAAAATTTTTCTTTTTGATTTACTAACAAAATTTTACAATTCACAAACTAATTTCCATGAATGTTTTTGGTTCAGATACCTATATGAGCACAGATACTTCTACAATCTGTTTGTATTGGTGCCATTTACTTTTTTAATTAAGTCATTCCTGTTTTTAAAGACTGTTGATACAGCAATAAAAATGGTACATGGTATTACCATTTTATTCTTTATATATTTAACATTTCCCTGTGTATTCGGAAAATTTTATTTGTAAAGTTACAGTAATACAAAGTTAACAAAAAAAGAGAGAAGGAGATCTGAGAGATATTTGTACCCATTTTATTAGGGAAGTCTTTGCTTTTCAAGTTCTCAAGGGAAAAAAAAAATGCCCTTTTCACTCTAACGTGTTGACCTTTGAGTCTGAATTAGTGCAGTATCTGTGGCAAATCTGAACTGTAAAATGAATCTGTGAGGATTAAGGGTTTAGCTGTTGCATGGCTAAATGGGTCAAGCTCTCCTAACTGATGGATTTGACTGATGCCACAAAAGATGAAAAGTTTAGATTCAGGCAAACCTGCCAGCTTTCAGTATCTCTACTGTATCACACTTTTTCCCACAAGACTCACAACCTCTCAAGTTTTGGAAAGAAAAATAAGTAAATAAATTCACACTTGCAACTTCTCTGTGGAGCCAGACTTATTAAAAGAAAGTGAGCACTTACTCTCATAATACCGATCAGTTCAGGCAGGCACAATTTTATTAGGTAACCAAAGTTTGAAAAATATTTAATATAACCAGTACCACTAATCTGCCTTCTACCATAAAACAATTTATTCCAACTTCTAGGAATGCTCTAACATATGCTTAACTTGCAAGAAGAATATGAAGTTCTCCCTTTGCCAAATTTTATTCACAGGGGGAAAGAAAGAAGTAGAGACTATAGTGCTTCTATTAATCATATGCAGAACATTTTAATAGGATAAACAAGGATAAAGTGAATTCAATTTCTTGTAGCCTTAAGACTAAAGAAATGCTTAGACACATTTATCAGCTGATGTAAGAGCTTAAAAAAGCAAATCTCAGACTAAAGTTTTATTTCTAGAGCTTACACGACTGCCTATATAATTCCAGTAGCTGCTTCACAGATTTGTCATCCATCTCATTCCTTTCTTAATTGTAACTGCAAAGCCTAAGAAGTCACCCCAGTCTTATTGATATGCCCTTCAGTTCTCTACTGACTTGCTTACAGTGAAAATTAGAATGAGATGTAATGAACACCATCAGGTTTTCTAAACAACCATAGGTAAGCACATAACTCTGAATAGACTGGGAAAACTACCTTTATAAAAGCTCTTCTCTCAAGACAACTGGATTCTCTGGTGGCTATGATGTAATCCCACCCTCCACCCCCTGCCCACCACCGTAATGTAAGTGAAAGTGTGGATGAATGCAGATTTTTCCAGTTGACTTCCACAAAGTGTGTGTTCTCCTGCCTGGGTTTATATTGCCGCCTAATGAAATAATCAGCTAGTATGAGGTAGGGGAGTGGTAGTGCAAGAGGGGAGGATCCATCCTAAAAGGTCTATTATCCTGTCAATATGTGCACAGAACTCTCATTAATGTTAATTAGATTTACCCGCCAGTATGAAGGGGAGGCTAGACCTTAAACAGCAAGTTTGAAAAAAACCTATCGAGTAATGCTAAACAAAGGGGGAAAAAAATTAGAAATCATTCCTGCCTCCAAGCAACCTTAACTCGTGTAAAAGACATTTATGTGGTCATTAACCCAAGTAGAAATTGAACTTGTCAGCATCACACGTAGAATGTATATAAGGGTAACTGTTCATGAACAATTTCTCAAATGAATTAAATACAAACTGGATTTGTTTCTACACAGTAGATACACCCTGTCCATCATCTTCTTAATAGAACAACTGCAAGAGGTTTAGGCTTTCTAGCTCTTGTGTTTTTTTTTTTTTTTCCCCCATACCTGCCTTTAAGGTAGAAGATGAAACATCAAAGAAAGAACAGCTGTTTAAGATTTGACCAATGAACAAAACCAAAAATCTAGGGTTATCCCTGTCTTCTCTCTTTGTCACATCACCATTTCCAATCCATCAAAATCCTGACATTTTCCTTAAAACAAATTGATAGAACACTTTTCTTCACTTATGCCTCAACCACATCAGTCCAGGGCAACATATATCTCACTCTGATTACAGTAATAACCATAACTTGGACCCTAACCCATCACGTGAAGGCCAGAATATCCCTTTTAATATGAAAGACAAAGGTTATCCTTATCTGCTTATGTCAATGGCTGACTGTCTCATTCAGAGTGAAAGCCTTACAGTGGTCCTGAAGGTGGACACTCATCTCTCTCTGAACCTCCCATCCTTCAGCCTTACTTCTTAACCACATCTCTCAAGTGGCGCTGCCTCCTTGGGGTTCTAGAGACATGCCAGGTCATCTCTGGACTCAAAGTCTTTCTACTCACCGTCTCCTTGACCATCCTATATGAAATAGCCACCTCCATCTCCATTTCCTCCTCTGCCTTCCTCTGTCTTATTCTGCACCATAGGATATATCACCATAATATGCACACATTTGTTAATGTATCTGTCTGTAACTGTCTGATCTCAGTTGAATGTAAGCTACATGAGGGAGCATCATCTGGGTTTCCGTTATTGACTCAGCACTCCCAACAATGCCCCAAACACAATTGACACTCAACAGAAATTTCTTGAGGAAATAAAGCTGTATGTTGTCGTGTTAATTAAGAAGACATTATATTCATTCTCAGTTACTAATAGACAATAAACTAAGTTTTTTTTTTGAAGCATCTGAAAATTCCTCCATGCTGCATAAGAGGTTATGCAAGAAAATAAAGCCATAGGTCAGCTTTGGGTACCCTAATTTGAATAACACTCCTTTTTCAGATTTTGGATTTCAGATTCACATGGATGCTTGAAAATATCCATAAGTACTCAATGCCTTTCAGTCTTCAATATCTTACTGGAAGCCCACATGCATTTTTTTTTCTCCATTCTATGTTCATGGAACAAAAAACTACATATAGCTGATGGCCTCTTTCCTTTGTTTTTGTTAACCCTGGATGAGTTCAGAATCAGAGCTGCAAAGAGAAAAGAACCCATATCTTACATAGCATAATCAGAAGTGCTGGAAACAGGATCTTTAGCAGGAATGTACAGACTTGAATTATGCAACCTACCAGGTTGTGTGTGTGACATGTTGACAGAGGTTGACACTTAGTGGGTGAGTACCGTGTAGTTGTCAGCTGGCATTAAGACTTGCAGTGCATTCTGCAGTCAAAATAAAGGAGGAATGACAAAGTCCATATTTGAAATCTGCACTCCAGCACAGTGGCAGCCTAAAGCATTGTTGATCGTGCTGTAGAACCCAGTCTCTCTCTGGTTTGCAGAGCACGAAGACGGACACATTTAAGCTTAAACTGGCTATCTATTAACTAGTCACTCCTAATTGCATTTGGTTCTTAGTGGTAATAAAAAATACATTTAATCATCAAACTTTTATGTACTTTAGTTCATTATACTCATGTATAACAGAAAATAAATGAGAGGAAATTGGAGAAAAAAGGTAGCCAAAACAAGAGAGGATACCCATTATAATTTTAGTAGTTCAGAGAAATATAACAGAAACCTGAACACTATGTTAAAAGAGTTCAAGGAGTAGGAAATTATCTTTATACTCCGTGTTTTTAAAGATACATATTTAAAAGTCTACAATATTACCCTATTATACTGCATGGTGTTATAGTTACAGAATTAGATTTTATTAAAAAAAAAAAAACTGTGATTTATTCATCCTTGTCATGGTGCCTATTGTGCGTAAAGCAAGCTTTTAAGCTCATAAATGTAATTAGGGATGTGATCAGTGGAAATACTTTTATATTGTTATAAAGCTATTTGTGTTGCCTTTCTTTGGGAACTGAATTACTATGTGTTTCTAAATTGGGATTTCCTTCTTCCTCCTCCTCATCTTCTAAATTGTAGAGGTTGTACTTTCTTTGTGTGATGAATAAGAGCCTTATCTGAAAACTGTTGCATAAGCCACACTCCATTTTAGGTAGACTTAGAAATTCAGTTTCTTCTTTCTCTTCTAATTGAATGAATAGACTGAGGACGTCTTCTACCTGTCTGACACTGGTAATTGAATTACTGTACAACACATTAAGTAAAGAAAATGCAAAGCAGCAGCAATTAAGTTATGTCCTCATGTTCCAGAGAGGAAGCTCTTTACAGGCAGAGAATGAGGAGAGAAAATGATGTAAAATGATGTACATTAATATCAGGAAGGGAAGAAAGCAGACATTTCACTAGGCTTTGAGCTAATCCTGCAAAGGACTAAAAAGAAATAACGACTCAGACTTGGCTTAAGTTGTTTCCGCTTTGGGGTACTTCCAACTCAGCCAACACACAGTACACAGGATACTTAAGATCAAGATATACATGTGCGGACGCGGTTTTGTAGGTTTTCCTAAAGAAGGACCTGCAGTTTGGAACTCAGGAGTTTGCAGAAAGTGAGCAGTCAGCCAGGCAGGGCAGTTCAGAGCAGTTAGGGTCTTTTCTTGGACCTCTCAGCTCATCAGCACTCTAGAGCCTTCGGGAAAGGTCTTTTTGTCCTGGGCTACAGTTGCGTTTGTTTACACTGGCCATGGCTTGATGGAGCTCCTCATGCTCCTGATTTCACATTAACAGCTCAGTTGAATTCATTTGACTCACACAGTGATCTTGAAAGGTAGACTTTGTTTTTATCTTGATTTTACATATAAATTTATGTGAAATACAATGGGTAATGTTGGATCGATAATGGTAATACCACATATTGTGTATTGGCTAATTGGTAGGTACTGTCCTAAGCACACTCCATTTGCTATCCAATTTCATTCTCAATGTAACCCCAAGAAGAGGATGCTCTTCACATTCTGTGTGGTTTGGATGGTGATGAAAATGACGATGATGATGACACCTTTTGCAAAGGTCAAGTTACCACACATAAGCACCTGAACACAGAATGAAGATATTTTATACCCACACTCCTTATATACATGTATGATCATGCATGCACGTGCAAACATACACACACAAACACACACACACCTCCCCCACCATTATTATATCTTCTTGCCCAGGCTGTCCTCCCAGGCCCATGGATATGGTGAAATAACCAACAAAGTCATACCTGTTTATACTTAGACCTGCATGCGTAAGGCAGAAAATAGTATACATGAAGGAATTTTATAAACCATGAATGACAACATAAACTCAACTTTGTACCTTTTAGAACTTTTTATCCAAGGTTATCAAGGTGTGATTTACCTACAGTCAATTCATTCAAGTGTATATTTCAGTGAATTTGACAGTTTATACATCATTTAACCACTATTACAATCAAGGTAGAGAACATTTTCATCAGCCCAAAAAGTTTTCTGGTAAGCCTTCCCAGTCAGTCCTCCCCGACCATTCTCCAAGGCAAACAGTGATCTGCATTCTGTCAGAAGAGATTAGCCTTTTCTAGAATATCATGTAAATAGACTTTTACTGTATGTACACTTTTGTGTCCATGTGGTTGCATATGTCAGTAGCATGTACCATTTTATTACCGAGTAGTATTCCACTGAATACATATACATTCCACTGAATGCATGCATCCTATTAAAAAAGTTTGTTTATCCCTTTACTTGTTAGTGGGTATATCACTTTTATCCAACTTAAGCTACTGTGAGTTGCTTTGATCACTTGTGTACAAGTCCCAGTAAGGACATATGTTTTCATTTCTTTGGGACAAATACCTAGAGAGGAAATTTTTTAGTTGTATGGTAAGCATATGGTAGTTTTATGTAAAAAACTAGAAAACAGTTTTTTTGAAGAGGTTTACCACTTTATCTTTCTGGTAGCAATTGATGAGAATTCTAATTGTTCCACATCCTCACCAATACTTGATATGGTTAATATTTTTAATTTAGACATTGAAATAAGTATGCAGTGATATTCACTATGGCTTAAATTTGCTCTTCACTGATTGCTAATGATATTGAGCAATCTCATGTGCTTATTGGCCATTTATCTTAATTTGCAAGAGTCCCTTCATATGTTATTTTTGCCCTTTTTTGTTGTCTTTTATTTGTGAGTTAAAAGCATTAATTACTATCTTAAATACTAATCCTTGGCCAGTGACTTCACTTTCATTTTCTTAATGGTTAGTTCTGACAAATGTTTGTTTTGATAAAGTTCAGTTTCTTTTATACTTTCTTCTTTTTCTGTCCTAAGAAATATCTACCTATGCCAAAGTAATGAGGATTTTCTATGTTTTCTTCCAGAAGTTTTATACTTTGAATTTTTGTATTTATGTAGTCTGTTTTGAGTTAATTTTTCTTTATAGTCCTGGCTAGCATTCAGAACATTTTATTTTCCATATGAATATATAGTTTTTCTAAAATCCTATTAAAAAGAGTATTCTTTCCCTCTTGAATTATCTAGGCACCTTTTCGAAAATCAATTGACCACTTATGTATAGTTCTATTTCTTTTTATTTTTTTTATTTTTAAACTTTACAATATTGTATTGGTTCTGCCATATATCGAAATGAATCCGCCACAGGCATACATGTGTTCCCCATCCTGAACCCTCCTCCCTCCTCCCTCCCCATACCATCCCTCTGGGTCATCCCAGTGCACCAGCCCCAAGCATCCAGTATCGTGCATCGAATCTGGACTGGCGACTCATTTCATATATGATATTATACACATTTCAATGCTATTCCAGTTCTACTTCTTTGGCTGATATTTTTAGGTAAACATCACACATAAATATTGGACAAGATTTTTGTTTTTTAATCTCTTTAACCATTAACCAAGAAATTTATCTCATAGGTTTTGAGTAAGCTAAACTCAAAAACCACCATTTTCTTATCTTAGGACATTAATAAGTACAAGATTAGGAGGAATTCTTATTATCCACATTTCCAGATAAGCAGATTTCTACTGATTATCTCACTGGGGAGGGGAGGGCAGAATTTAGCAAGGACTTGGCAAGCATTTCTACTTTCTCTTCTCACTTCCTTCTGTGCATCCCTATCACAGAGGTTGTAGCTATTGAACTGATTGAGCCTGATGCTGAGTCCTCTCTGAACAAGTGACATTTGGGTCCACATTTAAAAGGAGAGAATGAGCCTGGAAATTATCTGGAAGACCCAGTCCCAGGCAGAAGAACAGAAAGTCCTCTTATCAGCCTCAGAGGGTTTCTGCCATGTGATTAATAGAGGTGGGACTAAGCCTGACAGAAAGAGGCTGATGACCTAAAGGATTGTCTGTGTATAAAATAGGACACGGGGAGAGAAAGAACAAATGTTTGGAAAGACCCTGTGGGGGCAGATTATGAAGGAGCTTGACTACTAGACTCACCGGCTGCTGCTGCTACTGCTGCTACTAAGTCCCTTCAGTAGTGTCCGACTCTGTGCGACCCCATAGACGGCAGGCTCCCCAGTCCCTGGGATTCTCCAGGCAAGGACACTGGAGTGGGTTGCCATTTCCTTCTCCAATGCATGAAAGTGAAAAGCGAAAGTGAAGTCGCTCAGTCATGTCCGACTCTTAGTGACCCCATGGACTGCAGCCTATCAGACTCCTCCATCCACAGGATTTTCCAGGCAAGAGTACTGGAGTGGGTTGCCATTGCCTTCTCCGACTAGACTCAGCAGACTAGCTTAAATTGGTAAACATTGAGAACCACTTAACTAAGGGCCAGCATGATAGGAAGGGTATTTTAAGGAGAGTAATTCAAAGTTATCTTACCTATGTTCACCACTAAACAATTAATTCTTAATTAAGTTAATTCTCAAAGTGAATTTGAGTCAAGAGTTAGGTGGTACCACCTCAGGAGATTATAACAGTAATGCAGAATAAAATGGTCTCCATAGAGACAAAATGAAAGGAATCAAACAAGGTGGTGTTATTGGGTTGCCCAAAAAGTTTGTTTCCGTTTTTCCGTTATATCTTATGGAAAACCCAAATGAACTTACGGGTCAACCCAATATATACATTCAGCATCTGTATCCCTTGGTAACTAAAATATAAAAGCTGTTCATATTATCATAATATCCCACATGTCTTCTTCAATGGACACCCATGACAAAGTTTGTACGCCCATCTCTCATGTGTATCTATATCTTTCTAATGTATGGTCCATGAGGGCAGGGGTTTTTTGTTTGTTTGTTTGTTTGTTTAATTTGGTTCACTGTTATATTCCAAATATCTAGAAGAATACAAAGCACATAGTAGGTATTCAGTAAATGTTAGATGAATGAAAATATTCAGAAGATTCATCTGGAATCAAAAAAGGATACTAAAAACTATAGAATCTTCATCACCGTGTCAGAGGGTTATAGGATGTTTTGTAGATCATTTATACACATCTGAAGAAATCATCACTTGGCATTCCTCAGGTTCCCAAAGTTAAAAACATACTGAGGAAGTGCCTAATGTCCAGGCAAAAAAAAAAATAAATCGAAACAAACAAAAAGCCATATTGCATAATAGATTTCAGATGTTCCAGCCCTTTACTTTATGAATAGTCCCACAGATGTGTTGTATTTATCTGGACCACATACATTTCAGATCAACAGGCCACAAACGTTTATTAATTTAAACATTTTCTTGTTTGAAGAAAGCACGTCAAGTTGTGTCTGTAAGGAGAGCTACTGCTCTAGGATAGTATCTAAAACAGAGATAGAGATGGTGAGTTTCTTTTAAATGTTAAGTGTTTGTGTAACTCTGTAAATCATTCTTACTAAAATACTGGTATTTGAAAGTGATTTTTTTTTTTTTTTTTTTTTGCTTACTGGCTTCAGTTGGCATTGCTGGAATGAGCAACCTCCTATGTAATCTGACACGGCAGTTCTGGATGCCAACGTCCACACTGCATTATGAATGTTTCAGATCATTTGCTCTAGTGTGAATCCATGTAGACTGTGTAAAGATGCTGTTCTGCATAGTTTATTTTGTCTCTCGGCTGTAGAGCACTAAGCCCTGGACATTACTGTGTACAATGGGTTTTGAATTCCATGCCTGTGGACCACGGCCAGCATCACACACAGAAGTTAATGACCGATTGTTATCTTAGCCCATAGCTTGCATTCCTTTTGATAAGACTATTTCAGCAAGGGGGTGGATCACAAAGTATAGGATTAATTAAGGTCAAATCCCAATGAAATGTGCAATCTATTTTCTCAAGGAAAAGAACTTGGAAGAATCACAGGGTGAATTTTATATACCAAAGCCCAATTTTTAAAATAATGTTTAATTAAACTTGAAGCTTAATTTCCTTCTTGTTTAAAGAGACGGTATAGTAATGCAACATAATTTAAATGTGCCCATAGATCAGCAGATGGGAAACATTTATCATTGCTGTGAACTACTGTCATTTACAATGGTGATGAACCCCTCTCAACAGCCTAACAATCCAAGCACATCTAAATCATCTAACTATGCTGACACTAGTTTATTAGCATCTGACAGTAAAAATTGGTCTCTGGGAAACCATTGAATTTAAGTCCAGTGGTGTACTGTTATTTAAAAATGTGGATTTTGATAGAGAATGATCAAGGAAGTCAGCCTTGTGCCTCAGTGCTCTAATCATTCCAGTTTTAATGCACTGCAAAAATTCCAGTCCTTACTGGGATTCAAACTCTAGATAAGATTGTGCTGAATTTCCAGATCTCCTGTAAGATGTGCTTTTCTTCCCAGGCTGTAGTGCCATTTTTTTCTTAATTGTCTCCTGATAATTTTTCCTATCATACTATGAAGTCCTTTAGAAGAAACTAGTTTTCTTTCTTGGAACTCATAAGTAAGTTACGCTGAGCTAAAGTATATTTCAAACTTTCTTTTAGACTATTAGAAAAGGTAAGTTGTACTTAAAGACTGTATTTAAAATAAGAACATTATGATGAAAGTTGTCTTCTTTCCTTCCTGAATATGGTCTCATAATCTTTTCTGCTCTGAGTCTATCTTTCCCAATATGAGTAGCTGCAAGGATGATTAAGTACCCCTGCAGAGAAAGTTGAGTGTGAAAATAGTTCAAAGATAAATTAAATGACAGTTCTACAGGTCTTTCTGCTTGTTTTTATTTTTTAGGGCTCTGTCATCAAGCAATAGGCATTAGTCTTTCTAGCTGGTGGGTGGTTTGTAAAACTAGGTAAACTGTTTGGAACATAAATATTATTCTAAATTAAGGTTGGATTAATTAGATCAATAATACAATAATGATCTAAATAAATAAACTCATTCTTTTCTGCTTCAAATATGATTTTTAAATAATTTGGTGAAATTTTCTACTTTTTTGAAGTTGGGAAAGTGTTTTAGCATTTATTGGCTTAAGTTTCTGCTCCTGAGGATTAAGTGTGCTAGTAACTATCTCACTGCACACCTCTGCTGACCTCAAGCCAAGAATGCATGGCCCTCCCTTGTGTGCCAAACCACCCTGAGTTTACCCTCAAGAGAAAATTTAGCACAGAGATAGTCATCCTCCTTGTGTGTCTACTAGATTGTATGTTACAGAAGCCAGCAACAGATGCCCCTTCAATATCATATTCCCAGAAACTAGCAAAATGCATGTTATGACACAGAGAAGAAAATCAATCAATATTTATTAAACAAAAGAATTACCTAGGCAGGGCACAAAGTTAATATATGATTAACTATAAGAATGTATATGTAGGTGTTTGTTTATAGAAACAGTGCATTAAATTCATTAATGCACAACTACAAAAGTTTAAGCAGTATTAAAAATACACTATGGCACCCCACTCCAGTACTCTTGCCTGGAAAATCCCATGGACGGAGGAGCCTGGTACGCTGCAGTCCATGGGGTCGCTAAGAGTCGGCCACAACTGAGCGACTTCCCTTTCACTTTTCACTTTCATGCACTGGAGAAGGAAATGGCAACCCACTCCAGTGTTCTTGCCTGGAGAATCCCAGGGACGGGGGAGCCTGGTGGGCTGCCGTCTATGGGGTTGCACAGTCGGACACGACTGAAGCGACTTAGCAGCAGCATACAAGTATAAGGATCCTTTGGGATAAGAATCGAAGCTGTGGATGTTTTGCTTTGTTTTCGGATTTGAGGTTTTATTTTGTTTTTTGGTTATGGTTATCAATTTTCACTTCAGAACCAAGCATAGAATCCTCCACATATCATATCTTCCAAAAAAAGTGTCCCTGTTGTTGTTTGGTAATCACTGTCGTTGATGTTTAGTCACTAAGCTGCGACTGGCTCTTTTTGCAACCACATAGACTGCAGCCTGAAAGGCTCCTCTGTCCATGGGATTTCCCAGGCAAAGATGGTATGGGTTGCTGTTTCCTTCTCCAGGGCCCCTTCCCAACCCAGGAATCGAACCCAGGTCTCCTATAATGGCAGACAGATCCTTTACCACTGAGCCACCAGGGTTAGCCTTGGTAATTGTTGTTGCTTAGTCACTCAGTCGTGTCTGATTGTTTGTAGCCCCATGGAGTGTAGCCCTCCAGGCTCCTCTGTCCATGGGATTCTCCAGGCAAGAATAATAGAGTGCATTGCCATTTCCAACTCCAGGTGATCTTCCCAACCCAGGGACCAAACCCATGTCTCCTATATCTCCTGTATTAGCAGGCAGATTCTTTACCACTGCACCACCAGGGAAGCCCCTGGTGATAATCATACAGTAAACTAAAAACAAACGTCTCTTCTTCAAAGAAGACTTTCCTTGAGTCTTCATCTAAATTGTTTCCCAGTGTACTCACTCCTGATCCTAATGGGTTTTGTCTTGGCTCTTATCTTATCACCCTTGGTAATGATGAGAATTTGTATCTGTTGAGCACCGATCTTTCTCACTGAATGACTAGTTCCCGAAGGTGGGGACAGATTCTGTGTTAATAACCCCAAGGTCCAGCTTCTGAGACAGTCCCTGTTACAACAGGAGCTGCTCAATACCTTTGAAAAAAGAAAGGAGAGAAGATAAGGGAGAGAACAACAAGGGAGAGAGAAAGGAATAAAATAAGTGCTTAATTTTAAGTTCAGTTAATAAACAATAAATCCAAGCAACAAAGGGCATCCAGCTTTTTTAGTACATCACCTGTATATCAACCTCCTCTCATGATTTTCTTCTTCCTTTTCTCTCTTTTCATGTGTTAGTGTGGGTAACTTACATACCATGAAAAAGTGGAAAGAAAAAAAAAATTAATACATATTACAGATTTTGTATCCTTGGTAATATATTCTCATGTGAAATAATCCAAATAGAATTGCTTAAAAGGCTTCAGAATTTTAAATATATGGAATTTGTGTAGGTAATAGATGTGAGCCCCATACAACTTAAACTGGCACTGAAACTGTCTGTATAAAGTAGGCATTAAGAATAATAAATGCCTAGCTCCTAAAAATGCAAAAACAAAAATAAAAGCTATTGCTTATATCCTTTAAACTGGAATCTTGGACTTTATATTGCAAAAGCAAATAAGAAGTATCAAATAAAGTTCAAGGGCAAGTTATGCAAATGGAAAATTAATGGCTTTATTTTTCTCTGTGTTAAGCATCATTTCCTAAACATTTGAAGAAAAGTGTGTATTTAAACCACAGTTAGATTTATCTTTGACATATTTTTTTAAGAAAAATAGGGATTAAAATGCAATTTGTGTATATTCTTGTACTTAATATTTTTCCCATCTATTTAGCATTAATGTAGGGAAAGCTATTCTTTTAGAAAATGTCAAAAAGAACAAATTACTCAAAATGGTACTGTTGATTATAAGTAGGCTGTTTTGCCTTATTCTAATGTAATGAATTCTGTCAATAACAGGACATATTTTTTCCCAATTTTTCAAGATAATTTTAGTGACTCATGATTGAAAAAAAAAAAAAAACTGAAGGATAAGGAGAAAGCAATCTCAATGGAAAATATTTCAGTACCCTTATATACCAGCTAGCTATTTCTCGAGGGCAATTTTAAATCTAAGTCAAGTCACAAATGGATTGAGACTGGTGATCTCACTCTCCCCTTTGGAAAACTATGCATATCACAAAATCGCTATACATTTTGACATAGTTGGCAGCCGTTGCTTGAAATAGGCCCTGAATCAACTGAGCATGGAAACTCAATTTGCCTGGGGATATACTGGCCTTTAAATAAAGAGGGTTGTTATCAACTTCTGATAGAACAATGGAGAAATCTCCCAGCATCTATAATTTTGTGTATACTGTAACTATAACAGACAGCCTTGGTTTCAAGTCATCAAGTAATCAAATGATTACATATACTTTTTAGGCTAGAAGTATAATAAATGGGCTTTTAAGCTGACTTGAACACATATTTTTTTTTTAAGAGTACTGATTTCATTAAATATTTTCTTTTATTTCTCCCAGAAGGTTATTTTGGCGTTATCTCTCCAGCAACCCTGGTCATGCAGAATACCCCCTGCTGATCACAGAGCTCTGTGACAGCCTTTGCATATTGCTAATGGTAACAGCCCACACATGAATAGATGACTTTGGATGCTTGATTTAGCCCAGGGGTGCAAAGGGCCTGCTTAGAGAGGTATGATGAAGCTACTTAGGAACAGTGAGACCCAAATTAGGAATAAGTAAATGTGTAACCAATTATCCATGGGCACATATTACCTTAAAATAATTGGAACCACTGTGTCCATTGCTCAAAGCTGCCTGATGTTTGCTGTCAACTTCTATCCTTGCTTCTGTGCTGGCACTGAGCAAAATCCAGAAGAGGTAAAGCACCACCAGGTGTGTAAGCCAGACATCCATGGGAATATACGACTTATTTTCAGCACATTAAAAAAAAAAAATTTTAGTTGGAGGATAATTGCTTTATGATGATGTGTTAGCTTCTGCCACTGTTGTTGTTCAGTCACTAAGTTGTGTCCCACTCTTTACGACCTCACTCTTTACTCACTCTTTACGACACTAAGTTGTGTCCCACTCTTTACGACCTCACTCTTTACGACACTAAGTTGTGTCCCACTCTTTACTGACCTCTTTACGACAGACTTCCCTATCCTTTACTATCTCCCAGAGTTTGCTCAGATTCATGGTCCACTGAGTCGATCTCATCCTCTGTCATCCCCTTCTCTTCCTGCCCTCAATCTTTCCCAGCATCAGGGTCTTTTTGAATAAGTCAGCTCTTTGCAGCAGGTGGCCAAAGTATTGGAGTTTTAGCTACAGTCCTTCCAATGAATATTCTGGGTTGATTTCCTTTAGAATTGACTAGTTTGGTCTCCTTGATGTCCAAGAGACTCTCAAGAGTCTTCTCCAACACCGCAGTTCAAAAGCATCAATTCTTTGGCACTCAGCTTTCTTTATAGTCTAACTCTCACATCCATACATGACTTACAGAAAGCATCAATTCTTTGGTGCTCAGTCTTCTTTATGGTCCAGCTCTCACATTCGTACATGACTACTGTAAAAACCATAGCTTTGACTAGATAGACCTTTGTCAGCAAAGGTCTGCTTTTTAATACACTGTGTAGGTTTGTCATAGCTTTCCTTCCAAGGAACAAGCATCTTTTAATTTCATGGCTGCAGTCACTATTTGCAGTGATTTTGGAGCTGAAGAAAATAAAACCTGTCACTGTTTCCGTTGCTTCCCCATCTATTTGACATAATCAGCCACAAGTACACGTATGTCCCCTCCCTCCTGAACCTCCGCCCACCCCCATCCCATCTCACTCCTTTAGGCTGTCACAGAGCACAGTGTATTTTATTATTTTTACCATTTATTGGATCATTGCACTCAAATTTGGATGGAGAAAAAAGAATTAGTTTTTCAAGTTTTCAAACATAATTTTTTTTTAATTGTTTTTCAGGTATTTGAACCATTATTTTCTAAAAAAAAAAAATCTTATTTTCTCCAGGATTTTCTTTTTTTAAATCCATTATTTGGGATATTTCAAAAGATTGGTTCATACAACTTTGAAAGAGTAAAAATCTTGCTTGTTCCATTCTTGGCCTCCTGCTGATATATTAAATGATGACCTATGAATATTGGTGTGGAAAGATAAAATTTAAACTTTAAGCCAAAATCCTTATTTAAAAAAAAAAAAATTAAAGCCCAGAACAGATTAAGAGAGAGACAGTGAGATTGAGGAAGAGAATGAAAAGGAAGAAATAGGGAGAGAGCAGTGGAGGTGGAAGTGGAGATAAATGAGGAATTTGGAGTTAACAGATACACACTACTGTGTATAAAATAGGTAAACAGTAAGGTCCTACTGTTCAGCACAGGGAAGTATATTCAGTATCTTTTAATAACCTAAAATATAAAAGAACCTGAAAATATATATATATATATATGCATAACTGAATCCCCTTGCCGTACACTTAAGACCAACACTACATTGTAATTAACTATACTTCAATACAAAAAGTAAGAATAAAAGGAAGAAAGATACTAGTTTACTGACATGGTCAGAGTATAATTTTCACGATAACTATATTATCACTCAGTTTAGATGCAGGTTAAACTATATTAAGGTGGTACTCCAATATATATATATATATATATATAGCTAACATAAATTAGACACAAGCAAGGCACCTAAAATACTCATACTGTATTTTAAGTTATTCTAATTGCCTCTCGCACTCTAATTTTAATGCATCCAAATCGTTTTAATCATATAAATGAAGTTTGAAAATGTCAGCCAAAATCTGAATTCCAGAATTTTCTTAACAGCAGATAATTGAGTAAATACTTGTAAGGTGGGTAAGCAGAGCTGATGCCCCTACTCTTTATACTGTGACTTTGTATCCGCCTTAACTACATTATGCGATCACATCCAATAGGTGGCAGCCTGTTGAGTGATTGGGGATTGTTGTATGTGTTCCTTATAGTGGACAGCATGCAGGAAAGTCTGTTCCCCAACTGAAGGGATTAAGGAAAGGAATGTTGTTTAGATAAAATAAGTTGTATCCATGCCAAACAATATCCAGCTGTATAGCCTAAGAGCCCATTATCTTACATGTGATAAAACAAACCAGCCTAAGTTGTATAGCATGATAGCCTTTAAACACACACACACACACACACACACACAAAACTAGCTGCTTGCTCTCTACCTTCAACATAAAGCTTACAGTCACAGCTAACGGTATAGAAGATACTCAAAAGATGCTTAAAATAAGAGGCACTTTTTTTCTTGCCAGGTTTTTAGCATCTCAAAATTCAAATGCCAGTGTTCAAATACCAATTTCCTGATCAACCCGTAGACTAAAGGAAATGAAATAAAACCAAATAAATGGTATGTACAGATTTTTAAATGAATCTACACCTATCTATGGAGTGATTAGTGATTTTCTTTGATATTGAACTGTAATGTTTACTCCAATGAGTGCATTTCTACCTTTTTTCCTACCTTTTTAATCTCAACCCTTGATTTCAAATGTATCTCAAGACTTTCCAGACAGGGAACTTTATTTTATTGAATGCTTCAACGTGGATTGTGAGCTGGTTTCTTTGAACACGTTTTAGAATCGATTTCTTCTGAAGATACAGCATATTACCACTGTAGCAAGAGAAATAATCAGATTTGGCCATACCAGTTGTACGAGAGCTGTCTCAAACAGACGGGGAGCTCAATTCTTCAATAGCTCTAAACAAATAAAATTCTAAACAATGCTATATTTCAGGAAGACAAGTAATACATTAAAATAAATCAATGACTAGTTGAATATAAAGAAGATTCTAATTGCATGTTTTGTTTTCTGAACTTCCCTCTTGCTCTCATTCTCTCTCTCTCTCTTAGTCTGTTGTATAATCCTTTAGAGCCAGTGCCTGCATAAGGCAATATTTTTTGTTGTTAAATTTCAAAGCTGAATTTGTTCAGAACAAAGAAAGCTGTTTTTAAACTTTCATGTCATCAAGTTCCCCTTCTAGAGGGTATATGGACACTGCAGGCCAAATGTGGCTCTGGTTCCCTAAGACAATATAACAATTGGAATTCAGAGAGAATTGGAATTTTTGCATGTAAAAAGAGTACGTTTGCCTCATAGCTTCAGTCAACAAGTTCTGAATGTGTATGGCTCAAAGTAAGTCCTTCAATCAACTGTGTATATTAAATCTGACTCTGTCTTCCAAGGCCCCTGGCAGTGGGCAGAACACAAAGATGAAAGGCTTGGTTAGAAGAGATAATTAAAACTTAATGGGTGCTTGTTGTATGAGTAGGTGCAAAGAAAAATGATCACTTTAGGTATTCACAAGGAATTTATAAAGAGTTCTGTGTGTCATGAGTAATTCATTTTGGATCGTTAACACTAGGAAGATGACCCCTAAAAGACACGGGTCAATGCTAAATGCCTCACTCTCTCTTCTGTTATGTTTTATAGGGTGTTTTACAGTCAATGTAAGAGAAAAACACTACATCTAAGACAGCCAGGGAAAATCCAAGAGCTCTGACCTCTAGAAATTTTGTATTGAATTGATTCAGATTAAAGCAATGACCTTTTGACTTCATGATGTCTCTCCTAAAAGGCCTCCAAAGATTGAAGGGTAGGATATGTACCTTGGGTTGGGGGTGGGGGGATAGACTAATGAGACTGATTAGGGCCTTTGGCCAGATGGTTTCAGGAAACCGAAGTCTCTCTTGC
Organism: Bos grunniens; assembly: GCF_055505025.1. NCBI lineage: Eukaryota > Metazoa > Chordata > Mammalia > Artiodactyla > Bovidae > Bos > Bos grunniens. The sequence continues at coordinate 14,684,595 of NC_141191.1, forward strand.
CTTAAGTGGTGGCCACAGAGGCATTTGCTCTGTGGCACCCGGCCACAGTCTCTCAGGAAATGATGGAGTCACCAGCAAGTAAGACATGGACTTGGGCTGTCAGAAAGATGAGGACTAGTTTTGCAAAGCTTTCAGAACCTCCATCTCCGGTAAGCTACAGTATCTACCCTGTGGCAGCAACTTTTGTGTGTGTGTCAGATGACTCTAGCTTGAATGGGCTTTTTCATACACATTCTGTTTGAAGAGCAGTCTTGCTGTGTTCTTTCCTTTTGTCATTCATGTGTCTGTACAGGACTGTAGCCCTGCTTTCTCCCAATGCCGCCCATCCCTCCTTGATTCTGTTCTTCCTTTCATCATCTCTCCCCAAAGCCCCCCCAGCACTCTAAGTTTCTTAATGTGGCTAGGAAAAAAAAAAAAGCATCATTCAGATACCAAATTGTGATTATGTAGATGGAGTTAGTTTCTCCTTCTCTATCTGATGTTATTTGTTTATTGCACACACTGCTGAATATTATCAACATATGACAAGTACCAGCAGGAACTCAACTAGAAAACATGCATTTGCCACAGGTGAGAGAGTAAACACAGATACAAGGGCAAACATCGCAGAAAACAAACATGATAATTAAAATGGAAAGGCAAAGAGGATGTGGAATAAGATTTACCTTGATTGGTTGAGTTTGAGGAGTCTCTGGAAAGCAAGACCTCTTTCATAAAAAAGTTCAATGTGGTGTTTATATAAATGGCCTTTGTTTTTGTTTTTCTTGACAGTCTGAAGTCTATAAGCCAATGCATACGAAGAGGTGTTAGAAGATTTATAGTCAGAGCATAAAGTTAAGAGTAAAATTCTCAAACTTAAAAAGCTTACCTCTTCTGTTAAATATTTTAAATATTTCCTGATACAATTTGGTTTTTTAAAAATGTAATTATGAAACTATGAAAATAAATTCACTTACAAAGGTAGAAACAGGTCATAATCATTGCTTGCAGTTGGAGTAAAAAGTGAAATGTAGTTTTTACTAAAAAAGAGAAAAAAGCAATCACAGAAGTCACCTTCTGATCACTTGATCCTTTGTCTTCCCTCTTCTCTCCATGGATAAGAGGCCCCAGGACTTCTTACTTAGAGGGGTGGGTACTTTGAACGAGACGATAAAAGGCATGAATGTTTTAAAGTTTATTATAGACATTCTCAGGTATAAACAAAAGTAGTGAGTACATTTTGCCCATCTCATTTCATTTATTCCCTCTGCATTATTTGTTATGTAGTTATTGCTAAAGAACTTCAAAGCAAGTAATCCCATCCACATATACTTTTAAATAAAGTATTAAGGACTTATCACTTGTTTGTTTTTATAATACCACCATGCCATTATCACACCTCACACAAAATACATGCCTAATATCAGCTAACATTCAGTCCATAGTGAAATGTATCTAACAGTCTCAAAAATGTTTCTACTATAGTTTAAGTCAGGATCCAAACAAAAGTTAAGCGGTTTTGTTCTTCTCTGTCTTGCGTATCCTATAATAATCTCCTTCCCTTTTATTTGTTGGTGAGATCCAAAACCTTTTTTTAAAGGCAAGAAATCCATACAGATGTTGCTACATAATCTCTATGGCATCTGGTCCCTTGTCTCTGTGATGCTATGAGTGGTTGGTGGGTTCAGGTATTATCTGCCTTGTTGTCGTTCAGTGCTAAGCCTGGTCCCTCCCTTTTAAAGTTCCCTGTCCTTTCACCTAAAGTCTTAGCATCCTGAGACCATCATTGCCTAGAAATATTATTCCCCGAGGGGTGACAGAATGGTGTCCTTTTGAATCTATCACTCTTTTCCACTAAAATACCTCATGTCAATTTGACTGTAAACCAGCAGTCGTGCCACTCTTTCCAAAGTTAACAACACAGACTACAGTTACTCTTTCTCCCAAATGAAGGCAGAGACCTCGTGAGGGGTCATGGCACACAATCACCAGAAGAGTTGAGACCAGATGTTACGGAGAGTGAGTTAGGCAAGGGGATTTCTTCAATAGATACCAAAAATGATCTCTGTGTCATTCAATTTTGGGTGGTAGGGACAGGAAAAAAATGATTCCCCAGTCATGAGTCTGTCGTCTAGACAGTGGGCAGAGGGCCATGTGGTGGGGTTTTTTTACATAATATTAAAAAGCTGTGGGCCAAGCCTTTCACAGCTCTTCTCTGTTTGATTCTCTCAGAAGGCCCCAGCTGACGTTGAGCAGAGTTCTCACTTTACACAAAAGTCAAGCAGGCAGAGCCTGAAAAATCCATCAAGATTTTACTTGATGTCTTCTGTCTTGTCCAAATCGAGCTGATCCAGGAGACTAAAAAGGGAACTGAAATAAGGTTGTCTCTCAAAAGGCTGGAGGGCAAAGGGAAGGTCCTCCAAAGAATTAGTAAATGCTCAGAGAAGGAAATGCCCATTACAGACATAATTTGAAGGCACTGTGAACCCACACAAACCTCATCCCTGAGAAAATAAAAACAAGTCCGTTTTTGAAAGGTGCGTCTTCTCCCAAAGCTGAGGAAATTGACTCTCAGTCCCACTGTGCCTGGAGACACAAAGGTGGAAGGGCGTTATTTTGAGCTGACTGAGCGAGGCTCTTCTCTGACCCACCTGTGTCACCTCTTTGACTATCTGAGGAACACAGAATTGTTTCTCTGGCTCCTGCAGAACTGACTGTGAAGACTGAATTTCTTTCTTCTCTCTCCCTCCCCCCTCCCTCCGTCATTTCTTCTCCTCCAGCTCATGTTCCCTTGCCATACCAACTTTTTTTTTTTTTTTTTTTAAGGATTGTGGTTTTTCTTAAAGATATTTTTTTGATGTGGACCATTTTTCAGAAAATCTTTATTGAATTTGTTACTATACTGCTTCTGTTTTTTTATGCTTGTGGTTTCTTTTGGCCACGAGGCATATGGTATCTTAGCTCCCAGATCAGGGATCCAACTCACACCCCCCCTGCCTTGAAAAGCAAAGTCTTAACCACTGGGCTGCCAAAGAAGTCCCCACACCAACCGTTTTAAAATGTTTTTAATGCAGCTGTTTCAGTAGCAGACACTTGGGATGAAAAGCTTCCTTCCATACCTGGTTTGTCCAGTAGTTACAATTACAGAGGCGATTTGGATATTTGGGCATACCATGCTCTTCCTAACTTTGGGATCTCATTTGAGATACTAGAAGCATAGCAACAGGCAGCATAGGCTTTGGAAACAGGAAGAGTGAGTTTGCAATACAGGTCCAGCCGGCCACCTGCCAGTCATGGACCTTACCCAGTTTCCTTTTCTATAAGATTGAGGTGATAATATTTGCTTTTCAGGGTGATTGTGGGGGCTCTCAATACTGTATATGCTGTACCTAGAGCAGTGCCTAGAGTGTGGAGGATACGCAACAGATGTTAGTTTCTGACATTCAGTCTCTAAGTCGTGTCCAACTCTTAGTTTTTCCATAGATATTAGTTACTATTACTTTTAGAGAATGTTCCATTTATAGAACCAATTAAAAACCTATCAAGTTTCTTTTCACCATAAAGAAAATCTAATCTTTAAACGGGACCCTCTGCCTTCTCCACGCTCACTTTCCAGGAATACGGGCGTCTGCCTGTTCATCATCCCTTTTCCTGCTGCCTTGGACCCTGTCACCCGCTCATGACTTCTCCCTAAGAGGAATAAGACAGCCAGGTTAAATTCTCCTGCAATATAGCACAAAGGCAAACCTGAGAAACACTTCATTGCTGCTCAATAAATAAGGGGAGGTAGCACTCTGCCTCGGTAAAGGTGATGGCACCCCACTCAAGTACTCTTGCCTGGAAAATCCCATGGACGGAGAAGCCTAGTAGGCTGCAGTCCATGGGGTCGCGAAGAGGAGGACATGACTGAGTGACTTCACTTTCACTTTTCATTTTCATGCACTGGAGAAGGAAGTGGCAACCCACTCCAGTGTTCTTGCCTGGAGAATCCCAGGGAAGGGGGAGCCTGGTGGGCTGCCATCTATGGGGTCGCACAGAGTCGGACATGACTGAGGCGACTTAGCAGCAGCAGCACCTACTCAGAGGTGTTGAAAAGCCTAAGCCTGCTCAACTCTGGACTAAGATCATCATGATTTAACCATTTTAGGCTGCCAGCCTGCCTGAGTCCTAGCATGTCCCTTGATGTAAGTGGAATTTTGCCTTCTCTTAAAGCCCAGATTCATCCTTTCCAAAGACAGGGACTCTACCTTATCCTCTCCTGTCCCTTCACGAGGACTGGGATTCTGCTCCTTAGTGCTAGTCCCTTGATTTGTGCCTTGCTACATACTGACAGATTCCATTCAGGCCCCGGTATTCTGGGTACCAGAGGACCACTCTGGTCCTTCTGCCTCTCAGGCCGTAAGAATGGTTGGAGGATATCCAGCCACCTCACCCCCATCGTGTGTTTGTTCACTTAGATGGAGACCTCTTGCTGCCATACTTTGGAGAGATCTCTCCTGGGCTAAAATGTCCTTTGGCACCTATCTGCAAGTAAAAGTGGTTGCCCAGAGCCTGCGCCACCCTCTTGGCTGGCAAGTACCAGGCTTGGCCCTCCCCAGTAGGTCCTGTCCAATCATACCTGGGTTTGTCTTGGCTATTGCCACAGGTGAAGGTCAAGTTGAGGTATGGTAGATACCTCTAATGGAGAAGGAAATGGCAGCCCACTCCAGTGCTCTTGCCTGGAGAATCCCACGGACGGGGGAACCTGGTGGGCTGCCGTCTATGAGGTCGCACAGAGTCGGACACGACTGAAGTGACTTAGCAACAGCAGCAGCAGCAGTAGATACCTCTAAGTTAGGAATCTCTTAATCCAAGAAGGCTCCTCTGCCAATGGCAAGAAGCAAAGACAGAGCATCTCTCTTTCCTTTCTTCTTCGCTTTGCTTCAAGTATTTTTATCTTGGCTTATGCAACAAAAGCTCAGTGATGAAAAACATCTAGACTGTTAATAGTGCAGTTTAACCAAAAAGAAAACCACAGATAATACAGAAATTATGTTTTAATGAAAGGAAAAATGGCTAATAATCACACCACCCAGAGGCAATCTGAAGTTACTACTACAGAATAATTTTTTTCAATTCATCAAGTGTAAAATTTCAGATATGTATAATGATAAGTCCTAGAATCTGCTGTATAACTTTGTGCCTATAGTTAAGAATACTGTAATTATATACACTTACAAATTTGTTAAGAGGGTAGATCTCCTGATAACTATTCTTACTGCAATTTAAAAAAAAGTTTAGAATCATTACATACACACACAACACAAACACACACACACACATGCATATATATTTCTTTATAAAACTTGATATTAACTTATATATTTCTAACTTCAAAACAAGGAATAAGTTACACATCCAGAAAATCCATTACACCTATTTTTCCTCTGCTAATATTATAAGCATTGGCTAAAATTGATATTTATTGATAATTTCTTGGAAACTATACCTTGATTACTAATAAAAATCAGCAAATTCCTTTATGTTTTATAACAATTCTTGCTAATATTTGATTCTTTGAAAGCTCTCATAGTTAAGGTTGGAAAATTCTGGTTTACTCCTTTCTGTGTCATATGACCTGAGTCAAATTATTTAATGGTTCTGAGTTGCTCTTTAAAATTGGGATGTTGATATATATTGACCACTAACATAGTAGTATAAGGTGGTTTTATCAGTCTTTCTCAACTTCTTGCTAGGTAAAAAGCATGACATATGACATTTTTTTCATGTATGACACATACCATGAGGATTAGCAATAATAGCTATCTTGTCACTCTCATATAAGACTTTAGAATGCAAATAAATTCAGGATACTTAGGTATGTACAATAAGTAATATTTTCTGTTAAATCGACCAGTGTTTCACAACAAAGATATTGTGATCTATTGTGCTAAAACACACAATGAATTTGTAAGCACCAAACAAAATAAGGTGCTGTTATTTCAGTAACTACATTAAAATGGAAGGTCTGTTCCTCACTTTGCAGAAATCTCACCCAGGTGGGTAAACATTTTGCAAGTTTGAATACCACCTGACAAGAAACAATTAAGAAATTCAGTGCTTACTTTGTTAATTTGTTACCTGATTTAAATGAAAGATAAATTAAGCTGTGTTCTTTATTTATTAGCAAGATTCAAGTAAACAAGTTTTAGAGAAATAAATAGAATTGAGCTTCTTTGTGCCTGATTTTAATTATAAAATAACTTTCAAAAACAGCTCATTTGTTCCACTTAGAACAATTTCAGAAAGCATATCTCTGAGTTACAATTGATAGCTTTCAGTTAACACCTTTATCTCAAACACTTGCTTATTATAATAACAAAGTAATATTCTTCTAGACATCTATTCTGACTCTCTTTGATTCTAAAATCTAAATTACCAATAGTCATTTAAATAATAATGAGCATTAAAATGTGTGTATAAATAATTGCTATATGTAAGACTTCCAATATATGTAAAACCAAATTATAATGAATGGGAATGCATGTCACTGTCTGTGGCATATTTATTAGAAGGCTACACAACAGTATAATTAAGCTTTTGAACTACCTAAAATTATTTTCATCATTGCTCACCTTAGAATTTTTTGACAGAAACTTTATCCCAACTATCAAGATAAAAGGAAAAAAAAAATACCCTTTTGTCTATCATCTTAAAACTTTCACTTCCTAGGGTTCAAACCAAAAGATAATGCATCTGCTTAACATCAAGCAGTTTTTAGAACTCTCCTTGAGAATTTTTTTCCACCATCAGTGATTCGTAACCACCTCCTTTATGTGGTCGTATGATATATCTTTTAAAGTCTACATTTTAAAGTTATTTCAGGGGCCCACTTAATCAGAGTCACAGAGGCCCTGTGGGTTGCCTTTATCTGCTCCCCACTTGCATTTTGTCTCAGCATTTCTAGGCCTTGTGTGCTGCTGGCAGCTCAAATCATGGTTTGCCAGCATGCCTCTGACCAAAAGAATAACTCTGGGTTTGCTCCATGCCATGGTACTTGGAGAATTTAAAGTAAATAAAAATAAATTCTATTTTTTGTTAGCTACAAATACATACCTTACAAGAAATGCTTAAAAAAAAATGGGCTGGTGAGGTGAGGTATTAAAGATTTCTTTTTTATGCCACAGTTTCATTCTTGGTCATTTTTAAGAAGCCTAAAATAATTTTCATAGAATAAGCATTTATTATGCACCATAGCAGATAGTATATTTAAATCAGAAATGGAATTGCAAAAAAAAAAAAAAATCAAGCCCTGTAAGGACAGAAACTAGGTCTGTTCTGTTTGCAGCTTTGTTCCCTCTACCTAGCACAGTTCCTGGCATGTAATAGACACTCAAAATATATTGATTAAATAAATAAATACATAGGGATGAGGGGAGGAAGAGGAGAGAGTGAGAAATAGCAAGAAAATCAGAAAATATTATCCTCATCCAAAGTCATGAGGCAGCCAATCTGGAAGAATTCAAGGCTGTTTGCATCAATTATGGTCATAAATATTTGGTGGACTTAGCAGAGGTTAAGGAAAACAGCAGATAGGATTTTATTTTTTCAACATAATTAATAATTGCATCATCACCATGTCCTCCTCAGGCTTCCCAGGTGGAGCTAGTGGTAAAGAACCTGCCTGCCAGTGCAGGAGGTGTGGGTTCAATCCTTGGGTCAGGAAAATCCCCTGGAAAAGAGCATGGCAACCCACTATTTCTCTGTTTCTCTAAATAAATTCTCTATTTCCTAGAGAATCCCAAGGACAAAGGATCCTGGGGGGCTACAGTCCATAGGGACGCAGAGAGTCGGGCACGACTGAAGCAACTTAGCACACACACATGTCCGCCTATTGTGTTATTTACTGTTTCCAGCCAACCTAATATCTCTACCAAGCAAGGTCCCATGCAGAAACCCTAAAACCAAGAAGGAAGAAGTGACTTACCTGGCGGAACCCCAATATAAAATTCAACTGTGAAAGTCACCAAGGCAGGAGGTGTCTGGGAACACACCCTAGTAGCAGTAGCAGTAGTTTTATACCTAGTAGTCTGTACCTCTTAATCCCCTCACACTTGATGAAATAAGTCAAAGACAAATACCAGATATTTTCACATATAGGTGAAATCTAAAAAATAAAACACAGGAATAAATATAACAAAAGAAAAACAGACTCACTGATACGGGGAACAAAGTAGTGGTTACCAGGCTTCCTTAATTTTAAAACTGGAAGTAAACATTTTAGGGGATTAGGTCAGTGGAAACAGTGTCAGACTTTATTTTGGGGGGCTCCAAAATCACTGCAGATGGTGATTGCAGCCATGAAATTAAAAGACGCTTACTCCTTGGAAGGAAAGTTATGACCAACCTAGATAGCATATTGAAAAGCAGAGACATTACTTTGCCAACAAAGGTCGGTCTAGTCAAGGCTATGGTTTTTCAAGTGGTCATGTATGGATGTGAGAGTTGGACTGTGAAGAAAGCTGAGTGCCGAAGAATTGATGCTTTTGAACTGTGGTGTTGGAGAAGATTCTTGAGAGTCCCTTGGACTGCAAGGAGATCCAACCAGTCCATCCTAAAGGAGATCAGTCCTGGGTGTTCTTTGGAAGGACTGATGCTAAAGCTGAAACTCCAGTACTTTGGCCACCCCATGAGAAGAGGTGGACTCATTGGAAAAGACTCTGATGCTGGGAGGGATTGGGGGCAGGAGGAGAAGGGGACGACAGAGGATGAGATGGCTGGATGGCATCACCAACTCGATGGACAAGAGTTTGGGTGAACTCCAGGAGTTGGTGATGGACAGGGAGGCCTGGCATGCTGCAGTTCATGGGGTCACAAAGAGTCGGATATGACTGAGTGACTGAACTGAACTGACTGATTGACCTGCAATCCCTTGGACTGCAAGGAGATTCAACCAGTCCATCCTAAAGGAAATCAGTCCTGAATGTTCATTGGAAGGACTGATGTTGAAGCTGAAATTCCAATACTTTGGCCACCTGATGCGAAGAACTGACTCATTGGAAAAGACCATGATGCCGGGAAAGATTGAAGGCAGAAGGAGATCGGGACGACAGAGGATGAGATGGTTGGATGGCATCACCAACTCAATGGACATGAGTTTGAGTGAACTCTGGGAGTTTGTGATGGACAGGGAGGCCTGGCATGCTGCTGTCCATGGGGTTACAAAGAATTGGACACGACTGAGTAACTGAACTGAACTGAAATGACTGATTGATCCTACAACCAAAAACAAAAGCAATCACTACTAGGATAAGTGGCATCTCAGATGTAAACATGAGATGGTTTAGGGAACACTGGTTTAAGACCTTCTGGGGCTACTGTCTCGGAAGGCAGAAGGTGTGGGAGGGGGCATGACTGGGAGAGGTGCATTAAGGCAGACTCCAGGCCAGTGGAATCTGCTTGTTACAAGTACTGTGTGTGATGTTTGAAATCTGGTGTCTTTTGGTTTGGGTTTCCCTAGAAATAGTCCCTGAGGCAAGCTTTAAAGGGTTTAATTGGAAAGGGCTGCTGGAAAGACCTTTGAGAGAAGTGGAAAAAGTGAAGCAGAAAGGAAGAAGGAAACAGAAAGTTCAATAAAGAGGTGTTAGCTTGTGGACCTTCAGAGGCTTCCATGGAATCCCACCTGTGAGAGACTGCATGGAACAGTCCAGAGTCGTTCTCATCCAAGAGGCAAGGAAGCTGGAGTGCTTGTTCACCACTTCCCCTCCGTCACTGGCCCAGGCTTCCCCAGGTGTGTTAGCTCTGTGGTGTTTGGGGCCTGTCCGGCCATTTTTCCTGCCTCACTTCTCCAGCCAGGCACCCGCCTCGGGCGAATGGGGAGAGGCAGGTGACATGAGAAACCACAGAAAACAGCGAGTGCCCAAAAGGTGGGCAGAGCAGAGGCCCTGCTGGCACTTCCAGTGGTGTCGTTTTTTTCACTTTTTACACATACGCCTGGTGTATAATTTCGTCAGCATAAATCAGAAAATCTTTGATCACAGGCCAACATTAATAACAACAAGCCCCATGTGCACATCTGTAGGGGCCACTTCTCTGACAGAGTGATCACCACATGCTGCTCTTCATATCTCTGTCTGGGCGCCCTCCTTTCTCCTGCCTGGCCCTCCTTGTTGCGTATGCTCATCTCTTTTCTTTTATTTCCTGTTTTACTCTGCTCGTGGATCTCTGATCCACCCTTTATCTTCAAGCGGTGCTCACTCTCACCTGGATTAATTGTAGTCACCCACCAGTTGGTCGTCACGCTTGCGCCAACCCCAAGCACAGCCCGCCTCAGTGCAGGGTCAGCCTTCTGAAAGCTCAAGGACAGTCACGTACCCTTTTCCTCCCCTGGCATGTACAGGGCTTTCTTATGGCCTATGAATCAGCACAAGCGTCTCTGTCTGGCATTCAAGGTCCCCCAGCCCCCACCAGTTTCCCTCTCTCACCTCTTCTTCTTCAAGCCATCTCCTGAGAGCCAGGAACCACAGAGAGACTCCTCAGCATTCCTCACTCAGAATTATTTCTCTGTCTCTGCTTCCCCAACAGGCCCGTGATGTCTCCCAAGTTCTGCTCCACCCCCCACCCCTGGTACCTGCTGTAGAGAAACTGTATTATACTGGTTTTTAAACTAAGTTTGGTTTCTTAAGTTTTAGCCATATCCCTTTATTAAAACAGACCTTGTGTCTCCCTTTAGTATAGTCTTTTTAACAAAAATGTAGATGAAAACAAGGTTGGTAATGTTCAACGAGAGAACTGGAATGTACTAACTTAAAATGAGCAGCTCACAAGGAAAAGGACCTGCCCTCTGAATAGTGCACAGGTCCGAGGAGTTGACCTAGCTGCTGAGAAGCATGTAAGCTGTATCTAATTGGATTAGTTTGATCATGGCCATAGCAGCAACTTCTCTGCTACCATATGGGTAAATGACTTATGGTTCCATTCAGAAAGATCACTTAGCAGACTAGCATCATTATTTTTTCTCTTCATGCTGCAGAGGAAATGGAGATAAAAGGTATGGGGAAGTACTTCCTAGAGACTTAGCAGAGAGAGAAAACAGCAGCATCTCTCCTCTCTGTAATAAAGAGACTCATTACTCCATCGTTAGAAGGAGAATCAATTATTGAAATGTCAACATTGAAATATTACTTTTATGGGCTTCCCTGGTGGTTCAGAGGGTAAAGAATCTGCCTGCAATGCAGGAGATCCGAGTTCAATCACTGGGTCTGAAAGATCTTCTAACAATGAACTCCAATCTCCCTAAAAATTCTCAAACTCCATATCACAGAGACCTGAAACCTAAGACCATGTGGCCTGGGGTTATATCGTAGACATGTGCCCAGTGGTGGGTTCCCCAGAACCTTCTTGCTATACTTTGACCCCAGGTTTCAACACAATCTTGACTGAGATAGAATCCCCTGACCACAGGGATAGCACATTTTGAATTCAGAATTAGTCTGATGTGCAGAAACAAGGAAATGCAGTTTCCTATGCTCTATGGAGTTTGTGGATTGATTTATATTCATTACACATGATCATACACATTGACTGATTCACCTGCTCTCTACAAAACAAGAGACGTTGGTTCTGCTAAAAAGCTTCTCTGACTGGATGGGATGTGTTAAGTAGACCGTAAGGTACAAATCCAGCCCATTAGTGACCCAAGTGGACTAACATTTTTATGGACCAAACTGTAATCAAAAGCTATAAATGGACTATAAGAAAGGCAGTGTAGGCTGTTGTGTGTTGCAATATCAATAGTAATGGTGCAACATCAAAATTAAAAGCCTGACATAACTGATAAAATAGCAATTTATTTTTAGATCCCTCCTCCTACAGCATTTGCAGTAGTGTTCTAAACATATGTGCAAATCACTGGAATATACCAATTTTAAAATGTTGTTAACTTGCCAGCATGGGTCTAGGTACAGGGACATATTAGCAACAACAAAAAAAAAAAGAAGAAGAAGAAATTTTCCACATTATCCTGGAAGGTATAGCAAACAAATCATAAACATAAGAAATAAGTAAATCATAACAAGTTAGAAAGCAACAAGTGGGAAAAAATTACAAGCAGAATGGAATTACAGGATCAGAACAAGGATGATGGAGGCAGAATGCTGTTTCAGTGGAGGTCAGGAGCTTCACCAAGAAAGTGACATGTAAACAAAGATGTGAAGATGAGGATGGAGTCATCCTAGTGGGTACCTGGAGGACAAGCATTCTGGAAGGAGGAAAGAGCAAGAACAAAAGGGGAAATGCCTGTGGAGAATAGAAGCGAAGCCAGGTGGTGCAGTGGTAAAGAATCTGCCTGCCAATGCAGGAGACACAAGAGATGTGGCTTCGATCCCTGGGCTGGGAAGATCCCTCAGAGAAGGAAATGGCAACCCACTGTGGTATTCTTGCCTGGAGAATCCCATGGACAGAGGAGCCTGGTGGGCTACAGTTTATGAGGTTGCAAAGAGTCAGACATGACTGAGTGACTGACACACACACAGGCAGGAGGAGGAGGGAAGACCTCAGGTCACAGTGCTGACCTGATTCCTGTGAAAGGAGAGAGGGAAGGATTGGTTCACAAGAGCCTCACACAGTCCTGCACATCTGAGCAAGTTTCAGACAGACTCGTGGGAAGCCCATGAGGAAAACCTCTCATGGGAGGAGTTGAGACGCAGAAGGAGGGACTTCCCTGGCAGTCCAGATGTTAAGACACTGCATTTCTACTGCAAGGAACTCAGCTCCATCCCTGGTTAGGGAACTAAGATCCTCCTTGCCATGCAGCACAGCCTAAAAAAAAAAGATATAGAAAAAAAGATGCCTAGCTTGAACACACCTGCCTTGCACAGTCCTTTACTGGGTGGGAGTGTAAGACACAGCTGGGAGCTGGGAGCCAGGTTCTTTTGAAGGGCGAAAGGCATATGTGGTGTGTGCACATGATGAACAGGAGTTGCTGGGACTACAGCAGAGTGAGTAAGAAGGGGGATCAGATACATGACGGAGTCAGATCATCTAGGGTCTCCTGAGTTATTGTAAGGGCTTCAGCATTTTACTCTGAGTGGAATAAATTAATGAGTAGAAAACACTGAGTGGTTTTGAGCAGAAGTAAGTGACATGGAGAGTTGGACCATAAAGAAGACTGAGCACCAAATAATTGATGCTTTTGAATTGTGGTGCTCGAGAAGACTCCCTTGGACAGCAAGGAGATCAAAGCAGCCAATCCTAAAGGAAGTCAGCCCCGAATATTCATTGGCAATACTGATGCTGAAGCTCCAATACTTGGCCTCCTGATGCAAAAAGCTGACTCACTGGGAAAAAGACTGATGCTAGGAAAGATTGAAGGCAAAAGGAGAAGGGAGTGGCAGAGAATGAGATGGTTAGATAGCATCACCGACTAGTTTCAACAAAGTTTGCGAGATGGTTAAGGACAGGAAAGCCTGGTGTGCTGCAGTCCATGGAGTTGCAAAGAGTCAGAAGAGATTTCAAGACTGAACAACAAGTGACATGAGTTCACTTCTATTTTGAGAGCATCACTCTGGCTCCCATAGAGAAGACTGGTAGGAAAGGGATGGGATAAGAGCAGGGAGATTAGGTAAGAGGCTATTGCAGGGACCCCGGGAAAGGTGAGACGGGGCAGGCACTGGTAGCAAAGGAGGTGGTGAGAGGTACAGTTGTGGATACGTGGGGAAGGTAGAACCAAGGAGATGTGCTGTGAGATTGTCCATGGAATTAAGACAGAGGGAATACGGAGGCTGTGCTCCTTTCCGAGGGCTGCCATCACAAAGTGCAGCCAACTGGGCACCTTATAGCTTTGAAGCCTGAGAGTCTTAGATCAAGGTGTTCATTGGTCCCTTCTGCTGGCCATGCCAGAGAGTCTGTTTTGCAACACTCTCCTGGCTTCTGGGGGCCTCGGGCTTTCCTGGGCTTGCAGATGGCACCCTACCTGTGCACCGGCGTCTCCACACCATCTTCCCTCTGCTCATGTCACTCTGGGTCCAAATTTCCATTTTCATGAGGATGCCAGGCATGTCAGATTAGGACTCACTCCAGTGGCCTCATTTTAACTTGATCATCTTCAGAGAGCTTACATCCAAAGAAGGTCACATGCATGGGTACTAGGAATTAGGACTTCAGTATCAGTGGGGGTTGGACGGGAGACACACCTCTGCTGTAACAGAGGATAAATTCAAGAGTTTTATACTAAATAACTGAAAAGCTGGAATTACTATTGATTGAGAAGGGGGAGGCTGTGGGCAGAACGGATTTGGATAGAGTCAGTTGGAGATGTTTATTAGAAATTGAGTGGTAATGTCAAGGAGGCAATTATATCAATATGAAGCAAAGCTCAGGAGACGAGGCTGGGCTAGAGATGAATTTTGGAGTCATCCCTATACAGATGGATAGGATTGAAAGTCATGATCCTGGGCGAGATGAAGGCTGGGCTAGGGACCAAGTCCTCTGGCGCTTCAAAATCTGAAGAGGAGAGAAGAGAAGGAATTAGCAAAGATGACTGAGAAGCGTTGAGCCAAAAGAGTAAACATGGGCGCTATGGTTTGCCATGGATTGGAAGCTGACTAGGGAACAGACACTGTGCTCCACGTTGTAGACACATTATCTCTAATTCCTACAACAACACTACAAAGAAAATGTCATCCTCACTTGTGCCGATTATCCAGCTCAAGCTCAGAGAGAAGTACTTTTAGCCAGAATGGGATTGTGCTTTAGAACAGTGGTCCCCAACCTTCTTGGCATCAGGGACCTGTTTTGTGGAAGACAGTTTTTCCACATACAGAGTCAGGGGATGTTTTCAGGATGATTCAAACACATTACATGTACTGTGCACTTTGTTTCTATTATTATCAGCTCTGCCTCAGCTCGTCAGGCATTAAATCCCAGAGGTCAGGGACCCTTGCTTTAGGGCATGAACTGCAGTGTCTGGCTTTGAATTCCCATTCTGCTTCTTAAATAGCTCTGAAATCTCCAACAGGAATTCTGCTTCTCTGTTCCTCAGAGTCCTCAGCTGTTAAATGGCAGAAGTATCTGTCCCTAGGATGGTTATAAGGGTTAGATAAATTAAGACTCTAAAAAAAAGTTAATGAATTATTTTTCAGGTTCAGTGAGAACCTTGGTAGATAATAAACACTCTAACCTTACCTGTTAATTCAGTAAACTGGCTACAAGTTACACTTCTCCAGAAGAGAGAGGATTTGAACCTAAGATGTTCTGCATTCAAAGCCCATCCTCTTTCTATAAGATCACAGTGAATGTGACTCTTTCCTGATCATTAGCACAGATTAATTAATTCAATTAGAGGAATTGATCATTTGGAAAACATGGAGAGACAGTTTTGAAAGGCTGCATTAAATATGTTTTACTAAATAGGAAATGAAGTTTTGAGAGGATAAAGTGTCATCTAACTGTGAAAAAAATACAAGAGAATCCTGAGAGGGCCTGAGGCACCTGGGTCTAGGGTGGGACAGGCTGGCTTTATTAGGGTCTATTTCTCAGAAAAGAAAGTACTTGATATAAATGTTCCAGGGAAACTAAGAAGAGAAAGGATTTTCTTTCTCTCCTGTCTCTCCTAGGCCTGATCTTTTCCTTCTGGACTCTTGCCATCAAGAGTAGGATGCCCAGGAATATCTGTTTAAAGTTCACACTGAAATAAGTGATCAGAATTAGGACAGTATAATGTCCATAAGACTGCAGCCATGAAATTAAAAAGACACTTGCTCCTTGGAAGGAAAGCTATGACAGACCTAAACAACATTAAAAAGGAAAGACAGCACTTTGCCAACAAAGCTCCATGTAATCAAAGCTATGGTTTTACCAGTAGTCACGTACAGATGTGAGAGCTGGACCATAAAGGAGACTGAGCACCAAAGAACTGATGCTTTCAAATTGTGATGCTGGAGAAGACTCTTGAGTCCCTTGGATAGCAAGGAGATCAAACTACTCAGTCCTAAAAGAAATCAACCCTGAATATTCATTGGAAGGACTGATGCTGAAGCTGAAGCTCCAATACTTTGGGCACCTCATGCGAAGAGCCGGCTCATTGGAAAAGAACCTGATGCTGGGAAAGATTGAGGGCAGGAAGAGAAGGGGGCAACAGAGGATGAGATGGTTAGATAGCATCACCAACTCAATGGACATAATTTGAGCAAACTCTGGGAGATAGTGGAGGATGGAGGAGCCTGGCATTCTACTGTCCATGAGGTCTCAAAGAGTGGGACACAACTTAAGGACCAAACAACAGCAACAGTGTCCTCAAGACCTGACTGGAGAGGATTGAAACAAAGAACACTAGGTATCGAAGACAAAAGGGAAGTCAAGGACGGCAAGTGCCCATGAGGGAGCGCTCTTTCCCAGTGATGACGGGGAGACCAAACTATTCTAAAGAAAGTTGCAGTAAAGCAAAGAGAATCAAGTAGTCGCCCCAAGATCTGTGAGCACAGACCACAGCAGTGAAGGCTGGAGGAGTAATCAGGAGAAGTGGAGGACGTGAGTCTTTTTAGAGCAGCTGAAAGAGAAAATGAAACCAATGAGAATAGACTCATAAACATTTAGGGCTGGAAGGGCCCTGTGGCATTATCTCCTTGAATTGTTTCAATACAAGAAGGAAACTAAGGCTAGAGAAGTCCAATGACACACCCAAGTTCTCCCAATTGGCAGAACCAGGATTTGAAAGAGCTAGATCAGAAATGAAGGATCAATTTGACAGGTGTTTTTAAAGAGCGAAAGGAAATTTACTGACCACTTTGTCTTTTTAAAAGAGAAGAAAGAATGGAAAGCCTATGGAGGGGTCCAGTGGGAATTAAAAGCAAAAGGACCCTTCCTATCTGAACATAGAAAAGTAGGAAATAAAGGACCAGAAATAGCAGAGGGAAGCATGAACCTTGTTCCCTCTTTCTGTGTAAAAGGACCTAAGACCTATGAGAAGAACACCATAGTGAAGGGTTACAAAATTTAATATTTGGCAGTGGGGAGACTTTGAAAACTGTAGATTACTTCAGCAAGTTAAAAAAAAAAAGACATATGATAGTTATCTTATTTGCAAAAAGATAAATAGTGCAAATATTTTCTTAAACTTAACTATCCCACATTTTTTGTTGAAGAAGCAAAATATACACTAAATTAAGCCTGATTTTATAAAAAAAAATTCCTTGGATGTCTACCATGGTAGGGACTAGGGAATTCAGCATGAAATTTATAGCACTTATATAGAGTTTTTTCCTCCGTATTTCTTATGTTTGTATTGCAGTAATGAAGAAATATGAAAGCCATCTGGTGACCAAATAATATCTGTAAATTCCCATGGATAAAGCCTCACCTTTATATTTCAAAGTTATTAAGTTCAAGTCCTGTTATGGTTCTACTTTTATTAGTTTTTTCCCCATCAATGCAATTATTGATTGATTAATTCTTATTGGCTTTCTAAAGTAGAAAAAAATTATGGCTGAAGTAAAACCCTTTATAGACAGGAAAAAGTAAAGTATATAGAGAGTGGAAATCTGAGCAGGGTGGTAAAAGCTTTATCCTAGCCAGGTAGCTCTCTCAGAGTCCAGAGTCTCAGAGTCCAGAGAGGTTTGGAGGGACTAGAGATGCTTGTGTGGGGACCAGTGTTGTTTCTCAGGCTCTTGGCCATGTAATGATGGTCAACATTGGCACAGCCCCCAAACAATGTACAGTGCACACAGAGCACTCACACCTTTGCTCTCACTCAGCCCTGCAACCTGCGAGACAGACATAATAGGTGGTACCTTCTAAGAAAACAGGCTCAGCAACGTCAGCTGACTTATGTGCATATACATGAGTTTACTCAGTCGTATCCAACTCTTTGCGACCCCATGGATCATAGTAGCCAGGCTCCTCTGTGGAATTCACCAGGCAAGAATACTGGGGTGGGTTGCTATTTCCTTCTCCAGGGGAATCTTCCCAACCTAGGGATCAAACCCAGGTCTCCTGCATTGCAGGCGGATTCTTTACCATCTGAACCACCAGAGAAACCCTGACTTGTTCTATATCATGTCGCTAAACATGATTGATGCAGAATTCAAACTGAAAGGGTCAATATCTCCTTTTTCTCTTTTCTTTTTCCATTTTGGACACAGACCACATGATGAGTTTACTGATAGGTAAGCTTGAGGCTCTCTGGGAATATGTGTGTGTGTGGGTGGGTGCGCTCCATAGTGCCCAACTCTTTGTGACACCATGGACTGTAGCCAGCCAGGTTCCTCTGTCCATGGAATTTCCCAGGTAAAAATACTGTAATGGGTTGCCATTTCCTACTCCAGGGGATCTTCTCAACCCAGGGACCAAACCCTTGTCTCTTGCATGTCCTGCCTGATCTGTATTGCAGGCAAATTCTTTACCACTGAGCCACCTGGGAAGCCCCCTGTGGGGATAGCCAGTCCACTATTTACCAAAAAAGTCAGGTAGATCGAAAGCTTTTTCTTGAAGAAAGTTGCTTGGCCACAAACAGAAGCTAGAAAGCATTTTTCCTGGAGGTCCCAGGTCTGACTTACTAGCTTCACTCTAAGGTGGCCAATTTTTTGACTCTAAGAACCAAGTCTTGCATTTAACAATGGGGGTTGGGGGGCGGTGTCAGTTTCCCAACATAAAAGGCAATGTTTTAATCTCCAGGATAACTTGGTATCTGTGTATGTTGGTCAGGTTCTCTCTCAGATAGATGATGGTCTTCTCCAGGGGCATGCATACCTCCTTGAAAGTTGTGGTTGTGTCCTGGATAACTCATCTCTCTCTCACATGAAAACTTCCTCCTCCAGGGTCCTAGATCACCTGGGAAATGGGGTCCGGAAGGGCAGCCCAGGCCAAAGCTGGAAGAAAGTGGCAGCTATAAAATGTTTCATATCCAACATGTTTATTTGAAATGGCTAGGCTGAACCATATGAAATTGCAGTTTGGAGGAGATCAAAAATGGTTGAATTGTGGCAATTTCATATGTTTAGCCAAATAGCTCCATGCACCATAATCTCATGTAAGATGTTTAATAAATGGTAAAGTTGAGCCAAATCACCTTATTTACATTGTCTTGTAATCTTAAAAATCACAGCTCTTTGTCCAGATATCAAATTTCTCATTTTTAAATCCAAAATACCCACTAGCCATTTAACAATAACTAGAACACAAACAAGCATGCTGACGTTGAATTAACAAATGAACATGTTGACATTGAATTAAGTAGGGTAATTCCTTCACTGTGATATAAGGCAACATTGGATTTGGGTTCTCTTCTTCAAAAAATCCTGAAATTTACCCTTATCTGTTTTCTTTCAAAATTATTTTTCCTCTAAGGAATTATATATACTCAAGAGAAATCTATTGAACTAAGCATTAGATGGTTATTTCAAGAAACATGGAGAAACAAGATAAGAATTGACAGATGCTGAGCATGTCTCATCATTGTATAGAGGAAGCCCATGGCCCCAGTGCTCTGGGATGTGCAAGACTAATTTCACTCCATTCCTTTCCTCCTCAGACTGCTCTTGTCTCCTTTAATGATCTCTGCTGCCCATCCAAATCTCACTCATAAGTCCCAAATCTCTTCATGAAGTGTTCTTTTATTACTAAAGCTGGTACACTGTGCTGTCTTCCTCAAAGTCTCTATATACAGTTTAGTACCAGCTTCTTCCCCAGGTAAAGTAACTGCTTTAGGCACTCTACTGCCCCTAATGGGCTTCCCCAGTTGCTCAGAGGTAAAGAATCCGCCTACAATGCAGGAGACATAGGTTCAGTCCTTGGTCAGGAAGATCCCCTGGAGAAGGAAAATGGCAACCCACTCCAGTATTTTTGCCAGGGAAATTCCATGGACAGAGGAGCCTAGTGGACTACATTCCATGGGGTCACCAAGGAGTTATTTAGCGATTATACAATAGCAGCATTTATCAAAATGCAGCAGAAATCATCTCTGTACCTTAAAAATTTGCATAATACTGGTCAACATGACTATTCAAATCTATCAATACCAAAACATACAAGTATTAAAAACAAAAGGCCATGGGTAGACTATATGAATATTATATTTGATTTTTTTAAAATATATTTCTGGGGACTTCCCAGATGGTCCAGTGGTTAAGAATATGCCTTCCAGTACTGGGGGCATGGGTTCAATCCCTTGACAGGGAACTAGGACCCCACACACCTCAGAGCAACTAAGCCTGCTCTCTGTAAGTACTGAGCCCATGACCCAAAGAAAGATCCCTCATGCCGCAATTAAGACTCAAGGCAGCCAAATAAATAAGTAAATATTAAATATATGTATATGTGTGTGTGTCTGTGTGTGTTTTCTGAGTAGTTGTATAGAGAAGTTTTTCATCTAAAAAGAAAAGAAGTACTAACTGACTTTCATGTAGTCAGGTGGAAGTTGGGCTTTGATAGATTTTTGGAAAAATGGGTAAGCAAAATAAGAATTTATCATCAAGCATAAAGGGAGAGTTCATAAAAATAGCCCATAATGACACAGAATAAAAAGGAGCAGGAGCGTTCACAAGAGACTATCACAAAGATAGGCGAAGAGAAAAAGGGAAAAAAGGAATGCATCATAGACCCACTGGCTTTATGAGGAATGGAAAGTTTTCGTATTATCATCAGAGTGGTAGCTACTAGAGGCTGCTGACTGATGCCCTGTGGCTGGAGAAGAAAAGATGTCACGAGTTCATCCAGGAGATGGGCTTCACATGGTTTCATTATGTCCCAAACTGGTGGTGAGACACCCCACTTCAGATAACCTATAGACTGGGATCGAATTTGAGGTGGTATAAAGAGGGAGGTGGCCGGCTGTCTGGAGGTCATACCCACAGGAGACGATGAACTGAGAGAGATCGATCAAGCCCTGTGGTCATGTAGATGTCACGTCAATGGGAGCAAACGGGGAAAACAATAGGAATGAAAGACTGCAGCTATCAGAGAAGTAATAGGAAAAGCAGTTAAGGGATGACTTAAGAGAAGCGATTAAGCAGAATGAAGTCAATTGCTCCAACATAACAAAAAGCCTACGTTAAACAAGAACTAATAGCTACTGTGATTTTTTTTTTTTTTTTCAGAGAAAAGGGTCAGTGAAAACTTTTCCAAAAATAAATCTTTTCTCCAATAGAGAAGAAAAAAGAATCCCAGGTTCTTAGCATATACTGTACATTTTGGGGACGGAATGTGCAATATTGAAAAGGAAAGTAACTTTAAAGAATTTCAAAGAATACCTCCTTTTACAAAGAAGGATTAGATGCAAGCCCTTCCCTTCAGTCAGATGCTCTCCCCAAGAGGAACTTTGGCACTTCTAGAACTACATTAATCTTTTTCGGTCCCCAGAGCACCATTAAGTACAGGCAGCAGTAATTTAGTAAATTGCATACTCGAAGCCTGAAAGAGTTAACGCGGCTCCAGAAGTGCCTAACATTTACCCTGGGAGTAATTTACACACTGGAAGCATCTGGCTGAATATGGATTCAATTGTTTACTGTACTGCGGGTCTCCCAGAAAGGAGGTCACATGCTTTCTCTTATTGAAAAGTTCTGGGGAACAATTTCTTTCATTTAAAAAAATATGCACCTACTACCGCATTTTCCTTTGGTAATCTGTTTTCCGGGTCCTGAAAGAAAAGATGGTTGCAGGAAATAAACTGAGATCCTTTGATTTGCCAAAGCAAATGACTTTATTTTAATTTCACCTTTGTTACCCAAAGGTTTGGGGGTTATAGGGTTGGAGTGATAGTGAGAAACTTGTAGATTTGGAAATCAGTCTTTATTTCATCTCTGGAACAGGTCATGCTGTAGATTTGTACGAATGTTTGTATTTTACCTCTCGGCATGCCAGAACACTTTAGAACAGTACTGTTTAATGAAGAATAGAAGAATAGGAAGACATTCACACATGAATCAATGCCAAATTCTTTTCAGCTAGTGTGTCAGTATACATGTTCAGGAATACTCTAATGTCAACAGAAGCATCTGAGTAGGTACTCTTTTTTTTTTTTTTTTTTTTTATTCCTTCTGAATGTTACATCCTCAGCACCGTGGACAGTACATTATAGAGAGGGAACTTTCACATGAAAAGATCTTAAGACCTACAGGCAGGGATACTAATAAACAATGATAGAATTTGAGATTGTATAGGATACACATGGAAGATAGTTCTAACTGCCAGGATAATCATATCCTTTCCCAGAATGACTGAAATCTAAGGTTTAGTATATAATTGCTTATACATCTCAAGTGGTTATATCCACAATCAACATCTTCTGTCTCCACAACAGAAATGTGTGGTCATCTTTATTAATATTGTATCCATTTGCTTAAAATCTCTGGGGTTGCTAAGTCATATAAATTTTCCATATTCATATATATATATATATATAAAAGTTCCATATTAAATTTTGGCTCCCTATTTAGGTCAAAGTTTATTAGATCTTTTCAAAAGACTTACTAAGTACAGTTATGAATATAAGCAGAGATAATGTTAGAAGATTCCATTTTTTTTAACCATTTTCTGTTATGTCAACTGTATTTCCTAGACAATATTCTGTTTCCACGTACTAGTCTTATATCCACTGGGATTGATTTTTTTCCAGCTAAGATAATGTTGATTCTTTAAATCTACTTTAAAATAAAATGTTACACAGAAATACAACACAGTTGAATTCAGTTTTAACATAATGAACTCTTAAAATCCTAAATCTTTGTACTCTGTATCTGTGCAGTCAAAAAAAGAAAAAGACAACAGAGTGTTTCTAAAATGTGATAAGACGCGCCCTTGACCTCTCCCTCTTGAAAAGAGAAATCATTTTTTCACTCTGATTATCATCATCCTTATGAGAATAAATTCTTACATATATTGTGAGTGGGATTCTCTCTTTTTGGCAATGGAATAATGCTTCCCGTTGCTACTTTCATTCTTCTCACCCCCACTTCTCTCTCTGTCCCTCTTTTCTAAGGGACTCCTAAAGCTTCCTGGAGTGTCTTTAATCCTCCTCGGTTCTTTGCATTTTCCTCTGATCTCAGAACAGTTACACAGCACCACTTCACTCCTGACAGCCCCTGGGCCACCGTTCTCTCATTTGGACTCACTCTGTGGCTCACACGTTGTATTTAATACAAACACAAGTAAATAAATGTATGCACCAAAATTATCGGAGCCCAAATCATATTTGCATGTTCCTTTGGCCATGAAATCCAAAGCAATTTATAGGAAACGTATGCCTATAATAACCCTTGAAAGTAAATAAGGGCAGGGATGCTGTTATTTTCTGTTTTATGGATTTTTAGAAATTTGTATCCAAAAAAAAAAAGTGACTTCCTTTTTCCTCTCTGAAATTCTTGAGTTGTTCTAGCTTGCTTTGACTCATGAATTCAGAGTTATTTGTTCACATTGTGTATATACATGTGTTCCAGTTTATTGTGTATTTGAATAGAAAAAGAACCTTTTGCAAAGGATTATGAACTGTATATTATTTGCCCGTTAACCTAAAGTCAAAAGGCTCAGAGTAGCATGTCCTATAGCCAAGTAATCTCTAACAAATTGTGGAGTAACAATATTTAGCATCACTATTATATTAACACACTGAGGCATAAATTTAAAAGAAATGCCAAAATCTCTTAGGCTTTTTATGGCTTACTTTCTGTTTTGTTTTGTTTTGTTTTTATTTATAAAAAGTGGTGTGTGGGTGCCTTTAAAGCAAAGAAATAATTTTGAATTTAAATGTGTACACTGCTATGTGAAAGTAAAAATAATTCACTAGAGAGACGATTAAGGAAAAGCTTTATAAACCGAACAGAGAAATAGAATTATTCTGGGGGGAAAAAAAGACATGATCACTCAGTAATTGTTGCACTGGCCAATAGTAACTGCTGCTTATGGGAAGACATCAGATACAATCTTTACAAAAATAAAAGGAAAGAAAGAAAAGAAAGGGGAAATGCTCATTCATTCTTATGTGTCTTGATTTTTCACTCATATTGTGGCTCATTCTTTCACAAGTGTAGCAATATCTTAATACATGAAACATGTACTTTGCTGCTTTGAAAATTTTTCACTACAGTAAAAGAATCTTTATAATTGCATCATTTTACATGGTAGCATTCATAAAAGAAAAAAAAGTCAAGCACGTTATAAAATTCCATGCCCCTAGTATATCACATACCCCCTGGAAACATCCCAAGCTTTTATTGGAGCAAATCAGCTAAGGTTCCCATGGAGGAAAAACAATGCACTAATATAGGAATCTCAGGACACGTACTTTTCATCTGCAGGAAGCTGAGACTGATTTACTGATATCAGGTCATTAATCATCACTAGGTAAAATAATCTCCATCTCTGAAATAAGCACAGATTATTCTCTTGATTTTATGAATGAGGAGAATAGATCAAGGTTTAAACAGCTCACAGAAAACTACATGTGCAGAGCCGGCAGAGAAACCGATGATCAACTAAGTCCTAAATGTATGCATGATACACTCTTGCTTTAATTTCTACATAAACAGAACAATAGGAGTAAACCTCACTTTGGATAATAGGTCTGTCTCAGAAAAAATGCTTGCAAATTGAATTTTTTTCCAGACGATTGTATTTTATTTTAAATAAACAATGAGGGTAAGAGAGAAAACAGGGTTAGATTTTTTCATAACACAAAGAATCTTTTTATTCTGTAATGCAAATAACACACATGTGTGCATGCATGCTCAGTCACTAAGTAGTGTCCGACTCTCTGTGACCTCATGGACTGTAGCCCTCCTCTATGGGATTTCCCAGGCAAGAATACTGGAGTGGGCTGTCATTTCCTTCTCCAGAGGATCTTCCTGACTCAGTGATCCAACCACATCTCCTACATTGGCAGGTGGGATCTTTACCACTGAGCCACCTGGGAAGCCCAATGTGAATAATA
Organism: Bos grunniens; assembly: GCF_055505025.1. Lineage (NCBI taxonomy): Eukaryota > Metazoa > Chordata > Mammalia > Artiodactyla > Bovidae > Bos > Bos grunniens. Next base: position 14,709,472 of record NC_141191.1, read on the forward strand.
ATCCATCATTTATCTGTTTTACACCTTTTGAGTGTGATATCATGGTTGCTTTTAAAGCAAATGCATCCTATAATTCAATACTTTTATTGTTTTTCTAGTTAAGGTCACCTTTTCTCTTTCCTCACCTATCTCTAATTACCTGCTTTCCTCCTTTATGCGTTTTTTATATGCCTCAATCTAGGGCAAAGCCCATAGTTCTGACTCTACCCAAATACTTGGCAAAAGCCACTGTGTGTATGTATGTGTTTGTGTGTGAGTGTGTATGCAGGCATGTGCACTGTGCACTCAGTCACTTAGTCATGTTGTACTCTCTGTGACCCCATGGACTGCAGCCCACCAGGCTCCTCTATCCATGGAACTTTCCAGGCAAGAATACTAGAGTGGGTTGCCATTTCCTCCTCCAAGGGATCGTCCCTCTAGCCAAAGCCAGAATGCACCAATTAGATGGGCTACAAATTCACATCATCCTATATGGACTCTGATTGGCTGGATGACCACTGGTTTGGATTTCTGTTGATTGCCTAAAACGTTTCCCAGTGTGGCTCTTCCACTCAGCCAATCTCTGTCAGCCTCTTCTGTCCACTGACAAGATAAAGGCAGCAGATTTCCTTCATCTTGCAACAGAGGTTGCACTTCAAAAATTGTTTCAGCTCACTTCTCCTTCCTTTCTCTCTCAAAGGACAGAATGTCCCCACTGCTTCCAGAGGCCAACTTTTCTATTTCATCTTCCACCCTACTTCATCCTGCAACCCCACTATGTTGCTTCATCTATATCCCTCTTCTCTAGCAAGTTTCGTCTCTTCCAAGAGTTTCAGCTCTGTTTTGGGACTTGCCAACATTTTAGGAGCTCATTTGTTCCCAGCCCCAACCTCATCTGTTTCCTGGGAAACACCCTCATCTCAAAATGCTGTGGAGGTTTTCTATGATATAAGTCCCAATAATCCCAAGCTTCCATCTGTCAAAACTACAACAAACACCATGGGATGTTCACTTTCCCATCTTGTTCCAAACACTTCTTCCCACCCTCTCCCGTAGCCCCTCTCCTTTCTCCTATCACACGTGTCCTCCTTCCATTTGTTTCCTTGGGAATCAGACTCACTGAAGGATTAATAGAGAACATGAGGTATATGCAATCATTAAATGAAAACGTAGATATACTGATATATCTGTAGACACAAAAATGTGTTTCATTACATATTATTTAGTGGGAAATATTGAATAGATGCTATAAAGATATTCAGTAAAATATGAAAAGCAGTTATGGTGCAATGATAAGAAAATGAATATATGTCATTTTCTTCCAAAGTTTTTGCAATGCTCATAAATTCTCTAAATTCATGTCTCTGATTATAACACATCTTCCTTGAGGTCCCAACAGAATTTCAAAACCAACTCATCTCAAAACAAAACTTATCATGTTCTGGCCAAAACCTGGCTCCCTTCTAGTGTTGACTGTTTTCCACTTGACCTCAATCTGCTCCTCTGACCATGTCCCCATCTTTCCAAGGTCGTAGAATTAGTAAGTGGCAAAGATAGGAATGGAATCTAGGCGGTGTGACTCCAAATGTCCTGCTCTTTGCAACGTCCCAAGCCCCTGGCAATCAGGAAACATGAACAAAGCTTCCTTTGCAATTGTGTAAGGGAATCTGATGAGAGAAAAAAAGAAAAAACAAGAGCCCCTGAGGAAAACATGAAAGGGTGCTCCCCCTCCGCATCGTGCACTACACCTGACTGTGGAGCTAAACAATCTTTTTCTCAGTTTGATACAAATTCAAAGAAACTGTGCTTCCCAGTTTCTCTGGTTGAAAATCCTTTTACACAGCTTTGACCATTATTCACTGGATCCACTTGGTCCCTGGTTGCAATTGAAACCTTAAGAACTAGAAACCCATCTCTATAAATATGCATCCGTGCACTGTCCTTCAGCTTGCCATTTAAAATGCAGAACTCTGGCAGAATCACCTTTTGGTTTAGTTATTTTTCTAAATTTCTGTCAGACAACAGCATAAGGAAAATGTCATAGCTGAAGTACACATTTCCACTTCCCTTTGGTTTAACGGTGCTGAGCAAAATATATATATATATATATGTTTATATTAAAAATATATATATATATATATATTTCCCTCGGGATGAGTGACAGTGTTCAAGCAAATGTAATAAGGAGGAGGAGCTCTTGGGTTAAGGCACTGATACCCAAATGTGGGAGGAGAGCAGAGTGATATCATTGGAGAGATTAGAGAAGGATGCTGAGCTGGAGGAAGACAAAGGGGAGAGCTAGAAATGGAAACATGAGTAGGTTAGTAATTAAATGGGGTAGGGGGTTAAACAAGGAAATGGATTTTTAAAAAATGAGAGTCAAAAGAAATTAAAACTCCCAGCCCAATTTCCAAAAGAAATAGGATCTCTCCCTTGCTTCTTGTCCTCATGCCCCGGGTATCTCTGCAGCCTTCCTATCTCATTTCATCAAATGCCTTCCTTCACTATCATATCTTTTTACTTCTTGAACTTCCTAATGTTCTCTAATTCCTTTTGCTTTATTTTATTTTGCCTGTATCATATGTCCTGCTGTGCCATCATTATGATAGCCTAGTTCTCTTCACACAATATAACATATCATCTTTAATCCTTCCATTTTTAATCATCATCCTCTCCTAGTAACTAACCCCTTTCCTATCACTTTTGCTAATCCTCCACTAAGCTGCAGTTATTCACCCATTTGGGGCTTTAATTCAGTGTCAACAGCCATTCTGCTGCCCTCTGACTTTGCTTAATGCTGTCTGCAACGACCAGTTGGTAAAGATGCAAGCCAGGACCAATGCAATTGTCTTTATGGCCACCATTTCTCTTACAGTTGATGATGATGATAATGATGGTGGTGGTGATGGTGGTGATGGAATAATGATAATTGTATCAAACATTAATCGAATCTGATTAAGTACCAAGTGCTCTTCTAGATATTTTGCATAATGTATTAGATATATTCACTTAAACCTCAGAATCGCCTTCTAAAATAGTATCCTAATTACTCCCAGCTAATGAAGAAACTGAAATACAGATGAGTTAACTAACTTGCCCAAGGTCACACAACTCAGTTTTTACTACTATAAAAAGGGAGCCTGCTCCTGTTTTTTTTAGTGCCCTCTCTTGAGGAAGTTGGCGTAAGTCGATCAGTACTAAATCAAAGTACCAGAGACACCTCTCCATGCCCTAGTGTATCAGTATCCTAGGACTGGACATATCACGTGTCATCACTTCCTGCCCAATGAAGCCCCACCTTTAGTGATTAGGACATCTTTGCTTTACTTTCTTTTTTTGAGATTCTAAATCCAAGTCCTGACCTAAAGATCATGGATCTCACTCATTTGTTTATTAATTTAATAGAATTTACTGCAAGCTATTTATGTCCTGCTCCATGTGCTGACTTGCCTAGATTATGACTGTGCCCTCAAGGAGATCAGAGTGAAGTAGACCATTGAGGGGGGCGGGCACTGCAGCAAGAGGACAATTTCCAAGAAAAGGCAACTGTCCTGAAACCCAGAGAAAACAGCTCTGTGTCCTAAGGCACAAAAAGAAATGCAAGGAGAGTGCAGATGGCATTTTCATGAAACTATATGTGGAAGAGTGTTTGCTTCAGCTGTTGGCCAAAAGGTGTACCTCTCAGCCTAGGCATAAAGAGTGAAGTAGTAAGAATGCAGTACCTATTAGCAAGTGTGGATTGGTTACAAACTGGTTTATAAATACTGGTTTACAAGCTGCTGGCAAATCTTTAGAATTTTTATCTAACATATCTATGAAGCCACCTAGACTAAGAGTTTTCAAAAGGATGATTCCAATATGCCAGTAGTATGTGCAAATCTTAAAATCACTTATGACATCTTACTTTAATCAACTTCCTTTTAATTTCCCCTTACCAAGTTTTAGATGATTGTTGACATAAATATATTAGTGTTGAGTCAAACTGGTTGTCTGTGCACATTAAATGAGAGGACTGCCACACCATCTATCAGTTTATGTTAGCTTACCCTGCTTATTAGCAGTTATCAGTCTACTTGAATTCAGCTATTGGTGTTAAAACTGCCAGAATGTTCTGAGAGAATGGATCTGTCTCACCAAGACTTTTCTTGTAATGCATACATCTGAAGAAAAAAAAATCAACAAATAAGTGATTGGAATAATTGAGGAGCAGGTTGGACTTAATTAGATGTAATGTGATACAGAGATAAACATTATTTATGAAACATTATTAGTTTCAGTTATAGTAGTGCACTTGCTAAAACTAGGCTAGCTGAGCCATATGTAGAAATATTTCTGCTTTACTATATATATAAAAATAATTCATTGCCAAATTATCAATATTTTCAGAGTCTAATCAGGGGTAACCTCTACTTATTCCACATGCAAATATCTTCTTTAGTATGAAGTACACAGTGGTAAACAACCACAAAAAGGCAGATTCTTCTAAGCTTGTACACATTTCCTCTATAATAGTGTATATTCTATTAAAGATACTTTTAAAGTATATTCTTTAGGCTTCATCCAACCTCATTATACATTATAAATAATAAAGAAACCTACAGATTCTTAGATGTACAGCCATGGGCCCACTGGCACAATACCAGTAAGCAAATTCAGAGTGACCATGAATAAACCACATGTATTACGACCATTTAATAAGTATACTTATATATCTTAGAATTCTTAAAAATCTTAGAAATACTCTTAGACTGTGTATGTCATTCTGAGTTTCCCTGACTTATTTTTTTTTTAATTCCTTAAATAGCAAGCCAGTATCCTCAATCAGGTCTCACAGATGAACGGCATATTCCAGCCAACAGATTTACAGAAACCAGAGCCATATGTCTTTGAACCTGAAAGATTACTGTTCTGAAGTCAAGATATTTGATTCTACAGGAGTGACGCAGAGCCACTCTAAAGCCACAGGGGAGAATTGCATGTAAAATCCCACTGAACTGGGTTTCCCCTTTGTATAATCATAAGCAGCAGGCAAGGGGCCATTATGAATAGATTGCTACTGCTCATAGAAGGCCACCCACAGCCTACTCCCTGAAGTTTACAACTAAAGGAACCTGAAAATTAAAAACTCATAATAATAAATAAACATCAATATTCGGCCATGGCACTCCCCTCCTCCTTGCCATAGAGAGCCAATCAGACAGTTTGAAAGAACGGAAGGAAAGAAAGCAAAATATCTGAATTATGGCATAGCATTATTGAAAGAAAACAGGTTCACAAAATATTTTCTAAGCAGACAACAGAGCAATAGGAAGTGACTGATTCCATGAGGTAGAAGTGCATATAAATAAACAAAAAGGGTATTCAGCCAACTGTTAACAGTAGTTTATTATCTCTGTGGTGGGATTATAAATTATTAGGGAGACTTCTCTGTAATTTCTAAGAATGCAGCATTTAGCATGAGTTGCTTTCATGATTAAGAAATAATTTTAAGGCAAAAGGACACATATATTGAATGAACTATTCAACAATTTTTTTTCACATAAGAAAAAAAAATAGCTCCTGCTCTAATTTCTTCTTTAAAAAAATTGAGATGCTATTTTCTTCCTGTCTTTCAGTGTAGACTGATCCTTTTCCTCTTTTCCTAGAAAACAGGAGTGTTGACTCTCGGCTTCAATATTGATTCCCCTAGCTTGCTTTTTCCATTTCAGTGATCATGGTGAGCAGAGCAGTGGAAATAAGTTATGTAAAAGGTTTCCGCCTAGTTGTTGTTTTAATTAATCAGGGTCCCTGAATGACACACAGGCCTAATCGGGTGGTATGGAAGCTGTCGCAGTTAAGTAATTGGTTTGAACCCAAACGCAGGTTGTGATCAAAAGTTGTCACCATCCAATGGCTACTCATTGGCCCATGCGAAATGGGTTGGTGGTCTCAGTCTAATTCCTTATGGACCAGTGTCAGTCTCATGAAAAGCATTACATAAAGTAGCACTAATTGGTTGACATTCTCAGCGTGAAAGGGTGAATAAAGAGACTGAACTCTAGAATAGCCTTCAAAGTTAGGCCAAGGATGGCAAGGGGCAGGGCAGTGTTGAAGGCATGACTGTTGGCAGCCATGATGCTGTAACAGAAAGACAGATGTCTGTTTCCAGAAATCTTAGCCCAACCTCTATTTTCACAGACAACGGATGCCGCACCTAAGGAAATCGAAACTTTTGTAGACTTCTAAAATTCTCAGCCTTTTCCCCTCACATTCCTGCCTTTTCCTTAGATATCTCTAGGGAGATCTGAGCAAAGACATTTTACCAAAAGGCGACAGGCTGAAACTGACTTTGCTAAACCTTTAAAAAATTCTCAAAAGGAAATCTAGCTTCATTATTACCAAACAGTGTGTGCTCATCACTTTAATTATAGGAAAAATCAATAGGGCATATAAAAGCACATGGCATATTTTACCTGACATTTGTGCTTGTTCACTTTATTAACCGTGCCTTTCTGAGCAGAAATAACAGGTTTTATAACAGGTTTTAGAGTTTACCAAAAGTCTCAGTGTCTGAGAGCAAAGATTTCTCTTGCACTCAACTGCCCTCCTGTATGGTATTTTTACCATTTCAAATGGTGTGTTTTTAGTCAACGAACATGAAAACAAATTGAAACGGCAATAATGGATGCATTCTTCCATTAGGGCATCCAGGCAGATTACTAATTCACAAATATTGAAACTAGCACTGATTGAGATGAATGAATTTCTCATAATTTAATAATGCAAATCACACTAACAGCAGAGACCTCCAGTAACTAGTAGTGCTAGAAGAATTACTACAAATGCCAAATGATAAATGTAATGTTGATAGAGCTATTTATCTTGTTGCTTTATTCAAAAATGCTCCTGCCTTTTATGATATTTATTATTTACTCTGTGTCTCTTTACCTCTTATATGCTATAAATGACTACTTTCTTCTGAAGCAGATTAGGTACCTAGAATGATGGAAGCTAAATTTTGCAAGCTAATAATTTTGAATTTTTTAAAAATCAAATATGTTTCAATACCTGACACATAGGAGAGCCAGCAGCTGTTTTAAATGTGTAGTAAACATTACTAATAGCATTTTTTTCAAAAATTACAGAAAAAAAAAACAAAAATCTGGCAACATCACTTTATCACTCACACACAAAAAAAGCAGGGGAAATGAAAACCTGTTTTTAAAGGAAAAATATCAGTGATATATTTTTATAAATATCAGTGAATGTTTTTATATCTAGAACTTCTTGACAGATAAAATGTACTATTTAAGACATAGTTTAAGTAGCTCTATAATTCCAAACTTCTACCATGAAGCTTCATTAAAGTATATAAATTAGCACTACTGTCAGAAATGGCATTAAGTATTCAATAAGACTAGACTTAATGCAATTAATAGCAATTAAAATTATACTTTTATGATGTCAGCCACCAGCATTGTAAAGACATAATTGCCTGTAAGGACTTTTGTACCATATTTATCCTCTAAAACTGTCCAATTTATATGAAAAATGCCAAAAACATATCCCATATGGGTACCATTATCTTCTCGGATTTTTAGAAGTAATCTGTCTTATCCAGCCTGTGCACATTAGGCTAATTTGCTTTAATTAGATTTTTTCTCATTTTGTTAATAGGCATGTTGATGTTACATTTTTATTTTGGAGGTACAGATGCTAACTTCGCTCATTATGTTCCTGTTAAAGGGTCAGTTTACTTTGTGATAAGCTTGGGCTTACCCACTTAAATAGCATCTTTCTTCGAAATATTAGATAATGTAGCTTACTGAACATAAAAACTATATTGCTGTTCTAGTACTAGTGAGCAACTCGAATTCTCGCTAATTAATTAGTAGTTAAATATGAAAGAACAGCTTTGCTGTTTCTGCTGTGGCAAGGCATTTCTGAATGGACATAATAAATTAGATAAAATAATGAACTGATTTCAGAAACACAGCCATTTGTGACTCCTCAAAACAGTCATAAGAATTACCATGAATCTATACCTGTGTCTTGCATTTGAGCCAGGAGGCATTAAAAATAAGAAACTCTTTTATTTCCTATATCTCATTGTGTCTCACACCACAAATTTTGAAGACATTTATTTAAAGTTGATCTAGTATAATAATTTTATTGTTATTACTTATCTGTAAAATTTTCTAACTGAACTCCTATAAAGAAAACTAATTACCTATATGCAAAGAGCAAAACATATAATTAAAAATTTTGTCTGTTGGCTCTCAGAGGACAGAATTTTTTTTAATATAAGTAATTTAGAAGGTTCAGCAGAGTTCCCAGGTGAAATTAGAGAACTTAGAAATATTCATAGCAGGTTTGTTTTTTTTCTCCATTTGATAAATAGATTTAACTCCAAATTTGATATGTATTTATATCATGAAAGAGACTCATTATAGTCACATGATCATTTCTGTTCTTAGCTTATGTTTCAATTTTTTAATAAGTTTTTGCGGTCATCATGAAATAAACTATGCAAAACCCTATAATTGGACAATTGTAAGATTGTAATAAAATCGTAGGATTTATTTCAAATCAAGAGTACACTGTGTTACAGTAAGCCATAAATAATTATTAGGTTAGTTCAGATAAGTTTCTTTCAGGAAATCTCCCATGTAAAGAGTGTAAGCTGGGTGATAGAAGAGTTCATCAAGGGACTAGAATTTAAATTATTCAGTTACTCTGAATAAGAAGGAAATACAATAAAAATTTTGTTAAAACATTATTATTTTAAATGTCATATGGTAGGCATTTTATTCTCAATATTAAAAAAACATATTTATTCACATATATGTCAGTAAAAAGACATGCTCTCTGAATAGTATGACGAAATAGAATCTTTCTGATTCTAACCTTCAAAATAGAATCCTAACCTTCTGTTAGGATTTTTGTTTTCATTTTTGCTTTGTTTTTTGGTAAACTCAATTTGCACTCTATTGGTCTTGAATTGTTTTCTTGAGGCAGCCAATAGTTGTATTGATAAGATCTATGCTTTGAACATTTTCATGTAACTAAAAGAAATAATTAAGAAATCAAAATCATAAAAAGGAAAAATTCAATTGCATGCTTTGTCCTTTTTAACTGTTTGTCTCCAAGATTAAAGCAGCTTTCACAGGCAAGAACGTCTCACTAACAAAAAACAGAGTCAATAACAGAAAGTAGAATAAATGAGGATGTAATGGTCCTTCACAGCCTATCTCATAAGCCTTTCAGATACAATTTGAATGTAACAAGTTCTTCTGTATTCCCTTTTGTCTCTGTTGTATTATAAAGCATAGTGATTATTATTCATCAGAATTGAATTACTCCTGTTTATATTTAGTTTCTTGTTTCTAAGAAAAATAGAATAAATTACACATCTGCCTTTGTCCCATTTGTACAGTGAACATACACTCCAAGTCAATTGTTCCTTAACAATGGGATGAGTGCTGGAAAAATAGGACCCTGAGAAAATGTATACATAGAAGCAGCCTGGTAACAAAACGTAAGCACAAATACTTCATGACAAGTAATTCTCAAAGTGCAACCAGGTTGTATTCCAAAAGGCATTTATATGGAAGTCGGATGTTTAGGTATATAGTTTCCTATACAAACTATTTTAAATGGTGGTTCTGAGCTTAATTAACCCTGAATATAATTGAATTCAAAAGCAATCACCTGTGTGTGGGATGGGGCCGGGGAAAGAGTATAGGAGTTTCTTAATTGAGGACATGCTAGAAATTAGCCTCTGTACTGAGTATTCTATTGCTGTTGTTGTTCAGTCACTCAATCATGTCCCACTCTTTACCACCCCATGGACTGCAGCATACCAGGCTTTCCTGTCCTTCACCATCTCCCAGAGTTTGCTCAAAATCAAGTCCATTGAGTCCATTATGCCATCCAACCATCTCATCCTCTGTCACCCCCTTCTCCCTTTGCTTTCAATCTTTCCCAGCATCAGGGTCTTTTACAGTGAGTTGGCTCTTTACATCAGATGGCCAAAGTATTGGAGCTTCAGCTTCAGCATCAGTCCTTCCAATGAATATTCAGAGTTGGTTTCCTTTAGGATTGACTGGTTTTATCTCCTTGCTGTCCAAGGGACTCTCAAAGTCTTCTCCAGCACCACAGTTCAAAAGCATCAATTCTTTAGTGCTCAGCCTTCTTTATGATCCAGCTCTCACATCCATACATGACTACTGGAAAAACCATAGCTTTGACTAGATGGACCTTTGTCAGCAAAGTGATATCTCTGCTTTTTAATATGCTGTCTAGGTTGTCATAGCTTTTCTACCCATTTACAATCCTGTGAGATAGCATAATCACACCCATTTTACAGATGAAGAAATTGTCATCTATTTCAGGATTCAAAACCATATTCTTCATCCTTAACTCAGATATTACCCAGATTTTGAAATAAGTAGGATTCTAAGAGGAAGCCGCTGTCTCTTCTGGCAGGTCCTAGATGACTCTGTAGACACATACAGTTTTTGGTCCCCACCCTGACACTTCATTATACCTTCCTCTCCTCCCTTAAAAAGGAGGGCTTACCCAAAAGTGGGGTCCCTTCTTCATCATCTGTCATCCAGAGCAGCTGACCATAGCTGGGTGTTCAGAGGAAAGCACTGTGATGGTGGATGAGCACTGTTTATGGAACAGCTCCTTACTGTAGAACATCTGCTTACCATATACCAGCTTCCACTGGAGAAAACACTGTGTTACAACAGAAAGTCCTGTCTTCAAGTTTACCTTCTCTCATGGGAAGAAAGACATGGACAGAAACAAACAAGCTGACAGTGAGTGGTCAGAATTATGCCGAAGAGAAAAGGGTGAGGTGACTGGTGAGGATAGAGAGAGTCCCAGGAGAAGTAGGAAATCCACGTTAGCTGATAGAGTTAGGGAAAACCTCCCGAAGAGTTGAGTTAGAGCTGAGACTGAGTGATGGAGAGAGACATCTTCTAGGATTCAGGGAGGGGTTTACAAGCTGAAAGCATCAAGCACAGAGATTCTAAGAGGCAGAAGAGCTTATCACCAGTGTAGCTGAAGCAGAGAGGGAAAGGAGAAAAGTAGAGGGAACCTGGTGGGGAGAGGAGCCCTGGTCACCATGGGAGCATTTTTTAGGAAAGAGATGCTGGCTTGATTGGATTCACTTTTCTTCCCCATCATTCTGTCTGCTGAGTGGAGAAAGGACTGTAAGGGCACATGGTTCAGAAAGGGATGGAAGAGACAGAAGTCAAGCTGAGAAATAACTATGACTTTAAGTTTATTGCAGTGGTACCTAGGAGAAGTGTTCAGGTCTGAATGTTTTAGGGGGAGGAATTGCTGTTTAGTCGCTAAGTCATGTCTGAATCTTTTTCAACCCCATGGACTATAGCCCACCAGGCTCCTCTGTCCATCCAGGCAAGAAATACTGACATTGGTTGCCATTTCCTCCTCCAAGGTATCTTCTCAACCCAGAGATCGAATCTGAGTCTCCTGCATCTCTTGAATTGCAGGCGGATGCCCTTAGCCACCAGGGAAGCCCAAGGGAAGAATAAGCAGGGATCAGCAGTATTTGAGACTGCACTGGGTAAGGAATCAAACGTGGCCACTAGGTTTGGAGTCTGAGAAACAGGGTTCTGAAGGTGGTACTGACAGAGACAAGACTTGGGGGGGGGCCAGTCTGGACTGGCTCTTCTGAGGACAGGGTAACACACAGTGAGTGGATAACTAATGATCTGGAAGTCTCCTTTGCAACCAGAAAGTTTTGATGCACAGAAATAATTTTTCATAGATTTTAGCCATTATGATTGCAAAGTAAAAACTATAGCATAGCAATTTGGGGGAAAGGCCAAGGAAAATGTTGGGTGAGTCACATTTGCTATGTACATCATCCTTATCATTCTTTTCCAATTGTTTTTACTTGTTTTCTTCAAACAACATGAATTGTCTAACATCTCCATCTGATTTTTAAATAGCTGGCTTTTATTGGTGTCCAGTGGAACAAAGGGACCACTGGCTATTTCATCTTGATGGGTTATTTTGTAATTCAGACCTCCGTAGGTGAGTTGCAGATTGCCTGTGCTAAGGTGATGCCTTTCCAGTGAGACAAGAAACATGGACTATGCAAATGAAGTGGGCGAGTGTGTGCATGCACGGACTTGCTTACTGTTCCTGGAGTGCTATCAAGGTGAAAGTTTCTGGTTACTATCATGAGATTATTCCTGGCCTTTTGTTCTCTGAAGGAGAGCAGAGATGCCTAGGAGTCTCTGTGGAGGATCTCTCTCATTTCAGGGAAGGCCATGTCAAAATGCCAGGCAGGAGATAAGTAGAATTGATGCATGTTTGCCAAGAGTATAGAGGTAAAGTCAGTGACAGAGCAGCTCCCCAAGATAACCCACAGCCCAAAGAATGCGTTACTGGGGATTTTGGTACCAGCTACAGTGGAGATGTAGTAAGTGATACAATGTAAGTCATGACCTCCAAGTCCTTCAGTTTGTTTATCTGTGAAATGGAAACATTAAGACTGCCCTGTTGTTTTGCTGTTCAGTTGCTCAGTCATATCTGACTCTGCGACTAAGTCATAGGAATTCATATTTAAAACTAGCTAATTAAAAGAAACTAATATATTTCAAGTGTATCTGTACTCTGTGATGACCTAAAGGGGTGGGACAGGTGTGGGGTGGGAGAGAGGTTCAAGAGGAAGGAGATAAATGTATGCATATGGCTGATTCACTTCTTTGCACAGCAGAAACTAACCCAACTATATTCCGATTATTTTTTAAGAGGTTAAACTAAAACCCCTTTTATTGCTGCAAGAATCAGGTTTAGGGACTTCCCTGATGGTCCAGCAGTTAGGACCCTGTGTTTCCAATGTAGGGGGTGTTGGTTCTACCCCCTGGTTGGGGAAATAAGATCCCACATGCTGTGTGGTATGGCCAAAAAGAAATTTCAAACTAATATATTTTTTTACAAAGAAAAAGGTTTATAATCTGGTTTAAACAATTAGATTAATTTTCATAGGAATTCTTCTTTGCCTTTTACTTGAAAAGTTATGTAAGATTTCATAGTCTCGTCAGGGCAAGAAGATTTGTATAGATTCTCACAGTTAAAGGAATTGGTAGCCAAAATAACAGACAACTGGTTTCTACAATAGTCTTTTAAGTATTGCTATTTGCCACTAAAATGCTTTAAATCACTGAAGTGCTCTGGAACATATTTTCTTTTCTTACGAACATCTGATGAGAGTCACTGTCATTTCCAAATTTATGGCCCTTTCTAAAATCATGCACAAAATGCAAAAGTTTTTATTAGCTGATGATTGCCTACTGACCCATGTGTTAATTGGGAGTGACTTGTGCTCTGCTGGCGATAACTTTGCCAACCTACAAGGGATCACTGTTACAGGTAGGATTTATATTAACATCATCTGCAGAAGCCAGTATTGAACAAATTGAAAGAATTAGAGTAAGAAGCTCAAAAAGCTGAGAAGGTAGGCTTTGTTCTCCCCTGTACCTGAATTCATTCCTGACCCCAAGATAGCCAAGTGAGACACATGATTTTCCCCATATCCTAGCCAGAAATTGAGACTAAACCATACCTAAAGAGCCTAACTGGATAGCCTTTCTCCTAATCATGTGTGATAAGCTGCCTGGTTCCATCCTCAGTAATTCCTCCACTGCGAAAGTTCTGGGAGATTATTTTAAGCCAGACCTGGTGACCCAACTCCACCTCATGGTGAGACCCGTTCCGCAACATAATCTCAGGGGACTCACTCAGAACTCACCAGACCCTCCCTCATGATTAACTGCCTCGTGTTAGAACTTCCTACCTTCATTCCACATAACTATATTTTTGCCTTCTTTGTTGTGCAAAAGTCTTAGGCCCTCTAGAGGTATCTAGAAGCAGCATAACATACTGCTTAGAATATAGGCTTGTTGATCAGATTGACTTAGTTAGATTCCTAGCTCCAAAAATCACCAGTTCTATGAGCTTGGGGAAGATATAATAGAGACTCTCTAAACTTCAGTTTTCTCGAATGTGAAATAGTCACAAAAACTATCCTTCGTTCACTTCTGGAAGAATTAGAAATACTCTATGGAAAAGAGCTAGCAGACCTCTCACTTCATAGTTCATTCCTAGTTGCTATTTCAGTTCTTTGAGCATGATGTGTGTATGTGTGTGTGTGAGGATGAACTTTATTTATGTTTTGAACTTTTTATTTTGTATTGGGGTATAGTCAATTAACAATGTTGTGATAGTTTCAGGTGAACAGCAAAGGGACTCAGCCATACATATATATGTATCCATTTGCCCCCAAACCCCCTCCATCCAGGCTGCCACATAACACTGAGCAGAGATCCCTATGCTATACTGTTAGGTCCTCATTGGTTATCCATTTTAAATACAGTATGTATATAACCGTCCTGAATTCCATAACCATCCCTTCCGCTCTGCAGCCATAACTAGGGACTTGATTTTGATTTCCTGAGTCCTTCCCTTTAACCCCAAATTTTGAGCCCCTATAACACTGGCCAAATTTTCCTAGCACCAGCAATCTTGTTTCTCATCTTGTTACAGGATAGGATTGGTTTCGTTGAGTATTTTGTAGTTCCCTTCTACTGAAAAGAGACTTTACAATTGCTGGGATAAGCATGAAAAGAAAAATCAGAATTTAAAGACTCGGAAGGTACTTCAGGGCACCATGGCAGGTTGTTCTGGAGTGTCCAATAGGTAGATGGGACAAAGGAGCCAGGACAGACAGGCAAAGTTCTGAAGTCAGCCTAATGTATTATTTGCTGATTTACTTGGGCCATCTACCTCCTGGATGAAGACAGTACCTTCACCAGTGAGTCTTCAGGTGGCTCTGCAAAGATGATAAAGAATGTTACATGTCTGCACAACTTGTGAAGCAATGAGAACATGGTGTTTGCATGGAATACAGTCAGTGACGTAACATTTCCGAAATGAGTTTCCATTATTAGCATGTGAAAGTGACCATACAGCATAAGCTACCACCCAAATGTCATATAGAACCTCAGAAGTAGAATGAGGAAAGAACCTCCAGAGTTCTTCAGTATAAAGATAGCTTATGTTCCTCTTCAAATTACAAGCCATTCATACTTCTTATTGTTATTGTTAGTCATTAAGTCACGTCTGACTCTTTGCGACTCACGGACTGTAGCCTGACAGACTCCTCTGCCCATAGGATTTCCCAGGTGAAAATACTGGAGTGGGTAGCCATTTCCTTCTCCAGGGAGTCTTCCCAGACCAGGAATTGAACACACGTCTCCTGCATCACCTGCATTGGCAGATAGATTCTTTATCACTGAGCCGCCAGGGTAGCCTTCCAGATAACAAGAAAATCTAAAAAGATGTTTTGTTATTATAGAAACACTCGTAGAACAATGCTTTATTCAGGACAGGACATAATGAGGGATTCATTTTCAACCTCAAACTGGCTCGTCCAATTTGACATAAATTCATTATGGAAAAGAGCAGCAGTTCATTAACTCCTAGAAACTTTCTGCTTATTAAGTAATTAATGAGTTTAACCTTTATGTTAAATATAAAATAATAAGAAACGCCATACCTTCCGAACCTGCAATAATCCATAGTTAGTTTCATCCGTTTGATGGAAATTATTGCCTATAAACATCAGGGATATTAATTTGTTGAAAATCTAGTCTGTGCTCTGGTTGTGGGCTGTCCAGTGGCTGTATTGTTTCTCTTCAATTAGATGGGATTATTTCATTTCCAAAGACTTTTACACAGGTGGTGTAGCTGTTCAGTGAAATATAATCCAACTCAGCCCCTTCTGCATCCAATAAAATCGTCAGTCAGTGCTGGGGGAGCAATCATGGAAATGATGAAATAGCAGTAGTGCTGAAAATAAGCAATGGAAAATTCTGCAAAAGCTAAAATTATACCACCGAGACTGCCTTGATCACCACAGCCCTTGTCTGGCCGAAAATCAGTTCTCCCTAAGAATTGAGAACCTGTCCTTAGAAAGGAAAGTGTGCTCATGTGGTAAAAAATCACCTTCCTGGAGAATATTCCCTTAGTATGACTCTGCCTGGTGTTCATAAGGCGGTCTCTACTTATCTCATTCACATTATCAAGTGTTTGCTCTTGCTTTTGCGGTGTTATTGCTGTCAGAAGTATTGGGTTCTATGGGTTATTTATCATGAACCCGTAAGGTCTAAGGCACTAGTGTCTGCTTGATCATAGGCCGTTCTTAAAATGTCTAAACCGGTACAAATGAGGCATTAGAATAAACACATAAGAAGCAATATATTCTAAAAGTCTGAAGTATTTCTTGCTTCATCAAAGAGAGTATACAGCCAATTTGGGAAGAGTGGAAAGGTTTTCATTTGCTGTACTGGGGAAAAAAAATAAAGGAAAATCAGCAAAAGTTAGACTCTGCTAGAGCTAGCTATTAAGTCCAAAAGACCACTATCTTGACTCAATTAGGGAAAAGAAGTTGAAGGGTGACTGTGTAACTAGAAAGCCTAAAGTAATAATTTTGAAAATGGGAGTTCAAACAAGCTGAAAAAAAAAATGAGCATCGTCAGGAATGTTTTGAAGAATTAATTAAAAGTAGTCTGAGCACTGACCAAAGCAGAGGAGGGGAGCTTCCACTCTTCCTTCCTTTTTATTTTTTAAAATAATCCCTGCAGAAGAACCAACCAGAAACTCTTATTTGTTCTAAAGCTCCAGAACTACCATCACCACCACCACCCACCAAGTTATTTTAATTTAAACTTCTGTCTGAAATGTCTCACTTTCATCCTGTTATGTAACCTATTTGTGGTCAACCAGTTCAGCATTAGGTAGTTCAAATATAAGATCTGTTCCCTAGCTTAATGGTGTATTTAAATATATATTGTTTTTAAACTATTAAATTGGCTGCACAGAGAAGAAGCAAAATAACACTGCAAGTATGGGTGGTCTTTTGAAACTATCATTTGTCTTGGCATAAGAAGTGGCCAAGAAGTGGCCTCTGTTTCTTGCTCTAAATATGTCCCGACTCTGAATGGAAGTGAACTTCTCTGGGCTTCTGTGTCTCTGTCTACTACCCAGAAGCCACCTCTGCTTGAACGCAGTCTGTCACACCAAGTTACTTCTCAGAAACGAACCATACAGGATAAGAAGCCAAAACTCCTATGAGAAGATTGATTCTTTTAGGAGCTAGAATTTTTCTTTCAAACCAATGAAATAACACTTGGTAAATTAGAGCTCCATCAACTACAATTTTTGCCATTTGCCTCCTTTGAACAAAAATATTTTCACCATGGTGCTCCCTAGGCACTTAGAGAATGCAGCCGTGTGTCTCTAAAGTGCACTGAGTTCCTTAAAAGAATGTTAGCATGTATATTTATATTCATTAAAAATTCAGGGAGAGAAGCAACATGTCAAAATTCAGAGAAAGAAAAACAGCCTTTTAAAAAAGACCGCTTATCAATACAGTATACTAACGCATATATATGGAATTGAGAAAGATGGAAACAATAACCCTGTGTACGAGACAGCAAAAGAGACACCGATGTATAGATCAGTCTTATGGACTCTGTGGGAGAGGGAGAGGGTGGGGAGATTTGGGAAAATCGCATTGAAACATGTATAATATCATGTATGAAACGAGTCACCAGTCCAGGTTCAATGCACGGTACTGGATGCTTGGGGCTGGTGCACTGGGACGACCCAGAGGGAGGGGAGGGGAGGGGAGGAAGGAGGGTGGAGGGTTCAGGATGGGGAACGCGGGTATACCTGTGGGAGATTCATTTCGATATTTGGCAAAACTAATACAATATTGTAAAGTTTAAAAATAAAATAAAATTAAAAAAAAATAAAAAATAAAAAAGACCATTTAGGTGGATTTTATTCTATATGCAGGACCTGGAGGGTTTCTCAAATGAAGGCAAAAAAGAGACTACTTAGATCAAGCCAATTGGCTTCATGATTGTAACTTTGTAAATTCCATAAATCATTCAGCCCAGAACTCTGAGTTAACAACCTATACCAGTAGAGGAAGTTTTCAAATAGACTTTTAAGTGTCACTAATGTTTTCCCAAATTCCAGTTGAACTTATTGTCTCGTCTGTCTTGGTTTGGGGTTTACTGACCTCACTATCAGTAGTTCAGTTCAGTTCAGTTCAGTTGCTCAGTCATGTCCGACTCTTTGTGACCCCGTGAACCACAGCACGCCAGGCCTCCCTGTCCATCACCAACTCCGGGAGTCCACCCAAACCCATGTCCATTGAGTCGGTGATGCCATCCAACCATCTCATCCTCTGTCGTCCCCTTCTCCTCTGGCCCTCAATCCCTCCCAGCATCAGGGTCTTTTCCAATTAGTCAGCTCTTCACAAGAGGTAGACAAAGTATTGGAGTTTCAGCTTTATCAGTCCTTCCAATGAACACCCAGGGCTGATTGCCTTTAGGACGGACTGGTTGGATCTCCTTGCAGTCCAAGGGACTCTCAAGAGTCTTCTCCAACACTATAGTTCAAAAGCATCAATTCTTCAGCACTCAGCTTTCTTTATAGCCCAACTCTCACATCCACACATGACTACTGGAGAAACCATAACCTTGACTAGACGGACCTTTGTTGGCAAAGTAATGTCTCTGCTTTTTAATATGCTATCTAGGTTGGTCATAATTTTCCTTCCAAGGAGCAAGTGTCTTAATTTCATGGCTGTAATCACCATCTGCAATGATTTTGGAGCCCAGAAAAATAAAGTCAGCCACTGTTTCCACTGTTTCCCCATCTATTTGCCATGAAGTGATGGGACCAAATGCCACGATGTTAGTTTTCTGAATGTTGAGCTTTAAGCCAACTTTTTTACTTTCCTATTTCACTTTCATCAAGAGGCTCTTTAGTTCTTCTTCACTTTCTGCCATAAGAGCCATCTACATATCTGAGGTTATTGATATTTCTCCCGGCAATCTTGATTCCAGCTTGGGCTTCTTCCAGCCCAGCATTTCTCATGATGTACTCTGCATATAAGTTAAATAAGCAGGGTGACAATATACAGCCTTGAGGTACTCCTTTTCCTATTTGGAACCAGTCTGTTGTCCCATGTCCAGTTCTAATCATCCTTGAATTGGTACTTTTCACTCTTCATATCTATGGGTCTCAGGCCACTGGTTCTTTCCAAGGACATACCCCTGCATCTATGCTCTTATATGCTTTTCCTTAAAGCAACTGAAACTTGACTTTACTATCATCTCCTAATTAGCCTTCTTCCAAAAGCTCATATTGGCCCTGACATCTGACTTATGTCCTAGACCTATGACTTATGTCATATTGGCCCTGACATCTGACTTATGTCCTAGACTTATTAAGCCTGATACCAATATCAGTAGACTCCTTTTTTTTTTAATATAAACTTTGTCACTGGATCAATTGACATATTATACTTGTTAAAGTGAGATATGTGGGTTATTTTTTTTTAATTGGATGGCCACTAGTGATTTGAATAATGGGTATTTTTGGAAATACAAATAGTAGAAGCACAGCATGCAGGTAAATTAAATATAAACTCTACCTGAGGATCAGCAGGTATTCTTGATGACTAAGTACCCACATTTACTTTCTGGTAGTTCAGCGTCTCGCTAATTACAAGTATATTTCATGCCCATCTTATCAGGATTCTTAGAAGAGAAAACTACGTACAAGTTAGTGTAAGCAGGTGGGCTACCAACATTTTCTTGTAGTTCAGAATACAATGATCTAAGCATACAACCTGCCCTGTCTCCCAGTGCTCCTAAAGTTAGACGATTCAGTATAAAGGCTTGGAAATAAAGTTAGACCTAATATATTATACTCCTGGGTCACTGGCTTAAAACTCACTAAATATATATACATATTAATCATTTTGACAAAGTAACATGTTTAATTATAAGAATACATTTGAAATAATAAAATTTGGTTTTCCCATAATGATTTGTTTTTTTAAATTTTTCTTTGGGAGTTGACATATTACTGTTATATGCACAATGACATGCTGACTTTGTTTTCTTGTTTAGTCCATTGCATCCTTGAGGTTGATAAGGGCAATTGTATCCCACTAATATTTATCAGTCGCTACATTTGCCAACTGCCCCAACTTTGTATAAAGCAGTGATTAGACTTATAGTCCTACACCCTTTCTTGGCCATGTGCATGCAGTTCTTCTGAAACTACTTTAGCCTTATAGGTCTTTGACTTGGAAAAATATTTCTCAGTGCATGTGTTTGCTGTTCCATTAAGCATTTTAAATATAACATATGGTTTCATTTAGTCAATCCATTCATGAATATTGAAAAAAATAAATCAGACCTTTTAAGACTTAACCTATTTTCTTACTCTCATTATTTTAAGGCCAGTGGAGAAGCACATTCATTTTGCAAGTAAATAGATATGAGGAATATTGGATTTGTAACCATATTGTGGTTGGCTTATGTTAAAAATATTCTAGTCTTGATAAATAGAGCTCTTTATAAAAGTATAATGAAGTATTACTTTGTTCCCTTTAATTTAGAATCATTGAATTCAATTTCATGCTGAAAAGGAAAACATTCATGTAATGCTTAATAGTCTCTCTGCATGCATACAAAAATACACGCACACCCATATATATGTAAATGTTTTAAAAATTGACCAACTGGACATGGAAATATGCTTTAGAGAAATAATCAGAATATGGTTGAAGAATGCTTTATATGTTCATGTATTTTAAGCATGCATATTCCAATACCTACAGGAATTTCTAGTTTAGAAATAATTTTCAGCTGATGTGTTATAGAAAGTGCTATAGGTGAGAGTAAAATAATTAAAATTTGACTTTTTAAAGAAAAAAATAGTATTAATATGGAATATGTTCCTGAGGAAAGCTTTGATATTCAACTCAACATTGAAACATTCTCTCTCTTATTTTCTGATGCCTTTAGTGAAATAAGTAATATTGTACTTCGTATAGCAGAGTATTATATTATGTTTTATGAAATGCATACCCCCTTTATATTTTTAGTGTGAAATATTAAAAAATTATAAACAACAACAAAACTTTTTAGTTCATTAAGCAAGGTCCTATATCTCATGCTAAGAAGTTGTCTTATCCAGAATGAGCATGTTTAGACCTCATCTGATATAAAGTCTTAGTTGTATTCTATGCAGTTGGTAATTAGGGGTCTTTTCTTTTGGCTCCTAAGAGACCACTCTCTTCAGTTTCCCTCTAATTTCTCTGCAGCACCTTCCCTAGCCACTTTGCAGAACTGCCTTTCTATTTTCAATCAACATTCTGTATCAAGTGTTTGTATCCTCCGAAGAAAATCCTATCTCTGATAGCAGGCATATCTACTACCTGTGCTTAGATGACTCAAATCCAGATCTCCAGCCTGGCCTCTCCTTGGACACCCAGCCTATGATTCCCACTGCCCGCTGGAACATGCCCAGTCATATCTCTCTTTGAAGCTCAAAACTGAGCTCAGGCTCTTCCCCCCAAATCCTGATGATCTTCTGGTGCTCCCTACCAGGGTGATAGACACCTATACTCACAGCTGCACAGCAGACAATGGCAGTCATTTTTCATACCAGCCTCTCTCACTCTTCATATGCAGGTCCATTTGATTTTACCTCATGTATTTCTTACATCCGTTCATGTCTCTCTATCTCTTGCCAAATTCCTGGTCCAAACCCACCTACATCCTGCTTTGCTTATCACTCTAGTTTCCTAATTAGACTCTTCACATCTAATGTTGCTACTTTCCAGTCCATTCTCTGTGCTGTAGCAAACCAGAGTGTCCTATTCCCATATGTAAACTTCTTGATGACTTCTCATGTGCTTTAGGGGAAAAAAAGACTAATATTCTTTTTCTAACTTTTTATTTTATATTGGAGTGTAGCCAATTAATGTTGTGATAGTTTCAGGTGGACAGTAAAGGGACTCAGCCATACATATACATATATCCAGTCTCCCCTAAACTCCCCTCCCATCCAGGCTGCCCCACAACATTGAGCAGAGTTCTCTGTGCTATCCAGTAGGTCCTTGTTGGTTATCCATTGTAAATATAGCAGGGTATACATGTCCATCCCAAACTTCCTATCTTGTCCCCCTGCTCTTCCCCACTGGCAACTGTAAGTTTGTTCTCTAAGTCTGTGAAGGACCAATATTCTTAATGTAACATAATATTATGAATAGGCTTGATCCCTGCCTACCTCACCTTCATTTTGAGCCATTTTTCTCACTGGTTCCTGCACTTCAATTACTGCGGCATTGTATTTTCTTGAAATAGCCACACTTCTATCTCTAGACTCATGCTGTTCTAGAATTTCACTGTTTACCATTTTCCATCAAGAAATGGAGTCTATTCATCTATCCTTTGAACTCAGGCACGTTGATGATTGCTGTAACCAATAGATTAAGGCAGAAGTGATGTTGTGTGACTTCTGAGGCCAGGACATTTTAAAAGAATATAGCTCCCACCTGGATCCTTGCTCAGATAGTCCTACTTTGGAAAATGAACCATAAAGTTGTGAGGAAGTCCGCACCTCACTTATCTAAAGAGACCTTGTGGAGAGGCCTGGATAGGGATGAATCGAGGCCCTCAACCAATAGCATATGAATGACCGGCCTTCTGACTATTCCAGCCTCTAGCCTTTATGTTTACCAGTCAGATCCCCAGAGCTCATGGAGCAGAGACAAGCCACCCACGCTGTGTCCTGTCCAAATTCTTGACCTTTTGAATCTGTGAGCAGCCAATGGTGGTTTTATGCCGTTAACTTATGGGGTGATTTGTTTTACAGAATTAATCAGAACCGTCACCCTGGCCTTTTTCAGGCCCTTGCTCTTAGAGACCATCTCCTGTTTTTAACTTTTCCTCTCCTTTTCTACACAAATCTTCACTAACGAGTCAATAATTAATTTTTCCTTATCCTTCAAAAATTAGATCATATTTCAGCAAAGGGCAATATAGTTATTAGGAATACATGACCAGAAGCCCATGTATCCTGTACCAAAGGAAAGAATGGTAGAATTATCTGACTTGTCATGGCCGTCAGACACATGGCCTCAGGCATCCTAGAAGCTAAAAAGTTTACTAAAATCTACAAAAAAGAATAAGGAGGTCAACCCATATTTCATGCCCAGTATTATGTGCAGGATAACACATTTTCAATCATATTTAAGTTTTTAGTAATTTCTTAGCTCTTAGTAAGAAATTCTCACTCACTTCATTCAGGTCAAGGTTAGAATAACTACTGTCAAAATGGCTACAACTATGTTTCTCTCACCACAGTCTAGGGAATATTCTACCAGGATGACAGAATATGGCAGAGCTGTGTTGGTTCTAAAGAAAATTGGGAATAAAGTGTGAGGAGACACAGGACCACTTTAAAAGTTTTTATGTAATTTCTAGAAAGTCTGTTTTAGCCCTAGTTTTGCTTTCACAAATGTTTCCGTAAGCATGCACAGTTTCTTCTTTCAGGGCCAATAATTCATCAGAGCACTTTGCCCTTATACCTTTATGATATTTTAGGCATTCCAGCCTCTCAAATAACCCTCCCACCAATTTACTGATTTGTTATATCATAAACTCTCCACTTTTTTTTTTTTTTAAATAAAGGGTAGGCAAGCAAAGAGACAAATGGGTATGTTTGATCTTGAAACTGCATCCAAAGACACTGTCTCAGCTTGAGCCCAGCAGTTTGTCTTATTACAGGTCATTGTGGTTATGAAAATGAAGCTTTGGGGTTTGTTTTGTTTGGTTTTTATTTCTTTTTTTATTGAGGTAAAATTGACATATAGCATTATATTAATTTCAAGTATACAACATCACGATTCACTGCTTGTATATATTATGAACTGTTCACCACAAGTCTATTTAACATTCATCACAACACATGGTTATGTTTTTCTCCTTGTGATGAGAACTTTCAGATCTTTCAAATATGCATTACAGTATTATTAACTTTGGTCATAGTGCTGTACATTATATCCCCATGACTTACTTATTTTACAACTGGAAGTTTGTATCACCTTTTGACTCCTTCACCCATCTCTTCTACCCCACATCTCCCACCTCTGGCAACTACCAACATGTTCTCTAAATCTGAGTTTGGGATTTTTGGTTTTGTTTTTTTTTAGATTCTATGGTAGGATGAGATCATAACGTATTTCTCTAATTTATTTCATTTAGCATAATGCTTTCAAGGTACATCCATGTTGTTACAAATGGCAAGATTTCATTCTTTTTTATGCCTGAGTAATATTCTGTTGGTAAATACATGGGATCTTTTATAACCATTCAACCATCAGTAAACACTTAGGTTGTTTCCACGCATCTGCTATTGTAAATAATCCTGCAATGAACACAAGGATGCATTTGTCTTTTGAGTTAGTGTTTCATTTTCTTCAGATAAATACCCAGAAGAGGAATTGCTGCATCATACGGTGGCTCTATTTTTAATTTTTTGAGGAACCTCCACACTTGTTTCCTCCACACTTGTAAATGGTGGCTGCACCAATTTACATTCCCAGCAACAGTGCACAGGGCTTCTGTATTCTCCACATCCTGGCCAGCACTTATTGTCTCTTGTCTTTTTGACAATAGCCATTCTGACAGGTGTGAGGTAATATCTCATTGTGGTTTTGGCCTGTGTTTCTCTGATGATCAGCGACATTGAGCATTTTCATATACCTATTGGCCATGATCTGTATGTCTTTTCAGATATACAGTTTGCAGATTTTCATTTCTTTTTGCAATTACATGAGTAGATACACTAAAGTTTATACAATCAAACAAGTGTGCTCCTCTAAACTAGCTCCCCTGAGAGGCCCCTGTCTTATCAGCCCTGTTTACCCTGATTCAGTGTGAGTTGCAGTGGCCATCAGAGAGGACCTTCTGGTCAAAGAAAAATACCAGTTTCATTACTTTGGGTCCACTGGCCACTTTTCCTTGTGCCAGCATATTTTTCTTTCCTACTATTTCCCCTTGATCCCACTTTACTTTTTGCCTCTCTTTCTTCTATTGCTAAAGTCAGCAGCTCAAGAAATCATAGAGACCAGTCTAGAGCTGAGGAAACTCCTCTAGAAAGAAAAGCTATACTGTTGAATCAGTATCTAAGAATGCCAAGGATACTCTGAATTTGAGCAGGAAAAGTCAAATTTTGCCCCAAATTATATTTTCATTTTAATCAAAGACCTAAGCTTTCTCTATGAGTATTCTATGTATAATTTTGACAATTTTGGTTACCATAAAGTTAGTAAAATGTATATACAGACACCACAGGCTGCTGTGCCCTGTTGTGCCTAGTTGTTCAGTCCTGTATGACTCTTTCCGACACCATGCGTTGTAGCCCGCCAGACTCCTCTGTCCACTGGGGATTCTCCAGGCAAGAATACTGGGGGCCATGCCCTCCTCCAGGGTTTCTTCCCAACCCAGGGATCAAACCCAGGTCTCCCACATTGTAGGCGAATTCTTTATCATCTGAGCCACCAGCAAAGACCAATAGGCAGCTACCTACCATTAAGATCCTGATCTATGAAATAGAGGAAAAGTCAGCAAATATGGGGCCATTTTTGACCCAGGGCGGGAGGGAGCGGGGAACATCACTAATCAATCATAAACCCTTTCCCACAAACCTAGAGTAGACTTCCCTATCCTCACCAAGAGCCATGGAAGCAGCCAACACCAACCGTCTAAGTTGAAATGTGATTTATGTACCATTTCAGAAATAGAACAGAGCCCATTTTATCCAGAAACTTATTATGAAAATTGAGATCTCATGAGGAACAGAGGATGCCAGCAGGAGAAAGAAAGAAGAACCTAGAGGTAACCCTGGGACACTCCTCAAGTCTGCTCACAGCAGGAGACTAAATTAGATTGATGGAGTTAGTTAACTGTCATGTTGGAAGGCACAGGCAAGCCGATCCTGAGATGAGAAATAAAACAAATAAGTTACAGCAAGGACAGATGGGATACGGGACAGTATTCAGCCTCACTAAACTCCAGGCAACCGGTCCTAATGAGGTACACTGCGGTGGCAGTCCTGGCAGAAATCTCTGAGCTCTTGAAAGCAGACCTGGGGGACATAGAGCCATCTCAAAGGGTCAACCTTTTCAACTGATGCATACAGAGATGAACAGAATCTTCAATCAATGGTAAAGTTCATTAAGTCAATTAAGCCAATCCCAGCTGTATTAGCTATAAAAACAAAGTCTAGCTTGAGTGGAAATAACTATTCTTACAAATAATCAATATGAGACATGGGGTTTTAATTTAAAGGACATAAGACGTAACCCATTTTCCCAAGGGAATTAAACTGCATTCTACTTTTTCTCTCTACTTTGTCATGACAAGAAGTGTTCTGAGCCAACTTTCCAGTGGTAGCTGGTGCCAGCTGCTGTCCAGGGGCTTCCATGAGAGGCCAGGCCTCCTCCAGGACCACCCACTGCTGCTCCCACCCTTCTGCAAAGGCCGCTTCATTGTTAAGGATGGCTGAGGCCTCAGCTCTGCATAAGGGCAGCCAGGTGGTCTTGCAAGTCCTTAAATTCCTTTCTTCTTGTTAGAATGTTCTTAGCAGGGAGAAGAGAAAAGTCACACTTAAAAATAGCGCCCTGAACATCTTTGTTTTTCTCCATTTGGACTTCCTTCTAGATTTCATAAAACGGCAGCTATCACCAAATACAGTCATTTCTTGTGCAGGTGTTCAAAAACCCCAGTAATTTCATTGTTTCATGGTTCTTAATTCATAATTTTCCTATTTCAAGGTGACCATTTTAATCACACTTTGTCTCCAGTGTATTAGAGATAATCTTCATTATCTTAGAAACACAGTTTGTTCTTGAAAAATTTGGGGTCTTTCTAAGCTTGTATCAATGAACTTTCATAAATCAATCCATCTTTACTGGTTATTTTGGAGACCTGATATTTTCAGCCACTTAAAATACCAAAGTGATTAAAGATCCGACTCTGATGATTCAATTTAATGTGGGGTGAGTGGTTCTTTTTCCTGCTTCAGAGACATTTATCCTTCAAGGTGGTATTACACAGATGACTGAGATAAATAAAGCACTTAGCAGAAATGTGCTCAATAAAGCAAAATTGTATTATATCCATTTTTCTATTTTTCTTTCTTTATAACCTTGAATTTCTCAAGTTTTTCTTGCTATCAAGGCACTTGAGGTTATCTGACCCACAAAAGTTTTCCAAGCAGTGAAACTTTTTGCCCCATTTACAAAAATATGCTTAATTCTAAGTCTCAAGTAGGAACACAGTTTGCTTTCACTTCCTTGTTAGCATGATGTGTTTTTGGTTTTAGGTTTTTACCTAACAGCTTACTTTAAAAGCAGGTTTCACAACTGCTTTGTCCTCATCTCCGCAGATGTCCCCCACGAAGGTCTCTGAGAAAACCCTTGGCTTCTGTGGGACCTCTGAGTGCAGAGCAATTACAGAATTAAGGTGTAAATAGAAAGTGTGATGCGATCCATTGGCCAAACTATGTCTCTAACATTATCCATAGGCAAAATATATTTGCTTAACAGAGTATTCAAAATATGTGCTTAGGTTTAATATATACTCATAATATCATTACATATTCACATCATGAACTAAAAATTATTTCTTTGCCAATAAACATAGGCCATTAACATATACAATTTAGATATTTCCTGTTTTTTTTGTAATTTCCTGAAATTTGTTATTAGTATGCATTTTAGATTTTTTCCAGCATTGATTAGTTTTATGTACACAATAATAAGGGGCTTCCCTGGTGGCTCAGATGGTAAAGAATCTGCCTGCAATGCAGGAGAGGTGGGTTGAGTCCCTGGATCAGGAAGGAAGATCCCCTGGAGAAGGGAATAGCTATTCACTCCAGTATTCTTGCCTGGGAAATCCCATGGACAGAGGAGCCTGGCAGGCTACAGCCCATAGGGTTGCAAAGAGTCAGACCAACTGAGCGACTAACACGTTCACTTTCACAAAATAGTAGTGACAATCACTTTTAATATCAACATATGAATTAACTGACAAATACAGCAACTCTCGCCAGCTATCCACTTTACTCATGATAGTGTTTATATGTTGATGTTACTGTCTCCATTGCCCCACTGTCCTTCCCCCACTGTGTCCACAAGTCCATTCTCTGCATCTGAGTCTCCCTTCCATCCCTGCAGATAGGTTCACTGAGTTTTGCAGTCATTAAGATTAGCATTGTGGTGAAAGAGGCATCATTGTTTATCCTTCAGTTCAGTTCAATTCAGTCACTCAGTCATGTCCAACTCTTTGCAACCCCATGAATCACAGCATGCCAGGCCTCCCTGTCCAACACCAACTCCTGGAGTTCACCCAGACTCACGTCCATCGAGTCAGTGATGCCATTCAGCCATCTCACCCTTGGTCGTCCCCTTCTCCTCCTGCCCCCAATACCTTCCAGCATCAGAGTCTTTTCCAATGAGTCAACTCTTCGCATGAGGTGGCCAAAGTACTGGAGTTTCACCTTTAGCATCATTCCTTCCAAAGAAATCCCACGGCTAATCTCCTTCAGAATGGACTGGTTGGATCTCCTTGCAGTCCAAAGGACTCTCAAGAGTCTTCTCCAACACCACAGTTCAAAAGCATCAATTCTTCAGCACTCAGCTTTCTTCACAGTCCAACTCTCACATCCATACATGACCACTGGAGAAACCATAGCCTTGACTAGATGGACCTTTGTTGGCAAAGTAATGTCTCTGCTCTTGAATATGCTATCTAGGTTGGTCATAACTTTTCTCCCAAGGAGCAAGCGTCTTTTAATTTCATGGCTGCAGTCACCATCTGCAGTGATTTTGGAGCCCAAAAAAACAGTCTGACACTGTTTCCCCCTCTATCTGCCATGAAGTGATGGGACCAGATGCCATGATCTTCGTTTTCTGAATGTTGAGCTTTAAGCCAATTTTTCACTCTCCTCTTTCACTTTGCAGTATTTAGCCTATTCTACTTTGAAAGGAGAATGATTTTTGAGAATCACTTTTTCCCTACAAACTCTTTATTAATAAGTTTAATTGTGTCAACATTATAAAATTCAGACACACATGGGAGGTAGGAGGGAGTTTTAAGAGGGGGGGGCCATATGTATACCTATGGCTGATTCATGCTGATGTATGGCTGAAACCAACACAATATTGTAAAGCAATTATTCTTCAATTAAAAATAAATACACAGACACATATACAATTCATTTGTTTACAAACCTAAGAAATATAGTACCATGGGGTAAAATAATGATACGTGCTTTTTAAACATTTCTTCCTTCTAGCTTTTAAACATTTTTTCCTTCTGGTTATTACATGTCTTACATGAGGACCATATAATAGGATGATAGGCTCCTATAAATTGTCATAGTATTAATTTGCATGCCAAGCTTACATCACTACTTACAAATGGAGCGTGTTGTGAGCTCATGAACACGTTCAGAGAGATTGACTAAGATGACTTTCTCTTGCTCTTTTACAAACTTAAGGGATCACTTTATGATTTATTTGTGAAGTATTTAGAGGAAAAATAAAGAGAATAGACGTCTTAAAGCTTCTGAACAATGTAAGGAGCTTATGATATTATATCAAATGATAAAGCAAACCACAAGAATTTTATGGTAAGGGAGGAAAATAAATTGCATGTTTGCCTAGAGCTGGAAATGTTGTGGATATTTGGAGTTAGGGAACATCTAATTTTGAATGTGTAGTTATTTTGTTTGTACCCCTAGATAAATTACTGTTTATTTCTATGGGAGTAATGAATGGTTTGGGGTGGGTTTTTTTGTTTGTTTGTTTGTTTTTGTTGTTGTTTTTGTTTGGCTCTGCCCATGGCATGTGGGATCTTAGTTCCCCAATCAAGGATCAAATCTGTGCCCCCTGCAATGAAAGCACAGAGTGTTCAACCACTAGTTGTTTGGTGTTCAGTTGCTTCAGTCATGTCTGACTCTTTGCAACCCCACGGACTGCAGCATGCCAGGCTTCCCTCTCCTTCACTATTTCCCAGAGTCTGCTCACACTAAAGTCCAGAAATCGGTGATGCCATCAACCATCTCATACTCTGCTGTCCCCTTCTCCTTTTGCCTTCAATCTTTCCCAGAATCAGGATCTTTTCCAATGAGTCAACTCTTCACGTCAGATGGCCAAAGTATCAGAGCTTCAGCTTCAGCATCAATCATTCCAATGAATATTCAGGGTTGATATTCTTTAGGATTGACTGGTTTGACCTCCTTGTTGTCCAAGGGACTCTTATGATCTTCTCCAGGACCACAGTTCCAAAGCATCAATTCTTTGGCACTCAGCCTTCTTTATGGTCCCACTCTCACACCCTTACTTGACTACTGCAAAAAAGTCCATAGCTTTGACTATATACAGACTTTTGTTGGCAAAGTGATGTCTGTGCTTTTTAATAAACTGTCTGGGTTTGTCATAGCTTTTCTTCCAAGGAGCTGACATCTTTTAATTTCATGGCTGCAGTCAATGTTCACAGCGATTTTGGAGCCCAAGAAAATAAAGTCTATCACTGTTTCCATTGTTTCTCCATCTATCTGCCATGAAGTGATGGGACCAGATGCCATGACCTTAGTTTTCTGAAAGTTGAGTTTTAAACCAGCTTTTTCACTCTCTTTCACCCTCATCAAGAGGCTCTTTAGTTCCTCCTTGCTTTCTGCCAATAGGGTGGTATCATCTGCATATCTGAGGTTATTGATATTTCTCCCAGCAATCTTGATTCCAGCTTGAGTTTCATGCATCCCAACATATCGCATGATGTACTCTGCAAATAAGTTAAATATGCAGTAAATTAACCATTGGACTACTGGTGAAGTCCCTCTTTTGGTTTTCAATGTTAATTCATTGAGATTGAATTGTTAACTTCCTCCTGGTTGTCTTGTAAATTTCTGCAAGAGAATTCTCAGCCTTTCCTTCTCTGCAGCCATTTGCCCTGATTAGCCAATGCCAGGATAGCTCAAACTTGTGTTTGTGTGCTTGTTTCTTTCTTTAACTATTTACTTAATTTGGAGATGTGACCTGAATGGAGAAAACGAACAACAAAAAAAAGAAATGGCTGAGTTATTATCATTTGGCATGGCTGAAATGATTTAAATATATAGGGATTTTTTTTGCTTCAGAGAACCTTTGTCTAACAGTTTTCATAGGAGCTAGGAGAGCCAGAATCGTAATCTCAAACACTGACATTCCTTGACAAGTTACTTTAGTTCCCTGCATCCCTCTGACCTTTATATAATGAGGATAATAATATTTATCTAGCTTAGATAAAATCTTCCATTGCATTTTTCAGAATCCTTCACATTGATAAAGTGATATTCCCTTTAAGATTCTGCATGCTTCACAAATATGAGTCATTTAACAGCTGTGCATGCTTGCTAAGTCACTTCAGTCACATCCAGCTCTATGTGGCTGTATGGACTGTAGTCTACCAGGTTCCTCTGTCCATGGGATTCTCCAGGCAAGAATACTGGAGTGGGTTGCCATTTCCTCCTCCAGGGGACCTTCCCGACCCAGAGACTGAACCTTTGTCTCTTATGTCTCCTGCATTGGCAAGTGGGTTCTTTACCACTAATGCCACCTGGGAAGCTCCTATTTAACAGTCTGTGCTTCCTATTATTAATACATACATGTATCAACCAAAAAAAAAAAAAAACACACAACAGAGAAATTGCATTTTACCACAGACTTTGAAATACAATAATAAATAATATTTGTAAGCAGTCACCTTGCATCAGACATTGTACATTATCTAATTTAATTCAAGAGTAATCCTGTGCAACATTTTCTTCCCATTTCATTATAGACGACTACTATTGTAAACGTCTACTTCAGTGGTTAAGAATCTACCAGCCAATACTGGGGACATGGGTTCAATCCCTGGTCTGGGAATTAAGTTCCCCATGCCATGGGACAACTAAGCCTGCGCACCACAGCTAGAGAAAGCTGCAACGAAGACCTGGAGCAGCCAAAAGTTTAAAAAGAAAATATAAATAAAAGACTGCTTAAAAATAATAAAGTGGGAGTGTCCAGACCATGGTACAAACATCTACAACTTCCCAGGATTACCGGAAGCAAGCCATATGAAAGTCATATCCCATTGACATATACATGAAACTAGCTCATGGAACCCCCAAAGCAGAATTCAGTTGTCCTCTTGCCTGAGCTCATTACCTGGTTAAAGTGTAATCCCTTTAGTGAATATTTGGTGTTTCTTGGCTGCCCAGCATGCTGGGAGCAACCTCTCCTCCCAGTTTGTGGACATCTGCCCTCCCTCTCTCCAGATTGGGGTGGAACTGAAGTAAAAATTGCAAATCTCCTCCCCGGTGGTAAAGAACCCCTCTGCCAATGCAGGAGACATAAGAGACCTGGTTCGATCCCTGGGTTGGGAAGATCCCCTGGAGAGGGGAATGGCAACCCACTCCAGTAATCTTGCCTGGGGAATCCCATGGACAGAGGAGCCTGGCAGACTACAGTCCTTGGGGTCGCGAAGAGCTGGACACAACTGAAGTGGCAGCATGCATGCGCACTGAGTCATATAAGCCGTACCCTGCTGCCTCACGTGACCTGGTTTCAGCACCTCTGGCCAAGCTCCCTCTGGTCCTCTGCTTCTCGCATGTCCCACCTGAGGACTGAGATGAGGTATTGTGGACCGGCTGCTGTTCCTCACGTGTACACATCATGTCTGCCCTTCCCCAATTCAGCTACCTAGATTCGTTTGCACAGTATTTTTTGCTGAATGGTCTTGTTTGTGTGTACCAATGCTCATATGAAAGGATAAAACCAAAGTAAGACTTCAAACAGACTAGACATTTTACCTCCCAACCAGAACTGACCTGTAGTCTTGACCTCATTTCTCTTGGAAATGTTATGCTAGAAAAAAAGATT
Source organism: Bos grunniens (assembly GCF_055505025.1). Taxonomy (NCBI): domain Eukaryota; kingdom Metazoa; phylum Chordata; class Mammalia; order Artiodactyla; family Bovidae; genus Bos; species Bos grunniens. The sequence continues at coordinate 14,742,323 of NC_141191.1, forward strand.
TGAGTTGAGCTTTTCCTGTTTTGTTACGTAAGGCTCAGCAGACTGAAGGAAGCCAACAAATTGCTCTGTTTTTATCACTGCATGGAGCCAAGACTCTCTAGCCAGTTCCATTTTAGGAGCATCCATCGCTTCCACTGGCCATTAAATGTATGTCTCCTGACACTTTAGGAATATCTTAGTGTGGTTTAAAAGTAATCATTGAAAGTGACTATTTGAATTGAATCATGTCACTTCCCAACTTAAAAATTCTCTAGTGGTTCTCCATCACTGATAAACACAAATAGTCTTGGCAGTGGGTTTCAGGCACTGTGGGCTCCAGTTGCTGCCCTGCTCTGCTGCCCCACCTGGCACCGTGTCCTTCCTGGCAGTCAGTCCTGCTGTGTCTTGACCCCCAGCAGCCTGCCTCCCCAAGCTTTTGCACATCATTTCCTCTCCTTCTTCTGTTTCCCACTCCACCTAGTACCTCTACTATTTGTCCTGTTTTCTACAGGAAAGCTTTCACATACACCCGAGGCTAGAATTGACCTACTATTAGGAAATTAAAAAAAAAAAGACTGACCCTCTCATGTATTCTTCCAAAATACCTTTTTTTTTTTTTTAAATAAAACAATTTATCAACAACAGAAACAGACTCACCAACATAGGGAATAAAAAGTATGGTTACTAAAGGGTAAGAGGGGAGGTGGAGGAAAGATAAATTAGGAATTTGGGATTAGCAAATGCAAACTATTAAATATAAAATAAATAAATAAACAGCAATATCCTATTGTATACATAGGAAACTATACTTAATATCTGGTAATAAACTACAATGGAAAAGAATATAAAAAAGAATATATATATATATAAACATATATGTGTATATATATATCAGCAACCCACTCTAGTATTCTTGCCTGGAAAATCCCATGGGCAGAGGGAGCCTGGAAGGCTGCAGTCCATAGGGTTGCACAGAGTTAGATATGACTGAAGCAAATTAGCAGCAGTAGCATGCATATGTATATATATATAACTGAGTGATTTTGCTGTATAACAGAAATTAATACAACATTGTTGATAAACTATACTTCAATTAATTTAAAAATTTTTTTTTTAAATTTGTCTAATTTGTAATGATAATGTACTTATCACTTGTATAAAGGTCTTCTAGACTTCTTACCCTATGAGGGCAAGAGTGGAGCTTGCTTTGTTAACCACTGTGTCCATTATTATCTAGGAATATTCAACTAGGCAAAAGTTAAACAATGAATATTTGCTGAATAAATAAATGTAAGTGGGAAAATGTTATTTTAAAATGTCAAGAGTAGTCAAGCTCTTACTTTCTCCTTTAAATGTTTACTTATTGAAAAGAATGTGTACCATCTTTCTAACCTGGAAAAACAAAGTTTCCAAAAGGAAAAGAAAGAAAAAAAGAAAGAGCCATTTACTGGTTTGATAAAATCTTAACTCCAAGGAAAATAAAAATACTCTAAGAATTCATTTCTGTTAATGAATTCATATTTTAACAAATATGAATAAATGTAAATATGAATATACTTTCTACCATGGTTTTCTCAATTCATTTTTTTCCTTTGTATTTCAGTGTCTAGCTTATTCACAAAGCATTCCAAAGAAGGGAAAAAATTATATCACTTTCTAGCCATTTCTTAAATATCATCATAAAATGTCTAAATTTGGGCTCAAAGTCTGAATCAGAAAATAATTTTAAACACCGTTTAAGCATGTATAATAATAACAATAACGCTTGTCTCAACCAGTTTAAAACTTTTATAGCATTTCTGTCCCAAAGTGGATAGTGGGTAAGATTTGGGTAGGGAGAACCTCTTCCAGTTTGCTTGTTTTTTTTTTTTTTTTTCTTTAATCAAGTATAAAAACACCTCCAGCCTCTTTTTTTTTTCCTCCAAATAAAAAATTTGTCCTAAGCAGATACATTTTTCACAGTGCTGTCAACGGCAGGTCTAATTGCTTTTCATGTAAATTAAGAATGTGCACCTTTGTTTAAATAGTAATCTAGGTCAAAATGAGGGAGTGGTTTATTTGTTTTAGCTTATTTGGAGCTTTGAAATGGCACTGAAAGCATGGCAAAGAAGTTCTTCTCTCCTTCTATTTATTTAAATAAGAAAACACTCCTCTTTAAACTTTTTCCTCCTACTTTCCACTTACCAATAACAACAATCCACTGCACACATCACAAAGGCATTTGAAGATATTCATCAGCTTGGTTATTTTAAACACTTGGGGTTTGGGTTTGCTATTGTTTACTTTTAGATCTTTTATATTTGTTAAAACTTGATGAATCTGAGAATATGTGTAGAGGGGAAATATGGCTTTTGAGTTTATCTCAGTAAGAATTATAATAGGTTTCTCTTTCCCTCTTGTATACAGACACATTTGGGGGTTTCGTCAAAAAAGATACAGACCTACCATGATTATCAGACAAGGTTTAAACATAGATTATATCACAGGGAGGAATTTCTGACTGGCCTTTTCTGGTTTATGGCACCAGTGAATTTAAGTGTGTGCCACCCATCACTGGACACCTGTGTGGGGAAAAATTGTATCCCAGCAGGCTCTGCCTCGAACCTGGTGAAAAGGCTGTTCATTTGTTTCTGTGTTTATTTTAAACATTTCCTAACAGGAGAGAATTTTGTGGACAATATGCACACAAAGGAAGCTTATTTTTAAAGATCAAAGAAATGTTTCTTCTCATTTATAAAATTTGTAGTATTAGTATACGATATTGCCTCTGCAAAAATCTACTGTATGGGCTTTCCTGGTGGCTCAGTGATGAGGAATCCACCCACCAGTGCAGGAGACACGAGTTCTATCCTTAACCCTGGAAGATCCCACATGCTGCAGAGCAACTAAGCCCCTGTGCCTTAACAATGGAGCCCATGCTCTAGAGCCCAGGAGCTGCAACTGCTGAAGCCCAGGCATGCTAGAGCCAAAGAGAAACCCTCGCACCACAGCTATAGAGTAGCCTCCGCTTATGGTAACTAGATAAAAGCCTGGGCACAGCAAAGAAGATTCAGCCAGCCCAAAATAAATAAATAAACAATTTACAAATCCACTGTAATTGCAATGCCTTGGTTGTCATACTCTCGAGCCCATGATGCATAAATGATAAAATAATTTAGAAGCAATCCAGGCCCTGTAAAGGTCATAGAGCTACATGCATTTAAAACATAGGCACTTTCTATAGAGGGACCAATTCCTTACTGCCATTGTACTGTCAAGTTATTTTATTCCACTGTAAGAACATATTACAATAATGCACTCATGATTATACATTTCATTTTTTAAATGTGTGTTACTAATGCAAAAATATTGAAAGTAAACTATGGATTGAGGGGGGAGAGCAGCATTCAGAAGATTAACTATTGGTCAGAAAGAAAAAGCAGAGGCAGGATTCTAAGAGTAACATTTTTCCTTAAATAGCTACAATACTTCTTTATAAAAATAAGCATTAATAACTAAGGCAGGTATTGTTGTATTTTGTATTTGTTTTGATTATAAGAAAGTGGACTTTTCAAAATGTCTATACTAAATACATCCATCCATCAAGAGTTGAATAGTGGGGTTGGAGGGAAAGAGAGTGAAACCAACATGCTATAGCAATTTATGTAGATTATAAAAGTATAAAATGCTTACTACCTGTTGGGTATGTGGGGTGGATCTTGATGGTTGTTTGTTTATGATATATTTACACAGGTAGTATTCACTGATACTCTAACTTCTTTCAAAAATGATTTAAGGCAGCTGAATCTTGATTTAAGGCAGTTAAATTTATAAAATGGACTGTTATTTATATTAGCAAATCTGTGAGATGCATATGGACCATTTAAATAGTCTTCATATTATCCTTATATTGATATGAAAAGGAGACCTGTAAAAAGAAAATAAATTGCACTTGGATATTTTTAAGTTTTGAAATTCAAATAAACTAAGAGAATTGCAAAGAAGAGTCACAGAATATTGAGATTTAGTTGGATTGTTCATAATATCCAACCTCTCACATCCTTTTTACTGGATAAATATTCAGATTGGAGGAAGTTGGTTCACAGACTCCCCACACAGTTTAAATTTCAACTTCATATTTGGCAGAAAACACCTTTCAAATACATCTTGTGACATCATGAGGTATTCTATAATGATATTTTCCAAAGTCTCCACTATCAAAAGACCTGAAGAGCTGTTTCCATCAGAAGTGACTCCAAGTTTGTTATTTATAAGATTTCATTTTGCGTGTTGAGTCCAAAGTTGAAATTGCATTACTGCCGCTTTCATGCAATTGAAAGTATGTGACAACAACTCAAATGAGTGGATTGAGCTTGTTATCAAAAAAAACGATAAAGGAATTAGTTTAACAAAGTCATGACTGAGAAGTATGTAAGTCATGTTGTTCTGATCAGCAAAATCAGTGGCATGTTTTTGGTCTTGCTTTCCATTTTAGTACTAAAAGACCCTCAGGACAGGCAGAAAACGTATGTATTTGAAACTTTAGAATTTATGAGAACATGAACTCTGGAACTCACCAGCAGTAGAATTTGCCAAGCCCTGAAATGTCACAATTATGACATTTTCTATTAACTAATACTATCATTTGTTGTTGTTTAGATGCTAAGTCACATCCAGCCCTTTGTGACCCCATGGACTGCAGCATACCCTCCTAAAGCTCACTCAAATCCTTTGAATGTTCTTCAGCTACCTGGGTGTCTCTCAGTGGTGTGTCTCTTGCTTCTGCTACTCCTATTAACGTAGTTCCTGATGAGTCTCTGAGCTCTAGTCACAGTACTCAACTCACAAAACATGACCACTCCATGTCTCCTGCTTGAATCCCTTTGAAGCTTTCCCTTGGCCTCAGAATAACTGTTAAAATCCTTAACACGCTCCACTGTGCACTGTGCAGGCCGGTCCCTTCCTGACAACCCAGCCTCCTCTACACCACCTGAGCCTGTGCCCTGGATTCTGAGCCCCTGGTGGCTCTCAAGTCTTCAAGTTCACCAGTCTCCCTTCCACCCCAGGTCCTCTGGCCAAGATCTTCCCTCAGTCTGGAAGCTTCTCTACTCCTATGTCTCATGCTATGTCCCATGTTCCACTGGGCCCGGATAAATCACATTGTCTTCATCAAAGAGCCTGCTCCGGGCCTCTCAGGTCGTTCTGTGTGCGGTCTTGAGGTGCTTACCATTGTCCAATGTGTACAGCTTTGTTTGTGTGATAATTTGATTAATATCTGTCCCAGCTACATGAGGACAAAGGCTGACTCTGTTCATCTTTATCCCTAAAACCTTAACAATGCCTGATGCATAATCATAATACACATGTAATTATATTTGTTGAGCAAATGAATATATGTATAACTAAGAAGCTGGTGTTCCCATGAGCTAGTTTATCTTCTCATCACGCAAAGACAACTAGAATGAATTTTTTAAGTTCTTTGTAGAGAAACCACTACTCTTGCTTTTCTCATGGGTTTCTAATATTAAAATGGCAAGTGAGACCCCAAAAATGCTATTAATTTTGCTGACTAGAAAAAAATTGCTTAGATATTTCTCAACTATAACTTTATAGAACTAGTTTTTCATGCTGAGATTCTTCATAACAAGCCCCACTTGCTTTTTGAAATGATTTCGACATCCACAGACCTCTCTCTATTGTTGTCAGCTTATCTCTTGTATTAAAAACCACTCTCCTCTCCTAAAATGTCTCCTCTTCTTGTACATTATGTATTTTCATAGAGTCTTTATGATATTTATATGTAATTATAGGATATAAAAATAAAGCATAATAGGGTTCTATATATCTATACTCTGCTTCTGTTGAATTGTAAATAATTATAATTAATAATTGTAAATAATTCAAATTATCTTCATCTCCAAATTTGACTGTAATCTGTACCTTCTTCTGTGGACTCTATTACCAAACTTTTCTATCAATTGTACTTTCATAGTAGGTAATTGCCTGGTATCAGCAAAATCGGGTTTAATAATATTTCCACATGAGTCAACTGCCACCTCAAGAGCAAGGCAGTAACTTTTTTTTAATGATGTTGTTTGTCTGTTTTCATTGGCATATTTAAATTTTGTTGGCATCCATTTTTTTTTCTATGGTGTTAAGCTAATCAATTTACACAGAAAGAATCTGCATCTTATTGTTTTGCACACTGTGCTTTGTTTCCAGATAAAATTGAAACCTGGTGGGGAGTATAGGATATATTCATACAGAAACACACTGAGGATTTATGAAAATTTTAATCACCCTAAAAGATGAAATCTAATGACAAACAATTATCACTACACTTTCTCTGCTTTCCCTGATTTTACATGAGCGTGTTCTGCAGTCGTTCCCTCCCATATTTGTTGTTTCAGGGTGGTCGATACTAATTGAAAAGTTAGTTGATTCTAGAAGAATGTCATTATTTTCTTTCTAAAACCAATCAATCCAACATCCCTTGAAAAACATCTATTTATTTATTTTTTTAATTGGGTATAATTGCTCCACAATGTTGTGTTAGTTTCTGCTGTATAATGCAGCAAATCAGCCATAATGTTAGGCCTTCAGTCGTGTCCAACTCTTTGCGACCCCATGGACTGGAGCCCACCAGGCTCCTCTGTCCCTGGGATTCTCCAGGCAAGGATACTGGAGTGGGTACCATTCCCTTCTCCAGGGGATCTTCCTGACTCGAGGAGTGAACCTGGGTCTCCTGAATTGCAGGCAGATTCTTTACTGTCTGAGCCACCAGAGTAATGTATACATATAAATAATAACTATAATTTAGAGTTAAACAGCATTTTAAAGTATTAGCTAGCACTCTAAGTGCTTGAAAATATTAAGTCATGTCGTCCTGATAAATGTGTGGGAAGGTTTCATTTTCTTCTCACCTTTTTAAAGGCGAAGTGATCAAAGCACAGAGAGACCGTGCGTCTCCCTCAAGGTTACACAGACACAGCTGTTACGTGGTGTAGCTGCAGTTCATCCACAGGCAGCTGGGCTTCAAAACCTGCTCTTTCAGCATCTTATAAATGTGGATAGCACAAGTAACACCAACCGGAACAGTAACCCTAAGGGTGCTGTGACAGCGTGGAGGGTTCGTGTCAGAGCCCAGCCTGGGTCTTCCCTGAACCTGTAACGTGTGCTATCGCGGGGCTCACCCGTTGACAATTACATATAGAAGATCCACACAAACTAGAGTTCAAAGCCAAAGCAGAGCTATAAGCTCCTCAAATATCTCCTCAAAGAAACTGAAATATGCATTTTACAAGATGAAATTCAAATCCAGCTTTCAAGGAGCTCTGGAACACCCTCTCATTGAAGTCCCCTGGCCCCTTTGACAGCTCATCTGGAGTGGAGGACTGTTCCCTGAACTTCAGAGCCCCAAGCATTCACCCCACCACTCATTTGCTCTTCAGTGCACAGTGGCTCCCATGCAGAGTCTATCAGATGTTCAAATCTTAGTCTTTTGGTTAAAAAATGATTTTTTTTTTCTTTCAATAAAGAAATACTGATCTGTGGGCATAGATTGCCACATAGCACAGTTGAATTATTTTTTCTAATATATATATTTATTTTATTGATTTGGCTGCACTGAGCCTTAGTTGCAGCATGAAAACTCTTAGTTGTGGCATGTGGGATCTATTAATAGTTCCCTGACCAGGCATCCAACCTGGACCCGCACCCCAGGAGCTCAGTCTTCACCACTGAACCACCAGGGAAGTCCCTGAATTACTTTTTATTCCCCAACACTCTGTGCATACATATTTGCTCCAGTATAGACCAGCTTCTCTATATCTCTTAGAGAATGACAGCCATTCCTTGACTCCCACACTGTAACTCAATTCTTTCAATAGACCTTGATCTGGCCCCTTGAGAACAAATGCAATAGCTTTCTTTCCCTTCACTTTCCTTTTTCTGATAATTATATCAATTATCTCTTAGTCAACCAGGTTCAAAGCCTAAAAGTGATCTCTGACCTATCTTTGTCTACCTTATATCCTCCATGTATTTTTGTTTCTTTTTTATTTTCATTTTTTGGTAAGGAAAAAAAAAAAGAAGAAAAGGGAGGAACAGAGAGAATCAGACTCATTGTTTGACACTTGGAAACCATTGCAAAGGATTATAGTGCTAAAATGAAAGCTAAATGCTAAAACTCAAGGAATGGATTCATTTGATTAATGGCTGTGATTGCTGCTTAAAATTACTAAGTAAAATGCAAAAACAAAGAACCCATGCATTTTTTCCCCTTCAACAGAACCAGAAACAAGTATTTGTAAATTCACACAATGGTAAACATAACTGTGGGCTCTGGGAATATGGTGTGGCCTAAGTTTGTCCTACCCTTAATCTAATTATTATCATTTGTGATCCTGGAATTAGCAACAGGGAACAAGTGGAAGGAGCTTTAAACAAGACAGAAAGATGGCAAGTCTTAGATAAATTCACAAACGTTTCACTCTTCATAAAGATGAATATAATTTTTTTGCTTTTACTACTAGCTGCTGCTGCTGCTGCTGCTAAGTCACTTCAGTTGTGTCCGACTCAAAAGACTCTAAGTGGACTCGTCAAATAAAGTTCAGCTTAACACACTGCTGGGGTAGACTTTTATGATCATTAAGATTTTTTTTTCCATGTAATTATTTTAGATTAGCAGTAATCCCTTGGCACAGTGCATCTCAATATCTTTAGAGTTTCAGAATTAAAATCACGCACAAAAAATATCAGATCAAGTTTTTTTCCCAGTTTACATATATCATTTATTTTGTTTTAGGGTTCCTACTCTTCTAAGACAAAGTGATTTCAAACTTCTGTGCATCCAAGAAAACTGAGGAACTCTCCAAAGAAAAGAAGGTAAGTCCTGGGAACAAAACTGTCTCCAAATCCATCAAATAAGACAAAAAGGCCTTCATAAAATATATAACTCGTTCGTCTTGATAAACATGACACCTGGGCCAAGCTGCAGTGTACTTGGTGGTGGTGGTTGTTCAGTCGCTCAGTCATGTCTGTCTCTCTGAGACCCCATGGACTGCAGCACCCCAGGCTTCCCTGGCCATCACCATCTCCTGGAGCTTGCTCAAATCGATGTGCATTGAGTCGGTGATGCCATCCAACCGTCTCATCCTCTGCTGTCCCCCACACCTTTTGCCTTCAATCTTTCTGAGCATCAAGGTCTTTTCCAGTGGCCAGAGTATTGGAGCTTCAGCACCAGTCCCCCCAGTGAGTATTCAGAATTGATTTCCTTTTGGATTGACTGGTTTGATCTCCTTACAGTCCAGGGACTCTCAAGAGTCTTCTCCAGCATCACAGTTCAAAAGCACCAAGTAATGTGTACTTGGAAGCACATTACTAATGCTGTTAACCTCCATAAATTCACTGTCAGCAATGATTCCAAAAAGTGGAGTTAAGCTAGTTTTTATGCTGTTTCTGATTAAATGAAAGCAATGGCATTTCTTACAGGTTTTTTTTTTTTTTTTAATTAGCTGGATGAGGACATCCTAAAATATATAGACTCTGCTTTTTTAACTAGAATTTCCTCCCAGAATGGAATAGACCAAACACAGTGGATTATAGAGTGTGTGTGTTTCCCCACTTTGTAAGTGATTTGGAAGCTCTCTTGTTCTCAGAAAGTCTTAATCCTTTCTGAGCAGCACTTACATGGCAACCTTAGAGAATTAAACTTGTACCTGGTTATTTTTGTTCTCCTCTGGATATAGCTCAGTGCGTTTTCTCAATGGTAACCATGGTCGAGTAATTTAAAGCTTTTGAACCTTGAGAACAGTTTCATTTAAAACCACATTCTGAGGGATTTCCTCAAAATGAAAAGTGTTTTCTACTAGAAAGCTATAAAAGAATTTACAATAGAAAACCTGGTAAGTGTCCTGCTCAGGATGTGTATACAGTGGCATGCCTAAAAGATCCGGTTTCCCAGAGTAAATCATTCAAAAAGTGCCTGACTGTTTGGCTTACTGGGTTGAGTTCTTTGAGTATCTTTGACTTCACTTGATCAATGGCTTGTTTCTTCTTTTAATACAAACCTCAGTAAAATTTTCCTCTGGAGAAAGGGATTTTCCAGATTATGAAATAATTATGAAACACAAATATATAAGAATGACAACATATTAACATTGGAAAACTTGAATTACTTGCACATATTTCTTTTTGATACTCTCTTCAGTCAACAACAATATATGTTCTTTTTTAAAATGAAAAAAGAATCTTTGAAGAAATTTAGAGGTGAAGTGCCTACATCTTGAATCTATGACAGTAGCAACAGTTGTGTCACTGATAATTTTATATCTAGGTTGCTAGATTTGAATTGATTTTATATCCAAAACAAGCAATCTGTTTTTTCCCCCTGCATTAAAACTGATACAAATTTAGTACTCACAGAAGAGGTTTTTTTCTTTTCAGCTTAGAGAAGGGCAAATAGAAAATAGAAGGGATATTTTTTAACAATGAAGTTATGGTCTAATTAGTTATATGTGTTGCATATGATAGTAGCAAATACTCTTGTTTTCTTTTAATGTTCCTTTCAGGCACTTATTTTTTTGCTCTTCGGGTAAGGGTGTTTCAAAGAATGGTGGCACAAGAGTCCCTTAATAAAAGTTCTTGTGGACACACATAGACTTCCTTACATACTCAGTAATTAACCAAAGCGGAAATAAAACTCTGGAGTGAATAGTTGTTGTATTCCACCTCTTGCATGCAGGATAATTTTTTCCCTTGATCTCAGTTTAAATAGTGGTGAGATTCCTCTGTTAAGATAAAATAGACGTATTTATATGTCTAATGCAAAATAAATGGACATATTTATATGTCTAATACAAAATAATTTATATGTCTAATAATATAAAATAGACATAATTTTGCATCATGCATTTTCCTCAGTAGCTGTTAAGATTATCTCTAAGAATTTTAGCAGTATATTTTGCACAATCCATGAAATCAAAGACCTTTGGAATATATGTGCGATAGATAGACAGACAGATTAGATGAGAAGTGTTTTATCTAAGTTGCTTTGCTGCTATTTTCCTCAAATTTCCCTCCTGACTTTTCATTCACATGTGAACCATGACAAAGGCTGTGAAAAATTTACCCATACACTTTGATAATAGACTTCAAGTAAATTACATTTTTAGGACAAGTTGTCATGGAATTATTCTGGAATTCCTAGCTCGCATTATGAATGGGAGCTACACACTTAGTTTCAGACACCTTAAGCTGAAATGTAATCATCTATGTATTTTTTCCTATAAAAAGATAACTCAATATTCAGGGCAAAAGCAATACTTGGTTCTCTGAAACCCACCATCGATGAGATTCCTTCGGATCTTCCGCATTTCACCCTAGAAAAAGCTCTTTCTATGGATGCCTCTATCATAAAGCAGGTAAACCTCCCCTTGTCTTGTAAGTACCCTCTCTTCAAACCCTTCTCTTCATGTAAAGCACTCTTTCCATTTCAGGAGGTTCTCAATGACAACCATTTAGTCTTCAGTAGCTAACATATAAACTCCAATGTTTAGTGCTCCTCCGAGATTCACAATGAATGGTAACTTTTCATAGGAGATAGTTGCTGCTATGGAGATAGGCCATTGCCTTAAAAACACATGTATAAGCATGTATCTTGATGAAGAAACAAAAGGTGTCTTGCACATACCCCCCAAATCTCCCTAAATCAGGCAACCAACTACCTATTTTCTAACCTGGGAAAGACATCCCAACCAAACCAAAACAAAACAGTTCTAAAAGAGTCTGTCTAAACTATATTCATCAGAGTTTTACTGTTCTGATTTAGACAAGATATCATGACTATGCTTTAGGGCATAGACTTTAGCTAATATTTTTCAGTGTGGTTGTAAATGTACTCAAATGTCCTTAGGTTCTCCAGATATTTTTTTATGAAACCCAACAAAGTTACATAAACATTTCCTATATTTAAAAAATTAAAAAGCAATGTTTTGCAAAAAGAGGACACATAAATATCACATAATTTCCCCATATAGAATCATGCTATTATTTAAAAGTTGGTAAGAAGGATGGAAAACATGTAAGATGTTAAGTGATCCATTTTAGAAGTGGAGACAAGGCATATCATAAAAAAACTGAAATCCAGTTGATAAGCCAAAGCTTATAATTTTTTAGGCAGTAAACTCCACCCTTTTCCATGGCTTTAGAAAACTGAACTCAAAATTCTAAAACCTTGGACTTGTATAAAGTTTTTATTATAATTTTTTTGTGCTCGATCAATATTGACCAAAAGAGAATGGGGAAAAACCAAGAACCCACATAGTAGTCAAACTGAATATTCCATCACTGTCCCAACTGGGATGAGACTCAGATTATATGACCATTTGGCAGATAATCTAAGAATTCAATGGAATGAAAGAAACAGCATAAATTAACAATGTCAAAAAAAAAAATCATCGTAAGCCTTTTAGATGATTTTAAGTATCATTTTAAGTATCATTTATGCTTGTTGTTTTTTGGAATCAATGATCATCGTGGCTGACCGCAGGTTTTACTTTTCGTCTGGGTGGTTTGGTATTTTGCGGACACAGCGTTTGATGCAAGAGAAATGTTAGGGCTTAAAATTTGTGAGATACTGGTAACTTTTCGCCGTGCTTCTTGGTCCCTTGCTCCTGCATAAGAAGGCTTATCCTGGAGTCTGGACCTAAGCAGTGTGGTTCAAGGTGTCCTGTTTGGCCCAAGACTTGGGAAAGAATGATAGAGCTTTCTGAAGCTGCCAGTCTGATTTGAAAATCTGGGCAAGTCTGTACCCAAGGGAGCATTCAGGCTTATTGAGTGCTTTGACCATTCGTGTTTGCGTCTGACTTTATATATGCTAAGTACAATATCCGTGTCTGTCTTCTGTGATATTGCCAAGGTGACACTTGGCTTCAGTCTAAAAGAGGAGGGAGGGCATAAACAAATTTTCTTGTTAAAATATATAACCTATGGGGGAATAAGAACAAAAGACAAAATGATTAGGGAAAAAATTTCCATTTATTTAGGTCACTATTTTTTTTAAACCATGAATTAAAATTGAATAGTAAGTTATTCTATTACAGAAAAAGAGCAAAATCAGGTTTTGGGGGGCTGTCCCAGGGCTAGTGAAAAAAAACAGCAGAAATAGCTAATAAAGAAAATACATTAGCAGACTCACTTGAACACTGGCTAGAGAGCACGTCTGAAGTTGATTATTTCAGTTTCATCCTATATCAGCTATAAAGCATTGCTCTCACAAAGTTAAGGTTGCTGGATATTTCAAGGGCCCTTATAAATATCACAGTGTAATTATTTTTGTACCTGGATAGGAGCCATAAGGTATGCTGATGTCATACATCATTTTCTCCACAAGTGTGTGGCCTGGTCATTGTGTCACGAGTTGGCATTTACATAGGTTTGCACCAACAGGGTTTCCCTGCTGTCTCAGATGGTAAAGAATCTGCCTGCAATGCAGGAGAACAGGGTTCTATCCCAGGGTTGGGAAGATCCCCTGGAGGAGGACATGGCAACCCCACTCCAGTATTCTTGCCTGGAGAATCCTCATGGACAAAGGAGTCTGGTGGGCTACAGTTCATGGGGTCACAAAGAGTTGGACATGGCTGAGCGACTAAGCCCACACAGCACAACAGAATGCTGGATCCTTGGAGAACACCAGGGGGTGTCTGTGCCGGGGCTGAAACAAGTCTTCATCCCCAAGAGGGTTTATTCTTGTCCCAATTTCTCCCACCACCAAATTCTTGACCCTATAGGATTGTGAGTATCTTCTGTCTGTGGTAAAGCCATGGTTGTGGAAATGCACAGCCTCCTATAAAGTGATGACCCTCTGCTGAGACCAGACCACTCGCATTACAGCTTGTGGACCAACCCACAGGGATCCACCTAAGAAACTGATCTTTAAAATGCCATCAATAGACAACACTTAGGAGGGAGGCCAAGCCAGATAATAGATTTGCAAAGGAGCAAATCTTCTGTTTATTGACTCAGGAATCAGAAAATATCTCCCCAGGGATTACATGGATATTGTTTTGCTAATAGGTGGTACTGATTTGCCTTCAGTTTTCCAAACAGGAAAAATAAATAAATACAATGCTACAGAGGATGTAGTTTGATGTAATGATAGACCTTGGAACTGACTAACTTAGGCTTAAATTTTTATTCTATTCCTTCTGACCTTGAAAACTTGGCAATGAGAATTCACTTTGCAGTTGCTTAATCTGTAAAAGGGAAATAATAAACCCCTCTACTGTTAGTTCTGGGCCTCCCAGGTGGCTCAGTGGTAAAGAATCCGCCTGCCAGTGCTGGAGACACAGAGTCAATCCCTGGGTCAGGAAGATCCCAAGAGGAGGAAATGGCAACCCACTCCAGTGTTCTTGCCTGGGAAATCCCATGGACAGAGAGCCAGGTGGGCTACAGTCCATGGGTACGCAAAGAGTCAGACTCGACTGAGTGACTGAGAGAGCGAGTAACTATTATTTTATGAAGAGAAAATGTGGCTAACATATCAAGGTAGTACTTATATATATATATACATATATGAAATGTTCAATAAGTTATCTGTTATTATTATTTAAGGTAATTAGTTTACAAAAGCCACATGTTCTAGAACAAGTTTCTGTTTTGAACTTCCTCTTCTAAGATCCATTAGTTAAAGGATAGAGTGCAGATATTTTCGACCTTCTCATATTTTTATCGTATTTATTGACAGAGAAGAAATGAAATCTAAACTTAACAAGTAGAAGAAAGAATAGAAATAGGCAATGCTGAGAATATTTTTTTTACTAGAGCAGCCACATTCAGGCAAGCCTCATCCCACCTCTTGAATCAGACTGCAAAGGGAAGATTTAGGGAGGTGCAAGCACCCGACTCCAGTACCCTTGCCTGGAGAATCCCGTGGACGGAGGAGCCTGGTGGGCTGCAGTCCATGAGGTCGCTACAAGTCGAACACGACTGAGCGACTTCACTTTCACTTTTCACTTTCATGCATTGGAGGAGGAAATGGCAACCCACTCCAGTGTTCTTGCCTGGAGAATCCCAGGGACGGGGGAGCCTGGTGGGCTGCCGTCTATGGGGTCGCACAGAGTCAAGACACGACTGAAGCGACTTAGGAGCAGCAGTAGCAGCAATGAATGTTGAAGGTTTTGCCTCAGGAAGTGTAGCCAATTGCCAGTGTTCGCTCTGGGCATATCTTTCTTGTTAGGTCCTAAACAGAAGGCTTGCTGTATGGAAGATTACCAGAAGTAAATAAGCTTAACAAAGAGGAGTGTTAGAACAGCTAGCAAAAAAAAACTTAAGTGTCCGTGTCTAGCTTCAGAGAACTCCAGCAGGAAAAAAGGCGGGTGTCATTCTGCATGCTGCTCTGTCCCTGATGCTGGCCAAATACTCTGTGTCAATACACAGTGAAGGTTCCATAAGTATGTGTTGAATGGATGAATAAATGAGCGATTTTCCTGGAAAATAATATTCTAGGTGGTCTCTCTTCTAGGAGCTCAGAGATGACTTCCAACAGTCACAGCATAGTTATAACCTTGTGTGGAAACATCCACTCAGCATGTTTTGATCTTGACTATTCATGAATGTATTTCTAACTTTGGACACAGCCACTCAGCACACTTTGACTATGACTATTAGTGCCTTTGCTCTCCATGTTCCTGCTGTGTGTGTCTATCTCCAGACTGAGCCGGATTAGAATAAATCTACTTGGAGATCTTTCGATGGATGTCCTTTACAACTATGAAGTTATTTATAAGGGGTAGTTTTCCATAGCTAATGTATTTCTTAATTTGTGAGCCTGACCACATAAGAAATGTAATAGCAAAAAAAAAAAGAAATGTCATAGCAATGATTCCAGTGATCCATGCAGCCAGCAGTGGCCCTAAGGAATAGTCTATGTGAGATTGTGGTTGCCACTCAGATATGACATGAATAAACTTCTTCAAAGCACCTTATAATTCACCAAAAGTTTCTCATATCAGAATTTATTTAATCATGTTGAATGTTATAAGCTAAAAGTAACTTCTCATAGATGTTCCCCCAATTTTAGCGACTTTTTATTGTACAAATTTAGATATTAAAGAGTTTAAATGGTAATAACTATTAAACAGTGATAAAATATGATTGTTTCAGAAAGGGATTGTTACCCAATATCAAAATATTTTTAAGTAGTAACTATTACAAGTATAGGTGAATAATCAAAGAACAATATCGATGTCATGAATGTTTACCTATTTCTATACCTTCTTTTTTTCTTTTTGTTCATTCCCCTGAGAATAGTATTTCCCTAGTTCCAGATTTTGTGATGTTTGCTTTATTCAAATACATCAGATAATCACCTTCCTTGTTGATCTGCAATATCTAAATGATACTAATATTGATAAATTGTTTCACTACAGCAATTTCCTACAAGAGTCAGATGTCAAAAAAAAACTCTGACTTGTGAACATAATAAAACTCAGTTGAATTAACAAAGGTGACTTCAGTTGAATAACATGTTCAGGGTAAAAGATATTTTTTGTACCTCTATAAAGGGAGCTTTTATCTTTTCACACATATATCATTTAAGCACCGAAGGAAAAAAAATCCCTCTCAGACACTGTTTATTGAAGAAAAAATTTCATGAGAGCCAATCTCATTTTTCCAGCAGTGCCAGCAACCTACCATTCTAAAAGGGGAGCAGGTGATGCTTTTGAAAATACTGCCTACATGTTGCGACACGTTTATTTAAAAATACTATTTCTATTATTCTTGAGCACCTCAAGTAAAACCTCATTGTCAGTGGTGTGATCACCAGGCATGGTAAGTTGTTTTCATGCAAGCAGTTCAAACCCTCCTCTGATGTGGTCAATTAGGGGAGCTTTATATAACTCCTTAGGACCAACTAGGGGGACTTTTGCTGTGACTTTTTTTTTTTTTTATATAATTGGGTTCTCATTCCTCCTGACCTACTTAGCATGGGGGAGTCAGCCATCAGCTGGTCTTTCTCACAGTCACTCAAGGAGACTTGGGCAGTGGGGACTGGCAATTTGTATGCCGGCCTCTGTGTGCGTCTATTTAAAAGTCCAGCTATAGATCTACCCATCATCCACTCTCTCTATTCAATTACTCACCATCGACACACTTCTCGAACAAAAGTTCTTTGGTGTGAGCATGATCTTAGACTAGATTTATACAAAGTGCAATAGCCCTTTATCTGAAGAATAAGGTGTGTAAAGAGAACCCTGGATCAGCACTCTATCTTCTGTATCAGACTTTGACCTCGAGACCTACCCTGATATAGCTTGTAGCCAGTTTGAAGAGCTTCTTTCCTCTCTCCTGGAAAGGGAACATGGGAGGGAGGTGAGCAGAGAAAGAGCTCTGGCTATTCTTCTCTTCGGAGCGGTCAGCAGCCCCAGTGCTTCTTGGAATTGTCCCCGTCATCCTCCACTCCTGTTCCAACACCACCCATCAGATTCAGCCGGGAAGTTCAGCATGCAAAGTGTGAGCGTACAAAGTATCTTACATATGTGAGTTGTATGCCTGCTCTTGATGGATGTTTAAGGTCACAATTATATTAAATGCCACATCTCAAAATCAAGGTAGAGTGGCACTCAGAGAGAAATCTGATGACTACTTAAGAGAAAAAAGGAAACTCTGAGAAGGATTTGAGTGTCAGTAAGAGGTGACTGCATCTTAGTCTGAATGGTGTTTATTTATCTTTCCTCTGTGTGTGAGATAGGTGAGTATATATAAATATCTCTGAGGGAGTAGCATGAATAGATCAGGGGACAATAGAGAAATGGTATTGATCCTTTTAGACTAATAATGTTAAAACTCAGACATTGAAGAGAGTAGTGTTTTTATAAAATATTAATTGATTTATAATATTGTGTTAATTTTTGCTATACAGCAAAGTGATTCAGTTACATATATACATATTATTTCCATGTTCTTTTCCATTATGGTTTATCATAGAATATTGAATATATTTCTCAGTGCTAAACAGTAGGACCTTGTTGTTTATCCATGTTAGATATAATAGTTTGCATCTGCTAATCCCAAATTCTCAATATTTCCCTCACCCATCCCAGAGTGAAGGTTTTGTCTGGCCTGCTTTTGAGAAAATTGGCTTAAAGGAGAAACTGAGCCCTGAAAGGCTAGGGCACACCCTTAAAAGTAAGTTAATTTATTGTCCTATGGCATTGCCCTATGTCCTTGAAGGGATACAGAAAATGCATCAAACACATGTCCAACCTGACCTGCCAAGAGCTTTCAGTCTGTTAAGGGAAGTAAGTCATAAGCAAAATATGCCAAATACAGTGATTCATTGACACAGTAGAGGTTCACCTGACATGACATGGGAATTAAGAGGAAGAGGGAGATTAGTGCAGAAAGAAAGTTCTGTTATTGAAAGCATTTGCCACAGGGATGTTCAAACGGTCTGCAGAGATGACTTTCAGCCACTGAAGGTTACAGTGGCTGGTGGAGGGACCTAAAATGCCCACATTTTGTTGTGGGCTTAGTTCATGTCTGCACTTGGTATGCCAATTGGTATCACAGAGAGAGGTATTTTCGAAGACTCATGAGGCGACTGTTAAAAGCAAATGAAGCATTTTTTCTGTTCTTAAAAAGCATCATTTAGAGAAAACCATAATTCCAAAAGATACATGCACTCCAGTGTTCATTGCAGCACTCTTTGTAATAACCAGGGCATGGAAGCAACCTAAATGCCCATCAGTAGATAAATGGATAAAGAAGATGTCGTACATGCATACAATTTATCAGTTCAGTTCAGTTACTCAGTCGTGTCCAACTCTTTGAGACAGCATGGACTGCAGCACACCAGACCTCCTTGTTCATCATCAACTCCCAGAGCTTGCTCAAACTCATGTCCACCAAGTTAATGATGCCATCAACCAGCTTATCCTCTGTCGTCCCCTTCTCCTCCTCTTCCCAACATCACGGTCTTTTCAAATGAGTCGATTCTTCCTAACAGGTGGCCAAAGTATTGGAGCCTCAACTCCAGCATCAGTCCTTCTAATGAATATTAAGGACTGATCTCTGTTAGGATGGACTGGTTTGATCACCTTGCAGTCCAAGGGACTCTAAAGACTCTTCTCTCCATCACCATAGTTCAAAATCATCAATTCTTCGGCACCCGGCTTTCTTTATAGTCCAACTCTCACATCCATACATGACAACTGGAAAAACCATAGTTTTGACTACATGAACCTTTGTTGGTAAAGTAACGTCTCTGCTTTCTAATATGCTGTCTAGGTTGGTCATAGCTTTTCTTCCAAGGAGCAAGTGTCTTTTAATTCCATGGCAGCAGTCACCTTCTGCAGTGATTTTGGAGCCCAAGAAAATAAAGTCTGTCACTATTTCCATTGTTTCCCCATCTATATACTCAGCAATTTTTTTAATATGCCATTTGCAGCAACCTGGATGGGCCTAGAGAGTAGTCAGACACAAAAAGACAAATCATATGATATTGCTTATATATGGCATCTAAAAAAAAAAGGGTACAGATGAACTTGTTTACAATGTAGAAGCAGAGTCACAGATGTAAAAGCAAACATAGTTACCAGGGGATTAGTGGCAGGCGGGAATAAATTGGGAGGTTGAGACTGCCTTATACACACAATTATATATATAATGGGGGCTTCCTTGATGCCTCATATGGTAAAAAGTCTACCTGCAATTCTGTAAACCCAGGTTTGATCCCTGGGTCAGGAAGATCCCCTGGAGGAGGGCATGGCGACCCCCTCCAATATTCTTCCCTGGGAAATCCCATTGACAGAGGAGCCTAGTGGGCTATAGTCCATGGGGTTGCAAAAAGACAGCATGACTGAGCAACCAACACTTTCACTTTCTTTTCATATATAAAATAGATAAGTAATAAGAACCTCCTGTAAAGCCCACAGAATTCTACTTTGGTCTATATGGGAAAAGAATCTTTTATAAAAAGTATGGATATGTGTGTGTGTGTGTGTGTGTGTGTGTGTGTATATAACTTATTCACTTTGCTTATACACCTGAAACTAACACAACATTGTGAATCAACTATACTCCAATTTTTTTTAAACAATTAGGGAAATTTGAACACTGAATACATATTTGATAATAGTAAAAAAATTGCTAATTGTGTGATAATATTATAAATTATATCATTACTATATATTATAATATATAAAATGTATTGTAAAGTTTAAAGATACAAATCTTTATTTTAAAAAAGTCATTTATTCACTCAAGTATTTTCTAAAGTACCTACTTCTGAGACATGTCAAATAAATATGTTATTGTCTAGGCAAATAATTTATAGTTATAATAAAGATCAACCTGAATAGTACAATTTGATCATTTAAGATTTTAAAGTTTCACACTTTGAGTACTGAAGATTATTGGAATAGTTTAGTTACCTCTTCAGAAAGTCACGTCAGAGGTAAAGCACCGAGGGTTATCCTAAATGTTATCCTGTTTATTCGCTCAGGTCAGTGGTACCCAATGGGGACAGTTTTGCCCCTCTGGAGACAGTTGATAATTTCAGGATCCATTTTTGGGTGTCACAGCCTGGGGGAATGGGGTGGGGAGGGTGATACTGGCATTTAGTGGGTAGAGGCCAGGGATGTTGCTAAACATTTTTCAATGCATAGGACAGCCTTGTAGGATCACAAATTAGCCAGGCTCAAATGTCAATACTACCAAGGTTAAAAAACCCTGACTTAACTTCTCCTTTAATCATTAATTTCAAACCCCATAAACGATGAATGTTCTGCATAGAGAGGCCTGATATTCATCTACCCCCTGTAAAGGAACAAGCACCCCAGAAAGATAACCAGGGGACCTGGCTAGATTTCAATCATGTCATTGGAAGCAAGAGAAAATTGTCCCAAAAGTTGGAGGGGAGAAGGAGGAGATAAACCAGAATGCAGACTTCACTGGCTGGAGAAGTGGGCAAGCTGAGAGCCCAGTCAGTTGGCTGGATGTGGGCTTCCAGACATCAGCACCCACATGAGAGCTGCATTTGAAGCATCATTTCTCAAGGGGCAGCTACGCTGGTAGTGGCTCGCCACCCATTGCTGCCTGTTCATTTGCAGCGAAGACGGAAATTGTCTTCTTTTCGAAGCTGCCAAGCATGCTTCTTTGACACTCCATGCTTTCATTCAGACCTTCACCCCAGAGTCCATGCTCTGAGGTCTCCCCATTGGTCCTGACCCCAAGGGCCCAAGCACCATATTTCCCACCCTTCTTGGCCTTCTCCCAACTGAGATCTCTGCTCTGGGCCACTGAGTCACGATATGGTCACAAGCATCGGGAGCACTAAGCTTCTGTAAACTAAGGATGGGGATGTTTTCCCACACCCTTGTTTGTATTCATGGTGATCAGACTCTGGTTCCACTAGGACGTGTGTGCGTGCGTGCATGCTAAGTTGGTTCAGTTGTGTCCGACTCTGTGCATTAGGACATTATGGCACAAATAGACTTTTATAAAGTATCCTGAAAATCTAAATGAGGCTTTGTGTTTGTGTATTTCATTGTGTTTTTAAGTCTCAAAGACCGGGTTTAAAGGTGGCATTTTATAGAATTCCTTGGTGGTGCAGTGGTTGGGACCTTGTGCTCTCACTGCCAGGCACCCACCCAGGTTTGATCTCTGGTTGCGGAATTAAGATTCCTCAAGCCACATGGTGCAGCCAAAAAATAAAATAAAGATGGCATTTTAACGAGATTTCCTATGACCACATAATACAAAACACTCCCAGGCCGCCTCAGGCAATATTAGGGCTCTCCTACCAACAGAAAAGGTAAAGGGATTTATGGTGAAGAACACATTTCCCTCTCATTATCTCATTTGTTTCTCATATGAGCCCAGGAAAGCTGGGGCTCTTTCCTTGCAGAGCCTGACATTGAATGGATGTACAACAGAGCTGATAAATTAATGAATGTCCAAAGTTTTTGAAAATGATAAAACACTCAGATCATTAAAATGACTTCGCCCATGAGTCACAGTTTCTTAGTGATGGATCCAGAGCCCTGGGCAGCTGAGTCCTCATCTGGGGCTCTTTCACGCGACATCTCTGGACCTGTCTTGACCAGGACAGACACACAACCATAGTATCTACAAGGGGGACAAAACTTTCCTGGATTCCAGAGTGACCAAGTCACTTCATAGAGAGCACTCTTTAAGAAGTGGTTCTGTATACCTGAGTTGTGCCCGATCGCCTTGCACACCTTCAAGTGGGGAGGTCGTTTAAGAGCAATTCCATCAGAGACAGCTCTCCTGCTCTTCAAGGCAGGGGGACCCTGCCTTTGATTTATTTTGTGTCCCACCACAGGGCTGAGTACACCCTAGGGGCATTTAATCTGTTGACTTGAATTGATCTTGGAGGCTGGGCTTGGCCCGATGTGAACTTTCACACTGTAGGACTCAGCAGGTCATTGGAACTGATTTTGGTTGAAATCCAAGCCCTCTGACAGCTCGAAGCAACTCTCTCTGAGGTCCGTGGGTCTGGTCAAAAGATCATAGCTTTGACAATAGAGGCTGTTAAAGCAAAGACATGCTCTTCCTTCAAAATTTGTGGGCTGAAGATACAAGATGATCTAGCGGCAGTTACATTGATCTCCTGCTCGAAAAACAGTGTTGCCTGAAGAGTAAAGTGCAAAGTCTATAGCCCAGTATTCTGATCCTAAAATTTACCTGTTCAGTTTTTCTCTCAATACTCATCTTCATCTTCCAAGTGCTTCAAGCCAAGCTGAACCATTTTCATAACTCTTTGTAAGAAACTCTTACCATTTGCTTTCCCAGAAATAGCCGGTCTCTCTCTCTCCCTCCCTCCTGCATCCATCCATCCCATCCTTTCTCTCCTCCTTCCCCACCTCCCCAGCCATCCCTATATAACCCACTCTGTCTGATTCATTCACTCTTCTGCTCAACAAATATTTGTTATGTATCTACTATGTGTCAAGCAATAGACACAATTCTGGGCATACAGGACTGATCAAGAGTCAAGGTCACTTATAGAGTTTAAATGCTTCAGCAGCAGCTTACATGAAACACATTAATTAATTAAATACTTAAAAAGTGTGATGTATTGTTAGGAAGGACATTCACAGGATCCTATGACAAAATAACAAGAGACCCTTAGAATCACGGGCAACTCTCTGAGGGATGTCATTCAAACTGAGAGCTAGGAAAGAGCAAAAGGCAGCAAATATGACTCCGAGGTGGGGAAAACTCCACCTTTCAGGATGTTTCCCTGAACAGCCTGAACAGGTGGGCTATTTTCCCACCACCAAGCTGCCCACTCTAGCCTTCAGGTGAAAATAGCACTTCCTTCCTTGAATTCCGATGGACCGTGTCTGTTCTTCCCTTGTGATATGTCTACTTTCATTTGTCTCACCCTCCCCGCCCCGAGGGCAGCATGCATGTCAAATTCACACTAAAAGTCCCCCTGGCAGAGCCACGATGACCCTCACCTCTTTCTATCCACTTTGCCACACACATCAATATTCTCAAAGCTGATTCAATAGAATGGAAGCTCAATACTCAACAGAGGCTGAAGAACTTTCTTCGTGGGGCTGGCAAGTAACATGATCCATACTCTGTTCTTTCACAGACAACAGTCCTAACTGTCTTGGTCAAGTAGGAAATGACATAATACTGGGATGTCTTATAGAACTGAAAAGTGATAAGCCATTTGCCACTCTGGTAATCAAAAGGACATAATTCTAGGGGCATGTGGGCAAGGGTTATAAACCCATATGATCTAAGTTGGAATGCAGAAATGTGTGTATATAATATATGTGATTAATGAAAGCAGAAAGTATTGAAGGAAGACAAATAAAACAAGTGTGTTAAAAAATTCCTGCACAGGATAAGAATGCAGGCTTTATGAAGCCATTCGAAGTTACTGGTAACTAGAAGAGTTAAAAACCATAGCATGAAAATTGGTTTCATAAAAGCACAGTGTTCTGCAATTGCCTTGTTATGATATTGAATTCTACTTGAGTAAATTAGGAGTGGTGTTCTCTTGTTTAGCTGTCATTAAAGAACTCAGTGGTAAATGTCAGTCTCCCCACCAAGATCCCACTGAGTTTTGTGAAATTCTCCAAAAACCTCTCCAACAGGAGAATTTATAAACTCTGCATGTTCGACCATCTTAATGTGCGAAGCTGACTGAGAGATCTAAGACTAACTGTACGCAGCTCAATTCCAATTTGTTTGTTTTTTAACAATGTCTTTGACACGTTATATTATGTCACGTTCCAATCTGAGGGAAAATTACTTCCTGTGTCCAACAAGAAATACATTTTAAGAATCGTGCCAACTACACTGTTATTTTCCTTGCTGTTTTCAATGGCAGGCACTTTGCCACATCTTCTCTCTGCAGAAGATCATTTATCAGGAACAGAAGTTGTTCCTAGTAAAACAGCCTGGCTTAGGCTGGCATCCCTCTTACCTGCCCACCTCTGGTTGCAAATCAAAGTGTTTTGCATTTCACATTATATAATCAGCCTTGAAAACACCCCACAACATGAGCCCCAAGAGTGATATTGGAAAGTTTGCAAATATTCTTTTGAAGAAAGGGACAGATCCTTTAGTCTGAGCTAAATGCAGGTAGCTGCATGCCACATCCTCTCAAAACAGCAAATGTCCTTGTCTTTCATTTGTCTGTGCCCCTCCACGGTGTTATTCACAGTTAATTTTTAGCAGCGTAGCGCAATCTTACAGGAGCAGAGAAACTTTGTTCACCCCAATCAGTGAACTGATAGAGAGGGGCGGGGGAAGAAGGGCTGGGAGGAAGAATAGAAATTCTTACAGAAGTTTGGTAATATCTAAAAGTGAGTTAGGGGTCCTAGTGAGATCCCTCCCTCTTTTAACAACAAAGTGCAGAGTAAAAGAATATGCTCGGCTTACTTTGTCTTCCTATTTTCTTTGATCGGAAAGAACAATCATATTTGGCTGATTTCTGAAGACTGCTCAGAATAGAGAGATCTCAGGTTGCCCCCATCATGGCCATCCTTGTCAACAGGAGGCATCCTGGTACTGACACCAACACCTGAGAACACTCAGATGCTTGTTGCTTTCTCTTTCATTTTAAAATCCACTGCTGGGAATTCTCTTTACACAATACATTGGATGATAAGTGTTTAGAGGAGGAATGGATCCTGAAGGAGGATAAAGCATGAACCTCAAAGGCTGTGAACAGACATGGGAGGAATCAAATATTTTAAAGTTAAAGTTGAAAAATTTATCCAGGGTGTGGAGAGATAGTGAAAGGAGCTGCAGAAAGAAAGGAAATAGATTCTGTCCACCCGAGTCCACATCTCTCCTTTGGACCTCTGGTTGATCCCGTGGCCCTCTCCCTACCTGTACGCCAGCTAGATTCATTAGGTAATCAGATAGTTGGACAATAAAAGACAATATAATTAGAAGAACTCATCACCTCAAAGGATTCCAGGATAAGCTGCAAATCCTCTTGAAGAATTTCTGCTGAGAAACTTAGCACCTTTGTATCCCAGATAAAGGCCTCAAGTTTTATGGGATAGTGCAGATTAATCGTTTTTTAAAAATCCGTTTTTAAAGATACGAATGTCACTGACTATGTTAAATATTTAAAAGAGCCGTCTTAACTAAAGCGCAGGATGGATTGCATGCATAATAAAGTCATAGAACAGGTTATAAGGACTTCAGACTTTGCGAATTCTTAATTTAGTGGGAGAGTAATATCTTAAAAGTTAGCTCCATGGGTCTTTTGATAATACGGTAAGATGGGTTTTGTTTTATTTTTAAGCAAGAACACGATTCCATTGGAATACATTTGATTTTATCTCCAAATAGGGTGAGTTCTAGGGTTGTAGATAGTTGTGTGGTTACCAGTTAATTGCACGTGAAAAGCAAGATATGGTGTATTTCCAGTTTAGAGCTATTTGCTGTATTTAGTGAAATACAAACTGCATTTTTTGAAATGCAAAAACTGAATTAGAAAAGGGTCGAAAAGCCAATAAGATTTTAGGTCTTATATTGACCGTACTTGATTTTACTCAATTTAGCAACTTACTGAATATATTTAATGAAATTCAGATTTGGTTTTTGAGAGACTTGCTAGGAATACAGTAAAACTGGCCCCAGATAGAGGAAAAAAGTCACTATACTTTGAATATTAAGTAAATTGGTCACTAGCAAATGTGCTCTTGTATTATTTTATAAAGAGAGCCCTATAGTAAAAATAACAAATATATCCTACTTCTAGTATCTTTTTTATAATTGTGATTCAACTCTTCAATTATGTCTAAACCTCTAAGAAATAAATCAGTCCAGTTTTGAGTTGGTGTTTTCGTTCTCTAAGAAACTAAAGTTCCTAATCTTTGATTATTAAAATTTTCCTTTCCATTTATGAAGGACAACATTTTAATCTTTGAAGAAGCAAAATGATTTTGTGATAAAAAGCAGATGATAGAAATTAGAAATCATTTTTTCCCAGCTTTGAAGGAGCAAAAACAAATTTATTTATTTTTAATTGGAGGATAACTGTTTTACAATATTGTATTGATTTCTGCCATACATCAACATGAGTTGGCCATAGGTATACATATATCCCCTCCCTCATGAACCTCCCTCCCATCTCCCACCCCATTCCACCCCTCTAGGATGTTACAGAGCACCAGTCTGAA
Source organism: Bos grunniens (assembly GCF_055505025.1). NCBI lineage: Eukaryota > Metazoa > Chordata > Mammalia > Artiodactyla > Bovidae > Bos > Bos grunniens. The sequence goes on from NC_141191.1 coordinate 14,768,968, forward strand.
CCCCCTGCATCATACAGCAAATTCCCACTGGCTCTCTATTTTACATATGGTAATTTATATATATCCATGCTACTCTCTCAGTTCATCCCTCCCTCTCCTTCCCCCACAGTGTCCACAAGTTGCTTCTCTATGTTTCTGTCTCCACTGCTGCCTTACAAATAGGTTCATCAATACTCATCTTTCTAGATTCCATATATGTGCATATATACATGATATTTGCAAAAAACAAAAATTTTGAGGAAGAAGTTATAGCACTTCCTTGCCTTTTTTTTGGAAGCTAGAGTCAGCTATGTGAAAATAGATCAGAAGTGGTATACAGAATCAGATGCTGAGCGTCTGCGGCAAAATTAAGGCAAAAAGAATTGTGAAGAAGTAGGATGAAAATGGAAAATTTAGTCCATTTTATAAGCAACTCAATGAGCTCTTCATGCTACAGATGCAATTTTAACTAGTATGACTTCAATTTATGATCTCCTTGATTTTTAAGAACAACAAACTTGATTATACTTTTTACCATATTGATTTCTGTAAGCTTTGTTCTGCCCTTACCCAAAAATTTTGAATTATTACAGTATTTGAGAACTGTATCACCAAAAGGAAGTTCATGTCAAAATTCCTAACCAGTTTTACCAGAATGCACATGAGGAATCACAATTTTTTTTTTTTTTTTGCTGAGGTTGCTTTTTTATTTCAGTAAAATTTCTGAAACAGATATTGAGTTAATTTTACATAAAGAGGAACAAAGGTTTTGGCATCCAAGTGGAAGGCAAGTTCAACTGAAAGTATAAGTTACTGCACAGAAGTGCATCTATTCATTTTGAGGAAAATATTCCCAATACAATACTATGGTATTTTTTTAGGAGTAGCCTATGGGTTAGTTAGCAGTAAAGAATCACCTGCCAATGTAGGAAATGCTGATTTGATCCCCAGGTTGGGAAGATACCTTGGAGAAGGAAATGAAAACCCACTCCAGTATTCTTGCCTGGAATAATCCCATAAACAGAGGAGCCTGGCGGGCTACAGTCCATAGGGTCACAAAGAGTCAGACATGACTGAGCGACTAAACAACAACAACAAATGGGTTGCCCAGAACCGTCGTCTAAATACATTTTCTATACCAAATCCCATGTTTTCAAAGTTCAACTTGCTACACACACACAGAAAAACAAAAGATGAATTTTAAGATATCATACAGCTAAAATTTCAGATGTCAGTCAACCAAATGTTGCTGATGTTCACTTGCTATGGAATTAAAATTTTCAGAAATGACCTTGAAATATTAGAGGTCATATATACCTAGACATTAAGAAGCATCTGCTGCATAGACACATATATGCATTACCTCTGCTTGTGACACCTGCAATTTATGGCATTGAAATGCATGTTAACTCACTAGCTGAGGGTCAAATATCCATGTTCCAACTCTGGAAGCTCAGGATATAGTTCAAAATATGTTTCTGAGGTGAGACTCACCAAATCAGGATTTCACTTGCATAATCCTATAAAATAGTCATTTTCTACAAAATGCCTATATTTGGGTTGCTCTGAGTTGCAGACCAGATCTCTTTCAGGGAAAGAGCAGGGCAGCCGTTGGAGATGGTATTGGAGCTGATTTTTGTCCTTTGATTTATCTTGGTCACCCCTAGTTCCTTACACAGCTTTCAGATTGCTACTGATGGGGAACTGGGTTCCCGGTGAAAAGCGATGGCTAAGTGGTGAAGGACGGTCCTTTTGGGTGATGTGCACAACTTTGGTGGCAGAGACAGTGATGGGCTAGGGATACTCAGGCATCTGGCTGCTCACTTTTCCATCTTGGTGCACTTCTGCCTTCCATCATCTGAAATTTAAAAACAAACAAACAAACAGCAAAGTTATTTAAAAATTTCTAAGTTGTTGGGTTCTTTTCTTTCTCGGGCTATTGCTTTAGACCTTGTGTGAATTTCACATATCAGTTTCAATTACCCTCCATACTGTACAATATGTTGATAAGTCATATCGCCATACTTGATGAGTATGTTTAAATTGTATTTTTAAAATACTTGTATTTTATACTTGTATTTTTTTTTAATTTTTATTACAGTATGGTTGCCTTAAAGTTTTGTGTTAGTTTGTACTGTACAGCTAAGTGAAACAGTTACACTCATACATATATTCCCTCTTTTTTGGATTTCCTTCCCATTTAGGTCACCACAGAGCACTGAGTTGAGTTCCCTGTGCTATACAGTAGGTTCTCATTTAGTTATCTCGTTTATCCATAGTATCACTAGTGTATATATGTCAATCCCAATCCATGGTTCTATTTATTTAGTAATTGGCATAGGATTATGTGAAATCTTTAAAACCAGCCTCTTACTTACATTCTTCAGTTTAGTTCAGTTCAGTCACTCAATCGTGTCCGACTCTTTGTGACCCCATGAATCTCAGCAGGCCAGGCCTCCCTGTCCATCACCAACTCCTGGAGTTCAATGAGACTCACGTCCATCGAGTCAGTGATGCCATCCAGCCATCTCATCCTCTGTCGTCCCCTTCTCCTCCTGCCCCCAATCCCTCCCAGCATCAGAGTCTTTTCCAATGAGTCAACTCTTCGTATGAGGTGGCCAAAGTACTGGAGTTTCAGCTTTAGCATCATTCCTTCCAAAGAAATCCCAGGGCTAATCTCCTTCAGAATGGACTGGTTGGATCTCCTTGCAGTCCAAGGGACTCTCAAGAGTCTTCTCCAACACCACAGTTCAAAAGCATCAATTCTTCGGCGCTCAGCTTTCCTCACAGTGCACCTCTCACATCCATACATGACCACTGGAAAAACCATAGCCTTGACTAGACGGACCTTGGTTGGCAAAGTAATGTCTCTGCTTTTGAATATGCTGTCTAGGTTGGTCATAACCTTTCTTCCAAAGAGTAAGCGTCTTTCAATTTCATGGCTGCAGTCACCATGTGCAGTGATTTTGGAGCCCAAAAAAATAAAGTCTGACACTGTTTCCACTGTTTCCCCATTACATACCTTTAAAGTAAAATAAAATAAAATAAAATTTACATAGTTTATTATAACTAATCAACAATACTGTGTGGTATACTAGACTGCACATTATATGGTATGCAGTACAATTGTATACAGTATTGTGTGGTAGTGTACACAATATGGTACAATTTGCTAAGAAGGTAGATCTCATGATAAGTGTTCTAACTATAATCGAATAAAATTTTAAAAAATGTTTGCAATGTTGGAGATTTTAATTTGTTAGCCAATTTCTAAAAAGGATACATATCCCTGAGTTCACAATTATGGAGTTACTCTTTCAATTCACTGAGATTCTCAGCATGTATTTGCTTTTGTGTCCTAATTTATGCCAGGCTTTTAGGTTAACGTGCATTTTGCAAAATACATATCGCGTAATCAGGAACTTAATCTAACCTAATGATATCTGAACACCTATAAAGAGGACAAGCTCAGCTTTTGTAAATGAGACTCCTTCCCAATTTGGTGTTTGTGTACACAGGTTGGTGGTATGGCCAAAAGCATCTCTGTCAAAACAGAACCGTCAAATTTACATCTATTTTCTATTTTAGCTATAAAATCAGTCAATACATGTCCATGATGATTCCTTGGGAATGACATTGATTTACAGGCTGTCTTGTTTATTGTTCACACGATGACTAAAATATCTATGCATAGTATTACTTTTATATGTAAAGTTATACCACATTGATGGATTTTGTAGTTGTTTTATGACAAGGCAGTATAAAAAAAACCTTTCTTTCCCTGACTACCAAAGAAAGCATTGGGGTTAAATGACAGCTCTCCCCTAGCTATTTGTCTGTCACAGAGAACAGTAAATTGCAGCCTGTCTCAAAGTTGGTGTTAAGACACATTTTGAGATTAATGGTTTTGCATAGACACATGGGACTCCAAGTGATTCTGAGATGAGCTCTATCAAGAATATCCTCTGGTCCAAACTAGGCAGAAAGGCTTTTTGAAATTTAGTACCATCAGCTCCATATAGATGAAATTTTATTGGTAATCAGACTACACCAATGTTTAAAATTCCATAATGTTCTTTAACCAAATAAAAAGAAGCCAATAACCAAAAACCAAATAACGAAAAAAAAAAGAAGAAGAAGAAGAAAGATCTTTAGCTAAGCCCATGGTAACTGGCCCTATTAATATCCTGCTTTTATAAATCCAGACCAGAGAGCTATTTTCTTTTTCTACTGAACATTTTCATCAAGCCTGTGCTTTTGTACTCAAAGAAGCAGATGTCCAAAGAAACTTTTGATATGATAAATGAACAATCACAAAGAAAAAATTAGTTAAGTAGTATGAGTCACATGAGAAAACAATTCTGCTAAGAATGTGCTGATTCATTTATTTTCAATAACATCAGTTTATGTTTAGTGCTGCATTCTAACCTGATAAGTGTTCTTACAGCTGGTGAATTTGAACACCTTAAAGGTGATGAACTGAATATTGAAATATGCAGAAGTCACACAAAGGAAAAACTGCATAGTAGTTTTAGGCTTGCATTTTTTAATGGTTATGCTGACTACTTCTATAAATTAATTTCTCTATATGGACCTATCATGAAACTCAGGAGAATAAGAGGTTTAAAGTAACAGATTTATAAAGAGTAATTTCTTTTCCCTTTAGTCTCAATGTTGGTTCAAGTAAGCACTTGGATAAAAATAAGTTTTAGCACTTACTATTTTAAGCACTTTAGTCATATGTTAAAATTAGGAGTACTTTACTAATGCTCACTCTATTTATTTGGCATTCCCAAAATATCAAAAAAAAATACATTTTTGTAAAAGAGTGAAGAGGTAAAATCCAATTTTATGAAGAACTTTCAACAAACAATTCCATAAAAAATATTTACCTGGCAGGTAATCTATGAGAATTATTGAACAAATAAATAGTTATTGAATACCCATTGTGAGCAAGGCATTGTGCTAGACAAAGTCAGATACAAGTATTAAACCTGGTCCCTACCCTCCTTAGCGCTGTCACATTAGAACAATGAAAATAAACATAACAGAAAAAGCAACAGACAGAAAATGTTTGCTGTCCTGTGTGAGTTCAAATGCGAACAAGGACCCTTCCAGCCTTGAGAGTCGGTAACATTGGAGAAAAGTAGCAGAAGACAGTGGAGTTGGCATTAGGGATAGAATATAGGAATCCAAGACAGGAAGCATAGGAAAACAGAAAAGCAGAAAGTAGACTCAAGACCGAAAACCATGGGCTTGGACACTGAACAGACCTGGATTCGAATCCCGGTTCTGACCTTCATCAGTTGTATGATTGATGGGCTCTCTCCAGCTTACTTTCCTCGCACAGTACCTGGCTGTTTGCGCACATGTGTGCATGCTCAGTAGTGTCTAACTCTGTGACTCCGTGGACTGTAGCCCACCAGTCTCCTCCGTCTGTGGGATTCTCCAGGCAAGAACACTGGAGTATGTTGCCATTTCCCTCTCCAGGGGACCAAACCAACCCAGGGATTGAACTTGCATCTCCTGTGTCTCCTGCATTGGTGGTGGATTCTTTACCACTGAGCTACCTGGGAAGCCCGAACCTGGCTTGTTGGGCACTGTCAAATATAAATGAGATAATGCATGTAGAGCACTTAGCATTGAGCCTTCAATAAATATGTAATAATCCTTTAGTAAATGTTAGCTTTAGCTAAAAGTATTAACTTTATCAGGTAGAAGAGAGTCAAATTTGGCCTCACAAAGAGATATCATGAGAAATATGTCTAAAATTTGACTTCAGTGGATCACCATCTATTAGTAACCCATTCAAAAAAATTATAATAGGGAGGAAACATCATGGAAGCAGTATTTAGAAACCCTAGTGATGAGTCTGGCTGCAGTTTTTTTGCCTGAAATGGTGGTGGGGGGGAAGACTGGAAAAGAGAAGCTATTCTAGATACCAAGTGAGGTGGTTCTGAAGTAGGGTGTGGGAGTGGGGTTGGAACAAGAGTATTTGAGGAAGAAATCATGCATTGTGGATTGGATTAGAGAGAACTCCCTAAGAAGAAATCTACTCACCAAAGGCTTGCTCTGCCTATTATCAATGTAGCAATCACTGCAGAAAAATTGTACTTTGCTGGTGTGCCTTTTTTGAGATACATGTTTTCAAATGAGGAGAGGTGGGGAAAGCTAGTGGGAGTTGAGCTTCTCGCACTCATTTGTTCAGAAATTTCCCTCCAGTTTCCTTCCCCAGGTTTTTTCCCTTTATTTCTCACACCCAACATCCCTCTGAAACTGAATACTGATGGAAGATTCTATAACTCAGGGAAGGATGAAGCAGACAGATCTTAGCTGTTTTGCCCACTCTGTTAACAAATCATTTTTCTTACTGGCTAATTCACTACAGACTGATAAGCAGGTAGTCTCAAGCTCTGTTGATTAGGACTGTGATCCATCCAATATGCTAATGGCAAAGGGCTCTTGGTAGCAAGTATCTGCCAGCTAAATCCAACCAACATGTATTGGTCATTTTATGCCTTCCTCAAAAGGTACATTCCTAGATTTTCCATCATTTATAAAGTTCCATTCTGAATATAATACCACACTTCTTTTGCTAATAATATCTACCTCAGTGGAAATGATATCCGAATCATCTGAAAAATGGGGGAAACCATGCCCACATCCCAGGTTTATCATAGAGATTTAATGATTTCAAGTAGATTGTAATTGAGATAAAATTCATAATAACATAACAATAACCATTTTAAAATGAACAGATCAATGTCACTTGGGACATTCACAACATACAATCACCACTTCTATCTAGTTCCAAAACATTTTCACAAGCCTAAAAGAGAACTCAGTCTCCAGTGAGGCATCAATCTCCATTCCTCCCTCCCCTAGCCAATGGTAGCCTAAAATTGATTTTCCATTTCTATGAATTGAGCTATCCTGGTTATTTTATATAAATCACACATTATGTGATCCTTGCGTCCACCTTCTTTCACTTAGCATAATGTTTCTGAACTCCATCCAGTTGTAGCACGCATCAGTATTTCAGTCCTTTTATGACTAAATAATATTCTATTGAATGTATATACTGTATTTTGTTTATACGTCATGTGTTAATAAGCGTTCAGGTTGTTTGAGAATAACACCACTATGAATATTTGTGTACAAGTATTTGTTTCAGTACTTGTTTCAATTTGGGGGGGCTATTATATTTAGGAATAGAATCACTGAGTCATAGATTAATTCTACATTTAACTTGTTGGGGAGCAGCTAGACTGTCTCTCACAGGGGTGTATACCATTTTATATTCACACCAGTGATGCACCAGGGTTTCAGTTTCTTCAAATCCATGCCAATACATCTTTCCCCCATTTTTTGTATTATAGCCACTGTAGTGGTTGTAAGCTGATTTCTCACTATGGTTTTTATTTGCATTTTCTTAATAACTAGTGATGGTGAGCACCTTTCCAGTGCTTCTTGGCCATTTGTATATCCTCTTCGGAGAAATATCTATTCAAGTTAAGTCAAATAGTTTTATGTATACAAAATACTAAACATACTGCAAAGGAAAACAATAAGCAGTTTATAAATTGTTGTTATTCAGTCACTAAGTCGTGTCCGACTCTCTGTGACCCCATGGCCTGCAGCACAACAGACTGCTCTGTTCTCCACTCTGTCCGGAAATTTGCTCAATTTCATGTCCATTGACTTAGCAGTGCTATCTAACCATCTCATCCTTTGTCTTCCCGTTCTCCTTTTGCCTTCAGTCTTTCTCAGCATCAGGGTCTTTTCCAACATGTCAGCTCTCAGCATCAGGTAGCTGATATACTAGAGCTTCAGCTTTAGCATCAGTCCTTCCAATGAATATTCAGGGTTGATTTCCTTTAGGATTGACTGGTTTGATCTCCTTGCTGTCCAACAGACTCTCAAGAGTCTTCTCCAGCACCACAATTTGAAAGCATCAATTCTTCCATGCTCAGCCTTCTGTAAATAGCAGTAGTCTATAAATACCAACTAGTAATAACAAGGTTAATAATAGCAACAATAACAATAATAATAAACAGATTTGGATTTTACTGTAGGTTACATCACAGCCAAGGTTTGTGACTTTAGCCAAGTCCATTAGGAAATAAATATAGGAAAAGAGAGAAAAGTCCTGACTCCCTGACGTGGGCTCTTTTAAATTTTGTTGACTTTTAGCACACATCAAAATAAATATTATAGTAAAAATATAAGCTTGAATACAGAGGACACTTTCACAGAGCCAGACACATTTTTCAGTGGCACTGTGGAAGCCCCCCTTTCATGAATCAAGGCTCCACTGGGACCTGCTGTGGCTATCTCTGCCCTGGGAGCCTCCTTATCTCCAATCCATGCAAGGTTCCTTTCTGTCTTTCTTCCTCTGACGTCCATCCCCCCTTCACATCTGCAGCCCTTCAGACCTGAAAGGAGAGTAAGAGTCCAGGGATGAGTGTCTGGCAGCCTTCCATCTAGAAGCTTTCAGAGATATCAACCTTATCTGTTCATTGCTGAGTGATGCTGAAATACAACTGCAGAAACTAGATATGACATCTGTGGCAGAGAACTGTCTTAGATGAATGGAGTGTTCATTAAAGGGCCAGATGATGCTGGCTGGCTTGGACTTCAGCAGCTGATTCATGGCCACAAATGAGTCCTCCCCCTTCCCCTCCTAGGAAAGGCTACAAAGACATGATTGCATGGATTTAGTGTGAGTGTGAGGCTGAAATAAAAGCCATAATGGCTGTATCACTGACTTACAATGCACTTGACCAAAGTTTTAGAAGATACAACCCAAAGCAATAATTAAAAAAGAATCTTCCTGTCTATATTCAATCCCAGGAGTTGCAGAGGATAGAGGAAACCCCTGGTGGGCTTTTAAGAGCTCTGAGTTACCTGGAAAAACTCCTCCTGAGATGGAGCCAGCTCCGTTTTGGAATCTTGGTGATTTCTCCAAGGCCCTGCCAATGGAGTGAGATTCCCCCACTTTGCTTAGGGACCCACCGTGGCTGGTCTCTGCAGTATAGGACAAGTTTAATCTACTTACTTTCAAACATGTTTTAATTATGTTTTAAAAGTTTGTGCTTCCATTAACTGACAGTCTGATTTCTCTATCTAGGACTGCTTTTTAGGGTTATTTTTACCATGATTTTAGCCATCATTATATACATGGCATTTGTTGTTGTTCAGTCACTCAGTTGTGTCTGACTCTTTGTGACCCCATGGACTGCAGCACTCCAGGCTGCCCTGCCCTTCGCTATCTCCCAGATTTTACTCAAACTCATGTCCATTGAGTTGGTGATGCCATCCAACCATCTCATCCTCTGTCACCTTCTTCTCTTCCTGCCCTCAGTCTTTCCTAGCATCAGGGTATTTTTCAATAAGTTGGCTCTTTGATTAGGTAGCCAAAGTATTAGAGCTTCAGCTTCAACCTCAGCCCTTCCAATGAATATTCAGGGTTGATTTCCTTTAGGACAGACTGGTTTGATATCCTTGTAGTCCAGGGGACTCCCAGGGTCTTCTCCATGGCATTAGTGAACTTGTGCTCTCTGCCAGGGAAGGGAGCCAAAAGTTTCTGGAACACCTTCTGTGTGACACCATGCTGAGTACATCGTTCCTGAGACAAGTCCTTGAGATTGGCAGTGCCATCACCCCCACTTTACATGAACGCTAAGGCTCAGATAGTCCCCGTAGCTCTGTAGTCAGTGGGTAGATGAGTGGGGTTATGAAGGGAACTCTGTCTCACACAAGCCTCTGTTCTTTCCACCACACTCTGTGCAGTAGAACAGGAACATGTTTCTAAAGGACTTGCTGTGAGAACCAGCTGGGCAGAAACGTCCATATTTGTTTTTACCCACTTGTAAAGGTCTGAAAAATAAAGAGTTGAGAAAGTTAGTGTGACTTGGTAAAAAGCTTCTCATTCTTGAAAATAATGAGAATAGAGAATATTTATCTTTAAAAAATTAGAAAAGAAACACTACCTCTATGTGGAGTTTCATTACCATCCACACTTTTTTTAAACCTAGATTGCTTATAACATGCAATAAACACCTTTTGGTCCCTAGAATGAGAATTAAGGAAATTTTTCATTTTAGCAATTAAACTGTCTAAATGCAACTGATAAATGGGAAAAAAAAAACCAGAAATGTAATATATTTCTGTACTTGATGAAAAGAGCTTCAAATATTATATTCTCAAACGAATACTTAATTAACTTTTGAATAGGCCTACGAACCTTTTCTTTTTATTCTAAGTTTTCCTAAAATATTTTAGTACTATGTCTTTCCTACGTACACACGTGCACTGTGGTGGGATAAATAAAAACACATTGCTTGTGATGTGTGTTAATGAATCCTGCAAAACATTTGACTAATGATCTATAAACATGAAGAACTTTGGTAGTTAAAGATGAAAAAATGTATTTGTGATTTACATTAAAACTTCATGATATGCATTATCTATGAGTACAAATATTAAAAATGAACACTTTCCAGTATACTGAAATAAATGTTATAAATCAGCACAAATTAATAGGTGTTAGATTTTATACAAACCTCCTCATGGAAAATGGCTTTAAAGATTAGAAGACTATGAGAGGAAAAAAGCAAGACGAAATAAAACAAAATACAGAATTAGAAAATCTTCTAAACTTGTAATTCAGTGCAAGAGGAAGAAACAAAAGTGCTTTGGGAGTGGGGTTAAAGGTGATGAAGTAAAGATGAAGTTTCGTGTCAGTAAGAGACCCAGTAATAGGCAGCAAAGTAAAAAATGGATTTAAAGACTTTGTAGAGGTAACTCTGAAAAAAGAGAATAATAAATGAGGCCGCAGAACTATAATTTGTTTCACAGGGAGCCGAATATTCCAATTTCATTTATGACATTAAAATACCAGCATCCGGGGAAGGCGCCAAGATGGCGGAGGAGTAGGACGGGGAAAACACTTTCTCCCCCACAAATTCATCAAAAGAGCATTTAAACGCCGAGTAAATTCCACAAAACAACTTCTGAATGCCGGCAGAGGACATCAGGCACCCAGAAAAGCAACCCAACTCCTCGAAAGGAGGTAGGAAAAAATATTAAAGACAATAAAAGAGACAAAAGAGGGAGGGACGGAGTTCCGTCCCGGGAAGGGAGTCTTAAAAAGAGAGAAGTTTCCAAACACCAGGAAACCTTCTCACTGCCGAATCTGTGCCGAGCTTTGGAAGCACAGAGGACAACATAACAGGGAGAAAAAATAAATAAACAATTAAAACTCGCAGATTGCGAGCCCTACGGTAACTCCTCCAGCGGAGAAGCAGCGCAGACGCCTGCATCTGCCATTAGCAAGCGGGGGCTGGGCAGGGAGGCGCAGCACGGGCTGCATCGCTTAGAGTAAGAATCTGGCCCGAATACCCTGAGCGCTATCTGAGCGAAATAATTTGGGCTAGCAAACCAGACTGTGGGATATCTACCATGCGAAAAGCCAGCCCTAACCTAAGACACCGCCAGCCCGCGTACGGAACAAAGGACTAAACAGAGGTAGCCGGCTGCAAACCTTCCCCCTCCGCTGACAGGCAGCCAGAGCCGGAAGGGGGCAATCGCAGCCCCAGAGAGACATTATCTATAAAACTGGCTTCTTTGCTAACTAAAACTTATTGGGGGTCTGGACGGTCAACATCTGCCTGAGAAGGTGCGCCGGTTTTACACCCAGATAACCAAGTGGCGGGGAGGCGATAAGTCGCAGCATTGGCGCTCGCCAAACACCTCATCACCTGAGCTGCTCGGTCCTGGGAAGAGCACAAAACGCAGCCCCAGCTGAGTCTGCGCCTCTGAGGACTACCTGAGTGCCTGAACCTGAGCGGCTTGGACCTGGGAGGTGCATGCAACCCAGGGCCAGCCTCGGATTGTTCCCGGCGGAACAACCTAGAGCTTGAGCAGTGTGGGCAGGGAGGCTACACGCGCCGTGAGCGGGGGCAGACCCAGTGTGGCTGAGGCACTGCGAGCGCACGCCAGTGTCATTTGTTAGCAGCATCCCTCCCTCCCTCCCCATAGCGCGACTGAACAAAGAGGAGAAATACAGCTCCACCCACCAGAACACCGACACAAGCTTCCCTAACCAGGAAACCTTGACAAGCCACCTCTACATACCCACACACAGCGAGGAAACGCCACAGTAAAGAGAACTCCACAAACTGCCAGAATACAGAAAGGACTCCCAAACTCAGCAATTTAAACAAGATGAAGAGACAGAGGAATACCCAGCAGATAAAGGAACAGGATAAATGCCCACCAAACCAAACAAAAGAGGAAGAGATAGGGAATTTACCTGATAAAGAATTCCAAATAATGATAGTGAAATTGATCCAAAATCTTGAAATTAAAATGGAATCACAGATAAATAGCCTGGAGACAAGGATTGAGAAGATGCAAGAAAGGTTTAACAAGGACCTAGAAGAAATAAAAAAGAGTCAATATATAATGAATAATGCAATAAATGAAATTAAAAACACTCTGGAGCCAACAAATAGTAGAATAACAGAGGCAGAAGATAGGATTAGTGAATTAGAAGATAGAATGGTAGAAATAAATGAATCAGAGAGGATAAAAGAAAAACGAATTAAAAGAAATGAGGACAATCTCAGAGACCTCCAGGACAATATTAAACGCTACAACATTCGAATCATAGGGGTTCCAGAAGAAGAAGACAAAAAGAAAGACCATGAGAAAATACTTGAGGAGATAATAGTTGAAAACTTCCCTAAAATGGGGAAGGAAATAATCACCCAAGTCCAAGAAACCCAGAGAGTCCCAAACAGGATAAACCCAAGGAGAAACACCCCAAGACACATATTAATCAAATTAACAAAGATCAAACACAAAGAACAAATATTAAAAGCAGCAAGGGAAAAACAACAAATAACACACAAGGGAATTCCCATAAGGATAACAGCTGATCTTTCAATAGAAACTCTTCAAGCCAGGAGGGAATGGCAAGACATACTTAAAATGATGAAAGAAAATAACCTACAGCCCAGATTATTGTACCCAGCAAGGATCTCATTCAAGTATGAAGGAGAAATCAAAAGCTTTTCAGACAAGCAAAAGCTGAGAGAATTCTGCACCACCAAACCAGCTCTCCAACAAATACTAAAGGATATTCTCTAGACAGGAAACACAAAAATGGTGTATAAACTCGAACCTAAAACAATAAAGTAAATGGCAACGGGATCATACTTATTAGTAATTACCTTAAACGCAAATGGGTTGAATGCCCCAACCAAAAGACAATGACTGGCTGAATGGATACAAAAACAAGACCCCTACATATGTTGTCTACAAGAGACCCACCTCAAAATAGGGGACACATACAGACTGAAAGTGAAGGGCTGGAAAAAGATTTTCCATGCAAATTGGGACCAAAAGAAAGCAGGAGTCACAATACTCGTATCAGATAAATTAGACTTTAAAACAAAGGCTGTGAAAAGAGACAAAGAAGGTCACTACATAATGATCAAAGGATCAATCCAAGAAGAAGATATAACAATTATAAATATATTTCCACCCAACATGGGAGCACCGCAGTATGTAAGACAAATCCTAACAAGTATGAAAGGAGAAATTAACAATAACACAATAATAGTGAGAGACTTTAATACCCCACTCACACTTATGGATAGATCAACTAAATAGAAAATTAACAAGGAAAAAAAAAAAAAACATGTATCTATAAAGCTCACTAAAGCAAAGCACAGTAAAATGAGGTATGGCAATAAAAGGCATTAAATTTATCAAATAAAAAAATAAAAAAAATAAAAAAAATTAAAAAAAAATAAATAAATAAAATACCAGCATCCCATTGTACAGGATTTTGATATTATATTACACTGCTTTGTATCATAACATCATAAAATGAATTCAACCATTTTCAGTACATTCTTTCTCGGGCCTTTTGCTTGCTCATTATAATTGGAGGAGACTCAGGAAAGACCTGATTAAACCGAAGCTCCAGGAATTCCTCCTGGCTCCCTTCTGTCTTCTATCACTGCTGCCTCCTTTTGGGGCTCTGAACTTGAATATTCACCTTGTATTCGTTTATTTGTCCTTTTACCAGACTTAGTCCAGTGTGTAAACTTTATATTCAAGATTTTCCAGGTGTCTTATATACCAGATAGATGTTAATTATTTCTTCCTATTTCCAAAACCTGGGACATCCTCAGGGAAATACATATGTCATGCATGTAAACAACACACACACACACACACACACACACACACACACACGCCACTGACACTTAAAAGATCAAAGAATCAGATCATGACAGCCCTCCCTCTGCTCAGAAAACTTGAAAGACCTCCCAACTTGAGAGGCTCTAGTATCTATAGACACTAGGACTGCAGATAAAGACCGAGTTTCTGGCCCTTCTTTATGATGAAGACAGCCAGTTAAACAGACCATTGGAATGCAAGGCATGATAGTAATACAGAATGAGAGTTGAGATCACTGACATCCAATTAGGATGTCAGTGAAGGGTTCCCAGAAGTTATACTTGAGGTGAGTGTTAAGTAAGAGTTTATTAAGACAAGGAAGAAGCCAGGAGTGTTTCCACACAGAAGTTTCAGACTGTGTGGAGATACAGAAACATGACATGGCCAATATATCGTGGACTGCAAGGCATTCTGTATGAAGGTGCTGCTGAGTGCAGGCTGCAGCTGTGGGCAGGGAAAGTCTGCTGTTATTACTTATGCTCATAGCCATTCCTCCCTTGACTCTAAATGCTTTTTGCATAAACATAACATCCTATTTGTTTCTGCAGAGCTCTGCAGTCTCAGATAATGCCTTACAAAACAGAAGGAATTGAATTGAAGATCAAGAATATACATATACAGGCTAAAATTATAGAATGAGGAAAATACTTTAAAGCAGTGAAAGATGTCAGTCATACAAAAATCTAAGACCCAAGGATGGAGAAGAATCAAGATTAATAAAGTACAGTTGGTATTCAGTTACTTCTGAGTGAAAGTGGAAGTCTCTCAGTCTTGTCCAACTCTGCGACCCCATGGAGTATACAGTCCATGGAGACTCCAGGCCAGAATACTGGAGTAGATAGCCATTCCCTTCTTCAGGGGATCTTCCCAATCCAGGGATCAAACCCATGTCTTCTGCATTGCAGGTGGATTCTTTACCATCTGAGCCACCAGGGAAGCCCAAGAATACTGGAGTGAGTGACCTGGAGCTTCTCCAGGGGATCTTGCTGACCCAGGGATTGAACTTAGGTATTCTGCATTGCAGGCGGCTTCTTTATCAACTGAGCTACCAGGAGAGATGGTACTTATTTCTCCTGATTCCAATAATTGTGGAAGGTGCTCTCCAAAAGATCAACTGTGGTCATGGACTGAGAATACACTCCCGTAATAAGCTCCCCTTCTATGACTGGAGGGTACCTTTCCACTGTTTCTATTCAGCACCTCCCCCAACTGCTCTGGGTTCCTTTGAGACAATCCCGTAACCTTTGGTTCTGCTGGAATGGTTTACTCTCTGATTCTTCCAAGAATTTGAACCTCAGACCTCCTTTCCCTTTCATTCCAATTCATGCTCTGACTTCCCCTTGGTGGTGAAACCAGAATCCTCAGGACCCACTTTCAAAGTCTACTACTGACACATCAACTGGGAAAAGCATTGATTGCTTTCTCCTGAGAGAATAAAAAACCTGTAGAAATATAAATTCAGGAAGAGTATTCTATTCAAAGAGTCTCGATATATTAATGTATGTGGCTGTTTTACCCTCAAAACATGTTCTTCTTTTACCCAGTGCCAGACACATTGATTGGCACTAATCAATCTACTCTGAACATTGGTGGTTTTGAATCATTTCAGGAAAAGCTCCAGGTATCTCCAAAGGTGAACAATTGTATTTTGTCTAATACTGACCTAGCTACAGGCTTCCCTTGTGGCTCAGCTGATAAAGAATCCGCCTGCTATGCAGGAAACCTGAGTTTGATCCCTGGGTTGGGAATATCCCTGGAGAAGGGAAACGCTACCTACTCCAGTTTTCTGGCCTAGAGAATTCCATGGACTGTATAGTCCATGTGGTCTCAAGGAGTTGGACATGACTGAGTGAATTTCACTCACTGCTTAGCTACTGCCTGAAAGTGTGAAAGTCGTTCAGTGATGTCCGACTCTTTGCAACCCTATGGACTGTACTATTCTCCAGGCCAGAATACTGGAGTGGGTAACCATTCCCTTCTCCAGAGGATCTTCCCAACCCAGAGATTGAACTCAGGTCTCCCACATTGCAGGAAGATTTTTTTTATCAGCTGAGCCACCAGGGAAGCTCTGAGTCCCGCCTAATCATAAGAGTGTGCCTAGATCTTTGGTCTGTCCATTCCTGTTATTCAAGACTTAAATAGTGAACACCCCTGATGTTTCTTCTTAATCATTTCTCTTTTTTAGACAAGTGTCATATTTCAGGCCTTTTCAAATGTGGTTTCATAGCTATAAAAACCTTAAGTTTTTGTAATTAAACCTTAAGTTTTTGTAATTAAAAAAATCATAATTAATTAGAAGCCAAAAGAATACTAATGTATGAGCCAGTGTCAAATCATAGGAATGCTTTCTTACTCTTTGGTAACTGATTGCAGCAAAAATGATAGATAATGTTATCAATGTCTGATTATCCATATACAACTCAAGGACATTTCTGGCCACCCAGTTGTCCTGTCTTCTTTCTGAGAAGATATTTCCTTGGGGTATTTTATCTATTTTCAACAGATCTCATTCTGTCTCTGTCTCTTCCAGTCTTTCTATCTGTTTCTCTTTATACAGATACAGGTATAGGTGTTAGTATCAATGTAGATGTAGCTGTAGCTGTAGCCATAGACATATGCTGATATGCAGTATATTTATATACATATATAATAGAAGTATATGTAAGCAATTTAAATATATTCAATATATGTATGTATATATGTGCTTAGTTGCTCTGTTGTTTCCAACTCTCAACCACTGGGGATTCTCCAGGCAAGAATACTGGAGTGGGTTGCCGTGCCCTCCTCCAGGATGTATGTGTATATATATACCTATATTGCTAATATTTCTCCCAGAATACAATAGCACAGACATTGCTCATCAAATCAGTTACTAGGCCTCAGATGAGCTCTACACTTTGCAATGCTGTGCACAGCTATGGGTCAGAACCTGCCTGTGGAGCATGAGCTATAGAGCAGATGCAGCCCATCAAGAAGGGGTACCACTGGGCAGCATCCTCTGTTACCCCAAGTGGGATCCAGCTGCTCGCCACTGGAAAGCCAGAACTCCAGAGGCCAGGTTGGTGGAAAGGAAAGTTTGCTTTATTTTGGAGGCTGACAACCTGGGTCAGGGGACAGACTCATGTCCAGAGGCCAAATCCCCACTGACAAGCAATAGGCAGACACCTTTAAAGGTAAGTTTCAGGGGTACACAGGTGGAGGGAGGGGGATCCATGCAGAAACAGCACTGTCAGCTCTGACAGTCATCTTGAAATTGGTCATTATTTGCCTGACAGTTTCACCTTGATTGTATTAAGTACAGTTAATCTTGAGTTCCAAAATGGATCAGTTTGTTCCCATTTCTCTGAGCTCAGCTTTTGGAATTGTGATGGCTTATGTCATGGCTACAGCCTGTGGTCATCACATTCTCTACCCAGTAGGGGTTTCAGTATCTACAAGACAGCACACAGGATATAGCTCAGAATATTTTCTATAGCCCTTGAAAAGGAACAAAAAGTCTTCAATTATACTTTATAACTATTATTATTTTTCTCTGTTTGACTACTTGCCTTACTTCTGCATTTCTCACTTGTCTGATTAAACTTAATCTTTGGCTATAGGTTTTCTACAGACAAAAGGCAGGTGGAGGACATGGCGGGAAGGACCATAGGGTCCTGCTCCATTTCAACTCCACCCAATCAATTTTGCTTGACCTAGAAAAGCAAAGGAAGTCTAGAATCCAAATAAATTTCTACTTATTGATAATAAAGAAGTAAATGATTTGAAACAATATTTAAAGAAATATACACTCTACTGTAGGCACAATCAACTATTTTACAGAGCAAACGTCATATTTATCAATTCCTGCATAATTGTTTCCTTAAGAGACTATATGACAAGTAAGGAGTCTTTCTGAAGGGAATGCGCTCTTTGGGTTGCAAATGTGGGTCCAGATGGAGCTCTGAAGTGGGCCTCGGGCTTTCTGTCAGTGTTTTGCTTTGTCATTTCATTTCATTCTGTTTCTTCTTCACAACAGCCTTTTAAAGGAGATGTTACAGACTGAACTGTGCTCTCCAAAATTCATATGTTGAAACCAAAACCCCCAGTGTGACTATATTTAAAGCTGAGAGTTTTAGGCAGGTCATTAAGTTTAAATGAAGTCATAAGGTTGGGGAGCTAACCCCATAATACTGGTGTCCTTATAGGAAGAAGAAGAGACACCAGAGGAAAGTTCACATGAGGGACACATTGAGAAAGTGGTCATCTCCAAGCCAAATAGGAAGGCCTCACCAGAAACCAACCCTGATGGTACCTTGATCTTGCACTTCCAGACTTCAGGACCATTAGAATATAAACTGCTGTGTGTTAAGCTCTCCCAATCTGTGACTTTGGTTTGGGCAGCCCAAGCAAACAAATAAAGTAGGTACCAGCCTCTTTAGTAGAAGAGAAAACCTAAAGGCAGAGGAATAGAGTAAATAATATGAGGTTGAAGAACTCAAATGGGGATCTTAGTCTATCTGAAGTCAAAGTCCACACTTTTCCCCTTCATCCCACAGGCTTTCTGTATATAAGCACTCAGTCTTGCCCCTTCTCAGTCCTTACCCCAGGGAGAAATCGGGGCTTTCAGCACCTTCTTGGTCCATGCAATTTGGCTTGAGCATCATGAAAACCTAGCTTCCCGATGGGCAGGCACAGCTACACTAGCCATCTCTTAACACACAGGTCAGCACAGAAGCACCTAAGGATCATCTATTCTAACCTCTTTCCTTAGGCAGAGGGGAAGTGAAGGTCATGGAATTAGGTTTGTGGCTGGCCTTTTCCAACTAGGATAAGACCTTGCCTTACCTT
Organism: Bos grunniens; assembly: GCF_055505025.1. Lineage (NCBI taxonomy): Eukaryota > Metazoa > Chordata > Mammalia > Artiodactyla > Bovidae > Bos > Bos grunniens. The sequence goes on from NC_141191.1 coordinate 14,788,030, forward strand.
TCTGGTATTTAATAGCATAGACATGCTATCCTATGCATTTCTTAGAAAATACTAAAATATTAGATATTAAGTCTTCTGGCAGGATCCCAGATGTTACAGCCTGATTTTGACACAGATTTCTGGCCTAAACTCCTTTTCAAGGACCAAATCATTTTTCTCAAAACATAAAACACATGTAACCAGATCAAAACCAGGCTGTAGACATGAACGTGTATTGACAACACTTGCTCAGCAGAATCCCGGATGGGTCTGCTCCCTACATATGGAGCAGGGCATCAACACTGTGTTCAGAGTCCTGGGGAGGGGGAATGGGGAGGCACCGCAGCTCAGCAGGAGTACTAACAGATTAACTGCCATATATAGCATTTCTCTCTCTTGGAATCACATATCATCAGGAGTTACATTGAAATGCATTGTAGCCTATTTTTAACATCTAGGCAAAACTAGAAAAGCATTGTATGAAGGATTTTAAAGAACCCTCTTGGGACTGTAACACAAGCTACCCTTAAAAAAAAAAAAAAAAAAACCTTATTGGGAGAAACAGCTTTGGTTTGAGGAAGAATTAAAAATAAAACTCTAGTCAAAAGCCCCAACCAAAGCTGTTGTGGTTCTTGAAGTAAGTAGGAATAGATGGAAAGTATAATACTAGGAAATGGGACTGGGGGGTCAGGATGTTTGCTTTGCAGGTAAGACGTGGGCTCTGAGAAGTTATTGAGGGAGAAAAGAGAAAGACATGCCATGATGGAATTTAATCAGAGGTCTTAACCCCAGAGCAGAGGTTCACCTATGAGATTTATAATACTCTAATTAAGAGTGTAAAGCACATAGACACACACACAATCTCCAGTGTTCAAAAAGGAAACAGGTGGATCTTCAGAAAGCTTCAGAAAGAACAATCAGTAGGTATAGGTTCAGGGCAGGAGAAGAAAGGTGATTGTATTGGCTCCATCCCAATTAAAGACTCTTTCAAACTTTAAGTCCAGAGGATGGCATCATAGGCCACAAATTCCCATGGACACAGAGATTATGTTGCGTGATTAAATTCCACCTATCCCAACCAAGGCCACACAACAGAGCTCAGCCCCGAACTACTGCTGGCAAGTAAGAATGCAAAGCCAGGATAGCCAGACACTCTGATTTTTAAAGAAACCAAAGCAATCTAGATTCTTATGCAAAATATCCTTTCATAAATGTGAACAGCTAATTTTTTGAGATGTTCAAATACCACGTGGACAAAGAAAGACTTTTCTGTGGGCTAAATTTTCTCTCAGATCTCCAATTTCTTCTACCCTCCTCAACAGACTGCCTTAGTTGTTCCCCAGATTCTCTGTGGTTCCAAGTCATCAGGCTCAGCGTCTACACATCAATGCCCTTTTTCATGGTTTTTCTCTTGTACAAGAGCCTTCCAAGTCTTCCCATAGCCTCCATGGTGAATTCTGAATGTCTCAGCCTTATGTTCAAGGCTCTCTGTATAGTTCCCGTGGCCTCATTCAATCAAGTTTTCACCCTGTGCTCCTCAGTGGGAATCTGTGGTTCCAACTGGAAGTTCTATCTGCTTGAGAGCCAAGTCACTTTAGTCGTGACTGATTCTTTATGACTTTATAGACTGTAGCCCACCAGGCTCCTCTGACTATGGGATTCTCCAGGCAAGAATACTGGAGTGGGTTGCCATGCCCTCCTCCAGGGGATCTTCCCGACTCAGGGATCAAACCTGGGTCTGTTAAGAATCAAGCATTAGGAAGTGGGTTCTTTACCACCAGCACCACCTGGGAAGCCCCCAGAAGTTCTGTGTATTTTCCCCCAAATAAGATTTGCACATTCCTGCACTCTTACCTTAGTTTTTTATGTATCCTCTTTCCTTTTCATATTTCTTTATGATCAGATTCTTCCTGGTCATCTGGTCCTTCAAGGCATCGCTCACATGTCTTTCTTCTGGGCTCCCTTTCCTGACTAATTGAGCACTTCCTCTTTCTCAGCTCTTCCATGATGCTTCCAACATATCTTTTCTAAGCCCATATATTGTGGAATTTCAGTGTTTTATGGCTGTCTCCCCCACTCAAGCCTGAGAGTTTAACTCAACAGTTAGCAAACCTTTTCTGTAGAAGGCCAAATAATAAATATTTTGCATATGATCTCTGTTGTAACTACTCAGCTGTGCTGTTGTAGTAAAATAATAAAAAAAGAAAAGAGAAGAATAAAACAGCTATAAACAAAATGTAAATAAATGGGGTTGACTATGTTCCCACAAAGCTTTATTTTTAAAACCACATGCCAACTTTGGCCTGAGGGTTATAGCTTGCCAACCCTCAATCTGCATGTGCAAGGACTGCCTTATTCTTTTTATTTTATAATAAATAGTTAACAAATATTTGTTAGAGAATGAATTCTTCAAAACTCAATTCCAGTTTCCTTCTTCCATCATCTCTCCTTGACACTCAAGGACACCGCAGTATCTTTCACCTCTGAACTTCTGTAAGTGCCTGTTATCCAGACACCTCATGGGACCTCGGTCACTTAACGCTGCTCTGCTGAGTTAGGGTTGATCTATATAATTTCTAGGCTTCTTTGTTCTCAAACTCTGAGTCAATCCATCATCTTGTACTGCCACCTGCTTGTATATTCTGGCCTTTTCTTTCCTTCTGATAAAGCACAAGCTTCTAGAGAATAGGACATACCTAATTTTTCTTTAGAATTGCTAAAATGCCTAACATATTGTTATTGGCATTATACACTTAATCAATGCCTATTTTAGATCAGTATGGTATGTGATGCAGACTCAGAAATAAACAAAATGGAAAGGGTTCTTGCTCCCATTGAAGACAAAGTCTATTGAACCAATGATTGTATGATCCAAAATTGAGACAAATGCTCTGAAAGAGATTCATGGTTTTATACCAACATTTCATAAAGAACAAATTCTGGAGAAAAGTGAGGGGGAGAAGGACAGGGACATCTTCCCTGAGGAAGTAATTTTTGAGTCAAAGTTCACTTATTCAAACTATTATGTATAAAATAAGCTACAAAGATATATTTTACAATACAGGGTATATAGTCAGTATTTTATAATGACTATAAATGGAGTATAATGTTTATAGTGATTGTAAATTGCTATGTTGTACACCTATAACTTATATAGTATAGTACATCACTATACTTAATTTTTTTAATGGTTAAAAAAAAAGATTCACTTATTCAACTAATATTTATTCAGTGCCTATAATGTGTCAGACACAATTCTGAGCTTGGAGTGCAGCCATGATCTAAACAGACAGAAATCCTGCCTTCATAGAACTTGTTTTCTAGTGGGATCTGCAGAATGGATAGAAATTAGATAGAAGGAAAAGAAGATTTTTTTAAAAAGTATATCTGGGAAAGAGGAAAAGCATAAACAAAGATCCTAGGTGGGAGAGAACATGACACATCCCAGGAATTGCAACGACAGGAAAGATCTGGCTACAGAGGTAGATGGGGCCAGTTGAGAAAAGGTAACATGACCATGTAAGTTTTTTTTCTTTAGAACAGAACACTCTTGAGAGTGACAGGGGCATTATTAATCATTACAACAAGCAGAAACTGGCTGTTCCAGAAAGCCAGATTGTATGAATAGCCTACTTACAGGCCACATAAACTTCTTCCCTGACTACACCAACACTTTTTTAAAAGAAAACTGATTACAGCGAATACCTGATTTGGGGAGGAACCATGTCAAGGGGAGGAGGCCAGTGGCTACGCTATTGCAGACATCAAATCATAAGTGAGCGCACCCTCACCCAGGGGGTAGGGAGCAGTAGACATGGAGAGAGAGAACTAGATTCTGTTGGTATTCAGGAGGCAGCTTTAAGAGGGCTCAGTTCAATTCAGTCACTCACTCGTGTCTGACTCTTTGCGACCCCATGAACCACAGCACGCCAGGCCTCCCTGTCCATCAGCAACTCCTGGAGTTTACCCAAACTCATGTCCATTGAGTTGGTGATGCCATCCAGCCATCTCATCCTCTGTCCCCTTCTCCTCCTGCCCTCAATCTTTCCCAGCATCAAGGTCTTTTCAAATGAGTCAGCTCTTCACATCAGGTGGCCAAAATATTGGAGTTTTGGCTTCAACATCAGTCCTTCCAATTCTCAGTTGATAGTATTTGTTGTAGAAATAAATGAAAGAAAGGATGGGAGTGGGGAAGAATGGGAAAATTGTACGGGAGGAAGGGAGGGGTTTAAGAAGAAATTCAGATGCCAAGCCCAGCTCTTGGCACCAGGAGCAGCATCCTGAGGGAGTGTTTTGAATGCTGATCCTGATGACTCTGAAGACTGCCATGAGGACCACAGCTTCCATTACTGATTATCAGTGAGAATATAACTGAGGCTTTGATCCTGGAGAAAGAGTGACAGAGTTAAGTGTTCTCCACTGGAAAATGGGTGCCAATTTGTGCTTTCAGCAAAATTGCAGACAGAGTGTGTGGACTTTGAGGAAAATTGGTGATCTTGGCAGCCTTCACAGCTCAAGACAGAGAGGGAAACTAAGGAGGTGGAGGGTGGTTTAATATTGACAGTTCAATATTGGGCACCAGCACACATTGGTCCAGAACAAAACATAATAGGAAATGACAACCAGACCTGGCAAATAAGTAAACAAGAGCCATGATTTGTGGATGTTGATGTTTCAGAGATATTTAGCTGAAATACTCAACCCAAACTATTATATATTTGGAAGCTGAACTTAATGCATAATTCAAAAACCACCTTCACTCACTGATGTTTTAAATGAGATGTTGAAAGTGTTGCCCAGTCCCAGCTCAGAGTGACTCTTCATCAGTCATTTCTCTGGCCATCGTGGGCAGCCCAGGTAGGAGAACTGTGTTAGTTCTCTGAAAGCTGTCAGTCAATCTGATTGCATCTGACCAGGGAGACCTCGGTAAAGATGTCACTTCACATTTTACCCTCGGGCAAGTCAGGGAGGAAAGCAAAAGAAACTTGGGTGACCAGGGCTCTCCACTAAAGGTCAAGAATCCTTTACCCCTTGCTCCTAAGGCTTTTCACTAACCTCACTGTTAACCAATTATTTTACCCCTTTACCTGGGGGCACCTATTTACAAAACTGTTGTATGTATATTTGCTTGTCTTTACCATGCAAAGATACTGAAGAGAAAAAGACAACATAAAGAGTGAGTCTCCATGTGTGCATGTGCTACCCATGTTCTTGTTATTATATATAACCCTGATGACCTTTCACCTTTGCATAACCCCCACTTTAAAACCCTCTAGAAATAAATCTGTGGCAATCGTTCCACCTGAGATAAGATGTGAAATTCAGATAGAGACCTGGGTACTGTGAGATGTTGTACCTTGACTTCTCTCAGAATTTCTCTCAAAATATTCAAGTATGCACCCATTCAAAGAGATATTATAGAAATGCATTGTAAGACTCTGGAAGATGTTTATGACGAATTGTTAGATCAAATATTTGTTATAAAAGAACATGCTCAATAGAAGTGAATTCTTATTCTTCAAACAGGTATAGAAAAATGACTATAAAGACTATAAAGAACATCTTAAAAGTAGTCATCACTAGGTAGTGAAATTATTAGCAATTTTTTACTATTATTCCTTTTTTATCACATTGTGTTAGTTTCAAGTATAAAGCAAAATTGTTCGGTTACCCTCCTGTATGTAGATATATGTATTTTTCAGATTCTTTCCCATCATAGGTGATTGCAAGATAATAAATTTCCTGTGCTATACAGTAGGTTTTTGCTGTTTACCTATTTCATATTAAGTCAAAGACAAATATCATATGATATCACTTATATGTGGAATCTAAAAAAAAAAAAAGGTACAATGAACTTACCTACAAAACAGAAATAGACTCACAGTATACAAAACAAACTTATAGTTACCAAAGGGGAAACCAGGGCAAGGAGAGATAAATTAGGAGTTTAGGATTAACAGAAACACACTTCTGTATGTAAATTAGTAACACCTTTTATTTTATTCTTTTGGATTATTTTTATCATCTAAATTGTTTACAATTATCCACTACTTGTGTTACATCTATCTTAAGGTCTTAGAATCCAGCAGTCAGTATTCATCAGTATGCATGGGTATCTCACTGTTATGCCATCCAGTGGGGAAACAGGCCGCTTTAGTGTGTCAGGTCTAACAAGGCCAGTTGGGCGTACTGGTTGAGAACATTAACTCCAAAAATTGAGCAGCCTTGCTTGCCACCTTTGGACATTAAATGAATCACATTGTGCCTTGGAGTCCCCTTTATAAAATGGGGATCTCATAGTTGCTAACTTTAGAGTCATACAAATAGATGAAAACCATATCTATGAATTATTTCGCGTATAGTAAGTTCCCAATATACATTAGCTAATCTTACTCTTACTGTACTCAACCTTATACCAGTCTTGAATAGGTGCCAGGAAGGTTCAACAGTGGAGCATTACATTTTTTGGACAAAAAGTGCTGTAAAGAGAGTTATTTCCAGTGACTGATGCCAAACAGATTGTGAGTACAGTGGTTTCTGTGAAACTGCGAGCCACAGGGCCTGACGTTCCTTGCCCCTTGTATGCAATTATCTTGCAGTCTCCGTGATATTTTTAAGTAGCTCTGGCTGCCTGCGGATTCCCAGCCTATCAAGTGCAGAAATCCCGGCACTGAACCTGAGGAACAGACCTGATACCATTCCAGTGTTTTTAAGGTCACTCCAGACACTAAACCGAGGCCTCTACTTCTAGACTGTCTAGACTTCTTCAAGGACAGTGATGGCAGTAACAAAACATTTTTGACAGCACCATTTTATCAGCATTAAAGAGAATTTGGGATAACTGTGTATTCCTGGGGAGAAAATTTTACGTTTGGGGGAACTGTGTTCAAAAACAAATGTACTCATTTTTTTTTATTGAAAAATTTAAAAGCACAATTATACAACTTACCCCCTTTGGTTGAGAAAGTATAGGAGATGCATCAGTCTTCCCAGATGGTGCTAGTGGTAGAGCTCACCTGCCAATGCAGGAGTCCTAAGAGCCGTGGGTTCAATCCCTGGGTCAGGAACCCTGGAGGAAGAAATGGCAACCCACTCCAGTATTCTTGCCTGGAGAATCCCTTGGACAGAGGAGCCTGGTGGGGTACAGTCCATGGGGTCGCAAAGAGTTGGTCATGACTGAAGTGGCTTCGCATGCATGCACACACAGGAGATGCATCTGGGTTTAGCCTATTTGGCTGAGTCTTATCTTTGACCTCTTTGAAGTGTAACAGTAGTTACTTGCCTATATTCCTACTGCGGGCTCCCAAATACCAACTAACTCATTAACTACACATTGCACTGTGCTGTGTTAAGTCACTTCAGAGGTGTCTGATTCTGTGTGACCCCATGGGCCACCAGGCTCCTCTTGTCCATGGGGTCCTCTAGGCAAGAACACTGGAGTGGTTTGCCGTGCCCTCCTGCAGGGGATCTTCCCAACCCAGGGATGAGAAGATCCCTGGGTAGGATGGATCCTACTTCTCTTAGGTTTCCTGCAGGAAGGTTCTTTACCTCTAACACTACCTGGGAACTACACATTAAGAGCCACCAAATACACAGCGATTAGATGGGAACATGACATCATGTGTATTTTCAATACTGAGGGCACACAGAAGCCGACCTTTACAAGAAATTCTACAGCATAAACATGTCTGTGAATATTCAATGCTCAACCCACTTCATTCTGTGTAACCTTAACAGTCTTTTTAAAGGTGTATCTTATGTGGATTTTATGTGATAGAGAGAAAAAAAAAAAGAGTTCCCTCTTCTTTTTTATAAGGCTTTGCTCGCTTATATCCCCTAAATGTAAAAAGAAATATGAATCTTGAAAATCATCTGCCATAACATAGCATATTATGTTCTTGACAACATAATATGCTAGACCAGCTCTCTTTTTTGAGATGTCAGATATCTACTTTATTATAGTGAGAAAGTGACAGTCAATTTAAATCAAAATTTATGGAGAACATTAGGAGCTGGAAGGACTTTGGCTAATCACTGTAATGTCCCCAACAAATGGTAAATGAAAGCATAAGGAAATTGAGTTAACACAAGTTAAAAGTTCACATACTTACGGAATTATATGAGAAGACCTACAACTTAATTAAATTATCTGAAACTGCTCATTTAGTTTCTATTGTGCTAGTGAACATTTATGCAATTTTACTGTTAGATATATATTAAGTAATAGGTTTGGATTGGGTCAAATTGGGAGAACCCTAATGAGACAGAACAGGGGAAAGGTTAATCCATCATGAAGCATCATTCTGAATCTTTATCTTGTATATTATTAGGCAGAGATTTCCCTGGTTAGTTGGTTAGTCTCTTGTATCTATCATTCTGACATTTTGAATAATTGAGAAATCAAACAGGAATTTTATACATGGGAAAGATAATCTTATAGAGAAGAAACAATTACCTCATCTTTGATTTTTTTAACTCATATTTGCTTTATCAACTATAGAAGCTCAAGTGATAAACATACAGAATTTTAACAATTAAAGACAATGTAAACAGATTTTATACAAAGGACAATTGCATGAGATGCAAAAGACAAATTTTACATATAAGGTCACACAATTAATATTTGTATCTCTGCTTTGAATTCACTTAAGGTCAATGAGTTGTTAAATTCCAGATACCATGCTGTAGAACTTCTTTCAAAATACTTCTAACTCGTAGTGCCATGTATTCGACACTTGAATATATGTGACATTTCTTTCTTGTATGGTTATCAACTTAACTCTGTTGAGAAGAGTAGAAAGACTTCAGAACTGAGGTCTGCCACAAATTACACATGGATAACTCTTTCTGGGGTAAGCCCAGAATGGATCTACAATCTCATAAAGAAAATGCCAAAGCAGCTGGAAAACTTATGTGCAATGAAAGAAATGGAGCCTTTTAATTCACTCCTTCATGTACAACTTAGATGTAGAACTAAAATGATTTCTAAAGCCATAAAACCTTTGGGGAAATTCTGCCATTTTTTTTTTTTCTTTTCTGATGGAACTACATGTAAGGAATAAATTAATTGCTGGAATGCTTGGTAACATAGACATGCACACACTAAGAAATGAATGAGAAGAAATATGGCCTCCTGCAGACTTGTTTCTAGCTGCTTGCTGGGGGGGAAAAAAATAGGCTGCCTCCTCTCCGCTGCATTTAGAGAATTAATTCTCATATGAAATGAAAGGTCCCGTCCAATCCTATTTCACGGTAGCTTTGAGTGCTTGACTGTACCCAAACGGGAGACTTGATTGTTTCCTGTTGACATCACTTTACACCAGAAGGTGACAATTGTTTTAATAATCACACTAACAAATCTGTTTTGCCATCAGATCAGATTTTTAAAGATAGTGTTCATTTGGTTCTTGTCAAGAAGATGCCTTTTAAAATTAGTAGCATTCCCTCATAGATTTCTTTCTCAAGATGGTTTTTCCACTCCCATTAGCTGGCTGAAATAGTGTATCTCTTCTAGGATAAATGTAATCTGCACTTTTTCTCTGTTTCTCCTTATTAACACCTTGTTCTTTCACCTAAGACAAGGAACAGGATGCCATATAAGGGGTCAACTCTAGTGATGGGATATCATGATAAAGTATAGGTACATAATGTCATAAAAATTATGAAGAATGCACTTATTTTCTTCCTTACATAGGAAACTGGTAAAGAATTTCTTCAGTTGACTGTAATAGCTGAGAAGTATAGTGTGCTCATAAGATTCATGTCAATACACAATGAAAAAACTGTTCACATATAAATCACAAGGTATTTTACGTCTAACTTACCTTTTGAGGAGGCAGAATTCCATCAATTCCTCAATTAAAACTTCTTTGTCTCGGCAATTCACCAAAAGCCTATCCACCTCCTTAACCATGTAACAAAATGCACAGAAACCTCCAAATCACCAACACACTGGACCGCCTGAAGATTTATCTCCTGAGACAGTTTTCCTAAATCTGTCATCTGAACAGTTTGCCATCCATAAATAGAGAGAAAGAGGAAGGGGCAGAGAATAATGTGGTCTCTGGGAAATCACCGCATTCGTTCCAGATGGTCTCTTTTTTTCACAGCTTAGGTTACCTACATGACAAAAGGCGGAGAGGCCAGGGGTGAGCACTCTCTTTTTTTTGTAAAACTGAGAACTCCAGACATTTGTCATCCAGAAAAAATGCCTGCCTCTCAGTAGGATAGATTTTTAAAAATTTTTCTCAGCGTATGTCTCTAATTGGGCTTCGTCAACTTTCTACACATTCTCTCCCCTACAAGTCCACAGAAGCCAAAGTCCTCCCACACCTCATCACCAGTGGCAGGACCATAAATCTCACAAAATTGCCAAGAATTGTTTTTCATATTATGCAATTAACACCCAGAACACAGCAAAACATTTTATAGTATAAAACATATTAAAGCCATAGGAAACAGCATGTCAGATTTCTCATTAGTAAATTCTAATAATGACTAACGTAAAAATGGAGTTATCTATTAATATTTGTTCTTCAATTCACATTTAAGAGAAAAATATTACAGTGTCTTTTAGTATCCGTGCAATGCTCATGTCGGAATTTATTATACCAAAGTGATCTGGCATGCCTAAATGAGCGTGAGCAGTATGAAAATTTAAAGATCGCTGAATGCCCATTCTTTAATTTTACTAAAATAATGAAAATCATATATTATTTGGGCTCACTAAACATGTAAATACTAACTCAAATGAAGTATCTATTTTGTATGTATATATTGCATTTTTCTACTCAGTATTAAAAACCATTTCTCTTGTAAGGATTTGCTCGCTTATATCCCCTAAAGAAAATCATCTGCCAACTCTTTTTAACCTGTCACTTTTAGCAAACTTTTCTCTTTAACTTTGAGGATTGCTAGAAGTTGAAATGTGTAATATCACGCATAGCTTGTAAATTTTAATAACATAAGTAGAGTAGCAATAATTGCTCTTCCTTTGTAATGGGTTGGCATTAATATTAGGGTTGTTGTGGGACTTTTTTATTTTTCGGGAAACATTTAGACATAAATATTAGACCATATAGATGGGACTTAGAGCTTTTGTCTCCCAGCTCCTGGCCTCATTCTGGCTCGTGCCTTTCAGCGAAGCCCACTCTGGAGTTTCTTTCAAATTGTGACACACCCAGGTGGGCCATCTCCCAGGTATGGCAGAAATTAACACTCCATCCTCAGAGCCTCAGCCCTGCAAGAAGCTAGTGAAAACACCACTGAGCAAGGATTAGCATTTGCAAATTCTAAAAATCTCTTACTACTAAAAAAAGAAAGAAAACTTGTCTACCTTCCATGTGTCTGTCCACCTCTTGCCACATCCCTCTACCGCCATGGTGCACAGGCCCTGAATATTGCATGAGAGACAGGGCAGCGAACTATGGCTGAGGAAGAGAAGAGAGAGCTCTGAAATAGATGTGTTAGTTTTCTTTCAATTCATTTTCTGGGCTTTTTATAGGAAAATGTTTTCTCTTCATTTTTTGGCTTTATTTTTGGCATCAACTATGTTGGAGTTTGCTTTGGAGTGAGAAAGATTGAATGGTAGATTAAGGGTAAGATGCAGCAGTAAACCACAGTGAAATTAGGTTATGGTTGTGAAAACCTCTATCCTCTTTTGTTTTGTTTTGGGGTTGAGCACGCTGCAAGATAAAAAATGGGTCTCTAAATCACAGATTATGGCTCTGGGGAATTGAAACAATATAAACAATCCTATACTGTGAGGCAGAGGACTTAGAAGGTACCAGTGTTGCCAGTTACTCACTGAGTATTTTTTAACAAGTCATATAACCTCTGTGGGCTTCAATTTCTTATTTCTAAGATTATTCTAACACCATCAGTGACTATTTTGAGTTCTCCCAAAGTGTATTCACTACAAAGAAGAAATACAGCACATATTTTTTTCTTTAACTTGTGTTTCACAAAGAAATTCATAACAGACTATTTCTTCAAGTCCATGGGCTGCCCAGTGCTCATGGGTTTATGGTTCCCATAATTGAACTCAGAGAATACAAATTAAAATGTACTAATTAAAAGAAATGCTTATTTTATGCAGATTTACACAATAAGTTCATTCCTACAAGCTAAGTTGTTTTCATTCAGGGTTATTGCAGGTCCATAGATGTGAAAAGATGCTTAAAAATTAAAAGCATATACTTTTAATACCATACTATTTATTTCAAATTGCTATGACAGTAGGTCTTAAATGCTCTTATCACAAAAAGGAAATGGAAATATGTGATATAAGGCAAGTGTTCACTGCCAATATGGTGGTAATCATTTTTCAGTATTAAGTACATCAAATCAATATGTATACCTTAAACTTACACAATGTTAATATTCAATTATATCTCAATATAACTGGAAACAATAAATTTTAGTTTTCATCACCAAAAAAAAAAAAATTAAAAAGTATACTTTTGAGGGAAACACATGAAATCATGATTGAACAACACTGAAAGGAAATTCCTCTTCATTGGGTAAAAGTAAAGGCACATGACATAATATGAGACCATTTGGTGCATGATGTCAGTGAATATATGATAAGGAACCATCCAAACTATTTCTCTTCTATGAAGCTTTCAGGCTGTGTCGTGCCAACATGCGCTGGTTGAAGACAGCATTAATATTAATGAAGGGTGGAAGTCTGAGACCTAGGGACTTCCACTTCCCGACCCCCACCTCACTTCCTTTCATGCTAAATCCATTAGTATAGATGGATCTACATTAATAAACAAGAAGGACCAAATAGCTCTCCATCCAGGGACAGTTCTGCATGACCCATGGTCCACCCTGCCCATGTACGGCTGCAAGCTGTTTGACCTATTTGGTGACATTTGTTTATTGATTTACTTTTTCTTTGTGCTTCAAGCCAATTTTTCCTTAGGTACTTTACATTTCTTACACTTCAAATGTATTAAAAAGTTACAATCTCTGACAGGGAAGACTTCAAGAATAAATTGAGGGAAGAGTTTGTCGCTCATGTCTGGAACTCTGGGGAGCCTTCGAGACAGTTTGGCACCGTGACCTTCACACAGTAGGTGCTCCATAAACACTCAGTGGAACCGAATTGAATTGTATTATCAGATTCTGAACTGTTTCCCATGATCTTATTATCACCTTTCCATCCCCCTGTAGTTATAGAAACATACCTGAAGATATAGATGTACATATATATTTCTGAAAATAATTTTACACCAGTGAATCCAGATAAAACTTATAGCAAATTTTTTCATAGTGAGTTGATATTGAATACTTTAAGCCTTATTTTTACAGATTGTTTTTGTTATAAATATGAAAAGAATCATAGGGTTTTCTGGATTGTAAAAGAACTGGAGGTTAAAACTATCTTATCGTTGGAAAGTAGCAGCATATAGGTCATCTGACCTTATGGTCTTCAAAGGGTATCCCTTGTCACCCAAGGGTTTCTTCAAGTACCCTAAGTGCTAACAATAGGCAGGATGGCTGATAAAGGGACACAGACCACCCCATCCCTTCAACAGAAAAGTCCGCTTCCGTGTATTTATTACAGTAATACCTTGGGCTTCTCTGTGAGAACACATTTGAACAACATGCTTTGTGAAAAAACTACAGCTACTAATCTTTAGCATAAAAAGAGAGAGTGGAAAAGAACTTTTTTGCAAACAGGAAAGCTTAGGCACAGAGATCTTTGTCAAGGTCATATCACATAACTATGGAGTACATTCATGAGTCATGACCAGAAATCAGGTCTGCTGACTCCCACTGCAGTCACAGTTTACATGGGTAACAGAAAAATGGAAAGAGGAAAATAGATTAGTCTGGGTCACCCCAACATGGATCTGTACAGCAGCAACCACAGGAAGTCAAAAGGACTTGAAAATCAACCAATAATCAACTAAGACACTAACATTGACCTACACTCCCCACTAGTCACAATCATTTGCAAGAGGCTAATGCCTGGTGAGGCTTTATTGACTTTTAAAAACTAGCAGACTCTCTCTCCTACTGCAGAAGACAAAAATTTCTCTGCGTGTTACCCGCATGGCTACTAAAAAATAAACATAATGATTTGTTTACTTTGGGGTGCTAAGATCCTGGTTTTAGTTCATCCCCATGATATCCCAAATACACATATTTGCTTAATTTGTAACTGAGCCCTTCAATTTCATGTTACTTTTATATGAGGTTTTACTTTCAAAAATCTGTATTACACTTACTTATTTATCGTCTATGGGGTCGCACAGAGTCAGACACAACTGAAGCGACTTAGCACCAGCAGCAGCATACTAATTGCTAAGAGTTTTTAGCCAATGCTACTAAATATAAATTACACTATATAGTATTAGTTATAAATATCTTTGAGGAAAAGATATGGTTCATTATTTCACAGCATAGTTTAATACATTTAATACACTACCATATTCATAAAGGCAATATTGACTCAGTCCAACTGGTTCTGTGCTCCAAAAACAAAACAAAGCAAAAAATCATTTTCATTATTAACCAACTGAAATCTCATTAGACTTTAAGACTTTAAGTATCTGGAGAATTATTTCTTTGATGATCAGCCTCATGCTTTTAAACTCAGAACCACTCAGTGGTAACAAACTCTAAATTCTCTATATAACATCTAAGGTTAACTGAGCTGTACCTCTTGATTGCTCGAGGTGACATTATTTTAAAGACAACGAAGAAATACTTTTTAAATAAAACATTCCCTTAATATCTGGGAATATGTAGGGTGTACTTTTGCAAAGGACAAGCAAAAGCAATAATGTTTAGCAAGAGACCACCCCATAGTGGGAACTGCTTTTCAGCCTGTTTTTTGTCAGACCAACAGCTGTTCCATCAGTCAATTAATGACCAGGGACAAAATGCATTTTTTTAAATCAATTAGCAGCCCCTCCAACTGAATAAAGATCCCTGGGTATGCTTTTCAACAAGAAAACAAGAGCTAGGAGTGAATAAAGCTAAGAAGATCATAAATTCTTGGAAGTAGAGTTCTAAAAGCAAAAAAAAAAATGTATTGGGGTTAGTAGGTCATACCATGCCCTTGGCAGGACTCCAATAACTCATCCTAGAAAGACAAGAAATATATATACACATTTTTCAGTATATCTACATTTATGTGTGTATGTGTATGTCTAGTGTGTTTGTACATATATAAAGAAGAAGATTCCCATTATTTCTTATTAACTGATTTTACTAAAACCTTCTCTGCAAAGAATCTATTGTTATCCAGCCTCTCTTCTGCATTCAGTGGCAGAAACATAGTCATGTGTCATCCCAAAATGGGTATTAGAATAGCTATTTATTATCTCCCATAAAATCATTCATAATTTTTGTATTAAACATCCTTTCTGGCCTCCTTAGAGAAATAGTAACAGTTTACTCAATCTGCCTTCTTAGGTTGTATCTTCCAATCTCTTTGTCCTACTTCTAAAATATCACTGTTACCGTAAATCTAATTTTCCTATCATAATGGTTTGAGTACATTAGATGGTTTAACAATATTGAGTTATTACAAGAGGAATTAATAATATTCCCTTATAATAATAAATTTAGTGTTCAGATATAGGTATTTAAATATGTTCATTAAGTACATATCAGTTGACCAAGTTCCAGTATATGTGACAATATAATTCCCACAGGAAAAAAAAAAAGGTAAGGCATGCGCCCTCCCTTAAAGCTGACATACCAGCATACATTCACTTAAAAAAATGTGGAGCAGATCAACTTGACAAAAGCAGCTGAAAAATAAGTAGAACTTCCAAAACAAGTTCAAATAATGAATCAAAAAAACAAAAACTATACTATGTATATATATAGTATATATAGAATGGAACAAACTTCATATCAGGCATTAGTTGCAAGGATAAAAGAGTAAAGAAGTAAAGAAAGGAATGCTGACATAACCTAAGTATCAGTAATCGCTAGAAACACCTCCAACCCCTAGGGCTGTGGTCACCCAGGTGTTATAACAGTAATTGTAGAAAGTAGCTTGCAGCCCTACATCAGGGGAGTAGATCTGAGATTTCTTCAGCCTGGGAGCTGGAAGGAGGGTCCCTGCATAGTTGGTACTGAAGCCTCTGAGGTCAACAGTGCATGGTGCTTTGATGATGTTTGGGGGCATCATCAGACAGGGCATGATGTCTGGTGATGGTACCTGAGGGGCATGGATATCTGGTGCTGACAGTGCTAGCTTCCAGTGTAGGCTGGCACTTAATTCTCTTCTTCTATTGGAGTAGTGTCAACAGGATCTTGGAACAAAAATTAAGATTTTATTTTCCTTTTTCCTGCCTTCCAGTTGTCTGCCATGTGCAGGATGTTACAAGATGCCACATGCAAGGGAGTGTGGGGAATGTAGTTTGCAGTCTCCCAGCTCTAGCTGTGTGAAGCAGACTGCAGCAGGATGGACTGGAAACCTAGAGACAAACATAAATAACCAAAGCACCATTATGCCTGAAATAGCTTGTCAAGACCTGATTTTGTTCTTCAAAAGACAGGTCATAGGATGTTTCCAGTTCTGCATCTGTCGTTTGGCCTGGCAGTGGTTAGAGTAAAACAGTTGACTGCATTTTTGAGGATACGCAAGAATGTCAAGAATCAGCTGGCATCTGCACATCATGAGACTTTATCTGCCCACTGGATGTTTTAGGCAACCAACCTTCCAACTCCCAGGGGCAGAAATGCAATCTTTATTCAGTATAAAATACAATTCACTTCAACTCAAGGTTAAAGTGGAAACCCTTTGGTTGACACGAAGGCTTTTCAAGTGTGTAGGATACTCTGAAGTTTGGCCAAATTCAAAATTTACAATGTCTGGTTCATTCAAGCCTTCCTAAGAGTCCCGCCTTGTCCACTGTATACTCGAAAACTGGATCTCCTTCAGATATCCCAGCTTCAAAATCACCTCTCATCTCCACCTCACCCTCATCTCTTAATGCCACTCTATAGAAAGCCAAGTTCTCTGAAAACCATTCATTCCAATGTATGAATAGCTACTTATTCTTCTGTAACCATTTCAAAGATAACTTGTATCTTAAACAGTGCTGGTCATCTCCAAATCAATCCTCTACTGTTAGAAGTTTAGGAAGAACAGAATGTTGGGGAGCAATAGAATCTCACTTTGGATTTTTCTGGCAAGTGAGGAGGCTCTCCTAAATTACTGAGTATGAAAGTGTATTAAAAGCCCAGAGAAAGAAAGATGGCAGCCACAGCAGCACAGTTTTTCTGTTTCTAAATCCACACATAAAAACAGACAGAACTCATAGATAGCAAGACCAAAACTCCCTGGACAGTATTTACAACAAAGGTGGATGACATATTATCCCATGCACACCAAAACACAAGCAGGTGGAGATGAGCCACTGGTAGCCAAAGAGTCACACAGTATCCCTGTTTGTGTAGGAAGATGGTACCCGGGGAGTGTGAGAAGCCCACAGTGTCTGGAAAGGGTTGGAGCAGTGGAGCCACTAAGATGCTCACAAATGACCCCAGGGGCACTCTTCCAGGACGGGGCCCCTCCAGGGCAAAGCTATCCCTGGGCATATAACCTGGGGCCTGCTGTCTTTGGGGGACCCATGGAATGCTTGCATTTCTTCTGAAGTCAGAAGGAAAAAATTAGGTCAAGGAAAATGTCTTAATATATTCATTTTAATATCAACATAATCATAAGGTATAATTTTTAACATTTTGAATGGAGGAAGGGACCCTCAAGAGCCTAGGACTCACAGATGCCATGACATAGCCTGGGGTCCCTGCAGAGTGGAAACAGCCGGGAGTGGAAGCAACCATGAGCAGGACGATGGGGACAACAGTGACAAAGTCAAGGGGAAGTCCAGAGTCGGAGAAAGAGGAAGACAGCCAGGAGATCCAGGAAAGCGAGTCACTGCACTTTTACAAAAAGCAACAGAAGAGGGAGCCCTGTGAAATTCGAAAAGCTACCCAGAATCCAGCCTCATCCTTAAAGTTCAAGAAAACTGATTTCATATAGAAAGGAACAACAGAAAAGTATTGAGGTCAAATCCAGACAATGTTATGGTGAGAAAAAGAAGAAACCAAGTAGAAGAGTAACATCCCAACAGACAATGAAAGCACACCAGAAAGATGTGTCCTCAAAAAACATCAAACCACCAGCCTGCTATTTAAACAAGCTGAGAAACATTAAGGAAAATATTAGGAAAATGGTACAATACCTGAAAGTGCAACATAAATCTGTTAGAAAATCTCAGAGGCAAAGTGACAAACCTCAGGAAAGAATAATTTAAAGAATAAATTAAAAATCACTTTATTTAAAGTAAAAAATCACTTTAGCAGTGAAGAATAAACCAGAAGGAATACCAGCACTTATAGACACAGTAGGTAATGTCTCAAGTGAAATAGAAAGCAAAAAGGAGGAATTTTTAAACATCCAAAAGAAATGAAGAAATGGGCAAAAGGGATTCGAGAGAAAATGATCAATATTGAAGGAAAGAAAAGGAAATCAAACCAGTGATGAATAGGAGTTGCTGCTGATGAAAACCCAAACAAGAGATCAGACTAAATACTCAGAACAATAACTCAAAATTCTGAGTTCCCTGAACTAAGGATTTAGAGCTACAAATTGAAAGTGTGCACTGCATTCTTGAGAATCCAGAGCAATGAGCATCAAGACTACTAAAAATTACTGGACTCTAAATATAAAGGAAAAGTTGGGGAGCATCTTAAGAAAAAAATCCATGACCTCTAAGAAAAAAGAAGTTTGATTATCATCAGACTTTTCAACAGCTGTGCTTTATGCCGAAAGAAAGTAGAGTAGCAAACATATAGAAAATGTTAGCCCAGGATTTGCTGTCTAACAAAACTGACTTTCAAGAGTAGGGGGAACAGGTAAACTGTTATCAACATTAAGAATATTGTTCCCATGAACCCTTCCTAGTAGAGACTGAGTTTATGCCTAAAAAGACATTAAGGTTAGGACTGGTAATAATAAATTAAGGACTGGTTTAATACATTAAGGACTGGTAATAATAAATAAGGACTGGTTTAATAAATTAAATGTATATTTATCTGTAAAAGTAAGAGGAAATGAGGGTTAAATGGCAGAGAGTATGTTATGTAATGGTTATCAGCTCTGACAATGGAGTTATAACTATTTAAAAAATGAGGAGAAGGGGGAGAACATTTATAAAAACCTTTTTTTGAAAGTTTTCAGTTATCATATTGGTAGTAATATTTGTACTTTTATTATGAGACTGATGTTTGTATGATATGAGATAAAAATAGATGTGTCATTATGGGACTTTCTTATTTTATCATTTTTGTTCCTTAAGAATTAAAATTCAGTGTTTTAAAAAGTAGGGGGGATAAGGTATAATAGAGATGGAACTATGGAAAGCTGGAAGAGATAGTGATGAAATAAAGAAATTAAGTAAAAGGTTTTATAATCTCAAACTTGAATTAGAATATAAACAGGAATTCATGAAATATTTTATCTTTAAATGTATGTATATATTTCTGAGCTTTGTGCATTTAAAAGGGCTAGAAACAATGACCAACCTTTTTTCTCACTAAAAGAAACAAGAATTTCTGGGAGAAATGGCTAATTCTATTTCTAGGGCAAAAAATATGCAAGAGGAATCTGGAACCTCTTATATTATAATAGAATGTGGCAAAGAAGCTATCAAAAAGTAAGGTCACATCATGTCAAAACGATTCAGTAGCCAGCAAAGAGACTCTAGCAGCCAAAGACTGGACAAATCCAACTCCATAATGATAATCATTGCAATAGGTTCAGTTCAGTTCAGTCGCTCAGTCGTGTCCGACTCTTATAGGTTAAACCCAGACAATTTAAGTTCATGAGTTCTAATGATATTGTTTTTTAAATAAGTATTGATGACCATCACAAGATAATGAATCAATTCACTATCTCCAAGAATGGAAAATAAAGAATCCACTGAGGAGCCAATTAGTAGATGAAGTAGATGTCTATTTATATAAGTATTTCACCTAATATGTAAAAAGGAAACAACAGAATTAGAACATCACTGTTTTTGCAGCCTTCATGAATGAGTAGATGTGGGCATTTTGTATCAGTGGCTGGTAAGATCACAGAAAATGAGAGAATGAGACACTGTGCTTAGTCACTCAGTCATGTCTCACTCTTTGTGACCCCGTGGACTGTGGCCCACAAGGCTTCTCTGTCTACGGGGATTCTCCAGAAATACTGGAATGGGTTGCCATACCCATATAAGTATTTCACCTAATATGTAAAAAGGAAACAATTAGAGCATCACTGTTTTCTTCATGAATGAGTAAATGTGGGCATTTTGTATCAGTGGCTGGTAAGATCACAGAAAGTGAGAGAACAAGATACTGTGTGCTTCAAATAGTCCTGCCAATGCCAAAAAGCATTATGGAAATGATGACTAAACTAGGAGGAACACTAGGTTATATAAAGACAACTTGCATGTCTGCAAAGGGATCAAACCTGGATTGGATCCAGTCTTTGGATTCAATTCCTGCTGTCACTTTGCAGGAAATTCAAAAGACAGAGGAACATATTGATCTGCACTGAGAGCAGTGCAGACGATACAGACGATCGGAAAAGCTACAGTACAGGTGAAACTACCCAAGCTCTTCAGTAAAATGTAAAGAAATGAAAGGGATCTGGGAGAAATCTACAGATTAAAAGGGACTTTAAAAACATATCATTTATTTTTTAATGGGCATAACTAAGCTACCATTTTTAGGAATGCAAGTAAAACTCAAAGAAGAGATTACTCTAAAAGTCAGGATAATAGTTAAGACCAGAGAGAGGGGGTTATGCCTGTGATGGATCAGGGAAAGCAGCTTCTGTTAGTGTTCTCTTTCCTGACCTGGGTGGCGTTTGCCTTATAATAACTTACTGAGCCACACATTTGATTTGTATGTTTTCTGTGTCTCTGGTTTACTTTACAATGAAAAGATCTGAAATCTAATAAGACCAGAGAACAGCTTTCTGTGTCCCTGTTACTTCTCTTCCTGAAACAACTTGTTTATCTCATTGTCCTCGCCTCTAAGCCTCCCTAGGCTCCATCCTCTGACTTGTTTTTTCTTTCTTCCTTGTTATAGTAGATGATCAATGAGTATTAGTCATGATTACAGACCAGGACATGGTGATTTGACAGCTTGCCCTGCCCACATACCCCTTCTGAGTGAGCAAAAACCTGGAATTCCTTATATCTAGGCCACTATGCTTTGTCATGTGGTTTTCATCTACTCCTACCCACAGGTGATAAGTGAAAGTTACTCAGTCCTGTCCAGCTCTTTGCAACCCCATGGGCTATACAGTCCATGGAAGTCTCCAGGCCAGAATACTGGAGTGGGTAGCCATTTCCCTATCCAAGGGATCTTCCCAACCAAGGGATTCAACCCAGATCTCCTGCATTGCAGGAAAATTGTTTACCAGCTCAGCCACCAGGAAAGCCCTACATAAGGGTCTATAGATTCATTCAACATATACTTGCTTCAGTTTATGCCACTTATAAGTGCTGGAATCTTGAATTTAAACTCAAGCCATTCAGTGTCAGAGCCCAAGACCCTAAACATAACAACTAGCTAGACCAATACATTTCCTCTCTGTTGGAAAATATGAATGTGAATTAAGAGAAGGATCCAGATCAAGGATGGACAGACAGCCTTCAGGCCCCATCCAGCCACACCATCTATTTTTACATGGCCCCAAAACAAAAAATATCTTTTACATTTTTAAATGGTTAGAAAAAAGTAGGATAATACTTTGTGACATGTGAAATTTATATGAAACTCACATTTCCATTTTCATTAATAAAGTTTTATTGGCACAAAGTCACACCCATCCATTTATACATTGTCTATGTTTAGACTTCCCTGGTGGCTCAGCTGGTAAAGAATGTGCCTGCAATGCGGGAAGATTCCTGGGTTGGGAAGATCCCCTGGAGAAGGGAAAGGCTACCCACTCCAGTATTCTGGCCTGGAGAATTCCATGGACTGTACAGTCCATGGGGTCACAAAGAGTCAGATACGACTGAGTGACTTTCACTTCACATGGTTGTTTTTGTGCTACAGTGGCAGAACTGAATAGTAGCGAAAGCAAACCATCGCTCAGTTGTGTCCAACTCTTCGCAACCCCGTGGACTAGCCCACCAGGCTCCTCCATCCATGGGATTCTCCAGCAAGAGTACTGGAGTGGGTTGCCATTGCCTTCTCCAAGGCAGCAGAGATTATCTATATAGCCTACAATAGTAGCAGCAGCAACTACATTGCCTACAAAGCCTAAAATATATACTATCCGGCCATTTAGAGAAAAAGTTGAGTGACTTCTGAGCTAGAGAAGAAATGAGTGAAGTTAAAGAGAGAAAGAAGAGAACAGCAGTAGTCCAAAGCCCCAAGGCAGTGGAATCCATGAGCAAACAGAAGCTGTGAGTTGAAGAGAGCAGAGGCAGGCTGCCTGGGGGTTGTAGAAGCAGGAGACAAAGCAAGAGTGACTGAGATACCGTGATTTTAGAGAAACACACGGCACTTCCAATGCTTGTCCCGTGAGACGTGTTCTACGCTTGTTCGACAGTGGTTCACTGTCTCAGTTAGTGTTCTGCCTTATTTCTTTATGTTTCCATGTCATAAACACCCAGTCACCTGGGTATAAGTGGAGCACAGCTCTGTTTCTGCTAACCTGAAAAGGTATAACACACAGCTTGACTTTAATTCTCTTCTCTGACCCCAGGTTCCCCTCAATCTTCCGCCATGACCAGCAATAGCAACAAATGACTTGAGCTCATGATTGCAGAGCTTAATGAAATGCTTACAAATTCTTTAAAATGTAAAATCATAAGTCATCTTTTCTATTCCAATGCTTTTACTGGAGAGGAGACGTTATCACCTCAGTTTAAATGATCTAAACATCCATTTCTTCTTGTATCTCCCCACTCAAGTCCCTACTCAGGGGATCTTCCTGACCCAGGGATCAAACCCAAGTCTCCTGTGGCTCCTGTATTCCAGGTGGATTTTCTACCACTTCAACACCAGGGAAGCCCCTCCTGAGCAACAGTGATTAGTAGGCAAAGCTTGATAGTTTGAGTATTTGGGATTCCTTTCAACACCATAGCCAAGACTCAAAATGCTCTTTTTAGGAATTTAATCTCATTTTATCAAGTGATACAAAACAGCTCTGTCCCAGGAAACCCTCAAATTGTGCTACAATTATTTCAGAATCATGTGTATATGGTGAATCAATTCTGGGATCATTCCTTGCTGTGTCTTGTCTGAAATCTTAAGACCAAATAGGAAGAGAGTTAAGGAGCACAGCCTTGGGTAAGAGACCATATAGGTTGGCCCTGCCTCTGCCTCTTAGAATCTGTTGACCTTGGTCAGTTTCTTAGCCCTTTTAAACTGCAAGTCTTCTTATCTGCAAACTAGGATCAGATTTGTGCTTATCTCCTAGGGATAGTGGAGGATTAAATGAGATAAAGTACATCAAGTACTTAGAAGAGCCTCTGGCACTCAGTAAATGCTCAATAAATGTTCCTTCACCTCTCAACTGCATTATCTTCTGAACCAGAAAACCCTATTAGCAGAGGTGATTTAAGAAAACAGTATTAAAGTGAATTAGCTTTATGAGAAATTGTGACCATTTTTGTTCTTTCAGTTAAAAATAGAGAATTTCCAAAATAAATCTTCTTTTTACTAGTCTAAAAGTTGACCCCCTTCAAAAAATATTTCACCATAGATGAGAGGCTTACACAGTATTATACTAAACTGATATTTATTAAATTTCTATATATATTAATCTGAACAGTTTATAAAAAGTAGACTCATCATCTAAAAAGTCTCTGGACATATACCTAGTGACTTCATTCTAGAGAATTAAAAAGTTAACCCAACTAAGACACACTTCTAATAATGCCCAAGGCATTGGATAAATATTTTAAATATGAAAATCTGTTAAGAATAAAGGCAGAAACCAGTTTTCATTCATTTCACCTATAAGATTTTAATAATTAAGTGCAAAAAAGACCCATTTTACATTTTCTGACAGCATTAGTTTGAATTCAATCAACTTACCCAATAATGAAATTTCTTAACTCAAATTTTTAAATTACAATGAAAGATAAAGTAGAATGGAATGCCAGCGAATGTACAACACATGGCTCGCTCACATCTTCACTGTTAGATGAATCCCAGCTCACAAAGAGCTGCCATCCAGAGCTCCCTGTCACTTGTCATGCTCCCTTTTTTCCACTGACAGCAAAACCAAAGAAAAGGAATTCTCTTCAGTCAACTTCGGAAAAACCCCCTGTTTTGAAACCAAAGCCTGACTGTTATGGCTCTTTTTAAACCAGTATAGATGTACCATTCTCATGTGAATACAGGGTGACAAATAATACTTGGTCTCCAGATGACCCCTTCCAAGTTTTCTGTAATGGCACTCATAAAATTAAGATGAACCCTGTCTTTCACAGATTGACACAGATATGCAAATGACCTTTATGGTATCAGGTGTCCTTTTTGTTTTGTTTGCAGATGCTACACTCTGCATTCTTCTGGAGTCAGATCCAGGTTTTTGAATGTCAATCACAGCTCTCTCAGTCAATGCAGGTACAATAAAAGGATGAGAAAATATCACCATCTCCCTTTGGCACCAGCCCGGGCTGGCACCAATGAAGTGCCGGCAAATACTTAACAACCAGTGGGGCTGGGACCTCGTTTGAATAATGAGCCCATTTCTGTGGTGTAAATTGACCCAGTACTGAGCACCTTGACACTTGGCAATGAGTGCTATGTAAAAGTTTGCTAATATTAGTATTGTAAGTATTAGCATTAGCTGCACAAAACTGCCAGAGTTGGCCTACCATATGTGGAAATAAAACCAGGACCATAACCCAGCTCAAGTGACACCAAGGATGAGATAATACCCCGAGATGAAAGCTGAGAGTAGGGAAAAGCTAGAACGGAGGTCCCTGCTGTGATATAGTCTCAGTATGGTGAGATTTGCTCACATTGAGCGGCGACTTGGACCGTCCTTCTTAGCTCACTTCCAGTTCTTGCCCCACTCCATCTAGTCTGCAGTTGTCTGAAATACATGCTACATCCGGTTGTCTGTATCTATCCCTGTTGAAGCCTCACTGTCCCTTTGCAAACACGCAGCTTATATTCCAATGAAGGCTAAAACCCACCCATGGAGTCAGCAATCTCACAGCCTTGTAAAGGAGGGCAGGCACCAAAAAATTTTTCCTTTATTTTTTTCATTAATGACACTTTCTGAGTAAGTTGATGAAAATCTGATCGGAAGCTGCTTGATTTGCTGAGTACTCAGGCTTTGATTTTCTTTCTTAGGATGCTTAACTTCAAGAGACAGGTTCAGTTAGAGCCACTGGATATCTAAAGGACTTATTTCCAAATAGTTTCACAGTCCTTAGAATATTTAAATCATTACTTTACCCATTTTTTAGATAGGTAAGTGCAATACAATAAAATGCTTAGCATTTTCAAGGAGCATAAATCAAGGTTCTTAAAATCACTCTAAGTTTGTTTTGACATTCTCTGTACTTTGTCACAATCAGAGAAGCGCCACATATATGGTATTAATAAAACAAATGACATACCTTATACGCCCTGATTTAACCCCTACAATAGCTTGAATCTCCATTCAGACCTGCTGGTGCACACTTCAGTTTGTAGCATCAGCAAATGTCCAGCCTGCGCGGGTAACGCTACCATTCCCCAAGCCCTCAGTGATGCGCATCTTTGCCCTTACCCAGGGCTTCCCTCATAGCTCAGCTGGTAAAGAATCCGCCTGCAGTGCAGGAGACTCCAGTTTGATTCCTGGGTCAGGAAGATCTGCTGGAGAAGTAATAGGTTACCCACTCCAATATTCTTGAACTTACCTTGTAACTCAGCTGGTAAAGAACCTGCCTGCAATGCAGGAGACCTGGGTTTGATCCCTGGGTTGGGAAGATCCCCTGGAGAAAGGACCAGCTACCCACTCCAGTACTCTGGCCTGGAGAATTTCATGGACTGTATAGCCCATGAGGTCTCAAAGAGTCGGACACGACTTTCACTTTCACAGGCTCATAAGAAGTCACAGAAAATCTCTCTTATCTGCTGTTAAAATATCTAAGGCTGTGGCAATCCACATTTAGATTTTTAAAACATCTGCATTATGAAGTCTTGATGGTAAGGCTCTAATAAGGGAACTTCAGATATATGAGATTTTTTCCCTTTGTTTCCTAGAAGCTCTCAGGCCAAGGCAACTGAAACAGAATCACCATTTCCTGTCTATAAAGATAGAATAGGGAAACATGAGATATCTTTTTGTAATTAATCCAAACAAGTTGATTCACAAGATAATGCAATGCACTCATTCTACAAAAATGTGTTAAGCATTTACATGACTATAGTAGGCATTTTGCTCAGTCTGGGGAGTATGAAATGAACAGGACACATTCCCTCATTTCTAAGCACTCGGATGCTAATATGGGGTAGAGTGGTGGGATCATGGCTGCAAATAATTCCAAAGGTATTGGACAATTGCTATATAAGTGAGTTAAAGAGAAAACCAGGGAAGCACACAGGGTGGAAATTATAACTCAGAAGATTATCTCTGAGGTCTTACTGTTTATGTTCTCCTTATTAAGCAACTTGGGACTTCCATTATTAATTATTTAAACTAAGGCATATTCTTACTTTGTTTTTATAGTGGCATGATAAAATAGAAAATTTATCATCAAAAAAAGCCTATTAATAGTGCTGTTTAACTCGACTTCTTATGCCTGAAGTATCTTACTGTCTACTGTGCTCAGTTGCTCTGTCATGTCCAACTCTTTGCAGCCTCACGGACTGTAGACCACAGGACTCCTCTGTCCATAGAATTTTCCAGGCAAGAATACTGATTGGTTGCCACTTCCTACTCCAGGGGATCTTCCCAACCCAAGGGTCGAACTTCTGTCTCCTGCATCTTCTGCATTGGCAGGCAGATTCTTCACCACTAGCGCCACCTGGGAAGCCCCTTATTGTCTACTAAGATTTCTAAATCATTAGCATGCCAATTATATTTATTTTAGAATCTGAAGTTAATTTACATAGCCAACATATTAGGCCCCAATTCTACAACCTGCCCATTTAGGAAAGAGAATTTTGTATGATTACACCAATGTTTTGATAAAAAGTACCTCATATCAGGTTCATGCAAATATTGTGATTATGCTATATTCTATATAGAATCAGTGAGAGTTGGATAATACAGACAAATAGTTTCAGATACTGATTCATTCTCACCATGACAGGAAGAAAAATATTACACTTAACTTTACACAGAGAACAACCAAAGTGATTAAAATGTTTGAAAAACGAACTTATAAGAAAATCAATGCATTTCAGCATAAAGACAAGGTGAGCAAGACACACCATTGCTTCCCAGGTATGTCTACAGCAGTGCCATCCAGAACAACTCCTATCTACACATCTCAGCTATCCTGGTTTTGTGACTGAAGCTAGGATGCCATACGGATACCTGGTTTTCATTTTCTTTGTCCTCTGGGCCTGGTTACAGAAAGTATCTTATGAAATGTGTTGCTGATTGATAAAAGAAAGTGAACTAAAATTAACTCTCTCCCCTATAATAATATAGGTGGATGAAGCATCCTTACAACAGCATCTTCCAGAACAGAGGTTGGCAAACTAGGGTTTGTGTGCTAAATGCAGCCTGCTGCCTGTTTTTTGTACAGTCCATGAGATAAGAATGGATTCTACATTTTTAAATGGTGGAGGAAAAAGATATTTCCTGACCTGTAAAAATTATAGGAAATTCAAATTTTGGTGTCCGTGAATAAAATTTTGTTGGAACACAGCTATGTTCACTCATTTATATCTGATCTGTAACAGCTTTCATGCCCCTATGGCAGAGCTGAATAGTTGCTATAGAGATCCCATGGCCTGCAAAGCCAAAAATATTTACTATCTGGTGCTTTAGAGAAAACATTTGCCGATCCCTGTTGAAGAATATAGGTATTTGGGCTGCTCTTTTAAGGATCTTGAAAGCCTAATCCAGAATTAGGGAACAGGGTTTTCAATTTTGGCAGCGGGGTTGATAGTCATAAGAAAAATCTTCCCATATGTGATGGCACTATGACACCTGATGTGTTTTCAAACTAAAATACTGAAATTCTCTAAAGACGTAAAAATATTGAATAGACACTCAGCAATTCGGCATAATTTAGATTTAGGCTTGCTTGAAGAGATGGGGCTGAATCTGAGGACCAGATAGATCATCCGGAAGAGAGCAACTCTAACGCCATTATACCTTATTTAGAGTAACTTTTAGACTGTGATTTTGTGAAAACGTATTATCCAATTTCAGGGCCCTTGAACCAGCTAAGAAGCAAAAGTGATATTGTTAGCATTTTGAAAGCTTCCACATCATTTTTTTGTGGGTATTCTCAATGTCTTTGCAATCTAAACCAAAAGATGTCAACTCATAATGGAACACAAATGGTTATGTATAATTTTCCTCATAGTTTCATATGAAAATGATTTAGACTTTTATTAAGATGTTTGGGATAAAAGGACTCAATCTTTATTTACAAGTTTTCTTTTTGTAATTAGCATTCTTTCAGAGCCAGTTTAGTCTGTCAGGTAAATCAGCATTTAGGGACTTTTATTGCTCAGACGCTAATGCCAGCTTCTCTGTAGTATTCACTCCCAGAAGCAATAAACCATAATGGTCTCACTCACCAAGGCCTTTTAATTCATGGATCATAGACGTGATAAATCATAAGAACTCCTCTGGTGCCCTCTTGTCTAGAATGGCCTGATTCTTGCAAGTCAAATGCAGAACACCTTTTCAGAGGGCATCTACTCAATTGAATAAGAATATTCACATTCAAGAAGAGAGATCAAGTGTTTATGTGTAATAGAAGGATAATACACTTTGAAGTGAATGTTGACCTCTAGTTTGCTATGCTTCTGTGGATGACAAAGGAGCTTTTTCCTAACATACCTTTGAGAATCCACTATTCATCTCCTAAAGGCAGTTTCCACATTACAAGGAGGCAACTGCAGATTAATTTTCTTCCTTTGATAGAAGATGTTTTGTTGTTGTTGTTTTCCCACCATTTCTTGACATATAATTGACATATAAAATTGTACAGTTTTATGGTGTATAGTGTGACAACTTGTATGTATAATTTATCACAGTAAGGTTAGTTAACACCTCACTTTATCCATCACCTCACATAATTATCTTGTGTGTGTGTGTGTGTGTGTGTGTGTGGTGAGAACTTTTAAGATCTCTTAGCAATTTTCCAGTATATAATACAGTATTGTAACCTATCATCACTACATTGTACATTGCATTTTGGACACTTAGTCACCTTGTAACTAGAAGAGTGTATGCTTAGATCACAGTCACCCATTTCCCCTTCCCTCCTGGCAACCACCAGTCTACTCTCTATTTCTATGAGTTAAGTGTTTTTAAGAGTCTACATATGAGTGATATCATACATCAGCATGATGTATTTGTATTTCTCTGTTTGACTTCTTTCACTTAGCCTAATGCCCAGGCTTTCACAAATGGCAAGATTTTCTTCTTTTTAATGGCTGCATAATATTCCATTGTGTATTTTTGTCATATTTTCCTTACAATTCATTCATTGAAGGACACAGGGTGTTTCCATATCTTGACCATTATAAAAAATGCTGTAATGAACACAGGGGTGCATATACATTTGGGGTTTAATGTTTTTATTTCCTTATCCAGAAATAGAATTGCTGGATTATATAGAAGTTCAGATCCGGATGCTTTTTATTTATTTTTCTTGGCTAACTTCTCTGGCTACAAATTCTGACTATATGGAATAGGAGTGATGAGAGTGGACACCCTTGTTTTGTTCCTCAGAAAAAAGCTTTTCAACTTTTCTTCATTGAATATGTTAGTTGTGGGCTTATCATAGCTGGTCTTTATTATGTTGAGGTATGATCCTATAGCCAATTTGAGAGTTTTTATAATAAAAGGATGTTGAATTTTGTCCAATTCTTTTTCTGCATGCATCTATTGAGATAGTCATATAATTTTAATAACTCATTCCATTAGTGTTTCACATTTATGTATCACATTTATTGACTTGTATATGTTGAACCATCCTTGCATCCCAGGTGGATGATCATGGCATACAGACCTTTTAATGTGCTGTTGAATTATGTTTGCTAGTATTTTATTGAGAATTTTTACATTTATATTTATCAGGAATATTGGCCTATAGTTTTGTTTTCTTGTACTGTCTTTATCTGGTGTTGATATCAGGATAATGCAGGCCTTATAAAATGAGTCTGGAAATGTTCCCAGTGGAAAATATCTTGGGGAAAATATCATGGCATAACTTAGGACAGGGCAGAATATCCAAGTTCTCTTTGTTATGACAAACAGCCCCAGGAAGGCTGGAGTCATAGAGGAAGGACCGGTTGAAAAAACTACTGTCAATAGAATTAACATTTAATTCAGCTTATCTTCCAGAGCACATAGACCCCAGGCTGGGCCACAAGTAACACACATTGTCTCGATGCTCAGAGTTCTGTCTATAAATTTAGAAAAATCCTAGCTATCATATACAATGCCATACTTCTTTTTCCTTCTCCTAGTCTTACACTAATAAAACTGCTGTGTTTTTTGCCTTCCTTCCAAATAACTGACCATCATTAACATGACTGTCAATTGAACTCATCCCAGAAAAGCTGGCTTAGCCTCTTCTGGAACAGCTTCTTGGAGCCATATTCATCACCTGATCCCTCTTCCCTCCTTCATCACCATGTGGCGATCACAGATTTTTGTACACAACATGCATCTGACAAGGTTCTTCAGATGAATTAAAAAAAAAAAAGCCACATCAGTAATAGTGTTTTAAAATGTTCTGACCCTTTGTAGCATCAAAGTTAATGTTAGTTTTTAGGATTTCATTGGGTCTTCAAAAAGAAAGTAATCAATGACTATTGACATCCTGCAGCACAATAGGTGTTAGATTACAGTGTACTGTTGTGTGTCTGAAAGGATTTAATTTTACTCTTTTTGAAGGGGGGAAAAATCAGCCTTCAAGTTCTGGTTCCCACTTTTTTCAGTGTTCAATAAATATCAAATATAAACTGTACATGAATTTGAACACATTTGTTTACATGATCTTTTCATTTTTGCATTTATGCTAATCAGCATCCCAGAATCTGCACTCAATGAGTTCTTTAGAATTAGCTGGTAAGACCTTGGAGTTTCAGTTCAATATTGATTTCTTGTTGAATAAATGCTATTCACACTTAGTAAAAAGGTCAATATTATTGCTAGTTAAGGAATGCCTAGGAAGCCTGTTCTGATGCTGAGAATCTGTATCCAATCTGACATAACATGTTTGCAAGACTTTGTTAATTCTGTATTTAACAGTGTTGTGAAATAAAGCCTTGCTTGTCTTCCTCATCTGCAGAGGAAATGTGTAAGATAAAATGTGTAAAGATATTCAGATTTTAAAATCTAACTGCTCTTACGAAGTTTAAGACATATGTATGCTTATCTTAAAAAAGTCATAAAAATGATTAAATGATGTACAAAATAGTTGGTGCAGTTTAATAAAGGACAATCCACTTTTATGTAAGTGACCCACACTTGCAGAGACAATATTTGAAAAATCATCCAGTTTGCTTTCGTTGATAAGTCATTAGAGATTTTATCTGTTATCTTAGTTTTAGCAGAGGATTTAAGATCATCCTGTGCTTTGCTTTTTTTTTCTCTCTCCTGAGTTATTTTTCTTAAGGTCATTCCACAATGGAAATGAGCCTACAAAGAAGGGTAAAGGAAGCATTGCTTTCTTATAAAGAACTCAGAGAGTAGAGATTGAAAGCTGTGTTTTGGGACTAGGGATAGATTTCATATGTTCATTCTGTCCTTACTCTCTATTACCAGAGATAATTGAGAGTTGACTGGACTTAAATGAATAATGAATATACACCCAGTGCATCTTTTAATATATCTAAGAAAATGTTAGATTACTTTTAAGGAACTAACATCTGTTTGTATCTGCATTTTCTTAAATATAAGCCCACCATCGTTAGCAAAGTTAGTCTGAAACAAATCAGACACCAAAGAAGTATTACAAATAAAATCAAGTGTGTGTGTGTGTGTGTGTGTGTGTGTGTTTAAGGGAAAGAAAGGAGGGCAGGAGGGATAGAATGAATGGAAACATCAGGAAGTGATTCACTCTTGTTACTTTTAACCATGTTGATGAAGTATTACCTGAATGAACTGTTTCCAGATTTCTTAACCAGAATATGTTGAGGATATACACATAATTTACCCTTCTCCTAATGATGCAGGTCCATCACTATAACTATTGCACGGTGACTTTCTTAGACCATCAGTTCAGTTCAGCTAGTTCATTGCAGTCACTCAGTCGTGTCCAACTCTGCAACCCCGTGGACTGCAGAACACCAGGCTTCTCTGTCCATCACCACTCCCGGAGCTGACTCCAACCATGTCCGTTGTGTCGCTGACGCTTTTCAACCATTTCATCCTCTGTCGTCACCTTCTCTTTCCACCCTTAACCTTTCCCAGCATTAGATGAAATGAGTCAGTTCTTTGCATCAGGCAGCCAAACTATTGGAACTTCAGCTTCAGCATCAGTCCTTCCAATGAATATTCAGGACTGATTTCCTTTAGGATGGACTGGTTGGATCTCCTCGCAGTCCAAGGGACTCTCAAGAGTTCAACACCACAGTTCAAAAGCATCAGTTCTTCAGTGCTCATCCTTCATGATCCAACTCTCACATCCATACATGACTACTGGTGAAACCATAGCTTTGACTAACTGGACTTTGTTGGCAAAGTAATATCTCTGCTTTTTAATATGCTGTCTAGTTTGGTCATAGCTTTTCTTCCAAGGAGCAAGCATCTTTTAATTTCATGGCTGCAGTCACCATCTGCAGTGATTTTGGAGCCTCCCCCCACAAAAAAAGTCTGTCACTGTTTCCATTGTTTCCCTATCTATTTGCCATGAAGTGATGGGATCATCTTAGTTTTCTGAATGTTGAATTTTAAACCAACTTTTTCATTTTCACTCTCCTCTTTCACTTTCATCAGGAGGCTCTTTAGTTCTTCTTCATCTTCTTCACATCTGAGGTTATTGATATTTCTCCTGGCAATATTGATTCCAGCTTGTGCTTCATCCAGTTTGGCATTTCACATGATGTACTCTGCATATAAGTTAAATAAGCAGGGTGACAATATACAGCCTTGACATACTCCTTTCCCAATTTGGAACCAGTCTGTTGTTCCACATCCAATTCTAACTGTTGCTTCTTGACCTTCAAACAGATTTCTCAGGAGGCAGATAAGGTGGTCCGGTAATCCCATTTCTTGAAGAATTTTCCAGTTTGTGGTGATCCACACAGTTAAAGGCTTTGGCTTAGTCAATAAAGCAGAAGTAGATATTTTTCTGGAATTCTTTTGCTTTTTTGGCGATCCAATGGATGTTGGCAATTTTATCTCTGGTTCCTCTGCCTTTTCTAAATCCAGCTTTAACATCTGGAAGTTCACAGTTCATGTATTGTTGAAGCCTGGCTTGGAGAATTTTGAGCATTACTTTGCTAGGGTGTGAGATGAGTGCAATTGTGCAGTAGTTTGAATATTCTTTGGCATTGCCTTTCTTTGGGATTGGAATGAAAACTGACCTTTTCCAGTCCTGTGCTGAGTTTTCCAAATTTGCTGGCATATTGAGTGCAGCACTTTCACAGCATCATTTTTTAGGATTTGAAACAGCTCAACTGGAATTCTATCACATCTACTAGCTTTGTCCATGGTGATGCTTCCTAAGGCCCACTTGACTTCACATTCCAGGATATCTGGCTCTAGGTGAGTGGTCACACCCTACTTCCCCTTTATATCAACTGAAGCCAGACAACCTGGCTTTTTGGAGTACCTCTCTCTACTTTTAATATTTTTTTCAGTCAGCATTTTGCTTTTCATGCCTACAGATAGACTCTGATATTCTGTGTCTAAACCACTACACATTTCAAAGCCATATAGTCAAGTTTGTTAGAATTATATACAAAGTAAAATTTGCTGAGAAAGAGCTTAGACATCCCTACAAGTCAAATGGGTAGACTTTAGCCTGAGGACTTTTGATTAGTTATTTACAGCTGTCAAAACAATTCCTCTTTTTTTCTTTTTTCTCTTTGCATTCTTTTCTTGATCATAGTCAAAAATGGCCATACCACTGAATTCCATATAAGAAGGTGTAAATTAAGGATGGAATTGAGAAATCTCACTGAAGATTGCTTGCATAATATGTGCATATATAAAACAATTTCCCTTGAAAAAGGTATTTCTATATATACATGTATAGTGTATAACTGTTGTATAAAAACATTTTCCAGTAAGTAAAATTAATAACGGTGAGAATGAGAATAAATGAGAGTTCCTGTTGCGTCACCTCGTCACCTGCATTTGGTATCGTCAGCATCTTGGATTTTGACCATTCAAATGAGTGTACAGTCACATCTGGTTTTAGTTTACCTTCCTTAACGATATGATTTGGAACATCCCTTCATATATTTGCTTTCCACCTGTGTATTTTCTTTGATGAGATGTCTGTTCAGGTTTTTGCCCATTTTTTAATCTGGTGCTTAATTTCCACATTATTGAGTTTTAAGTTTTCCTTGCATATTTGAAATAATAGGTGTTTTTGTTTTTAGACTTATGTTTTTCAAATGTTTTCTTCAAGTCTATGGCTGCACTTCTCATTTTCTTGACATCGTCTTTCACAAAGTGAAAGTTTTTCATTTCATTTACTCCCTTCATAGATCATGGTTTTGTTGTATCTAAAAAGTCACCACTACATCCTAGAATATTAGCTTTATTGTGATGTTACCTTTTAGGACTTTTGTAGTTCTATGTTTTGCATTTAGATCTATGGTCAGTTTTGAGAACATGATTTTTGGGAAAAGTATAAGGACTGTATCTATATTCACATTTTTGCAGATGGATGTTCAGTTGTTCCAGCACCAGTTTGTGAAATGACTGTCTTTGATTTCTTGTATTGCCTTTGCTCCTTTGTTGAGGATCAGTTAACTACATTTACATGGACCTATTTCTGAACTCTCTGTTCTGTCCCTTTGAGTAATTTCTCTGTTCTTTTTCTAAAGCCACACTGTGTTGATGGCTGTAGCTTTATGGTAAGTTTTGAAGTTGGGTGGTGTTTGTCCTCCAGCTTTGTTCTTCTCCTCAATATCATGTTGGGTACTTGGGGCCTTTTGCTTCTCCACATAAACTCTAGAAACAGTTCATCAATATCCACAAATAACTTGTTGGGATTTTGATTGAGATTGTTCTGAATCTATAGATCACGTTGAGAACTGACATCTTGACATTGAATCTTCCTGTGTATCAGCATGGATTGTCTCTCCATTTATTCATTTAGTGTTTATTTATAGTCTTTCACCAGTTTAGAACTTCCCCTCCTATACACACAGATTTTGTTAATATTTATGTAGACTTACACCTAATTTTGAAAAGAATATATAGAATAGAGTATACGATAGAGCAGGGTAAAGGAGATCAGAGGTTACAGTGGATGGGGAAAGAGTCATTTTGGGTTTTATTTATTTGGCTGTACCAGATCTTTAGTTGCAGCATGTGGGATCTAGTTCCCTGACAAGGGATGGAACCCTAGCCAACCCTGCCCCTGCATTGGGAGCACAGAGTCTCAGCCACTGGACCACCAGGGAAGTCCCTCATTTGCAATTTTAAATAAGTCTATCAAATGAAACCTCACTGAGAAAAAGAAATTTGAATGAAGACTTAAAGTAAATTTATCTGGTGTATTTAAGGAACAGCAAGAAGTCTGCAGAGTGGAATGAAAAGGGAGGATTCCAGAAGTTGAGGTCAAACACATAACAGAGGTTCAGATCCTGCAGGACCTCAGAAATCATTATAGGGACCATGGCTCTTGTGCTGAGTGACAGGTAGAACTATTGAAAGATTTCCAGCAAAGGCATGATATTATCTAACTTGTATTTTGAAAGGTTCAGTTTGGCTTCTGGGTTGGGAATACACAGTTAAGGGTGGATGAGTGCAGATCTGATGGCTCAGCAGTGAAGAATCTGCCTGCAATACAGGAGACCCAGGCTCCATCCCTGGGTCAGGAAGATCCCCTGGAGGAGGGCATGGCTACCCACTCCAGTATTCTTGTCTGGAGAATCCCATGGACAGAGGAGCCTGGCAGGCTACAGTTCATGGGGTCGCAAAGGGACAGCTGAAGCGACTGAGCTCACATAGAGAGTGCAGATGAAGAGCATAGCTGGGAGGCTATTGCAATAATACAGCAAAAGATGGTTGTAGCTCAACACAAGAGCAATTAAAGTGGAGGAAATGTCAGAATCTGGATGTATCTTTAAGCTAGAGCTAAAGAAGAGTATCTTCTGATAGATCAGAAGACAGGCATGAGAGAAAGAGAGGGGTCAAATATGACCACCATGGATTTTGGCTAGAGGAACTGAAAGCATTGGCACCACCATTGACTGAGATGGAAAAGATGGCAGAAGGAATTTAGAATTCAGAAGCGCTGGGTCACACATATTTATTTAAAATTGTCTCTTTAGACAGTCATGTAGAAATGTCAAATAGATTATTTCCTATATGAATCTGAATTTAAGGAGTGAGAAAAATAGATCTGAGGTGGAAATATAAATATGGAAAATGCCAGCACATAAATAGTACTGAAGTTTTGAGACTGGAGAGTTCACCAAAGGATGAATCCAGAAAGAGAAAGAGGGAAAAGGACTGGGCCCTTGGGTCCTCCATAATCAAAAGGTTGGGGATAAGAATCCGTGAAGGACCAGAAAAGGAGTGGTGAGTAAAGTAGGAGGAAAATCAGAATACAGTGTCCTGAAAGCCAAGTGAAGGAAAGGGTATCAGGGAGGAGGACGTGATCACTGTGTCAAATGATGCTGCTGGAAACAAGTGAAATGAAGACTGAGATGGACCTTGGGATTTAGCAACATGGAGAGATCTTGGGCTGCCTTGACAAGAGTGGTTTCTGTGGATGAAAGCTTGATTAGATTTAAGGAAGATGGGAGTAGAGCATTTGAATACATCAAGTATAGATGATCCTTTAAGGATTTTTTTCTGCAGGGAAGGTAAAAATAATTAATTAAATTAAAAGAGGCAGCAGATGGCAGAAAAGATAAAGCTTTCTCTTTCTCGCTCTCTCTCTTTTTTTTTAAGATGAAAGAAATAGCTTTGTGTTTGGGATAATGGCCAAAAAGAATAACCAGTGTGATAATATAGATGAGAGAGTAAAATTATTGATTGCAAATGTGATAACATATTTTAGAGGGATTTGAAAGGCCACGTATAAAATACATATGTAAATTAACAAGTAACAAAGTAATATCTAGTCTGTAAATTCACCCTTTTGCATGCCATTCAAAATTCTGACCCACTGTACAATGATACAGGCTAGTCTTGTATCATTGTGTCATAGTCTTGATGTCTTATCTGATTAAAGTAACTAGTACTAGCCTATGTATTAGGTTTAACATCCTATCTAAACTCAATTATATACCAAAGATTTGCAATAAAATGCATCTCTAACTGGAGGTATGTTGGATGACTTTTTTTTCTTTTTTTTTTAACCACTTGTTAAGTTCAGTTGAGTTGCTCAGTCATGTTCAACTCTTTGCGACCCCATGAACCACAGCACGCCAGGCTTCCCTGTCCATCACCAACTCTGGGAGTCCACCCAAACCCATGTCCATTGAGTCAGTGATGCCATCCAACCATCTCATCCTTTGTCGTCCCCTTCTCCTCCTGCCCTCAATCTTTCCCAGCATCAGGGTCTTTCCAATGAGTCAGCTCTTCGCATGAGGTGGCCAAAGTATTGGAGTTTCAGCTTCAACATCAGTCCTTCCAATGAACACCCAGGACTGATCTCCTTCAGAATGGACTGGTTGGATCTCCTTGCAGTCCAAGGGACTCTCAAGAGTCTTCTCCAACACCACAGTTCAAAAGCATCAATTCTTCGGTTCTCAGCTTTCTTTATAATCCAACTCTCATATCCATACATGACCACTGGAAAAACCATAGGCTTGACTAGACGGACCTTTGTTGGCAAAGTAATATCTCTGCTTTTCAATATGCTATCTAGGTGGGTCATAACTTTCCTTCCAAGGAGTAAGCGTCTTTTAATTTCATGGCTGCAATCACCATCTGCAGTGATTTTGGAGCCTAGAAAAATAAAGTCTGACACTGTTTCCCCATCTGTTTCCCATCAAGTGATGGGACCGGATGCCATGATCTTAGTTTTCTGAATGTTGAGCATTAAGCCAACTTTTTCACTCTCTTATTTCACTTTCATCAAGAGGCTTTTTAGTTCCTCTTCACTTTCTGTCATAAGGGTGGTGTCATCTGCATATCTGAGGTTATTGATATTTCTCCCGGCAATCTTGATTCCAGCTTGTGCTTCCTCCAGCCTAGCGTTTCTCATGATGTACTCTGCATATAAGTTAAACAAGTAGGGTTATTACTAAACCCTGGACGGAGGATCGTGACATTGTACAGGAGACAGGAATCAAGACTATCCCCAAGAAAAAGAAATGCAAAAAAGCACAATGGCTTTCTGAGGAGGCCTTACAAATAGCTGTGAAAAGAAGGGAAGTGAAAAGCAAAGGGGAAAAGGAGAGATATACCCATTTGAATGCAGAGTTCCAAAGAATAGCAAGGGAAGATAAGAAAGCCTTCCTCATGTATCAATGCAAAGAAATAGAGGAAAACAATAGAATGGGAAAGACTAGAGATCTCTTCAAGAAAATTAGAGATACTAAGGGAACATTTTATGTAAAGATGGGCTCAATAAAGGACAGAAATGGTAGGGACCTAACAGAAGCAGAAGATATTAAGAAGAGGTGGCAAGAATACATAGTAGAACTGTGTATTCTTCATGACCGAGATAACCATGATGGTGTGATCACTCACCTAGATCTTCAAGATCTTCAAAATCACTCACCTAGATCAAGATCTTCATGACCCAGATAATCATGATGGTGTGATCACTCACCTAGAGCCAGGCATCCTGGAATGTGAAGTCAAGTGGGCCTTAGGAAGCATCACTACAAACAAAGCTAGTGGAGGTGATGGAATTCCAGTTGAGCTGTTTCAAATCCTGAAAGATGATGCTGTGAAAGTGCTGCACTCAATATGCCAGCAAATTTGGAAAACTCAGCAGTGGCCACAGGACTGGACAAGGTCAGTTTTCATTCCAATCCCAAAGAAAGGCAATGCCAAAGAATGCTCAAACTACCACACAATTGTGCTCATCTCACACACTAGTAAAGTAATGCTCAAAATTCTCCAAGCCAGGCTTCAGCAATACGTGAACCATGAACATCCAGATGTTCAAGCTGGTTTTAGAAAAGGCAGAGGAACCAGAGATCAAATTGCCAACATCCGCTGGATCATGGAAAAAGCAAGAGAGTTCCAGAAAAACATCTATTTCTGCTTTATTGACTATGCCAAAGCCTTTAACTGTGTGGATCATAATAAACTGTGGAAAATTCTTCAAGAGATGGGAATACCAGACCACCCAACCTGCCTCCTAAGAAATCTGTATGCAGGTCAGAAAGCAACAGTTAGAACTGGCCAT
Organism: Bos grunniens; assembly: GCF_055505025.1. Taxonomy (NCBI): domain Eukaryota; kingdom Metazoa; phylum Chordata; class Mammalia; order Artiodactyla; family Bovidae; genus Bos; species Bos grunniens. Next base: position 14,827,698 of record NC_141191.1, read on the forward strand.
GGAACAACAGACTGGTTCCAAATAGGAAAAGGAGTACATCAAGGCTATAGATTGCCACCCTACTTATTTAACTACTTGAGACCTTACTTATTACATATTTTCTTTTTCAGAGAATAAAATAAGTTGAATTAGTATTATTATCCAAAAAAAAAAAAAAAAAATGCCCCAAACAGAATCCTAGATCCAAGAAATGGACAAAAGTCTTTATAAAGTAGAAACACGGTTCACACCTCTTCCCCACCGCCTCAGTTAAACCCATACTCACCGTAAGTGACAAAGAACAGGTTCTCTCCAGAGGACAGCACCACAAAAGCAGGGTCTGTTTGTAACACTGGTGAGTCAGATTGTAATGGAAACTGAGTGGTCTACAGTGAAGAATGTGCTAGCTGGGAGCAGACTTAGGCAGGTAGATTCAGGAAGGTTCTTATTAAGCTCTCTGACAGAGAAGCAAAGCATCTTCAGCCCAAAAATATGTTTGTCCTCAAAGTTATCTTCCCCTGGAGAAGGAAATGGCAATCCACTCCAGGGTTCTTGCCTGGGAAATCCTATGGTCAGAGGACCCTGGCAGGCTATGGTCCATAGGGTGCGAGGAGTCGGACACAACTTGGCTCAAAGTTATCTGCTTGCTTTACGCTTGATAACCTGTTGAATTCCAAATCTGATTCGACTGAGCCTGCAGCAATATGCACTTATATAAAATGGTGACCCTTCCCCCTCTCATCGGAAATTATGTTGTTTTAGTTTTTTTTGACTGAATTAACCATACCTGCTGATGGTGCTAAATCTGAAAAAAGAACTCCAAATAAAACTTTGCTGGGGACCATGCCTACGACCCATGGATCCCATGAATCCTATGGCATAAGAGCAGAAGCTCTACCTCGGGACTCGACACCCCCAAGTTCAGACAAAGCCAAGAATTACCAACTCTCACCTTATTTTTGGGCTTCCCAGGTGGCACTAGTGGTAAAGAACCTGCTTGCCAGTGCAAGAGACCTAAGAGACACAGGTTCACTCCCTGGGTTGGGAAGATCCCCTGGAGAAGGAAATGGCAACCCACTCCAGTATTCTTGCCCGAGAACCCCACTGACAAAGGACCTGGAGGGCGACAGTTCACAGGGTTCCAAAGAATCAGACACGACTGTAGCAACTTAGTATGCATGCACCTTATTCTCAGCTCAGACACTCTGAAAGAGAACTTTTTCCTGGACAGAATAGAGACAGCATGGCATATTAAATTTCAGAGTCCAAATCCATCTTTGCAACGGGTGGCTTTTTAGACAGGGAGTAGCATACATACGTTTAAACGCACATGTGGACTTAAATGCATGTTGATAGGATGAATCCAAGTGAATTTATTTGTAGGACACCATATGCTCCAATTATACTTAAAGTCATGAAAAATCAGGGACTTACCGTATAAATGATTAAATAAAAATGATTATTAAAATATTTGCTCACACAAACTGCCCTTCTGTTTCTTAAGGACGTGTGCGTAAAGGGTTAATATCATATATAAGGTAGATGTTTAATGGATAAATTTAAAAGCACCTAAGAACATAGCATCCTGTGTATAACTTTCATAATTGTGCGTTCCTCCAGAGATAATGGATATCATTATCAGCAGCGCCTGTCCTAGGAAACTTGGCAAGGTTATGATTGTTTGTTACAGCTTTGGTTATATTAACATACACATTAATATTTATAAATATTTGATGTCATGTTAATTTTTCATATAAGATGATTTATGTAATGTTGCTGTGCCCTGTTAGAGGGCATTTGCAATATGCTTCAAAAGGGAGCTGAATTGATGCATGTTCTTTAAGGGGACTTGCCTGTATATCACTGTTCTTACAATGCATTATTCTAAACAAAAGTGTTTCCAAATAAATTATGTGAATTGTGGATTTACTCCATTAACATTTTAAATAAAACATAAAGGAAAAGATCATGCTGAAACTATTTGCTGCATTTTTAAAAGGCGCTCTGTTCTCTTGAAGCAGGACAAAGTTTACTGAAACACTCTTTTTCAAAAACGAAGTCAGCAAGTAAGCAATCCTTTTAAAATTTTGTTTTAAATTTTACTTAGTCTGTATAGCATGCAAACTAGGATATTTAAAAAAGGATATTAACTTGGGATGAGGAAAAATTGCAGTTCTCTTGTGTATCTTTGTCAAATTTCTTTTGCTGAAGTATATTTTATTGTGATCAAATTTGAATATTAAGGAAATTGAATAAAAATTAGGCCAGGTATGTATTATAAATCAAATACAAGTTATTAATGAATATTTGCTTTGGGTGAAAAAATTAATTTGCTTTTAGAAAGTTTAAGCTGCTTTAAGCAGAAATTTAGTTTATATATATTATGGTGACTTGAAGCTAATAATATACAGTATAAGGAATTATAGGTTTGTTTAGTAATTATAGTAGACTTTTATAGTTCATCAGTCTGCATTACCAAATACTATTGTTATAGTGCTCTACTTTTTCATTTTGGATCAAAAGAGCCACAGAATAAAATCTGAAGAAAAACTCAAAAGCCCTATTTTATGTGGTAATTCATTTCTCTGTTATAATAGATGTTGCCTTTTAATACTTTTTTTTCTGTGCAGAAACTTTTTAGTGTAGTCTGTAGTTATGCTATTAGCAAAAGAACTATTAGTAAAATTTGAGTTTTAGTGTACTTTTTTCTTTTTCAACAGTTTAAAATATCCATTTAATTGTTCCTTTCTCCCTATTAAAAGAAACTTGAAATTCACATTTTCTTTAAGGAGAAGAACTCAGTATTAACTTATATTTATCTTTCTATATATCGAAAAATGAAACATCACCCTATGGTATAACAATTAGAATTTACTCTGTAAATTTTAGAATTTTGGAAATCTTAATTTAAAGTATATATAAGCCTTGAATTAAATATCTTTTCTTTCAATTTATCATCATATAATAATTGTTACTTTTTAATTCATCCCTTATACTAAATTAAGCCCTTGAAAAATTAAAAAATCAACTCAAGAAAGTAGCTTTTATTTGACATTCTAAATTTCAGTCTGCTCATTATCACTTCCACAAAACTAACAATTAATTTGAATTTAAATGTAATGACTTTTTCCCTCATATTTTCATATTCAAATTAATTCTGTCATCATGATTATTCATATTACAAAAAAATTACACCAGGTCATGAGGGAGGAAAACGCCTTAATTTAAGTTTACACAGAAAGATCTGTGGCAACAAAGCATGTGGAAAAAAATGAGAATAAGAGTTGCATTCCCAAGTGAGAGCTAGCATTCCACAGAGTATATCACCATCAAGTAATTTTTAGTTTACATAATAAATATCAAGTGAACAGGAAAGCTGCTAAGGCAAATAGTTTTTAAAAAGCAGTAAGTAGTAGGTAAATTGTGTTAAGCATATATAATATGAGCTAGCACCTAAATATGCTGAGCTTAGAATATTTGTATTACAGATGTCAAAATCTACTTCTATTCCATAATGTGCAATATTAAACAAAGCAAAGGAAAATATGCACATAGGTATTTTTGCATATAGACAAACTTATATCATCCAATTTTAATCAGAATTCACCCTTCAAAATTCTTGCTTCCTAAAGAAGTATTAAAAATTTTTGAGGTATATTGTTTATGATCAAAAAGTTACAAAATAAAGTAACTGAAATTGTCAAATGCATCAGCAGGACCACTTCATTTGAAAGAGTAAAATGTGTCACCAATCAGGGAAAACTCAGAAAAAAAGGGGGGGGGGGCTCTAGGTATAAAAAGATAATCAGAAAAGGGTAATCAGAGAATGAATCCCACATAAAGAATGGTATTATACTTTATACTGCTGAAATAAACCTTTTGACAACTGAGATTTGAAAATAAATCAGACTGAAAGTTTTCTATGATGCACTGATTCTTTTATAGGTATAAACATGTATTAAGAAAATAGTAAATTAAGAAAACTAAGGTAAATTCTTTTTTGTACTATTTTTTAATCATCCAGCAGTGTTTGCTGCCAAGTGACTATGTTAACTTAGTTTATTTTAAAACAAAGGCAAACTATAAAGCTATAATAAGAAATCTAGATATAAAATGTAGACATCTATCTATCATCTATCTATTCATCCATATACATAAGTAAACACACAGCAATATGCAGATATACCTGTGGGGATCTCCAAATATACAACTCTATATTGAGGTAGCTAATAATTTTCCTACTGTAAAGTTTCTAATCTAGTCATAATATTGCAAAGGAACAGAACCATAATCAAAATAGCTCACCACTCCAAATTAGATTGTGTTATTTTTCTAAATTTAGGCAGAGCAAATGTATGTATGCTTTTTTCTTAAATATGATTCAGAGAGAGAGAGTAATCTATGAAATCATGATTATAAAAATAACATACAATTTAATTGAAATCTAGGATTTTATATTTGAGTCCAATGTAAGTTATCAAGATTAAAGAATCAATGACCCTTCCAGATAAAACTAACTGAATTGAAATACTAACCTGAAAATCAGTTTGTCTAGATAAACATAATTCCACTAGTGGTATTTTCACCAAAATTTGATATCAGAAAAAGATAATTATAGAAAATCAACACTAGTAAGATGAAATGGATCAAACTCATACACATACAAATCACATTTCTTTTTATAACTGATTAATCCTCAGTCACATAGTGTTTGGTGGTTTAGTCGATCAGTTGTGTCCTACTCTGTGACGCCATGGACTGTAGCCCGCCAGGCTTCTCTGTTCATGGGATTCTCCAGGCAAGAGTACTGGAGTGGGTCGCCATTTCCTTCTCCAGGGGATCTTCCCAACTCAGGGGTTGAACCCAGGTCACCTGTATTGCAGGCAGATTCTTTACCAACTGAACTACGAGGGTGTTGACAGTCACCAAATTGTTCCACCATGGGTTTGAGTAGCAGTGTAATAAATTAAGGCTTTACATCAACCACCTCAGAGGGCACTTTTTGAGAAATCTGCTTCCCCCATCTGAAACAGTGAATTTGGTCAATTTGCACATTTTCCTCACTATTTAGAAGTAGTTATTGAATGGGTTCAATATAATGTATCGCTGCAACAAAAGAGAACCCCTTTAGCAATCCTGTATACCTTTCTTTCATCTTTGGATCTGTGCAGATGGTATTAAACAAATGTTTAAAATTAAGATAAAGAAAACCATTCAAAAATCCCAAGAGTGAAAAGTTACAGGACGCACGAAGAGTCGATAAGGATATGTATTTTTTCCTTCCACTGTGATCTACTGCTATTCAGAACAATCGATTAGACAGGTTCATTATTGTTTTGCAACCACACATAAACCATTATTATCCACATTTACTCCCTAAGGTGTTCTCATGGACAAGTTTTCAATGATTTGTAATTTTAAGTAGCAGCAAGCTTACAACTTGCCTGGCTTAACTTTCCTGGTCCTCTAAAGAGAATTACCAACTTCTACAAGCTGAAGGCCATTGGAACAGTTACAGCCTTCCTGGAAATTTTTCATCAGAGTCACAAATGTTTATCATTCAAAATGTTTATTATATCTAAACCTTAGACTAGTGACTTAACTCTACCCTGCAGAGATTATTTATTGAAGAGAGAATCATCATTCTTGAACTGAAATCTTCTATAAGTGTAACCTTAAGCCATCTTTTTTTTAAATGTTTATTTTTATGTATTTATTTGGCTGTGCCAGGTCTTGGTTTCAACACAAGAACACAAGGGATATTTAGTTGTAGCATGTGGGATCTAGTTCCTTGACCAGGGATCGAACCCAGGCCCCATGCATTGGGAGCATGGAGGCTGAGCTACTGGACCATCAAGGATGTCCCTTAAGCCATTATTTTAATAGAGTAATGTGTGCCAATGGTCCCAGTAACTTTAACTCAGATAAAGGAATGACATTATAAAATATGTTATATTTGGGGCGATTTTTATTGTAAATCTGTTATACATAAGGAAAGATGAATAACCTTATTTTGAAACAGGACTTAGAAAGTCTTGTCAAGTTCATTTTTTTCACATCGTAAAATAGTTAACTTTTTGCAAAAAACAGAATAAAGCAAAAGAAAGAGGTGTTTTCTTTGTGGCATTCTCATTCAGGTTGTCTCTCTTTTAAGAGACATTTCTTTCACTAAGCTTAACTTTGTATTTTTGTGTGTACATGATTTTGTCTGTGTGTATAAAAGCTAAACTAACTTATGGTTCTATTCCTCCTGTTTCTAGTAAGGAGGAAACATGTGTCATCGTTAAGTGTTCGGGCTTTGGAATCAGAGTTATCAATCCTGGCTCTTCTGCTTACCTTGGACAAATGACTTACTTTTCAGTGAACTCATCTTTAAAATAGGAGAAATAACAGTAATTATTTTTGAAGTTGTTAACCATTTTAGGATTATAGGATTATAGGATATAATGCATGTTAGGTACATTATCTGCAAGAAAGAAGTTATGTAGGCAAGGTGAAGAGGGTGGGAGGGGTAAGGGGTAGGAGGAAGGGCTGAATTTGAGCCAGGTATACTCAATTTGAGCCAGCCAGTAGTTAAGACAATATAAAAACAGTTATTTGAATGTTTCCCCCACTATTCACAATAAGGACTTTAAATATGAAAGGTAAGAGAAGACAAGATCACATCCTTAGTATAACAATAGTACTTTGTTGAAAGTTACATCCCTCAGAGACAAGTAATTGCAAAAGAAGGAAGTGATGGTAGGGTAAAGAGAATGATTTATGTTAAAAATTTAAGGGCTTTTGACTTAAGTGCTACTTCTGAAAAACCATTATCCTGGAAATAGCCTGGGAAGCTGATCTGTAAAATGACTGGCTTCCAAAGACAGCTCATAATTTTTTGGATATATTTACTCTTGATTTCTGTTAAAAGTATACATGTTGAATGAGTCCCATTCCATCTCACACAAAGAATTCTTTAATTTTTGATAATAAATTGAACTAATACATATTTAAAGATTCATTCAAACTCTATATAATTTTAGAATCATACGTGTACTATCAAACAATGTGTTCAGCCAAAATTTGTACTCAGTAATCCAACTATTAACATACATAGAAACGTTTTCTTAATTTATAACTTACTGACTTTACTACTCTTAAAAAATGATTCAAAATCCAACTTTGATGTGTTACTGAATTTTCAGCTGGAATGTCTTCAGACATTCTCACCTTCTTCATTTTGTGAATTTGGGTTTGTTCCTTAAACAGGAATATGTCATTTTTGAAACTACTTCCACTAGATTTATTTGCAATAACTTCTCTTGACGAGTAAAGCCTCTCAGTTGTGTCCAAATCTTCCGGACCCCATCGACTGTAAGCCTGCCACGCTCCTCTGTCCATGGGATTTTCCAGCCAAGAATACTGGTTACCATTTCCTTCTCCTCTCTTGAATAGGCTAATGATAAAAACTGAAATACCTAGCTGCGTTATGTAAAGTATTTAGCCCAGGGCTATACTTTTCAGACATCCCTGTGCACCGGAATGCTCTGGAAGTCTTATTAAAAACGCTAATTTATTGGTTCCATCCTTGGAGATTCTGATTCCATGGAGCTAAGACAGGTCTCAGGAATGTACATTTTATTAAGAACTCCCAGGTGATTCTTATACACGTGGTCTAGAGGTCACAGTCAGAAAAAACATTGGTCTAGGACTACTACTGATTTTGTCAACCTGTTTGGTATCAAGATAATCATCAAATTTTAATATGGAACCTGTTTATTATCAAAGTCTTTGAAATATTGTAAAGGTTGATTTCTTTTTAAAAAGAATTTTATTGAAGTATAGTTGATGTGCAATGTTGTGTCAATTTCTTTTATATAGCAAAGTGACCAATATATATATTCTTTTTCATATTATTTTCCATTATGGTTTAATCAAGATGTTGAATATAATTGTCTCTTCCTCCCAGCATCCTCCAAGTTTATCTTCAGTTTAAGCTCATTTTTCCTTCTCTTTCCCCTAACTCGGATTCTCCCTCTGCCAATTTCCTCTCTCTTTATAGACTCTTAGCTCATAGTCTTCTCATGACCTACTTTTTTCCCTCCTTAATAGCTTATCCAAGGATAAAGGAAGGGAAAGACACATCTTGGTCTTTCATAGATTTGGGGGATAAAAGCGCTGGATTTGGAGGCAAGGGCTAGCAAAGAAGTGACCAGTAGATAGGACATTTACTCTGCCCAGGCCAGATTCTTCTTTCTCCTAATCTTCTCTAGAAATGCCAGGCTTCTTCCATTTTCTCCTAAAACCCAACAGAACTCAGAGCTCCATCTTCATCAGAGAAATGAAAACTTAGATCATGTAGCCTGTCAGAAGTTGCTTGATTCCAACCTGAGTCCTTTAGTCTTTTCATGGCCTTCCTTGACCACTCTCCTCTCTTAGGAATTTATTGCCATCCAGAGCAAGCCAGGCTCTGCAGTCCTCATACAGTGAGGCAAAGTGCACAAGAGTTTCAGTCAAGAGAATACCTAAGATGTTAGAAATACCCTTCCGTGTCCTGCTTGGGCAGCTTGTACTCTGAGACTAGCACTGTTGAAAACAAACTATTCCACAGCCCATGAAGATGATGGTTGAGCCTCTCAGAAAAAGCTCATGTGACTGTGATTGAATTTACCTCTGAAATCCAGATTTATGAATGATCCAGTTTCAGAGAGAAGTCAGCTGGAATCAAACATAGGCTTGGAGTGAAAGTACAGAGTAAAAGATCAAAATCCCGCATGGCTTTGAAATTTTCTAAAGTCTTGAGGAAGTCAGTTTTCTCACCATCTCCATTTCAGATGGGTGCAATGGTCCTGTGATGTGCTTGGCTATTTTGAGGAAATAGTATATAAGCATGAATTAGAACCAGAATGGCACGCATGTGTTGATCGTGATGGTCTTGTTGATGTAAACAGCTCTTCTGGCATTTGCAGACAAAATTTTGACTTCTCAAATCAGCCTCACATACACCACACACACTTGTGGGCAAGATGTGAAATCTCCCCTCTGCCTCCCTGTCTTTAGTTGATATTTCACAGACTAGAAGTTTTCTGTGACTGAACCCTAAATGATCTGTTAATGATTTGGGATTTTAAACAGTTCGTTCTGAAACCTGGTTCTTGTAATCAAGTTTGACATGAAAATAGTACTGTCATTAAATTCAAGGAAATACCATCGTTTAATGCTTAATCACATTAAATTTAAGATAATTTGTATGTCATGAAGTGCTATTTTGGAAACATGAATTTGAACTTCAGTACTCAACAGACCATGTATCTACACAGATGTTAGACTCAGAGCACTTCAGTACTGAGTTGTAGTTTCAGGAAGTTGGTATAAAAAAAAATACCTAATTATTAATTATATTTCAATGTTTTAGAGAATACACACATGTAATTAAAATGCCAGTGATGACAAACATACCATGATTAATTTCTTATAGAAACACTGTTTCTTTCCAGGGGAAAACTCTTACCCTTTCACCTGTCTCCTGAGTTCCTAGGAACAGTCCTAGTCTCCAATATGAACGGTGTTATTGTTGTTTGCTGTTTTTTCCCCAAGCAGTTCTGATTGTTTGTCCTACACGTTTTTGTGTGTAGATGTTGTCTGGGTGATGGAGGGGTAGGCATTAAGCTGGACTTCTTACAGGGTCAGTTTACAGAGTAAATTCTAAAAGGGCTGAGCAGAAGATTTACATTTTTAAGCTACATCATTCAAATTATATGGTGAGTAATACATATTATAAATGATATTAACATGTACCTAACATGTCACCCACACAGGAGTTTTAGTCCTTTTTAGTAAAGTAAAGAAAATTCCATTTACTTGACACAAATGATTTTGTCTGACTGCTGTAACCTATCACGATACCTTGAGCAAAACCACTGATGTCATTCAATAAGGAATTAAAATCCATTATTAAAGAGAACCCCATTATAACATTTTATACAATCTACAATGCAAATGAGAACACTGTTTCAACATAAAATGAAAAATCTGAAGGAGGCTAAAGTATTTTCTAAATCAGAAAGAGCCTAGACTTCACTCCTCAGGTTTCTTAAATATGCTTCCAAGTATCCACTCAAAATTGTGGGATACATCTCTGTCTTCCCAGCCTCCAGATTCAAACTTCTCATAATGCAGAGAAAGATCTTCCAGGAGGATCACCTCCCCCAGTGTTGCAAGGCTGTGTTAAACTCCATCCAACTGCTCAGCTCATTCTTATGCTTCTCCAATTTTACTGGATATGATGTTTTTATTGGGGTTCAGGGAAGCATGGCTAATGGCATCAGCAAGCTTTGTAATTTCTCACTGCCAGTTTTCTACACAACTTACACTTTTTGTCAGTCAAACTGCACCAAATTGCTCCAACAATTAATCTTAAAGCGCAGGAGTAGGGGGACTTTTAAATGGACCCCTTCTTGGGATTTTGTGTTTAAAAACAGAAAAGTTCCCATGGGTGAAGGGGGTAAGTTAGCTTGTCCAGGCTCTGCCTCTGCTTCACTCTTGGCTCCCGCTCCCCCCACCCACCCAAAAAGAATGAATTACATTTCTCTTCTTGTCCTTTAAATGAATAGCATAGTTTGGGTGAAATTATCGGGCAATTGCATGCCTTTTATGCAGATAATGCTATTTGATGAAAGCGGTGTTTTGATCTGCTAAGGATAATACAGATCCAGGGTTGGATTCATTGGTAAGAGTAAAGCTGTCTTCTGTGATAACTTCATCTCAGCATGAGGTCAGACGGGGGAAAACTGGGATGGGGGATTAAAAAATGACACAGTCGGAGCAGAATTCAGTTCCCTGCTGTGCCCCTCGCTGCACACTATAGCTTATGTTTCTGATCTGTTATGGTATTGTCTGCCTTTCTCTCTCCGAGCAGAAAGAGATTGCTTAAAACTTTTCTTTTTCAGCTACAGGGATTAGTTCTGTGCAGCTTTTTTAATTAAAGAAACTGTATCTTTTTCAAGGCAATTTAAAGCAGTTAGGGAAGGACCATCAACATCTATAACTTGGTACTATTATCTGTAACAAAGTGGAAGCTGTAAATTTGATATTCAGAAGGAGGCAAGGGGAAGCCTTAGAGTTCTGTTGTGTTTTTAACCTTCCGCAATGGCTCAGATCCCTAAAGGAAGACTAGTAAATGAATTATTTTGTAAAAGTCCTGAATCTGTTTCCGTAAGAAGTAACTTCCAGCCGCTTTGCTTTTTAGCTTAGCTGAGCTTGCTTAATTAAATCTCCCCGATGAGAGCGAAGTGCACTTGAAAAGAGGTAAGAGGAAATAGATTTGCCTCTATATCCTTTTCTTTACCCAGAGATCATTTTTAAACATTCCCATTCGACTGCAAGTGATAACAGTAGAAAATGTCTGCTTAATATGGGTAATTTGCATTTAAACAGTGCAAAGTACAACATTATGGCACTTTATCACCACGAACCTTTGCATTTGTGATAAGCGGTCATCATCTTTATTAATCTGAGGGGAGCATGGATTGAATCTCTCTTCAAGTGATGATGAATTTGTCAAGACATATACATTTGAGTAGAATTTATAGCTCAATTTAACCCAGGGTAATGTTGAAAATCCTCAAATGTTTCAAATAAGGCCTGTATGGTTATCAGTTTACAAAGCATACAGGATCTCTGCTTCAGTTGCAACATATACATCTCCAACTAAATTCCATGCCAGATCAATTAGAAACACTCCCCCTGAGAAGACAGGAACAAACAGAGATTGTTTCCCCAATACCAGCTGAACCCTTGTCTTGAAGAAATGAGAAGCAGTCATCTCAGGCTCCTCACTTCTTACCAGTAAAAATCCAAAGGCAATTCAGAAGACAATAAAGGTTTCATACATCGCGCCACGTTTGATAGAAAATTCTTAAGAGCATCTGCATATAATAGGTTCTTACTACGTTGTTCCCCACATTTCAATATTGCATCTTACTGAAAAAGAGGAAAATCAAATTGGCCTCTGCCTTTTCCTATTATTTTTGTCTTTACTACTACTAATGTTTCTGAGCTAAGTCCATTAAGTCCAGAGCTAAAATCATGTGGCTTGCTGTCATGATTCAAATGGTTAAACTATGTGCCATTACAAAACAGATGGGCAGGAAAATAGACAAGCATACTTAATAAATATATTTTCAAAGTCAATTTTTTATTGGACATATTTTTTTTAAAGAAAGTCAGGATGACTGAACACAAGGAAAATATTTTATCCATGTGCTCACTCATTCATTCAACAACCATTTCTTGAGCATCTTCCACATGACAGTGCTTTGTGCTGGACCCTGTGGGTTTAAAGAGGAATAAAGCCCATGATTGATGCTCCAAGAGCTCTCCACTACTGGGAAAGGCCCTTAGCAAAGGACAGGGCCATCGCTTATTACACACAGAAAATACCAAGGAAGATCATTAACCGGTGCTTTCAACTTTCATAAGTAGAAAGCGGGCTGAAAGTGCAGGACATTTCAGAGTAGAAAGTCGGCAAAGGGAGGAGAGGGGAGGATACTACTGGAAAATGAGGAGATTTCCAGTGAATCTTATACTGAGTTATAACCATGTGATTCCTAATTTTTTTGGTAACCTATGAAAAAGTGAAAGTGAAAGTCGCTCAGTCGTGTCTGACTCTTTGCAACCCCATGGAACTCTCCAAGCCAGAATCCTGGAATGGGTGGCCTATTTCTTCTCCAGGGGATCTTCCCAACTCAGGAATCAAACCAGGGTCTCCTACCTTGCACGTAGATTCTTGACCAGCTGAGCTACCAGGGAAGCCCTTTTTAACCTATGCTTACAAGTTAACTCACAGACTGGATTCTGAAATAGCTAACGAACATTGTATCATGAACAAAATTATCCTGTGTCACTAATTTGTGATAAATCTTGCTAGAGCCTACCTTAAATACCCTATATACTTATACCTAGAATACACTATATACTATATGTATACCTTAAATACAGTACATATACAACTTAATAAAAAGTTTATAGAAAACATGACAAATTTTACAAGGCACTCCAGGATAACTATTAATGATAAAGGACACATCTTTTAGTGTGGAATGATGGGCGTGCTCTGTCACTGAGTTGTGTCCGACTCTGCGACCCCATGAACTGTAGCCCACCAGGCTCCTCTGTCCATAGGATTCTCCAGGCAAGAATACTGGAGTGGGTTGCCATGCCCTCCTCCAGGGGATCTTCCTGACCAGGGATTGAACTGGGGTCTCCTGTGATGCAGGCAGATTCTTTACCATCTGAGCTACCAGGGAAGGCTGTGGAATAATAATGTAGCAGGTTCTAAACCCATATATGGAGTTAACCCAAAATGTGAAAAGATGCCTCTGTGTTCCAAGTCCTTCATAGAACCAGGTCTTTTAGGTGGCTCAAGCAAAACCAAGTCAGCAGTTGGGTTACGTTCCACAGCTGTGTTCCCACCAAAGATCAGAGACACTTGCAGGCTTGGTTTATGCAAAGGAACAGAAAGTAATGTCCCAGAAAAACAGGGTCCCATTTAAAGTTCGGTTTGTCTGATCACCAGGTCACTCAGTGGCTCCAAAAGGCGTGTGCCTTAAGAGAGCCCTATCTTGCTTAAATGAAAGGTAATGAGCATGTTTTCCACTACAAACAGTCATTTAATTTTACGACTTTGTCAGTGATCAAGTCAGAGTATTTGTGCTGTGGTTTCCCTCAACCCAACAATCAAGAGAAATAGGTCACTTATTTTTGCAAAGGGGGGGGAAACAGAACTCCTGATGAGAACATTAGCACTCCCTGACACTCTGTGTGTAAGTCCAGTCCTGGCGATGTAGATTGTTCCAGATTAATTGCTTGCTACATGCAAAGTGATTTGTTTTCCTCACTGACTAGCAGCCCCAGCCTCTGTTTCAAGGGACTCATCACTTATTTGTTCTCAGTTGAGACCTGTGAAGTGTGTTAGTCACTCAGTTGTGTCCATCTCTTGGGACCCCATGGACTGCAGCCCACCAGGCTCCTCTGTCCATGAGATTCTCCAGGCAAGAATACAGGAGTGGGTTGTCATTTCCTCCTCCAAGGGATCTTCCCGACCCAGGGATGGAAGCTGGGTCTCCTGCATTGCAGGCAGATTCTCTACCATCTGAGCCACCAGGGGAAGCCCCAGTTGAGACCTAACCTCCTTCCTATGCATTATTGGCTTTCCTGATCTTTTCAAAGGAGGAGCTGGGAGGTCAGGTGCCTTTCTTCCCCTTCTCATCATCCTTTGGAGTCTGATCAGCGAGAGAGAATGCAGCCCAGGCAACTCCCCAATCTGAGTGCCCTGAGCAGGCCTCTTCAGCCTCAGCCCCTTAGAGCAGGTGTAGTAAGTCCACAGAATACCTCCGAAGTCCAGTGGTGTTCACAAGCCTCGGTGGAGAGCCTCCTACCTGCCTGTCCAGAGCTCTCCTTCTGCATGCCTGAAAGCCCCCCTGTCAAAGGAGGAAGTGGCTGCGGGGGGGACCGTCTGCTCCCCACGGGAGGGAGGCAGGAACAGCTGCCACCCAGGCCCTACACTCCAGGCTGGAGCTTTAGGACAGAAGGAGAAAACTGACAGCCCCCAAACAACAGCCTCCCTCCTGGGAAGGCTCTGTGAAGCTTATTATGATGGACAAGCATCACCTTCAGGTGGGAAGTGGTTGGAGGCTCAGAGCAGGTGCTGGCAGCCCTGCCTCAGCGGAGGGGCAAGACACGCCCCCCCCCCACCCCGTCCCAGACCCCAGGGCACGGTCAGACCCTTCCTAATGGAAAAATGAGCTGGAGGGTCTGCCCACTGGCTTCCTCCCCCAGCTCTCTTCAGAAGCTTGCAAGGGCTGAAGGCCTACATTTCCAGGAGAGACAGTAGGGGCTACGAGGAGGGGAGCGTGGCAGCATTTTTTTTTTTTTTTCCGGAGAGCTGCGTATCAGTGTGACAAGGGGGCTCCACGGGAGGGCGATGCCGCCAGCTCCCTCTTATTATCCCCCCGCAGGATCTGCTGCATTAAACTGGCAAAGTCACCAGCAGCAGCCCGCCACAGTTTGCAGTGAGCGGCCAGAGGTTTGCAAAACAGACAGCGCCGTCTTGCATTTCTCCTTGCTCGCTAGAGTTTTTATTGCAGCCGAGGGCACCGCGTGAGCAGGGGCCCCCGTCCTGGCCCTCCCCCGACAACCGCTCAGCGAGGCAAAACGCCTGATGGTCACATAGCAAGCTGCCTGCTTTCCAGGGATTCATTTGGAGGAGAAAGTGTGCGCTGGAGTTTGGCACCGCACAACACCAGCTTTTCCTAAGGGCCTCAAACGATGGAAATTCTTTGTTAGGGAGGGAAAAATAAAGGAAGAAAAGGCGAAGCCCGAAACTTAACACGCTGGATTGCAGGCTGAGCTTCCTCAGGCTTGAATTCGTTGCTCAAGACACCTGCCTGCTTTGTCCACCAGCGACTCCTGGCAGAGAGTGCAAGGGGCCCGTATTAATGAGTTCTAGAATCTTCTCTCTGCATCCAAGTAGTGTGAATGTTCAGCATCACCTACTGAAAAACTTTGAATATCCTGTATCAGGGAGCTGGACTCCAGACAGGCTCCAAGATTTATTACCATTTCTAAATTTTATGAATTCTATTGTTTCTTACCCTTATTACCAGCATTAGCTCTAATGAGGGTTCTGGGCGGGGGGAGCTGAAAAGGAGAAACACTCACCCCAGCTTCCACCTGTTCTACCAGTAATGTAGCTCTTCTAACCCCTTTGGGATGGGTCCAAGTGTCTTTTCCATGTCTGTGTCTGTTCTGTGTGTGTGTGTATCCCCAGATAACAAGGCATGAAAGAACCAGAGCAGGGTGTTACCTGGATACCCTAGGAAAGTTTTGAACACTTAATATGTTTTCGTGGCAACTGGACTACAAACAGTGGTTTATGAATCAACTTTCCAGTTTCCTTCTGATCTTGTCAAGGATGCAAATTTTGTGTTTGTGCGTTTGTCAGTCACATCTCCAGTGTACCTTCCTAACTGACAAGTTTTCTTAAGAAAACGAGAATGGCGAGAATGAAAGGAGGCTGGTAATCTGCTCCCACCACCTTGTTGTTGCTGTTTTGTTTTTTCCAATGTGAAATACACGTGGCAGGAAGGAGGCTGACCCACCCCCAGGGCGACTGTAGATTCTTCCCTCAAAGATGTGTTTGTGGTGCTTAGCATCACTGGTGCCCCAGGAGGCCGGGGAGCCAGTCTGGTTGCTCAAGTATGATTGCTACTTCTTAACGCAATGCGTGGCAGTACGCTTAGTCACTTAGCAACTTCGGGAACTCAGACTGGGGGACTCGATACACTAATTTAAGTTCACATATTCTTGTCATTTCTATCCCCAAACTTTGGCGAAACTCTATCCTAAAGGTTCAGGCTTTTCTAGGAGGCATTGTTCTTGTTTTCCGAGGGCTTAGTCTGTGTCTGATTCTGCACCTGCTTACAAACGCCAAGTATGTTTCCTCCGGCCCAAGTAGGGTTAGACGCAGGTCGGTGGAATCCTCTGTTCTGAAGTTGAACGCGGAGGTGGAAGGAGAAGGCTCCGGGGCCCCTCTGCCACGTTTCTAAGAACATGTCTGGGTGGCGCGGGACACTATTCCTCAGCAGCACCTCGCCCCCCACCCCCAATACGCTAGGGCGCCCCAAGAGGAGCCATGCGCGCTCCTGTCTTCCCGGAGCGAATACGTCCAGATTCGGCCTCCGCTGGTCCCGGCACCGAAAGGTGCCCGCCGGTTCGTGGGGCCGAAGAGCCTGCGGTCTGCTCTGCTAAGGTCTTGGGCTGGCTGTTCCAAAACTCCGGAGCAGACTGAACTTAAAGCTACCCCGGGAGGGAGCCCTGTCTTCCTGCTAGGGTGGGCTGGGGCGGAAAAGCCCGGAGTTTCCCGGGGAACTTGAGTGAGTAAAAAGTGACAGTGCCTAGTGCACAGCAGTAAACTTTTTTATTTCTTCCCAGAGCAAGCATCGTCTAGGCAGGGGTGGCCTTCGGTTGCTAATTTGAGGGGAGAACAGGGAGGGAGAGAGAGAGAGAAGAGAGAGAGAATGCGGAGTGTGCAGCCTCTGGGGGACTCCAGAATCCGTGCCCGGACCGGGGCGCGTTTGCTGCAGTCCTGGAGCTGAAACCCCAGGGTGGACACTTGTTCTCCGGCAGCGCCGCGTCGGGGCTGCTGATGAAGCCTGAGTGTTTAGAGACTCAGACTTTCCCTGTCGGAAGGTCATTTACACTTCTCAGCCTCGGACGAGAGGTCACTCTGGAAGGGAAGGCGCGGGTCATTTTCAGAGGCTCTGTGAAGGACGGGCCGCCTACCGGGGGGTGGAAATCCTTAATTACACCCTTCTGCCTCGAAATCTATCTTTCCGGCAGTGTCTTGCACTCCCACCTCCTCGGGTGACTCAGCTGACCTGAAATGCCCACCCTACGGAAGATCAAGAAAAGTAGTTTTGGAAGAAGGTTAAAGGTTTGATTACACAGACAAGCGTTTACACTTAGGTCCAAAGCAATTACCGCCCCCTCCCCCAGCTCCTCCTCCGGGCCCCTCGGAGAGGAGAAGGACAGACACCCCCCCCCCCCCCGCCTCGACGCGCGTACCCCAAGCAGTTTGCTGGCGCGTGTGAATTTCAGTGGGCGCTGTTTAAGTTCGTTAGTGTTTGCAATCAGCGGCGGGCAGACCCCTCGTCGGAGCCGCAGAGCCGGCCAGAGCCATTCATCAGCGTGAAGTGTTATTCATGGATGACCCCTAAATCACGGCCGGAGTAGTAGATGCCCTGATTGGTCGCAGCATGGGAGCCTCGGTGCTTTCCCGAACCCGACGCGGCCGGGAGGAGGGCGGGAGGAAGGGAGGGGCGGCGAACGTGGTTCAGTCCGGCAAATCCCATTTGACAGAAAAAGGCAGTAAACGGGGAATCTCTCTTTCCGAATAAAGGAGAAGGAGAAGAAATAAAGTACCTGTCATCTTGACAAGTGGCGGCGCGGAGGAGTCCGGGATTATAAATGATCGCGGCCGGTCCAGCTCGCCCCGCGATTGGGCTCTCCCGCGAATCCGCACGGGGGAAGCGCATGGTAGGCTCCTCGGTTCGGCTCCTGCACTCTCTCTCTCTCGCACACACACACACACACACACACACACGGACACGTGTACGCGCCTGGGGCCCGGGCACTCTCGGTCCGGCGCGTCTCCCACGTCACCCCGTTCAGGTCCCGGGTACCCCTCCCGGGCCCTGCGCCCGCCCGGCTCGCGGGCTCACCTCACGCGCTTCTCCGTTCTCCGGCTCCCCCGGGGGGCCGGGGACCGAAAAACTCCGGCCCGGGCCTCGCCGGCCGAGGAGGAGGAGGCTGGAGGGGGCCGGCGGGAAGGGAGAGAGGGAGAGCGCGGGGGAGAAAAAGAAAGTGAACTCATTGGCGCTCCGCGCGCGCTGCCCTCCCCTCGCCGCGTCCCTCGTCCGCCGCGGCCAGGCGGTGCGCAGGGAAGGAAGTTGTAACACTTGCAGAGACCCCCTCCCCGCACCCCCTCCCCCGCCCCGCTCTCCCGGCGGGGCCCCCTCCCCCGCGTCCGGCTCCTTTGAATTTGGCCAAGTGCGGGGTGTGTGTGTGTGTGTGTGTGAGTGAGTGTGTGTGTGTGTGTGTGCGCGCGCGCGCGCTGCTCGGGTGGACGCGGCGGCGGCGGCGGCGGCCGGGCAGCGAGCGGGCGGCGCGGCGAGCCGAGCGCGGTAAGTGCGGCGCCGCCGCCGGCGCGCCCTCCTTCCTTTCGGGGGTCCTAGTGCCCGGGCCGTGGCGCCCGAGCCGGAGGGAAGGCGGGCGGGAGGCCGGCCCGGCCGGCGGCGCGGTTCTCCGAGCCGCGCTGGGTGGCGCAGCCAAGTTGGCCAGCCCCGGGGGCCCCGGAGCATCTCGTCGGCGGGCAGGCTCTCCCCGGGGCTGGCCTCCCGGGTCCCGGCCTCCCCGTGCCCGCCCCTCCCCTCGCGCCTGACACCTCGGGCTGTCAGCTCAGGTGGGAACTTCGCGGGTTGCCTCTCGCCAGAGGATCTGGGCGCCGCTCCCCCCTAGATCGGGGAGCCCTGGGCTGCCTGATTCCCCGGGAAAGGCAGCCGGGCCGGGGCGCTCCGTGGGGGCAGGGAGCCCAGCCCGCCCGGCTCTGGTCGGGGCGATCCCCAGTTTCGTAGTGCGGCCCCAGGTCCTCTGTGTGAGTAGGAAGGAATCTCGCAAGATCCTGTGGGGCTTCCAGCGAGTGGGGAGCCTGGGATGTCACCTCTCTTCCGGGGAAGTGGAAAATTGGCTTCTCCAAATCTCGGGGAGCCAAGTTGGGAAGGACTGGAGGCAGAAAGCGGCTGGGATCGTGTAGGGAATGGTGGATCTAGACTGCAACTTGAGCTGTTTGAAACTCCGGGTGAGGCTGCAGGCAAACAAGCAAATATCCCGAACCGGGCATAACGAGCACAGATTCCTGAGTCTGCAAGTTGGTATCATGTTTTACAACAGAGTGAAATATTTTTACAACAGCTTCAGCTATCTTAGATGGAGGTGGGTTCGTCTTCGTCCGATCTCTGCTGAACACCTTATGCAGTTTGAATTCCGTGACTGCCTCACCTTTAAGGTGGTTGCAGTGGTAACCTGCTACTAATTCTTATTGCAGAGGAAGGGTAAGGAGTAATTTTACCGTTATCCAGCAAATACTTTTTTGTTTACTGAAGTCATTGTAATTTAAAGCTAGAGGAAAGTTTCCGGGGGACTTTGGGGTAAGTGCAGTGGAAGTGAAGAGGGAGCGCTGTCCAAACACTTTTACAGGGCCCCAGACAGCCGAGATACCGAGGACAGGACTGTCTCTTCATAATACTCTATTTCTTATCTTCTGACAATGTATTTGTCAAACATTTGCAGGCTCTGGCAGAATCCACTGGGTGGTCTTTTCACTGAAATAGAAATATGTTCAGGAATTACCTTTCCCTTCTGTTGTCATAAGGAAAAAAAAAAAAGACAGGACTGGCATCTTTGGAGAGCTTGGAGGAGTATCCCAAAAGATGGTATTGCAACCGAGCAGAACTTGGTGATTTTATTTCTTTTGGGAGTTTGTTTAAAATACCCAGCACACACACACCCCACCGGCCAGTTGCCTACCTGGAGAAGTACTTGTAGTCTTTTTAGTGTATTAGGAACAGAGTTTAGAATTAAGACTGTGTGATTAAAATTCATGATAGATTTTCATATTTCAGTTGAAACAAAAGATTTCACAAATATGCCAACAGCCTTGCTTTGTGCGTTCCTTAATACATTCTTAATCATCTAAAACTTTTAGCTTGTATTTCTTAGTATATGAAATTCTTGGAAGAGCCTTGAAACTTTTGATTTGTGATTCTAAATGCAGAGCAAATATTTAATTCTTGCTCTAAGAGTGAGGGGTTAGTTCAGTAATAAGACTTGCTAATCCCACTTTAAAATGTCACCGCATTCACAAATTATTCCTAAATTCTTTAAGGGGGGGTGGGGTTATAATGAGTTAGTTATTCTATTGTGTGTTTCAGGATTACTTGTATCTCTCTTTGCTGTTGCATTTTTCTGAACAATCTTTTCTCTTTCCTTACATGAATTTTAGTGTTCCTCTTACTCCAAGGTACTATTTTTGTTTTTTTAATTTTTAAACAACGTATTATGAGGGAAAGTAGTTTCTTTGAGTAAGACAAATTTATTATACACATACTACACAATTTTCATGAAAAATGAACTTATATACTAATATCTATAGTAGTGCTCATATATTTGGAAAATCTGTTAGCATCCTGTGCTAAGACATCCGTGTTAGCAGCCCATAGAAAGTGAACATCGACCCTGATGAGGACTGCTTGGGTATCTGAGATAACCCAGACGAATTTATAGTAGAATTCTGACTACTTATTTTTTGAAACTGAATCATCTTGCATGGCTGTGTTTATTTTCTAGAAAGACATGTTTTAGGTAAATTATAGAGGCTTTTCATACTATGATCTTGGAGGCGTGTCATGAGTCTGTTGGGTTAGAAAAGAGAACCTGCTTTATTAGGCTGAAGACAAAGAAAGATAAGGATGCTTACCTCTGAATAGATGAAAGCACTTAAATAGAGTGAAAAGTTGTAAATTTATTTGGAAAGAGAACCTAGCTAAACAATAATAATCCAGTTAGCAAGTTCAAGCTGGTCCTTCTTATCTTTGCTTCTGGGAGCCAAGAATAATTATTCTCTTTGTAAAAGAGTCGAGCAAATAAGAATCCAGACGAAAGTGTGTTCCTATCATTGTGAGTTGAATGAGCTACCAGAAATACCTGATCAACTTTCAGCTGCCAAATTATATTTTTGCAGTAGCTGTGAAAGTGTGCTTGTAAATGCTGAAGTTTATCCTTTTAATGACAGTACTGGCAAATAAGTCCTGAGGATGATCAAAGTCTGATAGAAAACCACTAGAAAGACAACTTTATTAGTTTACTAATATTGGTTGTATAAATATATTTACCTCCTTTCTGTTAAGCTTTATTTTTCACTTAAAAAGACCTGGTCTCTGGGTGGCTGAGGAATGTCATCCAGGTATTGCACTTATGTGAAGCAGTGTCTTCAGCAGCATTAATGAATAATCTGCCCTTTTATTGAAGATGTGCTGTAGAAATCTATTAAGCATGTTCAGTTATGCATTACTTATCTACCAGTGTTTTGATAGTCAAATGTCTATTTTGACTCTTAGGACAACACACGTAGATGGAGAATAGCCGGAAAGAATACAGTAATTTGCTATCAAACTTTTACTCTGATCTGCAACCAATTGTACATTCCTTTGAATTTTCCATTTAAGTTATATTTGTTTTATAAAGTGGGATGAGAGTGGAGAAGAATTTAACATGCATTCAGAATAAAGAAGTGCACTGCAAAGCTAGTATAATAATACCATGCTACTGAAAAGTTTCAGCAACTGAGTCTTAGAAATTATCTCATGGAAGCTTCTTTGAGGACACATTCAGAACCTGATTTTGGCGATACCAGCTATTTTAAGAGTCCTGATGGAACTTTTGTGAGTAACAAAAGAAAAAAAAAATTCTTACTTTCAAAACTGATTAATTGTTGTGTTTTATAAAAACTGATTTATTTCATACTTTTTTATACCAAGCATTACCATTATGAAGCTCTCCTTCTAATTGAGATTAATGTTTCTGAGCAAAGAAGTGGTTTGGAGGGCTGCATTCATTTTGAGTGCTATTGTAATCAATTTTAGATACAGCATTCCACAGTGGATCAGTTTGCATCCAGACCTGCCTTATTATATAGAATTAACTTGTTGGTGATTGATAGTATTACTTCTATATCCTGAGAAGTCATTTGTTTCCAAACAAGTGTGATGGCTTGTACAAGTCTCAAAATACTGCTTTTCATAATTAAAACATCCTTTGAGGGACCTAATTTGAACTTTCTCTAAGAACTAGATAAAGCATGAAGACGCAATTCATTAATATGTTTTCAAATAAAATAGCCTCTCCCCAATACAGTAGGCCTCAAGGTGTGTTTTCTTGCTCATCAAAAGGTTTTATCACTTTTGGGGTGTAAGTGGCAAACATACATTTAGGTTATTTCCTTTTTTGTTTATTATCAACATTCTAGTTGAGTTTTTGAAGGATTTCTTAGAATTATAGATCTACATCTCATGCATGTATTATAACTTATTTCACAAGGCGGTAGGTATAATCCTGACAATGAAAGGTAATGCATGTGGAGGTAATTCTTTATCCTCTTTGGAAACCTGGAAAAATGGTGAATGGTATTGTCCCTACTGTGATATTTGCATCTGTCTCTTAGCTGTGTCTAGCCAGTCTCAGCTTTATCAGCTTTTCATTCTTTTCTGAAAGACCACATTAAGATTTTCTTGGGCTTTGGTCCATATTGCATTGCTTAGTGTGCTACATGCTTGTAGTCTCAGTAAAATAAAATATTAAAAGCATAGACTATAAGATTAACACCGATAAGTATTCTAATATAGCCAGAGTGTGCAGGATTTTTAAATAAAGGTGGAACTGCTTTATAGGTTCATATGAAGTTCCATAGTGGCATTGTCCTTGGTTTTCAGGGAAAAAAGACTTTGTAGGAAACGTGTTTGTTGTGTTTTCATTTTCTTCTCTGTATTAATGGATTCTTTACATTGCATCAGTGTTTTTCCAGTTATGAACATTCATTAAAAACAATTTTAACACTAAACTAATGCCCTTAAATAGCCATTTTCAAAGCATTCTTCTAGCCAGTCATTAGAACATAGACTATCAAAATACAGAAACATGCTGTAAGATGTATAGATGTTTCATATAGCAAAACCACAATAGGATTCATTCACTGAAAGAATTTTGTTGAAGTTCTTTTGCTAGTTTTGATTCAATAACTGATGACTGGCTAGCTAGAACAAGCTACATAGTAGTCTCATAAAAGATAGCATCCATTCAAACCTGTTTGTTTCTACTTTAAATAAATCTCTATACAAATAATGTCAGTATCATAGAATGTACTCATAAACCATGTGAGTAAAGAACTGAAACCGTATCGGATATCAGATGATGATAATGATGATGTTGACGAAGAGACTTTTACTGCCCTGTTGATACTTTTGCAGTCTTGGAAGGGCTACTTCTGACTTTTCAAACAAATCTGTGATAGGTGGCAGTCTTAACTGAGTTCCATGACTTCGGTGAAATAATAGATGGTTCTAATGCAATAAAGAGCATGTGTAGGATGAAATGTATCCTTCTATCAAACTATACTATAGTTGTGTTTTTTATTGTAGATTAGGAGTTGATAACCGCTTATGGGGATGTAGCCGTTTAAAAGTCCTTTTCTGTGTGTTTGTAGTCCTCTGGCTTACCCTAGGGCATGCAAAACAGCAAGCATCCTTTGTGAAAATTAGGTGTTTTGAGAAAAATAGGTGCATATATTCCCACTTGGATATATATACATGTTCAATTATAGAAAAGTTAGTGTGAGATGCTGTTTACTGACAAAGTATCTTCAAGTATGGTATAATACTTTTTACTTCTATTAGAGACACTGGAGAGAAGGGGGAAAGATGTGATTTGGGTTTCCAGGGGAGAGAATCATATTACTTAATAGTAATCATATTATCACATTGTTTCATAATAATAATTTTATAATTATTATGGGTCTACTGGATCTCTGCCTCAAAACCAAAAGAATATGCAGAAAGAGACCAGAGGAAAAAAGAGAGGGGAGTTGAGGGGGGAGGGCGGGAGAAAGGGAGAGGGGAGGAGAGGAAGAGGAGGCAATATGATTATGAAAATCTGTTACAAAAAGTGATGGTCTTTTGAGCACTGTCTGTGTTTAGCAGCATATTTGACAGGAAAAGCAGTCTATAAAGGGCATATTTGGTCATTTAAGTTAATTGGGTAAGTACAAGAGAAAATTAACTTCTAGTTGTTTTTTTTTTTTCACTTTTTAAGTATGTGCATTTTAAGTCCCTGCATGGGAATTTGAACTTCATTGTCTTTTTTAAAAAAATCATTCAAGAAATTCTAAATATTGTATATGGTTCTTCATATTGTTGAGGAAAAGAAGCGTATTAACAGCTCTGTTTTATAAGGATACTTTCTTTGTATATGGGACTTATCAGTAACTTATAATTTAATAATTATAAATTTTATGTAGAGATGTATAAGAAACATTCCAATTATTTTAAAGGCTCATTTAGGAGGTAACTAATGAGATCACTTATCTTTGAAGATCAGGCTTGTAACCAATACATTTCCATCATACTGCCATTTCTTCGGTGATCAGTTACACTTGCCAGAATTGTTGTGATAATTCCTCTTGAGATGGCCATAATTTAGACAGAAATAACAGCGTGGTGACGACTGTCTGCCTTCAGTCCGATTCTAAGCACTTCTGAATAGTGGGGTGATGTGAATTTGTGGTCCCTGCTTCGCCCAGGAAAAAAAGAGAAAAGCTATTCTCTTATTAGAATGGATGATTTCACCTCAAGTTAAGCTTGACGAATCTTTTATGATTAGAACTGTGGACCCCTATCAGTGCGAGGGGGGTGCAGTATCTTGATAACAGGGGCGTTTCTAAAGAAGAGGTCCTTCTTTCTTCAAGAGCGTGTTAGCACCTGCGCTGTGCTCAGCATTTGGCTTCTCTGCTGGAGAGGTATCTTAGGACAGCTCATGGACTTGGGTCACACACTGGAAGGTATGTTCTACAGACAGTCATAGGACAGGATTGAAATGACTTTCATTTAAGTTTTAATTTTTCATGCAACATGAAATTCATGAAGTATTTTAATGTACTGGCAGGAAGCACATGTAGATACGTTCATGTTGGGATGTGTTTATTTTGGTAATTATCATAGTGAACCTATTGAAAACTATACTTATGGTTTATTCTCATCTGCCAAATGCTCTTTTGAAGTATAACATCTGTGCTAATACTTGTATCAGAGAATTTGGAATTTGTCAACATGGAAGTGGGAAAAATTGGCGAGGAACTGGTACTTTTAAATAGCTCAAAAAAAAAAAAAAAGGCTGGCACAGGGCTTGTCATTTAAAAGAATTATGAAAACCAGGAGAAGACAGATGTAAATTTTATTTCTTCAGAATTTATAATAACTTCCAGCTAAAGAAAGCTGACAGTCCTATAGTTCTAGAAGAACAAACGTGACTCTTTTTTCCCTCCGAAGAACAAAAAAAAGTATCTTGAACAGCATTATTACATTTTTATAAGCAAAAAATGAAATGAATGTTTGAAAATGTAAACTCTTTCCTCTTGCATTTTGTACAATAACCAGAATAATAAAGGTAGGAAAAAAACTGCAAATAGTAACTAATCTAGTAATTCAAATAAATGGAGAAAAGTGACTCATTCTAATATCATAAAGGAATAAAAGCTATAGTGTAACCAACCATATTTTGTCTCTTGATTGGCACAAATTTAAGGCATTCTTCTTACAGGGATGTTGCTAAATTTTACAATAGCATCAGTAGTAGTTGGAGAAAAATTTGATATAACTAAAAGGTTAACCCTTATCATCTTCACTAATACTTTAAGAAATATCCCTAAAGAATTACAATGCTTTTGAAAATAACTATACCTTCTAGTAAAAATAGAATATGTTAGTTACCTTACAAATCTGTTGATGACTTTGGGTTCAGCAAGGGGTGAAGCTGAAGTGAACTTCTTGCCTGATATTATTATTCAAATTAGAACAGACATTTTCCATCTGTAATATATTTCTATGTTTATATTTCTACTTTGAGTTCATTTTCAACGTGTCTTTCTCCCGTGAAGCTGCTAGTATATTTCACATTTAAATTTTCATTTAAACAAAAATGAAAGTTCTGACACATAGGTAAGATATACCTGTCAGTTGTTGTTTAATCACTAAGTCATGAACCTGTCTGACCAGCATTCAGTCCTCACTTGGAGTAACTTTTATATTTCCACTTAACTTTTTCTAGCCAAATATGCATAGAATAGCCTGTTCTATATTTCCTGTGATTAAACAATAAAATAGAGCAAACTTCTTATTTAGTGATTGCTTTTGCCTCAAAATGTTCAGTCTCTGAATGAGAAGATTCTGGCATCACAAAAATTTTGTCAACAGTGTTGGCTTGTTGATTTGCCAACAAAATCCTTTTTCTTTGTAACCAACTTTAAAAACTACATGTGTGGCAGGAACTTTAAATCAATACTTTGCTAAAGATTAAAATACTTTAATATTTACTGTCCTGTATTTTGATGGTGATTTAATTTTTTATATTATTCTAATTTGTATAATATTAGGTGATGAAGTGTATGTATAGTGTTATTACTTTCAAGGGAAATATTGCAAACAATGAAATTTTACAATTAGATTTATTTTAAAAGTTATTTATGTAAAGATTTGAAGTATAATAAATTGCAGTTTAAAATACAGCCTCAAACAGAAAAGTCCTCATTTTATACTTTTTCAAATTCAGATATTGTTTTACTAATGTGTGTGTGTGTGTAAATGAACCTTAAATTTAAACTAAACTTATGGCTTTTATCTTTTATATGTTTCCACTAATCAGAACCTCAGATTTGTGTTTATATGGGTATTATGCTCTGTAGTCTATAATTAAGAAATTTTAAAATATTAGGAATCAAAACCTTCACTAGCTCCAGTCTAAGTTTTTAAAGAAACCTAAAATGAATTAAGATGACTAGACAAATCTGGTGTTCACGAAATCATTAAAATACTTTGAGTTAGCAAATACCTCATTTTACATAATCTAGACACTTGAAGACTATTTGTTAATACGTATGTGTGCAATGTCCACACAGATAATGAAAAAAGTTACTTATTACAAAAATGAAAGATGATTGATGTATTTGTACTATTGTCCTTCAGTTGCTCAGCATGAATTTGTGAAATAAATGGTACATTTTAAGATACATCATTTACTGATACTCTGGTTTCAAGTTGTAAGATTCATATAATCTTGCATTTCATTTAAGTGTGATGTCAGCAAGTTGGATCAACCTTGAATCAGTATAGCCAGTACAGAAGTCTAATCTCTTTTTCTTTAAGTTTTGCATAAAATCTGCACCTTCCAACAAAATAGTTCCACTCCACCATGCCAGTGTTTGATATCTTTGATGAACGAAAGAAAGAGATAAAGGGGAGGACAAGTACTTGTTTTGTAAGGGGCCATCAATTAATTCTCCTCACATCGTCTGATGAAAGTAGCTTTTAAAAACTGCATTGTGTTTCAGATAGGAACTGTCACAGATCAAGGTTGGTGAATTTCCTATTTAGCTATTAGCAAAGGATAACGTGAGTTACTTAAACACAGATCATTAATGTATCACATCTTAAATATATTTATCACATTTAAGGTATATGAATTTAGTTGCATAATTACCACTTGAGCTTTGCAAAGTCTATAACTCACTTTGGAAATTTTAAATGTTGACAAAAAGCAAAATATTAGCTCTTAGTCTTGGAGATTGTTACTTGTACCTTTGGGGGACTGTTTTATTGTTTATTGTTTTGTTTTTCTTTTTTTAAAAAACAGTCATGTCATTCCTTCTAGGGTATTTCTTGTTTAATTTTAATAGTGACACGTAAGCATGTTTTATTTAGAAATAGATATAAATTATTTGTACATGTTAGGCTTTAAAGTATCTCAATGTGTTCTGGGTGAAGTTTTGGTTCTTTTAGGATTAAGGTTCATTGGTATAAATGGCTAATTTTGGTTGAGGAGTGTTACATAGTTTTTAAGTCCTCGTTATTACTTTTAAAAGAATATCCCATCAGGAAGAGGAAGCTTTGTGGATAAGCTGCCACTCTTTGATGAAGGATTATACATTCTCCCCTAATTCTGTGCTCCCATAGTCTATTACACAGTGGTTTTATCAAGTAGCACTAGACTAGCCTGGCCAGCATTTCATTTCCTTTAAAAAGTTAATTGGTTCCTTTCCTAAATCTAATATTTATGTAGAACTGTAGTCTAAACATGTGTTTTAGGCATTGACAGATTCAACTCCTAAAATCCAAAGGTTCATAATTTGATGCAAGATAATGAAGCCCGAGAAGTTTGGGAAGATACTTTGCCCTTCTACCAGATGACCAGTGAACTGATTACTGCCTGGTTCTCAGTCCTTTAAGTGGTTTGCCTACTCAGTGAAGTTTTCTGGGTCCGTGACCAGATTGAAGTTCTTTGTAAGCTTTCTTCTTGTAAGTAATAATGAGGGCAACTTGAGAAAGAAGTAAAAGCATATAAAAATGAAGCTGTCACATATTACAAAGGTTATAGTTAATTTTCTCTGTTTATGTAAAAAGTGAGCATGTTTTGGTCAGAGATTTTTTTTAAAGAAAGAATTATCCTCTTATTTTATTATATTCCCATTTAGAATGAACAATTCTAAAGAAAATTGTGAGAGAAGGGTGTCATGTTCAAAGGAGACCTTTTTTGGTCAAAGAATACATTAAATTGAGTAATCAGGCAGGACAATTAATTGTATTTATATTTGTGTCAGTTTTTTCTCAGTGTCAACCATAGAAGACCATTTCACTCTGTTCAAGAATCAAATATGAGTTAAGACATTTTCATTGTAAAACATAAGTGATGCCACCAAAAAGGCACAATTTATTACAGACAATTAATTTACCTTAATAAATGGGTTCATATTTCTGAGCCTTGTAGCTTCTAAACATTTAAGAATAGCAAAGTTTCTGTAAAAATTGAAAAGTGAAGAAATAACTTTTTCTTTAACAATTAAAATAATTCTGTTTTTTTCTATTCTTATTCATTGAAACATACGGTATAAACTTCAGATGACTTTATAATGTTCATATCCTATTCTGAGTTATTATCCTTGTAAGATTTTATGTATAGATAAGTATATATCCATTCTGAAAGATATATGACTCAAATATTTTCTATTTTTAGATATTAAATTGAAAATATTTGTAAGGAAACTACTTTAAAAATTATCTTTCATGATCACTTTAGTATGGCAGTTGCTTTTTCAAACCTTTATAAAAGATTCTAGATTTTTATAATTGGAATAAATATGATGTTAAAAAATAAATACTACCTAAAACTAGCAAGAGGTAAGGAAGTTTCAGTTAATAATATTTTTAGAAGAACAAGAATTTAAATAAAACTATAAACTATTTTATATAAATATTGTCCACATGTCCAGTTTGTTATCAGTAAGACACAGGTTTAGTATTTTTAAATTAATAACCTGTTTTAAAAAGAATCATCACGTTTACCATTTCTGATTCTTACAGAGTATTTCTGTTTTCATTTTGCATATAAAGTAGTACAGATTAAGGATTTTAAAGAGCAGGCTTTCTTTCTATCTTTCATCAGCTCTGTAGCTGAACCCTGACAATCCCCTTCTTCATTATTCTAAGCCACTATCAGATTCTAATCTTTGCTGTCTCCACAGCTGTTTGAGGATTTTTTTTTTTTGCAAATATAATTACAAATGCATGTGTTTTGTGCACCTCACTTCCTATCAGTGTGGATAAAGAGAGTAGGACAGTGGTGTGTGTAGGTCCATGGATGATTCTGTTCCTTTTCAGATCATTATGTCAGCGGTTATTAGGAAGAATTGCAAGAATTAAAACACAACAACTTTGACTTCACTGATACTGAAAAACAAAAATCACTGAAAATTTAGTAATTTCTCCAGAACAAGTACATTTTTATTGACTTAAGCGCCACTAAATCAAGTGGTTACACATTTCCACAGGGCGTTTTTCTAAAGTGATGGTCACAATTTAAGCAAATCACTATAGTTCTTTTTCACTTTTTAAAAACCCATTAAAACCAATAAAAATATGACATTGTGGAAAGAAATTTATTAATCTCTTGCATTTATTTTTATGTACCCAGTTGGAGAATGATTGATGTCACATAAGCACTTAACAAATGTACAGTGATTTACCCGTGTAGATATTAGAGAGAGTGCTTTTTGAAAGAAAATTCAACATATTTGCTTGCATTAATATTATTTATAGAACAAAATTGGAAACTGTAGCTATATATAGCCTTAAGTCACGTTAAATTTATCATCTTTAGAGGACAAGGCTGTCTTTAATCTCTCTGTTATATAATACCAGAATTATTTCCCATCTCTGAGTAAAACAGGATTGGCTGATCTCTAGGAATATATACAGGTACTTACTGAGATTAGAAAAGTGTAGAAAATCATTGAGGTCACTATCTACAAAGATGTTGTGTATATACACAATTACAAAATCAGCATGTACCCTGATTCGCAGGGGCAATTTCCACTGCCATTTAAATCAAACCCCATGTGATTTGTGAGTGTTCTATGTCCAAGCAACTGTGTTCTAGGGGAGATTAAAGGACATAAGACATGAACTTAGATCCCTAGGAAGTTTTCACTTCTGGTTGGGCATGATATAAAAGGTAACTGACAGTCATTAAGGTTGTTAAGAAAGCCAAAGAAAGTGATGAAAAGATGATTACTGTGGTCAAATTGCACTCTAATAGCCCATGAAACTTTGAAATGCCAGAGAACTTAAGGGAATATCGAAACTTAGAGTTTCCAGCAATGGAAACACCATACAGACCTTAGCAGTACCTTGAAACTCTATGGGACATTAGAAAGGACCCTGGGAGATAACCGCTAACACACATCAGAAGTGCCAAGGGGCTCACAGATTCTGAAAGGACTAGACGGATGAGCGAATCCAACAGAAACCTTCTCCACCCCACACACGCACGGCCACCGACGCCCCAAAAGAGGGGGCTTCGGGAGCCAGTGACCTGGGAACAGCAGAGGTTGGCCATCTGCTGCCTTCCCAGTGGAATCATCTGGCAAATTGTTTGTCGAGCACTTGCCCACACCAACCCCGTGAAGACAGAGACCCCCCTCTCCTGGGCTCAGCACAGCCGCAGCTTGGAGCACAGCGCCCGGCCCCGAGGAGGCCCTCAGTAAATAATTGATATGGGATTGAAATCTGCCCTCACTCCACATCAGTGTCAAATGTCCTCACTAGCGAATCACTCCCTTTTCCGAAAAGCTTGTGGCCTCTAAACTCAGGTCGCCCTTATCTGGGACCACTCAAGTCCCGAAAGTGCATGATTCTGTTATTTTCAGATTGCCTGCGATTCCTGTTAAACCTATAGTGCCAATGAAGAGGGGTCAGCCTTGAGCTGGGAACAGGAAAAGTGGCTGCAGCCTGTAGAACTCCAGAAAAAGACAGGAGTTGATGTACAGAAGTCAGGGGACTCCAGGAGAGGGAACCAGAATAGCAAAGGGAGATCAAGAGATCAACACTCCCCAGTGACTTCTTGAACAGGTGCCGACAGAGCCACAGGTAACCGGGATGAGTGCGATTGGCTGGGTTATTTGCATGTTACATTTTCAGGTCTCCACAGAGTCCTTTGAGTAGGCTCTCTCATATTCCTTAATGTATGTAGTTCTCTGTGTTTTTTTGTTTTTC
Organism: Bos grunniens; assembly: GCF_055505025.1. Classification (NCBI taxonomy): domain Eukaryota; kingdom Metazoa; phylum Chordata; class Mammalia; order Artiodactyla; family Bovidae; genus Bos; species Bos grunniens. The sequence continues at coordinate 14,859,644 of NC_141191.1, forward strand.
CACTTTGCAAAGAGATGGAGGGAGAGAGGAATGTTTCATTGGTATGAGAAAAAGTAAGGGAGTGAGTTTGATAATAAATGGCATTGACACAGCCCCAGAGTCAGAGATGTGGGGAGTGACGGACTCTGTGTGCTGCAGAGCATGGGCTTCATTGGAGAGGGGACACCCCGTTGTACCTCTTGACTCATCGCTGCTGCCGTGTGGAGGTGAAGCAATGTTGCCAGATTGTGAGATTTTTCAGGAAATGCCAGAATATGAATTATATGCAATCTCTAGATTTTTGAATGCTGGCTCAGAAAAAAAGAAAAAAAAAACAATAAACCACAAAACACACAGATAAAACACAGCATGGCTGAGGCTGGATTTGACAGTTGGCCACCGTTTTGCAACCTGTGATGTGGAGGCAGCACTCTGCATATGTATTTGGTGGGGGCGGGGGGCACGGGTAAGCAGAGGGTCTCCCCGTGGAGAAATCTGCCATGAGTTTGGAGAGAGAGCTTGGGTCCAGATTGTGGATTATCTTAAATGTCATCCACTTCTCCCCACTTTGGAGAAGAACACGTTTTCAGTTTGCAGTACACTTTCCCCTGCTTTAAAACAGAAACCGGGGCTGCCAGCAAGCCTTCTGGAAGTGTTTCTCGTGCCGAGGCAGCAAAGGGTTAAGTGACGGGAACAAGTTAGACTTGGACCCTTCCGACCCACTACTTCACACCCTTCTCTCCTGCATCTAGTCTTCTTCCCATCAGGTACTGGATAGACTAGGTCTTGACACCCTTAACACACCTATACTTCGGGGAGAACTCCAGGAGCCAGCTGTAGCTAATGTGGTGTTCAGTCGCTCAGTCGTGTCCGACTCTGTGACCCCGTGGACTGCAGCACTCCAGACTCACCTGTCCTTCACTATCTCCCAGAGTTTGCTCAAACTCATGTCCATTGAGTCAGTGATGCCATCCAACTATCTCATCCTCTGTCACCCTCTTTTCCTCCTGCCCTCAATCTTTCCCAGCATCAGGGTCTTTTCCAATGAGTTGCCCCTTCGCATCAGGTGGCCAGAGTATTAGAGCTTCAGCATCAGTCCTTCCAATGAATATTCAGAGTTGATTTCCTCTAGGATTGATCCTAAAGGTAATCCTAGAGGAAATCAACCCTGATTAGCTGATCCTAAAGGAAATAGCTAATGTTGTTTTTTGTATGAAATTTGAATATGGTCTGAATCCAGATTCTAAAATCTACAGGAAAAGGAAAATCCAAAGTTAGTATGGTATCTTGGGTTAGGTCATGCCCATGATCTTCACTGAATAAAAAGAACACTTAAGATTCCTATGGCGTGGTGTTTTTCATTGTCTTGTGGTTTCTGAGTTGGGCTCTGGCCCTAAGTGATTTGCTTAGATCCCTTTTTTTGTCATTTATTTGCTCTGTGATCTTGGCTCCCTCCCCTCCATATCTGAGCTTCACGTCCCCACCTGAACAACAGGTTTTTAAGAAGACTGGTGACATTGCCATCATAAGGAGCCTGGCAGGTGCCCTGCACTCAGACCATGCCAGGCGGTGAAGACTTCAGTCATTGGAGTGGCTGTTAGTAGAACCTTAGAAGGAACACTGAACTCACTAGGATAGCTTCAGGTAGGTTTTGGAGCCAGATTTGGAGCCCACAATTCAAGCCCCAACTGTACTGCTTGGTTAGTTTCACCTTCATGAAGCTGAGATGCTAACAACATCCCCACATGAAGGCTGGTTGTGAGGATGAAGTGAGACCAGGCATGGAGAGGGCTCACGCGTTGTCTGATATGTTGCTAGCCCTAAATAGCCTGTGTGAGTGTGTGTATGTCTCAGGAGAGGGCCACACCCTTCTCCAGCAGCCAGACTGGGCCATCGTTAGCTCTAAATTAGGTAAAAAATAACAACAAAAGTAGTCCCGGGGCTGCTTCTGTTTACTTGGGCCGGCCCCTAGAATCCTACTTTGAATTATGAATAACTCTTGATGGTGATGATTCTCTGGCCTGCCAAGTTACTGATGCGATGTGTGTTTAAGGGGAGGCGCTGATCTGTGGATACCCAGAAAAGTGACAGCATGCCGTGTCTCACCCAGGGAGTGACATACTCAGCACTGATGAGAGCAGTGGTCCAGAATCACTTAGAGAAGACAACAGGACAGTGCATGTGACACATTTCGCAAATACTTATGGAGACAGGTGAAAAGATTTTTGACATTTCAAGGAGTGTAAGATCCATCTTTAAAATTTACACATCTCCTAATAATGGCAGACAACGGGGATATTTTATGGTGGAAAATATCTCTGTCTTGACAGGGTCAGTGTTTTAAGTATATTTTGGTTCATTTTTTTAAAAGTGGAATTATGTGCTCACCTTTTTTCCACCTTACCGTTGGAATGACCTAAGTATATACTACGTTACCCACAAACTTGAAGATTCCGGGAATCTTCAATTTGGTGGCCAGCGGGACTTCCCTGGGGGTCCAGGGGTTAGGGCTGCACCTTCCAGTGTAGGGGTGTGGGTTCGATCCCTGCTCAGCGAGCAGAGCCTCTCATGTCCTTCTTCAGCTCTTAATCTCTTCATTGAGTTCTATTTATTAAGCATCTCTACAAGTCCAGTGTCAGTTGAGGCTCTGTGAGAAAAGAGTGCAAAAATATAGAAGGCGTGTATTTTAGGAGTCCCAAAGGAATGTATAAATAATTAGACAGTAGTACTAACAACGTGGAGCTGTATTCAATTGGAAGATGTAACACAGTCTCTATACTCCACAGGAACACAGGAACAGAGAGCAACACGGAGGGTGGGGTTAGTTCGATGTCATCTCAACTCCATCATTTCCGAGACAGTATTCCTGATCTCAGGCTTGAGGAGCCAGGCGGCCGGGCTGTATTTGCGCCCTCTTGAGCACAGGTGCATACGTGTAAGAACCATCTCCTGACAACCCCGTTCTTCACCGCGCATGTGCCATCCGTCAGCAGCGCCTGCCGATGCTCCCTCCGCTGGGTTTCTGAAGCTGCCCCTGCTTTCCGTCCTCCCCACCAGCTCCCTCGTTCGGCTCTCATCGTTCCTCATCTTGATAGTGCAGATAGGTGTCTTCTAGCTGGGCTTCCCGCCACCAGGTGTCTCATGTCTCTAGTCCATTTTCCTAGATTGCCCCAGAGAGGATTCTCCCTAATCTTCTGATCTAAGCGTATCACTCTCCTGAGCTCACACTGGCTCCTCTTTACCTGCAGGAGGAAGCCCAGATTTCTCAGCCTGGTCCTTGGGGTATATTCTGCATGGTGTGGCCAGGACCCTGCTGACCCCACCTCCTATTGGGTCTCTGGTGCACAGTGTGCTGCACACAAGTCCGCTTACTCTTTTCCCAAGTACAGGACAGGCCTTCCCCCTTCTCTAGGTACCAGGTGAAACATTCTCTGTGAAATTGTCCCATGACTGTCAGCAGAATTCCTGGTTCGTCTCTCTCTTTCTCTGCCCCTATAGTATAGCATTTGTAGGTAAATGCTATTTATCATTTACCTCATTCTGCAATTTCAGTTTATTAGATTGAAAGAGTTCTAAGGAAGGAATGTAAAGATCATACAGGGAAGCATCTTATTTTAAAATGGGACAAAATCAAGGCTGAGCTAAATAAGTAGCTGGGTAGCTCAGTGGTTAAGAGTCCACCTGCAATGCAGGATACTCAGTTCCAATCCCTGAGGAGGATCAGGAAGAACCCCTGGAGAAGGGAATGGGAACCCACTCCAGTATCCTTGCCTGGAGAATCCCATGGACAGAGGAGCCTGGTGGGCAACAGGCCATGGGTCCGCATAGAGTCAGACATGACTGAAGTGCCTAAGCACAGCGTAGACTAGCCATGCATGCCTTTTAGTCATCCTTGCACTTGATCTCAGCAGCATCCTCCATGAAGGGCTGGCTTCCCTTTGCCCTGTGACACCTCCCCCTACCTCTCACTGCATCTTAGCTACTCCTTCTCTGCTGCATTAGTGTCCTGGCCTCTTCTAGTTGGCCCACAAATACCAGAGTTCCCCAGACACTAGCCCTTAGCCCTGCTTTCCCACTGTATCGGTTCCCCCAACCACCATGATACCATTGATTCCTATGGTTTCAGTGCCGACCCATAGGAAGACGGTTAACAGTGATTCCACTCAAAACATCTCCTAGCCAAAGATCTATGTGTCTAGGGGACCTTATAATTTATCATCTGAACGTGGATAATTTGAGAGTGAAAGTGGGCTGGAAATGGTAAGATACCAGCATAGCGAACACACACTGAGGTAGTCCTGGGCCAGCACATCCATCCATCAGTCATGCTGGGCACATGGAACCACTTGGCATAGGCTCTTAGGTGTATCAAGGACTCCTAAAACTAACGTGAGAGATGAACTTGGGGTCTTTCCCTGAAAACCTCAGCCTCTCCCACTGACCCCAAATGCAGAGGATGATACGACTGTCCGCCTAGTTATCAGAGCAGAAACCTTGGAGGTTTCCTTCACTGTGCTCTCTCTTCCAGTTCATCACAGTGTCTGGTTTATTCTTACGTGACTTTCTAAATGCTTCTTGAAACCATATGCTTCTTTAGTCTCCACCGCCTTGCTAATATGGGGTCCTGTGACATCTGACACTTCAGGAGCTTCCTGATTGGTTCGTTGGCAGTCAATCTGGACCCCTCTCCAACTCGCTGTCTACATCACAGCCAGAACAATCTTTTAAGTATGCAGAAAGGATGCTCTCATCCCTTGCTTAAGACAACACATAATACAGCCCTCCTCATTATGTCTTTCTTTCCCACTTGATTGTGACACCCATAAAGCCGGGGACCTTGCTGGTTTGCTCTCCTCTGTTTTATCAGTAACATGACATGGCACGTCATATGCAGTCCTTGATAAACTCTTATCGCTTAAATGGATGGATGAATGAAAGACCCAGCATTCTAAAACCTGACTTCAGACTGCTAGTTCTAGAGTCTCTATATTCTTTTCCCCCTGAAGATTTTAACCATCTTGAATGTTGAGGCTGGATTATTCTATTATTTACTATTTTATTCTTTCTCATTTTGGAAAATGGAACCTTCCTGTCTACCCTGTGTTTATTCCGTAATTTTTAACCATAACTACACCCAAGAATCAGCTGGAGAGCTCTCAAAACACACCAGTGCCAGGATTTCACCCCAGACTGATTAAAGAGACTCTATAGAGTTGGGACCTGGTCATAATCAGTAAGTTTAAAGAGTTTCCCAGGTGTCTCGAAGGCCCAGTCAGGATTGGGAGATCATTGATTTAAATCTATTCAGCCTTCAAGTTCCGTCTCAAACACAATCTCCTCCAGGGAAACGGGTCTCTGATTTTTTCTAAAGACTTACTAGCATGTAGTGGAGCAATTAAATGGTCAAGACTTAACTATTTTAGGATTTCTCTTCCTACATGAGGCTGAGATTATGCATTATATTTAGGAAGCATCTGATGTGGGAGAAGTTACTTTATAATTTCCTTTTATTTGACCCCTGTGCACTTGTCATTTTGCAAAAAGACTTAGGAGTCATAAGCAAGATCAGTCTCTATAAACCAATCTGGGGTTTATGACTGCCACTGTGACTGGACATGACAGCAAGTTTTCTTATGAATTCCATCTGAGTCTTGACCCTCTGGTCAGCTGTCTTGAGTCATGTGGTCAACTGAGGCCCAGATACACATGGTCCATGTTCATTTTGGAGGAGCGAGCTAAGCAGATGTCTTCTTAAACTACTTAGGACACCAGCTTTCCATCAGGATCTCCGAGACCTTTAGGAAATGTTCTTACAGCTGCTCGATTCTATTCTGTGTTTGCAGCGTGCAGCAAGTTGAATAGAAGCCTAAAAGCAGGCTGAGTGAATCATCTTTCTCTCATCCTTTGTGGGTGGGGCAGGGGCACATGGAAAGGCAAATTCTTACATGTATGCCTGTGGTCATTAACCTGGTGACTTCACTGACCCCACACTTAGCACTGTTAAAGGATCTTACATATAGCACCGCTGTTTTGCAAGGATGTTTTCCCACAGGCATAATACAATAGCAGGTTTTTAAAACACAGCTTCTTCAGGTTCAGCAGCAACTTTCTACAGGAAACTAAAAAGGTAGATAACTTACAGCACCTTTTCTTAAACTCGTTCTCTTGAGCTTTGGTGCTGCTGTTAGAACTGAAGGTAGAGGGAAGAGACCCCAGAGTCAACAGCCTTTCAGCACCAGTGAATCTCAAAGCATCCTTTTTAGGGGCATTATCCCATGGAGCCAATTTTGCCATCATTTTGCAGCTTCCTAAGTGGCAATTCACCCCCAAACCATAAAACAGTTAGTAAAAATGCCCAGACTATGGAAATAATATTTTGAGTAGTTTGCTGGGAACTTTGAAATTTATTTCTAATTACTGCTGCCCTAAAAAAAAAAAAAACCCAGATGTTTACAGAGGTATCATTATTTATTTAATTGCTAATTTAAGACAAAATATCAACAAGGTAAAGAGAAGCATATTTTGAACTAAGTTGGTTTAGTGGATGGCATTCCATGTTGGCTTTAGAATGGAATATTAAAATGAATTATCTATAAAATGGAGCTAATCAAATGTGGGTTTTGGGGTGCTCTCTATGCTTAGCGATGGATCCACAGAAGCTAAGTGGACTTCAAGTTCAGTATTTATGTAAAACCACCAAGATAACATCTCACTGTGTCATCTTTGCTGGGGCTCAAGCTGACTGACTACAATGGCTGGCATTTTCACTGTTCTCACACTTATAAAAATAAAATCAGAAAGCAGGAGAGGATACAGAAAGACATCTGGTAGTACAAAATGAAGGCATTTATCAGAAAGGATGCCTTTTTTCCTCTTGAAAACTACAGAAAGTTTGTTTCTTCCAATTATGCTTAGAAGTATAGATTTCACATAATTAGGAGAAAGTTGAATGAATAACGGGAAGTTGAAATACATGGTTTGTCTTGGATAAAATGAGAGTTTAACTTTATTTCTCTGTTAAATAGCTTGCCTCGATATATTGATTATGCTAATTCGCAATCTAATGCATAATTAGCTTCAGGAAGTATATCACAGGGATAGAATCTGATAAAGAATGGAGTGACACAATGAGAAGAAAGAACGCTTGTGCTAACCTAAGGAAACGACTCATTGCTTCCCTTGTAGAGCCACACTTGTTTTATGATATAGGCTATCAGTACATGCATTAAATTTGGATAATAATATAATGATATTTACTAAAGTGGACAAGCTTGAATTTCCACTCATACTTTATACCTTTCATAGCTAGGTGAGTTATAGATAATTATCAATTAAAGAGACTAGATTCAGAAGCTGCACATGAAATTAACCACAGCATCATCTTACTGTTCTCTTTCAGTATTTGTAAGTCACTGTTGTGAGTATATTGTTGTGACTGACCACTGCCCTCTCCCCCAAATAAAGTCATCTTCATAAAGGCAGTATGCCATATATACGAGTTTAGAATGTAGCTTTAAATGTAACACAGATTGTATGTATACAAGCTTGTTCTCATTTGGGTAATTTGTGTTGAATTTTCTTCTCTAATCTAAGCTGATGCCTTTTAGTGCCTCAATCAGTCTTCTGATTTTATCTTTTCATTTGTGTGGACAATTTTCCATTTATTATGTGTTCTCAAGAAAGAATACGCTATGTACAATTACTTATGACATTTGTCTAATTTAAAAAAATTCCTTTGTATATTCACAAGCTTAAAAATTATTCATATAGTTCATAACGATTATGGTTTAAAATGAGAATTATATGGGGGAAATACATATGTATTTATATGTATAATATACTATATATATATATTTATAATATAGAAATACTTTTATAAATATATATAAATGTATATATGTGTGTACATATTATATATGTACATATTCATACTATATAAGTATGTAGCATATATGTACATATATGTATATGTACACACATATACATACTTTTGTGTTGATGGATTTCACCTCCGAATGTCTGTACATTTGACTACTATTAATCAATGCTTCTTGAAGATTAATCAGATTAGATTAATTCATAAATCAAATGATTGAAGCCTGAAGTCTAGCTAGTGAGGTTGGTTAATTCTGTCCCCTCAGATAGATTAACTGAATACAAAATTTGCAATGCAGCATTTCAGAAGACCCTGCCAATTCTATCATCAGCTTTAGACATTTATTGTAAAGATCATTTTAAAGTCTAATGGAGGTGACATGAGGACTGTCCCCAAAATTCAAACCTGGGTGCAGTTCAAATCTGTACCAGGAAAAAAAAAGGTCTCTTGAGACAGACTTGATTCCTCTGAAGAAAAAAATATATAATTTACTACCATCTAAAATATTGATGAAGAAATATGTGAGGGTTTTTAGAAGAGATTTTATCCTATATTTAGTATCAGAAAATGCTGTATACTTAAAACTTTTCTTTTGCCCAAATCAAATAGAATTTCCAGTAATGATGAAAAACTTACGATTTTGGACCATTTTGTTTACCAAATGTCTAGTGTGAGATATCTCTGATGGAATAATCACTTCCAGTGTAATTTACTATAGGTTTGTTAACAGCAAAAGACCTCTCTGTTGGGGGTTAAGAATATTTAATCCTTTAAAGCTGACATATATAACATGTAGCTATGTCAGCTACAGCTGTTTCTAAACATCAGTAACAAAATTATAGACAGGTTTTGAAGCTTCTGTGGTGGGAATGAATACATCTGAGGATTCAACTTGCTGACAGTGTTTATGTAATTTAATCCTACCATCTGGTAGAAAGTAAACATTTTTTTTTATAAAATTAAAGTTTATAAAGTGAATCTCTTATACTTTCCAATTGTTGTGAGTGACACATTTCAATGTAGTTTCTGGAAAAATGAATGGAGATTCCATATCCACTATTTTGAGATGAATACTGGATTGCAGTTAATGTTGCACTTTCATCTGCATTAGCTCCTTAAACAGTAAACAAATGGGTACTTCAGCTAAAAAGCCTGTTTCATGCTACTTGGGTTCCTCTAAGATAGCATGCATGTTTTTCTTCTTTCCATTTTACACAAAAGAAACCAAGACTCAGCAGTGTTTCTGAGATTATGTCAGTGATCTCAGAAAAACTGATGCCACAAATAAAATACATTGCTAACCTTAAATGATTTCTTCTCAGCATTCCCTGATTTTTCCCATTACATAGCAATAGTTATACAGTATGCATTTAGCCATGATGTGAGTGGCATAATCCAGTATGTTCACTTTGCAAGTAGCCCCTTTCCCTTTTCGTAGAAGTAGGCAAATTAGGAGATTTGTGAAACTGACAAATTAGTCTACAAACCCTGCCAAGTTCAAACTTTATAAATGTGACCTAGACATTTTCCTTGAAAAAAATACATAGGCTGATGGACTTTCGTGTTTATAGTTGCAGCCTGTGTTAAATTGAAAGTCTATACTCTATGTTGATGTAATAAAATTTAATTAGTTGTAAGTCAGATTTTGGTTTAGTGGTAATTAGTTTAGTGTATAATTATTACATCTAATAGCAATCTGAAATCTGCAAGCATTTTGATCTTTTTCCAAGTTAAGGGAAAAAAAACCCTGAAAGATTTATAACAGAAATAGCAATAATGAAATCACATTAGCTAATTTCATTAGACAAATTATGGACAATGTTAACTGGCAACATAAAATTTTGGTGATGACATACATGTATCATGCTGAGCTAGTACATAAAATATTTTAAAATGAATTTTTTTTCTTATTAAACATAAAGCAATCTAATGTGACTTTTGATGTTTCTTAATTTTTGAAATGCATTACCTATAATTTTATATAACAGAATTTAATATTATTCATGTAAAAACTATAGTATTATGATTGTCAGGCTTTACAAATCTAGGAACTTTTATTAGAAAACTTGAAAATTATCTTTAATTCATTGAGATCTGACAAATATTCCCAATTTTACTTGGACGTATTTCCTACTTTCAACAGGATACAAAGTAGTTTGCAGTGGACAAAATAATTACACAAAAGCACACTATTTAAATAAATCTTCACAAACTTTTTAAGTTAGTAAGTTGAATAAAGTTAAAAATGTAATGTCTCTCTGAATTACATAGGTAGTATTACATTTAACTCATCTATTTGTAGCAAAGACTAAATGGAGGCCAATAATATTTATTTTGCCATTTCTTACCTTTTTCAATCCCTTTCTCCAATAGGAGTACTGTTGTTTCATATAGGATCCAAGTACCATCTCATTTCAATTTTTAAATTATATTTAAAACCTTTTTTTTTCCTGCAAATTTATTGTTACTTTTAAAATTTACAATCCAGATAAATCTGTTGTAATCCACAATGCAGTTCAGTACCAAGTGTGTTTTCCACATCAAAGATCATGTGTCTCATTGTTAATCTGTTTGAATTTAAAATGTTTAGCTTAAAGATGAGAAATTCAATAAATAGCGTGTATTGTGGAGAGTGCCACCTCTGTACAAGTGGCTGAGTTGGTATCAAAAGGCTATTATATAGTTTTAAATGAATTTTTATAACTTACTAACTGATATTTATAGACAGATCTAAGGTTTACTACAAGTGTATGGAAAAGAAATTTTCTATTTCTTTGATAATATTTCTTTCTTCTTCATTCTACTTTATTAGTAAAGGGTCTATTTTGACTTCAAAAGAGGTCTTATGATCATTTCCATTTGGCAAGGAGAAAGAAGTGATTTGAAATAAAATATTCATGAACTGACATAATTAAAAATATTAACGGAGACATCTAAATTGGCTTTACAGTACACCATTATAAATATTTATTTAGATCATTGCAAAATGTCTGTCATGATGTACACGTTTTACATAGGATATCATTTCAGTTTCTTAAAATTTGATTTTATATTTATTTAAGTTGAATTTATCTGAACACATGCTCTTGCAGCATTAATGCTGAGTCTTTATACAAGAAGTATTTAAGGCAGACCTAGTAGGTGAACACCCTGGAAGGGGAAATGACAGCCCACTCCAGTGTTCTTGCCTGGAGAATTTCATGGACAGAGGAGGCTGTCCATGGCAGGCTCAGTCTATGAGGTCGCAAGAGTCAGACACAACTGAGCAACTAACACACACACAGTTGATGAACAACACAGAACTGAGGGGGGATAGAAAGGATGCTAAGAGGAGACGCCCCAGACAGTCTTCAGTGTGAGATACATGTTCATTGAAGTTAGCAGTACAAAATATTATATAATCAGGTGCCAAGTGAGAGGGATTTAATAAAAGATGAAGTTGGATTGTTGCTTGAGGCTATTTCTCAGTGGAGGTACCATCCATTCTTAGCTTGGTAATCAACCTTATAGAAATTTGACTTCCTCCTTTCTCTGACTGTGGAACCAAATACACAAGGTCATCCTTAATAAATCCATGATCTGTTTACTAATTTATATTGGGGAATAACCCTGTGTCCAAAATATTTTTATTGATTACCTTGAGAACTGGCAATCAGAGCACCCAAAACAACTGAAAAAACTCTAGTCATAAAGTTACTGGGTAAATTTAAAATTTATTCCTTCATCAGTTCAATAAGCTACTGGTTGATTCCTACAATATGCGAAGATCCATGTTAAGTTCAGTGAGAAATGAAATATCTTGGTGGTTGCTGCCATCTAGAAACATGCAGAGTTAAGATATATCTGTAGAGTCCAGACTCAAACTAATAAACCTGATGTCTTAGTGAATATCTTACCTGAACCATGACAGATCTTGGAGAATCCTTTCTGTGATATTATGAAACGGATGTGCCTGATGTGCAGTGTATTTTAAAATTCTGTTCTGTGTACCCATGTGAATAAACACCAAGAGTTGACATTGTAACCACGTGAATATGAATGAAAATAAGAATCTGAAGAAGACTCTTACATTTTTTTGTCCTGGGTCTTGAGAGTAAATGTTCTTTAAAAAAAAAAAAAAAAACAGCCATTTATGTTTCCAGTCTGACTCTCTAACTCTTATGATTCTGTCAAGAGAGAGTGGAGAATGACAAACAGGTTTGGTTTTGTTTTTAATTTTTCATTTGAGTATAGTTGTTTTACAATGTTGTGTTAGTTTTTACTATACAGCAGTGTGAATCAGCTATATGTATATATATACATGTATATGTATATATATATACACACACACATATATATCCACTCTTTTTTTGGAGCAGTTTTAAAAATATATGTTTAGTCAACAAATCTTTATGATGTGCCCTGAGCTAAGAATTCAGCACCTAAGAAACAGCCCTGAGGGGTCAGGGCTGACCTGGCTCCTGCCCTCATATGCGGATGGTGGCAATGGAACAGCAGAGGAAAAATTCAGTAGGAGTTGAGAATTCAGGGCAAAAGGCTGGGGGAAATATGCATTCAGTGACATGCATTTAAACCCCAATGATAAAGTTGTCTCTGGAAATACTGGCTTCCCTGGTGGCTCAGTTGGTAAAGAGTCTGCCTGCAATGCAGGAGACCTGGGTTTCATTCCTGGGTTGGGAAGATCCCCTGGAGAAGGAAATGGCAACCCACTCCAGTATTTTTGCTTCGAGAATCCCACAGATGAGCCTGGTGGGCTACAGTCCATGGGGTCACAAATGGTCAGACTCGACTAAGTAATTAACTTTCTTTCTTTCTGGAAATACTTGGAAGAGGGAGGGTCAAAGGCCTCTGATTTAGTAAAGTCTTCAATATGGGAGCAATAAAATGATCAGAAACCAGTCCTGGGAATGGAAGTTACCATTAGGGAGTTTGTAAAATTGTCAAGGCCATGTGCACAGACATTGGCTGGTGTGACCAGCAGTTTCAAAGAAGAAAGAGTGGAAGTTAATATGGAAAGACTCTGAAGAATGACTTTTGAAGGACAGCCAAAATTGATTAGGAGGAGATGAGTATCATTTGCCTGTAGACTCAAGGACATGGTGGTGGGAAATGAGACCTGGAATATGGGAAATATACGATTTGTTACACAAATGTAACAGTGAAAGGAAGGTGCCCACAGGAGGAATTCCTACAAGAGGTTTAAGAATAATCTGAGGTTGAAGATTAGACCAATGCCTTTCCCATGTAAGTCCTCCTCAGCTGTATCTGACAAAGATTTTTAGCATACCTTATAAATGTGGACTTTGGGATTACTTCTTTGTTGGTATCAAACAGAAAAAGTTGCTATTTTTTTATTGACTATGTTATATAGCATTAAGAATATAGTTACTTTTTTGTAAATCGTAAACCATCATTCAAAAAACAGACTTATGTAAATTGATTACTAAAACATTACTTTTTTTTTTCCAGAAATTAAGATTCATTTACTCAAAGATTGTGATTTAGGTATCTAATTTAGCTTGATGGTCCAACTATGTGTTCTCAGGAAATTTCTCTTTATCCATTAACTAAGTAAATTTTGATGCTAGGAGTTAGATTGGTTAGACTAAGAATTGTTTCCTAAATTAATAGTTTCATGTAAATAAAAGCAAACATACATCATCTATTAGGAATTTAATTTACGTACAATATAAAGTCAGAATTGATTCCTTATTTTTCCTCCTTGTTCTTTGGGGATTCTGGAAACACATATGTAAGTGTCTATGGCTGCAAAGCAGCTCTGGATAATTGCCTGTTTTCATTTCATAGCTGGCATTGTTTTTTTTGGTGTTTTTTTCCTCCTCTGCTGCTACTTATTTCATCTGAAGAAAGCCTTCTTAGTACTAATTCTCACACACACACACTCACACACACACACACACACACACTCACACAGACACAGACACACAGACACACACATATTTTAACAAGGAGGTTGTACCGTCAAGATCAGATTAACTGAGTAACCCACGATAGTGGAAGAAGTCAGTTAAATACTTCGGGGGTGTAGGAGTCAGATTAAGCCCCACCAGGGAAAGAGGGACAGTTGAACTAATATTAGGAAGTAGAGAAAATAATTGAAACTGGAGAACTCTAGTCCATTAATCTGGAGGTTCCTTGTATAACCAATGAGCTTTAATATCCAATTTAATGAAAGATGCTTATTTCACTTGCCAGAGCAGAAAAATTAATTGGTAGCTATAATTTAAGTTTGGTCTCCTTTCTAATTGAAAGAATGTCTAAAGGGAGGGGAAAAAAAAGAAAAACATTTTCATTCCACTCATTTTCAATTTTTAATTTCTTTTTTTTTTAAGTTTTATTACAAGTATTGACATTTTCATTATTTCAATTGGATATTTAATTTGTTACACACTGTTGGTAAGTAGGAAAAGAAAAACCTCTTGAAAGACAGCAGACAGTTTAATGAACATGAAGTCTATTCTCTGAGTTTGCAGGGTGTGAGGAATCCACCTGTCCAGGAAGAACCTGGCATGTGACAGTGTTTTGGGAAGTACATGTTAAAGCAGATACACGGTTATATATATTTTATCTTTTTATCATGTTAGAAATTAATTTTATTAGTGATTCCTCACAACCTACATTTTTTTTTTAAGAATGTCATTGGCAGTTGGCTAAACCCTGATGCTGTACTGAGTGACTGATGCTCACATTTTGGGCCGTTTCTCGTTTACCTGTATTACCTCAGGCCTCTGGCCCTCCTAATTTAAATATAAATATATTAATAAATATACGTATCAAGTATTTGCAGAACACAAATTCTGTGTGTTAGTGAACACAGAAATATTTCACAGTTTTTATGTCTTTCTTCTCATTACTCCTCTGCATAATTCTAAAATCAAGACAAAACTCCTCTGAGTGAAGGCACAGAAGAGCCACCAGAATAAAGAGGCCCAGAGGAGTGTGGCCTATTTAAAACATCTGAAAATAACTTAGAGAAGACCCTCCTGCTTTTTGCCTCTGCCAAAGAGACGGGGCAGCCTGGGAAGGCTCGTGGCTGTGTCAGCGTCACTTTCCCTCCTGGCTTGAGGACGGGCGATGCCAGAGCAGTGTGTCCTCTGGAAATGATTCCTTGCCCAGTCTGTCTTCCTGGCAGTGTAGGAAAAAGCCAGCATAGTTGGGAAATACCCCATCCACTTTCAAATCAAGCCCACATGCTTTTGCCTGTTTTATGCACGTGGGGTCCCGTGGGTGTTTATGGAACGCTGAGGTGATGCCTCTGTGGCTCTGGGAGTAGAGATTGGTCTACACAGTTGAAATAACCCACTGTCCGACAGTGAATGAACTGCTCTATAGTAAATTCAATCATTTTGTGTTGTGTGGTGAATGACTTATTTGATCAAACCTAACTATGCCTTGCGGAGAAGGCAATGGCACCCCACTCCAGTACTCTTGCCTGGAAAATCCCATGGATGGAGGAGCCTGGTAGGCTACAGTCCATGGTGTCGCTAAGAGTTGGACTCGACTGGGTGACTTCACTTTCACTTTTCACTTTCATGCATTGGAGAAGGAAATGGTAACCCACTTCAGTGTTCTTGCCTGGAGAATCCCAGGGACAGGAGCCTGTTGGGCTGCCGTCTATGGGGTCGCACAGAGTCAGACACGACTGACGCAACTTAGCAGCAGCAGCAACTATGCCTTGAACAATTTAAATATCTTAGTGAATGAGCTAGGTCTTATGAAAGGTACAGGATAAATATTCTCTGCATCCGTGTAGAGACCAGCAGCTTCAAACACAATAGACATGATGATTAGCAGAACAACTGGTTTCCAGTTGGCATGTAGCAGATCACATTCAGACAATGGAGGATTACTTAAATGACACAGAAGACAATCTAGCATAGTGGTTAAGAGTGTGGGCTTCAAAATGAAACTACCTTGTTGACTTCCGGCTCTACCACATACTGCCTTGTGATATGGGGCAAATTATCTACTCTCTAGATAGATAAGTTGGATGGCATCACTGACTCAATGCACGTGATTCTGAGTAAGCTCCGGAAGTTAGTGATGAATAGGGAAGCCTGGTGTGCTGCAGTGCATGGGGTCACAAAGAGTCAGACATGACTGAGTGACTGAACTGAACTGATCTCTCTGTGGTTCAATGTTATCATCTTCAAAGTGAAGATAATAATAACATGTTCCTCATATGTTTGTAGTGAGGCTGAAGACTCAAGTAAAGATATTAACTCACGCCTGACACATAATTAGCACTCAGCTGAAGTGTCTTTTATTAGTAGCAGTATTCAATAAGTGAACTCATAGGATATCCTTTAGTTTGGAAATGAATATTCTTCTAGAATGACAAGTTCTAAAGTAAGCTGCTGCAATTATTTTTTAAAATAATCCCTGACATTTAAATAATGTTTTAAAGTTGGCAGGACTGTTTTCATGTAGATCTTTAAGATTTGATACACTGTTTTTGTCCAAGCCTTAGGAGATGGGCAGGAGAGATGGTGGAATTTTAGAGATGGTTGGTTTGAGGTGACCCTTAAGACAAGATGACCTATGAGTCAGTGATGAGTGACATGAGGCCTGGATGGCCATTGCTGGTAGTCAGGCGGCACTTAATAAAGGATCCTAATTTCCCTTTGCCTCATATTTACCATTCATCATCAAATTGTCATCATCAGAGACACAATCACAAGCTAAATCCTTTTTAATGAGCAGTCGGGATGATCCGACATTGAGCCAGATGAAGTACTCCTGAACACTTAAATTCTCTCAACCTGAAAAATACCTGGACTTCCTTGTCAGCTTCACACTCGAAGCCCTTCACAAGAACCATGTGTCCAGGCCCTGGACCATCTATGGTCCTTTGGATTCATCAAGCTGATGCTCCTGAATCACGCTATTTGGGGGAAATTTCTGCTGTGAAACCACTCTGAAACTTCCCAAATGAGGTGGTTACAGAACTATCTTGGAATCTAGATGGAAATAAAAAAGAATTTTATTTCATTTAAATTATCAGGGCTTCCCTGGTGGCTCAGTGGTAAAGCATGTGCCTGCCAATGCAGGAGATGTGGGTTCGATCACTGACACGGGAAGATCCCACGTGCCACGGAGCAATTAAGCCCCTGTGCCACAACTGTTGAATCTATGCTCCAGAGCCTGGGCGCCACAGCTACTGCGCCCATGGCCTAGAGCCCGTTTGTCACAAGCCAAGCCACAGCAATGAGAAGCCTGTGATTGCAGTTAGAGAGAGCCCGGCTTGTATCAACTAGAGAAACACCAACACAGCAACCAAGACCCAGCATAGCCAAAAATAATAATCAAAAATATTTTTAAATGATCAAATATTTGACACACATGTTTTCTTTTGTTCTACTCTCAAAACTACTGAAATGCATGTTGCTTATTGAAAGTTTCGAGGTTCAGATGAGCCCACAGTTAAACTGCTCGAGAGAAGTCATAGGATTTAATCTCTGAGCAAAAGTTACAGATGTCTGTATAACATTTTATACATTTTGACATGAAGTTTTTGCTCCCATAAGAGTTAGCTCCTGTTCAAACACTGTGTGTTTAATGTATGCAGAATGTTTGTATCTCCTTAGTAGAATCTAAGCACCCCAAGGGCAGGAATGGTGTTTTGTAATTCTGTTACATCCTACAAACCAGAGCATCACATTTAAACCTTTCACCTAGTCAAAAGATAGATGATTGCATTGTACATCCATAACTTAAACTTCTGTGCCTTTAATAACCCCGGATGTCTCCAAGATTTGTGGCAGCTGAGAACATTCAGATAACTAAATTGCCCACTTTTATTCTTTTAGATAGATGGCATCAATTTCTACTGCCTCACCAAAAAATTATGTAGGCCAAGGATAGAACTTTCCTTATAAATTTTACAACCAGCTCCTGAGAGGCTAGAGAAAGATCGTTGCCTTCACAGCACTGTTGATCTTCTTCATGGCTTTTGTCGTGATTCAAACAATGTGACAGAAGCCGTCCCCCAAGGAGGAGTTTAATAGAATTCAAGAGAGATGAACCTACAAATATACATATTAACTCTCCATAAAATCCATGTCTTACATGTTCAGGAATTCTCTTTTTTTAAGGCCTTATGATTTCTCATAATATGTGTTTCCCTTCAAAATGAAACAGCAAATTTTGTTAGCTGTGGAATATTTTAGTTAAATGGTTTTAAAAATTAACAAGTTGAACTCATTACTTAATTATTTCTTAGGGAAAAAAATAAAACAACTTCATAATCATTTTCCTATAGTATCTGTGAGGCTTCCAACTTTTCCCAAACAATTATCATTCTGTATTTTACCCTGGGACCAATTAAGCTTTCTAAAAAAATTTTTCTAGTTAATTCCTTTATATCAGCTTCTTAAACAGGTGATGTGGTTATTAGACTTCATCTTTACATCCCTGTGAATTTTCAATCCAAATATTTCAAAGCAAAAGTCAGTATTGGAATGAAGGAAACCAGAGTCTGTATTTTAGAGCAGGAAGTGAAATCATTTGTTTTTAGTCCTTTCCATGATTTTAACTCTTAACTATTCACTGATTGGTTTTGTGTCTTCAAGGTGAGAATTTTTTTTATTAAGTAATCAAAATAAACTTTTAAACTTGCCAAGCAAAAACGTTATCTAAATCTCACATTTAAGTTAGATTTAATTCTGAAACGCTTTTAAGGACCCCTGTTACTCATTCTCGCGGTGGTCTTTCAAAAGCCAGGTGTCTGGGATTGTCTCCAGGCTGCTCTAAAAGCACCCCAGGCTTTGGATTAATACACGAGAGCTGCCTTTTATTTCAAGATGCCTATTTACATAATGCCTGTTCATTTAAACTCACTTGGAATGTGTGGCCAGGATGAACCCAAACCAGAGTGGGTCAGCAGTGCACGGTCTTGCTTTTTCATTGAATTAATTTTAAAATATTTCTCTCTTCCAAAGCTGGAATGGAAAAAAAAAATAGTTACTGTGGAGGCGTTTCTTAATTCAACGCTATATATCTCAATTTTAGAATAAACCCCGGATACTTTATCTCAATACATACTAGAACAGGAATTTTAAAAACTCAGTGTCTATTATTAAACCCTTCAGTACTATAAAGTGTTAGAACTTATATACAGTACAACAGAACATATATATTGCAAACCTCAGAGTAATCTCTGTTCTGACGCCATCACTTCTTTTGCACAAAATACATTTCCTTAATCCTTTGATTCAACTTCCAAGTTCAAAAAGCATCTTGGTGTGTGGATGTGGCCGTGTGGAATATGAAGATTTTTTCATGTAACTTTTGTCCTCTAAATATTATTTTTAAATACAGTAAGTCAAATGTAATGTTATGGGATAAGATGCTTCTTTAATATTAGACTTTGACATGAATTTTGAATATGTTATGAGCTTAGTTAAAAAAAAAAAGCCTTAACCTTTGTCATTTTGTTCAGACCTCACATTCAAATCCACTTTTGTGTTCTTTCTCCAGAAGGTTAGACGGTATCAGCTTTGTATTATGGGCAGGGATCCACTTCACTAAATTGCAGCCTGTTTTAAGTATTTACTTAAGTATTTGGGAGACTGGGGGCCTTAATAGTTGCAGTTGCACGCACACCAGAAATATGAATAAAGCCTGCTTTCAGAGTAAAAAAAAATTTTTTTGAAGGATTTTCTTCTTAAAATAATGTGAACTTTGAATTAGGAGAAAGCTGCTTTGAGAAGTTTATTTTCATTTGCATCATTGTAATGCTCGTTTTTCCTTGGCTTTTACCAAATGACTTGAGCTTGAAAATGTTGATGTTTAGTTACATATTTATAGAGGATGCTAATCTCCCCCGTGTGTCTGCATGCTTGCTTCTGTGTTTCTCCCCTAAAGCAGAGTTAATGTGATGTTTATCTGCTGTTACACTTTTCTATCTTTTTGAAATCCTACTTTGACATCTTTCTTTAGCATATATTTATGCAGTGATTAAATCTCATCTTCCTTTATAGCATCTCCAGATGCTGTATAGTAAAGAGAGCATTTTTTTTTTTTTATTCTTTAAGTTGGGTAAGTTTCAGAAAGTCATTCTATGTGAATAAATGACTAGGCCTTTTCTATTTCAATACTATTCAGTATGTATGTAACCTATAAATTATTTTTATTATGCTTCTGGATAAAAGTCATTTGTTTCTTGGTAACAGTAATTTTATTGGGAACCATACTTGTTAAATAACACTTCATTTAGCTTTCTTTTAATAGTATCTCATTGTTCTTTCCCTTCACAAATCACATTCATTCATTAATTTTAATTTTATTTCATTTATTAGATGATTATTATTATTGTTTCTGGCTATCATCTGGCCCCATAAGACTTCTTAATGAAATTCTGAAATTTTTAGCAGAGATGAGTTCATTTCTTTGTTAATGGCTATATGAATGAGCCAGCTCTGTGATGTTTAAAACAAAACCCAGCAACTAAATAAAGCAACAAGACAATTAAGATTTTGAAAGAATGAAACAACTTGCTCCGGAATTGCAATCAAGTAGTCTAAATACATAAACTCATCAGGACCCTTTCATTTCTTCCTTTTCTATCCCCCTTGAACCTTGAACCTAACAATAGGAAATAATAGAAAACCAAAGCCGTGCTATGGCTCACTAACACCCTTAAAAGGCATCTGACTATGACTGGATGTGAATGAGTGCTCCCCCAAATCTTTTGCTGAAAGATGGGGCCTCCTGAGGGAGTCTTTAATTGTTTTCCCCTTTTTTCTCTGCAGGAGCCACAGAGCTCAGCTTAACAAAATCAGTATTAGTGAGGAGATCAAAACCAAACCTCTAATGTGGTCAGTATTTGACCACCTTTTTATAAAGTTAATCAAACCTGTTAAGAAAAAATGTAAAGTAGCAGAATGTAATATTCTGAAAGGAAATTCCAGAGTATAAAATTCTAGCAATTTGACCCTGTAGCAGGTGTTTACTTAAAGAAAAAAAAAAAAGCCAACTGATTTTTTTCACTGAGGCCAATTGGTCAGTTGAGATAAAAGGGTTACTTCATTTACATGTAGATCTGCTTTATAAATCCAAGTCAACTGTTTACAAGATTTGTATCAGATTGTGTCAGATTATTTATATTCAGTGTTGCTTTACTTTCATATCCCATTTGGCAAGTGTAAAAAGATTGATGCATTATCAATCACCAATAATATTTCATTAAAAATGAATCAGTTGGAAGTATCCCATTATGCTTTTGGCTGATGTTTTGCTTGCTTGTTTAACTTGATTGTAAAAAGAATTTTTTAAGAAAGATTTAATAGATAGTATGTTCTTTGACTTTAAAACATAAATCAGTGGTCACAGCTCTGTATGGTCACATGTAAACTCTTCTCTGACTGATATAAGGAAATCCTAATATAAATGTGTAAAATTAATTTTCTCCTTTTGATGAATCATTGCTGATGGAAAATAACCACATCATCCAATCGGATGCTTTTAACCCCCTTAGGTCATTGATGAAAAAGGGTAGGAAGTTTTTAGACTTGGCTCTAACAAAGGGCAGGTTGTTTTGGGTGTCATATCACTGAAGGGCAAGCCCTTGCTTCAAGGATTACTTCCGTTATTCTGCGATGCCTAAATGATCCCAGTCGTATTTCATTTCTATTTTGCATGAATGAACTACTCCCTATTAAAATGTTAATATCTCCTGGTCATTTATATCTCATAACTTCTGGTCACTTATCTCTAAGCTTGAACTTTTCCATATCCAAATTTGTCCTATGTGAAGGAGAGAACAAGTTGAGAGTGATGAAGTACAAACACGATAGCACGGATTTCCTGGCGTTGGTGCAGAAGTTCCAGGAGGCGGGAGAAGGGTTCTAGATGGAAAAGTAAGTGGCCTCTGGATTGCCCTAACAGAAAACTGTAATATGTGAAGCCCTTGAAATGCGTCAGGCACAGTGCATTTCCACACTGGCAGGATTATATACATCTCTTGGTGATCTAGTTCTTCCGAATGGCAATGTTATGAGCTCAGCTACTGAAGCAGTGATGTCCGGGAGCATGACTCTGACCCCGAACTCCTGGTTCTAAGCTCAGCTCTACTATTTACTAGTGTGTATCCTCAGGCAGGTAACTACTGTGAGCCTTGGTCTCCTCCTTGGTAAAATTCTTCCCTGCTAGAATTTTTGGGAGGATGAGGTGGTAAGATTGAATGTATAAAAAGAACCCACTGGCCCATGGTTTGTTATTTTAAATCACTGACTTTTAAAAGTATCCAAATGTTGCAAACAAGCAATTTATAATCAAAACCCAATATACCACTAATCTGTTATGATTAGCTAGGAAGACATGGGACAAATCCCTTGTCACCCTTTTTCATCAAATTATTCTAATTAGGAAAAAAAAAGATTAAATTCAAAAAGAAATCAAATAAGTGTGATTCAAAGCAAAATAACTTAAAACCACAGTTATATATTGTGATATATTATGCTAAAATATTAGATTTCAGAATATCTTAATGGACAAGCTAGCTCTCTGGTTTCAGCCCTCTGGTAGTTTCTAACCAGAAGTTACTATTTAGTTAACTTTGTTTCAGTTTGTAGCAGTTTTCTTACTCCCATATAGATCAGGATTCATTGCAGAAGTAGATGCTGACTTCTTCATTTTTATTAGTTAGAATCTATTTTCTTTCCTAATTGTTCATCTAAGTATCATTATATACATTTTGAGGGGTTAAATGACTAGTTTAAAGTAAGAAAAGAAATCAGTGGCACAGTCAAATTTCTAAACTGGACATATTTAACCAAAACTCTACTAGAAGCAATTTACTTCTTGATGTTCGACTTAACTGTTTTCTCCAAAATGTTTGCCTATGTCAAGAGACTAACAAAGAAATAGTAGTAATTGCTATAGTGGAAATGTCAAAAAGCTGTGGAATTTCGACTAAAACTTGGATGGTTAATTTTTGTTGTATTTGGGAAAATGAGATAAAATGAATAAAACATGATTTAGTCTGAATCTTCATTCCAATTAAAATGAGTATGCATCAGTTTGATGAGAATATTAGATGAGACTTGAACAATTAACATAGTAACAAGGGAAAAAATATGGAATTGCAGAAAATTAAGGGTGAAATTAAGTTTTTCAAAGATGAGAACTAGAGTTTCGAGGTTTCTGGGAAATACTGAAAGCTACCTCTGTCACCACAAACCCACCTAGCAGATAGTGCGTTGTTTTTAGCAAGTGCGTGCTCAGTTGCTTCGGTCTTGTCCGACTCTTTGTGACCCTGTGGACTGTATGTAGCCTGCCAGGCTCTTCTGTCCATGGGTTTCTCCAGGCAAGAGTACTAGAGTGGGCTGCCATGCCCTCCTCTAGGGGATCTTCCTGATCCAGGGATCAAACCCACATCTCTTATGTCTACTGCATTGGCAGGCAGGTTCTTTACCACTAGTGCTACCTGGGAAGCCTGCCTTGTTTCTAACCGATCTTTTAAGCTTTTTTAAGCTTTCATGCTCAAAAAGAATTGAGATAGAGGTTTTGTCCTTATTTCTTGCTTGTGGAAAGGACCTCGATTATAGTTCATTAATATGCAGTTACAGAACCAAGGATAACTTTGGTAGAAATAATTTCTACTCACATAAACTCAAGGGAAGTCTCTAAGAATGATAAGGAAAGGATTGGGAAAGGATAATTTCCTTGCCTTCTTTTCTAGTTATTTTAGCTGAAGTTTAACATAGTGAGAGACCAGATAACATATGTCCATTTTTTATCAGCATTTTCATTTTTACCATATCCTGAACCATGTGCATATTTATTGAACTGTCCTGAGTAGAAGCATGCCAAGATTGTAGGAGTTATTTCTGAAAAAGCATTAAACCTTATCTAGATCATATTATATTAACACAACATGCATTTATTTTACATGTTTGTTTTCTATTTTTTCTCATTCAAGTATTCTAACTTACTTGATCTTTAGTGGAGAAATGTTTCTTCCAGTACTTAATTTAGTAAAGTTGAAAATATATTCCATATTACGTTTAATAATGTAGTTTACTACATTTATATAAAATTCAACCTTGGTATAGAGAGTAGTAGTTCTATTTAATATTCCAAAGTAAATGTTTCATGTATTTTGTAAAATGCTGACCAGCAGTTTGTCCCCTCAACTTCAAAAAGTTCAATATTATAAGAAATGATTTGAAATGACAACAAGAGTGCTTCAGGTTAGACAAGTAGAATATTTTGGTACAACAAAGATTTTTAACAGCCTATATGAAGAGGTCATTACATTCATTCCCAGCAGATCTCTAGGTTTATAAGACTGAAATTTCCGGGATAGAAGTTAATCAAATCCTTTGACTGAGTGTGCAAATCACTTTCCTTGGCCTCTGGGGCGTTACATAGGATGTTTCTTTCCTTAAAGAGTTTACAGTTAGATGAAGAAGCAAGATAAAATTATAATCATAACCAAATCTCTAAAATAACCATTGTCTCAAAAGACTTAACCACTTAATAAAATATACTTCATGATGCTGAAAATACAATTGCAACTATAAAGGGATGCCTGATTATTTTTTAGATAAGGAGTGGATTTCCCTTGGATGCAAACTTTTAGTTTCTGAAAGAATTGAAGCGTGTTTTTAAAATTTTAACAAACGTTTTCAAAATAAAGAGAGCCAGTCTATTTCTGTTAGTTGTCCCATATAACTCAGTATTCCTGGTCTTATTTGGGGGGAAATACCAAGACTAAATAGACAGACTAAATACCTGTCTAATCCTCACAGAGATGAAATGGTGTGTGGTCTTGTGAATGGAAAGATGGATCTCTTCCTTCTTGATTTAAAAGTGTTTTGTTATAATCCCATGAAAGTCATCTATTTTATACAGAGTTTGGGTAATAGCACAGAAGCTGTCCAATGCAAGTTCTCAGTATGGTTTGGGTATCACCCATCAGTCCTAAAATCATTTCATTGGCCCTTTATTATGTCACTTTAATCATCCAAGCAATATAACCTGTTTTCTCATTTCCACTAACTTCAGTGCCATTGTTGGCTTCTAATCAGCTGTTGAACAAAGTTCTCCGTTGATGGCACCGTAGCATAAACAGAGAGTTCTTTTCAAACATTTGTCACTGATTGAACAGAGACTGTTTTACATATTCTTTACAGTGATCTGTTATTTTGACGATATTGGAAACCTGATCAAAGCCAGTGTGAGTCATACTGAATCTTTGACTTTTCTGAATTTGAGGTCAATATTGGAGTGAAGAACTCAAAAAGGAAAAAAAAAAAAAAAAACCCTTTCATTCTTACCTAGACAACAAAGGCCTTTTAGCCATTGCTATCTTGTTAGTCTTTTCTGAGTAGTCTCACCAGACAGAGAGCTAGTCAGTTATAATTCCATCATTACTCTTTCTAACAGCCCTTCAAGCCTTCTGCTCTTCAAAGTAGTGCGGAACAGCACAGAGCACTGTAGGCATTTGGACTCAGCACTCAGAGCAGGGAGCTGAAACAAAACGATGCCAACTGACTTTAAGGCAATTTGCTTCCCTCTGTGGAAATTTCTGCTTCTCATATTGAATCGATTCACTGAGTGTAGCTTGACCTCTTGTTAGAGTGCATACACTTTGCAATGTGCTCAAGTAATTCAAAATGAAATACCAGTTGTATATAGAAAACACAGGAACCTGACTGTAGTGTGTCCAGCTTATTTTGAAAATGAGCATGTCTTTAAAAATCTGCTTTTCTATTAAGACAGCTACATTTACCACACATTAGATGTTTCTGCTCATTGTAAGATAATTAAAGTAATGGATTCTAGCCTGAATTATCATTGTAAGCACACAGTTAAGCTTTCTTTATATATGGAAGCTGAAAAAGGAAAATGGCACAATTAATTAAAAGAAAAAAAAAAGCCTCTCTTTTTTAAGTGGGTATGTTTGACCTCAAATATGATGATCGATTTCCTACATGTGTGTGCACACCCATGTTTGTGCATGCATGTGTGTGTGCCTGTGTAGATGTCCATGGGAGAGGAAACATTCATATTCATTTTTTGTCAGTATCAAAAGGTAGGGAAAGTTAGATTTATGAGTGCAAGAGATAATATTTGGATGAAATTGGTATGTAATCACTTCTGAAATGGGTAACTGTTCAAATTATTCCTCTTACAAAATTTGCCTGTGTCAAAGATAACTTCTGATATTTATTGATCAATGCCATTGAATTTATACTGAAGGAAAATGGACTTATGTTTTTAATAACAGAAGCCCCCTTGCTTGTTTTTAATAACAGATTACTTATTTCACTGGAACTTGTTACATTTATTACATATTCTTGAGTGGGGAGTAATGCTAAGCCACATCTACATGCACAGAATGAATAGATTCCAAAAGAGCTGATTTTTTGACTTCTTGATTGATCCTGATGACTGCATTTGTCTTAACTGAGTGCTAATTTATGGCAGTGACATGATTTTTTTAAAATATGTTTATATGAACTCAAATAGCTTGGGTAAGAAATATACTAATGTATCTTATAACTGTTATATATATTTGTATATAATTCTATTTTGTTGAATAATTTGTGTTAGGCATCTCATTTCTCCAGATTTTCTAATATTCAGGCAGTTGGCATGAGGGTGGAAGTAGGAGGTATTGGCAGAGATACTAGTGCATCTTCAGATCTTTAATAAATGTAATTAGTTGAGTTTTATGCCTTGCCTTTTCTTTTTAATAGTGAAGCAATTGCAGTGTAAAAAAGAGCAGTTGTTTGACTATATTATTTAATTAAACAGACTTTCCTCCCTCATTCTTTCAAAATAAAAGCAGATATTCAAAGCATAAAGAGAAAAAAAAGAGATTAAAAATAATGGTCTGTAAATTTTCCAAAGTATATAAGGAAACCTCATTAATTCTGGATATTTAAAATATTAACAAAATCAAAAATAGATATGAGAAAAATATTAGAAGAGAAATCTTCTGAAGAAAAACATGCGAAATTCATTCTAGTTCTTTTTTTAAAAAAACACTTTAAAAAATAACAATAAACAAAAGCAAGACTATTATCAGAATTCATTAGTAAATTAATTGCAGATGATTCCCTGTGGGACCAAGTTTGTGAAACTGTGAATATCTTTTAAAGGTTATATTTCTCTGTTTATGCACACTCGCCATCTTTGAGTAGCAGAAGATTTAAATTTTTGTAGAGACTAGTAATTATCTGTCAACTCTCCTTAAATGAAGAATAACACCTAAATGGGAAAGTACCCTTTTTAGAAACATTTTTATCTTTCCTGCCCCTATTTTTTGAAGACCAGAGCTCAGAAATGGGCTTGCTCATTGCACGAAGGCTTTGCTCTGGTAGCAGAAGCCATTAAAGGAAAGAGTTCTTTGGTTGAACAGAAATTAATTAGGGAAAAATGGGAATGAAAAGGAAAGCTCTTAAGTCAGTGCCTTAAAAAAAAAAAAGATTCTAACAGCTGTAATATGAGAGAACATACGAACACATTTTTTAATATAATTATATGGAAAAGACATTTTTATATTTCCCTCTTCTGGCATAAAAAGAGTTTTTTGTCAAGCACTAACAATTTATTCCTTATGGAAACTGCTGTATTATTGTCTGATGGCCATTTTAGATCCATAAAACGAAATGGATTAAAGAAAATTAAACAGTATTTTTAAGTGTCTACAGCTTGTGGCATGTTAACAACAATCTATGTGAAACAGCACCAAATATTAAGCTTGTGTTTCCAAGACTTTTTTGTACTGTAATACTGATACAGTCCTTAAATATTTAACTCTGAAAGTTTGTTTCAAAATATAACTGTGAAAAATCTCAATAATTTGGAGAAGGTAAAATGAGATATGACCAAATGTAACTAAATGTATGTTGATTGTGTATATTATATGTGTATATATATATATATATTTTTAATTCTGTGGCACATTATTTGTTATAGGTATTTTCAAATTTAGATAAATGCAATGAGTACTTTCTGAGAGTGAGTAAAATTGCATTCTAACTCAGAATTGTCATTGAATGTGTGATTTTAGCTAAGCCCACTAAACTCACCAGCCTCAGTTTCCCTGTTTGTAGATGAGATCGGATACCTCTTTTAAAACTCTCAGGACATCTCATGATCCTTTAGTCCTCAGATCATCCTCTGACATTAAGTTAAACCCCCAGAAGTGGCTCCGGATCGCTCAGCCCTAGCAAAAGCTGTGTGGTGTTCCCTACCGGTGTGAAACCTAATGTTAGTGGGTCTTACTTCTGGGCTGCAAAGAGTGGCCAGAGGTCCTTTTTTTGAACTGGATTGAGTATGACTTGGTGAGCTACTGTGCTTTTGCATATAATTAAATGAATGAAGACAAACAAAACTGACAAGGAATGAAGGATAAGGCTTGACGGGATCAAATGGTCAGGGTGTCAAAGCTCTAAGTAATTGCAAAGAGGGAAGCATGATTCTTCTAATAATTGGAGTCCCTTGGAGCCAGGCCAGCAGCCTTTTCCAAAGGATCCTGACCTGCCGAGCGCTCTAGATGTGCAATGAATGTTTGCTGATGGACTCATGTCTACCTTGGCGGTCACAATCTCTATGTCCCTTCAATGTGAAACTTCAACTTCATTGCTTATAATTCAGCATCTTTTAAAAACCTGTGTGCTAGAGTTGAGAAAGGATTATGTTAAATATTTATATGGTAAAGCCTACTTTAGGGAGAGCTATAAAACATGGAAGGAATGAAAGTTAAGTGGAGAATTTTTCAAAATTAAAAAAAAGCAGAATATGAAAATGAATCCAGTTCTGTTGTAGAAGTGTACACCCACTGAATTTATGGTGAGATATCAGTGTTGTTCCTCTTGTGTGTCACATGGTAGAGTGTGACAGGTGACTTTGAGGCCTGATTCTTGGTGGCCCTCTTTATCCCTGTGCTGGAAGACAGTGTAACTTGAGCTCAGTGAGACAACTTTTCTGGATTAAGTGGGCAAGATCAATCAAATGGCACCCCTTCATCCATCCTTAGCACTTGGGTCTCATACCAAAATAAAATTCTATGATGCATGAACTCGGTAATGAGTGGGAGATTTTAACTCTGATCTACTCATTATGGTACAACCAGACTTAGATGTATTAATGTATATATATCAGAAAGTTCAAAGTTGGACAAAAGACCCTTTAGGAAACCAGACCTGGAAACCATGTAGCATGTCCCCTTGAGATGAGAAGACTGATTTTGTGGGTGGCATGCAGTCCCGGGCCTGTCCCAGGTTCATTCTGGAGGATTTCCTAGGCGTACATCTGGGTAAACATGGTTTCAGTTCACCCCCATGTGTCCCAAAAGTTGTTGCATTTGGTGGTCTGGAATATTTCCAAAAGGGTGTGGACTGCAGTTTGTGAAGAAGCATAATTAGTCTTGCCTATTAATCAGTAAGCACGTGTGTGTGTTTGTGCCAGCCTGCACGAGTGTCCACAGATAGCCTACACATACGTTGGCCATAAGAGGGGCTTACTGATTTGTGCTAAAGTCCTCTCTGTCTAGAATCATCTCATCTGCTTAGAGCCAGATTCCTGGGTAGGGAAGGCAGGTATCTGTATGTTTGAGTACAATTTGCTGAATCTTACCATTAGAATACTTTCTTTTTTTTTTTTTTTAAAGGACTTTAATTATTCTTAGAGCTGTTTTGTGGTTTCCCTTTTGAAAAATCTAAAATGACTAAAACTAAAAATTAAAAATGACTAATGAGTTGGGAAGATTAACAAGTATTCTGAGTTTTATAGCACATTTGTTTTCTATAAATACATCATTATATGCATATGCTTTTATTAATAAAAATTGAGTGTAGTTGCAAACTTAAAGAAAAAGAAATTTATCATTTCCTCGTTTGGTTACTTAAAATTTTTCCCCTAAACATTAATTCCATGGACCCTTAGAATGAGCTGAACAAATACTTTCTAAATTAATTTGCTCCGACAGTATAGACATTCTTAAGTATTTCTGGTATGGCTCTGACTATGTCAGGAATTTAGATAACTACAGAAAACACTGTGAGAAATCACACAAATATTCAAAGAAACATTCATCGTTCTTTACGTGCACCTGACCTCTGAAAGCTTGCTCAAACACCTGGACACAAGGAGACTTTCTAGCCTCTCATTTGATGGCATTACAATCGGACATCCTCTAAAGTACCTCATTTCCTGTGGTTTGTAATAGCACCTTGCTGTGCCAAGGTTCATAGGGCACTTGAAGCCAACTGTCCATTTATAACTCTACCCTGATGAAAATTAGCATCCCAGTGGATATTTGAGAACTGAATTTACCTGGAGGTGTCAAGTTTAAATGTCAGGATTGTTTTTTATTTTTTTCTCATGTGCCATGTCTTACAAACTGAAACTTTCTATTGAAAAAAATTTATCATCAGTGATATAACCCTAGTATAATTCCAGTTTTGCCCCCACAAATAATATGTTGAAAAGGGGAGTGGGAGATTGTATTGGAGGCTTCCAAGTTTTCATATAATACTGAAGAAAAAAATTCTTTTAGTGATGTTTTAACTTCAGAATCTGACTTGATTTCATTATCTGACATTGGCATAGATCCACAAGGTAACATACAATTATTTACCTATTTATTGAGCTCCTGCTCTGAGTGGGGCTCTATCCTGTGCAGCCATTTTAACCCCATGTTATAAAAGTAACATTGATTTTTATTCAGAGCAGTGGCAGAAGGATTTTAGAAAGAAATGTAAGGTCTGAAATTATTTTATGAAAATTTTCATTTTGTGATTAGAGTATTATTGAACTTGGGTTATAAAGAAGATTTCAGCTTTGCTAAAATTTCATTTGTATAATAGGAGCTTGAAATTCTTGGCCTTCATCTGCATAAAAATTAAGTCCCAATTTTTCAGGCTAGCGTTCAAAGCCCTCTTTAATATGACTCCATCCTTATTTCTTTTCTGCTACCCCCTCATCCCTCTGAGGTTTCCTGAAGTCTCCTTGACCTCTGGAAATTGTATGCTTCCCACTCTTTCCCCTCTCCCAAGCTCTGTCCTCGTCTTCGAATGTCCCCTTTTTGCCATTTTCACTCAAGTGCATGCCTGAGATTAGAAAACCATCCCAAAGGCTGCCTCTCTTAAAGCATCATGACAGATCATTCCATTGGAAATTCTCCTTCCCCACCACATGTTACATCACACTTGGGAAACTCAGTGCAGTTGGTTTTATCTAGAATTCTTGCAATAAGTGTCTGTTTAACCTTTTAGGATCATTAGGTCCTAGATATTAGGAACAGTGTCTGCTAGTTTCCCCTTATACCCCATTTACCAATAAATGCCTCACCATTTTGGTTGAAACTAACATGGATTTCTGGGCTCCTGGACTGAAGTTTGTCCTGAATACTCTTACTCCAAGGATTCTGCTATACATCAGAGATCCGAGGCCTTTTTTTTGTATCAGGATTTCCTTCCAACGTTGCCGCTAGAATAACTGTATTGTTTTCAAATAGATTAGAATTCTGTTTTAAATTGGAAACTCTAGTCTACTTTGGCATCCCTGATTGGTTACAGTTTGCGCTTCCTGATTGTACAAGTAGAAATTATTATAGTCATTATTATATAATTATTTTAGAGGAAGATTTAGCAAACTGGCCCACAGATCAAGTCAGGGCCCCCTATCTGTTTTGTTTGGCCTGGGTTCTAAGAATTTTTTTTTTTTTTTACATTTTTAAGTAGATGAAAAGAAATGATAAGAAGAATATTGATGTGGTGGATTCATTTCAATATTTGGCAAAACTAATACAATATTGTAAAGTTTAAAAATAAAATAAAATTTAAAAAAAAATTAAAAAAAAAAAGAAGAAGAATATTGAATGACATGGGACATTTCAATTATGTGAAATGTCCTGTCTTTGGTGTCCATTAATAATTGTGTTGGAACTCAGCCTCCTGGATTTGTTTACATCCTGCTGGTGGCTGCTCTGTGTCCTGATGACAGAGCTAGAGAGTTGTGCCTAGAACATGTGACCGCCCCCAGAGCCTAATTCCCATCTGGCTCTTTACAGAAGACGTTTTTCAACTTTATTTGAGAGTAGCTGAAAACATATTTTTTGTAAAGACTGTCAGCTCTTTAAAGACAAAGTCCATCTTTGTGTCTCCCCCTCACCCTCCAAATGTATGGCTCTTTGGCACTTCTCTAAATATGTGTTTACTGTTTGGTTTGTTGCTATTTGCCGGAAATCGGGTTAGAGCATCGTGAAACAGCAGACAGGGTGATTTACATCAGTAAGATTTGTGCCTTTCATTAGTGACTGGCATGCAGTGAAAGTCAGCAGAGACTCCAGTCATTTTTGGCCAGCTACGTGTTGATTATTATTTGGCTACTTCGGCCCGTTTCCTGACGTGTCGTTCTTTCATGTTTTACAGAAAACACGAGTTCTCCCTTTACAATGTGGTTTCCATTTATTCCCAAGGGTGTTTCTGCATTAGTTTTTGATTAATGGAATGTTTTCTCCTTTCCCAAGATAAGCGAGGCGGGGGGGTGCAACCTATCTAAATTGCATCTGGTGTGTGGATAAGGGCTGGACAACTCCTTTGTGAGCTAAGCACAGTTAAGTCCATGGATTTAGGTTTTAAAAAATAAGTAAATAAACAAAAAGGCACTGGCTCTTTTTTCTTTATGAAAGCCCCAGAGCTCTCCTAAAACTTTTCACTGTCGCTGGAAAAATAAAGACCAAAGTCTTGTGAAATCTTGTTCTATTTCGGCATATGTCCTGAACCGGGAATTACTCACCTAATCCTTCTATCATTATCATATTTTGTTTGCTTGCTGAACTTTAGCGATGGGGTTTCCGATGCTTCTTTCATCCTGACTTGAAGGTAAGCATTGTTGGTTCCTGTTAGAGTATTATTCAGCATTAAGGGCACCATCACAGGTTTGAGATTTAAGGACCCTATGAGAAGACTCTTTTAGAGAAGTGCATTTCATTGATAAACAAGAGTCTGAAAAATGAATGGGGAAAAAATGTCAGGAGTGTAAAAAAAAAAAAAAAGTGTGTAACATTCATTAAAGTGTTTGTTAAATAATGTATTCAATCTGACCATGTTTCCCAGCCTCTCCTTGGCCCATTATATGTTCTAGTAAATTAAAGCTCAGAAATCTTTGTCAGAGTTATAATACTCAAACTGACATCTAATTCCCCCAGACAATAGGTACAAGCCTGCCAGCCTCTCTAATTCTTTCTAGTCTTTACATTTATTGATTCTTTTGTAGACCTGTTTCATTCAATCTATTACAAACACACTGGTTAAAAAGTGTGAAGTTTACCACATTTGACTGGAGGCATATTAAAAAACAATCGAGTCCCAACGTACGTGCCACCCATCCCGGGGGTGTAGCTCTTAATCTCAGCAACATTTTTATCTATAATTACTACATTAGATTTGAAGTGGCCAGCTTGATTAAAAAGATTGACATGTTTATTTTTTGGCTGACCTCTTTGGGTAGATGTGGATTTGATTTCTCTGTTGTGTGTGACCCTGTATTACAAATAGTTTATTAGTTGAACAAGAGCATTTTTTTTTTTTTGGAAGTTTCCACATTTGATCAGAGATTGAAGTCCCCTCATTACAATTAAGCAGGAGATTGCATGTGCCTGGATTTTCACTAACCTAGAAATTATAAATTGGTTTGTATTTTGGAATGCTTTTTAGGGTTTATGATTATTGAGATTGTTATTGAAATATTTATAAATACTGCATCAGATGGCCTCCACGTCTTGATGGCTCATGTTAAGCTTTTACAGAATTAACACAATATGCTTCTTATTGTGTGCCATTCCTCAGGATTATGCCTCTTCTACACATCTGATGTTGTAAAACATACTGTGTAAATAATTGATAATAAACAAACAAATTCTACTTTTGCCCTGGTGTACTTTACCAGTTTCAAGACTTTGAAGTCCTGTAAATAATTTATGGCCCTTATTAGTGCAGGCAAATCAAACGGTACCCTTGATCCGAGCTGCTTTTTGTCCTCGTCGTTTCTGAACAGAATTGTTAAGTGATGCTTCTGATTGGTAACTAAACGGAACACCACTGAAAGTCACTGTGGCATGCCTGCTGATATATACTGATGCAAGCAGCGTTGCCAAGCCATTGGTATTTACACTAATGGGATTTGTAGACTTACTGGAATATATTCTGAAACCAGGACTTGCTATATCTTTTCAGCGTGCTTTTCGTTTACCTATGACTTCTTCCCTGGTGCATGTTAAGAAGTGGATTTTCACTCAATATGCATTTCTTGGCAAAGATACAAGCATGCTGAAAAACATGAACCGAAATATCAAAAGACAGATTATATAATCTTTTTTCAACTCCTAAAAGCTTAGGCAGTATGCCAACTAGCCAGACTAAATAATCCACAATGGTACAATGGTCTTTCTTGGGTGTGGAAAATGCAAGCCTGTGAGAGTGAAAAGTGAAGTTTCAGAAGTTATGAAAGATTTATGACTTAAACATTTTGTTCTCCTCGTGGTCTGTGTTATTTATAATTACATGAATCTTAACCAAAGGTTCCATTGATTTCATAATGAATTCAAATAAAGATTTTAGTTTCTGAGTGACCTTTAAAGGTTGGACTGGTTCTTCATGTTTTTTTTTTTTCTAAAAGTTTTCTGTTGTGATGAATTTTTTTTTTTTTCACCCTGGAAGTATTCAGACATAACAGATAGGGTTACTTCAGACTGGTTATAACTGCAAGGCAGATGAAATAAAATGTAACTAATACAGTTGTAGACACACACATTTATATATTCAGAAGGACTTCTTTATAATTGTTTCACTCAAACAAGCTGTATAAGGAGAAATTTTGTCCCCTTTTGAGGGGCTCAGCATAACGAGAGCAATGTATGCTGTGTTCCCTTTATGATATTTCCCATCTCTTAGAGGAGTTTGATTTCCAAGAAAGTCCCATAGAAAGTGTTTTTCCTTCACACCACCACACCTGAGGTATCTCCCCTCTGTGATGGGGGTTTGATTACCAGCGAGGGTCAGCTGGTCAGGCTCTCCTTTTGAAGTGGATATAACAAAGAGTATTTTAAGGCACGGGTCCCCGACCTCCAGGATCTAATGCCTGATGATCTAAGGTGGAGCTGATGTAATAATAATTGATGAAGTATACAACAGATGTAATGCATTGAACCATCCCCAAACCATCCCCAACCCCCCTCCCCCCAATCCCCCGAAACCAGTCCGTGAAAAAATTGTCTTCCATCAAACTGGTCCCTTGTATCAAAAAGTTTGGAGAGTGCTGTTTTAAAGTACAATGCCACACCAAGAGGTAGCTTTTCAAATATATCTTTTAAAACTCTTAACAGCATAAATACAGCCTATTGTGTGCTCAGTCACTCAGTTATGTCCACTCTTTGCAACCCCATGGATTGTAGCCTGCCATGCTTCTCTGTCCATGGGATTTCCCATGCAAGAATACTAGGGAGGTTGACATGCCCTCCTCCAGGGGATCTTCCCATCCCAGGGATCGAACTCTTGTCTCCTGCATCTCCTGCATTGCAGGTGGAGTCTTTGCCACGGCACCGCCTGGGAAGCCCAAAACACAGCCTTCCTCCATTCTGAATATGAACTCATAATCATGCTGGATATCAATTACACTAATACGAATTTTGAATTTTAATTACTAACCATAACCCTAAATTATCATGTCAATATGCTGTGCAAGACATTTAAAACGAACTGCAAATGTCACAAAAATAAAAGATTTGCCTCCATTGTAAACGTTAACTCAAGTTAACTTCAAGCACTCATTATGACTTTTATGAAGGAAACCACAGCTCTCCATTAGATTCTCAGAAGAAAAAAAAAAAAACTCTAACCTTGAAAACCTACCCGAGGCCCTGGCTAGACCTCAACTCCTGCAAGCAGCTTGTCGCTTCGAAATCAATAACCCTTCTGGCAACTTCTTTTCAGGGCCAAGATTAACTGCCCTGGAAAGACAGCTTATCTTGGATTGAACTCCAGGAAAGAGCTAACAATCCTCTTTGGGTTCTACTTGCTGGTGTCTGTCTGCTTGGAGTCTTCTAAGAACTGTCCCTGAATTTCAGCACTTTCACTCCAATGCCATCCCCTAGGTCCTAGCGCCCAGGAGGAGGGAATTTACTTAGACTGTGCTAGTTGGTGGCACTACTGGTAAAGAATCTGCCTGCCAACGCAGGAGACACAAGAGATGTGGGTTCGGTCTGTGGGTCGGGAAGATACCCTGGAGGAGGAAATGGCAACTCACTCCAGTATTCTTGCCTGGAGAATTCCAGGGACTGAGGAGCCTGGCGGGCTGTAGTCCACAGGGTCACAAAGAGTTGGACACGACTGAGCTCAAGCATGGCTCTAACTAGCTTAACTAGAGCCATGCCACTGTTTTCCCAAGCCAAGGCCAAGGAACAGCGCTTTATGAAAGGAGTTCCTATAGATCCTCTGATTTACTGGAAGTAACACTTAAGTGGTTGAGGATGAATTGTCACGTGTCTCAGGGCAGAACGTACTGGCAATAGAGCATCCGGGAAATCAGTGTGGGATTTCCGATTATGAAGGTCAGCAACTCCCCATGGCCAGATGAAATACACCACATAGGAAAAAGGAGCCTCTTCTCAAGGATCAATCTGAGCAAGTTCTGGGGTGGCAGGAGGTGAACCTGGTCCTTGACTCCAGCTTCTTGGCCTTCATCTCTATTCATTGTCACCATGCTGTCCTGGTGGAAGGCTACACATGGACTCGAGTTCTCAGGAGCTGATGGGGGAAAAGGAATAGAGGGCCTGTCCCTGCTTCGGTGGAAGATTTCCAGTTGTTCTTTTAGCTATAGCATCACTTTTGTAAGGAAAGTCTGGATCATTGAAGACATTTTTTTTTCTCTTTTTCTTTGTTGTGTCATTTTGTACACATTTCAAGGGAGCATGTGAGGAAGTTTTAAGACATACCCTGCTAGCCTCACTCTGTACCCAAATCAAAGACCTGTAGAGCAGCTCTGCTTTCAGACAGGGTACCGTACTTGCCCCGGGCCTTTGTCCATCCCCTTCTCTCCCTGTGAAATGCTATTTATCGGTCTGGTCGTTCTGACAGTGGCAAAGGGACTCAACACCTAACTCGTAAGAATTCCTTTTTTAACCTTCCTTCACTTTCTTTTCCATCCTCAGAACCCCTACTGTAACTTTATTGACCTATTATAATTTAACAGTATAAGCTCCTTCCAGCAGCTTTCTATTTCTACCTATTACTTTATTTGTGAATCTATTTCCTATACAAATGGCAAGCCCCATTTAAAACTTTTAGTTATGTTTTGAATCTCATTGTCTTGATTCTTTTTATTGATGTGTAAGTGTTAGTCACTCAGTTGTGTCCAACTCTTTGCGATCCGTGGACTGTAGCCCGCCAAGCTCTTCTGTCCATGAAATTCTCCAGGCAAGAATACTGAAGTGGGTTGCCATTTCATTCTCAGTTACTGATGTATAGTTGATTTATAATACTATATTATAGTTTCAGGTATATAACCTAGAGATTCAATCCATCCTTGCTGCTTATTTATTTTAGACCTAGTAGCTTGTATATCTCAATCCTCTACTCCTATCTTGTCCCTCCCTCTCTCCATCTCCCCACTGGTAGCTACTAGTTTGTTCTTCACATGTAAGTGATGACATAGAGTGTTAGTTTTTCTCTGTCTGACTTATTTCACTAAGTATAATACCCTCTAGGTCCTTCTATATTGCTACAAATGGGAGAACTTTATTCTTTTTCATGACAGTAATATTTCATTGTATATATGTACCACATCTTCTTTATCTATTCATCTGTTAATGGGCGCTTGGATTGCTTCCATGTCTTGGCTATTGTAAATAATACTGCTGTGAACTTTGAGTTTGCATGTATCTTTTGGTGCTTTCATTTTCTTTGGATATATACCTAGCAGTGAAATTGATGGATTATATGGTAGTTCTATTTTTAGATATTTGAGGAGGATTATCCTAGTCTCCTACAAGTTTTTTTAAATTACACTAAAGAAGTAGACATTCAGTGTTTCACATTTGTCAGGTTGGTTTCCCTAATTGTTCTTATCTGAAGTCTAGGCCTGTGGTTAATCCCCTCACTACTCCATATCTCCTAGCAGTGGGTTAAAAATGGTGCCACCATGACCTTCTCCATCACAGGGGGGAGCCTGGCACAGGGAATAGCCCATTTCATCCTGGGGGCTACTTTCTCAGTTCAACAAGTACAGTTCTGTTCTTCCCTCTGAGGGTTAATTTCACCAAAGGATAATCCATACGATAAAAAAAGTTCCTAACCACTGTTTTGATGGCTTAATAAAAATTCAATAAATAAGTATTTCACTATGGTATAATTTAGGGAAATAAGAAGTTGTAGCTCAGTAATGGCACCCCACTCCAGTACTCTTGCCTGGAAAATCCCATGGACGGAGGAACCTGGTAGGCTGGAGTCCATGGGGTCGCAAAGAGTCGGATACGACCGAGTGACTTCACTTTCACTTTTCACTTTCATGCATTGGAGAAGGAAATGGCAACCCACTCCAGTGTTCTTGCCTGGAAAGTCCCAGGGATGGCAGAGCCTGGTGGGCTGCCGTCTATGGGGTCTCGCAGAGTCGGACACGACTGAAGCGACTTAGCAGCAGCTCAGTAATACAAAAAAAATGTATATAATGCCATAAACATGTACTATGGTGAGGGTAAGCATCTTTTGCTTATAAATGATTGAAATATAATGACAATAAATTTAATCCAAGAGATTTAGAGCAGATGCTTCCTTGTGCGTAACCTGGAGTGGCCTTTGAATAGGGATTCAGAGCCGCTCAGAAACGTGTTGCTGGTTTGTTAAGCTTGCTCTCCTGTTTGCTGCTGCTACTGCTGCTGCTAAGTCGCTTCAGTTGTGTCCGACTCTGTGCGACCCCATAGACGGCAGCCCACTAGGATCCTCTGTCCCTGGGATTCTCTAGGCAAGAATACTGGAGTGGGTTGCCATTTCCTTCTCCAGTGCATGAAAGTGAAAAGTGAAAGTGAAGTCACTCAGTCGTGCCCGACTCTTAGCAACCCCATGGACTGCAGCCTACCAGGCTTCTCCATCCATGGGATTCTCCAGGCAAGAGTACTGGAGTGGGGTGCCATTGCCTTCTCCATCTCCTGTTTGACAGGGAGATAAAAGCTCACTGGGAAGGCCTAGAGTAGATTCCTGACCCGGTACTCTTACCGTGTTCCATAACAAGTCTACAGATTAGGGATTCATTTGCACTAATGAACTTCTCAAGTTCCCATCGCTTAGTTGTCAGTCGTTTACACTTTAGCGTGTACTGCTTTCCTCAGGAAATTGGATTACTGTTGCTGAGGGAAGAGACATGTAGACTGAAGGTGAGGTGAGGTGAGAGGCTATGGGGACTCGGGGCAGTAGGATGGTGGCACCCCTGGGTGGAGCGCCAGAGTCAGAGAGGCTGCCATGCGAGCCCCGGGTTGCTGCTAAGACCCAAGCAGTCCTCTTAGACACTGAGGTGGACCTCACGGAATGTTGCTGGCAGCGTGCCATTTTGGTGAGAAGAGAAAGGACAGGTAGCACAAGCCTTAAACAGCTGGTGGTCATGCACGAGGGGCAGTTGGAATGAAGCCAGCAAGCAAAGTCAGGGTGGTGGGAGAGGGTGCAGGCGACAAAGGCAGGCAGGGTCGGGTGGGGGTCAGGGCTGGCCGCCTGGAGGCTGAAGACTCCACGACGAGGGACAGAGAAACGGGAAGAAAGGAGTAGTGATAAAAGTGTCGGTTGAGATCCACAACCGTGTTCTGGAAAGTCAGAAACGGGAGTGGGTGAGGAACTCGAGGGGGTAAGATCCAATGGGAAGAAGCCAAAGCAAACTGTGACCACTGAAAGTTCTTAACACATAAAGGAAGGTGACGGGCCTTGTCCACTTCTGCTTTCATCTCGTTCCGCAAACTAGACGAAAGTATATATCAGTAAGATTCGTACAAAGATGGAAGTGTATAGTTCAGAGACTGCTGGGACACACAGCAGAAAGCCAGGCGGTAGAAACGTGGCTGTAAACCTCGGCAGAGCCAGTGTGTTTAGCGACGGTGGTCGACCAGGGCTGTGCGGGAAGAAGCATTTCAGGGTCTTCCCTGGGGGTCCAGTGGTTAAGACTCTGCACCTCCACTGCAGAGGACAAAGGTTTGACATCTGGTGGGGGAGCCAAGATCCCACATGCAGCGGAGTGTGTTGAAAAAAACACAAAGCTTTGCATTTGCACATTTCATCATTCAAAATCTTAGAAGCAAAAGTAACTGGTGGGTAGTGAGGAAAATTAAACTTGCAAGGACAAAATTTTAATTGAGTTCAAAACCGACTGATGTAGAAGTGTTTGTGTGTGATTATATTTGTTTGTTTCTTTGTAAAAACTAATACCAATAATAGCTTAGTACCCACACTTACTACAGGTGTGAAAGTCCAGGTGCAAACCTCAAATCACTGGATGTGTAACACTAGTGTCTGTGCACCCGCATACAGAGACGGCTTTTCTAGAACAACACTGCGTATTTTAACATATCCCTTGCTTGTGTTTTACCAGGAGGCAATGAGTCATTTAGTTTATGAAAAAAAATCACGTTAACTGGACAAAGGTTTCACAGGAAGAGTTATAAAAGGTCCAGAGATGGTACATATGGACAGAACAATGTAAGATAATATCCACATGTCTTGTGTAATCACAGAAAAAGGGTCAGTTCAAATGGACCACTTTTTTTTTTGGCTGGAAATACAGAGTACAGAAATAGAAACTTTAAGTATTAGAAATAGTATTATTGAGCTCCATTCATCTTGAGAACTTATTCCACTAACTCCGAATCAAACACTGAAAATAAAGGGCTTAAAGTAAAAGAAAATATATCCAGTTCACACTTGAGGAAAATGAAAATACTACAGACCAAGAGAACATTCTTATTGAGCTTTTTTTTTCCCCCCCAGTGCTCTCATTTTAACCAGCTGGAATTATTTTTAAAGTACATCCAATTCAACCTTTTAAAATGACAGATTTGCCTTTTAATGGGAAATATGTATTTCATCATAAAGATGGAGCACAGTGTCCTTGGCTAAGTTATTCTCTGCAGAAGGATGCTCTCTTTTTCTGCACTTACGCTTAGCCTATAAGGAAGAGCACATATTATAGAAAATTTGCTCCTGCTGTGGGAGATTAGAAGGATACAGACAGACTGATAAAGAACAATTAAAAATGCGCAGTCTCCCCTCCGTATCCTGACTTCCTTGTG
The DNA here is from genome assembly GCF_055505025.1 of Bos grunniens. Taxonomy (NCBI): domain Eukaryota; kingdom Metazoa; phylum Chordata; class Mammalia; order Artiodactyla; family Bovidae; genus Bos; species Bos grunniens. The sequence goes on from NC_141191.1 coordinate 14,900,803, forward strand.
GTCATGTGGATAGTTATGTAATGAGCAGTCAGTGCGAACTGAAACCGGGGGAAGAGCAACCTTAGAAACCAGAGTTCTTTTTTATGTTTAAAGAAGTGACAATAACAACTTGAAACAACCAAACAGTACATTAGAAAAGGTGTCTCCCAAGATCCTTTATTTGGAGGCGTTACTTTCTTACTCCAGGACGTCGTCAATCTATACTTATTACAATTGTTTTTTTTTTTTTTGGTTAAAAAAAAAAGCATCTCCATTTTCTGAGGAAAAACAAACAGCTGATAACAGTGGAGCTGAATTAAGCTATCTCAGGGTTTATGTTAGCAAAACTGACAGATTTTCAATGAAGATTGACGTTCCCGAGATGTGAGCGTGACTGATGCTGTTTGACAGAATGGGATCCTTGAGAGGAGGGTAAATATTCCAGGACTGTGGACAACAGAGAGGGCTGAGGTCAATCAGAGATGCTTGTCTAAAGGAGGACAAAGGGGCCGGGGTCAGGGACAAGGGCTGTACAGCTGAAACAGGGGGCTGGTCAAGTCCAGCAGCAGGAGAGTGTCTGTCATGCAAGGGAGGGTTGGAGGTCTGGAGGGGAGCACAGTGCCCTGAAAGCCTCCTCCATGATAGAAACAAAGAGGTAACCGGTCTCATCCTAGGGCCCTTTGTAAGGGGCTTGTTTCACTGCCTCAAACCACCAAACATGGAATTAGGGTTTTCAGCATTAGGCATACTGTCTTATTAATTTAAGTAGTAAAATTCTGTGGAAGGAAGTACTCAAGGGTCATTTAGGAAATTGAATAATAACTATGCATTTAAAGGTATTTTGGCCGAAACGCCACCCTGAAATATTCTATCTGCGCTGTCTCCAATGCTCTGGTACAATCATAGAAAATAAATTGTATCACTGCTTACAAAGTTAAACAAAGACACTTGGTTTGCATGGAAGTGATTCATTCGTTCGTCAAATGAAGCAGTCGTTGCTCCTTGTGCCGGTGCTAAAGGTGGTGGTCAAAAGTGAAATCAGACGCGGAGCCTGTTCTAACTAAAGGATTCAGTGGGATTTGACAGCATGGCACCTTTGCAGCTCCATCGGATGGCAACCTGCATACCTGAAGCAACTCACTTTTTTTTAAAGGGACTGGGAGTTCTTGGTGAAATTTTGGATGCCCAACCAAAGTGTATGTTGTTTACTTTTCTAAAAAAATCCAGGGGCCCAGGTGTTCCTTCTCAGGGCCCTGAACCCTGTCGGGGATTGGGACACAGAGGCTGACCGTGCCTAGGAGAGACTGTTGATGGCCTCAGTCAAACTCACAGCCAAGCAGGTGAACAGGAAGCCCAGGGGGCAGATTCAGGGAGTTGGGGCCAATGGAACCGGGCAGTGAGGTCAAAGGCCAAGATGGTGTGATGAAGAGGGTGGCTAGAAAGCCTGCATGACTTTCCAAAGCCAAGGGAGACGGTAGCATCATTATTAAAGTGGGACCAAATATAAGGTCTGGTCCCTTCTCCTCCTCTCACTCAACCATCACATAACATCGACTCACACCTCAAGTTCAAGGTGAGAGGTAGCTTTCCCTGCGCGTGGTTCGTGTTTAGGGTTTTGAAGAGAAAGAGATGCTGTGTGCTTCCTCCAGCCGCTCTCCCAACCTTGAACACTGGTAGGAGAAAAGTCATTGGAAGGGAAATTCCCTGGCAGTCAGTGGTTGGATTCCCCTTCCAACACCGGGGGTGCGGGTCCCATCCCTCGTCAGGGAGCTCAGATCCCATATGCCTCATGGACAAAAAAAAACAAAATATGGAACAGAAACAATATTGTAAAAAAAACTCAATAAAGACTTTTTTTAAAAAGACATTGTAAGGAAATTTCCTGAAGAAAAGAGGGTAAAGAATGCCCCGTGGTTTCTTGAGGCCCGAGCACTGCCTTAAGGTCTGCGATAAATGACAAGGGGGGTTGGGAGACTCGAGCTCCTGTTCCCGGGGCCAGGCCTTGGAGCCAAGAGGCTTGGCTCTGCACCCACACTCTGCAGCTCTGCTCTGCCCCCCTCCCCTGTTTCTAGCCACCCCCTCCCCAGCCCGAGAGCAGGGGCTTCGATGGCTACACTGGAGGAATCTGCTGCAGTTCTTGTTCCAGTGGAGCTTCTTTGGCAGGTGGCCTCCCATCCTGGGCACAGCCGACAGCCCATCCAGAAGGACATCTGCTGCTCAATTTCACCATTGCCCAGGCATATGGCCTTCAGTCCCCCTCCCCAACATGGTGGAAGCCCAGAAGACCTCCTGAGGTCAGGAAAAGTTTTAGAGCCCAGGAATGACAGGGGAAAAAAAAAAAAGCCATGTTTCAAGAAAATGAATTTCATCCACAGTGCAAAGTGGATTCAGGGAGGTGGTCCAGAAGCCACTGCTATCCGAGTTAAACACTAATGAGGCATCAGAGCCCTGATAGTGATGAGTAGAGGGCAGAGATACTGAAGTGTCAGAGCCTTAAAGGTGATGGGAGGGGAGCAGAGATATGAAAGAAAGTCAACTGGACTCAGTAATTAGTGGGCTGTGGGGGACAAGGGAAAGAAAAGAGTCAGAGATGAGGTTTTGAGCCTCAGGATTCCAAAAAATTAAGGCATACAGAGACAGCTGGATAGAGTCTGAGAGTGACAAGGGGTTCATTCTGATACAGATTTCAGGTAGTGTTATTCTTATGCCGACTGTCAGGGTGTTACCTTTACACCCAAGTAAGAGTTCAAATGGGCTTCCCAAGTTGACTCAGTGGTAAAGAATCTGCCTGCTAATGCAGGAAACTAGGGTTCCATCCCTGAGTGGGGAAGATCCCCTGGAGAAGGAAATGGCAACCCACTCTAGTACTCTTGTCTGGAGAATCCTGGAGAATCCCATGGACAGAGGAGCCTGGCAGGCTACAGTCCACAGAGTCGCAGAGTCAGACATGACTGAGTGACTGAGTGTGCACACACACAAGAGTTCAAATATTTTCAGAATATGTAAGAACATTATTTTAAGTGTGTGTGGTATAGTAAATTGAAAATGTGTAAAAACGTTTGGTCCAAACTAATTCACAATAGGCTTTTCCTTCTTCCTTCATATTTATTTATATTTTTTTTGAAAGAGTGAATAATTCATGATGAGTATATCTTGAAAATACACTTGAAATAAATAAGTGATCACACACATTTGAGTTTCCTCACAGGAGTCTGTTAGATGCTCTGCACACAGCTCCGTTTGCAATTCACCATTTCTATTCAAGTCGGGTTATCTTAATCATTGTGTCACAGGCTCTGTTCTGCTCAACGACTCCACATAATCAACACACTACAATCTTTCCATTCACACATTTACTTTCCTGGTCATTATTTTAATGAGACGCAGGAAATGGCTCTGGCAGATTCCTGAAAACATTCTCCTACAAGACTTATACAGAAGTCCAGTGTTAAATTCACTTTCATAGAAAATAATATTTAAATACAAAAAGAAAGTATTTTTTTTAAAGAAGCACATTTTTCTGTTCAATTAAAATTACTGCCTTTCTCCTCCTTGGTACAAAGAGAGATGTTTGCGTTAAATGATCTGGTGAGAGATGTGTCTATAAAATACATTTTCACATAAGTTCTTCAGGAACACTGAGTCTGGGTGGTTCCCGCTTCCCAGGAAGCTTTGGGACTTTCCAATTTTAGCTTCTTTCTCCAATAAGATTCCCCCTCTTGTTCATTCTCTCTAGCTTTCTTGAATTGAAAATCATCCCGTCTACAGCAAAATACAGTCTGCAAATAATTCTCTTAACACTCATTGGGTCATTTAATTCCCACTGCAGTGGTGACTCTGAAAACACAATTTGGCCGTGGCGTAAAAATACAAAGGTTAACTGTCTCACTCCTTTTTGGCTCACGCCCTCCTTCCAATCCTGTCGTTTTCACAACTCTGCTTCTCTTTGTGCATATCGCTCTCCTAACTAAAACAATTCACCTCAGCGAAATAGTCCTTTACGTGTAATTAACAAATCATCGAATCCTAAACTGAGCTGTTTGCATCATCACGTATAGAAACGCGGACCTCCGAAAGGCTAACGTGCCTCTTGCAGTCCTGCGGCCCACGTAACACCTGTCACATGTGCCTCTGATAGACCCTGCTTCTCGATGGGGCCGGCCCCAGGACCCTGGCACCCTGGCACCCAGGATTCCCCCGGAATAAATTTCCTCCCAGCTACAGTGGAGTATTTCTATGACTGACTGACACCCACTCTTTTCCCTCATGGGTGCACCCCCTCTCACCCCCGCAAAATCAGCAGGCAACATCTGGCAGCCTAGCTCATTCTAAAGCTTCACATTCTTTCATTGTGCCCTTGGCGCGTCATTTTCCTATAGATGACGCCGTGAACCTTTTATTTATTTGAGTATTTATTTATTTGCAGGTTCCTCTTCTCACACTCGACTGCTGTCTTCCCCCTGTGTCAATTTCTTTCTCGGAAGCTCAGGGGAGCATCTGCAAGGAGTCGATGTGGCTGCTTTCCACTCACATCAGGTTCCAAAGCCCCCTTCTTGCTCTGCACACCCTTAAAGTGGATTAGGCAGAATATGAAAACTTTCAGCAAACTGGCGATTAATTCTGAGAAGTCACGCTTCTCAGCTTCGAAATGTGGACGGGTCTCTCCTCCACCACTGGGTACTCTGTCCTCCCAGGCAGGCCAAAGGATGTAAAAGCAACTGGGTAATTTAGACAGTTTGCCGAAAGAAGGAATATTTAAAATGAAAACAAAAAGTCAGCTAAACTAATTTTGGCATCGAATAAAAGTTGTCGCTTTGCTTTTTCCTCATTTAAAATGCCCACGCTCCAGAGCCTTCCCTGGTGGCCCAGTGGCTATGACCCGCTCTTCCGATACTGGGAATGTGCTGACTCGCCTCAGTCGTGTCTGACTCTTTGCGACCCCGTGGACTGTACCTGCCAGGCTCCTCTTTGTAAGGGATTTTCCAGGCAAGAATACTGGAGGGGGTTGCCATTCCCTTCTCTAGGGGATCTTCCCCACCCAGGGACTGATTCAGCATCTCTTATGTCTCCTGCATTGGCAGGCGGGTTCTTTACCTCCAATGCCACCAGGGAGCTCGGGTTCAATTCCTGGTCAGGGAACTAGGATCCCGCATGTCCTGTGGCCAAAAGATATAAATAAATCAATAAAGTATGTATTAGGCTTTCAAATAAAATGTCCACATTCCCGTTTAGAAAGGAGACTTCAGAAAATAGAGCACAGATTAATTATAAGGTAAAGTGATGAGTAATTACCCTCCATCCTCAGAATAGGCTTTCTGAGCCCCTGCTCCACTGTAAGTCTGGTGTTTCTCCTTTTCTATGGATGGCTTGCCTCACAGAAGCTCAGGACTGCTCTCATTCTTAAAATGGTAAATGCTTCTGCCACCCTGATTTTCCCCACTTAGAAGCATCTCAAATTCAATCGCGGCCCAGTCCTGTGAGAAGAAAGCCAGGGGACTGCTTACTACCTGTGATTCGAGAGAATGTCTCCCTCTTCCCATGTTCAAGGCTGCAATTCTTGACACTAGTGAGCGATTCCTTTATGAATGTCTCTCTCCCATTCCTAACCCCTGCTATTTTTTGAGAATTCTGCCAACATTCTTTATGATGGCTCTATTTCCCATATGTGTCATGGACTTGGATTCATTCATCCAACAAATATTTGTTGAGAACCTTTCATTTTCCATCCTTGCTAAATGTCAGTTGCTCCCAAACCTAGTGATTTCTGCTCTTTTCTTCCTTCCTTGCAACTCAATTCCAGATTCTTTTGTCCTGCTTCCCCTTCCCAAGAAGTCAATTTTAGGTTATTTGCTCAAGGAATAACAAATTAGCAGGAGTGGCTGAGGATTTAAATTTGGGGAGTTTCTGTTTAGAAAAAGAATTTGGCATAGCTGTCTGAATTTTCTAGAGCTCAAAATTCTCAATCCTTTAAAAAAAAAATTCTTAAAACGCCACTCTACTATTATTATCTCTAACTCCCTGCGTGTTTTCTTATGTGATGCATTCAACCTACGTGTGAGCCTCTCAGAAATTTGTTTGCTAAATCATCTGGCAAATGGTCTTGTTGATGTCTGCTGAGCGGCTCAGAGCCTACAGTTGTTAAGTACTTATTACAGGAATCCAGCCGGGCAAATTAAGAAAGCTACGTGTTTGCTTATTATTTTAGGACTATTATGCTATCTTCTGAGGGGACTCCATCTTGGACCTTCTGACCTGAAAGGACTCACTGTTCTTTAGCCAGAGGTTGCTGTGTGGAATCTGAATCTTTGACCTGGTGACAATAAAAATGATTATCTTTATTCAAGGGGCAGCGGGTAGAATGTCCCCTTGTTCTTTTCATAGTTCAGCCTGCTGGAAAACACTTATTTAAGTAGCTCAAGCTTCACTTCGTGTGTCATAACTAAGCTGGGACCGTTTTCTACTTACAAATGAAGCTGTTTACTTCATTTTTTTAATTAAGTACCTTATATAAAGAGTATTCCAACACGTGTGCTATCTGTTCAAGGTGACCACCTCTCCCAGCCTGTATAAAAAGATCTACCCAGAGCTGTTTTGAAAAGTGTAGCTGATGTTTCTGGTGCTTATTTGGAAAGTCCATATTACAAATTGAAGCTGCCACATAAGTAACTTACACATCTCACAAAAAATAACAAGGAAGAAGCTTTTTCGAGGACCATTGTTAAAGCAGATGTGGGGGGTGTCTGCAAAGTTTCCCTTTATGTTAAAGATTGGAAAATATCAGAAATCCTTTAAGTAAATGAACTGTAGGCTCCTTACATATATATGCCAGTTTTCGAAAGTCCAAGCGTTTGTATTGTGGTCTACCCAAAGCTTTGCCTTTGGTACCTCCTTTCTGTGTCAGAGGCATCACGGCTGTGGTTGAAATCCCTCCCCAACAGTATCAGTGTTGCTCTTACGCTCTTCCTAAATGTTCATCTGGTTAAAGATGCTGATGCTGACATGGTTGGGAAGAAAATACCTGTGTCGTAGGAGATTAGTGTCTTTCCCCAAACATTGCAGTCGGTTTCACCAGCTTTAAAAATGTAAGTGATGCAAAAGAAAGTTGTCCTTTCCTTGTCTACTGGAGGTATTTTTTTAATAATGCAAGCTGCTTAAGCACAGAGTTAATGTCTAACATGCCTTTTCTAGCAACAGACTTTGTACTTTATAAATGCTTTATGATGTTAAATATTTGTGAGGAGTAAAGGAACTTGCCTGTTCAAAATAAAAAGCATTGGACCATCTTGCAGCAATCACATCGTTAAGAAGTCAGATGCCAAATCTCGATGTACCCGAACACACCATTTTCTGTGAATCTGCCTGTGGCTCTCTGGTCTGGGCAATAAAAGTTACTTCTTCATCAAGATGCTAAGGCAGGAATCAACAGACTGATTCTGTAAAGGGACAAATACTAAATATTTTAGGCTTTGTGGGTCAAGAATCTAGATCAAGGATAGTCGATGGGTGCTCAATAAGAAAGAAACCAAACTTCTACAGGTATTTTTTTGCAAGACGGTAGTGTGCCTCTCTTATAAATTGGATTTTCTTCAAGTGTGGTCTTGGGACCATCTGATGTCACATCACAGAGTTGGTTTATTAAATGAGCAGGTTCTTGGGGCTTCCTGCATATTCTTAAGCTTGTCTGATTAGACTTACCCTGCTGTTCTTACAAACTTGGTTTAGCTGGCAAAGTGTATCCCCTTTATTTAGGAAATCCAGCGCTTTCCTGGACTTTTTGCCTTCAGCCTTCAGATAGCCTCAGCTCCCTGCTTTTAAAAGTAAACATTATTTTGACTCTGCTCTACTCCCACTACCCACCCCCATTACCTGCTTCAAAGTCAGGCTCTTCAAATGTGCCCCATCGCCTCCACCACCGCCATGCTTTCACATCCTGCTACAGTTTCGTTCTTGTTCTCACCATCTATCCAGGGTACACCCCCCAGATTGCCATGATACTCTTTCAGATCCTCAGTCTTTGTTATCTTAAACGCCTACCCGTCCTTTGTCACTACTGGCAGCTCCTGTTCCCCAAATACCTCCACTTTGTTCATTCTGTTCCTGGTATATCTGGGGAAGGTCCTAGAAAGAATCGTTACCTGGTCCAGTAGATGATTTCTTCAGATGCTGTTAGTCATTTTGCAACTTCACCTTATACCATCAGAAGGGGGTATTAACTGGACTTTGGAGTCCAGGAGGTAAATAGGTCCTCACCTGGGGCAGGAGTCTCTGGCTGTGAGCAGGCCTGAAGGCTCTGCACAGGCGAACAAATCAGCCTGCCTGTACTCGTGGGTGTTAAGTACTTAGAAGATTGGGGGCTCCAAGCTAGGGCTCTGTTTCTCGTGGGTGAGACGCTGGGTGGGTGAGGTCACCTGAGGAGCAGGTGGGGAGAAGTGGCTGACTTGCGTCTCGATCTGTACCTGCTCCACAGCCCTGCTGCCCTGAGACCGAGCGTGAGGTTGTTCAGCAGCGGCTGTGCTCATGGCACCCTGACTTCGCTCGCCTCCACCCTCCACCAGCAACCCTCCTGTTCCCTTGGGGCATCTGCCCCTTCCCAGGGCCACCCTGCAGGTGCCACCTACATGGGTCTGCATCTGCCCGCTGCCTTCTGGCTGCCAGCTCCTCTGACCTGTGCGCACCCACCCTGCGCCTGCCCTCAGGGCTCACCTTTTGAATTGACTGCTATGTCTACAGCTGCAGCCCCGACCGTTCACGCTCAAAAAAAATAAAAATAAAAACCCTCTCATCTCAGTGGTCTGAGATGCCAACCAATTAACTTCACTTGGATTCCCAGCAGTTATCTAATTCGACTTATCAAAATTGAAAATAAAAAGTCCCTTCCAAATAGGCTTCTCTTCATCCATTTCTCTGAACCCATTTTATTCAGCTGCTTTCCTATGAGCCCTCCTCAAAGCTACAAGCCTTGTAATCACTCTTTATTCCCCTTTTACTGTCCAGTATCCCAGTCCTTCAGATATTTTATTGTTATTTTAATTATTTTACTTGTATTCCCGTATGTGTTTATTTTATAATCGTGAGGTTCATCCAGCTCCTATGACGTGGTGGGTGTGTACACAATTTTTTAAAGTAGTCTCGCTTCTTCCAATTTCTTCTCCAGCTTTATTCTGTGTATGGTTGTCACACTCTTCTTAAAACTCCTGGTTCATCGAGCTCTCGGGCCTACTAAGGCTCCCTACTAGCTGGTTGGTAACAGAACCTGTTTTTAAGCTTATTTCCTGCACTCTTTATTCTCCCGAGCAGATCTTCTGACTCGTCTCCTCCCGTGTCCTGCACTTACTCCACGCCTCTGACGTCACTCATGCTCTTTGCTCTTTCCTCAGTCTGGATACCCTCCCTCCATAGATGGTTCCTAGCAGAAACGGTGACCTTCCTAAGAGAGAAGACCTGAGTGTTCACCTAGGATGTCTCATGCATGTGTTCTTAGTCACTCAGTCGTGTCCGACTCTTTGCGACCCCATGGACTGCAGCCCGCCAGGCTCCTCTGTCCATGGGGGTTCTCCAGGCAAGAATACTGGAGTGGGTTGCCATTTCCTCCTCCAGAGGATCTTCCCAACTCATGGACTGAACCCAGGTCTCCTGCACTGTAGGCGGATTTTTTACTGTCTGAGCCACCGGGGAAGCCCTAGGGTGTAAATGTTGATTGAACTCTACATGATCTCAGGAATAAGGCTTCCCAGGTGGCGCTAATGGTAAAGAAGTCCACCTGGCCATGCAGGAGACACAAGAGACATCAGTGGGGGTTGGATCCCTGGGTCGGGAAGATCCCCTGGAGTAGGAAATGGCAACCCACTTCAGTATTCTTGCCTGGGAAATCTCAAGGCTACAGTCCATGGGGTTTTAAGAGCTGAACTCAACTGAGCGACTGAGCAACTGAGCACACAAGACTCCAGGAATGCCATCACCCGTTGTCTTTAATCCTTCCCCTTCCTCCACAGGTGACCTCTGAGAAGTGGATGATATGGGGTGAATCAGGACCAACCAGTCATCACAGACCCTGCCGCTATCACTGCCCCTATCATCTCTCTTGGACTTATAATCCTATCCTCAGAGGATATGTCAAAACGAGACACAAGGCATAGCAGCAGGCCTCCTTTCAAAGTTTGTTTCTCCCTGGAACAAGGACTAGAATTCTTTTGAAAACTAAAGATAATCCTCCTCGAGCTCAAACTCATGAACAAAGGATGTGGTGCTGGTTTACAAGAATTATAAATACAGTGCCCACATTGTTTATTTTACTTTTGTCTTTTTTTCTGGTTGAAATTAAAGATGGCATTTTGGGGGAGAACACATGTAAATGAGATTCATATGAGCTCCTATGATTAATTATGCCATAATTAAATATTAACCACTCCAGTATGTCTTACATTTATGCTGTGTCTCCCTTTTCTATTTGAAAATCACTTAATTACATAAAGAAATATGTCAAATATAGGCTATATTCTGATTCTGAATTTGAAAAGAAATTTGGTGTGTACATGAAAAGAAATCCCCAGTATTAACCACTTAAGACTTGGTAGATTATTCAGATATTAAGTCTACTGCTACCTATAAAAAATCATAATCAAATAGTTCAGCTTATTAATTTGTTCAAAGGGTCTTAAATCCTTGCATCAGGAAAATATCCTGAAATTAATTTTTTTCAATGCTTTCAGCACTGAATCTCATCACAGTGAGGCCTACTGTGTTTCACGCTACTGAGATACTTTCTGATTTACCAAAGAAAATATATTTTAAATATATTTTGTTGTGGTTTTTAATTCTTTGAAAATTGCTGCTTTACTTATCACGTGACTTTGCACAGATTCCTCAATCCGTGCAGGGCCCTTATATCATTCATCTGTAAATCAGAGACATTGTAATTCCTGGCAGGTTTGTCACTAGGATTAAAAGGGGTCTAATATGTCAGACATGTAGCACAGCTCCTGGCACATGTGAAATACAGCAGATGGTTGTGTTAATGTCTATTAAGTTGATTAAAATATACAATCCATATCTCTCAACTGCTATGAATACATATTCTTTTCTTCTCATTATTAGACTACTTTTAGACATGTAATGGGAGATGTAAATGCATAGGGATTCCCTTATCTCTTTCATAAGGTTTATACAAGGTTTTCACGTTTTTCAAGCAAAGCTGAGATGCATAGTGAGTTGTGCCTGGCTCCCTGGGAGCCCGCTGTGATGTGCTCCTTTGCAGTTAAAATCCAGACTTGACCCCCACCTCCCCTTCAGGGCCTCCACATGGTTTCCAGAGCTGGAAATCAGACACCAGGCACATCAGGAGGCAAGTGGAACAAACAAGTGGAAGGGGATGGCAGCTGCAAATATTACACAGCAGCTAAGAGCATGCTTGGGGTCTCTGCAGGCGCCCCGTGGCCCCCTCTGCTCAAGTGTTTGGGGCTCTGAGTAATAATAAAAGGTCAGCCATCAGAGACTCTCTTTATCTCAACTATTTGGAAAAATAAAAAACTTATGTCAAGTGAGCACTTTACATGTTGTTCACCCACTTAGCTGGTGCTCCCTCTGAAGCTGAAATAGATTGCCTCCACTGTCTTCTCACACTGCCAACTCCCCTTAAAGCTGCTGCCGCCTAATCCTTTGATCCCTGTACCAGTGAACTCGTGGAGAGTGTAACCAAAAGGACAGAGTTGAGATTTCAGTGTGACAAGTGGAAGAAAATCAATTTCGACTTCCTAAAGATAGACCTAGTGGTGCAAAAGATCATCAGTCACAAATAGATGTTCTTGATCGTGGTCCTGGGTGACTGGAGATGCTGGACGGGTGAGATGCAGTGCCGACCGTAGGAGGTGGGGTTTTTTCTTTACTTAAAAAATGAAAGAAATAAAATCTGATGTGGAGACCACACCATGAACATCAGAACCCTATCCATCCTATGATTCCTTGTCTTTTTGCTTGATGTTACAGATTTGAAGCACACAGGCATTCCACTAGAGGATTTACACATTGATTAGCAGTTAAAAGCATTTGTCTGTAAGTTTAGTTGGAGAACTGTTTCCTACTCCAGGAAAACTAGACCTTCCCTGTAATTGGCAGTCCTATTATAAGTGGCTATTCTGCTAAGCTTCTAAAGAACTTCTAAGAACTTATTAAGTAATTGAATAAAGCAGAGTGCATTTAGTACTATAGTTGTACCATATTTCAGAATATCATATAACCTATGAGTCAGTTCAAATGTTATATGGAAGTGATAAAACATGGGATAAAAAGCAAACTGAAAAAAAAAAAAATGACATGAATTACCATACCACCCACTAATACATTCCAGAGCCATTTAGTCATCTTTTTCCCTAATTATACTGTTAAAGATTTGGCTACAACTATTTCTATCCTCAGAATGAAGCTATTATACCCCAAAAAGTGTAAAGAAATTAAGATAGGCTTTTCATAATTCATAACGAACATGGTTGTTTTGAATGGGCTTAATTATTATCTCGATTCAATTCAATACAATGGTGATTTATTGCCTTCTGAGAGCTGTTTGTGAATGTCTCATTAGGAAGAGTTACTAAATGATACAGTACAATCCATATGAAGGCATATTTAATGTCATCTCAGTAATAGAAACACTGCTTCTTAAACTCTATTTGCATGCCAAAAATTCTAATCAGCAAACAAACCCCACTATGATAATAGCATTTAAAAATTAGTCTATATATATTTTTTTGGCTAATGTCTAGAGAGAAGAAATGTAGCTTTTCTTAAATGAGAGGGAGAAATATGTGCCATTTAGGTAACTAGGGTTTAAATCCACATGGAAATTTGAGTGTATTAGGGAAGCATAGTCGGAGAAGGCAATGGCACCCCACTCCAGCACTCTTGCCTGGAAAATCCCATGGACAGAGGAGCCTGGAAGGCTGCAGTCCATGGGGTCACTGAGGGTCGGACACGACAGCGACTTCACTTTCACTTTTCACTTTCATGCGTTGGAGGAGGAAATGGCAACCCACTCCAGTGTTCTTGCCTGGAGGATCCCAGGGACGGGGGAGCCTGGTGGGCTGCTGTCTATGGGGTCGCACAGAGTCGGACACAACTGAAGTGACAGGAGCAGCAGCAGCAGCAGGGAAGCATAGTAGATCACTTGTTGGAAATAAGAGATCTAATTCTTGTTTCTCGACTCCTAGTGTTTCTTAGATATGTGCTTATTCTGGGGTCCCCAGTTCAGTTCAGTTCAGTTGCTCAGTCATGTCTGACTCTTCACGACCCCGTGGACCACAGCACACCAGACTTCCCTGTCCGTCACCAACTCCTGGAGTCTGCTCAAACTCATCTCCATTGAGTCAGTGACGCCATCCAACCATCTCATCCTCTGTCGTCCCCTTCTCCTCCTGCCTTCAATCTTTCCCAGCATCAGTGTCTTTTCAAATGAGTCAGCTCTTTGCATCAGGTGGCCAAAGAAAGTGAAATAAATTTAACTATAGTATAACCAGTAGATTTCTTTGGCCCAACATCTGGTCTGTAGTTTAGCCATATCCTTTGCAAATTTGAAGAACTGAACTGATATCATATTGTAATATATGAAGATCTTTAAATATGATCTCTTTAATCATATGATCTCATTCAATCATTATAGAAGCTATCAACAGCATTGTCTTTCCCACTTTACAGATAAGGAAGCTATGGCGTAAATATGCCATAATATAGGAAGATTTAATCTCATTCCCTTCTTGGTGAGAAACTTGTATTTACTACTGTGTTTTGGGGTGTCCATAATAAACATTCATTTCAGGAGCTTAAACTCTATCATATTTATTCTTTAAAACACCCCTCACAAACTCTAGGTAATCTTCTCTAAATGTATATAAAGTGTAGCAGAAATAGCATAAACAAGGTGCTTAAACTTGGACCGTGATTGTATTGTTAACATGATAATGTTTATGAATAAAGGGCAGTCTTACTTACAATTAATTTGATCTGTAGAGTTAGAGACTTGAGGGTAAGGAGGGTTGTAGATGTCATCAGTCTGTAAGAATGCATTGTAGATTTTTCTAAGTTATCCACATTCTTGAGAACAAAACAAATACGTTAATTTTCTATTATATCACCCTTTCACTAAATCATGGTACACAAATGAAATTCCAGCTAGAGATAAGGAAGGTGTCTTCAGGAGTGTAGTCATTTATCTTGATAGCAGGCGCTAAACTCTGCTGGTGAAAGGACACATCAGAAACTTTTGAAGAAGTAACTCTAAACTAGAGTGCAAATGAAGTGCAAAGAGCTGCCTTGTCACGTGGGCAGTGGGGTTGTAAATGGTATTTTCAAGAGCTTTCCTAGTTGACAAGAACAGGCACTTAGTCTGGTTGACTTCTGAGAACAAATGTCATTAAAGCAAAGTGTGATACAAGTGACTGAGTCAATCTTTATTAATGAAAAAAAGAAAATATGATGCCTCCAAAATGAGGAGTTGAATTGTGTTGAATTGTGGCAAGCTCCATCTTCACTAAATGACCACTTGTCTAGCTTTTTTAAAAAGATGCAGAAAGAAAAAAAAAGGTCAGACAGAGATTTTTGTTGAGTCCTCCTTATGTTAGTGTTTTGCTTTTTAAAAAAAGGTGCTGTGTTTTAATCTATGTGATTAAAAAAAAAAGAGTTTCCCAATTTCCTAGAGCCAATCAAAATGTATCAGAAAGATCATTCTATGTTCTTTTTATAATGGTAGCAGAGTCATGGAGTAGAAAATTGGAATCAAGTTGTCTGTAGACGGTAGGGTCACGGAAATCTATGGATTCTATAGGCTTAAGGTACAAAAGTAGCTTTTCCTTGATTCTCAAGGATATTGTTTTTCACAAGCAGGTCTTGTTATTCATACTGTGAATACACAACAGGGTCATCTTGACTGCAAAGGACACTAGTTCACTTTTCGCTTCTGACTCTCAGTCAGATCTCAGACTCCATTGATCTCTAGATACTTTTCTAAGACTGGGGTCTCTCTTCAGAAATCCCCTCTGAAAACTCACCTTTGAAAGTAATAAAACATTCATTGGAAATGAACACTTAATTGTGAATGAGGGAAGGAAAGCTAGAGCTGGAGACGAGGATGCAGCCTCAATCCCTTCAAGCCCTTGGGTGGTCTGAGTCTATGAAGGGTTTCTATTCTCTGCTGAAAATCCCTTCTTTGATTTTTCCCCCTAGTTTTTTCTTTCTCAATTACTGTTGAGTTATGAGCTTCTGGTTCTGTGTCTGGCGTGTAGTTGGTGTTCAATAAATGTTGAACTAAGTGATGATTCCTGTTAATAGCATTTAGCCACCTTGTTCAGACAGTGCTGCCATACTTTAATTCCTGGAAACAATCCAGGTCTTTTCTAGAACAACCACAGACTTGCATCCCATTAAAGAACTCCACTGACCATCTTTGTAGCCAAAGTCCTTTTGCACGTGTCCTTCAGACACGACTGAAGCGACTTAGCAGCAGCAGCAGCAGCAGCATAGAGCTTCTCCATCTTTGGCTACAAAGAATATAATCGATCTGATTTCAGTGTTGACCATCTGGTGATGTCCATGTGTAGTCTTCTCTTGCGTTGTTGGAAGAGGGTGTTTGCTATGACCAGTGCATTCTCTTGGCAAAACTCTATTAGCCTTTGCCCTGCTTCATTCCATACTCCAAGGCCAAATTTGCCTGTTACTCCAGGTGTATCTTAACTTCCTACTTTTACATTCCAGTCCCCTATCAGACTCAGATCAGTCGCTCAGTCGTGTCCGACTCTTTGCAACTCCATGAATCGTAGCATGCCAGGCCTCCCTGTCCATCACCAACTCCCGGAGTTCACTCAGACTCACGTCCATCGAGTCAGTGATGCCATCCAGCCATCTCATCCTCTGTCGTCCCCTTCTCCTCTTGCCCCCAATCCCTCCCAGCATCAGAGTCTTTTCCAATGAGTCAACTCTTCGAATCAGGTGGCCAGAGTACTGGAGCTTCAGCTTTAGCATCATTCCTTCCAAAGAAATCCCAGGACTGATCTCCTTCAGAATGGACTGGTTGGATCTCCTTGCAGTCCAAGGGACTCTCAAGAGTCTTCTCCAACACCACAGTTCAAAAGCATCAATTCTTCGGCGCTCAGCCTTCTTCAAAGTCCAACTCTCACATCCATACATGACCACAGGACAAACCATAGCCTTGACTAGACGAACCTTTGTTGGCAAAGTAATGTCTCTGCTTTTGAATATGCTATCTAGGTTGGTCATAACTTTCCTTCCAAGGAGTAAGCGTCTTTTAATTTCATGGCTGCAGTCACCACCTGCAGTGATTTTGGAGCCCAGAAAAATAAAGTCTGACACTGTTTCCACTGTTTCCCCATCTATTTCCCATCAAGTGATGGGACCAGAATGCCATGATCTTTGTTTTCTGAATGTTGAGCTTTAAGCCAACTTTTTTACTCTCCACTTTCACTTTCATCAAGAGGCTTTTGAGTTCCTCTTCACTTTCTGCCATAAGGGTGGTGTTATCTGCATATCTGAGGTGATTGATATTTCTCCTGGCAATCTTGATTCCAGCTTGTGTTTCTTCCAGTCCAGTGCTATAGTCTGGGCTAATTTTTGTGCTTTTTTTCAGTCCACAATATAATTAGCTATTATTTTCTGATATTATTTGGAATGGCCCTTTTAAATCATTCTTTTTAATTTTTGGCAGAAAAAAATTAAATAATAATGTGATAGGTCTTAAAAGTCCCATAAAGAAAAAGGTATTCTGCCTAAGAAAAATATTTTTAATTAAATATGGAAAACATGTCAGGAGTGATAAAATTGTTTCCTTGGAGTTGAGACAAAAAATAAAGAACTTGAGTAAGAGAACCATCATAATAACAATAACAGTGCATAACATGTAGCATTTGTGGGATGTATTCTATACAGACAGCAATGTTCTAAGTGCTTTCGTTGCATTTTCTTATGTTTATTCAGTCTTGTTTTATGGATGACCAACTTACTTGCACAAAGTTACGTATATTAAAAGAAACAGAGTAGGAGTCCCAATCCAAGTAAATCTGACACCCAAATCTGTTTCGAACAATATCCTCTAATTATGGCTATCATCTTGGATATAAGGAAGAAAGAATGTGTTTGGTGTTCAGATGAACCCTTTAGTCTTTGAAAGATGTTTTAACTGAAATTCTGATTGAATGTGTTGTATAAGCTACTATAGCACTTCCAGTTTTTGCAGTAATTTCTGATAGCTTCCTGGGTGTAGGTCATTGTGCAAATTCATACGTTATCTCACTTAAACTGCCTGCTGACCCTAATGAGTAAGTAGTATTATTATTCCTATTTTCTAAAGGAGAGAATTGCGGCTTAGAGAGGATAAATTGTTCAAAGTCAGGCAGTAGGTGACTTCAACGCCCATGACTTCTGCTGCCCCACAGAGAGTATTCTACCAAAATAGATTAAGCCATTTTGGTAGGTCAAAAAATGGGCTGCTATTGGCAATTTCACATTGCACAATCTAACTAGAGAATGATAATTGATTTAACCCTTTTGTACTTCTGATTGTTAAATGCATCGAGGGAACACCTAATATGTTTGCAAACACAGTGTTGTTAGTCACTGTGTGTAAGAAAAAAAATAAACATGAAAATTGACAGTAACAGTGCCTTGATTAGTGTAGGTTGTGTTAAAATTCATTTTCTTCATTCATGTATACTATCTGGCATAGCATTTTTTTTAAACTAAGATATATTTTGAATAGAAATTAAGTAGTTGAAAATGAGGAAACAGAATTCATTTCTATTAATCTGAATATTGTCAACAAATGCATTTGTCAAAACCACATTGTGAAAGTTAAAATCGGAAAGCTTCGAATGGTGGCAGTTGAAATCCAACCTAAGAAAACACATATGATCGTGCTTCTCCAAAATCCAGTTTTAAAATATCCAAGTGATGGTTTAAAATAATTGCTTCAGTTTACATTGCAAACTCATGCAAATTGACATTTATCAAGTTCCACTGTCACTCAGTCTAATGGTAAAGTCTGCTCACTCTCCTAAAAAAAAAAAAGAGAGAAAGTAAAGAAAAAGAAACCCCTGATTTGGAAAATCTCTTTCGTATTATTTGTCAAGATTTTTGGTACTGTAAATGGAATACTCAATATACCTCTGGACAGACTGGGTTGTTCTATTTCCTGGAACACATTTTAGAGAGCTCGAGTTGCAATGTGACTGGATTAAATGAAAACAAGGACTCAGAACCCACGTCTGCTGGCCTTAAGGAGCGTCTTTCATTTTGGTGGCTTGCGAAAAGTCTGCTTGATAGAGAAGAGCAGTGGCTGGGCTCAGCTCTCTGCTGTTGGAACCGTTCAGGGCTCTGACAGCCGGATCTTTTCCTCGCTCTTCCCTTCCTCCTGCAGTCTCTTCTGGGATCACTCAGAGCACAGCCATTCCAAGCAGTATCCCAATGTGGGAATATTGCCCTGGAGCAAGAGCCCGCTTAGATGGACAGTAAATTGTGCGTCGGAAAAGGTTCACGCTAGCTGCTAGCCAGAGACCATTTGACAGGTAGAAACGTTTACTTCCAAGTCAAAAGGTTAGGTAAAAATCGTAGCTTTATGATCACATTATGTGATATTTTTTGTAATTACCTAATAGCTAGCAGATGGTGCAGTGTACATTCTATGAGTATACTGAGACCATAATTTCCCCCATTTTTAGTTTTCCTTTAAGTAGCTGGTAATGAATAGTGTGTGATAGAAAATAGTAATCTGTGGCTCTATGTGGGGTATCACATGAAGAATGTTTTTCTTCTTTTTATTCTTGGAAAATTATTCTTATATGGTGTTATTTATGGTAAGTTTTGAGCTCCCATGTGAGAGACTGGGAGAGACCTCTCGTTAGTGAATAGAAAAATTATATCAGTGGATTTTATCTCCCAGAACCATCAGAATGACAGTGCTTCAGAGTGAGTTAGCCTCGCTCTCTCTGCGTATCTTTTGGCAGAGTTTTGTTTTACCCCTTCACTTAATCAAAAATAATGAAGATTTACGGGTATCAAGTTACTCAGAATTCTCAGTGAAAGGCACAGTTGTTCTGTATCTAAGTACCTTAGCTCAAATCCAGTTACGCTGCTGCAGAAAAATGTTAACATTTTTAAACAGTTCTTGATTTCATTTGCACAGATCTTTATCAAAATAAGGTGGAATGGGGGAAGGACACTATGCCTTTGTTCCATGTGGTAAACAAGCAATTTTCTCTTTAAATTTTCTTTTTCAAGGACAAATTTTAATTTTTTCTGTTCCCTGCTAAAAGTTAGCCAACTTTAAGCTCAGAGAATCAGGTGAATAATATTAGAATATTTGATCTTTTCAAGGATTTGCCATGACATTTATTTTTTAAAGACCAGATATTTTATTGAAATTGAACTTTAGCAAAGTGGGCTTCGAACCGTGTTTCTGTCCCCAAAATGAAGAAATAATCTCGGAATTAATATAAGGTGGCCATAACCCAAAATCTGGTGGTGGGCCACATGGGAGAACATTTTAGAATAAAAATACCAGGACTTAAATTCATAAAGATTCTAGCAACCTAACAGTTGAAACTATATTAGTAGCTATATTTCCAACGTAGGCTGTGTAATTAGCGAATAATGGTGCAGTCACTATCCTATACATGCTCCATTCTTGCTCAGAGGTCATAATCCTACATAAATTTAAAATTCTAGAATTTGCTAATAGGTGAATGTTTAAATTAATTAGAGAAAGACATCAAGAAATATTTTTAGATCTAAAATTTTCAATCTTTTTTTTTTTTCCTGGCGTTTGGTGTCATATAGACTCAATCTACAAGTAAGACATTTTCGGCATATCATCGGTTGTCAGCACATATTGTATGCAAATGTCATCCTCGCTTTGAAAATACCTTTTGCGTTTTAAGCAAGATCCTATTTTGACAGTTCTTTATGCTTTTTGGGGAGAGTGCCCCTGGAGAGTTTAAAAAAAAAATCTTGATTTTTCGCCTTGGCATATTTATTTTAATGTTTTCATTTCTGTTCCATCACAGTTAACCCCTCATTTAAGTCACCTGAAAGCCCTTGTTCAAGTTCAAGGCTTCCACCAGACCCCATCAGTGATTCCAAGCGGGAGGTTTATACATGTTAAAGCACCAGCATGTAAGTTGTTCTTCAGGATTGCCCTGGGGAGTTTTCTACTGCATTTTTGCCAATTGAATTATGATATGAGATGGCATGAATATTGATCAAATTTCCAAACTGAATTTCCCAATTTTAAGACTGGTGTAAACGAACCCACAGGTTGTCATAACCAATTCAATGTGTTTTTAACAATAGTCACTGAAGCATGGGGGTCTTTAAAACTCATCAAAATGTACAAGATTATCTGCACATAGGCTTTCAACAAACCTCCCTTAACTCCTTCCTCTCTGCATTTCAAACCGACAACAAAATTCGTAGCCAGGAAATGGATTGGTTAGTGTATCTGTGTGTCTGTGGCTTGTATGTGTATTTTGCTTTTTGCTTGTGGCTTTGTCTTTCCTTCTCTCAGTCCTGTATATGTGGAAATATGGTGACACTGGGGAGGAATGCATTCATATACTTTGTGAGCACAGACACGTGCTCCAGCGGACGAGTAAAGGAAACTAGTATTGTATCTCAAGTGGTATTTCATCTTTGCAAAGTGAGTTTGTTTCCTCTAAAGAGAAAAGGCATCACATGTCATGATGAGGTTTCATTTTAAGGAGCAGGTTACATATTTTACATTTATGAAAAGTTTCTAAGTTTTTCCCTTGTTCTAATGTTTAGTTCTTTACTTTTTAAGTTAGTGGTTTTAAATTTATGGGGGGGGGCGGGTAGAAGGAGCATCTTCCACAGTTTCTACAACTGCTGTAGAGAAATTTCTTGAAATTAAAGCACGGACTTGGGTTTCTTTCGAGTTATGATTAAGGGGCCTGGTCCTCATCTAGCCTGCTGTGACCTCAAGCCCACCTCTGAGAGAGCTTTTGGAAAGCCATACTCTGGAGAGGGTCCAGCCTTATTTATCTTCCAGACCTCCTCCCACTGGTTGATCCAAAACAGCTTGGTCTCCAGAAATGGGGAAGGAATTTGGACTCTTTGGGTGGTTTTTCTGTGCATTCAGCACCTTGGCAATCAACAGGAAAGAGAAAAAGAGAAAGAAAGAAAGATGGGAAAAATGCTTTTGAGCAAATAGTAGGGAAAGATAAGATGGAAAGGATGTAATGCCTGGCTTGTTAGTAAATGGGATAAAGAATCTGCCTGCAATGCAAGAGACTCAGATTCCATCCCTTGCAGAAGAATGGCAGCCCACTGCAGCATTCTTGCCTGGAGAGTCCCACAGACAGGGGAGCCTGGCGGACTACAGTCCATGGGGTCACAGAAGAGTCAGGCATGACTGCGATATAAACAACATCCTTTTTCCTGCCAATTTTTGATTCTGCTCTTGTCTTCTTCATTGACTTTCATCTTTTCTTCTCAGAGTTGATTTAGGAAAGAGAAGAATAGCACAAGACATTAAATGTATGCAAAAAAAAAATCAGTACTAGATTATATTCCAAACAACAAACATATGTTAGAGATTTTTAAATTACATACTACTGTTAATGATGCTTCTCTGCTAGGCCCACCTATGCTGGCATAGAAAAGAGGATTGAAACCAGTTTAATAATAATTAATATATGTTCTGTAACATGCTCACACCTTTCACTTTATAACATGCTTTAGCACACCTGGCAGGACTGCAATGTTTCCTCAAATCAAAAAGCCCTTTTAAGAAGTCAGCAAGTATTATCTCCATTATATAAACGAGAAAACTGAGGTTCAGAGAGGTTCAGTGCCATGAGTAAATCTTCATCGTTGCCTTTGTACGAGGTGTTTCTGTATACTGAGTGTGTGTGCTTGGGCACGTGCGTGTGAATGTAATCATAGAACCTGGCCACAAATGGACAGACATTGGTAAAAGAAAGAAATTGAATCAACTGGTAAATTATTAGGACTTCTGTATACAACTTGGCAGCTAAGGGATTACCCTCAGTGCATTAACATAAGCAGTCAAATGTCTAACAGATCTTTTCAATCCAATTAAGATGATCTGTTGTGACTGTATTTGACTGGAGACAATGGAAGAAAGATGGCGAATGCATCCTTCCAAGATTATCCTCTTTTCAAACCTAAAACATTGATTTCCATCTGAAAACTGAGGATACCATGACTTCTTTTATGTACTTTACAATATAAAAATGATCAACTCATAAATGACGCTGCTTTCTGAAAGACTTTAATTTTTCAGTTAAGTAAATTTCTTTAATGTTTTAACTGAAAAATGAGGCAACCATTTCTCACAGTTTTTATTTCTGATAGACCGTTGAGATCCTTTAAGTAGTGAATCTGTTCTTTTTCTTGCTGAATATTCCCCTGAACAAGAATAAAAGCAGCAAAATTAGACAACGTATGGAAAAGGAACTCCTGGCTTGCTAGTTTTACCAGGGAGAGTAGCCAGATCCTATATTTCTGGCTGGAATCCTCAAATGGGAGAAAAAAATTTTTTTTTTCCCTGGCATGAATTGTGTAACAGTTGTTTATGTACCTGGTAGCCTGGAAGACTCTGTCCAAGGAAGTTTTCCCAGTGAAATTATCCTCTCCTTTCAAAGGTGAAAATTATGGATATCAATTTTTACATTTTATGTTTTCAATTTTTAAATATTTTTGTTGAAAATATATATATTACATTTTTATATTATATAATTGGGCTTATACACACACCACTTCCTGGCCCAGGTGAGACAAGGGGAGATATTAGAAGCTGTGTACACAGCTCATAATAAGCCACATCCTGCCAGGCTTATTTATTTCAGTAGGAAGCCATCAGAGCACAAAAATTAAAAATTTTGGAGGCAGACAGGCTTACTAGTTTTGAGACCTTGGGCAAGTTGTTTTACCTGTCTATCCTGACAGGATTTAGGTTAAATGAAGATGTCTTGATGGATTTAAATGAACCATCCATCGTTTAATCCAATCCATCAATAACTGTCTTGCGGATTAACTGAAACACACTCTGAATATCATGGAGCCCCATGCCTTGTACATCCTCTTTCCATACTTAGTGACAGCAGTTATGGTTATTTTTGGTCTCAGGATGTATCTAGCATTTAAGTTTTGAAACAGACCCTGAGAATGGGTTTTACTTGGATATGGCATGGAGATAGGGGCTAATAAACACTGGGAAAGCTCAGTGTTCTGGGGAGATGAGATGTGGCTTCGTCTCTGGATGCTGGAATGTGAGCTGCAGGCTGTTAGAAGTTTGTGTTCAAGACAGAGTGATCATGAAGTCCACAGAGGACCACAGGCGAAACAGCCAAGCTTCACTGAGTGACCTGCCCTCATGACTGGTCCCCACACTCTTCAAAGGTGAATTATGTGGTAACCAGGGAACTGGGGCGATGGTATATGGACCGTTAGAACCTTCTGGGGATGGAACCATAGAAAGTCAGAGAAGAGTGGAGTGGATGCCTTGTAGAGATTAACACAAGACCCAGGGAAGGAATCTTGGGATGGTCCTTTGAAGGGAAGATTGTCCTTCTACAAAGAGGGAACATGGATAATCATTGGATTTAAAAGGACCAAATAGGGAGGTATAAGATGTTTCTCCAGAGTCAATGAAGAGGTGCTTGTGCCTCAAGGAAAAGGCTCTAGGGGTCAGGAAAGAGAATGGCTTTCTTGCCTCTGATATCCATGCGTCTGACAAATGGGTGGACTGTCTGGAGTGAAGGTTGGAGCACAGTGTCTCACAGGGCACAGAATTTGCTAGTTTGCAGCAGTGGTGACTTCTAATCCACCATCACAGACCTAAAACAGCTCAGTTCAGTAACAGGCACCATTTAACAGAGACCTTGAAATATCTTCCAAGGAAGGGACTTTCAGGAAATATAGACCAAGTAAAATTATGCTGAGTATTCTGTAATACACTAGAACCTTTATAACTTACTCTTGTTGGTGGGGTTTGCTATTTCATCCCTTCCCTTGTTGATGAGTACAATCCTTACATGAAGAAAGACATGTGCCTATTTTCAGAGACAACAAAGACAAAACCTGGGTAGAACATCTTACTCCATAACTGAGCTAAGAGACAGGAAATTGGAAAAGTGGAGAAGGTAGAGACCTAGAAAGGAAAAGATAAGAATAAGACCAAGTTTCTGGGAGACTTGGCTAAGGATGAGAGGAATACACAGAGACCCAGCCCTTGGAGGAGTCGTGAGTCCAAGTGAAGTGAAGTGAAGTCGCTCAGTCCTGTCCAACTCTTTGTGACGCCATGGACTGTAGCCTACCAGGCTTCTCCGTCCATGGGATTTTCCAGGCAAGAGTACTGGAGTGGGTTGCCATTTCTTTCTCCAGGGGATCTTCCTGACCCAGGGATCGAACTCAGGTCTCCCGCAATGCAAGCAGACGCTTTACCCTCTGAGCCACCAAGGAAGCCCTAGGGCAGTGAGTCCAAGGGCAGATCTATTTCATTCTTGATTGCCTCAATATAGGCACCAAAGTTGGACAAGAAAGATGACTAATGCAATTTAATCTGTTTCTATTTCAACAATGCCCAAATAGGCTCCTTTTAACTTCGTTCATCAAGAACAAAAGTATTAGTTCGGGAAAACAAAGGTAACATGAAAATCACTGGAATCAAGCCACTGATTCTGAGCAAGCTTAGATATATATGTGTAAGTAACTGCTTTATATAAAAATGCAGCTGTGAATCTTGAGAACTTTCAAGCCCTATTTGGTGATTAAAGGGTGGACAGGCTGAGTCTCCAGCCTTCTCTCTTGAGCAGAGCCCCAGTCCACCTTGATTCTGTGCTAGCTTGCTCTAATCCAGTGACTGGGTGCAGGCTGTGGTCATAATGTATCTCTGCAAGTTACTAGCATCTTCCTGCAGTTACTTCATGGTAGTTTAAAGCTTTCTGTCTTAACTCATCCTTTCAGCCATAATTCTTGCTACTGCTGTTCTTTTCTATTGATCTTTGAATTTGTACATTCGAGTATTGCACTAGAGGGCTCAAGTGGTAGACCCTTTTTTCTATGGAATAGGGACATAATTACATGATGACTTTTTCTTTAAACTTCCCCACTTTGCATCTGATGAGCTTGATTTCACTCCTTCAGCCTCGAAGGGCGGGCAGGGCAGTCCTCGTTGTCCAGTTTTCCCTCTGGTTTCTCATAGCAGCCCTTTCCTGGTCTGAGAGTGTAGGTCTGCCTTGTCCTAAGGCCCTGGAGGCCCACTTAGAGTCATGTGACCACAGCATCCTGTCCACAGCTTTCAAGGCCTGAGGCCCTTCCCTGATCACAGGGATCATCGTTGTGGGCCACAATTAGACGTCTTCCTGAAAGTGTCCCTGATCCCTCCCTCCAGCTCCTGCTCTTAGCACCTGATCTTTGAGTGAGAAGCAGTGGTTTCTGTGAAACTAACTACTCAGAAATCTAGCTTCAATCTAACTTTTTTCCTTTGTGCATGTGTGTGCAGTTTTTGTTTTTTTTTTTTTCCCGAGTTTTGTTGTCCTTTCAAAATATTCCTTGTTTCATGGCTTCAGGGCAAAGAAAAAAAATCATGCATCCAGACCACTCCTGTGGACAGAAAGTTTTTTCAGCACTTTGAAATCTACTTTTTCTTGTTACACTAGCCCTGAGGTTTGAAGCCTTCAAAATGTTTTTTAAAGGAAAGCATATTAAGGGGAAGGGGAATGTCCCAGTACTCTGGAAGAATAAGCAGAGAAGCAAAAAGGGACCTTCTAACTTTGGGAAAATCACTTTAGTTGCAACACTGCATTTAGGTTTTCTTATGAATAAAATGAGGATGGGCCTGATGTTGTTTAAGACCCATCGCAGCTCTAAAATCTTTAACTCAAAGTTTGCGAGGTCAAAATTGGACAACTGAGTCTTTAAGATTAGAGATTTCCATTCACGTCCCTTTCTATTGATTTCTTTCCTGGTGACTCCACAATGACCAGCCAGGTCCTAGCGTCTCCAAGATGAGCGAGAGCGATGGAGTCAGCCTTGTCACCGCTAATTGGTGTCTTCTACAGATACATTATCTAGTTATCAGGTGTCTCTTCACTAGGTGACAACACAGCATCAAGAGCATTCATTAACGAACACGTAGAGAATGTGTTCTTATACTCGTGCACAGATATGTACTTTTAGGAGGCACTCTCAAGCTTTAGAGGCATAGGAGCAGATTTCAGACACATCGCATTGTGGTAGGGTTTCTGTCTTTGTCTTATTCTGTGAGGTGAAATGCCTTTGTCGATTTGAGCAAGAAGGCATCCATCGCTCCCTCTTTGTAGTTTAGAGGCTTCCAGTTTTGTTGCAGGGACACATCACCGTGGTGCACGTTCACAACTGAGCTATGCTCAGGTGGACTTGGGGGTAACCCTCACTGTCCTGAGCTCCAACTAGCTTGAGACTTGCCACTCCATGGGGCAGGCTGTGTAAAGAAGTTTCTAATAACGTTGTTGATGACTTCAACACCCACATCTCTTTGCTTTCTATTGTTGCCTTGCGCTTCAGAAAATACGCTGAGCAGAACAGCTTGATGGAAGTTCATTGAGACTTCCTTGACATTACGCCAGCAGCATTTTTATTTCAGCTTTAACCTACTTAGTCACTTTCTTTTTTTTTTTCTTTTCGGTAAACAAATACAGTGCCTTATGTTGAGGTGAGGATTTGGGAGGAGTTTCAGGAAAATCATTCTTCACATTTTAGAGGTTGTTTGTAATAACTTTGCTTACGCTATAAAAATGTTAATAGCTTTTGAAGAATAAAAACCTGGTAATAATTGCCCATCTATAAGCAGAGTCTTATGGTTTCAGCTGCAAACCATGTTCCCGAGTGGTGAAAGAGTAACATAATACCTTCTATTTATGCATGGTTTATGAACTGAATTGCACAAGGGGCCTTGTATTTATGAAAATGCATCTCACTTTGTATGCATCTTAACCATTTAATATTTGATTTGCCAAGAGGGCAAAATTTTGTTTTTAAAGAGCAGCAATATGACCTTAAACTATGTGAATACCATTAAGCGCATCTTCAAAGAGTTTTAAAAGATGACTTTGTAAGAAGATCAGACCTTAACTATAGGTCCTCAGACACTTTAGGAATTCGTATAGCTTAATTTCCATTTCTCCTGCTGATACATAAGTCATAATCTGGGTAACAAAGAATTTCCTTAATGAAGTGGTTGACTGTAGCACACAGAACACTGAAGAACGTTTCCAGCTCTAAGATTTGAAAGGATGGTGTTTAGAGGCACTGCAGTCAGTTATCTCAACAGGTGGGAGCTGCTAATTGATGATTGTATTTAAAGTGTGTGCATTCATCGTGGTTACTAGTAATACAGCATTTTTATCCACAGATCTCAAAGCATGTGTGAATAAATATGCATTATTTTCCTATTTTAAATAGCCAGAGACACACTGAAAGTTAATTAGATATAAGCAGACAGAGAAATTTTATGTCCCCTGCTTGCTTGGAGCTCCTAAAAAAAAAAAATTCTTCCCAGAAACTGGGATAAAGAACACAATGTACCTGATCTCTAACTGCTGTTCAGAGGCATGGCTCCAGCTCCAACCACATCCCCACGGAGTGTACCACATCCCCCGTGTACATCCTCTGTCCAGCTCTTCAGACCAGGTGGGCGAAGAGTTCTAGGTCAGAGGAAACCTCAGTCACCATCCTTCTGTACCCTGGGTGACCACATGTAGCCATGCCGCCGGTGAACCAAGGACCGGGGCTGGAGGTGTGTGTGGCAACATTTGTTCCATTATTCACAGGACTTCCTTCTGAACCCCGAGTCACCTCTGGATTAGGAAAACATTGATTATAATACCCACTATGCAGCAAGCTCTTTCTCTTCAACAGAACAGTGACCCGAACACACAGTCTCTTGCAGAAGGAGCCAGCGTTCCAGGAAAGATAATTCGCACTGAGCTCCGTTCTACTTATAGCTTTAACACTTCTCTCCGCACCCAGCCTCCGCTTTTGGGGGTATCCCACCCTCTTTAACGAAGGCTTTTCTTTTCCATCCTGTTTTCAGCATAGCCTTATCAGAGAGGGAAATATTTTTGAGCTTTATTTTCTGTCGTTTGTATTATTTTAATTTGTAAAATGTGTGTTATGCAAACACCAGCTAGATGAAACATGGTTTCTCAGACTAGACATCCCTGCTCTGCCTCCTGCAATCTCATCACGGTGGCAAGTGACGAGGCAACTTTCCCAGCCAAGGGAAGGGGGCCGTCCTGCCTTATGAGGCCCTGACCAACCAGTGTCTTTGCTGGACCAGACTGGGGAGTCCATCACAGTCACTGGCTGCCGTCTGCCAGACCCAATGCTGTCCTGTGCTGGAGGAAGGGGAGAGGGGCGAGGGCTGGCTACCAGGGACTCCTTGTGTTACAGAGACAAAGAACCCCTTAATCTCTTCCTGTTTCCTTCTTATACTTCTTTCTCCCCAGAAGATCCCAGAATTGTCTTTCTGATTTCCATCCCCCAACCTCCATCCTCTTTCTTTGTTCTCCCTATTGTTTCGCTCACTGAATGTGTGTGTCTCCAGGCCATTGCCCGAAGAGAGGGCTGGACCTGTTCTGGTCACGTCCTTACTGACCCGCAGAGTATTGACCTATGAAGCCAGACCGGATGCTCCACTGAGATGACCCCTGGGGGAAAAGGAGAGACCACAAGGGGAAGTTCGCTTGGGCCCCACAAGCTCTTTTCATGTTCCTATTGTTGTTTTTGTTGCTTAGTTGTTAAGTTGTGTCCTACTCTTTCCCACCCCATGAACTGTATAGCCCTTCAGGCTCCTCTGTCCATGGGATTCTCCAGCCAAGAATACTAGAGAGGGTTGCCATTTCCTTCTCCAGGGGATCTTCCCAACCCTGGGATCAAATGCCTGTGATTAAATATGATCAGCTCAACTCTGTGACCTACCTTCATGATCTGCTTTCACTTGAGTACCTTCAACTCTGGACCTCCGTGTCCAGTTGCTCAGGTTTCTGTTTCAAGGGCAGCTGCTCGCAACCTTAAAGTGGAGAGAACTAGGGCCGAGCAGGGCAAGGACATTCTGGCCAAAGGGTAGTGCCTAGGGCAGGAATGTTCCTGGCTCTCGCTCCGTGAGGACCTCTCAGCTGTCACAAGAGGGGCTCTTCTCCTAGAATAGCATCGAGGTTGCCACCAGCCTCGTGTTCTTTGTACCCGGACTGTACTTCTGGGACAGCTGGTCCGATTGCACATCACCGACATTCCAAGCCCGGGGTGCCCTGGGCCTCAGGGCACCAGCAGACTCTGAGAATTACTGAGTGATACTCAGCCTCCCCCCACAGTTTCTAAAGATCTGGGTGTGAGATGAATCTGCAAGAGAAAAAAAGAGTAACTGGAAAGCACCTTAGAGATTAAATTGGCCAGAGTCCTGCCTGGTTTGCATATTTTTGTGTGTGTGTCTGTGATATGCATTTAAAATCACTTTCCTCAACTTTCCACTAAGTCTTCTGGAGAATTCAGGATTTTCATTTCCCACACTACGGGCATCTCTGGAGTTTTATTGTCGTAGCTGTTCTTGTTGGTCTGAGGTCTTCCAGAAATTAACGGTAATTTACATGCAAATGTCCATTCCAGATGGACTTCTTGACTCTTCTGCCCTACTTATATGGTTGAAAGAGCCTAGAATTCTACTTTCATTCAGAACCCTAGATCTGTCTTCTTAGCTGGCCCCAGTGTTGGTTCTAGGGAGAGAGGCCCTCCTTCATTACAGGCTAAGAAAGTCAAGGAGGAAAGGGAAGAAAAAAATTACCCCAGAACCTGCCACCACCATTATCAGACCAGATAGGAATACTAACCAACAGTCTGGGGACTTCCTTGGAGATCCAGTGATTAAGACTCCAAGCTTCCATTGCAGGGGGTATGGGCTAAATCCCTAGTTAGGGAACTCAGAACCCACATGCCACTCAGAGCAGCCAAAAAAGAAAACAAAGAATAAGCATAATAAATAATCTGGTGTGTGCCTGTTCTTTTCATCTAGTAAACTCCTGCTGGTCAGTCATTAAAGTCTTGTATAAACAGAATGGGCTTCTTTACTAGTGGTAAAGAACCTGCCTGCCAGTGCAGGAGATGTAAGGACTCTCAATTCCTGGGTCGAGAAGATCCCTTGGAGGAGGGCATGGCAACCCACTCCAGTATTCTTGTCTGGGGAATCCCATGGACAGAGGAGACTGGCAGGCTACAGTCCATAGGGTTGCAAAGAGTCAGACACAACTGAAGCGACTTAGCCCCGCAGCACATGGGCAGTATACTCTCAGAAATGTACAGAAGGGGGGCAAATCCTTATGCCACAATTACTGCTCCTTGAGATGGCTTCAGCAACCCAAGGTGAGGCATCCCTACTTTTTTTTTTAGGGAAACAGGATTTTATTTTATACTGCACTTTTCTCAATGGTCTTAAGAAACCCAAAGAAATCTCCATTTACTCAGGTTAATTTTTATATTTGCATTTTATATTTTACTTTTGTTTTCATGTGTTATGTTGGGTTCACCTCATGGAAGCTGGGAAGGTAATTTCCTCCTGCTCCCATTGGCAGGATAGCAACATTACAATTGTTTCTCAATTATAGAAACTCTGCACAGAATACTATTTAAGCACTAGCTACCAAAACAAAATGGCTTATTATTTGGCATCCCTACTTTTACTGCTTGGCCAAAACAGGAGAAATCAAGAGAAACTGGACCCCAAGCCGAAGCAAGGAAATCCCCTGATGCCTCCACAAGTTTTTTAGCAGGAGGAAATGTGAGCATCCTAGGGGGGGACCCACAGCTGCACCCCATGGCAGCAGGGTTCTGGCCTGGCTGGTCCCAGGCTCACCGCTCACACCCCACTCTGCGTGCAATGGGGCTTCACTGCGCTCAGGAAAGGGACTGAGCTGTATGGGGTGGTTTCAGTGGGAAATGCACACTGCAGGTTCTCACATGACTGCCTCCAAAACAAACTCCCGAAATACAGCCGTTCGTTAAGTTGTGGACTGCCTGTATTTAACACTTTTTGGCAGTGTGACACACTTTGGAAATTGTATGCTTCTTATGGAAGAGGACATTCTGGAAACTGCTTAAAATTCATAAGATGTTGGATTCGCTCTCTAGCATAGATTTCATCTATTCTTTGGCTTTGTGTTGGACACAGAGACGGATCACCATCACAGATTTTATTTTTTACCCCAGAGATATTCCAGGAATGCCATCTTCCCCATTCCCCAAGATGGGTTTTGGTAAATTCTTTGGCCAAAGGATAATATTCTAGGTGACAAGATACTTCCAATTTTTTTTTTGCCCTCATGGAGCAAAGAATCTCTTTAAGAGGGACCATCATCTTCCTCTTCAGAAAAATCTGCAGCAACCAGTCACATGGTAGAAATCTCACACGAGGTCTGGGACGGGGAAGCACAGGCTTTTACTGCACATATCTGGGATCGTTTCATCTTGGTTCAGTTGTTCTTTACACTTTTCAACTCTTCCAGCTTCCCAGGCCTCTGATTTTTGTCATCCCTGTTTCCCTTTTCACTTGGGAATCTCTGCCGTGGGTGGTTGATTCCTCTGACTAGTCTGATTTGTCATAGGGGCTTCCCAGGTGGCACTAGCAGTAAAAGAACCTGCTTCCCGATGCAGGAGACTTATGAGGGTTCGATCCCTGGGTCAAGAAGATCCCCTGGAGGAGGGCATGGCAACTGACTCCAGTATTCTTGCCTGGAGAATCCCATGGACGGAAGTCTGGCAGGCTACATTCCTTCGGGTTGTAAAGAGTCGGACACAACTGAAGCAACTTACCATGCACGCACATCCCAGAGGAGTCCTGACTCAGGGTTTCTGACAAAGGCAGAAACGTCCGAGTTCACTGGGAAGGACTCCCTCTTTCTTCATAAGACCTGCCACTGCTTTCTGCAATAACAGCCTTGGACTTCCCAATTCAGTCTCTCTCCGACCTCCGTCCTAGATGTAGAGAAGCCAGGCTCACAAAGGCCTGTCCGCCCACTCGGAGACAGTGGCCCACCTCTAATAAGGGAACACCCTGAGAGCACAGTTCTCCCCTGACCTTCGGCAAGACCCCTGCCCCTTGCCTCGGTGCCAGCAGTTATTTTCCTGAGAAGGAAATTTAGCAAGAAAATTTGCTCCTTCTTGCACCACCAAACCTCCTGCCACATACCATGCTAAATGCTGGAGTCAGAAATACAAATCAGACACGGTCTGTGCTCTCAAGAGCATGTGAACAAGAGAGATGGTTGTAATAAAGTCTCCTAAGAGTACTGACAGGCTTACAAACCAGAGGGTCGTGGGAACTGAGTAGGAGAAGCTAGTTTGCAGGAAGATGAGAACAGGAAGGCTTCCTGGAGAAGATGAACTTAGCCTGTGCTGACTTTCAAAGGATGCATAAAAATCAGGCACAGGAAGGACATTCCTCTGAGCCCAAAGGTCATGATGTGCAAAACGGAGAATGCATCAAGGCACTGGTGTGGAGAATGATGAAGACAATTCAGTGGCGGATTCACAAAACCTCTCCTTGCTTGCCCCCTCCTCCTCCTCCTCAACCCCCTATTTCATGACCTCACTGGAGGCCAGTGGCCCTTGTTTTATGAATATCCCTGGGGCAGGTACCACACTCCTTGGCACACAAACACCTGTGCTTATTATGACTCTAAAATGCCTCTGGGATATAGTAATAATCCGGGATTAAAAGCATATGGGCATTTATAGGAGAAAAATAATAATAGATTAAAAATGTTCTCCATGTCTGTGATCTCAAATATCTCAACATGGATGTGTTTATGCATGGTCTCTATAAGGATCTCGCAGCCAGAACCTGCCTCCCTCACGGTGGTTCTTGCGGGAGACTGTTACATGTTAATCGCCAGTGTTCATGCAGACAGGTTGTCTGGTGATTTGGACAAAGATGCAGATGCTGCGCTTTTTGCAATTTCTAAAGAGAGAAAAACTGGCTTCAATGTGCCCCAGGGTTTGGGGTAAGAGTAATAAAGAGCAAACCTGCAGAGAGAGCGTGGCTGCCCTGAAACTAAGCAGGCATGTCGCCAGGAGCCGTCTCTTGTGGGCAAACAGAAAGAATGCTTCTTCCAGGGAGGGACACGAGTCCTGGCCCTGGAAAATGAGAACGAGGCTTATCCATGCTTCATTTAGTCGTCACTTGTTTATCAAGGTCCTAAGGTGCCCTGGAGAAGGGAATGGCAGCCCACTCTACTATTCTATCCGGAAATCCCATGGACAGAGATGAGCTTGGCAGGCTACAGTCCATGGGGTTGCAAAAGAGTCAGACACAGCTGAGCAGCTAAACAACAACTACGTGCTGGGAGACAGAAGACGACAAGTTCGCCGTGGTCCTGTCCTCATTGAACTTACAGTTTTGTAGGAAGTCAGGTATTGAATAAGTCAATGCAAGTGACATGAATGTTTCAGAAGGGAAGGTATAGAACAGAGCAAAAAATGGTAACACAGAAAGTTAACATGGTTTGGGGTTTCAAGGAAGACCTCAGTGACTAGTACGGAGACAAAGATGGAGCAAAAAGGAAATAGGCTGGAAGAAAGTTGTTCTAGGCAGAGAGAGACAATCAGGACCCCACCACCAGGCAGGGGGACAGGTGGCAAGGGCCACACATGGGCTGTGTCATGGACTGACCCTTCTAGAGTAATTGTTGAATGTGCAAGCAAGCACTGCAGTAGTCCCTAAGGATAGAGCAGTGAATAGAAACAGTCTGAAAGAATCCCTATCTTTCCAGAGCTCACCTATGAGGGGAACTTATCCCAAAGGCAAAGAGAAGCATCAGTGGTTTGATAGAGGGAAGTGACATGACCAAATTCAAATTTACCTTGGGCCATTGTATTAATAAATCTTGGGGCAGGATCATTTGTGAGTAGACAGAATGGAGAAAACAACAGCAGTATCCCTTTTATTCCAGCACTTTAGCCAACCTATAAGCTTCCACATGTTATCTACTGCTTTCTCTGAGAACAAAAATTTCCTGAGATTTTGTAGCTGTTGTTTAAAGATGCCGAGCGAGTGATGTATAATGATCTAAAGCTTCCAAGCTTTACACCACGTAAGATGTCATATTTCTGAAATTAACACTGCTGGAATAGCTTGTTTAAGGAACACTCCTGATGGACACTTGCCTGCAAATCTGCCTGCAGTTACTCTTCTTACTCCCAAATCAGTTCAGTTGATAAGGAATGACAAACTAGAATATGTTTGGTTAAATAGACCATCTGCCTGTTCATAATATGGACATTAATTCTCATAAACAGTTACTTCAGCCATGTGAAACGCCTGATCGGCCCTCATGATATGGTTATTCATAGGCAGTTACTTCTCTTTCATGTGATTTTATAATGGACTTTACAAAATTTTTTTCCTCACAGTGTAGCTCTTAAATCATTTTATCTGATATTTACATGTAAAATGTTTATGTGTTAAATCATTTATCTGTGAAAATGGTTTAACAAGGTCAGTTTGGGATGAAGTGAGAAACCTTTTTGATGAAGTAAAGCGTGGGGTCCAGAAGAGTTTGAAATGGTAACAGATGACCACAGGTCTCCAAACATGAAGCCATATAATTTTAATAGTCATCAATAAAGCAGTGATGATACCCAGAGACCTTGCTGAGAATTCTGGATATGACATTAAGCCCAGTAGCTGCTTATAGAATCCTTTAGCCAAAACTCATTCAGGATTTGTATATTTTAGGAAGGTAGTATGGTGGATGTGTAGTCTCTTATATAACACAATTCACGAAGTCTAGGGCCAGGTTGACAATTAAACCTTTTAATGTTTCTTCCACAAAACTCATGAATATTCAGATGTAGTGAGATAAATAGAGTACAAGGCAACAGAGGTTGTTTTGCTATCAAATGAGTTTCCTTTATTCTGTCTTCAGAACTTTGCAGGGTGTAGAACATAGATGAGAGATTGTGGACCTGTAATCAAATCCCAAAGGAGTTTTGGAGATTTCCCAAGTCCAGCCTCTGGTATTCAGATGAAGAAATGGCAAATATGTCTGGAAATACGAGTTAACCACAATTAGAGTATACAGGTTTCTTTTGTTTACTGTAAGACTCTGGATGACTTTCCTTTTAAATGAGTTGGGGAAATGAATTAATGAAGGAGGAAATGAATGAACAGTCCACAAGACCCCAAATTATAAACACCCATCTCTTCTTTCTTAGCTGCTTTATCCTCAAATGAGAGTCTAGGGGCAAATGTGTGTGTTAGTCGCTCAGTTGCGGCCGACTCTTGCGAACCCATGGCCTGTAGCCCTTCAGGTTCCCCTGTCCATGAAATTCTCCAGGCAAGAATACTGGAGTGGGTAGCCATTCCCTTCTCTATGGAATCTTCCCAATTCAGGGATTGAACCTGGGTCTCCTGCACTGCAGGCAAAGCCTATACCTTCTGAGCCACTGGGGGTCAGATGAGCCCTGGATCCTCTAGCCATATAAGCATTCTATATCAGAACAGCTTCCCAAAAGTTTTCCAGTAGCTGAGTTCTCTTAAATGGATAAATTTTAAGAACTGGAACAAGTCAAAGTCTTTGATTACTCTTCCCTCTGGCTAGAATGTTGCCCCCACCCCAATTTCTCCTACTGGGCTCCTGGTCATCTCTTAGGCCTCAGCTCAGATGCAGTCCTCAGGGCTCCCCTACACCAGGCCACCAGCCAGTGCCCCCTTCCCTTGTGGCTCTCTGGGCTTCTTGTGTGTTCACTCCATGTTGATCTGAGCCCCTCTCCAGCGTGAGCTCCTCTGGGGCCAGTACCTTCTATTCTCTGCTGAATCCATTAGGCCCTAGGACAGTGACCAACAGTCAGTAGGTCCCTCTGTGTAGAAGTGAATCAATAAACAAGTGAATATTTCCATTGTTGTTGACACATAAGAGACCTGACCGATGTGTAAGGACTGATTCATCTCTTTGTCACTTACAACTATTATAATTTTAGACAATGGGGATGACAGTCTTAGGAAAATTATTTTTTAAAAAATTTTAATGCAAATACATGTAATTTTTCTTCTCTTTTTTATTTGCTTACCTACTCTAGTGGTTCACACTAACATCTGAGCCTTTTTTATGCCAGAAACAAACAAGAGAAAAGAGAGATTGAGACAAAGGGCTGAGATAATTTTTGAGCAGCTCTTTCTTCTAGAAAAAACACTCTCTCTGAAAAAAAAATCTCTGAGAATAGTGTAAGATATACGTCATTTTAAAAGTCTTGATTATAGTTTTGTGTAATATTAAAACTGTTGCTCCTTTCAGCATACAATTTGTTGAATTCTTTCCATTATTAGTAAATTATATTTTGTTAGTTTGTAAAAATCAACAAAGGCATATTATAATACTACAGGATAACATTTAGCAAAATCTTTGATATCTGTGTCATACAAATAAGTGGTTTCCTCAAGAGTTAAGTTTATCTGGAAGGAAAAAAAAAAAGATGATTGACTTTGTGGAGTTTTCTCCTGGAAAGAGATCTAGTTGAAAATTAGATTGAAAAGATTTAAAACCAAATAAAAATAGAGACAGAGACAAGAGAGGAAAAAAACAGCATGGCTGACACTAAATAAAGAAGGAAAATCATGACTAATTTTTTGTTTGTTGCTTATAGTAATATTATAAATAACTACAGAATGGCTTCAATAGAAAATGTAATTCCATATAGCTGATTATAAAGAACCCCCTCCCCAATTGATGAATAGTTCAGTCAGTCTAAAATCAGTTGCCCTATTTTTAGATTGCTTGACACATTTGGGCTTTCTGAAGTGAAACTTCTCAGAAAAATAGGCTCAGAATAAATTTCACAAAATAACATTAATTGAAATGTTTGGCGGGGTGGGAACAGTAGGGTAATAACAGTTGGGGAAAATGCAACTAAAGAAAACTAGGGTAGCATTTCCTGCTCTGCTGATAACTTCATTGAGAGAAAGTTCATAGAGAAAAGAAAAAGGATACTGGCCTCCGCCTTAAACACCTTATTTAATAAGACGCTGGTTGGGGACAGCCACCACGAAATTCCAAAGTGAGAGTCACTTGGTATACAGTCACCAACTCTAAGCTTGGAACTATACATAGCCCTCTGGTTCTGGGCCTGTCCTGTCATGGACATCAACTGGGATCAGCCGAGATGCCAGAAGTAACCATGGATTAAAAGCTATGTTCCTACGAGAGACACAGACGCACGCTTGCCACATTCCTTAAATATTTGCTCCGTACTCTCATCATAACCTCTGTCTTATCTGGATTAATCCTTTTCTGGCTCACTTTGATCCCCATGCCCCATGGGGCCCCTCCGATGCTGAATAAATTGTGAAATTGTGGTGTCAGGATTAGAGATAAAAGGGGAGATGGAGACCGTGTGTCATCAGCATACTGATCTCAGGGTGCAAATGCCTTCACTTTTCTCCGAGTTATCTCATGCGAACTCGGAACAGGTGGGTGATTACCAGCAGATCCAGCAGCGGGGGGGAGCCAGGGCTCTCCCTTTGTGCCATTCCCCTGGAGACAGCGTGAGGGGTTCCCTCTATAGGAACAGAGCCTGGAGTGGAGGTGCAATAAATACTGTATTTAATGCAACTTGAGCACCTAATAGTTTGCCTGTTAGTCATATGGGTACCACGTTCCATGTCTTTGAAACCAGACACGTTTATATCCCCTCAGATTTGGCCCCCAGGGCCCTGTAAATAGGATTGCATTTTTACTGCCCTTTTACACTATTATTCTATGAGTTTTCATTCAATGTTTTCTCCATTGAAGCCCACTTGCCATCATCATTTACCACCCTCTAGATCATCCCCTTGCATTCTTTGAGGCTTTGGGCATTTGGTTTGAAGATTTCCTTTCCACAAGGTTCCCTTAATCTTTTGCTATCCTTGGCGATTCAATACGGAAGCTGAAATCTCATCCGTGGAGGCTTGGAATCTTTATGAGACTTGCGGTGGCTTCTTTCTAATTGACTACTGGATTCTCGGTGCCCGCTCATAGGAGACACTCAATAAATATTTGTTGAATCAATTAAGTATCCAAACATTTTGATCTCTTTTAACAGCTTTCTTTTCCATTTCTGATAATGCTTCCTTCTAATTCACTAAGAAATGCAAGATTCATCACACCTGAATTCTGCTTTCTTTCTTCTTTACCAAAAGGAAGTACCTTCACCTGTTTTTCTGTTTAGTGAAGCTCCATCTTCCTCTGCCCTGCGTGGGATTCCTTTTCCTTCCTCTAGATCCTTGCTTGGTCAATCCTACCTCCACTCTCATATCTTCAGGAGTTTCCTTTTCCCTTTGTTGTCCTGGTCAAGTTATAAAGTGCACAAATCTCAACCATCTTTTTTTTTTTTTTAATTGACGTTCAGTTGATTTACAGTGCTGTGCCAATCTCTGTGCAGTAAAGAGACTTGGTTTTACACATATATACAATGTGGGGAAAGAGCAAATTAGCCAAGATGACGGTGGTCAGGCCCTCTCGCCGCAGGCCTCTTGCTCCAAGTTAGGTAAATACATGGTTATGTAACAGCTGAGACTGTTTATAGCACTGCATAGGTGTAATGTCCTCTATAAGCACCACCTGAAATGCTCTTAGAGGCAACTGGAATTGAGTCCAAGCGAGTCAAGGTGTGTTGAGTCGAGTTGCCATCCTTGCTGCTGCATCAGCCATTAGAGTCGGCTGCTTCACCAGCCCAGAAAGAATAAATATGTCTGCCATTCCCGTGGCTCAAGTTTTCTTAAGCTTCCCCACTCGCACCTTACCTACCCTGGGTTCAGCAAACAGTGTGAACAGCGAGACAATTGGTGGGGTCGTCAAAATACAGCAAGACACACAGGTACATTTTTTTAAATATCATTTTCCGTATGGTT
Organism: Bos grunniens; assembly: GCF_055505025.1. Taxonomy (NCBI): domain Eukaryota; kingdom Metazoa; phylum Chordata; class Mammalia; order Artiodactyla; family Bovidae; genus Bos; species Bos grunniens. The sequence goes on from NC_141191.1 coordinate 14,939,729, forward strand.
TATCTCAGGAGACTGGATAGTTCCTTGTGCTATCCAGTATAGTTCCTTGTGCTATCCAGTAGGCTTTGTTGTTTATCCATTCTAAATGTAATAATTGGCATGCGACAAACCAAATCAACCATTCTTTTAAAAACACGCCTTCAACAGTGCCTCCCTCTGAAGCAATAGTCTCGTTCTCTTTACAGCAGCATTCTAGAAAGAATAGTATACACTTCATTACTGGGTGATCCCTTTAAAACCACACCTCCACCTCTACTGAAATGACTCTCAAAGGTCAACAGTAACTTCCCACTTTCTAAACATGGCGGTCTCTTTTCAGCCCCAATCTAATGGTTTTGTTTGGTTTTGTTTTGTTTTTCCCATTGTTGGCCACTTGCTCTTTCCATCAGTTTACCTTCTGGCAGCTTTCTTGATTCTCCTGTCTGAACACTCTCTCTGAATCCTACCCTGGATCTTCCCACCCATCATCTGGGTGAGCGATGACAGTGGCTTGTATTGGGGGTAGAAGTTATCAAGAATGGAGAAGAGTGGCTGGTTGAAGAACTATTCGGGTGGTAAAATTGACTAGAGTTGATTATGTATTAGAAATGAAGAGAGAGAGAGATAACACAAGGTAACCCCTTGGGTTTCTGATGTGCATAACTGGGTGATGGTATCTCAGTGAGACAGGAAATATTCCAAGTAGATTATGTGAAGGAAGGCTACCATGAATTCATGTCAACATATGCTGAGTTTGAGATTTCTTGGAAGTGATCAGGACTATATGTCAAGAAGGCCCTTAGCTAGATCTGCAGTTAGGAGGAGCATCTTGAGCTAAGGATAAATATAATTGCCAAGGCATCTGGAGAGAGATGGGCACTGAAGACGTGGACGAGACAGTCCAGAGTAGAGGAGAGGATGAGAAGAGAGGAGGATTGAGCCTTGGAAACTGGAATGTCAGGAGGGCGAGACAAAGCTCAAAAGGAGACTGAGAAGTAATCAAAGGTGGGTTGTATGGGGGCTTGGAAGCCAAGGAAAACAATGGTTCAGGATGGTTTAAAATGGAGGACACGTCCAAAGTATTGTTGACTACTTCAGCAGGTCATAGTATTCCCTGATGTAAAAATGTAAAGTTGATACTTACATCAGCCAAATAATTTAAAATATATGCCTTTTGACTTCAAATATTGTGTTTATTTTTATTACTGAGGTTCCAGAACTTAAATAAAGAAATCAGAGAAAGGCAGGCCACTTATGGCTGACTGTCTTCTTCCACATGCAAACTAAAAAACCACTTCAGGGAGGAAATCATACGGCTACTGTAATACATACCCACGAGCATTACAGAATTGTGGTGATCAAGACAATCAAAGCATGATTTGAATTGGTTTGCTTTGGGCTGACTTAACTTTAAAATTTTTTGAATTGTATGATCTTGACTGATGGAATTGCTTGGATCAGCTGTACATGTCAGAACAGTTCACAGCTCCTCATTATAAGGGCTTTACTGGAGTTTAGGCAGCATGCAAGCCAGTATACTTTACATGTAGATGGCTTTTATTTACATAGCCTCTAAGTTAGCTTATTTTCATGTGCTTCCTGTTTTGTGATTGTAAAATATGTAAGCTTTGGGCACTGGCCTGGCTCCCAGACTGATGGAGAAAGGATGATGTGGACAGGGAGACAATGTCTGCTAGAATCCTCAGATCACATGGCTCCTCCCTCCAGTGGTCCAGGAACCTATGGTCCTTGTGCTGCTGCTGCTAAGTCACGTCAGTCGTGTCCGACTCTGTGCGACCCCATAGACGGCTGCCCAACAGGCTTCTCTGTCCCTGGGATTCTCCAGGCAAGAACACTGGAGTGGGTTGCCATTTCCTTCTCCAATGCTTAAAAGTGAAAAGTGAAAATGAAGTCGCTCAGTCGTGTCCGACTCTTAGTGACCCCATGGACTGTAGCCTACCAGGCTCCTCCATCCATGGGATTCTCCAGGCAGGAACACTGGAGTGGTAGTGGATCTTAATAACTTCCATGGTGCTAACATATGCAGAGAAGACCAAGTTCGGTGTAGCCTAACGATATATAAACTGTTTAGGAAAACTTTACTACTTCACAGTTTTCTGAAAGGTTGTAAATATCACTTTACTTCTCACATGAACGTACCTCCTTGCAAATCAAGTCATACTGAACTTTATTAACTGTGCTTGCTGTCATTTATGTTTTGATTAACAAGCATCTTGCTTTTCTTCACAAAATTAAATTTCCAGAATCTTTCCATTTTAATGTCAACCTTGTATAATCCACAAATGTCTTTAATCCCCTTATATGATATGATACTCTCGAGTTTGAGAAATCAGGGAAAGGCTTCAGAACCATTAAAAAGAAATAAAATAAGCCATCAGCTTTTACACTGTTGTTCATTTGATGAGCAGAGGTCAATTGCTCTGGGGATATTGACAGTCTGTGACATGCTGAAATCCTTCTCTTTTTACCCAGAAATGGATCATGGGATGAGATTACTTAATCTGTGGACTTTGTTCCTAAAAACGGTTTCAAGGAACCGGTGCAATTGTTTCCAGCAGCAGAGTTCCCTTGAAAAATGATGCCCTGGTGACTCTGCTCCACCTCAAGTGATAGAACGTCTTCCAGCTTCATTCAGAAAAGTGAAAGAGCCATGGGAAGGAATCGATCTGGTCTTCCTTCCTTTGTCATTGTTTATGTCACACGTTGCTTTTCAGACGGTCCCGCGCGTGAATCACAGTTTTATCAAGGTTGTAAATTTTGTTTTGATTTTCTGTTGCTCTCCAGCAGTACTTATCTTTATGTTCTGCCGCACCTTCTAAAGGAAAGCGGGGGTGTCCCACTTTATTTCTTTGTTTAGCAAGTGTGGTTTTTCAAACCGTGGCCATGAAGATGCTATTTAGACTTTTAGATGAATGTGGCAGCTTCAGTCCCTGCTAGAATCTGTCAGAAGCAGGTATCCAAGCACGTGGGTACGTGACACAGTCATAGGGCAGGAAGCACAGTATTCGGGGGCCAACCAGGCACTGGAGACAGGATGCAGGAGGCTGCTGTTGAGATGTCAATGCTGAACTGGCGTTAGGGCTCCGGGATGGTTTCTTTCTTTCTTTGTTTTTGATTGGGACTGTTTTTAAAGTCTTTTTTTTTCCTAAATGTACCTTTTTAAGTTTATTTGTATTTTAACACCAAAAACATTTTGTTTGGGGATATAGCCAATTAACAATGTTGTGATAGTTTCAGGTGAACAGCAAAGGGACTCAGCCATACATATACATGTATCCATTTCCCCCCCAACCCCATTCCCATCCAGGCTGCCACATAATATTGAGCAGAGTTCCATGTGCTATACAGTAGGTCCTTGTTGGTTATTCATTTTAAAGATAGCAGTGTGTACATGACCTTCCCAAAGTCCCTAACTATCCCTTCCCGACCCCACCCCTGCAACCGTAAGTTTGTTTTCCAAGTCTGTGACTCTCTTCCTGTTTTGTAAGTAAGTTCATTTGTATCATTTCTTTTTAGATTCCACATATAAGGGATGTCATATAATATTTCTCCTTCTCTATCTGACTTAGTTCACTCAGTATGACAATCTCTAGGTCCATCCATATTTCTGCAAATGGCCTTATTTCATTCTTTTTAATGGCTGAGTAATATTCTATTGCGTATATGTCCCATATCTTCTTTTGAATTTGTTACAGTATTGCCTGTTTTATGTCTTGGGTTTTGGCTCTGAGGCATGTAAGATCCCAGCTTTCAGACTGGGGTTCAAACCAGCACCCTTTGCATTGGAAGGCGAAGTCCTAACCATTGGACCACCGGGGACGTCCATGAGCTGGTTTCTTAATGTTTCTGTTGTTGATCAATAGAACCAGTAAAATAATAACTGTCCTCACTGATTTTTATGGGCTTGTGATAATTCACAAATCCAATAATTTGGGGAAAGCAATTTCTAATTTATGTTTAGTACCAGTATAACATTTATGGTAGGAACGCCTGCTGGGTATTCACTCTGTTGTAGTTAGCAGAAGATGACTCCTTTCTGTGTGTGCCCTCCCTGGTTCTCCAGTAAATATCATGAGAGCTAACTTGTCTCATGTTGAGCAGACAGAGGCACTGATGGCTGTGGCAGAGGCAGCACCCGTGAGCCTGTGTTTTTCATCAACGGCCTGAAGTGAGGTTTCAAGAAGTTGTCTCATCAACACAAGGCACAGAAATCTAGGTGTCAGCAAATTATTTAACCCCAGGATCATCCCCACCAGGGGCAGCCCTAACGCATAGGAAGAGAAAGAATTAGGGAAGGAGTAGGAAGAGGAAGGGGGTGAAGGGGGGACAGGGAAAGGGAAATGAAAGATAGAGAAATGCAAAACAGTACTTCTGGATCGGACTCAAGTTATAACCCATCTTAACTCCCTAGGATCATATGTGTTGTGTGTATGTGTATGTGCGTGCATGCTCAGTCGTGTCTGACTCTTTGTGATCACATGGATTGTAGCCTGTCAGCTCCTCTGTCCATGGGATTTCCCAGGCAAGAATACTGGAGAGGGCTGCCCATTCCTCCTTCAGGGATCTTCTCAACCCAGGGATCAAACCCTCATCTATTGTTACCTCTAGAGCCACCTGGGAAGAACTTAGAATACCATGTTGGATATAGTTAATCTTTGTCAACAGAAGTTGACACAGTACACGCCCAGCTTGTGAAAGAGTACATGAGGTGGAAATGCATTTGTTTTCCAGGACATTTGTGGTGTGATTACCAAAGTCCTTATTAACAAGAGATAGGTAAAGAGAACAGTGCTGGATAATTAGGATCAGAATCGAGCTAGAAGTGTTGGCTGAATCCAGGGATCCCAGTCCTCCTCTTGAGATTCAGCAAAATCATATCATGTAAGAATATGTCTCATCCATATGCAAAAAAAGACGTGGTGCAGATCCCTGTAGCATCCAAAACAAGGACAGTTCCCACCTGCTCTTTCTTCCTTCCATTTGCCATGCCCGGGTCTAGGCTCTAAGAATGTAAGAATGAGCTTACTTTCTAGGGAGGAAACTGCCAACAAGTAAGTAATTAAATAAGCATCATAAGTTCAGACACTGGTGTGAAACTGAAAATAAAACAGAGATATAAGATAGTGACTGGAAGGAGAGGAGAAATCAATTTAGTTAGGATCATGAGGGTTGCCTCTCAGAGAGGTTGATTTGTAGATTGAAGATTGATGGATGAGAAGGAACTAGATATTCAAGAGGCTATGAGAAGACACAGAGATGGACAAATGTTAAGACACTAACTTAAAAAAAATAGTGTTTTAAGAGAGAAAAGTATCAGCTGGAATCTAGTGAATAGGGAGACTGTGGTTAGCTATAGTGTTGGAAAAAGAGGAAGGACGGGGCATGGCACTGTGTGCTGATCAGAACTGAAGCAGTTCCGCGAGAATTGACACAGAAAGCTGAACACAAAAATGGCGACAGGTTTTTAAAGCCATATAGAAATAGCAAATGGAACCGGGAGATAATTATTTTGAGCAATGAGGGCTTAGGGCAGGAGAGCCTTGGGCCATGGGGTGGGCGCCATTGTAAGGCAGAACCCGCAGCACTTAGAAGGAAGGACCTTAACCAGCAATCTTGTCCAGAAGTGAAACAAGTAGCTTCCCAAAGCTGTTAGTGTCCAGTCACATAGCATTGTCAGGCAGGACCAGAGAGACGATTTTCAAGGTTGGAGACTGTTATTTGGCATCATTACTCTAGCACAGCACCTGGCAGGTGGTACTTAGCACATATTTACTAAAAGAATGAATAAAATGCAGCAGAATGGGTCCAAGGATTTATACAGGTGACCTCTAGGAACATAACCTAATTCTAGAATTTTATAACTCTGTGGCATGAATAAAATCACAATGATTTTCAATACTAAAAATTTTTTTTCTTTATTTGGGACAAATATTGTTAACTTTGGTGAAAAGCCTTAAAAATAACTTCTCAAACTGTTGCAATTGCATTATTGCTCTTTCAGCCCTTAAAGCTACCTGTTACAAATACCCCTGTGATTCCTAAACCAGTAGTAGTTAACACCACTGCTGTTTGGTAATAACAAAGAAAATATTTAACTTACAGGTGATCTTTCTGTTTAACTTACGGGGAATTTTTCTGGGCTTTCCATGTGGGATTTTGAAAGTTGATCTGAAATGTATCATTTCTAATTTCCTTTAGACTTTCAAGCACATATGAAACAAATTTCAGTATTTTCTTATTTCAGTTGACATTTCCTTTTAAATTTACTGTCACCTCTTTTTTTAAAAAGTATAATTTTCATAGTCTGAGCCTTAATGTCAAAGGAAAAAAAACTTGAAATTCTTAGGTGAGTTTCATAACTCAGGGTATAAAAAATGTCAACTTATAACTCTACTATACATTGACCAAAGACATTATTAGAGTATATTTTTTAATTTAAGGAAATTCTTCTAAATTGTAGCCCCAATCTTTCTGATATCTGCTGAGAAGTGATGACATGTGATATTTTTATTTAACACAGATCTAGTAAGTTGGACCATTTAAGTAGACAGTTAAATATACTCAGGCCCTGAAATAAGCTTAGGTATACAAAACCTGGATTTATAAAAGTGACTAAGACCCAACCAGTAAGAATATAATTTAAAAACAGTATCTGCATCCAGTGATTACAAAGGAAATTGTGGTGCCTGGGGCAGGTAGAGCTTGAGGGCTTCATATAGAACAGAGAACACAGCAGACAAACATCTCTGCCCTTACAGAATTCCTTGTAACTACTCTAAGCTGCAAATGAGATAATGAATGAGTTATTTATTATGATCATAGGTAGCTATTAGCACTTTATAGTTGACTAGGCCTGGAAAATCCCATGGGCGGAGGAGCCTGGTAGGCTGCAGTCCGTGGGGTCACTAAGAGTCGGACACGACCGAGTGACTTCACTTTCACTTTTCACTTTCATGCATTGGAAAAGGAAATGGCAACCCATTCCACTGTTCTTGCCTGGAGAATCCCAGGGACGGGGGAGCCTGGTGGGCTGCCATCTCTGGGGTTGCACAGAGTCAGACACGACTGAAGCGACTTAGCAGCAGCAGGTGTCTTCACAAACCATATTACCTTTAAGCTTCCCCACCGCAAAAAAAAAAAAAAGCTCGTGGAGAGTTACAATGAAATAATAGTAATACAGTAATGTGATTAATGCATACTGTTTACCGTGTGCCAGACACTCCTCTAAAGACCTGACATGCATTAACCCCTTTGATGTTTCTAACCACCTGTGAAGTCAGTATTATCATCCCCATTTTGCAGATGAAGACATTGAGACTCAGAGAGATGATGTCACTAGCCCATAACTACACACCTAGTCATGGGTGGATTCTGTGCCCTGACTGCCTCCCTATGCTGTGGCCAGGGAATGGGAGAGGTGAGGACATGTGCTGTGCCCGGGTCACATAGCCATATGGAAGTTGAATCTTGGTTTTCTGAATTCAAGGCTGTGCTTTTCTCAGCATGCCGCAGCTGCCTGGCACCAAGCCATAACATTGTTGTATTAATTAGTGAGCTTTTGGTGAGTTATGCTGTGATAACAAAAACCACCACCATCTTGTGGCTTACAACCACAAAGTTTTATGATTTTACTCACATAGCATAAATTGCTGTGGCTCTTCTCTCTGTTGTCTTCAGGCCTGAAGGAGAAACCATTATCTCTGACATGGCTGCTCTTACGCCAGCTGGAAAGAGTAATGGTGGGCCATGCCATGGCTCCCAAAGCTTCCCCTTGGACACAGACTGTGCCACTTCTGCTCACATCTTGGCCAAAGCAAGTCATGAAACCAATGGGGCAAGAAGTGTCCACCTTCCCCTGTGATGGCACCAAAGAGGGGCCCTGGAAGATGAGTCTGATAGAAAAGAGTTGCAAGTATTTTGAGCAACTGTGATCCTTTTTTAGTTAGCCCTTAGAAATAATTTGCAGACTGCTGTGTGCCTGGGTGCTCTGGTCCCTTTTAACTGTTACATCTATCATTTTATCCAACCGTGTTGGCTTTATCATCCCCATTTTATAGAGGAGGAAATGGAGTAGAAAGAGGAGTGGGAAAGTTGCATAACTTGCCTGACAGTAACAGTGTTAGTTGCTCAATGTGACTGGCTCTTTTGTGACCCCATTGATGGTAGCCCATTAGGCTTCTCCATGAAATTCTTCAGGCAGGAATACTGGAGTGGGTAGCCATTCTCTTCTCCAAGGGATCATCACAACCCAGGGATTGAACCTGGGTCTTCTGCATTGCAGGTAGCTTCTTTAGAGTCTGAGCCACTAGGGAAGCCCAAGATGACACAACTCTTAAAAGATAGAGTCGGATTTTTAAACCTAGGTTTTCCTTTTCCAAACCCCACTGTCCAATTCCATATGCTGCCTCTTGGTAGGGAAATTGCTGATGAATTTGGTTCAGGTTTGGACAATCAAAGTGACTCTTTTGTGAATTTGAAAAACAGTCTTGTCTGGGAGGGATTACCAGCTAGCTAGTAAAGTAAAACCTTTGTGACACCATGGACTGTAAAGCACCTTCTCCTGCATTGGCAGGTGGATTCTCTACCACTGAGCCACCTGGGAAGCCCTTCCTATCCTATGTGGACCTTCCTTTCTGGATAGAGTCACGTTTTTATCACTCTGAATTGAAAATATGAAAACAAGATCCTTGACAATAGGACCTACTTTATGGCACAGGGAACTCTGTTCAATGTTATGTGGCAGCCTGGATAGGAGCAGAGTTTGGGGGAGAATGGATACATGTATATGTATGGCTGATTCCCTTTGCTATCCGCCCAAAACTATCATAACATTTTTAATCAGCTGTACTTCAATATGAAATAAAAAGTTTAAAATACAGTACGATAGTTGATTGTTTAGTAGTCACTAGAATTCAATTTCCCTTCCAAGGCATAAGTTTTATCTTCCTTAATGGCAGAACTCTGTTTCTGTTCATGATATATGCCAACATTGTTTGTATCTCACATGTAAAGATGCTCTTTCAAACGTTGAGTTAGCATGTGTACTGAACATAAAATTCTTGGTCACTGTGAATGAGATCTAGCAATTACAATGACTTACTTTGTTCATATCAGTCCCTTAATCTGAATACCTGTCTTTGAATTAAAATATGTGGTCACTTTTGAATTAAAATATATGATTGCTGATATTGTCACATACCCAGATGGGTCCACTGCCCTTAATTCTTTAAGTATAGACACAACTTGCCTTTATTATGCTCCTTGTAAGTCAAATATGAAGTGCAAAGCTTTTAAGACCTCTAAAATCTCTCCATCCCATCAGATATATACTGCTGTGAAAGTAGAAATTGCTTTCATGGAAATTTGGAAAGGAAAAAAAAAATTTAAATAATGATGTGATTTAGTGTGCAGTTGGCAAATCAGCATACTTAAGATCCATGAATATTAAAATAAAGAATGCAGTAAACAGGACTACTGACTTTCTATTTATCCAGCAGCTGACTTTTAAATAAGATATTTTTCCACTAACACTTTCTTCATAAAGCTTCAGAGCTCCTTCTATTGTTATTTTTCAAGTTCACTGTTAGGTAGAGGCTTATGCTACTCATTCACCTGCATATTTAAATAGACATAATTACCATAAAGAGGCTCTGGGATAGCTTTGGGCTGAGTCCTTTAGTTGAGACATTTTATCCATAAAATTACACCTGGCTAATAAAGAGAAGCAAGATGGCATTTATTCAGCATCTATTGAGTGCCAGGAGCTTTACTCTATGTCGCATTTAACCACACTGCAAAGGTCCTTTCAACTGGGAACAATAGTTGATGTTTTGTTTGAAAGACAAGGAAGCCCAGGTTCTTGTAGGTTAGATGTCTGCCCTAAGTCACAGAACTCAGAGGCTAAGAATTTGGACCCGGATTCCATGCATCAAAAGCCTTGGCTCTATTCCATGATCAACACTGCCTCCAGACACTGCATCACCCTAGGAAAGATAAAATAATCTTTTTTTAATAGGTAAAGCCTTTGATCTTTCTTGTAACACATATATTACTGTATGTTTTAATACAGCCTGTGGACAGCCCCAAACACTATCTTCTTGTGGACCCATTATTCCCAGTTACAGTGAAACAGAGAAGTTCATGGATTTCTCATGTTTCAGGCAGAGCAGACCACTCCATGTTGAAAGCATAATTCCAGTATCTTAGACAAAGGCATGTTTTATTTGTAATAAAAAATCTCGAGGTTCTCCTTGGAATGTTTGTTTTCTTAAGTTACCTTCCCTTCTCTTCTCTCTGCCACCTTCAGGCTCTCTGAAAAGTAAATGATATTATCTTTTTCAATTGAAGCAAGCTCTTAATTTTTTAAGATTAGTCACTGTTATCTAATCTATTTTGCTTGAACAGAATTAATACAAGATGGACTAAAAATGAAATGACATTTGCCTCAAAATTGAGATAGTAGATGTCATAAACTGAGTCACTGGCTTTTTAAATATATATATATATAAAATTCTTAGCAAAGAGTAAACTTTTCTGGAAAAAACAAACATTTTTATTGATACGACAGTTCACTTGGCTAACTTTCGTGCAAATGTATGAAAGTTTGTACATTTATCTTTGCTTCTAGTCCATTTACCTCTGTTTCCATGAGTCCAACTACGATCTCTTTGCTATGAACCCCACCCTCCCGCTGTCGTTACTTTTTTTTGAACTGTTCTCTCTCATTCTGATCTTATCTGAAAAAAACTAGTTTGCATTATCGGATTGTGGTGGATATCAGTCTTTTAAGGCCGAACTCTGTTCCTCATGGTGTAGCATGTTTTCTCAATGAGATAAAAAACCCAAGACTTAATGCCTTTATGTAAAGTTTACATGTATATTGTGAAACAAAGGATTGTGCTTAAACAAAAAAAAAAATCAAGCCTTTGCAGGCTGAATAGAGACAACGCTAGATTTCGGAGGGCTTGTAACTACTCTGAGTCACGCCACCCTCAGCTTTTCCATGTTTCTCTCTCCTTTGAGAACCATTTTTTTTTCTTCAATTGAAGCGTCCCTGGTGGCTCAGTTGGTAAAGAATCTGCCTGCAATTCAGGAGTCACAGGTTCAATCCCTGGGTCAGGAAGATCCCCTGGAGAAGGAAATGGCAACCTACTTCAGGATTCTTGCCTGGAGAATTCCTTGGACAGAGGATCTGGGCAGGCTACAGTCCATGGGGCCACAAAGAGTCAGATACGACTGTGCGATTTTCACTTAAAAAAAAAAGAAATTCTCATTTAAATTTTTTGAAAGAGTGAGATATGAATTTTCACAAGACTGTCAGCTGACTTAAAAACTGAATTGGAAAGTCATTCTTTCAGTGTTCGGTGCTCTTGGAGTGTGGATGCCTTCAAGAAGGCTTGGATATTTCTAATCGTTTTGGGTCTTTATAAGCAGCAAGAAGCTTTGGTTAACAGCAGAATCTCCTTTATTTCAGGAGATGTTCCACTGTAAGTCATCCCCCATTTGAAGTGCAAATTTTTTTTTCATTTAAACATGTTAAACTGGAGGAATTCAGATGTGTGTAAAAAAGCTTTTATTTCTTTGGTCACAACGTGTTATTTTCTTGAACTTTTAGATTTCAGTTGTCATCTCGTGTTTGGGTCCTCATTTCAGATATCCCAAGACTGTACATAAGGAAAATATCCAACCGGTAGTGAAGATAATATACCAAAAACACCAGTACCCATTGCTATGATGATATAAGAGTGAGGCTGTTACAGTCAGAAAAAAAATCAGTGAGCTATGAGCTTGGGGGTTGTTTTCACACTGTCTATGTATATTTCAGTTTGTACAGAGACACAGTTTGTCTCTGAGGCAATTCAATCAGTACTCACTGAACGGAAGATTGAGTACTTTCTGAAGACTGAAAACTATCTCAAAATTTTAATGCAGGGCAAAGGAACCAGTTTTCACCCTACGCTTCGAGAGTTGTATATAATTTATAGGAGAGCTTAATTTTTGTGTTGTTTGTCAAGGATGACAGTCCTCTGGGACTCTGTTGCTTTCCCCATCTGTGTGTCGCCCAGATCTGTGTGCCTTTTGTTGGGAAGGTCTCCTAAGACAGTTTGCATCTATAGGAGCTCTGTCAGCCCGCTATCACAGAGCATCCCCAAAGCACAAACCATGTAAACATCTTCAGACATTTCATAGAAGAGGTCATTAGCTTTATTTAGGAAGAACTCTGATCAACAGTGAAATAAAACAGCTTATCATTATAAGATAATTAACCTCCTTGGACCTACACAAGGACCTGTCCCATCTTTGTGTCACTCACCTGGCATTATACAGTATTGGAAAAGAAATTATATCAAAGCATGCAGAGAATGGTATATTTTATAATTTTCACTAGACATCCAGAATTGCCTGCATCTCAGGCAACTGTCTTTGGAGAGTGCCTGGCTTTTGGCAGGTCTGGATCTGAGTCAGGGATTAGTGGGGAGTTCTCGTGTCACCCCAGAAAGCAGGTTTTTTAGGGGACAGCAGCGAGTGTGTCCTGAGAACAAGGAGTGGCAGCCAGAGGGACTTCCCTTGGAGCTGGCAGGCCCTCCCCAATCTGGGCTTCTGTGCTTGTGGGAGAGGATGGGCCCAGAGAACTGGACTGATCAGACTTGTTCTTTCACTGCCAGTTCTAAAATCTGGGTTTTGTTTGTTTGTTACTACTGTTAAACCCCAACTGATAAGACTGAAGTATTGCACGGTTTTATTCTAAAAAGGCAGCTTCATTTAACCTGCACTACAGCATGTCTCAACTCCAACAACCTCCGAAGTCCTTTATGTGTTCCTCTTCTCTGTTGCTTCTGCACCATTCTATTACTTAATTGATTCCATTAGAGCTTGTGAGTTTTTTGGGGGGGGGATGCAGTCCCCCAAAGGCATACGGAGTGCTCCGGGGCACCACCCCAGGGCTCTGGCCACTCTGCACATGACGTGGACAAAGGTTTCAGTTGCAGCTTTCTCGTAAATCTTGAGGAAACCAGTGTTTCTTCCCTTGTCGGGGCTTCTCCAGGTTACTCTGATGACTATAAATTATTCCAGCCCCAAAAGTTATAAGAATAAAGCTCACCAGATAACTGTCCTTTTCCCCTTTGGCCATAGCTGTAAAGACGAAAGGATCAATACAGATATAGAATATATTATGGGTTCCATTTCAGCTCGTCTTAAGTTTTGGGCTATTTTCACGTTAGGTGCAAGTGGCACAGGATGTCCTATTCAGGAACAGTGTAATGAATTAAGAAAGACTACATGCCCAATCTGAAGAAGGAAATGGCAACCCACTCCAGTATTCTTGCCTGGAGAATTCCATGGACAGAGGGGCCTAGTGGGCTGCAATCCCTGAGGTCACAGAGAGTCAGACACAACTGAATGACTAACACACACACACACCTGCCCAATGATGTACTGAAGCTGGTGACCACATGGTAAACTATATAGATTAAAGTTAAACATTTTTGAGTGTACTTTTGTTGCTATATCCTGTAGATTAAACTTCAAAATGAAAATGCATTCATCTTCTCCTTCAGATCAAATCAATCGCTCAGTCATGTCCGATTCTTTGCGATCCCATGAATCGCAGCACGCCAGGCCTCCCTGTCCATCACCAACTCCCGGAGTTCACTGAGACTCACGTCCATAGAGTCAGTGATGCCATCCAGCCATCTCATCCTCTGTCATCCCCTTCTCCTTCTGCCCCCAATCCCTCCCAGCATCAGAGTCTTTTCCAATGAGTCAACTCTTCGCATGAGGTGGCCAAAGTACTGGAGTTTCAGCTTTAGCATCATTCCTTCCTAAGAAATCCCAGGGCTGATCTCCTTTAGAATGGACTGGATGGATCTCCTTGCAGTCCAAGGGACTCTCAAGAGTCTTCTCCAACACCACAGTTCAAAAGCATCAATTCTTTGGCGCTCAGCCTTCTTCACAGTCCAACTCTCACATCCATACATGACCACAGGAAAAACCATAGCCTTGACTAGACGAACCTTTGTTGGCAAAGTAATGTCTCTGCTTTTGAATATACTATCTAGGTTGGTCATAACTTTCCTTCCAGGGATTAAGCATCTTTTAATTTCATGGCTGCAGTCACCACCCGCAGTGATTTTGGAGCCCAGAAAAATAAAGTCTGACACTGTTTCCCCATCTATTTCCCATGAAGTGGTGGGACCGGATGTCATGATCTTCATTTTCTGAATGTTGAGCTTTAAGCCAACTTTTTCACTCTCCACTTTCACTTTCATCAAGACGCTTTTTAGTTCCTCTTCACTTTCTGCCATAAGGGTGGTGTCATCTGCATATCTGAGGTGATTGATATTTCTCCTGACAATCTTGATTCCAGCTTGTGTTTCTTCCAGTCCAGCATTTCTCACGATGTACTCTGCATATAAGTTAAATAAACAGGGTGACAATATACAGCCCTGACATATTCCTTTTCCTATTTGGAACCAGTCTGTTGTTCCATGTCCAGTTTTAACTGTTGCTTCCTGACCTGCTTACAAATTTCTCAAAAGGCAGATCAGGTGGTCTGGGATTCCCATCTCTTTCAGAATTTTCCACGGTTTATTGTGATCCACACAGTCAAAGGCTTTGGCATAGTCAGTAAAGCAGAAATAGATGTTTTTCTGGAACTCTCTTGCTTCTATGAAGAACTTCAACACCATTTTTTTTTTTAAAGTAACATTGGTTTATAACAGTATGTAAGTTTCATATGTACAAATTATATTTCTACTTCTGATTACACTACTGCATGCTTACCACTAAGAATTTAGTTTCTACCTGCCCCGCCCTATGCCCCTTTCAGGTCACCGCTATAGTTTCTGTATCTATGTGTTTTTTCAGCACCAGTATTTACTGGTTAGCAGCATAATCACCTATCATTTTGTTTTCTGACTTCTGTCTTGTAAAGTGGCCTCTGGCCTTTAATTCACTTGTCTGAGGAAAGACCACAGCACTGCAACGATAGACTTTATTTCAGATGTTTATTTTAAAAATCTTATGAATTTTGATATTCTTGTTTCCATATAAAATATGATTTTAGTGGTGATTGGAACATTTCCATTTGTAATATAGCCCAATAGAGAGTCAAATGAAATGGAAATAGTTGTAGGCCAAATTCTGTTGGATTGTTATTTTTAGCTTACTCTCTTCTTTTATGTGTGTGTGTGTGTGTATATATATATATACATATATGAAAGCTGCCCACCCCAGTACCATTTTCTTTTCTCTGCTTCACACAGAACTCCCTTAGAGTAGAAATGGTGTCAAAATAGGTTTGGAATATATTATATATTTATGGGTTACTTGCAGTCTGCACCTTCCATCAGTGTCTTGGCTACTATATTTGGCAGCAGCTCTCAAACCTTAGTCAACAGCAGAATGACCGGAAGGGCTGGTTGAGAATATTGGGTCCCACTTCAGACCCTGATTGGTCGGTGGGGACTGGGGCTCAAGAATTTGATTTCTAACACGTTCCCTTGCGATGTTGAGCCTTTTTCAAGATGTAATTGTTGTTATTTGATCACTCAGTTGCATCCAACTCTTGTGTCCCCATGGACTGCAGCACACCAGGCTTCCTTGTCCTTCCCTATGTCTGGGAATAATGTCTACATTTAAATATAATGTGTGTGTGTATGTGTGCTCAGCATAAGACACACCCATGGGTTTTATCATGATCGTCTTCCAAACCTTAGAGGATGCTGTGGATGACTGTTGGGAAGGGGCCATGCCAGTAATGTCTCTGAGACAA
Organism: Bos grunniens; assembly: GCF_055505025.1. Taxonomy (NCBI): domain Eukaryota; kingdom Metazoa; phylum Chordata; class Mammalia; order Artiodactyla; family Bovidae; genus Bos; species Bos grunniens. The sequence continues at coordinate 14,955,504 of NC_141191.1, forward strand.
GTAGTCTGTTGGGAAAAAGTGAATTGATGAAAGCAAATTCAGAGAACCTGCTCTCTGAGGTGCCGAAAGTGGGAGCATCAAGAGAACCCGGTGTACTACCCAGTGACGCTGGCCAAGGGCATGTTTCTGTGGCTTTTACTGACTTGCAGGAATACAGACTGAGCTGTGATTGGTGAAGAAAGGATGTCCAGCCAACAGGACAAAAAGGAGCAGGGCTGATTTCCAGTGGATTCTAATCTAACTGCAGGGCTTGGAGATGGTTGTTACTACTCTCATTATACACAGAAGAAATTGAGATTCCAAGAAAGTGCATAATTGCATACAATCATAAGACAATTATATGATAGAAATGAGATGCAGAACTATTCATCTGGTGCCCAACCTACTCCTCTTTATACAATGCCACATTTAATGGACAAGGAACAAGCCTTTACCAAGTATATGGTATTCCATCCCCCCAACCAGCAATAAATTTTATTGCCAACTTAATTTTATTGTTTTCCCTACAGAGCAACCTAATATATCCTGACTGTAAGATATTTGCAGAATTCAGAGTATACACTATAAACGTATAAAGAATACATTACATGGTATATCATACATGGTTGTTGTTTAGTCACTAAGTCATGTCCAACTCTTGCAACCCCATAGACTGTAGCCCACCAGGCTCCTCTGTCCACGGGATTGCCCAGGCAAGAATACTGGAGTGGGTTGCCATTTCCTACTCCAGGGGACATTCCCGTTCAATGGGATTGAACTCCTTTCCTTCATTGCAGGCAGATTCTTTATTACTGAGCTACCTGGGAAGCCCTATATAGTACATACATATACTTATATATAGATATAACAAAAGTCCGTCTAGTCAAGGCTATGGTTTTTCCAGTGGTCATGTATGGATGTGAGAGTTGGGCTGTGAAGAAAGCTGAGCACCGAACAATTGATGCTTTTGAACTGTGGTGTTGGAGAAGACTCTTGAGAGTCCCTTGGACTGCAAGGAGACCCAATCAGTCCATCCTAAAGGAGATGAGTCCTGGATGTTCTTTGGAAGGAATGATGCTGAAGCTGAAACTCCAACACTTTGGCTACCTCATGCAAAGAGTTGACTCACTGGAAAAGACTCTGATGCGAGGGATTAGGGGCAGGAGGAGAAGGGGACGACAGAGGATGAGATGGCTGAATGGCATCACCGACTCGATGGATGTGAGTTTGAGTGAACTCCGGAGTTGGTAATGGACAGGGAGGCCTGGCGTGCTGCAATTCATGTGGTCGCAAAGAGTCGGACGCAACTGAGCAACTGAACTAAACATATATATATTATATATAAAAGATACAGTTATATAAGATATATATAAACTATATATAGATGCATTGTATAATATATATAAAACTATAAATATTATAATACATTAAAGATATTTTCATTGCTTTCTGATATAGTTTAATATATATTATATATAAAAGATCTAGTCTATAAACAAATGTATAAACTACAGAGAATAATGTATATAGAGTGTAGTATATGCTTCCAGTCATTTCTGTGCATAAACAAACGTGTGTGCATGTGTGTATTTTTTAAGCAAAATTCTCCATGTGTTATTCTGGTTTCTGAGCTTATTACTGAATTTAATGGTGGATTTGTTGGTTGCTAAAGCTCACCAAGTACTTTATATGAAATATTTTAAGTGATTTATATGAACTTCATTAGACAATTAATAACTTGTATCCAATAGGAATTCTCATGGGGAAAACTAATTTAACTTTCCTATCTCACAACTATGTGAGGAGATCAGTGCCAATACAAATGCTCTTGGCACGTTTCATCTACATAGCCAGTGACCACGTACTTTCAATGACTTAGTGTGTGTGAGAAAGTCATTTTCCCCTTAAAAATAGAGGGAAGAGAGAAAAACTGGCCAAGGGCTAATTTGCAATTCAAAGAAAAGGGTATTGTTATGTAAGAAGATAGAATAAGATATTTCATTGCTTTTTGATTTTCACCTTGTTCCTTGTAACTGTACATGTGTTACAAACTTCAGTCCCACCATCACAAAAGCCCATGTTTGAATTTTACAACCATCTTACAATATCTTTTTTTGTAAAAGACCATGTAGCAACCGACAACCTATTAAACTAATGTCAGGACTCTGGAGAGGTTGTTCTAACAGAGATGCCCATCCCTCACGTCTTAAGACTGAGTGTTTGTGACATAAATGTCAGTGTGCAAGGGACAAAGCTTTGGGTTGTCTGGAAAGGACTCCAGAAGCTCAGGGCTGAAACATTCGATAACTTCACGGTTGTATTGAAGAAGCTGTTTTCACAGGGTTGTGGGTTTTGTTTAGTTGGCTTTTGGATTTGTTCAAAGCAAGCAGCTTTGAAATGTCTTAGTATTTAGATAAGGCAGATATCTTTGTGTATAAAGCTAGTTATATTATATGCATTTCAGTAACAATCAATACTGGAAGCTGGCAAAGAAACATTTGAGAAGAATAAAACTTATTAACAGCAGACCTGCCTATGCAGAGGATGTGTATGCTCAGATTCTGGAGATCCTGGCTATAGGATGAGGTCATCAGACCTGTGATACTTGCTTCTATGGATAATTTATGGAACATTTCAGGGAGCTACTTCCAAATTTTCAGAAGTTACTTTTATGAATACTTTAAGAAAGTTATTTTTGGAGAGTTCCCCTTTACCTACTACGTTGACTGGTAACATGAAAAAAGTAGGTAAAGCAGTGTTAAAAGAAGCAGCTTCACAGAGACAATCTCATATCCCAATGTAATAAATTATACAGCCTACTAAAGAGTGTTAAGATACTGTAGGAATCCTGTAATTGGGGCAACTGTCTGTAATAACAGCTGTTTAAAAGTATTTTGGTTGGTTGGTTGTTTTTTAAATTCATCCCCAATTCTGAAACGGCCCTGTTAAAAAAAAAAAATCACCTACTTTTCAAATAAATGTTATTTGTTATCTGCAGGGCTGCTCTTTGAGTGTAGCTTTCACACTAACAAATGAGCAAATTATTCTTACATATTATCTATAACATAGAAAAGCAAATCAAGATGCTAAACTCAAAATATAATATTGATAACCCTAAAAAATTATCAGTTACTGGATCATAATGGTTATCCTGATGCCGGGAAATAGTGAATAAAATGTGTTATCTAGAGCTTAATTCATGTATTTTTAAAACAGTCACTTATTCAATAATGAATGAATAAATGTATCCAAGTCTGTACCAAAGTTTTAGGCACTGATCTGGATATTCAATATTGTAAGCTAGTGAGTTGTACTGTAAAAATCTGAGTATTTTTCAAACAAAACCTTCCAGAACTCCAGCACAGAAATAAGTGTTGCCCTTCTGAGAATCATCACCTTTGGGAGGCGCAGGCTGTTCCAGCAATCTTCTCTGTCACAGCCAGGTTAGGTGACATACAGAACCCCCTCAAATGGGTGTAATCACCCACGTTTGCATCTCAGCGTTTTCAGTTAGACATTGTCTTAATTTTAACTCTAAACTTTAAGGTTTTTCAGACAACACATTTACTTCTTTTGATCTTTTCCTCTTTATTTTCATTTAAGAAAATAATTTTTTCTGAAAATAATTGGCTATGAAAAGTTTCTTTATAATTTTTTCTGAAGATAATTGGCTACGAAAAGTATCTTTTAATAAATTTTTTTTTACTTTTTTCTAAACCTTTTACTCATTAAAAAAAACTAATTGAATTACAATATGCCTGCATTAATGTCCATCTATCATGAGTTTCCTATTCATTGGATTTTCTCAAACTAAACGTACTGAGACATACTCAAACTAACCAGCTCTGAGACCCAGAAGTAGATCGTATGAGCGTTTCAAGCCCTGTATGCTCCTTTCAGTTAGTGTCTCTCATGTTCAAAGTCACTGTTTTCTCGATTTTCAGTATCATAGATTAGTTTCATCTGACTTGTATTTTACATATAAGGGAAGATAAGTGCATAGGCTTTCTTGTATTTATTTATTTTTTTATCTTTATTGAAGTATAGTTGGCAAAGCAATAAAGAATCTGCCTCTCAGTGTAGAAGATGCAGGAGACGTGGGCTCAATCCCTGGGTCGGGAAAATCCCCTGGAGGAGGAAATGACAGCCCACTCCAGTATTCTTGCCTGGAAAATCCAATGGACAGAGGAGCCTGGTGGGCTATAGTCCATGAGGTCATAAAAGAGTCGGAACAACTGAGCAACTGAGCACACAAGCATTCATCAATCATATCACATATTCTAACTCTACTACATGCACAATTCCTGATCATGGTGGGTTGTTTCAGCCAGCCCTCCATCAAAGCCAGAGATAAGGCTCCACTGAAAACCTCCACAGCTGATTTTGAGGATCCCCAAATTGCTCCAATCACTACATTTTTTTTTCTGAATAAAAACTGCCAACATAACAATCCAATCACCTGCTGTTATTTTGGAATCAGTACATTTTTTGTAAGATAAGGAAGTAGGCACCAACACCCTGCTTCCAGATGATGGATATGTGTGAAGATAAATAATGAAGAATTGCATTTTTACAGCAATTAAATGCCATACCTGACAACCTCATGGCTACATGGAATTTTTAATAACTAAATGATACTAAATGAAATAATGTTTAATTAGAAAATTCTATTAAAATGTCACAAGCTGTTTACTTAACTCTGAAGAGACAGTGCATATACTCAGACATTATTATCCTTTTCTTTTTAATTCAAAGAATTCACAATATCAATGTGGAGGTCTTGAAACAGACACAGTTTGGTGATGCTCATTGTTTTTATGGGCATGAGAGGTTAATATTACCCTCATGTGTGTGTGAGTATAGGGAAGCATTTGTGTTTTTCTGTGAGTAAGTGGTCAGAGCATTGCTGAGCCCCATTGAATTGGCATGTCATAGTGGTGACCCCTAAATCCTGAAGAGGGTTCACACATGAGGACGGGCCAGGAAAGAAAAAAATGTGGAGGAAGGGGAAGTGGAAGGAAATGAGCTATTTTCACAAAGTATAAATGGGAACGTCAACTGGGACAGTTGACACAGGAAAATTGAAGAAAAGTGGTGCCTGGCAGTAACCCTTCTACATGCTGTTGAGGGACTTCCCTGGAGGTCCAGTGGTTAAGATATCACCCTCCAATGCAGGGGGTATGGGTTCGATCCCCAGTCAGGCAGCTAAGACCCCACATGCCTCGTGGCTAAAAAGCCAAACCATAAAACAGAAGCAATATTGTAACCTATTCAATAAAGGCTTTTTTTTTAAATTTTATTTTATTTTTAAACTTTACAAAATTGTATTGGTTCTGCCAAATATCAAAATGAATCTGCCACAGGTATACATGTGTTCCCCATCCTGAACCCTCCTCCCTCCTCCCTCCCCATACCATCCCTCTGGGTCGTCCCAGTGCACCAGCCCCAAGCGTCCAGTATTGTGCATCGAACCTGGACTGGCAACTCATTTCATACATGATATTATACATGTTTCAATGCCATTCTCCCAAATCTCCCCACCCTCTCCCTCTCCAACAGAGTCCATAAGACTGATCTATACATCAGTGTCTCTTTTGCTGTCTCGTACACAGGGTTATCGTTACCATCTTTCTAAATTCCATATATATGCGTTAGTATACTGTATTGATGTTTTTCCTTCTGGCTTACTTCACTCTGTATAATAGGCTCCAGTTTCATCCACCTCATTAGAACTGATTCAAATGTATTCTTTTTAATGGCTGAGTAATACTCCATTGTGTATATGTACCACAGCTTTCTTATCCATTCATCTGCTGATGGGCATCTAGGTTGCTTCCATGTCCTGGCTGTTATAAACAGTGCTGCGATGAACATTGGGGTACACGTGTCTCTTTCCCTTCTGGTTTCCTCAGTGTGTATGCCCAGCAGTGGGATTGCTGGATCATAAGGCAGTTCTATTTCCAGGTTTTTAAGGAATCTCCACACTGTTCTCCATAGTGGCTGTACTAGTTTGCATTCCCACCAACAGTGTAAGAGGGTTCCCTTTTCTCCACACCCTCTCCAGCATTTATTGCTTGTAGACTTTTGGATCGCAGCCATTCTCACTGGTGTGAAATGGTACCTCATAGTGGTTTTGATTTGCATTTCTCTGATAATGAGTGATGTTGAGCATCTTTTCATGTGTTTGTTAGCCATCTGTATGTCTTCTTTGGAGAAATGTCTATTTAGTTCTTTGGCCCATTTTTTGATTGGGTCATTTATTTTTCTGGAGTTGAGCTTTTAAAAAATGACACACATCAAAAAAATCTTTAAAAAAATAATGTTGTTAAATGATTGAAGGAATGAGTAAGTGAATGAAGTTGAGGTTCACTGAGGGAAAATGTCGGCAGGGCTACCAGGACATCTGCAAGTTCGGGCCTTCTCGCCTCTGAAACAGGAGTCTCACCAGCTCCTGTTTGTCTTCTGCTCTTTCACTACCTAAGGTATAAAACTAAGGGAGACTGAATCTTGAAAAATAAAGTTGAAGGGAAATCTCGAAGATTATCTAATCCATACAGTTTCTCTAAGGAAAAGACTGTCCAGACTGTCCTAATTAGGTTTAAATAAATAAATCGCTGGAAGAATGAAAGACTGACCTGGAGGACCAGGGTAGAAGGACACCCACAGTAGCAAAAGCCTCACACTCAGGAAATATTCATATGGAGTCCAATCTGTTAAGTTCAGTCCTGCTTACCATCTGGATCCTCTAAAACAGAGATTCTATACTCTGAACAGTCATGATTCTTCATGTTCTTAGAGGCCACTTCAAAACTGCCCTCTATGAAACCCCTCTGAAAATTGGGTTGACTGGAATCTCAGTAAAAAAATAAATAAACTTCACACAAACACACATCTTAGTTTTGCATTCTGTTGCTTTATTTTGCTTTGGGGACAAAATCATGTCCCTACCTCCCTTAATCCCTACAAGGCCTTATCTGTCTATCTCTGGTCATTTGGAAACTAATTCAACCTATCGAAAGTCCTCATACTAAGGCAGCCAGCATCTTATGGGCTGTTAGTGTTTATTAAAACCGATCAGGTTTCCTTAAAACAAGCCTCAATCTTTAAAACCAGTTAGTTATCACCTTACAACAAGGCTGGTTCTTTTTTCTTGACAGTTCAAAGTCTAACTAGCCCCTTCCTCGGTGCTGCAAAAAAGCTTTTTCTCTGAAATTTAGTCTTTAGGGCATCCATTGATTCACCAAGTTCCTGGTTCAAGGTCAAAAGAAGTGCATAGGAAACCAAAGCCCTCCTTCTTCCCCCGTGCAGTTCTCATAAATAAGCCCTTCCCATCTGCCCACCGTGAGCTGGGGGAGGCACAGGTGGGTCCACTGGTGCATTTCAGTTCTCATCACAGAAGAACGGGACATGTCCTTGAAAATTGTCTTGCCTATTTTTCACCTGAGTTTAAGAAGGAAGACGCTGGGAGAGGGGGAAACAGTAGGGATTGGAGATGTTTTGATTTCCTTGGTACACATGATACCTTTGTCTTTGCACCTCAATCCTATAAGCAGTAGCAATATTTTTATGGGACTTCTCATCTTCAATAAATTGTATAACAGTAATTAATTCTCACAGCATCCATTTGACTAAAGCATTATTATCCCTGTATTATAGAGGAGAAAACTGATTTGCCAAACCCCACAAAGAAAGTCAATGTCGGAGGAGGGATTACTGCTCAGGAGGGTCTAGAAGTCTAATCTCAGCTCTGAGATGCTTTTTTATTTTTAATTTTTTTTCCTGTAGGAGCAGATGCAGTGGGGATTTATCAGGTAAATTCACCAAGGGTATGTGAATGTGGAAGGCAGCTCTGTCCTGGCTGTGTCTTTGTGACCATCTGACCAATTTAAGCTGATTAAATGTAGTGAGTTTTCACAGAATCCTGTCAACAAAGATATAAAAATATGGGATGAATTATTACATGGTGAACATAACCAAAAATGTTGATCTACCCATGGCCACATAAATCCAGTCAAGGTGGAAGCTTATTATTTATTGAATAGACTCATTGTTTTGCAAAGATTGGTCAGACTAAGATATTTAATTCACATTCTTTCCCATAATAACAATTCATTTATCTGTAGGCCATTAATCTCAGAATTCAACACTGTAATTCAGCCAAGAGTCAGGAAATTAGCAAAAGCAAAGTCCCAGCAGTCTAAAAATATTTTCCCAAATTCCGTAACCCAAGAATGCCTTGTCGATGTGTGCTGCTCATTAAAAAACTCTGCAAAGTTGATTTACCACAGGGCTAAGATGTGGTGATAATAGACTTGCACCAGATTCACAGGCAAAGAACCAGATAAAATGAGACTAGGGCAAAGCTGCCAGAGAGCAGCGCACAGCACTCCACAGCTGACCCTTGCAGCTCAAGGGCAGAAACAAGAACTCTAATATACACATTAAAAACTCAAAAATCTTGTTGGTCTTAGACCAATAGTCTCCTACACAAACAAGCCATTTAAACACTGTGTGTAGTATTCTTGCCTGGATAATCCAATGGACAGAGACCTGGCTGGCTATAGAGTGGCAAAGAGTGGCAAAAGAGTCAGAGATGACTTAGCGACTGAGCACACACACATGTAATCTTTCAGGATAACACTGCACGATAACTACTTTAATGATTACTGTTATAATGGTAAACCTGGACATTTATTTGGTGAATATTTGTTGAACCCCTGGGACTGTGACAGTGAATAAGACAATAGACCCTGCCCTCATGGGGTTTGTAGTCTAGAGAGGAGAAAGGTCAGTATAAAAGAATGTGCATTAGCAAATGATTTCAGCCTGAGATAAGGGCTGGGGGTGAGATCAACAGAGAATGACTAGGGGGTGTCCTTTCAGATGCAGGGGTTGAAAGCATCAGGTTTGTAGATACCTGTAATGAAGGGTGGGATGGAGCCAGCCATGCCAGGAACCAGAGGAGAGCGTCCCGCACCTGGAGGGAGGCTCGCTGGGAGGTTTGTCCCCAAGGAGTGAGGAGGGGGTGGGGAGAATGAATTCAGGGGCAGCAGTCAGCTCCCATGGTGGCTGGAAAGGTTTTTTAAACTGGGGAGGGACCAGGTCTGATTTAAACTTGTAAAAAAAGGATTAATTGTGAGCTGGGAGGGTTGAGGAGGGCCGTGATCAGATGAAAGAGGCAATGACTTTAAGCAGGGTGGAGCTGGAGTTCAGTATCCTGATGAAAACAGAGCAAGCAGTCTTTCTGACAATAAGAGCAGCTGAACTGAAGCCCTTCCTGAGCACGGAGCATGTGCCAGGACCATGTCCCCTGTCCATCCCATGCACCCTAAGAGAGAGAAGCCCCACCATCATCATCCCATCAAGCAGTCAGGAAGACGTAGCTGAGGGAGGTTCAGATTTCCGCCCGGGGTCTCACTGCTAATACATGATATAGCTGGGTCTTGGAGCAGAGCTGATTTGCTCCAGAGTTCACGTTTTTAGACGTGATACAATTTTCAGAAAATGAGCATTTCCCATTTCCCAACTCCACCTGGCAGACTTTTTTTGAAAATAGACAATTCAGTCAGAAGAATTAGCCCCAAGAAGTCCAACCAGAGAGCACCATTCTTTACTCTCGTGAGGGAATCAATAACATGATGCGGGTACAAGCCCCGGCTGTGTTTCCTTTAAATTAAATATCTTTATTCTCTTAAACATCTTCCAGAAGAGTGTTATTGATTGTACCGCATTTCAATAGTACATGTTGATTGTAAGGAGGAAAAAATGTGTACATTCTGTTAGAAGGCAGGTGCAAAACAATTAAAGAAAATTCGGGACAAAAGCACTCCAAGAGCTTGGCTTACCCCATTCAGACTCGAGGAGGAGGCCACATTTAACACAAGGCAATTTAAAGCAGTGAATAGCCTGTTTTCCAGTGACAAAGCGACTGTGTAAATTGAGAAATGTGAAGAAATGCCATTTCGGAAATTTGAGCTTTACAAAAATATTTTGGCTTAAATTTAATTAAGGAGCTTTGTAGTCTAAAGATGAAAGCATAAAAGTAGTTATCTTTCCAGGAAGGATGTTTCTCCTATTAATGCTTTAAGGAAGAATAGCATCTTCTCAGGTATACATACAGGTGTTCTTTCCTTCAAAGATGGACCTGTTCGAGCAAGTGAAAAGGCAGCATGGTGGAAACAAGTTTATCGGAAACACCTGCCAGAGGCCAGAAGGAGAGAGAAGGACAATCTGAAGGGGAAAATGTATAGAAACAAGCCCCAAAGAAAGTAGAAAACGCTAACATAATAATGTTAGAAGCATGAGAAGAAATTTCTGGGGAAAGCTGGACTAAAATTGTTTTGAGTTGGTGGGTATGTAATTCTCATAGCAACACTTGGTGTGTATTTATTTTTTCTTTAAATCTTTTTAATTGAAGTCTAGTTGATTTACAGTATAGTGTTAGTTGCAAGCATACAACAAATGACTCATTTATACACATATGTGCACACTGTCGCTGTTTAGTTTCTAAGTCACGTCCAGCTCTTTTGTGACTCCATGAACTGTAGCCCCCCCAGGTCCCTCTGTCCATGGGATTTCCCAGGCAAGGATACTGGAGTGGGTTGCCAACTCCTCCTCCAGGGGAATCTTGGAGATTGAATCTCCAGTTCAGTCTTCCCGACCCAGGGATTACCGCTGAGCCACCAGGGAAGCCCATAAGTATACATACATACATACATATTATTTTTCAGATTCTGTTCCATTATAGGTTATTGCAAGATATTGAATATAGTTCCTTGTGTTATATAAATAAGTCTTCGCTCTTTGTCTATTTTATATATAGTGAGTGAAGTGAAGTCGTTCAGTCGTGTCCGACTCTTTGCAACCCCATGGACTGTAGCCCACCAGGCTCCTCCATCCATGGGATTCTCCAGGCAAGAATACTCGAGTAGGGTGCCATTTCCTTCTCCAGGGGATCTTCCCCACCCAGGGATCGAACCCAGGTCGCCTGCATTCCAGGCAGACACTTTAACCTCTGAGCCACCAGGGAAGCCCCCATTTTATATATAGTAGTGTGCATCTGTTAATCCCATACTCCCAATTTATCCCCCCTTCCCTCTTTGGTAACCATAAGATTGTTTTCTGTATCTGTAAGTCTGTTTCTGTTTTATAAATAAGTAATTTCATGTGTATGATTTTTTTAGATTCCACATACAAATGATATCATGATATTTGTCTTTGTCTGACTTCACTTACTTCACTTAGTGTGATCATCTCTAGATCCATCCATATTGCTACAAATAGCATTATTTCATTGTTTTTTGAGGCTGAGTAATATTCCACTGTGTGTGTATGTGTGTGTGTGTGTGTGTGTGTTACGTATAGTTTGCTTCCATGTCGTGGCTGTTATAAATAGTGCTGCTGTGAACACTGAGGTGCTTGCATCTTTTTGAATTAGTGTTTTCCTCTTTCTGGATATATGCCCAGGAATGGGACTGCTGGATCACATGGTAACTCTAGTTTTAGTGTTTTATGGAACCTCCATACTGTTCTCCCTGGTGGCCGCACCAATTTATATCCCCATCAACTATGTGTTGCGAAGAGTCGGACACGACTGAAGCGACTTAGCAGCAGCAGCAACTATGTGGGGCTGATTCTCTTTTCTCCACAAATAACAGTATTTGTTACTTGTAAACTTTTTGATGATGGCCATTCTGACCGGTAAAAGGTAATACCTCATTGTAGTTTTGGTTTTCATTTATCTAATAATTAGTGATGTTGAATGTCTTTTCATGTGCCTGTCAGCCATCTGTATAACCAACAGAAAATGGTCGTTTAGATCTTCTGCCCGTTTTCTGATTAGGTTGTTTATTGTTTTGATATTAAGTCAAACAAGCTCTTGGTAAATTTAGGAAATTAAGTCCTTGTTGGTCGCAACATGTGCAATACTTTGTGGCAGTCTGTAGGTTGTCTTTTTTGTTTGTTTATGGTTTCCTTTTCTCTGCAGAAGCTTATAGATTTGATTAGGTCCCATTTGTTTATTTTTGCCTTTATTTCCATTTCCTTGGGAGACTGACCTAAGAGAATGCTGCTATGATTTATGTCAGACAATGTTTGGCTTCTGTTCCTTCTAGAAGTTTTATGATGTTGTGTCTTACATTTAAGCCTTTAAGCCATTTTGAGTTTACTTTTGTTTATTATGTGAGGAAGTGTTCTAACTTCATTGATTTACATGCGCTGCCCAGCTTTCTGAGCACCCCTTGCTAAAGAAACTGTCTTTTTTCTCCATTACATATTCCTGCCTCCTTTATTGAAAATTCACCCAAGGTGTGTGAAGACTTGGTTTTTAAGTTGTAATCTACTTACTTTTATTCCATATTATAAAGAAAGCATCTAGGGGTGAGGACCAGAGGCATCATTTGCACCCAAGACCTCCTCAGAAAGGAGAAAGAAGTCAATCCTGAGAATCTAGAATCCCTACATATACTGATCCCTAAAAACGAAGTGATTTCCTCCATGATATCCAACCAAGAAGGCGATCTCAGCAGATGGGCCACCTTCATTGATGATGATGTAGCGGTGAGGTGCAGAGAGGACCTGTTTGGGGAGAGAAAGAAGACAAGTTAGGAGAATGAGTTTGACTGGGGTCTTTTATTCTCTTACCTCCCAGGTCACTTAAGGCAGGCCTGCTTAACTGGAGCGTTTCATGCATGGAACCTTTGATTTTGAAATGTAGATCAACTTTGATCCATAGAGGCAACATATTTTTGACCTTGTACTTGGGTTCTGAAACTTTCAAAACAATGACTTCTTTGAGAGAACGTGTACTCTACAAGCTATCTTGAGATTAAAGGACTCTTTCAGAGTTGAAGTCAAGTGGTCCATTATTGGAGTGTTCTTTGTTTTCTGTTTATTTGATTGTTGATTAGTTGGGCTGGTTGATTAGTTGCTTCCCATTGTCGCCATCTGTAATGGCAAAGAGTTCCCCCTAGGTGCCACCTGCCTGGAACCTGGTGTGAGGGGACAGAAACTGCACTTGCTATATTGCTATTGCATCCCCCACCCAAGGTCTGTGGGACTATTACCAGACTTTCAACGTCATCCATGTTTTCATTCACAGATTTTGACAGCCCATCTACAGGATAGCAAAATGTTCTAAACCCCTAGAAATAAAGTAGCAATAAGGTTCTTGTTCCAATGAAACTTAAATTTCATGCATGTAATAAAGAGGTGAACAGATAAGAGGACAAGATAATTTAAAGCTATTTTTGAAAAGGTGATATGTGTTAGGGTAATAAGGAAGCTACTTAAATTGGTTGGCCAACCAAAGACTCTCAAGTCTCCAGCCATGCAGGGGTTTTTTGGGAGGGAGCCAAGGGGCTTCCCAGGTGACTCAGTGGTAAAGAATCCAACTGCCAGCGCAGGAGACTCAGTTTCCATCCCTGGGTCAGGAAGATCCCTTGAAATAGAAAACAGGAACCCACTCCAGTATTCTTGCCTGGAGAATTCCATGGACAGAGGAGCCTGGCGGGCTACAGTCCATGGGCTCGCAAAGAGTCGGGCACGACCAAGCATGCACACACGCATGCTGCACGCTTCCAGGCAGAGTGCACAGACCCCCAGAGAGAACATCTATGTTGAGCTCCTGGAACAGAAAAGCCCTTGTCATCAGGTGGATGCATCCTTTTCTGTTTAAGCACAGGACATGAGGCTGGTTTGCCCTTTATGGTCAAAACCAGATGCACTTCACTGACCTTTTATCACATGAAAAGAGTTGCATTCAGGTAAACTTAAATAGTTATCAGGTAACCATACGTGACATCTTGTTTTAGTGTTTAAAAGGGTAGAACATTCTTCGGGGTATTTGCCCCTCCAGCACTCTCTAAGATAAACATTCGTGATAAGTGTGTTTTAAAAGAGCATAAGGTTTTGAAAGTCCTTTCACCAGAACAGGACAGGCCGTGTCTCAATTGTTTAAATGCCAAGAATCAGAAAATATTATTATAAACATTTTTTCAATAAAATCATCAAAGGTATTTTCGCACAAAAGTGAGTTAATCATTGCCATCTTTTTAAACACTGCTGTCCAATTATTTTAAATAATGGATAGCATTTAGCTATGTTATTGCTTAGAGAAAATAATGCTTCAGTGAAAATTGTCAGCTAAATTTTCTTAGGTTATCTGACATTCCACTGTTTATCTTATTATTTTTCGAAGTGACTATTTATTAGTGTGGTCAATGTATGTATAGCCCTACCACTTGGTAAATTTTGATCACTCTCTGCTGTGTCTAATATCTCCTAAATACAGTGAAATGAATGAAATTCTGTGTTGTTTACAGCACCACCTTATTAAACAGAAAGAGTTGTGTTCATTTCATTATTATGAAGAATAATCTGGAAGGAGCAAGAAACACTTATCACAAATTCACTTGGTGGTAGCCTTTTACGTCTATGTCTGAACAAAATGACCTGACTTGAAAATAAAATGGAAATATTAAAACATGGCTTTTCTGTGAGGTCAGATGCTATTACTTGGCAATGTTTAAAGAGAAAGCATAAACCAGGCAATAATAGATTTAGGAATTCTGCAATGTGGTCAGAAGAAGATCGAATTTGGTGGAATAAGTTTATGTTGAATATTCAGAGCAAGATTAGATAGCAATGTTAACCAAATCCACAGATTTTCCTGGGGTGAAAATATCTCATTTCAGAGAAACCTTATGTTAGGCAAGTATGTTCTTAGAGGTAGAGAGGGTTTTTTGTTGTTTTTTTTCTTTAATTTTTTTTTATTGTTTTCTTTTCCATCTGTTGCAGGGAAATCGGGTATTTTTGAGCACTCTTTAATATGACAGCTGTTAAAAAGCAAAATTACACATTACATTTTAGGTTGTGGGTGGCTTAAAGGTAGACAGAATAATAAACTTCCTGTTCAGGAAAAAGGAGTGTTGTTGTTATTGTTTATTTTTATAGCTTCTTTTCACTCATAATAGTACAGACCCTTTTGGCTGAGTCACTTGGCTAAATGTGTCCTGGGGGACAAAGGAGTTCTCAAAACAGTAGGACATTGCCTTATGAAGGGAGGACAGAATAGGATAAAGGGCCAGTTTTATAACTCGGCCAACCACTGAAGGGAACACTTGATCCAGTTGCCAGTAAAATCACTATTTTTTTCTTCCTTTTACCAAGTGGCTCAGCTCTATCAATAAATGCTACTCAGCAGGCCATTTTAAATTCTAGGCACCTGAGGAAATTTCTCGACAAAGCCCTCTCTTTAAACAGTAGTGCAAAATTACTTAAATGATGTTTACACCTTAGGGAGAGGACATGCAGGTAGCCGGCAGGACCCCGTCTGCCTCCGCCCCTGTTACCGTGGCTCCTTTCCGCCTGGCCATCTCGTTCATTCTCTTTTATGTTCATTTATGTCTGATATTTTTATTCTGATATTTTTTTCTGCCACTGATATTTTTTTCCACGCAGACCAGAACTGAGGAATAATTAATCGCCCATGAGAAACTCGTACTAGCCGGGTGACTGTGCAACTTAACCTCTTTGAGTTTCTGTTTCCTCGTTGGTAACATGGGAATCCTGCTAAGAAGCATCTCTTGGGGTTGAGGTGTAAATGTTAGCTTTTGTTATGATGACGTCGGAAAAGATGATGAAGCTGGGGGCCTAATTCTGCAGCCGGATGGATTATTGCGCAACCCCTGCCGGTGCCGAGGCCCCTAGCGTGCAAAAAAGAGGGGGCCAGGTATAAGCTGCGTCCCTCTGTGACATTTCATGATTTGATTAATTTAATGCAACAAGCTCGTTCAGCAGACCTGGCATGTCATCAACAGGGATGAAACTGGTAGAGCGTTGACTGTCTGCAGCCCGGACTGGTGTAGGTTTGGGGGATAAAAAGAGATTTAAGACAAACCCCTGTATCATGTCCTGTGTGCTCCGCGTTTTGTGCTGAAACGAACAGCACTGTCGTTCGGGAAGTACCCCGGGGGTGGGATGGGGGAGCTGTGATCAAGCCCCAAGGTCGCCAAGTACAGAGGACTGAGCTTGAAGAAGGGACATCGAATGGGGGCTGGAGGGTGGGGGAGAGGGGCGATGCTCGGATCTCATACAAGACCTCAGAACAAGAGAGCATCACTCGCCGCATTGCACAGACCAACAGTTTAGAGATGCTTAGCTGAGCTAAGAAAACCCACATCAGTAACTGAAATTACTGCCTTGTCTTTAATGATTTACAGTTTCCTTGTTTGCTTCAGTTCTTTCATCAGAGCCACATCTCTGTTTTATGGGGGGTTGTTTTTTTCTGGGTTGAGCATAACAGATTATACATATATGTGTATATATACGTAGATAGATATAGTGAGAGAAGGAGAGTGTTATTGCTTGCAACGTGAGAGTTGAGATTATTATTAGTAGTTGTATCATCTTCATACCCTAGAAATGCAATCAAACACATTATATGATACTTTGATGTCTTTGCTTGTTTCCCTACATGCAATGCAGGATATTGTGCCATGAGACTGGATAAATGAATAAGCCATCATTGAAGACTTGCTTCAAAAAACCAGCTGTCTTTAGACAGATACTCATGTTTACGTAAATATTAAATACAAGAAAGAGAAGGAGAGCAGAAAATAGGACGTATGTGATGTTTATGAGCCATTTACATAGTCTCTGTTTTCTTTCTTTTTTTCACTCTTCTTTATTCTCTTTGAGAAGCTTCTATTTTTCCGTAACTCTCAGAGTGTGATTTCTGCCCATCACGGATCCTCTGAGCCATCATTTTCCCCACACGCTTTATAATTGTTTGCTGGGAACACATCTTCGGCTGGAGCCCACGCACTCCAGCCTGCCTGCAGTGTCCCTGTGGAATGCTTTCCCTCTGCTGGGCCCTACGGGTGTCGTGTCTGTTTTTATTTAATCTCCCAGCGCACATTCACAAGGTTGAAATAATGTCACCTTGACCCCCGCGTATGGCAGAAACCTCAGGTTCTGCCCTCTTCCAAGACCTGAGACCTGAGTACCTCTATGCCCAGACCAAGGACCCAAGGGCAGAATTTTTCCTAGTCACTTTCCCAGTCAATTAATTTTATATATTCATATTTTGTATATTAGTGTTATTTCGTACTAATATATTAATTTTATATATTCATATTTTGTATATTAGTGTTATTTCGTACTAATATATAAAATATACATTTAGTATTCTAAAGTGTATTGGAAACGATGTAAAACAGGTGAGTGTGTGTAGTTGCTCAGTTGTGTCCAACTCTGCAACCCCCATGGACTCCAGGCTACTCTGTCCATGGAATTTTCCAGGCAAGAATAATGGAGTGGGTTGCCATTTCCTCTTCCAGGGGATCTTCCTGACTCAGAGATTGAACCCACGTCTCCTGCGTTGCAATGGATTCTCTATCCAATGAACCATCAGAGAAGCCCTAAAGAGATGAGAATGGAGAGGATTTCTTATGTGGGAGTGAAAGCCCTTCCTCTTTACACAGTAGCTTCTAAGGTACCTCCAAGAAATCCTCCAGGGAACCCAAGGAGCAGAATTTATGAACCACTAGGCCAGATACCTCTTTTGTGTCTAAACTTAGATGGTTCTGGGAGAAAGTAGGCATCACCATCTGATGATTGCCAGCTGCTCATCTCCCTTGGGTAATTTCTCCCACATACTCTTCCTGTTCGTTTTTAATAAAGTGAAAAAATTCATTGAGTGTGAGATTGACTCTGAGTCTCTTTATATCTTTAAGTTACAAAACTCTCATTTATTTCTTTAATAGGGACCATCTTAGGCAAATTGGCACATATGGTCACCCTGTCTTTAGTGATTAAATGGGACAGTTTTGGTAGGGTTTCTTGCAATTTAGAAATATTTAATACTATAATAAGATGCATTTTGTTACCATTTGTCTATGTAATTGTCATTTTAATAACAGATATATTTAAAGATATTCCCATAAATTGCACATGAACAAAAATAAGACTTCCTTTTTTTCCCCCAAAGATCTTACCATTATAAACTCCTTTAATATTAGATTGAATGTAGCCCAACATTAAAGGGAAAAAATACTATTAGATTCTCCTTTCACCTTAAAATATTTTCCTACACAGATACAGAATCTAGCATATGTAAGTATAAGTCTGATGTGCCAAATTTCCAAAATGCTATAATAATATATTGTCACTGAAAATTAATTCTTATTGGGAATATATTCATTATTATTCAGCAACCAAGTTTTTATTATTTCCAGCTTTTAAAAATTTGACAGAAAATATGACTTTTAAAGCAACATGTATAAAATGCTTCAAATAATTTGGGTATCTGTATACTGGGATAAGAAGCTGAGAGGTTTTCAATGCAGCGTCCTTCCAATGGGCATGTCCATTCCTGAACTGTTTAGGGGAGAGAGGCATTTTCAAGGTTGCTGCTAAGTTATTTCAAGGAGAGTCTTCAGGATTAGTTTTTTTTTTTTTTTAATATGAGTTTAATACAAACTACATCATATCGCTGAATCTTGAAGATCCACCAGGCTCCTCTGTCCATGGAATTTTCCGGGCAAGAATACTGGACTGGGTTGCCATTTCCTTCTCTAGGATTTGTATTTTCATATTGAGTTATCTGACTTCTCCATTATATTAGTATGTTCTTTGTCTTCCTGTGCTGTATTAAAAGGCAAAGATAAAATTTTCATTATCCTTCTTTTCTGAGGTTTGCATTTTTTTTCAAGAGTAGTTTCAGTGTGTTAATAGCATGTAAATATGACAATCGAAAGTGCTTATCTGTCATCAGGAAGAGAAAGTAGGTGTGGCGCACCAGTGTTCCTTTCTTTGTCTGCAACCTGAAGTTTTTGTCATGAAACTATAAAAGAAGCTGGGTAAAAATTCGTAGTCAAATGTCTCCTAGCATGTGCTTACCCCAGTAATATGTTTCATGAACTATTATTTTAAACAAAGAATACAGTAGAATTGCTTCCACTTTGACAGTCTGCTGACAGTTTATAACAATGAGGATGCTGTCTGGTATTTAGATATATGAGAAAGTGGTAGGTTTCCAATTTTGATAGGTTTGGATATTGTGTTTTAAGGAATTAGCAACAGCAAATCTTTTTCTTTTTTAAAGTTTTTATTTTAATTGCATAATAATTTTACAAATCCATTCTTATAAATAATGTAAATGAATCACATTATTTGATCTGCACTTTTAATTGAGTTTTAATTTTATTTTAATGCGCTATATATTAAGTTGAATGGATTTAAGGTGGTGATTAATAAAGGGGGGACTTTTTCCCCATGTCATACATACCCTCCTCTGTTGCAGTTATTTGTCATTGTTATGTTGTTATGAATGACCTAATTTTACTCGCTCTTTGTTGTCTCAAGCCAGATGACATGAAAATAGTCGAGGCTGTACTGTATGAACACATTTTTTGAATTAATTTAGATGTGGTTGGCCTTTATCAAATCATCCTTAATTCTCAATAGACTTTTCAGGAAAAAGATTAAACATTTTAATGTTTTTAGTGTCGGGTTGGAAAAGCCAATAGTTGGAAAGAGAAAAAAAATTAAAGGAGTAAACATTTCTGGTTTGCTCCCAAAATGAAGGATTAGAACTAATCTGGAGATGTTCCTTCTAATTTACGGATGCTTTGGAATAAGAAATTTCCTTAGCCAATTTGGATTTTCCAAAATGTACAATATTGAAGAAAAGCAAATGAATGCTTTGATGCTGAGGTACAGGGGGCAAAATGAAAGACTGAGATTTGCTCTGAAATAATTCAGAAAAATGGGAAAATAATTTTTGAACATAGGTGATGGTTAAATGGTTATTGTCCTATTTTTTCCTGTTTGGAGTATGTTTAAAACTTTTCACAATAAAAAAGAAAACAGAGGAGTTATTTTTAAGCAATATAAGAAGTAGTAACTCAGAGACTTCTTTGAACATAGATCTTTTGACAGAATTGGTGAAACTACAGCCTTGAAATGAGCTATGTGCCTTACCTCAACATTACTTTGTAATAGTATGATTTTTCTGCCTAAGGAATAGTTTATTATAAGACTTTTACCCTTTAAAAACTTTAAACATATTTCTTCTTTATAAAGATTGAATTTATAAGACATGAGAGTTTAATTAAAGTAAAAAAACAAAATTGAACACTTAAGATTAGAGATTTATTTCAGGGTTACAAACACATGCCTCTCTCCTGGCTGGTATCACTTTCAGATAAAAATGAATGAATGAAATTTGAGTATTGCCAGCTTGCTGCTCTTCTCCACTATTCTAAGTTGATGACTCCAAGTTTGCAAGATTTTCCAGAGGACCCCAGAGAGGCATATTCACAGATGTTGATCTCTCATAAACAGTTTATGATGGTTTGGATTTTTTTAAAAAGTATGTGTTATATGTAAAATACCATTAAATGTCCAGGCAGCCTGGTATCGTATATGTTTGTGAATTGATATTGGTCAACATCACCATAAAAGGTTATGCTAGGTTGTTTCAAGTGTCTTGAAGTAAAATGAAGGGGAAAACACTGAACCTGTGTTTACTACTGTGAAAGAAATCTGACACCCCATTGCATCCTTATTATTTTTCATACCCTAAGCTAAATAGACTAACGGCTGTTAAGAAGCTGTCAGGGGAAGCGTGTCAAACACTAGGTGGATCATGCAATCAGACTGGTGTCGGGTTGGAAAAGCCAGTAGTTGGAAAGAGAAAAAAAAGTGACCTTGTACTCTCAACATTGTCTTTACACTGAGTAGAACAGATGAGATTGTGAATTATTCAGAGCACTGAAAGCTTATAATTGTTAGCAGTGGTGGCGGCAATAGAGGAGAGAGACAAGACTGTTTTAGTCCAAATGTCTGATTCTATTAAACATCAAAGGAATCTTTCCTTAAAACCATCTTTGGGAATTTGGATGGCATGGACCCCATGAAGAATTCCTTCCCCTGTTTGATAGGTTTTTGGGAATCTGGGTCAAAGAAGCACAAGTTAATATTTAGCGTAGATTTTTGGAAATAAAGAGTAAAAGAACAAAGACACTCTAGGGAGCGGATTTGCTGTTTCAGCAGGTAACTGTCTAAGGAGCCAGTCCCCACGTGACAGAGCAGAACCTCTGAACTCCGAGGGGGTTGCACGTTTTATGTAAATGATCTTATCTTATTAATAACTGGTTGAATAAGATTTTAGAGCTGAAAGTGTTCACCACCTAGTTATTAATTGCAATTTAAAAAATGAGATTTGTAAGATAATAGTCATTTTACATTTCTAGCAATTTCAGATAAAAACTGGTTTGCCTTTGTCAGATTTATTCATGTACCTAGAATGTGGGGTGGTACCTTTATTGGAAACTAGTTATCATATTTAGTTCTGATTTTATTTTAAAGTTTGCCATGGATTTTTAACTTTATGAGCTTAAATCGTATTTTTTAGGAGTTATTTTATAGTGCATTTTGGATTTTTCTCTCCAAACTGAAAAATATTTATATTTTTCTCTTGAAAAATCATAATAATATTGATGGCATTTTGAAATTTCCATAACATATTTAAGGAACTGTGTGGTGCCTGTGTATGGAATTAAAATTTAACATCAGAATTACTTTTAAATGTCAAACTTGAAGACAGACATTTTAATAATATTTACTAGATATTATAAAATGTCATTTTTTTCTATTTTAATGCTTTTTATAAAGATTGGCTTATAATGTCAAAAAATAATTTTACATATGAAATAAATGGCTAAAATATTTACGCATTGCCTCAGTACTGCGAAAACAGCACTCACTTAGCTTGGTCCTGAATCTTATATGTCTACCAATAATAATCAGAATAAGAATTTAAATAAACCAGATGATGCCCTATGTTCCAAATTCTCTTCTAAATTTAGAATTGTGTGTTTTTTGGTATAGAGACTATTTTAAACTATGTGTCTTTCTTTCTAGAGAGTCCTTTTATTGGGATGAATGAAAGAGGTTGAAAATGATAGTGTTTCATTGTAGAAAAACAGATCAAACCATTCCTTACAAAATAATCTTGATCACTGTTTTCATCCATTTCGATGATAGTTTCCCCCTCATTCTCTGGATTCACCAGGTACTTGTCATCATTTTATGTATCAGATTCCAACAAGGTTGAGTTTCAAACTAAGGTTACCACTTGTTTGTGGTAAAGAAAACCCTCTAACCAAGTGGGAAAAAAGTTCCCTCTGAATCCTCTGAACGATATAATTTAGACCATTTTTATATCAGACAGAAAATATGATCGGGGATTATAAAGAGTTTTCTGAGAAAATAGTTTTTGAACTTCACACTTAGCAGATCCAAACAGGACTCCCAGTCTTTAAATAACTTCCATAGATTTGAATATAATGACTTATTTTTTCCTCCAGTTTTATTGAGACATAACTGACAGCACTATGTAAGTTTCAGGTGTACAACAGAATGCTCTGACTTACATACATCATGAAGTGAGCTGGAGGGTAGGGGTAGGGAGAAGTGGATGAATGCAGTCCAAAGGTACAGAGTTCCAGTTATAAGACAAATAAGTCCTGGGGATGTAATAACAATATGATAAATACAATCAACACTGCTGGATGTTATATATGAAAGTTGTTAAGAGAGTAAATCCTGAGTTCTCATCACAAAGAAAAATTTTTTATTTCTTTAATTTTGTATCTATATGAGATGATGGATATTTACTAAATTATTGCTGAATATAATAATTTATTTTTTAGTGAAAGAGATACTCAGGAAATAATAGGTGTTTTTCTCATATTAAACCTCAGGTTCCTAATTTGTCAACTGTTGCTACAACATATATTAATATATATTTAATTTGGGGGGTTCTAAAGAATTACAGTCACACTGTTATTTTCGTATCAGTGTTAGGGGTTAGTTTTGGGTCCCTAGTTTCTATTTCTCCAATATTGTTGTATCTCTTCCTTATATTTTAAATACAGGCTTTGAGTTAAGCATATATAATATTTGATTGTTAATTAGAGGAAAATTAATTTTACCTAGGTTATTTGTTGTTGTTTAATCAATAAATTGTCCATGGACACAATTTGTGACCCCATGGACGGCAGCACGCCAGGCTCCTCTGTCCTCCACTATCTCCCAGAGTGTGCTCAAATTCATGTCCATGGAGTCGGTGATGCTATCTAACCATCTCATTCTCTGCCACCCTCTTCTCTTCCCGCCTTCAATCTTTCCCAGCATCAGGGTCTTTTCCAACAAGTCAGTTCTTCACATCAGGTGGCCACAGTATTGGAGCTTCAGCTTCAGCTGAATATTCAGGGTTGATTTCCTTTAAGATTGACTGGTTTGATCTCTTTGCAGTACAAGGGACTCTCAAGAGTCATCTCCAGTGCCACAGCTTGGAAGCATCAATTAACCTAGGTTAAAACGCGTTTGTAAATATTTGCGAAGTTTGGTGAGCTTATGTATTCATGGTAGAAATGGGCTCAAGGAATTAATCTTTGTATCAATTTTCACCATATTTTTTTTCTGTGTTATGTTTCTTATTTAGTTGGTGTATATATATATATTTTGCAGGGACATAAATGTTCAGCACTTATATTCCATATATATTTATTGAGGATTTGCACTGTGCCTGGCACACTGAGGTACCTGAGTGACCATTTAAGACCAGGTTCTTAAAAGTTATCAGCCACGTTTTAAAGCAACACGTGATCACAGGGAGATGAGTTACAGAATATACGTGATCTGAGAGATTAAGCAGGGAATGAATCATGTTAAGCCAAAGCAATTGGGAAAGGCTGCATTAAGAGAAGCAGCAGACCTGTTTTTGGAGAATGGGGAGGTTCAGATGAAGACCAGTGACACACACAGCCTGGGCATAACGTGGAATTTGAAGGGATGTGAACGTGGACCCTCCAGGGAAGCTCCGCCTCTGTTCTCAGAGAAGATGATGTTCCCAGGCCAAGGCTGGGCCACAGCCACTCACCATTTATTTTTTTTAAGGGCTTTTCAGTACCAATTTGCAGAGATTAAAATTTAGTAAATTCTCCTTTGCTCTCTTGAGTTTTTCTGAAATGGGTGAAATTCCTTATCTTCTTAGAGGGGTTTTGGTCTTTCTTTTGCTAAGAGCAGCTGATGGTCTCCCTGAGGCAGGAGACTTCCCAGGCTTTGCTGGCCGCCCACCCTAGCCTGGTCCTCTGATATGGGCAATCCATCTGCCTTCAGGAGCTCACCCAGACCCTGTCTAAGCTCTTCTGACTGGCAGGTGGCCTCAGAGACCCTCCCTTCAGGGATCTCTGAACTGAAAGGCAGGTGTCTTTCCCCACAGCTAATCATGTGTTTGGGCTTCCCAGGTGACTCAGTGGTAGAGTCTGCCTGCCAGTGCAGGAGATGCAAGAGACACCAGTTTGATCCCTGGGTGGGGAAGAACCCCTGGAGTAGGAAGTGGCAAGCCACTCACTACTCTTGCCTGGAGAATCCCACAGACAAAGGAGCCTGGTGGGCTACAGTCCATAGCATCACAAAAGAGATGGATTTGACTTGAGCACACATGCAAATCGTGTATGTATCTCCCTGCATTGATCGTGAACTAAACAGGAAGGGCGGCGTCTTATTCACCTGTGGACTCCCAGATCCATGGATTCTTGTTGAATGAATGAATGAGCAACTAGCTATTGCTTTCCAGAGCAGCTCCAGAAAACTGGCTGTAGCAGCAGAGCTGGATTTCTGAATCCTGAAATGTAGGGCAGATGCTTTAATATTCACACCCTTGGGACAACTCAGCCATTCATTTGTCTTTAAAATTCCCAAAACCACTACTAGAAGCAATATTATATCATGCAGTGTAGTGAAGTTGCTCAGTCGTGTCCGACTCTTTGCAACCTCATGGACTATACAGTCCATGGAATTTTCCAAGCCAGAATACTGAAATGGATAGCCTTCATGAGTCCAAACTAAAATTAGAAAAAAAAAATTTTTTTTCTAGTTTTAAATCCAGAAAAGCCTTCTGAAGAGGAATTTCCCTTCACAGGAGCTTTGACTGGTCAGTAAGTATTATCAGGGTGAATTATATATTTATACCTATAATCAGGATGAGTCCATGAGCACGTGGACTCTTTGAGGTCTCTTCCCACACACTGCCTCCCTCTCTGACAGGCTCCGCTGGGTGAACACAAGTAGGGTGTGTCCTAAACACCACTTGCCCCCATCTCCAGCTGACCTTACAGAACCTTCCAGTAGCAGAACTCCAAGGAGAACTCCGAGGCCAGGAGACAAAGCACAAAAGAGCCTGGTTGTATTGGGAGATCAAGACACAGGCTCCTTCGAGACCTGGTCACATCATCACCTCCCTCACCCCGTCTTCCTGTTGGGGAAAGCAGCCTCAGGGTGTTTGTATAACCTGCCCCAGGTCACACAGCTAATTAATTCCCCAAATCATTATTGAAAACGGGGCCAGTCTTGACTTGAGAACTTAGATCCTTCCCTCATCACGGGGTCTTCCCTGAAGACGTTGATGGATGAACACAGACCTGGAAACCCAGGAGGAGAGCATAGGACGTGGAGACGGTGCCCTGCACAGCGGCCGTGTTCACGTGGAACATTCTCGCCAGGCTCCTTTTAGTCCCAAACTCAACTGTTTATACAAGGCTCAGAAGACGTGAGGCGACTCTAAATTTATTCTGTGAGTCACATTTACATTATTCTTCCCTAGAATGATTTTCTTAGTAGTCTTATTAAAACTTGGACGTCTCAGATAAGGGCCCATGGAAAAAAATTTTTTCCTCAAACACTTTTTCTGCTCTTTTCCTTTTTCAGCCCATGAAAAAGCTGTTTTTGCCATCTGAGTGCCTTCTGTTGTTTATGGAACAAACTACAATGCTAAAGAACAATTTGGCACCATTCAGTTTCTTTTAATGAGAAAAATATGAGGCTCTAAAGATTTTTTATAAGAATAAAGGCTATTAGAAGGAGAGGAGGGTCATATTGACACCTGCAACTAAGCTGATCGAAAAACAAAACCAAAACCACTTCCAAGAGGCCTGGGGCTTCAGCTTGGTTTTGTAGAAGCCTGCTGTCTGTCCGTAGTATTCCATTCTTAGATGCGTTTGGGAATATTTTCTATGTAAAATTCACCTTTAAAAAGTGAAAAGTGCACATCTTGGTAATAGAACCGCGTGTCCCATGGAGCTACATTTTGGTCCCTCCAGATCCAGCCAAGTAGTGGAGATGTTTTCCTAAAATATTTTTTTGTTATATTTTTCCAGTGTTACAAAATGTTAGTGTTCTGTGGCTATTATCCGTATTGTTAGAAAATGACTGTATCTACATCAGCCACCGATTCAAACAGACACGTTTCTGTCACAGCGCCTTGGAGATCACAGATCTGCTCGGCCCTGTGGGTAACTGCTTCGGGCTTTGATCCTTTCTCCCTTTCTCTGTCTCCAAAAATAGATACTGAGCGTGTCCTCTGAGCTAGGTGTGAGGGATGAACTGCACAGGTATTTGCTTTCTGCCCTTAAAGAGCCGACAGTGAACCTGAGGATACGGATGAAGAAGGAACGACTTGCCTGCACTCAAGCAGCACATGCTAAGAGCACTTGTCCAGGCCCAGAAGGGCTTGGGGGTATTGCTCTCAAGTTTCCCAAAGAAGTGCCACTGAAGCCCCTAGCTCAGCGATAACCAAGTGGAAGCAACTCAGGGGAGCAGGGAGACAGTGTTCCATTCCGGGGCCTATGGGTTCCTTAGAACTTGAGTAATTTTCTTAGCATCTTGTCACAAGCAGAGTCCATGGTCAGGACGTGAATTGAATTTGTTAACCACTGGACTTCTTCGTGGGCATCTTTGAGGGGATCAGTCCTGGACGATTCAGCAGCAACCTCTGGCCAAGCCAGACTTGGTAAACAGTGGCAGCGGTGAGGACAGTGGGCCATGTGTCAGGGTGCGTGTGGCTGTGGGAGCTGGGTGGGTGAAAGGTCTCTTCCATCCAAGGATATTTGGAGACTGTGGTTTGGGACCCAAAGAGGGGTGAAAATTCACCTCTCTCTTCCTCTTTCTCTTCCTCCTGCTCTTTTTTGTCCTTTCTTGAGATCTGAAAGTTGGCCAGACCCTATCTGTTCCAACTGGGCAAGGTTTACAGCCTTTGAATGCATCCTGATGACTTTATTAACCACAGGGCAAGAACGGGGGTGATTTGCTGTGGCATTTCTGGTGCCCTAAGACTCCAGGCTAAGTGGAAGAGGAGCCACAGTTTACCTTTGGCAGCCTCGCCCCTCTCCTCCTGGACTCCATCACCCTGGTAACCCACTGCCCTCCCTTCGCCTTAGAGTTCTTCAGAGGCCTCCACCCCCTTCCCTTCCAAAAGTCCCCTCCCTTCGGCCCACCTCAATCAAAACTCTCTTTCCCTGAGCCCTCAATTAATTAGATCTGATTATCTAATTAAACTAATTCACACAGAGGTATGAATGAGGCTTAACCCTCCTGGGGGCATTTGCATTTTAAAAGAAGAGCTTGTTAACCCAAAAGCCTCTGACAATTAGTGGAAGACATGGGGAGATATCTAGGAGGCTTGGGGCTTTCCTGGGCTCCCTGCTTTCTGGGCCCTCGGTGTCCTGGGTTAACTCAGAATTCCCTCCACCAAGGAGTTCAAAGATTGGGAGGCAGTATTTCATACACTCACCCTGTATGTACCACCCTCTCTGCCTTTGACAGGTGGTGAAGTTTAAAAAAAAAATCATCACTTAAGAAGAGGGTTTCTACTAATACTACAAAGCTTCAGTCCTGGTTGTGAAGTGCTTTCTTTTCTTAGGACCAACCTTTGACTCCTGAAGCAGAGAAGTTCTAAGATATTTGTTGTTGTTTGGTACCAAGTCGTGTCCAACTCTTCTCAACCCCACGGGCTGCAGTATGCCAGGTTTCCTCATCCTTCACCATCGCACAGAGCTTGCTCAAACTCATGTCCATTGAGTCAGTGATGCCATCCAACCATCTCATCCTCTGTCATCCCCTTCTCCTCCTGCCTTCAATCCTTCCCAGCATCAGGGTCTTTTCCAATGAGTCAGTTCTTTGCATGAGCTGGCCAAAGTATTCAGCTTCAGCATCAGTCCTTCCAATGAATATTCAGGGTTGATTTCCTTTAGGATTGACTGGTTTGATCTCCTTGCAGTCCAAGGGACTCTCAAGAGTCTTCTCCAATACCACAGTTTGAAAGGTCTAAGGATTTCTAGAGGCAAAATGAGATTTCTAGACAGCAACCCCCCCAACCACACACACACACACACACACACAGCAGCCACCATGGTCATCCTGAAACAGTCAACGTTCACTCTGTTTTTTTACCCTAATTTTAAATCCAGGAACAGATTCTGCTTTTTCAAATGGGAGAGACAAAAGCATTTGTGTTCCAGCTCTGAACTGACATGAGGCTGAAGTTGACTAGAACAGGAGGGACTCTGGGTTAGAAGCAACTTTGAAAGTCCCCTTGGTTGTGTCTGACTATGCCGTTCTCTGTAAAGAGAGATAAAGGGCATTTTGTTTTCTAATGCCCTCGAGCTTAAATGACGTAGTGCATTCCAGCAAGATCCAAATTACAAAAATGCTCTGGGAGACCAACACCAAAGCCATATGACTGACCACTGGCCTTCTTTGTCCAGAACTACCAAATGCTATGATCACTTCCCAGAAAACATTGGATTCCCATGTATATACGCAACCTTAAAATGTATGGCCTGTTCTTTTTTTTAAGATATGATTCAGCATTCCTGAAAATAAGAATATGGACCAACATAACTTATATGCTCATTACTGATCATTTTGCTCAAGATCTCTTCTTGAGGCAATACTTATTTTTGCTGTAATTTTCCTATGCTTTTTCATACTTTTGCCTCTTTTCTTGTTTTTGAATGTATTTAAAGGTCTTGTGGGCCTTCCCTGGTGGCTCAGTGGTAAAGAATCTGCCTGCCAATTCCGGAGACTTGGGTTCCACCCCTGGGTTGGGAAGATCCCCTGAAGGAGGAAATGGCAACCCACTCCAGTATTCTTGCCTGGGAAGTCCCATAGACAAAGGAGCCTGGTGGGCTATAGTCCATGGGGTTGCAAAAGAGTTGGGCATAACTTAGCAACTAAACAGCAACAGTAGAAGTTCCCATATTTTCAACAGGTTGAGGTGAGCTGGGGGCAGGGGCTACAGTTGATATTGTTAGCCAAGAATTGGCATTTTCATTCTGTATTGAGTGATGGAGTAACAGAATTATTCTCATGTGAGTGCCAACTGATTTTGCATACATTCCTGTAATATTTAAATTAATTAAATTTCCTGGAATGATAATGAAAAATGCTGTTTTTTTACTGATGATATGAAAAATAATGTTGGATTCACTCAGGAATGCATGTGGAGACAGTGGGGAGTGTCCTTTCCTGGCTCTTATTGTAACTCTGGCTGAAAAAACAGCCCTATTAATAGAGTAAGGCTTCAAAAATCAGAGCTTACGTGCAAGAGCAAAACAAACACAAATAATACAATGGGAAGCAGTAAAAAATGTGATTAAACCTTTCATCCGATTATTTTTCATTTCTCATACTGTTTGAGCTTTTATCTTTATGTTTTGCTTCGTGGAAGGAATAAGTATGACATCTGGACACGGCACTTACATGGGAGGACAGAACTGTGGTTTTCCTGTGGAATGTTTAGCTGTCAGGGCCTGAAAATTAAAGTGGGAGAACTGACCAGCTAGGAAAACTGAATAGAGCTATATGACAAGTGATTTGGGTTCATGCCTACATAAAATATATTTTTTAAATTATTATGGAATTATTGCCAGCCTATTATATTTTTATTTCACCCCCAAATATTTGTTTACTGTTAAATACATGACAGCTCCTTTTAATTTTATTTTGACATATAATTTGTTCACGATGTTGTGTTAGTTCCGGGTGTACAGCAAAGTGATTCCGTTGTACACATATATATTCTTTTTCAGATTCTTTTCCGTTATAGATTATTACAATATATTGAATATCGTTCTCTGTGCTGTATAGTATGTTCTTGTTGTATATCTGTTATCTATATAGTAATGTGTATCTGTTAACCGCAAACAATTTACCCCTCTCTCTCCCTCTCCCCTTTGGTAGCCGTAAGTCTCTGATCTCTGTCTATGAATCTGTTTCTATTTCATAGATAAGTTCTCTGGTGTCACATTTCAGATCTCACATATAAATAGGATAATATGGTGTTTGTCTTTCTCTACCTCCTCTTAGTATGATAATTTCTAAATCCATCCATGTTGCTGCAAATGGCATTGTTTTGTTCTTTTTTATGACTGAGCAATATTCCACTGTATTTGTATACCACATATTCTTCATCTTTAATGGACATTTAGGTTGTGTCCATGCATGTTAGCTATTTTAGAGTATGGAATAAAAGTTGAATTTTCCTTATAAAGATGCAAATAAATCATTGGAGAAGGAAATGGCAACCCACTCCAATATTCTTGCCTGGAAAACTTCGTGGACAGAGGAGCCTGACAGGCTACAGTCCATGGAGTTGCAAAAGAGTTGGACATGACTGAGCATGCACGCAATTCATTAAGGGATTATTTTTTTCCAATTGTACTTAAAGCCTACAGGTTATTTTGGTTTATCTGCAAGCTATATAACATGCAAGGAATTTCTGAGGCACAGATGTTTGTAGTCAGAGCGATCTTTCATCTATTAGATTTGCTGAATGCTCAGTGCCTGTAAGTAGTGTTTTTCAGAGGAGAAGGAGACACAGCGTTTCTGGATTACATAACTTACCATTCATGTCCACACCTCCTGTTCTGGATCACTTCATGTCCTTGGCACTGCTGGGCACCCAAGGAGTCTACATATATAAATTGCTGCCTTTGATGATGATGTCTTACTCAGTCTGTACCAAAAATAGTTCTTAAAAACATTATGGGATTAAGACAAAAGATCTCATTTTTTAGACAGAGATTGCTTGTGCTAATTTGCTCTTAATTTCTTATGCAGTATTTCTTTGTTTCAGTTCAGTCAGTTCAGTCACTCAGCCATGTCCAACTTTTTGCAACCCATGGACTGCAGCACACCAGGACTCCCTGTCCATCACCAACTCCCAGAGCTTGTTCAAACTCACGTCCATTGAGTCAGTGATGCCATCCAACCATCTCATCTTCTGTCGTCCTCTTCTCCTCCTGTCTTCAATCTTTCCCATCATCAGGTTCTTTTCAAATGAGTCAGTTCTTCACATCAGGTATCCAAAGTATTGGAGCTTCAGCTTCAGCATCATTTCTTCCAAAGAACACCCAGGACTGATCTCCTTTAGGATGGACTGGTTGGATCTCCTTGCAGTCCAAGGGACTCTCAAGAGTCTTCTCCAACACCACAGTTCAAAAGCATCAATTCTTCGGCGCTCAGCCTTCTTCACAGTCCAACTCTCACATTCATACATGACTACTGGGAAAACCATAACTTTGACTAGACGGACCTTTGTCACCAAAGTAATATCTCAGCTGTTCACCTTTTTATGAGGCATAAATAAAATGGTGTGTGGAGCGCTCATAACATCAGGCATGACAGGTGGTGACAGTCCATACACTCTAGATTTCTTTTTATTCTCCTTTCTCCTGGTGAAAAACTCAAATTTTGAGGATCCATATTCTTCCCTGGGCTTCCCTGTTGGCTCAGATGGTAAAAAATCTGCCTACAATATAATAAAATGTTATATAAAGTATAATAATATATATTATAAAATGCAGGAGATATTATATAAATTATATGTGATATATGTATATGCCATATATATATATGTTAAAAAAGTGCAGGAGACCTGAGTTCTATCCCTGGGTGTAGAAGGGAATGGCTACCCACTCCAGTATTCTTGCCTGAAGAATTCCATAGACAGAGAAGCCTGTCGGGCTACAGTCCATGGGGTCGCAAAGAGTTGGACATGACTGAGTGGCTAACACTTTATTTCTCCAGGTGAGAAGCTCAAATTTAGAGAATCCACATAGAGCAGAAACCAAAACCACATCATGTTTATCAAAGATGGGCTGTTAGTTTGTTGGCATAACTCTTTGTCAAACTATATAGCATTGCCATCATTATACATCAAAAAACAAGAGAATATTGGCAGTTCCCTGTGATTTGACCCAATCCTGAAACACAGAATTTATACAACCATTCAAGTCATACAGATAATTTAGATAAATTCTTTTTCTGAACTGTCTTAATCTTTGAAGTAAAGGTTCTGCTTTTACATGAATGGATTATTTTATTTCTGTACTTCCTTTCCACAATACAGGATAAAAATAGTAGTTCAACATCCTATGGTTTCTGAACTCTTCTTCATTATCTCTTCCATAAAAAGAGCCAAAGCCTCCCTAGTCCTCAGTGTCCCAGCCCCCCTAGGCTGCTTTGGCTTAAGTATAGCAGCCTGTGAATTCCCAAGACTGCATATTAACCTTCTCCAACAATAGCTCCTTGTAGTGTTAAAGTTCTCTATTTGCATCATTTAGGTTCTTTTAGGCAGCAAATTCAGATAGGGCCAGATTGTCTCATTAATTGTGGCTTGTTATGTGATGCCAGGGGGTAAAGAAAACCAGGCACAGGACAGCCAGGCCTCAGAGAAAGCTAGGAGGTCCTTTGTGCATTTCCCAGATACCTGGAAGGCATTACCCATCCGGGCCTGGGACTCAGGACCAGTTTAAGTCACCCTCCCTCTGCACCTCAGCCCCTTCCTTCTCACGGTGAAGGGCTCTCTCGGGCCTTCTCTATGTCTGCCACCCAGGCTGCTGGTGCATGGGGCTGGTGTGACAGCTCTGCCCTGGGCCTCTAGATCACTCAGCTTTCTTCCGAGGAGCACCTCCTCTGTGCCTCTCAGGTTAAACATCGCCTCCATCTGAGAGGATGACCCTCCTCTGCCACACACACTCAGCTCATTCTTCTCCATCTCAGGAATCTGATATCTTCATAGCACCCACTGCAATCTGTAATTGTTATTGGCTTGTTTCTTTGTTTGTGTCCCCCACTGGACTAAAAGCTCCATGAGGACCCAGGATCTGCACCATCTCATCCTAACCCTGGTACCTAGCACAGTGCTAGTCCTTGAAATATCATTGTTGACTGAGTAAATATATGAAGCAGAAAGAAACTCATCAGAAGTGCTATGACACCATGGCAAGCACCCCAGGCTTCAGTCCAGTGGATTCTGTCTCCAGGTGCAGACCCTGGAACTCTGTTAGTGCCTCTCGCTCATTTGTGAGATCACGTGTCTTTCTGTTGCGGCACTTCTGTCCCTGAAGCTAGAATGTGTGTGTGCTGTCACATGTTGGCTTTGACTCCGCTGTTAGGAGGAAGTTGATAGTACACAGAAACAAAATTTTCAGTGAAACAGGAGATGAAAATGGACCTCAGAGAGAGAGAGATTTAAAGATTGTTCAGGCAAGTGTTGTCTTAGAATTAAATCTCAAGGGAGAAAGACATGTGGGAATCAAAGAATTGAAAGGGAAATATATCAAAGTGAAGAGTGGAAAAAATAAGCCCCAGTGATTGAAGCACATCAAAGAAAAAGACAGTGGAGTGGCCAACTGCAGGGTAGACTTTTGGAGTTTGAGAAGTGAAGCTGGAAATGGTTGGAAAACCCTGGCTGGCGATTATTCAGGACTAAAAGGGTAACAGGGCATTAGTAACCCTGGATTATCTAATAATCTGTGCAGATTTTCAACTAAACTAGGTTCTCCTCATTATTAACAACCACTTGGTTGAAAAATGAAAATGATTCAAGCAAGGGCATTTGAACATCTCTTTGTAAGACTAGATTTGAAACTCAAAAGCATCTTCTTTATCGACTCCTGAAATGCTGACGAACAGTTTTCCTTCTTTCAACTTCATGAGATCAATGTAGAACTGAGGAGGGGTGGTGAGGAAGAGGAAGCCTGGGTTATTCTGATTGAAGAAGTGCTCAGGTTTGTAATTATTTTAAAGTATGAGATAAGGAGACAATAAAAAATGTTTTAAGGGAAAAATGGATGATGACATATAAGGCTGCTTATCTTTGCTCACGTTACAAGGAAGGTTAACATTTTACTGTGTCTCAAGGTCATGGAAATTAGGAAGGAGCACTCTGAGAAATCTCTAAATTATAGATCTTTGAGTTAGCAGGAACCTCGGGATAATTTCAACCAACCCTTCCAGAAAGGAAAAGATGTTATTATCCCCTATTTTAGGGAAGAGACAAGGAAATTAAGTTACCTGCTGAGGTCACATGACTGAGAAATGACTGATGACTAAGGATGCAGAGGGGGCTGGGGTGCTGGGTGGGTTGTGGAAAGGCAGACTGCAGGCTGCTCTTGGGGAGTCTCTCCCCCACACCACCAGCAGCGTGATTCTCCCCCATGTAAGTATGGACCCAGGAGAAGACTTGCTGTATTCAAGTGGGCCTTGGGACGTTGTTTACCGAAATAGTTTCTTTCCTTTCTGAAAGAAGGGAGGAAGGGAGGAAAGAAAATAAGTGGGGTGAGGATGGAGGAATGGAGACAGGGGTGGTGAGGGAGGAAGGAGAAACCTCTACTAAAAGAAAGTGTCCATTGATTCCAGGCCCATGTGGTTGAAGAAGGGGAGAGAAGTTACCTTGACTGGATCTTTCCTATAGTTTGAATTATGGTATCTGATGCCCCACATTTGAACAAATAAAGATAGTAAATGTTGGGTCTTTATTACCAGGTCATGGGTCAGACAGTAAAATTGTACACCTTGAAAATTTTAATATGGACGGTGATGTGCACACGTAGTGAAGGCTAGAGCCTACCTTTGGTCTCAGAAATGGGAGGTGAGGACCAGCTTTCCCATCTTGCATTTGCTGTCTGTACATAGGTACATTATATCATTAACGTTATAGCTTTTTAATCAGGCGAGGGGCCATGAGTACACCTACCCAAAGGGAATCCTGATCTTTCACTTTATGTCATCTTTTTATACAATAGAATTCTCCAGCTGACTTGTTGTATTTGCCATCTTGAATTCTAGAGCTTCCATTCTGCAAAGCTGAAGCTTCTCTGTGATCCACAGGCTCTCCCAAGACTTCTGCAAAACAGTGAAATTCTTAAAAAGGATAGAAACATGACAACAGACTCTCCTTTTCTAAAACAATTCAATTTAATGGTGGATCCCCAAACAATTGATTCCCATTTGTGCTGAGACGACCTTTGATCCCTCTTAGCCTGGCATTTCTAGCCCAGCTCTGTTTCCCAGAGAAAAGAAACATTCCCTTTATTAGTTGTGTGTTGCTTTTGAAGTTACAAAGCTACCCCTGATGAAGAAAAAGAAAACAGACATTTGAAAGACAAATGAAGAGGACAGCATCCTGTGCGTATTAAACCACAGGGGCGAGGAGGATTAATCAGACCCGTGCGTGTTTCCCGTCACTGTCTCTCATGTTTCTAAGGTTCTTCACTTTGACAGGAACTTCTCCATCATGTGGGGTTCAGTCATGTGCAGCGGAGGCACATACCACTCCCTGTGGGTCCTCCAGCTTTCTCTCTTCCTTTGCAACCAAACTAAGAATTGGTCCGGGCTTGGTCTGTATAAAGCGGCTTTCATTTTTAAAATAATATCTATTTAAAACAGATATTTCGAGTCTATTTCTCATGATATCTCTAGCAACCCTTTCTCCCAATTCAGCACCAAGTACCGTTCTGACAGGTAGCATGATGAGATTAAGAAGAGAGGCTGAAGTTAATTGAGGTTAGCAAGAAAAATATTACTGTCAATTTCAGATTTTTCTCCTTTAATTATTTTTAACTCATGAATAATCAATGAAATGAAAAAGAAATGTACATTTAAGAGCATCTTGAAAATCCCCACTTTGGGAAGCATCAGAGGAGAGTTGTCCTTGTGGCACTCGATCGATCATAGGACATCCCACTAGCTTTGGGCAGATGCCATAGCTTTCTGTTGTTGTTGTTTTTTCTCTCTCTTTTTTTTTTTTTTTGGTAAAGATGCTTTTTTTGAAGTGACAAAATGATACACTGGGAAGAGGAAGTTGAGCAGATACAGCCATAAAATTCAATTTGCCTTTTCCAGTGACAACCTGACTGCACAGGAGCATCTGGAGTAAGCATAGCAAACAGCTGTAAAGGCTGAGTGGTGTTGGGTCTATACTGAGAAAGATAAACAGCCAGAAGGTACAGCTCTGCCTCCCTGTGTAAGCTTCAAAATCAGTGGATTTCGTTAAGGCACAATAATGGACCTTCTGGGCTTCCACAGACATGGGAAAGAGGGGGTTTTGTCCACACTGCTCTCCAAGTATCTCAGACTGCCCAAACCATTGAATTACTTTTACTGGAAAAACAAATTTTTTTTTTCTTATTTTGCCCAAAATTCAGCAAAGAAGAATGTCCGTTAAAAAGTCCTTCCACAGCCTGTTTCCCTTGCACTTTCCTCGTGTTCATGCCTCACCCCCTTCCTATCTTGGCATGTGTGATATTTGACTACTCTTCCCTCTATAAAATGAGAGGTAGCATTTTAGTTCCATGTTGAGGCCTGGGGATGGTGGCTGTTGCGTTAAAAACGTGTCTGTGATCCAGACATGAAAGTGGTCGCTCCCTGTGCGTCCCTCTTTGCAGGGTCACTCGCGCATTATCCACCAAACGTTTATGCAGCACGTGTCACCGTTAGCGTGGCAGTTCTGCTGAGAGTTTTCTGCGAGTTGACGATGTAACTGTTTTTAAAAGTAAGATACGTAGGATAGGATGCTTGATCATCTGTGACCCCTAGTTTCCCTTTTATCTCTGCACTGTTCTCCCATTAACAAGGCTGGATGTCTTTTCCTTAAAAAGTTAAATGGGAAACTCATTAATTACGTTTGGTTCAAGGCAGTGGTTAAAGAAGCTCTGAAACTTGAAGCCAAGAAACTGGTGCTGCAAACAATATTTAAAGAGCGTGTGATAAATGTGCACTTTATCTAATTCTAAAATGGAAGGCTAGCCATGGCTTTCTTAAGATTCAGATGGAGAGCTGCTCATCTGACAAGTCATTTTCCTTGAGAGTGCTGCATTTGGAAGCATTCTTTCTAATTTCTATGTGAGAAGACAGACTTGTATCATTAAGACCTGAGCTTCCAGGTATGAGGACCTGAAACATCCATGTATTGAGAGCCATCACTTTGACTAATGGAGGGCCCTGAGCACATATCATTGTAAGCACCTCTTCACAGGGTGTCATTTTTCCAGCTCAGTTGATTTTTGATATCTCACTTTATCAGTCATTGAGGTGGAAATTTCATCACTCTTCTATGCTTTTTGAGTTTTTCTTAGTGTCTGTTTGTAATAGGTTTTATGGGTGATTAGTTATGTGAACTGTGGCATTCTTGGTGATGGGAACCTATCTTAATTTCACTCATGAATCCTGCTTCTCTCATAAACTCTGCCATAAACCATGGGTAGGGTTTGTTTCTCATTTGAACATACCTTGAGGAAATTAGTGTATGTACTTTTCATCATTACATAGTGTGAAAATTAATAGCTGAAGTATTATTGGCACTAATGTTTGAGCACTGGCCTCTGCAATTCTGTGATTTTACACGTCCGTTACTATGCTAGGACACACCGGTGACTAATCAGTCGGTCAGTCTGTGCTCCACCAGGTATTATCAGATGTCAGGGTTTTCCCAAAACCCCACTGAACAATATTATGACATGATAGTAATATTTCTGTTACTTCTGTAGATGAACATCTCTTTCTTAAAAGCTTTCACAGTGAGACGCAAGAATTAGTATTACCCACCGTCTTATTTTTACCTAATGTTGACTGCTATATCTGCCCTAATGATCAACACAGTATCGTGGTTCAGTGCACCGATTTTATGTCACGAAAATCTGAGTTGGAGTCCTAGCTCTGCTACTTAGCAACTGTGTGACCCTGAGTGAGTTACCCAATTTCCCTCAGCCTAGGTTTCCTTATCAGTAAAAGACCGTTTAATCAAAGAATCTACCTCATGTGTACGGTATAGAAACGAAATGAGATAAATAAATGTTAGCTGTGTATGTTAACTTTTTTTAGTCTCTATTTGGCAACTTTTTGGGCATACCAGGGCTGTAGAATCCTCAGATTCACTGTATATCGTCATTTATAATGGTTTGATTTTTTTAGTTTGAGGGTCTTCTCTTTGTTTTAATGTTGCACGATTATAATGCGAATATTCCACACAACCATTATTTTTCGAGATATAAAATTTACCATATTAAGACTCATGAAGACATTTGAATGTTTGGCATGATTTTGTTATAATAGCTTCCTTGCTAGATGATCACGTTCCTATTATTCAAGAGGAAGATTTTAAATAGAGTATGAAGACTCTATAGGGGATAGTGAAAAAATTACGCAAAAGCAAATGAACTAGATCTGGTAGTGGCAAGTGAGAAATGCCCTGAAGACAGTATTATATTATCTTTTCTCTTTTGAGGTAATTTATTTTTCTATTACAACCAGCTTTGTTGTCTCATTTGGGTTTTGGGGTACACCACATTTACGTGAATCAGGAGACTATTGAAGACTTACTAGGTGTGAGACACAAAGGTGGGTAACATCAGAAAGAGTCTTTCGGATGGGGTCATTGTGAATTTTCTTTTTTTTTTTTTATGTTATGCATTGCATAAAGACATTTGCCCTGAGAAAAGGGCGCTACTTTTTTTTTCATTTTTAAAAATGTTTCTATTTTATATAGTTGATTTGCAATCCTTTATTTCAGGTGTATAGCAAAGCAATTCAGTTATATATACATATATATATATACCTATTATTTTTCAGATTATTTTCCTATATCAATTATTACGGAATATTGAGTAGAGTTCCCAATGCTATACAGTAGGTCCTTGTTGATTATTATTATATAAATATTAGTGTGTATTAATCCCAACCTCCTAATTCACCTCCCCCACCTTTCCCCTTTTGTAATCATAAGTTTGTTTTATAAGTCTGTGAATTTGTTTCTGTTTTGTAAATAAGTTCATTTGGATCATACTTTAGATTCCACATATAAGTGATATATATTTGTCTTTGTCTGATTTACTTCACTTAGTATGATAATCTCTGGATCCATCCAAGTTGCTACAAATGGCATTATTTTATTCTTTTTTATGGCCAAGTGATATTCCACTGTATATATGTACCACATCTTCTTTATCCATTTGTCTGCCGATGGACACTTAAGGGTGATATGAATTTTGAAGCTGAGAAGCATGTTCAGTTCTGTTCAGTCGCTCAGTCGTGTCTGACTCTTTGCAACCCCATGAATCACAGCACTCCAGGCCTCCCTGTCCATCACCAATTTCCAGAGTTCACTCAAACTCAGGTCCATTGAGTCGGTGATGCCATCCAGCTATCTTATCCTCTGTTGTCCCCTTTTCCTCCTGCCCCCAATCCCTCCCAGCATCAGAGTCTTTTCCAATGAGTCAACTCTTCGCATGAGGTGGCCAAAGTACTGGAGTTTCAGCTTTAGCATCATTCCTTCCAAGGAACACCCAGGGCTGATCTCCTTCAGAATGGACTGGTTGGATCTCCTTGCAGTTCAAGGGACTCTCAGGAGTCTTCTCCAACACCACAGTTCAAAAGCATCAATTCTTCAGTGCTCAGCTTTCTTTACAGTCCAACTCTCACATCCATACATGACCACTGGAAAAACCATAGCCTTGACTAGACGGACCTTTGTTGGCAAAGTAATGTCTCTGCTTTTGAATATGCTATCTAGGTTGGTCATAACTTTTCTTCCAAGGTGTAAGCGTCTTTTAATTTCATGGCTGCAGTCACCGCATGTAGAATGGTTAAATAGAAAATGAAAGTACAGTTGAATTTCTGTGACAAAAAACCAAAATAGTATTCATTCTGGAGCAAGAATTATATACCTCAAAACTGGTTTGCATGGACACAAACCAGAGAATGTGTTATTGTATAGATCTTTTATCATTCTGCAATTTTAAGCCACTTTCCTTTGACTTATTTGTGTGCTGCCAATAGATAAGAGATATCACCAAATGGAGATCAATTTGTCAAGATTTATTTTTTTTTGGGGGGGGGGGTTGCACCAAGCAGACACAGGTGGACTGGGTCTAACATCTAGAAAGTTGAGCTGCGCTGGTTTGTGCGAATGGCACACCTGACCAGTGCTGTGTATTACTTTTTCAGGCCAGATCCAGAAAGTATTACATTTTTACTGAAGCGTGCAAGCATCCTGCCCTGAAAGTACAGAAGAGGATGTGGTCAGGGCAATAAACAGCTCTATTCCAAAACATTAGCAAAGAATAAGTCCTGAAGGGCCAGGGGGTGAAGAGTGTGATTAACCAGGAATGCTTGATTCCTTAACTGAGACTGTAAGCACTGATTTACTACAGAAATAATTGCATTATGATTGTGGATGATTTTCCAGTGTTGTTTCGCGTCTTTTATTCTTTTCAATAAGCCACCAAAACAGGTAATATTTCAAAGTATGCCATGAATAGTGTTGTGGAGAATTTGCTGAACTAAAAAATTAGGTGTGATCAGACTGGTAAAATGGTTTCAAAACGTGAGCCATCCGTGAGGATGTGGAAGAACATGATTATTCAGAATCTATATTCTGACAGTATTCTGCTTATGGTTATTTTAACCATATTTTAGCCTCTTTTCCTACAATTTCTTAACGAGATAGTTCAGATCTGTGCCCTGGTTGTACTCTTTTGCTTCTGCAGAAGCTGCCCTTTTCTGCCTCTCTGCCTTGGCTTGAGATGGAAGGGTAACTCTCATCAGAGTACTCATTGTCCACAGTGAGTCATGGTGTGTATGGCCTGGTATGAAGCACCCACTGCCAGGCTGATAAGTAGTGTTTAGGTCACAGAGCCTGAAAAGAAAGTGAAGTCACTCAGTTGTGTCCGACTCTTTGCACCCCCAAGGACTGTAGCCTGCCAGGCTTCTTCGTCCATGGGATTCTCCAGGCAAGAATACTGGGGTCAGTTGTCATTTCCTTCTCCAGGGGATCCCCTGACCCAGGGATGAAACCCGGGTCTTGTGCATTGCAGGCAGACTCTACCATTTGAGCTACCAGGGAATCCCTGTCGCAGAGACTATTTCATGCCTTTTGTGGCTGGGCTTCAAAGGAAGTGTTTGTTTTCCAAGATGTTCTACAGTTCAACAATGGTAGCTGGGAAGATATTCTTATAACATTGTGATTCACTCTCCACGTTCTGCAGATCCAGCTGAAATGGCTATTATCCAGCCATCTGGGAGATCTAACACAAAGCCAGTGACAACCTTGGGCATATCTGTTGCCCTCTTGGTGACAGGTTCTGCGTTGTCTTGCTCAGAAACCTCCTGAGAAGGGGGTGGGTGGGGGTGGTGGGACAGGGGTGGGGTAGGAGCCTGTGTCAGACTCAGGCTAGTCAGGCAGTGGAGAATCTGGTCCACCTTCTTATTTTCAGCCCCAGGAAGTTATATAGACTGGTACTTCATGTCCCAGGAAGAAAAAACAGGATCCTCTGGTCCACTCCCTTGTATGACAGTAAGCCATACTTACATCTAAGATACATTTTGTCTTTGGGGGGTTTCTCTGGTGGCTCAGATGGTAAAGTGAAAGTGAAAGTCGCTCAGTAGTCTCTGACTCTTTGCGACCCCATGGACTATACAGTTCATAGAATTCCCAGGCCGGAATAGTGGAGTGGGTAACCATTCCCTTCTCCAGGGGATCTTCCCAAACCAGGAATCAAACCCAGGTCTCCTGCATTGCAAGCAGGAGAGCCACCAGGGAAGCCCAAGAATATTGGAGAGGGCAGCCTAT
The DNA here is from genome assembly GCF_055505025.1 of Bos grunniens. Classification (NCBI taxonomy): domain Eukaryota; kingdom Metazoa; phylum Chordata; class Mammalia; order Artiodactyla; family Bovidae; genus Bos; species Bos grunniens. The sequence goes on from NC_141191.1 coordinate 14,997,244, forward strand.
CCCTTCTCCAGCAGATCTTCCCGACCCAGGAATCAAACCAGGGTCTTCTGCATTGCAGGCAGATTCTTTACCGACTATTCGATCTTTGGGTTGGGAAGACCCCCTGGAGACGGGAATGGCAACCCACTTCAGTATTCTTGCCTAGGAATTCCCATGGACAGAGGAGCCTGGCACACTGTAGTCCATAGGGTTACAAAAGAGTCAGACACACTGAGCGACTAACCTTATCACTTTCACTTTGTCTTTTTAATGGCTCATACTTAAGTTACCAGGTTTTCACAGCCAACTTAACTATCAGAGCATATATGAAAACGTTTATAAACTGTAAAACATTTTCTAAGCATCCTAGCATCTCAAATTGATCTTCTATATATTTACCACCTGAATCGTTCTTGGATTGAGTTATCTGGATGCATTTCTTATGTATTATTTTCAAAATTTTAATGGGAAATTAAATTCTAATAATTTGGGCATCTTCTGTGTATTTCTATTTGTTATTATTGGGCCAATATTCTGATACTCATGGTTTTCTGGACCCCATCTGAGTCAGGTCCTTTGTACCTGAGGCCTTTTGCCACTAACGTAGCAGTAAATTGCCTCAATTATGTAGTTCTTCATCTGCCTCGGGTTTCATGGTTTTTGAGTTGTATATACTGGAGAGGTTCTGTAGATAAAGTATGAGAGGAAAAAAGCATTATGTACATTAGTTGAAATTGGCATCATGTTGCCAAACTGTAATAAGCCTTAGGGGAGCTCAGTGTTGAAACTACTCAATTGAATGCTGCAATTTCCCATAACAATTTAAAAGGCCTGCAGGCACGCTAGAGTCCTAGCTGGATCTTTCAGTTAACACTCTGTAACATGACCCCAAAGTCTCATTTACATCACAGCAATTAAAATATATTCCACATTACATGTTTACTACCATAGACTGTAGAGGCAATCCAAAATGCGGCTATTTGCCAAAAATAATCACGGAAATCTTTCTGTTCCTGATTTCTTCTCTTCAAAGCGGTCTCACCATTTCATATGCTCAGAGGGGAATGGCAGTTGTGAAGCGAGAAAAGGTTGAGGGTGGGGGTAAATGCAAATCTAGACTAATAATAACTAGTAGTCATTACTGCTTGGTCACTCGCATGAAGTCAGGTTAGTAGTCTAGGTAACAGGTGTCCATTATGGAAAATAATTATTGTTAGCAGTGCTAATTGGCCCCCCTATTGAGAGTTAGAAGCAGAAGGATCAGAAATTAAATGAGTGTTGAAATAATCCACTTTCTGGTTGTGGAAATGCTGCCCCTGCAGTAGGACAGAAACACCAAGGCCCAGGTAGGAAGGTGATGGACCAGTAGACTCACCTTGGGAAGGTGTTTCCTCAAAAGAGAGTCCTTTCCTTCATTCTCCATGTAGATTAATTTTAAACTCCTCCTGGCATATAGATTAGAACTATAACTATTAACTGATATCTTAACTCTTTTGTAATGAGATGAATAGCAAGCTCAATAATTTTAAAGCAAAGAAAGCATTAGTAGTCAAAATTAGATCATATTTTCTCAACAGTGACTATCACGTTTTAGTCATGCCTTTCTTTCAAGAAGCACAGAGCAAATGGACTTACTCCAAATTATTGTGGCGGCTTAATATTTATTGAGTAGCCACAATTTGCTGGCTTCCCCTGAAAGTGTGGTTTTTTTTGCAATTGTCTGGAATACATCATCAAGGTAGGAAGCACAGTGGCAGAAGTCCAGCTTCTCTGCTTGGCAGGCAGTCAACGGGAAACCAGGGAAACAGAATTTCTCATCCCTGTGCCTGCTGGAGCACTTTCGCTCGCACTGCCCTTTCGTGGTTGGGAAGAGAGTTGAAAGACTCCTGTTCAGCAGATATCTGAGAAAGCAACAATCTCATCTGCTTCATAGATGCGTTTTCATCCTGTGCCTTGACTCATAGTAACAGCAAAATAGAAAAACATTTTTTTGATTGGACTGCTTATACCAGGGTCTTTGTGCCAATTATTGAAAGGGGCCCTCCTGAAGCAGACAAAGCTCCATCACTGGATGGCAACCCCTTCTTTGCCCCTCAGCAGGTGCCCCTGACAAGGTCAGCTTGGATCAGGCCGTATGTCCCCAACTCATACCATTTTTTACAAACATTATAAATTATGTATGTATTTGTCTTTATGATAGAAAACATTCAGGAAATCTAGAAGGGTTGACTAATTGGATATACTTTTCCTATTTTTGCTTGACGATTTGGCTGTGTTTATACAAAGTCATAATATTTGAGTCTGTTATACATATGTACTTTAAGGTGTATGATTAAACTTGAGATATCAAAACAGTGTATTCCTATATGAGCCTCGACCGAGGCAAGCGTCTTTATGTGTCCTGATACAGCTGGATGAAAATTTACTTAAAAACAAACAATAAATACCAGAGAAGAGAAAGAGTAGAGAGAACTGAATCCTCCTGATGAAGTTGACAATTTACTTGCCAGTCTGGTGATAAAGATGTTGGTCCTTTTCCCCACACTCACGGAGACTGAGTCCACAGCCAAAGGGTTGGATGTAGTCCATAAGAGAGTTTCCATAGTTCTTTAGGACTGAACCAAAGGCACTTTGAAGCCCTAAAGCAGCTCTGGAATGGCTCTGTCTCCTGAGCTTCACCGCTTCAAGGAGAAGCGCCGTTTGGGAATCTCTCTGTCCACGGCTCTGCAGGAAGACACGAGTTGAACAAGACCCTCACCTCCAGCACGGAACCAGCATTTCCTGCGCTCCGGGGGTCTGTAAAGAAGGTGCCATTTGGGTGGTTTGGTACTTTTCAGACTGAAATGAAAACTATCTGGTGGGCAGGAGACAGAGGATATGTTTATTATAGTAATTTTGCCTGTGGGTTAGAGAGGCATGAAAAACTGCAGTTATCTTTATTCTCCACGTTCTTGTGGGTAGTTATCAGGTCTCCACCTAGTTGTTACTAAAATAAAACCTCACATAGTCCTTTCAATCTAGAGACTCTTAATCAGTTTCATTGCTTCTCCTCAAAGTTTTTTCCTGTTGTTTGCTGACTTCGCTTTTTCTACCAAGACATACATATTTGGATATCATTAGAGATGAAATCATTTTGAAATTATCAGTGTGGGGACTATTTGTTTCTTTTATTGATAACATAGTATTTCTGAATAAGCTTGTAAAAATTCAAACCCCAAATCCCATTCAAACATTTTAGCAAAATGTTTCACTACAGATGTAGAATCTCTGACTCTCAACCTTGTAGAACTGAGTTTTTAGACATTTTTCTCCATCCCAGCTTCCTCAGATAAGTCCAATGATACTGGATGTTATTTTTGGATACTGAACAATGTTTTTGAATTTAATTATAGTAACTGGTCCTTATCAAGTCAACATTAGGTTATATGCCAATCACTGGGCAAAAATGCTGTTAAAACTGTATCTCATCTAATCAGCATAATATCTCTATAAGATATCTCTATATCTCTATAAGAAAGATATTGTTGGAAGCATTTTAGAAAATGAAAAGTAGGAAACCAAATCTCAGGGAGTTTAAATAACTTGTCCCAGGTCATAAGCCACATAAATTGTAAATAGCAGAGCTGGGCTTTTGGCATCATCTGTCTGATCAAAACCTGATTTTCCACCCCAGTTGTATTAGTTTAGGTTTTGGTTTTTTTTTAACTTGAAAAATTCGAGTGAGAACTTGTCAGTTCTCTTTCTGAGGTCTCTTTTCTTCTATTTAGACTCCAGTGGCAGGCAGGCCTTCTTCACGTAGTGGTGAAAATGTAAACCAGATTTAGGTCTTCATCTTCTCAGATTAGCAACTCTACATTGGCTGGTTTTGAGTATGCACATTCCCAGTAGCTTTGTCACATATCCTGGAGCTGATCTTATTGGTCAGAGTTAGATCACATGTCCATTCCTGAACCAATCACTGAGATTCTGTGCAGGCAATTCCTTGACCCTAGGATGAGGGTCTGTTCTACATGAACCGCCTGTTCAAGGGGTAGAGGAGCATTTATTAAGGGAAATACGGGGCATACAAAAAAAAAAAATCTCCTGTGACCACATGGGGCTTCCCAGGTGGCACTGGTGGTAAATAACCTGCCTGCCAAAGCAGGAGACAGAAGACATGCGGGTTTGATCCCTGGGTCGGGAAGATTCCCTAGATGAGGGCACAGCTACCCTCGCTAGTATTCTTGCCTGGAGAATCCCATGGACAGAGGAGCATGGCGAGTTACGGTCTATCCATAGGGTTGCAAAGAGTCGGACACAATCGAAGCGACTTAGCAGCAGCAGCAGCAGCACGACCGCAATGGCTGTGATGTATGAAAGACTTTCTCTTCTAGTAACTAAACCACATGGGAGGGGAGACAAAGAAAGGGAATTATGACTGGGTTCTCCTCTGAAACATGTAATATCAGAATGTGGTATCGTTTCTTTCTTCCTAAATTGTCTTTTCCTCAAAGAAGAAGCTTGGAAATACTCCCAAAATATTTGGCCTTTTTAACTGGGTCTTGAATTTTCCACCTTTCTTACTCCCCAGGTGAATTTTACCTGGCTCTTCCTTTTGCATCCCTAGTACCATGATCTCTGCAAATTTAATTTTTGTGGTATTTTCAATGTGACAACCTTCATTTGCTGGAGCCATTGATGTCCTGGCGCAGTTTATCAAACTCTTTGCTGCTACTCCTCCCTCTCCACCCCTCCCTGCTTAAAAAAAAAAAAATTTGCTTGAGGGGCTTCCTGGCTGTCCAGTGATGAAGACTCTGCTTCCAGTGCAGGGTATATGGGTTTGATCCCTTATGGGGAAACTAATATTCTACATGCTGAGTGGGGCAGCGATAAAAAAAAAAAAAAAAAGGCTTGACTTTGTTTTTTTGTTTATGGCTTAAATCCCCTCTTGTTCTAAGGTTGGAAAGGAGAGCTAATGTTACAAGGACAGATTTGGAATTAACTGAGATGTGTTCAAATTCCACTCAGCTACTTCCTGACTCTGTGTCCTTGGATGAATCCATTCATCTTTCCGGGTCTTCGTTCTCTCCCATGAAAATGGAATTCATAATTCTTACCTTGCAAGCTTGCTGTGAGGATTAAGTGAGGTCATATATGTAAAGCACCTGGCGTATTTTAAGCACTCAATAAATAATCAAGATTGAAATTAATAATTCATCAAGGAGCTTTTATGTCCACTCTTCAAGAGACGAATATGCCCAGCACTTAGGGAAATAGTCCAAGCTCTTCATTTAAGAAGCTCCTCCAGTGGCATGCGGGTCCCCAACTGTCACCAGGTCAGTAATACCCACAGGTCACTTTTCTGATACAGAAGCTGTAGGTGTTTTTCAGCCATGCAAAAGGCTTGCTTCTTTTCTCACATTATGGCTAGAGGTTTGAATTTTGAGTCGATGCCCCACAGGCCTTATAGCTTGGCAACTGTTTAGAGACTTAAATGAGAGAATACTGTGTGGCCATGTGATTCCCAGCCTGGCCACTCCCTGTGTGTCTGACTTGAAATTTTTGTATCAATTCCTCATATTTCCTTACCTGTAAAACTGGAAAATATCCAAAACTTGATGAGCTCTTGTTAGAAATTATAATGCAATGTGCAACCTAGCATGAAAAAGTGTTTAAAGAGTGGAGGTTATTGTTGTGGTTATGTATTTGACTGTGGGTGGCTGGCATGTCCACCGGGGTAGACACGTATGTTTGAAGGACAGCCGATGACCCAGTTCAATCAGAACAATACATGGAGCGATTTGGCAAAACCAATACAATATTGTAAAGTTTAAAAATAAAATAAAATTTAAAAAATAATAAAAAAAAAATAAAATGAGAAGAAGCCAAGGACTAAAAAAAAAAAAAAGTTGTCGATTTGGTTGATGTATATCTAGTGTGGGCTTCCCTAGTAGCTCAGCTGGTAAAGGATCCACCTGCAATGCAGGTGACCTGGGTTCAATCCCTGGGTTGGGAAGATCCCCTGGAGAAGGGAACGGCTACCCATTCCAGTATTCTGGCCTGGAGAATTCCAGGGACCATATAGTCCATGGGGTCACAAAGAGTCAGACACGACTGAGCAACTTAAGAAAAACCAAACTAGTGTATATTAGAGGCTATTTGGATAACACAGTCTGATGACAGTCTCATAACAGTTTAATTTTTCCTCTGACTCTGATAGCATTACTATCAATGTTTTCAAAGGCATTGCATTTTGAAACATGGGTGAATAAAGTGGTGGCCCCTAGATTCAGGGTTCTGGCTTAAACCATCATAAAAATGTTTAAATATATATGATAGATATTGGTTGATCCAGGAAGGCAGGCAAATTGAGAGAGATGATTTACACTTCGCCCTAAAGGTCTGGGAGATAGGAAAACTGCATTTGGCTTAGCCATGTTGGATTCTAGAGGGCCTTTTCCCAAATTATTCCAAGTGTGGAGATTATGACATTTTCTTGCAGTTTTCAAGCCTTTGCAGCCGTAGCCCACATAACTGTATTAACAGATTTTACTATTATATTACTATTGTTACTATTTTTATTAGGAAAGATAGAATCACTTTTAATTTCAAGTTGTGCAAGTGAATTGCTCTGTTTTTAAATCACAGGTACTATATCCCTATTTTACATTACTGGGTAAATTAGCCTCATTATCTGAATTTTCTTCTTTTTTGATAATTTCCAAGTTTCTGTTTCTTTCTACATATAAAAAATTTTGAAAGAATTTTTAATGATTTGATCAGACTCAAGCCACTTTTCTTATAGCCCCAGGCACTGTTCTATATATTTTCCAATTAAAAATTTTCCAGTATTCACACTTATTCAGTAGCTATTTTAGTATATTGCTCCTATTTGTTTCATTTTCTAAGTTTGTGTATTTGCTATCTATGCCTTAAGAATAATTTTCAATTTTAAATGAACAAGCTTCCAATTTATCATTTTTAAAATAACAACATAAATATATCTACTTCAATGAAGCTGTTCATAAAATGTCAAGTAGAAATTTGTTGCAAGATCATTTATATTAAATTATAAATTATATTTTACACATATATTCATAAACACACATGCATATAAAAATCTGAAAAGGTGCAATTAAAATATTAAGTGAGCAATAATTATTATTTTTTTTTGCTCTTTTCTGTATTTTCTAGTTTCTACAAGGAATAAAGATTACTGCCTAATGGTGTCTGTTTTAAATGAAAGAAAAGAACTGGGAGTGTGCACTAAATGGTTTTGTGGGGTTTCCCCCTGCCCGCTCTGTCCTGATAGATGTCCCTCCTCCCCAGTCTGCTCCAGCCAGCAGCCTAGGGGTCATCCCCAATGCTTTCCTTGTCCTCACCCTCGTTTCAGCCCATCACGGTCTTCTGGTGCTCTCTTTCTCTCTCCCATCCATCCACCTCTCTAAACGCCCGCTACCGTCAAAAGGCCCATCGTCTAAGCACTTGACGTCTTGCCTGGATTTCTGCAAAATTCTACCAGCAAGTCTTCCCGTCTCTGCTCCAGACCTCCGTTTTCCCTGTGCTCCATGCTTTGGCCCGAGGGATCTTTCCATACTGTCAGTCTGATGGATCATGTCAAACGCACTGTGTATGGCTCTCCAGTGGTCACCCATTATTGGTGATATGGGGGTGAAAGCACAGAGTCAGTCCTGCGAAGCTCTGCCTCTGGGCCCCGATGCCCTCTGGACTCATCTCAAGCCTCTCCTCTCTCTCTGCCCCAGTCCTGCTGGTGTTTGTCCACCAGCCCCTCCCCCCATGTGTTGTTGGAATACATTCTCTCCGCCTGGTCTGTTCCACCTCTTTTCTGAGTCACATACTTGTGATCAGGCTAAACCCTTTCTGCAATGGTTCTTAGCCTAAATGTCACATAAGATCTCTCCTTCTCTTGTCTCTCAGTCTCCATCCAATCCTACCTTCTATTCTGTCTCTTAGCAACTTGCAATTTTTTGCAGCATTTGCTACATTTTCAGTTGTAGATTTACTTGTGTGGCATCATTTAAATTCCATCCCCTCCTTCAGAACAAAAGAGAGTAGAGACTAGGCTTTGTTTATCTCTCCATTCCCAGAACCTATTGTCATGCCTGACATGCTCGGTGAATGAATAAAAAAAAAAATAATGAATACTCTGCTTCCCTGGTGGCTCAGCGGTAAAGAATCTACCTGCAATGCAGGAGACATAGGTTCGATCCCTGGGTCAGGAAGATCCCTCAGAGAAGGAAATGGCAACCTACTCCAGTATTCTTGCCTGGAGAATTTCATGGACAGAGAAGCCTGTGGGCTACAGTCCATGGGGTTGCAAAGAGTTGGACAGGACTCAGCAACTAACACCTATACTTGCCATACTGCCTTGGGCATAGTTCCACGTCAATGCATGTAAATAGATCCATTGCCTTCTTTTCAATTGCTGCTGAGTGTTTCTCCAGCTGGTCTTGTCTTGCTCTTTCATCCAATCTGACTGTCTCTGCCTTTTTGTAATTCCATGAATGGAGGAGCCTGGTAGGCTGCAGTCCATGGGGTCGCTAAGAGTCAGACGCTATTGAGCGACTTCACTTTCATTTTCACTTTCATGCATTGGAGAAGGAAATGGCAAGCCACTCCAGTGTTCTTGCCTGGAGATTCCCAGGGGTGGCAGAGCCTGGTGGGCTGCCGTCTATGGGGTCACACAGAGTTGGACGTAACTGAAGCAACTTAGCAGCAGCAGCAGCCTTTTAATTGTTTTGATCATTTATATTTGTGTTTAATGCAATTATTGATATGGTTAGTTTTCTCTTTTCCTTCCATTTACTCTTAACCTATTTGTATTTTTATATTTAAGTATATTTCTTGGAAGCACCATGTAATTGGGTCTTATTTCTTAATTTTTAAAAGAAAAGTACAACAGCTTTATTGAGGTGTGATGCACATACCATACAACTCGCCCATTTAAAGTACAAAATTCAACAGTTTTTAGTATATCTGCCGAGTTGTGCAACCATCACCACAGTTTGAGAATATTTCCATCATCCCCAAAAGAAACCCTTAACCCGTTAGCATTCACTTCCCATTTCTCCTCAAGCCCCAGCCTTAAGCAATCACTCGTCTGCTTTCTTTTGGACTCTATAGATTTGCTTAATCTGGATATTTCACTTTAATGAACTGATACAATCTATGGTTTCTTTCTCAAAGTGGAGTGTTTCCCTGGCTGAGATCCCACCTGATTTGTGGTCTGCTCTTTGTTTACCTTTTTTATACTATTCCAATCTGAAAATCTCTGCTTTGTGTGGAGTGTTTAGATCACTGACATCTAATGTGATTATTGGCTTAGTTAGGTTTACGTCTATCATCTTGCTACTTGTATTCCATTTGCCCCAAGTGTTCCCTGTTCCTCTTCTTTCTTTGTAAAGAATGCTTCCCTTTCTTACGATTCCATTATTTCTTTTGTTAACTTACTGGCTATGGTTCTCAGTTTTGTTTAGTGGTTACATTGGGGTTTAAAGAATACATCTTGAGTATAACAGCCTACCTTGAGGTTGGATTATGTTGCTTCATGTATAGTATAAAAAACTTGCAATATTATACTCCTGTTTATTCACTCCTTCCTCTGTGCTACTATTGCAATAAATTTGACTTACACATGTTATAAAATCCATAATACTTTATGATTTTTGTTTAGTCATCTATTTTTTTAAAGAGATTTAATAAGAAAATATCTTATGTATTTAACCATATAACTACCTTTCCAAGGGCTATTTATTCCTTTTGTAAATCTATATTTCTGTCTGATGTCACTTTCTGCCTGGAGGATTTCCATTATATTTCTTGTAATGAGAGTCTTACTAGTGATTAACTTTAATATGCCTGAAAAAGTAGTTATTCTGCCTTCATTTTTAAGAGATATTTTCATGGCTTATAGGATTCTACAATGACAGGTTTTTTGTTTTTTGTTTTTTCCTTTTCAGTACTTTAAAATATTTCTCTAATGTCTTCTTGCTTACATTATTTCCAGTGGGAAACTCTGCATTGAATGTGCCTTTTTCCTGTGTCTGCTTTCAGACTTATTTCTTATTATTGAGTTTTAAAAATTTTAATCAAATGTGTTGGCATATGTTTTTTTTCTTGTGCTTGGGCTTCATTGAGTTTCTGGGATCTGTGGGTTTTTATAGCATTTGCCAAGTTTGGGAATTGTTGGATTGCTATTTCTTCAGGATTTTTTCTGTTTTTTCCTCTCCCCTCCTTCATGGATTCCAATTACATCTACTGATACATTGGCCTTTTGAAGTAGTCTCCCATCTTACTGAGGATTACTTATTTTTTTTACTCTTTCTCAGTGCTTCGTTTCATATAGTTTCTATTACTATAACTTTAGTTCATTAATCTTTTCTTCCACAATATCTAATCTGCTATCCATCTTATCCAGTGTATGTTGCACCTCAGACATGGTAGCTCCACCTCTAGAGGTTTGATTTGGTTTTTTTTTTTTTTTTTATCTTTGTGTCTCCATATAATTTTTTGAACATATGGAATACAGTTCTAATAACTGTTTTCATGTCCTTGTCTTTTCATTCTAACACCTATGTCATTTCTGGGTCGGTTTCAATTGCTTGATTTTTCTCCTCATTATTTTCCCTTTCCTTTGCATGCCAGGTACTCTTTGATCGAATGACAGACGTTGTGAATTTTTACTTTGTTGAGTGTGGGTTATTTTTCTATTCCTTTAATATTCTTAAGCTTTGTTATGGGACAGTTAAGCTGCTTGGAAACACTTTGATCCTTTCTGGTCTTGCTTTTAAGAATTTTTTTTACTGAGACCAGAACTATGTTTAGTCTAGTGCTAATTATTCCCCACAACTGAGCAAGACTTTTTTGTGAGTACATTGCCTAATAAATTATGAGCTTTTTCTAGTCTGGCAAAACTATACAGTATTCTTGGCCCTGTTGGAGCTCTGAGTACTGTTCCCTATAATTCAGTGGTCCTTTAGAGGAGCAGTTTGCCCCAGGGAGACATTTGGTAATGTCTGAGGACTTTTTTTATTGTCATAGCTAGGGTTGCTACTGATATTTAGTGGACAGAGGCTAGGAATGCTGCTAAACAACCTAGGATAGCCCCCAACAAAAAAGAATTTTTCCATCTAAAATGTCAGTAATGCCAAGGTTGAGCAACTCTGCTACAGCCCTTCCAAATCATTCCTTCCCTGGCCTCCAGTGGTCCCCTCACATGCGTGTGCTGGTCAGTACTCTGCTCAATTCTCAAGAAGGACCCTCTACAGACTTTTTTTCCCATGCAATTCCTTTTCTTCAATACTTTGTCCTGCAAATTCTTACCATCTGTTCTACCAAATTTCAGCTCTCGCTTTCTGTCTCACTCTCGTTTTGGCCACACCTTGCTGCATATGGGATCTCAGTTTCCCACCTGGGAGTGAAACTGGGCCCCTGCACTGGAAGCACAGAGTCTTAACTGCTGCACCACTACAGAAGTGCCTCAGCACTGTCTCTGTAGCTTAGGAAGTCAGCTAAGCTCTTCCTGGGCACCTCCTTCCTGTGCTACAGCCTAGAAACTCTTTCAAGGCAGTGAGCAAGGGTAATCAAGGGCTCACCTATTTGTCTCCCTTTCTCAAAATTCACCATCCTTCACTTCTTCATGTCCGTATTTTGAAAGCTTTGTTTCATGTATTTTGTCTACTTTATTGTTGTTGCTATTTTATGTTTAGGCCATGCTATTTTATGTTGTGGCATGTAGGATCTTAGTTCTCCCATCAGGGGATGAACCTAGGCCCCTTGCTTTGGGAGCATGGAGTCTTAACCACTAGACTGCAAGAGTAGCCCCTGTTGCTGTTTTAGACAGGAGGGTAGATCTAGTTCTAGTTACTCCATGTTGGCTCGAAGCAGAAGTTGACTTCTTATTTATTATCACTATCAAATATTCTCTTTCTCTCCTGTCTTGTGTCAAGAAAGCGACTTTTCTTGTTTCTAATCTTGTCAACCACTAATTATGCTCTATATTTATTTCTGTATCTTCTCAGTAAGCACCACTTTTGTTACTCACGATACACTCTCCATTCCCTATATTTTTCAGTTTGGTTTCTGTTTTAATTTTGTGTCTCAAACATGAGATTCACTTGTGTTCTTCTGTTTGAAACTGTAAGCTCACATTTTAGTTGTACTTGAATCTAGCATTATTTTAAAAATCACCGTAGCATGATTTTATTTTTGTACTTAATTATTCCAATTCTTTGATTTATAAATTTGTCTCAGGAAGCAAAATTTCCTCTGAATTGAACAATATCCATTGATTTCATCTTGTGTTCAATTAACAGTAATCTAGTTATTCAGTAAAGGAAATATTTTGAAGTTCTTGTGGTGTGCAAAGTTGTATTTACTGTTGGATTAAGATAACTGGTAATAAATCATAAATACTAGCTTATTAGGGGAAATATGAGTCATGAATAATAAAAGGCAAAATCTTCTTGGTATTGTGTACAAATAATTTAATTTGTATCATTAACCTCAAATGTGCTGGAGTAAATGAGCATTTCTCTAAAATCTGCTCATCCCTTTGGGGGAGCTTCTCCAAACTATTATTAAGTGAGGAGGCAGTCTATGCAGAAGATATTCAGGGAAATATTCAGGAATTTGTAATCCTTACAGATAATAAATAACAATGGGAGCAAGAGTGAGTTTGACCAAAAGGTTGCTTAATCCTTTGGGTTTGGACATTTGTTTCTATTTCAGTTGCTGTATCAACATATAAGCTTACAGAATTTTAGACGCACAGATGATTTTGTCAGCAGCCTGAGAGATTCTAATCATTGGCAGCAAGGGTTTCAAAAATATAGGAAGTCCAGTTACAATCAGATTACTTCCTAAAGATACAATTTTACAATATTTCTTTGGAGTTAGGAACACATAATGATACAATGTGATAATGTCCTGAGTTCTGTGGCCAAGTTTCAAATAATGTTGAAATAATGTATCTAAAATGGAAGATTTGATACCTAGAGTCCCTAAATCAGGACTACCTGCCCATTGATTGAATCGTTCCAATACTTTGCAAGATACTGAGGAAAAACAAATAGCCAAGTAATGATATTTGCTTAAGGCCAGCTGTGTTTTTCCGAGCAGTGCTATGTGTAGTAACTGAGTGGTTTTTCAAGGCACTCATGAAAATTAACCAGATCAGTTTGATATTGTCATATACTTGCCAGTATATAGCCAGTTCAACCAAAAAATTTTGGTCCCCTTTCTCTCTAATAGTTTTCCTACCTTTTCAAAGCTCCCACCCACTGATGAAGCAAAGGTCCTGTTCATTAACCTCTTTATGCTGACTATGCGCACAGCGACCCTCTTCCTTGGGTAGGACTGTGCAGTTGCCATCAAAGTGCTTTAACAATTTAGCGCCACTTAAGCAGCGGCATTTTTTTAACCTTCTCATCTTCAGCTTTGAGTGCTGGAGATAATGCAGAAAACTGCCTTTTGAAGTTATATTGAACTCACTGACTTCCATCAGAAGCCTATCAGTAGTTGCAAACGTTACAGTGTAAATTAAATCCTTGAAGAGTCTGAGCCATTTGCAACACTGGAAAGCGAGATGCTAAGGATTTTTTATTGCTTGGAATCCCTAAGCTCAAAATGTCTTTGTCTTTGATGTGTATTTGAATACTCTATCTTGATTTTCCATGGCACTCTAAAATTGCTTCACAAATAGAGAAAAGTCAGATATTTAATGCTAGAGATATTCTATAGAACTCAAGAATACCTAAAATTATCTAGTACTAATTTATTAATGTTTAATTAGAATTGATTTATAACACGGGTAGCATCGCTACAAGGATGCATCTTTGCCACTGTTGATAAATGTTCAAATTACTACTTTGAAGAACTTACCAATTTTTGATTTATCTGATTTGGGAGACTGAAAAAAAAAATTGTATCATGAACTATATAGTAAAGAAAATACTTTTACATTCAAAGATCCAAAGGGACAAAGAAAAAGATAGAATGGAAACATGTATGGTCTAACTTAAACATTGGCAATTTTTCTCTAAAAGGGCCAGACAGCAAATACTTTAGACTTTATGGGGTCATCAGATCTCTGTGTTAGTTTCCTAGGGTTCCAGTAACAAAATATCGCAAATTTGGTGTCTTAAACCAACAGAAATCCATTCTTTTGATTCTAGAGGCAAGAAGTATGGAATTGAGGTGTTAGAAGAGCCATGCTCCCTCTGAGATTCTAGGGAGAATCTGTTCCATGCATCTGTCTGGCTTCTGCTGGTTGCTGGCAGCCCTTGGCATCACTAGGCTTATTTCAATCTCTGCCTCCATCCTCACCTGGCCTCCTTTCTCGTTTGTTTGTAATTCTTTGTATCCAAACGCCCCTCTTCTCTCTGTATAAAGAAACCAGTCATTGAAGTTGGAGCCCATGCGAATTTAGCATGATCTCATTCTAACTCTATTATAACTATTAATACAAAGACTATATTTCTAGATAAGGTCACATTCACAGGTACCAGGGGCTAGGACTTGAGCATATATTTTGGGGGAAGTGCAATTTAATTCACTACAGTCTCTGTTGCAATCACTCAATTATGTCTTTTCAGCAGGAACACAGTCCAGGAGAATACATAAACAGACATATGTGCTGCGTTCTAGTAAAACTTTATTTACAAAAACAGGTCATGGGTCAGATTTGGTCAAGGGACTAGTTTTCCAATGCCTCGTCTAACTAATTGAAACAAAACGGCAGCAGAGAAAGAAACTAGTTTTCCCTGGCATTAGTCAGTTTATTTTTAAAGTATAAAAATGCATATATATTTGTATAAATAGCAGTGTGTATACATGCTCAGTCACTCAGTTGTGCTTACCTTTTGTGACCCCATGGACTGTAGCCCACCAGATTTCCTCTGTTCATGGAATTCTCCAGCAAGAATATTGGAGTGGGTTGTCATTTCCTACTCCAGGAGATCTTCCTAACCCCAGGATCAAACCTGCATCTCCTGCATTGGCAGGCAGATTCTTTAGCACTGCACCATGCGGGAAGTCCTATATATGGCGATACTTATTTTTAAAAAGCTGTCAATTTACGGTGACAGATGGTACCTTTATGATGACCTCAAATCCCCAAATTCTATTACCAAAGATGCTTAAATTACAATATTTTTGGTCAGTGAAATGCTTTTTGATGATCGTACAATTATAAGAGTCTACATAAACCTTTCCTCCAAAGAGAGCAAGACTGTTTTGGAAACAAGATTTTCCTTTAACTCAGGGATATTTATTCACTGCATTACAAAAAAAATGTATTTGTTTCCCTCACTATACATGTGTTCCCTGAGGGCAGGGATGTTGTTTGATTCAGTGGTATGTTCTCAGCATATTAGTCATTCAATAAATATTTATCTAAAGTAACTGTTGTTTGTTGGAATAACAAGAGTGAGTTGGTGGGTTCCTGTTTTATTCCTATTGTATAAAAATACTCCTGTCACCATACCTTGAAATTATTTATTGTCTTAAATAGAAAGGAAAGCTACATTAAGGGAAATCCAATTTCTATTAAAAGCTATTGGAAGGATTGGTAAAGAGAAAAATGGAGTAATGAATCAGCAGGGGTCAGTGAAAAACATTCATCTTTTTAAATCAGAAGGGGTCAGTGAAAAAATTCATCTTTTTAAAATAGGATTCATCAAAAAGAAGACAAAGGTAGGGATTTCAAGATACATTTCAACAACTAAGCTAAAATATTAGCAACTCCTTTTAAGTGCCCAGCTCAAATCATAGCAGAGACATATGAAACTCCATGTGGAGTAGCTGTCAGTATGGGAGGGTGGGATTTTGTTCAGTTGGAGAGATGGCAGGAGGAATATCTAAATTTTTCACACAGAGGCTCTGGAACTCTGGGGTCATTCCAGCTTAGAGTTTTCCCCATCTCCTCATCACTGGATAGAAGGCAGAAGTGAGAAAGTGAAAAGTATTAGGAGCTGTAATTTTGCTCAGAAAGAATTGAGACTTGTTGACAGTCGGCACAGATGTCAGCTGAGCCACTGTCAGTGAATCAGAGTTAGCTATGAGACTCCATGTTGGAAGCACAAGAAAGAGCAGGGTAATGTACATCCTGGCGGCTGAGGTTGAAGAGACAGGGAGAGACTGCTTGGGAGAAGGGCTTTATAAGTGGAAGAAAGTAGCTATATATGAGTCCCAGCACTAAGGACGTGGAACCCCAGAGAAAGACCAGGGGCCACTGGGACTCAACTGTTTCAAGTTGATTATGGAATTAGTCAAGTAAAAAGTGAGTTTAGGAAAGGAGTGGGGGTAGGGAAAGGCCTGAGAGCTGAAGACAAGGCCTTTGGGGACCTTCAGATTAAAAGGAGAGACAAAATGAGAAAGAATAAAGACAAAGGAGGACCAATTAAAATGTGGATCAGCCCTGGGCCACTCTCCCTTTCCTGGGCTCGCATCTTCAGGGACAGAGGCTTTTCTGCCCACCTTAACGCCTGTCAGGAAATTCAAGAAAAAGAGTAGGTAGGCAAAGAAACACTATTCATTCACCTTGCTTCTTCTGACTCATTCTTGCTACTGGCTCTTGCAAGAAACTACCCCATCAAATTAGCTACTCAAATTGCCTTAAATATCAAGATAGTGCTGCTTCAATGCATTTTCTCAAGAGGAAATGCTTTTGAAGGAGAGGAATAGGAGAGAAAGATCCACTTTTGCCACCAGTCAAGACATGTAGGTCCTTAACACATGATACCTGTGCCCTCTGAAGGAAATGTCTGTAAAATAAAATAAAATAAATGTTCAGTGCACTTAACAAAGTTTCACTTCTAAGAAGCTCCCAATTTTCTCTTGTTCTTTAAAAAAAAGATTAAAGAAATAAAAGTAGTATTTTTTTTTAAAGAAAATTTTTTCGTGAATAAAGAAAATGCGGCAGGAGAAAACTTTTCCATTGTGGAAAATTTAGAAAACATTGAGGCCAGTTTTTAGCTAGCTTCTGGATCAAGATTTGACCTTGAGCTTATTTTGTGTGTGTGTGTGTATTAAGGTGATGGAGAAGGAAATGGCAACCCACTCCAGTAATCTTGCCCGGAGAATCCCACGGACAGAGGAGCCTGGTGGGCTGCTATCCATGGGGTCAGAAGAGTCAGATATGACTTAGCAACTAGATCATCATTAAGGTGAAGATTCGATGTAGTAGCTTCAACAGGGACTCATAACACTCATTACCAGAAAGTACGCCTCACTTCCTGATGAGACAGGACACCTTAAACTGATTTCACCAGTGTTCATTTCTGGGGGAAAGTGAGTTTCCACCATATGCAATAACACCCTTCCCTCCCACCATTCTCCAGGTTAAGGAGGCCATCGGGTTTTAGATGAACATAATGCTGACAGAGGATGAGATGGTTGGATGGCATCACCAACTCAATGGACATGAGTTTGTGTAAGCTCTGGGAGTTGGTGATGGACAGGGAAGCCTGGTGTGCTGCAGTCCATGGGGTCGCAAAGAGTCGGATACGACTGAGTGACTGAACTGATGCTGACATCATGCCACCTTTTATCTCCACAGGCAGACCACTGAGGATGGACCCCTGAGCCAACCCGGCCACAGCCAGGACTGATGTGCCCCCGGAAGGAATGAAGTATGGATGTGAAGGAACGGCGGCCCTACTGCTCGCTGACCAAGAACCGCCGGGAGAAGGAGCGGCGCTATACGAACTCCTCGGCAGACAACGAGGAGTGCCGGGTTCCCACGCAGAAGTCTTACAGCTCCAGCGAAACCCTGAAAGCCTTTGATCACGATTCCTCACGGCTGCTTTACGGAAACAGAGTAAAGGATTTGGTTCACAGAGAAGCGGATGAGTTCTCCAGACAAGGTAGGTAGGTCCTTGTCCAAGTGAAACGGCGGGCACGCTTAGTTCGCGCTAACTTGCTAGTGTCAAGATGCCATGATTATTTTCTTAGATTGATGTTCTAGCATCTGATTCAGACTTTGAGATGTTAGGTGATCCCAGAGTCTTCCACATTAGAGGTGGAAAGCCACCCAGACACAAGTCCTTCCTGCACACAGTCAGAGTGTTGGAACATAAACTATCTGGGCACCTCCCAGGCTCAGGAAGATGCTCACAGACAGTGTTTTTCTAGTTAGAATTGGTGTAAGGAGAACAGAACTGTCAGTGAGGAAACCCATCTTTATTCTTCCTCTGGATCATCTCCTGATCCATCCAGCCCAGCTGCTTCTGAGTGTTTATAGGAGAACCTGCTTCAGAAGAGTTCCATTTTGTCACTCAAAGGCAATCTAGGTCATTAAGGTTAAAACATCCTAGTTTCCCATAATATAATCTGTTATGGTTTGATCATTCACATTTATTTGTGGAACATTTTTACACTCTTGTTTTCTGCCTGCGTGTTCAACCAGTGAAGCAGTGACTGCTGTAACTTGACCTCACAATCCTAGCCCTTCTGATATCCACCCATTAAAGACAGTAGCTTCTTTAAAGTTAGCATAAGTGTTAGTTGCTCAGTTGTGTCTGACTCTGTGTGACCCCATGAACTGTAGCCCACCAGGGTCCTCTGTCCATGGAATTCTCCAGGCAAGAATACTGGAGTGGGCTGCCATTTCCGAACAGGGAAATCTTCCTGACCTATGGAATAAACCCGGGTCTCTTGCATTGCAGGCAGATTCTTTACCATCTGAGCCTGGGAAGTGTACATAGAGACATTCTGTTTCTTCTAACATAGTCTTGAGATCTGTGCAACATCACTACTAATAAAATCTTGCTCCTGCATTGTACACTTACCCATAGCTTAGCCTCGCTTAGCAAATTGCATCAAGAAATGAGGAAAAATAAACTTCAAAATAAAGAATATATTCATTCTTTTCTAGTCACCTTACAGAAAATGTGACTCAGTTTGATCCTGAGCAGGAACAAATTTCAAAAAAAGTAATAATGCAATAAATCATTCAAAAATTTGAAAAATTTTGCACGTTTTTTTCCTTCTCTGCATTGTGAAAAGAGCCATCCTAACTAGATTGAAATAGCGTTCCCTCACCTAAAACCAGTTTATGTCAAGACGACTTATCTGATTTACCAAAGGGAGATTTTTTTCCCCCCACTTACTGCCTAAATTTTTTCCTTCCCCCACCTGCCTTACTAATTACATGTATCAAATTGCATGAAAGAGGACAAAATTGTTTAACAGTTTTAATCCAGTTTTTAGAGGAAATATGGAACACATATTTGAGATAGGTACTCTTGCTAAATTGAAGGTCTTGAGCTTGTTGTCCAAGGAAAAGTGAAAGTGAAGTCACTCAGTCGTGTCCGACTCTTTGCGACCCCGTGGACTGTAGCCTACCAGGCTTCTCCAGGGATTCTCCAGGCAAGAATACTGGAGTGGGTTACTATTTCCCTCTCCAGGGGATCTTCCCGATCCATGGATCGAATCCAGGTCTCCCGCATTGGAGCCAGACGCTTTAACCTCTGAGCCACCAGGGAAGCCCCTGTTGTCCAATGGGCGATCATTCTAAACCCGATTTTTTGTTTCATGTTGTCTATGCAGCTACTGTAGATTATCAGGGTATATTTTTCACCAATTGCAAAAATAGGAGGTACTGTAGACATGCAGGTAATGGGAGCCTGATGAAGTCTTGCCTTTTATAACGAAAATAACTGTGTAGTGACCTATTGGGGGAAAAAATACCTTGTGGAATACTATTAGAGAAAAAAGCTGCAAATGTGGCATGATGCACCCAGGAAACACATCCCCACCCCAAGCAGCCGTTTAGTTTTGGCACAGAGAAGGATGCTTAACAGGTTAAAAATAGCGAGCTGAAATTTTCACCTCCCAGGCAGCGTTAATCCAGTGCAGACTGTTGTTGATGACATGGCGAGACCATCTGTGGAAACCCTGGAACCTTAGACTTAGGGGACCAGGCAGTCCTATTACCCGGCTCCTTGCCAGCCAAGGACTAGAGCGGGAAGGGGCCGGAGGAAAGAGACAGAGAGCCGGGCCGCTGACAGAGGCCTCCTGTCAGGAGAGACTGAGGGGAATAGTGCGAGGAGGGTGAAGAGCAGAAGGGAAAGGAAAAGCGAAAGTGCAGCGTGTGCTGGTGCTACAGCGCACTCGACATGTTCACAAATCAGATCATATTAAAAACATAAATGGAACGCACCGCTATTTACAGCCAAGGCGTGCTGACTCCTTACCTCGCTGCCGTCTATGTGCTGGGAGGTGTGTGCACCATCACTGAAGTCTCCCAGCCCCTTGGGAGGTGGGGCCCGAGAGCAGGATCCTTTCGCAAGTTGAGACAGTCAAGCCTGGAGGCCTGAGATCCCATGGTCAGTGAGGGCCCCACGGGGACTTGAACCCGGGGCCATCTACCTCCAGTGCTCAGGCTTCTAACCTCTGTGCGTTTGCTAAAGCAGAAAGCAGGCAATTTAGTGTCATCCTTGCCCTGCAGTTTTGTGCAGTCAATTTTAGCCAGCTTTGATGGTACTGAAAGGAGGAGACTGAAGACATATGTAAAAAATAAAACTAACGTGATTTTGTGATTGGGTGGATGAGGATGGGGTCGGGGAGAGAACTATTGCAAATGCTTTTTCTTCCCTGTGGTTTGATACAGGGAATGCTTATAGCAGGAGCGGTAGGTGAGGAAGGGAACAAGTCAAATCTGCTCTCAGATTATGTTTCCCGAGCAAGAGTAATGAAACCTCCTCCCCAGCCTTCATTTTCTTTGAACCTGACAAATGTCAGTTTTTCCTCCCTGACTATTATGCTGTGGGATTAATTATTTAATTGACAAAATGTGCTTCCTGCCACAGCTCTTGACATCATACACATAATAAAAATGAAAGATTAAAAATATTAATAGTAGCCAAAGATCATTGAATCCCTTCCAAAGAATTATGCTAATTGAGCTTGTCCGTGGAGTTCTAAAACACCTTGTCAGTCCAGACCCACTTCTTTGAATGACATGAGAAAATGTGCCTTCAGCTGGAGGAAGGGATAAAGAGAGAACCCACCCCTACCCCCGGAGGCTCAGTGGTAAAGAATTCGTCTTGCCAATGCAGGAGATGCAGGTTAGATCCTTGGGTTAGGAAGACCCCCTGGAGAAGGAAATGGCAACTCACTCCATTCACATCCTGGGAAATCCATGGACAGAGGAGCCTGGCAGGCTACAGCCTTTGGGGTCACAAAGAGTCAGATATGACTTAGCAACGAGACAACAACAACCCATTAATTCGATTACATAGAAAAATCAAATCTAGAAATACAGTAATTTTAATCAACTATTAAAAAAAAAACAGAAATCCAATTTCCTTATTTTTATCAACCAATTTTATGGTCAATTCTCAAACTTGGTTTTAATCATTTTTATGGCTTTACTGACTGGTAGGTGACTATTTTAAGTTATATGTTCTATTTAGATACTGTAAAGCTGAGGATGGCTTCCTTTTTACAGTGAAGTGTAATTTGACTGGATCTTACACAGATCTCTTTTTGTCTCCCCTTTTAAATCTCTCCTTGTGGTTTATTGGATGATGGAAAGAGTTGTCTTTTAGCAGCTGTGGAGCTCACTGTAGGTGTGTTGGAGTTTGGCTAATAGTGGGTTCTTTGGCATCTTGGACACTATTTTCTTTGATTCATTTTTGAAGGGAATTTATCCCATCAGATGTGAGACAGATTTCTTATGAAACAGCTGCATAAGATCATCCCCAGTTTTTAGAGAAGTGATAAAATATCTTCTTTTCGGCACTATGTACATTGCCTGTAATGTTCTTGACCACACGAGAAACCTCATCAATCCAACGCAGAATGTTGGCCCTGAAGGTGAATTTTGAAATGAGGTGACATCTGGAAATGGGAACACTTTTGTTCCACAGAACTATAAGCCTGAAAAAAAGAAAAAGAAAATCACCTCTGAGATAATCTTAACCCAAAGTATTTATCTGTTAGTCAGCCATTGGGTTTAAGGTTGTGAATCTCAGGATTTTAAAATGAAAAGATTACCATTTACTTTTCTGTTATACAATGTCAGTGGGAAGGAAGGCTATCTGTTCTTACATCTGAAAAGCAGACAGCATTATGTTTGTGTTTGTACCACACCTGAAATCAAAATAGAGAATCCACTTATAGTGTAGGGAAGGGAAGGATGGAGGTAGATGGACAGGCCAATACTCTCTGACTTCCGAGAGTGTCTCACATGCTTTCCTGACCACTTGCTTCTGGTCCCTGAAACTTTCCACTCTCCTCACTGCTGCTCTGGGATTTGTCTTCTCTTCCTGCTCATCGTCAGCAGTCCCTGGCTCCCATGGACATGACTTCTCACCTCGAAACATGGCTGGTCCAAGGCCAGTAGGTAGGTCCCACAAGCCCCAAAGCCTCCCACTGCTCTTTCTTAGAGGGTTGCATCCTGAGTCCCAGTCCTTTTATATAAGATTCCAGATGCTAGCCTCCTCTATTACCACAGAACTCTCTTCTGTGAAACAAAAGGACGTTTAGAGGAGCAGTGTGAGTCCCCCTGTAAATGTGCATCCAGGATTCTGGAATAAGGGTGGCTTGATGGTGCCTCATCCTCCCATCTCCAGCCAACTCTTTACCTCCCCTGAGCTGAGCAGTGATATGGGTGCAGATGAGGTCTAGAACCTTCTTCAGGTCCTGATGGTCAGAGCTGATGCAGGTGCTTTCCTTGTGGGGCCAGATGAAAGCTCCAAAGGGGGTGCAGCAGTTTCAACAAATTGAGAGCAGAAAGACAGCCCAAATGGGAAATGGCTTGAAGAGACAATTCACAGAGGAGCAAATTCAAGTGGTCAGTGAACATATGAAGAAGTCATCAGTTTTCTTATTAGTCTGAGAAAGGCAGTAGCCCGTCCTGAGTACCCCCCCTTTCAGGTCCCAAATGATGATGACAGAGCAAATGTGAAATGTACAAGAATCACTATAAGGGAAACCTTTTAAAAAGACTAGAAATAAAACTCCTTTCCTATCAGCAAAATCCAATAGCTGGAAGAAACTAGTACGGAAATTAAGTGGTCCAAAAATCTCATCCGAAGAGAGAGGGGAGAAACAGTTACAGAATAGAGCTTTAGCGGAGGGAATAATTTGCATTCTTGCGTTCATGCAAGAATGCTGTCTTGCATTCATGTAATAATGAAAAATAAGTATTTGAGTATGAATGTCAGGAAAGGGAAGATAGTTATTAGTGAAATGAAGAAAAGCACAATAGACTTACCTAATTAGCAGGGGGGAAAAGGAATGAATAGCAGTCTGATCACTTTAGCAAAAACAGCTCCAAGGAAAAAGAGGAAATGAGTAAAATCAGGAAAAACCATAAAACAAGATGGAAAAAGGGAACTCTATATATGACATATTACATGAAATGAAAATACACTGAATTTTTACAGAAACTATCCAGTTGATGTATAAGTGTTACTGGTACTTATATGAAACAGACTTGAGAGGGTAGGTAAAAAGTGGTTGAGAATGGAGAGATACATATAAAGAGATATTAGGTAAATACAAACAAATAAAGTAGGAACAGCAGTATTAATATCGGGAAAGGTGGAATTGACAATTAAGAAGAGTAAACAGGATAAAGAGGACCAGTAAGTAAAAGATAAGAGACAAGAGGATGGACATTCTTAAATGCATACATTAAACAATATAGTAGCTAAATTTACAAAGCGAAAGCTTTTGGGAGAAAGAAGGTTATTAAAATATACTTACTGTGGAATATTATAGTTCACCTTCTTCAGAAACAGATCTAAAAAGACCAGCAAAAAGAAACTTATTATGTTTCTTTACTATGTACCTTAGAAAGATGTAAGATATCTGGAAAACAAAGAAACCAAAAGAAAATGGGAAGAAGTAGATGATCATGATAAATTAGAGACACACAAAAAGTTGATTATTTAAAAAGGCAAAGAAACCAGAAAGCATCTGATGGTCCTGGTTACAGAATAACGAGATCAAAAACAAGGAGAGACACTGAAGACATTGTAATAACTAAAAGGATCTGCTCCAAACAATGCATTTTTTTTAATCTAGAGAAATTTATTTTTTCTTAATAAAATATGATTGACCCCAAGTTATTTCAAAATAGGGAGAAAACTCGTCAGAATCGATCATCTCAGAAGAGATTAGAAAAGTGATTAAGAGGGGCATCATTAAAAAGTACCAGATAGCTTCCCGTGGCTTCCCTGGTGGCTTAGTCGGTAAAGAGTCTGCCTTCAAGCCGGAGACCTGGGTTCAATCCCTGGGTCGAGAAGACCCCCTGGAGAAGGAAATGGCAACCCACTCTAGTATTCTTGCCTGGAGAATTCCATGGACAGAGGAGCCTAGTTGGCTACTGTCCAGGGGGTCATGAAGAGTTGGATTCAACTGAGTGACTCACTTTTACCAGCTAGGTTCCTAGTTGAATTTTATGTAATCTTCACACTACAGGCAAGTGCAAAGTTAAGAAAGCTATTCAACACCAAAAAAAAAGAAAGAAAAGAAAGATGGAAAGCACTTAGAATCATATTGTGATATTGACACAACCTTAATAACAAAACTTGATTAACTTAGTACAAAAAGAAGCTATCTAGACCAAAATTCCTTCTCAATATGTACATAAAAATTCTAAATCTTTGTATGTAAGAATCTAGAAATGATTAAAAGGATAATAGTCTGGGCTAGGTTAACCAAGTGGTTACTAATCCTTGGTGGTGATGCAAGGATTTTTTTCAGTGTTAGGAAATCTATTAACATAATTAAATTAATAAATCAATGTAGAAAAGCATGATCTTATCACTAGATGATGAAGTGGTTTGGGGTAAAAATTTTAAAGCTATTCCTTCTTAAAATAAAGCTCACTAAGTAAACAAGAAAGAAAAACACATAAATATGTTAATTGTATAAGATTTTCAAAAAAGTTGAACAGCATTTTAAAGGGTAAGATCCTAGGACCATTTCCATTAAAGTCAGTAACACAAGAAAGGCTCATCTACCCTCACAATTACTATGCAAAATTGTTTAGACTTTTTAGCAATTGTATAAGAAAAGAAAATGAAACAATTGATATATATTTGGGGAAACATTGAAACTCGCACTTCTGTTGAATACATGATTGACTTTGTATGTGCAAAACCCATTTGAAATAAAAAACATTAAATATTTGGAGCAAATTGGTACTTGGGTAAATAGAAGATAAACATATAGACCCCACTGGTAGTGTATGTAGCACAATAGTTAAGAGCATAGACTCTGGATGTAGATGATATGGGTTTCAGACCCACATCTTTCACTCATTAATTGCATGGCAAGGTACCTGATTTTGGCCAAGTAACTTGCTTGAATGAATTACTTAATTTATCTGTACTTCAGTTTTCTTCTATGCACATTGTGCTTTAGCTTTCAAGCTTATTGAGGATGAAATGAGTTAATATATATAAACTACTTATTAATAGAACAATTGCCTGATGCATGTTATATACCACTTCTAAATATTTATTAAACAATCATTGGCTAAATTTGGAAGTCAGAAAAAATATCTTACCACAATGTTAGCAAACACTATAAAGTTCTTTGGAATAAATTTTACAAGAGCTGTATGGGACCTAATAAGAACAGACCCATAAATATTATTGTGAGACATAAAACAAGATCTGACTAAATGGAAAGAGAGTCAGTGTTTTCAGATGGGAAGACAGACATCATAAAAATATCAGTTCTACCAAAATAAATGCATAGAAGTCAAGGCTTACGTTTAATTTGAAAATGTGATCTTAAAATTTGTGTGGAAAAATAAATGTCAAAAATAGCCAAAAATATATTCAACAGTGAGAATAAAATGCCCTTACCATACATTTAAAAAAATTCTAGGAAGCCATGTAATCACATCTATAAGACATTGGCATAAATGAAAACAAGTCGATCAGTGAAGTAGACTAACATTTCAGAAATAGATCCTAGTATATAGGGAACTTTAGCATAAAACAAAAAATGGCTTTTCTATTCAGTGTAATTTGATAAATGGTGCTGGCACAACTGGCTATCCATCTGGAAGAATATAAAATTGGACCCATATCTTTCAGCATATTCAAAAATAAATTAAGATGGATTAGAGACAAATGTAAAAAATAAAGCAGTAAGAATTCTAGAAGTTCATTTGAGACACTGAATAAAGTAGGAATTACTTGATCCATTAGTAGCAGAAAGCTCCAAAAACAATCATTTAAACACCTAACAGAATGATTTTCTAACAAAGCAAGAAGTCCAAAGGTAGATTGTCCAGGCTTCAGAGATGCCGTCAAGGACCCAGATTATTTCTGCTTTTTTTTTTTGCTCAGTCATCCTTAGCATGTGGCCTTTGTCCCACGGATCCCCAGATGTTTGCTGCATTTTCATATTCCTGTTGAAATAGAATAAAAGCCAAGATGAGAAGCACTTCTCTCCATTGGACTATTTCTTTTTACTCCCCAAAGACATCTTCCCGCATCTCTTTTTCAGAACTTGTTATACTTGGCTACACTTAGCTGCATGAGAAGAGGGAACATTTACTATTTTTGCCTTCCAGCTTCTATAACAGAGGCAGGCAAGGAAAAAGTGGTTGTGAATCTATACAGCCCACCCCAGGGACTTTGTGTACATTCCGAGGATAGAGGAGACTGTTCTAATAGAAATTAAAAGTCCAGAAAGAAAAGCCTTATATGATTTTTTTTTTAATTTTATTTTATTTTTAAACTTTACATAATTGTATTAGTTTTGCCAAATATCAAAATGAATCCGCCACAGGTATACATGTAAATCTTGCATATAAAAGATAAATAAAAGTAAAAATACCATGAACAAAATTATCATGTTGGGAAATATATTTTTAATCCATGTGACAGATAAAAGGTATATACACATATATATAATAAATGAAGAGTAACTTTGCAATTGAAAACAGAAAGACAACCCAAGGGGAAATGGCTTGAATAGAAAATTCACAGAAGAGCAAATTCCAGTGGTCAGTGAACGTATGAAGAGGTCATCAGTTTTCCTATTAGTCTGAGAAGGTCAGTAGCTCATCCCACATCCCCCTGCACAGTTCGTGTCCTAGCTCCACTCATAGAGCATTCATGAACCAGGTGCCCACCACTGATTTGCTCAGGACGTTCCTCCCAGCTTGGTAAGTAGAAAATGAATGGGAGAAGCAACTGTAGTGACAGGTGTTCCTATTTGGAATTCTGAACACATTGTTTTTTTCAAAAAGGTAGGCTTGTACACTGAAGTCACACACTAGAGTGTTCTTCCATCCAGATGACTTAATATACTTGCATGTTTTACCCGGGCTTCCTCCGTATTGTTTTCATGGAAAAGTATATACTGATTCATTATCAACTTCTGAACACAATACATTGATTCCTAAACCAAGAACGTGCTGTACAACTGAAGTTTTGGCTTAGGAAGAAAGTAAAAAAAAAAATTAGAGTTTGTATTTCAGTGGGGTTATGAAAGGGAACCTGCCAGTTTTAAATCATCAAAGATCAAAGCCAAAGATCATCCTTGTCTTGGAACCATAGGCGTGGAGAGGGAAAAGCACCTTCCTAGATAGGCAGACACTGTTGCTTATGTTCATTCTGTCCTGATGGTTGGTTTTCAATTCAGGATGAATTCCAGGCATGGTAGGAGCATGGCACAGTGTTTCTGATTTAGTGTAGGGATGAAATATAAACCAAATAAAGGAAATTTTAACCCTGTGATCCATACTTTTTTGGGGGGTTTTCCCTGGTGGCCCAGATGGTTAAAGAATCTGCCTGTAATGCTGGAGACCCAGGTTCAATCCCTGGGCTGGGAAGATCCCTTGGAGAAAGAAATGGCAATCCACTCCAGTATTCTTGCCTAGAGAACCCCATGGACAGAGGAGCCTGGTGGGCTACAGGGGTCCGTGGGGTCATGAAGAGTCGAACATGACTGAGCTAGTAACAAACATATACCCATACTTTTACTAAGGTTTATTCCTCCTTCTTGGACTCTTGACAATGTTGTTCTCAGCTTTGTTTCATAGGCCACTGTGTTGCCTTCTTTCTGCCTCTGTGTAACCTTACGGATGGGAGATTTCTGAGATCCTCCAAATCCATTTTATAGATGAGGAAGACAGACATCTGGGCTTGTGAAAATGCTCACTCAGTCAACAGCTGGTGAGTTCCAGAGCCAGAAATTGTTTGTCGTTCAGTCACCAAGTCGTGTCTGACTCCTTGCGAACCCACGTCACCAGGCTTCCCTATTCCTCACCATCTCCCGGAGTTTGCCCAAGTTCCTGTCCGTTGGATTGGTGATGCCATCCAACCATCTCACCCTCTGTCACCCCTTCTGTCTTCAATCTTTCCCAGCATCACAGTCTTTTCTAATGAGTCAGCTCTTCACATCAGGTGGCCAAAGTATTGGAGCTTCAGCTACAGCATCAGTCCTTTCAAGGAGTATTCAGGGTTGATTTCCTTTAAAATTGACTAGTTCGATCTCCTTGCTTTCCAAGGGACTCTCAAGAGTCTTCTCCAGCAACACAGTTCGAAAGCATCAGTTCTTCAGTGCTCTGCCTTCTGTATTGTTCAGCTCTCACATCCATAGATGACTACTGGAAAGACCGTAGACTTGACTACATGGACCTTTGCTGACAGAGGGATGTCTCTGCTTTTTAACACACTGTCTAGGTGTGTCACAGCTCTCCTTCCAAGAAGCAATCATCTTCTAATTTCACCTCTGCGGTCACCATCCGCAGTGATTTTAGAGCTCAAGAGGAAGATATCTGTCACTGCTTCTACCTTTTCCCCTTCTATTTGCATGAAGTGAAGGGAGAGGATGCCATGATCTGTTTTTTTTAATATTGAGTTTTAAGCCAGCTTTTTCACTCTCCTCCTTTACCCTCATCAAGAGGCTCTTTAGTTCCTCTTCACTTTCTGCCATTAGTGTGGTATCATCTGCATATCTGAGGCTGTTGATACTTCTCCCAGCAATCTTATTCCAGCTTGTAACTCATCCACCCTGGCGTTTCACGTGATGTGCTCTGTGTATAAGTTAAATAAACAGGGTGACAATAAACAGCCTGTTGTACTCCTTTCTCAATCATGAACCAGTCAGTTGTTCTATACAGTGTTGTAACTGTTGCTTCTTGATGCACATACAGGTTTCTCAGGAGACTGGTAAGATGGTCTGGTATTCCCATTTCTTTTAGTGTTTTCCACAGTTTTTTATGATCCACATAGTCAGAAGCTTTAGCGTAGTCAATGAAAGAGAGATAAATGTTTTTCTGGAATTCTCTTGCTTTCTTTATAATCAATTGAATGTTGGAAATTTGATCTCTGGTTCCTCCGCCTTTTTAAAATCCAACTTGAATGTCTGGAAGTTCTCGGTTCACGTAATACTGAAGCCTAGCTTGGAGGCTTTTACTTACTAGCATGGGAGATGAGTGCAATTGTCTTGTGGTTTGAACATTCTTTAATACTGCCTTTCTTGGGAACTGGGACGAGGATTGACCTTTTCTGGTCCTGTGGTCACTGCTGAGTTTTCCAAATTTGTTAACAGATTGAATGCAGTACTTTAACAGCATCATCTTTTGGGATTTGAAATAGCTCTGTTGGAATCCTGTCACCTCACTAGCTTTACTGGCAGCAGTGCTTCCTAAGGCCCACTTGACTTCATCCTCCACAGTGTCTGGCTCTGAGTGAGAGACTTCACCATCGTGCTTATCCAGGTCACTCAGATCTTTTCTGTACAGTTCTTCTGTGTGTCCTTTCCATCTCTTCTTGATAACTTCGGCACCTGCATCTATTAGGTTCTTTACCATTTCTGTGCTTTATTGTGCCCATCTTTGGAAGAAATGTTCCTTTGACGTTTCCAATTTCCTTAGAGAGATCTCTAGCCTTACCCTTTCTGTTTTGCAAGAAATAGAGTCAAAGCCTGTCATTTTTCTACTCTACTCTTTCACCTTCTAGCTTCCATGACTAAACCAAACCATCCTAAGAAAACCATAATAAAAGCCTTGAATATGCTTGAAACCTTGAAGTAAACGTAGATAGGTTAGAGAGGTCATAAAAAGGACAAAACATAAAAGGAAAAAAATTGAATTTCATCAAAATCAAAGCTTTTACTTATGAAAAAATACCTTTCAGAAAATGAAAAGGCAAGCTGCATTTTACATATTTTTGCATATTTATGTATGTGTGCATGTGACAAGTATATGTACCATTATATATATATGTATATTTGACATATGCATACATATATGCCCATATATATATATGTTGTATATGTCAAATGACTCATATCTAGAATATATAAAGAGCTCCTATAAATCAGTAACAAGACTATCAATGCAATTTAAAAATGGACAAAATTCTTATAACAGAAACTATGCAGATGATACACAAATGTCTAATGAACACATGAAAAAGTGCTCAACGTCATTAAGCCATCAGGGAACTGAAAATTAAAAGTTCAGTGAAATACTACCACTCACCCACTAGAAACTGAAATTAAAAACATTCACAGCACTAAATATCAGTGAAGATGTGGAACAAATGAATTCTCATACATTGTTGATGGGAGTGTAAAATGTAAAATGGCAAGATTTGTTTAGAAACTGGCAATTTCTTATGTGAAGTTGAAAATAACATCTTCCCTTTTTTTCCCAGCAATTGATTTCCTAAGTATTTACATAAAACAAATGAAACTTTATTTTCATAGTGACTTTATTCATAATGGGCCCAAACTAGAATGACCAAGTGAAATTATGTAACAAATTGTAGTATATTCATGCAATAGATGGATCTTCCTGGTATTTGAGCTGGTAAAGAATCTGCCTGCAACACAGGAGACCCCAGTTTGATTCCTGGGTTGGGACGATCTACTGGAGAAGGGATAAGCTACCCACTCCAGTATTCTTGGGCTTCCCTTGTGGCTCAGCTGGTAAAGGATCCACCTGCAATATGGGAGACCTGGGTTCCATCCCTGGGTTGGGAAGATCCCCTGGAGAAGGGAAAGGCTACCCACTCCAGTATTCTGGCCTGGAGAATTCCATGGACTGTATAATCCATGGGATTGCAGTGTTGGACATGACTAAGCTACTTTTACATGCAATAGGACACAGCTTGGTAATAACAAAAATGAATTACTGGTACAAGCAACAGTGAGGAAGAACTGAAAAATATTCCACTAAGTGAAAGGATTCAGAGCAGATACTGCATGACTGTTTATATTAAGAGTAAGAACAAAAAAAACCTCATCTGTAGCAAAAAGAAATCAGAACAGTGGTTGCCTGTGAAGATGGGATTGACTGTATGGGATACAGGAAGGAACATTTTGGGCATGAGGGAGATGTACCATATTTGGTTTGGGTTCATGGCAGATATCTGTTAAAACTCACTGAAGTATCCATTTGAAATTTGTGTATTTCACTGCATGTAGAATTTACCTAAGCAGTGACAATTTTTAAATTGTTGTTGTTGTTCAGTAGCCAAGTCTTCTCCAACTCTTCGCGACCACATGGACTATAGCAGTCCAGGCCTCCCTGTCCCTCACTATCTCCTGGGGTTCCCCAAGTTCATTCCATTGAATGGGTGATGCTATCCAGCCATCTCATCCTCTGCCACTCTCCTCTCCTTTTGCCTTCAATCTCAAAACCCCAAAACTAGACATTTCAAACAACTGTAGTTGAATATGGAAAGTTTGGGGTTTGCTTTCTCCTTTCTTCCTGCTTCAGCCGTTTCATTTGATCCTGGGACTGTCATATTGTCTCCACTGAACCACAACCACAGTCCTCTTAAAAACCACCTCTGCTGCCAATCTACTGCAGTGTTTTGCTGAATAAAGACATTTTGATCATTAAAATTATAGCATTCCCAACCTATCCAGGCTTCCCTGGTAGCTCAATCAGTAAAGAACCCACCTGCCAATGCAGAAGACTCAGGTTTGATCCCTGGATTTGGAAAATCTCCTGGAGAAGGAAATGGCAACCCACTCCAGTATTCTTGCCTGGAGAATCGCAGGGACAGAGGAGCCTAGTGGGCTATTGTCCACAGGGTTGCAAAGAGCCAGACAGGACAGAGCGACTAACACTAATCTGTAACACACTAACCTATCCAGGACTGTGCTGAGGGAGAAAATGAAGAGTTGGTAGCACATGGTTAGAACCATGCCTTTCAAATATTTTCATCCATTTCTAAATAGGAAAAAAAAAAAGCCCAACTTTAATTCTTGGATATAGATTGCATTTTTGGACAGTTTTATTGTTGGAATTCACTAAAATGATAAATAATTTAAAAGTATTTCCCTATATTGTGTGTTCCAGATAGGTCAAAAGAATTAAATTCATATTTCTTCAATGTAGGTCATGGAAGATGCACATATTATTTTAGAATATCACTGACTGATCTGATCTGAATAGCATGTAAAAGCAGTATTAATAACTCTGTTGATTGCAATACTAATTGTGTCTCTCTCTGGACTATTTTATCCTGCTCTCAAAGTGAAAGGAAATACATCCATTTTTTCTTACTCTTCTTATTTTTATTTTGTTTATTTGCATTTTTTGCATTTTGAAAATCAATTAAACAGTCAAGCATGTTGGAAATTGTGAAAGAGGAGAATTTGAGAGCCAAGAGCAAAACGCTTTTAAAGACTGAGATTTCGTTTAGTCTTGGATGCCATTATAGTGAATAATGGGAACTGATCCTAGACTTCAAAAGAAATATGACCATATGGTCTTACCATTCAGCACTTAATGCTGCTATGAATTTCCAGTTCTACCCCAACTTTTCATTTCCCCAGTGTTCCCCCTCACCTCTGTCATCTTACAAAAACGAAAGGAATCTGAAACCCTTTTTCACGTTTTCTGAAATACTTCCTGGTGCTGAGAAAAACCTTTTCTTTATGAGAGTAGGGTTTCATAAAGAAAGACAAAAACCTGAAACATTCATCAGATCCCCTAGGCTAATTACTGCGTCTCCAAAGTTTTTTATTCCTTTTAAATATGAACTCCTTAAAATGATTCGTTTAGAGATCAACATGATTAATCCTTCTCAGTCACTACAAATGTCAGCGGTGGGATTAAAGGATTTAGACGGCCATGTTTACTCAACCTTAAATTTCTGTACTTAAAGACATGAGTTAAATAGCTCTAGTTTATCATTGTTTCATGCGAATGTTTTCCTCTTTAGTTCCCTCCTTTAGCTCCCCTGCCTAACTGATTGTTAACTAATTTTGGCTGTTAAGTAGGTAAGTGCCTCTTTCAGGCTTGGCAACCAACCTGCTTTGTAGATTACCTGCCAGAAGGTGTGAGTAGATAGACATAGCTTATAGCCCTCCTCCGGACACAGTGGGGGTAATCCTCTCCCCCTGCCTCAGCCTTTATTGGTCTGATGTCCTGAGCCCCAGATTACTGCTAAACTTGTATCCGGTTCCTTGCCATGTTGCCAATTTTGGATCCACATTGTGAGTCAACATGGTGCCGCTTCAGTCACAATTATTAAACACCTGCTGCTTCACGCCAAACCGCACACATATTTACACCAGCACCTACTGCAATCTGATTATCAGATACTAGCAGATATGTTGTAGGCATATTATCATTCATTGTTGGGTCTTGAGTTGTTCTAAAGAAATAATTACTAAGTGAAAAATAAAAAGCAAATTCATTTTCAGAACACTTTTGAGAAAAAAAAATTAAGTTTACAGTTATCAACCTCATTCCAAATGGTTGCTAATGTCAGAATTGCACTGTTTTGCATTGGGAATCTAAATCCTTCATGGTACCTGCTAAGATGCTCTTTCTTTGTAAGTCAGCAGACACACAACCTAACTTTTCTCCTTTGAGCCACTAAACCTTCTCTTCACCATCCATATGTTTGTCTTCCCCTGGAGGCTTCACAAATCTTATCTTCAAGAAACTGTGTATTCTCTGGGGCCCTTCATGCTAATCCTGCTTTTCCCTGCTTGCAAGTATGCTAGGGGTTTTCCCTTCTCAGCGTCTCATCAAGTTCCCTGTCCAGTCTCAACCGCACACTTCCAGTGACAGAGGTGCCGTTCACAGCTGAGTTGTGGATGAACACTGACGGAGTAGCCGGCCAGGGCTTCCATTAGACCCGTGTTCTGAGTTATAAACAGGCTGTGTCATGGTCATTTCCTCTATCCCCTAGAAATTCGAGACTATCATTACATGTTCTAGATGTTAATGTCATGAATAGGCAAATTGAGAAAGTGATGAATACCATTGAAGATATTTATGTTTTATAGTTAGTAAAATGGGGAGGGAAAGTTAAGATATTTAGTGGGATTTTAAGTTAATTTTTCAAATGTATTAATAGTTTTGGGTAGGGTTTTGTACATAAAGGTTTATACCCTCATTGAAATCTCTGTTGCATGTTCAAGGATGGGTATTCTGTTCACATAGTGACAAATTTAACATAAGGAAGTTTGGAGTGTCCCATAAAATACGCATTAGAACTCAAAGGGAAAAAAAGTTCCATGCGTTTGTTTTATTCCGTGATCTTACCAGTTTACAAACACAGCAAGGGAACTCCAGATAAGAGAGTGACACAAGCCCACCTGTTTCAAATGAGAAATGTTTGTCCAATTTGTAGATCTGTGTTATGGCTCCATGCTGAGGATGGTCGCTCCATATCTGAGAATGGATAATTCTGTCCAAACTAACAACAACCAAGGAAAATGCTTAAAGACAGTTATAGGTTATCGTATCTCTGTGTATTACATTTATATTGATTCTTCTCTCCATTTCCTATGCTCAGTTTTGGGGCTTGTTACTACAGAAAAAAAAAAAAATAGATGCTCATTCTCCTTTAAAAAAAAGCCTATCTATGATGAAGGGAAGCACTGAAGTAAAAGAAAAACATTGCTCCCATATTTCTTACAGCTTCATTTCTTTACAGTAAATGAGGAAGGATTTTTAAAACCCAGCTTCTCCAAGAAGAAGCTGATTAATTTCTAATTATTGAATAAGAGCTGTCAAACAGGAAATCAAGAAAATATGTCTTTTTTAAGAAAATACTTTCATTTTTCTTTCTTGTTGTTAATACAAATTATCAGGGGAAATAAAAATTCAAAACTATAAAATAGGAAATTACTGATTTCCTTCACAGCTCTTTCTGTATGATCCAACATCAAAGTTATACAGCCCTTCTCACCTTCATTCATGCTCCAGACCATACGCATTTATTTAATTTGTTGATTCTCTTTCTTAGTTTCCAAAAATGGGATCATATTTATGCACACTACTTTGCAACTTGTACTTTTTTACTTAAAATATATATAATAGGCTTCCCTCCCAGAACAGAAGATATAGGTCCAAACCCGCTCTTTCTGCTAGCCATGTAGTCTTCCATGAAAGGAATATATAACTTATTTAGCCATTCCCTTTCTGGTAAATATTCCAGTTATTTTAATTTTGGCAACAACATCATAAAGAAAATTATTTGTACATATATGTTTAAGATTAGCTGATTTTATTTCTCTAGGATATAGTCTCAAAGGTAGACTTTATGAGCTAAAGAGTATTTTAATAGAAAAATACATTTGAAAATTAAAGCAGTATATTAGAAGACAAAGAAAAAAATAATAGAATAAAGTAATAACGAATTTGTGTAGCAGACCTACCGAATCCACGGCTTTCTAAGAGAACATGCTGCTTGGCTCCAATACAAATTTTATTACCAATGACCTATAGTCCATCTCCTCATTGCACGTTTGCTGTATGGTGTACACACTTGCAGTGTGGTGTAAAAGAAAACCAACAGATAGTAACAAGAGTTGCTGAAGTTATATAGAAACTGGAACCCTCACACACTGGTGCTGGGACAGGAACATGGTGCTGCCACTGTGGAAAGCAGTCTAGAAGTTCCTGAAAAGGTTAGACATAGAACTACATGCAAGATGACCAGCAATGCCTCTCACAGGTGTATACACAAGAGAAATGAAAACATGGTATTCCATAGTAGCATTTTCATAATAGCCAAAAAAAAAAAATGGAAAAACTCATATCTCCATTCACTGTTGAACAGAGAGAGAAAACGTGCTGTATCCATACAATGGAATATTGTTTGACCGTAAGAAGTGAGTACTGACGCATGCTATAATACGTGTGGATCTTGAAAACACTATGTCAAATGGAAACAGCCAGTTGCTGAAGTCTACGTTATTATAGGGCCCCTTTTCTTTGAAATGCCCAGAATAGGCACTTCTGTAGTAAGAGAAAATGTTTTAGTACTTGCCTGGGGTTGGAGGAAGTGGTGGGTTAAGAGGAGAAATAGGTGACCGATAATTGGTACAAAGGGTGATAAAAATATTATAAAATGGATCGTGATGATAGTTGCACACCACCACATGCTTACTGAAAACTCTTGACTTGTACACTTTACATAGGTTCATTGTACAGTTTGTGGGTTAGTATCTCAATAAAGCAGTTTTGGAAAAAAGAACAAGCAGATGAAAGAGAAAAGGGACAACTCTAGACATTGGAGCATCTAGACATAAGCAGGGAGAGAATACACGAGTTCCCAAGTTAGGCCCCCCGCCCCCAGGTTCTGCAGTTACCGCAGATGACTGAGGCTAGCTCCTCATGTAGAGTTGTTTTCTTGTCAACGCACTCAGACCCAGCAGATGACTTAGCTATTGATGACCATCCCCGCATTGCAGCTTTGAAACATCCCTTCTTGGGCTTCCCTGGTGGCTCAGTGGTAAAGACTCTGCCTGCCAATGCAAGAAACATGGGTTTGATCCCTGGCCCAGGAAGATCCCACATGCCACGGAACAATTAAGCCCATGCCTCGCAACTATTGAGCCTGTGCACTAGAGTCCAGGGGCTGCAACTGCTAACGCCTGGATGCCTAGAGCGTGTGCTCGGCAACGAGAGAAGCCAGCTGCGCACCGCAACTAGAGAGGAGCCTTCACTCGCCACAACTAGAGAAAAGCCCGCTTCGTGGCGAAAACCAAAGCATAGTCAAAAATAGATAAGTAAATGAATAAATTGTTTTAAAAAAGAAAAACCC
Source organism: Bos grunniens (assembly GCF_055505025.1). NCBI lineage: Eukaryota > Metazoa > Chordata > Mammalia > Artiodactyla > Bovidae > Bos > Bos grunniens. Next base: position 15,034,233 of record NC_141191.1, read on the forward strand.
CTTCTTGCTCAGATTAGGTTATAGACACCATGTAAGAAAAAGGCCATTTTGCAAGCCCCTGTTCCTTTATTACAGAGATGCCTCTGCTTGGCGCCAGCCTCATAGGACTTTGTTTTCACATAGTCCTTTCTACTTTGTCACATGCCCTCACTCATTTTTCAAAATGTGAACCTTTTTTTTTAATGATGCAACTTGCCTGGATTGTTTATTCAGTTTTTCTTTTATAGATTTTTCAAATTTATGAGTGTCATAAAACAAAAATGCCTAATCTAGTCCAAGCTAACCTTGCCTTTTAATCACAAGAAATTTCATCCTCAGATACACTTTATTCTTGCTGCAATTTATTATTTTGGGACTGTTTCAAATTGTAATGGGAAACTCTGTGGTTGGCCTTGCTGATCAAGGTTATCAAAATTCAATGTGCAGGAGATAAATACTGATTTCATCAGACTCAGCCAAAAAGAATTAATATAAAGACTCAGAGGGCAAAGAAAGAAATTGAAGTAATGGTATTAGAACCATTGCAAAGAGCACAATCTGAAAAAACAAAAAAGCATGGAAAATAAGAATAAAGGTATCCTTGTTTCTTTTAGGTTATTTGAAGCCAAAGATGACTTTAAGCAAGATGGTCATGTTTTTAGTCTGGTTCCAGAGCATCTTTGCTGCCTTTCTCTGCCTGTCTCTTTCCATTTCTCTGCATTCACTGAAAGTCTTGCCTGAACAACTGCATCTGAGCCCCAAACTCCCAGCTCCATGGTACCTCAGCCAACTGCCTCTTCTCCCGATCAGAAATCCTTCTTTTCCTCCATCTTCCTTCTGTTTGTCGAAAGTGGCTGTGCTTTCCATTAGTATATCCCATCTTGCTAAACATTGCTCACCTGTAGGAAAAAAAATAATAGCTTAATTTATTCTGATTTAATAACTAGAACTCCCCAGATATGTTTGCATTAAAATGAGGGATCCTACAAGCAAGACTCCTTAACCTAAAGGAGAATCAACAATAATGGAATTTGAAGCACTGGGTACAAAGAGTTTTGATTGAAGGAAAAGTCAACTTTGGTGGTGATGTGGCTTTTCTAAAATTATTTGAAAGCAGTCCTCTCCCTCCCCTCAAATTATACATTTCTCTGTCAATATTACATTTGTCCAGATGTTTATTTTTTGTCATTTTCATTATGCTCCCCTTTATGCTGGTTTCATTTACGTAAAGCATCACTTTTAAATGTTTAAAATTTTTAATTTTTAGAATTTTTTAAATTGAAAAATTCTTTAATTCTGTAATGCTTGGCAATTTTTCAAAAGATTCACATATATAATTCCATAATAACCCTTTTTTTGTCCCCTCTTACTTACGTTGTCCCTCCCCTCTTTCCCTCTCCCCACTGGTAACCACTAGTTTGTATTCTATAGCGGTGAATCTGCTGCTTTTTTGCTTTATTCACCAGTTTGTTGAATTTTGTAGATTCCAAGTGTGATATCATACAGTATTTGTCTTTCTCTGTTTGACTTATTTCACTTAGCGTAATGCCCTTCGAGTCTGTCCATGTTGCTGCATATGGAAAAATTTAATTTTTTTATCGTTGAATATTATTCCATTGCATATATATGAATAAGTGTCTATATATATATATATATATGCAAGCTTATATACTGCAGCTTCTTTAATCATTGATCTGTTAATGGACACTTAGGTTGCTTCATACTTTGGCAATTGTAAATACGTTGCTATGAATATTGAGATGCATGTATAGTTTTGAATTGATATTTTTTCTTAGTATATACCCAGGAGTAGAATTGCTGGGTCATATGGAGTTCTATTTGTTGTTTTTTGAGAAATCTCTGTATTATTTTCCACAGTGGCTGGCCAATTTACATTCCCCCCAACAATATAGGAGAGGCTTTTTTCCCCCTCCTACATCCTAACATTTGTTACTTGTGTTATTTGTGATGACAGCCATTCTGACAGGTGTGAGGAGGTATCTCATTGTAGTTTTGGTTTGCATTTCCCTGATGTTTAGCAAGGTTAAACATCTTTGGCCATGTGCATTTCCTTGTTATAAAAAATGACTATTCAGTTCTAGCCATTTTTAAATCAGGTTTTTTTTTTTTTTTTGATGTCAAATTGTTTTGAGCTGTTTATATATGTTGGAAATTAATTCCTTATTGGTCATATCATTTGCAAGGAACTTCTCCCATTCATTAGGTTGTCTTTGTTTGGTGGATGGATTCCTTTGCTCAACAAAAGCGTAAAAAGCATCTCTTAAACCAAGTCATGACAGCCCTGAAAGATGAAGAAATGGAGTGGTAAATGATTAAGTCCATAAGTGGCTTAAACTTAGGTTCATTGGATTTCAAGTTTAGTGTTCTTTCCCGAGAAAGCAAAAGCAGACTTAATTTAGTAAGGAATCTAACACCTTACTTTCTAACTTGCATTTCAGAAACAGTCCTTAAGAATTTGAATCATTGCTAGACATTGGTTTCAAAGGGTTGGATGTTTAAGGAGTTTGGGATGCACATACCAATTCATAGAGATGATGCCCTAGATATTTATCTGCAAAGTGAACTGTGTTTGTATACCCAGATAACAAATAATCAAGATTGCCATTTTCTGCTTTCCTTCACTCCATAGATTTTTGCATCAAGATGGCAATAGTGTGAAAAGTCAATAATGTGGGGAATTTTTCAAGTTACATTTCAGAGATTAGAAACAGAGTTCTCACTGTCTTTTAACTTGTCTCTGATTTTTATTCTCCAATGTGGGAACCTCCCACCGGAAAGATGCACAGGATCTTATCATTCATTCTCACACTTGAAAAATTATTTTGGAAACTCAACATGTTTGATGGTGATGTTTAACTGTCTTACACCCTTTCCTCCCTCTCCATTTTAAAGGTGATATAATAGGAACAGATAAGCTCTTTCACATTAACCATCCTTTACATTCCTTTAACTCTCCATGACACTGACCTTTTTTTGGATTTACTTTCATAAGTACAGTCCACACTAACTCTTTGAAAAATACTGGCCATACTGTGTCTTACCTCATTAAGCTTGCCCACTTTCTCACTGTTCAGTGGGTTCTTATTCCCTCCTCTTTATTTTTGCTGTTTTATTTTTGACATACCTTTTGGTGCAGATGCATGTTCATGTCTCTCTGAGATAATTTGTAGCTAATTGTAGCAACAGATTTTCATTATTTATGAGTGTCATTGTCAGAATCCATCTGGAAGTCTGACCGAGATGAGGCAGATTCCTCCTCCTGATCTGACCGTGGCCATAACGCAGTGAACCACTCTGGTTAAAATGGGCTGAGTGCTGGAGGCTGCTAATATTTTTACAACCAAATATTTACTATCGTGTGCGTTACGTTTGATTCATTTCCTAAAAGAGTCAAGACATTATTTTATTACAAATAATTTATGACACACTCTTTTAAAAAATGTAATGTATGTTATTTCTCATACCAGCCAATTAACTTTAAAGTGTTTGTGGATAGGTAAGAGAGGGAAGTGGGAAAATGAAAAGGATGCGTAAAATATATGCTTAATATTCTTAAAAGGTTGGTATTATAGGGTAGGATTGAAATCAGTCTTGGTATACTATTATTCTTTTTCCTGTATTTTGATTCTAGTTGGTATCTAAATCTCAGATTCTACCATGCCAATGAGACAGGCAATAGAAGACCCATATGTATATGCATCCTCTAAGCAAACAGTTTTCTCTCTTCTCACCCCTGGTATCATAAAACATAGGTGAAATTTCAAGAGTAAACACAGGATTGGAAAAGCCATTAATAATGGCAGTCATTTGAAAGTGTCACCTAATTTAAACACTTTGCTTTAAGTTATTGCAGTGTCATGAGTTTTATTATGCTCAATTTATTAGTGAAAACCTTCAGGGTTCACAACCATTTATTTTTCAGGGAACTTGATTTTATCATTAATTTTTAAATACATAATACTCCTACTTTATTTTTTAGAGTGCACTTTATTTGCACAAATTGGTTTACTTCGATCAATACAGATGTTTCTAGGTGTTTATTAAAGCAGAAGTCAGATGTCTGCACATTTTCAAGACTTTACACTCCAAAAGTTAGTGTATGTTTGTACACAAAAGCACAATATTTTTATTGGTTGTTAAGTGGAAAACTATAATAGAGACTGCCCAAACCCCTGTTTCTAATTAGCAGGTAGCTTATTCTAGAGGGCAGTCTTTTCTCTTCCTAAGGGGTGACTTCCGGGTGGAAAAATCCTAATGTTTGGGATAAGAGCTAGGACCAGGGAAATACTTCTCACAGTTTCTATCAATGATAACTAAGGCTTTCTCTGGGTTGAGTTTTCATGGTCTGGACCACTTTTCCTGCCCAGCATTCTGGAGGTGCTTATGGGCTGAAATAAGGCGCCCTGAGCTGCGGTGGGTGGAAAGTCAGAGGTGGACCCCCCTCCCACCCACCCCTCCCCTAACTAGACCTTACTAGATCACATGTCACGTGAAGCTAATGCCAGTACCTAGTGCTGAGAGCTCAAAAATCTGGATGCTTAAGTGTTTGTTTTTTTTTAAGAAAATAAAATCTTAAACGAAATGTATACTCACTGGTTGTTATCTTTTTTTTCCCCTCTAATTAGGACAAAATTTTACCCTAAGGCAGTTAGGCGTTTGTGAACCAGCAACTCGAAGAGGACTGGCATTTTGTGCGGAAATGGGGCTTCCCCACAGAGGTTACTCGATCAGTGCAGGGTCAGACGCCGATACTGAGAACGAAGCAGTGATGTCCCCAGAGCATGCCATGAGACTGTGGGGCCGGGGGGTCAAGTCAGGCCGCAGCTCCTGCCTGTCAAGCCGGTCCAACTCAGCACTCACCCTGACAGATACGGAGCATGAAAACAAATCCGACAGTGAAACCGGTAAGGTCCTTTTTGTTTGAGGCTTTATAATGTTGGCGGTCGGTGCTTCCGTCTGTTTTGGTTGACTCTGGAGGAATGGCTTTCTTCCTTCTCCTCTTTCCTTCTCTTTTTTTCTTCTTCCTTTCTTCGCATTGCAACACAGTAGCACTCAAAAAATGTCCTTCAGTATTGCATTATTTTTCCTAGGGGAAAAAAAAGTCAACATTCAACATCAGAGTGTTAAGTTGTGTTATGCAAGCATTCTCTGTTGTGTTAGCTATAGTTTTGAAAAACAGTCTAATCATGTACAGAAAAAAAAAAAGGTTGGCTTTGACTTATCTTGAACCATGTCACCTGTTATCCTCCACGGAGTAGCAGAACAAGTAGTGATAAAATTTACCCCAGAGCCAGCTTGTAATCAGAGATGTCTTTGTAGATTCCTCTTAAAAATATCTCAAAGAAGTTCCAGAATCTCAGAATGGATGAGTGAGCACACAGAATGGTTTATTAACAGGGCTCAAGTGATTGAAGAACAAATTTGATCATGCTTTTAACTTACTGGTTGATGAAAGCAATTGAAATCTTGATAAAGAGAAGGGAGTGTGGTCTTTGATGTGCTTTGGAGACTGGATTACTCTGCAATTAAATCCTTGCACAAAAATTGGATTTTTCGGGTATCCAAATAGCAGTTTTACATACTTTAAGAGAAATATCTTTATAAATTATTTTGATCTTTCCCTATCGCCAGTGCAAAATGATAAAGAAGCAGTTAGTGTATATGCAGTAATAGATTTAAAAGGAAGTTTAATTTTTAGTCAACACAGCTTCTAGGAAAAATTGGAGTATCAGCACCAATGCACCAGACAAGAAAATGACATTTCTTCTTTAGCGTTTAATATGAACAGTGCACTTGCTGCTTTAACCTGGTTATTAATGCTGTGTGTATATGATGCATCAAAAGCAAAGAGAAAATTAAAATGGAAGAATTGTGTGACTTGTGAAAAGAAAGATGGTGTTTTACCAATGGCATTTTATTTTTATTCTTTATGGAGCAACTTTGTCAACTTCACTTTGTGATAGGAAAACAGGTCCATTGTCGGCGTTCAATCTCAGCCAGGTCACTGAATGAAGGGGTAGCTAGTGCGTCATACTGCTTGTTACTTGTTTTCTTACTATTAGAAAAAAAAATCTGCTTTAAACCAATGAAAACAATATCTCATGGAGACTATTTTAGTGCATTAAAACAAAGTCATAATCGATTAATAATAGAAACTCATATAGAGTTGTGAGTTATTGGTGGAGGCTAGCTTCATCCCAACCCAAAACAGGAAATAAGGACAGTTCTGCCTGACACAACGAGTCTTAGAATCTGACTGCGGTGTTTTCCTGAACCAAACTGTCCACCTCAGTGAAACCTGGGTTTCTACCACTTTTCACTGTGGATTCAGAAGTCACTCACCTTAAGTAAGTAAGATTTGGCATAAACTTTGCTTCCTGTCCATCTATATCTTTACATAACCCTCTTCAAGCAATTTTAGGTACTATGGTTATATTCAAATACATGATTTGATGTTTGATTTTCCTAAAATATATGTCAAATTTTGTGATGGTTTTGGAAGAGAGCAGAGGAGAGTGCAGGAGGACAATGCAAATCAGTTCTGATTTGCTGCATCATGGGCCGTTCATCTGCATATCCATTAAGTATTGTCCCACATTGGGTCAGCTTGCCACACACAACCTGTGAGGCATCTCTCTCTCTTATAACAAGTATATCTTGTTACTGTATCTGTATTGCTAAAAGATAATTTAATTTTTATTATTTTTTAAATTGTATGTCTGCTAAAATGGTCTCACAATGAATTCCCAAACACACACCATTTTGTTCTTTTCAGAAAACATAAAACTTAGAAAATTTTCCACTTTTAGTTAACTAACAGTGTCTATTATCCAAATGATTGGAGGCGGGAAGCCTGTTGAGTTTCCCACATCACTGCCCCCTCTCTCTGCACGGATTATTTTGAACTAGGGAAGGAACTTGTTGCCCCAGGAATCTCCTTGTCCCTTTCATGATATAAAGGCAAGAATGAACACTTAAACTGATCTGTTTCTCCATGTGGTCATTCTGAACCAGAATGAAGAGAGACACGGACAGGGTGTCAAGGGCCTTGCCTTGAGATTCAGAACATATGGTAGCATTTGTTGAGAGTAAATAGGTCAGTCAAAAGTATAAAGTGTCAAAAACAATGTTTGTTGAGCTGGGCAAGTGATGACTTCAACTTATGTTTACTCTTTCCCCAAGGTTTGGCTGGGGTTATTTTTTTAAACAACATTTTGACGGTCTAAGAACTCCCAGTGAGTCAGCTCGGGGAAGGAAATAAAAGAAGAAATAAAATAGATATGACCTCTTATTGCAGAGAAGGCAATGGCACCCACTCCAGTACTCTTGCCTGGAAAATCCTATGGACGGAAGAGCCTGGTAGGCTGCAGTCCATGGAGTCGCGAAGAGTGGGACATGACTGAGCAACTTCACTTTCACTTTCCACTTTCATGCATTGGAGACGGAAATGGCAACCCACTCCAGTGTTCTTCCTGGAGAATCCCAGGGATGGGGGAGCCTGGTGGGCTGCCATCTATGAGGTCGCACAGAGTCGGGCACAACTGAAGTGACTTAGCAGCAGCAGCAGCAGACCTCTTTTTGAACACTGGATCTTTCATAGATTTCATATGTGTTCTGTAGGAACATTTCAGATCATTTATTCTGAATTTTCAGTGATTGGTCAGAAAGAGCAAGATTGCATTGAGATCCATTACATTAAGGTCTGGGGAACATAATCTTCTGATATTTACATTACTTATCATTTGGAATTGTGGAATTAAATGAGAATATTGAGGCTCTTTTTTCTGATATAAAAAAGCGTTTTGTTATTACCCAGGGTCTTCTAACATCTTTTTAAACGATATCCTCAAAACTTTTACCAATTTTTACTATTATTACTACTTTTAGTCAAATATTGGACTTCCCTGGTGGCTCAGATGGTAAAGACTCTGCCTGCAATGCTGGAGACCTAGGTTTGATACCAGGGTTGGGAAGATCCCCTGGAGGAGGGCCTGGCAACCCACTCCAGTATCCTTGCCTGTAGAATCCCCATGAACAGAGGAACCGGGAGGGCTACAGTCCATGGGGTCACAAAGAGTCAAATATTTCTAACATAGACTTTCTAAAATAATTCATTTTGGCATTCTTAATTGCTCTCACTCTGAAAGGTTATTGATTTTCCAGCTGTATTTTCCTTTGACTTCCAATTATTTAAATTTTATAGTTGTATTCACTTGTGTGTGAGCTTGCAGTGTGTCCTAAGAAGCCCTGTTATATCACTAAAAGTTGAAACAAGAAGGATGTGCATAAAATAACTCACCAAAGTGAAACTAACCTAGAAACCATACACTGTCTTATTTCTCCCCTCAGTTTAGAAGGAGAGTTTCGGTTGACTGTTTTCATCATTTGAGGTTAACTGTGAATAAGGCTATTTTCCCCAGAAAACAAAATAGTATTCAACATTTGTGAAATCATGTAAGCCAATTGACTAATGTTCTAGTTATAACTTCAAAGAAAAGTCTAGTCACTAAAAGTGACTAGATTTCATTTATTTATTGATAAATAGGCCAACAGTTCAAGTTAAGAAGGCGCTGGGACTGCTGTGAGGCTAATGAAATTTTGATGGCCTGAGCATCCCACGGGAGTCAAGGAACACTCGGACTATGTCACATGTCTCCATGTTAGCAGAGATTCTAAACAAGTGATAAAACAGATTCTTTTGCAAAGCTAACTCTTCACCAACCATGAGGAGTTGAAGTTAAAAAGCATTTTGAGAAAAAAAAAATTGTTACAGTAGATTGAATTTCATATCAAATTCCAAATGTTAATATTGTTCTGAATTAAGGACATGGGAGAAGACCTTTCTTAACAGGCATTGACAACTTTCTGAGTCAACTGCCTTGCTCCAGGGCAAGTACTGGAGGGGCAGTGGTTTGTGACCACCTGCAAGCAGTGGTTCTAGGAAGCTGTTGAGAGGTTACAAAATAAATGTGATGAGATGCTGTAATCAAAGGGAAAATTGCCAGTATGTTCTCGATGGTTCGAGGCATCTTTCCCTGTCTCTGATGGATTGTTAAAAGACCCCTGACTGAATGCCCACTCTCTAGCCTTGCAAGTAATCTGATTTAAATTCCAAATATCTATTTAAATGTCAGGAACAAAGGACTTTTTTCCTCCCCAAACATCAAGCTTTAAGCTTTAAACGTGTTTTATTTGTGCATCTTTTCCCAGAAGAAGACTAGCATGCATTCAGTGTTATTATCCTTTGTCAGCCAGCAGCTCAGTGCTGTGAAAAATGCCTCAATTCAAAAGCACGGTGCACAGGGTGTTAATCCTCTCATTGAGCCTCTAAGATGGCTTGCTCTTGAGACACCCAGAGCTCTAGCTCCCAACTTCCCCCATCTCTGCCTGGCCGCTTGGGTCAGCTGTATGGCTGGCACCAGAGATGTAGAGGTCTCTTCCTTCTGCCTGTCTCCGCAGCCTCTTATGCCTTTTGGAAAGCGATGACCTTTGACATCAGGCAGACCAAGAGGAGCTGGCTCTCTTCTTCTGTCTTATTGTGGCTGGGAAACTTGAGAGCCTTCATTGAGAGCAACAGATGAGGAGGTGTTATTGAGGGCAGACTTCCTGGGTTGGTATTGGCTCTACTGTCTCCCAGCTGTGTGACTTTGGGCAATTGACTTAACCTTTCTGTAGTATACGGAAATCACCAATGGCATCGGTCCTTACAGGGCTGCTTACAGGTCCTTACAGGATTAAATGGACTCTTGAATAGGCAGTGCTTAGAATGACAGTGCCTGGTGTCGGGTGAGTTCCAAATAAGGGGTGGGGGGATACTCTTTCTGTTAATTGTAAATGGTGGGAAATTATATCTCCTTATTAAGTGTGGAGATTAAGTTAGGGACACAGTATCAAGTACCGACACAGTTTGGGCCCACAGTCAATGTCCCCTCCCTCTTTGCCATCCTCCCTTTGTCTGCATTAGTCGAGTATCTGTGCATTTGGTGAAATGAGGGAGAAAGAATGGTCTCCTCCAGAAGGGGCACTGCCAATTTGCATAGCCTGGAATCTCTGTCACCATTTATTGACTCTCTTATTTTTCTCTAAAATCTCACATACTTTTTAATTCCCTGTAATTAAATGAATGAACGTTAAGTGGGGCTGATAATTAGTCTGATGGCTGTAGACTTCAAAGAAACCAGCCTGTTCCTTCCCCTCCTGGTCAAAGGAAATTTCAAAAGTGGTGCTTCCCTCCAAGGCATGTCACTTAGACAACCAGTCAATTAAAAGGCAATTCAAGTGATGCTCATCAGTTCACATAATAAAGTAAATCATTACTGGAAGGCTTTATTTCTCACCTGGGATCTTAGCAATATACCTGTGGTAGGACCTCACTCTTGCCACAGTGACTGTGCAGTTACTAAAGTATCCAGGGATGATGTGGCTAATAATAAGGGTAGAGCATTATTGTGCAATATTTTTAGGGGAAATAGAGACTTGATTTGCTGGACTAAAACACTTTTAAAAACCAAGGTACTTATGCTTTGAAATAGTATTTTTAAAGTCTGCTTTCTATATGGATGTGTGTGCGTGGTCATTCGTGTCCAACTCTATGTGTTCCCATGGACTGTAGCCCACCAGGCTCCTATGTCCATGAATTATCTAGTTAAGAATACTGGAGTATGTTGCAATTTCCTCCTCCAGGGGATCTTCTTGACCCAGAGATCGAACTCACATCTCCTTTACCATCCATTACCATTGCACCATCTTTATGGATAGATAGATTCTAAAAGTTGAGCTACTGTACTTAAAAAAAAAAAAGATATACCCCTTAAACCAATTTGACAAACTATTGTAATGATGTTTACATCACTCTCACAACAGAGTACTTTATTTTGCAATCCAAATTATGTTGTTGGAAAAAATATGTTCTCTGAAAAAGTGTTTGTTGTTGTTATGTATCACTCAGTTGTGTCCAACTCTTTTGTGATCCCATGGACTGCAGCCCACAGGCTCCTCTGTCCATGGGATTTTCCAGGCAAGAATACCTGGAGTGGGTTACCAGTCCCTTCTTCAGGGGATCTTCTAGACCCAGGACTCGAACCTGCATCTCTTGTGTCTCCTGCATTGGCAGGCGGAGTCACCGGAAATATCCCCAAAAAAGTGGGCAAGGAGGTTATTTCCTCTGAGCAACTGAATAAATGTGAGAGAAGAGAAATGGAAGGATTTGTAACTATTCTATCACCAATTAAGATCTAGAATAGTTTGGGAGAAACTGCTAGTGACCTTGGAGTACCCTGGTATGTCGTATACTTGTAATGCTTCTAGCCACCACACAGGTGTCATTTCTCTCCTGGCTCTTTTTACAAAAGGAGAATATTTGAGTTTTCCACAAATAATTTGAAGAGAGGTGTATAATTTCACCTAACTAGCCTAATTTCATTCCTTCAACTTGATCTTTATCAACTCTCAGCCTACTTTGAAAATTGATTGTAAGAATGAAGGTGGAATTCCACTGCTGTGAGAAATAAATTTCACGAGATTCTACCACACATACTGAACCATAACTTGAATATAAATTCCATCTTGGGCCCTCTTCTGGCATGTAATGGTCAATTCTGGCATGTTCTACTGTTGTAAATTATATTTTATGTTTTAGGTGCTCTGGGATGTCAAAATAGCAAAAGTAATATGTTGCATGCTTACTAAATCAAGGTCAGAATGAAAGTGCGGCTTTGCAAAGTACAAATAGTTTCCAATATATAAAAATAATTACATCACCGTGATGTGTGTATGTTTGTAGTTTAAATAGCAACTTATACCATTCTTTAAGCAAAAGCTTCTATATTTCATTTGGGATGAAATATATTCACTTCATGGATATATTACAAGTCACTTAAGCACAGTAAGTGATGATTTAAATAAAATTTTTTTAAAATTTAGTACTATGAAACTAGAATTAAGAATACCATAAAGTCCACAACCATGGTTGTTATCACTTAAGTATTTACATACATTTATATTTTCTATTCTAAGAGGATTTTTGGAATTCTTGACAGTTTGCTCTTCTTTACACAAACATTGCCATTTCTACAAAACAACTTGCATTTTAAGTATTTTTGTTCAAAGTATATAGAATATATGCTTTTTCTGTTTAAAAGCCTAATGTTCTTTTAATTGTCGAGTTGAAATCAAAAGAAAGCATACCAACACATATCAAAACTGATGATGTATGCTGTTTTAATTTTTGAATGTGTTTTGATATCCTTGAAAAATCACAGCAGTAGCAGTAAAATTGTTTTAATTAATGAATTGAATAGCAGCAAATGCTGAATCAGGTTTATTGATGTAATTATCACTGAAATAGAAAAGATAAGTGTTAAAGCCATAGAACCTTAGTTTATTTGCCATTTCAAGGGTATTCAAGTGTTTGAAGAGGAACTAACTGATTTGGGGGGTGTGTTATTTATAGAATATTCTTCTCAGGTCATAATAATTCTGTTAATGAGCATCACATCCACATACAAGTTTAAATGTGAAAAATCTACATTATTTACTAAATAGCTTGAATGAGGGTTTCACTGTATTGGAATTTTCTTCTCTTTATCATTTGACTTGAGATAGTTTTCCATAATGATTAGATTATAAACTAAATGTAAAAGCTTTTTGAATTCATATTAAAATGGATACAAATGCATATAAACTTGAGAAAGGAACAATTTAAAATGTCTTGGGAGAAGGCAATGGCACCCCACTCCAGTACTCTTGCCTGGAAAATCCCATTATGAATAGTGCCTTGACTGTAAACATGAAGTCACACAGAAGCTGAAAACTGAATAAAGTTGGGACATGACTTTTTGAATTGATTTCTTAGTATAGCAACTACATTTTCATTCAATGAGTAGTCAATGTTAGGTATTGTACCAGGGGCTGGGGGGAAAAAATGAGTAAGATATAGTCTCTGATTGTAAAAATTCACAGGCTGGTTGGGCAAATCGGCAAGTAAATATTGCATTGTAATTTTAATGTGCTAAGTAATACTACAACACAGAGTGCAGAATTGATGTCTGCATAGAGCAGATTCTTGCCACAGAGACAGGAGAGGCAGCAGAGGAAAAATGGTTTCATAAAGGAGGAAGGAAGCGGCATTGGTTATTGTTGTGGTTGCCACCCAGTTCGGTCATCCAACTCTGCGACCCCATGGACTGCAGCACCCCAGGCCTCCCGTCCCTCGCCATCTCCTGAAGTCTATGCAAGTTCATGTCCATTGCATCGGTAATGCCGTCCAGCCATCTCATCCTCTGACACGCTCTTCTCCTTCTGCCCTCTATCTTTCCCAGCCTCAGGGACTTTTCCAGTGAGTCAGCTGTTGGCATCAGATGACCAAAATACTGGTACACGGGCTCAAAGGATGTGCAAAAATGCAAGATGTAGACAAAGCAACGAAGGAGAGGGTGTAAAATCCCCGTGAACTGTTGCAACAGTTGCAGGCTGTTTTTGCCTGGAACACAGGTTGTGTGTGGATGAGCGATGAGTGTTTGGTCTACAGATAGCCCCAGACCAGACTGCAAAACACCTTCAATGGCCATGCTCAGGAATTTGTACTTTTTCTGTAGGTAATGGGAGTTTCATGCAAAGGAATATTACAGGCATATTTACCATTTACAGAGCACCTTGAGAGCAGTGTAGGGAGTTGGCTGTCTTTCCCACAAAGGGAGTAAGCTCTGTAGGGCCATGGCCCTGTTCACCCTTGTGTCTCTGTGCTCCCTCATGCAGTGCCTGATCCTGGAGCCAGAACTGTGGCTGAACAGCTCCATGATTGGAGGTCAAACTTGAGAGGAAACTAGCCAATCAGGTAGTGTTATAATTAGCAAAGTGAGAAAATACAAATGTTTGAACCAAGAATTGGAAAGGAAAGGGAGACATTAAAATTCAACAGAATGAAAACTTGATTAACTCTGCATTGGGGTTAGGGAAGAAGAAGACATTTAAAAGACTCTCTAACATGGAAGTGATGGTGTAAATCCAAGTGGGAGCTTAAAGCTTATTGTTTAATAAATTCAGTAATTCAGACAAGGCCAGGTTGTATTTGAGGGGTCTGTGGAACATCAAAATTCAGAATAGATTAAGCAATTATATATATATCTATGTGCTTTGCTGGTAGCTCAGATGGTGAAGAATCTGCCTGTCGATGCAGGAGATGCAGAGTTCATTTCCAGGGTCAGGAAGATCCTCTGAAGGAGGGCATGGCTACCCATTCCAGTATTCTTGCCTGGAGAATTCCACGGACAGAGGAGTCTGGCAGGCTATAGGCCATGTGGTTGCAAAGAGTCGGATACGACTAAGTGACTAATACCTTCACTTTTCATATATATAAAATTCAGTTAGATTTTGTTCAAAAATATTTACCTTATCATCTGTACAATTGCAGTGAAAGCCATGGGGCATAATCAAACCTCTCCCCAAAAGCAGATAAAATGAGAAAAGAAGAGGAATGAAGGTATAATACTGAGGTCACCAACATTTAACATAAAGTTATAGAAGAAGCACCAATGAAAGAAACAAAGAGGGACTTTCCATAGAGACAAAAGGAAGTGTCCGTTCACGAAGACCACAGAGGCAGGAAATGATTAGCAGTCAGACATTTCCATAGCCTGTGGACTGCACAGAGGATATGAATTTCCGAGTAGCGCGTGTGGTCACCAAGTGGCAGTGGGTGGAGAGATGAACGGAAACCATGGCACCAGCAAGTGCAGATTTTTCTCTCCAAACCTGAACTAAGGAAAGGGTTAGGTGTAACTCCTGGGGAACACAAGGGCAGGGATATTTTTATATTGGAGGACATTTCAGGATCTTTCCTAGGAAATGGACAGGGTGATATTATAACAGGAAGATCGAAGTGAAGATTAAAGGGGAGATGAGGTCTGGCCTCTGAGAGGTCAGGAGCAGAGAGATCTTGAAATAGAAACTTAGGTAACTGAATTCCTCAATACTTTTTATCTTCTAAGCTACTTTTCATCTTACAATTTTGTGTACATCAGTAGCTTAGAGTTTGCTGTAGGAGAGATATACGTTTAAAAGGTATCTTTCTGGGACTTCCCTGGTGGCCCAATGGTTAAGATTTCACCTTCCAATGGGGGTGTGGGTTGGATCCCTGGCCAGTGAGCTAAATACCATGTCCCTCCTGAACCAAAATACCAAAATACTAAAATAGAAGAAGCAGCAGCAATTTTGTAACAAGTTTAATGAAGACTTTAAAAATGATCCACATCAATAAAAAACTTAAAAAATAAATACAAGGTACATTTGTATCTACACTAATTAAAGTCATAGCAAATATCCAGGCAGTGTAGGAAAAATCGATGATATTCAATGGAGTTAAAAGTTCATGTCATCAAAAGGTTTGGGGGAAAGTAGATTTTTATTCAAAATTGATATTTTGTTTAAAATAGCTTTATAAAACTATTAAATATAGCACACCTAGAGTTCAATGAAAAACAGATAATTATCTGGATCTTGAAATAACAGGATTGCTGTCAGTACAGGATTCCCCATACAGACACATAGATAACTTCTTAAATCCTTTCCTTGATCATTGATTTGTATGTGTGTGTATATGATCTATATAAAATACATAGATATATAATAAAATAGACATATGGATATATAAAATGAAAGTAAAAGTCGCTCAGTCATGTCTGACTCTTTGTGACCCCATGTACTATACAATTCATGGAATTCTCCAGGCCAGAATACTGGAGTAGATAGATCCCTTCCCCAGGGAGTCTTCCCAAACCAGGGATCAAACCCAGGTCTCCCACATTACATTGCAGGCAGATTCTTTACCAGGTGAGTCACCAGCGAAGCCCAGTATATAAAAGTAGATATGATAAATTAAAAATAGATATATATTTATATATGGATCATACACACACCTATATACATACATAAGTGTGTTTGTATAATCTTTGCCCCATGGTTTAAATTACTAGCTTAAACATAAGTCTTGGAATTTCCCTGGCAGTTCAGTGATTAAGAATCCAAGCTTCTACCACAGGGAGCACAAGTTTGAGACCTCATTGAAGAAGTAAGATCCCATAGGTCGGGCAGTGTGGCCAAAAAAATTAAAGAATAAGTCTTTGCACCTTAGTAACTCCTGCATGGTTTTGCACTAGCCACACTGTCTTTTTGCATAAAAACAAAATGCGTATTTACCAACATAAAATTATACAACCAGATTTGATTATTAGCGAACACTCGAGGAATTACCCAACATTCATTTTTTAAAAATACACAAAAGAGAGTAAAAAACAGACCACAAGTGAAATGTCTGAGAAATAGAAATAGGCTATAAAAAGCCAGAATGGTAGTTATTATTTGCTTATGCATGTTTGCGTATGGAAAACTGTGACTTTGTGAAATGATTATTCAGACTAAACTGAATAATTGATTTGCTTTAACTGGTTAATATCAAAGTAATCAATTGGAAGTAGGCTTGCTCTTCCAACTGGTTTTTATAGAAGTGTTAAAGTTCACAAAGAGAAATCTTAAAATTTTGACATACAGCAGCTGGAGATTCCTGGGGGACTGGAAAGTGTTTGAATGAAATGTCAGTTGCTATAGAAAACATGTATAAAACATTCCCTTATAATGGACTGTGTCTCATTTCCTGTGAGTGGAGCACCATTGTCTAGATTGTACAAAATGTGCTCAAAGGTAACTTAAATTGTTTAAATGAACCTATTTAGGAAGTTTAAAGACTTCAGATAATCATTAGAATTTTTTAAGCATTTAATTATTATTTGTATTGTATCAATAACACAAGGAAAATGATAGGTGATAGAAATAATAAAAATGGAACTTTAAACCAATTTTAAGTATAAAATATTATAAGTGTTTATATAAAATAAATTCATGCCCTGAATTTATTTTAGTTACTTAGCATTACATATCATTGGAAGACACAGAGGAGTATGTGGATAATATTCACTAGTTCCTGTTTTGGTATTTATGCTTTTATTTTTATCTCTGTGTATATTTTTTTATTAAATTGAAATTTCTGGGAGTTCCATCCTGGTCTAGTGGCTAGAGTTCAGTGCTTTCATTGCCATGGCCTGGGTTCAAATGATCCGGGAACTGAAATCCTACAAGCCTCGTGTGTGGCCAAAAAAAAAAAAATTTTGGAATTTCTGTTTTGACCTAAGTTTCTCCACATTATTAGACTCTTCCATAATTTGTTTTAACATATCCACTACTTTTAGACAGCTAGGTTGTTTGACTTTTCAGTTTCATAAATTGCATTGTGATAACAATTCTAGTGGATAAATCTTTGCCTCTAATTCTGTATCCCTTAATATCTTAGGATAAATTCTTGGAAATGGAAGATCAGAGGCAAAGGGTATGAAGGGTATGTACAGTTTAAAGCATTTGATAGACCCTGTCAAAATGCCCTGAAAAAAAAAAAAGTTGTATCAATTTACACTCTGACTAGAAATATTAGTAAGTATCTTTTCCCATAAGCCATTGACAAGGAATGTTGCCATGCTTAGAATTTTGGCAACTAGATGGAAACATAGTATCTTACTGTTGTATATTCATTTGAGTAATAGGTTAAATATAGTCTCATATAGGTGTGTGTACTCTTTGTATTTCTTTTGTGAATTGTCAGTTTATGCCCTTTGCACATTTTTCTATTCGGGGTGGAGAAATGGGTCTTCCAGAAATCAGGAAGATGAAGGAGGAGACAGCATTCAAGGACACTGGGACACTGACTCTGCTTTTTTCCACCTTGTGTACATCTGGCCTTGATGAGACGGGTTTGGTTGCAGGAGGACCTGATAAAAATAAACGTCTCCTTAAATGCAGGCCTTCTGCTTATAGACATATGTGTAGTTCCCCAGTAGTGATGAATAATGACACGAACTCCAGCTATGAAAGAGCTGGGGCACAGCACAGATGTAACGTCCTCCACTCTATCAGGATTCCACCTTGCTTAAACAGCTGCACGTTCCTTATTAGAGATTCTAGGTGCCAAGAAAATCTGTATTGACTCCAGCTTGGAGGAGCAAGTTCATTTCCACAAAGTTTCTGTATCCTTATTAAATAAATGAAAAACTTAAAGCAGGTGATAGTAACAGTGGGAGGTAAATCTCTTTCCATCAATCAATAGACTGTTGGAAAAGATACAGAGATATAGTTACACATGTACATATACATATTTTTTTTCTTATTGAATTGCATAGGTTTCATGAAGCAAGAATCTTAATAACCCCTTGTCTCTTTTAAAATATCTAAATATACCATTAAGTGCTTTCCTCAGTTTAATTTTGTATTTGTTCATTTATTTGGCATCCTTGAGTGGGCTTGAACCATTTCATTTTTGAAAGAATTTTTTAGAAACTTTAAAATATAGTTATCAATTATTATTTTCCTTGTGGCTTTTTTATGCCTAGAAATGTTGACTTTACCCCTAGAACAAATAATCAGTTTTATTTTCTTCACTTTCGTATTTTTTTTTTTTTTACATTTAATCTATCTGAATTTTATTTATTTTTTTAATTTAATTTTATTTTTAAACTTTACATAATTGTATTAGTTTTGCCAAATATCAGATATAGTCTGGCTCAGCTGGTAAAGAATCCGCCTGCAATGCAGGAGACCTGGATTCAATTCCTGGGTTGAGTTGAGTGGTGTACAAATTTAAATTGATTTCCTTCACACAGTTTGCTTTTATAAATGTCATTTAATTTAATTAGGGATTGCTTCATAATGTCCAATGAATACATGCTAATCTACTTAAATTTGGCAATAAGACATCAATAAAAATTAGTGCTATTAATTCTTTGCAAAAGAAATGGGGTAAGATTTATCAGATATCTTATACAATAGTAGTAGATACTAAATTCAGGTTTGGCGGTTTCTGAGAGATCTAGAATGTTAACTAAAATTAAACATTTTCAGGAATGCACAATTAACCAGTAACAGTATAATATGTAACTCTTAGGCATTGCAAAAAATATAGTAGAAAAACAGACTCTCATAAGTTTGTGGACGTTACATATAATAGCAGCAGTTATGAGATCTATTTTTTATTAAAAAATAAAGCATGAAACCTGCAAAAGCCAGGTTGCATTATGCACTTATTTTGTGGACCTCCTTGCCTTAAATAATTTGACAGATATTTTTAAAGAATAAGATTGGACCTTTTGCTCTCAGGCCTACAGACTTGAAGATACAGGGCGTTACAAACAGAAAACAATTACAAGACAAAGCAACTGGATGAAATGGTTTAGCGACATGGCTAAATTTCACACTGGAAAGAAAAAAGTAATGGAGGTTTAGAAAAGGAAAGATTTTGAAGAGTTCGTAGAATTCCAGCAAGATGTTGAAGGTAGTAAAATATGTTGAAATATTTGCAGAAAAGCAGTACATACTTACAGTTGGAAAAACTTGAAGAAATGCTTGGAAGCACCAATGGAAACAATGGTAGCCTCCTTAGGTCACCCTTAGATTCTGGAAGAATCCTCTTGGGGAATACTGGAAGCTAAAGTTGACAGTTAAGTGGAATCCACTTGTGGAGAACTGCCAATGTCATGGTGAAAGAGCTAAGATTGTTTCTGCAGGCCGTGTCTGTCCAGTCCACCTCTTAAAACAGTAGAGACACAATGAATGGACTGTGTGAAGGCCAACTTGGAATGGATGAGCCGCAGTTCCATATACATAACACATAGAAAGGCGTTATGCTGAATCGAGAGGACAGGTGTAGTAGGATTTTCAGGACTTTGTCATGTGAGAAAGACAGGAGTTAAAATGAGTGCAGAACCTGGACAAATGTGGCTGCAGTAGGAAAATAAATAACGAAAGGCCCCAGAAAGAGAGTTGAAATAGATTGTCATCCGCACAATTACATAAAGCCATCGTGCAGAAGAGTGCATATTGCAGTTTATGAAGCAGTAAACAGTATGAAAAAGATGTTAGTCAAAAACTAAAAATAGATGTGGATTTAAGGGAATATACAATGATTTTATTCAAAAACGAGATGGACAGTGAATAATAGCAGATCTAATACAGACTCAAAAGAGATGCTTATTTCTCCTTTTTTTTTTTTTTTTTTCCTGAAAGATCCCTTAGAACAAGACACTTAGTTATCATACAATATCAGTAAGAACCCTATCTATTCTATCCCGGTGCACTAATTTGTTACTAGAGTAAGAGCCTCAGTGATTGAAAGGCAGAGTCCGAGAATATCTTATTCCCATACATTTTAGTTGTGTCCTGACAGATCTCAAGGCAATCACTACATAAAATAGATTTCCTGTGCTCTTGACTTTGTACTTATCTTCACCATGGCTATAATGAGCGTTTTGCAACTAATGTATTTTCCATGGGAACCACCAGAAAAACCATAATGGTACAAGGAGGGAGGCTGCAAAATTATTAATAGTAAATCTTATTACATTTCCACCAGTGGGTCTCAATCCTGACTAAGATTTTATATCAGTGCGATTGAATCCTGTAGATGGCTTGATAAAGGCAAGGGCGTGCCCTAACACTGGGCCAGTGGGCTCTTCAACGCTCTAAAGACAAAGGATTTAAATTCCAGTAGCTCTTATGGTCTAGGTGTAAACTTTATGGTTTTACCATTAGTACATTGAGTGTGATTATTATTCTTTATCCCAAAATCTTAAGAGATCAGTGCAGAGGGTCAGAAGAGGAGCAGTATTTCTTTAAAGTATTGCAATAATTTTACCTGTCTATTCCTATTGCTAAAGGGATACAAAGGATGAAAGGGACCTATTTGGTGGTGACAAGTTTTTCCTATAAGGGATAAGAATATTGCCATATCTACCCATGATGTGGATATTGCCATATATACCCATGTTTCAAGTGATTTGTACTAAGTGTATAGCTCATTAATAGTTGACACCTGTCAGGCAAGATTTTGCTTTCTGAAGAAATACCAGGGAGGCTCGGTACTTAGACTGACCTTTCGCATAAGATATATTTCTTATCCTACCTTAACTAGGAAATTTTATACACAAAAATCCTCTTACTCCAATCAATTCTGGTTCTGCTGTGATGACATCGTTCCTTTATGGAACAGTTTGTATTCTTTCCAAAATCCTTTCAAGATTCTTTCAAAATCCTTTGGCATCCCATGGAAAGTGTCACTGCTCTGCAGAAGGATTTTGAAAATAGTTACTTTGTAACAATGATAACTCATAAGGATTTTGGATGTGAACGTTGTTATTGTTCTTTAGAAAAATTATTGTACGAAAATCCAAATGGCAGAGTAGAGGTTGACAGAGATAGAGGCAGAAACAGAGTTAGATATTTGTATTGTATTGAGTACCTATTGTATTCAATCTACTACCTTCTGAGATTTAGTTAGTATTATCCCTATTTAACCAAGAAAAGAAAATTAAGGCTGAAAGAATCTAAATATCTTGATATGGTTCCAAAATGACAAGGCCAGGATTGAAAGCCACTGTGTAATTCCCAAACCCACTATCTGATTCTACGGGGAGGGAGGAGGGTGGGGGGTTCAGGATGGGGAACACGTGTATACCCATGGCGGATTCATGTTGATGTATGGCAAAACCAATACAATATTGTAAAGTAAAAAATAAATAAATCAATGAGTAACAAAATAATAATAATAAATAAAAAATAAATAAATCCCACTGGACTACACCGCTTACTCTTGCATGGGATCTCCTGGTACCTGGGCAACAGTATAGCGCCTGTCCCCTCAAATCACCTGCTTTTCAAAGAGAAGGAACAAGCCTTGTGAATTTAAATGTCTTCCATGTCACCTTGAGCTTCTGTGTAGTTGGATTTGTTTCATACTTCTTAGTCTAAGATATAATCCTCCTATTTTAAGAAAACAGTTTCTCTGGCACAGTGCTAGGGACACTTGATTATAAATGGAAAGATATGGGTTCTTTATGCTGGTTCTATCATTAACTTGTTTATCTTGGATCATTCACCCAATGTCTTTTTGTCTGAATTCTTTCAAACGGTGCCTACTTATTAAACCATTTTAAAGAATATGCATGTTTATGTTTTTGGTTAACCGTCCACGGCTAATATTGAAAAGTTTTTTTTTCTTGAGGATTTACCTCAAAGGAGGAAAGTCACACTGGGTTAGGATAAGTCCATCAAAGTGAAGAGAGAATCGAATAAACTACCTAAAGTAGCAAGAAAAATTAGACTCATTATTTGCATCAATCAAGTATAATCCAAGTTTCCTTTGCTTTTGTGTATGTCCAGTAATACATTGATAAAGAATGGAACTATGATCCTTAAATGAATTCAAGATATGTTATTGCCTACAAAATTTTGTTATCTTTTGTTTTCACTAATATTTCTATGTTACCCAGTCATTTCAGATTCCTAATATAAATTTTTTCAGTGCCAGGAGTTTTATCTATGTAAACATTGAGTATTGTGTGATATTTCATTATATAAGTTTAGGAAATTTGCTTTTAGTGATATTCAGGAAGAAATTTTGGGTGACTAGTTTGCCATATTTGGCAAGTAGGTCCTGAATGTTTAACAGATGAATAAAAAAAAATAACTTTTTGTCTTACTTGCTTCACTTAGCAAAATACTCTGTAGGTTCATGCATGTTGTCACAAATGACAGGATCTCAGGCTTTTTTTTTTTTTACAACTAATATGCCTGTGAGTGTGTGTGTGTGTGTGTGTGTAAAACATCATTTCCATTCATCTGTCAGTGGACACTTAGTTTGCTTCCGTATCTTGGCTATTATAAATAATGCTTTAGTGAACATAGGGATGCATAAATCTTTTTGAATTAGGGTTTTTATTTTCTTCAGATTAATACCCAGGGGGTGGGATTGCTAGATCACATGATAATTCTATTTTCAGTTTTTTTATTTTATTTTTTTGCATTTTATTTTATTTTTTTAAATTTTATTTTATTTTTAAACTTTACAACATTGTGTTAGTTAATGTGAAAGTGAAGTTGCTCAGTCCTGTCTGACTCTTTGCAACCCCAAGGACTGTAGCCTCCCAGGCTCCTCCGTCCATGGGATTTTCCAGGCAAGAGTACTGGAGTGGGTTGCCATTTCCTTCTCCAGGGGATCTTCCCAACCCAGGGATCGAACCCGGGTCTCCCGCATTGTAAGCAGACGCTTCACCATCTGAGCCCCCACTGTTTTGAGGACCCTCCATCCTGTTTTCCACAGTGACTGCACCAATTTACATTCCTGCAACAGTACAGGAAGCTTCCCTTTTCTCCACGTCTTGGAAAACACTGTATATTTTCACTTCTTTGTGGAATATAAAAACAAAACAAACGAACAAATAAAACAGAAACAGACTCACAGATTCAGAGAACAAACTAGTCGCTGCCAGAGGGGAGAGGGTGGGGGATGGTGACACAGGTAGAAACGACCTATTCCTGTGGGATGAAAAGGGACAAACTACCAGTTATAGAATAAGTAAGTCACATCTTTATTTTATAACTGGTAATAATATACAGCACAGGGAACATAGTCAATGATATTTTAATAACTTTGTATGTTATATAATGTATAAAAACATCAAATCACTGTTATACATCTGAAGCTAATATAATATTGTAAATCAACTGTACTTCAATTAAAAGACAAAAATAACTGACATTACTTACATATTTCAATCTTTTTTAAAAAGATGATCAAGCCAGTTTTCACAAACGGAAAACTGTGACACTGCCTCATCCTCTCTCGTGCACTTGGCAAAGAAAGATTTCATGTGGAACACAGTGTTTTGTTTTGACCGTGGTAATACTTGATTTCCATACATGAATCATTTCTACTCCAAACTTCCCCATGTATTGTTATCTCTGTCTTTCTTGAAATAGTGCAGCCTCTCAAAACACAATCTGGTTCAGGTTATTATTTCACTGAAAGAACATGCATGTGATCATCAGCTTGTTTCTAGAGGAAATGATCTCTAGGAATCAATTCTTTAGCTTTGTGTGGCTAAAGTAAGTCTGATGGAGACCTTGAGAGATACCAGTTTCGCTCTCTGTCAGCAGACACAACTGAACTAGATACCGTGATTCTTCTGAGTTTGCCTGTATCTGTGTTTAATTAGAAATTTTTACGTGACTTCTATCCTAAGTTCTTGGCATGAAATGGAGCAATTTTGGTCCTCATCTTCATGTCATAATCCTTCCTATACTTGAGTAGCAAGACTTATCTTTCTTTTCTCAAAGCTAATTAGGCTCAATAGTCATTCTTTGATAAATTGATCCTACCTCCTAGACTTAATCGTTTTCATTATTCACTGAGCATCTTCCCAATTCATTATGTCTCCTTAGTTTCTGGGAACCTCAAAACACACACACACACATGCACTTTCTCTTGCCATTTTAATGATAGTAATATCACATTTCTGCTCAAAATTATCTTTAGTGCCTACAACATATATCAGCAGTATATTTAAAAGCATGGCGTCTGTCCTCAAAATATGTTTTCAGTAGTTAAATTCTCCTTTATGGCCCTTGAATTCAATTCTGATCTGTGTGACGTTACTAGAACCATTCAAAAGATTTTTTGCTTGTTACTTTTCCCTTCCTCTTGTTTTTTCTAAATTTCTTTGTAATTTTAACCTTGGATTTCTTTAGAATCTTTCATAAAAAACTCTTATTTCCCAGATCATATTTCCTCCCATAGATTAGGAGACCAGAATTTTCATGTGGCTCTCTTCTCACATCCTTTTATCCTACTAATTTTGTCCAGTTATATTGTAATGTTTAGTTCACTATCCTGCTTGTTAATTATCAGGCCCTCTACCCCTTTTTCTCTCCCTTCATGTCATCCCTATAAATTTGTTTGCAACTGGAATACTCAAATACATGTTTCTTCCAACCTACAGCTCTTAATAAGCCAGGATGAGCAGTAAATGTCTACTCGAAAGGCTGACTTACTACCCATTCAATTCTTATTTCCTACCCTCTAAAAGTCCATGAGGCTTTAAAGAGATCTACATTTAAAAGGGAATACAATATGTTAGTTGTGAATGCCTGCCCTACAAATGTGATATTTCAGTTATTTCTGTTTTAAAAATATACCTTAGAGTAAGTATCTTATTTTAGACTGTCACTTACGGTGTTATATAGGTAAATTATGCAAACTCTCATTAACAAAAATAACTTGTTATCCTTTGCAAACACACTTCCAGTTTAAAAAAAAAAAAAAAAACTGCTGTTGGGGAACGGAATGGTAGCTGTCTTTTAGTAACCTGCTTTTTTTTTTTTTCCTAATGGATATAAATCATTAGAAATAAATTGTGTTCTGTCATTGTAGCCGGTAATTGGTGACATTTTCTTGTCACCATGGGATTATAAATAACAGCAATATACATACTGTCAAAAGATTCGTTATGTTATGAAAAACATAAACCAATAGTCTGTTCCTTTTAACTATACTTTGCATATTTTCTATGTTAAGTGTAACACTGATACTTTCACCAATTTTTAAGGAATACTCAACAGCACAGACTTCGTCATTAATAACTTCATATTGTTTCCTTTTGCTTTAAATGTATTTTAATTATTTCTATTTCTTCTATAATGTACCTGGAAAATATATTCTTCAGAGAGAGTTTTGTTTGCAAACAGATATTTTATCCATAAAACAGATAGTGTTTTTTTTTAAAGTGGTAAAATATAAAAGAGATACAAAAGACTGTAAACATTCATTTTAAAATGGGTCATGTTATAAGAATAAAAATACAAGGACCTCAAATTTT
This sequence comes from Bos grunniens, assembly GCF_055505025.1. Classification (NCBI taxonomy): domain Eukaryota; kingdom Metazoa; phylum Chordata; class Mammalia; order Artiodactyla; family Bovidae; genus Bos; species Bos grunniens. The sequence goes on from NC_141191.1 coordinate 15,059,978, forward strand.
TGCTTGTGTAATAAGTAGTGATAATCTGTCCTCAGGCCAAAGAAATAATAATCCATTGGGAAGGAACATTCATGTGGACCAAATCTCTAATTAACTTGCTTCATTAATTATTAAATTAGCCTGCAAAACACAACTTTCCAATTTGACTGTCCTGGCAACGTCACATACCTATCACCTCTTAGACCACCACACCCCATAAAAGAAGATAATATCTCTGTTTCTTACTTTCAGTAGCTTCCATTGCTTCCTGGAAAGAAGTTTTTATTTTCCTTTACTTCCTCAAAATTAAAACAGGACAGCTCCTGCTGGGTTATGGAGAGGGCTCAACAGACAAGCCCATTACAGCTTTTATTTGACCTCTGTCTTTCTGAACAAGTTTATCTATCTGCCTCTCCCTGGACTCATTTTGGGGAACTCTTGCCTTCACGACTTCCCCATTGAGATGATGTGTTCTAAACTTCTCCCTTTGATTTTCTCTTTCCACTTATGCAACAAAGTTTATCTCAGATTCCTTCATTTTGAGAAAATAACATTAGTAATGCTCAAAATTCTCCAAGCTAGGCTTCAATAGTGTATGAATCAAGAACTTCCAGGTGTTCAAGCTGGATTTAGAAAAGGCAGAGGAACCAGAGATCAAATTGCCAACATCCATTGGATCATAGAAAAAGAATTTCAGAAAAATATATACTTATGCTAAAACCTTTGACTGTGTGAATCACAACACACTGTGGAAAATTCTTCAAGAAATGGGAATATCAGATCACCTTACCTGCCTCCTGAGAAACCTTTATGCAAGTCAAGAAGCAACAATTAGAATCAGACATGGAACAAGGGACTAGTTCCAAATAGGGAAAGGAGTACGTCAGAGCTGTATATTATCACCCTGCTTATTTGACTCATATGCAGAGTACATCATGTGAAATGCTGGGCTGCATGAAGCACAAGCTGGAATCAAGATTGCTGGGAGAAATAGCAATAACCTCAGATATGCAGATGACCCCATCCTTATGGCAGAAAGTGAAAAGGAACTAAAGAGTCTCTTGATGAAAGAGGAGAGTGAAAAAGCTGGCTTAAAACTTAACATTCAAAAAACAAAGATCATGGCATCTGGTCCCATCACTTTGCGGCAAATAGTGGAAATGCTGACGGACTTTATTTTCTTGGGCTCCAAAATTCAGTGTGGACAGTGATTGCAGCCGCGAAATTAAAAGACACTTGCTCCTTGGAAGAAAATCTATGAGAAATCTGGACAGCATATTAAAAAGCAGAGATATTACTTTGCCAACAAAAGTCCCTATAGTCAAAGCTATGGTTTTTCCAGTAGTCATGAATGGATGTAAGAGTTGGACCATAAAGAAGGCTGAGTGCCAAAGGATTGATGATTTTGAATTGTGGTGTTGAAGAGGACTCTTGAGAGTCCCTTGGACTGCAAGGAGATCAATCCAGTCAATCCTAAAGGTAATCAATTAGAATATTCATTGGAAGGACTGATGCTGAAGCTGAAGCTCCAATCCTTTGGCCACCTAATGGGAAGAACTGCCTCATTAGAAAAGACCCTGATGCTGGGAAAGACTGAAGGCAGGAGGAGAAGGGGACGACAGAGGCTGAGATGATTGGATGGCATCACTGACTCAATGGACATGAGATTGAGCAAGCTCTGGGAGTTGGTGATGGACAGGGAAGCCTGGTGTGCTACAATCCATGGGGTCACAAAAAGTCAAACACAACTGAACGACTGAACAACAACAAAAAGGTTTTTCCTTACTTTGTTTTGCAATTATTCATTCAATAAACATAGTCACGGTGTTGCATCTTTCTCTTCAGGGGCTGCAAAGCTGAAAGCCAAGACCTTCCAGGGTTGGTAGTGAAGAAGCTTAGTAATAACTCTAATAGAGCTCCAGATACTTGTAATTTCAGAGCTCTTCATCACATTTTTGTCTCTTTCATTATTTTTGCATTAATTTCTTGTTATTTTGGGCACTACAGCATTCATCTGTCCCTTTTTGTCTCTAAAGTTTAGCCCTTTAGCAAAGTGATCCTTTTACTAATCAAGTCACCAAATCTTTTTTGTTTCCTGGACTGCATCTAAGTTATGTTTGATTTTGAATTCTGCTTTTTCTTTGTTAGCCTCCTGATGTTTCTTTGATTTCCATTCTTCTTCCTACTTAAAATCATATTGCCATCACAAGCTGTAAAATGAGTCTCTTTCACACTGGATATTTTTTAAAGAAATTTTCCAAACATAAACTGCTATAACATTTTGTCAAAAAATGAACTCGCATGACTTATATATTTTTCACCATGGCAGTCAAAACTATTTGCCAAAGTGGAACTCAATTTTCTACTTTTTATTCCCACTTAACATTTCCAAATCACTTCCAAAATTTCAACATGATTATTGAATACTTTGTCTTACTTTCCTACTTGAAATCTTTTCACTGCTCTATAGTTTCATCAAATTCAACCTATTTATTTATTTCAAAGCTACTTTTGTCCCTAGAATACAGGGAGCATATATATTACTTCATTCACATTTCTGCATTTCTTTTGTCTCCTTTCCTTACATTTAGAAATTTTTATTTCTTTCCTCCAATTCTCTTGATTCCTGGCTCCATAAAATGTCTGTTCACCAAAAACAAGAAGTTGAATCAATCTTCTTAGGAAGATTTCAATCCTCTAAGCTTATCTTTCCCTGGTCGCTTAGACAGTGAAGCGTCTGCTTGCAATGCAGGAGGCCCAGGTTTGATCCTTGGGTCAGGAAGATCCCCTGGAGAAGGAAATGGCAACCCACTCCAGTATTCTTGCATGAACGGAGGAGGCTGGTAGGCTACAGTCCGTGGGGTTGCAAAGAGTCAGACGTTTCTGAGCAACTTCACTTTCACTTTCAAGCTTATCTTTCTTGTTATTTCAACACCAAATAATCTTATCTTCCTTTCTTTACCTGAGATTCCTCTGAAGACATCATAATGGACTCTTTATTGGCTGCCATTCTGTGAATCAACCACGTACTTTCTTGACACTTGGCTTGATCATGCTAAGCTGGCAATCTGCATTACCTTCCTAGCTACTGTTTATGGGTAATCCTGCCAGCTTTTGTGGCTTCACTTAAGTACATCTTCATTTTGGTTGTTCCAAAGTGCAACTAGCTGACCTACCGCCAAATTCCCACGGTGCCTTTCCCTCTAGTTCTTCCATGACATTTAGCATTTACTGCATTGTTATTGTTCAGTCGCTAGGTTGTGTCCAACTCTTGGTGACCCCTTGGACTGTAGCCCTCCAGGCTCCTGTCTTCCACTCTCTCTTGGAGTTTACTCTAATTCATGTCTATTGAATGGGTGATGCTATCTAACCATCTGATTTTCTGCTGCCCCCTTCTCCTTTTGCCTTCAATCTTTCCCAGCATCAGCATCTTTTCTAATGAATCAGCTTTTTGCATCAGGAGGTCAAAGTACTGCAGCTTCAGCAACAGTCCTTCCAATGAATATTCAGGGTTTTCTACATTATATTGAATTTATCTATGTATCTATCTTTTTCTCTCCCCTCTATCTTAAAAGCCTAGAAAAGAGGTGCAAGGCCTTAAAAGCAAAGGAACAGAAGAGCTACACCCAAAACAGGTGCCCAGTTAAATTTTTCAACAACCAAATGAAGAAATGTTCATTGAACTATGCATAATGTCAGAAAGTTTGTGGGAGGAAGAAAGAGAAAAACTTAGTTCTTTGTAGATGAACATTGTGGTCTTCTTGGTGGGGAAATAGATATTTGTATACTCCAACCTACAAAAATATGTTATAAAGAGCTTTATATTGTGGAAGTGTTTTTAAAACTACATTTGTGAAAAGGAGAATGAATGCATTGGCTTCCATGACATATGGTTTTAATTAGAATTCAGACCATTTGTGCAGCCCTTATTATGGTTTCTTCTTATTTGCATTCACTGGATTTTCTTTCCTAAATGATTTATACACTTGCATAACTTGAAATTTTAAGCATTGAATTTATTGCACATTGTCATTATACATTAAAATTATTTTTATAATCTTGAGTACTTTAATAGATCGTATGTTCTTATGCATATAATTTATGTTAGGAATTTTTTTTAGCAAGCTTTACACTGTCATTTGGAGCACTTTAGAAATCAATATCATAGAATCCTATAAGGAGAAAAAAATATTTCCAAAAGTACTCCCCTGTGTTCCCATTAATTTGTGTATTATCAAAGTCTTTATTAGGAATATAGTTGCTAATGTAAGCCTATAATAAACAGAGTATAATTGAATTTTCAATATTTTGTCATCTGGGAGTAATTTCCTTACAAGACCTCTGCTCCATCTTCTGACTAATTGTCAGCAGTTACTCAGTATTACCACATTAATGTCACCAAACATTGTAAAAATATCTACCTGATTGCATTATATTTAAAGATATTCATTTCAAGCTCTTGGTATTTTCTCTTTAAATTATTTACCTCAATTTTAAATATCATTTAGAATGCAGTAAATGTAATGAGCCGACATGTTTTGAAAATACAAATTCAGACGTGAGCGCAGATTTGTTGGGTAGACAGTAAAGACAGTCATGTTGGGAGTCCCAGAGCATCGGAACAGCCTGGTGGTAGAGCAGGGGACTGGCTGGATCAGTCAGGGCTCCTGCTTAGACAGTGGACATCAGACCCTCTCCTTCACTGGGTTCAGCTTGCTTTTTGGTCTGTTACTTTTTTTTTTGTTTGTCTTTTCTGTGATCCTTATCTGGGTAGATCAGATTATGACACTATTATGCTAAATGATATCCTACATATTATCAAATCTAAAGGCAATAACAGTTGAACATACTAGACACAGGTGCGTTGGTGGGAAAGAGGGAAAAACTTTATTGCTGGTAGTGCCATATGGTTAGATTTGAACCTTTTTCTAATCCAGAACGCAAGACAGCATCCCTGGGACAATTCGGGTTTCTCTGTTGTTCCAGTATAATCAATACTATCTCCTTTCACTCTTACACATGTCTTGATTTGGTCATTAAATTAAATGGTCACTCAACCTGTAACACATTTTTAGCTTAGCACTTCTTTTATTTCCCAGACGGCTTGCTAATGACCTGTACAGTTAGATTGCAACGATTGTGTTCCTACTCAGAAATTCTACATTTGACCTATTTTGCAAAAACTCAGACTCTTTGTTCAACAGTCAAATACTGTTCAACAATTAAATTTTGACTGTGGATATGAGCATGGTCGATTTTTCTAATCCTAACATTTTCATCGTTTGCTTGTCAGTGATACAACATGCATATAAAACACAATATATAAATATATGATGATATGCATATGATTTAAAATTTTTAATTTGGAAGAAAATTTTCCAAGGAGGAGTCTTCACAGTGTATGAATGCAGGAAGGCCTGGTGATGCTAACCTAGTATTGTACAAGCTTACGTGTGTTCTCAATTAACTTCATCGCAGCAACGTTTGAGGGGATGTTTTATCATGTGATCATGGAAAGGGACATCTCTGTATGTGAGTCAAATCAGCACATTTGGCAAAAATGAGAAGTTGTGGTTTCAGATGGCATAGATGAACTCAGGTACAGCAAACATTGACGGGCACCCGCGATGCCCAAAGCCCTGTGCTCAGCTGTGGGAGCATGCAGAGAGAAGGCGGCTTCCTTGAGGGGACAGTGGCTCAGAAGTGGAAGTGGACAGCTCCCAATTAGCAGTCAGCTTCTCCCTGCAGACTGTGCTCAGCTTCTCAAAGGCAGTGAGGGTAGGTTATTGTTACTCCTATTTTATAAATGAGGAAAGTGAGGAATAGAGAGATTTATCTCTTTGTCTGTCTCGAGCATCTCCTTATGCCATTGTGGTGAACCAGACAGATACATCCTGTCCTCATGGGGGTTTGCAAGTCTAGTGAGAGAAACAGAGCTTCCACAAGCTCATGAAATCACTCCACATCTAAGGAAAGGAGCTAGCTTAGGTGGACTTAGCTAGTTTCGGGGTGGATGAGGGATGGAGGTCTTTGAATCAGGGGGTCAAGGAAGTCTTTCCTGAAATGTGACAAGTTTAAACCTGAGACTTTAAAGATCAGAATGAGTGAGTCAAGAGAGGCAGTGGAAGAGGTTGCAGGTAGAAAGAAAGCTCCGCGAAGGCCTAAGGAATGCAAGAGCTTGCAGGAGCGTTTGAGAACCTGAAGGCAGAACACTAAAGGATAACTTAACCATCAAGGCGGGTGTGACTTATGAAATAAGGCTGGTCAAGAAAGCTGGGCTTGGCAGAGCTTGGGTTTTAAAGGCACATGAACTTGCAGCAAATATATGTTGGGCCCCACAAGTCTGTCCCCAGCCCCAAATTGCAGCGGGAAGCCATGAAAGGGTTTCGAGCTGGGAGAGATGTGATCCAATTTGCCCAAGATCCCAGAGCTAAAAATTCCAAGAGCTGGAAGCAGTCTCAGGCCAAGCTGATTTCAGGGCCCCACTCCACATTCTAACACACCATTTCCCCAGAGACTTGACTGACTGAGAATGTGGCAGAAGGTGCATGCATAGAGAGGCACCCACAAAGCATGTGGTGATTCTAAGCAAGAAGAAGTCACATCCACTGGGGCTTTTGTTTTAAAGTCCAAGGGAGGAGGAAGTGGCATATGTCTGGAGGCTAAAGTTTCAGGAAAAGGAAAGAACATAAAATGTAGCAGACACGGAACCTCCACTGACATGTGCCACCCCTCGGGGATGTGCACACGGAATCGCAAAGGTTGGCTGAAGAAAGACTGAATGGGGCTTTACATGCTTGTCTGGGACTCTGTGATCTTTGTATATAATTCAGGAATTATCAAAGAGTCAGGGTAGGTATCTGAGTCAAATAATATGACTAGAGCTGCGCTTTAAAAGTAATACCATAATGAAAAAGAATTTGTATAACTGAATCACTTGGCTGTATAGTAGAAATTAATACAACATTGTACATCAACTAGACTTTAATGAAATAAATTTATACCTGTGATGGATTCATTTTGATATTTGGCAAAACTAATACAATTATGTAAAGTTTAAAAATAAAATAAAATTTAAAAAATTTAAAAAAAAATAAATAAATTTTTTAAAATGAGGGAATTCCCTGGTGGTCCAGTAGTTAGGAATCGGCACTTTCTCTGTCCTGGGATGGGTTCAGTCTCTGGTGGGAGGATCTAAGATCCTGCAAGCCATGCCATGAGACCAAAAATAATTTCTAAAATAAACATTAAAAATATTTCTGTGTATATATACACACACACACACACACATATGTATATGTATATAAGCTCTATCCTGTCCAACTCTTTGTGACCCCATGGACTGCAGCCTACCAGGCTCCTCTGTCCATGGGACTATCCCAGTGAGAATACTGGAGTGGGTTGCCATGTCCTCCTCCAGGAGATCTAGCCCATCCAGGGACTGAACCTGTCTCTCGCATTGCAGAAGAATTCTTTACTGCTGAGCCACTGGGGAAGCCCAGTACCTATGTATACCCACACCTATATCCAGAGTATAAAGACTGGCTCTAGAGTCAGACTGCCTGATCCCATGTTCAAGTTACACCACCAACTAGTTCTGTGGCCTTAGATAGTTTGCTTCATCTCTTGGTGTCTCCATTTCCTCAAGTTTAAGCGGGGTTAATCATAGTGGTGAAGACTGCTGCCATGGCCTGCCTGCCATCTGCCCCACACTGTGGGGGTTGCTCCAAGATGTTGCTTCGTATCTGATGGCCCGTGCTCTGGAACCACTGCAAAGAAGATTTTTAAAGGCAGTTTAGTAGCTGAATTTGTGGACCATTTTGGAGCACATTTTTTTTTGTTGTTTGAAAAGGTGAACACTAGCCAAGATTTCAGGCAAACAATGAGCAAGAAATTTCCCTTCATCATGGAAGTTTATTACAAATCTATTGAACACTCTAGAATGTACACAGTCAAAAAACAAGGTCAAGAAAAATGACTGAACAGCAAAAATTAGAAATTACCATCGATCAAAGTTTGCCCTATTTCATAGTAGCAGGCAGGATTAAAATTCCATAGTTGACATGGATGATTTTTGAAATATTTAAGGCCAAATGTAAATTCTAATTAAGTCAGAGGTTTTATTCTTTGGGCTGACTGTGAAGAAATTGATGGAAGGTTTATGTTATGAATGGAGTTATGTTTATACTACTCAGAATAAAGTGGTTCTCAAAAATAATAATAATAGCACCAAATTCACAATGCTGTTGAGCAGAGTAAATTAGATGATCATTGTAGAGAGTTCCCAGGGCGCTTGACTTACAGTCAGTACTCAATGCCTGTTCACTACTTCAGAAAAAGAACTGGTGCAGGAACTCCTGCAGGAGCTAGTTAAGATTCAGCTAGAGTGAAAGGAAAGGAAAAGTTAAGGGATGGAGTGCAAGGACAAATCACCACATTTGACCAGAAACTCCGTAAGAGAAGGAGCCACAACCACTTGGCTTCCCGTCACATCCCCCCATGGCTCGCCTGGGGCCTGGCGTGGAGGACGCGTGTGGTATGTGTGGATTTGAATTGAACTCACCCATGATGTGCTCAATAAATGCACATGCTCTGCTGTGGATCCGTTTTGCTCGTGGGTAGCATAGGCATATGCTGCTGATGATATGGATCCGTTTTGATAATATCAAGACAAACATCTTGAACTCCACATAAAAAAATAAACTAACAGAGGGAGAGATACTCAACATTTATTATTTCAAATGTCTCCCAACTGTGAGGGTTTATGTTAGCTCGCAAAACTCACCAATTTCCAGAAATTTAACCAAGGCCACATCTCACTTTGCCAATTCAGCAGGCGGGCGATTGGTTCACTGGTGACGCAACTGAGGTTAACCCAGGCTTTGGCTGACATCCCAGAATAATCTAGGGACATCTCTTGAAAGTCTCTGCCACGTGCCCTCTCTGCCTTCCTGACCCGGAACCTCCTCTCGTTGGGCCCCCCACCCCACGTGTGGGGGAAGTGGATGAGTTTGTGGGATGGAGGACTGCTCTCACTGCCTCTGGGTTCAGCTGAGGACCCACGTGCACCGGAAACCTCCCTATGCTGGAGCTTTTCCGCTGACCTGGTCCCGGTGGGAGGTGTGTGCTCCAATCAGGGATGAGATGGACAGCTGAACAGGGGCCTGACCGACGTTGAACCCAGGCGTGAGAACAGGTGCTTTTGACAGCTAGGAAAGAATTGGTCTGAGAATCCCCCTGACAAAGGGGAATCAGAGAAATTAGAGACAGGAGAAAACCTATTAGTCAATTCCCTTGCCAAAGATAAATTGATCCCTAGTGTGTCTTCTGAGTTTCCTGTCCTCTGCAGTTATATCTGTGTCAACGTGTAAGGATGAGGGGCCCGGGGAATGTGGACGAAAGAGGCAGGAATCCAGGCTGGGTTAGGTACTGGGATGAAAACAGATCTGTAGGCATTAAAGGAAAAGGAATGATATGGGGGAAGAAGCACAGTTGACCTTTTTTAGGGCTGGAGATTTGAAGAGAGATAGAAAATCCCATGCAAGAGTCTGTGGTTATGGTTTTCTTAATGAAGAGCTAAGTATTATTTATCCAAAGGGAAGAAGGGCTCTTGTTCAGCATTGGCTCATTTTTTGCCACAAAGTAAAGGTGTTGAGTAAATATTTTTGACATCGCAAGATTAGAATATGTGTTTTGCTTTGGATTCCAGTGACAGAGAAGCCTCCTGGGATAATGTGCTCATACAATGTATTGAAGAGGGAATTGTATGATAATTAGCTAAAATGTGGATTTAATTGACTATCTATAGTCACTTAAGCGTGCCAAAGAATCCTGTTGCTAAAGATAAGATCATATTGAGATGCAAGCAGGTAGAGAATGATCAGTTCTTATTTGCTTAGACCATTTTTCTCATCTTGTATAAGAAGAAAGGAGATAATTCTCAAAGAAGCTGTGCATTAGGCCTTTGTCTTGCTTTTAATCACAGTAAACTAGATGGCTGATTAATTGAATTGACTTAGATTGTCTGACGTTTTTACACTGCTTCGTATTTTTTGGGTGTTTTCAAATTGTACGCAGACATTTTGTTGCATGTCTCATATTCACAATGACAGCTGAGCAGCGTCATTCCCAGCCAGCCTCAGCCCCTGTCTCATTCATGGTGTGAGTGAAGGACTTGGGCAGGAAGCATTAAGAGCGACTTTCCTTCTCTTGTAATGTATTCATTTTCCAAACTATCATCAGGGTACACTCTCCTTGATGCTGTTTTCTTCTTAGATTTCAAGTCTTTGGTGCTAAGACTGCCGCTCGAATTCCAGCCCTCCACGACCCTAGACGCTGGCCTGATCTTCAGCCAGATCCACTCTGAGCTCAGAAGACAGGCCCAGGGTGGGGCCACAAGCCCCCAGTTCATCTGACCTTTAAAAACCTCTTTTCATGAGCCTGTTGTCTTGATCCCACTTCCGGCTTGTGAGCTCATGTGATTCAGGGCACCTGATGCAGGGCCCAGGTGGCATCTTGACCCCCTGATGTTCAGGTCACGGCTTCCCCCATGCCTGTCACCCTGTATGCTTCTCACCGTCCCAGATCCTTATCTGAAACCCACGGGCTGGGACCACACACAACCGACCCTCCTAAAAAACAACTGATGTGACGCTTGTTGAAACAGTAAGGAAGGCTTCACTCAGGACAGCTGGCAGCGGTGCCCGATGATCGTAGTGTTACTAGAGCTGAACACTCGAGTAGGTGGGGGACTTACCACCACAGAGTAGGCTGGGGGGATTCATGGATATAGCAGTATCACGGGGGGATGTCAGGCGTGGCGGAGTTCTTGTGAAACTGACTTAAATGGACAGTTCTTGCTGAAGGCAGGCCGAGGTCTTATGCAGCAAAGGTTGGGGAGTGAGGATATATTCAATTGTGGAGGGAGAGGGATTCTCTCTGGACAGATGTGGCCGGAGTCTTGTTAAAACCGGGCTGTGCCGGCCCCACAGGAGGGGCTGAGCTCTCAGAAGAGTGTGTCATGCGGTAATGTTTATTTGAAAGTTGCTTCCCTGGTGGCTCAGTGGTAGAGAACCCACCTGGCAATGCAGGAGACGCAGGAGAGGCAGATTTGATCCCTGGGTTGGGAAGGTACCCTGGAGAAGGGAACAGCAACCCACTCCAGTGTTCTTGCCTGAAAAATCCCACAGACAGAGGAGCCTGGCAGGCTGCAGTCCCTGGGGTCACAAGAGTCAGACAGGACTAAGTGACTGAACAACAAACAATAATATTTAAAAGTTGTTAAAAGTCCTCTTCACAAGAAAAAAATAATTGTTACCATATATTGTTGTTGTTCAGTCATTCAGTCGTGTCTGACTCTTTTGTGACCCCATGGACTGTACCTGCCAGGGTCCTCTGTCCTTGGGATTTCCCAAGCAGAAATACTGGAGTGGGTTGCCATTTCCTTCTCCAGGGGATCTTCCCAACCATGGCCTGAACCCGCATCTCCTGCCTGGAAGGCAGATCCTTTACCTCTGAGCCGCCTAGTGATGGATGTTAACTTGACTAAGTGGTGGTCATTTTGCATGTGTACAAATACCAAATCATTGTGTTGTACCTCTGAAGTGAATATAGTGCTGTATGCCCATTATATCTAAATAAAAAGAGGTAAGTAAAAGAGAAAGTTAGGGTTAAAAAAAATGGTCAAGGAGAGAGCGTTTGTCAGTATGAAAAGCAACAGTTTTATCCTAAAACCTTGTATAAAAAGTCAGGTCTTTATGGCTGTACCAGTGGCAGGACTGTTTCCAGGGACAGACCGTGCTTGCATTTAAACTCATTTCACCACAGGCATCCTCAGACAGAGGGTCATTTTTTTTTAATTGGGGTACAATTGCTTTACAATGCTGTGTTAGTTCTGCTGTAAAGCAACACGAATCACCTGTGTGCACGCAGATATCCCCTCCCTTTTGGAGCCCTTCACACTCCCACCAGCACCCCCTTGCCACCCATCTAGGTCACCATGGAGCTGAGCTCCCCGTGCTGTTCAGGAGAAGGTCATCTTTGTCTCCTCCCTTCTGCCACCCACATCGGGCTGGGAAATCTGGCCTGAAGCTTTCACTCAAGGCAGATCCTGGGATTCGAGGAGAGCCTGGGAAGATGGCTCTGTAACAATGCTCCAGTCTTTCACACTTACCCTGCGAAGTAGATCTGATCAAATGAAGAAATACATGCGACTCACATGTGACGTTTTATTCAGAGCCAAAATTATAAGGGAAGGGAGTTCATGTGTTTATACTCAGAGCAATTGGCCAAGTTTTCTTTCTAAACGTCTTGTGCCGTTCAGTTTATTTTTTCTTGAAAGTATCAACTGTTCTTCATTTAGTACCAGGACTTAGAAGACTGTAGAGTGAAGGCAATGGCACCCCACTCCAGTACTCTTGCCTGGAAAATCCCATGGATGGAGGCATGGGGTCGCGAAGAGTCGGGCACGACTGAGCGACTTCACTTTCACTTTTCACTTTCATGCATTGGAGAAGGAAATGGCAACCCACTCCAGTGTTCTTGCCTGGAGAATCCCAGGGACAGAGGAGCCTGGTGGGCTGCACAGAGTCGGACACGACTGAAGCGACTTAGCAGCAGCAGCAGCAGAGTGAAGGCAGGTAGAGTTGCTGAAGAATGCTCTGGTTGTGCATGTTGACAAACCAAGAGTACAAACAAAGAAAGGGATTTGGTATATTAATGGCCTTCCCCTTCCCCAAAATTTCTACTTCAGTAGCCCTTGAACAAGTTAGAAAATTAGTACGGTGAATGGGCTGTTTTAGCTCCTTTCCATTGGCTTTTCAAATGCCACCAATATTGAAATATTTGTGTTTGCTTGGCTGGCAGAGCGGATACTCAAGGTTCTCCAAAAATGCAACTCTGTTCTTCCGGCAACTTGAACCTTCACACTGGCCTTCCCCTTGTCTCCACAGTTTCCTGCTTACTCCCTCCTCTAATTACTCGTCCTTTTTTCAGAGTCTTTTCATGACTCTTTTAATGTTCTCCTTTATTCCCTCTTGCCTGCATTCCACATTTCTTTTCCACCCCCGGCTTTATTTGGCTACAAGTGCCGAAGACTTGTATTGAGTCTCAAGGCCGAATAATAAGCACCATCTCCCACAAAACAATTGTATGGATTTTCTATTGAAAATAGCGTTCTCCTGGCCTTAGTGCACGGGGATTTAAAAGCTAGATCGACAGCCCCCCAAAGAAGAGCTTCGTGAGACAGATTAGCAAAGTGTTCTTCAGCTCTTGACTCATTTTTCTGTATATGAAATGTTTTACCACAAATGCATCATCACACATCCCAAAAAGAAACCTCCTTCTGCTTGTCAAAGTCAAATTCAAACTTCATCCAGACATTAAATCAAGAGAAGGGTGAGCGTGAATGTGTCTGTACAAGCAAGGGATCTTATAAGGTAGATCTGGCAAGTGGATCTTTTACTGTGTGTCTTATATAACAGGTTACCAGGACTCTGTCCCACAAAGATTCGTCACAATACTTGGTACTTATTTGGTAGAATAACTTATCTGTGAAAAGTTATTTTTTAAATAGGTAAAAATAAAATGACTGGAAAGTGAAATTTTTTTTTTAATAAAAGGGAATTTTTATGGTCTGTTTATCCTTTTTTCTGCCCCTAAAGATAAATTATTTCAACAAGCAACTGATATAAACTGAGAGTTTCTTTAAGTGGTTAGAAGATGACAGGTGTATGTATTTTAATTCTTTCAAGAGACACAGTGTTTACAGAATCAGTTATCATTCATATTGTTTTCCAATAGCATTCTTATAAAGTCACTAGATGGACATCTAAATTGCATTTTAAAAATTGTGTCACCTTTGATCCTGTACCTAGGAAAAGTAATGTTTACCTTACAAAGATGAAAACTCTACTGAGGATATTATAAATTAACATCACGTTATTATGTCATAAGTGGCAGAATCTCGCTACTTATTGACTTTAAATGTAAAAAAGAGAAGGTGAATCCTGAACAGAATAGTGAGTCACTGTTTGGAGAAAATCAATCATCCAATCAATCAGAATTCACAGAAGAATCTTTGTGGCTTTGGCTTAAACATTTTAGTAAACACATCAGAGCATGATTAGGAACCCTAAAGATTGTGAACAGTCAGTAATTTATCCCAAGAGTGGGTTCTTACAAAAGAGAACCTCTCAAGAAAGTTTGGGGACTGCTAACTCAGAAGGATTTTTAACATTATATATTTTTGAAAGTGTTTGTGCTTTGAAGACAAAGAATGATATACAAAATAAAATTCTTAAATTCTAAGGGATAGTAATTAGAAATTAAAAAAAATAATTTAGTCTTGCTTTGGGATTGCTCTTCTCCATATGGGTAAGTAAATATGTAAGCATACATCTGTTCCCTTGAATGGAGAATGGGCTTTCACAAATTATGAAGAGCTTAAGAACTCTTGGGAATTATGCTTTTTTTTCAACCATCTGGATATCGCGGGTTGCTTTTCTTTTCTCGGTGGCGCTCTCTTCTTCATTCCAGTTGTTCCCATCCTAGCTCAGAGATCCATCACCACTTCTCTAGGATTCACCTCCTACCTGCTCCCCCTAACTTGTCAATCTTCCCTCTCCACCCTCTGCCATGACTAAGGCGAGCTTCCCCAACACAGTTTCTTTTATGTCATTTTGCTGAAAAGCAAACTTCTGGTGATGATGATAATAACACTAATAATGTACTAAATATTTATTGAGTGGCCCTACACACTAAACTTTGTTTGATCTTTTGATACGTTTTCTCATTTAATCTTCAAGCCAAGCTTACAAGGTGTGTTTGAGTCTTAACCATGTTTAATAGATAACAGTTTGAGGCTTAAGCATTTAGGTACTTTGCTGGGGCTTCCTCAGCAACTTAAACCCATTCCTTGTCCTCTCACCCTGCAAATGTAAAATATTCTGCCTGACTTCCAGGCACCTTCTTGCTTCCAATGTAATTTTTTCTCTGAAACATTTGGTAGAAGGTTAACTTCATGGAACATCTGGAAATTGACTGCTATTTTGTTGCATTATCTTGCTTTTGCATCTGAAGTTTAGTTGTTAAATGAAATTGAATGTGAGACTCTCTAGCTATCCCAGTTTCTTGAAAATGTTTATCTGTATTTACGAACCCAAGAACCATTTTGAAAGGGTCAGGGGCCAATGACCAAAAGGAGCTGACCCTGCTCCAAGACAAGAGGCTGATAACCAGCATACAGACAGGTGAAGGGGTGATGCTGTGGGGCAGAGGCTGCTGAAGCCCTTCTTTTGTACTGCTTTCCCTAGTCAGGTTTCAAGTCTGGTCCCTTTCATAACTGGAACTTCAAACATCAATTATATGGTACGGTCCCTATAGAAATGTCTAAAGTCATAAAGGAGGGAAAAAGGAAGATGCTGTTCTCCATACATCCCACATCATTAACATGTCAAACGTCCCTTCCCATTTAAATGAAACTGGGATGTTTTCCAACTTTTCATCTTGACTGTGAGTCTAGTTGCCTGTGTCGGGAAGCGAGGGAGGCTCAGATGAAAGTATTAGTTTTGTGTTTCTACTCATCTGATCCCCCCAGCCAGCTGGCCTTCCCACCTGCCCCACCAACTCTGCTCAGAAATTACACGTTCAAACAACTTATCAAAACCAGACCCCCATTGTAGCCATTTCTGCCAAGTGAGCCAATTTGGGTTTCATGGAGGAAATAAAAAGATTAAGGAACTACACCCAGGCCAGAGAAATTAGGCTTCAAAATGGAGCGAAAGGAATTTTGCAGCCATTTTACCTGTTGGGGGAAAAAAAAGAAAAAATGATGTGTAGTCATTTTAAAAATGAGTGATTTTAGCTCAGTGGATCTGACCCAAGTAAAGAAATCTGAGATGTAGCTATTTAACAAAGACTATGTGAAGCAGAGATTTGTGCAACTGTGCATCATATTCTAAACAAGTCGCCGACATCGATTATTATTTCTGGGCAAGCATAAGGCTGCAGTTTCAAAGCCACGTTTTACTAGATGACTCTTTAAAGGTCACTTTACGAAGCATAAGATAATTCCTTCGAGGGCGCCTGGAGCCCACCTCCCTCGGTCGGGTTTTATGTTTCATTGACTGTATTAGCATTGAACTCTTTAAGAATGACAGGCTGCAGTCGGAGGATCCCAGGTGGGCCATGGGATCTGCGGGGCCAGCTGTTCCTTAGCTCAGATAATTCTTCTTTTTGAGATTTACAGATCCGTTTGCATTTGACAGACCCGGCATGTCTTTGTACTGCCCAGTCCTGATGTTTTTAAAGGAAAGCAGCTTAATAATTTATTAACTGCTACATTTCCTCTGGGTTTTATCTGTGTGATGCTGAGTTGAATCCCAGAACATGATAAATCGGAAGAATTTTGCAGAAGCCCATTCTCGAAGACAGCCAGGGCCTCTTTGTTATTGAGGTTGTTGCTGACGACCCCTCAGAGGGCTCCTGTTGGTTTACCTGGGTGGACGGCGGCAGAAAACAACCAGCTCTGGGAAGTGGGACTGTCACGTCGGGGCTGAGGTTGCCGACAAAGTACCCTGATCCGTGAGAGAGTCAGCAGTGTAATGACAGTGAAATGTGGCCGCAGCGTGTTTTGAGGCATTCCTGAATTGTCTGGATGCGCCAGCGACATTATGCCATCTCAGCTGTGTGCCTTTCCTCGTGGGATCCTCTCAGCCCAAAGCACCCTGCTGTCCCCACGCCTCTACTTCTTCAGAACCTTGGCCATGTTTTGTTTTATTAATTTTTATTTTATATTAGAGTACAGTTGATTTGCCATGTTGTGTTAATTTCAGGTGTATGGCTAAGTGATTCAGTTTTATACCACACATACTGTTTTTCAGGTTCTTTTCCCATATAGGTTCTTACAGAATTCTTACAGCTGTCCATGTTTATAGCTGCTCTCAAAAATGGCTTTGTTACCAGTCACTTTTATTGATCCTCTTCAAAATGGCTCTCACCTTGGCCTTCTTTGACTTGTTTACAACACTTGCAGATCCTACTTTACATGAGGATGACTGTTAGCTTTTGCCCAGTACTCTGGGTCAAAAGGCCACGGTCTCTGTGGCCATATCATCTTGGTAATTCCTGTCCAGCCCAGTGCAGTATCCTGCCTGTGGTAGACACTTATCCACTGAATACAATTTTGGAGAATAGTTTTTAATTCTGTGCCCTAATCCTTTCCCATGTTTCTTGTCCCTTTTCTGATTGCATGATCTGATCTGATGCTTTGCCAATGCTTGTGAAACTTACTTTAGTAACAACTTATGTTGTTATTCAGTCGCTCAGTTGTGTCCAACTCATTGAGACCCCGTGGACTGCAGTACTCCAGGCTTCCCTGCCCTTCGCTATTTCCCAGAGTGTGCTCAAACTCATGTCCATTGGTCAGTGATGCCATCCAACCATCTCAACCTCTGTCAAAATAAATAACTTTTAGAGACGTTAGTGTTAAAAGCGACAGTGTTAGTCGCTTAGTCATGCCTGACTCTTTGTGACTCCATGGACTGCAGCCTACCAGGCTCCTCTATCCATGGGATTCTCCAGGCAAAAATACTGGAGTAGGTTGCCATTCCCTTCTCCAAGGGATCCTCCCAACCTAGGGATTGAACCCAGGTCTCCTGCATTGCAGGCGGATTCTTCAGCATCTGAGAGACTTTCATATTAAACTAATAATAAAAATCATATCTGCCTCTCTGAGCTGTTCCTCCATTTTCAGAGATTTTCATGTATATAATCTGACCATCCCATGAAGTTGTGACCACGCCTGTGAGTAAGGAAGGGGAGAGTCCTCCTCTATAGATTAGGAACCAAGTCCTGGAGAAGTTAATTAACTTGTACAAAGTTGTACATCTGTTAAATCTCAGAAGTTAAAATCAAATTCAGATGTCCTAACAATTCCAATAGGACTTGCTCTGCTCATACATTTTTCTCATCAGATGGTTGTTGAGTGCCCACTGTCATGGCCTGTAGTTACAGTCAAACAAGACACTAGTTTCTGCCCTCGGGAGGCCTCCATCATGATAACATAGCCGCAGAGCTGTTAGGAATGATGGTGCAGCCGTGTTTTCTCACTACTCAGACTGATGCACAATTAAAAAGCAGCATTCATTTTCTGTAACTGAGCAGATTCAATAAATATATTGGCTTTAATGATTATTTAGCTTGTAGCATCTTTTATTTAGAGGTCCATTCTAATGTACTGTATTCACCACTTACTCTGTTTATAAATTACAGGGATTAATGAATAGGAAACTCTCCACATTAAAGAAATGATTGGCACCATTCTGCATACATTTGGCACCTAATAAATGTTTGTTGGCTAATGCAGTAGGAATGTCCTCTATGTTTCTGGACTTATCCTTTTTTATAATTGGCTTCTTCCTCTGCAAAATTGAATAAAAACTAACTTTTGAAATGAACTGGGAATAAATGGCATACTATTTAGTTTAAAGCAGTTTCAGGCATAAGTTGAACACATTGCTTAAACATTTTGTCCCTTAATTTTAAAACAGATGCTCCAGAGACTAGGATCTGACTAGCATTTCTCCCTGCTTTTTCGTTCACTTCACTCATAATTCAACCACAAGTATTCTCAAGTTACTGATATACCAAGTTGAATGACTATTTCACTATTATGTTCTTCCAGCTCAAGTTTCTAAAAAATCACATTTTCAGCAAAAGGGCTCTGGGATTTCAATAGTTAAGGGTAATTCTTCCTCAAGGTTGTTCTCTGTCATCATCATGGCCACCTGCTCTCCCATACAGAGTTGTGGTAATTAATAAGAGGCATTAACACGTCTGGTATCACTGGGGAGAGGGAAAAACTGAAATCTGTGAAACAGCTTTAACTGTGAAGCAGTAAATGTTGATGCAATCACTATCTTTCACTGTACCACCCAACTTGAGATCATTTCCATGAGATGAAATAAATGGTATGCTCACACCCTAGTGTAACTTTCATAGATTTAATTACATGTCTCTGGAAATATGTGTTTGGCTACATGGTCAAGCCACTCATCCATAACCAGCATTTCTGGGGGGGAAGAAGAGCTGGTACTCAGCACAGAGGTGGGGATGGGAAATGCAGACCTGCGGGGGTAGATGAAGACATGAAGCCATGAGTTATCGCTCTGTGGGGTGTACAGCGAGGCTAGAGAAGGAGACAGAGGAGAAAGCCATCAACTCTAGAGGGAGACCTACATGTGGAGATGGGAGTGGAAACAGACAAGACAAGTGAGGAAGAGCGGAGAAACGGGGACAGACTAGAGAGAGCATGTCATTACACCAATTAAGAGAGACGTTAATTTCTTGAGCAAGTGGGCCTTCCAAATGCAGGAGGTAAGCAAGGAAGCAGTGAGAAGCCAGAACAAGCTGTCTTGGCTATTTTTAAATGAAGTTTAATAGTAAATGAGAAGAGCTATCTAGGGGTACAAAATCGAAAGGAGAGGAACTAAATAAGGATGGGTATTTATTTTAGGGATTGATGAGATTTAGGGATTTGATGAGACACAAATCTGTGTAGCCTGAAGTTAAAGGTCCAATGGGGAAAGAGACAGTAAAGAATAATAAATGGCAGTTTGTCTTTATGGGATAAAAGATACCATCCAAGTATTTTTCCTCTTAATGAGATCCATTTCCATCACCATCTCTACACAGCTCATCATTAAAAATAACTAACAGGAAATGTCTTTTTAAGCGACACGTTACTATACTTAAGTCCTTACATCTGAATCCTGTTGCTACTTATTTTCCTGCATTTGTTGACAAGTCATTAGGAAAGAGAGTGTTTACTTCAATATTACCTGTCATCTAAGAGAGTTCTAGTGCTTCAGTAAAAACTTGATGGATTAATACTATTTTACAAACAAAGAAGCAAAATGCTATGAATGGTCCTGCCTCTATTCACAAGCCATAAATATAAGCATCTTTAGACATACATAAAAGTAAAATGAAAAACAAGAAATTAATACAAGAAAATAATAGCATAGAAAACTGGAGTTAAAGAAAATGAGGTGGTTAGGAATGTATGCAAATATTATATAATCAAAATATAGACACGATCATCATAAAAGTCTAATTTATTTAACATATGTACACTGCCCAGAAGATACTTTATCTTATTTCACAATTTCATAATAAACACAATAATTAAATTATACAGTGTAGACATTGATAAACATAGCTAATGGACTTTGCAGTTATCATTTTTTAAGATACAGGATTCCTTTCACTTGAGCCCTTGCTTAATATTATTTTTAAATACCATCTAATATCCTGCTATAGATTTTTTTCAGTAGACTGGTTAACAAAATGTCACCAATCCATGAGAGTTGGCAGGAAGTCAATGGCACTTTATCACAGAGGATCGCTGGCATGTTCATAATAATAATGATACTTCTCATATGCATTAACAATTTCCTTCCATATCTCAAAACCATTGGCTTTAATAGATACCAACTGAAAGGTGGCCAGCTTGATACTATGACACAACAGTCATTTAGAATTCTTATTCACTGACCAGAAACCACACGATAGGGCAGAGAATATTTACAGGTTTTTTTTTTTGCTGCAAACCCAGGGGAGAACCTTTTGTAGATAGCACATGGTGATTCAAAACAAAATTTAGCTAGTAGAATAAAATAAATACCCTTTGGGCTATTTGAAAACCTGCAGTGTAGTTACTTAGGAAAGTCGCCAGTACACCCAGGATCTCTCCAAGAGCCATGCTTGACCTGTAACTTCTTATGAAACAACTCATTGGTTTCTCCTGCTGTCTAATTTATATTTGTTTCTCTGATAAAGAAATCTGAGTATGCTTTTTTAAATTAATTAATCTATTTTCAATTGGAAGATAATTGCTTTCCAATATTGTGTTGGTTTCTGCCAGACATTAACATGAATCAGCCATAAGTATGCATATGTCCCCTCCCTCTTGAACCTTGCTCCCACCTCCCACCCCATGAGTGTGCTTTTTTATTACAGGGAGGTTTTATTAGCAGGAGGAGAAGGGGACAACAGAGGGTAAGATGGTTAGATGGCATCACCAGCTCGATGAACATGAGTTTGAGCAAGCTCTGAGAGTTGGTGATGGACAGGGAGCCTGGCGTGCTGCAGTCCATGAGATCGAAAAGAGGCAGACACAACTGAGTGACTGGACTGAACTGAACTTTATTAGCAGCAGAGAAGAGTACATTTATCTATCCTGTCTCTACTTCCTTCCACCACTTGAGTATAAAAACAAAATTATTCTTGTACAATTGAAACGTATGTATGTATAGAAGAAATTGTTGTTGTTCAGTCACTAAGTCCTGTCTGACTCTGTGACCCCATGGACTGTAGACCGGGCTCCTCTTTCCATGGGGTTTTCCAGGCAAGAATACTGGAATGGGTTGCCAATTCCTTCTTCAGGGAATCTTCCCAACCCACGGATAGAACCCATGTCTCCTACATCTCCTACATTAACAGGCAGATTCTTTACCACTGAGCCACCAGGGAAAACTTGAGCACTGACCACATATACATCAAGTTGACTCCACTTAGCTTGGGAAAAACATAAGATCACATGCCAAAGTGATGTGGTAATGATCAATGAACCAATGAATTGGGGTGGAATTTATTCTCTTAATAACTGAAGTCCAATTTTATTGTATTTGAGAGCTGTATAATTTCAAAGAATTCTATGTGAGCTCTGAGGCGTGAAGTTCTACGTTTTCTGTTTTCATCATTTATCTCTTTCATTTTTCATAGACACTGGATTATTTTCTGTCTTCCTTCCCACAGTTGCTTGAAAATGTAGTCTAGAGAATTAAATTGATTTGCAATCACAAGTTCTTGATTTTAGACTTTAGATAAACTAAATTGAACCAGAATATTCTTAAAGCATAAATAACAGATTGCTTAAATTCCCAGCTCTCATTTCAAGTATTTGCTAATGTGGCATTGATCAATCTACAATTCCCAGACTGAGGAGAAGTGATAGGAATATTGGATTAAAAAAAAAAATGCCATACAGGCCAGAAAGATAAATTGTTTGGGTTGTCTTTTTGCAAGTTTGAGGTCACGATTCATTCATCTTGTTACTTTTCTATATCCCTTTAGTGGCTTCAATTGCAGGATTAAATATTGAATGGTGGCAGATCATTCAATACACAGGCTCTCATAGTTTGGCATTAGAAGGTTTTTCATGCTTAAAATGGAACTGGGTGCACACAGAATGCCAAAGATAATCGTGCTGATGATCTAGTCTGTGAGATTAATCCCTCAACAATATTATCAGACACTTTTAACACATTGATTTGTCCCTGATATGACATTTCTGAAACAAATGGATATCCTAAGCATCTTAAGAATAACACTGAGCTTTCTATACAGTCTGGTTTTCTTTCAGAAAATTAACCTGTTAGCAGATTTGGCTAGAAACTTGCAACCCATTATCACAACCAATGTTCATTACCACAAAAAGAAAAGTAAAATTTAAAAGATTCATAATCCTGTGGGGGGAGTATTAATTAAAGAGGATTAAAAAATAAAAATCGCCCTCATGGCTAAATATGCAGAATAGAAGTACTAAATCAATGCACTGTCTAATAAGTCTAATTAGACCAAGAATAGTCAAACCTCTATTTAGTCTGAAATAGTATGCTTGGATATTTAGTTTGTTGTTTTCTTTATGCATTACAGGCATTGCTTACTTACTAAACCCATTTAAAAGGGAAATGAAAATAGTAAAGTTTCAAAATGTGTTGCTTAGCCAGGAGACCCAAAAGGCTTAAAGAATAAATGCATATACATTTTAACAATAAAATGTTTTATTTATAAAACATAAAAATTAAAGTTTGACAAGAACCAAGAGGTCATTCACTTTCTCTCTGCCTGTGCAGAATTATTTTATTTCACATTTGTCCAGATTGTCTGAAATGCCCCCAGGTGATAATTTTTTACTCCTTTCTGAAGTTACTAAAACCCAGAAGTTCTTCAGGGTAAAATTGTTTTGGAGTGGTTAGGAAAGATTTTGCCTAAAATTTTCTTTCCATAGAACTAGCTCATTTCTCTCCCCTTGGATTATGCTATTTTAAGCCATTATAATAATTCCATATTGCTCCATAAACAGTTATGTCATATTTCACTTTTTTCTTCAACCTAAGCGCATTTGGAATTTTTCTCATTTTCTCATAACTCATTCATTCTATGCCTTTCATCACCTGGATTTATCTCTGGCTCCCATCCAATTTATCCACATCTTTGTGGAGCATGAGGGTCGAAGTGAAATTTCACTGTTCTGATTAGGCCTTCTTTTAGAAGCAGTAAAAGTATACAGTCTTTAGAGTCAGACAGCCCTGAGTTTGAATTCTATCTCTGCCACTTATGGCCATGAGACTTTCATCTGCTTATTAATATCCTCTGTGCCCCTGTTTCCTTACCCCTTAAATGGGACTAACAATATCTATTTCACAGGTTAGCTGTGATTCTAAAACAAAATAACAGTGGCTGACACCAGGTAAGCCAGCAAAATTAGGGATCACCATAATTACTATGCAGTTTTTAGTTAACATAAATAGTTTCAGATTGATTATGGATTTGCTACAAAAATCCTTCATTTAGATTTTTTAACAGAAAGATTTTATATTTGTCTATGTCTCAGCAGTAAAGAACCCTCCTGCGAAGGCAGGAGATGCAGATTCAATACTTGGGTCAGTAAGATCCCCTGGAGGAGGAAATGGCAACCCACTCCAGTATTCCTGCCTGGGAAATCCCATGGACAGAGGAGCCTGGTGGGCCGTAGTCCACAGGGTTGCAAAGAGTCAGACACGACTTAGCAACTAAACAACAATGACTTCTTTTGGATCCAACCTGCTTTAAGTTGGATTTTATAAATGAAGTAAATCCTTCAAGTCAATATAGAAATGAAAACCCTTGAGATGAGTAATAAAAGAATCCTGAAATCACATGTAAAGTCAGATACAACTGTACACATCATTCATTGTGTGTTAGGAATTAAAGACAGTTAACTATGTAAGGAACAGGAAAACCTAGATGGATCTGGACTGGAAGCGGGACCCCACTGAGACCCTGACTCAATCTGAGAGAAAAACATGAGCAGACTGTGAAGACAGACAGCAAGTTGTTTTGACATTAAAATTTTTAAAGAAGAGGTGATGAGGGGCGAGCAGAACAAGTTAATGAGCAGAGAGTCTAGGAGTGGACAGCACAGTTGAGTGCCCACTGTGTCCCGGGGACCACATGAAGCACTTGTTCTAACCCTAAGATGTATATTTTATCTCCTCTTCTTAGATGACTTACCCAAGGCTACAGAAAGATTTTAGAAGAGTGCTTGCCCAAGGTAATATAGTAGCAAGTGTTGAGGCTAGAGATCAAACACTGGCAAAATCTTTCCCTAAACAACGTTCTCAAACTTCAGTGAGCTTGTGAAGCCCTTGGAGGGATGTTAAGGCTGTGTGCACCCCCACCCTCGCTGCCCAGCCTCAATTCAGTAGGTCTAAGCTGGGGCTGGAGCACTGGCTGCTGCTCCCCTGAGAACCACTCTTTGAGAACCATTGTTGCAGGCTTGTACTCTACTTCCTCTGCAGGTTAGTAATTATCAGGTGGAACTGCACACCAGGCCCACCTGGGATTTCATTCAGGTGCTTATGTCTGGTTACCCATGGGTCCAGGCTTTAGGAAGCTTGAGATTCAATAGTGGAGGAGGACTTTTAGTCCTGGAGAAACTAAAGCAATGGACAGTCTGTGAAAACAGAAATCTGATTTCTATTTCTCTATCTATAGTGATTCCAATTGCAAGGACCTTTGTCTCAGGAGCAAGGTGCAAGCCCATTTACAGGCAGACCTCGAAGATATTATGGGTTCAGTTCCAAGACCACTACATAAAACGAGTATGGCGATGAAGCAAGTCAGCCGAATTTTTTTTTCACAGTACTTATATTAAGATTTTATTTATTTTAATTGGAGGATAATTACTATAAAACATTGTGATGGGTTTTGCCATACATCAATATGAATCGGCCATAGGTATGCATGTGTCCCCTCCATCCTGAACCTCCTTCCAACCTCCCTCCCACCCCACCCCTCCAGGTTGTCCCAGAGCACCGGCTTTGGGTGCCCTGCTTATAAAAGTTACGTTTCTACTACACTGTAGTCTATTAAGTGTGTAGTATATAGCTTTATGTCTAAAAAAAAATGTACATACCTTAATTTAAAAATACAGTATTACTGAAAATGCCCAAACTACGACAATTGTAACATCAAAGGTCACTGATCACAGATCACCATAACAAATATAATAATGAAAAAGTTTAAAACATTGCGAGAATTATCACAATGTGACAGAGAGATGCAGTAAGCTAATGCTGTCGGAAAAATGGCACCAATAGAGTTGCTCCATGCAGGGTTGCCACAAACCTTCCATTTATGAAAAATGCAATAAAGTGAAGTGCAATAAAACAAGATCCACCTGTACCATAAAGTGAAACACAAGGTTGGCGTGGCATTGGGGTCGCTTGTCCCTGAATCCTCTAGGTATGAGACTAGAGTACATTGAGGCTGGCGAGGGGGTGTTGGTTTTTGTTTTTTGCTAACAGTGAGATTGATTCTAAATCTTGGACAGGTAATAGGCTCTGGGTCAAATGCTCATTGTTCTGGAGAGGAGGAAGGCAGAGATAGGGGTAAGGAGTCTCAAACACACACCTCTCCTGGGTTATTGACATGACCTGACGTGACTTTTGTATTCCTCTCTCTCAGTGGTGCTATCATATATTCCGGGCATAATAGAAATTTAGTGGTTGTTGACTACCTACCCAGTTAGTATTAGGTGACTTAAACTTGACTGACTGTGAGAGGGGAAGGAGCGAAGGAAAGTGAAATTTGTCTTATACACACTTACGTCTCACTGTCCTAAACTTCTGGTAGTGAAGCACATGCAAAGAGGAGTTAATAAAGTCTGAATACTTGGTTGGTGGGGACCTGAAATGTGGTTATCAAAGCCATGGAAAGTTGGAGCAGAGGTAGGATGTTACATTTTCAGTTTGTATTTAGCTAATAACTGATACATCTATGGGGAGAGCTGGCTTGCTTTCTTTAGGGTAGGAAAACATCATTATATTAGCATCAGGAAGTTCTTCTCAGGACATGGCAACACCTTGGGTCTTATACAAAGTCCGAAGACTTGGTTTCTCGTTTGGGAGTTAAAATGGAGAGTTGCCCACACTTCAGTTCAGTTCCCTTAGCATCATCTAGCATTAATTGATTGCCTACTTATGTTTACGGGGGCTTCCGAGGTGGCTCAGTGGTAAAGAATCTGAATGGCAACCCACTCCACTTCAGTATTCTTGTCTGGAGAATCCTATGGACAGAGGAGCCTGGCAGGCTACAGTCCATGGGGTCACAGAGAGCTGGACACGACTGAGCATGCATGCGCTTATGTTTACACCATGCACAACCTTGGACTTGGTTTTCTGATAGGAAAAAACAGGTCCTTGCAGGCTGGCGTACTTTAGGAAGACCATCTCAGAGTTCGCATGCATGGACTAATAAGTTTATAAAACATTACGTTCAACTTGTAATAGCTAGTGAAAGTCGCTCACTCTTGTCTGACTGTTTGCAACCCCAAGGATTATACAGTCCTTGGGATTCTCCAGGCCAGAATACTGGAGTGGGTAGCCTTACCCTTTTCCAGGGCATCTTCCCAACCCAGGGATCAAACCTAGGTCTCCGGCATTGCAGGTGGATTCTTTACCAGCTGAGCCACCAGGGAAGCCTACCTAAAAGGAATGAGACCTAAAACACCAAATTCACACCCTGGTTAAAATGCGAGTTATATGAATAAATGTTTTGGGTAAAATATTTTGAATGGGAAAGGGTGGAGACACCATTTCAGAATACTTAAGCAGGTGGGGTTTTTTTTGTTTTGTTTTGTTTTCTGTCTTTAAAGTAATCAGGACTTTGTTTCCTCGGAGAACCTCCTAACTGAATTCTCAACACATTAAGCATTTCCTGAGCATGAAAGCAACGGGGCAGAAGCTGTTAGCAGTGGTTCCCTTTGAATTAGCATTTTCCTGTGACAGTCAGCGGGGTGCTCCCATAACTGGTACAATTTGCTCACAAGGATATATTTTTGCATGTGAAGATTAGCTATGCATTTTCTTGGCATCAGCGATTGGTGATATCTCAACTACCTGGTCAGAAGAAAAATTGGCAGATCTGCTTGCTCCTACAGACTATGACAAAACAAGTTTTCCCCCCGCAATCTCTGTATTACACCATGGCCCATTTGAGCTGTAAAACGCACTACTTGTTCAGTTTTTGTTATAACCTTCATAGAAGATGGAAAATGCACCCCAAACTGCTCTGCAATAAGATCATGGCTCGCCTGCCAATTTGCAGTTTTATATACAACGTGTTATTGTCGTGAAGGTGAAGTTTATGGCGAGTGAGTCTCTGACAGCCTGTCACTTCACCTGACTGCGGTAAAAGGGTCTGCAGATAGTCTGTGTTTGCAGCTACTGTAAATATTCCTCCATGAGTAACATCTTGGTAGCAAAATGTCTGAATTAACCAGCGTTCCTTCTTTGCTGTTTTAAAAACCGAAGTTTGATTTCAAAGGGCATTACCTATTTTACTTGTGTGTCTTGGGGGAAAGAGGAGACAGCTGTTAAGATATTGAAATTATTTTCTTTTATTTTCTGTCTCGAAATTTTTTTTGTTACACATTAGAGACCTTATGTAATGTTTAATGTTTCAATTTACTGTATGCATTTCAGTTTTCGTATTTGTCATCTTGTTCCAATTTAATGAAAGCTTATTTGGCTATGGTTTTCATTGGAAAGCAGAACACACGTACAACTTTCAGCAATAATATATATTTTTCCTTTTCTTTGGATTTGAACAGCCTTCTAAAATTTTCTCTACTGAAATTCTGGCAGAGTTATTTCTTCAACATTTGGCTGAGGGTTTGGAATGTTTTAAACATTTGAAGTGACTGGGATCAATTACTGTAACCTAAAATGGATAACCTTTAAGACACAAAGCTCATGTTTTTCTTAATCATCTCATTACATGACATTTTTCTGTTTGTATATCGATAAAACACTGTATGTTGGCTAAATAAGGCACATTTCATTTATTTCCAAGTACTGTTGATATTGTAAAGCTAGTATATTACATATAACATTAAAGTTATTTTTAAAATATAACATCTTTGTGGATGAGAAAAATAAAATTCAGAAGATGGATAAACTTGTAACAATTTAGCAGTCTAACAAAGTATAATAAATAGCAAAATCATGTATTTGAAATGAATCTTAGAAAAATTCACAATACAAACATTTTTTAAGGGAGCTGTTTTTCTAATTAAGGGAGCTCCAAGCATCTTCAGATTCATTCTTCCTAGCATTATTTCATTACTGAAAGTTTTTCCTTTTTCTTCCATAAAGCCACAGCTCCCTCTGAGAGTTGTTGACTCAGAAGGGGTTATACGATAATATCCTGTTATTTCTATTTATCAGATTAATTTAGGACTCACATTGCACTTTCAAGGTAGACAGAAAGCCTACCTTGAAAGTGTAGACAGAAAGCAAGGCATTGCCAGCTTCAAGATTTGACTTTTGATAAATATAAATGCGGAGCAGCTCTCTGCTGATGGTACGTAGTGAATGTGACCCATGACGGGCAGATGGCTGTAGCGATGGAGAGAAAAATTACAGCCAGAACATTCCTGCTTCTGCTCCAGTGGACTCAGAATACATTAGCGGGGTCCTCTCTCAGCTTAGAGTTTTTTCCCTGATGATGGATTAGTGATAAACTCATATGCGAGTTATTCCAACATTCCTTTGAGACCTTAGCTTTTCATGAATGAAAAGGTCATTTGTAAATGCTCTACATTCTTTCATTCCCCCCCACCCATGGAACCAGACTGCTTTGTGTAATTTTACATTACCATATTTTCTTTGAAAGAGTAGCTCGTAGTTCACTTTTAATGTCCTAATTATTTGGTTGGTGGTTTGGAGAAACTTGCTGTACAGTCAAGAAATAAATAATATTCAGTAAAGAGAATTTTAAATTGAAATCATGCTATAAACACCAAGCTCAGACTTTTCAAGAGGCCGGAAGTCTCCTTGCTCATTTTGTCCTAAATGACTTTTGATTTAAGGCCAAACTTTGTACCAGATGTGTGGTATTTTATAATAATTACATGGTACAAGCCTTCAATCATTTTCCACTGAGACCATTTAACATCTGTTTTATCAAAATGGTTTTCCATTTCTTTTCAGGACCACAGATGAGTAAGAATATTAAGTGAGACACTGAGTCACACACTTTTTTACTATATAATATGAATTTCTCTTGCACTTGTCTTTTATAAATGACCACAGACCTCAAGACCTCCTTCAGTGACAAGCATAGCAGAGTTGGTTTCTCTGATATTTGGGGATTAACCTTTTCTTAATGTTGTTTATTCTTTATCCATTTCCTGATCTTTTATAGTTCCAAATGGAGATGAGAATATATTAAGGAAGAGATAAGGGAGTGAATGGGAACTGGATGGCATACTCCATTTCCACTCTTCCCACTTAGAGACCTTCCTTTATCTATTTACCAACAACTTCACTACACCTCTTCCTATTTTCCTTTCTTTTCTTGAAGTATAGTTGAGTTACAGTGTTGTGTTGCTGCTGCTGCTGCTGCTAAGTCACTTCAGTCGTGTCCGACTCTGTGTGACCCCATAGACGGCAGCCCACCAGGCTCCCCCGTCCCTGGGATTCTCCAGGCAAGAACACTGGAGTGGGCTGCCATTTCCTTCTCCAGTGCATGAAAGTGAAAAGTGAAAGGGAAGTCACTCAGTTGTGTCCGACTCTTCGCGACCTCATGGGCTGCAGCCTATCAGGTTCCTCCGTCCATGGGATTTTGCAGGCGAGAGTACTGGAGTGGGGTGCCATCGCTTTCTCTGACAGTGTTGTGTTAATTTCTGCTATATAGCAAAATGGTTCAGTTACGCATATATATATATATATATATATATATATGTTCTTTTTCATATTCTTTTCCGTTATGGTTTATCACAGGATATTGAGTGTAGTACCCTGTGCTATACAGCAGAACCTTTGTTTATCTGTTCTCTGTATAATAGTGTGTATCTGCTAACCCCAGACTCATAGTCCATCCTATCCCCAGTCTGTGAGTCTGTTTCAAGATAAGTTCATTTGTGTCCTATTTCAGATTCCACATATGAAGTGATATCATATGGTGTTTGTCTTTCTGTTTCTGACTTACTTCACTTAGTATGATCATCTCTAGGTCCATCCCAGTTGCAATGGCATTGTTTCATTCTTTTTATGGCTGTGTAGTATTCCACTGTATATACATGTTACATCTTCTTTATCCATTCATCAGTCAGTGGACATGAGGTTGTTACCATATCTTGATTTTTGTGAATAGTGCTGCTAAGAACCTAGGGGCCTATATATCCTTTTGATTTACACTAAAGCTCTTCTTATCTGTGCTAAACAAGGTTTACAGACATTGATTAACAAAGACAAATGTCAGAGGTCATAAACCAAAGAGGCCCTGGAACCATGTAATGGTGTGGAAGCCTGGTTCTCATGTACCTGTTAGCATTTCCTACCTTCCGTCAAGGGCAGTTCCAGGACTGCCCTTGGTTCAGGTGATGGGCCAGTCTCTAGCTCTGAACTTAGTAGCTGCTCCCTTCACTCATTTTATTGAAATAAAAAGACACAGGAATCCTTTCCTTTGCTATTCTTGAACATTTCATGAAAAACTATAGGGGGAAAGACCTTTATTTTCATCGTTACTGGGCAAAATACCACCTTACAGAAATGTGTGCCCTGTCAGCATACAGTGTTTCCTTGCAGCTGCTCCACATGCCTCCTAGCCTTATAACTGGCTGCTGTTCCAGTAAAATCAGAGTTGGAGCAGCTCTGCAAAGCACTGTGCTTCCACACTGACGTTAGTTCAGTAGTCTGCTTTCTGGGCCAACATAGACATAACCAGCCATAAAAACAAACATGTGCACATCCATGGCCCAAAATAAATCACAGTGGACATAATGGGAATTTTCCAGTGAGCTTAGAAGAAAATTTAATATACTTCACCTCTTTGGGTGGAGGTGGGGTGCGGGGCATGAGGGTTTCGTTTTGGTTTTCATCAGAATTTTTATGTGGGTAAAACTTGCTGTTTGCTAGGATTTTCTTATCCCATAATTATGATGTGAAAAAAGAAGTAGCAGAGAAATCACATCGATAAGTTTTGATAGGCCGAGTGAGTGTTTCATCAGACAGCTCAAATGTTGTAAACTATATAATACTTGACTTCCCTGGTGGCTCAGACGGTAAAGCGTCTGTCTACAATGCGGGAGACCTGGGTTCAATCCCTGGATTGGGAAGATTCCCTGGAGAAGGAAATGGCAACCCACTCCAGTACTCTTGCCTAGAAAATCCCATGGACGGAGGAGCCTGGTGTCCACAGGGTTGCAAAGAGTCGAACACGACTGAGCACATACTCTATATAATACTTGAATATCGTTTCAAAGAATAAAACTTATTTAAGATATAACTTCTTCTTCAGTGGAAGGATTTTTTTTAGTCTTTTCTCTGACAAAGTCAACTGGAGAATGAAAGGAAAGATAAAACTATGATGGAAATGTGTTTAGGTACCAGAGCTGGGTTTTTTTCTCTTAGATATCTTTGTTCACAGTTTAATTATTTCAAAATATTTTTAGATTCTTTCTTTGGTCACTTACATATTTTGTGTCTAAAATAGGACTGAAGTGTCAGCCCAAACATTTCCAAAGCTAGGCTGTTCAATATTCCTATCATTCAATAGAGTTTGGCAAAGATGGCAGTTCAGTCAAGTGAAATGTACTTAAAGTCCTAAGGTTGATCAAGAATAAGATTTCTCCAGGAAGATACTATTACAAGGCCACAGTGACTATCCTTTCATTGTTCAAACAAACAGAGCATAAGTAATTGTTTTGAAATATAATGATGGTACAGCTGTAACAATAAAAAGGTCTGTAATAAGTAAAAGACTGTGCATCTGTTTTAGAAGACTTCTGACGTCTCTTCCTTGTAACTTGCTACAGGCATGATGCCCTTAACTTTGAGTATAAATACAAGAATAGTATATACCCCAGATTATGTGTTGTCTTGAAGGATTTTAGGCAGTTACAGGCATACTATCTGATGACTGGGAGAGTAAAAGAGGGTTGGGACATCTGATTAAGTTTAAATAGTATCTGTTCTTCAGAGAAGAAGATTAGTTTTCATCCACTTCTCTAGACGTGGTACTCGGTCTTTGCCAAGACAGGCATATTCTGACCCCCATGGGACCATAGGATACCTTTGCAAAGCAGGATGCAGTTTAGTAGCAGGTTCCTTCTGTATCGTGATTATTTTCCTCAATGGTAATAAAAACTTCAGCTTATCATTGTGCATCAGAAGTTACCAATTCATTTTTGCAGTCACCATCAGTACAGTCTGATGTTTTTAA
Organism: Bos grunniens; assembly: GCF_055505025.1. Lineage (NCBI taxonomy): Eukaryota > Metazoa > Chordata > Mammalia > Artiodactyla > Bovidae > Bos > Bos grunniens. The sequence goes on from NC_141191.1 coordinate 15,092,510, forward strand.
AATCCTAAAATTTTGCTTCCCCGTCTAGTTCAGTAAAATATGAATAACCAGAACCCTTACATTATTCTGTGCAGTAAGATGTCATAAGGCCTATTAAAGTTCTTAATAGTTTTTCAGTGTGTAACCTAAAAGTGAAAATCTATGGATGGTGAGCAAAGAATATTCAATCTACATCTTTCCCAAGGTTAGAAATATTATTTTGGAATATGAAAAACTACACCTGCAAAGTGAAGTCATTCATCACTTTCAGAAAAATAAATTTGAGTTTTTAATAGAAGCCAAATGAACTCAGACATGTAAGCCATCAATAAAGCTTGCCAGAATTTGAAGAGAATATCACGATGCAACTCTTTTTATGGATCAAGTACAAATGGAGCTGACAGTGTATGCCTAATCAGAGCACGGAGAACTGGAAGCTGCCGAGACAGTATTTTCACTTTCTCGTGTTGACACCTCTCGTGCTCAGGCAGTGCATTTGGGCTGATTAAAAATGTCAAGTTTGTGCTCGCGTGAAGCGCGTGCCTCTCCCAAAGAATTCTGAGTCCTAGAGACCCCAAGCCGCAGCGTGTCAATAAAGCACGCTTATTAATTACTGTGTTCTATTATATTGTATTCAAACGGGATGACACTTAGGAAATCCCATCAGTATAAGCCTATTGTGGGTATAAAGCCCCCATCAAGGGAGCCTGAGAAATTTAACCACGTGCTGTGAGCTGAGGACAAGGCCAAGGTGAGGCTCCTCGTCGCTGTCTCTGACTGTCCTTGAACACTCTCCAACACCAGGACTCACCCTTTCCCATGGAAGGCAGGTCTTTTCCTAAATGCATAGGGGGCGTCAGGAAGGCAGCTGAACATGCTTTAAGGTGACACTCTGGTCACGAACTTCTGGCCTGGCTTTTTGGTAGATGTTTGAGGAATCAAGGGGCTTCCCAAGAGGCTCAGTGGTAAAGAATCAGCCTGCCAGTGCAGGAGATGCAGGTTTGATCCCTGGATCAGGAAGATACCTTGGAGAAGTAAATGGCAACCCATTCCAGTATTCTTGCCTGAAGAATCCCATGGACAGAGGAGCCTATCAGGTTAAGTTAAAGGGGTCACAAAAAGTCGGACACGGCTTAGTGACTAAACAACAGCAATGAAGAGTCAAACCCAACACCCAGCCCTGAAAAGGTGGTAGGCATATTCCCCACTACTTCTCACCCAAAGATTCCCTCTACCTGCATTCCCTGCTGATATCATCTGACCCCCCATAAGTCTCCCTCATGGCACATTCCCCCGTGCTCCTCCCACACTCCACTTGGTTCCCCGGAATGTCTCCTTTTATGCTCAGACTTGATGTTGGATAGCTAAGGTGACAGGAGCAGATCCAGCATCCTCACATCCCTCCTCACCCTCCCCTTGGATCCTGATGTATTTGGAAGTCATGTGATTAGCAGGGATATAGTGAAAGCACGTTGAGTTCATGGTACCGTGCTGGGCACTTAATGTGATGGCAAAGGAAAACAGCACCTCTCCCCCACCCCCACACACACAAGGAACTTGATGCACACCAGCGGTGGAAGCTGTCCTAGGTCGTGATTATCATTCCTCAGTTTCTTCACCTGTAAACATTTTCAAATCTTTAATAAGGGCCACTCTTACTCTTAAAGTGATGCTTTCATGGTTACTTGCTCTTGTTTTCTGAATATCAGATGCTCTGTAACTTCCTTAAGAGCCTGTGGAGGCAAGAATGTCAGATGGTGTTTCAATGTTAAAAAGTAAATTTGCAAAAGCACGTTTTAATTTTTGCCTCCATTTCCACTAACAAAAATAGACTGAAATGATGTTTGATTAATTACATTTCAAACCTTTAATTCCCATTCTGTATGTGACAAGAAGATTTGCCATCGTTAAAATTTTAGCACAAAGGAAGGCGATGAAACAAACTTAGATATACAGAGCGAAGCAAAAGAACAATCACCTTTACATCAAGAATGCTGTTTGCTTTCTTTCCATTTGTACTGATTAGAATTATAAAGAGGTGATTTGAAGACCTTTCTGTCCATGGTGTAACTGAAATAAGAGGATTGGTTTTTGATGTGTGGCGTCTGGAAGTCAGTTTTATTGCTTTATACTCATTCCCTGAATATTTCAATCTAGTTCTGGTGGGCAGAGTTCAAACATAAAAACCAATCTCACATGAAATAAGTTCAGTAATATAAGAAGGAATAAACTTTTGCTTATCAATTTAGAAAACTAATGTTTTGACTTCTAGGTGGGATCTTAGCCATTTAGGTTGAATTTTAATACAGCCAAGATCTACTCATTTAAAGATAAATAGAGATCCTCAGGGTCAGCTCCCTCATTTCACAGCAACTAAATTTATCAAAATATGTCAAAATAACATATTATAGGTAAGAGTGACCCTCGAAACCTCTATGAAGAAAAGCTAGTAGTAAGTAGTTCCGATCTTTTAAATAATGTCATTCCAACAGAAAAGGAAATGTCACATTGTTTGTTACTTTTTATAACATTGTAACCTGAATGGCATGGGTGTTGGGACCTGGGACCTTACACATTTGCTGAGTGAATGAGGGAGTGAATGTTGTTATATACTGACCTTCAGTAAGAAGAAAAACCTGGGGCTGAACATATTAAAGCTATAAAGAATGACTCTGAATTTTAAAAGTCTCAATAATGAAATTGACATTTGTTCAAAATATATTGCATCACTTAAAAAAGACATCCTGTTAGATCATTAGCCAATGACCGGGTTTCCCTTAATACCTTTGCTGCTTTATGCTGTCTTAAGGAATTCAGTGTTCAGCCCCAGATCTTCCTTGTATACACTAATAATACTATGTATAACATAGATCACTAATAAGAACCTACTGTATAGCACCAGGAAGTCTACTCAGTGCTCTGTGATAACCTAAATGGGAAGGAAATCCAAAAAAGAGGGGATTTATGTAAACACACAGCTGATTCACTTTGCTGTTACAGCAAAACTAACACAGCATGGTCAAGCAACTACACTCCAATTAAAAATTAATTTAAAAAATTATTAGCAAGCACTGGAATGCAAAGCATTAAAAATCTCTTTCAGAATTGATGTACACAAAATTGTTACAAGTAACCTTGATATTTTTTTCAAGCATTTATAGCAAACTCCTGCCCATTTTTATAAACCTGAACTACTGAGTACAAATGTCCCTTTCATTTCTTGCTTCAGAGATGAGCTCACCTTGAATCTTGGCTCTCTATCTTTGTAAGAGTCATCTAGACGTATGATCATAACTCACCATGGGAAAAAACATCAGGGCAGTAAGCTAACACCCCAGTGTGCACTGGGAGAGATATTATTGACCAGAGAGTTTCTTTTTTCAGATCCTCTTGTTGGTAAATCATTAAGAATAGAGATAAGTATTAACTTAGTTGTATTTAAACCTTTTCTCCCAGATTCCGCAAAAAAAAAAAAAAGAAAGACACCAATTTATCAACCATTCATCTCTGAGGTTCTTGCATCCAAATTCCTTAATAGACATTTCCTTCTGTGACAATAAAAGCTAAATAAAATGCAGGCAGAAATATAAATCGGATTCCTGGAAAATGGGGAAAGGGTTGGAAAGATCATGTTCTTCCAGAGAAACCCTTAGGATCAATTGCAAATATTTATCTTCTGTGGACTAGCCTGGTTAGTTATTCAGTTGTGTCCAACTGTTTGTGACCCCATGGACTATTGCCCACCAGGCTCCTCCGTCCATGGGATTCTCCAGGCAGGAATACCAGAGTGGGTTGCCATTTCCTCCTGCAGAGGATCTTCTGGACCGAGACCCAAACATGTGTCTCCGGCATTGCAGGTGGATTCTTTAGCAACTTAGCCACCAGGGAAGCCCTTCTGTGGACTAAAAGGGCCCCGATCTTGAAAAGGAGAAAACAAAAAGAATTCTTGACTTGAGTGTGCTATGGAGGTGGGACGGCAAGGAATTAGAGATAAGGCCACCAGCTATGGTTGGTTAACATCACTGAACACTATGGCCCTTTTTTAAAAATCAAATTGAACTTGCCTAGTTGAAAAGTGTAAAATAAAAAGTCATCTTTTATATTGCACTTTTTTTCCCATTAAAGTTCAGTGGATTCAGTGTGGATGAAATAGAATTTATGCATCCATGCAGGAAGCATTGTTCCTCAAGAAACCAGGACTTCTGCCCAGTGTTATTCATGATGAAATATTCACCAGAGGATCGCTTGAGGTGGTCTGCGGGTCTTTCAGCAACCTCTCTCCTGTTAAGTTAGCGGAATGGGCATTATTTAAAGATGGGAAACCTCAGGCTTGTTTTCCCAGATAACTGAGGCCAGTCAAGGATTCAGATAAACATGGCGGGCAGAGGTTTCAAATTACTTGCTTTGTCTGTGCTGTGACACTCTGACAAATGAGGTAAACACCCCAGATGAGAGAAAGAGTAACTGAAGAGTCAGGGCAAATACATGCGACTCCTAGCAACATCCCCTTTCAGCATTGCAGGGAGGTTTCTAGAGACCCTTTCTAACCAGGGAAGGGCCACGCCAGATTGCCCCAGTGGGCATTTTTGGTCTTGCCTCCCAGCCACAAAGCAGGCGTTTATCTGATTGGGGCAGCCGGCATCTCTCTGGCAGCAGGGTCCTAGGAAGATAAAATGCCATAGCTCTGTTATATCGCAATTTCTATGAGAAATACAGTTCCTATTCCTGTTTGAGTTACGAGGCGGCATGTCTCCTTTCATCCCAGCAGCCTGAGCAAAGGCCCCCTGGTCTCATATTAAGTGAACCAGCCCCATGAGCTCTGATGCACTGTTTTCCCTTCTGGGCACAGACCCAGGGCTGGAGCTGGGTGTTCCCCAACACAGAAATGGCACCCTTCCCACAGGTGCACTGCTGTGGGCTCTCCCCCCCAACCCTACTCCCGCCACTTCTAGTCCTTCAGAACTGGGTGATAAGGACTCTACACCTTACGTCCACTCACGTGGGTTATTTGTCCAATAGATGTTAACCTGCAGAGTGCTTGTTTGTCTTATATAATATACTTAAATCCATCCTGAGGACCATACCTTAGTGATATGAGCACACACAAAAAAAGACATTTTCTTTGGGTATTGCTGCTAGTGCTGCTGCTGCTAAGTCGCTTCAGTCATGTCCGACTCTGTCCAACCCCATAGACAGCAGCCCACCAGGCTCTGCCGACCCTGGGATTCTCCAGGCAAGAACACTGGAGTGGGTTGCCATTTCCTTCTCCAATGCATGAAAGTAAAAAGTGAAAGTAAAGTCACTCAGTCGTGGCCGACTCTTCGGGACCCCATGGACTGCAGCCTACCAGGCTCCTCTTTCCATGGGATAAGAGTACAGGAGTGGGGTGCCATTGCCTTCTCCCCTTTGGGTATTGGCAGGTCTTAAAAAAATCTGTATGATTACCATATTGCAATGATATGCTAAGTTGCTTCAGTTGAGTCGGACTCTGCAACCCCATGGACTGCAGCCCACTAGGCTCCTCTGTCCATGGGATTCTCCAGGCAAGAATATCAGAGTGGGTTGCCATGCTTTCCTCCAGGGGATCTTCCCAACCCAGGGATCAAACCTGTGTCTCTAACATCTCCTGCATTGGCAGGCAGGTTCTTTACCACTATTACCACCTGGGAGGCCCATGATTACTGTATCACATTCTATAATTTTAAGTTCACAAGAATCATGTCCTTCTATTCAAAATCCTAACAAAACGACAACAGTGTGTAATCCAGAACATGAAAGTCAGATACGCTGGGGAAATGTCAGTAATAAAGAAGACGGTTATGATGATGTAGTCATGTGTATAATCATTCATCAGGCGACATTCTGGTTTTCTTGTTCTGGAAATGGTGTCACACACTCAGAAGGACTTTTAACCCAGCCGTGTGTGCGGTCTTGACAGTTCTCATATCTGAATGTCACGATAGGTGGGAGAGAAGGCCACGGAACCCTAAGATGCAAGAGTCAGCGTCCCCTCTGTCTTTAGAGAAGCACACTAATTCCTTTTGCTGGGCCTTGCTAACGATTCACTCTCAGCTAATTTTTTTAATGGTGTTGTTTTTTTTTTCTCCATGTAAAATAATTTTGCGACTCTGCAGCTACAACACATTGCTATAATTAATGGGACTTGCTTTCTACTTGGATGCTCAAGAAGCCTCAGTGCCACATGGAAATTAAGAAGCGATGAGGCTGGGCTAAACAGCAGAGCAAGGACAAAGATGAGAAATTGTCTTCAAACTGAGGACTACAAACAGCGAGCACATGAACAAAAAGAAAAAAAGAAAAGTTTTCCCAGGTTATGGAAATATTTAGGCAGAAGCGTCGCCCTTTAGTTTTGATTTACCATATTGCATTGCTAATGGGAGAGATGAAAGCATTTTTTTTTCCATTGGCTCTATTGGAACTAAAGTATATTTTGAATATTTTCTCCTTTTTTCCCCTTAAGATGCATTCTCCTTGTCCATTAATGTGCGTGGGAGAAGCATTTGTTATCATTTTTTATTATTTGACTCACGTTTCTTCCCTTGTCATTGCTTCAATGTGCTTGAAGCGGGGTCTAGGAGAGAGTTCAAACCAGACATTACCTGCTGTGACGCCCCATCAGCTGTGATGGTTTGATACATGGATTTATCCGTAAGCCTTGCCCAGTGGTCAAGGGCAGTTATCTAAAGCCTGTCCCTCATAGCTTTCTTCACTTCTGAGCTTTGAGATGGCTTGAACTTGTCTCTTGGTGGTAACTAGCAAGATGCTTTTTGCATGCTTTCTTGCTTTTAAGATACTTCGTGGAGGGCTTTGGACGACAAGTGTTTCCTGTAGAGTGTCTGAAGTTGCTGGTTATGTTCAAAGCCTTCACTGTTCCTCCTGGGATCACAGGAGAGAGAACCTGGGAGAGTCTCAGAAGCAGGATCTGACAACTAGGAGGTTGCTGGAGAGGCGCTGATTCTTTAGACTTGTTGCAGAAAACGGGCTCAAGTGCAGTCAAAAATGCAAACTCCTGGGCTCCCAATCTCAGGTATTCCCACATGGTAAATCTGGAGAGAGGCCCAAGATTGTGCATTTTAAATGAGGGTTTCAGATGAGTCTAATTCAAGTACTCTGGGGTGCTTGGTTTAGCTGTTGAGGTAGCGGAAGTACCACAGAGCTGTCTCTTCTCCTAAATTCAGGTTCTGAGAGAAGATGTCATCCCTTGGGTGTGTTATATTCATAGGCTAGCAATGTAGTTGAGAAAACAGTGAAGATTCCCTGTGAACATGGCATCGTGTGCTTACGCTTTCACCTCCACCCTGTCCACACACAGACACCCCCTTCCTACCTCCTTGGCTCTAAATACCAAAGCTGATAAGATATTAAAGTAATAGAAAAGAAGCATGACAAATATCTCTGTGGCTGAAAAATGAAACAGAAATAAACCAGTTAAGTGAACCGGAAGTGAGGACCTACTGAAGTTTGGTAGGAAAGCAGGCAGGAATCTGTCTCCGGCTGGATGCCCAGGGCTAACAGTGATCCATCAAAGGCTGGGACCTGAGCTAGTCTCTGAGCTTGAAACCAGGGACTGCAGAGTAGCAAAAGGAAGCTGGGAAAAAAGGTCTCCCTAGAAAACTGAGTGTGGGAGGAGGTCGGATGAAGCAGACTCAGCCTGTTAGCCAAGACTTGAGCCCACATACTCCCTGACCTGGAATTTGGATGTGTAATATTGCCAGCTCTGTAACAGAACAAATGCTCCAAGCTACTGACCTGGTTCTGGACTCGGGTTACGGGGGGCTGGGTGAAGGCTGCAAAATGCTTCAAAACAGGGAGATATGAATGAAGAAAGAGAGAATATATATGGAATACTATTCAAAAGGAATATGCAAATCAAAAGCCCAAGATAGATAAGTAACATTAATGCTAAGCAAGTCAGTAAAAACAGTGTTTGGGAGATGAATTTACTGCATATGAAGTAAAAATAATTAGTTTTAAATAAGCATGTTAGTTATCCTCAAAGTGACGAGGGAAGGGATAGCATTCGTAAAGAATAAGAAACTATGAAAACAAATTCAACAGAGGAGAGCAAAGTATGTGAATAAGTGCTGTTAAAAATTCTGAAAAATATGGTCCGAAAAAACATAAGATAATCTCTAGATTCAACGTAGTTGGAGAAAAATAGTGAACTGGAAGTTAGGTTTAAGAAGTTCAAAGAGAGCATAAAGAAATAGAGATTGAAAAAAAAATATGGGTGAACAAATAAGAAATATGGAGAATAAATTAATCGCCTACAAGTTTGGAGAATATCAGAAAGAGAAAGATAGAAACAGACAAAAGCAGCATTCAAAGAGATTAGCACTAAGGATTTTCCAGAATTGAAGGATGACATGTGCAGAGCAGGGAAAAATATGCTTTTGATAAGAAAATTTGAAATGTTAAGAATAGAGAAAAAAATGCTAAAGTAACCTGAGAGAGCAGACAGTTTACCTCCAGGGAATCACCTCTCAAACAGAAGTCTTCTAAGAGTATTAACAGAAAACAAAAGATTTTTTTCAAAATGCTTTTGATGTGCAGAGGAAAAATAAGTGATTTCTATTCCCAACTAAACTGTCATTCAGAGTATTTCATTCAAGCTCCTAATGGAAGGAGGTACATAATCACTCATTTAATAAACACTTTTAAGTGTAGATCCAAGACAGTTTCTGTCCTTGGAGGAGCTTTCAACCAACATGAGAACTCAATCCTGTCAACACTAATTATAGTAAATCTCTTAAATCAAGAGGCCATAATATCAATGAGAACATAACTTAATCCAGTAGCACAAAATTGTCCTAAGGTTGGAATATATTGGCACAGTGAGACAGTTACAGAAGTTGTAAGATCATAGTTGAAGATTTTGTTCATTGTCTTATATACTGTATTCCTTCCTGAGTTTAGTTCCTGGAAAAATTTATTCTTGCAAATAAATTTGTTTTCTTCCTTCAGCAAGTAGAAACTATGTAACTTAACATTTTCATTTTTGTTATAGTTGCTAAGAAACTACAGTCAAATTTTGTGCCTATTTGTGGTGATTGGACTTTTTTTGATATCAGATCAGAGCAAACCAGGGTTTATTTCCCTAATAGTTCATGATCTCTGCTCCTGGTTGTTCTGTCAAAGTTATCCCTATTGTGGATGTTGCTTAATTTTGTAAAGTACTTGAAAACTATTCAGAAATGTATACTGACATTAATTTCTTTTAAAAGAATAGTTAAGTAAAATCAACCATTTTTATAACCAATATGAAAAAATACTATGGTTTAAGAAAAATTATTTTTTTAACAATCTAGTTATTTTATGATGTGTCTGCATGAAAAAAGACAAATGAACTTTCTTTTTTAAAAGCATCAACTACATTTCCAAAATCTACCTTGACCCTTTGGGTTTGAAGCAACTCTCTAAAATAGGAATGCTGATTCTGCACTTGCCTAGAAATGTGTTTCACTCAGAACATGTATAATACTGAACTAACCTGAAGAAATGTGCAAAATAAATCCTTATAAAATTTCCCAGAGAATTTTTATTATGGGACTGTGTAAAAGCTTTCCTGTTGGGACTTCCCTGGCAGTCCAGTAGTTAAGACTCTGAACTTTCAATTCAGGGGGCACAGGTTCTATCCCTAGTTGGGGAGATAAGATCCCACATGCTGTGCAGTGAGATAAATAGATTTAAAAAAAAAAACTTTGCTGTTTACATCATATATGAAGTAATTGTTCAAAACACACATAGAGACCAAAATCACTTAGAAGAGAGAAAGGTACAAAATAGATATCAGCTTTGCATTTATTTTTTAAAAATCTACTATTACTGTAACTGAAAGATTAAACCAATTTTCAGCTTTCCAGTAATTTCATTTGTGCCGCTTCATTAGATCTCAACCTTTGATGTTGGCTAAACTGGTGGACAATTTTTTTGTTTTGAATACTAACTGGTGACAGACTATTCATCGACGTACCATTTCAAAATATTTAAATGTCTGTTAAGTCCATTTTTTCCATGAGCCTATGGATTTCAGCTGAAATCCTCACAGGAGAGAGAAGGCAGGCCAACTTTTCCTTGCTTCTGTAACTGTGTTTTCCGACCACAGAGATCTTCCAGCCTCATGGCGCATTTGAAAGGTCTCATCATTCTGTCACTGTTGTCCTCGATTCCAAAAGAGCATGTAGCATTTCGAATGTCGGAAACGTGCTATAGATTTTTTGGCAGCAGAAAAGAAGTCAGTTTAACTTTCGTGTCTTTAAGAAATATATAATGTTATAACCAAAATTAGTACTCTGAAGTTATTTTGCTCTGAAATTGGAAAGAACTAATATACATCTACTATGTTATACATGAACCCTTTGACTGGGAGCCAGATTTGAACATTTCTCTTTACTAGAAATCGACTTTCATATATTCATTTATTCACTTGGCATGAAAAGATAAACAGGCAAAGATGGAAGCAAAAAAAGTTGCATATAGAAATGTTAAGTTAATATAAAGTAAGGTTCATTAGCAGAGAGGTATCATTTACCCGTTTGCGTATATGACAGTGAATAAACAAGTGTGTGCAAGTATTTTAATTATCCAAAGTTGCCAATCTATCTAAAAACGGGAAAACTTAAAATACATCAACATAAAATAAATGCTTATTAAAATTTTAAACAATGATCTCGAAGTGAAAATTGACCTAATTTAAATATAGATTTTTTAATCGTGATCTGATATGCTTTTTTTTCCTTCTTCACATCATAAAGTTCACTTATACTAGGCTACTTATAGTCATTTAAAAGGAGTTGTTTGGCATGCATATCATCCTGAGACACCTTATAATAAATCCAATCCCCACCTCCCCAACGTACCATATGTTTAATTAATTAAGAATAAAACTTTTAACTGTACTTGTAAAAGCACCAAGAAATTGTCTCAAGTAAAAAGCACCTGGAGCCTATATTTTAGAATCCCTATGGTTAGTTGCTATAATATTGGTGAAAATTTGAATATTATAGGAAATAAGTAGTCTTAATGCACACCCCAGGAGAAGTTGCTTTTTTCTCATTGGTGTCTCTTTCCAAATATCTATGATGCCTTTTTATTTTCAACAGCTGCTTAATATGTTATATAAGTTAAAGTATGGTGAAGCTTAGTCATATAAAACCTTTTGAGACATCAAGGAATGTGATATTTCTGACCAGCTGCAAAAATGGTAACTTCTTAGAAAAAAATGAGCATCATAAAACAAACGTAGGCAGGGAGCATATTAATCTTTTCCTTCCTTGTATTTTCCCTCTCATATTGCTTTCTGTCTTTTAAACCTCTAACAGAGCTCTAACCTTTAAAAGTTCTTCGAATCAAGCAATTTTTCATGATCTGGCTGTCTCCTGATTGTTTTTATTTCAGTTTAACATTTCTTCTGATACACTACATTTTTTCAAGGTATTTATGAGATTTTATTCCTGAGTTCAGCTCAGGTTAATAACTCATGAGTTAAGTCAGGTCATATGCATGTGACTTTTCTTAGGGTCGCAACTGATTTCCCAAAGTAACTGTAATAATATTATTCCTAGATAGAATTTGTTGTAAGATAAAAAACCTGTCTATACAGTTATACAGCCCGTACTCTAATAAGTGGTATTCCCTGTTAATAACATGGAAATGATCTTACTGATCAAAAAAAAAAGAAAGAAAAACTAAGCCTGCAATGCAGGGTTTTACGGTATCTTACAGGGTCTTTACAGCAGCTTTACAAATCCTTACAGTAATGTCTGCATTACTGTCTGCTTCCTTTCTGTGTCTTCATCACAATTGTGTCATTCAGTATATTGTGAGTAAATATGAATGACAAAATACTTAATTCTAAGGTAGTGAATTCCATTTCCAATCTAATATGCAGAATGGAAAACAATAATAGGGAATAAATCTTCAATTTTGTTTCTCATTGATCTGTGCTATGTAAGATTTTAATGTTTATTAGTTTCTCAATAATCAAATATAAAAGTCATTATCACCAATGCAGAAAATTATCCAACCCTTTTACTTTGTGCACAGTATACCCCTATCTTGCCTATTCTTTTACAATTAGCTTGCATTCATGTTTGATTGGTTGCTAACATCAATGTGTAAAACAATGACAGAAAAAGTATTCATAAAATATAGTCTCCTAAAGCTAAAAATAGCCAATGCCAGAAATGACTTATTATCCAATAAAAGCTTAAAAATCGCTTTGAGGGGGAAAAATAAGTATTACATTGCCAAATTCAAGTGTCAAGAAGTAAAGACAAAAATAGGTATCAGGACAAAGAAGAGATTTATATTTTTCTAAATGATAGTTATATTTCATGTAAATTTGGCAAAGAGTTAAAAATCCATGTTCTTAGGACAGAGCCAAAAACAAAAAAGAAAAAAAGCCAAGAAGAGTCCATCATTTTGATGATTTATGTTTCTAACATACTCTTTGAAAATATAGATGATCAAGGACATTTTTAATGTCTTAACTAAATGTTTGATATCTACACATCTCTCCAAAAGGAAGATTTACATTTCAAAATTTGAATTTATACATTAAAGACATGTTACAGGTATATGGTTTTTTAATATCCCTAATTTTGAAAAAAACTCTAATTTGGCCTTAAATTAAAATATAAAATGGATTATTATATTATTATTTCCAAAATAGTTATCTCTGTAGATGCTCTATGATTTGCCTTGGGAACAAATATTTTTGAAAATATTGGTAAACAAAATCAGGCCAGAAAAGTAGAATATTTCAACCGAAAGTTATAGTATGTCAGATTGTGGTGGACAGTGATGCTGCTGGAGAAGCTGGACAATCCTGTTAGGTACGGCTTCACTTTTATTTTCAGATAACAAGTCAAGGAAACAAGTCAGAAACAGAGAACATATCCAACAGGATCTCCAGGAGCAACGTGTGTTTACCTGTAGAATTCATAATGTGCTGTACTTACGTGGAAAGAGGGTTTCCGGGTCTACTAGGGGTTCACAGACACAGAACTGGGACCTGTAGGGGAGACAGAAACCAAGAACGTAAGAGATGAAAGCCCTTAGAAGTCACATCTCAAAGTGGAGAGGCAAGTTTTCTTATGTCCTATGTACTTCTCCATTTTGGAAGCCACTTGCTTCTAGCATATACATTGTCTGGATGACCAGGAGTTGACTAAGTGCAAGGGAAAAAAGTTGAGTGCCGTAGAAATAAATCTAGTTCTTCCAGGGACTAGCGAGGTTTCATCACTGGACAGCTTGCAGAACAGCTTGGGAAGGTAATTCTAAAATGCGTGCAGTGTCACCCGAGAAGTGACATTTTGGAATAAAACTTTCCCTGTTAGTCTGTTTCTGTTTTGTAGATAAGTTCATTTGTGTCCTAGAAACTAACATAACGTTGTAAATCAACTATACTCCAATTTGGGGGGAAAAATAAACTTTCCCTATTAGACTAGTTGAAACCCAAATTTCTGTGGGCCCTTGTGTATATCTTCATCACCCTTACCCATCTTCATCTTCATGTCTATTATCATCATCCTTTGTTATCTTCTGGTCCTCTCACTGCCAGTCACTCTGAGAAAAAGGCGATAGAAAAGATACCATCCCCAAAGTAAGTGACAGCTTAGAGACACTAATGATTATGCAGTGTCACTTCCCTAAGCCAGTGGCCAAGCGAGGAATAAACTTAAGCCCTGGCACAATACACTCATCCTTCTAGATCAGAGTTTCTCCCCTTATTACATGCTGTATGTATGACTTTTAAAGATAAAATAAATAGGAGGTGTATTGTCTTAATTCCCATTTGTTGCTGGGTGCTCTCCTGAGAATTCCCAAAAGAATCCAGAAGAGAGAAGTTCTGTTAGTCAATGTTTAGCCTCTGGCCATAACTATCTTCAGATTCAGAGCAGTAAGGACGAGCAAGAAAGCGAAATGTGAGAATCAAAGAGAACTGAGATGTCTGCTCTCGCATTCATATGGATCTGTTCTATATTTATGCTTATTAGGATTCTTTTAAAACAAAATAAAATAAAATGAAATGAGCTATGAGGAAAAGAAACACTCAAAGCTGTTTCCAATCAGCAGGGAATATTCATATTCTTGATTTGCAGCTTATGGAGGTCTGAATCAGCTAGCCAAGGTCCTCCCGACCATGACTTCAGGGGCTGTAATGGCCCTTCAGAATTCCCAGGTTCCCGCTGAAGTTCATCATCCTGGATTACCATTGGTTGAAGGTCGGATTTAAATGCCAGCTTTGCAATTTTCTTCTTAGGCAATTGCCCTGGGAGATGAATCCCACTGAGGTTAAGAGGAAACTGTCTTAAGATAACTTCCTAAATACGTCCTGGTAAAATATCCCTCATCTCCAAGCTCAGTCTTCTCTTTTTTTGTCTACATAAAAACCAGTTGTAATGCAAATGCAGCCCTCTGTCATAAAACACTTCTGAAGCCAGGCAAAATTCTTTAAATGCAGTAAAGGTGCCTACTTATCAATGGGTAGCTATACTTTTGTAAAAATCCCTTTTACAGGAGTGTAAGCTGTAACATTAGAAGCTGCTAAGGCCAAGTAAGCAGTGGGCTGTAGTTCTTTGCAAATGGCATCATGAAGTGAAGTTGCATCTTTTGAAACCGAAACACATGAATTCTGTGGTGGCCTGGAAGGTGTCCCTGCGTTACTTTGACCTATTGTCACATCAACATCGCCGCTTCTGTTGTTGGCTTCGGGTAACCTCATAATCAAGTCCCTGCTGCCTTAAAAATTAATTATGATAAGAATTTCTTTTCAGTTCAGACTGTTCAACAATGCCTCACGTGCAGGCTGCAAATTATGAAGTGTAAATTAGGGCATCACTGAGCAGGAAAGATCCCAAGGAACCAATTTAAGAATTCTCTCTGGATTTGGTGGAGACCTGGAAATCATCCCTTCTGGAGGAATCACTTGAAATTAGAATCTTAGAATCGACTTGCCATTCAGGTTCACTGTGTATTGGGCTGAACTTTCTTGGGGAAAAAAATGTGCTAAATGTATGCGAACAAATTTTTAAATTTTGCCTCTCATAGTACAATTCCTTATTAAAAAAAATAATCACTTACAACTGCCATGCACAATTCTCAGCAAGCCACTTACATATTAACTTATTTAATACTTACAGCAACTCTATGAGGTAGGTGGTATTGGTGCCCCATTTTACAGATGATGCAACTGAGGTTCAGAAAGTAAGAGATGGGGAGGTCACAGAGCTAGTGTCAGCCAGTCTTACTCCATAGTCCTTGCTCCCAGTTTCAAAATTATGCTGCCTTAACAATTTGGCTCAGTTCCTGCTGCTACTGCTGCTGCTAAGTCGTGTCCGACTCTGTGCAACCCCATAGACAGTGGCCCACCAGGCTCCCCCGTCCCTGGGATTCTCCAGGCAAGAATACTGGAGTGGGTTGCCATTTCCTTCTCCAATGCATGAAAGTGAAAAGTGAAAGAAGTTGCTCAGTCATGTCCCACTCTTAGCGACCTCATGGACTGTAGCCTACCAGGCTCCTCCATCCATGGGATTTTCCAGGCAAGAGTACTGGAGTGGGGTGCCATTGCCTTCTCCTCAGTTCCTGAACTCTCCTTTATTAAATGTACAAAGTAGGCAGTAAATAGTTTCTAAGGTGTGCTGAATGAGATTACTTTAAAGATTAATTTTCCACACATCAAACTTCAGGAACACCAGTCATCCATTTCCCAAGACGTTCTGAGGTCTGAAGGAAAGAATCAAGCGTGCGCTTGGTGGGTTTTCCTTTCGGATGGCCATTGGGCTTTAATCCCTTCCCTCTGCTTCACCATTATCACCATTTTGTTTGTTTTCCATCTTCTAAAATTTGTCAACATCCTTTTCTGCTGTCATTGCATTTCCTCTTCCCTTTGTTCATGTGCGTATGAATTTAAAATTTTTCTTTACTGTCATTTTATTTTCAGAGTATGAAGTATTTACAGAAGAAGAGGTGGGGAGAGGGTTATGAAGAAGATATTAGTTATTTCTTCACATCCTTAAAACCCTTTCTTCCAGATCACCTTTTATTTGCAGAAGTTAAAGTTTAGTCCCAAATAGCTCTGAATATGAAATCCATAATGTGAAAGTTTTCACAGCTGTGGTCAATATGGCTGCATTATTCTTCCAGACTGCTTGGCGATGTCCAGTGTTCTAAAAACTGCTCACTCCAAAGGCTTGAAAAATGGAGTTAATGAAGTTCAGTGAAATAAACTGAAAGTTGAAAATCAGCAGTGAGCAAGGGAACAATACCACTACAAAACACTCGTGTTTTCTAAAATGTATGCAAAGCTTCATATGTTAATACTTCAAATTCCAAGATGGCCAATTTATTTTTAAAATAAGAAACACCTGTTTATCATCAACCATAATAATAAGATGTTTAATTTTGAGAGAATGTTTTTGGCAGTTGCTAATAAGCCATACTTTAAGATTTAAAATAGTTTTAATATATTCTAATGAGCTACTTATAAGGCATGAGGAAGAACATTTAGATGTTTCTTGACTTTCACTGATATTCAGTGACTATTAAACCTATACTTTACATTAACTTTAGTCATTCTTTACCCATATTATAGTTAGTGGAAAAAAGATACTTAACAGTTCTATTACTTTATCTTACGTGTTGTATTACTCAAGGAAAATTAAGGCAGGATTATCAGTGTTCCACAAATATATTCCTGAAAAAGCATTTTTACTTGTAAAAGTATATGAGAATTAAAATGAAGTATATGAAAAAGAAACCCTACAGTAAATAAGCTAAGGATTGTCATTCAATTATATTTTAAATTGTTAACTAGTCCAATTCTTCCTACTTTTTTTGTTTGCAATTGGTAATAGTCTACAGCTAAATAGAATAAGTTAAAAATTTTTAGAAACATTAAAAGTGGCAATTTAGCAGCACTTTCTGAAAAAGTAGAAAAAGCAAAAATGTAAATGGAATATTTCTTATAAATTTCAGTGTAAAAATATCTTAATAAATCTTTAATGGCAATTTGCATTTTCATTTCTCAGATTTGAAGCTTTCAGTTAAAGTCTTTTTCCCTAGCACTTTATTTTCCCTGTTGATTTATATTTGTATACAATTTTGTTCATTTTGACCGTTTAATTGCTGTTGTCTCTGATTTAGGCCTGAATTTTTTAAAATGTACATGACCAAAAATTTTCAATGTAAGAATATTCAAAATAAGTGTTTAATTTGAAGATTTTGCACAAATTTTGCCATGTTACTATCCTTAAAAGAAATAATGAATGGACAAAATTAATATAATCTGCTTAAAATGAGCTAAATTGACCTGTTTTTAATTTAATTCCATAGAGAAGTGAGTATGTTTGCTAGGGGCAGGATCAGCTATCAACATCCTCCTACCTCCAACCACAGACTTGCTTTTTTTTGTTTGTTTGTTTGTTTTAACAATCAAGGTTAAGAGGAATTTAAAAGGAAAGAATAATAATATAGAGAAGAATGCCATTTTTATGAGTTAAAGTTTTGCTGACATTATCTCCTAAAATCACCAGTTATAACTTAAATGAAAGAGCAGATACATGCATAGCTAAATCACTTGGCTGTATGCCTGAAACCAATACAACATTGTTAATCAACTATACCCTAATTTCTGGAGAAGGGAATGGCAATCCACTCCAGTATTCTTGCCTGGAGAATCCTATAGACAGAGAAGCCTGGCAGGATACAGTCCATGGGGCTGCAAAGAGTTGGACATGACTGAATGACTAATGACCCCAATAGAAAATAAAAGGTTTTAAAAATAAAACAACATAAAAATACTGGAAATTTATTTACTCAAGAATTTTATGTTATTCACAAGGTAATGGTTACTGGCACAATAGAGTTTTTACTTTAATCTGTATTATTAACATTTTATCCATCATTTTCTTAACTTGAAACAATCAACAGAACAGTAAAATAAGGTATAATGTGTTAAGAAAAATATATTATGTAAAAACTATATCATTTTGATGATATGGCATAACATAGATAGGAAAGATATCTGAGATGTTACAACAACATTGAGTGCTTGTACATTGATCCTTATTTTTAGACTTTTTTGAGAGTATCCACTTGCTACATTATTTTGCTTTTAATAATGAAGATAATCATCTAAGGAAATAAACACTTGACTCATTAACTCTTTATTTTTCTTTCCAGACTAGCCGTTGTACTTTTAAGTCATGGCTTCAGAAAATAAATTTTGTATAATTTAGGGGATTATGTGAACTGAATTACAGTCTCTGGAGTGATCAAGGAATTGTTTTTTATTGTTTTAAATTTCTTAAAAAAAAAAAAGATCAAGCAATCCATATCATTCCGCTTGCCTAAGACAACTACTGAAAACATTTGTATTTCTTACATATCCTAAAGGCTGATCTTGTCTAACTCATATTAACCTACTCTGTAAGGATCACAAATCTTCAGACAATCTCCTATATCTAAGTAATTTATTTTCTGTCAAACATATAAAACAAATCTTGGTAAAACATTCCATTAGAAAGGGAGAGAGTTTGGAGGAAATTTTTCCGTGGTGGTATGCCCTGCATTTTCAGGAGTGTCTGATGAAACACAGATGTTTCAAAGTGCCCACAAGGATGGTTAGTCAAGACCAGATTGATCCCTGGTTAATCTCTGAAACCTCTTGCTTCCATTCTTTCTATCAAAATATATTGCTTTCTTTTGCTGAATGAACTCAACTGAGTTGGCCACAAAAGAGTTGAATCAAAAACACTCAAAGTGGAAATTGAACATGTTAGGATTTCTGCAATGGTTTATTATGCATTTCTTTCCAAAATGTTCCAAATGTAATTTGGTTTGGGAGTAAATGTCTCTTTTACTTTAAGCAGTGCCAGTATTTACACATGGACCATCAGTTCAGTTCTCATGGATATTTTGCAGTATTCTGACAAATAATGGATTTACCGGAGAAAGTAATTGGTTGCATGGGTAGCTTAGCTCCTTCCACATTCCGATATTGGACAACCATGGAGAATGCAGTATTTTATCTAGTTTTTAATCTTTGACTTAAAAAAAAACTAATGAAAGCAGATACACTGCCCTAGAAAAATTTTTAAATCAAAGAAGTGACCTGAAGATAGTTAATACAATTACCAAGGTAATGACGAAGGACTGTCACACCACCATTGACACTTAGGTAAATCTCTTTTCAGAAACATGAAGAAAAACATGAGTGGATGGATGCTTTTTTCATCATTTTCATTGTGCTGTCAATTTCCTTTGTACAACTAGAACCCTACTTTTACCAGAAGTTAGAATAAAATAGGGATTAATTTAGTCATTAATGTCCTTTGTGGTAAACTAATTGTATTTCAGAATATGTAGACCTTATTTCAATATCTTAATATCTTTTGGGCCCAGATCACTTTCTTTAATATGAAACAAAAACCTGTTATTATCTCATTACTTGATCCGACAAGTATTTTAAAACTTTATGTGATTTTGAACCTAGGCTTAATACTTTGACAAATATAATTTAAAATATTAAGATTGTTAAATTTACAGAATAATTCACAATCTTCTAAAGAGAAAATAAAATACCCCCATGTTCATTATCTGTTGAAAAATATTGAATTTCCAAACATGTTTCCAAAATATTTGCCTTTCAGTTTTGCATATTTGTATTTCTAATTTCTTTCATGCTGAGGCATCTGTTCATGATTTCTAGCTTATTTTCAAAATCTTTTTGTGTTACTGTTCAGATTTGATATTTAAATTCTTTATGTGCTGAATGACTTCTAGGGACCCAGTCAGTAAGACTTTTCAGATTCATAAATTTTTAAAAACATCATCGTGGGTTTTTTTCACCTGGGAAAATATTCCACTTTTGACTTATACTCGTTGAACAGAATCTGTGTTATAACTTTTGTTTTGTTTTGACGTTTGCACATTCAGATGTATTTGTGATGGAGATCACATTTCTGAAAAATTATTTTTTTAAATATAGCCTTAATTCCAGAATATAGAAGTGAAACCTTAAACATGCAAAAGGGAGTTTCCGTTTGCTTTGAGGGAGGGGTGGCCATATTTTGAGAAGAACTTCTCCTTTGGGAGAGAAAGGAAGCCGGGTTCCCCAGGATGGAACTTGCTTGGCTCCCTTTTCAGCAATGGAATTGTTACTCATTAAGGTAAAAGCCAGGCTGTGGTTTGGGTTATATGTGTTTTCTGTTAATTCACTTAAAAAATGCTTTCCTTCCATACATATTCCTTGTAAACTATAAGTCTACAGGATAATATATATACCCATCTTTATATATGGCCTTAGAAAATGACATAGATAAATATCACTTTGTGCTAAAAATAAGCCCATAGTAATAAAGAGGTCAGTCCGGAGTCACAGGGTACATAAAACAGACTGGATTTTGAGTCATGACATCTACACAGACTGCAATACTGCTGAATTTTCATATTAAGAGATTTTGGCTGAAGGAATTCAGACACATACACAGTATGGCCCCAGAAATCTTGCCAAGAAAAGTTGAGTTTAAAATGTAGGGGAACTGATCCAAGAATAGGCCTCAAACATGTTGCATTCATTACACGCAGCTGTGTACATGAGAAGTGACTTTTTATCCCCACCTACCAAAACCCTATCCAGAGCTGTCACTTTTTTTTTTTTTGCCAACTTGCTGACCTTTCTCTTCCCACAAAAGGGAAATGTGATTGACAGATGATTATTCAAAACATTTTGGCAATAAAAAAAAAAGCATGCTAATGTATTTGCTCTAAATACAAAACATTTTTAAAGAGACATTTCTTACGAGCTCAGTTTTTGTGAGTAAATATTAATTAACCATTGTTATGGAGAAAACCAGCCTGGAGAGAGAAAGCTGGTGGATACTGCAGTGGGTGCTTTTGGAATATAAAGATTTAGAGGTACTCAGGTTACCTAGGTATGATCAAGAAACTTGGCAAAGAAAGAAAAACACAGAAACCCGTGTCCATAGGCCTGGAAGAAACAAATGTCAATCATGACACATGAGCAACGGTTGAGCCAGGTTTTACGGAAGTGGAGGGAGCATTGAGAAATACCCATCGCTAACCAGTATGGTTGGAGAAGGCAATGGCACCCCACTCCAGTACTCTTGCCTGGAAAATCCCATGGAAGGAGGAGCCTGGTAGGCTGTAGTCCATGGGGTCACTAGAGTCAGACATGACTGAGAGACTTCACTTTCACTTTTCACTTTGATACACTGGAGAAGGAAATGGCAACCCACTCAGTGGAGAATCCCAGGGACAGGGAAGCCTGGTGGGCTGCCGTCTATGGGGTCGCATAGAGTCGGACACGACTGAAGTGACTTAGCAGCAGTAGCAGCAGCAACCAGTATGGTTATCTGGTTAGGTTACATATTCTCTGCTTCTGCTTCTCACACCACTGCTGGTTGATGTTCCCCCATTTTATCTGCAAACCTAGCTTCTCCAAAACAGGATCTGATCAATGGATTCTAGTCTCCATCTAGTACAGAGTGCAGCCCCTGTTGGTCAGAGCAATCCTGACAGACATTTACTGGATGCTGGCCCTGCCAATAGTTGGTTTTCTTTGGGTCAGCTTTTAATTCCATCAATCACTTGCAGACAGAGTTCCAGGAATGATGCCATGAAGCCAAAAACAGGGATCTTTGGAAAGCTTTGTGTGACTTGTGCAGCCCATATATTTTATCATAAATGCGTACATTAAAATAACAAAGATTTTTTTTTAAATATATGATGCCTTTAAAAAATATTTTACTCTGCTAAATTTTCCAAGCAGAATATTTTAATTTCTCCAAGAGGAAGTACATAATACTAAAGAAAATAATAAGGGGAATGATTTGTATCATTAGTTTTCCTGACTCTGATGGAAACTAATTCTTATGAAGGGCATTGGATTGATATAAGTGCTTCCCTGTTCCAGTAAGCACAGTGGATAAATACTGTTTAGTCTGGGTGCAAATATGTCTGGCACACAGGGAGTAAAGTCTAATATTTCCCAGTGCTAGGAAATATATTCTGTCTTTTGACCCAATAGATCCTGAGACAACTTCTTCCAAAGACTCTAACCAACTCCATTTTTATTTTTTTTTGGTGAAATATATTTGGGGATTTTGTGACTGTTGATATTCCAGAAACAGGAGGCTAATCTTTGCATCTTCCAGACTCAGAGTTTTTGCCAGTTAACATACAACCAAATGCATCTCAGAAACAATAACACTGCCTCTGTTTCTAAATTCTACTCCAATTCCATAATATCATAGGATTGTTAAGCATTGCTTGGCATTGTTGGACATTAATAACCTACTCTAATTTTTATTTGTGTCCATGAAAATTGTTTAATTTTAGCTTTTAACTCAGTGATTGAGTGCTACATTATGAAATTTATTTCCAGGCACATATATAAATTGCATAAGCAATTTCTTCATGTGATATAAATGAGTATGATAAAAATAGAAATGCTTAAATACTTGTTTTAACTTATATCACACCTACAGTTTAAGTTCTTTAGATCCAGTTTTAGTTTTTTAAATAATTTATTGCCTACAGTGATTAATTGAATTAACATTTCTGTTAGTGCCAAGGAGTAGAACTGTTTTGCCTTACCAATACAGATCAAATTCAAATGATTGGCCTTGACATTTTGCAAATTTATAAACCTTTATTACTGTAGGATCAAGTCATTATCTAACAGCTACAGTTGGTAATTAATCCATAGTTCAAATTCAGTTCAGGTAGACCAACTTTATTCAGTGTCTACACATAGTTAATACTGTGAGAGATTGACTGTTGAATGAAATATGAACCCTGCTTTTGAATTTCTAGTATATTTAAGTCCTATGATAAATACGTTTCATAGATTATCTCATTTAATTTTAACAAAAATCCAGTGACACAGGTATTATATTATTTTTAATTTACATACATACACGAGGCTCAAAAATGGCAAGCGGTTTACTCAAGATCACACACCTAGTAAGTGGAAGAGGCAGGATTTTTTTTTTCCTCAATGTGTGGCTTGCAAGATCTTAGCTCCCCAAGCAGGGATCAAACCCCTGCCCTCTGCACTGGGAGCACAAAATCTCAACCACTGGACCCCCAGGGAAGTCCCAGGAGACGGAATTTTAACTCAGGTATGAATGTACTTGAGGACTTTATGACTGTTCATATTTCACAAACGGGAGGATAATCTTTGCATCTTCCAGACTCAAAAGAATTTTTGCAAATTAACATGCCACCAGTGCCTGTCAGAAATAATGATGCTGCCTCTGTTTCTATGTTCTTCTCCAATTCTCTAGTTTTAAGGCAATATGTAGAATGCAATAAGTGTGATTTTTATGTTTTCTTAATTTGATGACTATGCAATAATCAAGCATATTATTGATTGATTACTGACATCTAGGCTGCAGTCCATGGGGTCTCTAAGAGTCGGACACGACTGAGCGACTTCACTTTCACTTTTCACTTTCATGCATTGGAGGAGGAAATGGCAACCCATTCCAGTGTTCTTGCCTGGAGAATCCCAGGGACGGCGGGGCCTGGTGGGCTGCCATCTATGGGGTCGCACAGAGTCGGACACGACTGAAGCGACTTAGCAGCAGCAGCAGCCACCACGGGACAGGAAAGCTTTCAGGTCAGGAAGAGGAGACATCTAAGATGAGACTGAAAGAAAAATAGGACTTAGCTAAGAGAAGATGGATGCTAGTCCAAAGATTAGGCATATCCTATGCACGGTGCCAGAAATTGTCACTGTGATTGAAAGTTCAAGGAGATGTGAAGTCACAGAGTGTCTCATCAGCTCTACTTAGGAATTGGGATGTTTATCACAATGGCAGTGGGGAGTCATTCAAAATTTTTCTGTCAGGAAATTGGTATGATGATTTGTGTCTTTTTGAAAGATTTTTCTGAATGGAGTATGAAGAATGTGAGAGGAAGGTAAGAATAGAGGCAGGTATGATATTACATCCAAGTGAAAAATGATGGTTGCATCAACAGAGGTAGACATGGTAGAGATGAAAATTGTGAAAATGGTGGAGGGCCTATGGGTTGATTCAATGTAGGGAATGGGGAAGGCGGTGCCAATAAAAGAAACAGCTTCCAAGTTTCTTGAGCATTTGGATGAACACAGATTTTTTTGTTCACTGACTCCAGGAACCCAGGAAGAGATGGAAGCTTGTGGCAGATGATTATTTTATTTTATTTCATTTCATTTTTTTTAAAGGAGAACTACTCAAAGTCAGGGTTTTGGTTCAACTGTGATGAGGTCTTTATGTTTATATTATTTTATTTTTTTGGCTGCATTGGGCAGCTTGCAGGATCTTAGTTCCCTGACCAGGACTTGAACCTGGGCCCTCAGCAGTAAAAGTGTGGAGTCCTAACCACTGGACCACCAGGAAATTCCCTAAAGATGATTGTATTAGCTTTGAACATGTTGCATTTTAGATGCCTGTAGACATCCTGTTGAAGCCATTGAGTGATTGGCTATGAGCCTGGTAGGCAATTGGAATTAAAGGAACAGCACCCAAAATTCTTGCTTGGAAACCTCACAAATGGAGGAGCCTGGTGGGCTACAGTCCACGGGGTCGCCAAGAGTCAGACGTGACTGAGCGACTGGCACTTTCACTACTGGTCAGTTAGGCCTTGCCAGGTGGCAGTGGTTATGGAAATCAGAGAGAAATAAAAGGCGGGGGGTTGGGCGTACAGAGAGAGACAGAAAGGAAGAATGCAGTAAGTGGTGGGGGGCGACCGAAGAAGGACGTCTAGACAGAGGGAGTGATGTGACAAAGTGACAGGGAAGGGGGAGAGGTGTATGTGAGAAAAATCCTATGTCAAGTGCAAGGTAAGACTGAGATGGTTCTCCTGGATAATGGTTGGTGATGCGGTTTATTCTGTAGTCAATAGGGAACCAGCGAGGCTTTGAGCGTGGGAGGAGCATTTGCTAATAAGTCATTGGAAGGTCTGACCCGAATGTGGACTGGAGTAGGGATGCAAGGACCGTGGCGCAGGCTGTCGATGCATCTAGGGTAGATGTGAAGAGATTGAGAAATTGGGTAGGATATGTAAGGAAATTTAAAGAAAAAGCATGGATGCAGGAGGGACTTCTGAAAACAGAAGTCTTCCCACTACTTCTGACCCAGGGACAGGAGATGACTATTCAAATGGTAACAACTTGGAGTTTAAAAAAAAAGAGAGAGAGAGAAAAAAATCAGAAGAGGGATCTGGTTTCCAGAAATCTGTATCTTGTATGTTATTTAGAACTTAATGATCATACTTCTTAGAATTAAAAATAAAAGAATAGTGTATCCGTATATTTTATTTTTAAACTTGCCTTTTTTCCCTGTTTTCCTGGAGCTTATAAGACTCTATTCCAGAGATTAGACCAGATGATATTTTTCTTTTCCTGTGCACTACAAGAAAAAATAAAAAGGACTTAGAAATCCGTTTGGAAAGAGTCAAATGAGAGAACTCAGTAATCCTTACCAAGAGTGGCAGTCCTTCGTCCTAGCTGGGCTGGACCACTGTGGGGCAGGGGAAGACGGGGGTGGTGAGAGCAGCCGCAGGAGCTGAACAGAAGGTCTGAGCACATCAGTTCCTCAGGAGTCAGTACAACAATGGATAGAGAAAAGATGTGGGGCATTTCTATGGGAAGCCCTGGGACACAAGTTGTTCTTTCGTTGGCATCTCTGAAGTCTATAAAAATATAATTCTGGCTATATACCAAGAAGCATCTGATGCAAAGTCAAACACATCAAGAAGGCTAAATGCCATTTTCGCTCAAGTAGCTGTCTGTGCTGGGGGGCGAGGGGAGGTCTTTCCATGGTTTTTGCCGGTGGTCCTCATCAGTTCCGTGGTTTTATGGAAGTTCTGGTCTTGTTCGGGAGAATCCCTGCAAGACTGAAAGCTATTTCTCTTCAACTGTATTGCTTCGGACAGTCGACAAATACAGAGTTTATTACATGACTTCTTCCATCCTCTGTGTTTACACTGCAGGTGAATTTTTTTTTTTCCTTTAGTGACCTGACTTATGGGTTGGTTATTATGACTGTTTCTCTTTTTTTTTCCAGAAGTCTTCTTTCAAAGAACAGAAAGGTTTTAATTCCCACTGAAAAGAAAGACAGGGGACCCCAGCCTGTGGACCCAAGTGTTAAATTGCTTTTGAAGATGGGGCAGTTGGAAGCTGCTAACAATATGGAGATCAGACATTCTGTCTCCAGCCTGGGAACAGGACCGACATCAAGTGAACAGGCAACTGCTTGCCTGCCTGTCTTCCTCCCTCCAGATAAAGGCCCAGAAGGGGCAGCTGCCAGCCAGGAGGAATGTGAAAAAATAGGAAATTGATTTGAAATAGGATTGGGAAAAAGGCAGAAGAGAGTATTTAAAGAATTTTCAAATCTTTTTAGGCATGAGTAGATACTGTCTCAGCAGAGAAAGGTCATCTTTACATACTCTCTCATACTTTCTGCCTTTGGACCCGAAAGCCACCAAAAGTCACAGTCGAACAGGTATTAGAAAGCCCTGAAGTTGGTTTATTTCTTCATAATTAGAGGGAAATTGGATATGGATATATATTTAACTCTTTGACAAATCTTCTCAACCCTTTTGAAATAGAAAAAAAAGGAAATAGAAAATTATAAACCTTCTGATTCTAGGCTCAGGAAAAGTAGATTGTTTTTTTCCTGCTAGTTACAATGATAATTAATTAAATTTCACATTCATCAGAGGGGGCGGGGCAGTAGTGTTTGACTGTGAAGGTTGAGGGCATTCTAATTTTCTATTGACAGCGGTTCTTTCGGTTTGATAGATGCCTTTAGGCAAATTATAACGCCTCTCTCTACTTTTTTGCTTAAGGAAATATGAGGAGGCGGTCATGTTAGGGATATTTAGAATCACTAGTAAATAGAGGAGATGTTTGTCTTTGGGGTCATACTCACTGGCTTCACTGTAAGAAGGCAAGAGGGCTCCACAAGGAGCTGTAAGTTTCTTTCGGCTCCTAACGTGTGGTGATGCTCTGTGATCTCTTGAAGGCAGGAAACCAGTGGTGTGCTTTCAATCGGTGGTCCCCAACCTTTTTGGCACCAGGGACCATTTTCACGGAGGATAATTTTTTCACTGACTGGGGTGGAGCACGGTTTCGGGATGATTCAGCCACGTTATTGTTACTTTTATTGTTGCTGTTCAGTTATTCAGTGGTATCTGTCTCTTTGTGACCCCCTGGACTGCAGCACACCAGGCTTCCCTGTCCTTCACTGTCTCCCAGAGTTTGCTCAAACTCATGTCCATTGTAGGTGATGCCATTCCAACCATGTCATCCTCGCTTGCCCCCTTTCCCTCCTGCCCTCAATCTTTCCCAGCATCAGGGTCTTTAATTGTGTACTTTATTTCTAGGATTATTTTTATTATATCAGCTCCACCTCAGATCATCAAACATTAGATCCCAGAGGTAGAGGACCCCTGCTCTAAACTATACTTGCACCCAGAGCCTCCTCTTTGTGGCCCACCTTACTTGAAGTTGTTGATAGGATACACAGGCAATGAAAGACAAGAGACCTTGCAAGAGATGTAAGTTTTAGCTGAGAAGAATAAATAGATGTGATTGCCACTGACGATATAATAACAAACCATGTGATAACAATATGATAACAACACATAATAATAGGGCTCATGCATACCTTACTGCTTCTCTTGGCTTCATTAATCATCAGTGCTGTCCTTATGAAATGGAGAACCTCTCACCTCTTACAGACAATAGATTGAGGCTGGTATCGCAACATATGAAAGGTTAAAATATGGAGTGGAATAAAGCTGAGAACAGCTGTTTTCTAAATCACATCTGCCTTAAAATGTCAACATATGGAAATGACTGACCCCTTTTACTCTTTCTTTACTCTTTACTCATTCTTCAAAATAAAATTTGATCTTTATACTGTGAGTGGAGGGACAGACAAACAAACAATCAGGCCAGTGGAAAATCAAGATGGATAAAACAAAAACATGAAGAAAATGAGAAATGAATAGAAATACCTATGAACTGAAAACTCTTATCCTAGAACATTAAAGGAGTAGGAAGAAACTCTTGCACGGCCATTTAAGGGATTCAGAAGGCCCGAGAGATATTCCCCTTTTTAGAGGGAAAAATTGAAGCCCAGATAAACTAAGATTTAGCAAGATTACACAGCCCATCAGAAGAGCTATGTCCAGAACCTGAATTTCCCAATTCTCAGAGAAATTGTAGACAAGTGGAGAAATCCCTGAAGGGTGGACTGTGATGTGTTTTCACTGGTGTCAGTCTGCAAACTATCAAAGCTGCTTTGTTCTTTACAGGTTCTTTTCTTTTGCACTGAGCCCATTTTATCATCCATTTCAGTTGTGTCTCTTCACATCACCGAAGGCG
This sequence comes from Bos grunniens, assembly GCF_055505025.1. Taxonomy (NCBI): domain Eukaryota; kingdom Metazoa; phylum Chordata; class Mammalia; order Artiodactyla; family Bovidae; genus Bos; species Bos grunniens. Next base: position 15,120,918 of record NC_141191.1, read on the forward strand.
TGGACAAAAAGATGCCTGCTTATCTGAATCACAGCCACGGATTTTCCTATTGTTGATTATGACACTACATTTTTTTTTAATTAAAATTGCTAGAAAAAATCAGCAAGCAATGGAATAAGCTTTTTATGGAGTGAATATGTTGCTATAATTTAGGACCTTGCTCACTAATCATAAATTGTTGTTAATCACAACTAATCTAACTACTTTTTTTCCAGTTAGAAAAGTCCTCATTATAACTATCCTTCTGAAACCCTACCAGAAATTTCTTGAAGGGAAATTTACCCAACATCGATTCTAGAACACAAGCAAGAAGGGCACAGTTATTCAGCCTAGACTTGCACCTAAATATTAGAGCCTTTCTACTAATTCTAGACACCTATATCATCTGGTTGAAAGCTATATTGGACTCTGTAGTTAAAGTGACACTGTGATATATTGATCTAATGAGTAATATTATGAAATTAATTCAAAAATACTCTAACTTGTTCTGCCCTAATCTTTAAAATTCATGTGAAGGAAATCACATTGTGCAAATCTTTTTTGGAAGATCTTGCAAAGGCCTTTGGCCAAAAATAACACAGAGTTCTACATATTTTCACAGTGGTTCCTATTTTGGAGTCAAAGTGCCATCAAGGAAGGTAGACGAAACACCTGTGCAGTCTTGAGTCAAACTCTTCACCTGGACACTTGCCTTAATGGGTCAGGATCTTCAGACTGCGGTGGGACGGCCTTGGGGGGTTAGAGTCACCTTGCTTTGCATCAAATAAATAGATGCCCTTACTTTGCCTTTCAATTCCTCTCCATCTTTTGAAAGACCTAATTCCGTTTGTGCCAATTCTAGAAGAGACAGCCCCTGAAGCTTGCTGTCACCCAGAAACTGCAAGCCCACAGGACTAGATATACCGTCACTGGAGTTTTCCTCACCTGTCAGCCTCTGTCTCTACCTGTTTTTCTCTTTACTCTCCCTCACCTCCCCATTTCTAGAGAATTCATTTCTTCTCATGTGGTACCTAAGGTGTACCTTTGTATGATTCCCTGTAAACTCCTACCTTGCCCCTAGCAGGACCCTAAGCATACTTGTTTGTTTGTTTGTTTTTAATGAACCAAGACAGATACAAGGTAGAAATTTGCCTACAGTGTATTTTCCCCTACAGAGTATTTTAAACAATGGAAATACAGTTTTCTACATTAATTTTAAACTAGTCTTGCCCTGTGAGGTTTAAAAATGGCATTTCAAGCCAAAGTATCTAAGGTGTTTCAGGCACATAATAGGCATTCAATAAATGAAGTTGAATTCACATCTATCAAAGTGAAAGAAGCACTGTCAATAGTAAATTAGAATCCCTGCCACCTTCACAGCCAAAGACAGAACTGTCCTGCCCCTCTGGTGAGGGTGAAATTTAATTATCCTTGTAACTAGCAGGGGACAAAAAAAATCTACTTTCCTGAGCAAAAAATTTACAAAAAAATTTTAATTAAAACTTTTTAAAATTAATGATTATCCAGATTTGTTTTTCAATAAAGACCTTAATACCTATTTGCAAAAATGGTCTTAATACCTAATGGGTTCTTTGGAAATTTTTTGATATTATGAATTTTGAAGAGTGACTCTAGAAGTTTAACCAGTAGGGCTTCCCAGATGGCACAGTGGGAAAGAACCCACCTGCCAATGCAGGAGATGCAAAAGATGTGGGTTTGATCCCTGGATTGTGAAGATCCCCTGGAGGAGGAAATGGCAACCCACTCTAGTATTCTGGCCTGGGAAATTCCATGAACAGAGGAGCCTGGCAGGCTACAGTCCATGGGGTCGCAAAGGGACTGAGTGACTGAGCACGGGGACTTTGTGTGATTTCTGTCTTCTCTCCACTGCAAGAGGGATTTGACCTGCAGGCAGCTAGTGCCTTTACAGACAACTACCCACCTGACCACATCACTTCATCACTAGCCATCAATGAATGACTAAATTTTAGCATCTGAACAGAGAAAACAAATTGTTTATGTATATTTCATTTCAAAGATCTACGGCCTAGCTTTCTGACATCTGAGTTAGTTGTCAGTTTTTGAGAACTAACACAAAAATATGCTTTGGAGTTAAGTGAGTGGAATGATGGCTGGAAACAAATAGTCCAGATTGAAGAATTTAAAACAGTTCAATCATCTTTATTTATCACATACCCATGTACTTTCAAAGCACCTCCCCCAGTGTGTTCTTATTGTCAAAACCTACAAATAAGTTGAACCCCAATAAGTTGCCAGCATGGACAAGCACTGCCACCCCCGGGTGAGCCTGGGAATTCGTCTTGCTGCTTTGGGACCTTGGTCCCACCTGCCAAGGGTGAGTGGCACTCCCTCTTTCTTGGCCACTCCTGTGCACCTCCATGTGGAGGTTGACTCACGTAGAACTGGGGTTCCACACACTGCTACGCACACACTTGTAACATTGCCTTAGGACATTTGGTGGCTTGATTGGGCCCTCAGCTCTTGCTATGTTCCCAGTTCCTGGCATCCCTACCCCCATCTGACCTCTTTTTTTTTTTTTTTTTTTTGGGAGCGGGGTATGGGGTGATAGAAAAGAATAGTTTTATTGCTTTGTCATACACAGTGGGGCTAATGACCTCAAAATTGTGTCCCAACCCAGTGGGATTTGGTGAGGAGTTTAGAGCAAGGATCAGGGTGTGTGCAGGGCCTGCACTTTTTAATCTGGCCTCAAGTGGTCTCTTGATGAGCTTCTTGAGATTATCACATTGTGATCTTCTCTGGAATGAAGAATGCTAGCTTCTTGCATTTGCTGGAGTTTCAGTATTGTTCATGAATCTCCAGTGTTCTGAGTCTCTCTCCACTGGACATGGCAGCATCTCTGAGTCACAGATCACCATGTGCTGCCCTGCATGATTGAGTCGCTTCTGGTTTCAGGACCTAATGAAGCTCAGGTTCTTGATGTCTCATTGCAGAAAGAATTCAGTGAGAGACAAAGTGATACGTGAGACGTGGATTTATTCAGAGAGAAACACACTCCACAGACAGAGTGTGGGCCATCGTCATCTGACCTCTTGCTGGCTCTCTGGATTTTTGTCAAAGCTCTGTGCTCCTGGGCCGGTCCTGCTCTCACCCATAGAGAGGAATGATCTCTCTTCCTTACCCACGTCCCTCCCACTTGGGTATCTGCTGGCACAGGACTGAAGCCTGCTAAGCCTTCTGGATAGTGTATTGCTTGATTGCCCCCCTGCAAGGCGTCCAGACCTCATTCCACACACCCACATCCTATTCCCCTCCTCTCTGCCTGCCTGGGCTGTGGAGGACCCAGCATGCTCCTGCCCAAGGTCATCCTCCACCCAAGGTCATCTGCCTTAAGACAGAAATCAGACCCAGTGCTTTGGACACACCATACATGTGACTGATTGGAGATGAAGTGTCATAAGTCTTCATCATGGGTCAGATTTCAGAAGTCACTTGTGGTTTTGGCGAAATAACATAAGGCTTCTAAAAATAAAGAAGAAAACTTATCTTTTAGAAATGAATTTGGATGTGGGTCATTTCAAACAGTTGTGAAATAAAGAGCTATATTGTGGGTGGGTTTTTCTGTAGTTTGGATCAAAGGATCACCTACATAGTATACTAGCCTTTTAGATTTACTGTAGACATCTGTGAAAAATTATGAATTGGCCTTTATTATGTCTTTTTTTTCAAACCTTTATTTCTGTTCCAGTGTAAATGATAAGTGAACTTTACTGGAAAAAGGACCCGGAAATATGATTTTAAAATAAAGTTTATGTCAGCTTATAACAGAGTCCACACAGCTGTTCGGGATTTTTGTGCTCCTGACAAAATAACACTTTACAAAACAGAAGATAAAGTCTAAAATTTTATTTACAGCATGTAACTAAAGTAATTGTACAATTATTATGTACCAATTGATGTCAGTGCACTGTAAGTTCAGTGACATAAACAGTTTCTTTGATATATTGGTTATTTTAAAAGGAACAGTTACATATAATGTATGCGTGCATGCTCAGACACTAAGTTGTGTCTGAGGCTTTGAGAACCCATGGACTGTAGCCCGCCAGGCTCCTCTGTCCATGGGATTTTCCAGGCAAAAATAGTGGAGTGGGTTGCCATTTACGCCTCCAGGGGATCTTCCCAACCCAGGGATCAAACCCACACCTCCAAAATCTCCTGCATTGCAGGCGGATTCTTTACCACTGCGCCACCTGGGAAGTCTGTATTAACAGAAATATCAGTAAAAGTGGAAGTAACCTGACAAGTTTTTCCGAACAATTGTTGAAAATATTTATTTACAGCAGAGACAAAAAATGAAATATCACATTTCATACATGCATTACTAACAGAATACAATGCTGAGTTTAGTTTCATAATCAATTGTATAATTTTTAACCAAGCCTGTTTAAAGAAACTAAATTTTGGATTGACAGATACACTTCCCTATTGTTGTTGTTTAGGTGCTCAGTCATGTCCAACTCTTTGCGACTCCATGGACTACAGCCCGCCAGTCTCCTCTGTCCATGGAATTTCCAAGAATACTGAAGTGGGTTGCCAGTTCCTTTTCCAGGGTATCTTCCCACCCCAGGGACTGCACCTGCGTCTCCTGCATTGACAGACAGGAGAGCCACTGAGCCACCAGGGAAGCCCATGTTACTTGTTCCCTTAACGCCAAACGCAGCTTCAAAACGTAGGAGAAATCAGATGTCGTGCCTCTTCTTTTTTCCCCCTCCCAAATCCACAAATGATCGGTTGTTAAAGTTGACTATCATGTTTTCAAATCTTTGGTGTGGATTATCCTGACAAATCTTATTTTGAAAGTGAACTACACTCCTAATACCAGTTTTTACTAATGAGTCGATACTAAGTGTTTAGTGAAATGAGTTAAGTTGAGGGCCTGGGGCTGGGTTTAGTCTCTGACACTCCATGTGGGCTCTTTGAGCTCAGGTTTCCTCATTTATAAAATGGGATAATAATATTACTTTCTCACTGGGGCTTTAGAAAATTAATAAAAATGGTATATGTCAAATGTTCAGTATAGTGACAGTCATACAAAGTGCTCAGTGTTAGTTTTTATCACATTCACATATATAACACAGCTAAAAGTGTTTGATTATGATTTTTTATGAGCATCTCTGAAAATATGGATTTGGTGCTTAACCATTAGCAAGAAGATAATCATCCCAGTTTTGGTTAAACTCTACTTTTTCTTCAAGGCTTTGGGCCTGTGTAGCAAAAGGTCAGCAGAACTCTTAATATTAAAGCTAAGTTGGTGCCAATTTGAAGTAATAGCTCATGCGTGGACTTTTTTTTCCTAAAACACAATTTGCTTTGATTTGATTTGGTTCATGCATTTTTAAAAATCTTTTTCGTGGTGTGCAGTCATTAGGCTTTTATGCCTAAAGAACTAAATTCAGTTATAAGTAAAATTCATTTAACAGCACAAGTATGATTCCATGTGGTTATTTATTTACAACATAAAATAGCCACATAATTCAACATATTTGATAGCGTCTGCTCATGGAACTGCGGGGAATTCTGCAGATCTCAGACAAGAAATGCTTAAGTTATAGAAGGCAATATCCATAAGGCTAATTATTCCTGACAGCAGCAATATGGCAAACAATAGGAAATGAAAATTCACGTTTAATGTGTGCCTTATTATGTGTCTGGGTATGTGCTTCTTCAGTGGAGCCCAATATTGAAAAGATGGCAGTGATTTAATGCAGGGATGGGTGTGGCCAGAAAACCTTGTATCTTTTCTTGGGAAGATATATATGGAAACAGTCCTTCACTTTTTAGCAATAGAAACTGTTTAAAATCCCATCTCTCCCTTTCCTTCCCCATGGGCTGCTGCTGCTGCTCAGCTGTGTTCAAAGTCAGCCCTTGATCATTCTCAGGGGATAATGTCTTGGTCCAATTTGAAAATAATTAGTTTTGTATTCAGAAAAGGTAGAATTAGATATACATGTAGAAGATTCCAATGTAGTCCCATATAAAAATTTACCTAACCTGTATCTGATATTTGTAGATGGGCATGGCTTAATTAGCATGTTAAATTGGAATTTTAATAAATGCTATCCATCAGTGACCAATTTACATAGCATTTATCTGGGGAAATGAGCGTGCCAAGTATCAGTCTTCTTGAGATTCATCTTGACCCAAGCGGTGATTTAAGATTTAAAAACCTTTCATTCCTCAGTTAGAGTGTTTATCTTCCTGTCTCCTAATGTTCTAGTTCAAATCCAGATCTGATCACTGGTGGCATCAAAAACATGGGGGGTATATATCTGAAGCATTCACAAGCCCATGGATCTGGGGAAATTCTAAAGGTGCAATGTTGTACCTATTTAATTCTTCTTAGATTCCAATTGAATGTGTTTTCTTCATATTACAGGATCTATAACTGTTCTATAGTATTTATTTGCAATTACTTCAGGCAATCCCCACCCCCTGCCACCAAGAGTCACACACATTACAGTCATTTGTGTAAGTATCCTTTTCAAAATATTATGACTTACCAAGATATTTGCTTAAGAACTTAGAAGTCTTTCAGTGCCCCACAAAATACCTATTGTTCTATTTTTTGACCCAATTTTACTAAGGAGAATTTCAAAACCTTGAAATAAGTTTGAAATTTAGACTGTGCCAAAGGAATGTTAAAATACTTTCTCTGATATCTTAATGATGTCCTCGTTAAAGAATGGAGCTATTGATCACTCAGGAAAGAATAAGCAGTATACTTGCAATAATCACATAATACAATGTGTTTGTGAGCTGCAATTAGACAAGAGTCATTGTTACTGAAAGAGAACACTGAGGTGCAGAGACCTTGCTTGACACTGAGAAACATCAGGCATTTCCATGAGAGACAATGGACGACGTTAGACGGTAATGAAACCTGGACAGGAAAGGTATCCAGTAAGAGGTAGGTGAGCTGTAGTCACATGGCTGTAGCTTTACCTTTAAAAAGCGACCAGAGTTCAGGTAAAGAAAACCTAAAGAGGGAAAAGAAATTACAGTTGTTGGATCATGGAGATGAGGAAAGAATATAATCTTTCTTGGGTCTTATTCACAAATGAAGGAAAAACACAGATGCTTTCTTAAGTAGTCCTTTTTTTGGTGTACTATTTTTAGATGAGAGTTAAAATGTGGAATGACAGCTAATGAGGTAACGGTTATGTTGATTGATCCTGGTATTGTAAATACTGCTTGTGTTGTTTCTTTATTCATAATAATACTTGAGGGATTTGGAGGGACTGGAAGAAAACACGGGTGAATCTCTGGACATTTAGTCATCCCCTTCTTGGTTAAATGGAGGAAGAGGCTGAAGGGGATGGAATGTTCTAGAAGAAAGAGAAATTAAAGGGAGGAGGGACGCTGTCCCAGAGGCAATGCAAAAATCATGATAAAAGTGGATCTAAAGGGAGAAAAAGGCAATTTAAAAAAAAATTAAAATGTAAGATCTTGCAGTATCAAGTGTTTTGCATTTAAAAGTAAAGGAAGCCACATTAGGTATTCCAGATACGGGTTGTCCAGCCCTGGTGCATCATTCAGAGTTAGCTCAGGCCACTTGAGCACATGCTTCCAACCCCGGGGACCTCCTCCCCTCCCCGGGGCCCCCTGGCTGGCGTGGATGCGGTCCGAGGCCCTGGAGAGCACCATAGGCTCGCGCAGCAGCCCTGCCGCCCGCCCGGGGGCCCCAGGGCCGACCTGAGTGGCCGAGCGCCAGCAGCCCAGGCCGAGGGGCGATCCGGGCCGAGTCGGTCCCCGCTGCAGTTCCCAAGCGACACACACACACATGCACACACAAGCCGCGCCCGCCGCCGCCGCTGGACTCCAGGCCCCGCTGGCGACCCCTCCCGCCACCTGGACCCCCGCCGCCCACCTTCCCCGAGCAGCGCGTCCCGCCAGCTCCAGGACTTAGTTTGGCCGCGACGAGGGGGGCACGTGGCCACCGCTCGCATCCGGATGAAGTCCACGCTACCGCCGTGTGAGGTTTACCGGGTGGCGACTCGGGGGGGTCGAGATTCATTCCTGTGCTGGGGAAAGAGGTTCTTTTGTAAGCACAGCAAAGTCGCGCTTCTGGAGAAAATCCGATTTGGAAAAAAAATCTACTGCAACCTGCAAAAGCCCAGGAGGGAATATTGATGTTTGAGAGTCTGCGTGTCCGTGTGTGTGTGTGTGCGCGCGCGCGTGTGTGTGTGTGGAATACCTCCAATCGGGGTCTTAAGAGCATGCCTGGAACCAGTTTGGGATGCAGTTTTCACACGGCGTGGGGCATGGCCGTGGAGATGGCCCGGGCCGCGTGCATGCATGCATGCATGCGTGCATGCGTGTGTCTGTGTGTGTAGAAGGGGAGGGTCAGGGGGCGGCAACCGGGAACGCGGGCGGCGGGGCGCGGGGCCAGCGGGGCGGCGGCGGCGGCGGCCGGGCCTAGCCCGGCCCGGCGCGAAGGGGTTAAGCGCCGCCGCCGCCCCCTCGGCGGCCGGGTGTAAACAGAGGAGCCTCAGCCTATCATGTCTGGCTGCCGCTCGCAGCCGGAGCCCCGAGCCCGGCGCTGTAACATGATACGCTCCAGACCGAGGCAACTTGGCAACGCTGGGCTCGGCTCCGCACGGCCACAGCGAGGGCGCGCCGCGGCAAGGTGGGTGAGCGGCGGCCAGGCGGCCCGGCGGCCTGGGCGGCTCCTCGCGCGGCTGCCCGCGCGGCTCGGCTCGATCGCTTGTTCGCGCCCGGAGACCGCGGCGGCGGCGGCGGCCGTAGAGGCGGCCGCGATCTCCTCCGCGGTGGGGTCGAGAGGGGAGGAGGCTCTCCGCGAGGGTGGGAATCGGGGCCGAGGCCACATTAGCATCCGAAATGAGGTGGCATTTTAACCCCTGAGGGGCCACCTTTTGGGGGGGTGGCGAGAGGAGGTGGAGGCTGAACTTTCTCCCGGACTCCTGAGCACTCGGAGCGGTTGCAGGTATAGCCGCGGGGAGCATGGAGTCTTTTGTTCCCGGGGATTTTTAATTAGGTGGCTGTTTTATGAGTAGTATCCCGCGCTCACCCGGGAGGGGAAGCTGGCATTTTTCCTGCCTTCGGTGACTTTTGCGGTGTGCGGTGTTGAATTCGTGGGGGCGCGCATCTTGAGCTCGAGTGGTTTTGGATAATTTATGTCTGTTGGGTTTTTAAATCTGCATTGAGCCGAAATCAGTCAGTTCTTTGGTTTCCTGAACTAAAATCCATCATGCCAGTGGTTTCATGGGAGGGGTGGAAAGGCACAAAATCATCCGGCTAGTAATGAAAAGAGCAGTTTTTCTTCTGCGAAATAGCGTGTGAATTTTGCCACGAGAGGGTTTTTGCAGGGCAGCCTTTAAAACAAATCCAACTTTACCGTTGTGCTTCAGTGCAGGTTACTCCCATGGAAGAATTAGTTGGGAATGATTTCTTGGGGGGGGGGGGGGGCGGTGGCGGAAAAGCTTGCACACTATCTATTGAAGTAAAATTCATTGCCCCATTTATGTATGTGTTTTACTAGAATAAAACAAAGATCTGTGGCAGCTTTCAGAATGATAAGTCGGATTTCCAGCCTTGCCCTGTGCTGGTATCTTTGCCCCCTCTGGGATATCTCCTAAAGGATATGTACAGAAATGTGTGCCTGTGTCACAAACTCATTCTGTCTTGTGAAAGCCTAGTATAATCAAATTCAGTGCCTTAAGATGGTGTAGTTGAAGATTTGATCCCCTTCCACTGAAGTGGAAATACTTTCAGTAATTGAAAGCAGATTCACGTCTGGAGTTGTACAAGCCAAGGTTTTCATTTTTAAAATAAACCTTTTGTTCTCTGGTTTTTCAGTGTTTCAGAAAGCCATCCAGAGACCTCTGTGTGCTAATTGTTAAAGTAGCCCTTAAGAAACGGATTGAAATTATCCAGAGAAGGCAATTGAGAAATACAGCTAACTTACTGAGCCTCCCTCCTGGTAGGAGACTATTTTAGTGCCACACATTTTCTTCTTTCTGCGGGTTCCCAGGCGTTAAGAGGCAACTGCACTGTTCAAAACCCCCAAACCCCAAGTAAGAGTCTGTCAGTTTTAAGAGGTTAAAAAAACTTGAGAAATGTTGGTGTTATCCCATTATATGCTGTGGGTTTACACAGTTTGATGATAAATTTGAAATCACGTGTGAAGTATGTTTCATTTGAAAGGAAGCTGATTAACCGTTAGAATGAAACTTACAAAATATGATCACAGGTTATTAAACAGGTTCCTTTCTCAGCTTTGGAGGCTAAGTGTTAAAAGCTTTTAAAAATTGACTACTGAAGACTGAAATTAGGATACATTGTAGACAAAGAGAGATTCACTTGATGTCTTACTAGCTGTAACGATTGAAGAGGATGGTGGTATATAATATTGATACCTTCCTTCTTTAGGATAAGAAATCTGAAATGAATTGTGTAATTATGAGGAAAAAGTTAGAAGAGTTGTACTTTTAACAATGATAATCGAGATCTGGGAAAGAAAAAAAAAGAAGAAAATCGTATTCCAAGTGTTTTTAATTACTACATTCTTAAACCTATTTTGGTGATTGTTAATAAGATGTGAATGGGCGTATTTACAGAGTGTAACCTGGCAGTTTGGTTTCTTAAAAATACTTGCTAAGTCTGGATTTTATCTGATTTTCTTGTCTTCTCGATTGTTAATCCTTTGAGCACGTTAAAATATATAGGATGTGAATAACTTGGTCATGGTTTAAATGATGTTCTTTGTGAACATGTCTCATGTTAGAGTCCTCTTTTTATAAAATCAGTATTTAAAAGACTCAGCAAATCTTTATCAAATAAAATCTTAGCTACATTTCCGTTGTGTCGCATCACATTTCAGTGGCCTAGTGTGTGGCATAATAGAATTTAATTTTCCTCAAAGATCGAGAAAGAGGAACTCAACTTCATATGGACCTTTGCAGATGTCTGAACACTGATTTTCAGTGTAGGAGCCCTGTCTAAACATTTCAACTCACCCTTTCTGTGACTTCTCTTTACTGTTAGTTTTTATGTCCTTATGTATTTTTACTTGCTAAGGGATGTGCACAGGATCTTCTGTCATCTGAAATAACATATTCAATTTATCACAGGATTCCTTTCTTTCATAATGTAGGGAAGTGGCAAAGGAGGCTTGTCTAAATGCAGTGATCTTGATAATTAATGCCATAAAATAGATTAAAATGCTGTATTCCAGGTATTCATTTCCTTAAAAGGGCCACCAGAACAGCGTTGCTAAGCACCCGTCACTATTGCAAGTAACAGAAAATGACCCAAATTAAAGAACCTGTTCTAAGCTGTATTCTTGCATTTTCTAAAGTGTATTTCAAAAGGTTTAACCAGACTCATTCAATTAGTGGAGGAAAAAAGATCTATTTTCAGTTCTGATCAGCAATTAAGAGATTGGGCTTTGGAGCATCAGCCCCTTTATAATTTATTTTATCTTCTAAACTTTAAACAATTATGGATAAAGATTTTTAACAAACCACCTTTTTGACAATCTAAACCTAAATGCTAAATGTAGAGCAGTATATTTCTTTTAAATTTTAGTCTAACAGTAGTTTTTATTAACTTTTCCCTCTTTTTATAAAAGTTTACATTTTATGCTAGTAGGTATACTACTGCTTTACCCTGGATTTCTTACTCTTTGGGCAAATATGTGTATGCACACACATGAGTACGTACCTGTGTAGTTTAAAGTGTAAGTGGAGTTATTTGATCTTATCCTAGATATGAGTGCTTTCGCACCAAACACTTGAGAAATAAAATGTTTAGATATTGTGCATTTGGTACCATGAAGGAGACAGAGTGATATGTCGAAGTGAGAACGTAAGTAAGTAAATCAAGGGCAGTAGGATTTTTTTTCTAAGCATAATGTTAGCTGTACCCTTCTGGGTTAGCCCACAGCTTCTACAGTTAGAGCTAAGCCACAACTATTGGAGTGTTTAATGAGTTAGGTCTTCCAGTGACCTGGTTCTTAGCTGATTCCAATAGCAATCATAAATACAAGTTGAGGAACTTCCCCAAAAGGATTTGATGGATAAAGGCTGTTAGAGGAATGGGAGAGATGAGCCAGGGGTTCCCAAAGGCTTAGATTAGGGTTATCAGCAAGTTTTTTGCTCTCACATTGGTTTGGACAAATCCATGGGCTTCCCTGGTGGCTCAGAGGTTAAAGCGTCTGCCTGCAATGTGGGAGATCTGGGTTCGATCCCTGATCAGGAAGATCCCCTGGAGAAGGGAATGGCAACCCACTCCAGTATTCTTGCCTGGAGAATCCGTGGGCAGAGGAGCCTGGTGGGCTACAGTCCACGGGGTCGCAAAGAGTCAGATACGACTGAGCGACTTCACTATCTTTCTTTCTTTCAAAGCATATAAACGTAGACATTGTTATCAATCTTAAGTGATTATATATAAAATGATTCCATATCCTCAAATACTGAATATTTTAAAGCCAAAATGACACTTGATTCTGTTTTCTAAAAGAGGTGTTTTATAGTAAATACTCATGATAATTTAGTTTTATCAACTTGCTTGGCATTACAGATTTCGGTAGTAATATATAATATAAAATAGATGAGATTTGTATGACTTTTGTTGTAGTTTTCTCTAAAATGAAAATTTATTATAATATTTATGTTTCAGGCCTTTCGACATGAAATCTCAGTTTAGGTATTTGGTAGGTGGTATTTGTTTTTTGACATGTCAAAATTGGTTTTCCCCCGTAGAGATCAACATTTTGATGTGTTGAAATGATTAGGTTATGTATATTTTTAGTAAACCTTGAAATTATACATATGTTAAGATTTAGAAGAAACCACTTGTTTGAAAATTAGTGTTTATATGTTGATTTAGTTAGAAACCTAGCTGCTTAGTTACCAATCCTGTATATGTAAGTTTTAAATTATCTACTCTTACTTTTTACTACAAAAGGATGGAAACAGCGACATCTTTGGTATCACAGAAACCATTTATGCATGGATATTACTGATGGGAAATTTATTTCCCAAGGGAAGAATAATAATTGAAAAGTGTACACAAATATTTGAGGGCTCATCACATTTAAATAATAGTTCAGTTTGGGAAACCAGATGCTATGCTATTTTAAAAAGTTTCCCTGTTAAATGTTATTATTCCCCTCTCTTAAATAGTTTCACATAAAAGTCTTATTTTGTACATTTAGAAGCCAGGATGTATTACAGAGTATTCCAAAATGACTAACAAAAGCTGATATAGAGCAGTGTTTGCATTTTTTCTATTCAGACATCTTGATCTGAAATTTTAAAAAATTAAAATAATGTGTGGATGTTTCCATGGCACTTTGTCATGTTCGTTCCAGCACAGCTCCTTTTTTCCATAATCTTAAACTTTCCGGAGGGGAGAGAGGGAATCCGCTTCTTGAGACCTGTAAAATAGAGCCTGGAACTCTTTTTAAGCTTTTTATGTGAAATAAAGCAAAACTTCTGTACATAACAAACTTATCACTGTTAACCTTTTCTAATTATTTAACCATTATTTCATTTTACCTCCCGCTTAAAAATTGTACATTAGTGAAGTCGACACCTGGCAGTGTTCTTAAAAGTTTGTCTTTCAGTTCTTGTAGTAGTAGGGGGTAGTACCATCTCCTTAATTGTCTTTGTTCAGGGAAATGCTGAAAGGCCAGGGTAGTTAAACAAGGCCATTTGGATTTGTGAGCTCGAAGTCAGATGCAAAGTCAGAAAGCGGTTAAATGCATTATCATCTTATTGAGCCCACCATCAGTAGAGTGACCTTGATGGAGGGAGAAAAAGCCATTGGCTTTTTTATGATGGCCGCCCCTGCTTGGTTTATCACAGACACATCGTCACATCCCACTTTTCCTGTTGCTTCTTTGTTTTTTCAAATATTGTTTCCTCTCATCATGGGCAGTCCAAGGGAAGGGGTATGTTAAAAATTCACTTCTTTTTTATTGATAGTAGATTTTCCTTCATACGTTCATCTCATCTGTTGATAGGTATGGAGATATTCCTTCATTAAAAATTAAGGTGATCGAGCTGACTGACCGTTCTGTATTTGCTTTTAAGGATCTTTTAATGGTGATGATTAGTCTCTTTGCAAAGAAGCTGCCATTCTGCTACTTTAAAACTGTGTCTCAGCTATTAAAAGGAGAGACTTGCCAACCTCAATTTTAGCAGTGGGAATCATGTTTGTTTTAACAAGTGCCTAAGTATGTTGACTTGATCCGTCTTCAGGTTTTAGTAGTTCTGTTGCTGCTGTTCTGGACTCATTACTTCCCTTAAAAAAGGCAAGACCAAACCGGAAGATTTATAGTTTAGATTTGTTCACTTTATGGCGAAGATTTTCCTTGTGATGTCTTTTATGTCAACTCCATTAAAATGGAATTCTAGCATCAATATTTGAACAAGTATTGTTCACTAATAGGAAGAGTTTTATTAAATGCAGTGCAAGATCTAACATTTCTGGAAATGCCAGTTAAAGCAATTAAGTGCAGCATACAAGATTGTTTTCCTAGGCAAAGGGCCTTAAACATACCGATTGGAGTTCATGCTTTACTTTTTGCTGTTTATTAAGTTAATCAGACTAAGTATAACTCTTATCATAAAAAAGAAAAAGGTGGGCCCATTAGCAAAATTCCTAGAATACTATTTCAAACTTGGTTAGAGGTATCACCCTACCATCACGCTATGAATTATGTAACACTAAAAATCACCAAAAATAGTACCATCAGGCAAGTCACATTTTCTTGATCGCAAAGGATTATGTCTTTAAGGATTTTTAAAATTTTGAAAACGAAGATGCTGAATTGAAATATGTTTAAAATGAACCCCCCCCCCACCACCACCCACCGCACACTTCTCTTTACTCTGATCTCACAGTCAGGACCTGAATTCAGGCTCTTTTCCTCTCATGTGTAGACTTTTTCATCAGCCTTCTAACCTGGTTTCCCTGCCTTCTCTCTTTTAATCCAACCTCCACACTATGATCAGCGTTGTCAGTTTGAGTCATACTTCCAAGCCTGGCACATCCCTGCCTAAAAATCTTTGTTATGCCCTTCGGGTTGGATCCAAATTTCCTTAGTATGTTTAATCAGGCCTTTCTCGTCATCCCTCCCTCTGCCTTTTCCACTTGTACCTTTCCATCCATGCTTCAGCAGTTTCACTTGGTCAGCGCCACTTACACCTCTTCCTGCCTTCTCATGGATCTTTCCAGATCCTACTTGCTGGGCATGTCTTCTCTGAAGCCTCTGCTCTTTGCCCCAGGTAGAGCTGGCTGCTGCCTGTAGATTTCCACGCACCTGGGACAGGTTTCTGTTACTACATACACATTATGCTGTAATTGTTTACAGCTCTCTCTCCTCCACTAGGGGGACGTGTTCTTTCAGGTCACAACTGTGTCTCACTCATCGATACCCATCTGCAGCTGGAAGCTGAGAAAATAGTAGTCATCCAATAAATGTTGTTGAATGCTTATTGAACGAGTATTTTAAATACAACTTCACTTCTTGGTAATGGAAGGTCATCATTATGCACATCAATTATCTTGTTCTCTGTAAGCATAATGGTTTTGTCTGAAGTTGGTAAGGGTTAAGTATCCATAGTCTAAAGCCCCACTTGGACAGTGTTTGCTATTACTTTTAGCTATCATTTTTGAGTCCTTAATCTATGCAAGATGCTTTATACATATCATTTCATTCTCACAAAATCCCTCTTAGGGATTTCTGCCTTGTACTGATGGGCAGATTCTTACATAGAAAAGTTAAATAAATTCAGCATTACACAGGTCAAAAATGGTGAAACAGAGATCTGAACGTGGGACTGTGTGAGCTCTGTGATTGCAGACCTAGTCTAGATATTACACTGCTGAGAATTTTTAATGACCTGTGTCGTTCATGTATAAGTTTTTAGATAGGTTTTTTCATTTTCTTCCCTTGTCATGCAGTCAGCTTTTGCTTCTTGTGGCTCAGCTGGTAAAGAATTTGCCTGCAGTGCAGGAGACCTGGGTTCAATCCCTGGATTAGGAAGATCCCCTGGAGAAGAGAACAGCTACCCATTCCAATATTCTGGCCTGGAGAATCCCATGGACTGTATAGTCAATGGGGTCACAAACAGTCGGACACAACTGAGTGACTTTGACTTTTACTCTGTCAAGAAATGGCCAAAGTTATTCTGTTGTTATAATTTTTGCATAAAATAGCAATGGAAAGGTTCTGAGCCAAGACTATTCTCAGAGCTAATTTTATTAGCTTTATGAGTTTTGGCCTTTCAGAAGCCTTTTTGGTCTAATGCCTCCATTTCTTTGCATTTCTGGTCAGATGAGAATTTGGGGTAGCTAAATTCCAATTAGGTATTAGGTGTTTGAGTGAAGCAGAATATTAATTTCCATAGTTAAGGACTTTTAAGAAAGCCAGTACACTGAATTAGAGTAAGGAAAAAATTTTGCTAACATTTCATGCATGGATACATGTGGAACTTAAACTCACTGATAAAATATTTGTGATTCTGATTTTTTAAACTGGTAAACATATCTAGTGGCACTCTCTTTTGGATGGGTAAAGCAAGGAAGATATATCCTTTGGAATATATATTTGGAGCAATAGCTAGTACACACTTTAATGTTTTTGTTACCAAAAAGTTAACAGGTCAGGCATGCCAGAAGGACCAAAAAGAAACTCCATATTTCTACTCTTTCACCCCATCTTAATTGACCTTAAGAACAACAGCAACAAAAAACCCTCATAAAATTAAAAAAAAAATTTTTTTACTAACTCCTCCTGTGAAATTGAACAGAATTAGAAATTTTGGGAACTGAAGAGAATCTTCAAGATTACCTAATCTGGACTACATATTTTATAAGTGGAGAAGCAAGTCTAATATTTGATTTCTTGTGTACTTTGTCCTTGTCTCTGTGCTAAACCTTTTCTATGGATGTTCTTTTTACCTCACCTTCAGAATGAGAGTTAAACGCTCTTACAAGCTCCATTTCAAAGAGGGGAAACGAGGCCTAGAGGAGTTATGTACATTGCTAGCCGCTGATGCTGGGAAAGATTAAAGGCGAAAGGAGAAGAGGGCGGCAGAGGATGAAATGGTTAGATAGCATCACCGACTCAGTGGACAAGAACTTGAGCAAACTTCAGGAGACTGGAGGACAGGGAAGCCTGGTGTGCTGCGGTCCCTGGGGTCACAAAGAGTCGGACACAACATAGCAACTGAACGACAACGACAGTTAGACGTGGTGCATGCGCCTACTAGGAGCTCCTGCTGTCCCTTGAGGATGATTTAGAAGGAAGTGGAACCCAGAATCCTTCCAGTCCACTCTGGCATTAAGACAAATTGTTATAACACCTCAGAACACCTGAAATATAGAAGATGGCTTATGAAGTATTAATATTCTTGCACGCTCAGTCCCTCAGTCATGTCTGACTCTTGAGACCCCGTAGACTGTAGCCCACCAGGCTCCTCTGTCCATGGGGTTTTCCAGGCAAGAATACTGGAGTAGGATGCCATTTCCTTCTCCAGGGGCTTTTCCTGACCCAGGATTTGAACCCACATCTCCTGCATTGGCAGGCAGATTCTTTATCACTGAGCCACCAGGAAAGCCCCAATAAATATTCTTACTCCCTATTTTATAGATGAGAAAATTGAGGTTTAAAGAGATTAAGTGATTTGCATAAGGGTATTCAGCTACTGAAGAATAACGGCTACTGAAGAATAATCTCAAATTTTATATCATCCTTTATTACTGAATTCTGCCTTCACTTTAAATGTCAAATTAGATTTTGTTATGACTTTGGTCCTAACTTTGCTTTATATGTAGCTTCTTTTACTGTTATAGAATAGAATTTGCCACTGTACAATGGTTCCTAAATATGGTCACCATTGAATGTTACTATTTCCATATATGTTCAAGGCAAATCTTGTAATTTATCAGCAAGTACTTATTGAAAGAGTATGTGTTTAGTGTTGTACTATTTTTAATCTTCCTTAGTTTTTTTTTTTTTTTTTTAGTGAACCATGATCATAGATGATCATCTGTGATATAGGTAATGTTCACACCTTGGTTAATATCCAGCAATGATTAGTATCATTGATTAGAAAATTAGTAGATAATGACTTTATTGACAATTCTACTCCCCATTTAATGGTTTATTTAATTGATGACTAATGCCTTTACTCTTAAAGGCTATTAACACATCAAAATGGTAATTATTGAACCTGGCAAAATGATAAATTATGTTTGTGTTGATTTATTTGTGCCCAAGGATACTCTGGTGGGTTTTTTTCCTTTTCTTTTCTTTCTTTGTTTTTTAAGTTTTGATCTGCTAAGAACTTCTGCTTAGGAAGTCAGATAAATGAGCATTGAAACCATTATCTGGTGGTATGACCTTGGAAAAGTTGGGAAAAGAGGGAAATAAACCAGATCAGGGGCTTCAAGTGGTGTGGATTGTTGCAAAAGTCCTGTAGAATTTCTTCAGTTGATTCAACATTCTTTAAAAAAAAGAAAATCAGACAAATGGTAATAAAACACATCATGTACAGTAAAATATACAATAAATATTTGCATTGTGTGCTCATGAGTTAGCTTATTTTCATATATTTGTCCTGCTTCTATGTGAATATTTGGATTTCTGTGAGGGTGTCACTGGTGAGGGAAGTTGGGGCTTCATGCTGGCTTTTTTGTTAATTTGACTTGCCTAAGGAATAGGAAGAAAAGACGTCCCCTGCAGAGCTAATCTGGGAAAGGAGGATCCTTTCTCACCGGCTTCCAGGGAAACGGGGCTTGTGCTGTGGAGCATGGATGCTTGCTACACCTATCTTTGGTGGTGATGGAGATTCTGAAAATGAAGGTGGTTGTGCTCATTATGAATAGATAATTACTGTTCTCAAGTTTCATCATAGTACCGTGACCAAAACTTTTTTGGAGCTATTCTTGAAATTGAGTTTATTTGCAAGGCACAGACAAAAGTAGTTCTTGTTATACAGGCATGTCTCATTTTGACCAAATACCAACTTAGCTAGTTTGACTGTTTACCTTTCTTCACGGGCTTGACAAACCAAAGTTTGGCTATTTCATAATATTAGATCTCAGAAAGAGAGTATTTACTAGAGATAAATATATTCCATGAGCCCTTTTCAAAGGAGGAATATCAACGTTATATTGAGATATGATTGCACTCGCTGAAAAAGGTGGTAAAGCCTGAGGTGGCCTGTATAAGGCAATGATTTTCATGTGGATAAATTCTAGTATTTTTTAAGATTTGAGTGGCATTACATTCAAGATAAAGAACTGAACCTTTAATGGGCAGAACAATTAAATATAGAAATTGAGAAACTAAAACTTTATAGTTGTTTCTAATGTATAACTGTTTATTTTAAACAGTTCTTAGACTTTTATAAACTACTAAGGCCTATAAATATGTGATAATAAGTTTGATTTCTTTAAAGTATATTTAAATTTCATGCATATTACTTCTCATACAGAATGCTAAACTCAGTCTTTACTTTTATGCTTCCAGTTAGAAATGGGGACTCAAGGTGCCAGGTCTTTCATAAACTGAAAAAAGATTATTTACTTTCATGCTCAGATATCAATATAAACACCTGGTTTATTTAAATGATGATTTATAATATTTATTTATTTCAGTATGCCTCAGTTTCTCAAGACTAGGCATTAGAATTGTAAATGTACAGTATCTTTCCACCTCAGTAAAGGCAGAACATGCATAGAATTAATATTAAACATTTTTACAGTATATCTATGGAGAAAGTAAGTTGGTAGTATCTTTTCATATAAAAAGCATATACTTGTATGTATTTTATAAAATGCATCTCCAGCCCCTATTTCTGAGAATATCTCAATTAACAATAACAAGATATCTACCTGAAAGTGCCTGGGGTCCAGTTTAGACTCTTAATGAGATGCCTCAATGGAAAGAGACCACTTGAAGATTTTATTAATCTCTGTAGTGTGGAAATGGAAACACTCTGAAACAGAGATACCTAGTTTTAAGGTCTGATAAAACCACCGTGACCCTAGTACAGAGAACCTTAAAACTGAGTAAAGTTAAATTTGAGACAAATTATTTCTCTGTTCTTAAATTCACCAAGAGTAAAATTCTGTATATATTAAGCTGTTCCATTTAGGAGAATTCTTCTGTTACATGTATTTTTTGACAGTTTGGTCACTCATAACCCAATTAAAGACAGTATCTGAGAGTCAGATGCACATTGTCAAAATACATGTCAGCCATGAAAATCAGCCTGCTTTAACTTTGCTGCTGCTGCTGCTAAGTCGCTTCAGTCGTGTCAGACTGTGTGCGACCCCACAGACGGCAGCCCACCAGGCTCCCCCGTCCCTGGGGTTCTCCAGGCAAGAACACTGGAGTGGGTTGCCATTTCCTCCTCCAATGCATGAAAGTGAAAAGTGAAAGTGAAGTCACTCAGTCATGTCCGACTCTTAGCGACCCCATGGACTGCAGCCTACCAGGCTCCTCCATCCATGGGATTTTCCAGGCAAGAGTACTGGAGTGGGGTGCCATTGCCTGGCCAAACTATTTGAGATGGCAAGCTGAAATACACAGGAAAACACTGAAGTTCTGTGCCTGAGAAGGACGTGTATCAAATACACATCAGTGGTTGCTTAGGGGCCGGAGGAAGGGAGACGGAGGAGAAGGATGGGAGGAGAGCTTGAGGGGTTTATAGCCACCTCTGTCACATTTCCCTCATAGCTCAGTTGGTAAAGAATCTGCCTACAATGCAGGAGACCTAGGTTCAATTCCTGGGTTGGGAAGATCCCCTAGAGAAGGAAATGGCAACCCACTCCAGTATTCTTGCCTAGAGAATCCTGTGGACAGGAGCCTGGTGGGCTGCTGTCCATAGGGTCGCATGGAGTCGGACACGACTGAAGCAACTTAGCATGCGTGCATGCATTGGAGAAGGAAGTGGCAACCCACTCCTGTATTCTTGCCTGGAGAATCCCAGGGATGGAGGAGCCTGGTGGGCTGCCGTCTATGGGGTCGCCCAGAGTCGGACACAACTGAAGCGACTTAGCATGGGTGCATGCATTGGAGAAGGAAATGGCAACCCACTCCTGTATTCTTGCCTGGAGAATCCCAGGGACGGAGGAGCCTGGTGGGCTGCCGTCTATGGGGTAGCACAAAGTCAGACATAACTGAAGAGACTTAGCATGCATGCATGCAAATATGATTGCACTCAATTGTATTTGATAGTGTACTTCTCACTATCCTCCCTGACTGTTAACTTTCCTCTTCAGTCCCCACAAAGCAAATCGTCTTTCTTGGGGATCTCCTTGATCTTATTTCTCTCCTACTCAGAAAATCATAGTGTTGTATTGAGAAAATATTTGAGCCTGATGGAAGGAATGGCAGAGAGAAGACATTGCAGGCTGAAGGAGGCAGGTGGGCAGAGCTGTAAAAGTTGGACGGATATTTGAGAAAATAATAACCTACTTGGAGCATGAAGTTCATGAAAGAGACATTTGGAAGATAAGGCTAGAGAAGTTGGATGAAGCCAGGATATGGAGGACCTTGAATCTTAGAGGAAAGGGTTTATTTTGATGTTCATTTGGGATCTGTTGGGAATTTGGCATAAAACACCTGTGCAGTATATTTGGGAGATCCCTCTGGTGGATAAATTGTAAAAGGGAGGTAGTAGGAAGAAAGAAACCAACCATGAATTTTTCTTGTTGCTGTTTTTAATTCTTGACTTCCTCTTGAATTTTACTCAATATAAGCTTCACAAAGGCAGGAGCTTCTGTTGAAATTGGTATCCTCGAGTGAGAACAGTGCCTGGCACTTGGCCGTGCTCAGTGAATACTTGTCGGTTTGAATAAACGAGAACACCAAGATCCAAAAAGATTAAGTGACTTGTTTGCATTTACACAGATAATCAATCATGACAGACCCAGAATTGAAAATTGCAGCTGATTTCCAGACTGGTGTTCCTTTGACTGTGAGATGTGAAGGTGTCCTACGGGTCATTTCCACCAGCATACCTTCTTCTTTGTTCCTTGTCTACTCTTTATTCCAGCAAATGGTTGCAGAGTATTTCATCTCTTACATACCCATTACAGCCTTCACAGAGCTCTTAATATGTTACTTTCATCAGATATAATTGTTTAAATTGTTTATTCTACTGCTTTTTTATTTTGGATGGTAAACTCAAGGTCAGAGACCCAGGTCTTCAGTTCAGGGTTTTGTTTGTTTCCTTGTTTTATTTTCCTGCAGCCCTCCTCTCCCAGAACACTTGTACTCAGAACACCTTTTTCTGATCTTGGAAGCTTGATGACTGACTAACCAACCTTCACATCTGTCTTTTAGTGCAAGTTATTGAGAAGTTACAAGCATACAGTTGAAATTATTTTTGTCGTACTGGAAAAGGGCCACTTAAAATTTGCTGGATGTTTTGTTAATAGTTGAAGCAAGTAGTGAAATGAAATTTTTAAGGATTTTCTTGCTCTCCACTCAAAGCCATAGTCTTGTAAATTTAAATAACTGGTTTATCATTTTGCAACTTGAAAAACATTCACTGTCTGATTCTGTGAGACCACCTTGAAATAAGATGCCACAAAAAGAGAATTATTGTATGAAACCTTTGTAAAGACTAATGAGAAGGCCAACTATTACGGCCTGACTTTTACTCAGTAATATTGAAAAGTCATTGCCTCTGTAGTCAATGTATTGCTTTATTTTAGGAGAATAGTATAATTGGTGGAGTACTTTAGTCTAAGTATCTCTTACTTGTATAAGTACTTTGCTATAATGTCTTTCCCTGAAAAAAAGTGTTACTCATTAAGTGTAATAGAGGCTCTTACTATGATTAATAAAATGTTAAGGGATAAATGTTCTTAAATAGACCAAGAAATTGCCGCACTTTTATAAACATATATAATTGTCAGTGAATCATTAACCTTTAGATATAGAGATGTTTCCCTCACAGTTGAGAGGAAAGAAGGTAGGAATACTGTACTCGTGAAATGTGAGTTTCTCCAAAATGTGGAGTATTCATTATGATTCAAAGACATCCTGAAATTATGTAACTTTCCAGATTTAAAACTTTCTGGAGAAAATTTCACAATTCATTTCAAAAATGAATTAAAACTACTAAAATATGAACAGGCTTATGCTGAATATGGCAGTGATATGTATGTAGTTCTACAGTGTATTAATTTAGAATTTTTAAAGTTGAAAAATTCCAGAGTGAAAACACTGAGGCTTTTTATGCTACTGAAAGATGATTTTAGGAGAAATGTGTGCTTTGAGATAGGTTTTCTGAGAGAACTGTAAGTCTATATGGTATTTATTAGTTGTTATCTTATAATCTTATTACCTTGTAACCACTTCATGTTATTTTGCATGTAAATAAGATTAATATAATTTGTATTTTTGTTTGTTGATGTAGCTTTTTGAATATCCTTCTCCTCCTCTCATTGCTCAATATTACCTGCCTGGATGTGTTTATTCTTTTAATGCTTACTCTCTGAATTAACTAGGTTTTAGTCTTTGAAAGTCCTTTGACAGATTTTAGAGACAGACTTTCTGAGATAATGTCACTGAGGTTTTTTGGGGGGTTGGGGCAGGGGAAGGGCATATTGATTCATAAGTCTTAGGAGAGTTGAGTAAAATGATCTACATAAGCCATTAAAGTTATTTTATAGTAATTAAGTCTTTCTTAAGGAAAGAGCTTGAGCAGAGTGAAATAAACGTTCGCAGTGGTTTTATACAAATTACTAAAGTAAGACACTAAAATGTTTTGGGAGCAAATAAATATTTGCTGAAATCTTAGAGAATGGGACATTACTCTTCTGGCTTTTTAATTGTAACAGAACCCTGCTAGAGTATTTAGCTTAGTTTACTAAATGTATATTTAGTAAATACATATGTATTTAGTAAAAACTCTGTGTTGGACATCAGTGATTTGTTAATATAAGATGCAAAAAGCTCACTAATAATAAATATGCAGGATGGAAAGAAAATAAAACAGTAAGTAGTTCTTGTAACACTTTAGTGCTTATAACACTTCAATAAATATTGACCTTTTAAAATATTGTTCCTTTTAAAATTATTCATTTTAAAACAAATTTTTTGTTTGTTTTAAATTTTCTGTTTCTCATATTAGAGGCCAAAGTTAGATCCAGGTCTCAATCTGTATTAAACTTTACTAAACAGAGACAAAGCTAAATCATTGTTGAAGGTTGGATCCAAAATATAATACTGTCTTTGAGTAGTGGTATTAGGCTGCTGGGCTGATGTCTTAGTTCATATTTTAATGTAAATCACCAAAGAAGAGATCAAAACAAAGCACTAGCCCAAGAAAGAAGTAATTCTGCATTAGCTGTGTTTTTAGGCATTTGAGGGTGAATTAATTTCCTAGGGCTACTAAGAAAAGTTATTGCAGACTGAGTGACTGAAAACAACAGAAATTGTCTCATAATTTTGGAGGCTAGAAGTCCTAAATCAAAATGTGGGCGAGCCATACTTCATCTGTAGGCACCAATGACAGGTGCTTCTGTGTCTCTCCCAGCTTCTGACGGCCCAGGCATCCTTTGGCTGGTACCCGATCCCTGTCATCTTCATCTGGCAGTCTTTCCTCTATATCTCTGCATATCGTTTCCTCATCTTATTATTTATGGTTCTTATATAAGGGCATCAATCATTGAATTTAGGCCCACCCTAATCCAGTATGACCTCATATTAACTAATTTTATCTGCAAAGACCTAATTTCCAAATAAGGTCACATTCTGAGGTTGCAGGTAAACATGAATTTTGCAGATGCTATTTAACCCACTACAGAGGAAAAGGAGAGTAGCATAGAAGGAGGAGGTAAAAAATGATTTTCTTCGCTGTCCTTAGCTTTTTGCTTTCCCATTCCTTCATGGGTTTGGGGAAGTTAGAATGGAGTGGTCATACCTTCACACTCTGATTCCTTTGACGATATCTTATCTGCCAAAACTGATTGATACTTCTTTTCTACTGAGTCTTACATTACTGTAAATGCCAGTGAGAGAGCCCTGGAATTTTGAATGTTTGCTAGTCAGTCATAAGGGGAATCCCATGGACCGAGGAGCCTGGTCGGCTGCAGTCCATGGGGTCGTGGAGAGTCGGACATGACTGAGCGACTTCACTTTCACTTTTCTCTTTCATGCATTGAAGGAAATGGCAACCCACTCCAGTGTTCTTGCCTGGAGAATCCCAGGGACGGGGGAGCCTCATGGGCTGCCATCTATGGGGTCGCACAGAGTCGGACACGACTGAAGCGACTTAGCAGCAGAAGCAGCATGAGGGGAAATCAAAATTTAGTTTTTATATTTCTGTTTTTATTTTCAGAATTTTAAAAACTAGAAAGAAACAGCAACAAGAAAATGATTGTAACTGCCATACTATAGGTATAGCACTCTGGGGATGTAGTTACAAACATTATACTTGTAAATTAAGTGTCCTACGAGATCCTGTAGTCATTGGTTGATAAGCTTTACGTGGGTATGGTCTGTTGGCTCTCAATTTCCCTATACATTTTAAACTTAGAAGCTATTTTTTAATGAGAAAAGAAGCAATTTGATAAATGAACTTTATGATTCTCAAAAAGCTTATTTGTAATTTATTTTAAAAATTACCCTTGACTTTCTATTTAAGTTGCCAAATTGAAATATCCATACATACCAGAAAATAGTTTCTAAATGTCAACTATTTTTTTAATAAACACGTGAAATACCATTCTGTGAGAATGAATGGATATCTGGGTCAGGAATTTCTAGAGGTTTGTCTTCATCTTTCAAGACAATAAATGATGCACTGAAGTATAAAGTATTAAATTCCCAGGGAGTGATGGATGAGATCCTTTCCTGAGAGCAGCTATTGGTTAATTAGATGTGGGAATGGTCTTTTCTGGGCAGTGCAGGTAGGCTGCAGACAAGGGAGAAAGCTCAGTGCTCACACAGTACTGACTCTTCATTCTGCTCTGGGTCAACACTGCAGGAAGAGATTTTCTTTGTGGAATAGAATACTACGAAATAGTGTAAACCTGTCTCTTGAGCATCCACCTTGTAAATATTTAATCTTATGATTAGAGTGTGAGGACAATTTGTGCCCTTTTGGGTTTAGGGGCTAGAGAATGGTTTGTTGTTATTCATTTGCTTAGTCGTGTCTGACGCTTTGTGACCCCATGGACTGCAGCACACAAGGCTTCCCTGTCCTTCAGTATCTTCCCGAGTTTACTGAGATTCATGACCATTGAGTTGGTGATCCCATCCAACCATCACATCCTCTGCTGCCCTCTTCTTCTGCCTTCAGTCTTTCCCAGAATCAGGGTGTTTTCCAATGAGTCGGCTCTTCATGTCAGGTGGCCAAGGTATTGGAGCTTCAGCTTCAGCATCAGTCCTTCCAATGACTATTGAGGGTTGATTTCCTTCAGGGGTGACTGGTTTTATCTCCTGGCAGTCCAGGGGACTCTCAAGAGTCTTCTCTAACACCACAGTTCAAAAGCATCCATTCCTGGGTGCTCAGCCTTCTTTATGGACCATCTCTCACATGGGAAGGGGTTCTAAATCTGGGACTTTCTACCAGTTATATATTTTACAGGGTTTATAGGTGGGGGTCTCCTCTTCAGGGGCTGTCCTGGTGGCTCAGATGGTAAAACAATCTGCCTGCAATGCAAAAGACTCGGGTTCTATCCCTGGGTCAGAAAGATCACACGGAGAAGGAAATGGTAACCCACTCTAGTAGTATTGCCTGGGAAATCCCCCGGACAGAGGAGCCTGGTGGGCTGTAGTCCATGGAGTCACAAAGAGTCAGACATGACTAAGTGACTTTCAGTTATTCTTACTCAGATTTCTCAGTCAGACATAAGAGAATATCCACTTATATTTTTGGATCATCATCCAGGCATCTCTTCAACTGGTGGGATATTTTTGCCACATGAAGAAAGCAGGCGTCTCACCCACCGCCCTTCTGAGTATGTGTTCTCCCACATGTCATTTATCCACAATTTCAGTCCAGGGCCTCATTAGAGGAGGGGGATATATTTTAAATTACAAACATTTTCCTTCTTGTTTACATGTCATTCACAATTAGAATGGATTTCAATTAAAAATATGCATTTTGAACAAATATCTGCTAGATCTTCCAAAAAGAGTATATTTTATTATATGAAAGTTTATCTGAATCTTATCACAGAATATTTTCCCATGCAAAATATTCTAAAAATGACCAGCCTGGGAGAATTTGGGTTGGTTGCTCCTTTCTCACCTCTGCCCCCGGTTTGCTTCCTCTGTTCTGTGAATTTATACCATTTTTACTTGAAATGAGCTTGAAGTATGCTGCTTTCTAAGGACAACAGGGAGACCCAAGTCTTAGCTCTGGAATTCCTCAGATCACCCAGGAGAGAGAAGATGGGTTTAAATTCCTAATACCATTCATGATCATTAAATTTATTTTAAAAAAAAGTTTGCTAGTTTTAAAGTATTTTAAGGGACTTCGCTGATGGCCCAGTAGTTAAGACTCCTTTCTTCTAATGCAGGGGACTTGAGTTTGATCCCTGGTCAGAGAACTAGGTCATACAACTAAAGATCCTGCTTGCCCCAACTACAAACTGGAGCAGTCAAATAAATCAAACTAAAATAAAAATAAATAAAATATTTTAAGCTCAGATGCAACAGATATAAGGCGTACAAATGTTTCATGGTCATCTATTTATTAAATACCTAGTTTCTCATACTTGTTTTGAAAACACCAGTTACTTTGTTCACTTGTTTTCCTACAGAATTTAGGTCCCCAGTGTATTTGACAGTAGTCAGATTTCTGCTTTATCTGGGGCCGTGGAGCGTGATGACACAGCCTATTTACTGCTTTGGGTGTCACAGATGTGGGTGCTGCTCTTTGATATGCTGCCAACCACCTGACTTGGGTTGGGTAATAAAGTCCTGATAATGACGCCAAAGACTTGAAATTCTCTGAAATTCCTCCATCATATTTTTTTTTAAAACTGACACATAACATGTGTCTTTTCAAGTATACATCATCATTGACCAGAACTGTGTTCTCTGTCTCTACGTACATGGAAATTTTCCTAATAAAACGAACATTCCTTTTTTATGACCAGCTTTTTTAGTTATCTTGATTTATGAATAAATAACCCAACTCGGCATATTATTTTTAGTAGATCTGCCTTCCAATACTTTATTAAGCTCTGTACCCTCAAGTTCTTTAATTACGTCCCAGGGCCTTTGCATGCTAAGTCGCTTCAGTCACGTCCGACTCTTTGCGACCCCATGGATTGTGTAGCCTGCCAGGCTCCTCTGTCCATGGGATTCTCCATGCAAGAATACTGGAGTGGGTTTCAGTATTCTGCCATTTCCTTCCCCAGGGGATCTTTCCAACCCAGGGATCGAACCTGCGTCTCTTCTGTCTCTTGCATTGGCAAGCGGGCTCTTTACCACTAGTGCCACCTGGGAAAGGTAAATTGGAAAAAAAAAATCAAGTGTGTGCGTGTGTTTTAATTAGCCTGTTAACATTTTTGTCTTCTTTGTTTCCAGTAATAGTAGTCACTAATTTATCTCTGTTTAAAACTATTGGCCAATTATTTTGAGGTTAAAAAAAGTCGTATCAATATGGATGTCTCCAGTAAGTGATTTAAAACAAAGATCACTATATCAATGATGATGAGAAGATTTTAGTAATCTCTGACATAGCTAAAAGAGCCATCAACTGATTTTTAACAGTTTATCATTACAGATTTCTAATGGGAGCACTGTTTCTAATAAGTAGTTTTTATTCTTGAATATTGTTGATAAGCATCTGAGTGTCTGCATAAATGGATTGTCAAAACCAGAATAAAGAAACAAGCTGACATTTCATATCTCTCTTTTGTTTAGTATTAAGCTCAACTACCATATGCCCCAGTTTCATAATTTTACAGTAGTAAAATAACGCTAAAGCCTTACTTGCCTTATTTTCAGCTCACCTAATTCACATTTCATATGGTAAAGTTCAAAAGAATTTTATAACTCTAGAGAGTAAAGGTCTTGAGAGATCACGAGGAAAGCAAGACCCCAAGAATTTAAGCAGTTTGACTGTGTTCCTATGTAAGTATTGGTAGAAAGAGAGCTAGAAGCCAGGGCTGGATTCCTACCCAGTATCCTCTCCATTATACTAATATTTTGTTAAAATAATGACATCTGCTGTGGAGAAAATAAAACAGCTATCTTTTTAGTCTGTGTAATATATATGCAAAATGCTGCTTTATGACATAAATATAAGGGAATGACTTTAGTGTTTTTTTCTTCTGTTATGTCAGATATTCCAGAACATTTGGGAGAGTTCCTATAAATTAAAATTTTTTAATTACAAAATATCTATCTGGGACTGGGCCACTTTCAGAAGTGAATGATAAAATCATAGAGCTGGAAAGTGTCTCAAGTGGCCGCGGATACTAACTTACCTCTTGGGTAAGGTCATCGTTAAAAGTATGGAAGTTGTTCATAGGCTGTTGGAACTAGCTTTGTGCTGGATCCCTGAAGTCATTTATATGACTATACCGTCTTAAGTGAGTTTTTTATTAACTACTGAGAATAATATGTAAAAGCTGTGTTATAAATTTGGTGATCAAAAATTATTTTAAGGAAACAGATAAAGGCCCCTCGCATTTATATAAATCTGTATTTTAAGAATCTGCTTGAAACTCAAAAAAGCATTTCCTCACCTTGGCTTAGTTTCCCGAGGTAATCCACAAAATTTTGTTGAATTCAGTTTAGCATAAGAAGAATGATGGCAACCCACTCCAGTGTTCTTGCCTGGAGAATCCCAGGGACGGAGGAGCCTGGTAGGCTGCAGTCCATGGGGTCGCTAAGAGTCAGACATGACTGAGCGACTTCACTTTCACTTTTCACTTTCATGCATTGGAGAAGGCAATGGCAACCCACTCCAGTGT
Organism: Bos grunniens; assembly: GCF_055505025.1. NCBI lineage: Eukaryota > Metazoa > Chordata > Mammalia > Artiodactyla > Bovidae > Bos > Bos grunniens. The sequence continues at coordinate 15,150,870 of NC_141191.1, forward strand.
TCTTGCCTGGAGAATCCTGGGGACGGGGGAGCCTGGTGGGCTGCCGTCTGTGGGGTCGCACGGAGTCGGACACAACTGAAGCGACTTAGCAACAGCAGCAGCAGCAGCAGCAACACTCATTCTCAGTTCTGAACACCAGGAAGACAGCTCTTTGGTTAAGTTTCTAGACTCCAATCTTACCACTTCCTACACTACTATAGAATAACGTGTATGTGTGTGCTCCTAGCTCAGTCTTGTCCGACTCTTTGTGACCCCATAGAATGTAGGCCCCCAGGCTCCTCTGTCCATGGAATTCTTCAGGCAAGAATACTGGAGAGGGTTGTCATGCCCTCCCCCAGGGTATCTCCCCAACCCAGGGATTGAACCCAGGGATTGAACACATTGCATACAGATTCTTTACCATCTGAGCCGCCAGGGAAGCTTATGGAATAATGTGTATAGATGATTTCAAAATGGGAAAAGGAAAGGGAACAATAAACCTTACTGGCTGCTGAGAGGAGGGAAAAGGAACTTAGGAAATTGATCCTCAGTTACTCTTTGCCAGAAGTGAAAATAAAATACATTGGTCAGGACTACCATGCTTTGGAGCTTCTGCAAACACCAGGCTGGCGTTTCCCAGAGGTTAGAGGTTTGCTCAGGTGTGTGTTATCCATAATACAGCATGTATTGTCCACTGAAATGGGTCAGTTCTGAGACTTTGTGAAGCTTGCAGGTCATGAAAGAAAAGCAACATTTCCTATGATCCCCAGCTAAATTGCAACACGTTGTATAGCATTTTTCCATTCAAACAAGACAATTACAGGGTTTTAAATAAATTAGATTTGGAACACTATTTTAAGGAATTATAGTGAAAATTGGTATTGTTTTTCTAGTACAGAAATCCTCCAGTAGCAGAACTCACCATATCTGTCAATAAGAATAAAATTATACTTGCCTTGAGTTTTATTTGCATTTGTTTCCCTGACGATTTTCTTGTGGAAATTTTAATGAGCAGTGAAATGACCAAAAGCTGGACAGCCAGGGGGAAGAAAATAAAGATAATCTAAAACATGCTTGATTATCCTCAGTATAATAAAAACTTAACACTAATAGGGATAATGCAAGAACATTCATATTATCTAAAAACATTTTAAAGTGGCCTTCCACTGTTAGGAGAGTAAATGTGCTGCTATTAATATATATTATATCTATATGATGATCTTTCTCATATACATGAAAGTGAGTATATTATAATATTATCTAGGGCTCCCTTGGTGGCTCGGTGGTAAAGAATCTGTCTGCAACACAGAAGATGCGAGTTCAATCCCTAGGTCAGGACAATCCCCTGGAGAAGGAAATGGTTACCAACTCTGGTATTGGTATTCTTGTCTGGGAAATCCCATGGACAGAGGAGCCTGGAGGGCTATAGTCCATGGGGTTGCAGAGTCAGACATGACAGAGCACACATACAAGAAGTAAAAATGTATTCATAATTGAAATAGTCATATGAATAGATATTTAAGTAGAACAATTATCACTTATACAATGAACTTATTTACAAATTAGAAATAGACTCACAGATGTAGAAAACAAATTTATGGTTACCAAGGGGGACTATCACTATTTGCAATTAAACTTTTTCTAAAAGTTAAGAGAAGGCTTCATTTTAATTACTAAAGATCTCCAGGATGGGAGTGAGGAGTGGATTTCTTGAGTAGACTTTCTAATTTTAGGACTTTCAAGGTACATTTTATTTATTTATTTATTTTTGCTGTGTAGTTAATTATAGAGTGGAAGCTATTACCAAGTTCTCCATTCTGTCTAGCACCTTGAACTCTTTATATTATTCTGCCTAAAAGTAGCTATAACTGCCTTTTTCTTATCCTCAAGTTTCTCTATTTGTGTTGTCTTTTTTTTTCCTTGATTAAACTAGCAATAAGACTCTGTTTTGTGTGTCTTTTCAAACAGTACCTCATTTTTTTTTTCTTTTCTCTCTCTTCTGATTAGCAGTTTCTATTCTAATTAATGCCCCTTTGCTTGTCATTCTTGGACATAATCATGACTATTAATATGCTGCTGATTACAGCTTTGTCCCCATTCCATATGTGGGTATTCTTTTCTTAACCAATATTTTGTGTACAGTTTTTGACTGCAGAATTTATTTTTCTAGGTTTAATCCCTTGATATCATATAATTTTTTAACCTGAAGAATATTAGCTTTTCAAGGATTTATTGGGATTTTCTTTGCCTTTTTTACTGGTCTTTAAACTCTTTGCTTACATTCTCATTAAAAGAATTTTGATAAATGGTATTCCCTCACACATTTTTTAGTTGAAATCTGAACTTTTTCATCACAAGTAAAAATAGTTGCAGAGGATTCATTTCCCATGTATAACAAATATTGACATTTTGAGTAAAATTGTTGAATCACAGTTATTTAAACATCTGTTAATAACAATAAATGATAAATGTCTGAGTAATTTTATGCTTGTGTTAGTCATTCAGTTGTGTACGACTCTTTTGCGATCCCATGGACCTTAGCCTGCCAGACGCCTCTGTCCATGAAATTCTTCAGGCAGGAATACTGGAGTAGTTTGTCATTTCCTTCTCTGGGGCTCCTGTAGGGGAAATTAGAATTGGATGCCTTGATCCAAGGGATCCCCCAGGACATGTTGATTATCCAAGTATTCCTCTCCTTTGTAAAGAGATTCTGACTGCCAGATTGTTTAATTGTGAGCCATTTGAGGGGCCATTGCTCTTCTGACCTTAACATATCTAATATGCTCCCCAAAGATCTTTCCTTCAGAATAGACAATTTTATATTTAAAATCATTTATTTACAAATTTAAAACGTTCTCACAATTGAATATTTTGCATTATTTCCTGTTCCCTGAGACTTGTATTTTCATTTCGCTTTCCCAAGAGTATTTCGTTTTTCATGCCATTTACCTTTCTTCTTGAAAGTCCTTTTATTCAGTCATATATAAATAAAAAATTTAATTAAAAACATTTTCTATGGCTGCAAGACTCTTAGAGCTATTAACAAAATGTCTGCTTTGAGTTTTTAATAAAGTTATAAAAATCAGTACACACTTGATCCAAAACTAAATATGTACATTCTAATTAAAAAATAATTCCATTGGAAACACATATCTTAATGAAATGCAGTGGGGTAGTGCTCGTCGTGTCTTATTGAGGAAGAATTTGTTCACTGTTCTTTGGTTTGCCGCCCTACATTGTTTGTGTTGGGACAGTGCCCCACGGATAGTTCTCTTTCTTTTTTAGATCGGAAGTCAGAAAGGAAAATCTTCTCTGCAGATACTTCCTTAGGCAAGTCATTATCAAGGCATAAAATTGATTCCTTTGCAAATATTCAGGCACGCGTACCCTTTAGAAATATTTTTTTCTTTTTCCCAGAATGATACATACCACAACTTGGAGACCACTTGTTGAGCACATGACACATTTTTATGATCATGAGTATTTCTTTGAAAGAATATTTTGTCAGTATCAGCATTTGCTCTGTATATATTAACCCAAATTCAAAGTTATTAATTTTTTATAGATGACTGAGTACAATTAATCTGGGGCAGGGACCTGTGTTTTAGAATACCTAGTATTCCTGACTCTTGTCCTTAGTCAACAGATTCTGTGAAAACTCAAACACCTTCTCTCCCTGTACCCCGTTTCCAGATGTTCTCAGGCAAGTTAGGTTTGTCCCTGATTGAGGATCACTGATTGAAATCTCCGCTATCCTTTCTAAGCCTCTTGGCTTTTTCATGTATTTTAAGGACCTGTTAAATTTTAAAGACTTCTATTATTTCTATTCTTTTTAAATAAGCTTCTTACCATTTTTTAAATATGATAAGAGTTCCTGCCTCCTGTATCTTCATTGTAGACTGCAGTCTTAATAGACCAATTTTCATCCACATTGATGCACTTTTATTTCATGGAGGTAGTTTAGTTGCTAAGTCATGTCTGATTCTTGCTACTGTGGCCCACCAGGTTCCTCTGTTCGTGGGATTTCCCAGTCAAGAATACTGGAGGGGGTCACCATTTCCTTCTCCAGGAGACCTTCCCAATCCAGGGATTGGACCCATGTCTCCTGCATTGCAGATGGATTCTTAACTAACTGAGCCATGAGGGTAACCTTTTTGTGTCATAAATACTACCTTTTCTCATATTAATATTGTGTCCCCTACTTGCTTTGCAGCCGAACTTTCCCAGTTTATCTGTACCTGTAGCTTTACATTTAATCTTTCCACTGGATCTGCTTCCTGATACTGTTGATCACCCTGTGCATAGTGGGTTGCAAGTCACGTTGTCTCGTTTCTCCTAAACCTACTACCCCCATCTACACACCTCAGCTCTTCACAAAAGTTGATGTAAGCCATGTTTCATGACGATTTCCATAAATAATCCTCTGATTTGGTAGAAATCTCAAGATGGCCAGTGAAATTTCCTTGTAAGTTTCTCCCTTTTCCGGTCACAGTTACCTGGAGCCAGCTGGAAGCCTTTAGAAAGGGATGGGCTCCTTTTATAATGTGATGGGTTCCTTATAACGCGCCGTGTTATCTCCTGGTTTGACATCCTTTGGTCACTTCAGTTCTTGTTAGGAGAGGGAGAGGCAGATACCTATGCTTAAGTTACCATTTTATTCCAGAGTTAACTTACAGATTATATTCTTTTGAAAATTGTATCAGTGATTTTCAAATTGTGTAACTACAAAATCCTGGCTCACGGGACTGAGAATATATTTATCTACTATTTATGTATATTGCTTTTTAAAAACTAGCTCAGTTTTGTTCTGGGCTTCCCTGGTGCCTCAGCTGATAAAGAATCTGCCTGCAGTGTGGGAGACCTGAGTTCAATCCCTGAGTTGGGAAGATGATCTGGAGACGGGAAAGGCTACCCACTCCAGTATTCTGGCCTGGAGAAATCCATGGGCTGTATAGTCCATGGGGTCACAGAGTCAGACACGACTGCACGACTTTCACTTCACTAGGAAAGTTAACAAAAGTTTGAGGTGCAGAGGGAAGACCAGATTTTTTTTTTTAATGAAATTATATAGATTAGATCTCAGTATTTAAACTGTTCCTCAATTTTGTGAGGCTGTGTTGGAAATAACCCGCCTCTAGTGCTGTTGGTATGCAAGGCTGCGGTGCTTAAACAGTATGTCCCGTGCTCATCACAGATGAAACATACCAATGTCCCGACACCATTCTCTCCCATTTACTCCCAGTGGTTTGACTATTAGAAGCGCCCATGATGGGTCTAACCTGGATTAAACAGATTGTGTGTGATGATCTCGCTGCAGCCACAGTGCAGCCCCACTGTTAACTCTACAGACCAAGCCACTTGTACCTGGCATCACTTACTAACACACGACATGCAGCTTTTCTGCATCAACCTGGACAGCAGTTAAGAATGTCGGGATACAAGAAGGAATAGAAAACTGATACTGTTTTAAATAATCTGTAATTTCAGTTTTTTTTTTGGAGATAATTCTAGTACAAAGTATAATAAAACTAGATGTACAAGAAACCCTTTAAATCAGTGGTAAGTGTACAAGTGGAACCAAGACTTTTACTGGACAAAGTCATGTTACTGTAATGGTTACTTGCTTGTGTGTTACCACACTGTGTTATAATTTGCTTCATTACCTTGCTCTTTGAACATAGTGTGCATTTCTCTGTCACTGTAATGATTATAATGACAAATTTTCATCTTACTGCACAATCAAGATGGCATTGACAGGAATGAACTCCAGAGGCTGGGCCTGACAGGGAGGTTGGTCACTCAGGCCCGGTGCTCAGTCATATGACCTGTACCTCTCTCAACTTTTGCCCCATCTGTTAAATATATGCGATGTCATTAAATGCTTTTAAATCTAAAAAAAAAAAAGTTTCAATATTCAATGAAATGACTCAACCGAAGTGTTAGAGAACAAATGGCATTTATGATGGAGAATATGTTTAACATTAGACAGAAATGCTTTAAGAGGAAATTTAGAAACTATTTTGTGGTTCTTAAAAAATTGATACTTTAGTGCCTTAAATTGTTAGAAACCCTTACCTCTCTTCTCCATACTTATTTATTCTGTTCATAAATTCAACTTGTATAAATGACAGGTGGTAGCAAGCCCACACTCTGGGATTTCATCTTCACTAGTTAATTCATCAGACGTTTTACCTTTTTTTCTGTAGTCACAGATGGTTTTCATATCTGTCTCTATTGAGTCACTCAGATGTGTCCATCTCCATCTTTACTGGGTAAATAATAATTCATCATCCCTAAAGTGACTATGATAATTGGATTCCAAAAGAGGATTCAAGATCTGTAGGCACTGTCCTGTTCAACATTTGCACTCTATGTTCCTGTCTCTTCTGTATTTGAATAGATTCCAGTGTAAGTGCAATTCATGGCACAGTTCTTTTTTCTTTAAGTTACTTAGAATAGATCTTGTGGGGAAGCCCTAAGTGTAACCTCTTTGCTTTCTAAAAATGGCATTTACCATTCCAGAAAAAGTCCCTGGTGGTATCACTTGACTCATTTCAAAGTGACCTGTTCTTGATAAGTGAAGTGTCATCTAATAACTGAAACTCCTCAGAGATTTTCAGTGGGTGTTTAAAATGAATACTTTTATCTAAAGCCATTTTAGTCTTTACCAAACCTTTACTTTCTCCCTGTTTTCCAATTTAGAAAATAGGTTTATTTCTTTTTTCGATCTTCTTTGAGTAAAAACAAAATAAATGATGTGGTGGTGGTTCGTGGGTATGCTTTTAAGTTTATTTGGGCCTCGTGAGGAGGAAAAGAGGGTGAAGAAATAAAGTCTTTAAGAGTGGCTTGCTGATTTCTTTGATGCTGAAAGAGTGTATGTTTTTCAGAATAAATCTTTTTAAGTTAGAAAATGTTGATTTTTCAGGTGAAGAATGGTACGTTGATCAGGGCATAAAATTTTAGCAGCTCGTTGTATTCCTTCAAGATTTTTAAACTACACCCATGGCACGTATGTGTAGGTATGTGTATATTTCGAATTAATTTCTTAAGTGTTCACTGTTCTGATTTAAAACTCCAAAGTTACTCATGCTTTAAGTAATTCCTCTATCACAACCGCAGAAGTGAACTTTCAGGCCTGACACTTCCCAGGATGGAGTGCGTAGACTTGAAGATCAGATGTTTTAAATGTTACAAGAATGTCCTGTTGAAAGGAGAAGCTACAGAATACCAGCTCTGCCATCCTCTCCCAGGAGGGCACTAATGACGCTGGTTCTGCCGCTTGCTTGAGTCTTCAGAAAGGTTACTGACGTCCGCTTCTTCAAGTTTAAGCTTCCAGATAGACACTCTTTCAAGCCACGTTTCTTCAAATATCGCATCTATGAGTTCATGCATTTAATTAGTGTAAGATGTAGGGGGAAATATATAAGCAAAATTTATATATAAATTTATATAATTTTTTTAGTTTCTGATTCTGAGGCCCACTGAAGGCCTCTTAGGCCAATTAACCCATCTCCGTGATAGTTTGAACACTCACTTTTCTTCCTCACTCTTAAATTCTTTTAAAATTTGATATAGACTCGTCTTAGAAAGAGACCTTAAGGGTTGAAGTTATATTATTTTGCCACAATTTATGTAAAGAGAGCAAAATTGTCGTTGATGTGTCTTTGTTCTTTTAGATACTTATTCTTAATTTCTTTCTTTCTTTTTTTTTTTTTTTGTCATTAGTCTTTCTTTCAGTTCAGTTCAGTTCAGTCGGTCAGTCATGTCCAACTCTTTGTGACCCCATGGACTGCAGCACGCCAGGCTTCTCTGTCCATCACCAGCTCCTGGAGCTTGCTCAAACTCATGTCCGTCGAGTTGATGATGCCATCCACCCTTTCTTTGCTGTCTGGATTTGATTAACAACCATTTCTGAAGTTTCTTCTCAAACACAAATTGTAAATAACTCAGTTGCTGTAAAACTATCATTTCTTAATTCTGGCAAACTTCTTAGAGAACTTGGCAACCGGAGAATAATCTGTTTTTTGGAAACAGTTTTGTTCCATCTCTAACCATGTGTCTAAACGGGATGATTCTGTATTAGCTTTCAGAAAGTTCCCTACACCAGAGCATAAATGCAACATGGAGATGAGACAAAAAAATTTCTGAGATATTTTTTATATCTATTGCAAGGATCGTGCCATATAGTTAATATTCTTTACAAAATTTTAGTATTGTCCTTATCTGCTTGTGTTTATCAGTGGCATTGCTAAGGGCAGGGCTTTCCGAATGTTCTTTCTCATTCAGCATCTTCCATTTGATGAAAACCTTTAAATGCTCTTGAACTTCTGAAATTACTAGCTGTGTAAGGACTGGGCCATCTTGTGGGTAGAAAGAGCTTAGAGAACATCCTAGCTGACTATGTGTTTGGACCCGTAGTTTCCTTCTGCCTTTTGACATAATCAGTCTTGCACAGGTATTGAGTTCCCTAGAAAGAAGTGTGTGGTGGCCATGGTTTGCAGGCGCTGATTACACCCTGGAAAGCAAATAAAAATGACCAAGCCTGTAATTTATTTCCCGTGGTCACAGGGTTCCTAAAAGTTAGCAACTGAGTTAGAAGGGCATCGCATAGGGTCTTTCCTGCCTGCCTCATCTCTCTCCTATAATTGCCTTTTATCAAGGTTTAGAATTTTTTCCCTTTATTGAGTAATTCCTCTGTTGCATTCTATGATTTTCCTTTAAGACGAGTTATGTGAGTGATCTCCCTGGAGAAGGAAATGGCAACCCACTCCAGTATTCTTGCCTGGAGAATCCCATGGACAGAGGAGCCTGGCGGGCTATGGTCCACGGGGTCGCAGGGTCGGACACGACTGAGTTGCCTTTTATCAAGGTTTAAAATTTCTTCCCTTTATTGAGTAATTCCTCCGTTGCATTCTATGATTTTCCTTTAAGACAAGTTATGTGAGTAATCTATGTACATTTCCTAAATACAGCAAAACTGTTTAGTAAATTTTATACCTTAGATACAAAAGATCAGAGTTCATCCACTATATTTTTCATTACTTATTTTTAATGATCATAAATGAAGTGTTTTATATCCTCCTAAAATTATTATTTCTGGTAAAGGAAATGAATATTGAAAATTAAAGCAAAATAATGAATAAAATTATGGAGATGCTCTGGAAAATGCTTGGAAAGATCTAGTTTAGTAAAAAGAAAAAGGATGAAAAATTAATTTACTTTGACATTATATATATATATATTTATATTGGGCTTCCCTGGTGGCTCAGATGGTAAAGAATCTGCCTGCAATGCTGGAAACCCAGGTTCAGTCCCTGGATTGGAAAGATTCCCTGGAAAAGGGAATGGCAACCCACTCCAGTATTCTTGCCTGGAGAATTCCATGCACAGAGGAGGCTGGAAAGCTGCAATCACAGAGGTCGCAAAGAGTCAGACATGACAGAGCAACTAAGCACACACACCCACATACTTACTTTTGTATTATGCCAGTATTTATTATATATTATATTTTTTATTATGCCAGTATACATAAGAGCTGTTTCTAAAAATGTGCTGTTGCAAAATGTCTTTAATGAACATATCTGAATGTTAACTTAGTTTACTTCATTTTGTGGAATTTAAGTATATTTTTATTTGTTGAAAGTTTATAATTTTAGAGAACATTAAAAATATCTTTTGCGAACTTGCCTCTATCTGAAAGAAACAAGTCCAGTAAAATTAAGAAATTAGCCAAAAATTGTCTATAATGTCATGTGGAAGAAATTTACTGAACTCAAAGTTTTTTAAACTGCTATTTTAGTGCCACATAAACACTGACTGTATTTAATGGTTGATGTATTGTTCATGCAGCTCCTATATTTCTAATTTTGTTTAGCAAAATATGACTTTCGCATATAGAGTTTTCTTTTGTTTAAGAATTTAATCTCCTGGAAAAAGTATGACATACGGCATAAAATTTTAGTTCTATTTTTCAGGATCTTTTTGTAACCCCCGTCATGCAATCTTTCATATAGTGACGTGACTCTTGGCCACTAGAGGGCAGTAAAAAAGTTGATGTTAATAAACGTCATTGTAGCATTTTTTTAAGCTTTTGTACCACTGTTCTAGGTTATCAACCCCCAGAAGTTATCTAGATGTCTGCTTTTAAACCAGAAAAGAAGTGCACAAATCTGAAAAAGAACCTTCGTATCTTCATAGATTGTAATTTAAAATCTTCCCTTTTTTGTCAATGGTAATAAATTAGTTATGAATCTAGATAAAATGTTATTTAATCATGTAGAGTTTGAGGAATTTCTGGATTAAAATGCTCTTTTGTTTTATTAGTGTTGAGGTTTATTCTTGGGATTGAAAAATCTTTGTGATCGATGGCTGTTGACTAAATTTTATTGGATAGATTTTTATTTGACACATTTTATTTACCAGCATATTTTCCTCCAGGGAATATTGGTCTTATAAGGTGTTTTCCAATTTTATTGGAAATTGGACCTAGAAATTAAAAGGTATCATATGTAAAATCATTTGGAGCTCAGTACATACCCACATTTTTCAATAACTTAATACAGTAAGTGTCCAGTTTAGTTTCTTGTTAGACACGAAAATGTACTCTTTTAGCTTGAGAAGCTTAATGTCTCTGTAATTTTGACTGTTGCTGCCTTCCTAGTTTAGAAGTAGATAGAATTACTGAGTGAAATAAATGTTAAAGTTCTCCAGTGGCACTACACACATTTATGATTTATTTAGTCCCGTGATGAAATGCCAAAGACCACTTTTAAGGGTTAGTCAGCCTATGCTTTTATATTATTTTAACTTACCTTCTCATTTATTTTGTGTATCTAAATTCGTTAGTTTGAAAGTTATAAATATACTTATCATAGTCAGCCCATCACCCCCAGAACCCTGCAGCCTAAACTCAGGCTTATGAATACTTAATTACTGACTTGGAGAACGTTAGTGTCTTGTTGAAAAAGCAAAGCTTATAATATTGAATGTGCAATTTTGAAGAAATGAGGAATGCCATTTGTTTTTATTAAGCTGGGATTTGAATGTTTGAGAAAAGCATTGAGGGAGGCATTTCCTTAGAAATTGAGATAATAATCCTCATTTGTGGTGTTGAAAATATTATTTTTACAGTACCCTCATTCTGTATAAATAAACAGAAGTTAGTGCCTGAAAGAAATAGGCTTACTTTATGTGTCTACTGATAAATTGCTTTCTGTCATTTTTCATTCTATGGAGAATTCTGTATAACTTCAAAATGAGAAGTGGATGTTTTTGATCTCTAAATGGGGTATCACTTTCCTCTGATGGAAATATCAATATATTGATTTAGGATTTCCAATACATGAAGAACTGTTTTATGATGGCATTGATATCCACTGTTTAAAGATAAATAAATAGATTGAATTATAAAGAAGTCTTTTCCCCTGAAGTTTTACATACACGTTTACAAAATAAAGACAGAAGATAAAAGAGGAGGAATAGTGATTTGTTTAGTGGAATCTATATTGCACTCTTCTTTGCATGTGATTTACAGTAACAGGAAATATTTCAGTATAATTTAAGATTTTGTGTCAACAATATATTGCTTTGAGAAATTATGCTAAGTATTACTGCAGAATTTTTACTGCAGAATTTTTTTTCCAGCCATCACATTTTTATTCTCTCTAAGCTGTGTAGAAAATTCACTTGTTTTGGTCACGCTAAACTTGTTTGTGAAATTGGTACTAAAAATAAAACAAAACCCAATAAGAATTTAATTTCACAAATCTTAAGTGGATTCCTGAGTTTTACAGTAATTTAACCATCATCCTAAGTTTCACTCTCCCAGTCTCTCAAAATGAAGCTTTTCACCAAGGAAGTTATAGGAGGCTGTTGGCACAGTTAATTGTTTGCTGAAATTTCCTGAAAGTATAGCAGGCTACTTTCCTAATGGTATTTTTCAAAATTGCAAATTCCCTTCTGTCAAAGTGTGAGAGAAGCATTTTTGCAATGCAGTCTTGGAGTTTATTTGTAGATCTTAAAAAAATTTAACTAATATAGTAATGAATTCACTTTGAAATTATTTCTTAATTTAAAAGGCTGTGTTAGTACAGATGAAAAGTTAAAATGTGGATTCTAATTGTATTTGGAAATTTGTAATTTTGAAAAACATTTATAGAATAATGAACAATGAATTGTGTCATTTTAATTTTTCTTTCAAATTAAAAAAAAAGGGACATGCATATTTTGTGAAGTTTTCTTAGGCATCTTAACTCTAGGTTTGTGTGGTTGATTTCCAGATGCAAAATGAATTTTTAATCAGTGACTAAACTATGGTTTTAATATGTCAAATCTCAGCTGACATCTTTTTTTTATGTAATTATTTCAGAGAGGGGAGAACTGAGTGTAGAGTGATTTAGAGATGTATGCTGAGCCATTTTGTTGATTTTGAAAGGCACAAATAGTTAAAAATTTTCCTTTTCTTATTAAAGATTGATTGAGCTAAAGATTCATTAACGATTGAGCTAATGGTTCATTATACTTTGTAAATCCTCATCTTTGTACTTATGTTGAATATTTTAAAATGACAGTTCATTCTGTTTTTAAATGTAAGTATAATTTACTTCTAACAATCATTCAGTCATTTTTTATAATTTTATAGCAAAATTTAAGAGGTAATATTTGCTTTTATGGTTCACTGTCTTTCCTCCCTGGTTATTTTGATGAGAAGCAAAATACAGGATACCAAAGAAGCAAATTTTCTTGAACATTCATTGAAAAATACATTGGGAGGACAATTTTTGTTTTAAGATAAAGGCACATTTTTTGTTACACTGATGCTTTTGAGTTTATAGTTTCTTTTCTTTCAAAATAATGATAAAGTAATTAATAATAGGCTTAAATCCATATTGTAGATTTATTCTATTTTCCTATGACCCTAATAATACAGGTTGATTTTATTTTCCTTCCAGTGGCATGAACAGAATATAATGTGAAAGTTGCATCACTAACTATAATTTTAACAAATATTACCCTTAAATCTAATCCTGCAGCTATGACTGTTGAATATATTAGTATGATTAAATGTTGGCATGGCAGAATAGACTCTTCACTGCATTTTAGATTACAAAAGAGAAAATAAAGCTTCTTTCTTTCTTAACCTTTTGCAATTTTAGTATGATTTTCATTGCTAACCTGTGAAAATACCTACATATAGGCCATTATCTGGTACGTGGCAAGATAGCATTGCCTCAGAGAGATTTGCATTATTTGAGACGTGCATGTTCATGTCAGTTCCTTTCAGAAACCACAAGCAGTTATTACACAGGAATATGATCTATTTTTATGGCTCTCCTCCCATAGGATACCTTCTTTGTAACATATTACAATGTACTTAAAAGAGGTCATTATATTGAAATAAAAAGGATCCGAGGAAGCAGATAGTGCAGACTTTCAACAGATGAATTATATTGGGATTCAAAAGTCACCTCTAAAGTCAAGATTTTACATTTGTTTTAGCTTCCTACATATCATATACTTAGCTTCCTGGTGGCTCAGATGGTAAAGAATCTGCCTGCAATGCAAGAAACTCAGGTTTGATTCCTGGGTCAGGAACATCCCCAAAGAAGGGCATGGCAACCCACTCCAGTATTCTTGCCCAGAGAGTTCCGTAGACAGAGGAGCCTGGCTGGCTACAGTCCATGGGGTCACAAAGAGTTGGACATGACTAAGTGACTAACACTTTCACGTTGTCGTATACTTAAAGTGTTCATTGAAGCTAATAATATCCAAATTCATAATTAAGAATACATGCAGAAGAAAAGGTACTTATTTGTCCTTCAGATAATTTTCCTTTATGATTGAGTATTGTTGCTTTTGTTGTTTTTAATTGTTAAGTCATGTCCCACTTGTTTGTGACTCCATGGACTCACTGTAGCCCACTAGGCTCCTTTGTCCAAGGGATTTCCCAGGCAAGAATACTGGAGTGGGTTGCCATTTCCTTCTCCAGGGAATCTTCCCAACCCAGGGATCTAACCCACATCTCCCACATTGCAGGTGGATTCTTTACCACTGAGCCACCTGGGAATATGTATACCTCACCATAATTTCATATTCAGGCTTCAAAGCAAGACTAATAAATGAATGTTTTATATATGAATTCCCCAAACTATGAAATTGTTTACTTGCGTTATGGAGCAGTGACATTTTTAAGTGGAGTAACAGTATTGTGGTGGTTTCCATGAAGCATTAGAGATATGTCTTGGCAGTAGAAACAGTACATGGTAGGAATAAATAGTAGAAGTAGACTGCAGTGTGTACTTGTGTAAAACAGTGTGATTTTTCAGAGCTCTTATTAAAATACCAGCACTTTATTCCATACTGAAAGCAATTGCAAACCAGCCACTTGAGGCCAGTTTATAGCCAAATATATAATGTAAGAAGTCTGAGAGATCGAGCAACTCAGCTTCTTTGATATTAAGGCTGTTTGGACCCCCTATTACTCACAGAGGTGATAGGACCATTGTTTCTAGAATTAAAGATTGAATTACTAGTAACCAAGGGAGCAGTGTGTCATATGCCCTTCTCATTCACATCCCATCTACCTAGAACAGCGCAGCACCATAAGAAAGACTGCCATGTACCCATTAGTATGCCTGGTAAGAACTTAGAGAGAGTAGCAATTGCTTGCAATTTATTTCTAGCATTTAGTGCAATGCCTGAGATATAGTAGAAAATAAGGGTGATAATGAGAAATATATTATGTGCCAGTTCTAAGTACTCTCCAAAGATGAATATGTTTAACCTTTACATCAACTCTGTAAAGGTATTATTTTCATCACCTATTTTACAGGAAACTAAGGTACAAAGAGATTAAGTAACTGGTGTAAAGCCACACCGCCAGTCAGTTGTGGAGCTGGAACTGGAACCCAGGCAGTGTGGTTTAAGGAAGGGCTTCTGCTCTACGTGTTTCCTTATGCCTTACACTTAAAGGCTTTGTTTGCTTGCTTTTCCTTTCACACGACTGATAATATAATATTTCACATTATGTTTTTACATGATTATTTTTCACGCATAGAGAATAAAAGTTTTAGAAATTCGTTGGTATAAGTTAATGTTTGAATAGAATTTAATTTAACTGATTGTGTACCTACATATGAGAATGTTAAAAATTTTTTAGATCATGAAGATTTAGAAAATACCAATTTTTAAAAGGCAATAATAATGATAAAATTATCATGTATTATTTTGGGGTATGTTAGTCATTTAGTCATTTAAAAATGTATTTAAAAATTTGCAAATTTCTTATTAGAGTTATATGTAATTGTGCTATCTAGTGTTCATGATCTTAAAAGCTACTAGAGTTTGTATTATCTTTGAAATACTTATTTTAAGAAATTACAAGACAATTGACTTTTTCTTCAGTACAGTTGATACTGGTCCAATTATTGTCATTTAATAATATGTAGTGATAAAGTTTGGAGAAGGCAATGGCACCCCACTCCAGTACTCTTGCCTGGAAAATCCCTTGGACGGAGGAGCCTGGAAGGCTGCAGTCCAAGGGGGTCGCTGAGGGTCGGACACGACTGAGCGACTTCACTTTCACTTTTCACCTTCATGCATTGGAGAAGGAAATGGCAACCCACTCCAGTGTTCTTGCCTGGAGAATCCCAGGGATGGCGGAGCCTGGTGGGCTGCCGTCTCTGGGATCGCACAGAGTCGGACACGACTGAAATGACTTAGCTTAGCTTAGTGATAAAGTTATCTAACTGCCATAGATAGCCCATTTTTAGACATAAATTAGAAGTTATGTTTCATTTTAACTTAGATAAGTAATACCTTTATTTTAAATACTCTGTTTTTTCTTAGTGCTGTATACTAGTAATTCATATACTTGTAAGAACATATTTTATTTTATATGTGCTATAAATAAAAGTGTAACTATTTTCCTTTCAAGCTCAAAAAAATGTTGATATAGTGTGGTGATCAGTATTTTCTGGTAATGGATATGCAAATAGCTTTCACAGCACTGTTCACACTTACTTTTTAGGAGCAACATAAGTATAAATACCATTGTGGTTGTTCAGAATCTAAGTTGTGTCTGACTCTTGGAGACCCTGTGAACTGCAGCATTCCAGGCTTCCCTGTCCTTTGCTGTCTTCCAGAGTTTGCTCATACTCATGTCCATTGAGTCGATGATGCCATCCAACCATCTCATCCTGTTGCCCATTTCTCCTCCTGCCTGCAATCTTTCCCAGCACTGAGAACTTTTCCAATATGTCGGCTCTTCGCACTAGGTGGCCAAAGTACTGGAGCTTCAGCTTCAACATCAGTCCTTCCAATGAATATCCAGGGTTGATTTCCTCTGGGATTGACTGGTTTGATCTCCTTGCAGTCTAAGGGACTCTCAAGGGTCTTCTTGAGCATCACAGTTTGAAAGCATCAATTCTTCAGCACTCAGCCTTCTTTATGGTCCAAATCTTACATATGTACATGACTACTGGAAAAACTGTAGCTTTGACTCTACAAAGCCTTGTCAGCAAAGTGATGTCTTTACTTTTTAATACTGTTTTTCCTTAATTACAGATATATCACCAAAGCTACTAATATTGAACTTGTAAGAGGCATTTCTTCATGCTTCATTTGTATCCTCAACAGTATTCACTGGTTAATTTTTAAAATGAGAGTGATAGAGATCCTTATGCCTTACTAGCACCTCTTTGGAAATGAACATTTCAGTCAACTTCAGAAATTGTTTTTCTTCAATACCTTGAAACAACCAAAAATCAGCATGCATAAATCCATAAAATCTGTCCAATAGCATATGCAATCATACCCAATTTCAGTCCTAACCAAGCAGTCGATGAATTTAACCAAATTAACTACAAATAATGATTGCACTAGAATCTTACCCAAGTTTTCAATATTTGATCATTGGCTCTAGAGGTAAACAGTGAACATAAGAGGCCAAACAGTGAGATACAGTTTGATGTGTTATTTTCTGGAAATAAACTTAACTAACAGTATTTTAGCATATTAAATATTTATTGAGTAACCACTGGTGGGAGGTGCTGTGTGAGCCACTGGGTATATTGCTGAAGAAGACAGAATTCCTGCTCTCAAGGTCTTCACACCTGTTCTTAAATATGGTCAGGTGAACGGGGACTTTTCAGAAAGTGACACAAGTTATGACACTGTTCAGTACAAGATCCATGGGAACGCAGAAGGTGGGCTTCATAGAGTCCTCCTTCGCTGGAGGAAATCATATTTAAGCTGGCTGGACATGTGTTTTTACAAAATGTGAAATACGATTTCCTCTGGCCTCAAGTTGTTAATATAGGTAACATATTCACATAGTAAAGGCTCAAGGTACTTTTTTTATCTGAGACCTAAATAAAATTCAGGGAATTATTCAAATATTTGTTCTCAGGTAATAGTAGATACATAAAGTAGGTTCCATAATATTTATTAAGTGCAGTGGTGTAATTTATTGTAGCAGGCAGCGCCTTTAAATTTGTTGGACAAAATAGAACAGGAATTCTAGAATATAATAGATTGAAATAGGAAATTATATATGGCAGTGATGACTTTTTAGCTAGGTCATTTTTAAAATAATTTTTTATTGGAGTGTAGTTGATTTACAATGTTGTGTTAGCTGTAGGTGTACAGCAAGGTGAATTAGTCATACATATACATATATCCACTCTTTTTTAGATTCTGTTCCCATAGAGCTCATGACAGAGAATTGAGTAAACCTGGGTCTTGAGGGGAGTAGAGGTAGAGATTTGTAAGGATGCTGAGGAGGTGAGAGTTTTTGGGATAAAATGGAAAAGGAAGGGCATAAAAATAATAATGACCAGTCTATTCCCTGTGATGACAAACGGATCTGTGGATAATCCACACATGTGGATAATGATGATTCAATTATTAATAGTTCCCAGTTTCAGATACACACATCTGTTTTGTATAGTGGAAAGAATTCCACCTTTAAGTTAAAAAAGACTCCAAAACATATTTTGGAGCTGCAATTTTATTTTGAAAGAGTGCAGGCTTAACCAAAGTTAGTGCATTTTATAATGTGTTCTAAAACATAGAGGGAGAATGTATCCTTATAGAATAATTTAATCCATTCTCTGTTTGTGCTTCCATGATCTCCAAAGCTATAGTTTCAGGATTATTTTTACCAGATATGTATTACGACTTAAAATGGTGTGAAATAGAAATTTCCAAATCCGTATTGTGTCTTTTCTGAGCTATGAAATCGCCTTTGGTTATTTTAGTAGTAAACTAAGCTTTCAGGATTTGTATGGATTCACTGTGTGGGAAGAACATGCCAAGTCTCATAGTAGGCATGTGTAAAAAATTTTGACTTTAATAGAAAGAAAAACCAAACTTTATTGAGTTAAGTGTGAGTAAGAACACTACGCTGTTGAAATGATTGATGGTTTTCTTGTCACATGAAAGGGACTAACATAATTCCACGAAACCTTTGCTTACCACTTACAAATTATCCACAATTCTTTTGCAGTAAAGATAAGAGTTTATGCTCCCTAAGGGAAAACACTGCCTCACCCGATTCACCCTTCCTTCCTTTCCTTCTGCTTTTGGAGTTCAATATTTTTTTTAATTTTGTATTCTTTAAATAAAAAAAATTAAATACAATTTGATAAATATTTTCAGTGATTAAGCATTTTGTTAGAAAAGAGACTACACATAATAGAAAATTGACTGTAATAGAAGGTTAGTAAACTAGAGCGATTGACTCACTTCTTCCTTTGTCTTCCTCCCTTCTATCCTTTTACAAATATTTTGGGCACTGATATATATGAAACACAGCACCAAGAGTGGTGAGAGATGATGAGAAAAATTCATTAATTCACTGATTCAGCACACACTCTCTGAGTGCCTGCTCTGTACTGGTTATGGGAAGTTGTCATTGAATCAGACAGGGTAAATTCCTGCCGTAATGGAACTGGTATTGCAGTTCTACAGTTAGATATCATAGAAGTAATACTCCATGGAGGCATGAGACAATGAAGACATTGACCAAATGATGCCATAGAAAAACCAAAAGAGTCATCTCAGGATGGGGCGGTCGGGGAATGCCTCTGTGAGGATGTGACACCTGAGAGGTGAGCTTAGACCAGCCACACCGATATCTGGGGAAGGGCGTTCAGAGCAGGAGGGAGAAACATGCAGGAAAGTCTAGAGTCAGAAAGATGGGCGAGGAGGCCAGTGAGGCTGCAGAGTAGTGAGAGAGACAGAGGATGGGGTAGAGCCAGGTAGGAAACTCAGAAGATCACGTGGGCTGTGAATCTTTTGTAAATGCTTTGGGTTTAAACAGGGAATGATAAGGTATGAGATTATATATATATATATAAAAGATCACCCTGACTGATGGGTTGAGATTAAATAGATATTACCTTAACAGAATAGTAATAAGGAAGCACAAAACATGTATGTAATATAATACAAAGTAGAAAATGGTAAATTCTCTGAGAGGTAAAGACCAAATGCTGTTTGAGACAGCAGCAGGCTTAGCTAGGAAGGTCAGGAAAGATTTCAGGGGAGACATGCTTCAAAGGTTGAATGATATGGACCTCAAGAAAAGGAGAAAGAAAGTGAAGTCACTCAGTCATGTTTGACTCTTTGTGACCCCATGGACTGTAGCCTACCAGGCTCCTCCATCCATGGGATTTTCAAGGCAACAGTACAGGAGTGGGTTGCTATTTCCTTCTCCAGGGGATCTTCCCAACCCAGGGATCGAACCCAGGTCTCCTGCATTGTAGGTAGATTCTTTATCATCGAGCTACTAGGAAGTCAAGAAAAGGAGAAGGCTATTCCAAAACTGAGATATCGTCAGGGAGCTAGTGAGTAGCTCCATTGGACTTGGACTTGGTGCAAAGTGACTTTGGGACCAGATCGTAGAGGATCTTGAACTCAGAATCAAGAATTTGCACTTTCTTGTTAGCATGGTGCCATTGAAGAAATTAAATTGTGGCAGTACATCACAAAACCTAGTTAATTTGGGATCAGTTCAGTTCAGTTGCTCAGTCATGTCCAACTCTCTGCGACCCCATGCACTGCAGCACATCAGGCTTCCCTATCCATCACCGACTCCCAGAGCTTGCTCAAACTCAGGTCCATTGAGTCAGTGATGCCATCCAACCATCTCATCCTCTGTCATCCCCTTCTCTTCCCGCCTTCAATCTTTGCCAGCATCAGTGTCTTTTCTAATGAGTCAGTTCTTTCCATCAGGTGGCCAAAGCTTCAGCTTCAGCATCAGTCCTTCCAATGAGTATTCAGAACTGATTTCTTTTAGGATTGAGTGTTTTGATCTCCTCGCAGTCCTAGGACTCTCAAGAGTCTTCTCCAACACCACAGTTTAAAAGCGTCAATTCTTCAGCTCTCAGCTTTCTCTATGATCCAACTCCCACATCCATACATGACTACTGGAAAAACCATAGCTGTGACTAGATATGTATAAAACATACTAGGTAGGGATAGAGGTGATGGTCAGCTAACTTCGCCACTGACTAGCTCTGTCGCCTTGGGTCTTGGTTTGCTTTGTCTTTAACATCCATGAAATATGAAAGTTAAATTAGCTGCTTTCAAACTTCCCCATTATTTTAAAAACACTATGATTTTTAATGCAGTAAATACCAGGAATATTTTTAAGGTACAAGGCCTTTAAATTCATTCATTAATTTAAGAAGTTAGTTTATGTAGACAGTCTGCAGACAGCATTAACAGATGAGTATCTTTATTGCCTTTTCCCCCAAGTTTTTATGTCCTTATTTGTTGGACAACAAATCTATGATGCTACCTGGGCAGAAAGTCCAAATGTTTTTTTTTTCTCACTACAGAGTACACGATATTGGACACAATAATTTTCCTCTACTATAACATTTCTCTTTTTTTCCCTATTTATATTACCTAGGAGGATCTATATAAGATGCTGATTAACCCAAGTACTTGTGTCAGAATGTAATGTTCTGTGGTTGTTTGATTTTGCTTTTGGTTCTCATTCTATTTGGAGGTCACTCACCGTCACCCTCTCCTGTTTCACCTAGAAACAGGTAAACCATTTGTCCACTTCTGTTTTTACAAGTGAACTGAAGCCACCATCTCCCATACATTCCTTTAATTCTCATTCTATCCCATTAGAAATTTCTGACCATCAGACTCACAGAGCAGTTATTATACACTGTTAATATCTAGGGGTCTTTATTATAATGTTATATAAAATAGTTGACCTTTTGAATAGTTATAAATATTCAAATATTTCATTAATACACACATTCATTAAAAATGTATCTTGATTTTCGTCATGTTTAGATAACCCTGATTACCACCTGATATTGATAAGAGTTGCTTCAGATACTCTGTGATTCATTTCTGCATCTTTACTCCTATAAGGTGCCTTGTATTATCCTTCAAATGCTGTCCTCTTATTATTATTATTATTTTTTTGCACTGGGGAGGCATGGTGCTGAATAACAGCATCCTCTGTACTCTCCTCTCCTGAGCTTTGTGAGTCAAGAGCTCCCCAGGAACTTCCCTGGCAGTCCAGAGGTTAGGACTCTGCACTTCCTGTGCAGCAGGGACATGGGTTTGATCCCTGGTCAGGGAACTAAGATCCTACACGACTCATTGGTTTTTTGGTGAAACCCAAAAAGTAACAACTAAAAAAAGAGCTCCCCAAACGATAAGTCATACTGTAGTTGGTGTCTAAAGATGTCAGATTACAGGGAAAACTGTTGTACTCTAAGTGGTTATACTTTTTGATTTCATGGAAAGGTAATTGGGATGGATGGTTGGTCTGAGAACATTCTATGGGGTTAAACATCTCTATTATATATTTTAGTTATACCAAAGAGTTGCTCAAAAAGTACATTGAAAGTGATTTTGTGAATGATGGGGTGTCTGAGATTGTTCCTGGGCACATTTAGTACCAAATGGAAGGGCTCCTTAGCAGCTCTGGTGTTGTCTTGGGCCTCCTATTATTAAGCTTGAACTTGCTAGCCATTGACCTTGCAGCAGCAACACTTAAAATTGCTGAACTTTATCGTATAGTTTCCTGAACCTTTTCCACCCACTATGGTCTCAGCTTTATGCCTACTTGTCTTTTTCTCACCTTTCCTGGAGATATAGTGCACATAAGAGACACTTCAACAATTCTAAAGAAAAGAGAGACAGAATTTAACATATACAGACATATATGGAACTTTGTATTTACTATTTCAAAACACTCTGGTGAATCCACAAGAACTTTTCATTCTCCTGACCTCACCTGTGAGACTAGGAAGCCTGCTCTGGGTTTTTTACTGTTTCACGAAGAAAGATTTATAATGAGGATTTTCTTTGAATGAGATGTGGTCAGTATGGTTTTTAAATTAATGAAGTAACCATGCTAAGCTCCTGCTTAGTCGTGTTCGACTTTGCGACACTATGGACTGCAGCCCGCCAAGCTCCTCTGTCCGTGGAATTTTCCAGGCAAGAATAAAGGAGTGGGTTGCCATTTCCTTCTCAAGGGGATCCTCCTGACCCAGGGACGGAACCCGCGTCTCCTCTGTATCCTGCATTGCAGGCAGATTCTTTACCCATTGAGCCATCAGGGAAGCCTCTAATGAAGTACACTCTAAGGCAGAAAACTACCTTCAAAAATAATTACAGATCAACTATTTGGATGTCAGCTTTGGGGGTATTTCTTCATTCTTCTTTTTAAGATTTTTTTTTTTAATGTGGGCCATTTTTTTTTAAGTCTTTAATGAATTTGTTACAGCATTGCTTCTGTTTTATGTTTTGGACTTTTGGCTGCAAGGCATGTGGGATCTTAATTCCCCCACCAGGAATCAAATCCACACCCCCTGCATTGGAAAGTGAGGGCTTAACCACTGGGCAGTCCCTGGGAGATATTTCTTTATCATAGTTCAGTTTGGGACACATAGGATGTTTGTCAGATGAGTGAATGAATTTCACTACGTGTGTGTCACCAAATATAGTTAAACAACACTATCTGCCTCATTTCATAGCATTAAAAATTTGCAGAGCAATTTATATATATATGTATATTCCATATATATATACATATATATGAAAAATTATTTCATATATAACTGTAAGCACTTGATATAACTGTAAGCCCTTGACCTGATATTTTTCTCTCTTAGTTTGATTCTTTTTCACACCCTGGTACATGCCTCTAATCTAATCTGAAATTTGCATTTCCTTTAAAATTAATTCATACAACATGATACTCTGTTAGGTTTTGATATGTAGATTATTTATATATATTTCGCATCCGTGTATTCTGTTCATGTTAAAGTGGTAGTTAGTGTTTTCAAATTGTTCAAGGATTCCACTGAAATTTGTGAAACATGCTAGGGAAAACTGTGTTATCTCCCCCCCACCCCAATCTTTTTTTTTTTTAAGTGAATTATATTTAGTTGATTATAAGAAATCTTGGGGGAGTACTTTGAGTAGGCTGGAGTCATTTACCATAGATGTTAACACAGGACACCTACAGAATCCACTTTTGACGAGGGGAAGTTTTCAGTACTATTGCATTACACTGTCAGCAGGTGCTGCCATGGACATTGGTGAAAAGTAAGAAGGAAGGGATTGGGATGCAGAACAGTAATTAGAAAGAGAGGAATAAATCCTCCCCTTTCAGTTGCTTCGCTGATTCCCAATGTTCCAGGTAAAGTGTGCCTGCTGAGTGGCTGAGAACAGGTACACGCGAGCATCCCATTAGTCTCAGAGGCGTGCCAGTGGACTGCATCCTCCCCGCAGGTGTGATGGGCTGAAGCAAGACGATGAATCGGGGAAACCGCATGCAGGTGAAAAGAGGCAGCCCAGCTAGCGTGGTTCTCGAAGTGAATGACATCATGTGTGGGACATCGCCTCAAAAGCTGTATTTCTAATCATCCTCCCGTAATTCCTAATGTTACTGGGAATTTTTGTAGATTGAAAACCACATTAGAATTATGACAGCATATGTTAACATTGTGCAGTATGGTTCAGTAATATAAAGCTGGCATTTACTGAAATGATTTTAAAATCTAGCAGACAGGGAAGTTATCCTGATAAGGAACTTGGTTTGGATGACAATAATGAGATATACGGTATGATGTCAAGAACTGTCTTCCAGTTGACACAACAATCCATACTTTATAGATTGCCTTAAAAATTAAAAGACAAAGTCAATTATAACTAATTATGATGCTACATTTGCTTGAGAAGTTATTATATCCTTTGGGATGAAGGAAGTAAGATTCATGTCAGTCAGGAATCTCTAGCTGCAGCTTCCTGGTTCTATCTTGAGAATTTTTCAGTTTCGTTTCGTGTCGTGAGAAACCTAAGCCATTGAAAGCCTGAAACCACTATTTTTAGAAATAAGTGTAGTAGCTGCTGTACATCATCGCTCCTTTGTTCCTATTCTCAACTTCTTATCAGTGCCGAATCTTCAGAGAGGCTACTGGAAATTTTGCTCAGTGACTGCTGAATCAGTCAAAAATGAATTTTAAATTATCCTGGAAAAGATAATAATAACCTGAGTTACAGCATCAAGATATTCTGATGGCTATTGGTTTCAAATATGCAATAGAAAATAAAAGTCCTGTTGCTATTGGTTATTCCTACTGCTAGTGGTTTCAAGTACTCAGTAGAAAATAAAAATCCAGAATGCTACATGTTTATTAAATCTTTGTTTCAGAGTGGTCAGCATTTTTTAACAAGCAAAAGCCAAACTCTCTGCAAATGATATTATAAGACTGTTTTAGCATCTTGTAAAGAGGTGACAAGAAGTGGTTTATATTTTCCAGTAATTTTATGTCATAATGAGAAGAGCTGTGACATTCTTCCTTCATAAGCAGGACGTGATCGGAGAAAAGAAAATCAATCTTTGTATAAACTTCCCAGAAAATGTAAAGACTTTACGAATGAACAGCTGCATGTCAAGTTTTGGGTGAGCCTTCTTTTGTGCATGGTTTGATCATCAAGCTGTTTGTACGTGTAGGTGAGGCTGTGTGTTTTATGTTATGGAATCGGCTGCAGTGCATATATGTAGCATAGTCTTCTTTCCTTGTCTAGGGAGAAAGAGAGAACTTTCTACAGTAACATTGGAGGAGTAAGTACTCAAATAAGACATACTACAATAAACTAGTTGTTTGAGTAACACTGTAAGTTGTTATCCTTTTCATTTTAGGGTAGCACGTTGAAAAGCTTTCAGAGGGTGACCTAGTACATGTGCCAATGACAGAAGCTCCTTGTAACAATTCAGAGCATGCTTTATGCTTTCTGAAATGGGATTGTAAAAATCCTCTCAAAAAATGACATCCGAAATAGCATTAAAACACAATTTCCTTTGATAAGGCTTAGAGGCACTCACATGAAAAGTGATCCCACTTTGAGTGAGACTGTGTCAGCATTATGCGATGTTGTGTTGCTCATAACTGGCATTAATCCATTAAGGGTGCGAGGGTCATTTATTTTCCTCATGAAGTCATTAAATTCCATTATTGATTTCTGTTCAGTCAGATTGCACCTTCCTTTTATGATCATTATATACATTAACGCTATGTCTTCATTTCATGTACTTTAATAGATATTATCATATTTAAAGTTAGAGCTTAAAATAAAATTAAAATAATAACAGTAATGAGAAAGACATACTATAATTGGTTCACTATCCAAGATCATGTCTACTAGAATTATAAAAATGATATTGATATTTAAAAATTTATAACCATCCATCTTCAGTGTATTATTTGCTAAATAGTATAAACAGATAACTTTTAATTCATTTGTAAATTAATAAAATAAAATTAATAAAACTGGATTGGGGGTCTTGATAATATTCTTTTACTGCTGTCATTTTTATAGCTAGTTATACTACTGTCTCCTGATTTGCAAATATGCCTATTGCTCTTCCATTTTCAAATTTCCTCCTTTCTGCTGTGTAAATGAAAACAAAGAGTAAATACTTAGCCAGATTTGGTTCTTCAGTGTGTTAAGTGGCAAAATGTAGAAGGAAAATGAAAAGACACTAATATATGGTACTCAGTTCTAGAAACACAGATGGATAATACTACCTGGTTTTGTTATAAAGTCATTTTACCTTAAATTGTTCATTTAATGGAAATGATATAGGGTTGATATTTCTTTACAGTCCGTTGAAACAGTTTAGTCAAGAGACAAGGCAAAATGGAGAATTCTGTTCTTTCCAGTTTCTTGTTTTTTAAGACCAGTAATCTTTTCCTTAACTTCATACATTTATGTTTTACTAAAAGGAAACTGCAGTACTACTGGGAACTTTTAAACTTTCCTGCTTTGAGGATATTTGAAATATTTCTTTCCCCTTTGCTTCTGAAATTTGATCTAGAAATGATTGGCTTGTGCAGTCCTGGGATGGTGTTTCTGTAATCTCCTTTCTCCTGGGAGGTACTGTGGAAGGTCTTTAGCCTCTAGCGCGGGAGGACCAAGTGGTACCAAGTCCATTGCAGCGGCTCGTTCGGCAAAGTTGTGTGCTCAGCACTTTTTCACAGGCTTCTTGCCTGGCTCATTGAAGGAAACCTGAGCAAAGCTAGGATATTAATGGATTATGACAAGCCTTTTGCCTGTCAGGCAGAGGTACCCGCCTTCTTCCTTTAAGACAGAAACTTAATGGAAGATGCTCAGATGGGCAAGCTCTCTGATGATACCCCTTAAGTGCTCAGCCCTTCTCTGATGTGAATATTCAGAGAGCCGTGAAGCTGCAAGTGGCGGCGTTTAATATCGTCTTTCTCATAATGCCTGAATAATTTTCCAAAGAGTGATCGCTGCAGCTGCCGCGAACGTGGTGGTTTGTTTATTTTTCACCTTGGTCCTGGTGGAATGCTGACCCAGCTAATCTTCAGGACTCACGGGGAGAATGGTTTCATATTCATAGCTCTTCATCTGGGCTCTCAAATAAGCACAGAACCGGAGCTGATGACCAGCCACTTTAAATAAGAGAAAAAAATAGGAGAACGGGTTGTTTAGTTTCCTTTAAAAGTGAAAAAAAAAATTGACTGTTAATGAAGAATCTGGTGAAAAATGAAGACAATCTTGCATATTTTTAATGGATGTTTGTGAGAGGAAGGGAGAAAGCATAGGCTGTCGTGGTGAGTTATAGAACGTTCCCGCGATTTCCCTCTGGTCGTCCTGCTCATTATGTGAAACAGCAGAGCTTTTAAGCTACTGTAGTTTTCGTTTTATGTGTATTGGCCTTCATTTGCGGGAATGCTTGAAGTTCACAGTAGTAAAGTCATTTTGAAAACAGGATGTAATTACAAAGGTATCTTATGCTTACCAACAGCTTTTTTGGATCAATTTAATTATCATTACTTGTGGATACTGTAAATTGAATATCCCTTCCCTAATTACATTAAACTCCGGGGTTAGCTGCTTAAACATCTAAATGAGAAAAGTTCATCCTTTGCTATAAGTAGGAGAATTGTTCTCTTATTTAGGCTGACCTTAAAAGCTAAGCATTTTACATGATATTGTCAGGTGAGCATTATAAAGACAGTCTGTAATGAGATCTGTAATGAGGAACTAAGGTATAATGACTCTTTGAAAAAGTTAATTTATTCAACATTTTCTTACTGCACGATGGAATTAAAGTCTGTGTGTATGTCCAGACCCCTTTTTTTTAAGGGGCCAGTCACATTGTTCTTGGTTTACTCCTATCTGCCAGTAGTTTGAAGTGGTTTTAACATTATTATTCCAGCTTAATGGAAGCCACCGTAAATGCGATGAATTAGTCTTGCCCTTTTAAACAGAGCCAATTTATTTAGGGACCAGGAATACTCTTTTTGTCTGCTTCCCCCTTCCCCCCTTTTATACAAATGATGAACAAGAATTTGTTCAAGCCACAGAAAGGGTGTTTTTCTCAGAGGGGAAAAGATGCCTTTAGATACCTATAAACAGGAATTGTTTTTTCCTGTTGTGGAAAATCAGCCTTTAATTAGTTGCTACGTGTGTATTCAGTATTCATTGTCTGTTCAGCTCAAGTGATTTCTGTGCTTTGTAAGAAAACAGAGATTGTTCTAGTGAGAGATCTGATTGATTTCTGCTTGTTATTGTAAATTTTAGTGCATGCATAGCGATTTGCTTTTATTTACTTTATTTTCTTTCTCAATCATGGCTTCATTAAAAATCTGACTATTATAGTTGAAACCCTTAAAAATGTAAACCTGACTACT
This sequence comes from Bos grunniens, assembly GCF_055505025.1. Classification (NCBI taxonomy): domain Eukaryota; kingdom Metazoa; phylum Chordata; class Mammalia; order Artiodactyla; family Bovidae; genus Bos; species Bos grunniens. The sequence continues at coordinate 15,179,054 of NC_141191.1, forward strand.
TATTTTCACAGAACAGTTCCTGCTGAGCGTGCTTTATGATTTATCATAAAATCTTGTAAGATACAACAATTGGGGCTATGTGTGTTAGTTAGCATCTGAAGCCACTCCTGGGATAACTAGAAGAGATTTTTGTTATGCAAACAAGTAGCTAAGATCATTAATAGGTAATGACCAAAACATGTCCTGAAAGTGTTCTGGATTTTCTGATGAGATGTATTGTAGAATACAACAGAATCAAGAAAAAAAAAGACTTAGTGACAGTAAAGAATTAGCAAGTGCTGTGGGTTTCCCAAAAGTAACTCCATGTTATATGGAAGTATACCAGGAGTAGTGTATTTACAGCTGTTTTAAGTATTTTCTACCATACTAAATTCTAGAAATTATTGGTGGGATACTAAATAATGCAGTGAAAATACTTTGAATTTAGGTGTATCTTTTAATATGTTTTTAAAGCTAGTATCTTAAAAATACGGTAAATATGGAGTCTCACAGAGCAGTTTAGTGGTTTAAGGTATGAAATTGAATGTTCGTACAAGTGGCAATTTTCCTAATCAATTCAAACAGGTACTGAACTCTGGAATTACATTTCTAATATTAGAGGACTAACCATAGGCAACCTAACTTTAAAAAAACAGGCAGCAATTTTATGCTTCTGCTACAATTAGACAGTTACCAATTCTATCAGTCCATTAGCAGTCAAGTTTTATTCTTCTTCCTAAAAAAACACAGGTAGACATTGAAGCATATTTGTGTACAGATAAGGCAGAAATTTCAAAGGGCCATACACTTAAAACTCTTCCAGAAAAAGAATCTTGGTAAAGACAGTGTATAACAATAGTTGAGTCACAAAAACTCAGTATCACGTAAAGAAAAGAAGGGATGGTTTGAAGCCGTTTTAGGCTTCAGTCATATGATGCTTTTCCTGTTCAAAATTAAACAGAGGTTTAGGTGGCTGTTTGTTGGTATGTTTTGTCCTCATCAGAACATGACATGTTATAGTCATAAAAATTGAGGTTCTCAGTCCAGAGTTCATGGGACCAAATATATCTTAATACATCAGCTTCTTAGGAAGATGCTCACTCATGGAGTCTCTTTCTGCAGTATCTAGGAAAGTGCCAGATGTAAGTGTCTTTGACGTTGATAATAATAATCAACACATTAAATTTAGCTCAGAAATTAAGGGCTGTTAAGAATGCTGCTGTCCATCATTTATCCCCACTTCTTGGGAAATTCTTATACATTGTGGAATATTCAAGCCATTCTTCACGCTCCGTTCACAGTATCATGGTTCCTCTGAGCACTCTAATTGTGTTTCACTGAGATGGCATCAAATTGGGCAAAATCTCGCTGAAACTTCTCTCCCATTAGATTTTTCAGTAGCTCCATATGCTTTCTCATGTTCTATTAAAAATCATTCTGGGACTTTATTAAAAGACATTTTTTTAAATTCTAAAAAATTTTAAAAATACATAGGATGGGTTATCAAGCAGTATGTATATAAACATTGGGCTTCCCTGGTGTCTCCGTAGTAAAGGACCCACCTGCCAATGCAGGAGACATGGGTTCAATCCCCAGGTCAGGAAGTTCCCCTGAAGAAGGAAATGGCAATCCACTCCAGTATTCTTGCCTGGAAAATCACACGGACAGAGGAACCTGTCAGGCTACAGTCCATGGGATCGCAAAAAGTCCGACACAGCTTAGTGACTCAACAACAACAAATATAAACTTTGCCATAGGCAAGTTTCCCCAAAGAACTAAGTGGTTTTGCCTTAAGTGATATTAAGCATTTACCAGAATGTGTAGGTGCTTTGTATTGAATGGTATAATTCTTATACCATGGTATAATTCTTCACAATCAAAGTTCAGAGTCCATGGTCCCTCAGTGCACTTGAACAGTGCCAAGTATCTGAAATGACTGGACTCGAAACTAAAATCCTTCATCTGGTGACGAAGAAGTGTACAGACGACTGCGTTTACTTAAAGATGCTCTGAAGAATGCCACTGAAAGTTGGAGCGTAAAGAGTTCACTGCTAACGTGTAATAAAGAAGAACATGCATTAGAGCCTCATCTGAAAAAGAGACCGTGGTAGTTAGTTTTCACAACTAGCCTCTGAGATGTTGATCCCACTTTTCAGATGGTATAACTGAGTCTCACAGGAGTTAAACGATTTTCCCAGCATTACAGAACTATTAAGAGACTGGTATTTGAACCCAGATGTATGTCACTCCAAGGTCTTTCAGGGAAAAGCTGCCTACCGTAGGCTGTGGCCCATGGCCTGGGTTGTCAGTATGAACACAAAGAACACTGAGAAAGAGAACCCTGCCCCTCCTCTCTCTCCTTCTGTTTCCTGTTTGTTGATCCTCTCATCACAGCTCATCACCATATTCTTCTCCCATAATCTTTCTTACCTGTCCCCAATTCATGACTAATAAATAAGCCTAAGGAGAAAGCAATGGCACCCCACTCCAGTACTCTTGCCTGGAAAATCCCATGGACGGAGGGGCCTGGTGGGCTGCAGTCCATGGGGTCGCTAGGAGTTGGACACGACTGAGCGACTAAGCAGCAGCAGCAAGGAAAGAAAAAATAGGTTTGTAATGCAGATGCATTTTCAAGACAACCCCTTAAGCCTCCACTGTTAAGAAGTTCTAGAACTCTTATTGATCATACTGCCTAGGTACCAAAGAAATAGGCATGTGATGGCAGGATATATAATTTAATAGGACTTATTGAGAATTGTATAAACCCAACCATAGGCCAGACTCCCAACTACTAAAAATCTCTGCCTCCCTTCTCCCAAGGTATATTATTTTCTTCTTTAAAACTTTTACCGACTATAATAGTGCAGGATACATAAACCTTGGATGACAAATGTCATAGTAAAGTATCTATGTGTTTTTAAAAGGGAGTGTGAGAAAAGGTCTTTCCACCACGTACCTCTGAAATAACAACAGGGCCAGGTTCCAAAAGAGTGAAAAGTAATTTTTAAATAAGGTAGTTATGTGACTTCTGGTTTACATAACCATCAAAATATTGTTCCTAAGTGTCAGAAATAGTTCTGGTCTATGTCTGAAGCTTGGAATTCAGGAAGTAAATACTCAAGGAACTGAACATTAATAAAGTGAACCCCAGTAAGTGTCTGGAGTTTATCAATGAATTCTTGAATTATTACAAATAATTATTAGGTAACATATTCCAAAGACCATCTTAGATATATATATATATATATATATATATAACCAATTGTATTAAATGTGATTTTTATGTGACTATAACTTATTTTCATCTTATTTATACTGTAAACGCGGCATGCATTATTTTGACCCTTCCTTTCTTATGATCCATCTCTCCTTCCCCTCAATTACATCTGTACCTTTTTTTTTTAACCTGGATGCCAAGGAGTAAGTTAGTACAAGCTTAAATAATTCTTATTGTGTCAATCCTGACTATTATTTTTCATTTTTACTCCTAAAGCTAGATTGAGTGTTTACTTCTTTTTTTCATTTTCCCCTTCTGGTCCCTAATTTTATGGTTTATGCTGAAAATCTTGGGCCAAATATGTTTGTCAACTAGGAAAAAATGGGCATCCAATGGCGGAGAACTGATTGTGACTGACTGATGTCTTCCTGGCACCTTAATACAGACACATCAGCAGATTTCCGTTAATATAACAGCCATACTCAGTTGTATGTTTCACTTGCTAATCATCAAAGGCACCAGTCAGTAGTACCTAACTTTACACTATTCAGAATAGCTTTGTGTACAAGAAGTCATTCAATTTTCGTCACCCACTGCCCATCCAGAGACTGAATGTGAAAAGAAGCTCTGCTGCTGCTTGCTAAGTCGCTTCAGTCGTGTCCAACTCTGTGCGACCCCATAGACGGCAGCCCACCAGGCTCCCCCGTCCCTGGGATTCTCCAGGCAAGAACACGGGAGTGGGTTGCCATTTCCTTCTCTAGTGCATAGAAAGATGCAAATAAATGAGTTAATGATTTATAAATATGACAGAGGGTTGATAATCTTAACATGCAAAGAGCTTTTACAAATCAATTTGTTAAAGAGACAATAGAAAAATGGGAAATTTATACAAAGTGACAAATGGATAGCTGAGCACTGTAGAAAATATTCACATTATTAATGGCCAGTGAAGTGGAAATAAAGCAGCACCGCAATATCATGTTTCCTGTCTCCCATTGGTAAAATTGTAAAAGCTCACTGATGTCAGTGTCACACACTTCTGGTGGGAGTGTTTCCTGGTGAACGGTTTAAGGAGCACAGTTAGCAATTTTTATTAAAATGTTTTAAAGTAAATATCATTTGATTTAGACATTTATATTTGGAAGTCTAAGTGAATAATTTAGAAAAGCATGTGTGTGTGTGTAAGAAGATTTATCAGCCTTGTTTGCAGTGTCAAAAAAGAAAGAACCCTCAATGGCCAAAAACAGGGAATTGCTTAAAGTACAGTTTAACATCTCATAGCCTTCGAAAGTATTTGGATTTAGAACTAGATTACCTCTAATGATTATTGAAAGAATTTATGCTGTATTAGGGAGGAAAAAATAGTTTATAGAAGAGCACAAAGAATATGTTGCTCTTTAATGTATATACAGTGTATATGTGAATGAGAAAAGCCTGAAATAGTATACCCTAAATGATAGTCATATATGTTTCTGAGTGGAGAGAGTTGGAAAGATTTTATATATTCATTTTGTCTTTTCATTTCCTTGACTGTTCTAACTTGTTTGGAATGATGAACATCACTGTTTTATATGCAAAAAAGTGAAGAGAAAGCCATGAGGCACTGACCAGAAAATGATTTAATCCATTCTTATCATCTCAAAAAAGTTATGCCAAGCAAATATTTTCTCTTGCTTGGGTAACAAGAGCCAAGTAACAGACTTATTTAGTTCAAGAGTGTTACCTGCTACACTTAGTAAAATGCCTAGCACAGCCACGCTGATAATCAGCATTAAATCAGCCAATAAATAGACTGAAGGAAAAGGAAAATGAGGAGAGAAAATTCAGTTTGACAGTGATACTGAAATTTAAAAAAATTGAATTTAAAACTACATCTACAGGTAAAGAATTGCTATTGAACATCATATATAATTAATCTTTGCAGTTTATCTAATTATGTGTTTCCTTAGGCACATTAGCAGGGTGATTTACCCAAACTTTATAAATATCCAGTAGGTAATATTAATATTATTAATGGGACTTTTGCAAGAGGGATTGAGTTGTATATTAGAGTATTTGTTCTTTCATAAATTATTTTTTAACTAATTTAGGTACATAGTTAAAAATTCAACAGTATTGAGCCATCATGAATAATGGCAGTCCCTCATCTCACTCCACCCCATTTCCATATCCAGAAGCAGCTACTCCTTTCTTTTGTTTTTGCCTGTACCCCATGGCATGTGGGGTTTTAGTTCCCCAACCAGGGATTGAACCTGTGCCCCCACAGTGGAAGTACGGAGTCTTAACCACTGGACCACCAGGGAAATCCCGGGGGACGCAGCTACTCTTGATGCTTTGAGGTGCTTTTTGGTGGTTAAGTCCATGTTACTAAAGAATATACCATTTTTTCTTAATTTTAGATGTTGTCTACTGATGTCTTACAACGTGAGGATCCATCTTTCTTGCAGTTTGTCTACTTATTTTTTCCTCCATTCTTCCAATATAGTTATATGACTTTTTAAAATGCATTCATACATATACAAGTCATACATACAAATATATACTGTTAACTGTGGGACCATAGATTGTAATAGAATTATAGTTATTCTCCTGTACAGCGCTCTATTTTTTTTCCCTTCACTAGATCAGGTTCTTACAGTCCTAAGGCTCAGGACAGGAAAGCAAATTTTCTGAGTCCTTACATACCTAAACATGTCCCCTCTGCATTCATATTTATTTGATAGTTTGGGGATTTTTTTAAGTGAAAGTCACACAAAGTGATGTCCTCTCTAAATGCTATCATAAGTAAATTGCTTAACAAAATAACTATGACAAGGTCTGGTTTGGTTTTTGGTTGGTGATGCCAGACTTTAATAACAGCTTTAATCTTATTTGTTCTTCATCAAAAAAAATAACAACACGATAGGATAGTCAGCCTACTTGAAAGTAGATTTGTTCTTGCACAGGTGTGAATGAAGAGGCCTGTGTCTGATCGTGAGCATTTTTATACTCAGTGCATATGACATTTGGAATTTGTATTCAGAGGACCTGTTTGCTATTTTTGGCATGCCTTCTAACCTTCTAAATGCAAAAAGCAGCTCCAGCGCCCGCAGCTGACGGCCAGCCCGTCTGTCGGCTGCAGTTACTCCCCATCCGTTACCCACCGTTGCTTCTGACTCTGTTTCAGTGAATGGCTCCTGCACTGTGTTCCGCCCTCGCTGCTTGTAATCTCCCCAGCCTGGGTCAGAGTACAACAGATATTTGGGTTTTGTGCTGTTGTATATTCTTTTCCAGTCTAGCATAGTGATATTGTGATGGTGTTCTTTGTCCTGTTACTCATAGGTGAGATTGATGAAACTTTTTTCAGCTGTTTTGGTAACATCATAATACTCATTTGTTGACTGTCACGGGAACCATAAACTTACATCAATATCATCAATATAGGTTAAAACATTTTGCAACTCCTCCCATAGCATTACCTTTAGAGTTAGCTTAAAGGCCATATTTTAAGTCTTGCTATTATCTTCTAGCCTCTTATCTCTAACGAGTCGATGTTTAACTCAGTATGAACACCTGCGTTCTGTAGCATTTTTGTAACTCCAAATAGTGTGTTTATTTCCAAAAAGAGAATCCATTCTGCAAAAATGAAAATCTATATCACGTCTAAAATCATACAATGCAGATCTCATATCTCCCTGATAGCATTCCAGAGCATTTACTTTGAAAGGAAAATAATTGTTTAAATATCTAAATTATTATAAGGTGAGCCTTTTCCAGAAAATCTCTCTACCTTATGGCTGTACCTCTTACTGCTTCTTGTGCTTCATTTTTATACTCCAGTTCCTCATGACATCATCTCTGACTCTACATAAATCATTCCTTTGTTGGCCTGTCACCCCGTGCTTACTGAAACATGTCTACCTAACACGGCAGAAGAAGGCAGCTTTCGGGTTTCTTCTTAAACCAAAGCATCACGTTTCTCTCTGAAGAGGTACACGTTGAGTATGAAATGAACCGGAAAGATGATGTCTCCCATTGTAAAAGCCCAGGGTTTTACAAATGAAAGGGACTTGAAATGGTTGCTAATGATAATGGCATAGCTCTCTGGTCTAGGAAGGGGCAGGAACTGCTGGAGGCCTCTGGAGGACAGAGACAAGGAGAATTCCTGATTGAGTTTTCTTACCACATCACTTGATAGCATTTGCTTGACTTCAGCCTGAAGTACAAGCATATGATCCTGAAACTGTGTTGATCACCTCTAAGGCCTTCAGTTGTTTTGCGTTTAGGTACCTGGTACATCTGAAACGCTTTCAGTGTTTAGAGGTCAGACGGTGGGGTTGAAAGAATGCATGTTTGGGAGTCAGAAAATCTGGAGCATAATCTTGTCTTCACTTTAGGCTAAATTTCCCCACCTGTAGAATGGATTTAGTAATAACAGAGATAAAAAGTAACAAGTAGAAACAATGCATGTAAAGATTCAAAAGATTTAAGCACTGGTTTGACACATGGTGGGTGCTTAAAAATGTTAGGCTGTTTCCTCTCTGCCTTCTTTATTATTTAATAAGGTTTGTCTGATTGTGTGTGTGTGAGCGTATGTTTGTTCTGCACATCTCTGTCTTATATGCTACATTAAAATGAAAAATAATCAAAAGCTAAATTTCTGGTCTCAAATATTTTAAATTCTGGTTGGACCATAACATAAGTGCGGGTACTGCAAGTGTGTTTACAAAGTAGATTTTATTAAATGAACTGATACCTTTGTACATAAAAGATTAAAGTAAAAAATGATTGCAGTTTTTAGGAAGTATGGAGGGAAGTAAGTTAGGAGCTTCATTCCAGACCTTCCCCAGAAGAGCCCCAAGACATATTTTTGGATTTCCTTAACTGTGTTTGACAGTATTTAATCAGTCAGTTGGATGGTTCTTTGTCCCTTAAAGATGGCTGGCCGTTATTATCCTGATAGTAGAGACTATGGGCTGGTTAAGGTTATGTGTGTTTAATCTTTGTAGGCAAATGCTATGGAACATCTTTATCTGTCACATTCAGGTTCCATAAAACCCCTTTTGAAGGTTGCATATTGCAAAAAGTAGAGCTTGAAAGTAGGTCACAGTCCTAAGAGACACACTGGAATCAACATCTGAAATTGAAAAGCTATTCTCCATCTGTATTAAGTTTTTAGGTTACCACTAAGAAAAAAAGCATACTAAAATTAGATGAAATAAAGGAAAACCGACTCATTCAAAATGTAAAGAACTGTAGAATTTACGCTAAAAAGTTTTCTTTTGTCTTTTCTTCCTTCTATCATTATGTCTAAAAATTGCAGTTAATCTGGGTAGCAGCCCTCAGAGCTCTGAGAGCTGGTCCGCTTTGCCATGCTGTTGGTTCTTCAGAGTCCTGGAAGTTGGGCCTTTTCTCTGTTCCAGAAACTCATTGCCAAGTAAGGATCTTTAAAAGTCAGTTACTGTGGACTTAAATATTTCAGAACAGAATCAACTCTTTGGTTTGATTTTTCAGAGGTCATTCTTTCATAGGTAGTTGCATCAGCTTTTTCTATAAATCAGTGTGTAAGCAGTGGGTTTTCTTAATTCAGTCTTGTCCAGAAAGCTACCAAAGCGTGACAAGAGAATATTTTTCTATAAGAAGAACAGAGTGAATTACCAATAGGTACTCTTTTTATGGGAGAAGTTTGGAAACAAAGGTTAATAAATTTTCAGTTTTGAGAAGGAGATTCTTTACAAAACATTTAAACAAGTACCTGTGAAATTTTCTCAGAAATATAGTACCTGCAAACCTATTTGTTTAAATATTTTCTGGATAGTTATTGTCTTTTTCTTTGGCTGATAATGGCAAATAGAAAGATGAGAATTTTTCTTGGAAGCATAAAGCTATAGTATTAATATATTTATGTTATCTTCTTATATGTTGTCCATGGTTTGCTTCATATACTTAAATTGTGAATATAATTTGGGTCTTAAATTCCAGATCGGTCATAGACACTTGTGCTTTCCTGTGTCCTAGACCAGGTGGTTCCTTTCCACAGAGTGGTAATATTCAGGCTCTAGAATCCTGATTCTGTCACTCAGTGACTGGGCCATTAGAACAGATTATTTAACTGCACCAGGTATGAGTTTTCTGTGGGTAGATGGCAGTGAATGCTGGCTACCCCACTGCGTTACCATGATGATGATACATGTATGATACTGACTTTGGCTAGCTCACAGTAAATGTGCAATAAATGGCAGCCACCATCACTGAGGTGGTTATTGTGGGTGTCCTTTGAAGGACTAGTTTGCATTTTCTAGGTTATGAATATTTTGTAGGGTAGGAACCATGGACCTTGGTTTCAGATATTTACAAGGAATGGTTTCTTTCATTTAGGGATTTTCAAACTAGTATGTAGGTTTCATTAAAATAGCAATTTCTTGATAAACCATAATGGAAAAGAATATTTTAGAGAGGAATATAAGATTTCCCTAGTGGTCCGGTAGTTAAGACTCCATGCTTCCACTGCAAGGGGCATGAGTTCGATTCCTGGTTGGGGAAGTTCTGCATGCTCTGAATGTGGCCAAGAAAAAATAATAAAAATGAATAAAAATGTCTATATGTGTATAACTGAGTCACTTTGCTGCACAGCAGAGATTGGCACAACACTGGGTAAATCAGCTATACTTCAGTAAATAAATAGCATTTTTTGGGGGAAAAAAATTCCTCTAAGAGTTTTCTTCAGTGTGATTTTGGTGATAGAAATCTCGTTTGGCAATTAAGCACTAAATACGCTAGTCAGAACTCTGACTAGCCTGGCTAGCCTGAACTCTGACATGCTGTCAGCAACTGCTGAAAGAATATTTTGTAAAAATTAGCACTATCATTATTACTCGAACTTCATGAAATTTTGAATCTTTCTCTATAGCTAATCACTGTAGTTATAGATATCACAGAGTGTGTGAGCTCAGATGCTCAGTCATGTCGACTCTTTTGCAACCCCATGCACTGTAGCCTGGCAGGCTCCTCTGTCCATGAGATTCTGCAGGCAAGAATACTGGAGTGGGTTGCCATTTCCTTCTCCAGGGGATCTTTCCAACCCAGGGATTGAACCTGGTCTCCTGCGTTGGCAGACAAGATTATTTACTACTAGCGCCACCTGGGAAGCTCAAGATATCACAGAGGAAATAATAATGAATGAGACCCTTTTCTTCTAATATATTGCACATTAGTATATTCTGATATACTGTGTACTAATCAGTGTACAATCAGCCGTCCAATTTTGTGCAGGTAAATAAGAAATGATGAACCAGGATTATTTCCTTTCTTCTTGGAATCAAAGTGACAACCTAACTTAGACTTTCAGTTAAGCTCTCCAGCTTCCTACCTGTGTTCTTGTATTGGTTTCTTAGGTAGGAACATTTTCTCTGCATGGACAGAAACAGTTGATAAACTCAACTCCAACAGAGAAATAAATTACATGCCAGCTATAATGAGACATCAACGTCTAGTAAATTTTCTTTTTGCTTGGGAAAAAAAATGGCAGTGTGAAGTAAGAGTCAATAATTATTTATTGTTAATTCCCTAATGTTGGCTTCTGATGTGCATGTAAATTGTGATGTGACTAAATTGGACAGAATTATCAGTTATTTAACATATGCACTCTCATGCACGTGGATGAAAGTGACTGATATTCTAGCAGGGATCCTTTGTATTCCATTGAAGCATGTGGGTATCCATCCTGCAGTCCGGTACAAATGTATTGCTCACTGAATTTAATGAAAATTACCTTGATTCACAGCAAGCCAGACACTCAGTTCAAGGAATCATCACTATATTCTCAGATGTGTTAAACTCCATTTCCATGTTTCCACCTTTTGCGGGGAGCTTGTACTTTCTAGTTATGGATTCTTGTGGGAGGTCCAAGGCCTGCTTCTGTTTCGTCTCAGAGAATAATACAATGACTACTATGTACTACTTGCTTTGTTTCATGGATATTTCTTCATTAGCTTTCTTTTTGCACATTATTTCATGCTCTGGGGATAAGAGGTAGACCACACTTGTAAATAATTATACCCTTTTTCTAAGATACCTTGAGGAGAATGCTATATAGAATTTTATTTTCACATATATAATTCCTTTCAGTAATTACTCTCAGAAAAATTGAGTGTCTTTGTTGAATGAATACCGTGTCTAAAAACAAGAAGAATACAATTAAATCAATGAGGAGGTGGGAGATACTTAGGTAGATACAGAAATATAGGCTGTACTTCAGATCTAAGATCATTTCTGCATCTGAATCAGAAACCATAAGCATTTGATACAAAAACACAAGTAGGCCAGTAAAGTCTTGGTTGTGTTTCTGCCAAACCCTGTTAAATTTTCCTGGAATTATGTCTCCCAGCCATCTTTTAATCTCTAGGTCACTGCCATCTCCAAAGTCCAGTCTCTTTCATTGGCTTATTTTTAATGTTTTCTAGTAAAGAGTTCACATTAATCTAGACTAAATATTGCTTTATCATTCACTGTCACAGAAAATCTCCAAAGTGGCCTCTTCTTCACCATCATTACTAAACAATTCCGTCAGCCCAATATTTTCTTGATTCAGCTCCTCTCCTGCTCTCCAACCTTATTTTCTTTACTCTGAAGACAAACCCCTTTGAGTCAGCTCACCCTGTTCCCAGTATGGTTATGTCACATCCCACTTGCCTAAAAGATGATCAGATTTTGCCATAATCCTCAATTTTGAAATGCTCCTTATTCTTTAAAGATCAGAATCGAGGACCGATTGCTTTTCTGATTATTCCAACTCTCGCTGCTAATCCTATCCTCTTAAGTTCTCTCGCACACCTTGCATCCATTTAGCATTTAATTATTGTATTTAATTTAACTTATGGATAATGTGTCTTACCGTCAGTGGCATTTCCCTATTTGTTCTTACCACTAGGAAGCTCGGGGCTGATCTTTAGTCGTTGCGGAGAATCTTTGTTATCCATTCCTGCATACTAACTTTCCTACAGCATTCTCTTCACTCTGCTCCTTCTCTTTTGAAACGATTTCTTCTCATTTTTTAATCTTCTTATATAGTCTGTCTTCTTGTAAGCCATCGTAAACCCTTGCTGTTTAGTGTCTGATTCTTTCGCAGCTTCATGCTTTTGCAACCCACCAGGCTCCTCTCTGTCCATGAGATTTTCCAGGCAGAAATACTGGAGTGAGTTGCCGTTTCCTCCTCCAAAGCCTTGTGGGGAGAGGTTATCTTACGCGGGTGCTAAGCAGCCTTGCCTAGTCCTGACTGTTCTTCACCCAGAACATTTCTCAGGCTTGTGTTTATGGCAAGAAACCTTGAGGGATGAAATGTCAAGCAGGAGCAGGCTTGCTCATGGGTTACTGAAAGCAGTGGCTTCCGCAGCTCAGTGTTCCTCAACGGTGATGCTCACCCACTGTGTGCCCAGCGTCCATCCGAGCCCCTGGGACTTGGGAGCCGAGGGAACCAGCACATATACCGATGCTCATGCTGCTTGCTGAGCTGAGCCGTGAAGTATTTTGCCTCTGACCCGGGAGTCTCTTGTCTTTACCAGTGCTCTTGACAGCAATAGGCTAACTTACGAGGTACTCATCCACATAAAACAAAATCCTAGACCAAACCATGCTTTATAGAAACATAGAAACTATTCCATCCATTCATATAAAGGATGTGTTTTGAGGCTTTAAGACCAACCCACTGTGCTTAGCACTGTCCTAAACATGCTGATCGTGTAATTAGATGTAAGGAAATATACCAACTATGCTTGGTAGAACTTACCTTTCATAAAATCATGGCAGCCGTTAACAATGATTCAATTGGTCATTTCGTAGAATTATATTGAGAATCCTCAAGCTATTAAAATGGTTTGACTTTTCTGCTTCAACTAAAAAAATGAGTAGAGAATACGTTTCACTTCAGCTTTCCTGTGGGGAGGTTTCTGAAGAGCACTTCTGTATAGAATTAGCAGTTTTATTTAGCTGTCTACCTCAGCTCTGTGCTCTGCCTCATTTTATCCTCTTTCTTCTTTTTTCCTTCCTTTAATTTTTATTCTTGTTGAGAACGCAGCACCTCTGTGTGGACCAGAAGCAGTAACATATGTTTCTAAATTGTTAGAGTTTTTTTTTAACTCCAGCCTTAAGAGATAAAAGGAAATTATGAGCTTAGGAATCAATGACATATGACTGCTGAAGTATTGGGGTAGAAAAAAGTTAATATTTATTGATCAGTTAGCAAGTGTCAGGTCCTTTGAAACTGCTTTACACGCATTATATCATTAAATCTCCCAATTATCTAAGAGTTAAGTATTATTGAGGGAGAAACTAGACTATTAGAAAAGGAGACTAAATAGCATTAGGGAACCAGCCCAAGTGCCTGGCAAAACATGACTCCTACCCAGACTGGTCAGCCATTTACACCAAAGGCACTTATCCATGAACTCACATGTCCAGGGATAGTTAAAGGAAGGTACGGAGAGATGGCTGTGTGCGCATCAGAACCTATTTTCCATCCTCCAGGGAAGAAGACTACATTTCCCAGCCCTCCTCCACCCCCTTGCATCTAGGCATGAACCCATGGGTAGTTCTCTCTCTACAGTGGAATGTGAGCAGAGATGATAGACCAGCCACAAGTGTGCCTCCCGCAGGATCTCTCTCCATCTACTTGCTAAAAGCAAAGGACTTCAAGGATCATCGCAAGGAGTGGAAGGAGTCCAGGTGTCTGAGACATCATGCAGAAGACACCCCCCTGAGCACCAGCAGTGGGCTGATACTAGAACGAAAAAGAAAAGCTTTTATTATGTGACAGCACTAATATTTCAAGTTTATCTTACTACAGCAGCTCCCATTACCTTACTAATTTGGGTGGAAATGACCAGAATATCACCTTTCAGTTCAGTTCAGTCTCTCAGTCATGTCCGACTCTTTGTGACCCCATGAATCGCAGCACGCCAGGCCTCCCTGTCCATCACCAACTCCCAGAGTTCACTCAAACTCATGTCCATCGAGTCAGTGGTGCCATCCAGCCATCTCATCCTCTGTCATCCCCTTCTCCTCCTGCCCCCAATCCCTCCCAGCATCAGGGTCTTTTCCAATGAGTCAACTCTTTGCATGAGGTAGCCAAAGTACTGGAATTTCAGCTTCAGCATCATTCCTTCCAAAGAACACCCAGGACTGATGTCCTTTAGGATGAACTGATTGGACCTCCTTGCAGTCCAAGGGACTCTCGAGTCTTCTCCAACACCACAGTTCAAAAGCATCAATTCTTCCGCACTCAGCTTTCTTCACAGGCCAACTCTCACATCCATACATGACCACTGGAAAAACCATAGCCTTGACTAGACGGACCTCTGTTGGCAAAGTAATGCCTCTGCTTTTGAATATGCTATCTAGGTTGGTCATAACTTTCCTTCCAAGGAGTAAGCGTCTTTTAATTTCATGGCTGCAATCACCATTTGCAGTGATTTTGGAGCCCAGAAAAATAAAGTCTGACACTGTTTCCACTGTTTCCCCATCTATTTCCCATGAAGTGATGGGACCAGATGCCATGATCTTCGTTTTCTGAATGTTGAGCTTTAAGCCAACTTTTTCACTCTCCTCTTTCACTTTCATCAAGAGGCTTTTGAGTTCCTCTTCACTTTCTGCCATAAGGGTGGTGTCATCTGCATATCTGAAGTTATTGATATTTCTCCCGGCAATCTTGATTCCAGCTTGTGCCTCTTCCAGCCCAGCGTTTCTCATGATGTACTCTGCATATAAGTTAAATAAGCAGGGTGACAATATACAGCCTTGACATACTCCTTTTCCTATTTGGAACCAGTCTGTTGTTCCATGTCCTGTTCTAACTGTTGCTTCCTGACCTGCATATAGGTTTCTCAGGAGGCAGGTCAGGTAGTCTGGGATTCCCATCTCTTTCAGAATTTTCCAGTTTATTGTGATCCACACAAGTCAAAGGCTTTGGCATAGTCAATAAAGCAGAAATAGATGATTTTCTGGAACTCTCTTGCTTTTTCCATGATCCAGCGGATGTTGGCAATTTGATCTCTGGTTCCTCTGCCTTTCCTAAAACCAGCTTGAACATCTGAAAGTTCACGGTTCACGTATTGCTGAAGCCTGGCTTGGAGAATTTTGAGCATTACTTTACTAGCATGTGAGATGAGTGCAGTTGTGTGGTAATATATCACCTTTAAGAGCACTCAGATATGTTTAAATATTTGATTAAACCATGATGGCGTTATTTGGGGGAGTGGGCTTCTAAAATATTTTATTATTACCTTGCAAATGTGAAAGAGCAGATATTGTTATTAATGTTACCCTTATAAAAAGAAAAAGCTCTGAAAATATGAATATGTTAGGAGTGGTGTAATAGTTGGTTATCACCTGGTGAGTGAACTGCTCTTTTTAACTGGGCAAGTAGGGGACTTCCCTGGGGGTCGAGTGGCTACAGCTCCATGCTCCCAGTGCAGGGGGCCTGGGTTCAGTCCCTGGTCAGGGAACTAGATCCCACATGCTGCAACTAAGACCTGGTACAGTCAAACAAATAAAAATAAATATTAATTGGGCAAGTAATTGAATTTCTATGAACCCCAGTTCCCTAGTTGGTAAAATGAAACAATACAACCTCTTTAGGGTTACTCTCACATTTCTTTACTGACAGTGTGCAGTCCTCGAGGACAGAAATAGTGTCCAGTTTATCTGTGTGTCTATATTAGCCCTGTTGTAGCACGTAGGGTGTGTCAATATATATTGAATGAATTTCTGATGGAAGAGAACATGATATCCTTTTAGAAAGCACTTTGAGTCAAAAGCCATAAATGTATCTATTCTAGTTGGCCCAGTATTAACATGCAGCATTATTTATGAATAATCCAAGTAAAAGAAGAGATGAGATTGGATAGGGTTGCAGAAGCCGTATTTCAGTCTTTGAAGATAGTCTATGTGTCCAGCTGTAATTGAGTGACTTGGTGAAGTGTGGTGCAGTTTTCCTGCTTTTAAAAGGTAAATAACTCCTGGTGACTATAGTTAATAGTACTGTATTGTGTATTAGAAAGTAGTTCGGAGAGAAAAAAGAGTTGTGACTATGTTTGATGGTGGATGTAACTGGAATAATGGTAGTGATCATTTTGCAATGTATGTAAACATCAAATCATTACATTGTGCCCTTGAAACTAGCATTAACATTATGTCAATTATACCACAATTAATACAAAATTACTAAGTACATACATAAATAAAAGGTAGCATAAACCACATTAATATCATGCAAGTTTATGCTAGATAACTAACGGAAACAGAAATGGAACTATATCTTTATGAAAATTATTGAAAAAAGAAATTTCCACTTAGGAAAGCCTTAGAAGGGAACATGCACAGGAAGTGCAAAACGTTTTTGCTACGTTAGTGATAGAACCGTAGAATAACTTTTTTTCCTTTTCAATTGATTTACATGGTGAGATGGGAGAGGAGTCTAGAAAAGAATGTATGGGACTAGCTATTTAAGGCTGTTGAATGGCAAAAAGCACCTTTGTACTTCATTCTGTGGGTACCAGGTGGGTATGCATCATGTCACATTATTATATAGATCTGTGATTGAATCTAGTTTTTAGAAAGATGATTTGTGGTGGGAGAATGTGGTAATAGGGAGATGGGTCAGACAGTTTCTGCAACAGTTCAGGTGATGGTCGGGAAAATGTGGATTAACCGTGTCTTTCTCTTTTCTGATGCTTTCACATCCGGGTCCTTGCTTACCCCAGAGAGATGGCTCCTCCCAGGGTTGGCCAGTTTCTGGAGATAAGAAACAACTGGCTCAGGAGGACTTCCCTGGTGGCTCAGATGGTAAAGCATCTGACTACAATGCAGGAGGCCCAGGTTCGATCCCTGGGTTGGGAAGATCCTCTGGAGAAGGAAATGGCAACCCACTGCAGTACTCTTGCCTGGAAAATATCGTGGATGGAAGAGCATGGTAGGCTACAGTCCATGGGGTCGCAAAGAGTCAGACATGACTGAGCGACTTCACTTTCACTTTCAGGAGGATGTTCTTTCAGATGCAAACCAACCAATCCAGAGCCTCTCTGGGTCGTTATCCACAAGCCCTAATCACCCCCAGGCCAGACCCCATACAGCTAGGGACAAGCCCTGTACCAGGAGCCTACCGCAGTTATTCAAACTAGACAGTCAGAAGTCTGTTTGCCTGCTTCGCCCCCTCCTTCCTGCAGAACCCACAGGAGAGGCCCTCACTCACAGCTCTCCCGCCTCCTGACCCACCCGATGCTTCCTTGGGGGGATGAGGAGAGGGCCCTGCATGGTGCGGCCGCCCCCTCCTCCTGGGAACTGGGATCTGTTGGCCTTACCATAAGTCAGCTTTTCTGTTAGTATTCTGTATTTTAGAACAAGAAGTTGTGGACCTAAATGAAAGCAGTGAAAGTGAGGACAGAGAAAAAGATGGAGCGATGTTTAGGTGTCAGAATGACAGGGCTTTTAAAAAATGTTCTTTATTTTTAATTGGAGTATAATTGCTTTACAAGGTTGTGTTAGTTTCTGATGTACAGCAGGTGAATCAGCTACGTGTGTGTGTGTATATATCCCCTCCCTCTTGAGCCTGCCTCCTGCTCCCCCAGTCTCACCCAGCTAGATCATCACAGAGCCCCGAGCCGGACTCCTGTGCTGCACTGCAGCTTCCCACTAGCTGTCTAGCTGTGTTACACATGGTAGTGTTCCTCTCTCCGTCTCACCCTCTCCTCGCCCCCGTGTCCACAAGTCCATTCTCCATGTCCGTGTGTCTACTTCTGCCCCACAAATAGGTTTGCAGTGATATGGATGAACCTTAAGTCAGTCATACAGATAGAAGTAAGTCAGAAATAGAAGTATCATATATTAATGCATAGTCGTGGAATCTAGAAAGGCGGTACTGATGAACTATTTGTGGGGCAGAGTTACAGGTTTTGATGGTGACATTATGTGGGGATAAACGGACGCGGGGAGCAGCTGGTTACTGACAGATCTCTAGCGTAATGATGCTGTGGAAAGTGATAAACTAGAAGAGGCTTTGAGGGGAAAGAAGCACCTCTGGTTTGGAGCTTGTAGGGTTTCAGTCCAGTTCAGTTCAGTCACTCAGTCATGTCCAGCTTTTTGTGACCCCATGGACTGCAGCATACCAGGCCTCCCTGTCCATCACCAACTTCTGGAGCTTACTCAAACTCATGTCCATCAAGTCGGTGATGCCATCCAACCATCTCATTCTCTATCGTCCCCTTCTCCTCCTGCCTTCAATCTTTCCCAGCATCAGGGTTTTTTCAAATGAATCAGCTCTCTGCATCAGGTGGCCAAAGTATTGGAGCTTCAGTATCAGTCCTTCCAATGAATATTCAGGACTGATTTCCCTTAAGATTGACTGGTTGGATCTCTTTGCAGTTCAAGGGACTGTCAAGAGTCTTCTCCAACACCACAGTTCAAAAGCATCAATTCTCCAGCACTCAGCTTTCTTTAAGTCCAACTCTCACATCCATACATGACTACTGGAAAAACCATAGCTTTGACTAACGAACCTTTGTTGGTAAAATAATGTCTCTCCTTTTTTTTGGTAGGGTTTAGGGTCCTGAAGGACATCCACATAGAAATATCTAGGAGGCAGTAATAAAGATGTATCCTGAATAGTGGTTTTGTATCTTTTATCACCATGACCCACAGTATCATATATATTTTACATTTGACCCTATACACCCTATACAGAAAATTTCTTTTCTGTAATGTTACAGTTTATTTGTTCTTTTATTATTTTGTTCTTTTAATTTTTACAACGTTGTATTGATGTCTGCCATACAATAGCACGAATTAGTTATACCTCTATCCCCTCCCCCTTAGGCCTCCCTCCCTTCTCCCCATCCCACCACTCTTGGTCATCACAGAGCACCAGACTGGGCTCCCTGTGTCGTACAGCAGCTTCTCACCAGCTGTCCACTTTACACACGATAGTGTACGTATGTTGATGCCACTTCCTCCATTCGTCTCACTCCTCTCCCCCACACACAAGTTCCTTCTCTACATCTGCTGAGATGAATACAGTTTATTTCACAGAACAATACCCCTCTCTTTTGTGATGCTCCCTGAGAGTTTCTGTCTCTGCCATCCATTGTGTTTCATTTTTAAATGTGAGTTGTAGGCCACTCAATTGAATTCATGAACTGCTACAGAGTTACAGGCCATCCTTTGGAAAACACTGGTCTGGGCCATAAAAAAAACAGACTGAAAAGATTTTAACATCTTAAATATACTGATATTAGCTGAAGCTGTGGGACGTTTTCTAAGGACAAGGGTGGAGAGTAACAACATTTCCCAGATTATAACTCTGTAGAATGCCACACATTTAAAAATGTTAAAGTGGATCGAGGAAGGGGAGTCAGCTTTTGCTGGGAAAGAATAGTAAATCTTAGTGGTAGAATCACCAATGTTGAGAAACCAAGAAGGGAAGACTTTACAGGTGGGCAGTAATCACAGATACTGATGATATCAAATAATAGGAAGAATAACAAACAAGACTGGATTCATAATCGAAGCTGTCATGGGTGGTAAATGAAGCGTAGGTAAGAAGGTAGATGAGTAGGCTGCAGTGGCTGGGAAAATGAATGGAAGGTAAATGAAGAGAAGCAAAGAACATTCTACTTATTTTTCAGAGAGTTCTTTAAAGAAGAAAAGATGTAAATATCTGTCTGCCTTTCTAAATGACAGTAACTGGGAGGGGTACAAAAAGCATTCAAGCAAATTCCTTGAAACAGGCTGTTGTGTTTGCTAAGGATACATGTTAAAGACCGAATCAATGTTTGCTGACTTTTTTTGAAAAGAGAATTTAAAGAGTTAAGAGGAAATAGGTGAAAGTCACCAATAAGTGGAAAAATTATAGGAACAATTAAAATTACAACCACTGAATTTTTTCACTTGGAAATGGACAGCCTAGAAACTAATAGCAAGAATCATCTAATAAATAGGGCCCCAGATTAAGAAAGATGAAAAATAATCTGGTTAAATTAATATGTATTTGAATATACATGCATACACAAATATACACATGTATATATTTTATTAATAATGTATATGTAATTTGTTAAATGTAAATTGGTTCGGAGAGAATTAATGCATATAAGCTTTGTTAAGCCTAGGAATGAGGTTTAATGGAGATTAGGTCCGTTTTCTGAAACGCATGTTATTAATACATATTTTGGATGATTCACCTAGAAGAAATGGTAAATTACTACTGGTTTACAATTCTGTGAGTTTGTGATCTTATCTGTGTTCCAGTAAAAGTCCAATCTAATATTGGTTAAAAAGTTTTCACTAGAAGCTGCTAAATAAATTTGTCCTCATTAAAAAAAAAATTTGTGATTCCACACACAGTTTTAAGAAGCAGTTCTGTAGTGATCACTCTCGCACACTGCGTTAGTCTCCAATTCAGAGGCTCACCGTGGTCATGCAGGACCAAAATGGTGATTGTTGTTGACTCAAGAAGTAAAGCTTGTGGACGCAAAAATTAACATGATACTGTTCTGTGTGTGTATCCTCGGTTGCTCATTCGTCTCCCGCTCTTTGCAATCTGGAAATTTCCTTATAATGTAGGATATCACAGGAATGCTAATCCATTCTAATCACACATCTCATGCACACTGGGGAGGAGTTGATACAGAGCTTGTGCGTCTACACCAAGGGATGGGAATTTTGAAGATCAAAAGGGATTTTGCAGATGTAACTAAGGTTCCTAATTTAGAAATCCCATGGACAAAGGAGCTTGGTGGGCTTGAGTCCATAGGGTCGCAAGAATCAGATACAACTTAGTGACTGTACCACCACCAATTAGTCGTGTATTGTGCTGTGCTTAGTCACTCATTCGTGTCTGACTCTTTGCAACCCCAGGGACTGTAGCCCACCAGGCTCTTCTGTCCATGGAATTTCATAGGCAAGAATACTGGAGTGGGTTGCCATTTCTCCAGGGGATCCTCCCAACCCGGGGATTGAACCCACGTCTTCTGCATTGCGGGCGGACTCTTTATTGACTGAGCCACCAGGAAAGTTCACCTGGGGCCTGTAACTGCAGGGAACTAAGTCATGCCACCAACCTAGATGAGTTGGAATAGACACCTCGATTGAGCTCCTGATGAAAACAGCTGCTTGGTTGACACCTAGATTTCAACCTGATGAGATCCTGAGCAGAGAACCCAGTTAACATGAGCCCGGACCTTCCTGATCCATAGAAACTGTGACATAATAAATTTGTTGTTGTAAACAGCTTAGATTAACTGGAAAATTATTACTCAGCAACAGAAAACTAATATAGGAACACAGGAAAATCAAAGACTGCACGGGCATCCCATACCTATTCAGAGAAGCACTCCCTGCCCAGTGTGGTGCGCATGCATCATGTTTGTTAGCAGAGCACTTGCAATGTGGCTGGGCTGAACTGAGATAAACTGCACTGTGAATAAACAGTGGATTCTAAAGCTGTAGTGCCAAAAAAAAAAAAAACATAAAATCTATGATTTATATATAGATTCCATGATGATATGATATTTTTTGGATCAGTTCAGTTGCTCGGTTGTGTCCTACTCTTTGCGACCCCATGAATCGCAGCACACCAGGCCTCCCTGTCCATCACCAACTCCCGGAGTTTACCCAAACTCATGTCTATTGAGTTGGTGATGCCATCCATCCATCTCATCCTCTGTCGTCCCCTTCTCCTCCTGCCCCCAATCCCTCCCAGCATCAGGGTCTTTTCCAATGAGTCAACTCTTCGCATGAGGTGGCCAAAGTATTGGAGTTTCAGCTTCAGCATCAGTCCTTCCAATGAACACCCAGGACTGGTCTCCTTTAGAATGGACTGGTTGGATCTCCTTGCAGTTCAAGGGACTCTCAAGAGTCTTCTCCAACACCACAGTTCAAAAGCATCAATTCTTCAACACGCAGCTTTCTTCACAGTCCAACTCTCACATCCATACATGACCACTGGAAAAACCATAGCCTTGACTAGATGGACCTTTGTTGGCAAAGTAATGTCTCTACTTTTGAATATGCTATCTAGGTTGTTCATAACTTTCCTTCCAAGGAGTAAACGTCTTTTATTTTCATGACTACATTATACTAAATTAACTGTATTGTTAAGTACATTCAACCTGTTTCTTTTTCCTTTTTTAAATGTGATTACTAAAACATTAAAATTATATATGAGGCTCACATGTGTCTTTGGATGGAGGAGAAGTTGAAAGATAAGAAAGAAGAAAAAAATTCCATTCCACTACCCAGAAATTACCATTGTTTGTTTTTTTATGTACTTCCTTTCTATTATTTTTAAGCCATAATTTTTTCTTTCCCTCCGCTGTTTATTCCATGATATCAAGAAACAGTTACAGGGCAAGAGAAATAAAGTGTTTGCCTGAGATGTCACATTTGTTAAGTGAATGAGCTGACCCCATGTCTTTCTGGCTCCAAATCGTCCTCTAAAACCTACATTCTTCTACACATACCGCAGTACCTCTCCTGAAAAATCTTTACAGAAAAAAAAGATGACTCAGTATTGTATTACAGAAAGTATTAAACACAGAAAGAAAACTCAGCAAGGCCTGAAATTTTACATTATTATGGAAGTTTTTTGTTTGTTTGTTTTTGTAATTTCTAAGTAGTTACCAAAATGTTTACAGGGTTGGTGGTAAATTTTTTTTTCTAGAATATATTCAAGAGGTATGGATTTCCCAGGTAGCACTAGTGATAAAGAATAATCTGCCTGACAATGCAGGAGCCACAGGAGATGCAGGTTCATTCCCTGGGTCGGGAAGATCCCGTGGAGGAGGAAATGGCAACCCATTCTAGTATCCTTGCCTGGGAAATCCCCTGGACAGAGGAGCCTGGTGGGCTATAATCCATGGGGTCACAGAGTTGGACACAACTGAGCAACTGAGCATATTCAAGAGATACAGATCGGTAGAGGATGGTGGGTGCAGTTGTTTTCAGCTACTAATGGTAGCAGCTATTACTAGGTGTGTATAGAATTGAGTAAATAAATGGGGAAGATCGAAGGCGGGAGGAGAATGGGATGACAGAGGATGAGATGGTTGGATGGCATCACCAACTTGATGGACATGGGTTTGAGTAAGCTCCTGGAGTTGGTGATGGACAGGGAAGCCTGGCGTGCTGCAGTGCATGGGGTCACAAAAAGTCAGATACGACTGAACTGAACTGAAATAAACTGCTTTAGAGAGGGTTCTCTTTAAATGAAGTGCACAAGAAAAAGAAATGATAGACACACAAGAAGGAAAGAAATTAAAACTTAGCAGAGTATATGATCTTGTGTATAGAAAATCTTAAGGAATATCTTAAAAAGAAAAAGTCTAGAATAAGAATTGAGCAAGACACAAGACCAATATACAAAAATCAATTGTATTTCCATAGTCTGGCGACAAACAATCTGAAAATGAAATTAAGAAGACAGTCAGTCGTAGTAGTAAATCCAGCCTGTGGACCAGCAGGATATTTTCACCACAGGTAGATACAGTTCTTTGGTATGTGAATAATACCAGAGGTGTGTATTTGGGATATTTTCCCCTTAAATGGAAACATTTCATGTTGTTTTAATTCCAGAATATATACTGCTAAGTTTGAGCATTCATTTCTGAATTTAGCTGAGAGTCGCTTATTTCACATCCTAGCTTTTTCAAAAAGCAAACATGAAAAAGTTACGCATTAAATTATTCCTGCTCAATATATGAGCCGGTAGGAGAGTTTGCTGCTGCTTTTTATTGCCCAACAGATGTTGGCATTTCAAAAATAAACACTGTTTTTTCCCTAGGAGTGAATTTCTTTCTTTATGAATCAGTTTTGAACAAGTTAGTGTAAAGGCTTATGTCTTCTAGAGAGTACGTGATTTATTATTTTGTAACAAAATGGCTTAAAAGAAAAATAATTATTGTACCATGAATTCATACATCAGCTCTTGCCTTCTCTCCTGGGCCATAGTTCTAATTATTTTTTCTAATGGTAATTGATAACCAGGTGAATTCCCTTGCTGTTACAGCTTTATAGAATTTTTTTTTCTCAGCTTTCTTGGGAATAATAGAAAATCTCCCGAGTTCAAATATATGTCAAAGTGATGTACTTCTTCTCTACATAAATAATAACTGGAGAGGGGCCTGTTAAAGGTGGCTTTCATTTTTTATTTCAGATTTGCATCAAAAAAGTAATGACAGTTCATTAGCACTTGAAGTATCTAAAACTTCAAAAATATATTTCACAATTCAAGGTTAAGTGGGTCATCATCAGTTATGAAAAGAAGGATCACGCCCTGTGTAGAATGTTTCACATATTTCAAAGTGTTATCTCTTGCGGGGAAACACAAGTCACCATCCTTCTTCAGAGAAGTGACATGCCGATAGAAAGATCTATACAGGCTTACCCTGTAATATATGTGTAAAGGAGAGGCTTTGCAGACTTTTCCTTGGGGAAAGTTTCCCACTGACTCGAGTAGTTGTCGTCGGTATTAAAACATTAGATGAAAAGGATTGTCTGGTTATAAATTACCATGCTTTGTATGTGCTTTTGCCACGGCCCTTTTTAATACCGCTATATTTGCATGGAGAGTTTTAATTAAGAGATAACTGTCACCACAGGTTGGCTGCAGAAGGCTACAGACTCCAGCAGCGAGAGAAACGCTGCTGCCAAGTCTAGCAGGTTGGGTAGCAAATGGGGGGTCGGAAACATGAAATTAGGCTATAATTAAAGGCATAACAGTCACTTCTTTCTAATTGAATGAATAATATAAAAATATTTTAAATGCATTCACTTATTTTTTAATCATTTCTTATTCCTTTTAATGCCTCTTAAAGGACTATGAACATTCCTGCCCCAGTAGGCACTTCTTTTTTTTCATTTTCAAAACAGATTTTATTCATTTTTATTGGAGTAGAGTTGCTTTGCAATGTTGTGTTAGCTTCTGCTGTATATGTATAGCGAAGTGAATCCGCTATATGTATATGTGTATCCCTTGTGGATTTCTCTCCCATTCAGGTCACCACAGAGCACTGAGTAGAGCTCCCTGTGCTGTGCAGTGGGTTCTCATTAGTGATCTATTTTGTACATAGTAGTACATGTATGTCAGTCCCAGCCTCCCAGCCCATCCCACCCTGCCTTCCTCTCTTGGTATAAATACATCTGTTCTGTACATCTGTGTCTCTATTTCTGCTTTCCAAGTAGGTTCCTCTGTATCATTTTTCTTGATTCCACATATAAGCGATATTATACGAGATTTGTTTTTGTCTTTATGACTTACTTCACTTGTATAACAGTCTCTAGATCCAGCCACATCTCTGCAAATTGCACAATTTCAAGGAACTTTAAAAAAAAAAAATTTCAACACATGGTTTGTTTTCTCAACTGGATAGTGCAAAGTCTTAAACAGGAAAGCTCTGATCCAGTATTTCATCTTTTCCTGTCATTTCTCTAATAGATTTGAGTCAGGGTTGTCCTTCTGTGTTCAGAAAAGAATTTTTCTTGCAGCGTGGCTTATAACAAAGCGAAGGATTGTTTTACTTATTGTCTAGGAAAATGACTCAGAAGAGAGTCTCTTATGAAGTTCTAACTATCAAGAACCAGCAGCTAGGAATATTTTATACATAAAGGTGGGAAATGAAGTTGAAATAATTCTGTATTATTTATTCATGGACCCTTCCCGTTTTAACGTGCATTTTGAGTAAGACATAATTGCAATTTCCAGTCTTAATCCAGACCACACACACACGGATCACAGAAAGAATGCTCTAGCCTCAAGTTTGTAATTCTGATCAGGGCTCACTATTTTCCCTTTCTGCTTTCACCATGTCAACCAGGTAATTACTTCTGCTTTGTCTTCAGTTATCTGAACCAACTATAACCTTTTTGGAACAGGTAGGGTTTCTTTACGCACAATAATGTGGGTGGGACAGCCTTCCATGCCCTGTTTTCATAGTAAATTAGCAGGTACTGAGAAGGGAACATAATTGCCGTGCCATAATGTAACTTGAACTTAACATAATCTATTGTTTCTTAACTAAAGTATTTTGAATTATGGCAAATGTTATTCCCCAAGAGGAAGTTTTGGACCGTCTGAAAATGTTTGTGTTTAGTAAGAGCATGTCTTCTGATGTCTCTAATGATTGGCTTTGGTTTTTGGTCGAAAGTTATATACAGCCCATTTGGATTAGAAAGGGTTGGATATGGGCCAACCCACTCTCCTTTTTCATTTAAAAATATTTTTTTGTTTGTTTCGACTTCTTTTTTTTTTAATTTTTATTTTATTTTTAAACTTTACAATATTGTAGAGTGAGAGACAAGTTGAATAATTGGCGACAATAGAAACAAAACATTCTACTTTATTACTCTATTTTATGATATCCTACATGTATTCTGTAGGGTATTTACTTAGCTCGTATGTATGATACCATACTGCAAAGGCAAGTATCCAGGTTAGAGGAAAGGATTTGCCATGGAAATAAAAGGGCTTGCCTACAGTTCATTCTGTATCCTTTCCTTCTCCTACTTTTGCTATCCATCACTTCCCTATAACTGGGATGAAGCTTTCAGCTTTTTACATTTACAAATCCAGTTGACTAAGAGGCAATAGTTAGGTTTATTTGAACAAGAAGAAAGAAAATATGTTCACAGCAGGGACACAAAACATTATGAAATTTATTACTTTGCCAAATACTTGAATGTGTTGTCATTTCAAAAGGTGACATGTTCAAAATCTTGCATTGAGAACCAAAATAACATCTGTCTGCTCACTCAGAATAATTTACTTAATGTACCTCCATATTAGTGAAACTCTTAAAACTTGACCAGCTTTGTGAATCCAGACTTAGAGTCATTGCTTTTTTTTAAATGAGAGGGAATCAAATTATATGCAAACAAAACAAAACAAGGACCAGAAGAGGTTCTATAGTTTACATAACCATGTAGCAGTTAGGTATTAGTGGCCATGAGTTTTGGATCCTAACTCTTGGATCCTGACCCTGCCTTCCGCTGCTCCACTCTGCCTCTGACTTTAGAGTAAAGAAAGAAATGATGGTTGTGAAAATTTACCAACAACCTGACCACAGTGTTGCTTTACAATATTGAGGATGTAATTTTCAAATTGAAAACAAAAATAGAAACTAGTTTCAGACACAGAGTTCATCTTTACAAGCATGCTGTTGGGTATTCATTGTTATGTCCAGTAAAATATGGAGACTTGGAGAGGTTAGTTAGATGATTTGTTCAAGGTCAGATAATAATAGCTGCCAAAACATAGAACTCACAGCTGGTCTGACTTCAAACACCAATCGCTTTCCATTACACTATGCTTTCTCTCCTTTGTACTTTATACTTTTAATGCAAAACCAATTTCTTATCAAGTAAAACATATCTGTTTGAATAAGAATGAATACTGCTACAGAGTATTAATATTCTTGAGCTGTATCTGTGTCCACCCATCCCGTGTATGTCCACCTTGTATCAGAGTTACATTCAGGAATTTCTGTTACCCATAAGAGTTCCACTTCATCTGAGTCTCCTACGCCTCCATGCTTATAATTCACTGTCCTTCACATCATCCTTCAAAAGTGTATAGGTGTAATAGGAAGGAACAAAATTGTGCTATTCAGAGACATAGATGGTAGATGGCCCTAGAAACTCCCACACAGTACAGTAAGTCAGAAGAGAAAAAAAAAATATACTGTATAATATTGCTTATATGTGGAATCTAGAAAAATGGTGCAAATGATCTTATTTGCAAAGCAGAAGTAGAGACACAGATGTAGAGAACAACGTATGGATCCACAGTGGGGAAGGGACAGTAAAATAGATTGGGAGATTGGGATGGACGTGTATACGCTGCTGTGTGTAGAATGGGGGCTTCTACTTCTCTGGTGGCTCAGCAGTCAAGAATCCAATGTCAAAAATCCAGTCAGGAATCAATCCTACAACGCAGGAGACGCAGGTTTGATGCCTGGGTCACAAAGACCCCTGAAGACGGAAATGGCAACCCACTCCAGCATTCTTGAGTTGGAAATCCCATGGACAGAGGAGCCTGGCAGGCTACAGTCCGTGGGGTTGCAAGAGTCAATCACACTTGGTGACTAAACCGCCCCATGTATAAAATAACTACTGAGAGCCTTCCGTGTAGCACAGGAAACTCTGCTCTGTACTCGGTGGCAACCTATTTGGGAAGGAAATCCAGACGACGGGATAGATGTGTAAGGATAGCTGACTCATGTCGCTGTACAGTAGAGACTAACACAACATTGTAAAGCAACTATACTCCGATAAAAATTAATAACAAAGTGTAAAGGTCTAAAAGCACTCAACTCTTTGTCAGTTAGCAGTGTTAATTGTTTGCTTGGCTGGCATGCCATGTTCAAAATGAAGCCAGGAAGATTTCCAAATAAACGAAAATCATTTTTATAAGAACCAAGCAAGGGGACATAATGAGGAAAACCACTAATTGATCACAATTGATTTGGTTTACTTTTTACTATTTTCGGTGCCTGACACCGCTTTTTCTAGCACATTTCCTTCCTTCTGGGCCATCTCTACCCTAGGCAGAGGGAATCTCTGACTGTCCCTTTCAGCATGAACTACCCCTCCCTCTTCCTCTGTGTTTAGAATCCTCCCAGCGGCTCACTACTTTTAATTATTTGGGGGGCATTCTCCCTTCTCTTTCCACTTTCCTTTTGCCCAAATCAAACACGTAACTCTTCTTCCTTGATTAGAGCTACATAGCTGGCATGGTTGTTAGTGCATTCAGGTTACAGGAAATAAGGTAAAGGAAATAGCGGGAAGAATGCGTATCGTTTGTTTTGCGTCTGCATCCTCTCTAGGATGTTAACTCTGTGAAGGCAGAACTGTAACGGTCTCATTCACCTCTCTATCCCCAGAGCCTCAAACAGTGAACACTAATGAATGAAATAATACATGAATGGCACTCATTTGCTTGGAAGCCCCGGTAGCTGTCTTAGCCATTTTACTGTCAAACCTTCACCAGGGCAGCACATCTTTATTACATACGAGGTAGTTATCATTCTCGTGCTGACTCCAACTACGTTTAATTCACCTTCAGACTGTGAATCTATCTGATGAGCATCCTAACTTGATCATTACAACTGTGTGTGATGTTAAAGTGGTCACTCGTCTGTCTTGTAGTTTTTTGACACTAATTATTAACACCTCTCCCTCCTTAAGTTCTTGGACTTTTTCTGAGGTCCTAATACCCATTCCCTTCTCCAGGAGATCTTCCCGACCCAGGGATTGAAGCCGGGTCTCCCGCATTGTAGGTAGACGCTTTACCGTCTGAACCACCAGGGAACTTAATAATATCTGAAATTTCCTGGTGTGTATAATATATTCTGACAAATGAAATTTGGATAATTATATTGTTTTTCTTTAGAGATAGCGTGTGTTGTCTGTAGTGTTAGATTTGAAACCAAGGCTTTCAATTAAAAGAGTCACACGTAGTTAACAGTCAAAAGAGGTGATCCAGTGGAATAGAAAGTTAAGAAACAGGCTCTGGCCAGATGTTTTTTCATAACCTACATTTTTTCCTTCAATCTTGAAACATACTTCTGTTTTAACTTTCTGAAATTTGAATGTATTTTTTAATTGGTGTCAAAAGAAACCTGCTTCCTGGTGGATGGAGAAGTAAATGGTAACATGGTTGTCACCATGATGCTCTGCCTAATTACGAATGATCAAAAGCGATTCATTAGACTTCAAATGAGGTTTGTGACCTTGTTACCAATGCAAAAAAATTAAAAAAACGGTATATAATTGTATGGATCAAGGAGAATTAATACCTGTTGGTATTAAAACAAGCAAGCAACAACAAAAAATTGTGAACATTTAACATCAATTTTTACCCCATACAGGAAGTAATTAAAATGGAAGGTTGATGTTAAAATCCCCGATATCATACATAAGAGGAAATATAGTTGCTGTGTGAATTTGGATATGTCATTTAACTGCCCTAAGTTTATCTTCACCTTCACCGTTTTTATCTTCACCTCTCTTTGCGACCCCATGAATCGCAGCACGCCAGGCCTCCCTGTCCATCACCAACTCTCGGAGTTCACTCAGACTCACATCCATCAAGTCAGTGATGCCATCCAGCCATCTCATCCTCTGTCGTCCCCTTCTCCTCCTGCCCCCAATCCCTCCCAGCATCAGAGTCTTTTCCAATGAGTCAGTTCTTCTCATGAGGTGGCCAAAGTACTGGAGTTTCAGCTTTAGCATCGGTCCTTCCAAAGAAATCCCAGGGCTGATCTCCTTCAGAATGGACTGGTTGGATCTCCTTGCAGTCCAAGGGACTCTCAAGAGTCTTCTCCAACACCACAGTTCAAAAGCATCAATTCTTCCGCGCTCAGCTTTCTTCACAGTCCAACTCTCACATCCATACATGACCACTGGAAAAACCATAGCCTTGACTAGACGGACCTTAGTTGGCAAAGTAATGTCTCTGCTTTTGAATATGCTGTCTAGGTTGGTCATAACTTTTCTTCTAAGGAGTAAGCATCTTTTAATTTCATGGCTGCAGTCACCATCTGCAGTGATTTTGGAGCCCCAAAAAATAAAGTCTGACCCTGTTTCCACTGTTTCCCCATCTATTTCCCATGACATGATGGGACCAGATGCCATGATCTTCGTTTTCTGAATGTTGAGCTTTAAGCCAACTTTTTCACTTTCACTTTCATCAAGAGGCTTTTTAGTTCCTCTTCAGTTTCTGCCATAAGGGTGGTGTCAGCTTAGCAAGATTTAAAACTCCTAGTAGTCTTCTAATGTCACGTTATTTGTAGCCTGCAAGGATTTCTCCAGTGCCATCTCCTGAAATTGTTTCAATAAAGGAAATTATAGAAATGGTAGTCTTTTCAAGAAATCACAAAATTCTGAAGAAAATAAGACTTTTTCTCTGGTCCTTTTTTGTATCTAGGGAAAAAAGAACTATTTATCAGCAAAGACCATTACCCAGAGGCTAAGAACAAATCGGGGCTCCGTGTATTCAGACCAAAATGTTTCTTTTATTACAGTAGTGGTTTATTATGTTAAATTATGTGTTAGGTGGCAGCCTGGATGGGAGGGGAGTTGGGGGGGAGAAGGGATACACGTATGTGTATGGCCGAGTCACGCTGCTGGGCACCTGAAACTCACCACCTTGTTAATCACCTGTGCTCCAATGTACAGTAAAAAGCTTAGAAGAATTGGTGTGTTAGTTCTAAAGCCAACCAATTTTATAGCGCTATGAATGACTCAGATGGTGAGTTCTGATCACTTCCAGTCTTCTACCTTGATCATAGGAGTCAGCACTGACCTTCACTCTGTACCCTAAGTACCCTCTGTGCCTGGTCATGCGCTGTTCAACTGCATCCATGTTTAGCTTCAGTGACAAATTTTTGTGATTGCTGTGCTTGCAACTAAAACTCACCTTGGCTCCTGAGCTTGCCGATTTCTATTCCTGTAATTTTGAAGCAATTTCAGGGTAGATTCTAGCTTCTGGTATTATCATGTGGAAGGGGGAAGAAGCATTTGACGTATTGGGGTCAGTAAAGTAACTGAACTTGAAAGGGGTGGGGAGAGATGGAAATAAGCACCGGAAAGGTTGCTCTTTTAGAAGGGAACCCAAGTCTCAATAGCCCTTGGTCTTAAAAAGACTATCTCATGATGTATTTTGTATGTTATGGATGAATGGGATGCACTTCCAGGTATATAAAGATGGACTATATGAGAACACCATGGAGAGAGTGTAGATAGAGGAGGAAATGATGATCTCGCAGTCAAGCTCTGAGTGGTCAGAGGAGGGCTGATGGGTGAAGGAGATGGGGTGAGAAGAAAACCAGGGGTCTGTGGTGTCAGGGAAACCCAGGGAGGAAAGTATACGGAGGAATATGTACTAGAGTCAAAGGCTTCTGAGATACTCAGTACAAAACGCTAGCAATTATTTTATTATTGTTGTTGTTCAGTCACTGAGTCATGTCTGACTCTTTGCGGCCCCGTGAACTGTAGCCCGCCAGGCTCCTCTGTCCATGGGATCCTCCAGGCAAGAATACTGGAGTGAGTTGCCATTTCCTCCTCCAGGGGATTTTCCCAACCCAAGGATCTGCCTCTCCTGCATTGGCAGGCAGATTCTTGACCATTATTTTATTATTATAAATAACAAATCATTTTTAGTTACCCAAAAATTAGGCCCCAAAGCAAATAAAAAGTAAGTAGCAGAGACATAAAATGGATATGAAATGATGTTAAAATGCCAATGTGCTAAACATGCTAACACCCTTTATGAAAGGTGGTATTAGTTATTTATATTCACAGTGACCACAAAGTAAAATGGACCGTATCAGGGTCCTCAAGACCACCCCTGGGTTAGAGGAGCTGCTGCGAGGACTCGCAGGACTCAGTATATAGTCTTACTAAGATTTCTTTCAGTGAAAGGACCCAAAGCAAGATCAGCTGGGGAGAAGGCAGACTCCCCTAGCCTCCCCAGCTAGTGACTCCACTAGCTGGGCCAACTTAAAGTCCTGGGAATGAGTGATGACCACACACGTGAAGTACTGCCTAACAGGGAAATTCATGAGAGACTCAGCATGCAGGGTTTTTCACCTGCAGGCTGATTATGAAATCGTCCTCTGCCTTGCATGTGCCAAAACTCCAGACTCACAGACGGAAAGCGTACACAATTGATATGAAAGACTGTGAGTGTGGTGAACCACTTTTATCAGTTTGGGGAATGATGGGAACTCTCCCAAAATCTGAGCTCCCAAATGCCAGCCAAAGGCCAGTCCTGCCAGCATGCCTTTCTAAGGAGAGCCCTCTCAGCCCTGCTGTGTTAACTCTTTTTTTGTACACAGGCCAATGCCCAGGAAAAATGAAAGCATTGTTGGCACTGAGACTAGTTAGAGTTTCTCTGGAATGGCTATTTGATTAATAAACTCTTTCCAACATATTCCAGGTCATTTGGCTAGCTAGTAAGCTAAAAATGTTGTCTCTGTGTATTGGGAGGCAGTCTAGCATATAATAAAATAATCATAGACTGTGAGATCTGAAAAACCTGGCTTTTGGTCAAGACTCAGCTACTTATTTCCTCTCAGAACCTCCGTTTCTGGTCATAAAACCTACCATTTCAAAGATTCCATGAAATATATATAATACAACTCCTGGAATAGTGACTGGCACACAAGACATTCAAAAATAGGGGGTGGCATTGGCATTGGTGTTAATAATTGCAGTAATAGCTGTTGCTTTATTATTGTCTTTTGGTGTTTAGATGTGCCATTACTTTTCTTGGATTAATCGATTGTAATATCCACCCTACCGTATTTTCAGCTAAATGGCTTTCAGTTTTTCAATTAAAATTTCAGTTGAACAGTATCAGAGGCATTTTAATAAAAATTTTAGTGAGCTTGATTAGTTGATGAGAAGTAAATTGCTCATTTTTGATTACCACATTAACTCTTTCTGGCCATTCGGGTACCATTTAGTAAATTACCTCTTTTAGTATGGTGCCCAAAATGTTACCCAAGTGACCAGAAAGAGTTAATAATGCATCAACAGACTGAGCGGTTTACCGCCTTCTGACTGTCAGATCTGTCCCATTGTATTAAATGTTTCCCTTCCTATAATTGTCATTTTCTTTAAAAATAAAATATTAGATAGAGTTAGTTATTTTTAATAGGCGGTATATAAGCTTAATGAAAAGTAGAGTGAGTTCACTAAGCTTTCTAAGGGGGATTAAGGTATTGGTGTTCACTATATAATATAGAAAATAAATCTGGTGGGGATAATAAATACATCTTAGTGCACGAGAAGAGCATCATTTTCCAGGGGCACCAGCAATTCCCTGATTATGATCTGAGTACCAGGCAGTCATATTAATGTGTCTCCCCAAGGGTGTGAGCCCTGAAGAGAATTCTGCCTCGTAGTATTGTACTGTAGCAGGTAAGCTTTTGCACGGGCGGGAATCCTGCCTTTCTATAATGTATACATTATCTGTCCCCTGTGGATGTGTTTTTACCATTCATTCTGATACAGTGTTTAATTATTCAGGAGTGACCCTTGCTTTCTCATGAACAGGCACCTGCAATCAGTTCCTTAAAATTGCATCTCTAACTCAAATATTTTTCCAGGTAGACTGGAAAAATCATTACCACTCACTTGGAAAAATTACTTGCCTCCTGAAGTACTAGTTTTTTCACGTAATAGGCTGTCTTCTCACTGGTGTGTTGCAGTCTGTAGTCTATGAGCCGCTAACTATTTACTGGGTCGTCACTGTACGTGTAACATTATGTTAAGTGCTTTGAGTGATATAAAGTATGGTATGACTGGCTCACTCAGCCATTTATTCAGTAGATACTCACTGAGCCAGCTGTGTGCTTTGTACTCTAAGAATACAAAGATGAAGAAAAAGCAACAAAGAACTTGAAGTTGTGTTGAGGATATGATTAACGATAATATTGTATTCAAATACTGTTGCACCTATAAAAGTGCAGTAACAGCAGTATACCCAGCTACTCAAGGAGGTCAGTGAGCGGGACCTAACCCAGCTTGGAAGGAATCTGGGAAAATTGCCTGCAGAAGATGAAGGCAGAATCTTACAGCTTGAACAGGAGTCATCTAAGAGCAATGAGCTTTTCCCCCAGAGAGAACAGTATAAGGGCACGAAGTTGAGGGAAAGGGAAGTGATGAGGGGCAGAGGGCTGGTGGTACCGCAGTGATTTGTTTTGCTGAACGTCACATGGAAAGAAACAAGGAAGGCTGAAAAGTAGGGAGATCAGTGATAGACTATGGTTTAAATTTGCTGAGGTTTTAAACCTAATTAGAGAGAGGAAGCTAATGTATGCGTGTGCTGTAGATTGTATTCCACGTGATTGACGGCTGGTTACTGCAGTTCATTATACCTTCTCCCCCCCTCAAAACCCACGAGGGAGCTACTGTTACTTCCTGCCACTTTATAGATGAAATACCTATTGCTTAGAAATATTAAGTAAATTACCCAAGGATGCAGAGAAAATAAGCGAGGGAGATAGAATTCAATTCTACAAGATGCCAGAACACAAATACGCAGAGAGACTGAATAATTTGTGCAGGAATACCAAGTAAGTGGTTGAGCAGCTATTCCAGATATTTTTTCCTTGCACAAGGCGGGATTGAACATGAGTTCCACTTATGTGGAAGGCAGGAAGGAACAGTAAAAACTCAGAGTAAAACTGGGAGTTGGAGAAGGACAAGGGTGTGCAAGCTTCTTATTATAATAATATTATGATTATTATATCTTCTCATAGACTCTATAGCTAAGACAGAATCCTTCTAAGGCTAGAGTTGGGACAGAGGGAAGAAACTTATCCCATTTCAACATTCTCTCAAGTTACTGTCATTTGTCATTGTTTCTATTTTATTTTAGGAGATATTTCTTCAAATATATAAGGCCAAAGATTAATGCTTACAAATCTTTATATATTTTTTTAACAAGAACTTTTTTTCTGATGGTATTTGATCCACAATTAATTATGTTACATATTATTATATGTTAATAACAGTATCTACCTGTCAGAACTAATGTGAGAATTACATGAGTTAAAATAGGTTATTGTGTGTGAAACACTTGAAATAGTGGCTGTACCAACCACCGCGCTATACAAGTATTTATTATTTTATCAGTTTTTCCAAAACAGCAGGTAGACTTCACAGCAATGAGATATTCTGTCCAATATGTAGATAAATGTTGCACACACACAGCGTATTTTTTATTGACATTAGATTTGCATGTGTCAGCTATTGTTTCTGTCATTAGTATTTCTACCAACATTTCTTATTGACACCAAGCTTTTCTGCTGGCCAGATCAAATTTGTAACTTGTAATTATGCTGGGGCAACAATGTCAAGTGGCACTGTCCAGGGAAAAATTGGTTGAGGTTTATAAGCCATTCTTACAAAATTAACATCCCAATAGCTTCTCGAGTCTTTCTTCTAGTCCTCTGGCCCTGCTAAACAGATGGGCCCAAGGCCAGTGAAGAGAACTGTCACAGCTAGTGCCTCAACTGGGCAGCTGAGCAAAACAGCTGCCAATAGGCACACCATGCTTTTTCAGCGTCAGTGAAATTCCAACTAGAAATCTGGCATGGTTTCCTAGTGGCTGATGACAGCCCACAAGTGGGTCAGAGGATCAAATCTTGGCTGCCGGGGCAAGTATATGCTTTTATATTCTTTCCTTCTGCCAAGAAAAGAAAACAACAACAACTTGCTGAAGAAATAAGCGGTAACGACCGCTCTTCTGCAAGTCATCTGACTTAGAAGACCCTTGTGTGCACATAAGCTTTTCCTGTAATGTTAAGCATTGTCCCTTAGCGCAGAGCCCATCTCAGCTCTGTGAGCTCACAGTGGAAAGTTTCTGTAAAGCCACCGCTTCTTATTGCAGATGTTTGAAAATTTCACTGTTACCTGTCCTGGTCTCGGAAAGCTGAAGTTTAGCTCTTGTAAGTGTTAGCTATTTCTTTTGCTTCTTCGGTGGGATGTCTTAACTATGTTTTCACTGTCAGGGACCCTCTTTTTTTTCCCTGCTTGTTTACTTTTTATGCATTCAATGATTATTTACTAAAAGCCTGAGATTTGGCAAGGTTTCAGTGTGCTGGATACTGTGAAGGAGTGTTCAGGAAAATGAAAGATATAAATATAGTTAACAGGGTGTTTTGATTGGAAAGAAGCAGAATTATGAGGGGCTTCTCCTGCAGTCCAGGGTTTAAGACTCTGAGCTTTCACTGCAGGGGGACAGGGCATAGGGTCAGTCCCTGGTCGGGAAGCTAAGATCCCACATGCCATGCTACTCGGCCAAAAAAAGGAAAGGAAAAGAAATAGGATTATGAGACAGCACAGCGTGGATAAACTGATACAGAAGCTCCGATCCCTAGCTGCCACTTCTTTTAAAGTGCCCTGATTTATTTCTGGGCCTTCTCTGTCTTATCCTTCATTCTCTCAGCATCGTGTGGAACTCGTATGTAAAGCGCAGTGTGTCAGAGGTGGGTTTTGCATCAGTTTTCAGAAGGACCATCCATGTAGTTCACTGTGAGCCAACACCTGGAATTGCAAGATGTGAGTTCTCACCGTGTAAATATCCCTGGCTTCCGTCTCATCTGTGTAAGACTGTCTCTCCTCTAGCTTCATCTTCTAATGATTACGTTGAAGCCTTTCACCCATTCTTGCACCAGCCACCATATCTTTCTGCTTTCATGGTCCTTTCCTGCTCCAAGCCAGATTCTCAGCTTTGGGCAAGTCAACCATTTATTGCCATTTCCTACTCAGGCACTTGGCTTTCTCCTCTCTCTTGGCCTTGCACTCACCAGCCCTTTCCACTCACAGGCTCAATGCCTTCGCTTCTTCTCAACGTGAGACCACTTTTTTGCCTTTGTTCAAAACTTTTCTTCCCTATGAGGCTGTGTCTGCATAAGCCTCCATCCATTCTAAGCTTCCCACTTGTGTTTAATTGTATCACTAGACTTTGTTCCTTAACGTTGATGTGTGTGGCGTCTGTGTGTCTCACTGTATCCCTCTCTCTGTCGGGCTGTTTGCTGGTTCTTATCTTCAGTCTCCTGGTATCCGGCAGAGTTTGAATGTGAGCAGATGCAACCTGACATATTTGTGGTGGAAGGGAGGACTCATCTTGCTGCTGACCGACCACTGGTTTTGGAAAAAAAAGCAGCCATCTTTGCCATCTTGCCAGCGGCTTACCTATGCACTGTCTGTTGGCTTTTTAATATTTTTTATTTATTTTAATTTTTATTGCAGTATGCGCTTTATTGAGGGGATCTGGAACCAAACTCACAATATCTCCAAGGCAATATAAAACTAATTGGTTCAATATAAATTTCTCGATAGTATTTTTTTTAATTCACTTGACAGACAGGTAGGTGTATATTCATCACTAGGCAGGTTGGAGCAGTGGGCAGGAAGGGGCAAGAATACTGCTGTTTGGCCAAAGATCGACTCAGGAAGAGTTTGATGAAACCATTTTATTAACAAGTGTTTTCTTGAGTGTCTAGAAGCATGAAGCATATGCTGAGAAGACAGAACTTAGCTAATCTAAACAGGGGTCCCATGCCGTGAGGAGCTTCCAGTCTAACAGAGCATGCCGGTGAGATGGTCACACAAATAATGTCCCCACTGAGATCAAGCTCACCCAGGAACCCTTACCCACACTGAGATTTGAAGGGCAGGTGGCATACAGATGGGGATGGAGGAGGGGGAGAAAGAAGGCGATTACAAGTAAGGAGTAGAACAGGGGTCCCCAGCCTCCGGGATGTCATGCCTGATGCTCCAAGGTGGAGCTGTGTGGGCATGTGTGTATGCATGCTGAGTTGTGTCCTACTCTTTGGGACGCCATGTGCTGTCACCTGTCCATGGGATTATCCTGGCAAAGAATACTGGAGTGGGTTGCCGTGCCCTCCTCCAGGGGATCTTCCTGATCCAGGAATCAAGTCCATGTCTCCTGCACTGGCAGGTAGGTTCTTTACCACTGTGCCACCTGGGAAGCCAAGGTAGAACTGATATAATAAGAATAAAGTGCGCAATACACAGAATGCACTTGAATCTCTCTGAAACCATCTCTCCCCCAGTCCGTGGAAAAAGTTGTCTTCCAGAAAACTGGTCTCTGGTGCCAAAAAAGTTGGGGACCACTGTCATAGAGCAAATGTGATGGTAACGGGGGGGAATATGACATATTTGAGGGACTGAGAAGCAATCGTTGTGACTGCAACACAGCAAAGAGTGTAAGGCAATGGTGAGCTGGGTGTAAGGACTTGCTCTTGTAGCTAAAGAGCAAAAGCCTGCTCAGACTCAGAAGGATATGACCATATGAGCATCTTTTTGACAGTTATATGTTACTTTGGGCTGTCCTGGTGGCTCAGTGAGTAAAGAATCTGCCTTTAGTGCAGAAGCCACAGGAGACCTGGGTTCCATCCCTGGGTTGGAGATGGAAACCTGGAGAAGGAAATGGCAACCCACTCCAATTTTCTTGCCTAGAGAATCTCATGGACAGAGGAGCCTGGCGGACTACAGCCCATGGGGTCGCAAAGAGTCAGACAAGACTGAAACGACTTCTTACGAGCACAATATATTAATCTAACTCTCATATAGAAGAACAAATTGGAGACTGCATGGAAGTAGTAGTGGAGATGAAGAAAGTAGGTGGAGTTTGGAAGATATTGATGAGACTATATCAGCGCAGATTGAACATACTGAGGGACAGGAGGTTGGCAGGATGACGCCTACATTAATGATTAACATAGAAGGATGGGTGGCGGTGGTATCTCCTGACGTGGAGTACGCTAGGAGAGCATGATGTATGGGGGTGCGGGAAGGTCATGAGTTTTGTTTGGAACATCCCAAGTTTGAGGAGGTTTGCAGTATCTGACGGAGAAGGCAATGGCACCCCACTCCAGTACTCTTGCCTGGAAAATCCCATGGACGGAGGAGCCTGGTAGGCTGCGGTCCATGGGGTCACGAAGAGTTGGA
The DNA here is from genome assembly GCF_055505025.1 of Bos grunniens. Taxonomy (NCBI): domain Eukaryota; kingdom Metazoa; phylum Chordata; class Mammalia; order Artiodactyla; family Bovidae; genus Bos; species Bos grunniens. The sequence goes on from NC_141191.1 coordinate 15,218,757, forward strand.
CATGACTGGGCGACTTCACTTTCACTTTTCACTTTCATGCATTGGCGAAGGAAATGGCAACCCACTCCAGTGTTCTTGCCTGGAGAATCCCAGGGACTGCGGAGCCTGGTGGGCTGCCGTCTATGGGGTCGCACAGAGTTGGACATGACTCAAGTGACTTAGCAGCTGCAGCAGCAGCAGTATCCGAGCAGAGATATTAACTGAGCAGTTAGATGCATCGCTGAGTAGCTCAAGAAAAATGTCAGGGGTATAGATACAAGTTTTAAAGTGATTGTTATGTGGATGGTCATTGACACTGTGGGCACAAATGAGATTGCTTTTGATTAGCATATCATTAGTTCTTCTCTGGGTAGGTGTCAGCAAATCTCTAAACATCTTGCATCAATTTTCTTACTTGAACAAGAGTTAGAGTAGATCATGAACCCTGAACAAGGACATCAGCCTCTGATAGGAGATGCTAAAACCTTAACCCTCCAGCGTTCTTTTGACTGAGTTTCCCTCAAAGATTAATACTTGCTTCACAATCTCTGAAGAAATAAAAAGTAATGGAAAGTTGTTGCTTCTCATAAAATAGGTGTGGTTTTTAGCCAAGATGATACCTAAGATGCCGTCCAGTTGGGTTTTACACTTACTGAGCTGTGATTCTATCATATGATTCAAAATTGAGAAAATCACATGAATACAACAGCAACCAAAAATATCAGTTTAGTTATTTTATGTTCCTGTGGTTCGCATGGAAATACCCCATTGGGGTTTGTGGTAATTTATTAATGTGCTGTGCTCAGTCGCTTCAGTCGTGTCTGACTCTTTGCCACCCTATGGACTGTAGCCCCCCAGGCTCCTCTGTCCATGGGATTCTCCAGGCACGAATACTGGAGTGGGTTGCCATGCCCTCCTCCAGGGGATCTTCCTGACCCAGGGATAGAACCCAAGTCTCCTGTGTCTCCTGCATTGCAGACAGATTCTTTACCACTGAGCTACCAGGGAAGCCCTCAATTCATTAATAGATGCATATATGTTTTTTAATGGTGGTTTTTTGCTACACTGGGTCTTTGTTGCTGCGCACGGTCTTTCTTTAGTTGTGGAGAGCACGGACTACTCCTAGTGGTGATGTACAGGCTTCTCATTGCAATAGCTTCTCTTGTTGTAGGATACAGGCTCTGGGGTTCATGGGCTGCAGTAGTCCGGTGTATGGGCTCTAGAGTACAGGCTCTGTAGTCGTGATGCACAGGCTTAGTTGTTTTGTGGCATGTGGGATCTTCCCTGACCAGGGGTCAAACCTTTGCCCTCTGCATTGTAAGGCAGATTTTAGTTCACTGGACCACCAGGGAAGCCTCAGTTCAGTTCAGTTACTCAGTCATGTCCCACTATTTGCGACCCCATGAATCGCAGCACACCAGGCCTCCCTGTCCGTCACCAACTCCCAGAGTTCACTCAAACTCACGTCCATTGAGTCGGTGATGCCATTTAGCCATGTCATCCTCTGTTGTCCCCTTCTCCTCCTGCCCCCAATCCCTCCCAGCATCAGAGTCTTTTCCAATGAGTCAACTCTTTGCATGAGGTGGCCAAAGTACTGGAGTTTCAGCTTTAGCATCATTCCTTCCAAAGAAATCCCAGGGCTGATCTCCTTTAGAATGGACTGGTTGGATCTCCTTGCAGTCCAAGGGACTTTCTCCAACACCACAGTTCAAAAGCATCAATTCTTCGGTGCTCAGCTTTCTTCACCGTCCAACTCTCACATCCATACATGACCACTGGAAAAACCATAGCCTTGACTAGACGGACCTTAGTTGGCAAAGTAATGTCTCTGCTTTTGAATATGCTATCTAGGTTGGTCATACCTTTCCTTCCAAGGAGTAAGCGTCTTTTAATTTCATGGCTGCAATCACCATCTGCAGTGATTTTGGAGCCCCTCAAAATAAAGTCTGCCACTGTTTCCACTGTTTCCCCATCTATTTGCCATGAAGTGATGGGACCAGATGCCATGATCTTCGTTTTGTGAATGTTGAGCTTTAAGCCAACTTTTTCACTCTCCTCTTTCACTTTCATCAAGAGGCTTTTTAGTTCCTCTTCACTTTCTGCCATAAGGGCGGTGTCATCTACATATCTGAGGTTATTGGTATTTTTCCCGGAAATCTTGATTCCAGCTTGTGCTTCTTCCAGCCCAGTGTTTCTCATGATGTACTCTGCATATAAGTTAAATAAGCAGGGTGACAATGTACAGCCTTGACGTACTTCTTTCCCTATTTGGAACCAGTCTGTTGTTCCATGTCCAGCCTAGATGCATATTTTTTGAAGATGAGACCTCAACAATGCTCTGCTGGCATCTCTGGTAGTACATCTCAGAGCTACCAGATCGTCTTCAGCCCTACGCAGATCTGAGCCTCTCACTGTCTCCTTTGTACAACTGCAGTTGCCTCCTGGCTTGATTTCTAGAGCACAAGATATGTTTAAAATCCGAAGTTACTTCCTGGTTCTCTACTGCTCAGAAGCTCCTGTGGTCTACCGGGTCCTGCATGAGCTGGCCTCTGCCTGCCTTCCCGTCTTGTCTTGTTCTGCTTCTGCCCCCGCCCTCTGCTCTCCCTTTGATTTTAAAGCTTCCCAGGCTCTGTTGCACAGTTGGCTCCCTCTCTCTGGAAGACTGCCCTCTGGCTTGCCATTAAATCTCATCCTCTGTATGGATCTCAGCTCCACAGAGTAACCCTCCCTCACCACCCTATCCCTCCTTCACTCCGCTTCTTTGTCCGGGTTGTTTCTTTTTTTAACAATTACATTATTTTTTTTTCATTTGTTTTTCTTTCTATAAAAATCGAAAGCTTCTGCTAGCAGAGGCCACATCTGTTTCATTCACTGCTGCACACTAAATACTGGGTACCATGTTGGGAACACAGTGGGTGCCTTACAAGTATTTGTTGAATCCCTGAACAAATCAAACATTGACCTTCCTGTTTGCATTTTGCTTCAGTGACTTAATTTTTTAATCTCTGAAAACCTACACCACCCAGGCAGCTGAAATTGAGGGTGTGGAAATGTGCAAAGAAATAGGGAAGCCTACTAGAGATGTAATTTGTCCACGGATCATCCAGAGAATGGATGCCTTACTGACCGACAATCAAAAGAATGTCCAAGAGGTGTCTGTTTTTGAGAAGGTTCTATACATGCCTTTTCCCCTAGTTAGCAGTGATCACCTCAAAAGGTATTCTTATTGGAATCTGAATGCGTATGACTAAATACGTATCTGAATACATGTGATTTTATGATTTAAAGTCTTTGTAAATCTGCAGCATGTTTACATTTGTAAAATCTGGTCTGTATGATCTCTGCTGAATTAATCCTGTGTGTGAGTTTTCCAGATCTTGACTGTGTGCGGTTTTATAAAACAAACATCTTTTCCATTCCCTGGTCTATTTAATGTGATTAATTCTCATGAGCAAGCAGAGATCTTGACCAGTAGCTACTTTTATCTGCCTATTTGTTTAACAGAGCAGAGAATGATAGGAAAGCAGAGGGAGGGGGCAGGTATTTGCGTTTGCTTTGCAGACACCTCTCTTCCTTGATCCAGAATCTGCTTGTTTTGGGAAAATGATAAGGGATTTTTTTTTTTTACTTGTGAACTAACATTTCATGCATTAAAAAAAAAAATGATGGGAGTGTAACTGCTCTACAGTATTGTGTGAGTTTCTGCTGCACAGCAACATGAATCAGCTGTACCTATATGTACATCCCCTCTGTTTTGAATTTCCTTCTTAATTTTAGATTTTCTTGGGTTTGCCATTGATAGAAAGTGAAGTACAGTGTTGCAGATTTATTTCTAAGCTATGGTATAGTTACTTTTTCTCCTTGTGCTCTTTAACTGTTTAATAACTTATTTCTATGTTCCTACGAATGTGATTCTGTCACTCTTTACTGTTACTGAGTAACATTCCTTCAGAATAACATGGTGAGCTGCACACTGTCCCTGGTGCAGTCTCCTAGCCCCTATTTTAGTGTTTTCCTTTTTCTTTTCACCTAGTTCCTTCCGTGTCATCTTCTTTATCTGGCCCATCAGTTATTAACCATATATATTCCCCTCCTCCAGTATCCAATCTCCATGACAACCAGAGGTGGTTGCTAAGTGCTGGTTTTATCCGGGCCGTTCTGATGCCAATACTGAGTACACTACCACCCCTACCTAACTTGGGTTGGCATGGCTTGCATTGGAATTCCACTCCATGGAAGAAGATGCCAGCTTGTTGATAGTTTCACTCAATTCTCTGTTTTTCACATCATGTAAGGAACCAAAATCTTATTTTAAAGTGTTACTTGATATCTCTTTATATCCAATTTCCTGGATATATTTTGTAGTTACAGATGTTAAGGGTCTGAGAAGAAATAAATGCCTGATAGGAGCCACAGAAGCAGGTTTTTTTAACCCGTCTCTGGAGTAGAACATCTGAGTCATTTGCCATTTCCTTCCAAAAAAAAGTTTCCTTCCTGTATCTGATTGAAATAGAAAAAGAGACGAATGTTGACTCAGCATCTAGAATTCCTCTATGCCAAACCCAGATTTTCTTCTTGTTTTAGGAAAATATGAGATGCTTTCAGTTGTAACATATCCACAGTAGACACATGAGTTTTAGGAAAGTAAAGAATGTCCATATGTATACAAAAGTTGGTATACTGGAAAAGTAGAATTATTCCCCAATTATTTCTGTTTTATCTACTAAGCCTTGAAACTATTAATGAGCAATTACTGTGCATAAGAAAATTGCAGGGCTTAGTACAACTTGAATTATGCATGTTTAAATTTTCATGGGTGTCACTAGAATAGATGACTGTCAAGATGCTGTGTTCTCAAATATTACCTACTATAATCCAATTTTAGATGAATATTTGATAAAATTTGGTGCAGATTAATAATTATTGCCATATTGCCCATTGTAAAAGATCTTCACTGGATTATTATTTGTATCAAGAATTTAACTTGTTTAGTATGCCATTACAATACTTTCTTTTCCTCATAAAAAAATAAAAAGAATGTCCATATGTATAACAGACTCTTCACAACTCCAGCACAGGTCGCTGGTACTTTGGAATGGAGAACACGAAGCACAGGGACCTCTAGGCTTCTCTCTCTCTCCTGGAGGAGGGACACTCAAGCCCTCAGTGGGTGGCCTCTGGATCCTGGTTCTCCTCCAGAGGTGGAAGATGTGTGGCATGATTGTTAACACTCCCAACTCCTAATGCTTCTAGTATATACCAGTCACAGATCATGGTGGTCTTCCCTAGGCGGGCTTGGAATTTTTCTTAACACAGCAGTTGCCAACCTTATTTTAATAAGGAAGCATCAGGAGTCCCTGAAATCCTTCTAAGTTATTCTTCTGTCTCCTCTTTTCACACCACCATTGTCTCCACCATGACAACTAGACTCCTATTTTCATGATGGCTTTATGGTATTTTCTAAGGGACCTGTCATCTGCTTTTACAAAATGAAAGGCAGAGATGATGTGATTTCCCCCCCCCCCTTTTTTACATGGTAACCCAGCAATCACTTACCTAAATGAGCAGCAGAGGAGGTAAGGTGAGGCGGAAGTTTAATAAACCTGCCCCAGATACAGTTCTAACGCATCCAGTGTGCAATTCTAATTGCAGAAAATTTTAATTCTCCCAGAACTATGTATTAGCCTGGTTTGTGTGTGTACGTATGTATGTAAGTGTGTATGCTTGTTTGTGTTTGTGTGTGAGAGAGAGAAAAAATGGGAACTGTATATGTGTGTGTAAGTCACAATCAATTAAAATATCAGCATAGTAATTATAGACCAAAAAAAGTCACTTTGAAGAATTTATTCTGCTCAAAGGCAGGTTCATGAATTGGAAACTGGCGTTTAAAAAATAAAGCCTTTTCCTTTAGTTCTCTTCCAATAAAAGATGGATGAGTATCATAGTTACCATTCTAAGATGAAGTCTGTAATAGCATAAAAATCCCTTTGGATAAGGAAGAGTGTGTTGTTTGAGTTTTCCAGCTCATCTTGTGGGATTTCAGGACTCTTTAAGTGCTTAGCTTCTAGTGTCTTTCGGATTAGAGGTATGTGTTAGGTGAGCTCTTGCAGAGAATTGGAAGGCAAATGTTAGGCTTGTCAGCATCTCAGAAGCACAGAAGCAGCCCCATCATTGTTTGAGTCACGCTTCCAGAACTCAGCACTTTTCACTGACTAGTGAGCTTTTGAAGTGTTTTCTTTGCTTCATTTTCACCTTTGAGGTCCTTTCAGAAGTATTTTCTTTTTAAAATATCATGCATTCTTCTTGAGGAGAATTAGTCTTTCAGAGACTATAAAGAAACATGGGGTACTTGTAATCTGTCAAGTATGGCTGAAAACCTTAGGGCATTAAGAACAGATAGAATGAGGGTTGAGAAAGCAGCAGCTTTGTGGTCTAATTAAAAGTCTGCTTTCCTCTTCCTTTAATTTAGTCTGACTGTAGTGAAATCTACCTAGGTGGAGAAAATAAGAAATGTGGGGTGCATTTAGGAATTGCAATTTCTTTTTTTATAGATGTGGTGGGAAATAGTGGGAATCCTTCTTTGGAGCTGTAATTGTGTATTGAAGTCTGACTTGTATATGAAAACAATTCAAGATCTTATAAAAATTCTACTCAAATCCAACACTTATTAGTTTACAAAGAATAACTTGAAAATTATCCAAGATGACCATAAAATGATTTAAAGATTTTAATTTTAAACGAAGTTGACATAAGCTGTAAACGTGGGATTTATAGCAGAAAATAGGAATGCCTAGAACAGCTCAAGTGGTCCTATGTATGTATGTATGAAAATGGGTTTATAAAATTTAAAGAGACTTTGAGAATTTGAGTATACTTTGATCCATAAACAAACAAAAAGTAGCTGTATTTCCAGGCCTGTGTATTGACAGCTAATCCCCAGAATTATACATTGCTAAACAATAGCTTCATTATTTGCTGAAGCTAAAACAGTGGGGTCACAGTCCCTGAAATAATTTCAAGTTTCTTAATCTCTCCTGCACTAATTAATCTGTGTCATTTCTCTCTGATGGGAGCATCTTTTGCAGATGCTAATAATTTCAACATCTGGCAGATTTGTTTTTTATTTTGCTCTGTGAAACCTTATTCTAGCTTTAATTGTTTGCCTCTGAAGGCTTGCTTGCTTGCTTAAAATGTTTAGAGTCCCTGGATTTTCATCACTGGAAGTAAGTTATTAATACCCCCTAACACTATGGCAATGGCACCCCACTCCAGTACTCTTGCCTGGAAAATCCCATGGATGGAGGAGCCTGGTAGGCTGCTGTCTATGGGGTCGCATAGAGTCGGACATGACTGAGTGACTTCACTTTCACTTTTCGCTTTCATGCATTGGAGAAGGAAATGGCAACCCACTCCAGTGTTCTTGCCTGGAGAATCCCAGGGACGGAGGAGCCTAGTGGGCTGCTGTCTATGGGGTCGCACAGAGTCGGACACGACTGAAGCGCCTTAGCAGCAGCAGCAGCAGCAGCAGCAACACTAGAGTAGATGGTGGCTCTTATATTTCTATAAACCCTCCCTCCCTTCTTGTGAACTATTAGAAGTTAAGATAAAATGTGTCTATTTTGTGTAGCTCCAGTACCTAATACAGGGCTTACCATAGAGTAGTTACTGAGTTAAGTGTTTGTTGGCTGAAAATGTCCTGAGGGCCTGCGACTGGGAAGGGGAGATGTTTATTTCAACATTTACTGCAGGGATTGAGCAGTATTTCAGAGAGTAAGCCAGTTGGGGGAATTGATTAAAGAAGTTTCTGTTAAAAAACAAATCTTTATATATAATTGTACCTCCCTCCCTCTCTGTAAGACAAAGGTGGTAAGCTGTCCATTTGAAGAATCATTTGTATAAAAATGTAAGAGTAAAGGTTACAGGGTAACTCCATGAACTATACAGATATAAACTCAGCTAAGTGATTTTTTTTTTTGGCCCTGCTGTGTGGTGTGTGGGATCTTAGTTCCCTGACCAGGGATCGAACCTGCACTCCCCGCGTTGGGAGCACAGAGTCTTAACCACTGGCCCTCCAGGGAAGTCCGTAAGTGAGTTCTCATGAAGAAATAACTTTTCAAACTCCAGTGATTAGAAATGGTACTGATAGAGTGCATTGAACTCATTATAAAGTATACTGAAGGAGGGGAATAATATTCCTACTGTAAGGGTAAAATTAATAATATAAATATAATTTAATGACTCATTCAAAATAACGTCACTCTTGTAACTGACTTAATGTGACCCCCCTGTTCATTATGCAGACTAGTAAAATTTGATAAAAGTGCAGCAGCAGTTCTAAGGCTGCATCCTTTACTGTGTTTAAAGTTAAACAATATATGACATTTGGGAGGGACAAGGCTGTTCATCTGCTTGTGTCTTGGCAGAAAGTTTTCCAGCATTAGCATTTTTCCTTTCCCCCACCATTTTGTAAAAATAACAACAAAAAGATAACTCTTGATTTCTTTTTCAGTAGTCGGTGACACATTCTGAGTTCTGATGATTGCTGATCCATTAATTCGTATGTTTCAAATACTACAAAGATGTACAAGGGATTGCTCAGACTAGCTATGTGATATTTGAACTATTTGATTCTTGCATTGTTTTGGATCTTTACCAAAATTCAGATTTGCTGCACCATTCTGAAACTTGAAGAGTGTTCTGAGAGCCACCATGCTAATTAGAAGCATAGAAAATGAGACTCTTGTGAAACAAAAAAAAAAACTCAAGAATTGAATTATTTAGCAGAGAGGAGAGAAAGCTAAAGGGAGATGTATTAATTGTTTTGAAGAGGTAATGGATGGTGACCATCTGGTTCTAGTGTTGGCCAAAAATGGGAGAAAAGAAGTGGATTAAACTATAGAATGAGATAGTATTTAGGTTAGACTTGAAGGTTTAAGACCAAGTGGGTTATTTTAATGGGGGTTTCCCAGATGGCTCAGTCGTGAAGAACATGCTTGCCAATGCAGGAGACTCAGGTTCCATCCTTGGATCGGGAAGATCCCCTAGAGAAGGAAATGGCAACCCACTCCAGTATTCTTGCCTGGAAAATCCCGTGGATAGAGGAGCCTGGTGGGCTACAGTCCATGGGACTGCAAAAGAATAGGACGTGACTTCTCAAATGAGCTCACACATGCAAGTTATTTTAATATGGATCCTATTAATGAACATAATCCAGACAAATTTTAAAGTATCTTAACAAATCATTTAGAAAACTACAGAAGAAGGTTCAACATACTCTGTCATCTTTCAGAAACTTGTAGGACTTGAGAGAAAGCCAGCACCTGATCGCAGGATGTACATGACATTGAATCAACAGAAAACAAATGTTCCCAGCAAGGGCAGCCCTTAATAAGAAGTCTATCGTGATTCATTTTTATTATCTTAACAAATCATTTAGAAAACTGAAATTCTTTTTACTGTGACTAAACTTAAGGGTAGAATGTCGATCCTTTTAATGATTGCTCTTTAATTTTTTTTATTTTTGAAATCATTTTATTATTCTTACTGTTAGTTTATTTATTTATTTTACTTTTTGGCTGTGCCGTGAGACATGTGGGATCTTAGTTCCCCACCAGAGATCAAACCTGCACCCCTGGCTTTGGAAGCATGGTGTCTTAAACCACTGAATCACCAGGGAAGTCCCTGTTTTGTTTCAGAGCCTCTGATTTTTAAATCCCTTCATTTCAGGTATCTCAAAGCACAAGACCCCTTAACTCAATCTTTTCTCTTTGCCAAACAACAGTTTCATGTCAGCTGTCTTACCATACTGGCCCTGAAGTCTAGTATTCAGTAATATGATTAGGAAGGTATTTCTGTTTTGTCCTGGTGAAAACCATCTGTATCATGTTGCTTGCAGCCAGTCCTAGGCATGAGTATATGTATATGTGCCTCTGTGTGCCCAACCAAAAGATTAGCCTGGGAAAGTGAATATCCCTTAAGTCAAAAACTATTCATTTTTTTCCTTCATGCTTTGGGTGAGCAGGGAAACATTTTAAACATAACAAAGGTTTTCTGGTGACTGGCCATTTATTTTACGCGCTTGATCTCCAGTTTAATTAACCTTTTGTATTTTTATTCCTTAGTTGCAATGCCAAAGCAACTTGTGCTATTCTTCTAACATGCAAAAAAATTTACTTTCGCTCACTTTAAGTATTCCTGTTTTTGCCAAAAGGTAATTCTGTACTCACCACCTCTAACCATTGACCATTTTTATGGCGTAGTGGCACAATTAGTGGCAGCACCTTATTCTTGTTATTCACATTTCTTCCAGGAATTATCATTTTCTAGTTTTTTTTTCCTTAATGATTGAGACAGGACCAATTATGTCCCCTCTGAATGTGGGCTTCTCCACTTTCAGGGGAAAATATCCTCTACATCTTTAACATTAACTGCATATCTTTCATTAAAAAAAAAATGGTTTCAGCCTATTCACAGATCAAGAGGTTTGGAAAGACAAATGATTCCTTCCACAGGGAGACTTTCTCCCAGAATGGGCCCACCGCAGAAAGTGTAACATGCTATAGACAGGAAATAGTGACAGATTTTATTTTCTTGGGCTCCAAAATCACTGCAGATGGTGATTGCAGCCACAAAATTCAAAGACCCTTGTTCCTTGGAAGAAAAACTATGTCAAACCTAGACAGCATATTCAGAAGCAGAGACATCGCTCTACTGACAAAGATCCATCTAGTCAGAGCTATGGTTTTTCCAGTAGTCATGTACGGATGTGAGAGTTGGACTATAAAGAGGGCTGAGTGCTGAAGAATTGATGCTTTTGAACTATGGTGTTGGAGAAGACTTTTGAGAGTCCCTTGGACTGCAAGGAGATCAAACCACTCCATCCTAAAGAAAGTCAACCCTGAATATTCATTGGAAGGACTGATGCTGAAGCTGAAGCTCCAATACTTTGGCCACCTGATGCGAAGAACTGACTCATTGGAAGAGTTCCCTGTTGCTGGGAAAGACTGAGGGCAGGAGAAGAAGTGGGCAACAGAAGATGAGATAGTTGGATGGCATCACTGATTGAATGTGCATGAGTTTGAGCAAACTCCAGGAGATAGTGAAGGACAGAGAAGCCTGGTGTGTTCCGGTCCATGGGGTCACAGAGTCGGGCGTGACTTAGCAACTGAACAATAATCCCAATGACCTAGGATAAGAAAATGTGAGATCCAACAGAATCTGGAAAGGCCATCATTGATTCTATAGTAGACATGATGTCCACTCAAAATTCCAAAAAGCAACACTTTAAACCAAAGGACAAAACGGTCTCTGCATATAAACTAGATTCTCTTTCATTGTCTCATGCTCAGTTGTGTCTGACTCTTTGCAACCCCATGCACTGTAGCCCACCAGGCTCCTCTGGCTATGGGATTTTCCAGGCAAGAATACTGGGTTGCTATTTCCATCTCCAGAGCATCTTTCCAACTCAGGTATTAAAACTGCATCTCCTGCATTGGTAGGCAAATTCTTTACCACTGAACCACCAGGAAACTGGGTTAGTATCTTGGCCTCAGACAGCTTTACATGGACAGTTGAAGTTAAATGCATATCTGTCTGTACTGTTCTTGCCCAGTCATGTTTTATTTATGCTATTCTGAAATGTGCAGTTTAAAAAATCACATGCAGGAAAAGTATAATTCAGAAACCTCCAGTATTAGAGAGATCATCAGGAAGATCAGCTTAATTTTTAATCTAACCCGAAAACATGTTTCTTGAGTCTTTCAAATAAGATTATTTAAAAAAACATTATTGACTTGAGAAATGGAACACTTGCTATTTTATACGTGTGCATGTGTATATAGATGTCTTTAACATTTATTGGGTACCTGCTATGAGAAAGCCAGGATACCAGATAATTTATGTGTATGTGTGTGTATGTTTCTAATTTAATGTTCACAGCCCTGAGGAGCTGGTATCATTAACCCTGTTTTACAGATGAAGAATCTGAAGTTAAAAACTTGCCCAAGGTCATAGGATTATTAAGTGGAAGTTAAAATGCAGATCTATCTAAAAGCCATGGAGAAAAAAGTCATCAAAAGAATTTTGAAACAAAGCCCTCTTCATCTTATCATGAGTACTTGGGGGACAGAATGGGATCTGATTTGCCTTTTTTTGTAGCCTGAATTCTGTTTCCTCTTGTCTGCTTTTCCTTGTAAGCTTCCTTTTCCCTCTCTCTTGATTTCCATTTCTCTTTTTCTTCATTTTTTTTGAAAGCCAAAGCAGTGAACAGCTTTAAAAGGTTAAGGAAAAGAGAGAATAAAGAGGCGGAACTATTGTGGTCTCTTTATTTGTTATGCCTCAAGCGTATGATGGATGCTGTAATATTCCCAGTCTTTCCAAAAAAGCAGCGAATGTGGTAATTTACTTAGTTCACTATAATGACCACGTGAGTGCATGCTGAAAATGTATAGTTAATACGAAGTAAGGGTGTGAGTAACTTAATAATCTATCCTAACAGAATTAGTTTCCATCTAAATGAAGCAAGGAATGCCAAAGCATTGTGTATTATTCACTGCAATTCATTTTTTGACTACAGCTCTTTTTTGATGTCATATGTAAGCTTAATTGTGTGTTGTAACCACCGACAACCTATCATAAAGTTTTTTTAATCAAGAAATATAGCTTGACTCTTGCTCCCCCCATTAACTTGTAATGCTGTTTTCTGTTGTTTTGTTGTTTAATTTTTCGTGGGGTATAGTTATATGATGTTATGTTAGTATAGTATATGATGTTACGTTAGTTTCTGCTGTACAGCAGAGTGAATCAGCTATACATACACATATGTCCCTTCATTTTTGGATTTCCTTCCATTTAGGTCACCGCAGAGCATAGTACTCGTTTAAAATGTCATGCTTATGTAGTAGACATGTCGTTAGTATAATTCTGAAAAGAAAAATTTAGTTTCCTGGTAGCAGCAATAGTAGCAGTAGAAGCTTTTTAAAAACTATTTTCAGTCATTTTAAGGAAATAATTTTCTGTATGACTTGGAGCCTAAACATAGATTTGGGGCTTAAAATGCACTTCAAAGGGCAGCATTAGAAATGCAATTCCATGGCTGATTCATATTAGGTGCTCAAAAAATGAGCCTTGAATGAATGTCCTAATAAATAAACTTGATATAAACTCAACAGGCATGCAAGTAGAGAACATGTCAAGGAAAATTCAGTGTCTCAAAAAAGCACAAATGCAGACACTAACTTACATGCATTACATGAATTTTAAATTGTTACCCTGCAAAATTCAAGAACGTATTTATTGGTCTTGATTTTAAGACATATGAAGTATAATATTTTATAATTTTCTGAAAACTAAATTTTAAAATGTAATTCATAATTACATTTTTTGTTTTTTGTTTTTTTGTTTTTTTACAAATGCTGAAAAGTTGTTCAGAATAACTTTCCAGGTCCAAGTGCTTAATGCCAAAAATAATAGCAATGTGGGTTTTTTCTGTTGAGTCTCTTTCTCCAGCCTGAGGCACCCACCACCAACTCGAGTGTCCTTGTCCCCAGTCCAGTAGGAGCAGCAGCAGCTTTACCCCACTTCAGCCTCTTCTTAGCAATGTAAAAATCTGGCTAGAAGGCACAGCAGCCTCCCTCCTTCCTAGTAGACCAAGGATTCCTATTGTTGGATGCAGTGGGCATGAAAGCAGCAATTTTACAGCACAAAAGCTCCAATAACATTTACTTCAGTTGGCTGAGATTGAAATGCACACAGGCACTGCTCAGTCTTGGTTGCTTAAGCACCAGCTTCCCCTGGCTTCTTGCCATTTTGTGCATTTCAAAGAGACAAATCCTTTAAGGAAAAAGAGTGTTCCTTGTAACGTGCAGTGGAGTAAACAGACCATTCAGGCATAGTTTATTGCATTACAAACTCAACTATGCAAACTATTCCAAATTGAATGCAGCAAAGTAATTAGTGAAATCATTCGGTCATTAGAATTCATAAGCTTGAATTGTCCTATTTAAAAAGGAGAATTTTTCTTTTCTAAAGAATCACTTTCTATTTAGAGAGCGATAGTGTATCTCTAAAAGTTTTTCCATACTCAAGTACTGAGGTTTAAGGTCCTCCATTTACAAATATATCTCTTTTCCCTTCTCACTCCCTCTAGCCTTCACTGAATTAGTTTGGAGAATCATAAGCATGCATATTGCAACACAGGCAAACACTGAAGTGAGGATGAACCGCTGCTCCAGGTTGAAGTGGTGGTCACTGCAGCCCCTTGTTATTATACAGGCAGAGTATGATGTAACTGGGAGACAGACAAAAACGTTTAGTTATCCTGACTCATGCTGAGCTAAGCAAAATTGTGTTTCTTTACTTCATCAGAGTCCCTGGCAGTAGGCAAAGACTAGAGGGCTGACTGTTACCTCAACCTGGAAGCTGTATGAATGAATCAGTGAATCAATAATTCATTCATTCCTATAGCCAAATTTTATCCCACATGTAATATATGCTAAGAATGAGTTACTGCATATGGTTACCAGACATTATCTCCTTTCTACAGGATTCCTAGGTCTGTATCTTTTTCTGTGGGTTTTAGGGGGAGAATCTTAAAATTATAACATCTCACCTAAAATGTAAAGTGAGATGACTTTTCTCATTTCCACTCAACATTCTAATTATCTGTTTATAAATCGATTGTATTAGGTCCAGCCTGGAAAATCCCATGGACAGAGGAGCCTGGTGGGCTGCAGTCCATGGGGTCACTAAGAGTTGGACACGACTGAGCGACTGCACTTTCACTTTTCACTTTCACTTTTCACTTTCATGCATTGGAGAAGGAAATGGCAACCCACTCCAGCGTTCTTGCCTGGAGAATCCCAGGGACAGGGGAGCCTCGTGGGCTGCCGTCTCTGGGGTCGCACAGAGTCGGACACGACTGAAGCGACTTAGCAGCAGCAGCAGCCTGTATTAGTCAGATCCTATCAAAACTGTACACAATGACCACCACACTTATTAATGGGGAGTCGATTTACTGTTCACTTGCCAACTCTGGTCTCTTGTTTTTGTGTCCTTGGCACTCTGAGCTTCATTGAAATTATTGTCTATGAGTAAATTATAATATGTATTTGAATTTCTGCGTCTGTCTATTTTTTACATTTCTGTTACGTAAGTCAGGGATCAGCTCTTAGCCAACGTTTTCAAATACTCATTTCTTTTAATAAAAGACTGGCATCTTATTTAAGCTAACAAATGAGCCTTCATTCACAGTGAATCTGAAGCAAGGAGCTTAATTTATTAGTCCTCTTCACTGATGGATTGGCCCTCTGCTCTATTTAATCTCCTTGCAGTCTCCGGCCAGCGATACTCGAAGAGAAGCCACTGGACACAGTGTCATGAGACTTGTAGTTCAAACTGCAGTCTCCCATTTCCTACCCTCTAGATTTTCTCTTGCCTGGAAAATCCCATGGATGGAGGAGCCTGGTAGGCTGCAGTCCATGGGGTCACGAAGAGTCGGACACGACTGAGCAACTTCACTTTCACTTTTCACTTTCATGCATTGGAGAAGGAAATGGCAACCCACTCCAGTGTTCTTGCCTGGAGAATCCCAGGGACGGGGGAGCCTGGTGGGCTGCCGTCTCTGGGGTCGCACAGAGTCGGACACGACTGAAGCGACTTAGCAGCAGCAGCAGTAGCAGCAGATTCTGATCACACCCAGGGGCAGAGAGATGCAAACTCACTCTTTCCCGCCTCTGCGCCCACCTCTGTTCTCCCCACCAGCCTCCAGCTGATGCACCATCACCACGCCTACCACCCTGCTGAGAAGTGAATTCACTTCTGAACTAATGGTGTCCCTCACATGTGCTGGGGCACAAACAGGCTCCATGGACATCAGAAACCCTTTTACCCAGGTGCTGTACCATTCATACATAGCTTCCCTCATTTCTTTCTGGATAAACATAGGTAACTATCAAAGTTTCCGGTAAAGTTACCTGCCAGTTGCTCAGTTGCAATCCTAGATTCCTTCTTGCCCTGGGACCATCATTTCTTCAGAGTAAGTAACTAGAAAGAGAGGGAACTTGCCAATGGGTTTCCTAGGTGTATCCTCTTTACCTCGCCCCGCTTTCATCCATGGCCACAGTCCGACTTCCCTTTAACATATTAGTGAAGTGAAAGTTGTTCGGTCATGTCCGACTCTTTGCGACCCCATGGACTATGGAATTCTCCAGGGCAGAACACTGGAGTGGGTAGCCTTTCCCTTCTCCAGGGGATTTTCCCAACCCAGGGATCAAACCCGGATCTCCCCCATTGCAGGCGGATTCTTTACCAGCTGAGCCCCCAGGGAAGCCCAAGAATATTGGAGTGGGTAGCCTATCCCTTCTCCAGCAGATCTTTCTGACCCAGGAATCGAACCGGGGTCTTCTGCATTGCAGGCGGATTCTTTACCAACTGAGCTCTCAGGGAAGCCCTCATAGCTTAACGTATTGAGGAGAGATCTGATTTATTAAGGGAGATTAGAAGGCACGTGAGGCAGTCTTGAGTTTCTGGGTTACTTTTCAGTAGTTCGGCCTCAGTGGCATGCAGATGAGAGAGGAGTGGCAGTGACCTACCGTGTCAGTGCACGCCCATAGCAAAAACACCAGGAAACAAGGGGAGCGCTGCTAATGAAGTGTGCCTGTGCTTCTTTGAATCTGCACAGCAACTCCATCAGGTTTTTACAGCTGGACTCTAACTGTAATTGCTACTGGGATGAGACGCGCCATAGGGGATGTTGAAGCTAAGTACTTACAGTGTTTTACTGGCCAAAAATATATGACATGGAAGGAGCATCCGGCCTCGTGCAATTCACACTTGTATATCTTCATGTTCCTCACCCGTTTCTGACACGCTGCTGACTTGCCAGCAGGCACCCGAGATGAAGGTGATAAAAATGGCATAGCTGAAAGATGTTGTTTCTTAAAAGATACTGTACATCAGTTGAGAAAGTGGAAGTGGATTGCAGATGGAAATGCTTAAAAAGCCACTGGAGCCTTGTTAGTTCTTCAGTTAAGACCGTTGATATGAATCTCATCAGTGCATACAGAACGCCTAAGTGAACAGTTTTAATCTGATTGTAGTACAGTGCAGAATGGCACGCTGAAATTGAAGTATTTTCCTTTTTTTTTTTTTTCTTTTTTTTTAGTCTACTGATTCAAATGTTAATTTTATCCAGAGACACCCTCTCAAACATACCCAGGATAATATTAGACAAAACATCTGGGCACCTTCTGGCCCAGTCAAGTTGGACGGAGGAGCCCTGTGGGCTGCAGTCCATGGGGTCTCCAAAAGTCGGACACAACTGAGCGACCTCACCTCAACCTCTCACCTTCATGCACTGGAGAAGGAAATGGCAACCCACTCCAGCGTTCCTGCCCGGAGAATCCCAGGGACGGGGGAGCCCGGTGGGCTGCCGTCCATGGGGTCCCACAGAGTCAGACACAACCGAAGCGACTTAGCAGCAGCAGCAGTAGCAGTATCCAAGCCCTAAGTAGCTGAAAACTTGCAAGGCTAAATTACAGAGTACTGAAAACAAAAACAGAAACGTGTGAGCAATACCACAGTACCTAGATTTACATGTTTCAATGCCATTCTCCCAAATCTTCCCACCCTCTCCCTCTCCCAGAGTCCATAAGACTGTTCTATACATCAGTGTCTCTTTTGCTGTCTCGTATACAGGGTTATCGTTACCATCTTTCTAAATTCCATATATATGCGTTAGTATACTGTATTGGTGTTTTTCCTTCTGGCTTACTTCACTCTGTATAATAGGCTCCAGTTTCATCCACCTTATTTTCCTAAAGTAAACAATAGTTCTGTGTTTCCGTAGCATGAACTCTCAGACCCCTTGTCTGGATTTTTTAATGTATAAATCAGTGTTCATGCTTCTTCCAGGGAAGTTTTAAAACCAAATGTTTCCTTTTTTGAGACGTAATAATTCTGAGGAGGGTAAAATTGATAGTTTCGCCAGAGAAAATCATATCCAAAATTATAATAAGAATAATCCACATGTCCAGTGCTGATCCATCATTATGGTTATTGAAGGCATAATCAACAAGGCTTTGAACTTAAGGCAATTCAGTTGGCATCGTAATTCTCCACGGTGTCAGCTGTGACCACTGAGTCTACAATCAAGTTAGATTATTCTTTATTTAACATTATTCTTGGCATTTTCTAATTTATTCTTTCTTTTCTCTCTCCTTCCCTTCATTTCTTATTTTTGTTTTTTGAAAATCTTTACCCCTCCTTATGTCAATCCTGTAAAATGATTTTGTGGTACTTACATTTAATAATATCCTAAAGCAGTTTCCATATATCAATTAATCCTGAGAATAATACAGTACACAGAATTGAATTATTTGAACTAAATTTGTCAAAAGTGGTATAATGCAAAGAGTTCCCTAAAACCTCTGAAAGGAGTAATTTTCCTTGTTGCCATAGAAATGAGGAGTTCCTTGTTCTCTGGTCCTCACTCAGATCTCGCTACTTTTGTTTAATTACAATAAAATAGTAACCACTAATCAAAAGATCCTTTGTTCTATTTAGAATTCAAACTTTTGTTCTCTTGAACAGATTTACCTGCCTTTCTAGGATTACTTTGTAATAGCAAAGCCAGAAACTGGCAACACGATACCCTGAATTGAGAAGAAAAATGTGTTCTGTATGCGAGAAGCCTATAATAAAACTTAAAGATTTTCTATTGATTTTTTTTTAATGTCCCAGCTTTGCCATATTCATTTCATACATTTTTTTCTCACTCCACACTGGTCACTGTAAGCTTGATTTTATTCAGAATGACTTGAAAGCCCATGCTTTCACTGAAATTTAATTTTGTAAGAGGTAAGATTGGAAATGCTTGTACCTTCTATCAAGAGAAACTATCCCCACAGTACAGTACAGTACAATGTATTGTACTGTAGAAACACACACACACACACACAGCATTATTCTGGCAACATTGCAGTGCACAGCAGTAAGTTATTAGAATTAAAATTTCCAAAGTATTGTAATGCAAACACTTGCAATTATAGACACACACTTCTATTCATTAAAAACCAAAAGAGAAACGGTTAAAAAAAGAAAAACAGAAAGGGTAATTGGAATAATAATACATATGACACAATTTTTTGTTAGGTTTTTTTCTTTTAACCTTCAGTTGAGAATGGATACCCAGTGAGGGTGATTCAACTGTTTAATAATTTCAAAACTTTGGTTGTTCCCTAGAGCTCCTCCCTTTGCTGCTTCTCCTGCAGAGGAGGATCTCCTAGCAATTCCAGGAGAAGCAGCAGAGTGAGGCTAATGCTGTCCCTCTGCTGGGGAAGAGATGTTCGAGGCAAGCCGGGGTGGTTTCGCTTGTTCTTTCCTACCGGTTAATGCCATCGGTGGGTGGTCATGCCTGCTCTGTTCTTGAACAAAGGAGTTGCTTCTCTGGAGCAGCAGGAATCAAACTGACAAGTATCACATCTGTTTCCTGCTGCTACCCCAGTTCCCCAAGGCTCACAGCACATATATAGCGGCAGTTCTCATGGTACCACGAGGAGACCAGGTGGTAGGGCCTCATAAACGAACATAGCCTGCTCGAGGGAGAGGGAAAAAGAAAATATCCCATGACCTCTATATGAAAAACAGCATTGCAGAGGAAAAAGAAATGGGCAAAGATGCAACTTGTCAGAGCAGACAATGTTTTAGAAATAGTCTCTCCATTTGGAATAAAATCTGAGTGTTGAGATGTGTGTGTGTGTGTGCGTGCATGTACATATATATTTTTTTAAGTAGTATAGAATATCACACCTAAACTCTCTCCATTTGATATGGCATTAATGGAAGTGTTCTAACACTGGATTGGCTGATAGATGTAAAATTCTGTAGATTTACTAAAAAATTGTTGAATATATGAATCTAGATTTCAAAATGATAAACTTTATAAGATACCTGAATAAGGGTATTTAAAATATAGCTAGTATCTTCCTAGTTCTTTACAGTTTTAAAAAATTTCTTCCAGGTATCTAATGACATAGGAGAATGTTCATGACATGATAATACATGAAAAATAGTAAAATAAGGCAATACAGTATGATCTAAAGTGTGACTAGATTTGTATTAAAAAAAAAAAAGCCAGGAAAGAAAGAAACCAAAATTCCCCTGGGTATATGAATTATGAATAGTTTGGGTTTTCTCTTTTTTCTAGTTTTCTTTATTTTTTCTGCAGTTCTGTTTTTCTCAACTTTTATACAGTTACATGCATTTTTATGATGAAAGAATTAAAATTTTTCATGAGAAAAGTTTTGGTTAGTATGTTTCAAAATTGCTTATGTGGATGAGCTGTGACTCAGTATCTCATTTTTCTGGATGGCTCCTGTAGAAATAGTTATATAAGTGACTGAAAGTATCAGTACTTTAGAAGTACTGATATATACTGAAAGTATCAGTGGACATTAGAAGCAAAGTAAATGCCCATCAGAAGGGAATTTATACTATGCGACAGTACCATTCAGTTATTACTTTAAAAGTATACCTAAGGTATATTGTGTATATATGTATATAAACAAGAGTGTATATGTATGTGTGTGGACACGCACGTGTATATAGATACATACACACTAGCTTGAAAAGACACCTATGCTCTGTTGTGAAGTGGATAAAAAAGTACTTTGCCAAACTAAATAGGAAGATTGATTTCATTCTCTAAAAATGTATGTGTGCGTGTCTATGCAAATGTATATACATTTATAACTGTCTTTATTCTTTTCATTTGGAGCCCCCATTTCACCAGGCAGTAGAAAGTCTTCAGATGGATTTAGTCAAATCAGGGTCTTCTATCAATTTCCTAATCTCATTCTAGGAATATGATTATATTAATAGCATATTATGTGTGAGTGCTATGGATTGAATTACTCCCTCAAAATCCCATGTATTGGAGACCTAATCCCAGTGCGAAGGCATTTGGAGATGAAGCTTCGGAGAGATATTAGGTTAGACAGGCTTGTGAGGGTAGCACTCTCTTGATTATATCCGTGCCCTTATAAGAATAAGGAGAAAGAGAAACACCAGAACTCCGTCTGCCATTGTGGAGACACAGCTGTCTGCAAGACGGGCCAGGAGGAGGGTCCTCACCAAAATCCCAGCCAGCTGGCACTTTGATCTTGGATTTCCTGGCCTCCAGAACCATGAGAAACAAGCCTCTGTCATTCAGCCACCCAATCTATGGTGTTTTGTTGTAACAACCCAGTAGAGATTTTGGTCTCAAGAGATAGGGTGCAGATTGTAACAAACATCTAAATGTGAGGAAGCGGCTTTGGCGTGAGTGTTGGGTAGAAGCTGGCATAGTTTTGAGTTTCATGCCAGAAATATGAATGCTGAAGTCAATCGTAGGATGGTCTCACGTGGATAAGAAACATGTCTGTGGCAACTGGAGGGAGGTGATCCTTGTTACGGAGTAGCAGAGGCTGGGCAGAACTGTATTCTCGTGTTTTGTGGAAGGTAGATCTTCTGAATGATAAAGCTGGATGTCTAACTAAGGAGACTTCTAAGCAAAGTGTTGAAGTATCAGCTGGGTTCTTTCTCAGTGCTCAGAGGAAAGAGTGTGATGAATTGAGAAATGAATTATTAGGCAAAAAACAATCAAAACTTGGACACCTTTTCCACCATGTAGGAACACAGAGAGAAGGTGATCACCTCTAAGCCAGGAAGAAGGACTTCATCAGGAACCAAATTGGCTGGCTCCTTCGCCTTGGACTTCCAGCATCTAGAACAGAAACAAATGTCTATTGTTTAAGCTAACCCAGTCTGTGATATTCTGTTACAACAGTCTGAGCTGACCAATACAAAAAACATCCCGTCTTCTTTCTTGCTTTGCCCCTGGAAACCTATGAGTATCTTTCTTCATGAGTTTGTTACAATCACTGTGGCCCATAAGTCCGTACTAACCACAGACCTTTAAAATTCTAGTCCTCTTTCAGTGATTTTCGTGACCCTTTGATTTACTGAGAGCATGTGGCTGCCACGTAAGACACCCTGGGTGCTGTGGGGATTGGAGATCTGAATCTGTTGTTTCTTCAAAGGGGTGTCAGTCCCATCTGCCTAAACACACTCCCCCCATGCATCCTTAGTCTTATCCTACTTCACCATGCTGGGAAAAGGGTAAATTTTTGCTGCTTTTGGGTTCACCTTTTCTGTTCTTGTATCCAGTTGGTGGGCTTCCCTGGTGGCTCAGTGCAAAAGAATCTGCATGCAATGCGGGAGACTTTGGTTCAGTCTCTGGGTCAGGGTGATCCCCTGGAGAAGGAAATGGCAACCCACTCCAGTATATTTGCCTGGAAAATCCCATGGACAGAGGAGCCTGGCAGGCTACAGTCCATGGGGTCACAAAAGAGTCAGACCTAGCAACCAAACAGCAATCCAGTTGGTAAGGGGCAGCATTGAGCAAAGTGTCTTCTCACACAAGCAAGTCTTTGCCTGGATTTTCTTCTCCTCCAATTAGTCATGTTGGCAGTGCCATGCCACCGTGGGTGGGCGGGGAGGGTGCTAGAAAAACTAGCTCTGAACACTCAGGAATTCTTCTGGAACCTTTCTGCTTCTTGCGTAAGTTTAAGCTGTTGAAACTCAAAGATCGAGCATTTATTTGTTTATGCTTTACTTATGTGTTAGCAGCTTTTTTCCAAGGTACTGTGAACTAATAGAACATGGAAAAAGATACAAGAGAAAAGACGATGGTGGTAATGGTTAGAAGCCTTGATTAATATTTCAAAATATGACTCTGGTATACAACTGAATTATCTTCAGAATTTAGTATTAGAGAAGAGAAAGGAATGGCTTAATTTAATTCTATAATTTTAAAAAATAATAATCCTTTTAAATAAAAATATTACCCACTTCCATCAGTTTCATGCCAAATGATCTTCAGTTTAGTACCGTGATGAAGCCAAGGTAGTGACTGTTCTCCCCGTTTTAACAGATAAAGAAATGAAGTCATTCATACAAATGAGAAGTATCTTTGATCTTGGACAAGTAAGAAAAATGGGAGACAAGCATGTAATGAGCATCTTCAGCATGTAAGGCATATGCTGGAGAGGAAACTATCAAAATGTTGCAATAATGCCTAGTGTTGCTCTAAACCCTTATTAATTAAGCATTGCCAGGCTTACTTTTTGATGGACTTTTCCACTGAAAATCTTGGGTCCATCCTTTCCTTTCTAGAGGTCTCTCCTTCATTCTGGTCTTCATAGCTTCATATTTCAATGACTACCTTGTCCTTCCCAGCTGCTCTTCATTCCTGCTCCAGTACATTCTTAACACCAATTAATTTTAGTAAAACATTGCTTAGATCATATAATCATAAGGGCCTTAGAATTGCAAGAGCTGCTCAGAGCTCAGGAATCTCTTCTAAGGGATCTCTGGCATATGATTTTCCAACCTTTCCTTGAACTGTAGGATAAGGGATTAACTACTTCACAAAGCAGCTTGTCTTATTTTTGGCAAGCATAACATGCTGTAAAGGGCTTCCTCATGGCTCAGATGGTAAAGAATCTGCCTGCAATGCAGGAGACCTAGGTTTGTTCCCTGGGTCTAGAAGATCCCCTGGAGAAGGGAATGACTACCCACTCCAGTATTCTTGGAGAATTGGAGAATTCTTGGAGAGAGGAGAATTCTTGGAGAATTCCATGGAGAGAGAAGCCTGGGGGACTACAGAACATGGGGTTGCAAAGAGTCAGACAGGACTGACACTTTCCCTGAAAGTGCTGAAAAGTTCCTTATTGCTTTACTGAATGCCAGCCTTTAACTTCCGTTAAAATGAGTCCATTCCTTCTTTTGAATGACAGTCTTTCCACAAAAATAAGAACGTCTGTCTTCCTGCCTCAATCCTCCTCTTCACCAGGCTGGTCATCCCCAGTTCCTTCCTGGTTTTATCTGTTCCTTTGTCCCTGAGATGGTGACAGTTCTTGACACACAGTAAGCAGCCGACACCTCTTTGTTTCCCGAGTTAACGAATGGTTAAAATGCCCCATCGTTACAGTATTGCTTTGGTTCCAGTTTCATAATCTGTAAAGGAAGGCATCAATACATACCCTCCATCTGGTAGGTGATCTGTAGTAACTCCTGCAATGATGAAACATCTGTTTCTCTCCTCTTTTAGCTTCACAGAAATGTCAAATAAGTCTCTGCCAGGGTAATTTTTAACTCTATAAGCTTATTCCCTCTCTTTGCTTTTGTATCTGTTGTTTTTGAGCAGCACACTCCAGCGTTACAGTATAAATGTCTTCAATGAATAGGTGCCATCTTACTTATCTCCTGTGTTGGAAACATTTTCCATTCAGTTTGTTTTTCCCCACAGTGTGCGAAAAGTTACGGTATTCATTAGTGTTCAGATATAATTAGTCCATCACTAAGATGAAGTAATAAGGCTTTATTAATATGTTCAGTTATAGCATTAGTAAGGATACTCAATTACACAATTTATAAAGTAAGTGCGCATGCTAAAGGAGTAGACTAGAATTAAAAGAGACATTCCTGATGAAATCAGTCTTGATTACTACCTACTTTTATTTGTTTATCCTACTGTCTAGACTGTTTTTTAACCTCCAGGATGATAAAACCAAAAAAAAAAAAAAAAAAGCTGAGAAAGTAATGTCAGTTAATTTCTTCCCTGGTAAAAGGTGTATTGGCTGTGAAGATTAAAGCTACAAACTATCAATTATATGTGACTTTAATTCCTATCCACACCCAGTTATTGCAAACAATGAAGAATTTTCTGCCATTGAATTTCTTACAGTTACAGTTCAGAGGCAGCCATTTCAGATTCTCCGTAAATACTTCATGGAGTCTTGCAACTATGTTGGTTATTCAACAACAGGATTTTTAAAAGATAAAAAGTCAAATGTCTGAGAAAAGTGTTTTAAATTATTATACACCTTTGATATCAGTTTCCCTCATATCAATTGTCCTTATTAGTTTGTTTTCACGCTTTCCATCTTAAATCAGTGTCCTGTTTTATAATGCCCTTTTGGGCATCCAGATGACTCTCTCAAATAAAACACTGAGAAAACACATTTCCTGCTTGCAGACGAAAATGGATTAAACATCTAGAGTATTCTGCTTAAATAAAATTCTTCTTGGTGTTATTTAAGAAGGAAGGAAGAGAGAGAATAGTGGGATTTTCGCATCTGTTAAATAATCACTAGTATGTGGGATTGAATTCTCTCTTCTTTTTCAACTTAAGACCAGCTGTTGAAGTAAACTCAAAGGGCCCCTTAATTATTGCATATTTTCAGTCGCTTGTGGAGGATTCAGTTACCTAGTTTCCACCACTCTGATCAAAGGAACTCCTTCACTTTGTACACCATTGTTATTGAAAGCATTCCTCGTTTGATTGTTGTGCTTCTGAAATGTTCTGTGTGAGGTCAGATGGGGTCTTTCTCTGATTTCATCATGCTTCTGAGAATACCTCTGCTGCCAATTATGTGTTACTGGGGTGGGTGCTAAGACCCCCCAGGGCCTCTTTCCACTGGCCTTAGTACATGTCTATTTTTGTCACTTACATTGCTGAGTCAAAGATGTTTCAGTGTCCATACGATATCTGGAGTCAGTGGAAAACAAATTCAGAGAAGCAAACTGATTTTCTCTGTCTGAAACATGATTTGCCCCGAGATGTGCCTCCCAATCAAAGGCTTTAATTATGTGGAAGGTTTTCGCATTGTTGTTGTGCTTCCTGGCTTTTTGTAACCATGGAATAAAGGCTTAACCTGGCATAACACCCAGCTCAGGAAATGAACGAAACGAAGCCAAGGCAGGGAACATTGGCCCTTCCACAGGAAACATTGTATGAATGATTGAGGATGAAAGTCAAATCTTGACTACTTCCAAGTAGATCGCAATGCTAAATTACCATGCTGCTGTTGTGTGTATTGTTTATTTCCCCTAGACCAGAAGGGACTGTATCAAATTGGCAGACTATTTTCCAGTTTTAGGGAGCCCGTGAGCTCTTGAATTTTGCCAGGTGGGTGCTCTCCATTTGTAGGTGGCCTGTCCATTGACTGTCAATGTAGATTGACAACAATGACATATTCTGTCTGGAATATGTTCTCATGTCTGCACAGCTATCAGATTTTGGATCTAAAGCTGTTTTTCTGAAATAGTGAATGTCAAAAATTTTTTGAACTCTCTTTATATCGGATGCACAATAAACTGCTTACCTGAACACTGTTCTTTTCTATCGTATTTTGCTACTTTCAAGATTAAATTTATTGGTATATACAGTGGCATGTTTTAAGACTTAAAAAGACCATATTCTTTACTGTGATGAAAGGTTTTTTTTCTTTTTTCCCCTCTAAAGAGGTATAAAAGAAATGAAGCATAAATTACTCCATACCACAAAGAGTTTGTAGGAAGAGAAATAAAAAATGACTGTTAAATAAAGAGGTAAATATAAGAGACACAATCTAGTCTATACCATTCAAATCTAACACTGGGTAGTAGAGCTCCAAGTGGAGGTTTCTTTTAAAGATTTTTTTGTCCCTTTTTGTGTGATGGAATGACTTGTAAATTAAAATTTTAAGTAGATTGTCTCTATGGTCAAAAATAGGATGAGAATCCAGTAATCTCCTATCGGCTCTGCTGCTGATGTGTTAGCCACCACCATCTCTCACCTGTGTCATGGTCTGGGCACGGATTGGAAAATAATTTCTAGACGTGAGACAGAATGAGAGGGAAATAAAGTTTATTAGAGTGGGAGACGCTGTTAGAACAGCGGGCCAGCGCAAGGGAGAACCGATGTTGACCAGGGGTCTTTAGTCCACTTTTATACCCAGGGTGCAAGGAGTAGGATAAGGGGTCTTGCAGGTCATTTGCTGATTGGATGAGGCGCATATACTGGATGAGGGAAGAGTAGGGAAAGTACCTTCTCCCTCTGGGGTCAGAGGGGAGACAGGTTGTACTATTCCATTAATAGTTACAACATGGAGGAGGGAAGGACGATAAGGGTCTGGTCTTTCTGTTCCTGTAAATTCCAAGACCCTCCTTGGTTTTATCTGCTCTTTCGTCCTTGGGTCACCACAGCCTGGATTCTGCAGAAGATTCCTGTCTGTGCCATCTGCTTTCACCCTTGACACGTACTCCCTATCAGTAATCAACACAGTAGCCTGTGTGCTTCTATTAAAATGTAACTTGGGTTAGGTCACTTAGCTCCTCAGAATGTTCTACCAGCTCCCCAGTCCACTCCAGGTAAAGTCTCGTCTTGATCGTGGCTTACGAGGTCCCATGTGGTCTGGCTCCTGCTATCACTGACCTCCTCCCCTGCTCCCCTTCCCCCATGGTTGTATCCCTCCAAGCACCTTGACCCCCTTCCTGTTCCTGGAGGATACCAGGCGTGCCTTTGTGCTAGTTTGACCTTCCCTGAAACACTCTTCAACCAGACTTCTCCCTGTTGGATGCTCTCATCTCCTTCATTCAGTCTTTGCTCAAAGAGGCTCACCCCAACATCTCTACCCTACCCTCCTTTATTTCCCTAAAGCGCGTATTGCCTGTTGAGTTACAATATGCTTTCCTTTGTAATTACATTATTTACTGTTTTCCCCCAAAAGACTGGAATCCTCAAAAAGACAGAGATTTACTCAGTTTTGTTCACAGAAGTAACCCAAATGCCTAATATCTTATTTGGCACTGAGAAAAAGATGGCCAACTATAAGCCAAGCCAAGGAGAATGGCCCTCAGAAGAAATCAGTCCTCTGACACCTTAATCTTGGACTTCTTCTAGCCTGTGTGTGTGTGTGTGTGTGTGTGAGTCACTCAGTCGTGTCCTGCTCTTTGCTATCCATGGACTGTAACCCACCAGGCTCCTCTGTCCATGGAATTCTCCAGGCAAGAGTACTAGAGTGAGTAGCCATTCCCTTCTCCATCTAGCCTCTTTAACTATGAAGAAATAAAGTTCTGTTGTTTACTCCCCACCAAAAAAAAAAAAAAATCACACACTTAAAAATATGTATCTTATTTTGGGTGCTATTTAGATGGGTGTATACGATTGATCACCAAATTCATCAAACGGAACACTTAAGACCTATGTACTTTATTATATATTAACTATGCCTCAATTAAAACATACCTAATAACGATGTCTGAGCATATATTATGAGACTCTTGAGATAAACAGGAAGGAAAATGCAAGAACTCAAGCGCATTGACTCAAACCTTAGAAAAGTAAAACACTTCAGTCATTTCCTGAGCTTGATGCATGAGTGATTTGAGTGGAAGATTAGAAGGAGCTTAGAGCAGCTACGTTAAGGAATGTGACGGGAAATGAAAAGATACAACAAAAGTCTGAGTGAGTAAGAGAGAGGGCCAGGCTGCAACAGACAGTGTGACCGTGCCACCGTGGAAGCAGTCAACATGATTTTGTGATGAAGGGAGAATACATTTGATAACTGCCAGTTAGGAAGTCAGGGAGAAAATTGGAGCCTAGGGTATTTGTGTCTTTCTGAAAGTCTTCTCAGGAGAGGTGAGGTTTGAACTTTGCCTCAAAGGGTAAACTGGGAATTTAGTAGAATTTAGAGAAAGTGCAGGTCGAATATATTGGGTTGAACAGAATGTACTATTGGAATTAACTCCACTTGTTTCTTTTCGCTTTCTTGAATTTGATTACTAGAAAACTTTTAATTCTCTATAGCTCACATTATATTTCTTTGGACAGTGCTGGCCTTAAAGCGTGAAGAGGAGTTAAACTAATTGCCATAATTGAAGCAAAAAATAATGAAGGCCTGGACTAGCACAGTGGCAGGAAAGAAAAGGAGCATTAAAATTCAAGAGCTATTTCTTAGAACAGAGTTGACTGGCCCGGGGGAGTGGTTATATTTGGCAGGGCAAGGATTATGGAGTGAGCCACATCAGAGAATGTTCTAAGATTTCTAACTTGGATAATATGGGTTGAGATTGGATGCCATGTATTGATATTAATACTTCCTTAGAGAAAAACACAGGAAAAAAGAAACAGATTTGTAAGGGGTTTAGAAAAAAAGAGGGTACTACCTACCACATCTTGAGTTTTGGGCACTTGATTTTAATGTCTGCAAACATGTAAGAAATTAAGACCCAGAGGGGTTATTAACTTGATCAAGGGGCAGTCAGCTACAAAATATTAGAACTAGAATTTAAACCCACACCAGTGATGGTTCGAAATGATTTAAAACTTTGGGAAGGGCCAGTGAGCAAATGATAGTTTAGGTTCTATAAGTGGTGACGGGTGTGCTTGCTCTCAGTCACATGTCAAGAATGCTGTATATATAATTATAGTGTGCTATAAGAACTGACGGACCAGCCAGGAATACAATAATCAGAAATGGCAGGACTCATTTTGAGAGGGGTGGGTAATGATTCTTAAGTGTATGATCACAAAATATGGACCACTTTGTACCAACAGCTCCAAATAAGCATGTGTAAATGGCAGTGCCTCTAGTAAACACTCAGTAAGTAATAACTCTTGTTTCGTTTCTCATCTGAGAGGTATAAAGAGTGTGAGGGTAAATATTATAAGTGTTATAATAAGTGTTAAAATGTTATAAGTGTTATAACAAGGATAAGCCCTATGCTTTTTTTTAATATTTATAAATCACACTTTTTCTTTTTATTGTCTTCTCTTTTAAAATTTGAAGGATAGGGAAAAGTTCCAGTTAACTGAGAATTCTAGTTATTCAGGTTGGATTTTCCTGATAATACATTTTGATAATATGACCTATGTTTCAGACAATATAAATTTCCATTGAAAAGTAACTATGTTAGAAATCATTGGTATGAACATTTTAAGAATTAAGTCTTTTCTTCCTGTGTACGTGATTAACACACAAGACTGCAAAATTTCAAACAGTATGATATCATTATAAATTGCTATGAATCAAAAACCAAAGAGGCCTCTGGCACCCAGCAACTAGAAATGATATGACCTGTTTTAAAACAAAGGCTTGACTGACTCTGAAGTGAGTGTCAGATTTGCACACAGCAGCATATTTTATAAACAGCCACAAACCAAAGGTTAGTCTTAAAAGGAGAACTTTGTTGTAAAGACAGTTTGCTTATCTATCAAATTGGCCTTTTTAGACACACATAAGTAGCTGTCAGTCTAGAGGAACATATATTTTAAATGCGAAAGATAACAATAGAATGCGTACTAAGTCACTTATTACAGCCCTCTCTAGGTAATCTTAGGCACAGATCTATATTTAATTGGTAAATTCATAGTATCTTCAGAATCACAATGCCATGAATAAATCCAACAGTAGAGCTGACCTTAGTGACACTGTCCTTGTTGAGAAACTCTACTTATTTGCAGATGAGTGTATCTATTTGCAGTGACCTGTCTCCTCCTAAATTTCATTAAACTCATATTTCAGTCACTTCTACTTAGAGTTAAGTAGAAAAAACAAAATTAGAAGTACTTGGTTTAAAGGAACTTCTCTCAGTGACTTATAAGATGGTAGAAATAGTTGCCCCTAGGTTTGATCCAGGGAGAAGGCAATGGCACCCCACTCCAGTACTCTTGCCTGGAAAATCCCATGGATGGAGGAGCCTTGTGGGCTGCAGTCCATGGAGTCACTAAGAGTTGGACACGACTGAGCGACTTCACTTTCACTTTTCACTTTCATGCATTGGAGAAGGAAATGGCAACCCACTCCAGTGTTCTTGCCTGGAGAATCCCAGGGACAGGGGAGCCTGGTGGGCTGCTGTCTATGGGGTCGCACAGAGTTGGACACTACTGAAGTGACTTAGCAGCAGCAGCAGCAGCAGGTTTGATCCAGAGGCTTATATTCATGTACTAACTTAAATGCATTGTTGGTAACTGCCTGATTCAGGGATTTGAAAAATTTGTAGGACCTTATTGGTGGCTAAGAGTGCTGTATACATTAATAATAGCTGTTAAGATCATAGACATAGGGTAGGCATAAGGGGATAAGAAGGAAAGTATTGAGAGATGCGTATAGTCCATCTCTGTTCTAAGGCATGGCTTTGCTGATTCTTCCTAAGTCAGTCATCAGAAAAAAAAAAAAAAGCAACTATCAATTACAGATTGTGCCAGGTATTATTTCACTGAATTTCATTCTTCTTGAAACTCCAGAGGTAGTAACTATTATCCACATTTTCTCCATTATAAAAATGAGACTCAGAGATTCAAATCCAACTTGACTAGACTCCAAAGACATTGCTTAGTTTTTGTATCTTAGTATTGAGTAGGAAGACTCACTTGAATAATGAGACATGTTGGAATACAGTTGACCCTTGTAGATCAGATGGTAAAGTGAGTGTCTGCAGTGCAGGAGATCCAGGTTTGATCCCTGGGTTGGGAAGATCCCCTGGAGAAGCTAATGGTAACGCACTCCAGTATTCTTGCCTGGAAAATTCCATGGATGGAGGAGCCTGGTAGACTACAGTCTGTGAGGTTGCAGAGTCAGACACGACTGAGCAACTTCACTTTCCTTTCCTTTTGAACAAGGTAAGGGTTAATTCGAGTATGATTATGATTTATAGTTGGCCCAGTGTATCTGAGGTTCCTCTCCAGACGGGGAGTCAGCAACCACTGACCACATAGTACTGACTACTGAAAAGTATATGTGAAAAATGGACCCCGTAGTTCAAACCCCTGTTGTTCAAGAGTCAACTGTGTAGCCAATAATGTATGTTATACTAACGAGAACTAAATACTTAGTTCTGATATTTACAACAAAATTGTATCAAGTCAATTTGAAATATTAGTTTTGAAGAAATTTCTCTTAAGTGTTTTGACAAATTTTCAACTGTATGCCTTCAAATAAACATTTAAGTAGGTTTTCTTGATATGGGAATCAAGTCGATCATATTTTTAGGAGAATATCACAATAAACAATGATGAAATTTTGTTTGACACCGTTGGAAACAATTGCTTATAAAAAGAAACAGGGATATAATAAAAGAGAAAAGAAATAGTGAAGATCCAGTAAATGTGTGTTTTAGCCTAGTTTCCTGTATTGAATGAATGCCATAAATATGACTTCAACACAGTAGATTTGTTAAAATTTCTGAAGATTTTTCTAAAGGATTTGAGATGGAAACTAGAGAAACAGCTATAGGAAAAAAGAATGCTGAGTTGAATTGTTTGTGTGATTTAATATTTAAAAGAAAGTTTATTTATAACTTATTTCCAGATAGTCCCAAATGTCATAATGTTTTATTTATTAATAAGGAAAAATATTGAGATTCATATTTCACACATCATTGCAATGATTGTACTTAAGCAGTAATTCTTTTCACATTTGTCATTACTTATTACTCCTTATTTTTTAGAGCTGAAAGCATCTTGTTTTTCGGGAATAAAAATAGATTAGCTATAATAAAATGTCAACAACTAAAATGAATTCTCCTTAAGGACTTTTAACTCAGTGTATTTTCCATTTTATTTCAAGCACATAAAAATATTTTAATTTACAAAAAGACTTCTTGAACATCCTTCTCTATGTATGGCTTGAAATACTTTCTCACAATTTATCCAACGTCTCATATTTTTTATTACAACAAGCTTGACAGTTCAGTTTGGTTATCTAAGGTTAGAAATTTACAGTCTTTTATATGCCTTTTATCAATCTTTCAAAGTGACTCGTCATGTCAAATTGATTCCCGTAACATGTAGATTTCTACTCTTATCAGAATTGCAATTTGCCACAGCTTTATTATTTATTATTTATTTATTCATTAATTTATTCTCCACTTTATTCCAGAAAGGATACTCACAGGAAGGGTTTACTTAAGGATTGTTTTCATTTGATATGCATTACTTCATGCATTTATTTATTGCTTTCTCTACTACATTGTATTTATGAAACTTTTGTTTTATTAGTTTAGTTTATTTAGTTAGTTCCTTGCTTTAGAAATGAAGGAAGCATCTTTAAAAGAGTGAATTCTCCCAAGCCACTCTATAAAGAATTATTTAAAATGCTAAACCATTTCATTGAGCCATTTATAGGTGCTATCTCTTCTGTATTTTAACTCAGACGCACAGTAAAATATATATATATATATTTTGCCTTTCTGATACTAATTTCAAATGACTCATACAGATAGAGTTTTGTGACAAATAACTGTTGATCCACCTAAATTGGGTTGCATTTTTGTTCCTTTTTCTCTTTCTCCCCCCTCTCATTGCCCTGATAACCCTCCCTTTCCACAAGATTTGGTAGTAAGAAAGTAAACTTTTCAATAAATCTTATTTCAAAAAGAAAAATCTTCACAATGTAATTGCAGATGGTAAAACTGTTTATTCTTTTCACAGACATAAAGCATATGGTTCCTTTTTAAAAATGACTTTACAGATAGGCCCTAAATCTGGCTGTCTTTACCCCAGGTAATCTCCCCAACTTCTGCTGAACTTGAAGTTAACGTGAACTTTATGATATTTGGATTTAGAACTACAATTTTTACCTTCTAAACAAATGAGAAGAAAAAGCCCTCGTTATTAAGGAAATAATTAACAAGTTTATGTTTAAAACTAATCAACACAGACATTTGCTAAAATCATACTGAACAAATACACATACAGTCACATACACAAAACCAGGAATAAAAGGTAAAACCTGGCAAGTCTGAAAAAGAAAGGTGGAGGTATTAGTTTATCGAGATGCCGTCATTGGGGGAAACTGAGTAAAGGGTACATGGATCCTCTCTGTACTATTTCTTGAAACTGCATGAGTATCTGTAATTGTCTCAATAAAATTTTCACTTACCAAAAAACAAAAAACTGGTTGAAAAACTTTTTTTAAAAGGGGCTTGGTAAATATTTTAGGCCTTTAGGGGGACTGGAGGTGGCAGCTGCTCAAATCCGTTGTTATAGTAAAAAAAAGCCATTGAATACAAAGGAATGGGCATGGCTGTGTTCCTTTGAAACTATTTATAGAAGCAGACTCTGCAGACTTGCTATTTACTGATCTCTGGTTTAAAGAGATATTAGCTTTTGCTTTTAATATTTTATCTGCTACTCCCTTCCAGGGGAAAAAATGGTAACAAATGCTAATTATATATTTATTAATTATTATTTTTATTTTATTGAAGTCTAGTTTCTTTGCAAATTAGTATGCATACATCATAGTGATTGAGTATTTTTATAGATTGTACTCTGTTTAAAGTTATAACAAAATAATGGTTGTGTTTCCTTGTGTTGTACAATATATCCTTGTTGCTTATTTATTTTATACACAGTAGTGGTACCTCTTAATCTACTACCTGTGTCTTCACTCTCCCCACTGGTAACCACTAGTTTGTTTTCTCTGTGAGTTGTTTCTGTTTTATAATACTGTAATTTTCAGCTAATCTCTTTATAATTTTCTTTAATTGTGCAAGTATGTATCTGTAAAGTATACATATACTCTTTCATTTATTTTAAATATCCTATAAGCATGGCTTTGGTTTCATGTTTCCCAATATTGGGAAAACAAAATAAGAAAGTAAGAAATTCTTTTTAGACCTAGCGCTATAAGAAAGGAAAAACTGAGAGTTTTCCCCCTAAAATCCTTATCTCTAACCATGAATAGTAATCAGTTAAAAGAGTAAAATTCTTAAGCTGAAAAATCATCATTTGCTTGACTTTCTCTTGTGTTTATCCCTCATGGCCAAGAGTTGAACTTCCTCTGGAAGAGTTTGGGCTGTGTCTGATTACCCTCCCTTTCAGTGTGTGATAAGACGTTACTGTAAGTGGAATTAAGGGTGCTCTCAGGCTCATGTTTCAGACACTGTTAAGAAAATCCACTGTGCAGGGTATTTGTTCAGTAGATGTATTTGCCCGGTAGGGTTTTGGGTGAACTTTGCTTTCTCCCCGTCAGGTCATATCCTGAGTGTAAGTTTTATGCATTCAGGTTCAGTTTCCCCTCATACCAAATTTATTTCTCCCAGTCTGTTTCTTTTTCTTTCTGCCTCTTCATCTGTTTTTAATGTGAGTAGCTTGTGTGAAAAAAAATACTTTGAATGCGGGATTAAAAAAAAAAAAAAAGAATCGACTTTAGAAAGACATGTGTATTAAGTTTCACTCAGCGCTGTGGAGTGTTTCAGAGACAGACAATAATATTAACACAAGCACTACCCTGCCCTGGTGTGTAGAAAAGAAATGTTTCCGTAACCACAGTTTAACAGAAACATAAGCCACTCCTGTGTAGATTTCCAGAACGATTAGAGTGGTTAGAACCAAATACGGTTAATATGATGAGATCTTGTGATTTTTAAGTAATTTTAAAAGATGAAAGATATCGCTCAAAATATTCTAAAAATTTTATGCACATCCCTCTTGTTTATCTTGCCACTCATTTAATGTGTTACTGAAGGTAATCAATTTATTCACCTCTTAATTATCTCTTGAGTCTGACCCAGCATCTTTATCCGTATTTCCAGGGGTTTCATTTATGTACTCCATACAAATATTTACTGCAGATCCCTGCTAACTCTCATCTCCTGTCACTCATCCAACATACCACACACACACACACACACACACACACACGCTATCACATCTTCCCTCCAAGCTGCTGCCAGAGTAATCTTCATAAATTCATCTCTGTCCTTGTCATTCATTTGCTTAAAACCATTCAGCAGCTCCCTATTGCTAATACAACAATATGCAAATTTCTGAAGTCAGTATAGAAGGCAAAGCCCATCAAAACCTTTTTCCTCCCTACTTTCCCATTTCCTTTTCTGTCTCATTTCTCCGGCTTGATCCCAGCATCCACTCACACCCTTGATGCTCTAGCCAATCTGAAGGCATACTACCTTTTGCTTCTTCTCACCTCCATGCATTTGCATTTTTCCCAGTTTTCTTTTAGGCTTCTTTGCTTGAAATTTGCATTTCTCAGGACAACTCAAGCATGTTATCAGAAAAGCATTGTGTGACCCTGTCAGGCTTGAGTGTATTTCATCTCTTATTTACCAGATGACATTTGATCTCTTTGAATGTTTGTGTACTAAAGAGTCAGAGGGCAGTACAAGGTAGTAGGAAAGAAAACTTTGAAATCAGACACAGTGGAAGCTTCAAAAGGACTGAAAAGTACTTAACGCATCATTGAATTACTAGTACCAGGGAGGTACCTGAAATGTTGCAAGACTTGTTTATTGTATATGTGTAAAAGTAGGGAAAGAGAGAGGGAAGGAGAGAAGGAAGGAGGTGACTGTGTCTTACTGTTTGAAACTGGGTGAGATAATAGTCCAAGACATATTTCTAAAGATATTAAGGGTGTAACCCCTGCTGGAGTGTTGCTGAATTGAAGGAATGACTATCTAAAGGGAACTCTTAACCATTCACTAAGTTACGTAGGAAACTGTAGGAGTTAATTTCAGAAATAGCAGTGGAGTCATCATCAAGTGGGTCTGTTATGTTGTGTGTGTGTGTTCAGTCACTCAGTCGTGTCCAACTCTCTTGTGACCCCATGAATTATAGTCCGCCAGGCTCCTCTGTCCATGAGATCCTCCCAGACAAGAATACAGGAGCTGGTTGCCATTTCCTTCTCCAGGGGATCGCCTGACCCAGGGATCAAACCCAGTGATCTCCTGCATTGGCAAGTGGATTCTTTACCACTGGCGCCACCTGGGAAGCCCTCTATTATGTTAAAAACATAGAAAATTTAGTGAATTTGGAAAAGAATATATAAACTGGAAAGTGAAATTCTCTCAGTCATGTCTGACTCTTTGCAACGCCATGGACTATACAGTCCATGGAATTTTCCAGGCCAGAATACTGGAATGGGTAGCCTTTCCCTTCTTGGGGATTAATATTTTGTATTAACTTCAATAGATATGATTATCATGCACATAAATAATAGCACTTATTTTTTTCAGTTCCTCAACAATCTGCAAGATATCTCACCAAAATATTCTAACCTGTAAATGTCTCTAAACCATTATCAACATGGCTAAAACTTAATTCATTATATTTTAACTGATATATCCCTCATGCAGTGGGAGGTGCTTAATAAATATGTGTCGCATGAATGAATGGAGCATTACCGATGAGTATACTCAGCTCCAGACATAAAAAGAGGGCCATTACTTCACAGGCACTATGCTGCTACAAGGTCCTTGTACCTTATAAGAACATCCAGGTTACTCTTCCTCCAACCTCTTTTCTCATAATAAATCCCTTCTTAGGGACTTCTGCATGGCCTCCCAGATCAAGCACAAATTCTCCCACTTGGAGTTTAAAGTCATCACTTGGCCCCACATGATCTCCACCTTGACTTTCCTAAATGTTTGCTTCTCCCTTCAAGTTTAGCTTAAGCTGAGCCTTCACATGAAGCCTTCAAAACTAACTCCTGCAGGAAGCAATTGTTTTCTTCTTCCCTTTCCTCATAATTTGGATGTGTTTGTTTGTTTCTTTTTTTTGCACTTGTCTGAGATTTGTGTTCTTGCTGCATCTGGTGTGCAAGTTTCAGCTCCAAAAAGATGCATCAACCTCCTTTAGGCCAATAAACTTGTCTTCTCCTTCTGTATCTCCACAGTTCTTGAACATTATTGGGGAAATAAAATGTGGGCTTGTAACTTGGCAACAGCAAAGCAGTCTTGGTTCAAGAAGGAAAATGAATGTATAAAAATGAAGCTGTCAGTTGTATGTAGAAGGGATTGGAGTAGAGAGTCAATATGCAAAGATGGCAGCACATAGCTTTTCAAGGGCCTGTACCTAGTCGATAGGCAAGGATTGTTATTGAATAATTGAGAGGTAAGGAGGAACGGTAGTAATGATCTAGGTAGGGTGATACAGTGGAGAAGGCAGTGGCACCCCACTCCAGTACTCTTGCCTGGAAAATCCCGTGGACGGAAGAGCCTGGTAGGCTGCAGTACCTGGGGTCGCTAAGAGTCGGACACGACTGAGCGACTTCACTTTCACTTTTCACTTTCATGCATTGGAGGAGGAAATGGCAACCCGCTCCAGTGTTCTTGCCTGGAGAATCCCAGGGACGGCGGGGCCTGGTGGGCTGCCGTCTATGGGGTCGCACAGAATCGGACACGACTGAAGCGACTTAACAGCAGCAGCAGCAGGGTGATACAGTGGCATTTCCAGGAAAAATACAAAACCAAGGTACCTTTTGAATGAACTAACGACCAACTTGACGATTAAGTATAAAGTAAGAGTCAAAAATATCACCACATTTTTAAGGAGAAAATGGTGATTTCAGGGGAAGAATGAAAAGGTTGAGAATGAGGATTTGGGTTGGGCAAGGTATGTAGAAGGATGAACTTAGTTTTGCACAGATGACAGTGCATATTGAGAAGGCAAGAAATAGGTTTTCCAAATTCAAATTCTTTTCCTATTTAGGTTGTTATATAACACTGAGCAGAGTTCCCTGTGCTATACAATAGATCCTTGTTGGGTATCTGTTGTAAAGTTTTTTAATGAGATTTTTTTTTTATGTGAACCATTTTTAAAGTCTTTATTGAATTTGTGGCAATATTGTTTCTGTTTTATGTTTTGGTATTTTGGCCAGGAGGCATGTGAGAGACCTTTGTTCGTCCAACCTGCCCCACCTGCATTGGAAGGCAAAGTCTTAACCATTGGCCCACCAGGGAGGTCCAAGTTATCCATTTAAAATATAGCAGTGTGTCCATGTCTATCCCAAGAATTTGAAGAATAGATAGGTGTCTATGTATCCCTGAATCACTTTGCTCTACACCTGAAGCTAACACAGCATTGTTATTCAACAATACTCCATTATAAAATAAAAAGTTTAAAAATTAAAGAAATAGGTTTCCCTTTAAGATGTTTTGGAATAAGAGTAATGATGTTACATTGGTTACAATGGATTTTTGATTTGAGAACTGTTTCTCGCAATACAAATGTGACATCGAGACTAATTTTCAAAGATCGTACTTCACACTGGTCTTTTAAAATCACATTAGTTTATAACAGCAAGGTTGTTATGGAACTCTGCTATAAAGAAAGATAATTGAAACATTCATACTAGTATAATTTTGTTGTAACTCTCATTTCAAATTTAATGAATCAGTGCCTGCTGCAAAGGAAGAGACACACTGGGAGATCATTTACCTGTGAAAAGACAGGGGCAGAAGATGAAGTCTTGGTTCTTTTGAGAAAATTGCATGCTGTTGAGGTTTGGTTTTGCTGTGACTGTTTCTCTTGCTTTCAATAGGACCTAACTATGCTTGAAGGCCATTAGAGGACAGAAATCAAATCTTAATCAGCCTGGATGTATTTTTCTGTTTAAAAAAACTAGAGATCCCACTTCACTTTAAGGCTTAGGGAGTTTAATTAAAGTAAGCAGAGACAAAAGTACTCTTTTGAGAACTGTCATTTCTCTTCGTGTGACACTATTAATAATGTAGTGTAATGCTATTTTGGAAGTTTGGTTCTTTCCTTGTCTTTTGTCTTGCTCTGACTCTCCTCTCTTCTAAATGAAAGAGGAATAAAGCGCTTAAAGGAAGGTGCTATCCTAAATTCACGGTCTCCTTGTGCACCATATTATCTGTGACCTCAGCTATAATTCTTTGAAGAAATAACCCTCCCAAGCTCTCTCTTTTTTTTTTTCTTCCCCTTTCTCTTTTATTGTGAGCCTCTTTTCACAACAACATTTGCAGGCTTCTTCACAAAGAACTTTTTTTTTTTTTCCCCAATTAGGATGAAAACTAGATCATGATGTGAGCCTCTCATTGTAAGTGTAACTTCCCTTTTTGACAGCTCCATTAGATCTGCCCAGTTATAAATCTTCATATTTCTGACTTGCCTTGAAATCAGAAAGTGTTTTCATTCTGCTTGTTTTCAGTGAGCAGCAAGCATGAAGGGAGGCATGGCAGACATCATAGTCTCTTCCACCAACTCTCCTGCCTCAACCCAGTGCCAGGGCAAAATGTTTGTCAACATTTTGTCAACAAACCTGATGATTCTGCTTTGATGGCTAATTATGGGTGGTACATTTTTGAACTTAAAGAGAGGGTTCAGGATGGGGAACACAGGTATACCTGTGGCGGATTCATTTCGATATTTGGCAAAACTAATACAATATTGTAAAGTTTAAAAATAAAATAAAATTTAAAAAAAATAAATTAAAAAAAAAAGAGTGACTCTGAAGTCACTTTCCATTCTTACTTGTGCAGTACCATGCAATGTAAAGCTGGAATTTCACACTACTCATTGTTTGAAAGTTAATTAGTATTCTTTGCCAGAATACCTGCTTCTTTGCTCGAGTATTCATTTACTTGTATCTGTCTGTCTCATTTGATTTTGGTGGGTGCTTTTTAAGTCAAATTACATATTTTAAGCATGCTACCTCTAATTGCATTGACATGTGAAAAGCTGCTTACTAAGTGTGTTCATGTAAATTATACTTTTATTCTAGTCTAATACTCGGTTTATAGAGCATGCCTTCTGTGAAAAAAATTGAAATTATCTATTATTTTAAAGTAACAGGGAAGAAGTAGGAAGTTTTTATGGAAGCAGATATTATTTTGTTTTGAGGATAACATTGGAAGCTGTTTGACCCTACTCTAATGCCCTCGCAAAAATATAGACATGGAAGTATATGATCAAAGTAAGGAATTAAAGAGTTAACATTTCTTTAAAAACAAGAGAGCCATTAACTTTTAATAATGCTGTCTCAAATATTTGTCTGTAAATTGTGGTGATAATCAAAGACAAGCCTATGGGATTGTGCTTTGTAGTTCTGTTTGATTTGATAATTCTAATAATCCCTTAAGAACGTTAGAAAAAAATAGTTTATGCTTACATTAGCAACTATTGTGAGATTGTAAAAATAACCTGGCAATCCCAAGATAGAGTATAAGGATAGGAGGCGGGGGGGAAGTGGTATCTAGGATCTTGTATGTGTTTAAATCATTTCTTTTAGAGATGTTTTTAAACCTAATATATTTTTCTTTCTTAGCATGAGAAAGAAATAAACTGGCTTCAGAAAGGTTAAAAATGAGACAAAACATTGCCTGCCTACTACAAAATGTTATGCAGCATCGTTTTCTTATTTCAAAAGAATGCTTCTGGGCTTCCCTGGCAATCCAGCAGTTGAGGCTCTGAGCTTCCACTGCAGGGGCAGAGTTTGATCCCTGGTCGGGGAAGTTCCCATGCCACGCACGGTGCGGCCAAAAAAAAAAGAGAGAGAGAAAAATGCTTCTCTTTTTGCTGCTAGGTTTTGGTCTCCACCCTGGCCTTTACTAGACGGCATCCCCACCCCACACTCAAAATAAAGCGAATGTTTCTTCCATCTAAAGTTGAATTTCTACAGGCCTCTTTTAAAGCTCATGTTTCCTCTTCATTCTTCATTTTCCTCCTGACAACATGCCTGAAACAAAACTGACAAAAATGATTATTCCCGTGTAAATTAGGGTGGAAGGCTTTGGAATCATACTCTGTGACTGTTGCCAGAGTTCTCAGTTTCTCGAAACTTTTTCGCCCCATCTTGTGAAATATTAATAAATACTGACAGTTTAAGGTGGCTATGAGATTAAAGGAAATAATTTCTATTGAACTCATAGCATAATGGGTTTTAATAAGCTTTACTGAGTATAAATTTCCTTTGTGGATTTTCCCCTTCAGTGTGCAACCCCTCTTTTGCATTTAAGATCTATAAATTTACATTGAACTTAGATTTTTAGTAACTCCTTCTTGGGATTATTGGGTAAACCTAATTTACTTATAGCTAGCAAAAAAAAAAAAAAAAAGGCCCCATAAAATAGTTTCTTTTCTTAACATGGAGAGCATTATCTTTTGAGCACACAGGATTTTTGAGTATCAGCTGTAAAGGAATTGTTATAGGGTATATGTGGATGTGTTGGAATGCTTTAAAAAATCAATCCTAGCTAATGGAGGGAATATTTTCAAAGTGAGCTGTTTCCATTCCTTCAGTCAACCACATACAGCAGAAAAAATTCAAGTAAACATTGTAGAAGAGGCAAGCTCTTCCTTACAGAATTAATGAGAGGTGCAGTGGTCTTCCATGGGGAATCAGAATTTGAAAACACTTTTCCACATGAGCATTTTCCCCTCATGTCTGGAACCAGATAAGGAGACTAACTTTAGATGCACAGTATCCAAACGAGATGAATGTGCTGGGCGCTGCTGGATAAGAATGCCCATCTTAACGGGAATGTTTCCATTCTCCTTTGTAAAGACATATAGTTGGCAAAAGCCATGTCTGTGAGATCCCTAAAGACCGCAGCTCACTCGGGAGAGATGTAGCCAGCTTTCTCTTACATCAACTGCCCGAGGAAGACACATCCCAGAATAAGCCCCTCACTATTGTCCTTTGTAATGTTTTAGATGAGTTGTTTGTATTTTGTAAAACTCCAAGTGGTAAAGTATAACAGCATCAAGACTTTAGCAACTCTGTGTGTATATGTACACACCACATACACTATTCATATACACACCCACACATATATATATATGATAGATTTTTATCTATATTCTTATAATCTACATATAAGTAAGATTCTATCATGAGTCTGGGTATTTAATAAATGAAATTGACTTGTCTTTGATGTGCTTGAATTTCAGAAATTTTAAATTATTTTTCAGGACACTAGAGTCAGTAATCTGAGTGAACTCCGGGAGTTGGTGATGGACAGGGAGGCCTGGCGTGCTGCGATTCATGGGGTCGCAAAGAGTCGGACACGACTGAGCGACTGAACTGAACTGAGAGTCAGTAATCAGTAATTATATTTAAAAAAATAAAACACACACTTTTGCAGCACAAACTCAGTCAACATTCAGTAATTATTGTATACTATAGCTCTTTAGTACCTACAACCATGTTTTCCTTATTAGGCAGATAATGTATTTGCTTACTGATGAAGGTTTTGTGAGCTATGTGTATTTGGCATATATTTTGCATATGTTATAACAATGATTTACTGAAAGACTTGGGTGAAAGAAAATATA
The DNA here is from genome assembly GCF_055505025.1 of Bos grunniens. Lineage (NCBI taxonomy): Eukaryota > Metazoa > Chordata > Mammalia > Artiodactyla > Bovidae > Bos > Bos grunniens. The sequence goes on from NC_141191.1 coordinate 15,261,631, forward strand.
TTCAAGATTAGGTGCAAATGGCAATACAGCAGATTCAAGTAGAAGTTTCTTGTACCTACAAGTAAATTTTAATCATCTACGTTTAACCTCACTTTTAAGACTCATTCAGATTTTCAACAGAAGGACATATTTATGGTAAACCCAAAGCAGTCTTTGTGAAACCTGAAAAAGATTTGTGAAAACAGCCTGCAATAAAAATCACAAATGCTTCATATAACACTACTTGATAGATATCACTTGCACCATTAAGAACTAAACGACAAAGGATGTAATTTCAGTTCTGGCATGCAATATTAATCGAAGCCCTTTAAAACATCTTGCTGATGGGAACTATGGCAACGTGACATTGAAGAATTATGAGCTGAAGACATCCATCTTCATCAGATTTTCAAAGTAAATGCCATAAAACATAAAGTTGTTCCATTCATCTTGACATTTTCACATGTTTCGGTGGGAACATCATTTCCTAGTGTGTTGCCCTAAATGCAAAGAACACAATTCAGTACTTAAAGTATGAATTCAGTCTGGAGGATTGAAATGCATTTTAACCAGCCACCCTGTAAACTCAGGGAATTATTTCTCTAATAATGTACATTTCTATCTGTCTTTTATGCTACTGATATATTATCTTAGGTAAACAGTTTAATTAAATGATAGTAAGAGACACTTTTGAAAAATAATTATATGTATATTTGCCTTTATAAATTTAGATATGAGAAGAGAAATGTTTTCAAAGACATACCTGTAGAAAGAAATTACCTTATGGGCATACTCAAACCGAACATCTTCTCTAGTCGCCCCTGACCCCCACAAATTATTACTTTGAGTAAATGGGAAAAGTCTAAAAATTAAGACCTCACATTAAAATAGCACATCATAGTTTATAAAAATCCTGTATTACACATTATCTCTTTTAATCCTCACATTTTACCCACATTTTACAGATGAGGAGCTTTCAGAGAATTTGGAATATGACATTGATTTGCTCGAAGTTCCACAGTTACTAGATTTCAGACAGGGAGCTTGAACCCCAGATTCGTATTTCCCGAACCCTAAGTCCTCACATGACTATATTTGGAGCTAGGACCTCTAATGAAGGTAATTAAGGTTAAATGAAATCATAAGGGTGAGGCCTTGTCTGATAGGATTAGTGTTCAGATCTGGAGAGACCCCAGAGAACTCTGCTGGGCTCAGGGAGAAGGTAGCTCCCTCAGCCCAGGTGGAGAACCCGTGCAGGAAACTGACTCTGCCTGACTAAAGGTTATTTCTTGTTGCTTAGATCACCTCGTATAGTTTTTCATACAGCAGCTGGAGCAGAACTAATATTCCAGGTCTTCCTTTTTCTTCTCTGCCATAAATCTAGTGTTTATTTCCCTCTTCTATGGAAAATTTTAATCAACTGGCATTAAAATATTTTTAGATTCCTGAAATAAAAGTTTAGACAATCTGGGCGAGAATACCTCAGTCACCGGCTTCTTTTTGAACCTCTATTTTGAGAGGAAGGCTTCTAAAGGCAATTAGCATCCTGTGAAAAGATGCAGGCTTCCAGCCTCAACAAATCATGCTAACCATTTTAAAAGGCACAGCCAAGACTCAGAAGATACCTATCATTAATCTCCCAAACAGTAACAGCACCTTACTTTTCTATAGTACTTTACAGTTTATGAAATACTTTCCTATGCATGATCTTATTTTGATACTGGTCTTCATAATATCTTCCATATTTAGTGTTCTTTTCACTGTATCATCCTGCTCTTCATTGGTGTTCAGGCATTGAAGCAACAGAAAAACATATGTTGGAAAGAGGCATTTAGTGTTGACACACACACACACACACACACACACATTATACTCTAATTAATAATGACAGAGAAGGGAGTCCAGCAAACATGCATGTGTCAGCATAAACTGTGACTCTATTTCCTTTTTAATCAAAGAACATCATAACTTGGTTTCCACTTAACAGATCACCCTCATTGCAAATGCCAAGAATGGGATGGGGACAGTGGGTTCGATGGAGTCTATGTTGCATCTGTGTGATACTTAATGTTTTTGATGACACCATCTCTGTTTAGAGGCCATGATGTGATTGGAAGGAAACTAAAAATTTGATTCTATTTTAATGTAAAACATTGGCAGACAATGCAGACTCAAGCTGCAGTTAACAAGTATGATATCAAATAATATGTTCATATAAAATAACTTTATATCAAATTTAAATTTACTTCCGATTTCAGTAGGTAACCTTGCTTGTGAAAACAACTACATAAAAGCCAGAAAAGAACTTTCAAACTTAAATAAAACTGACCTGTTTTTTAAAAGTTAGGAAGACAGTTATAGCGCATTCAAAAAATTACAGCTAGTTAATCAATTTTAGGGAAAAGACATGCAGCCTATTTTATCTGAACCTTTTTCTAATTTCCATCTTTTAAAATATTTCAAGAATGGTAGAAAAAAATAGGTGATTAGAGAATACATAGAAAGTATACACCCACCCTGCTCATCTGGTTCTCCCCAAATATTAACTCCGCCATTGATCTTTTTCCTTAGCATATTATATGACATCATGTTTGTTTACCAGGGGGCTTCCCAGGTGGTTCAGTGGTAAAGAATCCACCTGCCAGTGCAGGAGCCACAGGAGATGCGGGTTTGATCCCTGAGTTGAGAAGATCCCCTGGAGAAGGAAATGGCAACCCACTCCAGTATTCTTGCCTGGAAAATCCCACGGACAGAGGAGCCTGGCAGGTTACAGTCCATGGGATTGCGAAGAGTCGGACACAACTGAATCGACTTTCACTTTCTCATCATAAGGTAGCTTTTGGAAGAGGGTTCTGCATCCGTGGCTCAGCCGGTAAAGAATCTGCCTGCAATATGGGAGACCTGAGTTCGATCCCTAGGTTGGGAAGATCCCCTGGAGAAAGGAATTCCCACTCCAGTATTCTTGCCTGGGAAATCCCATGGACAGAGGAGTCTGGTGGGCTACAGTCCATGGGCTCACGACTGAGTGACTGAACACACACGATTTTTACCGCATGTACCTAAGATGTCATTAGTTACAACATTAGGCAACACAGAGTGGTTTATTTAGAAAATAAATACTGTTTTTAATATTTATAGCATAAGATAATGTGGTAGAGTAGTTATGATATGAATTAATTTATTTTTTGATATGAATTAATTTAGTAGCACTTTCATAATATTTATATTTGAAGTAGTTTTTTTAAAACTATATGTCCCGTAAACATTTATAGGTATAACTTGAGATACTAGGATAAGATTTTTAAATTACCTTAAGTTCTTAATAAGGGAAGCCGATGGCTCAGAGGTAAAGATTCCACCTGCAATGCAGGAGACGCAAGAGATGAGTTTGATCCCTGAGTCTGGAAGATTCCCTGGTGAAAGAAATGGCAACCCACTCCAGTATTCTTGGCTGGAAAATCCCATGGATGGAGGAGCCTGGAGAGCTACAGTCCATAGGATTGCAAACAGTCGGACACTACTGTAATATAACATACACCAATATATTTCAAGAAAATATTGTAAAGTACGTGAAATAAAGAGAATTTTAAAGCTAAAACACTTTAGAATTTATTGTGTGACCCCACTATACCCCGCAACCACAACTATTCTTTGACAGAGGAGAAAAACTTGAGGCCCAGAAGTTAGTTGGTTTATGTGTGATTATATTTAGTTAAGTAAAGTAAGTACTCAACTGTATATTTCCTGTTTCCTCTTCTAGTACTTTTTCTTCTATACCAGACATTTTCTTTGAGATAGAGAATATGTTGTCTGAAAAGCATAATAAGTTCTGCATTATTTGGAATATTCAATTTGCTTTTTTTATTCTTTATAAGCCACTTATCACATAGTTATAGCTTTTAGTTGCCTTCCAGCCTATTCTTATCCATATTACAAGTATGTGCTTTATTTATATCATATCATATACTCCATTTAAGGTCAATAAAATTTGACTGCACTGAAATCAAATGCCCATTAGGAAATCAGAGAGGAGAGAAAAGTGATTATTGATTGTATGTCAGCAGCTCTTCCTTGTCGCAATTGGGACAGATTCTTCCTTTTTTGCTTGCTCTCTCAGGTAAATTATTTGTAAATGGGCAGAAGAATATCCTGAAATGTATACTGAGACATTTACAAGATACTTAGATCCATTTTTCTATTCATGTGTAAGTTTTAAGTACTTCCCTGTAAACAATGATTATGGAAAACAAAGAATTCTGTAGAGGATAATGTGTTGGTGGCATTATTGGTGGTTTAGTTGCTAAGTCGTGTCCAACTCTTGTAACCCTGTGGACTGTAACAGCCTGCCAGATTCCTCTGTCCATGGGATTCTCCCATGGACAAGAATACTAGAGTGGGTTGCCATTTCCTTCTCCAGGGGATGTTTCCGACCCAGGAATCAAACCCAGGTCTCCTGCATTGTAGGCAGATTCTTTGTCAACTGAGCTATGAGGGAAGCCCTAGTATTAAGTATATTGAAACTACTTTAACAAGTAGAAGGTATTGTTTCCAAGCACTGACATAGAGTGCTTGACATTTTAAATTCAGGACACACTTTTGAGCATCATGCTGCTGCTGCTGCTGCTGCTGCTAAGTCGCTTCAGTTGTGTCCGACTCTGTGCAACCCCAGAGACAGCAGCCCACCAGGCTCCCCCGTCCCTGGGATTCTCCAGGCAGGAACACTGGAGTGGGTTGCCATTTCCTTCTCCAATGCATGAAAGTGAAAAGTGAATGTGAAGTCGCTCAGTCGTGTCCAGCTCTTTGCGACCCCATGGACTGCAGCCTACCAGGCTCCTCTGCCCATGGGATTCCAGGCAAGAGTACTGGAGTGGGGGTGCCATTGCATAGAAGCCAGAATATCTTCAAAGGGAAATTTTTGCCATTCAAGAGAACTTATCTTTAAAATGAAACAGCACCCGCAAAGGCTGCTTTCCAATAACAAAAAAGAGAATAGCAGAGATAATTCATATGAAATTAACAGGAGATGAAGAAGTTTAAATTCTGTATCATTTGACAACTATGTCGCTTGCTCCTTGGAAGAAAAGCTATGAGAAACCTAGACAACATGTTAAAAAGCAGAGACATTACTTGCCAACCAAGTCCCATCTAGTCAAAGCTATAGTTTTTCTAGTAGTCATCTATGGATGTTGGACAATAAAAAAACCCTAATGCCAAAGCACTGATGTTTTTGAACTGTGGTGTTGGAGAAGACTCTTAAGAGTCCCTTGGACTGCAAGGAGATCAAACCAGTCCATCCTAAAGGAAATCAGTCCTGAATATTCATTGGAGGGACTGACGCTGAAGCTGAAGCTCTAATACTTTGGCCACCTGATGTGAAGAACTGACTCATTGAAAAAGACCTTGATGCTGGGAAAGATTGAAGGCAAGAGGAGAAGAGGATGACAGAGGATGAGATGGTTGGATGGCATCACTGACTTGATGGACATGAATTTGAGCAAGCTCTAAGAATTGGTGATGGACAGGGAAGCCTGGTGTGCTGCAGTCCATGGGGTCGCAAAGAGTCGAACATGACTGAGCAACCGAACTGATTGATGAGTATGGTATTAGGAACTGTATAGAAAGCTGTTTGCTGCTGCTGCTGCTAAGTCGCTTCAGTCGTGTCCAACTCTGTGCGACCCCATAGACAGCAGCCCACCAGGCTTCCCCGTCCCTGGGATTCTCCAGGTAAGAACATTGGAGTGGGTTGCCATTTCCTTCTCCAGTGCATGAAAGTGAAAAGTGAAAGTGAAGTTACTCAGTCTTGTCTGACTCTTCGCAACCCCATGGACTGCAGCCTACCAGGCTCCTCCGTCCATGGGATTTTCTAGGCAAAAGTACTGGAGTGGGTGCCATTGCCTTCTCCGGGAAAGCTGTTTATGTATCGCCAAATAAAACTCTGTTCCTGCTTTCTGGAACTCTCACTGAATGTATATTGACCTTTCTTTCATTCTGTTTTTTGTCTGTGAATTACTCTTTTATACTTAGACAGTCTGTCTTTCTGATGCCATCTGGGTGATTTTCCCAGATCTCTTTTCCAACTCACTGGTACTCTCTACAGTTACCTAATATATTGTTTGAACTGCCCAATGAGTTTCTAACTTCAGTGTCTGCATACACATTGTACCATTTTTTATATAACTTTTTTAATAACACCTCTTCTTTTTTCATGGTGTCTTATTCATACGTTCTTAATTCCTTTTAAATCTGTAAACATTGTAAACATGCTTGTCACTTTATCTAATGGCTGCATTATCTGAAGTTTGGGGGAGAAAAATTCTTGCTTTTTGTTTATAGAATTTGATCCAAGGTAGATTGTTTTCTCTTATGTTAAGTAATTTTAGGCTATAAATTCATTAAAAGTAGGGTTTTATCTGCAGGGTGGGAAAGGAGAGGAGAAGAAAACACTTTGAATGTGTAAATATTTTTGTTTAATTTGGTCTCCATTGAATTGTGGTATGGCTAAGAACACATATTTTATTGACTCAAATTTTTCCACTTATAAGGAAAATTCTTGCTACTTAATTTTTATCTTCATAGGGAAGTAATGTCAATTAAGTGTCTGCAATATGTATGATATTTTCTAAGCAATGGAGATATTTTCAAATGATTTGTTATTTTCAGGGTCATAAAATACTTGTACTATACCTTTGCCAATAGGTCCTGAAATGTAGTCAGATGAGGGAGGTATTGTTTCCTAAGCTTACCATTAGAAAATCAAGGAAAAGCAACTTCCATAAGGCCACTGAGTTAGTTAACGATGGAACAAAAGATTAAGCTAAATCCAAGAATTACATTACAATTTCAAACACAAAAGCTAATTGTGATTCAATCCATACACTTAGATCGTCCACTCCAAACTCTGGTCACTAGCAGCCCTATTTACAGTAGCCGAGGCCTCGAAACAACCTAAGTGTTCATTGACAGCTGATTGGTTTAAGAATACGTGATATATATTGACAATGGACTATTACTCAGCCTTCAAAAAGAATGAAATATTGCCATCTGCAGCAACATGGATGGATCTAGAGAATTTTATGTTTAGTGAACTGTGTCACAAAGAAAGATGAATACTATATGATATCATTTCTATGTGGAAAGTCTAAAAATAATTCATGCAAATGAATCTATATTGTTGCTGTTGTTCAGTCCCTAAGTTGTGTCCAACTCTTTGTGACCCCCATGGACTGTAGCACGCCAGACTCCTCTGTCCTCCACTGTCTCCCAGTTCAGTTCAGTTCAATTCAGTCGCTCAGTCGTGTCCGACTCTTTGCGACCCCATGAACCGCAGCACGCCAGGCCTCCCTGTCCATCACCAACTCCCAGAGTTCACTCAAACTCATGTCTATCGAGTCGGTGATGCCATCCAGCCATCTTATCCTCTGTCATCCCCTTCTCCTCCTGTCCCCAATCCCTCCCAGCATCAGAGTCTTCTCCAATGAATCAACTCTTTGCATGAGGTGGCCAAAGTATTGGAGTTTCAGCTTTAGCATCATTCCTTCCAAAGAAATTCCAGGACTGATCTCCTTCAGAATGGACTGGTTGGATCTCCTTGCAGTCCAAGGGACTCTCAAGAGTCTTCTCCAACACCACAGCTCAAAAACATCAATTCTTTGGTGCTCAGCTTTCCTCACAGTCCAACTCTCCCATCCATACATGACTATTGGAAAAACCATAGCCTTGACTAGACGGACCTTAGTTGGCAAAGTAATGTCTCTGCTTTTGAATATGCTGTCTAGGTTGGTCATAACTGTCTCCCAGAGTTTGCTCAAATTCATGTCCATTGAGTCAGTGATGCTATCTGACCTCATCCTCTTCCACCCAGTTCTCCTGTTGCCTTCAGTCTTTCCCAATGAATGAATCTGAATACAAAATAGAAACAGAGTTGCAAACATAGAAAACAGACTTACAGTTACCAAAGGGGAGAGTGAGGAAGGAAGAGACAAATTAAGATATAAGCTACTACACATAAAATAGATATGAAACAAGGTTTTATTGTACCCAATATCTTGTAATAACTTGTAATACTATGTGAAAAAAAAAACCTGAATCATTGTTCTGTATACCTGAACTAATGCAATATTGTAAATCAACTATAATAAAAAATTAATAGAGTAATAAGATATATAATATCAAAGTATTTTATGTGCTTTGGTGATCTGTTTTAAGAAAGAGGTCAGTTTTGCAGAAAACTTCAGTTTTGTTTGAGACAGCTGGCGGAAAGTAGATACAGCCAGGAAGTCAAGTGAGAATGAACGAATTTTGAGGTAAAGAAACAAAGGCTTTAACCTCACCAGTGCTAATCCCCAGTAAATGGACGTGGGCCCTCCTGAATGCGTGTCCAGGTCAGCATGGTCAGTGTATCTTTTTGTAACCTCTGGGGAATAGGAGAGGGGTAGAAGCAGAGTTTATTCATATATTCAAGTTGCTGTCTTTGAGAGTTCTCAAGCCATAGAAGAAGGCTGCTGCTCTGGTTCTCCGGTAGTGTTCCACGTTTCTCTCCCCTTGCCCCAGCCTTAACCCCTCCCTTTCATTGCTCTGCTTCCTCCCCCCTCCACCTGCCCCTCTTCATCCCTTCATCCTCATCACCCCATCTGTACTTTGTTAACAGACTCCACTCAGACTGCAAAGTTATTTGAAAGCAGCATGGCTATCAACCCTTAGCTTCTAAGTCTCTTCCAAGATAGAGGGTTTCTTCCCTGGAGGTCCTTGCAGCGAGCCCGCCACTCCGAATTGCTGGGGAGGAAGAAGGGGACAGAATAGGGAAGGAACGCAGTGGGGCCCAGCCCTAGGGGCAGCCGGTCAAAGCAAGCTCTTTCTCCTCACCTCTCCCATCACCCCCGCCTTTCTGCCTCTCCCACCTGGGCAGGGCACACCTGTGGACAGACAGCCACACAGAGGTATTTCTGTCTCCCAGGAGCTGGTCTTTTCTCTCCCCACGTTTCCTGTTTGAAAGTCCATTTCCACTCGGGTCCGAGGAGACCACAGCCCAAGGCTGTGAATCAGAGCGAGCTAGACTGAACTGCACTTTACTGTCTGAAAGTTGTCTGCAGTGGCTTTTAATTAAAAAAATAAATAAAAACAAATAGCAAATATGCCCAAATAGGCTTTAAAAAATGTTCTTTTTTTTTTTTTTAATTCTTGACACGATGGTCTGGTCATAGTAGATGGGAAAAAGAGACGCTGCCACACTTCAGGAGTGAGAGATCAGATTCCCTCTTCTCTGAGAACCGCCGAGGCTGTAGTTTATTTTTGATTCCTCCTGTGACGTTTCTGAGTCTTGGTTTGTTGCTGTGAAAGGAAAAGCGTTTCCTCTTCAGAGATATTGGATAGCATGTTCTTCCTTCTTGTGATTATAGTATTAGCTGCCGGCAAGGCTGTTGCGTTCCTTTGTTTGCCCTCAAGATGTTCTGCCCTGAAGCTGGTTATTTCTTCCATTAATAAGTTGCCTTTTAGCTCTTCCTGTGTATGCCAGGCACTGTATCTTTTAGGTCCGCTCAAATAGGCACTATAAAATAAATGAAGCTAAGAGAGAAATGTAACTTATTCAAGAAAATATCCCACAAAAAGTAAATTGTCTTGTGTCTCTGCCATGTGCCGTGGCCCTTCCATCTCAATGGTTCATGAAGCAGAGTTGCTGTTCAGAAAAGTTGGCAAGTTTCTTTTCTTCCTCCTCTGGAGCTCAGGGACTATGCCTTACATTTGCTTGGAATTGGGTTTTAGAGGTTGATTAAACTGGAATCTACTCCACTGTCAAATAGCTTTTTGTGGTCTAATAGTCTGCACGCCTTACTGCTTTACCGGATCGTCCACCTTTCTGTGTGTCTTACCCCAGGCTGATAGGTTTAATGGGACAGCCTTCAATCCTCTGTCAAAGACCTGACTTCTCTGGTGGCAAGGAGCTGAGCAAAATTAGTGAAATCTATCTAATATTTATTCATGTGAATTTGAACAGATATTGGCTATCATCTGTGTTCAGTTTATCAAATAAAAGTCAGAAGCCATTAGGCTATCACGAAAGATATATGACCTGTAGGAACTTGGACAAAGAAAGATGGGCTGAAAGAAACAACACTAGTTAGGTATAGTATATAATTTCTAGAAGCACAGTGCCAAAAATTTTATTTTTTAAAAAAAGTAGGGAAGACTGTTTGGAAAAATTAACCTACATCTTTTCTAAAATATCTAATTTGGAGCATTTCTAATCATAAACTTTAAAATGTAAGGAAAACATATTATATTTGGCAAGCTATAATATATATTTTATGTATTGCTCATATCATATATTTATATCATATATTCTTATATATTTTATATAATTGTTCCATTATTTGTACATCTTAAAAGGTAGATTTTAAATATTGGAATATCTGCCATGTTTCAAAAGAAATATTCCAGAAATCCAATTTTTTGGAGCGAGTTGCATGCTACCTTGCTTGGATGAGATCACAACCCCCCACCCCCACCCCCTACCACCTGCCAAGGTCCTTTTAATGCATAAATATCACCGACCATCCAACATGTTTTTAGGATCTTTGAACAAGGCTTAGTAAGTGAAGTGAAGTCACTCAGTCGTGTCCGACTCTTTGCGACCCCTTGGACTGTAGCCCACCAGGCTTCTCCATCCATGGGATTTTCCAGGCAAGAATATTGGAGTGGGTTGCCATTTCTTTCTCCAGGAGATCTTCCCGACCCAGGGATTGAACCCAGGTCTCCCGCATTATAGGCAGACGCTTTACCGTCTGAGCCACCAGGGAAGGCTTAGTAAAGGTACTGATAAATCCAAAGGACTTTAAGTTAGAGTCCTGCCTTTCAGGATCTAAGAATTTAGTTGGGGAAACAAGACATGTTTGCAAATTGCCTTACAATTAAAGGCAATACAAGATGTATAACTGAATTATTGTGCTATACACCTGAGACTAACATAACACTGACATCAACTATACTGCAGTAATAAAAATAGAAGGCAATGTGAGAAGCCTCCACTTTTACTTCTACTCACCCTTCATTGACTTCTTCACGAATAATCATTCATTCAACAAGTATCCATTGAGTATTTATCATCACGTTGTCCTTAGGGATTCTCTACGTAGAGAATCTAACGGGGAACATGAGACCTCCAAAATTAGTTGTAATACAGAGAGGAAAAGGAGAAGGGCCATGGGAAAGAGAGATTAAAGAACCTAAGAAGATTCAGGGAAGAAATAACTGATTTCTGTTTGAAGAATACCGAAGTAGGGTCGTGTCATCATCCTTAGAGCTAGAAATACACAGGGTTTGGATACAGAAAGGTGGAGGAAAATGTCTTTCAGATAGAAGCCACTGTACAGAAATCAAAAGGTGTGGGGTTGTACTGGGTACAGCAAGCTTGACTAGGACAAGGATACATCAAGAGAATTCATGAAAGAAACATTTCAGAAATATCTGGGGGACTATCGTGGACAAGGATCACGTTGACCTTTAGAGTTCATTATAAGTTTTATAGGCCCTTGGAAGCCATTTGGGTTTTCCAGGAATAAAATGTGTTCAGAGCTATGTTTCAGGAACATTAAACTTAGTGACTCTGTGAGGTCCCATCTAAAACTTTTTCTCAAGTCTATGTAAAGCCTGTATCAGTGGATTAGCTTAAAGCAAAGTCTATAGTAGATGTTTTGGCTGTTCTCATGTGGACCTGCCCACTTATATTAGATTCTTATTGCTGGTCTCCAAGTCTAAACCCTTGTGCCCACTTCGAATCTCGGTTATAAAACTTTGCCCTGGATGTTCATATGTCTTCCTATGAGGTTAAATGAGAATGTTCTGTCTGTCCTCAATACTTTTCTTTAGCAAGTTTTTTGAGCTTAAAAACACCTCAAATCATGTAATTGATCATGTTTCCCTCTTTGTGCTTGCAACAAGGTAATTTAGAGCCAGATTTATACCTGCTTTAAAAATGTGTAGGGACTTGCCTGGTGGTCCAGTGGTTCAGAATCTGCCTCCCAGTGCAGGGACAAGAGTTCAGTCCTTGGTCCGGGCAGTAGGATCCCACATGCAGCGGGGCAACTGAGCCCACGTGCCACACCCAGAGAAAAGCCGACACACCCCAGCATAAGATCCTGCATGCCACATGAAGGCCTGGCACAGCCACATAAATAAATACTTTCAAAAATAAAATAAAAGAAAGATCCTTTTAAAAACTAAAAACTAAAAAAAAAAACTGTAAAACCATGGAGAAGGAATTCATCCACTCATCTCGTATTTGGCTTTATCTTTCCTACTTTCAGTTTTCCTTTATTCTGTTGTCTTCTCTGACAGTGTTAAATTTTATTTTATCCTGTTATGCTTTATAAACGTAATCGATCTAAAAGAAGTTGGTGTAGATAAATACGTGCTCCAGCTACTTCTCACGTCCTGTAAGCTGGAATCTTTAGAACTAGCATTGACCTCCAATTGCATCCTCAGATTTTGCTTCTGTTTGTGGTCTGCTGCAGAATTTAAATGTCTGGCCATCCATTCCATCTCGCCTAGACTGTGCACTTACTCTGTTCCGTCAGATTTTAAGTTGAACCTAGCTTTCATTATCTGGGTTTGCTTCACTGGTGGTGAGGATTCCGTGGCGGCTCAGTGGTTAAGAATCCACCTGCCAGTGCAGGAGACGTGGGTTCAATCCCTGTGTTGGGAAGATCCCCTGGGAAAGGAAATGGCAATCCACTCTAGTATCCTTGCCTTGAGAACTCCATGGACAGAGGAGCCTAGTGAGCACCCACGGTTTATATTTTTATTTAAATATATTAAGCATACTAAGTATATTTTATTTAAGTATATTAAGTATATTTTTAAGTATATTAAGCCTCTAGAAACTAACATAATATTGTAACTCAGTAATACTTCTATGAAAAATTTAAAATTAAAGTTAAAAAAGAATAAGAATCTTAAATTCAACATATTGAAATATATGATGATAATAGATCTTAAATCTTTTCATGTTTCAATAACAATATTTATAATAATTTACCATTCACACAGTGCTTTTACCTGTTACTGGTTTAGCAGATCCCTGAAATATAAAAGCTTGATAAATGTCTGTGAGATGAATGACTTAAGTGTGTGCATAAGTGGATGAATGCGTGCATTTCATTGAATTCTTAGATGGTACTAATACCTTGGTTCAGTTCAGTTCAGTCGCTCAGTTGTGTCCGACTCTACAACCCCATGAATCGCAGCACACCAGGCCTCCCTGTCCATCACCAGCTCCCAGAGTTCACTCAAACTCATGTCCATCGAGTCAGTGATGCCATCCAGCCATCTTATCCTCTGCCATCCCCTTCTCCTCCTGCCCCCAATCCCTCCCAGCATCAGGGTCTTTTTCAGTGAATCAACTCTCCACATGAGGTGGCCAAAGTATTGGAGTTTCAGCTTTAGCATCAGTCCTTGCAAAGAACACCCAGGACTGATCTCCTTTAGGATGAACTGGTTGGACTTCCTTGCAGTCCAAGGGACTCTCAAGAGTCTTCTCCAACACCACAGTAAAAAAGCATCAATTCTTCGGCACTCAGCTTTCTTCACAATCCAACTCTCACATCCATACATGACCACAGGAAAAACCATAGCCTTGACTAGACGGACCTTTGTTGGCAAAGCAATGTCTCTGCTTTTGAATATGCTATCTAGGTTGGTCATAACTTTCCTTCCAAGGAGTAAGCGTCTTTTAATTTCCTGGCTGCAGTCACCATCTGCAGTGATTTTGGAGCCCAAAAAAATAAAGTCTGCCACTGTTTCCACTGTTTCCCCATCTATTTGCCATGAAGTGATGGGACCAGATGCCATGATCTTCGTTTTGTGAATGTTGAGCTTTAAGCCAACTTTTTCACTCTCCTCTTTCACTTTCATCAAGAGGCTTTTTAGTTCCTCTTTACTTTCTGCCATAAGGGTGGTGTCATCTGCATATCTGAGGTGGGGCAGTATTATTTCCCATAATACAGATGAGGAGATGGAGACTCACTCTCACAACACCTGACAAAGTTAGGAAGTCACTTTGTTATCCTGACCTCTACTACATAGCTCTTTCTCAGCATAGTATAATATCTGATGTATCATTTATTCTGTGTAACCCATCTATAACATAATTCCATTCTTTCATGAAGCTGTACTTAAAAACATGGAGTCATTTGCCTCGTTCCTCTACTTCTTTTTAGGCACAATCTTAATATTTTTCTTTTCAAGACGTTTCTTTTTTCTCTTTTCATTACGAGGCCAACCTAATTTAGGCCCTCATAACTGTAGCTTATTATATCATCCTATAAGCATTTTCTTGAAATGTTCCTTGAAGACCTCTGTAGCCATTCTGATCATACGCACTGATGCTAGGAACACCAAAGCTAATTAGTGTGCTTACGGGCACGCTAAGTCCCTTCAGTTGTGTCCGACTCTCTGTGAGCCCATGGACCGTAGCCCGCCAGGCTCCTCTGTCCATGGGATTCTTCAGGCAAGAACACTGCAGTGGGTTGCTGTACCCTGCTCCAGGGGATCTTCCTGACCCAGGGATCAAACCCAGGTCTCTTTTATGTCTCCCGCATTGGCAGGCGGGTTCTTTACCACTAGCACCACCTACCTGAATGGTAAATCTCCCATGAATTTTAAAATGTCCGTTTCTTTTTCTCACCCGATTACAACCATATTTGTATTGTAACCCTGCCATTGCTTCAAAGGCTGATTCACTTTAACTGATATTTGAACACCCATAGTTTTTCATGAGCAGCACACCAATGGGCCAAGTAAGATTTCTGTAGTTTCTAGTGTGGGAATCTTCAAGAAGACTGCGAGGAAGCAGCTCTGTTTCATGAATTTAGGTGTGATTTCTGTCCTTCATTTCAAGAGTAAGAAATTATTAGTTGTTAAATGGTATGATATGGATTATTAGGGATCACTGTAAACATGCAGTGATTACTAATATTATATACTATGGGAGGAGTTATTTTAATTGCATACCTTGTAAAGAGGTTTGATAATATATATTCACAGTATTAACATGTCGTGTATTCATTCCATGTAACCAAAATTATAATGTTTGACTGTGTTATTTGGCTTAGCAATCACTGCTGGAGTTCACATTGTAGATGAAAGATAGTCCCTGCGTTTCCTATTCTCTTTTAATACATGCATTTATATTAATAGCATGATTTAATACATCACTTCAAAATTATATTGCACTTTGAACTGCATTTAGTCAAAAATTGACATCTTATGTGCGCAGAACCATAATAAGTTTAGCATTAAATTAAGGAGTCATCTGTCTGTTGGCTAAAATGTAGTGTTTGTGAATTCTGGCATGTCCAAAGCTAGGTAATGAGATTGAGATGTGGGTCTCAGATGTTGCATTCATTTGTGCATTTTAACTTATGGCTTATTAGCTTGAGGGACTTTTTTGCCCGGCTACAGCCTACTGTTGTATTTATATTTTGAAGCTGCTGGATCCGCTAGGATTCTGGTTCGAAACAAAATATTCGTACCACTGACATAGTGACATGAGTCACTGTGGTCACCTATGACTTACTCCAAAATGTACTTCTACTGCACACTGTGAAATTGGAAAATCTGTTCTGTGTGTGTTCTAATGGATGTAACGGTCATTAAGTATATGAGTCTTCTGACGTTGTAATCAGCTGTGATTCAGTCTGTTAAATATCCATGAAACAACATCTGCTTCACAGAGTGACCTTCTGCTAAAGAATACTTAGCGTCTATTAGTAGATCACAGTGCAGATCTGCCTTATTTGAAATGCACTAAACTAGAGTAGTCGACTACTGTTTAGCAACAAGCTTGTAATAATTTATTGCAGTTAAATAAAGCTTAAAAAAACTCCATTAAATAATTATAGGGATTATATGCATTTCCAAAACCTTTGTGTTCTACTGAAATTATCCATTTCATTTCAGGGTTGGTTTGTTAAAAAAAAAAAAAAAGCTGAAATGTAAAGGCACATTAGGGGAGCTGTCAGATGCTGTTTTCTGTAGGTGTTAATAAAACCAGATGAAAAAAAAATCTGAAACAAATTAAAACCAAAAGCAATTTTACCATCTGTTGTAGATTAATTAGAACTTTGCGTATCAAGGGTAAACTTGCTCTTAGAGAATGTCACTGAACACCCGCCTAATAGAATAATATGCAAATATATTAGGTAATGGATTTCTATGCCGTTTTTAATGCTAATGGATCTGTGGTGGATCCCCAAGAAATTGGTAGTGTGTATAAATGTGTATGTACACATACACATATATATAATGAGTTTCCTTTTCTTTTTTTCAGAGCAACCTGCAAACAACCAAGGCCAGTCCACCCTACAGCCTTTGCCACCTTCCCATAAGCAGCACTCTGCACAGCATCATCCATCCATCACTTCTCTCAATAGGAACTCCCTGACCAATAGAAGGAACCAGAGCCCGGCCCCGCCGGCTGCTTTGCCCGCCGAGCTGCAAACCACACCCGAGTCCGTCCAGCTGCAGGACAGCTGGGTCCTTGGCAGTAATGTACCACTGGAAAGCAGGTGAGTCCCGAAGGGGAGGCTTGCGGAGGATTTGACTGTTAGGACCACACAGTGTACCTGCGTGGAGAACGCATGTTTGACAGCAGTCAACAAACTGTATTTTTTTAGCATCTGAAATGGAAAGATAAGCTGGTCCAACCCTTTCCTCAGTAAGAGAGATTTACTTTTTTTAAAAATTGGGGTACAGTTGCTTTACAGTACTGTGTTAGCTTCTGCTGAGTGAAGTCCCTCAGGCATACGTGTGTGTATGTATGTATCCCCTCCCTGGTGAGCCTTCCTGCTGCCCACCCCCACCCAGCCCGCCAGGCCACCGCAGAGCCCCAAGCCGAGCTCCCTGTGCTTGGGGAGCAGGCTCCCACTTGCTGTCTGGTTTACACACGGTAGTGTATATATGTCAGTCCTGATGCCCCAGTTCATCCCTCCCTCGTCTTCCCCCGTTAAGTCCATGTCCATTCTCTGTGTCCGCCTCTCTGTACCTGCCCTGCAGGTAGGATCATCTGTACCATTTTTCTAGATTCTGCATATATGAGTTAATATACGATATCCGCTTTTCTCTTTCAGACTTCACTCTGTATGACAGACTCTAGGTCCATCTACATCACTACAAATACCCAATTGCATTCCTTTCTATGGCTGAGTAATATTCCTTTGTATGTATGTACCACATCTTCTTTATCCATTCATTTGTTGATGGACATTTAGGTCGCTGAATAGCACTGCAGTGAACACCAGCGTGCATCATGACTGAGTTATGGTCTTCTCAGGGTATATGCCCAGTAGTGGGATTGCTGGATCATATGGTAGTTCTGTATTTAGTTTGTTAAGGAGCCTCCATACTGGTTTTCCATAGTGGCTACACCAGTTTACCAGCAGTGTAGGAGGGTTTCCTTTTCTCCACACTGTTCGTCTTCTCTAGAAACAGGGCCACATTATTGGTGCCCTTTTGGTTGGTGGGGCAGTGCACTTAGCCATCCTTTTCACACTTTGCAGTCTATGAGAGATAAGTAAAAAGGGCTTCAGTGAAACTTCTCCTTGCTACCATTATTTTTCTTATCTTCAGATTCTCAGGCATATGGGAAAAAAGGGATCGAGATATAAGGGTGATTATTCTCAGTCCCAGGATGCAGTGATTATATTGTGCATCTGCTGGGGTCTAGATGCCCCTGATTCTCACAGGCTCCATTTTGTCTATTGCATCTTAACATCATAGTGGACTCTCACAGATGATAATTCAGCATAAGTCAGATGACCATTTGCTATGGATATTTTAGTTTTTTGCAATGTGAGGGAGGCTTCAAGTTCCTTCCAGCATTATTCCCATTCATGCCTGCTGCTGCTGCTGCTAAGTCGCTTCAGTCGTGTCCGACTCTGTGCGACCCCATAGACAGAAGCCCACCAGGCTCCCCCGTCCCTGGGATTCTCCAGGCAAGAACACGAGTGGGTTGCCATTTCCTTCTCCAATGCATGAAAGTGAAAAGTGAAAGTGAAGTCGCTCAGTCGTGTCCGACTCTTAGCGACCCCATGGACTACAGCCTACCAGGCTCCTCCATCCATGGGATTTTCCAGGCAAGAGTACTGGAGTGGGGTGCCATTGCCTTCTCCGATTCATGCCTAGACCATGCTATTAGGAAAAGCTTCCTTATGATGAACTGAACTTCTGTTCCTGAAACTCCCTTCCTCTGGTAGTCATTGTGCAGTTGGGAATGTGTAATTCCACAAAGCCATTTTGCCCCATCTCTACACCACGACCCGGGGGCCCCTCTCAGTCTCCCCTTCCAGAAGCTTCGCCAGCTTGGTGCTTTTTCTCTAGCACATGCTGATGTTTCCCTGAGGTTCTTAACAATTACGAGTTCTAGCACAGCTTGGCCCGCAGTTAGCAACCTGCTCACACAAGAATATAGACCAGCCAGAGCTATTTTGAGCTAATCCATTTCATTTTTAAATATCTCCAAATACAGAAAACTTTATCTTCTTCCTTTGGTCAGGACCTCAACAGCCAGCATCTCCTTAGAGCTATGTATCACACAAGCAAATGCTGTGGTGTCTTACCTCATGGGTCTCCTCCTGGTGGCTTTGCAGCACAGTTCCCCTAAAATTCCTGCTAGTGTTTATTTCTTCCCTGCCTTCCCTGAAGCTTCTCGTAGCTTCAGAGAAAAAGATTCATCTCCACATAAAGCCAGAAACTGGAGGATGCTGAACCTCCTGGGAGAATGTTCCCGCAAGTGCCCTGCCCTGTGGAGCCCCTGGCTAAAGGCAGCTTTAAAAAACAAACAAATAATTATTTACTTATTTATTTTTGTTCACACTGGAAACCGGTTGTTGTCCCAGGGCTTTCTCTAGTTGTGGTACCCAGGCTCCTCATCGCAGTGGCATCTCTTGTTGCAGAACACTGGCTCCAGGGCGTGTGGGCTTCAGGAGTTGCTGCACGTGGGTTAAATAGCTGTGGCTCCCGGGCTCTCGAGCATCAGCTCAATAGTTGTGTTTCTCAGGCTCAGTTGCTCCGAGGCACATGGGATCTTCCCGGAGCGGGGATGTGTCCTTGTGTTGGCACGCAGATTCTTAGCCACTGGACCACCAGGGAAGTGCTAAAAGTCAGCATTTACATTAGGTCCTGAATGAAAAAGTGGGTCTCAGGGAATAAACTGCTGTTTTTTGCCATTAATTGTGTGACCTAAAGCAGTTCTACCCTGAGGATGAGCAAGCAGGAGCTGCTCACAGTTAGTTGTCAACAATACAAATCTCTCTGGTTTTTTTTTTCTTTTTACTCTTGAACTAAGAACAGGTTAAAAAGAACCCTTTTTGTCTATAGTGTCAGCCAAGAGTAACTGGGTTTTATTATTTATTTTGTATTATTGAGCACTGTCCCTGGAGCAATTAGGAAGAGAGAGTACAGAAGAAGTAGGCAAGCAGCAGATTTCTTCACTTAAAGACAAAGCGTCATGTGCACAGATTTTTTTCTTCCTGAGTTTATTAGCACAGTGTCATTTAAATTTACCCAGTGTCATTAATTAGCACACACTAAACAACTAATCAATGTTGTCATTTGGAGAAAAAAAAATTTATTAGGAAAAAAATAATTTTCCAGCTGAGACATCAAATTGAATATGGATAATTGCAATGTAGTTGACAATAAGTGTCTTGACAAATGTTTATGAAATGTGCCAAGTTAGGTCATCAGAAATGCATTTAATTGGGGGGATGTGGTAGTTAGCACAAAAGCCTCAAAAACTGGTGATAGGAAAGATGGTATTCCTTGAAGCCATATCCTTTTTTTTTTTTCCCCAGTTAATTAATTTGTTTATTTTTGGCTACTCTGTACTTGGTTGCTGTGCTCGGGCTTTTTCCAGTTGTAGTGTGTGAGCGTCTCAGTTGCTGTGGCTTCTCTTGCTGCAGAGCACAGCCTCTGGAACATGAGCCTCAGTCATTGCGGCTCCTGGGCTCGAGAGCACCAGCTCAGCAGTTGCAACGCGCGGGCTTAGTTGCTCTGCGGCGTGTGAGGTCTTCCTGGAAGAGGGACTGAACCCATGTCCCTTGCGTTGGCAGACAGGTTCTTAATCCCTGACCTCCAGGGAAGTCCTGAAGGCTTAATTTGAAGTGCAGATATTTGGGATCATTGGAGGGAAATATACAGCGTGTTCTTGTTATTCCTCATATTGTGCTAATGAATATTTGTTGTTGGTGAGTGAGCAAAGAAAGTGGCTCTTTAGAAGAGAACCCATGGTGGCTATATGTGAAATTGTAACTGATTTCTCCAAATTCAGACCATATAAGAAATCACTCTCAGAGCAGTTTCAAAGCTGTGCCATTTGAAATTCCATTTCAAAGCAGTACTACTCATGAACCATCAATGGAATTACATTTTATAGTTTTATGAATTGACAAAGGAAGAAAATCTGCTAGTTGATATTCTCACATACATATATAGAAAATATAATGAATCTAGACACTGTACATCATGCTAAACTATTTTAATCTGTGGTAGAGTTTTGTTCGTTTCTCCTTTCTCCTTTTCCAGTGTTCACACCTTATAATATTACTGATCAGAAGAAATGGCATTTCCACTTGCAGGCACTCGGTGAATCAGCCTAAGCAGTGGTGAGGAAATTTCACACCATGCTGACACAGTGCCACTGTGGTTTCTTTAATAGTCTCACTTGGTTGGAACTCTTAAGGTGAAGAACCAGGCTTATTTATCATTGATTTTTCCTTTTTTAGTTAAGGTTCCCTGTTGAGTAAGATTCTCAGTTTCAACTATATTAACAACTTCATCCAGACTTGTGTCTGCCTTCAACTATTTTTTAATCTAGTGTAGAGTTTCATCTTTGGCAATTATTGCTACTTATGATAAGTAAGACTTATCTTACTGATTGTCATTTTCCTGAAACTGTCATTTAAAAGATACTAGCTATAAAGATTAAAATTCAGTTCTGTGTAGATTAAGAACCTCTATTGTTTTCTTTTTGTCTCTTCCCCTTTTCTCCTTTCAGCATATCATGATAATAGTTGGCAACAAGTGGCATGTCATAATCCATTAAAATCTCAGTAATTCACATCTAAACTTGATAGAGAAGACATAAAAGATATGTCCTGTCTGTTTCAATATAGCTTTCATGTTGATTTATTAAAAAGTATTTTTTCCCACCAGCAGATTCTTACTTCAGTAAAAGTGTTTCTTTCCTTTTGCTAATGAATTTAACATTTGCTGCTGCTGGAGACAATCAATAGTATTGGGTCCTGTACATTTCTACCCAATAAACAGAATAGCTCTGGTCTCCCATCTCCAGTGAGTTTTCAGATATAGAGTCATATCAAGATGCAAACAATTATTTGCCATTTATGAGTATATTCTTCTTATGTTATCATCACCTAGAAATAACAATCTGGGCATGGATAGAACACCAATACTTGCTTAGAATTTTTCTGATGGCTCTTTTCCTTGGGGCTCAGTATTTCTTGTCTTTTGTATAATTCATTTTTAGGGCATCTGATAGCCTGTAGCTCATCCTTTGTTTATTTTATACTTCAGCTGCCTCAGTACATAATAATAGCTGCTACCAGAATATAGAGCAGCTGAAGAAAAGCTTGCACTTGACTCCGGATAGCAGTGGTACTTAAAGGTGCGGTACAGAGACACTCACTGAGAAGCCTGACCTTAAGCAATTGTTAAGTTAATTGCCTGCAAGTTCCTCGTTTATATATGTGAATTAAGTAGCTTAGTAGTTACCTATTAGATGTTAACCAAGGGGTTCATGTGTAGCTATTTAATAAAAGATTTATTAAAGTCTTGTTTTATTATGAAGTCTACTTTGGCATGGATAGCTCATTAGTTATGTTCCCATAGCTTTTTACTTTGTAGCTCAGTAATGTTTTGCTAATTATTAATGTATGAAAACGCATATTCAGTTACCTTTTTATTACTGCATTTTTAATTTAAATATCAAGATGTCTTAGGCTGCTTTAATGGGAAATCAATGGGTATATCTTTTAAAAAAAATACGTAAACAGAAGTATGATGCACTAAAGTAAGATATTTTCCTCTTTTTTTCCCCCTTTTATCTTTACTTTAAATGGTTGTAAGGAAAAGGAAAGACAACCAGGTCTGAGTTAGCCTTGGCTATTAGAAATCTAGGCAGCTACACGTATACTGGCTGTTCAGTGCCAGGGGAAAGCCTTCCCAGTTGAAAAACTGTACTTCCACCTACAAGCTGATAACCAGCTACCTTTAGCAAGGTGGTAAGTAGTAAGATCCTGCTTCATTAAAGACACAGCTTTAAGTGAAATTTCACTGGAAAGGTGATCCACTGACTTAATTTTACTAATTGATGCCATATCCTTTTTTTAATTGCAGTTTTTTGTTTCCTTTCTAATCCTATATTTTATTAGAGTATAACTGTTCAAGATATTTTGAGGAAACCCAAGAACACCTGTGGGAAAAGAGGAAACCACAAAATATGATAACAAGAAGTAACAATAAAAAGCTCAGGTTCCAGAACATAAACTTCAAAATCGGATGTGGGCCTCAGCTAAGAAATTTTTTGAGAGTCTCACTGTCTCCATTTTTTTTTTTATTGTTTTGTTTGTTTTTACAAGCACCCTGTAAACTCATCTAAAATTGCATATTAGTGAATAGTCAAAATCAAAGGGATCCCAAGATGTCTTGAAATACTTTGTCTTTAATAACTTTTGTTATTTGCTAAAAGGCCCGTAGAGGGATGTGTGTGTCCAGCTGTAAGAGTCATAGAAAGACAGAGGAAGACAGAGGTGTGATACAAGAAGATTTGCTAGGAGGTGTTTGTATTTTAAGATGTCTCAGTGTAACCAGAAGTGGGGTCTGGCTGCTCACAATTCAAAAGCCATTGAAGAGGCCAGGTTAGTGGAAAGGAAAGTTTGCTTTATTTTGGATGCCAGCCACCAAGGGGAGGGCAATCTCCTGTCCAAAGTCCCCCTCCTCCTGACCATCAGTGGGCAAGAGCTTTTACAGGCTGAGGGAGGGACCTGCATGCAGAAATAGCACAGCCATCTCTGGCAGGTATCTTGATGCTGGGCATCAGTGGGCTGGTCAGCGTCATCTTGATTATTTTAGGTACAGTTAGTCTTCAGTTCCATGGGCGGTTTGCTTCCATTTCCTTGAAGCCAGTTCTCAGAATTGTGGCAGCTTATGTCATGGTTACTGCCTGGTCATCACGTAATTACCTTCTCCATATGGTTAGGGTTTCAGCATCTGTAAGACAGCTCACAGGATATGGCTCAGCATATAATCTATAGCCCTCAAGGAGGAACTAAAGGTCCTTGACTGTGTTTATTGACTAAACTGGTATTATGTGGTCTCCTTTGGCTGTTTTCCCTTGTTTCTGCATGTTCTCACTTCTCTGATTAAACTTATTCTTTGGCTAAAGTTTTTCCACAGACAAAAGGCAGGCTGAGGACCTGGGATATTTCATCCATTTGTAGCTTAAAAATGTATCTCTGTGAGAGGAGAATAATTCCAGAAGCTGCTATACTCTTAGCTCAAAGCCTGTATTCTATCATAACCATATAATTTATCGTCCAACCAGGACAGTGTGAGAGTGACAGGAGACACGGGAACTGCAGGCGTAAACTGAGGCTGCTCTTGGCAAAGAGGCATATGTACCCCAACTAAGTTTTATTCCCAAGAGTAAAGTTCCTTTTTAAGTTCAAATTATTTTACACATAAGGTAAATAATAGCACAGAGAGTAAGTAAAAGAGGCAATAGGAAGGCAGCCATTAGTTGAATACATGTGTGATTCCTACTTTGAGATTTTCTAGTTTTTATTGCCAGTTTGTAGCAAATATTTAACCCTTCCCAGAAAAAGACTGCTGTTGGCCTCCAAAATATGTAATTCCTAGAATGACATGTAAAATAGTCATCTTTCTTTTCTTCTTGCAATATCCAGAGAACAAGAGGGGGCATGTATTAAATCAGTGTATTGAATGGCTTTTTTATCCAAAAAGTTCAAATTTAATTTCTTAAATGTCAGATGTTAAAGGTAAATCATATTAACTAAAAATATTGAAGAGAAAATTTGATCCTGAATTTACTCAAACACTGGGCATCCGTGTCTCTCCGGTAGCATTATAATTTGGTTTCTGAAACCATTCTGTTATATTAAAGGAGACCTCATTCTAAAGTATGAGATAAAGATTCGTAGATGATTACTAAGATAAGTGAAAGTGAAATCATAGTTTTTAAATGTGAAATAACTACTAACCAGTTGTAATGCTATAGCCCCAACTAGGTTGTTTAACAGGCATCATGCCAATAATTAAAATGAGAAAGTAGGCTGTGGACTAATTATACTCTAAAATTTTGACTCTCAGGAGGCCGTATTGATATATATTCCTGAAGATCCAGTAGATATATAAAAACACAGTTTAGCATCATGAGACAAACACAAGCTTTGCAGTTAGACCTGATTTTTAATCCTAGCTAGATCCATCATTTAAACTAGCTATATAATAATCTACAGATTATTTAAATCTGAGGTCAGTTTCCAATGCAATAATAATATCACCTCAAAAATGTTGTATTAAATGAAATAATATAAGCAAAGCCCCTAGAACATGATAAGTACTTCATAAATGTTTTTTAACTTGACCAGATAATAACAACCGTTGCATGGGATAAGATAACCTAATTGGTTAAGAGTTGAGCAGATATCTTTTATCATTAAGTAGCTCTCTTCTCTCCAAAAACGAGAAACGTATGTTTTAACTGGAGTATTTATGTCTAATTTATCTTTATATGTGAAGTAGTCTAAGCCTAAACCATAGTTTTACCAGAATAAAATCTCTTGTGTTTTTCACTATTCCTGTCATTCAGCAAAAAGAAGGTAAATTTATGCAGATAGGAACCCCAAGTCTGTTCATTTTGTTCTTGAGAAGAAAAAAGAAATCTTCAAATTATAATGAAAGGCAACTATTCATATCCCTGAAACATTTAATTAACTAAAGTAATAAATGTTTGGAATGAATCCATAAAAACCTTGATAGATGCATTGTCTTCACATCAGTCAGAAGTGAGACCCCAGTTGTGTTTTAAGGCTTTTAAAGCTTTAGGTATCTTTTGAGTATGATGAAGTTACTGTACAATAGAGTAGGAGTGTTATTTTGTTTAATTGAGGTGAACCAGTTTTTTTTAATAGCAATTAAGATACCAAGAAAGTATGCATTAATCATTTGCTAAAGGCTTTAAATGACTTTTTGAAAGCATAATTCCCTCCAATTGCAAATACTGTGTACTCTGATAATGTCTGGTTTTGGATAACCAGCAATCTGTATAAAATATTCATATATGATAACCTTAATTTCCATGATACCTAGGGAAATGAATTCTTAATTACTCCTAACACATTTCTAGTCACTTCTCTGAGCATGATCAAAGTAAAAGGTCAACTGTGCTGTTGCTCTGGTCACAGCTAATGACTGATTTTATCATTACCTTTTTTCTGTATTTGACCTATTCATTGTAAGGTGCCTCTCTTCTTCCTCAGCAACTGTTTTTGGAAGTTTTTTTTAAAAGATTCTTTTACTCTTCACTGAGATCGTCTGTGAAAATATGTTTCAGTCCTCTTTCCTTGATTGCAAGAGTATGTACCTGTGTGTGTTATCTCTACTTAGCATCATCACTTCATGTTGATTTTATCTTTTTCTAGAATACATTGTCCAATTTTAAAACTATTTTTTCTCTCTAAAGTTTCATCCTCTGGTTTCATCACCAATGAACAATACCCTGTCAAAGACAATTGCTTTTCTTTTCCTGTGTTTCTTCATTTTGGCTTGACTTACTTTTGCCTATTTTATTTCTTTCTCCTCTCATTTCAAGCCTGAGTCTGTTGTCCTGTTACCCCATTCTCAGAATGCTTTCTTTTTAGCCAGTAAGATTAAAATCTTAAAGTTAACCAAATAAGTTTAATACATTCTATTTGGTAGCCCCTCTGATTCTGCTGTGACCCTCTTTATGAGTTCTTAGTATCTCACCTCATATTCCAAGCCACTTACAATACTACTACCTAGGAATTCCCTGGCAGTCCAGTGGTTAAAACTCCACACTCCCAACACAGGGGCCCGGGTTCAATCCCTATTTGGGGAACTAAGATCCCACATGCTGCACAATGCAGCCTCAAAAAAAAGTAGATTTTACAATACACACGGAGTGGGGACTTTATGAAGTTTAAATAGCATAATGTTTTCTCTACACACTTTCAATAGGGCCTCAATAAGCTTTACTTAGAACACTCACCACTCTTTGGGCTGGTCGCTTTCTGTTCTGTTTTATTAAATACTTCTTGCTCACCATCACAAATTTGATTGACGAGGATACCTTCCACATCTCTCAAAACCCTGGAACGTTTTTATTCTTCATCAGCTTACATCAATACCTGAAATTATTGTTTTCGTAGATCACGCTTCCTTCTCAAATTTATAGAAAGAGCTTTGCTGAACAATTTTAAGGCATCAATAATTAAATGAATTAATAATTAAATAGATTAAATCTTGTTCAAATAGCACATAGGAATTTTAAGATCTCCTTTTTCGTTTCTATTTTAATTTTAATATATTTAGTATGTAATAACTCCCAACAGTACTATAATTGATATCTTAAAACATGTAGGAAACTATCTAATGTAGGTTTGAGTCTTTGATATCATGGCTACACAATTAAAACAGCTAAAATGTATCATAGACTAGTAAGCTATTTTAGCCATTTTGATAATAGTTTTAAAAATTGTGCATATTTAATCTAGTTGTTCAGTTCTTAATGCTCCCAAGCAAACTCTGCAGGATGATTTGTTACTTGATTATAGACATGTTTAAGTTAAAACAAGTCATAGTAAAAATATTTTTCTTCCTATTATAGCCTTATGTATTTTTTACAAATGTGATTATACTTAAAGTTTACATTGTATGTCTCTCCTTATTTAAAACTGAAATGTAAATGTAAGACAGTAGAAAGTTTACTAAAATACATTTCCCGCAAATCACCTTAATACTGTCCAGAATTTTGCCTCCCGGTTTTCAAAGATCTATTAACACATGATGCTGTATTTACCAAGTACATGTTTGTGTACTCAGTATGATTACAGATGATACAAGGGGCAGTTGCCAAAATGTACAGTTATCAATGCATTCATATTGCAATTTTTTGGTAAAATATTATAAAACAATTTTTTCTCTCAATCCTCTTTTTGTAAACCACTAATAGTGCATATTAATTCAGGTAATAGCAGTGAAATATATCTTGTTTATAAACTTTTCATTTAAGACATTTTTCTTGTTGGGATCACCTCCTAGTGTGAAAGTTGTCCAAAGATAATAACACATCAATTCAAAAGTGTAATAGGTTTGAGACCACAACATGCTATCAGCATGAAGTAGTTTATCAGTCTCACTAACTCACTCACTGTGTCACAGCTAGAATCATTACACATTTGTTCTTTTGTTTTCATGTCAAAATACGTAATTTACATTCTAATGCTGATTACTCACGTGGAGGATGTTTAATTTTCTTATTTAAAATATTTTTAAAATGCATACCACAGTTCATTTAAAGGTAATAAAAGAACAGGCATTTTAATTAGTAGGAGTTTAAAATATTTCCTTTTTTGCACAATATATTACTTAGTAAATATTTTCAGTTGTTTATAGTGATAATACCTTTACATCAGAAGCAAAATAATTCATCTATTTTGAACAAGCCCTGTCCAGTTCTTAGAAAATTTATCCACACACCCAACACGCATCACCTTTTCTAGACTCATTCTGTTTAGAAATTAGCAGAAATCAATTCTTTTAATTCACTTGGCTGCACTGAGTTCTTTGGTTGTGGCATGCAAACTCTCATTTGCAGCATGTGGGATCTGGTTCCCTGACCAGGCATCAAACCCGGGTCCCCTGCATCGGAAGCATAAAGTCTTAGCCACTGGACCACCAGAAGTCCCCCAAATTAGCAAAACTTAAATTATCAAAATGCAGAGTGAAAAATATTGAGGTTTATCATTGACTCACTGTAGGCAAATTTTGTTTTTTCTCAACCGTTTCACCTTTTCATCAGTCCTTGAGACAAGCCTATTCAGTTTTAATATCCCATTTGATAATTTTTTATTCTTCGTTTTACCTTTTGGCAAGTGCTGCTTCAGCACGGTGGTTGCTTAAGAAGTTAATTAAAAACTAGTTCTCCAAATACTTTTTACTTTCCTCCTACCAGTTAAGTAACTCTTCACTGGTTCTCTTACTCACCATTGAAAACATGTTCTAAAATAATATCTAAAGGATGAAAGAAAAATCTTCAACTGTAATAATGAGGATTCAGTGTAGGATTTCTTTTTTCAAATATACTAGAATTCTGCTCCCTCTGAACCTCAGTGAGAGAATTTTTTTTTTCACTGTGTAGTTTTCGTGGTTCAGAAGCTCCTAGTCCTGCAACCTTTGTCAGGACGTGTGTGGTAGTGCACACACCATGGTCAGTGCTGGGAAAGTCACCCCGATTGTCACTGCTTGGTCCTAAGCTGCTTCAAAGGGGAAAAGTCAGGGAGAACTAATGTTCTACAGGAAAATACTCATTTGTTTCTTTTGCCTCATAGTGACAGATGTGTAAGGAGGTAAGGAGATTAGATTTGTGTGTGTGTGTGTGTGTGTGTGTTCAGTTCTTTTAAAATGTTTAGAATTGATTTTTCCAGAAGTATTTCCTAATAGAGAATGAGTAGAGATAACTCTTTCTTTTAATTCAGGTAATAATATGGAAGCAAAATATTTAGAGGAAAAAGGAGAATATATAAAGACAGAAAGGTTAAGAGTGGAGAAATAGCATTATCTGTATGAACAAAAGTAGTGAAACCTTTTGGGAAGTTGTAGATACCCAAGATGGATTATCAGGTAGCCTTCTACATGACTGACAAATCCAAGTACTAAGTTCAATGAAAAAAGGAAAGAACTCTCTAAAAAAGAGGTCCTAATGGAATAAGGTGGTTTGTTGGTGAATGTCTGATAAGCACATAGAAATATAGATACTCTGGGAAACAAAGAAGAACCAGGGTAGAATGGACCCCAGTGTCTCATTTAGAGATAAGTAAGAGTCAGTAAACGTGGTAGGCATTTAAAAGTGCCAATGAAATTAGGACACAGGAACCAGTTTCTTAACAAATAGGTGAAATCGAAGGGGAAGAACAGTAAAGGAAAGGTTGTTGCAAGTAAAAAATAAAGAGTGAGATGACATAATACGGTGAAAAATGGTTAGGCCTTTGGATCCTGAGGTCAGATGGATCAAGCTTCATGTCCTACACATTCCATTTGCTCTAAACTACTTGAAGAGAGCTAGCAGCAGTGACTGTTTAAGCAAGAGTCTTTGGGTTGATTTTCTGTTTTGTTATACAACCTGGATGGGAATCTTGAAGCTAAACCAAAGCTAAGAAACTAACACACCAGTTCCTTTACTGCAGTGGTTCTCAAAAGTATGGTCCCTTGACCCGGAAGCATGAGCTGCTGGGGTTCCACCCCAGACCTTCTATGTCTTAACAAGCCTTCCAAGGGATTCTGGTGCAAGCTGAAGTTTGAGACCCACTGCTTTAACGTATGTAATAGTCTCAAAGCACATTTCTGTGCCTGTTGGTGGCCTAAGCCTTGACTATGTAAATTCTCAAGGTTCTACCAAAACCTGTGAGTCCAAAATCAATCTGATGGAAGGCTCCATGAGAAAGATGGGTGACTGCAGAATACTCTGTGCAATCTTATGCAGATGTTAGCGTGGGTGGGCTTCTCCATGAAAATTCATAGCAGCGTCTACAATCTCTTAGTTCTGGAATCTTCACAGAACTCCTGACTGCCATCATCCTCAACTGATGGAGATTCTTTCCAAACAGTTAGGTATTTAAGAACAGTAAGTAATTCCCCAGGTGTCTCTGGGTATCTATTGAGCATCAGTCCCTAACAGGAACCCAGCCTTGAATAGAGATAGCTAATTTTCTACATGGACTTGCTTTCTTTAGATTTCTGTTTAATAGCGGCCCCCAAAATTTATATTTGCTTGGATCATTATCCTGAAGCCCATCACTTCAATAAACTGCTTTTTTAGGTCTTTTAATCAGTCACAAACACATTGCTAAAAATATATTTAGCAGATAATCCAGTTGGCCTTGAGATTGAAAAATCAGAATTTGATAGTGAAAATGCTCAATAATGAAGCACAGGTTTTAAGGTTCAAAGTTCTTAAATAATAGTTCATATCATCTTTCAGTTTTATCATTTCTTATATACTAACAAATATTTGGGGCTATTTTAACTCATGCAATGTTGGATATATATACTTTCCATGATAGACCACAAGTAATTAAGTCAGGGGAAGACAACATATAGTAATTAAATTTTTCATATTTTGAAAAAAAATTTTTAAGTATTTTGTCTTAAGATGAATTCCAGGGAAACCATCCATTGTTTCGGCATTATCAAGTGACTAAAACTATCTGAACTCAGTAGTTAATTTTAGCTTTCTTATATTACCAGGTAAATTTAATCCACAAGTATGGGATTCATTTGCTTTAAATCTGAAAATGTCATTTCGGAAGAGTCGTTTGAAGTTGA
Source organism: Bos grunniens (assembly GCF_055505025.1). Lineage (NCBI taxonomy): Eukaryota > Metazoa > Chordata > Mammalia > Artiodactyla > Bovidae > Bos > Bos grunniens. The sequence continues at coordinate 15,292,264 of NC_141191.1, forward strand.
GGGAATCTTATGAGACCTTTAATAAGCCTCTTAAATCTAGAAAGTTATATTTTGCCAGAAGGAAAAAGAACCTATACCTTCAAATTTCTTGAGCTCTTAAGTGAGAACTTTGGATTCTGAAAAGGCTGTAAATTTGGCCAAATAAAGCCAATCTTTCTTCTTACCGGCACATTGTCTTTGAAATCAGAGCATCCAATTTGAAGCAAGCAATCTATATTCTGGGTAAGTTTTTTTTTTATTGATTTGCCTAGAAACATAAAAAGCAAGGCATCAGGACATTTAAACAGTTCACATTGAGCTTGATGTAAATTACTCTCTCTGTTCAACAGAGACTGTAAGAAGAGGAAGAAAGTATCAATAATTCCTATGCAATAGAGCCTTTCTCCCAGTTAGATGGAACAGGCTGTGGACAATAGAAATGTTTCTCCAGATGCCTGTATCTCACCAGTGAAGGTTTCAGCTGTGCCTTAGGGATTGAAACTGAACACTTGACTATTATTCTCTTTTTCATTCTAATCATTTGCTTTGTTTGCTCATCTCTCAAAAGGTTTTTAACACTGTATAAAACATCGAAAGGGGGAGAAAAACTATTTTTCTGTGAAGATAACCAATTTTGAAGTTAATCTATTAAAATTTCATTCAGTGGTTACACACTTTCTTGTTGACTTTTATCTTCCATCCCAGTGGCGCACTGAGGAAATCACTCACATAGCTTTAAATGATACTGTAACACATTTTTCTGGGGTGCTTCTCCCCATCTGGTCCCTATAATTTCCAACTTACTAAGCCATGTTCTTTGATTTTAGAGGAACATCACGATTATATTAACCTCCTGAACAAAAGACTGGTCTTAACCTGTGTATTTCCTGGTGATGTTTGTACAATTACAGTTTAATTATATCTTATAACTTGTTCAATTTTGTACATGATGCTAGGATCTTATAAAATGAGCACTGAATGAGTTGATATTACATATAACATAATATAGAAAGGCATATTTAAAATAACTCAAAAAGCCCTATTATTTCTCCACTAAAAATTTTAATGAAAGTTAAGTTTTTTCAAAGTAATTACTTTGAAAGACTAACTCCATCAAAAGTGAAGAGTTAGCAAGGAACAAAACATACCTGCTGAGAGATTGAGTAAAAGAGCGAAATAAATGACTGGAAGCAGCTGTAAGTGGCCTGAGGTAAGCGTAGATACACATTATGAGTGGGCATACGGAGGTGACTGTATTAACCACTGTAAAGGTAGTGTGAGGGTTCAGTATTAAAAACATGGCATTTCACTAGAGAGTAGAAGAAACTTTGAAATGAAAATGTTACTTGTGCCCGTTCTTGGCTTTGGCCAAACAAATTAAAATGAGGACGTTGAGCTGCAAGAACTCAGAAGAACTGCCCCACCCTGGCAATGAAGCAAAATGAATGAAATGGAGAACAAAAGCAAGGGAGAAATGCGGTGAAGGAAAGAGTACAAGATTCTCTGACAGTTGAATACTAGTGGGAGGAGGGGGCAGGCAGAAGAGAAGAGTAATTGAAAATTAGCTCTCCGTCCGTCAGTTAGACATTAAGGACAGAGGTACCAACAGTGACGAAAAGGTAGGAATGGGGACAGCGACAAAGAACAGGAAATTCAGCCTCTGTCCTGATTAATTTTCTCAGTTTTTATTTTATACTGGAGTATAGTTAATTGACAATATTGTGTTCATTTCAGGTATGCAGTAAAGTGATTCAATTATACATATACCTGTATCTATTCTTTTTCATATTCTTTTCCCAGAAAAGTTATTACAGAGTACTGAGCAGAGTTCCCTGTGCTATACAGTAGGTCCTTATTGATGGTCTATTGTATATATAATTCTGAGTGTACATTAATCCTAACCTCCTAATTCATCCCTCTCTGACCCACCTTTCCCCTTTGGTAACCCTAAGTTTGTTTTCTAAGTCTGTGAGTCTTTTCCTGTTTTGTCAATAAGTTCGTTTGTATCCTTTTTTAGATAGTAATTTTTAATTTGTGACATGTCTCAGGGAAAGCCCCATCACAGAATCAGAAATTAGAAGCTAGAACCAAAGGCAGAAAGCTGAAATGAAAAGGTTGGTCTGAAGGCAGATCAACAAAGAAACAGATTTTTGAACTTCAGGAAAAAAAAAAAAAAAACGAGCAGCTATTAATTGTGCTTAATACCGGGTGATCCTCCCCACGTACGTTTTCGCTGCTCTGCGGCCTTACAGTTAATAATGCCACGCAGTTCCACGAGGCTGTTTGTTGTTGTTAATAGAATCCCCCTCAAGATTCCAAAGCCGCAAAGCAACGTAAAATGTTCGGTGACCTTCTGTACCGGCTGTCTTTGGGGCTTTGAAATTGATTTTCCTCATCCCAGTCTCTGATAGTCTCTCTTCAAGTGTGCATCTCTAGTTCATCACCAGAGTGAAAACGGTGGAACAAATAGCAGAGGAGCTGGAGGCAGGCACCACGCCGGGCATTATTAGAAACATCAGAAAAAAATCAGCCGGCTCTGGTGTGCTCTGTGTTACAAAGAGGCTGCTGCTGCTGCTTCTATTTTATTGCCGAATACAATGGGGGAACATTCTCCCCGGATCCACTGGTTTCATTCCCAAATATGGTCTGAGAAGGAAACAGCATCTCTCCCTTTATTCTCCAAACCTTGTGTGGATGCCGGATCAGAAGCATATGCTTTTGATAGTAATTTTTGCAGATTTTTTGATATATAAGAAGCATGTTCCCAAGGCTATATGACCTGGCAAAGTGTCACAGGGTGGGGAAGACTGTCATGACATACACAGGAGTAGGTGCCTTAGAGAGAATTAGGTGATAAAAGAATTTTCTGGAAAGTCCTTGTATACTTTTCATGTACCTGCATTCCAGTATCCCCTTTCCCCGTTCATTTCTTAGGTATTTGTGGAGCTTCAGACATAAACTAAGCATTGTGTTCGACCTTGAAACAGTTTTTTTAAAAGTCCTGGGCTTAAAGTCGCACAATCCGCTCGTCAGTGTTCTGTGTTTTCTGTATTGCAGTGGAAAGGACACTGCTGACTTGGGAAAGACGGCATCCTGTCTGAGCCTAAAAATGGACAGATTCCTACCAAATCTGAAACCAAATGTTCTCTATAGAAAGTATGTTGACACAGAACTTTTCTACTAGTCTAGTTAATGTCTAAGAGGTTTTTGCATGTGTGTTTTAACCTGTTTTGAAGCCTTAAAGATTCCTAAAGGAATCATCCTCGCATGAACAATACCATTTGTAAATGCTTTCAAAATGCATCCATTTAAGCAGTCTTTACGAATTCTTTCTGTACTTGCATACTAAGAAGCTATCCAAAACTATTGAAGACCAGTGATTCTAGAATAAAATTCATGGGTGATTTGATTTCTCTTTCAATGTTTTTATAATGTTTCTATATTTACTATACAAATCTCTAACGTACTAATTTGAGGACCCCCTGACATAGAAAGTCATTTACACAGAGGAAGAGGGAATGCACTTCTGAGGTTTAAAGACAGTAGCAATAAATACATAAAAATTCTATTTTCTCTTGCAGAAACAAAAGTAAACTTATGTTATTAAATAAGAAACTCTTTGAAAATTAAGAGTCTTCAGTTCCACTCACATTGATAAGCAATATATTTTTGTTTTCAAATATCTCAAAGTTACATTTTACTCTAAGAAAAATAATAATTTCATAGTGGCTCAAGCCTGGTTCTTGAAAGAATTCTTTTCCAGGATCAGCAGAGCAGGTAGACATCATGTACTGATACCACAGATTTCAGAAACTGAAACAGAAGTGTCTAATTTGTAGTCAACATGTGTCTAACTCCTTGTCTTGATCCATGTTTTCAGTGTTAAAGGCTCAGAGTCAAGTCCCATTTCCTATTCATAAATGACCCAACCACTTTGAATAAACCTTTAACACATTTTCCAGGTTGAGGTTTGCAATAATTTCCAACTTTTATTTATTTTTTATCATTTGTTTATTAGCCATGAGTCTTTGTCCCAGGTACTTTTTTCTATGAGACTCACTTTCCATATCGGCACAATAGTCACCGTTTTCTTTATTTCACAATATTTGTGAAGCAACAAGTCAGGAACTCTGTAAGTCCTGAAAAGACAGAGGCGAATGAGACTTTGTGGAATTTACATTCTAACCAGAGAAGACAGACTGCAGACTTATGCCATGGATATACCATTTGTATCCATCCACATTCGTATGCCAGATAAATGATTTTTTTAAAAAACATTTCTGTCTATATTTTATTTGAAACTTAACCCTAGGAAATTCACCCGAGTAATTTGGGTCTTTCCCCCACCCCTGACTCCTGACATGATGCTGTGAGCACAGCGAGCTGCCCCTCATGCTTGGAGTCTTCACCCAGATGCTGGTCTTCTGTCTGTCCCCTCAGCATCAGTCACAGTGTGACTGCTGTGACAGCCTGCATTCCTGTCTGCATGGCCTCTTTGCAGTGACAGCGACACACTCTCTCTTTTTTCTGCTGCTCTAGAAGCCACAGAAGTCATTCTGCTTCCCACAAACTGCGCTGAGCTGCAGGACTCTCAGGAGGGTCTCTTCAGTGTGTATTGAACACTTAACCTGGTGCTGGATGTGAACATGTCATATACGTTACTCATTTAATCCTCATAACATGCCTTCATAATAGGTAATGTTTTATTGTCATTTTATAGGTGATAAAACCAACACACAGAAAATTTGAGTAATTTAGAAACATTATCCAGCTAATTATAGGTGAAGTCTGGATTTGAACCCAGGCATGGGCTTCCCTGGTGGTTCAGACGGTAATGAATCTGCCTACAGTGCAGGAGACCTGAGTTCGATCCCTGGTCAGGAAGATCCCTTGGAGAAGGAAATGGCAACCCACTCCAGTATTCTTGCTTAGGAAATCCCATGGACAGAGGAGCCTGACAGTCTACAGTCCATGGGGTCTCAGAGAGTCAGACACAACTGAGCCAACATGTTCACCTTCAGTCTGGTTCCAGAGCCCACATTCTTAATAATTAGGCTGAATATCAATATGGTAGCAGGTGCCAAAACACTGCTTCCAACATACCATTTAATTCAGGTTATAAACTTTAAAGTTTGCTTTGTAAAGTAGTTCTCTGCGGGGAAATGGACCTCATAATATGGTCATTAGTATAATTTATAGAAGTAGTTACTTGTCATCTGCATGTGTTCTAATTTTGTGGTTGACAAAGCCTTTTTAGATGCATTAACTTCTTTACAGCTTTGTAAGGTAAGTAAGTCATTAGCTTCATTTTACACATGAAAACCGGATCCTAAATTTAGGAAATGTTAGATCAGGAACTTAAACCTAAATCTTTTGATTTCTAAGCTAGAATTCTTTGCACTATACCCGTGAGGCAAATTTTCATGACTTTTACCATATCTGTACATCAGCCACACATTTATCCACTTTGGAAATGGGTTCTTTGTAACTTAAATCCCTGGTTAGCCTTGCCTAAGCAATAATATGTTGTTAAATCATAAGCTTGTTTCTTCTTTCATTTCTCAACACTTCCTTTTGCTGGTGGTGGTGATTGTTTAGTCACTAAACCCTGGCTAACTCTTTTGCACCCCGTGGACTATTGCCCACCAGGATCCTCTGTCCATGGGATTTCCCAGGCAAGAATACTTGAGTGGGTCGTCATGTCCTTCTCCAGGGGCTCTTCTTGACCTGGGGATCCAACCCACGTCTCCTGCACTGGCAGGTGGGTTCTTTACCACTGGGGCACCTGGGAAGCCCCGCATTGTGCTCACTGTATTCCATGTACTTTACAGTAAGAACGTTAACTCATTTAAGCCTAATAACAACTCTGACAGATAGATACTATTCTTGTTTTCCATGTTGAGAAACCAAAACACAGAGAGGGGGTAAATACCTTCCCCAAGGACACATACCTAGTGTAGTAAACCAGGATTTGAACCTCAGCAATCGGCCTTCTAGGTTCTGTCCTTTAACCCCTTGTTCGTGCTGAGTCGCTTTAGTCATGTCCGACTCTGTATGCACCTGGCTCCTCTATCCATGGGATTCTCCAGGCCGGAATACTGGAGTGGGCTGCCATGCCTCCCCCAGGGGATGTTCCTGACCCAGGGATCGAACCCCTGTCTCTTTTGTCTCCGGCCTTGGCAGGCAGGTTCTTTACCCCTTTAGTACCACCTGGGAAGCCCCTTTAACCCCCTTAACTTGTTTGATATCCTCAGTCTATTTTCTAATAGCCATTAAAACAAATTCCTTTGTATTACAATTTAAAATATCCAGCTGTATCCCATGTAAAATCATCTTGCATGCAGACTGTTTTGTACCATGATGGAACACTCTAGATTATTTCCTATAGTCTCCTGCATAGGAAAGAGAGCAGAGTCTGTTGACCTCTCTGAACACGTTATTAGGGAAAATGATAGAAAAGGTTAGGACACAAAGTAAAAACACAGTAAGATACTCACATGCTGTGAAATTTCAAACATGAAAAACATGATGCTTTTGTCTCAATTTGAGGACATTTAATGTTCATAGGAATCTTAAAACTAGTCATCTTTTATAAAGAATTACCTGTCACTCCTTTCGTGTGATCACTCAATTTCTGCTTAGACGTTTTCAAGAGAGCAGAGAACTTTTAGAAGCAGTTTGTGCCACTGTCGTTCAGCTCATACCATTAGGGAATCTTTTCGTGTGTGTGCCTATGTGTCCTCAACCGCTCAGTCGTGTCTCTTTGCAACTGTGTGGACTCTAGCCCTCCAGGCTCCTCTGCCCATGGGATTTTTTCAGACAAGAATACTGGAGTGGGTTGCCATTTCCTACTCCAGGGGTCGAACCCGAATCTCTTGCATCCCCTGCATTGGCAGGCAGATTCTTTACCATTGCACCACCTGGGAAGTTGATCTAAAAACTCGCTTCACTAGCCTGTTCATTCATTGAGTCTGGTTTTAGAAAGTGTTCTGTGTTTCCTTCCCTTTCTCCATCCCTCACCCCACTAGACTCACTTTGCTGGTTATGTTCGACATAAGCAAAAGATTAAAATTAGTTTGCCTCCCTGGAAAACTGGCCAGCCACCTGTGGCCAAGCTTGACAGTACTCGATATGGGTGGTGGGAGGTGAGGGACAGGTGAGAATTTTCCGAGCACGTCCAGGAAAGAAAGCAGCCTGTTCTACGTGGTCGTGCGTGCTTGTGTATGTAGGCGTACATATCCTCACATGGAGCAAAGCCACACGCAGCTGTAAAGTCATGGCGTTGCTTTCCTTCTTTGAAATGTGAAGGTGTTCTGAAGGCAGTTCATGACGGGAACTTCCAGAATGGTTTTGTGCAGGAAAATGATGTGGCTAGAACTCCTCTGCAGTCTCTCCAGACACCTCTCCAGACAGGAGTCATTTGTGTGTGTAACTCCTCCTCCTCTATTCATTATAAGTCAGTCTCTTCAAAGTCACATGTTTCTGAGTCGGGTTTTTAGGTTAAAATATTTTCTTAATGTCTCATTTTTTTTTAATTCTGTGTAGTAAATGATTTTAAAGCCAGAGAGAGACAGAACGAGAGGTGAGCTCATGCCTTGCTGTCTCTGTCTCTCCAATCGCAGTATATTTGTATCTTACAATGATTTTCTTCTGTCCTGCAGGCATTTCCTATTCAAAACAGGAACAGGGACCACGCCACTGTTCAGCACGGCCACCCCAGGGTACACGATGGCCTCTGGCTCTGTTTACTCGCCACCTACTCGGCCACTACCTAGAAACACCCTGTCAAGAAGTGCTTTTAAATTCAAGAAGTCTTCAAAGTACTGTAGCTGGAAATGTACCGCCCTGTGCGCTGTAGGGGTCTCAGTGCTCCTGGCAATACTGCTGTCGTATTTTATAGGTAAGAGCCCGTTTCTAGAACTCTTTTGTCTATACATTGGGACGTTGCCTGATTGTTCAGTTGGTTTTATGTGTTTATTTGGACAGGGCTTGTATTCCGAGGTTATACATCATGGGCGAGAAGTTGGTCCTGATATATGATAAATGGTCATTCTCATTATGTAGATGAATGGAGAAGCTGTGTTTGCGTGAAGTGCGAGGTCTGCCTTGGACACTCACTAGAGCATCCATCTGTGTAGCATTTGTCCCTCGTGAGTGTGTTCACTTCTGTGACATTTCATGTCCAGGAATTAATTCACGCGCTTGCAGGAATGGGCCCTGTATAGGAATCCCCTTCAGGGCGGCGTCAATAGGGAGCTCTCTGCTCCTCCTCGTGATGTTGCCCGTCTTTCAGCCAAGCCCGTGGTCTAAATGTAAAACCCATCACTCAGAGCCATGCTTGTGCACTCAGGAACTTCTCTCCAGAGAGCTGTGCATCCGTAAAACAAGGGCTGGATGATGTACACATCCCTCTCTGTGGGTTTCCCACCTTTTTGGATGAAATATTGATCGTGGTTTTTTGTCACCTGACTGATTGGAGCTGCTAAGAGAAGTTGCAAATGTGTCTTTTCTTTAACTATTTCAGAACATAGATGAGCATTCAAGCTATTGGCAAATGGCTTATTCAAATGTCAGAAATGACCATATCCAATCTTGATCTAAGTGTGTACAGAAAGGCGTACGTCATCGAAAAGCAAATCATGTTCACTGAGATTAATCACAGGTTATGTGTTTCGCCAAGAACAGCCAGTGAAGCTTCCTCAGGTTTGCAGAGCTATTTGTGATGCCTGGTGAGATTCCATAAGTGAATAAGTGTCACAGGGCTGTCTGTGGAATAGTAGGAGCCTTTTGTGGTAAACCGGTTTCTGTCTTTAGCTATAATACTCCTTAACTATGAATTACGTCCTTAGGAAGTGAAGTGACCATCTTGAGTCACGTCGTTGAAGAGCAAAGTAGAATTTTAGAGCTTGAAGGAACTTGAGAGATAGTTGAGTTGGGGGGAGCAATGCGGTGACACATTACCCACTGTGACTTCCGATTCTGTGACCATGGCAACGTCACTCATGAACCTGGCGCCCCCCCCCCCCACTAAACCTGCACACAGCCTGATCATCCTCATCACAGGCCACTGTCCATCAGAGCTGAAAACAAGATGAGGCCTTTCTGTCATTTTTCAATCGTCTAAGTTAACTCGCTCCTTGTGAAGGTGGTCAAACCAGGTACTGAAAGGGTTGTCGCTCTCTGAGATCACACCAATGATACATCGCTGTGCTGTTTTGTAACACTCGTGGTACACAGGAATGTCACAGCAAGCAAACAGATTCCTAGTATTCAGCTAGAAAATATCCGGCCTTGAAGAGCGTCTCTTCTGGTTAACTATTTGTTCATTATTTGCGTACGTCAACAGTGTACTGCTAGATAATTTTAAAGGGTTTCTCAAATGTAACAGTCATAAGTGGGATGTAATAAATTAAGCATATTAGTAGGGGATTTTTTTTTTTAACTATAGTACATGCTAAACTGACAAATAAGAACTACACAGGGGTGGAGTTCAGTGTCTGTATTGATGTGTTGTCGGACATCGTTTCTGATCTTAAGTGCCTGTGTCCTATTAAATATTTATTTAATAGGTTGTTAAATGTTTTGAATATCAGCTCTGCTACCATTTAATTTTATTTACACTGTGTGATTAGGAAGAAAAATAGCATTTTAATGTGAGATCAGATCACTATTATTTGTGAGCCTTTCCTCCTTTTAAGGATCTGTCAATGAATATAATTGAATATCAGACTCCTAAATAAAAACTCAAAATGTTCCTTTTTTTCAAATGATCAGTTTTTACTGTTTCATGGTTAGCATCCTACTTTAAACATCTCCCTTTGATTTTATCTTTGTCTGCATGGAATATTTTAAAAATATTCACGTACCCTTGTCAGTTCAACAGATAATTTGTTGAACATTTGTTGTGATTTAGTTACTGTGCTGGAAATTAAGGTGATACAATCCAAGTGTTATCTGACAAAATTACTTTTTTTTTTTTTTTTCCCTTGGAGTATAATTGCTTTACAGTGTTGTATTAGTTTCTGCTGTACAATGAAGGGAATCAGCTGTGTATATATATACACGTATGTATATATGTGCGTATATTCCCTCCCTCTCGAGCCTCCCTCCCTCCCCACCCCCATCCCACCCACCTGGACTATCGCAGAGCACCAGTCTGAGCTCCCTGTGCGAGACAGCAGGTTCCCTCTAGCTATCTGTTTTATACATGGTACTGTATGTTTATCAGCGCTTCTCCCCCAGTTCGTCCCACCCTCTCCTTCCAACCTCCGTGTCCACAAATCCATTCTCTATGTCTGCGTCTCTATCCCTGCCCTGCAAGAGGATCATCAGCACCATATATATGGAATCTAGAAAAATTACTTTTATCATCAAAGAATTAAGCCATCCTTTTATTGCTTTACTTAAGCACACAAATATACTTGGAATTTTCACTGGTCTTTCTGTGCTTAAATAACTCACATTCTTAACACAGTGATTTCTTTGCTGTTGTTTAGGTCAGGTAAAGAATTTCACTTCTTCATCAGTTAGCATGATAAATCTTCTTGAGAGTGAAGATACTGCCTTTACCCTTGAAAAGCAGAGGAGGACACTTTGCTGTCCGGGAGGGGGTCCTTTTCTATTGAGTGGTGTAGAGCCGGGAGGGAGATTTGTCCAGGCAGATCAGCCTGATAAACCCTAGAATCAATGGGGAGACCAATGTCATCATCAGATTGACCTTACCACCTTTCACAAAAGCGCAGCCATCCTTAAATTGTTTCCATTCCCTTAGAGGTCCCCTTCCCTCGTATTGACTGTCAATATAAAGTCAAAGCCTTAAAGAAATAAAGGGCCTGAGGGATTATTTGTCTCCTAGAATTTTCTCACCTTCCAGTAAGGTCAAGAGAAGTTATGAGAATATAGCATTTACCAGTCTCTTCTTTAAGGTAGAATTATCTCAGAACAGTCAGAAAGGAAGGGAGAGAGGAGACAGGCTTTGTGTTTGGTGGTTTTTCCTATCTCAGGGACAAAGTGAAAGTCAGTCACTCATGTCCAACTCATTATGACTCTATGGACTGTAGCTTGCCAGGCTCCTCTGTCCATGGGATTTCCCAGGCAAGAAACTGGAGTGGGTTTCTATTTCCTTCTCCAGGGGATCTTCCTAACCCAGGGATCAGATCCAGGTTTCTGGGTTACATTCAGATCCCTATTCCTAACCAAAATTTCAGAGACAGAAGCCGAAAAGAAAGTGAAAATTAATCCCCGTAGGTCAATGTTATATCTTTGCATGCTGCTGCTGCTGCTACATTGCTTCAGTTGTGTCCGACTCTGTGCAACCCCATAGACGGCAGCCCACCAGGCTCCGATGTCCCTGGGATTCTCCAGGCAAGAACACTGGAGTGGGTTGCCATTTCCTTCTCCAATGCATGAAAGTGAAAAGTGAAAGTGAAGTCGCTCAGTCGTGTCTGACTCTTAGCAACTTCATGGACTCCAGCCTACCAGGCTCCTCCATCCATGGGATTTTCCAGGCAAGAGTACTGGAGTGGCGTGCCATTGCCTTCTCCAATATCTTTGCGTCAGTTCAGTTCAGTTCAGTCACTCAGTCATGTCCGACTCTTTGCGACCCCATGAATCGCAGCACGCCAGGCCTCCCTGTCCATCACAGACTACCGGAGTTCACTCAGACTCAAGTCCATCGAGTCAGTGATGCCATCCATCCATCTCATCCTCTGGCGTCCCCTTCTCCTCCTGCCCCCAATCCCTCCCAGCATCAGAGTCTTTTCCAATGAGTCAACTCTTCGCATGAGGTGGCTAAAGTACTGGAGTTTCAGCTTCAGCATCATTCCCTCCAAAGAAATCCCAGGGCTGATCTCCTTCAGAATGGACTGGTTGGATCTCCTTGCAATTCAAGGGACTCTCAAGAGTCTTCTCCAACACCACAGTTCAAAAGTATCAATTCTTCGGCACTCAGCCTTCTTCACAGTCCAACTCTCACATCCATACATGACCACAGGAAAAACCATAGCCTTGACTAGCTGGACCTTTATTGGCAAAGTAATGTCTCTGCTTTTGAATATGCTATCTAGGTTGGTCATAACTTTCCTTCCAAGGAGTAAGCATCTTTCAGTGTCATGGCTGCAGTCACCATCTGCAGTGATTTTGGAGCCCCCAAAAATAAAGTCTGCCACTGTTTCCACTGTTTCCCCATCTATTTCCCATGAAGTAATGGGACCAGATGCCATGATCTTCGTTTTGTGAATGTTGAGCTTTAAGCCAACTTTTTCACTCTCCTCTTTCACTTTCATCAGCTTTTTAGTTCCTTTTCACTTTCTGCCATAAGGGTGGTGTCATCTGCATATCTGAGGTTATTGATATTTCTCCTGGAAATCTTGATTCCAGTTTGTGTTTCTTCCAGTCCAGCATTTCTCATGATGTACTCTGCATATAAGTTAAATAAGCAGGGTGACAATATACAGCCTTTACGTACTCCTTTTCCTATTTGGAACCAATCTGTTGTTCCATGTCCAGTTCTAACTGTTGCTTCCTGACCTGCATACAGATTTCTTAAGAGGCAGATCAGGTGGTCTGGTATTCCCATCTCTTTCATATTTTTCCACAGTTTATTGTGATCCACACAGTCGAAGGCTTTGGCATAGTCAATAAAGCAGAAATAGATGTTTTTCTGGAACTCTCTTGCTTTTTCCATGGTCCAGCGAATGTTGGCAATTTGATCTCTGGTTCCTCTGCCTTTTCTAAAACCAGCTTGAACATCAGGAAGTTCACGGTTCACGTATTGCTGAAGCCTGGCTTGGAGAATTTTGAGCATTACTAGCGTGTGAGATGAGTGCAATTGTGCGGTAGTTTGAGCATTCTTTGGCATTGCCTTTCTTCGGGATTGGAATGAAAACTGACCTTTTCCAGTCCTGTGGCCACTGCTGAGTTTTCCAAATTTGCTGGCATATTGAGTGCAACACTTTCACAGCATCATCTTTCAGGATTTGAAATAGCTCAACTGGAATTATATCACCTCCACTAGCTTTGTTTGTAGTGATGCTTTCTAAGGCCCACTTGACTTCACATTCCAGGATGTCTGGCTCTAGGTCAGTGATCACACCATCGTGATTATCTGGGTCGTGAAGATCTTTTTTGTACAGTTCTTCTGTGTATTCTTGCCACCTCTTCTTAATATCTTCTGCTTCTGTTAGGTCCCTACCATTTCTGTCCTTTATCCAGCCCATCTTTGCATGAAATATTCCCTTGGTATCTCTAATTTTCTTGAAGAGATCTGATAGATAGAGTGCCTGATGAACTATGGACTGAGGTTCGTGACATTGTACAGGAGACAGGGATCAAGACCATCCCCATGGAAAAGAAATGCAGAAAAGCAAAATGGCTTTCTGGGGAGGCCTTACAAATAGCTGTGAAAAGAAGAGAAGCGAAAAGCAAAGGAGAAAAGGAAAAATATAAGCATCTGAATGCAGAGTTCCAAAGAATAGCAAGAAGAGATAAGAAAGCCTTCCTCAGTGATCAATGCAAAGAAATATCTTTGCATAGGTAACTGCTGTTAACTTCCTGGTGTCCACCGTTTCAGATATTTGTCCACACACATATACACCTAGGCTTCCCTGGTGGTTCAGATGGTAAGAATCCACCTGCAATGCAGGAGACCCAAGTTCGATCTCTGGGTCAGGAAGATCCCCTGGAGAAGGAAATGGCAACCTACTCCAGTATTCTTGCCTGGAAAATCCCATGGACAGAGGAGCCTGGTGGGCTACAGTCCATGGCGTCGCAAAGAGTCAGACACGGCTGAGCAACTAACATACACATATACACCTAGAAGTCCATATTTTTAATGCATTTTGTACCAGATTTTTCTCATTCACTAACCTATCATTTTGGAGAAGGGAATGGCAACCCACTCCAGTATTCTTGCCTGGACAATTCCATGGACAGAGGAGCCTAGTGGACTACAATCCGTAAGGTCGCAAAGAGTCAGACATGTCTGAGTGACTAACACACACACACAAACTATCATTTAGCACCTATTTTTAATTAAACAATTTCCAAAAATGCATGACCATTTTCTTATGCATTTGTGTGTGTGTTTGTGTTTGCAGGGTGTCTTCCGTTGATGAAATTTTTGATCAGAATAAATTCTTTGAAAGAAATTTTCTGTGCCAAAGCATAGGCATGTCTTAAAATTATCAAGCCAGGTCCAAGTTACCCTCAGTTCATACAGCTATCAGTGCTACATATAATCAATATTTTTAATTCTTAGCAATCTCTTAGGTAAAAATATTTTATTGTCATTTTCATTTTTTACTAGTAGGGCTGAATATCTTTTCAAATGCTTATTTACCATTTGTAATTTTCCTGTACATGTTTTAATAGCCTAGTTTCCTCCATTTTTCTTTTGGGGTTTTTATTCTTTTTTTAGGGGGCAATTGTACATGTTGATTAAGGATATGAATCATTTGTCATATGTTATATATTCTTCCAATTTATTCTGAACTTAGTTTTTGGTTATCTTGCCATATATTATATGGAATTTTTTAAGTAATCAAAGTTATCAATTTTTTCTTATCATTTCTAGTGTTCATGTTATCCCTATAAAATTCTTATTTACTCCAAGTATTATTTTTTACAAGTCACTTAAAATTTTTCTTCTGGTACTTCTATGGCTTTTTAGTAACCATTTTTAGCTCAGCATTTTTCTCATCACTCCACTCTGCGTTAGAGGTTCAAATTAGCCCTTTCTTCTAGAAGCTCCCAGTCAAGTGATAAAGATGTGTGCAAATGTTTGTATACTGTACACTTTTAACAGAACATGCTTTCATAACAACTTTTTCCAAATGAGAAAAAGAGAGAGAGAAGGAAAAGAAAAGAAGGAAACGCCTGCCCCTGGCTGAAGATGTTGGGGAAAGACTTGATGTAGGAATAGCAGGTGATGTTTAAGAGATACAGAGGAGTTCATTTCTCTGGGCTTGACGTCACAATGGTTGGTGGGAGATCACCATGAGACAAGGTCATCCGAGGCGGGGAAGGAAGAAGCAAGAGCTATCCAGAACGGTGCCTGTGGAGGCTCACGATGTGCCACTGCTGTGTTCGAAGCTGCGTACGAATTTCCTCCCTTCATTTTCCCAGCAGCCCCGTGAGTTATCTCTGTTTAACAAATAGGATACTCTTAGAAAGGCACTTCACCTTAAAGTCACACGGGCCAGTAAATGACAGAAGCTGGACTGGAAACTGCCAAGGATCCCAGGACATTATCTCCGGGGCCTCCCATGAGGTTTCTGAAGAACTGAAAAGAGGGAAAAAACTGAAGAAATGGAAGCATTGTAGTGAAAAAGCATCACATTTATGTTTTGAAAAATTGCTCTAGTGGCATTCCAAAATACGCAGTTCTAAGACAGAAAGTCTGAACTTGGGCTTTTCAGACTTAACAGCTCCTAGGAATCACCTGGGGATGTTGTTAACATGCACATTCTGATTCAGCAGATCCAGTGTGAGAACAGAGTCTGTGTTTCAGACAGGCTCCCTGGTGATAGTGTTGTGGTCCATTGCAGCACAGTCAGATGCTGTGCTTGATGAAGGAAACATTTCTACAGGGTCCAGTTCGTAGCCACTAGACACACGTGACTAGAGAGCCCTTGAAAAGTGGCTGGTGTAACTAAGAGCCTGGAGTTTAGGTTTTATTATTGTTAATTAATATAAGGGGCTTCCTAGGTGGCACAGTGGTAAAGAATCTGCCTGCCAGTGCAAGAGACACAAGAGACGCAGGTTTGATCCCTGGGTGGGGAAGATCCCCTGGAGTAGGAAATGGCAACCCACTCCAGTCTGCTAGCCTAGAAAATCCCACGGACAGAAGAGCCTGGCAAGCTACAGTTCAGGAGGTCGCAAAGAGTAAGACACAGCTAAGTGACTGAGCACACACACATGCACTCAAGTAATTTGAACTCAAACAGCTACATGTTTGACTGGTGGATACCGTTTGGACAGTACAAAGGTAGACAGCGCTGTTAGAAAACTAGTCTAAGTGGGAGATCATGAAGCCATGTTGTGACAGAGAAGTGAGCGAAATTGAGAAACCATGAAGAACTGAACAACTATGATGAAGCTGATTCACAATAGAATAGATGGGCCATGATTTATCATATCCCAGTTCTTAAAAATCAAATGTCCAGGTCTATACATATGGCAGACCTCTTTTCAACAGAGTCACATGTGGTTTTCTTTAGATCACTGAGCTCCTGATTAAGATCCTTCTCTGTCGCATTATCTTTAAGTTGATATGCCTTTCCACAGTGAAAATTCTCCTGATTACTAAACATAAACTTTAGGTTCAATAATAGTAGTTAGTGATACAGCCCTATCCAAAAAAAATAGCTGTCCCACTTTTTCTGGGCCCTCATTTACTCCATTTTGTAGTGACATTACTTTGCCAACAAAGGTCCGTCTAGTCAAAGCTATGGTTTTTCCAGTAGTCATGTATGGATATTGGACAGTTAAGAAAGCTGAGTGCCGCAGAACTGATGCTTTTGAACTGTGGTGTTGGAGAAGACTCTTGAGAGTCCCGTGGACTGCAAGGAGATCAAACCAGTCCATCCTAAGGGAAATCAGCCCTGAATATTCATTGGAAGGACTGATGGCTGAAGCTGAAACTCTAGTACTTTGACCACCTGATGCAAAGAGCTGACTCACTGGAAAAGACCCCGATACTGGCAAAGATTAAAGGCAGAAGGAGACGGGAATAACAGAGGAAGAGATGGTTGGATGGCATCACTGACTCGGTGGACATGAGTTTGAGCAAACTCCAGGAGTTGGTGATGGACGGGATCCTGACGTGCTAGTCCATGGGGTTGCAAAGAATCAGATGCAACTAAGCAGCTGAACTGAACTGAACTGTTTTTCTAAAATCTGAAAATTATGAAGATGGGCAGTAGTCAGCAGTTGTAGAATGAATAGAAAGGAGATAGTCTTTTGGTTACTATTGCTTCTGCTTCTGCTCACAGTTATGGGATGAGTAGGCATCTTGATTATTGTTCTTTACTCACAGAAGGCTCTTTTTCCTAGGTGGGAGATACCCTGAAATTTTGACTTTCTACACATTGAAATATGCCCACAAATCTTACCATAAAGTGTAAACGTCATTGAAACGTTAGGAAACGCTGGTCAAAATATGTTGAAATTACTATGTTAATACCAGTGAAAACTGCAACAAATCAAGCCAAACTTCAAATAGCACCATTATGGACACAACCTCATTAACGTGACCATATACTGCTAGGCAGAGTCTGAAAATTCACAGAATTATCATGGGAAATTCCATGTAGAGTAGCACCAAAAGAGTTTGCACATATAATTTAAACTTAAGGGAAACTCGAGAAAACAAAAATCTTATCAAAATATATTATGCTTGGGACTTCTCTAGTTGTCCAGTGGTTAAGACTTCACCTTTCAATCAGAGGGTGTGGGTTCAGTCCTTGATCGGGAGCTAAGATTCCACATGCCTTGTGGACAAAAAAACCGAACCATAAAACAGAGGTAATATTATAACAAATTCCATTAAAGCTTTAAAAATGGTCTACATCAAAAATTATTTTCAAAACACTACATATGTTAGCATCGTTTCTCAATTTTTGGCCCTTTAGGCCAAGTTTATCACAACCCACTAATCCCCATAACTAATTTTTTTTTATAACAGCTTAGAAGTGTTGACTTTGTGCTCAGTTGTGTCCGAGTGTTTGCGATCTCATGGTCTGTAGCCCACCAGGCTCCTCTGTCCTTGGGATTTTCCAGATAAGAATACTGGAGTGGGTTGCCATTTCCTATTTCAGGGGATCTTCCCCACCCGGGGATCGCACTGATATCCCTTGTGTCTCCTGCATTGGCAGGTGGATTCTTTGCAACTAGCGCCACCTGGGAAGTCCATTATAACAGTTTGTTAAGATATAATTCAGATACCATATAGTTCACCCACTTAAAGCCCACACTTCAATGGGGATTCGTATATTCATACAGCTTTGCAGTCATCACCACAACCAATTTTAGAGTACTTCTATCACCCACACAAAAAAACAGCCCTGTATCCCTAAACAGACACTTCTTATTGCCTTCCAAACATTCAGTAATCTTTTTTTTTCCATGAAACTCTGAATTTGTAAGGGGCTGGTTTATGGACTCATTTCCAGCGACAAATAACTCAACATTGTTTTTCTCATGAACTTCTGACATAGGCTGCTAACCAAAGAACTACTCACATTTTCAATATTCCTTTTCATTTAGGAAAAAATACTATGTAGTTATTTATTTCCTTTGAACAGCTGCTACCAACTGATTCCTAAAATAGATGTTGTCATACATCTGCTAAAAAGGCTGTTTAACAACATAAGCATTCCCTAGATCAAGCAAAACATAACCTGTCGGATCCAGGTTCATGGTAGTGATGATTCCTTAGCAGTTATCTGTCCTACTTCTGGGTCTATTTGCATTTTATGAATATCTTTACCTCTCTGTGTACCTTGAAATTGATTACGGTACTAGCTACATATATGCAACTCAGGGTCAGGAGGAAAAATAAGCCAGCCCTTTAGGCTTTGTGAAAAAAATCAACCACTTAAATATAGATGGCAAAATAAAATGTGTTGTGACATTCTTTTTTTCTTCTTCGACGTGTCTTTGTCATAAAAGTGATGTTTTATTAGGTTCTTGAACACAGCCGAATGATGAATTATATACCATTTTTCACAATGGCTTCTTCCCTTAGCTCTTAGTTGTATTACACTCAGTAAAATGCATTTTGTCTGAGATGGAATGGTGGCATTTTTAATACTAATGTGGTGTCACCACAATATAGGAAAAAAAATTGTAATTTGGGAGAATGGCATTGAAATATGTATAATATCATATATGAAACGAGTCGCCAGTCCAGGTTCCATGCACGATACTGGATGCTTGGGGCTGGTGCACTGGGACGACCCAGAGGGATGGTATGGGGAGGGAGGAGGGAGGAGGGTTCAGGATGGGGAACACATGTATACCTGTGGCAGATTCATTTTGATATATGGCAAAACCAATACAATATTGTAAAGTTAAATAAAATAAAATTTTTTAAAAAATCTAATTTCTTAGGGGAAAAAATAATAAAGCAAAGTAAAGGGTTTTCAAAAAAAAAAGAAAAAAAATTGTATTGCTCATATTTTAGTGGGTTGAAAATTGTAAACTGAAAATTTTAAATCAATAGATCAGTATTTTATCTCATTTTTCTTCTACATGATCTAGCATATCATTTAGAAACCTAGAAAAGATCGAGAGATCACTTAAAATTCAGTTCTTTCTCTAGCCACCTCTGTATAATCATTTCAGTGACTTCTGAATTGAATCTATAGTGGGGAAAAATCAATATATTGTACACTTAGAGTTTTTTGATGTTACAGATTTTTTGCTGCTATTTATTAGCAAAACATAAAAGTGTTTAGTTTTAGGTTGATTCTGGTATTACTCTAAAGAAAAAAGAGGTTACTACCAAAATCAGGTGCAGAAATACAAATGCAGAAAGTGTGTTCTTCCTCTCCTCACCAAAAAGCATTTATTTACTCTTAGTTTGGTGGGCTTCCCTTGTGGCTTAGATGGCAAAGAACCTGCCTACAAAGCAGGAGATGCAGGTTCGATCCCTGGGTCAGGAGGATCCCCCAGAAAAGCGAATGGCTATCTACTCCGTCATTCTTGCCTGGAGAATCCCATGGACAGAAGAGCCTGGTGGGCTACAGTCCATGGGATCGCAAAGAGTCAGACACAACTGAGCGACTAACACTTTAACTTTTCAAAGTAAATAATATATGGGAAATAGTATAAGCAGACTGTTTTTACCATTCAAATATAAGACTCTCCCTGACTTGAAAAATGTCCGAGGACAACAGCAATAAGAAATACCTTTAAAGTCATCTAAACTCCAGTTTGTGCTATAGATAAATATTTTGCCTGTGAAATACAGGGCTGTCTTCTTTGTTTTAGGCTATCATTTTTGCAGAATGTAGCAACAACTCCTGACTAATGACAAGTGGAAAGCATAATACAATATTTACCATTTCAGTGCTACATTGCATAAATATTTAATCAGTGTTGCATATGTCATTTGCTTTAACGTTAGTGCTACTGAGAGCAGAGTGTACCGAGAGAAATATCTACATAGAGAGGAGTGAAAGAAAAAGTAACTGGCATATATGAGGTTAAAAAAGCTTGATGGATTGCTAGGAATCTTAGGAATGAATTCAGCAGAAAACCTCTATTTCCATTGAATCTATGTTCCAACAGAGATTTCATCCTTAAATAAAACAGATCAAAGAAAATGCACGTGTGTAGCGACTCTTTTTAGTTTATTGTTCCTGTGTCGTCTTAGAGTGTCTTCAGACTACTCACATCTTGTCCTTCCTTAACAATACGATACCACCGTTTCTTTAGTGGCCTAAGAAAATAGCATCAGAAAAGGAAGTGACCATTCATTCATCCATCCATCTGTCATTCTTTGGACATTTATTTATTGAGACATTATCACAGATAGTGCAGTGAGCAACCTTACACAGTCCTTGTCCTCTTAGAGATTATGTCTTAGAGACAGTAAACATTGAGCGGTTAATTTTAATCAGGATGTCTATTTTAAAAGGAGAAAAAAAAATGTGGAAGACTAGAGCAGTGCATAAAATGCAGTATTTACCGAATCTGAGCATTAGAGAAAGGTTTTCCTGCTAAAACCAGAATAATAAGTAGTAGTATGTGTTTTGACAAATGCTGACATAAGGACAAATGTTAAGTATTACCACATAAACCTAAATATGGCCCAAAAATCAATTCTCAGGAATATTAGAACCAATGCATTGTGATATAATAAAAATAAATTTGGAAGTGTCTGAGGGGGAAAACAGTTATGATATTTTTTATTTTCTTTGTTGAGTTAGTTTAGCTAGAATCCTCTTTGTAGTTAATATCTAGAAGTCAAAAGAAATCTTTGTTTGGAGATTTGGGGTAACTAGATTTAAAATTTCCATGAGAATTTATAGTCTGTTTCTGCTTGTTTCTTTCCTTTAATTTTAGATAACACACTTTCATGCTTTAAGAATTTTCTTTATAGAATATATCTAGAAAATAGTTTTAAAAGCTGTTAAATCATATTTCTGCATTCTTTTGCAAGCATTCATGAGTTCTATATTAACCTATTTTGAAGATAGTTCTAAAACATGTGTTTCCTGTGTTTCAGAAGTTATTTGGAGATAGATATCATTGTTGTGCATTTGAGAACCAAAGAGGTCGACCTGTCCAATTTCCATTCTTGATTTGGGCCTAGAAGGGGAAAGAACATTACCTTGAGACACTTCCATGGCGCATTTTAAGCACATAGACACTGAATCAAAGAACAATTACATTTTTTTAGCCAGTTTTGTGTAGTACTAACTTGTTTGGGGAGAAAATAATCAGTATTGTTGAAGATAAGAACTTCCAGTCTCTTCTTGAACTGTTAGGTTTCATCACTGGTGACTTATCCAGGCTTCCAGAGAGGCTCGTCTTGGGACCGCCCTGGCTGTTTAATAATTAAGACTTCACCTTCCAGTGGCAGTGCCCGGGGCGTAGGTTTGATCCCTGGTTGGGGAGGTAGGATCCCACATGCCTCGCAGCCAAAAAACAAAACAAATTCCCCTCCCCCCACCCATGAAACAGAAGCAATATAGAACCATATTCAATAAAGACTTTAAAATGGCCTACATCCAAAAAAACCTCAAAAAACAAGAGGATCATCCTTGTAGCTTTTCCCATCAGTCAGCTTGAGTTGGTGTTGGTGGACTCCGCTGGAATTGTCTTTTCTCCTTAATGTTATGGCCACAGCCTGACCCTTTCAGTCTCCTCCACTACTGAGCTCTTTCTCCCCTTTATTGCTTCTGCCCCTAAGAAAGAGGAAGCCTTCTGCATGTCATCCTACATTTCCCGTGGTTTTCCATGGTTGTAGAAGGACACTCAAGGCTACCTAACATGTTACTGTATGCGAAGCTAGGATATGAGGCCCTTTCCTCTGAGGGAAAAAAAAAATGATACAGTACTTCTGCATCTTGGACATGTTTATTTGTTTTTCCCAGGCATTTCCTTTTAATTATTTCCAAGATCACAACCAATTTAATCCCCTTAAATTTACCAAGTATTGAATATCCTTCCTAACCACCGAGTTCACAGTAAGGCATAGCCTTTACAACAGTGATCTTATATAGGAAAATGTGTCAATTTTGAATACCACATTACAGTGTATTTTTAGAATGCTGTTTATAAGCACAGAGCCTCAAAGCAGTAAGATTTGAATTTGTAATCCCACCTCTGTCACTTATCAGCTGTGTCATCTTGAGCAGGGCAGTTAACCTCCATAAACCTGGGTTTCCTCGTCATTGTAAGCAGGATTAGTTATAGTAGAGATCTTTGGAATATTTCATAAAATAATTATTAAAAGACCTACTATATTGCACAGGGAACTATTTTTAATATCTTGTAATAACCTATAGAAAAATAGGTTATTTTTTATAGTAGAAAAGGATCTAAACAAGAATAGATATGCATATATGTTTAACTGAATCCCTTTCCTTTACAATCGAAACTAATGCAATGCTGTAAATTAATTGTATTTCAATTTTAATGATAAAAATAATAATCACTGAGCCTATAAAATGTAAGTGCTGAATTAATTTTAGCTGCTATTATTTCACAACCTAGTGAATAAAATATCAGTATCCACAATTTTTTAGAAAGAAAAATCTTTGGCCCAGAGAATCAGTGACTTGTCCAGCATTAAAGCCAGTCAATGTTTACGTGGCAACCCTCTCCAGTATTCTTTCAAGGGAAATCCCATGGAGGAGAAGACCCAGGCAGGCTATAGTCTGCTTTGAGACTGTGAGGTCTCAAAGGGTCAGACATGACTTAGGGAATGAGCATGATAAGCACATTATCTAGGTCTTCTTATTTTGAGTCCAGAACTTTATTCCACTATATCAGAGGGCATTGACTTAAGTCTCATAAGACTTAAGAATTTAGTTAAAAATTGCAATTTGTTATAAAACAAATTAAAAATGTGTTTAAAATTTTGCCAGTAATCGCAAGGAAAAACTGAATTAAATATAAAAATATATATAAAATAACAGTACCATAGAAGGTCCACAATTATATGATAAAGATGAAGAGCATATTAAAGAAATGTACAGGGACCACTGCTGAGGGGACCGAAAATGCTGTGGCTCTTTTCCATGGGATCTTTTAATTTTGTTCTGGATGCTTCATCTGTTCCTTATCTCCACTTGTCGTTTTTACAAGCTAGCTTCATGATGTAGTTCTGAGACACTGAGTTACACAGAATTTATACATAAAACCTAACCATATTGTTTCAGTCATTTCAAGTCATCACAGATTTTACCATTATTTTCTATTTTAAGACTAAAGCTGTTTTTAGATGCATTTTACTTCTTCACAGATATTCCTTGTGATCTCAGAAGAGAATCACATAGAGAGAAGCACTGCATGTTGAAAGTGGGAAAGTGGGTCATTTATTTTTAGGAAAGGAGCCTGAGACCACCGAATACAGAAGCAGGTGGGCAGCGAGAGCCATCTCCAGGGTATCAGAGACGACTTCCTCGGTATTTTGCTTTGAAAAAGAATATCCCACAAAAGCTTCATAAATATCATTAATTAGAGTTAAGTTCATAACTGAGGAAAGCTGCTCTCCACGTGAGCCCAGATGAATGGGGAACAGCTGGGAAACTGGCTTCCCATGCTGTTTTTCAGCCTGCTTGATGAGATGACGTGAGAGGTCAAGGCAGGCTGATGGGATGTGTTGAATTTACGGTTACCTACGAGGTGTCTGAAGTGGTGACGTGGTCTCCATGTCATCCAGCTTTCATAGGCGACAGAACTTGGTGAGGGAGACACTGACTAAATCTTTGTTGACAAACGAATCCCTAACAACAAACTACTTGAGCTGGTTGTGCCTGTGTTCCTGAAGGGTCTTTGATTTTGTTATTAATAGAATTTACCACTTGACAGCCACACATACACACTCACAAATCATGTTCTTTCTCTCAAATGTAACTTCTCAGGGAAGAAGTAGACTCATTATTTCATAATTAGTATTATGAAAGGGACATTTTGAAGGGAATATTTTTCTGGATTTTACCTTTTTAAATTTTTTCACATTAACTATTCTTTATTGGAGCAGAAATGTAGGTCTTTCTAAAAGCAAATGAAGTGTTGGAGAAACAAGCCGCCTAAAGGAAGACAAAGAATACTTTTATGTGTTCCTGCAACAATAGTACTGTAAGAGATGTTCTTTCCAATGTATGCAATAAGTGTGTCCCACATCACAGTGTTCCTAAGTTGGCATTTTAAAATGAACAGTAGAAACCTAAATTTTTAAACAAAGGTCTTAAAAATATACTCATTTAAGTGTTTCAGACTGACACCACCGGATAAAGTTTGGCCTATACAGAAGGTTGTTTTTTTTTTTTTTTTAACTTTTTACTTTGTATTGGGGTATAGCCGATTAACAATATTGTTATAGTGTCTTGTGAATGGTGATGGGGCCTCAGCCATACATGTACCTGTTGGATTTTGCCATATTTTAATCTACCAACCTGGATTTTGCCATATTTTAATCTACCAACCTTCCATATCCCTAATAGTTAGATCTTGTAATAATGATGATTAAAGTGTCTTAAAATTTCAAAGAATTATCATTTTCAGGTCTATTGTACTCTTCTTCCAAAAAGTTAAAACAAGCCAAGGAAATATTATGTGCTTAAGTAGGTCATTAACATCTATACACATTTACTTGCATAAAAGTAGGGTACAGATCTTAAATAATGTTTTCAAGAGAAAGGAATTCAGATTCCTTTTAATATTATTATTTCTAAAATTGAGTCAGTACAATAAGCCTTTGAATAATGAGTAGATCCATGGGATTTCAATGGTGAAGCTACTAATAACTGTTACCAATGAATCCTCTGTCACAAACATTTCATGATAACAGCAAACTCAGTATTTTGGCAAGCAAGGCATAGTCTATAAATCATGTAAATGATTTCATTCTGTATTTTGAATGTTCTTGGAATGGGTCCTCATACCATATTCTTTAACGCTGACAACTGTTACTTCAAAGATTCCCTGGCTTATTGATAATGACTGGCCCCTCTGGGCAGTCAATCATGAGGGTGAACACGTTTAGTCTTTTCTGTTTGGTTGGAGAATGAATGCTTCTTTCATTTCTAGAACAGAACCTGGAAACAAGAGAAAAACTAATGAAACGCTAGGAAAACAATCTGTTGTAGAAATCCCAACTTAATTCTCTTGGTGACAGAAACAACAGCTTGATTTTCATACGCCTCTGTCAGCTTCAGCCCTGGCTGTCAGTGGGCAGTTGGAATTGTTATTTTACTAAGCAGCATCCTCCAACATAGTATACTGAATCTCCATACTGGAGAAAGAAAAAAGACTTAGAAATTTAAAAGTAGAATTTTTAATATTATTTCTAAAAGAACAGGTGTCTAATATTCTGGTAAAAACAAACCTACAGAGCTGAATCATAGCCATAGTTTTACATGCCCATTAATGACACAGGCCAAGAAAGGATAGAAAGGAAAAATACATGTATAGAAATATAAAATATCAGCAGTCGTTCCTTACTTCCCTCCCCTTCTCCCCTTCAAAACTATTTGTTCATAAAGCTTGTGATTTCCAGTAGATTATAATGCTCAGAGAACTTTGCTACATCAAGTGTTAATTCCTCTGAATATCAAAATATCTTTTTAATGGCAATTTGAGCACATACTAATATTTAAGCTTTCAAAAGAAATACTGATTTTCAAATAACCATATTTGGGTCAGCAAGGTATAAACTTTTGAAATAACGTTAGCCTTAAAAGTTAATAACAAATAATAATGGATTTGAATGCCAAAATATTGCCCAACACATTCCGTCAACATGTATATGAACACAGCAGGAAATCCAAAACAAAAGCTAATTTATGGAAAACTATGTATTCCTAATGACAGTTTAGACCAGTAGGGGTCCAAGTTACAAACTGCAGTCTTTACATGAGATACTTTCATTTTGCATTGAAAACTTGGTTGCATTCTGGAAACATGAATCAAATCAAATCATTGCCCTATATTTAAGAGTATTCTTCTCATTTCCTCTGTAAAATCTAATCATTGCACATGTGCATCATGTATATTTATGTATTCATGAAATTTAAACACAAAATGAAGAAATTTTGCTTTCAAAACCCAACATACCCAAGGAGTAGTATGCATAAAATGATAGTTTGAGCCCATGCAATTTTACTTTATTTGAAAATGAAGACAAAGGAACCACAACACTGGTATTCTAATATGTTGATATTTTATTGATGCCAGATGTTTTTTTTTCCCTTAGGCTCAATGATTTAGCCTAAATATTTATATTTTAAAACATTATATTGACATACCATAGAATATAAATCTGGAAGAAACCTTAAAGATCAGTGAGTGCAGTTCTTCAGATTTTTACATAAATAAGATATCTAAGCCTCAGAGAGGCCCAGGGACTTGCCAAGGTTCCAGAACTCAATAGAGCCAGAATTGAGACTTGGACCCAGGTCTCTTTAAATGTAAACTGAGGGCTCCGCAAGATACCACACAGCCTGTGTTGAAAACTGCCTTCATACCTATAAATGATCAGATTCTTATTTTCTTTTCCTGCAACTTCTGATAACATGTTCTTAATGATTCTTTCTCACAAAGATTATTTTGGGGGAAAACATATGTGGATGTGAGGTGAATTTCAAGACAGGAAAGCATTTAACCTTAGCTTGCTGTGATGAACTTGGAAAGTTTTGGAGGCTAAATCCAACTGAATTGCAAATACCTTCAGGATATCTTTTAGCTTAGTTTTTTATTTGTTTGTTTTACCAGAATCTGGTTTTCATATTATCTCATACTTTTTTTGTCTTTGTGAGAATGCATGCTTGATCTTGTAATATTAAACAGCATTTAGCCAATAATGCCAGGCATGCTAAGAACTAGATTTTAAGTTGCCAGAAGCTCAGAGCGTACTCTTCAGGGTTCTGGTGACATAAGCTGGGTTCAGGTTTCTGATGGCAAGGGTGCTCGCTTCTGTGTTCGCTTCACAACATCCCCTGTAATTTACTCTAAGGTTCTGGCAGATTGCTGGACCATGTCACCAGCTGTCGCCACCCCTCCTTCCCATCCCTGTTTGGCAGTATCTGAGAACACAGGCACGCCAGTAGAAATAATAGTAGCTGTGATAACAACTTCGGTGGCATGCTCCCCAGAGACAAGATCAAAATTTGGCACCATTTCTCTCATCATGGAACTAAAAATGGCACTGCATTTGCTCCTTGGTGGCATATAATTTTCCTTAATGACACATTTTGGTTTCAAGTCTTCTACATGCTGGCTTTTAAATATCAAACCAGCATATATCGGTTAAAAACAATGGCATGCCCATTTTTTTATGGGGAGGAGGTGAAATAAATATAATACCACACATTCCTTTCATCTCCATCAGCCTTGAAAAATAAAGGGAGCGGATGCTATAATTTCTCTCACTTCAATGGTATTTCAGAGCCTGAAAATTTCTTCATAAAATTTCACTGGTAGATTTTCACCAGCATATTGTCTCAAAATTCTCTCAGTTAATGAGATTTTTTTTCTTGGCATTTCTAGAAAGAAAAAAATTAAGAAATTATAGAATATTTTTTGAGTGACACAAGAAATATTTTAATTTAAGCATCTTGAATTCGGTTACAATCTAAGAATACCAGGCAAAACCCTTAAAATGTAGTTTAGAGTAGACTATTGGGCTATAAGTAACATAGATTGCAAAAGTGATTGACAGTTTAGCACTGAGTTATTTCTAGAGTTGATATCTTTGTCATATTTTTTTATCACTGACTTGGGTGGTAGTATAAAAAGTATGCTCATGAATTTTGTAGACTACAAATGTCAGATACTACAACTAATTTAAAAGAGTTCTGACTGAGAATCATCTTGAAAATCTGTATTCTCCCACTGTGCAGAAACAGGAATTATACTAGGTACTTTCTAACACATTATTGACTGGGGCATTTTTGTAGAAACTAACATCTGTGGTGTTTATGCATCTCCAATCGATAATATGCTAAGACTGCTTCTGACTGTTACCAGTCTCAGATTCTCTGTTATCATCCTTATTTCTCAGGAACCAAGCTATGGAGAGCCAGCCCTCTAAGATCAACTCTAAGCAAAATATTGAAAAAACTGAATTACATATTAAATTTTTCCTGTAACTGTCCTCTCCCATTTTTCCATAGCTAACATCCTGTACATTATTCCCTTACCCCACCCCAAACTCATCATTTTCCATCAGAGTACCTATTTTTAACCCCCTATCTGCAAAGATCCATTTGTGATTCTCCTACGACCCCCCCTACTTCTCACACAAGAGACAATTAAAAATGTATCCAAATATAAGGTGGTCTGTTCAAGATAAAATAATATAAATTGCTATGGCAGTATATGGACATGGAACAACAGACTGGTTCCAAATAGGAAAAGGAGTATGTCAAGGCTGCATATTGTCACCCTGCTTATTTAACTTCTATGCAGAGTACATCATGAGAAATGCTGGGCTGGATGAAGCACAAGCTGGAATCAAGATCGCTGGGAGAAATATCAATAACCTCAGATATGCAGACGACACAACCCTTATGTCAGAAAGTGAAGAGGAACTAAAAAGCCTCTTGATGAAAGTGAAAGAGGAGAGTGAAAAACTTGGCTTAAAGCTCAACATTCAGAAAACTAAGATCATGGCATCCAGTCCCATCACTTCATGGCAAATAGATAGGGAAACAGTGGAAACAGTGGCAGACTTTATTTTTTTGGACTCCAAAATCCCTGCAGATGGTGGTTGCAGCCAGGAAATTAAAAGATGTTTACTCCTGAGAAGGAAAGTTATAACCAACCTAGATAGCATATTCAAAAGCAGAGACATTACTTTGCCAACAAAGGTCCGTCTAGTCAAGGCTATGGTTTTTCCAGTGGTCATGTATGGATGTGAGAGTTGGACTGTGAAGAAAGCTGAGCGCCGAAGAATTGATGCTTTTGAACTGTGGTGTTGGAGAAGACTCTTGAGAGTCCCTTGAATTGCAAGGAGATCCAACCAGTCCATTCTAAAGGAGATCAGTCCTAGGTGTTCATTTGAAGGACTGATGCTAAAGCTGAAACTCCAGTACTTTGGCCACCTCATGCGAAGAGTTGACTCATTGGAAAAGACTCTGATGCTGGGAGGGATTGAGGGCAGGAGGAGAAGGGGATGACAGAGGATGAGATGGCTGGATGGCATCACCTACTCAATGGACCTGAGTTTGGGTAGGCTCCGGGAGTTGGTGATGGACAGGGAGGCCTGGCGTGCTGTGATTCATGGGGTTGCAAAGAGTCGGACACGACTGAGCGACTGAACTGAAGAGAACTGAACTGAACTGATGGCAGTATAGACTTCATGAAGTCTTCTAGGAAGTCTTCATGAAGAAATGTTATGTGGACTAGATGTTAGGGTGTTGGTGAGATTTCATCAGGCAGAGTTTGGGGAAGGCAACCCAGAAACCAGGAATTATAAGGAACAATGTCATGGAAGTAGAATAATTAAGGATACTACGGTAGACAGGCAAATCTGGCCAGCTCATGGGATCTGTGTTGTGTTCACCTTGTTATGCAACAGAGCTCTAGAACTTTCTCATCTTGCAAAATAGAAACTCTCTATTCGCTAAACAACTCCCCGTATCCCCCCAGTCCAGCCCTTAGCACCATTCAACTGTCTGCTCCTTTGGGTCTATTTTAGATGCCCATATAAGTGAAATCAAGCAGTATTTGTCCTGTGTATATATATAATGGGCTTCTCTTGTGGCTCAGTAGTATAAATAACCTACCTGCCAATGCAGGAGACACAAGTTTAATCCCTGGATTGGCAACCCACTCCAGTATTCTTGCCTGGGAAATCCCATGGACAGAGGAGCCTGGAAAGCTACAGTCCGTGGAGTCACAAAGAGTCAGATATGACTTAGCAACTAAACAACAACATATGTATATGACATTCTCTTTATCCATTCATCAGTGGACATGTGGGTTTCTTCTGTCTCTTGACTATTGTCTCACTCTTCCGTTTTCCTCTTACCGGATGGAGTCGCTTACCACCCTTCTACACTGGGTCTTTGCCCTGTGTGTGCATTTATTCTGTTTATCTCAGCGGGGCTGGGGGTCGGGGTGGTGTTGCTATAACAGGCTGTCCTCATTGTCTCACCCGCAGCCTTATGAGCAGGAAGGCCTGGGAGCTTTGCAGAGAAAAGCACCTGCGGCAAAGGTTCAGGAAAGGTAAAACAGACATTCTTTAGCTATGCCCTGTGTCAGATGGACTACTTTAAATAAAGTATTTAAGTTTAGTATGTAGTTAGAAAAGTATACAGAACCTAAGTGAACGACCCAGTGGAACCACTTCCCAGGCAGAAAAATAGAGTATTACCCGCTCTCCGGTAGCCCCCATGGGCTCTCCCAGTCATCACCTCCCCACTTCTCCCTGCAGAGAGTCACTCCGGGGACTTTCACCTGCTTTGAATGTTATGCACATGGACTTACCACAGTATTCATGTCTTTTGTAAATGGGTTCCCTTGCTCAGTATTGTATTTGTGAAGGTTTTCCATATTGTGGCATCTGGAGGTGGCTCACTCATTCACATTGCTGTGTGGAATTCCATTGTATGACAGTCCTATAATTTTTTTATCCATCCTGCTGCAGGCAGACATCTGAGTTCTTTCCAGTTTGGGGCTGTGACAAATATTTCCGTGAACATTCTTGTTCATGCCTTTTGGTGCTGTGTGTATACATGTTTCTGTTGGATATGCAGGCAGAGTTTTGTACATCTATGGGGACTTACCCACTGTATCTAAGATTTTTTAATAAGGAAAAAAATATATTCTAATTCCCAACAAGCAACCTTTAAATGATCTTGCAAAAATACAACTATTTATAGTTGGTAAACATCTTGTATTTACAACTTAATTTTAAGAAATGGACAACTTCTGAGTATGTCTGCTCCTCAAAAGAGAGATGAATTAACAATTTGTGTTAAGACTTTTTGTAATTCCTTTGAGGCGAATGCTCAGTTTTGATTCAGATAAGTAGGAAAACAGCACAGTGCAGAAAAAGGAATCCTGAAGTAGCATCAGGAGGTCTGTTATGTACTTTGAAAATGGTGTTTGGTGTTGAGTGAAGCTCTTGACACTTAATATGTGTAACTTAAGATCTCTAGGCAAATACAGAGACTGAGCCCAAAGTTAATGAGAGACAGAGAGAGACACACACACACAGATACACACAGAGATACACATCCTGAGTTCTCTTCATGCACTAACTGGGTAAATCACTGACCCCTCTCTGCCTGTGTTACATCCTCCTACATCAGGGGTAACGATCCTGTCACACACTACATTTATTAGGAGATAATATATATCAAAGTATTCTAAAATGCAAAAAAAACACACTGAACTGATTATATCTATATATAACTTTAAAACACACACTGCTGTTTACTTGCATATTTTTTAAATTGTTTTTAAGACTCTTGGAGTTAAAACAGCCTGTTATTAATTTAATCACCGTCATAACATTACTGTAGAGCTTTCCTTTTGCAACAATATACTGCGATGGAAAAGTATTTGTGTGGCAGGACGGTGCCTGGAGTACACAAGTGTTACCAGTTACTGTTTTTCCCTTCCCTCCTCTCCAAACTCTGTCTCTGCCTTCAGTTTCCTAGATGTAGTGCAGAATCATGTCTCTAGCCTACGACCCTCACAGAAGTTACACTCAGCTCCCCTCTGTGTGGGTTTTCACACTCCACCCTCGGGTAGGTTATAGGTGGTGTGTGTGCCCTTTATCATCAGAAGGTCTGGGTCTGAGGTCACGGTCCACAACTTACTCGTTTGAAACCTTACACTCAGAAAGTCTCAGTTTTCACAGATTTATAATTAAAAAAAAAACCAGTAACTACCTAATGGAGTCTTTGGGAAGATTAAATGAGATGATAAGCTGAAGCACAAGCACAACACTTGACACATAGTTAAGTGTTCAGTGAACATTTTATTTTTAAAAAATATTGCAGTTCCCACACCAACGCAGAGGGCCCTGTCTGCGGCTGAGAGAATGCCTGGTACTGCTGCCAGTCTGTGCCACCTCGCCTAAGCCGTCCTCATTAGCTAAGCTGTCCACCCAGGGGTCAAGGGCCCCGCGGAGCACAGAGCTGCCAGTCTCTTCTCTGGCACTCTTCCCATGCCCTCCGTCAGGTCCTGGGCAAACCAGGACCCATCACAACGTCATGAAGAGTGGCAGCAATTGCCTTCTTATGGGATCAACTCTGCTTTCCAGCCTGGGCATTAAAGAATTAGGATCATTCTCCTTTCTTTATAGATGTATTTTATTTCTCTAATTCTTGCTTTATTTGTCTGCCAAGATAGCTCCTTACACCAGTGCTCAGTAATTTCAGTAGCATTCTGACTTTGAGTTTGTTGCCTCCTTTTTCTCACTCTCTTTGTATCTCTCTCTCTGTCCCTCTCTCTGTGTGTCTCTGTCTCTCATTAACTTTGGAATCAATCTCTATATTTGCATAAAAATCTTTCGTTACACATCAGTGTCGAGAACTTCACTCAATACCAAACACCAACATTTTCAAAGTACATAACGTCCTAAGACCAAACAACCGTTTGGTATCTGTTTTCAAAGCAGAGTTTAACAATATACAGTACCATTTGGTATGTTTCTCATTATATGACATCTTAAGTAGAACCAAAATCCCATTTTACTGAGATTTTCTATAATAAAAAATATATGTAATAAAGCTCTGGCCCATCTGGCAAAAAGTAAAATAGTTCTCCAAACACAAACAAAACCCTGCTTTTTAACTTTTGATATCTGTGCATGACCCAGGGACTGTTCCTCTTCTTCAGAGTCTGTTAAAACCAGTAATATAAGCAAATCTATCATTCAAGAAGGCTTTTTATGTTACATAAAAGCTCACAATGATGATACATTATTTTGTGTAGAAACTATGGCTCTTTTGAAATATTATTGCTAAGCCAGAGTATGTCTGTCAAAACTTTTACTGTACTCAGAACTACAGCATTTTATTCACACGTTGTGGAACTATCTGAAACCTTGAAAAATGTAAGAAGTGATAAATGTTGAAAAAGCTTCTGATATTTTGCCACTCAAAAACTACATACTTTAATGCAAAATGACATGAAATTATACTTCTTTATGAGTTGACAGTTTGTACATTGGAGAATTGTAAACCTGTATCTTAATCCTTGAAAAAATTAGTCTTTAAAGGAAATTGCTGAAAAACTATAATTTATTTATTGTATTTATTTATTTATTTATTTTACTTTACAATATTGTATTGGTTTTGCCATACATCAACATGCATCCACCATGGGTATACACGTGTTCCCCATCCTGAACCCCCGTCCCACCTCCCTCCCCGTACCATCCCTCTGGGTCATCCCAGTGCACCAGCCCCAAGCTTCCTGTATCCTGTATCGAACCTGGACTGGCGATTCGTTTCTTATATGTTATTATACATGTTTCAATGCCATTCTCCCAAATCATCCCCCCCCTCCCTCTCCCACAGAGTCCAAAAGACTGTTCTATACATCTGTGTCTCTTTTGCTGTCTCGCATACAGGGTTGTCGTTACCATCTTTCTAAATTCCATATATATGCGTTAGTATACTGTATTGGTGTTTTTCTTTCTGGCTTATTTCACTCTGTATAACAGGGTTAGGGTTAGGCTTAAGTCCAAATCCTGAGAACATCAAAAAACTATAATTTAAACAGGGAGTATGAGCCTATATGTTTGTTACAAATTGTCCAGGGTGGATGTGGCTATGTTCCTGTCTATGTTTGGTGTGTTTCTTTACTAAAGGATGATTTTTATATAAGAAATTGTTAACAAAACAATGCGAGACTGGAATAGAATGTCCCCAAACTGTTGAATCTTTTTTTAAAAAATTGATCAATTATATATGGTGCTAATGGACTTTCATTCAGCTATTATAGTTTTCCTATAGCATTATGCTAAGACCAACCATTAATTCATCATTAATAATGTAACACTCCATTCTTAGCCATTTATATTTTTATTTGGTATTTATTAATTTTGCCTTAAATTGCTATACATGTGTCCACAAAAGTGTTGTCTGAGATTTTAAAACCTCAGAAAATAGAGTTTATTTCTTTGACAGATGCTTACTGAGATGTGGTCAGTAGCAGACAGTGTATGGGGCAAGTGAGATACGTGAATGATCTAAGACAATCTTGGGAGATACTTCACTCCGTCAGGGAGGTCTCCCCAAGAAGCTGACACCAACCATCAGAGGGAAGAATAGGTATTTTGCAGTGGGTAGAGAGCACTGCAGATGTGGGGGCTGAGGGGGATGTTTATTGAGACTCTATGGTCTGGTCAGGTGACTACAAATGGTTCAATATCCTGGAGTACAGAATAAGTAAATGAAAGAGCTACATACTATGGGCTGCCCCAGTAGGTGCCAGCTATCCTTCATATATATGGTCTAGAAAATTCCTGGAGAAGGGCATGGCAACCCGCTCCAGTACTCTTACCTGGAGAATCCCATGGACAGAGGAGCCTGGAGGGCTACAGTCCATGGGGTCACAAGAGTTGGACATGACTAAGTGACTAACACACACACATTCTTCATATACATGGTCTAGAAAATTCATATCATTTAAGGTTGGTTTAACCAGCCTCATTCTGTAAGTAAACCTAATGTTTAATATTACATCATTTGTCCAAAGTTAAATTCTAGATTGGGCTCCCCTGTGCTAAAAAGTCTGCCTGCCAATACAGGAGACACAAGAGACACAGGTTGGATCCCTGGGTCAGAAAGATCCCTTGGAGAAGGAAATGGCAACCTACTCCAGTATTCTTGCTGGGAAATCCCATGGACAGAGGCGCCTGATGGGCTACAGCCCATGGGGTCGCAAAAGAGTCAGACACAACTTAGTGACTAAACAACAACAACAAATTCTAGACTGACATTGAACCCACGTCTGACTAATTGCTCTTTGCACTGTAACAGCCTAGTTTTGTTCATATATATTCAATATTTAATAAGGGCTTTTTAACAGTAGTCGTTATCACACTGTCTCTAACAGTACTTTCTAAACTCTTACATCTCTCTTTGGTAAATTCCAATATGTATAATGAATATATACTGTCAAATAATGTTGAAAAATTCTCCTTCATGACATAGTAATATGACAGTCACCAGATTTCCCCATGGATATTTAGCCTTCCTTCAGGATTAATTCCTAAACTCTATTTTATGGAGCACAAATGAACATACAGTGTTAATGGTTAATGTGACAGTGAGTATTATTCTAAATATTTTTAAAGAATAAAATAAAAATATGTAAAATAATAAATTATATTACCTTTCTCTTTCTAATTACTTGGTCTTCTAGTTAGCTATTTGCTAAGATTTTTACATAAAGAAAATTAGTAAACATATAAAATTTATGTATGAATTTATACATAAATTTATAAGATTACCAATCCTACATCAAAAACTTTATGTGAAGTTACCTAACACTTTGGAAAAGACCCTGATGCTGGGAAAGATTGGAGGCAGGAGGAGAAGGGGATGACAGAGGATGAGATGGTTGGATGGCATCACCGACTCGATGGACATGAGTTTGAGTAAACTCTGGGAGCTGGTGATGGACAGGGAGGCCTGGCGTGCTGCAGTCCATGGGATTGCAAAGAGTCAGACAAGATTGAGCGACTGAACTGAATTGAGCTGAATCTGATACATATGCATGTTGCTTGATCTGTGCTAGTGCTGAATTATAAGTCAAAGATTTGAAGATTATTCATCTTAAATTAAGAATATTCAAATATTACTGTATGTTGTACATCTGAATCCATGTTGACCATTTCATGCACCATATTGATCTGTGAGACCACTTGTTACCTTAGTCCAAGTGAAGAGTGCTATGTCTCTTCAATTCAGTTCAGTTCATTCGCTCAGTCATGTCCGACTCTTTGCGACCCCATGGACTGCAGCACACCAGGCCTCCCCGTCCATCGCCAGCTCTTAAGAACCTATAAACGTTACAACCAAGTATTGCACATGTGCAAGAAGCCTGTGGTCCTGTCCTGCAACTCACTTAGATGATGGTGAGTGGTAGAATTGGAACAAAGCAGAGCACAGAGTGATTCATTCTAAGAGTTTCCCGGTGCTCATTAGCTGAGTAATATCAAATCTTTATTAAAGTGCTGCCGTGTTGCCTTGCACTGCTGCCTGAGTTGCCTTTGTGTGAGGAACTGTTTTCTTATTTTTATTAGGCGATGAATCCTTGGCATTTCAGAACATGGAAATTTTCACTTTACATGTGACTCTTGTTACTCAGAGTATGGACAGTCTAACTTTACATGTGACTCTTGCTACTCAGAACGTGGTAATTCTAACTTTACATGTGACTCTTGTTATGAACAGATGTACCATTTGCTGTTGTAGCTGGAAGCAGCAGACCTTTAAACACCGTGTGTTTTTTACCCCCAGCAATGCATCTCTTTGGCCTCAACTGGCAGTTACAGCAGACTGAAAATGACACATTTGAGAATGGAAAAGTGAATTCTGATACCATGCCAACAAACACTGTATCGTTACCTTCTGGCGACAATGGTAAGAGAAATAATCACGTGTCCTGTGTTTTTCTTTTAACATTTCTTTTCCATAAATTTATTTTTACCATGTTAGAGCCAATTGTGTATGGGAGAAGGAAGAGGTTCTAGAATTACAAATATTATCTTTGAATGAGTGGCTTTCATTCAGTTACTTGAAGCACTGAAAATTCACATTTTTATCATAGGAATAATACAGTGTTCTGCCTTCTGAGTCAATGGCTAGGCTTTTCTGCCTTTCCTTCAAAAGTGTGCATTTTGTTTTATTTTTAGTCTGTAAATAGATTCTAATTCAGTGTATCATCTCTTATATTATCTTGGGTTTATTTAGCTTTCTTCATTCAGCTAGTATGGGAAGTTGGAATACTATCTTCATTTTGTTTTAGAAGGTTTTACATACAAAACACATTAAAGGATTATCGTTTATTGACCTTTCCTCAGCTTGCCCTTTCTCTAAACTTTCAAAAGTTTACACTTTAAGCTAACAGGCTTTCAAATCAATTGGTTCCGAGTTTAAAAATTGGTATTTAAGAGGTTAGAGAATGCTGTATTTCATTTTTTTCAATATAAACACCCAGAAAAATACGTACATGTGTAAGTATATTTATATGATGTACCTATTTTTATTATATGTGTGTACATGCTTGTATTTATGTTTGGCATTTGGCATTCTCTGACTTTTTGCAAAATGTCATAGTACTTTATATCTCAAAGCAACTGGATAAAGACACCTTTTTCCATCACATGAGAAACAGGCTCTTTGCCTTTCAGCATTTCCCTGGCTCTCCTTCCTCTTTGTTTCTAATCTAGAATATTTTTCTTCTGCTTTGGCATCAGTTATTTTCATCCTCCTGTGGCTGATTTCTTTGCAAGACTGAAAAGAAGCTATTATATATCTATATAGTATATTTATTTGTATTTTATGTATGCTGCTACTTTACATGTACCCACTGGCTGTGACTAGTGCTTTTACCATATTTTTTTGTTCTTTGCTTTTCCATCTTCTGTTTTAATAATAATACTTCATGACCCCCTCTTCCTTCTTAGGAAGGCTGATGGATTTTAGAAGATGTTAGATTTTCACAGTAATGGTAAATACCACCACTCCTGCCCCTGTATAGAGTATTTAATACCAAGTGCTGTATATTCACCCCTCTTCTTTCTTAGGGAGGCTGAGGGATTTTAGAAGACATTTCTAAATGTTCGATTTTCACAGTAATAATAATACCACCACCGCTGTCCCTGTGCAGAGTGTTTGATACCAAGTGCTGTATATTTCAAATAAACTATAATCTAATGGTTGATGGCAGTGACAGTGGAAATTAGCACACAGTGGATTAGAGGAGTGAAGAAAAGCTGGCCTAATTAAAACTGTTGGTGGGAAGTTTCAATTAAGTGAAATATAATTACTTTAAACCACTGTTTAATCTTTAATGCACTGATAACACACATATGAACAGATCCAGTAACTATACAGAAATTACAAGTATTTATTTTGGGTTTATATAGATTGAAATTTAGACTGTCTGTTAAAGTGGATGGTTCCTGTGAATGATCAAATACCACTTGTTAACCACACATGTAGGGTACTTTTTACAGACCCTACATAAGAAATGTAAGAATAAGAAAAATGCTTATTGTACACATTTTGTTTATTTGTTTATACATCCTAACGTTTTATTGGGCTTCCCCCAATGGCTTGGCAGTAAAGAATCTGCCTGCCAATGCAGGAGATGCAAATTTGATCCTTGGATCAGGAAGATCCCCTGGAGAAGGAAATGGCAACCCACTCCAGTATTCTTGCCTGGAGAATCCCATGGACAGAGAAGCCTGGCGGGCTACAGTCCATGGGGTCACACAGAGTCGGACATGACCGAGTGTCTGAGCACAGCACATTAATATAAGACAAAATGAAGGCCATCAGTTTTGGTTAGTGTAACTCTGGCAAATGACTTCTCCAAGTAAAAAAAAAAAAACTCTTTTATAGGAACTTCCAGTTTTAAAATACATAAGTCATGGGATATAATATACAACACGGTGACTTTAGTTAGTCACCATGAGGATGAGGTGGGGGGCCCCCACTCTCTCCTTCCTGCAGTCCCATAGCTGGGGCATCCTTCTCAGGGTCTCCTTAGCCCAGCCCTCCTGTCCCATCCCGCACAGTGCTGTTGAGTAGGGGCCCTGCCAGGAACTGACCGACTCAGCGATGGAGGCATAGTGTGTATATTCACACAAGCAGGCACAGAGGGGCGCATGGGATGTTGTGCCCAGGCGTTACCCCCTAACCTCTGTGGGAAGTGAGACAGGGCAGAGACAGTCTCTGGGGTCAGTCCCCAGATGGGTGGCTACCTTCCCTTCCTCCACTTGTCTCATATATTTGAAAGTTGTGAAAAAGTAGATCTTAAATATTCTCATCACATACAGAAAAAGTTGTGACTATCTATGTTAGACATATTGTGGTAATTGTTTTACAATATATATAGTTATCAAGTCGTTATACATCAGAAACTAATATAATGTTGCATGCAGCAAATAATTAAAAACCCCTTTTGTATGAGGACAAATTGAAAACTATGTGATTCATCCTCTTTAAACAAAAAAAGGTTCAGATTGCTTTTAAATTTTACATTATTGTTCGTCATGTATGAATTTTCTCAAATACAAGCCAATTTCAAAGAATTAGATTTTAGAGCAAGTTAAAAATTGCCTATGAATTGAAGAAATGGGACTAACAGTGCTTCAAGAGTATTGAGTTTTCTTCAATATTGCATATAGTATTTATGTTGTTGCATTGTATAATAGCTCCTTAATTAGATGCTACATTGATTTTGTCCATTAAACTACATTTGCAAGGTAAAGTTTTAATTCACTTAGCTTGTGATGTAACACTCTATATACATAATGTTAAGTTATGGCATGTGGTTGTTTATAAAAAGATATTTTCTCTCAGAGATCTCAAAGTCAGAGTATAAATCCAAGGTTAGGTCATAGAAGTGGAGGGTGGGCTATTGATTGTCTATAAATGCCCAACCTTGCTTCCTGATGCCTTAATTATTAGTGCCTCTGTGGGACCTAAGATGATATTTATTATCATTTACCTTCCTTGACAATTGTTAGACCTTCAGAGTTGGATGTATTTTCTGCTTTTCATTTTAATCAGTATAGGCCAGTTCACTCACATGATGTGCAGGCAGC
The DNA here is from genome assembly GCF_055505025.1 of Bos grunniens. Taxonomy (NCBI): domain Eukaryota; kingdom Metazoa; phylum Chordata; class Mammalia; order Artiodactyla; family Bovidae; genus Bos; species Bos grunniens. The sequence goes on from NC_141191.1 coordinate 15,332,225, forward strand.
AAGCTCATAATATCTATGACCCCAAAGAGTAGTATTTTTTAACTCTGAGTGGTTTTCTGATGTCACAGAGTAATTCTCAAACAGATACCAAACCCCCTAAATTACCGATAGGATTTTTAAGTACTACTCTGTTTTGTCCTTATGATATCTGGGGGTTATAAACTATTATTCATAAAATATCTCAGAGTACAAAGTCCTTTATTTAGTGGAGTTATCTGAGAAATGCCACTTTACTGATGTGTTTCTATATAAACTGGGAATCACATAAGAAGGAGAGGAATAACAATAGCTATGTGCACTCAGCCTCTTTATGTTTTCACACTCTGACAACCGTATTTTAAGACATTAAGACTGTTGTGACACACACTTTCTGATGAAAGGAAAAATCACAGTTAGCAGGTGAAAAGACAGCTCGTGGATCCCACGTTGAGGCACAACAGGACAGGATGGGGGGGAAAAAACCTTCAAGATGATACTTTATTGTGTTTGAAGATGTGGTGCATCTCACTCTAACTGTGAAGGCTTTAATTGGTTTGATTCCTAACCCACATGCTTTGAGTTTAGAATAACTACAGGGCAGTCTGTTGCCCTGTCTGTTTTTTTTCCTCCATCTTTCCTCCTTTTTCTCTTGGTAAAACCTACAGACCGCCTTAGTATTTCCTGTGATCGTTCCCAGGTTCAGACTCTGGGGGCTTAAGGATGGAGTGATCTCAGTAAGGGAGGATGGTGAGCACTAAAACCAGCCCTCCTTTCATTTCCTCTGAAGCCAAAGTTTTCTGGAATTCAGGACATGATGAAAGACATCTGTTTCCAGGCTTTTATCTGGGAGGACTGACGAGCTTCAGAGGAAAAGGTTGTCCAAGTATTTACAAGTTTATCAAACGGTGTCAATGGCACGCTGACTTCCAGGTGTGTTTACAATCAATAAAGAGCATTTGAAAATGCTAACAGCAATGACCACGCTTGACCTGGCCGAATGAGAGGAGGGCCATGACTTGAAAAGCAACAGTGCAGAATTTAAAAAGACAAAGCACCTTCACAAAACTCTAGTCTCCTGACATTCAGATAGAGGCTTTTTAGCAGGAATGTTGTACTTATATTAGCGGCCAGTTCCATGGATTTAAGCAGAGAGAAATCTGTGATGTCCTTTTCTCTGTGCATCACTGATTATAGTGAGAGGGTCAGGTCGGCATCTACCTTTTAGGAAAGAGACATTTTGAGATCTCAATTCAAAATAAATCCTAGATTCTAAATAGTGTAATAATTTAAAGCAGATAGACATGGATAGGCACTTAAAAATGAACACACTTCATAGGATAAGCTAGATCAGTGATCTTAAAACTATTTTGTTCTTGTGTGTCTAAAATATGTACACTAATTTGAGTTGTATTTCCTGCAACTATAGTACTCTTGAGTGTTTTTTTAAAAATCTGTTTTATTCTATACTGAATTTTGTTTCCATTTATCAGTTGTACATATTTGGCTGAAATTAACCTAATTATTATATACATAATGTTAAGCATTTTGATAATTATTAAATATAAAAAGTGAAAATGTATTAGAAAATACCTCTCTGAATGAGATGGAGACTTTTCAGACAGTTTATGTATTCACTGATGAATATTACTTATTACAAGAGCAAAGCAAGTTTCAATATCAATTCTATTCCTGTTTTTCCTTTTTTATAAGTATAAACATAAGAACTCTCCCTACAAAATAAGCAGATGGAAATGGAAGAATAGTTTTAGGAAGATGTCTCATTCAATTATTCAAAGTCCTTGTTAGTCCTTTGTTAAAAAATCACATAGTGATCTATTTCCGAAAAGTATATTTAGTGGTCTGCTGCTAAGCTGCTAAGTCACTTCAGTCATGTCCGACTCTGTGCAACTCCATAGACAGCAGCCCACCAGGCTCCCCCGTCCCTGGGATTCTCCAGGCAAGAACACTGGAGTGGGTTGCCATTTCCTTCTCCAATGCATGAAAGTGAAAAGTGAAAGGGAAGTCGCTCAGTCATGTCCGACCCTTAGCGACCCCATGGCCTGCAGCCTACCAGGCTCCGCCATCCATGGGATTTCCCAGGCAAGAGTACTGGAGTGGAGTGCCATCGCCTTCTCCGATTTAGTGGTCTACAAGTGTCAATTCCACCACATTTCTTCTTCAGTTTTATTGAAAGCAAAGAATTGGCAGCTACCTGATTTCAAAAAGATTCTTTACGCAGTTTTCCAAATCAATCCAGTTTCTCAATTTTCTTGGAGTACACCAGAGAAGGCTTCACCAAGGCTTACCACTAATTATATCTCTTATTCTTTTACTTAGTGGCACTTTATTTTATCTGATATATACAGAATGGAGTGGAAAATGGAACCATTGTTCATTTCCATTTACCTTTGTTATAATTTCTTTTGAATGCTTTTATCATACACTATCAGTATCACTAATTAGCTCATCAAATATGAGCTAATCAAATATATGGGAAATACTCACTATTTAATTTACTGGTAGAGCTAGTTTTCAATAAAATCAAACTTAACTTTCTTCCATAAAAAGTCTGGCTTGTTTTTTTCAGTTCAAATAAATTAATATAAATTTTGTCACAACCATCTCAGCTCAGAATTCCTATGCTAGTCAGGCAGTAGAGAGATGGATAAAACTCAGAGCCTTGCCAGGAGTTTGACAATTGGATTAAATAAGGCATCATTGCCTTGAATACTTCTTACTTTATTGAAGTTCTCTTTGCAATCATGAAACTCTTCTGCAGATGAAAAGCATTCATAGACAGTGGGTGAGTGGGTGACAGGGGCACAAAACGAAGATTTCTCTCTCCCTCTTGATGCATCAGATTTTAAAACCTGCCAGCAGTCTTAAATAGTCCATTTCTTAACTTCATTGCATTTTGCCTTTGCTAGAAATACATGTATGGCAGGAAGAACAAAAGAGCCCTTCCTTGGGTTTATGCTGTCTTGGTTAAAGAATGTTTATCAACAAAAATACTTTCAATTTTGCCTGTTTGACACACTGGAAACTTTATGTTCTAAGAGAGTGTATCAAAGAAAGATTCTGGATATGTGAGAAGTATGCCTGTCTGTTGTAATGGCAGTCTAAATATGGGAATTGTTAAGGTTTTAGAAATTAATTCCCACAAAATAATGTACCCCTTTTTCCTATATTGAAAACTCCCTTGTGTTCCATAGGGGTATGAACTACTCTTGTTTGAAGAATCCTGGACCAAATAACCTCCAAGGGCACTGAAACTCTGAGATTCTAGCAAGATTTTCCATTACAGGTAGACAAAAAAGAAACAGTGATCAGAGCTTCTGTTGCCCCCATTCAAGCACATCCACTCAACCTTGGTTCTTTTGTATTACAATTAAAAATAACCTTCTTTCTGAAAAAGAGCCACCTATTAAATTAACTATGGGGCTAACTATATAAGTAGATACACTTTTCGACCCAGAAGTAGGTACACATACCATTGCAGTGAGAAAGATTTTAACACCTCAAAATCAGGATATAGAGAAAGCAATAAAGCAAAACCTGAAACCCTAGAAATCAGAACTTGGTTACTGTTTCCAAAGCTAATGCCCTTGGGCAGAGATGATGTTTTGGAAAACAGTTCTGGGATTAGCACCAGCTAATGCTGACCAGCTCTCAAAGCATGGGTACACTGTTAGAACATCTACAAGCCATTTCTAGCAGCAGTAGATAGGTTGAGACCAGAGGACAGATTAAATCACATAAGCTTCAGATAGTAACAACAGAACTTGTTAATGGCAATAATGTATAATAATAGAGTTAGAAATCTATGAACATAATGAATGAGTCTAAATATGAATGATCTCATGTATAAATATGTGTACTAACAGATCTTAGTGGGATAAAGGACTACTACTCTACTCAGTATTTTAAAAAATAGTATATGTAGAAATCAACCAAAACTTATTAGCAATTTATAATAAATTCTAATACAAAGAATTTTCCCTGGTGGTTCAGGCGGTAAAGAATATGCCTCCTCCAATGCAGGAGACCCAGGTTCAATCCCTAGGTCTGGAAGATTCCCGGGAGAAGGGAGTGGCAACCCACTCCAATATTCCTGCCTGGAAAATCCCATGGACAGAGGAGCCTGGTGGGCTACAGTCCACGGGGTCACAAAGAGTCGAACACGACTGAGCGACTTCACTTTCACTTTATCAACAGTGAATAAAAGAGTAGATGTCAAAAACTTAGAACAGTGTCTGGCATGTAATACGTATACAATAAGTTGTATTTAACACATTAGAAGTGAAGAAAAGTTGACTAAATTAAAAGTGAATATGTGTGTTCAGGTTGATAAAAAGTCATAAATTTATATTCTGTGTGTGGGTGTATGTGATGTTTCCCTTTAAGGACTTAATAGATTGTAGTATTATCATTAATACTAGATATTCAAAAGGATTACTGTCTTAATTTTTGGAAAACTTACAGAGGACAGAGGAGCCTGGCAGGCTACAGTCCCTAGGGTCACAAAGAGTTAGACATGACTGAGCAACTAACACATATAATATGAAGAATATTAGGTCATAGTAACCATGGCACACAAAGCCTATCATTCCCTCCCAATAAAAATAAGTACAATTTTATGTCCTAAAACTGAAAGCTAAGCAGTTTCTCTGGTGTCTTTTAGTGGGCTAACATACCTGATTTTATATGGAATAGACAGATAAATTTAAAACCTAATAACTTGAAATAAGTATTTGTTTTTAATAAAAAGCATGGGTTATATAGTCTTATATACTATAAGACACATAGTTTTGGAATTATGCAGACTTCTATTTGAACCTTGACTCAACCCTCCCTTTGGGTTATAATTTACTTCTCTGAGCCTTAAATTCCTCATCTCAAAATAGTATCAATCTCACAGAGTTGTTTTGAAATTTAAAACACATAATATAGATGAAACCACCTAGCATGTTGCAGATTCTCACTAAAGGTTAATTCCCTCTTCCCCCCTCCTTAATCTTTTCAGTAAAAACTATTTTATGACAAAGGTAGGTTCTTGTGCAAAAGCTTCCAAAATGAAAAGCAGACATTGATCTCAGGTATTTAAAATTTTCTATAAATAAGGATGTTTAGTTCGCTAGCAAGCAAAAATAATCTCTGGGTGTAGGGCTATATTTTTTTCCTTTTATCTATATATTCTAGTTTTGCTAAAATGAATATTAATAGCATAAGATAAATATTTTAAAATTCAGTAAGTGATGCACAGTTGATAGTCTGTGAGTTGATACATGAAAAATTACAGTGATCACTGTGACCCAATTTTGAACTTTTATTTTCCAGAGCATTTTATATTGGTAAATTAGTTCAACAAAAATAGACGTGGCAGGTGGAGGACTGTTAATTGCCATGAGTGTGGACATCAGGAAAAAAAAGAGAGGAAGTGAGACTGTTAATAATGACTTTTTATTAAGCTTTCTTGTACAGCCCCCTCCTGCTACCTACCTGGGTTATTACAACTGTATTCTCATTATTTCTCCACTTCTAGGCTTCCCACACGACTGCACTTTAATGCCTTGAGATAATGACTTTGTGTCACCTTTCACCTTTTCAAAACCTTCCATGGATCTCTGTTTAGCTGTAGCTGTCCTTTGACCTGATGATCATGTATCATTGTAGGATGCAATAGTCCAGGTAGAAAAGAATCCCAGCACTTACTAGTAACACACTTTCCCTCAGACTTCATACTCGTCCATAAGTGTAATTTGTTGTTACTCTAGACCCTAATGGCCATGACCTGGATATCTACCTAAAATTTTTGTGGTAGAAAGGTGCCTTCATGACTAATCTTGAATTCAGTTTTTCCTGGTCTCACATGCACGCGCGCGTGCGCACACACACACACACACACACACACAAGACATAGGAACAAAAATCTGCCTTTGTGGCATTGAAGTGTAATTTACCCATATTAAATCTATTTCAAGTACATGCTGCTGCTGCTAAGTCACTTCAGTCGTGTCCGACTCTGTGTGACCCCATAGACGGCAGCCCACCAGGCTCCCCCGTCCCTGCGATTCTCCAGGCAAGAACACTGGAGTGGATTGCCATTTCCTTCTCCAAGTCGCTCAGTCGTGTCTAACTCTTAGTGACCCCATGGACTGCAGCCTACCAGACTCCCCCATCCATGGGATTCTTCAGGCAAGAGCACTGGAGTGGGGTGCCATTGCCTTCTCTGATTTCAAGTATCTGGGTTTTTTTGAAATTTTTTGACATGAAAATACTGACTTTTTTTTATATATACTTTTTTTTGGGGATATGTATATATCCATTCTCCGCAAACTCCCCTTCATCCAGGCTGCTACATAACATTGAGCAGAGTTCCCTGTGCTCTACAAGTGTCTATTTTTAAAATGTGCCATGAATTGTATGCATAGTAACACAACGCTTATATATACACACACACATTGTTGTTGTTCAGTCGCTCCCTCATGTCTGACTCTTTGCAACCAATGGACTGCAGCACACCAGGCTTCCCTGTCCCTCACCATCTCCCAGAGCTTGCTCAGACTCATGTCCATTGAGTCAGTGATGCCATCCAACCATCTCATCCTCTGTCCCCTTCTCCTCCTGCCTTCAGATCTTTCCCAGAATCAGAGCCTTTTCTAATGAGTCAGCTCTTCACATCATGTGGCCAAAGTATTGGAGCTTCATTTTCAGCATCGGTCCTTCCAATGAATATTCAGGATTGACTGGTTTGATCTCCTTGCACACACAGACACACACACACACACACAAAACACATATATATCTACTTCTGGAAAAGGGATGTAATAATGCCGTTTGATAGAACTGAAAATAAAAAATCCACGAATATGAGAAGACCAAATTCTTTAACCTGGCATTCAGGGGCCTCCACCATCTGATACCATTTTTGCTTTTCCAGTTTTATTTTCTATTTCTCCCATGACAAATCCATTGATGTCTTCCATTCATTTGATATCTTCTGAGAGCCAAGTGCTTTATATAGAATACCTCATGTAAAGCTTAGAGGAGTCCTGTGATTGCATGGTTACTTTTACAGGTGAAATTTAGAATCAGAAGCTTAGTATACACCTTCAGGTCACACAGCTAGTTAGCCAGTAGAGTCAGGGTTCAGACTCCAGTTTGTCTGACTCCAGGACAAGTTTTCTAGGCTTCTTTTCTAGCCAAATGGATCTCTCTGATTACCATTGTCCTAACACATGTTCAGTTCCATTGCATGTTTTTAATTACAAAGTTTACCTCTACTCAGAAACCTTATCCTACTTGTCCTACGAAGTCGAACTCAGTGCCTGCCCCTCTGTGGCATCTTTCCAGCTCCAGCCTTCCGTGATATCACTTTGCTCTGACCCTTAACCATACGTTGCTTAAGATAGTCATGTATTAGTTTGTAGGTGTCGTCTTTCCAACCAGGTAATTACTTGCTTGATGACAGAAGCCATCAAAGCCAAAGTCCATAATCTCTAAGAATCTGTTTTCTAGTTTATGTTTCTTCTTAATACCTGCAATTCTGTGTCCCTAGTAAATGCTCCAAAATGAACTCAATGGTAAATTAAGAGTTCTTTGTAGATAGAAGACTCTCTTCTGTCATTAAAATAATTTACAACTACTTGCAGTTATCTGAATTTTGAATTTGATTGATTTGGAAATCTTCATAATCCATTCTGCCTTAATTTACACTTCGCAGGGTTATGGTATGTTTAGAATGACTGATAAGTACCAGACTTAATCTCTCCCAAGAAATAACACCACATATAATTTGTAAGATAATTACATTTCAAATGATCAAGAAAGACTGTAAGTGTGAAAACAGTTGCAGTAATAGGTGTACCTTGGGGGAAAGTAAAAGGATTTTGACTTAAATATCTTAAAGAACATGCTAAATCAGGATTACTTGAAGAATATCTTAACAGAGAAAAACCTTTTAAAGGGAAAATTAGAAATAAAGAAGAGCATTTCATTTATCAGAAGGAAATGAAATTTCTGAGCATTTCAGTGAAAAAAAGTTTTGGAAAGTCAGAAGGCTGTTTTAGTTTTGGTTCTGTTTCTTTTTAATTTTCCCTTCTTTTTCAATGAATCTCTTACATTCAGGAAAATTAGGTGGATTTACACAGGAAAATAATACCATAGATTCTGGAGAACTTGATATTGGCCGAAGAGCAATTCAAGAGGTTCCTCCCGGTATCTTCTGGAGATCACAACTCTTTATAGATCAGCCACAGTTTCTTAAATTCAACATCTCTCTTCAGAAAGATGCCTTGATTGGAGTATATGGCCGAAAAGGCTTACCACCCTCCCACACTCAGGTAGGTTCTATTACCAATAAATTGAAAACCGCTAGTTTGCATTTTTAAAGTCATTCCATTTCTTAAGTGCACCGGTTTAACTCTTTGACCACTTTTTTATTGATGTGTTACAGCGAAGAGTTGTGACTGTAGGTGACACTTATCTTGAGACTTTTGAATTAGTATGAAGAACAGCTCTTTCTTTCTGATTCGCTTTAATCACTATTGATTGATTAAAATGTACAGAATTTGTGAGTAACCTGATGAATATTGAACATCATCTAGGCAGTAAAACATCATGGATTTTCCAAGTGTTTTAGAACAATTCTGTGATCATTTCCAAAGATCACACAACTTTCATGTAATAAATACGTGACACTTTCATCCCAAACATGTGTTCATTCTGTTGAAAATACATAGTTTTTACTTTGTCAGATTTACTCTTTGTAAAGAAATTATGGGACCATAAACAGTTATATAATATGAACTTTTATCAACTAAGCCACAATTCCTCATCTATATATGATAAACACTAAAATACAGAGGCAAAAGGGCTTTCATAGATCATCAAGGATGATCACATTATTTAAAACAATTCAAATACTCCTATATTATAGGTGCAAAGAACTTTAAAGTCAGTTTGCTTTCATGAAAATCATTTCACAACTGTCGCAGATTAATAATCCTAAAGACCTTTTCATGATCCAGTACTGACTCATGGAATGTAAATTGGAAATTGTGGTTTAAAGATATTCCATTACGTCTCAGAAATTATGTAAATTACCTACCACAAAACTGGAGCCTAGACTTTTTCCCAAAACAGGAATTCCAAAAATGTGATAGATGGTTAATTAAAATGGGCAATTAGATGAGCTTAAAGTTATGCCTGAAAATCAGTTATTTGCCCATGGAATTTCATGCTGACTAATTTGATGTATTAAATGAAGACCAGATGCTTTATATTATGTAAATTTCTGAGAAATGCTTTTTCTATAATCTCAGAATATAAACTATAAGAAAAATTGATCCATATACTAATAAAAAGTTTTTAAAAAAAGATGAGTAAGAAAAATTTGAACATGCTTTCTCTAATGTCCTGGATTAAAAAAGTTTCATATACATATATAATTCATACAACTGAATTTTTTGAATGCCATACTTTCGTGTATTCATTTTTCTGAGTTAACATTTTTCATATCTACATTGTTAGACTAATGCCTTTAATGCTCTCATATCAAAATACCTCTTATTATGTACTAGGTAGGGTCCAATTATAAATTTTAGATTATAGTTACATCTGACTGTAGTTCATGTTACAGGTGATACTAACTAAGATGTAATGACAACCTTTTCTTAAGTAGAAGTGGCTGTCCATGACTTCAGTTATAGCAAATAGATTACATTTAGTAAACAATATTCCAGTGAAATAGAAAAAAAAAAAAAAACTTTTTTCCGTTGGAATCATATGTGATTAAATTATTTTTATAACTCAAGAAACATACCTCTAAGTACAATAGCAAGCTTGTAACCTGTAAATTCCAAAGATTAATTTCAAGGAAAAAATTAATGCATTGAGCACGTTAAAGGTTTATTTAAAGATTTAGAATTGACTTTTTGCAAGTTATATATACCATAAAAGACTAGGGAATAAAAGGTGTAGTTCAGGTTTTCTTATAATTCTTCTGGTATTTAAACACAATATACGTGATATTCACTTTTCTTTTCTACCACAATGTATGTGTTTAAGTAGGTTATGCATTTTCTTAAGCTCCACAGTTATTAGAGTTCCTGCCTCCGGTTTATTCAGGATCAGCAGAGCAAACAGCTGTTTCCGAGTTCAGTGTTTAAACATGAAATACGCTATGAAGCAGCCCAAATTGAACATTTCTCTGTTTCTGGGAAACGTTAAATAAATCAGCCCGAAATAATTAAAATTGGCCAACCATTCAGAATAATCACTTGAGTTTTGAAAGTCTTTGTGACCCGTTATAAAACTGTCCGTGTGACTGTTGCCAAGGAATCAATTGACTTTCTTCCCCCTGATGCCCGATTCATTCTCCTGGACAGTTAGAAGCCTAAGGAAGCAATTTAACGCTTTATACAGTTAATAGCATACTGTATCCTTTGAGTGCATTTGCATGAAGCTGTTTTAGAATGGGAGTCGGAAACCTGGGTCGCCACTTTTTGACCTTGTGACCTTGAACAGATCTAATTTCCTGGTGACTCACTGTCTGTCTGTAAAATGAATGAGTTGAATCAGGTGATCTCTAAAATTGCTTCCTCCTCTGTGTTTACAGTGAGACTAAATCACCATCAAAAAGTTTAGAGCACAGTTAGGTATTCGTAGATTCTGAGTTCTCATAATTTTAGTAGCTGAACTGTGTTAAGAATAAGGATAATCTGTTCAGAAACGAACCATCAAAATACCTTCAGTATAAGCTTTGTCTCGATCGCTCCCCCAATGTGGTGAGACTGAATTTTGTCCTAAAAATAACAGGATTCTAAGACTTGCTGCACAAAAAAATCCATAAGAATCTTATGAATAGGTATTACAGAACAAAACTCAGGTTTGCCCTTAAGTCATTACAGTACACCCAAAGAACAAAGGTTACTAAATTTCTATTCCATATAACTTGCTTCTTTTTTGTAGCAATGACTGTAGTATTAAATAGGGAACCTATCTTTAGGTATTTGAATATCCTCCTGAAGTTGTGTGTGAAACGTCCCCAGGGAAGAGCCTAGAGCTAGGTAGATACTTACTCCACAACAATCAGCTACTCCTCACCACAAGCATCATGCCTACCACTCCAGCCTTAGTTTACTGTTCAAAGTGTGATGCAAAATGATGATTTCTGTGATAAAAGGTGACACTTCACAGGGCCTGAAAGACCTACCAAAATTCAAAATTTCCTCTTTTTCACTTTTTCAGTTACTGTGTTTATGCTAGGGGAGAAAAATGTTTATATGCAGTGGGACCATCAAAAGAAACTTTTTCTGGCCTTTTTGCCATGCTCATGCAACTATTTAAAACTGATAAGAAAATGAATGGTTTATTTGAGACAGAGGCACCATTCAGAACTTCTGAGTTAATTTCCTCTGATAATTTTGGAATATAATTCCAGTGAAATTTTTGTAGTTCAAGTGTCCACACCAGTCATTATCTTCATCCTTGTAAGATATATAAAAAAAAAAAAAATGTTTGAATGCTAATCACGTTGTTGCTTTTTCTGCATTCCTCACAGCTGAATGATATTATAGTATAGTTCGACTGCACAATAACAAAAAATGCTTTTATACTTAAATTTAATATTTAGTATGTTGGAAGCTGAATTAGATATTCTAAATTCTGTCCAGTAGTAACAGGAAAAGGTCTATGTAGAGTGGCAAAGAATTAAACTGTGATTCTCTGAATCCCAACAACTGATTTTTTTTTCCAATTTGATTGTATTAAGGGATTCATTATAAATAAGTTTTCCTTAAACAGACCTCTGATGAAATTCCATTTAAGAAATCTATCAGAAAGTAGAATATTAGTGATTCACACGTGCAGGGCTCTGACATTAATGATTTCTATAGATAGCGCTGTGGTGTACTTTTCACCATCAGTACATACCTCAGGAATAAAGTGAAACTGGGTAAGAGTCTATAGACACTGAATAATTACTTTTAAGAAACGATTGTTGAACAAGTTTATTAAAACTGTGTTGGAAAAGTCTTTGCAGTATCTTCCAAATTCGCTGAATTATCTCTGACCACAAAATATTATCCCACTATTACCAGCCACATCACATTTTTTAAAAATTACCTTTGAATTCTCTGGTTAAATTCTTGCAGCTGCCCAGTGTTCATGATTAATCTTACTAGAATAAATATTGTTTAATGATGATTGACTTCATGATAATAATTGGCTCATCCTTTCAGAACCCCTCTGGAAAAGGAAGTGGCAACCCACTCCAGTATTCTTGCCAGGAAAATTCCATGGACAGAAGAGCCAATCAAAGATGTAAAGGCATCTTATTATATGTTTTTAATCTAACTGCAACTAAGTACAACTCCACGCTGGCTTTCTCCATGGTGCTTGCAGTGGTCATATCAGGGTCACAGAGAGGTGTGGAGTCAGGTAGTAGAAATAGCCCAAGCTTTGGAGCAAAGCTCACTGCAGTTCACAAACCACCTGCACCACTGACCAGCTGTCTGACCCTGCTCAGGCGTCTCGGGTTTCAGTTTCCCTCATCTTTAAAGTGTAAACAATAACATCTTCCTAGAAATGTTGCTAATGATGATCAAAAATAATCCTGGCACAGAATAAGTATTCAGTAGCAGTGGTTACTACTTAAGTATTAATAAGGAGAAAACCTTAAGAGATCATTTAATGTCTAAGTAAAAATGATGGAGGTTTATGGTCATAGCCCCAAATTGCCTAGACTCACAAATTTTGTAAAAAAAAAAAAAAAAAAATTTATAGTTTATTGAAGTATAGTTGATTAAACAACATTGTATTAATTTCTGCTGTACAGCAAAAGGATTCAGTTATACATACATTCTTTTCCATGTTATTGTGAGACGATGAGTATATTTCCCTGTGCTGTACAGTAAAACCTTATTTATCCATCCTACATACAGTGGTTTGCACTCGGCACTCTCAAACGCCCACTCCATCCCTCCCCCACCCTGCCCCGTGGCAAACCCCAGGTCTGTTCTCTATAGCTTACACTCACAAACTTTTCATCAGTCGGAAGAATTAAATAGAATTAAGGGAAGAAATGGTCCGTGATGTTAAATAGAACAACGGAATGCAGGCGGTAATCTCCATCACCCTTGTAAATACAATACCTAGAAGACCTGTCCGTCAGGAACGTTTTCCTGCCATTGCAGTATTTCCGACTGCTAAACAGTCTTCCTTGTCCTCGTCCTCAGTATGACTTTGTGGAGCTCCTAGATGGCAGCAGGTTGATCGCAAGAGAGCAGCGGAACCTGCTGGAGTCCGAAAGAGCTGGGCGGCAGGCGAGGTCCGTCAGTCTCCACGAGGCCGGCTTTATCCAGTACTTGGATTCCGGAATCTGGCATCTGGCTTTTTATAATGATGGGAAGAATGCAGAGCAGGTGTCCTTCAACACCATTGTGATAGGTAAGGACCATCTTCCAGGTATCACTTCCAGGCGTCCAGCCTCAACGCTGTGTTAAATAGAAACTAAATTACCTTCCCCAGTCCGGAGTGAGTCCTGGGATGTTAGAGCCTGAAGTAATTATGAGAAGTTATTTTTTAAATTGTTTGTTTATGAATATATGACAAACCATGAAGCACTGAAAGAGTTATTCGAAAGTAGCTTGGAGGAGGAGAGTGTATCACAAAAACAGTTAAAAACACCTGTGTTTGAAATTAGCAGTGTTTTGCTTTACTGTTCGAATAATCTGGTATTAGGGGCTTCCCAGGTGGCGCTGGTGATAACTTGCCTGCCACTGAAGGAGACATCAGAGACGCAGGTGGCTTAGTTGTCAAGAATGTGCCTACCAGTGGAGGAGACTCAAGTTCAGTCCCTGGGTCAGGAAGATCCCCTGGAGTAGGAAATGGCAACTGTCTCACTTCCCACACTGTTCGCTGAACCCAGGGTAGGTAAGGCACGAGCAGGGAAGCTGGAAGAAAACTCCAGGAGCTGTAGGAACTGCAGACATGTTTATTCTCTCCAGATTGATGCAGCAGCAAAAGGGGTTTCTCAGGTGGGGCTTGTATACATTTACAGAACCAAAGTGGCCCATGGCCAAGCAGGTGCAATGTGATATGCAAGCTCAGTGCTATAAGTGATCTCAGCTATTACATAACCATACAAAGTCATTCTTTACAGGATGCGGGGCGAGAGGGCCTGAGAGCTCGACTTTCACCATCTTGGCTACATGCTCTTTCCCCACAGCAACCCACTCCAGTCCTCTTGCCTAGAGAATCCCATGGACAGAGGAGCCTGGCAGGCTACAGTCCATGGGGTCACAAAGAGTCAGACACGACTGAAGCGACCTAGCACATACACAGTCTGGTATAAATGAATCCTTTCTGGGGTTATGGAGCCAGCCAGCCATACTTCCTTCAAGATGTAGCTAAAATGATCAAAGTGACACCGTTTGCCTCGCACAGGAGGCAGGGTGCACAGCAAGGATCACTTCTTTTTCTTTTCTTCAGAGTCTGTGGTGGAATGTCCCAGAAATTGCCATGGAAATGGAGAGTGCGTTTCTGGAACCTGCCATTGTTTTCCAGGATTTCTGGGTCCGGATTGTTCAAGAGGTATGCGACGTAGATTCTTTTCTTAAGCCAAGATAAATAAGCTGTAGAAACACGAGTCATTCAGGAAACTCCCAAGACAGGAAAGAAGGTGGGGGGGAGGCGGGCGGGGGTTGAAGAAATGGCGTACCTCTTGTTCTAACAACATGCTGCTGCTTTGAGCGAATCTCGATGGGAAACGCGGCTGATGATTCTCCTGCCATGTTTTATTTCGCAGCAGCCTGTCCGGTGCTGTGTAGTGGCAACGGCCAGTACTCCAAGGGCCGTTGCCTGTGTTTCAGCGGCTGGAAGGGCACAGAATGCGATGTGCCCACGACGCAGTGCATCGACCCGCAGTGCGGGGGCCGTGGGATTTGCATCATGGGCTCTTGTGCTTGCAACTCCGGATACAAAGGAGAAAATTGCGAAGAAGGTAAACATGTCAATATTTGCCAAAGTCTATTCTAAGATATTCATAAAGAAAAAACAGGTGATATGTGTAATCTTTAGTTTAGCAATGAATCTTTTTATATGCCTCCTTCTGAAGGTAATTTTGATTTCCATATTCATGGAGGCGTTGCTTCATGAACATTTTACCTAATAAAAAGAAAAAATACCAAGGAGTCCCTTTGCTCTTTCTCAATTGTGTGAATAATTTTTTTTTCCACTCTGAGAAAATAAGAAAAAACTTGTGTCTTGGAACCAACAGTGGACTGTTTATTTATTTTTTGCCATTTTTCACCTTGATGCCAGCCCCTAAATCTGTTAGCATTTGGTATCTCTAGAAAGGTGAATATTGAATATAATAGACTGATGGGAAAAGATACATCATGGGTTTGCTCCATAACTGTATATAATGATGATAGTTAAGATATTATACTATAAAGTGCATTTGAGCTAGTTTTTTCAAAAAGCAGAAAAGCACCATTTCCGTTCTTCAATCAAATTGATTTTATTGATCTGCACACACAAAGTAATGCAATTAAGTCTCTGGAATTAAATTTTCAGGCCATTGACCCTACAAGTGTAAAGTTTTATTGAGTCAAATTGCTAAATTAAATCTCGTCATCTAAAGCACATTAAAGTGAATTAAGAAGGATAGAGGGTATGCAACTCATTTATTTCTCAAACATGTGAGGGTCCCACACAGCTGTCAGTATTCAGTGGTTATGGATTGGGCCAGCTAATTCAGATTTTGTTATAGTGAAGCCAATACTTATTACTCTCTGATTGGGCAGAGTGGAAAGCGGTCCTCTCAAAAGCAGAAGTGAGAATTACAAATCCTTGTAAGAGTCTCCATTACCTAAATGGCATGTCTCTTAATGCTTTATTGCATAAATTCTCTGCATTTTCAGAAACAAGTTCTTGCAAATGGTAGGTAAATATCTGAGTAGCCAAAATATTCAGGTAAATTGGGATTTAATTCTTTGTTCTGTATGTACTGTGTATATCTTCTAGATTTAATGGTAAATTGGTTCTCTTTTCTTTCCACTAGCTGACTGTCTAGACCCTGGATGTTCTAATCACGGTGTGTGTATCCATGGGGAATGTCACTGCAATCCTGGATGGGGTGGTAACAACTGTGAAATACTCAAGACCATGTGTCCAGACCAGTGCTCTGGCCATGGAACATATCTTCAAGAAAGTGGTTCCTGTACTTGTGACCCTAATTGGACTGGCCCAGACTGCTCCAACGGTGAGCTTCATACTTTTGAGTGCTTAGTATTGTTTAGCTAAAGTTTACCATGGGCTTCCCCGGTGACGCAGTGTTAGAGAATCCACCTGCCGATGCAGGGGACCCAAGAGACAAAAGTTCGATCCCTTAGTTGGGAAGATCCCCTGGAGGAGGAAATGGCAACCCACTCCAACATGCTTGCCTGAAAAATCCCAGGAACAGAGGAGCCTGGTGGGCTACAGTCCATGGAGTTGCAAAGAGTCAGACATGACTGAGCACACACACGCAAAGGTTACCATACTTTATTAGGTCGGCCGAAAAGTTCATTCGGATTTTTCCATAGCGTCTTACAGAAAAACCCAAAGGAACGTTTTGACCAACCCAATAATTTTTAAAACACTCTTATTACACTTAATATAGATTTTATTAAAGTAACCATTTATAGAAAGAAATGTTAAAAGTAATGAGATTTGTTCTCTTTTAATATGGAAAGAAACAGGCTTCATCATCTGTCATTAAAATTTCTCCTTTAGTATTAAAAAAATTTCTCCTTTAGTATTATTGTAAAGAAAAAAATATTTCAGTTCAACAAAGCTCTCTTTATTCTTAACTCTGAAGGCCTATGTGCAACTTGGAGATTAACGCACATTATCTCATAAACGGAGAAACCTCAATTAAAAAATTATGTGACAACAGAAGACTTTTAATATCACAATAAAGAGTATACACATATAGATATTATGGTGTACGTAATAGTTGAACACTGAGTTTTTAATTGCCACTGTATGATTATAATAGAAATGGCAAGTAGTAATTTTATTCAGTCAGTCATGTTTTTATGCACCAACTCTGTGCATGGCTTTGTGACAGGCCCCAAAGGGATTAAAGAATAATCAATCATTCCTGCCCTCTAGAATAGTGGCTTTCAAGGTTTTGACCATGACCTAAATGACCTGTGGTCTTAAATATATTTTTACATTGTGAGCTCATATACCTTAGTGTGCATTTACTCACATCACTGAAATGAGAGCTTTGCAAAGTGATGTATAGTGATACTTTCTCTCAAGTCTGTTCTACTTTTTTATTGCCTTTTGCAACCCATGAATTAATTCTGTGACCATTCCCTAGTCACACAATATGGATAGAAGCTATTCTAATCTGTGTGCTCAGTCCCTCAGTCGTGTCTGACTCTCTGCAATCCCATGGACCGTAGCCCACCAAGCTTCTCCGTCCAGGGGATTTTTCTAGGCAAGAATACTGGAATGAAGATTATAGTTTCATTGGGGAGATAAGATAAACACACATGAAATACTTAGAAACCAATACGCTCCAGTTTAATATTCTATTGAGTGTTACATGGACTAATGCGCTAAATTCAGTGAATATTTAGATCCTGCCTTGATGCATATTGAAAGTTTACAAGATTTTTAATATTTCTTTCCTTCTTTTCAAGATTGCAGTTAGTGTGGAGGTTGAGGGAATATTTTTTGACTAGGGGAACAGTAGTAGAAAGTACTTAAGAGCATGAGCTCTGAACTCTCTTTTCCTGGCATTTTTGAGGAACTTGGGTAACGTGTGTGCTGCCCTAGGAGTCAATATTGGCATGAAAGAGTCACCGACCACTCTTCACCTGTTACAAATTGACTCCCAGAAGCCCAAACTAGAGAAAGTCTTATATAGGTTAATTTGTGGTATTGATGGAAAACTTCTGTTGAACTCATAAGTAGATATCCTAGTTAAAGGAGCAACTTAGGAGTTTTCTTTCTTGCTCTCTCTTTTTCCTTCTTTCTTTTCTTCCCCTTTCCCTTCCCCTCTCCTTTCCTTCCTTCAGTCTTTCTTCCTTTCCTCCTTGTCTTCTGCTTCCCTAGTCTTGTGAAGGCAGACAGTGTCTATAATATGCCCGTCACTGCCTCATAGACACGCGAGTTGATTCAGAGAGCTTGGTGAGCCAGAGAATTTGGTTAGACGATTCATGACTGTCAGAGCGGGCAAGGTGTATAGGATAAATAAGAGTGAAAAAACCTAAATTGGGGGCTGACTTGCAGAGGACCTTGAATGTCTCACTAATGAGTTTTAAAAAATCATCACCAACCAAGGTTTATCAAAGCATGGATGCATGGCATTATTTTCAAAAGCATGTTAGCTCATTTTGTCCTCCACTTTAAAAAAATATAATTACAAGAGCAATATAGGCATTTAGCTCTTTCTTTAGGGTTTTTATTTACATTTTCAGCTTCTATACTAAAAAATGTAAAAATCCAATTAAAGTTTATAGATACAATTACTTGTATAAAGCTACTTGATTCAGGCCTCTCTGCCTCCATTGGTGAAATAGGCATAATAATACTAGTTATAAAATAATATTTGTTTGAAATATTGTCATTCTAATTTGTTTCCCACAGTTTTCCAAGTTGGAAAGGAACAAAACAATGGCCCCGTTTTTGTTTCATGTAAACTTATTTAATACATTACCAGGATTATTTTATAAAGGATGGTTTGTAATCAATATTAAATAGCTCAAAAAGTAATTTGATCTTCTTCATAAAATGGTAAAAATGGTATTGTTATGAATAGCCAAAAAGATATCAGTGTTAGTTAAAAAATTAAACTGGCTGCCAAAATTACATATCATTATTTTACATATTTAGACTGATTTTTTTCATACTGCTATTACTATTTTGCTAGCTTAAAATCTAATTTTACTTGTATATCTGACTGTTTAGACATAATGAGTGAAGGTCTTCATCCTGTTCATCTTTAAATCCTTAATGCAAAATGCACACTTATTAAATTCTCAATATAGAGAGTTGACTAATAAACACAATATACTTCTTTGGGAGAAAGTAGTTAAGCACAGAGCAAAACTTTATTAAACTTTACTATTAGCTGCCAAAAGACAGAAAACTTACTTAGAATTGTTAGTAGAGGTCTCAAACACACATAGGGCTATCCTGTGAAAACATCTGGATTCATGTGCCTCCAATTAGTCTGCATATTGCACAGTTCTCATTGAAAGTTTAGGAAAACACCTTTGTTAATCTACATTCGTGACTTAAAAGCAGTAGCATTTCGAATTTCTAACCTATTGAATTCTAAAGCAGAGCACTACCAGCTGCCTCTATTGTTGTTGTGGAAATGACCTTCAGAGATCTAAATTCAATATGAGAGTAGGTTTTACACCTGAAGAAACATTTGGTTAAGCTGCTAAAAGAGAAGAAATGAATTATTTCCATCAGAAAGTTTATAGGTTTGAAAGCAACAGAGCTCTCCTCTCTCTCCAGCAGCAGTTTGTCCATTAATTAGCCCTTCAATTCCACTTCAATTAAATTAACTCTAATTAATAAGTTCATTACAAAGATTGACACACCTTGCTCAAAGCAAGTGTGCTAAACGCTGATAAACACCTTCACCCTAATGAAAAATTGATTAGATGGAATAAAAAAGGGAACCTCAGAAAGAAACCTCGGTCTTCTGAAGCTCAAGTGACGTTCTGTTCCTCTGAAGTTAATCAAAACATCTTGGATCCTTTAATCAAAAATTTAATTCAAAGGAGTTAGAAAATGTGGCGTGAAAAACTACATGCCACTCTCCTCCAGCTCATAGCCCTGACTGTTGTTTATAAGAAATGTTCACCACGGTCACAGAGCCTGGATCAAGTTTTTAAAAATTCTGCAGCCCTGTGAAGTCCACTGTCTGAGAAATATTATTTGGCCAATGACTGGGGAACTGTGGGATCATGCATGTGACTACCTAAACAGGGACTGGCTATTTTTTATTTTAAAATTCAGCTAGTCCATTTCCTGTTTGTTAGAAATGATCTAAGGTTTTTATTCATTATGTTTATTGTTGAAAAAAAACAAAACTAAACAATAGTCTTCCAATCTTAAGAAAAAAAATAGTTCATTTTATTTAACTTTATATGTAAAAAGTAAAAAATAAAATACCCTCAGAGTTCTGTCTGTCTGTCTGTCTCTCTTAACTGGATCTCGTCAAAAAAAAACTTTTAAGAAAACTTTTTAAGAAAAAACTTAGGTCAGATGCCTGAATTCTGTTTTAATGACCTAACTTCTTGTTACCATTTTAAAAGTCCTTTGGTGACTTGTGCTGTTTTCAGTAATTCTAGTAATTGGAAAACCTTGCTTTTCAAATGTTAGAGTTCATGGTTATATATATTATTAAACTGGTTTTCTAATATTGTTTTGCTCAGCAACTTCTGTCAGCAGTACAAATATACTGTCTAGGAAAAAAACAACAATTTATTTTATTTAACCAGTTTGTTTGTGTGTTGGACCCAAGCTAATATCTATACTATAATATTCTTTTTTTTTTTACTCTTTTTAATAACAGATTCTTTCTAATGAAAGTTTCTAAATATTTAAAAAATGTAAACTATAAGATTAAAAATAACTCCTTTTCAATTTTTGCTACCCTGGTGAAACCCAACTCCTGTTAAATACCTGACGTACATAGACACATACAAATTTATTTCATAAATTTTATATCAATTTGATGTATATGTACATGTGTTCCTGGCTGCCAAAAACTTCCTCTGAGAAACATATAATTATGTGTGCACATATTTTCTTCTCATTATGAATCATATGTTCTGTTTTGTTAGTAGTGTGTGTGTACACACATATATAAATATAGGAAATTGTTTATAGCATAATTATTATGTGCATTTTATCCCCGATATGGCAGAATGTAAAATTTAAAAAAGTAAATCTACGTTTATCATTCTTAGCCGCCGATACTGAAATTTACTTAGTAGGTAAAATGACTTAGTAGGTAAATACTTTCGTGCTTATGTTCAAGGATTTTGCTTTTCACTGTCACAGGTTAGAGTTGGAAGACGAAGCACTGCTTATTAACTAACTCCCCTTCTCACTCCCCTCTACTCTTCTTTCTTGACCTGCTTCCTCTGTTTTACATCTAGAAATCTGTTCCGTGGACTGTGGCTCACACGGTGTTTGCATGGGGGGGTCCTGTCGCTGTGAAGAAGGCTGGACGGGCCCAGCGTGCAATCAAAGAGCCTGCCACCCGCGTTGTGCCGAGCATGGGACCTGCAAGGATGGCAAGTGTGAATGCAGCCAGGGCTGGAACGGAGAGCACTGCACCATCGGTAGGCCCGCCCCCTGCCCTGGCCCCGCCCCCGGCCCCGCCCCCTGCCCCGAGTACCCTAACAGAGCTCACAAGGTGCTGCGTTTCACCTTGGAAAAACTCTTCTAATTATTGATAATTTGTCCTCCTCTTTCTTCCAAAGGAATAATTTCATTTTAAAATAAGGTCCTCATTTTCCAATTGCAATCCAGTTCTTTTTATTTTTCTAATGTTTTAAAATTCTTATTGGAATATAATTGCTTTACAGTGTTGGGTCAGTTTCTGCTGTACAGAGAAGTGAATTTGTTATAATCTGGTTCTTTTTAAAACCGCTGTATCAAGTGTGAAGTATAAGCATATTTTATTCATTGTTTTGGGGGATGGCCACCAAAATTGACTCATATAAGGAGGATTTAATTTCTTATAAACCAACTCTTATTGAATATTCCTTTGTTACATATTGCCACTGTGGAATTACATACATTACATACATTACAATATTCTGTTACATATTGCCACTGTGGAAAAGCAGTATTTTTTACTTGAAAAAAAGATTCCCAGTATATAGCCTTTTGGACTCCTATAGAGTCCAGAATCTCACATCTTAGCACTTGTCCATCTATTTGAGTCTCTAAAAAAGAAGTTTGAGTTTTTATGACTTTATATTGTAGTACTGTGAGAAAGTAGAGTAAAATGCACAATTCTAGTTTTTCTTAGATTTATATGCTTCACACTTCTTAAAATATGATGAGGTTCTGGCACATGTGTTGGTTAAATAAGACAATCAAATAGGTGTTTAAGATCAAAATGTTGGTACGTAAGTGCTATTTAGCCTGGATACAGAAGTACCCAGAATACATATACTGGTTCTATATTTTCAGGGTGTTAAGTGCCTTGGCCTTTACTGTTTTAGTCACTGAAAGTAAAACATTTATTTAAAGAAAATGCAACAGAAGTTAAGTAATACATTTCTGCCTCACTTCAGTGAAAGTGTACAATATTAATTATAAATGGCATGATCCTACAAAAATTTTGTAATTTGAGAAATGGTGTTTGTCTGAAGATCAGGCCTTACAGGGTCACCTGTTAAAGGTGAGCTACTGCCAACAACTGGGGAGCCTGTAGTCTTACTTGGGTAAACTGCCAACGTGCACATGCAGGACCCTTGCAGAGAGCTCACCCCTAACATCCTTCCCTCAGGAGGCTCTGCCCTCCTCTACGCTTTAAGGGAGGCTCCACAGCGAAGGGGCTGCCTGTTGCTCATGCGAGCCCCACTTGTGAGCTACAGCAAGGCAGAAAATAGTTGACAACCACGATTTGCATCTGTTCTGAGGATGTACAAGAGACGGTATAGTATCCCTGTGATCAGGCAGCTCCATGCCCCAGTCCCAGAATGGGTGCACACTAGAAGCGGGGCAGGAAGAGTGTGCTTCTAATCCTACTCCATTGTATTTTTTGACCCCACCATCCCCATCGTAAGTGAGTTGAATCTAGCTAGAAGGAAAATGTTATATACTGGACTATTTGTATCCTGGGAAGTGCAACTAACACATGTATATATAGCTTGGACTATGAGGAAGTGTACTGTAAAGTTATCCATGGGCAGTTTTCACTTGTCAACCAACAGCCACCAAACAAATCATTCTCTGGGTATCCTTACTGACCTTGGTAATATTATATGGTTAGTTTCCCACAGAGGACCTGTTCTTGAACAACTTTCTCCATGTCTGGGAAGAAAGGGGATTTTTGCTAGTAGCAGGTCTTTTTATTATAATTTAACGTGTCCTGCAGTGGTTAACAATTCCACTTTCTATTGTTTCATTTTATTTTGTTGCCTTTATACTCTGTATAAGTGACAGTGTAAAAGGAAAGGATCTGCTTCATTTAAAAATAAATCTTTGAAATGAACCTTTTAAAAGATGTAGAGAACCTTTAAATCATTGTTTTACTCTTTTATACTCTCAGAAGTAGTTATTCCAAATTTTTGCATACAAAGATCCAATTGCTTTTCCCTGTCTACTTCCTACCTTGTGTATATGTCCAAAGTGAAGTCTCAGGGGTCCTTTAAAAGGAGGCCTTTGTGAGCCACTGATTAAACAGCCCAGGAAACTACAGTATGTTTTCTCATTCAGAAGAGTTACTGTTCTGTTCATTTCCTCTCGATTTCAACACTTAGGCGTCTGGCTGAAAGGAACTTTCACTTTATGAAAGAAGACTCATAAATCAGCGAGATTTTTTTTTTCCTTTCTCCGTATTATGTGCCATCTCATTGAATACAAACAGGGAGGTTAATTGAAAGAGAGATGGAGGAGAAATTAAACAGTTAGAAGCAAACAAAAGTTCCCAATAGAAAGCAAAGAATATTCTTCATTAGTCATCTTACTGTCTTCATAAACTCTTCATGCTTCCATAAAACCATAGGCATTTTGAGAGTAAAATAGGTTATGAATTTAGAGTATTCGCAGAACACCCAACTACCTGAAGGGATTGATTGCATTCTGATATTTTTATTAGTGTGTTCACACTTTGCTCTCATTATGAATCATGTATTCAGCAAAGTCATCCTCAGGTTTGCTGTCCCAAGTCCTTCTCCTTTCTTGGGTTAGACTTTGATTAGTGATGTATCCAGATAAAAAAAAATGAAACAAAGAGAAATCTACTTTTAGAAATACTATGATTAAAATGAATATATCTCCCCTCAAAACCATTTAAGATTGTTGGACCCTTTCATAAATTAAGAGTTATATGACTGAATCACATCAAAGAAGCACCAGCAATGATTACTGGCATAGTTTACTACTAGTAGCACTGGTAGATATTCGGCTACCATAATGTCTTCCTTTGTAAGCAAACATTCCATAATTGGTCAAAAGATTATCATACTCATGTTTCTATCTTTGTTTTTCATACATTGGAAAGATAACTAGAGGATACAGAAATTAATCTAAAAATATTAAATATAACTATGTGGTTTATAAGTAATAGTTGACAGAATTAGAATATTATTATAACTATTTCTATATGACAAAACTTAAAACAGTTTTGTAGTGTGAGAATTGAGATGAATCAAAGTCAGATCTGTGAACTGGAAGATACTTGGCCTAACTCGGTAGGCTCAGTATTTGTAATGTATTTAATTGGAACCAGAATCTGTAACTATGCAGAGGCAACTTGGTTGGCTCTCTCTTTGCTTGTTGCTTAGGAAAGAGGCTAGTTACCCGATTGGCCTGTGGTTGGAGTGAATGGGACGTAGAAGCAGCACAAATACCTACAGCCTCTGCTGAACAGACGTTTGGAGGCGGAATCCATAAAAGTGTCAACACCAGCTAACTATCTTGGTCAATGATAAATCCCAAGTACCGAATTTTAAGTATTATTAACCTGTGCTTTCCCCCAAGAAATATTCTTTTCAGCAATGGCTGGAAGAAATTTGCCCCTAGAGCCATCCATTTATATCTGAGAGCATTGGAGGCTGTAGATGAGACTGTGACCTGAAGGGTGAGGAGGAGGGAGATTGAATGATGCCACTGATAGTTATCTAGCGGAGGCTTGTTACGAAGGTGAGGAAGGCTCAGATCTCTGTCTGTCCATGGCAAATCCCCTACTGGATGCTGATTTCCTCACAGACACAAATGGAGAAAATGGGCTTAAATTGCTTAAAAAGTGATTAGACTTAATGAAGGTTGGAAACTTATTTAAATCCTGGAACAAGATTCCAAGCAAATTTCTGAATCTCCATCCCAATAAGCATTAACAATACTATAATTATTTAGGCATGAAACTTTGGACATTTTGGTTTTCATCTGTTTGTTAGATAGAGGAGTGTTTTAGGAGAGAAGTGTTTTTTAATTTCTTTGTAGTCTCTTGAACAGTATCCCATTGGGGGCTCTTGATATTCGAGAATGTATTGATAATTTCTGCTTAATTTGAAAAATTGCTATTTTTAAGCACACGGTTCCCTTTTTATTCTCAATTTCATTTAACTTCCATTTTCATTTTTCTTGCGGCATTTGTGTGCCTCAGTTACATTTCATTTGTTAATTTATGCATTTTTATCCATTAAGCAATTATCGATCAGCTCATCTGTGATAACTGAATACTATTTCTTAATGAAAGTCAGAGTAATATAATAAGAAAAGGCATGGGCTTTGAAATTTTAAAAATGATGTTTCCCAACCAGTCCTGTGATTTATTCACTGACTTAACTGTTCTTAGCCTCCATTGGGTTTTGTGGGTTTTTTTGCAAATTTGAAGTGGCTATAATGGTTCTATTATATGAGATTTTGAAGCAGAGTGTCTGATGTTTAAGAGCTTTTGGAATTTGAATCTTTGCTACATCATTTGCTTGCTCTGTGACTTTGGGCAAATCATATAACTTCTCTGAGTATGTTTTCACTATAAATTTTATTTATCTCATAGGGTCGTTGGATCATATGAAATACCAGAATGTAAATCACTTATTAAAGTGCTTAGCAGGGTTTACCAAACTAAAGTTTTTTATTTCATTGTTAAGTATAAATGAGTCAAAGTATAATGCAGGCAACATTTTGAGTGCTAAAATTGTTTTAAAAAGATAAAACAAATGGCTATCCAGCAAATTTGCTCTAATGAGTTAATACAATTTCCATTTCATTGTTATAAAGTATGACCTAGTCTCAAACTGGATATGGCTTAAAAAGAAGTTAATAAGTTTGGGATGCGAGTTAGGGAGGTGTTGCTTTTTAAAATCGCAGTGATTGAAAGAGTCTAATGTGATATTTTTCTTCTAGTTATGTCTCAAACACAGAGCTGTTTATTGAGCTATATTGATTTTCATGTACTTTCAGGCAATTCAAATGGAAATTTGGCCTAGGGGAAATCCTAATTCCTTTAAGCTACAAAAGACTGGCTATTTGTTTTTATTCTAATTCTTTAGCACTTTGGGAAACAAGATCATTAATGATCACAAAAACATGCTTTGTTTGTTCAGACAAAACTTAGTCGTAGAGTACTCAGCACACCTCTAATAAATACCCCAGTGCTCTGGGCTTAGGCGTGCTGGAGATTGGAAATTGAAAATGAAATATACACAGCTGGGGAGTTATCTGTGAAACAGTATGGGGGTAAAGGAAAGAGCGGAACTGTTCCATGTATGGGCGTGGCTTAGGCTTGGTACTCTAATTCTCATCTCAGGATAACGGTGAAAGAATAGTGTTCTAGTTGTTAAATTAGAACATTAAAGTGACAAATTTGAAAACAAAATGACCTCGCTGATAGATACTTCACTGAGATGACAAGATCAATATTCTCTGTGGCTTTTGTGAACTCTCCCAAATTGAGAATCACATTCATAATGGCATGAAATATGGAAATTCTAAAACTATCTTTTCATATTTTAAACTATGATTTCTCCCTTAACAAGTGGTTTGTAAGGACCACATTACACCAGCAAATGATTGCTCTGAGACCAGGCTTCACGTGTATCAGCATCATGCTAAGAAAGGGGTCTCTGATGGGGCCACTGACATCCTTGCTGTGAAGCTGGTGAAGCTCAAGCATCAGGGCCCCTCACTTGCATGGGCCCCTTCTAGGATCTTACATGGGGACCGTGGATTTATATGGTCACATGTTGCAGATCAGTTAGGACCTTGGTCTCTTTCCACTCCCAACTTCATCACACTTTTCCGTTGCATTGGAGTGGCTGTGGGCACTTTGAGGATTCAGCTAAGGAGAATTTGAGCCTAGTTTCCATTTAATTGGATATTCTTCTGAGACAAGAAGTCATCATCATCTGTAATTCTTAGTGCTAGCCATTG
Source organism: Bos grunniens (assembly GCF_055505025.1). NCBI lineage: Eukaryota > Metazoa > Chordata > Mammalia > Artiodactyla > Bovidae > Bos > Bos grunniens. The sequence goes on from NC_141191.1 coordinate 15,359,345, forward strand.
GGAATATTCCTCCCACCCACTGACTCACCTAGGGACATCAGAGTAACAGAGTCAAAGGTTAAAGGAAGAAACAAATTTGTCCTGTGGAGCCCCGAACTACGGCCCCGAAAATAGGTGGTTGTTGTTGTTGTGTCTGACTCTTTGCTACCCCATGGAATGTAGCCCGCCAGGCTCCTCTGTCCATGGGATTTCCCAGACAAGAATACTGGGGTGGGTAGCCATGTCCTTCTGCAGGGGGATCTTCCTGACCCAAGGACTGAGGCCTAGTCTCCTGCACTGGAAGGAGGATTCTTTACCACTGAGCCACCTGGGAAGCCCAGGAAAGTAAGTAGTGGAGCAGAAATAAGGTTTGAAATGTATGGAAACCAAACTCATGTATAAAAAAATCCTTCCTGTCATCAGATATGTTACAAAATGCCCAATCGAAACAGACATTTTCTCTTGTCAGCAACACATTTGATGGTGGAACTTACACAGTTATAAACTTGCCCTAATTTTCACTTTCAGTGATTGTTTTTTGTTGTTTTTTTTGTTTCTTTTTTGTTTTGGCTATGCACCATTCTGGATCTTAGTTCCCAACCTGTGCCTCCTGCAGTGGAAGCATGGTATTCCAACCACTGGACTGCTGAGAGAGTCCCCGATGATTATTTCTTTTTTGAGGAATTGATCAGGATGCTTGTATTTTTAAAGCATGAACCTATAGCATGCTGGTTCCAAGAACGACCTCTCCCCTGCAGTTTGCAGCACGCTGATGGTGTGGGCAAAGATGCTTGGTGACCTGTCGTGTAGGGTGGAGGTGTGGGGAGGACATACCAGGTGTGGAGTTGAGGGGAGGAGATTCCCCTTGGTTGGCAGTAAAAATCCAGACAGGCTAGAAAGTGTCCCATGGAATGTGCAGAAAAGGAGACCTTAAGTTTCTTCCTGCCCTGCAGTCTCAGTGACTCTTAAGTAATTTCATGTGACTGAGAGCCTGGCAATTCCTAAGAGAACCCTGGAAAGCCTGCTTCACAACTCACTGAGAATCACCCATGTCCTGAAAACCAGGCTGGTTTTTTCGATGTCTGTTTCTTCCTTTGAGATAAAAGTCGCATCCATCGGGGGCCTCTCGCTATTATTTTCTTTCTCTGAGTCTGATTTATTCAGTTAACAGTTTTATATACAGTGCTTGATCCTCTGTAATCCCCTCAGAATTGGTATTTTTTTTTAATGAGGTCGCTTAATCTCCTCTCTTCTGAAAAATGCAAAACTAGTTTCTCGGACCTTTCTGAATAATGGAGGTCCCATTTTGCTAGGTTGTCAGCCCTCTCTCTACACGGTTTCAGTATTTTTAAACCATCACAGAGATCGCGTTTGTCTCACTAGTCAGTGTCACCGTATTCCACTTATTTTCATTTTTTGTGAAGAAGTGCTTGGATAATCAGAAACGTTATTGAAGATAATGGTCACTCGCTATCCATTCTGAAGTTTTAATTCAACTCCTTTAAGTGCTTTTTCTCCTCACTGTGTAAGTTGTTCTTTTCCATCGGTCTGTTTTTCTTTATCTGTACCAATTTCAGCCTCAAAGGACGTGAATGAAGCCAGGGTTCCATTTAACTGAAGCCAGCATGGCCAGCAATGTGGCAGATCTGTACTTAAAGCTAAATTAGTCATCTCACTCACTGTTCAGCAACCTTTGAGGAAGAGAGGAATTAACCAACAAAAAAAAGTTCACTGTCTTAAATTTGAAATTTTAGTTAAGTCTGTGCTTCCGTCGTGTGTGTGTGTATGCACAGCTCAGTCACTTCAGCTGTGTCCAACTCTTTGCAACCCAGTGGACTGTAGCCCACCAGGCTCCTCTGTCCATGGTATTCCCCAGGCAGGAATACTGGAGAGGATTGCCAGGCCCTCCTCCAGGGATCTTTCCGACTCATGGATTGAACCCACATCTCCTGCACTGTGGGCAGATTCTTTACCCACCGAACCACCCGGGAAGCCCTATACTTCCATCATACATTAGGCATAAGGTGGTATGTCTAGATTTTTTAATCACTCTGAATCTCTAATAACTTTGACAGTCTGTATCTTCTAAAGCTTCAGAGTGGTTTTCAGTGTTGACTCTTCTTTCTGGGAACTGCCTTGCAACTTTAACTTTGAGCATCCTTAACGTGTTAACCTCAACTCCTTAATTTGTTAACTCCCTTAACTTGTCAACCTGCCTGCACAAGTAATATCAGGTCTCAAGACCATCAGGAAAATTACACCCTCAAATCAGACAAATGCTGGGGAAAGTCTGGATTAGAATCTTCACATAACTTTGCTCCTGATTTACTGGGTGACCATCAGTAAAATCCACAGTCCCCAGAGCCATCATGATAAATGTTCATTCATTGTTGTGATGATCTATTTCCCCCGGCATCAGTTTATTTACCCCTAAGAATAGGAGTCAATGTACCTAACCACCCTTTGCTATGTTGCTCAGTCACTCAGTTGTGTCGGAGTCTTTGTGATCCCATGGACTGCAGCATGCCAGGCTTCCCTGTCCTTCACTATCTCCCAGAGTTTACCCAAGCTCATGTCCATTGAGTCAGTGATGCTATCCAACCATCTCAGCCTCTGTTGTCCCCTTCTTCTCCTGTCTTCAGTCTTTCCCAGCATCAGGGTCTTTTCCAATGAGTCAGCTCTTCACATCAGTGGCTAAAGTAGTACACCTTCAGCTTCAGCATCAGTCCGTCCAGTGAATATTCAGGACTGATTTCCTTTAGGGTTGACTGGGTTGATCTCCTTGCTGTCCAAGGGACTCTCAAGAGTCTTCTCCAAAACCACAGTTTGAAAGCATCAGTTCTTCCGCACTCAGCTTTCTTTATGGTCCAACTCTCACATCTGTGCATGACTACGGGAAAAACCACAGCTTTGACTAAATGGACCTTTATCAGTGAAGTAATGTCTTTGCTTTTTAATACATTGTCTAGACTCATCAAAACTTTTCTTCCAAAGAACAAGTGTCTTTGAATTTCATGGCTGCAGCCACCATCCGTGGTGATTTTGGAACCCAAGAAAATAAAGTCTGTCACTGTTTCCATTTTTTCCTCATCTATTTGCCATGAAATGATGGGACCGATGCCATGATCTGAGTTTTTTGAATGTTGAGCTTTAAGCCAGCTTTTTCACTCTCCTCTTTCACTTTTATCAAGAAGCTCTTTAGTCCCCTATCACTTTCTGCCATTATGGTGGTGTCATCTGCATATCTGAGGTTGCTGATATTTCTCCCGGCAATTTTAATTTCAGCTTGAGCTTCATCCAGCCCTGCATTTCTTGATGTACTCTGCATATAAATTAAATAAGCAGGGTGACAATATATAGCTTTGTTGTACTCCTTTTCCAATTTGGAACCAGTCCACTGTTCCATGTCTGGTTCTAACTGTTACTTCTTGACCTGCAGACAAGTTTCTCGGGAGGAGGGTAAGGTGGTCTGGTATTCCTATCTCTTGAAAAAATTTCCACAGTTTGTTATGGTAACACACGCAAAGGCTTTAACATAGTCAGTGAAACAGAAGGTAGATGTTTTTCTGGAATTCTTTGCTTTTTCTATGATCCAACAGATGTTGGCAATTTGATCTCTTGTTCCTCTGCCTTTTCTAAATCCAGCTTGTACATCTGAAAGTTCTCGGTTTATGTACTGTTAAAGCCTAGATTGAAGGATTTTGAGCATTATCTTGCTAGCGTATGAAATGAGTGCAATTGTGCAGTAGTTTGAGCATTATTTGGCATTGCCCTTCTTTGGGATTGGAATAAAAACTGACCTTTTCCAGTCCTGTGGCCACTGCTGAGTTTTCCAAATTTGCTGGCATATTGAGTGTAGCACCTTCACAGCATCATCTTTTAGGATTTGAAATAGCACATCTGGAATTCCATCACCTCCACTAGCTTTGTTCATAGTGATGCTTCCTGAGGCCCACTTAACTTCATACCCTTCACATCCTTTGCTATGAACCTCAGATATCTGAGTTCCACTGTTCTCTGTCTGAGGCTTCCCAGGTGGCTCAGCTGCAAATGGTCCGCCTGCCAATGCAGGAGATGTAGGAGATGCGGGTTTGATCCCTGATTTGAGAAGATCCCCTGGAGGAGGAAATGGCAACCCACTGCAGTATTCTTGCCTGGAGAATCCCATGGACAGAGGAGCCTGGCGGGCTGCAGTCCATGAGGTCACAAAGAGTTGAACTCGACTGAGCAACTGAGCACAGGCTCCTCTGTCGGGTCCTTCCTGCTGTGTTTACCCTCAGAGGCAGCAGCCTGAAGCCGAGAGTCTACTCACACGGAGCCGTGCTGCTCAGATGTAAATCCCAGTGACAGTAGCATCGTTTTGGGAAATGTTGCGTGTATTTCTATACTTTAGAAAAGGGGCATTTTTAGGACTTCTAAACGTCAGCTCTGAATGTAGATAATTGTGGTGAAGTGTATCTGGATTTAACATAGATCTTTCCATTTAGATGATTTACATGTAGCCTGTAAGGATGAGAGTTTTGAGTTCTTTAGAAGAAATATTCTTGACATTCTTTAGAGTCGACTGTATGATAAAGAATTCTGTCCTGTGGTGGTTATTTGTACACAAATTTTCCTCCAGTCTGTTTCCTGTGGTGTAGCTTGAGTCCCAAGAGCTGCTGTAAATTAACCTTACTCCTACTCAGCTTACTGTGAAGCCCTCTGGCTTTAGAGGTAGTGTGTGTTCAGGGGAAAAAAAAAATGGAGGGTTAAATCCATTGTTCTTTTTCTCTAATAAGAGCAGTAGAAGAAAATAGTGATTATTTGTACTGTATTATGATCACTTAGGTGTCATTGAAATAACCTGACAGACCGTGAGATATACCTCGACAAACCAGTTCCCTCCTTTCTTACCATTTTGTGTTTATTCCCACTATGAACTTAGAGGTTTTTTTTTTTTTAAGTCTCTCAAAATAAGTTATTGTGTAAGTGTTCTATGTCTTAGGGAAACAATTTATAAATTATAATTTTTATCACAAAGAAGATGTTTAATCTGTTCATTTGAATTAAAATGCTGTATGCTATAGTTTTAAAAGTTTATGAGGAGATAGGATATCAGGATAAAAACCACTTAAGTAGCACATCAAATGTATAGCATAATGTTTTATTATGCGATTGTGTTCCTTCACTAATATACTAAAGCCTCTTTTTTAGTTTGGAACACTTTGTCAATTTGCGTCTTTTAAAAGTCATCTAATACCTTAATTTCCACCACATCTAGTGTAGAGGAAGTTTGAAAGCACCACTGACTGGATATACCCTTTAACCAGAAATAAAGATGAAAGATGCTCCTTTAAATTCTTCATCAAAAGCTTTTATTGAGTTTAGTTCCAAGGCATTTGGGAGTGAAACCAAGTGCAAAATAATATGTTATCAGTTGATATTTTCATAGTATTCGTGAGGAAGAGAAAGATGACAGTAGAGCCAGATTATGAATATGTCACCATCTTCAGTAAACTGAAGACAGATAACCATAGACTACCAGTCACCTAATGAAGTGTTCATGTAAATTTTAAGTAATTCTCGTTATCTACAAAAATCCTATTGCCTTAATGGAGTAAACAAAAAATCAGAACTTTGCATTTAGTGTCATGTAAGGGTGGAAACATTAAGCCCACAATTTTAAGGGACGTGATTATTTCTTCCTGCAATGATACCTCAGTGTCCTTTGAATGGTGGAACTTCTGTCTGTCGTTTCTTGAATGTGACAAATTGAAAATAGCCTCTTTTCGTCTTGAAACCATTCCTTTTCCACCTACTTGGTTTTCAAATACAAGTTCAGTTACGGTGTTAGTTGGTGCAAAAGCCATGGCCTTTCTCCCTTTTCATATTTAACATATTATTTTCACAGATTACCATGTGACTCGAGCCAATTTTTTTCTATTGCTCTTCTTCGTGATGGGTTCATTGACCCTCTCTTCTTTGAGTACTCTTTAGTGGTGCTGGAAAACAGCTGCCTGAAATATGGCTATTATTTCTGGGGTTTAACAGACATGTGCCTTGGATAAATTAAGGAGCAGTCAGAGGAGGCCCATAAATATGAATACTTTGCCAGCTGCTTTTCCATTAAACGCTGTTGGTTGAATGAAATTAGTAAATAATTATGTTGGTGGGGAATCTGTTATATCCAAATGGAATATAATGTCTTCCTTTAACAACAGAGCTTAATTTTTTTCCTATACACCAAATTAGTTTTTAGGGTAATCTCCATTGCAAATGGGCCGATTTGCATGAAAACTATGCCTCCTTGTTCTGATTTGTCAACACCTCTTTTTTTAAAAAGTCTGTAACATTAAGCATGGGTGGGTAAGACCATCTGCTTCTGGAGCTTGCCTGTAGCTCCATGACTTAACACACGAGACAGGTTACAGCTGTTTAATTGTTATGAAGCTGAATGATTATCATTCTATCCAAAATTAATATTTATATATGTATGCACAGAAAGCATGCGGTTAAACATAAGTGATCTAATTGTGAATTAATGGCGTTAGGTATTCATTAATTAGTCCCCACATGAACAATGAAGTGTAAAATGCTTTTCACATACACTTCCGCTCTTGGCTTTTAAGATGAGTCCCCAGTAGTGATTATTATGCATGCGAGAAACCCACTCCAAATACATTGGCATATGCAGGGGAAAAAACTCACCATACATAAAAAAAAAACCATCATAAAAAGCAAAAAGAAAACTCTCCATGTGGTTACTGCACATACCCTAACTCTTTCATGCCACCAAAAGCTTTATTCTCTGATCTGCTACCAGTGTAGGTTCAAGCCACATAGTAAAAGTCTAGACGGGCCATTTCAATTGGGTGTACCAGCGTAGCGCCCATGATGATGACGACAAGCTATTGGGAATGCTTTGCTCAGCCAAGTGACAGGGAATTTCCTCCTGTTTGTAGGAATGGTGATACACAAACTCAGATCATTCTGTTTCAAAAGTTAGCAAGGTATAGTCTGTCAGGCCTGCTCAGTACATCCCATAATGAAGAACAGAATGAAAATTTTTCAGCAAAATTGTAGTCTGGGGATTGTGATATGCATGTAAAATAGAATATCTAGATGTCTTACTTCCCAAGTAGTTACTGTAAAAGTGACTTGCATTTCCAAGTTTATGAGCAGATTATACGCAGATTTATAGCCCTGTAGAAAATATTAATGTACGTTGCTCAAGTCACTACTGAGGGAACACAAAATATATAAGGACAAGTGGTGATGTGTTCTTTATTCCAAAAAGCTGATTTGGAATTTGGTTAGGAACTGTGCATCTGTACCATCTGAGGGTTATGTGAGACAATAAGAAAACTTGTTAATGTAAAAGTAGGATTGTCTGCACTTTGGGATCTAGCCTGTTCATGTTGGAGGATGGTCCCATTAAAAGGGAGTATATCGTGAGGAGGTGGAACATGTGGCAGCCGATCTGATCCTGACATTATTGGGGCAGAGTGGACTTCCTGGTTTATGAAAATAGATCGTTGGCGGTCCTGAGGTGTTTTGCTTAAAGTCAGGTTCCTTTCTTTCTGGTGTCTCTTAAAAGATACCAGTCACTTCGTAATTTTGTCCTTTTTATATTCTTTAGTTAAAAGATTGACTAATAGTACCTATTATGTATCAAGTGTTTACTGTGTGCTAAGGCACAGTGTCGGAGAAGGCAATGGCACCCCACTCCAGTACTCTTGCCTGGAAAATCCCATGGATGGAGGAGTCTGGTGGGCTGCAGTCCATGGGGTTACGAAGAGTCAGACACGACTGAGCAACTTCACTTTCACTTTTCACTTTCATGCATTGGAGAAGGAAACGGCAACCCACTCCAGTGTTCTTGCCTGGAGAATCCCAGGGACGGGGGAGCCTAGTGGGCTGCCGTCTATGGGGTCACACAGAGTCGGACACAACTGAAGTGACTTAGCATCAGCAAGGCACAGTGTAAAGTTCTTAGTGTACATTATCTTATCTTATTAAGTAGAATCTATTCAAATCTCCATGGACAGAACCCAGGCTCACAGAGGTTCTAAAACTTTTCTGTGGATGCGTAGCTAGTAAGTAATAGAACCAGAACCCAAATCCACACGAACCATTCCCAAGCCCATCCTCTTAAGCACTAGACTATGCCGTCTCCTAAATTACTGTTTGTTTTACCTTGTATGTATATAGCAGAATAGGTGAAAGTGAACTTTTTTGTGTGATAAAGATACATTATTATCTATGTACCTATCACATAAGATTGAATTGTCATAGAAACAGATGCAGTGATAACAATGTCAGTAATGTGTTAATAATAAAATGTCACTTTCTATTCAGAAAATTATAACTGGTAATAGGATCCATAGCTTGCCAAAATAAAAATAACAATCCCAGCAACAAAAAAAACAGTTTAGGTAAAAGAAAGTTGTAAACTATTTACTGATAACACAACACTCTTCCTTTTTTTAAGGTTTTAGTATTTTTAAGTCTTTATTGAATTTGTTACAGTATTACGTCTGTTTTATGTTTTGGAGTAGCTCCCTGACGGGGGAGCGAGGCCCCTTCGTTGGAAGGCAGTCTCAACCAGTGGACCACCAGGGAACTCCCTCTACACACTTCCTTTTAAAAGTTAAATTTATTTCCTATTTTTCAGTAGACTGAATACTATGTATAGACTTTGACCACGGAAAAACACTCATACAGAGTGCATAGATGACTTGTGTAACCAGTATCAGCTCATGAAAAAGGTCTCAGAAAAGTTTAATACCCAAAGTACAAGTGGTAAAATCTGTGCACACACTCTCACAGCTACAGCTAAAGAAAAAATACGCTCTCTGTAAATCACATTTGAAAAGAGCCATTTATCCAGTTTTCTCCAAATAAGTTTGTTTATCTTCAGCAAATTAAATGGATTATCCAGCTTTGTTTTTTTCCTGATATAGTTTTAAAAATTGACAACAGAAAGACCTAGTTATTTTACATACTCATTTACACTTTATTCTATAAATTTTCTTAAATATTAAATTTTATAGTAGGCAAAAGTAATAATGGTAGATAAGAAATTAAAACTCATTGATATTGACCAAATCAGTAGATGATTTTTGTGCTTTTCCTGCCACAAGACTTGGAACTACCAGCAAGACATCACTTTGGTAATTACAGTAAAAGCTTCCCTGGTGGCTGAGATGGTAAAAAATCTGCCTTCAATGCAGGAGACTCAAGTTTGATCCCTGGGTTGGTAAGATCCTCTGGAGAAGGAAATGGCAACGCACTCCAGTACTCTGGCCTGGAGAATCCCATGGACAGAGGAGCCTGGTGGGCTACAGTCCACGGGGTCGCAAAAAGGCACAGAGTGACTAACACCTGGTAATTGCAATAACCAAGTTAATTGTGTCAGGATGTTAGCGATCCAAATACTTATTTAGTGTACAATACATTTGTATTCTAATTTTCATATATAAGAACTTTTCTGAATAGCTTAGTTTGCAAATCCAGGTACTAAAATATACCTGATTTTTTTAAATCTAGGAAATTATAAGGAAATGTGGGTTCGCTTATTTCATTCACTGAAGTCAAACAAGAAGTAAAAATCTGAAGGAGACATGTGTTACTCCATGTTTATGTATGTGGTCCAGTAGATGAAATCATGCCATGTGTAAAGACTGCACCAGAAATCCCGAATCACACGCCAAACAACAGTCATCTCTCTTGCAGTCGGTGTGCGTGCCAGCATCACTGGTGCTGTCTGTATTGTGCCTGCTTCTCTGCGACTTCTGTTATGTAGATGTCCTCTATGGTGAGACATGAAATTCTAAACTGAAGGAAGATACCAAATATTATTCTCCCAGTTGTCTGTACAAAATTCTGCAGCTTGTCTTGGCACTTTTTCAGCACTGCTGACTTGAAAATGTTGGTGTATCTCAAAGCACCTTTTCCATAGAATCTAGATTTTTTTTTTTCCTGTGCAGACTTAAATCAGGAAAAATATTATTTCACTTTCTTGGAATGTCTTGGCATAAATAGTGTGCCTAACTGAAGAACAGTATTTTGCTTAGGTAGGTGCGTGCAAGAAGCAGTGTATTATACAGGTAATTGTTTCACCAGGTTTCCAATGTATAAAAAGAATGAAATAGGCAAACTTTCAAAGACAATTTATTTAAAGCAGGTTTTCAGAAATATGCGGCCAATTTTAGAGGAGCAAAAGCTCTTTCAAGAACACGTGCACGTGTGTGTGTGCTCACACGTATGTGCTCACACACGCACAAGCTGTTTTTCTCTACTGGCACAACCTAGTTGTTGGAACTCACTTGCTAGTTGTTAAAATTCAAGCTAATTGATGCTCCTAAATAGAATAAAGTATTTGCAATGTTTTATCACAATCTTAGAATGAGAGTTCAATGGTGAGGGAACACGTGTTTTTAAGGAGCCTGAGTAAATTGTTTTGCAGTGTTTAAAATTATGTCAGTGTTGTAATTCTTTATGACAGGGTAATCAGTAATGAAAGAGTGCAGTGGGTACCAATTAAGGAACATCAAATCAATGGGTATGCAGGTTGCACGCTGACTTAAACAGTTGCTGATTGGAATAAATGGATTTCATATGTACTTATTTGCAAACTGTAGCTTTTCTGGCATCCTACAGAAATGGTATACGAGTAATCTAAAAGAAGGATACCTACGAACAACTTTTAATGACATACTAATGTGAATTACTTTTTAAGACTGTATTTTTTAAGTACTACAAAACACACAAGGCTAAATAAACATCTGTCTTTGACTCCGAGGCCTTTGCAGTATTCACCATAGTAAAGGATATGTCTGTGTTTTATTATGGATTCATTGACTGAATTACCCTCTTTCAGAGATGGGCCCCTAAGACTTTAGTTCCAGCATTCTAGATTCTATGTTCTTTCCCTGTACCTAGGCTATCCCCAGGAGTGAATTCAATAGCCCAGTGAAAATACTGTCCTGTTGAATATGCTCCAACTGGGCACATGGTTGACAGCAGAAACACTGAATGGATCATAACTACACACCTCAGCAACAAATACAAATACACACACACTGTATATTTTTCCCTCGTGAGCTGCCTAATAGAGATAAATCAGCAACTTGGTTTCCCTTTGTTTCTTCCCTGTGTTTTGAAGAATCAGTTTGATGGTGAGGGGAAAACAAAGTCGGAATCAATCTTATTCCAGGAAGACCTCCAGATATCCCAGTTCCCCCACAAACAGGCACGTACACTCCGCTGACGTCTTTTTTAAAGGAGCAGTCTTCTTTGCAGCTATCACTTAGCTGATTTTTTTTTTTATATATAGCAGGCATCCACCGAACTGCTTCTGTTCTTTAATTTTTCAAACTCATTTTTTTTTTCATTTTCCCTGGTTTATCCCTCAGTTTTAATAACCTGCCAGTCGGTTGCCCAAACTTGGGATTTTTAGAACAGGTTATAACAGTTCTCATTATAAAGGTTTCTTAACTACATAAAGTACCCTCACGTATGAGACTATGTTCACAAACGAACATTTCAAGTTCTTTGGATTTTAACCTAACTTGCCCATTTCTCCTTTTGATTGTTGATGTTGAATTGAGGATTTCCTCATTTTTTTCGTCTTATTTGTTCATTCAAGTGAGTTCACTGATAATCCAAAAACAGATGTGCTTATGGTCTGCCTTACCCAGGTACACGGTTCTCCGTATGCCGAGTTCTACATAGAGCTTCTTTGTTAAGTGTTATGGACTTGGAAATTTTGGCTACTTTGCTAACATTTTGACCTGGAGGAAGTTATTTAATTTCCCGTGTCTCAGTTTCCTCATTTGAGAAATAGGGAAGATAATAAAGAGGTGGTAAAAATTAAATGAGCCAATTCGTGTTAAATGCTTAGCATAGTTTTCAGCACATAGAAACAGTCGGTCAAGGCTAGTGATTGTTAATAGTGCTGTACACAATTAGGATGGATGGGCAAGGGGACAGGAGCAGATGGATGAAGGAGAGGGGAAGGATGTAAAATGAGGTATTTCACATATGCTTCTTTCACAAAAGGTAATCTTTGTATTATTCAGAGAATTTCTTCAAAAGCTGCAGACACATGTAGGACAGAGTAGGAATACCATAATAAGTACATTTAATCATTTTACTCAGCAGATATTAAGAATCCCTTATGAGCAATGGGAGTACAGTGATTAGCATGGCCATAGAGTTTGTATTTCTAATGGGAAAGGTTTACAGGTCAGTTCGCATATGTCTATGTATCATTAAAGCCTTATGATTTCCTGGACTGTCTTAACTGACATGAATTGATCTCTGGATATTTTCTCTTTTTTTACATTTAGCCTGCTGTTTGTATTCCTAGACTTCATCCATGAGACATATTCGGGGGGAAATGAGAACAATCAGTTAGCTAGCGGAAATGGAGGGAGGAGGTCTGCCCATGATTTTGGTTTTTTTATATTTTTTGCAAGGGGCCACACCATGCAGCATGTAAGATCTTAGTTCCCCAACCAAGGATCGAACCCACGCTCCCTCATTGGAAGCACAGAGTCTTAACCACTGGACTACCAGGGAACTCCACATAATTTTGACAGATAAGCAAATGGGGCAACAACATGTAGGCAGAATTTCTTAAAAGGTGCTGTTCTTCCATACTCTCCATGTTGGGAATGCAAAATGGTACAAGACTGTGAGCAGGCTTCTTCCCAGGGGTCTGTGGAATCCATGTCCTTTGCTAAGTGGTACAGACAAGAGCAAATCATTCTGTGTTCAACCCCACCCCACCTCCCCAAAAGTAAAGGGAAAGATATTGTAAACAGGGACCTTGAAAAGAGCAAGCATTCTTTTTAAAAAGAAGCACCTCAAGGGGAGTGTGTGACGAGGATACAGTGCTAATCATTTGGTTTGGTGATGCTGGAGGTTTATGAGCTAATCGTATACTAACAATTCTTTTGCTGAGCCACACCCTTCTCCCACGTCTCAGATTTCACTGAGCCCTTGCCCACCTGTACCAGCAAGTAGACAGGGACTCCCCATGCATGAGCTGGAAACCAGAGCGGTGGTTTCATTTGTTATGTTCCGGGATGACTGTGTATCCGAATGGATTTTGAAAGAGAGACAGTTCAGACCATGATGAGCCAATGCATCTGGAGATCAAGGGCTCCATTTTTAAATGTCCAGCACTCACCTGCGTTCTTCCCTGGTGGCTCAGATGGTAAAGACTCTGCCTGCAATGCAATACAGGAGACCTGAGTTTGATCCTTGGGTCAGGAGAAGGGAATAGCTACCCATTCCAGTATTCTTGCCTGGAGAAGTCCATGGACAGAGGATCCTGGCAGGCTACAGCCCATGGGGTCACAAAGAGTCAGACATTACTAAGCAACTAACACTTTCACTTTTACCTGTTCTGTGCACTTTGCCAAGTAAGCCACGTAGGTGTCAAAAACGTGGGAGTACCACCCTGTGACTTTGGGAAACAATTATCTGCTGAGATTCACGTGAGGTCAGGAAAGATTGCACAGTACTTCTGAGCTTCTTTCATCCATTTCTTCTACTGAAGAAAAATTTTTTGTTAGTTTATAAATGTCTAAGACTGCAGGGAGATCAAACCAGTCAATCCTAAAGGAAATCAATCCTGAATATTCATTGGAAGGACTGATGCTGAAGCTGAAGCTCTAATACTTTGGCCACCTGATGCAAAGAGCCAACTCATTAGAAAAGACTCTGATTCTAGGAAAGATTGAAGGCAGGAGGAGAAGGGGATGACAGAGGATGAGATGGCTGGATGGCATCACGGACTCAATGGACATGAGTTTGAGTGAACTCCGGGAGTTGATTTTGGACAGGGAGGCCTGGTGTGCTGAGGTCCATGAGGTCGCAAAGAGTCAGACACGACTGAGTGACTGAACTGAAATGTCTAAGAAGAGGCATTGTGACAGTGGTTGCCTTCCAGAGCCAGGCAGCCCGGCCGGCTAGCCTGTGACCTCACGCAGCCTGCCTCACTCTTCCCTTCTTCAGCTGTATTTACCGTATCAGCTGTATTTACATCCTAGGGTTGTGGTGGAGATTGAATGAGAGGATGATGAAGTGCTTAGAGCTAGAAATTCAGGCATCATTAATACATCAGCCAGGTGTTCATAATTTGCCAGCTATGAAACCAGGGCTCCAGAAATGCTCAAGTCATAAGCAGCACTTTGTGAGCTTTTGTGCATTTTTTCAGGGGGCAGGGAGAGAAACCAGAGATTATGGAGAATCCGTAACTCCCAGCACTTTTCTCAGAGAACTGAGACCGTGAAAAGATTAAAAACCACTGTCTTACAGAAAATACGGTAATACTCATCCACTTATGCCCCATTTGGTCTTCTTAAAAGATAAATATAAATAACCTAAACCTGCAGAAAAATCCGAAAGATCCAAACATAGTATGCTTAGAAAAATGCAGATTTTGGATCTAATGTGTCCTGCATTAATAAATGATGTGAAATGTTAAAAAAAAAAAAAAAGATAAATAATCAAAACTCCAGGTAAAGTGTTTTATGAATACAACATTTTACCACGGAACAGTTTTTTTCCAAGGGCTCCATTTTATATGTCAAGCACTCATATTTATAAATAGAGTTTTCTTCTATAAAGCAAATTTAAAACTTCTTAGTAGATCTAACAGAAACAACTTTCCTTCAATGTCAGAATACACTTACTCATTTTCAAAGTGATTTTTTTTTGCAACTTAATGTGCAGTTCAGCAATTATTAGGTGTATTAATTTTTAAATATACTGTATTATTTTTATGATTATTGTTCCTAATGGCTTTTTACAACATGCCTGCATTTTTCTGATAATTTCCTGTATTGACTTATATAATGATGTTTTCATTGTTGCAATTATTACTTTTAATAATTCTTTGAACCTCATATATGGACATCTTCTTTTAACTTCATTATTTAGAGCCAGGCTCTTGTGGTATTGTTGGACATTTTACTCTTCAAGGCCAAAAGGTAGAAAGTGGTTGGTTTTTTTTTTTAACCTCCTTCCTCTCTTAGTTTTAAGCTATCAGCCTAACAACTATTCCCTATGATATAAAATGCAAATGACAAATTTTGGTATTTTTTCCGCAGTGCAGATATTTTTCTTATGGTCGGTTTGTAAAATGTGTCTTAAACATTTTTAATATTTAAATCTTTGTGTAAAATTTGACCTGCTGTGTACTTTAAATCTGTTTTCTAATTTCATCTCCACTTTTGACATTCTCTTGGTCCAATGACGAACCTTCCTTTACCTGTAATTCCTTGTTTTGCATAATCGATTGTTTGCGAAAGTAATAGGATTGGCTGGATTCTGATTTATTCTTCCTTTAGAACTTCTAATCCAGATCAGGATTAATTCCTTATTGTTGTGTGTTAATTGAAGTGGACCTGATGTAAAAGCCAAAAGCTTGTTCTCCAACTCTGATAAGTGGTATTAATAATTCCCTAGAACCTGGCTGAACCAGAAACTCCAGAATGTTTTAAGGCACGTTGTTTATCCTCCATATCAAACGAGCACTCATGGGACTCTACTGGGTTATATAACGCTTGGAAGGAATTATTAAGAAATTACATGAATGATGTTATACAGTAATACAGTTGTATTTTAATGCTTGAAAAACAATTATTTTATGAAATTATAATTGCAGGTTAGTGCCTGACACTGTTTCTCGAACCCCTCCTTCACTTCCCCCACAATATATTGTCAGTTAGCGGTAAACATGCTTATTTTTAAATGCAGTTCAGAAGCCTCTAATGGAATCCTGTGGCAAAGTGAAGCATCCTTTCATATAAACGGTGCAGATGGGTCTGAACCATTTATGGTTTTGTTTATGCACGTGACAGAACTGCCAGGCTTTAGTCGCTCAACTGAAAGTTATAGTTTAAATCATTCTGTTAAGAGTTCCGCGACCACTTGCATATGTCAGTAATGAAAAATAATCAACATAAGCGTCTTTGAAAAGCAATTTTAGATCATTAAAGATGCATGAATTTTGACAAAGCAAGAAGATCTGAGGCTTATTAAGAATATATTAGGTCTCTCTGTTGAGTGAAGAGAGGGATTTTTATGCTTCTGTTCAAGAGGAAAGGTGTAGGCTAATTGTAACCTCATGAAAGATTAAATGGACAGGTACAGTAAGAGACTTCAGTCTTCGTCCTGACTCTTCCTGCAAAGCTTTTGTGAGAAACAGAGCCTATTCCTGTATGAATCCTGAAAGGAAACAAGATCTTAGAACAGTCTGTATTTCCTAATGGGCTACATACGGGTTACATCATTGTCCATCCGACAAGTAGTCAAGGGCTGCTGGGTAAATCGTATAGAATTTAATGCATGCCTTTTTCATAATACTATATTACATTTGCTTTTTTGTTTTATTATTAACAATTAAAGTTTGATCTTTTGTAAATATGCAAGCAACTCGAGAGAAGGTGAATGAAGTAGAATTTCTGTGGGTGTATGTCACAGATTAAAGAAAGCATCTGAAAATGTATCAGGGTTCCCCCAGGGCTGCTGTGTGTTCTTTCTGCCCTTCCACCATGTAACCCTTATGAAACTACTTTGTTCAAAACAAACTGAAAGAGAATTACTTTCTCACCCCCTCCAAAAGTTTGATATTTGTAAATCTCATAGTTTTGTAAATTTCCAAAATTCTCTAATGACAAAAATTGATTCCATTTGTTCTACTTAGTTATGAAGGTATAATCTTAGGAAGAATCGGAATGGGTCCGTCCCAAATAATCTGCAAAAGGAAGCGTTAGTTTACCTGCACACTTTCCCTTAAAGTGCTGAATATTTCCTGGAATCGTGACCGCATTTGCTAAAATGGGAATATACTGCATTTGTAGAAGATATGAAGTGCATCTCTGTCGTGTGATGTCTGATGTCAGCTGCAGCTGCTCAATTTGCATGTAAATTCTGAAAATTTCCTTGTCCCGTGTGACACTTCTGAAATGTCTGTCTGTTCTTTTTTCCTTTTTAATTTCTCAAGCTCACTATTTGGATAAGATAGTTAAAGGTACTGTATACTTGCTCTTTGTTGACATATCTCCATATATATCTCTATATAACCATGTTTAGCTTGTAGTAGGTATGAAAATAGATTATTTTCCTGCATATTTTTGTAAATGATAAATCAGGCCTACATTATGTGAAATCCTTTGGATTTAAAGTATTGAGACTTCAGTGTCTGTGTCTCATTTTTATAATTTTGGGTTATCACAGATTTCATTCCTGTGTAAAAGCATTAGTCTTCACTGGAACCAAAAACTGAAGATAACAGTATATTTGCTGTTTTTTGTTTATGGAGTTTTTTTGGGTTTCTTTTTTTTTTTTTTTTTTTGGCTTTAAGATCTTCATTCTTGGCAATTCAGCTCATAAGCTTTAAATTCTAAATCAAAGAATCACAAACGCTCACTCTTATCACAGAATAAGAAATTGTCAATCTAAAGAAGATTCTGGTTAACATATGTTGAGAGAAATCTCATTTATCCTCATATGGAAACTCCTTTGGCTTTATCTCAATGTTTCAAAATATATGTGATATCATAATTTATGTTTTGTGATTTTCTTTAAAAAAAAAAAACTACAAAATACTGTGCATTCTAGAGAACGAAAATGATAACTCTGCTCAGCAGAAAACAGCAGATTCTTTGTCTTCAGTTATCATAGAAATAAGTGAAAACCGTATCTTTCAGAAGAGAAGAGTCCCTTTCCCTCGCTCCTCAGATTACCTTTTTTTAATTCCTTGTTTGTGCTTTTCATTGGAATATGAAATTATTCATGGCAGTACCCAGGCTTTCATGTAATAACTTCCCAAGTCAACTGCTGCGTCCCTTTGTCACTGGGGCAATTAAACCTTTTTTTTTTTTTTTTTTCATTAAAAACACAACAGAGACATCCATAAGGAAAATTTACCTTTTAGGCATTGAATAATCCATAAAAACAGACGGTAATTGTCTGAAAGAAAAGAAGCAGCAAAATTAATATTCTCCTGACTTGATGGCGTCCGTAAGTCTAATTTCATCATACCCTGCCGCAAGGGACTGTCAAAACAGTCTTCTTTCTGTTAACTCTAATCTGAAGAGACAGAAAGTCTCTTTGAGATCTTTTCAAGTTCCACAGCGAAGGAGGGAAAGCCAGTTATATGAATAATTCTTTTAATACAGACCTAAAATAAACATCCTTAAAGAGATGGTTCCCTTAAATTTGGTCACCGAAACAAGCATTCTAGTTATAAGAAGCTAGAACAAACCCCCAACTGCTAGAGCAGGCATTAACTCATATACATATATACTTTATACCAAATTATAAATTAATTCTTTCCAAAGAGATCTGGTTAAGAGCCCATTATCCTTGCCATCTTAGAGCATTTATACCCTCGTTTCTGTCAGTGCCATGTCACACTCATAGAGAAGAGCACCAGAACCTACCCTAGTGTCATGCTCATAAACAGATCATGTTGGCTGCATGCCAGTTACCATCCGTAGGAAGTGGCAGAATTTGTTTTTGTTTTTTTTTTAATGTCATGTTAGACTGAAACAATTATAGATTTTGGATATATTAAATTATTTTCATTGTTTCCCAAATTTTCCCTCCTTGCCCATAAAAGCAGACAAGATAGGATATAAAGGTAACAGCATAAAAGCTCTAGGGAGATTGTCACTAACTATCACTCTTCTGCGCTCTGTCTTGAAGCACGTCACTACCGTGTTTTGTTCAGTCTCTCGATGTTTTACTGTGGTCCTTATGGTATTTCATTTCGTCCGTCCTGAGTAATCAGATATGCACAGCTATTACATTTAGTTGGAAATCCTGTCAGTCCCGTCCCATCCGTATGCAGCCTGAATCCTAATGTTTGTTAGAATAGATGCTAAGCTGCTTCACTATTTCCTGGGCTTTGCTTATTCTGTGAAAAGGAATGTACTCTCGGCATAAAGTATAGTCATTGATACTGGCCTATACTTTGTGCAATTATTTAATGCACTGTAATTTCACATGAATATATGGCAACTCTGAGGCCAGATAAAATTAACGTTCTCTTTTGAACATCCTTCATAGCCACGTACCCACGCATTCATGCTTTTAAATTTAGAGGGAATTTTTGAAAGCAACAAGGCACTTTTAAGAAGATGTGTCCTAACCAATGACCAGTAATGTTTACAGCAGATTAAAAATCTGTTCTAGAGCTTCTGAAATGATCTCGCTGTGACGCTTTTTTCACACTTTAATGATCAACCTTGTTGCTTCGCTAAAGGAAAAAAAATGTAAGTTAATTTTGTCTGGCCTGCAGCAATTTTAGTGGGTCATTGCAGACATTTCTGTCCTGCACAGGTAAGTGGTGTCTCAAGGGTCAGGCCAATCAAAGATGCCACTTGGATAAGAATCAGATTCCTTAGATTACGTTGCTCTTTCTATCCATGTGCAATTACAGTATTTGTGCTGTTTCAAAAGGCCTGTTCCCACTAAGTGTCCCTCATCTGTTTATTTGAGGTGCAAAAACTTTAAATACTCAAATCACTTGTGTTGTCCTTCTTTGTCTCTTTTGACAGAGGGATGCCCCGGTCTGTGCAACAGCAACGGAAGGTGCACGCTAGACCAAAACGGCTGGCACTGTGTTTGCCAGCCAGGGTGGCGAGGAGCAGGATGCGACGTAGCCATGGAGACCCTCTGCACTGACAGCAAAGACAATGAGGGAGGTAAGAGATGCGGAGCGGGAAGGCGAGCCTGTGCCAGAACGCGGTTTATAAGTTCTCGTGGGTCCATGGTTATCTGTTACCAAAAAAAAAATTTGATCCCCACAGGTTAGATTGATTGAAAAATGTATAAGTGCTGATGGAATGATTTTGCTCCCTGTTTTCCCTGAAACAAATGCAAGATTATTATCATTCAGGGAAAAGGCAAGGTAACCAAGCTACTGTATAATGTACATTATTCTCCATTTCTTGTCCTAATCTCCAGGTGATGATTCTCCTTGATGCAGTTTTTAGGGCCCTGTGAACTGGGAGCTCAAGAGCAGTATGTTAATAATGGAACAGACCAAAAGATGCAAGGTAGTTCCCAAGCTCTTCTGTTGAAAGGCCAGGAAGAGAAAGCAATCCCCTTGAAGCTGTACTTCCAGGGTCTTTTTATCCTTAACTTTACAGCCTGTGAAAAGGAGTATGATATTCCACCCCATGTAAGCCCAGAGTGAAGAAATAGTTATTTTTTTCCCGTTGTGCCCATCCTCTGTGCTGGTGTGTTTCGATCTCAGAGAATAGAGAGTGAGAGTGAGTGTCTGCGTCTGCAGCGGTGGAGCTGTTCGCTGTTGGTGTCCCTTTCGGCCTGAGTTTTTCAGGAGGAATTATTGTAGTTTCTGTCTAGCCCTCTCTGGTCACCTGCTCCACGTGTGACCTGCCCTATGCGTGTTTCCCTTCCTCCACCTTCATTGAGCCTGCCCTTCTGGGAGTGTCCACGTGGGCAGTTCGGTGATGGTTACGAGAGCAGGTTTGGAGTCAGGTCTTCACTCCACTAGGAAGTGGCAACATACTCCAGTATTCTTGTCTGGAAAATCCCATGGACACAGGAGCCTGGTGGACTACAGCCCATGGGGTCGCAAAGAGTCAGGCATGACTTAGTACTGAGCACACATGCATCACTCCACCTCGTACTGCTTATATGACCGTAGACAAGATCCTGGCTGGGTTAAACTTCACGTGTTTCACATGTAAAATAGGCATAAAGGAGTTTGTGGAAGCACTGAAAGAATGTTTGTGAATTGCCAGGGCTATGTTACATTGTAAGGAGCAGCTCTCATTATCCAGTTTTCCTTCTTTCGCTTTCAAAGTGCTCACCTTGACTAGGTGGACTTCATAAAAGGTTGTCAGAGAAGGCTGAAGTGGCCCTTTCCTTTCCAAATAGAGCAGACATAACATCCGACAGATGCCCACAGTAAAGCAAGTGTCATGAAAAAGCAAGTCATGTGAATGTGGCAGGTGTGGATTCCCAGTGCATATAAAAGTTATGCCTATTGGATACTGTTAAATTACCCTATACTGTAGCCTGTTAAAGTGTGTGGTAGCATTGTGTCTAAAAACAACATGTATACCTCAATATAAAAATACTTTATTGCTAAAAAATGTTAACCGTCATCTGAGCCTTAAGCAAGTTGTAGTAGTAACATGAAAGGTCACAGATCACCATCAGAAATATAATAATGATGAAAAACCTTGAAATATTGCAAGAATTACCAAAACATGAGACAGAGACACATGGTAAGCAAGTGCTGTTGGGAAAATGGCACGTTGGGCTTGCTCCACTTCGAGTTGCCACACACCTTGGAATTGTGAAAAATGCAACATCTTCCCCTTAAAGGGAAGCACAGTAAAACAAGGCCTGCCCTGTACTGTTCTCTAGGAAGCAGGGTGGTCAGAACCAAGTCTCAGCTCTCCTCCTTGCCCCCAACATACACACACACACACACAACACACAGAGTCATTCTCAAACCAGATGTTACTTGTTTCGCATCTTCCTGACTACGAGTTGCAGTTCTCCCCGTTCATCCCCAGCTATCTGTCCACTCTTCCGTTCCTGCCTAACTGTTCACTCATTTCCCTGTGCTCCTTTAACATGGACTGTCAAGAAACTTGAGCCACAAATTCTGCACTCTGCTGTCTGTCCTGATGGATGTAGGTGTTTGGTCCTTAGCCCTCGAAGCTTTTTCTGCCTGATAATACACAGTTGCCTCTCTCGCCTCCCTGTGCCCCGGTGCTGTCGCAGAAACTGCAGCATCAGTCCTCTGCACGCCCATACAGCAGCCTTCCCCTCCCTCCCAGGAAGCCCCTACCCCTGGGAAGAAGGCTAGCTTGCCTTCCTCTTTGATCAGATGTTTCACCCTCGTGTTCTAAGAGATTACACTGAGGAGGTTACACCTCTGGCAGAGAGAAGCAAACTTCAGGGCCCAGTCTGCAGAGCCTGCAGAGTAATTTAGGGGCTGATCAACTCTTTAGTGTCCTTATCGGCTAAGGCGGTTTCTCTCTTTCCTCAGAATTTATCAGCTGTGAATTGGCCTCGTTCCCTCTTTGTTTATTCTTATTAGCATGAAGCTCTGCTATCTCTAGACTTCCCTCTCCAAGGGGAAATCGGACCTGATAGAAGACCTCCTGTGGCTTCTCTGCTTATCTCATATAATTTGTATTCCTGTCCCTAACCTAGTTTTTCTCATCTTCTGAGAAGGAACCTCAGCACCAGCTTTGTTACACCCTAAGATTATAACCTGGGTGCCTTATAACCCAAGCTAGAGGATTCCTTGAACTTAAGCATGGGTTATGTGTATACAGACAATATTTTTCACACTAAACACCAACTTAAGACACATAGTCTGGTGATTGAGGATATTATTGCCATTACTGTTAGATGAGGACAGTAAAACAGAACATTTAAAATAAGGACTGTAGTTGAAATTCTATGACGTGTGGCAGCTGTGCCATGATAGATACGTTATCTACATTTGGTGTCAAAAATAGTGAATTAGCCAGAAAGTTGCTAAGTAGTTTCATTTAACATATTAAGCAACTAAAAAAGGAGAAAATGAAGAGGTTGATTTGACTTGAATCAAAAATTAAATGCTTCATAGTCTAGTCTGAGCAAATTTGTAGAGCACAACTCTAAGAACTTTATAGACCACACATGCACAGAGAGAGAAAGAGAGAAAGAGAGAGAGAGAAAGTTGCTTACTAGTGGCAGAAAAGTTCTATCTCCGGGTAAGAATGATAGAAGCTTCCGTGGTCTCTCAGATGGTAAAGAATCTGCCTGCAATGCAGGAGACCCAGTTTTGATCCCCAGGTAGGGAAGATCCCCCGAAGAAGGAAATGGCTACCCACTCCAGTGTTCTGGCCTGGAGAATTCCATGGACAGAAGAGCCTGGAGGGCTACAGTCCCTGGGTCGCAAAGAATTGAACACAACTGAGCGACTAACACTTTTACTTTCACTTTTTTTTTTTCCCCAAGGATGGTGGGTGGGCAGAAAAACAGATTATTCTATCAGAATATGAATAGCCATCAATAGCGTTTCGTTTTATTATAACCATTTCATATGGCTAGTAGAGTTCTGTTACTTTCTTCTATTCTCTCTCCTTCCTTCCCTCCAAATTCCAGCCCTCTTACTTTGTTGTGGTTCAGCCACTAACTTGTGTTCAACTCTCTGCGACCCCATGGACTGTAGCCCACCTTTACTGCCTCCAGGAGTTTGCTCCCCTCTTACTTGAGAACAGGAAAGTCAGTGCTGGCATCTCTGGCATGCTTTCCACGCCCCAGCCTGACAAGGCAGCTCTCCAGTTCCCCCAATACTTCAGAAAGCACCATTGCTTTCGCCTGGTCACACTGCTAAGACTCGCATTCGATAGGGAGTGTCTTGACTTCAATAGCTCCCCATATGGTGGTCCCACAGTGCGAGCATCAAAATGCAACAGCTTGCCAGAGACAACTCTTACCTTTATAGAAACTCAAGGTAGATACTCATGAATGAGCTGATTTCTCCAAAATACGTAATCTGTGGCAGTGGCTGCCATGTTCCTATCGTTCTTCTCATTAGAGAGATGTGGTCAGAGCTCCCTTTGACATCTTGCTTTCCTGTCCGGTCCTCAAATAGACAGCTCCCCTATGGATACCTGAGGCATAAGAGGCAAGTCTTCTTCTGCAGATTGGATGGTGGAAGGCCCAAGAATGACTTAAACCTCTTCCTAAATTCTGTGCAAGATGGTAGAATGTCAGAATATAAATCCTGCCAGGAATGATGCCTCTTACTTTTAAGTACATGGAGTTATTCTTTGTCCTTCAGAGTTATTAATATTACTTTGTGGGGATATGCCAGGAAGATATACCTCAAACAGGTTTTTTTTAATACCTTTAGAGCCTGGAAAATCCCATGGATGGAGGAGCCTGGTAGGCTGCAGCCCATGGGGTCGCGAAGAGTTGGACATGACTGAGCGACTTCACTTTCACTTTTTACTTTCATACTTTGGAGAAGGAAATGGCAACCCACTCCAGTGTTCTTGCCTGGAGAATCCCAGGGACGGGGGAGCCTGGTGGGCTGCCATCTATGGGGTCGCACAGAGTCGGACACGACTGAAGCGACTTAGCAGCAGCAGCAGAGTCTGATCATAGTAGAAAAAAGAAGCACAATTCAACTGAGGTTATTTAGAAATGAAAAAACAGTACTGAGAGAGGGAGGAAGAAAAATACAAATAGAAGATTCAAACTGCAGAAGCAAGCAGGTGTGTGTGCTAGAAATGACAAAGAAGAGGGAAATGATGAATGATATTTTAATGTAAGCGTCAGAATGAATGTGATGAATGGACAGAGGCAGTCTAAGTTTGGAGATTTCCAAATGAAAATAAGGAAACATTTGAAAATACATTTATAAAAAGTTCTAGCAGGAGGATGAGATGGTTGTGTTCTCCAGAATATATTTTTAAAAAAAGAAAAGGTAAATAAAATAGAAAAAAAATCATAAGGGGAATGGTTTAAAAAAGAACAAAAAAAAGGAAGGAAGAGAGGGAAGGAAGGAGGAAGAGAAGGGAGGAAATTATGAGTTCCGAAAGTGAAAATCGCTCAGTCGTATCTGACTCTTTGTGACCACGTGGACTATACAGTCAAATGGAATTCTCCAGGCCAGAATACTAGAGTGTGTAGCCTTTCCCTTTTCCAGGGGATCTTCCCAACCCAGGGATCGAACCCAGGTCTCCCTCATTGCAGTCAGATTGTTTACCAGCTGAGCCACAAGATAAGCCCATAAGAGTTCCTGGGTACTTCTTAAAAAGAATCCAGATGTCAGAATGAAGAGTGGCACTCAGTATCAGAGCCTTGAAATACATTATCCTGGCAGATGATTTGGGGGGAAATTACTTTTTTTTTGAAAGACTCCGTGAGATCCTACTGCAGAGGAGAGGGGCTTCCCAGGTGGCTCAGCAGTAAAGAATTCCCCTGCAATGCAGTTCGATCCCTGGGTCAGGAAGATCCCCTGGAGGAGGGCATGGCAATCCACTCCAGTATTCTTGCCTGAAGAATCACATGGGCAGAGGAGCCTGGAGGACTAGTCCATAGGGTTGTAAAGAGTCAGACACGACTGAAGCGAGTTAGCATACATTCAGGGGAGAGATTTAGGTTACTCTGAACCCTGAGCACCAAAGAATTGATGCTTTTGAGCTGTGGTGTTGGAGAAGACTCTTGAGAGTCGCTTGGGCTGCAAGGAGATCCAACCAGTCCATTCTGAAGGAGAATGGGTGTTCTTTGGAAGGAATGATGCTAAAGCTGAAACTCCAGTACTTTGGCCACCTCACGCGAAGAGTTGACTCATTGGAAAAGACTCTGATGCTGGGAGGGATTGAGGGCAGAAGGAAAAGGGGACGACAGAGGATGAGATGGCTGGATGGCATCACCAACTTGATGGACGTGAGTCTGAGTGAACTCCGGGAGTTGGTGATGGACAGGGAGGCCTGGCGTGCTGCGATTCATGGGGTTGCAAAGAGTCGGACACGACTGAGCGACTGAACTGAACTGAACCCTTTTATTATCCACAGAAGTTTTAGATCCCAGGAGAATCCCATTCTAGAAAAGAGAAGTCCACCTTTGCTTTCAGAAGCATGGGGTTTGACCACTGTTTTTGAATGAGTTTTAGGAGAGGAAAAATATTCACACAGGCTGAAACTAACAGTCTTCCCTATATTTTATACCCATTACCATTCGCTGCCACTGCAAGCTTTAGAACAACAAAGAGCATTGTCCAGAACCTCTTTAGACAGTGCCCCCTTTCTCCGGGTTAAGAACCTCTGCATTCTTGGGCAGGATTATTACTAGCAGCCATACACAGTGCTGGGAAAGATTGAGGGCAGGAGGAGAAAGGGGCGACAGAGGACAAGACGGTTGGAGGACATCACTGACTCAATGGACATGAGTTTGAGCAAGCTCCAGCAGATGGTGAAGACAGGAAAGCCTGGTGTGCTGCAGACAGACCTTGGGGTCGCAAGAGTCGGGCATGACTTAGCAGCTGAACAACAACAAATTGTCAAGATCACCACTGTCAACAACTCAGAGTGCGGGTCTCTATGCCTTCTCAGTGAGCTTAGACGCACGCTTAATGTCTTTAAACGAGAACAGGATAGGTACTGTTCTAAATTTGATTCTGCCAAAGAGATTTTTTTCATGTCAGTACGTGTAGGTCTGTCTCCTACTTTATAACAGAAGCACAGATGTCCTGATTAATTCTACCACTACTCCATTAATAATCATTTAGTTGTTTCTTATTTTTTTGCTCTTGGTATAAAGGCAGATCTGTAGGGAATCTGTGTGTGGGTATATGTGTGTTTATCTGCATATAAATCTTTGTGTAAATGTACACATATTTCTTTGGAACAGATTTGTAGAAATGAAATTGCTGGGTCACAGGGTGCTTTAAATTTAGTTCTGGTAGCTGCTGCCAAATTGCCTCACACTAAGTTTCACCACTGTACACTTCATGGGTAGGAGTGTGTTTATTTTCCCCATGTTCATAGTCTGTACATAATCATTGTGCATAAGCAAAATTGTCCAACAAAATGAAAAATATGAATTTTGTCTGCTGGGTGGAAATGATTCCATTTTTATTGTTTTCATTTGCATTTCCCTAATTACGAGTTAGATTGATGATCTTTATATATGCTCCTTGACTGTGTTTCTTCTTTTTCTGGTTGCTTATTTATTTCTCTTGACCATTTTTTTTCTATGGAGTTTTTTGACTTTTCCTTTTTAATTTTAAGGATTTTTTAAAAATATATTCTACTTATCAGCTCTTTATGAAGTGTGTTGTAGATAATTTACCTCAAGTTTTCATTATCTTTTAACCTTGTTTATGGCATCTTTCATCATGCAGAAGTTTTCAGATGATAAGCTTTTACAAGGGAAATGTTTATAAGGTTTAACTTTTCCTTCCTGAATTTGGGATTATCTGTCTTTATGAGTACATAAGGCCTTGCCCTTTTGAGATTATATGTAGTATTTCATATAATTTCTTTTAATACTTTTTACAATTGTATGGATTGCCTAATGTCCAACTTACCAAGAACATGTAAAAGTACCTATTAGAGTAAAAAAGAAAAAGGAATTCAAGGATTAGCATGAGTATCTGAGGACAGGAAAATGGTGATGAAAGAAAGCAGTGTGTGTCTCTGTAACTTTTTATTTTATGTTAGAGTATAGCCGATGAACAAGGTGGTTATAGTTTCAGATGTACAACAAAGCGACCCGGCCATACATATACATCTGTCCATTCACCCCAAACTCCCAGGCTGCCACATAACCTGGAGCAGAGTTTCCTGTGCTATACAGTGGGTCCTTGTTGGTTATCTGTTGTAAAGAATGGCCATCATCAAAAAATCTCCAAGCAATAGATGCTGGAGAGGGTGTGGAGAGAAGGGAACCCTCCTACACTGATGGGATTGCAGATTGGCCTAGCCACAATGGAGGACAGTATGGTGGTTCCTGGGAAAAAAAAAAAAAAACACCTAAAAATCTGCTGTGCTTTTAAGACATCCTTTTGGCCTGTTTTGATCTCATAATCTCTAGGAACTGAATTTATTCTTCACTTTGTTCAGCAAAATTTTTGTATGTGTGCTCAGTGCCAAAAAGAATATGTCCTAAATTCTGGGAGCCACAACAGTGGACTAGATTGGCCCTCAAGGAACTTGGTGAGACCGGTGTCTGAGCTGATTGCTAAAGGAATTGGGGAGGGAGCCGGGATAAGAGCAGTGAGAGGTCTCCAGCAGAGGAAATAATAATCACAAAGGTCTCATAAGCCATGTTAAGGAGTTCTAACTACTCAGAAAGCAGCAGGGACCAATTAAAGGAAGCATTTTACCTAGAGAAGTGAAATAATCACATTTGATTTCTGCCAAGAGTACTCTGACAGAAGTGTCGAGAATGAATAGCTGGGACAAGACTGGAGCCTGGGAAACCAAGCTCTTGTTGAGATCTTGTGAAGAGGTGACCATGGTAGCCTGAAGGGTCTTTTCAGTGAAATAAAAAGAAAGCTGACTTAGGACATGTTTGGGGTAGGGAAAAGGAGGAGCTGGCCATTGATTAGGTGCAGAGAAAAAGGAGTGAAGAGGAGTGAATTAGGAGAGGAGTGAAGGACGACGCTCAGGTTTCTACTTTGAGAACCTGGGTGAGTGGATAGCGGAGCCATTCATTGAAGTAAGAAATGCAGAGAAAGTGGTCTGTCCAGAGAAGATCATGTATGTTGCCTTTTCCACATGTTAAGTTTTCGATGCCTGTGTAATATCCAAGTGGAAATATCTACAAGGCAGGTTGTGGATTGGGAATTCAGGAGAATAAACAGCCTGGGGTCATTACGATTGAAATGATGCAAACCAGGAGGAAAAGTCTGTTAATCAGACAAACCAGGAAGATACGCAAAACCAAACATGATTCAGATTCAGTAATAAGCAAATGAATTTCATGTATGTTACAGAATGGTGACCCAAAAGAGAAACAAAAGGTATACCCGTGCCCTTTGAAGATTCTAAAATCCAGAGATAAAATACTGCATCAGGTATCCTACCTTGGGAGTTCCCTGGTGGTCCAGGACTGTGCTTCCACTGCAGGGGGCTGAGGTTCCATACCTGTTCAGGGAACTAAGATCCCACCAACCACGCTGTGCAGCCAAGAAGAAACGTAAAGATATATTTGCGGGGGGGGGGGGGGGGGGGGCAAGTGGCGCTTCCCAGGTACTGCCTGTGGTAAAGAGTCCACCTGCCAGTGCTGGAAACACAGGAGATGCGGGTTTGATCCCTGGGTCCGGAAGAAGGGATCCCCCGGAGAAGGAAATGGCAACCACTCCAGTATTCTTGCCTAAAAAATTCCATGGACAGAGGAGCCTGGTAGGCAGCAGTGCATGGGATCACAAAAAGTCTGACACAGCCGAGCAGCCGTGACACTTTTTAAAAATAAAATTAAATATATATTTTTTAATTTTTTAAAGAATTTCTACCTCTACCTCCAGCTTGGAATGAGGGAGAAAGACTTCCAAATACTGTGGGTAAGAGCTTTAATTACCTTTAGAATGAAGATGAAAATTCATTCAAAGGAAATTCATGACTTTTTATCCAGTTAGTATATCAAGGTTTTGAAAAAAATGTTAAACTATCCATAGCTGCTTAAAAGACAAAAGTGAGAGTTTTGACAAGCAGGTCAAAGTCAGCATAGAGTGTAAATTAGGAAATGATGGAATCAGACGTTTTAATAATCTAGTAAAATGTGCATTGTTTAACTTTACCAGAAAAAAAAAATTATTTAAAGACAAAGGAAACAGGGCAGGGTAGAAACTTAAAAGCAAGACTAAAGGTTGACAAATTATGACCTCTGAGCCAAAGCTTGTTTTTGTAAATAAAGTTTTATTGAGAAATAGTCACACCCACTTATTTACATATTGTCTCTGGCTGCTTTAGAGCTATCAGTTCATCAAGGCAGAGTTAAATACTTGTAGCAGGGACTATATGGCCCATAAAACCTGAAATATTTTTTATCTGGTCCTTTACAAAGTAAGTTTGCCAACCACTGTTACAAACCAATGAAAGTCCTAGGAAAGATGAGAGCATATTTTTAAATAACTAGAGCAATAATACTGAGGATTAAGTGGAAGGAAGCATAAACTATATTGTCTACTTTATATCAAAATACCACTTATATTGCAAAGCCTAACCTGGAGAAAGAAAGGCTCTTAACTGATCATTGAAGTTGTTATTCAGTGGGTTTTGAACATTTCTGAGTTTCTTTAGGTCTTTTTTATGATTAATTCTATTAGATACGGCTTCTACGCCAATACCAATTTAAGCCAACCTCATATTCCTGAGACTAAAATGGAATGTCGATGATTTTAAGAAGCTCATCTACGAAGTCAATTTTACTACAATAGACATTTGGGCAAGTGGATAATCAACTTTAGTGGTACTAGATAGCCCTAGCTATGTGAATATAGGCAAAGAATGAAAAATGTTTTCTCAAGTTATAGGAAGCCAGATTCATAAGCATCCGTCACTTGCTTGGGCAAGTTACTGATAAACTCTGCAGAAAAATAACAAACCATGCGTCCCTGCATCTTGGCTGTTGAAAATGAGATTCTGTCTCTGATTGATGTTAGCAGAGAGGCTTGTAAAAATGTATTTCCAACTGATTAGTTCAGAAGGTGTCAATCTCATGCAGTTTTATGACCTGCAGACCACATGCCAGATGCACATTTGGTTTTTATAAACTAACAAAGATGAATGATGAGATTTGAGCATTCCTGTTTGGCAACTGTACCATATAGTGCCTAAAGGAAGGCATTCAGGGAGTATTATGGGGGACCGAAGGAGGGGGGGATTTAACCCTTAATTTACCAGGTTAATGGAGATAAAATGTAACCTTTGGAGGTTTCACTTTCTAGTTACGCCTAAAAAATGAATGTAAGGGAAAAACTTGCAAGAATATCAAATATTTATATGGAATTACTCTCCCAAGCATACTCATTCTAAATCCATGGAGTAAGAACTCTTAAATACACACACACACACACGTGTATGTATATATATATACACATACACATGTGTGTGCGTGCTCAGTCGTGTCCAACTCTTTGCGACCCCATGCACTGTAGACCACCAGGTTCCTCTGTCCGTGGAATTTTCCAGGCAAGAATACTGGAGTGGGTTTGCATTTCCTTCTCCAAGGGATCTTCCCAACCTGGTGACTGAACCCATGTCTCTTGTGTCTCCTTCATTGGCAAATGGTTTCTTTACTAGCTGAGCCACCAGGGAAGCTTAAATTATAAAACATACTAAAGATTCCTCATGAAGTCTCAACCTTCATGAGGTTGAGATTACAAATCATGAATTGTTACTAAAATAATTTTTTAATTGTTTTTTTTGAAGCTAAAATTATTTGGGTGCAATAGGTCAATCATCTGCTACTTTAAAAATCTGAGTCTTAATAACTTACGCTTCTGTGTCTTTGAGACAGATGGAGAAAAAATGCAGTATATTGCATATTATAACATATCCTCATGAAAAATAAGCCTCTAGCATAGTTTCATCTTTCTTCCACTAGAAATATTGAGAAATATTTAGACATTTTTCATCTTTGTGGCCTTTTGGTTAAAAAAGCAATATTTTGATAAATTTCTCTGAAATTTCAAAGCTCAGTTTCATTTGATTTTCTTAAAACATGATTTTGAATTTTTGTCACAGAATAGATATGTGCTTTCAAATAATTAACGATCCATTTTTTAGAACTGTAACAGACATACACATGAAAATGTAGCTATAATAAAGAAACTATAAGATCTGCTTATCAGAAATTCAGACTCATACATTTTCATGTGTATAAAAATTACGGTGTCAAAAAGTTAAAATAGTCATGCAAAAGAGTTCAGCATCATACATTTAATTCTAATACTTATTAAGCTCTTTTTTTCAACTATATGGGAAATAGTGAAATTTTTAGTTAATGTCTCTGGATAAGCTACATCTCTTTCAGTTTTAAGTGACAGAAAAGCCAGCCCAAACAGGCTTAAGAAAGAAGGCAGCACTTTGACTTCTAGAACTGAAAAGCCCAGGTCAGGTCAGTTCAGTTCAGTTCAGTCGCTCAGTCGTATCTGAGTCTTTGCGACCCCATGAAGCCCAGGTCAGATGCAGCTTATTGCAAAAGCCCCAAAGATGTCACTGTGACGTTTTAGTTTTTTCTCTCCAGCTCTTCACTTTGACTCTTCTGGGAAGGCTCCTTTCTGAGACAGGTTCTAATGTAGTGGCAGCCAGGGAGCTGGGATAACCCTAACCTCACAGCCTGACAGCTCCAAGCCTGGAGGGATGAGGGTGGGGAGGGATGGCTTTTTAGATAGTTCCTGAAGTTCAGTCCAGTTTGACAGATTAGGTCCCATGTCCATTTCTGAACCAAACACAAAGGGAGATAAGCACATAAACCAAAAGTTGAGGAGGACTGGCTGTCCAAATGAAAATTCAGAGTAGCTCCAAAGAAAGGAGAATGAGTGTTAGGAGAAACCACAGGTGTTCACAACATTCTTTTTCAGGTGGGTAAAATGATTGAAGGACACTGAGCCAGGCCACTCATCTGTTTCTTACCTTATCTGTGTTGTTGTTGACCTACTTATAGACTGGGCAATATGATTCAACTTAGTCTGTTTTATTTTGTCTCAGTTTGCTTTCAGATAATGAATGGGCAAGCGTATGTTCTATTAATAAGAGTAGCCTAAAGCAAAAAAGAAAAAAAAACCTAGTGTATTTTTTTTTAATAAACGTTTTCAAAACACCTGTGTAAATAAAACATTGGTCAACCAGATATTTTCAGCTGAGTTTGCCATAATAAAGTCACGCTGAGACCTGAAACTTAGGTTTTAAGATTTTCTAATGATTTTGTCCCGGAGAAGGCAATGGCACCCCACTCCAGTACTCTTGCCTGGAAAATCCCATGGACGGAGAAGCCTGGTGGGCTGCAGTCCATGGGGTCACTAAGAGTCGGACACGACTGAGCGACTTCACTTTCACTTTTCACTTTCCTGCATTGGAGAAGGAAATGGCAACCCACTCCAGTGTTCTTGCCTAGAGAATCCCAGGGACGGGGGAGCCTGGTGGGCTGCCGTCTGTGGGGTCTCACAGAGTCGGAAACGACTGAAGCGACTTAGCAGCAGCAGCAGCAATTATTTTGTCCATTCTCCCAATGGTGATTAAAGTCTGCAGAAACTGTTTTTATTAATCTGTACTGAGAAATGTAGTAGCCAAACAGATCAAAATTCACATATCAACTGGTCACTGAAAAATGACCTTAAAGAATAATGTCATGAAACCATTATCCTAACACTCTTATCTGCTAATGGGATGGTTTATATGTTTCAAACAAAATTCTTACATGGCCCATTGAATATAGTTTCCTTTTGATGTTCCTGGAGAAGGCTCGGGAAGATTCTAACCTTTATTCTTTTTATGTCACCAACACCTCTAGGTCAATTTTGAGTGATAGATTTCTTATCATTTTCAATATTATAGCTTATTTACATTACCCATATTTTTATTAACATCTTCATTTTACAGGAGGCATATTAATAGAGCTCAGGTTCCAGTTTAAATTTTGAGAAATGACTTAATTATATTTGAAATATACTTTACCATCCTTGGGCTTCCATGGTGGCTCAGACAGTAAAGAATCTACCTGCAATGCAAGAGACCCAGGTTCGATCCCTGGGTCAGGAAGATCCCCTGGAAAAGGAAATGGCTACCACTCCCGTAATTCTTGCCTGGAGAATCCCCATGGACAGAAGAGTCTGGCAGGATACAGTCCATGGGGTCACCAAGAGTAGGGTACAACTGAGCAACTAATGTTTACCGTCCTTGGGAAAATGGTTTCCTTGAAAGGTGACTGGCTCATCTCATCTATTATATGTTAATTTGTATTAGTATTTCACAGACTTCCATTTTCGGACCTTTTCCCAAATTTTAGGTGGGAGAACAGCCAGTCAGTGGAGCGGTCTGCACACACACAGTATTATCAGTCAGTGGCGTGGTCTGCACACACACAGTATTAGTCAGTGGAGCGCTCTGCACACACCCAGTATTATCAGTCAGTGGAGTGGTCTGCACACCCAGTATTATCAGTCAGTGGAGCGGTCTACACACACAGTATTGTCGGTCAGTGGAACTGTCTGCACACCCAGTATTATCAGTCGATGGAATGGTTTGCATACACACAGTATTATCAGCCAGTGGAGTGGTTTGCACACACACAGTATTATCAGTCGATGGAATGGTTTGCACACACCCAGTATTATCAGCCAGTGGAGTGGTTTGCACACACACAGTATTATCAGTCGATGGAATGGTTTGCACACACACAGTATTATCAGTCGATGGAATGGTTTGCACACACACAGTAGTTGTCAGTCAGTGGAGCGCTCTACACACACAGTAGTTGTCCAAGTGCACCGTATTCTGGCGCGGTTAGTGGCACCTTAAAACAATTACAACAGTAACACCAGAGTTCACTGATCACCATCACAAATACAATAATAATGCAAAAGTGGAAAATCACAAGAATTACCAGAATGTAACAGAGACACAAAGTGAGCAGATGCTGTTTGAAAAAATGGCACCAATAGACTTGCTCCATGCAGTGTTGCCACAAACCTCTGATTTGTTAAAAAAGAAAAACCTCAACATCTGCCAAGGGCAATAAAATGAGATCTGCCTGTAATACATTGTTCTAAACAGTCATTTATTTTTTATTCAGAACCAACATTATATAATTCTTTTCAGTCATCTCCATTGCAAACATTTACTGTCTATGAAAGCAACTGTAGCTATTGTATTTGATTTCAAAAAGGATGCCAGAAATTACTGTTAGATAGGAGGAACAAATAGTTGAATGTGAAAAAAAATAGCCAGTCAACAAACAAAACTTATTCTGCATCATGGCCGAAAAAGAGGAATTTTCTAACTGGTTTACATCTCTCTCTACAGATGGACTTATTGACTGCATGGATCCTGATTGCTGTTTACAGAGTTCCTGCCAAAATCAGCCTTACTGTCGGGGACTGCCTGACCCCCAAGATATCATTAGCCAAAGCTTACAGTCACCATCTCAGCAAGCTGCCAAATCCTTCTATGACCGCATCAGTTTTCTCATAGGATCTGATAGCACCCACGTCATACCTGGAGAAAGTCCTTTCAATAAGAGGTTAATACACTTTTCCTTACATAGATTCGTAATGATATTATCAACAGTTATAAGCCCTTAATATAAAATGCTGATGACTGCAAATTTGAGGAAAGTGCCTTTTTTAAAATGTAGTTTTTCATCGTTCGGCACATCCTTCACCAAACTTCATGTTTCAAGCATTTTTGACACAGTTCACATACTTTGTCAATTTCAGTACCGGAAGCATAACAGGACATCCCATTAAGGAGTCAATAAATCCTCATTTAACTGGTTGATTTTCTTAGCACAGTTGGAAGTGTTTCAAAAGAAGCAGTGAAAAGACCCCAAAAGGCAAAAGAGGAGTGCACTTTTTTTTAAGCTGAGCTCACTAAATAATATAAATTATGAATTAATGTAATGGAACTGCTAACAGCATGGCAGTAAGATTGCATGAGCTGTTGGCCTGGTGCTTTGCAGAGCAGTAATGACTTGAAAATAAACCAGTAAGTGAAAGCAGGTGTCTTGTGTCTCACTGAGCAAAAGAAGATGATTTACACCAGAACTCCTGGGTCTGCAGCAATTTAACAGCATTAATGCAGTTAGACCCTGCAGTTGATTAAAAGTTGTTGCACAAATGTTCCTCATTGCCCCCTTAAATCTTGTACTTCTCGGTCCCTGCGGGTTTCCGGATTGCCTTGGAATTAATTGGAAAGTATACTTTCCTTCATGCAAGCACCAGATATATGACTTACGAAAAAACGCACAGTTTATAATTTAAAAAATTCATCTCTAAATTATTGGTCTTGATAACTCTCCAAAACCCAGATTGCAGTGAATTAAAACCTAGGGTAAACACCAGGTATTTCAAGAATGTGGATTGCAGTGAATTATAAGGAACACCGTCTTGGGAGTATTTCCAGTCTGGTTTTTGTGAATACAAGTGCCTTATGATACTGTTATTTTATCCTTGGGTTGAATTATCTCTACATCATGATAATGTTTGTCTGAGGAGATAAATGTTCAGTTTAATTCTTCTACTTTTCTCACAGCCTAGCGTCCGTCATCAGAGGCCAAGTGCTGACTGCTGATGGAACTCCACTTATTGGAGTAAATGTCTCATTTTTCCGTTATCCAGAATACGGATATACTATTACCCGCCAGGACGGAATGTAAGTTAGTTCCAGCACCCTATATTTCTTCGAAGTATTTTAAGTATAAAGAGTATAAAGACTAGGCTTTTTTTTTTTAATTACCAGGCATGATGCTTTAATGTCCCTTTTAGTCTGAAAATGCAACAACCTTTAGATCAGAGATCTGTGACAGTATGTGGTGGCAAAAATTTAAAGTTATATATTCATGTAGGTTTTAAAAGTTGATCTCATTTTCTAAGGCATAATAAAAGTATTATGGTTTTATAGGAGAATGTTCTTTCTTTGTCTCAGAAGATTCATTTTGAAAAAAAATTTTTGTAATTTTTGGTCACATCCCACAGCACATAGGACCTTTGTTCCCAGACCAGAGATTGAACAAGTTCCCCCCTGCATTGGAAGGCAGAGTCTTAACCACTGAACCGCCAGGGAAGCCCCCATGTTGAAATATTTGAGAGTGAGACTTTGTAGTTCGGATGGTTCTAGAAAAGGAGTGGATAGATAAAGCAAGCTTGTACAAATGTTAGTAAGTTAGTTAATCTAGGTTAAGGATATATGCGTGAGTTGCAGTAAACTCCAAGAATTGGTGATGGACAGGGAAGCCTGGCATGCTGCAGTCCATGGGATCACAAAGAGTTGGACACGACTGAGCGACTGAACTGAACTGAAGGATATATGGATGGTCACTGTATAATTCTTTTAATATTCTCATAGATTTTAAACTATTTCATGTAAAAGTTGAGAGAAAAAGGTCTTTCTTATAAAGCATATTGATTTAAGGAGGCGAGTGTTGAGAGTTACACAAGATCCAGGTAATTCACTAAATATGTCTTGTGTTTTCCTAGGTTTGACTTGGTGGCAAATGGCGGAGCTTCTCTGACGTTGGTGTTTGAACGATCCCCGTTCCTCACCCAGTATCACACTGTGTGGATTCCATGGAATGTCTTTTATGTGATGGATACCCTTGTCATGAAGAAAGAAGAAAACGACATTCCCAGCTGTGATCTGAGTGGCTTTGTGAGGCCCAATCCTATCATCGTGTCCTCGCCTTTATCCACCTTTTTTAGATCATCTCCTGAAGACAGTCCCATTATTCCTGAGACACAGGTAGGCTATTCTAGCCGGCAGTGCTTTGCAGCAAACCATTTTCAGATCACGTGGTTTCCAAAGAATTTTTTTTAAAGGATTACAGAATTTCAGTGCTAGCCTAAGTAATCCTCTGGAATGACATGTAGAATGTGGGGTGTGTATGTGTGTATGTAGTACATAAGAGTTATTATATTAGGATATCTATTTCTTAAAGATCTGTTCAAAATACTTCTTCTTCAAGATTCATCTGTGTCTATTTATTAGCTGTAGCCAGATGGGAAAACAGCTTTAAGTGCAACAGCTAGTAATGTCTTTGCTCATTGATTCATTCATTGGAAAAGGCTTTTAGTGCCTGCCATGTATCTGACCTCCTAACTGACATTATACCAAGTGCTACTGTACGTGGTCATTATTCTCAATGTTTTACTGTTTAATTATTATTGTAAGCAGAAGATACGTTAGAACAGATGAATCTCCATAAAAAATGTTCATTGATTTTCTCACAATATTTTTAAAACATGGTATCATGTCTTAAACCCTAATAATATAGGGTTAATGATATAGTTCATAAAGCCATATTTTTCACAGGGAAAAAATTATATAAGTTTTAAACCATGTTTGCACTATTCATTTTTGTCTGCTGAAATATCAGGGGATTGTTTTCCTTCCTGTATGTTTCCAATTAGAAATAACTTTCAGATCTTAAAGGCAGGACATTAAGTACAGCGATAATGGACTTCATATATAAACAGCTGAGTAAAAACATGTGGTCTTTAAAATACAACAGCACTGAACAGCTTGGCCGCGTTTATTCTTCAAATATTTATTGAAATCCCTGTTCTGCACCAGGCGCTCTTATAAAGAAACAAAGCAGTATACCAATCAGATGAAGTACCTGCTTCCAAGAAGTTTGCCAATTTACACAGAGAGACTGAAAACAAACAAATATATGTCAAGTTGTGAATAAGACTTAATTAAAATAATAAAGCAGGGTAAAGTGGATGGAATTGCAGTTTTATATAGCATGGTCCCAGAAGATCTCTTTGATGAGATTACACTTCAGCAGAAACTTTGAGAAGAGAAAGAATAAACCTGGAAAATAGAAGGTCATTCCAAGCAGAGCAAAGAGCAAGTTCAAAAGCCCCACGGGAAGAACAGGCTTCCCTGGCGGCTCAGTGTAAACAATCTGCCTGCAGTGCGGGAGACATGGGTTTGATCCCTGGGCTGGGAAGATCCAATATCCGAGGAAATGCCGACCCACTTCTGTGTTCTTGCCTGAGAAATCCCATGGACAGAGTAGCCTAGCAGGCTTTGTAGTCCATGGGGTCCAGAAAGAGTCAGATACAGCTTAGCAACTGAACAAACAGAAGGGGAAGAACAAAAACTGGGCCTGTTCACAGAACGGCAGAGAAGCTGGCAGGTGTGGCTGAAATGAAGGAGATGATGTCTCAGATCACTGAAGACCATGGCGAGGATGAGGACTTTTCCTGTGATCACTGAGTAATTGGAAGCTGTGAGAGGATTTTAGGCAGACCAAGTACAGTTTCTTATTTGCTTCTTTAAAAGATCGTTGCAGTTGCTGTGCTGAGAATATTCTATTTAGGGCAAGGGTTGAAACAAAGAGACCAGTCAGAAGGCAGTCTCAGTAGTAGGAGAAATGATGGTGTCTTGGATAAAGGTGATTGGGGGTAAGAAGCGGTAAGAACCATACAATCAGCTTAATGGTTGGTTTTTCCACTCTGGCTTGATTCGCTTTTCCACTAGTGCAAAATAGTTGGTCAAATTAAATTACCTTGGAGAAACACGTTTTAATGAGTTAAATTACAGATTATTTGTTCCAGTGAAGTAAGCTAATGATGACAAAGACAGAAATCAGTTATTAAAATTAGGAATAACATATTTTGAAATAGAGATATTAACTCCTGGGAGGTCACAGTATATATTCATGAAGGTATCTATAGGAAACCTATCAAATTTATGTGAAATTATTTTGAAAATAAATTAAGAGGAAATAAATGATACGCTTTAAGTTATAATCACTTACATTTTCAGGGCCATCCAAGTCACAGAATCTGTTTTTCAAACTAAGGCACCAGTGTTGCACCCCCAATGATACGGAACAGTGAGTTCTGTTAAGATGATTCACCCTGAACCAAAGGGTCCTACTTAAGTTATTAACATTTGTATGACAGACATACATCATTCCTGTTTCATGTGAGAGGAGTTGGGAGGAAGAGAAACACTACTGAACCCTGAATCGCTATTTTAAGACTTTTCCAACACAAAAAGGTAGTCCTTTAAGTCTGAGTAATGAATAGTCCTTGGAGAAGGAAATGGTAACCCACTCCAGTGTTCTTGCCTGGAGAATCCCAGGGACGGGGGAGCCTGGTCGGCTGTCTATGGGGTCGCACAGAGTCGGACGCGACTGAAGCGACTTAGCAGCAGCAGCAGCAGCAATGAATATTCCTAGCACAATCTAAGGAAACCTTTGAGAATGCTATTTAATTCTTAGTAGAGAAGGTGATAAGCTCCTGGGGTGTATTCTTAAGCGTAGATAGCCTTGTGCATTACACAA
Source organism: Bos grunniens (assembly GCF_055505025.1). Lineage (NCBI taxonomy): Eukaryota > Metazoa > Chordata > Mammalia > Artiodactyla > Bovidae > Bos > Bos grunniens. Next base: position 15,398,837 of record NC_141191.1, read on the forward strand.
GAGGTAGTAAGCCCAAGTGAAAGTGAAAGTGTTGGTCTCTCAGTCATGTCTGACTCTTTGCGACCCTGTGGACTGTACCCCACCAGGCTCCTCTGTCCATGGGATTTTCTAGGCAAGAATGCTGGAGTGGATAGCCATTCCCTTCTCCAGGGGATCTTCCTGACCCAGGAATCAAACCCGGGTCTCCTGCATTATAGATGGATTCTTCACCATCTGAGCCACCAGGGAAGCCTGACCCTAAGAAGAGCTATTATTATTAACCAAACTAATAGGAGCACTATTAGCAAGTAGAATCTGAATTATTTGGATTTATTTTATATACAACATAGCATAGATTTTTTTCAAAATACTGAAATCCTGTTTCGGCATAATGTATTTTTGCATATGTCAGGATAAATTTATTGGTATTCATTGAGCAAGTCACACTGATGGGTACATTGTGGGGTTAGGAATATGATTTTTAAAATTTGTAACAGATAATTTTTAGGCAGGTAATTATATTAACTCTTTACATTCATTTCAATTCAAGCAGTGTATATCGAGCGTCTTTTGCAGACATTCAACATACGTTAATTGTTCTCTGGGGGGAAATTTATGCAACTTGAAAATATTAGTTCATGTACCATCATATCAAAAATCAGCGATGAGTCCAAGCTCAACGTTTAACTAATTATGGGAGTGTGCTGTTGTTATATTACCTTCCAACATGAATATGGAGTTTGCTACAGTTTATCCCAAGTGAATTGGTCTGTTTTGTTACCATTCCTGTCTTTCTGGGCTGTGACCAGTCAGTTGATGAGGCTGTAGATGTAGCTTTAACCCCGAAATGAGCCAGCTGGCGTGGGCCAGATCTTTGGCCTGGGCCATATTTCTGTGCTGAGCGAACCATCTTACAAACGTCTGCTCTAATTCTCCAGGGCAACGGGGGTGAAAGATGGGTTAGTGAGAATCCACGGTGACTATAAACTAACAAGGCAGTGCATGTCAGCCTGATGGAGCAGTCACAAAATTTCCTGTATTAGAAGTAACACCTGAACTGTGATTAATTCAAGATAAATGACAGGATGCTTTTAGGAGGAGAAAAATTGAGCTGGCAGCAGCGTTATTTTTAATTATTGAATAAGATAACATCTCAAATGCATCTTTGTGGATCGTGACTCTTTAGGATCTTATCTTATTGTTAATTGCTTTGCTGCATTCTTTTCAATGTATTTTACCTAATAGTCATACGTGATCCCCGTTTGCAACTTCTGCTTTCTTTTGAAACCTAGGTCCTCCATGAAGAAACCACAATTCCAGGAACAGACTTGAAACTTTCCTACCTGAGTTCCAGGGCTGCCGGGTATAAGTCAGTACTTAAGATCACCATGACCCAGTCTGTTATCCCATTTAATTTAATGAAGGTGCATCTGATGGTGGCTGTCGTAGGAAGACTCTTTCAAAAGTGGTTTCCTGCATCACCGAACTTGGCCTATACGTTTATATGGGATAAAACAGATGCATATAATCAAAAGGTCTATGGTCTGTCTGAAGCTGTTGGTAAGTCCCTTGTAAATGTATTATATTCAGCACCAAAAACACTGTCTTGAACTCAGAATTAACATGAAATTCATTACAATCCAAGGAAATCCGTGGATAAGCAGAGAGGATGCCAGTAAGGTTGCCTAGAAAGGTTGTAAATGGTTGGTTTAGATCTACCATAAGAAAAAGGAATGTGATTCCATATGATGAATGTGAAATTTCAGGTTTTCATATCCTTTTTTTCATGTTTTTCTTCCTCATCATGTCCCTTCCTTTTTTCATTTTCTTCTTTCCTTTATAATTTTATCTCAATTTTCATTAACCTTTTTTACATTTTCAGTATCTAACAACATGTAGTTTCAAGTCATAATGATATTTTAACATGACATCAGACAACATTTATGTCCAAAAATTATTTCAGCTCTTCTGACTGGAAGGACCAGTCACTTCAGCAGGATGATATTCATGAACCATCAAACCAGTTGTTTCGCCGCATGAGGGGACAATGCAATCAGAGTTTGATCTGTTGAGATATGCATACTGTGGCTCCAGGCTCAGGCTCAGAATACCAAAAACGAAAGGAAAACATGTTACCTGAAAATACAGTAGGCATTTTATCTTGAAATTAATATGTAATTTGGACTGGAATTTGTTCAGATCAGATAATTGCCTCTTCTCCCTTCACTTTGTTCTAAATTTTAAAATCCATGCTTCATTGTGAACTCTGAAGTTTTCCTTTTGAGACTTGTTCCTATTAATCTGCTGCTAATTTTATTGTTTATTCCTGATAAGAGCATGTGAATATAATGTTGTAACCTGGCTATCTTTGTTTGCTCTATTAAATCTTACTTAGCATAAATATTTTCCATAGCTTAATACTCCTGGAGACTAAGCATCTCTGATTATTCAGATAGTAAATAGTGCTTTTTGTTGTTATTGTCTGATCACATTTGGGGCTGATTTATCAATCTAACTAATGACTTCCCCAGTTGCTCAACCTAAGCTTCATTTTGTACTATGGACCCTTTGTGAAAAAGTGGTGTAGGGAAAAATACTAGTTTTCTATTAAGTCAATACAAAAATAATATTTGGAGATCATTTTTTTTTTCAAAAACCACCTTTTATATGATCAAATCTTCTCATATAAAAAATAGACTCTGTTCACAAATAAGTGGAAATATGGTCTCCAGAGCACATCTGTGAAAAAAGCAGTTTTATCAAGATAATAAAATAAATTGCATTTCTGCCTGTGGCTGGGAAGATGAACCATGATTTGTTCTGATTCCAGTGTCAGTGGGATACGAATATGAGTCGTGTTTGGACCTGACTCTGTGGGAGAAGAGGACTGCCATTTTGCAAGGCTACGAACTGGATGCTTCCAATATGGGCGGTTGGACATTAAATAAGCATCATGTGTTGGATGTTCAGAATGGTAAGAGCTTGTCCACAGATAGTTAATATCATTCACTTTCAAACCAGTTAAATTGGAGCAACATTTTATCCCATGCATGCTATAGGATCAGAATTAGCAGGGGGACAAAAAGTATATTTTTAAAGACTTCAAGGAATTCCCTGGTGGTCCAGAGGTTTAGACTCCATGCTTCCACTGCAGGGGACATGGGTTTGATCCCTGGTTGGGAAACCAAGTTCCCACATGCCACATTGTATGACCAAAATCATAAATAGATTAAAGACTATAAAAGCTTAAAATGGAAACTGTGTAATAAACTTGACAGTGTTCATGGTCTCATCACCAACATAGTTTTCCTAGAAAGTACTTGAGTTGATCCAGAGTGCTTTAGGTAGGTTTATGAAAAATGGAGGGAGGGGGATTTTTTAAGTAAAGAAAAAACTAAAATTCCAAGTGGCTTTACAAAAATATTTCTGCTGCTGCTGCCGCTAAGTTGCTTCAGTCGTGTCCAACTCTGTGCAACCCCAGAGATGGCAGCCCACCAGGCTCCCCCGTCCCTGGGATTCTCCAGGCAAGAACACTGGAGTGGGTTGCCATTTCCTTCTCCAATGCATGAAAGTGAAAAGTGAAAGTGAAGTCGCTCAGTCATGTCTGACTCTTCGTGACCCCATGGGCTGCAGCCTACCAGGCTCCTCCGTCCATGGGATTTTCCAGGCAAGAGTACTGGAGTGGGGTGCCATTGCTCTAATAGATCTTAATCTTTAAAAAAGTAGCCCGTTCTCACCATCTAGAATTTTTTAAGTTCTTCTTAGATTGCATTTGAGGGAAAGAAAAACTTTTCCCACTCAAACTGGATTACATATACTGTTTTTTGACTTTACAAATATTAGGAAAAAATACTCTGGAAAAAGGAAAGCAAGAATTAAAGAGTATTACTTGTTGTAGATCTGATAGATAAATATGCTCTGAGAAACACATGTCAGATCTCATAAACCAAGAGGTAAATTACTTGCAAAATGTGACCAACTTCATGTCATAAAGAACATTAATTATGTTAAACAAATTATGTTGAGTTTGCTGTATTACCAACATTTACCCACATCCTGGCTAGCTTCCCTGGTAGCTCAGCTGGTAAAGAATCCACCTGCAATGCAGGAGACCTGGGTTTGACCCCTGGGTTGGGAAGATCCCCTGGAGAAGGGAAAGGCTACCCACTCCAGTATTCTGACCTGAAGAATTCTATAGACAGCATAGTCCATGGGGTTGCAGAGTCAGACACAACTGAGCAACTATCACTTTTACTTTCTTTGGCTACATCTCAGATAATATACAAGTACATTCCCATAGAGAGAGGAGCCTGGTGGGCTACAGTCCATGGGGTTGCAAAGTCAGACACAACTTAGCAACTCAACAACTTTGCTAGAAAGGCAGAACCTTAAGGTAACTTGCTCTAAAATAAGAGATACCAAGGGAACATTTCATGCAAAGATAGGCACAGTAAAGGACAGAAATGGTATGGACCTAACAGAAGCAGAAGACATTAAGAAGAGATGGCATGAATACACAGAAGAACTTAATGACCATACAAAAAAGATCTTAATGACCCAGATAACCACGATGGTGTGATCACTCACCTAGAGCCATACATCCTGGAATGCGAAGTCAAGTGGGCTTTAGGAAGCATCACTACGAACAATGCTAGTGGAGGTGATGGAATTCCAGTTGAGCTATTTCAAATCCTAAAAGATGATGCTGTGAAAGTGCTGCACTCAATATGCCAGCAAATTTGGAAAATTCAGCAGTGGCCATGGGACGTGGAAAAGGTCAGTTTTCATTCCAATCCCAAAGAAAGGCAATGCCGAAGAATATTCAAACTACTGCACAATTGCACTCATCTCATCCAAGCAAAGTTGTGCTCAAAATTCTCCAAGCCAGGCTTCAACAGAATGTGAACCAAGAACTTCCAGATGTCCAAGCTGGATTTAGAAAAGACAGAGGAACCAGATATCAAGTTGCCAACATCCACTGGATCATAGAAAAAGCAAGAGAGTTCCAGAAAAACATCTGCTTCATCTACTATGCCAAAACCTTTGACTGTGTAGATCACAACAAACTGTGGAAAATGCTTAGAGATGGGAATATCAGACCACCTGACCTGCCTCCTGAGAAATCTGTATGCAGGTCAAAAAGTAACAGTTAGATCCAGACATGGAACAGTGGACTGGTTCCAAATTAGGAAAGGAGTAAGTCAAGGCTGTCTATTGTAACCCTGCTTATTTAACTTAAATGCTCAGTTCAGTTCAGTTCAGTCACTCAGTCATGTATGACTCTTTGCGACCCCATGGACAGCAGCACACCAGGCTTCCCTGTCCATCACCAACTCCTGGAGTTTACTCAAACTCATATCCATTGAGTCAGATGTATGCACAGTACATCATGAGAAATGCTGGGCTGAGTGAAGCACAAGCTGGAATCAAGATTGCCAGGAGAAATACCAGTCACTTCAGACATGCAGATGACACCACTCTTATGGCAGAAAGCGAAGAAGAACTAAAGAGCCTCTTGATGAAAGTGAAAGAGGAGAGTGAAAAAGCTGGATTAAAATTCAACATTCAAAAACCAAAGATCATGGCATCTGGTCCCATCTTGATGGCAAATAGGTGGGGAAACAATGGAAACGGTGATATTGGGTTCCAAAATCACTGCAGATGGTGGCTGTAGCCATGTAATTAAAAGACACTTGCTTCTTGGAAGAAAAGCTAAGACCAACCTAGTCAGCATATTAAAAAGCAGAGACAGCACTTTGCCAACAAAGGTCCGTATAGTCAAAGCTATGGTTTTTCCAATAGTCATGTATGGAGGTGAGAGTTGGACCATAAAGAAAGCTAAGCATCGAAAAACTGATGCTTTTGAACTATGGTGTTGGAGAAGACTCTTGAGAGTCCCTTGGACTGCAAGGAGATCAAACCAGTTAATCCTAAAGGAAATCAATCCTGAATATTCATTGGAAGACTGATGCTGAAGCTGAAGCTCCAATACTTTGGCCATCTGATATTAAGAACTGACTCATTGCAAAAGACCCCGATGCTGGGAAAGATTGAAGGCAAGAGGAGAAGGGGATGACAGAGGATGAGATGGCTGGATGGCATTATGGACTTCATGGACATGAGTTTGAACAAGCTCCCAGAGTTGGTGATGGACAGGGAAGTCTGGCATATGCTGCAGTCCATGAGGTCTCAAAGAGTAAGACACGACTGAGCAACTGAACTGAACTGAAATTAAGTCTTACCATGCTAGTAACTCTCTGCTCTTCTCTTACAAACAGCCAAAGAAGGAGATTTCACGGTCTTGTCAAAATTAGCTTTTGTCTTAGCAGAAGTTTTCAGAGGTACAGAATGTTGAGTCAAGCATCCAGTACAACTAAATAAATATTTAACTATGATTGATGGGTACTTTTTCTAATTAATGTTGCTTTGATACTGGTTCTTTTTGTTTTGAAAAAAATGTTCATTGGAGTTGAAGAGGATACATTTTAAACTTCTAAATCCAGGACTTGAACATTCTCTTCTCCAGAAGAGAATTGAATGCGTTAATCAATAGTAATAAAAAGATTGTCCCACATGTCCTGTCTGATCATTAGCAGTGTCTAAAGCAGTGGTGGTTTCCGCCTCTGATGTTAGCCACACGAGGCTTAGCCTCAGTCTTTTAAAATGCAAAGCCTTGTGCCAGCCATGCCAGTGGCCGCTCTTGATTAAATTCTCTACAGTTGTGACTTCCCTGGTGATCCAGCAGTTAAGACTGTGCTGCCAATGCAGAGAATGTGGGTTCAGTCCCTGTTGGGGAACTAAGATCCCACATGCCACATGGCATGGCCAAAAAATTGAAATAAATAAAGGATACATTTTGATAGTCTCTCCAGTTATATTTCACATGGTTTGACATATTGCTGTATTCCTCCTGTTGCTGTGAAAGTCGCTCAGTCGTGTCTGATTCTTTGCAACTCCATGGACTGTAGCCCACCAGGCTCCTGTCGATGGGATTCTCTAGGCAAGACTGCTGGAGTGGGTACCCATCCCCTTCTCAAGGGGACCTTCCCAACCCAGGGATCGAACCCAGGTCTCCTGCATTGCAGGACAGATTCTTCACCACCTGAGCCACCAGGGAAGGTTCCAGAAGATCTTTATAAACAAACCCAGAGAAAAACCTCCACGTGTTTTCATTATTATGAGATTTTAGGGTAAAGTTCATAACCAGTTAGCCACAAGATTTCACCCAAGAAATTATGAACCAGTAAAAAGACTACAAGCCAAAAACTTCAGGAAAAGCCATATGTATGATATTCAGCACTCAGTGTAATATTCAGGAAGAATAAGAAACTCATAAATGTTCTGTGTGTGGATACATTTAATAAAAATACACACACACATTCTTCCAGAGAATAATAGATGGTTAAATTTTATTAAAATAACAGATCAGATGTAAAAATTGACCCCAAATTCCATCCTCCCCAAAAAGTTATAAATGATAAAATATATATTATTTTAAAATGCGAGGTAACCTACTTCACAGAGTGAACTGAATGTGATTTCAAATGTTATCCCAGAGCATTTTGACAAGTAGTGGCTTTTCAAAGTGACGTGTGTCTAATCGAATAAACAAAGTGATTTGTAATCGTGACAGGGTGGACGAGCAATGGAAATACAGTAAGGAAGATGAGAAGGCAGAAACATAGACAGTGACAGGTGTTTGCGCAGGCACCCTGGAACATGGAAATAAATATTCTAACGTTCATCTTTCTATTCTGTCATAACAGAGGAGAATCATGAAAGACCGATCGTTCTAAGTAATGACTGACTGAATCAGATGCAGGCGAGCCATAGGCTGACTTGTAGGATTTTCTGATGAAAATTACAGAACTGGCTGTTCTAAGAAATTATAGTTCCATCACTGTCGAATAACGCAATCACAGAAAGATCTTAGGGATCATTAATGTATTCTTTGAATATTCAAGGCAAAATGCCGTTTGTCTGTTTTTATGATCAAGCCTTATTTAGATGATTTTCCCTAAATTTGAATAAACTTGTTTTTTCAGTCCTGATTTCTTTATGTAAATTCGCCATGATTATTACATCACCCATGTGGCAGAGCATTAGAAAAGTAACAGCAGAATTCACCTAAAAAATGCTGAGCTCTAAGAGGAACACCATTATTCTGCTTTCTTCTTCACTTTAAAATTATCCCCAAGTGGAAAGAAAAAACACTTTCTCAAGCTTCCTGTTGGTACTTTCTTGGGATTGATTCTTTTAACAGTATATCTGTTAAAAAAAAAATGTATAAACAGCAGGTGGTTTACAGATAATAACATATTGAGAAGTGTCTTGAACATGTGAAACAATAACAGCTGACCATCCAGTTACATCATAGCAAAATGCAACCGGTGAACTATGTTTAATAATGGTAAATGAGTAAAATCAGAATCTCCACTCACATCTAGTTTCTCACTTTGAAAATATTTATTTAGGATTTTTTTTTCTCAGCTTTTTGTTGAAGACCAAAATGGAGCAGACTGGCATCTTGCCTTAAAATTATTGGTATTTTCACATCTAAAAGCAAAATTCACTTTAAATGATAAACTGCCCTTCCCAATTTTGTAATGTCTGAAATTTTGAATAATTACATGTGCATGCATTTTCATATCAAGTTGAAGTATAAGCAAGAAAAATACTCTTTCATGGTATAGTAATATGTTAAAGGTTTGATATATATTTTCTAGCTTTGTTTTCTGTAAAGTGTATTTAATTTTTTTACAACTCAGTGATAAACTCCTAAGGAAGAAAGTCATATTGTTGGTACATATTTTTATTAGTTGGGTTCATATGGAATGTTTTCAACATCATTTAACAATTAGGCAAACTTGCTGCACCCTAAAGAACATTGCGGGAGACCTGGGTTCAATCCCTGGGTTGGGAAGATCCCCTGGAGAAGAGAAAGGCTACCCACTCCAGTATTCTGGCCTGGAGAATTCCATGGACTGTATAGTCCATGGGGTCGCAAAGAGTCAGACAGGACTGAGCGACTCTCACTTTCAAAGAACATTGTGTAGAGATGGTTGTCAAATTTGGCTGCGTGCACATTAAGATCATCTGGAGAGCTTTTAAAAATCTCAATACCAAGGCTGCACCCCAGATCAATTACATCAGAATCCCTCGGGATGAGATCCCAGCATGAGTAGTTTATACAACTTCCCTGTCAGTTCCAACGTGTAGCCAAGTTTGAGAATCACTGGTGTCGAGAACTCAGTTTCTAATTTTTCTTGTTAGGCCTTTGTTTCTTTCACCTGACATTCTTTAAACCAATAACGGATAGCATTTTTTGCTCTCTCCTATATATCTTATTCGGAGAAGGCAATGGCACCCCAGTACTCTTGCCTGGAAAATGCCATGGATGGAGAAGCCTGGTGGGCTGCAGTCCATGGGGTCACTAAGAGTTGGACACGGCTGAGTGACTTCACTTTCATTTCTCACTTTCATGTGTTGGAGAAGGAAATGTCAACCCACTCCAGTGTTCTTGCCTGGAGAATCCCAGGGACGTGGGAGCCTAGTGAGCTGCTGTCTATGGGGTCGCACAGAGTCGGACACGACTGAAGCGACTTAGCAGCAGCAGCAGCAGCATATATCTTATTATATAATATTTTACAGTGGGTCATTGAATGGAGCTTTTTCTGAAAGAACTTTAGATAAAAGTTTTCCCAGTCCAAATCGAAAAGGCACCAAACTGTGGCTTCTGTACTGAACCTGGTAACTTTTCAACTTTACTCCTTTTTTTTTTTTTCTTTTCTTTTTTTACTTTTATTTTATTTTTAAACTTTACATAATTGTATTAGTTTTGCCAAATATCAAAATGAATCCGCCACAGGTATACATGTGTTCCCCATCCTGAACCCTCCTCCCTCCTCCCTCCCCATACCATCCCTCTGGGTCGTCCCAGTGCACTAGCCCCAATCCTTTTATCGTAAGAAAAATGCATTTTATCTCATCCAGGTATCCTGTACAAGGGAAACGGGGAGAATCAGTTTATCTCCCAGCAGCCCCCCGTGGTGAGCAGTATCATGGGCAATGGAAGAAGGCGCAGCATCTCGTGCCCGAGCTGCAACGGTCAAGCCGATGGTAATAAACTCTTGGCCCCAGTGGCTTTGGCGTGTGGGATCGACGGCAGTCTGTACGTGGGGGATTTCAACTATGTTCGGCGCATATTCCCTTCTGGAAACGTAACAAGCGTTTTAGAACTAAGGTATGTCTCTCCTTGTTTGGGGGTTTTGATCATAGTGAAACATGCTTTTATTTTGAAATAATGTTGCATATGGTGTACTAATTTATTTACTTAAACATACCTTTCTAGTGTTTAAAATTCTCCTTAGAAAGCAGTGAAATTCTTGGTTCAAATTTGGAAAAGCCCAACACGTGTATATTGTGCCATAAATGTATGAAAGAGTATAAAATAACTTAGGATATAAAAATCTCACCGGTTCCAGTGAATTTTCTATACTCCAATAAGCTAGAACTATGGGTTTTAAATTTCTATAGTTATCTTTAGAAAAACCTTGTGTTATAAGTTGTTACACCTTTATTTCACATTGGTTGAAATTAAAGCATAAAATATTTTCCTACAATATTAGGACATAACAGTAAACAAACTAAGCCTATAACTTTCAACTGGAATATCAAATCTTCAAGTTGGGTTAACTCATTAACCATAATGCCAGTAGTTAAAGTAACAAATTGCTGTTTTTGCTTTGTTCATTAGGCATGTTTATCAAAATCATTCTGTTCTATAAACTGTTTGATAAGCCTTGACCTACAAAATTCATTCCAATGTTAGTTCTGCTTAAGTTAGCAATTTTCCATAAAATAATTAAAATCTCAGTATTCAGTTCATTATATAGAAACCTTTTCTAACTATGCTTTTTTTCTCCACCTTTTTTATCTGCTTCCACCAAGAAATAAAGATTTTAGACATAGGTAAGCATCTTGCTTAAAGGTTATTGTGTATTTTTGAATGTCCTTCGTATGTGTCAACTTGTCTCTCTGACATTGTTTTCTAAGAACATTTTATCATGAGAGGAAATTCAGCAGCAGAGAACATCTAAGGAATGAAAACCACACAAATGAACTATTATGATACAGCATATTGCAAAGCCTATATTGTGCAATATAATTTGAAAAATATTTTTGAGTTGGCTAACAGATTAAATTTTGTCACAGAAAACCATCATAATGAACATCTCTGTGTAACAAAAAAGAAACCTGTAAATTTCAGGTACTGACTGTAAGCCGTATTGAACAGAACAACATTTGAAGCACACTTGGCAGAGTTTGAGGAGCGTTCAGTTTGACCAATAGCCAGGGCAGATCTGCTCTATGGGGCCCAAAGCTTATTCAATTAGGGGGCCTAGGTTAAAGAAGAAGAACCTAAAGATAGTTTACTTTGGTGAATTTTTTAAAACATAAGGTCCCGTGAACATGCTGCCAGGGGCCCTTGGACTTGGAAGGAACTCGTACAAGTGGAGGAGCCCTAAAGGTTAAGCTTTACTGACTTCCTGGTAAATTCATTGCTGCTGTAGTTTAAACTGTGTATTTCAGTTCAGTTCAGTCACTCAGTCGTGTCTGACTCTTTGCAACCCCATGAATCACAGCATGCCAGGCCTCCCTGTCCATCACCAACTCCCGGAGTTCACTCAGACTCACGTCCATCGAGTCAGTGTTGCCATCCAGCCATCTCATCCTCTGTCGTCCCCTTCTCCTCCTGCCCCCAATCCCTCCCAGCATCAGGGTCTTTTCCAATGAGTCAACTCTTCCCATGAGGTGGCCAAAGTATTGGAGTTTCAGCTTCAGCATCAGTCCTTCCAATGAACACCCAGGACTGATCTCCTTTAGGATGGACGGGTTGGATCTCCTTGCAGTCCAGGAGACTCTCAAGAGTCTTCTCCAACACCACAGTTCAAAAGCATCAATTCTTCGGTGCTCAGCTTTCTTCATAGTCTCACATCCATACATGACCACTGGAAAAACCATAGCCTTGACTAGACTGACCTTTGTTGGCAAAGCAATATCTCTGCTTTTGAATATGCTATCTAGGTTGGTCATAACTTTCCTTCCAAGGAATAAGTGTCTTTTAATTTTATGGCTGCAGTCACCATCTGCAGTGATTTTGGAGCCCCCAAAACTGAAGTCTGACACTGTTTCCCCATCTATTTCCCATGAAGTGATGGGACCAGATGCCATGATCTTCGTTTTCTAAATGTTGAGCTTTAAGCTAACTTTTTCTCTCTTCTGTTTCACTTTCATCAGAGGCTTTTTAGTTCCTCTTCACTTTCTGCCATAAGGGTGGTGTCAACTGCATTTCTGAGGTTATTGATATTTTTCCCGGCAATCTTGATTCCAGCTTGGGCTTCTTCCAGCCCAGCGTTTCTCATGATGTATGCTACATAGAAGTTAAATAAGCAGGGTGACAATATACAGCCTTGACGTACTCCTTTTCCTATTTGGAACCAGTCTGTTGTCCATGTCCAGTTCTAACTGTTGCTTCCTGACCTGCATATAGGTTTCTCAAGAGGCAGGTCAGGTGGTCTGGTATTCCCATCTCTTTCAGAATTTCCCACAGTTTATTGTGATCCACACAGTCAAAGGCTTTGGCATAGTCAATAAAGTAGAAATAGATATTTTCCTGAAACTCTCTTGCTTTTTTGATGATCCAGCAGATGTTGGTAATTTGATCTCTGGTTCCTCTGCCTTTTCTAAAACCAGCTTGAACATCTGAAAGTTCACGGTTCACATATTGCTGAAGCCTGGCTTGCAGAATTTTGAACATTACTAGCATGTGAGATGAATGCAATTGTGCAGTAGTTTGAGCATTCTTTGGCATTGCCTTTCTTTGGGATTAGAATGAAAACTGACCTTTTCGAGTCCTGTGGCCACTGCTGAGTTTTCCAAATTTGCTGGCTTTAAACCCCATTTAAACTGTGTATTTTCCTAAGTTGAGAAAATTAATAGATTTGAGTTTTAAGAAGAAGTGTTTCCACTGACATTATTATGGAGGAAAAGACTTTCTTCAGGGCTCAAAATGAATGTAATTGAAGCAAATATATAGGCTCCAAAGTTTTCCAGATTCTATTTGCTCTGTACACTTAGCTGAGAAGGTACAGGACAAGCTTGTATAATGTATGGACACTTTTTAACTGAGAAGGTTTCCTCAGGACAGCAAAAAAGAAAAAAAAAAAAAAAGGAGGGGGGGCGGAATACGTTTGAAAGGAAAGCTAGCAAAAAGAAAAAAAGGCAAGGTATATTGGACATGCTCAATCTAGTTTGGCCATTAAAATAACTAATACAATGATATTGGATAGAAAAGTTAGTGATAGTTAACGTGAAGTCCTTGAGATGAATAAATCCATGTGACTCAATTAAACCTTTGTGCAGAGATTGACAACTAGGAAATAAAAAGCAAAGGTCAGCTAAAAGATGTGTAGCTGTCACATACCCATACGACCCATATCCACAGTCCCAAGACCTTCACCTAAGCTCCCCTGTTGATCTTACGCTATCAACTAATAGCCCAGCCACATGCAGAAACTAGCACAGAATTTCTCCAGACTTCTAAGCATGAAAAGCTCTGCTGTTAGAAACCACAGCTGAATATCAAAATTGTTCTGGCCTGGTCTTTTTAGTAACTGTGCAGAAGAGAAGACAAGCTGGTGTGTACACCAACTAAATGCAGAAACGCTGGAGGCAATACAGAAAAAATGATCAAAACAGCCACCTTTTTAACAGGCTGGGCTGTTGCAGGCCAGGCACAGTGCCAGATACACAGTGTTGCACACCCACACAGCAGCCCTTCAAGGTTACACAGGAACTAAGAGAGGCTCAAGGAGGTTATGTCTCTTCCCCCAAGATACGTAACTAACAAATGGGGAACGGAGATTTGAACCAGTCTGAAAAGCGTGTTCTTTACACTATACCACATCAGTTCAGTTCAGTTCAGTTGCTCAGTCACGTCGTACTCTTTGCAACCCCATGGACTGCAGCACGCCAGGCCTCCCTGTCCATCACCAACTCCAGGAGTTTACTCAAACTCATGTCCATTGAACCAGTGATGCCATCCAACCATCTCACCCTCTGTCGTCCCCTTCTCCTCCCACCTTCAATCTTTCCCAGCAACAGGGTCTTTTCCAATGAGTCAGTTCAACACATCAGGTGGCCAAAGTATTGGAGTGTCAGCTTCAACATCAGTCCTTCCAATGAACACCCAGGACTGATCTCCTTTAGGATAGACTGGTTGGATCTCCTTGCAGTCCAAGAGACTCTGAAGAGTCTTCTCCAGTACCACAGTTCAAAAGCATCAATTCTTCGGCGCTCAGCTTTCTTGAGAATCCAACTCTCACATCCATATATGACTACTGGAAAAACCATAGCCTTGACTATACGGACCTTTGTTGGCAAAGTAATGTCTCTGCTTTTTAATATGCTGTCCAGGTTGGTCATAACTTTCCTTCCAAGGAGTAAGCGTCTTTTAATTGATTTATACTATAACACATAGTCAGTTTTCATCTGTCCAAGCGGCCAGGTTTCTATAGGCTAATTCCCTGGATTTATAAAAAGCTATATTTATTTCACAATCATTTGATAAATTATGTAGAACTGTCATCTCTCTAGAAAAAAGTTTGTGAGATTAGAGCTACATTATTAACAATACTTTGTACAATGAACTCATTCTGTATTAGTACATGATGTTTGGCAGTGATGCTCATTGTAATCCCTGTCTCATGATCCTTCTCTGTACATTATCCCTGCTAAACATGGACTCTTACATTTACTTTATGTGCCATCCATGTAAAATACAATGGTTTAGGTTTTAAATTGATATCCATCTTTATTAAATCTGTGTTGACTGATCACTTACCATGTGCTGGGTTCTTGGACAGATTATAGTATTGAGACAAAGTCCATGCTCTCAGAACTCACAATCCGGTAGGGAGAACAAGATGTACATGTAACAGACTAAATGACATCATCAATATCACTCTTTGACACCTAATCACATGGCTTGTATTTTGAGAGTAAATGTGTGGAGGCTTCTCTGGTGGCTCACATGGTAAAGAATCTGCCTGCAATGTGGGAGACCCAGGTTTGATCCCTGGGTCAGGAAGATCCCCTGGAGAAGGGAATGGCAAACCATTCCAGTGTTCTGGCCTAGAGAATTCCATGGACAGAGGAGCCTGGCAGTCCATAGTGTTGGAATGAGTCAGATACAACTGAGCGACTAACACTTTTTCACTGTCTGTGAAGGGAGAGATTACGGGGAAATGGGGGTGTGTTTAAGGAAAGTTTCCTGGAAGGTTGATTTGACGCAGGTCTAAAATGAAATCTGCTGACACAGAACAACCAGGAGAAAGGAGAGCAGTCATGAAGAAAGAATATAGAACAAGTCAAGTTACTTGCTCACAAGAGATGAGTGGGACATGTTCTAAGAGAAACTCAATCCAGTTCAAAATTATGATAACATCAAAATGACCGTGTTGGTAGTAACGAGAGATCAGTAGGAAGGCAGGTTAAGGTCAGAGAGCTCAGGGCCTTGATGGCTCTAAGGAGTTACTCTCCAGTCCTGCAGAGTAGCAGACAGTGGGGAACCGTGGTCTGATGTTGAATAAGATAGCAGCATCTCAGAGTGGCCTTTTAGGAAGATGAATCTGGTGTCAATGTCCACAATGACATGAAGATCAGTTAGGAAGCTGTTATGTGAAACCATGAGATGCTAGGTACCTGAAATAGTCTGAGGAGTCATGAACGAATCAGCTGATGAGATAAAGGAAGGCAGAGAATGGACACAGTGTGTGAGTGATGAGAAAGAGAAAGATATAAGAAAAAAAAAAAAATAAGGCTTTTAAGTCCACATCATCAAACAGATGATAATAATCATTGACAAAAATTAGGGATTCATTTGCTTAGTAACTAATTTATCAAAATTGATTTAACAAAACCAAGGTATTTCAGCTCATCAGAGCTTCTTCATTTAGCTTAAAAAATGAAAATTCTTTACAGATGCTTCTTCCTATTTACCCTCCAATATCATGTTCCTTGTATCAGATGATAGAATCCTACCTGGGCTTCCCTGGTGACCCAGCAGTAAAGAATCCACCTGTCCATGCAGGAGACGCAGGTTCAATCCCTGGGTCAGGAAGACCCCCTAGAGAAGGAAATGGCAACCCACTCCGGTATTCTTGCCTGGAGAATCCCACAGACAGAGGATCCTGGCGGGCTGCAGTCCCTGGAGTCACAGAGAGTCAGACATGACTGAGCGACTGAACAACAACAACAAAAGGATCCTACCTGGCTTTCTCCTTAGTCCCACTTTCCTGGCTAGCACACAAGTCATGAAAGACTTAGGAAAGGTGGTAGAAAGAAAAAGAAAAATATGTCTAAATATATAAAAATGAACAGGGAAGTCAGTTGTTAATGATGAAGTAAAGAAGAAAAATGAATGTTTCTTCTCTTCTTCCTATGCTTCATAGCATATCAACAGTCTCATTAATTGGACTGATGGGGGAAATAATAAATATATTGAATAATAAAATAAATATAAAAGCATTCCTAATGTTTTAACATTCAGAGTATTCTGTCATACCAAATGTTTTAAGTATTTGTCAGGATATTGTATCAAATCGTCTAGCTATACTTTAATTAATTGATATAAATACTACCCAACATATTAAATTTTTACATAAATGAGAGCTTCCAAAATGCTTAGAAAGTAAGTTTTTTTTATATATGTTCAACATTTCCCCCTATGATGTTCCTAGTATGTTTGCTAACAAACCCCTTTTGTAGGTAGTAAATGTTAGCTCATTCCTGATCCAATTCTTTAAAATTCCAAAACAAAGTAAACTAAATTCATTAACTAATACCAGCCAAGGGGCATTTCAGCATGTAATTCTAAAAATCAACTTTGTGAATTTTATATTACCAATTAAAAGATCAAAGAAATGTCAATCACAGGTCTGTGAAATTGAACAGATTAAAGTTTAGATAGAAGACTCTAAAAATTTGATTCAGCGCTTGTCATTGACTTCATAGTTAAAAATTAAGCAAGCACAAAAATATCACATCCCAAACCCAAAACCTTGCTTGCAATAATATAAACAATCTTTTGTTTGCCAGAAAATCATAGTTTTATGCATTAGTATAATTTATACACCTTCAGAAAAACTCTGTATTCCAAGGGCTGTGGTACAGTTTCCAACTGAAAAGTTTTATAAGTGTTAATAATATCTATTCTATAGCTTGGGCTTCCCTGGTGGCTCAAATGGTAAAGAATCTGCCTGCAATGCAGGAGACCCAGGTTCGATCCTTGGGTCGGGAAGATCTCCTGGAGAATGGAATGGCTATCCACACTAGTATTGTTGGCTGGAGAATCCCATGGACAGAGGAACCTGGCAGGCCCATGGAGGTTGCAAAAGAGTTGGACACGACTGAGAGACTAACATTCTACACGCAGCTTGTCCTTTGCAAATATTTCTCTAGTCTAAGAAGGCTGAATGATGATAAAATAAATGAGGAAACCTAGTCTGCATTTACCACTGGATCTGTCTAAATCTATAGTCTAATTGAGTAAGACTTAGAGAAGACAGCTTGGATCTAGACAATTCAGGGTGAGTTAAGAGTTCAGGCACAGTATAGTATAGCATAGGTTCTTAACTTGATCTCAGCTTCTTTGGTTTTGATGCTATTAGTTGAAGTCTCAATGTTATCATAAACCTTTCTGAAATAAAAATCAGTTGGTCACCCAAGAAGGCTATTGTATATAATTCTGCTGAACAGAGATTCCCCCAAACTGTGCACTTGGTAAATATCCTGCACCCTCGTTACCAGCATCTGACAGTTGTCAGTCATCATAGCCTCACATTTTCACAGGAGATACATCACTGATAATAAAGCTCATCACCCATTTGTACCACCACCCCAGCCTCTCCAATGCTTTGGCTTTGCAGGAAGTTGGAAGGGCAAGAACCAACACCCCCTTCAGAAAACTCTTTGCTTAAATCAGGTGTCCTTGAATCCGAAACACATCACACAGGCTACTCAGAGCTTCTTGCCACAAGTCTATCAACTGAAAATTTCCACACTCACTTTTTTGTTCTTTGAGCGTTTCAATACAGATCCCCCCTTTTTTTTTTCCATTTAAGGGAAACTGGGTCCCAAGAAGCAGCTCTAATTTGCCATGGCAGGCTGCACTGTAGGGAAAGGAGCTCGCTCTCATTTCCTGCTGTTCTGTGGGGAATATTTCCAGAGGCGAATGCTCCTCTCCAGGGCTGCATACGCCTCCACATTTGTTCTTCTGGACGATAGACTTCCGTGCAAAATTAGAGCCTTCACTTGATGGACATTTTTAAAGCCATTGGCAGATAGTGCTTGATTTAGAAATCTCTGTGTCTTCAAGGAAGGAGATGCTTCAGGACAGAAAATATAAAGCATCACTTTGGACCTTGTCTTTTTACCATTCCACTGGAATAAAAGTGATGTCAATAGATGCAAAGCTTATGACCTGAATGTCTATTATTTTTGGACCAAGAAAACTCATGCCCTATAGCTAAAGAGCATACCGCCGCTATTCAAGCAGGCGTCTCAGAAATCTGTTGTTTTCTTCTCAAAATGAGGGGCACCATGAAAAAGTATGCATTCTTCATTTACCTGTAGCATCATTCAACTAGAAACCATTCAGACTGGATATTTTAAGAAGGATCTGCATTGTTTTGGTAGTTTTGACATTACAGAATAATAGTAGGACTAAAGAAACAAATTGAACCTTTATTCAAGTTTAGAGAATTCTGTTTTCCTGATTTACATTTTCAGAAGGCAAGTTACAGTTTAGTTAACAATAATTATTACACTTCTACACAGGCTTGAGTCACAAGGCCAAAGACAGTGCAGTGTAAAAGGAGACAGGACCCAAGTCAGTATTAAGAATAGCTAATGCTCATGAGTATGTATTGTGTGGCCAGCGCTGCTGTCAGGATTTTACTTGCACTAGTTCATGTAACCCTCTCAACAGCCTATGAAATCTGCATTATTTTCACATTTACAGATAAGGAAGCTGAGGCAAAGTTAGCTGGCTTGCTCAAGGTCACACAGTTTAGTGATGAAGCTGATGTTCAAACACGGGCAACGTGGTCCAGAGGTTATGCTCACATATATATACAGCTGGCAGGAAGATAAAATGTGTGTGTACATGTTTACAACCAACTGTATCATAATTAGTGTATAATCAGGGAGATAGGAAAAACTAGAGAATCTTTCCAATGTCATGCCTTCCAAAATAGACCCAGCTTGACTGAGTTACGACTGTGTCACAGCTGTATATATATATATCTGGAAGAGCGACTCTGCCAATACCAGACTGACTATTGGAGGGAATAAAAAACCTCTGCAAAATTTTTCTGAATATTATAATGATATGTAACTTTTTACCTCAGTACAAAGTAATAAACTACCACATTAAGGAACACAGTATGTCTTAGTGCATTTAAGATTTTAGGCATCAGGACTTCTCTGGAGGTGGTTAAGACTCTGAGCTCCCAAAGCAGTGGGCAATGGTTCGATCCCTGGTTGAGGAACTAGGATCCCACATGCTGCAAAAAAAATTTTTTTTTTTTTCCATTTTTGAAGCCAGGTGTTTTTGGTTTGATTGCAAGAGAAAACCGGAGATTTCCCTACAATGAGATGCAAGTAGAATCACTAGAATGTTACACTTGACTGGAGAGTTTGTTAGAAACCCCCTTCCCCTGGAATAATCCTTAAGCCTGTCACTCAAGGGCTGTGTGTTAATGGCTTTGCATTGAACCAAAAATATTTCAAGAGCTTGCTTCTTCGTTTAGGTTGGAAGCATATTGCCTTCTAAAGGTAATTACTTTTAAGATGGCTGTTTAATAAATTGTTACATCCTCAACAAGAGATAAGGAAAAGAGTCATTGGCACCAGTTCTTTTAAATCATTGTTTACAGTGCTGTTCATTTTCTAGTCATTGATGAGGAGTCGCAGTTTGTAATTAGTTTCTCATCATCTGTTTTATTTTGCTTTTAATTTCTGTGTTTTAGGAGTAATTTTTTTTGTGATATTTCTGTATGATCTTTTCTTACAGCAGCAACCCAGCTCACAGGTACTACCTTGCAACTGATCCAGTCACGGGAGATTTGTATGTTTCTGACACTAACACCCGCAGGATTTATCGCCCAAAGTCACTTACGGGTGCAAAAGACTTGACTAAGAATGCCGAAGTAGTGGCAGGAACAGGGGAGCAGTGCCTTCCTTTCGATGAAGCCAGATGTGGGGATGGTGGAAAGGCTGTGGAAGCAACACTCATGAGTCCCAAAGGTACCAACCGGCATTTACCAATTGGAGGATTTCTTTTCATTAAAAAATTAAAAGGTGGAAAATCCAGTTAGTGCCTGATTGTGTTTAATGCTGAGTTAACATTTTCCTCTCAACTGTGTTCTGGAAAGCCGTTTCACATCTAGCGTTTTGAAAAGCCATTTAGTGTGAAACGGCTAAAATCCTAACGTTGATTTTACAGTAAAATCAACTATAGGTTGATTTTACGTGCTTGGCATTTTTTATTATCATACCATTTTTTTTCAACTTTTCAAGGAATCAAGCAAATCCTCAGTATCATTCAGGTCACATCCTTTTCAGCTTCAGGGAAGTGTCCGCATTCTTTCATTGTCCTGGAATTTCTTTGTCGTGAGTGAGTCCCAGGCCTCCCTAAGAACCATCACTAAGTGACCCTATTAGCCCTCACCCAGTTTGGAGCTACTAAACTTTTGTTTCTATGCCATGGGAAAAAAATGCTTGCTGTAATGAATTTCTGGAGGTAACAGGGGCTAAAAATTCTATGTGATGGAGGCCTCTAGCTTTTAAACCAGTCGGAACTGACTCCTTCTTCATGTATTATGCCGTTCATTACAGTGTTTTTCGATTTGAGCCTTTTTTTTTTTTTTTCATTATAGCAAGAGACTGTTATGTGAACACGGACTGGAAAAAAGTATTTGTTGTGCTGAATTATTCATCCTAGCAGATTTCATTGTAACAAGGTCAACAAAACACTAACCTTGGCTTAGATCTATTTTTGTTAGAATAGAGTTACTCTAAGTTCAGCATAACAGAATTTGACCTGTTTCTATAATTTATAGACAGCAACACTGTGCGGTGTTTATATTTTAAACACATGTACTACCCATATGATCCACATGCTAAGTACAGATTCTTACAAATTTGGGTTCTTTATTACATTTTACATTGATTTATAACTGCAATCTTACCTTCTGTCTACTGCCCATGTTATTGATGTTAAATGTTGAGTTTAACGATGGCTGTGAGCATTTAATTAAATCATTTTTGAAAGATTACTAACAGGGACTCTCTTGGATACAGGAATGGCAATTGATAAAAATGGATTAATCTACTTTGTTGATGGAACAATGATCCGAAAAGTTGATCAGAATGGAATCATATCAACTCTCCTGGGCTCTAATGATCTGACCTCAGCCAGACCTTTAACCTGTGACACTAGCATGCACATCAGCCAGGTAGTGAAAACATTGCCCCAAAGTGTCTGTTTCTCTTCTGTGTGACTTGATTTACAGTGTCCGTAAACTATGATAACACCATCTTAAACCACATGTGTCATGGCAGCCTCCTTGTGATAAGGTTCCTCCATTGATATGTGTCTCCAGAGCTAATACAAAGTTATTTTCTTCTCCAGTTCTGCATTTGAAGAATTCAATGAAATACAGGACAATTATCACTAAGAAATGCTAATCATTTGTAATAAAATACCATTAAAGCAGCAGCCTGCAGGTATTCCAAGAAGAACAAAACTGCTTAAATCTCTAAGCTTGTGATTGCATGAGGTCCTTAAGTAGTAGAGAGAACCCCCCTAAGATTAGTCCTCAGGGACTTCTGTTTAGAATTAGAAACTTCACTATTGGCCTGATTGAAAACACAAGAGAACTCTAATGTATTCATAACCTAGAAAGCCCCAGCATTTGGTGATTGTTGCCACTGAAAGGAATTGTGTTCATATCTCACTGATATCTATTAACTCACTACTTAGAGGTTCATTTGCTACTTAGCTATAATCTGCAAAATCTTTCAGTGAGCTGCATTTTTAAATAAAATTTATTTCTTCCATTTGTCTCCACTCCAAACATTTACATTTATTTCATTGTATATGTTTTAAAAACAATTTTAAAACGGTTTATCAAATTAACGGTCATTTCCCTAAATAGTCTAATTTACTCTCTGGCAAATGACCCGCAGCTCAGCAACTGACTAACCAGACCATTTCTGTTTTTTTTAAACTCAGGTACGCCTGGAATGGCCCACTGACCTAGCCATTAACCCAATGGACAACTCCATTTACGTGCTGGATAATAATGTCGTTTTACAGATCACTGAGAACAGGCAGGTGCGCATCGCCGCTGGGCGGCCCATGCATTGCCAGGTGCCGGGGGTGGAGTATTCCGCGGGCAAGCATGCAGTGCAGACGACCCTGGAATCTGCCACTGCCATCGCTGTGTCCTACAGCGGGGTCCTGTACATCACCGAAACCGACGAAAAGAAAATCAACCGGATTCGGCAAGTCACCACCGATGGGGAGATCTCCCTGGTCGCCGGGATACCGTCAGAGTGTGACTGCAAAAACGATGCCAACTGTGACTGCTACCAGAGCGGAGACGGCTACGCCAAAGATGCCAAACTGAGCGCTCCATCCTCCCTTGCCGCCTCCCCGGACGGCACCCTGTACATCGCAGACCTGGGGAACATTCGGATCCGGGCAGTGTCAAAGAACAAGCCTTTACTTAACTCTATGAACTTCTACGAAGTTGCCTCTCCAACTGATCAAGAACTCTACATCTTTGACATCAATGGCACCCACCAGTATACCATCAGCTTAGTCACTGGTGATTACCTGTACAACTTTAGCTACAGCAACGACAATGATATCACCGCTGTGACCGACAGTAACGGCAACACCCTTAGGATTAGACGGGACCCGAATCGCATGCCAGTCCGAGTGGTGTCCCCAGATAACCAAGTGATATGGTTGACCATAGGGACAAACGGATGTTTGAAAAGCATGACCGCTCAAGGACTAGAACTAGTTTTGTTTACTTACCATGGCAACAGTGGCCTTTTAGCCACTAAAAGCGATGAAACCGGATGGACAACATTTTTTGAGTAAGTATATCAAAATTCTACTCTGATTATAAAATATTGTGATATAATAATGTAATATAAGATAATAACAGTATGATCCTTTTTCTGCCTCTTTTTTTTTCTTTTTGGTTTTTATTTAAGTATAGTTGGTTTACAATGTGTGTTTCGGAGCAAAGTGATTCAGTTGTATATATATATTATACACACATATATTCCTTTACAGATTCTTTTCCATTATAGGTTACTCCAAGATACTGAATATAGTTCCATGTGCTATACAGTAGGTCCCTGTTTATCTGTTTTATAAATAGTAGTATGTATAATAATAGTATAATCTTAAGGGCAAGTGAGATCCAGGTTTTGGGGGAACCTGAAACTTCTATAAGTTGGGGATCACTTTTTCTGGAGAAAGAAGACAAAATTAGGGTCAGGGCCTTGGAAGGGACCCAGGCAAGTGGGGAGCCCTGAAGCTTAAGTTTCATGACCATCAAGGTCAGTCTAATTCTGCTTAAAGATTAATATTTTGCTTCATATAGACCTAATATTATATTAACAGCAAACTTTCATGGAAACATACTGCAGTCTTGGTTTTAGGCATAAACTTTTGGGGTTTATATTTACCCATGTGCTAAAGCTGGCTATGTTAGCTGTCACTGAAGGAGAACTTTTTTTTTTTTTTTCAACTTTTAACTTTTCATTTTGTGTTGAGTAAGGGCTTCCTTGATAGCTCAGTTGCAATGCAGGAGATTCCCAGTTCAATTCCTGGGCCGGGAAGATCTGCTAGAGCAGGGATAGGCTCCCTACTTTGGTATTCTTGGACTTCCCTTGTGGCTCAGCTAGTGAAGAATCTGCCTGCAATGCAGGAGACCTGGGTTCGATCCCTGGGTTGGAAAGATCCCCTGGAGAAGGGAAAGGCTACCCACTCCAGTATTCTGGCCTGGAGAATTTCATTGACTGTAGTCCATGCAGTCACAAGGAGTCTGACACAACTGAGCAACTTTCACTCCCTCATAGCCATTAACAATGTTGTGGGAGTTTCAAGTGAACAGCAAAGGGACTCAGCCATACATATACATGTATCCATGCATTCATGCTAAGTCGCTTCAGTTGTGTCTGACTCCGTGACCCTGTAGATTGTAGCCCGCCAGGCTCATCCATTCTCCCCCAAACTGCCCTCCCATCCAAGCTGGCACATAACATTGAGCAGAGTTCCATGTGCTTATACAGTAGGTCGTTGTTAGTTATCCATTTTGAATGTAGCAGTGTGTACATGACCTTCCCAAACTCCCTTGAAGGGAAACATTAAAAACATTTACAATGAACTTGGCTGATTCCTTCAGTACCACATAAAGAAAGGCTTAACTTTTTTTTTAATTTTTTATTTTGTATTGAGGTATAGCCAATTAACATTGTTGTGATAGCATCTGGTGAACGGCAGAGGGATTCAGCTATACATATACATGTATCCATTCTCCCCCAAACACCCCTTCCATTCAGACTGAGACAGGCTGAACTTCTTGTAATTGGTTATTGGAGAATCTGAACTCCACTTAAAAGAACCTTACCACTAAATGCAAATCAGAAATAGCTGGTCATTCTGGAAGCATATGAAAAAGTAAAAGGAGCATCCAGCCAGGCTATTCTACTAAATTTGTGGAAGAAAGGCCCAGCCAGTGTGCTCTAAGAACAGTCACATTTCATGGACTGTTTCCATGGAAAATCACTTTCCATTACTTGCTCATTCCACTGACATTGCACAAAGCATAAGGGGAAATTAGACGTGCAGAGATGGCATGTTGACAAATGCAAAATAGTCCTGGAAATGAATATCGAGATCCTTAGTATGACTTCTACAATGAAATGCTGGAGAAAATGTACTTTCTATAGGAACACACCTCTAAAATTATAATAAAAGTCAGTAGAAAAAAATGACCCAATATACAAATATTTTCTATGCAACTTTTCTGGAATAGAACCTGTACATTAGGCTTAGTTCTCCTGTAGCTTGGATCGCTTTTCTTTTTTGACAGATTCCCTTTTAATAAAATGAATGTTCCCCAGCAGCCTGATTTTGTCAGAGGAACAAACCTTTTCAATTGAATTACATTAAAATTCTGTTCTTAACATTCCTTTTGCTCATTTTGGGATCGCAATAGGAAAGGAATAAATTGGAAGTTAATGGCAAGCACTTCCCTTGCACCGTTTTCAAAGTGATAGCAGGCTGTATTGCCAAAGAGACGACGAAGAGTACAGTAAAAGTGCCCCCATCTGATGAGACTGGGCGCGAGAGCTGCTCTGATGATAAGATCTTCAGGAAATGATGGTGGCATTGGTAGGGTTTCGGTTTAGTTAAAAGCAGGGGGTGAAATAGAGAAATAAGTTTTTAGTACAGTCTAAGACTCAACCTCTGCTCTGTGGGCCATTTTTGAATGTGCTCTTATTTGTTCCTTGAAATTGGCAATGCACAGTTCGTCACGTGGGTTACTACTGATTGAACTTCTATAACACATGTACGGGCTCACTAATGACCTAGGATGAGAAATGGGTATACCCCATTTGTGGAGTTGATGTGGGATGGGATAAACAGATGTGGAGGGACTTCCTTGGTAGTCCGGTGGTTCAGACTGCAGACTTCCAATGTAGGGGGTGTGTAGGTTCGATCACCAGTCGGGAAACCAGCATCCCACGTGCTGAGTGGCATGGCCAAAAAATAAATCAAAAGCAGTGTTTCTATTAATTTTCCTCTAGATGTTTACAGCAAAGACATGATTAAACCATTTTCAAGAAATATCTATGCACTCTGCGAAACAGTGGATTACCATACAAGACAGGAGAAAAAACAGAGCTCTTAACCTAAATAATTCAGAACCATTATATCAGAATGATAAAGGACTTTTTCTTATAATATATATAATTATAATAATATCATCATAGCATAATGATATACTCTTATAATTTAGCTGTAAATGAGGAAGGGCCCACCCTTTGAAGTGTGAGAAACTGTAAAACACGTTTCTCCGATATTTTGGAGGATTCCTTGGTGTTTGTCATTATTAGTGAGCTGGCAGATCCCAGAATCCTAGTTCGTGTCTGTAATACTTCCCCTCGTATTCTGATAGTACCGCAAGTCTAATTTAGACCTTATAAGGGTTGTGGTTGTTCAGTAGCTAAGTCATGTCTGACTCTTTACAACCCCATGCACACACCAGGCTTTTCTGTCCTTCACTATCTCCCGGAGCTTGCTTAAATTCCTGTCCATTGGGTCAGTGATGCCATCCAACCGTTTCATCCTCTGTTGCCCTCTTCTTCTCCTTCCCCCAGTCTTTCCCAGCATCAGGGTCTTTTCCAGTGAGTCAGCTCTTCACGTCAGATGGCTAAAATCTTGGAGCTTCAGCTTCAGCATCAGTCCTCGCAATCAGTATTCAGGGTTGATTTCTTTTAGGACTGACTGGTTTTATCTCCTTGCAGTCGAAGGGACTCTCAAGAATCTTCTTCAGCACCACAGTTCAAGAGCATCTGTTCTTTGGTTCTCAGCCTTCTTTATGGTCCAACTTTCACATCCATATATAACTACTGGAAAAAACATGGCTTTGACTATATAGACTTTTGTCAGCAAAGTGATGTCTGTGCTTTTTAATACACTTGGTTTGTCATAGTTTTTCTTCCAAGGAGCAAGCATCTTTTAATTTCCTGGCTGCAGTCACTGTCCACAGTGATTTTGGAGTCCAAGAAAATAAAAAAACAAATGTCATTGTTTCCATTTTTTCTCCATCTATTTACCATGAAGTGGTGGGACCAGATGGCATGATCTTGGTTTTTGAATGTTGAGTTTTAAGCCAGCTTTTCCACTCTCATCTTTCACCTTCATCAAGAGGCTCTTTAGTTCCTCTTCACTTTCTGCCACAAGGGTGGTATCATCTCCATATCTGAGGTTATTAATATTTCTCCCGGCAGCCTTGATTCCAGCTTGAGCTTCATCCAGCCAGGCATTTCACATGGTGCACTCTGCATAGAATTTAAATAAGCAGGGTGACAATATACAACCTTGACGTATTCCTTTCCCAATTTGGAAACAGTTAATTGTTCCATGTCCAGTTCTACCTATTGTTAAAGATGTGGTTGGTGAACATTTATTTATAGAGAAGAGCCTGATAAAACCTATAGCTGGCTCCATTGGAAGTGCATGCATGCGTCCTAAGTTGCTTCAGTGGTATCTAGCTCTTTGCAACCCATGGACTCCTCTGTCCATGGGATTTTCCAGGCAAAAATACTGGAGTAGTTTGCTATGCCCTCTTCCAGGGAATCTTTATTGACCCAGGGATGGAACCTGCATCTCTTAAGTCGCCTGCATTGGCAGGCAGGTTCTTTACCACCAGTGCTACTGGGAAGCCCTCCATTGGAAGACTATCGTGTAAATATTTGCTTTCTGAAATAGTTCAGACCTTTCCATACCAATAGTTAATGCTGAAAATATTAACACTTCTCGCTTTTGTTGTTGATTTTTTAAGAATGTATTTACCTATTATTACATATTTACTGTCTTTTGTTTTATAAAATAAGGACTTTCTCAGTTGACCTCATTATTAAATAACCAACAAAAAATTAAGACTCCATATTGATAGCACTTTCTTCTGAAATGTTGGGGGTGAAGAGTTGAAAACAGAAAACGTTTCCCATCCAAATACTGTTAAGTATATTGCTGCCCCTGATAGCTGGAAGAATGGCTCCAGGAAAACAAAACCCAATTCTAAACTTGAAATTCTTCACCAGTATAATAGAGTGACTTTTTAGGGTTCACAGAGAATTTCCAAAGCAAAAGAACTTTCATTTCAGAAACTGGAGGCACCGTCTTCTTCTGGGCAGCAGTTTCTCTCCATGTTATTTGTTCTTTTTGTATCGCTACCGTGACTCCTGAAGAAGTGGCCAGCATTCTTAGACACACCACAGATGGTCTGGTAGGAAGACAATAGCAGGTGTCAGGTCGTTGATAATCCAGCTCTGAGATCCCTGAATTAGGCTAATATGTGTCATGAACAGAAGACTTCTTCATTGCTGATGAATAAACCCTCTTTCCTCAGACCACCTCTTCTGTTGACTTGCTGTCCATCTAGCTTTGGGGTCCCCTTGTCTGATGACCCTGTGATAAGCCTGGTTACCCCCTTCACTTAGTAATCGGGATTCTTCTACGCTGTTCTTCATACGATTTTAAAACAATTATCCCACGTTATATTTCCTTAGCTGGAGTAATTCCAGGGAGACCCAAAAGATCTTATCTACTGGAAATATATTATTTAAAAAGTTCATAGCCAGAGCTAGACCTCACTTCTTACACTCGAATGCACACAAAAACAGACCCAGTGTATTGAGTTGGGCAATAGAATAAATTATTTAATAGCTAATGGCATTTCACAGCTCTCTGCTTGCTTACCTCATAAAACACAAAGCGGGTGGGTGTATCTGGAGGCACTCTGTCAGGTTAGAGAAGACAATGTGGGGAAGAAAACTCTGAGTTCTGGCTGATATGTACATGCACACTGCCGAGTTGGTGGCAGTTTTCTGTCTTGGGACTTTGAATATTTGGAGCTTTATATATGAGGGGTTGACTCTGTGGTCTGTCATGAGTTCTATTCAGATTCAAGGAGCGAATAAATGAGTTTGCACTCTTACACATTTATGTAGGTATATATGGGTCTCTGACCTCTCATTCAGGTGCTTTATTGTTGTCCTTTCAAGCTAAGCAATTTCAGAATGAGCTTCTCAGTTCATTTCTTTATAATGAACGTAACTCTGTGCCCGTGCAGACCCACAGCTGCCACTGACATCAGTTCTGATCATCCCAGAGAAGATGGGAAGGGGAATCTCAGAGGAGAGAGAGGCAGTGTAAATAATGCCTGGACTTCATGTTCAAAATAGTGTGCAGACAGCGCAGATAACCTAGGAAAACTTGCTGGTGATTATTCCAGATCAGAAAAGATGAATCCAGTCTCATTGACAGTGTTGTTGTTCAGTCGCTCAGTCGTGTCTGACTCTTTGCGACCCCATGGACTGAAGCATTCCAGGCTTCCCTGTCCTTCATCATCTCCCAGAGCTTGCTCAAACTCATCTCTGTTGAGTCAGTGATGCCAACCAACCATCTCATCCTCTTTTGTCCCCTTCTCCTCCTGCCTTCAGTCTTTCCCAGCATCAGGGTCTCTTCCAGTGAGTCGGCTCTTCACATCAGGTGGCCAAAGTATTGGAGCTTCAGCTTCAGCATCGGTCCTTCCAGTGAATATTCAGGACTGATTTCCTTTAGGATCGACTGGTTTGATCTCCTCGAAGTCCAAGGGATTCTCAAGAGTCTTCTCCAACACCATAATTTGAAAGCATCAATTCTTTGATGCTCAGCCTTCTTTATGGTCCAACTCTCGCCTCCATACATAACTGTGGGAAAAACTACAGCTTTGACTAGACGGACCTTTGTCAGCAAAGTAATGTCTCTGCTTTTAAATAGGCTGTCTAGGTTGGTCATGGCTTTTCTTCCAAGGAGCAAGCGTCTTTTAATTTCATGGCTACAGTCACTGTCCACAGGGATTTTGGAGCCCAAGAAAATAAAGTCTGTAAACTGTTTCCATTGTTTCCCCATCTATTTGCCATGAAGCGATGGGACCAGATGCCATGATCTGGATTTTTGAATGCTGAGTTTTAAGCCAGTTCTTTGACTCTCCTCTTTCACTTTCATCGAGAGACTCTTTAGTTCTTTGCTTTCTGCCATAAGGGAGGTGTCCTCTGCGTATCTGAGGTTATTGATATTTCTCCAGTATTGACTGTGAATCACGTCTAAATAGCCAGACATCTGCGTCAGTCTGTACAAACGGAGAGAATAACCTTTCCCTTGGTAGGCATCTGACATCCAACCCTAAAAACTCAAACACTGAAACCACATTTCATTGCTCTTTCTGCCCAAAACTGCATTAACAACAAAGCTGCCCACTTTACAAATACATCTCTAAAAATGGTACCCAATTCCTTTTCTTTATTTTCCTTTTTCTTACTTTCCTCATGGAAAAAAGCATTTACTGCATTAAGTGTGATTTTAAGAGATTTAATCAGCAGATTACTTAAATTCATGGGGAAATGTTATGGTTGATTTCCATTTTTTTGCTATTTTAATTGTTTAATAATTTTACATTAAATTTCTAACCAGTATGGTTAGTCCCAGGGACATCACTAAAAAAAAGAAAAAATGTGTAGACAATTGAATAATTGTACGTTTTTGTACATTTCAAACATTAACCCTTTAAATCTTCGTACATTTCAAACATTAACCCAAATGCTACTATTGCTAAGGCAGTACTTTTTACTAATACTTGATTTAGTATTAGTCTTCTGCAGTCTAGTTTTAAGAAATCATTCATTCTGTCCAGGTTTCAAAGCAGAAAGGGAAATGGAGAAATTGTGTGTTATACAGGTTGAGAAAATCCCAGAAAAATTAAAAAACAGATTAATCTGTCAGATTATTTTCAGCCTATCTCACAATATATATAATAATAGAAAATGTTCCATATTTCTCACTATAATTTGCAGTGTGTCAATAGTGGCAAGCCTACATTAACTCTTTTGGTGTGTTTTATCTAGGCAATTAATGTTCAGTTGCTCCATAATGGTTCAGGTAAATGCAGCTTCTCAAAGTGTCGAATTCCTTCCTTAAACTAATTACATAGCTGTCTAAACTGGATGATCTGATATCATCCTATCTGGGTGTGTCAGCAACTTCCCTTATAGGGTGATCTTCAGATGATTTACTCTGAGACCAAGTTACATACTCCAGCCATTTTAAAGGGTTGTTTGATTACAGGGCAAGAAATCTACACAGTGACAACCAATGAAAGGAAAGTTTATTATTTTATAATCCCAGAACTGAAGATGGACAGTTGGTGTTTTCCAGAGACTGTCTGGCGTCTCGTCTCTGACTCATCCAGAGGATATCAAAATAAAAGCAACTTCGGCCTCCCTCCCTCCCAGCTACCCTCACTTCTCAGCCTCCCAGAGGAGGCCCCTTGCCTGGGTTCCAGGATCCTGGTTTCAGAATGTCTTGAGGCCTAAAAGCAAGCTAATATGGTCACTGTTCTCTTCTGTCCTCTGCCCCAGGGTTGGGGGAGACCTAGGAAGGAGATAAGATGACTAGGGATATCATCATCTCTGACTCCTCTTAGCATCCCTCTCTTAAAAACACACATACTTCCAAACAGATTTCCTAGACCTCAGTTCATCCCAAAATTCAGCCAGTCTTGTTGTTGTTGTTGTTGTTCAGTCGCTCAGTTGTGTCTGACTCTTTGCAACCCCATGGACTGCAGCTCGCCAGGCTTCCCTGTCCTTCACTCTCTCCCAGAGTTTGCTCAAACTCATGTCCATGGAGCCGATCATGCCATCGACTTAAAGTGAGACCTTCAGAGGTACGAAGCAAGGTGAGCAAGCCAAGGTGGGGTGTTCCAGGCCAGAGTCAAACATTTACTCGGGAGGCAGAGCATGGCAGGCTTTAGAAAGAACATGCAGCTCAGAATAACAGGAGCATAGAGTATGTGTGGAAGCAGGAAGATGAGTAGAGGGAGATCATAGTTCTCATGCGGCAGGGCTTATACTAACCACCTGGCGATTGCAGTTAGACAGGGCTCCCATAACGGAGTTTTCCCCAGGGAAGCACAGTGTTCCATCTGGCAACAACATAAGGATGGACTGAATGTAGAAAAGTAGGAGGCGGAGAAAAGGGGGAGAGGGGAGTTAGGAGACAGTAAATCTAGTTGAGTAGTGAAGGTCTGACCCACAGTTGGGCATGGAAATTTCAGAGAAAGAGGTAGGCTAGTCATCAGGAAATGAAATACAGCTTGAGGACTTAATGCACGAGGGGAGGGAAAAGAAAATCCACTAACCTAGTGACCAAGTGGGTAGGAAATACACGGAAGATGCAGGATGGTAGAGAGAGATGAGCTCTGATTTGGAAATTATGATTTGAGGGACCATAGTCCAACCCTGCATGTGGTCAAAAATGGCTGGTGAGAACTCAGGGTGAGGGACTTCCCTGGTGGTGCAGTGGCTTGGGACCCTGAGCTCCCAACACAGGGGGCCCGGGTTTGATCCCGGGGCAGGGAATTAGATCCCGCATGCTCCAATTGAGACCCAGTGCAGCCAACTAAATAAAAAAGAAAGAAAAGGAACTCCGGGTGAGTCAGTTCTAGAGATGTGGGCATGGGAGCTGTGGGAAAAACGGAGCCACGAGCCATGAAATCCCACTGGGAAGATCTGGTTAGGAAAAAGTGTGAATATATATGAATTTATAGACATGATCCTGTTAGCACTTGAGACAAAATTCATGTGAAAGAATATCTTTTGGTGTTTTTCTTATCTTGCATCTTCCCTGTTATTTCTGGCAATATGCGTATAGGTAGGTAGACAACTGAGTACCAGACGAACACATGATTTAGAAACTAGTTGGTTGTTCTGCTTCCTGTGATGATGGAAGCGTTTTGCATCTTCTCTTCAAAATCTGATTTTTTGAGGATTGCTCACCGACAACATTTGCTCTTGAATTCAAAGAAATTATCATTTGCCTGTGAGATCATTGGTAAGATATATAAACCTCAGGTTCATTCCCAGAATACTGAAATATGAATTCTTCAGGATGTGCGTGTTATAAATCGCACGATGGCTGTTAGGATTCAGTCCACCGCGAGCAGTTTAAATCAGGTTCTGGTTTTGCTGTTTGCCCATGTCCTTCATCAGAAATGCAGATCCAGGAATGATTTGTATATATGCTTTTGTTATGATACGGTTGGTAATTGTGTTCTCCTTTACTGCAGTGACAGAGAAGTTATTACAGATTAACATTGTGAGAAAAGAACTGCCATACAGATGGCAAGACTGGGGGGATTTTTGTTTTGTTTTACTGGCTGTTAAATGATGAAAGGAAATTGAAACCAAAGGAACTCTGATAGATGGGAGGAAAAAATTCTCCCTCTGTGTCATGGGGACAGTGGAAAAGACAGGCTGATTAAGTCTGTCTTGGGAGTCCTTACAGTGACTGGTGGCTCAGAATTTTGAGCAAGTGGCAAAGAATCCGCCTGTAATGCAGGAGATGCAGGTTTGATCCCTGGGTCAGGAAGATCCCCTGGAGGAGGGCATGGCTACCCACTGCAGTATTCTTGTCTGGAGAATCCCATGGACAGAAGAGCCTGACAGGCTACAGTCCATAGGGTTGCAAACAGTTGGACACGACTGAGGCGACCTAGCATGCTCGCATGGGGCTTCATGCCATGGGCATGCAGGATCTTAGTTCCCTGATCAGGGATTGAACCCTTGCCCCTTGCATTCGAAGCACAGAGTCTTAACAGCTGTTAACCCAGTCTTAACCCAGGAAGTTGCCTCCCCCTCCACACGCACACACCTCTTTTTTTTTTTTTTTTGCTGTTGAATTTTTTTTTTTTTTTTTAAGTTTGTGAGAACTTTGTTTCCACCTGAATGTATATGCAGTGTTAACAGTCTACGGGTCTTAGTTGGTGACAGTCTTAGTCAATGGCTGTCTCAGCTGAGGAACTGCTAGAGATGTTTGAGCTGAGAAGTGTTACCGTTGGGAGCAGGGGCATGGCATGGCTTAGAAGATGGATTTGGTAGCCGTGGATGTGGGGAGAGGCAGCCAAACCAACTTTGCAATCTAGGGCGGCTGTGGGAGTGGAAAGATACGTGTGAGACATTATGAAGGCAAAGGAGAGTGTCGGGAACTTCTTGTCTCTAAGGGGGTATGAGAGAGAGGATTTCACATCAGGATGGAAATCAGCATTTTCAACTGAGATGGTCTGAGCCTCTGGCTTTCCGGGGCATTTGTCGAGAATCCCGCTGTTAAGGAAACTTAAAAGGAGATTTTAAAATATACTACAAAGGCTAAAACAGCAAGTCTAGGCAAAAACGCAATCAAAATTAAAGATGAACAAACAGAGAAACCTCAACACGGGGCAGCCCATCAGCGAAGGAGCAGAAGGTCATGGAGAGCCTGAGGGAGTTTGTCTTTTCCAGCGAGGGGCTGTTGTCAAGAGGGGTCAACCGGGAGCAAAAAGGAATGTGCCGTGTGATGAATCTGAAGCTACGAGGTGGAGGCCAAATGAGTGGAAGGGGTGCGGGGCATGAAAGTGATGTTCCAGTCGGATTCCCTGGAGCCTGTAGCGTTGTGAATTCAAAAGCTCATAAAAGAAAACCACATCTCAAATCTACAGGCTAAGCAGGCTAGCTCTCACGAGCAGGCCCAGGCAGCGTTCTGGAGCGCCACACGCTGCACAGGGGCAGAGACTGTGTCCAGAGGCGTGTATTTGATGAGAAGGCCCCGTTAGAACCCGGGATCAAAGCTTTTCGGAGGACGGCCGGACATCGGCTGTTGCATTGGTTTTCTGCTTTTGCTAAAGATGGGATCACCTGCCCTGTCTGACAGGCATCTCATTCTCCCTCCCTCCCTCCCTCATCCAGGGTCCCCTGGTAATTCTAATGTCTGCCATCCATCTTGTTTCACTTCTGTTGTCCTAGCTGCGAATCTGTGCAAAAGTTCTCACAGATCCACAGTGAAATGGAAAAAAAAAAAAAGATACATAATGATGGAGAGAATGTGTTCATAAAGCTTTACTATTTCCTTGTCAAGAATGGTCTGCCCCCTGAAGTTAGGTCCTTTTTTGCCTGCAGCATGGCTAAATGGCCTCTTTTTATGAAAGGATGCTGGTAACAGGTGAAGAATTTGCAAAACTCTCTGTTGGTTCCCAATCTTATTTTTTGTCTTGGTCTGTGAAATCGGCGAGTCTGGGGAGGAGTCCCTGCGTGACCTGTCACCCCACCCCTGGGCTCCTTTAAGCCTGATTAAAGCCTTCTCCTAAAAACTAGCACAGTCCCCAGTGGTGACCCCTGTCCAGGTCCTCCCTCCATCATCTCGCGGCCCCTACCTGGACCCTCTGCTTCAGCAGGCTCTTCCACGCCCTGACTTCAGAGCCTGTCTTTCCTCACGCCTCCACACCTCTCCCTGCCTGTTTTCTTGACTGGTGTGTGTCCCGTCTGTGTTCCTTATCTTCCCATCTAAATCCGCATCTATTTCAGGGCCCAGCATGGGTCCCCACCTTGACATGGCACTTGCCTGCCACCCCAGCAGGACCTCACACCATCACCTGCACTCAGCGGGCTCTGGACCGCCAGGCTTTTGATGCTCTTCATACCCACAGTTCCCTCGTGCTGTAACTTGCCCCACAAGCTTATTCAGAAACTGGTAGGTGACCAGCGGGGTAGATGCCCTAAGCGTCCTTTGGAAAACAGCAGCTTTCCTGGCCAGCCCCGTGTAAGCACTTCAGCCCTCTGAGTGCCTTACTTTTTACGAGCAGCCCCTCGTCTGAAAGCACAAACTCAGGACTTCCGGGGCTACACTGTGGAGCTGGGCCGCTAAGATGCCAGCTTAAGCCTCTGTCTTCCTAACTGCACTGCCTACGAAAGCTACTTGTGGCTTTATTTCCCAAAGAACCAGAAGCAAACAGGTGAGTGTCTGAATACACAGTGCCCCCTGCTCGAAGGCGGCGCACTCGGCATCCTGTGATAGGAAATGCCTGCCCAGCAGGACGGGAACCGCGGGGTTGGCCAGTGAAAGAGCAGTGGCAAGGATGGAAGAAATGCGTTCCACGGGAGAAAGGTGATGGGCCCGCTGTAGACTGAATGGAGCTAGGAAACATAAACCAGCAAAGGGGACAGAAAAGGGCAGGCGAGTGACAGCCGCGGGAATGCATCAGTGGAGCGCTGGCAAGTGGCATCATCTATATGAAGCTATCGTTCTCCACTCTAAGTCAAGCGCTTTGATTTACAGACTGGCCCGGGGACCTGGGTCCAGTGCTTGGAATCTCCAGGCATGGGCCCATCGTGAGATGCAGAGACAGAGCCTGATCAAATCACCTAACCACGTCAGATTTTCATTTGTCCATCTATAAAATGGGAAGGGAGGCAAGGGTTGATGAAGTACTGAATTGCCTTTTATATAGGAGGATGCAAAAGGATGTCAGTTTCTCTTTAAAATTTTTCTGTGGCTTTTTTCTTCCCGTTTTATTGACACATAGTGGACAGACAACACTGTTTAAGGTGTACAGCACAGTGATTTGACTTAGGTACGTCATGAAAAGAGTATCACAGTTTGGTGAACATTCATCATCTCTTGAAGAAGGCAATGGCACCCCACTCCAGTACTCTTGCCTGGAAAATCCCATGGACGGAGGAGCCTGGTAGGCTGCAGTCCATGGGGTTGCTAAGAGTCGGACACGACTGAGCGACTTTCACTTTCACTTTTCACTTTCATGCATTGGAGAAGGAAATGGCAACCCACTCCAGTGTTCTTGCCTGGAGAATCCCAGGGACAGGGGAGCCTGGTAAGGCTCCCTATGGGGTCGCACAGAGTTGGACACGACTGAAGCGACTTAGCAGCAGTAGCAGTATCTCTTACAGATAAAACAGTAAAGAAATAGAAAATTTTTGCTTATGATGAGAACTCTTGGGATGTACTCTCTTAACAACATATATATATATATATATATAAAAATATATATATATATATAAAACATACAGCAGTTTAAGTATTGGAGAAGGAAATGACAACCCACTCCAGTATTCTTGCTTAGGAAATCGCATGGACAGAGGAGCCTGGCAGGCTACAGTCCATGGTGTCACGAAACAGTTAGATGTGACTTAGCAACTAAACAACAGTGTTAATTGTATTTATCTGGTTGTACATTGCATCCCTGGTACTTATTTACCTTAGGGTGTTAATTTCTGTAAAAACACAGTAACTTTTTCTCTCTCTTATCCTGTGAGAAATATAAAGCAATGCAAGAATTATGTCGTGGTTAACACTGCACTTTAGGCTGGTATGGTCAGTAATTCTATAAACCTAGGCTTGTTTGTTTCTTCAAAAGTAATAATGTCTTCAAAAAAAAAGTAGTGACAGCAATAAGCCCTGTTGAGTTTCTTTCATTGATGCCTTAATCTGCTAGGGGCATTTGGGTTGCTGGGGAAGAGAAGGACTCGCCTTTTTTATTTCAGCTCTGCCTTTTGTGGGTCCAAACAATGATTACACTTAATGGTGCATTTTCTTTCTCTCTGTGTCTCCATCGCCCGCCTCCTCTCCTGAGTGCCCATTCCTGCCGCTGGCAAAGCAGCAAGGCAGATTGTCAGATCAAGTCAGTCAAACCCCTGATCTGACTGATACTGTCCCCACTGAATTAACGGGGCCTGAACGGACATCCCTCTCTCTCCTCCCAACTTTCCACCTTCCTGTCTCCACCGTGACATTGTCCTTGCGGAATTCTCTCCCTCAAATGCCTAGATGCTGCTCCTAATTCCCAAGTACATTTATCTAAGTGACACTATCAAAGCCCGCTCTCCTTTTATTCCAAAATAACATCTAGTACTTTTTATTCTACCCCCATCTCTTTGTTGCCCCGTGTTTTCACCTTTTACTATTATACCTTCATTTTTCCCCTTTCCTGGTGACTTCTGTCTTTCCCTATTAAGATTCTTTCATCTCCTACTTCTGCATCCGGACGTATTTTCAGTAGGACATGGTTCAGCACTCCATTTCTTAGATCTTTTGTTAATGAAGCAACTTTAGTGTAAATATGAAATCCTATCTTAAATGCATTTTTGTCCCAGGGAAGTCCCTGATTTCTCATTCAATATCCGCTACTCCCCCCACCCTGCCCCCCGCTTCTTTAAAGCACATTGTCATTTTCCTAAATTTTCTCTGGTGCTGCCACCAGTGCGAAAGTCACCTCCCAAAATCAATATGTTAGTAAAATGTTATATCTCTAATGCATAGTTATGATTAAAGGATAGCTTTTTAAGGTACATCCTAACATTTAAATTATAAGTTCCTCCTTATATATATGCTAAGACAGAGTTCGTGTATAATAAATAGTCATTAAATGTCAGGAAGTATTACATCTCATTTCAGTAAACATAATAAATCATCATTCAAAACACCACCATTCCTGTAATGTCAGTCGAGACTACATTATCACCACCCCCACCAACATTTAAGTCCCAGAGTACCATTATGAAGTATGTCAATCACTGAGAAATAAAGTCTTTTTAAAAGTCTTTATTATACTAATTTGTTGAAGATGTCTCAAGATACTGAAGGGATATCTTTACATATGTAAATATATAACATGAATGTGTATATACTGCTTTACAAAGTTATAGATATAATTTTTTCATATTGCACTGCCATAGAGGGCATAAGTTAGTAAAACCTTCAAACAGGATATAACAGCGAATTCAGTCTACTTTGTAGAAAATATGGAGGAATACTAAGAAATTTAATATCACCAAACATGTTCCCTTTGAAACAGCAAATTAGATGTGCAGGAGGATTTTGGTCACACTTCAGAGAAAAATGTGCTGAGGTGGAGAGCTGTTTACTCTGCCTCTCACCGGCATGGCTTTTCTATGTTAAACAGGCTTCTGATGACTTCAAAGCATGTTTGAAGTCCTCACTCAGCACAGCTCCTGTACAAAGACAAATATGCTTCCCAACACGTGCGGCTAACACTGCCGCCAACTCTCGTGTAAGTAGGAAGAATCTGCAGTTGCCTGTTTACCACCCAGTTCATTCCTCTCTCGTTCAGCTATGACAGCGAAGGGCGTCTGACCAACGTGACATTTCCAACCGGCGTGGTCACCAACCTTCATGGAGACATGGACAAGGCGATCACAGTGGACATTGAGTCGTCCAGCCGAGAAGAAGATGTCAGCATCACTTCAAATCTGTCCTCCATTGACTCGTTCTACACCATGGTTCAAGGTAAGCATGAAAGCACAGCTTTCAACGGCCCTGTTTAAAACACCGCTGGCACGGAAGTCGCATGTGGCCATCCCCCTCCCTCCCCGCGCTGTTTCAAGACGAACTTAGGGAAGGAAAGGTGGAAATGTAAACCTCTAGAGATAAGGATGAAAAGCCTCATATCTACATGTAATGTTTATTTAGCAACATAAGGGCTTCCCAGATGGAGTGATGGTAAAGAACCCACCTGCCAGTGCAGGGATGCAAGAGACCCAGGTTCGATCCCTGGGTTGAGAAGATCCCCTGGAGAAGGAAATGCAACCCACTCTAGTATTCTTGCCTGGAAAAACTCATGGACAGAGGAGCCTGGTGGGCTACAGTCAGTCAAGTTCACTTACTCAGCTGTGTCCGACTCTTTGCAACCCCGTGAACCACAGCACACCAGGCCTCCCTGACCATCACCAACTCCCGGAGTCCACCCAAACCCATGTCCATTGAGTCAGTGATGCCATCCAACCATCTCATCCTCTGTCGTGCCCTTCTCCTCCTGCCCCCAATCTTTCCCAGCATCAGGGTCTTTTCAAATGAGTCAGCTCATTGCATCAGGTGGCCAAAGTATTGGAGTTTCAGCTTCAAATCAGTCCTTCCAGTGAACACCCAGGACTAATCTCCTTTAGGATGAACTAGTTGGACCTCCTTGCAGTCCAAGGGACTCTCAAGAGTCTTCTCCAACGCCACAGTTCAGAAGCATCAATTCTTCGGCACTCAGCTTTCTTCATAGTCCCATTCTCACATCCATACGTGACCGCTAGAAAAACCATAGCCTTGACTAGATGGACCTTTTTTGGCAAAGTAATGTCTCTGCTTTTTAATATGCTATCTAGGTTGGTCATGACTTTCCTTCCAAGGAGTAAGCATCTTTTAATTTCATGGCTGCAGTCACCATCTGCAGTGATTTTGGAGCCCAAAAATATAAAGTCAGCCACTGTTTCCACCATTTCCTGTCTATTTGCCAGGAAGTGATGGGACCAGATGCCATGATCTTAGTTCTCTGAATGTTGAGCTTTAAGCCCGCTTTTTCACTCTCCTTTTTCACTTTCATCAACAGGCTCTTTTAGTTCCTCTTCACTTTCTGCCATAAGGGTGGTGTCATCTGCATATCTGAGGTTATTGATATTTCTCCTGGCAATCTTCATTCCAGCTTGTGTTTCTTCCAGTCCAGCGTTTCTCATGATGTACTCTGCATATAAGTTAAATAAACAGGGTGACAATATACAGCCTTGACGTACTCCTTTTCCTTTTTGGAACCAGTCTGTTGTTCCATGTCCAGTTCTAACTGTTGCTTCCTGACCTGCACACAGGTTTCTCAAGAGGCAGGTCAGGTGGTCTGGTATTCCCATCTCTTGAAGAATTTTCCACAGTTTACTGTGATCCACACAGTCAAGGGCTTTGGCATAGTCAATAAAGCAGAAATAGATGTTTTTCTGGAACTCTCTTGCTTTTTCAGTGATCCAGCGGATGTTGGCAATTTGATCTCTGGTTCCTCTGTCTTTTCTAAAACCAGTTTGAACATCTGGAGATTCACGGTTGACATATTGCTGAAGCCTGGCTTGGAGAATTTTGAGCATTATTTTGCTAGTGTGTGAGATGAGTTCAATTGTGCGGTAGTTTGAGCATTCTTTGGCATTGCCTTTCTTTGGGATTGGAATGAAAACTGACCTTGTCCAGTCGCAGGGCCACTGCTGAGTTCTCCAAATTTGCTGGCATATTGAGTGAAGCACTTTCACAGCATCATCTTTCAGGACTTGGAATAGCTCAACTGGAATTCCATCACCTCCACTAGCTTTGTTTGTAGTGATGCTTCCTAAGGCCCACTTGACTACACATTCCAGGATGTCTGGCTCTAGGTGAGTGATCACACCATCATGATTATCTGGGTCATGAAGATCTTTTTTGTACAGTTCTTCTGTGTATTCTTGCCACCTCTTCTTAATATCTTCTGCTTCTGTTGGGCCCATACCATCAATTCCGTACTTTATCTAGCCCATCTTTGCATGAAATGTTCCCTTGGTATCTCTGATTTTCTGGAAGAGATCTCTAGTCTTTCCCATTCTGTTGTTTTCCTCTATTTCTTTGCATTGATCACTGAGGAAGGCTTTCTTATCTCCCCTTGCTATTCTTTGGAACTCTGCATTCATATAGTATATCTTTCCTTTTCTCCTTTGCTTTTGGCTTCTCTTCCTTTCACTGCTATTTGTAAGGCCTATTCAGACAGCCATTTTGCTTTTTTGCATTTCTTTTTCTTGGGGATGGTCTTGCTCCCTGTCTCCTGTACAATGTCACAAACTTCCATCCATAGTTCATCAGGCACTCTGTCTGTCAGATCTAGTCCCTTAAATCTATTTCTCACTTCCATTGTATAATCATAAGGGATTTGATTTAGGTCATACCTGAATGGTCTAGTGGTTTTCCCGATTTTCTTCAATTTCAGTCTGAATTTGGCAATAAGGAGTTCATGATCTGAGCCACAGTCAGTTCCTGGTCTTGTTTTTGCTGACTGTATAGAGCTTCTCCATCTTTGGCTGCAAAGAATATAATCAATATGATTTCAGTGTTGGCCGTCTGGTGATGTCCATGTGTAGAGTCTTCTCTTGTGTTGTTGGAAGAGGGTGTTTGTTATGACCAGTGCATTTTCTTGGCAAAACTCTATTAGCATTTGCCCTGCTTCATTTTGTACTCCAAGGCCAAATTTGCCTGTTACTCCAGGTGTTTCTTGACTTCCTACTTTTGCATTCCAGTCCCCTGTAATGAAAAGGACATCTTCTTGGGGTGTTAGTTATAAATGGTCTTGCAAGTCTTCATAGAACCTTTCAACTTCAGCTTGTTCAGCATTACTGGTCAGGGCATAGACTTGGATTACCATGATACTGAATGGTTTGCCTTGGAAACGAACAGAGATCATTATGTCATTTTTGAGATTGCATCCAAGTACTGCATTTTGGACTCTTTTGTTGATTATGATGGGTACTCCATTTCTTCTAAGGGATTCTTGCCCACAGTAGTAGATATAATGGTCATCTGAGTTAAATTCACCCATTCCAGTCCATTTTAGTTCACTGATTCCTAGAATGTCGACATTCACTCTTGCCATCTCCTATCTCCTGTTTGACCACTTCCAATTTGCTTTGATTCATGGACCTAACATTCCAGGTTCCTATGCAAGATTACTCTTTACAGCATCGGACTTTGCTTCTATCACCAGTCACATCCACAGCTGGGTGGTGGTTTTGCTTTGGCTCCATCCGCAGCCTTCTGTAACTCAATGAAACTAAGCCATGCCGTGTAGGGCCAAGATGGACAGGTCATGGTGGAGAGGTCTGACACAATGTGGTCCACTGGAGAAGGCAATGGCAAACCACTTCAGTATTCTTGGCTTGAGAACCCCATGAAGAGTATGAAAAGGCAAAAAGACAGGACACTGAAAGATGAACTCCCCAGGTCGGTAGGTGCCCAATATGCTACAGTCAGTCCACAGGGTCGCAGAGAGTCCATGGAGCATACTAAGAAATCTAATTTAAAAGAGTCAGACGCAATTGAGCACACACATACATATTTAAAATCACATAATATCTAAATATTTCTGTTGACCTAGAAATAGTCTTGTTTCTTTCCCACTTAATAAGTTAATTCTCACTCTCTACTTCTCTCATCATTCCCTTTTTACTTCAGTGTCACTGGCCATGGAAGGACAGCAGCGTGAGGCTAAGCACTTTCTGAATCCATGGGTGATGATGCAGTCTTTGAATCCACTTCTCATGCCATCACTGGAAATTTATACCAGATTCCAAGTATTTGTGTGATATCTGGGCTTTCCATTTTTTCATTCAGTATATGGACTTCCCTGGGGGTCAGATGGTAAAGAATCTGCCTGCAATGCAGGAGACACAGGTTCAATCCCTGGGTCAGGAGGATCCCCTGGAGAAGGGAATGGCAACTCACTCCAGTATTCTTGCCTGGAGAATCCCATGGACAGAGGAGCCTGGCGGGCTGCAGTCCATGGGGTCAAAGTCAGACACGACTGAGCAACTAACACTTATCACTTTCATGTAGGCATAAACATCCAATATCTCCATGAGAGCCTCCCACCATATTCCTTTTTGATGTAATCTTCAGGAACCCCATTTACAATGACCGCTGCAACTGTGAAGTCATTGCTCTAAAACTAATTGTTGAATCTGAGTTACACTTCAGATTATGGCTAGATTTATTTCCAGCTTGGGAAGATTCCCCTGGAGAAGGAAATGGCAACCCACTCCAGTATCCTTGCCTGGAAAATCTCATGGACAGAGGAGCCTGGGGGCTGCAGTCCATGGGGGTCACAAAGACTTGGACATGACTGAGTGACTAACACACTTACACAATATTTTATAGATTTGCGTTGTTGCTGGTTTTTTCTTTAGCCACACCTCCTGGCTTGTAGGATCTTACTTCCTCCACCAGGGATCAAACCCATGCCCCTTGCAATGGAAACACAGTGTCCTAACCACTGGACCACCAGGGAGTTTGAGTTAAACTTCTTTGACTCGTTTTTATTAACCAGCTCTGTCAGGTAATCTCTACAGTCATCTAAAATTACTGTTGCTTGAACTTATTGCTTCCCCAAATGGTCCTATGGTATTAAAATTCTTTAGTTAAGTCCATAACCTACAAAATGAGTGGGTGTTTTGTACAAAATATAAGGTGACTGCCTTTTTTAAAGTCAGTTTCGGGGGAAATAGCTCCTTATATATTTTTGGTGTGGAAAGTATAGATATTAAATCTTTTCAAAATGTCTTTAACAAAGGATAGATATAAAGATGGGTGTAGGAAGGGGTGTCTCTTAAGACCCTGAAGGTGAGACACAGGCTCCTAAAAGAACCCATATTATTCGGTTCTTTGCAAAACATTTACTGCACGTTCCACAGAGGCTGAACCGTCATCCGTTTTGTCAGGCACACGAGAAAAAGAAATCTGTTAAAGTGGAGAAGGACTTTACATTTTCCCCTAAAGGTTACCTTTAATATTCAGCCAAACCTGTTACATCAGGAGTTCCCAGGTTTTTTGGCATCAGGGACAAGTTTCATGGAAGACAGTTTTTTCCCCCAGACTGGGGGCCGGGGATGGTTTGGGGATGATTCAAGAGCACTACATTTATTGTACACTTGATTCCTATTATTATTATTATATCAGCTCCACCTCAGATCATCAGGCATTAGGGTCCTGGAGGTTGGGGAACCCCTGCACTATAGCATGAGATGCCGGAAATCAAAGTTGTTTGTTATTTTCTACAAGAATATCATTAAGTACTTTTTATTCCTTATCAATGGAGTCCCATCAGTGTTTTAGACATGCATATAACCCCACAACCAACCAAGTGTTCAGTCCACACCTATAGTTCATGTGTTCTGCGATTTTTTTTCTTCCAGACCAGTTAAGGAACAGCTACCAGATTGGTTATGACGGCTCCCTTCGTATCATCTGTGCCAGTGGTCTAGACTCGCATTACCAGACCGAGCCCCACATTCTGGCCGGCACCGCTAACCCAACAGTTGCCAAAAGAAACATGACTCTGCCTGGCGAAAATGGTCAGAATTTGGTGGAGTGGAGATTCCGGAAGGAGCAGGCTCAAGGCAAAGTCAATGTCTTCGGTCGAAAGCTCAGGGTAAGTCAGCGTCAGAG
The DNA here is from genome assembly GCF_055505025.1 of Bos grunniens. NCBI lineage: Eukaryota > Metazoa > Chordata > Mammalia > Artiodactyla > Bovidae > Bos > Bos grunniens. Next base: position 15,443,565 of record NC_141191.1, read on the forward strand.
GGTGGTGATGGCCAGCCGGTCCTCTGCATCACTCAATGGCCTGTCCACCAGAGTGTGCCTGGGGCTCACCTGCTCATGCTCAGGGGGACACCTTACCTTACAGCCAGCCTTCAAGCCATCAGATTGCTCATAGTAAAAGCCAACTATTTGAAAAAAGGGTTCTCTCAATATAGCTTTGATTAAAAATCAAATTCTTTCCTAGGAAATTAGGATTTTGCATGTAAAATGTGTGAGTCACTCAGTCATGTCCAACTCTTTGTGACCCGATGAACTGCAGCCCACCAGGCTCCTCTGTCCACAAGATTCTCTAGCAAGAATACTGGAGTGGGTCATCATTTCCTTCTCCAGGGGATCTTCCCGACCCAGGGATTGAACCCCAGTCTCCTGCATTGCAGGCAGATTCTTTACCATCTGAGCTACCAGGGAAGATTTTGCATGTAGGATAGTCCCAAATAGCCTGGATGACAACTGATTCTTGTTTTACTAATATTACCTTAGTAATCTTATGCTTTTCCTTCACCCACTCAGGAGAGGTGACTTCGTAATGACATAGGGATGAGTAAGCATTGGCTGAAACATTGCAAGTATTCCAAACCCTAAATATGTATATTGAAAGACAGGGGGCTGGCCTTTGGAAGATGGAGTCTGCCTTTGCATTCTCAATATTTTTATTTATTTTTTTTTTTTTAATTTAAATTAAAAAAAAATCACATGCTCCCCATCCTGAACCCTCCTCCCTCCCAACCTCCCCATACCATCCCCCTGGGCCTTCCCAGCGCACCAGCCCCAAGCATCCAGCATCGTGCACTGAACCTGGACTGGCATCTCGTTTCATACATGACATTTCACATGTTTCAATGACATTCTCCCAAATCTTCCCACCCTCTCCCACAGAGTCCATAAGACTGTTCTATACATCAGTGTCTCTTTTGCTGTCTCGTACACAGGGTTATCGTTACCATCTTTCTAAATTCCATATACATGCGTTAGTATACTGTATTTATGTTTTTCCTTCTGGCTTACTTCACTCTGTATAATAGTCTCCAGTTTCATCCACCTCATTAGAACTGATTCAAATGTATTCTTTTTAATGGCTGAGTAATACTCCATTGTGTATATGTACCACAGCTTTCTTATCCATTCATCTGCTGATGGACATCTAGGTTGCTTCCATGTCCTGGCTATTATAAACAGTGCTGCGATGAACATTGGGGTACACGTGTCTCTTTCCCTTCTGGTTTCCTCAGTGTGTATGCCCAGCAGTGGGATTGCTGGATCATAAGGCAGTTCTATTTCCAGTTTTTTAAGGAATCTCCACACTGTTCTCCATAGTGGCTGTACTAATTTGCATTCCCACCAACAGTGTAAGAGGGTTCCCTTTTCTCCACACCCTCTCCAGCATTTATTATTTGTAGACTTTTGGATCGCAGCCATTCTGACTGGTGTGAAATGGTACCTCATAGTGGTTTTGATTTGCATTTCTCTGATAAAGAGTGATGTTGAACATCTTTTCAAGTGTTTGTTAGCCATCTGTATGTCTTCTTTGGAGAAATGTCTATTTAGATCTTTGGCCCATTTTTTGATTGGGTCATTTATTTTTCTGGAGTTGAGCTGTAGGAGTTGCTTGTATATTTTTGAGATTAGTTGTTTGTCGGTTGCTTCATTTGCTATTATTTTCTCCCATTCTGAAGGCTGTCTTTTCACCTTGCTAATAGTTTCCTTTGATGTGCAGAAGCTTTTAAGTTTAATTAGGTCCCATTTGTTTATTTTTGCTTTTATTTCCAATATTCTGGGAGGTGGGTCATAGAGGATCCTGCTGTGATGTATGTCAGAGAGTGTTTTGCCTATGTTCTCCTCTAGGAGTTTTATAGTTTCTGGTCTTATGTTGAGATCTTTAATCCATTTTGAGTTTATTTTTGTATATGGTGTTAGAAAGTGTTCTAGTTTCATTCTTTTACAAGTGGTTGACCAGATTTCCCAGCACCACTTGTTAAAGAGATTGTCTTTAATCCACTGTATATTCTTGCCTCCTTTGTCAAAGATAAGGTGTCCATATGTGCGTGGATTTATCTCTGGGCTTTCTATTTTGTTCCATTGATCTATATTTCTGTCTTTGTGCCAGTACCATACTGTCTTGATAACTGTGGCTTTGTAGTAGAGCCTGAAGTCAGGTAGGTTGATTCCTCCAGTTCCATTTTTCTTTCTCAAGATCGCTTTGGCTATTCGAGGTTTTTTGTATTTCCATACAAATTGTGAAATTATTTGTTCTAGCTCTGTGAAGAATACTGTTGGTAGCTTGATAGGGATTGCATTGAATCTATAAATTGCTTTGGGTAGTATACTCATTTTCACTATATTGATTCTTCCAATCCATGAACATGGTATATTTCTCCATCTATTAGTGTCCTCTTTGATTTCTTTCACCAGTGTTTTATAGTTTTCTATATATAGGTCTTTAGTTTCTTTAGGTAGATATATTCCTAAGTATTTTATTCTCTTCGTTGCAATGGTGAATGGAATTGTTTCCTTAATTTCTGTTTTCTCATTATTAGTGTATAGGAATGCAAGGGATTTCTGTGTGTTGATTTTATATCCTGCAACTTTACTATAATCATTGATTAGTTCTAGTAATTTTCTGGTGGAGTCTTTAGGGTTTTCTATGTAGAGGATCATGTCATCTGCAAATAGTGAGAGTTTTACTTCTTCTTTTCCAATTTGGATTCCTTTTATTTCTTTTTCTCCTCTGATTGCTGTGGCCAAAACTTCCAAAACTATGTTGAATAGTAATGGTGAAAGTGGGCACCCTTGTTTTGTTCCTGACTTTAGAGGAAATGCTTTCAATTTTTCAACATTGAGGATAATGTTTGCTGTGGGTTTGTCATATATAGCTTTTATTATGTTGAGGTATGTTCCTTCTATTCCTGCTTTCTGGAGAGTTTTTATCATAAATGGGTGTTGAATTTTGTCAAAGGCTTTCTCTGCATCTATTGAGATAATCATATGGTTTTTGTTTTTCAATTTGTTAATGTGGTGTATTACATTGATTGATTTGCGGATATTGAAGAATCCTTGCATCCCTGGGATAAAGCCCACTTGGTCATGGTGTATGATCTTTTTAATGTGTTGTTGGATTCTGATTGCTAGAATTTTGTTTAGGATTTTTGCATCTATGTTCATCAGTGATATTGGCCTATAGTTTTCTTTTTTTGTGGCATCTTTGTCAGGTTTTGGTATTAGGGTGATGGTGGCCTCATAGAATGAGTTTGGAAGTTTACCTTCCTCTGCAATTTTCTGGAAGAGTTTGAGCAGGATAGGTGTTAGCTCTTCTCTAAATTTTTGGTAGAATTCAGCTGTGAAGCCGTCTGGACCTGGGCTTTTGTTTGCTGGAAGATTTTTGATTACAGTTTCAATTTCCATGCTTGTGATGGGTCTGTTAAGGTTTTCTATTTCTTCCTGGTTGAGTTTTGGAAAGTTGTACTTTTCTAAGAATTTGTCCATTTCTTCCTCGTTGTCCATTTTATTGGCATATAATTGTTGATAATAGTCTCTTATGATCCTTTGTATTTCTATGTTGTCTGTTGTGATCTCTCCACTGTCATTTCTAATTTTATTGATTTGATTTTTCTCCCTTTGTTTCTTGATGAGTCTGGCTAATGGTTTGTCAATTTTATTTATCCTTTCAAAGAACCAGCTTTTGGCTTTGTTGATTTTTGCTATGGTCTCTTTTGTTTCTTTTGCATTTATTTCTGCTCTAATTTTTAAGATTTCTTTCCTTCTACTAACCCTGGGGTTCTTCATTTCTTCCTTTTCTAGTTGTTTGAGGTGTAGAGTTAGGTTATTTTTTCTTGTTTCTTGAGGTGTGCCTGTATTGCTATGAACTTTCCCCTTAGGACTGCTTTTACTGTGTCCCACAGGTTTTGGGTTGTTGTGTTTTCATTTTCATTCGTTTCTATGCAAATTTTGATTTCTTTTTTGATTTCTTCTGTGATTTGTTGGTTATTCAGCAGAGTGTTGTTCAGCCTCCATATGTTGGAATTTTTAATAGTTTTTCTCCTGTAATTGAGATCTAATCTTACTGCATTGTGGTCAGAAAAGATGCTTGGAATGATTTCTATTTTTTTGAATTTACCAAGGCTAGCTTTATGGCCCAGGATGTGATCTATCCTGGAGAAGGTTCCATGTGCGCTTGAGAAAAAGGTGAAATTCATTGTTTTGGGATGAAATGTCCTATAGATATCAATTAGGTCTAACTGGTCTATTGTATCGTTTAAAGTTTGTGTTTCCTTATTAATTTTCTGTTTAGTTGATCTATCCATAGGTGTGAGTGGGGTATTAAAGTCTCCCACTATTATTGTGTTATTGTTAATTTCTCCTTTCATACTTGTTAGCATTTGTCTTACATACTGCGGTGCTCCCGTGTTGGGTGCATATATATTTATAATTGTTATATCTTCTTCTTGGATTGATCCTTTGATCATTATGTAGTGACCTTCTTTGTCTCTTTTCACAGCCTTTGTTTTAAAGTCTATTTTATCTGATATGAGTATTGCTACTCCTGCTTTCTTTTGGTCCCTATTTGCATGGAAAATCTTTTTCCAGCCCTTCACTTTCAGTCTGTATGTGTCCCCTGTTTTGAGGTGGGTCTCCTGTAGACAACATATGTAGGGGTCTTGTTTTTGTATCCATTCAGCCAGTCTTTGTCTTTTGGTTGGGGCATTCAACCCATTTACGTTTAAGGTAATTACTGATAAGTATGATCCCGTTGCCATTTACTTTATTGTTTGGGGTTCGAATTTATACACCATTTTTGTGTTTCCTGTCTAGAGAATATCCTTTAGTATTTGTTGTAGAGCTGGTTTGGTGGTGCAGAATTCTCTCAGCTTTTGCTTATCTGAGAAGCTTTTGATTTCTCCTTCATACTTGAATGAAATCCTTGCTGGGTACAATAATCTGGGCTGTAGGTTATTTTCTTTCATCATTTTAAGTATGTCTTGCCATTCCCTCCTGGCTTGAAGAGTTTCTATTGAAAGATCAGCTGTTATCCTTATGGGAATTCCCTTGTGTGTTATTTGTTGTTTTTCCCTTGCTGCTTTTAATATTTGTTCTTTGTGTTTGATCTTTGTTAATTTGAGTAATATGTGTCTTGGGGTGTTTCGCCTTGGGTTTATCCTGTTTGGGATTCTCTGGGTTTCTTGGACTTGGGTGATTATTTCCTTCCCCAGTTTAGGGAAGTTTTCAACTATTATCTCCTCAAGTATTTTCTCATGGTCTTTCTTTTTGTCTTCTTCTTCTGGAACCCCTATGATTCGAATGTTGTAGCGTTTAATATTGTCCTGGAGGTCTCTGAGATTGTCCTCATTTCTTTTAATTCGTTTTTCTTTTATTCTCTCTGATTCATTTATTTCTACCATTCTATCTTCTAATTCACTAATCCTATCTTCTGCCTCTGTTATTCTACTATTTGTTGCCTCCAGAGTGTTTTTAATTTCATTTATTGCATTATTCATTGTATATTGACTCTTTTTTATTTCTTCTAGGTCCTTGTTAAACCTTTCTTGCATCTTCTCAATCCTTGTCTCCAAGCTATTTATCTGTGATTCCATTTTAATTTCTAGATTTTGGATCAATTTCACTATCATTATTCGGAATTCTTTATCAGGTAGATTCCCTATCTCTTCCTCTTTTGTTTGGTTTGGTGGGCATTTATCCTGTTCCTTTATCTGCTGGCTATTCCTCTGTCTCTTCATCTTGTTTAAATTGCTGAGTATGGGGTGTCCTTTCTGTATTCTGGCAGTTTGTGGAGTTCTCTTTATTGTGGCTATTCCTTACTGTGTGTGGGTTTGTACAGGTGGCTTGTCAAGGTTTCCTGGTTAGGGAAGCTTGTGTCAGTGTTCTGATGGGTGGAACTGTATTTCTTCTCTTTGTTCAGTCGCGCTGTGGGGAGGGAGGGAGGGATGCTGCAAGCAAATAACACTGGCGTGCACTCGCAGTGCCTCAGCCACACTGGGTCTGCCCCCGCTCACTGCGCGTGTAGCCTCCCTGCCCACACTGCTCGGGCTCTAGGTTGTTCCGCCGGGAACAATCCAAGGCTGGCCCTGGGTTGCATGTACCTCCCAGGTCCAAGCCGCTCAGGTTCAGGCACTCGGATAGTCCTCAGAGGCGCAGACTCAGTTGGGCCTGAGTATTGTGCTCTTCCCAGGTCCGAGCAGCTCAAGTGATGAGGTGTTTGGCGAGCGCCAATGCTGCGACTTATCGCCTCCCCGCCACTCGGTTATCTGGGTGCAAAACCGGCGCACCTTCTTAGGCAGATGTTAACCGTCCAGACCCCCAAGAAGTTTTAGTTAGCAAAGAAGCCTGCTTACAGTTTTATAGATAATGTCTCTCTGGGGCTGCGATTGCCCCCTTCCGGCTCTGGCTGCCTATCACCGGAGGGGGAAGGTCTGCAGCCGGCTATCTCTGTTCAATTCTTTGTTCCGTGCACGGGCCTGGCGGTCTTAGGTTGGGGCTGGCTTTTCGCGTAGTAGATATCCCACAGTCTGGTTTGTTAGCCCAAATTATTTCGCTCAGATAGTGTTCAGGGTATTCAGGCCAGATTCTTACTCTAAGCGATGCAGCCCGCGCTGCGCCTCCCTGCCCAGCCCCCGCTTGTTAATGGCGCCTGCAGGCGTCTGCGCTGCTTCTCCACTGGGGGAGTTACCGTAGGACTCGCAATCTTCGAGTTTTAATTGTTTATTTATTTTTTCTTCCTGTTATGTTGCCCTCTGTGCTTCCAAAGCTCGGCACAGATTCGGCAGTGAGAAGGTTTCCTGGTGTTTGGAAACTTCTCTCTTTTTAAGACTCCCTTCCCGGGACGGAGCTCCGTCCCTCCCTCTTTTGTCTCTTTTTTTGTCTTTTATATTTTTTCCTACCTCCTTTCGAAGAGTTGGATTGCTTTTCTGGGTGCCTGATGTCCTCTGCCGGCGTTCAGAAGTTGTTTTGTGGAATTTACTCGACGATTAAATGCTCTTTTGATGAATTTGTGGGGGAGAAAGTGTTCTCCCTGTCCTACTCCTCCGCCATCTTGGCTCCTCCTCTCCAAAGCTGAATCTTTGCTGGACAGATGCCCATTGTCCAGCTGTGTCCTGTCCTGTCCTCCTGTCAATCCTGTCCTTTCTGTGTCCTTCTGTATTTCTGTCCTTGAATGCTGCTTCAATTTTCACATTTGATTCAGCTGTATCTGAATTACATTCTTTATTGATTTTCTTGCTGTGTATTTCTGAAGTATATCTTCTGAATAAAAGAGCAAGCAGCTCAAGAACTTCAGTTTTGTTTTACAGAAGGTCGCATTCTCAATATTTTTAAAGTACAGTGTGGGCTTGAGACGTCTCTAGTGGGAGAAGGCAATGGCACCCCACTCCAGTACTCTTGCCTGGAAAATCCCATGGACGGAGGAGCCTGGTGGGCTGCAGTCCATGGGGTCGCTAGAGTCGGACACGACTGAGCGACTTCACTTTCATGCATTGGAGAAGGAAATGGCAACCCACTCCAGTGTTCTTGCCTGGAAAATCCCAGGGACGGGGAAGCCTAGTGGGCTGCCGTCTCTGGGGTCGCACAGAGTCGGACACGACTGAAGCGACTTAGCAGCAGCTAGTGGTAGAGTGGTTGGGAACTTGGGATGTGGGTTCTATCCCTGGCAGAAGGCTAAAATCCCACATGCCTGCAGCCAAAAAACCGAAACATAAAAACAGAAGCAACATTGTAACAAAAATTCAACAGACTTTAAAAATGGTCCACATCAAAAAAAAAAAAAGTGTAATGTGGGCACACAGGAGATAACCAGCGTCAGAACCTACCTCCTCGCTATTGATGAAAAACCCAGACTTACCTTTTTTTTTTTGACTGTGCTGGATCATTGTTGCTGCGCGGGCTTTTCTCTAGTCGAAGCGCACAGACTTCCACTGTGGTGGCTTTTCTTGTTGCGGAGCACAGGCGTTCAGGCTTCAGCAGCGGCAGCGTGTGGGCTCAGTAGCTGCGCTTTGCAGTCTCTAAGAGCGCAGGCTCCGTAGTTGTGGTGCACTGGTTGAGTTGCTCTGTGACATGTAGGATCTTCCCGGATTAGGGATCGAACCCATGTCCCCGGCATTGGCAAGCACATTCTTAACCACACAGCCACCAGGGAAGTCCCAGAATTACCTTATTTCTATGAGACACATGATAACATTGCTGATTGCTAGGGTAAATTGATCTTTGCAGAATGTTCTCTGTGTTGCCTTGTTAGGTGTTTTTATTCGTCCTTTTCATGCTGTGGACCAGATGCAAATAGAAAGCAAGCTGTGATTTATGACAGTTGTTCAGTAAAGACAATACAGATGAAGGACTAAAACACAGGTTACAAGGAACCCCCTTCAGGCCACTGTAAACTGAACCTGCTTCATTTTTTCTGTTAGTGAACAGATTTTTGTTTATCAGATAAATGCAGATAACCATTCCTGAAATTATTTCCCTTGCCTTAAAAAAAAAGCTACTCAAAATCAAGGAGAGAGAAGAAAACATGGAGTGTACCATTCATGTTCTAAGTTATTAGTATAACAGACTAACATTATTCACCAGGCCAACTTCACAGTTAAGAAACAGCTGATATATTTTGGCCATTTCCAAGAAATAGAATAAAGTAAAAAAAGAATCAGTGATCAGATACAGGCTGTTCAGCTCACAGGTTATATTCCAGTTCCACTTCCATCGCAAGGCAGGAGTTTGGAACTCTAAATACATAATCTTCTGGAACCAAAGCTGTGGTCCCATCTTACCATCCCCCAGGATGCCCCAGCTCCAGGGCCCTAGACCCAGAGCTCTAGTGCACAGAAGCTGGGGAGGCTCAAGGGTTATCCTGAGAGAGAGGCAAGAAGAAAAAACAGAACCTCAGAAAGAAGAACAAGATTAGCAGGGGGGTAACGTAACTGAAGGCAAAAGGAGAAGGGGGGTGCAGAGGATGAGATGGTTAGATGGCGTCACTGACTCACTGGACATGAGTTTGAGCAAACCCCTGGAGACAATGGAGGAGAGGAGCCCAGTGTGCTGCTGTCCATGGGGTGGAAGACTTGGGCAGGACTTGGTGACTGAACAGCAACAACAACGTGATGGTCAAGAAAACCAGCTCCAGGCTCGTTTCAGGGTCACTTGCAGAGGGCCTTGGTCAGTGGCCGGAGGCAGCTTCAGCTTCAGCATTTTTTTCCACTGAAGCAAGGCCTCGAGCTGCCGGCGTGTCTGTCTAATGCTGCTGCTGACCACTGCCCCAGCCCCTGCTTCCCTGGGCCGCTGCACACTGGAAGCTAGTTCCCAGGCTTTGTCTTATTTGACCATCCCTAAGCCAGGCATGGTGTGCCTACACACACACACACACACACACACATGGAGGCACACCTGTACTCAGACACGGGACTTACTTTATCCAAAGACATAAAGGTCCTGCTCACATTTGTGCTCAAAAAGTATGAGTTCTAGATCAGGCTCCACTTCTTACTAAACTATACGGGAAAATTCTAACAGATATCTAACAGCCCTAACATCATTTTATCTGTATGATAGTATCTGTATCATGATAGCAGTACTATAATGTACAGATATTCTAACATGATGGTGTAGACATGGTGTGTATATATTCAGTTGTGTCCAACTCTTTGTGACCCCACGGACTGTAGCCCACCTGGCTCTTCTGTCCATGGGATTTCCCAGGCAAGAATACCAGAGTGGGTTGCGATTTCCTCCTCCAGGGATCTTCCTGACCCTGGAGATGGAACCCGTGTCTCTTGCATGTCCTGCATTGGCAGGTGGATTCTTTACCACTGCTCCACCTGGGAAGCCCATAGACATGGTATAGACTATCTGTATTATGGATAAATATAACTGATTGCCTTACCCTGCTACAGTCTCACACAATTGCTACGGAATCAAGTGAGATAATGTGAAAGTCCTTTGAAAACAAAAGGCATGACTACATATTCTGTGACCCTAACCCAGAGAATCTGAACCACAGACACCAATAGTGAAGAAGAGCAGAGGAAAAAATCTAATTATAAGTCTCTGGTTCTCAGTCTGATTCCAAGTGAGTCTTCCTTTGGGAAGGAAGAGACCAGTGCACACAGGCACGGGTGTTAGTTTCTTTCTAAATAGCTGAACGACAGTGCCTCGGCAGGCCATTTCAGAAAATCCAGTATTTAAGAATGGCCTGTTCAGTCACACTGAAAGACTTCCAGCTGATCCGTGTGATGGCTCACGTGGAGACAGCACCAAGATCGCAAGGGAAGGTTTCTTATTTTCAAGATAAGCTTGGATGTGCCAGCCATGCCTGGTCATTCCACCCCTCTGTAGATCCTAAGAGAGGAATTCCAGGGAGAAAGAGATGATCTGGAAATCTGGTTGGAGGACCGGACCTGGAGTCTACGCAAGTGGGCTCTTTACCACTTGGGCTGCTCGGGAGGGCGTCTCCTCTCTTACCTTTCCTTATCTTCTAGCAGAAAGTGCTTTTTGTTTTGAAGCCCTGACCCATGGGTGGGCAGTCAAATATTTATTCAATAAATGAAAGAATGAGAAAGAGCCAGGCTTAAAATATGGATTATGTTATTGCCTGTAGGTCTTTCTGAGAGAGAAGCTGTAGGAATAGCACCTCCTCACCAACATCTGACTGCAGGAAGCAAACCTATCTCTAGATCGAACAGATTACATGGGTTTAATAGATAGAACACTGGATGCAGTGGCTTTAAAAAAAAAAAAAGGCAAAGAGGAGAAAAGGAAAAATTATAAAAGAAATGAGCAACGTGAAAAGCATTTTCTGTGAAACTATATTAAGAGGAAAAGGGGTTGGAGATATAGGAATAACCAGCGGAGGAAATCATGGAAAAACAGAACAAAGATTTGACAATTCCTTAGCTCACTTGTTTGTACCTACATATTTGTTTTTTTAGAAAGACCTGCATAATAGTTGTTTGTTTTTAATAGTCCTGATTTTTGTCAGTGGTTGAACTTGCAATCAGCCTTTGAGCAATTCCCCCAAATTATAATGGCATCTGAATAATGAAAAGTCACCTTCTAGGGGGTTTCCCTAGTGGTCCAGTGGTTAAGACTTCACTTTTCAGTGCAGGGGCTGTTGGTTCAATCCCTGGTCTGGGAGGTAAGATCCTACATGCCTCATGGCCAGAAAACCAAAACATAAAGCAGAAACAATATTGTAACAAATTCAGTAGACCTTAAAAATGGTCCATGTCAAAAAAAAAAAAAAAAAGTAACCTAAACTTACCCAGAATTCTTATCCTTAAAGGAAAACATTTAGTGAATTGTTTGAAAAAGAAATTCTCAGAAGTTGAAAGCCAAAGCGGTATTTCAAGGCATACCTAGACGTGATAGCTCCGAAGACCGTTATGTAACTTACTATGCCGTCACGTGTGTGTGGCATCCTTGTGTCTCACTGTATAATCTGAGCGCTGGGGCCTGGAGGGGGCCATGCAGAGCAGTTGGCACTTCTGACCTGTGGCGGGGGGGCAAAACCATCTGCACACAGTTGACGTTCTAACAAGGACCCCAGGGAGGCGAGATACTGTCACCCACATGGCAGGTACCCGCATATGGTCTGATCGTGCCCTGTGTTGTCAGACAGACAGACACTGTTTCACTTGTTTGAGCCTCAGTTTTTCAAGCCTTCCAGAGGGAACATAACTCCCTCCCCTCCTGACATCAAAGGGACATTGTGATTAACTGCCACCACGCTGGACCTGATCTTTGAAAATGGAGATTTTTCTATGCTTAGCTCAAAGAAACGCTGTACATCACAAAGGAATTCATGGTGGCCTCTTACCTAGTCACAACATTTGGATTCACTTTGATGTAGCTGAAGGTATTTAAACAACTACATAGGCTTTTCATCTTAGGTGAAGTATACGATGTAATGATGTATTTTAATGTTATTTATTAAAGGCCTCTGGGGTCTGGAACAATGCTAGCCCTTTATGACTGTCAAAACAAGTTTGCAGAATTGCCATGGTTCATACAGGTGTAGTTAAGTGGGATTGTGTCTCACTGTGTCTGCAACTGCCAAAGGAGAACGTTAGGGCCTTGGGGGAGGGGGCGGAGCGCCGTATTTCTCTGATAATTAGTGATGTTGAGCATCTTTTCATGCGCTTCTTGACCATCTGTGTGTCTTCTTTGGACAGATGTCTATTTAGGTCTTCCACCCATTTTTTGATTGGGTTGTTTGCTTTTTTGACATTGAGCTCCATAAGCTGTTTGTATATTTTGGAGGTTAATCCTTTGTTTGTTGTTAGTATCGTCTGAAACGTTACATATTGAATAACAGTGGGTGGTGTCTGGAAATAGTAAGAACAGTGAAAACCTTGGCTTGGGTTGGAGTGTGGAGAAAAACAGCCACATTCTAATTCTTTCCTCAGCTCTTCAGTTGGAGGACCCAAGAAAGCCATTGGTCAGGATAAGAGGAAAATGTTAAGTGCTTTCCAGACGTTTGGTCTCATGGCGTTTCGAGGTGTTTCCGTATGTGATGTGCTTGGTGTGGCGGCTCACAGGATGGCCGTGTTAGACGCTCTAGACGCTTCAGTGTGGTGTAGTCATAGTCCCAAACCAAGGAGACGAATTGGAAGCAAGCCCCATAGCAGGGTGCAGGCCTGCAAAGAAGGGGTCCCAGACCTGTCTTTAGGCCCTTCTACCAAAAGGCCCTTCTAGTCCAACGGTCCTACCAGATCTGCAGGGCAGATGTTCTGTTATGCTCTATCCAGAGGGAACACCGTGGAGACAAGGAGGAATCAGGAAGGCGATAAAGATCCGATATACAAATTAAGATGAATGCAAGGAAATCACAAAAAGGTGGGGCAAGGCCATGGGCCGCACCGTCCACAGACACCCACTACACAGGCGGTCTTGCTTGGCTATTCGCAGCCTGGAATACCCCCGAGGAAGGGCAAAGGAGGGCAAGCCTAAACACTCTGAGGCTTACGTTTCCCTCTCAAGTCACGACGTGAGGAACATAAGAGCCCTCAGAAACCGTTTAAACTGTGTGAAGCCGCTTCTCCCGGCATCACTTGTGTGCTCAGTCGTGTCCAGCCCTTTACGATCCTATGGACTGCAGCCCGCCAGGCTCCTCGTCCGTGGGGATTTCCCAGGCAAGAATACTGCCGTGGGTTGCCATGCCCTCCTCCAGGGGATCTTCCCAGTCAGGGATCAAACCCCAGTCTCCTGCATTGCAGGCAGCTTCTTTACCATTTGAGCCACAAGGGAAGCTCAGGCATCATAAGTGTGCAAATAAAAGCTGAAGAGCTGAATTCTGCCAGTCCATTATTGAGCTAATTTGATATCAAATCAAATCTGTAAATTTGTAGACTTCAAAATGTATCTTTGTAACATTAGCCAGTAGCTTCCTTCCAGGGTACACAAAGCATTCGGCAAGCGGTGCCTTCATCAGGCTTTTTCCAAGACAAAGTTGTAAAGTCTCACAATTCACAGAAGGCTGAGCTACTAATCTGCAGACACTTCCACTTGGGAAAACGGAAGCCCAGAAAGCCTTCAGCTCGTGGGTCAGAATCATATAAAATGATAGCTCTGAGAACCTGTTCCAAAGAGAAGGGAAGGGTCAGTATATATGTGACTTTGGAGAAGGGGGAATACAATACACGCAGTCAAGCACATATTTTTCCAGAAGGTTTCTGCTAGTCACAAGGAGCAGACGTCACCATGAAGGAATTTAGTGCTTTTCTAGATATGAGGAGATGCAAGAATTGGGTTCATAAAATCAGCCCCTGAGAGTATCTTTCTGAAGACCTGTCCTGCCAGATTTTCCAGAGCATAGTGTCTCATTTCTGCTCTCCACCCTGAACTCCTTTCAGGAGATGTTGAAGGTCAGAAGCTGAAGTAGCACATGATTTAATCCTTGTAAGAGGTAGATAGCAAATGCCCAGGGTTTCCGTGGGGACTCAGACCATAAAGGATATGCCTGCAATGTGGGAGACCCAATTCAATCCCTGGACTGGGAAGATTCCTCTGGAGTAGGGCATGGCAAGCTGTTGCAGTATTCTTGCCTGGAGAATCCCATGGACAGAGGAGCCTGGTGGGCTACAGTCCATGGGGACGCAATGAGTTGGACATGACCGAGCAACTAACACGTACACATGGCAAGTACTAATTTGTAGTTGACTCTCCATTCCAACCTCTTTATTTACAGAGAGACGAAACAGACTCTGAGGGCCACGAGCCCAGAGTTGTGCAGCTCCTAGCCCCTGTGGGTGTGGAAATGGGGCTTTCAGATTCTTGGGTTCCTCCTCCAACACACACACACACATGCCCACACCAATGCATACCAGTTGCTCTGTGGTCCAGAGTTGTTTTCTTTTTCCTACATCATGCGTGCGTGCTAAGTGGCTTCAGTCGTGTCCGACTCTGTGACCCTAGGGACCGTAGCCCACCAGGCTCCTCTGTCCAAAGGATTCTCCAGAATACTGGAGTTGCCATGCCCTCCTCCAGGGGATCTTCCTGACCTAGGGATCTACAATGACAGAACTGAAAAATTAAGATCTCCTGACTTCATCCGGGCTCCGCTTTCTCATATGCTGTGGATCATCTCTCTGGGTATTTTTCCCCCAAAATCACTTTGCCTTTAGGCATAAACTTCTTTTGAGCTGGTATCTTTACCTTTCTGTGGACTTCACAATACTCCCCTTGAAGAGCTAATTGGAAGAGTTCAAATAAAAGCTTAGGGAGTATTTTTTCATGGGTCTTGTTTAATGGCCATGATAGAAGACACAAATATTTATCCCAGATTTACATAAACATACATGTATATTTTATAGGTACGTAAATATGTATTTACATGTATTGGTGTGGTGTGTGTATGTGGTGTTGTTCACTTGCTTTGCTGTGAACTTTTTGACCCCATGGACTGTAGCCCACCAGGCTCCTCTGTCCATGGGATTTCCCAGGTAAGAATATTGGTGTGGGTTGTCATTTCCCTCTACGGGGTGTGTGTGTGTATAAGTGATCACCTGGAGTTGTCCATTTTGAAGGTTCTAGCCAGGACATGGTCAATTAAGGTTAAGATTTCCCCATTTAACTTGTAAGAGTCTGAGCAGTTGAGGAGCATTTTGTTATGGAGAAGCCACCATTATCACAAAGGGGCATAGAAAATCAAAGAATGGACTGGCCCTGGCCTTCTGCAAACCCTGTAGACCGTCTATAAAGCAGAATTTAACCAAGGCCACGTGTCCACCGTAGCAACAAACGCCGGCTGGTGTGCACCTTGGATCACAGACAGTAACAGCCAGATGTAGTTGTGGATTCTGGGCATGGCACAGAGCCCCACGGAGTTCCTAGAACAACATGGGGCTCGATTTGTAAAGTAAGCACGGTGGTCAGACTGTGTAGATGTGGGAGTGAAGGATCTGAAGTCCTTGCCAGTTAACCAGATGTTATCAAAGAAAAAGGCATTCCAAAAACTTGTGACATTTCAGCACTCAGCCCAAAGCGAGGATCGTGTTTGTAACCTCCTGCTATTTAAACTGATTAATAATTTACAGTAATGTGGACTCCAGCTTCTACTTAACTGTTCTTCAAAGGGCTAGAATCACATTTACCACCGTTTTATTTAATGTAGCCATGATTAATCTAGTGAACAGTTATTTCCCAGTGTCTTCTGGGAGGGCGGGGCTTTGAGTAATTTGCAGCAATGTCAGGCTTACCACCTTCCTATCTTCTGAGCAAACTTGAAAGCAAATACATCTCGGCATTTTTCTTATCAGTTGCTTAAGTTTACAAAATTTAATTGAAAGGGTTTTGAACAAACGCCAGGCTGTCTCTCTGCTTAATGAAACCTTTTAAAAGAGCAGTTAATCTACTGCCTTGCACTTGTACCCAAGAAGTTGCTAAATTAATTTACTGACAAAGAGAATCAATCATCATAAATGGTGTTTAAACAATAGCGGGGACCCTGAAGAGTAATAAGGGGCTGGTATTGGAACAGCGTGATTTATTTTATCATCTTGTTTGTGTTGTACCAGGTTAATGGCAGAAACCTCCTTTCAGTTGACTTTGATCGAACAACAAAGACAGAGAAGATCTATGATGACCACCGTAAATTTCTCCTGAGGATCGCCTATGACACGTCAGGGCATCCAACTCTCTGGCTGCCGAGTAGCAAGCTGATGGCCGTCAATGTCACCTATTCGTCCACGGGTCAAATTGCCAGCATCCAGCGAGGAACCACCAGCGAGAAAGTCGATTATGACGGACAGGGCAGGATTGTGTCCCGGGTTTTTGCTGACGGTAAAACCTGGAGTTACACGTACTTGGAAAAGGTACGCTGCAGCCAGAGAGCCTGCAAATTGCCCGGGCGCACTGTGGGGTGGGCGGGGCGGGGGCGGGGCCACCAGGACTTGACTCAGTTCCATTTACTATTCCGAGCATCCATATGTAAGTCAGGGCCATAGAGCGCGGAGGAACCTGCACATCAGCCCCGGTGCTTCTCCTTAGTGAAGTTCGGCTCTCTGAGACCCTTTTACATGACTTATGCTGGAAACAACCACCACCACCGCCCACCTGCCAAGCTCATCCGTCGACAACATTCACACATTAGACCCTGAGCTTGTAAGTCATTTGTAAATCATCTCAGCGCGAGCTTTTTCATTTCAGACAGCGCCTTACACGTTCGCACAGTTAAAGCTGTCAGGTGTGTGTCGTTCCTGGCAGAGCTTCGACATAACGGTAAAAAGCCCATAGAGCCTATTTACGCATCAGTAACCAAAAGAAGCTGTTTTTTAAGCAAGCCCCATTTCCGGGCCTCTGGGCCCTCTCTCCTTTCGTCTGCACTGAAAGGGAACCCATGCTTAAGACAGATAACATGCTACCAAAAAAGATTGTGCAGGGCGCCAGGTTTCAGGTAGTGACCAGGGTTAAAAGGGAATGAAACCAAGAGGAACGGGGAGGACCACCTCCTTGTAATTCCTTTCTGAAAGAGCCAGAATCCTGCAGAGAGCATCTTCATGAGGCGTTTCATTCCCCTTTGAGATGAAGGTTCACCTTGGTTTTGAGTTCAGTGCCTCCCATCGCTCCCAACAATCCTCTCTGCCAGCAGCCACAGGGCCGCTGAGGCACAAGTGCCGCTCGTGAGCTCAGTCTGCCCTTCCTCGACTGTTTGGAGTGACCTCTGTCCTCCACACACTCACGTCTGCATCGCTGTCCCCCTCACACACCCCATCTTGCTCTCCCCCAGAGGTGCTCTGGACCAGCCTCGTGCATGTAAGTCAGCTCAGATAATTCTAGATGGACTGTACACGGACTCCTCTTCCTAAAGACCTGGTCAGGGAACTAAGATCTCTTGGCCAAAAATAAATTAATAAAATAAATTCCCAGACCCCCAACATTGAAAGTAGTGAGTGTAATGTGACTGAAAAGTCTTTAAAGGGAGCCAAGGGGCATACCACCAATAAGAGCCGCTGTCAAAATGACCCAGCCGTAACAGAAATCACCTTCATGTATCAACGGGTCAGAAAAGCCAACAAGCACATTCTCAGCATCTCTCCCAAATCCCTAAAACCCACCCAAAGTATTTCCATTTCCTCACTAGGACAGGCACCCTAAGCCAACGTGTATTCATGGCAAAGCAAGTAATATTTTACTACCTACATGATTCTGCTAAGTTGCTTCAGTCATGTCCAACTCTGTGCGACCCCATAGACAGCAGCCCACCAGGCTCCCCTGTCCCTGGGATTCTCCAGGCAAGAACACTGGAGTGAGTTGCCTTTTCCTTCTCCACTGCATGAAAGTGAAAAGGGAAAGTGAAGTCACTCAGTCGTGTCCGACTCTTAGCGACCCCATGAACTGCAGCCTACCAGGCTCCTCCATCCATGGGATTTTCCAGGCAAGAGTACTGGAGTGGGGTGCCACTGCCTTCTCCATACCTGATTCTAAGTGACTGCAAGCAGGGCCCTGTGAATTCAGCAATGGTCCAGGCCTTCCTTGGAAGAACACAGACCATTAGCAACAAGTCTCAAGACACTGGTCACACAACCTGCACACAAAAATTGCCCCTAGATGTGCCTATGGAGGAGATCCTGCAGAAGCCTGAGTCAGACAAACTGCATTTGAAAAACAGTGGACGATAGAAACAGTGAGCCTAGACAAGGGGTTATGCACTTTTATGTCAAAAGCAAAGAGTACATCGCAGTGTGGGAGGGAGAGAGGGGGGGTCAGCTCCTAATCTGACCATCCACCCAGTTCGGCCATCACTCCATTTGGTCTAACAGGGTTTAGAGGGAGCCTCCCAGAGGAAAGAGCTGCCCTCATTCTGTACCACTGCAGAGCTACCAAACCAGCCTCCAGGTTGACCTTCTCTCCCTTGGCCTAATAAACTGTCTTTTGTCATTCTGAAATCACTTGAAGAATAAGCCAAGCTTACTTTGAGTCATATATTTATTCACCTCATAATTTAGCACCCAAGCAGTGTATAGCCCAGAAACCATCCTTACTGCACCTAAGGGACAAGTCAGATCTGGTTCTTATGAAAAGATTTCATTGTCATTTCAGATGTCATGTAAAGAATTTGCAAACAAAAAACCATCTCTGGATCCATATTCCTAATAAGAGCATTGACAGCTCTTATTCACCAAGCGATTAACCAAGCAGTGTTGCTGATGATGCTGTATGTACACACAATCCCTTTAGGGGCTAATTTTATGTCTCTTCTTTATAAAATAAATATTTTGAATGCTTTGCTCATCCTCCAAGTGCACTGGAAATTCAAGCATGATTTGAGTGGCTCCTCCATGAAATGTTTGGGGAAAAGCCACCTTACTAAATAATTGCTAATTATGGACAGGACTGTACTTCCCATATGCTGTTTTCCCCATGAAATATTGTCTTTGAAGCAGCTTTGTTCATGCTTGTATTATGACTTATCCAGATCCATTGATGACCTGCTGCTTGGCTGTGAATGCCTGTGATACAAAAAAAAAGTCTGATCCTGACAAGTAACCCATTATGAGAGTTGAGGCACTCAGTGAGAAACCGCTGGCAATTAAGCATCCAGGCAAATTAGGCAGGAAATCGTTAAGGACAGGGAAGGTCAAGGAGAACTCAATTAAAACGAAAATCATTTTCTCAGGCGGACTATTTTTGCGTCTTTGTGGTCACTACATCTACTTTTACTCCCCCCGTCCCAACCCCATTCGCAAATATCGGCTAATGGCATGCTCCCTCTTTACAGTCCATGGTGCTTCTGCTCCATAGCCAGCGGCAGTACATCTTTGAATACGATATGTGGGACCAGCTCTCTGCCATCACCATGCCCAGCGTGGCTCGCCACACCATGCAGACCATCCGCTCCATCGGCTACTACCGCAACATATACAACCCCCCGGAGAGCAACGCCTCGGTCATCACCGACTACAATGAGGAGGGGCTGCTTCTGCAGACGGCTTTCCTGGGGACTAGCAGGAGGGTCTTATTCAAGTATCGAAGGCAGACCAGGCTCTCGGAGATCTTATACGACAGCACGCGGGTCAGTTTCACCTACGATGAGACGGCGGGAGTCCTCAAAACGGTAAACCTCCAGAGCGATGGCTTCATTTGCACCATTAGATACAGGCAGATCGGCCCCCTGATTGACAGGCAGATCTTCCGCTTCAGCGAAGATGGGATGGTGAACGCGAGATTCGACTACAGCTATGACAACAGTTTTCGGGTGACCAGCATGCAGGGTGTCATCAATGAGACTCCCCTGCCCATTGACCTCTATCAGTTCGATGACATTTCGGGCAAAGTGGAGCAGTTTGGAAAATTTGGCGTCATCTATTACGATATTAACCAGATCATTTCCACAGCTGTCATGACTTACACGAAGCACTTTGATGCCCACGGCCGCATCAAGGAGATTCAGTATGAGATATTCAGGTCGCTCATGTACTGGATTACAATTCAGTATGACAACATGGGTCGGGTGACCAAAAGAGAGATTAAAATAGGGCCCTTCGCCAACACCACCAAGTACGCTTATGAGTATGACGTCGACGGACAGCTCCAGACGGTCTACCTGAATGAAAAAATCATGTGGCGTTACAACTACGACCTGAATGGGAATCTCCATTTACTGAATCCGAGTAGCAGCGCGCGGCTGACCCCGCTCCGCTACGACCTGCGAGACAGGATCACCCGGCTGGGTGACGTTCAGTACCGGCTGGATGAAGATGGTTTCCTGCGCCAGAGAGGCACCGAGATCTTCGAGTACAGCTCCAAGGGGCTTCTGACCCGAGTCTACAGTAAAGGCAGCGGCTGGACAGTGATCTATCGTTACGATGGCCTGGGGAGACGCGTGTCCAGCAAGACCAGTCTGGGACAGCACCTGCAGTTTTTCTATGCGGACCTCACTTACCCCACCAGAATTACTCACGTCTACAACCACTCAAGTTCGGAGATCACCTCCCTCTATTACGATCTCCAAGGACATCTCTTTGCCATGGAAATCAGCAGCGGGGATGAATTCTACATCGCGTCGGACAACACAGGGACACCACTGGCTGTTTTCAGTAGCAACGGGCTTATGCTCAAGCAGATTCAGTACACCGCCTATGGTGAGATCTATTTTGACTCCAATATTGACTTCCAGCTGGTAATTGGATTTCACGGTGGCTTGTATGACCCACTCACAAAATTAATCCATTTTGGAGAAAGGGATTATGACATTTTGGCAGGACGGTGGACAACACCTGACATAGAAATCTGGAAAAGAATTGGGAAGGACCCAGCTCCCTTTAACCTGTATATGTTTAGGAATAACAACCCAGCAAGCAAAATCCATGATGTGAAAGACTACATCACAGGTAAGCAGAATTGTTTTTCCTTTCCAAGTACTGAGTTAATCATTGAATCCATAAAATAACTGCTGGGGGTTTAACTTGATGCCTTCCTTCTGCAAAATCAAATGTCTTTTAAAAAAAAATCAAATGTCTAATGTTTTCAATGAAACCAAGGAGAAATCAACAGAGGGACACTAGGCATAGTTTGTTACTGCCTGTTCTGCCGGCCAGCGCCCAAGACCACAGGTTTTCTGAAATGACATGGAATCTAGGCATGCCATTTGAAGGGAAGGGACACGGGAGGTTGCAGAAAACATGAACTTGAAGCCCGCAAATCGGGGTTCCAATCTGAATGCCTCTCCAACAACAGGTCATGTGGCTTTATAGACAAGTCACATGACTTTATGAGTCTGTTTCCGTAACAATAAAATGGGGACAGCAATCCTACTTTGTGGTATAAAATACAATAACATGCAATTCTGCTTTAAGTAGCAGTGGGAAAAAAGTGAAAGTGTTAGTCACTCAGTGGTGCCCGACTCTTTGGACTGCCATGGACCGTAGCCCACCAGGGTCCTCTGTCCATGGGATTCTCTAGGCAAGAATACTGGAGTGGGTAGCCATTCCCTTCTCCAGGGAATCTGCCCTACCCAGGGATCGAACCCAGGTCTCTTGTATTGCAGGCAGATCCTTTACCATCTGAGCCACCAGGGAAGCCCAAGCAAAACTGTAGTTCTCTGTAATAACCTTCATTACTCTTTATTGAGGTAACACTGCTTGATAACATTGTATGTTTCATGTGTACAACATTATGTTTCTACTTCTGTATACACTACAGTGTACCATCCAAAATTTATTCAACATCTGTCCCCAGAGAGCTGATGCATTTAATCCACTTTGTCCCTCCCTCCACCTCCTTCCCCCGGGTAGCCACTACTACTCTGGTCTCTACTGCATGCTTGGTTTGATCATTTGTTTCAGAGGAATTAGGGAAATACCCTGGGGGTCCAATGGTGAAGACTCTACACTTTCGCTGCTGGGGACCCAGGGTTCAATCCCTGGTCAGGAAACTAAGATCCCACACACCACGTGGTGCAGCCAAAAACAAACTGTTATACAAGTGAAATCATACAGCATTGGTCTTTCTCCACCTGACTGACTTCACTTTGCATAATATCCTCAAGATCCATCCATGTTGACATACACCGATTCTTCCTTATCCAGTCATCTATGGATAAGCACTTAGGGCGTTTCCTTGACTATTGTAAGAA
The DNA here is from genome assembly GCF_055505025.1 of Bos grunniens. NCBI lineage: Eukaryota > Metazoa > Chordata > Mammalia > Artiodactyla > Bovidae > Bos > Bos grunniens. The sequence continues at coordinate 15,465,649 of NC_141191.1, forward strand.
TGCTGCAGTGAACACAGGGTTGCATATATCTTTTCAAATTAGAGTTTTTGCATTTGGGGGATAACTAGCCAGAAGAGAGACTGCTGGATCACATGGGAATTCTGTTCTTAACTTTGTGAGGAGCCTCCATCCTGCTTTCCTTGGTGGCTGCACAAGTTTACACTCCCACCCACAGTCCATGGGGCTTCCCTTTAGCGAGCAGAGATCTCCACTCATCCTCGGCCCCAGGGACGCTGAGCCCTTCTGTTTCCACTTTGTTCCTGAGTTACACTGCCATAATTAACCCCCTTGTTTATGCTTCCTAGAGGAAGGTTATTCCCTGTTTTCTTTTTCTGTGTTTGGTTTGGGGTTTTCTGTTTTGTTTTGCCTTGTGTTAGATGCTCCGTCTGGCTGTCTCTCTCCTTGTTCAATATTTGAAGCATGCCAGGATGTTCTGTCTTCTCAGTTCTCAGTACAGCTCTCAAAATACTGCCCCTGTTCATTTTACATCTGCTTCCCGCTTCCGCACTCTCTCTCCAGCTTCGCCTAGCTCTCTCCCACACGAACCCGCTCCAAGTCCCTGCTGTCAGCATCCTGACTCAGCAACACCCAAATGGGCATTCTCCTTCAGGGTTCCCCAGGACACATCTGCATTCATGTCCCAGTATCTGGGCAGTAATCTTCAACATGTTAAGAGCCTCTGATTTTTCACTGCTTCACTGACATCATTCATAGTAGGAGTACCTCTGCCCCCGTTCAAAAATTTTCTCTAAAACATAAACCACACCCCCCAATCTTATGCACGTGCATGCGCGCGCACACACATATATATCACTTCTCTCCTATGCAGTGAACTTGGGGTTTTTCTCTCTCCTCCACCACCACCACCAGCCCTCCATTTAAAACAGGGATGGGACTTCCCTAGTGGTTCAGCAGTTTGGAATTTGCCTCGCAGTGCAGGCGACTCTGGTTCGATCCCTGGTTGGGGAACCAGGATCCCACATGCCATGGCACAATTAAGTGCTCTTGCCATAACTAGACAGCTCAGGCCACAGTGAAGGATCTTGAGGGCCACAACTAGGACCCGACTTGGCCAAATCAATATTTTCTTTAATTAAAAAAAAAAAGAGGGAGCATACCACTAAGTTTAGAGCCTATATGATGCCTGCAGAAAGGGACCTGCCAGCCTGACAGGTGTGAGTTGGTGCCCTGGAGAAGGAATCGGAGAGCAAGTGGCCTCCATCATTCTGATAAGCAGTCCCCCACTTCTTATTTAAGAGGTGTTGACAGTGGCTGCCCGAGAGGCTGGCAACCCACCGCTCCTGAATTCATCCTCTCCTAGCAACATGGACGCCAGGGAATGCCACAGCAGCATTTTTTGCAAAACATCAAAAGAGAGATGGAACAGCATAAAATATATTAGGTGAAATGCAATTTCAAATTTTCCAGCAATGTGCTTAATATATAAAATAATCTACACCCAACTGTACTCATAAAGCTGCAAGCCTGCTGAGTAGTTCTGTAACAGTATAACCTCCAAAATAGAATAAAAGCTTTATTCTCAGTGTAATGGCTTTTGGAGTCACATGGCAATATTTTAAAATACCATCTTAAAGGTTTCCAGCTTCTCTCCCTCAAAAGTTTGTCTCCACCTGTGCACAGTGAGCCTTTGAAGTCGGAACTGATGGGAATCAGAACTTTGTGCCCCTGGCTGGCTAGGCCAGCTTTTGGCATCCGTCTTTGATTAAGAGTTGACTGTTGATTTTCATACACTCGATGTGGGGTTTTTATTAATAGAAAATGGGTGGTGGAAACTTGCATATCCTTGGGCAGCCACTTTGGAAAGCTAATAACACAGGACTTCTAGTTAAGACCAGCCTTCACTAACTACAGATGTCATTTGTGTTCAACAACCATGTCTCTTTCACGCTGCTAGGCATTGTTATTCAACTTTTTTTTAAACACTATTACCAGCACGGGTTGCAAGTTCCCAGGTGGGACTGGGTACCCATCTGTCTAAGTGAGTCTCTATTATCCACACTGTCTGTAGCCCTTGCCTCACTTCCTCCTGCTACTGAAGTTATTTTTACCGTGTCTGAAAATAGTATTTTTAATTGTAGGGCAGAGGCAAACAGGAGCTCTTTCTCAGGTTATCGTTTGTGAAGGTGGGGTTTTCAGGTAAGGCTCTCAGTGTCGGAAAGCACAAAGTGAGCTCGGAAGTCTTTCATTTTGGACCTTCTTTTCCTAGATGTTAACAGCTGGCTGGTGACCTTTGGCTTCCATCTGCACAATGCTATTCCTGGATTCCCTGTCCCCAAATTTGATTTAACGGAGCCTTCTTATGAACTTGTGAAGAGTCAGCAGTGGGATGATGTACCGGTAAGAGACAAAAAGCAAAACTGTGGAAGGTGACGAAGGGCTTGCTTGTGCCTTACAGTCCCCTGTTTAATCAGACTCCCTGGGTACCAAAGGCCTTTTTTTTTTTTTTTTTTTTTTGACTCAGGAAAGAAAGCACCATGTCTCTTGCATTTCTGTTCAGCAGACCAGGGGCCTGTGAAACAGGCTTCAGTCTGCTTTTAGTGATGCTAATAAAAACAGAAAGACATTATCAAACAGTAATAAAATATAAAAGCTCATTGTTGAGTGCAGGGTTTCTACAGAGAACCCCAGGAATGCACATTTATAAGATTTGGGACCTTAAGGCAAAGATACAATAAACAGGAGGGCAGGGAATTCATGTTACAAATTAGCAGCTCACAAACAGTGCCACAAAGTTCCACTTCTTTAAAATGTAGCCATGTTTTCAAGGGAAAAAACTTAAAAATAAAATGGCCTCTGGTAAAGCTCCACCTACCACTAGGTGCTTATGGAATTTTCCTGAAACTAACAGACCAGGAGGCCTGGAACCGTTCTGAGAAATAAAAGGAGAAAGAATGGAAAATTGCGAAATCAAAGCTGCCATTTCACAAAATGACACTTTTTAATTCCCACCATTCAGAGATCAGAAAGGAACGCAACAACAAAATATCAGAATTTCTAGCTTAAAGCAAAAATAATTAAAGATCAAGAAACTGGGTTACCCCATAATGATAAGAAGAGAGCACAGTGTTTCTTAGGAAGATTAATTTCCCCCCTTGAGCAATTTCCTATAATCTCAATGAACTCGAAAAGGCAAGCCTGGCTAAAACACACACACACACACACACACAATGCCAATACCTCTGCTTTCTGGCACATGTTTCATACTTAAAAGCAATTCCTTTCTCAGATGTCGCCTTCACACTTAAAAGGCAAAACCCATTCAGTTTCCGGGATCTGGGAGCCATTTTAACATTTCTAATTGCAAATATACCTGCACTGATCAAGTGCCATGAAGACATCCCTAAGTTTGCTAATGCCTCTGAGCACGTAATAATTGCAGATGACTTTCCAACATGTCTGAAAACACTTAAGTCATACTGTACAAGTGGACTTGCCAACTTTTTTCCTAGGCAGCCTTTTCCATACAGTTCCGGTTCTCTGTCATGAGAAGTGCACCATAAGGACAGCTTAGGGAATCGCCAGCAAAGACATCAAGGATGCCTGGAGAACGGAAAAACAAATGTGTCTTTCACCACTGCAAACGGAACACATGCTTCCAATTGGGGAAAATGCTGGCCAGACGAACATCTGGTAGTCTAAGAGATGCCTGAGTTAAGATGCTCCCAATTAAAAACCCTTGTGAACGCAGAAGGCCCACTGTTCCTCAGTCTGCGAAAAATAAATGTTTTCCTAAAGCGATAAACACTCGTTGACAGCTGTCCCCACTGTGCGCTCATCCTGGCCCATTTCAGTCCGTCAGTTTTACAGTCAAATTCAGCTGAAAGCTCTGTTCACCAGGATACAGTACAGAGTTTACCTAAATTAAAGCACACGCCTGTTAAGTAAATTAAAGGCATGTGCTTTAAAGTGGGACTTTAGCTTAAAGTGGGACTGGGTGATCCAACTGGAGCACCCCCAGGCTTTCCAACCTTCCTTTGCATTTTGGCGCTTTCTCACCAGCCTCCCATGGAGAAAGCTGTTGAGATGGCCCATCTGGTAAGCTGGTTCCCCAAATGGGGTGAGCCTGGGAAAAGGGTATCTAGAAACGGAAAGAGAAAAGGCAAAAACCTGAATATTTCGCCTACCTTCATGTGTGCAGACTAAGTCTCTTCAGTCTTATAGGCTGCTTTGCGACCTTTTGGACTGTAGCCCACCAGGTTCCTCTGTCCATGGGATCCTCCAGGCAAGAACACTGGAGTGGGTTGCCATGCCCTCCTTCAGGGGATCTTCCTGGCACACGGATCTGAACCCAGTTCAGTTCAGTCGCTCAGTCGTGTCCGACTCTTTGCAAACCCATGAATCGCAGCACGCCAGGCCTCCCTGTCCATCACCAACTCCCGGAGTTCACTCAAACTCACATCCATCAAGTCGATGATGCCATCCAGCCATCTCATCCTCTGTCATCCCCTTCCTCCTGCCCCCAATCCCTCCCAGCATCAGAGTCTTTTCCAATGAGTCAACTCTTCGCATGAGGTGGCCAAAGGACTGGAGTTTCAGCTTTAGCATCATTCCTTCCAAAGAACACCCAGGACTGATCTCCTTCAGAATGGACTGGTTGGATCTCCTTGCAGGCCAAGGGACTCTCAAGAGTCTTCTCCAACACCACAGTTCAAAAGCATCAATTCTTTGGTGCTCAGCTTTCTTCACAGCCCAACTCTCACATCCATACATGACTACTGGAAAAACCATAGCCTTGACTAGACGGACCTTTGTTGGCAAAGTAATGTCTCTGCTTTTGAATATGCTATCTAGGTTAGTCATAACTTTCCTTCCAAGGAGTAAGCGTCTTTTAATTTCATGGCTGCAATCACCATCTGCAGTGATTTTGGAGCCCAAAAAATAGTCTGACACTGAACCCAAGTCTCCTGCAAATCCTGCATTACATGCGAATTCCTTACCATCGAGCCACCAAGGAAGCCCGTTTCACCCACATTCAGTTCAGTTCACTTCAGTTCAGTCGCTCAGTCATGTCCGACTCTTTGTGACCCCATGAATCGCAGCACGCCAGGCCTCCCTGTCCATCACCAACTCCCGGAGTTCACTCAGACTCACGTCCATCCAGTCAGTGATGCCATTCAGCCATCTCATCCTCTGTCGTCCCCTTCTCCTCCTGCCCCCCATCCCTCCCAGCATCACCCACATTAGAAACTATAAAGCTCTTGACACATACAATACATGATGGAGTTACCTCTTTTTACCTTTCAAAACATATTGGGATCAACTTGAGGGGAGCGGGTCTTGAGTGCATTCCTCCCCCCAGGTTTTTTTAGCCTTTTCATTTCTAAAGAAATTACTGAGGTTTTAATCAGCAAACCCCCGCCCCCACCCCACTCCCCCGCGTTTCATTTCTGCCCAGAACCAGAGCACTGCCCGGAAGCCTGGCTCCCTGGGGCCAGAAGAGCCCGACTGTTCTCTAACCCATCCTGCGGGTCTGTTTCTCTCTGCAGCCCATTTTTGGAGTCCAGCAGCAAGTGGCGAGGCAGGCCAAGGCCTTCCTGTCCCTGGGGAAGATGGCCGAGGTGCAGGTGAGCAGGCGCAAAGGCAGCGGCGCGCCGTCGTGGCTGTGGTTCGCCACGGTCAAGTCACTGATTGGCAAGGGCGTCATGCTGGCCGTGAGCCAGGGCCGCGTGCAGACCAACGTGCTGAACATCGCCAACGAGGACTGCATCAAGGTGGCGGCCGTGCTCAACAACGCCTTCTACCTGGAGAACCTGCACTTCACCATCGAGGGCAAGGACACGCACTACTTCATCAAGACCAGCACGCCGGAGAGCGACCTGGGCACTCTGCGGCTGACCAGCGGCCGCAAGGCGCTGGAGAATGGCATCAACGTGACCGTGTCACAGTCCACCACCGTGGTCAACGGCAGGACTCGCAGGTTCGCCGACGTGGAGATGCAGTTCGGCGCGCTGGCGCTGCACGTGCGCTACGGCATGACCCTGGACGAGGAGAAGGCGCGCATCCTGGAGCAGGCGCGGCAGCGCGCGCTCGCCCGGGCCTGGGCGCGCGAGCAGCAGCGCGTGCGCGACGGCGAGGAGGGCGCGCGCCTCTGGACGGAGGGCGAGAAGCGGCAGCTGCTGAGCGCCGGCAAGGTGCAGGGCTACGACGGGTACTACGTACTCTCGGTGGAGCAGTACCCCGAGCTGGCCGACAGCGCCAACAACATCCAGTTCCTCCGCCAGAGCGAGATCGGCAAGAGGTAACCCCCGGGCCGGCGGCAGGGAGGCGCGCGCCGCCGCCACCACCCCTGCGGGGACCCGAGCCGGCGGGGCGCCACTTGCCCCTCCAGCCCCAGCACCCCCCATTCCCCCACCTCTGCTCAGAAATGTCTGTAGCACAATCCGAGGGGGGACTCTCCGGCACCGAAGAGCCTTCCGGGAGAACCAGACTGCTATTTTAAAAAATCCACACACACACACAAAAAGAAAACAAAAGACTTCCTTCTGAATGACCTTAAAAGGTGATCGGCTTTAAAGAATATGTTTACATATGCATATCGCTGCACTCAGTTGGACTGAAAGTATTCCAAGGAAAAACGGATCATTAAAGAAAGCGGCCCAAACCTTTTGCTTCTGGGCCATCTTGTTCTCTGAGGCACTGTATCTGACGAAGGTAGAAAGGCATACAGTGTTTCCAGGTATTACCGTTGTCGACCTTTGCTTACAAGAAGTAGTCTCTCTGCATAGGATGTGATATATATCTGTTAATTTTAAAATGTGGGGCAAAGTTACTGTTTCTAGACAACCCAACTGCTTTCCCTGTGCTGGTTTGTAAAAGGACATTGGCACACGTGACTTCTGCTGCCAGGGCGGGGATTTCTAAGGAATTTTACAATGCTCATGTGGTTTGCCTTGGGGGGAAGAAAACTGGCAAATAGAATCCTTGTCACTGATAAGCAAAGGAAACCCTGATTTTTTTGTAAATTATGTGAGACAAGTTGTTTATGGATTTTTATATGAATTACAATTTACTGTACATCAGATATTAGTCTCAGAGGAGTTAATTTATGTAAAGTGTTTAAAAAGTTTATACTTAAAAAATAAAACGATAAAAACATGTGAACTGTGTGATTTTTTTAAAAGGATTGCACCTTTTGTTATCTGTTATAGCTGTACAGTATAAATTATTATATTGTAGAGATATAACGACTTATGCCTATAATGTCCAGATGTGTTAATATTTTTGTATTAGGTTGAAAAACAAAACAAACAAACAAAAAACGTGCAACTTTCTATCACTAGATGGATAGACTGTGCGATCCTCCGTGGGTGGCTAATCAGAGACCTCCTTTCTCCTCCTCCTCTTTTTCATCAGGCCAGTGTCCTCAACCATTGTCAGCTAAGAGGCACGGTAGAAAACTAAGGCTGGTGGAATGTAACGGAAGCCACGAAACACAAACCCAAAAATACATAAAACAGCGCAGGAGGCATTGTCCCTCTCTCCGCCCCTAAAAAGTCTATGGGGGAGTTGATACCATTAACCCCAGGGTTTTACTGTTACCTTCCTTGAAGCCTCTTTTCATGATGGAGGCGCAAGACCCCCATCAGATGCTTTGTGAGCGGGAAAGGAGCTAATGTAGTTAGTCGTCACCTTAAACATGTCTCAAGATCTTGGCAAGCTAACAGAAACCGAGCTGCGGTGAGACACCCAGACAGACAGGGAAGGTCAGGGTCACTCAGCTAGTCTCAAGTTTGGACCCTCAGGTCACAAAGAGGGACGAAAGGGGAGATCAAAAGCTCCCGTAAGCCCAAACGACCCAGCCAGCTCGGAGCTGGTTTGAATGGCAGCCTCTGCTGTGTCTCGGGGAAGCTGGGGGTGGCGGATCCCGCTGGAAGTGAACTGAGAGCCGTGCCCTCCTGCCGCCCGTGTGCCAGCGCGCCAAGCATCTGCGCTTCCTTGCGGCTCAGCCACTCTGGCACGTCTCTTTCGTGAGCACTAAATTCAGCCACAAAAATATTTTTAGAAAACCTTTCTCAGTTCATTGAGCTATAGTACACACTGTTTTCCTCTATGTATAATGGTGATAAAACATAGCAAGTGAACATGTCGTAAATATAAAGGTTCAAGTGATGTATTGAAAATTAATTTTCTAACTGCTTTGTATGTATCACATACTCTAAATTGCACAGTAGGCGTGTTTATTAAACAGATGGGCTGGGAAAGTTTCAAAATAGCTACTGAATTTACAGTATCAGTGCTATTACTGTCTTTGTGTATTTGGTAGAGCATACCGAAGTAATTAATCTTCTAATGAATGCTGATATTTTATTAGAATGAAAGCACAGATTAGCAGTAATATTTTTTATCCTGGAAATCCTCTGGCGAGTATTATGAAGCCCCAGTTTAGACAACTCTTGAGATTTCAAACCACATAAACATGGCTCTGTTTTACATTTGATTTTCTGTTAACTTAGGTGTTTGCAGTTCTGTTCCATGGCATTTTTGCAGGGCTGTATTTAGCATGCTGTAAGTACTTTTGGTTGAAATAGGCTCTGAGTCTACATTCTCAGAAATATTTCAGATGTATTGACCATGAAAAAAGCTTGTACCACATGACGGAAGTAAAATCATAACCTTATCCTCCTCTTGACGTGGACTGGTCCTTCACACTGGCACCAGTAAATAACAGATTTGGAGTCTTCTCCTGGTGCTTATTTTAGGTGAAGTCAAATCAACCCAATTAGTGTCTTGTTAGTGGGTATAATGAGCCTATTTCTTTCTAAAAAGACTTGTGATCTGGACATGCTTTTACAAGAAATAGTGACCTTGGGGAATATGTAAACAAAAGACCTTTTTCTAAGAGTTGGGAGGGTGGGAAGGGGGCTGTATAATGAAAAGAATTAGCTTACAAAAAAGAAATTGATATTCAAAGTATTTTAGGCAAAGCCAGTCAAAATGCTTTCATGATATTTTGAGATGTAAATTTTGTCTGATTTGTATTGTTCTTTTCATTTGCCTTCTTAACTTTATATGTGACCTGAATTTTCCATAACTTGATGACTATAGATTGCATCTACGCATTCCAATAAAAGCCAACCCAATGTGTGTGTGTTTTATATATATTTTTTAAAAATATCTTGGGCCAGCCAGGATTCCTTTTGTGTTTTGGGGGTGGAAGATGCAAATAGATGCAGTTGCTGGGGTATTGATTCGTCTGCAACCCAGTTGATCATACCTTTTCTTTTCTTTTCTAATTGTGGTGTCCGCTGGCCAGACAGCCTGTTCGTCAGTGTGCCATTCACAGAAAACTCTTTCCATGGCCTACTTTAGAAAAAATGTTAAATGTACCTTTACAAAGCCAAACCTCATCACCGTGAAGAAGGAGGAGGAAAAAGATGCTGCCCATTACTCCTTGAGAGCAGGCCCCGTTCCTGTGATCCTGGCAATAAGTGCTTAATTAAAACACCTGATTAGAATAATCAGTTTGGGCCTGATAGTCTCCTAGCCTCCTGGAGATGTCTAAATCTACATATAGACTGCCTGATTAGGGGATGCTTAGGTCAGCAGTTTCAGCCTGGCCGGCCAAGGCTTTGATTTTAGTCTGAAAAGGCAGGCTTCATCATCCTTGCTTTGCAGTGACAACCTCAACCTGATAACATGTTGATCCAGGAAGAATCAGGTCACTCCACTCAGCCAAAGGGTCTATTTCTTTTTTCTCCTCTTATTAGAGATTAACCCTCAAATAGGGGGTGGGGGGTGCAGAAAAACACATGCGAATTGCTGCTTTCATTTTCCACACCGCTTTCCCCAGAGGTCATGTCTGAACGAACGCAAAGAAAAATGTAGGTGAAAATTGTTTCTTTGTAGCAGAATTGTCTGGGCATGGAATACGCAGCTGCGCCTCCTGTGAGATGCGCCTTCAGATGTTAACATGCTGCACACGTGACATAATCACTGGATGTGGTTTTAAGTAACGGTCCCGCACATACGTATGACGCCTGCTCTCAACACCAGTCCCCAAGCACTTTAAAGATGATGGAAGGTTTCTGTCTTTGATGCCGCCCTAACCAAGCCCACCACCCTCTCTGTGGGCCACCTTTTCTTTCTCCTTCTGTCTTGGCCTGCTCCCAAATGAAGCTGCTTCTCTCACCCGCTGAGCAGGAAATCTGTTATGTGAGATGCCCTAGAAATGGAGGACTCCAAAAGAGGCAGCGGCAGGGCACTGGTCCGCATCGCGCCCTGTCTGTGGCCAAAGCCACCTGGACAGCACCCACAGCAGCGGGCTGCCCGAGTTCAGAGGAGAAGGAGGTCTCCTTGGGCCAGAATCTGCCCCCCTGCCCGCCTGGGTTGCTATCTGTGCTCCTGCGGAGTGGAGTCGCCCCACCCAGGGACAGCCTTGAAGGGCCACAGAGCTCTTCCCAGTCCTCCAGTACCCAGATTCCACCCCACTTTCCTTCCAAGAGGGGAGCTGACTCCAGCACCCTGTGAAATGCATCAAATTCTAGAAACGGGAGCCGGAAGGCACTTAGAGACGTGTGAGCGAGTTGCCCAGGTTCACAGAGTGGCTCAAATCCAGGTGAACAGAGATGCCCTGTCAGCTAGTACCCCCCACTGTAGCCCACAGACTCCCAGTAACGTGTGTGCTCAGTCGCTTCAGGCGTGTCCGACTCTTTGCAACCCTATGGACCATAACCCTCCAGGCTCCTCTGTCCCTGGGATTCTCCAGGCAAGAATACTGGAATGGGTTGCCACGCCCTCCTCCCAGGGATCTTCTCAACTCAGGGATCCAACCCGTGTCTCATGTCTCCTGCATCGGCAGGCGCATCTTTACCACATCTTTACCACTGGCGCCACCTGGAAGCCCCCTCCCTGTAACACCAGCCAGGAAATGCAAGGGACATGCCTTGCCACCACCAGTCCCTCGGGGCATGAGTCTTTCCAAAGCTGCCATAATTCAGAGTCCTGACAAGCATTTTTCAATATATAAAGATGCCCTAGACCCTCCGACAGGGCACATGTCTTGAGTTCCCCACCACCTGCCAGTATTTCCAGCTCCTCAGCCTGCCTCACCTTCGATGAGAAAGTCTGCCATGCAATGTTAATGACTTCCTCACTTCTAAAAAGATTTATAAAAGAAAGACCATAGATTTGCATACACACACACGTTAAATATTTATCTAAGTTTTCCCTAAGTGATTTATAAATTCAGCTTTGGTGATCCTACCAAGGCAGTGAAAAATTAAAAATTAGTTTTAAGTCACTATTACCCACTTGAAGTACAGAGTTAAGCCAGAGTCCCAAAGACACGGTGATAAGCCATTCGCGTTTCCTGCCTTGTAATTTAAGCCGCGTGATGAACATCCTCTCTCTCCAGAGTTCTCATTTGCTATTCACCACCTCTGCAAGCATGGTCTCTTGATGTCAGTTAATTACGAATCACTTTTAGGTAAAGTGAGTAAATCTTTTCATGTATGCACAGACTTAAAACTCCGTCATGGAGGAATAGAAGATTCTTAGAGTCTTGTATGTAGCAAATTTGCTATAAACGGATCGTAAGCCTAGAGTAACATCATTATTCAGTTTAGAGTTAATGGGTTCCACAAAGCGAATTTAATAAATCCTTCTGGGACCTAAGCTAAGGAAAATTAAAAATTAGAAGCATAAATTGTGATTTCTGGGGCAAGGCAGTGGAGGAACATTTTAGCCTTCCTGCTCCTAAGGTGAATCATGAGCTGAGCCCTAACCACAGCGTTCAGCCTGCACTGGGAAGGGAAATTGCCTTCTTTTTACACGTGTACAAAGAATTCCTGAATTCCACCCACAATGGCTCTTTCTGTCCAGCCTAACTTGCTGCCTAGAACTGACAGGATTTATGAGCCATCCACAGGGTCACAGTGAATTCTGTAAAATTTTCACGTTAACTTTATCAGTGAGCCGTGAGGGGAGCAGAAATGCCCAAGGAGTTAAAATGACTCATTCTCTGATGTGACTGAAAGGCTGAAAATGGAACAGTGGAGAATATAAGGAACACACCAAAGGCCCTGGTGGACCTGGAGTTCTATCACAGAAGTGATTAAGGACCACAGAGGTGAAGAAACAGTCCTACCCAAATTTTCCTCCACAGTGAATGTGAGGGAGATTTTAGCATAGCTGCTCCACAGAACACCAGGAAAACCGTCCCCAGGACTCATCCATGATGCTCTTCCCGGGAAGGCAATTTCTCTCTCTCTCTCCTTCTCCTCCTCCCCTCCCCCTCCCCTTCTTTTTTCGTCTCCCCATCATCTCTCTCTCTCTCTCTCTCTCTTATTCACTGGATTTACCCTTTACCTCCTGGTAGAACCTGTCTAGGTTGCAACCACTTAGGTTGTATCTAACGAGATATCTTTCTAAGGCTTAGAAAGTGTTAGTCGCTCACTCATGTCCAACTGTGGGACCCCATGGATTGTAGCCCACCAGGCTCCTCTGTCCATGGGATTCTCCAGGCAAGAATACTGAAGTACGTTGCCATTCCCTTCTCCAGGGGGATCTTCCCAACCCAGGGGTTGAACCTGGGTCTCCTGCATTGAAGGCAGATTCTTTACCATCTGAGCCACAGGGCTAAGGAAGGCTTAGAAGGAAAACCCATATGTCTCCCTTAGTAGACCTGATGGACTTTAATAACCCAGGATATCACACAGGAAAGTAGAGTTCTTTGTCCCCAGCTTACTTACAAAAGGTTATAAACAAGCAGATTTTTAAATCTGCTCACTTCAGCTACGGCATGATTTCTAGTCTCGGCCCTACAGCAAAAAGAAAGAAAGAAAGAGCAGGAGGCCCAGGGTAGGGGGGGTTAAGCTCTGGGGACAAGCGTGGACACGCACCACTGCAGAACAGAGAGCAGAGGCGGAGATGACGCAAGAGGAGAGGCTGGTCCAGGCAGCCCGGCTCACAGGGATGCGGCACCCTTCCCTTGCCCTCTTGCCTTCCCTTCAAAACCAGGGCTCTGGTCCTGCAGGAATGGAAAGCCACCCCAACATATGGGCAAGGACCCTTCAGCAAGTACCCTTTCTCCTCCTCCTGAAACCCCAAGGAAGGACCAGATTAGGGAGGACTTGGGGACCCCGGTGCTCTTCCCGGACCACCCTCCAGGTGATGGCTTCCTCCCAGGTACTTTCGGAGAAGGTTTCTAGCGCCCCCTAGTGATGGGCATCTCAGGCGAGGACCGGGAGGGACGCCCGCGAGCGTCGCGAGGACCGAAAACCATCAGCCAGACCCCTCTCCCGGGTGAGGCCAGTTCCAATTAGCCTCTATTTTTCCATCTTTGCTCTACGCACGGAGTTTCACACATAAAACGATTACTTGTGCTTCACGCACCACCTCACTGAGGCCCGGTCCTCGCAAAAAATCGCTCCCGTAAGATTTCCCTTCCCGTCAAGCAGAAACTTTGTCAAACAATGTTCCTCTCGCTTCGCAGATCAAAATAAGGCCCTTCCTCCCAGGAATTGTCCGCAGGCTGTTTGAGTTTTGCAAGTCCCCGAAAACAGTGGTTTCTGAACTATCACATCGTTTCCCTTTTACTTTTCATGTTCGAGCAGTCCTGTCGCTCTGAAGAATTTCCCAGAAGGACAGATGCTTTAAATGCAGAGTGGCGTTTTTATTTCCGAGGGAGCCAGGCTCTCATGGGATGACAGCCTGGAAGGGTGAAGCCCTTCGGCTGAGGCCTGAGCTGGGCCCACCCGGTGCTCTTGGACGCCCCCAGGGTGGACCGTCCACCTCCCCGACCTGCTGGTTCCACAGTGACCGCTGGGGGAGAGGACCCAGGGTTCAACCTTCTTGTCCCACGTTGTCCCCCCCAGAGGAGCTGATGGACGCTGCTTTTACACAGCAGCCTGGACTGGTGTCCTGGCTTCAGAAACAGACCTCGGCTGGAGCCCATTGTCATTCCTGGAGGCCTGTGGGGACTCAATGCATAAGCAACGCTTTCTTTTCCCTACCCAAGCGCTCGCAGAAATGAGAAAGACGATTAAAGCTGGCATGTGAAAACCACAGGATCACCTTAGATAAAGACCAAGACGGAGGATGTAGTTTCACGTGAAAAGCCAGACGGATGCGGAAACTAGGTAGAGAAAGAAGACCCGCACTCGGCTGCTGGTACTGACCTGGGGTGGCCCCCGCCATGGGGGTGGGGGGCAATGAGGCCCAGGTCTCCCCACTAGTGCCCACCAGGCATGAGTTCTCACTCATACACACGCATACACTCACGCAAACACTCACACACAGGAACCAAGCAGCCGCATGGCCCCCAGCCACAGGGCTTCACCCCTCTGGGCCTCTATCAAGCACCCCCTTCCTGCTGTGACACCCACGGGGATTTTTGGTGGCTGCTTCGGAAACGAGTCCTAAAACCCAAGTCTTCACCTCGTCAGCAGACTGCCAGCCATCCAGATGAGACGGGTCTGTTTCATACATCTGCTCCCCAACCCCAAACCCCCACCACCCTGCAGGAGTGAACGGGTCAGAGCCAGAGCTCTGGACTCTGGGACGGCGGCCCCTCCCCAGTCCTCTGTGGCTTGTTAAGATGCTCTTAACAACATCAGGATGCAGGCCTCGCCGCAACTCAGGCTCTTTCTGAAGCCTCGCCAGTCAGTGCTCTTGGTCTTCAGACTCAGCGGGGCCCTTGCTGGGGTGGGGGCAGATGGGGGAGCAGAGCTGGGGGGAGCCCTGGAGCAGTAGACAAGAACCAGATAGTCCCAAGTTGCCCGACCCCCTGCTGCGTCTGTGCCTCAGTTTCTCCATCCTTAAAATGGGCCCAGCCCTCTGCCCCTGAGCAGATCCTTCTCAGGCTCCCCTGCCCAAAAGGGGTATGTGTCTGTGTGTGTGTGTCTGTGTATACGCCTGTGTGACAGAGACAAAGCAAAAGTAAATTTTTTTTTACTTTGGGCAAAAGCCTATGGGTTCCCTCGTGGCTCAGTCAGTAAAGAATCCACTGCAATGCAGGAGACCTGGGTTTAATCCTTGGGTTGGGAAGATCCCCTGGAGGCGGGCATGGCAACCCACTCCAGTATTCTTGCCTAGAGAATCCCCAAGGACAGAGGAGCCTGGTGGACTGCAGTCCATAACATCTCAAAGAGTTGGACACGACTGAGCAACCAAGCATAGCATGGTGATTTTAAGGTTATTACCCAGACATCTTTCAACTGGCTCAGACGGTAAACAATCTGCCTGAAACGCAGGGCACCCGGGTTCAATCTCTGGGTTGGGAAGATCGCCTGCAGAAGGGCACAGCAACCCACTCCAGTGTTCCTGCCTGGGAAATCCCATGGACAGAGGAGCCTCGTGGGGTATACAGTCCATAGGATCCGCAAAGAGTCAGACACAACTGAGTGACTCACACTTTCACCCAGACACAACCTCCAAAATCTCTCTGTCCAGGCTGCATTAGGAGGCACCTCCAAAGGGAAAGGGGGTGGGGGCTCCCTTCCAGAGGGGAGGGGGCTGCCACCTTTGCTGAGGTCCAACCCTTTACCTTCAGGAAGGAGCTGAGAATGAAGCCCCTTTCCACCCAGGCTCTCGTTCACCCTAAGGTGATGGAAATTAGTGAGTGTTAATATGTGTGATCACATACAGGAAAATACTGAATAATACGGAATACACATGGTTGGATGGCATCACCAGTTCAATGGACATCAACTTGGGCAAACTCTAGGAGATGGTTAGGGACAGGGGGGCCTGGCATGCTGCAGTCCTGGGATCACAAAGAGTCAGACACGACTTGACAACTGAACACTACCACCACATTTGGAATACTGCCCACAGCCAGCGTCCCGGCGCGGCGTTCTGGAAAGGGAACTCCGTTCAGGTGCCCTGCACTCTGGCCAGACTGCCTGCCAGCTCGCTCTCTCCCTCGCCTTTGCCTTTGAATCCTGCACAGCCCCGCCAACTGGCCTCCTGTCTGCTCCTAAGTCCCCCTGATTCACTCCACACACCCCACCCCAGTCCCCTCCCCATTATCTTCTCCCTTCCCCAGGAGGGAAACTGCAGACAGCTTAAAATAGAACAAATCAAAGTGCAGAGATGGGTGCACAGCTGGAACCACGAGGGGCCCTCCTCCTCCCCGCAAACATCCACCCCCAGGCAGGCAGCAGGCTCCCCTCTGAGCCTCCTCCTGTCTCTTCCAAGCCTCCCAGACTCTCACCCAGCTGGTGGAGAGGATGTTCAGACTGCAGGCTGCTGGCAGGGCTCAGGAAACCCTGAGAGGGGAGCACGAGGGGCTTAGAGCTGCCCTGCCGGGCTTGCTGGCCGCCCCCCTGACCGGCCCCACACACGGGTCAGAACAGGCCCTCTGGGACTCAAGGGCTGGGGGCTAGGAATGTCAGATAAGGGACAGGACTCCCAGTTAAGACTGAACTTCAGTTTAGCAGTGAATCATTTGTCAATATAAGTTATGTCCCATTTAATATTAGGAACATATATTAAAAAGGTGTATTTGTTGCTGATCTGGGAGAAGGAAATGGCAACCCACTCCAGTGTTCTTGCCTGGAGAATCCCATGGACGGAGAAGCCTGGTAGGCTGCAGTCCATGGGGTTGCACAGAGTCGGACACGACTGAAACGATTTGGCAGGCAGCAGCAGTTGCTGATCTGAAATTCAGATTTAAGTGGGCATCCTGTTCGGTTTTGTTTGTGCTAAACCTGGCCACCTTGACCTACGGGAAAGCCTGATGGTGTTTATGCCTCAGCACAGGGCGGGGACAGAGACATGGGGCAGGGCGTGGGGTGGAGGGTATGTTGGATCCTAAGACTGCAGGAACACAGTATGGCGGACAGGGTGGCTGAAACAACGGGCATTTATCACATTCTGGAAGTTAGAAGTCCAATTCGAGGTGTCGACAGAGCCGTGCCCTCTGAAGGCCCCGGGGAGGACCCCTGCTTCCTCCAGCTCCTGGGGGCTGCCGGCCACCTTGGGGCCCTTGGGGGCCCTTGTCCCTCCTCTGCTTCAGCGTCACACTGAGTTTACCCTGCAGGTCTCTGGCCTCTCTCTCCTCTGCTTATAAGAACACCAGTCATAGGAGGGCCAGCCCCTCCCAACTCTAGTACAGTCTCATCTTAATCCAATCGTTTCTGCAAAGAACTCTATTTGCCAAATAAGGTCCCACTCTGAAGCCCTGGTGGAATGACTTCGGGGGCACCCTTTGCGCCAGGGGAGAATCCACTCTGCTTTCAGCCACACCCACCGTGCTGAAACTCTGAAAACTCTGATCCCAACCATGGGGGACACTGACCGGAAACGTCCATGCTCACTGAGCCCACAACAGGGGCTGCCTCGGGCCAGAGCTGCCTACCATCTCTTCCTGCAAAGAACCAATCAGAAAGGGTGCCCAACCAGACCCCAGAAACAGGTCAAAAATGACCCTGTTAGCCTCCAGGAAACCCGGAGTTGGGGATTCTGTGCTGGGCCCCGGGTGGAGCTGCAAGCCAGGTCCTGGGAAAGGCTGAGCCCTGCAGAGGAGGAGGGACCGCCTTGGGAGGTGGAAGATCCCCCCGGCTGCAAAAGGTGTGCGTTCTCAGAGCCCCAGGCCGGGCTCAGCGCAGACCCCCCTCCTGCCAGGGAGAAAGGGTCCAGCCCCACGGAGCTGCCAGGAGCCTCCCAGAAGCTCCCCAGGAGGGGAGGGAACCCCAGGGAGAGCCCGCCTCACACTCTGGGTGCCCAGCCCTCCACGAGGGCCGCTCTGGCCCCGGGGTTCCGGCCTGGACCGCGCAGTGGAAATCCACAGTCTGTAGAGCTGACAGACGCTTCACTCGTTATGTGGAGACTTTCTGTGTGAAGGCCTCACTTCAGACACCTAATACTGAAGGAGACCATTGTCTGGGTGGCCAGGATAAACCATGACGGAGTGCAGAGTGCTCCCTGACTTGTTGCATTAAAACTACCCCTCCCACACACACACACACACACACATATATACACACACATACAACATGCCTTGCCCACCAGAGCAAGAAGATCCAGGTTTTCCCACAGCCAGTCCCTCTGATCAGGAAGCTTCACAAGCATCTGATCCTCATCCATCAGAGGGCAGGCAGAATGTAAACCACAATTACAGAAAACTAACCAAACTGATCACATGGACCACAGCCTTGTCTAACTCACAGAAACTATGAGCCATGCCATGTGGGGCCACCCAAGACGGACGGGTCATGGTGGAGAGTTCTGACAAAACATGGTCCGTTGGAGAAGAGAAAGGCAAACCACTTCAGCATTCCTGGCTTGAGAGCCCCATGAACAGTATGAAAATGCAAAAAGTTAACAACACTGAAAGATGAACCCCTCCAGGTCAGTAGGTGTCTGATATGCCACTGGAGAAGAACAGAGAAATAGCTCCACAAGGAATGAAGAGGCTGAGCCAAAGCAGAAATGACGCCCAGTTCTGGATGTGTCTGGTGGAGAAAGGAAAGTCCCGTGCAGTCAAGAACAATATTGCCATGACCAACGTGCTGTCTTGGCGACACTCTGTTAGGCTTGACCTCCTAACTGACACCAAAAAAAAAAAAAAAAGATGTCCTTTGCATCATAGGGGACTGGATGCAAAAGTAGGAAGTCAAGAGATAACTTTAGTAACTGGCAAGTTTGGCCTTGGAGAACAAAATGAAGCAGGGCAAAGGCTAACAGAGTGTTGCCAAAAGAATGCACTGGTCGTAGCAAACACCCTCTTCCAACCACACAAGAGATGACTCTTCACGTGGACATCACCATGTGTGGATGGTCAATAGTGAAATCAGACTGATTATATTCTTTGCAGCTGAAGATGGAGAAGCTCTATACAGTCAGCAAAAACAAGACTTGGAGCTGACTGTGGCTAAGATCATAAACTCCTTATTGCAAAATTCAGACTTAAATGAAAGTAAGCAGGGAAAACCACTAGGCCATTCTGGTATGAACTAAATCAAATACCTTACGATGATACAGAGGAAGTGACAAATAGATTCAAGAGATTAGATCTGATAGAATGCCAGAAGAACTATGGATGGAGGTTTGTAACACTGTACAGGAGGCAGTGATCAAAACCATCCCCAAGAAAAAGAAAGGCAAAATGGTTGTCTCAGAAGACCTTACAAATAGCTGAGAAAAGAAGAGAAGTGAAAGGCTATGGAGAAAAGGAAAGAGATACCCATCTGAATGCAGAGTTCCAAAGAATAGCAGGGAGAGATAAGAAAGCCTTCTTATGTGAACAATGCAAAGAAATAGAGGAAAACAATAGAATAGGAAAGACTAGAGATCTCTTCAAGAAAGTTAGAGATACCAAGGGAACATTTCATGCAAAGATGGGCTCAATAAACGACAAAATGGTATGGACCTAACAGAAGCAGAAGATACTAAGAAGAGATGGCAAGAATACACAGAAGAACTGTACAAAAAAGATCTTCATGACCAAAATAATCACGATGGTGTGATCACTCACCTAGAGCCAGACATCCTGGAATGTGAAGTCAAGTGGGCCTTAGAAAGCATCACTACGAACAAAGCTAGTGGAGGTGATGGAATTCCAGTTGAGCTATTCCAAATCCTGGAAGATGATGCTGTGAAAGTGCTGCACCCAATATGCCAGCAAATTTGGAAAACTCAGCAGTGGCCACAGGACTGGAAAAGGTCGTTTTCATTCCAGTCCCAAAGAAAGGCAATGCCAAAGAATGCTCAAACTACCACACAATTGCACTCATCTCACACGCTAGTAAAGTAATGCTCAAAATTCTCCAAGCCAGGCTTCAGCAATACGTGAACTGTGAACTTCCACATGTTCAAACTGGTTTTAGAAAAGGCAGAGGAACCAGAGATCAAATTGCCAACGTCCACTGGATCATCAAAGAAGCAAGAGAGTTTCAGAAAAACATCTATTTCTGCTTTATTGACTATGCCAAAGCCTTTGACTGTGTGTATCACAACAAACTGTGAAAAATTCTTCAAGAGATGGGAATACCAGACCAGCTTACCTGCCTCCTGAGAAACTTGTGTGTAAGTCAAGAAGCAACTTTTAGAACCAGACATGGAACAACAGACTGGTTCAAATAAGGAAAGGAGTATATATTCGTCAAGGCTGTATATTGTCACCCTGCTTATTTAACTTATATGCAGAGTACATCATGAGAAACGCTGGGCTAGAGGAAGCACAAGCTGGAATCAGGATTGCCGGGAGAAATATCAATAACCTCAGATATGCAGATGACACCACCCTTATGGCAGAAAGTGAAGAGGAACTAAAGAGCCTGTTGATGAATGTGAAAGTGGAGAATGAAAAAGCTGGCTTAAAACTCAAAATTCAAAAAATGAAGATAACAGCATCCACTCCCATCTTCATAGAAAATAGATGGGGAAACAATGGAAACAGTGACAGACTTTATTTTCTTGGGCTCCAAAATCACTGTGGACAGTGACTGCAGCCAAGAAATTAAAAGACACTTGGTCCTTGGAAGAAAAGCTATGACAAACCTAGACAGCATGTTAAAAAGCAAGACATCACTATGCTGACAAAGGTCCATATAGTCCAAGCTATGGTTTTTCCACTGGTCATGTATGGATGTGAGAGTTGGACCATAAAGAGAGCTAAGCAGTGAAGAATTGATGCTTTTGAACTGCAGTGTTGGGGAGGACTCTTGAGAATCCCTTGGACTGCAAGGAGATCCAACCAGTCCATCCTAAAGGAAATCAGTCCTGAATATTCACTGGAAGGGAAGAACTGATGTTGAAGCTGAAACTCCAATACTTTGGCCACCTGATGTGAAGAGCTGACTCATTAGAAAAGACCCTGATGCTGGGAAAGATTGAAGACAGAAGGAGAAGGGGACGACAGAGGATGAGATGGTTGTATTGCATCACCAACTCAATGGACTTGAGTTTGAGCATGCTCCAGGAGTTGGCGATGGACAGAGAGGCCTGGTGTGTTGTAGTCCATGGGTTCGCAAAGAGTTGGACATGACTGGGCAACTCAACACAACACAACACATATACACATAGACCCCGGCAGAGGACAGAAGCAACTTTGGGGGGCTGCTGGAAAGAAATGGAAGTATTCTTGGGCTTCCCAGCTGGCTCAGTGGTAAAGAATTCACCTGCCAATGCAGGAAACACGGGTTTGATCCCTGGTCCGGGAAGATCCCACAAGCCACGGAGCAACTGAGCCCATGTGCCACAACTATAGAGTCTATGCTTGAGAGCCCTGGAACCACACCTACTGAGCCCATGGGCCATGTAGAACCTGTGCTCAGCAACAAGAGAAGCCATCAAGATGAGAAGCCCGCACACCATGACTAGAGAGTATCCTCCACTCTCTCCAACTAATGAAAAAGTCTGTGCAGCAATGAAGACCCAGCACAGACAAAAATAAATAAAATAATAGTTTACAAAAAGAAACGGAAGCACTCTTGAGATTCCCAAGTTCCCCATCCTCAGGCCAAGAGAAGCAATGTCACAAAGGGGGCTAGCATCATCTGATGTCATGCTAAGTCACTTCAGTCGTGTCTGACTCTTTGCGACCCCGTGGACTCTGCCAGGACCCCACCAGGCTCCTCTATCCACGGGATTCTCCAGGCAAGAATACTGGAGTGGGTTGCCATTTCCTCCTCCAAGGGATCTTCCCAACCCAGGGATTGAACCCGAGTCTTTTATGTCTCCTGCATTGGCAGGCAGGTTCTTTACCACTAGCACCACCTGAGAAGCTATGGCATTGCCTGATGTCAAGGAGATGCCAAATCACAGGTGCCCAGAAAGAAGCCTGGTCACAAGGCAAACAGGAGAGGAAGAGCGACGGGGAGGGACGGCTCTGGGTCTGTCTCTCAGCGAGCCTCTGCACGGGTCCTCTCCGGGCATAGGACAAGCCATGTGAGCAACATGTGACTGAAGGCTGTTTACAAAGCCTGAGATAGAGGAGAATTTATTGTTGTCATCAAATAAAGCCTTGCAGTCAACTTCATCTGACACATGTATAATGATTAGCAGAATCATGACTGTGCAGTTGGCACTTAGGCCTAAGTGGTAATCAATTTGCCCAAATGACTGCAATTAGCATGGCTTTTCCACGACACATGGAGCATTTCTGGGCTCTGCAGAAGGGCACTCGGTCCAGAAGATGTAGACCCACGAGACCCTGACCTTCCCGCTCCTGACCACAGGGTCCCCCGGAACTAACACGAAAAGCCACTAGCTCTCCTTTTTTGGCTTCCCTTTCGGGATGTCCCTGAACAGAAAGCGAGTAAGTGTCATTTAAGGGAAGGCCATCTGTGCACCAGCCAGAGCCAGTCCACTGTCCTCAGCGGGGCTGTTCAGGCAGATGGCCTGCCCAGCCCCAGGGCAGAGCCCAGAAAGGCTGCAGGCAGGCGCCATCCCGCTTTCCCTGGTGCCATGTGGTCATGGAGGAATACTGATGGGGCACAGCAGGAGATGTGTGGTGGAAATTAGTTTACATCTGGACTTCTTAAAAACTTCATTTAAAAAAAAAAAAAAGATCTATTAGATCCAGAAGGAGAGTGTAACATCCTAGCAAAATTTCAAAGTCAAGTTGTTCTTAGTGTCTTTCTCCCCAACATCCAGACCACCTCCAAATTTGCCCTTCTCCTCCTCCTGCCTCTCAGGAATTCAGAGCCTCTGTGTTGCCCTCTGCCTCCACTCCCCTCCTGAGCATCCACCTGCCTCCTGCACAGAGCCTATGACCCCTAATTACTTTTTCTTTCTCTTCCTTTTTAAAAAAATTTTGTTTATTATATATTTGGTTGCATTGGGTCTTAGCTGTGGCACACAAGACTTTCTGTTATGGCACAAGGGCTTCGTAGTTGCCTTTCGAGGCCTTTGTTCCCAGACCAGGGATTCAACCCACATTCCCTGCACTGGAAGGCAGATTCTTAACCCCTGGACTACCGGGGAAGTCCCTCTCTCCCTTTCTTAAAACTCTCTTTCTCTTAAAGGTGATCCTGAGCCAGGACATATTCCAAAATTTGACTTTGCTCGTCCCATCACTTCATGGAAAATAGATGGGGAAACAGGGGAAACAGTAACAGACTTTATTTTGGGGGGCTCCAAAATCACTGCAGATGGCGACTGCAGCCTTGAAATTAAAAGATGCTTGCTCCTTGGAAGAAGAGCTATGACAAACCTAAGCAACATATTAAAAAGCAGAGACATCACTTTGCCAATAAAGGTCCGTCTAGTCAAAGCTATAGTTTTTCCAGTGGTCATATATGGATGTGAGAGTTGGACTATAAAGAAAGCTGAGTGCCAAAGAATTGATGCTTTTGAACTGTGATGTTGGAGAAGAGTCTTGAGAGTCTCTTGGACTGCAAGGAGATCCAACCAGTCCATTCTAAAGGAAATCAGTTCTGAATATTCATTGGAAGGACTGATGCTGAAGCTCAAACTCCAATACTTTGGCCACCTGATGTGAAGAATTGGCTCATTAGAAAAGACCCTGATGCTGGGAAAGATTGAAGGCAGAAGAAGGGGATGACAGAGGATGAGAGGTTGGATGGCATCACCAACTCAATGGACCTGAGTCTGAGTAAGCTCTGGCAGTTGGTGATGGACAGGGAAGCCTGGCATGCTACAGTCCATGGGGTCGAAAAGAGTTGGACACGACTGAGCAACTGAATTGATACTGATATTATACATCTCCATCTCTTCCTCTTCTTTCTTTTACTTATTTTCGTCTTTTTCTTCATGTGAAAATAATGATCATTTTTGGGAAACAGAGTTGTGCCATCTTTAAAATTGGTCCTGGCATCCCAATTAGGGCATTTGCACCACTTACTTGCTACCTCTGGACAGAATTACAAAACTAAACAGAGCCTGTCTGTGGCACTTCACTCCCTACAGAAGCTCCTCTGGTCTGTCCACTCATCACTTTTGCAATACTCCACATGCCCAACACCTCCTCCTAACCTAACAGGAGCCCTGGTGTCAACTGCTTCCATGTACAAGAGTCAAAGCCACAGCAGCTCCGGTGGAACAGTTATTTCAACAGAGGGGAGCTGGTCACATAGGGAATGGAAACTGAAAGAGAAAACAAACGGGGTGAGAGGGTACTTCCCAGGGCACTTGTGATAAAGCATCCACCTGCCACTGCAGGAGACTTAAGAGAAGTGGGTTCTATCCCTGG
The DNA here is from genome assembly GCF_055505025.1 of Bos grunniens. Lineage (NCBI taxonomy): Eukaryota > Metazoa > Chordata > Mammalia > Artiodactyla > Bovidae > Bos > Bos grunniens. Next base: position 15,489,767 of record NC_141191.1, read on the forward strand.
ATCAGGAAGATCCCCTGGAGGAGGGCATGGCAACCCACTCCAGTGTTCTTGCCTGGAGAATCCCATGGACAGAGGAGCCTGGGGGGCTACAGTCCATGGGGTCGCAGAGAGTCAGACACAACTGAAGCAACTTAGCAAGAAAGCACAGGACATCAACATACAAAAAATGATTACAACAGAAAACAGATACTACTCCCAGTGCAAGGAGCACAATGGGAAGGGCCGGGTGCATTTAAAGCTAGAACCTCGGAAGAGGGCCTTCCCCCACAGAGCTGGGACACAGCCCTCTGAGCTGCCCTCTGAGCTGCCCTCTGACGCTGCTGGCTGGTACCTCCGAGAAAGCGCTATGAGGCTGGTTCTGGGCATGGAGACAGAAGCCAGCTGCTGCCACCAGGACAGGGGAGCTGCAATGACAGGAACAGTAAACAACCAAGGAACAGGAAGTCCCTCTCTCAGCTCCGTCCCCTCTCCTGCTCCGACTTGACCCTTTGGGCTGAAACAACAGGAGTCAGCCTGCAGAGGAGAAATGGCCCTTGCCAACTCTCAGCCCCAGCATCAAAGAGCTGAGAGCAGGAAGCTGGTCTTCAGGGTGGCAGAGGTAAATGCCTGGAGCATTCACTGCGTTGACAACAGCTCCAAATGCTAATGTCTGGCATCATCCACCAGAGAACAGAGTACTTCCTGCCAAAGGCTTGCAAAACGCCCTTGCCCGAAAAGATATTTCATAGGAAACCCGCGTTTCAAATCAAACCTGTAGACTGAGGTCACTGCAACATCCTGTGGTCTCTAGGTGTCCACTGTGAGCACCCTACTCATTCAGGTGTGAGGAACAGGTCAGAAGAGGCTTAGAAAGCCCAGAGGAATCCCATCTCCAGAGATGAGGCTTCCTCTACGAGGCTACTGTCCCTCCACATGCCTGCAAGATGAGCCCCTCAGTCGCTGCCAGCTGGGTCTGCAAGTGTCCAGGATCCGCAGGGCATCCCATCCACCACTACCACCCTCTCCTCCTGAAGCTCCTCTTCGTTGTCATTCATTCTGTGGGAGGACAATGTGCTTACCCCGCACCCCCACACCCCCAGGACCGCGAGGCAGAAACTGGGCCAGCACTCCCCCTAGTGGTGGTTAACAGAACTCCTAAAATGACCTCCCTGGCGACAAGCTCACAGTCAACATGTGAGCTTATTTCTGGGACGCATGATGTATTAAAGCACTGTATTCTCCCTTCCTTGCTTAATGCTCATAACAGCCCTATAAAGGATGTATTCTTATAAGTTCCGATTTACAGGTGAGGATACATAGTCTGGGTACACACCAAGGTCTTAGTCGGCAAAAACAAGACTGGGAGCTGACTGTCTCAGATCACGAACTCCTTATTGCAAAATTCAGACTTTGATGGAAGAAAGGGATTTTTGCCATTCAGGTATGACCTAAATCAAATCCCTTCTGACTATGCAGTGGAAGTAACAAATAGATTCAAGGGAGCAGATCCGATAGAGTGCCAGAAGAGCTATGGATGGAGGTTCGTAACATTGGACAGGAGGCAGTGATCAAGACTATCCCCGAGAACCACAAAAGCAAAAAGTAAAGAGAGTTGCCTGAGGAGGCCTTCCAAATAGCTGAGAAAAGAAGAGAAGTGCAAGGCAAAGGAAAAAAGGAAAGATACACCCATCTAAATGCAGAGTTCCAAAGAATAGCAGGGAGAGATAAGAAAGCCTGCTGGAGTGAACAATGAAAAGAAATAGAGGAAAACAACAGAACGGGCAAGAATAGAGATCTCTTCACAAAAATTAGAAATACCAAGGGAACATTTCATGCAAAGATGGGCTCAATAAAGGACAGAAATGGTATGGATCTAACAGAAGCAGGAGATATTAAGAATAGGTAGCAGGAATACACAGAAGAACTGTACAGAAAACGTCTCAATGATGCTGATAACCACAATAGTGTGCTTGTCTAGAAGCAGACATCCTGGAGTGTGAAGTCAAGTGGGCCTCAAGAACCATTACAACAAACAAAGCTAGTGGAGGTGATGGAATTCCAGCTGAACTATTTCAAATTCTAAAAGGTGATACTGTTAAAGTGCTGCACTGAACATGCCAGCCAACTTGGAAAACTCAGCCGTGGCCACAGGACTGGAAAAGGTCAGTTTTCATTCCAATCCCAACAAAGAGCAATGGCAAAGAATGTTCAAACTACCACACAATTGTATTCATTTCACATGCTAAAAAGGTAATGCTCAAAATCTTTCAAGCTAGGCTTCAACAGTATGTGAACTGAGAACTTGCAGATGTACAAGCTGGATTTAGAAAAGGCAGAGGAACCAGAAATCAAATTGCCAACATCCGTTGGATGATAGAAAAAGCAAGGGAATTCCAGAAAAACATCTACTTCTGCTTCATTGACTACACTAAAGCCTTTGACTGTGTGAATCACAACAAACTGTGGAAAATTCTTAGAGATAAGAATACGAGATGACCTTACTTGCCTTCCGAGAAACCTGTATGCAGGTCAAGAAGCAACTCTTAGATCTAGATATGGAACAACAGACTGGTTCCAAATTGGGAAAGGAATACATCAAGGCTGTATATTGTCACCCTGCTTATTTAACTTATAATCAAAGTACATCTTGCAAAATGCTGGGCTGGATGAAGCTCAATCTGGAATCAAGATTGCTGGGAGAAATTCATAACCTCAGGTATGCAGATGACACCACCTTTATGGCAGAAAGAGAAGAGGAACTAAAGAGCCTCTTCATGAAGGTGAAGGAGAAGCTGGCTTAAAACTTAACATTCAAAAAACTAAGATCATGGCATCCGGTCCCATCACTTCATGCAAATAGATGAAAGAAATGTGAAAACAATGATAAATAATTTGGGGGGGGGCCGCAAAATCACTGAGAATGGTGACTGCAGCCATGAGAGCTATGACAAACCTAAACAGTATATTAAAAAGCCCAGACATCACTTTGCTGACTAAGTCAAAGCTATGGTTTTTCCAGTAGTCATATACAGATGTGAGAGTTGGATCATAAAGAAGATTGAGCACTGAAGAATTAATGCTTTCAAACTTAGGTGCTAGAGAAGACTCTTGAGAGTCCCTTGGACAGTAAGGAGATCAAACCAGTCAATCCTGCTGCTGCTGCTGCTGCTGCTGCTGCTGCTGCTGCTAAGTTGCTGCAGTCATGTCCGACTCTGAGTGACCCCATGGACAGCAGCCCACCAGGCTCCTCTGTCCACAGGATTCTCCAGGCAAGAATACTGGAGTGGGTTGCCTTTTCCTTCTCTGCCAGTCAATCCTAAAGGAAATCAACTCTGTATATTCATTGGAAGGGCTGATGCTGACACTCCAATACTTTGGCTACCTGATGGGAAGAGCCGACTCACTGGAAAAGACCCTTGTGCATGGAAAGATTGAGGGTGGGAGGAGAAGGGGGTGACAGAGGATGAGATGGCTGGATGGCATCACCAATTCAATAGACATGAGTTTGAGTAGTCTCTGGGAGACAGTGAAGGACACTGAAGCCTGGCATGCTTCAGTTCATGTGGTCGCAAAGAGTCGGACATGCGTGAGGAACTGAACAACAAAAAAAACACCAAGGACACCCAGATTTTCTGACTTGGGGGAAATAACATGCTCATGTTCAGGGTTCTGTGCTAGACACGCTCATGGCTCAGGGTTCTGTGCTAGACAATGACTTCAGTGCCACACGTGCAGCTCTCAAAGCACCTGAATCCCTCAGGGTTGATGCAAAGAAGTCGCACCACTGCAAACTCAGCCTGGCCAGGGCTCTCCTGCCCCAAGTGCCGGATCTGAGTTCCAAAGCCGTGGGTTTTTAAATCCTTAACCCCTGACGTGAAAGAGATCTTCATTTTCCTGCTTACAAATCTGTTCGCTCAGCTCAGACCCCCAAATTGCCCCGCCCTCTTTCTCCAAAGCCAAATTCTCAGAATGTTCAATCTCGAAAATTCTTTCATCAGAGAGATGTAAACCCATGTGTCAAAGAGCCTCCCTTTTCGGAGTCTGATATCTCTTCTTTTAGAACAGTTTGTTCATTGAAATAAGAAACAAATAAAACAGAGGGAGGAGGAGGGGAGAGGAGGGAGCGTGAAGGGAGAAAGAGAGGTGAGATTTCTGATCGTCTTCTGTGTCCTTGTCTGACTTGCCTGGTTTACCAGGAAAGAGAAACACAGAATGGCTCCCCTGTGCCTGCAATCAGAAACCGGCGCTCTTGGTCCAAGGTTCAAGGAGACCTCCTCTGAAGACAGGGCCAGCTGATGGGACTCCAGCTGCATTCTGCTGCAAGAGACCTCCTTAGATGCAGAGACCCCCTCTCCTCATCCCAGCCAGGGTGGTACCTGCTTGGATGCCCCAGTGACGGAACTCTTCACCCCATGAGGTCTCTTAGTCCACTGCTGGGCAGTTCCACTGGATAGGAACAACTGGCTTGTATTGGCCCCCCAAATATTTGTAACTCCTATTTTTATTAGAATTTGTTTTATTTATTTACATTTTGGGGGCACACCATGCACCATGTGGGATCTTAGTTCCCCAACCAGAGATTAAACCCAGACCCCTGCCCTGGAAGCTCAGTGTCCCGACCAGTAGACCACCAGGGGAGTCCCAATACTTGTGACTTCTAACCTCTGGTCCTCACTCGGCTTCCTGGGCCTTGAGGAATTAAGTCTAAACGCTCCCCCTCCTTCCATAAGTGGCTGGGTTATCCTGGCTGCCCACCACCCCTGCATTGCCCACCAACTTCATCAAGTTTCTGCCCTTCTCCTGTTCCTCATCCAGCTACTCTGCAGGGTCCCTAGCCCTCTAAAAAAGGTCACAAATCTCTGTTAAACTTGGGCCCAGCACTTCAGTGTGGTGACACCTGCTCGGCGCTGAAGACCACACTCAGAGTGTGTTCTAAGACGCCCCATCCAGCAGGGAGCGAGAGTCCCACCTGAGACCCAGGTGTCAAAGCCTGATAGGGAAAGACCAGGCCATTTCCTCAATCAGCTGCCAAGAGGCCTTTAAAAAAAAAGGAAAAGAGGTTCTGGATACTTGACTTGTTGACTTGTTCCTCTGATTAAAAACAAGAACTGGCTTTTTTTTTTTTTTTTTTTCATTCTGTAAGGTCCCCACCAGGGGAATTCGCCCCATCAAATGATGAGTCAGACAATGACGACTGGAACCTAAGACCGGCCTGGACCGAAGCATGCCAGGCCCCTGCTTGGCTGGGTATCATCAGACATACCCGCCCTCTCCTTCTACCTTAATGACTCATAGTTCAAACTTGTCCACGGGATTGACACAGAAGCTCAGACACACCTATTCTTTAGCTTCGGTGCTCAAGCAGGTCCTGCGCCTCTTTTCGCATCACCGCCAGCATCCCGTGAGTTCAGGAGCGGAGGGAGCGCTAACAGCCTCGGTATCAAGGGACCTGGTCAGGAGAGAGGGAGAGACCCTGTCTCCAGCGACAGAAGACCTGGAAACTACTAGAACGGTGAGCAGATGAGTCCCCCACCCTGCAGCTGGAGGACAGCCCACCCCCACCGACGCGCCCCAGCACCAGCCTCCTCCTCCCCACGCGCATCTCTCCCTGCAGCCGGCCGCGGAGACGCTCGCAGCCCCTGCTTCAGACCATCTTGCGGGAATGGTGTTAATAACGGCGTTTGTGGGCCCTTGGTTTCCTCGGCACTTATTATCAGGGCTGCGCGAGCGCTTATTATTAATAATAATAATTTAGTGCCGACTTGACCGCTTTCGTGTAACAGTGAGTACCTGGATTCTAATTATCTGTCTTATTTTAATATTTATGGAATTAATCAAACTTTTTAATGGAAAACCCCACAATGAAATTACCGAGAGCATGCTTCAGTGAAGAGAGATATAGCGCGCTGGGGGAGAAGTCCGGGCGGCCTGATTAACATTGCAGGGGGGAGGCGGCCCCCAGCGAACCCCCAGCGCACCCCAGAGCACCGAGCAGGCCCTGCAGCACCTCAGCCTCCAGGCAGGGAGCATCCCCTATGTGGGCCTGCAAAAAGGGGGTCTCCGGAGCTCTGTCACCCCTATGCTCACGGGGATGAGCTGAGCTACTCGCCGAGGCCAAAATGTCCAGCAACAGAGGAACCGCAAAGCCAGCCTCAGGTGCCATCCACGGCTAAGGGAGACAGACGCTCCTTCCCAGGGCTCCGCCCACCTACAGTCACGGCCACCGTGGGCTCCTCCACAGAGCGGGCAGACGCAGAGTTGCTGGGGCTGGCACACCTTGGATAGCCAGCGGTCTGGGCTGAGGGTCACCTAAGACCCCGTAAGACTCTGTGGGTCCCGGGGCCTCTGCAAGGGGCCTCATTAAACACACTGGATGCTCTTCACTAAAACTTTATACCTTGCAGGCTCTGTGCAGGTGTGTTCAGTCCTATCAGCCTCTTTGCTACGCTATGGACTGTCCTCTGTCCACGCACTGAGCCAAATGCATTCTGTGAAATTTCTTTTAAAGTATTTATAAGCCTGTGAAGTACACGCTACAATTGTTGTGGTGTTGTTGAGTTGCTCAGTCGTATCTGACCCTTCTGTGACTGTAGCCTGCCAGGTTCCTCTGTCCATAGGGTTTCCCTGACAAGAATACTGGAGCGGGTTGCCATTTCCTTCTCCAGGGGATCTTCCCAACCCAGGGATTGAGCTCACATCTCCTGCATCGTCAGGCCGGTTTTTTACCACTGAGCCACTAGGGAAGCGGATGCTATGATTACTCCCATTTTATAAAGCGGTAGCTAAGATTTAGAGGTGAAGTCAGATGCCAGAGGGCGGATATCACAGAAGGGGTCAAGTGGAAATGACCCCAGGGCCATAGGACTTGAACACTCCATGCTTTCCAAGGAGGGGCCCCTGCCCCCTTGGCCTCCACCTGGGACGCACCCCCAGAGGGCAGGCTGAGCAAGCCAGCCCCTCACTCAGAAAGGTTGGCAGACTTGGCCTTGACAAAGGAAGATTTCTCCAAATTCCTCTTCTCTCAATACTTTTTCTCAATCTCCCTTCCAATCAGTCCTGGAATTAGAACCAGAGAGCTAATTTATCAAAGGCCCTGGAGCCTTCTGAAAGATCACCTCTAGAGGACAAGTCCAAATTAGAAATGTTTATCTTGTTTCAGATGGCTTTGCATTTCAGCTCTTCCTTGGAAAGACTTTGTTACGGGGTAGAGAAGTGAGCAGAATAACCTCCACTAATATCTCAGGTGGGGGGGTGCCACAGAGGAATCATGTTGTTTTGTTTTTTCTTTTAATTTTGGAAAAGGTGGGGAACATTATCCCCCCACCCACCCTTGCCACCAGTGACGGAGGTAAATCTGATCCTGGCAGATCTTTTCATGAGGATCTCAGGAACCCAGGAGAGTCCGGAAGCCCGAGTCAGCTCTGTCTGAAAATTCCGAACAAGGACCTGTTGATTCTCCTTTCTGATGATGATCAGAGATGCTGCTAAGTCGTGTGTCTTGTGATTTTCCTTCACCACCCTGCTAAATTATTCTGACATCTTTCTCTTTTTCTCTGCTGGAATCTAGTTTTATTTTTCAGTAGCAAGTCAATCATCCCCTGTTTGTTTCCCCTTCAAAACATGTTCATCACCAGAGCCGCATTTGTCCTAAGTGACAGTTATAACCTGAAATCGATAGCTACACAAGCAGGGACCCTGGAGATTCAGATGGCTCCAGTGGTCACGGCAATGCCCTGATCCTTCCTGTCTCATCTCCAGCCCCTCCTCTCTTGCAAGTCTGCACCGGACCAGGGTCAGGGACCAACTCCATCAAATTCTTTAGTCTTTTAACAGAGTAAGGACTGACAGTTAAGGAAAAGAAGGCAGGACAGTAAAAGTAAAGGCAACCACGGCAAGAGTGAGCAAGGGGATTCAGAGGAGAGGAAGGAAAGAGATTTCATTTTAGGAGTTGGAAAATGCAGAAACTTCTCTTCTTATTAAGATCAAGGAGAATTTTTGTCCCAGGAAAATCAGAGTCAGACAGGTTAAATGGATAAGGAGCATGTGATATGTACATACAATGGCATATTGTTTGCTCAAGAGAAAGGAGAATATCCTACCATTTGCCACAACATGGATGGCCATTGAAGGGATGATGCTAATGTGAGCTAAGTCAGACAGAGAAAGACAAATACTGTATCAGTTCAGTCACTCAGTCGTGTCCGACTCTTTGTGACCCCATGAACCGCAGCACGCCAGGCCTCCCTGTCCATCACCAACTCTCGGAGTCCACCCAAACCCATGTCCATTGAGTCGCTGATGCCATCCAACCATCTCGTCCTCTGTCGTCCCCTTCTCCTCCTGCCTTCAATCTTTCCCAGCATCAGGGTCTTTTCCAATGAGTCAGCTCTTCGCATCAGGTGGCCAAAGTATTGTATGATTTCATTTATATGTAGAATCTTAAAAACAAACTTATAATAACAGAGAGTAGAAGGGTGGTTACCAGGGGATGGGGAGGGTGGTAACTGGGGAGACATGGTTTAGGGAGCACAAACTTGGAACCAGTAGATAAGGAAGACCCAGAACTCAGATGCAGAGCAGAAAGATGACAGACAACACTGTGTGATGAACTTCAGCGCTGTCATTGCTCTTTAGTGCTCAGTCTCATCCTACTCTGTGTAACCCCAGGACTGTAGCCTGCCAGGCTCCTCTGTCCATGGGAAGGTTCCCCAGGCAAGAATACTGAAATGTGTTGTGATGCCCTCCTCCAGGGGATCTTCCCAACACGATGGAGGCATTCACTAGTGCTAAGTCATAATCATACTGCAATCTGTAGATGTATTAAGTCACACCTGGTAGCTCTTTAGCAATTTCCAGATCAGAGAACCAGTCCCTCCACTTCTGAACGTCCTTTCCTCGCTTCCCACTGCCCTTGGGGGGGTGTGCTGGCTTCCTAGGGCTGCAGTGACAAAGTATCACACAATGGACGGCTTAGAACAACAGAAGGATCGGATTTACAACGCAAGGAACACCAGAAACGACTGGCAACCCCCCCACAAACTAGGAAGAGGCCAGAGAGGATGCCACCACAGGTTTCAGAGGGAGCGTGGCCTATCCACACCTTGATTTCAGACTTCCAGACTGCAGAACCTTGAGACAATTTCCGTTGTTTTAAGCCAATAATAACAACATCTAATAACCCTTCCCAGGGAAACTCTAGAACTGAGCGAAGGAGATGATGTGGCTTTCCCACTTGTAAGGCAACAGCCAAGTGAATGAGACACAGTTTCTTTTTTCCATCCGGTTATTCCATTGCTCTACATTTCTTACGACTCACTCGGCCTCACAGGATGCTACAGGGCCTGGGGTCGCACGCCAGGGCCTGCCCTGGGCCAAAGCCAGCCCGTCTCTTTGAGCCATGTCCCACTGTTTTGCCACCTTTAAGCCAAGAGAAGAAATCCAAAATGTGCTGCTGTCCTCAGGAGGCTGAAGATCTCCTGCCCTCATTTTGGCTTGGTCCCGTTCTCTCTTCCCCCAGAAAAAGCCCACTTCCACGGAGAACGCCCTCCAGAGGGAAAGTCACCTGGTCAGACTCTCTGCACCGTGTCTACATGATTAGGGCACATTTTAAAAGTAGCTAAATTGTTGTGGTGAACGTTAGGATTTCTGCCTGACCACCCAGGAGAAGCCATAAATGAATCCTTGGAAAGCTTCAGTCACTTAGTGGCAGCTTCAGTGATAGAAAGCAGGCCCCCAAAGGCAGGGATGCCCCACAAGTTTCTCATCTCTACCCACTCTCCGCGGAAGAGGAGCTCTGCTGATCAGCGCGCCACACACCTTTCCAGGCGATCACTCTTACTTGGGTCATGGCAACCTCCTCCAAAAGGACTTACGCCGGCAGGCTGCACCTCCCAGGACAGCTGCCATCAGGGTCTCTGACCCCACAGCAGGCCACTGTCAATGGGCACCTCCACCAGAGACTCCCAAACCCTCACAGGAAAAGATGAGAGCGTGTCCTTCTACTCCGCCATCTTTGCTACACTAGCCAAAATGATCACATGGATCACAGCTTTGTGTGAGCCATGCCATGTAGGGCCACCCAAGATGGATGGGTCATGGTGGGAGAGTTCTCACAAAATGTGGTCCACTGGACAAGGGAACGGCAAACCACTTCAGCATTCTTGCCTTGAGAACCCCATGAACAGGATGAAAAGGCAAAAGGGTATGACAGTGAAAGAGACCACCAGGTCAGTATGTGTTCACTATGTTACTGGGGAAGAGCGGAGAAATTGCTCCAAAAGGAATGAGAAGGCTGAGCCAAAGCAGAACTGACTGCCCATGAGTGGATGTCTCTGGTGGTGAGCAAAGCCCAATGTTGTAAACAACAATATTGGGTAGTAACCTGTAATGTTAGATCCATAAATCAATGTAAATTGGAAGCGGTGAAAACAGGAGATAGCAAGAGTGAACATCGACATTTTAGGAATCACTGAACTAAAAAGGATGGGAATGGGCAAATTTAATTCAGATAACCATTACATCTACTACCTTTGGCAAAAACCCCTTAGAAGAAATGGGGTAGCCCTCATAGTCAACGAGAGTCTGAAATGCAATACTTGGGTACAATCTCAAAAACAACAGAATGATCTCAGTTCGTATCCAAGACAAACCATTCAATATCACAGTAACCGAAGTCTGTGCCCCCTCTCTCTTCATAGTCTTCATACTGAAGAAGTTGAAGTTGAACAATTATATGAAGGCCTAAAGACCTTCTAGAACAAACACCAAAAAAGATGTCCTTTGCATCATAGGGAACTGGAATGCAAAAGAAGAAAGTCAAAAGATACCTGGAGTAACAGGGAAGTTTGGGCTTGGAGTACAAAATGAAGCAGGGCAAAGGCTAAAAGAGTATTGCCAAGAGAATGCACTGGTCATAGCAAACACCCTCTTCCAACAACACAAGAGAAGACTCTACACATGGACATCACCAGATGGTCAATAGCGAAATCAGAGATCATATTCTTTGCAGCCAAAGGAGAAGCAATATACAGTCAGCAAAATAAGACCAGGAGTTGACAGTGGCTCAGATCATAAACTCCTTATTGCAAAATTTAGACTTAAATTGAAGAAAGTAGGGGAAACCACTAGGCCATTCAGGTATGACCTAAATCAAATCAGCTACAATTATATAGTGAAGTGACAAATAGATTCAAGGGATTAGATCTGACAGACAGGTGCCAGAAGAACTGTGGACAGAGGTTCATAACATTGGACAGGAGGTGGTGATTAAAACCATCCCCAAGAAAAAGAAGTGCAAAAATGCAAAATGGTTGTCTGAGGAGGCCTTACAAATAGCTGAGGAAAGAAGTGAAATGCAAAGGAGAAAAGGAAAGATATATCCATCTGAATGCAGACTTCCAGAGAAAAACAAGGAGAGATAAGAAAGCTTTCTTATGTGAACAATACAAAGAAACAGAGGAAAACAATAGAATGGGAAAGACTAGAGATCTCTTCAAGAAAATCAGAGATACCAAGGGAACATTTCATGCAGAGATGGGGACATTAAAGGACATAAACAGTATGGACCTAACAGAAATAGAAGAGCTAAAGAAAAGGAACAAGAATACGGAGAAGAACTATACAAAAAATATCTTATTGACCTGCACAACCAGGATGGTGTGATCACTCACCTAGAGCCAGACATCCCGGAGTGTGAGGTTAAGTGGGCCTTAGGAAGCATCACTACGAACAAAGCTAGTGGAGGTGATGGAATTCCAGCTGAGCTACTTCAAATCCTAAAAGATGACGCTGTTAAAGTGCTGCACTCAGTATGCCAGCAACATTGAAAAAATCAGCAGTGACCACAGGACTGGAAAAAGTCAGTTTTCATTCCAATCCCAAAAAGAGATATGCCAAAGAATGTTTAAACTACAGCACAATTGCTCTCAATTCACATGCTAGCAAGGTATGCTCAAAATCCTTCAAGTGAGGCTTCAACAGTATGTGAACTGAGAATTTCAAGATGTACAAGCTGGATTTTGAAAAGGCAGAGAAACCAGAGAACAAATTGCCAACATCTGTTGTATCATAGAAAAAGGAAGAGAATTCCAGAAAAACATCTACTTCTGCTTCATTGACTGTGCTAAAGCCTTTGACTGTGTGGATTACAACAAACTTTGAAAAGTTATTAAAGAGACAGAAATACCAGACCACTTTACCTGCCTCCTAAGAAATCTGTATGCAGGTCAAGAAGCAATACCTGGAACTGGACATGGAACAGACTGGTTCCACACTGGGAAAGGAGTACATCAAGGCTGTATATTGTCACCTGCTATTTAACTTATATGCAAAGTACATCATGCAAAATTCCAGGCTTCTGAAGATCAAGCTGGAATCAAGATTGCCGGGAGAAATATCAATAACCTCAGATATGCAGATGACACCACCTAATGGCAGAAAGTGAAGAGGAACTAAAGAGCCTTTTGATGAAGGAGGAAAGGAGACTGGAAAAGCTGGTTTAAAACTCAATATTCAAAAAATTAAGATCATGGTATCCAGTTCCATCTTGATGGCAAATAGATGGGGAAACAATGGAAACAGTGAGAGACTTTATTTCCTCAGGCTCCAAAATCACTGCATATGGTGACTGCAGATATCCTGGAGTGTGACATTAAGCAGAATTAGGAAGCATTACTATGAACAAAGCTAGTGGAGGTGATAGAATTCCAGCTGAGCTATTTCAAATCCTAAAAGATGATTCTGTTACAGCACTGTACTCAGTATGCCAGCAACATTGAAAAAATCAACAGTGACCACAGGACTGGGAAAAGTCAGTTTTCATTCCAATCCCAAAAAGGGATATGCCAAAGAATGTTCAAACTACCACATTCATTTCACACGCTAGCAAGGTAATGCTCAAAATTCTTCAAGCCAGGCTTCAACAATATGTGAACCGAGAACTTCCAGGTGTACAAGCTGGATTTAGAAAAGGCAGAGGAACAAGAGAACAAATTGCCAACACCTGCTGGATCATAGAAAAAGCAAGGGAATACAGAAAAACATCTACTCCTGCTTCATTAACTATGCTAAAGCCATTGACTGTGTAGATCACAAAAAAACTGTGGAAAATTCTTGAAGAGATGGGACTACCAGACTGTCTTGCCTGCCTCATGAGAAACTGGTGTGCAAGTCAAGAAGCAACAGTTACAAATGGTGTGGAACTGGTTCCAAATTGGAAAAGGAGTACGTCAAGGCTGTATATTGTCACCTTGTTTATTTAACCTCTATGCAGAGTACATCATGTGAACTGCCTGGCTGGATGAAGCTCAAACTGGAATCAAGATTGTCAGGAGAAATATCAATAACATCAGATATGCAGATGATACCACCCTTATGGCAGAAAATGAAGAGGAACTAAAGAGCATCTTGATGAAGGTAAAAGACAAGCATAGAAATGCTGGCTTAAAACTGAACAATCAGAAAACTAATATACTGGCATTCAGTCCCATCACTTCATGGAAAATACAGGGAGGGAAATGAAAACAATGACAGACTTTATTTTCTTGGGCTCCAAAATCACTGTGGACGGTGACTGGAGGTATGAAATTAAAAGACGCTTGCTCCTTGGAAGAAAAGCTCTGACAAGCCTAGACAGCATATTCAAAAGCAGAGACATCACTTTGCCGAGAAAAGTCTGTATACTCCAAGCTATAGTATTTTCAGTAGTCACTTATGGATGTGAGAGTTGTACTATAAAAAAGGCTGAGCGCCAAAGAATTGAGGTTTTTGGACTGTGATGCTGGAGAAGATGCTTAAGAGTCCCTTAGACAGCAAGGAGATCAAACCAGTCAATCCTAAAGGAAATCAGCCCTGAATATACATTGGAAGGACTGACGCTGAAGCTCCAAAACTTTGGCTGCCTGATGTGAAGAGCTGACTCATTGGAAAAGAGGATGACACTGGGAAAGATTGAAGGCAGGAGAAGAAGGGAACAACAGAGGATGAGTTGGTTGGATGGCAGCACCAATTCAGTGGAAACCAGTTTGAGCAAACTCCAGGAGATAGTGATGGACAGGAAGGCCTATTGTGCTGCAGTCCATGGGGTCCCAAAGAGTCAGACATGACTGAGCAACTGAACAATGAAAACAAATCCTTGCTTCCCTTCATATCTAACAGCACTACATCCCTTCATGGTGACATCAGGTCCTCTAGAGTAGCAGAAAACCTTCTGTAAAATGAGTACTTAATTGTACTGAACTCCCCCTTCACCAAAATCTTATATATTGACCTTCCCCCACTCCCTCTTTGGAGCAGTCTCTCAGAGCTATCTGAGGTGCTGGCTCCTGGGCTGCAGTCCCCATCTTGCCCCCAAATAAAACTTAACTCGCCTCTCTCAAGTCGTGGATCTTTTTTACTCCACTGTGATGGCAACCGACAAAGCGACCCAGAGTGGACTTTCTTCCTTCGCCTGAACACCAGGAGGCCCTGGAGCTCTGGGACCAGCAGCGGCCCTTGCACCTGTCTTCCTCCTTGGGGAGTGCAGATGAATTTGAGACAGTCTCTCCTGGTTTGCAAATCTCCATATTGATTGTGATTCTGAGTTTTATGTGGCAGTGGTGCAATTTACCTGCCCTTTCCCAACTGGAAAGATGCTGGGGGTGGGGCGTGAAATATCCAGGGCATATCCAGTCATGGTCTAGAGACTGAGTGGGGCTCAATTGAAAGATACTGAGAAATTCCCCCCCAGGTGAAAGATACTGGGTGGGGGGCTGCCTGAAAGATGCCAGGGAATACCCACCCAATAGAAGGGCATGGGGGGGCAGGCAGTGGAGCTCAACTGAAAACCTGGGGGAATACCCAGGGCTTGGCTGAAAGATGCTGAGGTTCTTCTGTTGTTGGGGACTGAGTGGTCTTGGCTGAGTGGTTAGGTAAGAGGCTGATCTGACACTTTTCCTCAATTCGACTGCCTTTATCGAATTTGTTGAGAGAAAAGTGAGGAGAATATATGAGAGCTTTGCTGCGAATAAAGGGACAAGACCCCTCCAGGGAGGTTATGGTTCTCAGATTCTCAGGTGACTGAGACATTTACGAGTGCTGGAGGTCTCGTCCTCACATGGGCAGCGTCCCGAAACAGAGCAGACTCTGGTCCTCGCTGCCCCCCACCATGACCTGTGTCCGCCTTTTGTCTGTGGAAAACTTTAGACAAAGGATATGTATAATCAGAAAAATGAGAACATGTGATAACAAAGGAAAACAGTCAAAGAAGACCAAATAATAATAATGTAGCCCTTAAGCATAGTCAAGGACCTTTAGTTTCTTCTCACGGTCTACAGGTAATATTCTGAGTCACAGCCTGTGAGCTGTCTTATAGATACTGAAACCTCAGGTGGGAGAAGCTACCTACATGATGACCAGACTGTATCCTGGACGTGAGCTGCCACAATTCCGAGAATTGACCACAAAGATACAGGATCAAATGGACCCTGGAACTGAAGATTAACTGTACCTAACCAAGATGATGGTGATCAAACCACCGATGATCAATTTGAAGCTGATTGTTAGAGATGGCAGTGCTGTTTCTGCATGTAGCTCCCCACCCCCACCATCTATAAAAGCTCTCACCCCCTGCTTGTGGTGGAAGGCAGGGGGAGGTGGCCTTTGGATACATGTCTATCACCCTCCCATCCACACCCCCAGTTGCCAAGATCTGAAATAAAGCAAATTTTCCTTGCCACCACCTTAGCCTGTTTATTGGCTTTTGAGCAGCGAGCAGCCGGACCCCCCTCAGTCTTCTACGAACAGTCCCATAGGGAAAATCACTCATTAGTTAAAATATTTGCTCGTCCCTCCATGGGTCACGCATAACAACTGGCAACCTGAGCACCCACGGTCGTCTTAGACCACCAGAGGGAGAATCCAAGGCATGTAAGGTGGACCCAAATGACTCTGGGGTGACTGCTGGAGGAGTTCAGCTCACAACCAGCACACAGGCCCACCACACAATTTCACTAGTGGTTATTGTCCCTGAAATTCAGCTGAAAGTGGGAAATGGAATCTCAGAAACAGAGGAGCATTAGAGCACCAACGTCTGACTCAACTCCAGCTAGACTTATGTCTACTATGTACAGAGCTCATATCTGCAAGTACCTAGTCCACTGGGGAAATTATACTAAGAGATCTCAACCTAATATGGCTAAGTTGGAGCTCTTTTGACATTCCAAAGTTGGTATTTTTGCTCCCAGAAAAGGCTGGGCATGCTTACTATGATTGGTATCTAGAAGCTTCCAAAAAAGAAAACAACAGAGTAACTTCTTTGCAGGAAATCAACAAGAAATTGCTTGAAAATGTACCAGAACTAAAAAAGGCTGCTAGCACTGACTCTGCTGGGTGGCAGGTCTAGCGGGACTGGGAAGTCACATCTGGCGTTTATGCCACTTGCCTTTTGATTTCTGGGCATCTCTTGGCCTTTTGTTTGATTTAGAGTGTGACTCCCCTCCCAGGTGAAGTTCTGGTTTGGTTGGCGTGGTTTGAGCGCACAGACATCTGGTATACTGCTCGAGCTAAAGTGGGAAGCCCTTCCTCTAAGGTTCCACACCCCAGGTGGGAACCCCTTCAAAAATTTTTTTAAATGACTAGTCAGCCTATAGCTATGATCCAACAAAAAGAAAAATGGCCTAAAAATATCAGATCTTTATTGACACAGAATAGGAAAATTGACTAAAGTTCCTTTATGTCCAGGACTTTCTCCTGTTAGTCAATAGCCTGGGGATGATCAAATTAAGGCCCCACTTCCCTAGAGGGACAGTCCCTGCTGTGACAAATCTGACCTTGTTATCAGAGCCAATTTGAGCACTATCTGGTCTAAATTATGGCTATAAAACTATGACCACAGAAAAATAAAGATGATTTTTGACAATGTGGTCAGAATATTCTTTAGACTCCAGAGAAAGTTGGAAGGAAAAAAAAAAAAGGTCTCTTCAGAATTCTTGCCCTGAGGAAATAACTCCTCCTCCAATGACTTGAGACCACAGCTCTCTGGATCACTTACATTATCTAGACAATCTCTAATTCCTGAAACCAAAAGAAAACAAGTGTGTGTGGGAGAACAAAGCCTTTTTAAAATTTTCATATTCCAACTGTTATTTACAATTGGTGAGTTTTATATTGTGATATCTGATTCATATATCAGATTCATAAGTTTGGAAAACCACGCTATGAGATCTCTTGCTGTGCATTTTTTCACATATGTATGTTTTAATATGTCTTATGCTTTGAGAACCCCATGAGCAGTATAAAGGAAAAAAGATAGGACACTGAAAGATGAACCCCCCAGGTCAGTAGGTGTCCATGATGCTACTGGAGAAGAGCGGAGAGATAGCTCCAGAGGGAATAAACAGGCTGAGCAAAGTAGAAACGACACCCAGCTGTGGATATATCTGGTAGTGAAATTAAAGTCCCATATGGTAAAGAACAATATTGCATAGGAACCTGGAATGTTGGGTCCGGAATCAAGGTAAATTGGAAGTGGTCAAACAGGAGCTGACAAGACTGAACATTGACATTGTAGGAATCAGTGAACTAAAATGGACAAGAATGGGAGAATTTAATTCAGATGACCATTATATCTACTACTGTGGGCAAGAATCCCTTAGAAGAAATGGAGTAGCCCTTATAGGACCAAAATGCAGTACTTGGTGTAACCTCAAAAATGACAGAAGGATCTTGGTTCCTTTCCAAGGCAAATCATTCATTGTCACAGTAACTCAAGCCAAAGCCCCAACTACCAATGCTGAAAAAACAGAAATACAACAGTTATATAAAGACCCACAAGACCTTCTAGAAACAACACCAAAAAAAAAAAAAAGATGTCATCTTCATAATAGGGGACTGGAATGCAAAAGAAGTCAGGAGATACCTGGAGTAACAGGCAAATTTGGCCTTGGAGAACAACATGAAGCAGGGCAAAGGCTAACAGAGTGTTTCCAAGAGAACGCACTGGTCATAGCAAAACACGCTCTTCCAACAACACAGGAGACACTCCACACATGGACATCACCAGATGGTCAATAGTGAAATCAGACTGATTATATTCATTGTAGCCAAAGATGGAGAAGCTCTATACAGTCAGCAAAAACAAGACTGGCAGCTGACTGTGACTCAGATTATGAACCTATTATTGCAAAATTCAGACCTAATGGAAGAAATTAGGGAAAACCACTAGGCCATTTGGTATGACCTAAACCAAATCCCTTATGAGTATACAGTGGAAGTGACAAGTAGATTCAAGGGATTAGAACTGATAGACAGAGTGCCAGAAGAACCATGGACAGAGGTTCCTAACACTGAACAGGAAGGGTTGATCAAAATCATCTCTGAGAAAAAAAAAAGTACAAAGGCCAAATGGTTGTCTGAGGAGGCCTAAAAAACAGCTGAGAGAAGAAAAGAAGTGAAAGGCAAAGGAGAAAGGGAAAGATGATTCCATCTGAATGCAGAGTTATAATAGAAAGGAGTCATAAGAAAGCCATCTGAGGGGAACAGAGTAAAGAAATTGAGGAAAACAATAGAATGGAAAAGACTAGAGATCACTTAAAGAAAAAAAGGATGTACCAAGGGAACACTTCATGCAAAGATGGGCTCAATAAAGTACAGAAATGGTATGGACCTAACAGAAGGAGGAAACATTAAGAAGAGGTGGCAAAAATACACAGAAGAACTGTACAAAAAGGCCTTAATGACCAGGACAATCACAATAGTGTGAGCACTCACCTAGAGCCAGACATCCTAGAGAGTGAAGTCAAGGGCCTTAGGAAGCATTACTATGAATAAAGCTAGTAGAGGTGATGGAATTCCAGTTGAGCTATTTCAAATCCTAAAAGATGATGCTGTTAAAGTGCTGCACTCAATATGCCAGCAAATTTAGAAAACTCAGCAGTGGCCACAGGACTGGAAAAGGTCAATTTTCATTCCAATCCCCCCAAAAAAGGGCAATGCCCAAGAATGTTCAAACTACAGCACAGTTGCATTCATTTCACATGCTAGAAAGGTAATACTCAAAATCCTTCAAGTGAGGCTTCAACAGTACATGAACTGAGAATTTCCAGATGTACAAGCTGGATTTAGAAAAGGCGGAGGAACCAGAGATCAAATTGCCAACATCTAATGGATCATAGAAAAAGCAAAGGAATTCCAGATAAATATCTACTTCTGCTTCATTGACTACACTAAAGCCTTTGGCTGTGTGGATCACTGTGGAAAATTCTTAAAGAGATGGGAATACCAGACCATGTTACCTGCCTCCTGAGAAACATGTATGCAGGTCAAGAAGCAACAGTTAGAATCACATGGAACAACGAACTGGTTCCAAATTGGGAAAGGAATACATCAAGGCTGTATATTGTTATCCAACTTATTTAACTTATATGCAGAATACATCATGCAAAATGCCAGGCTGGATGAAGCTCAAGCTGGAATCAAGATTGCCAGGAGAATATCAATAACCTCAAATATGCAGATGACACCACCCTAATGGCAGGAAGGGAAGAGGAACTAAAGAGACTCCTGATGAAGGTGAGAGAGTAAAAAGACTGGTTTAAAACTCAACATTCAAAAAACTAAGATGATGGCTTCCAGTCCCAACATTTCATGGCAAATACATGGGGAAAAAATGGAGACAGTGACAGACTTTATTTTCTTGGTCACCAAAATCTCTGCGGATGGTGATGACTGCAGCCATGAAATTAAAAGACGCTTGCTCCTTGGAAGAAAACCTATGACAAACCTAGACAGCGTATTAAAAAGCAAAACAGCACTTGGCCGACAAAGATCCATATAGTCCAAGCTATGGTTTTTCAAGTAGTCATGTATGGATGTGAGAGTTGAACCATAAAGAAGGCTGAGAGCCAAAGAATCGAGGCTTTTGAACTGTGGTGCTGGAGAAGACGCTCGACAGTCCCTTGGACAGCAAGACGATCAAACTAGTCAATCCTAAAGGAAACCAATCCTGAATATACATTGTAAGAACTGAAACTTAATGTTGAAACTGAAATGTTGATGCTGAAACTGAAACTCCAATATTTTGGCCACCTCAGGTGAGGAGCTGACTCACTGGAAAAGGCCCAGTTGCTGGGAAAGATTGAAGGCAGGAGGCGAAGTGGACAACAAAGGATGAGATGGTTGGATGTCTTCGTAGATTCAATGGACATGAGTTTGAGCAAAGTCCAGGAGATGGTGAAGAACATGGAAGCCTGGCATGTGGAAGTCCGTGGCGTCTCAAAGAGTTGGACACAACTGAGTGACTGAATAACAACAACAGCAGCTGTTACTGGCCTAAATGGTGTTCTGCCTATGGCCTCAGAATTGTATATTGAAGTCCTAACCCCCAAGAATTAGAAAGTGACCTGATTAGGAGAGAGGGTCTTCACAGAGGCAATCAAGTTACAATGAGGTCCTAAGGGTGGGCTTTAGTCCAATAGGACTGTGTCTTTATAGATGGGAAGAGACACAAGGAAAAGATGGTCATTTGCCAGCTAAAGAGAAAAGCCAGGAGCAGATCTTTTCCACTCAGCCCTCAGGAAGAATCAACACTCCCTGTACCTTGAGTTTTTCACTTCCAGCCTCTAAAACTGTGAGACAACGAATATATGTTGTTTAAGCTACCCAGTTTGGGTAGATTGTTATAGCAGCCTGTATACAAGGAATGTCCCCTGCTAGATCAGTAAACAAAGGATGTTGTGGCCATCAAACCATGAACCACTGCAGATACACACACACACACACACACACACACACACACACGCCTCCACTGGGTTCACCCTGAGGGATTCAGGATGCAGAAAAACATGATATTGGTCCTTAATAGTCAAGATGCAGATCGAAGGATAACTCCAATAAGACCAGATGCTTGTCTCTTCCCATAAATAGAAGTGCACTAAATTCATTAACTTGGGATATCTGGTTTTCATTAATCAGCAGTAATCTTTTGATGTTACCTCTACCTGGGTTTTTGTTTTGTTTTGTTTTGGATGGCGGGGAAGGAGGGGCCATTGGAGTTTTTATTTATGGTTGTTTTTTTTTTTTTTTTTTTTTGCCAAAACTCCTATATATCCTTTCTGCCCCCTTACTTTTCAGAATAGTCCCTCAGAGCTATCTGAGAGCTGTGTCCTCCAACTACAAATTGGCACATGCCAAGAGCATTGCCAACAACTGAACAACAGGATGTTTGCCACCTGCCTCTGCAGAGATTGACCCTGTGCTTCTGCAGCTGTTGACCGTCAACACCCCCGGAGGGAGTTCAGGGCGGAGTGAGGCACTAGGGCTCCAGGGAATCTGGTGGGACAGGTCTTTGCAGAGTTGGGTATTTTCATGAACAGATTTTATGATCCCAATCCTTGCATAACAGAACACAAAAATGTCTTAATGACCCAGATAACCAACATGGTGTGGTCACTCACCTAGATCCAGACATCCTGAAGTGTGAAGTCAAGTGGACCTTAAGAAGAATTCCTATGAACAAAGCTAGTGGAGGTGATGGAATTCCAGCTGAGGTACTTCAAATCCTAAGATGATGCCGTTAAACTGCTGTACTCAATATGCCAGCAAATTTGGAAAACTCAGCAGTGGCCACAGAAATGGAAGAGGTCAGTTTTCATTCCAATCCCAAAGAAAGGCAATGCCAAAGAATGCTCAAACTACGGCACACTTGCACTCATATCACATGCTAGAAAGGTAATGCTCAAAATCCTTCAAGCTAGGCTTCAACAGTACGTGAACCAAGAACTTTTAGATGTACGAGTTGAATTTTGAAAAGGCAGAGGAAACAGAGATCAAAATGTCAACATCCACTGGATCATAGAAAAGGCAAGAGGATTTCAGAAAAACATCTACTTCTGCTTCATTGACTACACTAATTCTTTGACTGTGTGGAACACAACAAACTGGAAAATTCTTCAAGAGATGGGAATACCAGACCACCTAACCTGCCTCCTGAGAAACCTGTATGCAGGTCAAGAAGCAACACTTTGTACCGGACAGAAGGCAATAGACTGCTCTCTAACTGATAAAGCAGTATGTCAAGTATATTGTCACCCTGCTTATTTAATTTATATGCAGTGTACATCCGAAATGTATATGCGAAATGTCAGCCTGGATGAAGCTCAAGCTGAAATCAAGAACCAGGAAAATATCAATAACCTCTGATATGCACAGGAAACCACCCTAATGGAAGAAAGTGAAGAGGAACTAAAGAGCCTCTTGATGAAGATGAAAGAAGACAGTCAAAGAGTTGGCTTAAAACTCAGTATTAAAAAAATATGATCATAGCATCCAGTCCCATTCCTTTATGGCAAATAGATGGGAAAAAAAGAAAATAGTGACAGACTTTATTTTGGGGGGCTCCAAAATCACTGTGGATCGTAACTGCAGCCATGAAATTAAAAGATGCTTGCTCCTTGGAAGAAAGTGATGACAAACCTAGACAGCATATTTTAAAAGAGACATCACTTAGCCTACAAAGGTCTGTATAGTTCAAGCTATGGTTTTTCCAGTAGTCATGTACAGATGTGAGAGCCGGACCATAAAGGTTGAAGGCTGAAGAATTGGTGCTTTCCAACTGTGGTGCTGAAGGAGATTCTTGAGAGTCCCTTGGACAGTAAAGAGATCAAACTAGTCAATATTAAATGAAATCAACCCTGAATATTCATTGGAAGGACTGATGATGAAGCTGAAGCTCCAATACTTTGAGTACCTGCAAATGCAGAGAGCCAACTAAATAGAAAAGACCCTGATGCTGGGAAAGACTGAGGGTGGGAGAAGAAGGGGTCGACAGAGGATCAGATGGTTGGATGACATCACCAATTCAATGGACATTAGTTTGAGCAAACTCTAGGGGATAGTGAAGGACAGGGAAGCTGTTGTGCTGCAGTCCATGGGGTCCCAAAGAGTTGACATGACTGAAGGACTGAACAAAAACTCCAAATCCTTGCATCTCTCACGTTTAGAGAATCAATACCTCTCTTCATGATGACATCAGGTCCTCTTGACTAGAAGGAAATGTTTTGTAAAATGAGTGCTTAATGGTACTGAACTCCCCCTTCACCAAAATCTTATATATTGACCTTCCCCCACTGCCTCTTCAGAGCAGTCTCCCAGAGCTATCTGAGGTGCTGCCTCCCGGGCTGCAGTCCTCATTTTGCCCCCAAATAAAACTTAACTTGCCACTCTCAAGTTGTGTATCTTTTTAGTAGACAGCTATGGTGCGCAATGGAGAAGGCAGTGGCACCCCACTCCAGTACTCTTGCCTGGCAAATCCCATGGACAGAGGAGCCTGGAAGGCTGCAGTCCATGGGGTCGCTAGGAGTCAGACATACCTGAAGCTACTTAGCAGCAGCAGCATGGTACCCAATGAAGTGACCCACAGTGGACTTACCTCCTTCTCATGAACTCCATGAGGAACCAGAGCTTTGGTACCAGCAGTGGCCTCCTCAGGGAGTGCAGACAAATTTGGGTAAGTCTCTTCTGGTTTTCGAATATCCCGTATTGGTTGAGATTTTGATTCTATTTGGTGGTGAGCAGGTTCCTGCCCACTCCCGGTTGGAAAGAAACTGGGGGTGGGGCCCGTGTGAAATATCCGGGGCACACCCACTCATGGTCTAGACAGTGAGGCTCGGTTGAAAGATACCAAGAAATTCCCACCCAGGTGAAAGACAACTGGGTGGGGGGCTGCCTGAAAGATGCCAGGGAATACCCACCCAGTGGAAAGGTACTGGCGGGGGGTGGCTCAATTGAAAAAAATCAATGATTACCGGGGGTTCAGCTGAAAAATGCTGCGGTCACTCCAACGTATGGAACTCAGTCATCTGAGTGGTCTTGGATGAGTGGTTAGGCAAGCGGCTGATCTGACACTTTTCCTCAATTTGACTGCCTCTATAGAATTTGTCTGCGTGAAAGTGAGGAGAATATCTGAGAGATTTGCTCCAAAGGAAAGGGACAAGACGCGTCCTGGCTGGTTATGGTTTTGCCAGGTGACAGGAATTTACAGCAGTGGTAGAGGACTGGTCCTCATACTGTGCAGTGGTCTCATAAGGAAACCCACTCATTAATTAAAATATTTGAACTTCCGGGGGTCACACATAGAAGTGGACATTCAAGACCTGAGCATTCATGGTAGTCTTAGACCGCTGGAGAGAGAGTCGGAGCTGAAAGGACTCTGGGGTGACTCCTGGAGGAGTTCAGCTCACAAAGCAGCACACATGCCCACCACACAATTTCATTAGTGATTATTATCCCTGACAAATTCAAGCTAAAGTGGGAAGCAGAATCTCAAAAACAGAATCAGAGGGGTGTCAGAAAGCCAAACTCTGACTAACACTCCAGCCAGATTCATGCCCAATACGTACAGAGCTCATACATGCAAGTACCTAGTGAACTGGGGAAATTATACTAAGAGAGATCTCAAATGAAAATGGCCAAATTGAGGCTCTTTTGATTATCCAAAATTAATATTTTTCCCCACACAATTAGAAAAGGCCAGCCGTGCTTACTTTGATTGGTATCTAGAAGCTTCTAAAACAGGAAACGACAGAGTAACTTTTTGTTCCTCTATCGTTTTTGTTACTCTATCGTTACTCTGTCCTAACTTTTGCAGGAAACCAACGAAAAATTGCTTGAAATGATATCAGAACTAAAAAAGGCTGCTCACACTCATTCTGCCAGGTCACAGGTCTAGTAGGACTGGGGAGTCACGTGTGGCATTAATGGCAGTTGGTTTTGATTTCTGAGCATCACTTTGCCATTTTGGGGAGCATTCTTGCCACTTGGCTTTTGATTTCTGGGCATCTCTAGGGCCTTTTGTTTGAATTGGAGTATGACTCCCAGCTGGTGAGGTTCTGGTTTGGTTGGCGTGGTTTGAGCGCACAGACATCTGGTACACTGCTCGAGATAAAATGGGAAGCACTTCCTCTAAGGGTCCACACCCCATCTGGGAATCCCTTGGAAAAAAATTTTAATGACCTGTCAACCTATAGCTATGACCCAATGACAAGAAAAATGACCTAAAAATATTAAATCTATATTGACACAGAATAGGAAAATGGACTGAAGTTCCCTTATGTCCAGGATTTTCTCCTATAATCAACAGGCTGGGGCTGATCAAACTAAGGCCCCCACTTCCCCAGAGGGACAGTCCCTGCTGGGACCAATCTGCCCTTGTTCTCAGGGCCAATTTGACCACTATCTGGTCTAAATTTTAGTTATGAAACTATGATAACACAAAAATTAAGATCACTTTTGACAGTGTGGTCACAATATTCTTTAGACTACAGAGAAAGCTGAAGGAAAAAAAAAAGATCTCTTAGAATTCTTGCCCTGAGGAAATAACTCCTCCTATACCTTGTGACCAGAGCTCTCTGGATCACTTATCTTATCTAGACCATCTCTAATTCTGAAACCACAAAAAAAAGGAGGAGGAACAAAGCCATTTTAAAATTTTCACATTCCAACTGTTATTTACAATTAGTGAGTTTTATATTGTGATATCTGAATCGTAACTAAGTTTAGAAAACAAAGCTATGAGATCACCTGGTTGTGTCTATTCGGATATGTGTATGTCTCAGTATGCTTCATGCCTTGAGAATCCCATGGACAGTATGAAAAGGAAAAAAGCTGTGACACTGAAAAATGTACCCCCCAGGTCAGTAGGTGTCTAATATGCCACTGGAGAAGAGCAGAGAAATAGCTCCAGAAGGAATGAAGAGGCTAAGCCAAAGCAGAAATGACGCCCAGTTCTGGATGTGTCTGGTGGAGAAAGTAAAGTCCCGTGCAGTAAAAAACAATATTGCATAGGAACCTGAAATGTTAGGTCCATGAATCAAGATAAATTGGAAGAGGTCAAACAGGTGATGGCAAGAATGAACAGCAATAGTTTGGGAATCAGTGAACTAAAATGGACAGGAATGGGCAAATATAGTTCAGATGATAATTATGTTTATTATGTGGGCAAGAATCACTTAGAAGAAATGGAGTAGTACTCCTATTCAACAAAAGAGTATGACTTGCAGTACTTGGGTTCAATCTCAAAAAAGGCGGAATGATCACAGTTCCTTTCTAAGGCAAACAATTCAATATCACAGTAATCCAGGTCTATGTCCCAACCACTCATGCCAAAGAAACTGAAGTTGATTGTGCTATGAAAACCTCCAAGACCTTCTAGAACTAACACCAAATAAAAGATGTCCTTTTCCTCACAGGGGACTGGAAGGCAAACATAGGAAGTCAAGAGATATCAGAGTAATGGGTAAATTTGGCCTTGAATTACAAAATGAAGCAGGCTAGAGACTAGCAGTATTCTGCCAAGAGAATGCACTGGTCATAGCAAACACTCTCTCCCAACAACAGAAGAGATGACTCATACATGGACGGCACCAGATAGTCAATACCAAAATCAAATGGATTATATTCTTTGCAGTCGAAGATGGAGAAGCTCTAAATAGTCAGCAAACACAAGACCTGGAGCTGACTGTGGCTCAGATCGTAAACTTCTTATTGCAAAATTGAGACTTAAATTGAAGAAAGTAGAGAAAATGACTAGGCCATTCAGATATGTCCTAATAAAGTCCCTTATGACTGTACAGTGGAAGTGACAAATACATTCAAGGGATTAGATCTGATAGAGAGCCAAAAGAACTATGGACAGAGGTTCATAACATTGTACAAGAGGCATTGATCAAAATCACCCCCCAAAAAAAAATGCAAAAGGGAAAATGATTGTCTGAGGAGCCTTTACAAATAGCTGAGTAAAGAAGAGAACAAAAGGCAAAGGAGAAAAGGAAAGATACACCCATATGAATGCAGAGTTCCAAAGAATAGCAAGGAGAGGTAAGAAAGTCTTCCTAAATGAACAATGCAAAGAAATAGAGGAAAGCAATAGAATGGGAAAGACTAGAGATCTCTTCAAGAAAACTGGAGACACCAAGGAAACATTTCATGCACAGATGACCACAATAAAGGACAGAAATGGTATGAACCTAACAGAAGCAGAAGAGATTATGAAGTGGTGGCAAGAATATACAGAAGAACTATACCAAAAAGTCTTAATGACCTTGATAACCATGATGGTGTGAGCACTGACTTAGAGCCATGCACTGGAGTGTGAAGTCAAGTGGGCCTTAGGAAGCATCACTGCAAACAAAACTAGTGGAGGTGATGGAATTTCAGCTGAATTATTTCAAATCCTAAAAGACAATGCTCTTAAAGTGCTGCACTCAATATGCCAGCAAATTTGAAAACTCAGCAGTGGCCACAGGACTGGAAAAGATCAGTTTTCATTCCAGTCCCAAAGAAGGGAAATGCCAAGGAATGTTCAAACGACCACACAATTGCACTCATTTCACATGAAGTGAAGTGAAGTCACTCAGTCGTGTCTGACTCTTTGCAACCCCATGGACTGTAGCCTAATGCTCAAAATCCTTCAAGCTAGGTTTCAACAGTATGTGAATCGAGAACTTCCAGATATACAAGCTGAATTTAGGAAAGGCAGAGGAACCAGAGATCAAATTGGCAACATCCATTAAACCATAGAAAAAGAAAGGGAATTCCAGGAAAACACCTACTTTTGCTTCATTGACTATGCTAAAGCCTTTGACTGTGTGGATTTCAACAACCTATGAAAAATTGTTAAAGAGATGGGAATACCTGACCATCTTACCTGCCTCCTGAGAAACCTTTATGCAGGTCAAGAAGCAACAGTTAGAACCTGACATGGAAAAACGGATAGGTTCCAAACTGGGAAAGGAGTACATCAAAGCTGTATTCTGTCACCCTACTTATTTAACTTATATGGAGAGTACATCATGTGAAATGCCAGGCTGGATGAAGCACAAGCTGGAATCAAGATTGCCGGGAGAAATATCAATAACCTCAGATATGCAGATGACACCACCCTTATAGCAGAAAGTAAAGAGGAAATAAAGAGACTCTTGATGAAGGTGAGAGAGGAGAGTGGAAAAGCTAGCTTAAAACTCAATATTCAAAAAATTAAGGTCATGGAATCTAGTCCCATCACATCATGGTAAATAGAAAGGGAAAAAATGGAATCAGTGACAGACTTTATTTTCTTGGACTCCAAAATCACTGAGGATGGTGACCACAGCCATGAAATTAAAAGATGCTTGCTCTTTGGAAGAAAAGCTATAACAATCCTAGATAGTATATTCAAAAGCAGAGACATCACAGAGCTGACAAAGTTACGTCTAGACCAAGCTATGTTTTTTCCAGTAGTCATGTATGGATGTGAGAATTGGACCATAAAGAATGCTGAGGACCAAAGTATTGATGCTTTCGAACTGTGGTGTTGGAGAAGACTCTTGACAGACCCTTCGACTGCAAGGAGATCAAACCAGTCCATCCTAAAGGAGATCAGCCCTGAATATTCATTGGAAGGATTGACACTGAAGCTGAAGCTCCAGTACTTTGTCCAGCTGATGGGAAGAGCTGACTCATTGGAAATGACCCTGATGGTGGGAAAGATTGAAGGCAGAAGTAGAAGGGGATGACAGAGGATGAGATGGCTGGATGGCATCACCAATTCAGTGGACATAATTATGAGGAAACTCTGGGAGATAGTGAAGGACAGGAAAGCGTGGCCTATTGAAGACCATGGGGTCACAAAATGTCAGACACAACTGAGTGACTGAACAACACCAACAACAACTGTTACTAGGCTAAATGATGTTCTACCCACGGCCCTAGAATTGTATGTTGAAGTCCTAAAGCCCAGGATCTCAGAAGGTTACCCTACTAGGAGAGAGGGTCTTCACAGAGGCAATCAAGGTACAGTGAGGTCCTAAGGGTGGGCTGTAGCCCAATAGGACTGTGTCTTTATAAGAAGAGGAAAATTAGACATAGACATGGGCAGAGAGGGAAAAGGATGGGAAGAGACACAGGGAAAAGATGGCCTTTTGCCAACTAAAGAGAAAAGTCTGGAGCAGACCTTTTCCATTCAGCGCTCAGGAAGTATCAGCACTCCTCGTACCTTGATTTTTTTCACTTCCAGCCTCCAGAACTGTGAGGCAATGAATTTCTGTTGTTTAAACCACCCAGTCTGGGTACTTTGTTATAGCAGTGTGTATACAAGGAACGTCCCCTGCCATCTCAGTAAACAATGGATGTTGTAGCCAGTAAACCATGAACCACTGCAGCCACACACACACACCCCTGCACTGGGTTCACCCTGAGGGATTCAGGATGGAGAAAAACAAGATACTGGTCCTTGATAGTCAAGAAGCATGTCAAAGGAATAACTTCAATAAGCCCAGATTCTTGCATCTTTCCATAAATAGAAGTGTGCCAAATTCATTAATTTCAGATGTCTGCTTTTTTAAATCGGCAGTAATCTTTTGATATTACCATTACCTGGCTTTGTTTTGGGGTGGTTAGTGTTTTTTTGTTTGTTTGTTGCCAAAACTCCTATATAATCCTGGCTCCTCCTAACCTGTTCAGAACAGTCCTTCAGTGCTGAGAGGCTGTCTCCTGTCAACTACAAATTGGCACTTGCCAGGAGCATTGCCATGAACAAGGGAATTTACCACCTACCTCGGCAGACATTGAACCCTGTGCTTCTGCAGCTGTTGACCTTCAACAGCCCTTGAGGGAGTTCAGGGTGGAGTGAGGTGCTCCAGGGAATCTGGTGGGACAGGTCTTTAGATAGTTGGATATTTCCAGGAACAGATTTTATGATCCCAATCCTGCACCTCCTCATATCTAGAAAAGCATTAAATCCCTTTATGATGACATCAGGACTGGAGAAGGTCAGTTTTCATCCCAATGCCGAAGAAAGGCAATGCCAAAGAATGCTCAAACTACCACACAATTGCACTCATCTTACATGCTAGTAAAGTAATGCTCAAAATTCTCCAAGCCAGGCTTCAGCAATATGTGAACGATGAACTTCCTGATGTTCAAGCTGGTTTTAGAAAAGGCACAGGAACCAGAGATCAAATTGCCAACATCCGCTGGATCATGGAAAAAGCAAGAGAGTTCCAGAAAAACATCTATTTCTGCTTTATTGACTATGCCAAAGCCTTTGACAGTGTGGATCACAATAAACTGTGGAAAATTCTTCAAGAGATGGGAATACCAGGCCACCTGATTGCCTCTTGAGAAATTTGTATACAGGTCAGGAAGCAATAGTTAGAACTGGACATGGAACAACAGATTGGTTCCAAATAGGAAAAGGAGGACGTCAAGGCTGTATATTGTCACCCTGCTTATTTAACTTATATGCAGAGTACATCATGAGAAACGCTGGACTGGAAGAAACACAAGCTGGAATCAAGATTGCCGGGAGAAATATAAATCACCTCAGATATGCAGATGACACCACCCTTATGGCAGAAAGTGAAGAGGAACTAAAAAGCCTCTTGATGAAAGTGAAAGTGGAGAGTGAAAAAGTTGGCTTAAAGCTCAACATTCAGAAAACAAAGATTATGGCATCTGGTCCCATCACTTCATGGGAAATAGATGGGGAAACAGTGGAAACAGTGTCAGACTTTATTTTTCTGGGCTCCAAAATCACTACAGATGGTGACTGCAGCCATGAAATTAAAAGACGCTTACTCCTTGGAAGGAAAGTTATGACCAACCTAGATAGCATGTTCAAAAGCAGAGACATTACTTTGCCAACAAAGGTTCATCTAGTCAAGGCTATGGTTTTTCCTGTGGTCATGTATGGATGTGAGAGTTGGACTGTGAAGAAGGCTGAACGCCGAAGAATTGATGGTTTTGAACTGTGGTGTTGGAGAAGACTCTTGAGAGTCCCTTGGACTGCAAGGAGATCCAACCAGTCCATTCTGAAGGAGATCAGCCCTGGGATTTCTTTGGAAGGAATGATGCTGAGGCTGAAACTCCGGTACTTTGGCCACCTCATGTGAAGAGTTGACTCATTGGAAAAGACTCTGATGCTGGGAGGGATTGAGGGCAGGAGGAGAAGGGGATGACAGAGGATGAGATGGCTGGATGGCATCATTGGCTCGATGGACATGAGTCTCAGTGAACTCTGGGAGTTGGTGATGGACAGGGAGGCCTGGCATGCTGCGATTAATGGGGTCGCAAAGAGTCGGACACGACTGAGCAACTGATATGATCTGATCTGATGATGACATCAGATCATCTTGACTAGCAGAAACCTTTTGTAAAATGAGTGCTTAATTGTATTGAAATCCCCCTTCACCAAAATCTTACATATTGACCTTCCCGACTGCCTTTTTGGAGCAGTCTCTCAGAGCTATCTGAGGTGCTATCTCCCGGGCTGAAGTCCTCTTTTTGCTCCAAATAAATGTTAACTTGCCACTCGCAAGTTGTGCTTCTTTTTTAGTTGACAGTTATGGTGACAGATGGAGTGACCCAGAGTGGACTTCCCTCCTTTGGTTGAACTCCACGAGGAAGTACAGCTTTGGTACCAGCAGCAGCCCTCCACCTCTTCGGGGAGTTCAGACAAATTTGGGTGAGTCTCTCCTGGTTCCCAAAATCTCCTGTATTGCTTGAGATTCTGAGTTTCATTTGGCAGTGGAGAAGGTTACCTGCCCACTCCCACTTGAAAACATACAGGGCGGGCAGCACAGATGAAATATCCAGGGCACACCCACTCATGGTCTAGACACTGAGTGGGGCTCAGTTGAAAGATACCAAGAAATTCCCACCCAGCCAAAAGATACTGGGTGGGAGGCTGTCTGATGCCAGGGAATACCCACGCAATGAAAAGATATGGGGCGGGGGGTGGGGGAGCTCAACTGAAAACAATGGAGGAATACCCAGGGCTCAGCTGAAAGATGCCAAGGTCACCTCAGTGTTCAATGTAGGGATCTAAGTGGCTTTGGCTGAGTGGTTACTGAAGAGGCTGATCTGACACTTTTCCTCAGTTCAACTGCCTTTACAGATAAAAGTGTGGATAAAAGTGTGGAGAATATATGAGAGCTTAGCTCCAAAGGAAAGGGACAAGACTCCTCCTGGCTAGTTACCATTGTCTCATATGATTGAGAAATATACGGACGTGGTTGAGGCCTAGTCCCTATACCATGCAGTGGTCCCATAGGGAAACGCACTTATTATTTTAAAATCCTTGCTCCTCCAGGGGTCACACAGAAGAACTGGCCATTCAGCGACCAGAGCACCCAAGGTGACCTTAGACTGTCGGATGGAAAATCCGAGGCACAGAATAGGAGATGAAACGAATCTGGGGTGACTCCTGGAGGAGTGATTTTTATCCCCGATGAATTCAACTTAAAGTGAGAAACGGAATCTCAAAAAAAGAAACAGTGGGGTATCAGGAAGCCAAACTCTTACTAACACTCTAGGCAGGTTCATCTGCCATACATATGGAGTTCACACTTGCAAGTACCTAGTGAACTGTGGAAATTATACTAAAACAGATCTCAAATGAAAATGGCCAAATTGGGGCTCTTTTGATAGTCCAAAATTGATACTTTTGCATGATTAGAAAAGGCCAGCCATGCTTACTTTGATTGGTATCTAGAAACTTCTAAAAGAGGAAACAATAAAGTAACTTCTTTGCAGGAAACCAACAGGAAATTGCCTGAAACTATATCAGGACTAAAAAATTCCGCTAGCACTGATTCTACCAGGTAGCAGTTCTAGTGGGACTGGGAATTCACGTTTGGCCTTTATTCCATTTTGCTTTTACTTCCTGGGCATCACTTTGCCATCTTTTGGGGGCACCACTTGGATTTTGATTTCCGGGCATCACTTTGCCTTTTGTTTAAACTGGAGCTTGACTCCAAGTTGGTGAGGTTCTGGTTTGGTTTCATTTTGTTGACTTCGTTTGAGTGTGAGGATATCTGGTACAAACTGCTTGAGCTAAAATGGACAGGAATGGGTGAATTTAATTCAGATGACCATTATATCTACTATTATGGACAAGAATCCCTTAGAAGAAATGGAACAGTCATCACAGTCAACAGAAGAGTCCAAAATGCAGTACTTGGTGCAATCTCAAAAATGACAGAATGGTCTCTGTTTGTTTCTAAGGCAAACCAACCATTCAACATTATAGCAATTGACTTTATGCCCCAACCACTCATGCCAAAGACACTGAAGTTGAACTGTTCTATGAAGACCTACAACACCTTCTAGAACTAACACCAAAAATGATGTCGTTTTCATCATAGAGGACTGAAAGGCAAAAATAAGAAGTAAAGAGGTACCTGGAGTAACAGGCAAGTTTGGCCCTGGAGTACAAAATGAAACAGGGCAAAGGCCAGAGTTTTACCAAGAGAACGCACTGGTCATAGCAAACACCCTCTTCCAACAACACACATGGACATCACAAGATGGTCAATACTAACATCAGATTGATTATATTTCTTTGCAGCCAAAGATGGAGAAGCTTTGTATACAGGCAGCAAAAATAAGACCAGGAGCTGACTGTGGCTCAGATCATGAACTCCTCATTGCAAAATTCAGACTTAAATTGAAGAAAGTAGGGAAAACCACTAGACCATTCAGGTATAACCTATATCAAATCCCTTATGATTAAACAGTGGAAGTGACAAATAGATTCAAGAGATTAGATCTGATAGAATGCCTGAAGAACTATGGACAGAGGTTCATGATATTGTACAGGAGGCAGTGATCCAAACCATCCCCGGGAAAGAAATGCAAAGTGGTTTGCAGAGTAGGCGTTACAAATAGCTGAGAAAAGAAGTGAAAGGCAAAGGAGGAAAAGAAAGATATACCTTTCTAAATGCAGAGTTACAAAGAATAGCAAGGAGAGATAAGAAACCGTTCTTATGCGAACAATGCAAAGAAATAGAGGAAAACAATAGAATGGGAAAGACTAGAGGTCTCTTCAAGAAAATTAGAGATACCAAGGGAATATTTCATGCAGAGATGGGGACATTCAGTTCAGTTCAGTTCAGTTGATCAGTCGTGTCCGACTCTTTGCGACCCCATGAATCGCAGCACGCCAGGCCTCCCTGTCCATCACCAACTCCCGGAGTTCACTCAGACTCACGTCCATCGAGTCAGTGATACCATCCAGCCATCTCATCCTCTGTCGTCCCCTTCTCCTCCTGCCCTCAATCCCTCCCAGCATCAGAGTCTTTTCCAATGAGTCAACTCTTCACATGAGGTGGCCAAAGTACCGGAGTTTCAGCCTCAGCATCATTCCTTCCAAAGAAATCCCAGGGCTGATCTCCTTCAGAATGGACTGGTTGGATCTCCTTGCAGTCCAAGGGACTCTCAAGAGTCTTCTCCAACACCACAGTTCAAAAGCATCAATTCTTCGGCATTCAGCCTTCTTCACAGTCCAACTCTCACATCCATACATGACCACAGGAAAAACCATAGCCTTGACTAGAAGAACCTTTGTTGACATTAAAGGACAGAAACAGTATGGACCTAACAGAAATAGAAGAGCTAAAGAAAAGGAACAAGAATACAGAGAAGAACTATACAAAAAATATCTTACTGACCTGCACAACCAGGATGGTGTGATCACTCACCTAGAGCCAGACATCCTGGAGTGTGAAGTCAAGTGGGTCTTAGGAAGCATCACTACAAACAAAGCTAGTGGAGGTGATGGAATTCCAGTTGAGCTATTTCCAATCCTAAAAGATGATGCTGTCAAAGTGCTGAACTCAATAGGCCAGCAAATTTGGAAAGTTCAGCAGTGAATACAGGACTGGAAAAGGTCATTTTCAGTCCAATCCCAAGGAAGGGCAATGTCACAAAATATTCAAACTACCACACAATTGCACTCATTTCACATGCTATCAAGATATGCTCAAAATCCTTCAAGCTAGGCTTCGACAGTACATGAACCGAGAAATTCCAGATGTACAAGCTGGATACAGAAAAGGCAAAAGGATCAGAGATCAAATTGCCACCATCTGTTAGATCATAGAAAAAGCAAAAGGATTCCAGAAAAACATCTACTTCTGCTTCATTAATTACGCAAAAGCCTTTGACTGTGTGGGTCAAAACAAACTGAAAATTTCTTAAAGAGACGGGAACACCAGACCATCTTACCTGCCTCCTGAGAAACCTGTATGCAGGTCAAGAAACAACAGTTAGAACCTGACATAGAACAATGCACAGATTCAAAACTGGGAAAGGATAACATCAAGGCTAGATATTGTCACCCTGCTCATCTAACTTCTATGCAGAGTACATCATGAAATGCTGGGCTGGATGAAGCTCAAGCTGGAATCAAGATGGCTAGGAGAAATATCAATAATCTCAGATATGCAGATACCACCACCGTTATGGCAGAAAGTGAAGAGGAACTAAAGAGCCTCTTGACGAGTGTGAAAGAGGAGAGTGAAAAATCTGGGTTAAAACTGAACATTCAAAAAACTAAGATCATGGCATCCAGTCCCATCACTTCATGGCAAACAGATGGGAAATATGTGAAAACAATGACAGACATTGTTTTATTGGTCTCAAAAATCACTGCAGATGGTGGCTGCAGTCATAAAATTAAAAGACGTTTGCTCCTTGGAAGAAAAGCTATGACAAACCTAGACAGCATATTAGAAGCAGAGACATTACTTTGCCAACAAAGGTCCAAATAGTCCAAGTTATTGTTTTTCCAGTGGTCATGTATGGATGTGAGATTTGGATCATAAAGAAGGCTGAGTGCCAAGAATTGAGGTTTTCAAACTATTGTACTAGAGAATACTCCTGAGAGTCCCTTGGACTGCAAGGAGATCAAATCAGTCAATATTTAAGGAAATCAGCTCTGAATGTTCACTGGAAGGACTGATGCTGAAGCTGAAGCTCCAATATTTTGGCCACCTGATTCGAAGAGCCGACTCCTTGGAAAAGATCTTGATCTGGGAAGGATTGAGGGCAGGAGGAGAAGGGGACAACAGAGGATGAGATGGTTGGATGGCATCAGCAACTTGATGGACATGAGTTTGAGCAAACTCCAGGAGACAGTGATGGACAGGGAATCCTGGCGTGCTGCAGTCCAGGGATTGGAAAGAGTCAGACCTGACTGAGTGACTGAACAACAACAACAAATTCTTGCATTTCCTCATATCTACTAACCCCTTTAAGATGACAGCAGATCCTCTTGACTAGCAGAAAAACTGTTGTAAAATAAGTGCTAAATTGTACTGAACTCCCTCTTCATCAAACTCTTATATATTGACCTTGTCCCACTGCCTCTGGAGCAGTCTCTCAGAGCTATCTGAGGTGCTGCTCCCAGGCTGCTCTCCTCATTTTACCCCAAATAAAAGTTAACTCAACACTTTCAAGTTGTGTATCTTTTTTAGCCCAGAGTTATGATGACCGAGGAAGCAGCCCAGAGTGGACTTCCTTCCTTCTCCTGAACGCCACAAGGAGCCAGAGCTTTGTACCAGCAGCGGCCACTTGCACCATCCACCTCCTCTGGGAGTGCAGATGAGTTCAGGTAAGTCTCTCCTGGCTCTCGAATCTCCCATACTGGTTGAGAGTCTGATTGATTTGGAAGTGGAGCAGGTTACCAGCCCCCTCCCAGGTGGAAAGATACTGGGGTTGGGGGGGCCAGGTGAAATATCAGGGACAGACCCACTCATGGTCTAGACACTGAGTGGGCCTCAGTTAAAAGATACAGAGAAATTCCCACCCAGGTGAAAGATACTGGGTGGGGGGCTGTCTGAAAGATGCCAGGGAATACCCACCCAGTGGAAAGATACTGCGGGGGAGGGGTGTTATATTGAAAAAATCCAGAAATACTGGTATCTCGGCTGAAAGATGCTAAGGTCGCTCTGTCGTAGGGGACTGAGTGGTCTTGGCTGAGTGGTTAGGTAACAGGCCAATTCTACACTTTTCCTCAATTCGACTGCCTTTATAGAATTTGTCGAGATAAACGTGAGGAGAGTGTATGAGAGCTTTGCTCCAAGAAAAAGGGACAAGACTCCACCCAGTCAGTTACGGTTTTCTCAGGTGACTGAGACAATTTCAGGAGTGGTGGAGGCCTGGTCCTCATACTGTGCAGTGGTCCCATAGGGAAACCCACTCAATAATTAAAATACTTGCTCCTCTGGGGCCACATCTAAGAACTGGCCATTCAGCGACCTGAACACACACAGTGGTCTTAGACTGCTGGAGGGAGAATCCAAGGCATGAAGAGCAGCTGAAACAACTCCGGGGTGACTCCCGGAGGAGTTCAGCTCACAACAGCACACAGGCCCACCAATTTCACTAGTGATTTCTATCCCTGAGAAATTCAAGTGGAATTAAAGTGAGAAACAGAATCTCAAAAACAGAAACAGGAATTTCAGAAAGCCGACTTCTGACTAACACTCCAGCCAGATTCATGTACAATACATTCAGAGATCATACTTGCAAGTACCTAGTGAACTGCGGAAATTATACTAAAAGATAGCCCAACCAAAAATGACCAAATTAGGGCTCTTCTGATATTCCCAAATTGATACTTTTATGCCCACCTTTAGAAAAGGTCGGCCGTGCTTACTTTGATTGTTATCTAGAAGCTTCTAAAAGAGAAAATGATAGTCACTTCTGTGCAGGAAATCAACAACAATAAATTGCTTGAAACTATATAAGTGAACAATGCAAAGAAATAGAGGAAAACAACAGAATAGGAAAGACTAGAGATTTCTGCAAGAAAATTAGAGATACCAAGGGAACATTTCATGCAAAGAGAGCAATAAAGGACAGAAATGGTATGGACCTAACAGAAGCAGAAGATATTAAAAAGAGGTGGCTAGAATACACAGAAGAACTATCAAAAAGATCTTAATGACCTGGATAACCACGATGCTGTGATCACTCACCTAGAGCCAGAAATCTTGGAGTGCAAAGTCAAGTGGGCCTTAGGAAGTATCACTACAAACAAAGCTAGTGGAGGTGATGAAATTCCATCTGATTTATTTCAAATCCTAAAAGATGATACTGTTAAAGTGCTACACTCAATATGACAGCAATATTGAAAACATCAGCAGTGACCACAGGACTGGAAAAGGTCAGGTTTCATTCCAATCCCAAAGAAGGGCAATGCCAAAGAATGTTCAAACTACTGCTAACTGACTCATTTCACATGCTAGTAAGATCATGCTCAAAGTCATTCAGGGTAGGCTTTAACAGTACGTGAACCAAGAACTTCAAGACATACAAACTGGATTTAGAAAAGACAAAAGAACCAGAGATCAAATTGCCAACATCTGTTGGATCATAGAAAAACAACAGAATACAAAAAAATTCTACTTCTGCTTCATTGACTAGGCTAAAGCCTTTGACTGTGTGAATCACAACAAACTGGAAAATATTAAAGAGATAGGAATTATAGACCACCTTACCTGCCTCCTAAGAAACCTGTATGCAGATCAGGAAGCAACATTTAGAACCTGACATGGAACAATGGACTGGTCCCAAATTAGGAAAGGAGTACCTGAAGGCTGTATATTGTCACCCTGCTTATTTAATTTCTAGGCAGTGTACATCATGTGAAATGCTGGGCTGGACGAAGCTCAAGCTAGAATCAAGATTGCTGGGAGATATATCAACAACCTCAGATATGCAGATGACACCACCCTAACGGCAGAAAGTAAAGAGGAACTAAAGGGCTTCTTAACGAAGATGAAAGAGAGTGGAATTGCTAGCTTAAAATTCAGCATTCAAAAAACTAAGATCATGGATCCGGTCACATCACTTCATGGAAAATAGATGAGAGAAAAATAGAAACAATGGCAGACCTTTATTTTCTTGGGCTCCAAAATCATTGCAGATGGTGACTGTAGCCATGAAATTAAAAGATGCTTGCTCCTTGGGGAAAAAAAGCTATGACAAACCTAGACAGCATATTAAAAAGCAGAGACATCACTTTGCTGACAAAAGTCCATCTAGTCCAAGCTATGGTTTTTCCAGTAGTCATGTACGGATGTGAGAATTGGACCATAAAGAAGGCTGAGCATCCATGTGTTGAGGCTTTTGAACAGTGGTACTGTAGAGGACTCGAGACTCCCTGGACAATAAGGAAATCAAACCAGTCAATCCTAAAGAAAATAAATCCTGAATATTGACTGAAAGGTAAGCTCCAATACTTTGGCTACTTGAAGCCAAAAGGTGACTCATTGGAAAAGACCCTGGTTATGGGAAATTTGAGGGCAGGAGAAGCCGATGACAGAGGATGAGATGGTTAGATGGCATCACTGACTCACTGGACATGAATTTGAGTAAACTCCAAGAGATTGTGAAGGACAGGGAAGCCCGGCATGCTGCAGTCCATGGGGTTGCAAGAGCTGGACACAATTGAGCAACTTAACAACAATAACAAATCCTTAAATCTGATCATATCTAGCAAAACACTAAATCTTCAGACTAGCAGAAAACCTTTTGTAAAATGAGTGTTTAACTGTATTGAACTCCCCCTTCACCAAAATCTTATATATTGACCTTCTCCAACTACCTCTTTGGAGCAGTCTCCCAGAGCTATCTGAGGTGATTCCTCCCGGGCTGCAGTCCTCATTTTCCCCCAAATAAAACTTAACTTGCAACTCTCAAGTTGTGCATCTTTTTTAGTCCAGAGTTATGGCAACCAACAAAGCAAACCAGAGTGCACTTCCTTCCTTCACCCAAACTCCACAAGGAACCAGAACTTTGGTACCAGCAGTGGCCCCTTGCACCCATCTGACACCGTGGGGAATGCAGGGGAATTGGGCCAAGTCTCTCCTGGCTCTCACATCTCCCATAATGTCTGAGATTGTGAGTTTTATTTGGTGGTGGAGCAAGTTATCTGCCCCTTCCCAGTTGGAGAGATACTGGGTGGTGTCCAGGTGAAATATACAGGGCACACCCACTCGTGGTCTAGACACTGAGTGGGGCTCGGTTGAAAGATACAGAGAACTTCCCACCTAGTCAAAAGATACCGGCTCAGGGGCTACAATGGAATACCACCCAGTGGAGATGTACTGGGAATGGAGGGGGCTCAACTGAAAAAAAATTGAGGAATACTGGGGGCTGAATACGCTGAGGACTGAAAGATGCTGAGGTCGCTCTATTGTAGGGGACTTAGTGGTCTTGGCGGAATGGTTAGGTAAGAAGTTGATCTGATACTTTCCCCAGTTCGACTGCCTTTATAGACTTTGTTGAGATAAAAGTGAGGAGAATATATGAGAGCTTTGCTCCAAAGAATAGGGACAAGACTCCTCCCGGCCAGGTATAGTTTTCTCATGTGACTGAGAAATTTAAGAAAGTGGTGGAGGCCTAGTCTTCATGCCATGAAGTGGCCCCATAGGGGAAACCCACTTATTAATTAAAATAAATGCTTGCCCAGGGGTTGCGCATAAGAACTGGCCATTCAGCTGGGAATGGAGGAGGCTCAGTTGAAAAAAAAATCACCCACACTGAGCACCCACACTGGTCTTAGACTACTGGAGGGAAAATCCAAGGCATGTAAGAGAAGCTGAAACAACTCTGGGGTGACTCCTGAAGGAGTTCAGCTACAACAGCACACAGGCCCACCACACAATTTCACTAGTGATTTTTATTCGTGAAATTCAACTTAAAGTGAGAAACAGAATCTCAAAAATAGAAACAGAGGGGTTTAATAAAGCCAGCCTCTGTCTATGTCTCACTCCAGCCATATAATATGTACAGAACTCATACTTGCAAGTACCTAGTGAATTGGGGAAGTTATACTAAAAGAGGTCTCAACCGAAAATGGCCAAATTGG
The DNA here is from genome assembly GCF_055505025.1 of Bos grunniens. Taxonomy (NCBI): domain Eukaryota; kingdom Metazoa; phylum Chordata; class Mammalia; order Artiodactyla; family Bovidae; genus Bos; species Bos grunniens. Next base: position 15,530,412 of record NC_141191.1, read on the forward strand.
GGCTCTTTTGATTTTCCAAAATTGATATTTTTGCACCCACCTTTAGAAAGCCGTGCTTACTTTAACTGGTATCTAGAAGCTTCTAAAAGAGGAAACAATAGAATAACTCCTTTGCAGGAAACCAAATTTCAAGAAATTTCTAAGTCCAGCTGTGCTTACTTTAATTGGTATCTAGAAGCTTCTAAAAGAGGAAACAATAGAATAACTCCTTTGCAGGAAACCAAATTTCAAGAAATTTCTTGAAACTACATGGAAGTCACCAAACATGGCTTCCTAGTCCCACTAGACCTGCAACCTGGAAGAGTCAGTGATAGCAGCCTTTTTTAGCTTGAAACAATATCAGAACTAAAAGGTTCTGTTATCCAGGTTGGACATTTACAATCAGCCAGCCTCTTCTTTGCATTTCCTGAGATAAGAGATAGGTGGGCTCCAGTTGAAGATTTTATAACCAGCCCCCCATTTGCATTTACATTCGGAAGTAACAACAAAAACACAGTAACTAGCTAGTCTTTGTCTCTTGTTAACACCTCAAGGGAATAATCACAGCAAGGACAAAGAGAAGAAAAAACCCTGTCCGAGTAAAAGATAAGGGAGACACTATGCATGAACAGGAAGGAGTCAAAAGTCAGAGGATAATTCGAGGCCATAATGAGTCTTGCTCCTCCCAGAAGCCTTCACTGTGAGATCCATCGTGACTAAGGTGTGTGTCCACAGCCCAGGGGAAGGTATCTAGACAAATTAACCAGGGGGGAGCAAAGCCAGGCCATTGGCCTGAGGGAAGACAAAGAACCAGAGAGCTGCCCCCTTACAAAGGATTTACACTTCCCAAAGGCCAGACTCTCTCTGAACTCACCCATGCACCTTTCCATGTGTACTTTTCCTTTCAATAAACTTTGCCTGGTAGGCTACAGTCCATGGGGTCGCAAAGAGTCGGACACGACTGAGCAACTTCACTTTCACTTTCTGCCTCCTTGCCTGAATTCATTCTTGACTAGGCAGGCAAGACTAGGGACCTCAGCCCCACCTGCTGGCTCCTGTGGTCCAGTGGTTAGGACTCCCAGTCCTGGAAACTAAGATCCTGCTTCCAGCTGCTGCTTATTGCTGCATGTGTCCGAAATCATCTGGTGCCAAAACCCGGGAGTGAAGGTTCCTTAACGTGGGAGGATCTTCTTCCAGGCCTTCCATTCAAGAACTGGAAATTATTTAAAATCGAAGGGTTAAGAAAGGAGAAAACTTAAAGTCGTATTGCAGCAGTGATTGGTATAAGTTGGAAAATGGAGAAAAATGGCCTGAGAACAGCTCTCTAAATTATAACACCATTCTGCAATTGGATCTTTATTGCCACAGAATGGAAAAGAGGAAGGAGATTCCCTATCTTGAGGCTTTCGTGGTCCTTTACCAAAATCCCACCCTATATGACTCTCATAATTTAAAACCTGGAAAACCAGAAAACTCTTCTGACATTTTGGATGATCCCCTCCTAAGCTCTGTCATCTCTCAGAGGGGAAACTAAGCTCTCCCTGCTCCGGATAGTATTCCTACTTCTCCTGAGCCACCTTCTCCTCCTGAGTTACCACTTCTCCCAAATCATCTCTTTCTCCCGGTCTCTCTCCTCCATCCCTGAGCCACCTTCTCCTCCTGAGTTACCACTTCTCCCAAATCATCTCTTTCTCCCGGTCTCTCTCCTCCATCCCAAACTTCACCTCCTATCCCCTTCCATGAGCTCCCGTTATCCCAAGAAACAGAGACTAGTCCCTCTGGGGTAACTCACAGTAGGAGCTTCCTATCACCCAGAACCAGAGAGGTTATGTCCTCTTAGGGAGGTGGTAAATGGAGAAGGGACCATCGAGTGCCCTTCTCTTTAACTGACTTGGCCCACTGTAGACAGAAACTGGGCCAATGTTCTGAAGACTCTAGTAAGTTTCTTGAAGGGGTTCATGCCCTCACTCTGGTCTCTGACCTAACTTGGAAGGATGTGCAAATAGTTCTGTCTACCTGCTGCAATTCTGAGGAAAAGCAGAGAATCTAGACAGCATCCTGGGGCATACTGACCAACCTAAACATTATGCTATGGGTGGAGCTGTGCTTAGTCGCTCAGTCATGTCCAACTCTTTGTGACCCCATGGACTGTAGCCCACCAGACTCCTCTGTCCATGGGGATTCTCCAGGCAAGAATACTGGAGTGGGTTGCCATGCCCTCCTCCAGGGGATCTTCCCAACCCAGGGATTGAACCCAGGTCTCTCACATTGCAGGTAGATTTTATTTTACTGTCTGAGCCACCAGGGAAGCCCAAGAATACTGGAGTAGGTAGCCTATCTCTTCTCCAGAGGATCTTCCTGACCCAGGAATTGAACCAAGTTCTCCTGTATTGCAGGCAGATTCTTTACCAGCTGAGCTACCGAGTGAGTGTGAAGTCACTTAGTCGTGTCTGACTCTTTGCAACCCCATAGACTGTAGCCCACCAGGCTCCTCCATCCACGCAATTTCCCAGACAAGAATATTGGAGTGGGTTGCCATTTCCTTCTTCAGGGTATCTTCTTGACCCAGGGATCAAACCTGGGTCTCCTGCATTGCAGGCAGTCTCTTTATTGTCTGAACCATCAGGGAAGCCCTGAGATGCAGTCCCAAAGCAGGAACTCTCTTGGAATTATAATACCCAGGAGGGAACGGAAGCCAGGAAGCACATGGTCCAATGTGTATTAGAAGGGATGAAAAAGTGCCTCAAGAAGCCAGTTAACTATGAAAAGGTTAAAAGGACCCAGGAAGAAAAGGACTATCCAGCCCTCTTTCACGGGCAGCTTGTGGAGGTATTCAGGAAGTATACCAATATAGATCCCTCTGTGTCCGAAGGTCAGTCCCTGCTGGGACAGTACTTTATTAGCCAGTCTACCCCCTATTAGGCAGAAACTCCAAAAGTTACAATTTGGCCCACAGATGCCTATGGCCCAGCTCCTAGATGTGGCCTTTGTGGGTATTTAATAATCGAGACCAAACTCAGGAGGAAAAGAGAACCCAACCTGAGAAAAGGCAGGCCAGGGCTCATGCACACCTGATGGTCGTTGCTGTCAGCCATGCCTTGCAATCTCAGGACAACCCAAGGGGGCCGAGAAAGTCCAGCTATCCGTCTGGAGGTAAGACCAGCAAGGGGCAATGCTACAAATGCAAGTCAACTGGCCACTGGGCCCTAGATTACCAGAAAGAGCCCCCCAGGCCATGTCTTGCCTGCAAACAAACAAGTCATTGGAAGAGGGACTGCCCTCAGTCCTGAAGGGGAAGAGGTGGGCTCCTGTTCCCGAAATGGCCATCATGCTGGATGACAGGTGGCCAGGGGATTCTGGCGGTTCCCCGCAACAAGATGTCTATCTCCACCGAGGCACCCCAGGTAGTCCTTGACATGGCAGGTCAAAAAAATCAATTTCTTAACTGATATAAGAGCCATTTATTCGGTCTTAATTTGTCATGCGGGAACCTCACTCCTCCAAAAGCTGTACTGTGACTGATGTCAATGGAAATCTCAGGTCCATTGTTTCCCTGGGCCTTTCACTGGCCAATTTGAGTGGCGGTTGATTTCACATGCCTTTCCCATTGTGCCTCAGTGTCTTACCTCTGTCCCTGGGAGGGGCCTTTTGAGCTCCCTTGGGGCCATACTCTAGTTAGGAGCCCCCAGGGAGCCCCGTATTTTAACTCTAAGACAGACAAGCCAGAAGAGCAAGATTCTATTCTTAGCCATATTCTACAAGCAGTAGACCCTTCAGCATAGGACAAGGGAATCCCTGGAAGCCCATAAACGCCCAACCAGTGAGAATTAGCCTTAGACTAGAAACCTCTTATCCTAAAAAGAAAAACCATCCTATAAAGTTGGAAGCACAAGAAGGGTTTGCAACCCCTCGTGGATAAATTCCTAAGGCATGGCCTCTTGGTGTCCTGCCAGTCTCCATGCAAAACTCCTATCCTGCCAGTTGTTAAGCCAAATGGGGAATATAGGATGACTCAAGACCTTAGGGCAATAAACAAGGCTGTGATCCCTACACATCCCCTTGTGGCCAGTCCTTACAAGATACTTGCCCAGGTCCCTGAAAACGCTAAAGGGTTTACTGTTCTCAGTCCCAAGGATGCCCCAGTTCATCCTTTATCACAATATCTTTTTGCACTTGAGTGGACTGACCCTGACTCAGACATACCTGGATGGTATTGCCTCAGGGATATCGGGACACCCTGCACTTGTTCGCCCAGGCTCTAGGAAAGGAGCTAAAGGAAATGCTTAAGAGAAGGTGCTATTATACAATATGTGGATGATATCTTAATATGTCGCCCCACAAGGGAGGCCTCAGATCAAAACAACCATGAAGTTTTTAATTTCCTTGGAACCCATGCTTACAGAGTCTCTCAGAAAAAGGCACAGATTCCAAAGCAACAGGTTAAATACCTGGGATAAATTATAAACCTGGGGAGTATATAGCTATCTCCAGAGAGAAAACTAGCTACATTGGGCCTATGTACCCCCAAAAACTAAGAAACATCTCTGTACCTTTCTAGGCATGGCAAGATTCTACAGAATCCTGGATTTGGGCTAGTGGCCAAACCCCTGTATGAAGCCATCAAAGGCCCAGATACAGAGCCTTTACTCTGGAATGGGGAGCAGGAAAAGGCTTTTTGCAATAACAAGCAGGCCCTAACTGGAGCCCCTGCTCTGGGTCTCACCAACTTAAACAAGCCATTCTTCTTGTAAGTAGTTGAAAAACAAGGGACAGCCCTGGGGGTTAGGACAAAAGCTAGGGGAAGTTCCCCAGCCCATAGACTACTTCTCCAAGCAACTAGACTCCATGGCCAAGGCTGGCCTGGTTGCCTCCAGGCAGTAGGTGCCATCATTTAATTGGTTGAAGAAGCCAACAAGCTTACCTTTGGGCAGTCACTTCAAGTCCGGACCCCTCATCAAGTACAGGGGATCCTAGAGATGAAAGGCCATCACTGGCTAACAGGAGGCTGTCTTACTAAATACGAGGCTTTACTTCTTGATTCTCCAGAAGGGACTCTCAAAACTTGTCACACCCTGAACCCAGCTACATTGACGCCTGCTGAGGAACCAGAGCTAATACATTCATGCCTTGAAACCTTGGACCAAGTCTATTCCTGTAGGTTGGATCTAACAAATCAAGCCATAGAAAAGCCTGAGGAGGAATGGTTTACTGATGGCAGTAGTTTTGTCAGATATAGAGTCAGAAGGGCAGGGTAGGCTATTGTGGGCACACGTGGCATCAGAGAAGCAAAACCTTTGCCACCTAACACCTCAGCCCAAAAGGCTGAACTGCTAGCTCTAACCTGAGATTAGGAGAAGGAATCTAATCTGATTCTAGGAGAAGGAAAGGTTGCCAATACATACACAGACTCAAAATATGCCTTCCTTATTCTACTTGCCCTCGCAGCAAGAGAGGAGAGAGAGCGCATGTGTGTGTTAATCGCTCAGTCGTGTTCAACTTTGCGACCCATGGATTGTAGCCCACCAGGCTCCAGGCTCCTCTGTCCACGGAATTTTCCAGGCAAGAATACTGGAGTGGGTTGCCATTCCCTTCTCCAGGGGATCTTCCCAACCCAGGGATCGAACCCAGGTCTCCCACATTACAGGCAGATTCTTTACCATCTGAGCCACCAGGGAGGACGTATAAATGCAAAAAAAAAACAAAAACAAAACAAAACAACTCTCCTACAAAGTGTGGGACTGAAATTTTACACCTCATAGAAGTGTTCCTAAAACCAAAGCAGGTAGCAGTCATCCACTGCTATGGACACCAAAAGGGAATTGCCCAAGTTATCCAGAGAGACAACAAAGCAGATCAGGAAGCTAAGAAAGCAGCCCAGATGCCCAGAAATGAAATGGCTCTAATCCCATCCCTTACCCCTTCTAACCTTATACTCCCAGGCATTCAACTTCTGAAGAGAACTGGGCACAAGATAGAGGGGGAATGAAGGGAGCAGATGGTTGGTGGCACATAGATCAGAAATCGCTCATACCTCTCTGTGATCACTGGAACATTATTAAAGGGCTACCTGATTCTCTGCATCTGCAGAGAGCTGCAAGGTCTATGAGAGTTTTCCAACTTTTTACAGGGAAAGGGCTCCCGGAGATGATTAAAAGAGTCACTTGAGCCTGTGACCTTTGCACCACCCATAACCCAGGAGGCAACATCAAGCCTCCCCTTCACGATCACCCAGCCCAGCGTCGAGGGACTCACCCAGGAGAGGACTGGCAAAGAGATTTCACTCAGATGCCCTTCCAGGGCTTCAAACAGTTATTTGTCTTTATAGATCCATTTATTAGTCTTTATAGATATCTTTACTGGATGGATAGACGCCTTCCCTACTAGAGCAGAGAAGCCAGTTGAAGTACTGAGGCACTCCTTGATTCGGATTGCCTGGCCACCTTCAGAGTAACAGTGGACCTTCGTTTGTAGCAAAGGTGTCACATGACAACGTTCGAAGGCTTTAGGAATTAAATACCATCTCTATTTATCCTGAAGACCTCAGTCCTCGGGAAAAGTGGAACAGGCTAATTATACACTAAAGAAAACCTTGGGCAAACTCTGTCAGGAAACGTCAGAGTCGTGGTATCGCCTGCTGCCAATAGCCCTCTTAAGGGTCAGGGCAGCTCCTAAAACAACCCCTGAGTTAAGCCCTTTCAAAATGACATATGGAAGGCCATTCCTCACTACTCTAGACATGCTAACTAACCCAGAAATCCGGGCTCGTCTTGTGTACATTATAAATCTGGGGCAGTTCCAGAAAGCTATATAAGAATATGGCAACAGAGTACAGCCCTCTCCAGATGCCAGGCCCCCTTATCCTGCAGCAAAACCTGGACACTGGGTACTTTTAAAGGCCGGGAGGAATGAGTCCCCCAGCAACCAGCTGCTCCCCAAACAGTTCTTACCAACTTCTGAGCACCCCGAGGGCAGTCAAACTCCAGGAGGTCACCAGCTGGGTTCATTTATCCAGGTTTAAAGTTGTCCCCTCTGATATGTCACAGGAACCTGAGGGCCCACCTTCCGGCCATCCCTATGAATCCACCCCTCCTCCAAGTCTCCACAGGACTCAGAGGACACAGGACAGCCTGAAAATCCCAGGTGGATGAGTGAGCCTCCAGAAGACCTGAAGCTGCTATTCAGAAAGGCCAAAAATCTTCTTAAACCCTAAGCTAAGTACCCATAGCAACTATCCTCTTTATGCTTCCCAGCACTCAATCCACTCACAGAGTAATATTGTGCTGTTCTGTGCATAGTCGCTCAGTCGTGTCCGACTGTTTATGACCCCATGGACTGTAGCCCACCAGGCACCTCGGTCCATGGGGATTCTCCAGGCAAGAATACTGGAGCGGGTTGCCATATCCTCCTCCAGGGGATCTTTCCAACCCAGGGATCGAACCCAGGTCTCCCCCATTGCAGACAGATTCTTTACCATCTGAACCACCAGGGAAGCCCACAGAGTAATGATCTGGTACATGTAGATAACTGTTGTCTTCTTTGCTCTCATCCTTGCTCTTGGAATCCACTGAACTCTGCTTATGCTGGGTGATTTAAATATGACCCTGACTGATGCTACTATGAAGTAGTCCATTGCCTTAGCTTTTCTATGCCTATTTCCCTTATCTACAGAATGGACAGACAACTCTCTGGTCTGCATTGTACAAACTCTTGCTTCCTCTACTCAGTTCACAAAATGTTTCTCAATTTTGAACCAGCCCATTGTTCCATGTCCAGTTCTGTTGCTTCTTGACCTGCATACAGGTTTCACAGGAAGCAGGTAAGGTGGTCATGTATTCCCACTCTTTAAGACTTTTCCAGTTTGTTGTAATCCATACAGTTAAAGTCTTTAGCATAGTCAATGAAGCAGAAGTAGATGTTTTTCGTATTGTGATATCTGATTCATAACTAAATTTGGAAAACAAAAGCTATGAGATCTCTTGGTGTCTATTTAGATATATGTATGTCTCAGTATGTGTCTTTGGATAATACTGCTGATTGCTGAGACTGGTTTGTAAATGAGCTCTAAAAGTGTCCAAAATGCAGTACTTGGGTGTGATCTCAAAAATGACAGAGCGGTCTTGGTTCATTTCCATTCAATATCACAGTAATCCAAGTCTATACTCCAACCACTAATGCCGAAGTTGAAGTTAAACAGTTCTATAAAGACCTACAAGACCTTCTAGAACTAACACCAAAAAAAGATGTCCTCTTCATCATAGGGGACTGGAATGCAAAAGTAGGAAGTCAAGAGATATCTGTTGGCCTTGGAGTACAAAATGAAGCAGGGCAAAGGCTAACAGAGTTTTGCCAAGAGAATATACTGGTCATAGCAAACAACCTCTTCCAACAACACAAGAGATGACTCTACACATGGACATCACCAGACAGTCAATTCCAAAATCAAATTGATTATATTCTTTGCTGCCAAAGATGGAGAAACTCTATACAGTCAGCAAAAATAAGACCAGGAGCTGACTGTGGCTCAGATCATCAGCTCCTTATTACAAAATTCAGTCTCAAATTGAAGAAAGTTTGGAAAACCACTAGACCATTCAAGTATGACCCCAATCAAATCCCATATGATTATACAGTGGCAGTGATGAATAGATTCAAAGGACTAGATCTGATAGACAGAGTGCATGAAAAACTATGGACAGAGGTTCGTAACACTGTACAGGAGGTGGTGACCAAAACCATCCCCATGAAAAAGAAATGCCAGAAGGCAAAGTGGTTGTCTGAGGAGGCCTTACAAATAGCAAAGAAGAGAAGTAAAAGGCAAAGGAGAAAAGGAAATATATACCCATGTGAATGCAGAGTTCCAGAGAACAGCAAAGAGAGATAAGAAAGCATTCTTAACTGACCAATGCAAAGAAATAGAGGAAAACAATCGAATGGGAAAGATCTCTTTAAGAAAATTGGAGATACCAAGGGAACACCTCATGCAAAGATAGGTACAATAAAGGACAAAAATGGAAAGGACCTAAGAGAAGCAGAGGAGATTAAGAAGAGGTAGCAAGAATACACAGAAGAACTGGACAAAAAAAAAAAAAAAAAACTCTTAATGACCCCAATAACCACGATGGTGTAGTCACTCACCTAGAGCCAGACATCCTGGAATGTGAAGTCAAGTGGGCCTTAGGAAGCATTACTATAAACAAAGCTAGTGGAGGTGATGGATTTCTAGCTGTTTTATTTCAAATCCTAAAAGATGATGCTGTTTAAATGCTGCATTCATTGTGCCAGCAAATTTGGAAAATTCAGCAGTGGCCACAGGACTGGAAAAGGTCAGTTTTCATTCCAATCCCAAAGAAAGGCAATGCCAAAGAATGTTCAAATTACCATAAAATTGCACTCATTTCACATCCTAGCAATATTATGCTCAAAATCCTTCAAGCAAGGCTTTAACAGTATGTGAACCAAGAACTTCCAGATGTCCAAACTGGATTTAAAAAGACAGAGGAACCAGAGATCAAATTGGGGACATCTACTGGACCATAGGAAAAGCAAGAGAATTTCAGAAAAACATCTACTTCTGCTTCATTGACTATGCTAAAGTCTTTGCTGTTTGGATCATAACAAACGGTGAAATAAAGAGATGGCAATACCAGGCCACATTACCAGCCTCCTGAGAAACCTGTATGCAGGACAAGAAGCACCAGTTAGAACTGGACATGAACAACGGTTCCAAAATGGGAAAGGAGTACATCAAGGCTGTATATTGTCACCTGCTTATTTAATTCCTATGCAGAGGACATCATACGAAATGCTGGGCTGGATGACTCACAAGCTAGAATCAAGATTGCCAGGAGAAATAACCTCAGACATGCAGATGATACCACTTTAATGGCAGAAAGTGAAGAGGAACTAAAGAATCTCTTTATGAAGGTGAAAAAGGAGAGTGAAAAAGCTGGCTTAAAACTCAACATTCAAAAAACTAAGATTATGTCATCTGGTCCCATCACTTCATGGCAAATAAATGGGGAAAAAGTGGAAACAGTGACAGACTATTTTCTTGGGCTCCAAAATCACTGTGGACAGTGACTGCAGCCACAAAATTAAAAGATGCTTGCTCCTTGGAAGAAAAGTTAAGACAAAACTAAACAGTGTATTAAAAAGCAGAGACATCACTTTGTGGACAAAGGGTCTGTCTAGTTCAACCTAGGGTTTTTCTAGTAGTCATGTATGGATGTGAGAGTTGGTATAAAGAAGGCTGAGCACCAAAGAACTGAGGCTTCTGGTACTTCAGAAGACTCTTGAACATCCCTTGGACTGCAAGGAGATTAAACCAGTCAATACTAAAGGAAATCAACCCTAAATATTTCATTGTAAGGACAGATGCTGAAGCTCCAATACTTTGTCCACCTGATGCGAAGAACTGACTCCTTTGAAAAGACCCTGATGCTGGGAATGATTGAAGGCAGGAGTAGAAGAGGGTAACAGAGGGTGAGATGGTTGGATGGCATCACTGATTCAATGGACATGAGTTTAATCAAATTCTGGAAAATAATAAAGGACAGGGAAGCCCATGGCATCCCAAAGAGTCGGACACAACTTACGGACTGAACAACAATAACACAAAGAAAAGTAAGTGCTTATAAATCAAACAATTCTAAATACAAGAGAATAAACCTAAATGAATTCCAGGTTCACCTGAACTGGGAAATATTCAATATTAAGTACCTGGTATTAGTGTTTGTTTGTTGATCTAACAAATGTAGACTTGTCTAAGAGTCATTAATATTAAGCAGAATATTTTCATTGTTCCTAGGTTTAACATAAATTAAATATTGCTATATCTGTTACAAGTTTGTCAGCAAGGAAAGTTCCTCGAGTTAAGAAACTTCCCAAAAAATGTAAATGAAATATGCGATTTTAGATAAATTCGATTAAGAGTAATTATGCTTTAGGAATCTCTGCCTAAAATACTCTCTCCCGATTTTGGTAGCCTGAATTTCTAGGGTTATGCTAAACTCAGTGATGAAAGTTTAAGAACAGCTAGATCATTTCCAAATAAAATAAGATTCTGAAACACTGACTACTGAAAACGAATTTCTTCTTACAAAAAAACTAAAGAGATTTTGGACTATTAGTGAATAATGTTTGGTACCATCCTGACCTGTTTTCTATTTTAAAAGTTTCTTCAGAATTATTACTGGTTTTTATGCTCACCAGTCTATAGAATGCTAATGTAAAGGTCAGCTCTTGGTTGCTTAAGGAAAGTAGGATGTGTGTTTCTGATAAAGAAGATATGAGGAAAGGAATTACATTTTATGAAGGGAAAAGGAAGTAGGTCTAACGTACAGGTGACTGTTCCAGGTTGAGAGAACAAAGTAACGGGTACAGAAAGCGATTAGGTGTGTGGAAAATGGACCCTGAGAAAAGTTTTGTACATGGTTAAGACCAAGTTTAAAAACAAATTTAATTAAGTTTACTTTTAAATTGATAGCCAATGGGAATTTGCTGGATGGGGAGGCAGTGGGAGGGATGTTCAAGTGGAAGGAGGGATGGGTAAACCCACTGACCACTGATAGAAACCAATGTTTCCCAGAGAGCTTCCCTGGTGGCTCTAATGGTAAAGAAACAGCCTTCAATGCACGAGAGCCAGGCTCAATCCCTGGGTCAGCAAGATCTCCTGGAGAAGGAAATGGCAACCCACTCCAGTATTCTTGCCTAGAGAATCCCATGGACAGAAAAGCCTGGCGAGCCCCGGTCCACGGGGTCACAGAGAATCAGGCACAACTGAGCGACTAACACTTCACTTCAGAAAGCAGTGCAATGCTCTATCCTTCCATTAAAAATAAATACATCAAAAAAATAATAATAAAATAGAGAGAAGATTTATAGCGAGGACTTTGGGATAAATACCAGTTTCTGAATTGGAAGAAATTAAAGAATTCTAATGGGAAACCTGATGACTTCACAAAAGTTAACAAAAGGACTGAATGAACTGGCAAATATGCTTTCAACTTTTATGGTTTCTATCTGAAAAATTACTGGTTTGAATCAGTGTTTTCCAGATGTAAGGAAAACCTTCCCCTCAAACTAATTATGATAGTAATTTGGTGAATATACTTTACAAACAAACTGAAACATTTATCTTTTCTCTCTGACCCCCCAAGAGATTGGAAACTCTTAGATTTCCAGGAACTTTGTCAGGCAAGTTAGAAACATTATCTCACTAACAGATACAAAAATCGCAAGAACTTTTGGAGACCTTGAGAAGGGAGGAATTCACCTAGATCTGTTAGGCAAAATCTGTGATAAGCCTTTTGCATGACTTTCCTCGCCCTGAAAGATTTTATTTTAAAAGTTCAGTCTGAGACCCTATAAAAGTTTCAGCAAAGCAAAAAAGTCTATGATCAATTATGATTAAATAAATCATCATGCCAAGTTTATTGAGACTAGACATATTTCGCAAACAAACTAGTCTCAATTTGGTTATATTTGGTAAAAACAAGGGTAATTTTAGAGAGAAAAAGATGTTTCAATGAATGTTAAATCCAAGTTTGTTAATAGACGTCTGTATCTACTAAGACTCATTTCCTGGATAGTTCTTTGCTGTTATGTTAATGTAAAATTTAATTGAATTATTAAAAGACATTCAAAGTTTCTTTCTGAAGCTTATCTCAGTAATCTATCTTTGGAAAAAGATCAGATGCCTCATGACCTGCAAGCAAGACTGGAAAAAGACGTAATTTAAGGAACTGTCTCCAATCTAGATAGAAGGATCTTTTTATCGGGTACTCTTAACTAGCTCATGCACAGTGAATTTGCAGGGAAGTAGATGATATCAGAAGCAGACAGCTTGCCCAAGATGCCGGACCTGATTCATATGATCATTTATAACGCTTTCTTGACTTCCTGGACCTTTGCATATAAGCCAAATGTTTTCTATCATGGACATGATCCTATGCTAGTTTAAGACTCAGTCCAATTGTTGGGTTTGTGGCCAATTACCTGTGTCTAGTACTTCTGGGGAGAAGGCAGTGGCACCCTACTCCCGTACTCTTGCCTGGAAAATCCCATGGATGGAGGAGCCTGGGAGGCTGCAGTCCATGGGGTCGCTGGGAGTCGGACACGACTGAGCGACTTCACTTTCACTTTTCACTTTCATGCATTGGAGAAGGAAACGGCATCCCACTCTAGTGTTCTTGCCTGGAGAATCCCAGGAACGGGGGAGCCTAGTAAGCTGCCGTCTATGGGGTCGCACAGAGTCGGACACGACTGAAGCGACTTAGCAGCAGCAGCACTTCTGGGTTACTTTGGTGGATTTCTCCTCTCAGGGCTCTGACAGCATACCCCTTAGGGAGTTTATTGGGCTTACCTCGTAGCTCAGATGGTAAAGAATCTGCCTGCAATGCAGGAGACCTGGGTTCGATCCCTGGTTCAGAAAAATCCCCTTGGAGAAGGGAATGGCACTTTCCCACTCCAGTATTCTTGCCTAGAGAATTCCATGGACAGACCATGGGATCACAAAGAGTTGAACATGATTGAGCAACTCACACAGGAAGCTTATTTTAGAAGAGAATTCAGTCCTGTTCTGTCTATTCATGATATTGCTAGATGGGATAATTAATAATACCTGCTCTGACCCTGGGAGACGGCAATGGCACCCCACTCCAGTACTCTTGCCTGGAAAATCCCAGGGACGGGGGAGCCTGGTGGGCTGCCGTCTATGGGGTCGCAGAGTCGGACATGACTGAAGTGACTTAGCAGCAGCAGCTCTGACCCTGGCAATAGATTTAAATTTACTCTTAGGGTCACTCAAACTCAGAGTGATGAACTAAGTCTCAATCAAAAGCTGAAACCTCTTGTCTACTAAAAGGAAAACTCTCACAATTATGGGATGGATCTATAGTCCATGGTTAATACCAGGTTATGGTCTTTTAAGTTTAAAAGTTCCTCTATGTTGGGAACAATTAAATCATACTAAAATAATCAACCTATGTGCTTAGTCGCTCAGTCATGTCCAACTCTTTGTGACCCCATGGACTGTGGCCCACCAGGCTCCTTTGTCCATGGAGGTTCTCCAGCCAAGAATACTGGAATGGGTTACCATGCCCTCCTCCAGGGGATCTTTCCAACCCAGAGATCGAACTCAGGTCTCCCACATTGCAGGTGGATTCTTTACCATCTGAGCCACCAGGGAAGCCCAAATGATCAACCTAGTAATATTATAAAACTAGGCTGGATGCCTTATGAACTATGCTTACAATTACCCTTAGAGAGTGATCGGTATGGAACTCTGCTGATTTATGGTACTAATTTATGGCTCAGCTTCTAGCAAGATGAATAGGAAGGTGCAACCTGGGATTCCCACGAACTCAAGGTCATATACGTAATAAATTAGAGGCAATTTGAGCCAATCTAACGTTGATGTGAGCTCAATGAGTCAAGAGATCGGTATTCTACTGGTATGACCATTTAGCACCTATGTTTTTGCGTGTGTGCTTTCAATAGGATTGGAGCATGTAACTGGTCATATTGAAGCCTTAAGAACTTTCACTCAATAAGCTTTAAATGAGAGTAACCAGGCTATTAGTCTACTGAACTCTGAGGTCTCTATGATGAGGAAGGTGGTGCTACAAAACTGCACGGCCCTTGACATCCTTAGAGCATCTCAGGGAAGCAGCTGTGCCATAATTCACACTGAATGTTTTCTCATACCTGATGAATCCTCTAATATAACACATTTGATGGGCTGTATGAAAAATTAGATTTCTGCCTTAAGTGACCCATTGCATAGTCTAGACAATCTTTATTAAAAACAAAAACAAAAAAAATGGTATGGTATGGGAGGCTCATGGCTGAAATATTATAATTCCACTAATGTTACTAGCTATATTATTTGTATATTGCCTGTTTTACAAGATTATTGTCTCTTTTATTACCAAGTATATGACTGAGCCTGCAATGAAATGAGCTTCTCCCCGGAATGTGTAGAAAACAATGATAACTAGACTTGAAGCTATTGATCAAATGTATGTGATCAATGATTGTAATAGTGTAACTCTAGATATGGGAAGATGCAATGAGAGGGAATATTTTCCTGAACCATAACTACAAGACCGGTATCCAGAGATCTTTGATTATCAAGACCTAGTCTAGTAATAGCACACTGAGTGATCTACCAGCAAAAAAAACCTTTAGAACCGGGAGTGAGTCTTCCTAGCAACACGGGACAGAATGGTCATGAAAAGCCTCCCCAAGTATGGTTGAATTTATGACCACAAGGGGGCCCTGTCAACTACAGATTGGCACTTGCCAAGAGCATTGTCAAGGACTGAACGAGGGCATTTGCCACCTGCCTCTGTGGAGACTGACCCTGTGCAGCTGCAACTGTTGACCTTCAACACCTGCACAGAGTCCAGGGTGGAGTGAGGCACTCTGGGCTCCAGGGAATCTGGTAGGCCAGGTCATTAGATAGTTGGATTTTTTTTTCCCCCCAAAAAACAGATTTTATGATCCCAATCCTTGTACCTCCTCATGTCTAGAAACGCACTAAATCCCTTCATGACAACATCAGATCCGCTCAACTAGCAAAAATCCTTTTGCAAAATGAGTACTTAATTGTATTGAGCTCCCCCTTCACCAAAAGTTTATATATTGACCTTCCCCGCTGCCTCTTTGGAGCAGTCTCCCAGATCTCTCTTGGGTGCTGTCTCCCGGGCTGCAGTCCTCATTTTGCCTCAAACAAAACTTAACTTGCCTCTCTAAACTTGTGTATTTCTTTTAGTTCATACCCCCAGGCTTCAGGCCTCAGTTTGTCTGCCAAACAAAACATAATTCTCAACTTTTAGGTTATGCTTTTTTTTCCCTAGTTGACAAGCCCTGGCAGGCTCATACAGGAAGTCAGCCCTGCTCTCCGCTAAAATTTCAGGCAAAGACCATATTTCAATCACTGTTCTTGTTCATGCATGTGCGCGCATGCACTCACACACAGTTAAATAATAATAAGAGGAGAGGATGAGGAGAAGGGGCAGGAACGATGCTTCAGATGTGTAGGGTCCCAAGACAGCCTCACATCAGGGGACTTCCTCAGGAAAACAGGAAGAGATATCAAGGCCCCCAACCTTTCTGGTCCCCAAATCAAAGACTTCATAATAGCAGTATGGGGTGATTTGAATCTGAATAATACATGGGCTGAAACCAGAGGGATACAAAAGTTTGAAATTCCCGAATTGTCCTGTCAGGAGCTCTGAGCACAGCTGTTTTATTTATATCCCAGCATCAAACAAACACTTTTATCCCACAAATTCCTGGGAAGTGGCTTCTCCCCTCCCCCCTCACCCTCACCCAACCCGCAAGTGCTAATGCTAATATAATTTCTGCCCCGCCAGCCACTGTTTTGGAAGACATTCTCAGTTTTTGACAGGTAGGAAATTTGCATTTCCATTAGCGAGGCCTTTGTCAATTGTGAGTCATAAAAGCCCGGGAAGAATAGGGTTGGGGGAAACGCATTGTACTTTAAAAAGGGAGACTTCATTGCACAGTTCCACGGAAGGTACCTAACGAGATAAAGGCTGTGAACGGGACTCGGGCAGATGAGAAACCTCACAATAAGGCAAGCATATGAATGCAGGCACCTGTCACCGGGCAAGCAGAGGGGTCTGACTGTGACTTTACTAGTTTGCAATCTACTGCGTTTACCATTAAAATAATAACGCTCTCCGAGGTGATAAGGGGTATTTGGTGCCGCCAGCCCAGGACAAGTGTTTCTCGCTCCTGCTCCATTAGCCGCGACTATAATCTTCTCATTTAAAATCGCTCCCGTTTGGCCACAGCGGCTCCAGCAGGGCTTGGAGGGGCAGGCGGGGAGGGCGGGTGGTGATTTGTGTATGTGATTTGTTTTACTCTTTCTGTTGGGAAAGTCAAGATGCTCAAGAAAAATAAAAGCTCCCAAATCCCCAGCAGCAGAAAGAATGATGCCACAGCGTTGCTTCATTTGTTATCTTATTTGCCCTTCAAACGCGGTCCCCCGAACACTCACGCAGTTAAATAATTCAGCGGCTGCCATTAAATACTAAAAGGAGCAGGGAGGGGGAAAGATAGTAACAGCCCCGGGGCCAGGAAAACACGCATCTCCTAAGAAGCAAGAGACTCCTCCAAAAGGATGTCAGGCCTTTGCAAGAGGCTCCCAATGCAGAGAGTGAACCCTCCTTGTTTTAGAGAGATGAAGGAAGGGGGAAAATCAGAGGTAAGTGGCAAGCACACAGTTTCTAGTGGTGAGCCGGGCATGAAGCCCCGTTTCTCTTGGTTCCTGACACGGTGGTCCTGTGGGTGTCACTGCTTCTCACCGCCCCCTCCCTCCTACATTCAGTGCTCACATTATTTATGGAGTGACTACTCCCCCAGGTACTGAGGGTAGGAAGCAAAAGGGGAAGGACCCTATCCTTGCTCTACAAGGAAGGCTCTGCACCTCCGTGTTGGAGAGAGTGGATAAATGAGAGTCAACAAAAGGAAAGTCAACAAGTACACACCATTATGTTAGTTGTTGTTTAGTCCAAGTTAAGTCATGTCCAACTCTTTGCAGCCCCAGGGACTGTATCCTGCCAGTCTCCTCTGTCCACAAGATTTCTGAAGCAAGACTACTGTAGCGGGTTGTCATTTCCTTCTCCAGGGGATCTTCCTGATCCAGGGATGGAACTCAAGTCACCTGCATTTGCAGGTGGATTCTTTACCACTAGCACCACCAGGGAAGCCCTTAATGTTGAGAAAACTAGGTATAAGAGCCCAGAGGGCTTCCTAATGTTGACACTCCTCCCCCCGACCCCGACCATGGGCCAGTGCCGCACCCCATGAAGAGAAGAGCTGGTAGCCCTCGTAGCATCAGCATCCTTGCCAGTAGTGCTCCCAAAAGGAAGACGGCAAAGCTGAGCAAACACGCCCAGTCCAAGCTTCCCAGAGCTGCCAACCAGTGCTACGGTCCGGGGGGTCAAAGGCGGAGAGAGGCCGGGAGATTATGGGGACCAAGCTCCCTCAACAAGGAAGGACACATCAGTTGCAGAGGAGACGCGTCCTGCCAACCCAGGTGAGAGGCGATGGAAGGTGAGAGTGAGGTACTGGTGAGAGAAGTGGAGAGCATCCAATCACATGTGGGCTCAAAGATTTCTTGCTGGGGCCCCTGCCCCTGGGGAATCTATCACATCAAGGACCCCCAGGAAATACTTATCAATGAAAACATTAGCCACTGGCAGCGCCCTTCTGTACACAGGCCCGCTCCAGCAAGAACGAAGCTCACCCCGGCTGGTTCCAGGAGGAGATCCAGTGTCCTTGTCACAGCTCCTTTGGGCGCCTGAGAATAAGACTGTATTGTGCGTGCCTGACGTTTCTCTTTTTACAAGTGGAACAGCTTCTAGCCCCTCTGTAACCTTTGCTCATCGCTGCTGTTGATTTGCTGCAGTTTTATACTTTATTGCTCTTAAAATTCAGAGAGCAGAGCCCGGCGCGAAGGCCTGTCACGTCGCCTGACCTCCGCTGTGTCTGCTCGGTGACACTGGGTTGCCCCCTGCCCCTCCCGGCCCCTCTGTCAATACTGGCGCGGCGCTGGCCGTCGCTTTCTGCCTCTGAGACCCAGTAATCCCCAAGGTTTTGTCAGCTCTGCTGACTCCCACCTGGATATGCATAAAATACCTTGTATTCAGCCCTTAGAAGCATGTTATCCATGTTATTACTCAAAGACACCTTATTATTCATCAAACGTCTGTCTAGATCAAACTTAACTAGATTGCGGGGACTCCTCTTCTGTCTTCTGAGCT
Organism: Bos grunniens; assembly: GCF_055505025.1. Taxonomy (NCBI): domain Eukaryota; kingdom Metazoa; phylum Chordata; class Mammalia; order Artiodactyla; family Bovidae; genus Bos; species Bos grunniens. The sequence goes on from NC_141191.1 coordinate 15,549,188, forward strand.
TCGCCAATTTGGAGGCATTTGCAGGAGCATGAGGAAGGGGCCTGGGGGCATCACCGGCTCCTCCAGCCTCACCCAGGGCCCTTCACAGCAGCTCTTCTGGGCCTCCAGGAAGCAATAAGCAGCCAGGGCCATTCCTCTCCACCCCACCCCACCATTCTGCTCTGGGCCAGTGTTTCCCAAACTGAAGGTGTGGGGACATTTCCAAAGCACCACCCATCATGATGAGTGAACGGCTTCTCAGAAGTGGGCTGTGAGATGAACATAAGCTCCATGGTCACGTGGTCTGCCACCTAGCACTTTAGCCTGGCGGGTACAGCCCACCTCAAGCGTTCTCAGGCCTCCTTGGTTTCCTCCTACATCTCTGAACCCTACACGCCGCTTGAACGCCGCTGGAACTCAAGGCTACCTTTGGCCCTTGCACCTCCTTTCAGCCCACTTCCACCTGTCTCCCAGTCCCCATTTCTGTCTTCGTCAACCACATTTTTCCGGTGCAACCCTCTGGACTGGTTCTGTCCAACAGAACTCTCTGTGATGCTAGAAACGTTCTGTAGCCTCGATATTCAAAAGGGGTATAACCACAGGCCACCCTTGAGATCCAACTAGTGAGACTGGTGAACCGAATTTTTCCATTTTATTTAATTTCAGTAGCCACATACGCGAGGTCAAGTAGAAGAAAATGGATTCATGCTACCATCTAGGATGTCACTCAGCCAACAGCAGGGTCTCAGGAATGAAAGAGTACGCGGAGGCGGGCCCACTCTGACGCTGCTGCTCTGCACGACCGTCCCTTCCTTTCCCACCTCCCCACCTCTCTCCCTCCCCACCTCTTCACAGGCAGTTGCCCCTTGGATGTTTCTCTCTTCCTTTCTCGAGGCTGGAAAAGCTCTCTTGTGAGCCGAATTGTGCCCTATTCCCCACTCCTGGGTTTATACGTTTATATGTTATAAACTCCGGGTTTATATGAAGTCCTAACCCCTAGGACCTCAGAATGTGATCTCACTTGGAAATAAGATCCTCAGAAAGAGTTCAGCTGATGCATGGTCATACTGGGTGGTCGTGGGAGGGGGTGGTGGAGCTGGCCCAATCTGACTGCTATTCTTATAAAAAAAAAAAGAGAAATTTAGGACTTCCCTGGTGGTCCAGTGGTTAAGAGTCCACCTGCCAATACAGGGCACATGGGTTCAATCCTGGTTCAGGAAGATTCCCACATGCCACGGGCCAACTGAGGCTGTGTGCCACAGCTACCAAAGCACAACGAGCAAAGCCACTGCAACGAGAAGCCTGAGCACCATGGCTAGAGAAAGCCCGTGTACAGCCACGAGGGCCCCGCGCAGCCAAAACTCAATAATGCATTGTTTTTTAAAGGGAGAAATTGAAACACAGACTCACACACACCACGTGTGTGAGGGAGGATGCCACGTGAAGAGCCTGGCTGACACCTCTATGAGCCAAGAAACACCACGGCCAGCAAACCACTGGAGGTCAGGGGAATGAGAAACTCAAACTTCTGACACCTGTGAGCTTATAAACTCCTGCTGTTTAACTACCGCATTCTCATCCCACCCCACCTGTGGCATTTTGTGATGGAAGCCTAGGAAAATAACAGATATTCCAACTAGCTTTTTTTTTTTTTTTTTTTTGCTATAAAGAAATAAACTGGGGGTGAGAAAGAAACATCATATGTCATATAGGGGCTCTTCAGGTTGAAGGATCTATGCGATTGAGCTTGTATATTGGGCTTCTGCAGTGGCTCAGTGGTAAAGAACCTACCTGCAATGCAGAAGATGCGGCAGAAGCCACAGGTTTGATTTCTGGGTCTGGAAGAACCCCTGGAGAAGCAACTGGCAACCCACTCCAGTATTCTTGCCTGAGAAATCCCCTGGGGTCACAAAAGAGTCGGACACAACTTAAGGACGCAACAACAACATTTTCCAGGATACTCTAATTTCAAATTATCTGTCCCAATTTTCCTTGTAAACACACATGATTCTAACTTCTCAATCTCCATTATTTTTTAGATCAGAGAACACAGATACAGTATTAATAATCACCATCAAAAGTACTAGCAGATCCCTACTACAGGAAGCCAGGGGCTCACAGAGCCTATGAGAAAGCCATGGCCCTTATTTTCCGGGACACTGAGTCCAAGGCCAGCATACTGATACTACACTGCCATTTATTTCAATTTGCTAACCCAAGCAAGGAATTATTGAGCACCCACTCTTCACTGTGTGGAGTGAGATGTTTAGGCAAGGCCTTAAAAATTAGCAAAGAGAGTGGCGCCAAAGGGAGCTTCATGGTAGTGTTTCATTTCAGGACCTGCCTGCCTCCTGGGGCCCTGGGTAAAGCGCCAGATGCTGGCACACCCCCAGGGACCAACCAAAGGCAGACAAGAGGCAGAGGAGCCCCTGCCCACCCTTCTTCCCCAGCCAGGCTCACTCCTGCCCCAGCTCTGTGCTGTGGCCTCGCTGACACATTGCAGGTGGCCCACCTCTGCCAGGCTGCCGCCCAGAGGTCAGCCTGCTCCACTGCAACTCGGATCCACAGGAAGAACAAATGCCTCTTTCAGTAAAAGGATGCCTCTCACCAGCCCCCCGAGGCAAGCACCACATTCTGGCAGAGCGTGGCCCTGACTGCCACAGGCAGACGAGCTCGGCCACCAGGAGCAGGCGAGTTTTCAGGCTCCACTTCATCCAAAAGGCAGCTGCTGCAGCAACCCTGAAGTTAAAGAGGATGCCTGCTGTGTGCCAGCTGACAGCCTTTATGAGACAAAATTGCAAAAGCCACGGCCCCTGCTTGTGCCCTGAGACCTTCCATTCAAATACACAGCTTTCCAGGCGTTCTCAGCACCTCCCCCGCTCCCCCCACCCCCACCCCCCCCCACCACCCCTGCCGACCCACAGCCATCCCCACATACCTGTGTCCTTGACCATCGGCCTGGGGGACCTCCCTGGTGGTGACTGGCTACCTAGTCAGCTCTCCCTGCATCCTTGGCAAGGTCTGGGCCCTCCTATCCTTCTGGAGAAGATGAGTCCCACCTGTAGGATTTCCACTTATCTCTGTGAAAAGAAAAAAAAAAGTAAAGCAGGGCACATTTAGAACAAAAGCCTCGGCTTTCCCAGGTGGAGCTAGTTGTAAAGAATCTGCCTGCAATGTGGGAGCCTGGAGTTCAATCCCTGGGTCAGGAAGATCCCCTGGAGGAGGGCATGGCGACCCACTCCAGTATTCTTGCCTAGAGAATCCCCATGGACAGAGGAGCCTGGCGGACTACAGTCAATGGGGTTGCAAAGAGTGAAGCAAGTTGGCATGGCACACAAAAAGCTTAACCTCCTCTTGGGAAAGTGTTCTCCTCCTGGGACTGGCTTTGCTGTGCCAAGTTCAGCAAGGAAAAGCCAAGGCAGGGACAAAAGCTCTGGGCTGGGGCCGCCCTATGATGGGCAGGTGGCTGGCAGGACAGGACCGGGCCCATCCTCCTCCCAGAGCCGCACCTGGGGACTCTATTAGGACCCGAGAGGGGAGCAAAGAGGTGTGCCCATAGTCACCATGGAGAAGCAGAAATCCCAGGTCCCCGACACCGGGCTGCAGCCAATCTGAGGCAGAATGGAGAGTTTTGTTGAACCAGTTCGCCCCCTCTCTCAACCACAGGTTATTCTACTTTGCACTGATGCATATTTAGAGGCTTAATTAATTGACAGCAAGTAACTGCCTGGAAGGGCTTCCCAGTGGCTCTAGTGGTAAAGAACCCGCCTGCCAATGCACGAGACATAAGAGACTCAGGGTTCGATCCCTGGGTCGGAAAGATGCTGTGGAGCCCAGCACAGCAACTCACTCCAGTATTCTTGCCTGGGAAATGCCATGGACAGCCGATGGAGTCACAAAAGAGTCGGACACAACTCAACAACAATATTTTCCAGGGTACTTCTGATGTCAAATTATCTGTCCCAATTTTCCTTGTAAACACACATGATTCTAACTTCTCAAGCTCCATTATTTTTTAGATCAGAGAACACAGATACAGTGTTAATAATCACCATCAAAAGTACTAGCAGATCCCTACTACAGGAAGCCAGGGGCTCACAGAGCCTATGAGAAAGCCATGGCCCTTATTTTCCGGGACACTGAGTCCAAGGCCAGCATACTGATACTACACTGCCATTTATTTCAATTTGCTAACCCAAGCAAGGAATTATTGAGCACCCACTCTTCACTGTGTGGGGTGAGATGTTTAGTCCAAGCCTTAAAAATTAGCAAAGAGAGTGGCACCAAAGGGAGCTTCATGGTAGTGTTTCATTTCAGGACCTGCCTGCCTCCTGGGGCCCTGGGTAAAGTGCCAGATGCTGGCACACCCCCAGGGACCAACCAAGGGCAGACAAGAGGTGGAGGAGCCCCCGCCCACCCCTCTTCCCCAGCCAGGCTCACTCCTGCCCCAGCTCTGTGCTGTGGCCTCGCTGACACATTGCAGGTGGCCCACCTCTGCCAGGCTGCCGCCCAGAGGTCAGCCTGCTCCACTGCAACTCGGATCCACAGGAAGAACAAATGCCTCTTTCAGTAAAAGGATGCCTCTCACCAGGCCCCTGAGCAAGCACCGCATTCTGGCAGAGCGTGGCCCTGACTGCCACAGGCAGACGAGCTCGGCCACCAGGAGCAGGCGAGTTTTCAGCCTCCACCTCATCCAAAAGGCAGCTGCTGCAGCAACCCCGAAGTTAAAGAGGATGCCTGCTGTGTGCCAGCTGACAGCCTTTATGAGACAAAATTGCAAAAGCCACGGCCCCTGCTTGTGCCCTGAGACCTTCCGTTCAAATACACAGCTTTCCAGGCGTCCTCAACACCTCCCCCGCCCCCCACCCCCACCCAGCCGACCCACAGCTGTCCCCATGTAACTGTGTCCTTGACCGACAGCCCGGGGGACCTCCCTAGCGGTGACTGGCTACCTGGTTAGCTCTCTCCCTGCCTCTTTGGCAAGATTCCGGCCCTCCTATCTTTCTGGAGAGGATCAGTCCCACCTGTGGGATTTCCACTTATCTCTGTAAAAAGAAAAAAAAAAAGCAGGGTGTATTTAAAAGGGAAGCCTTGTCCTTCCCATGTGGCGCTAGTTGTAAAAAATCTGCCTGCAATGCAGGGGACCCCGGTTTGATCCCCAGGTCGGGAAGATCCCCTGGAGAAGGAAATGGCAACCCACTCCAGTATTCTTGCCTGGGAGATCCCATGGACGGAGGAGCCTGGTGGGCTACAGTCCATGGGGTCACAAAGAGTTGGACACAACTGAGCATGCTCGCACACTTAGTTGTATAAGGGATGTTCTACGACATTTCTCCATCTCTGACTTACTTCACTCAGTATGACAATCTCTATGTTTCATCCATGTTGCTGCAAATGATAAACCGCTTCGTTTATTTCATGAGTCTCCAAAGAAACCAAAGCCCATACAGGCTTTCCAGTCGACTAGGGTAGCTTTCCAGGAATCCATTTCCAGGTTCTCAACTGCCTAAAGTTGATGGGTCCAAAAACATGCCAGCATTGTGCAGTGTTTATCCTCCACTGCATCCTCTTGTGCAATTGTCTTTTGAGTAAGACCTTCCTTATACTGTATCTATACGAGATGACAGCTGTCCATTAACCTTATTGTGGTCATCATTTCATGATGTATGCAAGTCAAATCATTACACTCTACAACTTAAATGTATACAGTGCTGCGATGTCAATTATATTTCAGTGAAACTGGAGGAAGGAAAAAGGAAGACCTTACTGTCTGTCACTCATCCTGAGTCTCTCTGGAGTGTGACCATCTCTGAAAGTGTTAGTGACTCAGTCATGTCTGACTCTGCGATCCCATGGACTGTAATAGCCCTCCAGGCTCCTCCATCCATGGGATTTTCCAGAGAAGAATATGGGAGTGGGTTGCCATTTCCTCTTCCAAGGGATTTCCTGAACCAGGGATCAAACCCAGGTCGCCTGCATTACAGGCAGACTCTTTACCCTCTGAGCCACCTCCATCTCTAGGACACCAGAAAAGGGATAATTCCAGGAAGCATTGTTGCTGAGGAGCCCCTGAGAGTGAGGCATGGAGAGCTTCAGACAGACTTTGATGGGAGCAGTTGATCTGGACAAGGAACCCAGGCATCAGCTCATCCTTCCATCCACCACAGCTACCTGTCTCCAGCTGAGGCCACGTCCTGGCCCATGTCAGGATTCAGGTTCAGAACTGAGGTGGTCAACCTGGGAACTGCTGCTGCTGCTGCTGCTAAGTCGCTTCAGTCGTGTCCGACTCTGTGCGACCCCATAGACGGCAGTCCACCAGGCTCCACCATCCCTGGGATTCTCCAGGCAAGAACACTGGAGTGGTCTGCCATTTCCTTCTCCAGTGCGTGAAAGTGAAAAGTGAAAGTGAAGTCGCTCAGTCATGTCCGACTCTTTGAGACCCCATGGACCACAGCCTACCAGGCTCCTCCATCCGTGGGATTCTCCAGGCAAGAGTAATGGAGTGGGTTGCCATTGCCTTCTCCTGGGAACTGATACATCTTCTACCAAAAGAGGTCTGATTTCACTGACTGATGTGAGAGCAAAGACTGGTTTTGTCATTTCCATCACATGAACTGGATAAGCTAAAATCTGTAGCTCCAAGATTTTAATACAATATGTGTTTGAAGAAGGTGGGCAATACAAAATATGCAGGAAAATAAATCTTTTAAAATGATTTAAACATACAATTAAAATTTTGAGCCGTTTACCTAAAAATGGATACACAGGGTTTCAAAATTCTTTGAGGGGGCTATACAGGCAAAAAGGTTGAGGCCACTGCCTGATTCACAGGTAAGGGGCACAAGAGGGCAAGAAGACCCCAGATTCCAGAGAGGGAAAACCCTCAAATCTACAGGAGGGTGGACCGCAGATTCCAGAGATGGGAGGACCTCAGACTTCAGAGGACAGAGAGAGAATCATAAAAGGATTTTTTAAAAAGAAAGTAAAGGTGTTCAAAAGACCAAGGAAAGGATTCTGAGCATGCAGGGAGGATGAACAAGAATAATCAAGACACTGGGAAATTAAAAGAATTTTAAAAAAAGGAGGAGGGGAGAAACAACAATAATAAACTAGTTATTTCTCTAAAAAGTCTTGAGGGAAGAAACCTAGGCTTTTTTCCAGGAGTTCAGTGAACTCAGGGGATCCTCAAGTTGCATAAGAAAACAATTACATCTTCATTTTCACTAACCTCTAGCTGAAATTTAGCATTTCCTTTCATTATAAAAATGCGGGCACTGAACCACGGCAGTATTAACAGTTCCTATGGTTTGTTCCCAATAGAAATCACAGATATTTTCATATCTCAGTGCTAGGGGCTGCAAATATCTTGAAATATTATTTACCCTTATCACTACTTCAAAATTATGCTGGTTATTAAATCCCAGCTAGATCTCATTATGTAAATCATTAATTTAAAAAGCATGTATTTTTCTCTATCACAAGTTTTAAAAAATATTTTGATAACTGTATATCAATATAACTAGTTTCCATGGTAACTAGTATCTTAGGTAACTCAGTATCTTATTTTACGCACTAAAAAATATTGCTCTGAAAAGGGACCCATAGATGGCCAAAGGGGTCCTTGGCCCCCAAAAGTTTAAGAATCCCTTCATTAAAACTTCCCACATGTTTCTGGTGACAGCACGTTGCAGTGGCCACACTGGAGAAATGGAACAGGGTCAGGCTGAGGACCCCCCCAGACTTGCTGACCAGCCTCTGGGCCTTAGTGAAGGACCAGCCTCCAGCAGTTACAGAACAGACCAGCCTCAAAGCTGGCGACTAAGCCACAGCCCCACCATGTTCCAACACAGGCTGGGGTCCTGGAATCCCAGCCCCCCACATTTCTCATGAAAATCTCAACCACACAGAACTACACTGTGTTCTAACCCAGCCAGTCCCATTCCACAGCCTCGCTTCAGCTTTGGCCGGGTTCAACCTCTGAGATAATCAGGAACAACGCACACACACTTCAGTCTTCACTTGCGCCAGAAAATAAACCATAAATAAGAGCCTCCGGAAGTCAGAAAGCCTGGACCTATCAAAATCATTCTGTACAGACAGCAGCATGAATTACCTATGAACACAGAGTAATTTTATTCCCACTATTTCCCCCCAGAGGAAACAAGAGAAGCTCATTTTTCTTGGACAAGGGGGAGCAGGGGAAGTCGTTTTTCTCTGAAGGTCATGGGAAGTGATGGAAAGACCATGAACTTGAAGGTCAGGGCTGGGTTTGAATTCCGGCCCAGGGAGAGTTAATAAACCTTTCCACACCCCATTCTCCCCGTCTATAAAATGCTGCTGACCCACCAGAGGTAGCAGGATGGAAAAGTTCACCATGGAAAAGTGCTCTTCCCTTCCTTCATGATAAAATAGAGGAATCCTTCCCCAGGAAAGCAGCAGGAGGTGTTGTCTCAAGAGAACAGACCACAGAACTAATAAAATCAGATGCTTATTAGCGTGGGCTTCCCTGGGGACTAAGATGGTAAAGACCCTGCCTGCAATGTGGGAGACCCAGGTTCTATCCCTGGGTCAGGAAGATGCCCTGGAGAAGGAACTGGTAACCCACTCCAGTCTTCTTGCCTGGGAAATCCCAAGGATGGGAGGAGCCTGGCGGGCTGCAGTCCATAGGGTCGCAAAGAGTTGGACATGCCTAAGCAACTAACACATGACATACACATGCTTGTTAGCAGCAAAGTCCATTTTATATTTCAACAAACTTGAAATTCCCTGTCGGTGCTACATGCCTCTTTGTTCTATCAGAAACCTTCCAGGTTTTTGGTCCAGAATCAGTCACACACACCTTGGTGAGCACCTAAGACTTGCTCACACCACCAAGCAGAACGTCTGTTCCATAGGGGGTCTGAGCTGGGCTTCAGAGTCCAGGGTCCCCCAGGACTGCCCAGGATTTGCAGCAGGGAGTATAGAGGATCTCAGAGCTCTTACAGTGGGGCTTAAGAGGTCTGAGATTCACTGACTGGGGACTAGAAGAGTCCCCCCTCGAAATTATCACAATCTTATTAGCTTTTGGTCTCTACTGGCAAATAATGGTATGTTTTAAATTAGCCATATGGAGAAGCCAGCCATTGGTTCTTCATACCTGGCATTTATTTAAGTGGTCTTCTGACGTGAAGTGAAGTGAAGTTGCTCAGTCATGTCCAATTCTTTGTGATCCCAGGGACTGGAGCCTACCAGGCTCCTCCATCCATGGGATTTTCCAGGCAAGAATACTGGAATGGGTTGCCATTTCCTTCTCCAGGAGATCTTCCCGACCCAGGGATTGAACCTGGGTCTCCTGCATTGTAGGCAGATGCTTTACCATCTGAGCCACCAGGAAAGCCACCAGGTCTTCTGAAGGGAACAGTATAACCCCCTCGCTCTTCTTTTGTTAAAAAATAATTTTTTGGCCACACGGAGAAGCATGCAGGATCTTAGTTCCCTGATCAGGGATGAAAGCTGCTTCCCCTACAGTGGAAGTACAGTCTCAACTGCTGGACCGCCAGGGAAATCCCCCCTCACTCTTCTTGATAGGACTGCCCACTTGAATGGCTTCCCACTGCCTCTGGCAACAGCGAGGACTGTTGACCCAAAGTAGACCATATTAATCCTTTTCAGAGCCTCAGACCCTGATGCTGGGGTCCTGAGCAGGCGGTTGTTGCGACCCCTGGACTGCAGCACGCCAGGCTTCTCTGTCCTTCACCATCTCCTGGAGCTTGCTCAAACTCACATCCATTGAGTCGGTGATGCCATCCAACCATGATCCTGTCTTCCCCTTCTCCTCCTGCCTTCAATCTTTCCCAGCATCAGAGTCTTTTCTAATGACTTGGTTCTTCACATCAAGTGACCAAAGTATTGTTACTTCAGCTTCAGCATCAGCACTTCTAATGAATAGTCAGGATTGATTTCCTTTAGGATGGACTGGTTGGATTTCCTTGCAGTCCAAGGGACTCTCAAGAGTCTTCTCCAACACCACAGTTCAAAAGCATCAATTCTTAGGCGCTCAGCCTTCTTTATGGTCCAACTCTCACATCGACACATGACTACTGGAAAAACCATAGCTTTGACTATACTGACCTTTGTTGGCAAAGTAATGTCTCTGCTTTTTAATACACTGTCTAGGTTGGTTATCGGAGAAGGCAATGGCACCTGACTCCAGTACTCTTGCCTGGAAAATCCCATGGACGGAGGAGCCTGGTGGGCTGCAATGGGGTCGCTAAGAGTCAGACACGACTGAGCAACTTCACTTTCCCTTTTCACTTTCATGCATTGGAGAAGGAAATGGCAACCCACTCCAGTGTTCTTGCCTGGAGAATCCCAGGGACATCGGAGCCTGGTGGGCTGCTGTCTATGGGGTCGCACAGAGTCGGACACGACTGAAGTGATGCAGCAGCAAAGGTGGGTTATAGCTTTTCTTCCAAAGAGCAAGTGTCGTTTAATTTCGTGGCTGCAGTCGCCACCTGCAGTGATTTTGGAACCCAAGAAAATCAAGTCTCTCTCTGTTTCCATTGTTTCCCCATCTATTTGCCATGAAGTGATGGGACCAGATGCCATGATCTTAGTTTTCTGAATGTTGAGTTTTAAGCCAGCTTTTCCACACCCTCCTCTTTCACTTTCATCAAGAGGCTCTTGAGTTCCTCTTTGCTTTCTGCCATAAGGTGGTGTCATCTGCATATCTGAGGTTATTGATATTTCTCCCAGCAATCTTGATTGTAGCTTGTGCTTCGTCCAGCCCAGCATTTCACATGATGTACTCTGCATAGAAGTTAAGTAACCAGGATGACAATATACAGCCTTGACATACTCCTTTCCCAATTTTGAACCAGTCCATTGTTCATGTCTGGTTCTAACTGTTGCTTCTTGACCTGCATACAGGTATCAAAGGAAGCAGGAGTAGGTTATGTCTATTCCTTTTTTTTTTTACAGATTGTTTTTAATGTGGATCATTTTTTAAGTCTTTATTAAATTTGTTACAGCATTGTTTCTGTTTTATGTTTTGGCTTTTTGGCCTCGAGGCATGTGGGATCTTAGCTTCCTGACCCGAGGTCGAACCCACGTCCTCTGCAATGGAAAGCGAAGTCTTAACCACTGGACCATTAGGGAAGTCCCCTCAATTCCTGAGTGGTTCTGGGATCCCTCTACTTTGACTCTGATTTGCTCTGTATCCTCACAACAAAGCCCCGCAACAAGTCAGACTTATTTCTTATGGCATCTGCAACAGACTCCTAATGAATACCCAACGCAGAAACAGTTCTAACAGATCTTCTAACCTCTGCATTCAAGTTGTACGGCCTCTCTGTCCTGCATACATAGCTCAGATTTGTTTTCTTTCTGATTTAGCCTCGGTGGCTATAGTTCAGGTTCCTACCATTGTTTGCCTGAACTTCACTCGACCCCTTACCACCTACCTTCCAGTCCCCATGGAAACTTTTCTAAAATGCAAATGGGGTTTTAAAAAATCACAGTGCCACCATTGATGCAGTGAAATTATGCACTCACATATTGCTGGTGGGGTTATAATTTTTACAATCTTTTTGAAAGGCAATTTGGCCATATGTGTTGAGAGTCATTAAAAAAAAATACAGCCTTTGACCCAGCACTGTGACTTACAAGAATCATTTTCCTAAAGAAGCAATCAGAGATACACAGAAAGATTTATGCATGGAATGTTCTCTGAATCACTCACTCATTCACTTATTCCACGAATCTTGATGCTTACTATATGCTAGGCACCGCTATTATCACTTTCTGAAAATGAAGTATTGAGGGGATAAAATAATTGTCGAGTTAGAGGGATTAATTAAGTAAATTTAGTAATGAAATTAATATGATAGGATACTATGTAGTCATTAAATACCACGGTTTTAAAAGAATGGTTAACAACATGGAGAAATCCACATTAAGGGGGAAAAGCCAGTTTCGAAGCAGTACATAAAGTATAACCCCAATTTTGCAAGGAGAAATACATACACTCCCACTAAAATGGTGACAGTGGCTGTCTCTAGGAAATGAGATTATGAGTGATTCTTGTTTTTAGCTCATGTTTGTATATATTCCCAATTTTTAACAATAAACCAGGGAAATGGTTACTTAAAAATTACTTAAAATTTTTTAAAATTACTTAAAAAGCAATAAGCAAATATGATCATGCCTCCATTCTACATAAAACCCATCAAGAGTTCTTCCTCACTCGCAGAACAAATGCTCCAGCATCAGTTCCCTCCAGCCTCTCCAAACCCTGCCCCTCCCCACATCCTGTAGCTCATCAACCACACAAAACTGCTGTTCTAGAGAACACCGTGATCTTTCATTCCCTAAGACCCCTCTCCACCAGCTGTCCCTCTTCCTGTGCTGACTCTCTCTGTCTTGGTTAATTCATCAAATACTTATGGGGCTATTCGACAAGACTTCTGTGCCAGCATGGATGCAAGAGTGAAGACTGTAGAGAAAGTCCCGGGGACTCATGGAGTTCATCTTCTAGTGGAGGAAGGCAGGTGATTAACACACACCCAGTACACCAGGTGGTGTATTAGCTTCCTATTGCTGCTGCTGCTGCTGCTGCTGCTAAGTTGCTTCAGTCGTGCCCGACTCTGTGCGACCCCATAGACGGCAGCCCACCAGGCTCCACCGTCCCTGGGATTCTCCAGGCAAGAACACCAGAGTGGGTTGCCATTTATTGCTGCTGTAACAAATTCCTACACAATGAGTGGCTTGAACCAACACAAATATATTCAATGTATTCTCCTACAGTTCTGCAGGTCAGAAATCCAGAATGAGATCTTCAGGACTAAAACCAAGGTGTCAACAAGACTGGCTCCTTTCGGAGGCTCCAGGGAGAATTCACGTTGTTGCCTTTTTCAGCATCTAATTGTGACTCGTGGCTTCCCACGGTCTAGAAGCTTCCTCCATCTTCAAGGTGAGGTGAGGAGTATCTTCTCTCCTCCGACCTCCTACCTTCCTCTTAGAAGGACTCGTGATTCCATCAGGTCCCACTGGATAAAGCAGGATAATCTCCCCTATCTCGGGATCTTTAACATAATCATATCTACCCTTTTGCCGTGTAAGCTAAGAGATTCACAACTTCCGAGGATGAGAATGTGGGTATTTGAGGGGGACCAGTATTCAGCCTGATGGCATGTGGTGTGTTGTATGTATGGAGTGCTGTGGGAAAAGAAATAAAACAGGTCGAAGCTGCTGTGAATGAATGGGAGTGAGTTTGCTCTTAATATGGGGGAGTCAGAAAAACAATGTGGGGGAGTCAGGTGATGTTTGAGCAGAGACCTTAGACCTGCCTTGGCATTCCTGTGGCTGTCCTGGCAAAAAGATTTCTTTTTCCAAGAACGAGGTCAAGTTCTCCTCCTCTGGGAAACCTTAGAAAGTCTATCCACCACCTCCCCTGGCCAAGCGACTTTCTGTATATCTCATACCATAGGGAAAAAAATCCTATTCAGTCTTTTTGTTTTGTTTTGTTTTTTGCTTACAGTGGGCTTTGCCTAATAGTTTATGAGCTTCTAGAGGGCAGAGGCAATGTATTGTGACCTCCCCCCATCCCTCCTCAGCACGGTCGTGGCACAAGTGTCCAGGCAATACTTGCTCACTGGGCTTGGGATCCAATGTGAACTCAAATCCCTCTCCTGCATGGCAGTTACATGACAACAGGCAAGTTTTTAAATCTCCCCACGGCTATTTTCTCATTTGTGAATGAGATGATGGTGATGATATCAGCTGCTTCCCAGGAGTAACTTGGGAATCCAAGGAGGACAAAAGTATGTAACAGCTTCTAGCAACTGGCTGAAGGGTTTTTATTAAATTATATAAAGTTGTGTTCTGATACTTGAGGGTGAAGGGCAGTTAATAGAAAAACCATTTGGTTTTTCCAGTGGTCATGTATGGATGTGAGAGTTGGACTGTGAAGAAAGCTGAGCATTGAAGAATTGATGCTTTTGAACTGTGGTGTTGGAGAAGACTGTTGAGAGTCCCTTGTACTGCAGGGAGGTCCAACCAGTCCATCCTAAAGGAGATCAGCCCTGGGTGTTCTCTGGAAGGACTCATGCTAAAGCTGAAACTCCAGTACTTTGGCCACCTCATGCGAAGAGTTGACTCATTGGAAAAGACCCTGATGCTGAGAGGGATTGGGGGTAGGGGGAGAAGGGGACGACAGAGGATGAGATGGCTGGATGGCATCACTGACTCAATGCACATGAGTTTGGGTAAACTCCAGGAGTTGGTGATAGACAGGGAGGACTGGCGTGCTGAGATTCATGGGGTCGCAAAGAGTTGGACACGACTGAGCGACTGAACTGAACTGAACTGACCGAAAGGTTGAAAACTTGTCATGAGTCACAAACTTTTTAAAGAAAATTCTGCTATCATATTTTTTAAAATTTTTATTTATCAGGCTATGCCGGGTCTTAGTTATGGCACATGGGATCCTTAGTTGCGGCATGCAGGATCTAGTTCCCTGACCAGGGATGGAACCCGGGCCCCCTTCATTGGGAGCATGGAGTCTTAACCACTGGACCCCCAGACAAGACCCTAGTCACTGAAACTGAAGCCGAAGACCTGAGTTGAGTGTCTACTGGGTGTAGTCACCGCCTACCCTTGCTGAGGTTTCCAGCCTGTGAGGAGCAGGAATCTTGTCTAACAAATGTTGCATCTTTCACAGGGCCTAGAACATATATGTTTGGAGAAGGCAATGGCATCCCACTCCAGTACTTTTGCCTGGAAAATCCCATGGATGGAGGAGCCTGGTAGGCTGCAGTCCATGGGGTCGCTAAGAGTTGGACACGACTGAGCAACTTCCCTTTCGATTTTCACTTTCATGCATTGGAGAAGGAAATGGCAACCCACTCCAGTGTTCTTGCCTGAAGAGTCCCAGGGACGGGGGAGCCTGGTGGCCTGCCATCTCTGGGGTCACACAGAGTCGGACAGGACTGAAGTGACTTAGCAGCAGCAGCAGTAGCAGAACATATATGTTTAGCTCATCAAGGATGCACCGAGCATCTTCTATGTGTGAGGAACAGTGCTGGATGCCAGGGGTACACAGTTGACCAGAGAGACCCATGTTGTAGCTTCACAGAGGCCACACGAACTAAATAGAGGAGAAGTGATCAGACTCTGAGGCTAGTGAGACCCACAGGGCTGGAACAGGGCTGTGTTTCGGTGGTTTGGGGATGTTGTTGGCCTCAGAAAACACCAAGCCCCAGACCGTCTGCCTTTCGGCTTTGGTATGATTTTGAAAGAAGACAGTCCTTTCTTAAGATACCCCTGATTTTCCATGCAGGCTTCTGTTGACAGCAACACAGCTTCTCATCCGTGAAATTCGCTAATGCACAACTCCACTCTGATGCTTTTGTAAGGCATTTGATGACATCCGTGCAGCTCTGTTAAAGAAGACGCTTACAGCTAGGAGGAAACAACAACAGCAGCCCAGGAACAGAGCCGTGTGTGCTCTCGGGAAATTTTCATTTTCTCCTCGCTTAGAATCGTTAACCATCACGCTTGGCGTTTCCCTGGCTCGAAGATGCCGTTTCTGAAACGCCCTCTCTCGGCCCGAGGTGGATGTTGACAGGGTGGCTGCCTGCTTTCTCTGCCCTGCCAGCCAGGCGGGAGGCCCCTTCTTCCGCCCTCTGGGGAAGGTGCCCGCGAGAAAGCCTCAGTGGACGCGGGTGCTCACGGAGCCCCACGTCACTGGCGCTGGTTCTCCGGCCACCGAGTGCTCCCTGCCCTTCCCTGCAGAGGTGACGGCAGCGGCTCCGCGTCCGGGTCAAGCGGCCAAAGTGACGAACGTGGATGCCAGGGGCACACGTGGACGGGTCCGCGCCCCGGCCCGTCCCTGGTCCTGCCCAGAAGGGGCTGGGGAGAGGGGGCGCTATTTCAACCTGCCTGATGCTCTTGAACTCAGATTTTCCCCCTTACTCTCCAACTTCAGGCCTTCCACGCGCTGTGTCCTCTTTCCCTAAATCAGCATCTTTTCTCCGAGTCACTGCTTAGATTTTCCTTCCTGCCCATGTGTCCTGGACACGGTAGGGGTTCAAGAACGACAGGAAAGGGCGACGTGGCCATGGGGTCCGGGAGGACCCGATTTGGCCCATTTCGAAATGTAAATTTCCTTTTAAGTCATAAAAGGGCTATAAAAACCTTACGCTAAATAAGGAAACCTATCCCATTCGGGGGCCTAATTCCGGCCCCGTTCTGCCCGGCTTGCCTCCCTCATTATACTTGTATAATACAGTATAGTTTCTATTCAGCCTTCCCTTCCTGTTTTTACACTTATTCCTGCTTCACTGACTTTATTATCGGCAGAATTTTGCAGCGTTTTTTTTTTTTTTAACACAGCCATAAATACTATTCAATTCAACAAATGCATACAAATGGTTTCCATTAGAATTTTAATCTACTCTCAGAATGAAAGAAAAGCTTAATATAAATCTTTTTAAATTACCAGAACATACACGCAGACAGGGACAGCTCAAGACGACGCACAAGGGGTCGCACCCCGCTGTCCTCACTCATAAATTAATTGAGGTCTCTCGTGGTCCATCAACAAACGGTGCATCCCGGAAAGATCATATCTGTCAAGATTTCAGATTGGTTTCCCCCAGACTTTGTAAAAGTCACAGCTTACAATACCTTCATTATGCCGATGAGAATGGCTGTCTCCCCAACTGGAAAGAAATAGGTGTTTTTGTTCTGTTGGGCCAAGATTTACAGAAAGCAATTTCCCTCCATGCAGGAGATATGACAAACCTGCTGGAGAAAAAAAAATGTCATTTCACAACTTCTTTCATTTCATCACCTTTTTTTAAAAAAAAAAAAAAAACGGCGAGATGTAGATTCTGTCCCTGGTGCGAATGGGCTGCCATGACATTTAATGGCAGAGTGAGAGGAAGTCATCGCTGAGTGGAGGTGCTGACGGACAACCTCCGAGAGGTGGTCTGGAAATGCCCCAGTGTCTGCCGGCCCCAGGGAGCGAAAACCTGGGCCCCCAAAGCCCTGGGACCAACTTGACTTGAGAACTCCCTCAAGCCCTGACAGCCTTCGGCCGACTGCTGAGCTGGCCTGTGTCCCTCCTGCCAGCGGAGCCCTGGCACAGCCGCTCTGTCCTTGGGCAACGGCTGGGCGGGCTCAGGAGGACGACTGAAGGGCAGAGTGTGGGCTTAGGTTGCTTTTTTTTTTTTTCCCATCTCCTCATGTCACAACCTAAAGCCGTTCTAGCAGAGCTTCTGCATATTAAATTGCCTTTTAGCAACTGGGAAGAGGGTGGCTGTGATCTGCGGAGAAGCGACTCCTCATGTCAATGGACGCTGGGGCTGACACTCCTCCCTGGAGGAGAAAGGGCAAGACGAGCCCGGAGACCAGGGGTCAGCACACCCCAGGAAACGTCACTCCGTACAGCCACTTCCCTCTCCTGGGGTCAAGAGCCACCGTTCGGGGCTCCTCGCCACGGGACCCCCATCCCAGGCCTGTCACTGCCTGTTCTCTGGGCCGCGGGGGCAACAGGGCTGAGGGACCCTGGGGAAGGGCACACGCAAGGGCTCTGGGCCTGGGGCTTCTCTGAGCTTTGGGTACCAGACAGAGAGCAAGTGATGGAAAGCCGCTCGGTTGTGTCCTACTCTTTGCTACCCTCCATGGAATTCTCCAGGCCAGAATACTGGGTAACCTTTCCCTTCCCCAGGGGATCTCCCCAACCCAGGGATCAAACCCAGGTCTCCCGCACTGCAGGCAGATTCTTTACCAGCTGAGCCACAAGGGAAGCCCTTTGGCTTGGGTACCAGACAAAGAGCAAAGACAAAATTAAATCTCTCCTCTTCCCAGGAGACACTCCTGGCCCCGGGCAGCCAGCCGCCCTGGAGACGAGGGCTTCCCACCTGGGCGGCCACTCAGCTGCTCCTGGCGGGCAGGGCAGGACCGCTGGACTGCCTGGTGGGGCTGCGTGTCTCTGGGGTGGTGAGGGGTTTTGCAAATCTTGCTACAAATGACGATTTCTATCCACATAAAGTGCCATAATAGCCTCTTCGCTTATACTGAGTGGCACTGGCTGTTCAAGTGCTTATTTCTTGATTCTTAGCCCATTTGCTTTCCATTAGCAGTAATCCCGAGCCTACGAAACTCCAATTACTGAGTGATAATAGAAATTCGGCTCTGCCTAGAATTCTTGAGAACATGTGGTCCAGAGCAAGCCCAGGTTCCCCCACACAGTTGTGTTAAAATTGCATTTATGTCACAAGGGCTAGAAGTCTGCCCAAGCCTGGGGTGAAAGGGTCGTTCCCGGGGATGGTGCTCTGCATTGCAGGGTCCTAGGGAGCTGGGTGAAGCGGGATCGTCCTCCTGAGAGAGTCTGAGACCCTCAGGCGGAGAAATCCAGACATAAAACGGGAAGCTGAGTATGTGCTTCCTTGGATTCTTGAGTTGAGAGTAAGGATGGCTGGGCACCAAGTGCCTGCTGAGAGATGCAAGGTGGTGCTGGTGGTGGGGGAGGGGGGGCAGCTCAGAAGTTCACCCCAAACAATGAGCACATTCATGATGTGGCCCTGGTGAGCACTCCGGGGGTGTGGCAGCTGTTTTGCTTTTATTTTTCATCATGGTAAAACACAAGTACCATAAAACTGACCATCTTGATCTGGCTAAGTGCACAGTTCAGTAGGGTGAAGTATGTTCACACGGGTATGCAGCCAGCGTGCTCCAGAACTTTTTCATCTTGCAAAACCCAGACTCTGTGTCCACTGAACAACCTCCCCACACTCTGGGCCCTCAGCCCCTGAGTATATATGCGCTTAGTCATTCAGTCGTGTACCAACTCAGTCATGTCCCATGGACTGCAGCCCACCAGGTAGGTTCCTCTGTCCATGGGGATTCTCCAGGCAAGAATACTGGAGTGGGTTGCCATGCCCTCCTCCAGGGGAATCTTCCCAACCCAGGGATCGAACCCAGGTCTCGCACATTGCAGACAGATTCTTTACCATCTGAGCCTCCAACCACCATTCTATTTTCTGTCTCTATTTTAACTACCCTGCATAGTTAAATTCTCTCCCCCTACAACATACACACACATACACAACTCAGCTATTATCGTGCATTAGTGTGACATTCGCTATAAATGATAATCCAATATTGATAAATGACTATGAATTAATGTCTACAGTTTTTACATTTGGGAAGCCTGCATTCTCATCCAGAGAAGGCAATGGCAACCCACTCCAGTACTCTTGCCTGGAAAATCCCATGGACGGAGGAGCCTGGTAGGCTGCAGTCCATGGGGTCGCTGGGAGTCAGACACGACTGAGCGACTTCACTTTCACGCATTGGAGATGGAAATGGCAACCCACTCCAGTGTTCTTGCCTGGAGAATCCCAGGGAAGGGGGAGTCTGGTGGACTGCCGTCTATGGGGTCGCACAGAGTCGGACACGACTGAAGCGACTTAGCAGCAGCAGCAGCAACAGCAGCAGCAGCAGCAGCATTCTCATCCCGGGTGTCTACCTCTAAAGCAGAAGCCCGGGTAGGTGGACGGTTGGAGAACAGATGACTGTAAACACTCACTGATGTTCTTTAGCAACAACTATGGGAGGCTGCTCACCCACAGGAGGCGGATTCACAGGGCACTCTGGGGATCCAAGCACACGGGCAGTGCGCTGGCGTTTCAAGAGTCTGAGCTCTTCCCTTGGAAAGCCTCTGCGGCTCCTGCGAGAGTGGAAGGGTGCCAACCGCAGCCCGAGGACACTTAACAACTCACTTGGCTCGTGAGCAATGTCGCGGCCGTGTCCAAGAGAGGACAGGCTGGACGAGAGAGCGGGAGCAGGCAGGGCGCCCGCTCCCAGACAATGAGGCTCGCAAGGGTTCCTGACTGAGCGGGAGTCTAAATTGAAACATCATCCCGGCTCAGCGGTGTGATCGCGCGGAAGCAAGTTGGAAAAGCACCAGACGGCGCGGACCAGGGCTGCCTGCGCACGAGGCTCCGGCTGGCGTCCTAATTGGGCCAAAGCACGTCCACTATTCAGAAGCACCAAGTTCACGCGCATCACCGCGGGAGACTGAGTCAACCAATCCTTGACTCAACTAAAGTAGGTTCCCCAGGCAGCATGGAGGGGTCGGGGACTGACTGTCCTGATACAGCGTCCAGGCTACAGAGACCGGAGCTCACGCCCCGGCCTCCACGTCTGCGGCTCCTCCCCGCCTACGACCCAACAGACCAAAACCCAAAGGTTTCTTGGTGGGAGAGACGCACCCGGTGGAACCCTAATCGTGCCAGGCACCTATTACTCAGTGAGAACACACGGTGATGCTTTTAAATCAGGGTGCTGTTGCTGTTGGGTGAAGAGCTCCCTGGGTTTTTGGGGGGTGTGGTAGGGGGGCAGGCACATGTCACAGTGCTGCTCTACACCTCTGAATTTCACAAGCTGGACCTGCATTGTGGAACTTTCCCTCCAGATAGCTGCTTAATCTAAGCATGCAGTAAAGACTGACGCTCATATTTGGCAGGGAAGCGCTGGATTTATTTACAGGTGCTGATTTTTCTTTTTAATTGGAGAATAATTGCTTTACAAGGTTGTGTCTCTTGTTGTTTAGTCCCTCAGTCGTGTCTGACTCTTTTGCAACCCCACAGACTGTAGCCCGCTGGGCTCGGCTGTCCATGGAATTCCCCTGGCAAGAGTACTGGAATGGGTAGCCATTTCCTTCTCCAGGGGATCTTCCCGACCCAGGGATCAAACACGTCTCCTGCATTTGCAGGCTGATGCTTTATCACTGAGCCACCCGGCGAGCCCTGTGTTAATTTATGGGTGCATTTTTGTCGAGCATGTTTCTGAAGCCAGTTTGCACCTTCCTCCTGTTTGTCCTTGGTGTGATGTGGGGTCAGCCTGAGCATCACCCCGGATACAGTGGAAAAGAGAGGTGAGGGGACACAGCAAGCTTCCATGGCATTAGTCCGTGATATTTGTGAGCCACATGAAAACTGTCCTTTCGCCCCACCAGGCTTCAATCTTAGAAGCCAACTGGTAGAGGTACTGCAATCGGCTTCATCTTCCCCTCCATTTCTGGCTCACAAAACAAATCCAGGTCACAACACACGCAGAGAGCCTGCTCACAGTATGGAGTGTCTCCTAAACAATACTTTCCTGATTCATTTTATTAAGAAAATTAAATCGCTGATCCATATGAACTCTCATTAATAGATATTAAATGCTGCTTATTATCAGAATGCTAATAAATCATCGGGTTTTTAAAAAATTAACCACCCAATGGCTAACAAATTAAATGTAAATAATTAAGTCTGATATTCCTAGAGAGGGATCACAGGGGGTGGTACATTAGAGACCCTGCTTTTATTTTGCTTGGTTTTAAACAAAAGGAGCCCTTGCTGGCTGCTGGCTGGCGCCTCCCTGGCCCCGATCCAAAAGGCGGGGAGCATCTGCAAGGCAGCTGACCAGCCGAGGAGGGCAGTTTGGAGGTGGCCCGGCTACCTGGGCCTCAGGACCGAGTCCATGACCTTGGCCTCATTAGTCCCGGCTCTAACCAGCCATGACTGTCAGTGCCGGCCAACATGTGCTATTCAAGAGGTGATGCCCTGTCACTGATCCCCTCCTCAAGGGCTGCTGCAGGTAATTAAAAGCACCAGCTCCACCAAGAAGATGGCCAGCCAGCCTGATCAGGGGTTAGACAGAACCACGTGTCCTCACTCAGTGAAAAGGAAGTGAGAATCAAGCTTCCAGAAGGTGGTTCCGGTCGTCCCTTCAACTCAGGGCATCAAGGAAAATGAAAAGATAAAAGTTTCAGCCGAAGAACTGATGCTTTTGAACTGTGATGCTGGAGAAGCCTCTTGAGAGTCCCTTGGACGGCAAGAAGATCCATCCAGTCCATCCTAAAGGAGATCAACCCTGAATATTCATTGGAAGGACTGACGCTGAAGCTGAAGCTCCAATACTTTGGCCACCTTATTCAAAGAAGCGACTCGTTAGAAAAGACCCTGATGCTGGGAAAGATTGAAGGCGGGAGGAGAAGGGGACAACAGAGGACGAGATGGTTGGATGGCATCACCAGCTCGATGCACATGAGTTTGAGCAAACTCCAGGAGTTGGGGAAGGACAGAGAAGCCTGGCGTGCTGCAGTCCATGGGGTCACAAAGAGTTGGACATGACTGAGCTACTGAACACAACAAAAACTTGTTATCTGGCACTGTGAGTCTGACAACTTCCCAATACTTAGAGGATCTTTCTCATGAGATCAGTTGTAATATTTACAAACTTGATTCTGGATACTGTACCATAGAGACAACACATGGAAGATCTTCCTAACTCAGTGAACCAGCATTTTCCCAGTGACCAAGGCATGTTATAACAGCACACATGAGTAAAACATCAATTCAAAGCACCGGACAGACCCATGGATTTCAATGTAAGATGACAGGAAATGTTCAGTTATGATTTCATATTTTACACAGAAGCTATGCTTTAAGAAACTATCACTCATCAAGTTACGGTGTGGTATCAAAGAAGAGTATTGGTAGTTTTTTTAAAAAGGCAACTAAAAGAGTCTTCCTTTTTCTTTTTTTAATTAAAAAAAAAAAAATTGGCCTCACTGTGCAACGGGATCTTTGTTCCCTACCCAGGGATCAAACCCATGCTCCCTGCTTTGGAAGTGCAGAGTCTTAAGCCCTGGACCACCAGGGAAGTCTGCCTGCCCTTTTCTAACAAACTACCTGCATGTAGCCTGATTTCCTGCATACATTTCCACCAAAGTAAAGTATCACAGCAAATAAAGAGCACTCACAGAACTGACAATCCGTTTCCTATTAAGCCAGATATTCAAAAGAGTTGCAAAAATATATTTTTTAAAAGAGTTGCAAAAATGTAAGACCATGTTAAGTCTTTTCACAAAATACTTTTTGTTGTTCTGGAAAAGAGTTATTTTCACAAAAGTATGTTATTTATGTTAGCATGTAAAGAGATCGTTGTTATTTTAAATGAATTAAAACATTCTTAAAATTTGTTTTAATTTCTGATGTGGTATCATTATATTTCTAAAGGATCAACGGTAATAACAAAACAGGAGTGGAAAGACCCAGACAGACTCCCTTTATTTTAAATGAATTAAAACATTTAAAAAATTTGTTTTAATTTTTAATGTGGTATCATTATATTTCTAAAGGATCAATGGCAATAACAAAACAGGAATGGAAGTACCCAGACAGCCTCCCTTGGTGCTAAGGGAGCCCTGAGTCATACTTGTGGCCGGTGAGACAGAAGGGAGTATCTGCTGGGAGCTTCAGGGGAAGTTTCTGCTTTCCTGATAAAAAGGACAGGCAAGAGGAGAGAAGTCTCTTGTTCACTCCCCCTCCCATATTCGCATTTTGTACTTAATGGGGATGCTTGGAGCTTGACGAAACAAGCTTTAGGACATAATGCTAAAGTTAGCCAAGTAAAAAATAAAGAAGAAAGCCCAGATCTTTGAGCAGCTGAATCCACTCCAGCAGATACAGTTATTACGTGAGAAAAATAAATTTATTTAAGCCATTGAGAGTCGGGTGTCTGTCCCTTATAGCTTCGTATATTACTGATGCCTGCTTATTCAGGAAAAATGAGAGAAAGCCAGGAGAATAAACACAAAAGGCTGCATGCCATGCATCAGTGTGCAGAGGAAGCCATTCAATACCAAAACACCCATCTCAAACCTGAACCGAATGGCATTTTTAACAATACCAAAGATGTAACAGTCTTCATCAACAAAAGGTAAAATAAAGCATCCGTCAACAGTAAGGATCCTATAGTGATTTAAGACCCAATAAGGTCAAGGCATCCTCTAATCAGATGGGTTTACATGGAAACATCATCTCTGAGGTCCTGCCAAAAGCATACATTACTGCCAGCTTCCTAATCCAAAACCATATATAAGAACGCTTTAACTGAAACACAGAAGTTAAAAATAAGACATTTAAATTGTTATCTCCCTTCTCTCTCAAAGACAAATGTGCCCATTAACCCTGGACGCTAACAGGAAGATTTCTTTCTCTTGCATTCTGTGTGATCATATTTTTTCAAGATGTTCACGAGGAAATCAGCGTGGCAAAACTAATTTAGGAAGTCGGCTTCTGATCAGCTTCTTCACTGAATTAAAGTGCAACCAGTGTCGTAACTTTTAAATGGAAATGTTAAACATGTATTAAATACATGTGTCAGGTAGGATGCAACAATATAGATGGGACCCGAGGCAGTGGACACAAAGAAACAAGACATGCTCTGGTGGAGTTAATCATCTAGTTCGAACAGGAAGAGATCACTGTGAAAAGTTAAATGAAATGTCTCAATAACAGTTCCAGACAGTAGAAGAGATGTCATAAAACAGTGCACCATTCACTGCCAAAAAGATTGTTGCTGACAATAAGTGCTGTAGGATTGCAAAGAAGACACAGATCGCTCCCAGCTGGGGAAAGCCAGGTGAGACTTTACAGACAGCGCAGGATTCCTGTGCATCTTGAAAGAGACATAGAAAGTTGTGTGTGGGCAGAGGATGCACAATAAGAGCCTCTTAGAAAGGCTGGTTTAGGGTGGTCCGGTGGTTAAGACAGAAAAGGCAGAGGAACCAGAGATCAAATTGCCAACATCTGCTGGATCATCAAAAAAGCAAGAGAGTTCCAGAAAAACATCTATTTCTGCTTTACTGACTATGCCAAAGCCTTTGACACAATAAACTTTATTTATTAAAAAACACCATATTGTGGATCACAATAAACTGGGAAATTCTGAAAGAGATGGAAATACCAGACCACCTGACCTGCCTCTTGAGAAACCTATATGTAGATCAGGAAGCAACAGTTAGAACTGGACATGGAACAACAGACTGGTTCCAAATAGGAAAAGGAGTATGTCGGGGCTGTATATTGTCACCCTGTTTATTTAACTTACATGCAGAGTACATGATGAGAAACGCTGGGCTGGAAGAAGCACAAGCTGGAATCAAGATTGCTGGGAGAAATATCAATAACCTCAGATATGCAGATGACACCACCCTTATGGCAGAAAGTGAAGAGGAACTAAAAAGCCTCTTGATGAAAGTGAAAGAGGAGAGTGAAAAAGTTGGCTTAAAGCTCAACATTCAGAGAACTAAGATCATGGCATCCGGTCCCATCACTTCATGGGAAATAGGTGGAGAAACAGTGGAAACAGTGTCAGACTTTATTTTCTGGGGCTCCAAAATCACTGCAGATGGTGACTGCAGCCCTGAAATTAAAAGACACTTACTCCTTGGAAGGAAAGTTATGACCAACCTAGATAGCATATTGAAAAGCAGAGACATTACTTTGCCAACAAAGGTCTGTCTAGTCAAGGCTATGGTTTTTCCAGTGGTCATATATGGATGTGAGAGTTGGACAGTGAAGAAAGCTGAGCCCCGAAGAATTGATGCCTTTGAACTGTGGTGTTGGAGAAGGCTCTTGAGAGTCCCTTGGACTACAAGGAGATCCAACCAGTCCATCCTAAAGGAGATCAGTCGTGGATGTTCATTGGAAGGACTGATGCTGAGGCTGAAACTCTAGTACTTTGGCCACCTCATGCGAAGAGTTGACTCACTGGAAAAGACTCTGATGCTGGGAGGGATTGGGGACAGGAGGAGAAGGGGATGACAGAGGATGAGATGACTGGATGGCATCACCGACTCGATGAACATGAGTTTGGGTGGACTCCAGGAGTTGGTAATTGACAGGGAGGCCTGGCGTGCTGTGATTCATGGGGTCGCAAAGAGTCGGACAGGACTGAGCGACTGAACTGAACTGTGGTTAAAACTTAGAGCTTCCCCTGCGGAGAGCCTCGGGTTCGATCCCTGGTCACAGAATTAAGATCCAGCATGCCTCACAATGTGGCCAAAAAAAAGCTGGCCTATAGAAAAAAAAAAAAAAAATATATATATATATATATATATATAAGGAATATTCCAGGACATCTGGGCGACCTGTGTAGGAAGGGAGGCAGTCCAGGACCCATGTGGACAATGCCAGGTTGTAGAGGAACATTAGACGTTCAAAAGAAGATGGCAGAAAAGGTAGGAACAATCTAAGAGTCCATCAACAGACACAGAGAAACACAGTGTGGTGTGCGATGGAGATATTATTCAGCTTTCAAGAAGAAGGGAGTTCTGACACATTCTGCAGTATGCATAAACCTTGGATACTACGCTCAGTGAAATAAGCCAGTCACGAGGAAGAAATTCTGTATGATCCCACTTCTAGGAGGTTACCTGGTTGCCAGAGGCTGAGGGGAGAGGGGAATGGGGAGTTAGTATTCAGTGGACACGGGAGTTTCAGATTTTTTTATTACCTGTATTTTATTTGGCTGCACCGGGTCTTAGCTGCAGCACCAGGGATCTTCCATCTTCTCTGCAGTGTGTGGGATCTAGTTCCTTGACCAGGGATCGATCCCGGGTCCCCTGCATTGGGAGTGCAGAGTCTTAGCCACTGGACCACCAGGGAAGCCCTGAGTTTCTGTTTTGTAAATAAAAAGGCTTCTGGGGCTGGATGGTGGTGATGGGCGCTTAAAAAATGTGAATGTTTTTAGTTATCACTGAACTGTATGCTTGAAAATGGTTAAGATGGTCAATTTTATGTTATGTATATTTTACATTGTAAAATGTATTTAAAAACGGAAAAGACTAGCAGCTGGCAGGTAATGATATAGCCTGGGCTTCAGGAGGGAGTACAGGGCAGGTAGGAAGAATTTACTTGGCTGCTGGCCTCCAAAAATAAGAGCAGCATCTTTTTCAGGGTCCAGGCCTGGAGCTGTGGTTTCCACCTAGTAATCCCCTTGCTGAGAGGGAGCAGGTGGTGTACAGAACTCTGCTCCAATTTTCTTTGGAAATACTGAACGCAATTTAAATTAATGAAGGACCTTAAAACTCTTTTAAAATATCTGACTTTGGAAGTGCAGTTAGAGCCAGGAACCTGCAGACACTTGTGACCCCGGCCGTCTCCCCACTGGCCTTACTCACATGGATGTGGACACTTCAGACAGTTTTATCCCGAAAAAATAAACTGCAGGTCGCGTTCACATGGCTCTGGCAGGTGGAGAGTGTTCTTTAGCCTGAGCTCGGCAGAGCTGGGCTTTCTCTAACAAGTCTATACCTTCTCTGACTCTAAAGGAGGAAGCACTGGAGAACCCACTGAGCACTTGGTTGCCTGCTCAGTTACATCAACTCTTTTGAGACCCCGTGGACTGCAGCCCGCCAGTCTCCTCTGCCCATGGGATTTCCCAGGCAAGAATACTGGAGTGGGTAGCCATGCCCTTCTCCAGGGGATCTTCCTGACCCAGGGATTGAACCTGAGTCTCCTGCATTGAGGAGTCTCCTGCATTCTTTACAGTTGAGCTACCTGGTAAGCCCTGATATTTGGTTAGGCACTCAATAACGATTTGGAGATTGATCTAGTCTCACAAATCAATGGCTTTTAGCCCCCTCCAAAAATTCTGCAGATCGTGATTGCATGAAATTAAAATTAAATTAATTTCATTGCCATGAAATTAAAAGATGCTTACTCCTTGGAAGGAAAGTTATGACCAACCTAGATAGCATATTAAAAAGCAGAGACATTACTTTGCCAACAAAGGTCCGTCTAGTCAAGGCTATGGTTTTTCCAGTGGTCACGTATGGATGTGAGAGTTGGACTGTGAAGAAAGCTGAGTGTCTAAGAATTGATGTTTTTGAACTGTGGTGTTGAAGACTCTTGAGAGTCCCTTGGACTGCAAGAAGATCCAACCAGTCCATCCTAAAGGAGATCAGTCCTGGGTGTTCATTGGAAGGACTGATGCTGAAGCTGAAATTCCAATGCTTTGGCCACCTGATGTGAAGAGCTGACTCATTGGAAAGGACCCTGATGCTGGGTAAGATTGAGGGCAGGAGGAGAAGGGGACGACAGAGGATGAGATGGTTGGATGGCATCACCAACTCGATGGACATGGGTTTGGGTGGATTCCAGGAGTTGGTGATGGACAGGAAGGCCTGGCGTGCTGAGGTTCATGGGGTCACAAAGAGTCGGACATGACTGAGTGACTAAACTGAACAATTCTGAAAAATGGAACCAGCTCCAAGTCTTTCCAGAACTCTTGGGCACCCTTCATGGGATAAATGTGATCCCAACTCCAAAAGACTGTGGCCCAGAGTTGCTTTGCCAGCTTCTGCCAATGCTAAGCTCTCATCACCATGGTTCCCAGAACTGAGCAGAGCACAGACCTTCTCATTGAGAGCCTGGTCCTCCCACAGAGCTTAAAGGCCACTCTCCTAACCGATGACTCGCAGAATCTACCACTTTCAGAGTAACCTTAGTTTAAAACAACAACAAGTGAACTATGAGTGTGAAAACGTCTCACCAGCATCACCAAGAGGAAAACTACCTGCCTGCACTCTCGGGCGCTCCTATTACAAGTCAATTCTCCAATCTAAATATTTTTAATCCTCAGGTGGATATGGATATTAGACCAAAAGTTCTCCTCGGGACTTCCCTGGTGGTCCAGTGGTTAAGACTCCCTGCTTCCACTGTAAAAGGTGCAGGTTTGATTCCTGGTCGGGGAACTAAGATCCTGCATGCTGCATGGCTTGGCAAAAAAAAAAAAATTAAATGCAAGAAATAAGCATATTCAAAACCCCGCACAAAAACCCCCCAAACCCCTGCTTCCTCTAGAGGCACAGAGGAAATGTAGATACCGGTCATACAAGCCTACATTTTTATTCAAGCTCTTCTCAACCTTTCTTTTTATGCTTGTTTCCTTATTTTGCTTCATTTTTAATTAAGGAGGAAATGGCTAATATCTCTGATCACTTCCATTGCTGGACCTTGTTGGGCTTCATAAGTCTCTAAGGACAGACTCTTTGAAAAAGGAAGAGAGAGCACAGAATGTGTCAGGGAAATGGAGTTCCTATCATTTCACTGAGAAATTTTGCCTTTTAAATGGAGTTCTCCTACCAACAGTTCCATGAAAGATGGTTTCCCTATTGTCATTTATTACCCATGACAGGCAGCAACACTGCCTGCGAATCAGCCTCCATTCACAATTATCCAGCCTAGCCTGCAAGGCAAGAGAAGGCTCGAAACGCCTTCCTTCTGGAGCGCCGTTCCCAAAGGCAACAGTTCAAAGCAAACCTCTATTAACTGGAACGCTGATATCTACCAAGTTCTCTGGACAGAAGATTCCACTGCTCCTACAGTGATATGGGAAACTAACACGGGAATTATGTGCACTCCAGTCACCAGGAAGTCCAGCAACGTGGCTATACATGGACACTTTATATCCCCACCCATGGGCGATCACCACCACAAACACAACCCAGCAGACTATCAAAAGACGTGCTTCCTTTCTAGCAAGGATCCTCCTTGTTAACCTCCTCCCAGGAAGGCAATGAAAAAAAAATTATTTTCACTAAAAATAAAATGGGACAAAATATGACAATATCAAAATTAAGTAAATTAAATGCACTACAGTCATTCCTTGGTATCCTAGGGGATTGGTCCCAGGACCCCTGTGGATACCCAAATCCATAGGTGCTCAAGTCCCTTAAATAAAATGGCACAGTATTTGCATATAACCCACGAATATCCTCTGCATAGTTTAAGTCCTCTCTAGATCACTTATCATACCTAAGTAAATAGTTGTAAATACAATATAAACCTACATCTAGGCAAGACCTCAGGGGTATTTAGGGTTTGTCCCACACCACTGCAATAAAGCAAGTATCACAATAAATCAAGTCATGTGCATTTTTTGGTTTCCAAAAGTCATGTTTACACTACACTACAGTCTATTAAGTGTGCAACAGCATTATGCCAAAAAATGCATATACCTTAATCAAAAAATACTGAACTGCTAAAAATGCTAACCATCATCAGAATCTTCAGTGTTATATTCTTTTTGCAACAGTAACCTCAAAGATCACAGATCCCCATAATAAACATTAATAAAGAAGCTTAATATATTGTGAGAATTATCAAAACGTGACACAGAAATATGAAGTGAGCAGATGCCATTGAAAAAATGCTGCTGATAGACTTGCTCCAACAAGGGTTGCCACAAACCTTCCATATGTAAGAAACACAGTATCTGCAGAACACGGTAAATAGACATCTGCCTGGAAATAAATGGACATGGTAAATTCAAGTTTTGCTTTTAAGAACTTTCTGGGTTTTTTTTTTCTCGAACATTTTTGATCTGAGGTTGGTTAAACCTGCATATGTGGAATCCAGGATCATCGAGGGCTGACTGGACAGGATACTAACCCCTAGGCGTATTCACAGATGTGATGTAACAATGACAAGTGCGTACGTGCTGTTGCTTCACTCGTGCCTGACTCTCTGACTCTATGGACTGTAGCCCACCAGGCTCCTCTGTCCATGAGATTCTCCAGGCAAGAATACTGGAGTGGGTTGCCCTGCCCTCCTCCAGGGGATCCTCCCAACCCAGGGATCGAACCCACATCTCTTACATCTCCTTGCATTGACAGGCGGGTTCTTTACCACTGGCACCATCCCTGCCAGAATGGCTCACAACTCATTTACAGCAACATAAAAATATTAACCTATATTGTCCATCTTTAACTATCTATACTGATTTTTTTTGTCTACCTACTTTTTGTTCTGTGCATTTTACAGCAGAGGGTGGGGGGTTTGAAGGAGATAATAGAGAAAAAAAAACTGAGGAGAGTAAAGGAGGTTTAGAGAAAGAATGCGATAGGAGAACAGCAGGAAAAGCCAGACTGGAGACTGGAGGATTCTGGGAGGGAGGAGGGCCTGGGACCAGTCAGGTTGCTGAGATGACCTGTCGGACAGCCACACCTGAGATGGGAGCAGGGCGTGCTGGGGAGACAGAGGGGGAAGACAGCCTTCCTGCATATCTCGTTTCTAGTCCATGGAGACGCATCACCCATCAGCCCCGGGGAAGGCACACAGTATCGGTGCCTCAATCTGTTCTCTGAGCATTAAAATACATGCAGTGTCTCTGAAAAAGGAAATGGCAACCCACTCCAGTATTCTTGCCTGGAGAATCCCAGGGACAGAGAAGCAGGCTCCTCTGTCCATGGGGTAGCAAGAGTTGGACATGACTTAGACTAAACCACCACCACCACCTCCTGTGGGAGTTTTCTCCCAAGAGTTTCCTGGGGTTCAGATAATGCATTATGGTCAGGTTTTTATGTTGTCTGCCAGGTTATGCTAGATGGAAAAAAATAAAATAAAATACATGCAGTGTGCTTCAGAGACAACCCGGAGACGACAGAAACAGAGTCGATCACATCATTATAATATAAAAACGAACATACCTCAGCGTGGCGGATTCTAATACGATTTTAATAATGTTGGCAAGGAGCCAAATTACAAATGCCCCAGAATCTGGAGTGCAGAACCTCAGAGACAAAATAAAAACTCATAAAAAGAGGAGAGTCTTTTTAAACGGTCATAATCTTTAGGATAAAGAAACCATTTTCTCAACGAAGGTACTGAGCGCATTTAATAAGAATTAAATGAGATTAAAGACAAGGTGTGCTGTGACCCATTCCCCAAACGGCGGTGATTAGGAAGGTGAGATTCATGTCGATGATGAAGGCAGGGCGCCAGGCGCACATGGGAGCTCGCGTCACCAACAGACGTAGACGAAACGGAAACCTGCTCCCATTTCACTGATAGGCAAGAAGAGGGCAGCCTTGGAAATGGTCCCTGGTGGCACGTGGGGCGGCAGGTGCATGCCCACCCTTCCACCCATACAACCCACCACCCAGCAGGGTGTGGACCTGGGGCGAGGCAGGGAGACAGGCTGCCTCCTCCGGGAGCAACTCGTTACTCAGAGATGCTAAGGTAAGAGCTCCACATCCCCCACAAACCAAGAGTGAGAAGCTGGAACAACAGGGGTCCCCAGCCCCTAGAGGGACAGGGTGCCACCACCCCGGGGGTGGCAGGACCGCAGAAGTGGAAAAAGAACCCCCCGCCTCAGCGACACTCATCACCCGTCAGGATGAAGGTGCACCCTCTGCAGGATTTCTGGGTGGGTGGGGGCGTCCCCTCAACTCTCCAGAGCAAATGCCTAAATGCTACTGTCCTGTGGGTCTCTCTCTTCTCCCCGAGGCCAGATGTTCAGTGCAGGGTGTCTGCTCATCCCGGAAGGAACACAACCACAATTATGTTTGTTGCCAGCACACGTGGTGTTGAAGAGTGGCTGTGAAACAGTGGATGACACACGGCTGACCCCCTTCTGCAGAGCCACCGGTGAACCAGGAGACTGGAGACCGGAGGAGACCGGAGACCGGAGACCAGAGGGGGCAACGCCTTTACTTTAAACCCTAAATCAAGAGTTTCAACAGATGCAGATTCCATGAGACTGGAGAGGGAGTCGGGAAGACTTGAGGTTTTATACTCTTTAGATGTCGACTTTGGCCATCCCGGCTATTAAAAAGTTATGTGTAACTTCAAGATGAGACACATTAGCAGCTTCTTAGAAGAGGATAATCCCAGTCTTCGGGAGATTTAATGAGATGGCGCTCACTGCAGCTTCTGACTTGGTCTGCTGTTAATTGAATCAAAGTCAATGACAATCTGGCTGCACTTTGGTGTGAATTTCCTAAAGTTAAGAAACAAAACATAGAAAGACATTATCCAGTGAGGAGTTAGAGCCATTTGTTTACTTTGGCTTAACCTACATTTTCTGCAGGGAGGGAAAAAAAAATTCCCTGGGATTCACTTGATATTTTGTCTCTATAGGAGCCAATTAGAGTGCACCATACCGAGAGAAACAGGGACAGGAAAAGACTAAAGACAAAAAAAGAGGCATGGGGTGGCTTGGTTTGTGTGTTCGTCAGCTGGCTGAGTTCATGAATTACTGGGGAATCAGAGGATTTCTAACAACTTAGCTGCACGGCATGACATCCGATGACTAGTTTCCCCACCAGATTTATCTTATTGCTTAGGAAATTTCTGCAGCCAACCTGCAATTGCTCTAAAGCAAAAAAAAAAAAAAGAGTACATTTTCTTTTGCTCTTGTGCATAGCCAAAATCAGCCAGCTCTAATGAAGAGTCATTTTAAAAATCATGTTCTATAAATGCAGAAGTAAAATAAACTCAAGATTTTTTTTTTTTTTACTCATTAATGTATCTTCTCAAAAAGGTAAAAAGAACATACTTGAGGACTAAACATATTCTTTAAAAAATCAGTAAACAGTAAATATCTAATTATTGTTGTTTAGTCACTAAGTCGTATCTGATTCTTTTGCAACCCCATGGACTATAGCCGGCCAGGCTCCTCTGTCCAAGGAATTCTCCAGGCAAGAATACTGAAGAGGGTTGCCATTTACTTCTCCAGGGGATGTTCTCAACCCAGGGATCAAACCTGTGTCTCCCACATTGGCAGGCAGATTCTTTGCTGCTGCTGCTGCTTATTTAGGTGCTTCAGCCATGTCCTACCATGCAACCCCATGGACTATAGCCCGCCAGGTTCCTCTGTCCATGGCATTCTCCAGGCAAGATACTGGAGTGGGCTGCCATGCCCTCCTCCAGGGGATCTTCCCAACCCAGACAGACTCTTTACGACTTGTAAATAATTTGTTTCTCATAAGGCACAATAGTCCAAGAGATTCATTACATAACCTACATCCCTAAAAAATCCAAAAAGTTAGCCATGTTACCAATTATAAGGACCCCAGCTGTGGACCACAGATACTCTAAAGGAACATCTTCAGGAGTTTTCAGTCTAAAAGAAGTTTCTACCAGAAACCAAAGGTGGTTGGACTGACTTGCAAGTAACATGTACCTCCCAATATGTGCATAGCAAAGAAAAGCACACAAATCTCAACAACTTTAAATCCCAACTTAAACTATTCCTGTAAAAAGAAGTCCCAGCGTTCCAACCTAGCAGGTTACTTGCACCTTAAATTTTTTTTATGCCAGAGTTGTTATGTTACATCTGCAAAATTTAGAAAGGTTTAATGTTAATATAATAAAATGTGTGAATTTTAAAATTTGTCACTACCAGAATAATTAGTTCAAGCCCTGGGAAGCCATTAATATTAAAGTGTAATCATTACACCGTCTTCTGATACTTCTGTCACCACCCATTAAAATCAACCCTGAGGATAATCTTTAGAGCCGAAACTCATCATATTTAGAAAGGTGCTTCCTGTATCCAGACAAAACTCTAACCCCCAAAAGATACACATACCCCTATGTTCACAGCAGGACTATTCACAGCAGGCAGCACATGGAAGCAGCCTAAATGTGCATCGACAGGTGAATGAATAGAGAAGATGGGGTAGACATACACAGTGGAGTACTACTCGGCCATAGAAAAGAATGAAATGATGCCACATGGATGTAACCAGAGATGATCAAACTGTGTGCAGCAAGTCAGAAAAGAGAAAGACAAATACCACATGGTATCCCTTCTATGTGCAACCTAAAATATGACACAGGTATCTATGAAAGAGAAACAGATTCACAAACATATAGAACAGTCTTGTGGTTGCCAAGGGCAATGGCACTGGGGGAGAGACGGAGTGGGAGGCTGGGGTTCGCAGATGTAAGCTTTCATGAATGGAATGGATAAACAACAAGGTCCTACTGTGTAGCACAGAGAACCATAGTGAGTATCCTATGATAAACCATAAAGGAATATTAAAAAAAAATGTGTGTGTGTGTGTATATATATATATATATATGTATAACTGAATCACTTTGCTGTACAGCAGAAATTAGCACAGCATTGTAAGTCAACTATGCTTCAATTAAAAAAAAATAAAAGAGGCTCCCAAGTGTGGCAGTCAGGCCTCCCAGGCAGAAATCAAAGAGCAGACAAGGTCAAACGTGCAGTCTTCATCAGGCTTTTCCCAAGGCCTTCTCCCCCAGTGGTTCCCACTCACCTGAAGGAGACCCCGGCCATTTCAAACAGGAGCCTCGCAGCTGTTGTCTCATTGCTGTCGTGGTATTTATCAGACATGAAGATAACTTCTTTTATACCTTAAAAGGCAACGATGGAAGAAATCTCATTATGGGCACGCAGAGACACTGCAACAGGCATGCAGACAGGAGCCCCGGGCGAGTCTGACGAGTCACGCTTCCTGAGTGGACCAGCACACGCCGTCCAGTTACTGACACCTGTGTCTGCTGCTGTCAAATACAGCAGTGGACGGATGATATGTCATCTGCCCTCCAGTCTTTATGGATTTTTTTTTTAATAAATGCAAAGTGAAAACATGTCAAATAGTCAAGCCTTGATCCGATTAACAAATTTTCTTTACTGCAGGCAATCGAATATTCTTTTTTTCACAAGGCAATGACTCCTTAACTCAAGAAGCTAGTCGGGGTGGTACAGAAGGCTGGCACCATCAAAGATGTGGACCAGCGTACTGCCAAGTAAAGACTCTGCAGACCAGTTCAAGCCAGCAGACCAGTCCAAGACAAAGGGCCCATATGGTTTCCTTCCCTGTCTCACTGGGCGGTTCGAGCATGAGGGCCAAGAGTCTGGAGGGCATGTGACATGTCACCCACTCCTCCACCAGCCTTGGAAGCTGCTCTTCCACGCACCCGCCGTCACCTCTGTGCTTGAGGATGGCAAGGAAAACTCGCAGAGGATGGTGCGCCGCCAATGAGGAAGCCCACAATGTTCCTTAATGGAGACTCTCGATCCTGAACCCCCCAGATCCCTTCTGCTCAGAGATCCATGGGCTTGTGATAAACAGCCCCGTTAAAGCACACATCTGGCTAACATGATAAGTCTTTAAATCTCAAGCCGAGAGCTTTATGGAGATAAAGTGTAACTGAATCTGAGATGTGACAGTTTGAAAAAGGTGAAATATTCAGCACACAATGGTGCAGATTTATGGTAACCGTAACGTGAGAAAAACCTGAAGTCGGACCATTTGAGCCTTAACGACGTTTATATGTAGAAAGATGTTTACATCCCAAGTATCTACCATATATTAGAGACAAATTAAAATTTCATATAGAGACTCCCAGCTGACTTTATTTCTGACAAAAGTTCACTTCTCTCCCTCCCCCCTAATCTATGCACAATATGTCAGAAAATGGTAACTTGACAGTAATTATACGCAACGCCTGTGTTGTTTTTTTGGCAGCTTGCAGTTTAAGAAGTTGCAAACTAAATTAAAAACATGCTAAGAATCACAGAGGATGCAATTAGTCTTAGAATACCTGGCACTGTTCAAAAATAAAACACAGGAAATACCTTGCAAAGTTGATAGTGCAATTAATTTAGATCTAAACAATAGCGATTTAAGATCAAACACATCTGCATTGAGCAGGCAGAGATGCAGACGCGACAAATGGGACGGCCCGGGTCCTACCTGCCTGGATGATGAGCTTAGCACATTCATTACACGGGAACAAGGCGACGTACATGGTACAGCCTTTCACGTCTGCTGAGTTTTTGTTCATAATGGCATTCAGCTCGGCGTGGCACACTGCAGATTTGAAGGAGAAAGAAAACCTTAAGACTGCAAGCTCGTGAAGAATTTGCTGATAGTGTTGAGGCATTCCGCTTGCCCCTCTGAAATCACACAGACGATAGGCTCAATTTTTCAAAAATTGATTAGAGATGGAAACTACTGAAAAACAAGTGCTGCCTGGACTGACGGGTTGGCGATGAGCAGCGAAACTGTTGACCGCAGCAGCCCTGGGCCTGTCGGCACCTAGAGCAGCCAGGAGGGGCTGAGGTCGTGTCTTCGCCCACCCCACGCAGAGCAAGAGTTCACGGCTCCACGAGACCCTGGGGATGGAACTGCCGCACCATTTGTGTGTTGATAAGCACACGCGGGGATATTTGCCCGAGCCATTAAAAGGGCAAAGAGCAATTTTAAGAGCAAGAGAATCAGGAAGTGAAGCTAAGCATTTCTGTCCCCAGGGATCTGCTGCACCATACGGTTCTCCGTTCACACACCCCCAAGAAAAAGATCAGCGGATAACCAGCAGTTTGTCACCAGAAAGAAAAACATCCAACCACTTAATGACCATGGAAAGTCGAGTTCTTGCTAT
Source organism: Bos grunniens (assembly GCF_055505025.1). Taxonomy (NCBI): domain Eukaryota; kingdom Metazoa; phylum Chordata; class Mammalia; order Artiodactyla; family Bovidae; genus Bos; species Bos grunniens. The sequence continues at coordinate 15,586,195 of NC_141191.1, forward strand.
ACATGTCAGTGACCCCAGTCGGTGATCTAAGGGCATCCCCAGGCTTGACTGAGTCCAGGGTTAAGGAGGCCCCCTCCTCTCCTGTTCTGCACCTGTTGCAGCCCACCCATCTCCTCAGCTACTTGGCGAGCTGTTCCCATCACCTAACCCACAGGGCACTCCTGGGAAGGAGCTAGAATCCTTCCCCACTGGGCTCTACGCCAGAGTCCTAGACCTGCTTTGTCAGGCTGCTGTATTGCTTTCTAATAACATCACTTAAGTTTCTGGCTGCATTATCTAAAATTGTTCCTGTGGTTGTGATTTGCAGACTTGTCTGCCCCGTTGGACTTCCCCAGGGAGGACACACCCACGTCTGTGTCCCACACCTGGACACTGTGATGGTCTGGGGAATGGTCAGGGCTTTGGAATTTTTGGGATTCTCTCTGCAGACACATTGAGGAAACACTGCCTTATAGAATCCTCTCGTATCTGCAGGGGGGCCTAACACATTCCAGGCACACCAGTGCTAGATAAATGTTTATTGAATGAATTCCCATCTGGCCCTGGTCCAAATCATACAAAAGTCCTAATTCTTAATATAGGGCCTTCCAAGATCTCCCCCTCCATTTCCAACTCATCCACCTTCTACCCTGAGCACCTTCCTCCAGGAGCACTGAGGCTGTAAAAGTTGCTGCTTACCAACCGGTTCTACAAGATCAGGTCAGCAGCAACTGCAGTCACTGACCTGCCGTGCACCCTGAAAGGAATTCAGGACACAGCACAGGCACAGGCACTCTGGGCTCTGGGAAAGCAGGCAGAACAGGCCCTTAGACAGTTAGAGACATCTTTCAGGAAAAAATCAGGTACCGATTCCAAGAAAATATTTTGATGATCCCAGATTCATGAATCTTCCCATACTTCAGTTCAGTTCAGTTCAGTCACTCAGTCATGTCCGTCTCTTTGCAACCCCATGGACTGCAGCACAGCCAGGCCTCCCTGTCCATCACCAACTCCTGGAGTTTAACTCAAACTCATGTCCATTGAGTTGGTGATGCCATCCAACCGTCTCATCCTCTGTCATCCCCTTCTCCCCCTACCTTCAATCTTTCCCAGCATCAGGGTCTTTTCCAGTGAGTCAGTTCTTCGTATCAGTGGCCAAAGTATTGGAGCTCCAGCTTCAGCATCAGTCCTTCCAATAAATATTCAGGACTTAGGAAAGCACTAAACTCATTAACTGAGATACCTGTTTCTCGTGACTGGCTTATACTGATGGCACAAACTCCTTAGCCAAATCATGTATACACAGACTTCCCTAGCTATCTCTTCTGAGCTGCTCCTCTGACCGACCTGAGAGGCTGAATCCTGGCTACAGTCCTCAGTAAGACCCTGAATAAGCTCTGAATAAGAGCTCTTATGATCTCTGTTTTTCTCTCAGTCTACAAGGCCTTAAAACAAGAGAGGCCTGAACTCATGGCTCTCATGTATTCAAGCCAGGGCATGCTCGCTTGGTCAATGCACTTTTTTTTTTTTTAATCAATGCACTTTTACTCTGGCTCAGACAAGACACAGACCCCGCTCCACTTCCTCCCCAGGTCTCCAGTTTTCAGGGGACGTGCTAAGTGTCCCTGCAAACCCCGCAGCAGCTCTGCAATGCTGCAGGCAGAAAGCTGACCAAGGGCCTCTCGAGATGTTGAGGGGCCCTCATTTTAGCCTATGAATAACCACGATTTAGCCGCATGTGGAAATGAACATCTCTGGCATTGTTAAGAAATTCTAAAGGAGAAAAAAAAAAGCTGTGTTTCATCAGATCACAGCCAGTCAGAGAACAATCCTCGCTGACTGCAGAGGGAGCGGAGCCTGGCTCCCCGAGGCTCTGTGCTGTAAACCCCGGGATGGGGGGACGCTCAGGGCTCTCAGGGCACTGGCCTGGGAGGGGCCCCGTTAGCCTCATTTCCCTCCTGGGTGACCAAGATGTTCCCTAGCTGGTATTAACACTGCTCAGTGTTAAAAACAATTAGATGTAATTGTTTCTTTTACTTCCCCCTTGAGGGCAGAGCCCAGCCTTTCAGGTTCTCCGTAACTCCCCCAGAGCCCAGTGTTATGCCATGAACATAATGGGTGTTAAATATTTACTGAATGAATAAAGGAGGGAATTCAGATTCCAATTATTGATGGGGACATTGGGGAAAATACAGAAGGTCCTCTTAAATTCAAATAGTAAAAATATGCTTTCCCCTCTAATGACTGTTTTTTGATGGTGCTGGTATTAATATTCAGAACTGCAGTTTCTGAATCTGTTAGGAAACACTAGGATATGGTCTTCTTTTGCCTCTCTTAAAAACAGTCACATTGAAACTACCTTCCTCTAATTCATTGGAGGCAGTTTGGGGCAAAATTTAACATTATGTCTGCACTCATTAATGAAAATTATCACATGAAACAGATTCTCTTGGGTGGCATCCGACATCCCTGTATCAAGGGTAATTTATAGAAGTAATACACAGGACTATAAAACAGACTTCCTGTCTCTTAACTACAAACATCACAGAATGGAGAATACAGAGCTTCTTGTTAGAGAAACAAGAGGTCTCCCAGGCATTTAAGCGGCTGAGTGCTGGGCACACGTGAGTAAAGGAACAAGTCACAATCCACCATCCTGCATGTTCAAAACCAGACAAGACAAAAGCGAAACCCAGGCGTCCCACCCACGCTTCGCTGCCCTTGCTAACCCGTGCACCCCTCCAATTGCAGATGCATCCAACACCTGCCCCAGCCACCGAACTCTAACACCTGCGTCTTAAGCCTGCCTCTGAGGGTTGAGGGGAGAAGCCCCCCATCCCCGCCCCTGGAAGCACCTGACACTCAGGGGCCCCCCTGTGCTGTCAGCCTGGGTCCCCGGGTCTGAAAGTCTCCCTGGCCTGGCTGACCTCTTAGCTCCGCTGCCTCCAGTCTCAGTGGCCCTGACCCTTGCTTCCCCTCCAAAACTGCCCTGGCAAAGTTAAGTAAGTTCCTAAAAACTGTCCTGGGTATAACCTTTATTTGCTGGATCGCCATGTAAAAAGTTTAAGAAATACTAGTTCATGGAAACCTGGTGACCTCTGTAACGTGCCACAGCATGTATACAGTTGAGTTCAGTTGCTCAGTTGTGTCCGACTCTTTGCAGCCCATGGACTGCAGCACGCCAGGCTTCCCTGTCCATCACCAACTCCCAGAGCTTGCTCAAACTCACGTCCATCAAGTCGTTGATGCCATCCAACCAACTCATCCTCTGTCATCCCCTTCTCCCTGCTGCCTTCAATCTTTCCCAGCATCAGGGTCTTTTCAAATGAGTCAGTTCTTCGCATCAGGTGGCCAAAGTGATTGGAGTTTCAGCTTCAGCGTCAGTCCTTCCAAAGAATATTCAGGACTGATTTCCTTTAGGATTGACTGGTTTGATCTCTTTGCAGTCCAAGGGACATGTATATAACCAACTATTTAAAAAAAAGCTAAGCCCTAGGGTTATATACATGTCCCTTGGACTGCAAAGAGATCAAACCAGTCAATCCTAAAGGAAATCAGTCCTGAATATTCTTTGGAATGACTGACGCTGAAGCTGAAACTCCAATCTGCCAATTTCTGTGGTAGAAATACTCCCTGGGGGCCAATTCCAAGCTCCCAAAGTGATTATCATTGCGGAGAGATGCATAGAAGAGGCTGCGCCCACACCCCACCAGGCAGCCTCCTCCTTACCTGAATCCAGTCCCTTTCTGGCTTCAATCTCTGGGTTCCCTGCTCTCCTGGCCCCTGATTCTTGACCCCTCTCCCCCCAGCAGCCCTCTCAGCATCACCAGACCCTATCTCTGTGCGTCTCTGCCCTGCTCTCAGGTTTCTGGGCAATTCCCAAGGTGCAATCCTGCTCTTTGGTTTTCTTCCCACAATGGTCAACTTTGAGAATTCATCCATTCATAGATTCTCATAGAGCAGATCTATTTGTAAAACCCTGAAATCTACATTTCTAACCCCAATTTCCCATATTCTCCGCAGCCTTCTTCTTTGGGGGGTGGGGGTGGGGGGCAGAGTCCACTATGATAAACACTCCGCAGATATCTGATGACACCAAGTTAAAGAGTGCCTTTATCTTTTTGAGTGTTAGCGTTCTTATGATGGAGCTTAGGAAGAGCTTCAGCTGGAACTACAAACAGGCCTAAGCACAAAAACCAAGCAAGGAGGATGGTTCTGTTACTGATCTCAAGAGGAGCCTGGTTTCCACATTCAGTGTAGGAATCAGGACCAAGTATTCCCAAGAGACACAGTATCTAGGAAGTATTCAGAAGACAGTTAAATTGTTACACACAAGAAGACTCATTTTCTGTTTACCCAGAATTACTCACCTATGGCTGAGCAATAAGCAAAAGAAGTCTCCAAATACTACATGTATCTTTGTTAAGCACAAACAGTGACACAGAAACCTTCACTGATTCTCAACACTGTTAAAAAGGAAAAGAATCAAATGCTGAAAATATCAGATTGATGCTTCCAAAAGTTCTTGATTGCTAGAAGGAGAACCTCTGTTTCAGGTAATTATAAGACAATTCATATGCTTTGGTCTTTTTTCTTTTATATTACTGACTGTCAGAATTCAGAACGCATTAACCTTGGCCCACTGAGAAGAGACTGTATAATTAGAAAACTGTATTTTTCAAATTCCCTCTTACTAGGGCTTGATTAATCCTTACTGTCTCATGTAGGCGTTTCTCTGGAAGTTTGACAAATTAACAGGATATATTCCATCCTTCGTTAGATTTAAGAGACTCAACATTTTATAGATTTAACTTTCATCTCATTTGATGTAAGACTAATACAATATCTATTTTAGACAGTAGCATTATTAAGGTTTACTTAAATAGTTTTTTTTTTTTTTTAAAGAAGCCTCAGAATAAAGGCTAAACAACTGCTAATTGCTGCACAAATAATTTAATAATGTGATTCTAGCCCAAACTTATCATCACGTGGCTGCTAGGACGTGAGGGGAGCTACCAGGGCCTGATATAATTTGGGGTCAGGAAAATGAAGTTTCTATTCTGGTTAAACTCTCCAGGTTATTTAAGATTCCTTCTCGTTAGTAGTACAGGATTTTACTTGAAGAAAATGACTTTCGAGGGCCTGAGGGCTATTCTGCTGAGGCTGACCTAGAAAGCGGGACAGGCTGGTGAGCAGGCAGTGTCCGGGTGAGTGAACAGTCCAGACACAGGGCACCTGTTGAACTCAGCCTGGCCCGCACTGCCTTCTACCAGCGCTCCCCAGGCTGCATTGGACAGGCCTCGGCGTCTCTGGGGACACTCCTGGGCCCCTGACTGATGGCCGTGACATTTCTTGCGGCGGTGAGGCCAACCAGGATCAAAGTAGGGACAGTCTGTCTCACTGCTGAGATAGAGGGTCAGGACTCGGAGCCAAGAAGGGTGCGCTCAGGGCTGGAAATAGGTGGGAAGCTTCACCCTGCAATTAATAACTGACACAAAACAGGGTGCCGGAGTTCAAGGTTGATCCGTGTATTAAAAAAAAAAAAACAACTCAGTGTTAATTCTTTCAAGATACTCCACTTCTCTTCTGATGGCAGAGCTTTTTTGGCATTCCTTCTGGAAAGCAGGGTCTGTGTTTTTACTGCTGGAGTCATAGAGGGAAGCGAGGGGTTCACCCGGGTCCGTCTCTTGGAGCAGAAGCACCCGCTGACCCCCTCGGACACCTGATGGGGGGCTTCCACTGAGGGGTTGGCGTGTGTCCGCTCCTCCAACAGATCCATGCAGGGGCCGCTTCCCTGCTTCAGGAGTTAAGACGGAATTTCCACTACCTGTTTCTTAATTATTGAAGGATATCCTGACAGGGCTTCATCCATCACCACCAGCCTCCAAAGGACCCGTCCTTCAAGTCAGTAATTGAACAGCAGGGGAGCCTGCAAGGTGAAGCCCTCCCTTGGACAGGTTTACACTGCTGTATTTAAAACGGAGCGCCAACAAGGACCTACTAGACAGCACAGGGAACTCTGCTCAATGAGATGTGCCAGCCTGGATGGGAGGGGAGTTTAGGGGAGAATGGATACATGTATGCATGGCTGAGGCCCTTTGCAGTCCACCTGAGACCGTCACAACATTGTTAATCGGCTATACTCCAATACAAAAGAAAAAGTAAAAACAAAAACAGAAAGTGAATCCCTCCCCGCCTGACCACCCCCGGCACCCCCACGAAGGTTATAAACTATCCGTTATCCCCCAAATCCACAGCAAACATAGCCACAATTTGGCTCTCAACATCACACCTCATCACTCTTGTGTCTCACCTCCCATCCGTGAAGTTCCCACATCTGCAAAGTAGCGACTGGATTCGTTATCAGAGTTTCAATGGACTGGAGGTTAAGGTGGATAGGGGAAAGGGAGAACCAACTTAGAAACCCGCAGTTATATCGCTTCTTTAAAAGAAAGTGTTGATCGCTCAGTTGTGTCTGACTCTATGATCTCATGAAATATAGGAGCCCCCAGGCTCCTCTATCCACGGAACTCTCCAGGCAAGAATATTGGAGTGGGTTGCCATTCCCTCCTCCAGGGGGATCTTCCCGATCCAGGGATCGAACCCAGGTCTCCTGCACTGCAGGCGGATTCTTTACCGTCTAAGCCCCCTTCTCAGGGACTCTTCCCCCCACCAGAACCTGCGAGTTCTATGACCCTCTACATCCCGTGAAGCTCAGCCTCCTGGTCTATGAAACTGAAAGAAAGGGACCTGCCTCTGAGACCCGCCATGCATGCTATGTGTGCAGCCCCAAAGGTGAACTTGGTAAACGTCGGCTCCTGCTGACCCCTCCCGAGACCAGTCGCTGCCCACCTGAGACCCTGAGGCCCCCAGCTGCTCAGGGGGGTGAGCAGGAGGGGAGACATCTCTTCCCCCTCCGTCCCCTGCCCTGGTCCCCATCCCCTGCCCCCTTCCTCTTGCTGAGGCTGCTGGCGAGCAGCTCAGGCACCCAGGGGAGCCACTTAGCCCCAATGGTAGTGCTTAGGGCTAAAGAGACTTCTGACTGTGGTGTTTCCATTACTGATAACACAGCCCCCGGAACTCTAATTACGCTGCCTCCCTGTGTGCTAAGGGCACACAATCAGGTCAGAGGGAGGAGGAGCTGGAAACGCTGCACTTCACCGCGGGGTGAGCCGTGCCCTTCTCACCGTGCATGTGCGACAAGACTCGTCTGATGCTGAAAGGGGGAGGCGCACCACCATTGGACAGCGTCGTGATGCGAACAGTCAAGCTCCCCCACTCCCCTCCAGGTTAACAGCTTTTAAGAGTGAACTGGGACTGACCAATGGGCACTGGACCGGGAGTCAGGACGTGGGTTCTACCTGACCCCAGCTCTATCAGGCATGCCTCCTCGGGCAACATGCTGATCCCGACTCGGCCGGAGGAAAGGGGGCTGAACTGATAATTCGAGATTCCTGGGTGAGACCCAAGCTCCTGTCCCTGCCCCACACTTCCCGGGCAGCTCTCAGCCCCTCCCGACACAACCACGCCTCTTCCTCCTCCCCAGTGCCCATGCCACTCCTGCGCCTCCTCCCTCCCCTTTCCGCCGCGACCTCCCCCATCCTTCACCGAAATAGGAAATTGATCACATTGCTGTTGTTCAGTCGCTCAGTCGCGTCCGACTCTTTGTGACCCCATGGACTGCAGCACGCCAGACTTCCCTGTCCTTCACTATCTCCTGGAGCTTGCTCAAACTCATGGTCACTGAATCAGTGATGCCATCCAACCATCTCATCCTCTTCCTTCCCCTTCTCCTCCCGCCTTCAGTCTTTCCCAGAATTGGGGTCTTTTCCAGTAACTCAGCTCTTCACATCAAAGGTGGCCAAAGGATTGGAGCTTCAGCTTCAACATCAGTCCTTCCAGTGAATATTCAGGATTGATTTCCTTTAGGATGGGCTGGTTTGATCTCCTTGCAGTCCAAGGGACTCTCAAGAGTCTTCTCCAACACCACAATTCAAAAGCATCAATTCTTCAGCACTCAGCCCTCTTTATAGTCCAACTCTCACATCCATACATGGCTGCTGGAAAAACAATATAGCCTGGACTATATGGACCTTTGTTGGCAGAGTGATGTCTCTAACACTGTCTAGGTTAGTCATAGGTTTTCTTCCAAAGAGCAAGCATCTTTTAATTTCATGGCTGCAGTGATTTTGGAGCCCAAGAAAATCACGTCCCCACCTGTAACTCCAGGAACCGAAGGTCGGCTGCCATGGGCTCTGTCCCCACACAATGTCCTCCCCCATCACTAAGCGATGAGCTTGGGGACCAGCCCTCTCACATCCCTCATCAATCTCTCTCTCTCTCTCCTGGAGTATTCCCATCTGCAAGCAACTATGTGCTGCAAAAACAGACACCAGACCCTCCCCTTGGTCAGACAACATAAACCTCTCCCTTGCCGCACCCCAGTCCTGCAGCTGGCCGTCAATCTGCTCTCTTCCCAGACACCTCAAAACCGGATCTCCATCCGCTCTGCCCACTGCCTCACCTGCTGTGCGCCCTCCACCTGCCTCCAGTGTACCTTCAACCCTCCCTGCTGCCTGGAGCTGCTCTCTGCAATGGGGACATGACCCCGTGGTGCTGAACCACACGGGCATTTTCCCACCTCCCTGGACCTCTCGGCAGCCTTTGGTGTGGCCGCCCCTTGCTACTTCTGGAAACACTGTTCCGCGTGCTCCCTAACGTCATAGTCCTTCCCTGCAGCCCCTTCTGCTTCCATCAGCCTCTGCACCCATGGTGCTCAGGGACGCGGCCAGGGCCCAGCCTCTGCGTGCTCTCCCTGAGTCACCTCACCCATCCCCATGAAGTCATCCCAGGCCAACAGGCCACGCAGACATCACCCTCTGCTCTCATACCCAGCCTACAGACCTCACACCCTCCATGGGAGCTCCCACAGATGCCTCCAACCTCACGGCTCCAGATTTCCCTGGCTCTGACCCCAGACCTAGGTCATGGGACCAAAGCTCTTCCCATCCGCCAGGACCCGCCCATCCTTACCTGATGGGGCCTAATGAATCCTTCAGATCTCCAGGTAATGCTCACTTCCTCAAAAAGAACATTCAGCAACATCTGTTTATGCCAGTCCCAGCCACCTGCTCTACTACTAGTCTGCAAGCTCCTTGAACACAGAGGCCATGGTCATTATTTACTGCTGTTGAGTGCCTAGCATAGAATATGTATCATAGATCTCCCGTAAGTTTGCTGAGTAAATGAACAGCTACAGGTGAACATACCCGGGAAGACATCATGTATTATAAAATACAGTTACAATTTTTAAAAAAGGAAGCAAGAAGCCTCAAGAACTCAGCAACAGACCACTCAAAGTGATACAAGAATACAGGGCTCATTAGTATTTACTTCACCTTCTAAAAAGTTATAATTCACTTGCAGAAGCAAAAAGGACATGGAGGAATTCTGCTTCTCTTTCCCACCTAAACTCAAAATTAATGGCATTTTGAACAAAGTCTTTTAATTGCAGAATTTAAAAATTCATGCTCGGTTATCTTATTCAATATTTTAAAGTTACTATGGCATCTATCATTTGAAAGAAGCACAGAGATGAAATTTACACCTCCACTAACTGGCCAGGACCTGTGCATCAGATGGTTAGAGCAGGGAGAAGACGGGCACGTTCTAATCCCCAAATTCTCCATTTATCATAGGATTTCCTGAAGCCGGGCCAGCATCCGTGTTTCAATAACCATCACCAGATGGACTGACTCACAGAGGACTCGCCAGTCCTTTCTTTCTGTTTGGTCTTAGAATCACCAAGCATGATTCTTGGTCTTGACTAAGCATGTCTCCTCTCTTCATATATTTCCTTGTACTTACAGATGGGCTGGAGGAGGAAATGGCAACCCACTCCAGTGTTCGGGCCTTGAGAATTCCATGGACAGAGGAGCCTGGCGGGCTACTGTCCATGGGGTCACAAAAAGCTGGACACGACTGAGCGACTCAAGCATGCACGCCCACGTGGGGTCTTCTTCACTGCTGTCCGCCAACCTTTTTCTCATCTGTTTGTGGATGAAACACTCTTCAACTGTCCCCTCCTGCCTGGTTCATACATCTCAGAACTGAAGCAGATTTGAATCGCTGGAAGGAGGGGAAGGTATAAAGCCTGTTCTCTATTAATTTGTCCACAAGCACAGATGCATATTCCTTCTGTGTTGCTGCCATTAGCAGCCGTTTGCTGTAGCTCTCACCCCAGATGCTTCCAGAATGCCTTAAAAAAAAAACCCTAAGCAGAGAAACTATACCCTGATTGAATACAATCAAAGCTATATTGTTTAATTTTTCTGGAGAAGTCTAGAACTGGTGGAGTCCTCAGTAATCACTTATTTCATAGAGATATTGGGATGTGAAAGTCAAGTTGTGTATCTGACAGCCCCACAATCCCTGGGGTTTACACACACCACACCCGGAGCCCAGGCTCTGGACAGTCAGTCTAGGAGGATTCTCTCGTGTGAACCTGATAACTGTCATCTTAAGCACTGCGCAGCTTTTCTTAGCCAGTATGCATATTCAAGGTTTGCACAGTCCTATCCAAATATAAAACCATAGTCCCTTAAGAAGCAGAAGCCAAAAAACAATACAAATATTTGCAAAAATCTCTAGGAACCAAACTTTGGTGTGTATTTCTGGGAGAAGATATGTATCAGTGACAGCATTAACACAGCTTATGAAAGATGGACTCTTGATGGAAAAAAACTCAAAACAAAACCTTAACAATTCAGGCCAGTTTCAGAACAGATCAAACGAGATCAGCATAACTGACACAGAATAGATGGATAAAGACCCCAAGGGTCATCAGAGTCAGCGGCTCTCTGTCAGCACACTGCCTGGTACACAGAGTTTCTAAGCAAAAGCTTATCATTGTAGAGAATTAAAGAAGTTATATTTATCATTCAGATAATTAATGGGCTGACACGCTTGATACAACCTAAACGAGGCTGAATGTGGCCCTGAAGTTTTACAGAGGCCATTAATCTCTCAGCAAACCTTTTATTTAGAGACAGTACAAACTTTAGCCTGCTTCCTGGTCATCAATTTGGAAATCACTAACCTTGAGTTGTTTTAAGTTTTATTATAAACTTCCATGAAGTAAACAGACTCTTTATAAGCAAAGGCCAATAAGTGTATTTTCATGGGTAGGTTTGATCCCATAGATGAGCATTTGAGCTGTTCCTACATTGCCTCCACAGAGCCAGGTATTCGTATGCATTGTTACTACACATCCTTTCTAGATACTCATGGTGAAATAGTAATCTCCTGCTCTTTGAAAATAATTAGCCCTGAATCTATAGATTAAAATGTATAGGTAATGAGACTTTCCTGGCAGTCCTGTGGTTTAGACTTAGCCTTTCACTGCAGGGAGCGCAGGTTCAACCCCTAGTTGAGAAGCTAAGATCTCACAAAAAACATAAAAACACAAGCACTATTGTAACAAATTGTATGCAACAAATTCAATAAAGACTTTAAAAATGGTCCACATCAAAAAACTTTTAAAACAGATAAAAGTCAAATAAATGAATAAAATCATGATTTGTTCTTTCCTAAGGACTGTTTATAAATGTTTATAAACATTTATACCTGAAAATGAAATACACTTATGTTAAGCTGGTTGAATGTCAGGGGGAGCCTCATACATAAGCCGTTGTGTTTGCCTGTTTGTCTAAGACAGTACATGGTTGAAACCAAAGTTTGCCTCTCTTTTCATAAAAACGATCCCCTTTATTTCTTTACTGTAAACTTGCTCCAAGGTTTTCCATTGATTACACTAGTTATTTTGTATAAAGTCCCTAATTAGACCCACTGTCAGGATACGAGTGCAGGATGGCCAGGGCAGGGGAAGGGGGGTTGGGGGCTGCCACCAGTGAAATTAGAATTCTGCAGGAAAAGAAACAGCAAGTCATCAAATCCATGGATCTGCCTAACAGAACCAGAGGGCATTCAGTTTCAACCAGCTGAGGGAACAAATTTGATCTTAATTACTAAGAAGCTCCTACAAGTTGTGAGGAAGCCACAGCTTAAGGAGGATCAGCCTCCTAAGTTCTTGATAAATTAGTTTCTCAAGACTAACCTTTTGGATGCCAAAGAAATATATCACATGCGTGGCAGTCAGGAAAATGTCAGTGTTCAAGGGGGTAAGGTAAACGGCTAAGGAAATCACGAAAATGACATCTATGCATGCTTAACAATATGCTAAATCTGAAAAATAAAGATTACATTTAAATATAAAATTGAAAGAACTGCCACATACTGGCAAAACTGTTTCAAGCTGCCATGTTCAACTCTTGCCTTAATTAATTCCAGCACTTTCCTTCCCAGCATTATACCCTTTTTAGAGTTTTTCTGCAGAAATACGAACTGACTCTGGAAAAAGCCCCACATCGCCATGTTTAGCTGATGCATCAGAGAACAGGGCTACCCACCCCCTTGGGACATCAAGACTATGGTCCCTTCCATGATGAAAAGGGCAAAGCAACAGGCAAAGCAATCCTGGCTTCGTGATTGACCGGGATGGGAAGAGGAGGCCAAGCAAAGGCATGTGCTTCCCCACGAATCCCTTCTCCCGTGGGAACCAGCATGGCAGGAAAACCCAGGCAAGCTTGATGTGCATGGGGAGCTCCTTTACAAACATGAACTTTAACAACAGCTCCTGAGAAAGAAAGAAGCTGATTTCACGCCAACACTCGGTCTGTAAACCATGTCATCAAAATCGCTTATGAAAACCCACAGAAAGAGCGATCTCTGCATTACCACAAGTATTTCACCTCCATTTTATAAAATTGGTATTTTGATTAAATGTGCTTCACTCTGATAAATTCCACAAAGAGAAACGAATGGAAAATGTCAGCTGAATTCTTCATCCTGGGGTTAGCAACCACCCCCTCATGAAAATCAAAGCCTTCCAAAGGTTTTTACCTGGTAAATTAGATAAATCTGCTCCTTCCTGGGTTTTTTTTTGTTGTTGTTTTTTTTTCCATTGTCATTCATGTGAAAAGTTGTCACTATAATAATGCTGATTTCTTCCTGACACAGTTAACTGACATCATACTATCTTTTGGATTTTTCGGGAAAGAGATGAGATAAAATGCAGTTTCCTTGGCAGGGGGAATTTTCATTTTCCATATTAATACTACATTATCGTCAAATCATTTCCTGAAGTTTTGATCCTAAGCCTGGAAGAACAGAAACACCCTTTAAAAATGCCTCTCCAGAGACCTGGCCCAGAAGCCCAGTCTTCCTATTCTGACACATGTATTCTGTGCTTACCTCCTGTCCACAAAGTGTCAATCAAGACTGCTGCTGCTGCTAAGTCACTTCAGTCGTGTCTGACTCTGTGCGACCCCATAGACGGCAGCCCACCAGGCTCCCCCATCCCTGGGACTCTCCAGGCAAGAACACTGGAGTGGGTTGCCATTTCCTTCTCCAATGCGTGAAAGTGAAAAGTGAAAGTGAAGTCGCTCAGTCGTGTCCGACCCTCAGCGACCCCATGGACTGCAGCCTTCCAGGCTCCTCCATCCATGGGGTTTTCCAGGCAAGAGTACTGGAGTGGGGTGCCACTGCCTTCTCCGAAATCAAGACTAGTGACTTCCAAATTTACAGCATTAATAAGGAGAATGACTAAGTTGTATAATTTACTGGTAAACTTAAACTCACACAATTCCCAAGCTCCCCTTTGCAGCAATGTGAAGGCAGGCCAGGTGTATATGGCTTCCTACCCCGTCCTAGGCACAGGCCACCAACCACCTGAGCATTCCACCTCTGGCAGGTCGTTTCATGGAAATCTCTGTTTGTTCAAGTGCATAGAGAGAAGACGAAAATGGGAGGTCCGCTGTGCCTCGATCCACCCATTTCGGCAAAGCTGAACTCCGGTGCCTCCCTGCAGGGAACACAGAGCACCAGCCCCAGCGTTAGATGATGTCACCCTCCTGTGTGGCGTTGTATTCGTTACCTGACGTTTCTGGGCCTGCAGATTCCTAACCATGAATGATGTGGGCAGCTAAGATCCTGTGGGCATGAACTCCAGCCACCAGTGAGGTTCTTCCACGGGTACAGGACCACAGACTGGCAAACAGGCATCCAGCACTTACCTATACTTTTCCCAAACGTGTGCAAATGCTGTGCAGTAACGTTCAGATTACTGCAAAGTATTACTGATAAACAACTCTTTGTCATCATGGATTTTCTGACTCAAAAGATACTACGAAAAAGCATGACCTCACTTATATATGGAATCGAAAAAATAAAAACAAGGTCACAGGTACACAGATGGATGGTTGCCAGAGGTGGGAGGTGGGGCAGAGAAACAGGCAAAGGGGGGTCAAAGGTACAAACCTTCAGTTATAAAATAAGTCCTGAGGCTGTGGTGTACAGCATGGTGCCTGCAGTTAACACTACTGTACTGCACACTTGAAAGTTGCTAAGAGATCTTATAAGTCCTCATCATAAGAAAAAACAATTTTCTGTAAACATTATCAAATATCGGTATGTATGAATCATCATGTCATATGCTTGCCACTAATGTAAGTGTGTATGTCAATTACACCTCAACTTTTTAAAAAAGATACTAATAGTTTAACTAGCATTATATAGGGGTCTTGGAAGTTTTTTGGTTTTTTTTTTTTTGACATTTAAAAGAGGGTCCCATATAATCAGTTGTTGTCCTTCAGTTGCTGAGTTGTGTCTGACTCTTTGTGACCCCGTGGACTGCAGCATGCCAGGCTCCTCTGTCCTTCACTACATAATCAGAAGAACTAGGAAATCAGTGGTCTAGAATCTAGATCATCTCTACAGCTCCTTTATAGGGATGGACACATCGTCTATCCTTCCTGAAATAGCAGTCTGTCCACCAGGTCAAGCCCACACAATTCCAGACACGGTCACTTACTTTGTCATTAATTTTTTTAAGTCATAAAATGGAAAAAAAGAATCTGTATTTTAGGAAGTAACTGAGCTTATTATGAGTAAGCTGAGATCATGAGTAACTGAGCTCAGTAACCCATGAGGACCCCTCTACACCCATGCGACCACTGGCATCTCTTTGTGTAACCAGCCTTAGCACCAGAGACACCTCCCAAGAATCCCTCTATTGGGAATTCAGCACTGTCCCGACTCAGTGAATAAGGGCTGGGGTACTCATACCCTTCAGCGCGGACTCTGAATTCACTGACTCATTTCTGTGATCTTTATATGGGACCTTGGACTGTCCCATGAGAAATCACCTTTGCATGTGCCTACAAACAATGAAACCATTTCCCTTCTTTCTTATTGAAAGCACACAGAATCACAAGCAAGAAGACCAAAAGTTTCTAAAACACATAGACCCATCTTTCCCGCACTTCACTCCTCTCAGCTGAGGCAGAGAAGGCAGTTTTACCCTCTTTTCCCTGGGACCCTGCCCTTTCTACTCCTCCAGGGGGGACTATGAAACCCCCTGCAGCACCAAACTGTGTCTGATTCCCTGAGAACCCATAGTGCTCCGTAGTTCTCCCCAGTCTCATTCCTCAATTCCTTCTCCACCTCCAGGCACGTCTTTCTTCTTGCCCTGAAGCAGCTTAGACGGAAGTTATGGGGCGTATTTAACATGATTAAGGTCCAGGAACATAGTAAAAAATACGTAAATTCGGCTAAACGGAGACTTGGAGCTCTTCATGAGGGAAAACTTTAGAGGAAAACCTCACAGGCAAGAGTCAACTTTAACAGAAAGGGCTCACATCACACCTGAACTCACTGCCTGCCTGCACTCGTTTCCCGCAAGCACATCTTTCCCATTCGGGTGGCCCCCATCTATGTGACTCCCAGCAGAGGCGGTCTGTTCATAAACACAGGTCCACGCCTTAAAAGAAATTCAGCAGCATATGAAGCCCAAGGCACCTCTTCCCAGCATTAGCTGCATATTCTCCAGGGAATTCAAGGAAGAAAAGGATGCTTGCTGGGCCCTCCCAGCTTATCTCTCTGAAGGGAGTCTCCCTGGGGCTCAGATGGGCCACAAGCATCCTTCCCTAATTTAATGATAAAAACCAGAAACGGCCAGGCCCAGGGTCGGCTCCACGCATCTGGCTTGTAGTCTGACCCCCATCCACCCTGGCAGTGCAGCGCCCCAGAGAACAGGAGGAGGTGACTGCGTCATCCCTTGCCCAACGCCCAGCTCACAGCTTGTGTCCTGCCTCCCAGAGGTGAACCTGAGCCAGAGGTCCTCAGTTTGGAAATACATGCTGCTCCTCATCAGAGCAAAGCCCAGGCTGGTACTCAGTTAACTGGCTCCGTTCATGAGTCGCCAAGACACAAAAGGCAGGGGCCACCATGCCCACTTCACAGTCGCCACCCCCAGGGCTGCGGCACTCTGCAGAGACGCCCGCCACCTGCAACGCTGCCCAGCCTAGCCACCGCCACGCCTCCACTCCTTGGCTCCCTTTGGAATTTAAGGGAAGGGGGTGGGAAGCTGGGCTAGTTCAATAGGATTTGTTTTCTTAACTGGAAAGGTAAGCCCTGGTAAGCCCTCACCAAGGCCATGCCACGAGCAGGACAGAACACACAACGTGCCCTACCGTAAGGGTACTTGGTATCCAGGATGTTCTCTGCTGTCCTCCTCCAAGGCAAGAGGTCATCACTGCACCCATTTGGCATCCCGTTGTATCCGATGCCCACAATTTTGTTTTCTGCATTCACGATGCAGGCACCGACCTGCAGGGAAACACGCCCAAAGGCTTGATGACTTCGAGGGGCCGGTCTGCCACTGCAGAGGCAGCAAATGAGACCAGAGGCCTGCAGAGCTCCAGAATGGGCAGGCAGCCTCTGGAGGGGCCGAGAGCTCTGTCTCCTTGGGGTACGAGAGACAGTAAACAGGGGTGTGTGACAATTTACTCTCTCACAGGAGAATGTGAGCAGGCAGGAATGCTGTGCAAAAGACAGTAGATTGACTCTGCTTTTCTAAGTTGTCAGGGGTCCACAGAGCCTCTTCCTTTTGTAATTTGCTCACTCGTGGGCATCTCCATGTCTGTCTGCCAGTGTCCAAACATTCTCCTGCAGAAATTGCTTACCTGGGAATTTGGATCTTTGCTCCTCTGTGCTGATAAGAAGGCCACCGCCATGAAATACTCAGGCCATTCGAGATAGTCATCACGTTTTCTGCAGGGAACTTCGCTCATGCTGGGTCTAGAAGGCAAACACACAACAAAACAGCAGTCGACAAACACATTTTGGTCAATCTGCTTTCCAATTCGACCCAAGCACACGTCAGCTTTGGCTCTCCAAACTTAAAACAATTTCTATTGACATTTATCAATCAGACATCACAGCACATTAACCCTGGACATTCTGTGGTCTTAAGAAAAAAAAAATTAAGTTAACTATTTCAAAAGTTTGCCTGTGCAGCTGCACCTTCCCAAATATTATATCTATTTACTACTTTCTCATAGGATTTTTTTTTTTGGAAGTTACTGCACATGCCTGAACTACAAATCATTCTCATCTTTTACCTCTCTCCCTTATCAAATGATGTCAGCACAAGAGGGCAGGGGAAAAGAGAACATTTTTTGACCATCTAATCTACCCTGCCTGCACACTAAGTCACTCCAGTTGTGTCCAACTCTTAGTGACTATGGACTATAACCCGCCAGGCTCCTCTGTCCATGGGGATTCTCTAGGCAAGAACATTGGAGTGGGTTATCATTTCCTTCTCCAGGGGATCTTCCCAACTCAGGGATCGAACCCATGTCTCTTATCTCTCCTGCATTGGCAGGCACAATTTCTTACCAATAGGGCCACCCAGGAAGCCCAATCTACCCTAATCTATTTCAGATACTCTTAAAGGTTGTACACATCAACTCAATGAAGGCTTCTTCTGAGTTAAGGTAACTCACACCCCTCTAACAGAGACTCAAAGAGCTTATGTAACTTGCCCTAAATCAGGTGGGATTACTATCCACGCCAGAAGGATTCCACATGGCTCCGTCCTAGTTGTGATATTCCTGTGTCCCTCTCCTTTCCCTTCCCTTAGTTTCCCCAGATGGGACAGAAATCATCCACCCAGAGTAGTGACTCAAACGAAGAGAAACTATTTAGACTCTTGCTATGATTATGGCAAGATTTCAGTAACACTGGGCTACACTCAGGGGAAGGAACTGTCTCTACAACGGGGACAGAGCCCCTAAAGTGGGCTAAAACTGCCAGTAAGGGGGAGGGGCCCTTTCAAGGGAGAAGAAAACAAGAGCAAAGAAGCAGAGCAACACAGGAACCGACTTCAGTGAATCTGGAGAAAGCCTAGGCATCTGGGCTTAAGAAAGGTGAGCATTTCCGGCAGCTCGGCTTCGGGATCCAGCTGTGATGCTACAGCTAGGACCAGAGCCAGAGGGTGCCTACGACTGGGTACCATCCACTGGGAACCATCCGATTTGTTGTGTAGTCGCCAGTCGCCCAGTCGCTCAGTCACCTCCGACTCTTTGCAACCTCGTGGGCTCCTGGGCTCCAGGCTCCTCTGTCCATGGGATTTCCCAGGCAAGAATACTGGAGTGGCTTGCCATTTCCTTCTCCAGGGGATCTTCCCCACCTAGGGATCGAACCTGTGTCTCCTGCATTGGCAGGCGGACTCTTTACCACTGAGCCACCGGGGACGTCCCCGAACTGGTTCATTCAAAATTTAAGGGTTAGCACCCAAACTCGCTGCGGGGGCCCCGGGATGAGTGCCTGCCAAACAAGAAGACGAAGACGGGAAGGAGAGGGTAACTTAATACCCCGATTTGGTCTACCGTTCGCCGCCGGTGCAGAAGCACAAGAGGACCACAGGTCCGGGGAGATGCCGCTGGTCAACCGGCAGAGTCACAACCCGCCCTCCTCCCGCCCCAATCCCAGGCAGGAGCCCGCCGCCCCGCTGCACACGTGGCCGCTGGAAGTGACTTCCAGACTTCCCCGGCGCGCGCCCTCGGCTCCCACGGCAGGGAGAAGGCGTCTCGGAGGCCGCGGGGCCCGCCGCGAAAAGCACCGAGCGCCGCCGACCCCGCACGCGCTCCCCCGGCAGCAAGTGTAACCGGGAGGGGGCGTCCCCGGGGCTCCGCGCGCCCCGGCCGCGCCACGTGGCCCGCACCGCTGCCCCCGCGCCCCCTCCGGCCACGGCCGGCGACCTGCAGGCCAGCGCCCTTCCCAGCCGTCCTGCCGCCGCCGCCGCCGCCGCCCCGCCGCGCGCCCGGGGAGGAAGTCGGCCGAGGGGGCGGGCCCGCCGCGCGGCCGGAAGGCGGCAGAGGCCCGGGCCGGCGCGCGGCCGGGGAGGGGTCCCGGGTGGGGTGGCGGGCGCCTCCGCGTCCCGGCATGTTGGGAGCCCGGCCAGCCCACCCGAAGGTCCGGCCGCGGCCTCTGGGCCCGGCGCGGGAACGACCCCTGCCGGGGACCCTGTCCCCACTTTGTTGTGGGGGGTGTGGTTTGGGGTTCGCCGTGACTTTGATCGGGTGGCTGCGACCTGCGCGGTCGCCCCACCGCCCTGGGTTCTCCCGAGGGACCGCCGGCAGCCGCTCCCCGGCCGCGGGCTCCGACTTCAAGACAACCGCTGCTTTTTTCCGGAACTCTGGATCTGAGGGTAGTTTTTGTTGTTGATGGTGCAGGTTTGGGGTGTTTCCCCACCACCACCACCGCTTGGATCTACCGTCAGCTACTTAAAGCTCTCGCTATAAAGCAATGTGATAGATAGAAACTATGAGCGTAAGAGACCCGAAAGAGTCTATAGCAATCAAACCGAGAGGGGCAGGAAGGAAGAACTGGTTTTGGCCTCTGGAGTGGGCCTCCCGTGTCGCCGTAGCAGCTTCGGTTTCTGGGAGGAAGGGTTCGTCGGAGGCAGCGCACAGAAGCTCTGCTTCGAGGCACAAATGCCTCGAAGCTGTATTTGCATAGGCGCTTTGCTTGGCCAGCTTCCAGTTCCTACTCAAATTCTGTGGAAGGGCCTGACACGTGTGCTGAACTAGCCTGCTACCCCTTCCCGGCCCCCAGGCCTGTGCACACCCCCTCCTGGTATTCCCCATGAAAGGTTTGCTGGCTATAAAATTGTGCATAATCTGTTACAATTGTTTAAAAGATCAGCAACACGCAGTACAGGTCAATAGGAAAGCCCTTGGGTGACATTTCTGAAGTCCTATGCTCCAAGGAAGTAAATCTGATTTTAACTTTGGTATTCTATTCAGACATCCAGCCCCTAAGTCTGGTGGAACACTGGTTCCACCACAGAGAATGACAAAAGAACCCCTTTCTGTCTCACATATGGGGCTTGAGGATACTGTCAGCACTCCATAAATAACAGCTAGTGTAGTAATCGTGAGTTCTGATCAGCACCTCCCAGATCTGAGCCTCTAATCCAAACAAAAGCGTGTTAACTATATTAATTTAGCCTCACAGAGGAAGAATGATGAGAATAAACAGTTGGTTCTATCTAATTTCTCACTACAGCAGACACATCATTCTTCATCTCCATGGTCCAGCCTGTAGATTCAATAATTAAATTATGTACTGCGTTCAGTGAATGCCGGGAAAGCGAAGGGGGAAAATACTTCATCGTTAACTATAGATTTTTTTTTTTATAAGACTCAGGCTGGAAAGAGCTACATAGATTAAGATGATGATTTTTAATGTCAAGATAACTTTACTCGGCTGTCTTGTTGCCACTAAAATATATTATATGCTGAGCCCCTGGTTCCCCTCCCCTCTCCCAAATCCACTGCTTGGTCCGTGTCACCCTCATCTATAGTCTTTGCATCTTCATAGATCCATTTCTCTTCTTACCAACCTCCAACCTATACATCACCCATTGCTGCTGGTCTTTCAACCACAACATCATTAAGCTTTCTTCCTTCCTCTGCTCTGTAAAGACTGTCATACATAATTTAGTTACTTCTCATCATTCTCCATTTTGGTCAACTCTCACACTCCCCTCTGCAATAAATTCAGGATCCTGCTTGCTGCAAACACATTACCCTCAGTGTTCCTGCATTTCACTGAAAGTCTCTCATCTTATTAGATGACATCATTCATAATACAGGAAACCCTCCTGATTCATGGTTTCACAACCTGAGGTTTCAATTATTCTATACACACAGTGAACCCAGGCAGCCCAGGAGGAAAAAAATGCCTTCCTTGGTTATCTTGCTCATTAACACCCTGTAACTCCAAGTGTGACTGTAGGTGTTAAAGCTCTCCTGTTAATACCTTGCATTTTGGTTTATAATTGAAGATCTTCCTCCACCCACCCCAGACACAGGGGCTCACTATTTTCAGCCACATCAAGTGTGAGGTTTCACATGGGGTGAACACAATCAGCTGTTTGAAGGATTATGGTCACGGGCTTTGGCTTGGTGCCTCTATTTACAGGCCTGCGGGTTATCTATGTCTGATCTGTAGCACAACCTGGAATATATTTCAGTACCTTGAAGGTGGCGGATCCAGGTTAAAAGGCAGCCTCAGATGGGGCTTTGATGGCATTCATAGATGTCGGCTCTATCAAGACACTGCTCACCACTTCTCAGCTACCCAGAAAAGGAGGTGGTTCGCAACCCAGAAACAGAGGCAGGAAGTGAGGAAAGTCACCGATCTAGGGGCATTAAGTTTGTCATGGGAAAAGGGCACCTGCCTTGGCGTCTAACAAGACTGTGACCTCCAATTCCACTTCTTACCATGTGATCTTCAAAAGTCTTTTGTTTCCTCATCTGTAAAATCAACAACATTCATGCATTCGATCATTTTTAAGTAATTCTCTATGCATTAGGTGAAGTGAAAGTCACTCAGTCGTGTCCGACTCTTTGCAACCCCCTGGACTATGCAGTCCATGGAATTCTCCCCAGAGTGCTGGAGTGGGTAGCTGTTCCCCTTCTCCAGGGGACTTTCCCAACCCAGGGATCAAACCCAGGTCACACGCATTGCAGGCAGATTCTTTACCAGCTGAGCCACCAGGAAAGCCTAAGAATACTGGAGTGGGTAGCCTATCCCTTCTCTGGGGGATCTTCCCAACCCAAGAATCAAACCAGGGTCTCCTGCATTGCAGGCGGATTCTTTACCAGCTGAGACATCAGAGAAGCCCTTGCATTAAGTGCTGTGAATCTCAGTGACAAACAAGATAAACCCATTCTTGCCTTCACAGAGCTTACCCCCCTCCAAAATAAATACTAAATAAATGACCCTCATTGCTGACTCAGCTAATGCAACAAATGCTATTATTAGGTAACATGCCCATCAGAATATCTTTGTTCTTTATCCAGTCATTGTCAGGACCAAAAACTTCTTTCCATACCTCAACCACAACCCAGAAGAGAAGTCAATGTAAATTACAGGAAATTAAAATTAATTATATGCTCTTGTCAATATATACATTTGTATACATGTGTTAGAGCAGGAAGTCGGTTGTTCATGGTTAATGAAAGGCAGACAGACGGCACATTGACTTCAAGATTCCTAAACAAGATGTGGGTCTATGAGTTGAGGTCCCCAATTATTTTCATCATGACAGAGCTTCAAAATGATAACAAAGATCAGTGAAGAAGTGTTAACTTGTCATGTGCACAAAGCTGGGTGCTTTGGTCTTGTGTATCACTAAATGTTTGTGGACTAAATAAAGGAATTTTGTTGTTTTGTTTAGTCACTTAGTCATGTCCGACTCTTTGCGACCCCCTGGACTGTAGGCAGGCTCCTCTGTCCATGGGATTCTCCAGGCAAGAAAAACTGGAGTGGGTTGCCATTTCATTCTCCAGGGGATCTTCCCCACCCAGGGATCGAACCCACATCTCCTGCACTGGCAGGCAGATTCTTTGCCACTGAGCCGGAGTGGGTAGCTGTTCCTTTCTCCAGGGGATCTTCCCAACCCAGGGATCAAACCCAGGTCTCCCACATTGCAGGTGGATTCTTTACCACCTGAGCCACCAGGGAAGCCCAAAAATACGGGAGTGGGTAGCCTATCCCTTGCCTTCTCCAGCAGATCTTCCCAACCCAGGAATCGAACCAGGGTCTCCTGCTTTGCAGGCTGATTCTTTGCCAGCTGAGCTACCAGGGAAGCCCACTGAGCCACCAGGGAAGCCTAAATAAAGGAATTAATAGGCAATAATTGCTTTATGCCAAATTTTTTGCAGCATCCATCCCACGTGTCAAGAGAAGAATTCCTTGAGACTACCCTGGAGGTCCAGCAGCTAAGACTCCAAGATCTCAATGCAGGGGTCCCAAGTTCGATTGCTGGTCAGGGAACTAGATCCCACATGCCTCGAGTCAGAATTCGCATACTGCAACTAAAGATCCCACGTGTTGCAACTAAGACCCGGTGCAGCCTACGTAAATAAATATTTTAAAAGGAGAGAAAGAAAATGACAAGGGTTTTGGTGCAACCCTGGGAGCACAGGAAGATTTAGTAGCTTAAAAAATGAAGGGGAAGTCTTCCTTTGTAAACTCTATTATATGCCTCTATCTGCTTCCTTTTTCTCCTTGTGCTTGATGGACCTGGAAAAACATTAATAAGTAAGACGCTAGAGCGAGTGGCTGAGGCGCCAAGGGGGAGTTGAGTTGTTTTCAAGACTTGTAGTATCTTAGTCTTAGAATCTGAGTCTTGGCCTGTAAGTAACCAGCCATCTCCAGGGCCAGAGCCGCAGGCAGCTAGGAGGCTGGCTGTAGCATATCAGTTCTCCCCACAACTTGCTTTTCCTTCACAGAGCTGCACTTGCAGCCTCTTTCACACATAACTGGTTGAAGTTGATGGAAATTACATGTCTTATCACTTCTTAAAAGAAAAAAATATATAGAAAATGTAAATCTAAAAGAAATGGGCAATTTTCTTGTACCACTTTATATTTCTGTGTAAGTTACCAAGTGCCAATCATTCTTACTTTTTAAAATTCAAATTTGTCAAGCAGCACGCAGGCTTTCAATGTTGTACAAGAAAAGATAATGCTTCGTGGGGAACAGTCACTTATGTTAGTTCTGCAGACATGCCTGCCTACCAAAAGAGAATTTAGCAGATTGCTGGTTTGGGAGAAATGTTAATGACCTCATTAAATGATCCTCTCAGCTCTGGGGTCACCACGGAAGGGTAAGCAACAAGGTATTACAGTTCTGGATACAGAAATCTTTACTGACATCAAAGTCACCACTCATCTTGTAGTGTGTTTTTACCTGATGTAACAAGGTGAGTGCCCAAGAATCAGCATAAATGAGAAGCCCTGTTAAACTGTACTGGGAAGTTAATGGCTATCACAATCTGCTTGGAGCGTTGTGCCTTCCATCAGCTCACCAGAGCGCTCACTAGGGGTAAACGTCTAAAATGAAAAAGCAAGAATCAAATTAATGTGTTAGTACTGCAGTTCACCTGTAGTTGTTCTTCAGTCGCTAATTCATGTCTCACTTTTTGGCATCCCAAGGACTGTAGCCCACCAGGCTCCTCTGTCCATGGGATTTCCCAGGCAAGAATACTGGAGTGGGTTGCCATTTCCTTCTCCAGGGGATCTTCCTCACCCAGGGATCAAACTCGAGTCTCCCGCATTGGCAGGGGGATTGTTTACCTCTGAGCCACCAGGGCAGCCCATTGCAGCTTCCTCTGTATGTGTATAGTGAGGGTAACATCTGTGGTCTTGCTAATGACATCAACAGTCAAGGCCATGAAGTGAAAAGTCAGCTTCTACAGGCATGAACAAGCAAAATAAAGCAGGAAGCCTATCCTGTCTGAGTCGCTACTGACACTGTTCACAGTAAGAAATTCTAAGCTTGGATGCAGGAGGTGATGGAGAACAACACGGCAATGACAAGGTCAAAGTCTGTCCACGCCCCTTTGGGATCAACCTCTGTCCGCTGCAGGGTGTGACTGACAGCCCAGATATGATGCCGGGTGCCAGCCATGGAGCATTCTGAGACACTCTGCTAGTCATGCTATCTTCAAATTAGCCCTGGGTTGAGTTAAATATCCACCGAAAGGAGTGGAAGCATCCTCGTGAAATCATCCTTACGAGAACAGGAGAGCTTTAAGAGTTTGGTGGTTACAGTAACCACTAGCCTGCTAGAAAAATCAATATCTCCGCAGTGTTACAATCACACCAAGGGGTCCTGGAGCCGAGCCCTGTCACTGAAGAAGAAACTCGGATTCATTAGAGCAGGAAGTCAGGATGTGCAGGGAGGTCAAGCACAAATACAACCTGGGCTCTTTTGTCCGCAAATTCAAGAAGATGCTCTTCTTTCAGGATCCAAGTTTTTTTTTTTTTTGAAAAGCACAGAATTTACAAAGCTGGAAGTGACCTCAACAATCACCGAGTCCAGCCCCTTCTCTTTACAGATGAGGAAATAGTGGCCCAGAAAGATGACTTGGCTTGCTCCCATTCACCCAGCTGACCTGGTGAGATTTCCTCCAGGCGTCACAAGGCTCGTCCCCAGTGTTAGAGCCTATGAACAAAAGCACACAGCTCTTCATTTAGAGCCTCGAAGGAAGGCACTCTGCTCAGCCTTCCAGGAGCACAAAGAAAGCGGAATCAGTTTCTCCCAACTCTGCGCCTGAGAGAAGGTAAAACTACATGACAGGTAAAACCACATGACAATGTTCGATGCTTAGGTTGCAATGTTCGATGCTTAGGTTGCAATGTAAGGTGACGATAAAAAAGGTGTCCAGGGGACTTCCCCAGCGGTCCAGTGGTTACGGCTATGCATCCTAATCCAGGAGGCACAGGTTTGATCCCTGGTCAGGGAAACTAAGATCCCACATTCCGCACAGCATGGCTAGAGGGAAAAAAAAAAAACCAATTTGAATGAGCTGTCCAGAGTAGAACATGATTTGTTGTATATGTCTTCTACAGAAAAATAGTCTTTTCTGCCCACCCAGGAAGTCGTTTATAGACATAGAGTTACCCCTGCTCTCTTTGTCATCACTGCCAGTAGATACAATATTCTGTTTATAACCCAGTTCCTTTTACAGAAGAAGTGCAAAATACACAAGATGCAAAGGACGAGAGCCTGCACAAGACATAATAAGGATCACACGAATCTCAACCATCAGTACCAGAAGTTGCCCTAATTGTAGCCATTCACAACCTGGGGACAAGATCCCATCTTAGATCAGATCAGTCGCTCAGTCGTGTCCGACTCTTTTCAGACCCATGAATCGCAGCACGCCAGGCCTCCCTGTCCATCACCAACTCCCGGAGTTCACTCAGACTCACGTCCATCAAGTCAGTGATGCCATCCAGCCATCTCATCCTCTGTCGTCCCCTTCTCCTCCTGCCCCCAATCCCTCCCAGCATCAGGGTCTTTTCCAATGAGTCAACTCTTTGCATGAGGTGGCCAAAGTACTAGAGTTTCAGCTTTAGCATCATTCCTTCCAAAGAAATCCCAGGGCTGATCTCCTTCAGAATGGACTGGTTGGATCTCCTTGCAGGCCAAAGGACTCTCAAGAGTCTTCTCCAACACCACAGTTCAAAAGTGTCAATTCTTCAGCGCTCAGCCTTCTTCACAGTCCAACTCTCACATCCATACATGACCACAGGAAAAACCATAGCCTTGACTAGACGGACCTTTGTTGGCAAAGTAATGTCTCTGCTTTTGAATATGCTGTCTAGGTTGGTCATAACTTTCCTTCCGAGGAGTAAGTGTCTTTTAATTTCATGGCTGCAGTCACCATCTGCAGTGATTTTGGAGCCAGAAAAATAAAGTCTGACACTGTTTCCACTGTTTCCCCATCTATTTCCCATGAAGTGATCGGACTGGATGCCATGATCTTCGTTTTCTGAATGTTGAGCTTTAAGCCAACTTTTTCACTCTCCACTTTCACTTTCATCAAGAGGCTTTTGAGTTCCTCTTCACTTTCTGCCATAAGGGTGGTATCATCTGTATATCTGAGGTTATTGATATTTCTCCCAGCAATCTTGATTCCAGCTTGTGTTTCTTCCAGTCCAGCGTTTCTCATGATGTACTCTGCATATAGGTTAAATAAACAGGGTGACAATATACAGCCTTGACATACTCCTTTTCCTATTTGGAACCAGTCTGTTGTTCCATGTCCAGTTCTAACTGTTGCTTCCTGACCTGCATACAAGTTTCTCAAGAGGCAGATCAGGTGGTCTGGTATTCCCATCTCTTGAAGAATTTTCCACAGTTTACTGTGATCCACACAGTCAAAGGCTTTGGCATAGGCAATAAAGCAGAAATAGATGTTTTTCTGGAACTCTCTTGCTTTTTCCATGATCCAGTGGATGTTGGCTATTTGATCTCTGGTTCCTCTGCCTTTTCTAAAACCAGCTTGAACATCTGAAAGTTCACGGTTTACATATTGCTGAAGCCTGGCTTGGAGAATTTTGAGCATTACTTTACTAGCGTGTGAGATGAGTGCAATTGTGCGGTAGTTTGAGCATTCTTTGGCATTGCCTTTCTTTGGGATTGGAATGAAAACTGACCTTTTCCAGTCCTGTGGCCACTGCTGAGTTTTCCAAATTTGCTGGCATATTGAGGGCAGCACTTTCACAGCATCATCTTTCAGGATTTGGAATAGCTCAACTGGAATTCCATCACCTCCACTAGCTTTGTTCGTAGTGATGCTTTCTAAGGCCCACTTGACTTCACATTCCAGGATGTCTAGGTCAGTGATCACACCATCGTGATTATCTTGGTCGTGGAGATCTTTTTTGTACAATTCTTCTGTGTATTCTTGCCATCTCTTATTAATATCTTCTGCTTCTATTAGGTCCATACCATTTCTGTCCTTTATCGAGCCCATCTTTGCATGAAATGTTCCTTTGGTATCTCTGATTTTCTTGAAGAGATCTCTAGTCTTTCCCATTCTGTTATTTTCCTCTATTTCTTTGCATTGATCACTGAAAAAGGCTTTCTTATCTCTTCTTGCTATTCTTTGGAACTCTGCATTCAGGTGTTTATATCTTTCCTTTTCTCCTTTGCTTTTCACTTCTCTTCTTTTCACAGCTATTTGTAAGGCCTCCCCAGACAGCCATTTTGCTTTTTTGCATTTCTTTTCCATGGGGATGGTCTTGATCCCTGTCTGCTGTACAATGTCACGAACCTCATTCCATAGCTCATCAGGCACTCTATCTATCAGATCTAGGCCCTTAAATCTATTTCTCACTTCCACTGTATAATCATAAGGGATTTGATTTAGGTCATACCTGAATGGTCTAGTGGTTTTCCCTACTTTCTTCAATTTCAGTCTGAATTTGGCAATAAGGAGTTCATGGTCTGAGCCACAGTCAGCTCCTGGTCTTGTTTTTGCTGACTGTATAGAGCTTCTCCATCTTTGGCTGCAAAGAATATAATCAATCTGATTTCGGTGTTGACCTTCTGGTGATGTCCATGTATAGAGTCTTCTCTTGTGTTGTTGGAAGAGGGTGTTTGTTATGACCAGCGCATATTCTTGGCAAAACTCTATTAGTCTTTGCCCTGCTTCATTCCATATTCCAAGGCAAAATTTGCCTGTTACTCCAGGTGTTTCTCGACTTCAGGGAATTGTCTTATGTTTCTGTGTGAGTTGCTCAGTCGTGTCAGACTCTGTGTGACCCTATGGACTGTAGACAGCCAGGCTCCTCTGTCCATGGGATTCTCCAGGCAAGAATACTGGAGTGCATTGCCACTCCCTTCTCCAGGGGATCTTCCCGACCCAGGGATCCAACCCGGCTCTCCAGCATTGCAGGCAGATTCTTTTCAGTCTGGGCCACTAGACCTGTGCTTAAGCCCAGACAAGGAAGACTGCATGCCCTCTTCTGTATTCACTGAATATTAAATGTTACTATGTCCCTAACATCTTCACAGCCCCCTCCCTCCAGAACCATGGACTTTCAGACAAATAAGTATACACACATATTCGAGGCCTTTCCGCTTTGTTCTATTTAATTCAAGCCTTGTTGAAATCTCAGGGATAACATTACTTTTTTAGATAGAGTCCCACTATCTTTGCACCTATACAAAAAGCATCGTATGAAATACATAAATAAGAGCAGGCAGGGAGCACACCCTCGCGGATTGGAGAAGATGCCTGGATCTGGCTTGGAGGCTGATAGCTTAAAAAACTAAGTCTGGCTGCTGGAAACCAACAATATCTCCACAATAGTGCAGAGACCCCCATGTAAACTCCTTATCTTTGCCTTCCACTCCTTTATGTTTTCGTATGCTTGGCTCCCTGTGAGACCCAGAGGAATTCCCTTTCTTGAAAGTCTTTGTAAATAGCCTATTCACTCCCTTGCTATTCTCATGCAACATCACAAATGCTATGTGCTGGCAAAAGGTGAGATAGCAAGTTTACGTTTTAGAGTGTAATTTCACCATGGAGCAATTCGTTTTGTTTGTAACAGCCTGCCACTGTTCCAGCCAGATGCAGTACGCTAGGCTCTGGGACAGAGGAAAGAACTTCATTTTCTAAAAATGGGGGCAAATTCTATCACTGCTTTTAGTGGCACATTAAGCCGGTTAGTACTAGCCAGAACCAACATTTCACATGCAGGCATATTCTCTACTTGAAAGCCAAGTGTCCTTCAAAAGACGGAGAAATTATTTGGGATTTTTGAAAACATCAAAAGAATCCCCCGCAAACAGTCCCCATAAACGCCTCGATCAGTTTAGCAACTGGGGCCAGAGCCAATGGCTTTGGTTTCTCTTTGATGCAAACCATAATACAGGATGGAATGGCTTTGGGAAATGGTCATAAGCAGTGGCCAGGAAAGTGCATTCTTCTATGTTAACAGCCAGACCCCCGCGCTGATGTGCTGAAGCCCAGTTGATGGTTGGCATTATTCATTCACAATGCGGACTACAAAGCACTTCCCCCCCTTGCTTCACCCAAACAGAATCGCATCCTCCTGCTGTATATACAGAGATTGCAGCAGTAACCGAGACGCTTGAAGAGTTTTTTCACCGCGTCTGCCTTTAGAGGTGCACATTTGGCTCAGCAGAAGCTAAACATTTTTAAGAGCACAGTAAGAAATAGGCCAGAAAACATCAAAGCTTTATAGCTTTTGAGAAAACTTGATGGTCTTGCTGGTACAACTCCCTGTGATATGGTTCAGTTGTAATAACAATAGAAACTGTATCAGTGCAAACTGCTGATGAAACATCAGAAAATGTAGCCAAGGGTCTTTTAAACCCATTTAAGAACTGTTCTTTTGAACTGCGCCTCTTAGCCTTGGAAAAACCTCTTCGAGATTTTAAGCAGGGCTTCTGGATGAACTGCAGAGTGAGAACCCGAAATTATCTCGTGCACTGAAATCAATATCCAGCGGTATTTTCTCTTTGAGAGAAATTCAACCCGACAGAAAAGAGAAGGAGCCATAAGGAAACCGGGACCCTGGCTAAAACGCTCGCCTTAGAAAATACACTGTAAAACAGTTCAAATGAGGTGATGTCACCAGAAGCAGAAAACCATAGTGACAGAATCAAATGTGATCTGGACCTCAGAATACTTCATTATCTCTACCGCAGGTCACTAACCTTCACACGACGCATCCATCAGCCTGGATAGCCATTTGGAAGCCGCCGCTGGTAGCTAGACGGCGCAGTGACCACCCACACACCCCACGATCGCAGGCGAGCAGGGTTCAAACGGAGGCCTGGGCGCTCAGACCCAGGTTTGCTAGTCTCCAAGTGCTCTCTAGTGGCCAGAGGAACAGAAAATTACCTGACACTTGGAAAGCACTTCGGGGGATGATTGAGAACTAGGGAGAGGTCTTGGGACCGGCAGGGTAGCGATGCTGTCTAACGCAGTCTGCATCTCCTGGGTCTGGAGTGTTGGTCGCTCAGTCGCATCCGACTCTTTGCGATCCCATGGACTGTAGCTCACCAGGCTCCTCTATCCTGGGTCTGTGGGAACATTTTATGAGCAAACTTGCCATTTCCAACGACTGTGTCACTACCTGTAAAACACTGATAAATCATTATGCTCAGCAGTGTAATTTCTATACTGTGTGCTACAGGCTTATCAAATTCATGGGGGGAAGCACTTGGAGGGGGCTCATTAGTGAAAGGTATGTCGAAACAGAATACAAAGTACATTGAGCTTGTCCATTTATCTGACCGTGCCAATGCTCTCTGCTCTGCTTCATAAACGTAAGTCATTGTGCTGTGCTTCGTAAGCATAAGTCACTGTTTTAGGGAATGTGATGAGCTTAGGCGTCAGGCTTGGCTGAAAAAAAATCATTTTTCAGCACCTGTATATTCCAAGCACAGTCCTATATTTTATCTTTGTGTGCATGTTCAGTTGCTCAGTCGTGTCTGACTCTTTGCGACCCCATGGACTGTAGCCTGCCAGGTTCCTCTGCCCATGGAATTTTCCAGGCAAGAATACTGGAGCATATTGCATTTCCTCCTCCAGGGGGTCTTCCCAACCCAAGGATCAAACCCACGTCTCCTGTGTCTCCTGCACTGGCAGGTGGATTCTTTACCACTAGCACTTTGTTTAATCCTCACGAAGAATCCTCTGATGGAGGAATCACTGTCTGGATTTTACTTTTTTCCAGAGATAAGGTGGAGGTTGACAAACTTTTCCTAGAAAGGACCAGTGAGTAAATATTTCAGGCTCTGAGGGCCACCTGGCCTCTGTCACATCCGTGTATCCACTGAACTCTGCAGTTACAGCGTGAACACGGTCAAGGACGATAGACAAACAAATGGGAGTGGCTGTATCCCAATAATACTTTATTTGTGGGCGCTGAAATGTGAATTTCATGTAACTTTCACACGTCTCCAAATATTGTTCTTCTTTTGGTTTTGTTTCAGCCATTTAACAATGTAAAAACTGTTCCTGTCTCATGGGCCATACAAAAATAGGTAACAAAGCCGTACAAAAACAGTGGGCTGTGTTGGCCACCAGCCAGAGTTTGCTGAGTCCTGCGATAAGAAAACTGAATCTCAGTCCACAGTTCTGTAAGTGGTGGCATCAGCAGTCAAGCCAGCCTGACTGTGATCCCAGCTGAATCGTGTGTCACGAGCTGGGCCTTCATTTCTAGTACATCAGACCTCCTCCCGCTCCTGCCTTCAGCATCGGAGTAAATTTGGTTTTTGTTTGTTATGAAAGAGAAAATTCAAAAGAGAACTTCTCCAGAAAGAGCCAAGACAAAGACAGGGGAAAAGAAAACAAGCATTGAAGGTAGCCAATTAAGCATTAAGAGTTATGCACAGCGCCCTTCCTGGAAGACCAAGACACTGTGGAGATTTCTAAATCAGACGGAAGTCACAGTCCCTGAATTCAAAAGACTTGGTATCATAGAAGGAACATATTAGGAAATCATCAAAACACATTTTAAAACTTGCATGTGTCTATCCCATCACCTTTAGCTGGAGGGGAATACACATAACAAGAGGGGCTGCTAGGAGACAGCCTCCCAGGAGCCCAGGTCTCCTACTTTCAAAAGTGTCAGGCAGGTCTTCCCTGGTAGTCCAGGAGCTAAGCCTCTGAGCTCCCAATGCAGAAAGCCCAGGTTCAATTCCAGGTCAGGGAAATATAGCCCACAAGCCACAACTAGGAGTTCTCATGCTGCAACTAAGATCCAGAGAAGACAAAAAAAAAAAAAAAAAAAAAGACTAGCAATTGTCTAAAAAAAAGCAGTGTCAGGCATTAACTCACTTGTAGCCTGAAGAATTTCAAGTCACAATACCCAGGCACACACACAAAAAAATTTCTTATCTTTTCTACAGTTTAGATTTAACTTTTACTTTGGGCTGTAACACTGTCTAGCAAAAGAAATGTAGACTTTGTCTTTTCAAGTTTAAAATCGTACGTAAATAAGTAAGCCAATCACACTTTATCAGCACAAAGGTAGAGAAATATGTTACTGGAACAGAAAAGAGAATCCATAAACAAGCTCACTTATGAACGGAGACTTTATAAATTACCATGTTAGCAACCTCAGAGCAGTGGGGGGGAAATCCATAGTGTCAGAATAGTTGGAGGCCCATGTGGACAAAATTAAAACTTGACCACTACCAAACATGAACACAAAAATTAATTCCAGGTGGACGGCAGATCCAAAGGTAAAAAGTAAACAATAAAACTTGGCGATCAGTGCTGTCCAAGAGAACTTTCTATGATGGTAGAATATTCTATAATTCTGCACTGCCCAATACATTAGCCACGACTTACGTGTGCTTACTGAGCCCCTGAAATGTGGCTAGTGCCACTGAGAAACTGTCCTTTAAATTACATTAAATTTTAGTTAATTTAAGTTTGAAAGGTGAAAGTGAAAGTCACTCAGTTGTGTCTGACTCTTTGCGTCCCCATGGCTTATACAGCCCATGGAATTCTCCAGGCCAGAATACTGGAGTGGGTAGCCTTTTCCTTCTCCAGGGGATCTTCCCAACCCAGGGATCAAACCCAGGTCTCCCACATTGCAGGTGGATTCTTTACCAGCTGAGCTGTAAATGGCCAGGGGCTTCCCAGGTGGCGCTAGTGGGAAAAGAACACGCCTGCCAATGCAGGAGACGTAAGAGATCCAGGTTAGTTCCCTGGGTGGGGAAGATCCCTTGGAGGAGGGCATGGCAACCCACTCCAGTATTCTTGCCAAGGACAGAAAAGCCTGGTGGGGTCCATAGGGGCTCAAGAGTCAGACATGGCTGAAACGACCTAGCACGCACGCACGTCACACATGGCCAGTGGCTACTACTACATCAGCACAGACCTAGAGGAAAATTCAAGATAATACTTTGCTGACCATGCGTCAGGAATGGCGAACCACTTCAGTATTCTTGCCTTGAGAACCCCATGAACAGTATGAATAAAGCAAAATGATAGGATACTGAAAGAGGAACTCCCCAGGTTGGTAAGTGCCCAACATGTTACTGAAGATCAGTGGAGAAATAACTCCAGAAAGAATGAAGGGATGGAGCCAAGCAAAAACAATACCCAGTTGTGGATGTGACTGGTGATAGAAGCAAGGTCCAATGCTGTAAAGAGCAATATTGCATAGGAACCTGGAATGTCAGGTCCATGAATCAAGGCAAATTGGAAGTGGTCAAACAGGAGATGGCAAGAGTGAATGTTGACATTCTAGGAATCAGCGAACTAAAATGGACTGGAATGGGTGAATTTAACTCAGATGACCATTATATCTACTACTGTGGGCAAGAATCCCTTAGAAGAAATGGAGTAGCCATCATGGTCAACAAAAGAGTCCGAAATGCAGTACTTGGATGCAATCTCAAAAACGACAGGATGATTTTTGTTCGTTTCCAAGGCAAACCATTCAATATCACAGTAATCCAAGTCTGTGCCCCAACCAGTAACACTGAAGAAGCTAAAGTTGAACGGTTCTATGAAGACCTACAAGACCTTTTAGAACTAACACCCAAAAAAGATGTCCTTTTCATTATAGGGGACTGGAATGCAAAAGTAGGAAGTCAAGAAACACCTGGAGTGACAGGCAGATTTGGCCTTGGAGTACAGAATGAAGCAGGGCAAAGGCTAATAGAGTTTTGCCAAGAGAACGCACTGGTCATAGCAAACACCCTCTTCCAACAACACAAGAGAAGACTCTACACATGGACATCACCAGATGGCCAACACCAAAATCAGATTGATTATATTCTTTGCAGCCAAAGATGGAGAAGCTCTGTACAGTCAGCAAAAACAAGACCAGGAGCTGACTGTGGCTCAGATCATGAACTCCTTATTGCCAAATTCAGACTGAAATTGAAGAAAATGGGGAAAACCACTAGACCCAAATCCCTTATGATTATACAGTAGAAGAGAGAAATAGATTTAAGGGCCTAGATCTGATAGATAGAGTGCCTGATGAACTATGGACGGAGGTTCGTGACATTGTACAGCAGACAGGGATCAAGAACATCCCCATGGAAAAGAAATGCAAAAAGTAAAATGGCTGTCTGGGGAGGCCTTACAAATAGCTGTGAAAAGAAGAGAAGCCAAAAGCAAAGGAGAAAAGGAAAGATATAAGCATCTGAATGAAGAGTTCCAAAGAATAGCAAGGAGAGATAAGAAAGCCTTCCTCAGTGATCAATGCAAAGAAATAGAGGAAAACAACAGAATGGGAAGGACTAGAGATCTCTTCAAGAAAATCAGAGATACCAAAGGAACATTTCATGCAAAGATGGGCTTGATAAAGGACAGAAATGGTATGGACCTAACAGAAGCAGAAGATATTAAGAAGAGGTGGCAAGAATACACAGAAGAACTGTACAAAAAAGATCGTCACGACCCAGATAATCACGATGGTGTGATCACTGACCTAGAGCCAGACATCCTGGAATGTGAAGTCAAGTGGGCCTTAGAAAGCATCACTACGAACAAAGCTAGTGGAGGTGATGGAATTCCAGTTGAGCTATTTCAAATCCTGAAAGATGATGCTGTGAAAGTGCTGCACTCAATATGCCAGCAAATTTGGAAAACTCAGCAGT
The DNA here is from genome assembly GCF_055505025.1 of Bos grunniens. Classification (NCBI taxonomy): domain Eukaryota; kingdom Metazoa; phylum Chordata; class Mammalia; order Artiodactyla; family Bovidae; genus Bos; species Bos grunniens. The sequence goes on from NC_141191.1 coordinate 15,621,547, forward strand.
GGCCACAGGACTGGAAAAGGTCAGTTTTCATTCCAATCCCGAAGAAAGGCAATGCCAAAGAATGCTCAAACTACTGCACAATTGCACTCATCTCACACGCTAGTAAAGTAATGCTCAAAATTCTCCAAGCCAGGCTTCAGCAATATGTAAACCGTGAACTTTCAGATGTTCAAGCTGGTTTTAGAAAAGGCAGAGGAACCAGAGATCAAATAGCCAACATCCACTGGATCATGGAAAAAGCAAGAGAGTTTCAGAAAAACATCTATTTCTGCTTTATTGCCTATGCCAAAGCCTTTGACTGTGTGGATCACAGTAAACTGTGGAAAATTCTTCAAGAGATGGGAATACCAGACCACCTGACCTGCCTCTTGAGAATACTATATGCAGGTCAGGAAGCAACAGTTAGAACTGGACATGGAACAACAGACTGGTTCCAAATAGGAAAAGGAGTACGTCAAGGCTGTATATTGTTATTTAACTTATATGCAGAGTACATGATGAGAAACGCTGGACTGGAAGAAGCACAAGCTGGAATCAAGATTGCTGGGAGAAATATCAATAACCTCAGATATGCAGATGACACCACCCTTATGGCAGAAAGTGAAGAGGAACTCAAAAGCCTCTTGATGAAAGTGAAAGTGGAGAGTGAAAAAGTTGGCTTAAAGCTCAACATTCAGAAAACGAAGATCATGGCATCCGGTCCCATCGCTTCATGGGAAATAGATGGGGAAACAGTGTCAGTTATTTTTCTGGGCTCCAAAATCACTGCAGATGGTGACTGCAGCCATGAAATTAAAAGACGCTTACTCCTTGGAAGGAAAGTTATGACCAACCTAGATAGCATATTCAAAAGCAGAGACATTACTTTGCCAACAAAGGTCTGTCTAGTCAAGGCTATGGTTTTTCCCGTGGTCATGTATGGATGTGAGAGTTGGATTGTGAAGAAAGCTGAGTGCCGAAGAATTGATGCTTTTGAGCTGTGGTGTTGGAGAAGACTCTTGAGAGTCCCTTGGACTTCAAGGAGATCCAACCAGTCCATCCTAAAGGAGATCAGCCCTGGTGTTCATTGAAAGGACTGATGCTGAAGCTGAAACTCCAATACTTTGGCCACGTCATGTGAAGAGTTGACTCACTGGAAAAGACTCTGATGCTGGGAGGGATTGGGGGCAGGAGGAGAAGGGGATAACAGAGGGTGAGATGGCTGCATGGCATCACCGACTCGATGGACATGAGTCTGAGTGAACTCTGGGGGTTGGTGATGGACAGGGAGGCCTGGCGTGCTGCAATTCATGGGGTCACAAAGAGTCAGACACAACTTAGCTACTGAACTAAACTGAAATGACCATGCGTTAGGAAAAAAATTCTTAAAAATCAGACATGGAAGAGTACTTAATAAAAATTCAGGGCTTCTGGGACATTATGCTATGTGAAATAAGCCAGTCACAAGAGATGAATACTGTACAGTTCCACTCATCTGAAACATCTGAAAGTGAAAGTGAAGTCACTCAGTCATGTCTGACTTTTGCGATCCCATGGCCCTGGGATTCTCCAGGCAGGAATACTGGAGTGGGTTACCATTTCCTTCTCCAGAGAATCTTCCCGACACAGGGATCGAACCCAGGTCTCCCGCATTGCAGGCAGACTCTTTACCATCTGAGCCACCAGGGGCTCCTTTCCATCAGTACTTCTGTCAAAAGACCTATCAAAGAAAGAGTGAGAAAGGGTCATGACTCACGTTCCTCCCTTTAATTTGGCAACAAAATTTGGCTAGTAAACAGCAATTTTCAATATTTTCACTGGATTGTTCTTGGCCAGGTTCTACCTTTCAGGACTTTTGGTATTCTTAGGTCGGTGATTTTAATTTTTTTTTAAAAAACCAATGGTTTGCTTGAAAAAAGTTGGAATAATTTTTCTTTTAATACAGGAAAGTATTATATTAATATAACCAAAGTTAATTGCTTCACACATGGAGCAGAAAAGAAAGCAAACAGATCTCACACGGCTTCAAAAGAATTTGAATTATATTTCTGAATTCAGACCTATATCATCAACTGAGATAATAACTGAAAATCGACCAGGATTCTTCTCTGACAATAGCAAATATTGCATGGAATTCATTAGTACTTGAGTTATCAAACAGAGGATGATATCTGGGGGAAAAAATGAGTTTAGTGATTATATGAAAACCAGTATGACATACACTAAGTCACATTTTTAGTATCAAGGCTTAAAGCCAGACAGAATATTAATAGATGTGTGTGTACTTTTATCATAAACTGATATCCAGTGACAGTCACTAGGCTCACCGAAGCTTCCTATATCCAAAAGAGAGTAAGCGGTCTGTCTATAACTCCAAAATAACAAGACTGACTGTTGCGGAGTCCATTACTTTATAATCAAATTGTATGACCTCTTGAAGTGGCTGACCTTTTACTTTCATTGAACAGTTTTACTTTTTTAAAAAAATGACATATTAGTTGTCACTGCACAGGTTTTATTTTATCAATACCTACACTTTTCAGAATTTTGAAGAATTTGTCCAACCAGAGGTCAGATCTACACTTTCTGGTAAGCTCTACACTTTCAGTTAACCCACTTTCTAGAAGTCATAAAATTAGTAATGCAATCGACACACTCTGGAAATACATTAAATGTTTGGAAACACGTTAAATGTTTGGAAATACCACTACCACCATCAGCAGCAGCACGTAAAACTTACTGAGCATTCATGGATAAATAGAATTATACCCATTTCCCAGATGGAATTATACCCATTTCACAGATTAGGAAACTGAGACTCCAGAAGTTGAGTAACTTACCCAATTCCACACAGATAGTAAGTAGTGAAGCTAGGAGTCAATTCCAAGCATTTTGTTTGACTCTGAAGCCTGCTGCTGTGCTATACTGTCCTGGTTTCTACATTGCACCATCATCAAAAAGGGATGGATATCGAGTTCACAAATATAATGGAATATGAACCAAGCAGAAAGAACCTTATATTTGAAAAAAAAATGTAATAGTTGATAAATGTTCATCATATCTTAAAGAAAAGAGAAAACTTTTCTCTGGAGTACTTACTGTATGCCAGACATTGCAGTTAACTTGCTATGTACACAACTGTTTCTTTTAATCCTATTAACTGCTAATATAATTCATTCTACTATTAACTCCATTTTTAAAATGTGGAAATTAGGTCAGAGATTTAAGAATCTTGGCCGAGATCGCACAGCTACTAGATGGCAAAGCCAGCGAACATTTCAACGTTGATTTCCTTTTTTCGTATTTACCCTCCAGATGAGACTCCACAGCTTGGCCTTTAATCACCTCGCCTGTCTTTCCTTCCATCACACCTGCCTGAACAGACCCACGCCTGCCCCCAGCAGTGAACCGTGCCAGGCTCACACAACTTGGCAAATGGGCTTCACATTGAACTTCAGTGGACTTCCCTGGTGGCTCAGACAGTAAAGAACCTGCCTGCAATGCAGAAGACGTGGGTTCAATCCCTGGGTTGGGAAGATCTCCTGCAGAAGAGAATGGCTACCCACTCCAGTATTGTTGCCTGGAGAATCCCATGGACAGAGAAGCCTGGTGGGCTACAGTCCACGGGGTCGCAAGAGTCAGACATGACTGAGCGACTAACAGCTGCACTTTTCACTGTGAACTTCACTATCCCACACCCCAGATGTGGGGTGTCATTATAACCCAGTGAGCTGATGCTTGTCTGCTGGTAAGATTACCGTCCTCGTCTCCAACAGAACTGTCTCTTCTCTCCTCTCAAACCTTCTTCCTCATCTAGTGCCTTCCTCACATCTTCCATTAATGATACTTTACCTTTTACTTGATTGAGAAAAGAAGACCTTCACACCATCTGCTTTACAAATTTACCTTCGCCTGTGCCTTTGTCCATTTTTCCCTTCCTTTGGCAGCTGAGCAAACAGCTTCCTTTCCTGTCAAGGGCAATCCTTCCAGTGTTTTCTGGATCTCACCCCTGCTTGAGAAGTGATCCCTTCTCAAGTAGTTTGCTCCTCAGTTTTCCCTTCTTTCATCTTCAATTTTCCCTTCCCTCATTTCTTAAATGGAAAAAGAAATGGCAACCCACTCCAGTATTCTTGCCTGGAGAATCCCATGGACAAAGGAACCTGGTGGGCTACAGTCCATGGGGTTGCAGAGAGTGGACACGACTGAACGACACACACATTTCTTAAAAACAAGCAAAGACCCTGAATCTTCCATCTTTTAACCTCTTAGCATCTCAGCAAGATCGAGTTAGGGTGAGTGGTGGAACCACTTTTTAAGGGATTCAACCAGCTAGTGTCACGATTAGTCCTCTAGGCTCAGAGCAGACTCAGCCGCGTCTGCTTCAGCCTGACCTCATGCAAGGACCCCCTTCGTCCTGAAGTACTGACCTTGTTGGTCATCCAAGAGAACAGGAATGGCACCTGCATCACCTCTGCTGGAAACCAGGTGCTCTGGATGGACGATGCTTTCACGTTGAAGTAGGGTGCCCTGGCATGGGGAACACCCTGTTGACACTGGTGATCTCTTATACACACTCTAAACCATTTGCAATAGTTGTAGGGGACTGCAGTGTCACAAAGATGACCCCACTATGGGCCAACTGTCACATATGTGTTCCTGAGATAGGTGAGAGACGGGGTAGAGGCTGTTGTCCAGGTAACGATGGGAAACTGAGTACCAGCCATGCCTCTGGGCATACACTCTCAGTACCCCTGCAGGTAGTGACTATCGTCCATCAGCCTTTTGTGTATTACTGGGCAATGGACTAAAACACGCTGTCTGGACAGTCACTTCTCTGGAGAGGGTTTACAGAAGTAAACTATGTAGATCTTGAGGCTCTGAGTCTCTTCAAGGGTTCCAGGAATCTCTGCCAATCTCTCTGCCCTCCCACTTACCATTACAGATGGTGAAGTTCCTGGCCCCGAGCTTCATTTGACACGTTGCCAGTCTGACTGCCCGTGAGAGGCTGATATGAAGAAGGAGACCAGGGATGAGTTTCAGAAAAGTGAGATTGATCCCAGAGTTAAACATGGCAGGCTATCAATCTCAGCAAGAGAGAGAGGGGGTCTGTCGTATAGATGCTTCAGCCAGAGAGATCTGAAATATCTAATCCTTCTAATCCAAAGTACTAGCAGCTTCCCAAGACCCTCCAAGGAAAAATCCAATTCTCCATGCCCTTGACCACTCAGAAAAGTCTGGTGGGATTAATGCCAACAGGAAGGCAGAGATGCAGAAAAGGAGAGAGAGAGAGAGAGTCAGGGTGAAGAAGTTCTTCCAGACATAGAACTCAGCTGTCCTGGATGGAACCAGTGAGAAAGGAAGGAAATAATTTACCTGCCCTCCTCACCCCCAACCCCAGCCTTAACAGAAGCACAAGCAGACAAAGGTCTGAGGGCTTTCTAAGGTCCCAGTGCCAGCCCGGCCTGCAAGCAGGGGAGGGTGGAAATTCCAGAGAACTGTGGTGCAGAAGAAGACCCTTGAGAGTCCAAGGGACGGCCGGGAGATCAAACCAGTCAATCCTAGAGGAAATCAGTGGAAGGACTGATGCTGAAGCTGAAGCTCCAATATCCTGGCCACCTGATGCTAAGAGCCAACTCATTGGAAAATACCCTGATGTTGGGAAAGAGTGAAGGCAGGAGGAGAAGGAGGCGACAGAGGATGAGATGGTTGGATGGCATCACCAACTCGATGGACATGTGTTTGAGCAAACTCTGGGAGACAGTGAGGGACAGGGAGCCCTGGTGTGCTACAGTCCATGGGGTTGAAAATAGTTGAGATATGACTTTTGGCTGAACAAAGCAACTCAGCTCCACCCCAGTGGTCCACAACCCAAGACAGGGAAGGGTTCTTTCTACACGGGTTCCAAGTAGGGTTAAGCTCCATGACCACAGCTGTGGTTGGCTTGACGCCCACCCCATACAGGTTGCTTTCCTGCCCTGCCTCACTTTCCCCTCTACTACTTGTGTTTTTAGAAGAGTTTCCAAATAAAGACTTGCCTTGAATCCGGTCTCCATTTTGTTTCCACTCTCACAGATTACTTATTAATAACAAAAGAAATCTGGCAGACCACATCTTAACTAAATGGACAAACTTAGCATCCTCAATGACGGGACAAACAGATTCAATGGGAAGTGAATACAGCATCACCTATAAAGTATTCTCGACAAAAAAGCTTCAAGCTCAATTCAATCATAAGGAAACAATCACACTGTTAAGTGTCAAATTGTGTCTCCCCCAAAATTTGCTTGTGCAGGGTCTTAGATGAGGCATGTGGGATCTACTTCCCCAGCCAGGGATCGAACCCAGGCCCCCTGCATTGGGAGCAGGAGTCTTAGCCACTGGACAACCAAGGAAGTGCCAACATGAATATTTTTAAAGAATCCAACTAGTTGTCCTGTAGAACATCCCACAAAACTCATATGTTGAAGGCCTTATCCCCAGTATCTCAGAATGTGACCTTATTTGGAAATAGAGTCTTTGTAGATGTAATTAATTGGTCAAAATAAGGTCAGGCTGAATTAGGGTGGACCCTAAATCCAACGAGTCGTATTTCTTATAAGACCATCATATGAAGACAAAGGTAGAGATTAGAGTTATGTTGGCCAAGGCCAAGGGAAATCAGGAGCTGGCAGAGGCAAGAAAGAATACTTTCTTGGAGCCTTTGGAGGGAGTGTGGCCCTGCCAACTCCTGGATCTTGAACCACTAACCTCCAGAACTGTGAATCAACACATTCCTGTTGGTACAAGCCACCTATTTGTGGTACTTTGCTATTGGTACAAGCCACCTATCTGTGGTACATTGTTACGGCAGCCCTAGTAAACTGATTATACACAACACAGATTGTGGGATATTCTACAGGACAACTAGTTGGATTCTTTAAAAATATTCATGCTGAGACTTCTTTGGTTGTCCAGTGGCTAAGACTCCCACTCCCAATGCAGTGGGCCTGGGTTTGATCCTTGGCCAGGGAACTAGATCCCACATGCCTCAACTAAGACCCTGCACAGGCAAATAAATAATTTTTTTTAAAGTCCATGTTATGGAGAAGGAAATGGCAACCCACTCCAGTATTCTTGCCTGGAGAATCCCAGAGACGGGGGAACCTGGTGGGCTGCCGTCTATGGGGGTCGCACAGAGTCGGACATGACTGAAGCGACTTAGCAGCAGCAGCATCAGCCACCTGCAACGCAGGAGACCTGGGTTTGATTCCTGGGTTGGGAAGATCCTCTGGAGATGGGAAAGGCTATCCACTCCAGTATTACAGCCTGGAGAATTCCATGGACTGTATAGTCCAAGGGGTCGCAAAGAGTCGGACACGACTGAGCGACTTTCACTTTCACTTTTCACTTTCAATACAATCCATTGTAAATGTATGTTTACTTATTCAACAGACGTTCTTCCATTCCCATCTTACTTGACCTCAATGAATAATTATTGGTAGAATAAACTAATGAATAAATGCACTGGGAACTCAAAATAAAATAAAATAAAAGTCCATGTTATAAACAACACCAACACACACACACACAAGGGGTGGGAGGTTGTCCTAGGGTGAAGGAGACATGATAATTAAATGTACTGTGTGGCTTGATTAGGCCCTGGCTATTAAAGGGACAACTGGAGAAATCTGAATATGGATAGAAAAGATTATGTTTTTGTGCCCAGTCAGGTCCAACTCTTTGAGACCCCATGGACTATAGCCTGCCAGGCTCCTCTGTCCTTGGGATTTTTCAGGCAAGAATACTGGAGTGCGTTGCCATTTCCTCCTCCAGGGGGTCTTCCCAACCTAGGGATTGAACTTGAACCCATGTCTCCTGTGTCTCCTGCATTGCAGGCAGATTCTTTGCAGGCTGAGCCATCACATCAAACTTCTTGGGTTTGCTAATGCTCCTATAGTTATACAGGAGATTTCTTCATTTCGGGGGGAAAATGTTTCTTGATGTCTACAACTTATTTTCAAATGGTTCAAATAAAACCATTAAACACACACACACACACACACACACACACACGTCCTCACATAATGACTGCCCAAGCGAATGGGGCCAAATGTTACCAACTGGTGATTCTGGATGAAATGTAAATAAATGCACTACTCTTTCAACTTTTCTTTAGTTTTGAAAATTTTCAAGGTGGTAAGTTGAAGGAATTATTGTATTTTTTGTGACTGGTGGTTTATGGCAACCAATACTCCTTTACAGAGATGATGCCTACGCTTCTTTTCTAACAAAGTAACTAGTTGTAAGCAAACTGGTCGGCTTTTGTTCAGTCCACATCTTGGTTAAGCGGGCAGATATTAAGACATATAAGACTGCATCTCCTTTGAGAAACCAGGAGAAAACTGAGCAGATGATCCGCCTAAAATTTGTATCCCTTTGGGAAGTGTGCACCAGTTCCTACTCATCTGTGCCATCCCACCTCTTAGGCAATCTTGACTCTAGATGTGTCGTTGCACAGACATCCCTTAAACCCAATGCACTGACTTTCAACTAACTTGTATTTTAGCCCTAAAGATGAGCATCCCAGATTTAGATTTCAGCATTCTTTTTTGAGATTATTATAAATTGGTATGACCCTAACTCATGGAATAAACCTTATTAAATGTCTTTTTCTCACTCAACTATTTAGGTTGAACATCTACGTGATAGTGTTGAGAACTCTGAGTACGTTTCCCTCATATTCAAAGTATTTCTATTCTCTGGACACCTCAGGGTAATTTCTGACATTATGACAAATATAAAAACCTGAATGGCTGAACTTGGAGTGCAAAGTAGTTATATTATGGCATTTATAAAGAATCTCTCAAAAGGATCCATTCAGCCGTATACTAGAGTTCATTTCTAGAACATAAAATTTGATTTTTACACTGGGGAATCTCAGGAAGGGTTGCTCTATATGGTTCCAGGCTTGGCTTCAAGCACAATAAGAAATGACACCTCTGGCATAATCATAAGAATACAAGAGGGAAGATACATGGACCTGGCCACGATTCTTAGCTGTGATATCTATAATCTGATGTGTATATTTTAAGTAATTTATTTAAATTTCTAATATTTTTATTAATATATTTAGTATCTAATATAAATAGAATGGCACTAGTGGTAAACACGGAGAAGGCAATGACACCCCACTCCAGTACTCTTGCCTGGAAAATCCCATGGACGGAGGAGCCTGGTAGGCTGCAGTCCATGGGGTCCCTAAGAGTTGGATACGACTGAGAGACTTCATTTTCACTTTTCACTTTCATGCATTGGAGAAGGAAATAGCAAACCACTCCAGTGTTCTTGCCTGGAGAATCCCAGGGACGGGGGAGCCTGGAGGGCTGCCATCTATGGGGTCGCATAGAGTTGGACACAACTGAAGCGACTTAGCAGCAGCAGCAGCAGCAGTGGTAAAGAACCTGCCTGCCAATGTAGGAGACATAAGAGACGCGGTCAGGCCCTGGATCGGGAAGATCCCCTGGAAGAGGAAATGGTAAACCACTCCAGTATTCTTGCCTGGAGAATCCCATGGACAGAGGAGCCTGGCGGACTACAGTCCATAGCGTCACAAAGAGTCGGACACGACTGAAGCAACTTAGCACAAAACCTACTACAGGTTTCTCGACTTCAGTAACTCAGTACCAATAATACAAATTTCAATTGGTCAACTGGTCAAAAAAATGACCGAGGGTGAGTCACATAGAGACTTCAGTCTTACTCACTGTTTCCCCTGTTGGAAACTGCCCCTCCACTGGCTTCCATGATACACATTCTCCTCGTTTTCTTCTGACCTCTCAGTTTACTCAAATTTATTCTTCCTTTGATAGCTCCTCTTCCTTCAGTCACTACTTAAATATTATCTTTCCCTGCAGACTTTATCTGGCTTTCTCTTCACTCTACACACTCTGGGGATCCTACACAGGGTTTCACCCACCACTGATGGCTCTCAAATGTCTCCTTTGAGCTAGCACTGCTCTTTGGAATGTCAAAATCAAGTCTATTTCTTCCTGCTGGACCTCTTTCCCCCACATATGTTCCTCCTTCTGTAACCCAGTGCTCAGCAAGCAACATCCTTTTCCTGCACGAAACAGCCTTTTCCCACACAAAACTTTGGGGTTATCTGTGACTCTTCTTTCTTTCTTTCCCTAAATGTAATTGCTCAATATGTCCTGTTGAAACTACAGCCTAAATATCTTTAGAATTTTCTCTTATTCTCCATCTTTACTTTCAATAACCGATGACTCAGTATTTCTGTCATATTCCAAAATCGTCTCCCTCTTTTAGACACTACTTCTGAATCTACTCCTTACATTACCGTCAGAAGGACTTTTTTAAGTATGAAAACATCACATCGCTTCACTGCTCAGAATCCTTTTTTCCTTTATCTCCCCTTTATTCTCAGGGAACATCTAAACTCCTTAGAATCCTCTACATAGCTCTTTCTGATCTTGTTTTTTGTCCATTCATATCCATTGTGCCACCATAGTGAGTACATTTAATTTCAAAATCTTACTCGATTGCCTTGCACCTCTGCACACACTGCTTTCTTTCTCTGGAATGACTTTCTTCTGTTTGTTTTCCTAGCTGACTCCTACTGCCCTTGAAAGTGCAAGCTCAGGCATCATCTCATCTGGGAAGGCTGTCCCAGTCTGCTTAGGTACTTCTCTGTGTGCTGACAGGCTATTCTGTTTATATATCTATCAGGAAATATAACACAGTGATATTAGTTTATCTTCTTGTCTGTGTCCTTCACTGGATCATTAAATTCCTAAGTATAAGTTCAGTTCAGTTCAGTCACTCAGTCATCTTCGACTCTTTGTGACCCCATGGACTGCAGCACGCCAGGCTTCCCTGTCCATCATCAACTCCCAGAGCTTGCTCAAACTCATGTCCATCGACTCTGTGATGCCATCCAACCACCTCATCCTCTGTCGTACACTTCTCCTCCTGTCTTCAATCTTTCCCAGCATCAAGGTCTTTTCTAAGGTGTCAGTTCTTTGCATCAGATAGCCAAAGTATTGAAGTTTCAGCTTCAGCATCAATCCTTCCAGTGACTACTAAGGACTGATTTCCTTTAGGACTGACTGGTTGGATCTCCTTGCAGTCCAAGGGACTCTCAAGAGTCTTCTCCAACACCACAGTTCAAAAGCATCAATTCTTCAGCACTCAGCTTTCTTTATAGTTCAACTCTCATATCGATACATGACTACTGGAAAAGCCATAGTTTTGACTAGACAGACCTTTCTGGCAAAGTAATGTCTCTGCTTTTTAATATGCTGTCCAGGTTTGTCATCGCTTTTCTTCCAAGGAGCAAGTGTCTTTTAATTCCAAGGCTGCAGTCACCATCTGAAGTGATTATGGAGCCCAAGAAAACAAAGCTTCTCACTGTTTCCACTGTTTCCCCATCCGTTTGTAAGGAGTGATGGGACCAGATGCCATGATCTTAGTTTTTTGAGCACTGAGTTTTAGGCCAACTTTTTCACTCTCCTCTTTCACTTTCATCAAGAGACTTTTTAGTTCCTCTTTACTTTCTGCCATAAGGGTGGTGTTATCTGCATATCTGAGGTTATTGATATTTCTCCCAGGAATCTTGATTCCAGCTTGTGCTTCATCCAGTCAGAGTTTCACATCATGTCCTCTGCATAGAAGTTAAATAAGCAGGGTGACAATGTACAGCCTTGACCTACTCCTTTCTCAATTTGAAACCAGTCTGTTTTATGTCTGGTTCTAACTGTTGCTTCTTGACTGGCATACAGATTTCTCAGGAGGCAGGTAAGGTGGTCTAGTGTCCTAAATATCAGTTTCTTTTTAATCTCTATATCCACATGGCCTGGCACATAACATTCTCAAACAAATATTTATTAAATGGAAATATACATTTAAAACTTTCATCAAAAAAGAGTTTCAATGCATTGAGTCATTCAAGTATTATAGTCAGTATTGAAGTCGAACACTGATGGTGATATCCACACTCAAACACTAGTTTTTCTCATTATCAAGTGGCCAGAGATTTGCTGCAATAGAAAGGGAAAAGTAAGTTTTAAAATGGTCTACTAGAAGTTGCTATAATGGTTATAAATTCTCTAGTGGCATTACAGTAGAACCATTAATGACAGATATTGTTCTGTTTTTCTAATTTCTCAGTATATTTTTACTTTTATGAGAAACCTAACTATTTTTCAACACTTTGGATCTCTCTTAAGCTTTCTAATTGGCATTCAGCTGAACTGTAGCTAGCTGGAGATTTAGAGAGGAAATACTCTTTCATCGTTTATATAACAAGTGCTGCAGGTTCTATAATCTTTATGAGTTTCATATGAACCACTGATTTGTGACAACATCAGTTGACATTTTACAGATCATCAGAATCTTCCTCAAGGCAGAAATTTACAGTCTTGTTTCTAATAGCCAACAGTCACAGAAGTATTCATGTACCTGCTAACATTTATATTCTTGAGCCCCACTGTACAACTCCATTGTACTGTATAATCTTTGACAGCAATTCTTTCTCCTGTTTTCAATCATTCTCGGTTATGAAGCTATAAAATTAAGAAAACATCAGTGTTAGAATCTTCTTTCAACATCTTCCGTGTCTTTGTTTTTTTCAACAGAAAAGTGCAATTATTCAGCTAATATGGAGACTTACTTAAACCCTCCATTTCTTTTTAATGTCAGTCTGCATCTTTCCAAGGAAAAAAATGATAACTTTGTTCCTCAATATGGAGGAAAGAGAATGTTTACTTTACTCCTCTGGAATTTCATGTCAGGAACTAGAATGTTATTGAGATGATAGCCTAAAACATTTCCTTTTGTTTCAAAAATAAGGGGGGAAATAGACAGGAACCCCCAGTATCTGTAGGTCGAAAGATATAAACAATTATGCGGTAATAGCAATCATAGTTCAGCACCACGGACAGTGGGATAGCACTCACTTGCCCATCTCTGATTTTTTAAAATATTCTACTTACACATCATTACCCAAAGTGAGCCGCACTAAATGTTCCTCTGGGATGCCAGGAGAAAAATATTATAACTTCATTTCTAATTATTTTTATTTAAAAGATTGTAAAGTTAAGCTTAGTTAACATTAAGTAGATGAACAGACGTGAGTACTGATGTATAATTTATAAGTAAATATACATACATATGTATATATTTGGGGTGCATGCTCAAAATACATTTACTAATATGTACACAATCAAATGAGTTTTGAGAGTGCTCCTAGAGATGATGGGGCACTACTGAAAATTTTGGCCAGGGGAATGACATGATGAAAGGAGGGTTTGGGGAAAAACAATCTAAGAGCAGTATAGGGGTTAGATGGGAAAGAGTAGATGTTGAAGTTAGGAAGACTGGTTAGGAGGCTATTGCAAGAATCTAAGTATCAATGAGGGTGGTGACATTGGGGAAGCAGAAAGCCATACTTGCAAGAGATATTGTAAAAGAAGAATCTTCAAAGTTAGGAGTGAAAAAATGTCAAAGAGTAAGTGGAATTTTGATCTATACAGGGAAAAAGGGAATCAGTTTTGAGACATGAACCACATTGTAACTGCCACTGACAAAAAAGCCCACATAAATAATACACGATCTACAATATTATCTTCTTGAACAGGAAAGTTAGGATCCTGAAAAGGTCCACAGCAGAAGATACATAGTTGAATAACTTAAAACCTTATAGGGAAAAAAAAAAAAAGAATTGTGGAGGCAACGATTGTACCCAAACTTATGGAAGTCTTATGAATTTTTATGTTCAGAAAAACAAAACAATAAATACTGAGACCCCTCTGAGTAATTTTCTCTCTATAAAATAATAAATATTAGGTAAGAAATAGCAATCAATTAAGGAAACATCATAAAATGTACATACATATGTAACTAGTAATGATGATTTCTACAAATTATTCTCATTTGCCAGCTATAATACACTGGGAATTTTTCAGGTACTTCCTCTTCCATTTTCAAGACGTGCTTTGGAATTTGTTTTTATTTTTTGTTAGACAAATACATAATAAAGAATTTCCTGGCTGCTAGTGATACATTTGAAAAGACCCTGATGTTGGGAAAGATTAAAAGCAGGAGGAGAAGGAGACGACAGAGGATGAGATGGTTAGATGGCATCACCGACTCAACAGACATGAGTTTGAGTAAACTCCGGGAGTTGGTGATGGACAGGGAGGCCTGGTGTGCTGCGGTACATGGGGTCGCAAAGGGTCGGACACGACTGAGCTACTGAACTGAATTTTATCTTCCAAATTTCTTTCTAATTTTTGACTTGGATATATTGCTTTGTTTCTTGGATCCCACTGTGACTCCCGAAGATACACAGTAATTGGGATGTGAAAGGTATAAAATCTTTTAACCTTCAAATCACCTTAACCTTGGCTCTGCCTTTGATAAAACAGGGCTGAATTACATGGCAACAGCACACCATAAACTTCTCCCATGGAACCTCTGCTAGCTTTTGTGCAACTAGAAAAAGGGCCTCCCTTTGGGTAGAGGCAGCCCCCAAAATAAGTGTGCATTTCAGTCTCTATTCTCACCATCGCCAGACACTGATGTACAGCACACAACTTCTGCTGTTTTAAGCCACTTGGTTTGCAATATTCTTTACAACAGCCCTAGAACATGAATACATATGCCATCAACTCTCTCTCATCTCGCACCTATGTCCAGTTCACTGAGAATTTTTCAAATGGCCAGGGACTTTCCTGGTGGTCCAGTGGTCAAGAATTTGCCTTCCAGTGCAGGGGATATGGCTTTGATCCCTGGATGGGAACTAAGACCCCACATGCTGCAGGGCAACCAAGCCCGCACGCCTCACCCTCGCTCCAGAGCCCATGCTCCGCAACTAGAGAAAGCCCGCAAGCTGCAACAAGACCCAGGGCAGCCAAAAAAAAAAAAGGCCTGGTTCAAAGATGAGTCAATGGGGTATGCTGAAGTGAGCTACAGTGGACAGCTACTACCCTGCAAATCCACTCAGAGGTGCCCCTGGGTGGCAGTGATTGCACTGGGCAAAGCAATGGGCACTGTACCTAGTGGTCCCTCTATATCGAGAGAGAACTGGCTCAAGGTAAGTATGTATATGGACTCTTGGGCAGTGGTGAATGGTTTTGGCACGTCTGTTATGGGCATCAGGAAGGTAGGTCTGGAAGGGGCAAGGAGGTCTAGTGAAGAGACATATGGATTAACCTACAGAAGTGGACACAAAGCGCGAGAATCTTTCCATGGCACGATGGTGTCTATCAGAGAGCTTCTGCCACAAGCAAGGCATTAAACAAGCAGGCAGATGGTACGGCTCATCCAGCTGATGTTAGCCAGCCTCCATCCTTGCCATCCCAGTGCTTGCAAAAGTGCTTGTGAGCAAAACAGCCAGGCGGCACAGATGGAGACTGTTATGGAATTTGCTCTGGCTGTTTCCTCTTTCTGGAGCAGTCTTTTGCAGATTTCTATGTCCTTGGCGTACGCACTCCTCTCCTTCAAGTCCTGGACAAATATTTCCTTCTCAGTTGGACACACCTGCAGAGGTGGAGTGATGTGTGAGGCTAGTGACGTTTAAGTCGCCCAGCACATCACTCGCACAATCCCCTGTGTGGGCTGGAAACTGCTGGTAGTCTTTGAGTGTGGAGAAAAGGATGTGGATTTACAATTAGATAGTATTTCTATGAAAATGACAGTGCCTGGAGAATCCCAGGGACGGGGGAGCCTGGTGGGCTGCCGTCTATGGGGTTGCACAGAGTCGGACGACTGAAGCGACTTAGCAGCAGCAGCAGCAGCAGCAGTATTTCTATGTCAACATTTCTGGTAATTGGCTTCATCAAGAGATAGGGACCTATAACTCTGATGTGACTATAATTTCTTGTAACCTTTTCTCATTCCATAAATATTCACTTTGGGGACCAAGTTTTAATTCCCAATTTTGCATTTGTTTCTTAAGGTGGATCCCCCGCTTCAACTTTACAAGCTTTGGGTACCACAAAACCTGGCTGTCCCCACCTCTTCCAACCATGGTTTTACTACTTTTTTTAAAAACTGCATCTGCTTTTTAAAACAATATTTTATTTATTTATTTATTTGGCCCTGCCAAGTCTTAGCTGAGGGACACAGGATCTTTGTTCATTGTGGCCTGTGGGATCTAATTCCCCAACCAGGGCTTGAACCTGGGCCCCCTGCATTGGGAACTTGGAGTCTTAGTCACTGGACCGCCAGAGAAGTCCCTGTTTCACTTCACTGCGCTTCCTGGTCTCATCTACCCTGCTTTAATTTTTCATTTCTTTTCCCCACTGCCCTCATCACCTTTGAACATTCTACTTGATTCACCGCTTGTTGTTTATTGTCTGATCCCCTCCACGTAAATGTAGGCTCCAAGGAATCAGGGGTCTTAGTGTCAGTCCTGGACTCCACGCGCCTAATGACTAGCTGCCTGACACATGGCAATCAACAAATACTCGCGGAGGAGAAGACAGAAGGGAAGGAGGGAGCGAGGAGGGAGAAGGAAGGAAAGGAAGGAGAGAAGGGAGGCAGCAAAGGCCGCAGGTGGAAACAAAGGCAGCAAGATCGGAGCAGGATCGAGGCAGCCAGGGACGACAGGAGCGCCCTGACCACAGAAGAGCGCACACACTCATCGACCGCAGGGGTCGTCAGGGGCCGCGGCCGCGCTCAGGCAGCGGGCGAGGGGGCCGCCAACCCTGAAGTCGGCGCAGTCTCCGCGGGCGGCACGAGGACCTCAGCTTGAGGACTTGCGGCCTCCTCTCCTGACCACCAGGAGGGCACTGAGGCTTGTCTACACGCCCAGCATCTGCAGGAGGAAAAAGCAAGGAGAAGCACTCCGAACACCTGAGCCTCTGCCTGGAGAAGTGGATTTAAACCGGAAGAGAAAGCACGCATTGGCAAGCCCTTCCTCCTCTCCCTGAAGAGTCTGAAAGACTGAAGGTCTGAAACAAGATTCTGTCAACTAGAGGAATAAACCATGCGTTCCTGGCGCATCAGAGTAGTAGTACACAACATTTTAGAGACTGGGAAAAACTAGTAACAGAAGTACACAGAATAACGGGCGGTGTTTCGACATGCTCTATTCTAAAAGGTCTGAGAGCACCCACAGAAAAGAGGTGTGCCTCAATATTTTGGTCAGTTCTAGAAAACAGGTCTTTCTTAGTATTTTTCCTTGCATTTGTGCTTACTTGTGACTACTGACAGCATCCACCCAACTAAGAGACACGAGGTGGTTTTTACTGCGCTTGTGTTATTTTGACAAAAGCTTGCTTTCGGTGAGTTATTATATCATTGATAGCATCTATGTCATGCAACATTATGGCTTGTAGCTTCTACTTTTAAAACTTAATTGGATTTTTAAAATATGTATAAAACAAATTAATGGAACAAGTAAGTACCTCTAATGCACCTTTTATTTAGTTACATTTATATTCCAGTCACAAGATGAGTGATTCATACTATGCACACACACACACACACACACACACACACACACACAGAGTCTCCGCCGTGTGAAAAATCATCCTCTTGGCAAAAGAATGCATTTACCTGGAATTTAAAGAAGCTAGAAATAAAGAGTATTTGCTTTCCTGGAATAAATAAAAACCCACCTTGCCTTATGCATTTCCTTCTGGACATGGCAGGAAGCCTCTTCTCGGACAAAGCTAATTGCTCAACAGAAAATGCCAGCGAAGCTCATTGTAATGGGATTCTATCCATCTGTAATTTCCATTCCCAGAACCAAACACTTTCATCTGTTCCCATGTCTTCCAAAAGATTAGGACCCTTGGTGGTAAAGGGAAACATCTACAGATTGTCATCTCATTTTTGAGAGCCATTCAGAGAGAAAGAGACATACTACAAGCTGGGGACCAGAACAGATTGAATTCATAAAAAAGGCACAAGCCAAACTGTTCACTCTGGTTCATGAAAAATTATTACTGTTGTTACAGCCATATGTTCTAGGTAAGAGGACAGGTTTTGTATTCACTGTGACATTTGTTCTGAGGAATGGTAATGTACTTAATGCTAGCATGTGCCTAGCAGCAATTTGCAAATTTGAAAAGTAACCCAGAGTTCAAAAAATGAGGAAGGAAGATAAGAAACTTCATGGGAGATATTTCTCAATTATCACTGTGTCTGAATGTTAGAGCGGAAGTGGAGACCCTTGACATTTGTCATCATTTCATTGCTTTAGGTATGCAGATTCAACCTTTAAAAGTTGGTTCATTCCTAAAAAAAAAAAAAAGTAATTTTTTTAAAAACCTTTAAATTGTTTAAGCTGCTGTAAGGTGAAATTAGTAGAGGCAAAAGAACATAAATTACATTATTTCACTCATATGAGTCATCTAGCATAGTCAAATACATTGAGACAGGAAGCAGAAGGGCAGTTGCTGCTGCTGCTGCTGAGTCACTTCAGTCATGTCCGACTCTGTGCGACCCCAGAGACGGCAGCCCACCAGGCTCCCCCGTCCCTGGGATTCTCCAGGCAAGGACACTGGAGTGGGTTGCCATTTCCTTCTCCAATGCATGAAAATGAAAAGTAAAGTGAAGTCGCTCGGTCGTGTCCAACCCTCAGAGACTTCATGGGCTGCAGCCTTCCAGGCTCCTCCATCCATGGGATTTTCCAGGCAGAGTACTGGAGTGAGGTGCCATTGCTTTCTCCAGAAGGGCAGTTACCAGGGGTTAAAGGGAGCAAAGACTGAGGGGTTATTGTGTAATGGGCATAGCGTTTGTTTTGCAAGATGAACAACGTTCTGGAGGTGTGCGCAGTGATGGTTACATCATTGTGCTGAGGTGTCCTCAGTGCCCCTGAACTGGACACTTACAGATGGTATGAATGGTAAATTTCATGTTACGCACGCTATGTTGCTGTTCAGTCACTAAGTTGTCTAGGCCAACTCTTTTGCAACCTCATATATTGTAGCCTGCTATCAGTATATGTCTATATGCAGCCTACCGTAGGCTCCTCTGTCCATAGGATTTTCCAGGCAAGAATAGTGGAGTGGGTCCCCATTTCCTTCTCCAGAGGATCTTCCTGACCCAAGGATGGAACTCGTGTCTCCTGCTTTGGCAAGCAGGTTCTTTACCGCTGAGCCACTCGGGAGGCCCATGCATACTATACTTACAATTCAGAAAATAAATTTATAAAAAAGTATATTGTAAGAATTCTGCTTTCCAAATGGCATTGTGAAGAGCTCTACAGACCCATTTCTTAGTGTAACAAGCCTAACTGGTGAAAATTATAAAAGTGTAAAGTCTCTAAAAATTGTTCTAAAGGCAAGTGAAGAAAATTTAAGAAAATCTACCAAAATTCAGCAAGAAGAGCAAGAGTCTATGGCATGTGAACCACAGGTCTCTTCCTATGGCCTCATTTCCAGCTCAGCATGAGGAAATCTAACCTCAGATGAGTGCAACTAAAACACAGAGAAAGAAATGAACAGAGCCGCGGAAGTATGCAGAACAGCACCCAGTGTCCCAGGGTACACACGATGGGAGCCCCAGAAGAAGAACAGAGACAGGGGAGAGCAGGAAAAGGTTCAAAGCAATAATGGCTGCAAAGTCTCCAAATGTAATGAAAAATGTAAATCTGCTCATTCAGAAATCTCCATAAACTCCACGCAGGATCAAAGCAGAGAGGGCCACTCCCAGGTACAGTTTAGTAAAAATGCTGAAAAAGACAGAGATTCTCTTCAAAGCAGCAACTGAAAAACAGCTTATCACAAGGAAATCTCAAAAAGATTAACAGCTACTTCTCATCAGAAACAACAGAAGCCAGAACGCAGTGGGAAGACATCCAAAGTTCTCAAAACCCCTCCTAACAACAACAACAACAAAAAACCCAAACCATATCAAACGACAATCCTACACACAGCAAAAGTAGCCTTCAAACAGGAAAGCAGAGTAACACCATTCCTAGATGAACAAAAATTGAGTGACCTCACTGCTAGTAGATCTGCCTTTCAGGAAAGAAGTTCTTCAGACTGAAAGCAACCAATCCAGGCAGTAATTCTAATCTACATGAAAAGACAAAAAGCACCAGCAACGTTAATTATATAATTAGGAAAGATACTGTAAAAGCATTTTTCTTCTTTCTTCTCTTTTTTAGTAACTAATTTCAAAAACGGTTGTATGAAACAAATGTACTTAATGTATCGTTGGGCCAAAATCATATAGAAATACAGTATATTTCCCAATAATAGAACAAAGGAGGTGTCTGAGCAAGGCTACATCAAAGTAAGAAAATGAGATGTGTGCGTGCTAAGTCGCTTTGGTCATGTCCAACTCTTTGCAAACCCATGGACTGTAGCCCACCAGGCTCCTCAGCCCATGGGATTCTCCAGGCAAGAATACTAGAGTGGGTTGCCATGCCCTCCTCCAGGGGATCTTCCCCATCCAGGAATGGAACCTGAGTCTCTTATGTCTCCTGCATTGGCAGGCAAGTTCTTTACCACTAGCACCACCAGGAAAGTGAAAGTCACTCAGTCATGTCCAACTCTATACAACCCCATGGACTATGTAGCACACCAGGTTCCTTTGTCCATGGGATTCTCCAGGCCAGAATACTGGGGTGGGTTACCATTTCGTTCTCCAGGGGATCTTCCAGACCCAAGGATTGAAGCCACATCTCCCACATTGCAGGCAGACTCCTTACCACTTGGGAAAGCCCAAGGAAATGACACAAGACGGTAACTCAAATCCACAAAACAAGAGAACCAGGAATGGTAAGATGGAAAATGCTGTAATCACAAACTTGGTCTTCTTTCTTCAATCAGCTTCTTTAAAGCATATCCAGTTATATACATTAATAATTATAACCATGTATTGTTGGGGTTGTGATATTCATAAATATAATACATATAACAATAATTGTACAAAAAGGAGGAAATCTGACATTTCATGATGATATGCCTTGAAAGGTGTGTGTGTGTGTGCATAACGCCTCAGACCTTTCACAGTTTTAGAGTCAAACTTCCATAAATCCCTTCCATACACAGATCTAAGATGTAGTATAAAGACTTTCTCAGAAGTCTGTGTGAGACAGGGACTGCCTTTTCCAGTCCTCTTAACATGGTGTGCCCAAGGTCTTGCTGAAGAAATGAGACCAGAGCGCTGGGTACCGTTTTCTTCTCCCTTACCTAAGAGACAAGACGGGCTCTAACCTTGGACGTGGCATGCCATCATTCCCGTCCGCTAAGATGGAAGAGTCTACCCTGACCTTGGAAGTCACCTCCTGAAGGTGGTAGAGCCGCCGTCAGCCAGAGGGCCCTAAGGACATACATGTAGAGGAGAGTCACCTGCCACCCCAGAACACGTGCCCTGTGACCCGAAAGAAAATTAAATTGCTATCGTGTGTGAGTCACCATGTTTTCCTGGGTGCGTGCTTTGCTAGAGCAGGTACAAAAAAAGTGAAAGTATTAGTTGCACAGTTGTGTCCAACTCATTGGCACTCCATGGACTGTAGCCCACCAGGCTCCTCTGTCCAAGGAATTCTCCAGGCAAGAATACTGGAGTGGGTCGCTATTCCCTTATCCAGTGGCTCTTACCAATCCAGGGATCGAACTCGAGTCTCCTGCATTGGCAGGCAGATTCTTTACGGTCTGAGCCACCAGGGAAGCCCCACAGTAGGACCTGAGCTAATAAAGCAGCCTCTAGAATCACAAAGCCTGCTCTTCTGCCTTCTTCTGACATGCTCTCACCCTGTGTGTAGTTCAAGGAGACGAATCCCTCACCTAAAGCTGTGACTCCCAGGGTTCATTAATCAGCAGGGAGATTCACCTCTGAACCCAGGAAGATTTGAAGCAGCTACTTAGCAGGAAGACGACCTGGCTGGCTGGCACGCTTTCAATATTCTGTGCCAGCGTCACATACACCTAAAAGCAAGTATACGTTCCTTATAACTGTAACCTCATTATCTGTTCTCCCACAGAACTAAGAGTTAGGAACTGTCACTCTTACTGTGATAACAAGGCTAAAGTTAATTTTTCCAAGCAAATCTACTTTGTTAAGTAAATATTGATGCTAGTTCCCAGTATTTCTTCTGTTACTGTTTTATTTAATTCTGTGCGTCCATGGGCAGACTTGCACAAAGCTGGTTGAACTAATTCCCATGGCACCTGGACACTTAGCAAGTTTCCCTTGGCAAGAAGTCCTAATGTTCCTTTTTCCACCATCAAAAAATGAAGGAACCTCCAGTTTCCCCACTAGCATTTGCACTTGCCCAAAGGCATTTTGAGGGCTTCCCCTGTGGTGCTAGTGGTAAAGAATTTACCTGTCGATGCAGGAGACATAGGAGATATAGGTTCAATCCCTGGGTCCGGAAGATTCCCTGGAGGAGGAAATGGCAACCAACTTCCCGTATTCTTGCCTGGAGAATCCCATGGCCAGAGGAGCCTGGTGGGCTGCAGTCCATGAGGTCGCAAAGAATCGGACACAACTAAGCATGCACCTACACACACATGCATACACACACAGACACACACACAGGCATTTTGAAACATTCTATGATTTTCATGGAGGACTATTTTTTAAATATCTGAGCACAGACAAAAAGTGGAGGTACATTCAAATATGTATTCTTATTACTAGAAAGTTCCCAGGATTGGTAAAATAACATCACAGTCCTAAAATTCTTTTCATTTGTTTATGGACCAAAAAAGCCTTAGATAGTCAGAATCCAACACAAAGCCATATGCAGCACGTATGTATATGGCTGAGTCCCTTTGCTGTTCACCCAAAACTATCACAACATCATTAATCTGCTAACACACAGTCAAGAGATTTGCTCAGCTATGTTTAGCTCTCTGCGACACCAGACTGTAGCCTGCCAAGCTCCTCTGTCCGTGGATTCTCCAGGCAAGAATACTGGAGTGGGTTGCCATTCCCTTCTCGAGGGATCTTCCTGACCCAGGGATCGAACCTGGGTCTCCCACATTGCAAGCAGATTCTTTACCATTTGAGCCACCAGGGAACCACAATAGAAAATCAGATTTTTTTCAAAAGCCACATGCAATCATATTTCTTGATATTAATATTCCATGAAAAGGGTGACATTAGAGAGGGATTAGTTCCTGCTAGATTCATGTTTTTACATAAACGAATGCCTGACTCTATAATTTCACAGCAGAGCTTTATGGCTGCAAATCAAAAACACAGCAAAGATCCATCTTTCCCCCTCTTCCTGTGTGCCCTAAACAAACAGGAAATTTGAATCAGGAATTCGTTATCACAGACAGTAGAATTCCATCAAATATCTGTAACACCAAGTACATCAAAATTATGAAGGTAAACTAAATTCTCAATTTACCGGTTTCTGGCAATAATCTACAAATACAGTTCAAGTTCTGAAAACTTAAAACATATTCAACGCCTGACAGCAAAAGGCGTTTTCTAATGCTCATGTGTGAAGGACGCAGGTTTTGCTTTTTAGACAAAATTTTAGACTGAAATTCATAAATAATGGGGACTGTCAGTGAAAGCTAGAGAGTCATCTTTCCTTTCATCTAAACAAAAAGCCCTGGGAATGAGCCTCAGAAGAAAAATCCTCAAAGATGTGTGGAGAAGCCCGAGAAAATATATCTGTGCATCTCTATAAATATAGTTAAATCTACCTACAGCTATTGCATAAGCTGTACATTATATCACACTGGAGACTTTTTAAGAGGTGATTTTTCACATGCATATAAGTTTAAAACAAGACATTTTCTGTATTCAATAAGTTACTAGCCTCTGAGACCCATAAGAGAAATTCTGAATTGACAATTTTCCTCCAGAAGAGGTATGAAAGAAGAACCCTGGCAAGCAATAATTTAATAATTTCCTCTTCTGTGTAACATTCAATAAATCCAGTTATTTTGTCTAACCAAGATCTATAAGCACAATAAAGGTAAGTGATATTGTATCCACTGGACACATGTTACATATATCCTGGCTAAAAACAAAACTCAATCTAGTTTCCACAATAAATGAAGAATAATTGGAAAAGTCATGCATCTTAGAGCTTTGTTGGTTTTCTTTTTTAAGACTTATTTTTTGGCCATGCTGGGTCTTCACCACCGCATGCAGACTTTTCGCTAGTTGCAGCAAGCAGGGGCCACTATGGTTGCAGTGTTTGGGCGTCTGATTGCAGTGGCTTCTCTAGTTGCGGAGCACAGGCTCTGGGTTGCGCGTGTTTCAGCAGCTGTGGCACGTGGGCTCAGTAGTTTTGGCTCCTGGGCTCTAGAGCACAGACTTGATAGCTGTAGGACACAGGTTTAATTGCTCTGTGGCCTATGGGATCTTCCCAGACCAGGGATCAAACCTGTGTCTCCTGCATTGGCAGGTAGGTTCTTAACCACTAAGCCACCACGGAGGCCCTAAGATTTTTTTTTCTTTTGACCCAGACCATTTTTAAAGTCTTTATTTAATTTGCTACAATATTGCTTTTGTTTTTTACGTTTTGGTTTCTTAGCCAAGAGGCATGTGGGATCTTAGCTTCCTGACCAGGGATCGAACCTATATCCCCTGCACTTGAAGGCTAAGTCTCAACCACTGGACTGCCAGGGACATCCCCATTTTGTTGGTTTTTATTTTAGGGATTAAAGGAAATTATGTATAGGAAATAATTTTTATAACGTCTATCAATACTAACATTTTTCTTTTAAAATCTAGATTTGGTCTTAAATGTAATATGTGAAGTGCATGAAATATAAAGACAGTCTTTTACTGGTCGTTAGTCACACCAGAAACCCACTGTTAAATTAAAAATTAAGCCCAAGAAGAGAAAATTGAAAACAAATAAATACATAGCATTTATAGGCCAAAGTATGAGAGGCTTTGTTGTGTTGTTTAGTCAATAAGTCATGTCAGACTCTTGCAATTCCATGGACTGTAGCCCGCCAGTTCATGGAATGTCCGTGGAATTCTCCAGGCAAGAATATTGGAGTGGGTTGCCATTTCCTTCTCCAGGGGATCTTCCCGACCCAGGGACTGAACTCCCATTCCTGTATTAGCAGTTGGATTCTTTACCACTGAGCCATGAGAGGCTAAAGTTGAATAAATTTGTAACTGGGGCTGCTTTGCTAATCATCAAAATCTTCACCATGATGTTCAGACAGGATCCTCTTAGCCCAGAAGTCTCTATATAACAAGATATTAGAGTCTTTCTACAACCTTATGATGTCATGAAAAGATTTGACAAGAATGATACAACCCTCACTCTGAAGTGAAAACTCCGTACCCTTCCTATTAATCTGAACATCAGTATATACAACTAAGAAGAAGGCTTAGGAAAGCCCTGTTATTCAACCGCTAGTTTCCCCACACGGAAAACTCTAGAATGGGTTTTCTATTTGACCCGACATCTACAAAAACATTACCACTAATATACTTAATAGCAAAAGACTGAAGAGTTTCCTGCTTTTTAGGAACCAGGCAAAGATGTCCTCTTTCACCATGTCTATTCAGCATTCTCCTGGCTGTCTTGTGTGTGTTAGTCATTCAGTTGTGTCTGACTCTTTCTGACCCCATGGGCTGTGGCCCACCAGGTTCCCCTGTCTATGGGATTTTCCAGGCTTTCTGCTCCAAGTGTGACCAACATTTTAGCTAGTAAGCAAGTGTACTCTAAGTTGGTATTGTCTGCCATTCTTGCAAACCAAAAACTCCTATCAGCAGGTTTTCCCAATGGCCCTAGACATTTTGGTCGGACTTCAAGCACTGCTATAAGAAGAACTATAATACACAAGTAGTTTGAACTTGGAACTCCAGGCCCAATATTCAAATTACCTTTTCATGAAAACCTGGGAAATCATGTTTATCTCATCGTAACCTTTGAGAGGAAAATAACCTATGACTCTGTACAGATAAACAGTCTTATTTTCTGCACTTAATTTTACTTCAACTGCAGGGAAATTGGTATCTTCGTGCAGGCAATTATAGACACTCGCTGGCCCTGTCCCGCCTTCAGGAGGTCCAGGTGTCTTCCTCTTTCCAACGGTGTTTTTCAGGCCTCATAATGTGAGCGAGGTGACACCAGGGACACTCACAACTGCTGAGCAAACAGGCAAAACCAAAAACACCCAATGGAGCTGCTGAAATGCAGCTGCTACCGGAAATACTCCATAATCAAGCAGAATGCTTTTGATAACCAGGAACAAAAAGTGAAGAATTATTACACGTTGTCTGAAAATCATCGGATTCATTAAAGAAGGCAGATTCAAAAGGAGTCATCAGTGTTTGTTAATCAGCATAGTATCAGAGTAACTGTTATATCACAGGATTTAAAAACTCTAAGTAACTTAGGGATCATTGAACTCAAATGTCTTCAGGGAAGCTACAGGTCTGAGTGGCTGTGGATATTTTTCAAGGTCAGATATTGTTTATGGCAGGATTATAATGTATGTATGGATGTGAGAGTTGGACTATCTATAAAGAAAGCTGAGTGATGAAGAATTGATGCTTTTGAACTGTGGTGTTGGAGAAGACTCTTGAGAGTCCCTTGGACTGCAAGGAGATCCAACCAGTCCATCCTAAAGGAAATCAGTCCTGAATATTCATTGGAAGGACTGATGCTGAAGCTGAAACTCCAATCCTTTGGCCATCTGATGCAAAGAACTGACTCATTGGAAAAGACCCTGATGCTGGGAAAGATTGAAGGCGGGAAGAGAAGGGGACAGCAGAGAATGAAATCATTGGATGGCATCATTGACTCGATGGACGTGAATTTGAGTAAGCTCCAGGGGCTGGCAATGGACAGGGAGGCCTGGCGTGCTGCAGTTCATGGGGTCGCAAAGAGTCAGACACAACTGAGCAGCTGAACTGAACTGAGGATTAGAATGAGCAACCAGGTCTCCCAAATCTTCCTGAACAGCCGCTACTCTGCGACTGGGGACTGGTGAGCCGAATTCAGAGCTCACAGCATTTCTTACATGGCTGCAAACCCCAGGTCTCAAGTGGAGAATTGCCACACTGGGTTAGTGGTATCTACTCTGCTGTTGTTGATTTGACACTGAGCACTTGATCTCACTGAAATAGTGTCTCATGGGAAACCGCACTCACTGGGTATCTCTCACCAGCTACCTGATGGTCCAGAGACCTACTGTCTCTGGACATGCCACCGATGCCACTGTGGAAAGTATAACCTATTTCAAACTATCTAGTGTACAGAACCATTTTACTGTCATGAAACCCTTTCACTGAATGCCCAATAAATAAATAAACCTTAAACAGAGGTTTAAGGTGCAAAACAATAGAGACGGTGGAGAAAAACAGCATGGTAGATCCTCAAAAAATTAAACAGAATTACCACGTGATCCAGCCATTCCACATCTGAGTTTACAGACAAAAGGACAAAAGCAGAGGCTCAGATACTTACACACCCATGTTCAGCAGCATTATTCACAATAGCCAAAGGATGGAAAGAATCCAAGTGTCCATCAACAGATGACTGGATAAACAAAATGTGGTCTATACATACAATGGAATATTAATCACTCGTAAAAAAAAAAAATGCAGGAACTTCCCTGCTGGTCAGTGGCTAAGACTACACTCTCCCAGTGCAGGGGACTTGAGTTCAATCCTTGGTCAGGGCACTAAATCCCACACGTCACATCTAAGACTTCGCATGCCCCGACTAAAGATCCTGTCTGCTGCAACTAAGACCCAGAGCAGCCAAATAAATAAATACATAAAAATAAATATATTTTTTTAAAGGGAATGCCATTCTGACACACGATACAAGATGGAAGAACCCAGAGGGCATTGTGCTAAGGGAAAAAAGCCAGACACAGAAGGGCACATGTTGTATGAGTCCACTTTTATGAGATAAGTAGGTCAGTCAAATTTATAGAAATAGAAAGTAAAGTAGTGATCATCAGGGGCTGGGGGGTTACGAGGTGATGAGAGGAATGTGGAGTTGGCATTTAATGGGTACAGAGTTTCAGCTGAAAACAATGAAAATTGCTTGAGATGGATGGTAGCAACGATTGCACAACGATGAGAATGTACTTGATACCGCTGAACTGTACTCTTACAAACGGTAAACTTTATGTCGTGTGTATTTTACCATGGTAAAAAAAAAAAGCGGGGGGAGATTCCTATTTCAAAAATGGAGTCAGTGCAGAGGAAGATGTTAGTGAAACAATACATTATTAGCAAGCGCCCACTTCTAAAGAAACAGGGTCTTTCACTAAACCCTTAATTGTGTTTGCTCCTTCTCAAAAGATCAGAAAGAACTGATGCTGAAATTTAAAGCACCCCTTCCACCAAAGCGGTTGAATATTTCAAGGAAAGCCCTGTTAGCTCGATCTCTGTACCTGCACAAATCTTCTTCTCCTGTTTGTTGTCAGACTTTGATGTGTGTCCCCGGCCTGCAAGCTACCCTGCTTGGCCGCGTAAACTCCCCGTCTTACGCCCGACCTCGGGGGTGACCCGGCGTGTTAGTGACTCCTGGCTGAGGTAAATAATACGGCAGCGTAGTAATCGCAACTGTCAGATCTCCCCCTTTTATCTGCCTCCATGCGCTGTGAAGTGTCTCTCCCCCACTCCCTCCTACCAGGTATCAAAAATCCAGATAAAGGGGAAAGGAGTTATCTGAAGCATTGTGTGCCCCCTGTAAGAAATCCAATTATTTATGGTCACTGGAGACATTTTCCTCTAAGTGTGTTAGTGAGTGACCTAAATGCATGGTTTTCTTCCTACCATTAACGGAGCCTTCCTTTAGCTTGCATTTTAAAACCCTGAAGAGTCCTTTCCCTTCCTCAAGACAAAGACAGAAGTTCATGGAAACACTCTGTGTTCCGTCACAATGCAGGGAAGGCACAGGTCCTGGAGCTCTGCTTTGTGTGCTTGACTGGCTGGTCTGGTTTTCCTTTTTGGTCTCACCACATGGCATGTGGAACTTCCCCTACCAGGGATCGAACCTGTGCCCCCTGCAGTGGAAGCCTGGAGTCTTAACCGCTGGGCCACCAGGGAAGTCCGGAGCTGTTCTTTAGTTTTTATTTTTCACTGTTTTTTATTTTAAAGAAAAATGGATCCTAACACTGTTGCTTCAGTCATGTCTGACTGTGAACACTTCCTGGGGCAAAGATTCAGAGACCCTCCTGTTAAGTCACTTCAGTCGTGTCCGACTCTTTGGATCATGGTTCTCCAGGCTCCTCTCTGTCTGTGGGATTCTCCAGACAAGAACTGACTTTTTTTTTTTCTAGTTATCTTCTTCCTTGAAATTTTAATAGGATATTTATGAAGTGAAAAAGTGAAAGTGTTAACTCACTCAGCTGTGTCTGACTCTGTGACTCAATGGACTGTAGCCCACCAGGCTCCTCTGTCCATGGGATTTTTCCAGGCAAGAATACTGGGGTGGGTTGCCATTTCCTTCTCCAGGGGGTCTTCCCAACCCAGGGATTGAACCTGGGTCTCCTGCATTGCAGGTGGATTCTTTACTGTCTGAGTCACCAAGGAAGCCCCAGGACATTTATGCAGGTTATCTATTTCTTTTCCATGAGCATATTCATACTTTACCATAAAAACAAAGTTTCCACCCCTTCCCAAGAGCCAACTTCTGGTCCCTAGGGGGCAAGGCGGCCCCCACAGAAGATGCGTGCCCTCACTCCTTTGGAGAACCAGTTGGACTAGCTGTGACTTGAAGACAGAGCCGTGATGGGCCGTCTTGTGGCCAGTCTGGCAGTCTGGTAAAAGAAGCCAGCTATGGAGTGAAGCTTACCAGGGTCTGCATGCAGGCTCCACCCTTCCCTAGTGAGACCCACTGGCTGAAATTTAGGAAATTCCCATCTTTTCTCAAGGCTCAGTCTTCTCCTCTATGAAATGGGAATCCTGTCTACATTCAGGGCTGCGGTGAGAATTACACAACGTGTATTACGGTAGTGAGCGCCCATCATGTTACATGCAGCAAATTTTCAGTTCTCCTCTCTCCATCTTTCCTTCAGTTTCTGTCAAAAACAGAATATTCTGCTTTATAAGAGCTATCATGTGTTTGTTAGGAGGATTTTATTCCCTTTTCTGGAGATATACTAGATTGGAAACTAATTTGCAAATGAACGTAACGTGTTGCTGCTACAGCTGGTGTGGAAATGTTAACGACCAAGAGCTGGTAAACCTGATCATACATTATGGGAAAATAAAAAGTTATACACATGCTCAAACTTTACAGCTCACTGAAATTCCTTGGCACTTGAGAACTGAGGATATTCATCACTCTCTTCTCCCTTCTTTCCTTCCCCGATCAAGTTTCCCTCTTCTTTACTTAAAGCTCCACGGAGAGGACACCAACAAAACAGAAAGCATTCTCTCAGGGCAACTAAGCCCATGCACCTCAACTATGGAGCCTGCGCCCCAGGGCCTGCGACTCACAATTACTGGGCCCACGTGCTGCAGTGACTGACAAGTCCACCTGCCCCAGAGCCGGTGCACCGCAAGAGAAGCCTCCGCAGTGGGAAGCCCATGAACCACAACTAAAGAAAGCTCATGCAGCAAGGAAGACCCAGTTACAGCCAAAAATAAACAATACAGTAAAAATTTAAAAAGCAAGGAAGATACTGTTTTACCAAAAAAAAAAAATAGAAAGCACTCCTTCTTTCTTTCTAAGAGTAAGCTCCATCAGGTACACAGTCAAAAGGATTTTTTGACACGCAAGCCTCTCATGAAACTTTCAGAGACAACTGGTTTACTCTGCTCTGCTCCACCCACCCCTTACTATATACCCAAAAGTCAGAAGTAATTCTAAAATTTGGCCCGTTAGGAGTGAAGGTACATGAAGAAGGATGCTTTGAAAGTTCTGTGATGGGGGCTTTATTGTAATCTAATTTGGGAAGAAAATGAGGCATCTGAAATTACATCAGATGATGTCTTTCAAAAGATAGTAATCTGCCAGCAAGTACAAAATGTGCCTTCATGCGTACTTCAAACTAAGAAACTCACAGTTTTTTAAATAAGTAAATAGATAAATGACATTAGATACCAAATGTGAATTTGAGTTTCTGGCATCAGAGCCAATGCGTTCTCCACAAGAGTGGGTGTGGGTGACAGATAAATTCTTGAGTTGGATTGTCTTCAGTCTTCAGAGTTTTGGGGGTCCTTGGGCATCCCTGGGAACAATTACTAGTGAGTCAGTGTCCCAATGAGAAACTAGTATATTTCCTAGGGTGGGATCTCACTCTTAAGTGCCCTTATATGTCATTGGGTACAAGTACTTATGGATTTGTGGTTTTGTTTTAGAAAAAGATCGAAAATCTACCTTTTTTTGGCCACTCTGTCTTGCAGAATCTTAGTTTCCTGACCAGAGATGGAACCTGAGTCCTTAGCAGTGAAAGCTTAGAGTCCTGACCACTGGAACACCAGGGAATTTCCTTAACAGCCTACTCATGTTTGTAGGTAATGATGAACTTGGGTTGATGATAAACTTGGGTAACAAATAAATTCTGAAATCTCAATGATGTAGGAATTCCTAAAGGTTCATTTTCCAGCTTCTACAAAGTCCACAGTGGGCCTGATGACTCTCCAGAGTGGCCTCCTGCGTATCACTGAGCCAGGTCACTTCACACTATTGGCTTCTCCTACTCCACATCTTGAGAGTCCCTTGGACTGCAAGGAGATCCAAACAGTCCATCCTAAAGGAGGTCAGTCCTGAGTGTCCTTTGGAAGGACTGATGTTGAAGCTGAAACTCCAATCCTTTGGCCACCTGATGCAGAGGTGACTCATTTGAAAAGAGCTGGGAAAGACTGAAGGCAGGAGAAGGGAATGACAGAGGATGAGATGGTTGGATGGCATCGCCGACTCAATGGACATGGGTTTAGGTAAACTCCGGGAGTTGGTGATGGACAGGGAGGCCTGGCCTGCTGCGGTCCATGGGGTCACCAAGAGTCAGACATGACTGAGAGACTGAACTGAACTGAACTCCACGTTTGGCTTCCAGCATCGCTATTACACCCCTCATCCAGAGGGGGCGCTCAACCCCCTCGCGTCTACCTAGAAGTGGGGCTGAGTTTGCAGGGGAGCACAACTGTCCCTTGCACAGCTGGACTTGATCAAGTCTGCCTTTCAGCATCATCAGGTGATGGTTTCCTACTCACTGTGCCTCCTCTTGATTTTGTGTGTGTGCGCTGGGTGTAGGGGTCAGGGACTACCTACTTATTTCCCTCCTGAATACGGAGGCATAGAGGGATCTGCACCTGCCTGCTGCTGAGCAGCAAAAGTTCAGCACACTTGACTCAACCAGTAGGGCTTAGCTTCTATGTACTTCACCTGGGCAAGTCACAATTTGAGGAATGAATTTTAAGCTTAAGAGGTCAATCAGCATTGCTTGATATAATAAATAACTCATCAGCTGACAGATTCAGCATCTTATTTACCAATGTCTATTTCCTTCCTCAATGTAATTCTGGAATCAAATGAGTTTAGTCTCCCAAGACTGCGTTGCTTCTGATAAAAGCCAATACCCAAACCCAAGAGTGTATCTGGAATGTCCAGATATCTGGGGCTGCAGACAGTGAAAAATGGGACCGTCCCCATCAGTGCAGATGGCTGGGAAACTTGCGGTACCATGGACCGTGTTCAGGGATGAGATCAGTCACCAGTAAGCCAAGTTCTTTTCTGTTATGAACTTTTAATGTTTTTGGCATACTTGTAAGGGGCAATAAAAATGAAAAAGTATTCATCAGTATTAGTGTATATCTCTGTGGTCCTCCTGGTGCATGGTCGTATCATTAATTATGGATGGCTCCCACAGGGCAGTGCGACTCAAGGGAGCAGAAGTTGAATGCAAAGTCTTTTATTCTTGTTTTCACTCCAACCTGTCATTAGTTCCCCGAGCACATCCCCCCCAATCCTTGCCCACTCACAGCATCTTGCTGGCAAGTCAATACACTATACCTTGAAGGGACTCTGTGGTTTCCCTCCATTTCCTGGCAGGTGAGCATTCCTATTTTAAGAAGTGGCTTGGTCTGAAATAGCCACTCTTTTCTCTGAGTGCCATCAGCACAATTGTATTTTGCATGTGACATACTCGTTTAGCCTTTCCTCTTTGGGACCGTGTAACATTTTGGCTGCCTGGACACACTGCTATTTCTGATCCCCATTAGTTTCATGCCCAGAAGAACAGAGACAGGCATTCAGATGGATACCTAAGAGGAAAGACTTTCCTCCTCCATGGGAGACCAACAGTGCTCAATTCTGGAGACTTAACTTGTTTTTTTCACCTCTTGCAGCTTTGTCACCTCCCGCAGGCAAGAAGTCACATCAGATCCCCTTGCAGGGCTGTCTCTCTCCTGAAAACAGCAGAGTCTGAGCAGCTAAGTGCAGCCACAATGGGACTAGTGGGGCAATGAATGCCTTTCCCAGCTACCAGGTCCCAAAATAAAAGGAAATGCTTGGGATTTCCCTGGTGGTCCAGTGGTTAAGACTTCACCTTCCAATGCAGGGGACAGGAGTTCAATCCCCTGGTGCCTTGCAGCCAAAAAACCAAAACATAAAACAGAAGCAATATTGCAACAAATTCAATAGGGACTTTAAAAAAAAAAAAAAAGGAAAACTCCGGGAAGAAAAGTGAGCCAGAGCAGAGGGAAGCAAAGGGGAAAAAGACTCCAGAGTGAGCGACAGCAGTGAGATCAGTACAAAGATGTTAGGATGATAAAGAGGAGAGGGGTGGAGGGCAGGAGCAGCGCTGTGTCCTTCATCCTGGGGTCCACAGAAAGAGGGGCCCTACTGGGCACTTGGCCTGCAGGGTCCCCACATCACAGCGTTATCGTGGTGGGACGGGTCCTGGAGGAGGTCGAGAGCTCAGAGCAGGCTGCTCCCATTAACACTTCCTGGGGAAATCCGTCCTTCCGGTTCTGACTCCCTTTCAACTGCGGGAGACTTCTCTGGGCTGGCCTTCCAATCAGACAGACCGAGCTATTGCATTTGAGGACACAGACTTCACAGCAAGGTAAAGGAGCTAGATGCCTCCTCCTCTGTGAAGCCTCCCCCGGTTTCCCCTCTCCCAGCACTCATCTCCATGCATCCCATTTCCACTCGTCCGCCTCTCCCAGCAGCTTGAGGACAGGAACTGTATCGTGCTCACTGTCATATCTTCAGCGCCTCCCACCCTCCTGGCCCCTAGCCTGGGACACAGTAGAAGATCAGTGAATGTTTGATACAACAATTAACACAATTAACAAATGAATGAACAGAACAAGGTAGGACTCAGAAGAACACAATGCTGAACACGGTACTCTTCAACAGCAAAGAGAGACCGGAAGCCCTCACGGATGAGTTTTGTCCCTGTTGAGTGGTAAGTGTGTTCAGCGCTGCTGGACACCAGGAAGGAAAGGTGTAGGAGCACACACCGTCCTTCTTCCTTTCACTGACATCTCTGACCACACAGGTCACTTAATCCTGTGAATCTTTTTATTCATTTATTCTTTAAATTAACATGGATATTCATTAACCACGGCTGAGCTTTTTGAATCAAGTATCCATCTAAAGATGTTTGTATCAGTGGAGTGCATCCCTGGGCAGCTGCTGGAATGGCTGGAATGGGTGTCAGGGGCAGAGCTGGGGGCAGGAATTCAAGCCAGTGACTTCTGCTAGGACTGCTGATGGTCAGGTTGTGGACAACTCGAGTGCAGGTATGCTTGGCAGATAAATCAACTTCCATCTAGATCATATTTTAAAAATAGTCAAGTGTGGTCTTATAGAGCACAGTATATTATGACCAAGGGCTTCCCCAGTGGGTCAGCAGTAAAGAATCCACATGAAATGCAGGAGATCCAGGTTCGGTCCTTGGGTCTGGAAGATCCCCTGGAGAAGGGAATGGCAACCCACTCCAGTATTCTTCCCTGGGAAATCCCACGGACAGAGGAGTCTGGTGGGCTACAGTCTATGGGGTTACAACCCTGTGGGGTTGCCAAAGAGTCAGACATGACTGAGCAACTAAACA
This sequence comes from Bos grunniens, assembly GCF_055505025.1. Taxonomy (NCBI): domain Eukaryota; kingdom Metazoa; phylum Chordata; class Mammalia; order Artiodactyla; family Bovidae; genus Bos; species Bos grunniens. The sequence continues at coordinate 15,656,445 of NC_141191.1, forward strand.
ACAGCAACATACGATGACCCAGCCCAGACACTCTGGTATAACCATCACAGAAACAGAAATAAATATATAATCATTTTAATTTTTAAGGAAACATAGCAACGTTTTTTTGTTTTTTCATTCTAAGCAGCTCTTTGCCTGTGGATAAACTTGAGGATTTTCCTTTCTGGAAATGGAACTCTACTAAACTTTCCCTCACCATTCAATCCCCTTTTAAGTAATTGATTCACATTGATCATCTTTCAGAAAGGAAGAATAAGTGAAGGGTATGGTGCCTGGCAGAATTCTTACCAGTGAGAAACACAATGGAGGAACCAAGCCAGTAGGACCAGATTAAATCTATAAAAATTCCAAGCTGAGTGACTGAGTCTCCCAAAGACCTGTTTGGACACGGCATATTCCAAGTGGCTCAGACTCTCCCCACCCACACGGCCACATTCCCTGGTCCTTATTCTGCGGCTCTCCTCTACCATTCTTCCACCAGAGGCCACATCTGGCTATGATGGCCTGAATATGGCCCACAGACAATTTCTTTGGCTCCCTTTGCAGTTTGGAAAATTTGCGTTCGGTGCTAACATTTAAAATTAGAGACTTCATTTTTTTCTAAAAAACGAAAAAAAAAAATCTAGATTCCCATCTTCTCTTTAAAAATCAAAAGGTGTGGCAACACTGGGCATGGATTCCTGTGTGGCCGCATTGAGCTCAAACAGGAGCAACTGATTCTTTAATAACAATGGTAATAATAATAGAAGTTTTAGCTAATTGTGTAATAACAGCATTGTTATTCACCATACACTCTCTCTGAAGTGCTTTGCAATGTGTTCAGCCCTTTAATCCTCACATCAATCCTATGAAGTAGGTGTGGTCATTATCTTCAATCTCTAAATGAAGAAAACAAGGCAAAGGGAGATCAAGTAATTCGTTCAAAGTCACACAGTTTAAATGGCAGAGCCAAGATTTGACTGAACCAAGCAGGCTGGCTCCAGAGTCTAAACAGTTAAGTACTGGTAATATATGGTCTCCCAGAAATGCTAGGTAGGAACAGACTGTTGTAGACACGTGGATGCCTGATGCGAAAGCTGCTGAAATGAATGTGTAACAGTTAAAGGTAGTATGGGATCCCCTGTCAGACTGTCTCCATTTGAATTTGGACTCTGCCACTGGGAGAACTTGGACCACTTGAACATTTTCAAGTTAATCTTATCTGTAAAATGGGGAAATAGTACCATCCCATGGCTTGTTTAAACAATACAAAATTAAGAGAGGAACTCAATATAAAGTCCTTACCATAGGAAAATGCTGAAATGCGGTAAAGATTCAATTAATGTTCACTATTATTATTTTTGCCAACAAAGGTTCGTCTAGTCAAGGCTATGGTTTTTCCTGTAGTCATGTATGGATGTGAGAGTTGGACTGTGAAGAAGGCTGAGCACCAAAGAATTAATGCTTTTGAACTGTGGTGTTGCAGAAGACTCTTGAGAGTCCCTTGGACTGCAAGGAGATCCAACCAGTCCATTCTGAAGGAGATCAGCCCTGGGCTTTCTTTGGAGGGAATGATGCTGAAGCTGAAACTCCAGTATTTTGGCCACCTCATGGGAAGAGTTGACTCATTGGAAAAGACTCTGATGCTGGGAGGAATTGGGGGCAGGAGGAGAAGGGGATGACAGAGGATGAGATGGCTGGATGGCATCACTGACTCGATGGACGTGAGTCTGACTGAACTCCGGGAGTTGGTGATGGACAGGGAGGCCTGGCGTGCTGCGATTCATGGGGTCGCAAAGAGTCGGACATGACTGAGCGACTGAACTGAACTGATTATTATTTTAGGGCTTCCCACATGGCTCAGAAGTAAAGAATATGCCTACCAATGCAGAAGACAAAGGAGACGTGGGTTTGATTCCTGGGTTGGGAAGATCCCCTGGAGGAGGAAATGGCAACTTGTTCCTGTGTTCTTGCCTGGAAAATCCCACGGACAGAGGAACCTGGAGAGCTACAGTCCACGGGGTTGCAAAGAGTCAGACACGACTCAGCGAGCACGAACCAACCCATCCACCACCATTATTATTTTATGTGGGTGAATCTTAGCTCTGAAAACTCAGTATGTGTTGGACTAAGAAAAGTTTTTAACGCTTTCTCTAGTTTCTAACAATTTGTAGTTTAAACTGTTAAATGTTTATAGAGAAAAATGATATGGTTCTATGCCTAGGAAACACAGTTGGAGTACTAGTTAGCTGAAGAGCATCACTATGCAAAATAAAATTGGCCTTTAATTTTTTCAGCACACATTTATTAAGCCTCTACTAATCATATTCATTGTTGCAAATCTAATATTTTAGCCTAGCTCAGAGCAGAACTTCAATAAACACTTGTAAAATAAGTAAAAGTGAGAAGTTGAGAAAACTGTTCTGAAAGGGAAGAAGCCAGAAAAAAAAATTCTGAGAATCAGTTCACAAAGAATAAGCAAACAAACCGAAAAAGTGCAATGGCAGGAAATTTTCTCTTGTTAGGATCAGAATGCATTGAACACTAACGAAAACAGAACACAGACCCCTTCTGACGTATTTTATACTGTTTAAAGATAAACATTTGTGCGCTGCAAGCCGCAAATGGATTTAAACTCCAACGAGGACTTTATAAGCCATCTGCCGGTCTCCTAATGAGGCTGGTAACTAGCATTGTTTACAGTTAGGCAACAGGGGTCATGGATATTTGTTGTAATGAAAGCTGCGATGCATCACTGCAGAATCTAAAAGAGCCTTCTTCACAAGGGCTAATTACAAATATAATAAAACAACATGAAAAAAAAAACCCAGAAAACCTCTTGAAGTCCACAGAGAAACCTAACTTGGCACAATGAATACAAACCGTAGTACCCGCTCTGTTTTCATTTCATGAATTCTGATTACAGAAGCCAAATCATATTTAACTACTAACAATACTAGGCCACCAATGGGTCTTTCGCTTCAGATCACTTAATCACAAGATGCTTCGTGGACCATCTGGATCTCTAAGATGCTTGCTGACGCTCTAGCAGACAGTAGGCAAATGATTAGCAAGACCCATGGGTTTTTTGGTGTTTTGTGTTTTTTTTAATAAGGTGCTACTTTAAAGCTGTGCCTCCCTGGTGCCCAAACTGAACTTGCTGAGTTAGTTCATTTAAGAAGGCCTCAGGGGTTGAGGTCGGGGAGGGGAGTCTGGGAGAAATTTGATTGCTTAGGATCACAGAAACAAAGGTACTGATTGGCTGACTGAACTTTTCACTTTTCAACTGGCTATTTTAGCACCCCAGAGATGTAGTCTGAATCATAACTCTTCTGGTCCATATATTATGGCAGTATTTACATAAGCCACTGGGGGGAAAAACTAGTGTATTGCATTAATGAATGAGATCCACATGAGTTCATTTCCTCAGCATCCCAGACTAGGGAAACTTGAGTTACAACATGGAGGGGTTCTTAACATGTTTCATACTGGTAGCACACTCAGCACCTGAGATGGCGAAGGTGAGGTAAGGCTTATCTTATTTAAATAGCCTGTTAATAGTCATGATGAGACTAACAAGGAGAAAAATATCGTGAATCTGGAGAATGATTTCATAGTCAAGTACATAAAAATCAAAACTCAAATCAAAGCCCACTAAGTAGGGACTTCCCTGGTGGTCCAGTGGTTAAGAATCTGCCTTCCAAAGCAGGGGGCAGAGTTTCATCCCTAGTCGGGGAACTAAGATCCCACATATGGGGGGGCAACTGAGCCCTGGAGCCCCAGCTGCTGAGCCCACAGCACAACTACTGAGCTCCTCAAGGAAAAGCCCGAGCCACGACTGAGACCTGATGCAGCCAAATAAAAAAATATTTTTTAAACCCACTAAGTAATACACACGTCCCTGGGGAAAGAATAGTCAGTAAAACTCTGACAGTAGGAGAAACATTAGGTGGCTCTTACGGCTCGGACGGTAAAGCGTCTGCCTGCAATGCAGGAGACCTGGGTTCGATCCCTGGGTCAGGAAGATCCCCTGGAGGAGGAAATGGCAACCCACTCCAGTATTCTTGCCTAGAGAATTCCATGGACAGAGGAGCCTGGTAGGCTACAGTCCATGGGGTCACTAAGAGTCGGACACGTCTGAACGACTTCACTTTCTTTCTACACTACCAAATATTGAAACAGATTAAACATAGATAAAGTCATCTGGTGGAACTAGGGCTTCCCTGGTGGCTCAGATAATAAAGAATTTGCCTGCAGGGCAGAAGACCTGAGTTCCATCCCTGGGTCAGGAAGATCCCCTAGGAAAGGGAATGGCCACCCACTCCAGTATTCTGGCCTGGAGAATCCCATGGGCAGAGGACCCTGGTGGGCTGCAGTCCATGGAGTCACAAAGAGTCAGACATGACTTGAGTGACTAACAAACTCATCTGGTGCAGATGAAAGAAAAGAATGAGGAACCAGTGAATGGAACTGAAAACAAAGATCCACAGGCAGATCCAACATGACTGGAGCCCCAGAAAATTGTACCTAAGTATATAAAAAAGTGTGAGCAAAAAATGTGGCATTTGAAATAAATGAAGACAATGAAGATTAGTCAATAAGTAGCACTAAGTAATAAGCTAACATTTTGAGGGATGGGAAAGATACTCACATCTTTTCATATGCCAAAATAAAGTCCAGAAGATCTCACTACTGGGCAGATATCCTCAGAAAACCATAATTCAAAAAGACATGTGTATCCCAATGTTCACTGCAGCACTGTTTACAGTAGCCAGGACATGGAAGCAACCTAAATGTCCATCGACAGATGAATAGATAAAGAAGATGTGGTGCATATCTACAATGGAATATTATTCAGCCATAAAAAGGAATGAAATGGGGTCATTTGCAGAGACAGAGATGGACCTAGAGTCTGTCATATAAAGTGAAGCAAGTCAGAAAACCAAATATCATATATTAACGAATATATATGGAGTCCAGAAAAACGGTACAAATGAACCTGTTTGCAGGGTAGGAATCGAGATGCAGATGGAGATGGAACATGTGGACCCAAGGAGGAAAGGGGAAGGTGGGATGAATTGGGAGATTAGGGTTGACATTTACACTACCATGCATAAAATAAAGAGCTAGCGGAAGCTGCTGGATAACACAGAGAGCTCAGCTCAGTGCTCTGTGATGACCTAAAGGGGTGGGATGGGCGGGGGGTGGGTGGAGGGAGGCTTAGGAGGGAGGCTTAAGAGGGAGGAAATATCTGCATACATATACAGCTGACTCATTTCATGGTACAGCAGAAACTAACACAACATTGTAAAGCAATTATACTCCAATCAATTAAAATTAAATAAAGTCTAGAGAATTAAAGAATTAAATATTAAAAAATGAAACTATTTTTTAAAAACTTTTTAAAAATGAGCCCCGAGGTGGGAAAGGCAGAAGCCGTCCAGCAGTAGAGCTCATAAACCCTCTGCCCCCTCAGTCTATCAAGGAGCCTGCCAGCAAAAGAGGAGAAGGCGATGGCACCCCACTCCAGTACTCTTGCCTGGAGAATCCCATGGATGGAGGAGCCTGGTAGGCTGCAGTCCACAGGGTCGCTAAGAGTCGGACACGACTGAGCGACTTCACTTTCACTTTTCACTTTCACACATTGGAGAAGGAAATGGCAACCCATTCCAGTGTTCTTGCCTGGAAAATCCCAGGGACGGGGGAGCCTGGTGGGCTGCCATCTACGGGGTCGCACAGAGTCGGACACGACTGAAGCGACTTAGCAGCAGCAGCCAGCAAAACAGGAAAAGCTGCAAACCGATTCTGTTCATATACGTGTTGTATATTTTAAATGCAAGATAAATGATGATTTTCACAGAAATGCCTTGAAAGACTAAAAATATTACGAATTAAGAGTTTGCACAGAAGCTCCACTGCGTTGATCATTTTTGGAGGGCGCACCATCTCGAGAATAAGGTTTGATACCTTCTGATCTCTGTGCTTTCAGATCACTCACACGGTAGTGCTGGCTTAATTAAACATGCTAATAAAAATAAAATAAAAAACATTTATTTTTACTCACACGCTGTATTTTAGCTTCACTTCTCAAAGGTGCATTAGTCACTCACAGGGGTTGACTGTGAACCAAAAAAACAAACTAAAAAAAAAATAATAATATACATACCACTCAGAACAACATCATACACATATATAATAAACGAGTGTGTGCCTACATGCTAAGTCATTTCAGTCATGTCTGACCTTTGCGACCCTATGGATCATAACCAGCCAGGCTCCTCTGTCCGTGGGATTCTCCAGGCAAGAGTAATGGAGTGGGTTGCCTGCCCTCGTCCAGGGCATCTTCCCCACCCAGGGATCAAACCTGCGTGTGTTTCATCTAACTGGCGTTGGCAGGTGGGTTCTTTAACACTAGTGCCATCTGAGAAGCTCATAATAAATGAGACCCCAGTGCAAATATAGAATGAATCCGTGCACGCCAGGATAAGCGAGCCTCCCGTGGTGGTGATTTCACACAAGAATTCTAAAAGAAAAGTGTGAATAAGATGTCAGATAATGAATATCTAAAAATTGGATTTTGTCCGACAAGGAATCCATGACTCTTGGTCGCTGGGCACCGCCTGTACTGAAATTTTGTCGCAGAATGACACGAAGCCATCAAAACTTTTGCATCATCTTCAGACCAGTCAGTGACCTTTCTGTCATCCATACAAGGTTTTCTGGAATGAAAGCAAAATGTTGCCCTCCAAGTAAGACTCATTCTCTCCCTAAAGACAAAGAAGAGGTGGTGACAGGAACAGATGTCAGTGATAGACCATTATAATATATGAAGTGAAGTGAAGTGAAAGTCACTCAGTCATGTCTGACTCTTTACGACCCCATGGACTATACAGTCCATGAAATTCTCCAGGCCAGAATACTGGAGTGGGTAGCATTTCCCTTCTCCAGGGAATCTTCCCAACCCAGGGATTGAACCCAGGTCTCCTACATTGCAGGCGGATTCTTTTACTAGCTGAGCCACAAGGGAAGCCCAAGAATACTGGAGTGGGTAGCCTATCCCTTCTCCAGCAGATCTTCCTGACCCAGGAATTGAACTGGGGTCTCCTGCATTGCAGGCGCATTCTTTACTAACTGAGCTATCAGGGAAGTCCATTATCATATATACATGTATCAAATGCACACAGTGTCTACCTTAAATCCATGCAATGTTATGTGCCAAACATATTCACTGTTTAAAAGAGGAAAAAAAAAAAAAAACAGTCCAGAAGTTAACAGCCAATATTATGCATAAAGAGAAAGCAGAAAAGTTCTTGGCAAAATGCCTCTGGTCCAAGTGGTGGGCATCATCTTAGGTTAATAGTGAACACCATCCTAGGTCACTGGTGAACATCAACCTAGGCCAACAGCAGACGAAGTGAAGGAGCAATCGCTGCCATGTCCTCCTGCTGCCAGATATTTATTTCTGTTTCTTGTTGGACAAGAACACTGAGGGACAGAGGGCAGCTCTGCTCCCAGCATGTGTGTGCCGTATGCACAAGGAAGACGCTCTCCATGGCTTCTGATTCTGTTCATCTCTGAAGAGCCATGCTACATAAACAGGTACTTCCTTGTTTAGGTCACGATTATCTAATGAATCAAATGACGATTCAGTCAATCCACCCTCTCTTTATTCGTGGAGAACAGTCGGTGGCCAGCAAGATGCCTTTTTGATCTTCATGTGTATTGGAAGAAATAGTGCAGTATGTAAATATCATCTAATCACCACCCCCGTAAGTGTACCTTGTGTAGGGGAAATAAATGACAAGGAGTCTTGACCTATTTTTTTTATACAGAGGTTCCACTGGACAGGGAAGCCTGGTGTGCTGCAGTCCATGAGGTCACAAGGAGTCGGGACACAAGTGTGCAACTGAACTGAACACTGATCATTGGAGAAGGAAATGGCAACCCACTCCAGTATTCTTGCCTGGAAAATTCCATGGACAGAGGAGCCTGGCGGGCTATAGTCCATGGAGTTGCAAAGAGTTGAACATGACTGAGTGACTGAGCATGCTGGTTACTGAAAGCAAAGGGATCACCCAAGGCTGCAGTCTTTAGATAATTTGTATAACCTCATTAGAACCCATAACAACCTTGGAATGATTTCCAGGGACATGTTGCCTGCAATTTAATAGAAACAGATTTACTACTATCTCCCAAGTCAGAACTCTCAGTCTCACAGCTTTGACAGTGACAGGCCTGTTGGGTTAGCCTCCATAGAAGAGTGAGCATAGACTTGAGCTGAAAAGCTCATCACAGCGTCTAGGTTTATGTTCTATCTTAGGAGGCAGAACTAGATGACGTGCGTGCGAGCTAAGTCGCTTCAATCGCTTCCAACTGTTTAGGACCCTATAGACTGTAACCCATGAGGCTCCTCTGTCCATGGGATTCTCCAGGCAAGAATACTGGAGTGGGTTGCCACGCCCCCCTCCAGGGGGGTCTTCCCAACCCAGGGATCGAACTGGCGTCTCTTATGTCTCCTGCATTGGAGAGCAGGTTCTTTACCACTAGCGCCACCTGGGAAGCCCAGAACTAACTGAAAAACTCACTCAAATCCTTGCTACCATCCCCGAAAATCTGAAATGTAATAGGAATACTCTAGAGCGAGAGAATAACATCATCCTGGGGCAAGACAGTGAAAGCAAGTTCTCAAGTTCCTGTGCAATAAAAACTGATCCTCCTCCTGATGAGATGGAAAGAATGGATTTTCCAGAATAACAGTTGCCTACCATCTACCCAGACGGAGCTAATGTGCTATACTAAAATACCATATCCAGAACAGTAGCTAAAATTGGGGTACTGAATGCTAAGTCTGTGACAGCCAGCTGTCATCTAATCCATTCAGATTTTGCGGGAGGCCAGTCTGGTGCATTAAAGAAAGAAAGTGTGCTCAGTCGTGTCCAACTCTTTGCGACCCCATGGACTGTAGCCTACCAGGCTCCTCTGTCCATGGGATTTTCCAGGCAATAGTACTGGAGTGGGTTGCCATTTCCTTCTCCAGGGGATTTTCCCGACCCAGGGATCGAACCCAGGTCTCCTGCATTGTAGACAGACACTTTACCACCTGAGCCACCAGGGAAGCACTCTGGTACATTAAACTGGGATCCTAAAGACGACACCATTTGGAATGATTTGGTCAAACTGAAAGATCTAAGTCTCGAGGCGGGGCACCAATCTCTGCAGTCTTTCTGAAATGAAATATTTACTACCATAGTTAGGGTAGTTTCTTGGGTTGTTTTTTTTTTTTTAATATATATTCATTTTTATTTATTTTATTTGACTGTGCCTGGCCTTAGCTGCAGTGTGCGGGATCTTCTGTTGTAGCACACGAACTCCTAACTGCATTCTGTGGAATCTAGTTCCATGACCAGGGACCGAACCAAGTTACACGGTCGTGATCTCTTCTTAAAGCTTAAAACTGCACTGAGGCTTCTAGCATATTAAATAAGACCTAGTTGGCTGCCCATTTATCTTGCCCCAAGAAACTCCATGTCCTATTTCTCACTACCAACCCCTCAGAGACGCCACTATAGACTAGCCCCCTCCCGGACGTCAGTATAAACATATTGTCCTAACCACAATCACGCCCTCTAGCTTCTGACAGTGATTAAGTGCTGCCACTTGGCCTCTGCTAGTCTCAGATCAGATCAGATCAGATCAGTCCCTCAGTCGTGTCCGACTCTTCGAGACCGCATGAATCGCAGCACGCCAGGCCTCCCTGTCCATCACCAACTCCCAGAGTTCACTCAGACTCACGTCCATCGAGTCAGTGATGCCATCCAGCCATCTCATCCTCTGTCATCCCCTTCTCCTCTTGCTCCCAATCCCTCCCAGCATCAGAGTCTTTTCCAATGAGTCAACTCTTTGCATGAGGTGGCCAAAGTACTGGAGTTTCAGCTTTAGCATCTTTCCTTCCAAAGAAATCCCAGGGCTGATCTCCTTCAGAATGGACTGCTTGGATCTCCTTGCAGTCCAAGGGACTCTCAAGAGTCTTCTGCAACACCACAGTTCAAAAGCATCAATTCTTCGGTGCTCAGCCTTCTTCACAGTCCAACTCTCACAACCATACATGACCACAGGAAAAACCATAGCCTTGACTAGACAGACCTTTGTTGGCAAAGTAATGTCTCTGCTTTTGAATATGCTATCTAGTTGGTCATAACTTTCCTTCCAAGGAGTAAGTGTCTTTTAATTTCATGGCTGTAGTCACCATCTGTAGTGATTTTGGATCCCAGAAAAATAAAGTCTGACACTGTTTCCACCATTTCCCCATCTATTTCCCATGAAGTGGTGGGACCGGATGCCATGATCTTCGTTTTCTGAATGTTGAGCTTTAAGCCAACTTTTCACTCTCCACTTTCACTTTGATCAAGAGGCTTTTTAGTTCCTCTTCACTTTCTGCCATAAGGGTGGTGTCATCTGCATATCTGAGGTTATTGATATTTCTCCTGGCAATCTTGATTCCAGCTTGTGTTTCTTCCAGTCCAGCGTTTCTCATGATGTACTCTGCATATGTTAAATAAACAGGGTGACAATATACAGCCTTGACGAACTCCTTTTCCTATTTGGAACCAGTCTGTTGTTCCATGTCCAGTTCTAACTGTTGCTTCCTGACCTGCATACAAATTTCTCAAGAGGCAGATCAGGTGGTCTGGTATTCCCATCTCTTGCAGAATTTTCCACAGTTTATTGTGATCCACACAGTCAAAGGCTTTGGCATAGGCAATAAAGCAGAAATAGATGTTTTTCTGAAACTTTCTTGCTTTTTCCATGATCCAGCGGATGTTGGCAATTTGATCTCTGGTTCCTCTGCCTTTTCTAAAACCAGCTTGAACATCAGGAAGTTCACGGTTCACATATTCCTTAAGCCTGGCTTGGAGAATTTTGTGCATACTTTACTAGCGTGTGAGATGAGTGCAATTGTGCAGTAGTTTGAGCATTCTTTGGCATTGCCTTTCTTTGGGATTGGAGTGAAAACTGACCTTTTCCAGTCCTGTGGCCACTGCTGAGTTTTCCAAATTTGCTGGCATATTGAGTGCAGCACTTTCACAGCATCATCTTTCAGGATTTGGAATAGCTCAACTGGAATTCCATCACCTCCACTAGCTTTGTTCATAGTGATGCTTTCTAAGGCCCACTTGACTTCACATTCCAGGATGTCTGGCTCTAGGTGAGTGACCACACCATTGTGATTATCTGGGTTGTGAAGATCTTTTTTGTACAGTTCTTCTGTGTATTCTTGCCATCTCTTCTTAATATCTTCTGCTTCTGTTAGGTCCATACCATTTCTGTCCTTTATCGAGCCCAACTTTGCATGAAATGTTCCTTTGGTATCTCTGATTTTCTTGAAGAGATCCCTAGTCTTTCCCATTCTGTTGTTTTCCTCTATTTCTTTGCATTGATTGCTGAAGAAGGCTTTCTTATCTCTTCTTGCTATTCTTTGGAACTCTGCATTCAGATGTTTATATCTTTCCTTTTCTCCTTTGCTTTTGGCTTCTCTTCTTTTCACAGCTATTTGTAAGGCCTCCCCAGACAGCCATTTTGCTTTTTTGCATTTCTTTTCCATGGGGATGGTCTTGATCCCTGTCTCCTGTACAATGTCACGAACCTCATTCCATAGTTCATCAGGCACTCTATCTATCAGATGTAGGCCCTTAAATCTATTTCTCACTTCCACCGTATAATCATAAGGGATTTAGGTCCTACCTGAATGGTCTAGTGGTTTCCCTACTTTCTTCAATTTCAGTCTGAATTTGGCAATAAGGAGTTCATGGTCTGAGCCACAGTCAGCTCCTGGTCTTGTTTTTGCTGACTGTATAGAGCTTCTCCATGTTTGGCTGCAAAGAATATAATCAATCTGATTTCGGTGTTGACCATCTGGTCATGTCCATATATAGACCCCATTATCCTTATGGGAGAGACCAGTTCTCTAACAGCAACCCCACAGTCAGTCCCAGTCTGCAGGGGACGATGGCCACCAGAGAGCTGCTGGATGATGCTGGTGCCCCTCGCCAGGCAGTTATCACCCCAGGGGACACAGGGAGCAGATGGTACTTGGGGACCTATCCTCAGGCACCCACTTCTCTGAGCCTTTTTTCTTTGCTCCAGAGTCTGCTATGGCAGTTCTGCCATCTTTACTTCCTCTTATGCAGTCCTAAACGAAATCAACCCTGAATATTCATCAGAAGGACTGATGCTGAAGCTGAAGCTCCAGTGCTTTGGCACCCTGACTTTTCCAATGAGCTGATTCATTGGAAAAGACCTGATGCTGGGAAAGACTGAAGGTAGGAGGAGAAGGGGGTGACCTAGGATGAGATGGTTGAATGGGATCACCGACTAGATGGACATGAGTTTGAGCAAGCTCCGGGAGACAGTGAAGGACAGGGAAGCCTAGCATGCTGCAGTCCATGGGATCACAAAGAGTTGGACCTGACTTAGTGACTGAACAACAACAAATGCAGGCCAACACTTTGTCCAAGATCCTAGGAGTCATCTGAGAAGGATGTCAGAGCTGACTGCTGGCCTGGGAGTTAAATCCTACAGGATGGGAGAGGGCCTCCCAGCTGCGAGCTGCACCCTCGGGCAGGCCCTCACATGGGGTCCTGCCAGGATGTGTCAGCAGGTTCTGCAGCCATTCGGGTTCAGAACCCCTCTCCTCTCTTGCTGGCTCAGCTCTCCCCCAGGCAGGTCGTGCTGATCTGTGACCCTAATTGTGGATCCCATGGCCAGACCCAAGGTGTAGGCAGACCCTTAGGAAGACAAGGCGTTGTCCTGCAAGGCACACTCTTGCCACGTGGCCTCCAAGCAGAGGGATGCCCACCATCTTCCAACCAGCAGGCAGTCCCCCAGGGCTCAGGGATACAGCAGTTACATCCACCTAGAAAAACCCAGTGTAAGCCTCAGGGTCCCATTCCTTCACTGCCAAAGCCCTGAATTAATCTTCCCACTGAATCAGCTCCTCTCATTCACATCTTGCGTGTTCAGTTGTTCAGTTGTGTCTGACTCTTTTCAGCCCCATGGACAGTAGCCCACCAGGCTTCTCTGTCCATAGAAGTTTCCAGCCAAGAACACTGGAGTGGGTTGCCATTTCCTCCTCGGGGGTTTCTCCCGACCCAGGGATCAAACCTGAGTCTCCCACATTGGCAGGTGGATTCTTTACCATTAGCACCATAAAAAGCAGCATGTATGGAGAGCATTGGGTTGGATGTTAGAATGTAAGAGAGATGACCGTGCCTTCCTTGGTGGGGCTTTGGTGGATATCAGAAAGCAGAAAATGATATTAGGAAGCATTAATGCAGAGGGGTCAGTATTTACATCCAGTCTCTTGAGGTCATTGCCCCGTCCTTAAACATAGGCAGACATGTCCAGGCTTCACTCTGCAGAGGGCAGCTCTGTTCACAACCAGCAAACACAGAACGCGGGCTTTCGGTATATTCCCTGTTCATGGCATCCCTGGAGAACGTCTGCTCCTCCCTTGCCCAAACTCATCTTCAGATTTCTTGGTCAGACTTTTCTGTTTATTCTCACATCTCTGTCCTTTCCTAAGCCCTCAGATTGGTCACACCCAGCTCCCTTGGCACAGGACCACCTACACTGCCTTCAGTGAGACCCCTTCTGGTTAGAACCGCCAGCCTGAGGCCACCACAGCTTCAACTGCAACCCCCTCCCAGTTGAGCCGTGCGAGCCTGTGAACTCGGGGACACACCAGCACGGTGGGAAGGCTGGCAACGAGCAGGTCTGCTCTGTTCAGAGCTCAGGGCGCGTTTGCCTGTGAGAAGGCAATGGCACCCCACTCCAGTACTCTTGCCTGGAAAATCCCACAGATGGAGGAGCCTGGTGGGCTATAGTCCGTGGGGTCGCACAGAGTCGGACACGACTGAAGCGACTTAGCAGCAGCAGCAACAGCAGCCATTAAGCTCAGAACCAGAGACAACAGCTCAGGCTAAAAAATAGAGAACAGACACTCCGAAAAGCAAGGGAAGACGAGTACGAATTCCAGGAAGACAACAGATGCCGCAGTTCCTGACACAAGGCTGTCAATTCCCAACAGGGAGAGAAATCCCTGGCTGACTTAGACAACCTCCTTGATGCTCCCATGAGATCCTCCTTGGCGCCCTGAGACCTCACCCTCCCAGCTCTGTAACTAAGGCTTCGCTCAGTCTTCTTTCACCATGTTAAACACACCTTGAGAGCAGAAGTCGAGTCTAAGTGTCACAGCCTCCCATCCACCCGGCTTCCCCGGGGGCTGGATGGGAACACCCTCCCTTCCGCAGAAAGCAGGGAACACTTCTGACTCAAGGCATCCATGACCCCAGCATATGTGAATCCAGGGTGAGCCAAGGAAACGGGCCAAACCGCAAGGAGCTGAGAACTGGAGGAGCCTGAGCAAACAGAGGAAGCGGCCGGGACAGCGGCGCGCCAGGAGGATGGGGCAGGGGCCAGGAGTGCAGGGGAGAAGAGGGACGCGGTCAGGGTCACAGCAGGACCCTAAAGGCCAAGTGACATCACTGAGGCCCAGACGACTTCAGGATGTGGGCTTGAACTCGCTCCATCCCAAGACGATGAGAACAAGTGGAACTGGAATGCTAGGCAGAAGGGAAAGTCTCAGGAAACCTGGAAAGAGAAAGCTGGGTCCAAGCAGGGTCCAAGCTTGGTCTTAGTCACAAGGTATAAGGCAAGAATCTAACAACTAAACCAAACGAGAAGTCAGCACAGCAAGGCCTTACCAGCTACATGACTAGGCAACACCAAAAGAGGTAGAGATGTTTTTCAAATGGATGGATGGATGGATGGATGGAAATAAAAAGGGTTTACGATGATAGATCATCTAGAGACCAGGCCAGGACTCTTTAGATTCCTACCTGCCAGGAATCAGGTTGGGTCCAAATTTTGGATCAAACGAGAGCAGAGTGGCCACTGCTGTGGAGATTCTCCATGCCACAGGTCAAGGTGTCAGTCACAAGCACCTGTGTTTCGGCAGAGATGCAAGAACAGCAGAGGAGGGGGAAAGCTTCATAGAGGGAAATGCTGACAGCTTCAGGTGTGTTCTGAGTCAAGGCTGCTGGACTGAGGAAGCTGTAGATGGAGTGACTAGAATCAGGGCGTCCTATGCGGTTAAGTTGGGCTTCCCAGGTGGCTCACTGGTAAAGAATCCGCCTACCAAGCAGGAGATGCAGGGTTTGATGCCTGGATTGGAAAGATCCCCTGGAGAAGGAAATGGCAACCCACTTGAGTATTCTTGCCTGGAGAATCCCACGGACAGGGGATGCCTGGTGGGCTACAATCCATGGGGTCGCAAAGAGTTGGAGGCAACTGAGCACCCAAACAACAACCAACATGTGTTTAGTTAGGGGTGTATGTTGTGGCTTCCTCTGGTTGGCCTTAGGTTGGAAGCAGGGACAAGATTAAGGAAGCTGTCAGTTATTGTTCAAGTCCTGGCCACTCTGGACTGACTGGTGGGGAGGTTATTGTTACGGTTTGGTTTCCTGCATTGCTCCCTGAGACCAGCCTGACATCCTGCGAGTCTGCCCTGTAGCAGGCTTAAGTCCTGGGCGAGCGGCTGCAGGCCTGTGGATCAACACTGTTTTTACGTATGGTCGGGCCATTGTCCATATGTATGTTCAGCGCCTCGATCGATGGACTCCTTTCCCAAACCCACATCAAGAGATAGACTTCTCGAGAACAGTTGGGGAATTGTGTCTGTTGCTAAAACTTAAATTAAAATGTGTCTACTATTTTTAATGCCTGGAGACTGATTCAAATCCAACCTGGATTTGGAAACTCAAAACCAATCTGGGGTGATATTTCAGGCAAGCGCAAAAAAGAGAAAAACAACTTCACCCGCCTCAACTACACAATAATCAATTTGGATGCCGCACCAACTGGTGAATAAAAGAAGCCAGAAAGGCATTTCTCAACCTGTGCAGTGTCTTCTGAGCTCTGCAGGAGACACAGAAAAGTTAGTGAAGATTACAATGGAAGGGACTTCCCTGGTGGCATGGTGGTAAAGAATCTGCCTGCCAATGTGAGGGACACAGGTTCGATCCCTGGTCAGGGAAGATTCCACATGCTGTGGGGCAACTAAACCCGTGAGCCACAACTTGAGCCTGTGCTTCACAAGACAGAGCCCCTGCAACGAGAAGCCCGCTCCACCGCAAGGAAGAGGAGCTCCTGCTCGTCGCGACCAAAGAAATCCGGCACAAAGCAACGAACACCCAGCACAGCCAACAAATGAATAAAATGTATAAAGGATGTAAGTCTTCCTTCTTAGGCAGAAATTCTGACAAATTAGTGATACACTTCACATATTAAATAATGTCACCAGTATAGATATAACCTAAGTACAGCCACATACCCAGGGGCTGAACTTGACCTAAAAAGTGCACACAGAAACATTTTTTTAAACAACAGAGGAACAAGATTCTAGGATAAGTTTAATCTTTGTAACAATTTCCCTTTAAAAAACAGACAGCTTTTAGAAAGATGGTAACAATAACCCTTTGTACGAGACAGCAAAAGAGACACTGATGTATAGAACAGTCTTATGGACTCTGTGGGAGAGGGAGAGGGTGGGAAGATTTGGGAGAATGACATTGAAACATGTAAAATATCATGTAAGAAACGAGTTGCCAGTCCAGGTTCGATGCACGATACTGGATGCTCGGGGCTAGTGCACTGGAACGACCCAGAGGGATGGTATGGGGAGGGAGGAGGGAGGAGGGTTCAGGATGGGGAACACATGTATACCTGTGGTGGATTCATTTCGATATTTGGCAAAACTAATACAATTATGTAAAGTTTAAAAATAAAATAAAATTAAAAAAAAAAAAAAACAGACAGCTTATCGGTAAGAAAGCCTCCTAATAATCAATCTGACGATGTTACAGCCACATTTTCGCAGTATATGTTCATAAACTTTAATTACTGAAATTAAAAGACAGCAGCACATATGGTAAGACTATCTTAAAATGTAAAGTGACAGATGTCTATAAATATTAAAATTCTGTAATTATCAGTATAGTTCATTAATTATCTGTCTTCGGATCTTAAAAATTGGAATGATATTTATTCACAAACATTCAGCCATTTAATGAGTAATAATTCATATGAGGAAAACAAGGTGTGGCAAGCTGAGGCCTTTTTGGGTTAGTATTTACTTTTAATCATCATGCAGTCAGAAGTGGTATGGTGACTGTTAACGTGTCCTCGTAGTGGGAGCACTGCAAACCAAAGCTTAATTTGGATTTAAATAGACTGAATTTCCTCTCTATTTTTTCTGAGAACTAATGAAAAACAGTATAACTAGTTGGGTCATGGATACTGATGGGAAATAATTTAAGAGTATGACCTGACCTGCTTGATATCAACATCAATATTAGAGTATATAACGCAGTAATGTTTAGCTTTCTTTCCGCTAGGGAACCTCGTGGGATCTGAGCAGGGTTATTGACGGCTTCCTCTCAAGGCTCTCTAAGCCAGGACTTTTTAAAATGTGCTGTTCATACTAAATGCCTGGGGATCTGGGTCCAAGGTGGGGCCAGAGTTTGCATTTCTGCAGAGATGCTAGGCTTCCAGTCCCAGGACTTGAGAATAACAAGGTCTGGATCACCAGCCGCCAAAGATTTGAAGGCCTCTCATACCTGTCCACACCTTTATACACCTTGGCATGTAAAACACGTTGCAAGCATCTCTAAAGAATGTGTGCATTATAATGTCTGTCCTTTATCTCTGATTTCTTTGTATTAGTCGCTTAGTCATGTCTCTTTGTGACCCCATGGACTGTAGCCCACCGGGCTCCTCTCTCCATGGGATCTTTCAGGCAAGAATACTGGAGTGGCTGGGTTGCCATTCCCTTCTCCAGTGGATCTTCCAGACCCAGGAACTGAACCCAGGTCTCCTGCACTGCAGGCAGATTCTTAATCTGTTCCTCAGGGCAAACTTCCCAGGGGAAATCTCTATGAACCCGGCAGGGGACATTTCTGCATGTCATTGACCACAGTTATTCCAGCTCGCAAAGAAACACCACCACTCAAAATGGTCATCCTAAGTGTGAATGTGGGAGGATATTATAATTCTGATGATTGAAATACAGGAGTCTTTCTATTATGAGATGTTCTGAAGTAGCCCAATCAAAGATTTCTGCTTGCCTTTTCAAATTATTCACAAGTACCCTTGCTTTGGGCTATGGGAGGAGATTTGTACGATTAGATTCACTCCTTTGAACAGGAGAGCCGCGTGGAGGTCCATGCCGACCCCGCTGGCATCCCCCTGCACCTGGAGGGCAGGGGCGAACAGGCACCATTCCTCACTGGTTTCTGTTATGCAGTGCCGGAGGCTGGCTGAGAAGAAAGGGCAGCGGCCATCTGAGACTTGGAATTCCAAGACTGTCCCAAGTCGAGGTACTGAAGCCAGAAACCTGCATACTCCTGTCTCCTCCAGCTCATTCTAAGTGTCCAGGGACCCCCTAAGGGGTTTTCCATGCCAGACTCTGGGCTCCTCTTTCCTAACACAAATGTGCCTGACCTATGCTCGCATTTCTTAAATGGGTGACTGGAGAGTATCCAGTGTTACATGAAAGGAAAGAGGGCTGCTTTGTTTGTCTGAGTCGTCTTCTCCACCTTTTCACATTCACATGTCTCCTGCGCTTCAGGGTCCAAGCAGACGCCACCTCCTCCACGGAGCCTTCCAGGATGCCCACAGCTCACTGAGCTTTACCCCTACACGACTAGGCTTTTGGTTTCAAGGCACTCACCTCCGTCTGCCTGGTATTATACCTGAGTACCGGTCTCTCCTGAAACACTGCAAGCTCTGCAAGAGCAGACTGTCTCGTGCATCTCAAGCAGGCACTCAGGGAAGATTTTGGAATGAAGACATGAATAAAGGCTAATATATACTAAAGCCTGTCAAGCTGTTATTACAGACTACAGTAAAGCTTGTCTTATCCCTATCATATGTGTTACCTTATCTTTCATAACGCTAATGCCACTTACGTAGCATGTAAGCATTTACACAGAGTATTTTTTAACCAACGTAAATCTCCAGTGTTGTATCGGGCAGGTGATATCTGGGGGCCAGCGCCTCTGTTCTCATGCCCCCAGCGTACAACCGGCAGTTGTCTGCCTGCACCCCAATTAGAGACGCGCAGGGCTGACAGCATACTGGTTGCACAAAAGATTCATGATGTGAGCACAGCATGACGACAGCTCTCTAGCCCAGGTGAGGAGAAAAACCCTTAGCTCTGAGAGTTCTGCTGCTGCTGCTGCTGCTAAGTCGCTTCAGTCATGTTCGACTCTGTGCGACCCCATAGATGGCAGCCCACCAGGCTTCGCTGTCCCTGGGATTCTCCAGGCAAGAATATTAGAGTGGGTTGCCATTTCCTTCCTCAGTGCATGAAAGAGAAAAGTGAAGGTGAAGTCACTCAGTCGTGTCTGACTCCTAGCGACCCCATGGACTGCAGCCTACCAGGCTCCTCCATCCATGGATTTTCCAGGCAAGAGTACTGGAGTGAGGTGCCATTGCCTTCTCCGCTGAGAGTTCTACTTAACATATTAACAGAGTAAGCGGTATTTTTTCCCCCTTTCCTCTCCTCCTCTTTTCCTCTTTTTTGTTTTAAATGACCACTCCTTGTCCCCACAAATGTTTTACTAGATTCAAATTGCCATTTTGTTTCCTTCTAACTTTTCATCTAAATGAATTTCTATGGGTCTTATGAGTCCTTTTTCTACTTCTTGTAAGTTTTCACCTCTTCTTGTCTGCTTCCCAGTTCTCCAAATTGTTTGTTTTTATTGCCTAACCATTTGCCACAGACTGAATGTTTACGAGCCTCAGAACTTCATCTGTTGAAATCAGACGCCCAGTGTAACGGTATTAGGAGGTAGAGCTTGGAGAGAGGCAGAGCCCTGGAGATGGGGGTCAGTGATGTTCTACAAGAGACCACAGCAAGTCCTTACCCTCTTCCACCGCATGCTTTGTCGTATCCGACTCTGCAACCCCATGGACTGTAGCCCGCCACGCTCCTCTGTCCTTGGGAATTCTCCAGGCAAGAATACCGGAGTGGGTTGCCATTCCCTTCTCCAAGGGATCTTCCCAGACCAGGGATGGGACCTGTGTCTTCTGCATTGGCAGGCAGATTCTTTACCACCGAGCCACCAGGGAATCCTTCCACTACATGAGAACACAGTGAAAAGCCAGCTGCTCAAGACCCAGGAAGCAGGTCACCCGCGCCGTTCCCAGCAGACACCGAACCTGCCAGAGTCTGAATTGTGGACTTCCATCCTCCAGAACTGTCAAAGTGCTATTATTTATAAGCCATGAGGTCAGTGATATTTTGTTAGAGCAAACTGAATGGACTGACACAGTGTCTAAAGTGGTACCAACCACAGTCCTCTTCTTTTCTTCAGCTTTTTTTTTAGTGATAATTTGTTTTCTATCCTTTCGTCAGTGTCTCGATTTTATACATTTTCTGTATCATCACTTCCTCTGTTATCCCAATTATTTTTCCATTTAACGTCTTGCTTGCTAAGTTGCTTCAGTCGTATCCGATTCTGTGCGACCCCATAGACGGCAGCCCACCAGACTCCCCCGTCCCTGGGATTCTCCAGGCAAGAACACTGGAGTGGGTTGCCATTTCCTCCTCCAATGCATGAAAGTGAAAAGTGAAAGTGAAGTCGCTCAGTCGTGTCCAACTCTAGCGACCCCATGGACTGCAGCCTCCCAGGCTCCTCCGTCCATGGGATTTTCTAGGCAAAAGTACTGGAGTGGGGTGCCATCGCCTTCTCCGATTTAACATCTAGATGATCCAAAACCAAAATAAAACGAATAAACAAATGAGCAAGTTCAGAGGATTACACTGCAAACACCTGTGGGCTCACTACTCCGCCAAAAGGGCTTCAGATTTTAATTTTCCTGGAAAATAAAAATAAAAGTAGGTAGAAAGGTTTTTTTTTTCTATTCCTGTTTTAGTAAAAAGAAAATGTTATCATGAACCAATGTTGAATTTTATCAAGTGCCATTTCTGTGTTTTCCAAGATGCTCTCATTTTTTTCTCTTTTAATCTGTTAGTGTGATAAATAAGGGGAACATGATTTTCTAATTTTAAACTATCTTTGCACTCTGCAATTAACCCAATTTGTTCATGAAGAATTCTTTTATTTCCGTATTGCCGAAGCTCAGTTTGCCAAATTTATTTAGGATTTTTGTAACGACGTTTGCAAATGAATCTTTGTAAATTTCCTTTCACTGTATGAGTTCGTGAAGTGAGTTAGAAGCGTTGCCTCATAATCTATTTAAAAGAGTCCTTCTAGCATTCAGATAACCATTGGGTATGCACTGAACATTTCTGGGGTTAGGTTTTGGGAGTGATTTTTAAGTACTGATAGAATTCTTCCATGATTTTTGATATTCAGCTTTTCTCTTCCTCTTCCAGTCCCTTGAGAAGTTACATTTACTTGGGAAAATTGTCCATTTTACCTGTTTTCCCAGCACTGGTTCTGTGTTGTGAACAGCACTCCCTCTTGGTTTACAAAAATCTCTGCTCCATCTCTGGCAACGTGTCTCAGTCTTAGTGCATTTTTGTCTGTGCTTTATCTCTCTTTTTTTGCTCCATCTTGCTTGCAGGTCTTACCATTTTATTAGTTTCTGCAGTGAATCAGCTTTGGGTTTTATAATCTCCACTATTGTTTCTTCGGAGAGGGCGATGGCAACCCACTCCAGTACTCTTGCCTGGAAAATCCCATGGACAGAGGAGCCTGGAAGGCTGCAGTCCATGGGGTCGCTAAGAGTTGGACACGACTGAGCGACTTCACTTTCACTTTTCACTTTCATGCATTAGAGAAGGAAATGGCAACCCACTCCAGTGTTCTTGCCTGGAGAATCCCAGGGACGGGGGAGCCTGGTGGGCTGCCGTCTCTGGGGTCGCACAGAGTCGGACACGACTGAAGTGACTTAGCAGCAGCAGCAGCTATTGTTTCTTTGTTTTCTATTTTACCAATTTACGCTTTCTACGAATTGCATTGCATTTACTACAGTCAGGTTCATTCAGCTGAGTGTATAATTCAGCTATGGCATTTAAGACTATAAATACCCCAGTCATTACCACTTTTGATGCACCCTGCGTGTTTCTGTGTATTTTATTTTCATGATCATTCAGTTATAGGCTTATTTTCTAAGTGGAGAAGCAGTTTGGGGTTGTGATAAAAAAAAGATGGTTCTGCCTCTTAGACAAGTTATTGAATCACTCTGTGCCTGAATTTCATTATCTGTGAGCTAATAGAATATCTGTAATATCAGACAGAGGATGAGATGGCTGGATGGCATCACTGACTCGATGGATGTGAGTTTGAGTGAATTCTGGGAGTTGGTGATGGACAGGGAGGCCTGGCATGCTTCGATTCATGGGGTTACAAAGAGTCGGACACGACTGAGCGACTGAACTGAACTGAACTGAACTGAAGATCATTATCTGAAGATGATAGTTCTTGTGTCAGAGGGTTGTTATGAGCATTAAACTGGTTAATACATGTAAGATGCATTAACCACTGCCTGGTATCTAGTCACTGCTCAAGTAACTTTCACAATTATTATTACATGATAACTATTTTATTATCTATGCTTTAGACATTTTTTCTTCATTTACAAAAACATGAAACTCTGCTATTTGTTATTAATTTCAAATTAATAGCAGTGAGGTAAGAAAAGATGGCCAATATGATAAAAATGCTTTGGTATTTGTTGGTATTTCCTTTGTGACCCTAATTATGTTGCACATATGCCTAAATATTACAGCTATTCTCTATGGGGCATAGGTTGTTTTATATATATATATATAGCCATTAGGTCACACTTGTTGTATTATTAAAATCTTGGATGTCTTTGCTAAACTTTTGATAGGGTTAAAAACCGCTCTTTACATTGGTGCTTTTATTTTCTTCTTGTTCTCTTCTGTCAATATCTGCATTTTACATTTAAGACTTTCCTATTAGGTACATACTATTTCAGAATTATAGTTTTAGGTGAATTTGTTCCTTATTTAATAGTTTTCATCATCCCCAGCAGTGCTTTTCGCTTCCGGCTCCGTGATGCCCAATATTGTCATGACTCGCAAAATTTGTTGCTTTTTGGTTCTGGACAGTGTATGTTTGGTTTCAGTTGTTTGATTCTTTACTTAACCTTTCTAAGTCATTATGTTTTAAGTACGTCTCTTGTGTACAGAATATAGCACAAACTTTTTATCCATTTATGCTTGCCAGGACCACTGATACACTGGATTTATTTCGACCACCTTATTTTCATGCTACTTTTCATACTTCTCTTTGCTTCTTATTTCTCCTTGCCTATCCCCTAGTGAATTAATAATTTTCATCATCATTTCTCTCTTATTTTCAACTTATTTGTAAGTTGTATGTTCTACTTTTCTTCTTTTAGGAATTACTCTTAATACTCATGATGAATATTTGACTTAAAGCCAAAATTTAGTCAGTTGCCTTACTCTCTTTCCAACTGACACTAGCATTTCAAAATGCATTTTAAACGCCTATTGCCTTATATGTTATATTCTCCAGTAGTTCCAACCCTATTTACATGTTCTCAAGTCAGTCATTATTGTTGTTGCTGTTAGTTTGCATTCAGTTCAGTTCAGTCAGTGCAGTCGCTCAGTCCTGTCTGACTCTTTGTGACCCCATGGACTGCAGCACGCCAGGCCTCCCTGTCCATCACCAACTCCCAGAGTTCACTCAGACTCACGTCCATCGAGTCAGTGATGCCATCCAACCATCTCATCCTCTGTCGTCCCCTTCTCCTCCTGCCCCCAATCCCTCCCAGCATCAGAGTCTTTTCCAATGAGTCAACTCTTCGCATGAGGTGGCCAAAGTACTGGAGTTTCAGCTTTAGCATCATTCCTTCCAAAGAAATCCCAGGGCTGATCTCCTTCAGAATGGACTGGTTGGATCTGCTTGCAGGCCAAGGGACTCTCAAGAGTCTTCTCCAACACCACAGTTCAAAAGCATCAATTCTTCGGCGCTCAGCCTTCTTCACAGTCCAACTCTCACATCCATACATGACCACTGGAAAAACCATAGCCTTGACTAGATGGACCTTGTTGACGAAGTAATGTCTCTGCTTTTGAATATGCTATCTAGGGTGGTCATAACTTTCCTTCCAAGGAGTAAGCGTCTTTTAATTTCGTGGCCGCAATCACCATCTGCAGTGATTTTGGAGCCCAAAAAACTACTCTGTCACTGTTTCCACTGTTTCACCATCTATTTGCCATGAAATGATGGGACCGGATGCCATGATCTTAGTTTTCTGAATGTTGAGTTTTTAAAAAGGCAACTTTTTCACTCTCTGCTTTCACTTTCATCAAGAGGCTCTTTAGTTCTTCTTCGCTGTCTGCCATAGGGTGGTGTCATCTGCATATCTGAGGTTAGATATTTCTCCTTGCAATCTTGATTCCAGCTTGCGCTTCATCCAGCCCAGTATTTCTCATGATGTGCTCTGCATATAAGTTAAATAAGCAGGGTGACAATATACAGTCTTGACTGTATATTACATGTATTAGATTACATGGCTAGTGCTTTTTAAATTTAGCCACAATGTATGTATTTGTTTGCTTTCTATTTATTCTTGTAATTTGGTCTTTCCTTCTGAATGTGGTTTTTCCCTCCCTCCTCTGTCGATGGGATTCACCAGGCAAGAATACTGGAGTGGGTTGCTATGCCCTGCTCCAGGGGATCTTCCCAATCCAGCGATCGAACCTGTGTCTCTTCCTTCTAATCTGCATTGGCAGGGGGTTCTTTACCAGTAGTGCCACCTGGGAAGCCCACTGTCAGGTCTAAATACCCCCAAATCAAGAAATGACCATAAACTGGCACCCTTGGGCTGGAACCATGGGCTTTTCCTAAACAACTCATGGGTACCAGAGCGCAGCGGCTGCTGCCACAGCCATTCATTCTCTCGATCAACAGGGAGCTGGAAGAAACGTGTTTATGGCCACCACACAGACACCTCAGACATGGGGATTCTAGGCGTGTGCTATCAAACAATTGCTTTGATGTATTAAGAAGTAAAAAACTAGCTTGAAAATATCTCCAGGTAACCAGAAACTATAAACATTACATTAACAAGCAAACAGAACTTCTAAAATTGAAAAATTCTATAGCTGAAATGAATTACTCAAAAAAAGCTTGCAAGCAGGTTAGACAGAACTAAAAAGAACATTACTGAACTGAATGATGATGCTGGTTAGAAGAAATTACCTAGAATGCAGCACGGAAGACAAGAAATACAGAAAAGAGGATAAAATCATAGAAGGAAGAAATAGGAGGGCCTTATATACATTTATTGAGAGTCTGGAGAGGATAAAAATAAGTAAATAAAAAACCATATTTAAAAGAGACAAATCCACAGATTTAAGAAGCTCATCAAAGCCAAAGCAGGAAAAAAGAAAATCCAGCTTTAGACACATCAAAGAAAATGAAAACAAAACAAATTCCTAAAAAGCCCTAAAAGAATATCAATTATTTTAAAATTTGAAGAGAAAGATCTTAAAAGCAGCAAGAGGGGAAAAAACGAATTCCCTTGGAAAGAGTTATAGTCGGGCTTCCCCAATAGCTCAGCAGGTAAAGAATCCACCTACAATGCAGGAGACACAGAAGACATGGGTTCAATCCCTGGGTTGGGAGGATCCCCTAGAGAAGGAAATGGCAACCCACTCCAGTATTCTTGCCTGGGAAATTCCATGGACAGAGGAGACTGGCGGGCTACAGTCCATGGGGTCGCAAAAGAGTTGGACGTGACTGAGCGACAGCAGCAGAAAAAATTACACTTCATTAATTTCTAAGTCTTTAACAGCAACAGATGAAGCAGAAAGGATGAGATTTTCCCAGGGGTTGCATGCTCAGTCACTAAGTCGAATCCAACTCTTTGTACCCCATGCACTATAGCCTGCCAGGCTCCTCTGTACATGGGATTCTCCAGGCAAGAATACTGGAGTCGGTTGCCACTGAAAGTGAAAGTGAAAGTGAAGTCATTCAGTCATGTCTGACTCTTTGCAACCCCATGGAACCGTAGCCTACCAGGTTCCACCATCCACGGGATTTTCCAGGCAAGAGTACTGGAGTGAGTTGCCATTTTCTTCTCCAGGAGATCTTCCTGACCCAGGGATTGAACCTGGGTCTCCCACGTTGTAGGCAGATTCTCTACCATCTGAGCCACCAGGGAAGTCCATCCAGGGTTGCCATTAAGAGATCATAATTGTCAGCCTAGAATTATTTCAGGAGGGAGGGCAAATAAAGACATTTTCAGACAAACAAAACAGAATTTGCCACCAGCAGAAACTCACTACAGGAAATTCTGAAGGATATACTTTTGAAAATAACTCTATATGAAAGGCCACAGATGAGAAAGGAATGAATAGCAAAGGAAACCATAAATGTTTGGCTAAATCTAACACTGACTGTATAAACCAATAATAATGACGTCTTTGGGGATTCAAAAAATGATAACAACGTCACTGGTATAATCTCTATGAAGGGAAATTTGGCAATATCTATCAAAATTACAAATGTATATATCCTTTGATTTAGCAACCCCACCATGAATTCTGTGAATTTATTTGAAAGTTACATAGTTCTCAAGATTAGTCATCCCAAATGTTTTGATTGCACATAAGAATATTTCAGAAAAAATGTGCACACTTTGTGGAACTAAGATAATTCTGAAATTGTGTGATTCTTTCCAAATTCTTTGATTCTTACTGGTTCTGTGTTTATACCCACTGGATTTAGAGCAACTTCCACTTCTAAATGCTTTATAATTGAATCACAATTTAAATGCATTCAGAAGATCATGTTATTTAGAGATTCCATGATAGTTGATCTACGAAGTAGTAAATCTTTTTAATATTATAAACGAACTAGCCCCTAATTTATGGTTCTTAACTGAAGAAAATTTTCCTGTTGACGTGGACTACATTTCAAAAGCTTTTAGCTTCTTTTTTTGGCTGAAATGAATTTTCCCTAAAAGCAGTTTAATCAATGGTGATTATGCTCACAAACAATCTCACATAAGCTTATATAACCCACAATGAGCTGAAAGTAGAAAAAAGCAACACTTACTATGGCTAGAAATAGAAAATGGATGAGAAGAATTAGAAATATTTTCCTTCAATGTTGGTGCCTCAGGAAAAATAAGTAAAAAATAGTGTAAACACAATCAGATGGGAAGACAGAGTCCTTTGTAAAACTCCAGGCCCTCTCAAAGGCTTTAGAGGTTTGTGGGGAAATTATAAAATGTATGACTTCCCTTTTCCTTGGAACAATGTCTAACAGCGTAACATTTTCGCTTTGAGTTATTGTTATCGTCATTGATGGTGCCCAAATGGAGGCTAAGAAAGAAGGAGAGGAGGGCTAACCATTTCTAAAGGAGCCAAGCAAGAACTGAGAGAGGGAACCAGGACGGAGAGGGGGAAAGAGAATGAGTCTGTTCCCAAGAAAGCAATTGCCTGAGACTAAATAAATTGAATTGTAAATGATAAAAAAAAAAAAGTAGACAGGGGATAGGTATGTCCCCTAGGGATTATCACAATCCCCAGCCCTCATGTAAGTTTCATAAATATTTACTGAACAGAGCAGACCTGGAACTGAACAGGATGGAGGGTGCCCGGAGAGAAGAGTTTGGGGGTCAATTTCGGTTACGCCTATTGACCACCAGGTGGCAGCATCACCTCATGACCTCTCTGGTGTCCCAGGTAAAACCTGGGGGGGCAGGAAGAGGAGGCGTCAGTGTACAAACACTGGATTCCTGTACGTGAATGCTCCCAGCCAAGGGTTCAGAAGTGGGTAAGAACCTGTATGAACGTTCTCAAATCAGGTGAAGTATACTGGAGTAGTCGATTGGTGAAATTTGGGTCCCAAACGCCCTATAAATTTTAACCTAAAGTCATTTTGTTCAAAAATTTGCCCCCCTGAACTACATTTGTACATTTCTAACCATTAATATCAAGCTTAAAACAGGTGGAATGGGTGCCTGAGCAGCAGTTTTGATGATCCATATTCAGAAAGTGCTGCTGCAAGATGCTAGTTTTTTAGTGGCAGCTGTGAACTGACCTATTTCCCCAAAATACAATTATTCCAAGCTCCATTATTTCAGGCTGATTCATATATGAATATTCCTCTGGGTATTACTAAAATAAAAATCCAGTGAAACAGATTAAAAACTATATTTAATGGTCCCTAAAGAAACACTTAAAAAAACACACACACACACATCTGCCCATGCTAAAGAATGATACCAAAGTAGCTTGAAAGTTTCAAGCAAGTAAAATAGAAAGAAAAACAAAATGTCCTTAGAATATGTTAATGAAGATTTGGATAAACCCTAAAAAGAAGATAGAAAACATAACTGAGAGAGATGTCTTTTCTCCCCTCGCCCCCTGACCTTTTTTTGACTACACCATGTGGTATATGGGATCTTAGTTCCCTTGTTGGGCATCAAACCTGCACCCCCTGCACTAGAAGGGGGAAGTCTTAACCACTGGACTGTCAGGAAAGTCCCCCACCTCTATCTCTTCTTTTTCCCCATTTACCTAAGCAATGATTGCTGAGTTTTCCAAATTTGCTGGCATGTTGAGTGCAGCACTTTCACAGCATCATCTTTTAAGATTTGAAATAGCTCAACTGGAATTCCATCACCTCCACTAGCTTTGTTCGTAGTGATGCTTTCTAAGGCCCACTTGACTTTGCATTCCAGGATGTCTGGCTCTAGGTGAGTGATCACACCATCATGGTTATCTCGGTCATTAAGATCTTTTTTGTATAGTTCTTCTGTATATTCTTGCCACCTCTTCTTAATATCTTCTGCTTCTGTTAGGTCCATACCATTTCTGTCCTTTACCGAGCCCATCTTTGCATGAAATACTCCTTTAGTATCTCTAATTTCCTTGAAGAGATCTCTAGTCTTTCCCATTCTATTGCTTTCCTCTATTTCTTTGCATTGATCATTTAGGAAGACTTTCTTATCTCTCCTTGCTATTCTTTGGAACTCTGCATTCAAATGGGTATATCTTTTTTTTTCTCCTTTGACTTCTGCTTCTCTTCATTTCTCAGCTATTTGTAAGGCCTCCTCAGACAACCGTTTTGCCTCTTTGCACTTCTTTTTCTTGGGGATGGTTTTGATCACCGCCTCCTATACAATGTTATGAACCTCCATCCATAGTTCTTTAGGCACTCTGTCTATCAGATCTAATCCCCTGAATCTATTTCTCACTTCCAGTGTATAATTGTAAGGAATTTGATTTAGGTCATACCTGAATAGTCTAGTAGTTTTCCCTACTTTCTTCAATTTAAGTTTGAATCTGGCAATAAAGAGTTCATGAACTGAGCCACAGTTTGCTCCTGGTCTTGATTTTGGCTGACTGTATAGAGCTTTTCTTCTGAGGGATTCCTGCCCGCAGTAGTAGATATAATGGTCATCTGAGTTAAATTCACCCATTCCAGTCCATTTCAGTTCGCTGATTCCTAGAATATCGACATTCACTCTTGCCATTTCTTGTTTGACCACTTCCAATTTGCCTTGATTCATGGACCTGACATTCCAGGTTCCTATGCAATATTGCTCTTTACAGCATCGGACCTTGCTTCTATTACCAGTCACATCCACAGCTGTGTATTGTTTTTGCTTTGGCTCCATCCCTTCATTCTTTCTGGAGTTATTTCTCCACTGATCTCCAGTAGCATATTCGGCACTTACTGACCTGGGGAGTTTCTCTTTCAGTATCCTATCATTTTGCCTTTTCATACTGTTCATGGGGTTCTCAAGGCAAGAATACTGAAGTGGTTTGCCATTCCCTTCTCCAGTGGACCACATTCTGTCAAATCTCTCCACCATGACCCGCTCGTCTTGGGTTGCCCCACGGGCATGGCTTAGTTTCATTGAGTTAGACAAGGCTGTGGTCCTAGTGTGATTAGATTAACTAGTTTTCTGTGAGTATGGTTTCAGTGTGTTTGCCTTCTGATGCCCTCTTGCAACACCTACCGTCTTACTTGGGTTTCTCTTACCTTGGGCGTGGGGTATCTCTTCACATCTGCTCCAGCAAAGCGCAGCCATTGCTCCTTACCTTGGACGAGGGGTATCTCCTCACCGTCACCCTTCCTGACTTTCAATGTGGGATAGCTCCTCTAGGCTGTCCTGCGCCAGTGCAGCCACGGCTCCTTGCTGAGCTTGCCCAAGGAAGATATGAGATCCGCCCATTAACTCGAGGACTCGAAATTTCTTAACGCCTTTTCGATCACAGAAGAGTAATTTCTGTATCTGTAATCATTCAACAGCTCCTGCTCCTCTGGATCCATCTTTCATTCTCGCAGAAGAAATCAGATTGATTATATTCTTTGCAGCCAAACATGGAGAAGCTCTATACAGTCAGCCAAAAACAAGACCAGGAGCTGGTGTGGCACAGACCATGAACTCCTTATTGCCAAATTCAGACTGAAATTGAAGAAAGTAGGGAAAACCACTAGACCATTCAGGTATGACCTAAATCAAATCCCTTATGATTATACAGTGGAAGTGAGAAATAGATTTAAGGGACTAGACCTGATAGATAGAGTGCCTGATGAACTATGGAATGAGGTTCGTGACATTGTACAGGAGACAGGGATCAAGACCATCCCCATGGAAAAGAAATGCAAAAAAGCAAAATGGCTGTCTGGGGAGGCCTTACAAATAGCTGTGAAAAGAAGAGAAGCCAAAAGCAAAGGAGAAAAGGAAAGATATAAACATCTGAATGCAGAGTTCCAAAGAATAGCAAGAAGAGATAAGAAAGCCTTCTTCAGCAATCAATGCAAAGAAATAGAGGAAAACAACAGAATGGGAAAGACTAGGGATCTCTACAAGAAAATCAGAGATACCAAAGGAACATTTCATGCAAAGATGAGCTTGATAAAGGACAGAAATGGTATGGACCTAACAGAAGCAAAGATATTAAGAAGAGATGGCAAGAATACACAGAAGAACTGTACAAAAAAGATCTTCACAACCCAGATAATCACGATGGTGTGATCACTGACCTAGAGCCAGACATCCTGGAATGTGAAGTCTAGTGGGCCTTAGAAAGCATCACTATGAACAAAGCTAGTGGAGGTGATGGAATTCCAGTTGAGCTATTCCAAATCCTGAAAGATGATGCTGTGAAAGTGCTGCACTCAACATGCCAGCAAATTTGGAAAATTCAGCAGTGGCCACAGGACTGGAAAAGGTCAGTTTTCATTCCAATCCCAAAGAAAGGAAATGCCAAAGAATGCTCAAACTACCGCACAATTGCTCTCATCTCACATGCTAGTAAAGTAATGCTCAAAATTCTCCAAGCCAGGCTTCAGGAATATGTGAACCGTGAACTTCCTGATGTTCAAGCTGGTTTTAGAAAAGGCAGAGGAACCAGAGATCAAGTTTCCAACATCCGCTGGATCATGTAAAAAGCAAGAGAGTTCCAGAAAAACATCTCTCTTTGCTTTATTGACTATGCCAAAGCCTTTGACTGTGTGGATCACAATAAACTGTGGAAAATTCTGCAAGAGATGGGAATACCAGACCACCTGATCTGCCTCTTGAGAAATTTGTATGCAGGTCAGGAAGCAACAGTTAGAACTGGACATGGAACAACAGACTGGTTCCAAATAGGAAAAGGAGTCCGTCAAGGCTGTATATTGTCACCCTGCTTATTTAACTTATATGCAGAGTACATCATGAGAAACGCTGGACTGGAAGAAACACAAGCTGGAATCAAGATTGCCAGGAGAAATATCAATAACCTCAGATATGCAGATGACACCACCCTTATGGCAGAAAGTGAAGAGGAACTCAAAAGCCTCTTGATGAAAGTGAAAGTGGAGAGTGAAAAGTTGGCTTAAAGCTCAACATTTAGAAAACGAAGATCATGGCATCCGGTCCCAGCACTTCATGGGAAATAGATGGGGAAACAGTGTCAGACTTTATTTTGGGGGGCTCCAAAATCACTACAGATGGTGACTGCAGCCATGAAATTAAAAGACGCTTACTCCTTGGAAGGAAAGTTATGACCAACCTAGACAGCATATTGAAAAGCAGAGACATTACTTTGCGATCAAAGGTTCCTCTTGTGAAGGCTATGGTTTTTCCTGTGGTCATGTATGGATGTGAGAGTTGGACTGTGAAGAAGGCTGAGTGACGAAGAATTGATGCTTTTGAACTGTGGTGTTGGAGAAGACTCTTGAGAGTCCCTTGGACTGCAAGGAGATCTAACCAGTCCATTCTGAAGGAGATCAGCCCTGGGATTTCTTTGGAAGGAATGATGCTAAAACTGAAACTCCAATACTTTGGCCACCTCATGGGAAGAGTTGACTCATTGGAAAAGACTCTGATGCTGGGAGGGACTGGGGGCAAGAGGAGAAGGGGATGACAGAGGTGAGGCTGGATGGCATCACTGACTCGATGGATATGAGTCTGAGTGAACTCTGGGAGTTGGTGATGGACAGGGAGGGCTGGCGTGCTGCCATTCATGGGGTCGCAAAGAGTCAGACACGACTGAGCGACTGCTCTGATCTGATCTGCTCTGATCAAGCTTTTCCATTTTGGGCTGCAAAGAATATAATTAATCTGATTTTGATAATGACCATTTGATGATGTCCATGTGTAGAGTCACCTCGTGTTGTTGGAAGAGGGTGTTTGCTATAACCAGTGTGTTCTCTTGGTAAAACTCTGGTAGACTTTGCCCTGCTTCATTCTGTACGCCAAGGCCAAATTTGCCTGTTACTCCAGGTATCTCTTGACTTCCTACTTTAGCATTCCAATCCCATATAATGAAAAGGACATCTTTTTTTCTTTTCTTTCTTTTTTTTTTTTTTTTTTCTTGGTGCTAGTTCTAGAAGATCTTGTTTTCATAGAACCATTCAACTTAAGCTTCTTTGGCATTAGTGGTCGGGGCATAGAGTTGGATTACCGTGATATTGAATGGTTTGCCTTGAAATGAACAACGATCATTCTGTTATTTTTGAGATTGCACCCAAGTACTGCATTTTGGACTCTTTTTTGTTGACTATAAGGGCTACTCCCTTTCTTCTAAGGGATTCTTGTCCACAGTAGTAGACATAATGGTCGTCTGAATTAAATTTGCCTATTCTGGTCCATTTTAGTTCACTGATTCTTAAAACGTGGATGTTCACTCTTGCCATCTCCTGTTTGACCACTTCTAATTTACCTTAATTCGTGGACCTAACATTTCCGGTTCCTATGCAATGCTGTTCTTTACTTCCATCAGTAGTCACATTCACAACTGGGTGTTGTGTTCACTTTGGCTCAGCCTCTTCATGGGCTTCCCTTGTAGCTCAGTCAGTACAGAATCTGCCTGCAATGCAGGAGACCTGGGTTTGAGTTCTGGGTTGGGAAGATTCCCTGGAGAAGGAAATGGCAACCCACTCCAGTATTCTTACCTGGAGAATCCCATGGACTGAGGAGCCTGGCGGGCAACACTCCATGGGGCCACAAGAGTTGGACACGACTTAGTGACTAAACCACCACCACCAGCAGCCTCTTCATTCTTTCTGGAGTTATTTCTCCGCTGTTCTCCAGTAGCACGTTGGGCACCTACCAACTAGGGGAGTTCATCTACTAGTGTTGTATCTTTTTCATATCGTTCACGGGGTTCTCAAGGCAAGAATACTGAAGTGGTTTGCCATTCCCTTCTCCAGTGGACCACATTTTGTCAGAACTCTCCACCATGACCCATCCATCTTGGCCCTACATGGCATGGCCCATAGATTCACAGAATTAGACAAGACTGGGATCCATGTGATCAGTTTGGTTAGTTTTCTGTGATTGTGGTTTTCATTCTGTCTACCCTCTGATGGATGAGGATAAGAGGCTTGTGGATGCTTCCTGATGGGAGCGAAGGGCTGTGGGAGAATCTGGGTCTTGCTCTGGTGGGCGGGGCCATGCTCACTTCAGTTCAGTTCAGTTCAGTTGCTCAGCTGTGTCCGACTCTTTTCCACCCCATGAACTGCAGCACGCCAGGCCTCCCTGTCCATCACCAACTCCCAGAGTTCACTCAGACTCAAGTCCATCGAGTCAGTGATGCCATCCAGCCATCTTATCCTCTGGCCTCCCTTTCTCCTCCTGCCCCCAATCCCTCCCAGCATCAGAGTCTTTTCCAATGAGTCAGCTCTTCGCATAAGGTGGCCAAAGTACTGGAGTTTCAGCTTCAGCATCATTCCCTCCAAAGAAAGCCCAGGGCTGATCTCCTTCAGAATGGACTGGTTGGATCTCCTTGCAGTCAAGGGACTCTCAAGAGTCTTCTGCAACACCACAGTTCAAAAGCATCAATTCTTTGGTGCTCAGCTTTCTTCACAGTCCAACTCTCACATCCATACATGACCACAGGAAAAACTATAAGCTTGACTAGAGGACCTTTGTTGGCAAAGTAATGTCTCTGCTTTTGAATATGCTATCTAGGTTGGTCATAACTTTTCTTCCAAGGAGTAAGCATCTTTTAACTTCATGGCTGCAATCACCATCTGCAGTGATTTTGGAGCCCCCCAAAATAAAGTCTGACACTGTTTCCACTGTTTCCCCATCTATTTCCCATGAAGCGATGGGACTGGATGCCATGATCTTAGTTTTCTGAATGTTGAGCTTTAAGCCAACTTTTTCACTCTCCACTATCACTTTCATCAAGAGGCTTTTCAGTTCGTCTTCACTTTCTGCCATAAGGTGGTGTCATCTGCATATCTGAGGTTATTGATATTTCTCCTGGCAATCTTGATTCCAGCTTGTGTTTCTTCCAGTCAAGCGTTTCTCATGATGTACTCTGCATATAAAGTTAAATAAGCAGGGTGACAATATACAGCCTTGACGTAATCCTTTTCCTATTTGGAACCAGTCTGTTGTTCCATGTCCAGTTCTAACTTGCTTCCTGACCTGCATACAGATTTCTCAAGAGGCAGGTCAGGTGGTCTGGTATTCCCATCTCTTGCAGAATTTTCCACAGTTTATTGTGATCCACACAGTCAAAGGCTTTGACATCGTCAATAAAGCAGAAATAGATGTTTCTCTGGAACTCTATGCTTTTTCCATGATCCAGTGGATGTTGGCTATTTGATCTCTGGTTCCTCTGCCTTTTCTAAAACCAGCTCGAACATGCTCAGTAAATCTTTAGTCCAGTTTTCTGTTACTGTGTGGGGCTGTGTTCCCTGAGGAACCTGGTAGCCTTTGCCCTGCTTCATTTTGTACTCAAAGGCCAAATCTGCCTGTCACTCCAGGTATCTCTTGACTTCTACTTTTGCATTCCCGTCCTCCTTGATCAAAGAGACATCTTTTCATCACCTGAGGCCTAACTATGGTAGGGGTAATGGCGACCACCTTCAAAAGGACTTATGCCAGCGGATCCCAGTGGGGACTGTTGTATTCAGCGTTCCTGACCCCGAGGCAGGCCACTGCTGACCCACGCCTCCATCAGAGACTCCTGGACACTCACGGGCATGTCCAGCTCAGTCTCTCGTGGGGTCCCTGCTTCTTTCTCCTGGGTCCTGGTGTGCACAAGGCTTTGTGTGTGCCCTCCAAGGGTCTGCTTCCCCAGTCCTCTGGAAGTTCTGTAATCAAATCCCACTGGCCTCAAATTCAAATTCCCTGGGGGTTCTCAGTCCCTCTGCTGGATCTCCAGGTCGGGAAATCTGTTATGGGCCCTAGAACTTTTCCAACAGTGTGAAAACTTCTTCAGTATAATTCTTCTCCAGTCTCTGGGTCATGTGCTCAGTGGCTTTATGGTGGAAATAATGGCGACCTCCTCCAAGAGGTTTTATGCCACACATCGCGCCACTGAGGTCTGCTGCAGCCAGAGCTCCTGTCCCTGGGGCAAGCCACTGCTGCCCCGCGCCTCCGCAGGAGACACTCAGACGGTCAAAGGCAGGTCTGGCTTAGTCTCTTGTGGCGTCCCTGGGTCCTGGTGCACACAGGTTTCTGTTTGAGCCCTCCGAGCACTTCCGGTGGGTATGGAATTTGCTTCTAAACATGATTTTGCCCTCCTGCCATCTTGTTGGAACTTCTCCTTTGCCCTTGGACACAGTCCTTCCACAAGACTGGAAAAGGTCAGCTTTCATTCCAATCCCCAAAAAAGGCAATGCCAAAGAATGTTCAAACTACCGCACAATTCCACTCATCTCACACACTAGCAAAGTAATTCTCAAAATTCTCCAAGCTAGGCTTCAAAGTACAAGAACTGAGAATTTCTAGATGTTC
Organism: Bos grunniens; assembly: GCF_055505025.1. Taxonomy (NCBI): domain Eukaryota; kingdom Metazoa; phylum Chordata; class Mammalia; order Artiodactyla; family Bovidae; genus Bos; species Bos grunniens. The sequence continues at coordinate 15,692,715 of NC_141191.1, forward strand.
AACTGGATTTAGAAAAGGCAGGGGAATCAGAGATCAAGTGGCCACCATCCGTTGGATCACAGCAAAAGCAAGAAAATCCCAGAAACATCTACTTCTGCTTCTTTGACTATGCTAAAGCCTTTGACTGTGTGGATCACAATAAACTGTGGAAAATTCTGCAAGAGATGGGAATACCAGACCACCTGATCTGCCTCTTGAGAAATTTGTATGCAGGTCAGGAAGCAACAGTTAGAACTGGATATGGAACAACAGCCTGGTTCCAAATAGGAAAAGGAGTCCATCAAGGCTGTATATTGTCACCCTGCTTATTTAACTTATGTGCAGAGTACATCATGAGAAACACTGGACTGGAAGAAACACAAGCTGGAATCAAGATTGCCAGGAGAAATATCAATAACCTCAGATATGCAGATGACACCACCCTTATGGCAGAAAGTGAAGAGGAACTCAAAAGCCTCTTGATGAAAGTGAAAGTGGAGAGTGAAAAAGTTGGCTTAAAGCTCAACATTCAGAAAACGAAGATCATGGCATCCGGTCCCACCACTTCATGGGAAATAGATGGGGAAACAGTGGAAACAGTGTCAGACTTTATTTTTCTGGGCTCCAAAATCACGGCAGATGGTGACTGCCGCCATGAAATTAAAAGATGCTTACTCCTTGGAAGGAAAGTTATGACCAACCTAGATAGCATATTCAAAAGCAGAGACATTACTTTGTCAACAAAGGTCCGTCTAGTCAAGGCTATGGTTTTTCCTGTGGTCATGTATGGATGTGAGAGTTGGACTGTGAAGAAGGCTGAGTGCCGAAGAATTGATGCTTTTGAACTGTGGTGTTGGAGAAGACTTGAGAGTCCCTTGACTGCAAGGAGATCCAACCAGTCCATTCTGAAGGAGATCAGCCCTGGGATTTCTTTGGAGGGAATGATGCTAAAACTGAAACTCCAGTACTTTGGCCACCTCATGAGAAGTGTTGACTCATTGGAGAAGACTCTGATGCTGGGAGGGATTGGGGGCAGGAGGAGAAGGGGACGACAGCAGAAGAGATGGCTGGATGGCATCACTGTCTCCATGGACGTGAGTCTGAGTGAACTCTGGGAGTTGGTGATGGACAGGGAGGCTTGGCGTGCTGCGATTCATGGGGTTGCAAAGAGTCGGACACGACTGAGCGACTGATCTGATCTGATCGATCTTTTCCATTTTGGGCTGCAAAGAATATAATTAATCTGATTTTGATAATGACCATTTGGTGATGTCCATGTGTAGAGTCACCTCTTGTGTTTTTGGAAGACGGTGTTGCTATAACCAGTGTGTTCTCTTGGAAAAACTCTGGTAGCCTTACCCTGCTTCATTCTGTATGCCAAGGCCAAATTTGCCTGTTACTCCAGGTATCTCTTGACTTCCTACTTTAGCATTCCAATCCCATATAATGAAAAGGACATCTTTTTTTCTTTTTTGGTGTTAGTTCTAGAAGGTCTTGTTTTCATAGAACCATTCAACTTAAGCTTCTTTGGCATTAGTGGTCGGGGCATAGAGTTGGATTACCGTGATATTGAATGGTTTGCCTGGAAATGAACAATGATCATTCTGTTATTTTTGAGATTGCACCCAAGTACTGCATTTTGGACTCTTTTTTGTTGACTATAAGGGCTACTCCATTTCTTCTAAGGGATTCTTGTCCACAGTAGTAGACATAATGGTCGTCTGAATTAAATTTGCCTATTCTGGTCCATTTTAGTTCACTGATTCTTAAAACGTGGATGTTCACTCTTGCCATCTCCTGTTTGACCACTTCTAATTTACCTTAATTCGTGGACCTAACATTTCCGGTTCCTATGCAATGCTGTTCTTTACTTCCATCAGTAGTCACATTCACAACTGGGTGTTGTGTTCACTTTGGCTCAGCCTCTTCATGGGCTTCCCTTGTAGCTCAGTCAGTACAGAATCTGCCTGCAATGCAGGAGACCTGGGTTTGATTCCTGGGTTGGGAAGATTCCCTGGAGAAGGAAATGGCAACCCACTCTGTATTCTTACCTGGAGAATCCCATGGACTGAGGAGCCTGGCGGGCAACACTCCATGGGGCCACAAGAGTTGGACACGACTTAGTGACTAAACCACCACCACCAGCAGCCTCTTCATTCTTTCTGGAGTTATTTCTCCGGTGCTCTCCAGTAGCACGTTGGGCACCTACCAACCAGGGGAGTTCATCTACTAGTGTTGTATCTTTTTCATATCGTTCACGGGGTTCTCAAGGCAAGAATACTGAAGTGGTTTGCCATTCCCTTCTCCAGTGGACCACATTTTGTCAGAACTCTCCACCATGACCCATCCGTCTTGGCCCTACATGGCATGGCCCATAGATTCACAGAATTAGACAAGACTGGGATCCATGTGATCAGTTTGGTTAGTTTTCTGTGATTGTGGTTTTCATTCTGTCTGCCCTCTGATGGATGAGGATAAGAGGCTTGTGGAAGCTTCGTGATGGGAGTGACTGGCTGTGGGAGAATCTGGGTCTTGCTCTGGTGGGCGGAGCCACACTCAGTTCATTCAATTCAGTCGCTCAGTCGTGTCCAACTCTTTTCCACCCCATGAATCGCAGCACGCCAGGCCTCCCTGTCCATCACCAACTCCCAGAGTTCACTCAGACTCAAGTCCATCGAGTCAGTGATGCCATCCAGCCATCTTATCCTCTGGCCTCCCCTTCTCCTCCTGCCCCCAATCCCTCCCAGCATTAGAGTTTTTTCCAATGAGTCAGCTCTTCGCATAAGGTGGCCAAAGTACTGGAGTTTCAGCTTCAGCATCATTCCCTCCAAAGAAAGCCCAGGGCTGATCTCCTTCAGAATGGACTGGTTGGATCTCCTTGCAGTCCAAGGGACTCTCAAGAGTCTTCTCCAACACCACAATTCAAAAGCATCAATTCTTTGGCGCTCAGCCTTCTTCACAGTCCAACTCTCACATCCATACATGACCACAGGAAAAACCATAGCCTTGACTAGACGGACCTTTGTTGGCAAAGTAATGTCTCTGCCTTTGAATATGCTATCTAGGTTGGCCAAACCTTTCCTTCCAAGGAGTAAGTGTCATTTAATTTCATGGCTGCAATCACCATCTGCAGTGATTTTGGAGCCCCCCAAAATAAAGTCTGACACTGTTTCCACTGTTTCCCCATCTATTTCCCATGAAGTGGTGGGACCAGATGCCATGATCTTCGTTTTCTGAATGTTGAGCTTTAAGCCAACTTTTTCACTCTCCACTTTCACTTTCATCAAGAGGCTTTTCAGTTCCTCTTCACTTTCTGCCATAAGGGTGATGTCGTCTACATATCTGAGGTTATTGATATTTCTCCCAGAAACCTTGATTCCACCTTGTGTTTCTTCCAGTCCAGCGTTTCTCATGATGTACTCTGCATATAAAGTTAAATAAGCAGGGTGACAATATACAGCCTTGATATACTCCTTTTCCTATTTGGAACCAGTCTGTTGTTTCATGTCCAGTTCTAACTTGCTTCCTGACCTGCATACAGATTTCTCAAGAGGCAGGTCAGGTGGTCTGGTATTCCCATCTCTTGCAGAATTTTCCACAGTTTATTGTGATCCACACAGTCAAAGGCTTTGGCATAATCAATAAAGCAGAAATAGATGTTTTTCTGGAACTCTATGCTTTTTACATGATCCAGTGGATGTTGGCTATTTGATCTCTGGTTCCTCTGCTTTTTCTAAAACCAGCTCGAACATGCTCAGTAAATCTTTAGTCCAGTTTTCTGTTGATGTGTGGGGCTGTGTTCCCTGAGGAACCTGGTAGCCTTTGCCCTGCTTCATTTTGTACTCAAAGGCCAAATCTGCCTGTCACTCCAGGTATCTCTTTACTTCCTACTTTTGTATTCCCGTCCTCCTTGATGAAAGAGATATCTTTTCATCACCTGAGGCCTAACTATGGTAGGGGTAATGGCGACCACCTTCAAAAGGACTTATGCCAGCGGATCCCAGGACTGTTGTATTCAGCGCTCCTGACCCCGAGGCAGGCCACTGCTGACCCACGCCTCCATCAGAGACTCCTGGACACTCACGGGCATGTCCAGCTCAGTCTCTCGTGGGGTCCCTGCTTCTTTCTCCTGGGTCCTGGTGTGCACAAGGCTTTGTGTGTGCCCTCCAAGGGTCTGCTTCCCCAATCCTCTGGAAGTTCTGTAGTCAAATCCCACTGGCCTCAAATTCAAATTCCCTGGGGGTTCTCAGTCCCTCTGCTGGATCTCCAGGTCGGGAAATCTGTTATGGGCCCTAGAACTTTTCCAACAGTGTGAAAACTTCTTCAGTATAATTCTTCTCCAGTCTCTGGGGCATCTGTTCAGTGGCTTTATGGTGGAAATAATGGCGACCTCCTCCAAGTGGTTTTATGTCACACATCGCGCCACTGAGGTCTGCTGCAGCCAGAGCTCCTGTCCCTGGGGCAAGCCACTGCTGCCCCGCGCCTCCGCAGGAGACACTCAGACGGTCAAAGGCAGGTCTGGCTTAGTCTCTTGTGGCGTCCCTGGGTCCTGGTGCACGCAGGTTTTTGTTTGAGCCCTCTGAGCACTTCCGGTGGGTATGGAATTTGCTTCTAAAGATGATTTCGTCCTCCTGCCATCTTGTTGGAACTTCTCCTTTGCCCTTGGACACAGTCCTTCCACAAGACTGGAAAAGGTCAGCTTTCATTCCAATCCCCAAAAAAGGCAATGCCAAAGAATGTTCAAACTACCGCACAATTCCACTCATCTCACACACTAGCAAAGTAATGCTCAAAATTCTCCAAGCTAGGCTTCAAAGTACAAGAACCGAGAACTTCTAGATGTTCAAGCTGGATTTATAAAAGGCAGGGGAATCAGAGATCAAATTGCCACCATCCGTTGGATCACAGCAAAAGCAAGAAAATCCCAGAAACATCTACTTCTGCTTCTTTGACTATGCTAAAGCCTTTGACTGTGTGGATCACAATAAACTGTGGAAAATTCTGCAAGAGATGGGAATACCAGACCACCTTACCTGCCTCCTGAGAAATCTGTATGCAGGTCACGAAGCAACAGTTAGAACTGGACAGACTGGTTCAAAATTGGGAAAGGAGTACGTTAAGGCTATATATTGTCACTTTGCTTATTTAACTTAGACGCAGAGTACATCTTGTGAAATGCCAGGCTGGATGAAGCTCAAGCTGGAATCAAGATTGCAGGGAGAAATATCAACAACCTCAGATATGCAGATAACACCACTTTTATGTCAGAAAGTAAAAAGGAACTAAAGAGCCTCTTAATGAGAGTAAAAGAGGAGAGTGAAAATGCTGGCTTAAAACTCAATGTTCAAAAAACTAAGATCATGCCATCACGTCATGGCAAATAGATGGGGAAACAATAGAAACAGTGACATATCTGGATTCCCAAATCACTCCAGATGGTGACTGCAGCCATGAAATTAAAAGACGCTGGCTCCTTGGAAGAAAAGCTATGACCAACCTAGACAGCATATTAACAAGCAGAGATATTACTTTGCCAAAAAAGGCCTATAGAGTCAAATCTATGGTTTTCCCAATAGTCATATATGGATGTGAGAGTTGGACTATAAAGAAAGCTGAGCGCCATAGAATTGATGCTTTTGAACTGTGGTTTCGGAGAAGACTCTTGAGAGTCCCTTGGACTGCAAGGAGATCCAACCAGTCAATCCTAAAGGAAATCAGTCTTCAATATTCATTGGAAAGACTGAGTTGAAGCTGAAGCTCCAATACTTTGGCCACTTGATGCAAAAAGCTGACTTACTAGAAAAGACCCTGATGCTGGGAAAGATTGAAGGCAGGAGGAGAAGTGGACGACAGAGGGTTAGATGGTTGGATGGCATCACTGACCCAATGGACATGAGTTTGAGCAAACTCTGGGAGATGGGGAAGGACAGAGAACCCTGACATGCTGCAGTCCATGGGGGTCTCAGATTAGGACACGTCTGAGCAACTGAACTAAAGTGTTGCCTACGGGGTGACTTTCCATGAATCCACCTTCCTCCATGTGCACTCAGAAGATTCAGTTCTTCATCTCTTTCTGTATTCCCTGGCTGACAAGCCATCCTTCAGCAAAACTCTGTTGAATTCCTAGGGAAAAGCTGCAAAGTTTTAGCCCTCACAGAGATCTCCCTTCCCCCACCAAGTCTCACTCCTTTATCAGCTGAAGACCTGCCCTTGGGAGTCTGTGGATCTTGAACTGCCCCAAGAACAAGATTGAAGTGAGGTTCCATTTCCTTTTCTTTACTATGCAGGATTTCACATACACTCGCGGCGGAAGAGTTCTTAGGGATATTTATGCAAGGCTCCCCAGGAAAGCATTTGACTGCAATGGACTTGAGTCAAGGATTCTTGACACTTTCCAAGGAGTGCCTCTGATCCTTGACCATTTGCCACAGTGATGCAGGGCCATGGTATCCTTGAAGTTTTTTCAATAGGCCTAGGATGAATGAGGGATGCATGCACCCAAATTATTCTCCTCAGTTCTACAGGTTAATGTGGATAAGATATGACGAGATCAAAACCACAGTGAGATCTCTAACCTCGTGCTTGTTAGAACTGTCATCATGAAGAAGCCAAGAGATAGCAGATGCTGGTGAGGATGAAGAGAAATGGTAACCCTTACGCCCTGTTGGAAAGACTGGAAAATGGTGCAGTCAGTATGGAAAATAGTACAGAGGCTCTTCAAAATGTTAAAAATAGAAGTACCATATAATTCAGCAATTCCACATCTTGGGATGTATCTGAAAAAATGAAGACATTATGTCAAAGAGCTATCTGTACCCCACGTTCATTGCAGAACTATTTGTAAGTGTCCAGTGACAGATGAACAGATAAAGAAGTTGTGGTATATATGTATATGTGTGAGTGTGTGTGTGTGCTTTTAAATACATATGCTGCTGCTAGTCATGTCCGACTCTGTGTGACCCCATGGACCATGGCCCGCCAGGCTCCTCTGTCCATGGGAGTCTCCAGGTAAAAATACTGAAGTGGGTTGCCATTTCCTTCTCCAACTGTCTCCTGGAATTTGCTCAAATTCCTGTCCATTGAGTTGGTGATGCTATCCAACTATCTCCTATATATATATATACACACACACACACATATGCATACGTTCGTACATACATATACAAAGGGGGGTTTCCCAGGTGACGCTAGTGGTAAAGAACCCGCCTGCCAATGCAAGAGATGCGGGTTCGATTCCTGGGTGGGGAAGATCCCCTGGAGAATGAAATGGCTACCCACTCAAGTATCACGCCTGGAGAATCCCATGGACAGAGGGGCCAGGTAGATTATACAGTTCAGAGGGTCCCAAAGAGTCAGACATGACTGAGTGACTGAGCACACACACAGAAAAAAACTGGGAGAAAGGAATGCACACACGTCTCCACATTTATGCCCATGTCTATCATCTCTACCTTCACTGAAAGAGAAAGAAGTAAACCGGGAAGAAACAGCAGATTCGGAAACAGCAGTCAGACTCTCCAGTCTCCATACAGCAGGATGGAGAGACAAAGAGTGTCACTCCTCCTTGTGAGTGACAGTTTTTGGTTTTTTTTTAACAGATCTTTTTTCTGGCTGTGGCACAGAGCATGCAGGATCTTAGTTCCCCCACCAGGAGTCGAACCTATGCCCCCTGCAATGGACACGCTGAGTCCTAACCAGTGGGCCACCAGGGAAATGCCCTCTTTACAGTTCCACAGCAGGTCTTCATAGCTTCACCTGTACGGTCCTGCTCCCCCACCCCCTCCTGGAAACTGTCAGAGACTTACAGGCAGGGGAGTGTCTGATTCTTACTGACGCCAGAGTAGCAAAGGCATTCACACCCCAGGAATGCTTGAACAGAGCCAAGAACAGGGCTTAATCAAATAGGTGGAAGATTGCTTCACCCGTTTGTAAGGAGAGTCTCCCAGCTTGCACCTTGGACTTTTCAAAAGAGGCCAAGAATGCTCTCTGCTAAAAAGAAAAGCCCCCTTTCTCAACACATGTTTTGCTGTCACTTGTCAACACACTATTTTTTTTCTTTTTGCATTGAGAAACCAGAGCAAAACATAGGAGTGAACTTTGTAGCTATTTAACTCAAAAACCAAAGACCAGCCAGATGGTTTAGAAGCCAACAGTGGTTGGAGGACCAGGACTTTTAGCTGTGTGTTTGTAAACACACATGTATGTTACATTGTATACATTCACATAGAAAGTCACTGTAGCACATACCACCTTTCTACATTCAATGCTAATCAATACCAGCCCTGTGATACATTTTTCTGCCTTCACAGAGTTAAATACAAATCCACCAAGGGATTTAGCTAATAGGTAGCTCCAGTGAATATATTTAAGTCAAGAAATTCTCAATACAAGATTTCTCTGGGCATGGAGCCCAAATTAGTCTTATGGAGCTCAATCTCTCATATTTATTTTCAAGTAGATTCTTTATAAATTATCATTCTATTATCCATGATATAAACTTTGAAGGGTCAATATATAAGAGAGAAAAAAGCAGAAGGCTGTGCAACTTACAACCACAATGGCAGAAAAATGGAGTTTTCATGCCAGTTACAATATAAGAGCCAGAAGAGCAGGCGGATTTTCTGGGCTTTATGGCAGCTCAGAGTCCATCTGTTTCATCTGCTATTTGGCTGTCTGAACGGTTGGACTTTATTTCCTCTACATCATCCTGAACTTTTAAGAACAAACAAAAACTTTTAGCCAAGGATTGGGCACAGATGTGTTGCATTACATATTTACATAGGCTTTATGTGTACCTCCTCTATAAATCTTAGATAATTTATTGTATTTGGGCTCCAGAAGCCTATTTCTTTGAGTCTTTAACCTGCCAGTTCAGTGTCCAGCACAAAACAGCTATTCAAGACAAATATTGTTTATTAACACATATACACGAAATCCGGAGAGATGGTGCTGATGAACATATCTGTAGGGCATCGGTGGAGAAACAGACATAGAGAACGGACTGTGGAGAAGGGGTGGGGGTGGGAAGAAGAGGCTGGGATGGATTGAGAGCGTAGCATTGAAACATACACACCATCGTATGTAAAATTAGAGAGCCGGGGAAATTTGCTGTATGACGGAGGGAGCTCAAACCTGGGGCTCTGTGACAACCTAAAGGGGTGGGAGAAGGGAGGGAGGTTCAAGAGGGAGGGGACATGTGTATACCTATGGCTGATTCATGCTGATGTATGGCAGAAACCAACACAGTATTGTAAAGCAATTATCCTCTAAATAAAAACAAATAAATTTTTTAAATAATAAAAAGAATACTGGATATTTGAAAGTCCCAATCAGGCCACATAAACTGCAAAAGCAAGCAAAATTATTTAGAAATAGTTCTTATTTAAAGATTTTTGTCTAGTGTTTTTTAAAGTTATAATTATTCTTGTTTGTACTAAAAACATTACTTCACGGGGTTTGATTGTATCATACAGCAAACTTTTGTTACATACAAAATATACAATATTTTTAAATTGTCCATATGATATGCATTTTATGGCAATCATAGAGTACTAGCCCATGTTGCATGAACTGTATTAAGTTCCTATCAAGGTGGAATCATAGATCTGGAAGAAATCCCAAGTAAGCAAATGGTTCAGCCTGCTCCCATGCAGGTGGACCAACCAATCTCCTGTAAGAGGTGATGGTGGTCTCTGCACATTTAGAGATCTCTCCATAAGGCACCCTCTGAAGGGCAGAGGAAGGGAGACTCCAATAGGGCAGCTGATGGCCCACTGTTGGCTTCAAGGCTGTTGAGTAGGTTGGGCAGACTTGTCCCCAACACAGTCTTATTGGAGGAAGCCTGTCCTTGTTCCTTTTGTGGGAGAGTTTTTGCCTCATCCTAAACAGCCTGGGTCACTGCCTGGAACCTAGGTTTACTGAATGGGGGAAACCAGGTTTGGCCCAGGGGACCAAGCTGTCCAAAAGTAAGGCGCCAACTGGGGAATCAGGGCAACTGGCAGACTAGACTTCAGCACCTGTGAATGAATGAGGTCAGCTGTGGAGGTGTGTGCCTTTGAGTTCCTCTTACAGTTGGGTTAGAAGGCCATGGTGGCAGACACAGCATCAGGCAGAGACAGCAGAAGTGCATGGACCACAGCAGTGGGCACGCCTCCCGGACAGAACTGCTGTTGGGTGAACCCAGTTAGCAAGCCAAGCGCACCTAGAGGCCTGTCTACAGAACATAGAGATGCCCTCTCACTGTGCCAACTGTGTTAAAACCTGTTGGATTCTAACTTATGGAGGTGACTAAGTGAGCATGGAGAGGTTGATGCCGTTGAAAGAAGAATTTCTTACATCTTCTGAAGGAAATGGGGCACACGGGGGCATGTGGAGAAGCATCAGGCTTGGTCAGAGCAGAAGCAGGAGTGGGGAGACCACAGACCACAACCTTTACTGGGGTTTCCCTGGGAAAGGCAAGGTTTAGGGTTAGCTTAAATAATTCGAGCATGGGCTTCAAAGTGTAGGGGCTGTCCCTGGTTGTCTGGTACGCAGCCCTGGGTTGATACAGAGCTAGAGAAATACTGGCTTGGTGTGTGAGAGTTAAATAAAGGAGGTGGTTGGGCATATGCATTTGGGATTGGGTGGGGGGTTTGTGGCATGAATTTCACACCCGCCCCCTGCCAAAAGCTGGACCACAGTGGAAATGGGAACAACTTTGGCTGTTCGTCTGGCCCTGGGATGGCTGGCTGCCAAGTGGACAAACACAGAATCTAAGCGAACACAATCACAACACTTTAATATACCCCATTGTTTTACCCTTTGGGAGCCTCTTTTTTCACATGTATGTATTTCTTTGGCTGCACTGGGTCTTAGTTGCAGCATGCGGGATCTAGTTCTCTGACCAGAGGCTGAACCTGGGCCCCTTGCACTGGGAGCCTGGAGGCTTAGCCACTGGACCGCCAGAGAAGTCCCTTTGGGAACATCTTTATTTTCTGGGCCTACGAGGTGATCCAGACACCTCCTGCATTTTCCCTGCTCTACCCCTAGAAGCAGCTGCCTTTTCAAGGATCCCAGGTTGCTTTTATCGGAGCATGGTATTGGAAACCAAGTGGTCAATGCTGGTCCTCAGTACTGCGTCTTTAGTAGCGAGTTCTTGCCACTGAGGTGCCATTGTTTCCAGGTCCTCTGATGAGACAAGCCAGGAAATACATGTGTGTGCATAAACCCAAGGATACACATGCATACTCCTTTTTAAAAAAAATATTTATCCGGGTGTGTTGGGTCTTGGCTGTGTTGCAGAATCTCTCGTTGCGATGCTTGGATTCTCTAGTTGTGGCGTGCGGGCCCGGGAGTTGCGGTGCCCAGGATCCAGAGCACGTGGGATTCAGTAGCCACGGCACGCACGTTTAATTGCTCTGTGGCATGTGGCATCCTAGCTTCCCAAACAGGGATCAAACCCTATATTGCAAGGCAGATTCCTAACCACTGGACCGCCAGAGAAGTCCCACACGCGTATTTCTAATTATCTGTATCTACCTATCATCTCTCTGCCTATATTAAACTAAACATGAATTCATACTGATGCCTCCAAAACTATTTCAGAACCATGGGGTTCATTCTAGATTTCCCCCTTGTTTATCTGTAACTTTTTTTTTTTCTTTGACAGTGAGAAACCTGGCTCAGGTCTACCCAAACCACCACTGATAATAATGAATCAATTTTGAATGAAGATAGAAAATAAAGCAGCAACGGGCTCTTCATAACAACTGTCCACACTAACCACCACTCTGCTGTGATGTGGCGGAGAATGCGGGTCCTGGAGTCAGCCCCCTGGGTGTGAGTTCCAGCTTTGTCACTTAAGAGCCATGTTGGTGGTGGACAAACCAGTTAAGCGATCTGTCTCAGCTTCCTCCCCTCTCAAAAGGATTCACGAAAGGACAGAGCTCACAGGGCTGATGGAAGAGAAAAGAAGCTCATAGAAGAAAAGCACTTAGAATAGAACCCGGCTCATGGTACATGCTCAGTAATTAACTTTTTAAAAAAAGCATATACCAGAAGATTTATTTGACCAAAATCTCCAATAGCCAAGAGTGACCTGACGACTTCCAATTTTGAGTGTTTTGCAAATATGATTCATAAATCAATCTAATACAAAAAAAAAAGTCACTTCAGTATGGAAAATCTTCAGTGGTTTAATATTTGTTCAAGATGAATCAATGCATTCCTCTGCAGCAAACTCTTTAACCATAACTTCTCCAAATTACACATCATTCCTTTAGCGTGCTGTCATGATATCTACTTTCAATCCTCTTTTATCATTATTACTGTTTTCCACTGGACTTATTTCCTTTTCGCTGAGAAAGTTGAATTTTTTTTTTTTTACTTGAAGTCTGATCTTCCTTCAGGTCTAAAGTTTTTATTTTATTATGTACTAATCCATCACTTTAATATTCCCAATGAAAAAGTAGCACCTGGGTATTTGTATGCAACCTTGACATTTTAGGAATATTTTAAATCTCTGCACTGGCAGTTTCTTTAAAAATGTAAAAAATATCTGAAATATTTAGCCTTTGCAAAGATATAAAAGACATGTCTTGAATTTATCATTCAGATATATCTTATTTGAGCATTATAGCTGCTCTGTAGACAGCCTGTACTTTTTCCTCTAAAGTTCACAGCTGCTGCTGCTGCTGCTATTGGTTCATAATTAAACAAGGTCTTGTATAGTCAGGCAAAATCAAAATATTATAGAACTGGAGACAACATGCAAAGTCGATCACAGCAATACTTACAAAACTCACTTAGTCTAAGGAGTAATGTGGATGGAATTTATTCAAGAGAAGCTCAGGACTATTGTTAAACTCACAGATTCCCCCACCCGCCGTCTCCAGGAGAGTCTTATGCAAATCGGACCTGAGTCTGCAAATCAGACTTTTTTTTTTTTTTTAATTTTATTTTTAAACTTTACACAGTTGTATCAGTTCCGCCAAACATCAAAATGAATCCGCCACAGGCACACATGTGCCCCCATCCTGAACCTTCCTCCCTCCCCCCTCCCCACACCATCCCCCTGGGCCATCCCAGCGCTCCAGCCCCAAGCATCCAGCATCGGCATCGAACCCTGACTGGCATCCCGCCTCAGCCTTCAGAATGGGAGAAAATAATAGCAAATGAAGCAACTGACAAACAACTAATCTCAAAAATATACAAGTAACTCCTACAGCTCAACTCCAGAAAAATAAATGACCCAATCAAAAATTGGGCCAAAGAACTAAATAGACATTTCTCCAAAGAAGACATACAGATGGCTAACAAACACATGAAAAGATGCTCAACATCACTCATTATCAGAGAAATGCAAATCAAAACCACTATGAGGTACCATTTCACACCAGTCAAATCAGACTTTTTAACAAGAGTTCCAGGTGATGTTCTTCACCAGGTACATTCGGAAACACTGATTTTAATCCAAGATCCTGATTTTGTAAGGAAACTGAGTCCCAGGGAAAAGTTCCCCACCACCAGCCCCCACCTCCATCCACCCACCCAGGGTTTGGGAAGCGCCTCCTGCTGTGTTGAAAGTATGTTGAAAGTTTGGGGACAGTGAGCTGTTGCTATGCATGGCCGGTGGAGTTGCAACTGGGTATAGCTTTTCAGACAGACGGTTTGGCAATACATGTCAAAATATTAAACGTGCTTTATCTTTTGATCCTATAATTCCAGATGAAAACGGAATTTCTGGAATTGTCACTCAGACCACTTGCATCAGAAGCAGCTGTTGAGGTTGTGGATTTCATCATCCCATGTCAATCGACTGAGTCATACATAACCTCTGGGAGCGGGACCCTGTAGTCTGCATTTTTAACAAGGTTACCAAGAGATGAACAAGATTCACTGAAGCTTGGAGAAATGCTGCCCTTACAGGTGTGAGGGTCAGAGTCCTAGCCCGGGGGGAGATGCGGGCATCCACACAGAGGGGTAGTTCCCCCCACCCCCGGCATGGGACATGGAACATCAGAGCCCAAGGAGGGTAAGAGAAGTGTGTGCTTGGATGGGGAGGAAGATGGGCAACACAAGGATGCTGTCCTCAGGGGGCGGCCCCTGGTGTGGGAGCCCTCCGAGGGGAGGGGGAAGGCCAGGCATGAGGCATGCAGGCCACGTGGGGGTGGGTGGTACCATCAGGGAAGGCACCGCTGCAGCCTTGTCGGTCACATTCCCGAGTGTTGATTACATACATAAATACAGTGAGGACAGGAGAGTCCGTTTTCTCCCAGGTCGAGAAGGCAGTGAACAAACACGAAAAGGAAAGAAGACTGGAGTGAATGCTGTGATGCTGGGTGTGATGTGAAGGAATTCCTGTGACCAAGAAAGAGATATGCATGGAAACATGTCCACTAGGAGGGCTGCGGTGGCCCTCCTAGAGTGATGAGTTCATCTAAGTGCCCAAATGCCAGTTTATAAATACCGTTCCTTGCCCACAAAAAGGAACTGGGTGGGGTCCCTGGAGAAATAGCGGAGTCGGGCTCTGGGGCTGAGAAAGGATGAAAGGAGCCTGGAAAGTCTTCTTGTGCCAGAAAACAAGGAAGTGCTCAAAGAAAGATGGAGCTACGTCAGAGGACACAGGAAACAGACCACAGGAGCTCCCGTCCTCGGCCAAATCTAAGACAATTTGAGCATAAAAAAAAAAAAAAAAAAAGATGGTGTAGTCGCCAAGAACTCAGGGGAGGGGAGCATGGGTACAGAGTCTGGGGAAGATGGGGGTCCTGGAGATGGATGGTCGTGATGGTTGCAGAACACTGTGAATGTACTGAGGGCCCCTAAACTGTACACTTAAAAATGACTAAAATAGCAAGCGCTGTATTTATTTTGGCATAAAAATGACGGAATGGAGAATAACACACAGAATAAAAAATAATCCATAGGTCCCTAATGATCAACATTTAAAAAAAAAAATGACCAGAAGAAGGGCAAAAAGAGATAGGAAAAGGTCTTCACATAAAATGCTGGCTGAGGGACTTTCCTGGTGGTCCAGTCGTTAAGAATCTGCCTTGCAATTCAGGGGGTGCAGGTTCGACCCCAAGTCGGGGCAACTCACCCCTCAACTAGAGAGGCCATTTGCCACACTACTGTGCCCGAGCACTGCAGAACCTGTGCTCTGCAACTAGAGAAAAGCCTGTGCACCACAACAAAGAGCCAGCGTGAAGATTTAAAAAATAAAATGAAAACAGAGCCAGATTTTAAAAGCTGGCTGATAAATGCAAGGGAAACACACACCATTTTGGAACCATCAGTGTAATAACTGATATATGTAAGCATGGAAAAAAGAAAGCTGAGCACAGAAGAATTGATGCTTTTGAACTGTGGTGTTGGAGAAGACTCTTAAGAGTCCCTTGCACTGCAAGGAGATCCAACCAGTCCATCCGAAAGGAGATCAGTCCTGCATATTCATTGGGAGGACTGATGCTAACGCTGAAACTGCAATCCTTTGGCCACCTGATGAAAAGAACTGACTCATTTGAAAAGACCATGATGCTGGGAAAGACTGAAGGTGGGAGGAAAAGGGGACGACAGAGAATGAGATGGTAGATGGCATCTCAAACTCAATGGACATGAGTTTGAGTAAACTCTGGGCGTTGGTGATGGACAGGGAGGCCTGGTGTGCTGCAGTCCATGGGGTCACAAAGAGTCAGACACGACTGAGCGACTGAACTGAACTGACTGAAGCCTGGATCTTGGATAAATGCCAAATCCAGAGGGTGAGAGGTTTGTTTGGGAAAAGGATATGCACGTAGGCTCCAAGTATCACCTCACAGATGGTTACTAGTTACCGAGGAGAAGAGGCCTTTACATGGGTATCACATGGACACCTGTCAGACACCACCTTGGGTGACTTGGTCATGCACCGGACCGATGAGGACGTCAGAGGTCTCCTGATGTGATGAGGTGGGAAATATGAACCTAACCGTGGCGTTTTCTTGACAAGACTTTTCATCTGAATCTTGAGGAAATCATGAAAAACCAGACTGGGAGATATTCTGCAAAACTGCTAGCCTAAACTCTTTTCACTGTCATAGAAGAATTTTTAAAGAATAAAAACCAGGAAGGGGACTTCTCTGGCGGTCCAGTGGTAGGTCTTAACCACCCCCTGATCCCTAAGCTAAGATCCCACGTGCCTTGGGGCCAAAAACCCAGAACATAAACAACAGAAACCATGTTGTAACAAATTCAAAAAAGTCTTTAAAAATGGTCCACATAAAAAAAAAAATCTAAAAAAAAGAAAAAGCAGAAGGATGTTCAAGATTAAAGGAAATGAAAGAGACAGGACAATTCAGTGCCACACGATGTCCTTGACTGCATCCTGTTTTTTCTTAAAAAAAAAAAAAAAAAAAGCTATACAGGACATTTTAGGGTAATCAGGGAGATTTGGGTATGGACTGCATGTTAATTAATACTAATTATATCAATTTTAACTAGGGGAGGTTGATAATAATGCTATGGCTATGGCAGAGAATGTCCTTATTTTTACTTTCATGTCCTTATTTTTACTTTTATTCATGGTTGAATAAAAAAAAATCTTTACCTGTATCTATAGACAGAGAAATAAAAGTAATGTGGCAACATGTTATTATCTCCTGGTGAATCTAGAAGACAGTTACCTAGGTATTCATTTTATCATGCTCTCAATTTTTCTACAGTTTTCATGTTTTTCAAAATAAAAAGAATCCAACTGTCTTGGGCATGTCTCAAGAAGTAAATGGCTCCAATTTCTTATTGTTTAAATATTAAAATAACACTATTACAACAGTAATAACAATATTCCACATATTTAAAGACATAAAAACAGGAACTTCCCTGGAGGTCTTTATATGAATGAAATCTTTCTGAACAAATTATTTCGTTTCTTGCTTCTTTTGTTGTGGTTGTTCAGTCACCCAGTCAGGTTCATCTGTTTGCAACCCCATGGGCTGGAGCACGCCAGGCCTCCCTGTCCCTCACCATCTCCTGGAGTTTGCCCAAGTTCATGTCCACTGCATCAGTCTTGCCATCCAGCCATCTCATCCTCTGATGCCCTCTTTTCCTTCCGCCCTCAATCTTTCCCAGCATCAGGGACTTTTCCAATAGTCAGTCAGCTGTTCGCAACAGGTGACAAAAATACAGAAGCCTTAGCTTCAGCATCAGTTCTTTTTAGTGTAACTATAGTTGATCCTTTTATCATCACTCTATTGCGTTGTTTAAACAAACCACATGATATATTTATCCACAGTCTTTATCAGACATTTGCATGCTTCAGTTTTGGGCTATTGTAAATAATAAGCCCTAAACATTCTGGTACATGGATCTGACGCATGTATGTGTGAATTTCTCTAGGGATACACCTGGGAACGGGATCAGTAGGTCATAGGATGTGTGGGTATCCTCCATTTTCTTAGATACGGCCAAAATGTGTCTGTAGCAATCTGCATTCCCACCCATCACTGATGACAATTCCTGTTGCTCCACATACTTACCAACACCTGACATTATTACATTTAGGTTTTTGCCAATGCAATGGCCGCATGGACAGAGGAGCCTGGTGGGCTACAGTCCATGGGGTCATAAGAGTCGGACACGACTTATCGACTAAACCACCACCACCACCAGCTGCATGAGTATTTCTCATTGTGGTTTTAGTTTTCATTTCACTGGTTCTTAATGATGTTGGGCACCTTTCCACATGTTTATTGGCAAAATCTATTTCCTTGAACATGCTTTATTACACAGACCTTTTTTTCCTCTTTATTCACTTTGAAAATCCACAAATCAAATGAATTTGGGAGATTATATTGTAGTTAATTTCTCAAAGCCAAATTTACAGCATTGAGTCAACATCAGGAAGTCAAGAACTAAGAGGAAGAAAGAAGATGAAGTGGGGAAAAAGAGACTGATCAATAATAAGTAGAAAAGAAAGATTTTAGTGAAAAATCCAGAGGGATAGGAAAGGAGATATAAAATTGTTTTAAAAGATAGGGATGAGGGAATACAATCCCATCGTTTATTTTATTTATTTACTTATTGGCCCTGCTGTACAGCACTTGTGATCTTGGTTCCCTGACCAGGATCGAACCCAAGCCCCCTGCATTGGAAGCTGGGAGTCCCAGATCCCATCTTTTAAAGCTGTTTTTCATGGATTATAAAGTTGGAATGGGGGGAAAATGCACATTAAAGATGGTAAAAGGAAAATGGAAATTTAGATTATTTTATTATGTAAGGAAGAATGTAAACGGATATTTATTCTACCAGTCTACCCCACAGAGCATATAAGAGGTCCTTTCTGAGCGCCTCACACGTACAAACATGTCATTTGAACGTTTGTTCCTCTGTGCTAATAAGACAGCTATTAAATGTTTCCTATCATTTTAGCAATCACGGGGTTTGCTCAATGTGGCTCTCCATCTGCAGTGAAACAGGTAAAATCTAACCCGTTTCATGCTGCTTACTACTGAACAATCGTTGCTGCCTAAGGTGTTGGTATCGTAATTAACGGGAAGGGAAGTAGCTGTGGTAATTGAGCTTTCTGGTTTGGCCTGGCACTGGGAATTCTTAAAAGGTCATATGCCTCTTTTTTTTTTTCAAAATTTTTATGTTTTGGCTGCACTACTTGGTTCCCTGACCAGTGACTGAACCCACACCTCCTGCACTGGATCACCTGGGAAGTCCCTCATATACCTGTCTTTTTAAGGACTGTCTAGACAATAACGGCATCCGGTCCCATCACTTCATGGGAAATAGATGGGGAAACAGTGTCAGACTTTATTTTTGGGGGCTCCAAAATCACTGCAGATGGTGATTGCAGCCATGAAATTAAAAGACACTTAATCCTTGGAAGGAAAGTTATGACCAACCTAGATAGCATATTCAAAAGCAGAGACATTACTTTGCCAACAAAGGCCCGTCTAGTCAAGGCTATGGTTTTTCCAGGGGTCATGTATGGATGTGAAAGTTGGACTGTGAAGAAAGCTGAGCACCGAAGAATTGACACTTTTTAACTGTGGTGTTGGAGAAGACTCTTGAGAGTCCCTTGGACTGCCAGGAGATCCAGCCAGTCTATTCTGAAGGAGATCAGCCCTGGGATTTCTTTGGAAGGAATGATGCTAAAGCTGAAACTCCAGTACTTTGGCCACCTCATATGAAGAGTTGACTCATTGGAAAAGACCCTGATGCTGGGAGGGATTGGGGGCAGGAGGAAAAGGGGACGACAGAGGATGAGATGGCTGGATGGCATCACTGACTCAATGGACGTGAGTCTGAGTGAACTCCGGGAGTTGGTGATAGACAGGGAGGCCTGGCCTGCTGCGATTCATGGGGTTGCAAAGAGTTGGACACGACTGAGCGACTGAACTGAACTGAACTGATTCAGACAACAACGTTTAGGAACTGTGGATTAGGGTTACCTATTCATAATAAAAGAAGAGAAGTGAAAAGCAAAGGAGAAAAGAAAAGATATAAACATCTGAATGCAGAGTTTCAAAGAATAGCAAGAAGAGATAAGAAAGCCTTCTTCAGCGATCAATGCAAAGAAATAGAGGAAAACAACAGAATGGGAAAGAGTAGAGATCTCTTCAAGAAAATCAGAGATACCAAAGGAACATTTCATGCAAAGATGGGCTCGATAAAGGACAGAAATGGTATGGACCTAACAGAAGCAGAAGATATTAAGAAGAGATGGCAAGAATACACAGAAGAACTGTACAAAAAAAGATCTTCACAACCCAGATAATCACGATGGTGTGATCACTGACCTAGAGCCAGACATCCTGGAATGTGAAGTCTAGTGGGCCTTAGAAAGCATCACCACGAACAAAGCTAGTGGAGGTGATGGAATTCCAGTTGAGCTATTTCAAATCCTGAAAGATGATGCTGTGAAAGTGCTGCCCTCAATATGCCAGCAAATTTGGAAAACTCAGCAGTGGCCACAGGACTGGAAAAGGTCAATTTTCATTCCAATCTCAAAGGCAATGCCAAAGAATGCTCAAACTAGCGCACAATTGCACTCATCTCACATGCTAGTAAAGTAATGCTCAAAATTCTCCAAGCCAGGCTTCAGCAATACATGAACCGTGAACTTTCTGATGTTCAAGCTGGTTTTAGAAAAGGCAGAGGAACCAGAGATCAAATTGCCACCATCCACGGGATCATGGAAAAAGCAAGAGAGTTCCAGAAAAACATCTATTTCTGCTTTACTGACTATGCCAAAGCCTTTGACTGTGTGGGTCACAATAAACTGTGGAAAATTATGCAAGAGATGGGAATACCAGACCACCTGACCTTCCTCTTGAGAAATCTGTATGCAGGTCAGGAAGCAACAGTTAGAACTGGACATGGAACAACAGACTGGTTCCAAATAGGAAAAGGAGTTCGTCAAGGCTGTATATTGCTGCTGCTGCTGCTAAGTCGCTTCAGTCGTGTCCGACTCTGTGCGACCCCAGAGACAGCAGCCCACCAGGCTCCCCTGTCCCTGGGATTCTCCAGGCAAGAACACTGGAGTGGGTTGCCATTTCCTTCTCCAATGTATGAAAGTGAAAAGTGAAAGTGAAGTCGCTCAGTCGTATTCGACTCCTAGCGACCCCATGGACTGCAACCTACCAGGCTCCTCCGTCCATGGGATTTTCCAGGCAAGAGTACTGGAGTGGGGTGCCATTGCCTTCTCCGGCTGTATATTGTCACCCTGTTTATTTAACTTTATATGCAGAGTACATCATGAGAAACGCTGGACTGGAAGAAACACAAGCTGGAATCAAGATTGCCGGGAGAAATATCAATAACCTCAGATATGCAGATGACACCACCCTTATGGCAGAAAGTGAAGAGGAACTCAAAAGCCTCTTGATGAAGGTGAAAGTGGAGAGTGAAAAAGTTGGCTTAAAGCTCAACATTCAGAAAACGAAGATCATGGCATCCAGTCCCATCACTTCATGGGAAATAGATGGGGAAACAGTGGAAACAGTGTCAGACTTTATTTTGGGGGGCTCCAAAATCACTGCAGATGGTGACTGCAGCCATGAAATTAAAAGACGCTTACTCCTTGGAAGGAAAGTTATGACCAACTTAGATAGCATATTGAAAAGCAGAGACATTACTTTGCCAACAAAGGTCCGTCTAGTCAAACCTATGGTTTTTCCAGGGGTCATGTATGGATGTGAGAGTTGGACTGTGAAGAAGGCTGAGCGCCAAAGAATTGATGCTTTTGAACTATGGTGTTGGAGAAGACTCTTGAGAGTCCTTTGGACTGCAAGCAGATCCAACCAGTCCATTCTGAAGGAGATCAGCCCTGGGATTTCTTTGGAAGGAATGATGCTATAGCTGAAACTCCAGTACTTTGACCACCTCATGTGAAGAGTTGACTCATTGGAAAAGACTCTGATGCTGAGAGGGATTGAGGGCAGGAGGAGAAGGGGACGACAGAGGATGAGATGGCTGGATGGCATCACTGACTCAATGGACATGAGTCTGAATGAACTCCGGGAGTTGGTGATGGACAGGGAGGCCTGGCGTGCTGTGATTCATGGAGTCGCAAAGAGTCACTCACGACTGAGCGACTGATCTGATCTGATTTATAATAACTCATAGAGATAGAGATGTTATTCAACACTTCGGATGCAGAAAAGCAAAAACAAAAAAGTCACTAGCTCGATCTAGTGGGAAAAAAGTTCTCTTTATTTAGAAGTTCTGGTTTATATTATCCCTGATCTCCTGGAGAGACAGGGGATATTAAAATATTAAAAAACAGTTCCTCTTGTCCTACACGTGAGTCGACTCAATAGCTTAACGATAAAGGTTATAACAATACTTCATTCAGAGATGTATTACACAGTAGTAACGAATTCTTACACACATCCTTCAAAATGGAGACCACATTTTACAAAGAAATAAACTAAATCATATCAAATTACTGAAGAGTTCTAGGCGAAACACAGGATTACAGATGGGTTATTTAATTCTATTAGACTTGGATATTTCCTTCCCAAGACTTAGTCCCAAATCCTTAGCCCTTTACAGAATTTTTGGATGGGCAACAGTCAATGATACACTCGCAGTCCTGACCTTTTGAGTCTTGACCTTTAACTCTCTCCTGGAGTATCTCTAATTTCTAAAAATCGCATATCAGATCCCCTTTTGGACTTCCTCATGTATTTCAGCTATTTGAGTCTCTCCTGATGGCCTAAAATCTTGGAATCCGACCAGGTTCCTCCTTCTGGTCTAGTCGCCTCTTAATCTAATCAGGAGCAAATTCTTGCCGGATCATTGCTTTTCATGCCCTCCTCACTTTATTCCTAATCCAGGCTTTTATCTCTCTCATACCTATACTGTTACGCCAGCCTCCTAACTAGACGGCTCCAGCCGTCTTGGGTCCTTGCACGCCAGATTCAGCCTGGAGTCTCCAGCACCCATGTCCTTCCGTAAGCCTGCTGGCCCTGCCCTGCTGGTCCATTTTGGAATCACGTCCTCCCATCTCAACCCCATCCATTTGCCTTACCGATCATTTTCGTCATGTATACCGCCTTGATGAGACCTTCCTTTCCGACAGCCCCCACTCGCTTCATTTACTGTCTGAATGCTCCCCTTGACTCTAAGGAAGCATACACGAGACTGTGTTCTTTAAATTTTATGACTGGCTCCATCTCCAATGAAGTTAGCAAGAAAAAAAAAAAAAAAAGCTGTTTTTCATGGATTATAAAGTTGGACTGGGGAAAAATGCAAACTAAAGATGGCGAAAGGAGAATGGAACCTTATTTTTTTTCATTATGTAAGAAAGAATGTAGATGAATTCCTTACAAGCAAGCGTCTTTTGCACCTTACTTTTTTTCCAGTATATGTATATATACTGGATTAAAAAGAATCCTGGGCATCCTTCCTTATCAGCAAACAAATTTTTACGCAATGCTTTTTAAGTGCCCGCTGACTATGGATAATTCATTTGTTTAGTCCCTTAATGACGGACACTGGTGATTTTTCCAGCTTTGCTATTATGAGCATGCTACAATGCACATTCTTGCATATCTAGGGGAACCATCTATAGGTAAAGTAGTAGCCCTGAGGGACTCACTGGTGGTCCAGTGGTTGAGGATCCACCTGCCAGTATAAGGGACAGAGATTCTTTCCCTGGTTTGGGAAGGGTCCACATTCCTCGGGGCAACCAAGCCTGTGTGCCACCCCTACTGATGCCTGCCTGCACTGCACCAAGACAAGCCGCCACAATGAGAAGAGCAGCAGAGAGCAGCCTCCACTCTCCGCAACTGAGAAAGTCCTGGCGCAGCAACAAAGACCCAGTGCAGCCAAAACTAAGTAATTTCACATATCGTGGAACTAGGATTGTTAAATATGTATACATACTGGACTAAAAACATATATTTCAATTTGGATAGATATAACAAATTCTCTGCTGAAATAATTTTCACTCTCCACTCTCATTTTTGATACCACTCAATTTCCTGCCACCCAGGATCTGGACATTGACATGGGAGCTTTGTTTAATGGCAGCTTATGCCCACCGAGTATCAGTATTGGAGAACATTGCAAAGCTGGGAGAAAAGGGAATTGAAGGCCAGAAAACCGGAATAATCTGGGATCTGGGGCAAGAGACAGACAGCATCATCCTTCTGAACTGGAACCAAATGAAATCTAAATGTATCACCTATAAAATAGTGGATAATCTTCATGTTGATTTTATTTTTAGAGATGTGAATATAAACAAAATGAAGCATCATCGTCTTAACCCCTAGGAACTCTCTGAAGGGGTGGTACTAGGTAAACTGAGTGAAATCAGAACAGCAGTGTGAAAACTTGATCGAGACTAAACCCTGCAGAGGAGCGACTTTCCTTTCTATCATCCGAACTGCTTCGTGTGACCAAATGTTCCCTGTGCCACCCAGTGGGGGAGAAGAAGTGAGTTTGTCTCTTAAATGCTTTCGAGTTTTGTTTGTCTATTTAGGGTCCCTTTTTGAAGTCCTGGGCTTCCCTAGTGGCACAGCTGGTAAGGAATCCACCTACAATGTGGGAGACCTGGGTTCAACCCCTGGGTTGGGAAGATTCCCTGGTGAAGGGAACAGCTATCCACTCCAGTATTCTGGCCTAGAGAATTCTACGGACTGTATAGTCAGTCCACAGGGGTAGCAAAGAGTCGGACTAGACTGAGCCACCTTCACTTAAGTGTTAGATTTATGGAACAATAAACAACCATTGACAGCTGTGTGCTATTTTGGATTCCCCATCCATTTTAGAAGTTGGGTAAGAATACTAACTTATCTGAAAGCTTATCAAATTTGAAATTAACCGAGAAGTATCATGCAGTAGTTTATCCCAGTGAAACAAACTAAATTGTGGCCATGGCAAAGTGTGTCACTTTTTTCTCTAATAGCAGGATGCAGACATTTTAAATATAAAACATGTTTTCTGTTTAGGGGAGGGAAGCATATCAGAAGCAAGGTTTAAAGAATGGCTTGGCTGGGTTGCCAGATGATGTTATTGTTAATAGTATACCATGACACAAGTCCCTGGTGGCTCAGAGGTTAAAGCGTCTGCCCGCAATGCGGGAGATGCGGGAGATGCGGGTTTGATCCCTGAGCTGGGATGATCCCCTGGAGAAGGAAATGGCAACCCACTCCAGTATTCTTGCCTGGAGAATCCCATGGAGGGAAGAGCCTAGTAGGCTACAATCCACAGGGTCGCAAAGAGTCGGACACGACTGAGCTACTTCACTTTCACTTTCACTTTACCGTGACACAAATTTTGACCATGGTAATGGGCCAATTTAGAGCAATCATGGTGGAGAGATTTGACAGAATGTGGTCCACTGGAGAAGGGAATGGCAAACCACTTCAGTATTCTTGCCTTGAGAACCCCATGAACAGTATGAAAAGGCAAAATGATAGGATACTGAAAGAGAAACTCCCCAGGTCAGTAGGTGCCCAATATGCTACTGGAGATCAGTGGAGAAATCTGATGCTGGGAGGGATTGGGGGCAGGAGGAGAAGGGGACGGCAGAGGATGAGATGGCTGGATGGCATCGCTGACTCGATAGACGTGAGTCTCAGTGAACTCCGGGAGTTGGTGTTGGACAGGGAGGCCTGGCCTGCTGCGATTCATGGGGTTGCAAGGAGTCAGACACGACTGAGCGACTGATCTGATCTGAAAACAAAGCTCCTTCACTCAGTAGCGTGAGAGATTAGTTTTAGTCCTATCTTTTTCCCAGCATTCAGAAGTATAACCTTAAGCTTACACACTAGGATGGCCCATCTCACCTGGAATAGGGCAAAGCTTGCCCTGTGGGATCACTTCCTGAGGAATGGAGTGAGGCTGAACAAAGGGAGCAAGCGGGGTCTTCCCTTTGTCATCGGTGAAGCCTGGCTTCCTGGGTGTACACAAGGAAGACCTAGAAAGATACAGAAAGTGAATTCATCTTGGATGGCTACCTTCCCTGCCTCCTGCACCCTCGGGTAGCTCCTGAGTGCAATCCTCTGTCTCTAGAGTGTCTTATGGTAAAAGTTTCTACTCAGATGCTCCAGGTACGGATACAACCCCGCTAAGGCCCTCGCCCGAGAAGGCAGGTCCAGTCCTCACCACGAAGCTGTTCCAAGCCCCTGAGCCTCCATCCTTACTCTGCGGGACCAACCTCCTCCTCCTCGGAGATGGACCACTGACGCCCCGAAGACCTAGAGGACCAAAGGCCGTCCCCACCTCCAAGGCGGCTGCCACACTAACGGGGGCAGCTCCGCGCCCTGGGGAACCTCAATTAACTTGACCTCCTTACCCGTGGGTGAATCCACGAGGGGAGGCGGACGCAGCTGCAAACCCCCCACCCCCACCCCGAAAGCCCTTGCTGTGCGCTGTGTCCCGCGCAAGGTGGGAAAAAGTCTACGTATAAGGCGGCAGGATTAAGTGAATTCACACCTAGTGGTGAAGGACTGATCCCCGGGGTCTTTCTTCCTTGATTCCCGCCCGCCCCGTCCCCCCACTATAAAAGCAGCTGCTCAGTAACCCGGAAGACTCTGAATGGTGGGGACGGTGGTGCAGGCCGGGCTGGAGAAGAGTTGGGGGACTGGGAGGCTCCCTCCGAGACGGAAGGGCTGGGGGACGGGGGGCGCAAATGCTGTGGGTCTGGGCCCTGCCAGGCCTGCTGCCCGTGGCCCCGTCCAGCCCGGAGCCCGACGTCCGGGCCGACCAGGACGTAGTAGCTGCTGAATAAATACTTGTGGAATGAGAGAAAGTCCGCGTTCCTTCCCGGACACGTCCAGGGGCCGGGCCGCCGCGGTTTCCTTCCAGCGCGCTCGCCCACACCTCCCCGGGCGGCGGCTGGGCTCAGGGCCGGGGACTTCCCGGGGCGGGGGCGGACGGAAGGGGCTGGATGCCCGGGGCGGGCACGTCCAGCGCCGGGCCCCGTGGGCCGAGCGGACGTGGACGACGACCAGGGCGGGGTGGTCAGCCGCTTCTCCGGGTTTGGCCCGAGTCCTCCCGGCGGGGCCCCCCAGGTGGCAGGGCGGGTCGCGGCGCTCTCGGACCTCGGGACTCGCTTTCGCTGTCCGCCGCGAGGCCCGCGGGGCCCCTCAGAGCTCGCAGGTCCCGAAGGGCCGGGCGCCCTTGCAGAGGCCCCCGGACGCGCTTTCCGGCGCCGGCGGGGCTTTTCACACTTTCTACCCCACCCCTCGCCCCGGGAACCGCCCGGGGAACCAAGAGCGGGTGCGGAGCGCCGCGCGGGGGACCCTTTTGTGCCCTCGCTGTTCGCTGGGACCTTTTGCTTCCGAAGGGAGCCTCCCCACATCCCCTTCCTCTCGGGGAAAGTCTTGTAGTTTCCCTGGAAGTCGCAAAGAGGTGGAAGGAGAGGGCTGCTGGGCGCTCTCTCGTTAATTTTCCGTCCCGAAACTCGTAAAAAAATAAATAAATAAACCCCAAGCGTTCGGCCGTAGGGAGACTTTGAGGGTCCGGAGGAAGCAGCGAGCCGTGCATTCCTTCGTCCGCCTGCCTCCCACCTGGCCCACAGCTCCCCTCCCCCGCTGCCGCCGACGCCCGACTCGGGCCGGCGCCCAGGCCCGCGCGCAGAGCCGCGGGAACGGCAGGGTTAAGCCCTGGAATGTGGCGGCGAGGAATGTGCATGCAGATGAGCCGGGCGGGGGGGGGGGGCGGGGCGATGGGCGGGGCGGGCCCGGAGGCGTGGTGAGGGCGGGTACGGGGCGTGGCGAGGGGCGGGTGCATGCTAATTTGACGCAAATGAGAAGCCCAGTCGCCGCCGCTCCGCCGAGCTTCCCGGATCCGAGCCCAGACGGCGGCGGCTCGGGCAGCCTGGGCGCCGCGACCCTCGGCGGCCGTAGAGGGACGGGGAGGAGGAGGAGGAGGAAGAGGCGGAGGCTGCGGCGGCGATCGCGAGGAGGAGGAGGCGGAGGAGGGTTCGCTCGCCCGCTCCGACGCAGACATGGTGGACTGATCCCCGGCGGGGGCCGAGAGCAGGGTTTCCTGAGACGCCCTCCAGTCCCCTCGCGTGGCCCCCGCCACAGCCCCGCGGGCCCCCAGCCCTCGCCGGCGCCCGGATCTGGGGTGCGGCGGCCGGGCCCGGGCAGTCGCGTTCCCGCCGCGTCCCGCGCCCGGTTCCCCTATGGAGGCGCCGCCCGCCAGCGAGGCCGCCGACCATGCCTAGGAGGGCCGGGAGCGGGCAGCTGCCGCTACCCCGGGGCTGGGAGGAGGCCAGGGACTACGACGGCAAGGTCTTCTACATCGATCACAACACCCGGAGGACCAGCTGGATCGACCCCCGGGACAGGTGGGCGGCCGGGCCGCGGGGCGGGCGCGGAGACCCGCCTCGGGAGCGCGGCGGCGGCTGTTGTCCGGGAGACCCGGCCGAGCGGCGGCGCCCGCGGCGCGGGGGGCGTGGGGCGCGCGGGGCGTCGCCTGTCCCCGGGGGTTGCTGCCGGGAGGGGTCCCGGGGAGAAGGCGCGGGGACCGTCCGCCCGAGCCGGGGCTGCGTCAGCCCGGCCAGGCGCCCTGGCCCGGGGGGCCCGCGGAGAGCCGCCGCAACCAGGCTCCCCCTTGGCCACCACCTTCCCGAGCGCCCCGGGACCTTGAGACGCTCGGGGCACGGAGGCGAGGGTGGGATCGACGCCCTGGGCGGGCGCTGTGTCCAGTTAACGGACCCAGAAGGGCCACCTGAGCCCTGCTCGGAGCCCGCCTCCGCCCGGAGTTGACCAGATGGAGGCTAGAGGGCACACACGGCCTGGGTGGCGGGGCGGGGCTCGGGGCCTCCCGAAGGAGGAAGGCCCGAGCGCCAGGTTGGGGGTGACCCACTGGCTAGGCCACCTGTGGCATCTCTGAGGGCCGTTCTTGGCTTCCAGCCTCGAGTGCACTTTCTTGACCCGGGGCGTGCCCGCAGGCAGGCCGGAGGCCCGGGGCGTGTAGGGGGTCTGGGCACCCTTCCCCGCTGGACCCAGGTGGTGGGTGCAATTGACTTTGCCCCTCAGATTCTGCAGACGCGTGTTTGGGGGTTTGCTGCCTGGTGTTTATCGTCACCTGAATACTTGAACTGCCTCCCAGATCTTGAAAAGGCAGATTCTGTTTTGAAATAAGAAGTGGTGACATGAACCATAGAACTGAACCTTGATTATTGAGGAACTGGCGGACTTGAGCTTAGCATGTGTTCCTGTAAGTTTTTAACACACTTTTTATTCCTGCTCAGAACCAAAGAGGAAAAACATAACATTCTAAGAAGTTTAGGAGCTGAAGTTTAAGTTAGTTCACAAACATTGTTTCTCTCTTCCATCTTTCTTTTCACCCTTAAAAAGAAAATGTATCATAGTTAGATTTTTAGAAGAATCATAGGAAAGATTTCTAATAGTAAATTTGTAAACTATTAAGGAAATATTCCTGCTTAAATAATATACCATTAGGGAAAATTCCAAATCTTGGATGGTTATCATTTCTGAATTTTCTTTCCACCTTTGTGTGTTATTCATACTTTATGTTCTCACTTTTATCCTAAGAATATTGTTTTTGAATGCTATTAAAGAGCAGTTATAAGAAAGTCACAAGTGGCATTATAAATTTATGGAGCAATCCTTGTTAAATTATCCATGAAGGTATCAGTTTAGGTTTCCCTCTTGAAATGAGAAAAGACACCTGTGCTGAGGTCACGTCTTGTTCCAGCCTGGTTGCCTGTTGCTGGCTTGATGAAAGTTATGACAAGCATCACACCTTCACAGTTTCTCCAGGCGTGTTAGCTGTTGTCATAAATTCACGCTCCAAGCCAGTTATTGCACTTTGAAACTACTTAACAGATAGTAAATGTCAGTGATGATGGTGTTCACCCAACAGTGGCTTTTAAGGCACCTGTATAAATACTTGACTTTAACAGTCGTAGGGTCATTCTTTCTGCTTTCTGATACTTGGAGTTTCAGGTTATTGCAACTTCAATGCATTCTTGAAATATTTAGGCGTTTAAGATTCTCTTCTGCTTCAGTTTACATTATTTGTCAATATCATCTCTCTTGTGTTTACTAATAAGGACTACAAGACTATGTAATGCCTGGGTAAAGCAAATAGAAAGTGAAGTAAAATTATATGGCTTGGCTTATCTTTATCACCACTTCTTAAACAAGTTAAGCATGTCTTTTACTTTAAATTGTTAATGGATTAACAATTATCATGAACTCTGTTTTCAGGAAATGTGTAACCACTTCATTTGATGGGGACAAACAGTTTTGACTAAGGTGATTTGTTATTATTTCAGTTTTCCTTGAAGCTGTTGTACCTTTAAGTATTTATAAATCTGACTGGTTATAAATATTTCTGGATTTCAATAATAAGAGTTTTAAAGATACTCTGCAAGATCCGAGTCAGAGCTGATATACTTAGTTTAAATTTGGTTGTGTTTTCTTTTAGGGCAGTGAAGTGTCTATACAGTCTTGCTCACTAGTGTAGAAGATGGTCAGAGACATTATTTGAAGGAACCTGTGGGCAGTTTTGTTACACACTTACCAAACATGTGGGCAAAGAGGTATCATACAGGTCAATTGGAGTGTGCCCCTTCTTTTTGCAGGATCAAATGAGAAATCCTGGAAGAAAAGTGACTTGATAAACTGTGGGTCTGCAGTACTTTTTAACTTTTAAAGCCATTATGATTATTTACCCATATTTATGTTCAGAAAAATAATTTTGTGTTTTTAATGCTCTACCAGAATCTGTAAGGTATTTCTGATTGCATAGGTGATTATGCAGATGTCTTGGAGGAAGAATGGGGGATTTCACAGGAACATAATTTTATTAAATCAGTGGTGATTTTTAACATATTGAAGTATTATTTTAAATGCTTTTAAGCTTTTGGAGGTTGATGACACAATGCAGACTCTGCTGTGACGTGATCAGAGCTCTCATCGCTCTACCTTTATTAGCAGAAAAAAAAGCTCAGATGAGTATCTGAACCCCTCTGAAGCTGCATTTTCACCTCTAAAATGAAGATCATATCACCTGTCCCATAGGAGTATCTTGGGTGCCCACGATGAGGGCCCAGCCAAAGAGGACTAGTTGTAGTGTTGTTATTCCAGTTCAGGAACCCACTGGTCGTTCAAGGCAGCCCTGGAAAGAACAGATGTTCTGACACACATTTTCTCAGTGTTTATTGTGTGGGAGCCTCCGCACTAAGCTCTTTAACTGTGATCTCATTTTATCCTGCCAGTAGTCCTGAGAGGTGGGTGTCGTTCTTATCTTCCAGTTACAGTTGGGGAAATGGAGTCACAGGGATCATTGCTGTTACACGTGGAGTGGGAATTCGGAGCCAGAGAACCGGACTGTAGAGTCTGTGTCCTCTGTCTTTTCTCTAGACTTACTGGACATCTGGTCATGCTCAGGGGTCTTTGCGTGGAGGACAGCCTCTTTGCCTAGGATTGATTTCTTAGGCTGATTGACCAGTCTTTTTTTCTTTTTTACTTTTATATAATTTTTTTCCATTCTGTACAGTTTTTAAATGTTGCTTCCACGTATAGTTAATACACAGTATTGCCTGTATTCCCCATGTTCTACAGTACATCTGTCAGCTTGTCTTACTCTCAGTCGTCTATACCTTTCACTCTCTCAGCTCTGTGTTGCCGCCCCTCCACACTGGTACCCAATAGTTTGTTTCTGTGAGTCTGCTTCTTTTATGTTGTAGTCACTAGTTTGTTCTATTTTTTTAGATTCATGTATAAGTGATATCTGGAGAAGGCAATGGCACCCCACTCCAGTACTCTTGCCTGGAAAATCCTATGGACGGAGGAGCCTGGTGGGCTGCAGTCCATGGGGTCGCTAAGGGTCGGACCGGACTGAGCGACTTCACTTTCACTTTTCACTTTCATGCATTGGAGAAGGAAATGGCGACCCACTCCAGTGTTCTTGCCTGGAGAATCCCAGGGATGGGGGAGCCTGGTGGGCTGCCGTCTATGGGGTTGCACAGAGTCGGACACGACTGAAGCGACTTAGCAGCAGCATAAGTGATATCATATAGTATTTATCTTTCTCTATCTGACTTATTTCATTTAGTGAAATACCCTCCAAGTCCATCCACGTTGCTGCAAATGGCAAAATTTTGTTCTATTTTATGGCCAAGTCGTAGTTCATTATATATATATATATAAACATATATATATATATATATATACACACCACGTCTTCTTCGTCTATTCATCTGTTGATGGACACTTAAGTTATTTTCACGTGACCCATCTTTCTTGGTCTTCAGAGGATCCTGTCAACTATGTAGGATTCTCTGATGCCTGAGCTCACCACACAGGGCGAATGCCTTGGGAGTGTGGGCTGGGGACCCGTCAAGCTGACCCCACTGAACCACGGAGCTGGTCCAGCTAGAACTTGGCAGTTCAGTGTTCTCTTGAGCACGTTAGAAGTTCATTTTGGGGAAGAGTTAAGGGCTCCATATCAATGTGAATAGATTACAGTTTTACTGTAACAGCCTTGACCTTGCCCTTCCTCTCCCCTTCCCCGAGTCCTGGGGAAAACTTCTCCGTGTCCGTGATTCCTTGGCAACCCCCCCCCCACCCCAAGTGAACCAACTGTTCTTTTGCAAGTCTGCTCCCTCACTCACCTCTTATTTTGCTCAACTTAGGCCCCCTTTGACCACACCAAATGGTGTTTATGGTGGGCCATAGATCATGGCCAAATGGCCCAGTGCTTTAAAAAAAAAAAAGCTAGTCCATGTTTTCTCCTATTCAGTGAAGGAGAGAAAGGTGGAGTGTTGGATTTATTTGCCTCTTGGAGGAGTAGGTGGCTAAGGCAGACAGGCATCAGGGCCAGGATGAGTGGTTTTACAAACTCCCAGGGGAATTCTGTTCATTTTCTGTCCTCGAATTGGATGTTACAATAACTTTGTCTTGTTGAACTTAAAAGATTCATCACCACATAAAGCGACTTGGTAAAGAACCCGCCTGCCAATGCAGGAGACTTAAGAACTCGGATTCGATCCCTGGGTCGGGAAGATCCCTTGGAGGAGGGCCCAGCAACCCACTCCAGCATTCTTGCCTGGAGAATCCCATGGACAGAGGAGCCTGGTGGGCTACGGTCCATGGGGTCACAGAGTCGGACACCACTAAAGCGACTTAGCACACACTCAGGCAAAGCTGCTTTACGTTAAAACGGGCTGATGGGCCATAATCTCTGGTTTATGGCTTGCATCAGACGTTGAGCAGCTTGTGCTTTCTGACTGGCGGGAAAAAATCCTGGGGATTGGGAGGGGGATATAGGAAGAGGATGTCAGCTGGGTATCACCGGTGTCTAAGTTACCCTTTGGCTCTCCACACCCGGCCTAACCAGTACCTGGTTACGCTCTATGGAAACTCTATGTTATCTTTCTTTCAAAGTCAAAGCAAGTAATTTTTCTCAACTTACTGCTGGAATGTGAATTCTTCAGTATTGCTCTCTCTTTGTCCTTTGTATCTGGTAGGTGTTAAATGAACATTGGTTCTGTTGTTGTGTAGTCGCTAAGTCATGTCAGACTATTTTGCGACCCCATGGACTGTAGCCCACCAGGCTCTTCTGTCCATGGGATTTCCCAGGCAAGAACACTGGACTGGGTTGCCATGCCCTCCTCCAGGGGATCTTCCCAACCCAAGGTTTGAACCAGCATCGCCTGCATTGCCAGGCAGATTCTTTACCACTGAGCCACCTGGGAAGCCCGATGAAGAAAGTTTGTCAAGTTAATGAAAGAATACAATTGGAGCTACTCTCATTTCCAATTTCTTACTGTTGGGTTTTCAAAAACTATACCCATAACCACCAACAACCAGAGACAATTGATTTTCCAGTTAGATTAAAAATAATGAGAGCATTAAGCCGCCGCATTTTGACTAACAGCATAAATATGTGAATTACTTATGAGAGCAAAGAACACAAAATCAGCCCCAACTGTCTTGATCACAGTCGCCCTTGTCATAGATGGCTGGGGATTGTCCCTCTCCGGGCCTTGTCCAACTCTGAGTGCCAAAGTACTTACTGTGATTTGAGTGATTATGGTATTTGAAGTGTGGAGAGGTTCTTAGAAGAAGGTTTTTTTTTGTTGTTTTTTTTTAATCTCTCTGGGAAGCCCTAATTTAAAGATAACTATGTTGTCCTCCAAAAGTTCCCAGCAGAAATACTTCTTGTTTTCAACAGTTGGCTGTGATGCTTGCTGGAGTGAGCTATGGTTGCTGAGTACACAACTGAGATTTCTCCCATGACTTTTACTGGTCCATAGATTGCAGTTTAATTTTGTTAGAACTCTCAGGAAAAGAATTGCCTTTTCCAAGAAAGACTATTATTTATGAATAGGCAATTGATTGATTCTTAGCAGCAAATCACTGAAGTTGTGAGCTACATAATCAAACACTGTGATATGCGGCCTGCAAACCAAGATCTCGCTTTCCTGTGGGTGAGCCCTGATGAGTCGTGCTCCACCTTCCTCTAGGGCTTGGACCTGTTGCCCTGTGGATGGCTCATGGGTACTTTTTCTGCGTGGACGTCTGTAGGAAAACCATGCCCCCACTGTAGAGGAGTATAGCCAGCCTCATGGAGCCGAGGTGGGATTTGAACTGCACTAACCCTGATGCAGTGTAAATCCCTAGAGACCGGGCCCTGGTCCTGGGTACCGCCCCAGTCCCATAAACTGGACTGAAATTGGTTGAACTGATTTCCTTTTTGAATTTTGGGCTGATTTCTTCATCCATATCTAAAACTCTTTTAATTCGAAAAATCACCACAGAAATATAAAGAAAAGGAAAAGGATTTTTAAAGGCATGGAAACAGTGGCTGACTATATTTTTGGTCTTCAAAATCACTGCAGATGGTGATTACAGCCGTGAAATTAAAAGACGCTTACTCCTTGGAAGGAAAGTTATGACCAACCTAGACAGCATATTAAAAAGCAGAGACATTTCTTTGTCAACAAAGGTCTGTCTAGTCAAGGATATGGTTTTTCCAGTGGTCATGTATAGATGTGAGAGTTGGACTATAAAAAAGGCTGAGCGCAGAAGAATTGATACTTTTCAACTGTGGTGTTGGAGAAGACTCTTGAGAGTCCCTTGGACTGCAAAGATCCAACCAGTCCATCCTAAAGGAAATCAGTCCTAGGTGTTCATTGGAAGGACTGATGTTGAAGCTGAAACTCCAATATTTTGGCCACCTGATACAAAGAGCTGACTCATTGGAAAAGACCCTGATGTTGGGAAAGATTGAAGGCAGGAGGAGAAGGGGATGACAGAGGATGAGATAGTTAGATGGCATCACCGACTCAATGGACATGAGTTTGGGTAAACTCCAGGAGTTGGCGATGGACAGGGAGGCCTGGCATCCATGGGGTTGCAAAGAGTTGGACACGACTGAGCGACTGAACTGAATGACTATGTATGTAACTTGTAAGTTAAAAATGATTCCCCAAATATGTAGCTTCAGAATGTTTTCAGTGTGGTTTTTTCCCCCAGCTGTTAATTTTTTACTGTGATAAAAACATCACATAAAATTAGCCATTTTAAAGTGCACAGTTCAGAGGGTTGTTGTTGTTGGGTTTTTTTAGTATGTTCATAGTGTCGTGCAACTGTGATCATTATGTGATTCCTGAACGTTTTTATCACCTCCAAGAGAAACCTGGTACCCATTAAGAGTTCAGTCCCCATCCTTTCTCCACCCCAATGCCTTTGGAAACCCCTAATCTACTTTCTGTCTCTATATTTTTGCCTAACTGGACATTATAAATGGAGTAATGCAGTACACTTCCTTATGTGTCTGGCTTCTCATATTTAGCATAAGGTTTTCAAGATTCATTCACGTTGTAGCCTGTACCAGCGTTTCATTCCTTTTTGTGACTTTAAATAATAGTCCATTGCGTGGATATACCACACTTTGTTTACCCAAGCATCAGCTGTTGGGCATTTGCATTGTTTCTACTTTCTGGCTACTATGAATAAACGCTGCCATGAACATTTGTGTATGATTTTTATATGACTATATGTCTTTAATTCTCTTGGATAAAATACCTGGACGTGGAACTGCCGGGTTATATGTTAATTGTATGTTTGACTTTATGAGGAACTGCCAGACTCTTCCCACGGCGGCTGCATCATTTACACTTCTCCCAGCAGTGTGTGAGTGTTCCAGTTTCTCCACATCCTCACCAATACTTGGTGGTTTTTTGTGTTTTTTTTTAAACATTTCTAGTGGACATGAGCTAGTAGAGCTAGTATCTTACTGTGATTGGTTTGTTTTTTTTTTTTTGGCCACACCTCACAGCATATGGGATCTTAGTTCCCCAGGGATGAAACCCGTGCCCCTTGCCTTGCGAGCATGGAATCTCAACCAGTCCTGGACCATTGGGGAATTTCCTTACTGAGGTTTTGACTTGCATTTCCCTCAGTGTTTTGATAGTCTCAGTATGACCCAAGTTTTCTCCTTGTATCCTAGCCTTTTAGCCTTTGCTACTGTACTTTTTGTGTCTCCCAACAGGCAGAGGAAGAAGAGTTAGGGTGAATTAAAAGTAGAAAATACTGATAAGGTACATACTAATTTTTTGTCTTCATCTTGGATAAGCTATTCTAAGAGACATAGATGTGAATTGCATAGATAATGAATCATAATCTGTGTGTATGTAAACAGCCAGCTTATTCAATGATTGGATGTTTAAAAGCTTTAAACTAGTAATATATGGTAAGAATTAAAATCGTTAAAAAAAAAGCAGCTAGAGGAAGTGTGATGCCAAAGCTTCAGCCAGGCATTCGAGGTAAACGTCAACAGCGATAAATCATGTTGAAGTACCACTGATGCGATGTGATGGTCACTTTTTCTCGGTGGTCTTTCTTCCAGAAAACCAGTCTAATCATGAGAAAAACACCCACCAAATCTCCATAGAGGGCATTTTACAAACTGTTTGAATAGTATTCTTTAAAACTGACATGGTCATTAAAACAAGGGAGTGTCTGAGAAGCTGTCCCAGCCTAGGAAGGCAGGGTGAGTATGCAGTAGGGTGTCATGATGGAATCCTGGGGCGGAAAAAGGGCACCATGTATAAGCTAAGGGAACCTGCATCTTAGGTAATAACAGTGTATCAATATTGGTTCATGGATTTGAAAAGCTTAACCGTGGGGGAACCTGAGGGCGGGGTATATGGAAACTCTGTACCGACTGTTTGCTTTCTGTAAATCTAAAACTGTTCTAAAAAATTTTAGTTTACTTTTTAAAAAATTACAGAAAAACATGCAAAACAGTTGGAAGTGTTTTTCTTTCGTCAAAGTGTGACCATACTATATAATTATGGTTTTTTGGTATACTTGAAAAGCAGGGTGGGCCAGCTATGGCCCAAGGGCCAAATCCCAGACCACAGCCTTCTTTTTGTGGAGCCCTCTAGCTGAGAATGGGTCTTACATCATTAAAGGGTTGTAAGAAACAAAAACAAAGAATATGTGTCTGAGATTGTACGTGGCCCACAAAGCCTTAAATATTTACTCTCTGGCCCTTTTCAGAAGAAGTTTGCCAACCGCTGATGTCAAGTGAAATGAGAAAGCCTTTAAAATATTTTATGTGTGTGTGTGTGCTCAGTTGTTCCAGTCGTGTCCAACTCTTTGTGACCCCATGGACTGCAGCCCGCCAGGCTCCTCTCTCCATAGCATTTCCCAGGCAAGAATACTGGAGTGGTTGCCGTTTCCTTCTCCAGGGGATCTTCTCGATCCAGACATGGAACCCACGTCTCCTGCATTGGCGGGCAAATTCTTTACCACCACTGAGCTATTAGGAAAGCCCAAAATATTTTATACAAACACTTAAAAGAAATATTAGCTTTTATGATAAGATGGAATGTTAATCAGTGGTCATTGACCATCGATTTCACAAATAATTTGGATTCTAGGCATTGTTGTATAAAAATAAATCAGACATGGATGCTGAATCAGAGGAGATGCCTTGTTTCTCTTACTGCTTTTCTTCCAATGACGTACAGCACACTCCTGAAAGTTTTCCAGACCTATTCTTGCCTGTCTTAGCTGGAATTGTACACGGGGACAGGAGAGAAACAGGCAGAAGAAAACCCCACAAACTCTTGGAAGCACCATAGTTGCTTGTGTCCAGTTTACTTTTGGAAGTATAAACATTACAGTGATCTGTGTTGATCACTGGAAGGGCTTACTTTCCCAGGGACATCTTGATAGTATTTGTAAAGCACAGAGTTGGTGATGATGATCAAATAGAAGATAATTCTGTTTATTCTCTTCACAAAGCTTTCACAAATGCAGGTGTTGCAAAGATGCTGTGAAGGGCTAAAATCATTTTCCTCTGCAAATAATTTTTCCTACACTATTAACCCCAATGTCAGTAAAGAAATCACAGTTCTGAGAAGATAGCAGTGAGTAGCACTGGAATCAAGGCCCACTGGGAAGTGGACCGGGAGTAGGGTAACAGAGCTGAGTTCTGAGAGCTGTTCTTTCATTCCAGTAACTTGGGAGTAATGACTGTGGTCCCAGTGGAGAATCTGAGCAGAGATGTTCACTTAACCAGCTTCGGTCTCACCAGGGGTGGCGGGGGCAGGAGTGGGGGTGGAGTAGGAGATTTAATTTTAAAGAAATGCAGACATTATTTTGAGGGCTTCTCTGGTGGGTCAGATGGTAAAGAATCTGCCTGCAAAGCAGAAGACCCAAGTTTGATCCCTGGGTCAGGAACATCCCCTGGAGGAGGGCATGGCAACCCACTCCAGGATTCTTGTGCATGGACAAAGGAGCCTGGTGGGCTACAGTCTGTGGAGTTGCAGTCAGACACAACCAACCGACTTAATACTTTCACACTTTCAAACATTATTTTGACTTAATAGTGACTTTCAGCCAAGTCAGTGTCCCTGTTTTGGGGGGAAATGAGTGTGTCAGGAGTAGGCAAGCAGAGAGCCTTTGCTAGAGTTCATTTATGCTGTGTTTTCTCACAGGCTCCAATGTGAGTACCGACACTTGCGCTGTAGGCCAGGTTGACCTAGAGAGATTTGTGCTACAAACTCCTGATGAAAATTCTGACTTAGTCAGAGACCAGAAATTTGACTGATACCGCTCCATTGTATGCAAGGGTGGTTTCGTTAAGAGGCACTGTTACTCAATCAAATGTAAAGCGTGGTCAATAATGTTTATTCTCAAAGATTTGAAGAGCACACTGTTTCATTTAGTGCAAAACTTTACAGTTTTCCTTTGTGTTGTGGTTTTAAATAGAAATGAATCGAAATGCCAGGCTTTATATTTTTTTTCTGTGAAATTATGGCCTGAGGATAAGAATGCGCCATCCGTGCGAAAATCCAGAGGAAGAGTCAAAGCGGAGGAACAGGTTAGTTAGATTCCCAGCCCTCCTGCCTAGTACAATAGCTGCTAGGAATGTGTGGCTATTTAAAGCAATCGGAATTAAATAAAGTTAAACATTTAGTTCCTCACTAAATATTTAATCTCACTAGCCGCATGCTAAGTGCCCAGGAGCCGCATGTACAGATATAGAGCATCTCTGCCAGTGCAGAAAGCTCTGTCAGACAGAACTGTCCTAAAGTGCTAGAGAGGTCGCTGGATTCAGGGAACTGAAAGAGCCCGTGTGGCTGCAGTGCAGAGATGGAGAAAGAAGAGACTCATGAGAGGAGGCAGAGAGGTAAAAAGAGTGTCTGGTCAGGGATGCCTTGTACACCATCAACATTTTAAGGGCATCTGGGAGCCATTGGAGAGTTTTCGGTTGAATGGAGCAGCGATGGGGCTTGTGTGTGTGTGTATCCTTGCCCGTTTTTTTTATAAGAGATCATTACTCTATGGAGAAGGAATCATAGCAGCTATTACAGTCGTGTAATCTAGGTGAGAAACAATCAGATCTTGAACTGGAATGATGGCTTTGGCAATGGATTGGAGATTGTTCTTCAGGTGAAAGTGAAAGAACTTACATGTACTGGTGGGGAAAGACCATGGAGGGCTTCCCTGGTGGCTCAGACGGTAAAGAATCTGCCTGCAACGCAGGAGACCCGGGTTCAGTCCCTGGGTCGGAAAGATCCCCTGGAGAAGGGCATGGCAAGCCACTCCAGTATCTTTGCCTAGAGAATCCCATGGACAGAGGAGCCTGGCGGGCTACAGTCCTTTGGGTGGCACAACTGAGCACCTAACACTAAAGACCAAGGAAGGAATATGGTTGGTTGGCATCCAGTGCATCAGTGCTCCAGAGTTCTGTTGCAGATTTATCAGTCTGAGATGGTTGTTAAGACATGTACATGGAGACATCGAATAAGCAGCTGGATATAGAGTCTGGAGTTCAGGAGACAGCTCCAGAGCTGGAGGCACTAAATTCAGGGATACACAGCTAGTGTTTTAAATTGTAGGATGGAGTGAGATTCTTGGGAATGCAGGAAAAGAAGAGGTCCCAGGACTGAGCCCTGAAGCATGCCAGTATTTGGACCGGGGGAGTGAATCCTTGTTCCAGCTGAGATGTTACACTCATTCTCATGGGAACATATCTTGTACTTTCCACCACTGTGCTAAAGATGATGAAGACGGTGATGATAATGATCTAAGTACCTATGCATGTCATTTCAGGCTCCAGGAGGGCAGGTCCTGCCTCTGTCTTGTTTACTGTGTTGTATTTCAATGTTCAGCTCTGTGCAAGGTCTTAATAAATATTTATGGAATAAATGAAACCTTTGACAGGAACCATTAGCCTCCCGATTTTAGGAAGCTGAGGCTTAATAGGTGAAGCATCTTGTCTAGGGCACAGAGCCGTTGAGCAGTGGTGGTGGGACTCACCCATGTCCGTCTTACTTCAAAGCTGTGCGTTTCACCGTGCGGAACCTCCAGGGGCTACTCACATGGGCCCTCGGCCTTGGTTTGGGTCGGAGGCCACGGCCACCTTTCAAGATTCAGTTTCAACACTGGAAGCTTCCCTGGACCTCTCAGCCCCACGAGATCTTCCAGCTCCTTATTTCTCATGGTGCTTGTTTTCAGCATCAGTATCAAAACTAAACGTATACTTCATTGATTCTTGTAATTGAACTGTTACCTTTTTCAGAATTTACTTTTAATTTTTCCAAACAAGTGGGTAGGCTCCATTTGGATCAACCATGCACACTCTTCTTTATTTAATGCCCCCTCACAGGACACCCAGCCCAATGTCTTGTGCATATTTGGTGCTCAGTTGAAGCCAGATCTGATTCTGTCACTCCTGCCTCATTCCAGGGCTTTGAGTTCTTTCAGAGGCTGAGATCTGATTGGCTGTATCCTCCATCTTTCTGTTTCTAAAACCCCTCTGACCTTGTACCACAGCCTGCTCCCAATCCAGTCTTCCGTAGAGCCATCCACAGCACCTGCACCCCACCCCCCATGTCCCCACCCCAGTTTGAGGACAAGTGAACTGATTATTAAAGGATGGAGAATTTTCAAAGCCATAACACTGAGCTCCAGCTCTCCCAGATTCTTTGACAGAACTCTTTCTCTTGCATTGATTGAAACCCTGAAGAGCAGTCTGTTGTGAGAACACCTTGGTTCCATAAATGTGTAAGTTACAGACCTTGATTGGAATTCTTTTTTTTACCTTTGAGCCTAAATCTTGGCCAGGGGGCAATTGTTTCCTTCTGTACATTACCCTGTTAGCGTTTGCTTTACTCTGCTTAGATTTGGATTCAGGCTCTGGCCTCGGTTAAGGGGAAGTGGCAGAAACTAAGCGGCACACTTCACCTATTAAGCCTCAGCTTCCTAAAATTGGGTCGCTAATGGTTCCTGTTAAAGCTTTCCTTTATTTAATAAATATTTAAGAAGACCTTGCACAGAGCCAAACACTGAAATACAACCCAGTAGGAAGTGGCAGAAACAAATAGGTGAAGCTGTGAAACTTACCTGGAAAAATATGAACGTTTCACAAAAACCATGGTTTGTAAAGGAATCATTAAACTTGCACATTCCTTATCCCTATCACAAGCTATGCTTTTTTTTTTTTCCTTTGTGAGAGCTGAAGCATATACTCTGTATCTGCTGCTATATGGGAATCTAGTATTCTTACATTTCCACTTTTGACTTGGTTTGAGATCTAAGTTTGTGAATTTCAATTAAATGCTTAGATTAGGCATGTGAAAAATCTTTTGTTCCTGTGTTGCTATGAGCAACAGTTGTTAAAGTTAATCTTCCCTTTTAAAGGAATTGTGGGCAAATAAATATATGAATTTTAACAGGTTAAAAAAAAAAGGTCATCCTTGAATGTTGTGAATGTTCTGCCTATAAAGTAAATCGTTAGTAGGACCGTAATGATCCCGGTGAAGGGAAGAATGTGGTAGAAGTGAATACTCATCCACACTTTGACAAAACATTCCTAAAATACTATTCAAATGAGGAAAGACCACGGGCTGCAGTCGAGTGTAGCCAAGCCTTGAGTCTGACTGCGTTTATTATTGTGGCCAAAAAGAAGCTGTGTGTAGTGGTTTGCGTAGGAAACCCATGATTTATCTGAAATTTCCCAACTTTCTGTCTTCTTCTTTAAAAAAAAAAAGACCTCGCCTCTCCTCCTCCCCACACTGCACATTATCTCCTCCTTAAAGACTTCATTTGTCCTGATGTTTGTCTCATTGCTTTCCACCCTACTTCACCCTAAATTTTCCTGACCCGGTGACGGCTTGCTGTTTGACTCTGTCTATCGTGTGATTGTTTGATTATACCGCTCTGTGCTGTGGAAACGAGCAGTGTTCACCTAGATCAGCAGCGGTAGTGCAGGCCCAGGTTGGCCCCTCGGAAGGGAAATCTAGAGCTGGCCCCGCCGTGGAGGCTGCTGGGTGGATTTCCGTGGATTCATTCTGCAGAAGGGCACCAGGAATGGGTCCGGCCTGTGGCAGCCAGTTCCCCAGTTAGAGGCATGTGGGCTGGGAACTGGACTGACTGTTGCAGGGATATATGCGTGCATGGGTGTGTGCTCAGTCACTCAGTCGTGTCTGACTCTTTGTGACCCCATGGACTTTTAGCCCGCCAGGCTCCTCTGTCCATGGGGATTCTCCAGGCAAGAATCCTGGAGTGGGTTTCAGGGATGTATATCGATAACGTAATTCATTCTCCCTCGGAGAATACAGGACTCAGTGAAGGGACGCCCTTTGTCCTCCTCCTGCATCCTTGCCTCCTCCCCAGCTCACTCTTGAGAGCAAACCCTGAAGCACTAGCCCTTGACACAGTTTGCAGGAAGAAAACAACTTTCTTCTGTAAATTTCAGAATAACCTGTGGAGCCCTCCACCTTCAGCAAGGGGTCAGACACCCATCTCCCAGCACCTCTGTGTAGCCATCCATGCACCTTGTGTGTTGGGAAACAGTGATTTCTTTTTTGAAACAACAGTTTCATTTTAATTTTAAAAATTTAAATTGGATTTTTATATTTTTTTAAAATGCCAGTTTTAAAAGCAGAGATATAATGTTTGGATATTAATTCTAAAAGATATTCTGGGTTAAGAGTGAGAACTTAAATGAACATATAGTGTTTGAGATGAATATTCTCTTAACTCATCAAGGAATGTTTTTTATGTGTAAATCATAGAAAACCATGCCTCTCGTATGTAAAGTACATTTCCTTTCACTATTGTCAGTTCTTTTTCCAAGGTCAATATTTCACCCAGAAATTCTGTATTCCTATATTTAGCTATAGCGATAATTATATAGTTCTTAAGCTGTTCATTCAAGGAACTTGCATTTGTTGATGACTTTTAAAGAAAGTCGCAATGGAAACAAGTCATCTAAACCCGGTTTCATCAAGGTGTCAGAAGCATTGTTCTAGTTATAGAGACAAAAGTTACCTTTGCAAATATAGAAAGGATATTTTACCACTTTAAGATTAAATCCTTCTAAGTTAATAGTTCGGGGATTGAAG
This sequence comes from Bos grunniens, assembly GCF_055505025.1. Lineage (NCBI taxonomy): Eukaryota > Metazoa > Chordata > Mammalia > Artiodactyla > Bovidae > Bos > Bos grunniens. The sequence continues at coordinate 15,736,024 of NC_141191.1, forward strand.
AAAAGATAAAAAAGCTGACTTTCCTTTCCTGGTCTTGAAGACGAAAAAGAAAAGTCCTGTTTGTTGAAAAGCCAGTTATTTTAGAATTTTCAAGGTCACGAGATCAGCTGCCTGAAGGGGTGTGTGTTTGTGTAATATATAAATTTTATTGAAAAACATCTATATTCATGTTAAATAATTGTGCAAGTGAAAGTGTTAGTCACTCAGTCATGTCCAATTCTGCAACCCTATGGACTATAGCCCACCAGCATGGAGTTCTCCAGATAAGAACATTGGAGTGGGTTGCCATTCCCTTCTCCGGGGACTCTTCCCAACCCAGGGATCGAACCCATGTCTTCTCATGATGCATGGTTAGTGAATGTGGTGAAAATCTCACTTTCACTATTAATAAGGGAAGTGCAGAGGAAAACTACAGTGAAATACCAGCTCGTTTTTACCAGATTTACTAATATTAATAAGCCTGATAGCAATCAGGTATGGAGCAGGTGTAGAGAAATAGAAGCTTTCACTACTGCTGATAAAAATGTGAATTGATAAAACTACTAAGATAGCAACTGGCAATGTGTGTCAGTGTAAACGTTTGCATTCCTGTAAGCCTGGAGTGCCGCTTAGTATCGATATATGTAAGTATGTACAAGCAAGTTCATTGTAGCAGAATTTATAAAAGCAGAAAATTGTCAGAAATCCAAATGTCCATCAATAGGGGATTGTATTAAGCAACTTTTGTGGTTTAGTCATATAATGGAATGTTATACAGTGGTTGAAACAAATGAACTAGAATATCCCTACATATATCAGCACAGATAAATCTTGATAGTGTTTAGAGAAACAAAGCAGGTTTCAGAAGTACATGTATAGTATATCGTTCATGTTAAATTATTTTTTAAAAAACCCCAAAATTAGAGTGTGGAGGCAATGGCAACTTACTCCAGTACTCTTGCCTGGAAAATCCCATGGATGGAGGAGCCTGGTGGGCTGCAGTCCATGGGGTCGCTAAGAGTCGGACACAACTGAGCGACTTCACTTTCACTTTTCACTTTCATGCATTGGAGAAGGAAATGCAACCCACTCCAGTGTTCTTGCCTGGAGAATCCCAGGGACGGCGGAGCCTGGTAGGCTGCTGTCTATGGGGTCGCACAGAGTCGGACACAACTGAAGTGACTTAGCAGCAGCAGCAGCAGCATTATGGATACATGTGCTCAGGCTTCCCACATGGCGCTAGTGGTAAAGAACCTGCCTGCCGGTGCAGGAGACGTAAGAGATGCAGGTTCAATCCCTGGGTTGAGAAGCTCCCCTGGAGGAGGGCATGGCAACTCACTCCAGAATTCTTGCCTGGAGAATCCCATGGCCAGAGGAACCTGGATGGCTGACACGACTGAAGCGACTTAGCATGCATAATGAATTTTATTAATAGATATCCTAATTTTGAATTTTGGTGTAAAGCCCACTTGGTCACTTAAAAAAATGTATGGCTAGTATTAGGATTTTTACTTTAATATTCATGAGAATATTACATTAATATTCATAAGTCTGATTTTCTAATGTTTTTCTTCCCCTCTTTTGATGCTCGCTTGATTAGATTTTTCGTTCTAATGTTCTGCTGACTTCCTGAAAAGAATTTGGAAGCTTTCACTGTTTTTCATGGAACAGTTCAACTTTCACTGAAATTGTGTGTTCCTTGCAGTTTAGTAGTGTTCACGTTCATGACTTACTTGATCTTGTACTTTTTCTGGGGGATTAGTTCTTGGCTAACAGTTTCGGTGTCTATACGACTGATTAGATTTTTCCTTGTCGTCGGGGGCCAGTTTGGTATTTATAGTTTCCTGGATAATCGTCAGTGTTTTCCAGTTGACTGGATGAGGTACTCCCTCAACACACTTTACTTCCCTACTGTATCTCTGGTTGTTCCCCGTTCTCATTTATTACTCAATCTGTGCTTTTTCATTTTTTCTTTTCAGTTGTTAGGTTATCTAATTGCTCAGCTGTTTTGCATATTTCTTTTTCAAGTAACCCTCCCAAGTTTATTGTTATTAGCTATTTTTTCCAATTCTGTTATTTTGGCTTTTTATCTTTATTCCTTCCTTCCCTCTGCTTTTTCGTTTTTTGTAACTTCTTGAGATTGCTTAATTTATTTTCATTATTTATTTAGTCATATTAGCAGCTAAAGCTGTGAATGTTCTTTTTCTCTGATGGTTTGGGGCGAACTTGAAGCTGTCACGTTTTTCACAACCATCCCCTCTTCATCAGACTTAGCATAAGAAGACACAGGCCTAACTGTTTCTTCAGATCTCTATTTCCTTATGAAGGTTTCCCTGTCCCGTAAAGCTTACTAAATAAATTTGTGTGTTCTTCTGTTAATCGGTCTTTTGTCAATTTAATTTTTCAACCCTGCCAAGGACCCTAAGAGGATTGAGGAAGGCTTTTTTCTCCCCTCCAGTCCACTGATCCCTGCTGTAGCTGTATCAGAGCTTCTGAAATGTTACGATTTCATGGTTATTTGGTACTTAATCACCAGTATTCAGTTTTGAATTCCTCCTTATGTCAGAACTTCGAATCTGTGATAGCTCAAACCTCTCCACAAAAGCTTAGATGTGCTAGACGCACTACCTTTTTCTGATGCAGTGTGTGGCCAAAGAAATCATCTAAAGTGCACAAAGCGTCCCCAGTGTTGAACCAAGGTGCTGCCCAAGTGAGCCCGACAGTCCTCAAAGTAACTGAGAAGCCACCGTCTTGGCCATTCAGGTGTGCGGGTGGCTTTCGTCCGCTGCAGGCCAGAACTGAGTGAGAATCAGTTACGTTCTGGATTATTGAGCAATGATGGCAGTGTTGCTCTTTCAGGCTGACCTGTGCAGTAGTGAAGACCTGATCCTAGAAGCTTCTTCCTACATCTGATCCCCTGGAATCCTCTTATGGCAGAGAAGGGTATCAGATGCAGTGACCTTGATACCCTTCCCAACCCCGTGGGTATCCTGGGGCTCCTCTAAATATCCAGTACCTGGGAGATATATGGGATAATGAAAATGACTTCATGGGAGATACGTGATGTTCTTCATACCCACTCTTATCATTTTCAAGGCAAACAGACCTGACATTTCTTAGGAATAGCAGAGAACTGTTGTAGATGAAATGGAAGCAGTTTCCTTAGAACTCTGTAGGGTTTGCATTATTACCATATTTTCAGGTCAAAGGATGGACAGGTTAGCCTTTACATCAAACCTGGTTGTGTAAATATGAAAAACAACTGTGATCTGGGATGTGTTCTATATCCTGTGTATGCACACACTACTTTATTTTTATTCATGTGTGAGAATGGAAAAAGAATTGTGAGAAGGAAGCAGAATGCTGTACAAAAATTTTCTATTGTTACTACAATAGAGTTACTACACCCTAAAATGTGTTGGATTTTGAATTAGGTGCGAGGTTGAGTGTATGCGTATTTTTAGTATTTCAGGTCTTTATTGCTGTACACTTGGTGGCTTTACTGGGTGCTTCCTTGACTAACACCAGGAGCTGTGTAACCCCCACACCGACTTCACACGGGACTTCCTTTGTCATAGGGTACCACGTTTCTCCAACCAGAGTGATTTTTCCAATGCCTGTGTTGTTTCTGGCTCTCCACTCTCCCCACTTCAGAATTCTTTTACCTCTTCATCATTATAAGACATGCCCTGTGAGTTCGTGAAGAGATGCCTTAAGTTTTCAGTTTCCTGAAATACATCTTTTAATTCTTCATTCTACCTCAGATCTTTAGTATATGCCAACTTGTGGACATTCTAGCCCTTCTGTGAAGATTGGTTCAGGAGTGGACAGGTGGCCTGTTCTGGTCCCTGAGACTTGAGGGGTAGTCTGCTTGAGGCTGGGAAACAGCTGGAGAAGGGTACAATTTTTCTCATCCTCCTGGATGTTGTTCTGCTCGGATGCCACCTGGAATCATGGTCCCCATCTTGCTGCCAGCCTCAGAATGAAGCCCGTGGGGAGGATGGCAGGGTCGTGATGGACAGAGGCGAAGTCTTCAGTGACATTGTTGAGCCATGGAGCCAAGCAGCCCTGGAGTCCCACACCCTTGTGTTAGGCGGGATGATGGTTTTTCTTATTATGTGATCCAGCTGCAGACCAAAAGTTCTCATTTGCAGCAGAAACCTCACCCTTGCCCCTCTGTGTGGTGTTGCGATTCTGGAATGTAGGCTTTGGAATCCTGATGGATCAAAATACTGGCTCTTCTGTCTGCTTGGTACCTTCACAATCTCATGCATGGTGCTATTAACTTTGCCTTAAAGGGCTTCCCAGGGTGGCTCAGTGATACCAATGCAGGAGACATGGGTTCGATCTTTGGGTCAGGAAGATCCCCTGAAGAAGGAAACGGCAACCAACTCCAGTATTCTTGCCTGGAGAATCCCATGAACAGAGGAGCCTGGTGGGCTACAGTCCATGAGGTCGCAAAAGAATCAGACACAACTGAGTAACTAAACAATGACAACAGAGAGGCTTAAGTTTGCTTTGGTGCCAAAATAATTATATCAGTTAATCCTTTTATATTACCATTTCCTAGATGAAGAAAACTGAGGTTGAGAGAAATTCAGCTTGTGAGTAAGAACTGAAACAAAAAGACATATTTGACCCAGCTTCTCAGAGCCTCATTGTTTAGTGTGAAAAATGGTGATATCATGTTAATGCCAACCTCTTAGAACTGTTGGGAGTATTAAATGAGATGATTTTCATGCAGGACATGTTACACAAACATCATTCAATAAATAGCTTCTATTATTATTATTCTTGCTATCGCTGTTACTGTATTCTCTGTTGTCTTAGGGTTTACAACAGAAAATGACCCATGAGCCTTTGAAGTACCTTAATATGTCTCTCTTTTTTTAATTGCCCATCTTCTTTAAATAGTCCTTCCACACTCAACATTCAACAAATATTTTTTGAGCATATGCTCTATAAATGATATGAATGATGGCTGGCTGTTGTTTTTTTTTTTAATACCCTCTGATCTCATTTTCCTGTTCATTGCTTTACTATAATCTGACCTTTCAAAAGTAAACAGTGATCCTTTTAATAAATCCAGTGGGGTGTCAGTCAGGGTTCATTCAGGAAAACAGGCTCCTGTCTGTATTCTAAGGGATAAAGGGCTTAGTACAGAATCAGCTGCTTTCGCCCCTGTTGGAAGAGTGAGGAGAGGCTGCTGCTGCAGGTCAGGGAGGCTGGCGGGGCCGCGGGCTGGACCGCAGAGCCGGCTGCACTCCGTGGGCTTCCACCAGTGGCCAGTCTACACTGCGGGGAGGGGACGGCTCTCAGGACCCGGACTAGGAAGCCACTGCCAACCTCCCTGGGGGTCCTGCCCTCTGCTTCACTTCTGTCTCTTCCTGGGACAGACCGCCAGCAGTCACGCCCGCTGGATGCATAGAGATGTGGCCCTGGCCTCTGCCGGGTCCCTGAGGGCAGGGTCCCTCGCCTACCCCCTCCTTCTCTGCTCTCATGGTGACCCGCTGCCTCCTCAGCCCACGTGACATGCCCCTCGCCGATTCTGACTTTGTCCTCTTTCCCGGTGCTTATGGCCCTCCTCCCACCTGGGACTCTCAGGCACGTGGCCCTGAGCGTGAAGTCAAAGCCCTAATGTGATGCATGTGTATTTTCCATTTAGTTTTTATAGACTTTTATGATGTTTAGTTCATCAGGCACTCTATCTATCAGATCTAGGCCCTTAAATCTATTTCTCACTTCCATTGTATAATCATAAGGGATTTGATTTAGGTCATACCTGAATGGTCTAGTGGTTTTCCCGATTTTCTTCAATTTCAGTCTGAATTTGGCAATAAGGAGTTCATGGTCTGTGCCACAGTCAGCTCCTGGTCTTGTTTTTGGCTGACTGTATAGAGCTTCTCCATGTTTGGCTGCAAAGAATATAATCAGTCTGATTTCAGTGTTGACCATCTGGTGATGTCCATGTATAGAGTCTTCTCTTGTATTGTTGGAAGAGGGTGTTTGTTATGACCAGTGCATTTTCTTGGCAAAACTCTATTAGTCTTTGCCCTGCTTCATTCCGTATTCCAAGGCCAAATCTGCCTGTTAATCCAGGTGTTTCTTGACTTCCTACTTTTGTATTCCAGTCCCCTATAATGAAAAGGACATCTTTTTTGGATGTTAGTTCTAAAAGGTCTTGTAGGTCTTCATAGAACCGTTCAACTTCAGCTTCTTCAGCATTACTGGTTGGGGCATAGACTTGGATTACTGTGATATCGAACGGTTTGCCTTGGAAACGAACAGAGATCATTCTGTCGTTTTTGAGATTGCATCCAAGTACTGCATTTCGGACCCTTTTGTTGACCATGATGGTTACTCCATTTCTTCTGAGGGATTCCTGCCCGCAGTAGTAGATATAATGGTCATCTGAGTTAAATTCACCCATACCAGTCCATTTTAGTTCACTGATTCCTAGAATGTCGACATTCACTCTTGCCATCTCCTGTTTGACCACTTCCAATTTGCCTTGATTCATGGACCTGACATTAGAAAGCATCACTATGAACAAAGCTAGTGGAGGTGATGGAATTCCAGTTGAGCTATTTCAAATCCTGAAAGATGATGCTGTGAAAGTGCTGCACTCAATATGCCAGCAAATTTGGAAAACTCAGCAGTGGCCACAGAACTAAAAAAGGTCAGTTTTCATTCCAATCCCAAAGAAAGGCAATGCCAAAGAATGCTCAAACTACCACACAATTGCACTCATCTCACATGCTAGTAAAGTAATGCTCAAAATTCTCCAAACCAGGCTTCAGCAATATGTGAACCATGAACTTCCTGATGTTCAAGCTGGTTTTAGAAAAGGCAGAGGAACCAAAGATCAAATTGCCACCATCCACGGGATCATGGAAAAAGCAAGAGAGTTCCAGAAAAATACCTATTTCTGTTTTATTGACTATGCCAAAGCCTTTGACTGTGTGGATCACAATAAATTGTAGAAAATTCTGCAAGAGATGGGAATACCAGACCACCTGACCTGCCTCTTGAGAAATCTGTATGCAGGTCAGGAAGCAACAGTTAGAACTGGACATGGAACAATAGACTGGTTCCAAATAGGAAAAGGAGTTCGTCAAGGCTGTACATTGTCACCCTGTTTATTTAACTTATATGCAGAGTACATCATGAGAAATGCTGGACTGGAAGAAACACAAGCTGGAATCAAGATTGCCGGGAGAAATATCAATAACCTCAAATATGCAGATGACACCACCTTTATGGCAGAAAGTGAAGAGGAACTAAGAAGTCTCTTGATGAAAGTGAAAGTGGAGAGTGAAAAAGTTGGCTTAAAGTTCAACATTCAGAAAACGAAGATCATGGCATCCGGTCCCATCACTTCATGGGAAATAGATGGGGAAACAGTGGAAACAGTGTCAGACTTTATTTTTGGGGGCTCCAAAATCACTGCAGATGGTGACTGCAGCCATGAAATTAAAAGACGCTTACTCCTTGGAAGGAAAGTTATGACCAACCTAGATAGCATATTCAAAAGCAGTGACATTACTTTGCCAACAAAGTTCCGGCTAGTCAAGGCTATGGTTTTTCCTGTGGTCATGTATGGATGTGAGAGTTGGACTGTGAAGAAGGCTGAGCACCGAAGAATTGATGCTTTTGAACTGTGTTGTTGAAGAAGACTCTTGAGAGTCCCTTGGACTGCAAGGAGATCCAACCAGTCCATTCTGAAGGAGATCAGCCCTGGGATTTCTTTGGAAGGAATGATGCTAAAGCTGAAACTCCAGTATTTTGGCCACCTCATGAGAAGAGTTGACTCATTGGAAAAGACTCTGATGCTGAGATGGATTGGGGGCAGGAGGAGAAGGAGACACCAGAGGATGAGATGGCTGGATGGCATCACTGACTTGATGGACGTGAGTCTGAGTGAACTCCGGGAGTTGGTGATGGACACGGAGGCCTGGCGTGCTGCGATTCATGGGGTTGCAAAGAGTCGGACACGACTGAGCGACTGAACTGAACCGAACTGATGATGTTTAGTGTTTTGAATTTTTGTGTTTTTTGCTTTTATGCTTTGTGTGTTGTGTGCTCAGATGCTCAATCGTGTCCGACTCTTTGTGACCCCATGGACTGTATCCCTCGAGGCTCCTCTGTCCATGGGGTTCCCCAGGCAAGAATACTGGAGTGGGTTGCCATTTCCTTCTCCAGGGGATCTTCCCAACCCAGGGATCAAACCCGAGTCGCCAGAGTCTCCTGCACTGGCAGGCAGATCCTTTACCACTGGCGCCACCTGGGAAGCCCTTAGCTGTTTTATAAAATGCCTAGACAGCCTTTTTCTGTGTGAAGATTATGCAAATATTCATTATTTTTCTTCCAGTCTTTATTTTTTTAAAGGATTCTTTTATACATTTAATCTTCACATCACTTTCCCATCATTATTTAACATGCTCAAAGCCAAACCCACCACCACCTGTCCTTTGTCCTTTGTCTGCCTTCCGGGGATGTCTATATCACTGTAGTTTTTCACCATCTGGGCTCAGGGTCCTTTTCTAAAAAAATTTTTTTTTTTTTGCTTTTTAATTTTTATAGTGTTGTGTTTCTGCCATACAACGTGAATCAGCCATAATTATATATCTATCCCCTCTGATTGAGCCTCCCTCCCCTCCCCCATTCCACCTCTCTCGGTCATCACAGAGCACCAGACCCGGCTCTGTGTGCTGTCCAGCAACTTCTCACCAGCTAGCTATTCTACACATGTTTGTACGTATATGTTGATGCAGGGTCCTCTTTGATTCTGCTGTCATCCAGTCTCTTTCTCAGCCCTTTCTGTAAGACATTCTCTTTGCTCTCCACCGTAATCTTTGACTCCCTACTTGGTTTTCTTATTGGGTCTTCCTCTAACTCTTTAAAAATGAGTGTTTTTTTATTTTCAGAGTCATATGTAGCCAGGTACCTCGTTACCATTGTACCACCAAGGCAGTCGTGGTGCTTGACACGCGTGAGAACCTGTATGTATTGAATGACTTGGGGAATACCAGTGAGTGAATGTACTTCTGTCCCTGGGATCTGTTTTCAGGATATTTCCACACTGACATCTAGATGTTACCTGCAAAATTTGGTGTCCCAAAATAGTCTCCTGTAGTAGACTTGGTGCATCTACACAAGATATTGTGTACCATTCTTACCAAGAACGTGGTAAGGTATGGACTTGTTAGCCTTCTTAGTTAGACATGCTAGTAATTGAGTGACCATACCTAAAGGTGTCCATGAGGGGTCAGTGGACTCTGGAGAGGCAATTTCTTTGGGCTTGTTCTAGGATTCTGACAGTAGTTCCAAGTTCAGTCTTTTTTTTTCTATTTTAATTAATATTATAGAGAAAAATACAAGTTTATCAGACTTGCAGACAGGCAAGGCAGCGAAAGATCAGGTTCATGAGAGACTCAGGACCTTAATGTCGCATAGACTTGGGTACAGTAATGAACTGAATGAAATCCAATGCAGCATTAAAGGCCTTGCACCAGGATCTAAAAATCTGTCGCATAAATATAGGATCGCCTAGTGGAAACATGAGGGGAAAGGGTGAGAAAAGTTTCTTTGATAATTTGGGCTCAGCATAAATAATGTAACCTGATTTCTGAAAATGCAAAGGTGCTCTTATATGGTCAGAAGAATAAATTCTGATTTTTCCTGTGATGTTATACCTAGACTGTTGGGTTTGGTTTAGGGATATTAGTCACCTGGAGCTTGTTCAGAGCTCAGGGCTTAGGGAGAGTGAAGGTGGAGTGGGTGGTGAGGAGGCGAATGTTTAGTCTGAAGAGGAGGGCATCGGGAAGGCATCTCAGTACTGAGTGATCCTATAATTTATTGTCTGAACCAGAACTCTTTGAAAGTGAAAGAACGTGCTATTAGTGCTTATGCTGGGCTGATGTGCATATAACCAGGACTGTCCTGGGCAAATGAGAACATGATCACCTCATGACAATTATCTGAAATAGTTGAAGGTCTGTTATATGAAAGAAAGTTTGGGCTTTACCTGTTCGAGTGATAGGGCCAGTGGACACAACTGAACGAGGACCTGCATGTTCTTCCTTATAATGAGCCCCAATCTGATACTTTGGTTGTTAAGAAAGAAATATATTACCTTACAAGGTGGTGTGTTCCCCATCACTGCTGATGCCAAGAGTTTTCACTGCCCTTTCTAAGTCTTGGTAATGTACAGACTAGGTGAATGAAATTGTGCCAGTCCCTCAAGTGTTGTGTGCTTACGCTTCCCAAGTACTCGGCAGATGTCCATTTTCTCATTACGTTTGGTGCGGCCATTTGTGTGTTGCTGGCCCTGTGCCACGCAAAGGTTAGAACCATGGCTGCGATGGCTTTTCCGACAGGCCTGTCTCTGCAGTGAGTTGATCTCCTTTCCCAGCTGCAGACTCCAGTCACTGTGCGTTAGGGCACTAACAGCCTCTACTGCTCTTGTCTTGTCGATTCCTTCTCGGTTCCTGCATGAGTCTCTTTTTATTTCTGTCTCCATGAGTCTTGGCTTTCATGTTAAATAGAAGATGTCTCTTCTTCCACGAGGGAGCAGCCCCTTATACAATCAGGGATCCCAGCTTCAGGTCTGCTCATGTCTTACTATGGGTGCTGTGGTCTTTGCTTGGTTTCCAGGGAGCTCTGATTCCATGCTTGAGTGTCTGGTCCTTTCTTTAGTCCTTTACAACACAAGAGGCACCTATGACTGTTTCTGTTTTATAAATGAGGTTTAGAAAGGTTAGATGATCTGCTGGAAGTGACCCATCCAGTAGGTATCTCAGCTGGACCCAAGCCCAAGTCTCCTCGTTTGTCCATTCAGATTCATCTGAATGATAAACAAACTGGCATTTTTTTTTAATACTAAAATACCATCAACTGTTAAAAGTAACAAACTATTGTAAATGAATCTCAGATGTGTTATATGAAATCAGTGATTCTCAGCCTTTAAAAAATTGTTACACCCTGCAGCCCTTTTACATATTTTCCCCACCTGCCTGTTCCCTTCATGATGCCACAGAGGTATCATCTCTCTGTTTATGTGCTGTAGCCCTTTGGCAGACTCAGACCATCGCGATATCTAAGATGCTTACACCTGCCAAGAGTCAGTTTTCACTTCTTTGGCGACAGTATCACTCTCACTCGCCCATTGAGAACGCATGGACTAAGGAAGGAAGGCAAATTCAAGTGGTTGCGCACGGTGGGAATCCATTTCTGTGGCATTCCTGAGCAGGAAAATCCATCAGATCAGAGTCTTCAATCCATTTTGCATTTATTTTTGTAAAGGATGGGAGAAAATGGTCTAGTTTCATCCTTTTACATGTCGCGGTCCAGTTTTTCCAAAACCCCTTATTGCAGAGAGTGTTTCCCCCGTTGTTCTGTTCTTGCTTCCTTCATCATAATAATTTTGCCATAATTTTTCATAATAATTGACCATATGTGTATGAGTTTACTTCTGGGTGTTCTATTCCGTTCCATTGATCTGTTGTCTGTTTTTATGCCAGTACCATACTATTTTGATCACGGTAACTGTGTAGTATAGTTCAAAGTCAGGGAGCATGGTACCTCCTTCTTTCTCAAGATAGCTTTGGCTGTTTTCAGGGAAACTTCTCTAGTAATGAACTACAGAAATAATTCCAGGAAGTGTATATCCTTAAACATATACAGCTTTCTGGAAACACACAGACACACACACGATGTGCAACCGAAGATGCAGTGAAAGAACAGTGTAAATGGAGGTTGTCTAGGGAGTCCTAAGGATTGTGTCCTTGACACAGAGGCTAATCTAGATTAATCAAGATTGGAAATCCTAGTTTTTACTTGGGATTTGCTAAAACCAGGTTGAGATTTAAGTTGAAAAAAGAAAAAAGAGCAGAAGGAAAGTTGTTTCTACTTCTTAGTGGAAGCTGGCTTATCGTTTCTCAGTCTGACTTTTGGTAGAAAGTTTTCCAATTCCTGTGGCAGCCAACATGGGCAAATGTTTTTCTGTTACATTTGCCTTTTTATGGTTAAAGCCAAGACTTTTCTCCTTTACTGTAGGCTCCAAATGAAGTATGTTAGCATCCTGTATCAAGAGGAGCCTGGAGAAGCAGGGGTGGTGGAAATACAGGTTTTGCTTTTGGAATACCTTTAACAAAAGTATTTGAATTTCTAAATGTTGCCAAGAAATGGAGTTTCTTCCTGTATTAACATTCTTCAGATCAGATGAGTTGCTAGTCATGTCCAACTCTTTGCAACCCCATGAATCGCAGCACGCCAGGCCTCCTTGTCCATCACCAACTCCCAGATTCACTGAGACTCACGTCCATCGAGTCAGTGATGCCATCCAGCCATCTCATCCTCTGGTGTCCCCTTCTCCTCTTGCCCCCAATCCCTCCCAGCATCAGAGTCTTTTCCAGTGAGTCAACTCTTCGCATGAGGTGGCCAAAGTACTGGAGTTTCAGCTTTAGCATCATTCCTTCCAAAGAAATCCCAGGGCTGATCTCCTTCAGAATGGACTGGTTGGATTTCCTTGCAGTCCAAGGGACTCTCAGGAGTCTTCTCCAACACCACAGTTCAAAAGCATCAATTCTTCAGCACTCAGCCTTCTTCACAGTCCAGCTCTCACATCCATACATGACCACAGGAAAAACCATAGCCTTGACTAGACGGACCTTTGTTGGCAAAGTAATGTCTCTGCTTTTGAATATGCTGTCTAGGTTGGTCATAACTTTCCTTCCAAGGAGTAAGTGTCTTTTAATTTCATGGCTGCAGTCACCATCTGTAGTGATTTTGGAGCCCAGAAAAATAAAGTCTGATACTGTTTCCACTGTTTCCCCATTTATTTCCCATGAAGTGATGGGACCGGATGCCATGATCTTTGTTTTCTGAATGTTGAACTTTAAGCCAACTTTTTCATTCTCCACTTTCACTTTCATCAAGAGGCTTTTGAGTTCCTCTTCACTTTCTGCCATAAAGGTGGTGTCATCTGCATATCTGAGGTTATTGATATTTCTCCCGGCAATCTTGATTCCAGCTTGTGTTTCTTCCAGTCCCTGAAAGATGATGCTGTGAAAGTGCTGCACTCAATATGCCAGCAAATTTGGAAAACTCAGCAGTGGCCACAGGACTGGAAAAGGTCAGTTTTCATTCCAATCCCAAAGAAAGGCAATGCCAAAGAATGCTCAAACTACCGCACAATTGCACTCATCTTACACGCTAGTAAAGTAATGCTCAAAATTCTCCAAACCAGGCTTCAGCAATATGTGAACCGTGAACTTCCTGATGTTCAAGCTGGTTTTAGAAAAGGCAGAGGAACCAGAGATCAAATAGCCAACATCCGCTGGATCATGGGAAAAGCAAGAGAGTTCCAGAAAAACATCTATTTCTGTTTTATTGACTATGCCAAAGCCTTTGACTGTGTGGATCACAATAAACTGTGGAAAATTCTGCAAGAGATGGGAATACCAGACCACCTGACCTGCCTCTTGAGAAATCTGTATGCAGGTCAGGAAGCAACAGTTAGAACTGGACATGGAACAACAGCCTGGTTCCAAATACGAAAAGGAGTACGTCAAGGCTGTATATTGTCACCCTGTTTATTTAACTTATATGCAGAGTACATCATGAGAAATGCTGGACTGGAAGAAACACAAGCTGGAATTAACATTCTTACACGTAATCATTGTATGGCATCTGATTCTGAGCCAAAATGTTATATTTTAAATGGTGTGGTGACAAATGAGCTATTTTTTTGTTTTGAAAGCCCTTACTGAATTGTCACATATTCTGGGAAGGTTCCCAGATATTGCTGTAGGGAAAATACGCCTTTCATAATCTTTATACTATAGTACTGAATATGGGCTTCCCAGGTGGCTCAGTGGTAAAGAATCCGACTGCCAATGCAGGTGATGCAAGAGACTCAGGTTCAGCCACTGGGTTGGGAAGATCCCCTGAAGAAGGAAACAGCAACCCACTCCAGTATTCTTGCCTGGAGAATCCCCGTGGACAGAGGTGCCTGGTGGGCTACAGTTCGTGGGGTCGCAAAGAGTGGGACATGACTGAGCGAGAGAGCACTTTTCCTAGGAACGTGGAGAATACAAATGAAACTGAAGACAAGGTGTCTTCAATTTAAATCACGTTTTCAGCTGACTCGGTGTATCCTTGCCCCTAACCCGTCGTCTCCGGCAATTACCACAGGTGTTTCTGTAATGCAAGAATCTGCCTGCAATGCCGGAGACCTGGTTTCGACCCCTGGGTTGGGAAGATCCCCTGGAGAAGGGAAAGGCTACCCACTCCAGTATTCTGGCCTAGAGGAGTCCATCGACTCTGTAGTTGGTGGGGTTGCAAAGAGTTGAACATGACTTAGCGACTTTCACTCACTTCACTTATCCCTGTTGGCGTTGACCTTAATTCAGCTGAGATAGTGTCTTGTCAGGGTGTGGTTTTTTTTTAATAAAGTTCCTTTTTCCTCCACTGTTTCCATTCTGTCCTCTTGAGAAGAAAGTCACCATGTACAGCCCACACTTAAGAACTGGGGAGTGATGATGTGCCTCCTCGAGGGTACAGTATGTACATAAATTAAGACAGTGTTTTAACAAACTTATTATTTTGTATTGGCGTATAGCCAATTAACAATGTTCTGATCGTTTCAGCTGCACAGTAAAGGGACTCAGCCATACATAAACATGTATCCATTCTCCCCCAAACTCCTCTCCCATCCAGGCTGTCACATCACATTGAGCAGAGTTCCCAGTGCTGTACAGTCCCCGGCCCTTGTTGGTTATCCATTTTAAGTATAGCAGTGTGTACATGTCCGCCCCAAACTCCCTAACTGTCTTCCCTCCATCTTTCCTCCAGGCAGCCATAAGTTCGTTTTCTAAGTCTGTGTCAAACAGTATTTTTATAAGCTAACAGTGGATAATTGGAAACCAAAATGAGATACCACTGCACGCCTACTAAATGGCTAACATGAAAATACTAGGGACATTAGCAAGTGCTGATGGGGATGTGAAGTAACCGGAACTCTCATCCGTTGCTGATGGAATGTGGAACAGGACAGCTCCTCTGGAAGAAAGTTGGCCAGTTTCTCATGAAGTCACATACACACTTACCATAAAACCCAAGAATCCCACTCATTGGCATTTTTTCTAGAAAAGTAAAAACTTAACATTCACACAAAAACCTGTGCACAAATGTTTACAGCAGTTCTGGTCATAATTCCCTCTAACTGGAAATGACCCAGATGTCCTTCAAGGGGTGAAGGTGTGAGCAGATTACCGCTCTTAAGTCCAGTTGAACCCTGCTCAGCAGAGAGAGTGGTGGCAACAGCTTGGATGACTCTCATGGCATTTACTTAGTGAAAGACTTCTATCTCAAAAGACTCAATGCTGTATACTTCCATTTATACAACCTTCTTAAAAAGATCAATTTATAGCGATTAAGAACACAGTGTTTGCCAGGGTTTGGGGACAGGGTGGGAGGAGGAATGTGTGACAACAGAGGGTTAGAATGAGGACGTTTTTGGGTGTGATGAAATATTCTATATTCTCATTGTGGTGGTGGTAACTTAAATCTGTACATTTACTAAACACTCCAAAAATGTCAATCAACTAAAAAAACAGCCTAAATAAAAAGACTCCATTAAGGTCAATGCACAATTAAAATCTAGAATTTATCCATGTTGAAAATATTTTTGTATGTTTAGAGGGCATTTGGTCACCTGTTATAATATATATATGTATTTATTTATTAGCTGAACCAGCTCTTGGCTGTGGCATGTGGGATTCGCGATCTTTGTTGTGGCATGTCGGTTAGTTGTGGCATGCAAACTCTCGCTGTGGTATGTGCGATCTAGTTCTCTGACCAGGGATTGAACCCGCTCCCCCTGCTTTGGGAGCTCGGAGTCTTAGCCACTGACGCACCAGAGACATCCTGCCTCTTCTTCTAAACTCCTGGGGGGGATTGTTTTTGGTTCCTCATCTTCTTGTTGTCTTACTAGTTTTCTGTTTTGTTTTTTATTTTTTAATATTGATTCTTAAAAGAGTTTCTTACATATTTTAGAAACAAATTTTTGTGAGTTATATCTGCTGTAAATTTATTCTCCCAGTTCATAGCTTATTTCTCTCTCCCTTCCAGGGTATTTGATGAATGCCAGTTCTTAAGTTAATGTAGTTGGGTCTGCCCCTCGTCTCATTTATGATTGTACATTGGTTTCTTGTGTAATAACATGGTATCCTGAGGTCTTGAAGTATTCTACTGTATTATCTTTGCAAAGCTTTAAAGATTTGCCTTTCACACTTGGGTCTTCAGATCACTAGGACTTGGTTTTTGAGTATGGGGGGTGGAATGAAGCCAATTTCATTTCTTCCCCTTTATATCTAACTTGTCACCACAGCACTATGTATTAAAAAGTCCAACTTTTCCCACTGAGCAGTAATGCATCAATGTATCTTTCACATCCGTTTCTTCGTAAGAAGTGTCGGTCTTTGTGTGCTTCTATTTTTGCGTTGTTCTTCAATTTATATTTATTGGTCTATATATTCAGTCCTTTCACCATTATAATATTATCTTAAATATTATAGTTTTATAATGAATCTCAATATTTGGCAGGAAAAGTCTCCCAGATTATTTATGTGAAAAGAGTGACAACATTTGCGAATAATGACACTTCTGTTCTTCCTTACTAATCCTTAATCCCTATGTCCTTTTCCTGCCATACAGTACTAGCTTGGACTCGCAATACAGTGTTGAAATGAAGTAGTAATAATGGGCACCTTTGTTTTGTTCTAAATCCTACAGGAAATGCTTTCAACGTAAATAGGCATTTTGTGGACACCTCTCTCAGGTTAAGGAAGTTCCCTTCTGTTCTTAGCATGTTAGAGGGCTGTTGTTTTTTTTTCTTTCTTTCTCAAATGATGTTGAATTTTGTTAAGACATTTTCTGTTCTCTGTGAGATAATCAAATAAGTTTTCTTCTGTGAATGGCATGTTGCATTAAATATAGTAATTGATAGTTTAATGTTAAGCCAACCTTGCATTTCTAGGATAAACCCAGTTGGTTATGAATTATTCATATTGTTAGAGTTTTACTTACCAACACTTTTTTAAAATGCCGTTTAAGTAACATGCCTTCCAGTTTCAAGGATATTACTATTTTAAGTGGCACAGGATGATTGTAAAGTATCTTAGGCTGTAAGATGTATTTTGGTTTCAGAGATGTTAAAATGCTTAACATATAATGTCCTATTGTTTTATGTCTACATTCTTAAGTTAACTTGACCTATAATTGTACTTCCTCATTCTTTCCTTGTCAGATTATGGTGTTAAGGTTATGTATTTATACCATGATAAAATGAGCTGGGGAATGTGCCCACTTTTTCTATTCTATTGATTAATTGATATGATATTGGCCGTAATCATTCTTGACTGTTTGGTTGATCACGCCTATAAAATCTTACGGGTATAGCATTTTAACTGCTGATAATAGTTTCCTTGATGCTTTTGAGACAATTCTAGCTTTCTATTTCTTCTTGATTCAGTTCTTTTGAGTTTCAGTTTTCAGGGATTTGTCTGTCCCATTCATATGTCCAAATCTGTTAGTGCAAAGTGATTCATGAGAAATTCATATGTATTTAATCTAGGTAGTAGCATCTGTAGTTGTACTTCCTCTTCATTTCTGCTATTTTCTATTTGTGTTTTTATTTTCTTCCTTTTTCTGTTCCTGTAGGAGGTTAACCAATTTTACTTTTGTTGAAAGAAATGAATTTTGACATTGATATTATTCATCTTTCTTATCATTTGCTTTCTATCATGATTTTCTGCACTTATTATTTCCATTCTTCAAATACTTTGGGTTGATTTTGCTGAATTTTTTTTTTTTCTTAAAACTTCTTAAAAGAGATGGCTAAGATTTTGGTCTTTTCCCTTTAAAAATTGTACTTCCTACCTAGTAAAACTAATGATATTGTTCTTGAATTT
The DNA here is from genome assembly GCF_055505025.1 of Bos grunniens. Classification (NCBI taxonomy): domain Eukaryota; kingdom Metazoa; phylum Chordata; class Mammalia; order Artiodactyla; family Bovidae; genus Bos; species Bos grunniens. The sequence goes on from NC_141191.1 coordinate 15,753,978, forward strand.
GTTTATATTTTTACATGTAGGATTTTATCATTCTGTTTCACACATTTTATAATTTTTAGCTATTTATTTCCCCATAACTAAGGTTTGGCATTGATTTTGATTTCTGATGCAGTTAAACTGGAGTCAGAGAACATGTATGAATATTGCCATTTTTGTTCTTGTTGTTTACTTGCCCAGTCATATCTGACTCTTTTGCAACCCCATGGACTGTAGCACCAGGCTCCTCTGTCCATGGGAAGAATACTGGAGTGGGTAGCCATTTCCTTCTCCAAGAGATCTTCCCGACCCAGGGATCGAACCCACGTCTCTTGCATGGAAGGGAGATTCTTCACCACTGACCCACCAGGGAAGCCCATTGCCATTTTAGTGAATATTATTCAGTACATATATGCTTGAGAATACTGTGTATTCAGCAGGCTGTTATTACAAAGTTTCTTTCCTACATGAGACTTGAGACCACTGTTCCCGGGGGAGACTGGTCAGGCACTGCCCATAGAGAGAAAGACCAAAGCCGACTTCCTTCATTGTTATTGGTGGATGGTATTAACTCCCATAGAACTCACAAACATGAACTACTTACTCAGAACTTCTCAATACCGTCAAGAATATATCGAGATAACAACTATTTTTCATGTACACAAAGAAGCATTCTCTTTAATAAGCAGATAAAATTAGGGTTTTACTGTTGATAAAATGATTGATGAGCCCTTATAAGAATAGCATGGGAAAAAATAAATTGCTTTCTTGATTTATGTCCTATTCTGTTTTCTTTTACTACTATGATAGTGTGGTATTAGTAATAAAAGCAGTAACCTTTACAGAGTTTTTACCCTGAGCCAGTTGCCAAGTTGAGAGCTTAGAGCTTGGAGTCGGACTGCCTACCTTCAAATCTCGGCTCCCCCACTTAGACCTGAGTGACCTTTCTTTGCCTCAGTTTCCTGAAACGGTGGTACTGGTTGTATACACTGCATAGTGTTATTCTGGGAGTAAAATTGGATGATCCTGCTTCTGAAAATAGTTTTTGGTGTTGTTCAGTTACTCAGTAATTTCTGACTCTCTGCGACCCCATAGACTGCAGCACGCCAGGCCTCCCTGTCCATCGCCAACTCCCAGAGTTTACTCAAACTCATGTCCATTGAGTCAGTGATGCCATCCAACCATCTCGTCCTCTGTTGTCCCCTTCTCCTCCTGCCTTCAGTCTTTCCCAGCATCAGGGTCTTTGCAAATGAGTCAGCTCTGCATCAGGTGGCCAAAGGATTGGAGCTGCAGCTTCAGCATCAATCCTTCCAATGATTATTCAGGATTGATTTCCTTTAGGATTGACTGGTTTGATCTCCTTGCAGTCCAAGGGACTCTCAAGAATCTTCTCCAACACCACAGTTTGAAAGCATCAATTCTATGGTGCTCAGCTTTCTTTATAGTCCAACTCTCACATCCATTGGGTTCCCTTGTGGCTCAGTTGATAAAAGAATCCGCCTGCAATGTGGGAGACCTGGGTTTGATCCCTGGATTGGGAAGATCCCCTGGAGAAGGGAAGGGCTCTCCACTCCAGTATTCTGGCCTGGAGTGTATCCAGAGAATTCCATGGACTGTATAGTCAATGGAAGAGTCAGACACGACTGAGCGACTTTCACTCTCACATCCATACATGACTACTGTAGCTTTGACTATATGGACCCTGTTGGCAAAGTAATGTCTCTGCATTTTAATATGCTGTCTAGGTTTGTCATAGCTTTTCTTCCAAGGAGCAAGTGTCTTTTAATTTCATGGCTGCAGTCACCATCTGCAGTGACTTTGAAGCCCAAGAAAATAAAGTCTGTCACTGTTTCCATTGTTTCCCCATCTATTTGCCATGAAGTGATGGGGCCAGATGCATCACTAGTAATAGTAACCAATATTATATGACATTTACTCTGTGTGACACAGTGTGCTAAACTTTTACCATAGGTTAATTTAATTTTCAGAGACCCCTGAGAAGTTTATGTCAACAAACCCCCATATTTAGACTTACTGAGCCTTAGAAAGACGTTGGGATAGAAAGAAAGCCTTCTCAGGCCTGCTGACTTGTGTTCCTGCAGTGGGGAGTCCCAGCCAGAGCAGCTCTTTCAAGAGGATGAGCCGGGCTTGTGGGAACCACACTGGGAGGATTTGGTTGGTGTTAATTTTCATTCAGCTACAGTTGCTTTACAAGGTTGTGTTAATTTCTGCTGCACATCAGACTGAATCAGCTGTATGTTTATGTATACCGCCTCTTTTTTCACCTAAGGAAGAGTTTACAGGAAAGGAGAAATGGGTTTTAGAGGATTTCAAGGCTGTTAAGGGTCTCCACCCTCTGCCCGTTAATCCATGCTGCCGTAAGACAATGCCACTAGTTCTGGAGACTGGAACTCCAAGACCGAGGGGTTGGCCGATTTGCTTCCTGCCCAGGGCTCTCTTCCTGACTTGTAGATGACCCCCTTCTCACGTGTCCTCATATGGCTCTTCGCCATCAGTGTGTGTGGAGAGGGAAGAACTGTTCTCTATTCCTTCTCTTATTGGGATTCCCCGGTGGCTGGGCAGTAAAGAATCGGCCTGCAATGCAGGAGATGCAAGAGACTTGGGTTCGATCCCTGGGTCAGGAAGATCCCCTGGAGAAGGGAATGGCCATTCTCCAGTATTCTTGCCTGGAGAATCCCATGAATAGAGGAGCCTGGCGGGCTACAGTCCATGGGGTCGCGAGAGTCGGACATGCTTTGGCAACTAAACCACCACCTCCACCTCTTCTTTTAAGACCACCAGTCCTATCAGATTAGGGTCCACCCTTATGACCTCACTGAACCCTCATCAACTCCAAAAGACCCCCGTTTACGGTTGGGGCTTTAACATTTGGATTTCAGAAGGGCACAGTCTGCAGCACCCCACCACCACTCCAGGGGACAAATATGACACCTCCTGTGCCTAGTACGTTCTCTACTACCTCCTGGTGAGTGGCAGTTTAAAAAAAAAAGGTATCACCAGAGGGACTGGGTTCACCTTTGTATCACCAGAGGGCTTATTTCACAATATTTGGCATTTCTGTGGGCAGCGAGGTGGCGTGCGTTCCTTAAATAAGGCAAACAGTGGCCCTGCTGGGGAGGCCTGGGAGCCCGTCTTTCCATGCCGGGAGGGGTGTGTTGCGGGCGTGCAGGTCTGATGTCGTCATGTCTCCTGTGATGCATTTCTAAATATACAGATACATCTAGTCGTCAGTCATGTCACAAATATTTATTCCTCCTGCTGTATGCCAGGCACTGTTTATGGGCTTTGACAATACGTGATAAGCAGCACAGAATACTGGGCTGCCTTAGCGGTGTGTCCCCTGCAGGTTAACTGACCAGTCAACAGAAACACGTAGCACAGTATCTGTGCTGAGAAGAATACAGACAGGTGAAGCCATTGGGGAATCGAAGTCTTGATGGGGTTGGGTGCTATTTTAGAAAAATGGTGGAAAAGTATCAGCAAGAGCCAGGAAACTATCTGAGAGAGAACGTTCTGGACAGAGGAGATGTAATACAAAATACAGAGGTTCACTACTAGATGGAATATTCTTGGCAAGTACTGGAAGGGGGATACAGGTTCTGGGTCATATTGCCTGAAAATGCTCAAATAAATGTTTAGTATTGCTACCATTAATGTGATTATGGTGCAGATCAAGAAACAGAACTTTTTCTGCCCAAATGTACTTGTCGGCAATTAAGTTGTAACCAGGATCAGCTTGCCACCCCTCTCCCCTTTTAAAATCAAGATTAACTGTTCCATTTTCTGAGTCAGTCCTCAGTTTATGGACACTAATGGAGCGAGGCTGTGTTTCTCCGAGCTTTCCACCAAAGTGTTATAGACGCAAAGACTGAACCCAAGGGGGGGGGGGGGGGGTGTGTATGTGTGTGTGTGTGTGTGTGTGCATGAACCTAAGAGGGTGTGTGTGTGTGTGTGTGTGTGTGAACCCAAGAGGATGTGTGCGTGTGTGTGTGTGTGTGTGAACCCAAGAGGGTGTGTGTGTGTGTGTGTGTGTGTGAACCCAAGAGGATATGTGTGTGTGTGTGTGTATGCATGTGTGCACAGGTCTTTCCATAAAGGGAACATTTTTTTGTAATCTCTTTTCTCCTTCTAGAGATCCATGCCAATTTTACGTTCTTCTAAGTAATACATTTGTGCCTACTTTAAAACTGAAATACTGTTTTAAATGCCCGGCCTGTGTTGTGGGTTTGCGTACCCTCGCCCCCAGGCACATTCCCTGGCTGCACCAGACTGAGCAGCTCTGGAGCAGAGCCATGTGTGGATGTCCTGGCCCGCATCCAGCAGCAGCTAATGTTACCCAGGGGGATTAGGGTGTGGGCTGGGTGGTTTTACTGTTAGTATCCTGTAAAGTGAAACACAAGAATGTTCAACTTCCTTCCATAAATTATATATAAAGTAAAAACCAAGAAAATGCCGTTTTCTTCCCAGAATGAGCAATGTAAAGTGAAGCCTAAGAAAATCCAATCTCCTGTCAAGAACGAACAGTGAAATTGAGCCTGGCGCCATCGGAAGAGAATCACCAGATAGATGATGTAGCAACAAGCATTTACCCCCAAATCGCTTTAATTTGGCTTTGGAACGTGTAATGTGCCACTCACTTTTGCAGGCTCGTTTTCCTTCTAGATTAGGTTTGATTAAATTATTATCCTGACGGTCTCTGAACATTTATTATAAGTGGTCAGAGGTGACTCCAGCGTGGCACCCAGGCTGCTGTACTCTTCCCTCCCATCCCTGCGCTGGCCATGCTGCCTAAGGATCCTTCTCGAAAATGTGTTCTGGGAGATCATTACTAATTGATGAGGGTTGCCATGGAGATGAGACCCATTTGCTGTCTCTTTCATGTTAAGCATGTACGGACCTCTTTAGATAATTGGGAACCAGATATAAATAATCCAATGGCCATTCTTTCAGCTTTATGTATTTTTAATAATATACAAACATTTTTTAAGTTAAGAATTACACTCAGTTCTATTTCTAGAATAGTAAATGAAATCCAATGAAAGTTTTTAGTAAAACTGAAAATGCTACTTATTTTGAGTCATGAATTTGTATGGCATTTATGTTCTTAGTATGAACTCTTCCTTAGCAGAAAGGCTAACCTACCAGTGAATATGAAATTAAGATAATGGATTCAGAGCCACAAAGAAGGAAGTAATAATAAACTGTTTCCAAGGGTCTTTAAAGGGTGTCTGTATTTCAGAATCTTGTGTGAACCCATGCTATTTACACATCTTCAGAACTTCTCCTGAATAATTTGTTTCTCTGGCTTGAGTATTCAAAAAGTAACAAAGTAAAGTTTCCTTTTAATAGTTGATTTGTTGTTCAATCTCTAAGTCCTGTCCCACTCTTTAGGCGGTTATTTAACTTCATTAGTTTAGTGTTTCAGATCAGATCAGATCAGTCGCTCAGTCGTAACTGACTCTTTGCGACCCCATGAATCGCAGCACGCTAGGCTTCCCTGTCTATCAACAACTCCCGGAGTTCAATGAGACTCACGTCCGTCGGGTCAGTGATGCCATCCAGCCATCTCATCCTCTGTCGTCCCCTTCTCCTCTTGCCTCCAATCCCTCCCAGCATCAGAGTCTTTTCCAATGAGTCAACTCTTCGCATGAGGTGGCCAAAATACTGGAGTTTCAGCTTCAGCATCATTCCTTCCAAAGAAATCCCAGGGCTTTTCTCCTTCAGAATGGACTGGTTGGATCTCCTTGCAGTCCAAGGGACTCTCAAGAGTCTTGTCCAACACCACAGTTCAAAAGCATCAATTCTTCGGTGCTCAGCCTTCTTCACAGTCCAACTCTCACATCCATACATGACCACAGGAAAAACCATAGCCTTGACTAGACGAAACTTTGTTGGCAAAGTAATGTTTCTGCTTTTGAATATGCTATCTAGGTTGGTCATAACTTTCCTTCCAAGGAGTAAGCGTCTTTTAATTTCATGGCTGCAGTCACCATCTGCAGTGATTTTGGAGCCCCAAAAAATAAAGTCTGACACTGTTTCCACTGTTTCCCCATCTATTTCCCATGAAGTGATGGGACCGGATGCCATGATCTTCGTTTTCTGAATGTTGAGCTTTAAGCCAACTTTTTCTCTCTCTACTTTCACTTTGATCAAGAGGCTTTTGAGTTCCTCTTCACTTTCTGCCATAAGGGTGGTGTCATCTACATATCTGAGGTTATTGATATTTCTCCCAGCAATCTTGATTCCAGCTTGTGTTTCTTCCAGTCCAGCGTTTCTCATGATGTACTCTGCATATAAGTTAAATAAACAGGGTGACAATATACAGCCTTGACGAACTCCTTTTCCTATTTGGAACCAGTCTGTTGTTCCATGTCCAGTTCTAACTGTTGTTTCCTGACCTGCATACAAATTTCTCAAGAGGCAGATCAGGTGGTCTGGTATTCCCATCTCTTTCAGAATTTTCCACATTTTATTGTGATCCACACAGTCAAAGGCTTTGGCATAGTCAATAAAGCAGAAATAGATGTTTTTCTGGAACTCTTGCTTTTTCCATGATCCACCACATGTTGGCAATTTGATCTCTGGTTCCTCTGCCTTTTCTAAAACCAGCTTGAACATCAGGAAGTTCACGGTTCACATATTGCTGAAGCCTGGCTTGGAGAATTTTGAGCATTACTTTACTAGCGTGTGAGATGAGTGCAATTGTGTGGTAGTTTGAGCATTCTTTGGCATTGCTTTTCTTTGGGATTGGAATGAAAACTGACCTTTTCTAGTCCTGTGGCCACTGCTGAGTTTTCCAAATTTGCTGGCATATTGAGGGCAGCACTTTCACAGCATCATCTTTCAGGATTTGGAATAGCTCCACTGGAATTCTATCACCTCCACTAGCTTTGTTCATAGTGATGCTTTCTAAGGCCCACTTGACTTGACATTCCAGGATGTCTGGCTCTAGGTCAGTGATCACACCATCGTGATTATCTGGGTTGTGACGATCTTTTTTGTACAGTTTTTCTGTGTATTCTTGCCATCTCTTCTTTTTTTTTTTCCGTCGAGCCCACCACCAGGGAAGCCCCAGTAAGCTTAGAGGGGTGGAAAATGGAAAAGGTGGCCAGGGCGGCTCAGAGACACAGCAGAAGTCCCAAGGTCGCTGCTGCCGCAAAGGGGCTGAGACCGGACTCTGCCATCTCTTCTTAATATCTTCTGCTTCTGTTAGGTCCATGCCATTTCTGTCCTTTATCGAGCCCATCTTTGCATGAAATGTTCCTTTGGTATCTCTGATTTTCTTGAAGAGATCTCTAGTCTTTCCCATTCTGTTGTTTTCCTCTATTTCTTTGCATTGATCGCTGAAGGAGGCTTTCTTATCTCTTCTTGCTATTCTTTGGAACTCTGCATTCAGATGTTTATATCTTTCCTTTTCTCCTTTGCTTTTCACTTCTCTTCTTTTCACAGCTATTTGTAAGGCCTCCCCAGACAGCCATTTTGCTTTTTTGCATTTCTTTTCCATGGGGATGGTCTTGATCCCTGTCTCCTGTACAATATCACGAACCTCATTCCATAGTTCCTCAGGCACTCTATCTATTTAAGATCTAGGCCCTTAAATCTATTTCTCACTTCCACTGTATAATCATAAGGGATTTGATTTAGGTCATACCTGAATGGTCTAGTGGTTTTCCCTACTTTCTTCAATTTCAGTCTGAATTTGTCAATAAGGAGCTCATGGTCTGAGCCACAGTCAGCTCCTGGTCTTGTTTTTGCTGACTGTATAGAGCCTCTACATCTTTGGCTGCAAAGAATATAATCAATCTGATTTCGGTGTTGACCATCTGGTGATGTCCATGTGTAGAGTCTTCTCTTGTGTTGTTGGAAGAAGGTGTTTGTTATGACCAGTGCATTTTCTTGGCAAAACTCTATTAGTCTTTGCCCTGCTTCATTCCGTATTCCAAGGCCTATTACTCCAGGTGTTTCTTGACTTCCTACTTTTGCATTCCAGTCCCCTATAATGAAAAGGGCATCTTTTTTGTGTGTTAGTTCTAAAAGGTCTTGTAGGTCTTCATAGAACCGTTCAACTTCAGCTTCTTCAGCATTACTGGTTGGGGCATAGACTTGGATTACTGTGATAGTGAATGGTTTGCCTTGGAAACGAACAGAGATCATTCTGTCGTTTTTGAGATTGCATCCAAGTACTGCATTTCAGACTCTTTTGTTGACCATGATGGTTACTGCATGTCTTCTAAGGGATTCCTGCCCGCAGTAGTAGATATAATGGTCATCTGAGTTAAATTCACCCATTCCAGTCCATTTCAGTTCGCTGATTCCTGGAATGTCGACATTCACTCTTGCCATCTCTTGTTTGACCACTTTTAGGAAGGTTTAGTAGTCTGAATCAGGGAGCTTTTCCTCTGGTTGGTGTGTATGTGTTGATGAGGTTGCAGAGATGATTTAATAAGGTAATAATTGGGTGAAATGTGACCATTTTGACCTGAATAAATAGTAATTATTTACTGTGAAAACTTATTGCTTAATTTAGTAGCCTGTTTTGGAATTCTGAGCTTTCCTGGTGGCTCAGATGGTAAAGAATCCTCCTGCAATGCAGGAGACCTGGGTTCGATCTTAAGAAAGTCTGCCAATTTAGAGATTGTTTTACTAGGAGATTAGTACTAAAAGGTACTCAAGTGAAGAAAACTGCTTGGTTTAATTTCTTAATCTTGGAGCGTTGCTAAATCATTCTTTTGAAGGTTAAAATTAATATTTGAAGGTAATAATTAAGTCCATGGCTGCCAGGACTAATTGAAATTTTTATAGAGAGAAAATATACGATCCCAGATGTCATTATCCATTCATGCCATGTCTTATTAATAAGAGGTTATTCCGGCTTCATTTGTTTTCATATTAAGTGTTTTTAACAGGACAAGATTTGTTTAATGATGTTTATTGTACATGGAACGCTGTTCATTGTAAACACATTGTATTCTAATTAGGAGATTGTATGCAAACAATGTTATTACTTTTAAATATTGAGGAAACGTGCCACCTCAGTAACATCTAGGGCATTCTTAAAGCCACTGTGCTCTTCTCAAGTTTCTAAGTACTGGCTGCTTTTGGTTTTATTTAGCTGATGAGATCTGACAAAAATCACAGCTTGGGGAGGATGGCTGTAGACGAGATCGGGTGCTCACAGAATTTTCTGTTCTTAGAGTGTGGACCCCATAGGCGGAAAGGAGGTTGAATGAGTCTAGTCCTGCAGCTAAGAAGCCCAGGGGCCTGGCAGTTGAGGGTGTGGTTTTGATTCTGGCAGTGTGGGGTACTGACTGTGCAGCTCCAGTAGGTTTCTCTGCCTGTTTCCTCAGAGGGTTGTTTTACGGATTGCTGCTGCTGCTAAGTCGCTTCAGTCGTGTCTGGCTCTGTGTGACCCCATAGAAATGTGTGTTATTTAGAAAACACTGAAGGATCACAGCGGCCTCACAATAAGTGCATGTAAATAACTTTTACATAAATACAGAAACTTTCGAGTAGTATTTCTTGATCTCTTCAAGCTGTTTGAAAACACACCTGGCAAGCTTGTTTTCTCATATTGTTGAAAAGATGACAGACGAGCAGTACTAAGGAAGAATTTACAAATAATTACCCATATACCCAATATTTAAAAATAATGCTTGCATATTATCTAAGTATAGTGTATTTGCATGAATATTTTATATTAATTGAACCAATCACTGTGGGCAGCTGAATGTGACTGGCCCGTCCTGGTCATATCCTTGCTAGGGAGCAGGCTGGGCATGGTGGTGCCCACTGTAGCCCCAACGGAAAGGGCAGGAGATATTCCCTCTTGTAGACAGATGGGGTACTAAGCAGCTGAAGTGAAGGAAATCCACTACAGTGCACAGTGGGCTCCTCAAACTGTGTGGACGGTCTTTCTCATCCAGAAATATTTGTCTATTATAAATGGGTATGATGCTTTTAGTTGGCGTCTCAGCGGTAAAGAATCCGCTTGCAATGCATGAGACCGCCTGCAACGCAGGAGACTCGGGTTCAGTCCCTGGGTCAGGAAGACTCCCCCTGAGGAGGGAATTGCTAGCCACTCCAGTCTTCTTGCCTGGAGAATCCCAAAGACAGAGGAGCCTGGAGGCTACAGTCCATGGTGTTGCAAAAGAGTCGGACACGACTTTGCAATTAAACCAACCGACAAACATAGGTATGATGGAAATGGTTGAAGGGATATAAATTGCAATGAGCTGCCTTCAGAACATCGCGATATAAGGTGTTTGGACGAACCCTTTCTGCAGCTGGGGCAGGGAAGCGGGATGTGGGTGTGGACTCAGTTCTGGGACCTGGACCAGCTAGATCTGTAAGACCTTCCTCGGTTGACTTGTCAATTCCAAGGAAAGCCTTGAACGCGAGGCACAGGGAATTCAGAGTTCTTGGAAGTTCTCTGCCCCAGGCCGTGGGCTGGCAGAATGATGCTTTTTCTGGATGAAAAAGACCACTTGGGATTCAGATGGGCACAGGTCAGCCCACTCCTGAGGGGCACCATGCAAACTGGGTGGATACCTGTTTGTTTAACAGCGCAGTCCCAGGGATGGCGATGTGAGGATTACCTCGCTTTCAGCAGGCGAGAACTGCCGGGAGGGACAGCAACCAGCTCTGGTCTGGGAAGTGAGCCAGCGAAGTCAAGAGCAGACTCTCCAGAGCAGGGCAGTGGCGGGAGCTGGCGTGGCGAGCGGAGGGAGGAGGCGGCCAGCCCAGGTCAGGAAACGGGATGAGGGGTCGCGAGAGGCTGCCGCCCATCAGGACTCTGTTTTTGGAACAGAAGTTGTCAGACTTTAATGGTCTTAAGAAACACCTAGGGACTTCCCTAGGGTCCAGTGGCTAGGACTCCAAGCTTCCACTGCAGGGAGCAAGGGTTCAGTCCCTGGTCGGGGAACTATGATTCCACAAGCTGAGCAGCAAGGCAAAAAAAGAAAAGATTAAAAGAAACACCTAGAAGGCTTATTAAAACACAGTTCTTGGGCTCATCCAAAGAGATTGTGATTTGCTTGATTGAGCTCGGGCCTGTGCCATGAATTTGCCTTCTTAGCAGGCTCACAGGTCGTGTCAGAGCTATTGGCCACGGACCACAATTGAAAAGCCAACTATTCTACACCAAGAGTGGTATCTCAGGCAGACTCTTCTCATCCCTCCACTCTCAACACCTCTGATGAGAAAAGAGAAGGAAATAGGAACTTCTGAGTTCTTACTCTAAATCAGATGAGATATATATACATTTATATAAATATGTATATATATATTTATATAGCATCATTAATTCTCACGCACGTACATAATGTAGTCTATTTTCTGTGAGGCTGTGGAATCTCAAAGAGACCAAGTAATTTGCCCACAGCCACACAGCTAGTCTGTGTTATGACTGGTTTTCTAAGTTAAAGCTAGGTCCTTATTATAATTCATATTATTTTCTTTACAAGTAACTGGGAGTTAAAGGGAGCCTTCACACCTGTGATAAGGAACAAATGCTTGGATTCCTCTGGTGCTGTTGTAGATTGCTATATTCACCAGGACCTAGATTCTGGCATGTGAATCGCAGAGATTTTTAATTGGTAAAACCTCTTCAACATTTTGCTTAGAATGTGGTAAAAAGATGATATTGAAAAAATAATGAAATTTTAAAAGTTTAGAATCAAGCTGAAAATGGTACAGAAATTTCTGACACATTTTTCTTTAGGATTTCAGTTAAATCTTATAAGTGATCTTGAATGATGTTAAAATGAAGACTCGTCCAAACAATTTATTTCTTTTAAGTTCTGTTTTCCAAAACATAAAGACAAACACAAAAGCAGATGAGGGCAAATATAAGAAGAAAAGGTGAAGCATACGTTTCTCTGGTGAAGTATATATTTGCACGTGCTAATGGATTCCATTCTGTGTCATCGTTCAGTATGAAAACAAACACTTAGAATGAGTGTATTGAATAATCCTTTTGTTTTGAGTAGTTAAAAAAATTAAAAGTAGGTTATAAGAAATTTTAGAACTCTGAAATTATAGCTCTGCAGCTAGCTGATCTTACCAAACCACCCCTAAACTCCAGTTTACCTCCTTGAGTACAAAAGCTATATGTAGCGTGTGAGATTGTGGGTGTCTCATTGTACTTTAGGTATGCATGTTTCTCCTCCATAAAAAAATACCTGTCTTAGCTAAACAGTGGTTTGGGGGATATAAAGTGGTTTTTTGGAGATGTATATATGCTTCCTGGGTGGCTCAGGAGAGGAGCCTTGTGAGCTACAGTCCATGGAGTCACAACAGTTGGACATGACTTAACAACTAAACGACTGCTACCAAAGAGAGAGAGAGAGAGAGGTGTAGATACACTATTCAAGAGTTAATCTGGTAATGACATATCCTATATTTATTTCACTGTTAACGAATGGTGAAATTTAATAAATTTGATATGGAAAGCCTGTTGACCCTTATTTAAATTATATCTAGATCTTAGATTTTTAACGAAGTGAACATATTTAGATTACCATGCTGCTTCTATATCCTCCCCCCCATTCTGAAATTAGATAAAGAACCTTAGATATGTCTCTGATTTTTCTTGTGAAACTGATGTTTGCCAGACTCTGCTTTTCTGTTCTCTCCTGCTGCCTTCTCTGTTTCCCTGCAGAGTAAACGTGACTTCCTTCCCCTCCAAAGATAAATGACAAGAGTGGGCTGTTGAGTTCAGGGGATGGTGGACCATCTTAGCTCCATTGTCTGTATCCTGGCTCTACTCTCAGCTCACTAAGTAATTATCCATGGTTCTGTGCAACTTCTCTCCCTGAGTTTGAACTCCTTGCGACATGGACTTTCTTATTCAAGTTGGAATCTCTAAAAGAAGCTCTCTTTCCCCGATCAGGGTGTCACGAAAGAGCTAGAAAAAAAGATCAAGCATTTAGCAGAACTGAGCAATTAAGAACAGATCCACCAAACCTCCGTCTCACCCCCAAATGAGGTTTACTTTTTAAGAAAAGGCAGAGCAAATACAAACCTTTAGGGCCCCCGAGCATTGCAAAGATTATATGGTGTTCCTCCAGGATAACTCAAAATAAAGCATTCTAAAGAGTAAGAGAATTATAAAGGACCTCCTCAGGGTTCTGACTTTGTCTAATGACCTCTTCATTTCTTTTTTTTTTTTAAGTATTAAATCCAAAATTATTCTTTCTAATTGGTGTAAGAACAGGAAAGGAGAGTTTTAAACTCTTTTTTTTTTTAAGTGTATGTTTGTGTGCAGGTAGAGAGAGAGAGAAACTAGATTTTAAAAAATACAAAGCTTAATGAACTGTTATAAACAGAATACCTTTCTAACACCACCCAGCATGCTAGAACTTTACCAGCCACTCTGGAAGCCTTCTATATCCCTTCTTATGAAGTAATTATCCTGAAAAAACTATAAGCACCATGAATCCATTCTTTAAAAAAGAATTCATCAGAATACTTTTTTAATCCACAGCTTCTATCTTCACCCCCCTTTTTTTTCCTGATAGCATTTCCCTTATGCAATTTTGTGTTTCTTGTAAATGAATAATAGATCTATAAATCTGATCAAATTCAAGATAGATAACAGAGATATTTTGGTGGTAGAAAGCATACACGTCTGAGATGTTTCTCAATGAAGTTGGGAAAACAATTAGTGTTTGAGTCATGGATGTTCATTGTCTAGATCTATGAATACTAGGGAGTTGCAAAACGATGCTGTCATTCAGGCATTCCTCTTTGATTTGTTAACTAGACTATTTCTGTAAGGAAGGATTTCCTTCATCTGCCCCTCTGTTACTGCACGCAGAGTTCATGGGAGCTTCTGGGGTGCTGGGACCTGTGTGAGCCATGGAGTTCTTCTGCCTACCTGACCGCCTGAGATGATAAACAGACCTGGAAAGGGCCATTTGATAAGCATTTTGGTTCTTGGCTTGGACAGGGAACAAGTGGTTGTGGTCTGCAAATTGTTAGCTGTTACCTACTCGCTACCAGTGAATTTTTTTTCCGGAGAATGAACTCTGCCTTTGCTTTAGAGCTACTCAGGTTTTTTTCATCTATTCCTGTTTGTCGACAAATCTAAAACCTTACTTTGCTAATGTGTGCATGCGTGCTTAATCACTCAGTCGAGTCCAACTCTTTGTGGCCGCAGGGACAATAGCCCCAGAGGCTCCTCTGTTCATGGGATTCTCCAGGCAAGAATACTGGAGTGGGTTGCCATTTCCTCCTCCAGGGGAGATTCCCAACCCAGGGATTGAACTGGCATCTCCTGCATTGGCTGTGAAACCACTGAATATCATCTGGTCGTATCTCTTGCCTTCAGTGGGTCACGTGAAGAAATCTCCATCTTATACAGTTTAAAGTCATCACAGAGGCTCACAGAGGCCAAAGTTGTCAGTTTTTTAAAAAAGATTTTTTAAAACAAAATAATTTCAAAAGTTAAATTTTAAAGTAAATATTTTTGCATAAGCCATCCATATCAATTGGAGTTCAGTTCAGTTCAGTCACTCAGTCGTGTCCAACTCTTTGCAGCCCCGTGAACTGCAGCACGCCAGGCCTCCTTGTCCATCACCATCTCCTGGAGTTCACTCAAACTCACGTCCATCAAGTCGGTGATGCCATCCAGCCATCTCATCCTCTGTTGTCCCCTTTTCCTCCTGCCCCCAATCCCTCCCAGCATCAGAGTCTTTTCCAATGAGTCAACTCTTCGCATGAGGTGGCCAAAGTACTGGAGTTTCAGCTTTAGCATCATTCCTTCCAAGGAACACCCAGGGCTGATATTGCAATTGTTTTCCTCCAAGTTTCAGAAATGAAAAAGAGGGATATTGACACATTTCTTGTTCCTTGGACTCTGGAAAACAGCAGTGTAGTTTGGACTTACTCATGAAGGGGGACCAAAAGTGATCTACATTGGGACTTCCCTGCGGTCCAGTGATTAAGATGCCTTGCTGACAATGCAGGGGGCATGAGTTCAGTCCCTGGTCAGAAAATTAACATCCCACCTGCCTAGCTTAGTGGCAAAAAGATTTAAAAAAGAAAAAGGTCATCTGTCTGTTCTTTTTTCTCTTATAACAAAGAAAGGATTTAACATTTATTTCCTTTAGGTATGGTGTCTTGTGTATATTACATATTTTTGTCTTCAAAATAACTTGAGGCTGTTGGTGTTAGTTACACAGCTCAGAGAGGTTAAATACCTTCCCTGAGGTCACAGAGCTGGAGAACAGACCAGCTGTGATTCTAACGGTGCTTCTCAGCCTGGAGATGGTCCTCTGTGCTTCACCAGCTCTCAGAAAAAGGGATGGGAAGATGGAGTCACATACCAGATATTTTTTCATGGTAACCCAGCTGAAATGTTCTATTTCATTTGTGTTTATTTCATTTTGGTTTTAACACTATAATTCATATTTCAGTTCAGTTCAGTCGCTCAGTCGTGTCCGACTCTTTGAAACCCCATGGACTGCAGCACACCAGGCCTCCCTGTCCATCACCAACTCCCATAGTTCACTCAAACTCATGTCCATTGAGTCGGTGATGCCATCCAACCATCTCAGCCTCTGTCGTCCCCTTCTCCTCCTGCTTTCAATGTTTCCCAGCAGCAGCGTCTTTTCTAATGAGTCAGTTCTATGCATCAGGTGGCCAAAGTATTGGAATTTCAGCTTCAGCATCAGTCCTTCCGATGACTATTCAGGACTGATTTCCTTTAGGATAGACTGGTTGGATCTCCTTCATATTTAAATATATAATTCATATTTATGTCTAAAATATTTAAACATTTAAAATGATTATTGTTTTATGCCTTTAAAAAATGATTATTGTTATTAAATAAAAATCTCCATACCATGTTAATGTTATTTTGATTAAACTAGTAATTAAAATGCCAGTTTTTAGTAATTGTTATTTCCCTACAAATAGTTATGATTAATGAGCTCACTATTTTAACAGTAGTTTAGGTAGCTTTTAAAAGCAAAACAAAAATTGTTTTTAATAATTTAATTCTGTTTAAATTAGACTGCATTCTAAAAATTAATCCCAAAATATGCAATTAAAATATTATAAGATAAATTATATTTTATATTATATAAGACATTATACTTTTTGCTTAATTTTTATAATGCATTTATTTGATTTTTTGGATATGTTTGTATTTCTATTTAAAGTGTAGACTCTGGAGATTGCCTCCTTCTGAATCCTGGCTCTGCTTTCTCTGGCGGTGTGATTTGCGGCAAGTTCCTTAACTTCTCTGAGCCTCAGTTGCCTCTTACATTAAGTCATAGGAGTACCTAACTCAAAGTTTTGTTAATGAGGAGTAAGTGATTAGATACCTGCTGGAAATGTGTTAACTGTTTCTGTGATTACCTTGAATTGTGCAGACTGAATATTTGAGTTACATACTATTCCTGAAGTTTCTGGCCTATAGGGAAAATCTTTCTCTCTCTCCCTTTTTTTTTTTTTAATCAAAATGGTCAACTATTTTTGCTATGTTCTCACCATTCTGGTTAAATATTTATTCTCATAACAAACATTTTTTGGACCCATAAATTGGGCTGGAAGCAGTAGATATGTAAATAAAAGGCAGTTTGCTATCAAAGAACTCAGTCCATTGGAGGAGTGGGCAAGGGCAGGGTTTTCATACATGGAAACTTGGAAAGTGAAGGGTGTAGCTCTCTGGGTTGAGGCTGATCCTTGGGAGCACTTGTGGGGGTTGCAGAATGCCATTACTCAAATGCCTTTTGTCTCTCTTTATTTTAAAGACTTTTAAAAGAGGAAACACATTTTTTAGATTTCCCCCTTTGAGCTGGGCTATTGAGTTTGTATAACTGGACTGCAATTATAAGAATTTTTCTTTCAAAAAATTTCATTAATTTAAAAGATTTAGATGTAATTGACATATATCCTGAGTGTAGGTGTGCAACGTAATGATTTCATATTTATACATCTACAGTGAAGTGATCTCCACAATAAGTCTAGTTGACATTGGTCCCCACACATGGTTACCCCCAGGGTATAGCCTGAAATGACCTTGAACCTCCTGCCCTGAATGAAGAGGAGGGAAGGGTCAGGTATAACCTTGAGTCCGCCCCAGTGCATTTACCAGCGGGATCTCTATTTCTGTAATCACATGGTTATGTCTTCCATAGAGAACCTACCCTTTATTACTGCTATACTTTGAAAATGTAGCAGCATTTCACTAATTGAGATTTATCTAATTATAGCAATAATTTGAACTGGATTAGGATGTAGTTTACCCTTGTGTGTTTGGTGGCATTCGATGCTGACTCACCATCAGTCCCTCCCCGGTTGGGACAGAGCCTTGTATATATCCCAGCCTTGTATTCCTGGTTGGGATAGCGCCTGTGGCCTCTGCTGGAAGCGCCCATTGGCAGCGCCGTCCCCACCCTGCCCCAGTACTCTGCTCCTTCACTCCATCCTGGCCCCTTCTCTCAGAGCACCAGCGCCAGTTCTCCCTGAAAGCTCTTCTTTCATGCTTCTTTGAGAACTACAATTCCTTTGCTATCTCTATACTCTCACAGCTGCTCTGTCCTATTGTATTATAGAATGGTGGTGGTTCAGTCACTAAGTCGTGTCTGACTCTTTTCTAATGCATGGACTCTAGCCCGCCAGGCTCCTCTGTCCATGGGGTTTCCAGGCAAGAATACTGGAGTGGGTTTCCTTCTCCAGGGGATCTTCCTGATCCAAGGATCGAATCCATGTCTCCTGTGTCTCCTGCATTGGCAGGCAGATTCTTTACTACTGAGCCACCTGCTGCTGCTGAGTCACTTCAGTTGTGTCCGACTCTGTGCCACCCCATAGACGGCAGCCCACCAGGCTCCCCCGTCCCTGGGATTCTCCAGGCAAGAACACTGGAGTGGGTTGCCATTTCCTTCTCCAATGCATGAAAGGGAAAAGTGAAAGTGAAGTCGCTCAGTCATGTCTGACTCCTCGAGACCCCATGGACTGCAGCCCACCAGGCTCCTCCATCCATGGGATTTTCCAGGCAAGAGTACTGGAGTAGGGTGCCATTGCCTTCTCCGAGCCACCTGGGAAGCCCATATTATAGAATAAAAATGTGCAAAACCGGAGCAATAAAATGAATGAAAGGAGGGGGAAACTGATAGGCAAAATTAGATAATCGATACTAAAAAAAATCAGAACTTTGTAGGGCTTCTATTAATACTTCCTTCCCTCCTTCCTGCCATGCTTTTTTTTTTTTTTTTTTTAACTTACATGCAGCAAGTTCTATTTACTACATCTTCCAAGGAGAGGGAGGCGGTTGGGATGGTGAGAACAGGCTTCACCAAGTTGATGGTCCACCAGATGGGCTTCGAGGATCAGCAGGGATAGTTGGGGCTCAGCACAGACACAGTAGCCAGTTTTGGTTGAGGGAAGATTAGAGAACAAATTGGGGAAAGAAGCCAAAGACTAGCTGGTAGGAGACCGTGAGTATTGAGGGAAAGAAATTTGAACCTGATTCTTTATAAGTGTCTTTCAATGGGTCTTGATAAAGGAGTCATGGCATGGAAGGCGTATAGAATGAAGAATCTGGAAGCATGTGGCTGGAAAGATTGAAAGGAAGAGAGCTTGGAGGGAGGGGGACTAATGGGACAAAACTATGATGATCTCGGGTGATGAGGGCGCCTTGGTCAAGTGCTGCTGTTCGAATGAAGATATATTAAGTAACACCATTATTCTTTCCTCTGTTAGCAGTTGGTTGAACTGTGTGCACTTGAAAGAAAATCTCTCATACTATAACCTTTTTGGCTGGCCCTTCTCTGTATGTGAGTGCCTGCTTCTATATACTTACAGAGTCACTGATGCAGGAACACCCAAGGAAAGACTGAAAGAATTTTTCCCTATGCTACTTGGCAAGGTTGGTGGTTTAAATCAGGATTTTGCAACCTATTTTATGGAGCCTGATTACTTAAAAGGTTGTTGCCTTTTTTTGCTTTCTGAATTCAGATTTGAGGATGATGTAATAATGTTATTTGTGAATTTCCCATTCTCTTTTGTTCTTTGTTCTTTAATTATACTCCCTTCTACTCTTGGTTGGCTTTGTTGCTCTCAGTGAATGACTAAGAGCTTGACTGGCAAGTACTAATGGGAAGGCTGGGCAAAATTTATCTTTCTCTCTTTTTAACTTATTTTGAAATCATTACATACTTATAGTTGCAAAAAGAGTACAGAGAATTCCCATCTATCCTTTACCCAGATTCTTCAGCTGTTAACATTCCTCCCGTTTCCCCCGCCTCCCTACACACACACACACTCTCTCTCTCTCTCTCTCTCCCTCTTATATACATTAATTTTTATTAACCATTTGAGAGTAAATTATAGACTTGATACACCCTTCACCCTTAAATTACTTTACATTTCCTACAACAGGACACTCTTTCCCCTAGTCACAGTACAGTGATCTGTTCTATGTACTTTAAATTGTGCTGTGTCGAATTTGTGCCCCACCATTGGCTTTTAGGACATGTCCCCCATAGAGTCCTGCCTCCCCTGTTTTATTTAGTTGTAATGTCTCGTCACTTTCTCACAATCTGGAATAGACTCTCAGTACTTCTTTGTCTTCCTTGAACTTAACATTTTTTTAAGAGTGTCAGTCATTTTTTGGTATATTGAGTGTCCCTCGATTTGTGTTTGTCTGGAGTTGAACCATGATTAGATTCAGGTCGTGCATTTTTGCTCGAAACACCCGGAAGTGATCCGGTATCCTTCTGAGTGCATCATATCAGCAGGTATGTGATTTCTGTCTGTCCCATGGCTGGTGATGTGAACTTTGGCCTCTTGTTTCAGGGGTGTCTGCCGGGGTTCTGACGGTGTCCATGGTGTGGCTGCTTTGCTGGATGGCTTCTGTGAGGGCAGGGGCCGGGGGAGGATTTGTGTGTCCTTCAGTTGTTGGCATGTTTCTTCTCTTGCAGTTTTCTGAATTTCCACCTCTTGGCTTTTTCTTTTTTACCAAAAAAGGCAGTTCCCAAAGAATGCCTCCCCTCTCCTTTCTACCTTATTTTCCCCCAAATAGTCGCCTCACCATGACTGCCTCCTGGTGTCTGGATGTCCTTTTTTTTTTTTTAATTAATTTTTTAAAATTTATTTTTTGATTGAAGTGTAGTTGAATTATAGTACTGCTGTACAACAGAGCGACTCAGATTTGTACATATATATACGTTCTTTTCCATATTCTTTTCCATTATGGTTTGTCACAGAATGTTGAAAATAGCTCCCAATGCTAAACAGTAGGACCTTGTTATTATCCATTCTATACACACCAGTTTGCACCTGCTAATCCCCAACTTCCAATCCAACCCTCTCCTTCATTTTCCTCCCCCTTGGCAAACACTAGTCTGCTCTCTGCGTCCTGGATTCTGTTTCATAGATAGGTTCATTTGGGGCATGTTTTAGAGTCCACATGTAAGTGAGATCACATGGTATTTGTCTTTCTGACTTTCTTCTCTTTGTATTATCATCTGTAGTCGGATGCACTTCCCTGTAGTCTTCTCCTCACTCCCCAATATTTTCACATTTAGAGGGACTTTCTGTTTTAAGCTATAGTTTTGTATTGAAATAGAGTTGATTTATAATGTACTAAAAACACTTGAATCACAGTAAGTCAACTTTGTGAATAATTGTACTTTATAATGAAATGTTATTATAACCCTTCTCTTCTGTTTCCATATGCCTTATTTATATGATTCATTTCCCCTATCTGTCAGATTTTAGAGCTCTTTTTGTCTTCCCCTAAAGTTTCATCTTTTCAGTAAGATTTTAAAATCTTTAGCCTGATTCAGCCCTGGTCATTTTTACGCAGGGACTGGAGTGAAATAAGGCAGAGCTCATTTTGCACGACTCTGATGTGCACGCCCATGGTTTCTGCGTGTAACACCAGCCCCACAGTGACAGGGTTCAGGTTGCAGCTTCCAGCACGTATTAACTGTAGCTGTGCAAAGTACAAGCCTCACTTCCATCCACAAATCACTGCCCAGATAACAAATGTGTGCAATTATCAGTGACAAATCGTGTTCGTTTTTTCAACTCTGCCGGTGATTGTTCGCCGTGCGTCAGTTATTCGGTTCACGCACAGACAGCAGAGTGTGCAGCTGTACTGCCTCTTTATCTCCCAGTGATAACCCCCCGTGGCATTTTACAAGAATAAATAACTGGAAGAGGGAATTGGGCCCACAAAAAATGAAGGTGCAGCAAAGAAATGGAAAGTGAGAGTGCTGGAAGTGAAATTGGAAGTGATTAGAAGACGTGAAGGTGTGACAGCCAAGCAAAGAGAAGATGCGACCCAGGCCCGCGTGAAACATATCGAACACGTCCTGTGAATGTGGAAACAAGGTGAAGTCCATTCAGCATCTTTTAGTTTTAAGTGTGCTAGGAACTGAAAGTTGCTTTTGGTTGATGTGGGGCGTTTCCTTATATTTTGGATCAAAGACTGTAATTTTAAATATCCCAGTCAGCTTGATTATCATTCAGGCCGAAGCAGGGAAATTAGTTGCTACATTGGAAGAAATCAGTAAATACGTGGATAGTGAAGAAGGCATGCTGTCTGTAAAGACTGGCTTCATTACTCAGAAGTCGGCGTGAATTGATTACTACTAAGCCATCAGGTGAAACTACAGCACAGATAAGGATGCTGCTGAGAAATTTGCATCCAGGTCCCAAGGATTAGTTGCTGCAGGTGATGATGATGAAACTCAGATATTAATGTTGATGGAACAGGTTGGAACTTGTGCCATAAAAGATGTCAGGTCTCGACATGGTTATGAAGGAAGAGGCTAAACACGGAGTAACTGTGTTTACCCTGTTTGCATTGGGTGACTTTAAGTTAAAACCTGTGTGTATGCATCAATCTGAGAATCCTAGAACATTAAACAGTCCTGAAAAAGCATCTCAACCAGTCATTTAGCACATAAATAAAAGATCATGGGCTATAGTATCATTGTGTCAAAACTCAGATCAATTGTGTTTTTGTCCAGAAGTATGCAAAATAATTTAACTTTTGAAGCACAACCTCTACAGTTATATTCTCTCAGGAACTTGCATGAAAATGGCAAAATTTGCTTTTCAATAGCTTTTGAAGCATGTTATTGTAAGTGGACTTTCAGACTGATTATTGATGCTACAACCAGAGATCAAGCATTTTCTGTAGCTGAATTTTGGAAGAAACACAAGATGAAGCATGCATTAGAAACAACCAAGCATTACAGTGGAAAGTAACAGTGAGTAATAATGGCAGAAACTTTTGCCACACTGTGAAAATGACACTGCAGGGTTTAAGTCAAATGTAAATAGAGTTATAGAAGAAATCGTTGACAGCGGGAACGTTGACACTGCCACCATATGAAAGAAAAGATGTGTGGCCCTAGGAACTTAGTGAAGGCAGATTTTTTGGGGCTTAAATGAGGCAAGTGACTATGATGAAAAAGACGAAGATATCCCAGATCAAGTGACGCCACCGAATATCTCTAAAGCAACTCTTGGAGATAATTCACAAAGGATAAAGTGTTGGCAATTGATCCAAACTTAGAAAGGAGTGTGGCAGTTTGTCAAGGTATAGAAGAGATTCTCTTTTAGAATCATAAGTTATACCACATGAAGAAGACAAGCCCTGTTCAAACTACACTTGATAAGTTTTTTTCACAAATAAACACTTTAATTCTGTTTTAATGTTTTAAATTACAGTGTGAAAGTGAAGTTGCTTAGTCGTGTCTGACTCTTTATGACCCCATAGCTCACCAGGCTCCTCTGCCCATGGGATTCTCCAGGCAAGACTACTAGAGTGGGTTGCTGTGTCCTTCTCCAGGGGATCTTCCAGACTCAAGGATCAAACCTGGGTCTCCCACACTGCAAGCAGACTCTTTACCAGCTGAGCCACCAGGGAAGGCCCCAGATTACAGTATACTAAATAATTTAGTAAATTACAGTATACTAAATAAATATTAATTCTACCGTTTTTTTATTTCCTTATATTTTGTTGAAAAATCCCAAAGGTCCTGAAACAATTGAAGCCTTTTCTCATGAATTATTAAGATTATTTTGCACAATTTTGGCTTTTACATTCATTTTTATGGTCCTACACCACCTCACAGACTACCTGTACTAAAAATAAAAGTTCTTCATCTCCCATTGCCAACACTGCAGCAACCATTACCAGCTGTTTTGTTGTCTATGTCTTGCTATATTGTTAGACTCTTCATGGTGTTTCCCATTAACATGCTACCCATTATTCTATTGGGTTGGCCAAAAAGTTCATTTGGGTTTTTCCATAAGATGGTACAGAAAATCCCGAACAAACTTTTTGTTCAAACCAATACATGATACCTTGTTCTCCACTACCCTGGCCTTGCTTCTATTCTGCAGTGTTGGCAAAGGTGTCCTTTTCTTTTCCTTCTTTCTTTTGTGTGTGTGTGTGTGTGTGTGTGTGATTTTTTAGGTTTTCTGACTCACAAAGAACAACTCTGCTAACTCAACTCTATCACCCAATTCTTGTCACTTCCCCCCACCCCATACCATTGCCAAGTCTAGTTAATCTAGTTCAGTGGTTATCTTTGGTTCCTAGAGCATGTACTTGAGTCCCATCATTAACCCCCAAGGTCTTATCAAAGCCCTTTTATACGTTTGCCTTTTCAAACATGTTCCTCGTTCTTTTATGTTCCAAGAGGCATTGTTATTGCCAGCGTTCAAGTTTTGTTCTTCTCCTGTAGCACCTTGGGCTTCCCTTGTGGCTCAGCTGGTAAAGAATCCCCCTGCAATGTGGGAAACCTGGGTTCAATTCCTGGGTTGGGAAGATCCCCTGGAGAAAGGAAAAGCTACCCACTCCAGTATTCTGGCTTGGAGAATTCCATGGACTGTATAGTCCCTGGGGTCACAAGAAGTCGGACACGACTGAGCGACTTTCACTTCACTTCATTTTAAGTGCCTTGGTGAGAGGAGATGACTTAAAGGAAGAGAAGCCCTGGCCCCTAAGAAACTAGCAGTGAGAAGCCTTAGGATATCACGATGATGGGGAGTAGGGAGCAAAGAGGACAGAAGGAAGCGATGAGACCGTTTCCCCAGTGAACATAAAGGAGGAACGCTCTGGATGGTGAGAGGCAGCGATGACAGTAAAAAGGGAAGGAGGCAGGCACATCCAAATGGCCACAGAGAGATCAGAAGGCCAGAGTCTTGGGAGACGTGTGCACTCCATGTCCTGGGGTTATGTTATCCCTGTGCTCCCAGCTCGCCTGGGCTGCAGGACCTGGTGAACTGGAGCTGGAAAGTGTCTCCTCTCAGCTGATGGAAGTGGTCAGAACAGAACGACAGATCCTCCTTCCAGTGATAAAACTTGTCATACAACAGGGAAGATGCAGAGAACTTTCTTTACATAAACTCTGGGTTTAAGAGACTTCTGTGATCTGATTTGGGGGCCTAAGCAAGTAAGTAGCCCAAGAGCTCAAGCAGCTGATTTACAATAAATAAACTTTTGGAACCCAACTCCAGTGTAAATTAGAATGTGTTCTATTTCTTTTATTATTTTTCATTTGATTGTTTGAATTGACCCAAATGACTTTGGAAGTCTCTTCCGTCTTGACTGCTACGGTGTGTAGATTGCTCAAAATTATTAAATTGAATCTAAATGTTTTCAATTTCATGAAGAGAGGTTGGGTATTTTCTAGGTCATTGTACAAAAGTGATTTGGGATCTAGCTTATAATTTTATAACGTAATTACGCATAGAATTAAATTATTGAATAAGGTGGCAAGATTAGTGGGTGTGGTTTGCTCTAATGTTACAGGTTGTATTAATTTTAGAAAAAATGAAATTAGTGTTCCAATGGACAAGTGAGCTAAGCCCCTGAATTACTCTATTCAGCTGGGACAGACTCAATTTAACAAAATGGTACTTTTAGAGTTTTTGAGGGTAATGAGAAAATGGAACTGAAATTAAAATTCTCTCATGCCGTTTGGACAAAATAATTTCTGTGAGCAGCAATTAGGCAGGTCCATATAAGACATTCACTTTTTGCTCTAAATTTCATTTAGTAAGACTTCATAATCTTAAACTGCCTATTACTTTACTTGTAAAATATTATAACTTAATGGCAGGTCAGTGTCCTCTGTGATTATGTGATTCAACATTTTTTTTTTTTTAAAGTAATGGGAAAAGAAAGAAGAGATTGGGAACTGGTCTTCAAAAGACAAAGTTTGAAGTAAGCTAGAGATTCTGCTTTCTTAAAAATCGAGGCTATTTTAGAAAAGTTTTAAGAGGCAGTCTGCACTGTTGGAGAAAATCCCTGTGATACGTATGACTTTGGAGTAAGTCCTTTCTTGTGGGTATGGGTCCCGGAAGGGCTCTGGTTTAGGCCAGCATGACCCTAAACCATATCATGCGGATGCTCCTCAGTGGAGTCAGCTCTGCTTGGTATTCCTTGACCTTGATTGGCTTCTGGGGACATGGATAGATGTTTTCAAAAACCAGGCAAATTATGACTGGCTGGCTTCCAGTTCTGTGTGACAGCCTCCAGAGTGTGGTGTGACTTCCACACCCTCATTACCATAATGATACTTATCCTGACCAATGATGCCCTGTAGAAAAGGCACACTGGGGGCATTTCATAAACCAGAAGTACTAATAAGTGTTACTGGGGACGATTGCAGATGTATTGCGTGTGTATTGGACACACTTCAGTAGTGTCCAACTCTTTGCAACCCCGTGGACTATAGTCAGCCAGGCTCCTCTGTCCATGAGCTCCAGGCAAGAATACTGGAGTGGGTTGCCATTCCCTCCTCCAAGGGATCTTCCCAACCCAGGGATCAAACCCGCGTCTCTTAGGCCTCCTGCATTAGCAGGCGGGTTCTTTACCACTGACGCCACCTGGGAAGCCCATTGCAGAGGTATTAACAACTAATAAATGTTAGCCTCATCTCAGCACTATATTCACAAGCGTTACCTCTAATGGACCATCAAGAAACATTTCTTTTGTTCCAGAGTCTCACATATACTGGGTAAACACCCATGGGAGCTCAGACCACGGTTGAAGGTCAGGGGTTGGGGGATGGGGGGTGGGCAGGGGTGAAAGGCCTCTCCCAACTTGGAGAGGCACATTCGTGTCAAGGCTGTGGAAGGGCCTCTCGACGAAGGTTTGGTATGTAGAGAGTAGAAAGCCAAGTTGGTAAGCTTTCTTTTTTTTCCTCCCAAATTCCACTCTGATAACAGCAGAAAAGCATATTTGGCCTGCGTGGCATTACAGGATTTGAGCATTAGAGGTCAGGGACTGGCTCGAGGAGCTGTCGAAGCCAGGCCCTGTCCAGCCTCAGCGGCGGGGTCGGAACAAACCAAGGAGTGGGTGCGCTGCTTCTGTGGGCAACGTGTGTTTCGTTTTTCAGGAGTACAGCAGGCCTTTTGAAGGCAGTTTAAGGAATGGGTGTGGAGGGGGTGTGGGGAAGGAAACCTCAGCAGCATGCTCTTAGAGATTTCCTGTTGTATAAACGCTACATACTTCTCATGCCTTCAGACTCAGCAAACGGGAGCGGAGCCCGTTGGGGCTGAAATTTAATTACTGTTACAAAGAAAGAATGTAGAAACCCTATAGGTAATGAAGGAACTTAAAAAACTGGCACAAAGTACAAGTTTTAATTTTTCATCCAAACCCTACGTGTGGTGTTTGAAATAGGGGATCATGAAAATACTTGAACAAAAAAATAAGTGTGTTTGATTTTTTTTTTTTTTAATGCTCTGCTTAAATTCGTAAGACTTTCTGTTTTAGTAGAAGTGTCCATCTTCCGGGGGGGACATTCCGGATGATAAAGTGCGGCTTTACTGTGTCCCGGAAGTAACCTGACACATTAGTGTGTCTCCAGTGTGCTGTGTGCTTCGGGCAGACCCAGAGCGCCACTGATACCCTGACACTACACACTTCCTTCTTCTAGTTTTGTACTCTATTAAATTCTCTGTTTCTCTTACTTACGTTTCCTTTCCTTCCCCCCACCGCCATTCCAACTTAGCCCGTTCAATCTATACCAGTAGCTGAAAGAAGCAGCTACTGAAAGAATTTTCTGCCTCTCATTTTCAGAAAATCGGCAGAACTGCGTAAGACCCTTGGGGCAGTTGTGCGTCCTGGCCTGCGGCATTCAGGGCTGAGAGTGATGTTTTTTGTTATGCAGATGCAGTATCTGCGAGTTCATTGCAAGTGTCCTGAGGGGACCACGATAGGCCTGGTGGTCACAGTGTCTGGATTCAAGACCTGGCTCCTCACTTAGCAGCCCATTCTGGACAGTGCTCTTCATTTCTGTGAACCATAAAATGTTCGTAAAATGGGAACTCATTGTATTTACTGCACAGGATGTTTTGACACATGGAGGAGCTGGGATCCAGGGGTGAAGCAGGCCCGGATCAGCGTGTGTTTACAGCGTGCTTCTGCCGGACCACAGGACTCTTATTCCAATTGCAGTGTGCATAGGGCCATCCCTGGGGGAGACGGGTCTGCGGGCTGACCGAGGAGTATGGCTCTTCTCTGTGTGAATGGGGATGCTGGTTATACAAGGGCCTCTACTGACTTGAAAGAACCTAATGTTGTCTACTGGAACCACACGTGCTTAGGAAGAGACTCATTTATCAAACGTTTGCTGAGCACCCACTATGTGCCAGGCATTGTGGGGAGTCAAACACCAAATCATTTCATGGTTCAGACTGTTACACCCATAACTCAAATGCACAGCAGAAATGATCTTCGAAAGGGGATACAAATTTCCAGTGCGATCTGTGTCGATGGAAGGAGAGACATTTGCTGTAGGTGGGCCCTCACATGTCCCAGTGTGTTGGGGGAGCCCCAGTTTATTCCTAGTGTCCCAGTGTCCTACCAATTAGCATCCGCTGTCACTGTCAAAATTGTCCCAGTTTGGATGATATATGGTCCCCTTAGCTTTGAGGATCAGGTAAAACTTGACCTTTTGGAGCTAGAGAGCAGTCCATGTAAAGATAATACTATGAGCAAAACACACGGGCACCAGGAAGACTGGTATTCTTGAGAGAAACGTGTTTAGGGACTTCTCTAGTGGTTAAGACTCTTGCTTCTAATGCAGGGGATTTGGGTTTGATCCCTGGTCAGGGAACTAAGGTCCTATATGCCATGTGGCACAGCCAAAAGAAAAGAAAAACAGGTTTAGTTTGTAGCTTTGGCAACAAGAAAGGGACTGTTTGGCGCTAACAGTTGGGAAGGTGGGTTGAGGTCAGATTCTGAATGTCCTAAATGCCAGACCACATCCCTTGGATGTTATGTAGTTGGCACTAGAAGTCAGGGAGTGGCTTTTTCTTTTTCTTTTTTTTCAGGATTTAAAAAGATCCTTGTATTTCCTGCCAGATACAGCAAAGGGCTTTTTGGGGGACACAAGGGTTTGAAACAGAATTGTTAGGGGTCACTGCCAATAAAGAAGGCTGAGCGCTGAAGAATTGATGCCTTTGAATTGTAGTGCTGGAGAAGATTCTTTAGAGTCCCTTGGACAGCCAGGAGATCAAACCAGTCAATCCTAAAGGAAATCAACCCTGAGTATTCATTGGAAGGACCGATGATGAAGCTGAAGCTCCACTACTTTGGCCACCTGATGTGAAGAGCCGATTGATTGGAAAAGCCCCTGATGCTGGAAAAGATTGAAGGCAAAAAGAGAAGAGAGTAGCAGAGGATGGGATGGTTAGATAGCATCACCAACTCAATGGACATGAATTTGAGCAAGCTCCGGGAGACAGTGGAAGACAGAAGAGTCACAAAGAGATGGAAATGACTTAGCGACTGAACAGCAGCAACTGCCAGTTAAGGATCATTTAGATTTCTGTCTGAATCAGTGGGAAAGTAAGATATGAATTACAACCCACTGGAAGGTTGCAAAATCTAAAATATCATCAAGCTTGAAAGCGTAAATTGACTTTGAGTCTTTGACTCAAACCCTGTTGTTTTATAGTTGAAGAAAACTAACAGTCAAAGAGATTGCTAAGTGTTAGAGCTCTCCCAGCAGGAAAAGACAGGGTCAAACCCAGATGCTCTGTTTTTCAGTGTGGTGGGTATTTCGGTTCACTGTAGAGCTGTATCTTGGGAGACCCCACGATTACTCCTCGTCCGCACATCCATGTATCTGTGTCTTGGCTTAGTTGTGATGGAGTGAAAAACGTCTACTTCAACGTCAAGGATGTTGAAGCTTATTTTTTTAAGCGTCTGGTGCCTAGAAATTCTTCGAAGAAAACAGACATTAAGGACAGATTGTTAAGCCAGTCATCCCCTCCCTGTCTGTCACTGAGTGTGAGGGTGCACGCCGGCTGGGGTAGAAATTGTCCAGGACAGAAGTCTAAAACTAGGAGAGATACCACTGAAACAGGATTTTAAATCATGGCATGTGCAGAACTACAAGAGTTTTTTTTTTTTTAATTATCTCTAAATATGAAATATCTTTTTTACATCATAAAGTATTATGAAGTCTATATCTTTGCATTTTAAAAAACTTTTGGAAATATTAAAATTAACAAGATTGATCAAGCAAGTACAAGCTTAGAAATCATTGGCATGAAAGAATTTTAAGTACATAATCACATTTTTGGTACTCATTGTAATTAAATGCGTTACTATAAAGATGTTTGAGGAAGAAAAGACAGGCCTGTCATATTTTTTATACTTTTTGGAAAGTTAGCTTAGGTTTTTTAATCATATTTTTAGATGTCCATCAGAGAATTTCTGAAATACAGTTTTGGAATAACTCTGGTGTACCCAAACGATGGAGTGTAAATCTTGATGCATATAAACCCAGGTAGTTTATATAAAATAGTTTTTGTATTAAAGGAGGTAGTTTTGGAGATTCAGGACCTGGGGTAGAGACATGGAAGTGTGAAGTGTTACAGCTTTCCGTTGTAAACCAGAGAATTGCTGAGTATATGATAGTTGAATATTCAGTATGAATATCAAAATAATATGTTTTCACCCCAGAAATTTTTGAAACCCGATTCTAGCTTACTTTAACATAAACAGTAAGGTTGTTGTTCCACCTATGTAAGGAAGTAGCTATCAATAGTTTCTCAGGATACCAATCTGAGCTTCAAAAGAAGAGCCTACTTCAAAAGGCTGATTTTATTTTCTTTGGAAAATGGGTTTTCAAGGTACTTAGAGAAGACAGTAGTAGGTTTGTTGGACAAAATGAGCATAAAGCCGCAGCAGAAATAATGATGAGAGGATGATTCCAGATGTACAGTCCAGGTGCTTATTCACTTAAAAAAAAAAAGACAAAAATGTTAGGTGAACAGTTGCTGTGCTGGCCAGAGAGCGATTTCCACTCTCTGGAAAATAGTGGGTTTTCCAGAAAACAGTGGGTCCTCTTTAACACAACATCAGCTTAAAACATCAGATTCAGGAGGCAGACTGACCCACCACTCTTCACCAGTCAACCACTTTTACATATTTAATGGCTTTTCGTGGTATTCACCTCTGTATTTTTAAATAACACTTGGATATGTCTTGATTTTTTTAGTTAGTAGACTTGGAGAATTGACTTCCCAGTGCGGGTGAGGACTCTGCTCTCCTAGGTGCCCTCCCCATGTACACATTCCCCTTCCTTTCATCCTCGGAGTATTATTTGTTCTGTTCAGTCACTCGGTCGTGTCCGACTCTTTATAATGCCATGGACTGCAGCACTCCAGGCTTCCCTGCCCTTCACTATCTCCTGGAGCTTGCTCAAACTCATGGCCATGGAGTCAGTGATGCCATCCAACTATCTCATCCTCTGTGGCCCCCTTCTCCTCCTGCCCTTAATCTTTCCCAGCAATCGGGTCTTTTCCAACGAGTTGGCTCTCCGCATCAGGTGGCCAAAGTATTGGAGCTTCAGCTTCAGCATGAAGTCAGTATTCAGTGTTTACATTTTTTCTGGCTATGTAAATATTGTTTCTGGATGACCGATCTGGTGTACTACAGTTGAATTTCCTTTGGCTCTCTCTGTAGTTAATAATTGTCTCTTTTTTCCATTGGCTTAATTTTTTGTGTCCTTGTCACCCATTTACTGCCAGAGCCTCCATTCAGCACATTTAAGCACAACAGGTATTCTCTCAGTTTCACACCTGCTGCTCCTTCTGTTCTTGGTCTCCAGTTCAACCTGGTGAGTCATGTAACGGAACTGTTGCATGAATCATATACTCATGGGATGTCAATTTACTAAAAGTTGAAACACTTCAATGTTTAAAACCCTTGTCTTCCAGTTTTCTTGATTTTGTCTCTCATTTTGGTGGAGTTGCTTTAGAAAGGAGACCTTGGAGATAAATTTGTTGAGTCTTTGCATCTCAGAAAATGCTGCTTTATTCTATTCTCATACCTGACTGATATTTTACCTGGGGATGTAACTTCAGATTGGAAATACTTTGTACTAAAAAATGTGACCGTATTTTTCTACTGACTTCTTAGCCTCCAGTCTTGTGTTTGAGAAGTCTGGTGCCTTTCTGATTCTTTCCACCCAACCCCCTACCCCCCGTTTTATTGAGAAACAATTGACATGCAGCACTTTATCAGTTCAAGGCATACAGAATGATGGTTTGATTTATATATATGGTGAAATGATCACCACCACGGGTTCAGCTATTTCATAGTGTATCTCAACCAATACACTAAAAAGAAAAGGAAGAAAAAAGAAAAACTTGTCTTCTTATGGAGAACTCTTAAGATTGACTCTCTTGACAACTTCCCTGTATATCGCACAGCAGGGTTCGCTGCTGGCGGTCAGTGTACTCGACGTCATCGTGCCCGTCGTCACGGTGCTTGACGTCATCGTACTCGATGTCATCGTGCTTGATGTCACGTCCCTAGCACTCAGTTACGCTCAGCTGGGAGTCTGTGCCTTGGACCGTCTTCCTCCAATTCCTTCTTTCCTCACCCTCCTCCCCTGGCCACTACAAGTCTGATCTCTTTTCTTTGGGTTTTTTTGTTCTGTTGTTTGTTTGCAGATTCCACAAATAAGTGAGATCATACAGAATTTGTCCTTCTCTGTCTGACTTACTTCACTTAGCCTAATGCCTTCAGGGTCCATCCACGTTGTCACAGATAATAGGATTTCCTCATTTTCTTACAGTTGAATAATAGATGAATATACACACACACATATATATAGTTGTGCTATGTATGGACCGATAGATAGCGGAACTTCTTTACCCATTCATTGACGGACCCTTAGCTTATTTACATGTCTTGGCTATTATAAATACTACTACTACTACGAGCGTAGAGGCGCAGATACGTTTTGAAGTTAGTGTTTTGTTTCCTTTGGATATATTTCCAGAAGTGGAATTGCTGGACCATATGGTAGTTCTATTTTTTATTTTCTTGAGGATCCTCCATACTATTTTCAATAGTGGCTGTACAGTCCCGCCCCGAGTTCACAGGGGTGTCCTTTTCTCCATTTCCTCCCATTTATTACCCCTTGTCTTTTTGGTGATGGCCGTTCTAACACCAATGAGGTGATCTCACAGTTTTAATTTGCATTCCCTAGTGACTAGTGCTGTTGAGCATCTTTTCCTGTATCTATCGGCCTTTCCTGTGTCTTCTTTGGAAAAAAAAATCCAAAGAAGACCATCCAGAACAATGGTCCTGTGCCTATTTTTTTTTTAATTCAGTTATTTGTTTATTTTTGCTGTTGAGTTTTAGCTTTGCTTTTAGTTTTAGTTTGCTTTAGCTGTTCAGAGTCTTCTGTGGTTCCGTATAAATTTTAGGAGTATTTTCTTTACTTCCATTTAACAGAAAAGTCATTGTTATCTGGATAGGCATTGCATTGAATCTATAGATGGCTTTTGGTAGTATTGACATTTTAATGATATTAATTCTTCCAATCCAAGAAAACAGGATACTTTTCCATTTATTTCTGTCATCTGCAATTTCTTTCATCAGTGTCTTACAGTTTTCAGAGTAGAGGTAGGTCACCTCTGTAATTAAATTTATTCCTAGGTATTTTACTGGTTTTGATGCCATTGTAATTGAGATTGATTTCTTTATTTCTTTGTCAGAAATTTGTTGTTAGTGGATAGCCTTTCTCCTGCATTGGCAGTCAGGTTCTTTACCACTAGCACCACCTAGGAAGCCCTTCAGTTCAATTCAGTCACTCAGTCATGTCCGACCAACCTAGATAGGAAGCCCTAGCCTTTCTGATTCTTGATTTTTTTTTTTTTTTTTTTGGTGACCTAGTTCTTGAAAGTTTTTAAGACTCTTCTCATTGCATCTATTGGAGAAGGAAATGGCAACCCACTCCAGTATTCTTGCCTGGAAAATCCCATAGATGGAGGAGCCTAGTAGGCTACAGTCCATGGGGTCACAAAGAGTCGGACACCACTGAGCAACTTCCCTTTCACTTTCATTGCATCTATGTTCTGAAAGTCCACGTATTGTGCTTTGATGTGGGTCTTTTTTTTTAAACAGTTCTTCTGGGTGGGCTATTTGTAATCAAGAAACCAGTTGTTCAGTTCAGAGAAATTTTCTTGTATTGCATCTTTGATAATATCATCCCTTTTCATGTGTACTTTGCTCTCTCTCTTTTCTGGAACTTCTGCTACTCAGATAGTAGACCTTGCGTTCTCCCCACCCCGCCCCATCAAGACTGGTCCTCTAATTTTTCTATCATTCTCTTTCTATTTGTCTTACTTTCTGGGAAATTTTCTTAATCTTCTAACACTTCAATAGATAGGATCACTTCTTCTATCATATTCTTCATTTCCAAAGGTCTTAAATTTCTTTCTCCAAATGTTTATTTTTAGACAATCTGTTATATCTCTTTGAAAATGGTAATTGATTAAATTTCCTTCAATTTCTCTGAACGAAGTTCAAATTTTCTCCTGTGCATTAAATTGCATATTTCATTGTTTTAGTGTATTTGGGTTAGATTCTGCTTTTATTTAAGAGGCCCAGTGTTCTTAACTTTTGCCTTAGAATAGCTAATACCAATCATTCTGGTTCTTCCACTCCTTCCAGGTACATAAGGGGATTAATTTCTCTGCCTCCGAGAGATGTGTTTTGGCCATGGGATGTGAAGAGTGTGGATGTACATGTAACCCCCACCCACAAGACTGACTGATGGAGATCTGTCCATCTATCTAGCATTGTAATGGAGGTGCCAGTCACCCGAGGTATATCCGGGAACCCTGAGCTGTACTGTGGAGGCCAGCTGCCCGGGGGAGTCATCCAGAACCACTTTGAACTTGGCTTGAGTGGGAGATCAGAGTCTGCTGTGTTCAGCCACTGAGACTTTGGTATTGTTTTTTATTATAGCTGAGTGATACAACTTGGTAAATGTAAGCCCCTCTCCCAGGGGTTCTGAGAGCTGAGTAGGGATGGGGTGCCTGTACCAGCTGCCGGGAAGTGCAAAATCTCCGTGGCTGAGTCTCTCTAGAGAGGAAACCTTCAGTTTCACCCAGGTTGGGCAAAGGCAAGCTGATGGGCTGGCTACTTCTTAACAGACTTCCGGCCAGCCCTCCACAGCCACACCCAACTCTCCAAGGTCCTTGAAGCCGGAATTCCAGACCTTTCAGGGGTTTGCAGCATCAATCAATCAGCTGCCTGGCTCTCCCTTGCTGACTTAGGTTTCCTGTTTCGCTACCTCAGTTACCACACGACTTTCCACCAGCCCAAATTTTGTGGCTCTTGTCCCCAGACCTGCCCTCTGTCCTTCTGTGCTTGATTTTTTAAAATCCCTTTTCTGCAGTTTTCTGGATGGAATGTATTGAATCTGTTGTGTTTATTGAAATTTCCTTAATGAGGGATTTTTTCCCTTAATTTTTTATTATGAAAAATTAGTAAATCTGACAATTTATCACCTTTCCTTTATTCTCTTCTCCCTCTCTGTTTAGATATGTGTGTGTATTGTGTTTATGTTGGGTTGTTTTTTTTTTTTTTTTTTGCTATAACATTGGAAAGTAAGTTACAGATATCATGACCCTTCACCATTAACTAGTTCAGCATGCATTTTCCAAGGAAGAAGTATTCTCTTATAAACCATAATACCGATTATTACAACTATGGAAAATTTTTTTAAATCCTGTCATATCATCTAACATCTGTCATTCAACATCTAATATATTTAAATTACCCAATAATTCTTTTATCCTTTTTTTTTTTAATTAAAAATTGGGATCCAATTGAGATAAACATGCTACAGTTGGTTGTTGTTTCTCTCCCCCTCTCTCTTTTTTTTTTGGCCCCACCTGGAAGTTTGCAGGATCTTAGCTCCCTGACCAGGGATTGAACTTGTGTTCCCCTGCCAGGGAAGTCCCTCCTCAAGGTTTTCTTGTATTTTTTCTTTAAATTAATCTTGAGCAGTACCAACACCTATAGAACTGGATTAATAACTAAAAATGAGCCCCTGTTAAGGAGATGCTAGTAAAAGTATACAGGAATAGGGCAAACTTAAAGTAATTTGAATGGTTGATGTTTCTGACTCAGGTGTCACTAATCGAAAACCTAACCAAGCGATGCTGCGCACCTTGGGTATGTTAACATTTTGGATAATGAAGCAGTCTTTGCTGCGATGAAGAACTGTATTTAGAGCCTGCTCAGCCCACCCGACAGCGGCCTATGTGTTTGGCCAGCACTCAGCCTATGACTTTTGTTTGCTTCGAGCTGAATTTGAGTCTGAGCTCAAAGGGCATTTCTGTTTATGACTAATGGGTGAGCTCCGAAGTTAGTGTAGTTATCAGACATTCCTGACATGCCACACGTCTAATTCCTAGTGCTCGGAGGACCTGGTGCCCTGCCAGAGGAAAACAGAGGCTGGAGGGCAAAGGAAACGCCGCCACAGAAAGCCTTCCTATAAGTTATAAAAAGCCAATCCTGTGTTTAGCCAGCAGACCAAATGCTGGGGATGGAACTCATTTGTAGCATGTTAGCGCCATTCCTTGGGCCGCTTACGAACATTTCTCCGTTTTCTGATACTTGATTCTCAGAATTCCATTCCTGTAGCTTTAAAAAAAGAAAAAAAAAAAAATCTGTGATTCTTTTGGTTATACTCAGAACCAGAATGAGGCACTCTTTAATGCAAAAGCCTATACCCTGAGAGGGTTTTAGAGTGTGACTGGGGGGATGGGGAGTTGGGCATGATGTCCATCAGCGCAGATGCAGTCCTCCGCAGGGAAGACAGGCAGAGAAGACAGTTGTTGAGCACGTGTTGGACGGAGCCGTTGTTCGGGCCCCAGAGACTCCTGCGGTGGACAGGACAGGTCATAGGGAGGCGGGAGAAAAGATAATCTTTAAACTACGTGGATGTACCACTAAAACATGCTAAACGAAGGCAGGCACAAGAAAGCACAGATTTCCATTTGTATACAAGTCCAGGAAAAGTAAATCTGTAGAGACAGAAAGTAAATTAGTGGTAGCCGGGGGCAGGGGAGACAGAGTTCCCAGTGGTGCAGTGGTAAATGATCCCCCTGCCAGTGCAGGAGATCTGGGGGTTCGGCCTCGTGGGTCAGGAAGATCCCCTGGAGGAGGAAACGGCAACCCACTCCAGTATTCTTGCCTGGGAAATCCCATGGACAGAGGAGCCTGGCGGGCTACAGTCCATGGGGTTGCAAAGAGACACGACTAAGCACAGCAGCTGGAACAGGGGCCATCTTTTGGGGTGGTCAGAATTGCTATTATACTTAGATTGTGTTTGTATAGATTGTATACTTAGATTGTATACTTGTTTTAACTCTATAAATTTACTAAAAATTTCTGATTTGTACACTTACAGTGGGCAAATTTTCTGGTATATAAATTAAACTTCAGTAATGCTATGAAAAAAAAAAAAGCTCTAGGCTTGGGATTATTAAATTCCAGCATGACCCGTAGCTGCTACCTGTGGTCAGAGTGACCAGGGGCACGAAGGTGGGTAGTTACCGTGGACTCAGTGGAAAGGAGAGAGACCACGTCCACAGCTCTCTTCGCTGGCTGGCTTTCCCGGACTCTGGAGGTTACATCCCCTGGTAACAAACAGTGAATCTCCAGACATAAAAGAGAAATGGGCGCTTTGGCTCCGGGAGCCTAGCCCGTGTTGTTGTTACAAGGATGATTTTGTGTTCCCCTCAGCTCT
Source organism: Bos grunniens (assembly GCF_055505025.1). Taxonomy (NCBI): domain Eukaryota; kingdom Metazoa; phylum Chordata; class Mammalia; order Artiodactyla; family Bovidae; genus Bos; species Bos grunniens. The sequence continues at coordinate 15,791,030 of NC_141191.1, forward strand.
GCCCACGGTCACAAAGACACAGGTGTTCATCCATAACACCGCAGAGAGGTACAGTTCAAGTGTTTGTCTTCAGAGCAAACTTTTAGCCCCCCGCTGGCAAGGCGATTTCTACGCAGCTCCCACCTAGGGGACAGGCGCTCATGGTCTGCAGAAGCAGTGGTGGGACCAGAGCCAGACTTCGTGTGTCTCGTGTGTCCCAGAGCTTGAGAGAGGCTGTCGGTAAACATTGGAAGACCCGACGGATGCATGAATGAAATGTCTCTTTGTCGGTAGTTTTATTGTTACTTCCTATTGGCAGGGATAAAAAGGCTAAAGACTGACGTGTCTTGTGGTTGTTTTTCCTCTTCCAGTTGAAGTCGGTTTCCTCGGCATCCTTTCCAGGACCTCCTTTTATCCCCCTAAACGTGGGCACATCCCAAGGCCTTGCCTGGCTCATCAGTCTCACCCATTATCTGATCTCCGCCTGGAAATTTCACCCCGCATCTCACCTGCCTTGTCCCTCTGGCAGCTGGCACACGACGTATTTTTACGTTAATTGATTATCATTTTGCTTACCTGTGCTGGTATCAACACACTCCTTTGAAGCTGCAAATCGTAGCCTTGTGGATGGACTTTATCGGTTCCTGCTCTCACGTCTGTTGAGTACACTGTTTGAGTAACACTCCCAACGTTTCATTACCCAGCTTTTCCGCTTTCAAATATCTGGCAGGGCTGCCGGCCCCAGGAGCCTCAAATCCTGTTATTTTGTTTCCCTGCCCTCCGCGTAGCCCCCACCTCGGTCACCTTCCTCCTTGTCACTGTGGTCGCCTCCTCTCCGCAGGTGGAAGGGAAGATGGGGTTCCGTCTCAGCCTCTCTGCAGCTCTCACAGGTGTGAGGATCCCTGAGGATCCTGTGGAAAGCATGACCGTGCCCTCCCCATTTCCGATTTAGTAGTTTGTGGGGAGGAACTTAATAACTTGAATTTCTACCCAGGTTCCAGGTGGCGCTGACGCTCCTGGTTCAGGGACCGCACTTTGAGACCTGCTACTTTTATGCACCCGGTCCATCACACTCAGGTCGGCTTTCCTTGCTGAGGTCTTCTATTCAGCCTAGGACTGTATTTCCCCAGGTAGGTGTAGTGGAGTAGGAAAGTCACAGTAAGTAATTTTTAGTCTTCCCCCCCGCCCCTTTTCAAGTCTTCTTATTAGATCAAGGAGATCTAATGGTGCTAATATTATGTCTTTAGCACCTTTCTAATACTTGCTGGTGTTATTCAGTCACTCAGTCGTGTCCAACTCCTGCGACCCCATGGACTGTAGCACGCCAGACTTCCCTGTCCCCCACCATCTCCCAGAGCTTGCTCAAACTCTTGTCCATTGAGTCGGTGATGCCATCCAACTGTCTCATCCTCTGTCTCCCCTTCTCCTCCTGCCTTCAATCTTTTCCAGCATCAGTCTTTTCCAATGAGTCGGCTCTTCGCATCAGGTGGCCAAAGTATCAGAGCTTCAGCATCAGTCCTTCCAATGAATATTCAGGATTGATTTCCTTTAGGATTGACTGGTTTGATCTCCTTGCAGTCCAAGAGGCTCTCAAGAGTCTTCTCCAACACCACATCAATTCTTCAGTGCTCAGCCTTCTTTATGGTCCAACTCTCACATCCATACATGACTACTGGAAAAACCATAGCTTTGACTAGACGGACCTTTGTCGGCAAAGTAATGTCTCTGTTTTTTAATACGCTGTGTAGGTTTATCATGGCTTGTCTTCCAAGAAGCTAGTGTCTTTTAATTTCATAGCTCCTGTCACCGTCCATACTGATTTTGGAGCCCACAAAAAAGTCTGTCATTGTTTCCCCATTTATTTGCCATTAAGTGATGGGACCAGATGCCATGATTTTCATTTTTTTAATGTTGAGTTTTAAGTCAGCTTTTCCAGTCTCCTCTTTCACCTTCATCAAGAGGCTCTTTAGTTCCTCTTCACTTTCTGCCATAAGGGTGGTGTCATCTGCATGTCTGAGGTTATTAATATTTCTCCTGGCAATCTTGATTCCAGCTTGTGCTTCATCCAACCCGGCATTTTGCATGATGTACAGTGCATATAAGTTAAATAAGCAGGGTGACAATTTACAGCCTTAACATACTCCTTTCCCAATTTTGAACCAGTCTGTTGTTCTAATACTTAATTGCTTTTTTAACAAAGAGAGCAAGCCATTAGCTCAAAGCTGCTGCCAGCAGTCTGATAAAATTTTATATTATGATTTTGTTTTCATTGTATTTATTTTCAATGGCAAGAGTTAAGGGGCTACAGCTTGAAACACTAGGTTAAGGGGTGGAATCCAGAAGTCCTAAAGAATTCTTGTGTATCTTTTCTTCCAGTGGGTTTCATACTTCAGTTATTTTCATGTATCACATATAGTTCTTGGGATTTATCTGAAATTAATTTTGTTGTAAGGAAGAGATAGGATCTAGCTTTTATCCCCTAACTGGCTATCCAATTAGCCTAACACTTTTAAATAATCAACCTTTTACTCATCATAAACAAAGTTTACGGATAAGTAATACCCTTGGAAAAATATTTACAGCTTAATAAAGGATTAATATCAAAATATATTAAAAGTTGCCACAAATCGTTAAGAAGGACAAACAACATAATTTTAAAAAGGACAATTCACAAAAGAAGCAAAGAAGCATATAGAAAGATTATGAACCTTAGTGGCCATTATTAGATTCTGCCCCGCTTCCAGTTATCTTGTCGAGGAATGGTGGTATATGGTTAAATGAACCTTCGCTTATTTTGTGGTTGTTTTATTCACTAAGTCGTGTCCAACTCTTTGAGACCCCACAGACTGTAGCCCACCAGGCTCCTCTGTCCATAGGATTTTCCAGGCAAGAAGACTAGAGTGGGTTGCCATTTCCTTCTCCAGGGGATCTTTCCAGACCAGGATCGAGCCTATGTCTCCTGCATTGGTAGGCGGTTCTTTACCGCTGAGCCACCTGGGAAGCCTAGCTCCTTAAGTTTTGATAAAAGTAGCTTAGGTTCATTTAGTCGACTTCTGTAAAAATGAGGTTGAATCTAACAAGGCTCTGTCCACACAGAGGGTGAGTGAGCCGTGTGTCATCTCTGTTGCTGTAATGGGTATGTTTTCCAGAGTGAATGTCAAGCTTCTTCCCATCCTGGTCCTTGAACAGCTGTTATCTGTGATGCAATCTGTAACGACTGTGTGTTGTTTAAACTCTAGGTAGGAGAACAAGACCTTGGTGGTGGGTTTTTGTTTGTTTGGACAGTAATCTCTTAAGCCCTCTTCCTCTTCTAAACATTCTTACCTTCTCTGCCAACATATCCACTTAAATTCTCAAACTGTTTTCCAAAACCAAATAATCCGACAAGCAAACATTTCTTGGCACTTAGCAGAGAAAAGAGGTACAGGTTAAAGTGTTTGCTGACCTCTGTTTTCTCCTGGTAAAATACTTTTAAAAAAACGAACTTGCTGAATTTTTAAAACACCTGAAATAAATTCTTTGCCCTCTTTGTAACTAAGAATCTGTTTTCTGTTTAGCTATTCATTTCTGATACATAATGTAATGATAGTCAACTAAAATAAATTATGAGACCAGGTATTTTGATTCAGGTTTTAAAGATGTGTTCCTCCTACCAACCTTCATATTATTCTTTTAGTTAATGCAATGTACTGTTACATCTGTGTAAACAGAACATTTTTTAAAATGACAGTTCTTCCATGGTGTCCTTGTTTTCATTTTTGTCTTCCTCTCTAACCTGCACCCACTCAGTCAGCCAACACAGATGCTATGCTGACTGCGTTCGAGGAAGGCATCGGGCTAGAGATGCAGAGAAGACTGAAGGGTCCCTGGCCTTGAGAAGCCCATAGGCTGATGGGAAAGACAGGAACCTAGTAAGATGCTTAAGGTGGCTCCTGAGTCTTTCTGGGGGTGGTCAGGTGGGATGGGGTTCGGGGAACACTGTGTAACAATTGCCCTCCTAGGTTACACGGGATCAACAGTGTAATGGTTTTTTAATACTGCCAAACTGTTTGTTAAAAGGATGTATCAAGTTACAGAATTACTAGCAATAAATGAAAGGCACTGATTTCCCACATCCTCCACCAGAACTGAATTTCATCCTTGGGACAAAGCAAAACAAAACAAAAACTTGATATCCTGAGAGTCTTAAAAATCAAGCCTCATTATTGTTTTATTTGGCATTTATTTTTATTATTAGTGAAGTTGAGTATTTTCCCATGTTTTTATTATTTTACTTACTCCAAATAATCACTTGGAGTCTTGGCATTCTTAAAACTTGTTACTAATTTTATGAAACAGTTTGTTGAGGTGAAATTCACAAAGCACAGAATCAGTCACTTTAAGGTGAACAGTTCAATGGCATATATGTGTTTGCAGTGGTGTCCAACCCCCACCTCTCTCTAGTTCCAAAACATTTCCATCACTCCACTACCCGTGGGCACTTGTCTGTTGCTCCTCTCTGTGGCTCCTGGCAGCCATTGATCTTCTTTACATTTGCATGCGTTTATCTATACCGGATATTTCATATACATAGAATTATAATATGTGACCTTTGTGTTGGGCTTCTTTCACTTACCATAATGTTTGGAGGTTCATCCACATTGTAGCATATTCAGTATTTCCAGATATTGACACTTCATTCCTTTTTATAGCTGAGTAGTATTCCATTGCCGGAGAAAGCAATGGCACCCCACTCCAGCACTCTTGCCTGGAAAATCCCATGGACGGAGGAGCCTGGTGGGCAGCAGTCCATGGGGTCGCTAAGAGTCGGACACAACTGATCGACTTCACTTTCACTTTTCACTTTCCTGCATTGGAGAAGGAAATGGCAACCCACTCCAGTGTTCTTGCCTGGAGAGTCCCAGGGACGGGGGAGCCTGGTGGGCTGCCGTCTATGGGGTCACACAGAGTCGGACATGACTGAAGCGACTTAGCAGTATTCCATTGCACATATATACCACACTTTGCTTATCCTTTCATCCACTGATGGACATCTGAGTTCTTTGCACCTGTTGGCTTTCAGTGGTGCTATGAACCTGCTGCTGCTGCTAAGTCGCTTCAGTCGTGTCCGACTCTGTGCGACCCCATAGATGGCAGCCCACCAGACTCCACCATCCCTGGGATTCTCCAGGCAAGAACACTGGAGTGGGTTGCCATTTCCTTCTCCAATGTATGAACCTGCAGGTACGTGTAATTGTCTGGGTACCTGTTTTCAGTTCTTTTGGTTATTCACCTCAGAATGGAATTGCAGGGTTATACAGTAATTCAGTGTTAACTCATTGAGGAACTACTGAACTGTTTTCTATAGAGGCTGTACCGTCTTAGCTTCCCATCAACAATGTCCCATTTCTCTACATCCTCATCAACACTTGGTATTTCTGCTTTTTAAATTATAGCCATCCTAGTGAGTACCTCACTGTGGTTTTGATTTCCATTTCCCTGATGACTAATAATGTTGAATACTTGTTACTGTGTATTTTATATATAAGTGAGAAGATGAGAGAAAGAGAAAACCGTGTTTCTGAAGAACTTATTTTAAAATTATTCAAGTGTTCTTTGAGGGAAAAAGTTTACTTAAAATTCAACCAAGTGGCCCAAATTTGAGAATTAGCAAGCTACTAATTTTGCTAAATATGTCATCGTTGTCATAATAGAGATTTCTGAAGCATAGGCTTTTGCTTCCAGTTTTTTTTCCCCCATGCTGCAAGTCTTGCAGGATCTTAGCTCCCTGACCAGGAATTGAACCCTTACCTTTGCCAGTGAACGTACAGAGTCTTAACCACTGGACTGTAAGGGAATGCCCTCCAGTTTCATTTTTAAGTTGAATTTGTTTTCATTTTCTGTGTCACCTGAGTGGATTGGAGCTGTATAATGTGCCTTTAAACAATGGTTCTCAGAAGTGTGGTACAGGGAACAACAGCTTGAGCATCATTGGGGAACTCGTTACAAACGCAGATCCTTCCTTTCCCCTCTGCTCACTTCTCGCCGCTTGAGGTTCCAGCCGCGCTCTTTGCACCCTGTGGCCACGTCTTACACAATTGGGGACATCAAGGGCTTCCTGCTCACAGCCAAGGGGAAGGACACCAAATCTGTCCAGGTCAAAGAAAATAAGGAAAATGTGAAGTTTAAAGTTCGATACAGCAGATACCTTTACTCTTTGGTCATCACAAAGAGCAGGCAGAGAAGCTGAAGCAGTCCCTGCCCCCAGATTTGGCAGTGAAGGAGCTGAAGTGAATCCTGAGCACTTTGAACTGTATGAAAATTTTAAAAATTCTCAAAAAAAAAAAAAAAAAACTTGCAAATCCTAGTATCAGTAGACCAGGCCCTACCCCTGATCTGCTGAGTTCCAGACCCTGAGGTGGCCCCAGCAATCTGTTTTAGTCATCTTTTCGGATGAGTGGAATATGCTCTTAGGTTTGAGAACCTCTGCTCTAACTCAAAATTTCAGGCCAGTCCCAGTATTAAAGAGCCCCTGAGGGAGAGGGAATTCACAATTTTGGCTTTGTTAGCATCTCTTCTTTTTAACTTTAATAGGCAGGCAATACAAACAGTTAAACTGAATCGTATTATAGTCCCCTGCCAATTCTTAAGCATCATATAGTTTTACCTAGAAATTGCTATCCAGTCTGCTTTTGATCTTTGATCGAATCTCTAAAGAATTTAAGAGCTGCGTGTCCTTGGAGTGTATCTTCCATTCATCTGCAGTCGGGCTTTTTTTTTTCACTTCTTTGGAGCCCCTCCTGCCAAGGTTTCTGGTGTGAAGGGCCCCCTGGGCACTCACAGCCGCTACTGCTGGAGCCAGGTGTGCTAAGGCGGAGGCAGCGATGCACCCCTCCTCAGCGGGCTCGTCTTAAAGCCCAGGGCCCCTTACAACTCCTCCTGCCAGAATTTCTTTTTTGCGGGGTCCACACTGCAAGTCACATGGAATCTTAGTTCCCTCACCAGGATTTGAACCTGGGCCCTCTGCATTGGAAGCATGGAGTCTTAACCACTGGCCCACCAGGGAAGTAGCCCTCCAGAACATTTTTAAGGAATTCCTTTCTTGCAGTTTATTCCAGAAATTGGTGGCCCGTCAGTCCAAGTAATGTATCAATAGTTAAATCTGTGCCCGGAATTGGCAGTACCAATGGCTGTATCCTGCACAAGAGACTTAATGGCTGGAAACCACAAACTTGGACTAGAGGGGCATGTGTGGCACAGTCACAGGCTCCTTTGATTTTTATTTTGTTTTTCCTGCACAGGGTATTCAAGTGGAGATAATACTTGCCTCTACTTGGCAGGATTTTATGGGGATTTAACTCATACATAGATATTTAAAGTGTGTGTAGTACATGGAAGCACTGAGAAAATGTTTATTAGTAGGATAATTTACTCTATGTAAAAATTGCCCTTTTTTTTTTTAACATAGAATATTGGAAGTATTGACATTTTTGTAGGTACTGTGTTTGTGTCCCCAAAGCAGCAGCACTTTGGGGGCACACAAGCCGTGTGTACTTTCGAAGGTGAATTATTCACAAATGTTGCCTTTCAGGCAAATGTTGCCTCTCCTTCCTATTTCTGAAGGAATGAGAGGATCCCATTCGGTGGTGTAAGGGAGATGCTAATCGGGCCTCCTGCCATCTTCCGGATTTGAAATCTCTACGCCAGAGTTAGAGTGAAGTTAGGAAGTAAATGTCCAGTGGTTAAGACTTGCCTTCCAATGCAGGGGGCACAGGATCAATCTGGTCTGGAAAATAAGGCCCCAGATTGCCTGGGGTGTGACCAAAAAAATTAAAAAAAAAAAAAAAAAAAGCCAGAACACCTGAGGGAAGGCTTTTTGAAGGGTAAGAGGGGACTGTTCTTATCATTTGCCTTTCTCAGTCACGTCCAACTCTTTGTGACCCCATGGACACAGCAGGCTTCCCTGTCCTTCACTATCTTCCGGAGTTTTGCTCAAACTCATGTCTGTTGAGTCGGTGATGCCATCACTTGTGTCCTGTTTACTTGTCGGCTGAGGGAGAAGAAATTAACTGTGTGAGATAGTTATCAAGTTAACACTAGATGATTACTGACGGAGTGCGGTTGCAGTGCAGAGAGAAGCAGAGGGGATTATGGACGGAGACTGGCGGGCTTTTCAGTGGAGGGGAGAGAGGTGAGCTGGTGAGGGGATGGGGCATCCCAGGCTGTAGGCAAGCAGACTCGGAAACAAGACTGCTGTGTTTAAATATCTGAAAGCCCGTCACACGGAGCCACGAATAAAATCGGCCACGGTGGGTCTCAGCTGTAGGAAGACCAGAGTCTAGCAGAGGAGACCGGAATGGGAGCCAGTGGATCAGAGAGGACGTGGACTCAGGCTGAAGAAGTGAGCCTGGCTAGATGCCCCTGTGACGCCCCTTACAGCTGGTAACCTTGGATGAGCCCTTCAAGCCCTGGGGCAGCCGTGCCCGCCCCAGATCCGTGGTCCTGCCTGTCTGCCAGCCCTCTCCTATCCAGCAGGGCCCGCTGACAAGAATTTCAGCTAATTTTCCCAAAGATGCAGAACTAACTGCGTTACCCTCCTCCGAAGAGGTTTGTACTCTTAAAAGTCAGTTTCTTCTCGCTGCCTCTGTTCACTCAGCCCTGTGTCTCCGCCCTCCCTTTCCTTCCTTGGTGTTGCTAATTTCCCCGCTAAGAAGAGTGATGGAAACAAAAGTTGCTTTCTGGGGACTGATGAGCATCATTGTAAATTAAAATTCTTTCAAGAGTAGAGAGAGTTCTGTCATTTTTACCTTCCCTGTAAAATTCACATTGTGAACCTCATCTTTAGACCCCGCCCCTGTTCTCAGAGCAATTCAAGCAGGTTTGTGTGGAGCAATTCAAGCAGGTTTGTGTGGACCGATTCTGTATCGATCGCAGTTGACTCCACCTTGAGTTAAATGTCGGCAGCAACAGAGGCTGTGAAGTAAAAATAACTCCAGACCTTTAACATTCATGCTCAACTGTACACTGGGGAGACTGGAACCGTGGCAAGAGTTTTATTAACCTGAAAATGGTTCTCTCTGTCAAGTGCCGTTTCATCTAACGTTAGCACAAACTCGGTTGCAGTTAGCACCAGGTGAGTGTGTCTGGCTGTGCACTTGCACACACAACAATACTCACCACCATATAAGCGGGAGGAGTACATTCATCTGTGTGTGACGTCTCTGTCATAGGACCCTGACTCCGTGGCCCGACAATAAACACTCAATGATGGGTTGTATGAAAGAATGATATAATGCCCACAAGGAGAGGAAATACCATGCAGAGTTCAAGTTTTGTATGTAAACTGTGGCAAAGTGCTGCAGTAAATTGCCATTTTCTTCACATTAGTCACGGTGCAAAGGAAGACTGTTTTTTAAGCAAAGAGTAATCTCTGGAATTTAGCATAAAGACGCTTGGTAATTTCAGGCTTTCTGCCTGCTGTTGCTCCTTTGTGGGAGAAGCAACAAACTCCATCCATTTTTTACTTCCTCGACATCAAAGGAAGATTGACTCTTTCAGAGATTCCTTGTGCAAAACAAGAGGAAGAAATTTAGAAACATTTCTTCTGAGTCCTGTTGTTTCTAATTTTGGAATACGTCTGTTATTTCTTTTTGTTTCTGGTTGCTTCTTAGTGTATCATAGTAATGTGTTTTCTTTATCAGGATAGCAGCATATCTGAGTGCTTTTGTTTGTTTGGTACCTGAGAATGTTACTCTATTTCTGTTTCATAATTTGCAAAAGAATCAGAAGTTTGAAATCTATTAATGTGTATTTAATGGTTTTACTCTTATCGATAGCGTGTATCTATTTTTCTAAATACAGAAAATACAGTATTAAATTGATTTTTGCAGCATCACTGCAAGGAACCGTTTAAAGTTCCAGGAAGGGAAATGTCTGAATTTTTAAGTGAGTTCACAATTACATCTATACATATAGAAGTAATGCCAGTGTCAGGACAGTGACAGTTAATAAAGTGCTTATTATCTGCTTTGAGCAATAATAGGAAAAGCTGGATTATTTCCAAGTGTAATCAAGTTACTATAACTTGTAATCATAGTGCATGTTCTGAAACTTTCGTGACTTCTGGTTGTCGAAGTAGTAGGTATATTCACATCATACTTAGGCTTGAACATGTTGCTTTGGTGCCTGGATAAAACTTGCATAATGTCTCTCTTTTGTCATTCAAACATACCATTTCCATGTCTCCTTATCCTTTATTTCTTTGGGATGCCTGTGCCTTTTAGACAGCCAGGATAGAGGAGGTTAGGGAGAGAGGATCCTCCAGCAGAAGGATGTGATGGAAGCTCAGTCTCAGCAACAGAGTATGAAGACTGGGCCATGTCCCATGACGTGGGGAGATTTTGATACACATAGAATCTAGTCCCTTTTTTCAAAAGAAAACCCAATTTTCCTGCACATTTTTCATGATATAAGGTGGGATCTGAGCACAATTCTAAGAGCCAGATTTTGGACTCAGATTAGGTTCAAATTGACTCCAGGTTTGCAGAGCGCATGTGGCAGGTTGCCATGTTTAGAGGCCTTGCTTAACACGGCTGAGATTCATTCCGTTCGTCTACTACGTGTGGAAGCTTTCCACTTGTCAGGCATCACACCAATCGGTTCGCGTTTAAACTTCATGATCTCCCTCCCACTCCGTCCCTACCTTTTTAAAAAAATAATAGATTGGAAAACAGAGGCTTTTAAGGTTGATAACCTGCCCGGCGTTGTAAGACGGCAGAATAAGGACTTGAATCCAGGTCCCTTTGATGCCAAACTTCAAGTTCTTAACTTCTGAGGCAGATTCTTTCAAATTACTTGGAACACTTGATTAAACAAACACTGCTGAGCCCTAGACTTTCTGATCCTATAGGCATAATATATAGTGTACTCCAGGGCCCAAGGATTTGATTCTAACCAGTTCTGAGATGTAGAAGCTGCTGGTCGTGTGGACTGGACTCTGAGAAACACTGCTGTACACTGTGCTGCCTGACTCCGTTCCCTGACAGTGAGAGAATTCATGTGTCCTGCTTGGGTTCATAGTTGCCAATGTCTATTGACTGCCTAACCATGTCCTAGACACTCTTGAGTTAATCCCTTCTCATCCTTTCATTCATCGTAGCCAGTAGTCACATTGCAAGAAGATAGGGGTTGTGACTGCCACTTAAAATGAAGAGAAAGAAACTGAGGTAGGGAAGGCTGTCCAGTAAGATAGCCCCACCTTATAGGTTTTTTTTTTTTTAATGTAATTCAACCATTTCTGTAAATTAAAAAAAAAAAAATGTGAGGGTAATGATAAACAAGATGTGACGTTGCTCAGTCCTGTGCGACTCTTCGCAGTCCCGTGGACTGTAGTCCTACCAGGCTCCTCCGTCCGTGAAATTTTCCCGGTAATGATACACAAGATGATCATAAAAGGATCCTAGTGAGCCGCAGGTCCTGGAGATAAATGGAAAAGGCATCGTGACAGTTCTTAGCAGCCCTTGCCACCCAAGTAGATACAGTGTCCACAGTAGTCCTCAAAACAACTGAAGAAAAGCCTCCTGTGTTGAAATGGGGTTTTAAAAGACGCTTTCCTCAAGTCACTTTCATACACTGCAAATGCCCTGTGATGTGGCTGTGTTGAACCTTGATGTTTACAACAGTGGCCAGACCAGTCACCTGCTTTCCCTTGATGTTAACAGCAAGCTTGGGCCTGTGATGTTGGCCTCGCTGCTCATCAATGTACTGGCCGTATCTAGAAGCGCTCTAGAAAAAACTTGGGGAATAAACAGCTCTCTGCTCAAAATCATTTTCTTAAAATGATTGCTTTCAGTTCAGTTCAGTCACTCAGTCATGTCTGACTCTTTGCAACCCCGTGGATTGCAGCACTCCAGGCTTCCCTGTCCATCACCAACTCCCAGAGCTTGCTCAAACTCACATCCATCGAGTTGGTAATGCCATCCAACCATCTTATCCTCTGTTGTCCCCTTCTCCTCCTGCCTTTCAATCTTTCCCAGCACCAGGGTCTTTGCCAGTGAGTCAGTTCTTCTCATCAGGTGGCCAAAGTATTGGAGTTTCAGCTTCAGCATCAGTCCTTCCAATGAATATTCAGGACTAATCTCCTTCAGGATGGACTGGTTGGATCTCCTTGCAGTCCAAAGGACTCTCAAGAGTCTTCCCAATGCCACAGTTCAAAAGCATCAATTCTTCGGTGCTCAGCTTTCTTTATAGTCCAACTCTCACATCCATACATGACTACTGGAAAATGAAAACATGGAAAATGATTGGTTTAGTTCGGAGACTAAAGAGGAAGAAAGCTAAGTCAGGAATTAGAAATCATTCCCTTGATGGAAATGAAGTGACTTGGCCCCGAGGTCGGTCCTGGGAGGGCATTCTTCATGACTCTTCTCTGGGCTGGACTGCTTAGGAAGGCCGGGACCCTGTAGCCACATCCAGAAGTTGATTTCACGCCCAGGGAAGGTTGAGAGAAAAAGAGACACTTCTTTCTTTTGATCCTTGGTGTACTACATCCTTGGAGGAGGCTGTTGCAGGCCATACCTGGGAAGAAAGGATTTCCTTCCTTTTCATGTTTTCCTCCCAGAGTTCTGAAACACGACATAGCTCGTTACTCTGATGAATGATGCAGTTCTAGAAATGACCTGTATTTCAGTTGTGCTGTGAAATCACCAATACGCACCAGCATGGATCACAGAGTCCAGGTGACTTCATATTTGGAACTGCGCTCATGGGGCCTGAGCGTTAAATTAGCAGATATGTCACCTGAAGTTGGCCACCCTACAGCAGGGTGGTCACTAGTCTTTGGCGCTGGCCTGCCTGCAGCTGCTCTAACAACCAAGGAAAATCTGAGAAGCAAAAATGAGGAAGTGAGAGAGAAAATCAACCCATGATAAAGTCCAAAATCTGTACTCTGCTTAGATAACTAGTTTCCCCATTACTTTTAAGGCTTAAAGAAAAAGTATAAGGCATTTCAAAAAGTGAGGTCATGTCAATATATAAATATTAATACTTTGTGTGTTTGGTTCCATTAAACATTTTCTTGAGGGACTATTAAGTCCAAGTGTAAAAATAGGATCTATTTGTCCCTCCTCTCAAGGAGAGCTCTTCATGGACCTTGCAGTCGAGTTATTTAGAAGAGCAGCCAAATCTGTAGTTGGTGTAACCAGGTGTATATCTTGTCTTGAGCATGTGTGCATGCTCCAACTCTTTGCAACCCCATGGACTGTAGCCCGCCAGGCTCCTCTGTCCATGGGATTCTCCAGGCGGGAATATTGGAGTGGGTTGCCATGCCTTCCTCCAGAGGATCTTCCCAACCCAGGGATCAAACCCACTCCTCCTGCGGCTCCTGCATTGACAGGCAGATTCTTTATGCTGAGCCACCTGGCAAGCCCTTTTCTGTTCAGTGGGAAGCCTATTTAGCTTCAGAGCTCACTCTGTATCCCAGCCGTCTTAACCCTTAGCTTGGAGTTCTTCCTGATGACCTTATTCATTTATTGTACAGATTTATCTCCCAGTCTTAAGCTGTAAACTTTCAAAAGGTATCATGACTTGCTACTTTTTTGGATATAAATCTCTGCATTTTAGCCCTGTGTTGTTGTTTTTTTTTTCTTTAATGATTTCAAACACAGTAGCAGAAACAGTAAAGAACAAAACGGAAATGCAGCCTGGACGCTTAGCACGCGGGTGGTGCTGGACTTCGACATGTGCGGTTGGATGGAAAGAGTCACCCGTGCCTTTGTTCTGGTCTGTTCCAGGTTGACCAAGCCCCTGTCGTTCGCTGACTGTGTTGGCGATGAGCTGCCATGGGGATGGGAAGCCGGGTTCGACCCTCAGATTGGTGTCTACTACATCGATCACATAAACAGTGAGTTTTTCCTTTACAGTACAAACAAGCATGTCAGACAAGTAATCCCCCCAAATCTAGAGTCATACAGGAGAGCAAACACTCTGCAGAATGAATTTCTCTATTTCAAATCCTCACTTTAACAGAAATGTCCATTTTGGAAGTTTTGTTGGGCTTATGGGGGCAGAGAGGGAGAGAGGAGTCTGTCTGTCTGTCTGTCTGTCTGGAAGGGCACCAGAGCCTCCCCTTGCAAGTCCCTCCCCCATTCCGAATGGCATGCCCTGTGCAGGTATGTCCATAGTACCGGCTACCCACTCATTGTACTGCCCGCACATTATTTGTTTGTAGGTTTTTCCTCACTAAATTGTGAGCTTCTTGTGGACGGTGACTGTGGCTTTACTTTTCCACCTTTGGGTGCTTCGTATGATGATAAATCCTTCCATGTTAGAACAATGAAGAGCTTTGTTGTGTAACGCACAGATTAAAAACCTGTTTTTAAAGAAATTAAAGTGCATTATGGTTCTAAATTATGCTTCAGAAAACACTGTTCTTAATATTTACAAACTTGATGATCAGAATATAAATTTTTAGGTCTCCCATTTTTCTTTGGTACGGTAATAGGATCTCAGTGGCCTGGCGGATTTACTGTGCCCCGAAGTGCCCCAGTTACCCACAGCAAGTAGTCTTCCCACTAAAAAGGCTCTGACCCATTATCTCATTAATCTTAAAGACATTCCTGTGAAGTAGTTTAGGGAGGAAATTGTATGTTCTTCTCTTAACAGCTGGTCTACACATATGTTATGTCTTGACATTGTTTGGTTTCAGCATTATTTTCTTTTTTTTTTTTCAGGAAAAAATTAGAGAGTGTTTGGCTGTTCAATACTATTTCTATGTCACACTATTAAATACCTAGAAGTAAAAGTTTTGACCTTGACAATGATAATTACTTTAGGCCCTAAGTGTCTGTGATAGAATTCACCTTTCAGTGGCTATGCGTGTGGAGTCAGAGTTCTGTATAGATACTGATGGGGGTGTTTGTAACTAACTATTCATTAGTTAGTTAGTTAAATTGCTCAGTCGTGTCCAACTCTTTGCAACCTGATGAACTGTAGCCTGCCAGGATCCTCAGTCCATGGGATTTTCCAGGCAAGAGTACTGGAGTGGGTTGCCATTTATAGAAGGTAATTATGAAGTACTGTCTGTAAGGTTTTGATATTATCACTGCAATCAGAAGTAAATCACTTTTTGATAGAGTCAAAGTTGTACCTTAACTCTTTTGTCTTTTAGTAATTAAGGTCTATTTACATATAAAAATGCACAAATTTTAAGCATGTTATCTCAGTGAATTTTGGCAAATATATACTCCTTTGCAGCTGCTTCTCAATCAAGATACAGAATGATTTTTCCCTCTGTGTTTTCAGACTTGCTCCCTTGGCCTTCTCAGACCCTTGATACTTTGTGCCATTCTCTTTAAAAAAATATTTTAAAACTTTAAAAATATTTTTCATAGAAGCAATACATGTGCTGAGGAGAAAAGTATAAATTATAGGTTAAAAAAAAGGAAGAAAACTCAGAAATAACCAGGTATTCTAAACCTTTCAGTGTGTCTGTCCAGGCCTTTTCATGTTCACACACACACACACAGTTTTCAATATATTTTTTACATCAAGTGGAACTATATCACATACAGTTTTATAAACTGCTTTTTTAAAACATAATATATAATCTTTCATCCAAAAAATTTTCTGCACATCATATCAACTCTTTTGATAAGAGAACCTCACATTTCTCTCAGATGATCTTCCTAAAATATAACTAAGATCCTTTCATGCCCCTATTAGAACCTTTCTGCCACACACTGTTGCTTACAGAATGAGTTTTGTATTTCTCAACATGACATTCAAGAAACCACAGCTCGTCCCTCTTGAGGTCTTGGGGAAGAAGTGAGAGAGCAGAGCCTTAGATTCTATTCCCACCATCGCCAGTAGATCAAAGGAGACCAATTAAAGCACCCGTCCATTCTGAGCGGTGTGCCTGCAGCTCCTGAGAAGGTGCTTTAAGCTGATGCCCAAAGGATGAGTGAGTTAACCAGGGCTGGGCAATAAGGGGATGGGGTACAGTTTGGGGGCTGCAAGGAGAAACTGCCTGCAGAAGGAAGCCCCATAACTAAAGCCAGAGGTCTGAAGAGGCCACAGGAAGCAGGACTTAATGAAAGAAAGAACATCAGTGATCTGAGGCTGGTGTAAACGAGGCTGGGAGAACAGCTGGAGTGCCAGACAGGGGTTGGTGCTCGAAGGGCCTCTTGTCTCAGACCTTTCAAAGCCCTGCTTAATCACTGCCGATTCCACGGGACCTGACTTTTTCAGCTGGAAAAAGTCCCCTGTCTCTAGGCTCCATGGCACTCAACCTTGCTCTTCTCAGGGCTCTCACCATTTTCTACTGTATAAAATGCTTGTTGTCATTGTTGTAGCTTTAATTCCTGTGTCACGATCTGTCCTGAGCTTTGTAATCTCCTTGGCAGGAGGGATCACGCCCGAGCATCTCGTTTTCTGTAGTCATGCAGTAGATGTTCAACTGTCTATAGAAATAACACACCATAGCAGGTAAACATAGCAGAGAGTTTCTAAAATGGAAGATGAGGAGAGTCGCTCATATTCATTTTATTCATTCTTCCTGAGCACAGCAGAGAGAATAGAAATGTGCTTAAGAGACAGAAGTAATATTCCTTTGAAGAGTCTAATGTTATCTTCCCTGATAAGTTCTTCTAGCTCACAGTGTGTTCGCTATCTATAAATTTCCCCATCTGTAAAACTGATGAAATGTGAATTCCCTTGAGGTGCGTGATGTCTTAACAGTATGTGATATATTACTTCTCTTAAATAGTAGACAACATGCAAATTATATTGCATTATAATACAGTGATCTCCTAAGGCCACCAGGTCTTAATAAAAAAAAAAAAAACCCACTTTTGTGTAATATACTTTTTTTGAGTATTTACATTTAATAAATATTCTTCACTGATCTATTCAGCAAACATAAGTGATGGAGATAAAGCCCAGTCCTACTTGATGAAGCCTTCTTCAAAGTGCCTCTGGGAACCCACGTTTGCAGTTCCTATTTGAATGGGACAGTATATCAGAAATGTCAGTGGTGCCTGCCGAAGCTAATAGCATCCGCTATTTAAACCGGTCGACTGGAGTATTTCAGCTAATCTATCCAAAACAAATGCTGCCAGTTTATCATGATGATGATTACCATTGTACTTTGCTCACTTACGTGTCCATCAGTGTTACTTTCAGTGTTTTGTGGAAATTTAGCTGTTGACAAGCATTTTATTGAAAAGTATGCCCGTTCGCCAATATATAGGGAAATACGATTAGGTGAAACCTCGAAAGATACTGAGAGAGAACTGGGAATACATATCTTGCTATAGCTTTTATAACTTACAAGCATTTCAGGTTTTTCATTTACACTTTCAATTTGTGTCATCTCTTTATTTGGTTAGTTTCCTAGTTATTTACCTCACTGCAACAAGTTACCCCAAAACTTATGACTTAAAGTCCATTTATTATCGCATTGTTTCTGTGGCTGATGAATCCAGGCAAGGCTGGGTGGATTCGGTCCTCTGGCTCCAGGGCTCTCACCAGCTGACCTCAAGGTGTGAGCCGGGCTGCATGACCGGAAGAACTAAGCTTACATGTGTGGCTGTCAGAACAATTCAGTTTCTTGTCAGCTGCCAGCCAGTGGCCCCCTCCTCATTCCTTGCATGTGTGTGTTTGTGCGTGTGTTTGTGTGTGTGTGCACACATGCGCTCAGTCATGCAGTTGTGTCCAACTCTTGGCCACCCATGGACTGTAGCCTGCCAAGCTCCTCTGTCCATGGAATTTTTCCAGGCAAGAACACTGGAGTGGGTTGCCATTTCCTTCTCCAGAGCATTTTCCGACCCAGGGATGGAACCCACATCTCTTGTATCTCCTGCTGTGGCAGGCGGGTTCTCTACCACTAGCACCACTTGGAAAGCCTGCTATGTCCATAGTGTGAAAGTGGAAGTGTTAGTCGCTCAGTCATGTTCAACTCTTTGCAACCCCATGGACTCTAGCCCTCCAAGCTCCTCTGTCCATGGGATTCTCCAGGCAAGAATACTGGAGTGAGTTGCCATTCCTTTCTCCAGGGGATCTTTGCAACCCAGGGATCAAACCCGGGTCTCCTGCATTATGTAGGGAGATTCTTTACCATCTGAGCCACCAGAAAAGCCCGCTATGTCCATAGGATGGCTTTTAATTTGGAAGTTGGCTTCATTAGATTGAAAAAGCCAGGAAGAGCCAGGCAGAGAGAGCAAGATGGTGGTTGCAGCACCTGTAACCCAGTCTCCAGAGTCACCCCGTCTTCATCCATGCCTCCGCTTGAGGCAAATCACTAGGTCTAAGTGGCATTCAGAAGCTTGGATAAGACGTAAGGATAATCCTGGGTCATCCAGAGTGAAGACCATGCATTTCTGTGTGTTAGAGGATGAATTCTCTCTACTTTGAGTTAGTTTGCATTCATATTTTTCAAAATACTGGAATTGAATGTAAATATTGCACGTTTAGGTGGCCAGAGACCTTTAGTTATAAGGAATATTTGAAATGGAGATGTTTGGGCTCTTACTGGCTGACCTGTCTACAACCTGGGCTTTTATTGTGGTTTCCTCTGGGAGGGGTGCAGGAGGCAGGTTTCAGCAAGTTTCAGATGGGATATTTCGAATAATTTCATAATTCCACGCAGGATGCAGTGCGTGAGCTGTCGCAGAGCACAGGCTCTCAGCTGCAGCCGCTCACGGGAATCACTGGAGGAGCTTATAAACCTGCCATTGCCTGGGTTCCACCCGCAGAAACTCCGATTGGTCCAGGATTTCTTTTAGAGCCCTCCAGGTGATGCCCGTGTGCAGAAGTGCAGGACCAAGAACAGTACCTTGGGCTGTTCTCCTGAAGCTGGGCACTGGGGTTTGGTCTTTTTGCTTGTTTTAAAATTTCTGATCCACTGTGGACTGACTGGTATTTTTATAAAAGAACAATCACCATGAATTAGAAAAGTTTAAAAAAATTAAAAATGCAAGCCCCAGTATTATTAGAGTCAACAGATACACAGTAACTATGAAATTGCTGTAAGATTTCAAAATGTTTACTCCTGATGCCTGTACTTATCGTCACAGACACATAACAGAACTCATGGACCGGTGCGGGTCTGCATCCCAGACCTTGAGGGATGTAGATGTAAAGGGCAGCCTGGCAAGAGTCCTGTATTAAGTGCACAGAAGCGTAGGGAGTATATTGGCTTCAGATTACACAGGGCCATAAGTAGTGTGGCTTCTATTCTGAAGGTGTTGAGGAGCCAGAGGGTTCTGGGAAATCATAACCCAATCATAACCATGTTGCTGTGCTTACTTTGACATCGTATATAATATATTTGCAGCGAGAATAAATTGATGACAAAGACAGAAAGAGGTCAGAGTGGGGATGGACTGGGTAAAATAAAGCAAAAACTTCCACGTTTCTGGAGACGTCACTTCATAATACTAACTACTTGAAGGAGATAAAAATTAAAGACAGCTACTCTCTTTTTTTTTTGGCTGTGCCTCTCAGTTGCAGCATGTGGGATCTAGTTTCCTGACCAGGGACTTAACCCAGGTCCTCTGTATTGAGTGCGCAAAGTCTTAGCCACTGCTTAGAGCACAGAGACCACCAGGGAAGTCCCAGCTACCTCTTTTTTAAATTCTGAAAAATAACCCACCTGATTTATTTTCAGAAACCACACAGATCGAAGATCCGCGGAAACAATGGCGGCGGGAGCAGGAAAAGATGCTCAAGGACTACCTGTCAGTGGCACAGGACGCCCTGCAGACGCAGCAGGAGCTGTACCACGTGAAGGAGCAGAGGCTGGCCCTGGCCCTGGACGAATACGTCCGCTTGAATGACGCCTACAAGGAGAAGTCCAGCTCTCGCACCAGCTGTAAGTACAGCGTGGCTGTTCAGACCTGAGAAGTGGGCGTCGACCTGCAGGTGACGGGAGGCCACTGGGCGTCTGTGGGACGGCGCTCTGGGTCCTGTCCCTTCTTGGGCAGGAGGAGCCCCTCAGCCCCATTTCAGATAAAGGTCTCGCTGAGGGATTAACGTTTACCTTTTCAGATCAGGGCAAATAATCTGGCCCTTGTGCTGCTCTTGTACGTTGTTTTTAGTGGGACTAAACTGAAACCGGAGCAGTTAGCACAGACGAAGTTTCTGTTGACCACCTGAGTTGACCGATCTCTCTCTCATCTCAGAGACTGGCCTTTTTTAAAGCAGCAGCTGTGAAGGGCTCAGACGTCCCACTTAAGTGACAAGTTTCTGGGTAACACAAAGCACAGTTAAGCTGTATCTGCAATAAGCTCCTCTAAGATTTTATCCATAGATATAAAATCCACAGGAAACTGAGGCACTGGGGTCTTGATAACGTTCCTTTTTATTGAAAAAAAATGATGAAGGTTTGAAGATGACTTTTTATATCTAGGTGTCTGATGAATGACAATAAAGGAGTTATAAAGTTAAGTAAGTATCCCAGAAGCATGTAAATCTTGTTGTTTTTAGCGTTTGTAATTTCTAAGTTGACAGCTAGTTATGCAACTTGTACAAGTCACTTTTTTTTTTCCCCCTCTCTTCTCCCTTTGAAAGTATTCTCAGGCTCTTCATCCAGTACTAAATATGACCCTGAGATCTTAAAAGCTGAGATCTCCACTACACGATTAAGGGTAAGATTTTTTTTTTTTTTTTGACTGTGGTTTTATTAATATGCTGAACATATGCATAGAATCTGGAAGGGGCCTCTGTGGTCAACTGCCATCTCAATTCAGTAAAGGAACCGTTCCACTTATCCTCAATGGATGGTCTTTCTGCTTTTGTTAAAACATGTTTGTGAGATTGTTCTTATTAATGTGACAGACTGTGTTCCATTTCTGGGCAGTTTTATTGTTTGCGGTTAGTATATAGAATCAAAATCTGAGTCTAAAAAACTTCAATTTTTCCTTATTGTGCTGAAAGTACACATCCAAAATGGAGCTTAGTTCCTTTTTCATCAAACGGCCCAATCTATCAAGATGCTCACAGTTCACATTACCAAATCACTTCTTTTTCTAGGTCAAACTTTACTGGTGCCTCACACTTCCTTATGGGTTGTTTGCTGATCTTTACCCTAAATCTTTCTGACCACACGGCTGTTAAGGTCGCAGCTTGTTTATCCTTGATTTTTGGAGTCTTAAAGATTGCTCTCCAAGTAAATAAACTGTGCAACCCTTGCATAGGTCATGAAAGAGATTACTGCCGTGACCCCAGAGGCCCCCATGGTACTCCCTAGTCACCCTTGTCCTTCTCCCTAAAGGTGACAGTAGGTGACCCTTATTGGCAATGCTATAAATCCATTTTCTGCCTGCTTTGAACTTTGTGAAACTGAACTGCTACCACATGGATGACTGATGGCTTCTTTTGTTCAACATTTCTTCTGTATTTTTTTTTAATTTATTATTATTATTTTAATTTATTTTGCCTGTGTTGGGTCTTAGCTGAAGCACGGGGTCTCTTACTTGTGGAATGTGGGATCCAGTTCCCTGACCAGGGGTCGAACCTGGTGCTCCCTGCATTGGGAGCTCGGAGTCTCAACCCCTGGACCCTTGTTCAACATTTTGAGATTCATCCACATACACTTTTATTGCGTGTAAACCATCCCACCTTTGTGTAGATACCATGAATTCATTTCTTCTACTATTGACGTACATTAGAGTTTATACAAATTGCTAGTAATTAGTAACTTGCATCTTAATGTGTGTGTCTGTTACACATGCCTTTGGGTGCACAGATGTACGCATTTTTGTTGGTTATGCAACCAGGAGTGGAATTGCTGTGTTAAAATATACTCGAGCAGCTACTCACACACAGTTTCAGGCCTTGTTAGTCAATCAGTTCAAAATATTTCCTGATTTCTTTATGATTTGTCATCAGAGTGTTCTGCTTAGTTTGTAAACAGTTTGGGATTTTCTTATCCTTTATTCAGCTTAATTCCACCACACGTTTTCAATTCTAAAATTTGTTTATTTTTTGTTTTTAATTACTTGCCCAAATTCTGCACATCAATGTAATAATTTTTTGAACAAAATAATCACAGTTATTTTAAAATTCCATGTCTTGATTAGTATAATATCTAAAACTTCTTATGTGTTGAATTCTTCGGTCTGGTCTGGTTTTTTTTCCTCTGGATTTTTGTTCAGTATTTGACCTCTCACAGCTGCTTGCTTTTAATTAAGAGCCATATATTATGTATGAAAGAGAATAAAGATAATTTAAGGTTTGGGATGATCTTGTTATCCTTCAAAGAGGATTTACTTTTGCTTCTTAGAGGAAGTTAGTTCAGGGGCAGATAACTTCAACTCAGTCAGGGTTTGAGTTTTCTGAATTCTGGGCTTCATTCTTCTTCTTTTTCCTTTGTCACCACACCCGTGGCATAAGGGGAATTTGTGCCCCGACTGGGAATCGAACCCACAGGGAAGTCCTTGGGCTTCATTCATTTTCCTCAAATGAGGTCTATTTCCAGAGCACCCTTTCTCTTAGGTCAAAGCTCTTCAGAATCCCAGTTGAACTCCTGGGCTGTTTCCTGAGGAAGCAGGCTGATTGAGGCTGGACTCCAGCGTCTCCCTGGAGACCTCGGCTCTGAGGAACAGCCAGTGCTTCTCTGCCTGTCAGGCTCCCGGTCACTGCATTCTCCCAGCTTTTCACTTTCTCAATCACCTACGCAGATGCCTCAGAAGGAAAACTGATGCCAAGTTTGGATCTTGCCTACGAGGCCTCTCTTATCATTTGGCTCTTTAATAGAAGTTCTTGCTGTCTTGGTAATTCTCCAGTGTCTCCAAATAGATGTTTGTTTGTTTAACCTCACAACTTTTCTATTTGTTCTCAGAAAACGTATGAAGAAAGTCCGTCTATACTTTCTGGAAGCAAACCTCTCTTTGGTGTGGACTTTGGGGTGTAATTTATGAAGTCACTGTTGGAAGTTTTCTTTCCTGCCACAAGCAGCCCTTTGCCCTGTCCACCCGCCTTCATTTCTCTGTCTGTTCCTCACGGAGCTCGTGGGCCAGTTTGTGGGACACCTCGTTGCTGCGTCTCTGTGTCGTGTCTGTACATTTCTGTAATCTCTCAAGCAGACATCTTATCTAAAAAAAAGACTGGGGTGGGACGACGGGTGAAGGTATGTTGTCAAAACTTACCCTTGCTAAACTTCGGTACTCCCTGGAGCTGTGCCCATCTCCGACGTCACTACGTATTACTGCTTCCCCTTTGAAATTTTAACCATTCTTCACAGTTCTTTTCTTTGAACATAAATGCAGTACCTCATATTGTATATGGAATACCTCAACAGGCTATCCTAATCTGTCCCTTTAAATCCCATTTTAGAAAAGATGCAAACTAAGAGAGGGGTTTCTTAAAACAAAAGCAGGGCTTCCCTCGTGGCTCAGTGGTAGAGAGTCCATCGGCCAACGCAGGATACGTGGGTTCGATCCCTGTTCCGGGAAGAGCCCATAATGCCTCGGGGCAGCCAAGCCCCTGTGCCGCGGCTATGGGGCCTGTAGCGCCCGGGAGCTGAAAACTGCTGCGCCCACGTGCCCTGGAGCCTGTACCCCACAGCGAGAGAAGCCACTGCAAGGAGACCCCCTCACAACTAGAGTAGCCCCTGCCCGCCGCCACTAGAGAAAAGCCTGCACAGCAAAAGCCCAACACAGCCGAAGTAAATAAAATTATTCAAAAAAGAATAAACGAGAGCAGAGAGGTTGCCTCACACCAATAGCCGTCGGAAGGAAACGGAGCCCTGTATAACGGGGAGAGATCCCAGAAGACCCCACGGAGTCACGTCGCCCAGACCCATCGCCTGATGCCGCAGAACCGCTCTGATAAAGCTTATTTTGCAGCGGGTTTAATGCGCACTTAGGAGCCTGTGTTCACCCGTATGTCATCGCTGTGGGACGACAGAGTGAGTCGGAAAGGAGTGCCCTCCTCGACAAGGCAAGCCCCTCAAGAAGGGGGAGGAGGCATTCACGAGTAACTGGAGTGAAAGATGAGAGCCTCTCTTCTATTAAGGAGGAGGTGCTTGTCTAATACTTCCGGTCTGTGAAAACGCCTTTTAATAGGAATGCTTCCACAGCACATGGGCCCTCGTGGTCCACGTTCTCTTGTGATGCTTTTAGCCATATCATGGTTTGAACGTGGCAGGGCAGATGGTGCCCTCTCTCTGCCACGAGGGCATGTTCTGGCAAGGTAGATCTTTGAGAATGCCCCAGGTGTTCTGAAGTGTCTGGATAGCTTGAGCCGAGTTTCATGGATTTTGACAACCTAGCTTTTCTTGGCTGCCTGTCCTGGAGAAGTCCTTGCATGTACCCATCCCTTTCACAAAGTAATGCCACAGAAATTGTTGTGCAGCCACTCAGTCGTATCTGACTCTTTGCGACCCCAAGGACTGCAGCACACCAGGCTTCTCTGTCCTCCACTATCTCTTAGAGTTTGTTCAAACTCATGTTCATCAAGTCGGTGATGCCATCCAACCATCTCATCCTCTGTCGTCCCCTTCTCCTGCCTTCAATCTTTCCCAGCATCAGGGTCTTTTCCAGTGAGTTGGCTCTTGGCTTCAGGTGGCCAAAGTATTGGAGCTTCAGCTTCAGCATCAGTCCTTTCAATGGGTATTCAGGATTGATTTCTTTTAGGATGGATTGGTTTGATCTCTTTGCAGTTCAGGGGACTCACAAAAATAATAACTCATGGATTAGCTAGCTCCTCATTCCTTTGGTGTCTTATAGGACCTGTCTCCATTTTGGGTTCTAGTAACAATTTTTCATACAAAGCCTAGTACTGGTTTCATACCACATAATTTTAACATAACAATATTAGCAGGTGTGCTTTACTTGTTTTCATTGAATTAGAGCAAGTGGGTCAAATGTTTGGAAACCAGGTACATAGGCGCATCAGTCTAAAACATCTGTTTTATATTATATTATGGTCGTAGGTGTTGGTGATCACTGGGCTTTAGTTTCCTCCTCAGGCAAATGGGATGACAGTACTTCCTTGGCATCTAGTTGTTGAAAAGGTGAAATGAATTAAGCTATTTTAATAATACACTCATCATTTTTACAGGTAGTGTTCAATTTTTTGAAAAAAAAATCTTTTTTTAAGATGAGGAATTTAAAAAATTTATACCAAAATTTATTATTTCATTTGTTCATTATAGATACTTACAAAGCCAAAATTTATTATTTCATTTGTTCATTATGGATACTTAGGATAGAGAGTAGAATATCTTACATAAACTAAACCTTCAACTCAACTGATATTTTTAAAAGTTTATAGCAAAAATTACAAATAAATGGGATTTGGTGAAAATTTGATGCAGGAAAATTTTGGTGAATTTTGATTGCTTTTACTGATTGTTTATCAAACTGAAATACAATGTTGGAAGTGTAAAAGCATAAATTTCTTTAGAAATACAGATGCAGTTGAGAAATTTTTTTATTAATTTAGTTAATGTTTTCAGATCTTTTTATATAGATTATTTTTAGTATTTATTGAATTTGGTACAGTATTTTTTCTGCTTTATGTTTTGGTGTTTTGGCTGGGGGGGCATCTCAGGTCCTCACCCAGTGATCTAACCTGCACCCCCTGCATTGGAAGGCAGAGTCTTAACCACTGGACCACCAGGGCAGTCTCACATTCGAGACTTCCAGCATGTCACTACAGCATGTGCTGTATGATCCAGCTTCTAATTGTGTCAAAAAGGAAGCAAACGCTCCTTTGGTTAAATTATTTGCTCTCCATGCAAAATACATAGCTGGTTCCTGGGCACTGCTATTGATAACAGTGTGCTGTCTTTTGTTCTTAAATATATTTACTCACACATTGTTAGTATTAATTCACTTTGAATTGTTTTTAGCAATGGTGATGGACTCAGAAGAGCCATCCACAGTCTCACCTATTTGTAGTTGTGTCCATAGATTCTAAAAGAATAGTGGTTCAACGTAAGGGTTAGTTTGTAACTGTGAACAGAGTTAGCTCGTGTACACGTCAAACAACAGCACTGTAACCGGTGCTGTAACTAACCTACAAAAACCATAACTGTGTGCTTCAAATAGGAAGAAAAATGCCTTCTGAGAATGGAAATTGCTACCGATAGGGATTGTCTCTTGACTAGACATGAGTGACGTCTTTATGCTTAGCTTATTTATTAGGTTTTATGTAGGCCATTTTGCTACAGGTCTAGTTTGTCTTTGCTGACAGAGGTCCATGTAGGCAAAGCTGTGGTTTTGCCCATAGTCATGTATGGATGTGAGAGTTGGACCATAACGAAGGCGAGAGCTGAAGAACTGATGCTTTCGAATTATGGTGTTGGAGAAGACTCTTGAGAATCCCTTGGACAGTGAAGAGATCAAACCAGTCAATCCTAAAGGAAATCAGTCCTGAATATTCATTGGAAGAACTGACACTGAAGCTCCAATACTTTGGCCACCTGATGCAAAGAGCAGACTCATTGGAAAAGACCTTGATACTGGGAAAGATTGAGGGCAGGAGGAGAAGGGGGCGACAGAGGATGAGATGGTTGGATGGCATCATTGACTCAATGGACATGAGTTTGAGCAAACTCTAGGATATAATGAAGGACAGGGGAGCCTGGTGTGCTGCAGTCCCATGGGGTCCCAAAGAGTCATACATGACTTACTGACTGAACAACAAAGATTGTCTTTGATCTTACATATATTATCATACCACTGATAACTAAAACCTTTATAATTGTAGTTTTCAAAAATTCTCCAGGGTTCTAGACCACTCTCTGCTGCTTAGTAGCAGAGTAACTTCAGTGGATTACTGATTCTCTTTAGTACTGAGATCCCTCACTTGTAAAATAAGCATTAAAACTGTATTTGTCTAATAGAGCAGTTGTGAGGATTGAGAGGATAGTGCCTGGAACACGTGAAGCGCCTGGAATGTTAGCTCTCATCTTTACCTCCAAGGAGAGTCCATGTTTTTTTTAGAGAGCCCACATTATTTTAGTCCACAATTTTTTAGTCCACATTTTTAGAAAAGGCAGAGGAACCAGAAATCAAATTGCCAACATCCATTGGATCATCTAAAAAGCAAGAGTGTTCCAGAAAAACATCTATTTCTGCTTTATTGACTATGCCAAAGCCTTTGACTGTGTGGATCACAAAAAACTGTGGAAAATTCTTAAAGAGATGGGAATACCGATCACCTGACCTGCCTTTTGAGAAATCTGTATGCAGGTCAGGAAGCAACAGTTAGAACTGGACATGGAACAACAGACTGGTTCCAAATAGGGTAAGGAATACGTCAAGGCTGTATATTGTCCACCCTGCTAGTTTAACTTATATGCAGAGTACATCATGAGAAATGCTGGGCTGGATGAAGCACAAGCTGGAATCAAGAATGCCAGGAGAAATATCAATAGCCACAGATAGGCAGATGACACCACCCTTATGGCAGAAAGCGAAGAACTAAAAAGCCTCTTGATGAAAGTGAAAGAGGAGAGTGAAAAAGTTGACTGAAAACTCAACATTCAGAAAACTAAGATCATGACATCTGGTCCCATCACTTCATGGGAAATAGATGGGGAAACAATGGAAACAGTGACAGACTTTATTTTGGGGGGGGGTCCAAAATCACTGCAGATGGTGACTTCAGCCATGAAATTAAAAGACACTTGCTCCTTGGAAGAAAAGTTATGACCAACCTAGCAGCATATTAAAAAGCAGAGACATTACTTGCCAAAAAAGGTTCATCTAGTCAAGGCTATGGTTTTTCCAGCAGTCATGTATGGATGTGAGAGTTAGACTATAAAGAGGGCTGAGCACCAAAGAATTGATGCTTTTGAACTGTGGTGTTGGAGAAGACTCTTGAGAGTCCCTTGGACTGCAAGGAGATCCAACCAGTCCATCCTAAAGGAGATCAGTCCTGAATATTTGTTGGAAGGACTGATGCTGAAGCTAAAACTCCAGTCCTTTGGCCACCTGATGCAAAGAGCTGACTCATTGGAAAAGACCCTGATGCTGGGAAAGATTTAAGGCGGGAGGAGAAGGGGACGACAGAGGGTGAGATGGTTGGATGGCATCGCTGACTGAATGAGTGTGAGTTTGAGTAAACTCTGTGAGTTGGTGATGGACAGGGACGCCTGGCGTGCCGCAGTCCATGGGGTTGCAAAGAGTCGGACATGACTGAGCGACTGAACTGAACTAAGAGTCCGAATTGTGCTAAACGTGCCAGTCAGCACTAGCGTTACCCTTTGCTGTGACCTGAGGGTATTTGTTTTTATGTTCTGTGTCCTGCATTGAAACTGGGTTGGAGAATGAGAGTAGAAAACAGTGATAGCTAAAGACGCCAAATGGCTCTCTGAGAAGAAAAAGTGTTGGACACTTAACAATCAAACTCTCTTTTTTAAAAAATACAATTGTATTCTAACAGAGTTCCATTTGCAACTTTGACCTATATAAGAAATAGAAATGGATTCTATTTTATTTTTCTTATTTATTTTAAAATATTTCTGTTATTTATTTATTTGGCTGCACCAGGTCTCAGCTGCAGCATGTGGGAGTTTTGTCAATTTCGGCATGTAGGATCTTTATTTGGCTGAGTGTGGGATCTAGTTTCCTGTCCAGGGATCAAACCTAAGACCCCTGCATTGGGAGCAAGGAGTCTTAGCCCCTGGGCCACCTGGGAAGTCCCAAGACCAAACTCTTAAAAACCAGAAACAATCCCAAATAATGTTGAGTTGGAAATAATACCTGTTTTCACTTATCATTATAATAGAATCAAACATTTTCATCCTGAACAAATTAAAATGCACATTGATGTTAGGCAGCTGAGAATCACTCATGTAATCCATTCAGAAGCCTCCCCAGGATAAAAGCAGTAGCTTCCAGCCAAGTGTAGGTAAAGTAAATAACGGAGGAGAAAGGAAAGCACAGGTACGTCAGTCTCCTCTATCATTGTCACCCAGCACACAATACAGTCTCACGTCACTTAAGCAGAGCAGAGTCTGAGTTGTCAGAAATGTATTTAAATTTTAAACGATCATTAAAAAAAAACTTTTTTTTTTTGGACTGCTCTGGACCTTTGTTGCTGTGGATGGGCTTTCTCTAGTTAGTGAGCAGGGGCAACTCTTCTTGGCAGTGGCCTCTCGTTGCGGAGCACAGACTCTAGGCACACGGCTTCAATAGTTGCAGCACACAGGCTTGGTAGCTGTGGTGCACACTCCTAGTCGCTCCGTGACACGTGGGGTCTTCCCGGACCAGGGGTGGAACGCGTGTCTCCTGCACTGACTGGCAGATTCCCATCCACTGTAACACCAGGGAAGTCCTTAAATGATCATTTTTGAAAGAAATTTGATGGATGTGTCATCGAAGTCCAAATGATTTTCAAGTTTTATGTCTGTGAGACACACTTTTAATTTGGTTGTTCCAAGAGGGCTCAACAGATAGCATCATGTTTCTATCAACTGTGTTTTCAAAGGTAGACACAGGTTTCAGCTCAGCTATTTGAGTTACTATTGATCTTTTGGATTTCTGCTGCTGCTACTATTTTTAAATAAAAATGCTGGTCTTTTTTGGTAGAAAACTGTTTGAGAGTGCTCAGAAGTAGAATCACACGTGGACTGAACTGAAATTGTTGATGGCTTCTGATGTCATAATCTGACGCTAAAACTGGAGTGTCTTCGCTGGACACTGTGCATGAGCTTGTTGCTCTGTGTGAATGTTAAAGCACCTACAAGACCCTCCTCTCCCAGGCCACCCCTCCTCCCTGGCCAGGGTGAGCCTCTCCTCCTTGGGGTCCAGGAACATCATCTGTACCTCTCTGTGTAGTAAGGAATTGGGTCCTGCAACACAATTGTTTTAGTTTACTCTTACTGAAGTATCGTTGATTTGCAATGTTGTTAATCCCTCTTACACAGCAAAGTGATTCGGTTACACACACACAGACATTTATGTTCTTCTAACACAATTATTTCTGTTTCCTTTTCCCTAATAAAACAGAAGTGTGTTAGGGCTCAAACTGTTAAGCCTTCTGGTAAACCCAGCAGGTAAATTATGCAGCATCTACTGTGTCCAAAATCCTGGGCCTCACGGTCTAGAATCATGAGTGTCATACCGCCCTCATCCTCATTGTGAGTCCTCAGAGTGGCTCTTCTCCCTCTTGACTTTTTCCCCTTCTGGTCCACAGTGCTCTCTGTTTCCCTGGCTTCTCTTGCCTCTGCTTCACCATGTCCTGTATCTCCTCCGCTCATGGACCTCTGAGCACTGCAGATGCCCAAGTTGTTCTGTTTTTGAACTTTCATCCCTTCTGCGCACACAGTCTCTCTAGATGATCTCACTTATGCGCATGCATGTAAAAACCGCATCCTTATGTCAGTGACCCTCCCTTCTATATCAGAAAAATAATTGTCTTACCAGAAACCCTTGATCTTCCCCCCCAGTCCAATATTTTTGGGCTTCCCTGGTGGCTCAGCTGGTAAAGAATCTGCCTGCAGTGTGGGAGAGCTGGGTTCGATCCCTGGGTCGGGAATATCCCCTGGAGAAGAGAAAGGCTACCCACTCTAGTATCTGACCTGGAGAATTCCATGGATTGTGTAGTCATGGGGTCTCAAAGAGTCGGACACGACTGAGCGACTTTGCCTTTCACTTTTTGCACATCTTCTCCGTCACCGTCCACACTGAGGCCACCACCCCGTGCTGTTGGTTCTACCTCTGAAGCGTCTCCTGTAGCACGCCCACCCACCTTGCAGATAGGACGGCCCTTTGGGCCACTGTAGTCACCGCAGTGGCCTTCTGCAGCCATGAAGCCGCTCCTGCTCTACAATCCCGCCTTGATTCTCATTGTTCTTAGGAGATTTAGAGATCCTCAGCGTGGCTTCAGGTGCTGTGTCCTCGGGCCTCCTTCTCCGATCCCACCTCCTGCCCACATGGCACCTCTGTAACGCAGCAGTGGCAGCATCGCTAAATCAGACGCCTGCTGAGGTTGCCCTGGCCCCGCGCAGCTTAGGGTGTGTCCCCAAGCTCCACCCTACAGGGACCCTTCTATCAGTGAGGCCTATGGGCCTTCTGGCCAGGGAAGTCCCTCTGTCCCCATTTTATATCTTGAAGTATCCTGTGCTTTTCTTTTCGATCACCAGTGGCAATTGGTAAGGTTTATTTCATTGGACAATTATTTGCTCAATGTCAGGCTCCCTCGTTGTTCTGTAAAACCCATAAAGGCAAAGATCAGATTTGTTGTGTTCACACTTTCAGACCCAGGGTCTGATACACTAAGGAGAGTCAACACATATTTGTGGAATGAGTAAACAGGAAATAAAAGTGCAAAACACACGGAATTACTATACAGCAGAACGTGCTTAAAACTCCAGGCTGCAACTTACTATATGCAACTAAGTTTCTGACACCCATGAGAAGACCTTTAGTTTGTGACTGAACCAGGCTTGTACCATATCTCTGACCTGGCAGGTTTTAGTATTCTTGTTTCCAAAGATAACGGGGAAAAAATAATTGTTACCCATTCGACAACAAATTATTGACCCTGCGGTATCACTCTGCAAGTTTGGGGGCACAGCCGAAGTGATGCCGCTTACTCTGCCATGGGGGACAGCCAGGAAACCAGTACACAGACAAGTTCAGCTCTTGGGAAATACTGCGAACTGAACAAAACAGAGTAATGGCCTTCGTGGGGTGGCCACAGAAGTGCCGCCTGGCACCACCAGTCTTGATGTCCGGCTCAGAGCAATTCTGCTGCATAAAATAATGAGAGCAACTTTGAGGAATAATGTGCATCACCGATCATCTAAACTTACTTACTCTCTTTCCATGGAATATATATCCAGGGGAAACGAGTCAAGTAAACGTTAAACCAGTGGCTGTGTTTACGTGTTTAATAGTTTACTAATAGGTTACCTTTTAAAACTGTGTTGCTAATTATTTACAAACATTCATATTTATATTTTCTCACAAAAGGTCAAAAACCTGAAGCGAGAACTCTCACAGATGAAGCAGGAATTGCTCTATAAAGAACAAGGCTTCGCCACTCTGAAACAGTGAGTATGAAAATACTCAAAAAATACTCAAAAAACTCTCAAATAATCCAAGACCCCTGAGCCAGTCCAAAGAAAGCAGAAGTGCAGATGACATAAGGGTTTTCTCAAAGAGTAGTCAAGTAGGAAAGCTTGGCACCAAAAAAAAAAAAAAACCCACAAGAAAACAATCAACCATAGAACAATAAAAAAACACTTGGGAAAATCTACTATACACTTTGAAAAGGTCTGAAGTTTTCCCTAATAGGTTGAAGACCCAAGGAAACCAAAGTGAGAGACTCAGCTTCATCTCGCAGGCCCACCAGCCGGCCTTAGGTGGAGACAGAGCGGGGAGATGGGGCCCAGGACGAGCTGGGGTGACCAGGTTCTCTTTGGAGCCCAACCCAGGGGGCCTGTCTGCCTCTGATGCCTCCCACCCTCACGGAGCCAGTCAGGGGTGTCTGTGGAGGGGCTAAGTGCGTGTCCGGGCCCCTGAGTTCCCTCTGCCCTTTCCTGCTTTGTGCTGAAGTCCGCTGGACCCCGGCCCCAGGCTGAGCCAGGTCAAAGGAGAATGCGGATGATGGAGGGCAGATTGGAGGACTGGGGCTCCCTGCCCTGTTCCCAGGCCCCGACGTGCACCCAGGCATCCAGCTCCTGCAGCACCCACCCCAGGATCTCCGAGGCAGGGACACGGTGATGGTTCACGCAGCCCACGGCCTCGGGGAGGGCTGAAGCCATCGTCCCTTGAAAGGCATCCGGCGGCCCTTCCAGTCCCCTTCTCCTCTCCTGCTGCCCCACATGGGGCCCCAGCAGTGAGGCAGGATGCACCGGGGCTTCCCGAGAGGCTCCTCTCCAGGCAGGTTTATGCCCTTCCTCCGTCTGCCTCCACAGCATCCGAGGCAGCAAGGTGTCACCCCGTTAAAGATCCCACGTGTTCACTGGCCGGGCCATCTGAGCAGATCGTTCTGTGTGTTTGGTTGAAGAGCTGTATTTCGGGACCCCCATCGCTTCTCTCCGTCACCAGCCACATGACTTTCATCTCAGACACTCACCTCATGTAATCATGACCATGAGATTCTTTTAGATGCTCCCACCCTGGTGGTTCTCCAACCTGACTACATATTAGAATAATCTGAGGAGCTCTTAAAAAAAAACACATGTGTCTGGTCTCCATCCCAAGACCCCCGACATGGTTCCCAGGTCCAGCTCTGTTCAGAGAACCTCTGTGGAGGTTGCAGCACAGCCCCAGAACCTGAGCAGACCTGGCTTACCCTAAATGTGTTGTTTAGTCAGTTGTCCATCAACATACAGGAGGGCGTCAGGGTAGGAACACCAGGAAGCATTTAGCCACACGTTACATACTTTTAAGACACAAGAAATTATAACTCATGTCACCACCAGGATTAAAGGTTAGCCAAACTTACTGTTTTTGTTATATCGATGTAACAATGATATATTGTTTCAAAGCAGTTTGCTTGCAAGCAATTTTTATAGGAATCCAAGGCATGTTTAAGAATCTGTCAATAACATTCCACAAGAAAACAATAGCCATTTGTTGTAGAAACCCAGGCTTTCTCTTGCAGTGATTCTAATCTGAGGAACCAAGAGCAGAGAGATACCATATCTAACGTTAGACGCCTCTCGTGCATCTTAACTATAGACAGAATAAAGCTGTTTTCATTCAAATGTTTACCACCATACTACCAGAAGATTGAATCATAATTGATTATACCCAGAGACCATATTTTTCAAGAAATCACGTTCCTGATACTAAAGGGAATCTTACTTGGGGTTATGACCGAAAATATATTTCAGGAATAAATTTAAGCAGAATCCCGCTGTAGGATTTTGCAACTTCGCACTCACAGTAAAATGGAATAATTTTGTGGAATGTGTACCGATTTAAGCCCCGGTTGTCATTCTACCCGGTGCCATCGTTTATGCTGGATGAATGAATGTAGTTGTATTCTCTGTGTTATTCATTTGAGACTGTGGTCCCGGGTTGGACTTTGGCCCTCAGCAATAGTGTAGCTTATGTGTAGATGGACACCAGCAAGAGAGGCGTTATTTCTGCTTTGGTCCATCCAGTGGCACGGTTGTATATACTATATTATAGAACTGATTTATGATGAGATTTATTTTATTTTCTTAGGTTCTTTCAGACTTTAATCACTTGTTCAGCCCCATAAAATATTTTCTAAAGTGCTACTTGTAAAAATAAGTTATCTACAAACTGCCCTCATTTGAGTAAACTTTAAAAGCATGAATAAGATAATATGACGTTAATTTTTTTTTTTCAGACTATACCCTTCACATTGAAATAAATACAAATTAGTAAATGTTTTAAACCAAATTAGCTTAGAGACAGTTTTCTGTGATTTAATAGGTGCCGTATCTCCGGAGAGTCTGGGAATTAGACAGGACATGCCCGAGACCGTGTGTCATACAGCACTGTTGGCTGGTGGGACAGGGGGGTGGCAGTGTGTTTCTGAAGTAAAGCCCAGGTTCTTCCTAATGAGTCCCAAGCAGCATAGGTGATGATGAAGAACTTTAACCTTTTTTTTTTTTTTAAGAATTAGGTCATTTGGTTGGGTCCGGTGACCCCTTCAGTTACCTGAAATCCTCTGACGTAGGGTGACCCTGGAAACTGGACGTTCAGTAAGCGAGCACTGCTTACCAAGTACTAGTCGGCAAGCTCACTGCGAGCTCTTGATTCAACATCAACGGACAAATGAACACGTCTGCCCTTGCGTCTTGTTGCTAGATTTTAACTCATTCAGCAAGACAGGCAATGTTATCTTGACTCATAATTGTCATAAAAATAGAATACTTTTCATATATTTAAAAAGAAACAAGAAACTAACCAAACAATCCAAGCATTATAGGATACTCACTAGTATAAGCGAAAATCGCCACCCTTTATTAACAGTCACCAGACTGTGCCCTGTGCTAGGTTTTGCACAGACGTCGCGGCACGTAAAATTAGACGGCAGCGATGAATCCCAAGGTTCCTGGGCTTGCCCAGTTTACTGGCATTTCTGTCTTCCTGCTCAATCAGTTCCTCGAGCCCCGAACCTTTGCCAGGATCAGTGTGTGATGAGGTTTGAGTTCAGCCAGCGGTGGGACCACCCAACCAGACTGTAAACAAGAAGCCTGAGCCCGACGCTGATGGCAGTGGGCTGGGTATGAGGTCGGGGGTGGCAGGGGTCTCATCTCGAAGCAGTCAGACGAGAAAGGAGGAGAGACCACCACCCTGAAGCTGCTGTGTGTGAGTCCAGCACTAAACATCAGCTAACCACAACATCCCCACACCCAGTTCCCGCTGTCTGTTTAGCCTGTACTCTGATATTCTTTGATTGTTTTTTTCCCCCTCTCTTTTAACAGAATTGATAAAAAAATGTCTGGAGGCCAGAGTGGCTATGAACTTAGTGAAGCCAAAGCCATCCTAATGGAACTGAAATCTATCAGAAAGGCTATTAGCTCAGGAGAAAAAGAAAAACAAGATCTGATGCAGGTATGTGATAGAACATTTTTTTGGGGTCAAGTCAAACTACTGCTACCTTCTTGGGCCTCAGAAATTGTCCTTGAGCAGAAAGTTCTCCATCAGAGTCTGGACGGCCCCTTTCCACCACAACCCCAACCCCCCCACCCCCGCCTGCATCCCATTCATACGGAATTTGGTCTCATTGGAGATGGTTACAGATACTGAGCCAGCCGCTACCTTGGAGGAGGACAGATGGGTTCTAAGGCTCTGATATGCTTATTTGAAGGCTGGCTTTGGGTGACCTTTGAGACAGGGGCTGGTGGATCCTGGAGCCTGTGTGTGGAGATTGGTGTCTTGGTGTGCCCTGCAACTCACTGCAAACTTCAGGCGGAGCCCTGATAGGCGGGGTTATCTAAACCAGTGATCCTTAGCCCAGGATACAGAAAGGGCATGTCACCTGCCATCAGTAAGTAGATAATAGGCCTTGAGAAGTGGGGGAGGGGTGCGAGGAGCTTAGAAAAGTTACTCCCCACCCCAGGAGATTCTCAAGTGCTAGCTGGGAGTGGCACGGAGAGATGCTGAGCCAGCTGGGGGGCAGCTGTGGAGTCACCTGCGAGACAGGCTGACGGCACTAGATGCCCTGGTCTCACCTGTACATGCCTCACCGTACGACCTGAGCTCCACTGACCCAGCCCCACGTGTAGATAAAACAACTGTTGCGCGAGCAGTGTTCTGCTTCTGTATATAGCACATGCGGTCAGGTTTTTTTTTAAAGAGGTATCTCTTCCTCCTCCTCCCCTCCTTCTATCCCATAATTATCACAAGCACTGAGAATTCTTTGTAATAATTCAGATATTTGGAATTCTTCACCTGGCTGGGTTAGGATTTAGTCTGTGTCTTTCGAAAAATGTTTCAGCCCATGGTGAACAGAACCTCTACATTTAAATAAAATATTGAGCTACTTAATGTCAGTTTCCAAAATTCTGGTTGAATACAAGTATATATTCTTGAACCCATATAATTTTGCGTTGGGGGATTTTTAAAATAGCTTTCAAGAAGCAATTAAATATAAAAGACAACAGTAATAATAGCAAATACTTAAAATACTGACTTCGAGCCAGACGGTCTTCTGCCTGTTTTGCATAGAAGTACTTCATTTAATTTTCACAGTAGCCCTAAAGATAGGCTCTGTTATTATTCTCAACTTACAGACACGAAAACCACAGTACAGCGAAGTTAAGTTACTGAAAGTCACACAGCCGATACCGAGGTTCAAACCCAGGCAGTCTGGCTTCAGAAGAGATGGTTCTAACATACATGTAACGCATACAGAACTTTACTTGGACACGCTTTTTGTTGTTGTTCTACAGTGAGCCTGCTGATTAAATCAGTCATCCCTGGAAAAAAAGTTAATGGTTCTTGTACAGATTTACATTGGACCTTCATAATTTACCAATTTTAGGTCCTCTTTGATTCTTCCTGTAAACTTTGAATTTATACGTAGGCCAGATTAAGTTTAAAAATTAGATAACTTTTAAATTACTAAAATATGTAAAGTAAGTAATAGATCTAGAAATCAACAACAGAGCTGAAAAGGACTTTAGATATCTTCTGTGACTTTCAAACCTCTTTGGATTTGACCCACAGTAAGAAATATATTTTTCATCAAAACACAGTAACACAAATATCTTCACCTGTAGATATACACACACACACCAGATTTCACAGAAATGTGCTTGCTTTTGATACTAGTAATATACGCTTGCTTTTGATACTAGTAATATACTTTGATTTTATTTCCTAGTCTCCTCTATTTCATTTTAAAACATACTAGTCATGTGCTACTAAATTAATTGAATTCGCGGTCATCCCAGATAGGTTTGAAAAATATACATCTTTTCACTGTTCACAAGAAAAATGTAGAAGAGACTTGTCCAAAGTCTTTAAAAGGATTCTTTGTTCTTTTTTGTAATGTATTATTCCATGTGACCATTTATGTTTTATCCCTCATACATTTTGTATAAAAATATATATATTTTGTATAAAAATGCCTTTGAAAGAAAATAGAGGTTAGGTGAAAAACAAGTATCAGGTCTCTGATAGTCCTAATTTCTTATCATGAGGATTTTATATATCAGGAATAAATCCTGGCTCTTCTTAAAGCTGATAATAATGAGCTTCTTACATTTTTGTTAGTGTTTTGTAAGGGGGGGTTGTTGGTAGAAGTTTAGATTTTTCATTTTTAATGCTATCACTGGCTCACATCTTCCGTCTAAAATAAACTCCCTATATTAAACCTGGATGCTGACAGCAGCCATGTTCAGTTGTAATTATGCACTTTCCCAAAACAAACATCATTGCAGGTACTGATCAACTGCAGCTTCTGGGCCTCAGTTTCCTAATCTCTAACATCTATGTGAGCTAAATAATCTCTTGGATCCTATCCAGATATCAAATGGCATAACTGTAGATATCTTCTCAGTAGGAAGTTTGCCTGTTTTATCTAAAATGAGATTGCATTACAGGTATCCCATGTCTCCAGAATTTCTACTACATAAAATGGGTAGCCCTCATTAAAATAGACTTTTTAACAAATTTTTCAAAAAGAGAAATGCATTTGTATGTATAATGGAGTCACTTTGCTGTACAGCAGTAATTACCCTAGCATTATAATTCACTATACTTCAATTAAAAGTTAATTCAAAAAAATTTTTAAATAAGAAATGCATCTATTAAATATAAAGATACCATGATTCACAGGGTGAAGAATTCCCAGGCTATCTTGAGAAAGAGAATATAGCCTGTTTTAATATGATCTCACATATTTTCAGAGTCTGCATGTATGTGCAAAAACTGTCTTGTACCCTTATTTTTTTCAGTCATTTAAAGTGATAAACACCCACTAAGATAAAGGAATTGTTGTTTCCACTGAGATTAGCTCTTTCGACGTAATTTTTCCCTGGCGGGGAAGTTTCACCCTCTTCAGTGCTCGGCTCTACGACGTGCTTTGTGTTTCCTGAACAGAGCCTTGCTAAGCTGCAGGGGCGGTTTCACGTGGACCAGAGCATCGGCACATCTGAGCCAGACCTGAGATCCAGTCCCGTGAGCTCGCGTCTCTCCCTCTCCAGACAGACCCTGGACGTAGGCTCACAAACCAGCATCTCCGGCGATGTAAGTCATCCGTGTGGAAGGGCCCTGATTATAGCGTCGCTGGCAGATGGGACGGGGGCCAGAAAAGGGGTGCAAGTTCCGGCTGTGTGCATGCAGCATTTCGTACTCATAAGACTGGATTTACAAACCTTAGCCTTATCTTTTCTGCCTAGGTGCCAAGCATATCAGAATCTGTCCAGATAAATAGCTTGGTTCAAACTTTCTCATACTGTATTTATTCACAGACCCTATTGAAAGACAAGAGACACGTGAGAATTTAAGTTTTCCTCTTAAGTTTAGAGCCTTGGAAATTAAGGTCCTTCCAAATACACATTAAGGCTAATGAAAAACATAAATATATGCCTTTAAAAATGAAACCAAAGAACTTGTTTTTACACATCTGAAGTTGATTATATTAAAATGTTTGGTGGTTTATACCTGGCACTTGAAAATATTTAATGTGGTTTGAATATTATTACCAGTTTATAGTCTACCTTTTGGGACACCATTAGCAGATATTTACTTTTCAATAAGTTCCCAGTAATTTTTGTGTTCTTTGAATTCTGTGCTATGAAAGTAAAACAGATAGAGATCAACAGTAGCGCTTACCTGTTTGAAAAATTAATTTTTGAAGTAATTTATTTATGTTTATGCATTTGGAAGTTAAATGATGGAAATTCTGGCTCACAGAGACAAGGAAATTAGTTCTAGTTCATAAATTTTTATTGACCTGTACGCCCTTCATAAACTCTTAGACACCAGAAGCATTTACCTAATTTTTTTTTAATCCTGATTTTAATGTGTAGAGAAAATGATGTTAAAGTCTTTGAAAAAAATTCAACAAGCTTGAATTAAAAAGAAATGTTTTGTCCCCACTGAGACGCGAAAGTAAGTGCCTTTGCAAACTGGTGTTCCCAATTTCGATGCTATCTTCTTTAGCTTTTCAATTACTCGTACTTCCTAGAAACAAAAGCAGTTTTACTTCATTCATTAGCAGAGTTAATTGACTTCTTCCCCTTTTGTTTTTTTTAACTAGATCGGAGTGAGAAGTAGATCAAATTTAGCTGAAAAGGTCAGGCTGAGCCTCCAGTATGAAGAAGCCAAAAGAAGGTAAGACCAGGGGACCGTGTGGCGGTCAGTGGTCAGTGGGCTCACCCGGCGTTTTCCAGAATTCATCTTTATTCCTCTGGTGACATCTGCTGGGCGCTCACCATGCGTTTTTTACTGAGATCACCTTTCAGATCTTGGAATATAAAGGTTGTGGGGTCTCCCTGACCCCACCCAAAGCCAAAGAATGAGGAGAATTCATGAGAAGGGCAGGAATGGAACTGTGCCGTTCTTCCTGGAAGGAAGAAGCTTTAAGGCTGTACGGTACCTACTCACAATTTAAAGTGAGGAAGTTGGTTCCCCAGACAGTGCTGCAGAGACTCGGGTGCTGGGCTTGGTAGCAGCTCGGAGTTTGAAGGTAAACAGCTTCAAGCACCTTCCTTGGTGTAGGAGGGAAGCCCCCCGCTGGCGTCCTGGGGGATGTCTGGGTGTCACTCAGCTCTGGTCGTGGTCCCTCCTTTACCCTCTCCACTCTTCTTCAGCACAGCCTCACTGCCTTTTCCTTACCTGTGCCTCCGGAGAGGGTCTGGGAGACTCCTCTGTCCTCAAGTTGGCGACAGACTGAGCAGGTTTTCATAACATAGGAACTGTGCTTGTTCTGAGAGAGAGGGTCACACCGAAACCCTTCATCATTTTGCTTTTAAGAGTGTGAGGATGCTGCTGTTCTGTTATCTAGGAAGGCACTGGGGGCACAGGCCTGTATTATCAGAAGCATGAGCTGCTCAGCTGAGAACGTGCGTGGTTTCTCACTGCAAGGCAGCCCAGTAGGTGGATATTGAAGTACATCTGTTAATACTGGTGATGATGAGAATTTAAAAGTCATTGGCTAGGGGCTTCTTTGGCAGTCCAGTAGATAAGACTTCGTCTTCCAATGCAGGGGGTGGGAAGCTGGGAATCCCATAGACCTCGCAGCCAAAAAAAAAAAACTCAAAGCATAAAACAGAAGCAGTATTGTAACAGATTCAATAAAGATTTTATAAAACAATCCACATCAAAAAAATAAATAAATAAATCTTAAAATTAAAAAAAAAGTCACTGGCCAGATTTCTTAGAGGTTGTCTGGCTTTAACAATGCCATTATTTGATCTGCCTCAATCCAATATTTGCCTCTGCGTGGCTTCTGTTACTAATATTACTTGGTTCTTTGATTTACTGAAAGAACTGTAAGCTTTGTTCCACAAATTATTAACCACCGTGAGCTTGAGCAAGTCACTTCGCCTCTCTGAGCAGCATAATACCCGGCTAATTTTAATGCCTGTAAAGTTTCCCAGGTGGATTGTAAATGTCTTGAGGGTAGGAAAAGTGTCGTGCACCGCGTTGTCTGCTTCTCATGTCCGGGACTGGCGGTTCCCCTCGACCAGGACTGAGGGCTCCTTTGTGCTGTTGCGGCCTGGGGACCTGGGAGCCTGTTCGGGTCGCTCAGGTTATGAGCACAGCAGCCCCCGAGCCGCCAGAACTCCTTGGCTCCGACATAAACAAAGCCAGGATCACTGTCTGGCTTTCCGAAGGAGAGCAGCCGTAACTCAGAATTAATCTTGGGGAGGCGAGCCTCATCCCCCTTCATCCCTGGGGTTTGACTTGGCTTCCGTTGGGCCAGCTTGAGCTTCTGCTGGACTCTGGCTCCATCTGGAGCTTACGCAGCACTTGTCTTCTGGGTGTTCCCAGAAAGCGTCACGGTTTCTTGCCCAGATTTAGCGCACTCCTTCCAAATCAAATTCAAGACCTACCTAATGCCCGATCCCACAAGCAACAGGTGCTGTTCTTTCTTTCACTACATCATTGCCCGCACTTCAGTTGTTTAGTTCAGTCCCATCAAGACTTAAGATGTTGGTTCTTTCCCATTCGGTTGCATTGCTGTTTCTGTTACCATTCGAGGTTTTGCTTTAGTTACTAGTGATTCTGAGGAGATGGTAAGTCTCGGAGGTTTCTGTGTGTGTTGAAAGTGCTTTTTCTTCCTTAATTCTGAATGAGTAAAGAATTTTGTGTTTACTTGTGTTTGGGTTGTGTTTCTCGGAAACCTGTTTTCTCCTGCAGCCTTTGTTTTACATGCTTAATGAAGCTAATAATATCATGCTTATTTAGCATTTTGATGATTAATTTTCCAGTACGTTGAGACAGTTGTTTACAGTTTTGTGGTTAAAGCTGAAGAATAGCTGATGTTATATCTATCATAAGTGCAGACGACAGGTGAAAATCACAAGTACATTTTACACACAGCACAGTTTAAGGTGGCAACTTTCTTTTTAACTCAAACAGGAAACTTAAGGCATAAGAATGTGGAGCTACTTCCCTCTTGGTCCTGATAACATTTTTCAATCACCTTTTTCTTCTCTTCTACAACTTCTTCCATCTAAAAGTGGGGGCAGGCACCCCCTTTTCTCTCTTCATCATCTTCTGCTATGTGCTGTGATAATACCAGAGTAATCATCCAACATTTTGAAATAGGAATATAGGGTTCCTAATGCCAATATCAGTTGTGTTCATAGTTTACCTTTTTGAAAGATATTTATTTATCTATTTGTTTCGCTGCTCCAGGTCTTAGTTGTAGCTTGCAAACTCTTAGTTGTGACATGTAGGGTCTGGTTCCTGGTTCCCTGACCAGGAATCGAACCCAGAGCCCCTGGTTCCTGAATCTGGTTCGATTCCTGGGTCCCTGACCAGGAATCGAACCCAGAGCCCCGGAGTTGGGAGTGAGGGGTCTTAGCCACTGGACCATCAGGGGAGTCCCCATAGTTTGTCTTGGTCTTGTGCTTGTGGTCAAAACAGCCAAGTGCCATTCTTCTCGTGAACAGTCCCGACAGCCCTCACAGTGCCCCAAACCAAGTTATTGGATTCGGGTGGTCATTCTGATTGAATCGGAGTTGACTTGATGGTTGAGTACGAAGCTCTAGACACGGTGAGGACTGGGATCAGCAAAATCATGAAGCTGGGGAGGAGTCCCTTGGCTGCGTTTTCCTCCTCCCCGCACTCCTGGCCGCGTCGCTCCTTCCTGCCACCACCCCGGTAGGGCCCTTCCTGCTGCCGCTGCCAGCTGCCAGCTGTGTGCAGAGCAAGACCAGGTCGACG
Source organism: Bos grunniens (assembly GCF_055505025.1). Classification (NCBI taxonomy): domain Eukaryota; kingdom Metazoa; phylum Chordata; class Mammalia; order Artiodactyla; family Bovidae; genus Bos; species Bos grunniens. Next base: position 15,833,779 of record NC_141191.1, read on the forward strand.
CATGTCCATGGGACCGGCTCGTGGCGTACACTCCGCCCAGGCCCGGAGCGGGAATCAAGCTCCCTGTGCACGGCCCAAGGACATGGCTGGAGGAGGCCCAGCCCGCCTGCTCTTCGCTGGCGATGCTGGAACCTTGAGGGGCTGCCTTGGTAGTGGTTCCGGGTGGCCCAGCCCTGTCTTCTCCCCTCCCCCGACTGGCTGATCTTCAGTTGCTGCCAGCGTAGCCCGGGTTCAGCATCTCAACCCAGAGGAAGCGAGCCAGCATGACAGCATTTCAGGCGTCACTCACCAGAGTTGCTGGTTTGTTTATTTTTTAACAAAGTCCTCAGGTGTTCCTCCACACATCAGGGCTGACTGGTCCTCTGCTTCTTAAGCATCTGTGTAGTTTGACCTTCATCCTTCTTTTCAGGTAGTAAGTGTGATAACCTGGATTCTAAAGGTGGGGAGGGTGAGGCGGATGAGAAATAAGTGTAGCATCAGCTCAGGGACCCGACTAGGGGCTGCGGTTCCCTCAGCCTCTCACCCACCCGTCACAGCCGCCCCTGGGGGGTCAACCCCAAACTTAGCCTGCCTAGTGTTTCCCCGCCTTGGGACTTCTTGGAATGTACATGGCCATTTTATTTTATTCTGTCTTATTTTCTTTTCATAATATATACATTTTATAGAAGCACAGTTGACTCACAGTGTTTCAGGTGCACGGCAGGTGATTCAGTTATACATACACACATATATTATTGGGGGTGGGGGGCTTCCCCAGTGGCTCAGATGGTAAAGAATCTGCCTGCAATGCAGGAGGCATGGGTTCGATCCCTGGGTTGGGAAGATCCCCTGGAGAAGGGAATAGCAACCCACTCCAGTATTCTTGCCTGGAGAATCCCATGGACGGAGGGGCCTGGTGGGCTACCATCCATGGGGTCACAAAAGAGACGCACCTTAGCGTCTAAACCACCACCATATTATTTTTCAGATTATTCTCCATTATAGGTTCTTAGAAGATACTGACTCTAGGTTTTATTTCAGTATGGCCAACCTGAAAATTGAACTGTCGAAGCTGGACAGCGAGGCGTGGCCTGGGACGCTGGACGTAGAGAAGGAGAAGCTGATGCTGATCCATGAGAAGGAAGAGCTTCTGAAGGAGCTGCAGTTCGTCACCCCACAGAGACGCACGCAGGATGAGCTGGAGAGCCTGGAGGCGGAGAGGCAGCGGCTGGAGGCGGAGCTGCTGGCCGTGAGGGGCGTGCCCAGCCAGGCCCTGGCCGAGAGGTTCGTCCCCGCCTCAAACGCACCTGCCCTTGGTGGACCGAGAGCCAGCACAAAGGACTTCCCCCCCGTAGAGCAGTAAAGCACACTCTCCTTGGGCCCCTTGGCTCCTCCACAATTGTTGAGAACGTGAAAATGCCTGAGACAGATGTTGAATAAGTAAGGAATGTTGACAGAAAACCAGGAATGCAGTCTGATAACAGTGGCTGTAAACTATCACACTCTGATAAGAGAGATTATCTGGACTGTTAGAGCAGCCCAAAGCTTCCTACTCTGGGCTTTATTACTCACAAGAATGCAAAAGTTGATTGCTTTTCAGTTCACAAGGAAAAGACCTCTTGCTCCCTTTGATATTTCACCAGGTCACAAGACGTTCGCTTGGACTTTGTCAGTTGAAAACCCTCATCTGAAGCAGGTGGAAAATAGAAAGGAAAATACTTTAAGCCATTTTTAGATCTTCCTGTGGGAAGGTGTAAATTAATCATTTGATCTTAAAAAAAAAATGCAGTTCTGTAAACAGATCAGCTGCACTCTCAGGCCGGGGGACGCATGTGTACAGGTTTGCCATGAGGCCATCGCCCTCCAGGGTCCAGGCCTCACTGACAGATGCCCAGACCCGTTTCCCTGTCTCAACCATAGGCCAAGTAGCCCTTTAGAACCCCACCCTGCACCCATCATTTAGGCCCACAGGTAAGGAGCAGAATGAAGGGCAAGAAATTCACATTTGCATATTTCAGGTGACCTGGAAGTAAGTTTAGAATCCCCAGCCATAATCCAGTCCCTTTTTTTTTCTTTTTTTTTTTAAACTTCTTGGCTTCTTGCATGCCTTGTCCTCTATACGCGTTTAAGGTTGTGTGTTAACATAATACCAAAGCATTTGAGAAGTAGAGTGGTGGAGAAGGTGGGGATGGTGGGCAGGGAAAAGCAGCTCTGACATTCCTAGTCACGTGTTAGCGTGGGCACCTGTTTAATCGTGACCATGTGAGGAGCGTTGGCCTCCGTGAGTTAAGGTGCTGACGGAGATGACTCGTGGCTGCCCGTCACAGCTTTCGGGAGCGTGAGAAAGTATCCAGGGGACCTGTTACAGATGACAGCCTTTCACCGTCTTAAATACTTGTCGTCACTCCCCTGCGTCTCCTCCCCTCCCGTGCTGACATCTCTAGTCTTGTGAGCTGCAGGCTCAGCCCACAGGCAGGTGTGAGCCGGGCTGGCCAGGTAGGGATCCATCTGAGCAAGACCAAAAGGAACAAAATGTAAGGGTCAGAAGGCAGACTTAAGTTGTTTCCCTGAATTATCTTGATGCTCTTGAGTGTCTGTGTCTGTGTTTCTTCAATTTCAAGATTTAAGAGATTCTCAGGTGAGATTCTGGGTCGTTACTGACTTGTGGTCTCTGCAGGAGCCCACAGAACTCACATGAATTTTCAGCCGGCGGGTGAGCCCCCAGAATCCCCCAGCCCCAGTCCTTGAGGCGTCACTGACTCACAGGACCAAGGAGATCAAGCTCGCCCCCTAGTGGTCATAAAGCGCATCCGGCCGAGTAATGCTCCTTGTGACCCGTCTCCCGCAAAGAGAAAGGGCTCTCAAATGAAAAAAGCCTTCCTATGCATCTGCCTGTCCTTTCCTTACAGTTACTGAAATTCCTTAAACCCTGCGCTTTCCTACAGCTGATAAGATCTTAACATTGCTCCTTCTTTTTTCGTAACTCTTAGAGGTTTTGCCTTATGTCTTGCCAAGATGTCTTCATTCTCTTAATTATATGAATATTTTTGCCACTGGTTCTGAAAAAAAGGGCTTCCCTTGTGGCTCAGCTGGTACAGAATCCGCCTGCAATGTGGGAGACCTGGGTTCGATCCCTGGGTTGGGAAGATCCCCTGGAGAAGGGAATGGCTACCCACTCCAGTATTCTGGCCTGGAGAATTCCATGGACTGTCCAGTCCATGGGGTCACAAAGAATCAGATATGACTGAGCGACTTTCACTTCACTCACTGAAAAAAAATTTGTAGCAAGTGGGAGGGGTTATGAATGTAATTTTGTTTTTTGGTTTTTTTTAATGGAAAAGGAACTTGTTCCTTCTATAGAGGATATGCGCCTTCACCCTGGGGACACCGGGGCAGAGCTGAGGGGTATGACGAGCCGTGGTGTGGAGCCGTGGGACCATGGGAGGGGTCCTTTGAGGCCAGATGGAAGAGATCCTTCTCACTCAGGAGGACCACCAGCCCCGGCTGGAGAAGGGTGAGGGGAGACAGGGCTGACCTCTGAGCAGCATCTTGGGCCCTACCACAGAAGAAGGGGGAGAGGTCACTTCCCAGGAAGGAGACTGGGAACCAGCTCCCACCGGGAGAGGCTCTGATCCCATCAAAGACAGGAGGTGGGGCGCTTGACCAAGGACAGTGACAGCCGTACCCACCTGGCGGGGCTTCTGTGACTCCTGGAGCCTTCGTTAAGCTTCTCTCAGTGACCTGCTACCTAGACACCTGCTGGACGGGGCCTGGGGAGGGGGTCCCAGGCTCTCCAGGCAGCCTGGGTGGAATGGGGAGAAAGAGCTGGGGCCTGCCCTCCAGGAGCTTAGGGTCCAGTGGTGGGACACAGGCCAGGCCTTGGGGGTTCAAGGGAACCAGAAAGGGTCCAGAAGAGCAGCACCTGAGCCATCATCAAGGGAGGACACGGGGACCATCAAGTATGACTGACTAGAACAGAAAGCTTCGAATTTAAATTGCAGCATGAAACACACTGTCACACTGAAGCCTCCTTCGGTTCAGTTCAGTCGCTCAGTCGTGTCTGACTCTGTGACCCCATGGACTGCAGCACGCCAGGCCTCCCTGTCCATCACCAACTCCCAGAGTCCACCCAAACTCATGTCCATCAAGTTGGTGATGCCATCCGACCATCTCATCCTTTGTCGTCCCCTTCTCCCACCTTCAGTCTTTCCCAGCATCAGGGTCTTTTCAAATGAGTCAGCTCTTTGCATGAGGTGGCCAAAGTATCGGAGTTTCAGCTTCAACATCAGTCCTTCCAATGAATATTCAGAACTGATCTCCTTTAGGATGGACTGGTTGGATCTCCTTGCAGTCCAAGGGACTCTCAAGAGTCTTCTCCAACACCACAGTTCAAAAGCATCAATTCTTCAGTGCTCAGCTCTCTTTATAGTCCAACTCTCACATCCAAACATGACTACTGGAAAAACCATATCTTTGACTAGATGGACCTTTGTTGGCAAAGTAATGTCTCTCTTTTTAACACACCAGAAAACCTTCGTATATGTGTGACACTTAGTTTTAAAACTTACCTCAAAAGTACTGCTTCTATATCAGGTAGATTGAAGGACTTTCTCCAGACCTTTGTGTACCTTCTAATTCATCTACTTTGAATTAATATTTGTCCTTGTTTTTGTGTATATGTAAGAGATTTTAAAAAAAAATAGGGACCATACTCCTTTTCAAAATACACCTGTGAAAGCTGTGAATTAAGAATTTATCACCCTTTGAAGTACTAAACAAAATGACAAGAGTTACTTTTTTTTTTTTAATTTTAACACAGAGTGAAATTGTGTTGGTTGACACATCCAAGGATAGATATCTATAAATAAAATATGGGCATGTTTCCTCGCTGCCTAAAACGTACATAGGATTTCAAAGAGGTTGAAAAATTAGGGAAGTTTTCTTTTTCTGCAAAGAAAAGTAGCTAATTTTTGTATTGGCACCTTGCAGGGTGTGCTGAGGCTCTGAACACGGGAGATTGGTTTTGATGTCTGCGGAGTTCTTTCACGCACGTGGCTGGCTCCGTTTGATCCCTTGCACAGCCTTAGCAGGTGGACACGGCAGGATTATAATCACCATTTTACAGATGAAGTCAGGAACCACAGTTAGGTGACTTACCGTGAGGACACGCCAGTAAGCAGCCCACCCCAGAACTGAAATTGTGGTGATTTCCTGGGTCCTTTTCTGCTCTTTTCAATGATGTCTAAAGACCCTGACGTAGACAGTATGTTTGATGTGTTTTTAAAATGGCTTACTCAAGTACACAATCCCATAATACTTGGATTTTTTTTTTCAGTCTCATAAAAACTTGTTCAGCTGAATGTGGATTAAGTTTCATGAAAATCCAGTTGCAGGTGATAAGAGGTGCTGTCGATGGAAATCACTTTTATGTCTTTTGCTTGCTCAAAGGGTTAAGCCAAGATTAGCTCACACTGGGAATATGGACACTGGACTAATTTGTTTCTTAATCGCCAGAATTCTCATCAAAATGAGATTGGAATTCTTGTCACTGAATATGATTTCAGAACAGTCCTTACCAAATTCCATGCTCAGATGATCTTTCCTAATTCCTGTTATTGTTGTCAGATGTTTTAGTAACGGAAGCGGAAGTCACAAGCCTGCAGAAGGATCCTTACTCTTTGCTCATCTCCTTTGTTTTCTTTTCCTCCCCACTGTCTTTCCCTAATTTGTGAGTGTGAGGGTTTTTTTACTCATTTAAGAAAATTTTAGAATACCAGAATTCTACAAGTTCTAGTAACACTGGCCATGTGGACATCTCTCCCCCTTCACTCAGTGGCTGTGGATGGCTCTGACCATTTTCCTTCTGATGGGTGGTTCTGTTTTCTCTGTGTTGAGTTCATTTGGATTTCACAAGGGAAAATAATAAGAATCTTTTTATTTTCCCTTCAGTTTCTATGCTTATCGTAGTTATGTCGAAAATAAATTTATTTCTCTCTCTTTTTTTTTTGTCTAGATTGAAATTGGAAGAGCAAAGGAAAGCGCTGCTACAGAAACTTGAAGAAACTACTAAATTAACTACATGTTTGCATTCACAACTTAAAAAGTAAGCCTGTTTGGTTCTTGAAGGGAAAATTTTTCTTGGCTACCTTCAGGCATGTTGCAATTCTGCTTCAATTACCCCCTCTTTATTTTTGATGACTTAAAAGTAAGAAAATAGTTACACTGGTACAGTTAAAACCTGGATGACCAGATTTAAAGTTGGAGAGACTTGTTTGTTTGCTTTCATGAACCCCAGGGTCCTGTTTGGAAGCTGTTTGCAATGTGTTGGGAAGAAGATATATTTGAATGATCAGGACATACTTAGGAAAATAACACATTTCTCCACATCATCCCTTCTTTTAAAAAGGGAGATTTGCCCTAAAATAGCCACACATTCACTTCCAAAATATACACAGAAAGAGGAAGAAGGGGAGTGAGCCTAGCGGCCTTTGTCTTTAAAAGCTGGCCTTTTCCTCTCTCACAATAAAAGATTTCGTTCTTTAAGTAAAGTTATTGCATTAACCCTTCATACTGTTTACCTCCACACACACACTTTTATATGTTTTTAGTTGCACAGTTGCGTCTGGATATTTATGCAGATAGATTTATCAATAGATGTTTGATCCCTTTTTTAAATTTTTTGTAAACTTTTACACAAGGAGGAGTATTTTTGGTAAGAGTAGGATTGCTCCTTAAAGAGCCTTTAGAGAGCTGGGTTGGAAACGTTCGAGACTGGGCATGGAAACATGTGGTGTGCCAGCAGATGCCCTTACCCGGTCATTGGCCTTGATCTTTGGCATCACTCGGTTCCTTCCTTCTCTGCCGAAGGAGCCAGCAGGGGCTTCCATCCACATCATTGAAGTTTCTTGTTTTGTTTTTGTTTTATTTATTTATTTATTTTGGCTGTGCTGGTTTTCCATTGCTGCGTGGGCTTTTCTCCAGCTGTGGCAAGCAGGGGCCCCTCTCTAGCTGCTGTGCTTGGGCTGCTTGTGGCAGTGGCATCTCTTGTCACTGAGCACAGGCTCCAGGGTGCTGGGCGTCAGTAGCTGCAGCCCCCGGGCTCAGTAGCTGTGGCGCGCAGGCTGCGTGGCTGCTCAGCCTGCGGGGTCTCTGCCGCTGAGCCGCCAGGGAAGCCCACGTCCAGGCTCTCACCGTGCTCCTTCCCCTCCCAGCCTCTCCGCCAGCACGCTGTCCGTGTCCTCCGGAAGCAGCCTGGGCTCCCTGGCCTCCAGCCGGGGGTCCCTGAACACGTCCAGCAGAGGGTCGCTCAACTCCCTCAGCTCCAGCGAGCTCTACTACACCAGCCAGGGCGACCAGCTGGACGCGGATTATCAGTACAAACTGGACTTCCTCCTGCAGGAGAAAGGCGGCTACATGCCTTCCGGCCCCATCACCACCATCCACGAACACGAGGTGGCCAAGTCCCCGAGCCAGCCTGGCCAGAGCGGCTCCGGGGGGGCGGCAGCCGCAGCCGCAGCCCCAGGCCACCCCGCGCCCCTGGCCGAGCCCCCCAAGTCCGTGACATCCCTGTCCTCGAGGTCCTCCCTGTCTTCCCTGTCCCCGCCTGGCTCCCCCTTGGTCTTGGAAGGTGCATTCCCCATGTCTACCCACGGCAGCCCCCTCCACCAGTTCTCTGCTGACTTTGAGGACTGCGAGCTGAGCAGCCACTTTGCAGACATCAGCCTCAGAGAGCATCAGCTGCTGCTGGACCCTGACCCGGGAGGAGCGCCCTCGTCTCTGCTGGACGAGAACAAGGAGCTCGGCGAGTGTGCTCAGGAGCCGCTGTACGAGGGGCCCGCAGGTACACAGAGACCCCGCTCTAAGCTGCCCCTGCCAAACCATCTTAAAGGATGAGGGGAGGTTGCTTTTTCTGTGGGAGCAAGTATTGGTACATGTCCCCCTTCTCTTTCTGCTGCTCTTTTCTCATTTTGGCTTCATTTGGGAAAGAACGTTTATTGCTATAACTTGCACATTTTTTTTTCTCATCAAATACAAATCTCCTTCCGTATTTAATAGATTTAATCGTTAAATGTCCATTATGTCATCTGGAACCCTGCTGTGTCCTGCAGCTGCCTGGGGACATACTTTGTGAACATTCTTCAGGCTTTCAGATAAGGGTCTGTTTCTGAAATAGTGAGGTGGGGAAGAGGACTTTTTTTTTTTTTCAAAGTTGGCCTAAAACAGATTCAAACCAAGGCAATTAACATAGCAGCTAATTAGTACCAAGGTTCAATGTTTAGATTGCTATGGGAATTCTCTATAAATACAGTTTCTGTTTCATGCCAGACTCTCCCTTTCCGTGGAGAGTTAATTTGGAGACAGCGGTCCCAGCCTGCGGTATCGCCCTGCCACCTTCTGGCTGTAGAGCTAGTTGCCATGGGGTTGAGTTCCCACTCCTGCGAGCTCAGAGAGGCAGAAACAGAGGAGGAATCTACTACGCTTTAATTGCTTGCTTTTGCGAGGCCGGAGCTTTTAATACAGCAGATGTGGTTGTAAAGATCCCGGGACGGCATGCACCTTGGTTGGCAGGTGGTCACAGCTATGGTCTGAGGAGCCCGCCCCAAACACGATAAGAAAGAGACTCCAGTGCCCGGGGTGCACACAAAGATGCTAGGTGGTTCGTGTGCCGCTCGCCCGGCAGGTGCCAAAGCTGCAAGTGACGTGTTAACTGAAATAAATAGCCGCAAAGAAAAGGAACACCGAAGCAGTGTTTACACAATGGCTCCAGCAAAGCAGAGACCTGCTGCAGGGCCTCGCGCCTGCCCCCTGGAAGGTGTGCGGTGTGTGGCACTGGGGCCCACCACCCCCCGGAGCCAGCCGGACCTGCACTCGCATCTCAGGGGCCACTCAGTTCCAGCGAGCACGTTGCCCCATCTCTCAGGCTCATTAGTTCCTCACCTGCAAGGTAGGGGCAGCACTGTATCTACCTCGTGGGGTGCTGGGAAGGTTGATGCTCTCATAATGCATCAGAAGCATCAGCCATGCCTGGCGCTTGGTGCGCAGCTCACAGGAGTTAATATCACCCCTGTGACGCTGAGCAATGCAAACTCTGCCAAACCCAGTTCCTACCACAAACCACTGACATCTACGAAAGGAAGATAAAGCAAGAGAGAGGGAAGAAAGAGGAGTGGGTTTTGTGCCTTTCTCCTGTGCTCTGGGCCTAAAGGACCTTACAGTTTCCGAGCATTTCGTCCTGTCCCTGCTGGATGGCGGAAATCAAGAATACCTCCAAAGTCCTTCCGCGGTCAGTCTCTGTCACCGTCAAAGTCAATTTCAGGCTGCTGTGGTTATTCCTGAGGGTAATCAATAAATCATATCATCACCTTCACCACTCGAGAAGGAGGGGTGGGCGGAGAGAAGGCACTCCATCATCAAGGAAGAAGCATTCGCCCTGCCAGAAATAAAAAGGGAAAGGCAGCAATCAATCCAGAATCTAGAGCCTCAAGACTTAAACATCTTAACAAGATGTAAAGTCACGACTCAGAAGGGGGGCGAAATGCATACCAGTGTGGATCCCTGCTCTCCGCTGGCCGAGGATGAAAGCGCTCCATGGGCTTGCAGCTTATTACACAGGAGCGCAGCTTCAGACGAGGCTGCTGGCTCTCCGCAGGACGCCCAGCCATGAATATGAGTCAGAGATAAAAGTTAAGTGGGAGTCAGTGAGGATTCAGTAACTCACAATTTTTAATGGTATTTAGCCAGTGAGGAATTCTGTAAGTCAAAGATGTTTCCCCTTTAACTTCTATTAGAGCAGCAGCTGGGGAGATGGAGACTGGAGAGACGTTTCTTCCATCGAGCACCAGAAGCTGTTATGGAAACTTCTCCAGCACTTGAGGAGGCAGAGAGCTTCTTACCCCCCACCGTGGCATCTGTAGTGATCACAGAGACAAGGGAGGCAGGGGACTCAGGAGAGTGTGTGCCACTGATCCCTCCCCTTAAAATATCCCAGGACCGGGGAACACCAGATTCTTTCCCAAATAATGACCAAAATAACAAGTATCCCAGGATTTTGTAACTCATAGCGCCTGGAATCATCCACTTCTGTTGATTTGAATAGTAACATCCTTGATTCTCAGTGGAAATTTTATTTTGAGTTTCTCAGAACCAAACCATGTGTGTGCCTGCATGTGTGTGTGTGTGTGTGTGTGTGTGTGTGTTAGACTTAACTTTTCCTAAGAAGAAATCCTAATGGTGGCTGTCACTCTGCCCTCCCTAGATGTTGAAAAATCGTTACCAAAAAGAAGAGGAATCCACTTGCCGGGGGAGAAGACCGCCTGCGTGTCGGCTGCGGTCTCGGATGAGTCAGTGGCTGGGGACAGCGGGGTCTACGAAGCGTTCGTGAAACAGTAAGGACCCAGCCCGAGTGGCTGCTGCACGCACGTGGGTTACCGGCTAGGAGGGCCCTGCCCTCCGTTCACTCGCTGCAGCGGGAAGCGCTGTGGGCATTAAAGCAGGGGCAGGCCTGAGAAGGTCTGGGGTGCCGGCAGCATCCCACTGGCAAGGAAGTGAGGAACAGGTTGATGTGCTCATCAGCTGAACCTCTTAGAGATGTAAACACGATTTTTAAAAATTTATTTATTTATTTGTGTCAGGTCTAGGTAGCAGCACAGGGCATCTCCACTGTGGTTTGTGGGCTTCTCTAGCTTCAGCGCCCAGACTTCCATGTAGCTGTGGTGCAAGGGTGTAGTTTCCCTGAGGTGTGTTGATCTGAGTTCTCAGACCAAGGGTCACCGTGTCCCCTGCACACTGGACCACCAGGGAAATCCCGCAAGCTTGATTAACTGGGCACGTCACAGCGGCCGCCCAGTGCCCGTTTGGCGCACGGAGCCTCTCACGTGTGCAGGTCTCAGGCAGCCCAGTCCAGGGTGCGGCACGTCCTGGGGAGCCATGGGAAAGCCAGCCACCAGGCAGGCCTCCCCCTCGGAGCCCAGGTGCAGAGTCCTCCCGACGAGGGGAAGCCAGATATGAAAGAGCGAGCTTGCACTGGGGTCAGGCCCGCGGGCCAGTCCAGGAGTGGCCTTAGTTCAGGTTTTTGTTCAGAATCAGTGAGGGGCAAACAGTTCCCAGGTGGCGCTAGTGGTCAAGAACCCGCCTGCCAATGCAGGGAGATGTAAGAGACGCGAGTTCGATCCCTGGGTTGGGAAGATCCCCTGGAGGCGGGCACGGCAACCCCTCCAGTGTTCTTGCCTGGAGAATCCAATGGGCAGAGGAGCCTGGCGGGCTACAGTCCATGGGGGTCGCAGAAAGTCAGACACCACCGAAGCGACTTAGCACGCACGCAGGCAGACAGCAACCACAGCTCCACGTGTCCCGGTTCGCAACCGTTCACCCATGCCTGCCGTTGCCCCATGCGCAGGCCCAGTGAGGCCGAGGACGTGCCGTACAGCGAGGAGGACGCCGTGGTCATGGAGACGGCCCAGGTGCAGATCGGGCTGAGGTGAGGACGGCTCCGGAAGGGCGGCTTCCCGCCTCCCTGCGCCGGCGAGTGGCCTGTGCCCTGTCTCATCTCATCCGCTTCTCTCTGAATAGATACGACGCAAAAAGGTCAAGTTTCATGGTGACTGTAGCACAACTCCGAAACCTGCATGCCTTCCTGATACCTCACTCTTCAAAAGTGTAAGTAGAATCTGTGGAGAACAAATCGAAGAACTTGAGATTACCGAGTGAGAACTTTACATCTAGCAGCTCATCCAGGTGAAGACACGGGGGAAAATATAGCAGGGCTGGTCATGCCTTCATGAGCTCTAGACAGAGACGAAGAGGGGGTGAGGCGGGCCCACCCCCTCCTTTGGTTTTATGAACGGGGCAGCGAGGTGGGGGCTTAAGGGGGTGGCTCCACACCCCAGGAGCCTGCGTCCCAGCTCTGAGGTTGGGGCTCCCCATCAGTAGTGTTCAGGGATGACTGGCTGATGATTCTTTCGGTGACTTCTCCCTCCTAATTGAAGGCAAAAGGAGAAGGGGGAGACAGAGGATGAGATGGTTGGATGGCATCACCGACTCATTGGATATGAGTTTGAGCAAACTCCGGGAGATAGTGGAGGACAGGGGAGCCTGGCGTGCTGCAGCCCACGGGGTCACAAGGAGTCGGACACGACTCAGGGACTGAACGACAACAGGAAGGCAGAGAAAGACGACTTCTCCCGCTACACCTCCAGCCTTAACGGCTGCGGCCCAGGGCCCACTAGGTTTTTCATGCTGAGTCCCCGTAATCAGCGTCGATACAAACACAGAAAGGCCTTCCTCAGTTCTTCACGTGAACGTATACTTTTTATTGTCGGAGAAGGAAGCTCTTTAGAATATGAAACAGAAAGCCTGGAAATGGGGCAGTGGGGAGGGATTTAATAGGTATTCTGTTTCTGGGAATTTAACAGAATTTAAATACCTCATGTTGTTCATAGGGACTGTGGGTCCTCATGTAATATGCGCTCAGAAAACTCACTTGAAAGTGGTGGTAGAGGTACTGTTTTTGTCAGACTCTTCCTGTGAATTTGACAAAGCATGAAACCGTTTATCATATATGAGACTTCTGAGATGCTAGGCAGTGATTTTTTGAACTGTTAAAAATTCATCTCTCTTAAATCGTCATAACTGTACACTCCTTAGTGTTTCTTTTCCTCTGGAAGGACAAGACGTCCCATCCCTAGAGAATGACCATCAGCATTTCTTGTCTCATGCACAGGACGAGTGTTCTTTGGGACACAGTCACCCGTGTCTAACCCACTTTCGCAGGTCCAGGTGGTGATCACTGTGGAACTGGCCGGACGTGGGCAGGCGGGACGCAAATCCGTCCACTCCTAGGTCTTCATCCCCCTCACTTCCCTGCCGAGGGCCTTTGCTGCAGCTCCAGGGCAGGGGGGCAGGCTCGGCCTGGCATGATCCAGGATGCTGCAGGCACCGGTGTGTTAGGAACAGAGCCTCCGAGCCCCTGGGTATGACGACGATGACCGTGGTGGCCGTGAGCCTGGGGTTGGCGATGAAGTCGGTGTCCCCGGCGCTCCTCCCCCGGGAGGACCGTTCCAGACACCAGTTGCAAAGTCAGGATCGTTGAACCGGTGACTCCATTTCATCCTTGTTCTTTGCAGGTATTTCCGGGTTGCTCTGCTTCCCTCCTCAAGTGACGTCAGCTGTCTGTTTCGAACGAAAGTGCACCCAGCTGCGGAGTCCCTGCTGTTCAGTGATGTATTCAGAGTGGCCATCTCCCAGACAGCCCTGCAGCAGAAGACCCTGAGGGTGGACCTGTGCTCTGTCGGGAAACACCGCAGGGAGGAGTGCCTGGTAGGACCTCTCATTTCGACCTTCAGGTGACACCACTGGATGTGCTGAGAGTCCCTTTCCAGTGGCCATTCTGCCAGCCCCGAACTACTGCCTGTCCGCCCAGTGCCTCCGACACAGCCCAGCAGTGGCTTCATTTTTTTGTCTGAAGTCTTAATCTCTGCTTTCCGTTCTCTTTATTTCGGACCTTTCTGATTTTGCTTAGCAATTATGATCCTCTGTAAAAATCGAGTTCTTTATTTCTAACCTTTGGAACTTGGCCTCTGTTATGACCATCACTGTAGAGTATGCGTATTTATTCCCAATATGAGCCCAGTGCTGGGCACTTTACATACATTATCTCACTCATCCCCTGGACAGTCTTAGGAAAAGGGTATGATGACATTTGCAGATGAGGAACTCCTTAGAGGGGTCATGTGTTCAAGGTCACGCAGCTTGTGAATATGGATAGATATCGAAAGGACATCCCACCCCTAGTTCACTGTTCAGATTTAATTTACGCAGAACAGTGAGTAAAGTTCCCTACTTGAGCACGTTCTCCCAGCGATGGGGGTAGAGCTGGTAGGAAGACCTCAGAATGACTGTTAAGAGCAATAGGACACTTGCACGCCAGCACAGAAGACTTCACACGTCACTGATAGCGGGTTCAGCCCACCACTGGGTACATCAGTACATCCCAGCAGAGCTGCACAGAGTGTTGAGGTACAGGCATCTAGAGGTGTGCCCCGGTTTCAGGAAGCCATGCTGTCTCCAGCTGAAATGCGTGTAGTTCAAGGGTCAGCTGTAACACCAATCAAAAAATGAACACTGGGATTCTTTCAAGGTCCACTTACACACAGATTTTTTTTTTTCCTACCAAATTCATGCCATAATACTACATAATCTGTGGTTAATTGAATCTGAGGCTGTGGAACCTTGAATACAAGGGCCAACTGTAAAGTTACACGTGGATTTTCAACGGCAGAGTGGGGAGTGCTGTCGGCCCCCCTAACCCTCATGGTGTTCAAGAGCCAACTTCATTTTTCTTTTTCAACATTTCTTACTTAGTCACACCTGAAAATATAAGACATCTCCAGGTTTAAAAAAAGAAATCCACCAGTGCTTTGTATCATGAGTATTGCATCTTTTTTTTTCCCTAAAACAAGCTTGTCTAATAATCTTCATTATATTAGAGAGAGCAAATATAGATTGAAACATTTCATTTTCTCTCTCTCTTTTTTTTTCTTGTTTCCTTTCCTTTCACACAGGCGGGAACTCAGATCAGCCTGGCGGACCTACCCTTTTCCAATGGGGTTTTCACTCTGTGGTATAACTTGCTTCCTTCAAAGCAAATGCCCTGCAAGAAGAGAGAAGAGGAGACTGAGGACTCGGTATTTCAACCAAGCCAGCCGCTCGTGGATTCCGTAGACTTGGTGAGTCAAGTCTTACTGAGACACTTAGGTCTGCAGCCCCTCTGAAATTAATCTTTGTGTAGGCTTTGAGGTAGAGGTCAGGGTCGTTTCTTTTTTTTATCCATGTGCTAGCCAATTGACCCAGGATTATTTGTTGAAAATACATCTTTCCTTAACTGCACTGCAGTGCCAGCTTTTATCCTAAGTCAGATGACTTCTGCGTATTAGCCTGTCCCTGAACTTTCTGTTCTGCTCTGTTGGCTTAGTTGTCTATCTCTGTCTACAATACCAGGCTTTTTCAAAATGAAGGCTTTCAAGAATTCATCATTTAGAATGATTTTTTCTGAGGCTATTTATAGATCATTGCTATCAGATTAAGGAAGTTTCCTTCTCTTTCTAGTTTGCTAAGGGTTTTATTATGCATGGATATTGGATTTTATCAAGCATTTTTACTATATCTATCTCCTAAGATGATTACATGGCTGTTTCCTTTTATTTTCTCAATGTAGTGGATTATACATTGATTGACTTTTGAATGCTAAATCTGTTTCAGATTCCTGGAATAAAGCAGACTGAATTGTGTAACTAATACATGTGTTTACATATGTTCTATCGTAAAGAATATTGAGACCTGCTTTATGGCTTAGCAGGTGTTCACTTTTAGTATAAGTCCCACATACTCTTGAAAAGGGTGTATTTTCTGCAGGCCACCTTTGTTGGTTTTGCTTTTCAAATCTTCTGCATTTACTGATTTTTCAATTTGCTTATTTTATCACTGTTTAAAGGTACAGTAAAGTCTCCAGCTTATGCTTATAGATGACTGTTTCTTCTTTTAGTTCTGTTAGTCTTTGCTTTATGTATTTTGCATCCAAGTTATTAGATGAATATAAATTTAGCATCATATTGTATCTTTCTGTTCAACTGACCCTTTTATCTTTATAAAATATCCCTCTTGCTAATAACGCTGATATTAATAATCATATCAGTTTTTTTGGTTAGCATTTGCATGGTTTATCTTTTATTATTCTTTTACTTTCAACCTTTCTGAGTTCTTGTATTTAAAGTGTTTCACTTGTAAGCAGTACTTAGTTGGTTTTGATGTCTTATCCAGTTTTAAAATCTTCTTTTAATTGAAATGTTTATTTACACTTAATGCTATTATTGTTATATTTGGCTTTGAACCTTTCATCTTACTCTTTGTTCCCTTTTAGTCCTTGTTTTTCCCCTTCTTTTGGATTAACCAAGTATTTTTAAACTTAGATTTTTTTCTTCCTTCAGATCATTAATTAGTACTACAGTCTTTTCTTTTTTGCTGTTTCCCTGATGATTACAGCATGCATCCTTATTAGAAACTGCGTTGAATTAATGCTTTTTGCTTTTTTGCAAATGGTACAAAGATTTTTAAAGGCTTTTCTTTTACTTCATGATTCTCTTTCCTCCTCCTGTGCAATTACCGGATATATTTTAGTTACATTTATTTTAAATCCCGCAACACATTATTATCATTGTTTTATTGACAATCAGCATTTATTCCGGTTTCCCCTATACCCTTTAGCCTTTCTTTTCCTTTCTGCATTATTGTGCTTCCAATTCAGGTCATTCGCCTTCTGCCTGGAGAATTTCCTTTAGTGTTTCTTTTAGTACAGGTCTTTTGGCATGTTCTTTCAATTTCATTTGTGAAGGACTCTTTTTCCTGCATATTCAGAATTCTAAGTAAGTGATTATTTCTCTGGACACGTTGAAAACAATGTTTTGTTGTCATCTGGCTTCCACTGATTCTGTTCAGCTGCTGGAGGATAGGCTAATTGTTGATTCTTATAAAGTATTACACCTTTTTTCTTTCACTGCTTGTAAAATTTCCTCTTTTTCTTTGGTTTTCAGCAGTTTCACTCAAATGTGCTCATGTGTTTTTCTGTTTATTTTAAATTCTCCATTGTTTCATCCGTTTTCTTGAACATATTAATTACAAAACTTTTACTTTCTTCTCTAGGTATGTGGATCACCTATGGGTCTGCTTCTTTTGCCAGTCATTCTTCTTGGCTTTCAGTCGTGGGGTTCTGTTTCCAGCGGGGTGCTGGATGTTATGTATGGAGTGCAGAGGATCTGGTGGGTAGCTTCCTCTAGAGATGATCCAGTATCCTTCTGGAAGGCAGATGACAACATGGACAGCTCACCTGGATCACTTGAGGGACCTGAATTATTCTCTTCCTTCCTAGGACCATGAGGCAACTGAAGTATCTGCTTACCGTTCAGCCTCCTAGCAGCTGGTTTTACTTTCTCAGCTTCTCACTCTGCACGTATGTGGCTTAGAGGGTGCAAAGGTCTCGACAGGAATATTGTGCACTTTGCAGTTTATCTTCCCAGACCCCTCATAGGCAGTCTCCCTTGTCCTCAGCTCTGTTTTCATCTCTGCATCCTCCCCTCACTGCCTCAGTCCAGGGCGACCATAGCCTGTCACCTGTGAGCCTCACCACGGCATCGAAACACACCCCCAAGGAGAAGAGTGGCATTACATTTCCTTACATTCCCCTCCTCCCTGGGATCTTCACCCTTGAGTCCTAACTGCCTTTGTTGCTCTTCGTTGCTTTGAAACAGCTGGAGTTTTTTGCTTTTCCTTTTATTGTATTCAGCTTTCATATTTGTTCTCAGCGAAAGAAGTGAGTCTCGTACTTCCTTCTCCTCCACAACTAGAGCCCAAGTCCCCATCTGATAACGTTTTAAATCATTTCTGAAGTTTACGGTGTTAATGGCCCTACGTTGTACCTTCTCCAGGATGCAGTGTCAGCCTTACTTGCAAGAACATCAGCTGAGCTCTTGGCCGTGGAACAAGAATTAGCACAAGAAAAAGAACCAGGGCAGGAAGAAGAGCACAGAGGTCCAGATGGAGATTGGTAAATAAGAGTTCTTTCATTCTGCTCCTGGCATCTCAAAGACGGTGTGTTTAGTTTCTCAGAAGACACTTTGAGGGACACCTTCTTGGGTTTAGATCTTGTTCTGGAATTAATAGAAAATAACGCAGCTTCAAGGAGTGGCCCTAGGAAAAGCCACTCCTTGGTGTTAGAGAGTTGAAAAAGTAATGATGAGACCGTAGACAAAGTTACTAACATGTGAGCAAGATTCTTACCTCAGTAATTTTGACACTACTTTCTGAACTTTTCTTGTTTATTTGTTTAAAGTCTAAACTATTTTGAAAAACATGATAGTTTATTACAGAGTCATAGATAAATTTAAACGCAGACTCTTTTTCTGTAAACTACTGGAGGCACCATTTAGGTGCTGGTAGTTCAAGACAGATTTTTAGAAAACAGCTTCTGAGTGGTTACTTTTCTGTTTGTGTAACTATTCACCTTCTTTTACTGTTCCCTTCTTACTTTTCATACCTTGATTTTTTTATTTTTTTTAAAGAAAAAAAGGTTATTACAGCGTTTATCTAGATACATATACGTATAAAGAACTGTATTTCCAAGTTTGCACTGTTTTCTCTAAAAAACATATTTTAGTGAAAGTGTCAGTTTTTTTTAGTACATATGTAAAATCATTTGAACTCATTTTGTGTGTATTGTTACACTGTTATGTTTGAACTACTGTCAACATATATTTGCATATACATACATATACAGCAGCATTTGTGTGTGTGTGTGTATACAAGAGTTTCTACAAACTTGGAGTAACAAGATGTAAATAACAAAATTGTGGATATTTGGAAGCAGAAGCTTACTACAGCGACATAAAAAGGTACAGAGATACCTTGTTCTTATCAAAAGTCCTTTATAGTGAATAAAAATCAGAGCACAGCAAAAAAAAGTAAGTACGAGAGTGATGATGAGGTTCATCGTATCTTTAAATACCTTGCATACATAAAGTACAACTTGTTTCACACATATTTCAACAAAATACACTTAGAGAGTCTTCCCTGGCGGTCCAGTGGCTGAGACTCCATGCTCCCAATGCAGGGAGCTTAGGTTCGACCCCTGGTCAGAGAGCTAGGTCCCACAGGCTGCCGCTGAAGGTCGTGCATGCCGCGACAAAGACCGAAAACCCCACGTGCTGCAGCTGGAACCCGGCGCAGCCAGAAAAGTAAATATTTTTTAAAATACACTGAGACTGCAACCTCAGGGAACTGATGACTTATAGTCCTCATTGCTAGCTCCCCCACATTCATTTCATGACCAACTGTTTAACAACTAGTCTGTTCCAATTTGTCGACATATCACTGATCACAGTTAAAGCTTGACCTTTAGTTATCAGTGGAAACAGTGTTCCCATACCAAGAACATGAAACTCCACAAAGAATGAGATATTCTTCCCCATCCGGAGACTCTTTGCTTTCCTGTCAGATCAGTTTATACAGAATATGAACCCTATTTGTTTTCCGGAGCCTAACTTTTAGTGCCACCCAAGCCCAGGTAGTGGCTTTTGTTAAAGACAAGATCACAGACCATTCAGAGTCTTCTGTTATCCGAGTGGTTAAGACTCTTCTATCCAGGGTTCCACCTTTGCTACACTGTAAGCATGGTTGATTGGAGAAGGAAATGGCAACCCACTCCAGTATTCTTGCCTGGAGAATCCCATGGACAGAAGAGCCTGGCGGGCTACAGTCCACCGGGTCGCAAAGAGTCGGACACGACTGAGCGACTTCACATCACATCACAAGCATGGTTGATAGTGGATATTTTTATTCACTCTTAGCAGAGTTGCTCTAGTCTGTGGTTTGATTAATTGTATAATAAATGAACAACTGACACCAAGTTATAGTAGAGCGAGTGTCAATATTTTTAAATGGTGGGTTAAACTTTGTATGTGATCTTTTAGCATATTTAGCATAATTTAGGACCGAAGTGACTTAGCAGCAGCAGCAGCAGAAATTATATCAAGTTTCATGAATTTCACTTTTTGGTTTTTTTTTAATGGTGATTTTACTGCAGATTGCTGGAGAGTAAGGTGTTGACTTTATTTTTCATGAGCATTTTAGTAAAAGTTCCAGCCAGAGAACTGGCTTGCATCGTGATGCGTGAGTCTGTTCGTGACCCAGAGGAAGGGTTAACGTGCCCAGGTAACACTGATCACATAGCACATCTGGTTGACCCTAAACGGGGTCGTGTTCTGTTTCACCCATAGGTTGGCCATGCTGAGAGAGGCCTCAGATGAAATTGTGGCCAAGGAAGGGGCTGAAGTGAAATTGGCGGAGGGCAGTCGCTGTGTGGAAGACGCAAGCTCCTGCCCAAGTGTGCCCAAGATGAGTGAGGACACAAGTAGGAAAGACAGCAGCTGTGCCAGTGACCTTGGGACGCAGCCCCCCTCAGGAACACTGGCCCTGGTGAGCGTTGCCGACCGCTCCCTCCTAAAGCAGTCTCCTAGAGGCACCACGGAGTCCAGGCTTGTCTCTGTGCATAATTCATGTTAGGATTTTTGTGCCAAAGCTGATCAAGATGAGTGTTTGTGGGAACAGACCACAAGAAGCATTATAAATGCCTCAACATTTTCAAGTGGGCCCCAAATATTCATTCTCTGCTTAAATTTCATAAAAGAAGATAAACAGTGCTGTTTAGCTCTCTGTGAGTGTTCTGTGAATATTTACTGAAAGTGTTTTCAGGATTTCCTGGAAAACTCCAGGATGCCTGCTTAGTTGTTTTACGTTTCATAAATGTTATGAGTCTGTTTCAGTCTCAAACGTGAAGTGAGCGTGTGAAGCCCGTTTTGGTTAGATGGGGTTCTCACTGAAACCAGTCCCAGAAGGGGCAGGTGACCTGATTGTGTGCGGTTGCCAGGCCCGTTAACCAGGTGGTTTTGCTGGTTAGTGAGGGATGCGGGGGCTTGCCTGGTGGTGCAGTGGTAAAGAATCTTCCTGCAACGCAGGAGACGAGGGTTCGATCCTGGGTCAGGGAGAGCCCCAGGAGAAGGAAATGGCAACCCACTCCAGGATTCTTGCCTGGGTCGTACCATGGACAGAGGAGCCTGGCGGACTACAGCCAATGGGGCACCAGGAGTCAAACCCAACTTAGTGACTGAACAAAGAGACATGTTGAGACTGCCAGACTGCCATCTCCAAAGGGGGGAAGCCATTTTCAAGGTTTGAGGGTGCCAACCACTGTGAGAGTTTTAAAAATTCCAATTTATTTCTGATTAAAAACAGTACTAACCCTGACTGAACACTTCATGTGTGTGAGTACATTCGGCCCTCAGTGTCCATGGTCTCTGCATCCGTGGATTCAACCAACCATGGATCTGACTCAGCAACCTGCAGATAGTAACCGTGGTCCATGAGTAGCTGACCGCGATGATGGGGAACCCCAGATGGGGAGGCCAGCCATGGGACCTGAGCATCCACGGAGCTCAGTGTGCTGGAACCCCACCGCCACGGAGACCCATGATGGCTGTATATATAAATTTGTATTCTGTGCAAACCAGAGGTTTAACTAGTGTATTTCCATCTTCCTGTGTTTAACTACTTTTATCATTTATTCAGCAAAAAAAACTAACCATGAGGTTGAGTACTGTTTAATGATGAAGCATTCTCAAATCAGACTCTTTGTAGAAGCACATTACCCCTCTGTAAACCAAGGCTTCATTATTTTGGGCCTGAACTATTAGAGGGGGCCCCGCCATTCCATTTATGGGTGACCTTGTTGGACAAATACGATCCTACCCACTGAGGATGACTTCCCAGAAACTAATAGAAAACCACCTTCACGTCTGGAGAAAGGCCCTGGTGCTCCCTGGGTCTCTTGTAAGCTGTTCCTTCCACACTCAGGAGAGGAGCACCCCATGCTCCCCTCTCACCACCCCTGACAGATCGCCGACCTCTCTTCCAGGTTGATAAAGAGACAAACACCGACGAGGCCAGCGGTGCCAGCATGGTTGTACGCCCCAAAGACCACAGCAGCCTGAGCGCACGCCAGCGCCCCTTCATGAGGAGCAGCGTGATCGTGCGCTCGCAGACCTTCTCCCCTGGGGAGCGCAGCCAGTACGTGTGCAGGGTAAGGCTCTGCGGGGTCAGAGGCCTAGGGGTCAGGAGTCTGTGGGGTCAGGAGTCTGTGGGGTCAGGGGTCTTCGAGGGCAGGGGTCTGCAGGATCAGGGATCTTTGAGGTCAGGGGCCTAGGGGGTCAGGGGCCTAAGGAGTCATTGGTCTGAGGGGTCAGGAGTCTGTGGGGTCAGGGGTCTTCGAGGTCAGGGGTCTGCAGGATCAGGGATCTTTGAGGTCAGGGGCCTACGAGGTCAGGGGCCTGGGGGTAAGGCTCTGCGGGGTCAGGGGTCTGCGGGGTGACGGCTCTGCGGGGTCAGGAATCTGTGGGGTCAGGGGCCTATGAGGTCAGGGGTCTGCAGGGTAAGGCTCTGTAGGGTCAGGGATCTGTGGGGTCAGGAGTCCATGGGGTCAGGGGTCTGTGGGGTGAGGCTCTGCAGGCTCAGGGGTCTGCGGGGTCAGGGTCCGTGGGGTCAGGGGTCTGTGGTGTCAGGGGTCCACAGGGTCAGGGGTCCGCGGGATCAAGGGTCCGCAGGGCAGGTCGTTTCTCGGGAGCTGCCACATCCACCCCCTGCCCCCGGGGTGGCCCAGCAGTGACAATAGACTGGGCCACGGGCGTCTTCAAATTCGAATTAGGGGGAGCCTGGTGGGCTGCCGTCTGTGGGGTCGCACAGAGTCGGACATGACTGAAGCGACTTAGCAGCAGCAGCAGCAGCAATGACTAGAAATGCCAGAAAATATACATGAAATATCACACTCCCAATCATTCTTTTTAGTGTGGGTTGTGGAATTTTTTCCTTTCCTTTCTTTTCCCACATTTACCATCTCTTCGTTTCTACTGCCTTTGATCTGTCAAATAACTGACCTTAAGGGCCTGGCTGCTCAGTCTGTCTGGACCCCAGTGTGTATTCAAAACCTTCAGTGACGTGAGAGTTACGGTGGCTGGTGTATTTCGGCAGTGTATCATGCCTGCTTCAAACCATGTTGGTCCTGCCAAATTAAAAATAGTGAATTGCGTTTCAGAACAAAAATCGCCTTCATTGATGCCTCCAAACAGATTCATAGTTCTGTGGAGAGAATTGTGTGATATATATCAGTTTATCACATTCTAGTTCCATAAGTATTTGTAATTTATAGTAATTTAGTTTTGACATTACAAAGTGGGTTAGAAAATACTTAGAAAATTCTAAATTTATCCATTCAGTTCAACAAACATTTTTATTAAGCACCTGCTATTTATTAAGCATAACTTCAGATACTTGGGACTCATCCATGAACCAAAGACCCAGAGCTCTGCCCTTGCAAGGCTTTCGTTCTTATGAGTTGAGCCAAACAGTAAACATGATGAATAACCTCTGACGTCTCTGGGTGAGGCCCAGTGCTATGGAAAACTGTAGAGCAAGGTAAGAAGGGTTAGGATGTTGAGGATGAAGCTTGCAAATTGAAGCAGGGTTGAGAACAGACATCCCTGAAAGGTGACATTTCAGCAAAGACCTGAAGCAGGTGAGGCAGTGGAGATGGACCCCCTGGGTGAGGGTGTCCTTGATGCCGTGACTTCACTCTGATCCTGAGCTCTGTGCTTCACACAAACTTTTCTTCTAAAGAATGGATGATGCATATTAGCTAACAATTCAAAGGATAATTTCATTTCAAAATGTATGTAATTATCTTAACACATAACTTCTTATAACTAAAATCAAAAGGTAATTATTTAAGAAAATTAGAAAAGCATCAAATGGGGAAAAACTCGTTTGAGGAGGATTTTCTTAAAGAAATAAACTGTGGAGAAGGAAATAGCAACCCACTCCAGTATTCTTGCCTGGAGAATCCCATGGACAGAGGAGCCTGGGGGGCTACAGTCCATGGGGTCGCAAAGAGTCGGACACGACTGAAGCGACTTAGCACACACACACGGGTGATGTCACTGATCCTCAGAACACACTTTTGAGTTGCAAGGTCATAACCCTGTGTTAAAAGAGAAAAAAAAGACAAACTAGTAACTATGTTCTCTCTATGATCAAGTTCTCAGTTCTAGACTTCCTCTAACACAGGGTGATGCACTGATTTCTTTCTTTCTTTCTTTTTTTTTTTTATTTATTTTTTTTTAATTTTTTATTTTTATTTTTTTATTTTTTATTTTTTTTATTTTTTATTTTTTTTTTAAATCCTTTGTTGCCAGTTAAATCGAAGTGACAGCGACAGTTCAACACTGGCTAAAAAATCACTGTTTGTGAGGAACTCCACCGAACGTCGAAGTTTGAGAGTCAAGAGGGTATGTAGTCCATCGTTGGCATCCCAAGGTCGCAGACCACCCTGAGTCGAGCGTGTCAGACTCAGAACCCCAGGGCCTCGGGGCATCCTTGCTCCGTGCTCCTGGGCTGTGGGTTGAAGCCACTGTAATCGTGGAGACACAAACGCAGTGTCTGTTCCAGAGAAGGATGAGTTAGAGACCGCTCATTCATCGCTGGGGTAGAACCTGTGATAGCAAAGGACAGATTCGGTATGAAGCATGGACGGAGAAAAGGCTGCTGGGAATTGGGGGCGTCTTGGCCACTGGGGGTTGGGGGCGGCTTGCTTTGGAGCAGCTGTGGGGAGAGTATAACACCTGGTACCTTGTGTGAAGGGCAGACTTCCTGGTAAAGGAGCACGTAAAGGAGTCGTCCTGGTTTCAGCAGCTTGCTTAGAAGACAGATCTTTTCAGAAGGCTAAGATCAATGTAGATGGAAAAGCTCAAGTCAGGTTTTCCTGGAAGCCAGAGATCTCTGGATAAGAGCGCAATGGCGACTCTGGGCGAATATTTAAATAATATGGTTGGAGGGTTCAGAATATTCCTGTTCACTTACCAGCAGCTGAAATGCTAATGGAAAATTTTCGTTTGCTAATCTTTTGTTTTGTGCTGATTTCTGAAGCTGCTTTGTATCGGCTTAGAGTGTCTTGCTCAGTGGGAATGCAGCTCTGTGTGAGCTAAGCCATGCAGTGAGCTCACCTTGTCGGGAGAATCAGAAAGCCTTCATGGGGAAGGTCTCTGGCCTTCGGACAACAATCTCAAAAGAAGGTGGTAGCTTTGTTGGGGTAATGGGGCAGGATGCTGGGTGCTGTCGGTAGGTAGCCTGACATGGCACAGGGCCCGGAAACACATTCTGAGAAGGAGTGACCCTGCTCAGCCAGAGCTTGGGCCCGGTGGACCGGAGTGAAGACTGGAGGGCATGGTGAATCATTTGCCTTCACCAGCGACCCCGGTTTAATGCCTCTGGGCAAAGTGCAGTGACTGGTTAACACTGAGCTTCCTGGTTTAGCTTCCTAGTTACTTGATGGTCATAAGCACATTTCTTTTTTCCAAAGGTAAATATGCAAGCATTGATTTAACCTCAGCATTTTCAGGACATTTTAAAGTATAGCTGTTTCAGGTTACCAAACTTAATGCTTTAAAAGCACCTCTAGTTTCAACTAGAATGAAAATTATTTTCCACTCCTTCCTAAGTCTCCTGCACTTTTTTTAAAACACTTTTTTATTTTGGATGGGGCATAGCCAATTAACAATGTTGTGGTAGTTTCAGGTGAACTATGAAGGGACTCAGTCGTACATATTCATGTATCCATTCTCCCCCAAACTCCCCTCCTGTCCAGGCTGCCACATAACACTGAGCAGAGTCCCTTTTGCTAAACGGTAGGTCCTTGTTGGTTTTCCATTTTAAATATAACAGGCAACCATAAATTCATTCTCTAAGTCTGTGAGCCTCTTTCTGTTTTGTAAGTTCATTTGTATCATTTTTTTTAGAATCCACATATAAGGGATGTCATACGATATGTCTTCTTCCCTGTCTGACTTACGTCACTCAGTATGACAACCTCTATGTCCATCCATGTCGCTTCAGATGGCATTGTTTCATTCTTTTTAATGGCTGAGTACTATTCCACGGTAATAAATGTACCACGTCTTCTGTAGCCATTCCTCTGTCGATGGACATTTAGGTTACTCCCACGTCTTGTCTACTGTAAACAGCACTGCAGTGAACATTAGGGTGCGTATATCCTTTCAGATCATGTTTTTCTCCAGATATATGCCCAGGAGTGGGATTGCAAGGCCTCTGCACTTTTAAAAACATACTTTCAGAGAACGATAACACTCTTCAGAGAACTTTTAACCAGAAGTGTTTTATGAATTGAGTGAAGCTCAAAAACAGTGGGGTTACTGATAAACCTTAGTTCCTAGAACTTCTTGAACCAGATAAAGGTTAATCCTGAAACGTCATTTAGGAGATCATTGTTGATAGCTTTTAAAGTGAGCAGGTGGAGTCTAGTAGATGCGAATAAGGAAGAGTTCTGATGTAGGAGTTACAGCCCGAGACGTGAAGGGAGCTGAAGGGAGCGGGGCGGGCGTCCTGGCTGGGAAGGCGGGGACCCCACGTGAGACACAGGGTTGGGGGGCCCGTCCGCACACCCCTTCGCAGCTCAGCGACACCACTCTGACAGCCTGAGAGCAGTCGCGGTGGGGTCATGGACACCAGGGAGATGGGCAGAGCTTACACACAAGCACGCCCTCGGTTACACACTCACCAGCAGGCTGTGCACATGGGATTCTTTACAAAGCCCCCACATGCCTGACAGCTAGGAAGGGTTTCTGGTCTGAAACAGTGAGTAATGCAGTCAAAGAGGGTGTGTGTCCAGATGATTCTGCTGTTTGTTAGAGTAGAGGTTGAATAAAGGGAAAGCTAATAAGATGCCGAAGCTTCAGTACTCTAGCCATCTGATGCAAAGACCGGACTCATTAGAAATGACCCTGATGCTGGGAAAGATTGAGGGCAGGAGGAGAAGGGGGTGACAGAGGATGAGATCATTGTATAACATCACCAAATCAATGGACATGAATCTGAGCAAACTCTGAGAGATAGTGAAGGACAGGGAAGCCTGGTGTGCTGCAGTCCATGGGGTCACAGAGTCAGACACGACTGAGCAGCTGAACAGCAACAGTAGTAAGAGCAGCAGAGAACGTTCCAGCAGGATACATTGGGCGGAGAAGGGGAATCAGAGGAGACAATGAGCGCTATTCAGGTCTGGGCGACAGCTCTGAAACAAGAAGAGGGACGGACGGACCTCTCCCTCCTGTCTGTCATGAGCACTGTCGTCATGCCAACCCTCCCAGCTGGGATACCTGTCAAACCTGAGTCCTTCTCTCTTGTATCAGGCGGTACCCGTTTTCATGAGTAGTAATCCCTTTTTTCCATCCCCACTGCCAACAGTCTAGGCAGGAAACACCCATCTCATCTCCCTCCGCCCCAGCAGTCCCGCCCACCCTGTCTGAACACCTTTCCTCATGCGGGTGTGACCCAGCCCCGAGCATCCCTCCCTGCCATCCTTCCTGTGACACTGTCTCACGGTTATCTATTGTTTACTATCTCGTGGAAGTTGCTCAGTCAACTTTTTGCGACCCCCATGGACTATACAGTCTATGGAATTCTCTAGGCCAGAATACTGGAGTGGGTAGCCTAACCCTTCTCCAGAGGATCTTCCCAACCCAGGAATCAAACCAGGCTCTCCTGAATTGCAGGCAGTTTCTTTACCAACTGAGCTATCAGGGAAGCCCTGTATCTATGGTTTTCTATTGTTTACTGTCTCATATTGAGAGGGTAACAGGCAGGAAGGCCAGGGGTCTCCAAAAGCTTCCGCGAAACTCAAGCTCTCGAGTCTGGAGTCAGTGTCTGTCCCAAGACATACATTGGATCTCTTCAAGTAAGCTCATAAAGTTAGTCCCTTAAAGGCTTCTGTGTACTTTTTGGATCTTCTCGATAGTCTCGACCGCAATTGGTACTGTTTGAATTTCTACCAAGACTGAGGCAAGCCCTCCTGGAAGGGTGCCCTGACTCAGCCTGTTCAGTTGGGAGCCCCAGATACAGGGGCAAAGTAAGAGGATAGGAGGGAGCTGACGGTTTCCACCCAAATCTGCACCCTTAGGACACAAGTCTGGCACGTCTCACAGAAAGATAAAGAGCAACCTATATGGCACTTCTACCCATTTCTTGTTTTCTATGGAACTGGTCTAGTTGTGAAACAGTATCATTAAGAAACCGTTCAACTGGCCAGTGTTCCCCATCTTTCAAAGGATACCCGGCCATTCAGTATCACAGAAGATCAGGCATGTCTTTTTAAACTCTGGGGATCAAACTTGTCCCGGCTCTTTTTTAAAAAAAAAAATACATTGTAAAGGAGTGGTTCTGGAACTGCTAGCTCCCGTCTGTAAGAGAGAAAAAAGCAGCATCCACAGCCATGGCTTTTTTCAACCAGAAGCGTCCTTCCCTGCTCTAGATGGGGGTGTAGACAGACTCTCCACCGAAGCTTTCCTTCTCTGGTCGGACATAGTCTGTCCGTTACCAACGCAGGCATCTTACTCTTCCCTCCCGGTTCTACCACCGAGGCGGGGTGGAGATGCGCCAGGGGTAGACCTGATGGCATCCCAGACTGACTTAGTTCCCCACCACCAAGACCTCGGTGTGATTTGCCTTCTTCCCTGATGCCACCCGGGGTGGAGCAGAGTAGTTTTCCCAGAATGTTTGCCAAGCTAGGACTCCTAGGGGAAGCATCCGTCTTTATGTGCCTCTGCGCATTCCTGAGTACAGTCCTGACCGCAGTAGAAGCAGAGAGTCATAGAGGGATGAACGACAATCAGGACGTCCCTTCTGAGTGTCTCCATGCCAGGATATGTGATAGCAAAAGAGGTGGTGGAGGGCTGGCCAGCAAGGAAAAAGTGATTTTTGTCCTTGAGCTATTAGGGCCAATCCTTCCAGTTCATTTCCACAGATTCCACAAAAGGAGTATCTAGGGAGTTGAGACAAAAGCCACCAGAGAACCTCCTCTGGTCTGCTAAGAGCTAGCACTACCAGAGGAAGAAGCCCACTGCACTTCCAATCTGACCAGATCCTGCGATTCCCATTCTGTGTCCTCAAAGACCAGCAGTGCTTCTATCCACATAGATAGGAAACACAGCCGTGACAAAGACTCGCTTTCAGGTCGCTGGCCCCTGAGTCCGGCAGCCAGGAGAGTGACCTCTAGCCTGAGAGACGTTCCTGGAGCTGGAGTTCGCCTTACTCCCAAATGTGCTCCTGTAACTTTCGGCTCCTAGCAAGGCTAGGCGCTTCCATGACTATCAAGCTTAGGGTCTAAGTAAAAGTACATAGTAATGGCGTGAATCACAATCCACTGAAAGTCTGTGATCCAGCAGATTATGTTAGTAGTTCTGATTCCCCACGCAATTACAAAGTGGTCCAAGAGACCAGGAAAAGGTGACCAAGGAAGGAAAGTTCGGTGCACACGCTTTGCCCATCTCTGGCCGCTCTCCTCACAGGGACCTTGGGTGTTTCTTGGCATTGGCAGATCGGTATAAACCCCGACAAGACTTCCCTTTTGGGGGCTGCCTTCAGTCATTACGAGGCACCACGAAACCGCAGAGCAGGGCTCATCACTTGCTTGGCGCAGGGCGTGTCATTCATTCACACAAGCACGCCGTAGAGTTAGTAAAGTGGAAAACGTGCATACTGAGAAAGCAGAGGCTAGAGCTCTGAGAGCTCTTCCCTTGTCCTGAAGATCCCAGATGAGCCCCCAAGATGATAGCCAAACAATGTCGGATTCGTGATCTCCGAAGAAGATTTAACTCCGGGACCAGGCTTGATCACTCAAGAGTTTTTGTATAGCAGAGTTTTATTAAAGTAAAAAAAGCAACAGAGAAAGCTTCTGACACAGACATCAGAAGGGGGACGAGAGTGCCCCTTAGCTAGTGTTAGCAAGGGAGTTACGTACTTTTTAAATTAGTTATTACAATAAATCAAAACAATGTCTCGAGGTTGTAAAGATCTTACTAGCTGTGGCGGATTCATTTTGATATTTGGCAAAACTAATACAATTATGTAAAGTTTAAAAATAAAATAAAATTTAAAAAAAAATAAATAAAGATCTTACTAGACCCACTCCCATAATTTACATTTTAAGATAATAGGATTAGCCAGAAGGTTTTCAGGAAGGAGAAACTGTCCTCAAGCAGGATACATTGTTGTTATATAATCCTTAGTATAGAGTTTAAACTGAGTTGTTTGTTGTGTAATCATCAGTTGGGGGCTTAAAGAAAAAAAACTTTATGTGACTAAGACTAAGAAATGTAGGGGAAACAAAAAGAAGTTTGTCCTTTCCTCCTCCTTGAGAATTCCAGACCCCTATCTCCATTTTGAGAGCCACAGACCCTTTTCTCCTCCTTGGGACCCGGACTTCTTATCAACCTGCCTAGGAATTGACTCTCTCAGCATCATCCTCTAAACCAATTCCTCAAGGTCAGAAATCATGTCTTCTCCTCCTAGTGTTTGTTTTGCCTACAGACCCCCAGCAGGTGTCTCACTCATACACAGTCAGTGATTATTTCTTGATAAGCGGATAAGCTTGGCCCCAGAAGGAACACAGTGACTCAGGGGCGAGAGTGGGTGTCAGACGACGGGAAGTAAGGTAGGAAGAGTCGAAGGACGTTGGTTAGAGGAGGGCATCCAGACCCTAGCTCCGCTGAGCCGCATATACAGAAGTGATGGACAAAGGCGTGCGCTGCGGGGACAGAGGTGCGTGCCTGACTCGGAGTCAGTTCCTCACGATGTGTCTGCGGTCTGCAGAGGGCAGCTCTGGGCAGTCAGCTGGTCAGGCTGAGCTAGGCTGCACCCTGGTTGCAACTCCAGAGACTCTCTGCTGTTCAGGGCAGTACAGGCTCATTCGCCTTGGCCGCGCGTGCTCCAGGGTGGGTGGTGCCTGGTTTCTGTCTCCCTGGGGACCGGGCCACCACCCCTTGCCCTCAGGAGCCCGGAGCCCTCCCATCCAGGGACCGCCGCTGCAGCGGGGCTGTCCTGTCGTGCTCTAACCCCGCAGGCGGTGTGCCAGCCGGTCCTCCGGAGGGCAGCGCCCGAGTGCCCCGTGCGGACCTCCCTGGACCTGGAGTTGGACCTGCAGGCCTCCTTGACCCGGCAGAGTCGCCTCAACGATGAGCTGCAGGCCCTTAGGGGCCTGAGGCAGAAGCTCGAGGACCTGAAGGCCCAGGGCGAGACGGACCTGCCGCCGGGCATGCTGGACGACGAGCGCTTCCAGAAGCTCCTGAGACAGGCGGGGAAGCAGGTACACGCACCCCAAAGCCTCTTCCCAGCGGAAGGTGCCAGCCTGCACCCCCAGCACCCCACTCAGATCCTCACACCCAGCATGTCCGTTCCCATCGTGTTTCTCCTGCCCAGTGGCAGCCGTGGCATCAGACCGTAGAGAGGAAAGAGCCACAGCACACCGTGCATCTCTGCCCTTTGGAGAAGGGTCTGACTCCCCTGAATACAGATGCTTTTTCATCTCTGCATTTACCAGCTCTGTGTACAGGCAGGTCACCTGAGTCATGAGCTTTTCTTTCCTGTCTCTGAAGTTTGCTGTCCCCGGCTAGAGACTGTGTCCACTGTGTGCCTTGCATTCTGGCCATGGAGGTCGGTGAGAACCACTGGCCTGTCTCCTGCTTGCTCTGCAACCCCACCTCCACTCCTTACACATACAGGGACACCCCAGTGCACACTCCGACGTGCACACACACCCCTGCCCTTGACATCCACCTGTCCCCTGCAGTTGGGGATTTGTGGGGTTTTCGGCACTGTAGCTGTAAAGTGCCTAGCGGTGAGAGAAGAGCCTGCCAGTTGTCATAAGAGATACGGCTCCCGGGGAAGCCGTGAACAGAAGCCACAACAAAGCCTTCCTTGTCCGGAGAGCCACCGAGCCTGTGTTACCTTCCTCCTTTATGGCGGGAAGTCTGTTTTGCAGCTCAGAATAAAAGGGGAATCAGAGTCAGTGTCCTCTTGCACCATACAAGCCCTGTAGGAGGCAGAGCGAGGAGCCAGAACTGTAAATCATCGAGGATCATGTTCCCGCTCTGCCCAGCTCCTTAACGTGACTGGGACTAAATCACTGGACCTCCCTGTGGGGCAGGCTCCTACCCAGTACACTGAAGGTTAATCACACTCTCCTGAAAGTGAAAGTGAAAGTCGCTCAGTGTCCGACTCTTTGCGACCCCATGGACTATCCAATCCAGGGAATTCTCCAGGCCAGAACACTAGAGTGGGTAACCTTTCCCTTCTCCAGGGGATCTTCCCAATCCAGCAGTCGAACCGGGGTCTCCTGTATTGCAGGCGGATTCTTCACCAGCTGAGCTATGAGAGAAGCCTACCCTCTCCTGAAACCCGGGGCGTAACACTGGCTTCCCAGATTTCAATCACGGGACCCTGTGGACGTTAACACTCCTGTACAGTTTGGGGCACCTTTCTCATTTCAGTAGCATTTCCAAAGAACAAACTCCTAGTCCTACGATTGCTGTTTGTATCAGTTTGGCTGTAAACCAGAGACCTTGTCCTGAAGACTTTATTCTTTGACTCTAAAGTGTAGAGCTGCCTGCATTAATAACAGGAGCCCAGAAGGGTCCCATTGACAGGAGGACCCATCAGCTCGCTGCAGGCAGCGCCATCAACAAAGCCGTTTTCCTGCCTATCTCCTAGTGCCAACTGCCTAGCTCTGGCCTGAGCTGATCTCTCTTGTAAGACTCTTAATTTCATCACCCATTTCCTTTACTACCCTCGCTGCCCCCACCATGACCAGTGGTCTCCAGGAGGCAGGGCCACACTTAAATCCCGCGGCTGGAGCACCCACTTGGGAGGCCATGGGTGCCCAAGTGAGCTTGTGTCCCCAGCCCCCCGGCTCCAGTGACCCCTCCCAATACACACTTGCCTCCCTGCGAGGGCCACAGCACAGCTCATCCTCTTGGCAGCTGGAGGCTCTGTGGAAACTTAGGGGTTGGGGCTTCCCCTGCCGTCCCCCGGGGTGTCTGCAGTCTGGTGGGTGAGAAGGGCATCACTTTGTAAAACTCTCTGAGCCGCACGCCCCTGTGCACTTTTCTGGCATAGTACGTCAGTTTTATATCAATAAACAACTTTTAAAAGGCGTGAGACAGAAAGAAAAGGTGAGTAAGAGACTGAAAGTGTATTCACCAAAATGTTAACAGTATATACTTCTTGAACATGGTGCTATAAGTAGTTTTTAATTTTTAATTTTTTTTTTTTTGAGAGGGAGGGTTACTAGGAGTTCTAGAGGTAACAAAATGATCCCATATTGCCTGTATCAAAAGATTTTTTTTTTTAATGGGTTAAAGCTCCCCCTTGCCCCGACCCAGTGGCTGCTCCCCGTGGTCAGCACGAGGTGGGCTCGCGCGTGTCTTCCCCTCCCCTCACCCCGGACGTGGAGAAAAGTGCCCGCGGCCTGCGCTGCCCGGCCCCGCTCCTGACAGGAGCCCCGGCAGCTTCCAGGCCTGAGAGCGCGCCCTCGGGAGCCTCCGAGTAACGTCCCGGGGGCCCTGTGCTTCCATTTCCCCGCCAGGCCGAGCAGTCCGAAGAGGAGCAGAAGCAGGACCTGAACGCAGAGAAGCTGATGCGGCAGGTGTCCAAGGACGTGTGCCGGCTCCGCGAGCAGAGCCACAAGGTGCCCCGGCAGGTGCAGTCCTTCCGGTGAGCGCCAGGGGCCCACACCTCGCAGGGTCCGGACCCTGGAAGGGGCGGTCGGGGGAGTGGATGGAGCAGCGGTGGGGGGGAATGGAGGGAGGAAACGGAGGGCTGGAGCGGGTGGCAGGCGGGAGCTGGGTGAAGTGACCTCCGCTCTTGGACGTACCAGCTTAACAATTCCAGTAGGGCAGCTCAGGGAACCACGGCCTGTAAACAAGCAGAGATAAAAATCTGGAGCCAGGATTAAGGATCAGGTGGGAGATAAAAATGCCAGCCTGCATCCTACATATAGTGGTTCCCCAACCAGATGTGGGTCTGGCATCCCAGGAAGGGTGAGAAGGTGACCAGGAGAGGAGATGGTTGGGGTGTTGGAAGGACCTGCCAGAGAGGTTGAGAGGGTGGGCATGGTCCTGGTCTGGGGGCAGGGTGAAGGATGTTGTCAAACACAATAGCAAGAAGAGGATTGACATTCCCTGAACAGAGGGCCATGTGACCATCCAAGGACACTTTCAGTGGAGTGGGGAGGGGGACACAGAAGAGGTGTGGCTTTATTGGTTGTAGGGGGGGGCAGTGTGTGTGCATGTGTGTGGGGGGGGTGCATGTGTGTGTGGTGTAGAGGAGACTGTAGGAAGCTCCTGGTGGAAGGGGAGAGACCTAAGGAGCGTGTTTGATGGCAGAGGCAGGGTGACGTGGAGGGGCTGGACGGGAAGGGATAGGGTTTGGTGCCAGAGGGTGAAGTGGGAGGTCAGGGTCGCCTGAGTGAGTCCAGGGGGACGAGAGGGGACGGGGGCATTGTGGGCTCAGACTCTTCTTAGTATACTGGCCTGAAGAGTCCACGTTTTCCTGTCTCCATTTAGCTCCAGAATCACTCTCGAAACTTGCAGAGGATGCTGCTTGGGGTGGCGGGGGGTGTTGTGGAACTGCAGGGTGGCGAGCAGAACCTTCTCATGCCTTTGGTGCTGTGGTCACTTTGAGAGTAAGAAACACAGTCCAGTGGGGAAGTCATCCAACCCCAGCAGTTACTAAACCCCAAATAAGTTGTAAACACTCCCAACTCCCTTAGCATCCAGACGCACGCACATCACCAGGCAGGTGACGCAGACGAGGGAGGTGGGCTGGGATAAGGCATCTGCCCTGGAGGCCTCCAGGCACCAAGTCCCTCCATGGCCCCGGGGACACTGCCCGAGCTGCTGTCTCACCTGGAATCAAAGGTAGAAATCAGGAATTTGATGTGACCTATCTCAAGTGACGACCCTGACAACTAATTTGAGTGTTTAAAAAGCACCATGTAAGCCAAAGACATTTGTTTTCAGAGAGTGTCAAAGCAGAGGTCCCAGTATTGAGGTCTGTCTTCAGTGACATCATGACCACTTTCACCTGCCTCTTCAATTCTTCATTTTATCTCATGGAACTGAACAAATGGACCAGGACTCTGCACCACAAAAATAGCTCTCCTTCCAGTTTCCCAGGGGTTTTCATGCTTCCTTCCTTCTCTCTCTCTCTCCTTAGACTTGGAGCTTCTCTCCTCAGTCCTTGCATCTTCACCCTCATCCTCAACCGTCTAATCTG
Source organism: Bos grunniens (assembly GCF_055505025.1). Classification (NCBI taxonomy): domain Eukaryota; kingdom Metazoa; phylum Chordata; class Mammalia; order Artiodactyla; family Bovidae; genus Bos; species Bos grunniens. Next base: position 15,868,525 of record NC_141191.1, read on the forward strand.
TATCCCTCCTTACGGTGGCCAGCGTGCCCCACGTGGGGACCCCCTCAGCAGACTGTTCCACGTGAAGACTTTGTAACAGAGGATAGATATACTGCTCCTGCCTTGGGTGGCACTGCAACCCTGAAACCTTATTTCTTTAACACTCTGCTGACCTCTGAAGACCATCCCACCCCCTTGCTAGTCACTTTGTGCCTCTGAGGTTGTTTCCACCATACTCACCCCTGCCCAAGTCGGGATTCAGGCGGATCTGCCTTTACGATGGTCAGGCTCCATCTCTTCTCCCATCTCGTCCCGGTACCCATCACTTATTAAGTTGCCCCCAACCTTAGCATAGGATTGAGTTTGAAGAATTTTCCCAGGAGCATCTACTTTTCTGTAAGGATTCTGGCCTCTGGAATTCTCTGCCACCTGGTCTAGAAACACGCAGGCCTAGATTACTGACACCCCGCCCCTCTGATGATTTAAAAACTGAGGTTGGAAACGCTGGAAGGGACCTTACTGCCTCTGTCCACAGAGTTGCTGCTGTCCCTCAGGTCCTTTGGACAAAGGGGAAGGCAATCTTGATTTTAAATGGAGTTCTAGCTAAGGACAAAAACTCGCATCCAGGCCTGTGGAGACACTGGCGTCCTTGGGACTGATTCTGTCGGGCCCAGAGCATTTTCAGCATCCTGTTTAAGCTGGTGTGTTTCTCACCCCTGGTTCCAGGGAGAAGATTGCCTACTTCACCAGAGCGAAGATAACCATCCCGTCCCTGTCTGCTGATGACGTGTGACCACATCGCCGACAAGCTCGTGTTTCCTGCCTCTTCATTTCTTAGAGAGGGCAAAAGACTGAACATGCATCTTGTTCGGGATTTTGTTTTGTAATAATATAACCGTCAACTCTTAAAGAGCTTTTATTTCACATCAGATTTTCAAACATGTTAATTTGTAAAGTACCTTGAATATAATTCTTATTTGTGTAAAAAAAGAGAAAAAAAATCAGATAACCAAAACGGGATCACCCGGTACCCAAATGTGCAGTATTGCCAGTGGGCTTTATTTTGTAGAAATGGAATAGAGGCAGGACCCCGCGTGTATCCCATTGGACCGACTGTTGAGAAATAACTTGGTTTAGCAGAAGGCGGTTTCGCATTTCCTCTGTCCTCCTGTGAGCCCCCGTGAGGCTTGGCGGCAGGGGACCCTGGGTGCCCGGGGGCGGCTGCTTCCACGGGAGCAGGAGCCTCAGTGCAGGGTCCCAGGTCCACATGGGACAGGGGGCGCATTCATCTCCATCACCTCTGTCGGAACACCATGTCCTGAGAACAGCTTCCTTTTTGTCCTTTTCTATGTGTCTAAAGAAAATAAAAACAAAACGCTGAGTATAAGAGGGTAAGGATGCAAAGGAGCCCTTCTCCTGGCGACACTTCACATCTCGTGACGTGTGACTTTAAAGGCAGGGGGATGCAAGGGGAAGAAGGCCCGTTCGCCTCCAACACAGCAGAATCAGCACGTCAGTGAGCAGCCGCTGCCTCTCAGTCGGCGTGAGTTTAAGTGTCACACCCGAGTGTCAGGCGTGCACCAGGCGGGTTGGGTGTGGGGCGTGCGGGTGGTACTCGGTAGAGGCAGGTGGGGGCCCAGGGCTCAGAGGAACGGCGGTGCCGGCAGTGCGAGGGGAGACGCGTCAGCCGTATGCAGCGCAACTAGGAGCAGGGGAAGGGGAGTCGACTGAATCGGGGTTGCCAACTACTTCAGTAGAGTTCTTCGAACATTTACTAGAAGTTTCTTTGCAGCCATCATTTTTAGGGATGTAACTTGTGGTAAGCAGTTAGGACGCAAAGAGAAGAGAGTGCCTGGGGAGATTATTAAATTGAAGTAAAGGCTGAGTCACTTGTTAAAAAAAAAAAGTATATTCCAGACGAACAAAATGGGAACCAACTAAAGTTCCCTCCGGTGGAGAATTTTAGCTTACCCAACTCAAGCACTTCTTAAACAAATCCCCAGTGTAGTCCTGCCTGCATATAAGGCTTTTAAAATAAATAGTTTTTGTGCAAGTTAAGCCATAGTTGCTACCCGGTCTGTAATACTGGAAGTGGCAGTGTTTGGTGAGCCGCCTGAGGTAGCAAGTGAAATCAAATTTTTTTTTAAGAGATGAAAAAATTATCTTAAAGGAATGGGTCCCATAAAAAGAGAAACATGAGTTCTATTCCTAAGCTAGAATCCTTGTTGGTAAAAATTTATATTTGAAAGCAATTACACATGTTTTGGAAAGTTCATTTTTTCAGAATCAGAATTCAAATCAAGCCGTTTCTGAGCCTAGAACTGTAATGACTTTTCCTAAGTGTCCCCACCGTTTATGTACAAAAATCTCTGAAGTGATAACTGGACATGACAGTACTTTGAACAAAAACCAGCCTCGTGAATTGACTGAGCACAGTCCTTGCAGGCGGCCCAGTTCATCCTGTTAGGTGACCGAGGAGAACTGGAAAAAGAGCACCGATCCTCCTTGTCAAGGTCAAATGTGAAAAACAAAAGTTTATTTAATGTAGAGTTAAATGAAGGTCAGCTGTCTTCAGCTTCTCAGTTTGACCATGAAAATGTTTATAGGATTATGTGTGGTTGTACCGTACGATTTTATTTTCTTCATTTATTTATTTACGGTCTTATTTATGTTCTGTTTAATATATAGTTCGGTTCTGGCCATCTTAAATGTTTGACATAGAAGAGGCTATATTGGAATATCTACAGCTTTATAAATTCCATCAGATTAGCTGTTAACTTTTTGTACTACACAAGAGTTTCAGACAAGCATAAAAGAATAAAATCTGTCTCAGGCTGGTAGTTAGCAGTTGTATGCAAGATGCTTTGGTTTTATTTTACAGCATTTGCTCATTTCTAACATGAAAGACAAACTTATTTTAATATAATCCTTTTTCACACTTTAAAAAGCAGCAATAGTGTTATGTATTTATAGGCAGCTTTTAACAATCCTGTCGTATTTGTACTAACCCAAATGATTCACAGCGACAAAACCTTTTAATAACTTGATCACAAAACCATCTGGACAACATGAATTTTAATATTATAAATACTATTTTTTAAAGGTAGAATTTATTCTTCACAGGGTAAAAAGAATGTAATATTTAGTTCTCAAGTTTGAATTATCAGTATGTTATTACAATTTTGTATATCAGAATCTAAGTGTTACAGGTACAAAAAAGAATATTGCTAGCCAAATGAACAAAGTTTAGCTGAATCTCTGTAGCATGCAAATCAAATAAATTTAAAGTCTTTTTTGGTATTACTTTATATTGTATTAAATATCAAAAGCTCAGGACTGAAACTAAATATTTAATCAGGTTAAATTCTGAATATGTTTCTGTTTTAATTTGTCTTGTTTGTAAAAGTATGCAAATACATCACATAGATTAACTCTGGTTTCTGCACTTTTCATGTGTTCGTGGGTGGGGAAAAAAATTCAGTGTTTTTTTTTTTAAACAAAGATACATATTGCCTAATACTTTATTTCAGTGTCTTTATTGTTCACTTAATTTTCCTGACTGGCACAAACACAAAAGTTTACTCAAACTGTGTAACAAACAAATATAAAATCTTTCATGAAGAATTCCTCAAGCCCACAGCTTGTTGTGAATAGCTATTGGCTGGACCATGTATATCACTGATTCTTTTAAAAGGGGCCTGGGGAGGGGGGCGGTGCTCTGCCCACACCCCCCAGTCCTGGCCCACAGCACCCCTGTGGCTGCTCCGTCTACCCCAGAACACAGGGCACAGAAGCAGAAGCACATCTGTGTGGGTAGATGTTTACATGAATCTTTAAAACCCCAGACTGCCCTCTGCTTCAGACGGGTCTCCAAAGAGGCACTGAGCTCTGCAATTAAAAAGGAGATGGTGTGTGCCCCTTAGGCATCTCTCGTTCTTTCAGACAACCAGCGACCCTTTTAGTATACTCAAACAGCCAGACTTTTGTTGTTTGGTTGCTAAGTTGCATCTGACTCTGCCACCCCATTGACTGTAGCCTGCCGGGCTCCTCCATCTGTGAGATTTCCCAGGCAAGACACTGGGACTGGGTTGCCCTTTCCGCCTCCAGGGGATCTTCCCAACTCAAGGATCAAACCCATGCGATCCTTTACCACTGAGCCACCAGGGAAACCAGACTTTTATTAGTTTCAGTATAACATGATTTTAAACACTTAAGTCAATGATTATCAGTAACATTTTCATCTGCCAAGTGATTTTATCTCTATGAATAACACCTTCAAAAGATGTGTAGGTGCTAATATAATGTTTTATTGACCAGTTCTGTGCAGTCACTGAATCTATTTTAAAATAGAGAAAACCTATCCCCAGTAATGAGTATGATGACTATTAAGTCTTGAATGGTTTTGGTCTCAGAGTAGAAGAAAATAGTTTACCACCTTAGAAAGAAATGACAGTTTCAGAAACAACAGAGGAAAATACATTTTAGAAAATGGAAAGTATAATGAATGGGTGACCGTGTAACCAGGAAATCCTACCAAATCATCCGAGGAGGAGACACCGCGGACCCCTTCTGGCTTAGAGTTTCAGATGAGTGGTTTTCATCTCCAGATGTAGATGGTGAGGCTGCGTTTCTGCCACTGCATAGTGGCCGGAAGCCAGGGGAGCCTGGGTCCCGCAGGCAGCCCAGTTCAGCAGACACCCTCCCAGCAGGAGAGAAAATCCAGCAAACCAGCCGATAAAGAGGGCCTCTCCAAACTCCCACCTGGGCACAATCTCGGGGATGCGCTCGTCCCAGAACTCCTGCACTGTCACGTGGGCCACCCAAGAGACGGGAACGAGGGCTGTGACGCCCGCTGTCCAGAACAGAATTCCTCCCAGGATCAACAGCCGCTTCTTGACGTCCCGCTGTGTCTCTCCAATCCTCAAGCAGTCCAGGCCAAAGCCCGACACCAGCAGGCCCAGGAACCCCAGCCCATTCGAGACGAACATTAAAACCCTGGAGATCCTGAGCTCAGCAGGCAAACCCAGGAAAGACTCAAAGTCCTTGCACTGCATCCCTACTTCCTCCTGGACAACACAGGCTTGCCAGAGCCCCATGGTCCAGTTTTCCATTTCATTTAAATCCAGGTTGAAATTCTTCCATTGCGGCAGGTAGTTTGTAAGACAGGATAAAACCCATCCCAGCAAGGATAATGAAACTCCACCTAATTGTGCCACTGCTCTAAACACTAAGGCCATCATAAAATCCTGCGACCTGAGCCAGGCTCACCCCTGTCTTTCAGTGGCTGTGAAAAGAAGTGTGACACTTGTATTAATATCATCACTTGCAGAGCTCAAAACGATTTTTTCATTGTGTATATAGGAGGATTCTTGCCAGAGTTGCTATTGTTCGATTCTGTGTTGAATAGACTTCAGAAAAAGGATAGGGAAATAATTCTGCAAACCAGTCATGCCAAGGTGTGGCCAAGATCAAGTTCACGTCCTATGGACTGCATTTCGTAGTATGCAGTTTGTCCCCAAAATAACATGTACTGGTAATAATCCTCTCATTGTGAATGTATAAATGGTTCTCATGCTGTTCCCAAACTTTCTGATAAATCAAAGAGTTAAGAAGTCTCCAGGCAAAATGTTTAATTGACAGTTTGGTTCAACGCCTGCTGCTTTTTATCTAATTGCACCTGTCAGACTTTCTTCTTTTCAGAGGTCTCATATTTCAGTACGCCTGCTGTGGTGTTATCAGCTTTAAAAATAGGTTCAACACTAGTATTTCTTAACCAAATCAAACACAGAAATTTCTTCTGTAGGCTTTAAATCAGACTTTTGTTTTTTAATCTCTTAGGCTACATATACCCCATAACATATCAAACCATTCTGAACTAAGTTTCAGGTCTGTTTAACCCCCAGTGCCTTCTGACAGCTACACTCATGTGGGCATAAACACTTGCTATTTTTTGTTTGTTTCTTTTCCTGAATAATTATGCAGCAGAAAGGTTCAGCAGTAGTACTGTGTAGGTTAGAATCCATGTCCGTTTCGGTTCATCCCCATGCTTATAACTTTTCATCGAACAAAGGAATGTTTTTATTACAGCCGATGAGCTGAAGAGCAAGCAAAATATTTTTGAAATTGTCTTTTTAAAGTCTGAAGCTTTTGAGGGAAGAGACAAGAGAAGAGATTGGCTGGTATTTTAAATTTCAAGAGTATCACAATGTCCTGAAAATCTTCAGCCTCATAAAGTCCTGCATAGCAGGGTTCCTAGTAATTTCCTAAACACAAACCACCTCTGTTCAAGAAAGACCAAGTCATTGTTGTAGAAATGGTACTTTGGAGAGGCTTAGCATGTGGTTTTGCTAGTACAGAATGCTTAAAGGATTTCAAATTGTTAGTTGTTCTTTTTTTTTTTTTTTTCCCTTGAGGAAACAGGTTATCAGTTCCAGCTACCAACAAAACCAAAAACAATTTCTAATACCAAATTAACACATTAAGCTTAAAGCTGACTCTCTTGGACAATCACCACTACATTTCGATTGAAATAACCAGATCAATGAAATTTCTTTTGTTCATACCTATGTAATGCTTACCACAACAATTTTCTTTTAGATGTAAGATTGGCCTCTTTCTTATTTCCCCAGGTTTGGGGAGGACGAGCTATCTAGGATAGAAAAGTCATTGTCTGATGAGAAAATGTGAGCAGCACAGAGTTAGTTACATAACGAAGACCCCTTTTTCCTGCAGGTGCTCCATCCCAGTTGATGAAGGAAGATATACCTCTCTCTTTTCCTCAGTGCCTTATGCTGAAGGGTGGGCAGTTCCATTTTCCAGGTATGCACACTGAGTCTGCATTTCTGCCACTGCATAGCGGCCGGAAGCCAGGGGAGCCTGGGTCCCGCAGGCAGCCCAGTTCAGCAGACACCCTCCCAGCAGGAGAGAAAATCCAGCAAACCAGCCGATAAAGAGGGCCTCTCCAAACTCCCACCTGGGCACAATCTCGGGGATGCGCTCGTCCCAGAACTCCTGCACTGTCACGTGGGCCACCCAAGAGACGGGAACGAGGGCTGTGACGCCCGCTGTCCAGAACAGAATTCCTCCCAGGATCAACAGCCGCTTCTTGACGTCCCACTGTGTCTCTCCAATCCTCAAGCAGTCCAGGCCAAAGCCCGACACCAGCAGGCCCAGGAGCCCCAGCCCATTCGAGAGGAACATTAAAACCCTGGAGACCCTGAGCTCAGCAGGCAAACCCAGGAAAGACTCAAAGTCCTTGCACTGCATCCCTACTTCCTCCTGGATGACACAGGCTTGCCAGAGCCCCATGGTCCAGTTTTCCATGTCATTTAAGTCCAGGTTGAGGTTTTTCCAATGTGGCAAGTAAGTCGTAATAATGGATAAAACCCATCCCAGCAATGAGAGCAAAATCCCAACGAATTGCATTGCTACTCTCAAAACTAAAGCCATTGCAACAGACCTTAGGACCCTTGCCACCCCTATAGGAGCTGCCGTCTCGTGGTGGGCAGTAGTGTGACAATCTGGTTCAATGCTGCTCAGGGAATATAAGCTTTGGTCGTTAACTCTTTGCGCACTCTGAAATGTGTTTTTGTTCTTCTCGAATATAGTGTTTCATGTAAAGGACGAAGGGCTCTGTTAAAACTATGAGTTACGCTTTCCGATAAGGATTTGATCTGTTACCTTCCAATTTGCTTGGTAAAATTATATCCCCTATGCTTGATGATTATAAGTCTAAGGATGAACAAAGAGGGCTCTATGACCCCTCACCCTAAAATACAACAGAAATCTTTGTGCTTCAATATGGATTAATTAGATTTTAAGTGGTGATAAAAGGCCAGCTCTTTCTACAACAGGACCTCATTGTAATAGCTGAATCTGAGATTTCAGAGATGCAAAACAAGACCTTGTAAAGAAAGGTAGACTGTTTGTCTATAATCTGCACTCTTCTCAGGCTTCCTTAACCTACACGAGAGCCTGGCCCACGTTCTTGAGTGTCACAGGGACTCGGTTGGGACTTGGCAGAGAACGTTTCCCTCAGATTCCTTTGAAAGGTGGAGGCGGGTTCACTGGATTAATTAAAATGAAAGGCACCAAGGCCATGCCCAGAGGTACCAGCTGAGGAAGGGAGCATCTCTGGATTTCATTCTGAGATTTTCTCCATCCTTGTTAAGGACCTGAGATAGAACCTGATTTCTTAGTATCCAACAGGTGTTTTTTTGTCCAGAATCAAGCTGTCTTCACTATCATTTAAGCCACACAGCAGCACCAGGCAAGGAAACTCCTACCAATTCCAAGACAAAACAGCCTCCCTGGGGCTGAGCTTTGAGGCATCATCGTGTGTGTGTGTGTGTGTGTGTGTGTGTGTGTGTGTGTGTGTGTGTGTGTGTGTTTTCTCACTACATTTTAATTTATTAACTGAAGGATAATTGCTTTACAGAATTTCATTGTTTTCTGTCAACCTCAGCATTAATCAGCCATAGGTACACATATATCCCCTCCCTCTTGAACCTCCCTCCCATCTCCCCCCGCATCCCACCCCTCTAGGTTGATACAGAGCTCCTGTTTGAGTTTCCTGATCCATACAGCAAATTCCTGTTGGCTATCTATGTTACATATGGTAATGTAAGTTTCCATGTTACTCTTTCCATACATCTCACCCTCTCCTCCCCTCTCCCCATGTCCATAAGTCTATTCTCCATGTCTGTTTCTCCATTGCTGCCCTGTAAATATATTCTTCAGTACCATTTTTCTAGATTACGTATATATGTGTTAAAATACAGTATTTATCTTTCTCTTTCTGACTCACTTCACTCTGTATAATAGGTTCTAGGTTCATCCACTTCATTAGAACTGACTCAAATATGTTATGGCTCAGTAATATTCCATTGTGTATATGTACCACAGCTTCTTTATCCATTCATCTGTCAGTGGACATCTAGGTTGCTTCCATGTTCTAGCTATTGTAAACAGTGCTGCAATGAACAATGGGATACATGTATCTTTTTAAGTTTGGGTTTCCTCAGGGTATATGCCTAGGAGTGGGATTACTGGGTCATATGGTGGCTTTATTCCTAGTTTTTTAAAGAATCTCCATACAGTCTTCCATAGTGGCTGTATCAGTGTACATTCCCACCAACAGTGCAAGAGCGTTCTCTTTTCTCCACACCCTCTCCAGCATTTATTGTTTGTACACTTTATAATGATGGCCATTCTGACTGGTGTGAGGTGATATCTCATTGTAGTTTTGATTTGCATTTCTCTAATAATGAGTGATGTTGAGCATCTTTTTATGTGTTTGTTAGCCATCTGCATGTCTTCTTTTGAGAAATGTCTGTTTAGGTCTTTTCCCCACTTTTTGATTGGGTTGTTTGTTTTTCTGGTATTGGGTTGCATGAGCTGCTTGTATATTTTGGAAATTAATCCTTTGTCTGTTTTTTCATTTGCTATTATTTTCTCCCATTCTGAGGGTTGTATTTTCACCTTGCTTATAGTTTCCTTTGCTGTGCAAAAGCTATTAAGTTTAATCAGGTCACACTTTTTATTCCTGTTACTCTAGGAAGTGGGTTATAGAGGATCTAGCTTTGATTTATGTCATTGAGTGTTCTGCCTATGTTTTCCTCTAAGAGTTTTATAGTTTCTGGTCTTATATTTGGGTCTTATATTTAGTCCATTTTGAGTTTATCTTTGTGTGTAGTGTTAGGAAGTGTTCTAATTTCATTCTTTTACATGTAGCTCTCCAATTTTCCCAGCACCATTTACTGAAGAGGCTGTCTTTGCCCCATTTTATATTCTTACCTCCTCTGTCAAAAGTAAGGTACCCATAGGTGCATGGGTTTATTTCTGGGCTTTCTATCTTGTTCCATTGGTCTATATTTCTGTTTTTGTGCCAGTACCACACTGTCTTGATGGCTGTAGCTTTGTAGTATAATCTGAAGTCAGAAAGGTTGATTCCTCCAGCCCCATTCTTCTTTCTCAAGACTGTTTTGACTATTTGGGGTCTTTTGTGTTTCCATATGAATTGTGAAATTTTTCGTTCTTGTTCTGTGAAAAATGCCATTGGTAATTTGACAGGGATCGCATTGAATCTGTAGATTGCATTTGGTAGTTTAGTCATTTTCACAATATTGATTCTTCCTACCCAGGAACATGGAATGTCTCCCCATCTGTTTGTGTCCTCTTTGATTTCTTTCATTAGTGTCTTATAATTTTCTGTGTACAGTTCTTTTTGTCTCCTTAGGTAAGTTTATTCCTAGATATTTAATTCTTTTTGTGGTAACAGTGAATGGGATTGATTCCTGAATTTCTCTTCCTGATTTTTCATTGTTAATATATAGAAATGTAAGTGATTTCTGTGTATTGATTTTGTATCCTGCAACTTTGCTAAATTCACTGATTAGCTCTAGTAATTTTCTGATACTATATTTAGGGTTTTCTATGTACAGTATCAAGTCATCTGCAAACAGTGAGAACTTTACTTCTTCTCTGAACTGGATTCCTTTTATCTCCTTTTCTTCTCTGATTGCTGTAGCTAGGACTTCCAGAACTACGTTGAATAACAGTGGTGAAAGTGGACACCCTTGTCTTGTTCCTGATCTTAGGGGGAACGCTTTTAGTCTTTCACCACTGAGAATTATGTTTGCTCTAGGCTTATCATATATGGCCTTTACTATGTTGAGGTAGGTTCCTTCTATGCCCATTTTTTGAAGAGTTTTAATCATAAATGAGTACTGAGTTTTGTCAAAGGCTTTTTCTGCATCTATTTAGATTATCACATGGTTTTTATCTTTCAATTTGTTAATATGGTGCATCACATTGATTTGCATGTATTGAGGAATCCTTGCATCCCTGGAATAAACCCAACTTGATCTCAGTGTATGAGCTTTTTAATGTGCTGTTGAATTCTGTTTGCTAAAATTTTGTTGAGGATTTTTGCATCTATGTTCATCAGTGATATTGGCCTATAGTTTTCTTTCTTGTGTGTTGTCTTTGTCTGGTTTTGGTATCAGGGTGGTGGTGGCTTCGTAGAATGAATTTGGAAGTGTTCCTTCCTCTGAAATTTTTTGAAAGAGTTTTAAAAGGATAGGCATTCACTCTTCTCTAAATGTTTGATAGAATTCTCCTGTGAAGCCATCTGGTCCTGGGCCTTTGTTTTTTGGGAGATTTTTGATCACAGCTTCAATTTCAGTGCTTGTAATTGGGTTGTTTATAATTTCCATTTCTTCCTGGTTCAGTCTTAGAAGATTGAACTTTTCTAAGAATCTGTCCATTTCTTCCAGGTTATCCATTTTATTGCTATATAGTTGTTCATAATGGTCTCTTAAAGTCCTTTGTATTTCTGCAATGTCTGTTATAACCTCTCCTTTTTCATTTTTAATTTTGTTGATTTGATTCTTCTCCCTTTTTCTTGATTAGTCTGGCTGAAGGTTTGTAAATTTTGTTTATCTTCTCAAAGAACCAGCTTTTAGTTTTATTAATCTTTACTACTGTTTCTTTCATTTCTTTTTCATTTATTTCTGCTCTGATCTTTATGATTTCTTTTCTTCTACTAATTTGGGGTGGGGGGTGTTCTTCTTTTTCCAGTTGTTTTAGATGTAAAGTTAGGTTGTCTATTCAAAGTTTTTCTTTTTTCTTGAGGGAAGATTGTATTGCTATAAACTTCCCTCTTAAAACTGCTTTTGCTGCATCCAATAGGTTTTGAGTTTTCGTATTTTCATTATCATTTGTTCCTAGAAAATTTTTTATTTCCCTTTTGATTTCTTCAGTAACCTGTTCATTATTTAGAAATGTATTGTTTAATATCCATGTGTTTGTGTTTTTTACAGTTTTTTTCTTGTAATTGATATCTAGTCCCATAGAGTTGTGGTCAGAGAAGATGCTTGATATGATTTCAATTTTCTTAAATTTACTGAGGTTTGATTTGTGACCTAAGATGTGATCTATCCTAGAGAAAGTTCCATGCACACTTGAAAAGAAGGTGTATTCTTCTGTATTTGGATGGAATGTCCTGAAGATATCAATGAGATCCATCTCATCTAATGTATCATTTAAGACTTGTGTTTCCTTATTAATTTTCTGTTTTGATGATCTGTCCATTGGTGTGAATGGGGTGTTAAAGTCTCCTACTATTATTGTGTTACTACCAACTTCTCCTTTGATGTCTGTTTATGTTTGTCTTATGTATTGAGGTGCTCCTATGTTGGGTACCTAGATATTTACAATTGTTATGTCTTCCTCTTGGATTGATCCTTGATCATTATGTAGTATCCTTCCTTATCTCTTATAATCTTCTTTATTTTAAGGTCTGTTTTGTCTGATTGGAGAAGGAAATGGCAACCCACTCCAGTGTTCTTGCCTGGAGAATCCCAGGGACGGGGGAGCCTGGTGGGCTGCCGTCTATGGGGTCACACAGAGTCGGACACGACTGAAGTGACTTAGCAGCATTTTGTCTGATATGAGAATTGATACTCAGCTTTCTTTTGCTTCCCATTTGTACGGAATATATTTTCCTATCCTCTCACTTTCAATCTATATGTGTCTTTAGGCATAAAGTAAGTTTCTTGTAGACATCATATATATGGGTCTTATTTTTGTATCCATTCAGCCAGTCTGTGTCTTTTGGTTGGAGCAATTAATCCATTTACATTTAAAGTAATTATTGATATATATGTTCCTATTGCCATTTTCTTAATTGGGGTTGATTTTGTAGATCTTTTTCTTCTCTTGTATTTCTTGATTATATAAGTCCCTTTAACATTTGTTGTAAAGCTAGTTTGGTGGTACTGAATTCTCTTAACTTTTACTTGTCTGAAAAACTTTTTATTTTTCCATCAATTTTGAATGAGATCCTTGCCAAGTACAGTAATCTTGGTTATAGATATTTCCCTTTTGGTACTTTAAATATATCCTGCCATTCCCTTCTAGCCTGCAGAGTTTCTACTGAAATATCAGCTCTTAAATGTATGGGGTTCCCCTTGTATGTTACTTTTCCCATGCTGCTTTTAATATACTTTCTTTGTGTTTAGTCTTTGTTAGTTTGATTAGTATGTGTCTCAGCATGTTTATCCTTTAATTTATCCTGTATGGGACTCTTTGTGCCTCTTGAATTTGATTGATTATTTCCTTTTCCGTGTTGGGGAAATTTTCAACTATAATCTCTTCAAAAATTTTCTCATACCTTTTCTTTTTCTCTTCTTCTTCTGGGACTCCTATAATTCAAATGTTGGTACATTTGATATTGTCCCAGATGTCTCTGAGACAATCCTACATTCTTTTCATTCTTTTTACTTTATTCTGCTCTTCAGATGTTATTTCCACCATTTTATCTTCCAGCTCACTGATTTGTTCTGCTTCAGTTATTCTGCTATTGATTCCTTCTAGAGTATTTTTAATTTCAGTAATTATGTTGTTTGTCTCTGTATGTTTATTCAATTCTCCTATGTATTTGTTAATTGATTCTTGCATTTTCTCCATTCTGTTTTCAAGGTTTTTGATCATCTTTACTATCGTTATTCTGAATTCTTTTTCAAGTAGTTTACCTATTTCTTCTTCATTTATTCGGACTTCAATGTTTCTAGTTTGTTCCTTTATTTGTGTAGTATTTCTCTGCCTTTTCATTATTTATTTTTTTTACTTATTGTGTTTAAGGTCTCCTTTTCCAGGCTTTAAGGTTGAATTCTTTCTTCCTTTTGGTTTCTGCCCTCCTAAGCTTGGTCCAGTGGTTTGTGTAAGCTTCATTATAGAGTGAGATTTGTGCTGCATTTTGTTTGTTTGTTTGTTTGTTTTTCCTCTGCTGGGCAAGGCTGAGTGAGGTGATAATCCTGTCTGCCGACGATTGGGTTTGTAGTTTTGTTTTTTGTTTAGATGAGTGTCCTGCACAGGGTGTTACTGGTGGTTGGGTGATGCCAGGTCTTATATTCAAGTGGTTTCCTCTGTGTGAGTTCTCACTATGTGATACTCCCTAGGGTTAGTTCTCTGGTAGTATAGGGTCTTGGAGTCAATGCTCTCACTCCAAAGGCTCAGGGCTTGATCTCACAGCTCCTTAGCCAGTTTCCAGAGGTTTCAGGCAGCTGCTCCACAAAGCCAGCTCTGCTCCCGTCTTCCTGGCCGAGTCCACGGTGTATGAACTCTACTGGTCAACACACACTGTGCACCATAAAGAGGGGGAAAGCAGCAGCAGCCGTGATCACAGGCCTTGTCTGTGTTTTTGACTGAAGCCACACCTGAGCTCGTGCTTCTACAGAACAGTATCCTCAATGTGGGGCCTCAGGGGCCCAGGACGAGAGATCACACCCAATGTTCCCAGAGCTGGTCATCCTGGCAGGGCCCCTGGGCTCCTGTACCCACAGCCAGAGGGGCAGGACCAGATGGGCATGCCCAGAACAGGAGGGACCTGCAGGCTCCTAAAGTGGGGCCACTACTACCCTGAAGATTCTCATCCATGAACCAGACCACCACTCATCATCAGATTTCTAGTCCACGATGCAGGGAGTTCCTTCACGATGTTGCTCAGTGATCAGAAAGACAGCACCTGGATCCCGAAGCACCTAAGTAAGCACAGGAGTCAGGTTAGAAGACATTCCTTGGTCAACATTTTCCATCATCAGACATTAATTAAACAGGATGAATTCTTTCTCAACTTTTACAAACATTCAGGATCCCCTAGGATTGATTGCTGTCCTCAGTATACTGAAATAAGTTGTTTCAGCTTGCACAAAGACACAAGGATCCAGAAAGGGCTAACGACCTGCCAGGGGAAGCTCATCCCAGGGAATAAGATACTGGCAACTTAGAGTTTCCTTCTAGGGGGAGGTCAAGTTGATCAAGCTCTCCAGAGTATCACTAACAGTTACAGAGCATGCGTGCATGCATGAGTGCTCAGTGGTATCTGACTGTGTGACCCCATAGACTGCAGCCCACCAGGCTCCTCTGTCCATGGGATTTTCCAGGAAAGAATACTGCAGTGGGTTGCCATTTCCTTCTCCAGGGGATCCTCCCGACCCTTAGATTGAACCCAATGAAGGCAGATTCTTTACCACTCACCACCTAGAGATGGTTCTTAATATTGCATTGACACTTTAAAAATGGAATGGAACAGCCTGCTCTGCATCTCCAAGGTGTTAAAAAGGTGATTCTCACCTGTCAGGGCTATGGGGAGGAAATTTCTCAGTGGTGGGAAATAACCTCCAACTCTTTTGTTCTTGCAACATGCAAAAAAAAAAAAAAAATTTTTTTTGAGCACTTCCTACTGACCAGGCGGTAAGCGCTGAAGACACTGCCAAGACCTGCAGGGATGCAGGCCCCACCCCTACCTGGGATGGCAGGGTCCGGGGACGTGGTGGGGAGGTGGTTGTTGAGAGGGTGGGCTCACGTTCAAGTGGGAAAAGCTGTCAACAAATGAGTAAATACCATCATTCAAAGCAATTTTAAAAAAGCGGGATGTGCTTGTTCCAGGCCAAGAGACCAAGGAAACCCCAGGGCAGCAGCCCTGAGACCGGAAGCATGAAGCCTCCCCTCCCCTGACCTGGGGGCTCCTGTCTCCACCTCTCTGTTCACAGATTAGCAGCTCTGACGGTGATGCTCCCAGAAGGGGAGGTAGGAGTGAAATTCATCCAGGAAACAAATATTACCAGCAGGTTGCTCAGCGTGTGGAGGACAAGATGAAATGGTTGGCTGGGTTTGGGATCTTCTAGGACACACACCCACTGAATATGAAGACAGTAGAGTCGGCACTGCTTTGAGAGAGGAGGGCCCTGGGGGCAAGTACTCAGAGAAACCAAATGTCCCCACCTTTGCTCGGGGCAGGCTCGTCTTTTCTATGGACAAGTTCTCCAGGCAAAGGGGTGCCTCCTGCCAAACACAGGTTTGTTTTTTGTTTTAACTATTTATTTTGAATTGGAGCATAGCCAATTAACAATATTGTGATAGTTTCAGGTGGACAGCAAAGGGACTCAGCCACACGAGTACATGTATCCATATCCCACACCCCTCAAATCCCCTCCCATCCAGGCTGCCACATAACATTGAACAGGGTTCCCTGTTTTATTTTTCTTTAAGATTTTTTTTTCTTTTTGATGTGGATCCTTTTTAAAGTCTTTATTAAATTTGTTAAAATATTGTTTTTTGGTTTTTTTATGCTGTGGGGTTTTTTTGGCCCCAAGGCATGTGGGATCTTAGCTCTCTGATCAGGGATCAAACCCACATGCCCTGCAGTGGAAGGTGAAGTCCTAACCACTGGTCCACTAGGGAAGTCCTCAAATAAAGGTTTTTTGGTTTTGTTCCTTTTTTTTTTTTTTTAAGGAAACCTATGGCTTGTTTGTTTTTTTTTTTTTTTTCTTAATATTCCTAGTTTGCTAAATAGTAATCCTTGCAATCAACACTGTGAACTCACGAAGTGGGACAAAACAGCCTGTAGCCTTCCCAGCCCCCAGAGCGCAGTGCCTTGTATCCACCAGCTGCTCAACAAGCACGTGTCTCAGAAACGCATGAGCTGGCTTCTCCCTGTGCTCATGTGCGTGTCTTCACTCAGTCGTGTCCGACTCTCTGTGACCCCATGGACTGTAGCCCTCCAGGCTCCTCTCTCCGTGGGATTCTCCAGGCAAGAATACTGGAGTGGGTTGCCATTTCCTCTTGCAGGGGATCTTCCTGACCCAGGTATCGAATCTGCATCTCCTGCCTTAGCAGGAGGATTCTTGACCACTGCACCACTTGGGAACTGACAGTGAGTGTTGGTGTACAACAGCAGCCCTGCAGACACTGATCTCAAGGCCATTCACCTGTCCTCTCAACAGCGCAACGTGCTGGTATCTGAGCAGGACAAACGGCCTCAAGGCTGTGAACTCAGTCAACCGCCGATAGTGAGATGGTAATGCTGTCAAAGCATCAGGAGTTCACCTACAAGACTGTTCTATTCTTGAAAGGTGTCGAGATGGGCCTAGGCTAGGTTTGGGGAAAAGGAAGGAAGGCTGGACCAAAGTTTTCAATGGATGCTAGAAATGGAAGCTTGTTCATTTTAACATGAATGTTTAAAAATTCAGAGCACTTATCAGTTTATATAATTGCCAGGCAGTATATTGAGTGGCTCTTGAAACTTTCATCGAAAAGTTTTGGTAAGGAGAAAAGAGGAAAAGACCCCATCCTTGCCCATTGGAGTTAAAACAAAAAACCTAGGGACTTCCCCGGTGGTCCAGTGGTTAAGACTTTGCCTTCCACCCTAGGGCGCTCAGGTTCAGTCCCTGGTAAGAGAACTAAGATTCCACATGTAGCGCAACCAAAAAGGATAGAAAAACAAAAACCAAGTGGCAAAAAAAAAAAAAAAAGAAAAACCCAAGTTGGGGGACATTACAAAACTGTAAGGAAACATCTATCAAGTACAAACTAATACTGCTCTGCAACTTTACGCCCCAGTCTTTACACTCGTAGCCAGTGGCTTCCTGTGTTAGAAGATCTTGGGGGCACAGGCGGGGTAGTGGTCAACTACCCCTGAAAGTTACTCCCTCTGCCGGACGTTTTGCTCAGAACTTTCTGGGGATGAACAAACAGAGCAGGTGGTGGGAGGGGACCAGTGCAGCAGAGCTTCCAGAGAGCCGCTCGGGAAGGAGTACCTGGACCCTTTCCTGGGGGCTGCCCTCCAAGCCCCAGTGCAAAGAGGGTGTGTCCGGACGTCCACACCAGGATGCATCGCCCACGCATAAGCACTGGTGTGTGTGAGTGTGTGAGCGACTACAGGTGTCCTTGGGCTGTTTCAGGAGGTGGCATTTAAGAGAGGAAGTAGGGGAACCCTGGAGGAAGGGGTGTATTTCCAGCCCCAGGGTTGAAAGCGCTTTTCATCACTGGTGTGTGGGAGTGGAATGTTTCTGAAAGCTAAATCATGTGATGTTTCCATCCTCTGAGGCCCCAGCTGACATTTTATACCAAGCCTTAAAAGGACAAATGTGTAAAAGATAATGTGAGATCTGGGTTCTGGAGAATGAAGAGGACATCCTGTCATCCAGTGACTGATGGGATTGAGGGACACTTTAATATTAAAGTATAATATTATACTGTACACTATATATGTTATACTAATATACTATATACTTTATAAAATTTTATAAATATTATAGGGCTTTCCCGATGACTCAGTAGGTAAAGAACCTGCCTGCCAACGCAGGAGATGCAGCCTCGATCCTTGGGTCGAGAAGATTCCCTGGGGAAGGAAATGGCAACCCACTTGAGTATTCTTGCCTGAAAAGTCCCAGGAACAGAGGAGCCTGGCAGGCTACAGTCCGTGGGGCGGGAAAGAGTCGAACAGTACTGAGCGATTGAGCGCAATGAGCACACATACTTTATAAAGTTTAATATTCATACTTAAATATAATATTAATAGCCAGTGTTTACCAAGCACTTACTGCCTGTCAGGCATTAGGAGAAGAGCTTTACCTGTATTATCTTGCTTATCCTCACAAGAACCATGTGATTAGATGCTATCATTACCTCCATTTAATAGATAAGGAATTTGAGGCTTAAATAAGCCAACTAGCTTGCCCTGCATAGAGGAAGATTCAAGCTCAAATTCAACTCAAATAGTCCAGGTCTTCGGAGAAGGCAATGGCACCCCACTCCAGTACTCTTGCCTGGAAAATCCCATGGACGGAGGAGCCTGATAGGCTGCAGTCCATGGGGTTGCTAAGAGTCGGGCCTGACTGACTTCACTTTCACTTTTCACTTTCATGCATTGGAGAAGGAAATGGCAACCCACTCCAGTATTCTTGCCTGGAGAATCCCAGGGACAGGGGAGCCTAGTGGGCTGCCGTCTATGGGGTCACACAGAGTCGGACACGACTGAGCGACTTAGCAGCAGCAGCAGTCCAGGTCTTAATCATTTTATGATGTAAAAAGTCATCTTTGGCTGTTGTCACCACCACCTCTTCATCCTGTCTGGAAGTTTTACCCGCTCATCGTCAGCATCCACTTGGCTGGTGTCTCCTCCTTGGACAAGAGTCGGGCGCTGAGTACATCTGACAGCAGAGGGGCTGAAGCCACAGAAGCTGGGCCCGGCTTCGTGGCTGCAAAGCTAGAAACTGCATCAGCAAAGGACCTTTTCAGGCAGGAAAGTGAAGTGGTGACTGTCCTAGCCAGGGACTCTGTCCCCACCCACTTCACAAATAGAAATGAAAAGCCCTCTATCTCAGGATTAACTGGGTCCTTTTCTTTCTAAATCCTTTCTAAATATTAATCTAGGCTCGCCACCCTCGGGGCTAAGTTAATTTCCAGTTAACAGATGGGAAATACGTTGCCCATCAGCGGCAGCCTTGGCGCCTCCCTCTTGGGGAGGTGAGTGTCAGGAGAGGCCTGGAGTCGGGGTCAGCCCACATCTCAGACACACACGTGGCTTCATTCCATGGGACACTGAGGCCTAAAGAAACCAGCCACCTGACTAGGACCAGCGTCAAGACGAAGGCCTGGCCTCCAGGCTGGGTCTGCAGGGTTCTTTCTGAAACTCTCCCACACTGCCGGGCTCTGGAAGGAATCCACAACCCCTGATGGTGCCCCGGCCACCCGGGTATTTATTTGCCATTTCTGCAGGAGAGAGACCAAATTCCATGGAACAATAACCTCGCACCTGCCACACAGGGGAGAGTGCTAGGAGCTAGGGGAGGGAAGAAGCCAGGAGGGAGGTGTGACTCCAGGTGGAGGGGATGGGGCAAAGTCAAGGCCGTGGGCAGCCAGTCTGGGGTCGTAGTAGCCCCTCTTCCCAGATTCTGGCCAGCGGGAGGATGAGATGGACAGTGGGGCAACAAGGGGTGACATTGAGCAGACAGGCTGGTGTCACAGTCATTCGGCTCCAGAGCAGCTACTAGACATGAGGCCAAGCACCAGGCCCTGGGGTCAGGAAGGGTGATGAAGAGACGCACGGTCCTCGCCCATCAGTGAGGGGGACAGACGGTGCAGGAGTGAAAGGAGAAGCCAACTGATGGGGAAGCTCTGAGATGCATGATGGGTGGTTCGGTCTCTCTGAGAACGTGAAGCATGAGCCGAGAACTAACCAATAGAAGGTCAACCGAGCCGAGACCCGGGGGGACCATTCCAGGCTGAAGGAGCCAAGGGGATACTCACCTGGTGCAACTGAGGAGCCAGAAAGAAAGTGTAGAGTGTCAGGAGACCTGTGAGCAAGATGAGGCGGGAGCAGGTGGGACCAAGTGCAGACCAGTGGTCAGGAGGAACAGACAAGGCAGCGTCAGGGGCAGAGGTGACGTGGCTCAGCCTGGGGAGGACTAGCGGGGATGGAGGGGTTCCGGTGGGTCCCCTGGAGCGGACACCGGCAGGACCTACTGATGACTGGACCAGGGTTGGGGGAGAAGGCACAGAGGAGTCAACAGGGACACCCAGGGTCGAGACTTGAGCCTCTGGGTGGCTGTTGACAACATGTCCTGAAATGAGACAGACCAGAGGAGATGGCAGGGGGTAGAAGGCTCAACAGCCCTTTGGGGTCATTTCATATTTGAGATCCTATTAGTTATCCGCACAGTGATGCCAAGCAGGTGGCTGAATAAAGGCACCCGGCACTCAGCGATCCCAGCGGAGAGACCTGTGCTGGGAGTCACTGGCCTTCGGAGCAATTTTAAAAATCCGGACCAGATGGCCCATCTGAGCAGCCAGCTGTGCCCCAGAGCCTTCAGAGCCGGGCTGCAGGGCTGGATACATCATCCCAACCCAGAGCCAGGCATGCGCTGACCAGTCCAGGGGCAGAGGCGGGGAGACAGTCCGTGGAGGGGCGGGCACATTGGCCCTCCCCATCCCAGCGCACCTGCTGCTGCCAGGCACCCAGCTCCCCAAACACAAGCCCCTCTGTTTGCTCGACAGCTTGTTTCCTTCGGGTTTCCCTGGGGCAGCGTGCTCAGGGGGTCTGAAGGCAGTCTCGCTCATAAATCCCCTTGCAAAGGAAATCCTGTGTCCCCGTGACAGTTTTTGTCTTGACCTCTCTTTCATAAACTATTTGTTAACACCCCTGTTCCTGCTCAGGGTTTTAGAGTTCGGAAGGGAATTTGGGGTTGGGAGTTGGAGTGGCGTAATGAGATTCAGCAGTGGATTTCAAGCGGTCCCCTCCCTGGCTCCAAGGGAGGGGGTGGCGGCAGCCACTCTACCCCCACCTGTGAGCAGTTCCCAGAGACCCACAGTATTTACCCAGTCAATATAAAGGGCCTTGGGAAATCCCCACCTAACACTCATAAAATAGTCTTACTTCAGAATTGTTACATGGGTTCCCTACCCCTGCCAGAGAGAATGAGATTTCTCCATAAATCAAAGACTTACTTAAAGGAAATGCAAGAGCTTGGGCTCTGGCATCAGAAGGACCTGATTGAAACCCTTAACTCAGCTGCTCACACTTCTGCAGTGGAGACCGCTTCTTTCACCTCTCTGTGCCCCAGCGCCTTGATCTGTAAGATGGGGATAATAGCAGCAGTTCACCAGCATTCACTAGCTCGCGGAGAGACTGGGGAGAACCGGGGAAAGTGCAAAGCACGGGAGGCCCTCAACCAACAGAGCTACTATTTTCACTTTGCATTTTGTCTCTCAAACCCACGTTCGCAGGATGATGGGAAATTGCGTCTCTTCAGCGGCCGGGGGGTTATTGTACACTGGCCGAAACAAGTCCCCCTTTCCAAAGTCCTCGTACACCTGGAGTCTTCTAAAACCGGGGTTCATGCCATCGGAAAAGCCTTGGCAGGAGGGCTTGGCTCTGCCAGCCTGCCGGTGAAACCCGCTCTTTCCCTTTAGACGAGAGTGAATGGCTCTCTCATCGGATTGCTCCTCTGACACTGCTCCGTCCAGGGCGGTTTTGGGTGACTGTCTCCCTTGCCCTCAGATTAGTAGGATCAGATGGCCCAGTCATCAACTGTGGTTCCTGTGGCCACCGGCCCACCTGCTCGACCCATGACCAAGCCTGGGAGGCAGAATCCAGAGTCAGCGTTTCTTGCGAAGGCTCCCTAGGATCCTGCTTAGCGAGTAGGGCTGTTGATACTATCAGCACAAAGATTTCCATCAGCCCTAGCTGAAAGGAAAATTGTACTTCTAAGAGGAGAAGAATTGATTTAAAGACATTGTAAATGTGAACTACTTTGGATCTGCCCTGAATTTTTTCATCCATCCATCCATCCATCCACCCAACCATCCATCAGCTTGTTCCCTCCTGCACCGGATATTTCCGGTTGTGTTCCTATACTAAGCTAAGCTAATAAAAATGTAGTTTTTCCCATTTGGAAGAACCCCTCTCTTGGAGTTCATTGACTCTGAGCCTAGGAACACCTAGTCCAACTTGATCATCTCCTCTAGCCCTGCCCCCTCCAGCCACTCTGGATTCTGATGTGTTTGTTCCTGGTCATTGTCCTTCTGTCTTTACTAAAATGTGAGCTCCCTACACACCTGAATCCATCTGTCTTTTCACCTCTGTATCCCTGGAGCCTATCAGAGGCAAGTCTCTGCATGTATTAGGTGCTCTGTAAATGTTTGTTGAATGAGTGAATGAGTTCTGCCACCCTGAGGATTTTAGAGTTTGGAAAGGCATTGGGGGTTGGGGGTTGCAATGGCATCATGAGATGTACCTGTGGATTTCAAGCAGAGTGGGAAAAAAAAAAAAAACCAGTGAGGTATTACCAATGCCATTCCACCTATTCTGGCTCAGATGAGGAGTCAGATTGGGTGCAGAGTGATTCTGGTGCTTTCGAAGGTTGTGTGATGACCTTGCCATTCCTGTCATCCATTCACTCGGCCGAGAGTTACCGAGAACTGACAGATGAAGTGCATTGCGGTAGGATCTCTGACTCACACAAAGATGGATAGATACGGTCTCTGTGAGTTTGGAGCATGTCTCCCTCGCAACATTTCACATTCAAGACTTTACTGGCTGATTGACTGAATACATATATAATGCTGTGAATGCTCTGGGCAGATGGGTGTGGCCCCTCTTTAAAAGACGGTGTACAGTCTTACAGGGAAGACAAGATATGCACCCATATAACTAACACAGGTAAAGATGGGGCGGTGGGCCATAGACAAATAACACAGGTAAAGATGGGGCCAGCTGCAGACCAGGGACTTATTAAAGGAGATGTATTAAGGGGAAAGAGGAGGGCCTGCTAAGGAAAGGAAGAAATAGACTGACTTGGGATGGTGTCAAGGAGACAGTGGCATTTGAGTTTAGCCCAGGAGATTGGGCAGGACTTGGATAAAATTCGCTGCACGTGGTTTATTCCTTGCCAGTAAAGAGTGATCACAGGTCGGAAGTCTTCATCCATCTCCTTGATGTTTCCTTATTAAAGATCCAGTTCAAACCATCAGACACTGTAGGTAAAACTTCCGCATCTGAATTTTACTTCATATGCCCTCAGTGTTCAACTGAACTGACTTTTAAAGCCATCAGGACTCCTGCATAATGTGAAACTTAATTTTTGTGAAGGTGAAGCTTTCAAGCGGTTCCATGATCCTTACAGAAAGGAAAAGACAAAGATATTTCAGCTGGCTTGTGACATTCATGTAACTCCTACTTGAATCCTTAGTAACAATCTTTAGAAAATTTTCTAATAATCTTTAGAAAATCGTGATCTTAAGGGGGAAAAAAAACCAAACACGTTTCTTCTTGATAAATCGAAAACCAAATAGAAAAACAAAAGTGTTTCAGGAAATAAAGGTAGAAGTAGATCTTTAACAAGCTAGGACTTAATTTAATATCAAAGAGACATCGAAAAACATGAGCTATAATGTTAATATGTCATTAATTTGAGGCTCAAAAGAACCAGAGAAGAATGAACTTTGTATTATAAGAAGAAAAGCTATGACCAACCTAGACCCCACATTAAAAAGCAGAGACATTACTTTGCCAACAAAGGTCCATCTAATCAAAGATATGGTTTTTCCAGTAGTCATGTTTGGATGTGAGAGTTGGACTATAAAGAAAGCTGAGCGCCGAGATTTGATGCTTTTGAAGTGTGGTGTTGGAGAAGACTCTTGAGAGTCCCTTGGACTGCAAGGAGATCTAACCAGTCCATCCTAAAGGAAATCAGTCCTGGGTGTTCATTGGAAGGAATGATGCTGAAGCTGAAACTCTAATACTTTGGCCACCAGATGCAAAGAACCTGATGTGAAGAACCTGTTCCGAAGCCCTTGGAAAAGACTCTGATGCTGGGAAAGACTAAAGGCAGGAGGAGAAGGGGACAACAGAGGATGAGATGGTTGGATGGCATCACTGACATGATGGACATGAGTTTGAGTAGGTTCCAGGAGTTGGTGATGGACAGGGAAGCCTGGCGTGCTGCAGTTCATGGGGTTGCAAGGAGTCTGACACGACTGAGCAGCTGAACTGAACTGAACTGATTAGAGCAAATGTTTCTTAAACTTGAGGAATTTTCAGGGAAATAATTTTTAAGTCCTTTCAGAATTTGCTCATGAATCCCAGTTTGAGAAAACGATGACTTAAGAAATGCAGTCTTTTATGAAAATACCAAATGCAAATTGCCACTGTAAGTTTTCTCTTTATAATTGCCAATTTTAAAAAATTATCAATAAGGTGAAAATACAAAATTAAAATCTTGCAGATGCTTAAGCATCTGTGATTCCCAGTTTAAGGAACTTTAAGAAAATTACATTTAAAGTAAATAGGATATCTAGTTGCCTAAGAAAGGATAGTTGCTATTGTCTTTACATGATATACTGAAAAAAGTTAAATTTTAATTATACATGGGCACAACCTATGGTAGAGAGAAAATAGTAGAATCTAGGGATTCTATCTTTTTACTTATTAATTTATAATTTATATCCCACCTAACCTACTTCTCTAAAGAATCTGAGATTGGCAAAGACAAAATTATAAACCCTGCACAGCAACACTGTTGCAAGAATTTTTCCTCTTACTAATGAATCGCTTTTCTACCAGAGTACGTCCAGCATTAAATTTTGAAGATTACATGAAACGATAGATTTATGCAACCATCTTTAATATCAAACACACACGAAGTTAACTCTTTGCTTAAGCAAAGACTAAAGTGCAGGACTATCCTGGTGGTCCAGTGGTTAAGAATCTGCCTGCCAGTTCCCTGAATTGGACATGGGTTCGATCCCTGGTCTGGGAAGATTCCACGTGCTTCAGGACAAACTCAGCCCATGGGCCAGAACTACGGAAGCCGTGCTCTGGAATCTGGGAGCCTCAACCACAGAAACCCATGCCCTGCAATTAGAGAGTGACCCCTACTCACTACAACTAGAGAAAGCCCCTGAGCAGCAATGAAGACCCACAGCAGCCAAAAATAAATTGTTTTTAAAAGAAATAAAGGGGGGAAAAGGAATCAAAATTTTTTTTAAAAAAAGACTACTGTGAATCCTGTCTAAATTATTAGATAAAAAATTTACTGATGGTATATTTTTTGTCACTGCAACAAGAAAATGGCCATGGCTAGAAAACAGTATTCGTGCTCACCAGTGCCTTCTGTGTGCTGTGACCCGCTTGCTTGTCTGGTTTCCCTGCTGACTGGATGTTTGGGAAAGTCCTTAAGGGCAGTGGCCATATGCTGTCTCTTTCTGGAAGCTTCATCTCCTCCAGGGGCCTTGGGCCTTTCAGAGACCATCTTGCCATGACCGCTCAGAACAAGCCTTGGACTCCTCAATGCCCTCCTGCCCAGTGACGCTCATGCCCTCTCCTCTCTGCCAACCCACTCTCAGTGTTGTCCTTTTCTTAGGCCTAGCTTTCAGCCCAATTTTCAGCTCGAATTTTCTTTCTGTTTTGTTTTTGTGTTCCTCGCAGTTGCCCCCAATTTAGAATTTCTGTGCCCACTTCCCACCCAAGGAACCCCAGCCCTGGCCCCCAGTGTGACCCGAGCTTTGCAGTGGCTCATTGATGTCCGTCAAATAAACAGGATGAAGCGTGGTAAGGACTCATCAAGGGCCGGGATGGGATACTTTGTGATATCTGATACGCATGGGATATTTTGTGAGGTCTTCCAAGAGCAACATAAAAGAAAAGGAAATCTGCTTCATCGCAACAAAGTTGTGATTGATCATTTTCGTTTCTTTTTTCTTTTCTGGCCTCATTCCGTGACACTCTAAGACCATAGCCCAGAATGTGTTCAGAAGAATTGATTCTGATTTTACTAAAGCTGAGAGATAACTGAAGAACCCATTTACGAGACCCCAGAGTGCTCCCCTTGCTGCCTCAGCTGGGAGTCAGTCCTACTCATCTCCAGGTTCTGAAGCGAAGAGAATCCAAGGGCTCACTTGCCGTGTATGCCTCTCAAGTTTCCGGTCCAGCCCTGGATTGCTGCAGAATATCAGCCCTGGTGGCCACTGTCAGTACCAGGGTTAATTATTCCATGCTTCCATCATCACATATGTTTGTTCATACATCTATTCATTCCACAAACTGAGCCCTGCCCCCTGGACTGGACACGGCTCAAACAGGCTTCTAGCCACCACAGTCCAGTGTGATGAGTGTTAGACCGAGAAAAGAGCAGGATGCGGGGCTTCCCTGGTGGTCCAGTGGCTAAGACTCTGCACTCCCAATGCAGGGGGCCCGGGTTCAATCCCTGGTCAGGAAATTAGACCCCACAGGCCACCCCTAACAAAAACAACAAATCCTGCTTTTTGCAGCTAAGACTTGGTACAGCCAAATAAATAATCTTTCTTTAATAGTACAGGGAGGGGTATGTGCTGGATGCTATGGGAGCTCAGAAGAGCAGCTCCTAACCCAGAACTGGAGGTCAGGAACGAGCTTCTGGAAGAAGATAACATTGAAACAACAGGTATTAGCAAGAGCAAAGGTGGAGGAAGGCGTCAAGACAGAGGAAACAGCAGATCTGGAGGCAAGAAGCCCTGTGGTGTCTTGATGCCTCTCCAGTCGGGATCATCTTGGATTGATCTTGAGAATGTCCACAGTTAAGGCCATGCCCCAGGAGGAAGCCCCCTGCCATCTGGGGCCCCTCAACCAAGCATCATCTGGGTTAAATTACACTCCATCTGCAGGGACCTCTGGGCTCAGGCACCTGGAATGGCTCCAGTTTGGGTGGAAGGCTGTTGTTGGCTGGAGAAGAGATGCTGTTGGAGGCACCGGGCCCGGAACCTCGGCACACGTGCAGGGTAGAGAGAAGCAGAGGCAGAGCCGCGCTCCCAGCCCCAGGGCTCCCCTCCACACTTTCATAAAGTCCAGCCCTGTCACACAAGCCCCAAATGCATTACCCACCTAAAGATGGGGATGGGAGAGTTTGAAGGGCCAGACTCAGAATTCTTGGAGTCTGCCCTGGGGGACAACAGACACCTCCCATGTATGGTAAAAAGCCTTTTTAGGAGCTGCTTCTGTGAAAGAGAAATGACCTCTGGGCACAGGGGCCTGCCTCCCAGGTGACCTATTTACTCTTCCCTGGGCACAGCCAGCTACATTCTTTCATGCTGGAAATTCTTTGTCGACCTGTGGCCACCTGGCCCACGCCAGGCTGATGGATTTCAAACCCCCAGCAATGACAGATGTGTCACTTAAAACGATCTCCCATCTATTAAGCTAGCATAATTTTTTTTTTAATAAGAATAGAGCAGAATGCCAGCAGGACTTTAAGGAAATAAGCACATTCATACACTGCTGGTGAGTTTATAGTGGTTCCTCTCTTTCTTGAGAAAAAAAATCAGACAATATGTAACAGGAGCTAAGAACGGTGTGACCCAGTCAGTCCACTTTTGGAAACATGCTGCAAGAAAATAATTCCAAGAAAAAAATAACTGAGCACACACAAATATACGCACAGCAACCGCGGTTCAACACAATACAAAACTGGAAAAGGGCCAGGACACACAATAGGGAAATGGTTAAGCAAATTTCACGATGACATGAAACAGCCTATGACCATTAACTGTGACCAGTGCGGACCTTGCCAGCACGTTCAGATCTGAATGTTTAAGCCAGGATAGAATGTAAAGTGGCGTGTCCTGCTGAAGGTGACTAGTTTTTAAAGCTTGTAGGTATTCTCTAAACATTACAAGATAACCTAAAAGGAAAGAAGTCTAAGTGTTCCTTGAGTCCTTGCCTTGTAGAGCTGCTCGTTTGTCATTTACAAAGCACGTTTTTGAAAAGCCGATGTACAGATGGCTCCTTAAAAGGAAAACAAAACCCCAACCAGGGCTCAAAGGAGCCCTGGGGTCCTGTAGTGTCAGGACCCCAGGCTTCTGGTTTTTGTTTGTTTTTTTATTTTAATTGGAGGACAATTACTTTACAGTAACAATACTGGTTTTTGCCATACATCAATATGAATCGGCCTTTGGTATACCTGTGTCTCCCCCCTCCTGAAGCCCCCTCCCAGCTCCCGCCCACCCCACAGCTCCAGGTCGTCACAGAGCATGGGCTTGGGGTGCCCTGCACTGTATGTCAAACTCCCGCCAGTTCACTCTCTTACGATGGTAACATGTATGTTTCAGTGCTATTCTCTCGCATCGTCCCACCCTCGCCTCCTCCCACGGAGACCAAGAGTCTGTTCTTTAAGTCGGTGTCTCCTTTGCTGCCAGGCTGCTGTCCTTAATGCTGCTTCATCTCTGACTTGGGCCTGATGGTTACACACCTGCATCAGACAGAAGACATGCCTCTTCTTTCTCCAAGCACCACAGTCCACTCCAGGGCAAGGAGAGCCTCTGGTCCCTTTCCTGCATCAGGTGGTGCCCAGCAGGAATTCACAGGGGGACCCCTGGGCAGGAGCAGGGGAGGAGTTCCTCAGCTTGATGGAGAAGCCAAGACATCTTCCTCTCCTCCGGGAGGGCTGTTCTGGCCAGACTGGCATCTGCTGTGCCTGCCTGTAAAGAAGCTACATGCAAGGAAGCAAATGAGTGGCAACCTGGTATTGAGGGTCTTTAGGGTCTAACAACTCAGAAGCTTATAGGCACCAATCCTGGTGCAAACTGGGGCTTCAGGAAATAGCTGCAATCAATTCTCTTTTCTTCATTGTATTACCTCTATTTGATTCCAATCCAAAGACTGTTGTTTTGGTAAGAGTTTCATTAAGATGTAACTATATACCATGCAATTCACGCATTTAGAGTGCGCCATTCAACGGCTTCTCATGTAGCCACAGTTGTGCAGTCATCACCATGATCAACTTCAAAACCCCTGTGTCCCCTTTAGCCATCACCTTCTAATCCCTCGTCATCCACACAGAGGATGGAAAGAGCCTCACTACTCATCACCACAGAACCAAAGTGTACAACCAGGTGGGGGTGGGATGATGCCTGCCCACCCAGGGCACATCACCCACTTCTCCTTCCCAATACCTACTCCCCACCCCCAGCTCGGTTCAGTTAGCCACTCCTCCTCAAAGGCAGCTGGGCATCCTGGGGGTAGGGGGGAGCCAACCAACCTCACCCCATCAGGGTGGGCCCGCCTGGACTGAGCGTAATCCTGCTCCTCCTGGTGATGGTCCTAGAACAGGCTTAGGACCCGAGGCTGCCCAACAGGAAGTGGCAAACCGACTAGGGGCTTCTAGGGAAAGTTTCGTCTGCCCTAGAGCAGTCTCGCGGGAAGGCAGGGTCTCTTTTCTTCATCCGGCTGCAATTCATGGAAATGCCCCGACCCCTTGCTTCCAGCCTGAGGAGGAAGTCAATGCTGAGGATGACGATGGAGCGATGGAAGGACCCCCGGCCCTTGGTGAAAATGTAACACCAGGAGCCAGTGACACAGGGCCGCCCCACCTCCAGACTTTGCTTGTTGCTTAAGCCAGAGTTTTAGTTTCTGGCAGTTTAACGCATCCTGGCTGACATGGGATGGTTAATGGGAAGGCCTGACCTTAGAATTTATAACAAGAGAAAATGCTTTGTCTATCCAGCAATGCTGATTGTATACATGGAAGGGTGGGTGGAAGAGGAACAGAGGTTTTGTTTCCAATCAAGAAATTTCTTAATAATTTTTAGATTCTATCTTTTTATTGGATGGGATTAATTTCAAACCATCCAGCTTAACCCCTGGGGCCTATGGAGGTAAACAAAAACAATAAATGAGAACAAGTAAAGGGGTCAACCGTCACGACTGGAACTTTGGCAGAGATGCAAAGGCAGGCAGAGGGGTGGGAGAGCGTTGTAGAGGAAGAAAGGGAAGGCTTCTAGTCAGCCCTAATTGGAGGCTGCTGACCCCAGGAAGCTGCAGGCAGGCCACTAGAAGCTGGGCATCCTTTGTCATCCGTTAGAGGTGCATGTTTGGCTTTCTGGGCTTCCCTGATAGCTCAGATGGCAAAGTATCTGCCTGCAATGCAGGAGACCCTGGTTCAATTCCTGGGTTGGGAAGATCCACTGGAGAAGGGAATGGCTACCCATTCCAGTATTCTGGTCTGGAGAATTCCTTGGGCTGTATAGTCCATGGGGTCACAAAGAGTTGGACACGATTGAGTGACTGTAAGTGCACCATACTTCTTTTGCAGAGGAAACTGTGTGAAACAGCATTTATCAAAATTCCTGTGTTTGAGGGCACAAATCTCTAGCAGTACTTCAAACAGAAAAACCACTTGTACTTGAAGTTGCATGCATTATGTATCCAAAGTGTTATATCAAGCGTTGGCGTATCTGACACGACTTTTGTCTTGAAGTCTCGCAGTTGCAGACAAAACAGCACACAAAATTCTACGAGCAGAGTGAGATTACCCAAGAGATAAGCATTTCCAGTTACAAAATGGCACATAGTCATCAGTGAGTCAATGTATTTCATCTCAGAGTTATTTGACATCACATTTGTGCAGCTCAACAGAACAAAGAACATTTAAAATGTATTTGCATGGCTCCTAAGGGTGCTTCCTATTACACTTGCTTATTTATATATAGATAAATAGATGTGGACATTTTAAAAGTCTTTATTGAATTTGTTACAATATTGCTTCTGTTTTTTATGTTTTGGGTTTTGGCCGCAAGCATATGGGATCTTAGGCCTCTAGCCAGGGACTGAACCTGCCCCCCTGCATTGGAAGGCAAAGTCTGAACCACTGGACCACCAGGGATGTCCCTACACTTTCTTCCTTAAAGTAGACCTTCCACATTGTATCTGCTTCTCTTGAAAACCTTGGATCTGCCCCTACTGGTTACCCAAGTCTTGAGCAAAAGTAAAAATCAAAAGATAGTGGGAGAAGCACACATTTCAACTTAAAAACAGCAAAACAAAAAGGTATAGTTATTTGTAGAGTATCCCTGCCCTTTTAAAATGAAAGCAGAGTGTATCTATTGTTCTTACAATTGACAATTTCACTCCTTCATGTAGCCTACCCTGTGAATACTAAGTGTGTTACCCCATTGACAAAAAAAAAATTGCATAGGCTTAAACAGAAACAGACTCACAGATTTATGGTTACCAAAAGGGAAAGGGAGGGGGAGGGATAAATCAGGAGTGTGGGATTAACAGACACCCACTACCACATATAAAATAGATAAGCAACGAGGATCTAGTGTGTCGAACAGTGAACTATGGGCTCCCCTGGTGGCTCAGTGGTAAAGAATCTGCCTGCCAATGTAGGAGATGCAGGTTTGATCTCTGTGTCAGAAAGATTCCCTGAAGAAGGAAATGGCAACCCACAAGTATTCTTGCCTGGGAAATCCCATGGACAGAGGAGCCTGGCGGGGTACAGTCCATGGGGTCGCAAAAGAGCCAGACAGGTCTGAAGCAACTAGAACAACAGGGAACTATGCACAATATCTTGTAATAACCTCTAATGGAAAATAGCCTAAATATATATATATATATATATATGACTGAATCACTTTACTGTACACCTGAAACTAGCTCCATATTGTAAATCATCTGTATTTCAGTTTTAAAAATGTGGAAGCTTCACCCAGAGGCAAATGACAGCCGAGAGCGGGGAAGAAGGAGACATGTGAGCCTAAAGCCGCTGCTGATTTCTGCAGATTCCTGTTCAGGAGGGAGACGAGGGCTGAGGGGGGCAGAAGCCTGCTTATCAGATGAGATCAGCATGGGGAGTAAGTCATCAAATGGAAAAAGAGTCTCTTAAAGTGGGGAATCAGGAACAACAACACAGAGACTTCCTGGTGGTCCAATGGTTAAGAATCCACCTTGCAATGCACAGGTTCAATCCCTGCTTGGGGAACTAAGATCCCACATTCCTTGGAGTTACTGACCCCGTGCCCCAGTGAAAGATTCCACATGACTCAACAAAGATCCTGCGGGCCACGACTAAACCCAATCCACCCACGTGAGTAAATAAGTATTTAGGAATAATGACATGTGTTCACCTGAATCACATCACTTTACTTGCAAAGACAGAAATAAACATTCTGCCTATCGACACTCATCTCGCGACATCAGGCCAGGCCATTTCAGGAGAACGGGTCAATGGACTAGGGAATTTCTGACTTTTGTGCAGGAAGCACACTTGAACGCAGCCTCGGCTGAACCTGCTCTTGGTTTCTTTAAAACAAAGTAAAAACTTAAGCTCTTGAGCATTTCAGGTGCCAATGTCAGGATTCTTCTGACTTGCCCCTCATCTGTTATAATTGTCTCACCAACACCGAAGATAAGAGCAGTTTTGAGTTACTCACCTTGATTGGTTTTTCCAAAGTTTTCAAACTAGTTTTCATATGAATGAAGTTTATTCTCACTCAAATTGAATTAGTTCATGTGATATTTAACTAAAATACAAATCAATACCAAGAAAAAAATGGCGTAAACCAGTTAGGAAACAAATGTCACTAATTTAAGGCAATGATACCACTCAACCAGTGAGAGTCAATTGCTTAAAACAGCCTGCAGGCTGAGAGCTTGCTGCCTGCGGTGGCGTCTGTCAGCGAGCTTCCCAGGGGACCAGAAAATGTCAATTAGTCAACCTAATGGACAATGTGATCAAAACATTTTCTTGGTGACCTCCGGGCAGGGCAGGTCTTATATTGAGTACCCAATGAGTTTTACCAATAGCTTACTAGCAAGTTTCTTTGAAAATGTCAAATTTTAAGCAGCATGTAACTTGTGAACATCACTTGCCATCTTGTGATTTGAGGCAAGTGAAAATGTATCCACTGAAAAGTCAATTTGTAACTTTTGGACTAATCTTTAACTTGAGACCAACCATGAAAAGAAATGGATTCAGTTCAGTTCAGTTCAGTTCAGTCGCTCAGTCGCTCAGTTGTGTCTGACTCTTTGCTACCCCATGAATCACAGCACGCCAGGCCTCCCTGTCCATCACCAACCCCCAGAGTTCATTCAGACTCACGTCCATCGAGTTAGTGATGCCATCCAGTCATCTCATCCTCTGTTGTCCCCTTCTCCTCCTGCCCCCAATCCCTCCCAGCATCACAGTCTTTTCCAATGAGTCAACTCTTCGCATGAGGTGGCCAAAGTACTAGAGTTTCAGCTTTAGCATCATTCCTTCCAAAGAAATCCCAGGGCTGATCTCCTTCAGAATGGACTGGTTGGATCTCCTTGCAGTCCAAGGGACTCTCAAGAGTCTTCTCCAACACCACAGTTCAAAAGCATCAATTCTACACCTCTCAGCCTTCACAGTCCAACTCTCACATCCATACATGACCACAGGAAAAACCATAGCCTTGACTAGACGGACCTTTGTTGGCAAAGTAATGTCTCTGCTTTTGAATATGCTATCTAGGTTGGTCATAACTTTTCTTCCAAGGAGTAAGTGTCTTTTAATTTCATGGCTGCAGTCACCATCTGCAGTGATTTTGGAGCCCAAAAAAATAAAGTCTGACACTGTATCCCCATCTATTTCTCATGAAGTGATGGGACCAGATGCCATGATCTTCGTTTTCTGAATGTTGAGTTTTAAGCCAAATTTTTCACTCTCCTCTTTCACCTTATTGGCCACCATCAAAACCACCAGATCCACCCTGATAGTCCTTCTGATTGCAGTTTCAGTTTCCTGTGCCTACAAGACACGCATGTGGGGACATCAGTGTGTTAGTGTAACAGGGAAGCAAATGGAAGACACTAATCTTGTGTCCATTCTTAACTGAATTTTGTGAAATTTTTAATTATCATTTACTGAGCTTTTTGATTATACCTTACACATGACTTGCATTTGACACATGAGACAAGTTTAAATATGCTCCCTTTTAAATGTAAGAACACAGGACTACAAGTTTGAAGATGCCAGTGCTTTATTGCTTTCCCGTTATGAGGCAAAGAAATTTTAACAATCAGAAAATCATTGGCAATTTTTGCTCAAGAGTTTGTTCTCTTTCAACGGTAGGTCACAGAAACTTACCATGAACTACCTCCCTCAAAAAAGGAAATTTATCAGCACACATAACTGGGAAGATCTGGACGGGCCTTGCCCGCAGGGTGGGCTAGACTCTGACCTCGGCCTGGGGTCAAGCCTCTCCCTCCCTCCTGTCTCCTGCCTCTGGTTCTCATGCCTTCATCTGCCTTTGTCTCACCTGCATCACCTTCCACCCATCAGGCCCAAGCTGAATGACTGTCTTCTTCCTTTTCTGCTATGTATCGACAATAGACCCACAGAGCCCTGCCAAACCAAGTGAGCCCAACAGGGAATCCATCCATGTTGTGAAACTAAAGGAGTTTCCTCTAAATCCATGGAAATCTACAGTGAAAGAGTTCTACCCAGCTTCTTATGAGATGACCCAACCTCCCTGCATAGATGAGAGTGTACAAGAAAATAATTCAATAATCCAATATTCACTCAGGTCAAGGGCAAAAGGTGAAGAGGAAGTCCATCATGGATCACAGGGACAGGGCTCCTGGGGACCAAGGCTGGACCCCACCCACAGTGGAGCCTCTCAGATCCTCTCTGCCGTCTGAGAAGGTCTCCAGAAATCAAGGGGCACCCCCAGATAAGAAGAACTCAGAGAGGAAATGAGAGAAAGAAGCTGAGACTCGGAAAAACATTCAAGAGGCAAAGTTGAAATGCATTTGCAGGCCTGTGTTCCAAACAAAACAGCTACAACTTTTCAATGGAAAACTGCTCTTTAGAATAATAGACAGGAATCATATAACGCCCCCCAGGGCCACCTGGTGACCAGTGCAGTAACAAGGATGGATAATATGCCGAGATGGGGTATACTGCTTTACTCTGGCTTCTGTAAGACATTACAGATGGCTTAGAACAATAAGGGGCTTCCCTGATGGCTCAGCTGGTAAAGAATCCGCCTGCAATGCAGGAGACCCCGATTAGATTCCTGGTTAGGGAAGATCCCCTGGAGGAGGGCATGGCAACACACTCCAATGTTCTTGCCTAGAGAATTCCATGGACATTGGAGCCTGGAGGGCTTCCTTCCATGGGGTCACAAAAAATCATTAACACTTAGAACAATAGGAAGTTATCCCCCTTTAGTTCTGGAGCAGGAAGCCTGAAATCATGGTGCCGGCTGGCTGAGCTCCCTCTGGAGGCCGTGGGTGGTGGTGCGGCATTGCTTTCCTGGCCTCTTCCAGCTCCTAGTGGCTGCTGGCATCACTCGCCACTCCGCTCCGTCTCTGACTCCACAGGGCCTCTCTGTGTGTTTTTCTCTCCAGCCTGTGTCTCCTCTCTTTGTAAAGACTCTTGTCTTTGGATTCAGGGCTCACCAGATAATGCAGGATGATCTCTTGGGAGCCTTAATTACATCTGCCAAGTAGATTTTCCAAATAAGGCCACATTCACAGGTTTGGCATGGACATTTCGTGGGAGATCAGTTTATCCTACTAACCAAGGACTTACCAGTTGCAAGATAAATGGAATTTCTGCTGAAACAGACGACTTTCAAAGGCTTTTGCTTTCTGGTGTTACACAGTGCAGCAGAAAAATTAAAATTTGAAAACGAAAATAGCCTTCCTTTTCTAATGGGTAATTAAATGCTTTTCTCTATTAGGGATAGTTTTTTTTTAAATAATTTTACATGGCCACATGTGTAAAAGAAGCCTTGGGAGAGGTGGGTTCCTACTGGTGGGATGTGGACCTTTGCAGGCTGTCACGTAGATAAAATAGATCATAAGAACTTCAGATTCCCACCCAGAGCCAAAACTCCACCCTTTTCTTTCCTCCTATTCAGAGACATTCCACCTTCTGTGTGTTTACATCTATTTACAATTGTTTTCTTGTGATGAGAACTTTAAAGATCTACTCTCTTAGCAACCTTCTTCTTTTTTTTTCCTTCAGTTCAGTTCAGTTCAGTCGGTCAGTTGAGGCTGACTCTTTGCAACCCCATGAATCACAGCACGCCAGGCCTCCCTGTCCATCACCAACTCCTGGAGTTCACTCAAACTCACGTCCATCAAGTCGGTGATGCCATCCAGTCATCTCATCCTCTGTTGTCCCCTTTTCCTCCTGACCCCAATCCCTCCCAGCGTCAGAGTCTTTTCCAATGAGTCAACTCTTCGCATGAGGTGGCCAAAGTACTGGAGTTTCAGCTTTAGCATCATTCCTTCCAAAGAACACCCAGGGCCCCAGGGCTGATCTCCTTCAGAATGGACTGGTTGGATCTCCTTGCAGTCCAAGGGACTCTCAAGAGTCTTCTCCAACACCACAGTTCAAAAGCATCAATTCTTTGGCGCTCAGCTTTCTTCACAGTCCAACTCTCACATCCATACCTGACCACTGGAAAAACCATAGCCTTAACTTTTTTCCTTAGCAGCTTTCAAACATGATGCAGTATGGTTAACTAAAGTCACTATCCTGTAAATCATTTATGACAGGATTTATTTAATCAGTGAGCATCTTTGGAATCAAATCATTTAATAGAGCCTTGATCATTTAAGATAAATTTCTAGAAATACACTCACTTGATCAAATAATTTTAAATTATTAACCAACAGTTTATTTAATACATATTATTCTCTGTTAATGATTTAATCCAAAACTTTTGAAACATAGCACAAAACTGCCCTCTGAAACTGTTATATCAGCTTACACTCCCATCAGGAACATAGAAGACCTATTTTTCTCACACCAGCTCTCATCAACCTTGTTCGATAATTAAAGAAACCTAAAGATCTAGTCAACTCAGATTTTGCTGCTACATACACGAGAAGCTGTTCACTGAGAATGTGAGGACAAAATAAATTAGCTTTCTGAGCAGTGACTAGAGCCTCACGGAACGGAAAAGCATCTCAGACGAGAGCAAAACAGGTAACACCTCTACTTCAGGTTCTCAGGAGCTTGTCTGAAATAGTTTGTAATGAATGGTTTAGGTCAATGAGAGGGTGATTCCAATTAAGGAACTTTAGTAGAGGGGAGAAGGCCACTTGAGTAAGTGAATGGCCATTATTGTCTGAGATTAAAGCAGCAAACCCGTCCAATAAAGAACACATTGTTTGAAAGACCTAATCAAGTACACATCTGAAAACCGACGTCAGCATGGAGGGGAGGGTTGTTCTAATTATAGAGACTGTGACTTTCACCATGACATTGACCTTATCTTATGTGAGTTACGATATTTTCTGGGTCTCAGCCATGAGATTTCTCACTAAGCTGACCTCACAGTGATAAGATAGTCAGAGTTCGGGTTTGTCAATGCCATCTATCTGGGAAGACCCAGGAAAAATAATAAACGAGCAACTGTGTAAGGCTTAGATATAATCTCATTAGGAGGCCTTTGTGGTGAGATGGTGGGAAGTGGATTATGGTGACCTAGTTCTATAACTCATTCTGAAACTCTCTGAGACTATTCCAAAACCAATTCTGCCTCGAGTTAAAATACACATGTTGTAAAGTCATTTGGTATTTCCAGTGAAATCAGGAGCAAATCTCTACCATATGATGCTGACTGGATACAGAAAAGAGCTGTGACAAAGTTCTGCGTTAGAGCCACCTTGGGACCTTGGAGGGCTGTTCAGAATGCCAAGGAAGCAAATTATTCACCCACAAAACCTAAGTTCTGCAGATAGGAAAATTAACATGTATTTAAACCTGAAAGAAACTGAGCTGTGGGGAGGAGATGTTCAAATGAAAGTTAAAAATAAAACCCACCACGTGGGACTTCCCTAGCGGTCCAGTGGCTAAGACTCTGTATTCCCAATGCCCGGGGACCTGGGTTCAATTCCTGACCAGGGAACTAGATTTCACATGCTGTAACTAAAGATCCTGTGTGCTCCCAACAAAAACCAGGAGCAGCCATATATGTATATATATATGTAAAAAGAAAACCTACCACATGGATGGACTTGGAGGGCATTATGCAAAGGGAAATAAGTCAGGCATAAAAATACCATATGGTATCATTTGTATGTGGAATCTAAAAAATACAATGAACTAGTGAATATGACCAAAAAAACAAGGCTTTTGAAGGACTGAAGGAGGTCAGACATGTAGAGGTTTGAGAAGAATGCCTGGTACACGGCAGGAATACATACACGTTGTCTCTTCAGTTCAGTTCAATCGCTCAGTCATGTCTGACTCTTTGCGACTCCATAAATCACAGCACGCCAGGCCTCCCTGTCCATCACCAACTCCCGGAGTTCACTCAGACTCACATCCATCGAGTCAGTGATGCCATCCAGCCATCTCATCATCTCATCTCTGTCGTCCCCTTCTCCTCCTGCCCCCAATTCCTCCCAGCATCAGAGTCTTTTCCAATGAGTCAACTCTTTGCGTGAGGTGGCCAAAGTACTGGAGTTTCAGCTTTAGCATCATTCCTTCAAAAGAAATCCTGAGGCAAGACATGTTTATCAAACACCCACTGCGTTTCAGAGCCAGGGAGCTGGCCCATGTCTCAGCCCACTGGAAAATGGACAAGAAAACCCCACAAGATGACCAGAGAAGTCACTGGTGCCAGGAGAGCAAGGCCGGACACCATCCCAAGCCACTCTGGGGCAGAGGACGAGACTCAAGGAAGACCTGCCAGAGGGAACTCCCCGTGTGCTGAACCTGTGCAACTGTTCACTTGGTAAGAAAGGAGCAGACAGCAGAGGGGAGAAGACTCCAGAGAACAAGAGACGTGTGCTGGTGGTTCTGGAAGTCTTGAGCAGGTCACGGAGGATGCCTGGTGGCAGAGCAGACACAGCTGAACCAGAAAGAGCACTTCTGCCACCCTCGGGGATCTGAGCTTTATCCTTAAAGCCAAGGGGAGGCCCTGGAGGATTTTAAACAAGCCCACCTCCTAAAGGGTTAACAAACCAGCATGCTGCCATCCACCCTGATCTTTATAGAGTATCTGCAAGAAAACCTATGTTTTCCTTTTGTTGTTTCAAAAATAGTTGTAGTAACATTTGTCTGGGTCTTGAAGTGTGGCCCATTTTTTCCTGCAGCAGTAGTTATGATTCCGTAAGGATGACCTGCTAGATAATAAGTGCTTGCTCCTGTGAGATTTTTTTCCCCCATTTCTTTGCGCATTTTGTGCAATCACTTCCAAAAAAGGACCCGCCGATTGTGTTTCTCCTCATGTCCCTGATGTGGGACAGAGGCCCGGAGGGGCCTTGTGCTGCATTTAGGGCAAACCACGCGGCCAAGCGGCGGAGTCAGCCCGAGGGTCATCCACAGATTTATTTGAGGAGATGCATTTATGGTACTAAATGGCTGGGCTAAATGGGGCCATTATCTGGCCTTTTCGCTGCTGCTATGAATGTCCCTCTAGAACGTGGGTATCGTGCTTCCCGGACGTGACTTCGAGATAACATTTATGCCAGTTCCAGTCAATGCACACCCATGAGCTTGGGTCACTTTGGTCATGTTTCTTGAACACTTAGGCACAAACTCAATGCAAAATCCTCTATTAAATGCTTCCAGGGCAATCAAAGTCAGAAAGAGGGGAAAAGAGCAGAGATTTGTTGAATACTCAATGGAGTCTAGGGGTTGAAATGCAACCTGAAATTATTAATGGCTTGGAATAAGCTGAGAAAAAAAAAAATTGTAGCTCTACATCCCAAGGGCCACTTCAAAGGATACCATTTTTCTTCTGGACCTGGGGGTGCCCTTGCCACTGGAGGTGAGGGAGAAGGAGCCCCACTGAGGGGGGACTGTCCAGGGGACCATCTGCCAGGAGCGAGAGGCAGACACCTCTCAAGCTGAGCCCCTGAGGGGCAGGCACCGCCCTCCAAATGGAAAATGTTGGCTTCTGTAGTTCATCACCCCACCCTGCAAGTATACTCTGAGACACACGGCTGCTTCTTTGAACTATCTGCACCAGACCCCCAAAATACCTTTTCCATATGTTCTTGTTTGACTTTCCCACCTCTAAGGTTTGTCCAGCAGAAATGAGAACAGATTCTGGAAGAATGTACCAGCTTTGATTTACTTAACAAACTAATTGTGTACATATAGGAATAAGCAGGGGTGTACAGACATACAGAAATGCGGCAAATATCCATGCAGTCAGATGCCTCTGACATCTGAGATCTGGGCATGTCTTATGAGAAAGGGAAATGACTACTTAAAGAATAAAATTACTGCAGAATTTCCACATTCTAGGGAAAAAAGAAGTACTCATAGTAGGCAGCACAAACGCTTAAGAAAACATGTGTATGCTCAGTTGCATCTGACTCTGTGCGACCACACGGACTGTAGCCCGCCAGGCTCCTCTGTCCATGGGATTCTCCAGGCGAGAATACTGGAGTGGGTTGTGATGTCCTCCTCCAGGGGATCTTCCAGACCCAGGAATCGAACCCGTGTCTCATGTCTCCTGCATTGGCAAGCAGATTTTTTTTTACCACTAGTGCCACACAAGAAAATAAAAGGGATCTTTTTGGCAACCCACTCCAGTACTCTTGCCTGGAGAATCCCATGGAGGGAGGAGGCTGGTAAGCTACAGTCCATGGGGTCACAAAGAGTCAGACTCGACTGAGCGACTTCACTTTACTTGGGTCAGGAAAGGGGACATCCCCTACTCACTCTCAGTGGGTTGGGATTAGGCAGGGAAGGGCGGTGAGAGAAAACCAAATTACTCTGCTTGATAAAGAAAGGGCAGCAGGCACCGTCCTCTGGCCATTCTGGAGGAAAATGGCCTTAGGGTCCTGGGTGGTCGAAGGAGGAGCTGATGGGGAAGAAAAGAGGCGTCTTGAGAAGACATGCTGGCAGACACCAGTACGAGCAGGACAGCCAGTGAGACTTGCGGCAGGGAGCGCAAAGGGACCAGAGGACTGCGATGCCTGATTCCTACAGTCGTCCCTCAGCATCCACGGGCGAAGAGCTGGTCCAGACCCCCTTCACCCACAGATACCAGAATCCATGGGTGCTCAAGTCCCTCATATAAAATGTTGCATTATTTGCATACAACTATACACACATTCACATTTATTTTAAAATTTTTAAAAATTGTATATTGGAGTATAGCTGATTAACAATGTTGTGATAGTTTCAGGTGGGCAGCAAAGGGACTCAGTCACACATCTGCATGTATCCGTTCTCCCCCAGACTCCCCTCCCATCCAGGCTGCCACATAACACTGAGCAGAGTTCCCTGCGCTCTACAGCAGGTCCTGGTTGGTGATCCATTTTAAATACAGCAGTGTGTACGTGTTGATTCCAATTATCTCTAGTTTATTTCCAGTACCTAATATAGTGTAAATTCCACCTAAATTGTTGCAAATATTATGTTCCTGGCATGGCAAATGCCAGCTTTGCTTTTTTGCAACTTTCTGAACTTAAAAAATATATATTTCCATCTGCATTTGGTTGAATCCACAAATTAGGAACCCATGGATACAGAGGGCAGAGTATAGCAGCAAGTCTTTGCCTGTTTGAGCAGTGATGTAAGAGTCTTCTTAGGTCCTAAATGTTCATCAGATTTTACTGCTGTTTGTGCTCTGAGGAAAGAGAGAGGGGTGTCTTTAAGGTGGACAGAGCAGCCTTAGGAAGCAACAAGATGGACAGATCACTCAGATTCAGTAAAAGCAGGAATTTGTACCAACAGGTGACTGTAGGAATACAGCCCATAACCCCCCTCCCCTCAGTTCTGGGGCGTCATTAGAAATCTCAGTAAAGCCGTGAATGTTCTAGAGCCAGAGCTTGGCATAGGGCCTCCACTGAGTCTGTTTGAATATGAAAGAAAAAGGGAGATCTGCAAAAGCCTG
Source organism: Bos grunniens (assembly GCF_055505025.1). Lineage (NCBI taxonomy): Eukaryota > Metazoa > Chordata > Mammalia > Artiodactyla > Bovidae > Bos > Bos grunniens. Next base: position 15,910,441 of record NC_141191.1, read on the forward strand.
GAGAACATAGAAGCATCCAGGCAGCTGACACTGATGACAATTCCACATAATTACGAGTATGGATCAAAAGCAAAGAAACCCTGGTGATTCATCATTTCTAGATTTGCTGCTCTGACTTCTTCATTGGGCACCAACTCAACTTGTGGTCCGTGATGCCACGTTATTTCTTTCGCTTTTCCAAAAGTCTTTTCAGTGTTGTTGTTGTGTTGTTGTGGGTTTTTTTGTCTGCTACAAAGGAGAGAGACTCTAGTAGACACAATTCCTTCTTTTTAATTCCTTCAGTTAATGATGTGCTCGTTCCTCGTGTTCTCTAATTGAAGCCATTTTTCCTCCTTTCACAAGCGCAGCACAGAATTGCCCTGTATATATGAAAGGCCAAATGGAAATGAACAATTACACTGTTTTCAAAATGGAAGTGATTTTCTTGGCTTTTCATGCTATAAAAGGAACTTTCTAAAAAAGAAGCTTTTTTAAAATCAGACAGTACAGAAAACTAAAGAGGAAAATAAAAACACCGGATTTCCTACCACACAGCTTTTTTTTTTATTTTGCAAAAACCCCGTAATAGATGGTGCTGCTGCTGCGCTGAGCTCAGTCGTGTCTAACTCTTTGCGACCCCATGGATTGTAGCCCACAGGTCTCTGCCCATGAGATTTCCCAGGCAAGAATACTAGAGTGGGTTGCCATTTCCTCCTCCAAGGGATCTTCCCAACCCAGGAATTGAACCCGAGTCTCCTGCATTGGCAAGCAGATTCTTTACCACTGAGCCACCTGGGAAGCCCAAGAGATGGTGCACAGTTGTGCAGCCTGCTTCGTTTCTTTCTAGCTCTATATGGTGAATATCTATGTCAGTGAATGTGGAGCATCATTTAAAGCAGCTGTATAGTATTCTGTTGGATAGAGTCCCTTCATTTATTTCACCAGTCTCTCATTTACAGACAGTTTAGAAGCAATGAAGAGATAAATGGCCTTTTACCAACATTTTGCACGCTTGTCCACCTGCTTCCTGGGGATACATCCTAGAAGTATAAGGTAGTGACTAATTCTTTAATGCATGTATTCAATACATACTATCACACATCTCTGTTGGCACTGAGAACAGAGCAATAATCTAGACCAGCAAGGTCCCTCCTTCAGAGTTGTTAGTCTGGTAGAAAATTTAAGTATAAATTAAACAAGGAATTCAAATAAAGTGCAATGAGTGTTTTCATGGGGAAAGTACAGAGTATTCTGGCTCAAAGGAAATGCACTTTAAAAAGGCTCTTGCTACATCTCAGCTAATTGCTCCCTGAGCAACCTTATGTAAATATACCCTCCCCTAGAAGGTTTGCAAGCACCTTACTTCCATAGGCAACCCTGTGAACCCACATTCATTTTCATCTTGGCCCATCCGAAAGGTCAAAGCTGCTCTCTTGACTGAGCTCAGGGTACAGGCATTATGTAAATGGGTCTCTGGTTACTTTTCTATTGTCCTGTCCATTTGTTAAAAAGACACTTAGCAACCCTGCCTTCTTGTAAGCGCAGTTTCAGAAGCTGATTGCTTAATTTCCCGAAGATATGCTTCAATTTTCATACTTAGGCAAACTGCTCAGAAGCTGACGTCGGTCGCCAGCCCCCCTGACCCCTGTGCTTCAAGGCCTGCACCCCTCGGTCTTTCTTTCCACCCACATGGGGCTGCCCCCAGCCCGATTTTTCCTGAATAGTACCTACCACTGCCTCGGAGAGCTCAGAGGACTTCTCATTAACACATACCTGGTTTTGATTCTTTCTGTACAAAATGTGGCGGACATGCAGAAGGCTTTGGGTCGGTGGAAAGAGGGAACGAAAAAGATGAAAGATTTTTAAGTAATAATCCAGTCTAGAAGAACCTGGGGAAGTTCACACATCCCACAATATGCTTATATAGAGTATTCACTGGGCTACAGGCTTTCTCATCATTTCTCTTCTATAAATCAATCTGAAATCTCAAATACCATTCATTCATTCATTCATTCACTCAGCCTTTACTGAGGCTGTGCAGGGCCTCCGAATCTGAGGATAGAATGTGTGTATGTGATTGTATGAACATCACAGATCATCATGGGCTTCAGCTATTGTTACATTAGTGGACATGCAGACTTGGAGAGTCATCTTCCAGCAGGTGGGGTTGGCAGGTTCCCCTAGAAGGTGGACAGTTCATTGTACAGGCCTTGAGGGTCTATCTGGTGAACCCCTCATGTGGAAAACTGGACCTGAATGGCAGAGGATGTGGGGAGCGGGGCCTTTCTCAGGGTCAAGGAGGACACAGCTCCCAGGTGACCTGATTAAGGTGGCACCCATCACACAAGGATGGCCCCAGTGGCTGCGGAGTTGCACCATCCTAGGGAGTAAGGCTATCATCATGGTAGAATCAGAATCTGTCTTTGGGGGATTTCATCAGTGGTCCAGTGGCTAAGATTCCAAACTCCCAACACAGAGGGCATGGGTTTGATCCCTGGTCAGGGAACTAAGATTCTTCATGCCATGTGGTGTGGCCAAAAATAAATAATAATACAAAATTTTTAAGAAAAGAAGAGGACTTCCCTGGTGGCCCAGTGGTTAAGACTCCACCTTCCAAAGCAGGGGTCATGGGTTCAACCCCTGGTTGGGGAACTAAAATCTTACATGCCTTGGGGTATAGCCAAAAATTAAAGAAAAAAAAAGAAAAGCACTGATATGAGATTTCCCTAGTGGATCAGTGGTTAAAACTCCTTCTAGAGGAGCTAAGAGCCCGCATGCTTCACGGCCAAACAACCAAAACATAAAACATAAACAACATTGTAACAAATTCAATAAAGGTTTTTAAAAAAATGGTTCACATTAAAAAAAAATGTTTAAAAAAAGAAATCCGTCTTTGGGAAATCTGACTTTTGCATACCACTGATATTTCCTGGAGCATTTTCTTCCCCTACTGTCCCTTGTCAACACACTTTGGAAAATGCCAACTTGTCTCCTTTGTACTGAGTCACAAGAAAGGGAACTTCTGTGCATATTCAGGGAGGACTTTTCTTCTGGGAGGTTGGAGAGGCTCATCCCTGGGCACAGTAAGAATGAGCAGAAGAATCAAAGTCACGTGACCACAAGGGGATTTTTTTTTTTTAACCTTTCTCTGCACAATGGCACCCCACTCCAGTAGTCTTGCCTGGAAAATCCCATGGACGGAGGAGCCTGGTAGGCTGCAGTCCATGGGGTCCTAAGAGTCATCGGACACAACTGAGCGACGTCACTTTCACTTTTCACTTTCATGCACTGGAGAAGGAAATGGCAACTCACTCTAGTGTTCTGGCCTGGAGAATCCCAGGGACGGGGAGCCTGGTGGACTGCCATCTATGGGGTCGCACAGAGTCAGACACGACTGAAGCGACTTAGCAACAGCAGCAGCAGCTGCACAAAAATATTCTTCTGCTGCTTTCTCATCTTCTTTTCTGCCTTCTCCTTCTTTTTTGATCTCCCCTCTCCCCCACCATCCCTTTCTAACTTCCCTGGTGGCTCAGTGGTGAAGAATCTGCCTGCCAATGCAGGAGATGTGGGTTCTATCCCTGGGTCAGAAAGATCCCCTGGAGGAAGAAATGACAACCCACTCCAGTATTTGTGCCTTGAGAATTCCAGGACAGAGGAGCCTGGTGGGATATAGACCATGAGGTCTCAAAGAGTCAGGTACAATTTAGCAACTAAACACCACACCACACCACCCCTTTCTAACTTACAGCTCAGTGACCAGCTGAAAAACAGCCAGACTTCTTGAGACCCCATCAAGAAAGGATGCAGAACAAGAAGCCAGACGTTGCCCATGGGGGCTGCCGCCAAAGGGAACCACCCGCTGACAGTTCGGAAAGGGAGCCAGGATTACTGATTTTACTGTGGCCCTTCCTGAACTTTTACACTTCAGTGGGAGAATAATATCACCCTTTGATTTAATTATAGTAGAGCTTTGTTCTTTCCATGCAAGAAACCCTGTGCGATAGGGCCCAGTGAGAAAATACAGAGGTTGTTCTGAGCGGCCCTGATAACTAGAACGGGAGCCACATTGAAAGGCAGTGTCTCCGGCTTTTAATTACTTTCAATACTGTTCCTGTGTTATTGTATTTCCCTTGTGTTTTTGGAAATGAATTTTTCACAGATGATTGGGTTTTTTTGTGCTCTCCCTTCTGACAGGAAAGATTTGGGTCTTTGTCTGCACAGGAATCACGCAGCACGCCTGAGCCAGAAGCCAATCGATGCAAAGATACACCTAATCCTGGACCTGTGGTTCGCCAGACGGGCAACGCCTGCCACCAATCGGACCAGCGCGGGGAATAAGTAGCCGAGATAAATCAAAGTTGGATACAGAGTCTGGTGTCAGTGTTGGAAACAAATGGTTGGGATTTGGGGAAAAAAAAATTCAATCGTGTGTGAGTTACGGTAGCTTGACAATCCTCATTATTGGTTTATTGACTTTTATTTTTAGACTTTTAAAGTCTTTCCATTGTTCGCCCCTCGGGGCACACGGATGGTGGCTATAAAGTTACACAATCGGCACGTTGACAACAGGCAGAGAGAGAGAGCCAGCTCCCAAAATTGTTCCAAACCAATTGCACTGTCCCTTCTTCACGGATCAAATCCAAAGTAAATATGCAGATTCTTTGCTCTTGGTCTTCCAAAGAATACACATCAAAAAACGCAAGGCTGGCGGGACCACTGAAGTCTGGGACTGGAACTGAACCTACAAGACAGCAACAAGGAGATTTAAGCCCTTCTCCAAAAGGTGCTGGTTGACTGTTAAGGGGTCAGAGCTGGAGTCCTCCGCCAGGGAACCAGAGAATAATGGAGGCCAGAGGCAGAGTCAGAGGCCCTGGAATGGGTGCAGAACCTACCAGCTATGCAATCTGAAAAAAAAAAAAGCAAAGACTGGGGAGGCAGGGGGTGACTGGCCAGTTATCCGCAGCACTTTTATTGGGTCCAAATTCGTGCCAGGACTCATTGTAAGCACGGTGGATACACCTGTCAGTTATGGAGACAGAAGCCCTGCTTCCTTGGTCATGTTGGTGATACGGAGGATGAGCAGATATAGTGTGACAATCATGTAAGAGGAGAAATGCAGGAGACCGAGACCGCAGCACTGACTGGGGGGTCGGGACAGGCCTCCAGGGGCACGGTTTCCACGCTGATGCCTACGGGCAGGATGGCACGGCCAGAATGTCGGCAGGAAAAGTGCTGGGAGGCACAGAGGAGGGGACCGTGGGTGTCCAGGTCCCAAACCTGCAATCCTATTGGCAGAAAGACGTCCCCTCATCAGGGCCGCCTCCTCCAAGAGCCTATTTAAAATTTTGTCCACACACACATTTCCTAATCCTCTTCCTGCTTCATTTTTCTCTGTAGAGTTTATCACCATCTGCTAGACTTCATATTTTCTTTTTTGCTTGATTGCCTTTGTCTCCTACTAGCTCTGTGAGAGCAGGAATTTTTTATTTATTTTTGCACAACTCTTTGCACAATAGTGAAATTGCTTCATGGATGGCATATATTATTACCATTATGTTCCCAGTCACTCAGTTGTATCCAACTCTTGTGATTCATGGACTATAGCCTGCCGGGCTTCTCTGTCCCTGGGATTTCCTAGGAAAAAATACTGGAGTGGGTTGCCATTTTCCTCCTCCAGGGGATCTTTCCAACCCAGGGATGGAACCCGAGTCTCCTGTGTCTCCTGCACTGCAGGCAGATTCTTTACCTGCTGAGCCATCGGGGAAGTCTCACAACCAAAATAAGTAGCTTTAACTCTAATCCACTTGATAAATACGAGACTACATTAAACACTTGGACATAGACACACAGCCAGGGTGTAGTATCTAAGCTTCAAAGATGGGTCACTGATGGGCTAAAACTCCTGACATCCATGCCTGTGTATCATTTCATCCTCTTGAATCTGGTTTGGCCTTGTGACTTCCTTATAACCAACAGAACACAGCTTGAGGGGCACTGAGTAAGTTCCAAGTCTAGGTCAGAGGAACTTCGCACCATCTACCACTCCCCGGATAGCACGCTCTCGAGGAAGACACTCCCAGAAAGAAGGTCTACGACCCTGAGATCCGGCTCCCCTGTTAGCTCATCTGCCTGCCAATGTAGAAGACTCAGGTTGGATCCCTGGGTTGGGAGGATCCCCTGAAGAAGGAAATGGCAACTCACTCCAGGATTCCTGCCTGGAGAATCCCATGGACAGAGGAGCCTGAAGTCGAAAAGAGTCGGACACAGCTGAGCGACTAACACTAATCTATAATTTGTCAATTCATGTTAATGAATGCGCACCCTGTTAAGCAGTACAATTTCTCTTTTGGATTAGATTGTTCATAGGCACACTCTTTTATCCCTGGAAATCCTTAGGAACAGCCTGTTATATTCTGGACAAAGATTTCACCCCTTAGAATCCATTTCCTGCCCTTCAATGTGTATATAACTCCAAAGGACAAAATGGCAATAATTTGCTTCTATCATTTCCTTTACCCAGAGCCACTCCTTCCGAAGTCTGTAAAGGTTCTTCATGTTAAATTAGAATCTGGTAAGTTCTTAATTTTTTTTTTTATTTTCCTTTTAAAGGGCTTGTGGGTGAAATTATTGAAAGAACTTTATCTCTGATAATAGATGGGGTCTTGAATTGACTTAATAAGTAAAGAAAAGAAGGAGCAGAAAGAGGTTAACTATGTGTGAATTTGTAGATGCTTCGGTGTCTGGGGTCCATGTGAATAATATATTACCTTACTGTAAATATTAACTCTGCTACAGTCTAGGTCTTTAAACACAAATTACCAGAAGCTCCAGGGAATGACTGGATGCTCTGTTCTTAATGATCTTTTTAACACCAGCTCCAGGTTTGAAGGATCCTTCAGGGAATGCCTGGATTGTGCAATCCTTAAAATGCAGGCTTCTGGTGTGTAGTAGTTTGCAAAGGAACAAAGGAAAGGAGCCTTCTCCACAGAAAATAAAAGCGAAAACACTGGGAATGTATCCTTTGAGAACAATGACAGTAATTGCTCTCAGCCTGGAGACTCCAAGCTTTTAGATATTCAGTCACTTTTTTTAAGGTAATAAAAGTAGAACCTTTGACCAAGATTATTAGTAAAGGTACCGCACTTTACGCACGTCCTTTCGCTGTGAATTCAGACTCAGCGGGTCTGTTCTCTGCTGGCCTCCCGGCAAAATCCGCAGCAAAGCCTCCCTCATTCTGGACTTCTGTCACAAAGGGCACTCAGAAAACCAGAATTAATGGCTTCCACCAAGAGGGGAAACGGGGGCGGGTGGGATGAATTGGGACAGTGGGATTGACCATATATACACGACTATGTATAAAATATATAACTAATGAGACCCTACTGGATAGCGCAGGGGACTCTACTCGGTGCTCTGTGGTGACCTGAACGGGCAGGAAATTCAAAAAAGACTGGATGTATGTAAACATATAACTGATTCACTTTGCCGTACAGCAGAAAATAACACACACTGTAAAGCAGCTATGCTTTGTCGCTTCAGTCGTGTCTGACTCCCTGCGACCCTGTGGACCATGGCCCGCCAGGCTCCTCTGTCCATGGGCTTCTCCAGGCAAGAATACTGGAGTGGGTTGCCATTATACTGCAATACAATCATTTTTAAAAAACAAACATTCTCTTCTTGGCACCTCTGCTCTTGTCCTGTGGCTCCAGAGGAGAATCTTGAGTGAATTCTAAAAGGATTTCAGGTAGTAGTTCAGGAAAATAGACTCTGGGAACTTGGTCCCCTATAAAGTGCCTGCTTTTTTCCTCAGAGGCAGAGAAAAATGCAAATCTGGGTCCTCAGGATACTAGCAGTGTGTCATTCATTCAGTTAATTAGTCATCAATTATGATAGAGCACCTATAATTAAGTGCCAGGTAGTGGGTGAGCACTGGCAATCCAGTTGTGAATAAACAGTCTCTGAATGTCACCTGGGGGTTTGGGGACACACAGGGAAAGGGTTGGGTCATGAGTTATAATGTCAGGGACACGGTGTTGTGTGGGTTGTTGCAGGACATTCCCTCCCACCTCCTTCATTTGCTCTGTGACCCGTTTCCTGATCAGGCTGTTACTCACTGCCTCGCCCAGCTAGGCATCTGCAGGTTCTGTGATTGGTGAGGCAACAGAAAGCCCTGTCTCTCTAAGGTGTCCCCATCCACGCAGCCACTCTGTGCTGGTTCCTGAGAAGGACTTCCCACGATCCCCATGTGGTGGTGGTCGCCTCTCTTTCCCACATGATCCCATGCTGTCTGGGAGACAGCAGGACCATCTTCAGGAGAGGCTGTGACCAGGAGAGAAAGACTAACCTCCCTGCCGACCCCGAGTCTCTGCAAGGTGCCAAGACCCTATGCTTTTGTGCACATCATCTTTTATGTTCACCCAAGTCCATGACGGAGGCATGAGCACCCTCATCTTACAAATAAGAATGTGAGAGATTCCAAACTTTCCCAAGATCTCATCATTAAGAGGGCTTCCTTGGTGGCTCAGACAGTAAAGAATCCGCCTGCAATGCGGGAGACCTGGGTTTGATCCCTGGGTTGGGAAGATCCCATGGAGGAGGGCATGGCAACCCACTCCAGTATTCTTGCCTGGAGAATCCCCAAGGACAGAGGAGCCTGGTGGGCTACAGTCCATGGGGTCACAAAGAGTCCGACATGACTGAGCGACTAAGCACAGCACAGAAACATTAAGAAGTTGCAGAGCCAAGACTCAAAACCAAGTCCATTTAATTCAGCAGCCCAGCCTTAACCTGGGATGGTCTGTGATGTCAGTAGAAATCTAAATGGAGTCAAAGACATTATGCATTTTCCTTTTTCTACAAGTATGTGAGCAGTCTTCCTACTATTTCACCCACCTAGATGACACTCCCAGGAAGAGAGCTGGAGGAAGGGCTGACTTCAGGGTCAGAGGAGAGGCACAGCCTTTTAAGGTAGGTAATTGCATTCTTCACCCTGGTGATGAGCTTGCCTTGATGTATCATTGCCGGGAATTGAGTGTTACACATATTCGCATATTAATATGCCCAGGGGAATCACACAGAACAATAGTGTGGTCTTCACTGCTGGGTGGATTGTCTTTGAAACTTTTCCCCCAAAGTGACCTTACTGTTGCTGTTTACTTGCTCAGTTGTGTCCCGCTCTGAGACCCCATGGACTGGAGCCCACCACGCTCCTCTGTCCATGGGATTCTTCAGGAAAGAATATACTGCAGTGGGTTGTCACTTTCTACTTCAGGGGATCTTCCTAACCCAGGCACCGAAGCCCCGTCTCCCACAAGTCCGCTGCATTGCAGGCAGATTCTTTACCATGAGCCACCAGGGAAGCCCAAGTGACCTCTGGCAAAGTCATTCAAATCAATGTAGACATCCTGCCTTGGGCCCTTGTCATTCTAGCTCCAGGAAAGAGGAATGACCAAAATTTACTGATCCAAATCCTGATCACCTGGGAAGGAAAACATAAATAAATAAAAGCAGCTTGCTTTTATTATGTAACACTCCTGGCTAACGAAAAAGGAATCTTTGACTTTGGGGAAAATAAATTGAATGGGAGGGGACGGTGTTTTAAGTCAACCTGGCAGTTTAAACACAACCCTCCACTCCCTCTACTCTTTCTTTAGAACAAACTGGGTTTCATTTTCCCGGATATTTGAGGAGAGTTGGACCAGGTAAGCCTAAGTCATTGACAAATGTTATTGTCTCATGTTTAAAAGTTGAACAAAATAAAAGTATAATCTGCAAATGAAGCCAAGTCCCTAGATATTGGCTGCTGGTGACAGTCACAATTTAGTTTTGGTTTTAAAATTCACAGTGGTGTTAATTCTCTACAAAGCTTCAGTCCCACCTAAGGGCTTTTTTCTCAAGTTTCTGTATAGAAATCACTAAGCATGGTATTACCCCCAACACTCCCGGGTGAGCATCCTGGAAACTAAACTGACCACGACTTACCCCAGGGCAAGAAGTGAGAACTCTGGGTTCTGACTTCTTAAGAATGATGGAAATTTGAACCTTGGCAGCTCCTCCCAGATTTTATCTTGCCTGCACTCAGCAAGATAGTGATCACACTTTCAGCTGAAAATGCAGCTGGAAGGAATGAATGGAGACTGGGGAAGAGACACAGCCCACTGGCCACAAAGCTACCCCATGCCCTCTGTTGCTTAAAGGAATTCCCACTGTCTGATGTCTCTGCACTCACACGCCCTCCTGGCCTCCCAGCCTCTCTGGATGCCCCATGCGGGGGCCTGACCTGACGTGGCCTGGTTCCTTGTCTCCTTGTTCAAACACCCGGTCGGGTCTGACTCTTTTTGACCCCATGGACTGAAGTACGTCAGGCGTCCCTGACCCTCACCATCTCCCAGAGTTTGCCCAAGTTCATGTCCATTACATCAGTGATGCCATCCAGCCATCTCATCCTTGTCTCCTACTTGGCATATTAACAAGTTTCCATATCTTAAAAGTCTAAAACTGCTGCAGAGAGCCTGGCTCTCTGGCTTAAGCCCAAGAAAGCCTCTCATCCACCTACACACCTGCTCAGCGACACAAGTGCGTCCGAGTTTCAGAGAGGGAAGGACAAGTAGTTGGAAGCCTGCATAAATCAGTCTCTCCCAAGACAACAGAGGTGAAGAGCCAAGAATATTTAGCCCCTTTCAGTAGTCTGCATCTCAATGAAAGTAGTCACCATTTTCATCAACACTGAGTAATATTTCCCAAGTGCTTCTCAGTAGCAATGGCATTATATTAAATCTGCCCAGGGCTTTTGGCAACACAGAGGATGTGAAATTTCTGGTCTCAATGAGCATGTAATAAAAAGCAAGGCGTGGTAGTTAATAGCAACTATTTATGGAGTGTCTTGGAGAAGGCAATGGCACCCCACTCCAGTACTCCTGCCTGGAAACTCCCATGGACAGAGGAGCCTGGTGGGCTGCAGTCCATGGGGTCGCTAAGAGTCAGACACGACTGATCGACTTCGCTTTCATTTTTCACTTTCATGCATTGGAGAAGGAAATGGCAACCCACTCCAGTGTTCTTGCCTGGAGAATCCCAGGGACGGGGGAGTCTGGTGGGCTGCCATCTATGGGGTTGCTTAGAGTCGGACACGATTGAAGCCACTTAGCAGCAGCAGCATGGAGTGTCTCCTTAGTGTCAGCTTTTTCCTTGAAGTTTGTCCGTATGCTCAGTTGCTGAGTTGTGTCGGACTCTCTGTGACCCCACAAACTGCAGCCCACAGGGCTCCTCTGTCCATGGAATTTTCCAGGCAAGAATACTGGAGTGATGACTTCGGGAACTCAAACCAGGGCTCAGTAACAACCTACAGGGTGGGATGGGGAGGGAGGTGGGAGAGATGTTCAAGCGGGAGGAGACACAGGTCAACCCATGGCTGATTCACGTTGGTGTTTGGTAGAATCAACACAATACTATAAAGCAATTACCCTTCAATAAAAATAAATAAATTAAAACACACTTACACACTCATACAAAAAGAATCCTGGAGTGGGTTGCCATTTCCTTCTCCAGGGAAGCTTCCAAACCCAGGGACCAAACCTATGTCTATTGCCTTGCTCCTGCATTGCAGGCAGATTCTTTATTGCTGAGCCACCAGTGTGTGTGTAAGAGAATTTAATTAATAAAAAGAAGAGTGTCACAGGAAAGCATGCCTCGCGGTGTAAAAAGGCTGCGGCACTGAGCCACTCTCACCCTGCAGGCCTTGATTCTTCATGTATGTATGACTTTCGTTACCTTCATAATTGGAAGGAGCCAGGCTACCACCTGCCATCATTCTCCCCTTTTCAGAACCGCCATGGGAGGTACAGTGACGCTCAAGGTCATGGGCCCAAGTGTGGTCTGGGTCTGGAGGGAGGCTGTGATTACTCCCACAGTCACTTGGCAGCGTTTGTGAGCTGAATTAGTGGCTTCAGTCGACACCTTTTTTGGCAGACACCTCACTTCCCCATCACCAACCTCATAGGAAAATGCCCGGGCTGGCTGGGCCCTGTGACTATTAATTTCTATTACTTTTGAAGCACAATGAGAGAACACTTAAACTTCTTTAAAGTTTAAAGAAGCTTAAACTCATTCTAATGATAATCCCTCATCTATAACCATCACAGTAACAGCAGGACCTCTGCCCGGCACTGGGAAAGCAGGCCATCAGCAGAGGCCTCTCAGAAACGCTGAGAAGGGCTCCAGCGGCTCTCATCATCTCTCCTCCCTTCACTCAGGTAACTCTTCTTGCCTCAGATGCAAGGTTGCTTGAAACTCTCTGAGGCTCTTCCCTCCCCTCCCCGCTCCTGGAAGGGACACATTAAATTACCACAGCCTTTCTTTCATCTGCAAGCTTGGCCACCCTTCAGGGAAGCGGTTGGGGTGGAGAAAGAAAACGTGTGTGCTGTGGTCATAATTTCCTGGGCTTCACTTCAGTGACTGTCCCCACGCAGCCCCAACTAAAAGGATGGAGGGGAAGGTTAACAAGGAGCCCAGGGAGGAGAGCGAAGTAAAGGCAGACTCCTAGGTGTGGTCGTGAAAACATGGCCCCAGATTAACTCTCCTGTACTCCTTCGATCCACAGGAGGCATCTCTGTACCCTTGAAGTTGAGCCGGCAACCATTTAACCAATAGAATAGAGTGAATGTGAGATAACTGCTATGCCAATTTGGGGACCAGGCCTTAAGAAACTGGGAATGTTCCCTTTCTGCCCCTGGGGTACCAGCCAGCTAACTGAGAAAGGCCGCTGGGGGAGAGCCCCATGGGGACAGGAACCCAGGCCCCGGGCTCTCAGCACCAGCTGAGCTCTAGACCAAGAGCCAACGCCGACTCTCTTCCCTGGGCAAAAGCTATCTTGTCAGAGGATCCTTAGCCCCCGAGGGGCCGCAGGTGATGCCACGTGGAGGCGAGCTGAGCCTTCTCCCACTCCCCGATTCCCATCCAAATGGCAGATCTGACCTGTCAGCAACTAAGCTTTGGGATGGTTTGTCAGACAGCAGTAAGGAACTGGAGCGTCTCCGCCAGCCTTCTATGGGGGAGCCGGGGAGGGATGCTGACCTTCCCCAATCCCCTCCCCAAGAAGCGGCGCTCCCCCACCCCGCCCCGTTCAGCCTCTCCACAACAATGTGGAGTCTGTGAGATGGGGTCTCACAATGGCTGGCCCAGCCCTGAACACCTTCCACACACTGTCCAACTCTTCTCCACTGTGCCCTTCACATGTCCTCTGATCAGGGGGACCTGCCCAGGACTGGAGATCCTTAGCCAGTTCCTTTTAATGTAGTAAAAACAAATGAGGGGACTTCCCTCGTGGTTCAGTGGCTGAGAGTCCACGCTCCCGATGCAGAGGGCCCAGGTTCGATCCGTGGTCTGGGAACTGGATCCCTCATGCTGCAACGAAGATCAAAGATACTCCAAGGAGCAACTGAGATCCAGCACAGCCAAACAAACAAACGGAGGTGTCGGTTTAGTCGCTCAGTCATGTCGGACTCTTGTGATCCCCTGGACTGCAGCCTGCCAGGCTTCTCTGTCCATGGGATTCTCCAGGCAAGAATACTGGAGTGGGTTGCCATTTCCTTCTCCAGGGGAATCTTCCCAACTCAGGGACTGAACCCGGGTCTCCTACATTACAGGCAGATTCTTCACCGGGCTATAAGGGAACAAATCAATAAATATTTGTAAATAAATAAATGGGGATTGAGAACTCGTCACCTGGTCTACCAGGCCCAAGTTCACTACCCTCTACTGGGGACTTTTGTGGACTCCCAGCCACAGCTCTGCACATTGCTGTGGGCAGGTGGATTCCAGAAGCGGGGTGGGGATTACGGGGTGGGGGTGTCTGGGAGGCCCAGGGCCTTGGAGGAAGCCCAAGGAAGGTCTCAGGAGCTAAGGGGTGGTTTGGAGGTTTAGGAGGAGACAGGGAAGATCAGTATCAAACAAAACAGAAAAGACAGAAGCATCTCCTGGATTTGGGATGATGGGCAAACACAGTTTCAGGGAGCTGGAGAGTAAGAATCTACACCCGGTGGATCCGAGTAAAGAGTAGGAAGGAAGTCGGGTCCATGCTCAAGGACAAATCCATTTTCTCTGTTGGGAAGAGGAGGCAGGCGGTGGGCAATCTGTAGGTAAAGGTGCAGTGGGGCGGGGGGGCTGGGGACCTCTTATTTCTCACGGTTGGTTTCGAAGACGGGGAGTGTTAAGCAAGATTACTCAAGAGAGCAGCCCAGGGGAAGGGTTGGCCTCTAAGGCCTGGCCGCTCCCTGGAGAGGTGGAAGGGGGTGGTACCCAGGATTCAAAACGCAAGGGAAGCCCATCCCCTTGGCCCTCGGGGAAAGCGGAGACGTACGAGGAAGAAGGGGTGCACGAGCGCCCGCGGCTCTTTCTGCACGGGAGGGGCTGCGGGCGTGGGCCGGGAGGGCGGGGCCGCCTGGATCTTGTATTTGCACACTCAGCCCACAGTGGTCTTTTATACCAATATACACAGCATTTTTCCAAGTCGAAACATCATTTCTAAATACGCTTTTACTCGTCTTTATGTAAGAGGGAGCAAACCAAGAGTGTCCGCACTGAAAATGGCTTTGGGAGGAGGGATGGGCTCAGTCTCACGGTCTTGGAGTCACCTCCGCGTGTGGCCCACTTGGAACAGGACGGAGCTGGAAGCGCTGGGATGGGGGGCGCGGGGAGCCGGGGGCCCCTCCCCCGCGATCCCGGCTCCTCGAGCGCCACCCACTGGCCTCAGGGCGGAACATCCCCGCCGGCCCAGCGCGCGACACCCGCAAAACTACAGCCCTTTGTGTTCAGAAGGCGCTTTTCCTGCCAAAGCGAACCGCTGTGTGTTACAACCACTGAAAGAGCAATCCTGGAAACAAAGCCCTGATTTTTTTTTTTTTGTTTTTTATAGCAACAGTGGAAACCGGACCCCACTTCCTTCCTCCAGGATTAGGGCCTTATTGATGCTGGTGGAACCGGTCATCTTGTTTCAGGGTTGACCCGCAGCCATCCGTACTCCGAGAGTGAGAGAGGAAAATTATTTACGTGCTCCCGGGGATCTTATCAAAGGGTTTCTGTTCGGGTGACCAAAATGTTACTATTACAAAGGACTCTCTTATAGGTGTTTCTTTGACTTTTTTTCAAAAAAAATTTTTTTTTTCTTTTTTAATGGCGCTGAGCCTGCATTTCCTTTCCCTGCTCCCTGCGTGGTGGAAAGCAAGGAGGCTTGGGGACATGCAGTGAGTGACACCCTCCTGTTCTCCACCAAGGAACTCTCCATCAGGGTAGCTTGCCATATAGCTGCAGTGACCGGCTAGATCTGTACTATATAATGAATTCAATTCCCATGAAGGAATTCAGGAGAAACGACTTCAAAATAAAGTTTTAGACAGATTTAAAAATGAAAAGTCCATAGCCAATTATGCAAAGTAAAATTGGAAGGAGGACAATCCCTTCCAGGCGGTTCCCCCCACCACCTGGTAGCTGTAAGTAATTGAGTTAAAGGCTTGATGTCCCCTGCAAATTGGGGACAACAGGAATACCTATTTACTTGGTAGCATTGATGTGAGTTTTAATAAGATTTTATATATATATATATATATATATATAAATGGTCATGAATTTTATTACAGAACAGTCATATTAAAAAATGCCACATTCTGGATTTTTCCAAGTCATATTAAGTCAATTTGCCTGTGTGGTGAGACAATTCAATCTCAGTCATGTTTCAGGTCTCCTCCCATTCCAGGGTCACAGAAGAACCACTGGCATATCTGTGGTGTCTAAAAAAACCAGAGCTGGGGTTGGGGGGCAGTGGGGAGGTGCGGAATAAAAGGAATTCCCTGGTGATCCAGTGGCTAGGGCTCCATGAAGGCTTGGGTTCAATTCCTGGACAGGGAACTAAGATTCCACAAGTCATGAAGCACAACCAAAAGAATAAAAGCAATTATTTCTGTGTCAGTTATTATTCCAGGCACGTTATAATCTAATTTTAAATCTTCATCCTGATTTAAATCTTTATCATGAACGATGTCAAAAAGGAATTTCATTCATAAACCCTAAGGTGGAGTTTAGGAAAACCTTTATGTCATTTAGTTAAAATGTCTGTATATTGAAGTGAACAGTGTTCCTTAAATCAAATAGCACTTCCTCTCTTTCTCAGATATATTTTTCACATTATATAATACATGTATTTTTATATAAAGTATATATAATATATAGTTATATATAGCTAACTATATAGTTAAATAGGGCTTCCCTGATAGCTCAGTTGGTAAAGAATCTGCCTGCAATGCAGGAGACCCCTGTCAATTCCTGGGTCAGGAAGATCCACTGGAGAAGGGATAGGCTACCCACTCCAGTATTCTTGGGCTTCCCTTGTGGCTCAGCTGGTAAAGAATCAGCCTGCAATGCAGGAGATCTGGGTTCAATCCCTAGGTTGGGAAGACACCCTGGAGAAGGGGAAAGGCTACCCACTCCAGTATTTTGGTCTGGAGAATTCCATGGACTTTATAGACCATGGGATCGCAAAGAGTCAAACACAACTGAGCAACTTTCACTTCATTTCACTCCTTCATATAGTTTTAAAACTATATATAGTAATATTTACAGGTAATGATATAAGATATAATTGTACATAAAATATAATTTATATATGCATACATGCTCAGTCGTGTCTCACTCTTTGCAACCCCATGGGCTGGAGCCCACCAGGCTCCTCTGTCCATGAAATTCTCCAGGCAAGAACACTGGGGTGGGATTCCCTTTCCTACTCTAGGGGATCTTCCTGACCCAGGGATTGAGCTTGCATCTGCTGCACCGACAGGCAGATTCTTTACCACTGAGCAGCCAGGGAAGCATATATATGTGATCTGGTTCTAGCTGAAAAGAGAGTGACCAGTATCTCTAACAAGACACTTGGGGCCTTCCTCCATCCCTTTTCATCACCCGCCGAGCCCCTCCCCCAACCCCCCCACCCCCACCCCTCCGCAGCACACATCACCTAGTCCATCCAACAGGCACGGGGGAACTAACTATAAAATAGGAAAAGGTTTTTCTTACTTTCCAGTGCCATTCAAAGTGGAGCGACGGACTACAGCAGCCCATTAACCTGCTGGTGAGAAAATCTTTCCAGCAAAACCTCCTCTTCCACAAAGATGAAGGAAATTAGACTCACAGTTTCATCTCCTTGCATCTTATAGCCTTTTTTTTTTTTTTAATTAAAAAGACCAACTGTGGTGAACATTACTTTTAAGGCCACCGAGGAGCTTCTGCCCTTGTACAGCCTGGCCCTGCATTCGGGCAGCCAGAGCCCCACTCACTCGCCTCGGCCTCGGCAAGGAAGACACATCGGCAGACTGTGAGGCCAGGTTTCCATCCGCCTCTCGGCGCTCCCCGGGCTCTTCCTTGCTCCTCTGTGTGTTGTATGTTGGAGTGCAGCGCTGAGAGCCACAGCTGGGGTCGGGGGATGGCGGGGAAGAGGTGGCTCAGACCCAGACAGCAGTGTCCTGTGAAATTCTGACAAGTGAGCTGTGAGGTCAGTGCAGTTGACGCTCTAAGCCAGCTGGGAAGGTGGAGACACAATCTGTTCCATACAGCCAACATCTGGAAACAGGATGCTCTGTCTGCCAGTTCCAGAGACCATTGCCCCACCAAGCAGTATTTCTAACTGTTCCTTTTCTGTGCCTTTTTTGCACAAAACTGCCTGAGGCCAGCTGGCACAGTGATAGCTAATAGTCCCTGTTTTTTTCCTGCTGCAGCGCACAGGACAAGAAAGAGGCTTTTCAGTTCATTTCTTGAAGTCAGTATCACCTTAACACCAACATTTGTCAAGGGCACACACACACACAGAGACAAGACCAATATTATTTAAATGGATGCACAAGTTCTAAGTAAAATACTAGCAGAAGTACACGGAGCAAGAGTGAACAATGCGACAAAGCCAAAGTTTCACATGTACCACTCCCTTTGCACCCCGAATGCCCTCTCTGGCTGAAGTTCTAGGGTGGACAGGGGTGGGGAGATCCTCCCATCATTGACCCTGGGAAAGGAATGGACCTGATGAGCAAGCATGCTAAGTTGCATCAATCCTGTCTGACTCTGAGACCCCATGGACTGTAGCCCTCCAGGCTCCATGGGATTCTCCAGGCAAGAATACTGGAGTGGGTTGCCATGCTCTCCTCCAGGGGATCTGCCTGACCCAGGCATTGAACCAGTGTCTCTTGTCTTTTGCATTGGCATGCAGGTTCTTTACCACTAGCACCACCCAGTAAACCCCCGATTAACAAGGGTGGACATGAACTGAGCATCAGGGAAGCTTCCCCAAGCAGAAATGTGGTCTGGATGGTTCACCCTTTAACTGCAGCATAAGGGGGTGAGTTCTGCCTTGACAGGGCGAGCACCACCTTTTCCATCCACTCCCTACACCTGTCCCACCTCGGGAGGAAAGAAAAGCTGAAATGTAGGTGAACAGCTCATCCAGATTAAGGCATGCCATCTTTCTGGATGAGAAGACTCAACATTGGGGTATGGCCATTCGTCCTAAATTAATTTCCACATGTATGGAGTCAGCGATGGGAGAGATGTCAAGAAACACCTGGAGCTGCCAGCAGTAGGAAGGGGTGGTTTCAGGCCATGGATCTGCCAATTCCAAGCCTTTTACAACTTGCCCCAGGATCAGGGATCCTGGCAGGGGCAGCTGAAAGGTTCCTTCCTGTCTCGCCCCTTGGGGACCTGCCTCGCTTTTCGGAGAAATCAATTTTGCTTCATTAATAAACCCCAGGCAGCCTAAGACATTTGAGTCTGTATTCTGTTGTGCCTTTCCCCCAGAAGACAAAATTTTGTAATGTAAATTATGTACATTTCATCACTGGATAAAAAAGCCTGGAGATGCTTCTGTCGGTCATGCAGGGGCCAAGCCCCAAACAGAAGACCCAGCTTTGTTCTGACTGTTAAGGAGACCAGTATTTCTCAAAGTGTGGTAGATGTACCACCTGAAAGCCTGGTTTATTTATTTTTGTTGACATACTTGGCTGTGCCAGGTCTTAGTTGCAGCATCGGACCTTTTAGTTGCAGCCTGTGGTATCCAGTTCCCCAACCAGGGATTGCACCCAGGCGCTGAGAGGGTAACAGGCAGGAAGGCCAGGGGTCTCCAAACGGAGGAGATAGCCTGCAAGTGTCAGACATTTTTATCTCTTAAGCAGCAGGAGGAAACAAACTAGCGATATTTTTTTCCTTCTCTATACAAATTTAATGGAGAAGGCTATGGCACTCCACTCCAGTACTCTTGCCTGGAAAATCCCATGGATGGAGGAGCCTGGTGGGCTGCAGTCCATGGGGTCGCTGGGAGTCGGATATGACTGAGCGACTTCACTTTCACTTTTCACCTTCATGCATTGGAGAAGAAAATGGCAGCCCACTCCAGTGTTCTTGCCTGGAGAATCCCAGGGATGGGGGAGCCTGGTGGGCTGCTGTCTATGGGGTCACACAGAGTCGGACATGACTGAAGTGACTTAGCAGCAGCAGCAGTATACAAATTTAAAAGGAGGTTTCTCTTAAAATACTGTGTTGCCATAATGACACCTGGTTTCACCTGAAGTTAACTATTCTCAAACCTTGAGATAACCAATGCATTTTTCTTATGGAAATGTTTGTCTTAAGCTATGCTTATGTGCTATGCTTTTACCCCAAACTCTGTCTTCAAGTTGGTTCGCCTCATGGCTCAGAACCTACTTGACAAAGCAACATGTTATACTCAGATATTGTTCCCCTAATCTATGTAAACAAAACTATTTGTATGGTAATCTGTCCTTCTATAAGATTCAAGTTAATCATTTTATGACCCAGGATGAACCATTTGGTGCCAAGATTATTCCAAAATGCATCTTATGGGTGAGGGGCCTGGTGCCATTCTGAGTTTTAAGACATTCCTTTGTTTCATTGGAGAAGGCAATGGCAACCCACTCCAGTACTCTTGCCTGGAAAATCCCATGGACAGAGGAGCCTGGTAGGCTGCAGTCCATGGGGTCGCTAAGAGTCGGGCATGACTGAGCGACTTCACTTTCACTTTTCACTTTCATGCATTGGAGAAGGAAATGGCAACCCACTCCAGTATTCTTGCTTGGAGTATCCCAGGGACAGAGGAACCTAGTGGGCTGCCGTCTATGGGGTCGCACAGAGTCGGACACGACTGAAGTGACTAAGCAGTTTCTTTCATTAACAGACTGCTAGTGACTATATAACATCCAGCTGAAGACTAGCAGCAGGGTACTCTTTCTGCCCCCTTCTGATGCCTATGTCAGAAGCTTTCTCTATCTCCTTTATACCTTAATAAAACTTTATTATACAAAAGCTCTGAGCGATCAAGCCTCGTCTCTGGCCCTGGATTATTCTCCTCTGGAGGCCAAGAATCCTGGCGTCTTTTCCATCAGCAACAACCTTTCATCTTGGGGGCTCGGCTGGGATCCTTCAGGACAAGGTAAGGATGCTTGGAGCTCTAGTTCTTTGTTCTCTTAGTGCCACGTTTTCTGCTGTGTTTTACTAACTCTATGGTGTGCTTGTGTGAATGAATGACATTCCCTGCACAAAGCAAGTGAAGAACCCTGCTCTGCGTTTCCACGGTGATCTCATACGGCTTATGGCAGAAACCTGTCGGGGGTTTATACCGACTTGCCAATGCCAGGAGGCACCCAATGTCTCCTCCGGGAACCGACCAGAAATGGGCAAAGTGTGTGGACCGAACTCCCCTTTCATGGTCAAACTTTTCGGTCCCTATGACCATTTCATAACTCCTTGGGAATTAGAAGTACTAACCTAATCTATCAGATCATAGACTTTCAAGGGACTTGTGATCTATACTGTTACTGTGTACTGTGGCTTAGGTCCCAAACTTGGATTGGTAGTCAGGAAAGCACCTAGCCTCACTAGGAATTGAAAGTTCTGAAGCTAGATGGAGCTCTAGCTCCAAGAACATCTCTGAGGTTAAAGGTTACTCAGATTGGGACTGCAATGGGTTTTTTTCCCTTTGGTAACGCCGGCTATTAGTGGACCAGAGGAAGCTCTTATACTGGTGTGGTGATGCTTGGAAGGAACATCTCAGTTTTATGTTCATATCAGTCTTTATCGTGGTCAGGAATATACTCAGGGTCATGCACAGGCACCCAGGTGATGAATGTTTCCCGCAGCAGTCTTAGCTTGGGAGGCATTCCGGAAGGTTACTCTGATTGCACCCCGGGTGGCATCAGAGGCAAGCAAGATTAATGGTGAAGAGCTGGACCTCAGGTAGGGATGCCATCAGGTCTACGCCTGGAGTATCCCCATCCCGTCTCGGTGGTAGAACCAGGAGGGACGAGTATGGAGCCTGCGTTGATAAGGAACAGACTAAGTCTGACCAGGAAGGAAAAGCTTTTGGTGTAAAGTCTGTCTACACCCCCATCTAGAGCAGGGAGGGACGCCTCCGGTAAAAAGATGGCGCTGGTCGCTTTTTTTCTCTTTTACAGATGGGAGCTAATGATTCCAGCCTCACTCCTTTGAACTGTATCCTGAAAAACTGGGATAGATTTGATCCCCAGGGCTTAAAGAAGGCACACCTGGTCTTCCTATGTGATACTGCATGGCCGCGGTACCCACTGGAGGACGGCAAATGGTGGCCAGTTGGAGGGTCTCTTAAGTATAAAACTGTTTTACAATTAGACCAGTTCTGTAAAGAACAAGAAAAAAGTGATCTTAAAGGATAGATTTCTCACTCAGTCAGCTCCAGATATCCGCTGTTAGCTATTAAAATAGGCGTATAGACCAAATCAGTCTTTAAATAAAATACTCTGTTACAACTGGCTCAGACAGTCTATTATGGTAGAAAGTATAAGGAAAAGAAAGGCAGAAAAAGACAAAGGAAAAGGCGGAAGCCTTTACAATGGCTATAAAAAAAGTTCTTAAACAGCCTGAGAAAAATGCCCAGAGGGACCCAGGTGAAAAGGGATGGGTTTGCTATTACTGTGAAAAAGAGGGGCACCTCAAGCGGGATTGCCCTCAGGCATCTAAGCCACCCCGGCTCCATGTCCAGTCCGCAAAGGACCACACTGGAAGAGAGACTGCCCCCAGAGGCGTAGGTCTCTGGGTCGGACTCTCAAGACAATCAAGACTGAAGGTGCCCGGGGGTCCCCACACAAGCTCCCATCCTAATTACACCTGAGGAACCCCAGGTATTAATAATTGTGGGGGGCCAATCCGTCGATTTCCTTTTAGATACTGGGACAACTTACTCTGTACTTACTAAAGACCCTGGCCCACTTTCTTCCGGATCCGCTTCCGTAATGAGACTGTCTAGAAGAGCCAAAAGGTATTATTTCAGTTATTCTTTATCTTGTAACTGGGATTATGTGCTATTTTCACACGAGTTTCTGATCATGCTAGAATCTCCCTCACCCCTTTTGGGGAGGGATACGGAGAAGGCAATGGCAACCCACTCCAGTACTCTTGCCTGGAAAATCCCATGGGTGGAGGAGCCTGGTAGGCTGCAGTCCATGGGGTCTCAAAGAGTCGGACACGACTGAGCGCCTTCACTTTCACTTTTCACTTTCATGCATTGGAGAAGGAAATGGCAACCCACTCCAGTGTTCTTGCCTGGAGAATCCCAGGGATGGGGGAGCCTGGTGGGCTGCTGTCTATGGGGTCACACAGAGTCGGACACGACTGAAGTGACTTAGCAGCATACTGAACAAGGTCCATGCCTCTGTTTTCATGAATATGGACCCTCCCTTTCTCTCCCTTTAGTTAAACAAAATGTAAATCCTAGAGTATGGGCTGATAGAAAATCTGTGGGTCGAGCACAAAATGCTATTCCTGTAGTTGTCAAGTTCAAAGACCCGCACTTATTTCCACATAAGAAACAGTATCCACTGAAACCTGAGGTTAAGGAAGGGTTAAAACCCATCATCAAAAATTTAAAAGAGCAGGGACTATTAATTCCCTGTAACAGTCCCTGCAACACTCCTATTTTGGGTATAAAGAAATCAAATGGTAAATGGAGACTAGTTCAAGATTTACAAATAATAAATAAGGCTGTAGTTCCTTTACACCCCGTGGTGCCTCATCCTTATACTCTGTTGTCTGAAATTCCTGAACGAACGAGCCACATATTTCTCAGTAATTGATTTCAAAGACGCCTTCTATTCAGTGCCTTTGGCAGAGGAAAGTTAATTTCTATTTGCCTTTGAAGACCCTACGCACCCAGCTTCTCAGTTAACCTGGACAGTTTTGCCCCAGGGATTTCGTGACAGTCCTCACTTATTTGGACAAGGTTTGTCACGGGATCTACAAAACTTTAATAGTTCTGAAGTGGTGGTGTTACAATATGTAGATGATATTTTGCTCTGTGCTGAGACAGAAAAAGCTTGTTCGCAAGCCTCAGAAGATTTCTTAAACTTTCTGGCAGGCTGCTCAGCTTTGTCAACAATCGGTTAGATATCTGGGCCTAATCATATCAGAAGGGACTAGGGCGATAGGCCCTGAGATAATTAAACCTATACTAAATTATCCCCTACCTATGACTTTAAGACAATTGAGAAGATTTTTGGAAACCACAGGTTACTGTCGCATTTGGATTCCGGGTTACGGGGAACTTGCCCGGCCTTTATATAAACTTATAACTGATACTCAACAGGCCCAAACCAACAAACTGGTTTGGTCTTCAGAAACTCAAAAGGCTTTTAAGGTTCTTCAGACTGCTTTCCTACAAGCTCCAGCTCTGAGCTTGCCCACAGGGTCAAAATTTAATTTGTTTGTCACTGAAAGAAAAGGTGTGGCCTTGGGAGTTTTGACACAACCCTGAGGGCCTCACCAACAACCTATTGCTTATCTAAAGAGAAAATTAGATGTAATTTCACGTGGGTGGCCCCACTGAATAAGAGTAATTGGGACAGCGGCTTTATTAGCATCTGAAGCTTTAAAATAATCAATAGACAAAACCTTACTGTACTGACTTCTCATGATGTGAGTGGAATCTTAAATTCTAAGGTTAATGTATGGATGACAGACAGTAGGCTTCTTAAATATCAGTCATTGCTGTTAAAAAGACCAATAACTAAGCTTAAAGTTTGTGGAAATTTAGATCCTGCCACTTTCCTTCCTGAGAAGGAAAATGAAACACCCGATCACGATTGTTCCCAATTCCTAACTTTAAACTATGCAGCTCGGGAGGATCTAATGGATACCCCATTAGACAATCCTGACGTGGAAATATTTACAGATGGCAGTTCTTTTGCTTAGGATGGAAAGCGTAAAGCAGGTTACACCATGGTGACTGCTGAACAGGTTTTAAAAGCAAAATCTCTCCTCCATGGAACCAGTGCTGTTAGCAGAGCTTGTGGCTCTGACCCGAGCTCTAGAGTTAAACAAAGCCACAGTGAGTAAATATCTACACTGATTCTAAGTATGCTTATTTGACTTTACATACTCATGCTAGAATATAGAAAGAAAGACAGTTTAAAACAACAACAGGAGAACCTACTAAACATTTCAGAGAGATCGAGAGACTTTTAACTGCTATATATTGTCCAAAAAAGTAGCTGTTATACATTACAAAGGGCACAGCAGGGATCAGAGTAAAGTAGCCGAAGGTAATCAGTTGGCTGACTGTCAAGCCAGAAAAGCGGCACTTTACGAAACCCCTTCCTTCACTGCAGACGTCTTTGATCTGGACAGGTCCTGTGGAACAGGAAAAACCACAATATACTGAGGAAGAATTAGAAAGATATGAGAAGAGAGGAGCAAAGATTACTGATAAAGGATGGTTACAGTCCGAGGATCGATGATTAATAATTGCTGAAAATGCTCAGTGGAAAATTCTTAAGGGTTTACATCAGAGTTTTCATTTGGGTACGGAGAGTACTTACCAAACGGCTTCTCATTTGTTTGAAGGTAAAAATGTAAGGAAAACTTTAAAGAACATCATCAAAAGGTGTAAAGTTTGTCAGAAAAAATAACCCAAAGACTGAAAAGCTAACAAAATCTGGATTACAGATTTTGATTACAGATTACAGATCTGAAGTATCCTAGAGAGGATTGGGAAATTGATTTTACTCATATGCCAAAAGCTAATAGATATTCTTGCTTACAAGTTTGGGTAGATACTTTTACTGGATGGATTGAGGCTTTTCCCTGTCATAGTGAACAGGCTAGGGAAGGGAAGTCGCTCAGTCATGTCCGACTCTCAGCGACCCCATGGACTATAGCCTACCAGGATCCTCCATCCATGGGATTTTCCAGGCAAGAGTACTGGAGTGGGGTGCCATTGCCTTCTCCGAGTGAACAGGCTAAGGAGGTTATAAAGATTTTAATCCATGAAATTATCCCCAGGTTTGGGCTGCCACAGAGCCTTCAGAGTGACAATGGCTCCACCTTTAAAGCTGCTGTAACTCAGGGGGTATCTAAAACTCTAGGAATAAAATATCACTTACACTGTTCCTGGAGACCCCAATCCTCAGAAAAGGTTGAAAAAGCTAATGACATTATCAAAAGACATCTGCACAAATTAACTCAAGAGACACAAGACAATTAGACTAAAGTCCTACCCATAACTTTAATGAGGCCTCGAACTGCCCCAAAAAAGGAGGGACTGTCCCCCTTTGAATGTATTTATGGAAAGCCTTTCTTACACACAGACATTGTTATAGACCCTGAAGCCTTGAAATTAACTAGTTATGTAATTCAGCTTTCAGCTTTTCAACAGACATTAACAAAACTCCAGGAGACGACTCCTGACCCAGCCTCTGAGTCAAACAAGGCTCTATTTGAGCCAAGAACCAAGGTCCTCATAAAAACACTGGGATCTGGGGGCCCATCCCTCGAGCCCCTCTGGGAAGGCTCTTACCAGGTTATTCTCTCTTCTCCCACACCTGTCAAAGTGCCAGAAATTGATTCGTGGGTACATAACTCTCGAGTTAAGAGGTGGCACCCTGACCAAAACTAAGTGACTTTATTTTATGTCTTTACTTTCTATGCTCTGACTTTGTACTTTTCAGATGGGCCTGATAACCTATGTGAGCTTACTTCTGCTGGCTCCAAGAATCCTGAGTCTGCCGTTTGATCCTCAAGACAATGCCTTCCTGTCCTGGGCTCACTCCTATGCTGCATTCCTCAACCAGTCTAACTGCTGGGTCTGCGGAGCACTCCCCTCTTCATTGGTGGAAGGCTTCCCGTGGTGGACACCTCCACTTCAAAAAAAAGACTGAACAATCTGAAGAATCCATGAGTTAATCACACATTTAAGATACTTACCCTTATTTTTAATCTTAAAAATCGCTTGCCTGAAAACTTGGGAGTTCAGGTCCTTTAAATATTTGCTGCACATTCTCTTGCTTGACACCCTGCAAATAAATGCTGTACTTTCTTTCACCCCCCCAAAAAAATAAAAAGGCTTTCTCCAAGTCTGTGAATACCTCAGACAACAATCATATGTGATGCCTCTTCTTCGTCTGATGACATCTAACAACCCTAAAATGGACTGGTGCAACACTGCACTTTAACTATAGACATAATGTGACTTTTAATTTTGATTATACATTGTCTCGGTTCAATGACTATTTTGCTACACATAAGGCAAATAGGTCTAGATCTAATGGTTTTTTACCTGATGTTTATCAAATATGAAATGAGGCTATATGACTAACTCCTTAAAAAGGACGTCTAAATATCTGCTGCCCCTATATGCTGAAAATACACAAAACCATCCCCAAAAGTTAGCCAACAACTTAATTACAGTGATTAAAAACAATTGAGATTTTTGCCTCAGAAAATATGCAGTGTAATCATTCCCGTGTTTTCCAACCCCAGTTCAGGTCCTCCCTTTGTCTGGCCAGGCACTAATTGGGACTGGATATCTCAGTCACGCTGGCTTGACTTATTGGATATGTGGCTCTTGCCTGTGGGCATGGCTTCCCCCTGGTTGGATAGGGAAATGCACCCTGGGTCTAGCCTTTACTCATGGCTTTTATTTTCAGAGCTTCCAGAAAAGCCTGCTAATTTACCCCACCTTAAAACTCGGTGGGCACCTCCCAGAATATTGGAAATAAAAGCAAAAATAAACAAATGGGACTTAATTAACCTTAAAAGCTTCTGCACATCAAAGGAAACTATTAGCAAGGTGAAAAGACAGCCTTCAGAATGGGAGAAAATAACAGCAAATGAAGCAACTGACAAACAACTAATCTCAAAAATATACAAGCAACTCCTACAGCTCAACTCCAGAAAAATAAATGACCCAATCAAAAAATGGGCCAAAGAACTAAATAGACATTTCTCCAAAGAAGACATACAGATGGCTAACAAACACATGAAAAGATGCTCAACATCACTCATTATCAGAGAAATGCAAATCAAAACCACTATGAGGTACCATTTCACACCAGTCAGAATGGCTGCGATCCAAAAGTCTACAAATAATAAATGCTGGAGAGGGTGTGGAGAAAAGGGAACCCTCTTACAGTGTTGGTGGGAATGCAAACTAGTACAGCCACTATGGAGAACAGTGTGGAGATTCCTTAAAAAACTGGAAATAGAACTGCCTTATGATCTAGCAATCCCACTGCTGGGCATACACACTGAGGAAACCAGAAGGGAAAGAGACACGTGTACCCCAATGTTCATCGCAGCACTGTTTATAATAGCCAGGACATGGAAGCAACCTAGATGTCCATCAGCAGATGAATGGATAAGAAAGCAGTGGTACATATACACAATGGAGTATTACTCAGCCATTAAAAAGAATACATTTGAATCAGTTCTAATGAGGTGGATGAAACTGGAGCCTATTATACAGAGTGAAGTAAGCCAGAAGGAAAAACACCAATACAGTATACTAACGCATATATATGGAATTTAGAAAGATGGTAACAATAACCCTGTGTACGAGACAGCAAAAGAGACACTGATGTAAAGAACAGTCTTATGGACTCTGTGGGAGAGGGAGAGGGTGGGAAGATTTGGGAGAATGGCATTGAAACATGTAAAATATCATGTATGAAACGAGATGCCAGTCCAGGTTCGATGCATGATACTGGATGCTTGGGGCTAGAGCACTGGGACGACCCAGAGGGATGGTATGGGGAGGGAGGAGGGAGGAGGGTTCAGGATGGGGAACACATGTATACCTGTGGCGGATTCATTTTGATATTTGGCAAAACTAATACAATTATGTAAAGTTTAAAAAAAAAACAAAAAACAAAAAAACTCGGTGGGCAAGGTCTATATTTCACTGATATGATTATTTGGCTGCAGCGTTTGTTCCCTCTTTGGGAACTACAGATGTTATGCTACGAGTGGATGCTTTGCCTAATTTCACTCAACAGGCATTCCAAGCTTCTCAAAAATCTATTTCAGCTCTTAATGCTGAACAAGCACAAATTAGAAAGGTGGTTTTACAAAACAGATTGGCTTTAGATATTCTGACAGCTGCGCAAGGAGGAACGTGTGCCATTATTCATACCCAATGCTGTACATATATACCTGATATGAGCATGAATGTTACTTATTTTACTAAACACATGAACAAGATGACTGGGGCCATGGATACTCCTGAGCTTCAACTGCCTCACTTTGGGAGACGTTAACTAGTTCCCCACGGTGGAAAACTATCTTAATTACAAAAATTCTGATTGTTTTGTTTTTGCTGTTTGCTCCCTGCATCTGTAACTGTGTAGCTGGATTTGCTTCTAGCCGCATAAAAGCTTTTAAGTTACAAATGGTTGCTTAAAGTCCTGCTACTGCTACAGCTTCTTCCAACTACTGTTTGGGGCCCCTGCATCAGATATCCTCAATATGAAGATTAGGAGAATATGTTGCCTCACCAATTTAGGGACAACGCCCCTTGTCAGCTCAGAAACAGTTATGGGACAAGAACGACACCGCTTTTCCCTAGGCAACATAATTCTTCTAAAAGAAAAGGGGGGTGTGAGAGGGTAACAGACAGGAAAGCCAGGGGTCTCTAAACGGAGGAAATAGCCTGCAAATGTCAGACATTTTTATCTCTCTTAAGCAGCAGGAGGAAACAAACCAGCAATATTTTTTTCTTCTCTATACAAATTTAAAAGGAGGTTTCTCTTAAAATACTGTCTGTCCATAATGACACCTGGTTTCACCTGAAGTTAACTATTCTCAAACCTTGAGATAACCAATGCATTTTTCTTATGAAAATGTTTATCTTAAGCTATGCTAATGTGCTTTTCCCTTCTCGTCTTTTCACAACTATTTGTAAGGCCTCCCCAGACAGCCATTTTGCTTTTTTGCATTTCTTTTCCATGGGGATGGTCTTGATCCCTGTCTGCTGTACAATGTCATGAACGTCCGTCCATAGTTCATCAGGCACTTTATCTATCAGATCTAGGCCCTTAAATCTATTTCTCACTTCCACTGTATAATCATAAGGGATTTGATTTAGGTCATACCTGAATGGTCTAGTGGTTTTCCCTACTTTCTTCAATTTCAGTCTGAATTTGGCAATAAGGAGTTCATGATCTGAGCCACAGTCAGCTCCCGGTCTTGTTTTTGCTGACTGTATAGAGCTTCTCCATCTTTGGCTGCAAAGAATATAATCAATCTGATTTCGGTGTTGACCATCTGGTGATGTCCATGTGTAGAGTCTTCTCTTGTGTTGTTGGAAGAGGGTGTTTGCTATGACCAGTGTGTTCTCTTGGCAAAACTCTATTAGCCTTTGCCCTGCTTCATTCTGTATTCCAAGGCCAAATTTGCCTGTTACTCCAGGTGTTTCTTGACTTCCTACTTTTGCATTCCAGTCCCCTATAATGAAAAAGACATCTTTTCTGGGTGTTAGTTCTAAAAGGTCTAGTAGGTCTTCATAGAACCATTCAACTTCAGCTTCTTCAGTGTTACTGGTTGGGGCATAGGCTTGGATATTGAATGGTTTGCCTTAGAAACTAACAGAGATCATTCTGTCGTTTTTGAGATTGCATCCAAGTACTGCATTTCGGACTCTTTTGATGACCATTTCTATGCCAAAAAATGGCTACTCCATTTCTTCTAAGGGATTCCTGCCCACAGTAGTAGATATAATGGTCATCTGAGTTAAATTCACCCATTCCAGATCATTTTAGTTCGCTGATTCCCAGAATGTCGACGTTCACTCTTGCCATCTCCTGTTTGACCACTTCCAATTTGCCTTGATTCATGGACGTGACATTCCAGGTTCCTATGCAATATTGCTTTTTACAGCATCGGACCTTGCTTCTATCACCAGTCACATCCACAGCTGGGTATTCTTTTTGCTTTGGCTCCATCCCTTCATTCTTTCTGGAGTTATTTCTCCACTGATCTCCAGTAGCATATTGGGCACCTACCAACCCGGGGACTTCCCCTTTCAGTATCCTATCATTTTGCCTTTTCATACTGTTCGTGGGGTTCTCAAGGCAAGAATGCTGAAGTGGTTTGACATTCCCTTCTCCAGTGGACCACATTCTGTCAGACCTCCCCACCATGACCTGTCCGTCTTGGGTGGCCCCACACGGCATGGCTTAGTTTCATTGAGTTAGACAAGGCTGTGGTCCGTGTGATCAGATTGGCTAGTTTTCTGTGATTATGGTTTCAGGGTATTTGCCCTCTGATGCCCTCTTGCAACACCTACCGTCTTACTTGGGTTTCTCCCACCTTGGACATGGGGTATCTCTTCACGGCTGCTCCAGCAAAGCACAGCCGCTGCTCCTTACCTTGGACGAGGGGTATCTCCTCACTGCCACCCTTCCTGACCTTGAACATGGAGTAGCTCCTCTAGGCCTCCCTGCACCCGCACAGCTGCCACTCCTTGCACTCTGAATGCATAGTTCCAAAGAATAGCAAGGAGAGTTAAGAAAGCCTTCCTCAGTGATCAATACAAAGAAATAAAGGAAAACAACAGAATGGGAAAGACTAGAGATGTCTTCAAGAAAATTAGAGATACCAAGGGAACATTTCATGCAAAGATGGGCTCGATAAAGGACAGAAATGGTATGGACCTAACAGAAGCAGAAGATTAATATCTTCTTAGATATTAATATAATATAATATAATATCTTAATAGAAGAGGTGGCAGAACACAAAGAACTGTACAAAAAAGAGCTTCATGACCCAGATAATCACAATGGTGTGATCACTCACCTAGAGCCAGACATCCTGGAATGTGAAGTCAAGTGGGCCTTAGAAAGCATCACTACGAACAAAGCTAGTGGAGGAGGTGATGGAATTCCAGTTGAGCTATTTCAAATCCTGGAAGATGATGCTGTGAAAGTGCTGCACTCAATATGCCAGCAAATTTGAAAAACTCAGCAGTGACCACAGGACTGGAAATGGTCAGTTTTCATTGCAATCCCAAAGAAAGGCAATGCCAAAGAATGCTCAAACCACCACACAATTGCACTCATCTCACACGCTAGTAAAGTAATGCTCAAAATTCTCCAAGCCAGGCTTCAGCAATACATGAACCGTGAACTTCCTGATGTTCAAGCTGGTTTTAGAAGAGGCAGAGGAACCAGAGATCAAATTGCCAACATCCGCTGGATCATGGAAAAAGCAAGAGAGTTCCAGAAAAACATCTATTTCTGCTTTATTGACTATGCCAAAGCCTTTGACTGTGTGGATCACAATAAACTGTGGAAAATTCTGAAAGAGATGGGAATACCAGACCACCTGACTTGCCTCTTGAGAAACCTATATGCAGGTCAGGAAGCAACAGTTAGAACTGGACATGGAACAACAAACTGGTTCCAAATAAGAAAAGGAGTTCGTCAAGGCTGTATATTGTCACCCTGCTTATTTAACTTATATGCAGAGTACATCATGAGAAACGCTGGGCTGGAAGAAGCACAAGTTGGAATCAAGATTGCCAGGAGAAATATCAATAACCTCAGATAAGCAGATGACACCACCCTTATGGCAGAAAGTGAAGAGAAACTAAAAAGCCTCTTCATGAAAGTGAAAGAGGAGAGTAAAAAGGTTGGCTTAAAGCTCAACATTCAGAAAACTAAGATCATGGCATCTGGTCCCATCACTTCATGGGAAATAGATGGGGAAACAGTGGAAACAGTGTCAGACTTTATTTTTGAGGGCTCCAAAATCACTGCAGATGGTGACTGCAGCCATGAAATTAAAAGATGCTTACTCCTTGGAAGGAAAGTTATAACCAACTTAGAGAGCATATTCAAAAGCAGAGACATTACTTTGCCAACAAAGGTCCATCTAGTCAAGGCTATGGTTTTTCCAGTGGTCATGTATGGATGTGAGAGTTGGACTATGAAGAAAGCTGAGTGCCAAAGAATTGACGTTTTTGAACTGTGGTGTTGGAGAAGACTCTTGAGAGTCCCTTGGACTGCAAAGAGATCCAACCAGTCCATCCTAAAGGAGACCAGTCCTAGGTGTTCATTGGAAGGACCAATGCTGAAGCTGAAACTCCAATACTTTGGCCACCTCATGCGAAGGGTTGAGTCATTGGAAAAGACCCTGATGCTGGGAGGGATTGTGGGCAGGAGGAGAAGGGGACGACAGAGGATGAGATGGCTGGATGGCATCACTGACTCAATGCACATGAGTTTGAGTGAACTCCAGGAGTTGGTGATGGACAGGGAGGCCTGGCATGCTGTGATTCATGGGGTTGCAAAGAGTCGGACATGACTGAGCGATTGAACTGAACTGAACTGATGCTAATGTGCTATGCTATGCTATGCTAAGTCGCTTCAGTCGTGTCCGACTCTGTGCGACCCCACAGACCGCAGCCCACGAGGCTCCGTCGTCCCTGGGATTCTCCAGGCAAGAACACTGGAGTGGGTTGCCATTTCCTTCTCCAGTGCATGAAAGAGAAAAGTGAAAGTGAAGTCACTAGTCGTGTCCGACTCTTAGTGACCCCATGGACTGCAGCCTACCAGGCTCCTCTGTCCATGGTATTTTCCAGGCAAGAGTACTGGAGTGGGGTGCCATTGCCTTCTCCAATGCATTTACCTAAAACTCTGTCTTCAATTCAGTTCCGCCTCATGGCTCAGAACCTACTTGACAAAGCAACATGTTATACTCAGATATTGTTCCCCTAATCTATGTAAATAAAACTATTTGTATGGTAATCTGTCCTTCTATAAGATTCAAGTTAATCATTTTATGGCCCAGGATCAACCATTTGGTGCCAAGATTATCCCAAAATGCATCTTATGGGTGAGGGGCCTGGTGTCATTCTGAGTTTTAAGACATTCCTTTCTTTCATTAACAGACTGCTAGTGACTATATAACATCCAGCTGAAGACTAGCAGGGGGGTACTCTTTCTGCCCCCTTCTGATGCCTATGTCAAAAACTTTCTCTATCTCCTTTATACTTTAATAAAACTTTATTACACAAAAGCTCTAACCGATCAAGCCTCATCTCTGGCCCCAGATTGAATTCTTCTCCTCTGGAGGCCAAAAATCCCGGTGTCTTTTCGTTCAACAACAGCTTTTCAGCACCCCGAATTGGGAGTGTGGGGTCTTAGCCACCCGACCACCAGGAAAGTCCCTGAGAACCTAGTTTAAAACTCAGAATCCAGAGGCCATGCCCAGATCTTCTAAATCAGAATCTTCTTTGGGTGGGGCTCAGGAAATTTTGAGAAATTTTCTCGTGTGAGTTTTACAAACACTCAGGTTTGAAAACCACTTCATTAATGCATCTGTGACATCCCATCTCAGCTCTAAACATGTGACCTCAGGTGTATTCCTGGTTCTACCACTGCCTGTTGACTGAGCCTCCAACGTCTTATGTAGAAGATAGAGAAAAGTCATATCTGCTATTAGGTATGTGTCTAACATCTTTTGAAATCCTGAGATCAGAGAGGCCAGATAAACATGGCTTTCATCTGCAAAAGAGGCTTCCTTGGTGGCTCAGCAGTAAAGAACCCACCTGCAAGTGTGGGTGCAATCCCTGGATTGGGAAGATCCTGTGGAGGAGGAAATGGCAATTCACTCCAGTCTTCTTGCCTGGGAAATCCCATGGACAGAGAAGCCTGGAGTGCTACAGTCACAAAGAGTCAGACATGACTTAGAGACGAAACAACAGCTGCAAAAGGCCCAGAGTCTGTATTATTAACTGTAGACATATTTATTGAACATTCACAAAGTGCTGGGTACTAGGCCACGAAATTCGTGTGGATTATTTCATTTTATCCTCATCACAACCCTGGGAGGGTGTACAAAGGAGGGAGGTGGGACTTGGGAAGGTTAAGTAACTCACCCAAGTTCTAACAGCTGGTTTCTGGTAGGTCCACTCATCGTTTCCATCACATCTCCAGCGCCTTCCTCACGCTGCCCTCTGCTCACCACCTCCCCTTGCTCTGAGTCAAGACCATGCTTTCCTTCAAGGTCCAGACCTAGCCCCTCTCCCCAAGACACCCTGGTGTCTCTGTCACCTTTGAAGCACTAAGGCACCTGCAGCACCCATCTGGTATTTTTAAGTATTTTATATACATTTTTAAAATGTATATAGCACAGACAGTGCCTCAACCGTCTTTGTGACCCCCACGGCCAACACAAGGTCTCACCCATGGCAGACAGTGGTTGGAAGGCCATCTCGGTGAAGCCACCTGTACAGTCCAATGTGCCAAGGAGTGATGACCAATATTCATGATGGTGACTAAGAGTCTTTAAGAAAATGATAAGTTGAGAAAATGTTTGTAAATGATATGACTGATAAGGCATGACTATTCAAAAATATATAAACAGCTCATACAACTCAACATCAAGAAAAAAACAAACAAGCTGATTTTTTTAAATGGGCAGAAGACCTGAATAGACATTTTTTCAGAGGACATGCAGATGGCCAGCAGCCACAGGAAAAGAGACTCAACCTTGCTGATCATTAGGGAATTGCAAATCAAAATCACAATGAGATATCACTTCCCATCTGTCAGAATGGCTGTTACCAAAAAGACCACAAATAACAAATGTTGGTGAGGGTTTGGAGAAAAGGGAACCCTTGTACATTGTTGCTGGAAATGCAAATTGGTACAGTCACTGTGGAAAAGAGCATAGACGTTTCTCAAAGAACGAAAAATAGAGCTACCCTCAAACCCAGCAATTCCACTCTTGGACGTCTGTCCGAAAAAAAACAACAAAAAAACCCCAAAAACACTAATTCAAAAAGATACATGCACCCTAAGGTTCATAGTAGCATTACTTGTAAATATCTCACCCTAGGGATACATAGCTCTCCCCTCCCGCTCCTTCCCACCAGCTAATGCAGAATAGTGAGAAAGACCTGGAAAGAAGGGGTGAGCCCTAACCTGTGCTTTGGCGGGTTCTCCGCTGGGCGGCGCGACTCCTCCGCCTTCCTGCTTCGGGCTCTTTCAACGCTGGGGCCCTGGCACTGGCCTCGGGCAGAACCCACCAGGCTTCAGAGGAGGCGGCACCGGGACTGAAGCGCAGAAAGAACTGAAGCCGGGAGCAATCAGCAACTTCTCGGGATTCCTGAAAGCTCATCGAGAACCGAGAAGGGATGAAAGTTTCGGGCTGCCCGGGAGAGAAACTAAAAGATCCGGGAGTGGGATTCTATAGACCTTAAAGGGACAGACTTCACACTTGCGGTTATATTTAATAGTCACCCTTGGGGTTACTGAAGCTCCTTCTCAGATGTATTGGGAGAGAGAGCGCTGTCCCTAGAGAAAAATGGCCTGATATGGTCAAAGCGAATGCAGTATCATATTATTATTCTGGAACAAAATAAATAGAATGGCATGCTTTATATTTCTATCGTGCTTTTGTCTTGGAGGAGATTTCAGTACAAAACACCTAGCCAACATTATCTTATTGCTTGATCATGCTTCTTTTGTAAAAAAGAAACAAAAACAAAACCAAACCCCTTGAAAAGTGAAAGTGAAGTTGCTCAGTTATGTTATTGCTTGACCATGTTTCTTTTGTTAAAAAAAAAAAACCCTTAGAATAGTCAAAACCTATGTCTTGCTTACAGGAAAGACTCAAGAAAGAACGCTTGGCAAGAATGAAAGGCAGTTGCTAAATGAAAAAGCTCCCCTCCCTCCCCAAGGAAGGATTACAACAGAGCTCCCAGGCGCCACTGCACTCTCCCCACTGAGCCTTTGTGGCCCCATTCTGGAATCTGCCAAGGGAGGGAATCACACCTTAGGTGGCAGCTGTCGCTCCAGACTTTTTTGCCTTGTGTTGTGAGCGGGTCTCCATCTTCTCCTTGCCTTTTCAGCCACTGTGAAGTCCCCACACGAGGTTCACTGTAAATCAATGGGTTCCCTGGAAGTGATAGTTTCTTTCTGTCTGATTCAGGGACCTCTCGAGATGAGAGGCTAACCCCTTTTCAAAAACTACAGCTGGTAGAAAGAATGCCGGCCTGGAAATCAAGTGCTAGGCACTGCTCAAGGGCCTCTCTGATCTTGTCTTCTGATCGCTCCTTGTTCCTAAAAACGAGGAAATGGCGTCAGCCATAGAAACCGCCAGAAATAGAATTCCACGATGTCAGAAGAGAATTAAAGTAATTCTTCAAATTCGTTCAAATGGATATATTACACCTCCTCTCTTGGAACCAATAACTAGAGAACTATGACCCTTGTCTTTCCAAAAAAGAAAAGAAAGGAGGACAGTAGGTCCAGAGCCACCCAAGCAATGATATGGCCAGTCTGAACTGCCGAACAGTCCAACCCTTCAATCTCCTCTTGTGACTCCAAGCTGAAGCCTAATGTCTGATTCCTGTCACATGTTTACTGAAAAGTGAACTCAGATTTTCTGCACAAAAAATGAGTAAATTCATGGCTATGGAGGTAATAGAACTATGTTCTTTCCCCTCCCTGCTTGCTAGTTCTAGTGTCATAATGTCATAAGGCATGATAAAAAGCACATTCTGATCCTCTTAAGCTTAAGCTTGGAAAAATAAAAACATGTGAATAAAAATTGGCCCACTCTCTTCACTCTGTATCAAAGCCCTGTGGAATCAATATCACCACACCAAGCCCTACTGAAATCAATGGAGTAAGCTCCTGAATTCATTTCCATGGGACTTAGCGTTGTAAAAATAATTGGATTTCGCAGCTCTCCAATACTCCTTTCAAGAAATAGAGAAAATGTGGCTTTGCTGGTGGGGGTGGGGGAGGTGAAAACTTGTCGAAGTGCTGATAGATTTCACCCTGCCTTCGGTATTGTCATGTCAAGAGGAGCTATAATCAAGTCTTGAATGAGCCTAGCAGTACTACCCTCAATGAGGTGTTGCCTAGTGAGAATGAAAACACTTCTTTTGTTCCCATCTTCAAAATTAACTGCATGGTATGAGGTGTTTAACATCAAAATTGCCTTCCCTGGTGAGAAGAAAAACACTTACTTCGTTTCCTTCCTTAAAATTAATTGAGGTTTTTAAAAACTCATCCTTATTCAACCAACATTTGCATAGAGGGGGAGACAGGAAGAAGATGGTATTTTTAAGTGTAGCCTTTGTAGCCCAGCAAAGGCTTCCAGCACATTCTGTTTGGACCACTTGCTGAACACTTTTCTGCCCCTCAGCTTTATCCCTACCCCAATTATATATTATAACATTGGTCTCATTGATATGACCCTTGGTAGGGAGTTAATAGGTACTTGCTAGAATGAGAGAATGAAGGATTGAATCCATTGACCCAGATATTCCTTATAAGCTTGCAGATTTTTCACACTACGACTCTACTTATTCAGTGGGGTTAAATAAATTGCTGATTAAAAATTTAGAAGTAGTGTCTAACATTAATATCTGAGGGGTCTTGGTAGATAGGTCAAGGGGAGCCTCACTGACTGAAGCTGTCTGCCCTGACCACGCAAGATAGTAACCAATTGTATGAGTTACTTTACACAGGAGGTCCTGGTAAGGAATGCAGAACTAACAAGCTACCACCAAACTGAAGAATTTGGGAAGGGTCAAGAAGAGAGAGGAGACGCCAGTCCCTGTCCTACCAACCTCCCAGAATTCTCCTTGCTGGAATCCATCTTGGCTGAGCAATGCACACACACCCAGGGAGGACCCTGAGTCAGAATGATTGGCCAGAGACAACCACCATAAAACCTGAAACTGTGAGCCACGTGGCAGAACAGTCCTCCTGGGTTCCCTTACCCTCCTGCCTTCCACCCAAGTTCCCATCCCCAAC
Organism: Bos grunniens; assembly: GCF_055505025.1. NCBI lineage: Eukaryota > Metazoa > Chordata > Mammalia > Artiodactyla > Bovidae > Bos > Bos grunniens. The sequence goes on from NC_141191.1 coordinate 15,948,540, forward strand.
AAAGCCTTTCGATCTGTCAGTACATGTGTCTCCTTGGACAATTCATTTCAGAGTGTTAGGCAAGAGCCCACTGTCAGGCTCTGGAAGGGGGTCCCCCTCCTGTGACAGATATAGCTAAAGATGCTTCCTTTGCCCATTTTCCTCAGGAATTCCAGAGGTGGTTCTGACTTCTGTTACCATTTGGCCAGTTTGTGATGGTGGAGGGGGTGGGGAGGGGAGGGGAGCTGTGGTCTCTGCCTTTTGCAAGTTGCAGCAGAATGTAGAAGGCAAAAGACGTATTATCAATGTGATATTATTTATTCCTTATAATTCATATGTACCATTTTCCTTGTTTTAAAATTAAGAAAACAAAGATTTGGGGCTCCCCTGGTGGCTCAGTAGTAAATAATCCAGCTGTCAATGCAAGAGACACTGATTTGATCCCTGCTCTGGAAAGATCCCTTATTCCTCGGAGCAACTAAACCCATGCTCCACAGCTATTGAGCCTGTGCTCTAAAGCCTGGGAACCACAGCTACTGAGCCCATGTGTACAACTACCGAAGCCCCCGCCCTAGAGTCTACGCTCCACCAGAGAAGCCACAGCAGTGAGAAGTTTGAAGAACTGCAATTAGAGAGTAGCCCCTGCTTGCCACAATTAGAGAAAGCCCTCACAGCTATGAAGACCCAGCACAGCCATAAAAAAATAAATAAAAATACCTAAAAAAAAGAAAACAAAGACTTGCAGAAGTTAAACACTTTGCCCAAGGCTGCAAAGGTGATATATAATGGAGCCAGAATTCAACCCTAGAAATGTCTGATCACCAAATGGTTGTTCTTAACCACTAAGTTAGGCGAAGTACCAGCCTCTCATTTGGTATCCTGGATCCCTCCAGGAACGCACCTTTCTGCTTCCTCCCCTGCCCATGGTTCCAAGGCAACCATACTTTCATGTATTGGAGTCCAGAGCATAATGAAGCACACATTTCAATGTTTCCTCTTCCTAGTTTTCAAATTGCCCAAGAATTAAGTGGAATATTGTTGTCCTATTTTAGTGCCTGGACTTAGCAAGTGTTGATTTAGTTCCTATTTCTTTTCAGCCACTACACCTTGACACTTAATCAGAATTAATTAGACTTCACCAAGGAGCAATGGCAACTCACTCCAGTATTCTTGCCTGGGAACTTCCACATCAGTTCAGTTCAGTCACTCAGTCATGTCTGACTCTTTGTGACTCCATGAGTCACAGCACGCCAGGCCTCTCTGTCCATCACCAACTCCTGGAGTTCACTCAAACTCATGTGCGTTGAATTGGTGATGTCATGCATCCATCGCATCCTCTGCCGCCCCCTTCACCTCCTACCCCCAATCCCTCCCAGCATCAGAGTCTTTTCCAATGAGTCAACTCTTCACATCAGATGGCCAAAATACTGGAGTTTCAGCTTCAGCGTCATTCCTTCCAATGAACACCCAGGACTGATCTCCTTTAGGATCTCCTTTAGGATCTCCTTGCTGTCCAAGGGACTCACAAGAGTCTTCTCCAGCACCACAGTTCAAAAGCATCGCTTCTTTGGGGCTCAGCTTTCTTTATAGTCCAACTCTCACATCCATACACGACCATGGGAAAAACCATAGCCTTGACTAGATGGACCTTTGTTGGCAAAGTAATATCTCTGCATTTTAATGTCTGGATCACAGTAAACTGTGGAAAATTCTGAAAGAGATGGGAATACCAGACCACCTGACCTGTCTCTTGAGAAACCTATATGCAGGTCAGGAAGCAATAGTTAGAACTCAACATGGAACAACAGACTGGTTCCAAGTAGGAAAAGGAGTACGTCAAGGCTGTATATTGTCACCCTGCTTATTTAACTTATATGCAGAGTACATCATGAGAAAAGCTGGGCTGGAAGAAGCACAAGCTGGAATCAAGATTGCCAGGAGAAATATCAATAACCTCAGATATGCAGATGACACCACCTTATGGCAGAAAGTGAAGAGGAACTAAAAAGCCTCTTGATGAAAGTGAAAGAGGAGAGTGAAAAAGTGGGCTTAAAGCTCAACATTCAGAACACGAAGATCATGGCATCTGGTCCCATCACTTCATGGGAAATAGATAGGGAAACAGTGGGTACAGTGTCAGACTTTATTTTTTGGGGCTCCAAAATCACTGCAGATGGTGATTGCAGCCATGAAATTAAAGACACTTACTCCTGGGAAGGAAAGTTATGACCAACCTACAGAGGAGCTATAGTCTGTGGGGTCACAGAAAGTCAGACATGACTGAGCACAGCAGCAGGGAGCAATATATGACAGGGGACAGGGTCCTAGACCAAAAGTCAACAGGCTGACTGTTTTTCTTAGTTTCTCATTCTTGCTTTCCCATTAACCCACTGTTTGACCTTCGGCAATTATTTAACCACTCTCACCGTCAGCTCCCTCACGTATGAAATAAGCACGACCTCATGGTTCCCTTCTGGTGCTAACTTCCCATGATTTCGAAGAGCCAGGATCAAGTTTATTCTTTTATGGGAGCTCAAACTGCGCTTCTTCAAGTACCAACTCTTGTCTGATCTCTATCTGTATCTCATTCCTAGATTTAAACCTAAGGATAAGGCACAAGGAAAGACTGTCACAAACATACGGGAAAATACAGGTAATAATGACCTCATCTTATCAGCATTAGGAGGAACATGAAGACTAAAAAAATGGAATTGTTTTCCGGAAGGATCTATATGCTCCTCTGTCCGTAGGATTCTCCAGGCAAGAATACCTGGAGATTGCCATTTCCTCCTCCAGGGGATCTTCCTGACCCAGGGATCAAACTTGCATCTCTGTCTCCTGCATTGGCAGGCGGGTTCTTTGCCACTAGCGCTATCTGGGAAGCCCAATATTGGGTAAGGAACTATACTAATTGCTGTGAAAAGGTTTTATCGCCTTGGCTAAAATGTGGAGGAAAGGCAGTCATTTTATAAAAGGGCTTCCCACAGGAGGATTATCTTGTGCCGTCTGAAACATTATTATCATCCTTTCTTTAAAATATTTTCTGGTATTTGGTGATCCTACAGTGCATACAGCTGTTACTCCCACTTTTTTGAGTGTGAATTCTTTATTTATTGATTTTGTTATTTCTCTTGCATAATATTGACCCTACTCAGATGTTTTATTGTTCTTAGGGTAGACACATGACTCAGACCTACACAACCAGAATACTTCACATTCCGGGCTAGACTGCTTGAGGAATAAAAATACGCCTCAACAGAATGAATGAATTCCCAAAAGGACCTCTGGCTGATCACAGAAACTACCAGGAAAGGCTCTTTCCAAAGTCTTTGCTGAGCTCTGGCAGATGTACATGCTATGGGCCGCTGGGGACCATCTTGCCATTATGCAAGAAGACCTTATCTGAGATTGAGGCTAACAGAGAGAAAGCAAAGTCTAGAGGTGAAAAGAAACAGGCTTCCTGATTACATTGAGTACCTGGATCTCAAAAGTCTACTTCCTGGAATATCAGTAATATAGCCAATAAATTCCCTTTTTCTGTTTAAGCAGAAGCTGTTTTAACTCATAATTAGTTTTGTCACGTGCAACTAAAATTAATCAAACTAGAATTTGTGAACCTGTAGAGGAAGCCCACAGTTACCCCACTTCTTCACATCAGTAGATACCCAAAAAGCCCTTATAAAATTGGGGTTATTGCTATGCCACAGGTAAAGAAAGCAGAGTGCTATCACGTCTTATCTGACTTTCATTTTATATGCTAATTTTTTAGAAACTAACCCTCATGAAAGATGTAACTTCACAATCCTATTTAACTCACACAGCAGCAAACACATTTATTGACATTTATTAATGTCAAGGCTTAATGCAAAAACAAAATGGAGGAACACTTTAGAATTCTCTACCTGAGGCCAGTTCACCACTAGGGGTTAGATTTTCTCTTCGAGCCAGATTTTTCTGAATGTCCAAATATCTGTTATATGGCCTCTGCCCCAGAATTTTTTTACCTTACATGGGAATCAAGAGCTAACCATCTAAAGTTGATAGATTAAGAAATTAAAGATTAAATATAATATTTAAATGTGTGACAGGTGACCAACAGAAGAACACGAAATATTTAACAAACATTGGGTGAGGGAAGAGACTGTGTAAGTGATACAGATTTATCATTTTTCACATTCAGAGGTGAAATGAAATGCATAAAGTTGAAAAATCAAGAAATAATGTAAGTATGGGCTTTCCAAGTGGCACTAGAGGTACAGAATCCACCTGCCAATGCAGGAAATGCGGTTTCCTTCCCTGGGTTGGAACGACCCCACTATTCTTGCCTGGAGAATTCCATGGACAGAGGAGCCTATTAGGCTACAGTCCATGGGGTCACAAAGAGTCATCAGACATGACTGAGTGCGCGCACGCGCGCACACACACACACACACACACGATGTAAGCATATAATGTGGAGTTATGAAAATAGCTCCCCAAAGAAACCAAGACAGAGACTGATATTAATTATAATCTCTATAGAGGGCAACCAGGCTGAGAAGGGAGGGATGTTTTCACTTTCAATTCTCTTTAGACATTTTCTTTCTGTATGTATGTATAATTTACAATTTTAAAAAACTTTACCAGAACTTAACTGTTTATCTAGGCAGCTTGCTCCCTGTTCTCCAAAACGTCCATTTCAAGCATTCTCTACTCCATCACACAGACTCCATCTCACCTCCCATCTCCAATCTTTACAAACTTTTTTTTCTTTTAAAATGGAGGCAAGATTTCTCCATCTACCTGAGGTTAATCTCTCCTCCTCCATGTTGGATCCCAGACCCTCTGACTTCTTCAGAAATTTTCTTTTAACACCCTTTTCCACCGTATCCTCAAACCCTCTCTCCTTTAGCTCCTCCCAGTCAGCTGGTACACACACTGAAGCTACTCTCATCTTAAATTTAAAAACTGCCTGGATCCATGACCCTCTCTAGCTTCCTCTCTCTTCTCTCTTTCACAGCCAGTGTCTCCGCTTCCTACTCCTGAAGTTACTCCAAGACAGAGCCTGCCTCCATCACTCCACCAAAACTACTTTTGCTAAGCCAATGGTTCCAGTCTCTAATGTGTGTGTTCTGTGTGCTCTGTCATGTCAGCCTCTTTGTGACCCCATGGACTTTAGCCCACCAGGTCCCTCTGTCCATGGGATTTTCCCAGAAAGAATACTGGAGTAGGGATTGAATCCATGTCTCCTGCATTGGCAGGCGGATTCTTTACCACTGAGCCTCCTGGGAAGCCACTGGATCATTAATACCAGTATTCCTCGCTTTTGATTTCTCCACAGGGTTGACCTAAAACAATAAGACAGTCAGTTGTTTTCCCAGTAAAAATGGATTTACTCAGGAACAGCAAAGGATTGCAATTTAGAACATGCAAATTTGGATTGCCATTTCCTTCTCCAGAGATCTTCCCAACCCAGGGCTTGAACCCAGATTTCCCGGGATTGTAGACAGACGCTTTACCGTCTGAGCCACCAGGGAAGTATATAGGCCAGATAGAAAAAATAGGCAAGTCCAAAAACCAAAGGAGAGGAGGGCTGTTTTATAGAGGAGAAGGAATTGGGTAGGGCTAGTATAAACAAAGAGTCCATTGGAGGAAACTGGAAGTTTGAAGTGTAGTGGCTTTTTAAATTTTTCATTTTTAATTGACAGATAATTGTGTTACAGTATTGTGTTGGTTTCTACCAAACGTCAACATGAATCAGCTGTAGGTTTACCCATGTCCCCTCCCACTTGAACATCCCACCCACCTCTTTCCCATTCCACCCCTCTAGGTTGTTACCGAGCTTGAGTTCCTCGGCTGATTTTCAGTCTCTCATTGACTAGGTTGTTGCCTGGGGAGGAGAAATTCATCCCCCAGCTGGGTTGTGAAGTAATAGCCTGTTTCCTGTTGAAGACACAAAGGCACCTTTTCTTACTGGGTCAGCAATTGACCTTGAGTGTAACGGCTTGAGCAGGCTCCCTTCTGGACTCCCCACTTCATCGTATTTTTTTTTTTTTTAAGGGACTGGTGAGATGGCAACACTTTATTAGGCTGGGCCAGCCAGGAAGCAAAGTGGACTGAGCCAATGCATGCCCAGCATCTGCGGGGGATGGGCTCCAGGGCACAACCCTGGTGCTCCCCACTCAGGGCGGCACCGTGGAGGGGGCACCGTAGGTCTGGAAGTGTTCATGGGCCCGCTGGTATGTGAGCAGTCTCAGGGACATGGTGGCCACGGCCACCTCTAGCCCCAGATGCTGGGTGATCTCCACTGTGTTGTCATTAGCCAGCTACAAGGAGGCCAGCACGAAGCGACACACTTCAAAAGCAGCCTGGCCTGCCACCAGCTTTGCAAAGGGACGCCACTGGTTGAGTTGGCTGAACCTCGAGACCTGGTCCCCACAGGTATGGATGTCAAAGGGCATGTGCTCCTCCTGTTCCTGGAGCAGGGTCTGGATGGTGTCCTCCCAGTCCCGGACGTGCTGCTTCAGCTCTGTCTCCTGGACGAGCTCCTGCTTCCAGGTGGTGACGAAGAGCTCCACATTCTTTTGGACCAGCTCCTCCCAGCGCAGGGACACTGGTGTGGCTGCCGCTTCCCTCTCTGCCTTTTCCCCGGGCTCTGCCGCCTTGGGCTCTGTGTACTCCTCGGGCTCTAGGAAGTCATCTGCTGCTCCCAGGTCTTCCACGGAGTCCTACAGGCAGACTTCCTCCACAGACCACGGCCCCTCCTCAGCCCTTGGAAGTGGCACTGCTCAGCCATCTTCCTTCTCTGCAGCTTCTGGAGTGTCTCCAGCTGCTCCCTCACATGCTTCCAGTACAGAACCTCCATGGCTGCGAAGGAAGGGCCCTTTCGCCAGGGCCTCCTGCTGCCGGCGTGGGGCCGAGTACTAGTGAAAGTCCTGCAGCTTGACGCCACCCTTCCTCTTTCGCTTCTGTCCTGGCACCTCCTCCACGCGGGAGGCACGGAGTAGGGCCTCCCTTTCCTGCAGCGCTCAGAATCCAGGGACTCGAAGGGCTCCAGGCCCTGCCAGGGGTCTGGGGTCTCCTTCAGCCAGGATGCAGGCTCCAAGGCCTCCTTCCGCTCCCGGAGTGGGCTCTTGAGGCTCGATCGGGACCTCAGGGGCTGAGGCCTCAGTGGGCTCCGCTGTCCGCTATGCATTCTCTTCAGCCTTTTCCGCACCCCAGCTTCTGGGCACTGGGCCCTCCGGAGAGGTGCCTGGCTCCTGGGAGATGCTGAGCACCCGGCCGGGACTCCCCCACAGAGAGACTTCCATGGGCTGCTCCTCAACCCTACCAGGCTCCTTCTGGTTCCTTGGCAGCAGTGCCTCCATGAGGGACACTCCCACCGGCTCCAACAAGAACGTTATTCTGGGGCGGGGATTCATCCTAAAATGCTTCCGGCGGGCCAGGACCTCCCCCTGCCGGCTGTACAGGGGGTTACTATTCTTCATCTCGTCAGGGGCTACCAGGGCATCAGGCAGGAGGCTGATGAGGGTCCTACTGGGGACCTGGTCACCCCGAGAGCCGCATTAACACAGGAGTCAGAGAGGTCGTCCAACGACAGGAACTTATGCGCCACCTTCTGGGGGGCCCTAGAGTTGCCTCCCCTACGGTCCCATCTTCCAGCTCGGAGAAGGGCTGCTTGGCCCGCTTCTGGCCAGAGATGAAGTTGAGAGCCTGGTGCGCCAGGGAGTAGAGCTAGTCCGCCTTCTGACTGGAGATACAAAGGAGCCTTGCATCAACTGTGCCGCTTCAGTGAAGTTCATTGTGGTTTTGCCTTTGTCAAAAGAAACGCAGATCTGGTCCAGCTCCTCTAGATATTCGCCCAGCTGGGCCGTCACGTCCACCTCCCAGTTTCTGCTGAGGTAGCGGGTGGGTAGCAGGAGGTGGGCGAAGAAGCTCCTCAACGTCCTCCATGTTCTGGAGGGGCCGGATCAGCCCGGGGACCGCAGTGCCGGCTTCAAGAGGGGCCAGTGTGCTCAGCCCGCCACTAGTTCTGGAGCCATTTTCCTCCACTCCATTTTAAATGGTTTCTCTCTGTTCACAGAACAGCTTCTGACACAGGGGACTATGCTCTTCTTAAAACAGTCTCGTCATTGACTTTCAGGACACACACACATCACCACTGTGATTATGTTATCAAAAGCTCGGCCTCCCTGTACACCAATGCTGAATCAAATCCTGGAAACAGAGTTTTGGGAGAAGTAAAAAAGGGTAGATAGTTTTATTGCTTTACCAGACAAAAGGCGGCAGACTAGACTTCTGCCTCGAAAAACTGTGTCTCAACCCTGGAGAACTTGCTAAGGGGTTTGAACAGGAGTTCAAAAGGTGGGGGTCTCTGACAAGATTAGGGCATGAGCACGGCTTGTGTGTGTGTGTGTGTGTTGCTCATATCCTCTGTCCGTGGGATTCTCCATGGCAAGAATACTGGAGCAGGTTGTCATGCCCTTCTCCAGGGGATTTCCCAACCCAGGGATCTAACCTGGGTCTCCTGCATTACAGGCAGATTCTTTACCATCTGAGCCCCCAGGGAAGCCCTTAATCTTGTCTCACGTGATGGCCTCCTAATCTTAGTAAGTTTGTCTGATCCCTTTAATCTCATGTCAGGTGATTTCTTGATCTTCTCTGTGCTCACTTCTCTCCTAAAGGCCAGCCCAACCTGGTTCAGGGCACTAGTGGCTTGTCTTTTTCCAAAGGTCCAGGCAGAGCCTCCAAGCCAGGCTTTAACAATACATGAACTATGAACTTCCAGATGTTCAGGCTGGTTTTAGAAAAGGCAGAGAAACCAGAGATCAGATTGCCAACATCTGCTGGATCATCAAAAAAGCAAGAGAATTCCAGAAAAACATCTATTTCTGCTTTATTGATTATGCCAAAGCCTTGGACTGTGTGGATCACAGTAAACTGTGGAAAATTCTGAAAGAGATGGGAATACCAGACCACCTGACCTGCCTCCTGAGAGATCCGTACACAGGTCAGGAAGCAACAGTTAGAACTGGATATGGAGCAACAGACAAGTTCCACATAGGAAAAGGAATACCTCAAGGCTGTATATTGTCACCCTGCTTATTCAACTTATATGCAGAGTACATCATGAGAAACGCTGGGCTGGAAGAAGCACAAGCTGGAATCAAGATTGCTGGGAGAAATATCAATAACCTCAGATATGCAGATGACACCCCTTTATGGCAGAAAGTGAAGAAGAACTAAAGAGCCTCTTGGTTTTTCCTTTGATGAATTATCTGGCATGGGGGAGACAACAAGTATGATTCCACACCTAGATGATATCTGGACATTTTATTTTTTTTATTTAAATTTTTTATTGGAATATAATTGCTTTACAGTGTTGTTAGTGTCTCCTGTATAACCAGGTGAATCAGCTATATGTATCCATATACCCCTCCCTCTTGAGCTTCCCTCCTGAGCCTCCCTCCCACACATGCCACCCTTCTAGCTCATCACAGAGCACTAAGCTGAGCTCCCTGTGCTATACAACCTCTCCTTCTCCCGTGAGTTCACAAGTCCATTCTCTTAAGTCTGCATCTTTATTCCTGTCCTGCAAATAGGTTCATCAGTATCATTTTTCTAGAATCCACATCTATGCATTAATATACGATATTTGTTTTCCTCTTCCTTTTAAAAAAATATGCAGATTCTACTTCGCCAAAAAAGAGGCTAATGATTTACATTTAATAACTTCAAATTATATGTGTGTGTGTGTATATATATATAAACTTAGTCTAAGAAATAAAAATGACCTTTCAATGTTCCTAGCTATTCAAAAATAAATTACTTTTATTTGTAATATAGAGAAAACATGATTGCTAGTTTGGGGTATTTAATAACTTAGTAAATTGAGTTATTTGTGGTTTTCCTCAAATAACATAATTTCAGATTAGCATTACTGTAGAGTGCTCAGTCTCTAAGTCATGTCCCACTCTTTGTGACCCCATGAACTGCAGCCCACAGGCTCCTCTGTCGATGGGGTTTTCCAGGCAAGGATACTGGATATCTGGACATTTTAAACCAAGAATTTCCTTTTCTTTTTTTTCCCCTGTTGCTTTGGAGGGCACTCAAATAGAGCCTGGATTTCAAAATTGATTGTTAAAATTATAATAAAAGCATTTTGGGCTGAAAGCTGGAGTATTTATTTGAAGGAGCCAGATGCTTGACCTAAAAGATATGTCTTTTTTTTTTTTTTTAAAGGTTTACTTTGCATCTGAAGGTTCAGGGCATAGATCACGGACCACAAAGTTAAGAATAATAGCATATATCGTACTAAAAAAAAAAACCTGCCTTCTCACTATTAGGAGACAAATCACTGGACTAGAGGGAGGAAGGATTCGGAGAGAAAAGGAGAGAAGGGAACTTGTGAAAACCAATGAGGGTAGGGTAGGCTGAGAGGGAGGGACTGTTGACTCCGCCTCAGTTCAGTTCAGTCGCTCAGTCCTCCGACTCTTTGCGACCCCATGGACTGCAGCATGCCAGGCCTCCCTGTCCATCACCAGCTCCCGGATTTACTCAAACTCATGCCTATTGAGTCGGTGATGCCATCCAACCATCTCAACACCTAATATTGGAAACATAAGCAAGTCGGGAGTAATGTTAAGTGTGGACATTCTAAAATGGGGGGGAAAAATGCAAAGAAAAAAGTGCTCTAAGAGGGTAAAGTTGGGGTCATGGAGACAAATGACTTCTTTCCGTCCAGCTAGGCGTCACTCTTTATAAATTTAACGAAATACGGAGCCAGAAGTTCCTGGGGCAGCGTTTGGTATTGACCAAAAATCCACCCAAGAGGAAGCAGTACAGCTTGAGTTGAACTGCGGAAACCAAACCCATATCTGCGGGGTCAGGGCTGGTTTCAAAGACTGGACTCCACAGAGCAACATCGACCTGGATAAAAGTTATCATTGATCTTTAATAGCACAATTTAAACGAATATGCCCCTGCATATCCCTAAATGCCCCGAGACCCGAACGGCTTCAAAATGCCTCGCCTATCTATATTCGAAACGGCGCTGGATGCTGTTTTCCACATAACCAAAAGATGAAAGCGAGCTTTATTTTGGCCCTGCTCGAAACCAGCGTCCTGGGGCCGAGACGCCAGACCTCGCGTTGGGACAGCAGCTCGAGTCGGCGGGGACGCGCGCTACACGCGAGGACTCGGCCGGCCCCGCCCAGCCAGTCCGCATTCCCAGATGCCCTCGGCCGCCCCCAGGAGCGGCGGGCCAGAGGCGGGAGGGAGGAAGCCAGAGCGCGCGGCGTCACAAAGCCGACCCGGAACGGGGAGGCGGGCGCAGAGGTCGAGGGTACCCCAGGCCAACCCACAGGCGAACCGCCCTCTTGGGGCGGGAGGCGCGCGCCCGCCTGCCCTTGCTCCGCCTCCCCTCCCCCCGCTGCCGTCGGGGCCGCGGCGTCGCGGCAGCTCGCGCGCCGCAAAGCGTCCTGGGAGAGCCGGCTCGCGCCGGAAGGACGCGCGGGCGCTCGGCGGCTACGAGGTTATAAAAGGGAAGGAGCCGGCGGCGGGCGGAAGTGGGCGGTTCAGCTGCTCCCGGCGCTGTTGTTTGGGCTTCTGGAGGGGCGTTCTCTGGAGGGCCGCCGGTGCAGGCCGCAGTGACAGGGCCGCTCACCTCGCGCCCCGCGCCTGCCTCCCGGCTCAGAGTCCGCTCCCGGCTTCCGCGACCCGCAGGCCCAACATGGCGCAGGAGGTGTCGGAATACCTGAGCCAGAACCCGCGGGTGGCCGCTTGGGTGGAGGCGCTGCGCTGCGACGGCGAGACCGACAAACACTGGCGCCACCGCCGAGAGTTCCTGCTCCGCAACGCCGGGGACCTGGCCCCCGCCGGCGGCGCTGCCTCCGCTCCCCGGGAGGAGGCCGCCGATGCCGAGAGCGGGACCCGCAATCGGCAGCTGCAGCAGCTCATCTCCTTTTCCATGGCCTGGGCCAACCACGTCTTCCTCGGGTGCCGGTGAGTGAGCCCGCGTCCCCGAGCAGCTCTCCCGAGGCCCGGAGCCGTCGGCCGAGAGGGGGAGTGGTGAAGCGCGGGAATCCGCGGGACCTGCTGCCCTCTAAGGGCGAGAAGGGCGTCTCTTGGCAGAAGCCGACACAATTCACGGTCCGGAGGTGCCCCCGTAGCGTGGGGGAGCTGCCGTTGGTGTCGTTGGCGATGAGCTGACAATGCTCTTGTGGGGAAAGTGACACTAAATCTAAATTAGGATTGTAAGAAAGGGCCCCGCCTCCCAGACCCTGGGCGTTTGTGTGTGAAGTTCCAGGAAACCGAAAGTTCCTGGCGGTTGGTTCAGTTTCTTGTTTACTACCAGGAAATGCAGTTCCTGTGGCCTGCAGTTTTTGTACCCTAGAGGTGGCAGCGGAGCAGAAACACTTTCTGAAGCGTCTCTCCCTTCTTGTTACAGGTACCCTCAAAAAGTTATGGATAAAATACTTAGTATGGCTGAAGGCATCAAAGTGACAGATGCTCCAATCCATATCACAAGAGACGAACTGGTTGCCAAGGTGAAGAAAAGAGGGATATCGAGTAGCAATGGTTAGCAGATCATAGATGTGAACATACATAGGAGTTTAGAACTTAAGTTTGATGTAATTAGGAATTATCGTTACTAATTTTTTAATGAGTTATAATTTTTATAATGTTAATAATGTTAAATTATGTGTTTATATGCTTTAGGCTTTGAATTTGATAGTTTCCTTTGACTGCCATGAGATTTCGAAGTGTCAAATGTTACCTATGCTGTTAATGTTTTAATGTTAGAAATTATTGATGTTATTCAACGCTGTTTTAAGAATTAATGAAGTTATTCCACACTTTGTAAAGAATTTACAAATCCTGAAGTAATTTCACCTTACCTTGTGCCTTTGTTTTAATATGTGTATCTGTCTTGTACATTTTGAGCTGATGTGTGTGTGTGAAGTAGACTTATATATCTGCTTTCCTTTTTTTCAGAAGGGGTAGAAGAGCCAGCCAAAAAACGAGCCATAGAAGGGAAGAACAATTCTGCAGTTGAGCAAGATCGTCTGAAAATTCCTGCTAAAACATCAGGTCAGCAGGAGAGCAGCTCAACCTGTTCGGGTTCCTCTTCCAAATCACAGAGTAGTGGGAACTCAGCTCTGAGCTCCAGCAACCCGAGTCAGAATAGCAGCGCCACAAGTGATGGAGAGCGGGCAGTTGCCAGCCAAAGCAGCAGCAGCACTGCCTCTCAGGTGACAGCGGTAGGGTCTGGAAAAGCTTCTGAACCAGAAGTTCCAGATAAACATGGTTCCGCATCATTTGTTTCTTCATTGTTGAAATCCAGTGTGAATAGTCATGTAACCCAGTCCACTGATTCCAGACAACAAAGTGGATCGCCGAAAAAGAGTGCTTTGGAAGGCTCGTCCACCTCAGCCTCTCAAAGCGTCTCAGAGATTGAGGTGCCCTTATTGGGCTCCTCAGGAAGCTCAGAAGTAGAGTTGCCACTGTTGTCTTCTAAACCTAGTTCAGAGACAGCTTCCAGCGGGTTAACTTCTAAAGCCAGTTCAGAGGCAAGTGTTTCATCATCGGTTTCTAAAAACAGTTCTTCATCAGGCACATCTTCACTAACCCCCAAGAGCAACACCTCAGTGAACACAATGCTGACTTCCAAAAGCGCTTCACAGGTAGCTGCGTCACTGTTAGCTTCCAAGAACAGCTCCCAGACCAGTGGCTCTCTGGTCTCCAAAAACACTGCGATAGCAAGTGTGTCCCAGCTGGCTTCTAAGAGTAGTTCTCAGACCAGCACGGCACAGCTGCCTTCCAAAAGTACTTCACAGTCGAGTGAGAGTTCTGTCAAGTTCTCTTGTTGCAAGTTAACCAACGAAGATGTGAAACAGAAACAACCTTTTTTCAACAGACTGTATAAAACAGTGGCATGGAAGTTGGTGGCTGTCGGTGGCTTTAGTCCCAATGTGAATCATGGCGAGCTCTTAAACGCAGCTATCGAGGCTCTGAAAGCCACACTGGATGTGTTTTTTGTCCCGCTAAAAGAACTGGCAGATCTGCCTCAAAACAAGAGTTCTCAAGAAAGTATTGTTTGTGAATTGAGATGTAAATCTGTGTATTTGGGCACTGGCTGTGGAAAAAGCAAAGAAAATGCTAAAGCAGTTGCATCAAGAGAAGCCTTGAAGTTATTTCTCAAGAAAAAGGTAGTGGTAAAAATATGTAAAAGGAAATACAGAGGCAGTGAAATAGAAGACTTAGTACTCCTCGATGAAGAATCAAGGCCTGTAAACTTGCCTCCAGCATTAAAACATCCTCAAGAATTACTGTAATATGTCCAAAATATCAGTGTGTACATTATCTGGTATTTGAAGAGACAAACTGGCTTACTTTTGTATATGAAACACAAGCTTTCACAAATTTTGTATTGCTTTTTTCCAGTTTTGCAGAAAATTTACATTCTAGTTCTCTTCACACAGTGGAAGTTGTAAATAATTTGTGAATGACAGTATACATTAAAAGGTTTATGCATTACCGGCATACCAGTATGCTGTTTTATTTGCTGAAGAAAATACCGTCTTCTATTTTTAATGACACATTAGGTACGATGTGTAGTTCTGTAGTCTTGAAATTTTTGTACTACTTTCAATTTGGTGAAAAATGTATAAGTTGTCTACCATGCTTTTTCTTTTCCTAGCTGAATAAACTTTCACATCAAAGAAAAGGGGACCATAGTATTTGAATGTCTGAAAGTCTGTGAAGCTTAAGGTTTTAAGAATGTTGCCCATAATACTGAACATCTGTTAAAGAATAAGAGAAAATAGTTGCCTCAGACTATTTTTATGAGAAGTTGTAAGCATTTTTAAAATATAAAGCAGTGTAAAATACTTGTTTATTTTATTCTGAAGTTGTTTGAAATTCACCATGATTTTGACCTCTGCAGATTCTTTAAGTGGGTTAATTTATGTTTTGAGGTAAACTATATTACCCTTTTTCTTAAAGACATAAATGTGGGTTTCTATATTAAGCATATTTTGTGACTACTATAATTAACGGATTGATTTGTTTAGATATTAAATGCTTTAAGCTATTTTACCTTTTCGAGAAGTTGTGGTTTTTTTTGTTTTTTTTTTTCAGCCCCGAAGTCAGAACCAATTCTTGCGAATAGGCTTCATGTTACTAGTCATCGTAAGTTACAACTGGGTAATTTTTCACAACTTGATGCAGTTTTCTATGGATAGTGAGGTTAACAGTTTGCAAATCTAGAAGCAGAACCAGGTGTTCTATTTTTGTTTACAAATCTCAGAAAAACACTGGGCAGGCAGTAGAAAAGCTAAGCTCAGCTCTTTAATGAGCCTGTTCAATTGAATTACATTTGTAGGTAATGAAATGAAGTCCTGCTTCTGTGTCCTAAGTGATTCAGACTGGATTACTCTCTGGCCTTCTGGCTTTCTAAAATTGCTGCACTTTGACCATTGATGTGATAATGTACCGAGAAAAATCAGGACGTGACCTTTTACATGGCAGTTGTGTTGGAGTAGGAAAATTGGGCATAAACAGTAAAATTTAAGTATGCAGAAGTTACTTCTAAATTTTATATTTTAGAAATAATAGAAGACAGTACATATACTTGAAATAATTTTTATTTCACTGGATAACTTAAAAATGATTCATTTTCGAGCATGTTAAATTGGATACCAAAGTTTAAAATGCATAGTCTGTGAATGGGTTGCCTTTATATATTGTGAGGAGCAGTAACATGAGTGTTGTGAAAGCTGTTTTAATTACCTGTTTCCTCAGCCTTGTAATTTGTGGGTCAGTGATTACAAGAATAAATTTCTGTAATGTATCTAAATTAGATGGTTTAATAATTGTCTAAATTGGCTAAATTTCAAGTTAATATAAAAGCAATTGAAAATGTTTTAAATTACAGTAAACTTTTTATATGGTAGAAGTGGAGGAAGCTGCTTAGTGTAAAAACACACCTAATTTATAAAGACTTGCTATCACTATTTAAAGAATCCCTGGTTTAAGAGAAACGCATATTTTACAGTTCTTCATAATAGCATAGGACAGAAGAAAAGCAGCTTTGGAATCTTATTCTTGAGATAGAATCTTGGCTCTGCCCCTTTAAGTAGGCATGTAACTGGGATTTCAACCTTTTAACTTCAACTGTAAAATAGACAAGCTGCCTCAGAACTTAGGGGAACAAACAAGGTAATACCTGCAAAGCGCACCATAACTGAGGAATTGCCTGGATGTGTGTTCTCATTTTCTCAGATTCTGATGAGTAGCTTTTTTCATTTGGCCCATTTTCAGATGAAACTAAAAAAGTAATGTGGTCAAAGAGCAAATTCAAATCCTATCTGATTCCAGAGTCCAAGCTCACTATGTTTTATTGCTTAACAATCTTTCTCACTTCTCTAAAGGCCAACATTTCTGAAAATTCCTTAAACTGGTTTACTACTAGTTTTAAGTGACCACATTATTCCAAAGGCTCATTTCCTTGAACTGAGTCACTTTCAGTTCAGTCCAGTCAACTGCTCAGTCGTGTCCGACTCTTTGCGACCCCATGAATCGCAGCACACCAGGCCTCCCTGTCCATCACCAACTCCCAGAGTTCACTCAGACTCACGTCCATCAAGTCAGTGACGCCATCCAGCCATCTCATCCTCTGTCGTCCCCTTCTCCTCCTGCCCCCAATCCCTCCCAGCATCAGAGTCTTTTCCGATGAGTCAACTCTTCACATGAGGTGGCCAAAGTACTGGAGTTTCAGCTTTAAGCATCACTCCTTCCAAAGAACACCCAGGGCTGATCTTTAGAATGGACTGGTTGGATCTCCTTGCAGTCCAAGGGACTCTCAAGAGTTATCTCCAACACCACAGTTCAAAACCATCAATTCTTCCGTGCTTAGCTTTCTTTATAGTCCAATTCTCACATCCATATGTGACCACTGGAAAAACCATAGCCTTGACTAGACGGACCTTTGTTGGCAAAGTAAGGTCTCTGCTTTTGAATATGCTATCTAGGTTGGTCATAACTTTCCTTCCAAGGAGTAAGCATCTTTAAATTTCATGGCTGCAGTCACCATCTGCAGTGATTTTGGAGCCCCCAAAAATAAAGTCTGACACTGTTTCCACTGTTTCTCCATCTATTTCCCATGAAGAGTCACTTTAGGAGCCCTAATACTTGTACTTTTTATACTGTTCATGGGGTTCTCAAGGCAAGAATACTGAAGTTTGCCATTCCCTTCTCCAGTGGACCACATTCTGTCAGACCTCTCCACCATGACCCGCCTGTCTAGGGTGGCCCCACAGGGCATGGCTTAGTTTCATTGAGTTAGACAAGGCTGTGGTCCTAGTGTAATCAGATTGACTAGTTGGTGATGGCCAGGGAGGCCTGGCGTGCTGCGATTCATGGGGTCGCAAAGAGTCGGACATGACTGAGCGACTGAACTGAACTGAATGTTTGTACTGCTTCCTCTTAGTACTTGCATGTTTTGAATATTCTTAACTGGGGAATTGTCCCATATGGGTGCAGTTGAAGTTTGCTAATAAAATAATTTGCAATCAAGTTTACTGAATAAAATGAGATATTGAGATGGGAAATTCTGGTTTTTCTTCTAAATCTGAGAGAAGATGCTGTCCTAAAACTAATTTCCCTCGATGGTGCTAAAGTCCAGGAATTTTTTTTTCTCCCCTGATAAAGTTGACTTTAAAAAATGGTATTGTTACGAGTTTTTAACCCAAATTTGGGGGCCTTCCACTGCTGCCATTGGCTGAAATAATTGTCATGAGGATAACATGTAATTCCAAGGCTTTTGATACATTATCAAAAGCATGCTCCATTTTAAATTAGATATAAAAGGGCCATCTATTTTCCCTGCCAAGTACAACTTTCCTTGGTACAGATTTCTCCTTTCTCTTTGATTTCCTGAGAAATGAGAAGGTAACCAAAGCAAGCAGCGGCTGGGAACCAGGCATCTTGTGTTGTTTGAGAGGAATTTGTCGACTTTGTCTTAAAAAGGGGTGCCATCTATTGACTCACTTCCTAGATGCTGGCAAATCGATGGGTATCTGTTTAAGCATGACTTAAAAGAAATTTGTGTGGTTGATGATTAAAGGAATTCTTTGTGGCTTTCTACGGTTTAAACAAATAGATAAAGGCAGGGTTGTCAAGTCACTAATGTTGCTACTCCCTCTGCAAAAGAAAATGGATAGAAATTTCAGTGAATGTAGCTTAGTTGCCGTTCAGCTAGAACCATTCCTTTCTCCATTTCTTTCCTTATTACCAGTTTTACTCTCCACTTTTTTGTTTTTTCTTTAAAAAGACTACTGGAGAAAGATCATTGTCTTAAAATACTAATTTTTAAATTTCTCTTTATTCCTTTGTGGTTTACACAGCAAGAAAAATGGTATACTTAGTGGACAAGCTCGCAAACAAAACTGACTTAACTTGGTGGTGGTGGGGGTGGGGCTGGGGGAGGGGGTCGTGGTGCAGGGAGGTGGCAGAAGGTAATACCAAACAGGAAGGGTTAGATACAGGATATTCCTTTGAGTAAAAACTGGAGATTTCATATGCCAATCCTTAAACACTTTATGTGATCTTGAAATTTTCATGAGTAGAATCAGAATTCTTGGAAGGTGTTAGGAACAACCAAACTAACAGCATAAACAGTAAGCATACGTAGCTATAAAGCTGTGCTATGATACAGAAGTGGCACTGTTTTTTATATATATATATAATATACATAAAACTTGAAGTATAGATGCAAATGTAAGAAGATGATCACCTAGTGTTTTCCTTATGACTGTGTGCATGTTTGTCAGTTTAGCAGGGCTTGGACATTGAAATGATAAAATCCAAACTCTGAATATGCAATCAGTGGTTTTCAAACTTTTAGTCATAGTTCTTAAAAGATGGAATCCTGTGTGTAAAATTGACAGGAGCCGACCTACTTAGAAAGAGGGCAGCCATACCCCATGGCTGAATTCCTCTACCTTCTGTTCTCAATTCCTTGGCATCTCCTTGGGCTGAAAAGAAGGGGGTTTAGCAATAGATGAGACCTTGTGTAGATGCCAGCTTCCTTCTGCAACAGGTATTTCAATGGATGGAGCAGAAAGCCTCCAATTTACTCTGGAACTAATCTGTTTTAAAGTAATAATGTGATTAGAATTTGCAATTAGTAGAGACTCAGGCTAAAGGGACCATCACAGAAATTAACATTTAGATAACTCCCAAAATAGCTATCATTTTTTTCTTTTTGTGAAATATAATGACAGAAGTTCATATATAAAGCCCAATAATTTATAAATGCCCATATAATGAGATCATCTAGCTCAAAAAACAAAACTATCAGCACTGCAAGAACGCACCATGAGGACAGCTACCATTCACTGGGTGCCTGCAATACACTGATGCTTTATGGACAACTTACTTAAGTCAGTCTCCTTACCTGTAGTTGGATTGCTATTGTTGATCCTATTTCACGAATGAGAAAACTGATGACCATTTTGACTTGTCCTCCTCAAATCACAGGATGAGTAAATGTTGAAGTAGGAACTCGAATCCAGTGTTCTAGAACACTAAACAATGTTCAGTTCAGTTGCTCAGTCGTGTCTGACTCTTTGCGACCCCATGAACCGCGGCACGCCAGGCCTCCCTGTCCATCACCAGCTCCCGGAGTTCACTGAGACTCATGTCCATCGAGTCAGTGATGCTATCCAGCCATCTCATCCTCTGTTGTCCCCTTCTCCTCCTGCCCTCAATCTTTCCCAGCATCAGGGTCTTTTCAAATGAGTCAGCTCTTCGCATCAGGTGGCCAAAGTTTTAGAGTTTCAGCCTCAACATCAGTCCTTCCAATGAACACCCAGGGCTGATCTTTAGGATGGACTGGTTGGATCTCCTTACAGTCCAAGGGACTCTCAAGAGTCTTATCCAACACCAGAGTTCAAAAGCATCAATTCTTCAGCACTCAGCTTTCTTTATAGTCCAACTCTCACATCCATACATGACTACTGGAAAAACCATAGCCTTGACTAGACAGATCTTTGTTGACAAAGTAATGTCTCTGCTTTTTAATATGCTGTCTAGGTTGGTTATAACTTTCGAGTTGGTTCTAATTTGGGGCACTGAATATCAACCAGTGATATATGCTCTCCCATGATACTTGTTTGTATCCTAGAAAATAGTGTAATCACACTTTGAAGGAAATTTGAAATTTTTTATTTAACAATTTAAATTAGGAAGTTTCTAAAGAAGTAAACTTAAAAGGAAGTTGCTCATATGTATCTGAAATAATTGTTAGGAAATAGTTGCTAGACATTCTATTTGTAGAATTTTAAAGGCACAGTCTACAGAGGCAGTGGTGTATAATCAATGATGTAACCAATGGTTGAAACAAATTTCATATGTAATAAAACCCATCCCATTATGCTTTACCATTTGTTTGTTGTTAAATCTTTTTCTACACTAGCTGATAAAAAAAGAGGATTCTCATGAAATCAAAATTAACAGAGGTTCACAGAAGCAACTCTAGTAAATCTTACCTGTGTGCACTGTGGTGGATTACTTAATGAACACCCATGCTCAGTGGCCTCCAGTTTGGAAACCAACATGGGATAAAGTATGTGGACCTTTGTCATCATTTTTCATTTCAAAACATTGAATGCAATTAACAAGAGAGCAGATCAGATCAGATCAGTCACTCAGTCGTGTCCGACTCTTTGTGACCCCATGAATCACAGCACGCCAGGCCTCCCTGTCCATCACCAACTCCCGGAGTTCACTCAGACTCACGTCCATCGAGTCAGTGATGCCATCCAGCCATCTCATCCTCTGTCGTCCCCTTCTCCTCCTGCCCCCAATCCCTCCCAGCATCAGAGTCTTTTCCAACGAGTCAACTCTTCGCATGAGGTGGCCAAAGTACTGGAGTTTCAGCTTCAGCATCATTCCTTCCAAAGAAATCCCAGGGCTGATCTCCTTCAGAATGGACTGGTTGGATCTCCTTGCAGTCCAAGGGACTCTCAAGAGTCTTCTCCAACACCACAGTTCAAAAGCATCAATTCTACACCTCTCAGCCTTCACAGTCCAACTCTCACATCCATACATGACCACAGGAAAAACCACAGCCTTGACTAGATGGACCTTTGTTGGCAAAGTAATGTCTCTGCTTTTGAATATGCTATCTAGGATGGTCATAACTTTCCTTCCAAGGAGTAAGCGTCTTTTAATTTCATGGCTGCAGTCACCATCTGCAGTGATTTTGGAGCCCAGAAAAATAAAGTCTGACACTGTTTCCCCATCTATTTCCCATGAAGTGGTGGGACCAGATGCCATGATCTTTGTTTTCTGAATGTTGAGCTTTAAGCCAACTTTTTCACTCTCCACTTTCACTTTCATCAAGAGGCTTTTTAGTTCCTCTTCACTTTCTGCCATAAGGGTGGTGTCATCTGCATATCTGAGGTTATTAATATTTTTCCCGGCAATCTTGATTTCAGCTTGTGTTTCTTCCAGTCCAGCATTTCTCATGATGTACTCTGCATATAAGTTGAATAAACAGGGTGACAATATACAGCCTTGATGAACTCCTTTTCCTATTTGGAACCAGTCTGTTGTTCCATGTCCAGTTCTAACTGTTGCTTCCTAACCTGCATACAAATTTCTCAAGTGGCAGATCAGGTGGTCTGGTATTCCCATCTCTTTCAGAATTTTCCACAGTTTATTGTGATCCACACAGTCAAAGGCTTTGGCATAGTCAATAAAGCAGAAATAGATGTTTTTCTGGAACTCTCTTGCTTTTTCCATGATCCAGCGGATGTTGGCAATTTGATCTCTGGTTCCTCTGCCTTTTCTAAAACCAGCTTGAACATCAGGAAGTTCACAGTTCACATATTGCTGAAGCCTGGCTTGGAGAATTTTGAGCATTACTTTACTAGCGTGTGAGATGAGTGCAATTGTGCAGTAGTTTGAACATTCTTTGGCATTGCCCTTCTTTGGGATTGGAATGAAAACTGACCTTTTCCAGTCCTGTGGCCACTGCTGAGTTTTCCAAATTTGCTGGCATATTGAGTGCAGCATTTTCACAGCATCATCTTCCAGGATTTGGAATAGCTCAACTGGAATTCCATCACCTCCACTAGCTTTGTTTATAGTGATGCTTTCTAAGGCCCACTTGACTTCACATTCCAGGATGTCTGGCTCTAGGTCAGTGATCACACCATCGTGATTATCTGGGTCATGAAGATCTTTTTTGTACAGTTCTTCTGTGTATTCTTGTCACCTCTTCTTAATATCTTCTGCTTCTGTTAGGTCCATACCATTTCTGTCCTTTATCGAGCTCATCTTTGCATGAAATGTTCCTTTGGTATCTCTGATTTTCTTGAAGAGATCCCTAGTCTTTTCCATTCTGTTGTTTTCCTCTATTTCTTTGCATTGATCGCTGAAGAAGGCTTTCTTATCTCTTCTTGCTATTCTTTGGAACTCTGCATTCAGATGTTTATATCTTTCCTTTTCTCCTTTGCTTTTCACTTCTCTTCTTTTCACAGCTATTTGTAAGGCCTCCCCAGACAGCCATTTTGCTTTTTTGCATTTCTTTTCTATGGGAATGGTCTTGATCCCTGTCTCCTGTACAATGTCACGAACCTCATTCCATAGTTCCTCAGGCACTCTATCTATCAGATCTAGGCCCTTAAATCTATTTCTCACTTCCACTGTATAATCATAAGGGATTTGATTTAGGTCATACCTGGATGGTCTAGTGGTTTTCCCTACTTTCTTCAATTTCAGTCTGAATTTGGCAATAAGGATTTCATGATCTGAGCCACAGTCAGCTCCTGGTCTTATTTTTGCTGACTGTATAGAGCCTCTACATCTTTGGCTGCAAAGAATATAATCAATCTGATTTCGGTGTTGACCATCTGGTGATGTCCATGTGTAGAGTCTTCTCTTGTGTTGTTGGAAGAGGGTGTTTGCTATGACCAGTGCATTTTCTTGGCAAAACTCTATTAGTCTTTGCCCTGCTTCATTCCGTATTCCAAGGCCAAATTTGCCTGTTACTCCAGGTGTTTCTTGACTTCCTACTTTTGCATTCCAGTCCCCTATAATGAAAAGGACATCTTTTTTGGGTGTTAGTTCTAAAAGGTCTTGTAGGTTTTCATAGAACCGTTCAACTTCAGCTTCTTCAGCGTTACTGGTTGGGGCATAGGCTTGGATTACTGTGATTTTAAACGATTCTGTCGTTTTTGAGATTGCATCCAAGTACTGCATTTCAGACTCTTTTGTTGACCATGATGGCCACTCCATTTCTTCTGAGGGATTCCTGCCTGCAGTAGTAGATATAATGGTCATCTGAGTTAAATTCACCCATTCCAGTCCATTTCAGTTCGCTGATTCCTAGAATGTCGACATTCACTCTTGCCATTTCTTGTTTGACCACTTCCAATTTGCCTTGATTCATGGACCTGACATTCCAGGTTCCTATGCAATATTGCTCTTTATAGCATCGGACCTTGCTTCTATCACCAGTCACATCCACAGCTGGGTATTCTTTTTGCTTTGGCTCCATCCCTTCATTCTTTCTGGAGTTATTTCTCCACTGATCTCCAGTAGCATATTTGGCACCTACTGACCTGGGGAGTTTCTCTTTCAGTATCCTATCATTTTGCCTTTTCATACTGTTCACGGGGTTCTCAAGGCAAGAATACTGAAGTGGTTTGCCATTCCCTTCTCCAGTGGACCACATTCTGTCAAATCTCTCCACCATGACCCGCCCATCTTGGGTTGCCCCACCGGCATGGCTTAGTTTCATTGAGTTAGACAAGGCTGTGGTCCTAGTGTGATTAGATTGACTAGTTTTCTGTGAGTATGGTTTCAGTGAGTATGGTTTGAAGGTCGGGAAGGGCGGCGGTGAGGAGATACCCCTCGTCCAAGGTAAGGAGCAATGGCTGCGCTTTGCTGGAACAGCTGTGAAGAGATACCCCACGCCCAAGGTAAGAGAAACCCAAGTAAGATGGTAGATGTTGCAAGAGGGCATCAGAGGGCAAACACACTGAAACCATACTCACAGAAAAC
Organism: Bos grunniens; assembly: GCF_055505025.1. Classification (NCBI taxonomy): domain Eukaryota; kingdom Metazoa; phylum Chordata; class Mammalia; order Artiodactyla; family Bovidae; genus Bos; species Bos grunniens. Next base: position 15,972,573 of record NC_141191.1, read on the forward strand.
TAGTCAACAAGAAAGATATGATACAGGTAAAATAGGTAAAATCAAAATACTATTTTGAAAACTCATTCCTTTCCCCTGAAATTGGCATTCTCTGGCAGTCATTCCACCATCATGGCTCATATAAAAAAGGAGAGAAGGATAAGGGGACTTCAGCAAAGTCCATACAGGACTTTCAAGAAAGTGAAAATGCACCATTCCAGCCCTGGCAGATTTTGAGGAGGGTCAAAAGATGGAATTCCAGCTGAGCTAAAGATGATGCTGTTGAAGTGCTGCACTCAATATGCCAGCAAATTTGGAAAACTCAGCAGTGGCCATAGGACTGGAAAAGATCAGTTTTAATTCCAATGCCAAAGAAAGGCAATGCCAAAGAATGTTCAAAATACTGTACAAGTGCAATCATTTCACACACTAGCAAAATAATGCTCAGAATTCTCCATGCTAGGCCTCAACCGTAATGAACTGAGAATTTCCAGATGTTTAAATTGAATTTATAAACAACAGAGGAACCAGAGATCAAATTGCCAACATCTGTTGAATCATAGAAAAAGCAAGAGAATTCCATAAAAATATTGGCTTCATTGACTATGCTAAATAAAGCCTTTGACTGTGTGGATCACAACAAACTGGAAAATTCTTAAAGAGATGGGAATACCAGACCACCTGACCTTCCTCTTGAGAAACTTGTGTGCAGGTCAAGAAACAACAGTTAGAACCAGACACAGAACAATGGACTGGTTCAAAACGGGGGAAGGAGTATGTCAAGGTTGTATATTGTCACCCTGCTTATTTAACTTATATGCAGAGTACATCACGCGAAATGCTGGGTTGGATGAAGCACAAGCTGGAATCAAGATTGCCAGGAGAAATATCAATAACCTCAGATATGCAGATGACACCACCCTTATGGCAGAAAGTGAAGAAGAACTAAAGAGCCTCTTGATGAAAGTGAAAGAGGAGAGTGAAAAATCTGGCTTAAAACTCAGCACTCAAAAATGAATATCATGGCATCCGGTCCTATCACTTCATGGTAAATAAATGGGGAAATGAAACAGTGATAGACTTTACTTTCTAGGACTCCAAAATCACTGCAGATGGTGACTGCAGCCATGAAACTGCTCCTTGGAAGAAAAGCTATGACCAACCTAGACAGTGTATTCAAAAGCAGAGACCTTACTTTGCCAACAGAGGTCTGTCTAGTCAAAGCTATGGTTTTTCCAGTAGTCATGTATGGATGTGAGAGTTGGACCAAAGAGAAGGCTGAGCACTGAAGAATTGATGCTTTTGAACTGTAGTGTTGGAGAAGACTATTGAGAGTCCCTTGGACTGCAAAGAGATCAAACTAGTCAATCCTAAAGGAAGTCAATCCTGAATATTCATTCGGTTCAATTCAGTTCAGTTCAGTCGCTCAGTCGTGTCGGACTCTTTGTGACCCCATGAATTGCAGCACGCCAGGCCTCCCTTTCCATCACCAACTCCCAGAGTTCACTCAGACTCACATCCATCGAGTTGGTGATGCCATCCAGCTATCTCATCCTCTGTCGTTCCCTTTTCTTCTTGCCCCCAATCCCTCCCAGCATCAGAGTCTTTTCCAATGAGTCAACTCTTCCCATGAGGTGGCCAAAGTACTGGAGTTTCAGCTTTAGCATCATTCCTTCCAAAGAATATCCAGGACTGATCTCCTTTAGAATGGACTGGTTGGATCTCCTTGCAGTCCAAGAGACTCTCAAGAGTCTTCTCCAACACCACAGTTCAAAAGCATCAATTCTTCGGCGCTCAGCCTTCTTCACAGTCCAACTCTCACACCCATACATGACCACTGAAAAAACCATAGCCTTGACTAGAGAGACCTTTTTTGGCAAAGTAATGTCTCTGCTTTTGAATATGGTATCTAGGTTGGTCATAACTTTCCTTTCAAGGAGTAAGTGTCTTTTAATTTCATGGCTGCAGTCACCATCTGCAGTGATTTTGGAGCCCCCCAAAATAAAGTCTGACACTGTTTCCACTGTTTCCCCACCTATTTCCCATGAAGTGATGGGATCAGAGGCCATGATCTTCGTTGTCTGAATGTTGAGCTTTAAGCCAACTTTTTCACTCTCCTCTTTCACTTTCATCAAGAGGCTTTTTAGTTCCTCTTCACTTTCTGCCATAAGGGTGGTGTCATCTGCATATCTGAGGTTATTGATATTTCTCCTGGCAATCTTGATTCCAGCTTGTGCTTCTTCCAGCCCATTGTTTCTCATGATGTACTCTGCATAGAAGTTAAATAAACAGGGTGACAATATACAGCCTTAATGGACCCCTTTTCCTATTTGGAACCAGTCTGTTGTTCCATGTCCCATTCTAACTGTTGCTTTCTGACCTGTATATAGGTTTCTCAAGAGGCAGGTCAGGTGGTCTGGTATTCCCATCTCTTTCAGAATTTTCCACAGTTTATTGTGATCCACATAGTCAAAGGCTTTGGCATAGTCAATAAAGCAGAAATAGATGTTTTTCTGGAACTCTCTTGCTTTTTCCATGATCCAGTGGATGTTGGCAATTTGATATCTGTTTGCTCTGCCTTTTCTAAAACCAGCTTGAACATCTGGAAGTTCACAGTTCACGTATTGCTGAAGCCTGGTTTGGAGAATTTTGAGCATTACTTTACTAGCATGTGAGATGAGTGCAATTGTGCAGTAGTTTGAGCATTCTTTGGCATTGCCTTTCTTTGGGATTGGAATGAAAACTGACCTTTTCCAGTCCTGTGGCCACTGCTGAGTTTTCCAGATTTGCTGGCATATTGAGTGCAGCACTTTCACAGCATCATCTTCCAGGATTTGAAATAGCTCAACTGGAATTCCATCACCTCCACTAGCTTTGTTTGTAGTGATGCTTTCTAAGGCCCACTTGACTTCACATCCCAGGATGTCTGGCTCTAGGTGAGTGATCACACCATTGTGATTATCTGGGTCGTGAAGATCTTTTTTTGTACAAGTCTTCTGTGTATTCTTGTCACCTCTGCTTAATATCTTCTGCTTCTGTTAGGTCCATACCATTTCTGTCCTTTATCGAGCCCATCATGGTCAAGAAAAGAGTCTGAAATGCAGTACTCGGATGCAATCTCAAAAACTACAGAATACTCTCTGTTCATTTCCAAGGCAAACCATTCAGTATCACAGTAATCCAAGTCTATGCCCCCACCAGTAACGCTGAAGAAGCTGAAGTTGAACAGTTCTATGAAAACCTACAAGACCTTTTAGAACTAACACCCAAAAAAGATGTCCTTTTCATTATAGGGGACTGGAATGCAAAAGTAGGAAGTCAAGAAACACTTGGAGTAACAGGCAGGCAAATTTGGCCTTGGAATACAGAATGAAGCACGGCAAAGGCTAATAGAGTTTTGCCAAGAGAATGCATTGGTCATAGCAAACACCCTCTTCCAACAACACAAGAGAAGACTCTACACATGGACATCACCAGATGGTCAACATCGAAATCAGATTGATTATATTCTTTGCAGCCAAATATGTAGAGGCTCTATACAGTCAGCAAAAACAAGACTGGGAGCTGACTGTGGCTCTGATCATGAACTCCTTATTGCCAAATTCAGACTGAAATTGAAGAAAGTAGGGAAAACCACTAGACCATTCAGGTATGACCTAAATCAAATCCCTTATGATTATACAGTGGAAGTGAGAAATAGATTTAAGGGACTAGATCTGATAGAGAGCCTGATGAGCTATGGACGGAGGAGGTTCGTAACATTGTACAGCAGACAGGGATCAAGACCATCCCCATGGAAAAGAAATGCCAAAAAGCAAAATGGCTGTCTGAGGAGGCCTTACAAATAGCTGTGAAAAGAAGCGAAAAGCAAAGGAGAAAAGGAAAGATATAAGCATCTGAATGCAGAGTTCCAAAGAATAGCAAGAGATAAGAAAGGCTTCCTCAGCGATCAATGCAAAGAAATAGAGGAATATTAATTATAAGGACTAAAGCTGAAGCTCCAGTACTTTGGCCACCTGATGCAAAGAGCCGTCTCATTTGAAAAGACCCTGATGCTGGGAAAGATTGAGGGCAGGAGGAGAAGGGGACGACAGAGGACGGACGAGATGGTTGGATGGCATCACAAACTCAATGGACAGGAGTTTGAGCAAGCTCCAGGAGATGGTGAAGTACAAGGAAGCCTGGCGTGCTGCAGTCCATGGGGTTGCAGAGTTGGACATGACTGAGTGACTGAACAACATCATCAAAAGAGGGGGAGCGGGAATTTGAGACAAGTGGATCCTGAGGGACATGGACTTCACCTGTGTCAGTATCTCAGCAGTGGAAGTAATGACAGTTTCCATGTATGAGCCTGTCTCATCTATCCCCTGGCTCTAATCAGAGAATGCATCCTTCCTTAGGAGGGCCCAAGAGATTGAAACAAAGAGGGTTTGAGTAAGAAATCCCCATTATCTTATCCTGCCAGAGTTGCTTCTTTTTGGGGTGACTTTTCAAAGTCTGGGAAAACAGTATAGAAATACAGATAATCAAGTAAATTGAATTCATAGTATTAATACTTTGGTATGATTTAGGAATACGTTTTATGATCCTTGGGATATTTTGTGTGTTTTTGTTTTTCAAGGTGTTCAAAATAAATATGGCATATTAGAAGGGGGGAAGAAATTAACCAACAACCTTAAATCCAAAGCTGCTGAGTTGCACAACACCAGGAGGCCGCATTCTAGTGGAGTACTGTGGATGTTGTGCAGTACACTGATGTCCTTGGAGTGTGGAACAAGGTGGCCCTTTTTGGAATTTCTGAGATTGCTGTACAAGTAAACTTAGAAAACTCTTACTTAAAAAAAAAAAATTTGAAAGAAACATTGGTGGTTTTATGAAGATGAAAATCCCAACAAACTGTTCTTGGGGGCAGCATATGCTAAAGTGACTTGATAATGCTGGGGGCACTATTTATACTTGGTCAGGTATTACTTTGGCCAACACATTCTTCTATGGGAGAAATTATTTCAAGACAGTAGCCTAAAAGATCATACCAGGTGAAGTAAAGGCTACTTGAGTTATGATAAAGAATTGTACCTTACCACTGAGCAAGACATTGTGTGGAAGGTTGTACAACTTAAAAATGAGTTCTGCAGAGCAGGTTGATAAATTAAAATGATTTACTTATTTAGTGATATCGGATCACAAGTACTTCCTCAACCATTTAATCCCAAAAGTCTAATAAGGGAACCTCTTTTTACTCCATGAACCTTCAAATAAGAGACCGTAAGGGTCAAGTAATAGAAGCAAAATGGAAGCTTCAATGGCAAACAAGTTGTTGACAGTTTTTCAAGACTTCGTTTGGAGCATAATAGATTGGAGAGAATTGCAAGTTTGCCCTAAAGAGGCTGGAGGGTGTGGAAATGGATGGAAAGTAAGTGCTCTATGGCTGACTTCATTTACCTGTTGCCTGCTTGACCTCGAAATTGTTGAAAGTCAGCTTCTCACTGTTGAGCAAAATACACCTTAATGTTGTAGCTCTCAAGTATAGCTGGACAAATGGTCAAAAGGCATGCATAACTATTCAAACAATCATCTATACATTCTTTATAGTTATATAAGTATATAATAGTTAAATAATTGTAGGCATTTGAAAAATCATGTTAACTTTAAACACCTAGCATGTCAGTGCAAGTATCTCAGGGTGTAAAAGGTTCATGAAGAACATGGCAACACACATCCTGCTGCAGATAATATGTAAACATCTCAAATCAGTTCTGTTTAAAGAAAAAAAAAAACAAATTTACAAATCCTGATTTTGTGTATTTCAAAGAAAAATTTTATTTGAAAAGGGCATCTTTATTCCATTATACTACTACTTTCAAAACATTTTTAGGGCACCTCATTTGGAATGGCCTTTTGTTCCAGAAGCATATTCTTTTGAATTGCCTTAGCAATTTAGTGGTAGAAAATATTTGTATTTTGTTGATTGACTTGTTTTTTATTTACTTGAGTTTATGGTACAAAGTACACTGATCAGACAGGTCCTCAAATATTCTCATCAAGTTAGAAGATTCCCAAGCCCTCACTTTAGAGTTTAGAGCTGCGGGACCAGAACAAAGGGGAGTTACTTCTGAGTTTCCAAAGCTGGCAATAGCTCTCAGACCAGCTAAAGAGGTGGTCTTGAGCTGGGCATGTTGATTGACATCTGAACTGAGACCATGAGGCTAGAGGGGAGAGAGGTGTGAGGGGAGGTGGGGGTTGGGGATAGTACAATAAAGTTCTCAGGGCCTCAGGGGTCATTCTCCAGAGGGATGTTTTAACCACTGAAAGGGGAAGGTGTGCTGGTACAGATGACCTGTAGGTCGACTTAAAGAAAAATTAGCTATTGTGATACCCAGTGAGTTCTTCCCAGGGCCCACACTGAGAGAGGATGGTCATTACAGCCACCCAGCTACCCAGGTGGTGGAGAACACCCTCTTCCCATTCTCAGAGTCTTTTCCTCCAACAACATCTCAAATGATTATGCCCTGGAAAGAAAAGAGGGCAAGGGCTTTACCTTAGACACTTCCCCAGACAAGTGATAAGAACAGGCTGGTGCTGGAATCTTTCCCACAAAGCACTTACCTCTTGTTTTCCTTCCTCCTGGATGTCAAGCTGCTACTGCTCCCAGCTGAAGCGGCTCTTTGCTGTCCATGCTGTGGACACCTTTGCCACCAGATGTCTGCGGATTAAATCCACTGGGGAGTGGCTGCTGAACAGCGTTAACAATCTCACTTTGCCAACATCATTGGGTTACGATGAAGAGTTGTGCCTTATCACCAAGCAAGACATTGTGGGGAAGGTAAGGAAGTAAGTGTTAGTTGCTCAGTCACGTCCAACTCTTTGCGACCCCATGGACTGTAGCCCGCCAGTATCCTCCGTCCATGGGATTCTCCAGGCAAGAATACTGGAGTGGGTTACCATTTCCTAGTTTTTTGGTCATCACAGACTTCCTGGAGAAGACTGTTCTCATTAAAATAACCTCCAATGTTTTGTTCCATTCTGATAGTTAAGAGATGGCCATCACAAACACAGTACATGCTCTAAAATCCGACATGACCTATAAAAAGAATAAATCATTCAATCAATAAAATTGGCGAAATATCAGCAAAAAAAAAAAAAAAAGACTTGTGATGTAATAACCAGTGGATGTCACACTAATGAAAAGGGAGAGGAGAGAGCCAGTTCTCTCTTTTGGACAAAGTTCATCTTAGGAGAGTCTGATAGCAGCCTAGCTCTCTAAATCTCCCTCCTTCCTTGAGAAGTCTTCGTATTGCACACAACCCTCTGCCTCCAGGAGGCAGCATTAGGGCATTGATTTCTCAGGGAATAAAAAACGCAGGAAACAGATAAACATGTCATTCATCAAACATGTACTGGGCATCTTATCTGCCAAACACCTAAGGAGTTTACATTGACTGGAGAATATTTGGAATGGTGCTAACAGGTTTCAGGAGCAAAGCTGCCTACTTCCAATTCTGCCAGTAGTTCAAGCTGCAACGACGTGATCTCTTCCAAATATGCCAGCTTTCATGTTTTTCTATTTCTCATTTCCAGCCCCTCTTCCTGTGATCAGCTCTCTTTAGATGGATGATAGTTTAGGAAATGCTCTGATCACTTCCAAGTGAAGCAAAAGAATGGTTACTATTCAGTTCAGTTCAGTCACTCAGTCGTGTCCGACTCTTTTTGACCCCATGAATTGCAGCATGCCAGGCCTCCCTGTCTATCACCAACTCCCAGAGTTCACTCAGACTCATGTCCATCGAGTTGGTGATGCCATCCAGCCATCTCATCCTCTGTCATCCCCTTCTCCTCCTGCCCCCAATCCCTCCCAGCATCAGAGTCTTTTCCAATGAGTCAACTCTTCACATGAGGTGGCCAAAGTACTGGAGTTTCAGCTTTAGCATCATTCCTTCCAAAGAAATCCCAGGGCTGATCTCCTTCAGAATGGACTGGTTGGATCTCCTTGCAGTCCAAGGGACTCTCAAGACTCTTCTCCAACACCACAGTTCAAAAGCATCAATTCTTCGGTGCTCAGCTTTCTTCACAGTCCAAATCTCACATCCATACATGACCACTGGAAAAACCATAGCCTTGACTATCCTTGTTTGAACAAACTCAAAAGATTCCAGACGGTACATGAAAGGCTTCTGTCTGCTTCTTCGATCACCCTGGCCTCATTCTCTTCTCTTCAGGACTTTAACACTTGCTGCATCCTTTCCCTGCAATGCCTATTATAAAGGCTCATTCTCATCCTTTGGGTCTTATCTCAAATATCCCTAACTCTTTTTATTTTTTCACTGGAGTGGGTTGCCATTTCCTTCTCCAGGGGATCTTCCTGACTCAGGGATCAAACCTGGGTCTCCTGCATTGCAAGCAGACTCCTTACCATCTGAGCGACCAGGGCATAAATATCACTAACTCTTAATAGAGTATCCCTTATCCTAAGGAATCACAGGTCCTTCTTTATCTTATTTTTTGCTTAGTCATTTTTTCCTTGACTAGTATGGAGGCTTCATGAGACCAGGCACCTTACTGTCTTGTTTATCAGCGACTGGCACTTAAGTAGGTGCTTGGTAATTTTTAAAATTGTAGTAAAATACACATAACACAGAATAAACCATTTTTAAGTGTACGGTTCGGTGGCATTAAGTACATTCATATTGTTGAGCTGACATCAATACCATCCATCTCCAGAACTTTGTCAGCCCCATGCCTTCTACCCCTGGCAACTATGGTATTCTACTTTCTGTCTTTATGAATTTGACTACTCTAGGTACTATTTGTGGAATTTCTCTATGTGAAAACCTATGTGTCCTTTTGTAACTTGCTTATTTCATTTAGCATGATACTTTCAAGTACTGTCCCTACTGTAGCACGTATCAGACTTGCCTACCTTTCCAAGACTTCCTTTTCCTTTCATTTATATGTACATATCGCACACTTTGTTCATCCATTCATCCATCGATGAACACTAGGAATTTCTTAATTAGAAATATAAATTAGGCTTAATTGAGTTTTAAAATCACAACTAGCTAACTAATGAACAATTAGTATGTGCTTAATTTTATAGCTAAAATCCCACTTGCAAAGCCAAGAAAGTAATAAGCATGAGCACTGAATTCTGATGGGGACAAGAAAAAAGGTAAGAATATATCACATGTTTTGGAAATATTCATAAGTCCTTTAGCATCAGACTACTTTTATTGTCAAAGAAGTGTTAACCCCTCAGTTGTGTCTGACTCATTGCAACTCCATGGACTGTAGCCCTCTAGGCTCTTCTGTCCATGGGGTTCTCCAGGCAAGGATACTGAAGTGGGTTGCCATTCCCTTCTCCAGGGGATCTTTCCGACCCAAGGATCAAACCTGGGTCTCCTGCACTGCAGGCATATTCTTTACTATCTGAGCCACCAGGAAAGCCCATTGATTGTCAAAACAGAATACAAATGCAATTTCATTCCATTTTCTTAATTTAAAAACAGCACCTAGAACAGCAGGCAATGCTTTATTAATTAACAGCAATCTTCTTAAAAAATTATTTTGTGCTACCTAGATAAAATTTCAGTTTCACAGTTATGAAGCCAAGATTAAAGGAAGAACTGAAAGAACAAGTTGCCTGAACATGAGGAAAATGTAATAGAGGAAAACAAAGAGAAATCTGGATTTTATTTATCTAATTACACCAAGGGGAAGTGGAAAATTGAAGAGGATCAGAATATGCCACCCCCAAATATGCCACTTTGGCATAAGCATTGTTTTGAGTTGAGGGCAACTGAGAAGCAGCAGATGCAAGAAAAACTCTCTGCTCTCCCCTTTCTGGCTAAAAGCTGAGCACAGGTTTACTTTTGTGAGGCTGTCACCCTCTCCTGGACCAGGAAGGGAAAAACAACTTTTGTCACGGGTGATGGAGATGGTGCCGAGATGAGTCCACATAAATAAAACCTTTCTCAGTAACCCATCTTCCGTTACTGTCCTCCTGTATTTACTTTCCCACAACTTACCACCCACAGAAGTCCAAACCCCTTTCACTTTGCCTTGTCACTTCTCTAGGATTTAGCACCCATTGTTAAGATGGTATATAAGCCCCCTGCGTTTAATTGATTCTTTGGATATTCACTTTATATGAAGGTCTCCATGCATGTGAAAATATTAAAATCTTAACATCAAACAGACAATAAAGAAGGCTGAGGGCCAAAGAACTGATGCTTTCAAACTGTAGTTTTGGAGAAGGCTTGAGGGTTCCTGGGACTGCAAGGAGAGCAAACCAGTTAATCCTAAAGGAAATCAACCCTGAATATTCATTGGAAAGACTGATGCTGAAGCTGAAGTTTCAATACTTTGGCCACTTGATGTGAAGAGTCCACGCATTGGAAAAGACCCTGATGCTGGGAAAGATTGAGGGCAAAAGGAGAAGGGGGCGACAGAGGATGAGATGGTTGGATGGCATCACCAACTAAATGGACGAGATTGAGCAAACTCCAGGAGATAGTAAAGGACAGGGAAGCCTGGCATGATGCAGTTCATGGGATCATGAAGAGTCAGAAACGACTTATTGACTGAACAACATCAAACAAAATTTGTATGCCTTTTCTCCTGTGAGTGTGTCTTTTGTCAGTCTTATTCACAGGCCCCAGGCACAAAAATCTAAGATGAGTGTTTTCATCCTCTACATAATAATTTGAGAACTTAATCCACAAGGAATTTGCTCAATGAGTTTTCTTTTAATGAGGAAGGAACAGTGGTATAGTAGAAAGAACTTTGAAGTTAGATAAGCCTGGCTTGAAGTCTTGAATATACTGTTTAATATATGACCTTGGGCAAAGTATTTAAATTCTGTGCCTCAATTTCTGCATCTATAAAACAGATAAGACTGACTCAGTGTAGTTGTTGTGAGGGTTACGTAAGATGAAATATGTAAAATATTTTAGTTTGTATCTGTGTTGTTAAAGATGGATGGGAAGAGCTAAGAGTTTAGGAAGCAGGATAGATGAAAAGCGAACCTTAAGCTTTTCTCTCTTTCTCAACTTCGGGCTAATATGGAAACATAGAGGGGGCCCATTGGGTTAGCTGGCAGTTTTGTGCAAAGAACTTTGCAACTGAAAGAGGTATTTGAGAAAAACCCAAGACCTCAAAGAGTACAACATAAAGCACAGAAGGGAAGCAGCTGCTGTGGGTATTGCTGAATGATTCACAGGAAGAAGGAAGAAAGGAAAGAAAAGAGACTGTCTGGCTGAATATCAATATGTAGCAAGAGCTTTTACCCGATAATTCTGCTTTAAGGGGCCTCTATTAAGGACATAATCCAAAATACATAAAAGCATACAGATGGTCATCTCAGTCTTATGAGATAGAAAACCCCAAAACAACCTGAATGGCCAAAAATTATAATATTTTTATATGGTAGAATATTACTAGGACTTCCCAGGTGGGCCAGTGGCTAAGACTTTGCACTCCCCATGCAGGGGCCTGGGTTCTATCCCTGGTCAGGGAACTATATCCCAAATGCCACAACTAAAGTTTCCGAGTGCCACAACTAAGACCCAACGGAACCCCCCCCCCCCAAAAAAAATTTAGTCATTATATACAAATGAGTATAAATAAATATTATCAGCTCAATTATGTAAAAAAAAAAAACAACAAAGGAACAGGTGAAAAAAGACTGGAAGGACATATAAAAATAATGTTAAAAGTACTTTGGGTGGTAGATTGTGAATGTGGAAATTCAATGTATTTCTTTTTAGTGTTGCCTATTTTGAAAATTTCTACCCTTAATTAGTGTTATTTTAGATTTTGCTTTAATGTGAACCATTTTTAAAGTTTTTACTAAATTTGTTACAATATTGCTTCTGTTTCATGTTTTGTTTTTTTTGGCCTCAAAGCATGTGGTATCTCAGCTCAATTAGGCATCAAACCCTGACCCCCTGCAGTGGAAGATGAAGTCTTAACCATTGGATCACCAAGGAAGCCCCCAATGTCATGTCTATAACCTTCCCTCTCTAAAAACAAACAAACAAACATCAGCACCACAACAAAAAAAATTATTCAAAAACTATACACAGAAAAATATCTGTAGTGCAGGCGATCTTTGATATTGATTAAAAGGAGATCCAGTCCCTTCATGTTTCAGAATTGTAGGTGGCAAGATGGAACTTAAAGAGCCTCAGACCAGTGTTTCCTCCAGAGTAGGGGCATCTCTTCCCACTTCATAGGGAGAAAGCCCTCAAGAGAGAGTCTGCACACTTTCAACAGTAAATTGAGAGTCTCAATGGAAGCCTCAGAACTTTGTACTGTAAAGCATGGAAGAGAGAACCCTGGTGAGACTTTGGGGACTATAGTTCCCAATATTCCACATTACCATAAAAAGACCTCAACACAACTACTGGAGAACATTTGATCTGGAATAGGACCATGTGCGTATGTTTGATAACAAGAGATTTAAATCTGATTACTAAATCAGACAGCTTCCCATTCCCCGGTTACAGCAAGAGTTTAAGACTATGTTTTTATATCACAGGCGCTTTTGTCCTTCTGAGAAGGCAACTAGGAACAGATGACTGTACCACGGCTCAGACAATGTATTTTCCTCTTGCTGACATTTCACTGCAAATAACATTTTCCATGGTCCATTCCACAGGGACTTTTTTCTTTTTGGAGTTCCATGGTTCTTTGAGGTCAGAATTTTCGACAGTTATAGGCTCTGTGCCCCTCATCTGATTTGCAGGAAATATGTGAGTAACTTCAGGCCAAATGCCAAGGATACCAAGCTGATCCCAAAGTGTCAGCAAAGCTTCTTTCAATCCTACCTTCACAGGAGCTACTCATCTCTTCGTTTTTAAGATTTTCTAGGTGAGTCAGTTCAGAGAAGGCAATGGCAACCCACTCCAGTATTCTTGCCTGGAAAATCCCATGGACGGAGGGGCCTGGTGGGCTGCAGTCCATGGGGTTGCTAGGAGTAGGACACAATGGAGCGACTTCCCTTTCATTTTTCACTTTCATGCATTGGAGAAGGAAATGGCAACCCACTCCAGTGTTCTTGCCTGGAGAATCCTGGGGACGGGGGAGCCTGATGGGCTGCCGTCTATGGGGTTGCACAGAGTTGGACATGACTGAAGCGACTTAGCAGCGGCAGCAGCAGGTGAGTCAGTTAATGAACTGTGTCTCCTTGGTTTATAAGCAAACATATTAGACCTTCTTGACAGTTCTCACTGAAATCACTCTCTCTTGACTTTCTGAATGACTCCACAGCACAGCTAAGTTTAAAGTAATCTTCACATAGCTTCTTTCCTGTTTTTAATCTTTAATGTGGATAAGGGGTCAAGACTCATGTATTCACTCTGAAATTTTTGCATGGTGGTCTGTTTAGAATAAAACACGTAAAGAATTCTTCTCTCAGCTAAAATGTTATATTCTAACATATATATGCATAGAAAATCTCTGGGAAGACTGGTAAGAAATTGGCTTTCTCTGGGAAAAGGGGTGGGGAGACAGGCATGAGACTGTACATACACAGTATATCCCTTTTTACTGTTTGGATTTATCATCTGCATGTATTTTTTAAAGATGTTTGAATAAATTTAAAAAATCATAAATGAAAGATAAGAAATCCTGCTTAAATTGACACTTATATCATGTTCTTGGTTGGGACGACTTATCGTTGTAAAACTGTTTAGCCCTCCCACAATTATCGATGAATGTACTGCAATTCCAATAAAATTCTAGCAAGATTTTTTACGGGAGTTTGACAAATGAAGGTCAAAATATCTACAAATAAATAAACCTCCACAAACTCCCTAATTTGAGAAAAAGGAGGGATTCACCTATCAAATATTAAGACGTGGTATTGAGCCAACAAAACTTAAAAACTGTACTTCAGGTAAGGGACAGACAAAACAAACAAGGAAACAGAATAGGAGTGTGCATGAGGGTTGAGTCAAGTCATAGGGGAAAAGAAGGATTATTTAATGGATCATGGTAAAATGGTTTGCTTCAAGAAGAAAAAAATAAAACTTTGTCTCTACCATACACCATATACAAAAATAAATCCCAGTTGGATTAAAGGTGTAAAAGATTAGAAAATATTAAAGAGAGGAAAGTTTCTTTAAGATTTCTTAAAACAAGCCTCTCAATTCACAAATGGATACATGAATACACCAAAAGTAGTTTTGTTTAAGTAGTTTTGTTCAAAGAAAACATACTGGCAATGTTTACACATAGCTAACAGACTGGTAAGAGATATTTATAGTATTTAAAATCAATAAGGGGAAAAATAGCTACAGAGAAATCATGCAAACCAGTAAGAAAAAACAGGAAACCCTACAGGAAAATGGTCAAAGAATTTTCATAAAGAGATTCTCAACCTCACCAGTAATTAAATCCAAAGTGAAACAGTTATGTGTTTGTTTTTACCCAGTAAACTGACCAAGATTAGGAAGTTGGATAGAACCAAGTGATGATGAGGATGTACAGAAGAAACACCCCAAATGTTGTTAACTGGTGTTAACTGAGTGTTAACTGGTGAAGCCCTTTCCAAGATAAATTCGGAAGTATTACATGAAAGTGATAAAGTCCACATGCTATTACATAGTAATTTCATTCCTAGATATACACTAGAGAAAATTTTAAATGGTTCACAGGGTAACTTCACAAGTACTCACTGTTGTGTTGTTTGTGGTGGCAAGGCTGGCAGCAATTACTATTACCCAATAATGGAGAATACTAAACATTTCTCATACCTTGTAAAAATGCTAAATACATTGCAACAGTTAAGCAAATAAGTGTCACTTTAAGAAAAAGACTCTTCTCTAAAAATCTAAATTTATATAACAAACAACATGAGAATTTGTATTATTAAAATATTCTTTTAATTTATATCAGGATAATGGAAAAATTTTTATTAGAAACCAGAATACCTGACTCTACCATTCAGGAGCTATTTCACTTGGGGCTAGAATGTAGCCTAGATACTTAATCTATTCAAGCCAGTTCCTTCATCTGTGAAATGCTGTCTGCTTCAGTGTCAGTGTGAAGAATAAGCATGAAAATATTTTGTGAAATATGAAATGTTATAAACAAAAACCTAAGGATTCATTAAAATTACCCTTTTGATGTAAAGTAGCAACTCCTTTAATATATTTTTAAATGGGTTTATAAGAACAGAATTTACACATGACTCAAAAGGAAATGTGCTATAATACAGAAAACTCTATTTCTGGGTTAGTTACTCCCAAGCACAGTAGGAGGTAGAATATATATATATTAGAACATTCTGGATAACGTAAAGACAGAATGAAAGTAGGCTATGGGAAGCTCCTATTTTCTCTTTAGAATAAACTCATTACTTCTTGAACAATTTTTAGAATTCCATTTTAATTGATTAATTTTAGCAAAACTTTTAGGATTTGTGTGTGTGTGTGTTTGTGTGTGTGTGTGTGTGGTGAGTGGTTGTCCTAGGGTTTACAATACACATCCTTAACTTTTCGGTGTTTCCTAAAAGATATTTACTTATTTATTTAGCTGTGTTGGGTCTTAGTTGCCACAACTCATGTAGGATCTTAGTACCCAGACCAGGGATCAATCCTGCATCCCCTGCATTGCATGGCAAACTCTTAACCACTGGAGCACTGGGGAAGTCCTAACTATCCAGTGCTTTTAATGTTGTAGCCACATAAAATAGAACACTAAAAATTGCATGCCTCATTCTTTTCCTTCTAGAACCCTACATGTTAGATCTTTTGGTATTATCTTATATAATAGGTCCCTGAGGTACTGCTCATTATTTCATTTTATAGCAATTTTCCTCTCAGACCTTCAGAGTGAATAATTTCTATTGATCTGTTGTCAAATTCGCAAATACCTCCTTCTGTTCTTAAGGTTATGCAGTGTAAATTTTATTCAGACATTATACTTTTCAGTACCATAGTTACCGTTCAGTTCTTTTAAAATTTCTTTACTGTTCTGAGATTTTCCGTATTTTCATTCATTACAAGTGTGCTTTGAGTCCTGAGCATAGTTGTGACAGCTACTTTGAAATCCTTGTGCTGAATTCCAACAACTGATTCACTGTGGGGCTAATTCACCACTGAACTAGGTTTAGAGGGTACATTTGCCTACTTCTCTGCATGTCTAGTAGTTTTAGATACTATCCTGGATGTAGAGAATGATGTACTTTAGAGCTCTCACTTCTGTTATGTTCTCTAAAGAGCAGCAATGTCTTTTTGTCTTTGTATACAGTGGACTTGACTGAACTCAAGTCAGTGCAGTGTTCTTGGGTTTATCTGGGCTGCTTGGAGTCCACCTTGCATTTGGGTAGTTTAGGAGTTAGCTAGAGACTTGGGCAGTTTCTACACAGACCTTAAGGCTCCCTCTCTGTGGCATTCCTCTTTCTGGGATTTCTCCTCCACTTTCCATTTTTTGTTGTTTTAATTGCCTCTTTTTCATCTCTTTGGTGAGGCAAGGATTCCCAACCTAGGGTTATGGCAAAGGCCTGACACATGACACCAGGCACTAGTCATGAGACTGATGGCAGTTTACAGTCAGTCACACGTACTCAGAGCCTGGGGGAGGATACCAGACACCATTTAGGGCTTGCAGGGATGTACCCGGTCCTCAAAACAAGAAGGGTTGTTTGGCTACAGGACCTTTTAGGACCATGGGAGCAGAGTGGGGAAGGGAACTTGGTGTTAGGCCATTTGTAGCCTTCCTGTTTCTGCCCAATGTCAAAGCAGCACATGATATTAACTCTAGGCCCTGTGTCACACTGTGGTTGTGCTGGAACCCACTCTCTGGCTCTTCAAGCCAGTACATCTGCAAGTTTCCAAGTTTACATCATCCTACAGAACTGGGTGCTGCAGGCTAAAAGACATAAAAATAGGAAACTTCTGAGTGCCATTTCATTCTTTTAAGTATTGACTTCCCTCCAGAATTTGCCTTCTTTTGCTTGCTCTCCAGTGCCTCTTGGTATTTTTAAAATATCTTATCCAGAATTTATAGCTGTTATTTGCAGAAGAGTGATTTGATGGGAGCTCTCTGGTTAATACCAGAAGCAGAACTTTTGAAGTTCATTCTTAATCTTTGGCTGAAAGCAGTTTAACTAAATAGCTGAAGAAATGACCAGATACAATTTATTGATTATAAAAGGAATTGGGTGGAGTCTTTGGAACAATAATAGTAAAGCATATTAACTCATAGCTGTAATTAATAACTGTAGGGCTCAAAAAGTATCATCCCATAAGATATGTACATTTTGATTTAGTACAAATTTTGATTCCACACAAATAATTCCAAGTTCAGTTGGACTCAGCACTCATCAGATAAAATCCAAGAAAAAAAATGTGTTTTATTTCATATTTTTTTACATACTGCTATAATAGATATGAAGGGGAAAAAGCCATTATTTGACAACATAGTCCCATATTTCTTCTTGAATATGCACCATCTTCCATAAACCATGATTGACTTCTACCAATTTTCTCTTATTCTGCCTTGCTTCTACATTTATTCCTAATTTGATTTTATTTATACTTATTCTTATAAGCATTTTCCTAACACTCTATATTCGTTCTTCTGTATCCCTACAAGACTATAAATGTCTCCTGGACATGGATCAAAGATTTGATTCTGTTTAAATCCATATACAGCACATACTTGCGTATGTCAATTATTCTTTTTTTCAGTGACTCCTATCAAGACTTGAATGGATAAATTGGGTTTTAAATTTCTTCAGAACTCTGGATGTGGCTGTTGTCTTTGGTGAGCCCAGAACCACTTACAAGAGTCAATGGCAGATTACGAACACGGCTAAGACTTCTTATGGCAAAGGATAGAGAGCAAAGTAACCGGAAAAGATGTGCTGGGAAGTCCAGAGAAGTTACTACAGGCTTCCAATGTCCTTGGTCTGAAGCTGCAAAGAATCCTCTCTCTCTCTCTAGCGGCAAACTACAAGCATATTTAAGTACCTCTACCTGTGGAAGCCCATTTGAGTCTCAGGGTCCAAGATTTTTACGGGGAGCTGTTAAAGTACACACATTATGCAGTACAATCAGCTACAGCAGCTGAGACTCAGGTCCCCAGCCGTGAGACCAGGTGGCCGTGTTGCGCAAAGGAACCTGACAAGCCAGTATGGCGTGTTCCATTTCTCCGGGTTCACCACAAAATCGTCACTAACATAAAAAACATTCCACAGGCCAAATTCCCAGGGCCTGCCAGGTCAGTCATGGTTTCCTTGGAGACATGCAAGAAATAAGCAACCAGACCCGCTGCAGAAACTTTTTCTCCCAAGGGTCTGTACGTCCTTGCTATCCCTTATTACCAACTCCCAGCTTACTGACAGAAGTAATACGAAGCTAGCTAAGTCCTGGCATGTGGGAAAATGTTTTTAAGACTATTGCACATCTAAATCATTTCCTCTAGTCTCTCTATCTACCCTTTCCAACACGTTCCCAGACTCAAATTTCTACAGTGGGCTCTTCTTTACAAACAAGTAGGCTACATTTAGGAAGCAACAGTTAATGCTGTTTGGAAGAAACATACGTGCTCAGTCGTGTCTGATGCTTTGCAACCCCATGGTCTGTAGCCCTACAGGCTCCTCTGTCCACGGGATTTCCCAGGCAAGAATACTGGAGTGGGTAGCCATGCCCTTCTCCAGGGGATCTTCCCAACCTAGGGATCAAACTTGGGGTCTCCTACATTGCAGGCAGATTCTTTACCATTTGAGCCACCAGGGAAGCCTACTAACCCCAACTGATATTACCTCCTGGAAATTTTCTATATCTAGTTCCTTCATTTCCTATAACCTCACTTCCTTGTTAATTACTCCTTCCTGGCTTCTCCGTCTCTCTCTTCCCAGGTCATTATTCATTACAGAAGTGCTGTCAGCCCCATTCTTTCTAGAAAGCAACACATCATACACCGAAGAATAGTTTCTGAAAAAGATCCCTTACATGAGGTATCATAACCACTCAAGTCACTATATTCAGTTGTTTTCCTGTGTGTTATATATGTAACACATATAATATCAATTTTATTAAAAAATTAATTGATTCCTATCCCAAACTGAAAAATACGCCCAGTGGGATGGAATCTATTTCTTGGAATCCTTTGAACCATGGAACAGAAATAATAATAACTGCTTCCTGTACCTCATCCTCTCTTTGCTTTATGACATCTGGACTCTTCTCCCAATCTTTTTCCTTTTTCAGCTGCTATATTCAGAGTCCTCTTCATTAGGTACTTCTGCTTAAATTTCAATCATGTAAAGACCACAGCTCAGTAAGGGACAGCAGGGACGGACTCCTTCTGCGGTAGACACGGTTCATAGGTCCCTTCTGTGGTTGTAGGCACAACTTATATGTGGCATGAACACAGAACATCAGCCTGAATATGAACTTTCAAACATTTAACTCATAACAATGATAACCTAAGGTATTCAAGTAAGATTGCACAAAAATTAAGAAAGCTCTTAACAAGTTGAGGGCTATACTGAACGAGGAAAAAGCTAACAGAACTTCTCCTAAACTGCTAAAAAAAACTTTACACACCAAAAAAATGTACTTCTGAGTGAAAACTGTCTAGATCAGTTTCTAAAGGGTGATGTCTTCAAATCTTCAAATTTACTAATTGTGGTATTTCTTAATGTATGCAAAGTACAGACATTACCAGCAATAGTAGCAGAAAAATCCTCATTAAAAGTGAACTGAAGCTAAACACTATGTGCTCCTTTCCCAGTGAGTAGTATACATATACATTTTGTTATTGTAGGATGCACGGAAATCTTTTTGCTTCTTTCATATTAAAAATAAAGTTTATATTTTGTTAAAGCAATAAATATATTTAAAAAATCAAATGTGCGAAATAATATATGTGAAAACAATGCTCCCTCTGACTCCAGATCCCCAGGCTCTAAAGCCAAGGCAACTATTATTATAGATTAACACTGGACTATTCTTCCAGAGATACTTAATGTGAATAGTAAATAGTAATAATTCTAAAGCTAACATCAAGGAACTATATTCAGTATCCTTTAATAAACCATAATGGAAAAGAATATGAAAAAGTGTATATGTATAACTGAATCACTTTTCTGTAGAACAGAAATTAATATAGCACTGTAAATCAGCTATACTTCAGTAAAATAAATTTAAAATAATAATAAAGCTAACATCATGTAAGGAAGTCAGTAGGCTCTTTTGAAATTATTTTTGATCAACATGCCACTTTTCAAAGATTACATTAGATAGGCTATTAGTCCAACCCTGAATTACAACTGTATTTTTTGTTATACGTAAGTGTTATGAATAGCTCCTACAGATATAATTTAAATGTCATGATCCCTAAATCTTAATTCTCATGTTATAACCACTACCATGAATGGCTCAAATAATCATTCCTTTCTCTGATTCTTCTATTTTTCCTATAACAGAAAGTTTTTCAGCCTCTAATACTTTCCACATAAATTTCCCCCCATATCTTTTATATCTTTGTTCTTTTAATCTAATTCTAGTATTTACTTTCAGCAGATAACAGGAAAAAATATTTCTACTGTCACTTCAGGCATTTCTTCAAGGTTGTCTCCCTGATGATGTCATTTCCATGACCAAAGGGTATTATGCTAAAGGATCTGGAATGTACACCAGAGTTAGAACATGCAAAAGATGCCACACCTCAGCTGCAGGTAGGTAATGAAGAACACAATCTTATGTTTTCTCCAGCAGAATGGAAAAAATGAGGGCAGTCTAGAAGACAAAAGAAAATGAGATAAATTATTTGTTAAATAAATATTTCCAAAATGTGGCTATTTTATAGAACTAGCCCATTTAAAAACACTTGTAGCAAAATAAGGTTATAATTTTCCAGAAACATATATACTGAGTAAATCGAGATACACTGGTTTCCATAGATTAAAGAATCAAGAGAACCCCAATTCATGGAAATAAATTAGATAAGCAATTTTTTAAAATCTGTTACCCTCAGAGGCTAAATCAATATTCACTGAAATGCTGGATTAAATTAACCAAACTAAGAGCAATTAATGAAACAATAGCTCCAATAAAGCCTCATTAAGTAATCAATTAGAATCATTACAAGGAACAAAAGATTTAGCAGAAAGCTCCTGGCCAGTAGCGTGAAAGTGAAGTCGCTCAGTTGCGTCCAACTCTTTGTGACCCCATAGACTGGAGCCTACCAGGCTCCTCCGTCCATGGAATTTTCCAGGCAAGAGTACTGGAGTGGGTTGCCATTTCCTTCTCCAAGGGATTTTCCTGAGCCAGGGATTGAACCCGGGTCTCCTGCATTGCAGGCAGATACTTTACCATCTGAGCCACCTGGGAAGCTCAGCCAGTAGCATGTTTTATTTTTAAAAGACCATTTTTATTTTAACCAGAGCTGAAGGCATGAGGCATTTGCCCTTGAAAATAAGTAACAGTCTAAAGGAATATAGGAGGATTTCTCATAATTTTGATTTTGTGATTATTTGGATAATTACCATTCAGGAAATTCTAATTTTCCTTTAGAGGTGATTTTGTCAAATTCGCTGCAAGACTTCTCAGAAAAAGTAATTTTATAATATCCCAAGTTCTTAATTTTCCCCCACTCTATGGGTACTGTTCTCCTTTCCAGTGATTATGAGCCAAGATTAACTAATATTTGTTTTACTCTTAAATTTTTAGGTGTATACTTATTTCATGTATCGCAGTGTGACCTTGGGCAAGTTACTTAACTTATCTGGGTCCCCATATTGAAGTGAAGTGAAGTGAAAGTCGCTCAGTTGTGTCCAACTCTTTGCAACCCCATGGACTAGCCCATGGAATTCTCCAGGCCAGAATACTGGAGTGGGCAGCCTTTCCCTTCTCCAGGGGATGTTCCCAACCCAGGGATCAAACCCAGGTCTCCCACATTGCAGGTGGATTCTTTACCAGCTGAGCCACAAGGGAAGCCCGTGATCCCCATATTATCACCTGTAAAAAGAAGTTAGTCTAGAGTTGATCTTTAACAGGGATTCTCAACCTCTTCACCATCTTTCCCTACAGACATTGTTAGGGGAACCATTGACTGAAACTGCCTGCCCTGGCCAGGCCAGATAGTAGCCATTTGCATGAGTTATCTTAAACAGGAGGTCCTACAAAGGAAGGCAGAACTAACAAGCTACCACCAACCCGAAGAATTCAGAAAAGTTCTAAAGCAGAGAAGAGAAGCCAGTCCCTGTCCTACCAACCTCCCAGAATCCTCCTTGCTGGAATCCATCTTGGCTGAGCAATGCTCACACACCCAGGGAGGACCCAGAGTCAGAATGATTGGCCAGAGACAACCGGGAAGCTAATCCTATCACCATAAGATCCAAGACTGTGGGCCATGCACGTAGCAGAGCTGTTCTCCTGGGTTCCCTTACCCCTTTGCTCTCCACTTGGGCCCCCCTTCCCAATAAATCCTCTTGCTTTGTCAGCATGTGTCTCCTTGGACAATTCATCTCCCAGTGTTAGACGGAGCCCACTCTCAGGACCTGGAAGGGGTGCCCCTTTCTGCAACAACACAACGGTTACGATGAATTAACATCAGTAGTGGTTCACCCAGCTACTGGGTGAGGGCACCTGTTGCCTGTCCTGTCTTCCTTTAGGGGACATCACTGATCTAAGATTAGTGTTAACTATACAAGTCTGTGGAGAAGGAAATGGCATCCCACTCCAGTATTCTTACCTGGAAAATGGGGTTGCAAAGAGTCAGACATGACTGAATGACTTTTACTTATACAAGTCTATAGTGATCAGATTAAAAATGACCATCTGAAATTGTGTAACCTTGAGAGCAATTTTTTTGTTTTTCCTTCATTCAACCTATATTTACTCAGCACTGTTCAGGGCTCTGAGACAACAGGCACAGTTCTTGAATAAAATCATCTTTTTTGAAGTACTTAGTAAAAAAGAAAAAAAACACATAATTTAAAGAGGGTTAGCCTATGCTACCATGGCTTTCAATACATTACCTCTTCACCACACTTCTTTGTCCATTTGATGAAATTAATAGGAGAATCTCTACACCAGATTAAGCATAGCATATGTCAAGCACTGCCCCAAGCTTTAATCTCAAACTTGCAAAAGTAAGAGGTCAAAACTTCAGTTTACAGATTTTGGCTACTCTATGATTCTAGGCTATTATTGGGTTTATTGCATATCTGCAAAAACATTTTAAGGTACGGTACCACTCACTGAGATAAAGGGGTATGGATGAGGACAAAATGTGCTGGCATCTCTTTTACCACACTTATGGATCAAGCTATTTCATTATTTGTACAGGTTAAATGATTTACACCTGCAATATCAACCATTTAATTTTGGACAGATTTACTAAGTTTCCCCAGCAAAATTAGGCCAGAGTTTCAATTCTGAACATGAATATAAATCTCTCTTCCCTAAATTTTAAACCCTTTCCCCTGCTTTTAGGAAACATAATTGCATAATTCAAACTCCTTCAATACTGTGACCTAGTTCCCCCTCTTGGTGTTATAAATGGCTTGTGTAACTATGGTAACCATCCAGGGAATATTGAATGTTTTTCTGGTCAGCAATATGCAAAGTATACCATATGTTTTATTTTTCTCTCTGGGATAACCAAAGTGGATAATACATGCTTGCTTTTCTTCTTAGTTATGGGAATGACATTTTATCATACTGAATTTTCTATGACGATAGACCAAGTCATTCACAGTAGCTCCGTTAAAAGGTTTTAGGATCGTCTCTTGCTGCTAGTGGTCATTCTAATTGCTGCACAGCACGATAACCCACAGCAGGATTGATTGTGTACACCAGTCTGTGCTGTCTACCTCATAAACATACAGGATAACAATACTAACATTAGCAATATTCCATCCTGAGAATCTGGTATTTTCTTAACTTCATCCTTTAGTCCTAGATAAAGTGTTTCCTTAAAGCAAAAAACTAAAATGGAATCATCTTGGGGGTCTACTTAGATACCAAGAAGACTCATTTCCAGTTTTTAGTGATTTCATATGTCTTCTTTTTTGCTCTGTTTTCCTACAATTAAGGTGCGCTCTCGTGCTCTGCCGTGACTGACTCTTTGTGATCCCATGGACTGTGTAGCCTGCCAGATTCCTCTGTCCATGGGATTCTCCAGGTAAGCATACTGGAGCTGGGTTGCCATTTCCTCCTCCAGGGCATCTTCCTGACTCAAGGATTGAAACTCCATCTCCTGTATCTCCTGCATCTCCTGCATTGGCAGGTGGATTCTTTACCACTGAGCCACCTGGGAAGCCCCACAATTAAGGTATGCTACTTACATAATAAAGCAATCAAAAATGCTTTAAAATTGAGCTCACTGGAGATGTAGATTCTTAGTATTTGCGCTTATTGTTGTTGCCTATTGTACTAATGAACTGATTTCAAGTTTTAGGTTTTTTCAATATAATTAAAATGCTTCATTTGGACTTCTAGGACAAATTATACTCTAAAACAAATGCCTAGATTTTTAGAAGATTTATTTGCAATAGATGTAATTACATTTCTACAGGGGGCTATCAATTAGTAAACTTTCAATATGAAGATTTTGTTTAAAAGTGATTTCCTTGAATTTCACTATATTTTACATAATGCTTTCCAACAATCCAAACATCTTTAGAAAAACACTGCTATCTGCTTCACTGAATTAAATAGGGAATTAACTGCCTCTTAGTGGTTAGAATGGAGAAGGCAATGGCACCCCACTCCAGTACTCTTGCCTGGAAAATCCCATGGACAGAGCCTGGTAGGCTGCAGTCCATGGGGTCTCGAAGAGTTGGACACGATTGAGCGACTTCACTTTCACTTTTCACTTTCATGCATTGGAGAAGGAAATGGCAACCCACTCCAGTGTTCTTGCCTGGAGAATCCCAGGGACAGCAGAGCCTGGTGGACTGCCATCTATGGGGTCGCACAGAGTCAGACACGACTGAAGTGACTTAGCTTAGCTTTAGTGGTTTAGAAAAGGCCTCACTAACCAAATGCAGTGTGGAACAACTGTGCCAAGTACACTCGTCAAACAAACCAAGTGTGAAAAGGCATCAATTAGACAATAGGGAAATTTCAATAGTCTGGATATTAAATGATAGATAACTTTTGAATGTGATAATGATGTTGTAGATTGTGTTCATATTTAAAGTATTTATGGAGAAAAATCATAATAATGCATAAAGGATAAGGGAGTGAAATATTATGGGCCATATATTGATAAATGTTCAAGCTGGTGAATGGTATATTTGGATTTATTGTACTATTACCTCTACTTTTGTGTGTGCTTGAAATTTTCCAAAGTTTTTAAAAATATTAAAAAGTAGAAAAAAAGAAAAGGATTTCAAATTTAATTGGCCTGACTCAAGCAGTAGCTGAGTTTTCTCAAGAGGTGTCTTTAGGAAACCTTCAGCACTGCTTGCTAGTTAAAGTTTTCCATCAGTTTGCAGAGAGTTGTTTTTTTTTAAGAAGAGTTGTGTGTGTTTAGTTGCTCAGTGGTGTTTTTAGTTGCTCAGTGTGTGTTTAGTTGCACCTTTTTGAGACTCCGTGGATTGCAGCCCACCAGGTTCCCTGTCCACGGGATTTTCCAGGCAAGAATACTGGAGTGGGTTGCCATTTCCTTCTCCAGGGGATCTTCTTGGCCCTGGGATTTGAACCTGTGCATCCCCTGCATTGGCAGGTGGGTTCTTTACCACTGTACCACCTGGGAACCCGCCTTCATAGTTTGAAGGGGCCTCCCGAATACCCTGCCAACCCTTTACAATATAAATAAGGGCCTCCAGGGACCTCTTGGGCTTCCCCTGTGGCTCAGCTGGTAAAGAATTCACCTGCAATGCAGGAGACCTGGGTTCAATCCCTGGGTTGGGAAGATCCCCTGGAGAAGGGAAGGGGTACCCATTCCAATATTCTGGCCTAGAGAATTCCCCATGGACTGTATAGTTCATGGGGTGGCAAAGAGTCCGACAGGACTGAGCAACTTTCACTTTCACTTTTTTCCAGGGACCTCTTAAAAATTTCCTACCAGGAACCTCTTACAGTAACAGATTTATAAATTAATGTTAACATCAGACAGTTCTACTAATTTGAAGGTGTCAGTAACTTATCTTTTTTAAGGTTACTTTTGTACTTTTTCACTTTCATACTGAAAAGCAAATAAGATGTCTTTTTTCTTTACTCATACAATTAAACGTCACCAATTAACTTCTATATTTTGGAGAATTGGGGACTTTTAAATATTGCATTTAGCAGGGTAAAGGAAAAGGCCCCAAATTTCCAGTTAAGTGACTATTGAGAAGAAAAGAACATGATAAATAACCAAGGTCAAGGGCTGAGTTTGGGGAGTACAGTGATTTTTTTTTCATCTCCCCCCACGCTCTGCTTTCACAACTATGGTAGGAATAAATGTTGATTATCTTTTATAAATCAGCATAGCAAGAAAGCACATCTCTAACAATTCACATACACACATATATTACCGTATCAGAGTGTTCTTTATAGGTTTAGAGCAACACAAGCTGAAAAGTCATTATTTAGATTTTTTGCTTCTTTTCAGCTTGTTCAATAGAATTGTGAAAGGTGAAACTAATGTTTTCATTTCCATATTCATCCTTCCTTCCTCGCATGCTGTTCATAGTTCCTGGAGGGAGTGCTTTAGGTATTATGAATCATTGCTTTCTCTCTCTCACTTCTAGTTTCTAACAATGTGTCATACCGGCCTGCAAATCACTTCTTAGGCTGAATAAAACCTATAGGCGCATTTTGTGTCAAATCTGAATCAGTAAATTATAGGGCATCTTGTATTATTTGGGGCCTTCATTAAAAACTGGCTGATTTAAATATATTAGTACACAAATTAGCAGAGTTTAAGAAAAAGGTGATTAAAATTCAATTCTTAGCGGTGACTTTTTTCACAAGACCTGGCCACTTAATCTGAAAGACTTCCAGAATGACAACAAGAAAATCCCTAGGCAGTTCTCAAAAATATCAACACAATACACTGTACTGCCTAGGTTGATTTAATATTCGAGTGATCAAAACCTTGAAGCCTCACAGCACAAACACACGACAGTTTCTGAGTCCTAAGCCATGTTATCTTGTTCCCAAGACTCAAATTTCCAAGAGTGCTTTTTTTTTGGTTTGAAACTTAAAATATCCTCCAGATCAAGGTCTAGATTGCTCTTTGCATGTCAGTGGTTATGTACTATTAACAGCTGTTTCAAAAGAGCTCTAAATAGGTCACCAGACAGGTGGCCCACCACTGCGAACCAACTGCATGTAAGGAGAAATTCAAATTTATCGCCCATTCAGGTTTTCTTTTTAACGCAGAGGTACTACTCACAATAGTGCTTGTTTACACAGGCAATTGTTAAAGTTCCCCATGTATTTGTTCTCTTTACACCCATTTCTTTGAAAAAATACACGCTGTTATATATACACCGAGTCCATACGGAATTCAAATCAACTCCTCTGCTGGGCATTTCATTTAACACCAGACAGAAATTTAAACCGTGAGTGCCGATCACGTAAGACGAGGTAAGTGCCTGACTTCTCATTAGGTTTATCCCGGCGTCTCCATCACCCCTTCAAGCTGGGCCCACAGTGGTTTTGTTTTAGGTCGAAATGTTAAGTTGACCGTGCCCCTATCGCCGCCAGGAAGCCGTCACCTCCGATGTTTCAAGTTTAAACGTTCTGATCCCCGAGAGTAAAACATTAAAAACAAAAACAAAACAAAACAAAAAAAACGTTGTCTGTTGGACAAACAGGTACAGGGCAGAGTCTGCCTAAAATAAACGCGAGTCTTCAAAAGTTGGAGGGCGGACCAAACCTGCAGGTCCTGGGGCGGCGGGAGACCCCCCGCAAGGCCGGGCGCAGGACGAAGCCGAGAGGGAAGATCCCAAAGGCGGGCGGCCTAAGGCAGAAAGAGACGCAGGAGGCCGCGGGGGCGCCACCGCCTACCTCCGCGATCGGCCCCCGGTGCGCCAGGAGCCTGAAGGCCGCGGTGGGAGGAGGTCGGGGCCCGAGCGCGGCGCCGGCCCGGCGGGCACACCGCCGCCGCCGCCGCCGCCGCCAAGCATGCCCGAGAGCCGCGCCCGCCGCGTCGTCCCCTCAGGCCGCCCTCAGGGTCGCGGCGGGAAGCGGCCGCCCGCTGCCGCTTTCTGAGGCTCTCCAGGGGCAGCGCTAGGCCGCACCTGATGGGGGCGGGGGCGGGGCGGAAAGTCGGAAACACCGGGCCGAGGGAGCGGGACCCAGCTTCCCTCTCCCTGAGGGAAGGGCGGAAGGAAGGCAGTCGCCCGCCCTCGCGCTACTGTCCCATTCAGACACTGAGCGGAGAGGCGGCGGGGCCGTGCTGCCCCTTTAAAAGGAGGCGGGGCGCAGCCTGCCGTTTGGCCGCCCTCCGCACCCTCCCCCCGCCCGGGCCGAGAGTTGACAGACCAATCGCCCGGGTGGCGGAGGGAAGGCGGGAGAATGCGAACCCTGCGGTAGGGCGGTAGGGGCGGGCCCCCGGGCCTCCTCTAGAGGGAGCCCTGCGCAGGCGCAGAGGCGGCCGCAGCCGGAGGGGCGGGGGCAGCCCAGCGAGAGAGACTCTTCAGCAGGCGCGGGAGGGTGATTGGGGGAAAAGCGGGCAGCGAGAGGCTTGTCATGGGGATCCGAGTTACGGGGCGGCACTGGTAGCATCTGGGGCCTCCCGGGGGGACCGGAAGTGTCAACGCTCGGGACCCCGGCGCCAGCTCCGCTAAGGGAGATCGGGAGTGGGAGGGTCCCCGCTGCTCTAGTCCTGGGAAGGGAGGGGGGAAGGAGGGAGCCGCGATCTCGCCCCGCCCCTGGGCTTGTTACGGCGGGGGCGGGGAGTGAGGGCTTCTTTCGGGGGGGGAGGGAGCGGAGATCGGGGGACTCAGCAGTGCCCTCCCGAGCGGCGGCCGGTGTCCCCGCGGCGCCGGGCTGCCGAGCCGAGGAGCCGCGGCGGCCGTGGCTGTTGCATGTGTGGCTGCTGGATGCGGAGGCGGCGGCGGCGGTGGCGGCGGCGGCGGCAGCAGCGGCAGGATGTTAGGGCAGCAGCAGCAGCAGCAGCAGCAACTCTACTCGTCGGCCGCGCTCCTGACCGGCGAGCGGAGCCGGCTCCTCACCTGCTACGTGCAGGACTACCTCGAGTGTGTGGAGTCGCTGCCCCACGACATGCAGAGGAACGTGTCCGTGCTGCGGGAGCTGGACAACAAATATCAAGGTAGGGGCCGCGGATCCTCCACCCCGACTCGGGGCCCGGGCACGGTCGCTCGGAGCCTGCCCCAGGGAAAGTGCCACTTTTCCAGCTCACCCCGAGTGTACACAGTGTGTGTGGGGGTCTGGCATGTGGGACCCGGGGCAGCGGGCCCCCGCAGGTGGGGTTCCGGCCCTCCCCCTTCCCCCGCTGCGGACTTCTTGTGTGGGGGGGTTTGAGGGTGGAAGGGAGCGGTGGCCGCCCGTCAGCCCCCGCTGCAGACCCAGCGGCTGTAGCCGCTGTGAAGACGAAATCAGCCATTTTTAAGCAGCAAGCTCATTTGTTCCGGGTGTTCGCCCGCCGGGTGCCGCAGACCCCTCGGCGCCCCGGCCCGGGGAGCGTGCAGCCGGGCGGTGGAGGGACGGGTGCCGTGGGGAGTGAGCGGCCGGCCGCGGCCGGACTCCCGCGGGCCCACAGGGCCGGGCTTCCTTCAGCCCAGCCCGCCTCAGGCCCCCACCCCCTGAGCGCAGATGCACTGGAACGTGCTGGGGGGGAGGGGGCGAGGGCGGACTGCGAAGGCGGCCTCCGGGGAGGTCCCTCCCCCGGCGGTCCGGAGCTCCGGGCTCGGGAATCGAGTCTTCCCCCGTCTCCCGCCCCAGGGAAAGTTCCGGGCCGCAGCCTTTCCCGGCTGCTACAGCCGAATGGTTGAAAGGCTAGGGGGCTCCCCACGGGGGAGCCGAGGGGTGTGTGTATGTGTGTGTCTCTGTGTGTGGGGCGAGGAGGACCCCTACCCCCCGCCTGGGGGCGGGGCTTGCAAGGTGACGTAGATGTGGGCGGGGCGCGGGCACGCGCGCTCCCGCCCGTCCGGAAAATGGCTCGTCGAGGGCAGGCTCGGGCGGCTGTGCAGGACGTTAGCTCGCCCTCAGCGCAGTCAGCGTTGGGATTCGGGACACGTTTGTCTGTGAATTTTCGACTCCACCTCCTCCCCCCCCCGCCCTAATCACTCAAATCACGACAGAAATACAGTCAGCCTCCGGGACCGTCGCCGATCCCGGCACCGCGTAGGTTCCGGGCCCTGCGTCACTTCCGGGTCTTCTAAGGGTGTGATCTGGTTGACTGGGCAACCGCCTGGCGTCCCTCAACTCCGGAGTCCCTCCTCCGCCGAGTTTAAATGCTGTGGCAAAAGCCGCCCTTTGTGGTCAGACCCAGACAGCTAGGACAGGGA
This sequence comes from Bos grunniens, assembly GCF_055505025.1. Classification (NCBI taxonomy): domain Eukaryota; kingdom Metazoa; phylum Chordata; class Mammalia; order Artiodactyla; family Bovidae; genus Bos; species Bos grunniens. The sequence continues at coordinate 16,002,982 of NC_141191.1, forward strand.
ATCGACTTTTCTTACAGAGCGTGTTATTTGTTATTTGTCATTGGTGACCCTTTCACCTGCAACTGCAAGGGGAGGAGTTAACTTAAATGGGGAGCCGTTTGCGGTTAATAATCCCGAATCAAGCAACCGACCTTGGACCTGATGTGAAATCAGCCCTCTGAACTTTAAAAAGATAACTTCTTGGACCCATTCTCAGTTTTTCGACCCGTCGCTAATCCTACAATTTAGTGTCTTAACGCATTTCTGGGGTGGTATTTTGGGGCCTGCAGCCTGATAGAATATTTAGTTGTCTCTGTGTCTTGTTTTTTAACCTATTAAAAAACAGTTTAAAGGCAGTTTATTTCTGCCTTTTGAATCCATATTGACAGGACTGGTCTCTTTTGGGGTGGGGGAAGTGATTAATACAGATTACTTACTGGTTGTCAGTTGCTGCACTGCGTTCAGAACATTATCCCATTTAATCTTCACAGCTCAATGAAGTAAACATTCATTTTTCAGACAAATTTAAATTTACAAGGAGTTTGAGTAACTTGTCCAATTAAGCGGGGAATGTTTGACTCCACAGCGGGGCTTCTTCAGGTGCACATGGTCGTTTCTAAAGTATTTAAATCTTTTTTTTTTTTTTTTAATGCTCTCCAAAGGTGTTTTCTATAGACATGGAGCACATACCTGAATTGTAACCTAAAAATATTACATGTGTGCCTAAGAGTTGTATGTGGAACCTTTTTAGTTTTCCAATGATAATTCTGAAGTTTGTAAAACTTGGATGCTTTTACATTTCTTTAAAGACCTGTTTGAGTTCACAGAAGTTAAGATACTTTAATTTGAATTGGCGAGCGATAATTTGTTATAGGAAATATGCAGTCTTGACCATGTAGATTTGACCACGTGAGAAACAGTATTGGGCCTTGAAAGACTGCTAAGTCGCTTCAGTCGTGTCCGACTCTGTGTGACCCCATAGACGGCAGCCCACCAGGCTCCCCCGTCCCTGGGATTCTCTAGGCAAGAACACTGGAGTGGGTTGCCATTTCCTTCTCCAATGCGTGAAAGTGAAAAGTGAAAGTGAAGTCGCTCAGTCATGTCGGACTTTTAGCGACCCCATGGACTGCAGCCTACCAGGCTCCTCCCTCCATGGAATTTTCCAGGCAAGAGTACTGGAGTGGGGTGCCATTGAGAGATTATAAAAAGTTGTAGCTCCCTTAAGACTATCAGATCAGATCAGTCGCTCAGTCGTGTCGGCTCTTTGCGACCCCATGAATCGCAGCACGCCAGGCCTCCCTGTCCATCACCAACTCCCGGAGTTCACTGAGACTCACTTCCATCGAGTCAGTGATGCCCTCCAGCCATCTCATCCTCTGTCGTCCCCTTCTCCTCCTGCCCCTAATCCCTCCCAGCATCAGAGTCTTTTCCAATGAGTCAACTCTTCGCATGAAGTTCGTTTCAAAAGTAATACAAAAACAGTGATCTAGTTTCACTCTATGCACATGATTCCTAAGCTCAACTTTCAGTTTTCTGTTAGCTTTGTATACTTGTGTGTTTTTGATTTTTCATGTCTTTAATTTCTTTGCTAGTTCTTAAGTATTTTCTGCTTTTTTATTTCATATTTACAGTAATAGTGATATAAGTTATTTAGACAAATTTTTTTCCTATTTCATACATTTTCAGAAATTACTGAAGAACCCTAAAAGTAGACTTAAAAACTTTTAAAGATAGAGGAATGAAGAAAACAATTGCATAATTGAATGAAGTATTTATTATGTGTGTGTTAGTCGCTCAGTCGTATCTGACCCTTTGCGATGTCAAGGACTGTATCCTGTCAGTTTCCTCTGTCCATGGAATTCTCCAGGCAAGAAAACTGGAATGGGTTGCCATTTCCTTCTCCAGGGGATCTTCCTGACCCAGGGATTGAACCCAGGTCTCCTGTATTGCAGGCAGAATCTACCGTTTGAGCTATCAGGGAAGCCCAGTTTATTGTGGGGTATTGTTATTAGAGAACCTCAATTTTTGTTCCGGTATTCTTGTTCATAATTTCCTTCATAATCAAAGGTTATTTACACCTTTGAGCTAAAATTTCGAATTTAATATCCAGTGCCTTCCATGCAGGTGTGTAGAATGTGCTTAAAGGGTAGAGCCAAACTGACAGGTATGGTGCAGTTCAAAGTCTAGGGTGGTTACCTGTTGAGTTTCAGTGTCTTCACATGCAGAAGTGGTGGCTTGCTCACAGGATTGTGATCATGAGAAAGTTGCATGGAAGGGACTCAGTGAGTGTTAGTGGCCTTTCTTCCGTCACTATGTAATTAAGGTGTCTTGCAAAGGTGAATTTTTACCTCATATATAGTATCTGTGTTACTATAATTAGCTTCTAATTCCTGATTATTGGATAAGGCTGCCTTTATTTTTTAAACTTCAATTTTTGTGTGTCTGAGGGGAAAATATAGAACTTTTTTTTCCTGGAAGAAAGTTGAGTTCTAAAGAAATCCACTTACATACCTAGCTGGGAAAATGAGCAAGATGTGAACATTATTTAAAAATACTCTGTGCGGGTGTGAGTACCCTCAGACATGTGGGGGCACATTGTCCAGTAAATAGTTGTCCTTTGTGTGAGTACCTACAGTTTCCAAGGAGGTTCTATTTCATAAGTTGTGTTGAATACATGCTCTATGTTACCTTACTTGGAGACACCCCCCAATGTATGTTACTCATCTAACATTTTTGTTCTTGTCGTTAGAGTAATGACATTAGAAGATAAAACAGTGATATGGCATGTGGTGTGATAAATTCCAAGTTAATTTTTGTTTCTGCGCTGTTTCTAAGAACTCTTTCAGGTAGCATTGTATCTCATAAGAACAAGAAAGAGGACAGATTTGAATAAGACACTTATGTAAATTTGGTGACATCTGGAACTATATTTTCAGATTTTTGTATGTCTTCTAATGACTCAGCCATTTTTAGTTGATTGAAGTGTATCCCACATTCTCTAAAGTACCTAAATCAGCAGATCAAAAAACTGAGGACCAAATGCTGAGTTATCTACAAAAGCACAGTGACCCATTGCTGACTTAACTATAATTTTGTTAATAGCTTAGTCAGTTGATGCCAGAACCTGAACCTAAACCTGTTCTGGAAATAGTTTGATTTTCAGCGTCTCCCATGTGATGCAATAAAAGAGCCATTCAAGCGAATATCATGGAAAGCTAAGAGTTATTTGTGTCTGCTTTGCTTAATCTCCAGGGGATGATCTGAAAGTCGAGGTAGAGAGTGCCTCTGGGGCCATGTAGCAAGTCACGGATTGAACTGTCTAGCCTAGTCCCCGTGAAAGACTTATTTTTAATTAGCCACACATCTTTTGTCCTTTCTAGTGTAGATTAATGAATATTAGGGAGGGCTCATTCTTTTTATTAGCTTATTTCTAAAAGTACTTTCATGTTGGATAATGTGTGGTCTTGGTAAGGACAATAAAATGTTTTTACTGTATTCATACTATGCAGGAATGTGGTTTTATGGTTGAGTTCTTTTTTTTTTTTTTTGAGTTCTTTCTTACTGTACCAGTTCTGGGAAAAATAACTAACTTGAAAAATGTTATATGTGCCAACGTGCATTTTCTTTTTTTTCTGATTTTTTTCTTTTCTTTTTTTAGAAACATTAAAGGAAATTGATGATGTCTATGAAAAATATAAGAAAGAAGATGATTCAAACCAGAAAAAACGCCTCCAGCAGCATCTCCAGAGGGCATTAATCAATAGTCAAGAACTGGGAGATGAAAAAATTCAAATTGTCACACAGATGCTCGAATTGGTGGAAAACCGGGCAAGGCAAATGGAGCTCCACTCCCAGTGTTTTCAAGATCCAGCCGAAAGTGAGCGAGCTGCGGATAAAGCGAAGATGGACTCCAGCCAACCAGAACGGTCTTCCAGAAGGCCCCGCCGGCAGCGGACCAGTGAAAGCCGCGACCTGTGCCACATGACGAACGGGATCGAGGACTGTGACGATCAGCCCCCCAAAGAAAAGAAATCCAAGTCCGCCAAGAAAAAGAAACGCTCCAAGGCCAAGCAGGAAAGAGAAGCTTCCCCTGTCGAGTTTGCAATAGATCCCAACGAACCTACATACTGTTTATGTAACCAAGTGTCTTACGGGGAAATGATCGGATGTGACAATGAACAGTGTCCAATCGAATGGTTTCACTTTTCGTGTGTTTCACTTACCTATAAACCAAAGGGGAAATGGTATTGCCCAAAGTGCAGGGGAGATAATGAGAAAACAATGGACAAAAGTACTGAAAAGACAAAAAAGGAAAGAAGATCGAGGTAGTTAAAGGCCATCCACATTTTAAAGGGTTGTCTTTTATATAATGCTTTCAGAATTTACTTTCAGAAAATGTTTTAGGGTAAATGCATAAGACTATGCAATAATTTTTAATCATTAGTATTAATGGTGTATTAAAAGTTGTTGTACTTTGTCTGTGACCTTAATTTTCTGCACTGAATTACCAAATATTTTAAACCAGGTAGTCTTCAGATCGCCTGATGAAAGGAGCAGGGACTAGAAAAGGGTGGCTTGAACATGATAAAAACTTCACACACCATGCCTGTTTCATCTTCACTGAAACTGCAATGCTAATTTGGGGGGAAACACCAAAGTTTTGCTAGCATTTTAGTTCTGTGTGCTTAAAAAAGTTTAGATACAGTTGAGAGTTCTCTGTAAGCCTTCAGGTTATCTTGGATAATTTAAAATATGAACACTATACCATTCAGAGCTTCTTTCTCCCTGGCCCCATTTACACATACACTTGTTGATCTCTAGTCTTCCAAGAATTTAAGGAACTAGAGATAAGAATTTGGGATTCCATGTGGAATAATGTGCTCTTATCGGAGTATTTGCTGCTGTATTTTCCATAGTAGCGTTTTGATACACTGTCAGTAGCCAGTTTATAAATACCTTGAAGCTGCTTCACAGCTACGTTGAGTCTAGTGCTTCATAAGGGAGTTGTTTTGTTTTAATTGAGGCTGGTAGGAGCAATTAGAATACCAAAAATGCTGCCATGGGCTTGTATTGGCAAAATTTGGGTTATGCAGTATCATGGTTCAAGGCGCTTGAGCAATTTTAAAGAAGCATCTTTGTTAAGTATTTTTCATGTTGACCCATGGCTGGGATGCCTGGTCACAGGCCTATCAGCGGGAAAAAGGTGTATACTAGTCTTTAAATATTGCCTTTATGTCAAACAGTAGTTTAAGTAGTTTTGCTAGTGGCTGTAGTTTGTTTCTGTCCCAATCAGAAATTATATATTATTTTAAGTAATAGTGTATTTACTTTCTTAACTTTCTGGAATTGGTGCTGTTTGGTGTCTTCATGTTTAATGAACTAATTTCATTATAACAATGCAATTAATAATGTATTTGTAAATTGAATTTTCCAAGATTAATATTTTAAGGGTGAGCATCTTGATGGATACATATCCATATATTTGGAGAATTTTTGGTTTTTCAGGGGTGGGGGCAGTGGATTGAGTAGTCCTTAAATCTATATGTAACATACTTTTTAGTCCTCATTTCTTCCTAATCTGATGATCTGAATTCTTTTTGATTAACATGTGAAAAATCCTGTTTGCTTGTTTGGAAAAAAGAAAAAAAAAAGAAAAAAGTGTTTTTCTCTTCTAGTTCTCCTGTGTGACTTTTAGGCATAACGTTTCAGCTCATCTGGGTGTCAGGCTGCTCATCTGTAGTATGCAGTTGCCTTAAGTATCTCTATGGTTCTTTTGAAATCTATAGAGTATTTTCTATTGTAGTAATGGGCTGCCCTGGTGGTTCAGAAGGTAAAGAATCCGCCTGCAATATAGGAGACTCAGGTTTGATCCTTGAGTCAGGAAGATCCCCTGGAGGAGGAAATGGCAACCCACTCCAGTGGGTTGCCTTGAAAATCCCAGGGAAATCCCATTCACAGAGGAGCCTGGTGGGCTACAGTCCATGGGGTCACAAAGAGTCAGACACAATTGAGCAACTAACACTCAGGGATTTAAATAATCAACTTGTTTTTCACTAATTTTGTCCTTCATTCTGAGGTATGAGGACAGTTCAAAGGTGAGCTTAGAGATGGGTAAACACACAGTATTTGATTAGCTTCTGTCCTAAGGATATTTTGATTGATGACTACAGTTGATTATGTTGAGCAAGAAATATTGAATTGTGGAGAAATCCTTTTCTCTTCTGAGATACAGCATTTTGTCTTAGTGATTATGTCCTTGTGACCCGGATAGAGCTGCCTACCTGCCACTGTTGAAAACAGCAGTATGTGCAAAGCCCCCCAAAACTCGGAGGTGTGACTCATAGAGGTCAACACTTCTGTGCATCAATTTGCCTCAGCATGTGGGGGAAAAGAAGAACCTACAAATTGAAGTCTCCAAATTTGGATTAAGCTTGACAGGAAAAGCAACGGAAAGTCCTGAAAGGTGTGTTCTCTTTCAGACCCAATGTTTGAAACACTTATTTTTATGAATTTCTTTTTTGTTTTCTGTACCACACAGGAAATAGAAGCCTTAAGTTTGTATAACATTATGACTGGCATTACTTTTTTTAAGTAGCAGATTTCATATACTATTTCAGTGCATGCTTCCCAACTCATAGTATGTACCAATGGTTCGCCAACTTGTCTCACATTGGTATTAACCTCAGGAGCTTCACAAAATACTGATACTTGGGGCCCACCCTTAGCAGTTGTGATTTAACTCATCTGTTATTAAATGTAGTTTTAATATTACAATTTTTAAGACCCCTAATGTACAGAAAAGTAGAGCCTCTGCCATGCTATGAAACTCTGGGCCGATTGAAAACCGCTAGTGGATTCTCTGCATCTAGGTTTGTGTGCCTGAAGCACAGGTAAGTGTGGATACATACCTGGGAGTTTTGTCCCCGGACCGTAAAGTTCCACCAACAATACTTGAAGAATCAGTATTTGGGTGCTTCTTGTTTTCTCAATAGTGATTATTAAAAAAAGAAACAGTTCCTATTCATGGACCAGACAGTCTAGGGGCGAAGGGATATATATATATGATATACACATATATATCATATATGTATATATATAAAGAGAGAGTATAGATAGTTCCAGGTACTGGGAATAAAGTGGGCTTCCCTGGCTCAGAGGAAAAGAAACCACCTGCTGTTTGAGGAGACGTGAGTTTGATCCGTGGGTCGGGAGGATCCCCTGGAGAAGGAAATGGCAACCCACTCCTGGGAGATCTTGCTTGGGAGATCCCATGGACAAATGAACCCGACAGGCTACAGTCCGTGGGGTCACAAAGCCGGACAGGACTTAGTGACTTGAGCACCCACACACTGGTGTTAGATCCCAAGAGGAAAGGACAGTAAGGAGATGGAAAATGAGTAGAAAGGGAGGTGAGTCTTATAGTTATGTAGTTAAAGACAGTCTCTAAGGAAGTGATCGTTAAGCTGAGACCAGAAATAAGGAAGTGAGGCAGGCAAAGAATTTTAGAGGAGGGAGAAATGGAACAGGCATGTCAGTTTGACTAGAGCATTTGACGCAATGGGGGAGGGCCTTCCTGGTAGCCATGGTAGAAAATGTGTGCAAATTTATCACAGGGAGCCTTGGTGAAGATAGGGAGATACAGGAGACAGGTCCTTCTGCCAAAAATTTTACTGGCTTAGACTAGGGTGGGAACAGTGGAGGTGGTGGTGGGTGGTAGGACTCTGTTTAAAGGTACAGGTGTTTGGAGCACTTTGGCCCAGAAGCATGACTCGAGTGTTGGGCTTGAGAGATCTAGATTTATGTTTTGCACTTACGTTCAAGGTGCCTGATAGAATTCTAGTGGGATTCCATCATGGAGTTGGGGGGCTGACGCTAGGGGAAGATACGGGAAATTAAACATTGGGGAGTTTGCCTAGGAAGGGAGTTTAAAGTCATGTGACTGAAATCACTCATGTAAATACATCAGTGCTGCTCAAATTTTAACAAACTTGTGAGTCATCTAATTTTCTGCAAATGCAGATCCTGACTCAGTAGGCCTGTCGTGGGGCCTGAGATCCTACATTTCTAGATCCTACAAACTCCTAGGTGGACACTGCTAGTTCAGGAACCCACATTTTGAGTAGCCACCATGTACATCCAGAAAAGGGAGGCGTGGACCTGCCTGACGGTACCACAGTGTTTGAAAGGGGCCAGCCAAAGGAGACTCCAAGTTCTGGGTGAGAGAAACCGGAAACAACGACACCAGAAACAAAAGTGAGGAAAGTGTTTCAGGAAAGGAGTGATCTTTCAAGTGTTTATCAAGTTAGGTGAGGACTGAGAACTCATGGTTAGGTGGGGGAGAGTGTTAAGTTTAACAGGCTGCAGGGTTTGGGGTGAAGGCTTGGCTGGGATAAATTGGGCCAGCTCCATTACTTTTTGGGGGAGCCAAGCTCCGGGGCAGGTGAAACTTCCTAGCCCAGGGGTCAAATGTACACCCCTGGCATTAGAAGCGCGGAGTCCTAACCACTGGACTTTACCAGGGAAGTCCGGAGCAGAAGATTGCAGCAGAGCCAGCAACTCCAGTTCTCACATCAAGGGAATAGCAGTGGGATGAGGGGCCAGGCAGCTCAGGGAGGGTTCTAACTGAAGGAGACAGCCACATGATTATGTGCTATATGGAATACTGCATTAGAAGGGGACAGATGAGACCTCTGGAGAGCAGCGGGTTACTGCAGGCGTGGAGTCCGAGTGGGCAGGCAGGAAGGAGCGAGAGCTAAGACTGTGAGGGCTTAGCCTCAGGCCCAGGGAAAGTGCCAGCTAAGGCGCAGAAGGGAGGGTGGTATTTTTGCTCATTAATTCAAATATCTATTGCATACCCATTAAGGTGGTGATGGTTTAGTCACTAAGTCGTATCTGACTCTCTGCGACCCCTGGACTGTAGCCCGCCTGGCTCCTCTGTTCTTGGGATTCTCCAGACAAAAATACTAGAGTGGGTAGCCATTCCCTCCTCCAAGGGATCTTCCTGACCCAGGCATCGAACCCAGGTCTCCTGCATCACAGGCAGATTCTTTACTGACTGCATACCTGTTGTACCTGTACTGTATTTACAAGGCACTATTTTCAGTACTAAGGATTTCCCTGGTGGCTCAGACGGTAAAGCGTCTGTCTACAATGTGGGAGACCTGGGTTCGATCCCTGGGTAGGGAACATCTCCTGGAGAGGGAAATGGCAACCCGCTCCAGTACTCTTGCCTGGAGAATCCCATGGATGGAGGAGCTTGGTGGGCTACAGTCCATGCGGTCTGTACTGAGGCTAAAGCATTTTCAGTACTGAGGCTAAAGCAGTGACTGGAATGATAAGTCTGTAAAGCTAGAGGTGCTTAAGTTCTGGAGCGAATGGGCGTCAGTGCAGAGAGCTTGCTAGATTTAGTCCTGGGAAAATGGGATTGTCCTCACAGCTTCCGTGTTGCCCGTGAAGAGCTGAGACGGGAAAGGTAGTGGAAGTCTGCAGGCATTGGTGGGAGGTGTGTGTCAGCTCTCACTGGGGAGACAGGGCAGGTGACTGGGCCCAGAGTGCTGGTTGGAGCACAAGGGCAACTGGAGTCTCTGGTCGTAACCTTCAGATGAACTCATTTTGTTGCCTGGATGCAGGTGTGACAAAAGAGGTGGACAGGAGAACTGAAAATTGCAAAATCTCTGCACAGTGGGTGGTTTAGTCGCTAAGTCGTGTCTGACTCTTGCGACCCCATGGACTATAGCTCACCAGGCTCCTCTGCCCATGGGATTCTCCCGGCGAGGATACTGGAGTGGGTTGCAATTTCCTTCACCAGAGGATCTTCTCGCCCCAGAGACTGAACCCAGGTCTCCTGCGTTGAAGGCAGATTCTTTACCTACTTGGTTATGAGGGAATCCCTCTGCACAGTAGGCACTTGGGAAAATGGCACCCCCCCCCATCCTTTTATATACCCACAGGTGGCTTCCTCTGAGAAATCTGTCTTCCTCTCTCCCACCTGAAATAAGAGGAGCAATTGGTATTAATAAACTCCACAGCCCTTCATCCCTTAAATCAAGTCCTTAGGGTTTGATATCACTCAAAATCTATTTTAAGTAAACTACAAGTTATCTCGAAATTGCTAGGTTGCCTAAACTCGACATCAGTTAGAGAAACCAAACCTCCTTTGCTGCTGCTGTTCAGTCGCTCAGTCGTGTCTGACTCTGTGACCCCATGGACTGTAGCCCGCCAGGCTCCTCTGTCCATGGGATTTCCCAGGCAAGAAGACTGGAGTGGGTTGCTGTTTCCTTCTCCAGGGGATCTTCCCCACCCAGGGATCAAACCCTGGTCTCCTGCTGGGCAGGCAAATTCCTTACTGATCAGAGCCACTTGAGGAGCCCACAGCGTGCAGCCAGGGCTCTGGACCGGACTCCTGCTGTGGGCTCCTCTGGGATCCCCGTCAGGTCACCTGTCCTTGGCTTGCAGTTTGCTCAGCTGTAAAATGAGTGAAGAAATGGTTATCTTGAAAATGTGGTTATTGTTATCCATGCCTCAGCATTACTCGTAGGAGAGAATTTTGGTCACAAAGTTCTCTAACTGGTTAGTTCACTAACTAGTTTATAATATAGCAGGATTTCTTGTTTTGGCCATGCCACAGGCAGGATCTTAGTTCCCTAAGCAGTGATGGAACCCACACCCCCTGCAATGGACTCACAGAGTCCTAACCACTGGCCCGCCAGGGAGGTCCTAAAATAACAGCTTTTAATCCATGTATATGGTTCAGTTCAGTTCAGTTGCTCAGTTGTGTCTGACTCTTTGCGACCCCATGGACTGCAGCACACCAGGCCTCCCTGTCCATCACCAATTCCTGGAGTTTACTCAAACTCATGTCCATCGAGTCGGTGATGCCATCCAACCATCTCATCCTGTTATCCCCTTCTCCTCCCCAGCATCAGGGTCTTTTCAAATGAGTCAGCTCTTCGCATCAGGTGGCCAAAAGATTGGAGTTTCAGCTTCAGCGTCAGTCCTTCCAATGTATATTCAGGACTGATTTTCTTTAGGACGGACTGGTTGGATCTCCTTGCAGTCCAAGGGACTCTCAAGAACCAGGACCTTTTAAGCAGCATTTTCTAAACAGCAGACACTAGAATGAGCCTGATATGTTTTTGCCATTTCCATAAACCATTCTAATTTTGTGTTTCAATGTCTATTTACTCTATATTTTTCTTGTAAGAAAAAAAAAAGACTCACTTTGTGATGTCAATTTATTTTTAAAAGGTAAATGGAAAATTAGTATTGTTTTCTATGAGTGAAACACTATAAAATATAATGAAAACAAAGCTGTGTTATTAAACTCCAGCTCGATAGTATTACCTGTGAAAGCAGAGGCCCAAATCACCCCTCTGTTTTGGGACCTTTTTCTGTTTTTTTTTTTAACATGTGGATTTTTTTCTTCCCTGTTCTTGACTGTCTTCAGATAGCAGCATTTTGCTATATACTTGGCTTTGAACAGCAAGATCGAATTATTTGACCAGGGCCCTTAGCTTATTTTTACAGGGACACTAATCTTAAAAACTCCCCACATATAAACGGTGGTGTCGGGCCAACTGGCTGGCTTTCCCCAGGGGCTCAGATTTTCGATGCGTGATAGAGGCTGATGGCCTCAGTGGGAAGCAGTGCTTTTGGTACTGAGAGGAGAACTTGCTGTTTTACTTACCAAGGTTGTAACTTGGTAGCAGATAATCCCAAGCCTTGAAAACAGACGGTTTTGTGCTTTTGTGCCTTCCCGAAACATAACATCCTCCAAACGGCAGAAAGTTTCTTCACGGGTTTTTAGAGCGTGTTTGCCTTTTGGCTTTTGTAAATTCATATTTCCTATCAATTTGAAATTCTCACAGATTTACTGATTGTAAACTCTGGCAAAATAGTAATTGAAAAGTTACTCAGTTTTGACTACAAAAAATTTGTAATAGCTTTGGGTCTGAATTCATGGTGCCTACATATTGCCCCGAGTATTTTCTACACCCACATCAGTTTCGTGTTACTTCAGGGTAATTCTGACTAAATTTAAGGTGTAATTTAGTGGAATTTTTCTAATTGTACCATGAAAAACAAAGAAGCTTCCAATGGCTGGTTAAGAGAAGAAAAAAATGATGAATCTAAAAGGAAAGGATCTAAATACTTTTCTTTCTACTTAACTCTTTATTAAAATTCATCTTAAGTAGATTTCTCTTTCCAGTAGTAGATTAAATTCTTAATTATCTGGAACTGAGATTTTAAAGCTTTCTTAAAAACGTCACTCTCACACCATTTGAAGATCTGAAACTAGGCATGGCTCCTTTTGAGCCGAGAGTACCTTTAGGATTGTGGAAAAGCACTTTTGTGCAGAGCTACTTTATGTGAGAGAGTTTGCGGTACCTTAACAAGCGGTTGGTTAATTTAGTGTGTTGTGAAACAGAAGCTAAAGGTGAATTTTACTTCTCTACATGCAGGATTAAGGTAGATGATTTGTTGCGGGTTTTTGATTTGTTTTTACCAGATCCTTGAATCTTTGTTTTACTTGTAATGCTCCACTGAGGTCAGTCCTTCTCAGGGTATAGGATGCAAATGGTAAGCTATAAAAGGGAGTATTATTGCACAAAATCGTTTGTAAATGGTCCCCAGGCATAAGCTGAGTGTCATTTGTTTCCTTAACATATTTTCCCATTTCAGACCTACGTTGTCCTGACTCTTGACATTAATAAGACAATTCAAAGATGATCTAAGTAGCCTGAAAAAAAATTTTGCAAAATCATATCACATGGAACTGGAAGAGCATTCCTGTGGTAACTAAGCAACATCTTCTGTCTTGGGGGTGGGATTCTGCTCCAAACCAGAGTTTCTCAAAGTGTTCCATGGATCCTAGAGTGCTAATCTGCCCGACAAAGCTGGGGTAACCGGCATGTTATACCCCACTTCTTAGAGATTCTGGAGAAGGGAATGGCAACCCACTCCAGTATTCTTGCCTGAAGAATCTCATGGACAGAGGAGCCTGGCAGGCTACCGTCCATGAGATTGCAAAGAGTCGGACATGGCTTGTGTGTGTGTGTGTGTGTGTGTTTTGGCTGCACCATGCAACATATGGGATCTTAGTTTCCCCCACCAGGGATCGAACCCATGCCCCCTGCACCAGAAGCATGGAGTCTTAACACCTTGACTGCCTGCAAATTCCGAAAGGTACATATTAGAGGTTCTGAGAAATCTTGCCACTGTAATACCTACTCAAACTCATTACTTGCTTCCCCTATAATACCTACTCATATCCCAAGGAAGTAGTGGGCATTTCATACTTTTTGAGAATATTGCCCTAAACCATCCATCAAATATTCTGGATAATTGTACTGTATAGGGAGTTACACCCAAGCCCTTGCCCTTGCAATATATCCTCAGTATTGATACCATTTACACCATTATTTAGGAGACATTAATCAGGGGTAGGAACTTACACATTCTTTCTGTTAGGCAGTAATACTTAATTGCGTGGAGGAAGTCTACATGTTTTAAGCCTTCCTAAATGAATCTGATGCAACAAATAACAATACTGTCTAAATAAGAATTATCTGTAGCCTGTTATCTCAACCTTGAAAATAATTTAACTTGTTCTGTTTCTTGATAAGTAGAACTGGCCTAGATTTCTTAGGTACACAGGGATTGTTGCCTTCCTATTTTAATCGGAGAAATGCTAGAAGAAACTACTTTTAATAATCTTGTATCCATTTCTGGAAAAACGTGGACAAAGGGCCAGTAATACTGAAGATCTGAACTGAGCTGCCTTTTATATTACCACATGGCTCAGGTAGCCGTGAGACCTGAACTCTGGCTTATTACAAAACATTAAGCAGAGAGTTCCCTGTGCTACAGAGCAGGTTCTTGTTGGTTATCTGTTTTACATACAGCAGGGTGAACGCGTCAGTCAAACTCCCGATCTACAGTACGTTTGCTATTTCTTTTTACATACCATCGCTAGAGAGGAGGTTCCTTTCACATTAGGAACAGATGAACAGGTCTGTTTTTCCACAGGTCTGACTCCTCTCCCATGATAAGGGGCAAAGCCTTGTTTGTAGTATCAAAAGTTATTTTGCTGCTGTGCTAAGTTCAACCATGGTGTGCATAGCATGTCATAAATTATGCACCGGTTATATGGCTGAGTTCATTATCCTCCCTCTTAAAATAGGCGGTCGTTCCCAAACAATTAGCACTTAATTATGTGTCTATTTTGTTTCTTAATTGTTCCATATGTTGGGATTTTATTTCTCCACCACACTACATGCCTCTGGATGGCAGAGATCAGGACTTAAACTTTTTGGAACTCCCAACACAGCAATCCCAAGTCTGTCCTAATGCATGCTGTCGCTGGCAGGCTTGGTGTTTTAAGAGAATGTTGGTAGAACAAGTATCAACTAATTCTGGAAAAATGGGCAATTTCTCTATAGTACAAAGAGTATGTGCTTGTTATCTGGCAAACCAACAATGAAATCGTTGGGTAAGAGTTAAAAGATAAGGAAAATAGCTTCTCACCCTTGTAAAGTCGCAGCACCAAGTATGTTTCAAGGAAACCACTGGATTGTGTGTATCAGAGTCATCGGTCTTTCTGCTATAAACAGCTAAATCCATTCTCAATTCTGTCTCTCAGACGCCCCTTCTGTGCTCCATTGTTGAACATTCTCCCTCTCGCTGACAACTTTTCTGCAGGAATGTTTATAGCATTCATTGGCTTTCATTATCCATCTGCTTTTCTAGCTCCTGGAAGATCTTCTGATTCCTAATTCAGAGACAGGAGAAAAAGCAGGGCTGTCAGAGCCAGGCAGACCTCAGTCCTAACCTAGGCTCTGACCATTTGCTGGCTATACACGTCTTAGCCATTCTGTCTTCAACTATTAAAATATAGGAATATTAATATTACATCTCAGGGTTAATTCTGACAATTGAAAGAAATACGATTCTCATCTACATTCTAATCGAGCTGGTACCCAACAGATGTAAGATTCCCTCACTTTCTATCTCTGTGAAAACATACAAAATAATATTGCAATGATGATAACTAATAGTTCATTTCTACTGTGTCAGTAGTACTAGGCTAGAAACTTGAGTCTTTTGTGGAGTATGCACTGTTGAATTCAACATTATCACTTAATCCTGTTTCTTCTCCTTTTTGCTGGCCTACGTAAGCCTTTGTTTTCTATGAAGCTAGAGATTTTCGATAGCTCAGAGAGCTCTTGATGCTGATGAAAACCATTACATCCTGTTCCTATCTTGTAATTACAAAACCTCTCATCTCACCAACTGGATTCTTTCTGAAGCACCCTTTCCATTATCTCTCTGCTCTCATCGTGAGTTTATGGCTCTTCAGTCTACATCAGACTGAGGGATTAACCCCCAATTTCCCAGCTCCACAGTCATCCCTCCAACCAAAGTTCTTGCTGTGTTTTGGGTCATGCCCGGCAGCATGTGGGATCTTAGTTCCTCAACCAGGGATCAAACTCATGTCCCTTGCATTGGGAGCAAAGAGTCTTAACCACCAGACGACCAGGGAAGTGCCCCAACCAACATCTTATTAGGAGAGTCTGCCTTCTCTTTCTTTTTTTTTTTAATTTAAA
Source organism: Bos grunniens (assembly GCF_055505025.1). Classification (NCBI taxonomy): domain Eukaryota; kingdom Metazoa; phylum Chordata; class Mammalia; order Artiodactyla; family Bovidae; genus Bos; species Bos grunniens. The sequence continues at coordinate 16,018,566 of NC_141191.1, forward strand.
TTTATTTATTTTAATTGGAGGCTAAATAGTTTACAATATTGTATTGGTTTTGCCATACATCAACATGAATCCACTACGGGTGTACATGTGCTCCCCATCCTGAATCCCCCTCCCACCTCCCTCCCCGTACCATCCCTCTGGGTCATCCCAGTGCACCAGCTCCAAGCATCCTGTATCCTGCATCGAACCTGGACTGGTGATTCATTTCTTATATGATATTATACATGTTTCAATGCCATTCTCCTAAATCATCCCCCCCCCCCCAACAGAGTCCAAACTGCTTTCTCTTTCTAACTCTCCATTTGTGATCTCTCTCCATCTTGCCCACTTCTGGTCATAGACACTTCCATATCTCATTCCTGATTTATTTTATGTAAACTTGGTTTATGCATTTCCATTGTTCAAACAAGAATTCTTTCCTCACCTTCCTTCATCTAAATCCTACACTTCCATTAAGGTCAAATTTTAAGTCCATAGAACCTTCCAAAGTCAACCAAACTTCAAAACTATATAATTAATATTTATTTTGCTTCAAAAGAGTTTTTTCCCAGGTTATATCTCCTCAAACACTACGGATTATAATCCTTCAAGGAAAAGGAAATTATATTCGACTACTCTAATGTTTCTCTCCAACTCTGAGCCTATTCAGACCTTGTGGAAACAGTAGGCACTTAATAAGTACAGAAGTATATCACTGTTACAGTAACCAGTAAGCCCTGGGACTCTCCACCCCAAAAACTTTTTGAACACCAAAAAATTTCAACTCTGGTCTGTGAAGAAACTCTTGTTTAGTTGATATATAGTAAATGTAGGGTAGTTTTGTTTTAAAATGCATGCGTATTTAAAAGCCAGCCTACTCAAGAAGATTCTGAGTTTGCAATCAAAGCTACATAAAGGATGAAAAAAACTGTGGATAGTTCAATAAGAATCATGTAGTGAAGAAAGGAGATAATTATGCCCAGAGTTTTGTCTCCAGACTGTTGAATGGTTACTTTCCTGAATGTGACCTTTTTGTCTTTGGAAAGATAACATGATTTTGCATATGAATATACACTTTGAGCAAGATAAGAGAGTAACATTTAACTAATAATTTTTTTGTAAGCACCACCATTGTTCCTCGTATCTTAAAAAAGCATGTATCAATCAAAACCACTATGAGGTACCATTTCACGCCAGTCAGAATGGCTGCGATCCAAAAGTCTACAAGCAATAAATGCTGGAGAGGGTGTGGAGAAAAGGGAACTCTCTTACACTGTTGGTGAGAATGCAAACTAGTACAGCCACTATGGAGAACAGTGTGGAGATTCCTTAAAAAACTGGAAATAGAACTGCCTTATGATCTAGCAATCCCACTGCTGGGCATACACACTGAGGAAACCAGAAAGGAAAGAGACACGTGTACCCCAATGTTCATCGCAGCACCGTTTATAATAGCCAGGACATGGAAGCAACCTAGATGCCCATCAGCAGATGAATGGATAAGAAAGCAGTGGTACATATACACAATGGAGTATTACTCAGCCATTAAAAAGAATACATTTGAATCAGTTCTAATGAGATGGATAAAACTGGAACCTATTATACAGAGTGAAGTAAGCCAGAAAGAAAAACACCAATACAGTATACTAACACATATATATGGAATTTAGAAAGATGGTAACAATAACCCTGTGTACGAGACAGCAAAAGAGACACCGATGTATAGATCAGTCTTATGGACTCTGTGGGAGAGGGAGAGGGTGGGGAGATTTGGGAGAATAGCATTGAAACATGTATAATATCATGTATGAAACGAGTCGCCAGTCCAGGTTCGATGCACGGTACTGGGTGCTTGGGGCTGGTGCACTGGGACGACCCAGAGGGAGGGTAGGGGAGGGAGGAGGGAGGAGGGTTCAGGATGGGGAACGCGGGTATACCTGTGGCGGATTCATTTCGATATTTGGCAAAACTAATACAATATTGTAAAGTTTAAAAATAAAATAAAATAAAAATAAATAAATAAAAATAAAATAAATAAAAACTGCTTTAAAAAAAAGCATGTATCATTCTAAGTATAAATACATTATTTAGTTTATTTTTAATATAATTATAAAGCACAGTATCATATAGCATACCCTCTTATGCATGCTGACTTGTATAAGTTGATGGGACAACAGTTAATGAATATCTGGTAAGAGACTAAAGAAAACAAAATAGTTGTTACCTGGAATCTTCTTGGAGCTCACTATTTCAGGTATATATATATTTTTTTTTTTTTTTCAGATTATTTTCCCTTATAGATTTTTATAACATATTGATTATAGATCTCTGTGCTGTACAGTAGGTCCTTGTTGGTTATCTATGTTATATAGAGTAGTATGTGTGTGTTAATCCCCAAATCTTAATTTATTCCCACTCCCGCCCCGGATTTTTTATTTTCATTTTATTTATTTATAGGAACTCCTGTTAACATTTTTTTTTTTTTTAATTTTGGCCACACCCGGGGGGATGTGAACACTAGTTCCCAGAACCAGGGATCGAACTCTGGGCCCCCTGCATTGGAAGCTGTAGTCTTAACCTTTGGACCACCAAGGAAGTCCCTCAGGCTTTTTATTTTGAAATGACTATCCTCTAGCTCCAAAGAGTTGGCGTTTTGCCACCAGCCTGTCTTTAGCCCTCAAAAGCTATTCTAATGCTTATCTTGTCTCCTAGACTCAACATTTTTCTCTTTTCAGATATCATTGCCAAGAAGCCCTCAATTTCAAACGAGTCAGTGACCCAGTAAATTACCTAATGCAGCCTGTAGCTCCAATAAGCAATCGCTGGTACCGGCTCAGAATACTCAAGTGGAAAATATCACTTGGGGCAGGTGACGACCAAGGACTTGGAAATGAGGGAAATAACAACACTTCCAAGGGATCCAAAGAGAAATATGCAGATCTCTTTGATGACTCTCAGGCTGGTTGAAGACCCCAACAATACAAGACAAGGTGTTTGCTTTTCTGAACACGAGTCACTGTTTCTTAGCAGAGACGGCTCAAAACAGCAGTCAGATCAGAATGGTTCACAGTGGTGGTATCATCCATGAACCAGATGCAGAGTCTACCTGGCAGGTGTCCCCATCAGTTAAAAAGATGAACGAATCGGGCAATTAATACCTAATGTCATAAACATTTAAATCATAACTTCCCTTCCTCTGAATCTATGGTAATCAAAAACTATTCTATGATTTGGTTTCTCAAATCCACAGAGAAAATAAGAGCTACATGAACTCTAGGCCTACTTGTCAGTAATATTTCTTATTGAAATGAATAAATTCAAATTTTGATTAATATCATTCGTTGCCTTGTCAGGCTTTCCCCCCAAATCTGATCAAACCTGGCACACTGACTCACTTTAGTTTCTAAATTCCAAAAAGCTGTGGGCTGCCTTGGAAATTCACTTGATCATTTCTTCATTCGATTGAATATTTTTGGAAGCTTCTTAAAGCCCAACTACTGTGCTTAGGAATATAGCTTTGAGCAAAACTGATGTGATACTGACAAAGAGCTTTCAACCCAATAGGTATAATAACGCATGACAGGGCTTTCTTGGTAGCAATGTTTTCTAAAAAAAGGAAACTTTTGAGTCTAGAAGAAATGATTAGATTCAGGAAGGCTTTCTGGAGTAAACAATACGTAAATAGAGACTGGAATTAAGAATTAGAAGATCACAGAGGAAAAGAGGGAAGGGGAAGCCAGATGAGGGCAATAGAGAGAAGTTGTTAGGCGGGGCATTTTATTTTTAAATTATTTTTTAATCTGAATTTTTTAATCGAAGTATAGCTGATTTATATCATTGTGTTAGTTTCTGGTGCACAACAAAGTGCATGAAATCCCATTTGCAGCTCCATGAATAGACCTAGAGATTATCATACCAAGCGAAGTTAACTCAGAAAGAGGAAAACAAATATCATTTATTAGTGCATATATGGAATCTGGAAAAATGGTACAGATGAACTTATTTATGGGGCAGGAATAGAGATGCAGATGTGGAGAACAGACATGTGGGGAAGGGGAGGGTGGGACAAACTGGGAGAGTAGCATTGATATATATACACCACCATGTATAAAAAGTCGCTCAGTCCTGTCCGACTCTTGCTACCTGATGGACTGTAGCTCACCAGGCTCCTCTGTCCATGGGATTTTCCAGGCAAGAATGCTGGAGTGGGTTGCCATGTCTTTCTTCAAGAGATCTTCCCAACCCAGGGATCAAACTCGGGTCTCCTGCACTGCAGGCAGATTCTTTACCAACTGAGCTACCAGGGAATTCCCAGGGAGAGGATATGTGTATACACATAGCTGATGCACTCTGTTGTACAGCAGAAACTAACACCATGTTTCTCTTCTCACCTTTGTAGCCAGATTTCTTGATGGATGTGTATAGATCGGCTGCCATCACATCCATGAAGCTTATGTCAGGGTCCGCAGTGCCCTTGATATTATTTCCTACTCGTTTTACCCCATTTAGGAGTACCATTGATACCAGGGCTATTTCTTTTAACACTGTCATCCTTTGGCATTAATTATCAGGACTCCTTGAGTCTTTATCCTTAGTGCTGTTCTCTTTCCATATTCTTCTGGGTAAATCTCAGCTTTTCCAGTATCTTTAATTGCTATCTATATGCCAGTGACCTCCAAATTGACTTCTCCAAGCCTCTCTTCTCAACTCTAGATTTACTTCTCCACTTGAATATCACGAACATTTCTCAAATTCACCATGTCCAAGACTGAGTTTGTTGTCTTCCTGCTCAAAGCAGATCCGTTTCCTATATTTTCTACCTTCATGATTAGAATCACCAAGCAGGTTACACAAGCGAGAACCTACATGTCATCCTCAATCTCTCATTTGTCATTATCTTCCAAATGTAATACAACACACTTCCACTAAACTCCTAAATAGTGGATTTTTCCCTCCAGTGTCAAACACTAGTCTAAACAACATCTAAGGAACCTTGGTGAAACCAGGGAGCATACAAATTTTTTGAGGTCTCCTTCTCTCAAAAATACCCTTCTACCTTCCCTTTAACTAGTATGCTAAAGGTTATCAGTTTCCATAGGATCTAAGAATGAACCATGGGATAACGATCAAGTCATTGCCTAATGACTTTATATTATGAACATTTATACATGAGTACTTAAATTATGAGCAGAATGAAAAATTATAAGCCTATAATAGCTAAATCCTTGCATTATTCATTGGTTACATTCTGCTTAAATTATATTCCGAATAAGGCTGACATTTGAAAAAATGAGAGTATAAGGGACAACACTTCATTATTAAGTGGTAAGTGATATGAATTGTAAAAGATGAAAATAAGCTGAAAATTGTACACAGAGCAGATTTTTTTTTTTAATGGAAAGCACCGATGAATGGAACTTGAGTGCAATATCCTATTTTACATATTCTCAATTTAACACTAAGAAAAACATAAATACTAAATGAAAACTTAGTACAAAGCAAATTCAAATGAGAAAAAAATATTTTCAAAGTGGCTTCATCAGGCAATGCTAGTACAATATACAGCAATGAAAACAATTAAATTAGTCTTTTCCAATCTCAAAGTGCTCTCTTGGAGACAAGCTATCAAATGTGAGGGAGTATTTTTAACACAAAAAAACCCTCTCTCTCCCCAAAGTACAGCCTGGCGACCAAACACTCTGCAATATTGCGCTGAGTGGCCAACCCTGAGTAACCATGACAACAGCCTCTGGAAAGGTTAGCACCGTGCCTCTTAGGGGAAAAAATGTAGTTCAAGGTCAAACTCTATGTTTGTGAAGAAGCCAGATCCTATTCCTCTCACAAAGTTGTCACTGAACAGCTGCCAAAATTTGAGCCTCCCTTGGCCAAATGGCTCTGCTGGCTTCCTTTCGTGGGTCCCACCAGGACTGCCCATGTCTGTTCCTTCTATCTTAGATAAGTGGGGTTCCTCCATTTCCAGGCAAGTCCAGAGTTGGGGTGGCAGCCTTGAAACCCTCTCACTTCCTCCATCCTGGGTCCTGGTGCAGGGTGAACAGGCTCTGATTGCAACCCTTCTTCCTGAAGGCCGGATCAAATCTACCAGGAGGTGAGAAGGAACTATCTCCTATGCGTCCTTCCAAGTCATCTCTCCGTGGTCTCTAAATGGATCTCCCTATCAGAAAATGTTTTGAGCATGTATCCCCGATATGTTCAAGTTGACCCTTGAACAAGTAGGTTTGAACTGCAAGTGTTCACTTATACATGGAATTTTTTCAACAAATACATGCTACCTGATCCCTGGTGGAGTCTCTGGAGGCAGACTAGTGACTGGGAAGTTATCCAGGGATTTTCGACTGAGTGGAAGGTGGACAGAGGCTTCCCAGGTGGCGCTAGTGGTAAAGAGCCTGCCTGCCAATGCAGGAGACATAAGAGATGCAGGTTCTATCCCTGGGTTGGGAAGATCCCCTGGAGAAGGGCATGGCAACCCACTCCAGTATTCTTGCCTGGAGAATCCCATGGACAGAGGAGCCTGGTGGGCTATAATCCATAGGGTCGCAGAGTTGGATGTGACCAAAGAGACTTAGCAGGCATGGAGGGGAGTGGTTATACCTCTAATCCCAAGTTGCTCAAGGATTAATCATATTTACTTCTAAATTATAGATACGATACTATGCTAACTGTTATATATTAAACTTCAGTGAAGCTTAATGTTTTCCTTTTTTAGAAAATGGAGAGCTAATATTTTCTTCCTACTCTTCAGCAGACCGTGTTATACACCTCATAGAATCCTTTTGCTGCTCTTTGAAGATCTTTGGGGTTCATGTTCACCAGAGTTACCATTCTGAAACTCACATAAATCTCTCCCTGCTTAAAATCCTTTAGCCGCACCACACTCAGGATAAAGTCCAAATTCCTTGACATGCCTTTGAGAGCCAGTGTGGCTTTTTACCCTTCCATAATTTAGAAATATACCCCTTGCCTTCTCTCTACAGCCTATTTCCCCCCTATTTCCAGGACTTTGCACAGACTCTCCCCTCTCTATTGTAATCATTTCTCCCTGCAGTCTTCAGGGAGAACTGTTATTTCCAGAAAATTCCCGGGATTCTCCTCCTTCACCCACCACCTCGTCAGGATTCAGAGCCCCTTGCGCTGTGGGGTTTGTTCTCTATGCAATGTCCCCCAGAACCCATTGCAATTGTGAACTCCCCAGTGAGCTCGCTGAAGGTTGGAATGGGTTTCTAAGTAAAAGGCTTGGGTATAGCAAGGTGAGAAAAGTGAAAATCTCCTGCTCTTAGATGGTGTTTTACATCAGCCCAGGGATGGGGTGTAAGAGGTTTCCTTGTTGATTTGCAGGACTTTCTAAAATAGTTAAGATATGAATACTGCAAACATTTTCTTCTAATCTGTGATCTGTTTTATTTTTGATGTTCTTTGTTGAACCTAAAACTTTAATTTTGATGTCACCAGTTCTATTGATTTTTTTTTGACTTATGGTTTATGCTCTTGGAGATTTAAGAAATTCTTTCTCATCTCGAAATCACAAAGACTTCTCCTACTTTGTCTTGTTAACTGTATGGCTTTTATCATTTACACCAAGAACTAAGGTTACAACACAATTTCATTTATAGATCCCTTTTGTTTTCTATGCAATATGCTGCCGCATACACCAATTTCTCAGCCCTAGTTTCATTCTCTCTTAATAGTTTAAATACTGAAGGCTCCTTCTGTCTCAGGAGAAGAATAGTCAGAGACAAGTCATGCATGGCCAGGCGTGGAGGCGATGAACTGTCGCTGTCTTTCAGAGTGAGCTCCTGACCCTTAAAAATAAACAGCTGGCTTTAATAACAGTGATGAAATACTATTAGAACTTTTCCTCTCATTTGGGACACTGGGAGGACGGCCCACTCTATTTTCTAGTAAAGGTACCAAGCAAGACATGCTTACTAGGTGAAAAAGTTTTGCAGCGATTAAACATAATGGAAAATAATATTTTAAAATACATATATATATACATATATATAACTGAATCACTTTGTTGTACAGCAGAAATTAATACAACATTGTAAATCAATTCTACTTAAAAAAATAAACAAGCTCTGTAGAATTAAAAAAAAAAGTTTCAATTCAGCTCAGTCGCTCAGTTGTGTCCAACTCTTTGTGACCCCCTCGTGTTCCAATCTGCAGAGACCCTGGGATCGAAGTCAGAAATGGAGAGGAAGCCTGAGGTTCCGGCCTCAACTCGAGATGAGGCCCTATTCATCCCTGCAGCGATGCGCGAGCAATCCCGAGGTGCCCCTCGCAACGAATCCCATGAATCGCAGCACTCCAGGCCTCCCTGTCCATCACCAACTCCCGGAGTTCACTGAGACTCACGTCCATCGAGTCAGTGATGCCATCCAGCCATCTCATCCTCTGTCGTCCCCTTCTCCTCCTGACCCCAATCCCTCCCAGCATCAGAGTCTTTTCCAATGAGTCAACTCTTCACATGAGGTGGCCAAAGTACTGGAGTTTCAGCTTTAGCATCATTCCTTCCAAAGAACACCCAGGACTGATCTCCTTCAGAATGGACTGGTTGGATCTCCTTGCAGTCCAAGGGACTCTCAAGAGTCTTCTCCAACACCACACTTCAAAAGCATCAATTCTTCGGCACTCAGCTTTCTTCACAGTCCAACTCTCACATCCATACATGACCACAGGAAAAATCATAGCCTTGACTAGACGGACCTTTGTTGGCAAAGTAATGTCTCTGCTTTTGAATATGCTATCTAGGTTGGTCATAACTTTCCTTCCAAGGAGTAAGTGTCTTTTAATTTCATGGCTGCAGTCACCATCTGCAGTGATTTTGGAGCCCCCCAAAATAAAGTCTGACACTGTTTCCACTGTTTCCCCATCTATTTCCCATGAAGTGGTGGGACCGGATGCCATGATCTTCGTTTTCTGAATGTTGAACTTTAAGCCAACTTTTTCACTCTCCACTTTCACTTTCATCAAGAGGCTTTTGAGTTCCTCTTTACTTTCTGCCATAAGGGTGGTGCCATCTGCATATTTGAGGTTATTGATGTTTCTCCCAGCAATCTTGATTCCAGCTTGTGTTTCTTCAAGTCCAGCGTTTTTCATGATGTACTCTGCATATAAGTTAAATAAGCAGGGTGACAATATACAGCCTTGATGTACTCCTTTTCCTATTTGGAACCAGTTTGTTGTTCCATGTCCAGTTCTAACTGTTGCTTCCTGACCTGCATACAGATTTCTCAAGAGGCAGGAAAAAAAAAGTTTGTAGAACCTCAAATACATTGTACTCCTTTCTTTGTTACAAGTTCTATTAATCATCTTTGGGGAATTGTACAGCCCACGCCTTGAAATATCATGTTCTTAGAACTTTAGCAACACTTTATGAAGCCATGGTTTTTCCTGATGAAGGAGAGGGTGGCAGATGACAAATGGCTTAGAAGCCCCTACAAGAGGTTTTCCATGGGTTCCTTGGCATATACTACCTTCTTTTTTCCTCATGCAATGGGACATCTAGTCAATATTTTTAAGATACAGCAAATTCTTGTATTTGGCAATATTGGGTGCAATATTCTTAAGATACAGCAAGTCCTTGTATTTGGCCTTTCCCATGGGAAAACAAAAAATGGGAGTTTACATCTTTTTGTCTTAGCAATATTATAGGACTGATATAAATAAAATAATGACACTCAATCCACTAATGAGAATAGTGCCCAGCAAGCCACTGTTCACAAATATGAAGCAGATGCTCATATTAAATTTTAAATTAATACTAGATAAGATTGTTTCAGTTCTGTTGAATCTTGATAAAAATGGTTTTCAAACTAAACTAGCTCCCGACTTGTCACAGCTCGTTGAGTCCAAAGATGACAATTCTGGTCCTCATGAATTTGACTAAGTGTTATATTTTGATACACGCTAATTTTCTTCAGCAAAAAAAAAACCTTCAGAGGGGCACTGTTGGCAACTTGATTAGGTTTGATTTAATTGGTGCAGACACTTGCTTGACCCCAACTTGGAATTGCCTGATCTTTTCAGAATGTCTGGCAATGAGCTAACAGGGTACCCTACTGTTCCCACAAGACAGGTAGATGTCTTTCCTGAAGCTCAGTGAATAGGATTGCAGGCATGGGGGTATAGACTCTAAAACACATCGGTTACAGATTTAATGTAGCTAGAAGTGCAAAGCTGGGGACTTCCCTGGCAGTCCAGTGCTTGAGACTGCTCTTCCTACACGGTGCCATGCAATGTGGCCAAGAAAATAAAGGTAAAAAAAGAACAAGGATGAACTGGCCCTGTGGGTATATCTCTGGGTATTGTAACTCTCCAGGAAGAGCTTGTTTCTTAGCCGGAGTTTGGGCTCTATAAATGTCATTAAGCCTTAAAGCTTGGGGGTTAGGTTTCTGTCTGGTTCTCTCTTAAGAATTCTCCAGCTATTACCTATTCTTTTCCTTCCTAAGACTTACAAACTATATATTCACCAGGACCCACATTTATAAGCCTGTATGAACAAGTCTGGTCATTCCTGAGGTCATTTATACCCAATACCCAGTCCTCTGTCCTAATAGGAGAAAACTTAGCTTGTTGTGTCTGATACTAACTAGAGTCTCCCTGGTCATCCCACTGTCCATAAGACAGAAGTGAATATATATTTTATATTGAATATTTCCCTTGCTAATAAAATACTTAATTTGTACTCATGGGTGGCTGAAGGTTTTCTGGGTTTTATCTATATGATTCCACCATCAATCATTTGAAAACGTGCTATCCAATAGGGTAGCCAGTAGTCTCCTGTGGCCATGGAGTGCACGTGATGGGAATGGTCCCAACTGAGACGTGCTTAAAACATTAAGTACATACCAGATTGGGAAGACTCAGTATAAAGAAGGAGGGTAAAATATCTCATGATGGTTTCTATATTGATTACATGTACAAATGGTAATACCTTGGATGTACTGGATTAAATAAAATATATTGTTTAAATTGATCTTGATCTATTTCTTTTTACTTTTTCAAATGTGGCTCCTAGAAAATTTAGAATTAGTTTTGTGGCTCCCATAGTTCTAGGAGACAGCGCTGATCTAGAAGCTGGCTTTGGGTCTCTTGGCATCGGTTCCTTGCCCCATTCCCTCAGTCAGAACACTTGATCTCATCTGCACTTGTGGGAATTCTTTCATGTGGCTTAATCACCTCCGTCAAACATTGTCCAAGCAAGCAACTGGGTATTAGGAAAGATTAGAGCCGATGACGAGCTTCTGGTTACAGCCTTCCTGGCAAGAGATGCCAGCTGCAAAAGAAGTTACTGGACGTGCTGTAAGTTATGTAACTTCCTACCAAGGGGACAAAGTGAAATTCCAGGACGTGTGCATGTTGGACTCCGAGGCATTCATTCTACTCAACCAAAAGTATGACTTTAGCCTATAGCAGAAACTGTCATTGTCAGAAAAGTTACAGGAATAGGGAATCAAGGTGAAAAACATCAACTAAAAATCTCTTAATTGTACAATTCCAGGGTTAAAATTATATTTCCCATTCTTCCATTACCCTACACAGTTGGACTTCTTAGGCTTTCAGTCATGACACCTCTTTTTCACGGCTTGATCACTGGGAGTTTTTCTATACTTTGTCTTTCATTTAGTTGGAGGGAATTTTGTTTTATTTGACTCTTTCAGTAACTTGTAGAATTATGAGTTCTTATAATATTTAAGTCAATGAGTTAACACCAAATTATCTTCCCAAAGCAATACAAAAAAATAACAAATAGGGAAATGTATGTTTACCCACCCCCATTCAATGTCCCCCCCTAATAAACCATGTAGTGTAAAATTTGAATCTACCTCTGTTTCTTAGGAAGAAAACTTATTTTATTTTATTATTTAACCTTTTATTATGGAATCTTTTAAACATACACAACAAGAAAGAGAATAATATAATGAGTCCCTCAATGTGTATGTCTAAGTGACAATTAAAAAGGAATTAAAAAAAAAACTGGTTTGACATAATCACTCTAAAAGATCAATAATCATTCCTTAGGAAAAAAAATTTGGTGTTATATATGGTGATGGATGTTAACTATTAATAAAGTTATTGTGGTGACCATTGCATCACAATATATGCAAATGTCAAACCTCTATATTGTATACCTGAAACTGACAAAGCAATATATGGCAGTTATATCTCAATTAAAGAAAAAAGAGAGAGATTTCCCTGGTCATCCTGTGGATAAGATTCTGGGCTCCCAGTGTAGGGAGCTAGGTCAGGGAACTAGACCCCACATGCTGAAACTAAGAGTCCACATACTGCACAGAAGGTCACTCAAGCCAAAACTAAGCAGCAGTACAGCCTAAATAAATAAATTAAAAAAAAAATTCCTTAATATAGTCTAAATTCAGAGCACATTTGAAATGCCCCACTTTATCTTAAAAATGCTTTTTTTCAAATTATTTTTTGAGTCAGGATCCAACCAAGTATCACACCTTACATTGACATCTCTCTTTTATTGTATAGCCGTCTCTTTTATACATTCTACGTACAGTATGTAAAAGGAAATGATTCATTTGACAAAAGACTCTCCTACAATCTATCCTGGCTGTTTCTTGGTGATGTAATTTGATTTCTTCTGCAAACTCGTGTATTTCCTGTACATGAAGTTAGTTTCAACTTTACGGTCAGGAACCCTTTACACGAGGTGCTGTGTGCTTGTTTTGGCATCACATTACGGGTCCATAATGGCTTATTGTTCCACTTTTACAAAGGCCAAGACCAACCATTACGGGCCAGATTGTCAGACTGATGCCTCCTTTATGAAGTTTCTCACCCACGTTTCATTGAATGGTTTTGGCTTCTGTCAACAAGACCGACTTGTACTCAGATGACAAGGATATGCAAGGCCAATGTTTTCAGCACAGAGCTGCGTGAGGCAGAATAGAGGTATCTGCAGGAATACTTTCCGCTCAGGTGTGGACCGCCTCCACGGCCTCTCTGTTCACTCACACCTTTGCCTGCCTCCGGAGGGGTGTCCTTGTCAGAGACGGCATCTACCTGTGAGTGTATCAGCAACATTATTTTTGGTTGCCCAACCCGTGGGATCTTAGTTCTCCCACCAGGGATCAAAGACACACCCCATGCATTAGAAGTGCAGAGTCTTAACCACTGGACCGCCAGGGAAGTCCTATGAGTTATATTTTTAATTTATGACCAGTTTTTTTTTGTTTTTTTTTTAAAGAGCCAGGGGACTTCCCTGGTGGTTCAGTGGCTAAGACCCTGAGCTAACAATGCAGGGGGCCCAGGGCTCAAACCCCGGTCAAGGAATTAAGATTCCACATGCTGCAACTAAGACCTGGTGTAGCCAAATAAATATTTAAAAGAGACCAAAGAAGAGAAAGGGCCGTGGACATAGAAGACAGGGAGACAGACGGAAGAAGAGGGTTGTTGGAATCCTGAAGATTCCAGTGTTCATCAGACCTGAAAACACCCCTTAAAATACAATTGAATCAGGCTGGAAGGAACATGAATCTGTGAAAAAGAGTTCTCTTCAATTTCTCGCCAGAGAGAGTATATAAAGAAAGTAGACTGTCCTACAAAATAACTCAACCTAGTGATTGATAGCATAAAAGCATAAACTATTTTAAACTACAGAAGTGATAATTTGAAATACAGGATATCAAATCCTAAGACTTTTATGTCATGAATTCAAGATGCAGGATTGCATGAACAAAAATAGATCTGAGATCATTATTCAAAACAGCAGAAGATTCAGAGGGAGAGGCAGAAAGTTCCACGGAGGCTCTTTCTGATTTAGGCAGAACTGATGCTTACATGACTCTTGATTATCATGAAGGGAGGCCTGGCATCACCTAGAGATACAAAGGCTTTACTCTACAGATGGAACGGAAGTCCCCCAAAAGTGAGCCAGAAATGAGCAGAAACCCAGAGGATGTAGGTTCATAGCCAGTCATGAATAGCTCATCACAGAGAGAGTGCCTGCCATCTAGACTTATGATTGTGTTTGTTGTTGTTTTTGGGTCGCTCAATTATGTCCAGCTCTTTGTGACCCCATGGACTAATATATCCCTCTGGGCTCTTCTGTCCCTGGGATTCTCCAGGCAAGAATACTGGAGTGGGTAACCATTCCCTTCTCCAGGGGATCTTCCTTACCCAGGAATGGAACCCTGGTCTCCTGCATTGCAGAGAGATTCTTTATCGTCTGAGCCACCAGGGACGCCCTATGATTAGGAGATAAAACTTGTCCAGGAAATGGGGATTCCTGAAATCTGGCTGAAACTCCAGCTTCTTCAAGAAGCAGTTTCAAATGTTGTAATTTCCATCAGAGAAACAGAAAGGGGGAAGAAAGAGTGATACAGGAAGACATTGCAATTCCTAATTTGTTCAACATTCCTAATTTGTCATCCTTTATGATCATGTTCAAAAGATTTTAAAGCCAGGTTATGCTTTCCTAAGTAAAGGGGTGTGGAATCTTTGTATATATTCTAAAGGGTTCTATGAAATTAAATTTCAGGGCAAAAATTTCCATCGCTTTTTGATGACTCTGTGAATTCAGTTTTTCAAATCCCTTCCACTGTTTTGGTTGAAGGTGTGTATTGGAGGCTCTGCCCATCTCTTCTGCAAGCTGGTCAGAGATCATTTTGAGCTGGTCTGAAAGGGCTCAGTCAAGTGGCCAGAGACTCTGTTTCCATCGAACGTGCTGCAATAAATTCCCCCAAAGACGGCCTGACAATTTGAGCGGTGTTATGTAAGAAGACGGAGGCCAGTTTGGTGTGGTATCAATTTGCAGTTGAGTTAGCATATTTTCCCATGAGCCATAAATCTTGTAGATTCACCAGGTTTCAGCTTGATTTATAAGCTTCAGTTGCCAGGCACATGTCACACTACACAGGTCCCCCTTCCTCCAATGTTCCAACAGCTTTCATGAGAGCCTAACATCAGAATTTGACAAAACGTCAGAGAAGAACAGTAGTAAAGTTCCAGAGAGGGAGGAGCTTGACAACCAGCCTATTTATAAATGTGCCCTTTTTATTCTTCACGTCCTGTAGTATGAACATGGCCTTAACCCAAAGCTCTTGGTCTAAAGGACCCAGTTCTGAAGTGAGACTCTTCTAATATTTAAATTATACAGGCAGACCTTGGAGGCAGGTTTGATTCCAGATCACCGCAATAAAGACAAGATGTCATTAAAGTGAGGCTCACACATTTTTTTTGGTTTTCCAGTGCAAAAAAGGTATGTTTACACTATATTGTACTCTTTCAGCACGGGCAGCTGTGACCGGAAAGGAGTACGTCAAGGCTGTATATTGTCACCCTGATTATTTAACTTATATGCAGAGTACATCATGAGAAACGCTGGGCTGGAAGAAGCACAAGCTGGAATCAAGATTGCCTGGAGAAATATCAATAACCTCAGATATGCAGATGACACCACCCTTATGGCAGAAAGTGAAGAGGAACTAAAAAGCCTCTTGATGAAGGTGAAAGAGGAGAGTGAAAAAGTTGGCTTAAAACTCAACATTCAGAAAATGAAGATCATGGCATCTGGGCCCATGACCTCATGGGAAATAGATGGGGAAACAGTGGAAACAGTGTCAGACTTTATTTTTCTGGGCTCCAAAATCATTGCAGATGGTGACTGCAGCCATGAAATTAAAAGACGCTTACTCCTTGGAAGGAAAGTTATGACCAACCTAGATACCATATTGAAAAGCAGAGACATTACTTTGCCAACAAAGGTCTGTCTAGTCAAGGCTATGGTTTTTCCAGTGGTCATATATGGATGTGAGAGTTGGACTGTGAAGAAGGCTGAGCGCCAAAGAATTCATGCTTTTGAAGTGTGGTGTTGGAGAAGACTCTTGAGAGTCCCTTGGACTGCAAGGAGATCCAACCAGTCCATTCTGAAGGAGATCAGCCCTGGGATTTCTTTGGAAGGAATGATGCTAAAGCTGAAACTCCAGTACTTTGGCCACCTCATGGGAAGATTTGACTCATTGGAAAAGACTCTGATGCTGGGAGGGGTTGGGGGTAGGAGGAGAAGGGGACGACAGAGGATAAGATGGCTGGATGGCATCACTGACTCGATGGATGTGAGTCTGAGTGAACTCCAGGAGTTGGTGATGGATAGGGAGGCCTGGTGTGCTGCAATTCATGGGGTCACAAAGAGTTGGACACAACTGAGCGACTGAACTATACTCTTTCAGGTGTGCAATAGCATAAATAGTCTAAAAAAACAATGTATGTGTTTTTAAAAATACTTTATTGCCTGTAAATGGTCATCATCACCTGAGCCTTCAGCAAACTAATTTTTTACTGGTGGAGGGTCTTGCCTCCAGGTTAATGGCTGCAGACTGGTCAGGATGGTAGTTGCTGAAGGCTGGGGTGACTGTGACAATTTCTTAAAATAAGACAGCAGTGAAGTTTGCCCCACTGGTTGGTTTTTCCTTTCACTTGAACATTTAGAGGGCACTGTAGGGTTATCGACTGGTCTAATTTCAATATTGTTGTGTCTCAGGGAATAGGGAGGCCAGAAGAGAGGAAGAGAGATGGGGGAACACCAGTTAGTGGAGCAGTCAGAACACACACAGTATTTGTCAATTGTTTGCTGTCTGATATGGGTGAGAGTCATGGGACCCCAAAACAATTACAGAATAACATCAAAGAAGACTGATCACCATCACACACACAACAGAAATGAAAAGTTTGAAATATTGGGAGAATTACCAAAATTTGGTAATTCTTACTTTGTGAGAGACACAAAGTGAGCAGTTTTTACCTGATAATGCTTCATCAAGGATGTTCTAAATAGTCAGGCGCTTCTAGACTCTCCAAAACCAAACCCATTCTCTAGATTCAAAGCTTTCAAATGTCTGCCCTGCTCTGACCCTGGTGAGGGAAGGTTGGTGTGGCCTACTAGGCTGAAGAGAGATGCCAGTCCAAAAGGGACTTTACAGAAGTGATGACTCACCATCTATAAAGGACACTTTGGAGCTCATTTGCAAACTTAACCTCAAACAATTTTTGCAGAGATGTGTAGCTGACCTGCCAATTATCATTTTGGGGAGATGGTGAAGAACAGGGAGGCCTGGCGTGCTGCAGTCCGTGGGGTTGCAGAGTCAGACACGGCTGGGTGACTGAACAACAACAACAATAGTTTTCACAAATGATACTTCTTCATTGCCTGGAGATTCGTATATGTATGACACTGGCTGTAGCAGCAGTAGGAGAGGCTGAATACCACCTTTATAATCCCGGGGTGAATGGTATGGGCGAGATGGCACCCTCAAAGCTGTTTGAGGCTGCTTGAACTAATTTTGAAGAACTTATTAAAAAAACATTGTAGCCTAGACTATAGAGGCAAGCGTGGGGGGCAGCCTAGCAGCTCTCAGACACAGGCAACGAATCCCCTAGAAACTCAAGTGCTATGTGTTCATGCTTGTTCTGCTAATGACATGATGACACCAAGCTGTCGTGTCTGTTCACTCCACTGTACACACAGATGGTGTACTGACTGCCAGAATGGTGAGCTGCAATTATATATGTAAAAGTGCCTGAAATCTGGCAGGCATTCTATAAACCATTAACTAAATCAGAGAAGAGCTACATGATTCCAATTTGGCTTGTGCAAAGACCAATATAGGACTTCCCAAGTGACTCGAAGAATCCACCTGCTTCATGTCCCACCTAGGGTATCAAAAAAAAAAAGAATCCATCTGCCAATGCAGGATGCAAGAGACACAGGTTAGATTCCTGGGTCGGGAAGATCCCCTGGAGAAGGAAATGGCAACCCACTCCAGTAATCTTGCCTGGAAAATTCCACGAACAGAGGAACCTGGAGGGTTATAGCCCATGGAGTTACAACGAGTTGGGCACAACTGAGTGACTAAACACACACGCACCCAAAGAGCAATGTGGCAATCTCTGCCTTACAAAATAATTTCTAAATCCTGATTACTACAATCATTTCCAGCAGAGTGACTTCTACACAATCTATCACATCATTTAGAGGCACTCATGAATTTCACTAGGAGTTGATTAGTAGAGAACAATCAGTACAAAACAATATGGAACTAAAGACACAGAATAAGCAAAGCAAACAAAATTCCTATTGTCAAGAAGCTTATAGGCTTATAGGAAGTCAGGGTTATCCCTACCATGCGCACATTGTGGGCAAATAATTTTTTTAAGTCCCTTGTTTATATAAACAATGTGATTTTAAAAATATATTAGAAAATCTAGGGATTCATATGAACTAAGAAATCATTCACTGATTTATTAATGAAGCTTGAGAATAATGGTTGGAGGAGAGGTATTAAAGTATTTGCTTACTGCCGATCAGTGCAACAGGGTGAGGAGGGGGATGTTAAATGGGGTAGACGATGCCTGCCTCCAGCCCCTCTGGCACTGCTGTTGAAAGGTGGCACCACACTAAGAAAAGGGCAAATGGAAGCCAGGGCTGCCTTCCCAAGTCTGTGACTTGGTTTCATATGAATGGAGTCAGGTATTGTGTGGTCTCTGACTCAGTGTGTGTGGTTTAGGCTTTGCAGTTGCCATCTTGAAAGTTTTGATAATTTCATCTTTGCACTTGCGTTTTGTAAGCAAGTCCTATGGGACGATGGAAATAAGCATATCAGCAGCAGAGATAAACCAGGGGCCTGGCACTGAGCAATTGGCCCGATGGCCACGCACACATACATACGCGTATCTTCTGGACAGCCTGGGCTCCGCGGGGCCTGGGACTGGGCCCTGATCAGTGGTGGTGAGAGTTGCAGTAGCAGAAGCTGTGGTGGCGGAGACAACAGCTGCATCATAAAGAGTGGTGTGGTATGGGGGCAGTGCCAGCATCCGGGGTGCAGAGTCTTGATCCTCTGTCCCCAGAGCCCATCCTTTAGTGTCTGCACAAACACTCTCTGGCCTGAGCACGGGGACAGGAGCTGCGGGGGCTCAAGTGTTAAAGTTTGTCAGTGAGTTATTACAAAAGGAAAGCGTACACACAGGAACTGCAGCAAAGCATATCAGGGAGTTATTAGAATTCTCAGAGTTTTGGATCTTCAGTTTATAAAACTGCTGGAACATTGCAAAGCAAAGCAAACATCCACAGGCCTGGAAATTAAATTTAAAGGTCATTGCATTCAATGGAAAAGAATACTACTTTCATAAGATGCTTCAAATAAACCAATTACTAATAAGGGAGAAATTCTTAAAATTAAATTTTCATTGTAATTGAAGGTGTAATTATAGAATGCATAAATAAGCATTTTAAGTTATGTGAGAATCATGAAGTCAATTTAAAAAACCTCCATAAGTTAGAGAAAACCTTAAAATGCCAGGGTATAATTTAAAATTTAAAAGAATTCAGGCTTACATAAAATATATTTTGTATTGAGTAAAATCTTTTTTAGAAAAATTATTCTGTGAGAATAATCTCTAGATGTGCTAAACTTTAAATTTCAAGATAATATATCAGAAATTTATCATGTTGTTACAGACCACAAATGCTCAAATGGTTTCGTCTCTTTCAAAATTCAAAATTATAAAAAATTATTGTTCCTGTGGTTGGAACAATCAAACAGGTCTTTAAAATAATTATGATTAACACTTCCTTGATAGCTCAGTTGGTAAAGAATCAGCCTGCAATGGAGGAGACCTGGGTTTGATCCCTGGGCTCAATCATCCCCCTGGGTTGGGAAGATCCCCTGGAGAAGGGAAAGGCTACCCACTCCAGTATTCTGGAGAATTCCATGGACTGTGTAGTCCATGGGGTTGCAAAGAGTCGGACACGACTGAGTGACTTTCACTTTCATGCTAAAGAAATTAGAGGAAAATGTGAACAGTATGCATGAACAAAAGGGAGGTTTTTTCCAGAGAGATAGAAACTATAAAAAAGAGTAAAATGGAAATTTGAGAAATCAAACGCCGTGATGTTAAAGATGAAGAATTCCTATAATGGGCTTATAGCAGATTGGGAAGAGCTGATAGGTTCATATGAATTATCCAAACTGAAACATGAAGGGAAAACCAAGTTTTTTTTTTTTTTTTTTTTTTAAGCCTAGAGCAACATGGTAGCTTCCACTGTGGCTCAGACGGTAAAGAATCTGCCTGCAAAGAATCTGCCTGCAATGCAGGAGACCCAAGTTCGATCCCAGGATTGGGAGGATCCCCTGGAGAAGGGAATGACAACCCCATCCAGTATTCTTATGTGGAGAATTCCGTGGACAGAGGAGCCTGGCAGGCTACAGTCCATGGGGTCTCAAAGAGTCAGATATGACTGAGTGGCCTAGCAGAGCAACAAAAGCTGTTGGACAATATCAAACAACTGTTGGACGATAGTGGAAGTTGGAGTCCGAGAAGGAGAAGAGAATAGCAACAATAACAACAACAAAACAGTGAAACAGGTAATTGTTGAGAATTTTCCAAAATTAATGCAAGACAACAAATCACAGATTCAAGAAACTCAGAGAACTCTAAGCTGGAGAAAAAAAAAATCATGCAGGCACTTCATGGTCAAATTGCTAAAAACCAGGAAAAAGATAAAATCTTGAAGGTGGCTGGAAGAAAAAAGAAAAAAAAACCCATTTTGTTATTGTTTTAATTTGCATTTCCCTGATGACCCAGGATGTGAAACATCTTTTTATATGCTTATTTGCCATCTGTGTATCTTCTTTGGTGAGATGTCTGTTCAGGTCTTGGGCCCATTTTAATCAGCATTTTCTTATTTTTAGTATTGAGTTTTATGAGTATTTTCTATATTTTAGAAACAGTCATTTATCAAATGTGTCTTTCATGAATATTTTCTCCCAGAATGTGGCTTGTCTTCTCATTCTCTTGATATTGTCTTACACATAGCAGAAGTTTTAAATTTTATTTTAATGAAAACTAGCTTACCCTTTCTTTCATGGACTGTACCTTTGATGTTTTGTCTTAAGTCACAGCCATATCCAAAGTCCATTTATAGTTTCTCTTGTGTTTTCATCTAGAAGTTTATAGTTTTTTCATTTTACATTTCAGTCTATAGTTCATTTTCAATTTTTGTGAATAGTATGATGTCTGTGTCTAGATTCTTTTTTTTTTTTAACACGTAGATGTTTGGTTATTCCAGCACATTTTTTTTTTAAAGCTGTACCCCTTGGCGTGTGGAATCTTAATTCCCCACCCAGGGATGGAACCTGTACCCACTGCATTGGAAGGCAGAGTCTTAGCTACTAAATCAGAACCACTTTTGAAAAGACTAAATTCTGACCTTTCTTTTTTTTTTTTTTTACCCATTTTCTCATTGCTTTTATAGACAAAATAATTTTCAGAGGTCTGACTTAGTTTATTTTTCTGATGTTAACTCCCAGTTTGGAAGCACTGGTTTAGGCATCAACACATCTGACCCCATCTCATATTCACATCAACAAATTTAACACTTTGCATTATAGTAGCTATGTTTTCCTGAAGGTTCTGAGGAGACCTATATACCATGTGCCATGGGTAATGCAACCCAACACATTTGCCAGATACTCGGAGCAAACCCTTCAGATTTTTTTAAAATTTTATTTATTTGCTTATTTATTTAATTACCATTATTACTAGTATTATTGCTGAGTATTATTATTTTGCCACACGGCATGTAACATCATAGTTCCCCGACCAGAGACTGAACCCAAGCCCTCTGCATTGGAAGCTTGGAGTCTCAACCACTTGATTTCCATGAAGTCCCTCATATTTCTTTTTGAATCGTAGTTCTCAGGGTTGTAAAGCCTCTCGGGACAGTCTGTCCTCAAGGGACCAAAACAAATAAACACCAAAATGATCTCTCAGTAGCTTTAATTAATTTTGTTTCATTAGTTCTGAACTTTTCATGCTCCTGTCACATAATTATTTGGAAATTACATTCATCACAGTTTCTTAATTTGTAGTAATTTTATCACTCAGAGGATAATTGTTAATTATTTTCCCCTGTGATTATCATGGAAGGAAAAACAAGAGTTTTAAAAACTGTGAAATTAAATTCGAAGGGAATTTCAAACAGTCACATTCCCCTTTGCTCTGACATCCCAGATGGTGTCTATGGTTTGTATTCATAGTTATGCAAAATGACAGATGTTGGAAGCAAATATTTTCAGCATATTAATAAGAGCAATGTGCTGGCCCTTTATCTGTACTGATAAAAAGTGCTGAGAACCTTCTCAGAGCAAGAAAAAGAGGCTCATATACTGTCTTCGATTTGTTTAGTGTCTGGATCAATAAATGGAAAATCAAAAAATTGAGGCATACCCCTTACCCTACCAGAGACTTACGATGTAACCTCAGCCATGTTCCTCCTGGAGTAACACAGGGCTGTGGACCAATAAATAGACTCATAAACAGGGCCTAACAGCTTATGCAGGATATCACAGTCAGGATATGATTCCCAAATTTACATTGAAGGATAGTTGATTTTCAGCGTTGTGTTAGTTTTGGTATACAGCAAAGTGATTCAGATACAGATAGACAGATAGATATAGGTATCCATTTATCTATCTCCTTTTTCAGATTCTTTCCAGAGAAATAGAATCAATAGGATGTGGATACACAGAGAAAGAGATGAGAGATTTATTACAAGGGATTGGCTCACAAGATGATGAAGACTGGCAGGTCTAACTCTGCAGTGCAGACCAGCAGCCTGGAGACCCAGGACAGCGACAGTGCAGATGAAATTCAAAGACAGTCTCCTGGATAATTTTCTCTCACTGGGAGAGGAGGGCGCTTTGTGTTATATCCAGCCCTTCAACTGATTGGGTGAGGCCCACCCACCTTCTGGAGGATGATCTGCTTTACTCTGTGGACTAAGATGTTAATCTCACCCATAATATGCTCCCAGAAACCTTCCCAGAATAATGTTTGATCAAATATCTGGGTACCCTGCAGGCCTGTCAAATTGGCACATATAACTAACCATCCCCCAAAATATATGAATTGGTGGAACAAATATAAAGGTAGATTTAAAGTCACACGTATTAGGTATTGGATTTCCTAGGTGACTCAGCGGGTAAAGAATCTGCTTGCAACACAGAAGAGGCAGGAAATACTGGTTCAGTCCCTGGGTGGGGAAGATCCCCTGGTGGAGGGCAAGGCAATCCACTCGATTATTCTTGCCTGGAGAATCCCATGGACGGAGCTACAGTAGCTCCGTAGTAGCCTGGCGGGCTACAGTCCCTAGGGTCGCAAAGCGTCGGACACGACTTAGTGACGGAGCAAGCGTGTATCAGTCATTACATTACATGCAGATGGACCACATGTTATAGTTAAAGGAGTTCTGTGGTCCAGAACTCTTTTTCCCACTTGACAACTATATCCTTTGGAGGTGACCTAGCAGACTCCCAGGGGCCTCTGGGTCTACCTTCTCTGCCACTTCCTGAGGTTTGCTGTGTGGAATTGCGGGTCTGCAAGTCAGAGTGCTGTCTCTTCAGGTCCCCTCTGGAAGGTTTTATTGGACAAGTTAGGCGTTCTCAACACAGGAAGCAATACTTCAACACTAGCATCTTATTTTAACTACTCCTCCTCTCATGTTTCCCCCTGGTGGTTCAGATAATAAAGACTCTCCCTGCAATGCAGGAGACCTGGATTCGATCCCTGGGTTGGGAAGATCCCCTGGAGAAAGGAATGGAGACTCACTCCAGTATTCTTGCCTGGAGAATCCCAAGGACAGAGGAGCCTAATGAGCTACTGTCCACGGGGTTGCAAAGAATTGGACAAAACTGAGCAACGAAGCCCCCTCTCCTGCTCCCTGTTCAAACTCGTTTCTAGTAGAATAGAAAACTGACACTTTCAGTTTTCAAATATTTTGTGCCTTGGAAACATTGGATGATAGCAGCAATCTCAATTCATTAATTTTAACTCCCTCTGCTGTTTCAGCAACACAGATCATTTTGGAAAAATACAAAACACAAAACCAAAAAACACTACCCCCTACACACAGACATACACAACCCAAGGAACGTTTAAGGAGAGGAAAAACCTAGAAACTGACTGGAGATGGCCAAGGTCCTGCACATGTCCCCTAAAGTCACATGTTTAAGTCCTAACATAGGGGACGGTGTTTGGAGGTGAGGATTTTGGGTATGACTAGGTCGTGAGGGCAGGGCCTTCATGAGTGGGACTTGTGGTTACAAAGGAGGCCTGACCAAGACCCCTCATCTCTTCCAGCATGCTAAGACACAGCCAGAAGGTGCCGTGGATAAGGAAGTGGGCTCACCCCAGACACGCAGCCTACCAGCACCGTGACCTTGGATTTCCAGCCTGCAGAACTGTGAGGAATCAATTCCTGTGGTTTATAAGCCACTCAGTCTATGGGGTCTTCATTACAGCAGTCCGAACAGACAAAGACAGGACAGTAAGAAATATCCCTTTTTAGATTTTTAAAAGTAACCTTCCTGTGAAACACTAAACGAGAGGTTACGGAACGTACTTTTAAAAAATAGTACTTTTCTCTGTCACAGTATCATTTTATCATGACTAAAAATTATGTCAGCACCAGTAAATATTACCAAGCAGGTAATAATAATTTATGGCTCGGAGTTACTTATTTATTGTTCAACAGATATTTCTGGAATGCCCGTTTTGCGCATGGAACTGGATGCTGAGAACACAGTGGTGAGGAAGAGAGGTTTTTTAAATACTGCTGTTTTATAAATCTACAAGGTTTTCTCACTAATGCCTTTCATGGTCATATTCATTTCCTGGGTAATAGATGAAATCATTAATACAATTAATTCCATTTACTGTGGATTTATTTTTTAAAAGAAGACCTTCTAAAAGTCTTGTCTCAGTCTGATCTTCCCACTCATCATTCCAGGCAGGACTGAGGAGCTTCAGAGCACAGAACTGGGCAAGTGTCTTCTGTGCGTGTTTCCTCACACATATAATTGGGATGATGGGAATAAAAGCTCTACTTCATATAGGATTGCAGGAATAAAAAATAAATTAATATATGTAAAATGCTTAGAGCAGTGCCGTACGTGGAGAAAGCACAAAATAAGAGTGAGCTTTAATTTTGTTTGTGAATTAACTCAGCACCTACTATGTCTTTTCTATCCTTATAAACAAACATACAAAGATTTTATGCTTTGATAATGGCTTATTGTTTCCATGTCCCTGTCTTATTCTTTTTTTTTTTAATTGAAGGATAATTGCTTTACAGAATTTTGTTGTTTTCTGTCAAACCTCGACATGAGTCAGCCATAGGTACACATATATCCCCTCCATTTTGAACCTCCCTCCTATCTCCACCACCCCCCGCATCCCATCCCTCTAGGTTGATACAGAGCTCCTGTTTGAGTTTCCTGAGCCATACAGCAAATTCCCATTGGCTATCTATGTTACATATGGTAATGTAAGTTTCCATGTTACTCTTTCCGTACATCTCACCCTCTCCTCCCCTCTCCCCATGTCCATAAGTCTCTTCTCTATTTCTGTTTCTTCGTTGCTGCCCTGTAAATAAATTCTTCAGTATCATTTTTCTAGATTCCATATATATGTGTTAGAATACAATATTTATCTTTCTCTTTCTGACTCACTTCACTCTGTATGATAGGTTTTAGATTCATCCACCTCATCAGAACTGACTCAGATGTGTTCCTTTTTATGGCTCAGTAATATTCCATTGTGTATATGCACCACAGCTTCTTTATCCATTCCTCTGTCGATGGACATCTTTGTTGCTTCCATGTCCTAGCTATTGTAAATAGTGCTGCAATGAACAATGGGATCAGTTCAGTTCAGTCGCTCAGTCGTATCCGACTCTTTGCGACCCCATGAATCGCAGCACGCCAGGCCTCCCTGTCCATCACCAACTCCCGGAGTTCACTCAGACTCACATCCATCGAGTCAGTGATGCCATCCAGCCATCTCATCCTCTGTCGTCCCCTTCTCCTCCTGACCCCAATCCCTCCCAGCATCAGAGTCTTTTCCAATGAATCAACTCTTCACATGAGGTGGCCAAAGTACTGGAGTTTCAGCTTTAGCATCATTCCTTCCAAAGAAATCCCAGGACTGATCTCCTTCAGAATGGACTGGTTGGATCTCCTTGCAGTCCAAGGGCCTCTCAAGAGTCTTCTCCAACACCACAGTTCAAAAGCATCAATTCTCCAGCGCTCAGCCTTCTTCACAGTCCAACTCTCACATCCATACATGACCACTGAAAAACCATAGCCAGTGGGATACATGTGTCTTTTTCACTTTTGGTTTGCTCAGGGTGTATTCCTAGGAGTGGGATTGCTGGGTCATATGGTGGTTTTATTCCTAGTTTTTAAGGAATCTCCATACTGTCTTCCATAGTGGCTGTATCAGTTTACATTCCCACAAGAGCGTTCCCTTTTCTCCAAGAAAAGAGTGTTCCCTTTTCTCCACACCCTCTCCAGCATTTATTGTTTGTACACTTTTTGATGATGGCCATTCTGACCAGTGTGATGTGATATCTCACTGTGGGTTTGATTTGCATTTCTCTAATAATGAGCGATGTTCAGCATCTTTTCATGTGTTTGTTAGCCATCTGTATGTCTTCTTTGGAACTCTGTCTTCTTCTTCGCAACAGAAAATTTTCCAAAAGACAATCTTTCCCATGATTTCCATCTGAACCCTCTGTCCTGTGTCTCCAGTCCTCTGCATATTCTGTATCGCTTTTTGCTTTTTCATTTTTATTTATTAATTATTTGTTTTTGGCTGGGCTGGGTCTTTGTTGCTGCATGCAGACTTTCTCTACTTGCAGGGAGCATGCTCTTGATTTTGGTCTCAGTAGTTGTGGCACCTGGGGCCTAGTTTTTCGAGGGAAATGTGGGATCGTCCCAGACCAAGGATTGAAACCATGTCCCCTGCATTGAGCTTCCCCAGGTGGATCAGTGGTGAAGAATCCACCTGACAATATAGGAGATGCGGGTTTAATCCCTGGGTCAGGAAGATACCCTGGAGAAGGAAATGACAACCCACTCCAGTATTCTTGCCTGGAAAATTCCATGGACAGAGGAGCCTGGCGGGCTACAATCCATAGGGTCCCAAAGTGTTGGACATGATTAAGTGGCTAAGCAACAAGACCTCCAGCTACCATCCCGCTTCCCAAAGGTCAGTGGGTGAAACTCCAATCTTCTAATAACTTGGTCTTTCTGGTGACCAGTCCTATCCTGAGGCTCTGTAGGGGCTCCACCCTATGTCCACTCTTTAACATAAACTTCGATGGGATGGCAGGGGGTTCATTATGAATAACAAAAGAACTTCCTACCATCAGGAAATTCCTAGGACCAGGACAGCAATCAAATGCATTTCTTATTAAACCAGAGTCCCCATGCCAGCCTGCCTGGGTTTGAACCCAGGTATCCGGTCCCATCACTTCATGGTAAATAGATGGGGAAACAATGGAAACAGTGACAGACTTTATTTTCTTGGGCTCCAAAATCACTGCAGATGGTGACTGCAGCCATGAAATTAAAAGATGCTTACTCCTTGGAAGAAAAGTTATGACCAACCTAGACAGCATATTAAAAAGCAGAGACGTTACTTTGCCAACAAAGGTCCATCTAGTCAAAGCTATGGTTTTTCCAGTAGTCATGTATGGGTGTGAGAGTTGGACTATAAAGAAAGTTGAGTGCCAAAGAATTGATGCTTTTGAACTGTGGTGCTGGAGAAAATGCTTGAGAGTCCCTTAGATTGCAAGGAGATCCAACCAGTCAATCCTAAAGGAAATCAACCCTTGAATATTCATTGGAAGGACTGATGCTGAAGCTGAAGCTCCAATACTTTGGCCACCTGATGCAAAGAACTGACTCCTTGGAAAATACCCTGATGCTGCGAAAGATTGAAGGCAGGAGGAGAAGGGGACGACAGAGGATGAGATGGTTGGGTGGCATCACTGACTCAATGGACATGAGTTTGAGCAAGCTCCAGAAGTTGGTGATGGACAGAGAAGCCTGGCGTGCTGCAGTCCATTGGGTCACAAAGAGTCAGACACGACTGCGCAACTGAACTGACTGCCCGTGACTTATGAACTGTGTGACTTGGGTGCATTAAGTCATTTCCAGGTACCCCAGTTTCCTCATCTGTTAAATGATGGTAACAAATGGTCCTGTTATTACCAATCTAATAGATTTGCTCTGAAGTTTAAATGGGGCTTCCCTTGTGGCTCAGCTGGTAAAGAATCCACCTGCAATGTAGGAGACCTGGGTTCGGTTCCTGGGTTGGGAAGATACCCTGGAGAACAGAAAGGCTACCTACTCCAGTATTCTGGCCTGGAGATTTCTATGGACTGTGAATGAATTAACAAAAGCACTTAGGATGACGCCTCCCTCCGAGGAAGCAATCTGAAGGTGTTCGCTGCTGCTGCTGCTAAGTTGCTTCAGTCGTGTCTGACTCTGTGCGATCCCATAGACGGCAGCCCACCAGGCTCCCCCATCCCTGAGATTCTCCAGGCAAGAGCACTGGAGTGGATTGCCATTTCCTTCTCCTATGCATGAAAGTGAAAAGTGAAAGTGAAGTCGCTCAGTCGTGCCCGACTGTTAGCGAGCCCATGGACTGCAGCCCACCAGGCTCCTCCATCCATGGGATTTTCCAGGCAAGAGAACTGGACTGGGGTGCCATTGCCTTCTCCGCTGAAGGTGTTTAATTGGTACTAATCCCTGGCTCAGCCCATAGTAAGATAAAATTCTAAGCCCTCTGTGCCTACAGACCAAATTCCAAATGACATTCAAGTATTTTGCAAAAGCCTCAATTTCATATTATTCCAAGCAAGTACTTTAATAAGTGTTAGATAGAAGTGAGTTTGATTAGCATGTCCTTTCTTCTAAATGGAGAACTTGGGGAGCATAGGTTTTGTGTGTGTGTGTGTGTGTCTTTGTGCAAGTGCATGAGTGACTTTTATTGAACTCCATCTTCCGTTATGCAAATATTTAGAAAGTGTATATCTATGTTTTCAGTTATTCCTGTCAGTACAGATAAGTTTCAAACCATTGCTCTCAGTAAGCATGAAGGAAAAAAAATCTTTTCAAATCTGAAACTGAAGAGTGATTTTTGGTCAAGGTATTTCAATAAATCATGTTCCCAGTTGCTGGCAGAATGTCAGTATTTCCAGTAGAAGATGTTATCGAATCCAGACGATATATGGTAGAGGTTACCGTGTTCCATTAATGACTCTGAATTCAAGGGTGCAGGTACCTTGGTTTCCCCCAGGGTGTGACACACTTATCAAAACAGGGATAAATCAGTTGATTCATTAAGCTGATCATCATTTGACAGCACACAATAAATTCAAAGACCAACCCGTGTAGGAAAGTCAGGTTGTAAAAATGAATCTGTCTTACACACCCACGTGTCTTTCCTGTGCAGCTGTTTTGGGGACTATACAGCAGTTTAATTTACGAGGACTCAGAGAACCTTTTCAAAAATCTGCCTGGAATTTCATCCTCCGGGCCAACGACGTCCTGTGCTTCTTCTAAGGAAGTTCAAGTCACTCAGATGGAGAATCTTCTTCAACAGCCTTAAATTAGCCTTGGCCCTCCGTTCCTATGGGTTCATCATCATAACTACCTAATGAGTTTTGGGGGAAACAAAAATCTCAGGCCACACTTGTTGAGATTCCCATAGGGGATTTGGGGGTAGAGACCAGACATTTATCATTTTTCAAGTTTTCTAGGGCATTACGATCAGGCTTCCCTGGTGCCTCAGCAGTAGAGAATCCACCTGGCTTTCCAGGCGGTGCTAGTGGTAAAGAACGTGCTTGCCAATGCAGGCAACATAAGAGATGTGAGTTTGATCCCTGGGTCAGGAAGACCCTCTGGAGAAGGGCATGACAAGCCACTCCAGTAATCCTGCCTGAGAAATCCCATGGACCAAGGAGCCCGGCAGGCTGCAGGCCACAGGGTCACAAAGAGTCAGACACGACTGAGCAACTAAACAACAAGAACGACAAACAGGAGATTATAATCATTAGAATTAGAAGCCGCTGGTCTCTCTCAACCATCTGTTATTTGACAGAAGCGCAGGAGGTGAGGTCTGGGATTACCCAGTCTCCCCTGAGATGCCGCTTTACCGAGGACTTTTCCCTCATCCACAAGGGGTGGGTCTTGACCCGCGGAGTTTTAGTGCCGGACTTTCTTCCAGGCCATGGAGATTCGACCAAGGGAAGGATTGTGGCATAACCCGGGCCAACTTTTTTCTCTTATTTTATTTAAATTGAATCACTGAAAGAGCTGGAGCAGGGGACACAGAGGAGTAGAATCTCAGAGGCCCACGTGACACTGCTGGGTTCCTAAGATGACCCTGGTTCCCACCTTTCCTGATGCCCATGCTGTTCAACTTCCCTTGAATTCTGCAAAACACTCTGCATTACCCACTGGGTGGCTTAAAACAATTGGAATTTATTGTCTCCCAGCTCTGGTGGCCAGAAACATACCATCAAGGTGTCGGCAGGCTTGGTTCCTTCTGATGGCTCTGAGGGAAAACCCTTCCCCTGTGTCTCTCCCGGTTTCTGGTGGCCGCCTGCAATGCATGGCATGTTCATGGGGTCCCGTTTCCTACGGCTCACACGTACACACCGTCTCCTGGCTGCCACGGGACACCGGCGTTTCCCCCATCCTCCTCCACGGGAGTCTTTATTTCCCTAGCCAGCCCCGGCGCGTGTGGTCTGTGGTATCTTCTCCACCTCAGAGAAGGCTGATCCTGCTGGGCACAGTGGTCATTCTCACGTGTGGGGTCCCTCTTGGGTCTCTCTGTCCCCTGCCTCCACAAGCCCTCCCACATGTGCAGAAACTTGTCTCCCACAGGAAGAAAGACCAGCGAGAGGGCTAACCCCAGGGAGGGGAGTAGATTTCCTTTTTTATTTGACATACTTCTTTTGTTGCTGATTTTAAAATAATTTCAAACATACAGAAGCATTTCAAGAATAGAAGAAACTCCCCTGAACAGTGTGAGAGTAAGTGACTGATATAGTACCCCATCACCCCTCAATGCTTTAGTTTGTAATTTGTACAAACAAGGACATTCTCCTATGCAAAATGGCCACCATCAAAATCAGGAAGTTAACAGTGAAACCCTCATACCCTGTAATCCATAGATTTCATGCAAGCACTTTTTCTCTATGATCACATATTGAATCTTCTGTGATGGCTTTCCTTGATGTTAGCTACTCAAGGGAAAATACAGTTTATCTTTATTTAAAATGTGTCCTTCACGTTGTTCTTGAGCAAATAAGGTGAGAGTTTCCCAGAACAGGTGGGAACACACGAGTAAGGGTGGAACATAAGCATTGTCTCTGATCTCAGGGCTCCATGGAAGGAAGTTTGGGCTGGGACCCCTGGAGAAGGACTCGAGTCCTCCACCCCCACTCAATTGCTTTCCCTTTTTATACTGCAAGCATTTGCGTGGCCTTCCAACGGGGACACAATGCCTGCCTGAGCATCAGGCAGTCCGAAGTTAGGTGGCAGCTGTTCAGGGAGCGAGTCTGCAGTGCCTGCTGCCAGCACCTGTTGACCTGGGGGGAAGTTGCCTTTGGACACAGCCCCTCCTGCTGGGGGTGGGGAAGTTCTGGACCCATTCAGATTGTTGCCAGGCAACCTAAGGCTTCAGGGTCAGACAGTCCTGTTTGTCTTTCCACAAGTATATAGACAGTTTGTAAAGAAAACCTATCTTAAGTAAAGCTTAGATTGTTGAGGGAACATTGCATGCGTGCGCTCAGTCATGTCTGACTCTTTTGCAACCCCATGGACTGTAGCCTGCCAGGCTCCTCTCTCCATGGGATTCTCCAGGCAAGAATGCTGGAGTGGGTTGCCATGTCCTCCTCCAGGGGATCTTCCCGATCCTGGGAGCCTGTGTCTCCTGCATCTCCTGCATTGCAGACAGATTCTTTACCGCTGAGCCACTGGAGGTGCCCCGAGGGAACAATAAATAGGACTTTTTTTTTTTTTTGCCTCTCTTCCTTCCATGATTGCTCCCAAAGGTTACAGATTTGAAGCAACTTTTAGATGGTCTGCACACATAGTCCCTGTGGGAGAGACCACAGGAATAAGCACCCCTGGAGCCAATGCTGTGATGACTTTGTCATGAATGAGGAGTAGCCTCAGGGGAGCGTGGTGATTTATAAGCTACTCTTTACAGGATGCAGAAGTACAGCTACTCAAGTGATTTAAGTTGAATAACTCCACAAAATTCTTCTTTATCTTTTCTTTTTTGCTGTACGGTGTGGCATGCAGGATCTTAGTTCCCCAACCAGGTATTCAACCTGTACCTTCTACTGAGTCTAAACCACTACTGCTAGGGAAGTCCCCACAAAATTCTTTAACCATTTAATCATTTAGGGCTGCAGTTTCAGCATTTCACCTTGATCGTATCTAAATCCGTCCTCTACCACTGCCATAGGAAATCTTCCCTCTAGACCTGTGTATCCAACATGGTAGCCACGAGTCACATACTGTTGGTTATATTTATTACAGTTATAATGCACTAATATTTAAGAGTTTAGTTTCTCAGTCCCACGAACTGCATTTCAAGTGTTCAAGGGTCACATGCAGAAAGTTCTGTTGGAGAGTGCTGTTGACCTTTGCCAGGAAATAAAATCTTGAAATGTCCAAATCCTATCAAAAGCCTGTTTAGGAGAAGCAATATTTACAGAAGATTGATGGAAGAGGGCCCATTCTTCTGGTTTCACTCTAGCCTCAAATCAAACAAGATCATCAACAGCATTTTTGGATCCCAGCGTCTTGGCTCTCACCAAAACTGCTTTCGGTGAGAACCATTTTGGGATTTTGTCCAAGAACTCATTAACCTATAACCTTGCGTACTGCCGTGCCAGAAAGTGTAGAGCCACTCAAGTATGCTGGGGGCCTGTCAAATGGATACAAGTGCCTGTTTAATGGAGCATTTGCTGGTCAATCAATCTGGGAGAAATTGAGCAGCAAAATAGACAAGGAAAAAATGGATTGAAGAATAAGCCCAGCATGGAAATGAGTCTACACTGATGTGTGGAGGAGGACGCTGTACTGTAAAATGCCAACAGTAAATGCGGAAGGCATGATGGACTGAGAACATCATGGCTGAACAGTCTCCATGGTCATAGCAGTTTCAAAAAGAATTGGCAACAGAAACTAGTGGGAGAAAGTTGGAACAAAACATTCGCTTATGATCAAAGTATCTCATTACAAATTATTTCTTAATTATGAAGGTAAGAAATAGTGACTTCAGGGACTTCCCCGGTGGTCCAGTGGTTAGGACTCCAGGCTTCCACTGCAGGACATGTGGATTCAACCTCTGGCGGGGGAACTAAGATCTCACATGCCACGCAGTGCAGCCAGAAAAAGAAAAGAAGTAGTGACTTCACAGTGGAGAAGCCTGGCAGATACTATCTCACACAAGTGTTCAGAGTTGACATCATCAGGATGGGAAGAGCAGGGATTCTGTACCTCCTGAAGGGTCACACTGAGAACACGATACTACTGAGATTCTCATGCCAAAATTTGCCCTGAATATGATCGTGAAGAGACACTGGACAAACCAAAATCCCGTGACGCTTTACAAATATCTGGCCCGTGCTGTTCAGAAATGTCAAGGTCTTGCAAGATAAAGAAAGACTAGAAGTGTTCCAGATGAGAGAGCAAGCAGACAAGGTAACAGAGTACAAGTCTGATCCTAGAGTGGGTCCTGGGACAGAAAATTTTGTTCTTTGTTATAAAGGACATTCAAGGAAAATTATGAAATCCAAAATGATCTCTATATTAGGGGATAGTGGTGTATCAATGTTAATTTCTTGATTTTGATCACAGCACTGTGGTTATGTAACACAACATCCTTGTCCTTGAAAATATACGCCGAAGTATTTAGGAATAAAGGCTCATATATGTATATGTGTATGTATATATGTATAGAGAAATAGAGAGATGGGGGGTGGGGAGGGAGGAAAGAGCAGGGAGAGAGAAAGAATGATAACACAAGGCAACATTTGGAGAGTTTGGGTGAAAGTATGATGGACATTGTACTGTTTTTGCCATTTTTCTCTAGTTCTAATTAATTTTGAAATTAATTCAAAATGGAAATAAAAAAATAATCTTATGAAGCCCATGACTATATACATTGGGGGAAGTTTAAACTTCTCTGCTTTCCTGCTGTGAAACTTAATATGAGAAAGTTCTTAGAGAGTTAAAAGCTAGAAAAGCTTTGATTTCCCCCAAACATTGTATCATTTCTCTTTTTGCCCATTAAAAGACTAAATTTCTGGCTAACTACAGCAAACATATAGGACCTGATAGGAAATGCTCTGTGTTCTATTTATCCCCGTGGGTTCTGTGCTTTGTATCTTTTCCTCATCCTGAAGTCTTTTTGGTTGTCTGTGTGTTTATAAGTCATCTGTCACACATCCTCCGTGGTCTGAGCCAGCAGATACATAACAACTTCAGTTTCCGCATGACTAGATTCTAGACCCTGTTATCTGTACTGTCCATCCTGTCTTACTTAATGTGCACACGATCCCACCAGATGCTTGCTCCTACTTCTCTCCCCATTTTGCAGATGGGTAGACTGAAGCCCAGAGGTGTTAAGGAGAGCACAGGCTGATGAGTTTAGGAAGCAGAGGAATCAAAGGTTAAACCTAGGCAGTCGATCCCCGTGACTGCAGCTGTTAACAAAGAGGAACCTTAATGTTTTGCCAAAGGTGAGAATCAGAGGGCAGGAGGTCATTTCACTTATGCACAAAGGTCTTCTCTGCACGGTTTGTTCTCAGGCAAGAGTTAAACCATCTTGGAAATAAATATAAAATTAGCATGTGGAAATACAGCATAAGAAAGAGGGAACCACCTGAAGAGTTCAGTTACATTCATGGATGATACTCTGATGTATGATATTGGAGAAGAACTGGGTCACATTAGAAAAAAAGTGGGAAGGGACTCACAAATATGGCAAAGATTTTAAAGTGGTAGCATGAGTCATGATTTTTCCCCCCTCATAGTTGTTTAGGGAAAAAAGATACAAACGGCAAAGTTAAAACTATCTGTAAGGTGAGGGAGTGAGTAGAAAAATGCAGCTTTGGGGTCAACTGTTAGAACTTACTAATGATATTCAAAACAGCCGATGTTCATTAGCAGGTCAGCTCCGGACATCTCACCCAGCACCCATGATGGCACATCAGAGTCCCAGGGGCCCAAAGAGGAGGCTTCTTCTGGTGTAAAGATGGGTAATTCAAGGGCTAGGAAAAACACCTAGTTCTCTCTTCCTGGAATAAACTCACCTCCTTCACCTGGCCATTGCCAAACTAGAGAGAGACCTTCCTGTCAATCTATCTCAGCAGACCCTGATTTTTCCTCCATAAAATTTACTGTAAGTTGTAATTATAAGCAAAAGCATTTCTGTTTATTTTCAACATAAAACCTTGTGCAGACAGAAACAAAGCTATACTCAGAACCAAAGAAATGAACCCCAGAAACAGAGTCTGGCCACAGTCGTACATAGAGCAACCAATTTGTGAATTTTCCAGTGTTATCACTGAAAGTCATGTGTCCTAGGAAACCCCAAAGTAACTTGGTTGTTGTGCTGTGCTCAGTCACGTCTGACTCTTTGGGACGCCGTGGACTGCGGCCTGCCAGGCTCCTCTGTCCATGGGATTCTCCAGGCAAGAATACTGGAGTGCATTGCTAATACTGGAGCGCCCTGTTCCAGGGACTCTTCCCTACCCAGGGATAGAACATGCATCTCCTGTGTCTTCTGCATTGCAGGCAGACTGTTTACATTGAGCCACCGGGGAAGCCCAAGTAACTTTACCATTCTGATGTTTATCTTTGCTGCAAGATCACTGCTGGTACATACAGGCAACTCTGTGACCCCTAAGAAGAGAGGATCCCTCCTTTTGGTAGACCAACCGGAAAAGCATTTTCCTTCTCCCACGCTTGTGGAAGGTGGTCTCAGGCTGGGCCAGGCAGCTTGGTGATCAGCATGGGATTTTAACCCAACCTGAGGTCAGTGTAAGGCACAAACACACATGATGGCCTTGCTTTGTGGGAATCATAAACTTCATAGCCAAGGGCCCTAACCCATGGCTAGGTTTATTTGCCCTGTTTTAAATATGTTTTAATCAGCTACGTTTGAAATTCAGGAGGCCCAATCTAAAAATACAGATTTTGGACTATTCTTGAAAGACCTGGTAATATTCCACTTTCCTTCTTCCATGGCAACAACAGGCTGGAGTCAAGTCGTGCTGCTAACTTCTTGCTCTGCAGACCTGCGTGCTCCCCATCACCTCAGCTGTCTCAGACTCAGAGACCCAGTAGAAAGTGTCCTTCCTTAATGCTTTGTATTGTTTTTCCTAAAGTCGACCAGCTTCATTCATATTGTGACTGCTCAGCCACTGTAGGCTTTTAAGCGTCCAGTCCTTGTTACAATCTGTCTCTCCTTTGATCATGGGGCTTCCCAGGTGGCTCAGATGGTAAAGCATCTGCCTGCTATGCGGGAGACCCGGTTTGATCCCTGGGTCAGGAAGATCCCCTGGAGAAGGAAATGGCAACCCACTCCAGTACTCTTCCCTGGAAAATTCCATGGATGGAGGAGCCTGGTGGGCTACAGTCCATGGGGTTGCAGAGTGAGACATGACTGAGTGACCACTTTCTTTTCTTTTCTCCTTTGATCACGAGGTGACATACCGCAGCAAGTTCAAACCTTTCAGCCTCTTGGTTCTTGGTTGGAGGACAAAAAGCAAGAGCATCTCTCTGAGGCCTACTGTATTTCATGGTTTACTATCTGCTGTTAGTAGGGCCAGACTAGGGCTTCCCAGGTGGCTCAGTGGTAAAGATTCCGCATGTCAATGCAGGAGCTGCAGGGACGCAGGTTCGAGCCCTGGGTCAGGAAGATCCCTCCTCCGTGGAGGAGGAAATGGCAGGCCCACTCAGCATTCTTGCCTGGATAATCCCATGGACAGAGGAGCCTGGTGCACTACATTCCGTAGGGTCGCAGAAGAGTCTGACACAACTGAAGTGACTGAGCAGGCACGAACGTAGGGCCAGTCCAAACCTCACAATAGCATGGGGTTATCTTGAATGTTGCATTTCTGGGCTTCCTATTGTTTGCAGTCTCACACTGTTCACATCTTTAGGGTTATGGTGGCTTGAAGAAAGGATAATGGATTTGCATTGTGTGTAGATTTCAGGGAGAGTTAGGTTTCTAAGAGGACACTGTTCTTGAGCTATTTTTAGGGGATGGTGAAGGAACCCAGGAGCTGGATGACTATTTCAGACTGAGAGGCTGGGACAAGGAGGGACAATCTGTGCTCAGGGTGAGGATGGAGAGCCACTGCCTGGCACTCCTGAGGACGTTCTGGGCTGTGTCTTTCTCTTCTTCTCTACAGAAGCTGGACCTATTTGTGACGCACACCTCCTACAAGCGATCAGCCAGAACGCTTTGCTGAAATAAAGGCCATCTGTCCTCATGGCTGAATGCCAACTTGTAGGGATCTCCCAGGGAATATGAAACAAGAAAATGAATTCATTCTAGAGAAGGCAGACCTGACTTTGATTCCCTATGGGCTTGGACACTCCTTGGTTTTCAGTAGATGTCCAGAAGCCAGCGAGGTCAGGCTCGCCAGTTTTCCAGAACTGCCAGGAGAGTACAAGCCTTCCAGAAGCCACTGTGTATGTGAAGGTATCTCGTTTTGAATCAAGGAAGAAGCTTGCTGGTCAGCATGGTGCATTGGGAGGAACCAAAATGCTGTCTATTTGTGATGCTTGAAAGACACAGGCCTGGGCAAGTGACAGGAGACCTGGAATGAAAGGATCCACTATAAAATAGGAATGAAAAGGGTTCCTATGCTGTGTGGAGATGGACAGGGCTGCGACTCATTGGGCATAAAGGTCAGTTATTAAGGAGAAGCTTTGATGTGCGGGTAAGTAGAGAAATGGGACCGCTGAGGTGGAAACGGATGGGAGGTCAAAGAAGGGATTTTCTTGTTTGAGAGGAGAGAGAACATGCTTGTTGGGAAAAGGGAAGGATCTAGTAGATAGCAACTGATGCTGCAGGGAGAAAGGGGTGATGGCAATGTCCTGGAGAGCGTGAGAGGCAACGGGATTTAGAACCTACGAGGGGAGGTGAGCCTTGGCTAGAATGAGGATCTTTTTACTCGGTGCAGCAGTGAACACAGGTGGACCTGAGTACAGCTGCAACCCGGGTCGCATGATGGTGGGAGATGCGTTACATTAAGCAAGTGGTTTTCCCCCAGACTGAGGAGTGGCATTTAATCAATGTGGAACTTAGGACACGGGCAGTCCAGGAGGGGGAAGGGAAGTGGGAAATTTTGCGGTTTCCTAGTAGCACTTGGTTCAGGGGTAAAGAATCTGCCTGCCAAGCAGGAGATGCAAGAGACACAGGTTCAATCTCTGGGTTGGGAAGATCCCTGGAGGAGGAAATGGCAATCTGCTCCAGTAAGCTTGCCTGGGAAATCCCATGGACAGAGGAGCCTGGCAGGCTCCAGTCCATGGGGTGGCAAAGAGTTGGACACGACTTGGTGACTAAACAACAATAAAGTAGCACGTGGGCACTGAGCGTCTAAAGCACAGAGGAGGGGCACAGGGAGGGGGAACCCCGGGGGGAAACACATTTCTCTCTCTGTGGTTTTACTGAGGCTGCCAGCACTAGGGCTGAGCTGATGAATAGTTCCAGAATCTTTGACATGAGTGCCCACAGACTGCCTCTTCCTGATCTAAACTGGAAATCCTCTCAGAAACCAACTTCTGCTCAGTTGATCAATGAAGATCAAGAAGGAATAATCCTCAGTGGGGAGAGAAGTTAAGACAAGTGCTGGGGAACCTACCTCGGCCCCATGGCCCAGGGAGGAGGGTCAGAGTCCGTGTCACCAGGGAGTGACTCAGATTCCAGCACGCCTCTGCAGCCAGGCCTGGGACCGGGGCCTCAGCGGAGACGCCGGACAGGCCTTGCCGACTGAACACTGCCACTCAGCAGTGCCTTCACTGATCGATGAAACCACACATATGGGAAGAGACATTGTTGAAGGGTGAGATTTAGGGAAAGTGCAGCAAGAAATGCTAAAATGATCATTGGAATGCTTTGGAATGACTTTCTCCTTTTGCCAGCAGAATCGCTATGTGGGTGGCAAAACGGAGTATATTTTTGTTTTTTAATCACTGACTCAGCCCAGTAGTAAAGTAGGGATTCTGCCGTAAAGCTTGATGTGGTCAGAATGACTCAGAGGGACAGCTCAGGTGGTGAACAGTGGGACACTAATTTTGCAGCTTGTTAAAGACACAGGAAGCTTAAATAACATGCACGATTCTGCTCTAAATGCGAAAAAAAGTAAAAATGTCAAGCAAGGATCCATTTGTTGACAATACAAGTGGTAGAATGTGTTTCTCGCCATCTCTTAATGAACTGTAGGACTCTATTGGATAAACTGTATCAGAATAAAGCACCCTGGACATGCTCTGGTTGACTGGTTTGTTAGAATTCACTCCTATTGACTTTCTGTATCTTTGGTCCCATCTAAGCACTGTTCTGGTTAAATACAGGATTATTTGATCAGATTCCATTGTAGTCCTCACAGGCACTCAAGGCAAGCAGCAATTAAGGATTTGGAAAAGTGGTTTTCAATTTTTTTAGAAAATAGAACTCACGGTACATTTTCTATCACAGCCCAGTGTGTAAATACTCACTGGTTCTAAAGCAAGCTGGAAATGTCCCACAGACCATTATCTACTCTTAGAATGTATATTGTATTCTGATCTATTCTACTCTGTTCATTAAAAAGAAAAGCTGTTGGAAGCCTACAAAATTGAATTTATACCCACTCATGCATTGGGTTGTAAACCAGTTAAAAGAAACACAGGTCTGGAAAATATATTAGTCAAACTAAATCAAACCAAACAAACACATAGATATCAAGATCAGAGTAGCAGTTACCGGAGGGGCAAGGGTCTTGGGTAGGGAGGGCAGAATGTGTCAAGGGTCTCTACTGCAAGCAAACTAAATTTCTGGTGGTGAGTAGGCTGTAGGGTATACAATTTGCATGATTTTCCTTAAGAACTTCAGTAAAAGCTTGGTTTTTTTTTTTTTTTTTTTCTTTTAAAAAATCAAGTTGCAAGTTCACTGAGATTCAGTTCAGTCGCTCAGTCCTGTCTGACTCTTTGCCATCCCACGGGCTGCAGTACCCCAGGCCTCCTTGTCCGTCACCAACTTGCAGAGCTTTCTCAAACTCATGTCCATCGAGTCGATGATGCCATCCAACCATCTCATCCTCTGTCATCCCCTTCTCCTCCCGCCTTTAATCTTTCCCAGCATCAGGGTCTTTTCAAATGAGTCAGTTCTTCGCATCAGGTGGCCGAAGTATTGGAGTTTCAGCTTCAGCATCAGTCCTTTCAATGAATATTCAGGACTGATTTCCTTTAGAATGGACTGGTTTGATCTCTTTGCAGTCCAAGGGATTCTTAAGAGTTTTCTCCAACACCACAGTTCAAAAGCATCAATTCTTCAGCACTAAGTTTTCTTTATAGTCCAACTCTCACATCCATATATGACTACTGGAAAAACTATAATTTTGACTAGATGGACCTTTGTTGGCAAAGTATGCTTTTAATATGCTGTCTAGGTTTGTCTCAGCTTTTCTTCCAAGGAGCAAGTGTCTTTTAATTTTATGGCTGCAGTCATCACCTGCAATGATTTTGGAGCCCCCCAAAATAAAGTCTCTCACTACTTCCATTGTTTTCTCATCTTTTTGCCTTGAAGTAATGGGACTGGATGCCATGATCTTAGTTTTTTGAATGTTGAGTTTTAAGCCAACTTTTCCACTTTCCTCTTCCACTTTCATCAAGAGGCTCTTTAGTTCTTCTTCACTTTCTGCTACAAGGGTGGTGTCATCTGCATATCTGAAGTTTTTGATCTTTCTCCCGGCAATCTTGATTCCAGCTTGTGCTTCATCCAGCCCAGCATTTTGCATGGTATACTCTGCATATAAGTTAAATAAGCAGGGTGTCAATATACAGCTTTGACGTGTACTCCTTTCCCAGTTTGGAGCCAGTCCAATGTTCCATGTCCAATTCTAACTATTGCTTCTTGACCTGCATACAGATTTCTCAGGAGGCAGGTAATGTGGTCTGATATTTCCATCTGTTGAAGAATTTAAGACAGTTTGTTGTGATCCACACTGTCAAAGGATTTGCCATAGTCAATAAAGCAGAAGTAGATGTTTTTCTGGAATTCTCTTGATTTTTCTATGATTCAGTGGATGTTGGCAATTTGATCTCTGGTTCCTCTGCCTTTTCTAAATCCATCATGAACATCTGGAAGTTCACAGTTCATGTACTGTTGAAGCCTGGCTTCATTTTCAGCATTACTTTGCTAGTGTGTGAGATGAGTACAATTGTGTGGTAATTTGAACATTTTTGGCATTGCCTTTCTTTGGGATAGGAATGAAAACTGACCTTTTCCAGTCCTGTGGCCACTGCTGAGTTTTCCAGATTTGCTGGCATATTGAGTACAGCACTTTCACAGTATCATCTTTTAGGATTTGAAATAGCTCGACTGGAATTCCATCACCTCCACTAGGTTTGTTCACAGTAATGCTTCCTAAGGCCCACTTGGCTTCTCATTCTAGGATGTCTGGCTCTAGGTGAGTGATCACACCATCATTATCTGGGTCATGAAGATTTTTTTTGTACAGTTCTTCTGTGTATTCTTGCCCCCTCTTCTTAATATCTTCTGCTTCTGTCAGGTTCATACCATTTCCTTTATTTTGCCCATCTTTGCATGAAATGTTCCCTTAGTATCTCTAATTTTCTTGAACAGATCTCTAGTCTTTCCCATTCTGTTGTTTTCCTCTATTTCTTTGCATTGATCACCAAGGAAGGCTTTCTTATCTCTCCTTACTGTTCTTTGGAACTCTGCATTCAGATGGATATATCTTTCCTTTTCTTTTTTGCCTCTAGCTTCTCTTCTTTTCTCAGCTACTTGTGAGCCTCCTCAGACAACCATTTTGCCTTTTTGCATTTCTTTTTCTTGGGGATGTTCTTGATCACTGCCTCCTGTACAGTGTCATGAACCTCCATCCATAGTTCTTCAGGCACTCTATCAGATCTAATCCCTTAAATCTATTTGTCACTTCCACTGTATAATAATAAGGGATTGATTTAGGTCATACCCGAATGGTCTAGTGGTTTCCCTACTTTCTTCGATTTAAGTCTGAACTTGGCAATAAGGAGTTCATGGTCTGAGCCACAGTCAGCTCCTGGTCTTGTTTCTTTTTCTTTCTTTTTCTTTTTTTTGCTGATTGTATAGAGCTTCTCCATCTTTGGCTGCAAAGAACATAATCAATCTGATTTCGATATTGACCATCTGGTGATGTCCATGTGTAGAGTCGTCTCTTGTGTTGTTGAAAGAGGGTGTTTTCTATGACCAGTGTATTCTCTTGGCAAAACTCTGTTAGCCTTTTCCCTGCTTCATTCTGTACTCCAAGGCCAAATCTGCCTGTTACTCTGGATATCTCTTGACTTCCTACTTTTGCATTCCAGTCCCCTATGATGAAAAGGACATCTTTTTTGGTGATAGTTCTAGAAGGTCTTGTAGGTCTTCATAGAGTCATTCAACTTCAGCTTCTTCAGCATTAATGGTTGGGGTATATACTTGGATTACTGTGGTATTGAATGGTTTGCCTTGGAAATGAACAGAGATCATTCTGTTGTTTTTGAGATTGCACCCACGTACTGCATTTCGGATTCTTCTGTTGACAATGAGGCTACTCCATTTCTTCTAAGGGATTCTTGCCCACAGTAGTAGATATAATAGTCATCTGAATTAAATTCATCCATTCCAGTCCATTTTAATTCACTGATTCCTAAACTGTTGATGTTCACTCTTGCCATCTCTTGTTTGACCACTTGCAATTTACCTTGATTCATGGACCTAGCATTCCAGGTTCCTATGCAATATTGGGATAATTGAGATTACCTTACATTTATAGGATAATTTAAGGAGAATTAGTATTTCAAAAAACCAAATTTATTTCAGTTGCTCAGGTCAAAAGCTTTGGAGTCCTTGTTGATACATGTCTATTCATTTCTCCTACATCTGTCATCTGATCTGTGAGCAAGGCCCGTGGCAGTTCTCTCAATGCACATTCAGAAGCTGATCATTGCTCACCCACCTCCACCCCCTCACCCTAGTTCAAGCCATTGATATCTCCATCCACATTTCTGCAGGTTTCCCTTCTGGCTCAGTTGGTAAAGAATCTGCCTGCAATGCAGGAGTTCTGGGTTCGATCTCCACTTTAGGAAGATCCCCTGGGGAAGGAAATGGGCAGCCACTCCAATGCTCTTGCCTGTAGAATTCCATGGACAGAGGAGCAGGAAAGGCTGTAGTCCATGGAATTGCAAAGAGTCAGACACGATTGTGCGACTAGCTTCCACTTTCACTTTTCCACATTTCTGCAACAGCTTCCGCACTGGTCTCTCCCTGCCTGCCTTCCAGCTTCAGTTCATTCCCAACACTCAAGCCACAATAAACAGTTCAAACAAAAGTCATCCTGTTTCACTCCTCAGCTCAGAGCCCTCTATGTGATGGAGTATTAGTCACACAAAAAAGGAAATCCCACCATTTGTGACAACACAGATAGAATTGAGGGCATTGTGCTAAATGAAATGTCAGATAGAGTAAGACAACTATGGTGTGGTGGGTATGTGGAATCTGAAAAACTCGAATGCATAGAAGCACACGGTAGGTTGGTGGCTGCTGGGGGCTGGAGGGTTGGGAAAATGGGGAGATGCTGGTCCAAGGGAACGAAGTTCCAGCTATAAGATGAATAAGTCATGTCCAGCATGGTGACTGTACTTAACAACGCTGATTTCATTCTTGAACGTCGGTGAGAGAATAGATCTTAAAATGTTCTCACCACACGGAAAAATAATTATGTGAAGAGATGGAAGTGTTAAATACGTGTATGTAAGTGTATACGTGTTGAGTATATGTTAAGCGTGTAAGTGTATCAAATCACAATGTTATGTCAATTACAGCTCAATAGAGCTGGGGGGAACCCCTCTTGAGGCTGTCCACCTTACTCCAAGTAAAAAACAGACTTGGAGGAAAAGATAGAAACTAGGGTAAATTTTAACAGATGGCATTTGTCAGCAATTAGTGGGAGTGAAGCTTCTCTTTTAGCAGATGGGTGAATGTTCTTGTAACCAAACTCTATGATTTCTTCATTATCATGGAGACTTTGAATAAATAACAACCACCAATTTAAAACTGTATCTTTGAGCATCCCCTGGAAGGGAAGGAATATTTAGTGTATTCAGCACATATCGAATGAAATGGCCAACTTGCAAATCCTAGATTTAGTGA
Source organism: Bos grunniens (assembly GCF_055505025.1). NCBI lineage: Eukaryota > Metazoa > Chordata > Mammalia > Artiodactyla > Bovidae > Bos > Bos grunniens. Next base: position 16,062,870 of record NC_141191.1, read on the forward strand.
TCCTCAGAGACACAGGACAGAAAGAGGAAAAGGATTCACTTAATTTCATTCACATTTGTGCTTTAAAAAAAAAAAAAAACCATTCTATTGGGTAGAATTTGAAAAGGGCGTGATTTTAAGAGCTCAAAACAGACAGGGAAAAGCATATAGGAATTAATCAAGAGTTTGCTGCCACTGAAACCTCAAAGGAACTCAGATTTTCCCCGGATACAAGGTCTGAGTCTTAAGTATGTTCCTTCACCAATGAGGTAGGTAGTGACTCAGGACACTGACTGTGCTCTGTCAAAACACACACACTATCACTCTGCAGTCGCAGCAGAATGAAGCGCTAGAGGACAGGATTCTTTAGGCTACACACGGGGTGGTAAGGCTGGGCCCTTGTAATTTCACACAGGAAAACCTTTCTCCTTATCTCTGGGGCTCTAAACGGTGTCATCAATTAAAGCTTTCGAGGTTAATTTCTAACACTTAATCAAGAAGCAAGACGTTTCTCATCTGTATCCTCTGCTCTCTCACTGGGACAGTTTATTCCTTACTTTATAACTTGCATTCTCTTTTATGAAAGAAGAAAGAACTGATCATACAGAACCGTTTGTGGTTTCAAGTATCAAGAAGTGTCCCAACAGGCCCAATCTTTGCGGGAGCCACAGAAATAGATCCTTTATAGCGTCCAGAAGGACACAGAGAAACGTGCAAGGTCACTTCAAATTCCCCAGATGCCAGTAGTAACAGACAGAGGAACATGGGCTGGGCAGGGATGCTTCCTGTCTGTTTCATCACCACCATAGGTGGCTCAGACGGTAAGGAATCTGCCTGCAATATGGGAGACCTGAGTTCAGTCCCTGGGTTGGGAAGATCTCCTGGAGAAGGGAATGGCTGCCCATGTCATTTTTCTGGTCTGGAGAATCTCACAGACTGTATAGTCTATGTGGTCGCAAAAAGTTGGACATGACTGAGGACTTTCACTTTCCTACTTTCATAAGCAGATTATAATTTGTCAAAGTATGTTTTTTTTTTTTAAAAATTGGCTGCACTGGGTCTTAGCTCTGGCACATGGGATCTAGTTCTCTGAGGCGTCTGCCTGCAGTGCGGGAGACCTGGGTTCGATCCCTGGATTGGGAAGATCCCCTGGAGAAGGAAATGGCAACCCACTCCAGTACTCTTGCCTGGAAAATTCTATGGACTGAGGAGCCTGGTAGGCTACAGTCCATGGGGTCACAGAGTCGGACGCGACTGAGCAACTTCACTTTCACTTTCTTTCCACCTTCCACAGTAGATTTGTAGCCCTTTCTATCGGCTGCCCAGAGGTTCTACCCACTCCTTACCATCCTGGGTTGAGGGGTTTTTTTTTTTTTGAGATGGCAGCTCAGTCAGTAAAGAATCTGCTTGCAGTGTAGGAGACCCAGGTCCAACCCCTGGGTTGGGAAGATCCCCTGGAGAAGAAAACGGCAACCCACTCCAGTATCCTTGCCTGGAGAATCCCATGGACAGAGGAGCCTGGCCGGCTATGGTCTATGGGGTTGCAAGAGTCAGACACGACTTAACGACTAAACCACCACCACCACAGCGGGGAGGAATTTAGGCTGAAACCCAAGAGTGAGATAACTTGCTATGAGTTGCAGAAGAGCACATGTATATATACCTACATTTACCGCTCCATCCAGAACCAACGTTCAAGACAAGAACTCTTCCCCAGGGGCCCCACGAGGGCCGGGGTCAGCCTCATGTGTGCTGTGCATGCGTGTGTCTCTACCCTGAGTTAATCCTGGACTTCATCTCCTGACTTCTGGGCCCCTGAGGCTGTGAGAACTAAAGGTTTACAACTTGCATTTAAACTTTTTAGATGCTGGGCATTTCTTATCCTCTCATCAGCTCATTTAAAATATCTTTTTTTTTTTGGGGGGGGGGGTCCAACATTTTGCACCATTTCTAGCTGGATGGTACATCTTGCGCTGTAAGTCAGAGCAGTTATAAAACCAACAGTTCTCTCTCAAGTACGTGAAATAAAACATACAGAAACGTCACTGGGTAAAATTCAGGTTTTATTGCTTATTACATCATTCCATACAGTTTTACGTAAACAGACTTTGAGAAAATATAGTGGGAGTATTAACCAGATGACGGCGACCTTGGTGAGGATGTTCAAGTGCTTTACATAAGGCAGGAAGAGGCGCCACTGCCACCGTCAGCCCCGGAATTTGTACACTCCATATAAAAAGAGTAAAAATAGTTCATTGGCATTTAACTAGCATTATTCTTTGTAATCTATGAGCCACGACACACCTGAATGATTTCAGAATCTTCTGCATAAAACAAAGCATTTTTTCCTACTAGCAGATGTAGCAGTTTCAGCTTCTTCGAAAAACAAGCAAATTGGCACAACATAAACCACGCCCACAACATGAAGACAAAAGTTAGTGTGTTCCAGTGGTCCTGGATTTTGATGTCTCTGTCGGACTAATCCAAGCAACACAAATGTAATTCGGCATTTAAGAATGAGACTGAGTTTCTTCCTGTAGTTATGCTTACGTTAGAATTCAAGCGATTTCACTGACGCCTATGTGAACCTAGCAAAAACCACGGCTACAACAATCTGCTCTTTTGCTAAGGAAACGTCTTTAAAAGTTTACTATTCGTTAGAAACTTAGACCCAAGCTGCACAGGTATAACTTGAGGGACCAAGAGCCAACCTTTCCAGAAACCACGGCAGTAGTCTAAGTATTTTTGAAGCTGGGGAGCATATGCTATCTCACATACATGTCAGTAACTTCCTGGTAAAACTGCACTAATAGCTTCCTCTGTTAATGACTTAAAAAAAAAAAAAAATTCCAGCAAGTACTACAGTTCAGCATTTGAAAGATTTCCAAGTCTATTTGTACATGGATGCCCGGGCTGAGACACACATTTGGGTACTGGAAAAGCAACAAGGCTTAAAATGCGGTTTTATGTGAAACCACTTAGAAGAACTCAGTTACCAAACAACTAAAAATACACAATGGATAAATAGGAATTTATTAAAACCGCTGTCTTTAACAATATAAAAATTAAATATTAAGGCATCTTTTACTCCCATCTAGGTATATGCAGCAAAGAGAAATGGTTTAAATAGGAACCAGCACTTCTATTCAAATATTTTCTAATGTATTTGGCAGATCTTTTAATTTTTTTCCTTTCTCTGATTCCATGTATCATTGAAAGCTCTCAGGATCAAACATCATTACCCAAATCAAAAGTATTAACAGATATACATTTCTTAAAAAGCAGTTCACCCCTGAAAAATAAAAAGGACCTAGAAAGAATATTACGTATAAAGTTCAAATACTAGTATTTAAATTTCTCTGAAGCAATTTACGCTTCAGTAATTAAGAGAAAGAAGGAACAAAGACTTAAAGACGAGAAGCCTGTTAATACGGATCATACTGTGAAAACACTGTTCACTCACTGTTCTCCACTGGGATAAGAATTTGCAAAGGCTGGAAACCCCTTTAAAAAATATCACATCCACTGGAATAAGATCACATAAATTGACATCGATTATTTGTAACTCCTTGTATTTGTCCGTTTATAATTGGTTCCATAAAGTATACTAAACAGTAACATTTTCACCTTTTATTAAGGCAAGTTTGTGAAAATAATTTAATACAACCAGATTCCCTTCATGAACTTTCAGCTTTAAACATTTTTTTTACGTAAGAAACATACAAAACAATTGTTTTATAAAAAGCCACCTCGATACCAGAAAAGAGTAATGAAAGATTTTGAACCCCATTTACTTATTAAAGGATGCTCTTTCTTCGTCTCAGATCCCAAGGGCTATTCATCGTCTTTAGAGCCAGTTTTGCTCAACTACAAAAAAAGATGAAAACAAATATTCAACAAGTTTAAGCTATCGTCTTATCTGAGTTCACTTTTTCCACTTAAAATCAAAAGTCAACCCACTCCAGTGTTCTTCTCTGGGGAATCCCAGGGATGGGGGAGCCTGGTGGGCTGCTGTCTATGGGGTCGCACAGAATCAGACACGACTGAAGTGACTTAGCAGCAGCAACATTTATAGTTAACAGAACAGGCAACAGCGTTCAGGTAACTTGTACCACCTAAAGATTTCACCACGTGGAAATACTAACACTTTTAAAATTCAGGCTCAACTACTTTAAACATGATTCTTTGATAATATAACCTCAACAGAAAGAGGGAAAAAAATTCCTTAAAGCTTTCCAAGAAATAAATTGGAACCGAGAGTATACAAAAGGTGCCATTTATAAAAGGAATGATATTTTTGTGTTTTTTTAAAAAAACAATAAATTCTAAAATTTTTAAATTGTGGTAAAAAAAAAAACCGTATTAAGATTTATCATCTTAACCAGGCAATTCTTAAAATTTTGAAAATGGTACAACTCTTAAATTGCAGGGTCAGCCTTTTGCCCAAGAAGACGATAAGAAATAAAGATCAACCTCAAATCTCGTGGGTAGGGTTTTAGACCACTGCGGTAAAGTGAACATCACAATAAATCAAGTCACACAGATTTTCTGGCTTCCCAGTGAATGTAAGTTATATTTACACTATACTGTTGCATTATGTGTAAAAGAACAATGCACATACCTTTATCAAAAAATACTTCATTGCTAAAAAATACAAACCCTCGTCTGACAATGCTAGATTGCCACAAACCTTCAATTTGTACAAAACGGTATCTATGAAGCAGAATAAAGTGAACTGCAGGAAAATGAGGTCTGTCCATACTGAGTTTCTTTATTCCAAGTGCAGTTCATGGCTCCTCACTCTCAGATGACTGTGTACTTGGTTTTAGAACCACATCAATTGCTTCAAATAGTTTCTATAGAAAAGGCCCAAACAGCTGGCTTCAAAATAAACTTTAAGAAAACACTGCTTTTAAATCACCCGTATTTGTGGGTCCTCATTGATCCTAATTTTGGATCACAGGAATTATTTCACATAGCACAGTGACACTAATTGGCATAAAAACTCATTTCACAAAGTCCCAGATAGGGCATTAACTCGCTGTGTTAAGGATCTGTTGACGAGGAATCCAAGACAAACGCTGAGAGAAGTGGGCCGAAAAGCCCAAGTGGAAAGTAAACAATTCTGTACAACAGAAACAAAAAACCTTTCTTGAGGATGGTGGGCAACCGCATTCAGGGGTTTGTCCTAAAAAAAGTACTTCACCTCCACTGAGAAATCAAAACACTCCTTTTTGTGACTTGTTCCTTCAAATTCCGTATTATCTATAACTCAGAGTTATGTTTTACATAAACAGTCACCCTTTATTGTAGTTACAACTCACTTCTACAGATTTTTCACTATTTAAAAAACCAAAACCTAAAACTGAGGGGCTAGGGAAGAGAAAAATGTGAAGGATATTTCAAAAATACTTACATGCTGAATGTGAAAAAGGAAACACAGACATCAGGGTCCAATGCAAAGATTGATGGGGGAGAAAATGGAAGATGTGAATTTCATTACTTGACAGCAGTAACTGTAACAATCTTATGAAGAGGAGAACAAAATGTTACAAACCTTCACCACATCAACCCAGTTCCATCCCCGAGGAAGTTCTCCTTTGTGATCTAGGGGAGAAAAACGGTAACTTTATTGCTAAGAACAATCAGTAATACTTAAACTTAAATAAGATTTTTCTATACTATTCTATACCACAAATGGATTAAAAATTTAAATCATTTATTATTAAGGAGGAAAAACAGCCTATCGTCATTCTGCACTGAAAGCACTTTCCCTGGGAAAGTTCCCCTGGGAGTACTTGCAAGGCGTTTTAGATGTTACTGCCTTTCTTATTTATCCTCTTCCCATTCAAGACAAAACCTGACATCACGGAAAAAAGATGGAGGTGAGCTGGTAATGCCAGGAAGAGAAGCTAATTAATTTATTAGTCTGATGCCCTTGCACAACTTCCCTGCTTTATATAAGGTCCCCGCTTAATGAAATAAGTGTGTCACTGTGCTGTTCTGTGAGTTATATAAATAGATCAATTACAGAAAAAATCTGTTATTTATTGTATTATGATCTGATGGTAGACCAGACTTCATTTCTAATGAAAGCTGTATTTCAAAAAAAAATGTCAACAATATACTTATCTGTCATAAAGGTAAACAAACAGGAAAATCCCAAACATGTCAGAGAGGGTACCGGTAGGACACATATTTGTTCACTATTCTCATATTCTACAGTATTCAGACTGATGTACACTTGGCCACTTCACCTTCTTCTTAAATGCTTCTCTCTTGTGGTAGTTCAGTTCGGTCACTCAGTAAAGTAGTAGTAAATATTTTCAATATGTATTTGTGACTTAAAACTGTCTCTGATCCAAATGGTTTAAGAATAAAGAGTGCAGAGAACCAATATTCTAAATCTAAATAATACTTATTAGGCACCCATATCACATCAAAAAGCAGTCAAGTGTATCATAAAAGAAAAAAAAATAACACAAACCTGTTTTATCTGCCAGCTTACGTTTCTGGGCTTTTGAAAGTTGTTCCTTTTTATCTTTTTTCTTACTTGATGGAGCTGTATTAGGAGTTTCAGCTGAGATGATATTGCTTATGGATGTCTAGAAAAAAAGAAATAATTCTTAGACTCTTGCCTTAAAACTTACTGAATTAAACTAAATATGCCCACATCCTGAAATGAGCTGACAATTTTTAGGTTTGTGAAGTAAAAGACTCTTTAATTATTATGTTCATTAATCCGGTCAGGAAGCTCAGCACATGACTGGTTTTACTCCCCTAAAAGTTCACACTGAAGGACATAATATTGTTACACTGTTATCACCAGATCCTTGAGAAAGAAGATCTGATACCAGTATTATCCTAAAGCTCTGAAGTGCCGAGGTAATTTTACAACTCAGTTCATTTGCTATTATTTGAAAGCTTAAATATGTCTTTAGAAAAATCACTGTGTGCCTACTTAGAGCCTTCTGGTTCCCAGAGGAAATGAAGGAAAATTTTTAAATATTTGAGTTCATGGAGTCAGAGAGACAAAACTGAAAATGCTTACCAGGTGCCAAGCATTGCTGTAAAGGTTGTACATATATCACTCATTTGATTCTGAGTACAATCTTATGAAGTAACTACTATTATAACTCCCATTTTACAGATGACAAAACTGAGCACAGCAAGATTAAGAAAGCTGCCTAAAGTCACACAGCAAAGAGTGCATTCTCAGGGCCACAAGGTCTCGCTCCCAGTGCAGGAGTCACCGCCCTTCTCTGCTCCTCTAGCTGCCTCTCAGGGTCCAGCTGTAACTATCATTTTGAATGTAATACAAAATCTCCTCCCAAGCTGTCCTGGTGGCTCAGTGGTAAATAATCCACCTGCCAATGCAGGAGACACCGGTTTGATCCCTGATCCGGGAAGATCCCACAAGTTGAGCAGCAGCTAAATCCGTGTGCCATAACTACTGAGCCTTGCTCTAGAGCCCAGGAGCTGCAACTGCTGACGTGCAAATGCTAAGGAGCCCCTGCTCCACAAGAATAGAAGCCGCCACAATGAGAAGCCCATGCACCGCAACTAGGGAAAAGCCTATGCAGCAAGGAAGACCCAGCACAGCCAAATAAATAAATAAACTAAAAAAACCCCACCAAAAACAAAGTCTCCTTCCAATTAAAAAAATAAATAAATTAGTAGTAAAAATGAATCACTAGTAGCATAAAACCAAAGCAAACAAAACGTGGCAAAGTCGAATCCCCTGCTCACAGCAGAATGAACGGGATGATGGTTCTCCATGAACTGCTCCTTATTGTCCTTGGCGTATTCAAACAACGTGTAGGTCATGGCCGTCCCGAGGTGGACTTCCACTGCTTCCTGTAACTTGGCTAATATGCTCTGTTTTACATCTGATGATCTGCAATGCACAAGAAATACACCGCTAAGAGAAAAGTAAAAAAGGGAGTTACCATGACTGAAATGACAACGTAACAGTACTTACATGGTGTTGTTAAAAAAGGCATTCATGGATATGATGGGAGGTGTCTGCGGATAGGTTTCTGTCCAGGAAATCTCTATGAGGAAGGCTTTGGGATCCCCATTTTCACCTATCTGAAGAAAAGGGGAATCTTAGGCTTGTAAAAAGTTCTACAAAAACAGAATATTAAATGATGATTGTTAAAATGATGACCTCAAAAGCTTGTGATCAGATCGGAAATGTCGTTATTTTTAAAAGTTCAAGGGGATGAGCTAAGTAAGACCCTGTTGAGGGTGAGGGTAGTGTAAACGTGTGTGACTTTTAACCCACTCTGAGCCTGTTTTAACAGCTTTGGTTGATGTCCACGGCCTGCCTCCAGTCTTTCCCAGCAGCAACTATATATCTTATACGTACAGTTTTTATACCATCAAAGCTTTCTGAGGACAAAGAGAAGATATCAACCATGGACAACAGAAATAGAATAGATAAAATCCACACACTTGAAATACCTCATCTTTCTCTTCAGTTTTCCAACTGCTAAATCATAATAGACATTAGGAACATGTAAATGGATAGGCATTAGTTAGCACAATCTCAAGAAACTAGAAAATGAAATGTAAAATTCAGAGAAATAAAGAAAGGGCAGAGAGAGAAGGAAGGAGGGCCTTAGCCTGGGCAACAACTCCTAAGTTTTTATCTTTTTATTTATTCTATTTTTGAGGTGTAATTGAAATAGATTATGTTAATTTCAGGTGCACGACATAATGGTTTGACATTTCCATACACTGCAAAATGATCACCACAATGAGTTTAGTTAACATCCACCAACACACACAGTTACAGGGGTTTATTTTTGGTTATGATGAGAACTTTTATGATCTACTCTCTTAGCAACTTTCAAATACACAATAGGGATTATCAACTGCAGTCATCATGCTGTACACAATATCCCCAGGACTTATAATTGGGAAGTTTATATCTTTCAACAGCCTATTTGACCTGAGTTGCTTAAAGATCTCTTTTTTTTCTTTTGCTTTCCCCAGCTTTTTATTTTGAAAACGTTTACAGAAAAGCTGGAATAAAACCATGAACACCACGCACACTTCACTGCATACAAATCCATCAGTGTTTACACGATAGGACACTCACATATCCTGCAACATCCTCAGTGAGTAACTGCTGGTGTTAGCGCAGACATCGGGGGAGGACGGGGGGCTCTCCCATTCACTAGGGTAGGGAGGCCATGAATGGGGAAGTCTGGGGAGGTGACTGGATGCAAGGAGAAGGGCCCAGTGCTTAACTTCACTGTTACCTTTGGCCACTAAGTCTCTGTTGTTCTATTTGTGGGGTGATGTGAGGACTGTGGAGCTTGAAAGGGAACTGAGAAGCAGTGAGCAGAGAGGGGAGTTTCTGAAGGAAATAACTATAAAGGATTTATTTCCTGTGAGGTCAGTAACAATCATGCATAAGGATCAATTTATTTTAAATGGTGACAATGTCAGCAACCATAAACCTTTCTTAAGTCTTTTATGAAAAAACCTTCCCCTACCACCCGCCACTACTTAACAGTTTGGATAAATGGTCTATATTATTTGTTTATGAAGTCAAATACTGGTGCTGTTCCATGCTGAAAATTATAAGCAACCTGTGTTTTAAAGAAAAATTGACATTTCATATATGTGAAAAATATTCACACGTGTTGATAATACAGAACTACAAAAATAACAACTTTTCCTGACTAAGCTGTAAAGCAGTAAGAAGAAAACTAGGCTTGGCCTAGAGACCTGGATTTTAACCCTAACATTTATCAATATCGCTGTGGAAACTTGGGAAGTCAGGGCTGAGATGCTATCTTTAAGATTAGAAGGTAAAAACCACAATTTCTAATGTTTCTTCCATTTCTAATACTTCATATTTCTCTTATACTAAACACATTTATCTTAGTTTGAAAAAGCTTCTGAATTAAGTTTTCAAAGTTTGAAAATAACTGATGTCATGGTGATGAGTTTTCATTTTCATTTAAATGTGTCAGCAAATCCAAAGACATAGTAAATGTAAGCCACTAAATTAAAAAAAACAAAAACAAAAAACCAGCATTTTAAAAAACAACTTCCCAACAAAGTAGCAAGTGCTCCTCTTTATGTTAGGTCTTACCCTGTATTGAAATGAAACTGGACTTAATTCCCGGAAACTTTCATCTCCTTCATAAATAGAGCGTAACGCCTCCAGTTCCATCTGAAAGAAATGAATTAAAAGGGTTTTGTTTAATCGTACAAGTGGATTAGAAATAGAACATAAACTTATAATATGTCCACGGTCACACAATTCTAGACGACTGAAGGAACTAATAAGAGTGAATGAATGGAGAAAAGCTAAAAGGAACCAGTCAGTGTGAGAAGAGGAGGTCTGAAAAACTGGGCAGGAAAATGATCTCCAAACATCTGAAAATCGGTCCTATGAAAGAAGAATTGAGTTTTATTGTTAAATGGAGATCTGGTTCTCACCGCAGGAATTTTGCTTCAGTATATCTGAGACGGAGAGCAGGCATCTGTTTTACTAACAATTGCCCAAATGGTTCTAGGTGGTGGTCCCTGGGCCAAACTGGAAGGAACATTACACTGTACGCTGCACGCTTCACAGGAAGAACTGTTCAAGCCTTAGCTTAGAAACTAACCTGGCAAGAGTATTTTAGAAGCATTTGGACGTCATGGCTTGTGGGTCTTCTTTAAAGGTAACTTTCAACCCCGAGATTCCATTACTTCTATCATACACTGATAAAAGTGCTAACTTTCAAGCAGTATATTCTAAATGAAGAGTGAGATTGGGATTATTTATCTAGGAGACTGGGATTCTAGACCCGATTTTACCACAAACTCACTGTGCAGCCCTGGGACTGTCACTTTATGTTTGTAGACCCTTCTTCTCATCTGTACACATTACACATTTAGAAGCTCCCTCTAGAGATGACCTGGAGCATCCCTTCCAACTCTCACGTCATATGATTCAATGTCAAGGTGGCATTTCATGAGAAAATACTTGAGTGTAAACCATACAACTACCCTAGTACATGGATGCTCAAAACAGACCTCGTATCTACTGGAAAACCATAAGGTGAATAAATGATTCCTTCCACCAAGCTATATGGCCAGAAGACACTAGGGTCATTACTTCCCTGCACCAGAAATTTAACTAACTCAATTAACTTTCTCTGCCGGTCAACAACAGATTCTAAGATGTAAACGAGATAGGATTCTAAGAAGCCTAACTCGGAACGCGGGCGCTAAACAACTCCGGGGTTTAAGGCCAACCAAGTGCACCGGCTTGCGGGCCAAGGACACTTGCCCTTATTGTCAAGAGACCCGGAGGTGGGGGGCGGATCCCCGGCTTCGCAAAAATCCAAAACTGCGGGGCGGGTGGGGGTGGTGGTGGAGAAAAAGCAGAGGCGGGCCCCCACCCCGGCACGCGTACCGGGGCCTCTCCCCGCAGGACGCCGACAAACTTGGGGCTGCTCCAACCAGATTGCCGCCTTGGGGGCTAGGGGCACGCGCGGGCGGAGAGGGGCACCGCGCCTGCGCGGGGAAGGGGCGTCGTGCCCGGACTCACCTCCTGGTCCTCGTTGGCACCCATCGCCCCAGTCACGGGGCGCACAGCGTTTCGTGACAACGAAAAGGAAGCAAGGGCCGTGGCCCCGAGGCCGGGCCGCTCCCTCTCCGGCTCCCTGGGCTGCTGAGACACACACTTCGCGCGGCAGAAGAAGAGTCGCGCGCCCCCGATGCCCGGGCTGAGCAAACCCGTCGGGCCGCTGGCTGGGGACCGGAGGCCGCGACAGCCGGGACGCCGGGAGGCTTGGATGAGAGGCGGCGGGGCGGTGACCACAAAAGCCCCGCCCTCTCCTCCTTCTCGCTGCTCCTATTGGCTACTCCTTTCCCCGCCCCCCCAGCTCCTTCTCCTCTAGGACTCGGAGCCCCTTCCTTACGTTTCCGGGAGCGGCGTCCAGTTCCGGTGCTGCGATTGGTGCAGAGCGCTGTCAGGCAGGTCCGGAAAGTGCTTCCTGTGCCTGCGCAGGTGGGCCCTGGGAAGTTTCACTTGCTGGCCCCGGCGCAGGGGCGGCGGCTGAAGGGACGACGGACCCAGCCTCCCCGGCGGCGTTCTGTGACATCTCTGCCTGCTTACTCTCGTCCTCCGCCGGCTAGCGGTGAGCGGCCACAGCCGCAGCTGGCCTGGGACTTGCGACCTGAGTGAGTCCGAGTCGGAAGACCTCCGGGGCCGAGAGAAACCGCCGAGGAAGACTGCTAGCGCCTAAAGATGCTGTTTTTTTTGGGGGGCGGGGGGTGGGTAAGGGGGGGGGAGCCTGTGATATCCTACGGCATCAGCGAGTGCGTTCCTGTTTTAGCTGCTAAAGAAAAGACGCCCCAGCTTTAAAGGGGGTGGGTCGGGGAGGAGAGGAGGAAGGTAAGCGTCTGCCTTTAGGGCTGCAGCGTTTCTTCACTTGAGCTCCGGGGAGCAAGATTCTGGACCCGGGGGGGGGGGGGGGGGCATGTCTTTCCTAAGTCGGGCTTTTTGCTTCACACCCTCAACATCAGCTTTTGTTTCACCGTCCCGGCCTCAAGCTGTCCTTCCTCTTTTGATCGTTTTTGTAGTTGGACATCGTTGAGTCCCATCCTTACCGGCCTTGTGTCCTGCGCATCCTGAACCTCCGTTAACTAAAAAATAGGGACTGCATTATTATTGTTATTACCTGCCACTTTTTTGCAGTCTGTCATTCTTTCTAAGGGAGCTCCCCTGGTGGCGCTACTGGTAAAGAACCCATCCGTCAGTGCAGAAGACATAAGGGTGGTGGGTTCGGTCTCTGAGTTGGGAAGATCCCCTCGAGGAGGAAATGGCAACCCACTCCAGTATTCTTGTCTGGAGAATCCCATAGACAGAGGAACCTAGTGGGCTACAGTCCATGGGGTCGCAAAGAGTCTGACACGACTGAAGAGATTTAGTACTCACGCATTCTTTCTGTGGAGAAGGAAATGGCAACCCACTCCAGTGTTCTTGCCTGGAGAATCCCAGGGACAGCGGAGCCTGGTGGGCTGCAGTCTTTGGGGTCGCACAGAGTCCGACACGACTGAAGCGACTTAGCAGCAGCAGCAGCATTCTTTCTGAGAGTCTTCCTTATAATTATATGATCACGCCAGCTTCCAGACTACTTCCCTTGCACAACTTGCTCTCCCATCCAGAGTGTGTACTTCCTACTTCTACATCTCCTTTCAGGTCATAGTTTGGTTAGTTGCCTCATTGGTTTCTTCCAGGAGATCTGGGAATTTCTCCTATAGGCTGTCATCGAGATCCATAGAACCTTTGCAGTTGGCCTTTGCTGATATTCTTCCCATTTTTTTTGGCCACTGATTAGGCATAGCCATTTCAAATGCAAAAACTTCCTAAGGTAGTATGTGGCAAGACTTTCTGATATATTTTCATACGGTAATTTTTGGTACACAGTTACCATCATTTAGAGCTGCATAGTTTAGTATAATAGCCAGTCACCATAAATGGCATTTGAAATAGACTAGCCTGATTGAGATGTGCTCTGAGTGTACAATACACACCAGACTTTGAAAGACTTAGTATTAAAAAAGGTAAAAGGTTTCACTAGTAACTTTATAGTTATGTTGAATTGATAATATTTTGGACATTGGTTAAACAGCATATTAATAAAATTAATTTCATCCTTTTTTAATGTGACTACTACAAAATTTGAAATGATTATATATTAGTTTATGTTTATATTATATATTAGTTTATATGTTTATGGACATAACATAAACTCTTGGACAGGATTTTGATTTTAAGTGATTAATAGTCATTTCTGTTTCTCCTTATTTCCACCTTATTTCTCCTTATTCAAGGACCACAGCTAATTCTTTTGAGTCTTTGGGGTTACTAAAGGAAGTGGGCATTTAGGGCTCTAATCTAGATTCTTTGGGATCAAGCAGTGGCACTCAGATTGTGCTTTGACCATCTCTTTTTTATTTTCACCCCAAATTCACTGAAACTAGAATGGCTATTTTTCTGAACATGCAGCCCTTTGCCCTCATAGCTTACTCCTGTCCTCAGAATATCTGTTGAAGCAGTTCTGAAACGTCTGTCTATTGTACACATCTGTTGTTTCTGGTAGGCTTTCCAAACCATTTATCTGGTACCCAGTGTTCCTTTAGTACCTAAGGTGAGAAGCCTAATAGCCTTTCCTAAATCAGTTTTTCAGGTAAAAATACTGTTTCAGTGGCCTACGTGCTTCTCACAGAAATTGTGTGTGAGTCCTGTATGACATGCTGGTGAAGATAACCTCTGAAACCAGTCTTATGGTACATGTGTATGGAATCAAGAAATTATTCTTATAATACAGTGATAATTTTGATTGCAATAAACACATCTTTATATGATTGCTTTTGTAAACTTAGTGCATCTTGGATTGATACAGACCGCTTCTCAGCTAAAGGACACAATAGAAATATGTTCTCCTGGAGGGTTCCATTCATTATTAATTTTTCCCTTGTAGATTTTCCTTTAAGTGATGTATTTGCACTAATTGTGGAGAAATGAGAAAACATAGCTACTTAGATAATTAGCATACAATTTTAATGATAGCTTAGGAAATCAGAAATTAGACGTTAGCAGTTACAAAGAAATTAGAGATAATTGTACTTTATTGTATAAGTCAGTCAGTCATTACTATTATTATTTAATAACTGAAGTAGGTAGTTTGATCACCCTCCTGCGATTTTGGTCTGTTCATCCTGAAGTTCTGTGTGGTTTTGAGATGTTACAAGAAATAGTGATTTGCTTAAAGTTGACTACAATCGTTGTACATGTTGTTGTTCAGTCGCTCAGTAGTTTCCCACTCTTTGCAGCCCCATGGACTGCAGAACACCAGAATTCCCTGTCCTTCACCATCTCTCGGAGTGTGCTCAAACTCATGTCCATCCATTCGGTGATGCCATCCAATCTCATCCTCTGTCATCCCCTTCTCCTCCCGCCTTTAATCTTTCCCAGCATCAGGGTCTTTTCCAGTGAGTCAGTTCTTTGCATCAGGTGGCCAGAGTATTGGAGTTTCAGCTTCAGCATCAATCCTTCCAATGAGTATTCAGGACTGATTTCCTTTAGGATGGATTGGTTGGATCTCCTTGCAGTCCAAGGGACTCTCAAGAGTCTTCTCCAACACCACAGTTCAAAAGCATCAATTCTTGGGCACTCAGCTTTCTTTATAGTCCAGCTCTCACATCCATACATGACTACTGGAAAAATCATAGCTCTGACTAGACGGACCTTTGTTGGCAAAGTAATGTCTGCATTTAATATGCTGTCTAGGTTGGTCATAACTTTTCTTTCAAGGAGCAAGCGTCTTTTAATTTCATGGCTGCAGTCACCATCTTCAGTGATTTTGGAGCCCAAGAAAATAGAGTGTCATTGTTTCCCCATCTGTTTGCCTTGAAGTGATGGGACCGGATGCCATGATCTTCATTTTCTGAATGTTGAGTTTTAAGCCAACATTTTCCACTCTCCTCTTTCACTTTCATCAGGAGGCTCTTCAGTTCCTCTTCACTTTCTGCCATAAAGGTCGTATCATTTGCATATCTGAGGTTATTTACATTTCTCCCGGCAATATTGATTCCAGTTTGTGCTTCATCCAGCCCAGAGTTTCTCATGATGTACTCTGCATAGAAGTTAAATAAGCAGGGTGACAATATACAGTCTTGACATACTCCTTTTCCTATTTGGAACCAGTCTGTTGTTCCATATGCGGTTCTAACTGTTGCTTCTTGACATGCATACAGATTTCTCAAGAGGCAGGTCAGGTGGTCTGGTATTCCCATCTCTTGAAGAATTTTGCATAGTTTGTTGTGATCTACACAGTCAAGGCTTTGGCGTAATCAGTAAAGCAGAAGTAGATGTTTTTCTGGAACTCTATCTTTTTCCATGATCCAACGGATGTTGGCAATTTGATCTCTGGTTCCTCTGCCTTTTCTAAATCCAGCTTGAACATCTGGAAGTTCACAGTTCACATGCTGTTGAATCCTGGCTTGGAGAATTTTGAGCATTACTTTGCTAGCGTGTGAGATGAGTGCAATTGTGCGGTAGTTTGATTATTCTTTGGCATTGCCTTTCTTTGGGATTGGAATGAAAACTGACCTTTATAGTCCTGTGGTCACTGCTGAGTTTCCCAGATTTGCTGGTATATTGAGTGCAGCACTTTCACAGCATCATCTTTTAGGATTTGAAATACCTCAACCTAAATTTGGAATTCCATCACCTTTACTAGCTTTGTCTGTAGTGATGCTTTCTAAGGCCCACTTGGCTTTACATTCCAGGATGTCTGGTTCTAGGTGAGTGATCACACTGTGATTATCTGGGTCATGAAGATCTTTTTGTACAGTTCTGTGTATTCTTGCCACCTCTTCTTAATATCTTCTGCTTCTGTTAGGTCCATACCATTCCTGTCCTTTATTGTGCCCATCTTTGCTTGAAATGTTCCCTTAGTATCTCTTAATTTTCTTGGAGTCTCTAGTCTCCCATTCTATTGTTTTCCTTTGTTTCTTTGCATTGATCACTGAGGAAGGCTTTCTTATCTCTCCTTGCTGTTCTTTGGAACTCTGCATTCAGATGGGTTTATCTTTCCTTTTCTCCTTTGCCTCTAGCTTCTCTTGTTTTCTCAGCTATTTGTAAGGCCTCTTCAGACAACTATTCATTTTTAGATTTCTTTTTCTGGGGGATGGTCTTGATCCCTGCCTCCTGTACAGTGTCCGTACATACCTCTGTCCATAGTTCATCAGGCACTCTGTCTATCAGATCTAATCCCTTGAATCTGTTTCTCACTTCCACTATATAATTGTAAGGGATTTGATTTAGGTCATACCTGAATGGTCTAGTGGTTTTCCCTACTTTCATCGATTTAAGTCTGAATTTGGCAATAAGGATTTCATGATCTGAGTCACAGTCAGCTCCCGGTCTTGTTTTTGCTGACTGTATTGAGCTTCTCCATCTTCGGCGGCAAAGAATATAGTCAGTCTGATTTTGGTATTGACCATCTGGTGATGTCCATGTGTAGTTATTAAATTGTAATAGGCCCAATTCAAGAATTAAAGTTTTCCCATTTGCTCTCTTCTTTCGGATTTGCTCGACAGTTTGTAAACACTCAAAGTCTTTTGCCTTTTTGTAATATTTCCTGAATGGTAGAGGTTCATATGTTAGATGAGGATGTGGGCTTTTACTAAGTTGATTATTGATGTATTAATGTTTGCATTTCAGAGTTTTCGTGACGTCTTAAACATGAGCCCCACCCAGTGGGACTTCCCTGTGGAATTATGCTGTCGGCCTATGGCTTTCGTCACTCTCACAGGCCTGGATGTGGTCTATAATGCTGTCCATCGCGCTGTCTGGGATGCCTTCTGTGCCAACCGGAGGGCTGACCGGGTACCGATTTCTTTCAAGGTGCTCCCAGGTGACCACGAGTATCCTAAATGTAGACCCAAGGTAATGACGTTACTTGCAAGGGGACCCTCCTTCTCCCTCTGTCTCCCCTTCTTTGAGTGTGTATATCTTTTTTGTTCCTGTATCTGTGCAGGGAACCCCCTGAGTGTATCAAGGGCATGGTTACAGAGGTGCATGAAGAAAACTCTAGATGTTTTCATGTGTGTAATACGCTGCAAGTTCCCAAGTTGTTTTGTATCCTGTCCTCTCTTTCCTCATGTGGAGTAAAGGTTGGACCAGCATGAGCTGGAGTAGTCTGGGTTGGTGCAGGTGCTCTGGGGGTGATTCGAGAGTTTCTGGGTGGTTTGGGCCATCCCCTCCCACGACATGGCACTCCTGCTGACCCGCAGTGACTGCCCTTCTGCCCCTGTACTTAGGAATTATCCTTCCTTTTTTTCTTTGACCCACAAGGAGGAATAATGCCATCCTGGCCACATGACTTAGAAACAAATGAAGCCATTTTGGGGTTTAGAGAACACCTGAGCAGCTTTTATAAGAGCAGAATCTGGGATAGTGAGGAATATAAGTAGAATTTTTGGGGGAAAGGGCTGTTTAATTCAGCCTCTTGAATTTGAAAGCTTGACATAGTTATTTAAAAGACTTGAAGTCATTAGAAATGCTTTGGCTTTGGTCCTTCTTTAAATGGTTACGGTACTGGCTCTAGGGTTGAGTGTCTACCTCCAAAAATTGCTCTTATTTGGTCTCTGTAAAAAGTGTTACCTTTAAAAAGTGTGGCATGTGTGTATGGAATGAGAGAAATACACAGAAAGTGCCTGCACTCCATAACAAGTGGTCTCTGCTGTTCTCGTTGTCAAGTACCTCTTTTCAACTTTGGCCAATGTTTGCAGAGAACTTCGTATGAATGGTACATCCCCAAAGGGATCTTAAAGACGGGCTGGATGAACAAACATCTGAATCTGGTGCCAGCCCTGGTGGTCGTGTTTTATGAACTGGACTGGGATGAGCCCCAGTGGAAGGAGAAGCAGTCCGAATGTGCCACCAGAGTGGAAATAGTCAGGTATGGTCCCCTTTGTCAGGCTGACTGTGTGAGGTCAGACCTACCTCTGGAGCTTACCGACACTTACTGAAGGCAGCTGAGTGCTGTTAAGACTGCAGTGGTCGTTCTGGTATCACTGGCCTCTGAGGAAACCTGTTGATTGGCTAACAGGTAGCATTGCTGCTGCTGCTGCTAAGTTGCTTCAGTCGTGTCCGACTCTGTGCGACCCCATAGACGGCAGCCCACCAGGCTCCCCCGTCCCTGGGATTCTCCAGGCAAGAACACTGGAGTGGGTTGCCATTTCCTTCTCCAGTGCATGAAAGTGAAAAGTGAAAGTAAAGTTGCTCAGTTGTGTCTGACCCTCAGCGACCCCATGGACTGCAGTCTTCCAGGCTCCTCCTTCCATGAGATTTTCCAGGCAAGAGTACTGGAGTGGGGTGCCATTGCCTTCTCCAACAGGTAGCATTAACTGACCTTAACTTACAGTATGCTAAGCAATGGGAAGAAATTTCAAAGACAAATTGGCCTGAATATCCAAATGTTTTTCTTGCATTTATATATTTTTTTGAACTGTAGTGGTTTATTATTTAGCCTCATAAAGCACTTTTTGCTTTATCACTGTTTGTTTCTAAATAATTCTTTTGGATGACTTCTCTAACATATCACTATAAAGAAATAAGTTGTTGTGTAACTTTTATATTAAAGTATATGTTAAACTTTTGCCTTCTAAGAAGATTTTTTTTGTAAGAAATAGGAGCTCAATATGGGAGAAGGCAATGGCAACCCACTCCAGTACTCTTGCCTGGAAAATCCCATGGACGGAGGAGTCTGGTGGGCTGCAGTCCATGAGGTCACTAAGAGTCAGACACGACTGAACAACTTCACTTTCACTTTTCACTTTCATGCCTTAGAGAAGGAAATGGCAACCCACTCCAGTGTTCTTGCCTGGAGAATCCCAGGGACGGGGAAGCCCGGTGGGCTGCCGTCTGTGGGGTCACACAGAGTCGGACACTACTGAAGCGACTTAGCGGTAGGAGCTCAATGTGAGATTATACTTTTAAGATTTAAATCATTGTGGCATGTATGTTTCATTATATGTGGGGGAAAAAATTCCCCTAATCTTGATTTTTTTTTTTAGTGTAAATTTGTCTTTCTTGGACTAAATTGTCAATCTTGTATCTTACGTAAAATCTTGAATACACTTTTTAAGTAAAAACAGTTTAATTATTAATTCCTCTTATTGCTCTTTTTCCGCTGCAGGCAGAGTTTACAAGGGAGAAACACCAAAGTTGCAGTGGTTCTGATTCAGAAGAAAACCCCCTTACCCCCAGGTAGCAGAAGGTTGCTTAACAACTAATTGATTGGTTTATCCTTCCAGTTATTACCAGAAGGCATCATCTTTAATATTAAAATCTTTTGCATTCAGTTATGTGAAAGATGGTGTGTTAACCTTAAAAAAGTGCCAATAACACAGGAGTAAATGCTTATTATAAAAAAATTAGAAACATTAAAAAGTGCCGATCTTCTCAAGTCCTGCTCCCTAGTTCCATTCACCTTACCTAGGGAGGCACACATTAATTGACCCTATAGTGAACAACTATAGGTTGTTTTCGCTTTTGAGATCTCGTTGAAATTATATTCCTTACATAATTTTTTTTTTTTTTTTTTAATTTCCAGTAGGGCAAAGAAAAGTGCTGGGGGGGGGTGGGTGGTTCTAATTTTCTATAAGAAAATGTCTTATTTCAAGTGCTTATTTCTTCTACCATCTCAAACTTTAGAAGCCAAAATGTATTTTTGTTTCTGTGTTGAAACTTGAAGCGTCTTAAATAGTTTTCCAAACCATTTTCATGAATGGTTTTATTGCTTTTATTTTTAGTTACGGTTTTTGAAACTGTTATGTGGTATATCTGTTGTTATTCCTTGGCCTGTCTTGGCTCTGTAGAAAATTCCACAGTGTTTTTCTATGACAGAGATGTATGGTACAGCTTCTAAGCACCCCACAGAGCTCTCAAGGCCCCTGGGGTCCTACAGATGTGGTGAAAAGTGGCTTGAGTTTTTTTTTAATTACATTGTACCAATTTGGGGAAGTGTTCATTAGGAAAAATATACTGATTATCTCTCTTTATGGAACTTGTTGTCAACAGGAGAAGATGTCATTGCTTCAGAAAGGGCTGCAGCCTTATGCAACGCGTGTGAGCTGTCAGGAAAGTCTTTGTTCGTACTGCCCCATACAGACCACCTTGTGGGTTATATTATAAGGTGAATAACCGAGACAATATATTGAATTATTTAAGTTTTGACTAATCCATTTTATTTTACTTTTTTGCACATTTTGCTTAGATGTATTGAAACCCTTTTATAACTTCAGAACTCTTCCAAGGAGGAAGAGCCTTGAAGATCAATCTTTGTCTGACTTTGAAGTCAGCTTTCTTTCATCCCTGGGAAGATACTGCTGATACATACTTATTTTCATAAGCAGAACTTTGAGTTGTTTACCCATCTTCAGGCAATTTGGTTCCTCTGTAATCTCATAATTATAGAATGAAGCCGGATTTAACTTACACAAATGTTACTTTCACCTCATTTGCTAGTTCTCACTTCCGCTCCCTTTCCTGTTAGTTTTCTTTATCTTTAAACCCTAAATGTTACAGTCGCAAAAACAGTCAAATCTAATTGAGTATTAGATATCTTATTTCTTTCATACTTATAAAATAATAAAATAATTGGAATGGGAGTAATATTAGAGCTTACCTAATTTTTACAAATTGTAAGAGTTATTTTTATTGATTATTTCTTAGACAGTAAATAATTTTAAATGGCTTTTGGTGGGTCTTATTTGTAGATTTTTTTTTCCCTAAAAATTTAGTTTATAGTTTGTTTTACTTTTTATCTTAAGAAGTAAATCAGGCATTATTTCTGTCAGGATTTACTTTCAGGTCTTAGAAATGTGAATCTTGAAAACACTTTGGTTTAAAGTAACTTTAGTGTTTGAATGTTTGTTTTTTTTTAACAGATTAGAAAATGCCTTTTATGAACATGCACAGACTTATTACTACACTGAGATTAGAAGAGTGAAATCTCATAAAGAATTTTTGAATAAAACAACACACCAGGTACATGTCTTTTCCTAGAGAAGGAAATAGTAGCAGCATTCTAGAGCAGATTATTCATCATCAGTTATTTTTGAGGAGATTAAAGTTCTTAAATACTTTGATGTTTTTAAATGGCTTCTGTACTTTTGAAGTTTTTTTTAAAGCTTTTAAAAATTAATTTACCTTTTGTCCTCTTTGCCCTTAAAGCTCATGAAGATGTACTTTTATAGCCTTCTTAACTACATTTGTTTACTGGAATAATCCTTGAACCTTACTTTCGAATATTTTCCTTTATACTTTTAGATTTCCTCTTAACAAGCATTGTTATTTTTATATTTTTAAGAGAAGATGTGTAATGTATTTTTTTTCCTATTTTTTCAGCTTTTATTTGTTAGACATCAGTTCAAAATAGCTTTCTTCAGTGAGTTGAAACAAGATACACAAAATGCTCTGAAGTAAGTTTCTAACAGTTGTCAAACTAGATTTTTCTTTATGTTAACAATAACATATTAAGAGCAATTTCTGAATCACAACCAAACTTTAATTTTTAAAATGTTTATCTTGGTTAGATTCAGGTTCGTAATATTCACTTTAATTTTTCTAGAGATAAATGGAATATAATGTTTGAATTTTTGGGAAAAATATCCATTTTATTATCAGAAGTAAATTTTATAGTATTAGAAAGCTTTCTGTTCTAATTTAATTAATTTCATGATCTAAAGAAATAGAGTACTAAAATTTTTCCCATCCTGTTGCCTGCTTCTCATTTGTATACTCAGTAAAACCCTTGTGTGAAGACTGATTTTCAAAGTTTAATATGTACTGAACATTATCTGAATCAGACTGAATTTTTTAAGGTGTGTAGTACATTTATTCAATTCAACTGTGATTTTAATTAATTTGTTTTCAGTTTATAATACCTGCCAGTAGCATCATCTGTTATTCAAAGGCTCTGTTTAGCACTTTGAAGAATAGTTGCAGAGGCGTTGGCAGTGGTTAGATGTTTTATCCCTTTGCTTTTATTTTGCTACACAGAATATAGTAAAACATCTCTTTCTAGCTTAACTGAATTTTTTAAGATTGACAGTGCCAGTGTAGCAAAAGGATAAAAACCAGCTTTCTATCCTAAAATTGAGGAAGGACTAAGTATACTTGGGAGTGGAATAGAGAAAAACTATAAGTAAGTCTGTCATTCAGAAGAATATTGCAGGAACCTCTTCTTTTTTGTTTCTGATGAGGTGCTAAACACCAAATCGTGTTTTATAAATCTCAGCAACTTCATATATAGTTTTACCTGGTTTTAAAAGGTAGTGTATTTATTGTCCATGGTATTAGTGAAACACCTTCAATTCTAATTCTGTTCAAAAACAGTGCTGGAAAGAAAGCTGTTACCTGGAGAAGTTAGGCGCGGTTTTCTTTGGAGAAGACTGCGATTTTTCTCATTACCTTCTGTCTTCTGTCAGACTTTGCTTTCTCACCCTGTTCTCTCCGTAAGCACTAGCTGCCCTGACGGTGTCTCCACTGAGCCCGTGCTCTAGACCAGTGGTTCCCACGTCACGTGGAGAGAAACCTGGCTTTAAAGCTGCTGACCCATCTCTGTCTTGATGGCTCCTTCTTTGCTCGTACAATGTCTGTTTGAGGAGCTCAACAATGATGCTTTTAAAAATTACTTGTTTTTTAACAGAATGTTAATTTTGCCATGTAACTCTTGGTCAATTTTCAACTTTACTTTTGTTTTTTCAACTTATTTCTTGTCAGCTGTAGACAGATGTTAGTGACCGAACAACGTGCTGTGGGTTCTGTTCTTAGTGAAAAGACATTGACTCATCCCACATATATCAGTGTGTCATTTTCCAGGACATCAGAGACTGATCTGTGTATGTTGTTGCTGAAGCTATTGAGTGTTAAGACATGTTGAGTAAATATCGACTCTGTTATTTCTGGCAATTTTGCTGATAGGAATCTTTCCTTAAAATCAACCGGCATCATGATTAACTGCCTTCCCCGTGTTTATATTAGGAATTACAGGACTGCCTATAACCTTGTACATGAATTGAGAGCCCATGAAACTAACATTCTGGAAATTAAGACCATGGCAGGATTTATAAACTACAAGGTAATATTTCTACTTCCAAGAATAAGGAATATTTGGCTTTAAATATGGGATTGTCCACTTAAGGTTTGAAAATCCTGACTAGTCACTTGCTCTGAAAAGTGATCACTTGATAAATTGTGTTAGGCACTCAGTTGTGTCCGACTCTTTGTGACCCCCCTGGACTGTAGTCCGTCAGGCTCCTCTTTCTGTGGACTTCTCCAGGCAAGCATACTGGAGCGGGTTGCCATTCCCTTCTCCAGGTGGTTAATTGTGTTGTGCTCCTTTATGTCCCTTATCTCAAGGGCTGCCCTGGTTCTTAGCAGCCTAATTGTAGTGCTTGGTTATGAGCTATGGGTCCCAGAGTTCTCATTTAGAGCGGTTTTATCTTTGTAAAACTCCTCCAGGAGGGTCTTTTGTATTTAAGTGGGCGCAGGAGACAGTGAGAAGAAAGCTGCCTCTAGTACTGAACTGTAAAAGATGCGATCTATTAGAACTGGGTACGCTTCCTTGGTGTAATGGCATAGGTCCAGAAAGAGTGTACTTATTCCCCGTAGAGAAAAGTTTGATACCTGTTACGTGAGCACTTTAAGATCGTATATGGCAGAAGTAGACACCTCCGGAAGATGAGAGAGGCTGTGTGTTGTGCTTTTCATCTTTCTGCACCCATCTTTTAAAGAGGCTGTCTCCGGGTTAGTGATGTGAGGGCAGACAGACACTTGATTCATTACTCGTGTAAGTGTAGCTTGGTACACCTTCTGCAGAAACTATTTTTTATAATGACTGTGAAGATTTAAATTTGCACATTCCTTTTGACCTAGCAATTCCATTTCTGGAAATTTATCCCACGTCTGTGCTAAGACTTACAAATCACGTGTATGAGGATATTTATTGCATCTTGTAATAAGAAAAGATTGGAAACCCAGCAGTAAGTGATTGGTCAACATAAATAACTCCAAACAATGAAATACACAACTGTTAAGAATGAGGCAGCTCCACATATTGAAATGGAATATCGAAAATATATTGGTAGGTGAAAAAAGTGAGGCACAGAACAGTATATTTAGTGAAATGCTATTTGTATGAAAATAATATTAATAGTTCACATGTAAATGCATGCACATACTTGTCTGAGCAGAGACTATACCACGAATGCCAGGAGCTGGTTGCCTTTAGAGGGGGAAATTGGACCCCCAAGGGACAGGGATGGATGAGAGAACAACTTTTCATTTATTCCTTTTTACCTAAAAAATAAAATCAAAACTGCTAATAAGTATGTGAGCTTCCCAGGTGGCTCAGTGGTAAAGAATCTACCTGCCAAGCAGGAGACATGGGTTCGATCCCTGAAGCTTCCCTGGAGGAGGGCATGGCAACCCACTCCAGTATTCTTGTCTGGAGAATGCCATGGTCAGAGGAGCCTGGTGGGCTACAGTCCATGGGGTTGCAAAAGAGTCGGACATGACTGAGTGACCAAGCCACAACAGTAAGCATGTAGAAATAAATTTAGGCTTTGTTTCTTCTTTTTTTTTTCATTTACCCTACATACGTATAGATTATTACTTTGAAATAGTATCCCAGAGAAAAATTTTTCAAGAATTTCTGTGATCCTTCTTTGATACAGAGGCTACTGTGCTTTTATTGTGCTGCAGAATATCTTTAGCTTTCTGACAATTCTACAACTGAAAGTTCGTCTGTCCTTTCTCAGTTACCTGTGGGAAATATTTTATTTTTGCCCATCTTTAGGCTCTTCACTGGGTTTAATATTTCCTTATGCTATACTTTAACGAAACTTTCTAAGGTATAGAATAGATTGACTACAAATAGTGAATAATTTTATTTCATTAATTGATGGGACATAACCTTTTTAGATAACTTTTCTAACAGAAAATCAGTTTTGTTGTACTTCAATTCTATTGAACTTCAGAGATGGACATTTCGTAGTTTTTTTAAAGTTAGTCTCAAATTTTATATACTTTTAAATAAACACACCTTTGAGTTTCGTTTTCTTCTTAACTTTGGCGTTGGTTTTACATCTTGCAGATCTGTAGGTTGTGTTTTCAACACAACACCCCGCTGGATGCAATCGCTCAGTTCCGAAAGCATATTGACTTGTGTAAGAAAAAAATTGGAAGTGCGGAGTTGGCTTTTGAGCATGCAGCATGGATGTCTAAACAGTATGTTTTAAATTTATTTTCAGAATTTTTTTTAATCAAATTCTTGGAATTTGGAGGAATGGAGTTAGCATGGACTTTGGTTATAAATTACACTAAGATTTTTGTCAGTAAGTAGGTTTTTAATGATCCAGCATGTTTGGTGTAATGGCAGATATTGATTCATACAGTTCCTTAATGGGAATCAGCTGTTTACTGGTCCCATCTCTTTCATTCAACACACACACACACACATATATATATCAAGTTTCTGCCATGTGTCCAGACACTGAGAATATAGCAGTGAATAGACAATATCCCTACTGATATGGAATTTGCTCTTTGAGACTGATGACAAAAAATTGCTAAAATGAAAAGTTTCCCAGACACGTGAATGTATTTGAGTGGTTGGAACAGTGTTGACATCTGGTTTGAGGATACATTTATAAAGACTCACTAGCATGGGAGAGTTGACTTAGAGAATTTTTCTGTAACCTACAATTAGTGTGTATTAGTATTTACAAAGCAATCCCCACAGTTTACAGCTCACCAGTGGCATTTTCTGGATACAGTCTTCTGAGGTTATGGTTTCCGGGTGAAAGACTAGTATTAATAGAAGTAAGCTTCTTTTTCTTTTCTCTCTTAAAATTTCTTGATTTTTTTTTTCCCCTTGAAGATTCCAGGCCTTCGGAGATTTATTTGATGAAGCTATTAAGTTGGGGTTGACAGCTATTCAAACTCAGAATCCTGGTTTCTATTATCAGCAGGCAGCGTACTATGCCCAGGAACGGAAACAGCTTGCCAAAGCCCTCTGTAACCATGAAGTAAGTCACTGACTCCTGTATTACCTGGCAATTAGGAAGTTTATTAACCTTCTCTTGAAAGAGGATAAAGCTGGTTGGCATTGATAATTTTTTTCCAAGCCTTTGCCTATAACGAGTTTTTATCGTAGATATTTTCAGGAATTAGGATTATTTTCAGTTTTAGCCTGAGTACTCTCTTTTCACCTATGAACTAAGCAGACATTTTTCTTTGAAGAACTGATTTTTGATTAGCCATAAGTTAGTGATTTTGACCAGGAAAAGTTGCTTTAAAATAAAAGCCACAGTTTAGCCTTTGCCACACTGTAAATTCATTGTTTTGCAGTGCAAAGGACACTGAGCAACGTGCTTTATTTTGACCCAGTGGAGAGGACGTCATTGGACTTCTTTCTCTTCCTGGGGTTCTCCTCCATGGAAAACTCTAAAGAATCTATTTAAGAGTACTAATTGCATAGTTTTTTAAACTTGACACTTTATATTGCCTTTCTCTTGCATGTTTGTATCTAAATACCAATTACTCCATAAGCACCTTTTAAAGTAGAATCATGGTATGTGTATGTTTATGTACATAGATAGAGACACTTGCATTCATATAGTTATATCAGTTTATTTTCACTTAAGATCTCAAAATTCTTCTCTGAAATTAGGGGAATTTAAACAACAGTGCTACTTAAAAAACTGTTTAGAAAAAAAAAAGCAATTTGCATTTTAGTACTTTAAATATTTGAATTTTTCCCCCTTAAATCATAATATACCGAGACTATTTTCTACCATGTTATTTGGATATGGTGTATAATTTCATTGTATATTTTATATTTTTAAAGTTTGTCATATTATCATTTGAGCACAGTTTTTAAAAGGCGATTAAAACTAGGTCTTGTCAGGATATGTATAAACAGGCATTTGCAAATCCTGGCTGGAGTGTAAAATGATATTTCTGTCAACTAATTATATTTCTGTCAAGTAATTACTTCTGTCAAGTAATTATATAATCATGCCTACCTTTTGACCTAGAATTTCATATTCAGGAAGCCTAAGGCAGATAAGGGATCCTAAGAGATAAGTTTTAAGAGTTACTTATAAAACTATTAATTGTAGTGCAAAATAATAATAATGTAAACAACTGTAGGAAGTCTGTTAAAATGTGGAATAGAAGATGCTGTTATAAAAAATAGCATGGCTATTTTTCATAGCCATGAAAAATAATGTTTTGGAAGAATATTCAGTGATATGGTGAGATATAGGGAATGTATTTAAATGAAAAAAGTAGGTTGAAAAATTATTTTAGCTGATGACAGGTAAACATTCACATATAAAATCTGGAAGAATAATGTACACACTGTTAATAGTGGTGGTAGGTCTACAGGTAATTAAATTTTTATCCTTTTCCTTTTGGAAGTTTTCTTTATTTTTCAACAAAAACTCTTTTTACGTTTTGGTTTCAGAGGGGAGAAGGTTATTTTAAAAAAAAAGAAAAGGAAAGCAGCATAAATTTGTGAATCCTGGTGCCAAAAATATCCTTCCTCCACCAATACCAGGACTTAATACACTTACAATAAAAGAAAATCATCTTTTTTTAAAAAACTTCTGATAACATTTTTATTTACACAAAAATATATATGGTTTAACTATCAAGTTTAATTTGTAATATATTTTTATTGGTTTATAAATAAAAAGAAAATGTAGAGAAGTTATTATTAAATCATTTGTTAGAATCAGGTTGGTTTATTCAGTTTTATTTTTATGATACTACCTGATCCAACCAGTCATTCTAAAGGAGATCAGCCCTGGGTGTTCTTTGGAAGGAATGATGCCGAAGCTGAAACTCTAGTATTTTGGTCACCTCATGTGAAGAGTTGACTCACTGGAAAAGACTCTGATGCTGGGAGGGATTGGGGGCAGGAGGAAAAGGGGGCAACAGAGGATGAGATGGCTGGATGGCATCACCAACTCGATGGACATGAGTTTGAGTGAACTCCGGGAGTTGGTGATGGACAGGGAGGCCTGGTGTGCTGCGATTCATGGGGTCGCAAAGAGTCAGACACGACTGAGCGACTGAACTGAACTGAACTGAACTGACCCCTCTCAGTATTCTTGCCTGGGAAATCCCATGGACAAAGGAGCCTGGCAGGCTACAGTCCATGAAGTCGCAAGGAGTTGGACATGAGTTAGCAACTGAGAACGCCCACATGGAATATTAAACAGTTTTTGTTTAATTTTGTGAAAGTTCAATTTGTGTTAAAATAGTCACAACTTTGATATTTAATTGTGTGGTTTGTATTTATGAAAGCTTTTTTATTCTGACAATGATTAGGGAAGAGTTGGTTAGTGATGGGTTGTATAAACTTATTCAGGGTTGTGTTTTAACTTACAGGCTTCTGTAACGTATCCCAACCCTGATCCCTTAGAAACACAAGCAGGCGTTCTTGACTTCTATGGACAACGATCATGGCGACAAGGAGTACTCAGTAAATGATTTTTCCTTTTTCCTTTTCTGTCAGTCTCCAAAGGCAAGAGATTGCTATCTTAATTTTTCCTTTGGCTGCATTAATATAACAAATTATGTTGAGGTAGCAATATTTGCTTTTTAAGCATTCTTTAAAATTGAAGTACAGTTAATTTACAATATTGTGTTTCTGCTGTCCAGTAAAGTGAATCAGTTATACATATACATATATTCAGTCTTTTTTAGATTCTAAACATTTTTTTAAGATTTACTTTTTAGAATGTGTTGTTTCTATCACTGCATCTTAGAATAACATAGCTAATGATGTGATCAACACATGTGGACATCTGTTGTCTTAAAGAATTTAGTAAGCCACTGTGGCCAATTTTTATATTTGACACTTTAAAACATTACTTGTACTACCTTAAAAATAATTTCTCTGCATCTTTCTTGTTTTATACACACTTATTTGGAGCAATTTCTGTGGCCATTAAACCTTAAGTGTTAAGAAATCATTTACTTTGGGGGAGAATGGATACATATATATGTACAGCTGAGTCCCTTCCCTGTTCACCCGAAACTATCACAGTATTGTTAACTGGCTATACCCCAATGCAAAATAAAAAGTTAAAAAGAGAGAAATTATTTACTTTGGTGTCTAGGAAATATATTCTATCTAGAGAATGATATTGATACCACTTTTTTTTTTAATATCACTTTTGAGGTGGTCGTTTCCACTGAGCAAAAGAGTACTGAGCTCAGTATCGCACCGTTCAGAACAGAGGCCACCCCGAAGATTCCATGCTGATAGAGCCGCCTCTTAGACTCTTCAGAGTTCTAGAATGTTGAAGAGTCTGAAGTACATTGTAGTAAAGGCCTCAAGGAGTGCACACATCCAATGTCCGTGTGGAGGATCTGTGTTCAATGAGCTATCTGAAATGGGCTGTGTCCTCTCTTACACAGGCTTTGATCTTTCGGATCCCGAAAAAGAGAAGGTGGGGATTCTTGCCATTCAGCTAAAGGAGAGAAGTGTTGTTCACTCTGTGAGTTTTTGTGTTTTTTTTTTTTCCCTCAACACAAACTGTATTTTCAAGGAAAACATGAGATTATTTTTATTGGAATGTTTAACACTTTTTATCTTTCCCAACAGGAAGTAATAATAACTCTTCTAAGCAATGCTGTTGCGCAGTTTAAGAAATATAAGTGTCCAAGAATGAAGAGTCACCTGAGTATGTATCCCTGACATGCCATGACTTCATGCAACTTTTGAGGGATTTCAGATTATACTCATACAAGATTTCAGATTACATTCATACAATCTTTGTTTCCTTTATAGTGGTTCAAATGGGAGAGGAGTATTACTATGCAAAGGATTATACCAAAGCTTTGAAGTGAGTCCTGTTCACTATTTATTTTTGTAAGCATTCTGATTCCCTTGCAGCTAAATGAGAACGGAAATTTGTAGTGGAGGATTTATTACTTCCATGTTTATTCCCACTTCTGTTAAATACCGTTTCTGTGATTTTTTTTTTTTTTCCAAGTAATGTTTATTGGTACAGTCCTTTTCAGACTCCTAGCAAACCTCACATTTATTTAATGTGAAAATACCTGTTGAACTATTTCAGGGAGATTTTTCTGAAGTTTATATAAAACGAGTAAAGCACTTGCTTTTCGTTTCTCCATGAACTCTTCCTACACTGCCGTGTGAGGCTGGCTCAGCATGTCTGACATGTCGCCCTCTGTCAGGTTGCTGGATTACGTGATGTGTGATTATCGGAGTGAAGGGTGGTGGACCCTGCTCACGTCTATACTGACCACGGCTCTGAAGTGTTCCTACCTCATGGCCCAGCTGAAAGATTACATCACTTACTCCCTGGAACTCCTTGGCAGAGGTAACAACATTCTTTCAGTAAAATCTGGAATCTTAACAACTACAGAGACTCTTTAAGCTTCTTATAATTGGAAACATAATTCAGTATCAAATATCTGATAGTACTATATCACCTGCTGGTCACTTTGCTGAGAGAAGGGGTTTATACTTTAATGGAACTTGATACAGTTGAAGGTCATACTGTAGTTGAGAAGAACAGATTTCTTCTGCCTTACTTTTCAAATTATTGCATAAGATAATTGTTCACAGAAGAGTTCAAATGCACATACATAAAGTGTTGAGGCTGACTTAGAAAGCTGAGCTGTCAGTTTTCTGAAATTGTGCTTAGCCATTTTAGAAGAGATATTTATCTACAGTATTTTAATACCTGTAGGTGGGGTATTGGGCTTACTTGGGGCTTACCCTCCTAATACCTGTACAGGGTCATGGGCTCACTTGGCCTGTCCTATAGTTCTGATGTTTTGCTTCTTCCTTTCTATTAGCTTCAACGCTGAAAGATGATCAGAAATCTCGGATAGAAAAAAACCTCATAAATGTTTTAATGGTAGGTTGGAACTCTTTATATATAAAATCTGTATCTGGATATGTGTATTTTTTTTATAACTAGCTGAACAAATGTTTAACTCCATGTTGGTGCAGAATGAAAGTCCTGATCCTGAACCTGACTGTGATATCTTAGCTGTGAAAACTGCTCAGAAGCTGTGGGTGGACCGAATCTCTCTGGCTGGCAGCAATGTTTTCACAATAGGAGTACAGGACTTTGTGCCATTTGGTGGGTAACCAGCATCTATAGTATTATCTTAGAGAAATTGTCCATTTTCTAAGAAATAAATAGATGCAGAATAATAAAAGTCAAAGAATTTTCCAAATACAGTCATTTTGTAGATAAACCGAATTTTTTTTTTTTTTTTTACTTTCCACATCGACATACAAAGATGGTCAGAATTTTAAATACTTAGTTTAGGTCTTAAAATTTTCTGCTGGGTTCATTTTTAGTTCAGATGTTATTTGAAACACATTTGAAAAAACAGTTATTTAAAAGGTTTATGCTTTCCTATCTAGGCAGGTATTTTGAAATAAGCTAAAAATAACAGAATGGTTCTTTTTTCTTTAAAATCATATGTCAGTTATATTTCAGGAGCAAGCATGCTTTTAAAATTAAAGAGGTTTTGGAGGTAGAGTTCATTAAAATTTTTTTTTAAAGAGTTAACTGCATTTATGTCTGTTGAAATGCTTCAAGTTCAGAAGTCAGTTAGAATACTCAGGAGAGATGTTTCCTTTCTGAGGAGCAGATGTTGGTTGGAGAATAACATGTGTGGGGCTACACGTCTGGTGGTGTCTGACTTGGCCCCTTTTGTTCCGTTCCTAGTGCAATGCAAAGCCAAGTTCCACGCCCCAAGTTTTCATGTCGATGTTCCTGTGCAGTTTGATGTTTATCTAAAGGCTGATTGTCCACATCCCATTCGGTTTTCTAAGCTCTGTATCAGCTTTAATAATCAGGTAATGGTACCTTTTAATGTGTGTGTGTGTGTTTTTTTTTTACCATGTATGTATTGTACCATAACTGGCATTAAATGAAGTAAAATGAACTTAGTGACTTTTAGGTCTTAGTAGGTTTCTCGCTAATAGGTGTATGATACAGTCTATCTAAAAATAAATGTATTTATAATTTTCAACTTCTGTGTCCGCAGTGCAAGTCTTACAGTTTTCCTATTCTAACTTTTGTTTTCACTTCCTGCTTAGGAAACCTATGACCTTTGTCTATACATAGAGAAAAGTTTTGTAATATGTAACTTAAATTTCGAACAAGATATATTCAGAATGAGTGTGATTAGATTTTCAAAATCATTTGTTTTATTCTCACATTAGTATTAGCTTTTCATTATAAAACTGTTTGGAGAAGGCAATGGCACCCCACTCCAGTACTCTTGCCTGGAAAATTCCATGGATGGAGGAGCCTAGTAGGCTGTGGTCCATGGGGTCATTAAGGGTCGGGCACGGCTGAGCGACTTCCCTTTCACTTTTCCCTTTCATGCATTGGAGAAGGAAATGGCAACCCACTCCAGTGTTCTTGCCTGGAGAATCCCAGGGACGGGGGACCCTGGTAGGCTGCCATCTATGGGGTTGCACAGAGTCGGACATGAGTGAAGCAACTTAGCAACATAAAACTGTTATCTTTTTGACTTTAAAGAAATGAAAGTGGAATAGATGGATATAAAGTAAATGTGTAAACGTGCGCTCTTCCAGTTTCATTCCTTTGGGGGCATCACAGTTAACTTCTCGAATAGCTCAAACATGGTATAGTGCCCATATATTAGCAACTTTTTTCTGCAGAATTGGGATAGTATATTTCTCACATTTGAGCATTTTTGTAGTGTGATGTAGCCAAGTGCTTGATTATATTCTGTTTCAGTTATAAGCCCACTTTTAATTTTCTGGTGACCCAGAAAGTATGTTGAGCTGTTAACCAGCAAGCATTTATTGATTTTCAATATTCTTAGCATCGTGGCGAACCTGAGAAAATTCAGTGTATGTCAACCCCATTAAAATAGAAGCATTTTGGGAACAAGGGCAGGAGCAACCCCGGGTCACTTGACGATTAGTATGTTTTATTCAACTACAAACCTTACCCAAGGATTCCTTCTGATTAATTGGAGAATCTTAAAGCAAGAGCATGAAATTTATGTTTAAGAAACATAAACCGTGACCCTCACTCTTGTCTTTTTCAGGAATACAACCAGTTCTGTGTAATCGAAGAAGCATCCAAAGCAAGTGACGTTTTAGAAAATTTGACTCAAGGCAAGATGTGTTTAGTTCCTGGTAAAACAAGGAAGTTTTTATTTAAATTTGTTGCAAAAACTGAAGATGTAGGAAAGAAAATTGAGGTTAGTTATAAAATGTGTTTAAAAAATATTTTAAATGATACAAGTAATAATGAGCATGCATCAGAAAGAATTTCAATAATACTTAAGTTTATTAAGTTAAAAATGAAAATCTTCCATTTGGACTTACCAAGGGAAATCATTTATTATGGTTTTTTGATAGGTTTCCTTTCAGTGGGAATATATTATACGTAATATTCAGTAGTTGGCTTTAAATTGCTAGATAGTGTTGTGTGTTAGACATCACTTCCTGTTAACACATGAGACCAGCCTTATCTTTAACGCCTGTATAATCAGTTGAGGAATTTTTAACTATATATATCATGTATATGTGTGTGTATATATTTTCTGTAATGTGGGCTTCCAGGTGGCACAGAGGTAAAGCATCCACCTGCCAACACAGGAGATGTAGGAGACCTGGGTTTGATTCCTCAGTCAGGAAGATCCCCTGGAGGAGGAAATGGCAACCCACTCCAGTGTTCTTGCCTGGGAAATTCCACGGACAGAGGAGTCTGGCGCGGGCTACAGTCCATGGGTCATAAAGAGTCAGATATGACTGAGTGACTGAGCACAAGCATTCTATAATGTAGCAATTATATTTTGTAAAATATGACATAATTCACACTAAGGTGTGGTATCATTTTGATGTTTAAACATTGCTGATTGCATCTTTTTAAAAAGCTTGGTACTTTAAAGGGTTCATTTAATGTAGATAATTAAAATGTCTTTCAGGAATATAAGATGAAACTCATTTTTTTGAGCATAAACTTTGGAGCCAAACTCCACAGGTTTCAGTTCCAGCTTTCGAGCTCACCTGCTTGTGGCCCTGGGCAGTTACTTGACCACTTTTATCACAGTTTATTCATCTGTAAAGTGGGAATAATAATGTTACCTACCTCTTAGTGTTTCATGAGGATTAAATCAGTTAGTATAAATTTCCTGGAATAGCAGTTAGGACGGGGTAAGCCTCTCAGGAAATGTTGTTTTCCCATGGCTGGAATGGGACAGGTAAGCCTAATCTGAACTTGGGACCATTTCTCAGACAGAAACATAAGACTGCACCCCCAGTATTCCCATAGCAATTTTTGTGAATCTGTTTATTATATAATCTGTAAACCAGTATCCAGAGTTTTTGCTTGTTCATTTAAAAAAATTCTTCATGATTTTGACTAAACCCCTAATGTCATATTTTAATTTTTTATGAGAAACTAAGGAAGTTTTAAAAAATCTTTTTGCAAGATACCCCAAGGAAGCCTACCAGATGCAAATCAAAATTAATAATGCTATTAAATATATTTGCAAATAGATTTAGTGGAAAGGACATTTATTCAGTTAGTAAAAAATTTCCTTGCTTGTACTGTTGGTGTCATCAGGAAAAGTCCGTGTGGAAGTTGGAGTTAGGTTCGGAGGAGGTGAGTGGTTACCAGAACATTCGTTAGTTTTGCTCAGCAGCCACTGCTTGCCTGTCTGCTCCCTCGGGCACCACCCCAGGTGCTGAGGTAACTGCCGCTCGGCCCGTCTCAGCTGGAGAGTCGGGTTATTGTCCTCGTGTGAAGGTGAAGAGGTTGAAACCTGGTGCAGGGTTACTAGCCAGCGTCCCAGCTGACAGGGGCCCGGGAGCAGGCTCTCCGAACGGTGTTCCGACCTGTGTGTCACGTCGCGGGTCCCAGGATCTCCGTAGCGCAGCAGCCCACCCCGAGGCTTCCTGGGAGGGGGTGGTGACAAACCGTACGAGGTGGCCTTTCTGACAGACCTCCTCCTCGCAGATTACGTCCGTGGATCTGGTTCTGGGCAGCGAGGCGGGCAGGTGTGTGGTCCTGAACTGGCAGGGAGGTGGCGGGGACGCCGCATCCGCCCAGGAGGCCCTGCAGGCTTCTCGCTCTTTCAAACGAAGACCCAGGCTCCCCGACAGCGAGGTCCACTGGGACGGCATCGTGATCCAGGCGAGCACCATGTGAGTCGGGCTGCGGCGGGTCGTGGAGGGCCGGCTCACTTCTTTGAATACTTTGCTGTTGTTTTTAGATCAGTTACTTAGCTAGCATTTTTTCCCCCCAAAGGATCATTTCCAGAGTTCCAAACATTTCGGTCCATCTGCGACATGACCCACCCGCCCTGACTAACGAAATGTACTGTTTGGTTGTGACCGTTCAATCCCACGAGAAGAGCCCGATCAGAGACGTGAAGCTCACTGCTGGCTTAAAACCTGGTAAACTTTTCTTTTCAAAATTTCATGTGCGTTGATCCAACATGAAATAAACATCACGGTATTAACTTCAGGAAATCTGTTTTGAAAATGGTTATGATCGAGTGCTCTCTCTGCAGTAGTGTTGATTCGCAGGACAGCATTTGAATCTTCTGTATTTTTAAAATGTCAACATTTGTACTTTCAGGACAGGATGCCAATTTAACTCAGAAAACGCATGTGACTCTTCATGGGACAGAACTGTGTGACGAGTCTTACCCGGCTCTGCTCACTGACATTCCCGTCGGGGACTTACAGCCCGGGGAACAGGTGAACTCGGCCAGCCGGGACTCAGAGGAAATGGGTTAGGTTGTAGTGTTAAATATGGAGTGGGTTTTAGACAGCTTTGGCACATTTTAACAGCACATCCCGAGACTAAACAAGTCATTTAACTTACGCACATTTTATGCACACATTAGACATATTTCAGTTCAGTTCAGTCGCTTGGTCGTGACCAACCCTTTACGACCCCATGGACTCTGTGCAGCACTCCAGGCCTCTTTGTCCATCACCAGCTCCGGCAGCTTGCTCAAACCCATGTCCGTTGAGTCAGTGATGCCATCCAATCTCATCCTCTGTCATCCCCTTCTCCTCCTGCCTTCAATCTTTCCCAGAATCAGGGTCTTTTCAAATGAGTTAGTTCTTCGCAATCAGGTGGCCAAAGGATTGGAGTTTCGGCTTCAGCATCAGTCCTTCCGATGAATATTTGGGACTGAATTCCTTTAGAATTGACTGGTTTGATCTCCATGCGGTCCAACAGACTCTCAAGCGTCTTCTCCAACACGATAGTTCAAAAGCATCAGTTCTTCAGCACCCAGCTTTTTTTATAGTCCAACTCTCACATCCGTGCATGACTACTGGAAAAGTCATAGCTTTGACTACATGGACCTTTGTTGGCGAAGTAATGCCTCTGCTTTTTAATATGCTGTCTAGGTTGCTGGTAGCTTGTCTTCCAAGGAGCAAGTATCTTTTAATTTCATGGCTGCAGTCACCATCTGCAGTGATTTTGGAGCCCAAAAAAATGAAGTCTGTCACTGTTTCCACTGTTTCCCCATTTTTTTGCCATGTGATGGGACCGGATGCCATGATCTTAGTTTTCTGGATGTTGAGTTTTAAGCCAGCTTTTTCACTCTCCTCTTTCACTTTCATCAAGAGGCTCTTTGGTTCCTCTTCGCTTTCTGCCATAAGGGTGGTGTCACATATTTAAATGTATAAAATATCTTTAACAGTTTTTATACAAGGGGTTTTATAACAAATGATCCTGATATTGGAAATCCATTGCCTGATAAAATAACTAAATAACATAAACTTTACAACTTCTTGAAAGAACCTTTCAGTCAATTTTTATTTCCAACACATAATACAGAGTTCATGAGAAGTTGAGAATGATAATAGAAAAAACAGATGGTGTGATAATGACCCCATTCCTAGGCTATGGCAGGAACAGCTGTAAGAAAGTGTTCAGGTGATTACCCAGTTAGTCCAGTAAACTCTGGAAGGTGGGAGCATTATCCTAGAATATATATCAGGAGGCAATCTCTGTAGTATTAATTAAATTAAAATACTTTTATGTTGTTGCAGCTGGAAAAAGCGGTATACGTTCGCTGTGGAACAGTGGGCTCAAGAATGTTTCTTGTGTATGTTTCTTATCTGATCAATACAGCGATTGAAGGAAAAGAAACTGTTTGCAAATGTCACAAGGTACTTTTTTCATGGCGACTTTGACAAATATCATATGTAGAGTGTTTTCCTATTTTGTGTTATTTTAGTTAACCTGTGAAATAAGCAGCCTAGGTGATTATAGTGTCCTCCCAGCCCAACAGAGGAGGAGACCCAGAGATCTGGGGGTTTGTAGTTTGGTCACTGCAGAGAGTCTGGGCTGTGGCCTCTTTTAAAAGTCACTGGGAAGCAAAGATAAATAAAAGCCCATTGTTTTATGAACAGACCCTGGCAGAGAAGATGAAACAGGTGGGTTAAGAGTCCAGACCCCAGGGTCAGATTCCGTTCAGCTTCTGCCTTTGTTACCTACTAGCTTTGTGACCCGCCCCCCCGCACCGCCCATCTTAAAGCAGCAGTAGTACTGACATCTGTTTCTTGAGTTACTGTGAGCTTTACAGTATGTGTACAGTGATTATAAGGGGCTTCCCAGGTGGCTCAGTGGTAAAGAATCCGCCTGCCAGTGCAGGAGACCCAGATTAGATCCCTGGGTCTGGAAGATCCCCTGGGGGAAGAAATGGCAACCCACTGCAGTATTCTTGCCTGGAAAGTCTCATGGACAGAGAAGCCTGCGGGCTACCGTCCACAGGGTTGCAAAGAGTCAGACAGGACTGAGCACACACAGTGATGCTATGTCATATTACATTATTGCTATTATCATTATCCTTATTCTAGTCATCTTGAGCCAAGGTGAAGTAAGGGACTTAAAAAGAAGACCCAGATTCTAGGCTTCAGACCACTAGCGTCATGGTTTAAGGCCAACTGCTAAGTCTTTAACTTTTGGTTCCTCTTCTGTGGAATGGTGATGGTGCCTGCTGTGCCCACTGTTGCTGGATCCTGCCATAAATAATGTATGAGAAAGCGCTCTGCAGGGTGAGCTGTTACACAACCATAGGTGCCTTGTTAGAAATGCTAACCTGGACTCTCTACATAGGTTTTTACAAATATTGTCTAAGGGAAAGGTCCTAGTTTCGTAATATTTAAGTTGGGATTATTTATTGATCAGTAATTGATTTGTGTTTTGTAGTCTTCTTTTGTTAAGACTGAGAAAAGCCATCGATGTGCCCTTTCCGTTTCCCTGCAGGATGAAACTGTAACAATAGAAACGGTCTTTCCATTTGACGTTGCAGTTAAATTTGTTTCTACAAAGGTATGTCCTGGGAAGCACATTGGAAATCACTTAGCTGAAAGAAATTAACAGAAAAAAGGAAGTGGGTCAGTGTACTTCCTGACAGACCTTTGTCTCCATCTGCGACAGTTCGAGCACTTGGAAAGGGTTTATGCGGACATCCCCTTCCTGCTCATGACGGACCTGTTGAGTGCCTCCCCCTGGGCCCTGACCATCGTCTCCAGTGAGCTGCAGCTTGCTCCCTCCATGACCCCCGTGGACCAGCTGGAGTCCCAGGTGGACAGAGGTGAGAATGTGGCTCATCCCCCTTCACTAGCAGAAGACAGTGGGGGACAGTTAGCATCGTTTACAGTTGACCTTGTTTTAAAGGATCAGGTTCTTGATACTCTAAGAAAGTGACTAAGAAATGTACTTGAAAATACAGTATTTTTTCCTGTTTGGATTTTTAATAGATTTTTTCCAATTAATTTTTAATTGATGTTTACTACTGTTTATAATTTGAAATGGGAAAAGGTGTTTATCAAAGAAACTTTGGAAAACAGAAAAGTAGACAAGTTTTCTAAATCATCCAACTAAAACAGTTTATAGAGCAGATAATACCTTTCTGGTTCAGGGTACTTTGGGCTTTCTTGTATTTCTTAAAAGGAATAAAAACTAGTTTGAATGTTCAGTTCAGTCGCTCAGTCGTGTCCGACTCTTTGCGACCCCATGAATCCCAGCATGCCAGGCCTCCCTGCCCATCACCAACTCCCGGAGTTCACTCAGACTCACATCCATTGAGTCAGTGATGCCATCCAGCCATCTCATCCTCTGTCGCCCCCTTCTCCTGCCCCCAATCCCTCCCAGCATCAGAGTCTTTTCCAATGAGTCAACTCTTCACATGAGGTGGCCAAAGTACTGGAGTTTCAGCTATAGCATCATTCCTTCCAAAGAAATCCCAGGGTTGATCTCCTTCAGAATGGACTGGTTGGATCTCCTTGCAGTCCAGGGGACTGTCAAGAGTCTTCTCCAACACCACAGTTCAAAAGCATCAATTCTTCGGTGCTCAGCTTTCTTCACAGTCCAACTCTCACATCCATACATGACCACTGGAAAAACCATAGCTTTGACTAGACGGACCTTTGTTGGCAAAGTAATGTCTCTGCTTTTCAATATGCTATCTAGGTTGGTCATAACTTTTCTTCCAAGGAGTAGGCGTCTTTTTATTTCATGGCTGCAATCACCATCTGCAGTGGTTTTGGAGCCCAAAAAAATAAAGTCTGACACTGTTTCCACTGCTTTCCCATCTATTTCCCATGAAGTGATGGGATCAGATGCCATGATCATCGTTTTCTGAGTGTTTTAAGCCAACTTTTTCACTCTTGTCTGTCACTTTCATCAAGAGGCTTTTGAGTTCCTGTTCACTTTCTGCCATAAGGGTGGTGTCATCTGCATATCTGAGGTTATTGATATTTCTCCCGGCAATCTTGATTCCAGCTTGTGGTTTCTTCCAGCCCAGCGTTTCTCATGATGTACTCTGCATAGAAGTTAAATAAGCAGGGTGACAATATACAGCCTTGACGTACTTCTTTTCCTATTTGGAACTAGTCTGTTGTTTCATGTCCAGTTCTAACTGTTGCTTCCTGACCTGCATACAAATTTCTCAAGAGGCAGGTCAGGTGGTCTGGTATTCCCATCTCTTGCAGAATTTTCCACAGTTTATTGTGATCCACACAGTCAAAGGCTTTGGCATAGTCAATAAAGCAGAAATAGATGTTTTTCTGGAACTGTCTTGCTTTTTCCATGATCCAGCAGATGTTGGCAATTTGATCTCTGATTCCTCTGCCTTTTCTAAAACCAGCTTGAACATCTGGAAGTTCACGGTTCACGTATTGCTGAAGCCTGGCTTGGAGAATTTTGAGCATTACTTTACTAGCATGTGAGATGAGTACAATTGTGCAGTAGTTTGAGCATTCTTTGGCATTGCCTTTCTTTGCGATTGGAATGAAAACTGACCTTTTCCAGTCCTGTGGCCACTGCTGAGTTTTCCAGATTTGATGGCATATTGAGTGCAGCACTTTCACAGCATCATCTTTCAGGATTTGAAACAGCTCAACTGGAATTCCATCACCTCCACTAGCTTTGTTTGTAGTGACGCTTTCTAAGGCCAACTTGACTTCACATTCCAGGATGTCTGGCTCTAGGTCAGTGATCACACCATCGTAATTATCTGGGCCGTGAAGATCTTTTTTGTACAGTTCTTCTGTGTATTCTGGTCAACTGGATATAAGGACAAATATTGTGAGGGTTTAAAAAAATCACGATGTAGTCTTAAGACCAAATATGTGTGTGGGTCACTCAGTCATGTCAGACTTTTTGTGACCCTTGGACTGTAGTCTGCCAGGCTCCTCTGTCCATGGAACTCTGCAAGCAAGAATACTGGAGTGGGTAGCCATGCCCTACTCCATGGGATCTTCCCGACCCAGGGATAGAACCTGGGTCTCCTGCATTTCAGGCAGATTCTTGACCATCTGAACCTCCAGGGAAGCCCGAGACCAAATATAAGCAGGTTATTTTAGTTGCTCTGTCTATCTGTCTTCCTTGAAAAAATCATTTAACATCTCCAAGTCTCTATAGATAATATACAAAAAATTGATAAGGTATCCTTTTTTTGTTACATTACTTGGATGTAAAGCCCTCTGTTTATAGATGAAATGACTGGAGGATTATAAAGTCTCTGTCTTGCAGTCGTCTTGCAGACTGGAGAGAGTGCCAGTGAGTGCTTCTGTCTCCGATGCCCATCGGTTGGAAATGTTGAAGGCGGAGTAGCAACCGGGCATTATGTTATCTCCTGGAAGAGGTGAGACTGTGTCCCCCCTGCCTTTTCTCCATTATCCGTGTCATCCTCATGCCTTTATTGTGTGTCCCTCTCAGTTAGCAGGTGAGAGCTTCTGCCAGCCTGTAGAACGGACGAGAAGCTACATGCTGCCACTGACCATTTGTCAAAAACACGCAGATGGAAAAGGATAACTTTCGTTCATGTTTGTTACAGCTTGTGATCTATATACTGACAAGATTTTCGCCAAATTCTGATGACAGGACCAGTAAAAGCATTAGGAGAAACTGCCCTCATTTGCAGTCAGTAGGACTGTTTGCACAGAAAACCCAAGGGGATCAATACGTTATTAGAATTATAAAGAGTTTCAGCAAGACTGCTGTGGATATAGCATCAGTATACAAAAATCAGTTGGATTTCTATATATCAATAATAAACCTCAAGGCAAAGTACTTTTAAAACAGGTATCATTTATGTAACAGCAAAATGATGAGAAACGTATCTAGTAGAAGATATGTATTACCTGTATGGAAAAAATTACAAAAATTTAAGACATTAAAGGAAGACCTAAACAAACGGGAGAGGTACAAAGTAGTCCCTGATCAGATCAGATCAGATCAGATCAGTCGCTCAGTAGGACTTGGTTAAGATTTAATATTATAAATTGTCTGTAGATTCAGTGCAATTTCCTTCAAGATCTCAGCAGCTTATTTTGTTTCTGTGGAACTTGACACTCTTGGATCTAAAATTTGTATAGAAAGGCCAAATGTCAGTAATCGTCAGAATTCTCAGAAGAGGTACAGCTAGGCAAGGGTACTTGGCCATTCAAATTCTAAGACTTATTGTAAAGCTACAGTGGACATCACTATGGTGTGGGCTCAGGGAGAGGTAGATAAACCAGTGGGACAGAAGAGCGAGTCTAGGAATTGTTCCACAGATGCACATATGGAAATTACGTTTCATAGAGGTAGCATTGTTACCACCAGGGGAAGGATGAACTGTTTTATAATTGGTGGTAAACAACTGAGTATTGACTTGGGGAGAAAATGGGATATCTGTTGGGCATTGTATATAAAAATTAATTTCAGATTTATTGAAATTCTAATTGTAAAAAGCAAAACTTTACTACTTTTAGGAGAAAAATAAGAGAATCATTTTATGACTTCAGTGTAGGGAAGAATTTCTTTAAATAGGACACTAGAAGTATGAGCCTCTAAAATTGATGAATTTGATTTCTTAAAATTAAGTTTTTCAGTTCATTAGAAAATGCCATGAAGAATGTGAAAAGACAGTACAAAGTGGGGAAGGCTACTTCCCAGCATCTGAAATGAACAGAGGATTCGAATTCAGATCAAGAACTTTTTCAGATCATTAAAAAGAAACCTCTAAGCTGAAAGTTGAGAAAAATACTTGAGTAGGCATAGTGATCAGGAGAAGCTGAATGGTCAGTAAACACAGGGGAAAGAAGGTCAGCCTTACAAGTAATCTGAGATTTGTGTACTCCCACTACTTGGCAAAAATAGAGAGGCTTAACAATGCAGAGTTTGTCACGAGGGGAAGTATAATTAGAATGCTGCTCTGGAAATCTGTTTGGCAATACCTGGTAAGCTGATGGCTATAGCGTGCAGTCCTAGAAAAGATTCAAACATACAGGAAGGGGACGTGGTTGGGAGTGTTCATAGTAGCACTGTTTATAATAAAAAATTAGAAGCAACCTAGATGTCCACCAACAGGAAATTAGGTAAATGTGGCACAGTTGTACAGTGGAATATTATATATCAGTGAAAATGAAGGAACCAGAGCTATAGCTGCTGCTGCTGCTGCTAAGTCGCTTCAGTCGTGTCTGACTCTGTGCGACCCCATAGACGGCAGCCCACCAGGCTCCCCCGTCCCTGGGATTCTCCAGGCAAGAACACTGGAGTGGGTTGCCATTTCCTTCTCCAGTGCATGAAAGTGAAAAGTGAAAGTGAAGTCACTCAGTTGTGTCCGACTCTTCGCAACCCCATGGACTGCAGCCTTCCAGGCTCCTCCATCCATGGGATTTTCTAGGCAAGAGTACTGGAGTGGGGTGCCATCGCCTTCTCCGAGAGCTATAGCTAACAGCCTGTTAATGTTAAATGAAACAAAGCAACTGCAGATGTTCAGGATATGAACAAATTGTGCAGAACTAGAAAACATGTAAAACATATGCTTCCTAGGCTTTATGTATAATTTTGAAAAGCATAAAGAAACAGGAATGATAGATGCCAAATTCAAGCTAGTAGTTACTTTTGGAGCGGAGGGTAGGGGGTTCCAAGCAGCAATGGGTCCAGGAGAAGCTTCAGCTCTGTTGTTATGTTCTCTTAGACTAGGAGGTGGATACATGGCATTGCATGGGTTATTTTCTTGTGTGGCTTAATTATTTTATAAATCTTAAAACTAATTATTAAAAGTAAAAAATAATTTTCTTAAAAAAATACCTTGTCTTTTTTCCACACCGCTGAGTTTACCACGTTGATGTTCAGCTCAGTTCACATTTGTAGGAGTTAAAAAACTGTTCTGAAGGCACTGCTTCGTTTACTCTGTCGTGTTACCGTAATACTGTAAAGACATGTACTTCTTAAAAGGGAGGGTTGGCTGTTTTGCCCGTGGCGCTTGCTCAGTAACGCTTTGCCCTTTTGAAGCAGTGTCACCTGTTCCACCTCTGCATACAGGCTCTTCCCACAGGTTGTCAGATAGTTGGCAGCCGCCCCTGTGGTTCCCACCCTGACTGTCCTACAGGGAAAGTATCTGACCGCTTCATAACGTTACTCACTTTATCTGAGTAATGCCTGAATGCCACTGTGTCTGCTGATAGTGACATATTTTTAGATCTGCAGTTTCTCCTGCACACCCACGGTGCCATTACAGCAGCGCGTGTCCAGTGGCCTGGGCTCCTCTGGGCACGGTCCTCAGTGTGGGGAGACATTGGGTCGTAATGTAAACACCTCTGCTACCGATAGAGGACATTTTGCTACCAAAACGCTGGGTTAGATGGTGTGCTTTGTGGTACAGTTGACTTATGTTCTGACACAAGTCCTGACTTCATCACTGAGACCAAACAGCAGCCTTGAGTTGTAACGCTCTTTCATTGAAAGTTCTCAAAAATGGGATTGGAAAAGCTCCTACTTCACAA
The DNA here is from genome assembly GCF_055505025.1 of Bos grunniens. Taxonomy (NCBI): domain Eukaryota; kingdom Metazoa; phylum Chordata; class Mammalia; order Artiodactyla; family Bovidae; genus Bos; species Bos grunniens. The sequence continues at coordinate 16,107,746 of NC_141191.1, forward strand.
AACTCCTTCCATTAAACCTTTAGAAAAGGGGTCATTTGTATTTGCTTTGCAGTGGGTTGGTGAATACCCACGTTCCCTGGTTTTGATGTATTTACTCCTCACATGAAACGTGGACCTAAGGGGCCTCTCTTCTGCCTAGGACTTCAGCCACGGACGGCGTCCCCATCATCAGCACCGTCATCACCCTGCCCCACGTGATCGTGGAAAACATCCCTCTCCACGTGAACGCAGGTGCCTCCACTCACCTTTTATTTGATCTGCGGAATCCAAAAAGAATATTTATTTTAGCTGCTAAGATTTTTTTTCTAACTTTCCCCATTAAGAGAAATGCCCACCATTTACAAAAAGTAGATTGTGACCAGTCTTGTTTATCTATACCTCTACACGACCCTCCTGCCCTCAGCATTTTGAAGCAAATGCCAGAATGTTATTTCATCTATAGAGATTTCAGTATGCATCTTTAACATCACTGGCTGTTTTTCTAAACATAATCACAGAGTCATTATGATAACTAAAAATTAGCAATAATTTTGCAATATGATCAAATTCCTGTGTTGAAATTTCCCTAGCTGACTCTGAATGTTCTTCATAGTTTGTTATAAGGCCTCTGCATTGCTGTTGATTGGTGTTGGTGTCTAGACTCTTAAAATCCCTAGGCAGGCAGACAGCCTCTCCCCCACTGCACTGCCTCTACCCCACATCACCTCCTCTACCCCCTTCATCTCCCCCCTCGCTTCCTTGATGTTCATTTGTTGAAGAAACTGTCCTCGTGTAAAGCTACCTATAGTCTGAATTTGCTGACTTGCACTGCATCATTTTTAAGTATTTCTCTGCCCCTATAAATTGGTAACTGTGCGTGTGTGTGCATTCAGTCACTCAGTCATGTCTTCGTGACTCCCTGTAGTGCTCCCCGCCAGGGTGACTCCCTGCCAACCTCCTCTGTCTATGGCATTTCCCAGGCAAGAATACTGGAGCACGTTGCCATTTCCTCCTCCAGGGGATCTTCCTGACCCTGTGTCTCCTGCATTGCAGGCAGATTCTTTACCACTGTGCCACCTGGGAAGCCCAGTTAGATCTATAGTCTTGATCAAATTCAGGTTAAAGATTTTGACAAAAATACATCATAGTTTCCACCAAGGGGCCCATAATGTCTGTCATCCCATCTCGAGCCATTATTGATATTTAGGGAAATTTTTTGTAGGTTTAAGAAATTAATCCTAAAAGGTAATTCAGCTCTTGGTAGCCAAGACCCTTTCTGAGCCAAATCAGTTTAGAAGGAGACATTGATTCTTCTTAGCCTGCTTTATCATAGCCCTGTGGCTATTTTACAATCAGAGAATTTTCTTATTTAACAACAGTGCAGTGCTCTCATTAATTTAAATAACTCCATGTCTATGCAATGAAATTTATTTACAAAAGGAACCCATGAATGGTGAGCTTTGTTGTTTTTTTTAACCAAGAGAAATGTCACCTTTGCAGATCTGCCGTCATTCGGGCGTGTCAGAGAGTCGCTACCTGTCAGGTATCACCTGCAGAATAAGACTGACTTAGTTCAAGATGTGGAGATTTCTGTGGAGCCCAGCGATGCCTTCATGTTCTCAGGGCTTAAACAGGTACAGGTTGTATCTCACGGGGTTGCTTGTGAAGACGGAGGAGTGTGGCCAGAAAGTGGAGAGCTGTCAGAAATGGCTCTTGTTTTGGTAGTGGTGAATCTTAAGTCACTTTTGAAGATTTAATTACAACTTGCTGTAGAAGTGGGTTAAATGGGCCACTCTTTCCATGTTGAGATCACACATAGAGGTTCTTTCTCTATGTAAAACAAGAGTTCACAAATCCCTTGGACTGATAGAATTCCTGGAAATTTTTTATTGCTAACGAGTTTGTGTGTGTGTGTCTTTTAATTTGAGACCTTTTGAAGCATAACTGCACAGATTAAAAGCCTAATTTGCTTCTGAACTATCAGTATAATTTTTTAGAGATTTTGATCCTGCATAGAGTTATCTGTGTTACGTGTAGGCACAATTTTGTATCTACATAGAAAAATATGTGATTCAGATGTTTTTCTTCATCTGTTCATATCAGAGGTGGAAAAGTTCATCAGATTTTTGGGTGGAACATGCTCTCAGGCAAAACCATATTTTCAGTAAGAATACTGTCCCTCTCTGTCAGAGTGGCAACAGAGACACACCACAGTGGTCAGCACATGCTTTTTATTATTAATAATAAGGGTGCAATTAGAGCACAAACTTGTAATAACACCAAGTAGTATTCACCCTGAGTCAACCATCTGGCTGGCATGTCCTGAGTGCTGTTTGCTGTTAAATGAAAGTAGAATTACACGTGAAGTGTACTATAGGTCTGTACACTGATATAAATGTATAATATTAATATACACCAAGTATAACGTTGGCTGAATATGTTGATTCACAAACACATATATTATCTCTGATGCATCACATACCTTTATGTATCATTTGCAAATGAGTAGGCTTTTCTTGATTGTCCTGATCTGTTTCACGTATTGACTTGAAAATAATTAAAGTACCGAAAATCTTACTAGATAGTGCTCTTTCCTTTTGCCCTGAAGGTACTTACCTTACCACAAAGGTAAAATCCCTAAGACAAAACACAGGAAACAACCAGCTCCTCTCACGTTGATGTAATGTTTGCAGAGATGCTCTTCTGCACGTTATCCTGTAGCGCACTGTGGCTGTAAAGCCTGCCTGGTCTGAGACACGGGAAGTGCTGAGCTGCCTAGTGTTTGCATTGTTAAGCAAGAACAGGTTGCCTTTTGCGTGTTGGTAGAAACTGAGAAACCATGCACGTGTTTGTATTACATTTGTTACCTGTGTGGTTCTGGCCTCATTAATTCAGCCCTACATTTTGGTGTCTGTCTAGAAGATGGAATAGGAGAGGGTGCAAATATTTCTCCAGAAGGATTTAAGTGTCTGATCATTTGCCAGAACTTGACAGGTAACAACATGTAGCTGTTGCGAGTTTATTTGATACATGGATTTGTTTATCTTTTTCTGTCACTTTGTGATTTAGATTCGATTACGTATCCTCCCCGGCACGGAACAGGAGATGTTATATAACTTCTACCCTCTGATGGCTGGGTACCAGCAGCTGCCGTCTCTCAACATCAACTTGCTCAGGTTTCCCAACTTCACGAATCAACTGCTCAGGCGCTTCATACCAACCAGTATTTTTGTAAAGGTAAGGTTTAGACATTTTCTGTTTTTTATTGTCTTGGAAACAAATGCAAGTAGATGTTTTTTCACATCAGTTGGTCAGTTCAGTTGCTCAGTTGTGTCTGATTCTTTGTGACCCCATGGACTGCAGCACTCCAGGCTTCGCTGTCCTTCACCAACTCCTGGAGCTTGCTCGAACTCATGTCCATCCATTCGGTGATGCCATCCAACCATCCCATCCTCTGTCGTCCCCTTCTTCTCCCACCTTAAATCTTTCCGAGCATCGGGGTCTTTTCAAATGAGTCAGTTCTTCTCATCAGGTGGCCAGAGTATTGGAGTTTCAGCTTCAGCATCTGTCCTTTCAATGAATATTCAGAACTGATTTCCTTTAGGATGGACTGGTTGGATCTCCTTTCAGCCCAAGGGACTTTAAAGAGTCTTCTCCAACACCACAGTTTTTTCACGTAAATGTCACTAAATAGTATTTTGAGACTAGCAATTTTAGTATCTTGACTGTTACTATAAATTTGGCAATATTGCTATTTGTTTCTTATTAAGTTATTATCAATTTTTTATTTTCTATTTTATAGATTTTTTTCTTAGATCTAATTTTAAAGGTTTTTATTCCTTTGGGCAAATGAAGATTTATCTTGATGGCATCCTTAAACATGTGTTTCCTTTGGCTTAGTAAAATATATTTCTATTTTTGTTTTTCTTTTTAAAAATTTTTATTTTACTTTATAATTTATTTTTTAGAAATATATTTTAAAGTTTTAGTTAATTTGTAACTAGTTTTTAATCAAAATGGATTAATTTTCTGAATACAATCCCTGAACTTTTCTGATTCTAATAACTATGTAGTGCTACTGGATTTGGATCTTTTCTAAAAATGATCACCCGTCAGAAACTATACTCGGGTTTAACGTTTTGATTGTTTTAAACAGTGATATGATTTCCAGGTTCCTGTTCTTTGACTGACCTAGTCTTCCGTTCATTCCATTCCTGCACTGAGCTTCAGTTGCCTTCCTCACACATGCATGCGTGTGTACCTACATGTATGAAACCTCCCAGCCACAGAACAGAGCAGGAGACCCCCTTCCCAGCCTCAGGGAACCCCCAGAACCGTCGGCTTAAATCACAGCCATCGGCCTGTGGTGCTGCGGTTCTAACGCTGGTCAGTCGCCTCTCCTGCTCTCCCCACAAAGGTCCGCTTTTAAAGTCCGTCAGCGCAGTAAAGTCATTTGCAGGAATCTTATTCTTTTAACTACTTGATGACTCTCTGGGGTGTTGTCAGACTTTCTGACTTGTCAGAAATTTTACGCCTAAAAGCAGTCACGATATCTTTTATTGACTCAGCTTTTCCTCTTCTGATGTCACATTTTAAATTTTTTCAGTCAGTGAACTTCGAGAAAAGGGCATTCTGCGTTTACCCGCCACTTCAGTCCTCGCAGTATTTGTAGTTATGCACCGTAGAGTTCACGATGCATCACTCTTTCCCAAACAGGAGAAGGGGAGCCCTTGAGGCCCAAGGAGCTTGCTGGCAGCGCAGGTTTGTGGCCTGCTTAAAGCTCGGGACACAGGCTGAGCACGAGAGGGAGGGTAAAGCTTTCCCTCTCTAGCAGGAGTGGTGGCCAGGCGCCCTGTCACACACGGTGCACTGACGGGTGGGTGGCGGCTGCAGGCTAGGGGGCGAGGGGCTCCACGGGCAGAGGATGTGCTGCGCTGGTGAGCTTGCCACTAGGAACAGAGGGAGCGGGCCGCACGGAGGCTGCGAGGTTACCGTCCCCAGGCTCACCTGGCGAGAGAAGGTGGGGGAAAGGAGACAGATGAACATAATCTTGTTTGGAAACTTGCACACGTTTATTCTGTGTCTGTGAAACAGTTCCAAGTACTTGCAGACCCTCTCCAGTTAACAGCGCTTCTGTGGTCATTCTTACCTTGCAAACCCTCCTTGTTTTCCCCTCCGAAGCCACAGGGCCGGCTCATGGATGACGCCTCCATCGCGGCTGCGTGAGATTCAGGACGGGCCTCAGCCATTCTCAGGGAGAAACTGGGCAGAACTTTGTGATTGTTTCCTGGTGAGCTGTACTTGATCATGGTACAGGTTAATCTTCTCTATTTTTTAACGGATGTTACACCAAGTCTTCAGAGGAAGTCATGCTAAAATATTAGGAAAATCTTCTAGTTTGACTAATAAATATTTGAAATCTGTCAGCGTGACGTGAAAGGGTGTTAACCCTTTGTTTTTGTTGAAAGTCATTTTGTGGACACGGGCATCTTCACAGTAATGGGGTTTTGTATGTGCAGTAGCTGAGGAAAGTTAAGTCTCTGAAATACTCCTGGACAAGGGGAGCCGTGCACCAGTGTCTGCCCCGGAAAGCTGGGAACCCCCGTGGGTGTCTTTGAGAGTTGGCTAAACCAGAGATAGAATAAATCTGTTCTCATGCATCTAACGTATGTTCAGAGTCCATACACAGGAACCAGAAAGCAGTCACGGGACTGACAGAGACAACTTCCAAAAAGTTTTAATGAAAGCAGTTTAAGATGTCTAAAAAAAAAATAACCTTTGCTTACCACCAAAACATTTCAGATAGGTTCAGCTTGCTTGGTTCATTTATGAAGCAGGTTCATAAACCAGATCCTCACCTGTCAGGATCTGAACTGCAAGATGCTAAGCATAATCTCCTAAACTGAAAGTTTTAGAGAAAGATGAAAGGTCTAAATCTAAAGTTCTAGAGCTTTTAGTTATGTTGTGTAGGTTGAAAAGAACTGTTTAAAACTTTTGAAAATTCATGTACATAAAAAAACATATTGTGAAAATCCTCTGTTAAAATATCTTAATTTAAAACTCCCCTGTTGTCCAGAAATTTTTATTATTTAAAAGTATAGGAGTTGTAAAAAGGAAAAGAATGATGTAAATAAATAACTTTCTCTTTCAGACATGCTTGTGTGTACCTTTTATTTATTTTGAGCTTGTTGGATAGCTTCTCTGTGGAGCGGCTTTTGCTGGCTAACACCATTGCAGAAGTGTGTGTGGTGGGGGGGGTGTTCCGGAGCCAGGGGCTGTGATGCGCTGGGGGGATCTGAGCTCCCTGTTGTCCCTGCCGCTCAGGTGGAGACCACAGGAGCTTGTCGGATCGTCCCAGGGCCAAGTCCCAGCTCTGGTGACTTTGTTCACATTGCCCTTTGTGTGTCTCAGCTTCTTACCTGGAAGACATGGATGATATGAGGATAATAAAAATTAAAAACACAAGAGGGACTGTAAACAAAAATGCCATGAAGTAATGTCTTCTCTGTGCTCTTTTATTTTATATCCTACTCTGTTCTGTTAAAAGATGTTCCTGGTGTAACGAATTGATTTCATGACTCACTAACAGGATGTAACCTGCAGTTTGAAAAATTCAAAGGTGCATCTGATGCCGTACTCACATAATAAACGTCTCCTGTGTGTACACTGCCATTGTCAGACACGAAGTACCCAGGGCATGTTAGGACACATGGATCTCTGGCATTCACTTTAGCATCACTAGCCTTGATGTCAGTGTGATCTCTGTGAGTGCAAATACACCACATAAATTGGCCTGCGCTTTCCCTCAGTAGCATAATCCTTTCTCAACCAGGAATCCTCCATGTCGTTCATTTTACTGCAAATGTATTCCATTTACTTATTTTAAATTATAGCAAATTTTAATTCAGAAATACATGAAATAGTGATCTTGCCTGGGTTCCCCAGACAGAGATATCACAGCATTGCAGGAGCCGTTGACTCACTGAGGTTACAAGTGTCCAGAAGGACCGCGGAGCCTTTCCCTTGGAGCCTCTGCTTCAGCCACAGCCCCTGTGTCCCTCCTGAGAGGCTCCTGTCTCCTCTCTGAGTCCTGTGTCACCATTTGGGTCTCACTACTACTCCTTACCAGTACTATGCACCACTCAGGGGGACACATTTTTAAATAAAGCATTTAAAACTTGGCCTTTGGGGGAGTGACTAAAGTTTGCTTTTTGATTCTTGAAAGTAAGCACTGGTTTTTAATCAGTGTGGAGTGTTACCAAGAGGATGGGGACGGTAATGTCTTTGGAATAAAAAAAATTTCCAGTTTGCTTCATTTTATATTTTTATGATCCTAAAATTACAACTTCAACTCAGTTTTCCTCATGAAGTGTTAGGTTCCTTATCTTTGAATTCTTCTTTTTAAGGGACTGTATGGGATCATGGGATCATGGCTCTTAGATGGATTTTTTTTTTTTTTTAATGTCTTCAGCTTACTTGAAAAAAAGATTCTTTTGTTCTCATTCAGTCATTTCTTTCATGGCCCATTCATAACTCCACCCAGAATATGAAAAGCCTCTCTTCTTGATGCTGTCCCTAACAATAGCTCTGAAGAATTCTGAGCTGTAATTTCCACATTGGCATTGCAAAGAAAGAGGGGGTGCTTTCAAGGAAGAAACAAGTGGGAAAGCTAAACTCACTCTTTCAATGAGGAGCGCCGATGTGGTCTCCACATGTACCTTTCTGAAGCTTCCTCTCTTGACCTAAAACCCCAGAAAAGGCACCAAAAGTGTCCCAACTCCTTGTACTTTTTACACTAGGTAAGAAAAAAAATGCTTAAGATGGATTGTGTTATTTACCGGTTGAGAGAATAGATGGTAACGACTGTAATTTTCAGGAAGCGACATTGGTGATTAGAGATTGTTGAATGAGTATGTGATAGCAAACAGAAATGTGACTTGCTCTTGCTGTGCATTTGTGTTCTGAAACATTTCCAACAAGGGATACTCAAGCCATCCTTTGATGAGTGAGCCCCGTCGCCACCATCGTCTTTGTACTTAAGTCAACGATGCCATTCTCAGACAGCTACTGAAGGGCTGCATACAATTCGCCAAACGAGTGTAAAGCCCCGTGTTTTCACGCACGAGAAAAGAAATTCTTGGCTTAAGTATGTTCAAGTTCTCTTCCAAGGTCAAATTGGTGAGAAACTTTCCCTTCCACTCAATTTACTTGCACCTGAGAGCGAAAGAGACAGTGTTCACCGGGCCTTTTGTGTCTGCTTTCTGAAGCGTGTTTTACCAGAGTCAGCCCTGCCAGGCACGCCTGCGTTTCCGGTGACATGTACCATGCAAATGATAGGTTGAGCCATGCTTTAAATTCTAGTTTCTCCCCAGTCGTTCAGAGAATGCAAAACTCATAGCCACCTTGCAGCTGGTTTCTCATTTATGGAAAACACTTCTCAAATGTATCAGCCTGCCTGGCATGTGAGAACTTGGAAATGATAACCTTTATTAGGTTGGCCAGGATAACAAACATAAACCATGTATGTTTCCCAAATGATAATTGCCAGTATTTATTGAGGGCTACCAGTCCATTCTAAAGGAGATTAATCCTGGTTGTTCTTTGGAAGGAATGATGCTAAAGCTGAAACTCTAGTACTTTGGCCACCTCATGCGAAGAGTTGACTCATTGGAAAAGACTCTGATGCTGGGAGGGATTGGGGGCAGGAAGAAAAGGGGACGACAGAGGATGAGATGGTTGGATGACATCACCAACTCCGTGGAGTCATGTGAACTCCGGGAGTTGGTGATGGACAGGGAGGCCTGGCGTGCTGCGATTCATGGGGTCACAAAGAGTCGGACACGACTGAGCAACTGAATTGAACTGAACAGAGTACCAGGTGATCTTTGGTCTTAACCTCATTTGTTTAATACTCAAAAAAGCCCACTGTGGAGTAGATACTATTATTATCATCCCCATTTTAAAGATGTGGAAGCAGGCACAGAGAAGGTAACTTGCCCGACGTTCTGGTTATCACTGCACAGCAAATCATCCCAGTACTTGGTGGCCCAACACAACAATCATTTTTTATGGTGTCAGTGGGTCAGGAATTGAGGAAGGGCTTGTCTGGGCAGTTCTGGTTTGGGCTCACTCATGCAGCTGTTCGTTTGACAGTGGGTGAAGGAGGAAATAGGAGGGTGAGAACAAGGAGGCTGCAGCCGCATGGGGTTAGCCAGGCGTCTCTCCGTGTAGTCTCAGGACCTTTGCAGGCGGTCTTTGGGCTTCCTCACAGCATGACGGTCTCAGAACGCTTGGCTGCTCCCATGGCGGCACAGAGCTCTGGTGTGGCTGGTGCAGCCAGGAAGACAGAAGCCTCATTCCCTTCCACGGCCTGGCCTTGGGTAGCACAGAACGTCGCTTCCACAATGCTCACAGGCCCATCCACCTTTAAGAGGAGGGAACGTGAACCCTGCCTCTTGCTGGGGAAATGGTCACATCCTAGAAGAATAGCGGGGACAGGAGAGCTCACTGCAATCTTTGGAAAATGCAACCTGTCTTAGCCAATGACATGACACGTGGTGGAAGAGCTGGGTTTCAAATCAAGGCCCTCTGCCTGCAGCGGAGAAGGCAATGGCACCCCACTCCAGTACTCTTGCCTGGAAAATCCCATGGACGGAGGAGCCTGGTAGGCTGCGGTCCATGGGGTTGCTAAGAGTCAGACACGATTAAGCGACTTCACTTTTCACTTTTCACTTTCATGCATTGGAGAAGGAAGTGGCAACCCACTCCAGAATTCTTGCCTGGAGAATCCTAGGGACAGGGGAGCCTGGTGGGCTGCCGTCTCTGGGGTCACACAGAGTCAGAGATGACTGAAGCAACTTAGCAGCAGCAGCAGCAGCCTGCAGAGCCCACTTGCTGAACCTCCACGCTACGCAGCCACCGCTTTAAGGCTGCCCGTGTTTGCTCCTAAACAAATGAGCTTTGGCTAAATACGGGTTTGATGACTGAGGCATTGCGCACTCTGTGACTGAGACCTATTCTTAAGTCTATGGCAGCAACGCTGTTGCCCTTAATTACACATTGACTTCCAAGTGTTCAGAGTGCTTGCCATGAGCCAGTTTCTGTGTCAGCAGCTAAAGCATAAAGGAATCTTCTTCCTGAGGACCGCCAGTCCAGCACGAGTTGCTGCCATGCGATGAATGCAATAGAAGTGGGCACAAGACCGGTGAACTGATGAGATGTGTGGGAATGGCTTTAAAATGCTCCAGAAAACAACATCAAAAACTGGAAGACAGCCTAGGTCAGCAAGAAGTAGATGAAACAAGATCTGAAAATCGTTGATCATTCTTTAAAGCAGGTAAAGAGTGCCTGGGGGCTGTACTTTTGGATATGTCTGCAATTTTCCATGATAAAAAAATTCATAGAAGATTCAAGGTAGAGAGGAAGCCCAGTGGAGGTGATTATAGGGTGTGAGTGAGGAAGCAACCGAGAGGAGGGGCTGACTCCTGGAGTGACACAGGAGTGGCTTCCATGTCCCTAATGAAACTACTGGGAGTTTTTCCTGTAGGGAATGCATTTCCATCGCCCCTGAACCAACAATGTTACGGGAGCTGGGTTTTGGGAACATAAAAGTTTGTAAGGTGACGAAGGGGTGCTGGCTGGTGTCGGCTCCTGCCCACCTCCTCGCATGCCAAGCTCTCTCAGTGTAGACAGGCTGGCTTTGTTTTCCCTACCCGAGAGGTTCGCAATCAGTGATAAGAGAATTAGGGGAGGAATGAAACTCTGAAAACTGAAAGAATGCTCGCTGCTCTTCAGCACTGTTGCTTCTGGAGAGCAGGGCTTTTTCTGTTAGAATTTGATAATTTTGAACAAAGTCTGTCATCTTGTTAGTTGTAGAATGCTCTCATTAGAGTATTGAAGAGTTGTAGCTTGAAAAATGTTTGACCCTGGGTGATAATGAAAAACCGTAGTCTCCACAAAGGACTGAATCCCAAATACCCAACTTACCAGGAAACAGTAGGGAGCCCTACATTCAAGATGTGTTTAAATATTGTTTAAACACAGGATAGCTCATGTGTGTATCAGAGGTGTTAGTGCCTACAAGTTGTTCAGACTACGTTTACAATATTTTCTCTGCTTGTAATTCCTACCACTTAATTCATTTTATTCTTTCATAGAGAAAATTTCCAAACATATACAAGAGAAGAGGCTATAATACACCTCCATGCTTCTACTCAGCTCTGTAACCATTAATACTTTGCTCTCTACTGTCTACATAGCACTGGACCCACATCTATCCCCCTATTAAATAATTTCACCCATAAATAAAAGGACTTAAAAAACATACAATGCAATAATATTATTACATCTAATAAGTTGCCAATAATTCCTTCAGTTCAGTTCAGTTCAGTTCAGTTGCTCAGTTGTGTCCGACTCTTTGCGACCCCATGAATCCCAGCACGCCAGGCCTCCCTGTCCATCACCAACTCCCGGAGTTCACTCAGACTCAAGTCCATCGAGTCAGTGATGCCATCCAGCCATCTCATCCTCTGTCGTCCCCTTCTCCTCCTGCCCCCAATCCCTCCCAGCATCAGAGTCTTTTCCAATGAGTCACCTCTTCGCATGAGGTGGCCAAAGTACTGGAGTTTCAGCTTTAGCATCAGTCCTTCCAAAGAAATCCCAGGGCTGATCTCCTTCAGAATGGACTGGTTGGATCTCCTTGCAGTCCAAGGCACTCTCAAGAGTCTTCTCCAACACCACAGTTCAAAAGCATCAATTCTTCAGTGCTCAGCTTTCTTCACAGTCCAACTCTCACATCCATACATGACCACTGGAAAAACCATAGCCACTGGTTGAGTAGACGGACCTTTGTTGGCAAAGTAATGTCTCTGCTTTTGAATATGCTATCTAGGTTGGTCATAACTTACCTTCCAAGGAGTAAGCGTCTTTTAATTTCATGGCTGCAGTCACTTTGCTGCTGCTAAGTCGCTTCAGTTGTGTCCGACTCTGTGTGACCCCATAGACAGCAGCCTACCAGGCTCTGCTGTCCCTGGGATTCTCCAGGCAGTCACTTTAGAAGTTGCCTAATATACAACATATGTTCAATTTTCCCTAATGGACTAAGCAGTCTTTTTAGAGTTGGTTTGTTTCAATCAGCATCCTAACAAGGTCAATCATTATGTTTAATTATGCCCCAAGGCTTTTTCGAGCGTCATTTACTGTAACAGTCCCTTCCCCACTTCTATGCCTTATCATTGACCTGTGGAAGAAACGGGATCAGTGTCTTGTAAAGTCCACACCCTGGTGTTGGCTGGTTGCTTCCCACGGTGTCATTGGGCTTGTTTCTCTCTTCCCTGGATTTCCTGTGGACTACGAGTTAGGGTTTAAAGCCTGCCTGAGTCCCTCTCTACCTACCTTGCCCCATTTTTTTTTTTAAAGAATGTCTCACAGTTGATTTGCTGCATATCTATTGCCACACAGACCTGATTGCCTCACTTTTAGTGATGCTAAAATGGATCAGTGGGCTTACAGGATGACGGCCTAATCCCTTCATTATGAGGTTCAGCTAAACATCCATCAATGGCAATTGTCTGAATCAGTCACTTAATTAGAAGTTGCAAAATATAATTTTAATATACTGGCCTGCATTTATTGGCTAGAATTATGCTGTTGAGAAGCATTCTTCCCCACTCACCTACTAGGTCTATGTAATTACTCTAATAAATAGTTCCTATAGGAAAGAAAGAATTTTTAATAACTTGATTCTTTCTCTTTATAATTTTCAGGGTAATGAGAGATACCTTAACTAACTCTTTGTTAACCAAGAACTTTGGTTTTTGTTTTGGTTTACTGGTCCTCTCCTTTTCTCCTTTCTTCTTATGAAATAATCACGTAAATGAAAGACTGCAAAACAGGGGAGTTGGTGCGAGGACTTTCTGACATTTTGGTGGCTTTATCACCTTCTCTATAGGGACACCCAGTGCCCTCCATCTGGCTTCATCTGAACAGAGGGATTCTTTTTTTTTTTTTTAACTTTATTTCATTTTGGCTATGCTGGGTCTTCTTGCGGTGCCTGGGCTTCTCTGGTTACTGGGCATGGGCTCCAGAGTGTGGGGTCAGTAGCAGTGCATGGGTTAGTTGCCCCATGGCATGTGGGGTCTTAGTTCCCTGACCAGGGATGCAATCCATGTCCCCAGTCTTGGAAGGCAGATTCTTAACCACTGGACCACCAGGGAGGTCCCCAGAGGGATTCTTACGCCTATGTTTACCCCTGTAAAGCCTCTGCTTTGAAAAGAAATTTGACAAGGAATCTTCAGCTGTAAGAATGAGACCAACAAGAAAACTTCTATAAACTTTTGTCAGACAATCACTTCTGCAAACCTGGGCCAACCACACACTACAAATCAATATTACAGAGGTTCCAAGTGATTCCCTAGAGGAATTAGTGCAAGAACCTGATACAGAGGAAAGATTCAATGATGTTTAATAAATGGATTTTCTATGAATTCTTTGAAAACCGATTATCACAGCATGGTGGCTCTTTCAACACAGATGCAGATACTGTTAAAAAATTATTTGGGATACTTGTTAATGACAGTTAGCCAGACTTATTCAAGAGAGGCTATTGCAAAGGGGTTTTGTGGGGGAGTGAGATCAGATTCAACTCTGACAGAGATGAGTGTGGGTTTGAAGGCAAAGAGCCGGTGGGCATCAGTGGATGGGAAATCTGTTGTTTAGTTACTCTGTCATGTCCTACTCTTTGTGACCCCATGGACTGTAGCCCACCAGTCTCCTCTGTCCATGGGATTTCCCAGGCAAGAATACTGGAGTGGGTTGCTATTTCCTTCTCCAGGGGATCTTCCCAACCCAGCCATCGAACCCTCATCTCCTGCATTGGCTGGTGGATCCTTTAACACTGAGCCACCTGGGGAAATTTTTTTTATTGCTGAGGCAAACCCTAGGGGGTAAGAGGAATTTTTGCTAGACCAACTCAACAGAATGCCTGCTGAAGGCAGCAGAGATGGTCAGGTACCAAGGTGGGGAATTCCTCCTGATTTAGCAGGATTCTTGCCCAAACTGGATTCTCCACAGACAGGCAGAGAAGCCCAAGTTGGACCTGGTTGAGCAGAGGTGCCCAGAGGAGCCTGACTAAAGTTTGGTCAAAGGAGGGGTAGGTGCCCATGCCCACTTACAACCATTAACCACGATGTTTTATTTTTCAGGTTAATCATTCTTCGTCTATCAGGTAGTAGAGTATTTGCTGTTTTCAAAGTCAAGTGTGTCTGAGCGGGTTGGGCAAGCTGAACCTTTCTTTTCAAGTGTTGCCACCTGCTGCCTCCCAGAAGATGAAACCAGGGCCGCCCCTTGCGAGAGGCTCAGTGCATGAACAATGCTAGCTCAGGACGCAGGAGGACGGTTGTCGCATGACTGACTCCGAGTTCTTCGAAGCAGAAAGAAATTTCCAAAGTGGTTAGACAGGCTGGGTGACTTCAGGACAAGGCGCCTTTATGTTTTAAAATCGGAACCCAGCTGTGAAGAGCCAGCGAAAAGGTTTTCTTGTACCTGCTGGGATGACCTGCAGAAACCCTGGCTGGGAGCGTGAGCGCGGACTCCGCACGCACGCACGCACGCACGCAGGCTCCCCTCCACTGCACCCCGGGTCCCCGCGTCCCCGGGTCCACTGCACACCCGGGTCCCCCCATCCCTGGGTCCCTGCACCCCCAGGTCCACTGAACCCCTGGTCCCGCGTCCCCCATCCCCGGGTCCCCGCACCCCCGGGTCCCTGCCTCCCCCGCAGCGCGCGCTGAAGGGATGCGAGGATGCAGCTAAAGGGATGCCACCGCTGCAGCGGCAACCAGGCTGGGCTCCAGCGTGAGGACCCCTAGTGCATCTTAGACGGAAGTTCACCCTAGTGGGATCACCCCTGGCTTGAACATGGTGCAGCCTCTTCCAGAAAGCCGGCCCTGCTGCTACGCTGAGAGAGGCCCCTGGGGGCGTTTTCAAAGTGAATGCAAAAAGGCTTCTAAGGATTTTGCCAAGCCCATGTAGGGTGTGGAGCCCTATTAAATCTACCTTTTCTTTCCAGGAGGAGGTATCATAGTCGAGAAAGACAGAGGTTGTGTCCAGTTTAGAACCTCCAGGCTACCCGCAGATGTAGGGACCGAGTGTCCTAACACCCTGGCCTTCCCGAGCTCCCAGCTCACCCCCTCCCGCTTCAGATGCTGATAGAAGAGTGGAGAAGCTCTGTGTCCAGAAGGCAGGCGGCTAGTATCTGAACCGGGTGTCAGCTGCAAACTGGCATTTGCCGTGGGGGGTCGCCATCTCCCTCTACAAGGATTAAATCACGTGCTACTGCTGACCTCCGACACCCCCGAAGGGCCGAGGGAGGAGAGCAGAAAGGAGGCACTCTGTGTTTGGGGTGAACTGGAAGGACAGGTCTTCAGAGAGTTAGCTATGCTCAGGAACTAATTTTATGAGCCCAATTCTTGTATCTCCTCATATCTAGAAAAGCACTAAAATCCTTCATGGTGACGACTGTTTCTCGTGACCTAGCAAAGCTTCACGAGACTAGTAGAAACCTTCTGGAAAAAATATGTGCTTGATTACATGTATTCCCCTGCACCAAAATCACATATATACTGACCTTTCCCCCCTGCCTCTTTGGAGCTGTCTCCCAGAGCTATCTGAGGCGCCGTCTCCAGTCTGCAGTCCTCATTTTGCCCCAATTATAACTGAACTGGCAGCTCTCATGTTGTGCATCTTTTTTCAGTCAACAGAGGCCAGGGGAGGAGGGCAGCGGACACAGGTGCCTCAGGAATGTTCCCTCTCGGAAGGGAGCGTGGCCTGCATTGCAGACGCCAGCACAGCTACACTCAGGTCCCGCCTGCATTCTCTCTTTTCCTGTTTGGTTTGGCAGATCTGCAGAGCTCTCAGTGGGGCCTGAACCCTCACGGACAAGTCTTTCTTTGTTAGAAGGGCCCTCCTCCCTGGTGAAATCACCTTTATCCAGATACATAGGTCTGATCAAAGGGAAATACTTTAATAACACGGAAAATGGTTGCTGTTATAGTGTTGTGGGGCGGCGGGGCGGAGGGAGGTGGGGGGAAGCAAGTTCCAAAACGGTGTGTGATCTGATCTTGTTTTGTCAAACACCACAAAAATACAAATACATACTCAAAGGAAAAACACCAGAAGTATATGCATCAAATTCTACTTTTGGCTTATTGGATGATAGGTGATTTTAATTTTCTTAATCTTACCTATCTGTTCTACAGTGATTTCAACAGTAGACATGGTTTTTTCCTAATCAGAAAAAAAAAGAAAAATTTTATCAAACAAACAAAAAGACAGTGTCACAGGCCCAGTGGGAAGAGAGTCCATGGGTGGGCACACCTGGTGATACTTTACCAATATACCCACGAGAAGCACCCGTGTAGATTGCTGGAGACACTCTATCTCGTAGAAGATACAGATCGGTTCCTGTTTTGTGGCCACTCGAGGAAGAAGCAGATGAACCCCCACTGCTGTTATAACCACGATGCTTTTCTCTTACCCAGAAGATTCCTCAGGATATTGGTGACTCTGATCTGTTGCTTGGCAACATGTTCATTGAATTGGTTCTCTTCCAATTTCCAATCCTCTGTGGCTGGGGAACTTCTCTGTCATGCCTCAGCTTTTGGGCTGTAGGAGGCAGGTCTCGATTTAGGTCACTGACCTTGGGGACGATGTCAAAGGGATCCAAAGAGCTGCGAAGTCTTAACTAAAGGGGACCCAATAGCTTCCTTTTTGCCATAGCACCCTAAATGGGCCTTCCAGCAGAACCACAAGAATGTAAGTGCCCAAAAGACAGGTTTTATTCCCTGCGCCGTCTCTCACTTCTAGAACTATTCCCGACACATTAGAAGGAACTGGTAAATATTGATATCAATAAATATAGCGATGAACTGTAGACTTACTATTTGAAAACCTCTCAGGTGTTCAGATTTCTCTTTCCTTTACTTTCTTAGTTCTTATCCTTTCTCCCTCTTCTTTTCTTCTCACTTTTACAATCTATCAGGAGAACTCCTTCCTTACCCACCCCATGCCCATTTGTCATTTCCTCACTACCAATCCAGTTATTTACTAAAAATGACAACGAAACCCACAGGCCACAGCTGTTGTCTGGCCCCTCGAAACTTCCAAGTCCCACCCAACAAAGTCTTGAGACCTGGGAAAGCCAAAACCAAAACTCAAGCGTTTTCAGCTGTGCCCGGTATTCTTGTTTCCAGCTCCTTGTAAACGTGAGGGTGACTGGAACGCTGGTATCCCCACACGAGGGATGCCAATGACTTTTGTCAAAACGTGAGAAGGAGGGACTTCCCTGGTGGTCCAGTGGCTAAGCTCCCAGAGGGAGCAGAGGGTCTGGGTTTGATTCCTGGTCAGGGAACTGGATCTCGCATGCTGCTGCTAGGACCCAGGGCAGGCAAATAAATAAATAAATACTATTTTTAAAGTGTGAGAAGGAGAAGCTGTATCAGACACTGCAGGCTGAGGGCCAGTGTAATTTGTGTAATTCGGGAGCCACAGGCACTGGACCCTGTTTCCCTTTGCAAAATCCCCTTGTCTCTCTCCAAGCTGGGTTTCTGTGTCCTGAGCCCCAGTGAAAGCTCTAGAAAATGCTATCTCTGGGGAAGAGGTGGGGAGGTGGGACTCATCTGCAAAGGTAAATAAAATATGAGGCCAGTTGTAATGATATTTTGATTTTTTTAAAAATCTCTTCAAAAACTCTGTATGGCATTTTCATCATCATAAAAATAAGAACAGAGTCATCTGCCCGAGGATTAAATAAAGCAGGACAGTCTTAGGAGGAGCTGGACCAAGGCCGCTGCAAATGTCACTCTCTCTCCCTCCTGCTGCCTGCTGTTCTTGTGCTTATGTCTTTGGGACCCCGATTTGTAAGAAAACTGCGTGTGTGCCTGCTAAATTGCTTCAGTTGTGTTCGACTGTTTGCAACCCTATGGACTGTAGCCCGCCAGGCTACTGGGATTCTCCAGGCAAGAACACTGGAGTGGGTTGCCATGCCCTCTTCCAGGGAACCTTCCCAACCCAGGGATCAAACCCGCGTTTCTTAAGTCTCCTGCATTGGCAGGTGGGTTCTTTTACCACTAGCGCCACCTGGGAAGCCCAAGAAAATTGTATTTCCTGCATTTGGGATCCTGGTCTGCTCCCTACTGACGTAAGAAATGGGAAGAGGCGTGGTCAGGCGGCCATGTTGCCCAGCTCTGTCCACACTGAATTTTGTGACTGGTGGGTCCTAGAGCTATGCACTCTGAATGGTCTAGAAGGAGAGAGGCTGGGGCCAGTGAGTCTGAGCGTCACTGTGGGACATCCTGCTGGCCAGTGTCATTTCTCTATCTCAGTTAAAGTTCTCTGCGAGATTTTGCTAACTTACATTCTTTGCAGCAAAAATAGAGTGATTTAAAACTTTTTTCTCATTGAAATCAAGGCATCAGGATGTGAGTCATGGATACATAGAAACAGAACTTTTCACTGTCTGATATTTCCCTCTTGGAAACCCCAAAGAGGCACGGTTGTTGACAGCACATATTGATCATTCATTCTGATTTCTAGAGAACCTGGGCTAAGATAAGTTTATTCCAGAATACCTTTTCACTTAAATGAAAATTCTTCTTTGTCAAATTTTACCCAGACCATTCACTTTCTTATTACTATATTATTTTTAGTACCATTATACATGCAGAGCAGAAAACTTGGAAAATGCAGAAAAATATGAAGAACTCATAATCTCATTACCTAGTGATCAATACCTTGAACATCTTGGAGAATTTATTTCCAGTGTTTATTCTCTACATCAGGGAAGGTTATTTTCTGAATCATCTTGGTCCAAGGCAGCCAAACCTATTATTTTCAAACTATTTCTTATGCCTGGCAGCAGATCCATTTGCAAATTTTTACATGGGCAGCTTCAGCTGGAATAGTATAAAGTCACAGGTGTATTCTCATAAATTAATGGACATTCCTAAAGTACCTATCATGCTTTAAACATGTTAGTCATGGGTAGATTTTCTAAACACATGTAAACTTGTCTTTTTTTCTCTTCACATGCAGTGGCACTAATAATAAGCTCTCACAAGGATGCTCTGAGAACAATAAGGCATGGAGGAGGGCTGAGGTTGAATCACTATAAATAGGAATAGTCATGAGATTCAGTGGGGAGATGCTGGGCACTTAAATGTGTGTGTGCTTAATCAGTCCTGACTATTCTCGATTCCACGGACTGTAGCCATTTCTTCCTCCAGGAGATCTTCCCAACCAGGTTTTGCATTGCAGGCAGATTCTTTACTGTCTGAGCCACCAGGGAAGCCCAGGCACTTAAAGTGGTGATATCAAAATAAAGAATATTCATGCTGGTTTATTGGAAGTTAGACTAGTGTTTTGGGAGACTATGATGTCATTATTAATAGCAGACTTTGTGATCAGCTGATTCTGACTTTTCTCTTTATATGTTGTCTGACACTTGGGTATTATTTAACACTTTTAAGCCCCAGTTTTCTCATCTGAAACTTGAGACGAATAATAGATATCTTGCAGAATTGTTCATTTATTCAACTAGTATTTGCTCAATGCCAGTTATTCAACAAATATGCATGCGGTACTGTGCTAGTCTTTGGGGCACTTTGTAGATCATGTGCATTGTAAGAAATAATACAGAAAGATCTTGTGTGCTCTTTACTAGTGTCCCCAAAGGTTTTACTTAGGTAAACCTAAAGTACAATGTCACACCAGGACTTTGACGTTTTTGCAATCTGCCAATCTCATTCAGATTTCCCCAGCTATAACCAAGAATTGATGCTTTTGAACTGTGGTGTTGGAGAAGACTCTTGACAGTCCCTTGGACTGCAAGGAGATCCAACCAGTCCATTCTGAAGGAGATCAGCCCTGGGATTTCTTTGGAAGGACTGATGCTAAAGCTGAAACTCCAGTACTTTGGCCACCTCATGCGAAGAGGTGACTCATTGGAAAAGACTCTGATGCTGGGAGGGATTGGGGGCAGGAGGAGAAGGGGACGACAGAGGATGAGATGGCTGGATGGCATCACTGACTCGATGGATGTGAGTCTGAGTGAACTCCAGGAGTTGGTGATGGACAGGGAGGCCTGGCGTGCTGGGATTCATGGGGTCGCAAAGAGTTGGACACAACTGAGCGACTGAACTGAACTGAACTGAATGACCTCAAAATAAAAAGTTTAATTTAAAAAGTGCCCTGCTCAGAGCTAACCAATGTTTTAAAATCAAATAAGGGAAATTTGGATGATGAGGATGGTAGTCATGGTGACAGTGGTGATTATGATACTAATAATCATTTATTGAGAATCACTGCAAATTCCAAGAGGACTGAGGAGTATTTATACCCTAAAGATCAGCAAATACTACATGTCAAGTTGGTTTCTGAGTTTTGTTTGTTTTGGTGTTTTAGTTTTTAAACGTTTTAAACTGTTTTGAGAGCTGGCTCCTACACCCTCAGAACTCCGTTTTCTCTTCCCTTAGAGAAATTCCCTTAGAATTGCTAACCTATAAAGGCTGTGAGTAGGTTCAGCGGATAGTGCTGGTTCGGTCCTACCCAAACCACCAGAGTAAACCATGTCACCTAATTTTATCAAAAATACTGTTTGAGGATTGTTTAAATGTTGCTCTCCTATTGTGCTGATGGGGATTTGGAAATATTTATAAATGCTATTGCCCTGACTGAAAGCCCCCAGAAACGATATTATTGGGAATAACAATCTCCATGTCTTTATAACACAGTAATAATGTTATCATATCTTTATAGAAGCACTGTACAGTCTACATAGA
Source organism: Bos grunniens (assembly GCF_055505025.1). Lineage (NCBI taxonomy): Eukaryota > Metazoa > Chordata > Mammalia > Artiodactyla > Bovidae > Bos > Bos grunniens. Next base: position 16,128,556 of record NC_141191.1, read on the forward strand.
GTTTTCACGTAATCTCCTTTGGAGAAAGATGGAGCAAAGATAATTTCATTTTGTAGGTGACAGAACAGGCCCGAGAAAGTCAAATGATTTATTCATTTGCAGGTGACGGGTGGCAGAGCTGGAATTTGAACTTGGGTTTTCTAACTCAAAGCTAGTGATTTGCGTTAAAGTGCAAATACATTTGCTAAAAATGTTTAAGTTGAGCTAATATGTGGTCAAAATCCAGGGCAGTGTTCAGATCATTGGCCTCTCATGGACTAAATATCCAAACATTTGACCAAATTGCCTAACTAGTCATCCTTGCCTGGTAATATCTCATTCTAGTTTGCCCACTTCGGGAAACTGTACTGCACTCTCCTGGACGCTCAAGTTTAAAAGGAAAAGTGGGGGCAAAGAGGTGTCCCCCCAACACGTGTGGTTCAGGAATGCCAGAATGTTGTCTTCTGTTTCCCTCATGCCCTCCCCAAAAATTCCTCCTGCTTCACTGGTGCCTGAAATTCTGTAATTTATTGTTTTGGCATAAACCCAGGAGAAAGGAAGAGACATAAATTTTTTCTTTTCTAGAGCTGACTATGTGCCAGGTACATTCTTATTTATTCTCCTCATCAATCTTATGCATTACCCTCTTTTATAAAAGAAGGAACTGAGGCTCAGAGAAGTTGAGTAATTTTTTCAGGGTCACAAAGCAGGTAAATAGAAGAGATTGTAACTGAACTGGAAGCAGGTTAACTCTAAAAGTGATAATTTATCTACTATTCTAGGCTAATGTTATGCTAATATGTATGCTCTACTACTGTATGAAGTTGGAGACAGAAATGACAACCCACTCCAGTACTCTTGCCTAGAAAATTCCACGGATGGAGGAGTCTGGTGAGCTACAGTCCATGGGATCGCAAAGAGTCAGACACGACTGAGCAACTTCACTTTCATTTTCACTATATGAAGTACTACGCTCACCAAACAGCATTTATTTCAAAAGCAACAGACTCTGAATTCATGGAATGAACCAGGGAGAAGAAGACCTTATTTTAGTTTTCTGGGGCTGTCAAAACTAAGTGTTACAAACCAAGTGGCTTTAAACCATGGACGTTTATAATCCTGCAGTTCTAGAGGCTGGAAGATTGTGATCAAGGTGTCATCAGGACCATGCGCTCTCAAAAGGCTCCAAGGAAGGGCCCTGCCTTGTTTCCTCTGAGCTTCTGCTCGTTGCTGGCAATTCTTGGGACTCCTTCACATGTGACAGCATAACTCCAACCTCAGCCTTGTCCCCATGAGGTCCTCTTTCCTTCCCGCCTTTGTTTCCAAATTCCCCTCTTCTTATAAGGACAGCCATCATGGGATTAGTTACCCCAATCCAGTAGAACCTCATCTCAACCTGATTAGATCTGCAAAAATTCTGTTTCAAAATAAGGTCACATTTACAGATTTTGGGTGATAGACATTTTGGGGAGACATGACTTAACCCAGTATAGACCTGAGCTTATCCGTATCTCTTGACAACTTGCTCTAGGTAGCCAAGAGACCATTTTTCTTTAACCCCTTTGGACAAAATATTTCCCAACATTTAAACATCAAATCTACTGATTCATCAGTTGTATTTTTTCGATAGATGTAGGCCATTCACTGCCTGTCACAAAGGTCTGTGATGGGGTTGGAAGGGTGGCTGAGCTCTCTGACGCTTGGGTTGGCTGTTTCGAGCTTACCCATTTTCTTTCCCTTTATTGTTATTGCTTGTCATTTCTTCTTGATGTTAGCATTTGTGGTTGTGTAAACCCTCTCTCACTTCTATCTTCTGAGAGTTGGAAAGCCAGAACTCCGAGTTCGCTATAACTGTAAAATTTAGCCTTATACAGACTTAATAACAAACCAAGGGGCTTCTCTCTCTCTCTTTTAAACTTTTTATTTTATATTGGCAGTGTAGCTGATTAACAATGTTGTGATAGTTTCAGGTGTACCGCAAAGTGATCCAGCCACGCACATACCTGTGTCCATCCTGTTGCAAGCAGCATACACAGAATTAAGACAAGATTCTAAAGGCTACTGACTTGGAACTTGTTGAGAAAGCTTGAACTCAACAAAATAGCATCACACTTCACCTGGAGAAGGCTAGAAACAATCCTATGTGTTGGTATTCTATTCCTTGTAATTAGGGAAGAGCTAATACCATTTCAGTCTTGCAGCTAAGCGTGTGGTCCATGTTTCAGCCATCTGGATTCTTCACCTTTGAATGTTGTCCCTGTGCTTCTGGCTCTTCTTTTCCGCAGTAAATCTTTCCTGTTTCTTTAAGGCTTGTATCGCTAATCACAGCTATATGCCCTTGTTCAAAGCAAGGTCTTGAAGCATGCAAGTTTCATTAATTGATTTCTTTAAAGGAATTTGCTGCCCTTCGATATACTCTACAAGATGCGGGCTGCCTGCAAGTTAACGGGGATGGTTACACAAGGCTCTGTCCATCTGTCTGTCTGTCCTTCTGTCTCTAATCCAAACACGGTCTTTCCAGGGCCTGTCATCTCCACCCCTTTTCTGCTTTCCTGATTCCAATTTATGCATTTGCCATATATCTGAATGGAAGCTGAGTGAGGTGTTGCTGTGTTTACTTAGTCTGATAATATGTAGAAGCTCAAGTGGTAAAGGAATGTAACAGTTCTTAGATTACCGAGCCTCGTACACTCAAGTCCATTAACCTCCGGCCCCTTTTCCTGCCAGAATTCAACAAAGGAGAAGTCAAAAGTTGAACTCCAGGGTAGGAGGAAATTGACTGTATAAATGCAGATTCTTCTAGGCAGGCTTAACGTTTTAACGCAGGCTCAGAGGCTGACCCCATTGGGTCCAGCAATCATTTCTTCTGAGAAGAGGGTCTGTAGACTGTTTTCATTGAGCAAGTTTTAGACATTTTGCCCTTAAATCCGGTTTTGCAGGTGTTGGTCTGGCTCTGGGTGAAACCATGATCAGGGCCAAGTTTCACTTGTTGCCTTCACAGCTGCTGTCTGACTCCTCCCCCGATCGACAGTCCCTTCTCTGATCAGGCCCCACACTGCTCTCACCGCCTTAGACTGCCCCTTGTTTTCCAGATCCCCCTAGTTCTCAAAGCTTAGGCCTGTCCCAGATTCTGTTCCCTCCAGACGGATCTAGACATTGACACAAGCCAGAATCCGGGAATTTTCGAGCTGAAGGAACTTTAGAGATAAATTCGACGGATTAATTTAGTTAAGCAAAGGATAGGTGATACACAAGCATATCTCATTTCATTGTGCTTCTCTTAATTGCATTAGCAGATATTGGGTTTTTTTTTAAAGATCAAAGCAATGTGGCGACTCGACACTGAGCAAGTCTATTGACAACATTTTTCCAACAGCATTTGCTTACTTCATATCTTGCGTTGCTGCTGCTGCTGCTGCTGCTAAGTCGCTTCAGTCGTGTCTGACTCTGTGCAACCCCATGGACTGCAGCCTACCAGGCTTCTCCATCCATGGGATTCTCCAGGCAAGAACACTGGAGTGGGTTGCCATTTCCTTCTCCAATGTATGAAAGTGAAAAGTGAAAGTGAAGTTGCTCAGTCGTGTCTGACTCTTAGCGACCCCATGGACTGCAGCCTACCAGGCTCCTCCATCCATGGGATTTTCCCGGCAACAGTACTGGAGTGGGGTGCCATTGCCTTCTCCCATATCTTGTGTTACATTTTGGTAATTCTCACAATATCTCGAAATTTCCATTATTAATGTTTATTATTGTGATCAGTCATCTTTGATGTCGTTACTGCAAAAGGATTATGCCTTGCTAAAGGCTCAGATGATGGTTAGCATTTTTTTAAAGCAATACAGTGCCCTTTAGTTGCTGCTGCTGCTGCTGCTGCTGCTAAGTCGCTTCAGTGGTGTCCGACTCTGTGTGACCCCATAGACAGCAGCCCATCAGGCTCCCCCGTCCCTGGGATTCTCCAGGCAAGAACACTGGAGTGGGTTGCCATTTCCTTCTCCAATGTATGAAAGTGAAAAGTGAAAGTGAAGTCACTCAGTTGTGTCCGACCCTTTAGTTAAGAGCACGTGTATACCTGTGGTGGATTCATTTTGATATTTGGCAAAACTGATACAATTATGTAAAGTTTAAAAATAAAATTAAATTAAAAAAAATAAAGTATAAAAAAATAAATAAATAAAAAGCTAAAAACCTGAAGAAAAAAAAGAGACATGAATTTTTTTTAAAGACATAGTGCTGTTGCACACTCAATAGACTAGTGTGTGTGTGTGTGCTTAGTCATGTCTGACTCTTTGCAACTCTGTGGACTGTAGCCCACTAGGCTCCTCTGTCCATGGGATTTCCCAGGAAAGAATACTGGAGTGGGGTGCCATTTCCTCCTCCAGGGAGTCTTCCCAACCCAGGGATTGAACCCACACCCCCCATGTCTCCTGCATTGCAGACAGATTCTTCATTGCTTGAGCCATCGGGGGAAGCACTTAATAGACTGGAGTGTGGTATAAATATAACTTTTATATGTGCTGGGAAACCAAAACAATTTATGTGACTCACTTTATTGCAATGTTCACTTTACTGCAGTGGTCTGGAGTCAGTTCTACAATATCTCTAAAGTATGCCTGTGTGTGCACACACACACACACACACACACAGACCATATACACAGACACAATATAGGTATAATAAGGTGCAGAGGTGGTATGGGGGGTCCTCCCAATTACTCCATATCAAAGGTTTACTCCCTCAGAAGACCTGCTTGGTAAATGATAACACAGCTCAAATGAGCTTATCTCTGGTTCAGTGAGCCAAACCCAAGACATAGCATTTACTGACTAGGAGGGATGAGTGGACCATTATCTTCCTTGGGAATTTTTGTTGTGAGAGTTCACTCGTTATTGATGAGACTACAAACCTCTATAAAATCTTGGAATTCAGTAATGCTTTGCATTTAGAAATTTTATTTTGAAATAATGAGATAATCACATCTCGCATCCAGTACTTTAGATTTAGGTAATCATTTCACAGAGCCTTACATACTATAGGGTGCGTTCCATACACAACGCTTGATGGATAAACTGATAAAATAACTATCATTTGTGCCTTGCAAATGGTCTCTTGAGGGAAGTAGTTTTGAAAATTACTGGGCCCAGGGATAGAATGTCAATCTTCCAGGTTATTCAGTGCTTTTGTGTTTGCGTCTCATGCATTTCTCATTTTTAGAGTATTCTTATTTAGTCTTTACACATACAATATGTTGCTGTTGTTCAGTCACTCAGTCGTGTCTGACTCTTTGTGACCCCATGAATTGCAGCACACCAGGCTCCCCTGGGGTTCACCATCTTCTGGAGCTTGCTCAAACCGATGTCCACTGAGTTGGTGATGCCATCCAACCATGCCATACAATATGTACTTGGCTCATTATGTCTTGCTGTTAATTACTGAGCATGATGAAATCTACTTTGAGAAATGCTAGAACTTTCTTCGCAGACCTGGCCAGGAGTGAGGCATGAGCGGGGCAGTGCAGAGGCTGAGTGGAGCTGAGGGCTGGGGGGTGGGGGTACTGCCTTCCTGAGTTGTGAGGCATCTCTGGTCCTGGACACGCCGTGGCTGCCGGATACGGTTCCCACAGCACAAAAGGAGCAGAACTTCCTTTAGATCAAACTCGCCCACAGTGACTTCTATTTATCATTCTTTCATCTCCCTCTAGAATCCTGACAGGGAAAAATGCTGCCTCGGGGTTGCTGTGCTGCAAAGTACAACAACCCACTCTCAGAAGACCATAAATATTTGGAGTTTGAAGTGGATTGGGAACTTAAAAAACAAAAAAAACCCTTAAAGAACTAAAGTTTGGGAACAAGTTAGCCAAGCCCTGCTTTCCTTAAAAGGCATCTGATATGCTTTGCATTAAAGCTGACCTTTTCGTAAGAGTTTCTGGAGGAGAAATTGTGATTAGTGGTTTTCTTTTCCCCCTGCTTCTTTTAACATGATAAAGATTCACTCTGCCAGCTGAGCATGTATGGTGGGGTGACAGCAGGTTACTTTCTCTGTGGGAGAGAGAAGTGTTAGAGTGAGGCCCTCCGGGGGAGTTCTTCATGCTGGCTACAGCTTTGACGAAGGCTTAAGCTGAAAGATACATCGAGTTTGAAATACATATTTTACAATCCGGGACGGTGTCCTGGATTCTGGCAGGCATGCACGCAGCATCCTGTCACGCAAGGCAGAGAGCGGGGCTGAACTCATGCCTCAGATCCCTTGCGAGGAGAGATCCTCTTACTCACCCTCAGGAGCAAAATCACAGAACTCCTCTAAGACCTGTCCAGATGACAAGTCAGCTCTCTCAGTCTGGGGAGGGCAAAGAATAATGCTACAGAGATAAAGAAAGGAAGAAAGAGAGAGAGGGAGGAAGACAGAGGAAGGAAAAGAGGGAAGGAAGGAAAGAAGGAAGGGAAAGAAAAAGGAAGGAGGCAGAGAGAGACAGAGAAAGAGAGAAACAAAGAAAGAAAACGAAATTCATTTGACTGTCATTTGCTGAGGTTTTAAAACTCTCCTTCATCATCTGATAGGAAAATCTGAGAGCAATTATGTTGTAGGAAGGGGTGTCCCCCTCTAGGGCTCCAAGAGCGGGCTCTTGTCTAACACTCGGAAAAGAACTGTCCAAGGAGCCAAGTGCTGACAAAGCAAGACACTTTATTGGAAGAAGCCACCCAGGCAGAGAGCAGCAGGGTAAGGAGAACTTACCAGGAGAACTGCTCTGCCACGTGGCTTGCGGTCTTGGGTTTTATGGTGATGGGATTAGTTTCCGGGTTGTCTTTGGCCAATCATTCTGACTCAGAGTCCTTCCTGGTGGTGCACATATCAGCCAGCCAAAATGGATGCATGAGAGAGGGATTCTGGAGGTGGACGGACACATGGTGTCTCCTTTTGACCTTTCCTGAACTCTTCCGGTTGGTGGTGACTTATTAGTTCCCTGTTCCTCCTGTCATAAAACAACTCATGTAAATGGTTACTAGAGAGCCTGGCCAGGGCAGGCGGTTTCAGTCAGTGTGCTTCCCCTAACAATTCCAGCCGTGGTTTGGTTTGTCCTGTGTAGACCATAGTTCTCAAGGCTACGAGCAGAATGGACGATGGGGTCAAAGGCAGGGCCTTGGTCTTAGATCGTCCTGTCCTTGGGGGCAGCCAGGGAGAGGAGGGAAGAAGAGCAGGGATGGAGTCAGGGCTGGGGTCCGGGCTGGGGCAGAGCGATGCTGGCAGACGTGAAATCAAGCTCTTCCGATTTTCAAAGCAAAACTGTTCTTGTTTCTTTAAATCACATGCTCTGGCTGAAGACCACTATTGAAAGCAAGGCTAGCTCAGACTTTAGCAAGGCTAGCTCAAACTTTAGGTCATGTATTAACCCCACTGCATTATTAATATTTCTAACATTTCATAGAGGGGACATTTGGTGACACCCAATGTCAAGGGGAGGTCCCAAAGGAAAGAGAAAGCCAGGAGACATCACAAAAGCCCCAGAGGTGTGGAAGCAGACAGGTAGCTCTGACCATTCTCGCCTTGTATTTGTGTATTTGGTTATTTCAGGTCCTTTTTACTACCAACTGGGGCACAAGGCTCTTTCTCCATCCTTCACCTCTGACTCTGGCAACTTCTCCGCTAACTGCCCCCCAACCCTGTTGCCTTGAAGATAGCTCTGATCCCAGGCTCCAAATGCAGAAGGACAAGTTCCCAAGAGTACAAACAAAGGAGACAATAGAATTTGAAAGAAGAGCTCCAGGGAACCATTCAGATCTGAGTCTGGAAGTAAAGATAGTCGTTGGCCTTACACTAGCAAAGTGGTTTTATTTTAAATTACCTTATGATTCAGTTCAGTTCAGTCACTCAGTCGTGTCCGACTCTTTGCAACCCCATGAATCGCAACACACCAGGCCTCCCTGTCCATCACCAACTCCCGGAGTTCACTCAGACTCACATCCATCAAGTCAGTGATGCCATCCAGCCATCTCATCCTCTGCCGTCCCCTTCTCCTCCTGCCCCCAATCCCTCCCAGCATCAGAGTCTTTTCCAATGAGTCAACTCTTCACATGAGGTGGCCAACGTACTGGAGTTTCAGCCTCAGCATCATTCCTTCCAAAGAAATCCCAGGGCTGATCTCCTTCAGAATGGACTGGTTGGATCTCCTTGCAGTCCAAGGGACTCTAAAGAGTCTTCTCCAACACCACAGTTCAAAAGCATCAATTCTTCAGCACTCAGCCTTCTTCACAGTCCAACTCTCACATCCATACATGACCACTGAAAAACCAAAGCCTTGACTAGACAGACCTTTGTTGGCAAAGTAATGTCTCTGCTTTTGAATATGCTATCTAGGTTGGTCATAACTTTCCTTCCAAGGAGTAAGCGTCTTTTAATTTCATGGCTTGCCCAATTTATCACATAAAATAAGATGCAGTGATACACACTACAACATGGATAAACAATGAAGCCATGCTAAGTGCAAGAAATCGATCACAAAAGATCACGTATAATGTTGTATGAGTTCTTATATGAAAAATGTCCAAAATGGGCAAGTCTGTACAGACAGGAAGTAAATTAGTGGTTGCCTAGGGCTGTGGAATAAGGAACTGGGGAAAGGAGTGACTGATAATGACTACAGGGTTTCTTTTCTGGGTGATAAAATGTTTTTAAAAGTAGATTGTGATGGTGGTTGCATAACTCTGAATAAACTAAAAACTACTGAATTGTACACAAAGTTCTGCAATTTTATGATACATGACTTTCTTAATAAAGCTGTTTTTAAGCATATAGGATGCCAAGTTAAATTTGAATTTGTGGCCCTAACTGCAAAATTTTAGTATATCCTATGCAATATTTCTCAAGAGGCAGGTCAGGTGGTCTGGTATTCCCATCTCTTGCAGAATTTTCCACAGTTTATTGTGATCCACACAGTCAAAGGCTTTGGCATAGTCAATAAAGCAGAAATAGATGTTTTTCTGGAACTCTCTTGCTTTTTCCATGATCCAGAGGATGTTGGCAATTTGATCTCTGGTTCCTCTGCCTTTTCTCAAACCATCTTGAACATCTGGAATTTCACGGTTCACGTATTGCTGAAGCCTGGCTTTGAGAATTTTGAGCGTTACTTTACTAGCGTGTGAGATGAGTGCAATTGTGCAGTAGTTTGAACACTCTTTGGCATTGCCTTTCTTTGGGATTGGAATGAAAACTGACCTTTTCCAGTCCTGTGGCCACTGCTGAGTTTTCCCAATTTGCTGGCATATTGAGTGCAGCACTTTCACAGCATCATCTTTCACGATTTGAAATACCTCAACTGGAATTCCTGCCTGCCTCTTGAGAAACCTATATGCAGGTCAAGAAGCAACAGTTAGAACTGGACATGAAACAACAGACTGGTTCCAAATAGGAAAAGGAGTACGTCAAGGCTGTATATTGTCACCCTGCTTATTTAACTTCTATGCACAGTACATCATGAGAAACGCTGGGCTGGAAGAAGCACAAGCTGGAATCAAGATTGCTGGGAGAAATATCAATAACCTCAGATATGCAGATGACACCACCCTTATGGCAGAAAGTGAAGAGGAACTAAAAAGCCTCTTGATGAAAGTGAAAGAGGAGAGTGAACAGTTGGCTTAAAGCTCCACATTCAGAAAACTAAGATCATGACATCTGGTCCCATCACTTCATGGGAAATAGATGGGAAACAGTGGAAACAGTGTCAGACTTTATTTTGGGGGGCTCCAAAATCACTGCAGATGGTGATAGCAGCCATGAAATAAAAAGATGCTTACTCCTTGAAAGGAAAGTTATGACCAACCTAGATAGCATATTCAAAAGCAGAGACATTACTTTGCCAACAAAGGTCCGTCTAGTCAACCAGTGGCTATGGTTTTTCCAGTGGTCATGTATGGATGTGAGAGTTGGACTGTGAAGAAAGCTGAGCACTGAAGAATTGATGCTTTTGAACTGTGGTGTTGGAGAAGACTCTTGAGAGTGCCTTGGACTGCAAGGAGATCCAACCAGTCCATTCTGAAGGAGATCAGTCCTGGGTGTTTATTGGAAGGACTGATGCTAAAGCTGAAACTCCAATACTTTGCCACCTCATGTGAAGAGTTGACTCATTGGAAAATCTCTGATGCTGGGAGGGATTGGGGGCAAGAGGAGAAGGGGATGACAGAGGATGAGATGGCTGGATGGCATCACCTACTTGATGGACGTGAGTTTGAGTGAACTCCGGGAGTTGATGATGGACAGGGAGGCCTGGCGTGCTGTGATTCATGGGGTTGCAAAGAGTTGGACATGACTAAGCGACTGAACTGAACTGAGACAATATTTGGGATGTATAATAAAAATGTTTTTATTGTTTGCTTAAAATTCAAGTTTAACTTGATGTCTTATATTTTATTTGGCAATGTTACATTTCAATTAAATGTCTCAGAAACCACCAGTTCACAGAAGTAAGAATAAATAGCTCATGAAATGTCATTTAAATGAGATTTAAGGAGACCCCTATGTACTTTGGGCATTAAAATGCTTAACAATTAGCTAAAACCAAGAATTTCTTGATTTAATGATAATCATTTAAAAAAAAAATCTGATTGTAGCTGTTGAAGCAGAGAGGTCAGAAAGAGAAGAAATAACCTTTAAATTGTTTTATTAAAAATTTCTTCAAATTATAAAAAATGTTTAGAAGAGAGAATTGTATATTTTATAAGAGCCTTCTAACTTTTACATTTTATAAATCTTGCCTTTGAATTAGAAACATTCTGGGGAAAGTTCATGTGTGTGTAGCTTCAAAATTTTGACTTAAGTGGAGAAACTATTATAAAATATTTACTATATAATGATTGTTACCCAATGAGATTTACCATAAAGCAAAGACTATAAGGTTGTTATAAGATTGTCATGCTTTGTGGAAGAAAATGGAGTCTCCTTCCAGTAAGGTCTCATGTCTAAGGCGATGTCTCTGTTTCTAAATTCTGGTGAGCAGGATTCTCTAGGTTTGCACATGCATAATGCTCATGTTTACAGAATGACCACACCCTGCTTTGATTCTGGAAAATCCAGCATGAAATCGCTACAATGGCATAAATCAGTGCAGGATTACTAAGCAGTTATTAGCAAGTGGTGCTTGTAAACCTCTGTTCATGCTCTCTCTATCTCTGTATATATTTTTGGCCACCTCTGAGGCACACGGGGATCTTAGTTCCCCCAGCAGGGATCAAACCAGCGCCTCCAGTGTGGAAGCATGGAGTCTTAGCCACTGAACCAGCAGGGAATTCCCTGTTCATACTCTCAGCACAGTGGTAACAGCAGTCAATATTTTTCTTATCTTACAATTGGGAAAACATAAAATTGCAATAAATTGTTCTGAATTTAATAATTAGATAAATTGGAATTCAAATATGTTAGGGGTTACATAATGCAGCATTTAACCAAACCATAGATTTTTTTTTGCTAAATATTTATAATAAATAGTAGATGTTAAACTAATCTCTCACACTGTAATGGCCTAACTTTTCCATTATGATATTGGTATGATAAAGGATTAAATTTCCTAAATAAAAAAATGGATAAAAAGAAATTAAAATGAAATCAAATTGTCAAGTTCCAAATAAATTCAGAGAAACAGACCAAATTCTGCCCTTCAAATAATTTCAAGGAATGTAACTAATGTTAACATAAATGATGGGTGTTATAAATGAGTTCAACATTCAGCAATGATTTTCAGAAAACTTTCTTCCTTCTGTTTACACCAAGAGTTTTTTAAAAACATTATTCACCTAGGTCACACATTATGATTTTGATTCCTAAAATGCCACTGCATAATTGTTCTCCATTTACAAGTATTTTTTAAAGTAAGATGGTAAAGAATCTACCCGCTAATACAGGAGTCACAGGAGACATTGGTTTGATCCCTGGGTTGGGAGGATTCTGTGGAGCAGGAAATGGCAACCCGCTCCAATATTCTTGCTTGGAAAATTTCATGGACAGAGGAACCTGGCGGGCTACAGACTGTGGAATCGCAAAGAGTTGGACACAACTGAGTGACTGGGCACAAAAGATCTTTAAAGAAGATAGAGTTGTCAAAAAAAAGGTAAATACTTTTTTCAAAATAAGAAACAGAATTTAAGAGCATGAACAGTATTTGGGAACAGAAGTGCTTAAAAGAAGACAAATTCAGGCAGATGACTTATTTCTTAGACCCATGAAAGCTTTTTCTGCTGAAACTCTTAAAGACTGGAGTGTTTCTGGGGCCAGGGGCCAGGAGAGTGAGGAAGCCCCCAGAGCTGGATTGAATTCCGGCTCCTCCTTTTCCTCCTCGTCTAGAGTTGGCTCGTGTTGTCTGTTGGATTCTGGCCCAGGCATGTTAATTAAAGCCACGAAAGACATGAAGAAGTTTACATTTTCCTAACACACAGAGGTAGGAAATTTGGGGTCAAAACTGAAAGCCACAAAACTGGTGGAATTCGTAGTTCTTAGGAATGGGACAGTGCTCACTGGCCTCAATCACAGGACTCGTTCCATGGGAGAGAGAGCAACGGAAAAGGAAGGGTCTTGTGCTTGAATGACTAAATGATTTAATTATAACTGCTCATTAAAATTAACCGCATCTCCAGACTTTAGCACGCAAGAATATTTGCGGATTGTAGATGGTACACAAAGCTGGGCAAAAATGACGCATGGTGTTCAGACGTGGACCCACTGTAAAAAGCAGAGACAAACCTCACAAAGGCTGAATCTCTTAGACGTGGATAAGATGAAACTCTTTGCTTTTCATTCATTCTTGAAGGCCAAATGTGTCTGAAATTGGAATTACCTTTTCCTATCTTCTGTTCATTCTGTGTCAGAAGTCTCTCTCTGCTATTTTTTTTTTAAGGATTTAGTGTTGTTACTTTTAAGTCCAGATTTTTGTCAGTCAGTTAAGGAAACCATTAGGGCCACTCCCGGCCACTGGGCTAACACACTGAATGAAGAACACTTGGATCTCTGTTTTAATTTACATTATACAACATTTATTTTCATGTATTTATATAAATAAATTCAGTCCAATTCAACATTATACAGCTTCCACTATGATCTAACACATTTATTGGATTCCCACACATGTGCCCCCAATTGTTATTGATATATATTGGTAAAACCCTGCAATTCGTCTGGTGTGCATAGCAATCTCATAAGTCATATTTAGTATCTGTTGGGACTTGATGGAATTTGAGTCTGGCCCTGGTGGCTCAGCAGTAAAGAATCTGCCTGCCATGCAGGAGACACAGGAGATGTGGGTTCGATCCCTGGGTCAGGAAGATCCCCTGGAGGATCTGGGGGAGGGCATGGCAACCCACTACAGCATTCTTGCCTGGAGAATCCCATGGACAAAGGAACCTGGAAGGCATATAGTCCATGGGATCGCAAAGAGTCAGATACGACTGAATTGACTGAGCACGCACAGGATCTATGAGTTTATCCTGCAGAGGGTCACCAGTCTTTTGAAAGATCTTGGAAGAGACCATTGCATGATCTTCTGGCTCAAGGACAATCCCTTCCTTAGACATAGGAGATGGAATTTCTTTTACTGGCATGGAAGACTTGGCAGAATCTGCGAACTCAAGGTTCCCAGCTGTACTGACTATGCCTGTATGTCTCCTCCAATTTTAGGGTCCTACTTCTTTCCATCATTGCCTTAACTTTAACAAAAGAGATCCTGGAAGACTAGAATTCATCTGAATTGGACTTTGGTTTGGTTTTCAGAAATCTTGGCGTTGTAGCTACAGGAAAAAGGTTGTTTGTTTTTAGGGTGACTATAGAATGTTTCAGGCTTCCCAGGTTGGCACTAGAGGTAAAAAAAAATTCACCTGCCAATGCGGGAGACACAAGAGACACCGGTTTGATCCCTGGGTGGGAAAGATCCCCTGGAGGACATAGCAACTCACTCCAGTATTCTTGCCTGGAGAATCCCCATGGACAGAGGAGCCTGGTAGGCTACAGTCATAAGATCACAAATAATCACACAAGACTGAGCACGCATGCTCAAAAAATATTTCTTATCCTTCAGCCAGACCTTCAGCTGGGGATTTAAAGCCCTGAGCTCATCATTTTCTTTACCCAAGTTCTCCAGACTGTAGCCCAACAACCTCATTGTCTATAAAGGGCTTCTTTTTATTGAAGAAGCTTCTTAGTCACCTAGAATCTTGCTTTCTATGAACGTTTGATTGCAAATAATAATTAATTTTTGCCACCTCATCTCATGGACTACCATTATTAGTCATTATTAATAATTCTCATCACTAATACCTTTAAATTGAATACAATCAGAGAACCAGTTTCAGATGGCCTAGAACTGAGAACACATCCTCTGGAACCATTTCTGGTACTAATTTCTGTATAATCTGGGTTCAGTCAGAGAAGCAGGATCACTGTAAGTGAAAAATGGATTTATTCTAGGAACGAGACCTCACATAGTAGTGGGGGCAGCTGTGGGGCAGGGTCTATGCAAGGCTGTTGCCTCTGCATCTGGTGATGAGCCTGAAGCCTTTACAGGTTACCTAGGTTACCAACAGTGGGGGCAGGAAAGCTAGATAGGAAATGCAATCAGCCCAGACCAACTGGGACCCATGAGAACAAACCAGAATCTGTCTATCTCTACTGCCCCCAACCCTGCTAATACATGTAGCCTGCTGACGAAGCTGCTGGTCTTCACCACCAAGCCACACACACGTCTGGCCCAGGGGTCGGAGAAGCTGGGCAATAAGATCTGGTGGGAAATGGAGGAGAAGGAGCTGCCTGCTGTACCAGGTGTGGCCAGCAGATCAGTGACACCACATATGAGCTGACACGGTGCTTGGGCCCCTGCACTGACTTTATTCAGAGCCTACCAACATGGCACAGGATTCACCTGACTTCTAAATAGCGTGCAAATTTCTCTTGTGGTCAACCCTAACCCCAGAAACATGCCGGAAAAAAATGCTGGGCAAGTTCTTCCAGCCTAATCAAGCTGACATTGCATTGTCATCCCCGCAGCAAATGATCAATAGTCCTGTTCTCATGGAGCTTACATTCTAGTGAGAAACCAGGTTAAAAAATAGAGATTTAACTATAGATACATACATATATGTAAATATGTTTTTGTGCATTCTTTATTACAGCCTTTGGAGATAAGTACTTTTATTATCTCCATTTTATAGAAGAGGAAAGAAACTAAGGCAGAAATAGATGAAATATTTCGCCCTGGTTCTCACAGCTGCTGCTGCTGCTGCTGAGTCACTTCAGTTGTGTCTGACTCTGTGCGACCCCACAGATGGCAGCCCACCAGGCTCCACTGTCCCTGAGATTCTCCAGGCAAGATCACTGGAGTGGGTTGTCATTTCCTCCTCCAATGCATGAAAGTGAAAAGTGAAAAGTGAAAATGAAGTCGCTCAGTCGTGTCCGACCCTCAGCGACTCCGTGGACTGCAGCCTACCAGGCTCCTCCGTCCATGGGATTTTCCAGGGAAGAGTACTGGGGTGGGGTGCCATTGCCTTCTCCGGGTTCTTGCAGCTAGTAAGTACCAAACCCTTCTGACTAAGCCCAGGGCATTAACTGCTCCTCTGTTTTGTTTATTTGGCACAAAGTGTTCCCCAAACACTCAACTCAAACTGCACACTCTTTTCAGGTGATAATCACAGATTTTAGCAATTCATGGCATTCACATTCTTTTTTTTTAATTAATTAATTTATTTGACTGCACCAGGTCTTAGTTGAGGCACCCAAGATCTTTATTTAGCTGCAGCATATGGGATCTAGTTCCCTGACCAGGGATCGAACTCAGGTCTCCAGCACTGGGAGCGCAGAGTCTTAGCCACTGGCCACCAAGGAAGTCCTGCATGCACTTTCTTTTAACTGAAATGTACTCATTGATAATTATCTCCTCCAGCTGAATATAAAACTCTCTGAGAGATGGTGTGAATTTTCTTTTTGCAGGCTCACCTCCAAAGCTAATTGATAGCGCCCATTCAGCAGGCCCCTTAGAACCTCCCACACTGACTCAGTGCCTCAAAAACGTCAGAGTGAGGTATGCAGACCTGGGGCCCGAGCAGCTGTCTTTAGGAAAGAAGGCTTTTCTGAATTGCCTGTGTCCATTCTTGGAAATGTGCTGAAGCAAAGAGAAAGTAGTCAGGGTGCCTTCAAGGATTCCCCCGGGGGCTGATAATTCCTCGTGATAATCACATAATCCAGGCAAGTCAGGGCAGGGAACAGTCAGGGAAGAAAGAAGGGTCAGAGTTGGAGCCGGTCAGACAGAGCCAGGCGTTTACATCTGCTCTGAAGAAGGATCATCGCAGGGATCGTTACACGAATTCCTGTAGTTCATTCAGCCGACGGAAGAGACAGAAACCTCAGGCCTAAAGCCTGTGTTTTTGTATACTTTCAGAATGAAAGGACTTTTGTTGTTTCTCCTTTAGATTTATTGAATGTTCAACCCACAGAAAACAGAAGGTGGGGGGTCGACCTGGAGGGGAAAGAGGCCCCCACCCACTACCCATCATTTCAGCTTTTACTGTTATTGGCTCCCGTGAAAACACCGGAGAGGGATTTGTTTTGTGGTCGGGCTTCCTTTTTTTTTTTCTTTTTAAACATCATGACTAGATCTGCAGTATTTCCTCAAATATGTAAGGGGAAGGGAGCGGTGACTTCCTAAAGGAAAGTATTTGTATTTTTAGACTGAAATATGCTTTGACAAAGCTTTTCTCAAAAAAAGACATAATAAGAGAGTTCTGAAAAACAGAAAACCCCTCTTAAACTATAGTGAAGGCAGTTTAGCTTTTAAAAAATATATTTTAATGTCATGAAAGAGAGATAAGCAATTTTATTTTCAAGGATGACCCTCCTCCCCCAGCTTCCAAAAAAAAAAAAAGTCTGGATTTTAGACTACTTGCCTCAATTCCACTTTGCTTCTGAACGTTTTTGCTTTAGGGTCACACATCAGCAGAGTCCAGGAGAACCAGCCCCTGGGGAATGAAAGGATCAGAACAAGGTCACCAGTGTGGGTAATGAGATAATGGGGAGGGAGTAGGGGGTGAGGAAGAAGTAGGAGAAGGCCTGGGGAGATACTCCTGTGAGGACACAAACCGCTCTGCTTTGTCATGAACTTACGGTGTCTTACATGTCGATGGAGTCCTGGAGGTCAGTCAGCCCAGTGTTTTTGGTGTTTCAACCATGTGTATCAGTCACATCTGACTGCTAGCGACCCTATGGACTGTAGCTCACCAGGCTCTTCTGCCCATGGGATTCTCCAGGTGAGAATACTGGAGTGGGTTGCCGTCTCCTCCTCCCAGGGGAATCTTCCTGACCCAGGGATGGAACTCGAGTCTCCTGTGTCTCCCGCACGCATTGGCAGGCAGGTTCTTTACCGCTGCACTGCCTGGGATGCACGAGCTGAATATGTAGCCTAGGAGAGTCGGCCCGTCCACAGCTGGGACCATGGCAGTACTTCCCAAAGGAGCACTGGGTGGTCCGGAGAAGGCATGGGACTCAGAACAGCAGCCAAGTTAAAGCAGAACCCGCTTTGAGACATGTGGCTTCAGGAGGGACACGGTGTGCCCACATGCGTGTAGACAGGGGATCTGGCCTCTGTGATGTCCTCTCTGGGCTTTGGGAAGACATCTGCCTCCCCCACTTCCTCTCAATACTTGTTCATCCTGAAATCCCTAAAAGCCTTTATGTCACAGTTGGAGATAAAATGCCTTTTAAAAAGGTAAGAAGTTAGCATAAACATACCACAAGTGAAGGCGATGTGGTAGCGGGCTCCTGTCCATTCCTGAGCACATGTTGATATGGCAGGGAGAGGTGGCGTGAAATGACGCGGGACCCGAAAGGGAGCCTTGAACCAACAGAGGGTCACAGATCACAGATTAGAAACCGGCCTGATAGCTCCATTGGTAAAGAATCCGCCTGCAGTGCAGGAGACCCTGGTTCAATTCCTGGGTTGGGAAGATCCACTGGAGAAGGGATAGGCTACCCAGTCTGGTATTCTTGGGCTTCCCTTGTGGCTCAGCTGGTAAAAAATCTGCCTGCAATGCAGGAGACCTGGGTTCAGTCCCTGGGTTGGGAAGATCTTCTGGAGAAGAGAAAGGCTACCCACTCCAGGATTTGGGCCTGGAGAATTCCATGAACTATATAGTCTATGGGGTTGCAAAGAGTCGGACATGACTGAGTGATGACTTTCCCGTTCAGAAGATAAAAATGCTGTTTACAAATTTTGTATTATAAGAATTTTCAAGCATTCAGGAAAATTAAAAGAATAGTATACTGATTACCTAGAAAATGACTTATTTATATTAAACATTTTAATGTATCCACATTTGCATCATCTACCTGTATCTGTGTGTGTGTGTACAGTCAGGGATGAACGACTTCTTAAGAATATGGAATGCAAGACAGTAAAAAATGACAAGGTGCCCTGCAGAGAGGTGTCAAATGTACTCCAGATCACAGACTCAGGGAAGAGGGACCACACCCAAGATTTCAGACTCTACTCCCTTCCACTGAGCAACGTATCTGCTTATTAATTATGACGATCCATCCCTCACCCTCGGACCATACTTCTGAGCGTTCAAGCTGCTTTCACATTATGCACATTATTTTCAGTGTCTTTCTACCCAGTGTGAAGTAAAGAAGGAAATCACAGGGAAAGGGAGGTGACGTTGTGCGTCAGGGTCCTGAAAGCAGAATCTTTTCCAGGAGGTAAGCTCCAAAGATGACGTGCGGTCTTTCTCACACTGATATTTATGGTTCTTTTGAAATTTTGAACAAGAAAACTGGAAAAATCAATTTGGGGCTGTGAGCTCCTAAGGTGAGGCCATAGAACTTCACAGGGAAACCAAAGAAGCAGTTTTATTCAGAGGCTGCATTTCCTATCCTGCACACAATGCTAGAACCAGGAGGAAGACTAACCTGGTTACAGGCCCTGTTTTAGTGCCTCACTTTCACTTTTCACTTTCATGCACTGGAGAAGGAAATGGCAACCCACTCCAGTGTTCTTGCCTGGAGAATCCCAGGGATGGGACAGCCTGGTGGGCTGCGGTCTATGGGGTCTCACAGAGTCAGACACGACTGAAACGACTTAGCAGCAGCAGCAGCAGCTGCTCTCGGGCTCCTCACACACTGTCTCCTCTTTCTGAAATACCCTTCTTTCCATCGTTTCACTGGGTCCTGTGCCCTCATCCCACCCCAGCCTCTGCGCCCCACCCCACCCAGTGCTCACTCCTCCGGTTGCATTTTTACTCTGGGTTGTAATTTCCTGAGTATTTGTTTCCTCCGCTGGACCACAGACTTCACGAGGACTGAAACTGTGTCTTGCGTGTGCATAGTCGCTCAGTTGTGTCTGACTCTTTGCGACCCCAAGGACTGTAACCCACCAGGCTCCTCTGTCTATGGAATTTTCCAGGCAAGAATACTGGAGTGGGTTGCCATTTCCTCCTCCAGGGGATCTTCCCCACCCAGGGATCGAACATGCATCCTGGCATCTTCTGCATTGGCAAGCAGATTGTTTACCACTGAGCCACCTGGGAAGCATAATTGTGTCTTACCTGTCTTTATAGTCTCCGAGCTAAACTCTATCCCTGCCACTAGCAGATGTGCAGGAACATTTGTTGAATGAAACCGTGAACTCATGAAGATTTCAGTTTTAACTTGGTGTAGTAAGGTTCAGTGCAAGCGGAATAAAGTGTAGCAGGACTTGTTTGTGTTTCATTTTGGGGTTTGTTTTTCAAGGGTGAGAGGCAAGTGAGGGAGGTTGGCAAATGTCAGAGGAGGGGAGGAAATGGACTTGAATGTAGTTAAGACAGAGGCTTAAGCAGGTTGGAAGGCAGCCCAAGAGAATGCTTGAGGAGCTCATGCCCCAGTCCTGGGGACAGAAGGAATGGAAGTGTTCAAACAAAGAGCTGCTTGAGCTCGGCGCTGCAGTCAGAGGGGGCATGCGGTAAGCGGAGGGAAGGACCTGAGGAGAGGGGAATACGGGCTTGGCCACAGCCCTGCCCCTGAGCCTTGCTGAGTTTCAACAAAGAGCAAACGGGATTCCTCTCAAAATAGCTAAAACTCTGTGGATAGCCTGAGCAGAACTTTTCCAGTTTCCAAAGGAAGAGATGTAAGTTTCCAGAGATGTTTCAACAATACATTTTAAATAACATAAAATTCACCATTTTAAGCAATTTTAAAGTGTACAGCTCAATGGCTTTAGTACGTCTCCACTGTTGTGAACCATCACTGCCATCCATCTTCAGAACGTCTTCCATCTTCCCAAACTCTGGATGGAGAAAAGGGGACCATCCATCAGGTCACCTACCCACAGCTCAGGGACCACCGGCCCTGAGAATCTCTCCATGGCCAGTATATTCGCAGATTTCCCTGTGTGCCCTTGTAGGGCACAGGCAACTTCTGTGAAGGATAATCCCTTAAAGATGAGGGCTGGTAGGGTAGATAAGAGCCTGGGAGTCTGAGCTGCTGAAATTATCTGAGTCTCCAGTCACAAAAGGACAAATGGGAGAAACAGACATTGCCTGCGGGGACATTTTTAGTATTTAGAGTGATTCATCAAATTCAGGTGGTAATCATTGAGATCCCTGGCCACCAAACAAAAATGTGCGAGAGCACTTAGCTCTAATGAATGCAAGACAAAGCAGAGATGCCTTTTCCCTTTCTGGGGACACAATGCTTGGACTGGTCTGACCATATTTAGAACCATGGCTTTGCTTTTGTTTTGCCAACACTTTCTCCAACTCAAACCATATTATAATATTGGTATAGTTATGACCAACCTAGATAGCATATTCAAAAGCAGAGACATTACTTTGCCAACAAAGGTTTGTCTAGTCAAGGCTATGGTTTTTCCTGTGGTCATGTATGGATGTGAGAGTTGGACTGTGAAGAAGGCTGAGCGCCAAAGAATTGATGCTTTTGAACTGTGGTGTTGGAGAAGACTCTTGAGAGTCCCTTGGACTGCAAGGAGATCCAACCAGTCCATTCTGAAGGAGATCAGCCCTGGGATTTCTTTGGAAGGAATGATGCTAAAGCTGAAACTCCAGTACTTTGGCCACCTCATGTGAAGAGTTGACTCACTGGAAAAGACTCTGATGCTGGGAGGGATTGGGGGCAGGAGGAGAAGGGGATGACAGAGGATGAGATGGCTGGATGGCATCACTGACTCAATGGACTTGAGTCTGAGTGAACTCCAGGAGTTGGTGATGGACAGGGAGGCCTGGCGGGCTGCGATTCATGGAGTCGCAAAGAGTCGGACACGACTGAGTGACTGATCTGATCTGATAGATATTAGGTGATTTGTGAAGATGATGAATTGTACCAAGATCGTGACCAAGTAAGTTTATTTTACTTTTTGACAGCCCCCCAAGTAAGTTTATTTTTATTAATATATTGTTCTTTAAATTTACCCATGGAATTGATTAGGATAGGTTAGATAGGTTAGAGATTTAGAAAATGGTCTAAAGATCTCTATGGTTGAGTTCTGAGTCAGGAGGAAAACTGAACATCAATAGAGAAATCACATTTTCGTAGAAAGCATTCATTCTAGCTATGGCTGGGGTAGGCTTGTCTATGATCTTCACTAAAAAAGTAAGTCAAAGCCTGGGTTAGAGACAAGTTAGGATCATGATGGAAACTGTCTGGAGGAAATGTGGAAGTCGGTTAATTATAATAGGTTCTGAGCTTGGAGCCTATACACTCAGCTGTGCAGAAGTCCTAAGGAAAAGGCAACCCCAAGCCCTTTGCAGTGGTAGGTGTAACACAGCCTCCATCGGCATGATTAGAATTTGCCCAATCCAGTCAATCACCCACTTTCTGGTGTTTGGTTCCTCGTGTGAACCCAGCAGTCTGGTTATGGTCCCAGCAGCAACAGTGACAGACATGCTCTTCCCAAACACGAAGGGAGACACAAACACCACATTCACATATTCCACACGTGCAAATCACGTGAACAAACTAAGACATTCTAAGAGCAGCCTTTGTTGGATCACGTGACCATTGTTATTTGCTTTTATCTTTACTAACTGCCTTACCGAGATGTAACTTATACAGCAAAACATTCACCTCTGTTAAGCATACAAGTCAAAGAATTTCAGTGTATCCACAGAGTTGTGCAATCATTGCTACTGCTGCTGCTAAGTCGCTTCAGTCGTGTCCGACTCTGTGCGACCCCATAGACGGCAGCCCACCAGGCTCCCCCGTCCCTAGGATTCTCCAGGCAAGAACACTGGAGTGGGTTGCCATTTCCTTCTCCAGTGCATGAAAGTGAAAAGTGAAAGTGAAGTCGCTCAGTCGTGTCCGACTCTAGTGACGCCATGGACTGCAGCCCACCAGGCTCCTCCATCCATGGGATTTTCCAGGCAAGAGTACTGGAGTGGGGTGCCATTGCCTTCTCCGGTGCAATCATTACCACCACCTAATTTTAGAAGATTTCCGTCATTCTTAAAAGGAACACCTTCTCCATTAGCAATCAGCCCCCATTTCCTCCCCAGCCCTTGGAAGCTACCAATCCTACTTTTCTTCTCTAGAATTTTGCCTTTCCAGATGTTTCATACAAATCAAAATCATACATTTTGATTTCTGGACAAATCAAACCCATTTTTGATCTGTGGATGGTTGAATCCACAAATGTAGACTCCACAAATATGCAAGATCCACTGTACTATAGAGTCTGGAACCAATCCCCCATGAATATTGAGGGTTGACTTATTCTGTGGTATGGATATTCAACATTTTGCTATCCATTCATCAGTTTATGCACATTTCAGTAGTTTCTATTTTTTGACTATTGTAAATGCTGCTGCTATGACCGCTGTGGACAAGTCTTTGTGGGGATATATGTTTCCATTTCATTTCTCTCTGGTAGATCTCTAGAAGTGGAATTGTCAGGTCATATATAGGTCTGTTGCACTTTTTGAGGGACTGCTAAACTGTTTTCCTTAAACGACTATATCATTTGACATTCCCACCAGCTCTGTATGAGGGCTTCGGTGTTTCCACATCTTCAACAACACTTGCTATTGTCTGCCTTTTTTTGTTTTTTAATTATAACCACCCTAGTAGGTAAAAAAATGATATATTGTCTAGTCTTAAATCCATCCTTTGAGTTCTAATTTAAAACATTTTACTTTCCATTTTTGAGTGCTTGTACTGAGAAGTTTTGGGGCTTCACTGGTGGCACAGTGGTAAAGAACCCGCCTGCCAATGCAGGACACATGAGTTCAATCCCTGGGTCGGGAAGATCTCTGGAGAAGGAAATGGCAGCCCACTCCAGTATTCTTGCCTGCAGAATTCCATGGACAGAGGAGCCTGGTGGGCTATAGCCCATGGGGTAACATGACTACAACAAAAAACTGAGAAAATTGTAGGATGTCTATTGTGCTCTATTGCCAGGAATGGAAGGCCTAAATGTGCTTTTTTCTTGATAATAAATATGTTTTCTAATAAAATGTTTTTATTGTATGTATATATTTAATTCTGATATGAAACTTAATTTTTAGACATAGAGTGCTTACCTAATTACTTTTTCAATTTACATTTACGCCCTTTAAAATATTTAAGTAGGATAAACATAAATTGACAGCTGTGTGCTGAAAAGATACTAAGATTCACAATAACTGTCACAGATGGTAGACAAGTCTTGTTGACTTGCCACTTATTTTGCATTTCTAAATTTTCAGGACAATCCCCATTAATAGTATAAGGGAAATATAACAAATTACAAATAAAGCAACTTCATTTTTTTAGAAAGGTACATTTATTCATCTAGAATAAATGAGACAAATGCTTAGAAGTTAATGACTTTATCTTGAATCACCAAGAATGACTAACTATATATAATTAGATTTCTAAACTCTGGTTAGTCACATTTCAAAAGTAATTAAGTGGAAAACACCATAGGAATCAAATTCCATTTGTAACAAGGCCCAATGTCGATGATTTTGAAGTTCCACTTTAACAAATACAACATGAATAAGATCATTAAGCGTTCTCTTGAGAATGATTGTGTCTGTCTTTTAAAATGCTGTGGTATCTGCATGTTTCAGATAGCAGTTATCTGATTAACTACAGCATTTGCCTAAAACCATCTATTTTTAGTTGGCTCTTTTCTTGCCTTTGGAGATCTGCCATCTGCAGTGATTTTAGAGGAAGGCGGGCCTGTTGACTGGGCAAGATGACAGGGTCCTGGCAGGTTATAATTTCCATTGTTGAAGATCTCAGACTCTGAGCATCCACTTCCATATTTGGAACAGACAAAATCAAGGGAAGAACTTGGCAATTAGGTTAAAAAAAAATTAACAGATAATGAACTGATTCCATTCCAGTTAGTAGGAGAAATACACAAGAATTGTGTTTGTTTTCTCATGTCGTTTTGTTATTAATATCAGCTATTATTTCACAAGAAATGGCCACAAGGTGTTATATAGGCTCATCCATACAGTTATGAAATTAATGACAGTAGAGTACGTATCATGGCAACAGTTTGCCATGTTTTCTTCCCCCAACACAGCCTACACAGAAGATGCCATTTACATGAGGGACCAAACCTCATGGGAGCACTGGTGAACGGCACGAACCCTGGCAGGGTGGCTGTAACTCCAGCCCCTTTCTTTTGTATCTAAGAAAGCCTAGCAGAATATGAAGGATTGAGCAAACTTATTTCAAGAGGAACTTTGAATCCACCCTATTCTAAAAATAAATAAAAAGGAATCAATCCCAAACAGGTACTATTGTTTATAACCATTTTCTTGGACACACTGCCCAGCAACTGAGACTCACGAATGGATCATGTCCCTTAGGTTGGAAAGGACTGTATGTTATATGTCAGCCTCATACAGTAAGTACTCCTCTTTCAAGTCTTAGTTCAATATTATTCACTGTATGAAGTCTTATGTCTTTCTCAATGTTGCCCATTTAATGAATTTATCCTTCCTTTTAGCTCCCTCCCCATTGTAATATGTACATTTGTCCACTATTTCACTAATAAGGCCTAATTTCATTTTGGGGGGATTACTGTCTGTCTCCTCTTGCAAACTGTAAGCTCCCCACAAATAAGCATTATGTCCTATTTATTTCTGTATCTCTAGTTACTCAGCATACTGCCTAGAATACAAGTTTTTTGATACATGATTCTTAATGAATGGTAGCAAGATTTAGTAACTTCTAATCACTTTGAGTTAAAGACTGAGGCATGCATGCTAAGAACATGGACATCTGCTATTTAAAATACTTCATTTAAAAACCCACAATAACTTGATATGGCCGATGAAATTTTTGTTCAAATAAAATGGACTTCTAGCATAAAATGTGGGGTATGTTGAGTTGGGTTTACAATTATAGTCAGGAAGAGTGTAAAGTATTTTAATAGGAAAACTAGGCTGGCTTCTATTCTCAACTGCTCCCATGTACAGCTTTAGGAAATGAACAAGAACCAACCACGCATAGAAACAGAAGACAAAGAAAAGTACGTTTTACACACTGCTCTTTGAAAACTGGTTTCCAACTGGGATGGGCTTCCGGTTTGTGATGGAGATGCCAGGGCTGGTACAATATGAAAGCCAGAATACAGAGGCGTCATGGCTGGGTTACTCTCAACAGAGGCATTATTCAGAAGATCTAAGAACCAGCCAGAGTTCATTTTTAGGCTTACATGAGGCTCTCAATTATGGCAGCAATATTAAACTTTGTCTTAGAAGAGATTCATTCTTTGGGGGCGGGGAATGAGCCAGGAATCAGCATAGCATTTAAGAGCACTTTGAGACATTTTGAGAAACTGTCTCAAGCCATCAAAAACTGTTCCCTGTAAGGAAGATCAATACAGGTCTTGACTAAGTGAAGTATCTTTGGTAGGCTGTCAGGAGAAGTGAAGCATCTGACGTACTTTTGCAGTGTTTTCAACATCAAACTCATTCTCAACCACTATTTGAGCCAGTATCCTCAAGTGATTCACACACGTGCGGCTGTGATAACAAGATGATCAGTAACTCTTTGAAGAAGAGTGGAGGGGGCCTTTATGCAGTTGTTAAGAGCACAGACTCTGGAACCAGACTGCCTGGATGTGAATCTTGGCTTGAGAACTTTACACCAAGTCACCAAGACCTTGAGCACATGAAGTTCACCAAAGTTAAGATCTCTGTGGATCAGTTTCTCATCTATAAAGTTAAGATGACAAAAGTATCCAGCCCATAGGGTTTCTGCACAGATTAAATGAATGAGTATAATAAAGTGTCTACAGTGTATACGACACATAGGAAGCACCATGATAATGTTAGCTATTCTAATTATTAACCTGGGATAAACAGTAACAGACATTCCACTGAGAGCATCTTTCTGGCTAGTAGGTGAGCATGTAGACATAAACATCAAACAGAATCACTAATGCTGCATAAGTCATGGGCTTTCTAGGTGGCACTGCCAATACAGGAGACATGGAAATGTAGGTTTCCATCCCTGGGTTGGGAAGATCCCCTGGAGGAGGGCATGGCAATCCGCTCCAGTATTCTTGCCTGAAAGTCCATGGACAGAGGAGCCTAGCGGGCTACAGTCCATGGGGTCACAAAGAGTCAGACATGATTGAGCAACTGAGCATGCAGGCATGCACGTGCTACAGTTAAGGGTGTTGGTGGCTTACCCTTGAAAGAATCCTTTAGGAGGCTTTTAATTAGAATAAGCAGTAACCCCACAGTTATAAGATCTCTGTGGGAACTCTTGGGCTCCTACTGCAGTGAGGTTTTATTGAGTGGTTTGTGCAGATGCCATTCTTCCTGACACATTAATCAATTGGTGCCTTGAATTATGGAGTTAGGAGTCTAAATCACTTATCACACTTGTGAGATAAAAATAACGTAGCAGAATTTCCATTTTGCTTTATAAAAGTTGACTTTCCAGAGGTGCCACAATCAGGGCATCCCTGAAATCTTCTTTCCTGCCTAGATTCTTATTTGTTAGACTTTCCCAAGAAGCATGCAAACATTACCACAGTGCAACATTAAGTAGTGCAAACATTATAACAGTGGTCCAATGATCTATTGCTCTTTAATCATGTACCTCAAAACTCAGTGATGAAAAACAGCTGCCACTTTATTATGCTCATAGTTGGGTAGATCAGGAATTGAGACCAGGCACAGCTGGGGAAGGATCACCTTGGGTATACAAAGCTTCAGTTGGATTGACTTGAATACCCAGAGATGCCTGGGACAGCTCAGTTGGGGGTTACTCTGGGGCCATGGTTCTATTATATTTGGTGTCTGCTGGGGCTAGAATATCTCTTTCACTCCTGTGTTGGTGTCTAAGTTGGGAAGGTGAGAATGGCTGGGAACTGGCCAGCACTGTGCTCTTTCCATACCTCCTTCTCATGACTAGCTTGAGCTTCCTCACAACATGATGATCTCGGGGTACCTACACTTGTTACAAGGTGGCTGCTTCCAAGAAGCTTAAGTGAGAGCTAAGAGGCTAATCAGTCTACTCCCAGAACCGGTTCAGCATCAGTTCATGCGTGCGAAGTCACTTCAGTTGTATCCAACTCTTTTCGACACTATGGACCATAGCCTGCCAGGCTCCTCTGTCCATGGGATTATCCAGGAGTGTGTTGCCATGCCCTCCTCCAATTCATCTCTGCTCTACTGGTCAAAGCAATCAGAGGTCCTAACCAGAGTTCAAGGGGTGAAGAGAGATTCTATGTCCAGACAGGGGAGTGACGGGGTCACATTATGAAACGCACAAGCCTGGGAAGCATTGTGGCAGCTCTCTTTGGAAAACACAATCTGCCATGAACAGAAATTCCAAAGTGATGGCCCTTAGGCTGGAATGCACCTCCCTGAGTGATGACTGTCTGAGTGTCTGTTATATCCCAGTGGACAACCAGCGACTGATAAGCCTGGAGCAGAGCAAGTTTAGCAAAGCCCTCTCTCCTTGCAGGAATGGCAGGCAGTTGACAGCAGGCAGCGGGGAGAAGGGCTGATAAAGAATTTCATTCACAGTGCTCTTTCATTCTTTACATCCCACTTGATATTGAGCTTCAGTATGGAGAAAACTGAGGCAAGGGTTCTCCCCAGGGAGAGAGGATTTCTTATTTGATAAGTTACCAGAAAAGTTCTTCCTGAACATTTTCAAGTAAATCGGTGCAGCAGTGTCTCCTGAATGAAGTCATACTAGTTTATCGTGGAGGTTTTCAGTTCCTTTGGAGGCTGCAATGTATGCCGAGGCAACTTGGGTTCCAGAGTCATAAGTCTGATTCAAATCTTGGGCTTATCAACTATTCATTGTGTGACCTTGGCCAAATTAGCTCACATCATTTTTCTCCTTGGAAAAATCGGAATAATTGTTCCTCCTCCTTGAGTTTTGTAAGAATGAGGCATTGATAGATGTTAAACAGTTTTCCTTGGAAAATAACCAGGAACTGTCTCCACTACATGGGTCAAGATAAAGGTCTTGGAGGCTGAACCTAGGGAAGGAACAGTTCCTTGCCAAGAAACATTTGCATCTTCCTTCATGATGATGTACCCAAGTGCCCCGCTGAAGGGGATGTAAGCACAATGTAAATTTTCCAGGGACATTGGCAGTGTGGCCACTGCAACCTTGGCAAGAAACCCTTCAATGATCCCTCTCATCATATAACTTTTTTTTTTTTTTCAGGTCAGGCGTTTTCAAAGTGTGGCCCAGGACCACCACCAGCAGCAGTTAGCTAAGAATTTGTTAGAAAGAACAGTGGTTAGGTTCCACAGCAGACCTACTGAATCAGAAGTAGTGAGACCCACATCCTGGTACCTCTGTTTTGACAAAAGCTGCAGGCGACTCTGTGAGCACTTAAGTTTGAGAAACGTTGCTCCAGGAAAATTTAACATGAAACCTTGGGGTCAATTAGGGTTCTAGATATACAACTAGTCTTTCTCAATGGAAAAGAAGAAAAACGGAGTTTGTACAGAAAGAAGCTTAATGAATCGGTTTTTTGTTTGTTTGTTTTCGTTTTCTAAAAGAGTATAATCATTACCTTTCCTGGTGAATTTCATATCCTTTTCGTCAATGGAAGAAGACACTAGGAATGACCGGGTTTCTTCTACCTTAGGCCCACAGTACGGGATGCAGATACGGGAGAGAGTTCCCACAAGGGTTTGGGAGGAGGGACTGATGACAATTTTTCGTGGTTGACTAAGTTTTTTAAAAAGCCACTTCCAAGGGCACATCAACCAGTCAGCGGAGGCACTTGTTCCAGCAGGAGGTGGGAGGTGGGGGCGGGGTGGAGCGTGGGGAGGAGCGACACGCGCAGCTCGGGGACTCGGGGCCTTCCGTGAGTCGCCGTGAGTCCGTGGACCCGCCACCTAAACGCACCCCAGGACCCGGCCATCCGCACCCCCCGGGACCACCTTCCGCCGCGGACTGTTGGGGATTCCTCCGGCCCGGTCCGGCCAGGCGGGTTCCCCTGCCTCACGCGAACTGCCCGCCCCCATTCCGCGTCTCCGCCCCTCGCCGGGGCCGCCGGGCGCCGAGGGAGGCAAGGGTGCCACGGCTGGAAAATGAGCGGTGCCCGGAGGGTGGCCCGGAGCTGCAGGTAACGCGCGCCAGCCCCCGGCCCTAGAGGGCACCGCACACGCGCCCCGTCCACGCGTGGCGACCACGCTGCGCCCACCCGCGGGCTTGCGCCCAAGCGGGTCCCGGGGTGTCCTGGCGTCGGGGCGCAGGGTGGCGGGGGCGCGGCCGGCTCCGGGGGGGCGGCACTAACGCTCCCCGCGTGTCCCGCAGCTCAGTTTGCTCGGCCGTTCCCGGGAGCGGCGGGAGGCGGCGGCGGCGGCTGTGAGTGGGGTCACGCGGCGGGCGCCGGATGCCTCCGAAGATGGAGAAGTTTCTGCAGATCGCGCCTCACTCTCTGGCCATCGTCCTGGGCCCGGCTGAGGGGCCGGCGGGGCAGAGGTCCGAGGCCGCCCGGCCCACGTCCCCGGCCGGGCCCCGGCAGCTCTCCCGGCACCACATCGGCTACGAGATCTTCGCCGACTTCAAAGCCGAGAACATGCAGCACTTCTGGAACAAGAAGGTCACGGCCGCGGTGGCCGAGACGTTCTTCCTGGGCTGGATCGACGAGCAGGTTCTGCTGATCCAGGGCAAGGAGGAGCATTTGGAGGCGCTGCGCGAGGGCTGGTCGCGCCGGGCGCTGCGGCCGCCCTCGGGCTTCCACATCCGCTGCCTCGGTGAGTCCGGCCGCCGGGCGCCCCGTCCCGTCCCGCCGGGTCGCGTCCGGTGCCGTAGCGCCGGGGACCTCTCCCCGCCCTGCCGGAGCCGGCGCGCAGGCCGGGTTCCCCCGGGCGCCCGCGTCTCTCTCCACCCCCGCGCCGCGCCGGGGGAGGGGCCGGCGGCCTGGGCGCGCGCGGGACGGGGGAGCTTCCTGGCACCGAAACCCCGGGAGCAGTACCTCTGCGCGCACGGCGCTCCTGGCCGGCCGGCGGGAGCCTCCCTGGCGGCACCTGCGGGGCGGTGCCTGGGGCCGACCAGGTGGGCGGCGGCGCGGGAGGCTCGGCGGGTCCTCGGCCGCTCCGGTGCTGCCGGGTTTCCGCATCTGCGCTCGGCTCTGGCCGCGGGCGAGCGTGCAGACGAGGGAGAGGTGGAGACAGACGGCTCCCAGGTAGCTTCGAGCGGCAGCGGGCTTAGCCGCGGGAGACGGCGGCTAGGTGCGCGGGCGCCCCCGGGTGCATCCTGTCCGGGGACCGGGACCCGGCCCCTCCGCGCCACCCCCGGCTGCCTCTGCCTGGCGCGGCGCGTCCCTCCCGGGGTGGGTTGACTTTTAAGCGCCGGTGTTTCTGTGCACGACTGAGCTGTGTAGATTTCGTTGCCGCCCGTACATCTTTCAAGTAATTTTGTGAGTTTGAAGGTAGGAAGAGACACGAGGACCAGAGAAAAAAGTCTGATCCTCAACAAAAGAGAAAGCAGTGTCCGGGAAGAGCCTGCAAGGTGCTGTTCACTGCTGCGTTTCCAGCGCGTCTCGATCTGCTGTTTGTTTCTTAAATTGCCTTACTTTTTCTCAACCCAGTCTGCATCTCTTTTAGACTGTACTTTTTATTTTTGTACTTTAGGCTCGGTGGCTCAAAACGGATATAGTAAATAGTAATATTTTGTGAAACGGTTTCGGGAAAGAAACCATTCTTCTAGTCCCAAGGTTTAGAAATTCTTTTGTGACATTTTGGGAGGAGGTCAAAAGTTCAAACGCTAAAAGACGGTAAAGCCGCCTTTTTCGTTAGCCAGGGTTGCTACGCTACCTTCTGCTGAAAGCAGACCTTTTTACCTGCTAACGTGCCTTCCTCTACGTATGGCAAATTTATAGCATTTTTTTTGTTTGTTTTGTTGTGTTTTGTCAATTTTCGAATAGCAGAGATCTTTACAAAACTTTCTTTAAATCCAGTAGACAAAAAACTAGTAAAGCTTGCCTCTTGTGTGTTTTACAACGTGTGTTGAAATTTCGAAAGGTGCCTTCACTTTCTTTTTTGACGTTAGCAAAAACCTCAATGGAGTCCCTGTAATTAAGCTGCCTTAGTAAAGGGCCAAGATTAATGTCTCCGAGATTTCATCTGCTCTCCTACTGTAGAACTGCAACACACTAGGAGGTAAGAATGTATGTAGTCATTTTTAGGCACTGCAGAGATTGCATTTCAATAGTTTTTAACCTTGACTTCATACTTATTCTTTACTTTCTATTTTGGAAAATTTCAAACAATATGCAAAACTAGTACAGTAGTTCTCTCCCTCTCTCCTTCTTTGCCAGGATATTTCAAGACCTTGAGCAGATGCCTGCAACCCCAGATGGACCTATATGTTAATACTGTTTTTTCCTATACCTTCATACCTATGATAAAATTTAATTTTAAAATTTCTTACAGTAAGAGAATATCTGAATTGCTAGCATCATTTCTCTTCTGCTTTGGGGCCATTGTTAAGTAAAGTAATGGTTACATGGACACAAACACTGCAATACCACCACTGTTGAAGTGATGCTGGGCAGGGCGACTGCTAAGTGGCTAATGGGCAGGCAGGTAACCTATGCATTGTGGATTCGCTGGGCAAAGGGATGATTTACATCCCAGGATAGGGTGGGATGGGGGAGTGAGTTCATGAAGCTACTCAGAATGATGCCCAATGTAAAACGTATGAATTGCTTGTTTCTGGAATTTTCCATTTAATATTTTTGGATCTCAGTGGACTCCAGGTAACAAACTGCAGAAGCAAAACCTTAAGGGTTTTGCTTATAATAAAAAATGCTATATTGAACTCCTATGAACCCATTATCCAGCTTCAGAACTTACCAGTATATGACCAATCTCATTCCATCTTTAAATCTCTCCCACTGTTCGAAATCCCAGCTATTATAATAATAGCGTTTGATTTGTAAATATTTCGGTTGTTCGTATTATTTTTCATTTTAGCAGAATTGGTGAGCTTATGGAAATTGGTGATTTGTCATATCAAGCAAATAGAACTATTTTGGCATTTTAAGGGTTTACAGATTGCTGTAGTTCATTGACTGTGGCCTGTTGCCTCGGTATCTTAAACTGTCTCAAGCTGACTGGCAGCTGGCAGGTAGAGTAGCTGCACTGGCTCAGCCCTTACCTCAGTAGCATGATGGCCAGCACGCAGAGCACCTCCTGAAACCCACAGCAGACCAAGGAGCATGGGTGATGTCTTCTGGGATCCAGGTGGTTAGCTTTTGTGAACTGCTTGGGGATTCAGTAACGATGGTAAAATACTGAATTGTTTGTGATGGTTCACCTCCTGTAAAACTTCTCTCAGGGAACCTCCGTGTCAGCTGCAAGGCTTCCTAATTTTTTGGTGGAAGATCTTTTATTGAGCT
This sequence comes from Bos grunniens, assembly GCF_055505025.1. Classification (NCBI taxonomy): domain Eukaryota; kingdom Metazoa; phylum Chordata; class Mammalia; order Artiodactyla; family Bovidae; genus Bos; species Bos grunniens. The sequence continues at coordinate 16,161,368 of NC_141191.1, forward strand.
TTGAAACTCCAAAGTCCAGAAGCCCCTGATAACTGGCTCACAACCTTTTACTCTGAGGCACAGTATATGTGTGGACAGGTTCATACACTCAAAAATACAAGAAACAAAACCTCAGCCACAGACGTGTACTCAGAGGGAACCTAGCTCTAAATCTGGAAGGAGTGAGTGCCAGTCTCTTAGGCACTCCGTCTAATTTATATGCAAAAGCAGGAGTTGATCATTATCTGTGAGATTTTATTATTAGTAATGCATTTCTTGCAGGATAACTTTCAACGGATCCCTCAGACTGACTACCTATATTATCAGGTGCTTTTATGTGGTTTTGTGATTTTCCTTGATTATTTCGTGGGTATGAGACAGCCACAAAACCAGAGAGAGATGAGCCTTCTGGAGGGCATCATATTTCCTCTTGTTGAACTTGAATTAACTTCATCAGTCACAAGTAGTCCTCTTAAATAACTGGTAGGCAAATGCCAGTTTGCATTTTATTCTACTTATGGTTAATAATTATTCACAAAGTTTGGTTGTTTTCCAGGTAGTCTCTGAGAGCTCATCTCTAGGTCGTGGTAATAAAATTGTCCTGTTAGATCCTCTCAGTGACGAAAGGGGAAGATTGCCTTTGTTCCATCTCAGAGTAACCTTCTCCTCGTGGGGTGTGTGTGTGCGCGCGCGCACGTGCGCACAAATGCATTAACCCCATGGACAAGAGGTCTGCCCAGGCCCTCTTTTTTGGCTGGGGCCCAGCGTTGGTGAGGCAAGCCTACACTTTCACTGCAGGATTGAAAACAATCTTGTCTTGCCTTGTAACTTGAAACATGCGTCTTGAAGTTGCCAGCAATTCCAGATTACTTTTGGCTGTAATTCCAAAAGTGTGTGGTTCTAATCACACACTTTTCAGGTCCGGGTTCAACAAGGGGGAGATGACTATGGATTCAATAAGAAGCAAGGAATTAAGGAACTCAAAGGAAAAGTAGTTTTGATTTGGGAGATTCAAACCCACTGCTTAGAAATGACCTACTTTGGACATGGAGGGAATAAAAATTCAGACTTTTGATTTCTGGGGCCCTCCAAAGGGAGGTATGGGCAGGAAACTAACAATGTTTTAAAGTTGTGCTGTGTACTTTGATTTAACACTCAGTTGGACGTCTGACATGTTCACTGAGTGCCTGCTAGTGCCCGGCTCTATGTCCTTCTGGAGGTTATAAAGACTGATGAAGCCTGCCGTCTTTGTAGAGATGCTGACTCTGGAACTGGGCATGTGCAGAGGCCTCTGAGCTCAGGGAGTGAGGAGCAGTTACTTCTTCCTGGTGGCCTGGGAGAGGGGTTCCCAGAGAAGAGGCTTGCCCTGAGCCTGGTGCAGGGCTTCCTTCAGATCAGGACAGCTCTCCCACCTGGGCAGGAGCATAAGTGGTCACCGGACGGAGGAATCCCAGACGTGTTTGGCTGGCTGGGGAGTAGGGGGACAGCGGTATGATCAGACAGCAGAAAGCGGGGCTTGGGCCAGAGGTGCCAACTGAGAAGCCCTGGTAGCTTCTGAGCAGGGAGAGGGAATGACGGGGTTTGATCTTTGGTATCCTGAGAATTCTGGGGCAGGGGAGGGGACTGGGCACAGGTACAGCAGCTATTGAAAGAGCAGTGGGGAGAGGTGGTGGGCGCTGTGAGGGAGTGTTTGTTCTCTCTCAGTTCCTTCCCGTGGTCGGGGTTACTGTGCTTTGGAACATAGCACTGTAGCCTGGTTGAGTCTGGAGGGCCTTCCAGCCTCCCCACAGCCCCAGAGGCCCTTGTGAGGCCCCTGCGGGGAGCCCAGATGTTCCTCCCTCCTGGGGCTCCTGGGGTTTCCCACCTGCCAGCCTGATTCAGATCTGACCATCTCCATAGATGCTCCTAACTTAAGATCTCAGGGACCGTGGCTCAGTGTCTCTGTCCCCTCCAGTGGCTCTTTATACTTAGATATTATATTTTACTTTATATAGTATTATACAGATTCTTTGCGACCCCATGGACTGTAGCCCACCAGGCTCCTTTGTTCATGGGATTCTCCAGGCAAGAATACTGGAGTGGATAGCTATTCCCTTCTCCAGGGGATCTTCCCGACCCAGGGATCGAACTTGAGTCTCCTGCACTGCGGGCGAGTCTTTACCATCTGAGCCACCAGGGAAGCTCCATATAAATATATATTTGTATAATTATATAAATATAAATAAATATAGGTATATATTATGTTTATACATATTATATAAATTGAATTATACTTTGTGTGTGTGCTCAGTTGCTCAGTCATGTCTGACTCTGTGATCCCATGGACTGTAGCCCACGAAGCTCCTCTGTCCATGGGATTCTTCAGGCAAAAATACTCGAGTGGGCTGCCATTTCCTTCTCCAAGGGATCTTCTTGACCCAGGGACTGAGCCTGTGTCTCTTGTCCCTCCTGCATTGGCAGGCTAGTTCTTTACCACTGTGCCACCTGAGAAGCCCATATTATACTTTATCCTTAGCTATTAACTTAGTAAGGACCAAACACGCTTTTTAGGCTTTAAATCAGAACTTATACATTATAAAATTTTTAGCTGTTGTATCGCTAAAATTCACATAATATTATACATCAGCTATAGTTCCATAAAAAAAGAAAATTGTTTAGAACATAAGGGCATCAAGCATTTCTTCTATTCTTTATTGGTTTTTTTCAAAGAGAGTTGCTCTCTTAAAGTGGCTTTTCCGAGTAGTAACTTTTTAAGACAATTGTTTTAAAAGGATACACTTCAAAAGAATTTGTATATATCCCAACCAAAAGTTGATTTATTTAAGTCAACTTAAAATTGAATAATATGCCTAGGCTCATGTCTGGGATTGCCAAATGAGTGTTATAAAGCTTTTGGAATTAGAGGCACCCAGTCATTCAACAACTGAAGAACCTCCTCCGATCTCCTAGGATTTGTTCTGGGAATTGAAGTGGAGAATAGGTCAGACATAGCCCTTGTACTTTTGGATATTCCATTCTAAGAGGGCAACAGAAATTTTAAAAATTAAACAAAAACTAAGAATTTCAAAGTATTTTAAGGGATTTAAAAATTAAGCAGGTGAGGACTTGCCAGGCAGTCCAGTGGTTAAGACTCTGAGCTTCCACTGCCGGGATTTCGGGTTTGATCCATGGTTGGGGAACTAACATCCCAGATGCTGTTAAAAAAAAAAAAAAAGCAGGTGATAGAGAGTGACAGGGAAACATGAGATGATAGCTAACATTTATTGATCATTTACTATTTCATAAATGCTTTATTTCTGTTGGCTATTTAGGTATCATTATTTTACCCGTTTTACTGTTGAAAACACTGAGGAATAAATAGCAGGACAAGTGCTTCTCCCAGGACGCCTAGTTAGTAAGAGAGAGAGCTGGGGTCTGGACCCAGGCAGCATAAGTTTTGCCTGTTTTTCTTTTTCTTTTTGGTTATACAGATAAGATTCAAGTTCAGGTTGCCGGCCCCCAATACACACACTCTCCTAGCAGTTTAGGGTTCCAGGTACCCAGAGGCCACGGGTTTGCTTGGAGGTGGCTGAGACCACACAGGGAAAAGGGAAACCAGCACCGGTCCAGGATGCTGCGAGAGACCCTCACGATCAAGCTTCCTTTAAGCCAAACTGTTTGGTCCATTGCTTTGTGTGGTTAATGATCTTTCTGCGGGGCTCACTCACAGGAAGGCAGATTCTTCATTTTCTGTCCCAAAGCCACATTCCCCGCCAGGGCTTTGACTGACAGCCCAATAATACCTCTTGTTTTGTGTAGCACTTGACTGATGGATGAGCTGGGGGCCAGTGGTGGAGGAGCAGATGAAAATCAGCTTGAATGCCGGAGGGACAGAAAGGAAAGCCCTTGAGGCTGATGCTTGTTGAGCCAGCCAGAGAATGGAAGGTGTGACCGGAGATGAGGTCAGAGGGGCTGGCCGACGCCAGGTCGTGTGGGGCCTCTTGGTATTTTATTCTGTGGTGACAAGGTTTTGAGCATCCAGTACAGTTAGGGCACTGGGTTGGGGTCTGTAGAATATCCAGAAAAGCGTCAGACAGGGGACCCTCTCTTAGAGAAGCTTACCTCCTGTATTAAAATCTCACTGTCTAGACAGTGAACAAGGATGTATTTCAACTTTTATTGATTTCTAGCTAGTCATAAAGATATTTTTATGAATTACCTCACTCTGGCTCGAAGAAATTTTCAGTAAAGGTGTGCCAATTTCATCGTAATGAAGTGTTTAGAATGAACTTCAAAGACTCAAGGCCTTGTGATAACTGTTGTAATTTAGATTATACTGGCATGGGAGGATACGGCTGTGGATATTTTGATATCAGTCTCTCTTGACAAAGAACCGTAATCTTGGACACTGTCAAGAGTCAGAATTAGTGGTATCTCTTTAAAGAATTTGATAAATGATTTGGGTCAAGAGGTACAGGGAATTTATCAGAGCCTTTGGGGGTGGCAGACCCACCTATCTATGAGAGTCCGCAGGATGGTGGTGGGCACCCTGTGACATGGCCCCCCGGGCTTGAGATATTCTTTTGATATTAATGCAATGAAAGCAGACCTCCCTGCTGTCGATGTGAGTCTTAATGGCTCAACACACACAGTAAAATTCTTCCTCTGCCTCAGTTTCTTGGGAAGGCCCTATATTGGAGTTTTCTATAATGAGAGCCCATCTGTGGATGTAAAATGGCATGTCTCTGAAACAGGGATGTCACCTCCCACTTCCCAATACCAAACACGTGGGGGAGGCTTTAAAGTCCCCCTGTCTGCGTGGATGCCAGCTGTGTAATAGTAAGTCCAAAATAACCTCCTCACAAAGCCACAGGTCCCTGGAGGTCCCAAAAGGCTTACCAGTGTCGCTTAGCTATGGACCCAGTCTGGCAGGATTGCACCTTCTGACCACCTGCGATCGCTATGGCCTCTGTCTTCACGGTGAGGCCGCTGGTGCTCAGAGGACGCGCTGGGATGCTGTGACTGCATCCCCTCTTAGCATCTCCTTCCATGCCTGTCACCCTTCCCCTGACGCTGTGTCAGACGCCCTCCTCCCCATTTCTTCTACTTTCTCTCCAGGTTTGGGCAACTTTTCCTTTTAAATCTTGCAATCACAGGTGATGTCTTCTCTGCCTTTCTACTTCTAAGGCCACATGCCCCCCGCCCCTAACAGCCCGAGTTTTTTAGAACCTGAAGTTCTCCTTATGTGTCCATTTCCAGGACACCAGAGCTCCATCACCTGCTCTTCTAAAGAACACTGTCTCTGGCGATTCCAGGCTCCTCATTTTCCTTGGAAGTGACCTTCATGAGTCAAGATAGTTTTCTGACACTTTCATGCTGAAAAAGAGGGGAAGAACTTCTATATGTTTAATGTCTCCAAAGGGACACCATCCCAGATGTGATTTTCAAAACAAAATTTTATTTCTTTATAGATGTTCCCAAACCTGCGGCTTTCACCCCTTGAGGCTGTTTTCTGCTCTTGCGCAGGTCCTCTCCGCAGCTTTTTCCTGCCAATCTTACCAAGGCTAGGGGGAGCGTTACAGGATCTAATCTGTGTTCCTGCAGTAGAGGGGTTTTTTCTCTGCTATGTGGAAACATCTGTCCAGTCTGGCTAGTTCGTGTAGCTTCTTTGTTTTTTCTTTTTTTTCTTCATGTTAGTTATTTTTTCTCTGTTTCTGGACAAAAAAATCAGACACTTTCTGGACTCCTCCAGAGGAGGCCAAAGGATGATACAGTCCAATGAACACTGCTGTCCTTCTGGAAAGAAATTCCAACTCTTTATCTCATTGATTATAATCGTGTTTATGCCACGTGTGTGTGCGTGCACACGCGCGCTCAGCCGTGTCCTACTCTTTGCAACTTCATGGGCTGTAGCCCACCAGGCTCCTCTGTCCATGGGATTTTTTAGGCAAGAATACTGGCATGGGTTATCATTTCCTCCTCCAGGGGATCTTCCCAACCCAGGAATCGAAATCTCATTCTGTTGTTACAGTTCACCCAGATCCTCAAACCGCCTTCCTCCAAGATCTTCTCTTGGCCTCTAGCTTCTGATGGCTGGTCCTTTCCCCCTTGGTTCATTCTGTTTGGGTCTTGATGATATCAGCTTGGGGAGAGCCTGCTGACTTTACAGTCAATATACAATCGCAGGATACACAGATGTTCCTTTCATTGTTGTTATTATGGGGGACAACTTTGTGACCAGCATACCTTGTCTAGGTTGATCACTCTCCTTTTATCAGAGTCCAGTTATTAGTTTGTAAAAAAAAAAATGGCTTTAGGTTATTAGACTGAAGTACTAACATAGAAAAGTGAAAGTGGTTCTTTAGAACCCGTCTCTGAACGCGCCAGATGATGGTGGTTGCTCTCTCATCCTCCTTCCACTCTTTCCTGTATCTTGAACATTTCCTCTTACATCAGTACTAAAGGAGGACCATTCTAGAGGACGGGCTTTATGCTTTTTGCTCCTTCAGTTTATTAAATGTCTACTGAGTCTACTTCAGAGTTGGAGAAGGGGTGAGTAGGGAGGAGGAAAAAGAAGAATGAACGTCTGTTAATATTCACTGTGGGTCAGGCATTGTTCTCACACTTTAATATAGTCTCATGTAACCCTTACTGAGGTTGTGCTAATATTTCCATTCTATAGAAGAGGAAACAGATTCAGAGAATATTTATACGTACATGTTTAACACAAGTCCTTTCTCATCCTTTTCACCTTGAAATTTTTTCCCAAAATTAATACTGGAATATCTCTGCTTTTTGATTGGTATATCGATTGCCACCTTTTGCTTTATCTTTTGTATGCTTTTATTTTAGTGTGTGTTCTATAAGCAGGATATCGAGTTAGACTTTAAACCCAATATGAAATTTGTCTTTTTAGAAATATTGAACCACTAACTGTATTGTAATAACATTTGTTTGCTCTTGCTTGAAACTTTTGTATGTCACATGGAAGGCCCTACAATGTGGGTTTGTTTGTTTTTTTTTTTTCACACAAATCATTTATGTTGAAGTAGTGCATTCTTTTTACAAATGAATTAAATACCTTCTTTGGTGCTTTGCTCTTGACCTTGTAACTAAAGCAGTAGCTATAACCAGCAACCTAGTTATTCTGTAGCTTAGGTGAATCCCCAAATCTCTATCATCAACCCTAAGGAAGTGAAGCCAAGAGGGAGATAATCATAGCTGCTCCCATAGCCCCTCCTCAGGGAGGGAGCCAGTATAGACCTGAGTTAGTAAAACAGTCACTTCCTGGCTTAGAAACCCTCTTTGGACAGTGTTGATTTGGACCAGAGGCCGTGGAGGCTGCCCTTGCAGGACCAAGGCTCAGAAGACGGGGAGGATACTTGGGCAGGGCGCTGGTTAGCATTTGGTCCTGTCCAAACTGGCCATGAGACATTGAGTCCTCACCCACTGGTCCTTGATAATTGGTCCCGTGCTCACGAAAGTTTTGAGCAGGCCCAAATGTCCTGCAAGGGTGGCCTTCATTTATTCTAAGGAGGTTACATCAGTGTCATTTGGTAACTGGACTATTTCCTTTGTTTAGCTTCTTTTTTAAAAAACTTGTCATTTTATACTGTGCAAAGAGTCTTAGATCCAGGATCAAAAGCAGAAGAGTGAGGGATGTTGGATGTTACTGAGTTAAACTGGCTCGCAAGGCAAGCAGCAGGCTCAGGTAATTGTAGAGAGAGATTTTGAGGTGATACAAGAAAGAGTAGAAGCTTCTTATAACAGAGGCGCATCTTTGGTTTGCGGAAGTCCATGCAGACAGAATTAGGTGGAGACTGCTGATGGCGATAATGTAGTGACATGTGACTGATGACTGTGAGGAAAAGGTTTAATTTGATGAACTTTTCCCCTCTTCTTTCAAAAATGAGCACGTTGCATATCTTTTTGACACTGTGAAAGAAACAAGGCTCAGAAAGCCCCAAAGTTTCTTTCCTTTTAAAAAAATTTAAGTACAGTTGATTTACAGTGTTATGTGTTTTCTTAGAATAGTGTAAGTTTCTCTTGTTTTCAAGTAGGTGCCCACTCGTTATAACATGGCTAATACTAAGAAAGCCTGGATTCCATAAAATCCAGCATTATCTAGCTATATTTGTGGTGAAAATGTAAAAGCAAATTTAACCAGCAAATTTAACCAGCAAATTTACATGCAATTTGAATAAGTGGGATTTTAAATTTCTATGTACTCAAACTGATGATTAGTTGATAAAGTTTTATTGTGTATAATGCCTTTTTAATGAGCCTAAATATTTGAATGACTTTAGATTTAATAAGTATTAAAGTGCCGTGCTGAAATAAGTATTACATTTTTTTTTTAATTACTTTTTTCTCTCCTCTCCCATTAAAAATTCTGGACATTTATTAGCAGAAGAAGGAAGGATTGGTTAAATGCTAACAGAACATACATTGGATTATTTCTGAAGAGCAGTTTGTTGTGAGTTGGTGAGTTCACATCATTTCAATGACTGTAAGACGGACTGTAAGAATGTAAATCTGGAGTGGCTGAATCCAAGGGTCAAGTGTATGATCTATTCAACAAATGCTTTTAATTTCAAGGGGAGGGATTTAGAGTATGCACAATTGTTCAAGGAGAGGGAATGTGAGTAATTTTCTCTGAGCCCTGACCCTATGTACGCAAAAGTTCTAAGGACTTATGCATGCGGACTTGAATGAGTGAATGTGGTCCTTTGTAATATTGCCAACATATTTAATTTTCCAAGTAGGTAGGTCATTGTGTCAACTTTGTCCTCATGCCAGAACCATTATCCAGGCTTTTCAATTAAGATACTGCCTTCTCAAGTCACAAAAGTTGAAAATGACTACCATTTATATGCTCACCTGTTTTAAAATAACTGGCATTTATGTTCTGCTTGCTTGTATTAGCAGCTCCCTTTGAGTGTGTCTTTCGCATTAGTTTGTCATTGCTTTGAGGATGGAGACGATAAACTTCGGTTATGTGTCCTACTTCAGGTCTCTCTGTGATGTGGATTTATGAGTGTAGCGTGAGTGTATTTAGAAGTATAGTTAATGCTAACTGGCTGCTGGCGGTCATTTCTAAACTCCCTTTTGTGAAAATAATTAGACAAGGAGATCGTTAAACTGGGGTAGCCCTAGTGTCTTTGGTAGCTTATGTAAGCAAATTGAATCCAGAGTCGACCAGATTTTTCTTGAATCTGAGAAAACAAAACTTAAGAACAACTACTAACAGCTGAGTGAAGTTTCTTACGTAAGCCAAACATTTAAGATACAGCCAAATAAATAATTGCTTTGCTTCCCCTCTTCTCTATAAGCACCTCTGCTGTAGCCCCCCACACTGGCAAGCCCCCTAACCACTTTTCGGTTTTGACAATGCCTGAAAAAGCATAATTTTGGCAAAATATTATAAAATATATAATCTAATGATGATTATAGTTAACAGCCTATGTTAGATTTGTTTGAGTTACAACTCTGCTTTAGAAAATAAGACTTGGGGTACAGATTTTAAAAAATAAGTCAGATGGCATGTTAGTTATATTTCAGTTAAAGAGAAAATAAATTGGATAATTGAGGAAAACCACAGAGAAACTGGCCTCTTCAGCTGTTTGAAAAGCAAGAAGGAAAACTAGTATCCCTGAATATTTTTGTTGTCAAGGGAGGGGAAAGAATTTGAGAGGAAAGGGTGTGAAATGAGGTCATAATTGGAAATAATGGACTTTATTGTTAATGGTTCTGGCATGTGACCCAAGCGTGCAGGTTGCCATGTTGGGTCACCTAAGGCAGCAGCCACAATTCGGGACCTGAAATACATTAAAAGTGTTGCTGCAAAGTTACTGTGTTTTAGGAGGACGGAAGAAGACGTCACATTTATTAACAGACAAGTTGTATGTGCATGTCCTGAAAAGAAAACATTGAAAAAGTTATGTTTGTATTTCTGTATCTATTAGGATGGGGTTTCCCTCGTGGCTCAGCGGTAAAGAATCTGCCTACAATGCGGATGATGTGGGTTGGGTCCCTGGGTTGGGAAGATCCTCTGGAGAAGGGAACGGCAACCCGCTCCAATATTCTTGCCTGGGAAATCCCATGGACAGAGGAGCCTGGAGGGCTGCAGTCCATGGGGTCACAAAGAGTCGGACATGACTTAGTAACTGAACAACAACAAAACAATATATTAGGATACACGAAATTATCAAAACATTTACTTCCATGTCTGGATGCCTGTAGCAGCCTTAGCTGCCAGTGTTCGAGACTTCAATGTCTTTTTTACTTTGCAGGCCTGTCCGAACAATCTTCAGAATTCCTGGGTGAATTTGGGAGATAATAAATAATTTCATGAGGCATTAGTCACGCATGGATTCACAAATGTACATTGTAAAGAATAAAATGTATATTGTATAGTTTTTTGAAAGTAGAGTCATGATGTCATTTAGCCTTAGTCATGAAAACCTTATTCAGAAAATGGTGAAGTTTTTTTCCCTCTGGGAAATTCACTTTTCTCCAGTACACGAGATCGGATGAAAGTAGAACAGGTTATCAGGAATTCAGAAAAGCTGTGAAGGTTGTAATTTGGGTAATCTCTTGGGGGCTTTCCAGGTACCACCAGTGGTAAAGAACCTGCCTGCAAATGCAGGAGACATAAGGGATGTGGGTTCGATCCCCGGGTTGGGAAGATCCCCTGGAGGAGAACATGAAGAATGACTCCAGTATTCTTGCCTGGAAAAGAAAAATTAGTTTTCATCAAAGAGATTCTCACGAAAACTAGGTTTTTACATCCACCAAAACTCTTTTGGGGAGGGCAAGTGGAGAATTCCACTCTGTCCACCTCTAAGGCCAGTACTGAACTGATTGGATTGAAAACTCAGGTCAAGCTATTGAATTTTCATTGTAGCCCTAGCTCACTTTTGCTGTCTGCCGTGATCATTGAAATTTTGCTCCTGGTCTGGGTACCATATATACCTGAAGTAATGAAGGAAGAAAAAAGATCTGTTTTGTCTTCTTAAGGTAGGAGAGCACTCACCACCACAGCTTTGAAATGTGGTCTGAATCCTTGGAAGTTTGTGAGTTGAGTCAAAGCAAAGAAAACCCTCTGACAATTTTTGGGCCAACTTAGAAAACACTGGCTTCCAAAACTGCTCAGTAATCTAGGAGAAGACCTCAGTCCTTACTGACTCAGTGCTTTAATTGTGGCCAGGAGAGTTTGTGAAGCACCAGGGAGGTACCATGCTTGGTGACTCTTCGGATGCTGATCACAGGGTTCATCCTGTGATGGGTTCTCACAGGGAAATATACTTGCCAGGTTTGTGAGTAAAAACACATAATACCTGAATTTGGGGAACTCCAGGGAAAAGGCCACCTTCTCTGCATGTATGAACAGCTTTCATTTGGAGCAGTGCATATTTGGTAGAAGAAAATTGATTTTGCATTTTCCCTCATTATTCTGTTTCGGAGGTGGGTTCTCTTTGCGCAGTGAAGAAAATCTGAGAAGTCCAGATTAATTTTATTTCGATAATAAAATGATATTCTGTGTCCGTGATAAACTGCTTAGGCTTATGCTTCTCACTTTCTATTTTATTTTTTTACTGCTTGACCCTATCATTAGAGTCTTACCCATGAGGAGGTTCATTACATAGTACCCTTTCCCTTTCTGCCCTCCATGGAAGGCTTTGGAATACCCGAGCAGTCCCTGTAGCTTGCTGGGCTGGTGTGTGTAAGCCTTTGCCAGGTGATAAGGCTGGGTGTGGTGTCAGAGCCCGGGTTGGGTTAGGGTTCTCATTCCTGCTCTGAATTTAGCAGCTGTGGGGCTCAGACCAGACCCTGTTCGGTTGGAGTAAAAAAATAAAATTCATGAAATAAAAAAAAAATACAAATGTAGTCACTTAACCTACAGGACAGGGAAGCCTGGTGTGCTGGAGTCCAAGGGGTTGCAATGAGTCAGACACGACTGAGCTGAACTGAACTGAACCTTTTTTATTTTTTTGGTCGGTCTACTTATTTTTACATAACGATCTATTATTAGTATGTACATATCTTGTATCTTGCAAAGGGCTGAATTTTTCGTGCTTGGTTTCCAAGGAGGCTGACTGAATACCAAGCTGTTGGATGAGTGGAATTTGGCTGATTCCAGTCATGGTTTTTGAGATGTTCAAAGTCACCTTGAAACTGGACGTGCAGACAGTTGAGCTGAAATTATTTTCCGCTCAGGGTTCTGTTGGCGGTGGGGCCCTGCTCCCCTGATGCTAATCCAATAGAATGTAACAACGTTTATTTCGCTTCTGAGTTGTACACAGAGGCTGGGTTAGGACCTCCCTTGGCTGGGTGCCCTCGTGTAACTGTACGGAACTTCACGGAATGCGGGTCACGGCTTCATTTTCCTTTCCGTCTGAAGAGGCGAGGGCCTGTGCTAGCAGGTGGGGTGCTTTTCTATGAAGCGCAGTGAAAGCAAGACGCCAGTGTGGTTCATGCCAGGGCCCCGCAGACGGCTCGCCCGTTCAGAAGACGGCAGTTCTCTTGCCGCTACTATCTGGGATATTTTCATCTGCGACTCTGAAGAGAACGGAGGGTGTTCCAGACCCAGATTTTAAAGGTCAGGGCTCGCAGCTTCATGCATTTCTGTGTGCTTTGATATCGCAGGTGCTGGGCCCGGGGTTGGGGGGGGAGGGCTTGCAGAGGGCCTGGGAGGCGGTTGGGTCTCCAGGGCGGGGCTGCAGTGCCGCCTGCTCGAGGCTGCGGGGTTCAGCGGGAAGGGGGCCTTGTTCTCTCAGGCAGCACCCCCATCCTTGTCCCAGTCGGGCTGGGCTCCCAGCTCTCGCCTCAAGGGGTTTGTGAGTGAGTAGGCGAGTAGCGGGGCGTGGTAGGGCGGGGAGGAGGGAGGACCTGGGGCTCAGACCTGGAGGTTAGGAGATTGGATCCAGACTGGCCCCTCGGACCCAGCGTGTCCTCCCCGAGGTGGCCCTTCACGCAGTGGGAGCGGAAGTGAGGAGAGCTGATGGGTTTGTGTCGTCTCACAGTCCTGGGAGCCGGGCCTGTGCCCGGCCCTCCTCACGCTCCCTTCCCTCCCGGTCCCCTCGACCTTTCGGGCTCTGGCCTCGGGTGCTGCCACCCACAGCCCGCACACCCGAGGGCTGGAGTGAAATGGCCCGGCAGGGTCAACCCCACGCATTGTGAGCCTGGATGCGGTTCTTGTGCCCTTCCAGACCCAGCAGGCCCTTTTGCTGTTTGCTGCTGCAGCAAAGTCACTTCAGTTGTGTCCGACTCTGTGCGACCCCATAGACGGCAGCCCACCAGGCTCCCCCATCCCTGGGATTCTCCAGGCAAGAACACTGGAGTGGGTTGCCATTTCCTTCTCCAATGCATGAAAATGAAAAGTCAAAATGAAGTCGCTCAGTTGTGTCTGACTCTAAGTGATCCCATGATCTGCAGCCTACCAGGCTCCTCTGTCCATGGGATTTTCCAGGCAAGAGTACTGGAGTGGGTTGCCTTAAGAATGATCTTACTTACTGTCCCTTCTAGAGAAGGACATGGCAACCCACTCCAGTGTTCTTGCCTGGAGAATCCCAGGGACAGAGGAGCCTGGTGGTGGGCTACAGTCCATGGGGTCACACAGAGTCAGACACCACTGAAGCGGCTTAGCAGCAGCAGCAGCAGCAGCTCTGTCCCTTCGCTCTATGGTAGATTCTGAAGTAGCCATGTATATACATGAACATATTTAATCTTCAATACTTTGGCCACCACATGCGAAGAGCCTACTCATTGGAAAAGACCTTGATGTTGGGAAAGATTGAAGGCAGGAGGAGAAGGGGGCGGCAGATGATGAGATGGTTGGATGGCATCACTGACTCAATGGACATGAATTTGAGCAAGCTCCTGGAGATGGTGAAGGACAGGGAGGCCTGGCATGCTGCAGTCCATGGGGTCGAAAAGAGTCGGACATAACTGAGCAACTGAACAACAACAGCAATTCAGTCTTCACAGAAACTCAGTGAATTTCTTCTTATCTCCATTTTATAAGAGGCTAAAATTCAGAGAGTACGTGTCTCACCCAGTGTCAGACAGGTGAGGGGGCGGTGCAGAGCTTCACCCCAGATCCGCCAGCCTCTGTGCCTCCCCCCACCCACTCCTGGGCACCCTTCTTCCTAAACACTCACCCACTTCTGCCTGGTCCACTGTGGTTCCCCTGTAACCTTCAGGAGCTCTCTTAAGCTTTTGCAATCAATTTTTTTCTTCCAATATGAATTTAGGACTTCCCTGGTGTCCGTGCTCCCATTGCAGGAAGCACAGGTTTGATCCCTGGTTGGGTTATTGCATGCTGCCTGGCAAGGCAAAAAAAAAAAAAAAAAAAAACAATATAAATTTAACTACAGTAATCTAATAGGTGTTCCTTTTCTTGATTAAACGAGCATCAAGAGGCCGTGGCTGTCCAGAAGGAGACTGTCTAAGGCAAACTGTACAATAAAAGGCTTTCCTTCCCACCCACCTCTGCTACTCCTTTTTCCTGCCCAGTCACGTCGTCAGATGTTTGGCCCACAAGAAATTACAGCAAAGCAAGTGGTCACAGTTCTCAGCACTAAGTGAGAGTGATGCCGACAGGTATCTGTTGCTCCCGAGTCCGTCTGCTAGAGACGGTTCCAGCAGGTCTGAAAACTCGCCTGATGAGCTGGCCCTTCTGTTTTCTAGAGCCTCCTCAGTTTTCCTTGGCTCTTTCCATCCGCGCCCCTAGATTGTCAATGCCTGCTGGGGGAAGGTTTTATTCTTTGGCACATTTTAAATATTGTAAAAGGCGGTGTACACTGTACATTAAAAAAGGTCTAACAACAATGCAATACCGCTTTGTCCATCAAACGCAGCCTTGGGCCTTGATCGTTTCCCCAGGTACGCAGACGTGCACAGCCTTGTACTTTGAAAACCGGCTGCCATCCTTTCCAGGAGAAGTGCTTTTAGCTTCGAGGAGGCATCCAGTGTTCAAGTAATTTGACAGTTTTGTGTAACAGTTTCATTGAGCTTCATCCCCTAAAGTGTCACCTACTTGAAAATTGTTTGGGATTAAAATAATCTGATAATAAATCCAAACTGGCCAGGGTGGGAGAATTTCAGCACAGATATGCTCCTATGAAACTTTACTTTTTTCTTTTTCTGGGTCATAAAGCTAATAAAATATACTTTCCACCTCCCGACGTTCCCCACGTTTTCATATAAATTATTTCTCACCTATGTTCTACTTTCCTTTAAGCCTATTTTATTTTCCTAGGCCAAGAGCCTTGGTTAATTTCCTTAGATAAATATCGGTTATCTCTGATAAGAAAAAGCCCACTTCTGCTGTTGCTGCTGCTAAGTCGCTTCAGTCGTGTCCGACTCTGTGCGACCCCATAGACGGCAGCCCACCAGGCTCCCCCGTCCCTGGGATTCTCCAGGCAAGAACACTGGAGTGGGTTGCCATTTCCTTCTCCAGTGCATGAGAGTAAAAAGTGAAAGTGAAGTCGCTCAGTCGTGTCCGACTCAGCGACCCCACAGACTGCAGCCCACCAGGCTCCTCCGTCCATGGGATTTTCCAGGCAAGAGTACAGGAGTGGGTCGCCATTGCCTTCTCCGAAAGCACACTAGAGAGAGTTAAATGGAGCAGCTAGCTATCTCAGTGAACTTGCAATGACAGATAAACAATGACAAAAATATTATTGTGTGATTGTAAAAACAAAACAACAACAACACTCAAAACAGAAAACTTTTTTTTTTTTGATTGAAAGAAGATTTTATTCAATTCCATTAATTCAATCAACAGTTACATCTACATATAAGATACTGTGCTAGAGTTCTTGATACAACAATGATCAGAGAGCTCAGTCTTACTGGATTTGGCCCTTTCTCTAGTCAGACAAGAGCAAAATTTGTGGGTCTCAAGATTATTTTTAAAGTATATTCACCATCCCTCCTAGCTTTTGACATTGACAAGTCGCTCAGTCGTGCCTGACTCTGTGACCCTATGGACTGTAGCCTACGAGGCTCCTCTGTCCATGGGATTTTCCAGGCAAGAGTATTGGAGTGGGTTGCCATTTCCTTCTCCAGAAAACTTACTTCTTGACAAACTGGTTAACAGAAACTCTTATTTGACTTGTGCGATAAACTTCAGAGGGAAGCAGAGAGAAAAATGTACATTTTATGAAAACAATGGTATGTCAATCGATGGAGCATTTTGTGTATATTACATGATGCGAGGATACCAGGCACCGTAGGAGACCCAAAGACTGCATGCATTTGGCCCCAGCACCCCTTGGGGCTCATGACTTTACCAGGAGCACACGGAAGGGGAGACTGGTGGCTGCTGAAGGGTTGAATCTTGTGCACCTGGGCAGTCTCCCTGGGTTTCTGGATGGGGGATAGGTCAGACTAGCCTAGCTGCATTCCTACCCTGGACAAAGTGTGAGGCCCCCAAGTTGGCTTTCTTTCCAGTCTGTACGTCCAGAGAGCCCTCTCCCTCCTCACACAGCCTTGGGGGCTGTGGAGAAACATGGTGAATAATCCTTGACACGTAGAGACCCAGGAGGCACTTGATAAAAAAGGGGCCGATGTAGAAACTGAGAGTTCAGGCTCATCCCAGGGTCTTGGGTGTCAGTGCTGGGGATTCTGTTCGACGTAGCTGTGACATTCTTTGCCACCTGATGATGCTTTGAAGATCTGGAGCTAATTTTTCATGGAGGAGACGGAGAGGCAGTGGGTGGGGAAGAAAGGGGGTATTATAAGGAGGAGAGAAGAAGATTGAATAGGGCTTTCAAAGTGGTATGGAGCAAGGTGAGCCTGGGGGTCATCAAAAGCTGGTCCGTGCTTTGGCTTGTGGTAAGCGTGTGTTGGGGTGGCAGAGGTCAACTCCTAGCCTCCCCTCTCATCGCCGCACCAGTGAAACACCCTTGCACTGGACATTGAGGAGCCTGAAGCAGAAGGGCGGGAGGCTTCGCCCAGGACTGTGTATAGTTGCTCTCTGGTGCAGGAGTCTGAACTGGAAGGGGTTTTGCAGGTATATGTAGGGGCTTCCCTGCTGGCTCAGTGGTAAAGAATCCACTTGCCAATGCAGGAGATGTGGCTTTGATCCCTGGGTTGGGAAGATCCCCGGGAGGAAGAAATGGCAACCCACTCCAGTATTCCTGCCTGGAGAATCCCATGGACAGAGGAGCCTGGAGGTCTACAATCCACGGGGTCACAAAGAGTCGGACACGACTTAGGGACTAAACAACAGCAGCAACAGATGTATGAGAACTGATCTGCCCTGCCGGCTGGGCTTGGAGGATGCCCCCTCTTC
This sequence comes from Bos grunniens, assembly GCF_055505025.1. Classification (NCBI taxonomy): domain Eukaryota; kingdom Metazoa; phylum Chordata; class Mammalia; order Artiodactyla; family Bovidae; genus Bos; species Bos grunniens. Next base: position 16,178,628 of record NC_141191.1, read on the forward strand.
TCCCCATGCCCCTTGCCCCAGGCCTGGGTGTAAAGCCATGATCACTTACTTCCATCGCTCTCCTCCGGGACAGCTTGAAACCTCAACCTAGAGAGACGGGGAGCTGCTGGGGCCCGACTTTGTGGGGCCGAGGTGCCCAGGGGAGTTAGATATCCTCACTCAGCAGTGGAAGCTGCTCTGGGCGCCTTGGTAGAGGTGGATGGGAGACAAGCAGTGTTCAGGGAAGGTGGTCTGGCCACAGGGTGACCTAGTGCGGAGGGGGTAGGGGCAGTGATGGGTTATTTGGGTGCAAGCTGAAAACTGATGGCGTTTTCAGCCTCGGCACTTCTGGGTCATTTTTGACTTCCTCCTCTGACATTCCCTGTTTGTCTCCCCGGAAGTTCTTCATGTTCAGGGCACAGCCGACTACCCAGGGAGCACATGAAAAACAGATTCCGGGGCTGCATTCCCGGGGCCGGGAGCGAGCCTGGGAATCTGCATTTTCAGTTTGCATCCCAGGCTATCCTAGTGCAGGGGAATTGAGGACCACTTTTGAGAAAGCTGACCTGGTTAGTAGTCAGGTTCTATCAGGTTTGGAGCTTCTTTCTTCTCTTCTGCCTTTTTGATCAGCCCCTTCTTTCTGTTTTCCCTGCCACTGTCCTCCTGGCCTCCTGCCTTTCCTCCCCGCTCACTGTTCTCTTCCAGACCCTGCTTCCATTGGAACCTCAGGGCAACCCCAGGCAGTCCGTCCCCTTCGCCTGGTTCCAGGGTCTCCTGTCTCTGTCCGCCACTGGCCCTGCAGGCACAGCTCTCTTCCTCTTGCTGAGAAAACTGCCCTGACCTCCCTGCTAAGTAAGTGGTGGCCCCTCGCCCCCATCTTTGCGAATCTGCAGCTTCTGTTCCCCACACTGCCTAGTTATGGGGATGTGTCAGCTGTCAGCGTGTCAGAGGAGCCCAGGCTTTGAATTTGGCAGCGACTCTCACCTCCATTTTTCGTGCTGCAAAACCGGTCCTGCAGGGTTTCCTGAGATAATTCCCGGGAAGAGACTTAAGTTTAATGCTTAGTACATAGGATGTGTTTATTCCAATGTTCTTTCTTCCTCTTTTTCTTATGTGTCCTGAATCCCCAGCTGGACCAAAACACCCTCAATAGACAAAAAATGGGCTTTCCGTTCCCCTCTATTCTCAGCGTTGAGCTTAGTTGGCTTGATAGGTAATGATAATACAGAAAGCAGTCACAGTAGTGACAGTGGGGGTAACGGTAACAGCAAACGTATAAAGTATTTGTGACGTGCCAGACGTTGCATAGAGCGTTACTCATTGCGTCTTCTCAGCAGAGCTTTGAGGTAGGTGCTGTTCTGTACGCGCGATGAGGAACGCGGGGCATGGAGAGGCTGCGGGACCTGCCCAAGGGCACCCAGCTGCCCAGGCTTAGAATTTGAACTCAGAACGCCTGGCTGCCTCCGCTGTACTCTTAATAGCACTGAAGTAAGAAAAAAGCCCACTTTACATATGTAAAATATGTTGACCATACACAGAAATAGAGGGATGCATACAATGAATTCCTATTTAGGCCACTTCAGTGATCATCATCATGTCCTATCTTACTTTATCTGTATCCCCACCCGCTCCTTTGTCTCCACTTTGTATTATTTTGAGACAAATCCTGGACATACACCCTCCCTGTAAATACTTATGTAAGTAAGTAAGTAAGTGTTAGTTGCTCAGTTGTGCCCGACTCTTTGCGACCCCATGGACTGCAGCCCACCAGGCTCCTGTGTCCATGAGATTTTCCAGGCAAGGATACTGGAGTGGGTTGCCATTTCCTTCTCCAGGGAATCTTCCTAATCCAGGGATCGAACCCGGGTCTCCTGTACTGCAGGCAGATTGTTTACCGACTGAACTACAAGGGAAGCCTTATGTACTTATAGTAATTATGTATGTATCTATAAATGATGGATTTCTTAGTATAATCACAATGCTTTTATCACACTTAAAAATGTTATCAGTTATTCCTTAATCTCTTCAGTTTTGTGTTTAAATTTCTCTGACGATTGAATTAGCTTTTTTTTTTTAATAATTCATTGGTTCACATCAGGATCCAAACAAAAAAATAGCCCATTTTTCGTGATGATTTTTAAAGCAGAATACCCGAAGATGCTTACTTACTGAGTTTAATTCAGCAGATATTTATCACATGTCTGTGTGTTTTGCAAGGCACAATGCGAGGGTGATGAAAGATATTTTCTGGGAGCTGTCAACTGGCCGTGGTGACTGATAGGATTCATAAATGGCAGAGGGCATTGGCTTGTTTTGCCTCTAAGGTTACAAGCTTGGAGTGAGCGATGCAGGAGTAGAAGCCTTGACGGAGAAAGGGAAGGTGGAAGAATAAAACAAGCCCAGGAAAAATGTGATGGCTCTGGCTTGTGGATTGTAGTTAGAGCTTAAAATCATATTCTGTCCTACATGTATATGTCTGCATTCCATTCTTCTTCTCTGACTTTCCACTTGATTCTTCTTTCAGTGGCAACTTGGAAGTCATGATGCTGGCTTTGTTTTCCTTGAAAAAAATCTTGATAGAAATTTAGGGGTGAGCTTCATGACGATTGTGTCTTTGAGTAAAGTAAATAAATGTGTGTGTGTGTTGGGGGAGGTGGTAAATCCACGCATTTCAGTGGCATAATCCCATTGGTGACAGATTCAAGGTTTTAGGTATGTGCTTTTATTGTTCCGTCTGACTCTAATGGAGGGGAAAATGTTTTGTCAAAAGAGAAAAGCATTCAGAGAACGGGAAACATTAAATTCTGTGAAATATTTCTATTCGCTTTGAGATTATTCGTCCCTTTGGTTTGAGGGCCTTTCTAACTTCAAAGTGATTTACCTTGAGTTTGATGGAATCGGGCTTTAAAACTAGGCTGAGAATCATGTATATGCTATAAAAATCTACCGCTGAAACTTGCTGCTACAAACATGTGTGTTTCATCAAGTAGATTTAAGTTGGAACAGGCATAAGAAAGAAAACAGTTTGATTTGGGTGCCAACTGGGAGATTAGAATAGCAATTTGCTTATTTCAGCTGTTTTATTCAGTAGCACTTATAAAGTTGACTAATTTCCTCCACAAATAGTTTGCCAACTTCCATTAAGAAACAAGAGATTTTAGGAATAAACTTTTACTCTTTTCCTATCCAAAGAGATGGTTTTCAGTTTTGTTTTTTTTTTTTTAAAACGATCAAAACTATCACATTTTTCTTTGGCTAGAGAAATTCTATTTGAATTCCTGTCTGACTCATTTTTCATACTCATTAAAAGTTATTTATAAAACTGAATCATGAAACTACTGGATTTTTGGTGAGACAGTTAATCCAATGTGCTTTAAAAAAATTTAAGTATAGTTGATTTATAATTTGTGTTAGCTTGATTCAGTTACATATACATGTTTTTTTCAGATTGTTTTCCATTATAGGTTATTATAAGATACTGAATAGCCCTGTGTTATATAGTAAGTCATTGTTGCTTATCTATTGTATGTAGAGTAGTTTGTATATATTAATCTGATACTCCCACTTTATCCCTGCTTCTCTTTCTCCTTTTGGAAACCATGTGTCTTTCCTACATCTGTTTCAGTTTTGTATATAGATTGATGTGTATTATATCTTAGATTCCACATATGAGTGATGCCATGTAATATTTGCCTTTCTTTACCTGACTTAGTGTGATCGACTCTAGATCCATCCATGTTGCACGAATGGCAATATCTCATTCGTTTACGTGGCTAAATAACATTCCACACCCCCAAACTACATCTTCTTAAACCAATTGTCTATTGATGGGTGCCTGGGTTGTTTTCATGGCTTGGTTATTGTGAATAGTTTTTGCCTGAACATTGGGGTACCTGTATCTTTTTAAATTAAAAATGTTGTCTTTCTGGATATATGCCCAGGAGTGGGGTTGCTGGGTCATATGGTAGTTCTGTTTTTAGCCTTTGAAGGACCCTCCGTACTGTCTGTCCTCCACAGAGGCTGCACCCATTTATATTCCCACCAACAGGGCAGGAGGGTTCCCTTCTCTCCACACCCTCTTGTAAACTGCTGTGAATTGAATTGAACTTCAGATCTGTAAGTTATTTTTTAAATATTAAAAATATTAATCTCTATATTCCATATTCTCTGCTTTGGGATTGAGCTGTAGAAGTGGCAGAGAGAAAAAAGAGAAAGCATGGAAAAAACCTGTTTCTTTTTCCTATTAAAACTCTCAGTCCATTGTCATTTTATTGCTTATCTTTCTCTTTATTGTAGCTCTTTCTGACCTTAAGAACTCATCAGTATTTATAGATCTGCTAAGTCCCTTCAGTCGTGTCCGACTCTGTGCAACCCCAAAGACGGCAGCCCACCAGGCTCCCCCGTCCCTGGGATTCTCCAGGCAAGAACACTGGAGTGGGTTGCCATTTCCTTCTCCAATGCATAAAAGTGAAAAGTGAAGTTGCTCAGTCGTATCTGACTCCTAGCGACCCCATGGACTGCAGCCTAGCAGGCTCCTCCGTCCATGGGATTTTCCAGGCAAGAGTACTGGAGTGGGGTGCCATTGCCTTCTCCGATTTATAGATCTAGAAAATTATAAATAACAAAAATTTCTGTAAGCAGGAAGATTATTAATTGTTCCTCATTTTCTTATGTGTGTTTTTTAAACTATAGGTCCCTGGGATCAGGAGCACAACACCTTCTGAATTTCATATGGAAATCGGTCCCTGGTCACCTTATCTGAGCCCCCGCCCCTCCTGAGTCCAGCCCTTTCTCTGGGCTCACAGTCACGTGAGCCACGATCCCCTCTGCAATTTTAAGCCAGCTCGACTTGGGGGTTTCTGTTGCTGCTGCTGCTAAGTCGCTTCAGTCGTGTCTGACTCTGTGCGACCCCATGGACTGCAGCCTACCAGGCTCCTCCACCCATGGGGTTTTCCAGGCGAGAGTACTGGAGTGGGTTGCCATTGCCTTCTCCTGGGGGTTTCTGTTACTTGCAGCCAAAAGCACTTACTGCACTTTATAAATAGATCTATTTCCTGTTGGAAATGAACATGAATAATTTTCTTTTCTGGGTCAAGGAATTTATACTCCGAAAGAGACATGAAGAAAAGGGAGCAATTATTGAACACCTGCTGTGTGTCAGGCACAAATGCAAGGTGTTTTTACAGACATTTTCCTCGTCAGTCCTGAAGGTGGGCATCATCATACCTCGTCACCTGTTCCTGCCGCAGTGAGTGATGTGGCTGCTGCTGGCCCTGGGGCCCACGTCTCCCACGGCTGCTGGAGGGAGGCTGGTTGTGGCTGGCTCTGGGCTGTCCATGGGTCTTTACCCAGCTCTGGGCCTGTGGCCTCGTGGAGGTGGTGCTGTTTCCGGTGTCTGTGTGACAAGGACTAATCTCACTCCTGCCCCTGATAAAAGGTGTGTCGGGATCACCTGGTGCCTTCTGACTTGCTTTTCTGCCAACTTGTTTTCTTTGCACGGAGTAGTAGAAAATTGGGCCAGATGTAACTTGATTTCTGACTATAATTAAAAAATTTCCCGGCCATTGGCCAAATGCAAGCAGAAGTGACTTATTAAATTCTGAACTAGCTGGAGTGCTTTCCAGATGCACTGAGAGATTACGTTATAGGTCATGGCATGGCTTTCTGTATTCCACAGGGCGGTGAAATGAAGCTGTGATTGAATACATCATCCTTTGAGGGGAAAAAAATCAGAACAAAACACGTTGAGTGAAGGTCTAAGTGTTGGGATTGGGAAGGGCAGTCAAGTTTGTCTCTGAACCCTGACCTTGGGACTGACTTCACCTTTGACCTTGCTGTCTCAGTGAGCGCCAGGCTGGTCTGGCCTGGCTGCTTGTCATTCCTCATGTGGAGGTTTGAAGAAGTATTTCAGGGTGATATAGGGCCTTCTGGCTTTCCTTGGCGGCTCAGATGGTGAAGAATCTGCCTTCAGTGCAGGAGGCGCAGGAGACTCAGGTTCGATCCCTGGGTCGAGAAGATCCCGTGGAGGAGGACATAGCAGACAGAGGAGCTGGCGGGCCACAGTCCATGGGGTCACAAAGAGTCGGACACAACTGAAGTGACTTAGCATGTAAGGGAGCACAGGGCCTCCGAGGTGGCTGAAATTAGCTGGGGTGGAAAAACATATCTTTTCATCCTAGGCCAGCAGCTCATGGACAAGAAATGAATCATGTGCTTTTCTCACACATGAAGGGCAGCAATTAAGGATCCTCTTCCAAGAATAGGAAATTTGTTATGGTTTCCTTGTCACCTGATCCACCATCAACACATCTGGGAGAGTCACGCTGATAGAGGACTATTGAATGAGAGTGCTTTGTGTTCATAAAACGTTCAAAAGGTGGTTCTAACAGGTAGGGCTGCATTTTTGAAAATAAAATCTTTTGGTCAGCTGCCTGTAATTACATAGTTAGTGCAGTAAAGTTGTCTCAGTTCAGAAGTACCCTCTGAGGTTTAGATCAGCCCTGGACAGGCCTTCCCTGGTGGCTGAGATGGTAAAGAATCTGCCTGCAATGCAGGAGACTCGGGTTTGATCCCCAGGTTGGGAAGCTGCCCTGGAGGAGGGCATGGCAACCCATTCTAGCATTCTTGCCCAGAGACAGAGGAGCCTGGCGGGCTACAGTCCGTGGAGTCGCACAGAGTTGGACATGACTGAAGCGACTAAGCAGCGGCAGACAGGCCTTGGGAGGGCTGTGGGATTCTGGTTCAGCCCCTCTTGGTGGAGATGCCCCAGAACTAGGCTGAACTTCAGGCTTGAGCAGCCTGCGGTCACTGGAGGCTGTGGGATTCTGTCTGCTGGTGGGTTTCCGTGGAAGTTGTTTGCTGCTAGCAGGCAGAGGAGAGGAGAGGCCACGAGAGGCAGGATACAGACGGTGAAAAGGTTGGCCTTTGAAAACACACGCCCAGAAAACTACGCACACGAGGAAGGTTTGGACAGGAAAGGAGCTTGGCTCTTTGTCCTCGTTTCTGCCCCTGGTTCTGCCTTGAACTTGGATGCTCTTCCTCCTGGTGCTGCCAGATTGCAGCCCCTGTCAGGAAACAGGGGGTTAGACCATCCCTGAAAGCTCCAATAATTGTGTCATCATGAAAATTACTTTTTGATGAGCCTGATGGAAAACTGAGAAAGGTGTAAATATTTGGTGATTCTCAGACTTCAATTATGGGGAAAAGAATGGGCTAGAGATAATTTGTTCAGTGTTGGAATTTTGTGGTGAAGAGTTAACTGACCCATCACATAAAAACTCGACTGTGTTGTATAAGAACCAAAACTGTTTTGTTGGTTTTTTTTAATGGCCATACTATTCAAAGCCATCTATATGATAGGTTTTATTTGTTTATTTATTTTTGCCCCTGTTGCTTGGCACGCGGGATCTTAGTTCCCAGACCAGGGATCAAACCTGCGCCCTCTGCACTGGAAACACGCTGAGTCTTAACCAGCAGACCACCAGGGAAGCCCCATAAAGAAACAAAACTTTTAACCCATTTTTAAAATCCCGTTCTTTGTCACTTTCTCTTTGGCCTCAAGTGCCCTGTCCCCACTTCTGAGTCTTTGTTTTGCCTGGTTTTTTGCTTGTTTTGTTTGTCTATATTTTACTACTCTGCCCCAGTCCTCCCTGTTGAAAATATTATAAGCATGAGATAACCTTGAATTTTTTTTTTTCATCCCAAACTGACAGCAGTTTAGCTAAAGCAGTTAGAAAGAGTGATGTGAGAGTATGTTGTCACAAGATCCAGCCATGAATGTCCTTCCTCCAGTTACAGCCAGCTGGGCATTCTGGGACAAGCCATGTGTGACCTCATGTCTCAGTGTTCACACCTGTAGAATGGCTGTGATTAGTGTTCTTTGCTTTACAGGAGAGGAACCATTTCTTTGGGATTTTGCAGAGTGGGCTGACAGGCTGGAGAGCCAGAGAAGAGCAGGTGTTGCCATCCTGACTCCAAAGCCAGTCTGGAAGCAGAGTTCTTGTCTTTCGGGGAGCTTCAGTCTTTTTCTCTTGAGGCTTCTAGTGTCTGGATGGGGCCCGCCCACGTTATGGAGGTTCATCTGCTTTAATCAGAGTCTATGGGCAAAATGTTAATCACATCTAAAAAATACTGTCACCGCATCTAGATTGGTGCTTGATCAAGTATCTGGGTGCCGTGGCCTACTCAGGATGGCATGGTACCACCAAGTTTAACATTCTCCTTGTTGCTCAGTTGGTCAGTCGTGTCTGACTCCTTGCAACCCCAGGGACTACAGCACACCAGGTTTCCCTGTCCTTCACCATCTCCTGGAGTTTGCTCAAACTCATGTTGGTTGAGTTGGTGATGCCATCCAACCATCTCCTGCTGCTAAGTCGCTTCAGTCGTGTCCGACTCTGTGCAACCCCATAGATGGCAGCCCACCAGGCTCCCCTGTCCCTGGGATTCTCCAGGCAAGAACACTGGAGTGGGTTGCCATTTCCTTCTCCAATGCATGAAAGTGAAAAGTGAAAGTGAAGTCGCTCAGTCGTGTCTGACTCTTAGTGACCCCATGGACTGTAGCCCACCAGGCTCCTCCATCCATGGGATTTTCCAGGTGAGAGTACTGGAGTGGGGTGCCATTGCCTTCTCCCAACCATTTCCTATATATATGCAAAAATAGTTTACAAATTATGCAATTTCCTGTCTGCCACTAGAGGGCACTCTGACCAAGGGAAATGGAAGATTCCCTTGTGCCTCATCTACTGTTTCCTTCTAGAGCAGACAACATCAACACTTGAGACCCTAGGGGACCTCTCCTCTCTAGTCCCTCATTTTACAGTTGAGAAAGTTACTTCCACTGCCCCGAAGTGTATGCTGCAAGATGACAGAGTAAATTAAAGACAGAAACTAGAGTTAGAACTGTGGTCTTTTGGACTTTACATTTCATATTCTTTCCATTTGAGGGCATTCTAGTCATTTGTATTCATTGCCTGACAATTAATATAAGTTAATAGTTAATGACCAGCCATACTTTGATGGAAGTAAGTTGAACTTATGAGTTATTTTGGTTGGTTCATGTAAGTTGCATGTGATGAAATCTTACACAGCATCCCTGGTGGCTCAGATGGTAAAGAATCCACCTGCAGTGTGAGAGACCCAGGTTCGATCCCTGGGTTGGGAAGATGCCCTGGAGGGGGGCGTGGCAACCCACTCCAGCATTCTTGCCCAGAGAATCCCCTTGGACAGAGGAGCCTGGCAGGCTACAGTCCATGGGGTTCCAGAGAGTTGGACACAACTGAGTTACTAAGCGCACACACAATTACAAAGTAATTCACTTTCAAAACACCTACATTAGTTGGTACTGGGTCTGTAGTTAGCTTTGGTGAATACTCTAAGGGTTTTGTTTTATTTTTTTGTAAAATATTCCCTTTAAGGGACGCAGAAGGCTGGTGACACATGAAGGCTCAGCCTGCAAAACTTTTTTCTTTTTCCTGTGTGTGTATGTGGGGTGTGTGTGGGGAATGTGTGTGTGGGTAGAGGGGTGGGTATGTGTGTGTGGATGTGTGTGGGGTGTGTGTGTGGGATGGGTGTATGTGTCTGTTGGGGGTTGATCGGGAAAAGGGGATGCAAGTCATAACTTGACTTGTTGTTATAGCGTCTTTTGCACCTTGACTGGACTGTTCGAATACCTTATTAGAGGTAGGCACTGGGCATAAAAGGCTGATTTTTTGGAGGATGGATGAGTAGTTAAGAATAACAATTCCTTGCCTGTTTGAAAATTCTGAGTTTGTTTCTGGTGTCTGTTCTTTGTCCTTGTACTGATACAGCCATACTTGTTGTCTGAAGGATGAAGTCTTTTGGCTCTTGGGGTGTCTCCTTTTCATCTGGTAGATTATGTTTAGTCTCCCCACCAGGGGGCAAGCGAAGAAAAGCAAAGTCAGTCTGATTGCAGCTTCATCACTGCAAATCCACGGAGGTGACGTTTTCTTATGGCCTGTTTATAGCTAGGAGGGATTTCATGTGTGTGGGGTATGTATGTGTGTATGTTTATTTGCTATATTTCACTGCATAGCATTGCCACAGTTGCCACAATTGCTTCCCTGGTGGCTCAGCTGGTAAAAGAACCCACCCGCCAATGCAGGAGGCACAAGAGATGCAGGTTCGATCCCTGGGTCAGGAAGATCCCTGGGAGAAGGGAATGGCAACCCACTCCACAATTCTTGCCTGGAGAGTCTCATGGACAGAGGAGCCTGGTGAGCTGCAGTCCATGGGGTCACAAAGAGTCGGACACAGCTGAAAGTACACACACACACACACTCAACTTAGCTTCTTAGAAATCCTTTAATAAAAATGATTATGACACAGGTAACAGTTTCAGTGGGAATTCTGACACCATGGTGCTTGTCCCGTATGCATAATTTCAAACTTGCCAGCGTCCCTCTTCCATGCCTGTGGTTTGGTCTTAATCCATTTATCTGGCTACAGAAGTGCTCAGGCATGTAGTTTACAGTATGTTCTCAGACACTGCAGACTATAGGTCTGCGGGAAAGCATTTTCATCATACTGTTATTAAATAATCAGAATCCTCCATTGAGGGTGAGTCCTGTCCTGCCTCTTGCTACCCACACTGCTTCTTAAAGTGAGGTACATTTGGAAGTCACCTCACTGGCTATTTTAGAATACTTAGAACAACTTAAAATATGCTTTTTTTTTTTCAGTTAATTGAGATATAATTGACATACAACATAAATTTGAGGTATACAGCCTAATGGCCAGACAACCATGCAATGTGAAATACAGGACAGCTTTTTAGAATAGGTGAGAAGTTTAGAAAACAGGAGCAGGAAAAATAAGCAACTCATTAAGGATTTGTTGTTGGATGAACTGTGAAAACCAAATACAGAATTGACCTTGCCTGAATCAAAATATTGAAAAATAGTGGGTAAGAGAAATACTTATATTGAGAGTTTTATTTTATCATGGATGCATGCAATTCCAGAGAGTCATTTATATGGAAAAAGCTTTGACTTTGGGATGATGAGTCCTGGCCTGGCTTTCAGCAAGTGCTCTATTCTGGCTGGTGTGTGGCTTACGTAATTAATTTCCTCATTTAGTCCTTATAAAAAAATTTGGTGGATGATGAAGTCATTTGATCTTTTTATGTTCATTACACTTCATATTTATTAAAAATATAACACACAGGTGATTCCTCATTTCTCTAGTTGTTCTTATTGTCTTTCTTGATTTGAGACTTTAAGAAGTATTGACTGTCCCATGCATTCTGCAAGGCTCAGTCTTAATAAATATAAACCAAAGCTGCTCTTTTAGTTGGAATCTAGCATGTAGCGGTTTACTAGTTCCATACTGCATGACTAAACTAACTTTTCGGGTGCTCTGAATGACATATAGAAGACTATGGCTTTACTAACAAAACAAACAGGAAAACTTAGAGCCTCACGGTCTGTTTCTATCAGTTTTCCTTCAATTATTAATACCTACTGAAGTAGCTGCTAATGACTGATTACTTATACAAATAAATTATAGGTACTCTAAAACCCTGTTTGAAGTTTCTTTAAAGTTTCTGATTGGGTTGCCACCAGGTAAATGAGTGTGTGAGCCTTGTACAGGCCTGTGAACCAAATTGCTTTGCGATTTTATATATTGAATATTTAATAAAGGATGCTCCAGGGCTATGTGCAGAAGGGGTTAAGCTGGAGTGGGGGAAAGTGCCTTATGACAAAGATTCTGTCTTCTCAGAACATACCACGTTGGCTGCCTGCATTCTGTTCTTAGCAAATCAAGCCGATTGGGTTTTAGCTCTGGTTTGTGCGGTTTTTCCATGCATAATGGTCCCATTTTCATCCACTGCTTTTGAAACGTGCTCGAGTTTGCAGTCATCTCTCCATGATAAAATAAGTCACGGTGCGTTTCAAACTTCTTTATTGTTTTTGAAAAGGAAACCCTTTTTTTCAAATGAAATTGCACACGGCATCCCAGTATATAAGGATGAGGGCTGAATGACTTTTTTAAGGTAGAGGGACTAGCCGTTCAGAGCCTTGCCCAGGTCTTCCCAGAGGGGCCTCGCCCCAACCCCTGGAACCCTCAGAACATGGTGTGGAAAGCACTGGCGAAGATGAAATTGCTTTTGTATTGAGGCACAAAAGTGAGTGTATTTTCCACTCATTTTTGGTACTTGCTCAGCCATGTCTGTGTACAGATGCTTTGGTCTACCTGCATGGGAACTGAACTTTAGATCAGGGATTGGCAAACTTTTTCTTAAAACTCTCTCTACAGGCTCTCAAAGTTGAATTTTGCATAATTTTCACATGTGAAGAAGTACTGTCTTTTTTCCAACCATTTGAAAATGAATAAGCATTTCTCTCACAGGCCAGAGAACCGCAAGCTGGATTTGGTGTGTGGGTCCTAGTATGCTGATTCCTACTTTGGTCATTCTATAGGGATTGCTTTTTAAAAAATTGCATATGTTTAAAACAATAAACGCTGAAGAGGGTGTGAAGCAAAGGGAACCCTCCTACACTGTTGGGGGGAATATAAATTGGTACAGCCGCTATGGAGAACGGTACAGAGGTTCCTTTAAAAACTAAAAACAGAGCTACCATATGACCCTGCAGACCTGTTCCTGACCATATATCCAGAGAAAAACATGATCCTAAAGCATACATGCACCCCGATATTCACTGCGGCACTGTTTACAGTAGTCAAGACATGGAAGCAACCTAAAAGTCCATCGACAGAGGAATGGCTAAAGAAGTCGTGGTACATTTATACAATGGAATAGTACTCAGCCATTAAGAAGAATGTAATAATGGCATTTGCAGCAATGTGGATGGGCCTAGAAAGTGTCATACTGAATGAACTAAGTCAGAGGAGGAGAAATAGCATTTGCCATCCCTTATAGGTGGAATCTAAAATGATACAAATGAACTGACAAAACAGAGACTCACAGACTTAGAGAACAAACTTATGGTTGCAGGGGGGAAGGGATAGTTAGGGAGTTTGGGATGGACATGTACACACTGCTATATTCAAAATGGATAACCAACAAGGACCTACTGTATAGCACAGGGAACTCTGCTCAGTGTTATGTGGTGCCTGGATGGGAGGGGAGTTTGGGGGAGAATGGATACATGTATATGTATGGCTGGATCACTTTGCTGTGCATCTGAAACTGTCACAGCATAGTTAATCGGCTATATGCCAATACAAAATAAGAAGTTTAAAAAAAAGACAAAAAAATAAAGGAGAGTAAAAAAAATTGTATGTGTTTAGCTGAAGTTCAGATTGAGGCGTCTGTAGTTTGTTTCAGCTTCTCTGATGATCTCTTTTCTCTTTCTGAGGCTGCTACTATATGTCCACCTTGTGTCTCAGTTCAGTTCAGTTCAGTCGCTCAGTTGTGTCCAACTCTTTGTGACCCCATGAATCGCAGCACGCCAGGCCTCCCTCTCCATCACCAACTCCCAGAGTTCACTCAGACTCACGTCCATCGAGTCGGTGATGCCATCCAGCCATCTCATCCTCTGTCGTTCCCTTCTCCTGCTGCCCCCAATCCCTCGCAGCATCAGAGTCTTTTCCAGTGAGTCAACTCTTCGCATGAGGTGGCCAAAGTACTGGAGTTTCAGCTTTAGCATCATTCCTTCCAAAGAAAACCCAGGGCTGATCTCCTTGTGTCTCACAAGCTGCTAATTCCTAGTGCAAAAGTTCTCTCCAGTACGCTGTGCTCAGATGCAGTGAAATACCTTCACACTGGGGGTTAGGGCATCAGTGTATGCATTTTGGGGTGGGGACACAAGCATTCAGTCCATGACACTCTTCAGCTTCCTTATTTCCATTTTCATAAGAAGAGCAAAATTGAAATGAATCCTCTCAGAGGGCTAGTGAGTTCCGGTATTTGCTGTTGCCAAGACCCCACATCATTGTCACCAAAAAGTCACCTCCCAGTTTGTCTCTCTGAGCTGAGCAACAGGTTTTAAAGACTGGTAGGAGGAAGGGATTGAAAAGAAGACGACGCAGGGACTTCCTGGCGGTCCAGTGGTTAAGACTTTGCCTCCTAAATGCAGGAGGTGCAAGTGTGATCCCTGTCAAGGAGCTGAGACCCTACCTACTCTGTGGCCAGAAAACCAAAACATGAAACAGGAGGAATATTGTAACAAATTCAATAAAGACTTTAAAAATGGTCCACATCAAAAAAAAAAAAAAAAAATCTTAAAAGAAGACCCAGAGCCAGGAGAAGAGCTTAACTGGTTGACACGCAGGCTGAAATTTACCTCTTCTTCCAGCAAATATCCATGCAGAGTTTTGCATCTTGTGGCTTGTCATATATTCCTTGTACCCAGCCATCCTAGGCACGGTGCTAGATTAATGGTGCGGCTGAGTGATGCACGTGTATGTGTGTGTGTGTTATAACTGCCCTGTTATTTGCTATTCACAGTGGCCCTGTCAAGTCGGTTGGCCAGTGTCTTTAAGCTGTGACCCTGCTGGCTGTTAAGATCAAGCGCAGAAGTGTGGGGAGTCGGACAGACTTGCCCAAGATCACATCACAAGTTAGTGACAGAGCTGAGATTGAAACTCGTGTCCTGTGTAATTGTCACATCTCGCTACTTCCTACAGCCTCCTGGGTGGTTGGAAAGCGTTTGTCTTAACTTTATCTTGGAAGCTGGATAACAGGGTTTCCTGTTTCAGCTTCGCGTGTCCCGCCAGCTCTGTCATCTCTGATCGTCTTGATATTTCGTGTCTCAAATTAAGTGTTGGAGAAATTTTGTGGGGGGTAGGGGTGGTGGTAAAGCCTTTTTCCTGCTAGGATAAAGTCATCATTCTGTTGTAGTCATTTAAGGCTAAATTCCCTAGGACATTAGGGATAGGCATATATGGCTTAGGAAATTAACAGTGATTCTTTATTCCACTGGCCAGATTTGTCCAGAATAAAGCATTTTAAAATTTAAATTTTTATGTTGAAATGTTGGTTGAAGTAGAAACTTGTGTAGGAAAGGAAAAAAAACAAAAATCATTGCTGATAGAAAAACAATTTTTAAAGAAGCAAGACATGAACAAGTCATTTTCTAATGGTAGTAAGTATTCAGGATAAGAATCCAGTTCTCTTAGGACTCCTGCTGCTGCTGCTGCTGCTAAGTCACTTCAGTCGTGTCCGACTCTGTGGGACCCCATAGACAGCAGCCCACCAGGCTCCCCGTCCCAGGGATTCTCCAGGCAAGAACACTGGAGTGGGTTGCCATTTCCTTCTCCAATGCATGAAAGTGAAAAGTGAAAGTGAAGTCGCTCAGTCGTGTCCGACTCTTACCAACCCCATGGACTGCAGCCCACCAGGCTCCTCCATCCATGGGATTTTCCAGGCAAGAGTACTGGAGTGGGGTGCCATTGCCTTCTCCACTCAGGGCTCCTATCTGAAGGAAATCTTTCTGTTTAGGTGATAAAATGATTTTACTAGGCTGGAACTTCTTACAGTGCTGGGGAATCGCATTTGTAGAGCTGCTTCCTTCAGGTTGAGCATGTTTATCTCACCAAGGCTTGGAAGAGAGGCCAGCTGAACTTCAGGACTGCCCGATGACTCCTGCAGCTCGAGTCATTATGGGAAAAGACAGAGGGACATGCCGGCCTCCTTGACTTTCATGAGCTGGGCAATGGGGCTTTCATTCTCCTAGACTTTCTGGGTCCCTGAAAGCAGTTGACATGGGTCCCCAAGAATTGCTTCAAGTTCTTTAAGGAACAACTCTTGGGGCAGTCCTGGTCCCCAAACCTGGATTTCAGGCTCAGCCCCATCCCTTGCTGCTGCTTATCCTCTGCCATCTTCTTTCCTTACACGTGGAATGAGGTTGACAGACTTGGACAAAAGTCTGAGGATCCATGAGAGGAGCTGACACATTGCTCAGCATGGTAACTGGCCTGGAGCCACTGCTCAGTAAAAAGGTCATTCGCTGTCCGTCTGCTGGGTGTCTTCCCTTTCTTGGGGGACCCCGGGCAGCCGAGCCCATGCTTGTCCTTCCGAGGAGGTGCTGAGTCTGTGCTGGCCCCAGACGCAGCGGCCAGGTGGGCCGGAAACCTGCCAGGGCACTGAGTGCCTGCCGTTATCTGAATCTGGGTTTCTCCATTTGCATTCTGAAATCTGGCATTTAAATATCTGTGTGTGTATGAACATGCGCTCAGCTGTGTCGGACTCTTTGCGACCCCTATGGACGGTAGCCCGCCAGGCACCAGGCAAGAATACTGGAGTGGGGTGCCATTTCCTCCTCCGGGGACCTTCTTGACCCAGGGATCGAACTGGCCTCTCTTGCATCTCCTGCCTTGGCAGGCGGATTCCTTACCACTGTGCCACCTGAGAAGCCCAGAAAGGCTGGTGCAAGAGGTTAAAGGGTTTTGGGAAGAGAGCTGTTCGTCTTCCAACATTACATTAGGTTTCCTCATGCCCTTTTGTTTAAATTTTACTCGAAACAAAGAGACATCACATATTTTTCTTTAGATATTCAGGTTCCTGCCTTCTGCCCAAGCCCCTCCTCACCACCCCACCTAAGGAAGGGGAGTTACAGCTGTGATCCACTGGGGTCACAGGCAGAGAATCTGTATTGCTAGGTGGTACCATTTCCTTGAGCTGTTTGAAGACTTCAGAACCCTGAATGTCTTAGGACTGTTTAAAATGGAAGTTGCAAAGAAGGAGTGAGGAGACCAAAAAGAAAGAAGCACAAGAGATGCACTTATATTTATAGAATCTAATGACACCAGCGATGGTGTGAGTACTGAGAACTCCTAATTATAACTAGAGAGGCTGTTAGAAGGCTCAAATGTTCTGAGTCTGTTTCTTCTGAGGCAAAGAGAGCTATTGTTCACCTCTCCGAGAGTCAGCCGCTCCCATAGGTGAGTAGGTTGTCATTAAGTATAGTTAAATGACAGTTTACTAAATGCATTCTGCTACCTAAAGCAGTCCTGCTTTGCAGTGACCCTCTGTGTCAGCAGGGTGAGCTGTCCCACACTGATTAAATGGTGCTCTGGCTGGTTCTACGGCTTCTCAGGTGCACAGTGGTGAAGAACCTGCCTGCCAGTGCAGAAGAGACAGGAGACGTGGGTTCGATCCCTGGGTGGGGAAGATCTGCTGGAGAAAGGAGACATGGGTTCGATCCCTGGGTTGGGAAGATCTGCTGGAGAAGGACATGGCAACCCACTCTGGTATTCTTGCCCAGGAAATCCCACAGACAGAGGAGCCTGGTGGGCTACAGTCCATGGGGTCGCAAGGAGTCGGACATGACTGAGCAGGCACACGTTATGTTACATTACTGGTTGTATAAAAGAGTCTCAGAGTTTCTTGAACTTTAGAAAGTAATCATGAAAAGTAACGTTGTTGTCATTGACAGCAAACTTGTTACTATTTCTTTCTGCATTTCTTGGACTACTAAATTCAATCTTTTTATGACTTAGTTTTACAAATTCAACAGATGTGGGACACACGTTCATTGAGTGTCCGCCGTACCAGGCACTATACAGTCACGAAGAGAAACACTCAGTGGACGGAATTGCGGAAGTTCTTGCGTATAATTTCAGTGTTTTCCACGTTCTCATTGACAAGATGAAATAACCACTAAAGAAAGCGTAAGCAGTTCCTTTGGCTGAAGTCTCAGAAGATTTTCAAGTACGTAAAACTGGGGGAAGGTAAAGATTTTAAGAAAGAAGTATATATAAAAGTAACTTCTAGCTCAGTATATTCATAATCCACCAATGCCCACCAATTAATAGCATTATAGAACTTTCTGTTGTAATATTTCAGAACCTTTTCCGAATTATGAACAGTTTTATATATCTCATTCCATCTGGAAACTAAACAGAATTTGACAGCTGACAGCCGATAGCCAAAGCCGGGTTAAATAGACAAAGCGTATTAATATCAATGATGTAAAAATATGCACTCTATAAACCAAGAAGGTCTTGGGTGGCTTTCAGACTTTTAAAAAAAGTATCTGTAAGCACTTTAGCCATTTCTTTTATGTTTGTCTATTTAAAAAGATGGATTTGAAACTATGAAACATTAGTGACAGTAAGAAATATCGTGGGGCAATAATGCTGTGGTCCAGTGGCTAAAATTTCTTATTTTTTCTGATTTCTTGAGGATTGTGAGGAAACAGAAGCTGACAGGCAAATAAGAGGAGAGAGTCAGTTCAGTTGCTCAGTCATCTCCGACTTTTTGTGACCCCATGGACTGCAGCATGCCAGGCTTCCCTGTCCATCACCAACTCCCGGAGTTCACTCAAAGTCATGTCCATCGAGTCGGTGATGCCATCCAACCATCTCATCCTCTGTCGTCCCCTTCTCCTCCTGCCTTCAATCTTTCCCAGCATCAGGGTCTTTTCCAATGAGTCAGTTCTTCACATCAGGTGGCCAAAGTATTGGAGTTTCAGCTTCAACATCAGTCCTTCCAGTGAGAGTTTAGGGGGTGTTTTTATCAGGATTGCCTACCTGAAAATCAAACAAAGTAAACATGTTAAAATAACCAGCGCATGTGTTCCTCTCTTATTTATAAGAAGTAAATGCTGCTTGGAGAGGGTTTTTTTTTTTTTTTTAAGTTTGATCTTTGCCCTAAATAGAAAAGCACCAATATTAAAAAAAAGAAAAGATTAATTACCCAACATTTTATTTGGAGTTTTACTTTCAAACCCAAAAATTCTTTGTTTCCAAACTTGGTGCTAAGGAAATTTTCTGTTCCAAATTAAAAAAATAGAGAACATGGTTTGTCAGTTTTTTTCACACTTCTTGGATTTAACTTTTAGAGACAATTTAGAGAATAACAGTGCGGTAAACTGTAAGAGCTGTTTATAAACTTAGCAGAAGAATAGTAATTTTCCTAAGGGTTTTGTACAAATACATATATTTGTATCAAAAGTTGAGAGACAAAAAAAAAAAAAAAGTTGAGAGACAATGCACTAACTTGAGGGCTACAAAAAGTTTTTTTGGTTGATTTTTTTCTGGGTTTAGCAAAAAAAAACCCAAAGCCCTGAAAACCAAAAACCCCTAGATTTTTTTGTTTCCTTTGTGATTTGGTCACTTATAAAGATAACAACAGAGAAATTTTCAAAAAATATTCTATATTATTTTATAATTAATACTGTCTGAGCCACAAGGGAAGTCCATGTATAATTATAAAATATATTAATTATATAAAATATAACTATAACTTTATTAATTATATAGAACATTAATTGTAGTGTTAATTACAAACAGACCCTATGGATTGTAGCCCACCAGGCTCCTCTGTCCGTGGGATTCTCCAGGCAAGAGTACTGGAGTGGATTGCATGCCCTTCTCCAGGGGATCTTCCCAACCCAGGGATCGATCCAGTGTCTCCTATGGCTCCTGTATTACAGGCAGATTCTTTACCTCTGAGCCACCGGGGAAGCCATTAATTAGAAACATATTTATAACTATATTATGCAATATATATTATATAAAATAGCCCATCATTTTACATTATTTTCTTCATGTGTCAATATATTTCTAATAATTATAGTTGACCCATAGTCCTGTACTTTTATTTTTACCCAGTTAACATCTTTATATATAATCAGTTTTACATAGTATAACCTCATCTATGTAGTGGTGGTTTAGTTGCTAAGTCGTGTCCAACTCTTGGGACTCCATGGGCTGCAGCCCACCAGGCTCCTCTGTCCATGGGGTTCCCCAGGCAAGAATACTGGAGTGGGTTGCCATTTCCTTCTCTAGGTGATCTTCCCAACCCAGGGATCGAACCTGCACCTCCTGCATTACAGGCAGATTCTTACCACTGGGCCACCAGGGAAGCCCAATATCTATATCCAGTTCCAATTTTGAATCTTAATAGTCTCAATAGATTATTATCATAACAAAAATCATTATTTGGTGAATTTTTTTCACTGCCTTAGAGAGTTCCCATGGTCCAGTTGAAAATTTTCGAGATGAAAAATGTCTTCAGGAAGATAAGAGTTGATTTCTTAGGAAATCACACCTGTGAACTCATTATCCTCTTCAGCTTGCCTGGCATTAGTAGGTCAGTGAATTCAAGGTAAACGATTGCTTTATTTCACTGTAAAATCAGCAGTTTTACTCATGGAAACCATCTTCTTGTCTCTTACATCTCCTGCATTCACAGGCAGATTCTTTACTACTAGTGCCACATTGATAGGTTGTTGTTTTTTTTTTTTTTAAAGCACTTAGAATGTCATTACATTGCCTTCTGGCCTCCATGATTTCTAACAGGAAATCAGCCGTTAAACTTATGGTGGCTTCCTTGTATGTGACATGTCTCTTACCTCTTGCTACTTTTGAGATTCTCTCTCTCTGTCTTTTAATACTTTGATTACAGTGTGTCTCAATGTGGGCGTCTTTGAATTTATCATACTTGGAGTTTGTTGAAGTTGTTAGATGTGCAGATTAAGTGTTTTTGGCCATTATTTCTTCATATACTCTTTCTGCTTTTTTCTCTTCTCTCTTTCTGGAACATCCATTATGCTTGTGTTGGCATGCTTGATGGGATCCCATAGGTCTCCTTAGGTTATGTTCAATTTTTTTCTGTATTCTTATTTTTACTCTGCTAAGATTGGATAATCTCAATTAATTCATCTTCAAGTTCACTGATTCTTCTCTCTGCTCAAATCTGATGTTGAGCTCCTCACTTCAGTCACTGTACTTCTCAACTCCAGAACTTCTTTTTGGTTTCATTCTGCAGACTGTTTATTGATAGTCTCTATTTAGCGAGATGTTATTTTCATGGTTTCTTTTAGCTCTGTGTATATGGTTTCCTTTAGCTTTTTGGGCATATTTAAAATGGTTGATTTAAAGCTTGGTATTTTAACTTCTTCAGAAACCATTTCTATTATTTTTTCTCTTTCTGCTGTATATGGGCATACTTTCTGGTGTCTTTACATGCCTTATTATTATTATTATTATTATTTTTTTGGTTGAAAACTGAATGTTTTGAATACTATATTGTGGCTACGTTGGAAATCAGGTTTCCCGCTCCTCAGGCCTTGTTCTTCTTTTTTAAAAAATTTTTTAGGCCTTGTTATCCTTGATTTTTGTGGTTGTGATTTTTGTTTAGTGTTTTTTATGAACCAATTGTGTGAAGCCTTTATTCTTTGTCATATAATGCGCTTGATGTCTTTGGTTAGTGTAGTGATCAGCTAGCAATTTTGACAGAAATTTCCTTAAACATCTCAAACCAAAAAAAAAAAAAAAGAGAGAGAGAGAGACAGGTCAAGCCTAATTATAATTATTTGAAAACAAGGTCTGCTCTGATTCTTCCAGCGCCCGTAACCCACACCAGGAAAGTGGGTTGCGTCTTCAAAACCACCATTGAGTTGGGTAGGGGACCATGGGACCAGAGAAGTTAAAAATGCCACAAACCTCTTATAGTGATACTTAGTTCACCTGGTTGCTGTAAACCTTTAACCAACTTTCAGATTTCAGATAAAGTTGATTCTGACAGTTTTTATTAGCTGTTTTGTAGAGGGACTGGCCCGTGGAATTCCCTCCTCCACTATTTTCACAAATGTCACTCATGTGCTTGTATATATAAGAGAAAACATATGTGTGAGCTGAGTGCCAATACCTTTGGTACAGAGCAAATTGGAGAGGAGAGAGATTGAATGAGAAGAAGGGAAAAGGAAATGAGGGGGATATTAATCGACCCAACCTCAGGCACCAAACACAGCACAGTCTTCCTAGAAAGTGATATAGTTCGTGTGTCTGTTCTTTTAGGGAAACAGTGTTTGGTTGCCTGAAACAGACACTTGAGTAATACTAGCTCAAACAGATAGGGTTTTCTTTATATCAGATAATGAGAAGCCTGGGTTGGCCAGGCAAAGGCTAGAGAAGTAGCCCAATGGTGCTGTCAAGCATGCAGGCCCTGTTGGTCTTTCTCTTCACTGTCATTGGAATATTGGCTCCTACAGCCTCTGTTGTTGCCTTTTGATCTCAGTGTGGCTGCTGCAGCTCCAGGTATCTCCCTGTGCATCAGGAATTGATGCACCACGTCTTTTTCTGTTTTTGTTTTCTTGTTTTTATGTTGGGGCTGAAAGTTCTCCTCAGAAGACTTCTGTTTTATTAGCCATGAGTAGGTCCCATGCCATTTCATTTCAGTCACTGGCCAAATTTCCATGACAAGTTATGATTCTTTCCTTAGGGCTGAGCAAGGGCCTGTCGCTCAAGAGATCAAAGGATCCGGGACTTCCCTGGTGGTCCAGTGGTTAAGAATCTGCCTTGCAATGAAGGGGACCTGGGTTTGAACCCTGATCTGGGAACTAAGACCCCAGATGCTGTGGACCAAACAAGCCCACATGCCACAACTAGAGTCTGTGTACCACAGCAAAAGATCCCACGTGGCACAGTGAAGATACGTGCTGCAACTGAGAGCTGACACAGCCAGGTAAATATACTGTTGAAGCGCTAAGTTGCTTTAATTGTGTCTGACTCTTTGCAACCCCATAGACTGTAGCCCGCCAGGCTCTTCTGTCCATGGGGATTCTCCAGGCAAGAACACTGGAGTGAGTTGCTATTTCCTTCTCCAGGGGATCTTCCCAACCCGGGGATCAAACCCACATGTCTTATGTCTCCTGAGTTGGCAGGCGGGTTATTTTACCATTAGTGCCACCTGGGAAGTCAGAGCGATCAAAGGATCAAGATTCTGTAAGCCAGAAACAAAGAGGGAAGGTAGCAATGGATGGCGGAGAAGGCAACGGCAATCCACTCCAGTACTCTTGTCTGGAAAATCCCATGGACAGAGGAGCCTGGTGGGCTACAGTCCATGGGGTCGATAAGAGTCGGACACGACTGAGCGACTTCACTTTCACTTTTCTCTTTCCTGCATTGGAGAAGGAAATGGCAACCCACTCCAGTGTTATTGCCTGGAGAATCCCAGGGATGGGGGAGCCTGTTGGGCTGCCGTCTATGGGGTCGCACAGAGTCGGACACGACTGAAGTGACTTAGCAGCAGCAGCAGCAGCAGCAGTAGCAATGGATGGTGGCCATGGACAGAAACTAGGAGGGGTGGCAGGTAAAGGTGGGAGGTGGTTGCATGGAAGATTCAAGGTGAAACAAGGTGTCATTGTTATTAGGGAATTAAAGGGATTAGAAACGAGGATCAGAAACACTAAGTGTCCAAAAGTCATATAATGGGGGTAAAACTAGAGATGCCCACTGGTTACTTTGGCCAAAGTGAGCCAAAGCCCATGGCGTTCCCAAAGCTGGGACGGGGGCCTGGAGCCCACGTCACGGCCCAGGTGGAACAGATGGGCTCCTTCAGAGTGCCTGGTTCCTGGCTCTGGTGTTTGCTGGTGGGAGTTTATGTTCCACTTAGAGCTGGCAAGCAGCTTCTGGCAGGTGTGGCAATCTGCAGGCTCTTAGACAACCAGCTAACTCTGGGTCTCAAGTCAGATTCCAGACACTGAACTGGAGATTGGGAAAGGGTTTTGCAGAGCCAACTTGGGAAACTGGCAAGAGTCCCAAATTCCAGGAGGAGCCAGATTTACCCGGCAGTTAGCAAGACAAGAGCTTGGGAACAAAGCTTAAGGGTGAAGCCCTGTTATTTGAGGGCTGGAGGCAGGCTGGGATCAGGGAACCAGGAGCCCTTTGATTAAAGCTTTAGGGAGGGACTGGCAGCCAGGGTACCTGATGGAAGACCCTGGGGCAGAGCTGGCTTGTGTTAAGTGAAGGGTCGAGCATCTCAGGGTGGGATTGGTGGTGGGAACTGACGATCTGACCGATCTGACCGAACCTACTACAGACGGGGGATCAAGTGGTCCCATGGGGGAGGGAAAAGGAAAGATGTAGCTCTGTAGAGGAGAGCTCCAAGAAATATTTTGGAGGTAGCATTTATGGGACTTGGCAAGAGGAAAGGCATCTTGGCGTTTGAGCCTCCGTGACTGGCTTTATACAAAAATATGAAATGTCCAAGCAGCAGTCATTTTCGATGCTAAAACCCCTTGAGGTAGGGATGTTAGTAATTGATACGTGAGGCTTGGGAGAGAGACTACAGCTGGAAATGAAGGCTGGAGTCATTCACATCAAGATAGTCATGTAATGAGACTAGATAGAGGGCGTGGAGAAACAGTTCAGCTTATGTGCCACAAGAAGAAGTTATTTCTTCCAGTGGTTGTTATTTGTTTCCTATTTATTTGATTTCTCCATGAATTCTTTTCTCAGATCCTTCATATTTCCAGTTGATTCTTCTTTCTTCATGTTTTCAGTTATACCTAGTTTTCCCAAATACCTGCATCTTCTTATGCCTGGTGGCTCAGACGGTAAAGAATCTGCCTGCAATGTGAGAGACCTGGGTTCTATCCCTGGGTTGGGAAGGTCTCCTGGAGAAGGGCATGGCAACCCACTCCAGTATTCTTGCCTGGAGAACCCCATGGACAGAGGAGCCTGGTGGGCTACAGTCCCTGGGGTTGCAAAGAGTCTGACAAGACTGAGTGACTAACACACATGTCTGAAAGGCTTATTTAAATTCTTTAAGGATTTAAAAAAAGAAAAATCAGAGGATACCATCTTCCCCATCCCCCAGACAAGGATTTGTGTTTATTCTTTATGATTTCCCTTCATAGCAATTGTTATTTATGGGTAACTCCCAAGATTCTTTAGTGATAGTTTTTTTAAAAATGGCCAAAGAAGAATGTGTTGTGACTTTTCCCCTTCATTTTTTAATCATGTAGCAAATGGGAGGATGGGAAATGCTGTCTTATCACAACCACATCAAAATTATTCCAGCCTCAACATCCTGACCACACCCTGTACTTCGGAAGAGCGTTCCTTTAAAGCCACAAAAGATTCTTTTCTTCCATATTAAGCTGGAGAGGGTTTTCCAAGATTTATATTAACAAGGAAAAAGAAAAAAAAAATTAAAACCAATATCATCAAATTGTTGGTTTCATAAATTGGTATAAGAATGCCTAAGTGCAAGTTATACTTAGGAGAAAGGTATATATTCTTAACAGTCAGGATAGTGAAATCATTATTTGAATGAATTATTTGAAAAATCATTTGTGAGTTTGGGGGGAGAGGTGTCCATGAGTTTTTCAAACACACCTACTAAATGTAAAGAACTTTCCAGAACTGCAGTCAAAGCTATAGGTAAGGTAACCAATATTGTTGAGAGCAGGACACTATTGGGATCAGAAGTCAATGTTTGGAGTAGTTACACACTAGGATTGTCTGGGGCAAAACAATGTAAGACTTAGGTCACAGGAGTTCTGGATTTCAGTGGTGGTTCACGGGTCACATAATTCAAGGTGAAACGAAATGAAAGTCAGGCATTTCCTCCTTGTCCTGGCCTCTATATTGAAGCCGCCGTTTTGTTATATAAAATACAGGTGGTTCAAGGGCCTGGAAATGCTGAAATGAGATTGTCTTAGTCTTTTCCTGTTGCTTTTCAAGTCAAGGTGACGGTGTTTGGAGACCGTGTTGAGTGGATTCAGGGCCCAGCCCTGTAGGTACTTAATGACTTCAGTGTGGGCTTTTAATCTCCTGCCCAAGTGTTATCTTACTTGTCCAGACAAGCCTTCACCATTCTAGGAGAGTGTGGGAAAATTAACACTGCTGAGCGACCCGGCAAGGAGAGAAATGTCTGAAGCTAGAAATGAATTGCACTCGTATTTATTTTAATGCGGTCTGGAAACGTACAGCTTGAGATCTCTGTGCCGCTTAAGGCGAGCCCAGCACCCTTCCACGGAGGGGGAAAAAAAAGAGCGAGAGGATTGAAAAATAGAGCATGGCTATCTTTACTGCTGGAGTTAGCTCTCAGGAAACCTGAAATGCTGAATGTAATAAAATGTTGACAGCAGTTTCACTTAACATGCGGGAACCCTGGACCAGAACGACATCTTTGGCACCAAAGGAAATCAGGAGAATAAAAACAGCAGTCGTCGGGATTTGAAGGAAAGCCACAGATTATTACCATCTGTACGTTTTCCAGACCCTGTGCAAAACCAGAAAGCCAGGATCCAGCCGGAGAGTAAGTATATTGAACTCTGGTGTATGTTTTTAGACGGAAGAAAGTTAGAAATTGGTCTCAATGTTTGAACACAACGCTTCGTAAAACCTGACGAATTTTTTTTTTTTTTCCCGGTAACCATGTCCTCATGGTTTATCTTGAAAACCTGTGTGTTTCACGTGGGAGCTACCATTGTTATAAACCTTTATTGTACCAGGTCATTGTACTTTCATGGTTTCTCTGTAAACGTAGCATTGTAAGTTGCTCTTCTATTTCAGATTGTTCTTGTATATCGTGTTTTTGTGTTCTTTCTGGAAAGTTGTGGAAAGTTCGTGGTGAAGCGCATTTTAGTGTTTGGGTCATGAATTGATCAGCTCATCACTGTCAGCTATCAGTTAGCTCATATTTTTCTGTTTATTATCCAGAAGAAGGTACTTTCAGATGAGCCAGTCTTTAAGTATTTTTGGATTAATTTCCTGCCTCACGTTGACTGACGTTATAATTTGAGCCAACAGCTGCATTCTCTACGGTTGAAACCTATATAGAGACTAAACATAAGACACAAAAAAGTTTCTGACTGTGTGTGCTTTAATCAGGGTTGATGTTTGTTCAGAGATCTGAGACCTCAACTTGTAAAGTCTAGCCCTTGAAAAGCGAGAATCACTGAGTGGGCTCGGGATAGGAGTGGCAAGAGGGGAGATGGGTTATTCCTTTTTATAAAAGGAGAATGTCTGTTTTAAAATAACAACTAGTGAATAAGAGAGGCCTGTTTATCTAAAATGTTTACATGAAAGAATTAAATCCTATGTCAATGGGACCATTAGGTAAACTATTTGACATCTCATTGAGAAATAGAAACTTGTAAATAGCTTTTGATATGTAGCTCTGAGAATAAAATTTAATGGGATGATTCTAACTTGAAAACAGCAATTAATGACAGATTGTAGAAGTCAGCCAATTAATTGTCACTGAGTGCTTTTCTATCCAACACATATGAAAGATTGTTTATAAACAGGGAGTATTTTTTTTCAACGTGCATATGAATTTTGTATAACACTTGGCAGTTCTTGGCTAGTTTGGCAACATTAAAATCTTAGCTCTTAGACTAGTTTCCTGGAGATGAAATATTCCATGGATATATCTGTGCTTTCCTTGCAAGCCTGGCAATCTTAATGTTTAGCAAGACATTCTTCTCTGCAGTGTTTTTCTTCAGTCACCTCAAATTCTCAGAATAATTTAATATGAAGTGTTTGGACAAATTGAAATGAGGGAAGGGTCCCACACCTGTTGAACCCTAGGTTTGCAACGACATTGAATCGCACGCATTGTGCTTAATTCTGAAAGCTATTCATCCCAATGTTCATTTTGCAATTAAAGTGTGTATACGGGTCTCTCTCGCTGCAGGGTGTTCTTTCGTGTTAGGACAGCCCAATCCATTTCTTTAATTAATGACGCAGAGTCTTAGTTCATGGACCAGTCTCAGGGGAGTAATTTAGCATATGTGAACGGGCTCACAAGGCTTTCTGGACTCTTGGGTCCTATTTGATAAATTATTGCTTCAATATATTAAATGGACCCCAGTGTCCTAAAAACATTCATATAATTTCCACATGTTCATTTTTTTTTTCTTGCTGGAAAGTGTAACTTACAGCTAGAGTGGCTTAGAAATCTTGGCTCCTTCTTGAAGAAAAACCAATGGGCACGTTTAGCAAACCTTTCAAAAATATCTCACTGCAGGAAAATCTTTGATAAAATCTATGAATATGTTTATAACATTTTTAACTGTCTGTGTAAGCATCTTAAAGCTTCAGAGAAAAAATGCTAAATTGGCATAGTTGATTTTTCCTCTTGCAAAACACTTATGAGCAACAAGGTTGTATTGAGCAGAAGGTATGGTTGGAATGGCGTGTTGAGGAATGTTAATGATTTGTCTGAAGGGGTGTGCGTGGAGTGCACAGGCTGGCCCTTCACCTCCATCCTGCCTTCTTTTTGAAGTGACATTTGGCATTTTCGCTGCTTAGTGGTGCCAGCTCGCTAGGAATCTTGAGTTCATCACACAAATTCTGGGTCCCAGCTGCTCTGACATGGGTCAAAAGTGGGGCAAGCCTCACCGAAGCTGGTAGCTGCCTTGGCAGGTCTGTTCTGAGTCAGTTTCCCGTTTAGAGTTTCATTCCTGGCCTCGCTGGGGGCTCCCGGATTGGTGGAGTCTTGCTGCAGAAATGTATCTCGTTGGAAATGTGCTAAGTGTCGCACCCCTGGACCCAAGCAGGCCAGGCCTAGGAAATTTGTCTCCATCCAAAACAAGAAGGACACCCTGGGGGTCTGCCTTCACGGAAGCCACAGAGGCCCTTGGCTATCTGTCCCCTGACTGACTTGCAGCTGATGGCAGGGTGGTCCAGAATCATAATAGAGTAGTTGCCTTGCCAGTAGCCGGCATCGACCCTGGGGCTTGATGATACCCTTGCCCGAGAATAATGGAGAGTTTTGCTCTTAGGGAAAAAGAGAAGGAAGATGTCACATTGTTACTTTAAAAATAGTCCTTTTTTTTTTTTTTTGCAGCAGTGTCTGCTGAGAAGTGATTGCATCCTGTATTCATTTTGGAACTCTGTTCTCTTTGGTACTTATCCTCTAAGCTTAAAGCAGTCAGCTACCAGCTCTCATGGAGAATTTGCTGTGGGAAGTCCCGAAGGCTTGGTCCATGCCATCTGAATGAGAAGTGGGGCATGTGGAACAGCAGTGAATACTGTGAGTGTATGGTTGGAGCCAGATCGTGTGGTGCTGGCCCTTTGTGGCAGGAGTTCAGAGGACAGAAACCCAGCCAGGCCTCCTCATCTGCCTCAGCAGTAATCCCCCTGCCTCCTACAAGGTTCTTCCCGCCCGGCCAACTCCTGCAGCAGCTGATCCTGTGCCTCCCTCATGCTAACGTGTCAGGCAGCCCCCTCTCTGATGTGAAGTCCGGTCCTGACTCAGCTTCTTCTGGAGCTCTGTTCCTCCACCTCCTCACCTGCTGCTTAAAAAGACAGTTGTGCTTTCATGTTCCTTTCTTCCTGAAATGATTCTCCCCGGAATCAGCAGTAACCTCGGGATGCTGAACGTTTTCCCTGGCCCCGCCTCCTCTAGCGCTCAGCGCCTGGGGTTGTGGCTGGTCCCCTGCTCTGTTTTGTGACTCCCCGCCCTTGGTTTCTGGAAAGTTGCGCTGTTCTTGTTTGGCATCTCTTTTGCATGCGCTTTTTGGCAGTGCCACTCCCGCCCACGCTTCCGTGATTCTTTCCCCAGTTTCAGGCCTGCCCGTCTCCTTATTCTTGCCCTTGGGTTTATCCGCTCACCTCCCTGAGCTGTTGCAGTAGAGGACTCAGTCATGCACTTCTCCAGGGTGGGTTAAGAGCCTACTCTCCGTCTACACGTGGAGGGTGGAACGCTGACCCGACTGGTGCCTGCCTCCTGGAGTTTGTGGTCCAGGGAGGCGGAGAGACAGGCACACAGTTCACATCCTTATTGTCGGGGAGCCGCCCCTAGCCGGGGGGCGGGGGGTGCTGCGCCTCCTGTGCGAATCCGTGGCGGGCACCTGACCTGACTTGACCTGGGGGATGAGTCCTAAACCCACAGCCCCCTGGACCCCTGACCTCTCTCTCTTGAACTTCAGTCTCTCTTGGATGAAGAGGGAATGGTCTCTCCTGGTGACCTGTCGCCACCTCTAGCACACCAAGTCTGAGGGAGTCATCTTTTCCCCCCAGTGTGCCCCCTACTGTCTGCTTTCAGGCCACGGAGCCAGCACGTCCCCCCACCCCCTTAGGCTGGAAGTCTGGGCATCACGCAGAGTTCAGATTTCCCTCCGGTTCCTCACCCAGTCGCTCGCCCACTGCTGTCAGCGGGTCCCCTGAAATCGCTGTCCACTCTGCTCCTGACTTTCTGTTCCCATGGCCGCTGCCGGCGGCCAAATCCTCACCACTTTCCTGCCCTTTTAATATTTGTAAATGGGCTATTTGCCGATTCAGAGGAGATTTACAGAAATTACCCAAGTGGTTCATGTTCTTGGTGGAAAAATTTTAGAAAATGCAGGTAAACGAAGAAAATAAAGGGAAGAAGAGAAAACTCACACGCCGCATCACACAGATAACATTCCTATTACAACTCTGATATTTAACCTCCTGAACTTTTCTCTGCACTCTCTATGCATCAGAATATTCTCATATGTGAAAATGGGAAAACTGTCTTACAAACTGTGGTTCTATTCTCTATATTGTTTTGGAGCCTACTTTTTTGTATTTAGCCCATAAATGTTCATCCCTTGACATCTTTAAATATAATTATTTGTATTATATTTGTATAATTATTTGTAATGATTTTCCATGGCTGCATAAGGATTTGAAATAATCAGGACTTTAATCTCTACACTTATTTCAGTGCCTTGGTGCACTACCGCTAGGTCATCTTCTTAAAACATTTTTTATTCTTGCTATTCTTTCATGCAAAAAACCATCAGTGGCTTTCTGTTGCCCAAATGTGTGTGTGTGTGTGCACACGTGTACACACACACACACCTCTTCCTGTTTATGTAAAGAGGTTTTTCTGACTTGGTCAGGCTTCAGCATTCCTTTCCTCGTCAGGAATAAGGTTAGGCCACGTTTTGGCGGTTACCATACATCTTGCAGGACGGTGGGGCTTTGGGATGATGGCGGGACAGTTACTGGCATGCCCCCAGCACCTGGCTCAGCATCTTGCTTCTTCCTGCATCCATTCTCTCCTTTTACTGCCGTCCAGTGTCCTGGGCCTGCCAGTGACCAAGCCCCTCCTCCCACCCCAGCCCTGGCTCCTGCCCAGTGAAAGTGTTTGACAGCTGTGTCAACATGCAGATGCAACGGGGCAGGACCGCGGTGCCTGCCACGGGGGTAGAGGGCTCTATGGGGTGACTTTGGAGCCTGACTTGAAGTGCTGCAGCGCTTACCAAGTTAAGCTGGTGGTCAGAGAGGATGGGGTGGGGAGGGTGGAAAGTCTGCACAATGGGGTGAGGGGGACAGTCCTTGGAAGGAAGATGGGGAGCTGGATTGTGGGTGTGGCTGTAGCCCAAAGAAAGAGATGACAGGTCTGGGGAGGGGAGGGCCTCTGCAGGAAAGGGTCAGTCCGCCCAGCAGACAGTTCTGATCAAGCCAACTAAATGGTGAAGCACAGAGACGCAGCATGGCTGTGGTACCCCAGGAAGGCATGATCGAAACCAAGATCAAGTTCTGTGTTTTTCTGGTTTTGATGTTGTTAAGTCAGATCTGGAAACCCATATATTACTGGGCAATCCAGAATATTTTATGAAACTGACTGGATTTGTTTTTTCCTAGTCTAGCAAGAGACTACAAAGCCTGTATGGTGTCTAAGACTGTATTTTCATTGTCACAGTATTTCTTTTATTAGGATTAATTCATGTCAGTTTTATTTACTGATATAAACGCAGACTAGAAAGTGTGTGTGTGTGTTTACATACTTGTCAACACATTAAAGCTAGGCTAACCTATAACTATACCTTTCTGGGGAAGAAGTGAAAACCCTTTTTACTATTCAAAGGTAATATATCTTCCCATAATTAAATATCTCTGTTTTAAAAATCACATCCCTTCTTACTGTCTAGACCCACTCATTGTGAATTTTTAACTCAAAAAAGTAACTTGCTCCAGTTTTTGAACAAGGAGACAAGAAACTATTCAGTCTTCACAAATAGAATCACAGTGTTTTAAACTGTGAGGGACTTTCCATGTGGTCCAACCTCTTCATTTTACAGAAAGGGAAACTGAGGCAGTCATAGGTGCGGCAATTTGTCCAAAGTGACACAGCTAATGAGCAGCTCAGCCAAAACAAAAAATTGGGATTTCTGGCTTCCAAGTCCTATGACCTTTCCACTGCCCCATGCCTCATCCTAGTTTTATTAAAAAAAAGAAAAGAAAAGAAAAGAAAAAAAAAAGTCAGAGAATTGAACTGACACATTTCTTTAGTTCTTCTGCCTCTATCCAGGGTGTAAAAAAAAAATCCTGATGTATTTTAAAAGAAACATTTAAAAATGTATCCGGACGGGTAAAGAAGATGAGGAATATTTGTGATATGCTAATTAGAATATATCTCATTATGCAAGAAACATGGAACTTGGCAGGGGGGGATGCTATTCAGAGCAACTTGAGAAAACTTCAAAGGCAGGACAAAAGAGGGTTCTTTTCATTTATTTGATAATGTGTGGTTGCCATCAAACTTCCAATAGGGTCTGACACCTTTATAATAAATCCCCGTAGAAACTGGGGGAATCTGTCAGACGCATGGAAGGAAAGGCAAACAGTTCCGTTTTTCTCTGGGTTTCCTCGGGTGTAAGTGGGGGCCTTTCCCACAGCGCTGGCCTGCCAAGCTCCTTCCTGTAGAAACCCATCTGTGCTACCACGAGTCGTTTGCAGAGGGATCATATTTTGGCAGCCAGGCTAATCCCTCCAAGGTGACCCACTCTTTGGAGAAACAGATCATTTGCAGTTGTTGTTACGAAACATGCGTGCAGTGATGCATGTCGTTGTTTGGGGGAAAAACAATCAAAGTGTGTTTTCTCCCCATGGCTGCTTGTTTCACCAGATCTCTCTAAGTAGAAGCGCTATTCTTTCAGAGCAGTTCTAAGTGTCCTGGGGAGAAACACCAGAATGTGGTCAGGTTTCATGTTCAGAAGGAGACATGAGCCCCCTGGTGCAGAGGGAACTGCCCCTATCCCCAGGGGGGAGTCCAGAGACCTCGCCCCTACTCCAGATCAGAGGGGGCTGTCCCTTCACCTTGGCAGGGCCCCCCACCCCTGCGACTCTGGGGCCAACAGAGCCCTTCCTGCCGGCTGTCTGCCTTTGCACCTGACTCGACCATTTCTGGTGTGATTGATGCAAAGGCTATGAGGTTCATAGGTACCCGCGAGGATGAAGGACAGAAGTGTCAGTCACCCTTGGCCTGTGACAGTCTCTAGGTAGGAAAGGTCCTAGGGAAGGATCAGGACACCTCAGGGTGCCAGTCTGGAGTTTAGATGTGTCTTTCAAGCAGGGTTTAGTGGAACACGTGTGAATTTTACCATTAGAACAGACTGGTTTGGGATCCCAGCTATTC
This sequence comes from Bos grunniens, assembly GCF_055505025.1. Classification (NCBI taxonomy): domain Eukaryota; kingdom Metazoa; phylum Chordata; class Mammalia; order Artiodactyla; family Bovidae; genus Bos; species Bos grunniens. The sequence goes on from NC_141191.1 coordinate 16,211,665, forward strand.
TGTTTGCAGTCTTAATGTCATAATAGCCTAGAATCTTCTTGCCTAAGAACCCAATTGACTCCTGCAAGGGCTGAGGACTCTTGTGTCTCCAAAAGGTTATTTGTGGAGCATCAGTCAGACAGTGCTCATGAAACAAGGGGTGCCTGTTGAGTAAATGTGGACATGGTGCACAGCATCCCCCCCGCAAACCCCACAGAGTGCCAGTGCCAAATGTTGCAAAGACTCAGAAGTTCTGCAGTGGGAAATACGTTCCCGGCCATTCCCCACCCCTGGCCACAGAGCCCCTCTTTATATGCAGCATCCATCAACATCTGGGGCAGTTCTGGGAATGCCATTCAGAAATACCAGCCTGGGGAGGTGCTATTTAGTGTTTACTAAATGGTCTCTTGAAAGAGTTCAATTATTTCCTGAGACTCCCGTCTCTGTGAAAGGATTAGAAACCACATCTGTAAAGCACTTCCATATGCTTAGCATGAAGAACCTGGATAAACGGAGATTCGAAGTGTTGAAAAATCATAAATCCACTCCTGTTTTGAACACTCACGTTAATTACTTTGCCCTTTGAACTCACAGCATTTCCATTACTCTGGTGCCGGGATGGGCTTGTACTTCTGGATTCTTGGTTGTCAAAGCCGGAACCAGTCTTAACTGGTTTAAGAGATAAATGTTCGCAACCACGCATGGCTTTGATTTTGGATTATCATCTACAAGCATGTCCGTGTACGTGGAAAAGAGTCTATTTGTAGATCGCTTGCAATCTTCTCTACCTGGTTGCATTCCTCTTCTTTTAATTTTTTTTCCCTGCTCTTACCCAGGGATTTGCAAAACTATATCTGAAGTCGCAGGAAACGTTTCTGATAGATGTTCACAGAAACCCTCCTGAATTCTGGCAAGAGTTTGTGGAAAAGTGCCTGATTCACTTCTAGCTTCAACTTTATAATTTCTCACAGATTTTCACGTCTCCTAATACTTTTGTTTCTCCCTGTTTCCTAGTTCCAGCCACAAGTGTGTTGTCTTTTTCATTTTCTTAACTCTGTGGTCTACCCTTTTTAAAACATTCCTTTATTTTAATCCTCTGCCTGGAGTTCAGCACTTCTTAAATTAAGTTCTCAATACAAAATTTTTGAAATATGAAGAAACAGAGGTAAATAGGGCTTTTTACTGCAGGACTTCTGAGTGCCTTTAATAGTCTAATATGCATTGTTAATCTCCAAAAGGGAGATAGAACAGTGTTTTCCTAACTTATACTACTGAACCTCTACCTCAGCCCCTTTAATAGCATCTTAGAGGAATGTTATTCTGCAAATCCCTCTCTGCATCAGACCCAGACATCTCAACCTGTACTTTCCTTAATCATTCCTGTAGCATTATGTACCATTACCCCTTTGACTATCTGTCCCAGTAAAACTAAACTGTATTATAATCATCCTGAAAACCTTTTTATTTCTCCAGATCTTCTTATGATATTCCCTCTCTTCCCCATGGATCCAGTGATCTTTCCTAGCAAATCTAGAATGCTTTAATTTCTTTCTTTCTTCTGCACCTCTATCAAATCACAGCTTCTCTGGGAAAACTTGACTGACCAAGCAATCTACAAAGCTTTAAAGTTCCAGGAAGCCATCACTTAGGACAGTAAGAGAAAGAGGTGTGACTGTAGAACCAAACCCTTGAGAGAGAGGCAGGACCAGGGCTGGTTCCTTTTAGGATGACTCGACCTCACAGAACTTTGCTGGAAGTTGTGGCATCATGAAGAGCAGGGACAGGTGGGTCTCCTGGAGAAATGTCGCCTTTAGATAAGATTCATTTTTGTATAATTTTTTCTGGCATGCAGTTCGTCATTTTATAGAATGAAGAGTTTTTTTCCAGATTATAGATTACTATAGTTTGCAATATTGTCAATGCTTCCTGTTAGCACAAGCATAATCATAGCCAACAGAGGAAGGAAGCATAAAGGAGTTTGCATTTTTTCACCTGTTAGATTTGTTGGTGAATCAAATTTAACCTGAGCACAATACCTTGACAACACTTGAGGTGTGACTAGTGACCTCTGTGCTCAATGGTGATAATGTTAGAGCAGCTGTGAGTTTTGAATCAGATTGTTACTCTCATTCTGAGTTCAGTATCTGATCTGTAAGATTTATCTTTGGTTTCTTATAGTATTTTTTTTCTTTTCCCAGTACTTCTCAAACTTTAATGTATATCTGAGTCTCCTAGGAATCATGTTAAAACACAGATTCTGATTTTTTAAAACTGGAGTGTAATGCTTTACAATGTTGTGTTAGTTTCTGCTACACAACAATGTGGATCAGTTATATGTGTACATATATTCCTTCCCTCTTAAGCCTCCCTCCTACTCTTCACCCAATCCCACCCGTCTAGGTCATCGCAGAGCACCAAGCCAAGCTCCCTGGTTCCCACTAGCTATCTGTTTTACACATAATAATGTATATATGTTTGTGCTACTCTGTCATTTCATCCTACTGTTGATTGAAACATGCTCCCAGACAAAAGTGAGTTGAGAAGCTAACAGATTATTTACACTGAGAAACACATTATTTCATTGCCTGGCATTTTGCACCTTCTTTGCACCCTTTCGCATTTTGTACCCTTCTTATTGCTCTACGTTTTACACTGAACTTTTCTTTAATGTTATTTGAGAAATCTAGGAACAGAGCAAAATTTAGGTGTGTGTAAGCATTTAATCACCTGGACTTTCTGGTTGTCAGTAGAAGTCTTTGAAGTTTGTTTTCTTATGACTAGTATATTTGGACTGCCAATTTGGTTGTAAATTTAGACTTTATTTTATTGTAGTCTTGATTGACTGAGACTCTGCACTCACTTGAAAGGGAATAGCATATTAGCTTATGGATAGTTGGGGGCAGGTAAGATAAGTCTATTTTAAGTATATGAAATGATTAGTGTATTTTATTTTGTAAACCAACAATGTCTAGAGTTGAAGCAATTCATCCTCATGTTTGCTATCTGTGGTGCAAATTAAAGGAGAGAAAGAAAAGCTGTCTTTGCTGTTCTTTTTTTCCACGAATGGGGGCTATTTTATGTGACTACATAAATCAGTGACTGCAAGGAATCAGTGACTACACTCTCTGTCACTGTGTTTCAACTCTTTAGCTGCCTATGAACAATTTGGTCGATTTTAGAGTAAATCAGGATAGGAATGTATTCATTCCATACACACGCCATGGGCACATCCCTCAAGCTTTTGGAAAACAGTTTTTCTCTAAACCTCCATTTTCATTTCCTGATAGCACTTTAGGAAATTCCACGAAGATCCCGATTGATTCTGAAACTCCCGGATTGCCTTTAAAACCTACTGAGACTCTTGACTGAGGGTTTAAAGAGCAATTTCAAAAATACAATACAGGAAGAGAGGGTGAAAGAATAGAACTTATTAAGCCCAAGAGCCCAGGGAGCAAAGGTCAACGTGGTGAGTGACCAGTGTCCATGTCACTTTTTGGACAGGGGTCCTGAGGGCGGTGTTGCCAAATGAGCTTTCTTGATCAGATAATCATTAAAGGTATATAAAAAGATCACAGGCTCAGAACAGTGGCTCAGCCAACCAAGATCCTGCTTTGCAGTGGGACTGGCCATTATCTGTCCTTTGTCATCAGGAGAGCAGATTCTTCTTTAAGAACCTGGGGTGTGTCCCCCACCCAGGCTCTTGTCTCTCATGTCGTTAATGCTTGGCTTCTGCCTTTGCTTTTACTCCATTGATGATCACTGGGCTCCTTTGCTGGTCCAGGTTTTGTGCTGAGCACAGGAGATACAGAGGGAAATAGCCTCTCCTCTGGATATCTCACCCTGGAGAAGGAAATGGCAACCCACTCCAGTTCTCTTGCCTGGAAAATTCCATGGACTGAGGAGCCTGGTAGGCTGCAGGCCATGGGGTCGCAAAGAGTTGGACACGATGAGCGACTTCACTTTCAGTCTCACTTTTCTGGATATCTCACAGACCCACAGAGGGTAACAGACGGGGAAGCAATTTATCACCATGTGTCGCTAGAGCACCCACAGAGAGGTGGGGAGGCAGAAAGAGGAGTCAGAACTCCTTCAGCTTTTCATTTGTGCTGTTTGAAATCTGTAGGCTAGGACATGAAATTAATATGCCTCTCAAACATTGGAGTGTACCTCATGCTTAGGATTCTTGCTTGGCAAGTCTGTGTTTACCCGAAGGCCTCTCTTTTAGCATTATCTCTCTCTCCATGACTGCAGTCTTGAAGTGGCATCTGAGGTGAAATGTTAAGAAAACATTTGGACATCAGGCCAATAAATCACAGAAGCTGTTTTGCTAGTCAAGTGTAGTGACATTTTTAGAGAAGACACCAGAATCTGCAATAGCCGTGGCTGTAAGTCCTTCCTGTACCTATGGGTTGGGATAATGAAAGACAGATCTGAATCTTACTAGGGTGTCCAGGTGGGCTGGTGAGGTGGTAGAACCTTCTGCAAAGACGAAGGTCATCCGTGAGGTGAAGGTGGCCCAGGTACGCAGGAAAAGTTCAGGGAAACAAGGGATGGATAATTACACTGGGGGGAGGCGTATCCAGGAGCACCGAGTTCCTGATGGCCAGGAAGGATTCACACGCCGGGTTTCTCTCCTGGATGCAGCAATGCTAACCTTTCCCTCCAGTTCAAGACCTTATGGAATGTAGCAAAACCTCCAAAGAGTGGGAATAAGGTACCTGGCTTAATTGAATTTTCTGCCTTAATTAAGAGTAAACCCTTCGGTCAGGCTTCCTAGGTGGCTCCAGTGGTAAAGAACCTGCCCGCCAGTGCAGGAGACATGGGTTGGATCCCTGGGTCGGGAAGATCCCCTGGAGAAGGGCATGGCAACCCACTCCAGTATTCTTGCCTGGAGAATCCTGTGGACAGAGGAGCCTGGTGGGCTACAGTTCATGGGATCACAAAGAATCGGACACAACTGAAGCGATTTCACAGGCACACACAAACGTTTGTTAAGAGTAAACCCTTTTATTAAAAAAGGAAATCCTTTTATTAAAAGTAAGCCATTTCCCCCCCTTCTCTCCTCTTGTCCATGAAAATGTCTTTTATATGATACAGTGAATACCCTTGAATCTTTGGGATTTAGTTGAGGTTTGGGGATTTCCCCAAGTTCATTTGACTTTGGTATTATATCTCATGGTAACAGATGAGAATGTAGCTCTCAGAAATTCAGATGATTTTCTATAACTTTAAACAACCAAAAGACACTAGTTATGTTTTCATGTGCGATGTGAAGGTTCTGGTTAGTGACATTAAAGTTTACCAGCACTGTGGGATGGCACCCCACTCCAGTACTCTTGCCTGAAAATCCCATGGACGGAGGAGCCTGGTAGGCTATAGTCCATGGGGTCGCTGAGGGTAGGACACGACTGAGCGACTTCACTTTCACTTTTCACTTTTCACTTTCATGCATTGGAGAAGGAAATGGCAACCCACTCCAGTGTTCTTGCCTGGAGAATCCCAGGGACAGGGGAGCCTGGTGGGCTGCCGTCTATGGGGTCGAACAGAGTCGGACACGACTGAAGTGACTTAGCAGCAGCAGCAGCAGCACTGTGGGATGCAGGCTGCTTTTAGTGTCTATGACAAACGGAAAACATGTTCTTCTGTTACCTTACAACAGTTTTGCCACCAAAAGGAAAGAAAATGGACAATAAGAAAATAGAACCTGCTACTTAAAATAAATGTAATTAAAGGTGGCTAGAAACTGTCTTTGAAAGCTATTCCAAAACCATGTCTGGTATCAATGGCGTATATGGATCGATGGGTAGAGACAGATGTTCCTAAGTTATTTCTAAGCTCTTTTTTTACTGTAGCCATCAGAATCCCATGAAGGTTAAAAGCTATAATTATCACCTTTTCAACTTGCTAAGTTATATTTTCATCGTCGGAGGTAATTTGTATTACTGAATCTATATACCACATGATTACATAGTTTGAAAATACGAAATGTTGTCTTTCCTTAGATTAAATCAGTAGAGATGGAATTTGGTGTAACTATAAGAATACTTAGAATGGTCATTTATCACATCGTTAATTTGTTAACTCAGAATCAATCTTTATTCATTTTGGCTTTACTAATTTAAAATTTTATGATTAGGGCAAAAGTTGGACTAGAGTTATTTTCAGAATTTGTGAAAAGCCTAATTAGATTATATAATTGCATAAATAGAAACAGTCGGTGACTATTTAAAGCTACTTAAGAGACCATTCTCTGGACGTTTTCCTCTACTTGAAAAACATTGATAAGCTATTTAAAAATCATTCCTCAGTCTAAAGGAATCCTGAAGACGGTTTGCTTTTCCTTGCTCTGTGTGTGTGTGTGTGTGTGTGTGTGTGTATGTATGATGTTGTGATGTATTTATTTCAGGCATTATTATGGCCAGACCAAGGAATGGCCTCTGGTTAACAGAGGACAACTTTTAAACAGACAATCCATAATGTGATATGGAGATCTTCACCAGCATTTGTTTATGAGTTGATTTTGAGCAGCTCAGCACTCATTTGCAAAGGAAAGACTCTTTTAAAGTAGTGAATACATTTTTAGACTGAACCACCCACCCAATTTCATTCTTCATGTGGCTGTGATATCAGAGTACTAGTATGTCCAGGGAGAAGGCAATGGCACCCCACTCCAGTACTCTTGCCTGGAAAATCCCATGGATAGAGGAGCCTGGTGGGCTGCAGTCCATGGGGTCGCTGAGAGTCAGGCATGACTGAGCAACTTCACTTTGACTTTTCACTTTCATGCATTGGAGAAGGAAATGGCAACCCACTCCAGTGTTCTTGCCTGGAGAATCCCAGGGACGGAGGAGCCTGGTGGGCTGCCGTCTATGGGGTCGCACAGAGTCGGACACGACTGACTCGACTTAGCAGTAGCAGCAGCAGCAGTATGTCCAAGCTGTGTGCTATTATAGAATGTACTAGAACTAGACAGCTAGAACCATAGTATGATTAAGGTGCCTTTGATGGGCTGGTTCACCAAAGTAGTACATTAATACTCTCATAATAAAGTAATTTCACCTATATGAGGGACCATGTTGGCTTTTTGTACTCTGGACTATGACGTGCATTATCATTTATAACATGTTTCTTGGGACAATGCCTTCTACGGTGGGTTGTGGTTTATAAAATTTTAAGTCAAAGAACACCTGTGTACATATTTGATTTATGAGAGTGGGAGTAAACTGTTTAATAAGACGAATATTGAGAGATTTAAGAGTCTTTCTTTGAATAGTCGTGTATCACACAATTATGATCTTCATGGCATTTCCAACATACTAAGTCTTTCAACATCATAATTATGAATTTCATAATTTCATTACATTGAGCAGGGAAGGTTTCCATTGTTACATCATTAAGAGTGGGGTTGCTTGTTCATGGGACCTTGTTTGTGGATGGAACTTTATTCTTAAAAATATAAAAGTGTACTTTCTGGGAGGATTCTTTTAAAAAAAATTTAACAGCACCTTGTTTCTTTTATTGAAGTGTAGATGATTTACAATATTATATAAAAGGATTCTTTATTTCACAGTTTTTATTAATTCCAGCTATTCTTCCCCTGGCAAGCCCACATTCATGGAGTTTCCCAAATGTAAAAACGTTCTTGCCTGAAAAGTTCCATGATTCTATCTTGAAAGTTAAACTTCAGACCTAGATGTCATGCAGATACTGGTTTTATGTGGCATGTTTCATGCTTGCCTCAGGTTATTTATGAGCTTTCTATTTCTCTGGTTCCTTCTCTGTCTTCCCTAAAACGAGGCCACAGCGATGGTTACGCTGGGGAGCAGGCACCATTCCTGCCTGGGTTTTAAGAAGAGATTGCTGGGTCGGGAAGATCCCCTGGAGAAGGGCATGGAGACCCACTCCAGTGTTCTTGCCTGGAGAATCCCATGGACAGAGGATCCCAGCGGGCTAAGTCCGTAGGGTCGCAAAGAGACAGACATGACTGAAAACAATTTTAGCGTACACATCGCCCTGACACGGGAGCTCTTTGGGGCCAGGTCTTCGCTCCAGGTGTGCCCACGGTCTTGGGGGTTTTGTTTTATTTTCTTTCTCAGCTGTCTTTCTCCCTTTAAGGGCTCTGAAATCCCTGCAGGGCATAGGAATTCTTTGCCCTCTTCTTGGCTGCCTTTCAGAGGGCATGTCTTTTTTTAGTGCCTCTGATAGGCGTTTCCTGCTCTTTTTTTTTTTTTTCAAATTGCTAAACTTGAAAAAGTTTTTGAACCTTGAAAAATGTGTGTCCTGATCTACTTTCCGGACTCATGCCAGTGAGTAAAATTACGCTAATTGCTTTTAATCTCCCAGTCACTTCAGTTCTGGTGTGAGAACATTGTGGTACGTGTGAACAGGTTTTTGTGCCAGAAAAATAATCAAAAACCCTTGCTCAGAAAAATAGTGCCATTAGGAACCATCAGCAGCACATAATAATGGCAATTAATGACAATCAGGGGCCAACTTACTGCCTGCCATATCTGACTTTTTTTTTAAAGGAGTGAAACATATGAAGTTTATTTTATTATTATTATTTTTTTACTTTGTGCAAGTATTTTTACATCTGCTTGCGATTAGTCTGCCTTGTAACTACCACCTCAGGCCCAGTTCTTTTTAGGGGAAAAAATGAATTCCTTATGTAATAAGTTATCGTTTGGAAAATTTCTCTGACAGACCATGAGCTCTTCTTATGAAACATTCAATACAAAAACAAAAAAAAAAAAAGAAAAAAAGCGCGCAGCTGTAATTTACTACAGGAATAGGGGTTTATAATGGAGAGATAGTGGAGCTTATGTATCCATGTTAGTTACTTTCACAAGGATGAGCATTTGTACCTCGTATCTGAATGCAATAATGTAATACAAAGGGTTACAGCATAAAAACCCCTATTATACGGGTGAACAAGAACTTAAACTAAGAGAGCATGTTATAAAGGGGAGCCCTTCGGATCTTGCTCAAGATGGCTTATTTACTAGAAACATCTTCAGTTTAGGCTTATACGGAAGTATAAACCCCAAAGGCAAAGTAATCGTCAGATTCCAGAATATGTATAAACATTATATGTACTTAAAAAAAAACCACAAGTGTATTCCAAAAATTTAAATATAAGAAAGAAATACGAAAGCTATGTGTCAGAGACCTGAAAGGCATATTTAACATTAATAACAGAAGGGGCCTGGGCCTCTTGTAGATTTTGAAGTGGTGGTTTTTAAAATTAGAAGCTGGGTATGTTGTGACCTAAGAAGCATATGATTTAGCTGTTGCTAGGGTAAGGGGACTGCTTTTGCCAAAAGCTGAGTAAACAAACAAGATCAACCCACATAAATTGATGTCTCTGGTCCTCACAGCTCATTGACCATCTGCTTGTTTTTTTGTTTTTTTTTTTAATTCTGTGTTTTCTCCCCTTCAATATCTGTGTATCTGACACTTTGGAATTCAGATCTGCCTAATGAGATTAGTCAGTCATCTTTGTGGTTCTGCTATTTGCTTTTTTTCTGTGAAAATTTGAACAATCTTGAAAACCCTGGAATCAACCTGAAGACCTAAAAATTTAAGAATGTCTCGTTCTGAGATTCGTGCCTAAGCTGTGAATGTTTCTCCTTGGGTTTTTAAAGTGTTACTTGTTTTTCAGAAGCTGTCTCTTCATTTTGAATGCAGAGGGAGTCTTAAATCTTTTCCCAGCATGTCACATCCCGTTGGTGCGTTGTTTAGATCTGTCCGTAAGCGTTTTTGGACTATGCACAGTGAAAATGGGGAGGACCGGTTTGTTTCTTAGCGTGCTCGAGATTCTAGAAGGGTGTTGAAGACTGCCTTGTCGATGTTAAGGGCTGTGCTAGCAGCCCTCGCTGCAACTTTTCTACTGAAACACCGTGATTTGGGATTGTTTTCATGCATGCTGTGGGAGGAATAATGCCGCTCTTTTTACTGTCTCGCAGGTATGTTGAAAGGATGAGTGAGGCAATGTATGCGAACAGGCTTTTGAGTTCTTTGGAAGAGAGCTATTTCAATCAGGCATATAATTAGCTTCACCCCCATTATTATTGTGCTGCTTCTAAAACTTGCACAGGGCAGCTCCACGGTAAGGCAGGGTGATAGTTGAATCAGCCCGAAGCCGTCAAGGCTGCCCACCTTTCCCCCCCAACCCTTCCAGTTGGGAATGGCTTCATTTTCCCAGGATGGTAATCCCAGGGCTCTGCAGAGAGTTTGAAATGACGTCATCTCCATCAGAGAGTGTGGATAAGCTCTGTTCCCGGACTTGCTCTCTCCTCCAGCTGAGGTCCAGGTGCGTGTCTTTTGTTGTACAAAAGCCCACCTTTCTTCCCACCTGGGCTGGATGTCTGAGACCCACTTTGCCTGCGGCTCCTGTAAGTACATGGCGAGTGGACCATCATTCCATCTTCCCTAGAGAAGGAGTGCTCTCACTCAGACTGGCTTCCACCAGCATCCTAGCAGATGGCAAGAAACACATTGCAGAGACTTGGAGAGAGGAAAAAAAAAAGCTGGGTGCATGCTACCCACGCTTGGGCTGCAGCTGTAGTTGGATATTGGCTTATCAGTGACATTGTGGGAAAGTCCTCATTCCCTGGGAAAAGTGAGTCTTTCTTTTCTTTGCAGGGGTGGTGTCTGCTTTTGTCTGCACCCCGAGCCCTCCATGCAGTCAAAACTGCAAAAGAAAGTCTTTTACATGTACTGTCTCTTAGAGAAGGGGAGAGCCGTGGGGCCAGAGATTGGATTTATAGAATTCTCCCGAAGCGGCTGTCATCTTGGGTTGACTCCTCGAAAGCTCAAGAGAGTCTCAGGAGGACTGAGATTATGAATGAGCTTATATGACTTTTTTGAGTGTTTAAAGCATACTTATCATTGCAAGTAATTTTACAGAGCTCTTTTACCAATATTTTCTCTCGATTTGTAGATCTATGCACAAACATACACAGAGAATATTGTTTTCCACTATAATGGAGTTTGTACGCTGTGGGGAACCTTTGGTTTCTACACGCACTCGAGAATGGAGTCACATACATGTCAAGAGCTCCTGTTCCTCAGGCTTGGAGTGGTTCTCTGTTGCCTCGTTCACTGGCCAGCATTCTGCCCCAGTGGTCATCCAGGGCCCTTATGTGTTGAGGCTTGTGAAGAAGCTGAGCTCCAGTTCTTTTTTTTTTAAACTACAAAATATTTATTTATTTATTTAACTGCACCAGGTCTTAGCTGTGGTATGTGATTTTTTTTTTTTTAAGTTGTGGCATGCAAATTCTTGGTTGTGGCGTGTAGGAACTATTAACACTTCCCCAACCAGGGATGGAACCGGGGGCCCCCTGCAGAGGGAGCCAGGAGTATTAGCCACGGGACCACCAGGGAAGTCCTCCAGTTCTTTCAGTTATTACTTTCTTAAAAACAGGGGGTCTTCCCTTCTTTCTCTTTCTCCCCTCCTCTTCCTACAGGCTTTGATCTCGGACAGGCGGTAGCGGGTACCACAGTCAGGGTCTTAGAGGATGGGGTAGAAGAAAGAGGGATTGGGTTGTTTTCTCCTCCTTCCAGAGGCTGAGTTGCCTTTCTAGGGAGTCTGTATGTGTGCCCCAGGCCAGGTGTCCTTTTGGGGAGAAGAGCCAGAGACTGGGTGCCCCCAGGCTCTGTGACCCAGGGCATCCTTGTTCACATGCCCTGGGAGCCCAGCTTCCAGTGTCTCCATCCGTTGCCTCTGGCTTTGCCTTTGACGGAGCGGTAGTTGGTGCCCCTTTGCAAAGGCCTCTGAGAAACTTGAGTGACACTGTGCATGCATGCTTATTTGCTCAGTCGTGTCCAACTCTTTGCAACCCCATGGACTGTAGCCCGCCAGGCTCCTCTGTCCATGGGATCCTCCAGGCAAGAATACTGGAGTGGGTTGCTATTTCCTCCTCCAGGAGATCTTCCTGACCCAGGGATGATACCCGCATTTCCTGTGACCTCTGCATTGGCAGGTGGATTCTTCACAACTGTGCCATCTGAGTAGTCCCGGGAGCCATTATGTTTGGAGGCTCAACTTAAGACCTGGCTCTTGAGAGGGAGGGAGGGTGTTTGGCTTATTTTAATCTTGCATCAGTACTTTGAATATTGTTGTCCTGGTGACCCCAAGGGAACTAGCATCTTTACAGGAACACTTTGCTGATGCTCAACGCCCCATGTACACCTCTGGCGGTCCAGGTCTCCTGGTGACCCAAGTTTTGTTTCTTGCGGACACGTGAACGCTGTCCCTGACACACAGACTTGTTTGACTGAGACTTTGTCTATCATTGAACTTGAAGGGGAGACTCCAAGCGGTCTGAGCCATTACCCCTGACTTGGCCAGGCTCCAGGCTCTTGGCAGCCTCCCAAAGGGAGCCTTCCAGGGGGCGGGCGGCGGGTCCGGGGGCCTGGGCGTCACTTCCTCCGGGGGCAGTGCCCGCCTTGGCCCAGCCACCTACCTGGCTGGCTCTGACCCGTGAGCCAGTACTCCTTGTTTATAGCATTAGTAACCCGAAAGGGAGCTCCACCGGAGAGGAGGTTTTTAAAAATGAAAGTAGTCAGTCAAGTTAAGCTGGGGGGACAGGAGGAGAGACTGCCAACTGAAGTAATTTGAGAGGTGCTAAAAGACCCCCACCAGCACGGAGGCCACCCCCAGGGCAGCCTGCACAGCAGGGGCCCTGCCCCCACCCCACTGCTGCCCGGCTGTGGCCTAAGCCACGTGGCTTAAATGCTGGGCCCTCTCTCTCACTCGCCTGCCGATCGGAGGGATTGCCAGGTAGGTGCTGTGAATGAGTAAGGTGGGTCAAGGTCTTGACACTCGTGGCCCTCCGGGTACCATTGTGACCTGGGAATGGAGAACCAGATCTCAGCGTGAGAGAAGTTGCCGATGGTGCTCGCACCGTGATGCACAGCCACTGATGTTTGGCCTTTGTTGGGGGGACAGAGGTGGGGGAAGGACCCTGGAGCCGTGGGCTCCAGCCACAGGGGCACGGCTCAGCTCCATTCAGGAATAAAGGCCCTGGGCTATGCTAGTGTTGACCTGAGACAAACAGAGGGCCAGAAGCCCTGCAGTTGAAGATGGGTTTATTTGGGGTCAGCACACAAATGCAACTCAGGGTCGGCAACCACGGAGAGCCGCAGCGAAGTCCCCACGCAGCAAGAGAAGGAGAACTCTTTTTATAAAAGAGGGGAAACGGAAGTTGGGGGGCTGTGGTAAACAAAGGGCCCCTCAATTTTCATTGGCTGGGTCCTTCCTTGCTGGGAAAGAAGAGGCGTCTTCCTTTTTCCTGTAGGGCTCTGCTGACATCACAGGACGTGAGAGTGCCCCCTTCTGGTCTCCCAACTCTAATCGAGGTTTCTGTTTATTAATTTTTTACAGTATCTTCAGGGTTTTTTTTGATGCTGTAAATCTGTAAAAATTTCCCCACTTTTAAAAATATTAAAGGATTAGAAATGAAAAGAAAACCCTTCTATGTGAGCTGAATTTGACTAGTTTTCATCTTTGGGAGAAATACCAATCTCTTAAGTTCTCTCTTAGATCAGAATCTTACGGTCTTGGATTTCTGTTCCCCATGCTGTTCCAAGTGTGGTCCATGTTCCAACACATCAGCCTCAACTGAGAACTCCAGAGAAGTGGAGACTATTAGACCCCATCTACATTTTAATACGGGTCCAAAGATTACAATTTGAGAAGCAATGGACTAGAATATCATTTCAGGGAGGGTTCTGCTAAATTATTTTGGAGTGGGGGAAGACATGAACAGTCATCGGTATGTAAGCACGAATGCAGTCTTCAGATTAATTCATTGATGAAAAGAATGAATGGGTTCAAATACATGAAGATTACGGTGGATGCAGGAAGGAAACAGGCCTGTAACACTTTGGTTGGGATGTTGTTTTGTATCCCGTGGGCACTGGGGTGGGATGCATGGAAGCTGTGAGCTTCTGGTTGAGGAAAAAGGATTTTTGTGGTGGTGGTTTTTCAACTCAATGAAGAATTCTAAGCGCCTACCTGATGCCACACTTTGCTTAACTCTTTCACATAATTTATCCCATTAAATCCTGACAACAGTATTTTGCGGTGAGGATGATCACGTGAATGTTTTACAACAGGAAGCTGAGCACCAGGGCAGCTTGGGAAGCCTTCCAAGGCCACCTGCTGGGACGGAAAGACTGCAGTTTGCACCCGGGAGAGCTCAGGCTTCTCACCTAGAGAGCAGTCCAGCTCAAGCTCCTTTCCTGTAACTCGGCCAGGGCTGGGCCTTGCTGGAGACTTTAAACAATTTCTAATTACTTTTGGGAAAGGTTTTTCTCTTAGATCTTCCATGGAGGGTTTGCTCTGTAAAAAGTGGGAGCAGCTCCAAAATAAGAAATATTTGATACTCCTATAAAGACTGATGGTTCTGTTTGAACAGTTGTCTCTTGCTCTCAATCTCGGAAGTTGGTTCCTGATTTTGATTTGAAATTCGAATTGCAGACAATAGCAAAATCAGGAACATACAGGCAGTCTTGGTGTTGAAAGAAAAGTGAAGGGGTGTGAATTTAAAAAGCATGTTCATTGTGCACTTTTTATGAAAAATCTTCCTTTATAACGACTTCTTCAATTTAGTATTTAACATTTCAAAGGATTTCAGAGGACTCTGCCTTCTCAAAAGTTGCCAAAGATTTCAGCTATTGTCATTATTAGACTTCAAAGCAGGGACTGCAGGCGATTTTAATGCCAACGCTTTTAATCCTAACCTTTGTATTGAGATTAGGAACACAAAGCCCGTAAGGGGTAAACCAAATTTTTTTTGTTTTGTTTTGCTTTGTTTTTCTTTTCCCCAAAGAGTTACAATGAAAGCCCCAAAGCCCCACTCACTGGAATTGTTCTTCACTCATTGATAGGTTTTTTTTTTTTTTGGAGCTATAAGCTGTGATGAAATCAGCACAATGGTATCTGTCATTGAAAAAATAGCTGCTGTAATGAAAGGACTTGGCACCTACAACAGACAATTTCAGGTGCTCGCAGCCTGTTTCTACAAAAGATAAAGAGCCATGAGTCTCTCCCAAATTACCTTGTATGTGTCATTAGTGTTTGAAGAGCATATGTGTGTTTGGGGGAGTTGGTATAAATTAGCTGCAGTGACCTCAGACAGCCTCAGCCTCGCTTCCGCTGACCACTTACCCACATGCATGTTCAGTTGCCCAGTCCTATTGAGACCCTATAGACTATACCCCGTCAGGCTCCTCTGTCCATGGGATTCTCCAGGCAAGAATACTGGAGTGGGTTGCCATTTCCTCCTCCAGGGGATCTTCCTGATCCAGGGATGGAAGCTGTGTCTCTTGCGTCGCCTGCATTGGCAGGTGGGTTCTTTACCACTAGAGCCACCTGGGATAGAGAGTAGTGTGTACCCATTAATCCCAAACTAATGAGGCACAGCTGTAGGAGTTACAAGTGGCATAGTTGGTTTGCTGCTGCTGAAGGGGGGGTTAGCAGGAACTGTTTTAGGTGTGTGGCTGGCTTCATCAGAGGCTTAGGGAGTGAGATAAACAGATGATAAACAGAAAGATAAGGTATACTTGGAAGGATGGAGATGAGAGATAGGGAAAGGTGATAGTGTGTTACGGTACAGACAACACTGAATTCAGAAGTCAGATACCCAGGGCTTTGTCCATTTTGGGCGGCCAACTTGCTACGCAGGCTTGGGAAACTTGTTCTGTAGCTCAGTTCCCTGACCATATAGTGCACGTGTAGGAGCAGACGGCTTTAAATGTCTTCTTTGCCCATTATCAGACTACTCGATTCTAACCTGAAGTACCCAGGCATAAACCAGCCAGCCAGCCAACCATCCAAACAAGCCAAGAGACATGCTGTGGAGGATAAAACATCGTGCTAATTTTGCAGAGGAATTGAAAGATACTGTCAGAATTTTTAAAAAGATAACTTCATGGCCTGATCAGAGACAAAGGTAATTTTTGTCATCTACATGAACTATACCAGGAAAAGTATGTTTGGATGCCACGAAGATGGGAAAGATGAGACTGAAGTGTTCAGATTAAGATTAATTCATAGGCATTTATGCATTTATGCCTATGAAGATGAGACATACAGAAGAAAAGACCTAGAAAAAATTGTGAAAGAGACAGAAGAAAGATTGGACGTTATTTTACTATTTTCCTCTCATTTTAAAGTTTGGACAACCAAAGTGTGAAATTTTAGCATCTTATCCCTGACAGATAAAGAACATTGTAGGATAGTAGTTTTGACTATTTGGTAATATATTTCTGAATAGGATTTAGTGATTTTTTTTTTTCCATCTGTGTACAGACTCTCAGGAGGGAATATTCACAAAGGAATACAACGGCTGGGTATTTAAAATTTAGACCACTGGATAGATAGCAGTTAGGTTTGTCTAATTGGTTGCATATGGGGGAAAGGATGAGGGTGAAAACTTTGTAAATAACACTGTAGAGTGGTCCCTACCTCTTTAAAATCCTTTCTGCCTTCAGTGAGATTGAAGTGAATTATCTTACCTGAGCTCCAACTGCTGCTGAGGTTACCTATAAACTCAGAGATTGTCCAGGAAAGAAGTACAACCTCAGGCACCAAGAGGGAGAGGAAGTCTTAAACAAAATCATGGAGAACAAGAAAAGGCTTGGTCAGTGAATTGAAAGGACATCACCGTGGCACATTTTAAGATCTTAAACGGTTCGTTCAAATGACTAAATCAAAGTGTTGATCGTTAAAAACCAGAATTCAACATGAGGTACTACCTGGGGGCCTTAAAAACCTGATAAAAACAATGTAATCTCTATGTAAAATGCTGTTTAGTCATAATGGCACAGAAAGAGTAATTGTTCTATGTTTAATTATTTTATTCTCATACCCACTCAAACCTGTTTCATCCACAATTTAAATTTTCCATCTGATTTCATCGTCTCACTGGCCTGTAGCTTTGTGACACGGGCAAACAATGACCAAAAAATCCTAATAGGTGAAATATCTTTAGGCATCTCCATTTGGGAAGTGGAAGTTACTTTGAATCAACAACTTTAAAATAACCGGTTTCGCCTGGTTTGCCCTTAAACTGACCTAGAACTGAATTAATTACATGTCACAAGAGCCCCAGCTAAAGTACCGTTCTGTAATATGCTTTATGACCAACTACACTATTTGAGAAGTATGAGTAAGTGGCTGATATTAGAACTTCAGATCTAATGTACATAAATACCCGACTCACTGTTCTGAAAAATTACAGTGGAATTGTTTGTTCTGAAACAGATTCCAGTCTGTTCTCTCTTTACAAGGACTTCCAAATGGAATTTGGAAAACCGAATCTCTGAGATGAAACTCCATTCCCTCAATCCATGTCAGACCTGGCGTGGTTTTTCTGTGTATGGAGCTTTCTGTTCTTTGACTCTTTACTCTCCATTCACATCCATCTTTATGGGTTCCTGAGTGCTGGGTTCCTGCCCTTTTTTTTTTTTTTTTTTTAGCAATCATAAAAGAGAAAACAGGGTATTTCCCAGACATAAAACTCTTTCCTGTTTCCCAGTGGATCAGTTAATCCTGGACCATTTCTAGAGTTCAGCAAAACTTAATTCAGTTAAATTCTGTCACTTCATTCCATCCCAATTCTGACTACATAAAGAGGAAGAAAGCCAAGACTGTGGCCAATGTCAGAAAAATATCTTTCTCCCAACGTTTAGGTTGACTGCTTAGTTCTTGTAGTTGGACAAATGTGCCATGGAGTTTTAGCAGCTGTTAGGATTTACTATGCCTGAGTTGCCCTTTAAACTGCTTGTCTGACATATTTTGCTGCTTATTTTTAAGTGGGCTTCATATTTCATAGTATCTTATAGCTGGAGGAGACCTTGGGAAACTTCTGGTTGAACCCATTTGCTTTAGAAATGAAACAGCAGAGCCCACAGAAGTCAAAAGACTTGTTTTAAGGTCACAAAGCCAGTAAGTGGCAAGTGAAAGTCACTCAGTTGTGTTCAACTCTTTGTGACCCCATGGACTATAAGGTCCATGGAATTCTCAAGGCCAGAATACTGGAGTGAGTAGCTGTTCCCTTCTCCAAGGGATCTTCCCAACCCAGGGATCGAACCCAGGTGTCCTGCATTACAGGAGGATTCTTTACACCCTGAGTCACCAAAACCCAGGCTAGAACCCCAGTTACCTAATTCTTGCACCAGTGGTTTGGTCATTTGTATCAGAATAGAATGTAGTGATATTTTTACCTCTCTCTAAACTCAGGAGGAACATTTTCTGAAAAATGCATGTTATTATTGGAGATTTTTTAAAAAGACCACTTTATATAGCAGTTACTTTTTTCCCTTTTATTTTGCACAATTTCTAATGTGCAGAAAAGTAGAGAGACTAGAAACACAAACCCAATAGCCAGGTTTGACCATTTCTAATTCATGATTCATCTTGTTTCATCTGTATCCCTACCTTCTCTCCCACCCCATGTTATTCTGAAGTAAACTCAGACATTGTATTATTTCATCCGTAAATAGATCAGTACGCATCTCCAAAAGATTGACATGTAAAAAGATAACCACAGTACAATTATTAACTGAAATAAATTAGCAGTAATTCCAAGTGTTATCAAATATCCTATAGTCTGTTTTAAAAATCTGTTATAAATAATGTATGATCATTTTATTTTCAAACATATTTTTCCTAGGAGAAACAAACTCAGTTAAGAATGGTGGGTATTTGAAATGAGAGAGGGAAGAATTGGGAGTTTGGGGTTAGCAGATGCAAACTGTTATCCATGGAATGGATAAACAACAAGGTCCTGCTGCATAGCACAGGGAATGATATTCCAATATCTTGTGATAAACCATATGGAAAAGAATATAAAAATGTGTGTATATATACATGTATAACTGACTCACTTTACTATACGGTAGAAATTAACACACGTTGTAAATCACCCATACTTGAATAAAATGAATTAAAAAGAATAGTTGGTGTTTTAGGTCAATGAAAAGAGAGTGGCTATACACGACTGTAAACATCACTGATAAAAACATGTCACGAATTTATAGTCAGCAAGGAATTTACTAGATATTCACTTGGTTTTGCCGTGTTTTAATTCTCCTTTCTACCCAAACGGTAAATTTTCATGTGATATTTTCCAAAGACATTGCAGCTGTTCTCTTTGAATCCCTTCAAGTCAAGCATCAGGGTATGAAAGAGACTTGTCACCACAGAAAGGGAGAGAGTCGTGGCTATTTTTGGTGGCAGGTTCAGAACAGATTTTTCCTTTGCGTCAGCAGACGTGAATACCTTCAGCTCCTTGAGCTCTAGTTTCCTAGCATGGGATATAAAATATTTTCTGGCTGGGGACAGGTTTTGTTCATTACAAATTAGGGAAGATTAATTGATTCTTTGGAGGAAATGGTTGATAATGCATTTCTCATTTCTTCAATTATTCCTTTTTTAAAAAAATAATTGTATTTACTTTTTTATTTTGGCTGTGCTGGGTCACTTGCTGCGGGCTTTTCTCTAGTTGAGATGGGCGCTGACTTCTCTCTGGTTTTGGTGCACGGGCATCTCATTGTGGTGGCTTCTCTTGTCATGGAGCAGAGCTCTAGGGCGTGTGGGCTTCCGTAGCTGCAGCTTCCAGGCTCTAGAGCAGACAGCGTATTAAAAAGCAGAGACATCACTTTGCCAACAAAGGTCCATAGAGTCAATGCTATGGCTTTTCCAGTAGTCATGTACGAATGTGAGAGTTGGACCATAAAGAAGGCTGAGTGCTGAAGAATTCATGCTTTCAAACTGTGGTGCTGGAGAAGACTCTTGAGAGTCCCTTGGACAGCATGGAGATCAAATCAGTCCATCCTAAAAGATATCAACCCTGAATGTTCATTGGGAGGATTGATGCTGAAGCTCCAATACCTTGGCCACCTGATGTGAAGAGCTGATTCATTGGAAAAGAATCTGATACTGGGAAAGATTGGAGGTAGGAGGAGAAGGGCATGACAGAGGATGAGATGGTTAGATGGCATCACCAACTCAATGGACATGATTTTGAATAAGCTCCAGGAGTTGGTGATGGACAGGGAGGGCTGGGGTGCTGCCGTCCATGGGATCGCAAAGAGTTGGACATGACTGATGACTGAACAACAACAAAAGCTCTAGAGCGCAGGCTCAGTAGCTGTGGAGCTGCTGAGCTTAGTTGCTTGGCGGCATGTGGAATCTTCCCAGAGCAGGGATCGATCCCATTTCTCCTGCATCGGGAGGCAGATTCTTCACCACTGAGCTACCAGGGAAGCCCTCATTTCCTCCTTTTAAATGTCTTCAGTGACGGGAGTCAAGTGCATCTTTTGAATGACTGTCCCATCTCAACACCTTCAGATAGGTGTGGAATATAAGTTGCAGGATATGAAGTCCAAAACAAAGAAATCTCATTGCTTGTCTTTGGTAATAAGAAAGCTAGGCGTTTTGGCAGGCATGAGAACACCAGACCTGTTTACAGGAGACTTTTTATTCCTTAGAGAAAGAGTAGGAAAATTGGGTCCTGGGTGGTGAGAAGCAGGCAGCAAGATTTTCCTGAAGGCAGCAGTCATGAAAGTGAACACCCTAGAGAATCAACCAGATGGGAGAAAAGAAAGAAACTAGCCGTAAAAGCACAGCCGCGTGCTTGGTGCTGCCCTGCTGTCACACCCCTGAAACTAACAGCAGAGAGAAATGTGATCTGAAGCGAGCTGGAGATTCGGTCTAGGCCAGACTCACTTCGGGGACGTAATACACCTATGTCGTGTGCTTATGGGGCCCGCAGGCACACCTGGGGATTTGCTTAAGGTTTTCCCTCCCGTTCCCATCCCCCTACCACCTTTCCAAACGTGGACAAAGTCCTTGCTCCGCATCTTTCCTAGTGTCTGTTGTTGTCGCGTGCTTGTTTTACCTTGTCTCTCTGCCTTTGGTTTTGGCTGGTCTAAGAAGCACAAGTGTTCAGGAGAAGAGAGAGAAGGGTGGGGATTATATCGCTGATAAATCCTACGGTTGGAGCGGCTGTTTTTGTGACTCGGGAGGCCCACTGGGCTCTCCGAAGCCCTGCCTTCTGCGATGATTACCTCCTGCTTGCGTCTTTCACCCTGGCCTTGAGATGCGGTGATTCTCCCGCATCTGTGGGACCTTGTGGGGCCGGCTGCCTCATCTCCGCAGTGTTAGTGGTGCCGAGGAAGGAAGAGGAGACGCCGCAGCTTCTGGAATCAGAACAGGATGTAAAAAGATGAAGATGTGCCGGCCCGGTGGGTGAGCAGCATCTCTGTGTCTCCCTCACTCCCAGGGTCCTGCTCTTTCAACCTTTTTGTGTGTAACTCATGGGATTTGTAGGACATATTCCTTTAAAAATGCACTTTAAAAAAGTATTTATTTATTCGTTTGGCTGCAGTACTTGTGGTGCAGTTACCCTGCTGAGCGTGCTACGTACGTTTTCATATTTATTCTTCACACAACAGTAGGAGAAAGCCCTTTCCTCCATTTTCCTTGGAGGAAATGATGGCCTCGTAGAGATTTTTGGACTTTGGTCAAGGTAACGCATCTAATAAGTGTTAGATCCAGGAGCTTTCTAATACCTGCAGATGGAGGCAAGTATCTTAGACCCAAGTGTATTCTCCTTCACCACGGAAAAAAGATAGGGTGTTGGAGAGCTCCATTTTTCTTGTATTTCTGAGACAACTTAATTTTTAAATTAATTTTTTTTTTTTTGGAGTATAGCTGTTTTACAATGTTGTTAGTTTCTGCTGAACCAACAAAGTGAATCAGCCATACATTTACATAAATCCCCTCTCTTTTGGATTTCCTTCCCATTTAGGTCACCACAGAGCATTGAGTAGAGTTCCCTGTGCTGTACAATAGGTTCATATTAGTTATGCTTTATACGTAGTGGTGTGTATATGTCAATTTCCCAATTCATCCCAGCCTTCCTTTATCCCCTTGGTGTCCGTATATTTGTTCTCTACGTCTGTGTCTGTTTCTGCTTTGCAAATAAGATCGTTATACCACTTTTCTGTATTCCAAGTATATGCGCTATTATACGGTATTTGTTCTCTTTCTTACTTCACTCTGTGTGACAGACTCTAGGTCCATCCACGTGAGACACCTTCATTTTTCAAAGAATGGGGATTCAAGGCTTCAAACAAGTTCCGCCCCCTTAGCCTATGCCCCCCAAGCAGTAATAATAGTAGCTAACATTTGTAGATGGGGAAACAGTGGTCAGACTTTATTTTTGGGGGGCCCAAAATCACTGCAGATGGTGATTGCAGCCATGAAATTAAAAGACACTTACTCCTTGGAAGGAAAGTTATGACCAACCTAGATAGCATATTCAAAAGCAGAGACATTACTTTGCCAACAAATGTCCATCTAGTCAAGGCTATGGTTTTCCCAGTGGTCATGTATGGATGTGAGAGTTGGACTGTGAAGAAAGCTGAGCACTGAAGAATTGATGCTTTTGAACTGTGGTGTTGGAGAAGACTCTGAATTGAGAGTTCCTTGGACTGCAAGGAGGTCCAACCAGTCCATCCTAAAGGAGATCAGTCCTGGGTGTTCTTTGGAAGGACTGATGCTGAAGCTGAAACTCCAATACTTTGGCCACCTCATGTGAAGAGTTAACTCATTGGAAAAGACCCTAATGTTGGGAGGAATTGGGGGCAGGAGGAGAAGGGGACGACAGAGGATGAGATGGCTGGATGGCATCACCGACTCAATGGACATGAGTCTGAGTGAACTCCAGGAGTTGGTGATGGACAGGGAGGGAGGCCTGGTGTGCTGTGAATCATGGAGTCGCAAAGAGTCGGACACAACTGAGCAACTGAACTGAACTGAACATTTGCAGTGACGTCTCCGTAGCAGGCATCCTCTAAGCAGTTCGTGTGGATTTGTTGATTTGAATCTTACAGCAGCCCTAAGAGTTCTACTAGCATCCTCATTTTCCAGTTGAGAAAATCGAGACTCAGGTGGTCACACGGTGGGGATTGTTAGTGGCCCAGGGCATTCACCCAGGCAGGCGGCCTCTAGTCTCTGCACCCCCAGCCCTCTGATTGTACCACCCAGGTCCCAGGTCCATGGAGGCTCCGTGCTGTTGGCTTCCTCCTGGCCTTGAAGGAGCCTGGACCCGGAGGCCCCCGTGAAGTCTGGCAGAGGCAGCGCAGCCTAATTGGGATCTGGATGCACGCTCCTGCCTGCTCGGTGCCAACCCCGTGGTTAGGTCTTATTCTGACTTGCTTATTTATGGGCCCTGGGGCTTGGCAAGGAAGGAGCTAGAGGGTCAGACAGTCTGCACCAGAAAGAGACAGATTCTTGCTCCTGTTAATGAGAGTTAAACATCTCAAGGGCTGCTTTTCCCCACCCTGTTCTCCACTTCCTTCTTTTGGAAAGTGCTCGAACCCTGCCATCAAGCAGATGGCCTTGAGGTGGCTGCTTGACCCCTTGTTCCGTGGGCTCACTAGGCTTCGGACGAGGGGAGGGGACAAATGCTCCCATCTTCTCAAGCTTGGAAAAACAAGTTGGCTTCTTTCCGGCCTGAGTGATCTGCACAGGTTT
The DNA here is from genome assembly GCF_055505025.1 of Bos grunniens. Lineage (NCBI taxonomy): Eukaryota > Metazoa > Chordata > Mammalia > Artiodactyla > Bovidae > Bos > Bos grunniens. The sequence goes on from NC_141191.1 coordinate 16,235,198, forward strand.
ACTCTAAAGGGAAGGTTTGCTTTCATAAGCTGCCAAGGAAGTTCTTGGGCCATCTCGCTTGGTTTATTTATTTTCTTAATGAATTCAACTTTGGTTTAGGAGTTTGCAGAAGTTCAAGGATAGTCATCAATAACATTCTCACAGGTCGAATTGGGTTCCCTTGCCCAGTTCCTTGGGCTTCCCAGGTGGCGCTAGTGGTATAGAAGCCACCTGCCAATGCAGGAGACATAAAAGACGTGGGTTCGATCCCTGGGTCGGGAATATCCCTTGGAGGAGGGTATGGCAACTCACTCCGCTATTTTTGCCTGGAGAATCCCATGGACAGAGGAGCCTGGCTGGCTACGATCCACTGGGTCCAAAGAGTCGGACATGTCTGAAGTGATTTAGCATGCAGCACCCCATTCCTATGTTGACATTCTAAGCCCTGAGACCTCAGAATACGACTGTGTGTTTTTGTTATTTATTTGGCTACACAGGGTCTTAGTTGTGGCATGCTGGATCCAGTTCCCCAACCAGGGATCGAACATGGGCCCCCTGCATTAGGAGCTCAGGGTCTTAGCCACTGGACTGCCAAGAAAGTCCCCAGTATGACCTTATTTGGAGGTAGAGTTGTTGCTGATGCAAATAGTTGAGATGAGGTCATCCTCGGGTAGGTGGCCCCTAATCTGATGTCATTGGTGTCCTTGTAAAACAGTGACATTTGAACACAGAGATACACACATGGCGGAACGCCAAGTGAAGACGGGTGATGCAGCAGCAGCCGAGGAAGGCCAGGATGGCCAGTGCACCGCCAGCAGCTGGCCTCCCAGCCCCGAGAAGGAGCCCACCCTGCCCACGCTCTGATCGTGCACTTCTCCAGAACTGTGAGAGAGTTTCTGTGGCTGAAGCTGCTCAGTGTGTGGCTTTTTGTTATGGCAGCCGTAGCAAACAGATACAAACTAATTCTTACAAACGAGCGAACAATAAAAATGAAAACATTAGTTAGCCAAGTTGGACGGGCCTGCCTGCGCCTTTGTGGAAAGTGGGCTTTCTTTTTTCCAGTATTGAAGCAACTTAGAATCAGAGGACCTTGGCACTGGGGGGCCTCGGCTGGGGACTGACACGGGGTCTGCAGGGGCACCTGCTGGGCTCAGCCTGAGTCCAGGGTCACTGGCTCACTTCTGCTTCTCTCTACCCACACTTCCTTTCCATTCATTCGTGACTTCAGGTCCTTTGCACAAGATCCATATCCCGGGAATAATCTCTGTCAACTTCTCTCCCCTTTTCTGCCTCTTCCTTTAAGCCTTCCTAGTTTTGATAGCGATGTGCCAGTTCCTTCCTTTCAGCTCTCCTGTACCAGAAGTGAAATCCCCACTCCCATCTGGCAGAAAAAAGACGCCCTGCCCCCAAATTTTAGATTCATCCTCCTCCTCCACCCCTCCAGTTGAAAACCTCAGATTTTATAATTATTAAGACATGCTCCCTGTTTAGAGACAAAAGAAAAAGTGACCTGCTTGATTCCATTTCCAGCAGCGTGCTACTGCTAAGTCACTTCAGTCGTGTCCGACTCTGTGTGACCCCATAGACTCCGCCGTCCCTGGGATTCTCCAGGCAAGAACACTGGAGTGGGTTGCCATTTCCTTCTCCAATGCATGAAAGTGAAAAGTGAAAGGGAAGTCGCTCAGTCATGTCCGACCCTCAGCGACCCCATGGATTGCAGCCTACCAGGTTCCTCTGTCCATGGGATTTTCCAGGCAAGAGTACTGGAGTGGGTCACCATTGCCTTCTCCTTCCAGCAGTGTAGCAGACCATATATTCTGAAAAGTCTCCTGATTAAAAAAAAAAAATCACTATAAATTTCCAGGTGAAATATTTCATAGCATGTTTTGGCTCTTCAGTCTCATAAAACACAAACCCAGCTCCATTCACCTTTCAGTACCACTAGCAACTCATCCTCAGGGGAACTGGCCTCTTCATACTGAGCAGAGAGACTGGTAAACAGAGTAAGTTGCAACGGGGTTTGATTATTTAGAACCGTAAAAGAAAGAGAGATGGGGAGGGAGGGGAAAGAAGCAGGAGGAGGAGGAAGAAAGAAGGGAAGAAGGAAGGAAGGAAAGGCGGGAACTAATCATTGGTCGACAGTCACCTGGGGCCGGTGATGTTTGTAGAGCGTGGGTGGCATTGTTCTCAGGTCTTGTTGTTTGGGAGAGCACAGAGGTAGTGATCCTTAGATTTTTTTTTTCAAGTTCAAGAATGCTTGTTGAAATATCAGGGTAATCACTGAAAGAATGAAAGAAGTCACTAAGAGAGAAAGAGAAGACCTAAATGATTTAACGTGGCACAGTAAAGAACTTCCTGAACTTTTCAGGGATGCGGCCGCTGACGTGGCAGTCAGAAGATGTGGGTGTGTTCAGCCCTGGACCTGGTAGAGGGTGTTAATTAGAATGAATTAAATTAACATTTACTGAGCGCTAGCTGATTGCCAGGCACCTATATCATGTAATCCTCAGAACAACTCCATTAAATTGGCACTTAGGTTTTCCCCCATGTTCCAGAGGAAGAGCTGTTGACAGGGCATGTCTGAGGTTGCTCAGCTGGGAAGTGGAGGTGCTGGGATTCAGACACTGACAGATGTGCTCCAGACCATTCACTTTTAGCTCCTAAACTGTTCCACTTTAGCAAAATCCTTGCAGGGAAATCCTTGTTGTTGTTCAGTCATTCAGTCACGTCTGAGTGACCCCATGGACTGCAACACCCCAGGCTTCCCTGTCCTTCACTATCTCCCGGAGTCTGCTCAAACTCATGTCCATTGAGTCAGTGATACCATCCAACCATCTCATCTTCTGTCGTCCCCTTCTCCTCCTGCCTTAAGTCTTTCCCAGCATCAGGGTCTTTTCCAGTGAGTTAGCTCTTCATATGAGGTAACCAAAGTATTGGAGCTTCAGCTTCAGCCTCTATCCTTCCAGTGAATATTCAGGGTTGATATCCTTTAGGATTGACTGGTTGGATCTCCTTGCAGTCCAAGGGACTCTCAAGAGTCTTCTCCAACACCACAGTTTGAAACATCAGTTCTTCAGCACTCTGCCTTCTTTATGGTCCAACTCACGCATCTGTACGCGACTACAGGAAAAACCATAGCTTTGACTAGACGGACCTTTTTGGCAACGTAATGTCTCTGCTTTTTAATATGTTGTCAAATTTGACATAACTTTTCTTCCAAGGAGCAAGCGTCTTTTAATTTCGTGTCTGTAGTCATCGTCCACAGTGATTTTGGAGTCCTTGTGTTAGCAAAATTCTAAGTGGGGAGCAGAGAAGACTGTGTTCCTCCAGGATGATTCAAGGCCTCTCCTCTCCATTCTCCCTTCCTAGAGCTGTAAGCCACCTCCCAGAAGCCTGCAGCTGTACACAGCTGGAGGAAGCTTTTGTTCTGATTTCATGGGTACTGCTGAAAGCTCTTAAATTTGGTCATTTGTCCATAAAATCACTTTCTCAAACTTTTCCCCTTTAGTTGCTGAGGTTGCGGTGGTGATTGTAATAGTCTGTCATGACACGTGAAAGCAAATTGGATGTTCTCATAATTGTTGCATACTTAGGACATACTTAGCCTCTCATCCAAGCCAGTTATATTTCATTTGTTGCAAAAAAGATTCATCCTTTAAAATCCATCTGTGTTATAGTGTGGTTTTTCATTTGGCTTGGGAAGCTGGTCTGTGGTGACCTGCAAACAGAATTGAAAGAAAATATTCAAGATCGATTAGTCTGAAGGAGCCGTGTGGATTTAAGTCTAAATCTCATGCTGCTATGGTGGAGTGTAGGAACAATGCTCTTTGGTGACCTAAAAGGGAAGGAAATCCCAAAAAGAGGGTATATATGTATACTTTTAGCTGATTCACTTTGCTGTACTGTAGAAACTAACACGTCATTGTAAAGCAAGTGTACTCCAGTAAAAATTAATAAAGGCAAAGAAGTATTAAATAAATAAATCTGATGCACAGTCTGTATAAACCAATCAAGGGAGTCATTTGAGTTGTCCGAAGAAATGTGTCTTCTCTTCTACACGCATATATGTTCACGCTGCTGCTGCTGCTAAGTCACTTCAGTCGTGTCTGACTCTGTGCGACCCCATAGACAGCAGCCCACCAGGCTCCTCTGTCCATGGGATTCTCCAGGCAAGAACACTGGAGTGGGGTGCCATTGCCTTCTCTGATGTATATTCATAAAACGCACTAATAACTTAGAAATTGGAGGGCTGTTCTGACAATATAAAGAATTCTGTGAACTTCATTTGGACTAACCAAGAGCAATTAACAGATAATCCCAAATCGAGTACTCCCCACACTCATCATTATGGGGTCAGGAAAAATCCTGGATTGGGAATCTCAAGCGAGGAATTTGGGTTTTTCAACCTCTGTATGACTAGGGGGCAAATCATACTGCCATTAAGTCTTTGTTTTTTTCATCTTTAATTATGATAACAGATCTCGCCTCACTGACCTCAAACCTTATGAAAGTCAATAAGATCCTATGCAGACATAATCCACTGGGGGCTCAAAGAGTTGGACATGACTGAGCAACTAACACACACACACACGGTGGATCTGAGGGAAAACAAAGTATGTGTAATATTCCTTTATAACCCGGAATCCACCTTACAAATTCATAGGCATTTGTTGGGCTTCTGATAGGAACATTGTGCCATGCCATGACATACTTCAGTTGTATCTGACTCCTTTGCGGCCCCATGGACTGTAGCCCACCAGGCTCCTCTGTCCATGGGATTCTCCAGGCAAGAATACTAGAGTGGATTGCCATGCCCTCCTCCAGGGGATCTTCCTGACTCAGGGATGGAACCTGCATCTCCTGCATTGGCAGGAGGATTCTTTACCTGCTGTGCCTGGGTATCTTCTTTCTTTTCTGACAGCTATCCAATTCAATAGCACCCACGGTTTCTGTTATTTGCTGGTAGCAGCTCTGTCTACCCCTGGAATTCAGCTTGTTTGGTTATCTGATGCAGAGCAGGATTAATAGATTGAACAAAAAAATCCAGAAAGGGATCAGTTCAGTTCAGTCACTCAGTCATGTCTGACTCTTTGTGACCCCATGGACTGCAGCACAGCCAGGCTTCCCTGTCCGTCACCAGCTCCCAGAGTTTACTCAAACTCATGCCCATTGAATCGGTGATGCCATCCAACTATCTCATCCTCTGTCGTCCCCTTCTCCTCCTGCCTTCAATCTTTCCCAGCATCACGGTCTTTTCAAATGAGTCAGCTCTTTACATCAAAGAATTGGTGGCCAAAGTATTGGAGTTTCAGCTTCAACATCAGTCCTTCCAATGAATATTCAGGACTGATCTCCTTTAGGATGGACTGGTTGGATCTCCTTGCAGCCCAAGGGATTCTCAAGAGTCTTCTCCAACACCACAGTTCAAAAGCATCAGTTCTTCGGCACTCAGCTTTCTTTATAGTCCAACTCTCACATCCATACATGACTACTGGAAAAACCATAGCCTTGTCAAAAATTGGCTGTTTTTTTCTTGATGCCTTCTCCTTGCCAGCAGTGAATGGGTACATTTATAGGTTTACCTCAGATCTGCACTTTAAGAGAGAGATTATTACCATCACAATGGAAACAAATAGAACTCAAAGACTGACTTTCCCCAGGCCCCCAACAAAGACATGTCTCCTTGGCATCACCACACCTCACCGCCCTCTGTTACTCTGACTGTCATTAGTCTGGCCTAGAGATGGTTACTGGGATCCTGCCAACCTGCTCCAGCCCCCGTTGTCCGAAAGACTCCGGCCCCTCTTGAGTTACTTCTCCTTGGTGAGTTCTTGCATCCCCAAACAACTGCTTTCTTTGGGAGTAGAATTCACTGGGCACCATGATTCAATATAGCCCTGTTGGAAGTGGGTTATAGGTGACGATGGACCTAAGTGGAGAGACTAAGAGAAATTCAGCTTAGATTTTGATAAGAATGAAAAGACTGAAATATATGTGCAGTCTCATCATTCTTATGACCTCTCCTAGATGTGTTTTACCCCATGGATTTATCACCTTCCACCACCAGTCTAGATCTGTTGGCCAAAATGTGAAGTGGTCCTATGGATAGAGCTTGATGAGAAATTTGGCTTTTTTTTTTTGGTAGATTTACAAGAGGTGTTTGCACATGAAAGGCTCTGAGAAGTCCAGCATATGTTGTAACTTGAACATATCTTCTGAACTTAGGCTTCTTTTTAGCCTTGTTTACTTCTCCGTATAGAAGAAAAGAGGCTTCCCTGGAGGCTCAGTGGTAAAGAATCCACCTGCCACTGCAGGAGACCCAAGAGACGCGGGTTTGATCCCTGGTCCAGGAAGATACCCTGGAGTGAGAGACGGCAACCCACTCCAGTATTCTTGTCTGGAAAATCCCGTGGACAGAGGAATCTGGCGGGTTTTGGCCACGGGGTCGCAAAGAATCAGATACGACTTGGCTACTGAGCAACAACAACCACTGAACTTACAATGGAAACATCTTTTCAAGTCATATTTGGTAACATATCTCAGGACAAGTGTTCCCCAGAGCAAATTGTCTGTTGCGAGCTGTGAACCTAAATGCCAGCAGTGTAATATCTGTGCTGGCAACCATACAGGAGGTCCACACAGGGATTGAGCATCTTCTAAGACAGACAATAAATGCTCAAGCTTTCTGATAACGTTAAAGCTAGCAGTTTGGGGTCTGGGTGAAGGAGGACAAAATATATCTAGTAATTACATGATAGTCCACCTTATTAGCTGTTTTTGGATGCCAAAATATCCCAGGTCATATGAGTGTGCATACATGAATATAGACATATCACGTGGGCTTCCCAAGTGGCACATTGGTAAAGAATCCACTTGCCAATGCAGGAGACTCAGGTTCAATCCTTGGTTCAGGAAGATCCCCTGGAGAAGGAAATGGCAACCCACTCCAATATTCTTGCCTGCAAAGTCCCATGGACAGTGGAGCCTGGTGGGCTACCATCCATGGGGTTGCTAAGAGCTGGACACAACTTGAGCGACTGAGCACACTGAATGCATTGCATAAGAAATTTTCCCAGTCTTCCAGCTCAAAAACTTCTGAAAAAGCCTCACTCTCCTGGGACACACTGTTTTCCATATTCCGTTTAGGTTCATAAGTTGAGCCATACAAACGTCCGATTTTAAGCTGTGTATATGTATGTATCTTTTGACTAAGCACACTTTTCAGGTTAAATTGTTAATATCTTTTTCAAATTGTATTTCAAGAAGCAGCAGAAAGATGAATGACTATCAGACTCAGAATTCTGATTTTTTAAAAATATTTATTTATTTGTTTGGCTGTGCTGGGTCCTGACTGGGGCCTGTGAACTCTTAGGTGTGGTGTGTGGGAATCTAGTGTCCTGATCTGGGAAACAGAGACTTAGCCACTGGGCCACCAGGGAAGTCCCCAGAATTCTGATTTTTATTTAACAAATATTTTAATCACAAAGTTCGATGCACATGTCACAGCATACATAAATATGTAAGCACCCGTTTCCTTTCTGCAGACTCAGCTCTCTTACCATACCAAAGGGGGACTTTTTGTGTACAGCAAAGATCACTTATAGATATTTAGATCTTCAATGAATGTTCAGTGTACTAGATATACAGATTCAAAATACCAAATTTTCCCTTATAGAGTTATAACTTGGAAAACCAAAATTTCCTTCAGTTTTTATAATCAGCATTATTTGTTTGTACATTTGGTATTTTAAAGATGATCAAATAAAAACTGTAACTCTCAGTGGGCCTTTGAAAAGCACTGGATCAACTCAAACTAAAGACTAAAGTCCCTTTACTCAATAATTAAAACACAGTTATGAAAGACTTCAAACCAAATCTTTCAGAGTACTTAATCAAGCTTCCTTAGTCATCATATCTGAGCCAGTTACTCTGAGCCACTGGGCACAGCCATGAACAAAGAAGAACAATGAACTGCAATGAGCAAAATAAAAGTATCCCTTGCCTTCATGGAGTTTACATACTTGTAACTATTAAATTCATTCACCTCTTGTAAATCTAATAAACCAAAGTTTTAAATGAGGAGCATATCAAAGTAAAAATTCTGACTTTCAACTTAAACCTACAAGTCTAAAATCAGAGTTGGCCCTTGAACAACACAGGTTTGAACCACCCAGGTTCAGTTATAAGTGGGTATTTTTCAATAGTAAATACTATATGGTCTGTCCATGGTTGATTAAATCTGAGAACTATGGATGGGATGGCAGCTATAAATTATACTTGAATTAACCCAGTTGTTCCAGGGCCAACTATATACATTTGAACTAGAATCACAAAGCAAATGTTTGTCTAATTAGTGTCACTAATCTATCCGATATGTAAATACCAAAGGTACAAATGATTCTTAAGCCTGATTAAAAAATTACAAATACTGTGAAAGTGATTTGTTATATCGTTTTCTCTATTTAATTCTAAACTGTCCTACTAGGAACCACTGGGATTACACAGTTGAGCTTACTTAATGAACAGGTCATGACCCAGATACTTGATTGTCTCAAGTAGGTTGAGAGATTTGAAACTAGGACTGGAGACCTAGAAGTTGTGTATGACCAGAGTGAATCTTTCCACAGGACGGATGCACACACCGAGTGTGATTTTAACAGTGGCTCTAGTGATGCGACTCCACCTCTCCGTGGCATTGGTTTCACAAGATGTTGTTTGCTAGGTTCAAGTCTTACCTTCATAACTTTTTTTGATGTTGCCACTTACTTTGGATGGATAATTTCTTAACAGCCCCAGTCTCCTGCTTTACTGATTTGATTCAGCTAAGCCACCCTATTTACTGCCTGGTTCTTCTGTGTCTGGCTATTTGGCTTTGGCTCCGAGAACGTTCTCTTTTTTGAGTATGGACACTGGGTGATATCACTGCTCTGCAAAGTGGAGCTGTAACTCTCCTCCCAAAATAACTATCAACCCACCCTCATTCCTTCATACCAACAATGAATCAGTTTTTCAGTTTTAAGTCATATGATTCAAATTCAAATCAAACCGTCCAGAAGAGCCCTGGATGACCCCTTCCCTAAACAAATTCCCTCTTCTAAGCCCTCTTTATATAGAAATTTTAAAACTATCATTGCTTCTTTGCTTAAAACCCTTCATTGGCTCACTTACTACAATAGAATTCGAAACCCTTAACAGGCCCTGCAAGCCCTTGCATGATCGGGCTCTTGGCTTCATCCATGATCTCATCATGTGCCTTCCCCTTACGCTCCAATTCCAGCCACACTGGCCTCCTTTCACGTCTTCCCACGGAAACCGAGATGCTTTCCTACCTCAGGGCCTTTGCATGCACTGTTCCCACTTTCTGAAACATCATTCTCCCCACTCTTTGCTTGGATGACTCCATATCCTGTACGTCTCAGGTTAACCATCATTTTTTCATAGAGGTGATTCTTCTTTGTAGACCTCAACACAATCTGTGTATTTATTTGCTTACTTCTTAGACCGTAAGTTACATGGGGCCATGTGTGGTGTTCTGTTTGCCTAGCACCCATCACAGCATATACTAGTCAACAATAATTTATTGAATGAATAAGTATCACAGTTGCAATGTGTGTGTGTGTGTGTGCTCAGTCACACAATTGTGACCCTGTGGACTGTGGCCCAGCAGGCTCCTCTGTCCTTGCGATTTCCCAGGCAAGAATACTGGAGTGGGTTGCCATTTCCTCCTCTAGGGGACCCTCCCAACCCAGGGATCTAACCCAGGTCTCCTGCATCTCCTGCACTGGCAGGATTCTTTACCACTGAGCCACTTGGGAAGCTCACAGCTGTCACAACAATCACCACTAGCCTTCAGTCACAACTATTATAATCATTCATAGAACCACTTTTGGCTCATGGGAGGTAGAGTAATTGTTTGTTGAATTGGGTTGAGATATCTAAATGTCAGTATCTCATGCACCCATTAATACAATTATTTTTATTACCTTTATGGTTCTTTACACATTTAGTCTTCTATAGCTTCTAAAGCTGGAGGCTTTCTGTTCTTAGCCGTCTTCTTACAGTAAAGAAGACATTTTAGCATGCCTTTTGGGGAACTGTCCTTTTCTAACTTTTAAAAAATGTCACTGAACATTAGCTAATTGGTGTAGGGTTGGTACTAAATCTTGATTAGTGTAAATACACGTTCTATAGGCTGCTTAGTGATTTTTTATTTGTTTACCCTAGTTTCCTGAGAGAGGCTTATGAGTAACCCTAGCCCCAGGTTACAGAGGGCAGCCCGGAGATGTTGAATGGAAGTTCTAGATTCTATCATGTTTGTGGCTTAAGCTCCGCCCTCTACTGTGTCGTTCTCCAAGAACCTTGCCCCCTTCCCCCACCCCACCCCAAAATTAATGCCTTGGAAAAGCACCGAATTGTGCCAAGACTCCTGAATCTTAACCATTTAGGACTTGGTGGCTTTTTTTTTTCTTTGCGGGGGAGGGGCTTTTTTTTTTTTTTTTGCGGTATCAACCTCATATCCCCGTCTCTGTACCTTGGCACCTGCGAAGATGAAAAAACAGCATAAAATACTGTTTTGAACGTTGCATCGTCACTCACGGGAAAAGGCGCAAAGGCGTAAGAAAAATCGGCTTTATTTTTGTTGTTTACAACACCTAGGCGTTTTTTGGAAACCCGAAGGAGAAGGTCAGGGTTGCTGGGGAAACGGCCGCAGGGCCGCGCGGTCGGGGTTCGCCGCAATGTGCCCGCGCGCCTGCGACTCGGCATGACCCCCGCGCCCCTAGCCCTGCGCCCCGGCTGGGGCGGCGCATAGCCCCCTCCTCCCGTCCCGCGCCGCGCGCACTGTTGTCCTTGAGCGATTGGTTGGTTGGACCAGAAACAGCTGTGCAGAGCTCAGCCATGCAGAGGGGCTGTGGACCTGAATGCAGCCTGTCGGGCTGGGAGTAACTGACCCCGGGGGCTCGAGGGAGAGAGAGGACAAGTCGGAGCCGCCTCCGCCGCGCTCTCCCGGCGGCGTGGAACCAGGTGCCCGGGCGCTGGCGGCGGTCTGAGGAGCTCTGGGTTGGCGCCCCCTTCCCCCGGCTGTAGCTGCCTTCGGGGTTGGTGCAGGTGGGGGCCAGGCAGGGCACCGCGGATCGCCCCGTTCCCACTGACCGGTTTCTCTTCCTTTCTGCGAGGGGGAGGCGCTAACCCTCAAAAAAATGTAAATATCCAGGCGCGGACTCCGGGCTGGGGCACCAGCAGAGTTCCCAACGCCGCCGCCGGGTGTTTTGCATGGAAATTGAGAAGCCAGACAGGATCGGTGCTCTAACTTAATGCAGCTCTGCGATTAGCAGGAGGCCGGGCACCTTCCCGGCTCCCTGTCCATCAATAGCCTTTCTGCGCGCTCGCGATCGCCTAGCCGCGGTGCCGCCGTGCGGGGTGTTGACCGGCAGATGCCGCATCCTTGGCAGCCATGGCTCCCGTCGCCGCCGCGGCCAGTAAGTAGGAGCATGCATGTGTAGGGGGGGGCACATGCGTGTCGGCGCGCGCGCGCACACACACACACACACGCACACACGCACGCACACCACCCCGAGCCTCGGAAGGAAGGAGGAAGACCGACGAGGCGCTGCAGTTGCGAGGACGACTCGGGCTCTTCGTGAATTCGGCAGGAGCCGGCCTGGCGCAGCTGCTGACTGCAGAGCCTGCCCCAGATCGTGGGCACACGCGCCCCCAACCCCCTCACCCGAGCCTCTGGAATGAAGACTGCCTCCCGAGGACTGCAGGGGAGGCAGAGCCAGCCCGTGCCCGGGACTGCGGGCCGCGCGGCCGGTAGGCCCAGGGGGACACGACTTGGACGCTGTCATCCCCACGCCTCGCTCTGAGCTGCCCGGTGCCGAGAGGGTCTGCCGCCGCCCCCTCCGGCTTCCCGGGCGCCCGATCCCGGGTCAACCCCGGAGGCCCCGGCTTCCTCATTTGTTTGGGGCTTTTGTGCCGGGGGCTCACAGTTGGCTAAGCACTCCAGCGCTGAATCGGGCCATTGTCTGCTCTCCCATTGCTTCCACGCTGCAAGTCTCGGCGCCCCCACCCCGCCCGCCCCGCTCCCCGCCTCCTCCTGGCCGGGGAGCCTCCTAACGTGCCTCCCCCCCCCCCCCCCCCCCCCCAGGAATCTGGAAGCTATAAGCCGGGCGGATTGCAAATGAAGTGTAATGCATTGTGGGACGTGTGTAAAATCGGAGCCTTCGCCGTGGGGGTGTGTGGGGGCGTGGGGAGGGCCGGACCCGCCGCTGGCGGTGTAGACGCCGACGAGGAGGGGCTGGGAAAATGAGCGCAGAGTCCGCCCGGGTCGTGCCCGCCGTAGACGGATGAAGCCGCGCACTGCGCCCCGGCGCTGAGGCCCGGAGGATCGGGGGCGGCGGGACGCCCTCTCCACCATGAAGAAGACCCGGAGCACAACCTTACGGCGCGCCTGGCCTAGCTCGGATTTCTCGGACCGGGCCTCGGACCGCATGAGGTCCCGCAGCGAGAAGGACTACCGCCTGCACAAGCGCTTCCCCGCGGCCTTCGCGCCCCAGGCTTCGCGGGGCTACATGACATCAGGTTGGTAACCGCGTTTCTAACCCCGCGGGCCGGGGCCGCGGGGTGTGCTCGGGTCCTTCCCCGGGAAGGGACGCGCGGTGATTGATGCGATAAGTTATAGGGAACGCAGGGGCAAAAAAAAAAAAAAAAATTAGCTCCCATCCACCATTTTGTACCTCCGCAAGATCCACAGCAGGCCCTCTCAATATGGGGTTGGAGAGCTGTTAGTTAGGTAAAATCTGGGAGGGGGACGCGCCAGGCGTTTTGGCTGCACGGATAAATGACCGCCAGCCTGGGCGCCCAGCCTCCCTGGGCTCGTGGAAGAGCCGGCGTCCGCGGTTGCCCTCAGTACCGGGCTGGCTCGCTCCCGCTCGGTGGCCAGTTATTATATCCTACCGGGTATTTAAACAGCCCTTCTTGCTTACAAGGGAACAGGTTCCATGCAGTTTTGGATGGTTTGAGTCAGGGGAGAGGTTGCAGTCAGGCTGGTCGGCTTGCTTGCACGCAGGGAGCTGTGTCGCGGCTCATTGAATGCATTCGGTGGGGTAATGGTGTGTATGCGGATTGAATGCTCACATGATTCTGCGTGCATTTAACATATGTTGCTTTGAATTAGGTTGTATGGGAAGAATGGAGGCTGTGTCATGTGTTTGCATGCCAGGCAGGAAAGACAGACAAGACGGTAAATGAGGATGAAGGCTTCAGAAAGGGTTGCGTCTTAAAACACATAGAAGCCTTTCTGAAGGCGCCAGTTAGTTTCCTTTGGAAATGCAGCGGAATGGCTTTGCTTGTGTGTCTTGGGAACCCAGGGATAAAATACCTGAAATGCTGAAGGAGGAGGACTGTAAGACTCTTTTCTCCTTGTTTTCTTCTTACTGTTGACTTGTTGACTACTTGTATGTAGCGATGTGTAAGACACCAATTTTGGTTGATTTGGTTTTCATTCGGAATGAATTCATTTTCTTTGAAACAAAATGTCATGGAAGAACTGAGATTATATTTGAAAACACATCCTGTACCAGACCATTTTAAATCCTGGGAAGATTGCTTTAAGCTTACAGTTGGTACTTAAAGTGTAGCTCTACTATCTTTCTCCTAAAATAGCAAGTTTTTTTTTTTTTTTTTAAACCTAGGCCCAGTATTTCATGCTTTAAAAGTGTCTTGTGACCACACTTCCATGAGTAGAAAACCTAAATAAAATAACCATCTTTTTTAAATTGCAAAATCTGGTGACATAAGGATGTACTGTTTTGGCAATAAGGCTCCCTTGATTTTCCCGGTCATGAAAAGCCAAATTTGTAAAGGAAGTGACAACTACAGTTTATGCTTCAGTAATTGAAGTCAATCACTGCTGTGGTTGCTTTATTCTTCAGGCTGGTGGCAGTAAATTTTGAAATACAGCTAAATCCAAATGTAACCTCAAAACACATCTGTCCATAAACCCATGTCTGCTCTGGGTGTTCAGATAATCTCAGGTTTCATATGTTTGAGGTTTGAATGTCTTCATTCCACTCTGAATGGTTCCCCCTCTTTTCTTTTTACCTCTCTTCAGGAATCAGTACTGATACGAAGTGTGAGGCTGGAGGGGGGCAGGTGGCCATCATTTCTTCCACAGACATGCAAGACTCTGTAATGCTTTCAGGCGCATACCCATGGAGCCCATTCTCATCTCTCTTGGCATAGCATCATTATGATCACTGTTTCCTTCTTTGCTAAAGAACTTCTCTGCTATTGCCAGTTTTGCAAGGTATTTTTGAGGGCTTGAGGAAGAAGCTTTTCATTTTCTTTGATTCTCTTGTTTCATTTCTTGCTGTGCACATGGTAAGCTGGTCAGGGGATACTGAAGGATCAGCTCTTTCAGGCTGGTGGAGGTCTATGTAGATTTCACATTAGCTTACTGTTGAGAAAAGAAAACCCAAAGGTGGGGGAAGAAAAGCTGTGTGATTCATTCAGCATTTCATGGAATCTCCCCTGCCTCAAGCAGAGAGCCTTGCTAGATTCTCATGGGGCTGCAGGGTTGGATATAATATAGTTTTGTCCAAGGATGAAAGTGGTTATTTTTTCTTTGTTTTAATTATTGTCCAATACATATAATAAAAGGGGTTGGGGCTCATGGAAGGATCTAATAATTATTAAACAAACTCCTCCAATAAACACTGGGAGAGTAGGTGCAATCTTATATACACATCTTTCTGGGGGAGATTGGAAGTAGCTTATCAATTTCCTTTCCAAATATAAGTGTTGATAGTAATAGGTGGTATATTGAGACACTTGGAGATCATGTGGGAGATGTTCTCTTCCCCTTAACAAATGTAAGAAAATCCATTTGTATCAAGTTAGTGACTCTGGGTGCAAACAGAGGCCTTTGTCATTTAAAAATGAAATAGAAAATGAAGCAACTTAGAAACAAATGAGGCTTTTCATATTTCTTCTGTTTGTCCAGTCATTTGGCGTAATAGCCACTAGTGTTTATCGTGCTTCTTCTCAGTAAAAAGAGATTTTGTTGTTGAGTTCAAAGGACAAGATAAGCTTCTTCAGAGAAGCACTAAATGACTTAATTTCAGTTGAGGTATTTTTAGAAATCCCCATCTGAAAAAATTCCTTAAAAATATTGTGAAAGTCACTTTTTTTTTTTAACTTTAGGAAAGGAAAGAGCCTTAGAAGTTTTAATAGTTCTTCTTTTGGTCTGGCCTACTGTCACACAGTAGGTATTTCAAGTTTAAATGTGTTTATTTAAGGCAAAATTACAGGCATTCCATAATAGGTTTCTAATGAGACAGCACCTTTTCAAACAGTCTTTTCTTCACTAATGCATAATTACCAGTTTGAAATGTGATTTATAGCAATAGGCTTGACATTTAGCCTTAGCTTTTTCGTGTACCTTCGGGATAAACTACACTTAAGCTCAAGAGGTTAGAATAGACACATCTAAAATTTAAAGAGATCCTGCAAACAGATGGTTAGATAGAGAATTCTGAAACTTTAAATTTTAAAGACTGCCTTATGTGACTATTTCAGCCCCCAACTCATGCTACCAAATCAAAAATAATCCTAAGAATTCACAGGCCTCCTGGCAACCAGCAAGTTCACAGGCCATGAGATGTGTTCATTGTTCATCTTGAATGTTAATTTCCCAAAGGTGGTTTCTGGGCAGAAGGGGAAAAATCTTGCCTTTTGTTCAAATCAAGATGAATAATATGCATCCATGATCTGAATAAGAAAAAGGGTTAGGTCAAATAAATGTGGGGTTATTTTTCCATAGTTTCTGAAACTAGAAATTATGATATTACTTAGAAAAGTAAAACTCCCCACAAAGAGGGAAGTAGCTATATAATCCTTGCTGCTACTGCTAAGTGGTTTCAGTCGTGTCTGACTCTGTGCGACCCCAGAGACGGCAGCCCACCAGGCTCCCCCGTCCCTGGGATTCTCCAGGCAAGAACACTGGAGTGGGTTGCCATTTCCTTCTCCAAAGCATAAAAGTGAAAAAATAAAGTGAAGTCGCTCAGTCGTGTCCAACTCCTAGTGACCCCATGGACTTCAGCCCACCAGGCCCCTCCATCCATGGGATTTTCCAGGCAAGAGTACTGGAGTGGGTTGCCATTGCCTTCTCCGGCATATAATCCTTAGGGCTTCGTATATGGGAATGTGCTTACCTACCTTCATGAAATGGTTTTCAAGGCACCGTACCTTTGTTAATGAAGGAGTTAGAACTTTCTCTGTTAGGACCTTGTGAACTGTGACCTCTTTATGCAAATGATGCGGCTGACTTTTAACTTTCTTCCCTCTCCTCTCCCCCTGCCCTGGGGCCAGGGCGGCGGGCAGGGGTTGGGGGAGAGGGGGTAGCTGCTTCTTTATATTGCACATGGCATGCCATCAAGTTTGGGGACATTTCATTGATAAAGATTGGAAAGCAATTTTTTTCCCACTATAAAGGTTCTATGGCACACGTGCATGAAAGATATCCTTTATGAACTCGACATCCCAAAGTCATGGTACTTTTCGATGGATACTTGTCATTTGAAAGAAAAGTAAGTCAGAGAGTTTTAAAGGATTTGAAGAAGAAGCCCCAAACTGACATCTTAAGAAAATATAAGTCAGTTTGGTCTGCTGATCTAACTAACGTGAATCAGCGGGGAGGAATGGCCAGGACACCACCTTGATGAGTTTATTAGTTTTCATTTTTTAGAAACTAATTCTGGGGCACAGTGGATGGTGTGTCCCAGTTCCTTATGTTCTGTTATTTTGAGAGACATGAGAGTTTTCTGGGAGTGGAGGATGGGCACCCAAGGTTCTAATCTGGGCCTGTCCCAAACCAGCTGTGTCCCTGGTGGGTAACATGACCTCTCCCGTCTGTAATGGGCCCTCCTGGCCCACGTTTCCATCACAGGATTGGGCTCCGTGGAGGCTCTGTATTGAGCAAGGCGGGATTTCTGAGCACTTACACAGAAATTGTTAGAAATAACCTTTGCCCTTTCTTATTGGAGTCATGTGCTTCCGTACCTGGGGTGTGTGGGAAGAGTGCTCTTTTGACAACGGAGTCTTATTTCCTGTCATCCCCAGATGTTCCATTAAGTGACTGCATTAGGGCTTGTCCTGGTGACCAGACTGATGGGAGTAGGGGGGATGAGGGACGAAGCCCTGGCAGGTTCTGATCATTTGGAGTTTTCATAAACAGCATCCTGTTGCCTCCTATTCAGTCTTTGCAGAGATCCATTTCCAGCCTCGCTGCTCCAACTGTGTTTTAATTTGAAACTACCTGTGTTGACTCCTTGCATCAGGCCCGTGGAAGTGAGGAATATTACACTTGGTGGTGAATGACTTTATTCTTTATTTCCCAGGAGAACGTGAATGTGGTTGCAAAAGGTCACCTCTCTTGGTATTTCAATATCTTTTATACTCTTGAGAACGTTTTTATTTGAAAAAAGGAATATGAGTATATTGTATAAAAACCTTAGCATTTTTATACCTCCAGAGCAATTATGGCTTAAATTCTCTCTACCCCAGAGAGTTAGGGCAGTTCAGACACTGGTTTGTTCTTTGGTACAAGATTGCTTATGCTGAGTGCAGACAGAACCAAGGAGCGAAGTATGATTGGACCCTTGCTGGTGGGAACGCAGGCCGACTTTCGCAACTAGGACAGGTTTTGTGGATCAGCCATAAAAACTGCATGAGGCCTGATCTGTCACGTTTCGAGTAGAGCTTCTTGTAGTTCGTAAGAATTTAGACTATAGACTCTATAATGTAGCCCTCACCAGTTACATGAGAAATGACGTGGGTAATTATTTTTAAAGTAGATAGTAAACTTTTCCTTAAGTAGTTAAGCTCCAGACTATTTTTATTTGACGTCGGAATGCACAACCAGTTGGCCAGAACATCCCATTGATTTCTACCACCTAAATAGTTCTAAAATCTGCCCCTCCCCCCTCACCGCAGTTGTTTGAATCTTCTGTTCCATCAGGATGTCTTCTAAACCGACCATGTCCAATTCATGCTCCATGTGTCCCCAGAGGGACTTTATTTTTTTAATCCCTCTCAAAGCAAAACTGATCCTATTCCTTTCCAACTCTTTTTGATGTTTCTTGTGCCTATGAATGAAGTCTGAGACCAAGGCTCATCATGGCATGACCTGCCCTACTTTCCCTTCCTTTCCTTCCCCCACCCACCCTGTGTTTCAGGCTCTGGAGTCTCTCTACCTTTGGGAACATCTTGTTGCTGTTTGTGTGCCTCTTGCGATTTATGTCATTCCACTGAGAATGTGCTCTCTGTCTTTAAAGGTCTGAGATTTAGCTAATGTATAAAGCTGATGCTGTTGAGCCTTCCAGAACAAGCTCAGGTAGCCCCTCTCTTTCTACAGTATGTCACTCACATGACATTTGTTTTCTGCGTGTGTTGCAGCAACACAGTTCCATTGTATTGCACCTCGGGTTTGCTAGCCAGTGAATCCCTCAGTCTTGGTATTACGTGTTTGTACCAGCCATAGAGCTTGGCATATATCAGGGACTCTGGAATTGTGTATTGGACAAATGAATAAAACACGGCTTCTCTTTAAAAAGTTTGTTCGTTGAAGAGATATCTTGAATTCCTAATGTGAGTCATCCTTTTGTACTCACGAAGATTCTACTCTTCAAGGACTTCCTGTTATGGTTGGTAGGACCAGCTCTCCGTGACTCAATCATTTGAAAGCAGTAAATACTGGAACATAATCACGAGTTAAGCGGGGTGGTTGATATGGCTGGTGTAGATGGAACAGGAGTTTAGAGAAGAGATGCCAGTACAGAACACTGCCTGGAGGGGGGATTTCCTTGCTTATTGAAGGACTGGGTAAGAGTTGAGGAGACAGAGGAGGAGCAGGACTGGGGGAGTGAGTATGAACCAAGGCATGCAGCCGGCAAGGAACATATCAGCGTGAAATTTGCCATTCTGTAGCTGTGGGATGTAACTAGAAATAATGTGTAGCTCGGTCAGGCAGGATCTTGAAATGTAGGTGGGATTTAGAATTTATGGGGCAGAAATTAGATTTGTGAGTTTGAGAGAGAAACAGTGAAAGGAGCGTCTTAGGAAGAGGGGTCTGGGCGTGGCTGGCAGGGTAGATGGAAGAGATGAGAGTTGGGAGGCTAGGAGACCAGCTGGAAGGTGGTGGCCGGGACAGACTGATCAGGCAGTAGTGTGTTGAGGGACCACCCAGAGCAGTGTTTCCCAACGCTCCTAGGCATTAGCACACCACGCTTGAGAACTTGCAAACCGTGTCCACATACCATCTGTGCCTTTATTTATGTAATAGTTCTGTTGAACTCTACCCACTTTTATATTTAAATGGATGAAAAAAGAAGCATTTTTAACTTCATGTGAAATAATGGGTTTCATTTGACAGTTGTTTTCCTGACCCCCTTTACAATTATTATTATATCACTATCTCAGTAAAAAAAATGATCCAGACAGATACCACCTGAAATGTGGTGATACCCCCACTCAGGTACCTGAGTGGTACTCATGCCTCATAGTGAGAACTTGTATCAGCCAAAAAAGGACGGATGAGTGTGAAGGGCAAAGGGACCATCTGTGAAAAGAAAGGACCTGGCTGTTCCTTTGTAAGTGACTGGATTGAAGAGGGGAGAGGAAATCAAAGGTGAATCAGATTTTTGTTGGAAGAATGCAACACATGACCAGGAGGCTGGGGGAAATGGAACAGATGATGAGATCCATGTTAGACTTAAAGAGTTGGTTGTCTAAGCAGAGAAGTAGGTATACATATGATGGGGTAGTTTGGGGGTCACCCACTTAGCAGTGTTAGTGAGAACATGGAAATACCTTAGCCATTGTATTTCCCATTCTGCTTCTTCAAGGGGAACAGATGACTTGCTTATTTTTATTTCCAGCAGATGGAAGGTCAGTTGGATTCCGTTAACGTTGGATCCTACTTGGGTTTCTGAAAACCTGTAGACTCAAGGTTAGGATTTAGAAATCATCTGCTCTCTTTTCCTAAAAGTAAAGTGCTTTTTAATGCTTGCATTTGTTTGATTAGTGTTTGCACTTACTCAGAAGCCCTTGTGTTGTTGATACAAGGGATATGCTTTTGGTATCTCTAGTTCAGGTTTGAAAAGAGTTTAGAGCTCTGCAGGCAGCAGCACAAAAGACTAGACCAGCTATGTAAATAATGTATATTTCAAACATCTGTCATATACCGATTCAGTGGGAAATTTATGGCTTAGGTAACTCATATACACAGTTAAAAATCTCCATTTATCTTCCTATGTAAATCCATGATGGCCCCTCCAGGCCAAGTTTTCTCTTTTTGAAGATAAAAGAGAAGTATTTGGCAGGTGCCTGTGGGCATTAGAGGTAGCAGGACTTATGCCCAGCCCTCTCCTTCTGATGGCCGTAGTTTCAGAGAGAGGAACTGTCTACTTTGTAATTAACACCCCCCACCTCAGCCCTACTGCAGATTCCTGTCTAAGCCGATTCCCCTCCGAGAGCTCATAGACCATTTATTGCCTTCAGCACATCCAACTTTTGCTTTGAAATCATTTATTTCATTATTAGATAAAATGAAGGCCCCTATAATGATTGAGGTACCATGGATAACTGTCATTTTTTTGGCTGCCCAGCAGGTGAACTCCCTCCCTGCCGTCTGTGTATCTCCCCACTGTTGTGAGTTGAATGTGTCCTCCCCAAAAGATAACATCCAAGTCCTAACCCCTGGTAACCCTGAAATATGACCCTATTTGGAAATAAGGTCTTTGCAGATGGAATTAAGTTAAGATGAGGTCATACTAGAGTCAGATGGGTCCTGCATCCAGTAAGGCTGATGCCCTTATAAGAAGAACAAAGAGACACAGACGCAGAGGAGACATCCATGTGAAGGTGGGGGAGAGATTGGAGTGATGGGTCTGCAAGCCAAGGCAGTATGGGGATTGCTTGGAACCTCCAGAAGCCAGGAGAAAGGCGTAGAAGGGCTTCTCCCCCAGAATCGCCAGATGGAAACAATCCTTTGGCTCTTGGCTTCCAGAGCTGTCAAGAGAATAAATTTCTCTTTGTTTTAAGCCACCCAGTTTGTGGCACTTTCTGTCAGCAGTCCTAGGAAACCAGTGCACTCACCCCATGGACCCTGGGACCCCATGGACCCTGGGACCCCATGGACCCCATGAACCTCGCTTCCCTGTGGAGACTGGCCCGCTGTCCTGGCCCGCCTGCCTTGCGGTCATGGTTTCACCAAGTGTTCACTCCTTTCCAGACTCTGCATGGGCGCTTGTAGGGCAGTGAGGTACGGTCCCTGGGTGGTGGTGGTGTGGCAGCAAGATGGCATTCTGCAGGCAGTGTCCTGTGTGTGGCAGGGTAGACAGTGCCCGCTGCAGAGTGGTTTGTGCGCAGGGTGGCTGCCATGGTGTCCTCACTGAAGTGGCTCTGAGTTCCAAGCCTGGGTCTCCAGGCCTTCCTGTGATCTTGAGCTTCTCAGTACTTTTCAGTAAATTCCTTTTCGGAGGGGCCATGTAGCAGAATGATTTAGAGCAGACATGTAGCTCAGATCACTTCATAATCCAGCTTTTCCAGTACTGAGTGGCTAAACTTGGACAAGTTACCTCTTTTTGCAGGGCCTCAGTTTCCTTACCTGTAAAATGGGAATAATAATGACATGTATGTATCCATGCGGTTTGGGGTGAATTATGTGACTAATATGCGTAAAGTATTGCTTTGGTTCCTGTTGAATAGAAATGGAAGAACCCCGAAGGAAGCAGATAGAATCTCAACAAGGCCTCACAATTGTCACTTCAAAGTATGCTGTCAAGTGTAAATTGCGTATAAGCTACATTTAAAAAAGTACAGTTGAGTTTTGCTCTGCAGCTACGTTGTCTTCATTTTTGTGAAGACTTCAGGGCCCTTGTTGTCCCCTCTTCAGTAAGACCCAGTGTCCCCTCCGCCTCGCATTCAGCTGCTCTCCTCTTTGGCCTGATGAAGCCGTTTCTTCTCCGTGCTCCCGTAGCATCCTTGTGTGCCTCTGATATCATGGACACACCTGTCGTCATCTTCTTGTCTCATCCTCCCTCTAGACTGTACACTCTTTGTGAACTTGGTTCTAGCCTCACTTGGTTTTGTTCCAGCAGTTGCTGGGTATGTAGTAGGCTTACAGTAGGAGCTGAAAGGTGCATCTACGGGGACTCATTGTCTTGCTGCATTCCTGATAGCTGCAGTGAGATCTCTGACTCTGTATTTCCTTTCTGTAACAGCAGTCATAGTCAGTCTCCTGGGGATTGATGATGAGAGGCCCCCAGGGTCCTTGTACCCTATCAGTAATCCTGACCCATTCACACACACTGCGCCGAAGGAGTAAACTGGGGCACTCTAGATACCACTGTCTGGTACATGTATAAGCTTCCATATTGGGATTTCAAGCATTCCAGCATGGATCTTTGATGAGATTATAAAACAATATAGCTTTTTGGAATCCACCAAATTTCTAGGATAAAACATCCCTTTAGATGCTGGAGCTTATAATGGGGCTTCCTGTGAACCTAATGAACTCACTTGAATTTTCATTTTGACTGGTTTTAAAGTAATTGAAGGGAGTATTTGAACCTTTTTTTTTCCTCCTACACTTGCTGACTGGTTATTTATAATGAAGACAGCGGACTACTGTTGGTAAACTGTTTTTTTTTTTTTTTTTTTTAAAAGGTTTTTAAAAAAGTCTTCTTAGCCAAGGATCTGGACATGCCCAGAAGAGCTGAACAGTGAAGATGGTCATAGTCTCAGGTGGATTTTTCCGTAATTGAAATAGTGGCTTCTTATGTTCATAAAGTTCCTTTATATAGTGGCAGGCTTTTAGACTTGGGGCTTTGATTTTACTCTTCGGCCATGCTGCGCAGCAGGTGGTATCTTAGTTTCTGAACCAGGGGTTGAATTTGCACCCCATTGCATTGGAGGTGAGGAGTCTGAGTCACTGGCCCACCAGGGAAGTCCCTTGATTTAGGGCTCGAAAGTGAGACAGGATGTTGGTGTCCTGGTACCCACTTGCTACCTGTATAATCTTGGCAATGTATCCTCTGCTTCTCATTTATAAAATGAGGATAAAGTAGTATCTAATGTGTAGTTGCCATGTGGAGTAAATGAGCAAATGCATGCAAAATATTAATAATTAGCATCGTGCCTGACACATAGTAAGAACTTAGTACATTTTTTGCTGCTGCATTATTTCTTTGGGTACAAAACTCTACAAGAGTGACTTGTTCCTAAATATTTTATACTTGAGCCATGTAGAAGAAGGGAGATGACAGATAACTTGTCCAGGGTCGATTGGAGTTAAAAACAGCTTTCAATCTGATTCTTGTACTTTGGTCCTCACTTACTCACAAATCAAATATTCCGTTACCCCCTGACTTGGGTATGTGATCTTCTAAAAGGTTCACAAAATTATTCATTCATCTAAGTGGGTTCACTTGTCCCTGAGTTTCCATCTTAGGAACCAGGGTAGAGAATCGTTGTTTTCAACATTCCCATGAGATAGAAATCTAAGAGAACTTGGCTCCACCTGAAATCGGGGAAATGCTGCCCTGTCTAGCGTGTGTGTGTGCTAAGTTGCTTCAGTCGTGTCCGACTCTTTGTGACCCTATGGAGTTGCCCACCAGGCTCCTCTGTCCATGAGGTTCTCCAGGTAGGCATAATGGAGTGGGTTGCCGTGCTTGCCTCCAGGGGCTCTTTCCCACCCAGGGATCGAACCTGTATCTCTTATGTCTCCTGCCTTGGCAGGCGGATTCCTTACCACTGCGCCATCTGGGAAGCCCATGTTCCTCCCTTGGTGACTTTTAAATAGTCAGGCCGGTGCCCTGGAATCTCAGGTCAGCATGTCCCCTTGGGTTGCGGAAAGGGGGTGCTACCCTTTGGGATCCGCTTTTCGCTTGTGTTAATATTTCAGCAGCTTTCCTTCGAGCAGATGGCTTGGCAGCAGGACTCGGGGCTCTGGGATGACAGACTGAGCCGGGGAAGGAGATGAGGGTTTTCCCTCCTCCGCAGCTTTCGAAGCTGCGGCCACCTCCGCCTCACCTCACTGTCGAGGCAGACACGCGGAGCATGGCCGGCCAGGATTTGGGAACTCAGAGCTTCCCGTTTTTTTAACACATCGCCCCTCCCCAGGTCTCCCTTCCTTCAGAGTCCAGGGGAAGATAGCTGCAGGAGAACCTGAAGTATATATGAAGTAGCTTGCCTTATATGGCTGCGGCCAAGTCATTGAACTTCAAAAGCCTCCTCTAATTATAGCTCCACAGTAAGACAAAAGCCTTGGCTTTTGTGGGCGAAAGCATGGTTTTTGGAGACGGCAGATCTTGTTTTCCCATATGCTGTACACTGCTTGGTTGTGGGTGGTTTCAACATGTGGAGAATTTCAAAGAACATTTGTTCGGGATGCCAAAGGCATAATGATGGTGTACCATCCTGAGCCGAAGGGCCAGAAAGGATGGTTTCCATTGTCAAGTGCAGCCGGAGGTGGGAAAGTGCGTTCTCCCAGTGGAGCCAGGCAGAGCATCGCTGGGCTAGGCTTGATGCTCAGGGCCTCCTGCCGTGTTGTGTAGACAGGTCCCAGAAGGTTTCTGTTCAGCCTGGCAGTAGGAAGCCGGAGGTCAAAGGTCCCAGGCCATGAGCCCAGGGTTTCCTCTGTTGGTCTGAAAACAGGCTTCCTATCAAGATAAGAGTTCCCAGGGCCTCCTAAAATGTAGACATGAAGAGGCGGCCTTTTAACCCTCAATTCCTCCCTCCGCCCAAGAAAGGGAACCATTGTTTATTGAGTATGTACTTGGTACCAGCCAATGCTTAATTAAGAATGACCTCATTTCATCTCAGAATAGCCCTGGGAGGCAGTCACCGGTGAATATTTGAAGCATCACAGGCCATACCCCTGAGATTTTATACATACACACACATACACACACACACTTAAAATCTTGTATGTGCTTGACTGTTAGTCTACATGCTTGCTGTTGTTGTTCTGTTGCTCAGTTGTGTCCAACTCTTGGCGACCCCATGGACTGCAGCCCACCAGCCTCCTCCGTCCATGGGATTCTCCAGGCAAGAATACTGGAGTGGGTTGCCATTTCCTCCTCCAGTGGGTCTTCCTGACCCAGGGATTGAACCCATGTCTCCTGCTTTGGCAGGATTTTCCACCACTGTGCCATCTGGGAAACCCAGTGTACATGCTACCTGTTGGTAAAATTAACTTCTTATTTTTAAGTAAATGTGAAGTATTTGCTTTCACCACTCCAGTGGTTCATCTTGTACTTGCTGTAAGGAGCCCGTTGGAGAGGCCTGGCTTGTACTGAGAGGAGAGAATTTAGAGTTTCCTGCTTACTCTAACAAGTCTAACCTCAAGTATTTGTGTATGTCATTGGAAAAAAGAATCCCAGCTCTGCCAGCTGATATTCTGAGAGTTACCACGCTTTGACCAAAGAATAGGAAGAGTCTCCTAAAACCTGGCAGGGTGTCCGGGGGTGCATGGGTGGCTATTGCTGGAATATTCCTGCGCTGCTGTTTCTTAGGCTTCCTCCTCTTATCACTGTAGAGGGGGTTTCTCATCCTTCTGCTGTGAGCTCCTCGCTGTCCTGATTGGCCCAGTGTTATCAGAAGCTGTCCGTCAGTATGGTGAACACCCCTGATTTTTTTTGGAGGAGATGAAATCCTTGGGATTGCACAGCTCTTGGGTCTTACTTGGTACGAAAGGTACCTGACAACCACGTTTGAAACTTGAGATGGAAAGAAGTTCCCCCACGGAGACATAATTTCATTCATTTGTAAACCATTCTCTTCTGCTGACTCATTTTCTCTGAACTCCTTTACTTTTTCTGTTAGGAAGAACTGGAGAAGGATGAGGTTTCATGCAGTCTAACTTTTGCCATCTGTTGTTGTAAGAGTTTATGCTGAGCAGTTATTCTGAGCATCCCAGTAAGGCCAGGATACAAATCATGGAATAATTTGACAGTACCCCACCCAGTAATTTAAAATTACGCTATCAGGGGTCAAAAAAGGGGGGGTTCCATGGGTCTGAATGATATAAGATAGCATGAAGTCCAAGGTAATCAAGACATTAATAAACTAGGATTTTTGGTGAATATGATTTTTACAAAGTATTGATATTTAGGGGCCTTCCCTGGCAGTCCATTGGTTAAGACTTTGCCTTCCAATGCAGTAGGTGCCAGTTCAATCCCTGGTCAGGGAACTAAGATCCCACATACTTCGTGGCCCAAAAAACGTAAAAAATGGGAATTATATTGTAACAAATTAAAGACTTTAAAAATGGTCTGCATCAAAAAAAATTTTTTTTTAAAAAGCATGGATGGTTAAAATTGAGTAAATGAACCATATCTTTAATGATGAGGAGGGCATGGCAACCCACTCCAATATGCTTGCCTTGAGATTCTCCATGGGCAGAGAAGCCTGGTGGACTATAGTCCACGGGGTCGAAAAGAGTTAGACACGACTGAGCGACTAAGCACAGCAAGAAGTCAGTTAACCAATTTAGAACACATCAGATATGTTTTTTTTGGGGGAAAAAAACTGTCCTTGTGATTTCCCCATAGGAGTCACTGAGAAAATCCTGTACAGTTTCTCCTAGTTTTTCAGTGGTCAAGGAGGAGGAGTTCAGTCACCCATGGCAACGGAAGGAATGTGAACGCTACGAATGGATAATCTCCATTTAGTACCTCTGCTGGTAGGAGGACTTGCAAAATCTAGCACCTGCATAATCCTTGGATTATGTAATATTTAAAGCAATACAAATACAGGAGCAAACTCCTGTCCTTTAGAACATTTAAAGAACAGCCTCAAAGTTTTATGATATACAGTTATTTTTTTAAAAAGCAAAAATTGGTTTTACACACTATGGAGTACTTTAAAATTATATGTCTTTTTAACCAACACCCCCCCCCACCATGTTTTATGGCTGATTAACTAGTGAACGCTTAATTCTCTATGTACTAGACTTTAAAATAGCAAATATGTATAGCACAAAGTTGTCAGCTCTTAAATTAAAAAATATAATTTATAGTTTTTCTGTATTTTTAACATTAGGATCAAGGCACCGAGATAGATAAACTCATAGGATGAAAAAGATCGTTTCCTTGTATTCCGTTTCCTAAGATGAATTTCTTAATATTTGCATGTCTATGGTTTTAATTTCTTGTTGCCAAGAAGGCAGTCTGGGAGAGATTTGACTGGTAAACCCACTTCCTTAAAGAAAAGGGTTTTAACACTCTGCAGTAAGTTAAACATCCAGAAATTACATTTATCTGAGCTAGAACTTTCACAGATTCACTGTGCCCTGCGGCTCAGATCAGGAAGATGCTGCTTCAGCTACAAGCATATTTGACTCTGTAAGGCTCATTCTTGGGTCTTCTCTGGTGGCTCAGATGGTAAAGAATCTGCCTGCGGTGCAGGAGACACAGAAGATGTGGGTTTGATCCCTGGATTGGGAAGATTCCCTGGAGGAGGAAATGGCAACCCACTCCAGTACTGTTGCCTGGAGAATCCCGTGGACAGAGGATCCTGATAGTTTACATTTCATGAAGGTCACAAGGAGTTGGACACAACTGAGTGACTAAACACACACACAAACACACACACAAAATAAAACAAAAGGGTTCCTGTTTCTTGTGCTTTTCTTTGAATACTGTATTCTTATTTTTTCCCCCAGATGAGAGACATACTTCATGATGGGTAATGTCAACTTCTGATAATTCAAATGCTATTCCTGTTCATGGCCTGTGACAGGAGGCGGTGCTGTGGGGTATAAAGATAGGAGCCCTTCTTCCCCTTGGGTTGCTTAAAACCCGGTTGAGAGCCCAGCATCTCCTTGGAGGTGAGCTGCAGAGAGCAAAATGCGGGACTTGTGAAAAGGCCCAAGTTCCCACCATGAGCTGGTGCGTGGGTAGCACTGGGTTGTGGTGTGCTTGTGGCTACTGGCCCTGAGTTGTTACTGGCCTTGCATTCTGGATATCCTCACCTGAGCACAGCCCAGGCAGGAACATTCTGTGCCGACTGAGGCTCCGGGACACCGTCTGTGCACCAGCATCGAGCTGGTTCCCTCTGCAGAATCATCCAGGGAGCTTGTTAAGCAGATACGCATCTTGGCTTCATTCCTCCAATATTTAGATTTGTAGTTTTGGGATGAGGGCCAGGGTTCTGTGTTTTTAGAAACTCCCTGGGCAATTCTGATGGACAGTTGGTTTGGGGGCCACTAATTTTGCATTCCTCTCTCAGGACTATGAGCCTCTCCGCTGATTCATTCATTTATTCAGTCACTTCCTCTCACATTTAACAAACTGGTACCCAGAGCTCGTGTGAAGGTTTGAGTACATGGACTTGGCTTTAGAGAATGACCATCAGTTCTTGCCTTGGAGAAGCCCACAATCCCCTGGAGACTCGTGGAGGCGGCTGCAGAACGCTGTAACACAAGGTGGAGGAGCTGAGTAAGGAGTCCCAGAGCAAAGCAGGAGGGCCTAATGGAAACCTCGGAGCCAGGAAAGGACCTCAGAAGAGGCACAGGGAGCCCCGAGTTGGCCCTCAAAGGTCTGATGGGAGTCAGCCACGTGGTGAAGGCTGTGGGGAGGAGAGAGGCTGGAAAAGGGAGGGACCCCCGGGCAGACCTCTCCTTTTGGAGGCTAATTGGGGATGGTGGGAGATGACGACCAAAGGGAGCAGAGACCACAACCTGCAACGGTCTTAAATTTCAAGTGGAGGATCTGCACTTTCATCCTGAAGGTAATAAGTCACAGAACTTTTTCTGGGATGCTGGGATTTGCAGTTGAGAGGGATCATCCCAGCTCAGGATGGAGGATGGGCCGAGGGACCCAAAGGAAGAAGCTGGTAGGTGGACAGTGGATACAGATGTGCTCGTAGGGGTAATGGGGTCAGAATATTGAGGAACCTCGAGATGATGGTGTCTTGCTCTTCCTGGAAGCAGGAAGTCGGCCATTGGCTATGAGAGGTGGAAGAGGTGCTAGGCGAGATGGTGAAGAGTTCTAATACTGATCGCCGTGTTGGTACCAGAAGAAGGATGTGCT
Organism: Bos grunniens; assembly: GCF_055505025.1. Classification (NCBI taxonomy): domain Eukaryota; kingdom Metazoa; phylum Chordata; class Mammalia; order Artiodactyla; family Bovidae; genus Bos; species Bos grunniens. Next base: position 16,264,270 of record NC_141191.1, read on the forward strand.
GTATGGATTGGGGAGCCACGTAAAGAGCCCAGCTGGGGCTGAAGACCCCGACTTTGTGATGGCATTTAGTTTCTGTTGTCGTTATCGATGATAAACTTCTTTTTTAAAATTTATGTTTATTTATTTGGCTGTTCTGGGTTTTAGTCCTGGCACTCGGGATCTTTGTCGTGGCATGCAGACTGTTAGTTGCGGCACATGGGATCTAGTTCTTCGACCAGGGATCGAACTCCAGGCCCCTGGCATTGGGAGCATGGAGTCTTAGCCACAGGATATAAGCAACTTCTTTATTTGGCTGAAACAGACGTTCAGCTGATAACTTTTTTACCTGTGCAAACCTTATCCCACAAGCATGTTACTGATTCCCATGGAGAGGCTAGGAAGCCAGGACTGTGCAGGCAGCTCTTTCCTCATCGTGGGCAAAGAGGAGTGAGAAACTGGGTTTCCATGATGCTGACAGCCAGCGGCAAGTGTTAAGAATTCTACGTAGCTGGCGCAGTGATCGTTCATGATTTTTGTTTTGTTTTGTTTTCTGTTGAATATAGGCTGTTGACTTTTAGATGGCATTTAGTTTTTAAAGTTCTGGCTTCTCGGCCTTTTGGCTAAGATCTAGTATGGGAGCTTCCCAAGTGGCACAGTGGTAAAAAATCTTCTGCCAATATAGGAGACGCAAGAGACACAAGTTGGATCCGTGAGTTGGGAAGATCTCCTGGAGGAGTAAGTGGTAACACGTTCCAGTAGTCTTGCCTGAAAAGTTCCATGGACAGAGGAGCCTAGCAGGCTGCCTTCCATGGGGTCGCAAAGATTCTGACACGACTGAGTGATTGAATACAGTTTTAAAGCTAACTTAATTTGATTGGGTGTATTTTCATGACTGGTAGTCTTTAATCTGAGTGCAGAAGTGGGAAAACCAGACATGTGGACTTTTCTGAGATTGGCACTTGGCCATGCAGAAGGATCAGGAGTGATCAGGAGGCTGATCTTTTCTCTCCCTGTATCGTGACCTGTGAGTGAGGCTGATTTGGAGGTGGGGCCTTGAGGGTGGATGGGAAAGTGATCTGTGGATTCAGCTTAATCCTCTGGATAGCATTGATAGTCTGATGATAGTGTTCTAAATACTCCAAAGGTGAATCCAAATTAAATTTGGATTGGCAGAAATACAACAGGCAAAAAAATTGACTCTTATTCTCAAGCTAAGTTGTTCAAAACTCACTTTTCAAGTTGTTTTAAGAATAACTGAAATCTGAATATGGTGCCACTAAGAATTTTTTCCTAAGAACCATCGGTGTTATTCTCAAGAAAAACTGATCGTCTAATTAGGTCTTTGTCAGAAGGAACTTGCCATGTATATAATGTCCCACACTAGACAATGTAATAAATATAACTGGAACTAGAACTGCACTAATTTGGGATAATTAGGAGGAAAACTTGTCTAAATAAGTGAAAGACTTAAATTTTATAGAATGTTTAATGAAATGGAGTCATTACTTTCATGTCCTTAGGCTATCTAACGAATGGATAAATTATTTATAATTAGCATATCAATTGTTGCCACATAAGACATTGCTCCTTTATTATTTGAAAGCAAGTTATTTTTCCCTTCTTCAGAAATTGATATGGTCCCTTGAAACCTCATTAATGCTACTTATTTATACTAGCTAAAGATGACCTTTAGCCCAACCCTATTCTGTAATCCCCAAATTCCAAATTGGTAGATTTCAAATTAAAGTAAAATTCTGTTTTATGGGAGAATGAGGTAATTCTGAATCCTTAAAGACTGCAAGGAGATCAAACCAGTCAATCCTAAAGGAAATCAACTCTGAATATTCATTGGAAGGACTGATGCTGAAGCTCCAATACTTCAGCCACCTAATGAGAAGAGCTGACTCATTGGAAAAGCCCCTGATGCTGGGAAAGATTGAGGGCAGGAGGAGAAGGGGGCAACAGAGGATGAGATGTACATGAGTTTGAACAAACTTTGGGAGATAATGAAGGACAGGGAAGCCTGGCATGCTGCAGTCCGTGGGGTCGCAAAGAGTCAGACACAACTGAGCAACTGAACAGCAAAGACATCTTGGGCCTTTTGCTTTATATTTAAAAAGAAATACCTTTTTCTACCATCTATATGGGAACAGGTGTTTTTAAAATTCATAAATAATACCTTAAAATGCATAATATATGCACATGACATATTTAAGAATAATGAATTGCTCAAGATAAATTTAAAAAGTAAAATTAAAACAATGAAATCTAAGACAAAAATAAATAATAAAAGTCAAAAATAAGTAAAATATTCAAAATGGTAGTATTTACTGTATCCCAGAATAAATAAATAATAAACACATTGTTTTCCTCAAAGACTATTTCAGAATTGGTGATGATAATGTCCTTCATTTATTTGGGAGCCTCCTAGATACCAATTACATTCTTCCATTTAGTACAACAACCCATCCGGTGAAGTCGGTACTATTATTATATCAGTATGCTGTTGAGGAATCTGGGGTTGGACATTGCACATCTGATAAGCGGCCAAGCTAGGATTCAAATCCAGATGTAAGTTTTCTTAGTAAAAACCTTTAATGTGTTATCTTCCAGCTTACAGTTAGAGTAAAGCAAATGATGTTTTTCACCAGATCTGTAAAAGAATTAGGAGATGGAAACTGGGCAGTGAGTAAAATATCAGGAACAGAATATCCTAGGAACAGAAAGGGGAAGAGTTGTGTTTAGTGCAACAATGGCATCGTGGTGTGAGGATCAGAACAGGACATGATACGGAGTATTAATCACTGACCTTAATCTTTTTTTCTAGCCAGTTATCAATTCTTTGCACACACGGACTTCCTTGTTGTTTTTCTGAATGTAGAGTCAACATCAAGTAGTGACTTTGGGCCCGGTTTGGAGAAGAGTGCCTGAGCTTGGATACAGGCTCTGCATGTCGCCAGCTTTGCAGTCTGGCCTCTCAGCCGTCACTAAGATTATAGTCTTTTTTGTGCAGCGTATAGGGTGAGACCAAAAGACTATAAACCTGTACCCTGTATATCAAGTAACTGGCTATAATTAAATTCAATGCTTTGTGCTATTTTTTGATTCTTTGGTGACATTTGCCTTCCTTCAAAAAACCCAGTACATATTTAGATACAAGTGTTTTAGGAATTCAGGGAAAAGAATGGCCCTTGGTCTGGTGGGTTTAGAAGTATGTTCCCTCTCTTTGTACTAATTACGTGCAGATATGTTGGGTCACGGAGAAGGCAATGGCACCCCACTCCAGTACTCTTGTCTAGAAAATCCCATGGATGGAGGAGCCTGGTAGGCTGCAGTCCATGGGGTCGCTGGGAGTCGGACACGACTGAACGACTTCACTTTCACTTTTCACTTTCATGCATTGGAGAAGGAAATGGCAACCCACTCCCATATTCTTGCCTGGAGAATCCCAGGGATGGGGGAGCCTGGTGGGCTGCCGTCTGTGGGGTCTCACAGAGTCGGACACGACTGAAGCGACTTAGCAGCAGCAGCATGTTGGGTCATTCTCTATCTGAGTGTGTCTTTGAGATAGAATTTCTATCAATAACTGGTTGACTGGGTTATGTATATTTCGAGTATACTAAGTGAGACTGAGAAAGTGATAGAGTCTCTGGACATAGTCACATCTGGTTCTTCTGAGCCTTTTGGAAGCATTAAAACCAAATGAACAAAGAGACTGTTTTGCTAAGGATTGATACATCTCATTTCATCCCCACACATACCCCCAAAAAAGACCATTTAGCAGCACTGGATGGTGGAGGGCCAAGGCATTGACGAGCTTGTAGTGAAATGTGTTTCTGAGGTCCTGAAGCTGTCTTGTTCACATTATGGTCACCGATTATTTTTGTGCATCTGGTACAACTAATTATCCTAGCTACATAACATAAGAAGGGAATTGGTTTTCAGTATTCATTTTTAAAGCTTAATAGAATAATAGAAGGTATATTTCTTTCCTTTTTCTTGTGGGAGGAAGAAGCTATTTTTTAATGGCATCCATCAGTATTTCTGAAAACTTGGTCTGAATACTGATACAAAACTACAATGTTTTCTTTCTTTCTTGAGTGATGATCCAAGAAACAGATGACTTCTGTAGATGTCCTTGTATCAGAGAGATGGAGCATGAGCCATAATAGAAATTTCTACTGGGAGATAATGAAAGTGTCTTTTAGGATCAAAATGGCCTTTAAAATATTTAATCTTGAAACTAGAGTTTGTTAGTTTGTTGTTGAAATGACTGTATTAAACCTAAACCCTGGCTTGCTGAGTAACTTTTCATTGTAATTTCCTAAAAGATCTTCATTTATCATCTACTACAATGTATTCCATATAGAGTGACCTATTCGTGGTACTCTTCTCTTGGTTTATTCAGTGATCTCTAGCATCTATATACAAGCAATATTTTAGGTCCCAGGAGTCTAAGGATGGAAAAAACTCGGCTCCTCTTCTTGTAGATGCTACAGGCTGCTGCTGCTGCTCCTAAGTCGCTTCAGTCGTGTCCGACTGTGTGCGACCCCATAGACGGCAGCCCACCAGGCTCCCCCATCCCTGGGATTCTCCAGGCAAGAACACTGGAGTGGGTTGCCATTTCCTTCTCCAATGCATGAAAGTGAAAAGTGAAAATGAAGTCACTCAGTCGTGTCCGACTCTTAGCGACCTCATGGACTGCAGCCTACCAGGCTCCTCCGTCCATGGGATTTTCCAGGCAAGAGTACTGCAGTAGGGTGCCATTGCCTTCTCCATGCTACAGGCAATTGGGAGAGAAAGGAAGCGAAAGAAAGTCACTCTTCCTGGAAGGTAGTGTCCATGGTAAGGAGAAGCCAGAACTGAGCCTAAAGACTCAGACAAATCAGGAGGGCTTTGTAGGGAGGGTGACCCTACAATTTATCTTCCAAACTGGAGTGTGTGGACCAGGGAAAGAGACTCTATTAATAAAGACACTGGAATAGCAGGCAGAAGCTGCAGTTCTCCTGTGAGATACACGATTACCTTATCGGGTTAAGAGATTTGCAGGCTATTCACAAGGCAATCAACAAGGAACCAAGGAAGGTTTTTAATCTAGAAAGTGACGTGGTAAAAGTTGGCTTTGTGGAAGGCCGAAAGGGATGCATGGAGACCCAAATAAGGGCTGTTCCTGGGGCCCAGGCCTGAGAAGGTGACCACTGGGAGCTCATGATGACAGCAGAGAGGCAGAGTGGTGACCAGTCCTGAGAGGTACTTTGGAGACCCAACTAGCAGACCTTGGTTATTACTGGATGCGGCAGCTGAGCAGGAATGCAGGAGTCAAGGGTGGTCCCCAGGTTTCTGGGGGAAGAGAGAGGCATCCTTTGCTGAGATGGCAGTGATGAGGAGGAGCAAGTTTGGGAGAGAGGCATTGACGAGGTCCCTTTTGGACATGTTGTGTTTGAAGCCCTTATGTAGAGGGACAATAGACATGCTTGAAAGACATTTTTTCTCTCATGTATTAACCTGAAAATCAATCTGCATAACATACTAATATCATTACGTATGGATTTTATTCCGCATTGAGATCTTGAGCCCGAAGATTTGCCTTGTTTACTCAAGGGACCATGCCAATCTGGACTAGTCTAGTTCCCATTTCGAGCCTTGTGAGAAGGGGTATAGCTGGTTCTTCTTTCAGTTTGGTTGTGTCGGGTCTTGGCTCTGGTGTGGGCTTCTCTCTCCAGTTGTAGCACCAGGACTTAGCTGCCCCGTGGCAAGTGGGATCTCAGTTCCCTGACCCCACATTGAGCCTGTATACCCTGCGCTGGAAGGTGGATTCTCAACCACTGGACCGCAGGGAAGTCAGTCCCTGGTCCTCTTGAAGAAAAGCGGGGAGCTCAGCTTCCTACAGCAACAATGTTCCCCAGCTGCCTGTCAGAACTTTGGAAGATCTGGGTGTTTCTGCACCTTTAGAGCTAAAGAATGGAGAAGGAAATGGCAACCCACTCCAGTGTTCTTGTCTGGAGAATCCCAGGGATGGGGCAGCCTGATGGGCTGTCGTCTATGGGGTCGCACAGAGTCGGACACGACTGAAGCGAATTAGCAGCAGCAGCAGCAGAGCTAAAGAAATGTCCCACCTGAGAGCTCCTTGTTTAAACAATATTTGTAGCGTTTTGCAGAAGACTACTTCAATAATACCTAGTATTTACAAAGTACTTACTCTAAAGAGCTTGCTTTAATTTTTCCATATGTCCTTAGAACATACATGGGAAGTTGGCAAGAGGCAGAATTCACTTTACAAATGACAATGATAAATATGACTTGGTTAATGTTTATATTCTCCAAATATGTATATTTTTAATGGGCATCAATATAAAGGTTTCTCCTTAAGCTCCCAGAAGATTTCAGAAGCGGAATTTTCCATCCAACATGTCCAATTTGCATCCAACAAGTATTTTAATTCGTGGCCAGAAATATCACACCTTTCCCTATTGCATTTTAGATAATAGTGATTAATTTTAAATTTGATGTCATAGATTTAGCAAAAGACGTAATTAAGGATGGCTTTTCTTAAGTATGTTTAATTGTATTAAAATCAAAGTGATTACATAAAAATCTTTAAAAAACAGGGGAGTTTTATGTCATAATACATTGTGCCCAATTTGGGTATTCCTGACAATTTCAATTTCAAACACGGTAATTAAAATGGTAGTGTCTTCTGTTTGGAAAAGCATTTATTATTTGTTTATATTCCATCTCATTCTCCCTCCCCCTAAAGTATTTGAAATGTCTTAGGGAGATTTTTAATATAATATGATTTTAAATATTAAGTAAGTGGACACAGGGAGAAAAAATAAAAGTGGAGAAGTAAACTGAAGGTAGGATGTCTTAACTCACACAAAGATAGTGTAGTTACTGGAAGCGACAAGAAATTCCATCGTATTTAAAGGTTAAATATAAAGAGGGCACTTCAGTGAACAATCACCGCCCCTCCTTCCTGAATGCCCTGTCCTATTCCATTCTCTTAAATCAGGATCAGGCTTATTTGACATTCTGATCTAAGTGTACAATCATCTTTTATTTTCATATAGTCTATCTATGGGCTTCCCTGGTGGCTCAGTCAGTAAAGAATCTGCCTGCAATGCAGGAGAGGTCAGAGACCCGGGTTTAATCCTTGGATCGGGAAGATCCTCCGGAGGAGGAATTGGCAACCCCCTCCAGTATTCTTGCCTGGGACATCCCATGGACAGAAGAGCCTGGTGAGCTGCAGTCTATAGGGTCTCAAGAGTCGGACACGACTGAAGCAACTTAGCATGCGGTGCCAGAGTTAATTAAAACAACTATCCAGATTCTTTTATTCAATAGTTCCTTAATTTAGAGAAGTAGTTGTCAACCTCCATAATAGTTGTCTTAGCCTTCATAGACCTCCTTTTTTTTTTTTAACTGCAAATACTTTGGTGATGCTTCTCTTCCTACCCAGAAATATAAACTTACCTATACACGTAATTTCAAAAGAATCGATTTGTTACCTCATTGTAAAAATAAGTGGGAATTAGAAGGTAATTTATAATAAAATAGTATTTTGTTAATCACAAAAATTTTCATATGCTTGGAAAGGGCCCTCCTGAAGCCCTGATGGAGTCGTCAGATGCTTGTTCCTTCCAGAACAGTCACAGGTGCAAAGGCAGCTGAACCAGGCGTCCTGTATGCAGGGCTCAAACCATAATCCCCCTGGCCAGTTGTGGACAGTTTCCTGAAATGAGGACTAACTCAAGGCAACATTTCAAACAAAGCAAAGTTTGTTCCATGTCCAGTCGTAATCCTGGAAAAGTCAACATTTATTAAAACTTTGGGAAGCAGTTCTGTGTTAACACATAGAATGGAGTTCTGTTCTACGCGCAGATAATTACAAATAAACGTTTAGCAGCTTGGATGCCCCCCTCCCCTACCACGAACACTGGAAGGTACACTCGGGGAACACGTGTTCTGGGGGTCTGCTCTGTGCACTGCAGCACTTGAGCAAACGGGAACCTCCCTCTTGGAACCTCGGTGACACTCTCTCAGGCTTAGTGGCACACAAAACAGCCACACAAATGGCCCGGACTTCTCTCGTGGGTTCCACCCTGTGGAAGCAGAAGCAAAAAGGTGGAGAAAGGTATTAATGAGTTTACGTTCAGGGCTGCCTTTGCCTTAGACCTGGAATGTGGCATTTGAGGATCAACTCCCTGGAGAACTGTAGGACTGAGTAGATCTAGAGTGGATAAATCTGTCTACCTGTTCCAGAAAAATAGAAGGGAAACTGAGGGAAGAGGCGTGAAAGGCTAGATGAGCAGGCACAGGTGGGGCGTGGAAAGGGCAGAGCAGTTTGGTAGCTCCTGAGAAGTCAACCCAGACTGAATCCTTGGTGTACTTGGTAGCTGCCTGATCTGGAAAAACCCTTTCCAACTCTCTTAGTCTCTTTCTTCACCTGCAACATGAGCACTTATGCCTCATTTATAGGGTTAAATGGGAATTCATAGGATGATAATATATTGCAGTCATTGACATTGTGCCTGGGACCCAGGTTGTACTTAAGATCTGCAGGCTTCCTCTGCCCACTTCCTTCTGCAGTTCAGTTCAGTTCGGTTCAGTCACTCAGTCATGTCCAACTTTTTGTGACCCCATGGACTGCAGCACTCCAGGCCTCCCTGTCCATCACCAACTCCTGGAGTTTATTCAAACTCATGTCCATTGAGTTGGTGATGCCATCCAGCCATCTCATCCTCTGTTGTCCCCTTCTCCTACCGCCTTCAATCTTTCCCATCATCAGAGTCTTTTCCAATGAGCCAGTTCTTCATATCAGGTGGCCAAAGTATTGGAGTTTCAGCTTCAGCATCGGTCCTTCCAATGAATATTCAGGACTGATTTCCTTTAGGATGGACTGGTTGGATCTCCTTGCAGTCCAAGGGACTCTCAAGAGTCTTCTCCAACACCACAGTTCAAAAGCATCAATTCTTCAGTGCTCAGCTTTCTTTATGGTCCAACTCTCACATCCATCCATGACTACTGGAAAAACCATAGCTTTGACTAGACAGACCTTTGTTGGCAAAGTAATCTCTCTGCTTTTTAATAAGCTGTCTAGGTTGGTCATAGCTTTTCTTCCAAGGAGTAGGCATCTTTTAATTTCATGGCTGCAGTCACCATCTGCTGCAGAGGTTTATAATCTGTTTGCATTTCCAGGAGGGGGAACGTATGAGTGATTGTTCCCTGCAATTTTTCTAGGTGCTTAATTTTTAGGTTCTTAATTTTTGAGGTAGAAAACCTGATAATGTAGATGGTACATTGTGTACACTGAAGCATCCTGAATTTTGGTTGAAACAGAGCCTCTGTATTTTAGATGTGGAGTTTACATTTCAAAACATTTCTTGGAGAAAAAAGAATATTTTTTTAAATCACAAAAGAAATATTTTGTTGTGAAAGTGAAGTTGCTCAGTCGTGCCTGACTCTTTGCAAACCCATGGAGAGTAGCCTGCACCAAGCTCCTCTGTCCATGGGATTTTCAAGGCAAGAATACTGGAGTGGGTTGCCATTTCCTTCTCCAGGGAATCTTCTCAACCCAGGGATTGAACCCAGATCTCTCACATTGTAGACAGATGCTTTACTGTCTGAGCCACCAGGGAAGTTACCCTTGTAAATAAACTTAAACCTGAAGTCTCATCACCCCAATCTGACTTCTGATTACTATAATAGAATTTTTTAAATTCTTTAAAAAAATTTTAATGGTGTTTTATTATTGTTTTACTTTTTCTTTTTTCTCTTTTTATTTTTTAAATTATGAAATATGATAACACATTTAAAGGAGACTTGGAAAATACAGACAAGGTTATAATTTCATTATATATTGCAATTATTTTTTAAGTAGAAAAATTAAGATTTTTAGTAGTAGTTTCAATGTCAAACTCTCAAAAATTAATAGAATGAATATACAGGGAAGCAGGAGGATATAGTAGACCTGAAAAGCATTATGAACCAATTCAACATAATTAAGATTTGTACAGTTTTCACACTGTTGTTGTTTTATTTTTATTTATTTTATTTTTAGGCCGTACCAAGCAGCATGCAGGATCTTAGTTCCCCAACCAGGGCTTGAACCCATACCCTGGGACAGCCAAGAAAGTCCCTGTAGTAGAATTTAAACTTAAGTTACTCCTTCAGCCTTCCTCCTGGTTTTAGCGAAGGCTGTTCTTCCTTCTGGAGTCCTTCTGTGCTGTCTTTTTGAAACTTTTTTACCTGACCTGCTGGAGTCATCCTTGTGTAAAATGTCCACCTGATTCTACTTATCACTTCAGCCTGGCTTCTCTGCGTCTGCTGTGATTGATGTATATATTTTTACATTTCTCCTGTAAGGGTTTTACTTTTTTTTTTTTTCTTTCACAGTGGATCATGAGTTTATTGAATACACGATTTTATTTTAGTGTAACAAGTTATTTCACCTTCTAAGCCCCTATGGTAGTGGTGCTGTTTTTGTATAAGAAAGCTGCTCAAAAATGAAAAATACAGTCCACTGCATTGATATTGTGATTATACAGGAATATTTTGTAGACAGAACTGTGTCGGAAGACCGAAAGTGAAAAAGAAAAACCAGATTGTGAAAAACCAAGAGCTTTTGGAGTACATTTAATCATAAATAAATTTATATAAAGGCGAAATGCAGGTGCATGGAATTGTTATTTAGAATTACCAGCCTGCTTGTACTCCTGGAGGTGTTGTAAAAGATTGGTGACACGTGACTTTTTTGTCTTTATTTCAGACTTCATGCAGTTATCTGTTATAACCATTTGTATGTCCTGTAAATGCTGTATCACTTTATTTCCATTATAACTAATTATTGAAATAAGGGTTTTATAAGGATGGACAATCCTCTAAAACGTCTAGAGATGTAATTTTGTGGCCAAAGGATTGATGCTGTAAATATGGTGACTTCTTTATATTAATACAAAGGTATTATCTTATTAATTTTAACAGTTTCTGAACTAGGCATCATGAGTAAGGAGGGAAGAAATCATGACAGTATCTTGAATTTACACTTGCATATATTTTAATGAACTCCAAAACACTGCATGGGTATCAGATGCCCAGGTAAAGCATCCACTAATGGGGACTGTGGTGATTTCCATTTCATTTGATGGACTTTTTTTTCCATTCCATTTGATGTGTTTTTCTTTCTCTGGGTCATGCCCTGCCTAAGAGAAAACTTGCTGTGCGTGCTAAGTTGCTTCAGTCGTATCCGAGTCTTTGCAACCCCATGGACTGTAGCCCACCAGGCTTCTCTGTCCATGGGATTCTCCCGCCAAGAATACTGAAGTGGGTTGCTATGCCCTCCTCTAGGGGATCTTCCCCACCCAGGGATGGAACACTTATCTCTTATGTCTCCTGCACTGGCAGGCAGGTTCTTTACCACTAGCGCCCCCTGGGAAGCCCAAAAGAAAGCTTAGCAATATGCAAAGAAAATCCCAAGCACATTGAAAGTATTTAATGTATGTCATGGTTCAGCTGAGATAAAAACCTGTCTTTTTTAAAAAAATTATTAATCCAGAATTCTCCCCTCCCATCCAGGCTGCCACATAATATCGAGATACATGCCTGAAAGGCTATGTGATAAAATTTTTAAATATCCATCATCCTCCAGCATCCTCCTGCCCTTTTAACTTATTATAATTCGTGTGTGTGTGTGTGTGTGTGAGATGAGAACACATAACATAGGATCTACCCTGTTGGCAAATTTTGAATATACTCAATATAGTTAACTGTGGATGTTGTTTGGCTCCACGGGTATACACTTATCTCCAAAGTTATCAAATTGTGTACATCAAACATGGACAGCCTTTTGTATGTCAGTCATACCTCAATAAAGTGGTCTAAAATATATTTTAAAAAGCGAGAGCAGCATCTAAATGCTGATGGCAGTTTGATGTTTCAGTGGGATCCAAGGCCTGTCTCGTGAGTTCAGGCGTGGTCTGAGCTGCAGATGGTGCGTTCTCAGTGGACACCTCTTTGGAAGGACTAGTTTCTGTAATGCAAAGGGCTGTAAAGTCTGAAAACCATTTATTTTGCTGCTAGATGATTTAAACTTATCTCTAACTTTACTGGATAAATTGTTGGCATTAATTTCATCAATGGAGCATTAAAGATGAATTTTGAAAGTACGGCATCTCTGGCTTTGAGTAAAGTTTGAAAAAAATCCCAACCTTGTTGAATTAAAAAAAAAAAAATCTCCATTCCCTCTAACATACCTTTGTGAGCCTGGTTTTTCTACTATCAGTCAGTCAGTTCAGTCGCTCAGTCGTGTCCGACTCTCTTCGACCCCGTGAATCGCAGCACGCCAGGCCTCCCTGTCCATCACCAACTCCCGGAGTTCACCCAGACCCACGTCCATCGAGTCAGTGATGCCATCCAGCCATCTCATCCTCTGTCGCCCCCTTCTCCTGCCCCCAATCCCTCCCAGCATCAGAGTCTTTTCCAATGAGTCAACTCTTCACATGAGGTGGCCAAAGTACTGGAGTTTCAGCTTCAGCATCATTCCTTCCAAAGAAATCCCAAGGCTGATCTCCTTTAGGATGGACTGGTTAGATCTCCTTGCAGTCCACAGGTCTTCTCCAACACCACAGTTCAAAAGCATCAATTCTTCGGCGCTCAGCTTTCTTCCTAGTCCAACTCTCACATGACCACTGGAAAAAGTCTCTACTATGACTGTTATTAAAACAAAACTCAGAAGCGTTTTAGACATGTATTATCTCCTGTTAAGTAGTGCTGCCATCCATCCAGTTTAGATTAGAAAATTAACAAGCAAGAAGCAAGCTCATTTGTCACATTAAAAGGTTTATTGATATGCTTAGTTTTGTTCAGGGTATGCGTATAGACATTTAATATGGGGAATATTTTTCTTCCATAAATTTTGTCTCATCACAATTATAAAAAGAGAATTACAAGTGTAGTAGCATTTCTATAAGTGAATTGTCTGTGAACACACTTTCAGCAAAAATACCTAACATTTGTTTTTTCCCTATGATTTATTTGTTCTGATGATATTTATTGAGATGTAATTTTATGTCTGCATATCATGATAAAAATTTAGGAAAAAGAGAAAAAAAATTGGGCTTGCTTTTGACTTCTCTGGAGATCCAGGGGTTAAGAGGGTGCAGGTTTGATCCTTGGTTGGGGAGCTAAGATCTGCATGCCTTGGGGCCAAAAAACCAAAACATAAAATAGGAGCAATATTGTAACAAATTCAAATAAAGACTTTAAAAGTGGTCCACATCAAAAAATATTTTTAAAAAAAAGCAGTTTGTCTTTCATATCATTTTTCCCCAAGAATTCATTTTTATTGTATTTGCAAAAGTATCCTTTGCCACAGATAGTTTGAGAAGTGCTGGTATAATTAATCTGTCTGAAGTTGTGGTAACAAGCAGACATTTGGTTTGTAAGCACATCTTAGAAACACTCCTTTGTCTGGGGACTTTTTAGAAATGCATATACATTGTGATTTTCCTGTGACATGCAGGGTTCTTATCATATCATTTTTTTCTATTATTTTAAAAAAAGATAGTGTTTTCTTTCAAGTTAATTTCCCATCACTTTGTATACAGTAAGATTTTATTACCAGAGTTTGCTCTTTGAACTGCTATAGCTTCTGTGTGATACCTTTGGTCTCCATAAGTCTTCGTGACTTTGGAGATTACATTCTACCTAATTTTAGGATGTTTTGAAACCCACTTCAGATTTTTTTTTTTCCTAGCCCTGAACAGTAGCATCAGTCAGCTCTGATTTAAAATGCTCTTTTAATAGGTTACTCATTATAGATAGTTTTTATTTGAATGAATTGTTTTTAAAACGAGAGCCATTGTGATAAAGTAGAGTCAGCACCTTGGTATATATGGGGTAGAAGACGGTTTTCAGATTTTGGATGTGTAAAGGTTTTCAGAGTTAACCAGGTAATTTGGATTTTTAAGTGATTTATAGCAGTCATTTGGTACCTTGGGCCTAAGGATGGTGTATTGGTTTTCTTGGGTTGCTATAGCAACGTACCATAAATTAGGTGACTCACAACCACAGAAATATATTCTCTTATAGTTCTGGAGGCCAGAAGTCTGGAACCAAGGTGGTGTTGTCAGGGCCTCACTCCCTCCAAGAGTCTCAGGAGGGAGTCTTTGTCACTCTCTTGCAGTGTCTGGTGGCTTCAGGCTGTTCTTGTGTCGTGGCTACATCATTCCAATCTCTGCCTCTGTCTACACACCACCTCTCCTCTGTTCTGTGTCTTCTCTTCTGTCCCTTGTAAGGATACTCATCATTGGATATAGGGCCCACCCAGCCAATCCAGAGCTTCCCTGGAGACTCCGATGGTAAAGAATCTGCCTGCAGTGCAGGAGACCCGGGTTCGTTCCCTGGGTCGGGAAGATCCCCTGGAGAGGGAAGTGGCAACTCACTCCAGTATTCCTGCCTGGGAAATCCCATGGACAGAGGAGCCTGGTGGGCTATAGTCCATGGGATTGCAAAGAATTGGACACGACTGAGTGACTAACACTGAGCACTGAGCAGCTAATCCAGGATGATCTTATCTTGAGATCCTCAACTTATCACATCTACAAATACCTCCCCACTGCTCACCGTGCCTTGCTGCTTGCGGGGTCTTAACTCCCCCGACCAGGGATTGAACCTGAACCTCTGGCAGTGAAAACAAGGATCCTAACCCCAAGACAGCTCAGGAATTTCCTACAAAGACTTTTTTCTTTAATAGGGTCTCAGTTGCTGGTTTTGAGGGTCTCCACTCAATCCATTACGGATGGTAACAGATCTTCCTATAATTACCGAGCACCTCCTGATGTGCTGCAGTGGTTGCTGGAAGCATGTGAGCTGTGGTAGCGTGAAAAGGGCTGATTTTGGGGGTTGGTAGCCCTGGATCTGGGTTCAGGTTCTGGTAATCTCCTAGCTCTGTGACCTGGGGGCCTGTTTTTTAGTTTCTTTGCACCTCACCTTCCTCCTCTGCAGTGACCTGGTGAGCAGATGCAGTATGCCTGAACATTCTCCACCTGTGATAGATATGTCAGGGGTGATCATAATTTCAAATAAGGTGGTCCCTCATTTGAAGATGCACTTTTTTATCGTTTCTGAAATCAAGGTGCTTTTCTACATTCATTGTTTTCCCTGACTTCGTGAATTCACAGTCCCATCCATGCCTATTGTTTTCTTGGCACTCCTGAGGCCAAGAAAGCACTTCATTGCTGTGTTTACAAATTAGTTAGGTCCAGTACTCTTGCCTGGAAAATCCCATGGACAGAGGAGCCTGGGAGGCTGCAGTCCATGGGGTCACTGATGGTCGGACACGACGGAGCGACTTCACTTTCACTTTTCACTTTCATGCATTGGAGAAGGAAATGGCAACCGACTCCAGCGTTCTTGCCTGGAGAATCCCAGGATGGAGCCTGTTGGGCTGCCATCTATGGGGTCGCACGAAGTTGGACACGACTGAAGCGACGCAGCAGCAGCAGCAGCAAAGGACTAAAAAAGTGTTTAAATGACGTCCTAACAGTTTAGTGGCAATTTGAAAACTGTTTTTTTTTTTTGGTTCTTAAATAACTCCAGTAACCTACTGAGTAGATGCGTGCACACGCTCAGCACCTCACAACTTCTCAGACCTGGGAATGAGATTGGACACTGTCGCCCTTATTCATACTCCACACCGGTTTCTGCATAATGGTGCTTTTGATCAAAGTAACCACCCTAGAGCCAGCTCTTCAGAGACATTGCTGTAGTGAAAATGTAGCACAATCCAATTTGAAACCATGAGATAACACCAGCTGGTTGTTGGTGTGATGTCTGAGAGAGGTCATCATGTTTTCTAATTTGGTGATACTAAATTTATTTCCTAATCAGCAACGTAAAAGCCTGGATGTAAGAATGTCTTCTTCATTATCCTAAATAATTGGCACCCTATAGTTTATGCTAAACGTAAATTGCCTTTGTACATTTCCAACCCCATGTATTTTAATGCTTCAAAATTTTGTTTTCTATTTGCATAAAGTAATTGTTCAGTAAATGCATGTTGATGAAACTTGTGTCAAATAAACTAGTTTTCATTTAAAGTATAGTGTGAAAGTGTTAGTCGCTCAGTTGTGTCTGATTCTTTGCTACCCCATGGACTGTAGCCTGCCAGGCTCCTCTGTCCATGGGATTCTCCAGGCAAGAATACTGGAGTGGGTAGCCATTACCTTTTCCAGGGGAATCTTCCTGACTCAGGGATCAAACCTGGGTCTCCAGCATTACAGGCAGATTCTTTACCGTCTGAGCCACCAGGGAAGCCCAGGTTTCATTTAGGCTAACACCGAGAGGAAACATTCAGGAGACACAGAGCTTGGTGTTGGATTGTTTTGGGTTTGATCTGTTACAGCTAACCAGACATTTTTAAAGAAGCAAGCTCTGGTCTAGCTTCTTTTGCCTAGCCAGAGATGAAGATGATGAGTTAAGAGTATTTGAAAAAGCATTAGTCATCTTCAGTTTATCTTTTCATAAACCAAGTTAATTACTCTAGAAGATGACCATCCTGAACTCTGGGGTCAGTGTACAAATGGAGTCCTTGAGTAATATGCATTGATTCAGAATAATCATTCTTACCCGTTCTTCTGGTTCTCCTCCTACTCCTCAGTTCTTTCATTTATTCAAAAAATGTTTCTTGGGACTTCCCTGGTGGTCCAGTGGTTAAGACTCTGAACTCCCAATGCAAAGGGCCAAGTTTGATCCCTAGATCCCACATGCCTCAACTAAGATCCAGTGCAGCCAAATAAATAAATTCTCAAAAAAAAAAATTTCTTGAGCACCCCAGTATTTATGTACTGGGATCTGTTCTGCATCAGCCTACTGAGCATATGATGATGAGCAAGGTGGACGTCACGTGATATACGCAAAGCACGTAGCAGAGTACTGGCACATAAGTTATTAGCAACCAGTAGATAAAATTCTTATTACCAAGTCCATGTATTGTGCATTAGAAAGCTCCACCAGAAGGAGCACAGGGATGTCCTATAAATCAATAGATTGTGAATTTTTTGTTATAGACGTTGGCTGGAGAGAGAATGGGCGACTCCTCTGTGCTAACAGACCTGATGAGCCCCCTGGTGACGTTCGTCCCTTCATCGTGCCTGGCAGCCGATTACTGCTCGTCTGTTATTAGATTGCACATGTGTTGATGGATCTGTCCTCAACCCATTAGAAAATATGCATGGTCCTCAGGGGTATGTAGTACATCAAAAGTGTCTAAAACCCTCAAGGATTAGTAAGTAGTTAGCCTTCATGCCTAATGTGTAAACAGCAGAGGAATCTTTGATTTGGGCTCAATCAGTGTAATTTTGATGTTAACAGATCAGCAGCCAACAGTTAAATAAACTTTGACACTGAGAGTAGATGAGCACAATCCAATTTGCTGTTGATCGATCAACCAGCTAATTTTGTTTTAGTTTAGACATTTGTACGGCACTTTTCTCATGCATTTGTGATGCACATATGTGCAAAGCTTCTTGCTTGCAAAAAACAGCAAAACAAACAAAAAACCCTCAGATAATTATAGAACATTCATGACTCACTCCATCGTACCAGACCTAAGGTCTAAGGTCTGGTACTCCTTAGTACTCCATCGTATTAAGACCTGAGGTCTTAGATCTGGTCTCAGGCATTCGCTGAAGGGTCACTAAGAGGCTTCTTATTCTTCTGAGCTCATACCTATGTGATCCTTCCACCTCCTTCTTTAATTTTTATTTTTCATAGTTCTCCAGCTCCCTTTCAACTGTATTCTTCCCCTTCTTAAAAAAATTTCATATTGCATAATTGAATTGGTAAATCAACTTCTCAGGAACTCCAGAAAGAGAAGAAAAAAGCTCTTTATTTGTAAAACGTGGGCCAACCATTGTTTCAACTTGAGAAAACAGATGACAGGACCTTTATAGAACTGCAAGTCTAGTGCAGGCTCAGATGGAGAGACAGATGATGTTTATAAAGCTTTTTCTCTATCATGTTTTTTTTTTTTTTTAAACACTCATTTTTTAAAAGTTGGTTTCCTTTTGAAAGCACTTCTTATTGACATGAAGTTATTTTTTAACATTATCCTAGTCATAAAGAAATAGGCATTGGTCTTTGTGTTGCTATTTAGTATTACAGGTCAGTTCCTCTAACTGCTGGGATGTTGAGTTCCAATTCTGACAGTGAGGAGTTAAAGCTTTTCTAGGAAAACATATGACTCTGGGATGCATTCAGCTTTCAGAGTTGCATACAAAAGAAGCTGAGAGATCCTTAAATTTAATAAGGTTCATTATTCCAGATGGAAGTTTAGGCTGCAAGACAACACCAGCCCATTTTTAAACACATTTAATCATTTAAGTACGTTAATTGGTGGTATAGGATGTTATGGGGCAGTGACCTTGTGTTTGCAAAGCTGACAATCCAGGAACCCTCTGTCCATGAGCAGGAGTAGTAACTCAGTCTTTCTGTTGATAAACTTAGCTGAAGCAGGGAGTCATTTTTTTCTTTTTAATTGGAAATATTTTATTTCAGCTGAAAATACCATTTTGATGTAGGGCTAAGGACTCTTATTTGCATATGAGTATGCACAGTTTTTCTTACAAAAATCATACCCATAAAACATTATCTATGATTTCCAGTTTGGGTTTCTGTAGAAAAGGATGAAAATGGGTTGATAAGAGTATTCAGTATACTAATCTGTCAACTTTTGAGTGTTTGGAATTTTCCATGTTAAAAATGTTTTTAAAATAAAAATATGAAGAAATAAAGCTATTGAGCATTTAAAATATATGAGGAGAAATGGAAGCATAGAAATTATTCTTAAGTTTTATGATAATGTGTGTGTTCAGTTGCTAAGTCGTGTCCGACTCTGTGACCCCATGGACTGTAGCCCTCCAGGCTGCTCTGTCCATGGCATTTCCTAGGCAAGAGTATTGGAGTGGGTTGCCATTTCCTTCTCCAGGGGATCTTCCTGACCCAGGGATTAAACCCGGGTCTCCTGCACTGCAGACAGATTCTTTACCAACTGAGCTACAGGGGAACCCCCCCTCCAATAAATTATTTTTGTCCTTTAGATTGTATAGATCATTTCCAGGTTGCATGTGCATTTTAAACAAACGTTAGTAGCGCTCTCATTGGTTCTGATGGGAGCAAGGTTCTCCGAGTGCCTATAGAAGTACATTTAGAAATGGCAGCCCTGGCCTTTCTCTGGAGAAAAAGTTTTGTGAAAACAAAAAGGTTCAGTTTTCTTGGAAGATGACAAATGATGCAGAAGGTTGAGGAAAACCATGTGTAGTGAAGTTGTTTTACATTCCTGAAGCCAAACCACACCATTTTAGTGGCAACTCAGGGCTTCCCCGGTGGCTCAGTGATAATCCATCTGCAATGCAGGAGAAGCAGGAGACACAGGTTCAATCTGTGGGTCAGGAAGATCCCCTGAAAGAGGGCATGGCAACCCACTCCAGTATTCTTGCCTGGGAAATCCCATGGACAGAGGAGCCTGGTAGGCTACATTTCATGGGATCAAGAGGAGTCGCGCACGACTTAGTGACTAAACAACAACAGGGACTCTGTAATTTAGAGTCCTGTAAGACTCTGTAAGACTTCTGGAAATGATCCCTTGTCCTTGTTCAATATATTCTTTCATCTTTGGTTTGTTTTCTTAGGATGCGTCATCCCCTCTGTCCTTGCTAAGAACTGTAGTCATCTTATCCTCCTTTGAGAATGTATTTCTTTAAGCTCTTTAAAAAGCTTCACTCACGAAATGCTTTATGTTCTAAATCTGAATAATACATTTTGAATGTAGCTACATAGCTCCCTTAGGATGCCAGTTTTTTAAATGGAGCAATTTAAAATATTTTCTATGCAAATGGGCACTCGGGATGTAAGCATTTTGATAAGCATGCAGTCATCGTTTCAAGGTATAACTGGTCTCATTCTAAAACAAACGCGAGGTATTTGCTGGATTCGAGGTCACAAACGATTTTTGTTTGTTGCAAATGACCTCTTGTGTTTAATAAAAGAGCAGGGTGCCTAGTGATTAAAATCATGATGGACTTTTGTTGTCATCCTGACTTGATTTCCCATTCTGAGTCCAGCATTTATTTGCTGTGTGACATCAGGCCAATTACATACCTTTTCTTAGCTGTAATTTGCTGTCATAAGACTTAACTACTTCAGAGATAATTGATGTGAGGATTAAGTGGGATTATGTACGTGAAAAGTGCCAAGCACATAGCAAGAAGGTAATAGTAAGTAATATTTAACTGTTGGCCTCAGCATTTATGTATGTGCACGCTCGGTCATGTCCAACTCTTTGTGACCCCACGGACTGTAGCCTTCCAGGCTCCTCTGTCCATGGGATTTTCCAGGCAAGAATAGTGGAGTGGGTTGCCACGCCCTCTTCCAGGGGATCTTCCCCACCCAGATCAAACCCCCCATCTCTTGCATCTCCTGCATTTGCTGTTGCTGTTCAGTCACCCAGTCATGTCCTATTCTTCGTGACCCCATGGACTGCAGCATGCCTGGTCTCCCTGTTCCTCACCATCTTCCGAAGTTTGTCCCCAAGTTCATGTTCATTGCATCGGTAATGCCATCTAGCCATCTCATCCTCTGTCGTCCTCTTTTCCTCCTGCCCTCAATCTTTCCCAGCATGAGAGACTTTTCCAATGAGTTGGTTCTTCACATCAGGTGACCTCAATACTGGAGCTTCAGCTTCAGCATCAGTCCTTCCAAGGAGTATTCAGTGTTGATTTCCCTTAAGACTGACTGGTTTGATCTCCTTGGTGTCCAAGGGACTTTCAGGCATCTTCGCCAACACCACAGTTCAAAGGCATCAATTCTCTGGTGCTGTGCCTGCTTTATGGTCCAGCTCCCACAACCATATGTGACCACTGGGAAAACCATAGTCTTGACTATACGGATCTTTGTCAGCAGAGTAATGTCTCTGCTTTTGAAAACACTGTCTAGGTTTGCCATAGCTTTCCTGCCAAGAAACAGTTGTCTTCTGATTTCCTGGCTGCAGTCACCATCCGCAGTGATTTTAGAGCCCAAGAAGAGGAAATCTGTCAGTCCTTCCATCACCTGCATTTACTGGTGTATTAATTGTGGTGTTTGTGGGGCCAATCTGTCTTTTGCTTCTCTAACAGTGTGCATCCCCAGATGTGCCCTGTTGCTTCCATCCTTTGAGTATACAAAGAATTCAACTCTTCCTCTAGCTGTATACGTTATGTAATCTCTTCGTGGGACTTCCTTGGCGGTCCAGCGGTGTCCAGCGCAGGGGATATAGTTCAGCCCCTGGTCGGTGAGCTAAGATCCCACGTGCCTCACGGCCAGAAAAACCAAAACATAAAACGGAGATGAGATTATAACAGATACAATGAAGACTTCCAAAGTGGTCCAGGGTTTTAAAAAATCTAAAATAAAGTCCTTCCTGCGCCTGTTTCCCTGTCTGTAAAAGGGGCAAACAAGAGTACGACCTCTCTGAGTTGTGAGGATGAAGTAAAGTGATAGTTGCTTACTCTTCAGCACTCAGTACACATTTGCTCTCTTTTGGGGCATTATATTCCTTTCTTGAAGTGCTTCTCTGTCCCTATCCCTTCGTGAAGAATCCTTGCTGGTCACCTTCTTTGCTGCGTGTTTTGGGGCGCTCCCAAGCAGAGCTTAATGTTCCTGCTTGTGCGTCCCAGCACCGTTTTGTACACAACAATATTGCGTCTGGTGCACTGAATTACAATTAGTTGGCTTTTCACTTGATTCTGTGCTCTCCTAAGTTAAAACAAGACTCTGTTGTAGCGAGTTTCTATGTAAGGGTAAAATCGAGAGCGATGCTTGAGAAGGACGTGGAGCTTTCTTTACTTTCAAAAGTAAAAGCCAACAAATAGACTGTTTTTATGTTGCACGTTTATAATTTGTTCTCGAGCTGGTATGTAGCATTTCAGAATGGGCAGTTGGAATGTTTTCCAATTTAGAGCCTCAGCACTGGTGGTTTCACACAGAGTTTGGGGAATTATCACCAGGCAGACACTCGGGTGCACCCGGGCCTGTGACTCTAGAGACTGTTGCCTTTGGCGAAGCTATTAACTCATTAATGCTTTATTTTTAAAATTGAGGTGATGAGTCCTAGCTTAACTGCGTTGCTGTTAGGATTACATGAGAGATGATGTAAAATCCCGTTCCTGGTTCTTTGGTGGTGCTCAGGAAATCTTAGACCGTTTCTTCTCCCTGCTCCCAGTTTATCCATACTCATCTTTATAGATTAGGAGAAAAATAATATGTGTTATGTGTTTACTCAAGTTCCACACAGTAGTGGAGTTCTCATTTTGATGTTTTTAATGTCCTGATGGGGAAATTGAAGCTGTTGCCGTCAGAGTTGGGGAGAGGGTTTACAGTGTTCACAGCCAGTCACCAGACATAAAGATCAGGCAACAAAGGAGGAAGCATAAATATAGCATATGGGAGAGAAAGGGGGCTCAGAAATGACCTCGAGTCATAAAAACTCAGAAGCCAAACCAAACAAGTAAATGTGTGCGTGCTTAGTCACTAAGTCGTGTCCGACTCTTTGTGACCCCATGGACTGTAGCCCACCAGGTTTCTCTGTCCGTGGCATTCTCCAGGGAAGAATGCTGGAGTGGGTTGCCGTTTCCGCTTCCAGGGGAATCTTCCTGACTCAGGAATCGAACCTGTGTCTCCCACATCTTCTGCATCGGCCAGTGGATTCTTTACCACTGAGCCATTTGGGAAGCCCAAACAAATAAATAGGCAGGCTTTAAAAGAATCACAGTATTAATTCTTTAAGCATGGGAATTCAAAGTTATCACTGTCCTTCTTTTCTCCTATATCTTTAACTTCCAGAAGCTGCCTTTATAGTTTTAATGCTTTGGACTTAAAATTTGCTGTACTTTCTTCATTTTACTATTTCAAATTTTCATCAAATATTTTTATAATTTTTAGTCATATTTATTTATGAGTTGTTTTTTCAGGCTGAGAGGGTCTTATAATTCTAGAAATTTATCTAAATTATACTCTATATTGTGTGCTTTCCCTTATTTTTATTGAAAAATAAAATTTTTCAATTTTATTGAGCATTTACCCTCCACCTCCGGCCACGTTACCTTTCTGAACTTTTCTGCCATCGTGTATGTACCTCCAAGGGGGTTTAAGGTCTCCCAGAGATAGGTAATAACTTAAATTAAAAATCGTAAAATTTTCATTTTAGGCCTGCTATTCTATTCTCTCCATTGTACAGGATTTTTATTATATTTGATTAATGTGCTAACTGCACGACATGTATTAAATTACATTGTTATTTCCTAGAAAGGGTAGCTGAAATTCTTTTAGTTTTTATTTCTCCGGGTAGACTAAATCACTTAAAAATTAATTCATCCCTATACTCAGTGCACGTTGATTGTGGGCCTGGCCGAGGTCTAGATGCTGCTGGGCATTTATCTGAGGCTCTATGCTGGCGAGCAGAGGCCTTATGGACCTTCCGACTGACAGCGAGAACAGACCAGGAGAGGAATGAAGCCAGCAGACAGGAAATTGAGAAGCAGGGACTCTGACCCAGGCGGGGACTTGGGAGGGAGACTGCTGCGCTGCAGAAAGCAGTGGGGACTCCATTGTGGCTGGGGCTCCTGAGGGGGTGGGGGAGAAGACCCTGAGGACCGCGGGACACCCTCAGCCGCCTCCATCAAGCAGGTGGCCTCATAAAGCTGAATTGATGCTTTTGAACTGTGGTGCTGGAGAAGACTCTTGAGAGTCCTTTAGACTGCAAGGAGGTCAAATCAGTCCATCCTAAAGGAAATCAGTCCTGAATATTCATTGGAAGGACTGATGCTGAAGCTGAAACTCCAATACTTTGGCCACCTGATGCGAAGAACTGACTCACTGGAAAAGACCCTGATGCTGGGAAAGATTGAAGGTGGGAGAAGAAGGGGACGACAGAGGATGGGATGGTTGGATGGCATCACCGGCTGAATTTAAGCAAACTCTGGGAAATACTGAAGGACAGGGAAGCCTGGCATGCTGCAGTCCCTGAGGTTGAAGAGTCGGACATGGCTGAGCGACTGAACAAGAGCGAACCGAAGCAGTTAAAGGCGTGTCAGGGAAGTGATGTGACCACACTGAGACACGTTGCAAAGCCCCCTTTCCTGCAGTGTGGAGAAAGGGCCTGGGGTGACAGGTCAGGGAACAGAAGCAAGACCCAGAAAGGGAAATCCCATAGCTTCCTCATCCCTGAGAGTCCCATCGGTGACTTAGAAAAAGATCGTCTCATCCAATTTTTTTAAAGGTAGGTGATGGACCATTCTGACTATCCCATGCTTTCCCTCTAACTCTTTTTAGTTCTTATCCGTTAAAGTGGTTTTGTTTTCTATGCAATGAACAGCACTGGATTTCTAGTCTCCCTTTCTCAAAAACCTTCAGCACAGAAAGAAAGTGTGTATGAGTTTTCTCAAAAGACAAGAAAGAGAATGAATGTAAAATAATCCAAGTCATGCATATTTCAAAACAGGAAAACTGCTGCAGAACCCACATGTGGCTTTATATAAAAGGTATGTTAGCGGAGGACTTAGGAGGGAGGTTTGTTCTATATACCTCAGAAACCATAACATGTACCATTTCACAAATTAACCACAATTCAGAATATTCTTCTAAACATAAGAGTAAAGAATCTATTACTGATTCTACCTTTGTTCTAAAAGCTTCATTGGAGCTTTTCCTTGGCTCTAAATTGTTTGAAACTGGCTGTATGGTCAAAAGTATATACAGATTTCTTCAATATGTATTAGATTCCTTTTTACAAAAGTCACATAGTTAGGGGGTTTTCTATTAAGTAATATGTTCACCGCTTTAAAAATTGGGAAGTTTGTAAAATTTTCAAAATAACTGGGGGTAAACCGGAAGGGAATTTAAAGGGCCGTGAAATAGGAGGGGGCATATTCGGGGTATTCCTCCATCTGGACAGCCTTAAAGTCTATGGCAGTGGCTCCCAGAACATGCCGTTGGAGGAACAGTCAGGTCTTTTGATTAAAAAAAAGAGTTCTATGGTCAAGTTGGTCTGAGAAACACTGGATTAAACAAAGTTCAACTCTTTTCATTATGCTTGGAGTGCTAAATATGCTAATATGAATGGTGACTCTCCCCAACTGGTATAATGTGCTTCCCAGATGGATTTGACCACAAACATTTTTTAAAAGAAGTGCTCTCTGAGAGTAATGTTTTCTGGAATTTCCTTTGGAAATGCTAATCTGTCTTGCAGGGGTGCCAAGATAAAGTGGGGTACAGGGATGTAGTTCCTAACCCCACACCTGTTCCCTCTTCAGTCTTCACTGTGAATGCCTGTTTACTCTGCCCATTGATGGACTGTCTCTTGTTCGTTCCCCGGGCAAGCCCAAGACCCCATTTACAACAATCTGAGTCATAGATGACTTGATTCAGCGTTTTTTCCTGTGCCAGGTGCTGTTAATGAGATACATATTTTTTATTATACTCATTTTTGTGGGGGAGGAGGGCCTGCGCCACATGGCTTTCAGAATCTTAATTCCTTGACCAAGGATTGAACCTGAGCCCTGGCACTGAAAATGGTGAGTCCTAATCACTGGACCACCAGGGAATGCCCTTTACTTACATTACTAATGGGGAAACCAAGATCCCAGGAGGTTAAAAACTTTTGTAAAGTCACACAGGTAATAAGTGCTGGGCGCAGAGAAGGTACTCGGTAAAGGTGTGACTGATCAATTGACATCTGCTGTACCTGAGCCTGTGCTGCTCATCAGTTTTGTTTTTATAATAATTTGATTTTTACTTTCACATAGGTAATTATGTATACAGTCAGATAACAACTGTAACAGTCAGTCAGTTCAGTCACTCAGTCATGTCCGACTCTTTGCGACCCCGTGGACTGCAGCACGCCAGGCCTCCCTGTCCATCACCAACCCCTGGAGTTTACTCAGACTCATGTCCGTTGAGTGGGTGATGCCATCCAACCATCTCATCCTCTGTCGTCCCCTTCTCCTCCTGCCTTCAATCTTTCCCAGCATCAGGCTCTTTTCAAATGAGTCAGTTCTTAGCATCAGGTGGCCAAATATTGGAGTTTCAGCTTCAGCATCAGCCTTCCTAATGAATATTCAGGACTAATTTCCTTTAGGATGGACTGGTTGGATCTCCTTGCAGTCCAAGGCGTGCTTACAAGTGATAAGCACATACACACTATTTCCCCCGTCTGGTACAGTCGGTCTTCTGTGTCTGCAGGTTTTGCAAATGTGGGTTCAAACAACTGCTGATAGAAAATATTTTTTAAAAATTTCCAGAAAGTTCCAAAAAGCAACTCGAATTTGTCTTGTGCTGGCAACTGTTTACATAGCACTTGCATTATATTGATATTAGATATTGGAAGTAATGTAGAGATGATTTAAATATATGGGAAGATGTGTAAAGGTTATACGCAAATATTATGCCATTTTGTATATGTGCCGACAAAGGTCCGTCTAGTCAAGGCTATGGTTTTTCCTGTGATCATGTATGGATGTGAGAGTTGGACTATAAAGAAAGCTGAGCGCCGAAGAATTGATGCTTTTGAACTGTGGTGTTGGAGAAAACTCTGGAGAGTTCCTTGGACTGCAAGGAGATCCAACCAGTCCATTCTAAAGGAAATCAGTCCTGAGTATTCATTGCAAGGACTGATGCTGGAGCTGAGGCTCTAATACTTGGGCCACCTGATACAAAGAACTGACTCACTGGAAAAGACCCTGATGCTGGGAAAGGTTGAGAGCAGGAGGAGAAGGGGATGACAGAGGATGAGATGGTTGGATGGCATCACCGACTCAATGGACATGAGTTTGAGTAAGCTTTGGGAGTTGGTGATGACAGGGAGGCCTGGCGTGCTGCAGTCCATGGGGTCACAGAGTCGGACACGACTGAGTGACTGAACTGAACTGATATATAAGAGACTTAAGTATCCTTGGATTTTGGTATCTTCGGTCATCCTGGAATGCCCCCAACTCCTCATAGGTTCCAAGCGACGACTGTGTGATGAAAAATACCATCACCTGTCACCTTCCATCCCCCACCGTTTCTAATTCCCACTTGCCAGGGGCACTCCCTTTTGACTCTTTTAGTTGTTTCTTTGGTATTTACTCAAGTTTCTAAACAATGTGCTTGTGATGCTGTGTCTTGGTTTTTTAAGTTAAAATTTTTGTCTAAAAAATAGGGTAAATGAAAATTTAGTGTCCTAACATACTGACTTCCCATTCCCTTATCCTCCCAGTGCAGTGACACAGGAATTCATAGATAAAATCAATAATCAATGTTCATGGTATGATGACTATGTAACTTTTACTCTCTGAAGCACCAAGAGTTGTAGGAGTACATTTACTTTTAATACAACCTGTCTATCCATCCATCCAGCTATTATGTATCTACCTTATGTACCATTAGAGAGTAGTTGCAAATATCATGGCACTCATAAATAACACGACACTTCATCCTTGCTTGTTTTTCAAGAGCAAGGATGTTCTTTTTCATAATGAAGCTAGAATTACCAAATTCAGAAAGTGGATCATTGCTAGAATACTATTATCTAGTCTACAGATCTTGTTTAAATGTTTCCTATGATCCCAATAATGTTCTCTATAGCTGTTTTTAATGTTATTTTTAGATTACAAGCTCTCATCAGTCATCACACGTGGCACTGATTGCATCTCTCCAGTATTTTAATCTAAAACAGTTTTCTAGCTCTTCTTGGCTTACATGACGGTGAAAGTGAAAGTCGCTCAGTCGTGTCCGACTCTTTCTGACCCCATGGACTATATAGTCCATGGAATCCTCCAGGGTAGAACACTGGAATGGGTAGCTTTTCTCTTCTCCAGGGGATCTTCCCAACCCAGGCATCGAACCCAGGTCTCCCACATTGCAGGGAGATTCTTTATCAATTGAGCCACAAGGGAAGCCCAAGAATACTGGCGTGGGTAGCCTAGCTCTTCTCCAGGGGATCTTCCTGACCCAGGAATCGAACCGGGGTCTCCTGCATTGCAGGTGAATTCTTTACCAGCTGAGCTACCAGACATGACGTTAACCTTTTTGAATGTTCCAGGCTGGTGGTGTTGCAGAACGTTCCTCAATATGAAGTTGTCTGATTATTTCAATTAGATTTAAACACCTGTGGTGGGGGTGGGGGCAAGAAAGGGGCTTCCCCAATGGTTCAGCAGGTAAAGAACCTGTCTGCAATGTAAGAGACACACAGGAGACGTGAGTTCGATCCCCAGGTCAGAAAATAGCAACCCACTCCAGTACTCTTGCCTGAAAAATCCCATGGACAGAGAAGCCTGGCAGACTCCAGTCCAAAGGGTCACAAAGAGTCAGATGCGACTGAGCACATGAGCCAGAAGAAGAGGGGAACAGGAATCCTTCATAGGTTGTGCTGTGGTTTTCAGTATGTGGCATTGGCAGGCATGGTGGCTCTGTCTCACTGGTGATACCATATTTGATCATTTGGTTACAGTGGTGTCTGCTTGTTTTCTCCATCGTTTGTAATTAAAAAGTAGTCTGTTCATTGTTCTGTTGTTCTCTTCACAGTTCCAAGACTGTGAATCTCTAACAGCCTTTTAACCTATGGTTTTACCAGGCATCAGTAATTCTTGCTGGGATTACTTTTATTGCAATGGTGGTGACCATTGCCAACTCTGGTTCTAAAATACCTTCTGAAGCTATGAATTGGCATTCAATTATTTATTTATTTTTTTTAAAGCACTCTCCTTTTCTGCACACTGTAATTTTTTGTTTGTATTTTAATCACAGTGAACTCTTGGATTCTTTTTTATTCACTGTGTTATTGTCTTTTGCATACATGCTGTTTGATGCTTAACTTGTTACTGATTTAGCCGTGAAAACCCTTTCAACTTGGTCCCTGAATCACTTGAGGTGTCACCATCAGTTTTTGAGCCTTTTTCCTGCTTTCTGGCACAAAAAGATGTCGTTGATGCACTGAAGCGTTTCCTGCCTCAGACCTGGGGGCACGGGGGAGGTTAATCGTTTCTCTAAGGAATCTTTTATCCTTGTAGTGGGGAATAGTATTTAGAACCCAAGATCATGAGGACTATGTTGGCTCATTGCTACTTGTGTAACATTGCCTCTAGGGATTTCAGTGGATGAAGCTAGGGGGAAAAATACACACACAGATACGCATCACACACTTCCACATCACAGAGCTCCTTCTCTCCTTTCCCCACTGCATATTTGTGTATTCCTTCTACCACAGTGTATTTATGAATTTTCTCAGTCTCACCATACACACAAAGTTGTTTCATAATGATGACACCCACACCACCATCCGTGGTTTGTTTTTTCCCCTCTTGTATTATATTTAAACTTTCTTCACTCTCTTAATTCAGCTACCTCTCATCCATCTGCTTGTCCAGTTTCCAGAATTATTTGAGGGTGACATCTGCTTTCGTCTTCTCTCTCCTTCTCTTTTATTCCTCTTACTGTCCTTGTTGTGGGAGTTGGGAGCTACTGTTGACAGTCTACCATGTTTAACCAAGAGCCTCATCAGAGATGTTCCATCTGTTGGTTGCTTGGAGGGAGAAAGGAGACAATATTTACCTTTGATGATACCCGAAACGGCCCTGCCAGTCATCTCTCCTTCACTTTCACAGCTGACGTTCTTCCCATAGCCCTTCCTGACAAATTAGAATTCTGTACGGCTTTCTCAAGGTTTCTATTTGTAACCATCTCAGTGGGTGGGACTTCTTTCCTGTGTTAAATGTTGGTAGACTTGAAAAGAGATGTGGATGATGCTGGAAAAGATATGGCCCGCCTATCTGATTCTGTGTTTGCGTTGTGCCTTGTGGGCTCAGTACCACCAGTCAGGCAGAGCCCTAGATGACTTCAGACAGAGAAAGGAGTTGACCTTTCTGGGAGGAAACCAAGCGACTTACCCAGGTCTGAATATGATATCTTGATTTCCCCCATTTAATTGAAATGAGTGCAGACTTTTCCTATAAACTGTAACACTGGGGTTTTCAAAACCACTTTCATGTCTGCTGTTTCTGCTTCTTTACAGTGAACATAGGCTCACATTTTAATGTTCTTTCTCCTTTGTTAAGGGCCCTCCTGGCTTAGACCATAGAGAATCTGCCTGCAATGCAGGAGACCCGGGTTCCATCCCTGGGTCAGGAAGATCCCCCTGGAGAAGGGAATGGCAACCCACGCCAGTAATTTCTCCTTTATTAAATGTGTTAAGAGGAACACTGAAATAGCAAGAGAAGTTTTGACCTTAGAATTCCAAGAATGCCTATGGTATCAGCTCTAGTTATGAGGTGTAACTGGAAATAGAATGGGAGTTTCTAAAAGGCCATCTCTGTGAGGCACCCATCCTCTCTGAAAGAGTTTGGGAGGTTTAGTTGATCTCGCTGAGCTTTGGTAAACAAAAGCTGGCATTTCTCTTTCGTGGGTTTTCAACTGCGGAGCTGCTGTTTTCATCCTGCCCCCATGGTGGCACATTTTGGTGGGCAAATCTGAAATATATGGCACATCCACTGGCATGCTTTTTTGCTGAGAACCTCTTCTGGCACTTGCCATATTGGCAGTTTTTATAGGGTCTTTTCCTCTGTGCTCTATTTATTTACTCTGCTTGCATTGTGGAATTCTGGGTAAAAGGCTGCTTTAAATCAGAATCAAAAAATAAATTAAAAAAAATATTTTTAAAGACCGTTTTTGGCCGAGAAGCTTGCGAACATTTCCACGTAAATCATCTTTGACGAATTGGCTTGCCTCTTTCCAAACAGGAAGACCATCCTTCGCGACGTTCAGGGTTTGGTTTTGCTCTGCTGCAGACTAGGTTTAGCGACAAATTCCATCTGGCTGAAGCTCCATGCAGTCTCTCTATTGATTGGTTATATTGGGACTTCATGGGAGTGTCCTTCAAATCGCTTTTCCCAGCATTTTTAAAAGCTCCACTGGGGGGAGGGGGGAAGGAGAGAGCGAGAGAGAAAGGAGAAAGGACCCTGCATTGTTTCAGTTTGCATCCAACATGCAAAACATAGTCCTAAATTTTTAATTAGCCAAGTGAGTGGTGAAAAGGGAAAGTAATATAACAAGCCTCGGTGAGCAGCTGGGATGTGTTGCCATGACGACAAGTTCAGCAGGCTGCCAGCGAGCATGTCAATGGGTAATATTGGGAGAGGGCTTTGAAACAGTGCCTGCGAGCCACAATGTGATTGGTCACGCCTCTGTTGTCTTTGTGTGAACCAGGGGATGCTGGGTAAGACCTACAGTGAATGCTCAGCTTGTCTCAAGGCTGCAATGAGGTAATGCTTCTGAATCTTTGGGGATTATGAGCTCCTGCCTCCAAAAGACTGCAGTCTCCAGTGTTTTCATTCCTATTTGCCTTAATGACCGACTATACCATGTTAAGAAGTTTTACAGCTGCTTTTATTCATCCTTTTGTACATGCATGTGTGTATTATAGATAACACGTGTGTATGTTGCATATAGAATCTCAAGCGTATTCTAAAAAAAAGAGATAACCCTCCATATTAGTCATTCCGCTTAGACTCAACATTTCTTTTGATTGCTGGCATCAGTGGCAATACCTATTGATGGATAAATGATGTATTAAAGTGCATTTATGTTGGGTAAGCAAACTCGTTCATTTCTAGAGACTATTTTGGCGTTGATTACTTTCTGAAGTCTTTTATTTATTTTAAGTCTTTTAATAGCTGTAAAGGGGGTTGTACAGAGTGTTGGCTTTGCTTGGTCAGGAGGTGTATAGTTCATTTTAGATTCCTTGAAATTAGTTGGTTTGTACCCTAGTATATCTGATACAGTTTTTTTTTTTTCTTTACTAATTGAAAGTAACATCTGACTGCTCCACAGTTATATGCTGAATAATGGTTTGACAGTTGAAACTTAAAGCTGTAAAGGGGAGCTCTATTTACAGATGCAAAGATTTAGAAATGTTTATGGCCGGCTTGTGAAACAAATACAGCAAGGTGCTGGTCTCACAGACACGTGAGCTATAATCCTAAGCCCTGATTCTGGTCCTCAATGATATGTGACTTGGATTCTCGCCAGGGTTTTTTCGGGTGGTTAGAGAGACTGTTTTGGGTTTTTTTTTTTAAATCACATTCATAAACAGTAACCTAGTGCCCTGGAGAGGTTAGGGCAGCACCTCCCAAGGCTGTTAGTATAACCTGGAGAAGCCGAGTGGATGACCTGATCCAGCGCATCACAGATGGAAAGGTGGTGAGCCGGCTGCTGGACTGAGCTGTCGTATTGCCACCCTGTTGTATTTACCTCACAAAGAGTTCATAAAAATTTATAAGCCTTTAAATGGATAAAAAAAAAAAAAGAGTAAAAACCTTAACGGTAACAAATGGTTTCTGCTGCTCCTGCATAATGCAGTGAACTCTGCCAGCTCCCTCGCTTTATTTGAGGTCAGGCCACGGGCATGTGGTTGAAACCCGATGATCCTCCAGCCGCACCGTCACCATTCACGGAATCCGAGTTAGGATCTGGTCTTGCTGCAAACCGCGCTTGCTTGCGTCTTTCCAAGCTTTTAAAGTCTGCTTTCATTTTACTCCTCTGGATGGTTTCTGTTTAGAAGTAAAGTAAACAAGGGCTTATACACAGAGCCAAGGATAAATAAATGTGAAGAGTGTATCTAGGTTTTAAATAATTGGGTTCAAAATACTTGTGGCACCAATAGAATCTTGGGTTGTGACTTTTTGCCAACATGTTGATTCTGTCTCGTGGCTCAAACGCTGCAGCTGAGCAGCGTGCCTTTACACCTTAGATGGGGAGGCCCTGGACAGGTGCTGGAGTCTTTGTCTAAAACAAAGCAGAATGCAGTGACCCCGTGAAGTGTGCAAGAAAAATCCACCTGTTGATAAACAGCCACTTTTTCTCTTATGAAAAATTTGATGTTTCCTTTCCTTCATTTCTTTGGGGTTACATTACTTAAGCAGCTGCAAATCTCAGGCATGCCTTGCTAATTGAAACTGTTTTTTAAATTCATTAATGATTCAGAGTTTTCAGAGAATTGGATACTTTGGAATATGGTCTGGTTGTGACTGGCAGGATTTGTTACCCCGTGTTATCTTGCAGGCTGTGAGAGATCCATACTTTAAAATTCGGAAATCATATTTATTCATCCTTTAGGAGAAGGTATCTTTCTTTTGTGGATTGTATGCTAATTTGGTTCCCTTCATCAAGTAATAAAATTCGAATTTCTTATTTAGGGGATTTTGTGTGTGTCTCTGTGGATCAGATTATGATATTGTGAAACCTTCGTTATTAAGTCACGTTAGAGCATTTCACGTGCAAAATTACCATGTTAATTTAACAATGAAATGAAAAGTCAAGAAACTTGCCATTTAATTTACTGTCTCACAAGCTTTTTGCTAGTTTGGAAAGCCCTCTTGAAGAGGAGGAATGGCAAGTTGCACCTAGCATGAGTCCTTATATCCTGTGACAGGCTCCACAGTAAATGACTTCTGATGGGTGTGAAGCCTGATGCTTTGAGATTAATGGCAGATACAGCATTGCAGGGCCTCCCTTGCATCGCTAATGTTATCAAATGAAGCTAGTGGCTTAGCCAAGGGCTTTGCTCAAAAGGAACATGTGATTGATAATACTGATGGTTTGTAAAGTTTTCAAAAATATGATCCTTTGGGGAAATCCAGAGGGAAAAATATGTTTTTAGATAGTTTGAGGGACTCGAGGTTTAAAAATACTTTCCTTTAAAAATCCACACTTTACAAACGCTTAACATGCCTATCATATTTAGAGAATGGGATTTATTGAACACTGGAAGTGCAAGTTTTGGCAGGAAAAACAAAGAAGGAGAATAAATTAGGGCCTCTGCCGGGCAGGATATCAAAAGTCTTAGGGTTTGGATTTAGACAAAATCCTAATTGTTCGGCTTTCTTTCAGTGTGACTTTTGGTTACTTATCCTCTCTAAGTTGATCCTTCTCGCTTGTCTGCTGGTCACAAAAGTCACTGCCTCCCAGAGGTCAGAAGGAGGGGACCCATGTACACACCCAGATCTTTATTCTAAGGGAAGTTCTTTCAAATAGAAACATGAGGAGGTAGTAACTCTTATCCTCAGTTGAGAAAAACCATGGTCTCTGTTCTTATGGACTTTATTATGACATCAGGAAGTTGCATTTGTACAACACTTACCTTCATTAATCAAGTGCCATTAAAGTAATGGTTGTAACTGACACAATTTCTTGTAAAGGGAACTCAGTGTTACATGTTGATTTCATCCATTTAGAAATGTTATGTTCTTTCTAATATGATAAAAATAAAACCTTAGCAATTCACAGCATGCTAATTTGATATGTTAAAAATTGAAACATGGGCTAGTATGAAAAGTACTTCTCCTCCGTTCATGAAGAGAGGGTTTTCTAGTTGAGTTAACAGCACTGGAAGAGGGAGCAGCACTCAAGGGAGAGGATCTGCTTTAGAGAATAAACTTTGCAAGTCACTTCAGTTCTTCAGATGGATTATTAATTAATATTCAAAGGTCATGTCTAGAAAGGACAACTTTTCAGGCCTTTAGGATATAGAGTCTCCTTTATGATGGTTAATTTACCTATTTGTATGATTTTCATATGTCAAATCCTTTTGTATTTGGAGCTCTTACTGTTTGCCCACATGATAAAGTTGTATGTAATATCTAATGGTATAATGGTGGAGTAGCAAATGCTGCCTTTATGAATTACTGTATGTGTATCTTGGCATCCTTGAGTAGATTATTTACTTGGAGCTGGACAGTTGTTGCTTAGTTGGTAAGTCGTATCCGACACTTTTCTGACCCTATGGACTGTAGCCCTCCAGGCTCCTCTGTCCATGGGCTTTCCCAAGCAAGAATACTGGAGGGAGTGGGTTGCCATTTTCTTCTCCAGGGAATGTTCCTGACCCAGGGATTGAACCCAGGTCTCCTGCATTGCAGGTGGATTCTTTTTACCACTGAGCCACCTGGAAAAGGCTGCCTTTATCAATTACTGTATGTTTCTCTTGGCATCCATGAGTTGGTCATTTACTTGGTGAACAGTACCATATCTGTATTTTCCTCTTGTTCTCATAATGCCTGGTCTAGTGCTAAGTATGAAGTAGGTGCTGTTACATTTACTTTTTCAAGTTGTTAAAAAAATTGATGGGTTTTTATGTCAAAAGTTGCTCTTTTTTAATGAAGGTATAGTTGATTTACAATATTGTGTTAATTTCTGCTGTACAGCAGAGTGATTCAGTTATGCATAAATATACATTCTTTTTTATGTTCTTTTCCATTATGGTTTATCACAGGATATTGAATATAGCTCCCTGTGCTATGCAGTAGGACCTTGTTACTTATCCATTCTATGTATACGAGTTCGTTTCCGCTAACCCCAAACGCCCACTCCACCCCTCTGCCGCCCTGGCAATCACATGTCTGTTTTCTATGTCTGTTTCTGTTTCATAACTATGATCAAATATGTGTCATATTTTAAACTCCACGTATAAGTGGTATCATATGGTATTTGTCTTTCTCTTTCTGACTTACTTCACTCAGTATGACACTCTTTAGGCCCATCCGTGTTGCTACAAATGACATTATTTCATCCCTTTTTATAGCTGAGTAGTATTTCATTGTATATATGTACCACATCTTCCTTATCTGTTCATCTGTTGACAGACATTTCAGTTCAGTTCAGTCACTCAGTCGTGTCCATTTAGGCTGTTGGAAAAGTGACTCTTGACTTCAGTCACAGGAAATGGAAGGGATCTCTGAAACCTTAGCTGTGTGTTCTGTTGAATTTCCTTATTAGCAACAGTTCTCATCTCTACCTAGTTCCTCCTTCAGTCAACGCACCAGCCTTCTGTTCCCGAAATGTGAAGTTTCAGTGTGAAAGGAAGTATTATGGTTGAATTAAATATAAGCAGTTATACCATGTATAGGAATTTTTCATCTACACACTGCTCTTGTAAGCTTTGACATTTTCTTGGGAAGAGGGGATATGGAGGTGTAGAGGTTTGGAATACTGGACAAAACCCCATTTGAATCTTGGTTGTACCGCTTGCTTCCTGGAGACCAAGAACAGATTACTTAGTCTTAGCTCTTTAAATGAAGATTATCCCTGCATCACAGGGTTGTATTGGTTATGTTTACCTGCATAAAGTACCTGCTACGTTGTCCCTGCTATGTAGAAGCTGCTCAATAAATGCCAGTACACTTTATATCCTGTTGGCATTTTGTTGCTCCAGTGACCAAATTCTTTTGGCCTTCCTGGGCTATCTTCCCTGCTGGGATAGGAGAAAAAATGATTTGTTGTTGTTGTTCAACTCTGATCTGTTATTCTAGAGGGATATCTTTCTGATATGATAAGAAAATTTTATCAGTTGTGTTGATGTTAACATCCTTGGTTTTATCCACTTGAAATCAGGGATGTCATTGATATCAGTGTATTTAGAGTCTTTGATATTGATAACATCCCTACGTTCAAGCGTATGAAACCAGACATGCTAGATAAATGCAGGAACATCAGACAGGAAGTGCATTCTGGCGCCCAAGTGTATTTAGGGTGGGTGGAAGAAACCCGCAAAGATGGTTTTCTGGCGGTTCAGTGAGGCAGAGATCTGGCTAACAGCAAAGCAGGAGAGAAGTGGTAGGTTTAGACACATCCAGACAGTGAGTAGACTGACGCTCTTTAGGTTATGGAGCTGGTGAGGGATGGTCAGTGACCAGAAAACAGGTCACGGTCACGTGTCTGCACTGATGCCAGTGCTATAATCTGGACTAGGAGACCCCAGGGTTTATGGACATGTTGAGTTTGGACATGTTGAGTTTGAGGCACTGGGGCCATGGAGTTGTCCGGTGAGGACAGAGGAGAGAGAGATGAGTCAGGAGGCTAGGGAAGGTTTTAGGACCAAAGAGAGAGGGCTGGCCCCCATCAGCTCTGTGGAGCTGAGGGTTACAGCCAGGGAGGGATCGTGGGTGGCGTCCCCTCACAGTGGGGTAGCGAGGGCAGAGAGGAGGATGAAGGTTGGCGCCCTGGCGAGCCCTCCTTTCTAGAAGCAGCCAAAGGAAACTCAGACCCTAGACATGAATTTAGAGTCCAGATTTCCCTTTAATGATTTACACATGACTGGTTTCCCCCAAAGAAATTGATAAGTCCACTGTTTGGAACTGCAAAGCCAAAGCTGGAACGAACCACCGTCATCTAAGTCAGCTCTTCTGCGTTTGACTGACAGACTGATGGGTCTCGTGAGTCCATCGGCGACCTCACCGTTTCATCATGCTGCACCCCTTGCAGGAACCCTGTCTCTCTAGAAGCTGTGCTCAGCAGAGGTTGTGTGCTCAAGCCAAACCACACAGTTCGGTTCATGAAATAAAAGGATTACAGATGGCTGTGGAGGATGGAAGACGCTAAACACTAACATTGAAACACAGAATTAAAAATAGTCGTTGGCCATCTTCAACGTGAGCACATAAGTTTATCATTAGAGGGGATGACCTAGGATATGTGGAAATTGTGACTTAGTCTGCTAAGTACTTCTGAGAGCTATTAAAAGAAGCAGATTGTTCCTTTGTCGAATTTTGCTTAAAACCTTTCCCTTTCTGTTGATATAACTGTATCAGTATCATAGTTATTATGACTGTCATTAAAGCTGTTTATTGACTGGGTCCCTAGGGGTTACCCAGCTCTCCTAGATTTCATGCATAACTTGGAGATAATAGGATTTATTTCAAAAGATGCTTGTGACAGATAAATGAAAAGGGATATATATGTAAAGCCTCCTTGATAATGCTTGGTACCTATGGACTCTCAATAAAATATAGATTAATGGGCTTCCCTGATAGCTCATTATGTAAAGAATCCGCCTGCCATGCAGGAGACCCCAGTTCGATTCCTGGGTCGGGAAGATCCTCTGGAGAAGAAAATGGCAACCACTCCAGTATTCTTACCTGGAGAATCCCATGGACAGAGGAACCTTGTGGGCTACAGTCTGTGGGGTCATAAGAGTTGGACACAACTTAGAGACTAAACCACCACCACCACACATAAATACCTTTCCTCTTAAGCCTCTCTCCCACCCACCCCCAACCCACTCCTCTGGGTCATAGAGCTCTTTCTAATGGAGCCATTGCATGGTATCCCCCTGGGAGGAGAACATTAGAGTTTGAGGGTCAAGTTATTTATGGCTGGGAGTATAATTGTTGAGAGGTCATGTCTGAGAGTTTTATTTTTGGTGCAATTTTTTGAGTTGATAGAGGGCAGAAGCTTCTCAGGCTCAGATAGGAACCAGTTGGAGTGGCACGCTTCTGGGGACCCCAAAAGCCAAGCGTGCTAAGTCACTTCAGTCGTATTCGACTCTTGGCACCCCCATGGACTGTAGCCTCTCAGGCTCCTCTGTCCATAAGATTCTCGAGGCAAGAATACTGGCGTGGATTGCCACGCCCTCCTCCAGGGGAATCTTCCCGACCCAGGGATCGAACCTGCATCTCTTGTGTCTCCTGTATTGGCAGGTGGGTTCTTTATCACTAGCGCCACCTAGGAAGCCCCCAGATACCAAGAGTTTGAAGTAGCAGTAGGAGGACTGGACATACTTGAGTGAAAACCTCAGGCCACACCTCTCTCCCGTCTCAGCTGCGTGGCCTCTACCAGGGCTGAGTGCGGGGTCTTTGAAGAACCCACTACTCCTCTCTGTGTGCTAGAGATGAAAGAGAGGGATCGGGGGGAGCGGGGCGGAAGCAGGGCAATAATTGCATCTGATGCTAATGATCTGCTTTGTGGACAGCATCCACGTCTCGTTTCTCCCGGTCCCTCTGACACGGAAGACCAAGCTCATTAGTCCTTGTGCCAGAGCGTGGACTTGGCGAACCAGAGCACGGCACCCACGTCCATCACTTCAGCTTGCTCGTTAGTGAGTCTAAAGCAAATATTGTGCCAAAGAGGCCAGGCCCACCAAAAAGGAAGTCCGTTCTAGTTGACATGTCTGTCTGCTGTTCTCACGGAGGTGGGTAGGGGGAGCTATTTGGTACGTTGGCCGATAGATGAGCTGAAATGGTACCTTTTTGAGGCTGAAATTTTTGTGTCATCAAAGTTCTGGTGTGATTTGGGGGAAAAAAAAAGTTTGAAGAAATAGTGACCAAACGTTTTTAAATTTGCTAAAGACATAAACTTTCAGATTCAAGAAGGCTAACATCCTAAACAGGATAAATGGAAAGAAACCTATGTTCAGATATATTGTAAACTGCTAAAAACTAAAAAAAGAAAAACGAAAGCATTTAGAGAAAAACAACACGTACTAGAACAACAAGGAGAAAAGACTGGAGATTTTTCATTTGAAACCACAAAGCCCAGAATGAAGTGGACTATTATTTTGAAAATACCCAGTGATATCCTTCAGATATGAAGGTAAAGTAATGACATGTTCAGTTAAAAGAAAACCAAAGCATTCACTTCCAGAAGACCTGGTCTGAATGAAATGGTGAAGGACAGGAAATAATACCAGAGGGAGGGACTTCCCTGGTGGTCCAGTGTTTAAGACTTTGTCTTCCAATGCAGAGGGTGTGGCTTTGATCCCTGGTTGGGGAGCTTAAGATCCCACATGCCTCATGGCCAAGAAAAAAAAAATACCAGAGGAAAACTTGAAACATCAGGAATGACAGAAAAGCAATAATGGCAAATATTTGGGTAAATGTAGTTATAACCAGTCTTAAGTTCTTTAAAATATATATGATGATGGAAAACAGATACAGGTACTGATGGAGTTTTCACTATGTATAGACGTAATACATATGGCAACTATGACATATAAAGAGAGAAGGGTAAAGAAACCAGTGTGGTGGTAAGGTTGGTCACCTGAAGTGGTAAAATATTAAATCTAAGTAGATTTTGAAGTTAAGTATGTGTATGGAAAGCTTTTTGCCTTTTCATACTGTCCATGGGATTCTCTGGGGCTTTCCTGGTGGCTCAGACTGTAAAGAATCTGCCTGCAGTGCAGGAGACCCAGGTTCAATCCCTGGGTTGGGAAGATTCTCCTGGAGAAGGGAATGGCAACCCACTCCAGTATTCTTGCCTGGAGAATTCCATAAACAGGTTACACAGTCCGTGAGATCACAAAGAGTCAGACGTGACTTATTGACTGGATAACAACAACGGAAAAAGTGTAAAACAATAAATAAAAATATTATACAAAGAAATATAGTAAAAGCTCAACAGGTAGAATAGTTACATGATTATTTAACTATTAATAAACATTATTAAAAACGTTCACTGCATCAAATATAAATAGTATAAACTACCAAATAAATAGCAGAAATTGTTAGAATGGGTTTTTAAAAAAATGACCAAAGGCTACTTTGCCTACAAGTAACTGACTCATTGGAAAAGACCCTGATGCTGGGAAAGATTGAAGGCGGGAGGAAAAGGGGATGACAGAGGATGAGATGGTTGGATGGCATCACCGACTCGATGGACATGAGTTTGAGTAGGCTCCAGGAATTGGTAGTGGACAGGGAAGCCTGGCATGTTGCAGTCCCTGGGGTCGCAAAGAGTTGGACATGACTGAGCGACTGAACTGAATGGAATATATTTTAAATATAATGACATGAATAGGTTAAAAGGTTAAAAGATATACCATGAAAATATTAATAAAAATACAATAAATAAATAGAAGTGAATATTACATGGAATGGATTAATCAGATTAATCCAGGTTAGTTGAAAGAAAGAAAGCTGGAGTGAACCTATCAATGTCAGAAAAAGTAGACTTTAGAGCAAGGAAAATTACCACACATAAAGAACATTGCAAAAAAATGAATGGATAAATTCACCAATATGCCATTAAAAAGTATATGTTCCTCATATACCATATACAAACATCAATTCAAACTGGAATAAAGGTTTAAATGTAAGATCTGAAGCTACAAAACTCTTAGAGGAAAAACAAAGGCAAAGCTTTATGATGTTGGTCTTAGGCAGTGATTGTCATTGAATGATTTCAGTGATTATGGTTAGAAATTATACCCAGTGCACAGACAACAAAAGCGAAGTTAAACAAGTAGGACTATACTGAAACTAAAAAGCTCTGCACAGCGAAAGAAACAATCAACTAAATTAAAAGGCAGGCAACCCACAGAACAGGAGGAAATATTTGTAAACCACATACATGTGTGATAAGGAGTTAATTTCCAAAATATGTGAGGAACTCCTATAATTTAATAGACAAAGAAACAAGTAGTACTGAACAACTGAAGGCTTGAATAGACATTTCTCCAAAGAAAATATACAAATAGCCCACAGGTATATGGACAGATGCTCAACATCACTGGTCATCAGAAAATCCAAGTAAAAACCACAATAAGATATCACCTCATACCTGTTGGGATAGCTATTTTCAGAAAAGCAAAAACATTGGCAAGGATTGGAGAAGTTGCAAATCTTGTACACTGTTGGTGGGAATGTAAGATGATGCAGCTGCTATGGAAAACAGTGTGAATTTTCCTCAAAAAATTAAAAACAGAACTACCGTATGAGCCAAAAATCCCACTTCTGAGTTTTTATCCAAAGGAACTTAAAGCAGAATCTTGAAAAGATATTGGCACTCCCGTGTTCCTTGCAACATTATTCACAGCAGGCAAGATATATGGAACAATCGAAGTGTCCATCAGCAGATGAGTGGATAAAGAAAATGTGGTACTTACATACAATGGAATATTATTCAGCCTTATTTAAATAAGAAAGAAATTGTGCAATATGCAACAACATAGATGAACCAGAAGGACATTATGCTAAGTGAAATAAGCCAGTCACAGAAGGATGAATACTGCAGGATTTCACTTACATAAATTACTTAAAATAGTCAAAGTCTGGGCCTTCCCTGGTAGGCCAGTGGTTAAGAATCTGCCTGGTAATGCAGGGGACACCGGTTTGATTCCTGGTCTGGGAAGATCCCTTATGCTCTGGGGGAACTAAGCCCGTGTGCCACAACTACTGAGCCCATGCGTGGCAGCTGCTGAAGCTTGAATGCCCACTCTCCACAGGAGAAGCCACTGTGACGAGAAGCCTGCACACTGTAAGTGGACAGGAGCCCCGGCTCACCGCAGCTAGAGAACGCCCCTGTGCAGCAGTGAAGGCCCATTTCAGTCAAAAACACATAAATTAATAAAAATAAAAGACAATAGTCAAAGTTGTGAAGGCAGGCAATAGAGCGGTGGTTGCCAGGGGCTCGAGGAATGGGGAAATGGGGGTGTGAAATTTCAGTAACGCAGGATGAGTAAATGCTAGAGACTTCAT
This sequence comes from Bos grunniens, assembly GCF_055505025.1. Taxonomy (NCBI): domain Eukaryota; kingdom Metazoa; phylum Chordata; class Mammalia; order Artiodactyla; family Bovidae; genus Bos; species Bos grunniens. The sequence continues at coordinate 16,306,554 of NC_141191.1, forward strand.
GTACGACTTTGTGCCTATAGAAAACAATACTGTATCGTACACTATCGTTCCCTTTAAATCTGTTAAGAGAATGATTTCATGTTAAGTGTTCTCATCAAAGTAATTTTTTTTTTTTTAAAGAGTACATTACATGTGTATAGACCTAACAACAGAGATTCGGGGTAAATGGGACAAAATAAAACTGAAAGGAGAAATGGATGGTTATAGTTGGGAATTCAGCCATTCTCTCAGTAATTGATTGGACAAGTAAATAGAAAAGCAGGAAGGATATAGAAAAATTGAACAATACCATTAGGCAACTAAGACCTACCTGACATTTATAAGGTGTTCTTCCTCAAAATAGCAAAATATACATTCCTTTCAAATCCTCAGAGAGCATTCACAAAGATAGCTGATATCCTGAGACATAAAAGGAAACCTAAGAGAAGTTAAAAGAATTTAAATAATTCAAAGTATGTTATTTTATCATAATGGAATTCAACAAGAAATCTATAACAGAAAGATAACTGATAAGTATCCCAATACTAGGAAATTAAACCATGTACTTTGAAGTAATCTGTAGGCCAGAGAGGAAGTCTCAGGGAAAATAGAAGGTGTTTTGAGGTGAACAAAAATAAAAATATATCACAATTCCTGTGAAGCACACAAAGCAGGGCTCAGCAGGAAATAAAAAGACTAAATGCTTGTGTTCAAAAAGAAAAGAAGAGCTATAATGAACAATCTAAGCTTTCGCTAAAGGAACTAGAAAAAGAAGAGCAAAGTGAATCTAAAGCAAGCAGAAGGAAAGACATAAATAAAGAGTAGATATCAATGAACTGGAAAACAAAACTAATGGAGAAAACCAGTGAAGTCAAAAGCTGGTTCTTTAAAAATAGCAATAAAATTGATAAACTTCTAGCCAGATGAACAAACAAATAAGCCACACATTGTCAATAGGAGGCATGAAAGAGGATATATCGCTGCAGACCCCACAGACATTGAAAGTATGAGAAGCAACTGCTAGAGACAGCTCTATGCACTTAAATTTAGCAACTGGATGAAATGGAAAGAAATGTTCTTTCTAAAAGAAAGAATACCCTTTCAGAACTCAGTCAGGAAGAAATAAATGACCCGAATGGTCCTGTAGCCTTTTAACTGTTTGTTTACTCTTGGCTAAGCCTAGTCTTCATTGCGGGGTGCAGGCTTTCTCTAGCTGCAGCGAGTGGGGTCTTCTCTTGTTTCGGAGCACGGCTTTAGGTGCGCGGGCATCAGTAGTTACGGCATGTAGGCTCGTAGTTACGGTGCACAGGCTTGGCTGCCTCATGGCTTGTTGAATCCTCCCAGACCAGGGATTGAACCCGTGTCCCCTGCATTGGCAGGTGGTTTCCCAACCACTGGACCACCTGGGAACTTCAGTCCTGTATCCTTTAAATACGTTTAATTTATAGTTAAAATTTTTACCCGCCCCCCTGAAACCAAAACCCCGAAACAGGTTCAGGTAGAATTGAAGAATTCTACCTGACATTTATGGGGAAATACCACCAATTCTACATGGTCTTTCCCTAAAAATAGAGGAGGAGGCAAAACTCCATAGCTCATTTTATTAAACCAGCATTATCTTTATGCCAAAACTAGACAAAGATAGTATAATAAAACTGCAGACCAGTGTGCCTCATAAACATAGATGGGAAAATCCTCCACAAAATATTAGCAAATTGAATCCAGCAGTTTATAAAAATGATAAACCATGACCAGGTTGGGAATAGCCCTGGAATACAAGACATTTGAAAATCAATCAGTGTAATCCACCCTATTAACAGACTAAAGAAGAAAAATTATTGGATAATATCAATTGATTCAGAAAAAGCAGTTGAAATTCAGTATCCATTCCTGATGAAAAACACCTAATCTAAGAATAGCAGGAAACTACATTAACCTGATAAAAACAAAACTGCACTAAAATCATTCTTAATAGAGAAAGAGAATACTTTCCCCTTAAGTCTGGGAACAAAAGCAATATCCTATTCAGCATTTTGCTGGAATTCCTAAAAAAATTCCTTAAAAAAAAAAAAAAAGAAGGTGGGTTAGTGGTAAAGAACCTGCCTGCCAATGCAGGAGATATAAGAGAGGCTGGTTCAATCCCTGGGTCAGTAAGATCCCCTGGAGGAGGGCATGGCAACCCACTCCAGTGTTCTTGCCTGGAGAATCCCATGGACAGAGAAGCCTGGTGGGCTACAGTCTATGGGGTCACAAAAGAATTGGACATGACTGAGCACACATAAACACTTTATTAATAAAAGTGTGTGATCTAACTTCTATGAGACTGTACGGAGATAACCCTAAGAGTTGAGGTCAGTAAAAGAGGTTAGAGGAAACAAGAAGTTTGTGATAATGAACCCAATAATGTTTGTTTTTTTTTTTTTTCAGTCAAAAACTATTGATCATTTTAAGGGCTGAAACTACTATTTTCAACCACTGTTGGGGTTCCTCCATATACAGTCTGAACCCTGTTCTCATTCTAGGAATAGGGATTGAGGACCCATTAGCAGTCAGCCCAGGGCATACTGACGGAGAAGGCAATGGCACCCCACTCCAGTACTCCTGCCTGGAAAATCCCATGGACGGAGGAGCCTGGTAGGCTGCAGTCCATGGGGTCACACAGAGTCAGACACGACTGAGTGACTTCACTTTCACTTTTCACTTTCATGCGTTAGAGAAGGAAATGGCAACCCGCTCCAGTGTTCTTGCCTGGAGAATCCCAGGGACGGGGGAGCCTGGTGGGCTGCCGTCTCTGGGGTCGCACAGAGTCGGACACGACTTAGCAGCAGCAGCAGCAGGGCATACTGAAATATCAGGAAAGCAGTCTATGGAAAGACTCAAGTTATCTGAAGCCTGGGTTGGTTTAGCGGCTCACCCCTTCTGATGGGTCCTATGGGAGCCAATAGGAAATACGCATATAACCGAGCATGCGGAGCTCAGCTGCGTGAGGGGAAGGTTTGGCCGGCGTTCCTTCACTTGCCCGGCATCTGGACCTGGTTTCGGTCATTTTCCCCTCCTATTCGTGGATTTCGTGGGGAAGTGTGGTGATGCCTTCTTTTCATGTGTGTTTACGTTTCATTCCTCAGTTAATTGGAAGCACCTTGAGGTCAGAGGTTAGTTCTGCGGATATGTCTCCTTTGAAAAAATATGGCAGCTTTTGCGACTTTGATATTTTTTCCCCTGATTCCATCTTACAGAGAAGGAAGGATAACTCAGTCGTAATTAAATAACCCAGTGATAAAGTAATTCAGTTTTCCGCTCTTTGACCTTCTAACTAATTCCAGTGAAAAGAGCTCTAGGACTCAATAATGGTATCTCTTTAAAGCAACAGAAACGCTGAGGATAACTTTGAAAGCTAATTGGGAGATAGCCTTTCAGGTTATTTTCAAGTGTAGTTGTTGCTTCTCAAATTGGAGGCATAGTTGCCTCCAGGGACCAGGACCCTCACTGAAGGTTTCCACAACTTCAACATCATTGTGGACAGTCTTCCTAGAGGGTCAGTTCACCTGTACATTTGGGGAAGTAATGTTGAATGGTGTTCAATGGATAACAGTTTTTATAATTTTTAGACAAAAGCAGTCTATTAGAGAGTATAATCCATAGCTTGTATGAATTTCAGGGAGACTTCAAGACAGAATGATTTTTTTCCTGCGTTTTGAAAACCTTTCTGGGCATCCCATCACTCCTGTACAATGGAAAATACGATGTAGAAATGTCTGAGATGCATTCAGGTGCATTAGAAATGAAAAGTCTACAAATCCAAATGCTGTTGTAATAAAAGAAAAAGCATAATTTTGAGAAGGGTAACTTCTCATTTTCCCCTTGCTTCTCCATAGTTTTCTTACCAGTCAAGACATCATATTTCAACTCTTGTCTTCTAAACAGAAGACTCACGGGCTCTCAGGTTTTCTCACTTTATCTTTTTCTTAATCTTTTCTCACTCTTATCTTTTTCCTTCTTGCCTTCTTTGGACATCGATGAGAAGAACTGCGGGCAGAAAAACAATCCATCCTACAGTGCAGAATGGAAAATTGCACATCTGCCTCCTTAATTTATAGTGTCATATCCAGAGTGATCTGGAGAAGCCTTAGAATTTAATTTTCTTTGAATAAATTGTACAGGATGTTGTGGAATAAGAGAGAGATGTCCGCATCGAGGCTCAGGTGGTCCAGATACTAATCCTAACTTTACTACCAACTCTGTGTGACCTTGGGCAAGTCATCCTCCCCACTTGAACTCTAGGGTTACCTGTAGTCAAATGATTATGTACTAGATGACTTTCTGTCTTCTCCAGCTCGAAAATGCCATTATTCTGTGTTCCTGATGCTGGGAAAGATTGAAGGCAAAAGGAGAAGAGGGCGGCAGAGGGTGAGATGATTGGATGGCATTACCGACTCAATGGCTGTGAGTTTGAGCAAACTCCAGGAGATAGTGAAGGACAGGGAAGCCTGGCATGCTGCTGTCTGTGGGGTCACAAAGAATCGGATATGACTTAGTGACTGAATAGACAAAGAATCCTATGAGAAGTGACTGATCCAGAGGCGTTTGAGAATTGTAAGTTATGTATATTAGCCACGCTCTTCACCTTGTGTGGATACTGGTGCTCGCTAACACTTGTAGGGATACCAAGTGTATTTGTTCTTTAAATATTTAGTTTCCTTGCCTGTACTGTGCTGCATCAAATCCAACTTTAATTGAAATTGTTTCTTCTTCCCTAATAAAAAGGCACATAACTTAGTAAACCCAGGGCTATAAAGGCTTTGAAAACTTTGGAGCATTCTGTTTCTGAAACCACTTTCGCTGAGATTTTAATTTGTGCCTGTTCCCCAGCTTTCATCCAACCAGCAAAGTCTGAGCTCTTATCAGTGCCCAGAGGATTTTGTCTCGAGGGTTCTGTCTTTTCCCTTTATTTCTCAGCTTGAGCTATTGTTTTACCCTGGACTCTGCTCCAGACTGTAGAGCAGACCATAGCACATACAGGTGGGTAGATTCTGGGCAAGTGGTGTTAGGTACACAGTACTTCTAGCAATGCGTTTCTGACGGTGTTCTAATGTTTCCCACTGGCTGTTTTGGACAGGTCCTTCTGTGGAACAGGGAAGTATGCCTCCAAGCCCTCTTTGCATCTTATTTGGCCTCTCATCACAGGCTCTTCCCTTGTTTCAGGAATGAATTATCTTCTCTCTTTGGACGCATCCCATACCCTGTTGCCAGAGTAACCTAAACTTTTCAGCATCAGTAGCATCACTCACCTGTATAAACCTTTAATGACTTTCACTTAGAATTTCATGTTCTTCACAGTCTTACCTAGCCTGACCCACCGTTCAGGTTCATCTCTACCCGTCTCCTCCATGAATCTTCCTGTGCCAGCCACGCTAGATAGTCCATCGGCTGTGCTCCAAAACCTCCTGGACGCTCTACTTCACGTCATCACCCTGCACACTGCTTCACTCCTTGGAAAGGCATCTTTGACTTTTCTCTTCCTCCCCCCATCCTTACCCATCTTGCAAGTCCCTTAACTGCTGCCTCCTTCCTGAAGCACTGGCCAGTGGCCACTGTGCTTCCTTGCCATCTTTCTCCTGTATCAGAAATAACCATCTTTCTTTGTTCTCGTGGTACTCTGTCCCTCTTTGCCTTGAATGGCTCAGACGTTGGTGCAAAGCTGTGAGGAGAGGATCTGTAACTTCTTCAGCTTTGTACTGACCTCAGTGACAAGCAGAGAGGCTTACACGTTGTATTTCATAAATGTTTGAGACATTGTATTTCATAAATGACTGTTGAGTTAATTACATTGAATGAGGGTAGGTTTAATATAGTATTGCTATAGACTAGCATTTGGACTGGGAGTGTGGAACTGGCGGATGTAAACTGTTATATGTAGGACAGATAAACAACAAGCTCCAACTGTATAGCACAGGGCACTCTAGTCGATAGCCTATGGTAAACCATAATGGAAAAGAACATTTAAAAAGAATGTCTATATGTGTATAATTGAGTCACTTTGCCGTACAGCAAAGGTTGGCACAAAACTGTAAGTCAACTGAACTTCAATTTTAGAAAAAGAATGTGTCTGTAAAAAAAACAGAGCATGCAAAAACCCTTCTTTTCACAGAGCTCATGTTCTCCCTGATGGTAGCCCTTTCCCCGTTGTCCAGATTCTAGGATGAGCTGGCCCCTCCCTTGAAGCCATTCCTGACTGTGTCAGCCCAGGTTCTTTCTCCCAGATTTTTATAAAAAATTTATTTAAGTGGAGGCTAATTACTTTACAATATTGTAATGTGTTTTTGCCATACATTACATGAATCAGCCATGGGTGTACATGTGTCCCCCATCCTGAACCCCCCTCCCACCTCCTTCCCCGTCCCATCCCTCAGGGTCATCCCAGTGCACCAGTGCTGAGCACCCTGTCTCATGCATTGAACCTGGACTGGCAATCTGTTTCACATATGGTAATATACATGTTTCAATGCTTTTCTCTCAAATCATCCCACCCTCGCCTTCTCCCACAGAGTCCAGATGGAATGGATAAGAAAGCTGTGGTACATGTACACAATGGAATATTACTCAGCTATTAAAAAGAATGCATTTGAATCAGTTCTAATGAGGTGGATGAAACTGGAGCCTACTATACAGAGTGAAGTAAGTCAGAAAGAAAAACACCAGTATAGTATATTAACACATGTATATGGAATTTAGAAAGATGGTAACAATGACCTTATATGAGAGACAGCAAAAGAGACACAGATCTCCCAGATTTTCAGAGCCACCCATTGGCTTCCTGTTCCTCCCTTTGGAACACACTGTTGTATTCTTGGTATTTTTTATATCTTAGCTCCTCGAGTGCACTAGAAGCCTCTTGAGAGTGGAGACCATGTCATCTGTTCATGAAAAAGTTTGTGCACCATGTAAATATTCAGTACATGTGTGTATGCTAAGTCACTTCAGTTGTGTCCGACTCTCTGCGACCTCATGGACTGTAGCCCACCAGGCTCCTCTGTCCATGGGATTCTTTCTCCTGGCAGGAATACTGGAGTGGGTTGCCATTTCCTTCTCCAGTAAGTGTCTTTGATTTGAGAACATCCGGTGCTCTCTGCTTTATCAAGTACAGTCGCCATAAGACCACGCTCTGCCGTTAGTCATCAGTGTTTTTGAAGGATCCTGAATGAGTCAGGACTGGTGATGCTACGTAAGCCTCTGCTGAGGAACCAGTCACATGCCCAGCGAAGCCTCTGCCCACACCTCATCCACCAAGGAAATCACCTATGTGATATTCCATATGATGTTTGTAAATCATTCCTGTAACACCGAAGCTGTTATTCAAAGGATCAAGAGGCAGAGGAGAAGGAGCACTAATTATGTCTGCAGGCGATACTCGCATTCGTCTCTCCATCAGAGACTGGCACACGAGACAGCAGAGTGCCTTGACTTCGCATTAGCCTCAACTCTTTGTTTCTGAGTTGAGGCGAATGCATGTTCATCATAAACTCATCTTCTTACTAGTAGGACTACAGAGTGAGCTTGTGGTTGTGGTTTTGGTAGGTCAGTTACACTCCTTTGCATGGCCATTCGGTAATAGTCTGCGGCTGAGGCTGGAACACACTCCATCAGGGGCTGGAATACTGAGCAGAGGCAACCGCTGCTAAAGGGACCCAGCCCAGGGGCCTCACTCTGCTGGTCTCCTGTGCTGATGAGGTGAGCTGGCTTCCCTTTAAAGGTAAAAATTTAAGGATTAAAAAAAAAATTTGTTTCCAGTGGTTATTATAATAGTTGAGAGGCAGACTCCAAGGCCTCCTGCCCCAGGTTCAGCTCTAGTCTCTGCACTTAATCAGTTGTGGAAGCTTGAAGAAGGCAATTAATCTTTTTTTTTTAAATGGTGATTATAGAGACTTCCCTGGTGGTCCAGTGGTTAAGACTCCAAGCTTCCAATGCAAGGGTCATGGGTTTGATCTCTGATTCGGGAACTTAGATTCCGCATGCCTAAAGATGAGGCCAAAAAAAAATTTTTTTTAAAGAATGCACTAGAAAATAAAGTTTAAAGAATGGCGGTAACAACAATATTTATCTTCCCAAAAAAGGGATATATGTATATGTGTGGCTGATTCACTCTGCTGCACAGCAGAAACTAACACAACATTGTAAAGCAACTATTTGCCAATAAAAAAGGTGGAAAGTATTATTAAAAAGATTAATAAAGATTCACAATCTAAAATTTTTTTTTTTTTAATATCAGTACTTACCTTATTGGGTCCTTGTAAAGTTTGGATGAATATCTATACACGGGCAGAGTAGGCCCACATAGAGATGGAAATATACATGTTTGGTATTAGAAAATCTGAATATATTTTTAGTTGTAATTTTCCGTCCCTTTTCTTTGAACGTCTGTTGTTGTTTTTTTCTTTATGCATTTATTCAACCTTGTTTGTGTCATAGAGGAAACTTGAGTTTTTAGCTGTTAAGAGGTGGTCCAGTGTCTCGAACTTCTTCCCAAGATGCTCTTAAATGGCCAGAGGTCACAATATCTCATTTAGATCTTAACTTTTACTCAGTACGTCATCGCCTTCTTAAGTGCAGGGTTTATTTATTAGGCATGGCTTTGAGCCTTATGGGCTTCCCTGGTGACTTAGACAGTAGAGAATCTGCCTGAAATTCAGGAGACCTGGATTTGATCCCTGGGTCAGGAAAATCCCCTGGAGAAGGGAATGGCAACCCACTGCAGTATTCTTGCTTGGAGAATCCCATGGACTGAGGAGCCTTGTGGGCTACAGTCCTTGGGATCACAGAGTCGGACACGACTAAGCGACTAACACGACACTTTTGGACCTTATAATGATCAGACTGTGCCTAAGAGGAATGGGCTGAGTTAGATGGATTTTGGTGGATTTATAACGACCACCAGCAGAACCAAGCTCAGAGACAGTTGAGTAAAGGTGACCTCCTTGGTGGTGGTGGGTTTCAGGCTGAGTCATTGTCACGGATAGAGCCCAGGGCACATGTCCAATGAGGGGAATTAATACCTCCTGGAAGGGAAAATTGCCATCAGACTATTTCTGATGTCTACAGCATCATTGATGAGGTTTTCTTTTCTTTTCTTTTTTTTTAATTGGGTCAATGAGACCTCATTTAATCACAGATAATGTAGAAAAGTTCTCTGGGGGTTGACAGTATGACAATAGCCGAAAGCCTACCACTGTCTCAGACCAAGTGTATATAGAGTCCAGAGTGGGGGAGTTGAGGGTGCCACGGGGAGACACGGCTAAAGTCTACCTGAGTCTTCATACAGTTTTACAGGGAGATTGACATGCCCGAGTGGGAGCAAAGGCAGGAGCCATGAGGGCAGAGAGTTTGCAAGGGATCCGCTGGAAGAAGGAGCTGAAGAAGCTTTGTTTAACCATGTTGGGATCACAAGTACCAGTGGATCCATAAATGTACATAGAGTGTGTGTACTTACCTGTGGTATCCCAGACGGTGGGCAGTGAGCAAGGAGATGGCTTGGAATATAGGGATGGGATTATTATTTGTAGCCATTGGATGAGTTGTCAGACAGATTTCTACACTGTTTAGTTTTCCGAGAGCAGGATGGGAACTGCTATGTGGGGTTACAGAACTCAGTTGATGGGGAAAGCCTTCACCAGAGGATGTGAATGACTTGGACTGGCTGAGCTCTGTGGAAAGAGGTCCTTGAAGATGGGCTAGGTGATTCCCTGGTGGTCCAGTGGTTAGGACTCTGCGCTTCCACTGCAGGGGTGTGGGTTCCATCCCTGTTGGGGAACTAAGATCCCGCATGCCATGGAGCCGAGCCAAAAAATAAATAAATAGAAAATTTAAAGACAGGCTAAATCACAGGAGTGAAGAGATGACGTGATGCTCTTGAGGCTTTAGCCTGGTGATCTTTCTAACTCAGAGCTGCGGGATAGTCTTACTGAGAGATGCATGACATTTTTGTACTTCCCAACTCCAGTGCTTCATCCTTATTGTCGGTTAGCTACTGGAGAGGATGGGGGAGAATTTGGGGTGCAGGCATCCTTGGCTACCCAAATCTACTTCCTTTCCGAGTAGGGGATAATTTATCTTTATCAGCATCATTTCTGAGCGGAGCTAGTGAGAGGTGCCTGCCTGGGTATTATTTTGTTTGGAGGAATTAACACACCCTCGTTCACGTCGCTCTTAATTATTCCGTTCCTCTTGGACTCCATTTTTCTCTGGTTTTAACGTGATGGTCAGCGTTCCTCTCCTCCCCTCTCTTCCTCTCCTCCCCACTCCCACCCTCTTTCCGTCTCCAGCCATCTCTGTGTCGTTTCTTGTAAATAGAGATGAATCATTCTTCTCCACGGTCCTGTCTAAATGAGTTCTTCCGCGTGTATGTGTGTCTGTGGGTGTGTAAATACAGTGTGCACACGTGCCTGTGCCTGAGGGGCTCGGCGGTGGGGCTCATCCGCGCGTGTGGTGCGGTACAGACAGTGCAGTGAAAACGGTATATTTTGGCACAGATCTGGAAGGGATCGTGTGTGTGTGTGTGTGTGTGTGTGTGTGTGTGTGTGTGTGTACGCGCGCCTTCCGGATCTGAGGCACAGCAATTCTTAAAAGGAAAAGAGAAAAAGCAGAGAGAGCAGCGCTGTAAAAGAAATCGTATGCACTCATCCCACCCCGTGCAATTCCGGTGGTGGTGGGAGCCGGGGGGCTCCGCACGCCGGGAACGAGCTCTTGACACAGTGACCTCATTCCCCACTCCGCCCTCCTGGCGGCGGAAGCCGCGCCGGCTCCCCGGCCGCCTCTGCTGCAAGGCCGCTGGCGCCGCGTCCGGAATGATGCGACCCGGGCTTGCGAGGACTTGCCCGGCAACTGGAATTTATGACAAAAGAGCTCGCTGCAGCTAAACTTTGATCCAGGGTACGGGGTCGCACTGCCTGTTACACACAGGAGGAAGACACGTCCTTCTCTGCCATGAAAAGCCAGCCTTAAAAAAAAAAAAAAAAAAAGGACCCCCCCCCCCCAAAAAAAAAGAGCGCGCATGTGTCAGATTTATAATTACGAACTGGTGAGTATACGTTGCCAGATCAATGTTCATGTGTGCGTGTTTTCTCCAAGTCCGGAGGCATCTGCCCTTTTTCCTGTTTTTATGATGAAAAGATCTGCATTGGTGCTCATTGCATGGTAGGGGGCCCGGGCCACCCTTGGAGGGGACCATGTGCCCCTGGCGGCCCCCAGCCCCCCGAGGGGGCGCGGCGGGGGGTGCGATCCCAGCCCCAAAGTCTCTGCACCAGCACAGACAAAGGAGCCCATACTGACAGTCGGAGGCTGTAGCTTTTCTTGGAGTGATGACTCATTTCGGCTCACAAAGGATTCTGGGCAGGGTAGTGAGGAGTCAGGTTGGCTGATCCACGCCTGTGACTTCACTTTGCAGAGGACAGGCAGCAGAGGAGACACTGCCGATTCCCAAGGCACTGCAGTGGGCTGTCGGCTCAGGGCCCCCAGGGGCCAGTGATGGACGGGGTTGGGCATGGGCTGGGATGCCAGCTGTTGGGGTGAACAGGAGGGGAGAAGGGGAAAGAAGATTATTTTTTCCCCCTAAAATCATGACTGGTAAAAGTCCATTCATAAAGCCTTTTCAAGGTGCTTTTGGTGCCAAGCTTTTGAACTGAACTTGTGCCAGTATCTCCAGACCTGAATTGTCAGAAGAGCTGAGAGTTCTTTTTTCAAGTAGATGTACTCAGGTAAAGTACCAGATCCCTGTGGGGTCCATGGGCCCTCAGTAGCCCTTCTGAGATGCTCATTTAGAATATTATGACTGGAAAGTTTACTCTCTCTTCTTATTCCAGATTCTAGGACGTCCGTTTCTGTTACTGGCTCCTTTTTGTGCCTGAATGCTAACCCCTAGCATGCACCAGGCTTTAGCGCCAAAGCTACCTGGGGGATGGAGCCAGTCCAGAAAGGGCCAGGTAGGTCTCCCCTCGTTTTCTTTCAAGAGTGGTTGTGTGCAAAGAAATACGGTCAAATGTCTGCAGCCCCTTGGATAAGGGTGTCCTATCCCCTGAAATGTGATCTTGCTGTGATAATCCCTCTGCAATCTCAGTCTTAGGCAGGAGAGGTGCCCCATGGAGGTGACCGCGAGATGCCACCTCCGTAGCCTGATGCATCTCAGCCTCACATCAGAAACCAGAGTCAACTGTAGGATATGTGAATTGGAAATAATTAAACAGCTCCACATTCCCATCAGCTGTAATATAGCTCTTTCATCCCCTCTGATGGAGGCATTCCAGTAAACATTATTTGCAAACTTTTTCTTCTTGATGTCATCCCTAAATAACGTTCGTGTGTTATTTGGCCTGTTAACCTATATGCGATGCACTGAAGTCCAGAAAGCCTCATTTATATGTGCAGGGGCTGTTTCCAGCACTAACATCAGACAGAGGTTGCTATTAACGGCTCAGGAAGTAAGTGTATCTCATCATCATCTGTTTTAGGATCCAGGTGATTACAGGGCTGTTTTCTTACAACATCCATGGACTTTTCACACAAAAGCTCTTTTTAAAACAACAACAACAACAAATGGTGAGACTATAAAATTTGGTTCTCAAAGGGACATTACATGCTCCAAAGTGAAACTTGGCAAATCTGGAAGCATGGTTTTAGAATCTCATCAAATTGATGGTTTTAGCACTTTCTAGTAAAAAATATTTCTGACAGTCATAAGTGCAATTTGTGATAATAACTAGAACATTTCAAAATAGTACAAACCCTACCTTGGGCAGGCCCCTTGAACTCTCTTTGCTCTCATATCCACCCCCATAGTTCACCCTTTCACTGAAGGAAAGAACGCTTGTTTCCTTTCTTCATTGTGAAGTTGTACCTTCCTTGTGACTAATACTTGGCATCTTCAAAGCAAAGTTGAGGATGTTGAGTCAGTTTCAAAGGATGTTTGGTCACGTCATACCATATTGAGAATATAGTGTCCCCACACCCATCAATTCTGCTCATCCTTAAAGACCTTATTCAAAATCTGCCTCCCACAGAAGGGTTTCTCTGATTGTAGGAGATCATGTCTTAGTCCTATTATAGAATTAACTTCTCTAGATAGATAGATGTAATTAGACCAGGTTCCTATTATAGGAGTTAATCTGCTAGCCATTCAAGTATTTTCTTCTTATATCTCTTCTAAGGATGTTTGAAACAGTAATTTGAACACATTATAATTGCTTGTATTTTTACACGTTTATATCATGTTTCCCCATATAAATTGTAAGCCCGCTGAAGGCAAAGATGAATATTTGTGCCTTCCTCTACAATTCATTTCTCTAGCGGTTGCCCTCACATGGAAAGCGGGCAGTAAGTAGTTGATTAAGAACAGAGATGGTTCAAAAAGCATTTATTTGTCATAAAGGGTGAGAATGCTGTTTGTGCATTTTAACAGTCTTCTTCGGGATGGGTTAATGCTGAGGTAGACCTCAGGAGTTAAATGTAACTCTAGAAATGATGATTGTTCTTACTTTGAGGTATGTTTACAGACAGCAGCTTACACTGCTGGTAAAGGATTGTTGTTGTTAAGACCAGATGTGAAGGTGAGTCCCTTAAATATGGACACTGGTTATGATTTACTTGAATAGGAAGAATAATATTCTTGGACAAACTGTTCTTAAGTAGGGAGTAAGCTTCCATGGTGGCTCAAATGGTAAAGAATCTGCCTGTAATGCAGGAGACCTGTGTTGGATCCCTGGGTCGGGAAGATCCCCTGGAGAAGGAAATGGCAACCCACTCCAGTGTTCTTGTGTGGAGAATTCCATGGGCAGAGGAGCCTGGCAGGCTAAGGTCCATGGGGTTGCAAAGAGTTCTAATGTTTTGTATGGCAGTCCCTTTTTTGAATTCTATAGGATGTTTTCCTTAGAGGAAATGATCGTGATGACTCTTTGCATCCCAGGTTCCATTAGAAATTATTTAACTCCTAGCATCACTGATCTTCAGCACATAAGGGTACTGAAGTGCTGAGTTTCCTTTCCCTTTCTTAGGTAAAAGATCGGCCCAGCCAAAAATCTTAAAATAGGCCAACATTCTCTATATCCCTGTGACTCTGTCCAAACAATTTCCCGTCTTTTAATGTTTTTCTATTTCCAAAATCCCTGTGTAATGCATATTTCCCAATCCTTTCCAGCCCAATAATACATCCTAAATGCTATATGTTATAATAGGTTATATCTTAACTTTTCTGCCTCCCAGGCAAAATATTCCATTCACTCAGTGCCCATGCTCACAGGCAAGAATCAAGAAGAGAGCAATCTGATCAATCTAATTCATGCCAGAGTGAGAACGACTGCTGCCCTCTCTGTTTCCCACTGATGCCTTAGATTATTTCTTAAAAGCTTTTTTTAAAGGATCAAATTATTTTTTATTAGTAGAAATTCAAACATCGTAAAAGAGTAAATGGAATAAATTTAGGTGGGCTTGGGGATGATCATTTTAATACTAACTGCTGCTAAGTCACTTCAGTCTTATCTGACTCTGTGCCACCCCATAGACAGCAGCTCACCAGGCTCCCCCGTCACTGGGATTCTCCAGGCAAGAACACTGGAGTGGGTTGCCATTTCCTTCTCCAATAATACTAACTACTACTTATTAAATATCTGTTATGTCTCAAGGACCATGTCAGCACTCAGCATCCATTATCTCATTTAATCCCTTCCATAACTCTATGAGGTGAGCATCACAGTGTATACCTTAGGAAAAAGACAATGAGACTCAAAAAAAAAATGAATTAATTTGCTCCAAATGACACAGCTAATGAGGAACAGAACTGGGCTCTGAACTTAAAGTTTTGGCTAACAAAGTCCGTGGCCTCTACCACTGTCTTGTAATGCCATACTTTTGAAAGAAAAGTGACTTCTGGTACAGTGTGTTGGGAGTTTCCTCTGTGTGTGTGCGTGTGTGTCTGGCTTTTTGTATCTCTCGTCCCTTTGTACCTGTCTATAGTTCTTTCAATAACAGTTGGAAGGGGTGGTAGATGTGCAGTCCTTGGGGAGCTGGTTGCAGTCATTCTGTATGATTTGATTTTAATTTGGGAATTATCAGTATATATTTTTGAACTGCATTTAATTGTTCTATTATGATTGTATTTTATAGAAGTTGGTCACAGTGTAGTTAGGACCTAAACAGATTAAGCAAAGACTGCAAAGGTTGAGAATTAGCTATGGTGATTCTAACTTAGGAAGAATGAAAGAGAGTGACTCTGGAAATTTTAGATTGATTTATATTGAACTATAGTTGAGAAATAGCATCCATGGATTTTGGAGCATCTGCTATGTCTCTGTTGTCAGGCTAGGTTCCCATACGGAATGGAGACAGAAGAGAAGTAGCTTAAAATAGAAATTTAGATGCTGTCCTATGTGATGTGCTTATAACGAAGAAAAGGAAAACACACATATTACACAGGACTCCGGTTAGCCAAGTTCCTTACAGAGTTGGGGCTTCCCCGGTAGCTCAGTTGGTAAAGAATCTGCCTGCAATGCAGGAAACCTGGGTTCGATTCCTGGGTTGGGAAGATCTGCTGGAAAAGGGATAGGCTACCCACTCCAGTATTCCTGGGCTTCCCTCGTGGCTCAGCTGGTAAAGAATCCACCTGCAATGCGAGAGACCTGGGTTCGATCCCTGGGTTGGGAAGATCCCCTGAAGAAGGGAAAGGCTACCCACTCCAGTATTCTGGCCTGGAGAATTCCACGGGCTTTATAGTCCATGGGGTCGCAAAGAGTCGGACGACTGAGCGACTTTCACTTACAGAATTGCATGACATCTGAGAGCTCTTAATACCCACTCCAGTATTCTGGCCTGGAGAATTCCACGGGCTTTATAGTCCATGGGGTCGCAAAGAGTCGGACGACTGAGCGACTTTCACTTACAGAATTGCATGACATCTGAGAGCTCTTATTACCTGTGGTCATCTAGGACTGGTATTTCACTGTGATTTTATTGCTGGAGATAAACAGCCTTAGCTCTGGATGAGGGACTGGAGAGCGAGATTGCTGATGGAAAACATCTCAGTGGTTTGTTGTTGTTTAGTTGCTAAGTCATGTCCAACTCTTTGCCACCCTGGGAACTATAACCCTCCAGGCTCCTCTGTCCGTGGGATTTCCCAGGCAAAAATGCTGGAGTGGGTTGCCATTTCCTTGCCCAATCTCAGTGGCTAGCAGGGTCTTACCTTGCCTCATCTATATATGTAGTACCTATTTGCTTGACAGCATTTGAGTGCCTGACGTGTCAATAGGTTTATTCTGTAGTGCCTAAATATACACACCACGTGGGTTATGATGTGGAGACTTCTTAGCAAAGCTTTGTGAGTTGCAGAAACAGATAAATTGGCCCAGGGGCTCTTATTTCCATCCTGACTTTTCAGCTCACAATCTATTGTACTAGTGGCATGGTCTAGACGTGTTCGATCTTTGTGGTCAGAGATGCCAGTCATCATCCTTGCTGATGGTGAAGACAGCTCCTGAGCCAGGGAGCTCTCACTTCTCCCTATCCATCGATTGTCTTCCCTATCTGATTCTCCACCCTTTGTGGTTTGTCCATCTCTGCTTATCCTCAGACAGTTTATTTATTTATTTATTTTTATCAATAGTCCAATCTCGGTAATGAGAGTGTTAGCTAATATGACTAATGAAAGCTTGTAGCTTGGGGAAGATAACAGGTTTCTTCTGCAAACCAGTGGAGCAATTGATTTGTCGTTAGACCTACCTGGTGCGTCTCTGCATTAGATGGACTGCGAAATAGGTGATAACGGTGGACACTAACCCATTTGTATTTGTGCACATGTGCCGTCTGCCACTGTGACCACTCTTATGTAACTCTCATTAGAAGTTTCTTCAGAGAAGGCAATGGCACCCCACTCCAGTACTCTTGCCTGGAAAATCCCATGGATGGAGGAGCCTGGTGGGCTGCAGTCCATGGGGTTGCTACGAGTCGGACACGACTGAGCGACTTCACTTTCACTTTTCACTTTCATGCATTAGAGAAGGAAATGGCAACCCACTCCAGTGTTCTTGCCTGGAGAATCCCAGGGACGGGGGAGCCTGGTGGGCTGCCATCTGTGGGGTCGCACAGAGTTGGACACGACTGAAGCGACTTAGCAGCAGCAGCAGCAGCAGCAGAAGTTTCTTAGTAAGTCATAGCTGATCGACACCATTAACTGTAGTAATATTAACGAGACCTTCTTATTTACATTCTCTTTTGAATTAAAACAAGTTATTCAAGTAATAGCTGAGGAGTTAGATCTTTTTTATGAGAACTACACCAAGACTTGAAATAAAGTACCAGGGAGCTTTCGAAAGAATTTAGAGAGTTTCTAAATATTAAAAAAAAAATTTTATTGTCAGTGCCATTGATGATTGCAATTGATATTCAACCTTAAATTTCTGAGATCAGTGGCATTAAGCCAGACATGCAGTAAACTGGTAAAAGATCCTTTTTCAGTGCCAGTTTCCTTTTAAATTTCCGATACAGACATTTGAAAGTCAAGTACCGTAATTTGATTTCTAGGGAAAGCTGCTTAAAATGAAGCATCATGTAAGTTGATGATGCTTATGTGTTCTGCCCTGCTGAAAGGGTATTTCTGTCTGCAGGAGGGTATATAGGAAGGGGCTGTGTGTGTTTTTTTTTAGAATGGCTTTAAAAAAAAAAAAAAAGAACATCTGTTAAAAGACCCAAAAACAACATATATACATAAAATCAGGGCTAATAAATTAAACTTAATTGTAAAACACCAAGATTTGTGTGATGTTCTGCTTCTGAGAAGCTGTTCTCTTAACCTCAGAGAGCTTATGATTTCCTCAGCCCCAGGGGTATGGAAGATAAACCTTGGCAACATTCTTCATCCTCTGAACAGCTTGTTAAAGGAATAGACTTGTATTATCGCTGTACCCACCATACATTTTAAAGGCATGTTTGACTGTTTTTATGAGTCATGGTATCTACTGTGTGTGGTAATTTTACTGGCATCTATAATTTTAACTTTAGTGTTAATGTTGGCACTCCAGAGAACAAAAAACAGGCACCCTTTGGGTCTAAGGAGCACGACTTTGAATTAGGAAAGAGTAAATTCTGAAGTCTTTATTACAAGGGAAAAATTCAGAGCTAATCTATTTTTCTGTCATTTTTAAAAATTAAATCCTACTTTTTCAGGTTGGATGGGCATTAAAATCGTTTTCTCCGGCAAGATGGAAATAGAGGTAGCCAGCAGTATTGTATTATGCTTTTATGCCAGAATTCTGCTGCCTTGATGGAGAATCAAAGAATTTGAGTCTGAAGGAATCTTTGAAATCGTGTCATCCAAACCCTTATCTTACAGAGAGGAAACAGACACAGAGTGGATAATTGCATTTTGTTAAAAGAGCCTAGGTCCTTAACAGTACCTCCTGAATGCCTTTTTTATTGGCAATTTCCCAATGATAAATTCGTACAGTTTCAGAACTACATTTACAAGGAGGTTGCTTTGTTTCATGAACTTCGTTAGGGTCAAATGTAACTTTTGAATCCTAAGTACAGAATGAATTGACATTTACAATGGAAAACAGCATTTAAAAATAAACAGGAAAACAGCATAATTCCAAGGGAATGCTAGTATTTGGTGGGGGGAAATTATTTAAAGAAGGCTAAGACAGAAGATGAACTTCAGGGTACTTGCAAGGTTGTAGTTCATTGTGATGTGATCCACCTGGAAAAATTATGGCTTTCCTTTTCGTGTACAATTGCGTGAATATGGGTTCTTTAAGATGAAAGGAAATAGATATATGTTTGCTTTTCTGGTAGGTATCTTTTGGAAAGCTGTGGGTGTCATCTGGGAAGGGACAAATGTGAGTTGCCGTGGAAGTCATGCCTTCTTAGCTGCGTCCCCACCATATGCAAAGGTTGTGGAGCCCAGAGAACCTCAATTAGCAACTGGGGGGAAAGTGGCATTCATAGAAAACTGAGCTTTATTATAGTTCTTTTTTTTCCCTACAAAAAGAACCAAGATGGGAATAATTTTGGAACTCTAGTGCCCAGAGGTTTGGGGTATCTAAGAGGCACACTCAAATAGATTTCTTAAAAGGATGAATTATATGAGAGAGGATTTTTAAAAACAATTCCAGCTAAAGTAACTGGCCTGAAGTTGGAAGGGAGAATAGATAGAGTTAAATAGTAAAAATGCACGTGCATTTTTCCTTATATTTCTGAGGTATAAGTCACCAGCTGTAGAAGATGAAAGAGGAAGTCGGCATATGGGTGATTTCTGCCTGTTGTCCCAGACCCTCCTTGTCAATTTCTCAGTGATGGTAATGGTCACCGGTTTGTTCCCCACAGTTGCACCAGAGTTGATTTTCCAACACAAACATGTCATGTATAGATAATTACTCTGTATAAATATCAGAGTTCCCATCAGCATCAGGGGTAAAGTCTCAGCCTTCTGGTCACCCAGGATCTGGCTCCTACGGTTCTCTCCATCTCAACCCCCAGCCTGCTCCAGCCCTGCCAGAGGACATCCCCAGCTTCCCAGCTCAGCCTTGCGCATGCTCACTCCCGCCTCTGGTCCAGCTGCTCCATCCTTCCCTCCTCCCATCACCATGGATACGTTTATCTCCGCCCTCATGCTTCTCAGCTGACCTTACATGAAAGCAGTGGCCACATATTCACGGAGATATTTGAAATCAAATGTGAAATGTTTTTAAAATCAAAGATGTGTACTTAGAATTGTAATATTGCCACGCCTTCTCACATTTTAAATTCATTTCACAGAAGTTTGCTCAACGCTCACTCAGTCCAAGGCACTGTACTTGGCCTGATCCCAACGATCCTGGATTTGACAAATGTCCCCTGAGGACAGTACTTAAATGGATGTTTGTAAGAAAATAAAGCTGAAATAAAACCTATTTATCCCCGCTTTCTAGAACAATAGGACAGCATTATAGCAGTTTAGAAAGAATTGGCTAGCCCACAAAGTAGCTGTGAGCTTTTACAGGAGTTGTCTTTATGAATATGTTCAGAACTAATTCTGGCAGTAGAAAAATCCATCCTATAAATTAGACAAGTAACAATTCATCGTTTATGCAAAATGTGGTTGTTTCTGTAGATTATGGTGACCAGTAACATTATAGCAGTATTTATATTCCCTTGTTTTCTTCTTTGACCATAAATGTGGTCCACCTATTGGAAGAATTTTCTAGTAGCATGTTTTAAGAGTGACTAGTTGGCTCCTTAAGTAGGTTTGACCTAAGAGCCAAAGAAAATTATGGTAACCTTGAATAATGTGTTATGTTGTGTTGATCAATACCTATAATTCCTTTTATTCCCTAAGTGCAGGTCTTAATCCTCACATAATATATAGTTATTTTTTCTGTGGTAACTGCTGTGTTTTGGGGGAGAAATTAACAGGGAGAATCTTAGAAATTGCATGGTTAAGTACATTTGCTCTCTCATTAAATTTTGTGTTTGTTTTGCAAATTATTCAGCAAAATATATGAGTAAAATCATAACCCTTTAAGTACCCCGAGCGTTTCTTCAGATTTTGTTATAAATGGAAATTCATTCATTCAGCACACATGTCCTGGGTGTCTAGTGTGGGCTCTGCTTTATTCTAGGCACTGAGAGCGTAGTGAGAATGTGGGGTTCACCTTTCCTTCTGCCACGGAGCTTGTGTTCTAGTGGGTGAGACAGACAGTAAAGCGGTACACAAAAGCACACACGCACGCAGTCAGAGAGTGAAGACAGGGGCTTGGTGAGGCCCTGGTACCAATTCCTTTGTGTGTGTGTGTGTGTGTGTGTGTGTGTGTGTGTGTGTGTGTGTTGGGGGTGGAGCTTCCACTCTACCAGCAAGTCTGCGACACCAGCTGAGTATCCTACGATTCACCGCAATTCCAACACCATCTGTCTGAACGCATCAGATCCCATGGGTTCAGGCCTCGGTCCACAGACTGCCCTCACCCCAGCTCACCCCAAGCCCGACTTCAGATGCCAGTGACAAGTCCAGATTGTGGCTGTGCTTCTGAAAGACCAGGCAGTGGATTGGAGGCGTCCATGACCCCCTCCTTGGGTTCAGTTACTTTTCTGGAGCAGCCTACGGGGAGAAACCTTCCAGTTACTAGAGTAAGAAATAGTTTAAAATAAGAAGATTGTAAAAGAATGCACTTCAGGAAGAGCCAGATGGGAGAGATACAGTGCAGGGTGTAAAGAAAGGACATGGAGCTCCATGCCCTCCCCAGGTTCAGCCCTGCCCCAATTGCCACATGCTCAGCAATCTTAGAAGCTCTCTGAACCCCATCCTTTGGGTTTTCACGGAGGCTTCGTAACATAAGCATGCTTGATTAAGTCATTGGCCATTGGGGATTGATTCAACCTTTAGCGCCTGTCTCCTCCCTGGAGATTGGGGGCTGGGCTGAGAGTTCCAGCCCTCTAACCACGCGGGTGGGCTTTCAGGTGGCGCTAGTGGTAAAGAACTCACCTGCCAATGCAAGAGACATAAAGAGATGCGGGTTCAATCCCTGGGTTGGGAAGAGCCCCTGGAGAAGGGAATGGCAACCCACTCTGGTATTCTTGCCTGGAGAATCCCATGGACCAAGGAGACTGGCGGGCTATACTCCATAAGGTTGTAAAGAATCGGACATGACTGAAGCGACTTAGCATGCACATACAACCACGTGGTTGGTTCTCCAACAAGGATACCTTGGTCTCTCTCATCACTTAGGAAATTGCACGGGTTTTAGGAGCTCTGTGCCAGACTTGAGGACAAAGACCAAACATGTATTTCTTATTGTAAACCGCAGTATCGGGTAACATGAGAGGGAGTGTGCTGTGGTTTTAGGATAGCATTAGATCTGGTGCCCTGGGCAGGGCTCCTCAAGGAGGCCCTGTTTAAAAGGAGACCCAGAGAAGGAAAAGCAGCCCGTCTGGATAGAAGTGCCAGGAGCCCCCCAGATGGGGCTCAACAAAGACAGAGGCTGTGAGTGGGGAAAGGTGGGTGACTTCAAAGAACAACAGCAGTGGTGAGCCCTTCGCAAGGCGGAGGTGGGGAGGGGCTGGGGGGTCCTCGCAGAGCTGGGTGGACAGGCTTAGGCCAGTGTAGACCTGGCAGGAGTCCCCACCTCCTAGGTGCAGCAGGCAGTGGAGAATTTCAGGCAGGGACGCGGCATGTTTTCAGTTTTTCTAAGAACTGTCTGCTCTGCAAAGATGGGAGTGTGCGGTAGGAGGGAGGGCTAGGAATCATCAAGCTATTGTGATGGACCAGGTGAGGGCACAGAGGCCTGGGGTAGGGGTCGCACTGGAGATGGATTGGAGAGAAGAGAAACATGTGGGCACAGTGGATATAGGATGGCTGATGGGGCTGGGGGTGGGACCGGAGTGGGACATGCTTTATCTTCAGTTCAGTTCAGTTCAGTCACTCAGTCGTGTCCGACTCTCTGTGATCCCATGAATCGCAGCATGCCAGGCCTCCCTGTCCATCACCAACTCCCGGAGTTCACTCAAACTCATGTCCATCGAGTCGGTGATGCCATCCAGCCATCTCATCCTCTGTCGTCCCCTTCTCCTCCTGCCCCCAATCCCTCCCAGCATCACAGTCTTTTCCAATGAGTCAACTCTTCGCATAAGGTGGCCAAAGTACTGGAGTTTCAGCTTTAGCATCATTCCTTCCAAAGAAATCCCAGGGCTGATCTCCTTCAGAATGGACTGGTTGGATCTCCTTGCAGTCCAAGGGACTCTCAAGAGTCTTCTCCAACACCACAGTTCAAAAGCATCAATTCTTTGGCGCTCAGCCTTCTTCACAGTCCAACTCTCACATCCATACATGAGCACTGGAAAAACCATAGCCTTAACTAGACGGACGTTTGATGGCAAAGTAATGTCTTGCTTTTTAATATTGCTATCTAGGTTGGTCATAACTTTCCTTCCAAGGAGTAAGCGTGTTTTAATTTCATGGCTGCAATCACCATCTGCAGTGATTTTGGAGCCCCCAAAAATAAAGTCTGACACTGTTTCCACTGTTTCCCCATCTATTTCCCATGAAGTGATGGGACCAGATGCCATGATCTTAGTTTTCTGAATGTTGAGCTTTAAGCCAACTTTTTCACTCTCCTCTTTCACTTTCATCAAGAGACTTTTTAGTTCCTCTTCACTTTCTGCCATAAGGGTGGTGTCATCTGCATATCTGAGGTTATTGATATTTCTCCTGGCAGTCTTGATACCAGCTTGTGCTTCTTCCAGCCCAGCATTTCTCATCATGTACTCTGCATAGAAGTTAATAAGCAGGGTGACAGTATACAGCCTTGACGTACTCCCTTTCCTATTTGGAACCGGTCTGTTGTCCCATGTCCAGTTCTAACTGTTGCTTTCTGACCTGCATATAGGTTTCTCAAGAGGCAGGTCAGGTGGTCTGGTATTCCTATGTCTTTCAGAATTTTCCACAGTTTATTGTGATCCACACAGTCAAAAGCTTTGGCATAGTCAATAAAGCAGAAATAGATGCTTTTCTGGAACTCTCTTGCTTTTTCCATGATCCAGTGGATGTTGGCAATTTGATCTCTGATTCCTCTGCCTTTTCTCAAACCAGCTTGAACATCTGGAAGTTCACGGTTCACATATTGCTGAAGCCTGGCTTGGAGAATTTTGAGCATTACTTTACTAGCGTGTGAGATGAGTGCAATTGTGCGGTAGGTTGAGCATTCTTTGGCATTGCCTTTCTTTGGGATTGGAATGAAAACTGACCTTTTCCGGTCCTGTGGCCACTGCTGAGTTTTCCAAATTTGCTGGCATATTGAGTGCAGCACTTTCACAGCATCATCTTTTAGGATTTGAAATAGCTCAACTGGAATTCCATCACCTCCACTAGCTTTGTATATAGTGATGCTTCCTAAGGCCCACTTGACTTCACATTCCAGGATGTCTGGCTCTAGGTGAGTGATCACACCATCATGATTATCTTGGTCATGAAGATCTTTTTTGTACAGTTCTTCTGTGTATTCTTGCCACCTCTTCTTAATATCTTCTGCTTCTGTTAGGTCCATACCATTTCTGTCCTTTATCGAGCCCATCTTTGTATGAAATGTTCCCTTGGTATCTCTAGTTTTCTTGAAGAGCTCTCTAGTCTTTCCCATTCTGTTGTTTTCCTCTATTTCTTTGCATTGATCGCTGAGGAACGCTTTCTTATCTCTCCTTGCTATTCTTTGAAACTCTGCATTCGATGCTTATATCTTTCCTTTTCACCTTTGCTTTTTGCTTCTCTTCTTTTCACAGCTATTTGTAAGGCCTCCCCAGACAGCCATTTTGCTTTTTTGCATTTCTTTTCCCTGGGGATGGTCTTGATCCCTGTCTCCTGTACAATGTCACGAACCTCCGTCCATAATTCATTAGGCACTGTATCTGTCATATCTAGTCCCTTAAATCTATTTCTCACTTCCACTGTATAATCATAAGGGATTTGAGTTAGGTCATACCTGAATGGTCTAGTGGTTTTCCCTTCTTCAATTTAAGTCTGAATTTGGCAATAAGGAGTTCATGGTCTGAGCCACAGTCAGCTCCTGGTCTTGTTTTTGCTGACTGTATAGAGCTTCTCCATCTTTGGCTGCAAATAATATAATCAATCTGATTTCAGTGTTGACCATCTGGTGATGTCCGTGTATAGAGTCTTCTCTTGTGTTGTTGGAAGAGGGTGTTTGCTATGACCAGTGTGTTCTCTTGGCAAAACTCTATTAGCCTTTGCCCTGCTTCATTCCGTGTTCCAAGGCCAAATTTGCCTGTTACCCCAGGTGTTTCTTGGTTTCCTACTTTTGCATTCCAGTCTCCTATAATGAAAAGGACATTCTTTTTTTGGATGTTAGTTGTAAAAGGTCTTGTAGGTCTTCATAGAACCATTCAACTTCAGCTTCTTCAGCATTACTGATTAGGGGCATAGGCTTGGATTACTGTGATATTGAATGGTTTGCCTTGGAAACGAATAGAGATCATTCTGTCTTTTT
Organism: Bos grunniens; assembly: GCF_055505025.1. Classification (NCBI taxonomy): domain Eukaryota; kingdom Metazoa; phylum Chordata; class Mammalia; order Artiodactyla; family Bovidae; genus Bos; species Bos grunniens. Next base: position 16,331,528 of record NC_141191.1, read on the forward strand.
TGAGATTGCATCCAAGTACTTAGTGCAGTATAAAAACAAAGACGATGTGGAGGAGTTATTCAGAGCATCCACATTTCATTTGGTTCTCTAACCTGAGTTTAAAGTCGTTCCACATATTCAGCCTTATAGTGAAACTGAGCTTTTTCAATATAAATGCATTTCAGAGGCACTTGAGGCTTCCTTGCCTCTTACAGTTGGCAGCAAAGAAATTAACTGAGAAGACTGCTAAACGTTTGACCTTTGTTAGTTAAACTAAATAATTTCTACTAAAAGCATAAGGACTAGCATGACCTAAACCAGTTGGTTTTGCTAGTGGTCACTCCATTTTTACGGAAAGCTCAAGTTCCCTTTCCCCTATACAAAATCAGAAAATAGACAGACCCGCATTTAAAAGAAAATATGTAGTATTTTTGGATCTTTCGTCTTCTGAGACTATGATAATTATGATAGGCAAATTCTGGAAGGGGTTAGCGTCCCAAGCGATATACCGATACACTTGGAAGGCGCTTTGATCTCCCCACCCTTTGTCAGCTAACCCCATTGTCGTTTTCATCTGACTTATAAAATCACCCCATGTGGCCAGCCTAGCAAATCATCAAGAAACCTGCCTCCCTGCCCTCATCCTCTTCTGTGGAAGGTGGAAGGAGAGAGAGGAATGCACAGGAGAGATCATTAGAGTATCTATGACTGAGCTATGGGGCCACCGTGGGGAGGGGGGTTTGAACATCAGTCGCTCCAAACGCCCCCCACCCCCCAACTCCACTGCATCTCAGCACCACCAGTCATTCATCTTTCACACAGAAGCCTTTGGAATAAGGTTGTGTTTGAATGAAGGGTGGAGATGGTCCCGGCCCACATGATTCTGTCATTTTTGAGTCATTGATATGAACTGAGCTTCACTAGCCAGTGAGTGAAACTCAGATTCTGAGAACAGCCCGAAATTCTGTCTTCCATCTTCCACCCACTGCTACTCCGCCAGATATTTGCAAGACTCTTTCCAAGGTCTGTCTGTCCATCTGCGAGACTTACATGCCACAGGCCCTGGCAGTTCGTGGGTTCAGTTCCTGGTTTCTGCTGGTTTTTATCTCTACTGGCCATCTGCTGTTCTGGACCTGGGCACTCCTCCTCTGGTTGTAGGGGAAATGTCTCCTTCTTCTCAGACCCATCTTACAGAGAATGGAGCCACAGCAGAGCTGATTGGAGCCCCGAGGGATGCCGGGGAGATGGGAATACTGGACCGAGCTGGGCTTGGGGACAAGGTCGGGGGCCTTTGACCTGGGGTCCCACTGTTCCATCTGGTGCACCTCTTAGACTTACCCTCTCACCTCGTGGTTTTCATCCCAGGCGCTGTTACCTGGTTTTATCCATCAAACCATCTGGTCCATTAAAGCAAGGTTCACGTTCTTTCCCAAAGGCCCTCGAGACTCCTCCCTGCCCCAATCAAGCTAGAAGTCATGTCTGGACACAGGAGGTGGTCCACCCCAGAGCACCCAGACACTGCCGGTCAGTGGAGGGGGGTTGCTCAGTGTCACAGGTTGGCCTGGATCCAGTTTTGGCACGTCAGGGTGATTTATAACAAGGGTGAAATCCTACTTGGAAGCAGAGGAGGAGAGATTATGTAAATCCATATGAAAAAGAAGCTTCAAAGCTCACAGATACTCTGCTGAGAGCCTCACCCCCTTTCTGAACGGCCTTTCTCAAGCGAGACCTTACAGAATCCCAGGTAGGAACAGGTGGGCCCCAGATGTCAGGAGGGATTTCCCTGCCCTCCACCTCTCCCTCTGCGGGGGGCTCCCCTGCCTGCCCGCAGAAGCCTCTCTGGGGAACGCTGGAGATCCTTTCTCAGAACACGACTTGAAAATCACACTGTGATACAAGATTGCAGCAAGGGAGACAGTTACATGCGCCGAATGTTGCCACCTCCCCGAGAGCCATGTGGGGCCCCTCCGCCTGCTCTTTCAGATCCATGTGTGCGGGAGGCCACAGGTCCTGCTGGATGGTAGGCCCATCCTCCACGTGGCCACCGGCGTCTCTTCCTGAAATTCACATCTGACTCTCTCACTCCTTGAATTCCCTCATAGGATGAAGCCCTTGGGCACTCAGTTCTTTGCTCATAGTTGTCCCCCTTCTCTGCGGCTCCCCAGAAAATAGCCCTGCACCTCGCAGGCTGCTGGCACACTCCCACTTCAGCCCCAGATTCAGGTTACATGACCTCGGAAAAACCTTCTCTCACTTCCTGCGTCTCAGTCCCATCCTCACCTCCAGGTGTGTTCGTCACCCTCCCCCTCTGCCCCAGATTATTGTTCAGCCTTCTGCATAGGGAACTTTTCGTCTGTCTGTCTCCTCCACGTACATAGAAACTCCTTGAGGGCAGAGATGTTGGTGGGAGGGAGCTTATTCACTCTCCAAGGTGCTTCTCAAGCCCCCAGAAGATGCTGATGTGCAGAGGGCACCCAGCGTTTGAATGAATGAATCTTCAAGGTACCACAAGTGCACTTGTCGAGATGTGCATGACAGTTATTAAACAAATCAGCTCCAAGTTAAAAAAAAACAGAGATCATTGGGAAAAAGCTTCACAGTTGCACGCCTTTCAGTAGTAAGTCTATTCCAACGAGAGCTCAGGTTTTAAAGGCAAGTTTTCTTTGTGGAGGCAGCTGAAGCTTCTGCTGTTCTGTGCAAGTCTTTCCACCTGAGTGCACGTGGCTGTGGCAGTAACACATTTCAGGGTTGAGGGTTGATTGTATTTGCAGCACAGGGAATAGGTGAGTCATGGGAGGGGTGTGTGTGTGTGTGTGTGTTTGGAGGGGTGTGTGTGTGTGTTTGTGACAAGTGGCTGGGTCTTAACGAACTGCTTACTTGGTAATTGTCTTTCTGCAGGTGATGTATCACCAATCAGTATGTCTCCCATCAGTCAATCTCAGTTTATCCCACTTGGGGAAATCCTTTGCTTGGCCATCTCCGCAATGAACTCGGCAAGAAAACCTGTCACCCAAGAAGCACTGATGGAGCACCTGACCACCTGTTTCCCAGGTAATGGGAAAAGGGTGATATACTTTCCAAATGGATGCGCACTCTGGCCACCCTGGGACTTTATATGGACACTTCATCCCATGATTAAATTCAATAGGAAAAAAAAAAAGTCTTTGCCAAAACCAACCAGTGACTTTTCTTAGCTCCGCAATTAAAAATCAAGGCATTAGTGTTACCTCAAAAATAATTTGCCACCTTCAACTGTAATAATTTCTCATTGGCATTGAGGGCAAGAAACTAAATCAGAATCCACAAAGAAGTCTGTGAAAACTACCACAATTCCATTTAACCTTTACAGCTCAACCTTCCTAAAGTACGTGAGCATCTTGATTCATGGCAGGTTTTGTTTCCTGCCTGCTTTCTTTCTTTTCTTCCTTTCTTATCTCCCTTCTTTTTTCTTTTCTTCCTTTGATTTTCTGCTTTTCTTTTGGTGTCATTTAATGGCACCCCACTCCAGTACTCTTGCCTGGAAAATCCCATGGACGGAGGAGCCTGGTAGGCTGCAGTCCATGGGGTCGCTGAGAGTCGGACACGACTGAGTGACTTCACTTTCACTTTTCACTTTCATGCATTGGAGAAGGAAATGGCAACCCACTCCAGTGTTCTTGCCTGGAGAATCCCAGGGATGGGGGAGCCTGGTGGGCTGCCATCTATGGGGTCGAACAGAGTCGGACATGACTGAAGCAACTTAGCAGCAGCAGCAGCAGCAAGCTACTTCAGGGAGAAAGCGATGGCACCCCACTCCAGTACTCTTGCCTGGCAAATCCCATGGATGGAGGAGCCTGGTGGGCTGCAGTCCATGGGGTCACTAGGAGTCGGACACGACTGAGCGACTTCACTTTCACTTTTCACTTTCATGCATTGGAGAAGGAAATGGCAACCCACTCCAGTGTTCTTGCCAGGGACGGGGGAGCCTGGTGGGCTGCCGTCTGTGGGGTCGCACAGAGTCGGACACGACTGAAGCGACTTAGCAGCAGCAGCAGCAGCAGCAAGCTACTTCAGAACAGAACAATTTAGAAAGCTTAATACTCTTCAAATTCTATTTGAAAAATGCATTTCAATGACAGTTCTACAACTTTGGAAGGATTTAGCTGTCATATTTATATTTTTGTTTTTTAAAGCTTAGACTGTTTACTTTTTCATAGTTTACTATTTGAGAATAAAGTTTTGAAGTCTAGCTGAATATTATTAAAATAGTCAAACTTTTATTTTTAATGCATATGTTATAAGTCGAAAAAATAGTCTAGATTTTGACCTCTATTCCTGTTTTGGACATTCACATTCTAAAGAGTTTTTAGTAAGAGTTTTCTAGTGAAAATATCTGTAGGCTGATACTTAAGCCCTTTTATCATGCTTCTGTATTGCTTGAATTTTTTAAAACAACTTTTATATACCAGTTCGCATTACAGAAATATAGGTATTTTTTAAAAGATCTGAAAAGAACAATTGTTGCTTTTCAGCTTTCTAAATAGGTCTGCATACTATTATATGTCGAGTGGGTAAGCAACAAAGTCATACTACATAGCACCAGAAACTGTATTTGGTCTCCTGTGATAAACCATAATGGGAGTGAATATAAAAAGAATATATATATATATGTATGTATAACTGAATCACTTTGCCATAGAATTAATGCAACATTGTAAATCAACCAAACTTTAATTAAGAATAAGTAAATAGGTCCTCATCCCTCCAGAATGATCAGTTAAATTGGACCAGTACATGTTAAGTTGTTACACACGGATCTTCCTGGGAGGAAAGTGACTGCTTATGGACTTGACATTGGCTTCGGAGTTTGCTGGAGACTGTTGGCGTGATCTATGCTGTATTCTGTCTCCAATTCATCCCCTTAAATCGCTTCCTACTGAATTCTCCCTCGGTCAGCGTCCTTCATGAACACAAAGAAATCATCTGAAGAAACCCATTAAGTTTTCAGTCTAAAGTTCTTACCATACAGAACATGAGCACGTGTGCTCTGTTCCAACAGTTGTCAGACTTGCAAGATTAAAGCAATATGTGTCTAAATAACCTCCCATCGGCATGCAGTATATTTAAATAGCTATTTTTGCTTTGGGAGATGGAAAGATATGGATAAGGAGAAAGGTCAGATTCCAGCCCTATATTAATATAGAGCTCACCTTTGCTCTTTACACCAACAGAATCTGAACTCATGATGAACTTTGGGAATGGAATCTGGACGTGATGGAATATGCAAACCTTGACAGTCTCCATCACAGCCATCCCTTTACAAGTGAGCCCTACAGATTTCTAGTGGAACCCTGAACTTCATAGATAATTGGAAATATCTGTCATTATACTCAGGCTTAATAGTAAAATAAAAATCATAGACATCAGTGACTTTCAGCTAAAGCTTTGAAAACTCCCAGTTAAGGGTATGGAAAACGGATTGGACAGAGAATGTTTCTACTTGGTTTTTTCCAATTAAACATTATTTGATTGATGTGCTTGAAAATCCCCGTCAAAACTTTAGCTGTAAATTCTCTCTGGAAACTCTTATTCCTTCATTTGTGAACAACCAGGAAGCATGTTCTTCCTGGTGAGTAGACATGATTACATTGCAGTCATGATTCCGTGTAGTTCCCTGAGTTTTCTAAGATCAGCACTTGGAAGGCCTCCAATCAGCAGATTCTATAGTACAATGAAATTTTTGTCTTATAGCTATAATAGCTATAGCTATTTTTGTTATAATAGCTGTTTTTAATGAATGACCCTTCAGCTTTCCTTTATTGTAATAGCGTAGTAACTTGTCAATCATGAATTCTTCTAAATGAGGCTTACCATTTTTTGAAAAACTTCCGTTACCAATGTTGGTCAAAAGTACGCTACCATGTAGGACAGAGTCAGTTTCAAATATGAGTTTGTCATCTGGTGCTGTGGTTCGCAGCTCTAGTGGTCGTCGTTCATGAGACTCTAATGTGAATAATGTCTTATTCTGAGAGTTGGATTCTGTGTGGCTGCTGCCCCCTGAAGTTGTTCAGCAGAACTAGAATAGTTCGTAGGGCTACTCACAGGGTAGAGAAGCTACGTTGTTCCTCTTCTGTGCAAGCATTTTCTGTTGTATATTGGCTCTCACAAATTGCAAATATATGGCTTGGGTTACAACCCAATTCAGTTCAAACTCATTCTTGTTTTGAACAGAAAGTATCATACAATGTTTTAAAATTTTTTTGATATTATATCAGCCTTAATAACCAACATACATTTGCATACAAATCAACATACATTTCTCAAGAGGAGAGCCTTAAACAAAAAGGAAACCTTGCTGCTCAGAAATTAAATAATTATGTTAAACAATACATCATTCAGAAGTACTGTTAACCTTTTCTACCTTGGTCATGAAGGGTGCCTTCTGAAGCATGCATGTGTACTAAGTCACTTCAGTCATCTCCAACTCTTTGCCACCCCATAAACTGGAGCCCGCCAGGCTCCTCTGTCCATGGGATTCTCCAGGCAAGAGTTCTGGAATGCGTAGCCATTCACTTCTCCAGGGGGTCTTCCTGACCCAGAGCTGGAACTTGCATCTGTTACATCTCTGAATATGTAGATTCCATCATACATGGACTCTCTCCCCTTGAGAACTGCAGGCCATTTCTAGTGTTTTTGTATTTTACTTTCATAGTTTTGGAAGGACTGGGGGAGCCTAAACCTCTCAGCTTACCCAGTTATTCTAGGTGGTTACACAATGTTCTTTGATGGTAATCGGGGTTTCCGTGGGTCCTGACCCAAAGTTGAGACTCCTGATAGCTAATATTTGTGAGCACTCCCTATGTAAGGCACTACTCTACATACATTAAACTCATTTAAACTCACAGCATCCCTCTGAAGATAGGTACTATTGCTGTCCTGCTTCCCTGGTGGCTCAGACTGTAAAGAATCTGCCTGCAGGGCGGGAGACCTGGGTTCTATTCCTGGGTCAGGAAGATCCCCTGGAGAAGGGAGTGGCTACCCACTCCACTATTCTTGCCTGGAGAATCCCATGGACAGAGGAGCCTTGCGGGCTGCAGTGCATGGTGTTGCAAAGAGCTGGACATGACTGAGCGACTAAGCATGCACAGATTATTATTGTCTACATTTTGATGACACTAAGTCGAGGCTCAGACTGCCTCAACTACCAGCTGCAGTAGTTCTCTAGAGCAGTCTTAACAAAGTCCAGACATCTATTATCTTACAGTTCTGGATGCTGCAATTCCAAGATCAACATATTGGCAGGGTTGGTTGGTGTCTTCTGCGGGCTGTGAGAGAAGAATCTGTCCCAGCCTCTCCCTGGGGCTAGTAGTTATCTGCCTTCTACCAGTTCCTCTTCTCAGTGTGATATCTCTGTGTCCACGTTTCCCCTTTGTAGAAGAACACCAGACATAGTGTGCATCAGGGCTCACTCTAATGACCTCACTTTAACTTGGTTATCTCTATAAAGACCCCATGTCCAAATAAGGTAACATTCTAGGCTACTGGGGATGAGGACTTACATATGAATATGGGCGGCAGGGGGACTCACACTTAATTCAACCAGTAACATCAGCTACCAGTGGTGCAGCTGGAATTTGGATCCTTGCAGTCTGACACAGGAGCCCGAGCGTTCAGTCTCCCCTGAAATTGCCATTTTTGTGGGTCAGACATGGTTGCATATTGCCAGGATGATTCCACCTGACCTATTTCCAAATGATATCATTCAGGTCAGTCTTCAAAGTATGATCACCCTTGATTTGTGGCACTGAGGAAGAGAGAACGTTAAAGAAATTAAATGTGCTACAGCCTGGAGAATTTATACTCTCTGAAGAATGCATGTTCTTAATCGTCTCTTTAAGCGTGTTAAGACAGCGCTTATACGTGCACACAAAACTCTGAAAACAGTCACTGTACAAAAGGGTATCTGTGATTTTCTTCTGGAACATCTATGTAGAGAATACAGCAGTTTGAGACTCGGTGATCAGATGGATTTAGAGCCCCTGAGCTTTCACTGGTGTGTTTATTAGAGCTCTCTATGAATTTGAAAAATTCATATTGCTGCCACCTTCCTTTTGCTGGCTTATGACAGGAGGGAGGAAGGTCTCACCTAAATACCACCAGTGCTGTCATCACATTCAAATTTGAAGATGATGATTTCAAAATTGGAAAGTACATCCTAAACAATGGTCAAGTCTAGTTGCCCTTTTATATAATTTATAAAATTAAGTTTATTAAATAAACTTAATCTTGGAATGAGCGTATGGAGCAGCTTCAAGTGTATGTGGTAGCCTCTATATATATTAGATTGCTTTTCAATACCAGGATGGCTCTCTTAACCATGACTTCCTAGTTGCTTTTTTTTTTTTACTTTACAATATTGTATTGGTTTTGCCATACATCAACATGAATCCGCCACGGGTGTACACGTGCTCCCCATCCTGAACCCCCCTCTTACCTCCCTCCCCATGCCATCCCTCTGAGTCATCCCAGTGCACCAGCCCCAAGCATCCTGTATCCTACATCAAACCTGGACTGGTGATTCATTTCTTATATGATATTATATATGTTTCAATGCCATTCTCCCAAATCATCCCACCCTCTCCCTCTCCCACAGAGTCCAAAAGACTGTTCTATACATCTGTGTCTCTTTTGCTGTCTCGCATACAGGGTTATCGTTATCATCTTTCTAAATTCCATATATATGTGTTAGTATACTGTATTGGTGTTTTTCTTTCTGGCTTACTTCACTCTGTATAACCGGCTCCAGTTTCATCCACCTCATTAGTTGCTTTTATTGAAAGTCTTTTCTGTAAACTTACAAGATACTGAAAACGTTTTTTCTTCATTTAAGGATATTCTGCCCTTGGGACATCTCTGGCAGTCCAGTGGTTAGGACTCTGCACTTCCATTGCAGGGGGGTCTCAGGTTTGATCTCTGGTAGGCAAACTAAAATCCGTCATGCCATGCAGGGCAGCCAAAATAAAATTCTGTCTTGAACAATTCAGTTCAGTAAAGGTTTGTAACAACAGTAGCCACCTAACTCCATCTAGCATCCATTTTTCTCTTCCCAGCGTTTATCTTTTCCTGTTCTGTTGGTAGTACAATTCTATAAGAGTTTTCAGAGAAAACCAGGATTCACGTTAAACTTAATGAACACCTTTGAATCCTGCTTAGTTGCTGTATGATGATACTTAGAAGCTGGGCAAAATTAACAGGATTCTGTCTTAGTCCATGTGGACTGCTATAACAGAATACCATGGACTGGGCGGCTGAAACAACAGACATTTATTTCTCACAATTCTGGGACTGGAAAATCCAAGATCGAGGCACCTGCAGATTCAGTGTCTGGTGAGAGCGTCCTTCCTGGTTTGCAGACAGCCATACCCTCACATTGCAGAGCGAGAGAGCTCTAGTCTCTTCCTCTCCTCATAAAGGCACATCACGAAGGCTGCAAGTTCATGACCTCATCTGAACCTAATCACCTCCCCAAAACTCCCACCTCTTAGTAGATCGCCCTGGGGATTAGGGCTTGAACATGGGGATCAGTTTGGGGGGGCACCATTCAGTCCATAAGCAGACTCAAAACACTCCAGAATCAACCACACCCCTCTCCTTCCATTCTCATGAGTGTGTCCTTTGGTTTCAGGTGTTCCCACCCCAAGCCAAGAAATTCTCCGGCACACGCTGAACACGCTGGTCCGGGAGAGGAAGATCTACCCGACTCCTGATGGCTACTTCATCGTCACTCCACAGACTTATTTCATAACTCCTTCCCTCATAAGAACTAACAGTAAATGGTACCATCTGGACGAGAGGATACCTGATCGGTCTCAGTGTACCTCTCCCCAGCCGGGGACCATCACGCCCTCTGCCTCAGGCTGCGTCAGGGAAAGAACGTTGCCCAGGAACCACTGCGACTCCTGCCACTGCTGCAGGGAAGACGTGCATGCCGTGCACGCGGCCACCCTGCAGAGGAAGCCCGCCAAGGACTGCAAAGACCCTTACTGCCCTCCTTCCCTCTGCCAGGTGCCAGCCACTGAAAAGAGTAAAAGTACTGTCAACTTCTCGTACAAAACGGAAACCCTCTCCAAACCGAAAGATGGTGAAAAGCAGTCCAAGAAATTCGGGCTCAAGTTATTCCGGCTCAGCTTTAAGAAGGACAAGACCAAGCAGCTAGCCAACTTCTCTGCCCAGTTTCCTCCCGAAGAGTGGCCCCTGCGAGACGAGGACACGCCGACCACCATCCCTCGGGAGGTGGAGATGGAGATCATCAGGCGTATTAACCCGGACTTGACCGTGGAAAACGTCATGCGGCACACTGCACTGATGAAGAAACTTGAAGAAGAGAAAGCGCATCGGAGTAAAGCCGGGTCCTCCGCCCATCACAGCGGAAGAAGTAAAAAGAGCCGGACTCACCGCAAATCCCACGGAAAGTCTCGGTCGCACAGCAAGACGCGAGTATCCAAGGGAGACCCATCCGATGGTTCCCATCTGGATATCCCGGGCGAGAGGGAGTATGACTTTTGCGATCCTCTTACCAGGGCCCCCCGGGAGGGCTGCTTCATCATCGAACACAAAGGGGATAACTTCATCATGCATAGCAACCCCAACGTGATTGAGTCTCATTTCCCCATGACCCCAGAATGGGACGTGTCTGGGGAACTGGCCAAAAGGAGGACTGAAATGCCTTTTCCTGAGCCTTCCAGGGGAAGCTCACACTCGAAAGTGCACCGAAGCCACAGCCATACCCAGGACCGAAGATCCAGGAATGAGAGATCCAACAAGGCCAAGGAGAGGTCCAGATCGATGGATAACTCTAAAGGCCCTCTGGGTGCTTCTTCTCTGGGGACGCCTGAAGACCTGGCCGAAGGCTGTAGCCAAGATGACCAGACCCCCAGCCAATCCTACATTGACGACAGTACTTTAAGGCCTACACAGACTATCGGTCATCAAAGGGCTCACGTTTCGTCTGCAAGCTATAAAGAGGTGTGTATTCCAGAAATAGTCAGTGGCAGCAAGGAACCGCCCAGCGCTTGCAGCCTCTTGGAGCCAGGCAAAGCGCCAGAGAGTTTGCCATCCTTTGGTGAACTCAACTCTTGTCCAGCAAAGACGGCTGCAGATGACTATTTCCAGTGCAACACTTCCAGTGAGACGGTGCTCACGGCGCCGTCTCCTCTGGGGAAGAACAAAGAGGACCACGACACTCTGACCCTGGTGGAAGGGGTGAAAAAGCTGCCTCTGTCGGACAGGCAGGCCCCTCATTCCTCCAGGGAGCCTGCAGGGCACAAGGAGGAGTCGCCAAAGGGGCCGGGCGGGGGTCCAGTCGCTCCAGGCGCGGTAGTTGAAGGCCTTGCCAACGGACGCCTCATCCAGCATCACGGCGCCGAGCCCAGCACCCTGGACAAGAGGAAAGAGATATTCAGCAAAGACACACTGTTCAAACCTCTTCACAGCACCTTGTCTGTAAACAGCTATCACAAATCAACCCTGTCCCTCCTCAAATCGCACCCGAAGACCCCTGCCGACACACTGCCAGGCCGATGCGAGAAACCAGAGCCGTCCCTGGGGACCTCGGCCACCCCCGCCCTGCCGGCCTCCCAGCGTCAGCAGGAGTCAGTGGGGAACCAGGAGGCCTCTTTCGACTATTACAACGTCTCTGATGACGACGAGTCTGAGGAAGGGGCCAACAAGAACGCAGAGGAGGAGAAAAACAGAGACGATGTAGGTACCATGCAGTGGCTCCTGGAGAGGGAGAAGGAAAGAGACTTGCAGAGGAAATTTGAGAAGAACCTCACCCTGCTCGCCCCAAAGGAAGCCGACAGCAGCAGCAACCAGAGGGCCACCCATTCGGCACGTCTAGACAGCATGGACAGCAGCAGCATCACAGTGGACAGTGGATTCAACTCCCCACGGTAGGGAGCGGCGTCTGTGCGTGCACACAAACGTCCACCGGGGCCTGGGGCTTTATGCAGGTTAACTCAGAGTTTCTAATTTCAGTCTCAGTTCTGTGAAAGAGGGTGAAGAGTTGTGTGAGTTGTATTGTTAACAGCCTGTTTCTGACTTCTTTTTCAGGAATTGAAACAAATGTTTCTGCAGCTGTAGAGATCACCAATCTGGACTGGTGGGTTGGCTCCTTCCCGTCCAATCTAAGACCAACATTTCCCAGTATTTCGATGTTGATATTGCCACCATGCTGATAAAGGAAGGGTTGTTCATTTTTTTTTTTTTTTTCTTTAAGTCTTTCAAAAAACAGTAGTTTTTTTGAGTAAAATGAGTAGTCAGTGTGACGGTGGGAGGTAGGGGTTGGGAATAACTTGATTGACTCAAAGATGGGGAATCCATCTAGTGAGAATATAATAGCTCATCTCACAACCTCTGCAGCAGATCTAGAAGCTTGTTATCGTCTCAACCCTGACTTTCTGTGCAGCCTGCACCCCTTGCTCTCATACACCTTCCTCTCACCACTCAAAAGTCTGCAGGCACGTGGAACTGGTCCCGTCCCAGAAAGACTGGGGGCCTGTGCTCCGTTAGATCGAAGTGCATGCCAGCACTTTCTTTTCTCCTCCTGCAGAATCGGCACTTTGTAGGCATGCCGATCGTGGTGCCTTCCTTTTGGTAGGTGCTGGTAATTCAGCAGAGGGTTAACAGCTGAGTGTGCAGTGCCTAGTGGCCACAGCCAGGGCACTGAAGTGGTTCAGGGGGTTAGGAAGCAAAAGGGAGTCTATGCCACTTTCCTTTTTTTTTCTCCTTAATTCTTCCTTCTCTTCCAAGAGCGACTTGGGACCTGACTCTCCTTCTGAATTCTACTCCAGATTGGTGACTCTGAGATGCAGAAATACTGTTGAGAGATTGACATCTCCCATTAGTTGTGATTCCCAACTTTTTATAGCAGTTTGTATTTGAACAAGTCCAAGATACGAATATATATTTCTTATATTTATTTTAATTATTAAGAATTAAAATTAGTTGCGTTGTAATCCTTTGACTCTGTCTCTGGGTAATTTGGAGACAGAGCATCCCCAAACAAGAACAGGGAATCATTCATCTGTTTGCCTCCTGTTAGACCTTGGTTATTTCTTAAAGGGCTAGTTCTTTATTACCATTATTATTATTGTCAAGTAACATTTCTTTTCCGAGTTAACACATGTGGAAGTCTGATGTCTAAACAAACCACAGACATGGCACCCTGGTTAACATGGAAGCCAGGAGCTCCAGGTCTCCTCTGCCCACCCTCAGGGACCTTAAAACCTCAGGGGGCCATGGCACTCAGTCTGCAGACTACTGGCCTGTTACGTGACTTTGCTCAGAAATAATTTTTGCTGAATGTTTTTTAATCCCACATGAAATCTTAATTTATATACCAACTGTTCAATATATTCTTTTCTCTCTGCTTCCCTCTTCTATTCTCATTTTTCCTCTTGATTTCCTAGTAGGGGATAGCAGATAAGCGTGACTAAAAGTCTGCCCTTGGTGGTAGATGTTCGCTATGTTGCTTATGGAAGGTGTGGGTTATTGGCCTGGACCTCCTGCTCTGCTGTTTCTTATTCTCTGGGTTCTCCCTGCTCGATGCTTCCGCACACCCGTTTCCAGCTCTTCACGGGGCACTCTTGGCCCCTAGACCTCCACAGAGGGAAAACCACCGTGCTCCAGAGATAGTTGTAAGGGGGATGTTGAGAGGTTAGTGGGTTCTCACTCAAAACCTGACCACTGCATAATATTGAACGTTTTTTGTATGGGGGCAGGTAAACAGAAATGTTCATGTAATTGTTGAACCAGTCTCTCCACAGAATATATTTTATTATCTCTAAATTAGGAGTACAGATAATGGAATTGATGAACGGGATCATTTCTTGAACAAAGCTTATGTGCGTTGCTTTAATAATGTACTCAGGGTCAAATGTGCTGTCCTGGTAGGTCATCCTGAGGAGTCTGTCTTCACTCAGGAGCTATCTGCCCTCTCTTATTAGGTAGAATTTTCTTTACGGGAATATGTAGATAACCCATAAATGTCATGCAGTTAGAGAATCTATAGAACAATTCCTGATCGCACCCCTTTTGTTTTCATATCCTTTGGTTAGAACCTGGGTGGCAAACTTATTTTTGATATTTATTTTTAAACTATATTCCCTCTACTTCGATAAATTTACTGAGTTACCTTTCGGATGCACGAGGATTGTCTGTGAACGAGAATATTTGAGTTACAAGAAGTTTTACTCTCCAGTGTAAGGAGTCTTTTTGCCAAATAGCATTATCATGCTGACACAGCTCCACCGTTAAGATACAGGAATCTTCAGGGGCCATTTATTCAGATCTTTCAGTGAAAGAGCTCACTGAGCAACAAAGGTCCGACCTGTGCCACCACCCCACTCCCCCTGCCAAAAAAAGGGGGATCTCCACACTGTCAAGTCTTCAGTGCTGACTCAGAAGTCGTGTTCGGCCACATTTCCAAAATTCTTTAGTCAGGAAGATCCCCTGGAGAAGCAAATGGCAACCCACTCCAGTATTCTCGTCTGGGAAATCTCATGGACAGAGGAGCCTGGCGGGCTACGGTCCGTGGGGTTGCAAAGAGTTGGACAAGACTGAGCGACTAACACTTTCACTTCAAAGTGCATTGAGAGAAGGAAACAAGGTAGAAATTTAAAGTATGCCGTGAGACCGAATGTTGCAAATGAAGAATCCTGTTGTGCAAAGCCTGCTATTCCAGAGTTGAGGCTGAAAACCTGTTGATAAACACGATGTAAGAATCAGAGGGCTCCAGGCCGCCCAGCACGTCTGACATGTCCGGTGCTGTCCAGGTGCGGGCCCAAGGGGAGTGCATGCGGGACACGGAACAGCAGGGCCCCTGGTTCAGTTCTTCGGCCTGTAAAATTCCGAGATTTTATCGGTTTTTATAGGTTTTATAGATTTTTATAGGTTGCACTCCATTAGCTCTCTTTAAAAAAGTGTGACATTTTAAATGTGAGGACTGTTGTTACCACTCACCCTCCATCTCCATGAATTGTTTCATCGTCATGTCCACAGCCTTCCATATGACTGTCAAACACTGTACTCAGTGTTGCAGTAGTAATGAGATATATCCTTTGGAGACACTGGAATGCCCCATTGTGTTTATCACTATTAATATGTTGGCCGTGGTCAAAGGTAGTCCGAGGTATCTTAGAACATGTGTAGCTCCCACCTTAGGCCATCTCTTATAATGATGTGTGTTGATGGTACCTGACATACAGTAGAGACTTGACAAGTTAAATTCCCACCTCAAAAAGTGGTTTAAAAGTGAATTCCTTGGACCTCAAAATGCATTTTCCCATAGGAAAAAAAAAGTCACTAGTAATACATAGATTCCCAAGCCTCCCCACAGTGACTGATTTTTTTCATGAGATGCCAGACGTACAACAGAAATAACTCGCATTTGTCTAGCTTTTGGGTGTACAGATCTTTCCTGGTTGCTTATTTCTTCTTCTGAGTCACTGAGTAGGTACAGCATGTAACCCAACCTGCTTTAAAGATGAGGGAGTCAAATGCCCTAAAAAGTTGCTATTGTGATTACGAATGCAACCGAAGGAGCGTGTCATGACCTCTCTGGGGTTCTACATGTTTATTATCCTTTTTCCTTCCTCCACCTGACTCTCAGTTGTAGTCCTGGAAAAACACTGATGGATTTTCTTAGAGGAGGTGTAAGGCAGGTAAGTAGGTAAGTCTAGTGTTTTTCTATCACTTAAAGATGATATTTGGAGTATTCCTTAGATATGCCCAGATTGACCATAAGCATCATGAAAGAACTTGATTTACTTCTATGAATGCTCTGGAGTTACCCTCTGCAGTCAGGAAGCGTTCAGTTGTCTTTTTGGTAGTCGGTGAACAAACTCCCTTTTAAACAACTAACTCTTGGCTTTCTGATGAGAGAAGCAAGCTTAAGGCCACAAAGGGTCAGGATGAAATACGCTGTCAGGCATGGCTGCCAAGGGATAATGTTCAGACAGATTCACTGTGGGTTTTGGATGAGAACGAAAGCCAGGTGGTGAGGATGTCCACTGGGTAGATTGACTTTAAATCAGTGATGGGGACCAACATGGAAGAATATTTTATAAACCTTGAATCTATCCAATAGGGTGGATGTTTTGAGCATCCTCTTCTTCTACCTCTTTGTGAGCTGGTAAGTTTCGTATTACCATTTTGAGGACCTAGAACACGAAACCCACTCAGTTCCCGTCAGTCAGGCCAAGTAATCTTATATCTGTCATTGTCCTACACATTTGACATGTTAAATGTTATAAACCTCTTGGGACAATAAAATAGATTTAAGTATTTCTAAATTAGAAAAATTAAAAGAGAAATCGAAATACTAAAGCTTTAAAATCACCTCTAAAGATTCCTTTAAAAAATTAAATATTTCTACCAAAGTGGAAGAAGGGAAGAAATAAATGTAAATAGAGAAAACCTTAGATTCCTTATCTGAAAATAGAATGTACATTAACTAAAGTGTTACGTATTTAAAACAGAGGTATGATGTTTTTAAAAAAGAATGTTATTCCCATCACTGCTGCAAATTGGCTAGTATCCTGCTTGAAGTTCACCTCCAGAGTCAAAAATCTTCTAAGCAAGAATGAAAACAGAATCATTAGGATAAAAAAAAGTATGCAGTTGATTCAGGAGCAATTCTATCTACGAATTTCGAGCCTGAAATGGAATCATTACCTATGTATAATTTTAAAAATCTTCTTAAAGTCTTTAGTCTTTTTAAAAAAGGAACACGAGAGCCATCTATCACATCAGATTTTGAAGGTGTTTCCTTGAATATGAAAGTCTAGGGAAGACATATTTAGCTGTATGAAAACCCTTTACTCAGTGTGCTGCTGATGATAACATGTCTTGTGAAAAGCTTCTGGAGTCCAAGTTGCTGGAGCATATGTGAATAATCAGTATGAGATGCTATATACATGACATGATAAACCGCCAGAGGAAATCCATTAACTCCATCATTTGCTCTTCCTCTAGGGCTCGATATATAATTATTTATGTTAAAAACCAAACCAAACAAAACCTTTTTACTCTTGTAGCACTCGGGAGAGCCTGGCTTCCAACACATCAAGCATTGTTGAAAGTAACCGTCGTCAGAACCCTACCTGGAGCCCAGCCCACGGTGGAGCTGGCCCGGCCTTCAGTTTCCGAGCAAGTACGGACCCCCCCACCAACGAAGCTGAGAAATTACAGAAACCTTCCAACTGCTTGCAAGCTTCTGTTACTAGTGTGTGATAGTCATCCTGCCTCTGACCTCCCGTCTCATTCGATACAGCCAAGTTTACGACACTGTGGCTGGTGTTTACATCTTTGGAAAGACAAGCATCTCAACGGCAGTTTTTGTGTTGACTTAAACTGTGCTGCTAAGTAGGCTAGGGCGAAAAACAACAACCGAAAAATCTTTCTTTCAGAGTATTGCTTTTCACATTTATGGCTCTGTAGCAACAAGAATAGCAGTAGGGTGATGTGTATACTTTTGCTTCACTAATTGTAATTGAGCACACATAGGGAAGTCTAGACACTGTAAGTGTAATATGCATTTTCGATGTCTTGCAGTTGCCAAGTCCATTTTAAAATGCCACAGATGCGTGTTGCTCCCAGTCTGTGACCAGATGGTGCCACAGAACTGATCCTTGACACTTCCAAAAGAAAACAAACAAAAAAAAGATAAACAACTAAGCCACCACAAAATGTCAAATGCAAGGGTCTACCTTGAGGGAAATCGATGCCAAACTGATGAAAAGGGACCCCAGCCCTTTGTGTGTGAATCACTGAGGCCCCAGTCATTTTGCACTGTGAGTTTTTTTTGACACGATTTTGTAGGAGCCCATGGAAGTGTGTCAGAAGGGGTCGTGATCCAAATACTGGGAGTGTTTGTTTTCAGGATTTTGTTTTTTTAAGTGTCATGGATGCTTGTCCCATATGTTTAACCTTCCATCATCACAAACAGGAATATAGGCCTTTGATTCTGAAATGGACAAAGGAAGGGTCCCCCAGCCTGGCTGGGGCACAGCATTGAGTGATGGGAGAGGGAATGCGGACTTTTAAAAAGGTGTTCATCAGATAGTGAAGGAAGAGCATTTCTTCCTTGTGAGACCTAAGGGTGATGCTATCTTACTATCAGAGATAAACGATAATTAGTTTGTTTAAAAGCAAAATGTTCTTTGTGATACAAATGAAGACTATGGCCTGGGGACGTTATTCTTTCTAATGGAAGGACATAAATCTATTTTATGTAGTTTTAAATAGAATGCCTAAATTAGGCTGTGGGAGATAATTTTTAGTGGTTATAGGAAAGAGCAAATTTAGGGAGAGCTGAACTTCAGGCCTTTTATTCCTGGGAAGATATCTATAGAGAAAACTTTAAAATACTTTTTGATTAGAAATATACATGTGCCCATGTAATTAACAACAGAATGTGGTCATTCTGCAAGTGTGGTGGAACCCTAACTGTATGCCCCCTAAATTTATCAGAATAACAATTATGCATACATGAACTATGCCAGAGTAATGTTTACAGAAACTTTGTAACCAATTTCAGGAGGCATTTTTAGGTGGATGTATAGTTTTTAGCCCAATTTATTTCAGGATGGCTTGTTAATTACATTTTGTTTCCATTTACAATGTCATGATGACTACAGAGAAGGTTCTCAGCAACAAAGGAATTACAAATAATCAAGATTCATTTCTCTAGGAAAGAGATGTCTCAAAAGTTCCCATGTCTTATTTTAGGAGAACCATGGAATAAATCTGTAGATAATGGAAATTTTATTCACAAAAGGATTTCATTTGATACCAGTAAATGGTCTGACCAAAAGTTTTATTTAGCTGAGTGGCATGTGGTGTTTGGAGCCATATACCATAAAATAAATACCCAAAAATAAATCTAAAATATTTTCACCTCGGATTTCAGGAATTGGCATAAATTGGCAAAACACTTCTGCTTCAGTATTAGGTTGAGTCACTAGCCATCTGTTTAAAAGAGTAGAGTCTTTAAATAGACACAGTTGGGCTGTTTCTTGAAACATTTAGAGACTCTCTCATGCTTTTTCAGATAGCTGGAAGTTTTGTTGGGTCAAACTGGACTCGTTGAGTTTAGTATAGTTTCCTTTCTTTGCGCTTATAGTGAAACGTGAGCACGTTTCTTGGCAAACTCCCACACCTTTAAAATGCTTCTGTCGGTTGGCTTTCAGTCTCATGCTTTATTTCCTCCAAGGCATGCCTTGATTGCTCACAAATGCACTCTTGTCTCACTGCTTAAATTTGTCCAGAAGGAATGATAACGTATCCAATAGACTATACACAGAGTCTGTGTCCTTGGGGAGTTGTATACCACACAGTTACTAAATTCTTCTGTCTAAATTCTCTTTTTTTCACCCCTAAACCTACTCTCCAGCGTGAATCATACAATCAGTTCATAAATAATAGAACCATTGAAACAATACATCAGCCTCTAGTTGATCCTCCTAAAGTAGCCATTAGAATAATCACATACTGTGTGAACAGGAAAGAAAAGCATTACCTTTAAAGAGAAGCTTTAAAATATGAATTTATCAATATTTCACAAGAAATAGGTTTACAGAAGACATTTGAATAAAATGTATACATTCTTTGCCCGATGCTATGGGGTACATGATTTAGGGGAAAAAAAAACAACAACAAACCCCCTTAGACCAGCAGCCATTAGCATAGAAACGATGGACTTCAAGGAGGATATGGTGTGAGCAGACGTTCCATGCAGATACATACCCGTCAGAATCGAATTGGGATGCCTGAATGAATGGGGGAGAAGAGGGGGCTGGAAGCACGTTACAAGTATGACCCCAGATGGTCTGCGGTGATGTTCTCTGTAACCCACTCCAAGCTTTGCCCGCATCCTTTTCCTCCGGTGAAACGATCGCTTTGTGGCCCACGGCTGCTTACCTAGACTTCACTTAGAGTTTATCAACTGAAAGGTTTACAAAACTGAAATCTGGTTGAATCTCTGTGTAGCGTTCAACTTTAAAGGGTCAACCCATCTGTCGGCATTTTGCACACTTATGTATTATTATGATACAGCATATTACTTTATGGTAATTTTTATTTTTACATATAACTACCTCCATAAATTTGATGAAGCGGCCGCAGTGCGTTCAAGTGTATTGTTCAGAAAAGCAAAGTTGACAGCGTTCTTAACCATTAGGCCATGGCATTCTGTGTGTGTGTCAGTGGTTGCCTGTGTGCACTCGTGACTGTCTCATTGCCATGGTTTTTCTTTGATGGCATTATTTCATTCTCAGCTGTAAACCCATCTCTCTTCTTTCCCACAGAAAGCGCACTTGATTTTGTTATGAATGAAAAGTTTAAATTTCTTGTCTCCCCCGCCCCTGCCCCCACCTCATTCCTGCTAAGAGCTCTCTCTGGCCAAGAGCCAGTTGGTAAACATGATTTAGCAAGCTATTTACTCCTATGAAAATCTGATTTGAATTCTAGGTTTTCGGTCATAAGACACACCAGAAATTTGGACTGCCAACTTTGGAGCACTTTGGGCCTCTCTGCCTTCACTTGCATGCTACCGTATCGAGCCCAGATTTCATTGGAATTAAAAGAGCTGTGCTTTGTATCCACAATTTCCGTTCCATAATTTGTATTTCATTTTATATATTTTGCACATCTCAGGGGACCTTCATAAGCACATGAAAGGGGGTTGCCATCAAATAGAGAAAACGGGAAGAGCTTGAAAGAGGACTAGCTGGATAAAAGTAATAAATGACTGCTTTTCTGATGTTGTGAAGTTCAAGTTCAGGAAGCATCCAGTGAAAGTTAATCTGGAATCACAACGATGTGAACACCAGCTGTTCCTCAGTCTCCCTTTTTCATAATCCAACCAGCATTTCTAAAATGTAAGTTTAAATTATATTGCAGTCACCATGGGGAGAAAAAAAAAAACCTGTTCAGCAGCAATGAAAGCATTGTTTGTTTTTTAGGTTGGCACAGCTTTGTAAAATTCTACCCAGGACAAACCACTTATCACCACAAAGTGTACTTGAAAATAACGTTTTTAACTTAAATGATAGGCATATTGCTCACCATGCAGTAGTGATCTTGATTTGAAAAGCCTCACAATTTATAACATGGGCAGCGTTTGGAGCTTGATTAAAAACCAAGAACAACCTATGAGCACTTCGCACATTCATTTTGGGATCTCAAAGTGCTTCCAAAGCATTCGGATTCACAGTTCACAGAGCAGGTCCTATTTGTAATACCCGTACTTGAACAAACAGAAGGAGTGACATACGATTACCCAGAAACACAGTGGCAGCTATCAGTGATCTATTTTCTATCTGTTTGATAGACCCTCATGAGAAATCACGAAATACAATGCTATTTTTCTGATGTGTGCTAATAAAGTCAAAGAAAACAAATACAACTTGACACCTTTGTCCATTTTCATTCAAAAAGTTCAGGGTGTTGGGAATTTGACAAAAAACAAAAAAAGCCGCCCAGATGCCCTTGGGGTCGGAAGTAGATCTGGAACGCACACGCTTGTTTACAGTTTCCCATGGGCTTCTCTCAATCCTGTGCTAAAATACCGTCTTTCAGGAACACGACTGCCCCTGGCAGTGGAAGGTGCTGATACAGAAACTTTCACTACAAAAAAAACCTTTTATCGAGTCCTCTCCACAGTGCTTCTCAGCACAACTGAAATTCAGTATACTGAGCCCTAATCTGAAGAATCTGGAGTTGCCAGGGAAGCTGATCTAGTTCCAAGTGGGTTTGTTTTTTTTTTTTTTTAATCTCAAATTAGGAGATAAAAGATCCTGGTCGAGGACCTTCTTCGTTTATCACAGGCCAGTCACAGAACCAGCTAGCATTGCGCCGTCGGGCAACAGTGGCCCCCGCGGAAGTGATCCTTTCCTTCCCCCCCAACCTCCCTGACTCTCCACCACCCACCCCGGCTCTCTTATCATCCCACCATCCTCAAATTTCTGCACACACTGAGGGCTTGAGGAAGCTAGGACGCAGGAAAAATGGAGGCAAAAGCCATGGAAGACATTGCTTTGCTCTGGGTTAGTAGAATACAGACAGGAAAGAGATTATTATCGGTCTGATCTTTGCCAAGTAAGATAAAGGAATCAGCCATCACTCTGTCAACTCTCCCAGAAGGTTTTACAGTATTCCGGATACATCCAATCTTTTCCCATAGATTTTTTTATTCGGGAGAGGTTTCATAAATTAGATCTATGAGAAAATTCATTACTCTGTTTCCTGGGGTGTTGGAACCACACACTGGCGTCTCCTCGATGGAGTTCATCTCTGCGTCTTTTACAGCACCATCCCAGCCATGGCTCCTCTCACACTAGAGTCCTGTGTTTGTTTGTTTTTTAATTGGAGGCTAATTACTTTACAGTATTGTATTGGTTTTGCCATACATCAACATGAGTCCACCACAGGTGTACATGTGTTCCCCATCCTGAAGCCCCCTCCCTCCTCCCTCCCCATACCCCATCCTGAAGCCCCCCTCCCACCTTCCTCCCCGTACCATCTTTCTGGGTCGTTTTTACAGTTGTTTTAGGACTTACAGTGGCTGGTTTGCAAGGTTCAGAATTCTACAAGGCTCGAGGGGGACTAAACCTTCTTCTGATGATTGTATATTACCAGTTAACAGGGCTTTCTTTGCTCCTTGCTGTCCTCAAACGTGAACATATGCACACACACGCCCTGCCAACGAGGAAAGGGGTTGTTTTCCAGGTGAGGTGGCCATGACTCTGGAAGCCAGGGTGAGGCCAGAAGCCTTACCCGTCTTTTCCAGGAATGTTTAATGTTTGGTCCACATACAGCTGCCTCCCTCCTTGTCCAGAGCCTGGTTTTGACATGCCTGTTCCCTTGCACCCCGCCTCCTGAAATAGGTACCAAACCCGAGATCCGAGGTCTCCAGCACGAATCCTCTGCAGTTATACAAAATCCATCCTGTCGTGTACACACACAGCTCCTCGCCCCCCTTTCCTCCCAGTCTGCCCGCCCTGCCTCCTCCCCACTTATATCCCGATACACCTCCAGGGTTTCCACATCAGAAGGGCAAAGCAGTGTGTGGTACTGTGCACACAAGGATGGGTTAGGAATAGAGCTGTCCTAGGGTCACCTTCATATAAGTATTGACAGCTACAAATTAAGGTCCTTAGAGTAGTTGACATAGATACAACTGTCTAGAAGAGAATTAAATTTCAACGTTCAGTTGAAAGGGATCATAATTCTGCAGGTATCTTTCTCCGAGTGACTGAATGTGACTATTGCATTAGGGTAAATGAATTAAGAAGTGCAAGTGGGATTTACTGTATGTTAGAAAGGAATTTTGCAGCCAAGACTGCCTTGAATAAAATGTGTTTGCACTGAAAAAAAAAAAATTTTAAATTACTTGGTCTCTGGTTGCTGTAAAGGTCATCCAAGATGGATGTTCTGTTTATATTGTATAGTATTTCATATGAAATAATTACAGTTCATGAAATGTCTTCCCTAATGTTACTGATTTATAACAGCACATTTGTAACATGCTTTTTATCGTGTCAGTGTACCATATTGTAAATGAGGATTACTTGTCATGCTTAGTATAATAACTTAAAAAAAAAGCACAGGGATTTTTGTAAGTCTATATTTGAAAGTCCCTCCATATGGTAATATTGTGTTCATGTTGTTTATGTAGTGTTGTGTGAAATATCCATTTTGGATTGTGTTACTTTTTAAGATATTAAATAACATTTGGTTATATGTCTAAGTGGATTTTTTTTTTTTTTTTTGGTACTTGAGAGAAAAATACCTTACGTGAGACCACTTTATTTCTCTCCTCAACTAATATTACATCATAACAAAATTTTATTGCACAATCTTGGTTATTAGAGCTTTTGAATTAAAACAACTGAAAATGGAAATTCCTGATCAACACCTTTTCCAGGAATGTTTAAAAAGATCCCGTTTTTAGCCAGCTATTCAAATTTAAAACCGAGTGAGGCTTACAGAGGCATATAATTAAGTTTTCTAAATGAAATTATAAAGTAATGTGGTCAGTTTGTTTTGTTATCACTCGTATCATAGCTTCTACCCCCGACTGAATGTGGTTCCCCTATCCAGCACCCACTCGGAAGTTACCCGCATACTCCAGGGAGGCCCTTTTGTACTGGTTTTGAATGCCTCTGTGTTTACCTGCCTTCAGAATCTATTATCCTTTCCTCTGACTCTCCTCAGTGGTGACAAAACTTTGTCCTGGGAGAATGGACCTCCTTTTTTCAAACCCAAAGTGACCTGCTGTCGAGCAAATGATGGAGCTGGGAAACATTATTAGTCGATAACAATATGGAGCTGTAAAGTCTAGCCTAATTTTCTTGTGAAGGCGATACCCAAAGCAGACTTCCCAAAGTGTTCTGAACAATGACAGAGCCATTTGGGTAAGTGTGGAAAACCTAAGGGGGCTCCTTTGAAGGACAAGCCTTATTTTTAGTTGTTTGCCTATGCAGACGCTTCATTTTTCAAGCATGTAATAGGGGGAACAAGAATACCGGAAGTACACTGTGCATTGTGTGCTAGGAACAAAAACCTCTGTGCTGGAGGAAAGGTAATTGTCTGTTCCTTTCAGAACCTTCCAGTGAACTGGACACAGGAGGAAATGTAGTGACTCACCAAGAAGCTGGAAGGCAGGATTCTGACTCCTCTGAGAGAACGGTCACAGTTCATAAAAATCTTTTCTTTCGAAAGGAAATGGTATGGTTTTAACTTATTTTTAAGTGTTTAGAGTGGTGTGTTTTTTTCCTCCATAAGGAAAATCCAGAGTCCTCGGTATTTGTCATCTCTGCTCTTGCAGCTGTGAAATCAAGAGCCGCTGAATAATAAAAAGAAGTTATTCACCTGACTTTAATAATTTATTTAACTGTGAAACCTTACCCCTTCTGTGGGAATACCTGGATTTAGTGACATTCCCCCTCTGAGCTCCATGGCTCCAGACTCTTCCTGTAAAGCAAACAGCTAGTCATCTAACCCATGGGATAAGTGCGTGTGATGAATGTTCACAGAGCATAACACACACTGTGCAGAAATGTCAAGAAAAAACAAGTCACCTGCATGCACGATATCCTGGGTGAGGTTTGGGTGAATCTTCTCAAAAGCAGTGCATTAGAAGTATGATGATAAAAGGGGGGAGAGAGATGCAGTGTGTTAAAAGAGAAATAAGGCCAGAGATGTTAGCTTGGAATTCAAAGGGCAAGATTGAACTACTGATGTTCGGTGAAGACCGGACTCTGTCTTCCTAAGTCAGATCTAGGACTGGTGTCTGTGGCTCACACGGAATGAACGTGTCAGCCTGTGCGTGTCTGAGTGACGGTGTCCGTGGGTTCCTTAGCCCCCAAAGCTGGCCCAACACGGGCCTCCAGGCCAGCGTCCCTCACAGCCCCTTGTTGCTCTTGCTTGCTGCGAAGTTCCAGGCATCACTTTTCTTTCCTATTACCTGGGGTTTGTTTCACTTTATTACTCTTTTCTCTATGTAAAACTAAGAATTTTTGTGTTATGCTTTCTAGTCTGTTAATGCTTGGACTCATTCCTAATCTCAAGTGTATATCTGTAATAATGTAGCATAGAATAAT
The DNA here is from genome assembly GCF_055505025.1 of Bos grunniens. Taxonomy (NCBI): domain Eukaryota; kingdom Metazoa; phylum Chordata; class Mammalia; order Artiodactyla; family Bovidae; genus Bos; species Bos grunniens. Next base: position 16,357,150 of record NC_141191.1, read on the forward strand.
ACAGAATAGGATATAACACTAATTATATTAGTAATAATAATACAGGGAAGTGTGGTGTGCTGCTTGGGGTCACAGAATCAAACACAACTTAGTGACTGAACAACAGGATTATGTTAATAAGGACATTCTAGTACAATGTAAAATATAAAATTAATATAATGTATATTATATTACTGTATACTTGTATATAATTGAGATTCATATACATTATATATATTTATATTGTATTATATGTAATAATAACACGTGATAAGTTATATACATAGTAATTTTGTATATAACTACAATTGATTACTAGCACTTTAAATTTCACATTTATAGTCTTACACTCCTTGTATCCAAAGCCCTTTATCTTTGCTTAATCTCATTTCCACTCACCTTTGCACTGAGAGGCTGTTTTTCTCCAGCACTGGGATATAAATTTATCACCAGCTATCAAAGGCCTGAGAAATCACTAGAAACTTTCATATATACAGATGGATGATGATAGACAGACAGATGATAACATAGATATTGCATTAGACCAAAGATTTCTGTATTTTTTTTATAGTCTGTAAATGACAACAAAACGAGATGTTTTAATGATGTATTGAAAACTTGTTATCTTGGGAAATTGGTTTGGAACCCTCTTGTGTCCATGCTTCAAGCCAGCATCTGCCATTCTTTACTGTATCCTATATTGTGGGGAAAAGTTCCCCCGGTAACGCACCTCGTTCAATGTCAATAACAGTTCAATGGTTCTAGCATTTAAAATCCCTTTCTTGAATTTTTCCACAATCATGAGATGTCCCCTGTTGCCGTCCCATCTGATTGGAAAGGTGGCAGTGGGTCTGCCCTACAATGGTCCAGCTTCACACTGCTTGTCATTGTTGACAGGACATGTGACGGACTAACAAATCTTAAATGGATTGGAAAAGACAAGCGTTGTCCTTTCCATTCCTTCTCTTCAGATGTGTTTGATGGCAGTCATGGGACATCTGTGTCAATTGTCAAGAGATCGATATTCAGGCTGGGAACATTTCAGGATTCTCAGGGAGAGATGCCCTTGGAAACAGGAGATGCCATTTCCACAGCTGTATCCCTTCCGTGTCTCCTGCCTGTAAAAGGGATCCAATGAGATGGACCAGGGGCTCCATCTGGCCCTCTTAAGAAGTCAGGCAAACGGGCGCATTAGAGCTTATCTTTTACAGCTGACTTTTGTTCTAGCCAATTGATAGAACTACCAGTGCTTTGAGAGACTGCCCTAAAGACTTCATCAGTCAGACTATTTTGTAGATAGCTTACTGAGAACAAAGCACTTCCATTGCATTTTTAGACTTTTTTGGCTGCTCTGCACGACTTGTGGGATCTTAGTTCTTTCACCAGGGATTGAGCTTGTGGCCCCCTGGAGGGGAAGCATGGAGTCCTAACCACTGGGCCACCAGGGTAGTCCCCCCACTGCATTTTTAAACACACATTTTATTACAGTTTTAGAATTACAGAATTATTGTGACTGCTGTATGGAGAATGCCTGTGTAGCTACCCCATCACCATTTCCCCTGTTATTAACATTTTGCTTTAGTACAGTACATTGGTCATAATTAATGAACCAATCCCTCAGTTCTAGCTGTCCTTTTCAGAAGAAAGTCACTAAGCTCAGCTCGCACTGGAGTCAGGATTTACCCCCCATCTCTTGAAGGGTGGAGAATTTAAATAGATTATTTGAAATTCTGTACAGGAAATGTCTTCTTCCCCATTTGTTTTGACATAATTGAGTCACATCGGTATCTGTGCACAGTGTATGCTTGCTTGTTTTATGCGTTGGGTTGCAGTCCTTTCCTACTTTATGTATGTTATGCCTCAGCTTTTTCAGCTTCTGCTCTCGTTTGCTCCTTTGGTGGGCTCCCGTATCCCTTTGACGTACCCCCATCATCATGGTGGTTTGTTCATTTCTTTGTGAGCACGTCCTAATTTCCCGGCATTATAGGATGCTCTAGGCTCATTTTGTATATCCCACTCCAGTCTCTGAATCGGTCACTTCTCTACTGAGCACGTAGTTTCTTATATTGAAGGATGATATTAAGAAACCAAGATCTAGGAGATAGTTATGTACACCCACCAGTACTGGAGAGCCATAATTCCTAAGTTTCTTCAGCTGATAGAGCAAGGAGATACCTGTGTGTGTACTAACCTGTGTACATCCATGTCAATAATATCTCTGTGTGGAACATCGGTATCTCATAAGCTAAATGTGAATTGACATGGATGTATACAACTCTGATCCATTGCTACACAGATCCTTCTGCCTCCCGCCTCTGCTTATCTGTAACCTCCCACCCCGGCCGTGAGAAGAATCCTGGCTCCCACCATCCACCATCCATCATCCATTTACTTAATCAGTTACAGTGTACACATATAGTAGCTCATCCTTTGCATTTTATAAAGCTGATTAGATAAATATGGATAAACATGGAAGTGAAAAAATGGAACATTTTCAACTTATTCTTGCTTAATACGGAAGTACTGTGAAGATCGTAAACCTTGGGCTTGTTAGTTCCTAATGGGATTGCTCTAAAGAATTTTAAAGTTCAAAGGGTAAAAGGGCACGATTAATATTATTTAATGTGCTCCTTTCCTTATGTCACACTGTTAGTACTTGGAAAGAAAGTGGTATGTTGACTTAAGAGCAATATCCATATGTTTGATAAGACCTTACTTTTTTCTCCCCACTCCAGTCTCTGCAAATCTGAATTGTAACCATATTCCAAGGGCCAGATCAAATGCCTTCTCCATCACAAGGCCTCTCTGAACATCCCTTCCCACTTTTGTGTCCTGACAAGAGTATGGCCTCTTGCCTGCTCCTGCAATAAATGTACCGTTTCCAACTCTGTGTTCCCAATTTTCGTTTTAAAGTCAGGACTTCGAACTCCCACCCGAAACCATGACATTAGCTAAACAATTTATGCCACTTTTATAATGTTTACCGGGTTTCCTGGGGTTGGGGTGGGGGGATCTCCTCTTGTGACTGTTTCTCAGTGGTCCTTATGAGCTTGGAAAGTTCAGGTAGGCTGGACTGTCCAAGAAATGGGCTCAGTGAGGTGGCTTCTAGCAGGATTCCAACAACCTTAGGGGCTTATTAAAAGCGGAATGGGAAGCTTTAGTCCCTTTTTGCAAGGTTATCCCCATCCTTCACTCCTGGGCTGTTACTCGGGAGCCACTGAACGAGCAGCTGTCTAACATGTGAAAGGAACAGACCTCATCCACTGAATATGGGGAGTCCGTTTGTGGGGGTGTAAGAGACTGTGGGTGCAGAGTGGGTCTCCCCAAAGTGGTGGGGGTGTTGATGACAGCGGACACAGTATGTTTCTTTTTAACTGTATCTTAAATGTAAAGACAGTTTATGCAAATGTTTATGCAAATGTTCCATAAAAGTATAATGAAAAGTTTACTTTCTGGATTTCACGGGTTTTTTCGCCTATCTTAACCACATGTTTTTCTATTTCTTGTCATTTCTTTCCCCAACCTCCAACCTCTTTTTCTTTTTTAACATCTGTGAGATTTTGACAACTCACTTTTAATATGCTCATTCCTCTCCCCTCCCCCATCTCACACTTTTAAAACAAGTCCTTGATTTTTTCTTTCTTGATCATTGTTGCCACATCTGCCTATGACGTTGTCCCCAACTGTGACTTACTCATTTTGTAGCAGTGACTATTTTAAAAGCCCAACCAGGTAATAGCAAAATTCCTTGCTATTACTCCCAAATACTCAAATTAGCTTTAAAAAAAGTTTTAAACATTGCTCTGGGTTGACTGTGTACCAGATTCCCCTCCCCCCAAGCTCTAGATCAGTTGTGGTATTGGGAGTTTGCTTTTTCAGCAGGTAAGCTGGAACAGCATTATTCTCTGTGGCCCCAGGGCTCAGAAATGGTGTTGCGGTTCCTACCCTGGGATGTGGTCAGGATGAAGTCAATGATGACATAGTCTAGTTCCCTCTGGGGGATGTTTTAGGTAACTTGAATAGTCTTCCAATTCCATTCTTCCTAAAAGTCATGCCTCTATGAAATCCACATCTTAATTTTAGTTTCTACCTAGTCCAATTTTTCTACAGTAAGCACATATTATTTTAGAGTCAGAATACTCTTTGTGAAAATGTAAAACGTTTAAGAATACAATAAGTCGAAGAAGGGTGAAAAATTGTAGTGAGGTCGTCCTGTGTTTTAATCCTCCCTGGGCAGCCAAGTCCTTCCTTTCCTCCCAGCTCTTTGTGGCCACTTCACCTCTGATGGGGACTACACGCTGAACCTGAGATTTTTCTTGAGTATAAAAAGCCTTCTTAATTTTTCAAGTTGCAGATCTATGTGTTTCCTGCTTTCCAGAGCATAAACAGTCTCCTGGTCTCAATAAAAGGCAATCCAGAATTTCCTCAGATGAGGTAGGATTAAGAGGGGGGAAGAAAACAGGATTAAAGGTAAGGATTACCTTTTAGGGACAGAGTAAAAGCCATCACGTCAGGGGGAGGATGAATCATTCGGAGCCCGGATAAGCTGGTGCTTGATTCCTTTTCCTTAGTTGTTACTTTAGTAATTGAACATTCTTCCCAATTGGTTTATCACAGCTAACTCATTTGCCCTCAGAATCCAGTTGAGAAGACTTCGCTGTCAGTGCAGTGGTTAAGACTCTGAGCTTCCAATACAGGGGGCGTGGGTTCAATCCCTGGCTGGAGAACTAAGATCCCACATGCTGTGTGGCTTGGCCAAAAAAATAAATATTAAAAAAGGAAGAAAGATTTTTTTTTCTTAAAGAATCTAAGTAAGAATCTTTAGATACTTCCTACTGCATCTGGAATCTAGTATTTATCAATTCATGTTGTACTTAATCAATTCTTATCATAATTTCTAATAAATATATCACAATCATAGACATTAAAAAGTATCACCTCAAAAAGGTAGTCCATTAAGCAGATGCAGCTTAAAAATTTAGGGCCCTGTAGGTGTGGACTAGATTTTTGCAAAACTAGAAAAGTAAATGAGGTCTAAATTGTTCCAGTTTTACTGAGTTATAATTGACATACAGCACTATGTAAGTTTAAGGTTTATATCTATTACATAATGGACTTACCAGGTGGCACTAGTGGTAAAGAATCTGTCTGCCAATGCAGGAGATTCAAGAGATGCAGTTTCAGTCCCTGGGTTGGGAAGATCCCCTGGAGTAGGAAATAGCAACCCACTCCAGCACTCTTGCCTGGAGAATCCCGTGAACCAAGCTTATCTATCTTCATAGAGTAATCTGGATCTGTCACTCCCTTACCCTCAATTTGCCCTCTGCCATTCCCGCTCCCTGTTCATAACCACGAAATAATACAAATGAATGTATAAGCAAAACAGAATCCGACATAGTTCTAAAAAGCCAAACACAAGGGTATGTCACTGCCAAGCTGAAGCGCATTCTATGGAGACTTTCTATACAGCCACTAACTTTTTCCAAGGACAGGAAGTCCTCTAAAACATTCCTCCCTACAATTACAAGAATCCTGTTTAAACTGAAAGCCTCATCCTTAAGACAATCTGGAGATGTTAAGGTTTCTACTAGAAGTGAATAATGTGCCAGCTGTTGGCACATCCTTTCACTAACACAGACCCCTGGAGCCATTGCTTCCGGATTCAATGTCCCATTCACCCTTTGAAGGATGCTCTGTAGAAGTGAGCGCTGTACCCAAGGCTGCCCCTGGGTGGACCTGAGACACAGGTTGAATGAGCCTCGTCCTGGTCTCTGCTCATCAGTTCTTTCCTACAGCCTTGTCTCTCGGATACAGGAGGAAAGCCAACAACTATCTAGAAAAGTTCTCTTTTCCAAAGGGGTTCATGTTATAAAAGAACCTACAAGAGGAGAATCCTAGGGGGCACAACCTTCCACCTAATCTCACAAGAGTCTGTCTATGTGTCTTTCTGTCCCGTCAGTCTGTAACGAACTTCTGGAGGGGAAGGCCTGTTTCTTAAGTCATTGATGTTTTTCCTGTGCAGACACAAACCTCGATGTTTATGAAGGAATGAATGGATACATGTTTGAACAAAAGAAGGCGTGCATGAGAGTGGCTGACGGAATGTAGGTACTGACGGTAAGATGACCTGCGACAAAGACTCAGATCCATGAGAGCCACCTGGAACTCATTTCATTCTGCTTTTAAAGTGTGGCTAACTAGATGAAGAGACTGTGGAATAAAGGTGCATTCTTCAAGAAGCCTCTAAGAAAAACCATGTGGCTCTGATTCTGATATCTATGTGGAGGTGGGGGTGGCGTTTTTGTCAACGTTCCTAGCGAGGCGTGATTATCAAGAACTTTTAAAACAGAAACAATGATATTTGCAATATATTTGGGATAGCACATATTTATGAAGTTGAACACCAACTTAAGTAAAATTAGAATTAGGTTTATAATACGAATCTCTCCTGAACCCTTGTACCACATGACCACTGCATTGTACATGGCTGGAGAGATTCCAACACACACATATGTATTCACACATACAAACAATAGCATAGCAGTATCATACAAGTAGTGTGAGGAATGGGAAAGCCATTCATAGGTGGGGAACAGATAAACATTTGGAATGTCTGGTCTTTGTGCTATGCCTCACTGATATTGTTTCTTTGTTAAAAACAAATATATCTTTATTATAGGAAATCTGAAAATTACAAGAAAGCAGAAAAGCAAACAAGAATTATGCATCATCATATCTCCCAAGATGATCACAAGTATTGTACAGTATGTATTTCTTGTTAACATTTTTACATATTTTTAAACACAATTGGGGCCACCTAGTCCAAACTATTTTGCAACCTGCTTTTCCCCCGTAATTTTCATGAACATTTCTCATGACTTTCAATATTCTTCTGCCATGTTCCTCTAAATGGTTGCACAATAGGTCTTTCCTTGAATCATTTTCCTTCTGTTTCTCACTGTTGAACTTTTCTTTAGATGTTTTCCTGATGCTGGAATTTTTGGGCTGCAGCGAACATCCTTAAAGAAATCTGAATGTTCCCTGAAATTAGAATTCCTGAGTCAAAATCTGCATGCATGTTTAAGACTTTTAAAATATATTGTCACATTACCTTTCCCAATTTGTTGTGTCCAATTACCCTCCTGCCAGAAGTTATGATAAGATTTATGTTCTAAAGTATTTAAAGGTCGGTTTTACTTTGGTATGTTTATAACTGTATCCATTCCTTTGCCAGTTGTATTCAAGGGTTAGATTCTGGTGTCTAATCTGTGGAATTATTCAGTCTGTTGATCGAGCCTTTAGCAGGAAAGATATTAATATCACACATCTCCTAATGAAGCTTTAACAAAATAGTATTAGGATAACAGATTTTTTGACTTTTTCACCTTTATAAGTACACCGTGGGAAAATGAATCAGTCATGTCTTGTCATAAATATGTTGAGAGAAAGGAACTTTTTTGCTTGTGTATCTTTTTCACGTGGATGGCCAACAACCGTATTCCAATTCAGAGTTGTTCCCACTTTGTTGTCTCAAGTTGGAAGCACAGTATAAGTATGATTAAGTCTCCAGCTTGGCAGCAAAAACACTTGCAGCGTAACCCAGATAGGCTCACCCTGTGGGTACAGGTCAAGTGAAAGCGTCTCTAATTCCCTTGAGGATGTTTTTCATTTGAGTCCAGAGTGAAAGCTGCTTGGAAACGCCTTGACAGTATTCTTCTCTATCGGGAACATTAGATTCCCAAGATGCAACGTGTTTTCAGATTTATTATTTTCCTATCATGAAGAAACTCAAGGATACTTCAACCTGGAGAAGCTTTTTATTTGACGTCTTTCTTTCAAGGTAACAGCTCTGCAGCGGTTTGTTTCATATGCACCCGCTTATTAGTGGTAGCTTTTGGTGAAAACATGCTTATCAAAAAGGGATGATATATAGTGAAGAGCAGCTGCTCCAAATCACAGACTATTCATAAATAGCTTCCCACCCCCACCCTGAGTGAGGCCCTCTATTCTCCAGTTATAACAGTCAGCAGAAAATGAAAACCCTGTAGGGTGATAAATAGTTGAAAAAATATTTCTCCCTAGTGTTTCGAATGTTGTCTTATAATGCACTGCACTTTCACTGAACCAGAAATTGTCTGTAATAAAAGAATATTGAGGGGGAAATGTTTAGATTCTCATTGAATGCTAGAACTTAGAAGACATGCTCTGCTTTCACTGACAGAGGTTAATAGCCGAGTATATGTCATCAGCATCAATAAAATGAGAGATTTTGGTCCCTAGCCCCTAATAAAAAATTACAATTTTTAACATGTAAAAGCTGGAGATCTTTTTTTCCCCTAATTTAAAATAACAGTTCAATTACCAATAAGCAAATGATCTCTTATTAAAAATTCTATAAATATTTCATATTTTTAGAGCCATCAAAAATAAAAGGCCACTTCTTTCAGCTGTCTTTTGACTTAAAACCATCTTTTCCATTTATCTAAGGAACAAATACTATTGTTTCTGGAAAGTGTGCTGCTTTCTTTCCTGGTTATTAATCATCTGTTTTATACGTTGTAGGGACCATACTCCTACACATACTCTTTACTTGGAGCTTCCTCCCTTATAAAAGGAATTTGGGCAACCCAGAAATCATTTCAGAATCGTCCCGAGATCTGTTGAGGTGGAAGTGAACTCTAAATGGTCAGCTGTGATAACAAATTCACTGTCAGTTCTGGACTGTGATTTCTCTACTTGACCAACTTGGTTCCGCCAGGGGTGAATTGAATATCAGTCTTGCCTATAGGTTACTCTTTTTCAAGCTATTAGTACAGTAATCATCAGTATCTACTGAAGAGAACTGTGGTTTGTAAACAGCTTGACTGTGTCTAAAGTGCAACTCTGCTCTTACCCTAGAGGACTAAAGTCTCAAAAGTCCTTGAACTTTTTATTTTTTTCTTTCGAGTGTGTGCACTAAAGCAAGAATGTGAGCTGGTTTTCCTCAGTCTGAGTCTTCCCTGAAACAGATGGGGCTTGTACTTATCTGGATGGTTTGGGGGGAGGGGGTGGGGGGAGTCCTGAGGACTCCCACCTTGACATTGCAATGAAAACTTTCCCTCAAATCTCTAAATTCTCTCATCTGGCACAATAAATTAGAAAAGCCTGCTGTTCCCTTTGGTAGGCTTATGGAGTGCCCCCATGTTAGATTAATATCCAGAAATCATCTCTTCTCTGGTGGAGCATAAGGCAGGTGATGAATCCCAGATGTTTCTGCATGACCGTCATTCCCAGACATAATAGATGACATCAGGGAAAGAGCTGTGACTTCTTTTTCTTTCTTCCTCTCTTTTTTCCCTCCTTCACCTCCTCCTCCCCCTACTTCTTCCCTCCCTCCCTTCTCACCCCTTCTTACACACGCACACGCTCATACACAAACACACACATCTTTTTCTTTCTTTTCTAAAGGATTCAGGGGGTTTGAAAGTTGACTAAGTAACCTCACGTAATGGCTCAGTCGGTAAAGAATCCACCTGCGTGCAAGAGACACAGGATCGATCCCTGTGTTGGGAAGATCCCCTGGAGGAGGAACTGGCAACCCACTCCAGTGTTCTTTCCTGGGAAATCCCATGGACAGAGGAGGCTGGTGGCCTGCAGTCCATGGGGTCTCAAAGAGTCAGACATAATTTAGCAACCAAACCAGCACCAGCAGCTACATTTGATGGAATAACTTGCCCCACATTTCAGTAACCACAGCTGGCGCTGAGGGCAAAAGGACTTGGGGTTGTCGGGAGATACCTCAGAGGTGGCAACCTCGGACGTGGGACTTGGACATGGCAATGTAGAGGGGGCTGTGAACAGCATCGCAGGACAGTGGTTCACTGGGTTGTCCCTCCTGCAGTTCTCCTTGCTCAGAGCTGTGGTTGAGTCCGTCCTCTTTGCTTTAGCCCTTGTTGCCTTAGAATTATAGGGAGAACTGTAAGCTCCCTAGGAAATTCCAGGAAGTCTCCAGCTGCCTTAAGGAAAGTGAACTTGGTAATAATTGAACCTCCCCCATTTCTCTAGTATTATGCCGGCCCTTCTGTTAGATTAGAGACAATGACTTTCAAGGATGCATTCAGCACCCTGATTTCTTAGATGAGGGGTCTAGGATTCAGGGGAGCATGTGGTCCAAACATGTGAACCCAGCCTGCACATCCAAATCCATGTGACCCTAAAGCACGTGTGCAGGGGCCTGTGGGGTGACCCCAGCCGCACATCCAGACCCGTATGACCCTAAAGCATGTGTGCAGGGACCTGTGGGGTGACCCCAGCCGCACATCCAGATCCGTATGACCCTAAAGCATGTGTGCAGGGACCTGTGGGGTGACCCCAGCCGCACATCCAGACCCGTGTGACCCTAAAGCATGTGTGCAGGGGCCTGTGGGGTGACCCCAGCCGCACATCCAGATCCGTATGACCCTAAAGCATGTGTGCAGGGACCTGTGGGGTGACCCCAGCCGCACATCCAGACCCGTGTGACCCTAAAGCACGTGTGCAGGGGCCTGTGGGGTGACCCAAGCTGCACATCCAGACCCGTGTGACTCTAATGCACGTGTGCGGGGGCCCGTGGGCACTCAGTGCTCCCAGCTCCTCTGATTGCAGGCTCTCAGTACAACAGCATGACTTCACCAAACCCACCTAGTTGGCAGAAGCGCTCTTTCTGCCTTTAGGGGGCCCACAGTCGGGGCTCAGTGCTCACTGCCGGTGCCCCTGCAGCTCCGGATTCCTCCTCCTGACGTGGGGGAAGATCCTGAACAGAACAGAGACAAACTCGAGGGCTTTCCTGTGGCCGTGTGCTGTGCTGTGCTTTGTCTCTCAGTCATGTCTGAGTCTTTGTGACCCGATGAACTGCAGCCCACCATACTCCTCTGTCCTTGGGATTCTCCAGGCCAGAATACTGGAGTGGGTAGCCTTTTCCTTCTCCAGGGGATCTTCCCAAGCCAGGGATCAAAACCAGGTCTCCCGCATTGCAGACGGATTCTTTACCATCTGAGCCACCAGGGAAGCCCAAGAATACTGGAGTGGGTAGCCTGTCCCTTCTCCAGGGGATCTTCCCAACCCAGGAATCGAACCAGGGTCTCCTGCATTGCAGGCAGATTCTTTACCAGCTGAGCTACCAAGGAAGCTGTCTTGTGGCCATGGAAGTTGATCAAAAGCTTTTCTAACTGCAGTGCTGTCTCTTATTGCTCTCAAGCTTCATCCACCCGGGATGAATGGAGTTTATCTTTCTCAAATTAAGGAGTTTCCTGAACTAGAGGACACAGAGGAAATCCAGTGCCATGCTGGAGCAACCCCTGTGAAGCTTTCACCAGAGCAGACTTGCTTCATGAGCTTAAAAATCTGTAAACACTTTTCCTAGCCAATGGTTTCCCATCTAACTGAGGAGTGTGCATGGAGACTCACATGCTTCTGTGTTTGGATGTAACCTCCCAGGGAATAGGTCTCCGAGGGAGGAGAGTGAGAAGCCTTCTTCAGCTCTCCACTCTGTGCTCCATGATGTAGTCCATCAGAGTCTGTTGAAAGTGTTAGTCACTCAGTTCTGTCCAACTTTTTGTGACCCATGGACTGTAGCCCACCAGGCTCCTCTGTCCCTGGATTCTCCAGGCAAGAATACTGGATTAGGTAGCCATTCCTTTCTCCAGGGGATCTTCCTGACCTAGGAACTGAACCCAGGTCTCCTGCTTTGGAGGCAGATTGTTTACCATCTGAACCACCAGGGAAGAGTCTGTTGGGCAGGAGGGAAACCGAGACTTTGAGTCCCTTTCTTGCTGATGAAAGCAAGCAGCATTTAAGAGCTTGGAAATATTCAGCCATCCACGCCCATCATCCACTCTGCCTTACCTCCTGTGCCCACATCAGATGTAGGCAGAGCTTAGCCCTGGAAGTTAGATGGCTTACGTAACTCACCACTGTCCACTATTTTGATCACACTACCAGGGTAGCTTAAGTAGCTGGCATCCTCTCCTTTTCAAGAAGGGGAGATTTGGACTCAGAGGTCAGGTCTATTGTCCACAGTGACAAACAGCAGAGTCAGGAGTCAAACCCCAGCCAGCCTCACCCCAAAGCCTAGATCTCAGGGATGTCAGGCTGCCTTCTGTACTTTTAGATAAACGGAAAGTATCATTTCCCCTTCTATTTATAAGACTGAGTTACTTATACAATTTGTGCTTCCAGTGTTTTTGGAGTGTAGCATGCCAAACCAGGCTCGCAAAGGGTCACAGCAGAATGTGTCCACAGTCTAACCACAGTGCTGTTTACAGAAGACAGACTTCAGAGCAAGAGAAATTCCACAGAGCGTCATGTTACTGTGAAGCCAAGCCATCAGGAAGTTTCTTTTTAAAAGAGTATTTAACTTTTTTTTCTGTTTATAAAAATAATGCACAATGAGTAAAATGGAAAAAATAAAAGCCACCTATAATGTTAACATTATGGTATACACAGTTTTAATACTACTATTTGTACACATATATGTATACCTGCATATACAGGGCTTCCCAGGTGGTGCTGTTGGTAAAAGATCCCATCTGCCAGTGCAGGAGACATATGAGACAAGGGTTCGATCCCTGTGTTGGGAAGATCCCCTGGAGGAGGGCACGGCAATCCACTCCAGTATTCTTGCCTGGAGAATCCCATGGACAGAGGAGCCTGGTGAGCTACAGTCCATGGGGTTGCAAAGAGTTGGACACAACTGAAGTGACTGAGCACCCATGCGCGTGTATATACATATACATCTTTTAATAAACATATATGTATTAATATGGCTTGCATATTTAATATATTTATAACAGTATATATTGTATATATAAAAATCTTTTAATAAAGTTAGACTAATGCTATATAGCATTAGTCTAATTTTATATAATTATATATAAAATATACATATGATTTAATATATATACGGCTGGGGTTTCTTTTAAGCATGACGCATTCTCTCACCATCTGGCCAGCCATTAGCCACTCCGTGGATCAATCCAGGGTCTTCCTCCAGGGCATCTCACCTTACAAACAAAGTGCTACCCTGGGAGGATTTCCTGTCCTTGGCTGCCCCCAATGGGGCTACAATGACTGTCAGCCCACTTTGGGCTGGTGCAGGCATCTGGTAGAAGGCCATCTAAATCTGGCTTGACTTGCCATCTCTTTTCATCAGTTGGTCATTGAGATTCGCCACAAGGCCACGGGCATCAGCTGAGGTCACCAGTGTGGCTGGTCCGAGCATGCTGGGGTACAACTGACTGGCTTCTGGGCCTAATCTGTGCCTTCAGGAACAGTTAGGCATCAACCTGTGTATATCATCTCTCTGTAATGGTTGAGCACTTCTTGAAATGTTCAAGTTTATGGTCAAGCGAACCAGATAGCACATGTTCACGAATGGCAAGTATCAGGTGTCTGTCTGGTCATTTGGGGGACTGCAGTGAGTTGCCACTCTGCCCCTCTGCCCTGCCCCCTACCCAGGTTCTAATGGCAAGCTAGGAGCTGTTACTCCCAAAAGGAGACGAGGTATTTGTTGGAAACTAGCTTAAATCATAAATCTTAAGGTCCTGCATTTTTAATGCTCCACGGAAGCTTGAGATAGGCTCCAAATGTGTCCTGTCCGTCATCTGGTGAGTGGATACGGTGTGTTCATACAAGGAAAGTTATTCAGCCACAAAAAGAATGAAGTACCAATATATGCTGCAAACTGGGTGGATACTGAAAGCATTATGCCAAGTGGAAGAAGCCAGATGCAAAAACCCACGTGTATGATTCCGTTTATATGAAGTATTCAGAATAGGCAAGGCTGTAGAGACAGAAAGCAGAAAAGCAATGACTGCAGCTGGGCGAAGGTGGGAATGAGGTGGTGTTGGGTGCATGACTGCTTGGTGGGCGTGGAGTTTTCTTCTGGAGTGATCTAAAAGTCCTAGAACTAGACAGACGTGATGGTTGCGAAACACTGTCAACATACCAAACACCACTGTGTAATGGTTAAAAAGGTGAATTATATTATATGCATTTTACCACAATTTTTAAAAAGTCACAGAATTACATGAGATTTCTTTTTGTAAACACCCTTTTGTCTATCTGGGAGTTTTAAGTTGTTATTACTTTTTTCTCATTGCTTTTCTTTATTATGTCCTCAGACTTTTCAAATGGTTTGTAACAGTAGGTATTTCTCTTGTGCCCAGTGTTTTCCAGGAAATCCGCCATTCACAGCCCTGATTCTCCTGATCTGAAAGTGAAAGTCGCCCAGTCGTGACCAACTCTTTGCGACCCCATGGACTATACAGTCTATGGAACTCTCCAGGCCAGAATACTGGAGTGGGGAGCCCTTCTCTTCTCCAGGGGATCTTCCCAACCCAGGGATTGAACCCAGGTCTCCTGCATTGCAGGCGGATCCTTTAACAGCTTGGTTAATTTCTCTGCAGGCTTGCTCCATGGAAATTCCCTTGACTTACCTTCACCTGTACTTTGCCTGCACCTCTGTTCCCCCTCACCTTTTATGTTTCTGTTCTTTGCTTAATTGAAGCATATCTTCAAGTAATTGCAGATTGTCCCATCTGGAAATGTCTATAATCCACCCTTAAAACTGATCAATTAATTGCCGTAGTTAAATATACTTTGCCCTCTGCTTTTTTCTAGGCTTCAGTGTTGCTTCTGTTTTCTCACATTTTGTATGTTACTTGTTTTTTTATAAGACGTTATGAGATTCTTCTTATTATCTATAGTATTCTGAAATTTCATTAAGATATGCTTGGATAGAAGCCTTTTTTCATGCATTCATTTGCTTGTGTATTCAAGTGGTCTCTGAAAATATAAAGACTTTTATTTTTCAACTCAGAAATTTTTCTGTGTTATATCTTCACTAATTTTCACTCCTCTATTTTCTCTAGTCTCTCTTCCCCAAACCGTTATTTGGAAGGACGTCATATATATTTCCAGAGAGGCAATGGCACCCCACTCCAGTACTCTTGCCTGGAAAATCCCATGGACGGAGGAGCCTGGTAGGCTGCAGTCCATGGGGTCGCTGGGAGTCGGACACGACTGAGCGACTTCACTTTCACTTTTCACTCTCATGCATTGGAGAAGGAAATGGCAACCCACTCCAGTGTTCTTGCCTGGAGAATCCCAGGGACGGGGGAGCCTGGTGGGCTGCCGTCTATGGGGTCACACAGAGTCGGACACGACTGAAGTGACTTAGCAGCAGCAGCAGCATATATGTTTCTAAAAGATGCAAGACGTCATATATAGTTCTCTTAGTTTTTTTATAGTTTCTTTTAGGCATGTCTCTCCCAGTTGTTTTTTTTTTTTAAAAAAGAGATTTCCTTGACTCCTTCCTCCAATTACCCTATTGATTTATTTCATCTTGCCTCTCATTTTTTAAAAAAATATTTTTATATGGGCCATTTTTAAAGTCTTTCTTGAATTTGTTACAATATTGCTTCTGTTATGTTTTGGGGTTTTGGCCATGAGGCATGTGGTCTCTTTGCTCCCTGGCCAGGAATGAAACCTGCACCCCTGCATTGGAAAGCAAAGTCTTAACCGCTTGACCACCAAGGAAGTACTTCTCATATTTTTAATTTGTAAGAATTTTCAACTTGTTTCATATCCATTCCTTTATCAAAACATCCTGCTTTAATTTTATAGATAAAATATCATTCTTCAATCTTCGGGGAATGCCAAAGTTGTGTGTTCATTTAGTTATTTCCCTATTTTCCACATCATTCCTTCCTTCTGGGATCACATTTTCAATCTGTTTATCATGAAGTCTTACTTTATATTGATCTCAAGTTATCCATTCATATTTAAGAGTAAGAGTCAAAAAGAAGGTTGAGAACATTGTGTACTGGAATAAGGTTCTTGTTTTGTTTTGTTAGGTCTATCAGGCAGGAAGGCAGCTATTACCATTAGGAGTCCATCAAAAGCCAGAATGTGGAGGTCTTTCAAGGGGAAGGTAGTTATTTCATTTTCCAAAAACGAAACTCTGATTCTTCAGCTTTGGAATGCTTAGGTCATAGCATTCTGTGGAATAGGCTGGGACGTTGATTGCTTAATTTACCGACTTTTAAAGAAGCCACATGTTTGCAGCCTCAAGTTTCACCTCCCTCTTGCCATTCCGAAGTCTCCAATTCCTAAGCCCTGGAGGAATCCCACAGGGCGCACCATCTCCCCCTCCCTTTGATCCAGATTCCCCCGGGTGAGTACTCGATGCTTTCTTCCTCCTCCTTGCGTAGTTCATCCATCATGCTCCCCAGGCCTTCTTCCCTTCAGAGTTTTGTGGAAATCCCTCATCTGCGGATGGGCCCTCTCCAATCTCTCTGACACTGCAGGTTAATATGTTTTTAATCTTTTATTATCCTTACATTATAGGGTGTCTCCAGGGAGAAGAACTTTTTTTTCCTCTTTTTGCTATGGACTTAACCTCTCAATTTATTAATTTCGCCCAACTGCAAAATGATCTTTTCTAAAGTTACTTATAATTTTAAAATTCTGTTATAAATCTCTTCCCTACTTGTGAGTTGACCTTATATCCCCAAAGCCTCTGCTTCACCAAGTTGCTTCAAGTCTTCCTCAGACTTAATGTTGACTGAGTGAATAATTTAACTTTTTTTCCTAAAGGGACTGATTTATTTTGACCTGCTCCATGATCTCCCTCGGAGAAGGCAATGGCACCCCACTCCAGTACGCTTGCCTGGAAAATCCCATGGACGGAGGAGCCTGGTGGGCTGCAGTCCATGGGGTCGCGAAGAGTCAGACATGACTGAGCGACTTCACTTTCACTTTTCACTTTCATGCATTGGTAGGAAATGGCAACCCACTCCAGTGTTCTTGCCTAGAGAATCCCAGGGACGGGGGAGCCTGGTGGGCTGCCGTCTATGGGGTCGCACAGAGTCGGACACGACTGAAGTGACTCAGCAGGATGATCTCCTAGAGTTCTCTGGAGAAGCATTAACCATTACATGTAGTTAACAACTCCTCTCTCTCACCTGGGTCAGCCTGCAGAATGACTCACGTGAAAAGTATCTTGAAGGCAAGTGTTCGCCTTTGTGATTTTCAGGTTAGGGCTTACGTTCAAAATGTCTCCGATTTTTGTTAATGGCATCTTAATATTCGTAGATGTCTCTTCTAATTTTCAGTCCTATGAGACTTTTGTTATACTCTAGTTTCTGCTGTTCTGGACAAAGACTATCATTTTGAAGTTTCCTTTGGCACTTTCCCAAAGTGAATTTCGACCATACCACTCATTCTCTTTTTGAAGTCAGATGACTCTACATTTGGTGAAAACCTGTCTGGATATGTTGTATGATGCAGATAGAAGTCTAATTTTTGTTTTGCTCTATTTTTGGTTCTGTTGATTGATTCAATTTAAAACCTAATAAAGTGTGTATCAGACAAATTTCTTCATCATACAATACTGTTGAGAGGGAACTCAATATTACACTTAGTTCTTCTTATATGCCAGGCACTGTTTTGGAGAATTTGTATTCATTAATGCCTTTAATCCTCAAATGATCATGTATTTTTACATTGTACAGACGAGAAAAAGGGAAGCCAGGGTATAAATTCAGGCGGTTGGGCTCCGGAAGGACATTTTTGTGGAAAGTTGTTTCTTTTCTTTTAGAAATTGTCCAGATAATACCTCATCCTAAGGAAGAGACATGAACCCTGGAGTTATTTTGGTGGAGAAATACAAGGAAGAAGGTAAATATCTCAGAAATCAGAAGATGATACCCTTGTTTGTTAGGAATTATAAAAGTTTCGTTAAAAAAAAAAACAAAAAACAGGAACCACAGAGCAGAATATCCAGAGACTAATAAGCCTTGGTTTTAGAGGCAACTGCTGCTGCTGCTGCTAAGTCGCTTCAGTCGTATCCGACTCTGTGCGACCCCATAGACGGCAGCCCACTAGGCTCCCCGTCCCTGGGATTCTCCAGGCAAGAACACTGGAGTGGGTTGCCATTTCCTTCTCCAATGCATGAGAGTGAAAAGTGAAAGTGAAGTCGCTCAGTCGTGTCCAGCTCCTAGTGACCCCATGGACTGCAGCCTACCAGGCCCCTCCGTCCATGGGATTTTCCAGGCAAGAGTACTGGAGTGGGTTGCCATTGCCTTCTCCTTTAGAGGCAACACTCTCATACAAATGTTTTAAAATTCTTCCATATCCTACATTCAATATCACTTTTTGATATATTATGGAAAAATATTGAAAAGAATTTTGTACCCAAATTGACTTACCTACTCACTCATTCAACAAGTTTTTTAATTCACTGATACATCTATATACATACATATATACATTCTTTTTTTAATGTTCATTTCCATCATGGCTTATCATAGGTGCACTCTTCAATAGTTAAGATACGGAAACACCCTAAATGGCCATTGACAGAGGAATGGATACAGAAAAGGTGGCACTTATGTACTGTGGATTACTAATCAGCTATAAAAAAAAAAAAAGGACAAAATACTGCCATTTGCAGCAACACGGATGCAACTAGAGATTATAAGTGAAGTAAGTCATTCAAAGAATATTTTTTGAGCACCAGCTGAGAAGCTGACGTCAGTCTAGGTGTAGAGGATGTGTTTGTGAACTAAAACTGAGCTATTTTCAAGCGGGTTGTTGGCAGGTGGGGGCACCACCAGCAAGAAACATCAGAAACGGATGATGTGGTAGAGGATGCCATGGAAGGAAGGAAGAACAGCCCGGGATGAGGGAGATTTGGAATCCCTAAGGAGATGGGCACAGGTTACAGTTTCCAACGTGGTGGCTGGGATAAGCCTTTAGAGCAGGTTAGAACTGAGCTAAGGCTTGAAGGAAGTCAACGTGTTAGCCTTGTTCTATCTAGGGGAAGGCTGTTCCCAGCAGAGGGAATCGCTAAAGAGGAGCACCCCAGCATGTTGGAAAAACAGCAAGGAGGCCCCCCAGCAAAGAGAAGAGATGAACTCCGAGAGGGATTGGGGATCCAGAAGTTATGGGCTTCGTAGGTTGTTTGGGGGGCCATGACTTTTACTCTGAGTGAAATGGAAAAGCAAGACAAGGTTTGACACAGTCCAGCTTAGGTTTACAAAGACTGCTCTGGCCACTGTGTTGAGAAGAGATTACAGAGGAACAGGAAATGGATCAAAAAGATTGCTAGGAGACCAGCACAGTAAGCAGGTGGGAGGTGATGGGGACTTGAACCATTGCAGGGGAGGAGGTGAGGAGTGTTCAGATACGAATGTGTTTTGAAGTTGGAGCCAGTAGAATTTTCTTATATTGGACTTGGGTTGAGAGAAAACTCAGCATGCAGGATTGAACTCTGGTTTTTAACTTGAGCATCTGATGTCTCCTCCATGAGGACGATGGGGAAAGTTGTGAGTGGAACAGTTTTGGGGATCTGTACCTATTGAGGTTGACATGTCAGACATCTGAGTGTCAAGCAGGCAGTTATACAAGTGAGGCGTTTAAAAGGGAAGTGTGAGCCAGAAATATAAATCACTCCCATGAATACTTGACTACAAACGATTCATCTCGTTTACAATGGGGTATACTTTTAAAAGCAATCATCGGGAGAGCACTTAGGAATTTGTATAAAGTGAGAACCTTTAAAATCTACAAACTGTCTCAAGTAAAGAAAATATTTGTGAATTCTGAGTCTAATAATCAGATGGACATAATATGTTTTATAAATATTATGGGCTGAACCGTGTCTCCCCAAAATTCCTCCACTGAAGTTCTAACCCCCAGTATCCTAGCCTGTGACTGTGTTTGAAGATGGGGCCTTTAAAGAGGTAATTAAAATAACATGAGGGCATGCGGTGGGCCTTAATCCAGTATGACTGGCGTCCCTGTAAGAGGAGGTTACAACACAGACACACGGGCAGGGACGCACGCGTGAAAACATAAGGAGAAGGCAGCCAACTGCAAGCCCAGGAGAGAGGCCTCAGAAGAAACCAGCCCTGTGGAGGCCCCGACCTGGGATTTCTAGCTTCCACAAATATGAGAAAATAAATTTCCGTCATAAATGCCCAATCTGTAGTACTTTGTTGTTTATTAGTACAAGGACACAACAGATAGCAAATTGAACTTGAATTAATTATGTAGGTTTTGTATTTTTACAGCAGTTATATATATATATATATTTTTTTAATTTTGCAGAGTTTTGTAAGCACTGAAGTATGTGCAGTCTGGGCATTTGAGGCTGAAATGCTGCTGGGGAGGGGTGTGGGGGGCGGCGGGGGAGGCACTGTGGTCAAGAGAGAGAAGGCTTTAATTGAAGGCTTGGAAGTGCAGAATTTCCTCCCGAGAGGATGAGCTCGCCTGTTTTATTCAATGTGTATCTAGAGGGATGATAACTTTGTGTTTTCTCGTTCTGCCTTTTCACTTATTTTTTCCTGCCTGGGTGTTGCTTTTCACAGGGAGAAACAATGACTTTTTAACTCCACTCCTTTCAGAAGAAGGCTTTATTAGCATCTTTATCTTACCGAAGGTGAGGCGAGTCATTGAAATTTAATATTATTATCCAGAATCTAGTGTGCGCCGTGTGTATGTGTCAGTTTAAATGTGTTCATGAATAAGATACTGTGAAAACAGTTGTTAGGAGATTTAACTTAGTGCAATTAATAGTCAGCAGTTGGGTGCAGCAAGTCTCTGCCTGTTCATTACTCACAGCTGAACAGATCGAGTCACTTGGTCATGTGCTGAATATCATCATTTGCTCAGTGGTGTAGAGTCTCGAAAGACAGTGTGGTCAGCTGGGATCCGTACCTGAAACTGACCTTGCAAAGATCCAGAAACCCATCTCTGAATTGCTGGCAACACCAGATATTCCTGGAAGGGAGGAGAAAATGAAACATTCCCACTTACTCAGAGATAAGGCTTTGAAGGGAGCCGACTGGCTGAGGTAGCCTTCTCTCGGCTCCCTGAGAGCCAGGTGTGAAGCACCCTGTAGTAGCTTCCGGAACATTCCCTGGGGCCCAGCACACAGAAAGCTTTGGGTATGTCGGCTAAACAAATAGATATGATTTTTTTTCCCCCTTAGGAGTGAGTTTTGCTAGAAGGTGTGGTGGGGGTGGGGGGTGGGGGATGAGCCTGGAATGCAAGATTGGCACTTTTAAAATAAAACAAGCGAAACTAACTTTTTAATGAAAATTCAGTAAATCCAGAACTCAATCAAAAATCCAGAATCAAGGCTTGGACCCAGAAGGAGACTCTAGCTGGAGACGGATTCCCGGGCTCCCTTCTTTGCTAAGGTTTTACTTCTGCTGGGGTTCGCTGGACTCCGCTGACCTCAGGGGTGTCCCTACTTGAAAAATGCTTGCCTGAGCCTGGATGCCATCACCTTCTTTGTGTTCCCTTCAGTATAGCTACAGGAGGTGGGGCCCTGCAGACAGGGTTCCAGAAGGTGGAGCAGATGGAAAAGAAGACACAGTACACGTGAGCATTGGAACAGCCCCACTTTGAAAGACTGAGCTAATTCCTTTTCACCTCCAAAGACCTGGTACAAAACCAGGTCACTCCTTCTGGGTTCTTGAGTCCCAGCTCTTGGTTTTGCTTCAGAAAACATACCTGCCCATCAAGATTGTGACCCCGAAAGCCAGGGTCCCTTTCTCTGTCCTATCTGAGGCTCTCCCTCCAAATTCCAGGTTGAAGTTGGAGAAATGGGCTCCCTTCCCTCCCCACCAACATTACTCTTCCTCCAGTGAGCCCTCCATCCTTACAAGCAGAGAAGGACCGTGTGCTGCCCAAGAGCCACCTGAGCACCGCAAGCCAGAGTCGCCCCAGGGAGCGTCTGTCACAGGTAGCCACGGTAGGACCAGCTGCCACCATTCCCCGTCACATGCTGACACCAGCACATTTGGAGGGAGAGAGGAAAGACACATCGTGAGAGCAGCTCATTGACAGGTGGCCCTGCCCCCCTGGGAACCAGCTCTGCCTGCTTTCCAGTTCCACCCACGACCTGCTCTGCATTTATGATATTTGAGCTGGGGGATCGGAAGATTGAAGTAGAGCAACTGTGTCTTTAAAGTGGTCACAGGAATGTCAAAAACACGCAGCAGCTCCATTTTAATGGTTTTTCTTGGGGAGTAGGCAGCCTGGCCGCCAGCCCTGCCTCATCCATGCCTCCTTGTGTCCTGAGTCAGGGGCTCCTGGAAAGAAGGATGCTCCAGAGAGCACGTGGGGCCACTTCCTTTCTCCTTGGCTGGGATTTGGGGTGTAAAACTCTCAGAACAAGGCTGGTCTCTCACACCTGTCACTCCCTCAGCCTATTTGGGGGGTTTTCTGGGCCTTTCTCTGTCATTGGCTGCGTACATGCATGGTTAGTCGCTTCAGTCGTGTCTGACTCTTTGCGACCGCATGGGCTATCGCCCGCCAGGCTCCTCTGTCCATGGGATTCTCCAGGCAAGAATACTGGAGTGGGTAGCCATGCCATCCTCCAGGGGATCTTCCTGACTTAGGGATCGAACCTACATCTCTTAGTCTTCTGCATTGGCAGGCGGGTTCTTTACCACTGGTGCCACCATTGACTAACAGATGCCTAATGGTTTCACGTTTTAATCCCCACTCCGCTAACTTTTCCATCAGCACCACACCCACCCTTGTAATGGTCCTGAACTTGCTGTTGTTCAAACATGAGCTCCTGAACTGCAAACTCAACTTTATGATTTAATGCACAGGTTTTTTTTTCCCCCTAGGAAATTTATCTGATCTTGGCCAGGTTTTAGTATGTCATTATGCCATATGTAATGTTCTTAGATTAATCTTCCTTCTCACTCCCTCAGCTTGGCTTTATATTAGTCATACCTGGGATCAGAAATGCTTTGTTTCTTCATATTCTGAATACTGATATTTCAGATAGATATGGAAAATCTCTTTGGAAGCCTCAGAGAGGCTTCATTTGGCTGAGAAAGGGGTTGAGGAGAGATATCTTGTATCGTTTGTAAGATATAAGAAGGGCTTCTCTGTGTTTTTCTGTTGTTTAGGTTTTTTTAAAGGATGACCTGGGCTACACTTGAGACTTCTTGAGCGTTTGAGTCCGTCTGGCACTTTTATCTTTTACTACTTCCCGTCTCAGTTTTATTCAGCGTGGGGCAAAAACAGTCACAAAACTTCACCACAAAAACATTAGTCAAGAGGTGAACCCTTTGTTCTTTGCCAAAAGCTTGGAGAAAAAGGAGGTTCAGAATTTAGATTCCACTCCCCACCCTTGTCTTTCCTAGAAAGAGCTCTTCTTTGGAAATAACTCAAGACCACAGATTCTTCCTAATCCCACCTGTCTTTGAATCTTTGTGATTTTCAGTCTAAATAAAGTAAATGTTCTTGACTTTCCGCTGGGTTTCTAAATGAGGAAGCCATGTGCAAAGTCCCTCTGCAGGGCTCTTTTGGTATTTGAAACTTTAGTTCTCTCCCAAATGATGATGGTTCCTCGGTGAATCTTGACAATCATTTCTAAATTAGCCTTGTCTGAACTTGTGCTTGGTAATCTCAGGTATTTAATTGTAAGTGTCATAGATTCCTAGCATTTCCAACGCAGGTGTCAGATTAAAAAAGACAGTTTGACGTCCTCATTGCATGGGTCATTTTAGTCATCTTGCACACCAGGAGCGAGGTAATTAATATTGTCCCCTCACTGCAGGGCTGCAGTACATGTGGCACTTCCAGGTATGGACTGTGATACACATCGTACCAGCGGTTTTTCTTATGAGGCACCACAGAGAATACCAGGGTCAGAAAGCCAGACCGTGAAAAGTAACGAGGTAATTCTATCAAGAAGCGGAGTAGCCAGAGCTAATGCGTGGTCCTGTCTGCTGAAATGTTTATTTTACATAATTCTTGAAAAGTGAGCGGAAACCATGCTTTTAAGTTGGCTTAAGAGAGATTGTGTTATGGAGGAAGTCAGATGCGCAAAGTGTTCAAAGGAGGACACTTTGGAGCTTAGAGTCAGATTTGTTGTTCTTCAGCTTCTCACCAGTTGCTGCGCAGAGCTCACTGCTGGTTTTGAAATCAGTCAGGCTTCTGGACAAAGTAGGAAAAGAATCAACCGTGGGGAAATGGCCATTTCTGGTACCAATTTTGATGTTGCTTCACAGTCAATGTTTTTTCAGTTCTTCCCAAATATTTATCCCTTTTCAGGCATCAGAGTGTTCAAGTCCTTACCTCCTTTTTAGCTGGAATTTCACTGGAGAATTTAAATGAGTAATCAGTAGGTTGCTTAGTGAGCAAGGGATTCAGAGACAAGGGGAGTGAATTGTTTCAGGGGATGATACCTCTGGGTGAGGGAGGGACCCATTACTAGTGCCTGCAGACAGCAGCCTGGCCACCTCTTCTGACTCCATTTGTGTCCATCCGTTCCCTGCTTCTCTGCATGGGTTGTACCCCAGGAATCGTGTCAATCTCTGCTTTGGGCTTTACCTTTTTTTCCAAGTTCTGGATATGTATCCACCCATTGCCCAAGTCATGCACATGAATATACTTAGAGAGTACCTGCCTACCAGGCTTTGGTTCCCAATTTTTCTCCAATCAAGGCATCATACAATTGATTTGGTGTCCCCTCACTAGCAGAGAAGGCGATGGCACCCCACTCCAGTACTCTTGCCTGGAAAATCCCATGGACGGAGGAGCCTGGTGGGCTGCAGTCCATGAGGTCACTAGAGTCGGACACGACTGAGCGACTTCCCTTTCACTTTTCACTTTCATGCATTGGAGAAGGAAATGGCAACCCACTCCAGGGTTCTTGCTTGGAGAATCCCAGAGACGGCAGAGCCTGGTGGGCTGCCATCTATGGGGTCGCACAGAGTCGGACACGACTGACGTGACTTAGCAGCAGCAGCAGCCCCTCACTAGATCACACCCTAGTCCCTGCCTTCTGAGATTGCCCCATGTTGATTTTAATAGGATTAGAGATGGTTTCAAGCTCAGTTTAGTTTAGTGAATGAAAGTTTACTGGGTATATACCACTGAAACTGAAAACATCCAGTGTCTCTTTTGGAGGAACTCAAAGGAAACCTGAGCCTGGTAAAGATGAGTAGAACAGAAAACCATTTCTAAATTCCTCAGTGGCATTGCTTACTTCATGGATTCGTGTCATTACTGTTATTTTATATTACAGTAACATTTCCAGTCTGTCACATTTCCCCCTGTGGTTGGGGGAGGGAAATCAGTGAATGGTGCATCTTGAACAGAATTTGAAACAGATGAGTTGTTCCTCTTCTGATCACCTGCATACAAAATTGATGGGACTGTGGGATAAGAGAAATCAGTGGCCAACTTCCAAAGATCCCAAATAATGTCCTCAAATAGAGGGATACATAAGAATCTGAATTTTTTTTTTAGCTTTTTTGAGGTATAACTGGCAAATAAAATTATAAGATAAGATGGACAACATGATTTGTCATGTTTATACAATTGTGAAAAGATTCTCTCCAATGAGTCAGTTAATGCGCCCATCACCCCCATATTTAAATTTGTGTGTTTAAGTTCTATTCTCATAGCAAATTTCAATTATAAAACACAGTATTACCCACTAGAGTCACTGTATTATACATTATGCTGCTGCTGCTGCTAAGTCACTTCAGTTGTGTTCGACTCTTCGTGAAGCCATGGACTGCAGCCTACCAGGCTCCTCCGTCCATGGGATTTACCAAGTAAGAGCACTGGAGTGGGGTGCCATCGCCTTCTCCAATATATTATGCTCACAGAACTTATTCATCTTATGGCTGAAAGTCTGTTCCCTATTTCCCCCACCCCGCCAGCCCCTGGAAACCACTTTTCTATTTTCTGTTTCTATGAGTTTTTTTTTTTTTTTTTTAAGATTCCACATTTAAGTGATACCATGTGGAATTTGTCTTTCTCTGTCTGACTTATTTCACTTAGCATAATACCCTCGAGGTTCATTCATATGATTGCAAATGATAGGATTTCCTTCATTTTTTAAGGCAGAATAATATTCAATTAGCCATGAAATTAAGAGACGCTTACTCCTTGGAAGGAAAGTTATGACCAACCTAGATAGCATATTAAAGCAGAGGCTTTACTTTGCCAACAAAGGTCCGTCTAGTCGAGGCTGTGGTTTTTCCAGTGGTCATGTATGGATGTGAGAGTTGGACTGTGAAAAAAGTGGAGTGCTGAAGAATTGACGCTTTTGAACTGTGGTGTTGGAGAAGACTCTTGAGAGTCCCTTGGACTGCAAGGAGATCCAACCAGTCCATCCTAGAGGAGATCAGTCCTGGGTGTTCAAGAAAGGACTGATGTTGAAGCTACAACTCCAATACTTTGGCCGCCTCATGCGAAGAGCTGACTCATCTGAAAAGACTCTGATGCTGGGAGGGATTGGGGGCAGGAGGAGAAGGGGATGACAGAGGATGAGATGCCTGGATGGCATCACCGACTCGATGGACATGAGTTTGGGTGAACTCCGGGAGTTGGTGATGAACAGGGAGGCTTGGTATGCTGCGATTCATGGAGTCACAAAGAGTCGGACATGACTGAGCAACTGAACTGAACTGAATATTCAATTATATATATAGCCTGGTAGGCTGCAGTCCATGGGGTCACACAGAGTCGGACACGACTGAAGTGACTTAGCAGCAGCAGCAGCATATATATATCAGATCAGATCAGATCAGTCGCTCAGTCATGTCTGACTCTTTGCGACCCCATGAATCGCAGCATGTCAGGCCTCCCTGTCCATCACCAACTCCCGGAGTTCACTCAGACTCACGTCCATCGAGTCAGTGATGCCATCCAGCCATCTCATCCTCTGTCATGCCCTTCTCCTCCTGCCCCCAATCCCTCCCAGCATCAGAGTCTTTTCCAATGGTGACTCTTCGCATGAGGTGGCCAAAGTACTGGAGTTTCAGCTTTAGCATCATTCCTTCCAAAGAAATCCCAGGGCTGATCTCCTTCAGAATGGACTGGTTGGATCCCCTTGCAGTGCAAGGGACTCTCAAGAGTCTTCTCCAACACCACAGTTCAAAAGCATCAATTCTTCAGCGCTCAGCTTTCTTCACAGTCCAACTCTCACATCCATACATGACCACTGGAAAAACCATAGCCTTGACTAGACAAACCTTTGTTGGCAAAGTAATGCCTCTGCTTTTGAATATGCTATCTAGGTTGGTCATAACTTTCCTTCCAAGGAGTAAGCGTCTTTTAATTTCATGGCTGCAGTCACCATCTGTAGTGATTTTGGAGTCCAGAAAAATAAAGCCTGACACTGTTTCCACTGTTTCCCCATCTATTTCCCATGAAGTGATGGGACCAGATGCCATGATTTTAGTTTTCTGAATGTTGAGCTTTAAGCCAACTTTTTCAGTCTCTACTTTCACTTTCATCAAGAGGCTTTTGAGTTCCTCTTCACTTTCTGCCATAAGGGTGGTGTCATCTCTGTATCTGAGGTTATTGATATTTCTCCTGCAATCTTGATTCCAGCTTGTGTTTCTTCCAGTCCAGTGTTTCTCATGATGTACTCTGCATATAAGTTAAATAAGCAGGGTGACAATATACAGCCTTGACGAACTCCTTTTCCTATTTGGAACCAGTCTGTTGTTCCATGTCCAGTTCTAACTGTTGCTTCCTGACCTGCGTACAAATTTCTCAAGAGGCAGATCAGGTGGTCTGGTATTCCCATCTCTTGCAGAATTTTCCACAGTTTATTGTGATCCACACAGTCAAAGGCTTTGGCATAGTCAATAAAGCAGAAATAGATGCTTTTCTGGAACTCTCTTGCTTTTTCCATGATCCAGCAGATGTTGGCAATTTGATCTCTGGTTCCTTTGCCTTTTCTAAAACCAGCTTGAACATCTGGAAGTTCACGGTTCACATATTGCAGAAGCCTGGCTTGGAGAATTTTGAGCATTACTTTACTAGCATGTGAGATGAGTGCAATTGTGCGGTAGTTTGAGCATTCTTTGGCATTGCCTTTCTTTGGGATTGGAATGAAAACTGACCTTTTCCAGTCCTGTGGCCACTGCTGAGTTTTCCAAATTTGCTGGCATATTGAGTGCAGCACTTTCACAGCATCATCTTTCAGGATTTGGAATAGCTCCACTGGAATTCCATCACCTCCACTAGCTTTGTTCGTAGTGATGCTTTCTAAGGCCCACTTGGCTTCACATTCCAGGATGTCTGGCTGTAGGTCAGTGATTACACCATCGTGATTATCTGGGTTGTGAAGATCTTTTTTGTACAGTTCTTCTGTGTATTCTTGCCATCTCTTCTTAATATCTTCTGCTTCTGTTAGGTCCATACCATTTCTGTCCTTTATCGAGCCCATCTTTGCATGAAATGTTCCTTTGGTATCTCTGATTTTCTTGAAGAGATCCCTAGTCTTTCCCATTCTGTTGTTTTCCTCTATTTCTTTGCATTGATCACTGAAGAAGGCTTTCTTATCTCTTCTTGCTATTCTTTGGAACTCTACATTCAGATGTTTATATCTTTCCTTTTCTCCTTTGCTTTTCGCTTCTCTTCTTTTCACAGCTATTTGTAAGGCCTCCCCAGACAGCCATTTTGCTTTTTTGCATTTCTTTTCCATGGGGATGGTCTTGATCCCTGTCTCCTGTATATATATATAAATTATACTTGTATGTCACACTTTCTTTATCCATTCACCTATGGACATACACTTAGGATGTTTCTGTGTTTTGCCCAGGGTGAATAATGCCACCAGGAACACAGAAGAACAGATACTTCTTTGAGAGAATGATTTCCTTTCCTTGGGCTACATACCTAGAAGTGGAATTGCTGAATCATATGGTAGGTATATTTTTAATTTATCCAAAGTGCTTTATATATTATATTATCTATTGTCTATTTTATATATTATATGTAATGTATATATTATATATTTATATATATGATGCCTTTAGTGCCTGCCATGCCTGTAGGCCCTTCTGGGAGTTTAGAGGAAAGACAAAGTCAGTGAGCAAAGTCTTAGATGGTGGAAGCCTTGGATGAGCAGAGACAGGAGGAAGAGCTGGCTCTTCAGCCATGGCCTCGGAAAGGCTGGGTTCCCAGAATGACGGAGCCATAGTATGAGGAGCAACAGGCAGATCCCACCAAGGGGACTGATGACAGCGCCTCTAGAACTTGGCCTGCTTTTTGGTTTCTTTGCCAGGGCTGGATGGAGCCTGGCTGTTCTAGGCAGGTTCCCTGGTTTCTCTGGGCTCCCGTGCATGCCCAGCCCAGATGTCTGAGGCTGAGGTCACCAGAGTGGCTTTCACTCCTCACTTCATAAAAGAGCATATTTACCAGAAAGTGTCAGGAGCTTCGGGAGATCAAAGTCCTATGACATCAGCTTTGCTTGTGCTGAGCCCTAACCTGTCACCGAAATTTTGGGCTTCACTTTCTCATCATAGGCTTCCCTGGTGGCTCAGACGGTAAAGAATCCACCTGTAATGCAGAAGACCTGGGTTTGATCCCTGGGTTGGGAAGATCCCCTGGAGAAGGGATCGCCTACCCACTCCAGTATTCTGGCCTGGAGAATTCCACAGACTGTATAGTCCATGCGGTCCCAAAGTCAGACACTACTGAGCAACTTTCACTTTCAGCCTCCATATGTGAAGATAAGGCTCTTAACTCCGCCCATACAGCACGCACGTTGAGCTTTTTGTTTTTCCTTAACAATAGTAGAGAAATTTTGCTTATTCACCTATATTCTGGATGGGTTTCACTCATCTTGTGCCCAACAGCGTACATTTTGCCACACTTGGCATTTAAAGAGGCACTTCCTGAGACAAACAATGGAGGTGGGTGGCCTAAGGGGAGGGGATGGAAAGACCAGGAGGGAATTTTCTCTTCCTATCCAGTGAAGGTGATATTTTTACTCCAAACAAGAAGTTGAATTCACCAACTGATGGATTAGAGGATGATTTGATAAAGAGGGAAAGAGAGAACCACTGAGTTGCCCATAATAGAGCTGTGTGTGTGTGTGTTATGATATGTTCACCCAGACAAAACCTTCCCGGCCAGTTCCTATGCATGTTTGGTTCTCAGGAAATGTGTGTCAGGATGGGGTGGTGGTGGTCACAGGACTAAAATGCAAATGATTCTTAGGGAAGAATGATTAGTTTTTACAGTTAATGGAAATGGGAATTTACTTAAAAAAAAAAAATTGCACTCAGCTGCAGTTTATCTATTTATTTATGGCTGCCCTGTGTGGCATACGGGATCTTAGTTCCCGAGCAGGGATTGAACCTTCACAACCTGCAGTAGAAGCCTAGAGTCTTATCCAGTGGGCTGCTAGGGAAGTCCCCTGGAAATCTACTTTTAATTGGACAATTTTCTTTTCTTCTTTATAAACTAAAAACCTTACTTTATAATCTTAGTACAAAAGGTAACATACCTTCATTTTAGATAAACTGGAAAATACAGAAAGCCCCATACTTCCCCAGAAATAAAAATCTTGGCTTTCATTCTTAGTCCCTTTATTATTCATCTGAAGATTGAATAAGAAATTTCCAAAAAGGTAGAAAGCTCAAATCCAGATCTCACCTTCTCAATACTTGCTGCCTTTGAGGGGACTGTCTCTTCACTCTCCATCAGCTGCTTGCCAGCAGACAACCAAGCTCCGGGTGGACCCATCTCCTCCCTCCCTTGCAGGCTCTCCTGGTTTCAAATATCACCTCTTGACTCCAAAATCTGGATTTCCAATCTCGACAGTCCGTGTAATCAATCTTCTATAGAAAATGCACAGTTCATTCCATTTTCCCCTCTCCTTCTATCGCCCTAAGACATCTCTCTTACCAGATGCCAAGACTGTGACAACATCCTCTAAACTGCTCTCCCTCACTTCAGGGCCTTCTTCTAACCCATCCTTCATCCTGGGATTAATTTTAATTTTCTAAAGCAACGCTTTGAACGTTGCCCTTCCCCTGTGCTTCTCTGGTGCCTCTGGGGTAATGTGCTAACGCTTGACACTGGGAATCAAAATGCTTTGCAGTCTTGCCCTTATTTACTTGATCGACTCATCTTTCCCCTGATGGTCCAGCTATGGCAGAAACGTTTCACTTTCACTGAAAATCCATATGCTCCCTTGCGTTTCTCAGCCTCTCTTGCTATTAGACTGGGCCCAAGTGGCTGGGTTCTACCTAAAGAGATGTGGATAGAAATAAGGTTTGTCACTTCTAGGCTTGACCACGACAGCCCCTACATGGCTGTCTAGTCTGTCTTCAGGTTTCATAGTGTTTCTAGAGGCCACGTGTTGAGAAGGTGCTGCTACGATGCAGTGGCGCCTCCATCAGCCTGGGACCCGGAGTGTCCATGTGGAGTAGATCACCTTGTTGACTCTTGCTGGACATGTAATATGAGTAAGAAGTACGTTTGCCCCTGGTGGCTGGTAAAGAATCTGCCTGCAGTGTGGGAGACCTGGGTTCAATCTCTGGGTGGGGAAGATCCCCTGAAGAAGGGAATGGCAACCCGCTCCAGTATTCTTGCTTGGAGAATCCCATGGACAGAGGAACCTGGCGGGCTACGGTCTATGGGATCGCAAAGATTCCCACACGACTAACACTTTCACTTTTACTTTGAGATTTTGAGGCTCAGTTTGTTACTAGACCTGGTGATTCTGAGTTAAGAGGTAGGAACACTCTGGAGTGGTCACACCAAGATGTGGGTAATGAAGGGTCAGAGTCAAGGTTAGGGGAAGGCTTCTCACAACTACTAATAACTGGCAGGGGTGGGATTTGAACCCAGGTCTTACTCTACTAGCTGAGAACCACACTGCTCTTGGGACACTGAAGACTCGACTCTGCAGGGCAAGCCCACAGAGCTCCCTGGGTTTCCCAGAATGACTCTGGGGCCATCATTTGGCCCCTCTGTTGTTGACTCCCAGATCCTGGATGCTACCTCAGCTTACTTCCTTGTGCCTGGTTAGGTCTCTCTAGGCTCTTTTGGAGGTCTCTTCTCCTGGGAACATTTCCAAATCTGAAACTGAGGACTTGAGCCTTCTCCCTCTCACAGCATCCTGGATATATATCATAGTACAGTACTTCCTGTCTGCTAATTATCCACTTCCTGTATTCCATGATGGAGTTGCTCTAGGCAGTGTGGACAACCTATCCCTGTATCCCACTGCCCCCTTAATTTGCCCATCCTAAACCTTTGACACATGTCTGTTCAATAAATGAATGGACACGTGTCTGAATGACCACATCTAAAAATGCCTCACAGTTATTATGCTGTCTTGCATTAGAAGAAAAGATGTGCTACATGTTTGAGACTTTTTTTTTTATCATGGTTACTCTAAAGGATTGAAATGTTCTTCAATTACCTCTGACTATAATTTTTTGACATCTTCAGCCTGAAACAGTATCTAGCAGCTTTCCACTGTGCCTGTGTGGGAAACTTCCTGAGGGCACATTTTGGGTGAATTATAAACTTCTCTTGCTCTGTGTCTCAAATAGGTGTCCCACTTTTTTTTTTTACCTTTCACAGTTGTTGAAGACAATAAAGATTTTAAACTTCACCTTCTTGACCTGAATCTGAAAATAATGGCTTTCTCCTCCCAGTTCCAATTCCAGCACTTAGATGGAGTGACGGAAGAAGGAGCTCTGAGTTAGGTAATCATGGCCCATTCATGGGGAGGCTTTGTCTTGCTTGAGACTGGAATGATGGCCGGCTTAGTAACTCTTGGTGGATGGAAATGAATCTGGGAGGGAGCAAGGATCCATCGGTGTTGAGCACCTCACCCGTGCATGGTCCTGGGTGCCAGAGTGGGGGGAGAGACCTCGGGGTGTTCACCCGTGTTCCTGCCCTGGGCTTCCCAGGTGGTAGGTCACCTTCCCAGTGGCATGAATCCATCCTTACTCAGCATTGCCAGAAAGGGCATTTTGGGGCAGAGGGAGAGAAAATAGCAGTTACTTGAGCACCCTTGTCCCGCCCTAAGCCTTTTCCTAGAGGTTTCCTTGGTTGTGCTCAACACAGGGATGGGCCAGGCGCCCTGGCTACACCCCAGCAGCAGAGTGCATGCCCCAGTCTCTGGCTGCTGGAGAGGCTGCTGAAAAGGAAAGTTGTCGTCTAGTTACTCAGTCATGTCTGACTCTTTGCAACCCCATGGAATGGAGCATGCCAGGCTTCCCTGTCCATGAGATTTCCCATGGTGGAGTGATTGCTGTTTCCTTCTCCAGGGGATATTCCCAACCCAGGGTCTCCCACATTACAGGAAGATTGTCTACCCTTGAGCCACCTGGAAAACCCCTGGAAAGGGAAGGATAGCCCCCAAACCAGGCACAAGATTCAACCACTCCCAGCTCATCCTTCTGAAGACTACCGGATCCCAGGACCCTGATGCAAGGCCGAAGCGTTGCAAGAAACTGGTGAGACAGAGGCCCTGTCGCAAATGAAACCACCCACAGTGTATGACCTGGCTACCTGGCTGGGTTTGCATGAGGCCAGGACACCCGGTCAGTCCAGGGAAGGCTGTCACCTGTGTCCTGAGTCACCTGGTGGCTGGTGCAAGGCCCTTTTCCTCCTCCTCATCACCGTTACTGGCTCCCACACAAACTGATGGTCTAAAACTTTACTGGGTTTTCCTTCCTGAGAGGATCTTCTCACATTCACCCTGTCTCTCTCAATTTAGAGAGACAGTGAGAGCCACAAAATTCAAGTTATTCCCTGAAAGGCAGAGCCTGGGTGGGCCTCCAACCACCACATCAACAGACCACATCTACCAGTCAGTGTGGCGCCCTGGCCATCCTCCCTTTCTGATGTATAATTGCTTCCTGATTTTCTCTTTTCCAAATGGAAAGGAATTTTATTTGGTCATTTAGAGTTTTACAATAATACAAAATTAACATTAGGAATTCTGACGAAGGAAAAAAATAGCAGATCAACCAAAAGCACAGCATTTATGTTCTTATTATTTTTATTACTAATAGTTTGATTATCATTATTAGATTATTTTCTTTAAAATTATTTATTTTCAGATTATCATTATTTTATTGTGATAATTATTTTCGATTGGTGTAAAATTGGCTTAACATTGATGTAAAATTTGCTTAACCGTTTTCAAGGGAGCGACTCAGTGGCATTTGGTTAATTCCCAATATTGAGTGACCATCACCTCTATCGAATTCCAAACCATTTTTCTCAGCCCCAAAGGAGCCCCCAGACCTACTGGCAGTCCCTCCCCATTCCTTCTTCTGCTTGGCCTCTGGTAACTATTAATCTGCTTTCGGTCTCTATGGATTTACCTATTTTCAACATTTCATATGAATGGAATCGCACCATATGTGATCTCTGTGCCTGACTTTTTTTCAATGATTATTTTAAAGCACTGTTTTCTACAGTAAGAAGTAGCTAAATGGAAAACATTAAGCTTAGTAGGATTATTAAGTATTCACTCCTGAATAGACTTTCATGTTCAAGGGTGCAGTGGTGTTTTATTTAATCTTTTTTTTTTTTTTTTTAACCATGCTATACTTTACATGCTCAGGACTAATTTGTTTTATAACCTGAAGTTTGAACCTTTTGATCACCTTCACCCATCCCCCACTCCCTGCCTCTGGCAACCACCAATCTCTTCTCTGTATCTGTGAGCTTGAGATCATTCAGTATTTATCTTCATCTGGCTTATTTCCATTAACACAATCCCCTCAAGGCCCACTGCTGCTGCTAAGTCGCTTCAGTCGTGTCCTACTCTGTGCAACCCCACAGACGGCAGCCCACCAGGCTCCCCGGTCCCTGGGATTCTCCAGGCAAGAACACTGGAGTGGGTTGCCATTGCCTTCTCCAGTGCATGAAAGGGAAAAGTGAAAGTGCAGTCGCTCAGTCGTGTCCGACTCTTAGCGACCCCACGGACTGCAGCCCACCAGGCTCCTCCGTCCATGGGATTTTCCAGGCAAGAGTCCTGGAGTGGGTGCCACTGCCTTCTCCACTCAGGTCCAATAAATAAACACGTGTCTCATTTATCCTTGGCGCACCCCTCTGCCTGGGCAAGCTAGTACCACCGTCTTTTGTGCTTTATTACTGCTGTTATTGGGCTTCCCTGGTAGCTCAGTCAGTAAAGAATCTGCCACACAGTGCAGGAGACCCGAGTTCAATCCCTGGGTCAGGAAGATCCCCTGGAGAAAGAAAGATGGCAGCCCACTCCCGTATTCTTGCCTAGAAAATCCCAAGGACAGGGGGTATCCAGGGGTCACAACTTAGCAACTAAACCACCACTATTGTTATTACTATTAATAAAGCACAAAGGGCATTATTAATTAATAAAGCACAAAAGCCCCCAGTGGTACTAGGGCCTTCCCTGGTAGCTCAGCTGGTAAAGAATCTGCCTGCAATGCAGGAGACCCCAGTTTGATTCCTGGATTGGGAAGATCCCCTGGAGGAGGGCATGGCAACCCACTCCAGTATTCCTGTCTGGAGAATCCCATGGACAGAGGAGTCTGGCAGGAGGCAGTCCATGGGGCTGCAAAGAGTCGGACACGACCGAGCAACTAAGCACAGCACAGCATTACTATTAATACACTTTATTTTCAGAACAGTCTTAGATTCACAGGAAAATTAAGCAGATAGTACAGAGAGGTAAAATAGAGAGTATATAGGAATGTACTACCCTCTGCCCTTTATACGATTTCCCTTATCATTAACATCCTACGTTAGTACAGTAATGAACCATTGTCACAATTAATGAGCCAGTGTCAATGCATCAAAGTTCGTAGTTTATTCAGATTTCCTTAGTTTTTACGTAACGTCCTTCTTCTGTTCTAGGATCCCATCCAGGATGCCCCATGACAGAGTAATGTCATGTCCTCTTAGACTCATGGCTGGCACAGTCACCAGCCACGTGATTTTGAGGACCTTGACAGTTTGAAGGAGCACTGGTCAGGTTTATTATGGGATCTCCCGTTACCAGGATTTGTCTAATGTTTTTCCCAAGACAAAACTGGCGTTGTTATGGGTTTTTGAAAGGAAGCTCACAGATGTAAAGTACCGTTTTCATCATATTTATAGTAAGGGTACAGATCAACATAATGTATGACTGTTGATCTTGACCTTGGTCACCTCACTCAGGCAGTGTTTGTCAGCTTTCTCCACTGCAAAGTTACTCTCATGGTCCATCCCTTTCTGACTTTTAAATTAACAAAAAAAATCTTGTTCTCAGGACTAGATTGCACTGTTTATGTAACCAAGTGGATGCTTTGTGTACATGCAGCCTTGAAGGTTGGAGTGGCCTCGCTGTCTGTTTAGCATTGCGGCCATCAAAACAGAGGCAAACCTATTCAGGGGCTGTGTGTGCCCCAGACCTGCAGCCCCAGTGATGAACACGAGGCACAACCCACACACACAGGAGAACCAAAGTTTCTGCTGGGATGCTGGACACTTCCTGAGAACAGTTAGCAGTTCTTCTCTGCTTGAATTCTTCTTTAAAGCTCTTCCCAGTTTTATCAGTCATGATGTCATAGCTAGTGTGAGCAGGCACAGGAATGCAGGAGCAGAATCATATTTCATGTAGTCATTCAACAAACATCCCTAAAATGGGCCCAGCATTCAGCAAGCACGCGTCATTAGGGTCATTAAGCTCCCTGTGACAAACAGGTTTTTGTTCTGCTTCAGTGTCACAAACGCCCCTTCACAAAGTAAGGAAATCTATTTAATACATGGTAGATAATAGAAGCCCCAAAGGTATGGTTGCAAAACCTATCAAATAGTCATGCTATTGCTTTCATGAAAATTCAAGTAAATGAGAGATGAACTCTGGGCTCTTGACACCCGGAATAAACTTTTTTTTTTTTTGGTTGCCTCGGGTCTTGTGGCATGTGGGATCTTCCCTTGCAGCACTCAGACCCTCTAGTTGTGGCGCTGTCTTAGTTGCTCCATGGCCTGTGGGATCTGAGTTCCCCAGGGACCAAACCTTCATCCCCTGCAGTGCAAGGCGGATTCTTAACCACCGGACCACCAGAGAAGTCCCTAGGAATAAACTGTTGCCTGAATGTTTTCAACTGGAGATAAAGTGCAACAGGAAAGATTGGGATGGTGGAGAGAGAACGTCCAAGGTCCTTTTCATTATACTCTGCGGATACTTTCTGAGTTCTTCAGTGAAAAACTTGAATGTCCTGCTTGCCATTAATAAAACCTTCGGAAAAGACAGGAAGAAAATAAGCACCCCTCTTTATCAAATAAGACTGGGAGGGAACTGAATAAAGTTATCTGGGTAACTGGAGATTTTACATAATTATGTGGAACGTAACTTTCTGGCGGGGAGCTTAAAATTCAGGACAGCATGTGGCTGCACTGACCCACCCTCTGGCTACGGCCCCAGAGCACGGGAAGAAGGGAGAGGAGGAGGGCAGAGCTCGTGGAGGAAGAGGGTGGGCTCAGCTGGGCTGGGTAGTTTGAGTCTTAGGGGGAGGTCGTTCTGGGGCTCAGGTGACAGATGATGAGCAGCAGACAAAAGCCTTTGCCCAGTAAACACACTTAGAAAGGTGGACAAGCAGAAGACCAGCTGATGGCCCATCACCACCATCACCCTGGTCATCACAGTTTGGTCAACTTGCACGGGGCATTCTGCCCTCCGAGGGCTGTTCTATCCATTTTCTCAAGAGATATTTAAGAATGGAGATTTCAGATTGGTCAGTGCCTTTGACCGAGTGACAAAGCTGTTACAGACTGAATGTTTGTGTCTTCCCCAGTTTATATATTAAATCCCCAATACCCTAGTGTGGCTGGATTGGAGGTCCCGGAAGGAATTAAGGTCAAAGGAGGTCATAAGAGTGAGGCTTTGATCAAATAGGATTACTGTTCTTATAATAAGAGACATCAGAGAGCTTGCTTTCTCTCTCTGTCCCTGTACAGACACGCCGAGAAAAGGCCACTTGAGGTCACAGTAGGAAGGTGTCCATATCTGCAAGCCAGGAAGAGAGACCCCACCAGAAACAGAACATGGCTTTGGACTTCTGGCCTCTAGAACTGTGAGCAAACAAATGTCTGTAGTTTAAGCCACCCGGCCTGGTATTTTGTGAATGTTGACCCGAGCAGACCAAGACATCTGGAGACACATGGAGCCTTTCAGCTGGAGCTTCAGGACTATGCTGTACTTGCCACTGAAGGTGAGGAAATAGGCTTATAGGCTTCTTATATTGGGGTACTTTGCAGTCACTGCCCAAGACGTGTTTCAGTCTCTCAGGAAAGAGTGAAAGGACCTCTGAGTTTGGTTCAGGTACTGTGTCTGGTCCACCCGGCAGGGGGCTGGCTTGTCTGACTTTGTCAGGTTTCATCACTGCAACTCCACTTTGGTCACCTGCCCCCAATATCTTCATTTTAATGACCTGGTTTATGAATAACTTGGATTCCCTTAGACTGAAATTACCAGCTGACTTAGGGTGGGTCTCTCCCGACTCCCATAGGGTGATCCAGTGAGGGAGCGGGCTGCAGGCACAGCTGTACTGGGAACCAAGGTCAGGTATTGGTAAGGAAGCCTGAAAGCCACTGTTATCATCTAGTGACCCGGTCACACCATTGTTCTCATCAGCTGATCACATCAACTCTGCTGAAAGTAAAGTGCCCCTAAAGCTGGAACTTGGGGCCAGAGAAAATTATGGCAGGATAGTTGGAAAGCTCTTGGGTTCGTGGCCGAGTTGGGGAATTCCTGAAGAGGAAATCCTGGGAGAAACTGAGTTGCATCAGGGTCTCTAAGACCCGGCTTTGATAGAGGGGGATTCAGGAAAGGGCGGGCTGATCCTATTTCTAGGGGAGTCGCCTTTGGGACTCAGCCACTCCATGACTCCTACCAGCTTTGATCTCCAGGGCAGGCCAAACGGACCCCTTCGATTTCCCTGAAATGGTAGGATTTATTTATGTCTGTATTGTATCTGCAGACGTGTATGATGTGGGTTTCCTCCACTGTGTTTCTTCAGCTGCACTTTCATAATTTATTCTGCCAGGCTCAGCCTGTCCTTGACATACCAAGCCATTAACTTGAAATCAGAAAAGGTCTGAGAGGCCTCTACATTCTTTCCTGTGATTATCAGGCCCTACGCTAGCTGGATATAAAGTCACCGGGCTGGAAGGGGAAAAAGAATTGGCCTAAACGGTCATGGAAAAGTCTAAACAGAAGATTTTCTTTCTCTCTCCACTGGCAATGATTTATTTTCATGGTTTTATGAGACTTTAATGAGGAAACCTTATCTCTACGCCTGGTAATTATCAACCAAATTCCCATTTCCTGTCAGAAAATCCACCATAAGTAAAAACAAAAAAAGGTGGAATCAAGAGACTCTTTGACCTCCGCGAGCTGTATGTCTGAGGAATCACTCACTGCCACGCAGAGAAGGTGACGGCAAAGCACGTGTGTGACGCCCCTTGTACACTGACCGCTGCCGCAACTGGACTGATCAGTGCAAATCAATTTAGTGTAACTCGGTACAAGCAGACAAAGATGCTCTGGTCCTGCCGAATGCTGTCTCAAGACACAGCTGATTACAGGGAAGTGCCATTCCCATCTTCAGTGCTTAGTCACTAGGTCGTGTCTGACTCTGTGCAACCCCATGGGGTGTAGCCCACCAAGCTCCTCTGTCCATGGGATTCTCCAGCCAAGAATACTGGAGTGGATTGCCAGGCCCTCCTCCAGGCGATCTTCCCAACCCAGCGATCGAGCCCAGGTTTCCCGCATTGCAGGCAGATTCTTTTATTGTCTGAGAGCCACCAGGGAAGCCCATGAATACTGGAGTGGGTAGCCTATCCCTTCTCCAGGGGAACTTCCCGACCCAGGAATCAAACTGGGTTCTCCTGCATTGCAGGTGGATTCTTTACCAGCTGAGCTACCAGGGAAGCCCCATTTCCCTCTTTATGATTTAACCTAATTTCTAGTCTGGTTCAGTTCCTTCTGCTGGGTAAATGAGTTCACACCTAAAGCAAAGGCCTAACAAGATGCTATGAATTTTGCCTTTTGAAAAGTTGAGTTTGGGGGTTTTGTTTGTTTGTTTGTTTTGAGGGGTTTCTCTGGCCACCAGTCACAGCTCTTGCCTGTATCTAAAGAAGCTACAAGGTCGGTCACCTGGTGAAATCGCCATGATTCAAGCCATCAGGACGGATTCTCCCCAGCATCTTGGGATTGAAGCAGAGAGCTTGTCAAGCCTCCAGACCTCTAGGATGGAAGAGGAGCTCAAACGAGCTCACCAGAAAGGAGGAGGCCAGTGAGAGTGTTAGAATCTTTTTAGAATTTTAAGGCGCCATAGCACCCAGAGCAGCCAGGAAGTCAGAACACATCAAATCTTTATTTTCAGTTCCAGTTTTGTTAAGAAGGTGAGAATCTCTTTTTCGTGCACTTTTCTCTAGGTGTAAAATTTGTCATGCTCCCAAATAACCTACGAATTTCTCCCTGCCTGTTCTGTCATTTAAAAAGAATTATGTTCGTGCCTTTATCATATCTTCACTGGCATCCAGGCCAGTGATGAGAGAACCATAAAAAGAATGTCATGACTTACTTTAAATTAAAGAAATACTCTTCAAAAAGGTATTTTCAAGTCACTGCAGATAGGACCGGATAGCCTTGTTTCAGGTACAACAAAGTGAACTCCGGGAGAAAGTGAGATGGCCTTCATTTGCTCTTGCCCTCACTAGAGCTGGATACCACTTCCCTCACCCCATCGCTTCATCCCTCCTGTTCTTTCCTTCCCCACGAAGGTAGGTAGGAACAGGACCCTAGACAATAGAGTTACTCTGTAGCACAGGAGTGGTCAACAGGTTTAGACATCACTGCAATTTTCATTGTCTTTTCAGTGATTAATTCATTTATATCCTTGACTGTATATATTGCAGGGGTATTCATGCCTGGCAGCCTTTTTTGGACTAATCAATGAGCTGGGTCAGGCTTTTTTCTTCTTCTTTTCTCTCTTGAGGAGCCATTACAATTTAATCACCTTGCTAAGATCACAATGAAGAAGAGGCTCTTGACACACCAGTATTATCCAGAAGAAGCATATGGCAAGAACAAGGACTTCTATAAATTTAGACCCAGACAGTATATGGATCTAGAACAATACTATCCAAGAAAAATATAATGTGAGTCACAGAAGAAATTTAAAATTTCTGGTAACGTCATTAACAACAGAAAAAGGAATCAAATGCAATTCATTTTAACATATTTTAGTTCACAATGCATTTCTAAAACATTACTATTTCCACATATATCAATGAAACAATGCTAATTAAATCTTTGTGGGTTTTTTTGCATTAAATCTGTGAAATCTGGTGTCTTTCATACTTATATTAAATCTCAATTTGGACTTAAATTCAATCTCACATTTTTTCAGTAGCCACATAGAGCCAGTGGCTACCCAATCACACAGCCTGAATGCACAATATTTATCTGCTCCAAATAACTATACAACCTCAGTCATTTATTTGCTGCTCTGGGTACATGAATGACTGTACTTAGTAATGGTGTGGAGTCTCCCCCAGAAAATTCTGCCTCCCCTGTCCTCTCCACTATCCATTCTGAAGCAGAATTTAGGGACTTCCCTGGTAGTCTTGTAGCTAAAACCCAGTTCAATCCCTGGTCAAGGAACTAGCGCCCACAACTAAGATCCTGCCTGCTGCAACTAAGACCCAATATAGCCAAATAAATATTTTTTAGAAATAATTTAAAACAAGGCTTAGAATTCAGTTGCTGCTAAGTCACATCAGTCGTGTCCGACTCTGTGTGACCCCATAGACAGAAGCCCACCAGGCTCCTCTGTCCCTGGGATTCTCCAGGCAAGAACACTGGAGTGGGTTGCCATTTCCTTCTCCAATGCATGAGAGTGAAAAGTGAAAGTGAAGTCGCTCAGTCGTGTCCGACTCCCAGCGACCCCATGGACTGTAGCCTACCAGGCTCCTCTGCCCATGGGATTTTTCCAGGCAAGAGTACTGGAGTGGGGTGCCATTGCCTTCTCCGAGAATTCAGTTAGGCCCAGTCTATCCCTGCATTCAGAGAATCATGCCTTAGTTCACCAGCTGGCTGTAAAATTTAGATCCCTGATTCTCAAAGGTTGGGATGCAGAAGAA
Source organism: Bos grunniens (assembly GCF_055505025.1). Taxonomy (NCBI): domain Eukaryota; kingdom Metazoa; phylum Chordata; class Mammalia; order Artiodactyla; family Bovidae; genus Bos; species Bos grunniens. The sequence goes on from NC_141191.1 coordinate 16,399,081, forward strand.
TCAGCTTACGTAAATTCACATTCCTGGGCAGAACTCCAAACCAACCATGAACTCCAAACCAAACTGGAAACCATGATGGTTTCTAGAGGTAAGGCCACCAAGTGATTTTAATTCTCCCTTAAGTTTGAGAACCACAGACCTTCAAACAACTTAGGATGGCGTTTCTCTAGGGACTTCCGGGTCGCTACTCGTTCAGGGATTCGTTCAACTTCCCGCGACAACTTTCATCTCACATGTCGTCCCGGGCGCGCAGAGCCTGCTGGGAAGGCTGTGGGTTAATTTCCGCCCTACACGTCATCGTCGCCTTGCTCTCAGCCAGTTGCATCCAGAGACCTATATAACACCCACGCCAACCGAATAACAGCCTTGGGGTGTGTTTTTAAGGCTCCAACTCTCCTTTTGAACTTTCTTCCATTTTTGTATGTGCCAACAGAGCCGGCCATGGGCACCACCTGATGCTTACTCAACCACAGTCCCAGGGGCTTTCAGGGTATTTAGAAAAATCTTCTCATTAATCTTCAGGGCACCCCTGTAAAGTAAATGACAAGTGAAATTGTCATTTGGCAGGAAGGAAACCGAGGCATCGGGTAGTTGATGTGTGAAGAAAATTGGGGTCTTCCCCTCCTCCCACCACCCACTCCCCATTTCCCAGCCGCAGAGGCAGGTGGGACTCAGAAGGTGTAGGAGGAAGGGAGCCGATGACTGGAACACCTCCGCTTCCTCCACGTGCCAGGACTTGAGCATCCAGGGCTCTGAACCGCCTTCTGCTGTCTCTTTCAAGCCATAGGAAAATGACAATGCAGGCTTGTGTTAGCATCTTGTTGAAAAGTCGAATTAAGCATGGTGAAGACAGGACTCATTTATCTTTTTTTCCTTTATTCCCATCTGCTGCACTTCCTAGTGTTCATGGCTAAAGAGGGGGCCTGCTGAAATGTTGAAAAAGAAACCCCTGCCCCCTGGATTCCATGTCACACATTAGTCATTTGTCAAATCCTGCTAGTTTCTACAAAAGATTTCCTGCCTCTGGCTTTTACAACTTATCACTACTGTGAGAAGCTCTGTCCAAATTTAGGTGATCTTCTGACCAGAGTGTCCTAAGCTTTTCCATTCCTTCCTTCCTTCCTTCTTTCCCTCCTTCCTTCCTTCAATAATTCATTCATTTCACCAGGCAATTATCAACTGTTGTATGGGCAGACTTTGCTGGTGCTCCAGATGTGGTCTGGTGACTTCATCAGAAGATACAATCCCAGCATCCTGCTTAGCTTACAGCCTCATTGGAGAACATTTGACAACAGATTATTACAAGGCAATGTAATTTTCTCTGCAATAAATGAAACAAGAAAAGCCTTACAGAGAAGACTCTGAAGGATAAATGAAAGTTGGCTAGACGGAGAGTGGGAAGGAGCATCCTAGACATGGAACCAAGGTAAGAGAGTTGACAATGGTTCGTCCGGGGGCTCAGCTTAGAAATTTGACATGAAATATCCAAGATGTAGAGGGACATTAAACCATCGAAATGCATGGGAGGCAGAATTTGGAGTTTAATTGCATAGGAATGAGAGACAAGGGTGGTTAGCTGATGCCTTCTTCATTGTGTTACTCCTATTTCCTGTGAAATTCTCTCCTTGCATTGGCCATACCAACCAGAACATTTAATTCTACAGAAATAAGAATTTGACTCCTCTGAAAAATGGAAGAAATGACACAGGGAACTATATTCAATATCTTATAATAAACCATAATGGAAAAGATTATGAATCTAACCAGAAACTAACACAACATTGTAAATCAACTATACTTCAATAAAAAATAAAATTATTTTTTTAATTGGAATAAACGAAATGACTACCTTGTAAATTCTGTGAGGACAGGAAAGATAGTTTTTCCTCTATGCGTCCCCAAAAGGTAGCCCAGTACCTGGTGTGAAGCAGGAGCTCAAGAATCTTTGATGAGCTAGATTGACTACTCTGAAAGCAGTTTGAAAGCTGTATTAATTTCCTGTGGTTGCTGAAACAGATAACTGAAAACTGGGTGGCTTAAAAGAACAGAAATGTATCCTTTCATGGATCTGGAAGTGAGAAGTCTGGAATTGAGAAGCCGTGCTCCCTCTAAAGGCTCTAGGAGAGGACTGTTTCTTGCTTCTTCCAGCTACTGGTATTGTGACCCATGGGGTTGCATGTGGCTGGTGTAAAGAGTGTCAGCCAGCAGGGCCTGATCTGGTCCAGAGTGTAAGGAAACGTTTGGCCTGAGTTCTCAGGGAAGGGGCACTAAGTAGGTGAGGATGGCGTACTTGTCAAGGAGGAGAAAGTGACAGGACGGAAATGCCCTAAGGCGAGAAGAGCTTACGGAGTGACAGGGAGAGCGACCCATCAGGTGAAAGGACATACAAGGTGCCCGCCCCAGGAAGCCTGCTGCAGGAGTAAGATTAAGGAGGTAGTGGCGTGGCGGGGGCAGTCAGCGATGGGTTCTGGCAGGGGAGTGGCCTGGTCAGCGTTTGAGAAGCACCCTCGAGTGGAAGAGAGGAGAACGAGCTGGAGCCAGCCTTTGGCATCTCAAGAACACCTGTCAGGAAGCTGACGCACAGTGATACGCAGAGGTCCTGGCTGGGCTGCTGGCGAGAAGGGGCACGTGGGCTGTTACTGGTTTCTGGGGTGATGCCACAAGGATGCTCCAGGAGGGCTTCCCTGGTGGTCCAGTGTTAAGACTTTACCTTCCGGTGCAGGGAGTGTGGGTTCGATCCCTGGTTGGGGAGCTAAGATCTCACATGCCTCATGGCCAAAAATACAAAGCAGAAGCAACATTGTAACAAATCAATAATGACTTTAAAAATGATCCGCATTCAAAAAAAAAAAAAAATGCTCTGAGAGAGACTGAGTGTATTTGAGTAGTAACGTTGGCTAGAGCCTGGACTCATACGGCCACAGAGTTCCTGGCTATTCCATTTTCTTGAAATATCCCCACGAGGCAAATCTGTAGGGATAGAGTGTAGTTTAGAGGTTGCCTGGGGGTGGGTAGTGGGAAAGGCAGGGTGAGTGCTAACATGCTCATGGATATGGAGTTTCTTTTCAGGGTGATAAAATGTTCTAGAGTTGACTGTGGAATAGTTAGTTGCACAGCTCTGTGACCATACTAATGCCATTAAATTGATACTTTAAAAGGAAGGGTTATAAGACATGTGAACTGAATCTTGATAAAACTGTCATACTTTAAAAAAAGTAAATATGCTTAGTATATTCAAAATCTAATCTTCCTTCCTTCCTTCCACCAATCTGTCAAGTTTATAAGCTTGGGATGGAATATGCTTAGTCCATGAAATGAAGTATAATTATATTGTCACTTGGGTGATAAGAAAAGATAGCAATCCAAAAAGGAAAGGTTTGTTTGAAAAAGCACAGACAAAGAGAAAGAATATGTGCTGTGTAAGCAAGTCTCCTCAGTTTTATTTATTCTTTTTTTCATTCAACACATTTATGGGACATTTACGAAACATGTGAGGCACGACACCAGGTGCAATTTTATGATTTCAAAGCAACACATAAGCATATCTTCCATCACACAGCCCTGAGACCGAGCTTCCTGTGGTTTATAACTAGGCTGTTGAGCCTACCATCTTTCTTCCTCCTCACAAGTAGCTTACAAGAGCTGATGTTGGTCTATCACCAATCACTTACAAAGATTAAACACGTAATCACATTTGGAAATCTCTTGAGATTTACAGACATGTAAAACACTTTCATAGAAAATTCGTAAAAGAGCTGCGTGTCTTGAACAACGAGTTTGTCTGATAGCACCGTTGAGGATCTTAAACTCACGGGGATTGGGTATGGAAAAGCCATTTCACCACCAGGACTTACAGATCTGCTTTGGTTTTAGGAGGGCAGGAAGCTGACCCAACTGGGATCAGGCCATCAGCTGGATCAGCCTGATGCCAGGCTGATGGCCCCTGAAGAGACTGGCAGATCATGAAGTTGCTGTGGGAGCCTCGGGTCTACCAAAGTCAAATCAGAACCCACCACTCCTTAGGGCAAACCCAGACCTTAGATCCACGTGACTTAAAAGTGTTGTTGAAGGCCCCGTGCCAGGTCTTCAGAACCTGCATCTCCAGAAGAGGGCCAGGGATGCTGGCCATCCCAGAAGGTTTGCAAACTGCTGTCTATGACAATTCAGATGTGCTGTGGCTTTTGAAGAGCCCTTTAAAAGTAAAGAGTTGGGACTTTGTAAATCAGGCCTCTTGGAGGTGAGAAAGAATTCCCTGGGCCTGCTCTAATTTATGCTGAAGTCTTCAGAACGTAGTTGAGTTGGGTTCGGGTGATTCTGCATACAGGCAGGCAGTAGCCATTCATCTTATCTTCAACTCAAACATCACGCCTTTCACCTGTCTTTGGTATTTTCAGGTCAGTCCAATGAACTTCCTCCCGGAATTAACGATGAAGTTGTAAAATAGGAGGAAAATTGTGTGTATAGTCCTAGCAAATGTTACTCTGATGGAACAAAATGCGTTTAGAAAAAGTAGAATTTTCCTTGGGAAAAGAACATAACTTAGAACAAAAATCAAAAGAAAAAATTCTAGCTAAACAGTTAAGCCACTAAAACATATGTATTGCTTTAGGTTTAAGGGTTTTCCTCCACTCAGTGTCTGAATTCTCTTTATTAATCACCAATACTTATGATTCCAAAGTGTCTTATTCTCATTTTTGTTGTTGTTCAGTCGCTCAGTCGTGTCCGACTCTTCTCGACCCCATGGGCTGCAGCACGCCAGGCTCCCCAATCCTTCACCATCTCCCAGCGTTTGCTCAAACTCATGTCCGTTGAGTTGGTGATGCCATCCAACCATCTCATTGTCTGTCATCCCCTTCTCCTTCCTTCAATCTTTCCCAGCATCGGGGTGTTTTCTAAAGAGTCAGCTCTTTGTATCAGGTGGGTGAAGTACTGGAGCTTCAAAACCACTTACAGAGTAACTACACCTTGTCAGGCAAATGTCTGAGATATTACTATGTAACTTGAAGATTTTAAAAATGAGTGAGGGGAAAAATTGGTAGAACAGAGTGGGAAGGACAAACTCAAGACCGTATATCTGTTCGTACCCCTCTAGACTTGGATAATCCACTTTTAGTTGAATCCCTGGGTTTCTTTTAGGGCTCCTTCCTTCACAGGGGAGCACAATGAGCTCCACCGAATTAATTAGAACACAGTCCTTTACAGAGAAAGACAACTTCAAACAATAGATGCTCTTTCAGTAACCACCACAGTGTTCCCAAAGCACTAATTGGCTTTCAGACAGATAACAAAGGCTGATTTGCCTTTCTATTGACTTGAAGGTTTGCTAGCGCTTTAAAAACACATTACATAAAACCTTAGAAATCTTTTGTGAAGATAAATGTGGTATATTTAAGCAGTGATCCTTCGCTTTCATGATTCAAGGTCTGGAGATGGCTCCCAGACTTCTTGAATCAGGGTGAGCGTAGATTTTCATTTTTTCAAGGTAAACAACACATAAGCCGAGTGTTTATTGTCTGAGGCTTTATTGTCCTGGTGAGACCTGATGTGTTGTCTTTTCTTGATGAAAAGTCTCATCTGCAGGTGGGCTTCATTTAGTGCAAACTCATTTTTAATGCAGTGATACATGTCTGTGACTCTGATCATATAGAAGTATAGATATCCCTTGTCTTGCAACAAGATCTCCTATAGCAGACTTAGAAGACTAAAAACATTTCAACTCAGGCTCAGTGCCTCTTCTTTGGGGTTTCTTAAAAACCAAGGTCTCTGAGGTGTCACTTTGCCCAAACTGTTACCTAATCACATGGCCAAGTGGTTAGTGACTGGGATTCAGTTGCATCATGCTGAGTCTGTTCCCTGCGCTCCACCATTTTTCTTGGAATTCTGGGTCACTCAAGGGTCCACTTTGCTGTGGTTGTTGAAGAAGCCTTGCTTTCAGGGACACAGGTGCATCAAACTTATGCTCAATACGTCACCATTTCAAGCAATGGAGTGAGATTTCTGCAAGTATGTCCACACTCCTCAGCCAGACATCCCTTTCCCTACCTGTGATGATAGACGATATGTCCGGTGTTGCTGGAGTTTATGGTGGCACTAGTGGTAAAGAACCCACCTGCTAACGCAGAAGATGTAAGAGACCCAGGTTAGATCCCTGGGTTGGGAAGATTCCTTAGAGTAGGAAATGGCAACCCACTCCAGTATTCTTGCCTGGAGAATCCCATGGACAGAGGAGTCTGCAGGCTACGGTCAATGGGGTTGCACAGAGTCAGACATGACTGAAGTGACTGAGCACGCGCTCACATTCTATATGGGATCCTCTGAGTCAGCCTTCCCACAGGCAGATGGGCAGACAGGCAATCCAGTTCCTGTCCTGTGTGTTCACACCGCAAACACGCTAGGAGAAGGCTTGTCGAAGCCCGTATCTATGGTAAACTCTTTTGCTCCTCCACCCAGGGAGAAAATTTTGTGTACTCAGACTTTGGGAAGGAACCCATATCTTTCACTTTGTTCTCTGAATTCTGCAATTCTTAGTGAGTTTGACTGATGGGTGAGCCAAGCTAAGATACTCCCTTTCTGGGACTTTGTATAAGGTGAAGAAACGTCACGAGCTGGGTCAGAAATAGACAGCAGCTACTGCTTTCAAATGGGCCTCCGTTTTCCCCCTGATGGAAGGAGCTGTACAGGATGGCTCCCAGGTTTAGACAGACCCCAGACAAGAGCCTGCTTTGTGCAAAACAGAAGGACCAGGACTCCATAGAATACCCACCTGGGGTCTGGTCACTACAGCGGGAGGCCCTGTTCAGACAAGCCATCTGAGTACATCAGAAAAAAAAAGAAGAAGAAGAAAATAACCTATAGTTGAACAAATGAAAAGCTAGAATTTTCCTTACCTCTAGAAAATATAAACAAAAAAAAAAATCTAAAGAAATAGGGACTTTTGTGTATGGAATCATCCAAGAATAGATTAACAGTTGTATGTCTTCGCATGAATCGAGGTGGTTAATTCACCCACTGTGCGGAGTGCTGGGGACACGCCGCAAGCAGCTAGGCCAGCATCGCCAGCAGTACCAGCAGGACGGTGACCAGTGCACAGGCGCAGGGCGGGGCACCCGGAGCCGAGCTGGCTGGGTCCTTCAGCATGCACATCACCCGGGACCAGGACCCGTTGTTGGGCAGGGGGGTGACGCCTGTCACCTTGCACATGAGGTTGTAGATATCCACGACTCTGATGGGAGCGGCTCTGAAGTCGGATTTGAAATCTGAAAGAGCAAGGCAAGGAAGCAAGTCGTCAAGGCCACTCCTGGGCTGGGCAGGGCAGAGGGGTGAGTCACGTGCTGGAGGGATTGCGCTTCGAATTTCAGCAGCTCTAGGACTGGTAGATCCCCCTTGACCACAGAGCCTGGCCAAGGGATTGTGAACCTGGAAGGCGATCTGGAAGGTTCTAGGTTGTGAAAGGAAGTCGCTTTCTATGGTTTACGGAGATGTGAGTATATGCTAAGTCGCTTTAGTGTATCCGACTCTTTGCCATCCCATGGACTGTAGCCTACCAGACTCCTCTGTCCATGGGATTCTCCAGGCAAGAATACTGGAGTGAGTTGCCATTTCCTTCTCCAGGGGAATCTTCCCAACTCGGGTTGAACCTACATCTCTTACGTCTCCTGCATCTGCAGGTGGGATCTTTACCACTTAACGCCATGTTTCTTTGAAAGACAAATCAGACAATAAACTGATTTGTGCATAACTGTGCTTCCCTTTGTAACAACAGAGCTTTCCTTGAGGACCCAAAGACCAGGTGAAGCTGCTCATTTCTGCAAGCCTCATCTTGCCCAGCTCCCCAAACCCAATTCGGTTGCATAGGTCTCTACCAGGCCACCTATCTGGCAGGGACTGGTTAGCCTGGGTGCCCCCAGCTCAAGAATGTTTCCCATTTTTCTGCCACGTGGAGGTCCCAGGACTGGACAGAACCGGCAATTGTATAGTTTTTCTCAGTGTGGCTAATGCACAAGCCACAGAGATGGTCTCCTAAGTATGTCTGGAAGATCAGTTGAACATTCTTTGGGAGCTTTTCACTAGCATATAAAGTAACTTAGCTGTGGGAAAGATAAAGACGCTGGTATTGGAGTTGGGGACCTGAGTGAAGGCTGGAAGCCATCTCATGAAGGAGAATGCTTCCACCCAGATGCTGTTCCAGATTCTACGTAGACAAAGGCCCCCGGGGGCAGGGCTGGCTGTTCACAGCACAGAAAGTAAGGGCGCTGAAGGGACCTTCTCTTTCTCCATAGGAGGCAGAAAAGATGCTGAATGAACATCATCGACTCAATGGACATGAGTTTGAGCAAACTCCAGGAGACAGTGAAGGACAAGGAAGCTGGGTGAGCTGCAGTCCATGGGGTTGCAGAGTTGGACATGACTAAGTGACCGAACAACAACAAAGAGCGAATATGAGACGTTAGTGATATTCATAAGCCGCTTTGCGTTTAGGTTCCAAACCAGCGCTTCCAGAAAAATACCTAAAACTATTGAAGTTGAATTTAGGAGGGACTTTTATCCATCAATAGTGGCTTCCCTGGTGGCTCAGTTGGTAAAGAGTCTGCCTGCAGTGCAGGAGACCCGGGTTCGATCCCTGGGTCAGGAAGATCCCGTGGAGAAGAAAATGGCAACCCACGCCACTATTCTTGCCTGGAGAATCCCATGGACAGAGGAGCCTGGTGGGCTACAGTCCATGGGGTCACCAAGAGTGGGACTTGACCGAGTGACTAACTTTCACTTTTATCCATCAGTAAAGGCCCAGACATGTGCTCTTTTAGTCCCTGCATAATTTTTTTAAAAGGTAGTTTTGGGGCTGTAAGGACAAGTTTTCTATCTTAGAAAATAATCTTTATAATTGCTTTGCTAAAATGATCACATATCCTTGATTTAAAAAGCAAAGAAACACTAACCACCACAGCGACGTGACCCAGAAGTGTCCACCCCAAATTCCGCTCTTAATGTTAACCCTGAAATTACAAATACAGAAGCAACAGAGAGGACTCTGCCACAGAGTGTGTTAGATCCAGAGCAACATCTCAAGTGATGGGTTTTGCTCATTTTAAGGTATAAAAGTAGAATTCCATGTAAAGAAGTTCACGGGCTTTACAGAGCAGCCTGCAGCCACTCACCAGCTGGATAAGCTCAGGGGGTGGGCAGAGATGCTGCCCAAATCCTAGCTGCAGGCTCCTGTCTGTGCTCAATAGATGGGAGCTGTTGATATTAATAGAAGAAGTGCCCAGCAAGGGAAGGTTCACATTGAAAATATTTACCCCGTAGCTTATGTGAAATGTTCACTTACTTTTAGGGTAGGGAGGGTAAGGATCTGCATTGCCTCAGGGTAAACACTAATTTCAAACAAATCCAGAGCCACCCTGGGAAGGAGAATGTAGAGTGCCAACCCTTCTCATCTGAAGGAAAACGTTAAATTAGCTGAGGATGGTGGTTACGCCTCCCCAGAGAAGAGTCAGCCGCAGCTGAGGAATCAATGGCGAGGTGGTCCTGTGACGCGGAAGATTTCTCTCCCTGACTTGCTGTGGAGGTAAGGTCATCCTGCCACATCACGTGGTGGCCATGTCCCGTCACGTGTGCAGGTGGAGGTCAATAGCAAACCCAAGACAGCCGTCCCCAGCCTTTCAGACATCTCCTTCTTTAACATTTGGCAAGAAAAATTGAGGTCAAGCTCTTCTGACCAAAAAAAAAAAAAAAAAATGTTAGTGGATGGACTTAGAGATTGTCATACTGAGTGAAGTAAGTCAGGCAGAGAAGGAGAAATATCATATATGCTTAGTCACTCTGTTGTGTCCGATTCTTTGCAACCTCATGGACTGTAGCCCTCCATGCTCCTCTGTCTGTGGGATTCTCCAGGCAAGAACACTGGAGTGGGTCATGCCCTCCTCAAAGGAATCTTCCCAACCCAGGGATCAAACCTGCATCTTCTGCACTGCAGGGGAATTCTTTACCATCTGAGCCACTAGGCCACCTAGAAATAATGTATGATATCCCTTATGTGTGGAATCTAAAAAGAAACGATACAAATGAACTTCCTTACAAAACAGAAGGAAGACTTAGGGCAAGGTTAGATTGTTCCAATTAGGAACTGGGATTAACCAGAGAGAGCCTGTCTTCCAGAATGATTTCCCCTTCACTTAGCTGGACCAGACTTCCTGACTTCTAAAGCTGTATCTGGGCAGCCGTAGCGATGCTCAGCATCCTGTATGAGCGAGAATTACCTCCAATTAATCAGGAGGGCTGTACGTTTATCTCAAAGTGCAGCTAGATTGTTATTAAAGACCTCGCTCTTAAATTTTCTTCTGCGTAAACAGTCAGTGTGTAGAGCTGTTCAATCTTGCATGCGAAGTGAAGCCAGAAACGTGATGGTTTGCGGGAGGCTGTATCTGCCTGGAAACAGTTTTGCAATTAGCCCAGTGCATTTTCATCTGGGGTCGTCTTTCTGTCTATAAAAGACTTAGGCTTTTAGTTTTAAAGGAGCATATGATGGAGGCCTTGTTAATGGACAAAAAGCTCCCCACTGAATTTCAGCTGTTGCAGCTCTGGGTACTGGGTTTAAAATTTTGGTTTGAGGCTAGATTCATTTCTGTTTTAAAATCTGCCCAAGATGCTTACTCATAAACACTCCAGCTGACAACTGTTTTGCATTCATGATCTGATTCCTCTCTTTTGGGGAAGGAGGAGGTGATGCCTTTGAATGAAAGCACCCCTGTCTCATGTTCCTCTGTGTAAAGGCCATGGCCTGGGATGTCTCCACGCTGAGCTAGTGGTTGACCTCACAGCATCCTCAAGGCTCCATCCTGAACTCAGCTGGCTTCTGAGCTCCGCAGATCTAACCTGGTGCTTGGCTAACAGGTAGCTGTTATCGGTTGACGGTATCATGCAGGAGCATCCTCTGAACTCTCTGAGGCCAATGTCGTGAACCCAGCTGTGCCCTAGAAATGCTTGCGGCTACTGGTCCTGTTGCTTGCTTAAGGACGTGGGCACTAGGATGATGTGTGGGCAATGATGTGGACCCACATGTGTTCCCTAAGCTCGGCCTCCCAGAGGCACCCGTGGAGGGGGCGGAAGTTGACACCGTGTAGCTCTCAGCAGGTTTTTTTGTGTGTATGGTTGAGAGAGTGACCCAAGGTGAATGGAATGAAGGAGGGCCCACAAGCATCTCTGTCTGGTATGTTGAGGAGGAGGGCAGGGCTTCCAGGTGTGACCTCTAACCTATCACCTGATAGGAAAGCATGGGCTTTTGTGGGCTGAAACATTTTGATCGAAACATTCAGAAAAAGGAACTTTGACTGTGGATACCAGGGTAAGCTAATAAGCTTAATGTTTAATAAGGAGTGTGGACAGCAGGAAGGAAGACGAGGAGCTCGTAATCTGATCAGCTGACTCTTGATGGTTGTTGACTGCTTTTCACTCTTTTTTTTTCTTTTAAGGGAGTGTACAGGTAGTAATATGATTGTTAGAGCGTTTGATAAACTTTTCCAAAATGTGAATTTTACAGTGCTGTATTAATTAAAGCAAATGACCAAATGGGCCCCCCTCCGCCCACCTCTCTTCCAGACCAGGAAGGCATCAGGTCCAAGAAGGCAAAGTCAATTCACACTCTCATCCTAGACACTGCAGAAGTCATTCTGGCTCATCCTCAAAGTCAGTCACAAAACTGTTTCCTAGCCTGCTGTGAGCACATCCTAGCTTCTGGTGGGCCCTAGACTGGATGACCCACACAGGGGTGGCCGCTCTAGACAGGGAGGAAGTGTGGAAGTGTCAGACCCCGTGAAGCGAGCATGTTGACTCTGGGACTTGTGGCTGTCAGCAACCTGGTGCCTGATAAGCTTTCCTGGACATCAGATGGCTGTGAAGGGATGTTTTGATGAATTAAGTAAAAAATGAATCACAAACATGTGGAATACATTTTCCTCACTGCGCTTGAGATTTAAAACTTACAGGGAGAAGTATTTGACCACGTTTGCCAAACCCAAGAAGCATTTGAAAGCAAGCCAGCCAAAGACATTTTGTGGAGACCGGCTGGCTTTGCTCAGCTTTGCTCATAAAGAGGATCCGTAAAGAAATTGCTCCAGCCTTTCCGAGCACCCTCAGCCCCTGATGCCTCGGAGGAGGAATAACTAAGATCTCGCCTACCAGGTCCGAAGGCCAGGAAGATGCCCCTCATGGCTCTGAGCTCGTTGTCGTATCCGTGCCAGCCCCATTGCCAGCCTTCTGGCTTGCGGGTGACGGTGCTGTTCATCCAGAATGGAAGCGACTCTCGATTCTGAAATCAACAAGGCATTGACATCACCCTGTGACCAGGCCAGGGCGTGAGCGAGCATCGGGTTCAAACTACCACCCACCCAGCGCGGGGCTTTCCTGCCCAGGGGTCTCAGCCAGGGTTGTCCGACCTCAGCCAGATCACTTCTCACTCCAGGTAGCTCGGACCTTTGGAGGTGGCCCGTTAAATTGCCAGAGAGCCCTAGTTCTGAAAGTCTCTTCTTGCTCTGGGCTGAACTGTGCCTCGTAATCAGTTTCAGAGCCACTAAACATAGTGTGTCAGAGACAGAAGGGATGTGAAAGTGTACCTGTGGTATAATAAAAAATAGAGTTGGCCTTTGTCCCAGGTTCCCTGGCCCAGAGCACCTAAACCCTTGGAATTTCCTGAGTGCTGAGGGTGTTTTGTTATTCGTGATGAGTCCTGAGTTCCCATACCTGAGTTTACGCTAATGGGATGGGATGATCTTTGGGTTGAGGGGCTAGATAGCTTCAGGATGGGGGTGCTGGTCACCAGAAGAACCAAGGGGAGAGTTAGAACTTCCAGCCCTATCCTCTGATCTCTTAAGACTGAGTTCAACCATGTGGGTAATGATTTTGTTACCTGAGCCAACACAGTGAGACCCCACATAAACCCCCAGGAACAGCAGGGTCCGGGGAACATCTGGATTAATGAACACACAGTGATGGGAGGCCGGTTCCCCGACCTGGGTTCTCGGCGCCCCTCACCGCCACAGCGTGCCCTGTGCCTCTCTTCCATTTGCCTGCCCCTGTGTAGCATCCTTTATAAGAAGATTGTAATCGTGAGCGTAGCAACTTTCTGAGTTCTGCGATTCATCTCGGTGAACTATCAAAGCCGAAGGCAGGTGGTGAGAACCCTCAGATTTATGGCCAAGTCAGACACAAGTGTGGGCAGCCTGGGGACCCAGGACTTGGGACGAGCATTCAGATGTGCGGGCCGTCTTGTGGGCCGGAGTATGGGTCTGCTCTATCCTGGGGTGGTGTCAGAGTGGAGTTGAAATGGTAGGACACCCGACTGCTGTGGAAGAAATGTTGCTGGCAAACACAGAGGCTAATGGAATCGCTTCATTTTTCTAGCCCAGCCTCGGAAGCCCAGAAGCAGCAAGCCTGCACCACCCCAGGAGCCCCTCCCCTGGAGGAACCACCCCTGTCCTCGTTTGTCCAGCTCCACCCCGGAAGTCCTTCTCTCCACTGAGCCAGCCTTTGAAGATGAACCCATGTTCCTCTCCTCCACGCCTGTGGACCTTCATGTCCTTTGACCATTCTTCAGTTGGGATGGCTTCCAGACCTGTCGCTGCCCTGTCACCCGTCTTTTCTTCAGAACTAAATTTCCCTAGATTGTAGTAGCTTACTTGAGAGACAGCAAAGCTCACAGGAGGTTTTGCAAATCCCGAGGAGACTGTAGCCAGTTGGACACAAACCGAGCTCTTTGAGGCGGACTAAGCCTTCATTCCTGATAGTCCGATCATCTTCTGGCTCAGCAGGGTTTAATATGACAAGTTTTCCAAATGCAGGAGGTAGAACTGACTAGTTGTGATGAATGCGTGGAAGCAGCACAGCTCAAGGACCAGGGATTTACAGGTGGGCTTCCCTGGTGGCTCAGACAATAAAGAATCTGCCTACAATGCAGGAGACCTGGGTTCAATCCCTGGGTCGGGAAGATCCCCCTGGAGAAAGGAATGGCAACCCACTCCAGTATTCTTGCCTGGAGAGTCCCATGGACAGAGGAGCCTGGCAGGCTACAGTCCGTGGGGTCGCAGAGTCGGACACGACTGAGGGACTAACACCTTTGCAAGACTTGTAACAGCACATGTATGCCGTTTTGTGTGATGTGCGGTTCACCGAGAGCCTCCCCCGGCATCCACTTAGGTGTCAACACCTCCTGCTGCAGACGGTATGTTTTTTTCCATTTTGGCGCAGAGTGGTTAAGTGACGCTCTTAAAGTCACAGAGCTGTTGGGAAGCAAGGCTGGGCCTGGAAGCCGGGGCGTCAGTCTCCTGGTCTTCGTGCACCTTCCAGAGCCCCACAGCCAGGGCCACTGCAAGGCTCCTACAGCCTGCCCCTTGCCGCTTCATTCACTGAGTGGCAGCCAGGATGGAGACGAGATTTTGAATAGGATGTGGGTTAAATTCCAGTTTGTTGCTTTCCAACTCTGTGATCCTGGGCAAGCTGCATAACTTGTCCGAGCTTCAGCTTCCTTGCTGGATGTGACAACACCCGCCTCAGAGACTCTGAGGGATAACCTGACTGTGTGCTAAGCCCGACACACAGTAGGTGCTCAATAAATAGCCGGGGGCGGTCTCCAGATGCCACCGGCTGCAGGGTGAGGTGCTCGGGGCTTGTGCAGCAGGGTTGAACCCTCCTTTGCTTATTTAGCTGTCATATCACATCGCATGCCTGTCCCGTCTCACCCCATAAATCGCTCCCTGGCACTGCTACTTTCCAAATTGCACTGTTTCATTGACTCTCTGTTTCCTCAATTTCCATCCCTCCTTCTCCAGCTGTAGCTTGTATTTTTCCACGGGAATATATTTATTAACTTACTGCATTTCTGGTTTATACCCTCTTTTGTTCTTTGTGGTCATGCTCACAACACATGCCAGCTTAGCTTCGCTTGCTAATTTTATGTGCTGCTCCCCTCCCCACCCGTCTACAAGGCAGTGATTGCTGAAGAACTAGGTAGGATACGTCACTAGTGGTGTCACTAATCATGAGTCCCATGGGACACATATGTCCCACGGGGAAGGGACAGGTGGAAGGGAGGTGAAGCCTGCCTGATTTGAAAATTCCAGTCTAACTTCCACATGCAAACATACAGCAACGAGGCATCTCAGCCCTGAAGATGACGGGAGATCTGTATGATCGCAAGTAAAACCACTGGTGTTTTTGTCAACATGACAAGTTGCTCTGGTGAAACAACTGTTCTTGCTTTTTTTTTTTTTGAAACACCTATGTTTACTGATTTTAAAAAGTAATAATAACCTGGCTAGTTATGTGAGAAGCTAAGTGATTGAACGGATTATGTGACATAATCAGACTGAGTGGATTACATGACATAATCTAATTACATGACTTAATGAACCGCAAGAAGGGGAGTTGATGAATTTTTCCCTTGTCCTTCCTGGTGGCTTTTACTGATTCACTTGGTCCTCTGTCTCCTCCCACTCCCCTTCCCCGCCCCAACATTATCACACCAGTGTGGGCCTGTGCAGTCGTGTAATGCACACCTCACACGTGCAGCCCTGCTGGTGAGGCGCTCCACACCTCCCACATCCCCAGGCTGGGGGGTCCTCAGGTTACTGGTTGAGGAGCCTCCATCCCTCCTGAACTTCCCAGGTCCAGGGACCCCCACACAGCACCACCTAGCGACATCCTGGGGTGCCCGGGCCCTCCAGATGAAAGCGTGTGTGTGTGTGTGTGTGTGTGTCTGAGCTGGGGCAGTGTGGACACAGAGGAGTCCCTGCGAGGCCCGGGAACCTTGCATAGTGACTGCATGTGGGAAGAGCATGAGAGGGAAGCAGCGTGAGGACTCTGGAAGGAGTGAGGCAGTTTCTCTAGGAGGCTGTGCCAGTTAGAGGGGCGGACCAACCGTCCTGGTTTGCCCAGGACTGAGGAGTTCCAGGGATGCAAAAAAAAAAAAAAAAAATTATGACTGACCTGGGCAAGCCGGGACAAGTTGGTGACTCTGTAATGAACACTTTCTTGGCAAGTCAAATAAAATCTTTGCTGAGTGTCATTTGTCCAGCACCTTCTGGTACCCCTCCTCTGTACAGGGGTGGATAGCAGTGCCAGGACCCCCCCCCCCATTTATGAGCCCCTAAACTAGCTCATTGTTTCTAATGGGAAGGACCCGGAAACCGTTCCCCAGGAGGAACACCAAGGAACAGCTGTTACTGTGTTTATAGACGTATGTTCTCGTATTTGCTGCCTGCCTTGTATGTTTGATGCCTCACTCCACTACCAGCTCACCACCAAACGCCTGCCAGAAGCTTGCTGAGCTGGGGAAGCCAGGCGATTACTTGTGAGATGAGTGTTTTGGTTTCTAGACTAGGTCTTTGCCTCATTCATCCGTGGCGTCAACAACAACCACAAAGTAGCCTCCACTGTCTACCCCCCAGATCAGCAGACCAGTTAATTCGGCCCTTGCCGGGACCCATGTCTCTGACTCGGCATTTTTGGAATCCTTTCTGGAGCTGAGCTGAGCTGTCGGGGGTGGGGTGGGGGCACAGTCAGAAATGGGGGCGGCGCTGGGAAGGAGGGTCAGGGCGACAGGAGTGATGGAAGGCCGGGGAGAAGCAGAGGGCGGCCTGGACAGTCTGCAGTCACTGCTGTCTGTCTGTGGCTGAGGCACTTGCTTTGGTGAACCGTCCAGCATTTACTCACTTCGCACTGTTGCATCTGGAGACTGTATTATTAGCACGTGCTGTTCTCACCGGCTCCTTTCCATTTCCCCTGGGTGCAGATCAGAAAATAATAGCTAAGCCACAGAGAAAATGATTCTTGAGGAGGCAGGAGGGTAACCAGGTCTGGGAAAACATCTGGACGTCAGCTCTTGCTTCACACCCCAAAGTGACTTCTCCCGATGGCTGAGGAGGTGGAAATCCGTCCTCCGTGGGTTCCGTTCCCGACCACAGGTGCTGGTGGGGGCCGTGTCTGCATGGCCCTGGATGACCTCCTCTCCCGTCTTTCCCTGGAAACATACTGTCTACACCGCTGGATCCCAAGCCTGGCTGTGCACACAGCACCCTGAGTTTATCCCGAGTCTCACTTTGGGTGTTTGGGTTCGCAGATGGGTAAGATGGCAACTCTGGCTATTTAATAGTCATCCCCTGGGTGGCTGGGATGCGTCGTCCGGCCTGGAAACCACTGGGAGTCTTTCACCTGGCATTTGTCCTGGGCTTTGTTCAACGATTATCTGTCCTTTCCTAAGAATGCTTCGTCTTACGCTGGTTGCCACGCTGAGTCTGTGTTTCAGCCGCTGTGGGTGCAGGGTCAGGCTTGGAGTCACTCACACGGGGTGCTTTCCAAAGAGGAGTCGTGGCAGCCGACTGGCTTTCCCCAATATCGTTGGCCGGCGCCAGGTTCACTGATGGTTACACATCTTGACCGCCATCCCTCATGTCAGCCCCTGAAAGTGTACTTCCTGCTGAGAAGTGGGGTCAGGGACCCGAGTGTCCCCTCCTTCTCTCTGGATGAGGCCTCTCACCCCGTGTCTAGGGTGCTGGGGAACAAAGGTGAAATCAAGTCCAATTAAAACCAGTAAGTAACATGTGAACCCCTAAGGTGTGTGACGGGCCTAATACAAATGAAATCGACCTTATTCCCCTAGGACAGGGTTGTAACAGGAGCTTCCCCTGCCCTCCACAGTGCAATAAGCTCACAGCATCTCAGGCTGGAAAAGGCACCCGGTGATGTCTCGGGAGAGGCCTCAGTCGGGACTCTTGTGGAAGGGAGCACGGTTTGGCTGGCTCCAGGGTTTTGCTGCCAGGGTTAAGGTCGAGCTAGGGGACAAAGCGCCGTGTCTCAGGCTTTGTGGCATCACCATTTTAAACCCTTCTCCCAAGAGGCTTCCTGTGGGGTGACTCCTCAGAGCCCTCGGGAGTGGTGGTCACAGACCCTCAGACGTGTGTTTATCACACTGCTGCGAAAACAAGTCCCCCCAACTGTTTCTCCGTCTTAGAGGGCCTCCTCTTTCTAAAACCAAATTTAATGTCTTGGGCCCCAGGCCCTGCTCTCACCCTGGTAAGCCCACTGCCACGCACAGCCTCGTTCTGGAAATTGGGAAATGCCAGAGATCAGGAACAGCAGGGCCCAGAGGCGGCAGAATTCCTCGAGAGAAGAGCTGGAGCAGGGCGCCCAGCGGGTGAGCTTCCTTCTACTTCTTCTTTCCCTCAAGATCATGCTTGCTGAAGCCCGCCGAGGGTGAGGAGGGCATCCCGTGCCCTCCGACGGCTTACGGCGATGACCCTGGTCGCTGCCAGAAGGCAAGCAGCTTCCAGTTCCCGACACAGGCATCCTGGACCTCCAGCACCTCAGGCCCGCAGGAAACCGCTCCAGCTGACGCTAAAACTCAGGAGCCGTGCTCTCCAGCTTGTCTTGATTTCCCCAAGTATTTTGGGCCCAGGGCCTAACTGCCGCTCAATCCCAGGCCTGAGAATTGAGCCTGGCATTTCATATCCTTTGCCGGTTTTTGAAATAAATCTTTCCTCGGGAGACCAATATGGGCCTTTTTTTGGAAGCTGAAGCCTGTATTTGCTGCATTTCTCTCCATGCAGATGAGAGTCCGGAGGATCCACAATGCAGCTCCACGTCTCACAATTTTTCACCAGCTTCTGGCCACATTTGGCCGCCTTTCTGAGTGCGGTGTCATGAGGGGGACACTGTCCAGGAGACGCCATGGGAATCAGCCCCTGAAGCTGAGTGGGGACCGGGGACAGCTGAAGTGTCCGCCCGTCCCTGGACTCCAGCTGGGGGCTAACTGGGCCAGGACAATGACCACTGGTGGTTTCAACACATTTTCTCTGTTGAAATCTCTTCTAGGGCTACTAACAATTAGCCCAGGTGAAAGGCCTGACTTAGCTTTCCTCTCTGGGTACTTAGTCACTGATTTATTAGCCTATAAAGTAAACAATTTGTCAAAAAGACCTTGATGCTGGGAAAGATTGAGGGTAGGAGGATAAGGGGATGACAGAGGGTGAGATGGTTGGATGGCATCCTTGACTCAATGGACGTGCGTTTGAGCAAACTCTGGGAGGTAATGAAGTACAGGGAAGCCCGGCGTGCTGCAGTCCATGGGGCTGCAAACAGTCGGACAGGACTGAGCGACTGAACAATAACAACAAGTAATCAAGAACCAACTGTCTCTATTTATGAATTAATTTCTTAACTTCGTATTCCACAAACAGGTACTGAGTCTCTGCCGTGTACCAGGTTCCACAGAGGAAAACCCAGGCTAGGATGCCACAGACCTGCCCTCAAGGAGCTTCCACCCTGGGAAGCATCACTGGGCCTGCCTGCTGAGGGTCTTTGGACCACGCTAGACATTGTGACAACTCCAGTGGCTTAGTGGGTGAAGAATCTGCCTGCAGTGCAGGAGACGCAGGAGACGTGGGTTCAATTCCAGGGTTGGGAAGATCCCCTGGAGGAGGGAACTGGCAACTCACTCCGGTATTCTTGCCTGGAGAACCCCATAGACAGAGGAGCCTGGTGGGCTACAGTCCAAAGGGTCAAAAAGAGTTGGACACGACTGAGCAACCATGCCTGCACACAACCTGCCCAGCCCCTTGCTAAGTGCCCCCTGGTGGAGGGATGGATGGAGAGCATGGGTGGATGAAAAGATTTTGGGGGAAACCCCATGGGCTGGGGCTGGGTAAATGCGGCCACATGCATGGCTCAAAAGCTCCAGTGACGATGTGACCCTTGTCTCCTGACAAGGACATGCAAAGAGAGGGTTTACAGAGCATGGTGACCAGGTCTTAGGGAGACAGATGGGCGGAGGTACCATTTAGGAAGCCCGGTTTCCATGCTTAAAGAAAGGAGCTTGGCAGGTATGACTGGCTGGGGCTTAACCTAGGCAGGTGGTCTGGGTTTTTTTTTTCTTTTCTGCTGCTTCGTGGTTAGTCTTCTGGGAAAATGAACACATTCAGCTTCCTGCCCCTGTAGGAGAGGAGGCCAGAGAAGGTACTGGCACTAGTTGGAAATCCACTCTGTATATTAACTCTCACAATGAAAAACAAACTGTGGGAGCCACTGGGCAGGGGGCCTTGCTTTTATTACGTCAGGATAATGGTGCCATTCCAGGTGACAAAGTCAATCTGTTTCCCTGCCTTTATCTTTTTCAGTGACAGCTCTCCAAGCAACCGTTAAAAAAAATAAAAAACAGAAAGAACTCAATGGGATCTTCCTGTTGGAGCAGCTGCCTAAGAACCAGAAGAACTTAAGTTGGTGGCAAAAACTATATGGGAAGGGCGTTTTTGCCAAGGAAACCAAATCTTGCATGTTTATGGGATGGCGGTTGTAGGGAAAAAAGGAAGGAAAGATGGGATTCTGTTTTATTGGCCCCAACCAGCAGCAATTTGTCCTGACTCAGCTGTTTTCATATTTAAGCCAGAAAGAAAAAAAAAGGCTCCTCTGCTAGCCAAACCTAGACTCAGAGCAGCTGCTTTTAAAGCTGAGAAACTGTCCCGCTGCAGATGCAAACCGAGATCCCTCGCTGGGCACTGGTACGGAGGTTACAGAGCAAACACAGCGTTCCATCACCATGTGGGGAGAGATTTTGCAAATAAGAATGGGGTAGATTAATAGTCCTGGCCCAGAGCAGCAACAGGGGCATAGAGCGACGTTTTCAATTCTCTGTAGTCAAGTAAGTTTAGTAAACAGCAGGGAGATGTAAAAGAAAAAAAAAATCTAAGCAGGGAAAGAATGGGTGCTCGCTTCTAGGATTTTTCAGAAGATAGAGCAAAACCCCAATATTAAATCTAAGTATCAGAAATTAAAATTAGAAATTATAACTTAAAATTATAATTTATGAATTATAAAATTATAAATTTTAACTAGAAATTAAAATCCTTAGATTATTAAACCTAAGGATCAGAGATTATTATTTTCGTATGTGAATCTTGAAAATAAAAATCTGTAAATTCGAAGACAGTAAAATGATTAAGATATTCAGTCTAGGAGACTGCTACTTGCTACTGCTAAGTCACTTCAGTCGTGTCCGACTCTGTGCAACCCCATAGACGGCAGCCCACCAGGCTTCCCTGTCCCTGGGATTCTCCAGACAAGAACACTGGAGCGGGTTGCCATTTCCTTTTCCAATGCATGAAAGTGAAAAGTGAAAGTGCAGTCGCTCAGTCATGTCCGACTCTAGTGACCCCATGGACTGCAGCCTACCAGGCTCCTCCATCCATGGGATTTTCTAGGCAAAAGTACTGGAGTGGGGTGCCACTGCGTTCTCCGCAGTCTAGGAGACTAAGGTACAACAAAAGACTGACTAAAAGATATTTAAATTTCTCTTAAGGGGACCAGGGACCGCCGTGATTTTCTAAAGAAACATTTGTGTTTTTATGTTATATACACCTTGAGTTACAGTAATATATACTGTATATTCATTGCACTTTCCTCTTTGAGTTGGCTGCTAGGAAGCTCAGAACCATCTTTGTGAACTGCAGTTCCCATCAGGGAATCCCCATTTTCCACACCTGGGTCCCTAGATGTCCATTCATTTGCCTGATCAGTATTTCTGCTGATGGCCACCTGCCCTCACTCTGGCAGATTAAATACCAGTCTTAGGTCTGATATAATCATCCCTTAGTGTTTTCAGGGAACTGTTTCCATGACCCCCTTGGGTACCAAAATCCGTGGACGCTCAAGTCTCTTACATAAAATGACACAGCATTTGCATATAAGGACATACATTCTCCTGTGTATCTTAAATCATCTCTAGATTACTTATGATACCGCAGGCAATGCAGTGTGATATAAATAGCTATAAATATAATGGAAACGTGATGTAAATAGTTGCCGACACTCAGCAAATTCAAGCTTTGCTTTTTGGAACTTTCAGGAATCTTTTTCCCCCTGAATATTTCTGATTTGCGGTTGTTTGAATCTACAGATGCGCAACCTCAAATTCAACTGTACAATGACCCTCATGTGCCAACATCTGCCACTCTCTTTTACCCTCTAGTCTGATCAGTTTGCAGCCCAGCTTCAAATTCATACTGACAAGGACTCAGGCCCTGTCTGGGAACTGACTGTACATGGGACCGCAGATTCCCCTGGAAGGGGGTGGGGGGGTGGGCTGTCCCATCTGGCCAGGTGTCAAAGCTGATGCAAGAGCCTAATGAGCATGGTGTCCAGGCAGACAAGGAGAAGGCTGCTGAGGTCTTTAGGGCATCGGGCAATTAGGGTTTGGACTCAGAAGGCAAGAGAAGCTCTGTAAAATCAAGTTGGCAAACCCGAGACCTGGACCTGCACGAGGGCTTTTGTTTCCAGTCACTGCTCTTCAAGGTGAAAGCAAAGTGGAGCCTCTCCTGGCTATTCGCTGCCCTAAAGCAGTTGCTTTGGTTCGCAGTAATTGTTCCACTTTCAACTGAATAGGTTACATTGTAAGCCTGGGTAATTGAGTTAAGGCCCGTTTGTTAAAATACAACAAGTCTGGAGCCACGAAGTCTAAACCTTGGCTCTGGGTCGGAGCTTCCCGTTTGCATCTGCCGTCATCTGACCAAGCCTTTCAATTCTCTCAAGAAGGAAATAACGCAGCCGATGAGAGACTTGGGTAAAAAACGAACATTTTCAAGTGGAAAAGGTGAGTAACTATTTACCTTTGGCTGTTTGATAGAATTTGTATCATGGATGTCTTGTCGTGTGTTTTATGTTTACCTCAGTTATGAACCATCCTTCATCGGCCACTAGGGTCAGAGGGGAGACAAACTTCCCTTTCTTGTAATAGAACCTGCTCGGAATGTCTTCCTTCGCGTAGACAGTCATGTGCTCCACTCGCCTCACTTTGTTATATATCTGTAAAGAGAGCCAAGAAGGACCAGGTTTGCATTCTCTTTCTTACATATACGGGACCGTGTATTGGACCTGGTGGAGAGGATCCTCTTATAAAAACTTACTTATGTCAAAAATACTATAGCAACATTAAAATATGAATGAGAAATTGGTCTGCCTGGCATTAAATACCCCCAATATCAAAGAAATGCATTTATTCTTTGACTCGACCTAGAGCATGTCCTACCTACCCCTGATTCTAAAAGAACTAGTAGGGATGTCCCTGGCAGTCCAGGGGTTAGGGCTCCATGCTTCCAAAGTAGGGGGGGCTTGAGTTCGAACCCTGGTCGGGGAACTAGGATCCCACATGCCATGTGGCCACCCCCCCGCCAAAAAAAAAGTACTAGTAACTGTTTGCCATTAATTACACTGCTGATCTGATGAAGACATAAACCCTGTACGTATTTGCAGTATTTAGCAGCAGCTCAAATCTATTTGGCTAAAATTAAAACCAACTGGCTGATGTAGATTCTTTGGTGCTTAGCCAAATCAGGCATTCATTCCTGGGTAGACCTGAATAGAAAATTGAGTTTATCCACTCAACTCGGGAAAATAATGAGTCTTTAGGCTGCTTGGTAGAGAGTTTCTAATGGCCCTGGGAGTTATGATTTCCTACATAAAAAAACCTGTAATTCTTAAGGAAAGGAGGGTGCACCCCCAGAAAGATTTGAGATAAGTGGAAACTCCCATGGCACGTAGGGGGTCTCACACACTCTTGTGTCCATCATGGGATGAGCTGTCACCCAAACACAGCCCCTGCTCCTGAATAATCCACCAACCGCTTTAGGCAGCTTGCACCTGCCTGACGTACACACCACACTGGAAGCAAGAAGCTCTTCCCAGCTCGCGAGCCGCTGATGCTCTCACATCCTGGGGTCCAGGTGCCAAGTTGGAGACATGGATGGTGCTCCATGCCCGCAAAACAGAACTTCTTTGCAAGAAGCCGTCGACTGCGGGAGCTGCCAGTGTGGAAAGTATTCTTCCCAGTTTCACACTTACAGAGTTACAGGAATGCTGAGCACACATGTTGAATACCTGTACTTGCTGACCATGGAGCTTGAGAAAAAGGGGGGCATCTGTGTGGAGAGGGGATGAGGCTGGGGGCAACAGCTTTGTGGGCACCATGTTCCTCAACCCCCTACGGACAGATCTCAGACCTTAAGTGGGAGGGAGCAGGTAGCGTTGGCAGGGGGGTCTCTCTCTGGGCCAAAAAGGAGGACACTGCCCCCTACCCCAGCCTGCACCAGCGCTCCATCAACACCAACAACGCCACTGCCATGAGGACAGGTAGAGGCGCCAGGCCCAGCTGAGGCCCATTCCTGCCTCCCTGTGGGTGGTGCCCCCACTGTAGGTGGGGTGGGACCCCCCGAAGACGGCAGTCTCTCCGGGAGTGGGCGGAAGCCCCAGGGCCTGCACTGGGAGACGACCATGCCACACGGGGCCAAGCAGTCAGCCAGCGGTGCCACTTGCTCCTTTTGCTCCTCAGTGTGGTGTGCCAGCCACTCAGACGAAGTACTGTTCGGAGGACAAGTGAGTGGGGGTCTTGCCATCTCAGGTGCCCAGTTCCCGCGCGCAAGGACTGCCACACCCTCTTGGGAATGGCGCTCTCCAGGGGTGATCACTGTCCTTGGTGACCGTCTGCATTCCCTGCCGTGGGCCCAGCAAGCTTCTCCGTGCTTCAGAGCCACCCAGGAGGGCGGCAACCATGCCGCCAGCTCCCAGGCAGGACAAAGATGCAGCAGGAAGGCTGGTCAGGGAGCTGCTCAGCTGCTGAGGGTTGGAGTCCCATCCCTGGCCAACCTAAGGCACACGCAGCCTCAGCCTGGTTTCACTGGTCACCTTCTCCCCGTGCCCTGATGGGAACAGATCAGACTGGCCGCTTTCTTCCAGAGAAGAGCTCCCAGTGCGGGCATCCACTGCGCCAGCTGTGCCTGACACGTGCTGCGTGTCACCCAGGAAGAAAGCAGCCCTGTTAGGGGCTGGGCCCTTGGCACGCTGAGCACTGCACATCCTTCATCTCGCTTCAGAGCCACTAATGTTCTGAGCTCATCTCAGACAAGGGAAGACACGGGAAGATGAACCGCTGGACAGAGGTCACCCGGCAAGGGAGGGGCCGGGTGGGTCATCTGTCTCCAGAGTCCTGGCATCCCGAGGTTGCCCGGCGTTTCCGCCTTGAAACTACAGATAAAGACCCACCACAGACACCCCCGTCCCCCCCTGACTGGGCCCACCACCCACCCTTCTTACCTCAGAATGCTTCCCGGGGGCTGGCCACAGGCTCACGACTGGCCCTCGCCCCTTCAGCTGCTGCAGGTCACGGAGGTTGATGTAGTTATCCAGCTTGATCACTTTGTCTGTCCAGGAAATGTCAGTCATCCCGTGATCTGAGAAGATGATGACGTTAAGGTCGTCCTGCAGATCCCGTTCCTTGGGGGTGGGTTGGGGGCAGGAGAGGCGGTCAGGACGGCGTCCATAAAAGGGCCGTCTCAATACTGGCTGTCTTGCAAAGAGGTGTTTTCTTTTTTTTTTTAATTTTTTTTTTCACACCAAAAACATTCATTTTGTATTGGGGTATAGCCAATTAACAATGCTATGATAGTTTCAGGTGAACAGTGAAGGGACTCAGCCGTTCATATACATGTATCCACTCTCCCCCCAAACTCCCCGCCCATCCAGGCTGCCACATAACACTGAGCAGAGTTCCCTGTGCTATACAGCAGGTTTTTGTTGGTTATCCGCTTTAAATATAACAGTGTGTACCTGACCTTCCCAAAGTCCTTACTTACGGGCTATAGGAGAAAGAGTTCGTCCTCAGTTCTGAATTTAATCACCTACTTGTCTGCCTTGATGCAACACGGCTCAAAATCGTAGCAGAAGCACTTTGGGGAGGGGAGCCCGGGAGCCCATGCTGAACATGATACGTACGGGCTCCAGGTTTTTAAGGTAGCCAGTCGGTTTTCGTCCTCTTTGGGGCTTGCAACATACTCATGTGGGAAATATGACGACTATCACTTGCCCATTTTACACACGTTTGAAAAATTAAGCCCAGGAAAATTTTAAAAATTAATGCTTTAAGTCAGACAGAGAAATTCAAATATCATATATCATTTTTAGGTGGAATCTAAAAAAAAATGCTTCAAATGAAATTATTTACAAAACAGAATTAGACTCATGGGCATAGAAATCAAACTTATGGCTACCAAAGGGGAAAGTGGAAGGAGAAGGATAAATTAGGAGGTTGGGATTAACATATACACTACTGTATATAAAATGAACATAAGGTGGTGGTGGTGGTTTAGTTACTAAGTCGTGTCCAACTCTTTGCAAACCCATGGACTGTGGCCTGCCAGGCTCCTCTGTCCATGGGATTCTCCAGGCAAGAATACTGGAGTGGGTTGCCATGCCCTCCTCCAGGGGATCTTCCTAACTCAGGGATCAAACCCGCATCTCCTGAAGCTCCTGTTTGGCAGGTGTATTCTTTACCACTGGGCCGCCACCTGGGAATACTGTAAAAATACAAGGGACTATATTCAATACATTGTAATAGCCTATAATGAAAAAGAACCATATATATATATGTGTGTGTGTGTGTGTGTGTGTAACTGAATTGCTTTGCTGTACACCTGACATTAGCACATTTCAAATCAACTATACTGCCATAAAAAAAAAAAAATTAAGAAATAATACTTTGCTTAAAGTCATTCAGGGAGAAAACCCAGGCCTGGTTTTGATGCCCATGGCGACCTGGTGACCAGACTGATAGGCTTGGGGTAAAGCATTGGCCCGTTTCACCCGCTGAGCCAGGCAGCCATGCAGATCAGGTCACTTCAGCACCACTGGCCTGGCTGCTCACAGGGGATCTTGTGGTGGTTTGGGAGACCCTACATGAAGAAAAGCTTCCCTGGGGGCTCAGCTGGTGAAGAATCCCCCTGCAATTCGGGAGACCTGGGTTCAATCCCTAGGGTTGGGAAGATCTCCTGGAGAAGGGAAAGGCTGCCCACTCCAGTATTCTGGCCTGGAGAGTTCCAGGGATGGTATAGTCCATGGGGTCGCAAAAAGTTGGACACGACTGAGCGACTTTCACTGTATGAAGAAAAAGTGAACCTACCCCTCCACCCCCAGACCCTCAAGCTGGCCCAGTCAGCTCTCAGAGTAAGAAGGGCGATGCCGAGGGCTGGGACAGTCCAGGAGACAGGGGAGAGGGACAGGGGGGAGGTTAGCCCAGTGGGCTGGGTTTCCGGTCACCTGGATCCACTTGGTCATGTACGCCATCACGGTGTCCACGGCCTTCACGGCGTCTTTCCTCTGTGGTGACGACGGCCCATAATGGTGGCCTTCCACGTCGACGCGCTCGTAGTAGATGGCCGCCAGGTCCGCCTGGCCGCTTCTGGGGGGCAGGGAGAGAGGTGCGGCTGAGAGAAGCCCCCCAGCCTTCTCCCCTCCCGACCTACGGCCCCAGTGGGAGCGGGCCTGTAGGCCCGGCACAGCTGACACCCTAAAACGAGCAAGCGGGTTCTCCGAGGGAGAGACAGGAAGAGCGCATCTAGACCTGCCAGTCCTGAGCACCATGGCGACGAAAGCCACAGAATGTGCTTCCGCGTTACCTCCGCTCTCAGCTCATCAGGACCCAGGAGTTGGAAGAGGCGGCCACAGGCAGGGGACGGTTCTGAAAGCCCCACTTCCTGCCCGGTGGCTTCGGAAGATTAGAGAAAAGAGAAGCGATCATTCAAGTAACGGCTCTCCCATTACTGCTGGCCTTCGAGGAAGCCTCTAAAGAAAACACTGAGCTGGAGGTGCAACTGACCGGCAAGGATAAGAGCAAGCTTTACCAGGCCACCTTGCAGGAGGCAGACAGGTTTGTGTTCAAGGCTTGACATCAGCAGACACTCCCAGCACGCTTGTTCCCTGGGCACCCAGGAAGGCTCAGCTCCAGGGTGGACACAGAGTGAATTCTAGCACTGACCACACTTCCTGCCTCCCAGAAAGACTCGGTTCTGGCTAAACGCCCGCTCTGGGCCAGAGTACTGGTGGTAAAAACCCAGCTATGTAAGCCTCCACGTGGGTCTGAGACCGAGTGGGAACTAGAGAGATGAACTGGACTAGGAGGCTGAGGGAGCCAGGGAGGAGAGAAAACACGGGGCCAAGTGCCCGCCCTGCCCTGCACAGCTGGGGGCTTCCCACTATGACTGCCCCGCCCCCAACCCCTCCCAAAGCTGGGGAACAGAGCTACATTGGTGAGGATGCTGGTGATGACGAGTGTAGCAGTACGGGCAACCGACAGAAGAGGAAGCAACGGAAAAGGAATGAAGGTTAACTCCTTTGCTTGGGCTTTACAAAGATTAATAACAAATACTCTTGGCAGACTGCCTTATTCATCTCAAAAAACTCTATCTAAACACACAAGGGAGGCAGCAAGTTCTCTCTGGGTGTGGTCTCCCTGACCCTTAGAATGAGAGGATGTGTGTCCTGAACGCCTGCAGTGCCTTGGGCCTTGCGATCTACAGCAGAGGAAAAAGAACCCCAGAGTAGTTCAAGAGCGTGGTTGCACAAACGAACACCCTCGCCCGTCCTTCAGGTCTCAGGGCATGTCCGGATGCCCAGGCTCAGCTGGGTAGTCCTTCCGGGCACTCCTGCAGCATTCCTGGTTCATCTCCAGGTTGTGATTCTTCACACTGTGCTCTAATCGCCCATTTATGTATCCTTCTCCCCTCTAAACTCCGGGGTTCTTTCGCCCTGGGGTGCATTCATTCTCCATGTATCTCAGCTCAGCCTAGGATCTTTCATACAGTAGGAGCTCTGTAACTGTCAGTCGAAGGTATAATAATAGTAAGTGCTCAATGTGTGTGTGCGTGCTAGATCGCTTCAGTTGTGTCCGATTCTTTGTGACCCCATGGACTGTATAGCCCACCAGGCTCCTCTGCCCATGGGATTCTCCAGGCAAGAATACTGGAGTGGGTTGCTGTGTCCTCCTCCAGGGGATCTTCCCAACCCAGGGATCGAACCTGCATCTCCTGCATTGCAGGTGGATTTTTTACAGCTGAGGCACAGAGGAGGGAAGCCCCAAGTGCTCAATAAATGATAGCTATTCTGGGTCAGGCACTATGTTGAGGGCTTTTTATGCATTATCAGAATTCATCCTGACAGAAACCCTATCAGGCACAAATACCGAAAACAGAGAGCTCAAGATGGTTGTCCATATCACTCAGCTCATGAGAAGCAGAGCCAACACTGAGACCCCGGTGGGGCTGACTCGACATCCTGACCCAACACCCTGAAAGGATTCAGCAGGCCGTGCACCAATGGGGAAACATTCTGTGTAGCCCAACGGACTTGTGGAAATGGTTCTCATTTGGCTATCGGGTCCTGCCAACCCCAAGAAAGCCGGGTGTTGAGGCACAGCGAAGGCAGCGGCGAGACCTAGTCGCTCTCATTTCCTGGCATGAGCTCTGTTGGATACACCTCCAGGCTGTGGGTCTGTGGTGAAGAGCGTCCCCAGAGAAAAGCTTTGGCAGATTTTGCAGGTGAGGAAATAGGCCAAAAAGGATGCAAGGAGTTGCTCAAGGCCTCACAGATCTGAGTCGCGGCTGCTGTGCTGTGTGTGCTTAGTCCCTCAGTCGTGTCTGACTCTCTGTGACCCTGTGGCCTGTAGCCCACCCGGCTCCTCTGTCCATGGGATTCTCCAGGCAACAATACTGGAGTGGGTTGCCACACCCTCCTCCAGGGCATCTTCCCAACCCAGGGATCGAACCCAGGTCTCCCGCACTGCAGATGGATTCTTTACAGTCTGAGCCACCAGGAAAACCCAAGAATACTGAAGAGGGTAGCCTATCTATTCTCCAGGGGGAGTCATGGCTAGGATTGGAAATTGTGAACCTTTCACGTCCAGGGTCAGGACACCACAAGCCCATGCTTTTGAATGTCCACACCAATGCCATTCACTGCACAGGGATGGAGTCCAGAGCAGGTTCAGCCCTGCATCTTCCTTCTCCATGGTCATACTCATCAAGAGGGCACAACCTTTAATGATACTGTGACGTTCTCATACCTCAAGGTGTACTTCATTCATGGTTTGGAGGAGACACGGCTTTCAAGGTAAGGGAAATTGCCAGTCAAGCGTGATTATCTCTTTTTAGAACAAAACAGACTGGTCCTTCTTTAACAAATACCATGTCCTCTCTCCTCCATGATGTTGTTCAGTTGCTAAGTCATGTCCGACTCTGTGACCCCATGGTCAGCAGCACACGAGGCTTCCCTGTCCTTCACTATCTCCCAGAGCTTGCCCAAACTCATGTCCATTGAGTTGGTGATGCTGTCCAACCCTCCCATCCTCTCTCTCCCCCTTCCCCTCCTGTCCTCAATTTTTTTAGTATCAGGATCTTTTCCAATGAGTCGGCTGTTTACATCAAGTGGCCAAAGCATTGGAGTTTCAGCTTCAGCATCAGTCCGTCCTCCATGGTGGGGACTGGGTTCAGTTATTATTTGGTTGTTTCTCACAAATAATATTATCATCATTCATCCTTGCTAACATGTGGATGCCTAATAACAAATCCCCCTGCATTTACAGACAGCAGAGAACAAAATGTCCCTGAGGGTCCCCATAATGTAGGCGGTGGGGAAAAGCTCTTACTCAGGAATGGCATTTTCATACCAATCCCTAAACTTTTTTGAGGCCCGTGTTCATTACACTGAGGGGCTGATGGCATTTCCTTCACCATGTTTGCGCATAATGGAACTTTCCACAAAATCATGCCCTCAGACATGCCTCCGCATTTAGCTGCCTTGTGTACTTGAGCCTGGAGCATCCCAGACGTGCTGGTCCACACAGTACCTCCTGTTTTCTGTGCGCACCCCCAGGGTGGGGCTTGGACGTGGGAAGAATTTCACAGGGTTGACTGGTTGCCCTGAAGTTCAAGGAAATGCTTTCAGGTCACTACATTTTAGACACTGCACCTTAATACAGCAGCCACTGGGCTGGCTTCTTTAAGGCTATTTGGCATATTCATAAATCTCCATGTGGTCAGAAAGCTAGTAAGTCTCACAGGTTTACCTGATGGCTTTGTGTCGGGAAGCTGTCAACCCCAGATGCCAGGAACACTGGAGCTGTGATGCTCACTATTTGGGGATTTATATGCATGC
This sequence comes from Bos grunniens, assembly GCF_055505025.1. NCBI lineage: Eukaryota > Metazoa > Chordata > Mammalia > Artiodactyla > Bovidae > Bos > Bos grunniens. Next base: position 16,430,092 of record NC_141191.1, read on the forward strand.
CTTTTGTGAAAGACGTCTATGTGGGAGCATGTTGATTCATGAGGGACCGGAGTCTTCAAGGGCTGAGCGCGCTTGCCTGTTTGGAGCTTAGCTGACAAACTCTTGGTGGCCAGCTGTTTTCCACATGGGTCTGGTCTCCATCACAGGTCAGCTCATTTGTAACGGAGGGGCCGGGTGAGGAGCGACAGATGGGAACGCCTACAGATCTGTTTCTGGCCCTTTATAGCCTCCAGCCCAGGAACCATGCCAGAAGGACATGTGGCCATGAGCCCAGTTACCTGAAAGCTATGTGGGGCCCCCAGCCCTGGGGTTTCAGGGACACCCAGATCTCCCATCACCTTAGGATTCTGTCCAGATCTCTTTGCAATGTAAAAAAGTTCAGGATGTCACATCCACTTTCCTTACTGAAGTGGATTGGAAAGAAGGAAATTAGGCAGAGAGAAATGGAGGCAGTTTAAAGGGATAGTTGAAACTGTTGACTGTGAAAAAATTCAAGACTTAGAAGTTAAGTCAGTTTCCCTGACTCTCGTCTGCTATTCAGGAGAGCTCTACTGACCTGCGTTCTTTCAAACTAGGTGTGATGATAGTTCCATGGGGAAGAAGAAAAAAGCTTTTATGTTCTAATGTGCCAATAGGCTTTGTATGTTTCCAAGAAGATGGCAGAGTAGGCAATTTCTCCAAACTTTTTCCAACACAGATCTTGCCTTTTTTTTTTTTTTGGCCAAAAACTTATCAACGTCTTCTGATAGCCAAGCATTCACTATATCATGATTAGAGAAACGCTGACATTCACATGGCTTCTCTACTATCCATCAACATAAAGAAGAAAGTCCCAAATACCTAGAGACTTCCTTGCCCTCAATTCAGCGTTTCCAAAGACCGCTCCTACCTAAAATTTCTCATGCTAGCAGGTAGCAATCACCACGTGAAAGGCTCACCACCTCTCTGAAACATTGTGCCACCTGTCCCAAAGGGTTCTTAATCCATTAAAGCATTCTTTATTGGTCCTGGAAACAAGGAAGAACATGGCTAAGAATTTGGGACACTCACTTGAAGACGTCAAGAGCGCCGCTGACTGCATTGACAAAATTGATATCCGTTGGGACAGATTTATACTCGAGGCAGTAAGTAGGTCTGACACCAAGAATCTCAACTTCACAGCCTAAGGAGGAGAAAGATGGTAAATGGTTACCTTCTTCAGTAATCAAGATAGGGTCATAGGACAATTTTAGGAAGCAAATAACATTAGTCGAAACAAAAATTTTTGTTCCTTTTTATTAAATAAAAATGTATTAGTGATAGGTGGTGTATTTAGCTCTAATTTTGTTTAAGTGGGTCTTAAATGTCATTTCTATACAACACTTGGGTAGGAGGAGAAGAGGGTGACTGAGGATGAGATGGTCAGATGGAATCACAGACTCAATGGACATTGAGTCAATGGAGTTTGAGCAAACTCTGGGACATAGAGAATGACTGCATGCTGCAGTCCATGGGATCGCAAAGTGTCGAACACAACTGAGTGAGTGAATGATGGATGACAGTACAACACTGGTATCTTCTGACAAAAACTGGCAAAATTGGTTAATGGTTATCTTTCTCAGTTTGAAACAATGACAAAAATTAATTAAAACACAAAATGTCTCAACTTTTTTTTCTATAGAATTTTTACAACTACTAATTCTTCTAGTGTATCTTTGCCTGTTCTAGAATCAAGTAGAGAAAGTGAAAGCGAAAGTCGCTCAGTCATGTCTGACTCTTTGCAACCCCGTGGACTATCCAGTCCATGGAATTCTCCAGTCCAGAATATTGGAGTGGGAAGCCTTTCCCTTCTCCAGAGGATCTTCCCAACCCAGGGATTGAACCCAGGTCTCTCGCACTGTAGGCAGATTCTTTACCAGCTGAGCCATAAGGGAAGCCCAGTATCAAGTATAAGGTAGTATCTGACTAGCTTGGGAACAATAGTCTGACTGGACTCAGAAGTACTGTACTGATGGAAATGCCTAAAAATCACTGACTTCACGAAAGGATTCTAAGCTAAACTCTTGCCTCTTCCAAAATGAAGTAAAAGAATGAAAGGCATTTCGATGTTAGGAGCTGCTGTGGTCTCAGTTTTTTCGTCACAGGCCCTGAACAAGTTGAAATGGTTGCCCTAAGAAAGAGCCACCAAACCTTATCATCAGAAAATGGAGCAGGAGAGGAATGAGCCAGCCTCAGTTTAAAATAGTTGAGTCTATTTCTTGGGCACCAACTAGGTCACTATGTTCAGACATAGCATCTCCATCCGGTTTTGTTCTAGAATCTAGCCTAGTGGGAGAGGACCTCGTGAAAACAGTATCAGACTTGAAGTCTAAAGTGAGATGCCTGTTTTCTGGGTGGTAAGGGAACTCAGACACAGGCACATGTAATTCAGATATTGTTTCCTTCTGGAAGCTTTCCTCGAATCCCCATTTGGACTCAGTCTTATAGACTGTGTCTGGCTGCTGTGTTGGGGGATGGAGGTGGAAAGAAAGAGATGCCCAAGAGATGAGAGCAGTGGAAACAAGAGTTCAAAGGGAGAAACAATAAGGTGTGTGGAGACCAGCAAGAAGGGCAACATTCCTAGGCAAGGAGGGGTCTGGAGGCCAGACAGTCTTTCTTGTAGCCCAGAGAAAATGAGTCCCATGTAAACTTGGTATAATCCTTATGAATCCTATATAATACTGGATCGTGCCTCCATTTTATCAGGAGAAACTGAGTCAGAAAGGTAGCGAGATTGTCCCACTGCCACAGCGCAAGTGTGAGGAGGAGCTAGCATTAGAATCTAGGGTTACCTGACTCTGAAACTTCAGGTATTCTTTTAAAATAGTACCTGATGAATTCAGACATGCATGGACAGAAATTATGGAAACTAAAGACAGAGATATTTCAATACTATTAAGATTTACTCAAGTTTATTGAGAAATAAGTCAAAATAAAAGAATCTAAGAATGAATAAGATAGGGTTTTAAAATAAAACAACAGCAAATGATGAAGTCTCAAAAAACAGTTAAGTATTAGTAATAAGTATTAATGTAGTTATGTGAAAATTTTTTTTTGAAAAATAAGATGCATATTTTAAAAATGTTTAATAACCTGTATCCAAAGTTCCAAGTTATTTCAACAAAAATTAAAGGAAAAGCATTTTTACTTTTGTTAGCAGGAAGGAATCATTAATATATAGCTTTTATTCTAGACACTTAAATGATTGGAATATACAGAAAAAAGTTGTATGCATAACTTCCAAGTCACTAAAGGAAAAAAAAGATGCGTAAAAATCAAAGTACATGAGAAGTTTTTTTAGAAAGGAAATATCCAAGAAGCACTAATACTGAAAGCATAATTAAAGAGAAAATCAAATATACTTGTTTCAAAATAAATGTGAATGGGTTACACTCTATTCTTGCAAGAATGTCAACATGAAGTAACTATAAACTATTTTTTTTAATTTGTAGTTTAAGTAAAAGGACACAGAAATGTTAGATATAAAAGAGTAGACCAAAGAAACCCACCAAAAGTAAACCAAAATATCAGGTCTATCAATAGTATTAAAGTTGATTATGGTCTCATAAGCCTGAAACAGCTACAAATCCACATTAATCATTTAGAATGTGAGTTAGTATTTACATACAATAAATATACACAACACAACACACAGAAGGCTTGGAAATATAAAGTGCAAAATTACAGTCTTGGTGGGAGACTTTAATGACAGCTCAAGATATAAAGAATAAAGAAATATATAAGATAAAGATACAGAGGCTTTGAATGTTAGTATCAATAAGTTGTATTCAATGTGTGTGCGAACTCAGTCACCTCAGTCGTGTCCAGCTCTTTGCGACCCTATGCACTGTAGCCCACCAGGCTCCTCTGCCCATGGAATTCTCCAGGCAAGAATACTAGAGTGGGTTTCCATGCCCTCCTCCAGGGGATCTTCCCAACCCAGGGACCAAACCAGGGTCTCCTGCATTGCAGGTGAATTCTTTACCATCTGAGCCACCTGGGAAGCCCAAGTTGTAGTCAATAGACATTGAAAATGTATCTTATTATTATTGAATCTTATTACTATAGAATTCTTATAAGAATGGAAGTATTATAAAAATACAACAGTTGGAAAAGCTGACCATATTCTCATCCACAGAGAAAATCTCAGTAACTTCCCAGAAGTAGAACCTTTATAGCACAATGCGTATTATCTCTGACCACAGGTAATAAAACTAGAAATTAATCATAACAGTTAACTAAAAATAAATCCAACTCATTATAAATAAAAAAGTAAACCTCTGTGAAACTTGATGTAAAGAGGAAATGGAAACTTCACTGACAGGCTAGTTATTAACAATGGTGAAAATTCTACATTTCAAAACTTCATGGGACACATTTTCATTTAGGTCAGAAGCAAATAGGAACATTGCCGTCACCACTGTAATTTGTTACTGTTACAGAACTGCTTATCAAGGCAATTAACAAGAAGCAGAGATAAAAGAAGGAGTGCTGGAATCAGGAGGCAGGCACGAGCATTCCTCTATGGGAGCATTTTAAAAAACTTTTTGTCACCCGTGGCAAAATACCTATTTTGCTTCATGACACAGAACACACACACTCACAGAAGAAACAGATGTTGCACCAAACTATGTGCGATGCCTGCTGACATCCCTGTTCTATGCTGTTTTACGTGGGTTTTTTAAAACACTGGTTTGTGATCCATATTGAATATCACTGTCCTTATGAATCAAGACCAGTGTTTGAAAAACACCAATATGAGGGCACGCGCCTAGGAGTGAATTTCTGGGTCGCGCTCCTCTGTAGTGGCAATGTTAGGTAATACCTTTGCCATTTTGATTGTATACATGCTTTGCCTTGCAAGCCACTTCAGAAAACATATTCTAAGATAATAGAGTTGCATATACGAGCATCTTTAATATAATATTATTTAGAATATAAAATTAAGAAGCAATTTAAACATTTGGTAATAGAGGTATGTTTCAATTATGGCACATCCAAATAATGAAATGCCATACAGGAATTAAAAGTATGTCATTTGTATTCACTGGCATACTATTTTATGTGAAAAAAAGGCTAGTGAATAGTTGGTAAAGGAATTATCTCATTTTTGTAAATATTTAAAAGATGATTTTGTCTAAGAAAGAGTGGAAGTGAATATAACAAAATATAAGAAAGGGTAAAATTTCAGTGGCTGATTTGGTAGACTTATTCTGGGCTAAACTGAAGTCATTCCGAAGTTCCTTTCCATCCCTTAGTATAAAAAGAAGAAAACTTTCTCAAGTGCCCAGGCTCACTTATGACTAGGAATGGACACGTGACCCACCACTGGCATTGATATCTGCTGAGATGCTTCGACTGGGAAGCTTTGCTTCCACATAAATAATAAACATGAGGTGCCAGCACTATCTCTTTCCCCCTTTTGCAGTTAGGAATGTAGGTTGTAAGGATATGATCTCTGGACTGGGGGCAGCCATTTTGAAACCATGAGTCAACAAGCATGAAGATAAAAAGTTAATATGCCAGTATGGAGCAGAAGGATAGAAAGAGCCTAGGTTTTTCAAAGGACATGTTAAGCTGCTGAACCACATAAAGTACATACTACTTATGTGATACAAAGAAATTCCTATGTGTTTAGCCATTGTACACTGTTGGCTAGGTTTTCTAAAATTTGCGCTAAGTAGTTTCTAACTGATACAAAAGGATCATAGTTGACTTTTAAATTTCTATTATTGCTTATTGAATTGAACAAACTTTCCTAAAATAAATACCTGTTATTTTTGTAATAAGAAACCAAAAACATTTTTTAGTTGTAACTTCCAACTTCCTTCCAAAAGACACATTAGGACACAAAAGTTCTAGTATGAATATCCACTTTTTAAAAATTATGAGTAATGCTGATATAAACATTCTTGTACACATTCTTGGATGCACTTAGGTATGCATTTCTGTTGTAATCTGCATAGGAATAGATTTGCTAAATTTGGGATATGCGTATGCTCACCTTTATTATCAGATACTTCCGAAGAGTTTTTCAAAGCTGTCAAATTAATTTGCTCCTCCCAGCATTATATGAGCCTGTGTTTCTCTACCCTTGTCATCACTTGGATGTGTAACTATTAATTTCCATTTAAGAATGACTTTAGTTGTATTCTACTTCATTATATGTTAGTTGTATTCTACTTCATTATATGTTCAGTTCAGTTCAGTTCAGTCACTCAGTCGTGTCCGACTCTTTGCCACCCCATGAATCACAGCACACCAGGCCTCCCTATCCATCACCAACTCCCGGAGTTCACTCAGACTCACATCCATCGAGTCAGTGATGCCATCCAGCCATCTCATCCTCTGTTATCCCCTTCTCCTCCTGCCTCCAATCCCTCCCAGCATCAGAGTCTTTTCCAATGAGTCAACTCTTCACATGAGGTGGCCAAAGTACTGGAGTTTCAGCTTCAGCATCATTCCTTCCAAAGAAATCCCAGGGCTGATCTCCTTCAGAATGGACTGGTTGGATCTCCTTGCAGTCCAAGGGACTCTCAAGAGTCTTCTCCAACACCACAGTTCAAAAGCATCAATTCTTCATTATATGTAGTATTTTTATTATTCCTCAGTCTAAGATATTTTCCAAATTTCCATACTTACTTCTTTGAACTATGAGTTATTTAGAAGTCTCTGGTTATTTTACAAATGTGTGGATTTAAATTTTTCTATTATCGACCATAATTGCACTGTAGTCAGAGAACACATTCTCTATAATTTCATACAGTTCCAATTTGTTGAGAAATGCCCTATGGCTAACATACAGTCATTTTTGACAATCGTTCCATGTACACTTGGGAGTGATGGGTATTTAGCGGTAGCTGGGTACAGAGTTCTAGTAATATCAATTAGGTAAATATGTTAATTATGTTGTATAAATTTTCTGTATCTTTCTAACCTTTTTCTTTTTTTTTTTATCAGTTACTGAGAAAGATGTCTTAAAAATCTATCACCATTGTGAATTTACTCATTTCTCCTTTTGGTTTCATCAATGTTTGCTTTATTTATTTTGAGATTGTGTAATTAGGAGCATTAAAATTTAGAATTATTACAACTTCTTGGTAGATTGAACTTTTATATCAACACCAACTGTTGTTTATTTAAAAACAGTCTAAGCTTAGGGTCTGCATTAGCTAATGTTATAGCTGTACCAGCTCTCCTTTGTTGAGTGAGTGTGTGCTGTGTCTTTAAAAAATGCTATCACTTTCAACATTTCTGCATACTTACATTTCATGTAAGTTGTTTTGTTTTACATTTTGGCCGTACTGCACAGCCTCTGGGATCTTAGTTCCCTGACCAGAAGTGGAACCTCTGCCCCCTGCAGTAGAAGCCTGGAGTCTTAGCTGCTGAACCATCAGGGAAGTCCCAATGTACATCTTTTATAAGCAGCATATATTAGTTTTTGTTTTTTAATCCAGTCTGATAATAGTTGTTTTTAATGTAAATTTCTATTAAAGCTTAACAAAAACACATACAGAGTGAATAAATGATAAATATACTGTTGAACAAATTCTGACAAAGTAAATGCAGCTGTGTAGCCAGCACCCAGCCCAGGAAACAGAACATGACCTTCACATACGAGCACTTCTCACGCCCCCTTTTAGTCACTGCCCTTCCAAGTGTAAACACTATTCTAACACTGTAGATTAGCTTTACCTGCTTTTGAACTTTATATAAATAGACTCCTTCAGAGTAATTGGAGTATTTAATGAAATATTAGTTAAAAAAAAAAACTTCTACATGTAATGGACTTAAGGAAATTTTTGTGTTTAAATCAGCCACCCAAATACATGTCTTGAATTCATGATGCATTTGATAGCTTTTGTCTCCTTTCTTAATTCCTTTCAGATTATGTATGTACGATTATTATTGTTCAATTTTCTCTCCTCTATTACCATGTATTTATATATTTTAATTAACCTCTATCTGGCATCGTGCCCTAAAGATTTTTTTTAACTGAAATATTGGTTTATTGAAATATAAATTTGTACTCCCATAACTTTCCAGGCAATGCAAAGAGACATTTGAACACTTCAACTCTGAATTTTACATTTATCCCACCTTCTATGCTTCTCTTGCCATGTATTTTAATTCCTTATGAATTTTTAATCTAAAAATTATTACGAAATATTGCTATTATTATTAACTTATCTTTTTCTACACACTTACTCTTTCTGTGGCTCTTCATTCCTTCCTCCACCTCTGCACTTCCATTCGTGATCATTTTTCTTCTGCCTAAAGAGTTTTGCCTTTCCTCTACTCTAAACCTGCTGGCAATAAGTTCTCTCAGTTCTCTGTCTCTAGAAGAAAAAATCATTATTTTGCCTCCATTTCTGAAGGATATTTTTCACTGAATACAGAGGAATGTTTTCCTTCCATCGCTTTGGGAGTATCATTGCATTGTCTTTCTGGATTCAACGTTTCTTTTGTAAAGTCGGCTGTCAGTCCTATCCATGCCTCTTTGCACAATTTTATGCTGCTGCTGTGAGGATTTTCTCATCGTCTGAGGAGTCAGCAGTTCTCATAGCCACGGTGTTCTCTCCTGGGTTTCACAGCACTTCTTGAGTCTGTGACTCGATATTTTGGAAAGTTCTCAAACGTCATCTCTCAAATGTCACTTGTGTCTTATCCTCTCTCTCCAACCCTTCCTCATGCGGCCTTTTCACAATGTCCCGTACGTCTTGAACATTCTTTCCTGCCTTTTTTCATCCTGTTGCCTATTTAAGCTGGAGCGCTGTCTTCAGCTCTAGAATTCACTTTTTTAAAAAAGGTTCTAGTTTACTAGTACAAGTCTCCATTTCATCACTTAGTTCTTTTATCACAGCTCTCTTTAGGTCATCTGGTATCTGGATCAGTGGGTTTGAGTCTACTGTCTACTGTGTTTCTCTTGATTTTTCAGTCAAGATTGGTCTATTTATTTCCCCTGTGTTTTCAGTTGGGCCTTGTTTTCCCATATTCTGTTTTTTTTTAATAGCTGAATGCTCTCTATTGTATATGGAAAATTGTAGCTATCATTTGACACTCTGTATGTTATTAACTTCTTCTGGAAAGCATATGCTTTTGTTTATCATGGGCATGTAGACTACAGGCAGACCATCTTAACCCAGAGTGAATTTACTTTTTAAACTATTTATTTATTTGTCTGCACCGGGTCTTACTTGCAGCACATGGGATCTTTCATCTGCGGCATGTGGGATGTAGTCCCCTGAGCAGGGATGGAATCCAGGCCCCCTGCACTGGGAGGGCTGAGTCTATACTAGGGAACCACTGTGGAGGTCCCAACCCAGAGTGAATTTAGTCAGAGATGAAGATGATTTGATTTTCCAGTAGTCATATATGGATGTGAGAGTTGGACTATAAAGAAAGCTGAGCACCGAAGAACTGATGCTTTTGAACTGTGGTGTTGGAGAAGACTCTTGAGAGTCCCTTGGACTGCAAGGAGATCCAACCAGTCCATCTTAAAGGAAATCAGTCCTGAATGTTCACTGGAAGGACTGAGGCTGAAGCTGAAACTCCAATACTTTGGTCGCCTGATGCGAAGAGCTGACTCATTTGAAAAGACACTGATGTTGGGAAAGATTGAAGGTGAGAGGAGAAAGGGATGACAGAGGATGAGACGGTTGGATGGCATCACTGACTCAATGGACATGAGTTTGAGTAAACTGTGGGAGTTGGTGATGGACAGAGAGGCCTGGTGTGTTTCAGTCCATGGGGTCGCAAAGAGTCAGACAAGACTGAGAGACTGAACTGAACTGAAGATGACATGAAGTTCAGCTTGGGCTTTATGAGGGCTTCAGTCATCCAGAGGTCGTCTAGGATGTTTTCTATGTCTCGTCTCCATGATGACCCGTGAATCCCAATCTTTGTCATTTCCCCCATGCTGAGACCCTGTTAAAATCTCAGGTTAGTGTCCTAGTCTCTCAGGGGCTACTTTTGAGGTCAGTGTTTGAATAGAGGAGAAATACGGTGCCAATTGTCAGATACACCCAGTTCTCTAGATCTTGGTCTGTGTCTGATGCATTACTTCCCCCCCAACACACACAACCCAGCAGCATTTTCAGTTGTTGCTGGAGAGAAGAGTTGTTTCAAAGGATCTTTGCCTGCCATTGTACCAAGTGGAATCCCAAATTTCAATAAATGATTTTTAAAAATAAAAAGTTAACAATTTCATTGGAAACACATCTCATAATGAAAGGAATGGGATCTTTTAAAAATCAGTTTGTATACCCACGGATGAATATGATGGATCTGTAGAATGAGACAAGTTTAGAATTGACTCTATTCCTATTTGTTAAGTCTAAGTGCTAAGAAAGTAGTTTACATAAATAAGTAGATGGAAATAGCAATAGTCTGTCATTTAATTCTTTGAACTGCTTCTTTGAATGCTAACATTCACATAGTGATCTATCATCATAAATTTTTAAATACTGCTTCAGCTGACAATTCAATTAAGTTTTTCTTAAATAATTTAAAAGAGAGCATTGGAAATTACTTGGTTTTTTTTTAGGTTTTGTTATTTTGTCACTCACTGCATGCATTCCTTTCTATACACCTACTCCAATATTTTGAACTGTTCCTTTGTTTGGGCCTGGAGGCTTTTAAATACTAGGGCAATGCACCTTAGTAAGGTTCTTGATCACCAAGGGGTACCCCTTTCTTATATAAAGTGGGAAAAGGACGCATTTTTAATCAGAACAGACTTTGCACTATATATGAAAGGTGATGATCTTCAGAGAGATTCCTTTAATGGTGCTCTTGGAAATCCTTACAGTTTGAAGACCCCTGAACCAGGAAAACAGGCAGCAGTACTGCTACTCTAGGGGAGCTTCAGAAAGCAGCAGGGTTTAGAGTGTCATGGGGAGCTGGAGGTAAGATGTGATGGATGGCTGTCATTTATTCTCAGGCTTGTCCCCCAGCTGAAGCTCTAGCAGCCAAGCAGAGAGAGGGAAAACCTTCACTGCAGAGAAAACCAAGCATTATTGCTCACTGTCTCTGCAGATAAGCAGAAAGCCAGATGATGGAGTGAGAGGATTGTGTCTCAACTCAGCAGAGATCCCCTGAATGCAAGTCCTGCGGGAACAGTTAATTTGGATAGAACCTATATACCTCCACATGGATCCCGGAAGGGGGAGCCCAGTCCCCAAGTACACAGAAACGGGGGCCAGTGCAATCCTTCTGCGCACTCTGTCCTGAACGGTCTCTCCCGGGTGGAATCTCAAAAGGCAAACCAGTCACTAGACCTCTAGTACTGAAAGCCCAGAATGAATAAATAACTGGCAAAGGAAACAGCCAGCCAGCAAAGACAGCCACAGTACAGTGAAACATGGAATTAGTGAGTGGTAGTTTCAGAGAGGGCAGGGCTCATTATTCCTGGGAGAATTTGTGTGGGGGCTTGGTTTTATTTTCCTTAGTCTTTATCTGATGGAAATCAGCGCATCAGAGGGGCTGTGTTTCGTGGATCCCATGAGCTGTTTCTCTGGTCAGGAGTCTGTGGGCCCCTCTCTGGATCCACCACGGGCTCAGTCTGTGGGCCTGGGCGCCCTGCGGCTGCTTCCAGAACATTTTCATGGCCTCCCCAGGAGCGTGAGTCTGGTCAACTGAGGGCCTTTAGGTCACCCTAGCCATGCCTGAGGAAAGCAGGGATTCCTGAATCTCTGCACAGGAGTCTATGGGGAAACAAGGGCAGTGGCCTGGCTCTAGAAGTTTCAAAGACGAGCCGGGAACTTGGCAGGAAGCGTCTGGCAGGCCTTGGCTTTGCTGCATCTTGTTTCTTCGTGGTTCCCAGGGAACTTGGAAGGGAACTGCCCTTAATTAGGGCTCATTGTCTAGGTCCTCATCTTATCTTTGTCAGAAGTCTGTTTTCCCACCTCAGCAACCCAATAAAAATATCCTGAGCTGAAAATAAAGAGTTAGACGGAACTTAAAAGACAACCCAAGAGAACCACTAATCCCATGCACCTTTATGCAAACAAGAAAAAAAAATTAAGGCTTTCTTCTTCAAAACACTTAACTTCCATCCACTGGAAAATTATTTTAATATATCCTAGCAACACTTGACTCTCATGGGCCAAAATACTGTCAAAATAAACATGGGAATCTGTGATGGTGACAGTGTCAGCCATGCCCCCAAGGATGCAGCATCCGAACACAAGGAACAGCCCTTCACAGCAGCCTCACGTCAACCCTTTCTATTTTACAGCTGAGAAAGCAACAGCCTCAGATGGAAGAGGTGACTGCCTCAAGGTCTCCTTGCCGTTTACTAATCAGCTTCCTGGCTCTGATACTTTTCCGCTGTTTTCCTGAATAATCCTTGCTTCCTGGCAGCTCCCTCCAAGGACCACCAAGCTGAGCCCGTGAAAATCATACCTCTCCAAACTTCCTAGAACAGAGGTCTCACCTTCTAAGTGCCGCTCGGCTTGCCAACTCTGATGCGTCTTGTAACAATAACCCCTGCGAGCTGCATTTTGTGCAGGTGTACGGCCGCTGAATACGTGTCTCTGGAGAGCTTATTAAAATAGCTAAGCCAATTAGCTCTCTTAGACACATGTAACCTTTTCCAGGGAGACACATCGGAGGCACAGGAGCTTGTGGGGACAAGTCCTTGGGGGAAGCTCGGCCTTTGATCTCAGAGACCCTTTCCTGGGTCTGCCTGGCCCACAGGGCTGGGAGGACTCTTCTGATCTGGGAACCTTGGGGCTGGGGGGACTGGCCTGGGCACAAGGTGCCATAAGGGCTGGCCCGTGATCAAGGGCAGAGAGCTGAGATGAGAAGCACCCATCCAATAGAGAGGATTGTGGAAACTCCACTGAGAATGACTCACTGGGCATAAGAGGTGACTGATAGGAACCCAAGGGCGGGGGCAGCATGTGCCTAACCCTGGCTGGGCAGCTGCTTTTGGAAGGCGGTGAGGAAACTTCAGCAAGGCATTGTGAGGCCCAAAGTGGGTTGCAATCTCTGCCTCTGGGAGTCCGATGGGAAAGTCTCTGTCCCGGGTCAGGGATCACACTTCTCCCCAGCAGACCCAGGTGAGGCGTGAGGGACTCCCCCGGCGCCCCCCTCTTACCAGCCACGAGCAGCTTCTTTGGGCCTCAGGCACATGATTCAAGATCATCAAAATCTTGCAAATGACTGCATGATCACAATGATGTCATGCTCCCCCCGGGGGTGGAGGGGGAAGGCGTCTTGACTGCTGCACACGGGGTGTCCCTACCAGAGCCTCCTCCCTGAACAGTGGTTTCCTGGTATTTGGATCCGAGAAGGCTTCCCTGGTGGCTCAGATGGTAAAGGAAGGAACTTGGGGGGACACGTTTCAGTCTCCAGCAGTGTCTGTATCCTTATCTGGAGTGTCAGCTGCTGATCACAATTACCCATTTCAGACTTTGTCTGTGTGGTCAGTCGTTCAACTGTGTCCAGTGCTTTGTGACCCCATGGACTGTAGCCTGTCAGGCTCCTCTGTTCATGGGATTCCCAGGCAAGGGTTCTGGAGTGGGTTGCCATTTCCTTCTCCAGGGGCTCTTCCTGACCAAGGGATCAAACCTGCATCTCTTGCATCTCCTGCATTGGCAAAAAAAATTAAACAAACTTCTATTAGGCTAAATCTCTGAGACTCTGGGACTCATCTGTTTCTTCAACTGATACTAATCTAACTAATACTCCTTGGTCCTTGAACTCAAGTTGCTTTACCTACTAAAACCTAAGTCCCTGGATGTTAAGATCTGGCCATTTCCAGTTTCTGAGCTCTTGGCTCCTGCCTTAGTCTCTCAGCTGCAACCTTGTCCTATTCTCTGTAGTTCCATGAACACAATATGCCCAGGCCTGCTCCTCTTTGAACCTTAGCGCATGTTCCTTTCTTATGCCTAAGATGCTCCTAGAAACCTGTCCACATTCGCATCCAGTACCACGTCTGCTGTAGTCACAGCATCATCCACGGTGGGGGCTGACTGCAGACTCCTTGTCTGCCTTGAGACCTGAGATGTGCTTGTTTGTCATCAGAATATACCAACTCCTAGCAGGAGTCAGTCAGAGAAGGCAATGGCACCCCACTCTAGTACTCTTGCCTGGAAAATCCCATGGACGGAGGAGCCTGGTAGGCTGAGATCCATGGGGTCGCTAAGAGTTGGACACGACTGAGGGTCTTCACTTTCACTTTTCACTTTCATGAATTGGAGGAGGAAATGGCAACCCAGTCCAGTGTTCTTGCCTGGAGAATCCCAGGGATGGGGGAGCCTGGTGGGCTGCCATCTCTGGGGTTGCACAGAGTTGGACATGACTGATGCGACTTAGCAGCAGCAGCAGCAGCAGGAGTCAGTGGATTCACTAACCAGAACAAAAAAGGTGTTTTTTTTCCCCCGTTTAATTGAAAAGTGTGGGAAAAAAATCATGGCAAATTTTATTCTTTGTACATTTTGTTTCCTTCAAAAACCAGTATGAGATGAGGTACAATGATCATTGTCACTATACAAGCCCAGACTCTCCTGCAATAGAGGGAAATTAAACAATACTGTGGGGTTATTATTATGAACCCTTCTTGATACTACACTGAAATTAAACAGCTACAGAGTTTGGAGTTGGCCAGTGATGCTGCAGATAATAAATCCAGATGCTGTCTTTGCCACCCCCACCGTGCCCCTCGGCAGGGAACCTGGGGATGGCCACTCTCTCCGGGAACCTTTTCTTTCCTCTCATCTCTGCAGCAAGTGGGGCCAACAGATTTCAGCTGGCCTGCTCTCCAGTGGGCCCTCCCCTGCCCGTGGGGTGACGTCAGGCCGCTCATCAGATGCCTTCAAAGGGTGATGTCACTCTCCTTCGTTGTACTTTTCATGGCTCTTCTGTCTTTCCTCCTGCTTCTGGAGCAACCCCTTTGCTTCCTCTGCAGCCTCACTCGCCCCATCTGATCCTCGAGCGCCAGCTTCCTCCAGGCCTGGGACCCTCTCCTCTCTGCTTGTCACCTCTCCCCTGGCTGACCTTCCCGGCCACAGCTTCATCACCTGAGGTCCTCCCTGTACCACCTCGATGTGTCTCCAGCTCCGCTCTCTGAGCTCTGGGCCTGTGACTTGACCGGGTCAACTCAGACATTCCTCTGCCTCCACACCACTCCTCTTTCAATTCCCAGGTTAGGCAAAGACTCGCCCTCCCTCTGTACCAATCTGTAAGCCAGAAACCAAGTGTCCAGCTGGTCGCTGCTCAACCCCTCCATCCCAGATCCAGTGCGTCACCAGGTCCTGGTGATTTTAACCCCTAAGTGTGTCCCCAAGCCCCCCGTTTCTCCCCACCTCTGCTACCCTCGTCCACTCTGTTCTCACCTCTCTCCTAGGTCCATGCAGGACCTTCCTGGTGGGCTGGCCACCCTCCGTCCACTCCCTCCGGATACCTATGTTCCCTGCTCCAAGGCCCTGCCAGAGTTCTCTTATCAAATTCACATACTATACTGTTCCCTCCTTCCTTAAGACCTTCCAGTGACTTCTAGTTCCTCTCAGGATAAGAATACATTTTTCAGTTGGCCCATGCAAGGAGCCCGGCCTGACCTCAGCTTCTCTCCACCCCACCCACACCCCGTCGATCCTCCTCTCTTGGTTTTTTGAACCTTCCAAGCTCCTCTCATTCCTTAACATCTGCTCAGATTGGATGCTCCTTCTACCACTACCCTCCCGCCATGCCCTCAGGTGTTAACGTACATCGCCCTCTAGGGTGAAACCAGATCCCCTATTAGATGAGATCATAAGGCAATCGACTTTTCGTCACTATACTTTAAAGAAGTGGACTTTTCATTTATCCGGGCAAGTATTAGATTATCATCTGTCTCCTGGACTGGATGGATGGTAAATTCCCTGGGGGAGGGGGGCAGAGGCAGGGAGAGCCTGTATCTGGTTTTGCTCACGGCTGTCTCCTGAGAGCTTATTATGGGCCCTGAGTCACACCCTTGTAAGATGTTTTATGAAGAAGCAGATTTGCCATGATTCCTGAAGAATGGGAGTACGTCCCTGGGTTTCTCTTTAGGGCTTTCCAATGACTATAATGGACGTTGCTGAGAAACCTTGGCTGAGACACCATCCTGTGAGAGGAGCCTGGCTGTGGCTGAACAGCTCTGAAGGCTCAGGAGAGCTGGGGGAGCAGTCCGCAGCAGGCAGCACTCCAGAGCGACACCACCCTCCCCAGTCTCTCTGCTGCGGGACTGGCTGAGCCTCGAAAGGAGGCTTTCAAAGATCAATCGTGTCTCTGAGACAACCGCTGACTTGAAATGCTAATGTGTCACCTTTTCCTTGCTGATGCAGACAGACCACGGCAGCAGTGGCGCAGACCTGACCCCCAGGTACCAACAAACAAAGCAAAGCATCCCAGGTGCGCTCAACCCAGAGTTGTTGTTCAGTCACCAAGCCGTGTCCGAATCTTTGTGACCCCATGGACTGCAGCACACCAGGCTTCCCTGTCCTTCACTGTCTCCCTGAGTTTGCTCCAACTCGTGTCTGTTGAGTCAGTGATGCCATCCAGAGACTCTCAGAAAATTCTGACCCAAGCCTACTCTTGGCAGACAACATGAATCAGAGGGTTAGGGGGGCTGTTATTGATACTTTGATGAGTTTTTAAGACATGTTTCTCTCACATTGGGGAAAAAAACCCAAATCTCCTAGATATTATAGATGTATATATGTTGTCATGTCAAAGACCATCTGGTATTTCTCATCACTACATTCTCTTGTATTTATGAGCGCTGAATTGTGAGTATAGTATGTATGTGTTTGTTTTTCTAGCAAAACAACAACAACAACAACAACTCAAAAAACAAAGAACATAGTTTTGATCAGTTTCCTAAAGAGATCTTGATTTATAAGTGTAGGTAACTGAAAATTACTTACTGACTAAAGCCTCTTTGGGTCCTAAAATTGCAACCACCTTAAAGATCAATGCCAAACTGGCAGCGTTACTGGAAGATTTAGTGAAAATCTGGGTCCCTGTGTTTGAATGTTTGAAAAAAAATTCCAGCCTTTAATCCAGATGTTTGGAGTCACATATAGATAGAATCCAAGAACTTACACATTAGCATGATTGATGCTGGGCTCCTAGACTGCCCCCAGCCTAAGTTGATTCATCTAAGTTTGGCCAAGGGAAAGCTGTCAGGGACGTAGCATGGTGGGGCAGGGCAAGATGCTGTGAACAGTCCGCAAGTCCTGATCAGTAGCCAGGAAGTGTCTCCTCACTTATCCAGACTAAATCAACTTGATTTTAATAACCCAAACTGGACTGGGAAGCTTCCTTGGTGGCTCAGACAGTAAAGAATCTATCTGCAATGTGGGAGGCCTGGGTTTGATCCCTGGGTTGGGAAGATCCCCTGGAGGAGGGCATGGCAACCCACTCCAGTATTCTTGCCTGGAGAATCCTCATGGACAGAGGAGCCTAGTGGGCTACAGTCCATGGGGTCACAAAGAGTCAGACACGACTGAGTGACTGAGCAGGCACAAAATGGACTGGAGCTGGGTCACATACCCACCTGTTAACTCCCCACCCAGCCCACCTCTGGGAGGCAGGGGAGAAGCCGGTTGGAAATGTGTCTTTCCCCACATAAGGTGTCTTATTTGTCTCAACACCTGCACAGGATAGAGGCCATATCCACACTCAACACCATCCCCAGCTGTATGAACATTTGCCCCCAGTTCTTCCTGACTGCTTGGTGTTATGGAGTTAGTGCTGCAAAATCATGACTGAAGATGTAAACTCAGAGTCTTCAGATGCTTGCTCCAGGAGTTTTAACCACAGACTCCTAAAAGGCTGCTGATTTTGTTCCTTTGGGGAGGTTTCATCAGAGTCATGAGAATAAACTTAAAAACTTCTGCCATTGTGTGAAGTAACCTCAGTTGTACACAGAGCTCAGATTCTATCTCCATGCAATGGTTTACTTACCCTCTATCCCCCCATGTCACCTCCTCTCCTCAGGGCATCCTTCTCCTTGGTTTGGTCTCCATCTGAGGTAAATATTGGAGATTGTTCTTTTCCCCCACTCAATAAAACCCCCTGGACTTCGAACCAGAGGTATGGAACAGGAATAAAGTTAGGGGATGATACACCCTCAACTCATCCTTCACAGAGCACTCCTAGATCCTGGCTGATCTGGGATCTAGGAGTGCTCTGATCAGGGTCAAATACTTCCCTCCAAGTATTTGATTTAGGGCCTGGAATCATTTCCTGAGGGGATCATCTCCCTGCTGCACAGCTCCATGGCACCACTGGGTGGGGAAATAAAGGCTCTGTTTACAATATTAAATTTCTCAAGACTTGAGGTGGGGTCCTTTGGACTCTTCACCAGTGATCAATTTTTCAGTCTGCCGCTTTATCTACCTGACAGGAAGACTTGAACTCCTGCCATTTCTAAATTGCACTTCTAAATATTGACTTCATGGCGAGACTCGAAGTGTCATAACACAGCTCACTGGAGCAACGAAGATTTCCCAGGCCTCGTCAAGAGGTCTGTACAATGTCCAGTGGGAAGTGAAGAGGGGAGAGGAGGATTTGAGAAGAAAAAACCAAGTCACATTTGGAAGAAACGCCACTGCACTCTGCTTAATCTTGCAGAGACCAAGGACCACATCGGGCCAGGCGCTGTGTCTGGAGGGGGCTGAGGCGGGAAGGGAAAGGACAGCAGGGGCCGTTAATGCCTCGGCAGTCAGCCAGTAAGAACGGAGGGGCTGGAGCATGCCGGACGTGGGCTGGGCCGCAGGGCCTTCAGAGCCAGCGGGTTCTCAAGGAATCTGAATTTGTGGATCCAATTTACAAGGACTAGACGGTGTCTAAGAAGCCAGAGACTTTTCATCCAATTTCTGTCAAGACTTCCACACAGCCAGACAGTTAGCTCATCTTTGTTTGGAGGAAACTCTAGGAGGTTATCTTTCTTAGCTTCTGCCCTCCTGACAGGTAACACCTTAAACTGACCTCAAGGTGTATTTGTCATGTCACATTAGCTGGGACTCAGAGAAAGTGACTGGCTTTTTTTGCCCTTCAGGAGCCATTTTGGAGGTGCAGCAAGATACTTTACATGCAAACTAGCGTCAAGACTTTGTAGCTACTCGGTGATATATAAATTCAAATTGTTGATTATGGTTATGGAGCCAGATGCCCCAAGGTGAGATCAAGAGCGATGCTCTGTAATAAGGCAGAGAGAAGTCTGAAATATGGCAACTGTCTCTTTTAGGGTCTTCCCCCGTCTTTCCGCGAGCATCGGCATCCAAAGCCACCCAAAAGGTCATGGGAGAGGGGGAACATAGGCAGATGAAGCATGTGGGGAGAGGGGAGGAGATTCCGGGGGAGGTCCTCTTCAAGGCAGGAAGAACTCAAGTTCTAAGACATGGAAAGTTAAATTAACCCGATACCGTGGAAGGTGACCCTTATAGCATTGGGGCAATATTCATCTTGATGGTCTGTTCTGAGATGGTCCCTAAGACAGTGCAATCCATCTGTGCCTCTCCTGGGCCTATGCACCAGGATCCTTGTGCTTTTCAATGCCGATTACTGAGAATGACCTCAAAATGTAGCAGCATTTTGCTCCGGACCTCATCACATTGTGCTGAACCTGAGCTTGCCTCCTCTCGGAGTCTGATTAGCTTGGCTGAGGCACCCACTTGTTTTCTTAATCTTAAGTCCAACTGTTTGAAAAATGGAGCCTCCATTTAAGGTGATGGCATCTTCTAAACCCTACCCTTGCTTGAAAGCTTCTTCTCACATCAGCCAAGGTAGCCATTAGGGACCAAACCCCAGGTGTCTCCTGAAGCAACTCTAATACTCCCCCAACTCTTCATCTGCCAGCAGGACTGGTCTATCTGTTCCACTGCTGGGAGGTGAAGTAGCAGATATGATATGAAAGCCACCCTGGTCGTCCCAGGCTCACCTGTGGACACTACTCACTGCTCGGTGGTGGCTTTAGACCACTTGCCACAGAATGGCAGGTCGCCCTGTTCTCCATCTGTCTGTGTTCCACGCTCCTCCTCCAGGAGCTGGCATGGCCTTGAATGCCCTGAACCACTCTCCATGGGACTGCCGCCAACCAGCATCCTCCAAACTCCTGCTCAAGGCCCACGTCCTCGATGTGGGCCACCTGTGACTCAGCCTGGGCTTACTCACCCTTCTCTCCAGGCTCCCCCATTCCCCCAGAACCTGCCACGCTCTCACCATTTCATCAGGCTGCTTTGCCACCAGCAAAATCCCTCCAGCAGCTTCTCCACTTGTATCCCTTCATTTCTTCTAGGCCTCCCCCATCTCTCCTTCCACAAGAACAATCATCTAGGATTGTACCATGAAGCAACAGGAAAAAGTGTCTGCAGCCACGTGCATGAAAAAGTCAAATTGCCCACTTGCCTAGCAACACGTCCCATCAATGGGAAGACAGAGGTGGGTCGATTATTTTGTTGTCATGGAATCCTGTCATCCTTAACGACAGAGTTTTGGCTGACAAAATGAGAGCCTCCCGGACTTCCCTGGTGGTCCGGTGGTTCAGACTCTGCGCTTCCACCGCAGGGAGCACAGGTTCGATCCCTGGTTGGGGAAACTAAGATCCCACAAGCCATGTGGTGCAGCCAGAAAGAAAAAGATGAGAGATGCTGAAGCCTCCTTTCGGCCTCCAAGACAGTCTGCTGCTGCTGCTGCTGCTAAGTCGCTTCAGTCGTGTCTGACTTTGTGCGACCCCAGAGACGGCAGCCCACCAGGCTCCCCCGTCCCTGGGATTCTCCAGGCAAGAACACTGGAGTGGGTTGCCATTTCCTTCTCCAGTGCATGAAAGTGAAAAAATAAAGTGAAGTCGCTCAGTCGTGTCCGACTCTTAGTGACCCCATGGACTGCAGCCCACCAGGCCCCTCCGTCCATGGGATTTTCCAGGCAAGAGTCCTGGAGTGGGGTGCCATTGCCTTCTCCGCCAGGACAGTCTACATGACTGCTTATCTCCCTCATTGAAGTAAGTTAAGTCCTTCAGTTTCTCACTGACCTACAATCTGCAGGCAGACTATTAATACAGAGGCTTCATTTAATGCACAACCAGAAAGTTGCAAGAGCTTTGAACTCTCTTTTCAGTATTGTAGGAGATCTCAAAATCTATAGAACTGGTACTCTAAATTCTTTTGTAAAGCAAATAAGCACCCTATTACTTATCTCTCTTGGGTATCCAAAATTTTGCCCATGAAAATGCATGCTATACTGCAGAAATATTGCTGAACCAAGGATAGTAAGAGATGGCATAGTGTCTGGTCTGATGCTACTGTTCAAACCAAAATATAAAGGACATTTCCCTGGTGGTTAAGAATCTGCCTGCCAATTCTGGGGACACAGGTTTGATCCCTGGTCTGGGAACTAAGATCCCACATGCCACAGGGCAACAAAATATAGAGGAACACTTCCATAAGCCACTTTTTGAACAAAGATCCCACTTTTCCAAAGCCTGGCTTGGTCTTCAAACACATCTACGTGCAGCAAAATATAAAGGAACACTTCCATAAGGTGCTTTTTGAACAAAGATCCCAGTTTTTCAAACCCTGGCTTGGTCTTCAAACACCTCCCCGTGCATGCTTGTCCTGAGAGATGCCACTGTACTTTGAGGTTTGGGAGGTTGGAGTGGCCTGGAAGTCAGCACACTCACCTGGCCAGTAGTACATGTAGACCTTCCTCTTGGCCTTGGTCAGAGTGACCCACAGAGGTTCTGATCCATTCCACCAAAGGGGCAACTGGCTGTCTCTGTTGATACCTAAGTCAAATGACTTGTTGGTGTCAGGGTCCCACATGTAGTTCCCAGTCATCTGATGGACCTCACAGTGGCGACCTGCATTAACGAAGACACAAGGCTGTCGGTTTATTGCTCTGGTGTTTTTACATGTCATCTTTATTTTCTGAATTTATAAGCCATTCACGTTCATTTAGGGAGCAGAGAACAGCATACATTCTTGGTTTTTTATATTATTATTTTTTTTTAAATCATAGATGTTTCTTTTCTCTTAGATTATACCATAAAGGCAAACAACCCAGTAAGAAGTCCAATACTGACTGACGATGGGCCATCTCAAGTGAAAGTAATTGGCCAAGTCTGAAGCTATTTTAAGTTAAACTGAGACCATCGTGTGTAAAACCTGACCCATTGTTCGTGGCTCGACGTCTAGAAAAGAATCAGTGTGCACACTGTAGATTCCCGTGGGCTTGGGTTATGTTCTCAGCCCAGAGTTCTCTCCGCAGCCTTTCCAAGCCCTCCTCCCACCAGATCACGAATCCAGACGCCATGGAGTTTGTTCCCATTTTTCCCAGATAAAGAGGAGTTATCGCTTCAAGTGCCGAATGATGACAGAACCCCTGATGTTTGGAACAGAATGGTGAAAAACAGACTCCGCGTTGAAAAACAAAGCAAGAAAACAGCCCTCCCAGTGGAGTGTGGCATAGACACGAGAGGAGCCTCTGTTGGGTGCAGAAGTGAAAGACACAGCGCTTGGACTCATTTGAAACATGAGGCTTAAATTATTTATTTTGGAGCAATCTGTTACATCTTTAAAGTAAAAATAACACAAACATTGGCGAGTGCATCAAAAATTGCTGCGATTTTAGTGAGCATCATTTGGCACCGGGATGAAACATGCTTCATCGAGCTCACTGACGATGCTTCATCAAAGTGGCTTTTTTGTTCCCTTGTTTGTTTGCTGTTGTTCTTTCTTTTTGCCAGTGCCTACTCCTCAACACCCACACTTTACTTTTAATCAAACCAGGAGAAACCATAAAATATAATTTTGAAAATTTGTAGACTCAAAATATCCCCAAGTAAAAACCTTTTATTTCATCATAGAAGCTCAGGCGTTCCACAAGTGATGTTTTCAATTTAAAGCCCAGAGAGCCAAACACAATTATTTTTGCCCAAAACTATAGAGTTAGTTTTTCGACCCTGACCAAAGCTTTCACACGTGAATTGACAGAATTAACAAATAAATAAAAACTTTGAGCAAATTATCCAATGACTAAAGAACTTGTTAGTTTCATTTATTCCTCCAACTAACATTTATTAAATGCTCCTATGGACTGTACATTGTGATAGATGTAGAGATTCACATTTGAATAAATGTGGTCCCCATACTCAAGTACCTTGTTATGAGTGTTGCTGTTTAGTTGCTAAGTTGTGTTCGACTCTTTGCTCCCCCGTGGACTGTAGCCCTCCAGGCTCCTCCGTCCATGGGATTAGCCAGGCAAGAATACTGGAATGAGTTGCCATTTCCTTCCCCAGAGGATCTTCCCCACCCAGGGCTTGAACCCACGTCTCCTGCACTGGCAACTGGATTCTTTACCGCTGAACCACCAGGGAAGCCCTGGTGTTGTACAGCGTTGGCCAAAAAGTTCGAATAGTAGGGAGAGGGGTGTGTGTGTGTGCGTGCGTGCAGCAGTCTCTACTTTTAATTGGAACTGTTTCGATTACTCTAGAAGAAATGCATGAAACCCAGATGAAAGCAGGGGCTAATATGATTCAGTTTTGAAAATGTGCTGTATTCAGAGAAGCATGAAGCAATTAAAACAAAATTTTTTTTAAGTATTTACAACTTCTGTCCTTTACTTGTATGTCTCAGAAACCCTACAATATCATTTGATGAAATTTCCCTCTTCTTTTCAACACTCACATTCAACCCTCTAGACCCAAAGTTTACAGGCTTTCTCACTATCCTTTGCTCTTTCCCTCATGGATGAAAAGTGATGGCCTCCCCTAGACTGTAGAGCTGTGATGTGACTGGATTATGGGGTGTGTGTGTGTGTGTGTGTGTGTGTGTGTGTGTGCGCGCGCGCACATGTACGTGTGAGACAGGGAGGCAGACAGAGAATATTCTCCTGGAGAATTTCTGCTAAACTAAATTCTCTACCTCTCCCCCTTGTATTTTTTAAATACCCACAAGGCCTCACTGAGAGCTAGGATCTGTGTGTGCAGCTGACACACAGCTCTACCATATTTTCACATTTCAGATGATGAGGTCTTCTTTCCTGTGGTCATCTGGGTCTCTTCACTTTTTCCCTAAAGGGTCTTTGGTTCTCAACAATAGGTAGGACCTAGCATTAGCTTTTGTATCTTCTTTCCATACCAATTGGTCATGGTGCCTGTAGACTCTGGTGAACCTCAGAGACCTTGACTACGGCCCTCTCCAGGGGAGTGCCTTTGAGACAAGACCTCCAGAGATGGCTTTGGTCACCACCAGCACCCGGGCTGGTCCGGGCTGGCCCAGAGGGACACATCCCTTCTAAAGGGAGCTCAGACCTCAGCAGGTAAATCATCCATCCCCACTGTCCCGAGACCCAACCCCTGTCCAGAGGATGAAAGACGTGAGCATCAGTGGGGAGGGTCCCGACCACTTCCTGGGAGAGGATGGTGCCCAAGAAGATCCCAGACCCAGTGGTTTCCCTTCTATCATTAAAGGGTTTCGAAGTGAAGAGGGAGATCTTTCAACAAGAAGGCCATCTTGGAACCTTGTTCAGAAAGTGGGTTTTGTTCTTTGGGGCTTCCCCAATAGCTCAGTTGGTAAAGGATCCACCTCCAATGTGGGAGACCCCGGTTTGCGTCCTGGTTTGGGAAGACCCGCTGGAGAAGGGAAAGGCTATCCACTCTGGCTTTCCTTCTATGATTAAAGGGTTTCAAAGTGATGAGGGGGCTCTTTCAACAAGAAGGTCATCTCGGAACCCTGTTCGGAAAGTGGGTTTTATTCTTTTAGTGGATTGGGCCTTGAGTTGAAATGAGAGGGTGTATTCTTCAAAGGCTTAATCACAGATGCCGGGCTGGCCCCCAGGGGCATCCCTTTGTTCTGGGAAGCAGTGCCTTTCAGGGAAGCCAGCAGGAGACAGTCGCTCTCTATCTCCTCGTCTGCTCAAATCTTCTCTCCCAGCTGAGCTGATTTTCCTTTGCATGAATATATGAAGGCTGGCAGTCTGGCTGTGACAGTCTGAGTCTGCTCTTCCTCAAGCTGGTTTCCTTACCCACCCTGGCCTTCTCTCGCTCTTTTGTTTTTATTGCTTGGGCAAAAGCGGAAAAGAACAGAACAGAACGGAGCACAGTGTACCGGCTTCTGCAGCCCACAAGCTCTCCTCTCCATATTTCTGCCTGACCCGTGTCTATTTTAATGCATCTGCAACTTTTCTCGATTTTTCTCTGCTCTTTCTAAATGGAGCCTCCGGTAGTTTGATTACTTGGACCCTTTGCTCAAAACATCAGTAGAAACTTTCTTGACACCATCACAAACCACAAATCCCAGGTGGATTTCAGATACAGTGTTAAGGAAGATCTGCCTCCTCTCCCACCTCCCCCACCTCCTCCAAATGCAGCTCTGTACACACATACGCCTATGAATACATACATGAATTGGAGAAGGGAATGGCAACCCACTCCAGTATTGTTGCCTGGAAAATCCCATGGACAGAAGAGCTGGTGGTACAGTCCATGGGGTCGCAAAGAGTCGGACCTGTCTTAGCAACTAAACCACCACCACCACATAGATGAATACCTGGCACATAGTAAAACCTCTGAACATTAACTTACATTATTAATATGAAGATAGAGAGTCACACCGACAAATGGAATCTGGAGATCAGTTGGAGCCTCCTTTCTTCTGAGCTCTCTACGTGATTTGTCCCAACCCCATTTCCACTGAATTCTTGCACTTCCCCATGACACTCAGTACATCGCAGGCATCTCTCCTTCTAGACTCCTGCTGCCATGACATATGGCACCCCAGAAGTGACGCTCACTGCGTGGCACAAAGAAACCCGCTCACATGAAATATACATGAGTCGGGTAAACTTAACTGGGGATTCAGTGGGGTGTGAAGAGGAAGACTGAGAGCAGTGCAAAGAACTATGGATTGAGGGTCAGACATCCGTGTTCTTAAAAGTCCTTTCAGCTACCCCCACCAAGGTTTCCTCCTTGGCCCCTCACTCAAAAAACTCTGGCCTTGTACACCTTACTGATTCATCTCTGCTACACAGCACCTACCTCCAAAGTTTCTCCCTGAATTTCAAAGTTCTCTCAAAAGCAGTTCAGCCCTCCAGAGCTCCTGCATCACTCCTAAGTCTGCGTAGCTCATTAGCTTATGCATGCGTGCTAAGTCGCTCAATCCTGTCCGACTCTTTTTGACCCCATGGACTCTGGCCTGCCAGGCACCTCTGTCCATGGGATTCTCTAGGCAAGAATACTGGAGTGGATTGCCATGCCTCCTCCAGGAGATCTTCCCAACCCAGGGATTGAACCCAAGTCTCTTATGTCTCCTGCATTGGCAGTTGGAGAGTCTCAGCTGGAGACTGAACTGAACTGATAAGCTAATGAGGGCTTCTCACTAGTGCCTCTTGGGAAGCCGTCATTAGCTTATCAGTTCAGTTGCTCAGTCGTGTCCGACTCTTTGCAACCCCATGGACTGCAGCACGCCAGGCTTCACTGTCCATCACCAACTCCCAGAGTTTACTCAAACTCATGTCCATTGAGTCAGTGATGCCATCCAACCATCTCATCCTCTGTCATCCCCTTCTCCTCCTGCCTTCAATCTTTCCCAGCCTCAGTGTCTTTTCCAATGAGTCGGTTCTTCGCATCAGGTGACCAAAGTATTGGAGTTTCAGCTTCAGCATCAGTCCTTCCAATGCATATTCAGTACTGATTTCCTTTAGGATGGACTGGTTGGATCTCCTTACAGTCCAAGGGACTCTCAATTGAGAGTCTTCTCCAACACCACAGTTCAAAAGCATCAATTCATCTGCGCTCAGCTTTCTTTATAGCACAACTTTCACATCCATATATGACTACTGGAAAAACCAAAGCTTTGACTAGACGGAACTTTGTTGGTAAAGTAATGTCTCTACTTTTTAATGTGCTGTCTAGGTTGGTCATAACTTTTCTTCCAAGGAGCAAGAGTCTTTTAAGTTATTAGTTTATAGAATCCTTTAAAAAATGGGGGCAAGGGGAAGGAAGGAAGAAAATAAGGAAGGACAAAAAGGAAAAAAAAAAAACAAAAAACAAAAAGAAAATGTTTCTTTGAACAGGAACTGCCCACTTCAGAAGGCCATTCTAGTTAGAGTTGTTATATTTATTTTAGCCAAAAAAAAAAAAAAATGTTGTAAGATTCCCAGTTAAATTTGAGTTTCAAATAAACAATTTTTTACTATAAATATATCCCCATTATTCCATGGAATATACTTCTCCTAAAAAATTATTTGTTGTTTACCTAAACTTCTAATTTAACTGAGTATCCTGTATCTTATCTGGCAATTCTAGAGGAAGCATTCTTTATTTGCTCCTATTTCATAGTCACAGTGAAGGAGAAGACGTGAAATCAGGAGGTACTCAACTGAGGTGATAGCATGTGCAAATAATGATGAGACGAGGGGGTGAACATTTTATTCAGGTAAAATGTAGAACTTTCCACTCTACCACTCAGGGCTCCCTTTCCTGGGAAGACAAGATCTCCTTAATGACACGCTGGGCTAGTACAATTCAAAACAGTCGGAGCTTCACTCAGCCAAGGTCCTGGCATGACACATGTATGTTGTCCAAGGGGTTGTTTGCAAAGGGGTGGCCAGGGCCCTGGGGGGCCAATAAGAGACGGTGAAGCAACCCGGGCTTATTCCACTTTCACCCATCGCGCACCTGTCCCCCCAGGCTTGAAGGGCAGGGGGAGCTGGCGTAGCCAGCAGGGAGCCAGGGGGAAATCAATACCCGGCCTCTGCTATCCTCCCGATGCTGTCCAGCTGAGGCTCTCCGTGAGATCCTCCAGGGGCTGCAGGCAGGCCAGAGAAGGGGGAGGAGGGCAAAGAGACCAATAGAGAATTCCCAGCACAGCCGCCAAAGAGAATCCTAAGGCATGGGCTTCTCAAGAAAGTCAATCGTGTTGATTTCTTAGGTGGAGGAGTGAGTCCTTAACTGGATATGGGGACCTCCTGAGCCTGAGGTCCCGCCACACGGCCTTGTGATACATATGCCCCTGCACACATCTCAGGAACGGAAGACACCCCAACTGGCTTCCTGTTCTGACTTGTGCGTGTGTGATACTCAGTCGCTTCAGTTGTGTCTGACTCCGTGCGACCCTATGGACCGTAGCCCTCCAGGCTCCTCTGTCCATGGGATTCTCCAGGCAAGAATACTGGAGTGGGTTGCCATGCCCTCCTGCAGAGGATCTTCCCCACCTAAGGATCGAACTTGCGTCTCAGGTTCTTCACCATCTGAGCCACCAGGGAAACCCCTGGCCTAACCCACCACCTGTGAATTCAGAAGTAAGGAATGACTCTCCACATTTTCTAGGTATTAGCTGCAAAGGGGTTGAATATTTTGCTCACTGTCCCAGTGCTAATAAATCATATGTGGACGAGTTGGGGGGTGCAAAGAGATATGAGTGACTCGAACTTGGATTATCTCTCTTTCATCATCATATTCTGGGCACTTCACTTTTCATGGTTGCAATAGATTTAGTGGTTATATTTGCAATCTGGAACATAAAACCATGCTGATTTCAAGATGAGACCTCTTGGCCTTTTTTAGACCATTTATTTATGTCTCTAAACACACATGCTGAGAAACAACGACATAATGAATTCAGTCACTAAACACTCAGGTTCCACAACCAATGAGGAATTTCTCTATTATACAAAAGCTTTCTGAATTCTTGGGGTGTCTAATCACCTTTACAAAGTAGTACTAATCTTTAATACTAAGCCATTCATTGTTTTTCTGAAATCCATGTGTTTCCATTAGATGAATATGGCCACGTCTGCTAGATATCAAAACAGCTGGTTGAAAAGTGAAGTCATACTTTAGGCACATCAGTTTAGTCAAAACATAGAGATATAAACACAGCTTACAAAATGTTAATGCGGACTTTGGAAGTGATTCTTTTACAGCATACACGTTTTCACCCAGAGGCAGCCCTCAGGTGACTTCTGAGCCCAGAGCTGCGCGCAGGCCTCTGCAGCCGCACCTGCGGAAGTCTGGGTTATAAGCATGCACGATGGACACCCGGCACCAGCTGTGGGCAAGCTGCCCATCTCTGAGAGGTTGACAGGGACGGTGGAGACAGCATGAGTGCGTGGTCAGACGGGTCAGAGTTGGGGTGAAGGGGTCTTCCCCTGTTTCTAGCTGTGGACATTGAGGCTAATCTTTAAATTCTCAGAGCCTCACATTTCCATCTCTAAAATGGGAATAATAATACTACTTCCCTGGCTGGACTGTGATGAGTATTAAAGACAAAAATAGTTTAAAAACATATGTAATGCTTACTATGTTCCAAGGTTTGTTCTAAGTCCACCTGTTACAGGTTGAACAGTACTGTGCTGTGCTTAGTCGCTCAGTCATGTCCTACTCTTTGTGACCCTATGGACTGTAGTCAAATAGGCTCCTCTGTTCATGAGGATTCTCCAGGCAAGAATACTGGAGTGGGTTGTCATGCCCTCCTCAGGTTGAATAGTACCCTCCCCAAAAAGATATATTGAAGTCCTCAACGCCCAGTACCTCAAAAGGTGACCTTATTTGGAAAGTGGATCTTTACAGAGGAAATCAAGTTCAAGTGAGGTCACAGGGGGCCCCTAATCCAATCAGACTGATGTCCTTATAAGGGGGGGCATTTAGACATGCGCACAGAGGAAAGATGCTGTAAAGCCACAGGGAGAAGACGGTCATCGACGAGCCAGGGAACACCAGGGACCCCAGAAGCTGGGGGTGGCGAGGAAGGACCCTCCCCTGGCAACTTCAGAGGGACCAGGGCCCTGCCAACTCCTTGGTTTCTGGCTTCTGGCCGCCAGAACAGCAAGACAATGCATTTGTGGTGTTCCAAGTCACCCCACTTGTGGTACTTACAGCAGCTTTAGGAAACCAGCACGTTTAAGCTTCACGATCACCTTAACAGGCAAGTACTCACGGTAGGCCCACTTTACAGGTGAAGTAACTGGGGCCCAGAGAGGTAGATTGATTGAATTCTCACACCGGCAGGTGACGTGGAGCCAGGATTCAACCGAGGGAGCCTGGACCCAGAGTCCTCACTCTTGACCACGATGGCCCTCTAACACTAGCTCACCGGGGGTCACCAGTTCACCTGGCACTGGGTGCCCCCCAAGCCTTAACAAACCTGAGAGACGGAGCTGCTGCCGCTGCCGGAGCAGCTCTCACGCCATCATACAGCACCCGCCCTCAAGGACCGGTGGACTTCTGGGGACCCTAAGGGATCAGGGGTCAGGTTCCGGGAATCAGCCCACTCAGGAAGCACTTTACCTGGGCTGGAGTTAGACTCAGGAGGGGTCATGACCTGAAGGCCAAAGGTCTGAGCCACCTTGACAGGTGTCTGCTGATCAGCTTAGTAACAGGACTAGTTAGTTACCAGGTCTCGGCCACCTTCCCTGTACCTGGAACTAGGTGCTTCCATCTCGTTTAGTCTTCAACACAACTCTGAGAGGCAGATAATACTGTGCTCGTGCGGCAGGTGGGAGAGTAAGGCTCAGAGTGGCTGAGGGGCAAGGTTAGTGCCAGGGAGCTGGCAGGAGAGCAGAGTCCCAGTTCAAAGCCAGGTCTCCGGGACTCAGCGCCCGCACCCTCCCCAGGAGCCTCTGCCCTCTGGCCACCGGCTGCCTCCCCAGCCCACCAGGTCATTTGGGTAGAAACTGCCCCAGATCCAGGGACTGCCTCTGAGGCTCTCCCCAAGGTAATCACAGGGAGGAGCTCGGATCTTCAGAAAAGCCAGACCCGCCTGCCGCTGGCAATTGATTATCATGCACAAACTGTACCATAAATATCTCTGAAGGAGGGGAGACTGCCAAACAAGGGGTGCTAACAAAGCGGATGGGACTCCTACCCCCTTCTCCCTCTGGAAGGTGTCCAGCTGCAGAACGAGAGGCTCCCAAAGGTCTGCGGTGTAGGGGTCTCCAGTTAAAGGGTGCATTTTAGAGACTGAACGTATCTACAGACATCACCTCAAATTGACACGATGCCAAGAAGTAACTGCACGCTGGATTCAGAGCTCGGCAGCCTGAGAACGTTATATAAGCCAGACTTTTCCACCGCTAGACTCCTCTCTGAACTTTTCCATTTGGAGGGTCTAAAGATGAGCTGAGACCCTGTTTAGACTAGCGAGTGTTCAGGAACTACTCGATACCCAAGAGATATGAAGGAATGAAGAGTGCACTGCTCGAAGTACTGACCTAACTCACAAACTTTAATTGGCTTTATGGGTCACCTCTGCTAGGAAATACATCTTATTTTCTTAACTTGTTCCAAGACAGAATTTGGTGTGTTAAAGAAGTGGTTTCGAGAGAAATATGCAAGATCAAGTTGAAAGAAAAATTCACAATTTGCACATCTTTAAATGCAACGACTGATGTATGTGCTAGACACAGTCCTGATTAAGTCTGAGTCACAAATATTGCAAGTCCAAGATAACAGGCTTTGATTATAGTGTGAAGTGTAGGGACTTGCAACAAAAATAACCCCAGAATGTTAAGAGGGGAGAGATTTTTTGATTAGAGATATTCATGCTCAGAGTTTTGAGGTCACTGGACTCAAAAGAATGTATTATTTTTCTGGAATATGCTAGCTTGGTGTAATTATTTAGCAACTAGAAGACAGGTACAGAAACAAAAGTTATTTCCAGAATAAGGACAAAAATGTAAGCTTGGGACTTTTAAACACTCTTTATTTGGGGAAAGCTAATTTTTACCAAAGCTCAAGGATATTTCCAGACAATTTAATCTATCCTCATCTCAGCACAAAGCTGGAAAAGAACTTGAATTGATTACTGCATTTAAGATGGAATCCCTTCTGAAACACACTCCCATTTTATTGAGCATTTCTGTGCTGTGCTGTGCTTAGTCACTCAGTCATGTCTGACTATTTGCGACCCCATGGACTATAGCCCGCCAGGCTCCTCTGTCCATGAAATTCTCCAGGCAACAATACTGGAGTGGGTCATCATTCCCTTCTTCAGGGGATCTTCCCAACCCAGGGATCAAACCCAGGTCTCCTGCACTGCAGGCAGATTCTTTACAGTCTGAGCCGCCAAGGAATACATCATACACAAGAGAGAGCCCACCAATACCTCGGTCTAAAAGCTTCTTCTCCCTCTCCCTAGTGATAACGCATCCAACTCCGCCCCACTCAGCCACCCTCCCCTCCCGCAGTGACATCAGGTCAGCCACAGTCCTCCTGCTACTGGAGTGGGGTGACTTTGGTATAAAACAGGCTCCAGCCACCTCCCATCCTGTCTGCCTGCAGGTGGTGGGAGGCCCCTTCTGTGTTCCCTCCCCATAAATTCACCCAGGACAGGAGTCTTCCTCCCACCAGCACAGAGGGTTGCTCTGGTTCTCCGGCTGCCCCGACCTGTGACTGGGGCAGGGCTGGGGGTAAGGAGGGGAGTTCAATTCTGTTTAAAAAGGAGGAGGGCACACTTAGGTCCTGGATCCAAGCCATGTTCAACGATCCATCTTTTCAACTGGTGTACAACCTAGAATGGCTAATGGGCGATCTCCAACAACAGATACCAAAACAGTATTGGATCAACCATTAATGACAACAATTGATAGAGAATGATCAAATTCAGCTATTCGGGCATGTGAGGTAATCACAATGTTAATGATTCAACCCAGTCCCTGGTGGCTTAGTTGTTAAAGAATCATCCTGCAGGGCAGGAGACACGGGTTCCATCCCTGAGTTGGGAAGATACCCTGGAGAAGGAAATGACAACCTGCTCCAGTATTCTTGCCTGGGAAATCCCATAGACTAGAGGAGTCTGGCGGGGTACCCTCCATGGGGTCGCAAGAGTCAGACAGAACTTAGTGACTAAACCACCAGGTGAACCCACCAATCTACAGCAAACAAACAAAAACCCCCATGTGTGAAGTATGATGCTAGCCCATGCAAGTTCACTGCCTTGGGTCAGGTGTGGCCATAGTAGTGAGACCGGTCTCCCACATCATGGGATTAAAAAATCAGTTTAGGTCATGGCTGTAGCCACAGCTTATGTGCCCAGGTCAATGAGCGATCTGCATACAAACAGACAGCGTTTGGAGCTGACGCTGCACCTGGCCTAATGATCTGTGTACATAATTCTGCTTAGGTGCTCTTAGCATATATAAAATGTGTTGAAAGATAACTTGCCCTGGGGATGAAAGAGTAACTCAAACAAGCAACTAATCACATGGCTAGGTGTGAGAAGTATCTCTGATGTATTGAGAGCTTCCCAGTCCAAACTGAAGACGTCATCTGAATAGAGGAGCTTTTTGAGTTAAAAATAGAAGCATCAAGAAGGATGAAAACTGGCAGGAACCGAGGACCAGTGAGAAGCACGTGGCCGAGTGGAAAGCACTTTGGAGCCCAACAGATCAAAGTCAGCCCCTGCGCTGGGATCTCACACAAGTCATTTAACTGCAGAGAGCCTCAGCTTTCTCCTCTGAAAAACAATCATACCTTTGTGTGTGCTAAGTCGCTCGGTCGTGTCCGATTCTTTGGGAACCCATGGACTGTAGCCCATTCTGCTCCTTTGCACGTGGTGTTTTCCCAGGCAAGAATACTGGAGTGGGCTGCCATTTCCTACTCCAGGGGATACTGCCAATCCAGGGATCGAACCCTAGTCTCTTGGGTCTCCTGCATTAGCAGACAGATTCTTTACCACTAGCGCCACCTGGGAAGCCCCATACATTTGTCCAGAGTTAAATAATTTGGGGTAGGCAAAACTTTAGCATGATGTCTGGCACACAGTAGGCATTGGGGAAATGCAAACCACCACCTAAATCCTCTTTTAAAGGGCAACCCTATTGGGCTTCCCTGGTGGCCCAGTGGTTAAGACTCTGAGCTTTCAATGCAGGGGGAGTAGGTTTGATCCTTGCTGGATCCCTCATCAGGCAACTGATATACCACATGCTGTGTGGCCAAAATAATAATAATAATAAATAAATAAAGGGCAACCTTATTAAACAGCATGCAGTGGTCAATGGCTCCAGGAGGGATAAGGCTGGGTAGCCTATTTATTGTCTCATAGTCACACACAAGCCCTTGAAATAGACTCTCAAATCCCCTTAAAGGGGTGGGGGGAGAAAAAGGCAGTACCACCCACTACCATTACTCAGGAAGGTTTGTAACCAGTGAATCTCCAGTTCAGAAACTAACCTCAGGCGTTTATGACAGCTCCCCTGCGCTTGGCCCGACACTGCCCTCTACTGGCCGTCACAATAATCATCACTCGCAGCCTCACCCAGGATCTCGCTGGGCGCCGCGCACCTTTGCCAGCCTGGTATTTTGTCTGACACTTTTCATATGTAAAGGCATCCCAGCATCCCCAGAGCTGCTTGTGAAGATACTAAACATACTGAGGATTCAGGCCGAGGCACAGAGAGAGGCCAGCGGGGCCAGGCGGTCACATACCCAGGGCAGCCCTCTTAGTCGCTGAAGCAAACGTGAGCCTGTAGGAGGAGGGATCCCTGGTCCGGACTTGAGTAATAAACCAGTGTCAGACTAATGGGACCTAACCGAGAATATGCGATTCTATCAGACAGATATCATATGTGGGAATAAGTGAACAGCTTTTCATTTTAGATTGCCAGCTGTTGCACAGCCAGCAAAATAAACTTGAATATTAGGAGCACAGATACTTTCCACCATTGACAGGCAAGCGAGCAACACTGATGTGAATGCTCTGAAAGACTCTCCCTCTACAATAAGACTACAAGATACAATATAACTAGATCTTGGGTAACACACACACACATATGCACGTGAGTTTAAAATATTGCCAAGCTCACAAGTGGTCCCAGGTCAGTAGTGTCCCTTCTTTCTTAGCAAAGCAAATGAATATTTTCTATTAAGTAAAGTTCCAATTTAAGCCCTCAGATTTCCCACAGACTAAGTTCAATCAACTGTGAGCTAAAAGAAAGAAATAAAGACCTAAGACACAGAGAAACAAATCGTATGGCTCAGGCAGGTAGCTCTTAGCCAACGGCCTTTGCCTTCCTTGCGTTAGTGAATAATCATTTCAACAGACCAGCCAGCAATTCTAGTTTCCAGCCACCCTCGCATCCAGGTGGAGCCATGACCCGTGGTTTGGACAAAGGAAGGAAGGCAGAAGAGGTCGATGCCATTGCCAGGCCTGGCCCACAAAGACCACGCTTGGGGTCCTCTAGGGGCTCTCCTGTCCACTAGCAGGATGCTGGCGCTCAGGGTGATCCTGGAGGCCACATGTTGAACACGGCAGAGCCTGTGTCAGTCAGTGTCCTTGAATGACCACACAGGCCCCACGTCAATCCGTCAACTTGACATGATGGCAGTAACAGAGAAAGACCCTAAGTGTTAAACCACTGAGATTGTGGAGGTTAAGTGTGCCGCAGTTGATTTTACCTTAACTAATCAGTCATTGTGAACATCAGCAGAAACAATAAACCACAAATTTAGCACCAAGGGCTTTAGAGTTTGGGGATTATCATATTTAGAATATGAAATACGCTTTATGACATGTTTAAAGAAATAAAAGAGAATCAACATTATCAAGGAACAAAAGACTATCAAAAATAACCCGGCAGAATTAAGAAAGAATCAAACAGAACTTTGGATGTTAAAAATATAATGATTTAAATTAAAATTTGGTGGAAAGATAAATCTCAGAATAAACACAGCTGAAAAGATAGTGAAATTGAATATATAATTGAGTGACCCAGAGGAAAGAGACTAAAGAGGAAGAGGTCAAATATGAAAGAAAGACTGTGGTGGGGTGAACGGTGGTTCCTTAAAAGGTACATCCCCCCAGAGCTTGTGGATGTGATTGTACTTAGAAAAAGGTTCTCCACAGGTCAAATTAAGGATCTCGAGATGAGATCATCCTAGACTATCCAAGTGCCCTTATAAGAAGAGGATACACAGTCGCACAAAAGGAGAAGACGATGTGACAATGGAGGCAGAGATCAGAGTGATGAATCTACAAGCCAAGAACACCGAAGAGTTCTGGCAGTGCTGGAAGCTGGGAGAGAGGCATGGAACGCTCTCCCTCTGAGCCTCTAGAAGGAACCAAACCCGCCAACATCACGATCTCAGAGTTTTGGACCCTCGAACTGTGAAAGAAAACACTTCTGTTGTTTTAGGCTACCTGGTTTGCGGCAATTTGTTATAGCAGCCGTGGAAAACTAAGACAAAGGCGAGAGATGAGGATAGAGTGGGAAGTTCTGCGTTACATCGGTTAAGAGCTGCAGAAGGAAGAACAGGGGGACCGGAGGAAGGGCAGCGCTACATAATGGCTATGTAATGTTGCTCCCCGATAATGGCTGATACTTTCCCAAACTGATGAAATATAGAAATCCTTAGACAAGGGACCCAACATACTAAAAAGCAGGTTAAAATTTTTTAAGACTTTTTTTTGATGTGGACCGTTTTTAAAGTCATTATTGAATTTGTTACAACATTGTTTCTGTTGTTTTATGTTTTATGGTTTTTTTGGCCTCGAGGCATGTGAGGATCTTAGCTTCCCAACCAGGGATGGAACTCCTACCTCCTGCATTGGAAGGCAAAGTCTTAACCCCTGGATCACCAGGGAAGTCCCAAAGAAGGTTAAATTGTAATACCAAAATTTATACTCAAAAAGCCCATAATGAGAATGATGAAAATCCACGTCTTCAGAGTCTATCTGTCCCTAGGACTAGGATTTCTGGGTCACGGGCAGCATTTTCCCAGGACAGTTCTGATTCCTAGCTGTTGTTTCTGATTCTCAGCAACGTTTTTCATTTTCAAAAGTATCTTCTTGATTTGCACAGATTTTGAATGTCACCAACCCCCCTACACACAAAAGACAAAAATAGCAGTACCAACATCCCATGGACAACATCTACCACAAAACTCCCTGTGAACCTCAAGATAAAAAAGCCTGTGAGAACCACCCAACCAGGGCCACAAAGAGCCATGTGGCGTGTCACATCTGTGGGGTGAGCAGAGGGAGAGTTTTGTGGACCCTCTTCTAGAAAAGTCCCAACAGCTTAGACCTTTGTACACTTGTCACGCTGTCCTAACTTGGATGACCCCTTGTCCTAATTTGGATTCTTAAAAATGCGGTATTCTTGCCAAAAAAAAAAAAAGCTTTTAATGAATCTAACCACGAAGAAAAGTCAGACAAATCTAAAATACAGCCATGGCCTTCTCAAGAATGTCAACATGGTGGAAGTCCAAAGGAAACAAAAAGGCAGGGATGTCGGTCTTGATGGAGAGCAAAGAAGCATGGCAGCGGAGTGGACTGCTTGAACCATGATTAGATTTTTCATTTCAGGAAAGGTTATAAAGGATTTTTTTTGGCAATGGAGAAAAATCGGAAAATAATTGTGGTCATATGAAAGTATATCCTAGACATGCTGCATTACTGGAGCGGGGGGGGGGGCGCGGTGGGTAAAGTGTCATGATGTTAACAGTTGACATTCTTTTTTGGCTGCACCATGAGGCACATGGGATCTTAGTTCCCCGACCAAGTATCGAACCTACGCTCCCTGCAGGGGAAGCACAGAGTCTTAAACACTGGGCCACCAGGGAAGTCCCAGAAATTGACTTGCAGCTGATTCAGCAGGCGCAAAAGCCAAAATAGAACCCTGTATTTCTCACGTGAGCATAAAAGCAAACGTGCCAAATATTAACGTTGAGAGAGGCACAGCACACAGATACTCATAATACTACTTCAGCATTTCTGTAGCTTTGAGACTTTTTCATTATAGAAACCTGGGGGATAGCCATATGATGGACTATTACTCGGCAATTAAAAGAAACAAACTGTGGACACCTGCCACCTGGTGACTGAACCTCACAAACAGTTCAGTCCAATTCAGTCTCTCGGTCGTGTCTGACTCTTTGCAACCCCATGGACTGAAACACACCAGGCTTCCCTGTCCATCACCAACTCCTGGAGTTTACCCAAACTCATGTCCATTGAGTTGGTGATGCCATCCAAACATCTCACCTTCTGTTGTCTTCTCCTCCCACTCTCAATCTTTCCCAGCATCAGGGTCTTTTCCAATGAGTCAGCTCTTCGCATCAGGTGGCCAAAGTATTGGAGTTTCAACTTTAGCATCAGTCCTTTCAATGAATATACAGGACTGATCTCCTTTAGAATGGACTGGTTGGATCTCCCTGCAGTCCAATGGACTCTCAAGAGTCTTTTCCAACTCCGCAGTTCAAAAGCATCAGTTCTTCAGTACTCGGTTTTCTTTATAGTCCAACTCTCACATCCATACATGACTACTGGAAAAACCATAGCTTTGACTAGACGGACCTTTGTTGGCAAAGTAATCTCTCTGCTTTTTAATATGCTGTCTAGGTTGGTCATAGCTTTTCTTCCAAGGAGTAAGTGTCTTTTAATTTCATGGCTGCGGTCACCATCTGCAGTGATTTTGAAGCCCAAGAAAATAAAATCTCTCACTGTTTCCATAGTTTCCCCATCTATTTGCCATGAAGTGATGGGATGAGATGTCATGATCTTAGTGTTTTGAATGTTGAGTTTTAAGTCAACTTTTTCACTCTCCTCTTTCACTTTCATCAGGAGACTCTTTAGTTCCTCTTCGCTTTCTGCCATAAGGGTGTCATCTGCATATCTGAAGTTATTGATATTTCTCCCAGCAATCTTGATTCTAGCTTGTGCTTCATCCAGCCTCGCATTTCACATGATGTACTCTGCATATAAGTTAAATAAGCAGGGTGACAATGTACAGTCTTGACGTACTCCTTTCCCGATTTGGAACCAGTCTGTGGTTCAAAAATAGTATGCTCAGTAAAAGAAGCAAGACCCAAGAGACCATGTATTGAAAGACTCCGTTTATGTGAAATATCCATAAAAGGGAAAACTAAAAAGACATAAAGTACATTAGTGGTGATCTGGGGCAGAGATGGTGACAAATGGGAGTCAACAGTAAGTGTGCATGAGGGGTGAGACCTCATGAAGGGTGAGACCACCAAAATGGGGAGAGGGAATAAGCAAAGACTGGAGAACAAGCAAAGACCGGTGAACAAGTCTTCACTGGAGGCTCCGTGTGAAGGGGTTAGCAGAAGAGTAGTCAGTGGAACTTAGCATAAGGGTGGATTGAGAGGAGGGAGGAAACTTGGAACCCAATGAAGAGTCTGTCGGAGGCAGGGATGGTCAAAAGATAAATTCCGCAGAGAGAAGCTGAAAGATGACACTGGATGTTGCTATTAGAAGGTTTGGCCTGTCCGGCTATTTCAGAGGCTCAGAACCCAGCAGTTCCATGTGCCCGACCGGCCAGCAGGCCCCGCGCTGGAAGAGTGGACTGAAGTCGATATATTAATAATAAATAGTTCCTCAAGATTAGGCCTTGAATTGCTCTCTGGCTGCCCTTCTTTCCTTGCCATGGTTCTATGCGGGGATTTCTCCAGTGAAACAGAGGGGCATGGAGTCCATTAGTTTTTTTCCCCAAAGAATTAGTAAACTTTGTTCCTCCGGGAAATTGGTAGTGAAGGATGTGATTTTAAGTACAACTTTCTGGCCGAGGTTTCTAACCCCCTCCCCTCGCACCCCGCTCCCGAATCCTACCTCAAACCAGGTGACTTTCCCTCTTTTTAAAATCATACTCTGGGGGCTACCCTGGTGGTAGCTCAGTGGTGAAGAATCCGCCTGCCAGTGCAGGAGAATTGGGTTCGATTCCTGACCAGGGTTGATCTCACAAGTCGGAGCAACTAAGCCCGTTGGACCACAACTTCTGAACCTGCGGTCTGCAGCCCGGAGCCGCCACTTCTGAGCCCACGTGTTGCAACTAGTGAAGTCTGCACACAATAGAGCCCGAGCTTCACGACAAGGAAGCCACTGCACTCAGCCCGCACACCGCATCTAGAGAGTAGCCCCTGCTCGCTGCAACTAGAGAAAAGCAACGAAGACCCAGCACAGCCAAACATAAATAAATAAAATTATTATAAAAAAGAAGATGATACCATTTTTACAGGGTCTCTGGTAGTCCTTAAAAAAAAATCATAACTATGAATCTTAACAGGGCAAGGCGTGGGGGTAAAAACAATATTCATCCTTTGAAAAGTAAGTGTATGGCTGTCTGGCTTCAGATGCCAACCACAGCTGCAGTGCCCTTTGGGTTCAGTAGTGACGGTTGTCCAGAGGGCGAACGGGGCAACAATAGCACTCTCTTCCCTTTGACATGCATCAAGGTCGGAAAGTTCCAGGGGAAACAGACCAGAAGTGGTCACAGCAGGGGACCACACTCCTGGCAGTCCAGCGGTGAACTTTCCGCCCTTCCAGTGCAGGGCGCACGGATCTGATCTCTAGTTGGGGAACTGCGATCCCACATGCTGCTCAATGTAACGTTGAGCCAAACAAACAATAAATAAAAATTTTAAAAAGAAGAACTCATGTTTTAAAAAAAAAAAACAGAGACGCGATCATGACAATAGATAAGACAGAGGACCTGTCACAGCATTTAAACCTACTTCTTGGAGCCCTCAAGCTCAGGGGAGCTTCTCTATAGCTCAGTTGGTAAAGACTCTGCCTGTAATGCAGGAGACCTGGGTTCAGTCCCTGAGTCGGGAAGAGCCCTGGAAAAGGGCATGGCAACCCACTCCAGTATTTTTGCCTGGAGAATCCCATGGACAGAGGAGCCTGGCGGGCTACAGTCCACGGGGTTGCAAAGAGTCGGACACAACTGAGTGACTAACACTTGAGCCCTCAACCCCTCATTTTTTTTTTTCAGGAAAGAAACTTGAACCCAGAAAGACTTTGAAGCCACAGGGTTTAGAAGCCACCATAGCCAGACTAGAACTAACACCTCTTGCTTCTAATCTATCACCCTTCTCATGAAGACGTCACCAAAGACAGAGAGGAAACGACTGGGCCATGCCCAGGGTGGTCAGCACCAGGGTGGGCACCCAAACGCGGAGAGAACGGGGACTCGTGTGAGGGGACAGGCGGTTACGTATGGCCTTGACGGGAAAGACTAGAAGACATGGCAAAGTCAAACACTAGGTAATCTTGTTTTGGCAGAAGCACTGCCTTTCTATTTCATGTTACTAAGAAATTCGTATTCTGCTGACCACAAAACCACCTGAGGTGGAAGCCGGGTAAAAAGGATACCTTCTACCTCACACCCTTCGCCCGAGGGAACTGCTATTTCTGAAAACTTTTCCAGACTCCTGGTTATAAATGACTTAAACTCCCAAACCTAAAATCTCTTGGGAAGAAGACAGAAGTTGTTTTAAGCCACCAGAGCGCTGCAGTCCTCCCCGGTTTGGAATTTAGCGAAAAGGTTAAACCATAATGAGTTTCCAATTGGCCATCTACTCACTTCTTAAAATATTTGACAGAGTGTGCAAAATACTTAATTATACACACTTGTGCTTTGCATTTCAGAAACCTATCCTGAACTGGTGTGGACTGGGGCTGGGAGAAGGGGGCTGTCGAGCTGTGTTTTAAGCAGTGTTTGCAACGTCCATTTGGACTTTTCATCCGCTGTGAAACTACAAAGCTCCCCCGTGATGGCCTAGCCTCGGGGGCTGCCTTTCTGTAAGAAGAGGGGGTGTGATGGCAAAGAGAATTTAAAAGGAAATGGGCTGAGTATTAAGGATAAAGCAGTTTCCAAGTAACTTTAGTGAAAGTGCTCGTTGCTCAGTTGTGTCTGTCTCTTTGTCACCCCATGGACTGTGGCCCACCAGGCTCCTCTGTCCATGGGATTCTCCAGGCAAGAATACTGGAGTGGGGTGCCATGCCCTTCTCCAGGGGATCTTCCCAGCCCAGGGATCAAACCCAGGTCTCCTGCATTGCAGGCAGATTCTTTACCATCTGAGCCACCAGGGAAGTCCTAAGAAACTCTAAAACAAACACAAAGTGATGCTTACTGAGTTCCTACCAAGTGTCAGGGTCCATGAGACACTTGACGGGGAGGGCCCGGCCCTCACTGGGACCACCAGGCCCTCCCAGGCCCCAGAACCAAGTGTACGAATAAACACCTGCTCCGCGGTCACTGCGATGGCCTGGGTCAGTGTCCCAGATGTGGCTTGTCAAAAGAGGCCTGTTTAAGCCATGCCGTACAACTGTTCAGCCGTGGCCGTCTGAGATAAGTAGCTAAGTGTCTGAGGTTGAATCCTCTCTTTTATACTCAACCCCAGAAGCGCTTATTGTTCGTATTGTCCATTGAGACACACAAAGGAGGGTTTAAAAACAGAGTTGTCCCTGAGGTTCTTGGTCTGGAAGAAGCCTGGAAGGGCAGGGACACACACACTGTGGAGTGTGTGTGTGCAGGCGTGTGTCGTGTGCATAACAAATGCAGCTACAAGGTCTCTGGCTGAGGGGCAGACGCTTGGATGGCCGCAGGACAGCGCTGTGCTGAGAGCCACTTCCTTGAAAGCGGGAGGTCCCAACAGGAACGCAGGATGCCGTACTCCCAGGTTCTGCCAGCCTGGGGCTCTGTGAGCTTGAATAAGCGATTTCATGTCTCTCAGCCTCAGTTTCCTCAGATAGAAAACCGGGGTAACCATGCCTGCCTTCCAGGGTTGTCTGAGGATGGCCTGAAATTCGATTTGAAAACACCTAGCACTAAGTGCTGTAGACACACAGATGTAGAAATCCGGTAGGCATTTGGGAAATGTACATTCTGTTCTCTCTTGACTGAATCTGGCTGCTTGTTACAAAGGAGAACAGTCGTGCTGCAGAGACATAGGCCTCCATTGTCATCAAAGGTTCTGACTCCAGCAACCAGAGGCCACGTGGCGAAGATGCCGAGGGACGGGTGGGGGTGCAGAGGTCCTCTGCGCTGGTCCTGATTTACCCGTTTCCTGGCTAGGTAACCTCGTACTAACTGCTTACCCCCCCACCCAGACTTGAGTTCTCTCATCTGCGAATTTGCCCTTACATAGTTCCAAGGTGATTATAAAGACCATTTGAAGGTATCAAGATTAGAAAGGAAGAAGTAACTGTTTTTATTTGCAGGAAATAGGATCTTGTCGATCCTTGCGATGCAGAAAATCCTGAGGAACCCACAAAATTCAATTAGATCTAATAAGCAAATTCAGCAAGGTAGCGAGATA
Organism: Bos grunniens; assembly: GCF_055505025.1. Lineage (NCBI taxonomy): Eukaryota > Metazoa > Chordata > Mammalia > Artiodactyla > Bovidae > Bos > Bos grunniens. The sequence goes on from NC_141191.1 coordinate 16,473,134, forward strand.
CAAGACCAACACCCAGAAATCCACTGTTTTCATACACTGCAAAAGTGAAATTAAGAAAATAACTCCATTCATAATAAAATAAAAAATAAAATGCCTAGAAATTATTTAAAAAGAAGGGAAAGACTTGTGCCCTGAAAATTATAAAGCGCTATGGGAAGACTTTGGAAACTGAATGGATGTCCCATGTTTGTGGGTCAAAAAATTTAATACTGTTACATTGGTAATATGTCCTAAATTGTTGTATAGATTCAACACAACGCCTAACAAAATCCTAGCTAGAGTTTTTTTTTCCCCCCAGAAACTGAAAAGCTCATACTAAAACTCATTTGGAAATACCAGTGACTCAAGATAGCCAAAACACTCTTCAAGAAGAAGTACTAAGTGGAAAAACACACACACCCCAATTTCACAACTTACCACAAAGCTACAGTGATCATGACAGTGTGGTCCTAGTATCAGGACGCACATAGGGAGTTAAACTGAGAGCCCAGCAATAAACTCCAGCATTCGTGGTCAGTTGATTTTCTACAAAAAATGTCAAGAAAATTCAGCAGGAAAGAAATTATTATTTCAACAAACAGTGCCAGAACAGTTATCTCACATCACACAGAAAAATTAGCTCCACATGTATCGTGAGCCTAGATGTAAGAACTAAAAGTATAAAACTCTCAGGAGACTAATGACCAGGGCTGAAGTCCTAATGCCTTAGGACTGGGTATGTGGTCCAGGACCTTTGCAAAGTCACAGAGGAGGAAAAGAGGTCACACCACCACCCACCCAGTAGAGACTGAATCTCCACTGAGCCCAGTGGGAGGGAGGTCAGAGTCAGATTGAGATTTATTTTTTTTTTATTGCAGTAAAATATACATAATATAGAACTTACCACTTGAGCCACTTTTAAGTGTATAGTTCAGTTTTATGAAGAACATTCACCCTGAGTGTGTAGCCGTCAGCACCACCCATCTCCAGAACTTTTTATTATCCCAGACTGAAACTCTGCCTCATTCAACATTAACTGCTTATTCCCCCAGCCCCTGATAACCACCTTCTACTCACTATCTCTGTGAATATGATGATTCTGGGTACCGCAGGTAAGTGGAATCAAACAATACATCTCTTTTTGTCTATGGCTTATTTGACTTAGAATGCTTTCAAGTTTACCCAGAGATTTAGATTTTTTTTTTTTAAAGAAAATACAGACATGCACAATTTCTAATACACTAAATGGACATGAGCTTGAGTAAACTCCAGGAGTTGGTGATGGACAGGGAGGCCTGGCGTGCTGCAGTCCGTGGGGCTGCAAAGAGTCGAATACAACTAAGCGACTGAACTGATTGAACCAATATACTCAAGTTTGTGAACTTGGATCCACTTTACATACAGATGGACTTATTCATCTTCCCCTAATTCTGTCAAATTCTTATCTAATCCTGAAATTGTTTTTCTCTCTGATCCTCCACATTCAATTAGTCTTGCCAGTTCCCTATCAGACCCCTGACCCTAGGTCCACTCCGGAGACTTGACTCCCAGGCTCTTTAACTCTCCCCTTGGTCTTGGACAGCCTTGTCCAAATCCACACAGCTCAGAAATAGCAGAGCAATTGTCTCAAAGCCTAGCTCTGCTCTCCAAATGCTCCATCATTCCCGCCTCTGCCCCTTGGCTTGAGTGATGCCAGTCACCCCCACCCAGCCTTTTCTCCAGGTTTCAACTCCTCCCTCAAATCCTGGTGGCTCAGGTGATAAAGAGTCTGCCTGCAATGTGGGAGACCTGGGTTTGATCCTTGGGTTGGGAAGATCCCCAGGAGAAGAGAATGGCAAGCCACTCCAGTATTCTTGCCTGTAAAATCCCGTGGACAGAGGAGCCTGGTGGGCTACAGTCCATGGGGTTGCAGAGAGACACGACTGAGCGACTAACACTTCCACTTTCTCACGTCCTTCAGGCTTTACTCAAATACCATCACCTCAGCAAACCTCCTCAGAAGTGGTCCCCACAACCCCTGTGCCTATTCCGTCCTGGCCTGTGACTCCACACACTGAGCTGTTCAGCTTCATTATAAGCTCATCCAAGACAGAGGACACGTCCCTTTGGAAGAGCAGTCTCACCTAGAAAACGTTCGCATAGCCTGCATAAGAAGTGATCATACACGAACATACATTATGAATTTATGTCAAAGTTACATGTTGCTGTAATAATTACCAGATTCAGTGGTTCGGACAGTAGGTGGTCCAGGAATCAGCAAATGAATGAAAATGGGCTCTCAAAGCACTACCCAGCTCTGAAATGTGACCATCTGTGGGTCAAGGCCGTATGGGGGGTGGGGGGCATCTTACTTTGGCCTGAAAAAGAAAGATGGGTTGGAAGGCAGCTGCGGCCGAGCTGGGGTTGAGGCCGGGGGGTTGCAGGGAGGATGGGAGTAGAGCCCTTCCAGAAGTAAGAAGTGTATCAGCCAAGGGAAGGACAGGACATTCTAGGAGAGGCCTTCAACCAAAACGGGGAGGTAAAGAGGTCACTCTCCAGAGTTCCATCCCCAAAAGGGTTTCACGACTGGCTGACCAAACCCCAGTGATCCCTGCATTTGAAGGGTAGGAACCAGTCTGTGTCCACTGATGGAATCTCCCAAGGCGTGAATCACCACGCAGCTGGCTGGTGGGTTCAAAAGTCCAACAGGTGGTTGAGAATCGGATAAATAAAAAAGGCATTTTTGTTTTCATTGGATTATTTTAGCTTTCAGCAGCTGTTGACACAGTCTGAGAGTGAACTCTCTGGAACATGATTTTCCTTCTTATCTGTTCCATCAGAACTCAGGGAGGTTATTTGAGGCTCGTGACGAAGAGCAGCCATCCTCCTAGGATCATCCAGACCTGGGGAAGTGGGAAGGACAGCTGAGCTGAGCCCCAAACACCCCCATCTCCACCCCCACCACACACAACCTTCTAGAGGCTTCCACCTCCCCTTTGACCAGATCTTGATGAAATCTACACAGAAGGCTTCTTTGGATCCCATCTCTACTTCAACTTACACATCTCGGCAGATGTTCGAGAGGCTGAGGGAGGAAGCAAAAGCCGTCCAGCAGGTAAGCCCCACCAGGACAGAGTGGAGTGCTGAAGGGCGCCAGCCAAGTGGCAAGCATGGATGAAGAGGCAGGAAAGACCGGAAACGATGGCTCAGCTTCCAGCCCCCCGCATCTGAGGGAGGCCGTCCTTTTGGCTGGGACGCTCTGCTCTAGGTCCCACTTGTCCTGGCACTGCAGGAGCGCCCCATCTTACAGGCAGGCACCCAGGGGGAATCACTTCCTCGGGGTGGGAAGGATGGGCAGGGCCCCTCACACAAGCCTGTCTGCGATTTCAGCCTGGGCACCTCTCATCCAGGTGCGTGTACCCTGCATGACTCCGTGACCCAGCTCTCAAGCCCCTTCTCCTCGTAGGGAAAGGGCCAAAGACAGGAGGAGGTCACGATCAAGCACCAGATCCGACACAGGACCCAGAGGAACCCCAGACCTGCCCCGGGGTCCCCGCCTGGGAGACCATGGACACAATGGCCTTATTCAGGGATGGGGACTCTGAAACCCGAGTAGGTGTTGTCCAAAGTGTCTCTGAAATAAACATTGACCTGCTGACTCAGGCTCCCTCTGAATCCATTTGAAGTGTTCTTTAACCCGTCTGTGGCAAAGCAGCCTTAATGGAGCAGCCTAGGCAGCAGCCTGAGGTCCCATCGGTCAGCAGCGGGGAAAGGAGAGTGAGACGGGAGACCCACCTGGGGTGGAGACTGCCTGGCTCTGTGTGGGGAACCTCCTGAAGGAGGGTTTGCTGAGCTCAGAATCAAAGGCTTTCAGCACGCCTTCAAGCTCTGCCACCACCCTCGCCAGCCCCTCCTGCTGGGAATGTGTTTCTTGAAGCCAGATGAACCCCTGTAACAAGAGCGCCCTGGCCTCACCGTGGATGCCAAGAGAAACAGGCTTTTCGAAAAGTGGCACTTCAGCGTAGACAGGTCTGGTGGTGGGAGCTGAAATAATGACGCGCCAAGAGAGATTACTTTTGTAAATTCTGGGAATGCGCTTTTTTCCTCCAGGTTTGAGCCTCTGAGTGCTCCTAACCGATTCGGCCACCCAGACACCTCGCACACCCACTCCTCAGCATTCACTACACACACTGTAGTTTTAAGTGGAAACGTGAAAGTGGAAACGGGAAGTAAGTGACAAAATTCAGACAAAAGTTCATGCAGTTGAGAAGACAGATTTAACTGTGTGTCTGTGAGAAGTATCCTCTACCAGCTGTGGGGCAAGTAGAAAGACAAGTCCATGTACGGGGTCCACTGGGACCCACAGGAGCAATTTCTCTCTTGGACTCCTTTCATTTTTCTACAGTTTCTGGAACCCTCCTTCACTCTACTGTCTTTGATCCCCTCAAGGGCCAAGTCCAGGTGAATATCCTAATCCAACCTGAAATCTAGTCTGATGAAAATTGACTTCATCAAATAAACAGCTATCCACGCTTTCCCATCTCTGCCCATAGGAGCCCGAGACTTCTGAACTTCTTGTAGCCTTGGAATTGACTCAGGTTCTCTTCCTCTTAGCTCTTCCATATTCACTCATACTCAGCAAGTTCTGCTCCAAGGGCATGCCTCAAATTCAACTTTTCACTTACAGCCCATTGTAAAGAATAGATGCTCAAGGCACAGCATTGCAGCATTAGTTACTATTGTAACTAGTGTTGTAACCAGGACATGAAAGCATCAACATCCATCAATAGAAGAATGGATAAAGAAGATGCAGTACATATATATACAATGCAATATTACTCAGCCACAAAAATAAACAGGACTGTAGTGACGCGAATGGACCTCGAGTCTGTCCCACAAAGTGAAGTAAGTCAGAAAGAGAAAATCAAATATCCTGTATTAACACACATGAATATATATGGAAGCCAGAAAAATGGTACAGATTTACCTATTTGCAGGGCAGGAATAGAAGCACAGATTCAGAGAAGGGACATGTGGACACAGAGGGGGAGGAAGCATTGACACATATGCAATTGCATGTGTGCTCAGTCATGTCTGACTCCTTGTGACCCCACGAACTGTAGCCCACCAGGCTCCTCTGTCCATGGGATTCTCCAGGCAAGAATACTGGAGTGGGGTGCCATTTCCTTCTCCAGGGGGTCTTCCCAACACAGAGATTGAATGTGCATCTCCTGTGTCTCCTGCATTGGCAGGCAGATTCTTTACCAATGTGCCTCCTGGAAAGCCCAATGTATACTCTAGCATGTGTAAAATAGACCCAGGGGAGGGGAGGCCAGGGAGCCTGGAGGCCAAGTCCACGCTGCTTGTGCTGGAGGCTCACAGAGACCCCCCAGGTGAAGCCTTGAATTCTGCAGAAGTTTGAGGATGTGGACTTTTTTCAAAACTTGATTTCTCAAGTACTATCTGCATTGATTTCCTTTGGCCCAAGTGACAGCTGGTTTTAATTTAAATCAGCTATTTTCTTGAAAGCAAGGGAAAGCTTACCTTATCCCATAATCCCTCACTCCAGAATGTGGGGCCTTGCAGTCTGGGAAGAATTTGCTTCAGGTGGCATTTCTAGGAGGGCGGTCAGAACTGTACCAGCACAGATATTAATTCTAAGTAGTTAAATTTCTTGGTTTTGCCTTGATTCCAGTAGATGATTAATCAAGTGCCTTTGTCCAGGCTCTGGCTGCCTCCTGGACTGGTCATAAGGAGACCTCTGTCTGTGGATCCCAGGTCACACGCACCACCTTCGGGACATGCCAGGACTGGAGTCAGCGCTGTGCTGGTTCCTGTGTGACATCTGCGCCTCTGAAGCCTGCCCTGTGACCTCAGCCCTGCCACTGATGCCCTCAGGTGTCTGGAGGGAAGCACGCAGCCTCCCAGCTCTTTACTTGGTAGTTCAGTCAGTCGTGTCTGACTCCTTGTGACCCTATGTGACCCCACTGTAGTCCACCAGGGTCCTCTGTCCATGGGATTCTCCAGGCAATAATCCTGGAGTAGGTTGCCATTTCCTCCCCCAGGGGATCTTCCCACCCCAGGGACTGAGCCTGAGTCTCTTCTATCTCCTGCACTGGCTGGCCATTCCACTGCTGAGCCACCAGGGAAGCCATATTTGTCCTGCTGCAAATACATTTTGGGCTTCCCCGGTGGTGCTGGTGGTAAGGAGTCCTGCCAATGCAGGAGATGCAAGAGACTCAGGTTCGGTCCCTGGGTCAGGAAGATCCCCTGGGGGAGGAAATGGCAACCTACTCCAATATTCTTGCCTGGAGAATCCCATGGACAGAGGAGCCTGGAGGGCTACAGTCCATGGGATCACAAATAGGCAGAAATGACTGAGCACATGACACACGCAGCCACACAGGCCTCCCAAGAGGTGCCCGTCCTAACCTTTTCTCATTTCATGCCTGCTGCTGGCAGCAGCTGAGATTCTGGCCTGATCAGGACCCAGAAACTAAGGAAACTGAGGTTCAGGGCACTGTGACGACTTGTGCCTGAAGTCTTCCCGACCCTGCGAGGACTCCCACCACAGCTTCAAGCAGCTTCTCTCCCAGCTTCAAGGCCAAGTTCTTTCCAGTAACCCATCATTCCTCATTACGCAAAGAGAACACCGAGGGCTTTATGTCTCATGGGCAATAATTCACGTAAGGAAGTGAGATCATAGTCCGTCTTAGGAATTCTGAGGAACCTTAAGAGAGTGTGTATTTCGGTACCGAAGGGATCTAGCGTGATTCTTTTGTTGGTTCATGAAATGCTCAAACGCTCAAACCCTAAGTGCACTTCCCAACAGATATATCCTTCCTTATATATATATATATATATATATATATATATATATATATATATGAAAAAGAGGAATTTTTCAATATCAGGTGGGAAAATAAGCACGGACATTGGGGGAAATAGTCTAGATTTCACCCTGAGTCAGTTCCAGGGCAGCGGACATGACAGCAGCCTCACGGCCGGGCACTGCCTAGCCCACAGTCCTGCTCCAAGCCTTACGTCCACTCAGTGTGTAAAAGACAAGCCACACCCAAGGACATCTGCACATGAACATATGCTGCGGGACACAGCCTATACGTAATATTGCTTCCATAAAGTAAAAAATGAGGCGGGGGCTTCCTTGGTGGCTCAGTGGTAAAGAATCTGCCTGCCAATGCAGGAGACACGGGTTCAATCCCTGGTCCGGGAAGATCCCACATGCCAGGGGCAACTGAACCCGTGCGCCACAACTGCTGAGCCTGTGCTCTGGAGCCCGGGAGCGGCAACAACTGAGCCCCAGTGCTGCAACTTTGAGGCCTGCAAGTTTGAAAGTAAAGAAGATCTCTGTCAAACGTTCCTGGGATCTGCACTGTCCCCCCATGAAAAGAGCCCTTCTGTCACGACTAGACCAGAGACTAGACTACACCCACAGCCTGACAAGAAAGTGTCTGCGTGACTAAGACTTTGTGCCAATTAGTCCTTGTGGGGATATCAGGAACGGGGGGGTCTGACGAACAAAGGGTCGTGTCACTGGCTTGGCTTCTCCACGGAGACTGTAATAGTCCCTTTTTGCTCCCTGGAGTCTGGCTTGCTCAGATTGGATTTTGTTCATCTTTTACTGAGACTGAGAAAAGCTCACATGGCAGTTTGTGAATTGAGTCTCCCGGCAAGGCTCTGAAAGACAACTGGTGTGGGGGGTGGTCTGCGGGTGTGAAAACCCCAGACGGACGGAGTGGAAGCCGGGCTGTGACACACAATAGCATCTATGTGTGGCCCAGCAGCCAGAAAGTGGCTTCCTTCCCTGCAAGGGGAGAGCCATGCCAAGTGAGGACCAGAAGATCTTAGAGATGCTGATCATTTGTCTGTTGGAGGGAGACGTTTTAAAATGGGCAAATAATTTCCATGCTGTGTGCAGTCTGGATTTTCTTTCCTCTCCATGCCCTTATTTCTAATTCCCAAACTCTCTCCCCTGCTTCATTTTATAACATTTTTATGCACACATGCATTCGGTTTCCATGTATGAAGTCAGACACAGCAATTTGTCTTTCCAGAATCCTGGGGCTTTGCTGTTCTGTGAAGATCCATAATGAGATACCAAAGTTCTCATTCCCTTCCTGTTAACATAATTCATGGAGTTTTTCCCTATGCTCAGAGCACAGAGCTAAATCCTACATAAGCATCATCAATAACAATGCATTCTCAACAGCGTCCTTGGACAGTTCACTAAATTCTTTCTGAGTGCCTTTTGCTGGCCCTTACGATGGTTAACTGGTAAACAAACTGGAAGATAGGAATCCCACTGTGCCTTCAGGATGTACATTGTATGACACAGATAGAGGATCAAGTTCGTGGAATCACATTCGGCGTGTCTGCAATCCCAAGTGAAGGTCATCTTTAGGCAAAAGTCAGCTTTCCCAAACATTGGCCCAGTTTGGGTGAGCTGGGGATTTGGGTTTTGTTTTCTTAACAGATGCTAGAAGTTAAAAACAGGAATCTGAACTATGTGTCAATTTTTTCTTCTCCATGTCATTTTACCTGGCCCAAAAAGGCAAAAGAAGGAGCAAGTAGTGTTGCGAAGTAATACTTTAGGATAGGACCCTGAATACTCCCTCCATCCAAGTCATGCAGGAATCCCACATGTAACTTTCATAGCCCAACAAGCCAAAACAGTTCCAGGATGACAGATGACTGCAGAGTAAAAGGGACAGAAGGAATTTGATCCAAACGAAGACCTGTTGGCTTTTTAAATTTCAACTTAGAAAATACGGAGTTGGCTAGAATTTTTAATTTGCAAAACAAATAACCACTTTAACCATCATCTAATTGTAGAGTCCTCTGTTCTCCACACTGCGAAGCCAAAACAGGTCCTAGGGAATAACTTTAAGAAAATAACACATTCATGCACTCACAAAAAAAGGAATCTCAGCTGAGAACACACACTTCTTGCCTATCCCTGGGGTCCCCAAAGATGAAGGCAGACTGAATCTTTACACACGATTCTAATGCCAGGAGCTCACTGTTCCTGATGGACTCCAGCCTGCCCTCTGCACCCAGAGGAAGACAGGGTACTCACCGGTCATGAGGCTGTAATAATTGGGATAAGAGAGAGTAGGAAAGTCCGGGGTCAAGTAATCCACTTTGACCCCTCTGCTCACAATCTCTTTGAACCCAGGCAAGGACTCCAGGGCCTCATCGCTGATGTAGTCTGCTCGGAAGCCGTCCAGCAGAAACACCAGGAGTTTCCGGCGGGCCGAGGCTGGCTGTGCCAGGCTGAGCACGAGGGCCAGCAGGAGGACCCCCAGCTTCCCTGCCATGCCGCCAGGAGCCTGCTCCAGCCTGCCCCAGCGGAGGATGCAGAGTCTGCAGCTATTCTCTCTTCTAGGGGCTGGACCTTGACTAGTGGCCTTCCTGAGCCAAGTTCACTTTCAGAATTTAAAGGTACAGCACCCCCTTTTAAAAAAACGTCTAGGCTCACCCTTTACTAGCAAGTCTGGAGATGGACTCCTTCAGAGAAGTCAGGTTCCCAAACCACCCGGAATGAATACCAGGGGAGAGAGAGAGAGTGCAACCCGTCAACCACAAAGGGGCACTTGCCATGGGTGCTTGCCATCTATTGTACCTCTACAATGGTGAAGTCACGTGATGCTGCAGCGGCTGACCTCTGACACCCTCCCCACCCCCCACCAAGGAGTCTAGGGTGGAGGTCAGGAATGAGGCACTCTGTACACCAGGAAACTGACACGGAAGGTCTTCGGATGGTGGTCAGATATTTTCAGGAGCTGGTTTTCCCTCATATCCCGTTGTTTGCTCATATCCAGAAAAGCACTAAAATCCATCTGCTAGTTACTGTATCTCGTGACTAGCAGAAGCGCCACAAGAACAGAAGAAACTCTACCAGAAAAAAAAAAACAAAAAATACGTGCTTGATGGCATGTACTCCGCCTTTGCCAGAATCACATATACACTGTCCGTGCCCCCCGACCTCTTTGGAGCAGTTTCTAAGAGCTATCAGAGGCACTGTCTCCAGGCTGTAGTCCTCATTTAACCCCAAATAAAACTTAACTCACAACGTTCACAGTGAGCATCTTTTTTAGTCGACAGTTATGGCGACCAGCGAGGAGCCCCAGACAGGACTTCTCTCCTTCCCCTGAAGTCTACGAGAAACCTGAACCTTGGTACCAGCAGCAGCCCCTCGAGCCCATCCCCCTCCTCAGGGAGTGCAGACAAATTTGGGGAAGTCTCTTTTGGTTCTAGGACCTCCCGTAGTGGCTGAGGATCCTGAGTTCTTGTTTTTTTAATATGGGGAGAGGGACCAGGGCCCTGCCCACTGACCTTGCTATCGGCCACCGGCCCCAGGTCTCTGGGGACATAGTGCGGACAGTACTCACTGGGACCAGCTCCCTCCAATCCCCGGTGATCTGGGGCCAAGAGCAATGGAGGCAGAGCCGGCCTGGAACCCCACCGCCCTGGCCCCTGGCCTGCTCCATCCCCACACTGGAGGTGCAGCCCTCAGGCTCCTTGGCAACTGAATCCTCAAGGCAGCTAAGCCTGGGTCCCTGCCCCGTCTTTTCATCCCGTGATCTTCCCAACCACAGAGACCTCTCATTCCTGCTGCAGGTGAACCCTGGAGCAGTGAGGTGGGGATAGAGACAGGTCCAGAGGCACTCCAGGTCCAGGGCTCACCTGCCCCTCAGGGCCAGACGACATGAGCTGCCCTCCCAGGGCTCTCTCCCGCCTGGGAAGGCATGGGGGTATTAGGCACTTGCCTGTGGCCCCTTGCAGTAGCTCAAACCCTCTGCTCCCTCCCAGGAAGGGAATGTTCTGAGCCTTCCAAGAATCCCTGGCCTCTGCTGACCCGGCTGGGCCCATCTGGCTCTGCCTCCCTGTGACGGGAACAGAGTCTGAAGGGTTAGAGGTGGATGGACAAAGATGGGGTGACTGGAGATGGATCAGCCACACGGGAGAAGGGAGCATCCCCAGGAACCCAGGATGCCACCTCTAGGACCCAAGTTATTTCACCTGGGGGTTGTGGGGGGGGGTGGTGTGTGTGCTCACCATGGTGGGCTACAATCCATGGGGTCCCTGGCTTCTCAGCCCATGGTTCTTCCAGGTAAGAATACTGGAGTAGGTAGCCATTCCCTTCTCCAAGGGATCTTCCCGACCCAGGGATCGGACCCAGGTCTCCTGCACTGCAGGTGGATTCTTTCTCATCTGAGCCATCGGGGTATATTGGAAGATACATCATTTAAAGGACTCACTACAACCCAGGTGGAAAGGCCCCCAATCAGGTGTTCTTAACTAGCTCATATGCAGCGAAATTAAAGGAAATTGACTCTTGGACCCATATTTCCCACTAAAAAGGGCTGCTACACTGGACTGGTCTATAGAGAGGAATGCTGACCTCAAACTCACCTTAAAAGGACCCTCAAAAAAAGGAGGAACTACACTCACACCAGGACGAGAAGACGACGACATCAGAAGTAGACAGCTTACCCCAGATGCTGGACCTGACTCCTATGGTCATGTATAATTTTCCATGACCTCTTGGACCTTTGCATATGAATCCAATGTTTTCATATCATGGACGTGATTCTATGCTAATTTTATAAATCAACCCAAATTGTTGGGTTTGTGGTCAATTACCTCTAGTACTTCTGGGTTACATGGTGGATATCCCCCCTCCAAAGCTCTGACTTGACAGCCCTTAGAAAATTTATTTCAGAAGAAAGTTTAATCCTATCCAGGCTACTCATGATTGCTATTAATATAGCATAACCATATTTATTTAAGAATGTATTTCCAAGATCAAATGGCAAAGTTCAACAATGCAAAACTGCAGTTACACTTGCACCAACCTCATAGATGGGATCCTCTTACCCAGCCAATTGATAATACCTGCTCTCACCCTGGTCATAGATTTAAAGTCTCTTTTCAGCTCAGAAGGCTCAATCAAAACATCAAGCCAAGTCTCAATCAATAACTGTGACCTTTCATCTATTAAAAGGAAATCCCCCATATTATGAGATGGGCTTAGACAGTTAACAACAGGCTTTGGTCATTCAAGTTTAAAAGCTCCTCAATGTTGGGAACAATTAAATCACACTAAGGATAATCAGCCTAATAACACTGGGAATCTAGGCTGGGTGCCTTATGAACAATGCCTACATATTATTACCCTTAGAGACAGTGATGGGTTTGGAACTGACTGGGTCAGATGACCAGAGAGTCACTGCTGCCGCTAAGTCGCTTCAGTCGTGTCCGACTCTGTGCGACCCCATAGACGGCAGCCCACCAGGCTCCCCCATCCCTGGGATTCTCCAGGCAAGAACACTGGAGTAGGTTGCCATTTCCTTCTCCAATGCAGGAAAGTGAAAAGTGAAAGTGAAGTCGCTCAGTCGTGTCCGACTCTAGTTTGCACCAAATGGGACTCAGTGGATTTGTGGTACTAATTTATGGCCTTGGCTTCCACCTGGATGGATAGGAAAGTGGACCCTGGGGTTTGCATGGTGACTGACTCTTGTGACTAGCAGAAGCTTCAGGAGACCAGCAGAAACTTTCTACCAAACACACAGACACACAGACACACATATATATATATATGCTTGATTGCACGTGTTATCCCTTTACCAAAATCACATATACACTGTCCTTCCCCACCACCTCTTTGGAGCAGCCTCTTAGGGCTATCTGAGCTAGTTTCTCCTGGGCTACAGTCCTCAATTTGCCCCAAATAAAACTTAACTAGCAACTCTCACATTGTCCATCATTTTTAGTCGACAAACCGTATTATTTTGGGGTGAATATTCCAGAAATAGAAGCACCCACGGAAAGGTAGAATTTCAGATGACAGAAGTCAACTCTTAACTTCTCAGTTGGGCTAACCAAAGGCAGGAGTCAAGGAAAAGGGTGATCTCTTAATTTGCTGTTATCCCTCATCTCTGCCCAATTTAAACTCTCACAGTGAATTCCTCAGAATTTAGTAACGTGACCCTCTTAACTCAGGGTATCAACAGGAGACAGTAAACTTCGGCTGGAGATACCTGTGAACTTTTCAGCAGTGCCCCCATCTCCAGAGCGTTTAACAACAAATTATCTGTCTACGTGTCAATTGTTTTATTATCCATCTATGTACAGAACTTACTTTATATTTCAAGGTGCTTGTGTTCAAACATAACACAACATAATACAGGTATCTCCTGTAGGAGGAGATACCTCTCAGCAGAATCATAGAGTCAGAAAGTTCCAGAGTTGGACAGGATAGTCGGGGGTCATCACTGGCACACTGGTCTGAGACAGCACTGCTCTAGAAGGGCAGCAATGAGAAAGACTTGGTGGGCGAGAGTTCGAGATGGACAAGCACAGCTAGGGACAACCGTGAGGCTTCATGCCCAGAAGGACCAGGCGGAGGAGGGCCTGGAGGCTGGCCTGGAGGTCAATACAGGGCAGCAAGCACAGGTGGGTCGAGAGACAAAGCACTAAGTCCAGATACCAGGCATCTGTGGGTCTTTCATTTGGCAGAAAATTCAATATAAAGGCTTATAAAATGTGCGTGGCCCATAGCAAGCACTTGACAAAGGCTATTATTATCATTATAACATTGCTCGGATCCTGGTGAAGCTTGCAAGGTTCTGGTCAAAGCTTCCTAGGAACTGGAGGTAGTCTGACCTTAATCAATTCTAGAATGGCTGTCACTCAACCTCTGTTCTCTGCCTATGATGCAATAGAGGTGTCAACTAACCTTATTCTGACCATCTTTTCACAATATATATCTGTACTGAATCAAAACAAAAGGAAAAACACTCTGCAATGTATCAGAATTAAACATTTGTTTAAAAAGAGTAAAAAGCAGCATTAAAGAAAATTCATACAACAATCATTCTATGCCTTCCTACTAGGAAAGCAGTTTTATCTGTGCAAGCTTTAAGTTCAATGGTCTTCAAGAATGTACTCAGGCTTCCCTGGTGGCTCAGTGGTAAAGAGTCCGCCTGCCCAAGCAGGAGATGCCTGCATTCGGGAAGATCCCGTGTTAGGAAGATCACCTGGAGGAGGAATCCACTCCAGGATTCTTGCCGGGAGAATCCCATGGACAGAGGAGCAGAGTTGGATGCAACTGAGTGAGCACGCAGGTGCACAAGAACACACGCTGTATATACAAGGTAGCTAAGTGAGCAAGATCACCCAGACACTAAGTGGAATGGCCAAGAGCTGCAAGCCTGAGGCCTAACCTCATGCTTGGGCCTTTCATGGTGGGGATCAGGGGCTCTCTCTTGATACAATCAGCCTCAGGTGGGGCTGCAGAATCCTGTCTCCTGTGGTGGACCCTGGCCTCACTGCTCCAGACTGCAGATGAGACTGAACCCATCCCATCACAATTCTAGTCGGTAAGACTGGGCCAGACTGCAGATGAGACTGAACCCATCCCACCACAATTCTAGTCGGTAAGGCTGGGTTACTATAGAACTTTAAAGATGCCTCCTATTTTTCTTTTTTCAGTTACAGATCAAGCAAGCAGAACTTTATTAAACAGGCAGCAGATAGTATACCCTTGAAACACGAGGGTGGGCTGACCTCGAAGGAGTGGCCCCTCATATCATTTTGATCAAAAGCTAGGCTTGGGAACCTCTGCTGACAATGACAGGCAGCAACAGACAGGCCTGAACAAGGTCATGTCATCTTCAGATCTGCATGTTAGAAAGCAGGATCCAGAAGCCACGAGGAGGCGACATGGGTGCTGATGGAGGCAAGAATAATAACATCCACCTTTCTTGATATTAAGGACTTTACATGCCGGACTTTCCTGGTGGTCCAGGGATTGAGAATCCACATGCCAATATGCCAATGCAGGGGACATGGGTTCGACCCCTGGTTGGGGAGCTAAAATCCCACACGCCTCAGGGCAAACCTGTGCTTTACAAGAGAAGCCTGAGAACTGCGACAAGAGAAGTCCCCAAGCGCCTCAACTAGAGAAAGCCCACCCCCTGCAACGAAGACCCAGTGCAGCCCCCCCAAAAAAACTTTACATGCACTAATTCACTTAGATCTTCTGATCATTTGTAAGGCAGGTATTTATATCCCTACAATGCAAAGGAAATCGAGGTTCAGAGACACCTAAGGTCAAATAACCCAAAGAGTCAGAACTGCAATTCCAGCCCAGATCTCTTTTATAACTTTGTATTTTAGGAGAACACATTCACTTTGTGAAATTAGGAAGAAAAATCAAAGTCTGTGTGAAAGAAAAAAATAATAATAAACCCTAAATATCTTCAGCTTGTCTTGATTAAACTGAGAGGGGGAAATCGCTGTTAGAACACTGCAGAAGTAACTGTCGCAGGCAATATCCATTGACGGATGTGAAAATTAGTAGAAGAACCAGAAACTGAGAGAAAGTGTTCATAAAACAAAAGGATGGGGCCCAAGGCAGAAGACATAAGAGAGACACAGGTTCGATTCCTGGGTTGGGAAGATCCACTGGAGGAGGGCATAACAACCCATTCCAGGATTCTTGCCTGAAGAACCCAAAGGATTGGGGAGCCTGTTGGGCTATAGTCCATGGGATCACAGAGAGTTGGACACAGCTGAAGCGAGAGCAGGCATGCACTATGCATTTTGTATAAAGGACTTGAGCATCCATGGATTTTGGCCTGGGGATGCAGGAGAGTCCTGGAAACAACCCCCTGCAGACACCATGGGAGGACTGTACCTACTGTGACCCTGATGATGGACCATCTAGAGTTATTCTGCATCTTCTCATGGTAAAATTTCTAAATCTTCTTACTGAAATAGGCAGAAGATTTTTTTGTGTATCAAAATATGTTTTAGTGGTTCCAGTGATGACAGAAAGCTTATAACACTGTGACCATTAAAAAAAAAGTTTGTCAAAGGAAATAACAAAAGCTATGCTAACTCCACTGTGCACCAGAGAAGCTGTCATGGATTAGCTTGTACAAGGAGATAGATACATGGGTATTTATTGTTACAGTGTCTGTAATGGCAAAAAAGTAGAAATAATCTAAAAATCCGTTAATAAGAGTATGAATAAGTGATATAAGTATTCAAAGAACAGAACACTATATAGCTATCAAAAGAACTGAAAGTGTTAGCTGCTCAGTCATGTCCTACTCTCTGCGACCTCATGGACTATAGCCCACCAGGCTCCTCTGTCCATGGAACTTCCAGGCAACAATACTGGAGTGGGTTGCCATGGCCTTCTCTAGGGATCTTCCTGACCCAGTGATCGAATCCAGGTCTCCTGCTTTGCCAGGCAGATTCTTTACTGTCTGAGCGACCACAGAAGCCCCAAAAGATATAGATGTAGAATGAGAAGTAGATGTCTAGTTCTTGAAGATCTCAAGAATAACAGTGAGTGAGAAAAACCAGTTGGAGATGAATACACACCGTCTACAATATTAACATAAAAACATCCAGCAGAATATTCTGTATAATAGTACCAACACCATGGAAACGATAAACATCAAAATCAGGGCTGAGGTTTCCTCTGGAAAGGACAGAAGAGAATGAGACCAGAGAGAAGTGCACTGGGGGTTTCACCTTTGTAATGTTCTATTCATTTAAGAAACAAAACAAAAACACCAAGGGTCCATGTAGGACAAAATGCTACAATTTCACAACCATGAGGGTTGGGACAAGGGTGCTATTTATATTATGCCCTTGGATTTTGTGCAGGCCAGAAACATATTATAACTTAAAAATCATCAGCAGCCCTGGTGATGAATTGAACATGTGGGTGGTAAGAGAAAGGGGTCTTGGATAGTTCCCAAGGTTCTGCCTCCGATGACGGAGTAGAACCATTTGTCAAGATCAGTACCGTAGGAGAATTGCCATCTTTAAGCAATCACCTCATCATATAAATCAGAAAAAAAAGAGGGAAGTTAACTAATTCAAACCACGATCCAAGGTAACAAAGGAACTTTATCTTCAGAATAGAACTAGGAAAGTGATCTCAGCATGGCTGTCAAGAGTACGCAATTCTGAGCCCTGGCCCAAACACTCTTGTACAAATGACCTAAGGTTCTCTCTTTATGTCTTTGTTGGATAAACAGAAATCATCGTGTAGGCTGAGGAAAGTAAAATGGATTATTTAATAATTACATAAAAGCTGAATGTAAAACTCACGTTAAACCAATAGAAACTCCTCAGTGTTTTTCAAGAAAACTGAAAAAATGGTTAGTCGCAGGAGTTTACATTAAATATGTGAAATATGAAGGGAAAATGCAGTAGCATGTAAACCTTGATAAGGAATTGCTACAAAAAAAAAAAAAAAGAGGGAGAGAGAGAATTGTCTCTTCTTGTTTGCTGCCAGATGGGAAGAACTGCTTTGAAAAAATCAACTACAATCACAGAATTATCGAGCTGTGAATATGAAAGAGACTGCAGACATAATCTAGTGGTAATCTGTTCATTTTGGAGATGAGAAAGTTGCATGTCAAATAGGGAAAGGAATGAAAGATCACAAAGGTAAATAAAATAATGAGTCCAGAGTAGGTATCATCTCCCATAATAATGCTTTTTAAAATTTCAGCTTCATTTATTCCACCTCTCTTCCCACCCTACCCCCTTTCATTGTTTATTTGCCTGTAATATATTTCTTTCCTGCTCGTAATGGTCCACAGGCGCTTTGAAACCTTGGGGCCAGGTACGTTGGGGAGTTGAGCGTTTTTCTAATTTGAAAAGGTAACATGGTGCGTGTAGAATAAATATATCATATAAACTCCAGCAGCATCTGAGGCATCACCCAATTATCAAATCTGTCAGTATTTCTACAGAAAAATGAATGCGCATTCACACTAAGTGGGATTAAAGAAAAGACCACAAATAGCCTCCCATTAGATCAAGGTGAATGTATGCCAAGGTGAGTTCAGATAAGATCAGGATTTTCCTCAAGTTATCAAAATCTTCACGCTTTCAGAGCTTTTTGAATTCCAGAAGTGGATAATGGCATATGCTTTGGGAGAAAACTCTAAATGTATCAGGTGAAGATATATACTTAGCCCCAAGTCTACAGGGCATAGTGTGGCCGAGTCTATGTGGAGTATTGTTAGAAAGACAGAACGGAAGGGGTGGAGCCAGTTCCACTTTGGCCTTGGGTCCTTGCCAGCTCCATTCCTAGTCCACAGAATCCTTTCAATGAACCCCCAGCTTCATAAGGGGGTGTGAGTGAGACAGATCTTTGCACCAACAGCCACTAGTAAGATTACTAGTTGCCAAGTCACAAAAAGTACCTCTTTCTTTTTTAAGACTTTTTTCACGTGGAGCATTTTTAAAGTCTTTTAATGAATTTGTTACAATACAGTTTCTGTTTTTTCTGTTTTGGGTTTTTCCAGCCACAAGGCAGGTAGGATCTAGCTCCCTGGGATCGAACCCGCACCCCCTGCATTGGAAGGCACAGTCTTAACCCCTGGACCACCAGGGAAGTCCCAGTATCTGTTTTCAAACCAGGGCCTCACTACTGGGTTCCAGAAAGAAGTCTCCAGTCTCCCTCCTTGAGAAATTTTAGCTAATGTTAACGATGCATCTGCCTTAATTGGGTCAGGTGGAACCAGAAGTGGCCCAGCTCACCAAGGAAGATATTTACTAGACCTATGTTTACCCAGGCAGAGAAGTTTGGTCTTGGTTTGACCCAAGCTCTTCCCTGACTGCAAGAGGCTGACCTCAAATGTCCAGTTATTGGGAGTCTGTTCAATGAAGAGATCCAAGGATTGAAGCAATCTGCAAATAAGAATTCATTACAGAGACAGTTTATCTTCTTGAAAACAGTGACTAATTTTGAACACCAAATGCTGTTATTATGCAAAATATGTGCAGCACTCTGACCTCATGCTATGAAAGAACTAAATGTACATATCACAGAGAATGTATATTTCAAGACAAAGTTTGCAGCCTGCAACTGAAGTTTAATTTTAAATTTGGTTATAGAAGTAGAGCCAACACAATCTACAGAGTTCACTCAACCTTATCAGTCAGTTGAAGTAGCCTCTTGATCAAGAACATACCATTTACCAATAAAGTAAATGTATTTTACTTAAAAGAAGGAAGAAGCACAGTCAACAAAACCTTTAAAGAGCCTGATAGGGATGTCATTTCTAGGAAGATGATGAACCACGACTGATCTGCCTGGTGAAAACAACTAAAATGCCCAGTGATTTCATAGTGGAGACCCTTTCACCTCTTCAAAACACATAAAGTGAAAGTCGCCCAGTCGTGTCCAACTCTTTGCGACTCCATGGACTATACAGTTCATGGAATTCTCCAGGCCAAAATGCTGGAGTGGGTAGCCGTTCCCTTCTCCAGGGGATCTTCCCAACCCAGGGATCGAACCCAGGTCTCCCGCATTGCAGGCGGATTCTTTACCAGCTGAGCCACCAGAGAAGCCCACAAAACACATAAGCAATATAACAAATCCCTATTAGTAACTGTGGTTTTGGGGCCAGTTCTTCCAGGTTTGAGTCAAAATCTCTGCATGAGTATAAGAGGTGGTGAGGCGGGCACAAGTTGTTATCCAATAAACCTTCACATCTCTGAGATTCACCACACAGGGCGTTGGGCTAAAGTCATTCGGCTTCTTTCCTCCTGGGCCCTGCCTGCAGATCTGGTCTAGCATGATCTCCATACTAGACATTTAACCTCATGGAGAGCAACCTCTTTACTGCAGAAGTTGCACTTTTTAAACTAGGAGATGTCAGGAGCAACTCTTATGTCAGGAAACCCAGGACTCTCTAAGAGAGAAAACATGCCTGGGTTCCCATTTCAGAATAATATTGTTGAACACAGTCTGAGTGAGCAGTGGCCTGTTTTAGGCTCTCTATGACAGCACTTGAAATCTTTGGGATTCTATGTTTTTACACCGAATCAGTTCAAACAAATTATCGAGCTTTTTCTCCACAAAGTTTACCCTAAGGCAGAAAGAGAAGTTTTGCTTGTTTGTTTGTCTAATGATAAGCTGCCAAGGGCTAAGTAAAAAGGACCTTTGCTTTGAGGGGCAGTGATGACTATGGAAGAGGGAGCTGTGAGTGATGGGGAGGGCTGTTCGGTGAGGTCTGCACTGAGGTTGAGCGCCGGACTTGCCCCCTTCTTTGTCCACCTGTGAGGTCTGCCCTGGATACCATTTTCAAACAAACAGGATTTCATCTGTTTATACCCACAAACTGGAGAAATGGCCTCAGTTTTTCAAAGAGCTGTCTCCCTCTAGTGGCTAAAGTGTTTTTTTTAAAGCCTCAAGCTTCCAAAGGAGCCTGCATCTGCTAAGAATATAAAACACCTACATTTTTTTATGGGGTGTATGTAAATAATCCTTGAATTTGGAAACATCACTATGGTATATAATAAGTTCTCTCACTATAAACCCTGGAATAATAATGCCAATTTCAAAGGGTTATTGTGAGGAAATATTTTGTTGCTGTTCAGCTGCTCAGTTATGTCCGACTCTTTGCGACCCCATGAACTGCAGCAGGCCGTGTTTCCCTGTCCTTCACCACATCCTGGAGTCTGCTTAAACTCATGTCCATTGAGTCCATGATGCCATCCAACCACGTTGCCCTCTGTCGAAATATCTGAGGATCATCAAATGAGATCAACAAAGGAGCCCTGCTTTGGTTTGGCAACTGGAGACTGATGAGGCGCTCTCACTGGCCAGGCACTGGCTTTGGCTCAAGCTCAGGAGCACAGAAGTCCAAGAGCAAATGTCACATGATAAGAACCCTCATGATCACTTCCAAATAGTTGAAACCAAGAACCTTCAAATGATGAGGCAAGACTATGAACATCAAGGTCAGCTGTGGGGACTGCTCCTGACAAGTGGGGATACTCTGTCATAGGCAGAACAGGTAGCGCTAGTGGTAAAGAATCTGCCTGCCAACACAGAAGATGCAGGATACTGGGGTTTGATCCCTGGGTTGGGAAGATCCCCTGAAGGAGGAAATGGCAATACACTCCAGTATTTTTGCCTGGGGAATCCTATGGACAGAGGAGCCTGGTGGGCCACAGTCCATGGGGTTGCAAGAGTCGGACACGACTGAAGCGACTTAGCACTCAAGCACGCAGCCAGGAGCCCAGTCCTTCCTGCCCGGGAGAAAAGGGGGAGCAAACAGTGGGTGTTCCAGACAACTCCCACCCGGTTCAAGGCTGCACTTCCTTTCAGCTTCTGCTGCTCCAGCTGGACGGCAGCCACCACAGGCCCACAGGTTCACACGTGCTCCCGCAGGGAAGGTGTGAGCACATGTGCCCCCGCCACTGCCAGGCTTTGGGAAACCAGGCTCCAGCTGCCGAGGCTGCCATGCCATGGTTATGGCTCACAGGGGGCGCCAGGCGGTGCCGCTGCAAAGCCACATCACCTCTTCCATTTTCTTAGCTCTGTCGGCAATAATCTGGGAGAAGGCAATGGCACCCCACTCCAGTACTCTTGCCTGGAAAATCCCATTGGTGGAGGAGCCTGGTAGGCTGCAGTCCATGGGGTCCTTAAGAGTCGGACACGACTGAGCAACTTCACTTTCACTTTTCACTTTTATGCATTGGAGAAGGAAATGGCAACCCACTCTAGTGTTCTTGCCTGGAGAATCCCAGGGACGGGAGAGCCTGGTGAGCTGCCATCTATGGGGTAGCACAGAGTCAGACACGACTGAAGCAACTTAGCAGCAGCAGCAGCAATCATCTTGGGGCCCTGGGCCTGCAAAGTGTGATACTGATTTACATGAAACCCCAAGGACTTCCCCCTCCCAAATCACTAGCCTGTGCTGACTAATGGTTTCTTAGGGGTGATGCTGTTCTGTGCTTGGTTGCTCAGTCATGTCCGAGTCTTTTGCGACCCTATGGACTGTAGTCTGCCAGGGTCCTCTGTCCATGGGATTCTCCAGGCAAGAACAATGGAGTGGGTTGCCATGGCCTCCTCCAGGGGATCTTCCCAACCCAGGGATGGAACCCAGGTCTCCCGCATTCCAAGCGGACTCTTTACCGCCTGAGGCACCAGTGAAGCCCATCTTAAGAGTGATAGGTTTCCTTAGTGAGTTACAACACCTTTCACTCTCAGAGCTGGACAACCTCCTGTACCTGGCCCCGCCCCTAGCGCACATGAGGCTGTTGTGGGGTATCCCTCATGATTTTTATGGGGATCCGCTGCCATTCACCAGAGAAAGCAATGGCACCCCACTCCAGTACTCTTGCCTGGAAAATCCCATGGATGGAGGAGCCTGGAAGGCTGCAGTCCATGGGGTCGCTGAGCGTCGGACAAGACTGAGCGACTTCCCTTTCACTTTTCACTTTCACGTATTGGAGAAGGAAATGGCAACCCACTCCAGTGTTCTTGCCTGGAGAATCCCAGGGACGGGGGAGCCTGGTGGGCTGCCGTCTATGGGGTTGCACAGAGTCGGACACGACTGAAGCGACTTAGCAGCAGCAGCTGCCATTCACTTTGGCTGGGTCTTTTGTGGAGTGCTTTACCGTCAAAATTCTCACTCTGCCTGCACCATCAGTAAATACCCTTTTCGGGCTTCTTTCCAGGCTTAAAAACTAGTGTGGGTAATTTTCTTCCCGAGTTTGATTCAGCAGTATCTTGTTTCTATGGAAACCCAGGCTGCTCCAGAAGCCCAATTCTAACTTCCTATTGCCCAGCCCCTCGTTTCACCAGCGATTTTAAAGTTGATTTTCACCTTCCCCGTGTATTAATCTTTGACTTTCAGAAGCTGAAGTAGCTCTGTGGAATGCATACGATCCACGCCCAGAGAACTCAGAGAAAGCAGAGTCCAAATGAACCATTTTACACCGCGCGGTCTTCAGACACCAAGGCCCGCTCAGTCATGAAGACAAACATGGCGGATTCTCCGAGAAGATGGTGTACCGCTGTGAATGAGATGACTGCAGCGTGCCGGGACTGATTGCTAATGTCTGCCACAGCCATGGGGGCGGCCATGGGGGCTCATGCTTCCCCTGAATCAAATACCGTCTAGTTCAGTTCAGTCGCTCAGTCGTGTCTGACGCTTTGTGACCCATGAATCGCAGCACGCCAGGCTCCCTGTCCATCACCAACTCCCGGAGTTCACTCAGACTCACCTCCATCAAGTCAGTGATGCCATCCAGCCATCTCATCCTCTGTCGTTCCCTTCTCCTCTTGCCCCCAAACCCTCCCAACATCAGAGTCTTTTCCAATGAGTCAACTCTTCACATGAGGTGGCCAAAGTACTGGAGTTTCAGCTTTAGCATCATTCCTTCCAAAGAAATCCCAGGACTAATCGCCTTCAGAATGGACTGGTTGGATCTCCTTGCAGTCCAAGGGACTCTCAAGAGTCTTCTCCAACACCACAGTTCAAAAGCATCAATTCTTCAGCGCTCAGCTTTCTTCACAGTCCAACTCTCACATCCATACATGACCACAGGAAAAACCATAGCCTTGACTAGACAAACCTTTGTTGGCAAAGTAATGTCTCTGCTTTTGAATATGCTATCCAGGTTGGTCATAACTTTCCTTCCAAGGAGTAAGCGTCTTTTAATTTCATGGCTGCAGTCACCATCTGCAGTGATTTTGGAGCCCCCAAAAATAAAGTCTGACACTGTTTCCACTGTTTCCCCATCTATTTCCCATTAAGTGATGGGACCAGATGCCATGATACTTCAGAGCAAAGCAGCATATTCAGGCTGCCAGTTAGCCAGGCCTCTAGAAGCTCAGATCCAGAGGTTCAGGGGTCAAGCAATAAGGTTGCCAGAGTCACTTATCCACCCAGAGCACAGCCTTCTAGAGTCCGGTTCCTTGGGGTTGGGGCACGAATACCCCGTTCCTTTCATCTGGGTCAAGCACTTTGATATAAACGTTAAGCATTGGCCCTATCCTGCATAGAGCAGGGGCAGGGAATATCTGATTTGCCCTTCCTGGAATTGGAGACTCCAGGACTCTTAATAGAGGAGGTTGTCGCTGTTGGTTTTCCAGGAGGAAAGCTGGCCTGAGCCATCTTAGGCAAAGCCCCAGACTATCCTTGGGAGAGGGTGGAGGGGTGGGGGTGTGTGGCAGTGAAGATCTCAGTGCACCCTGGGAGGGGCAAGATGCAACCGGGTCCAGGGACAACCATCCAAGTAGGCCTCTCCCACCCTCTCTCTCAGAGTCTCATCACTCCGTCGTTGTTTCCAGACTCTCCCACTGGCTCCCTCGGCGCCTGAGCCTGTAACTCCCCACGTGCAGACTGCCACCTTGCTTGCACTCAGTAAGTTTGGTGGGGTTGGCTGTATGCTCACTTTCACCTTAATTCTCTGCCCCAAATTGAATGCTGTCAGTCTTCGCTTGACTGCAGCTAGTAACAGAAAACCAGTTACTTTCTTTAACTAACTATTCAATATTCATTAATGGACTCTGGAGAATGGAATGGCAACATGCTCCAGTATTCTTGCCTGGAGAATTCTGTGGACAGAGGAGCCTGGTGGGCCCCAGTCCATAGGGTTCTGAAGGACTAGACAAGGATAAAAGCAAAGACTCCTTAACATTTGACAGATTATAGCTCCATTTGAAACAAATAAAAAAGCATTAAATTAAATTCATTTAGTAGGTTTATAATTATTATCTAAATAAACAGACATTTCCTAATGAAGAAGCCACATTTTACATATATTTCTAATACCAAATCAATGAATACCAAAGTAAAGACCACTACTCTTGGGAGGACTTTTTTTTAAGTGTTGTATTATGATCACTGACAGGAGGGACTTTTAACCATAACACTCTTTTACCTGAAAAACATTCATAATCTTTGGCCCAACCGTCTTCTCTCTAGGAATTCAATCTAAGGAAGTAATTAGAAGCAGAAAAGATTTTGTGTTTAGATATGTTCACATTAGTATGGTCTATTACAGCAAAAATACTGCTTATAAAATTACAGTTTATCAAGAGAATTGAATACTGAGAAACCATTAACCATTATTTTTCAAAACTCAATATTTTGAGAATATACAATATAATGTTTATATAAATGAATAGAATGTAAAACTTTATAATAAATAAAATGTTATGTGTAAGGTACAGAAGTTTATTTTATATACCATATTTAATAATACATATATTATGTTTTATTGTTGTTGTTTAGTCGCTAAGTTGTGTCCGACTCTTTTGAGACCTATGGGCTGTAGCCCCCTAGGCTTCTCTGTCCATGGGATTTCCCAGGCAAGAATACTGGAGTGTGTTGCCATTACCTTCTCCAGAGGATCTTCCTGATCCACAGACCAAACCCACATCTTCTGCATTAGCAGCAGATTCTTTATCACTGAGCCTCCTGGGAAGCCCTACATTATGCATGCATACATATATATCACATAGAAAAAAAGCTGTAAAGAAAAATACACTAAAATGCAAAAAATAGTTTCCTCTAGGTGGTGGGACTGTGAATGGTTTTTATTTTCTTAATAGTGCTCTTTTGTGGATTCAGGTTTCTCGTATAAGCCTGAAGATCTGCCAAAAAGAAAGGAATATGCTGGCCAGGCTGACACAAGTTGGATGTAGATATGTGTGACAATTATACATCCAAATCTAAAATAATAAACTACCATTACTTTAATTTCTTAAGATAAATATTCAGTGGCAGTTAAAAAAAAAAGGAAAATAGTCATGATGAGGTATTTGGCAAGTACAGAAATGTAAAAGAATCAAGGAGAGAATCAGGGAGAATTCCACCAGGCAGAAGGAAGGGCCACCATCAGCATCCTGAGCTTGCCGAGCTGTGCCCTGGAGTCCTGTGTGCACCATGCAAATGCCTCAGGAGGTGTCACAGCGGAGAGGCGGGGGCCAAACAGGTCCTCAGCCCAGTGGGGCGCCAAAACAGAACCCCCTTCCCCACTTGGGTCAATCCGTTTGTACCTTAGACTATACACTCCCCTTGAAGAAAGGCTCCATGGAAAATAACAGGTATAACATTTGAACACCTCCACATTAAGCCTCTTCCCTGAAACTAAATGTTTAGATTGCGTCGTTTTCTCTAATGTGATGGAAGGTTACGTGAACAGCTTTGTATTGTAATCTTTGCCTATATTTCTGCCTCCATAGTTGAAATTTCCAAGAAAAGAGTAATGATCATTTTCAGAGCTCTTGATGTTACTAAGTTGCCCCCATAAGGTCAACCTGTTTATATTCCCATCCATGTGCCCATCCCGCCACACCCTTAGCTGAGCATAATTTTTTTTTTTTAAAAGATAGTTAATTTGACAGATTTTAAATATTTGCCCATTTAAAATCCTGGGTTTCTTCCCCCTTGGATACCTCTTCCAAGAAGTCTTCCATCAGCAAAATCTGCTGCCCATGGTCCCTGTGAAGAGGACATGGGCGGCCCTCCCTAGAGTGATCAGAACTGTCCAAGGAGGCTTGTGCTTGGACATTTTCTCATGGTCCCAGGCCAGCCCCATGACTCCACCTCAGAGTGAGCCCAGTTTGTGGAAGAAGGCTCCTCCCCCTGGGAAACAGCAGATGCCAAGGTCTGAAGTCCTTCTTTCCTTCCAAACCCCCTCTAGACCCACAGAATCTCAGAAGCACAAGTTCCCCTTGGGAGACTCGGCCTTCAGGCCTCTGGTTACATAGATAAGGGCTCTGAGCCCTGGTGGGGAAAACAAGTGTACAGTCAATGGAACAGCCAGGAAGAGACCTGGGAGTCTTTGCCCCGTATTCTTCCCACCACCAGCCTCCAACTGTCCTTCTATCTGCTGACACTCTGGGAAGGGTCTGTCTTCGTCCTACAGCGTAAGGACAACACGGAAGGGTTCCCCACCAGAGGGCGAGGGGAAACTAAAATCTAGCGCAAGTACAGGAGTAGAACATAACAGCAGAAAGAAAACAAATTCAGAGACGCTTCCTGAACTGGCGGGTTCTTAGGACCCTAGCGGTCAGCCTTCGAATGGCCACTAGGTGGAGCTCTACTTTCAAAATAAAGCCTTAAGCCCTTGGCTCTAAGCTGGCTTTCCATTCAAACGGCCTTAGCCTGACAATGTCAATGGCTTATTACAAGGATTTGCTCAACAAGCCCATTGGATCCCATCCAGATTTTGTACCAGTTTACAGTCTGTAAGGCGTGCCCTAGATTATTGTCTTAAAAGTAAATGCAGTGGAGATGCACATATACATTTAAAAGAAAGAAGGGAGTTAAAAAACATGTGTTTATCTCAACAAAGATAATTTAAAACATATACTTAAAATATATTCTAACAAAATATATATTTTATATGTATTATGTAAGTATAGTGTAAAATGCACATATATTTATTTTGTGTATAATGTATATTTACTTATTGTGTTTTACATATAATCACAGTTTACTCCCTAAGTTGTGTCTCTTTTGAGACCCCATGGACTGTAGCCTGCCAGGCTCCTCTGTCCATGGGATTCTCCAGGCAAGAATACTGGAGTGGGTTGCCATTTCCTACTCCAGGGGATCTTCCCGAAACAGGGACCTAACCCTCATCTCCTGCACTGGCAGGCAGATTCTTTACCACTGAGCCCCCTGGGAAGGCCAGACATTGTATATATTAAAGTCTCTTTTCTGCTTTTGAGTGATAAATACATAGTTTGTAACTCCAATCATATATAAACACCTGTTAAATGTATTCTATATTATATGTAATATGTTAAACATGTATTTTATATAATAAAATATTTTCAAATGTATATTTAAAGTTCTCTATGGCTCAGTGATAAATACAGGTTTTCTAACTCCTGTGGTTCTCTTTTCTCCATAATAATCACCAAAACCCTGGGAAAGCAGAGTGGCCTTTTCATTAACTCGGTCAAGATTTTTAAAATCTATGTTTCTCTAGCCCGTATTTGTTCAGAAATAGTTGAAAATAGAAAAGAAAAGGGGAGAGATTCATTTAAAGAGAAATAGGCATTTGCTGTTGGTTCTCCCTTAATCAGGACAGAGAGCACAGAGAAAAATAAGAGAGTCTGCTGCAGCTATGAGAAGAGAGGCTTTAAATTGTCTCAACAAAATATGAATATATGCATATAGTTCTTCTAATTCCCTCTAGTGCCGGTTCCTAACATATAGCTGATTGAGAAAAAGTATATATTTAATAATTTATTTATGCTGCTTTGAGGAAAATCATGTCAGTGTCTCACATAAAATAATATTATAATATTAATATATTATTGCTTTTAAATGAGATCTGCTTGGCAATCCTTAAATGTAGCTTTTCTCAATTGCCCAGGGAAAAACAAAAACTTATACCACCACCAAAACTAGGATGGACAGATCATCTAATGGAAAATGCAGACAAACTCTATGAACAGCATGGCAGGCAGAACTGGGTGGAGGGAACCTGCCTACAACAGTCTTCACCTCAAGCATGTCCAGGTTTCAGCTCAGGAAACTGAAAGCACATGAAAGACGTTGGAAGATATATTGTATTAATACATCCCTGCAGTCTGCTCTCTCCTTCTGGGACCCAGGATTTGAACCCTGCAACAACCAGAGAATCGTACAGGAGTTCTTCTTTGTGATTCCACTCCATCCCTATCCCCTTTTAATCTATATTCATTCAGAGATAGAAAGAACTTTAAAAACCAAAAAGCTTGTCAGAGAAAATAAAATATCATATATCAATGCATATATGTGGAATCTTGATAAATGGAATAGATGATGTTATCTGCAAAGCAGCAACAGAGACACAGACACAGAGAACAAATGTATGGAGACCAAGGGCGAAAGAGGGGTGAGATGAATCGGGAGGTTGGGATTGACATATATACACTGTTATGTATGAAATATACATGAACCTACTGTATAGCACAGGGAACTCTACTCAATACTCTGTGGTGACCTAAATAGGGAGGAAATCCAAAAAAGAGGGGATGTATGATTCACTCGGCTCTACAGCAGAAGCTAACACAACGTTGTAAAGCAACTATACTCCAATAAAAATTAATTTTAAAAATCCTGTGCAGAAACTAGAAGGGACTGGAAGTCGCTCATCACATTTCAGGAAGAACAGTCCCCACAAGTAAAGTGCTCCAAGTAACAGAAGAGTAGGAAATACACTGTTTAACAATATATCAGAAACCTGAGTTTTCCATCCATTTCTTGGACACAGAATACCGCATCAGAGAACCAATTAGTTAAGGTAGGAGAAGTTGGCAGTCTGGTAAAACAGAGCTTCTGTGAGTGAAATTCTGCCAGAAATTGAAAACAGAACTCTTTTTTGTCCACCTATCCTCTAGCTATTGGTCTGAGAATGAGATTCTACACAAGTGGGTATGACCACGGGCAATCAGCTGACTCTCTCTCTTTATAAATACTAGTTCTATATAGATGTCACTTCATTAAGGATGAAGCAATAAGGGGGGAAGTGAAATGCTCGATTACATTTGAAAGAAAAGTTATACAATGAAAAATGTATATTACTAGTCAATTCTACCTAAATCCTGAATGTCTACAAAAATTGGGAAAGGTGAGTGAAAATTTTGACAGGGAGCGAAGGTACTCTATGTGATTTGTTTTACATAATTGCTATGAAGAAAATGAATAGGGCAATGGTTTACAGATTAGCAGGCAGAACTACTTAGACGAAATAGCCAGGGCATCTCTAAAGAGCTACAGTTCCCTGACTCTTCTGTAAGTGGAGCTGAGGTTCCAAAAGAAGGACAGGATATTAATATGTGGATCCCACTGCATTCAATTAGGCGCAGAACTGACCCAAATGGAATAAATAACAAGACACAACTGAAACCCATTACCGATAGAGAAATGGAAATTAAAGGCGATTTCTTTCTTAACTCAGCCTTACCTGGTATATAGATGTTTTAAGAAGATAGATCAGGCATCTTATCCTTCATCTTATTATTAAAACAGGGTAACATTTGGTGGGGCTTCCCAGTAGTTCAGCAGCAAAGAATTTGCCTACCAATGCAAGTTCGATCCCTGGGTCTTGAAGATGCCCTGGAGGAGGAAATGGGGGTCTCAGAAAGAGTTGGACACAACTTAGCGACTGAGCACAACATTTGGTGAATATTTACAAAACGGTTAGCATACCATTCAAGTTAAACTGATACTTACTCTGTATCTTGTCATCATAGAGCTGTTGTGCCCACAGTACCAAGAACTGTGCTCAGCACACAATGGGAGCACTGTGTGATGAATGAATGAAGGAGGCAGCTAAGGGCTCTGGGGATGTTGGCACTATCATCACATTTCTCACGCCCACCAGGCTTGCAGGACAACGCATATTGCTTTCTGGATGCCGCACAATGGGCAAATGTTTTCTAGAATCTCACCCATCCTCCAACAAGTCTTCAGTGAGATGAAATAAAAATTTCTTTGTGAATCTCTATTTTTGGGTGCCATCCAGTTCTCAATCAAGCCCAGACCAAAGCTTCGACTCTTGGGATGTGTCAGAGTGTGAAGGAGCCCTTGTAGCTTACGCGGCTTCTCATACAGGTTTCCATAAGAATCTGCACGCATGCCTGGTAGACGATTACCTTTCATAGTGTGCCTCCAGCTCCACGTCTCAGTGGCTGCCGTAAAACACAGCTGCCATAAATGTGGCAGTAGTTAAGGACAGGGTGAGTCCCCTCCTGTCCCTCGTGCTTTAGGTCAGTTCCCCAGACAGACCTTCCCTGAACCCTGAATGTGCACAAGGTCTTGCAGTGCAGAAATGAACGTCCTGAGGGGTTGCTTAGGCTTGTAACTCTACCAGACGCTCCACCAAGCACTTTTCTGTGTCTTCGCATTTGGTCCTCATAAGCAACCCTTGTTATTAGCCCATTTCCCAGATGAGGAAACTGAGTCTTAGGAACATCGCAATTACTAATGAAGGAGTCTGGGCGTGAACTCAAGTCTGCCAGGCACTAAAATGTTTTCTCTTAACTTTTAGAGAAAATGCCAGGTGAGGTGACAAGAATTACAGGTGCCTGGGTTGTGTGCTCTCCAGAAGAATCTTCATGTCCTTGTAAACATCTTGCACATCTAACTGGCTAGCAAAAAAAAAGTGTTTTTTGCTTCTGCACATTTTGTTGTAAGCATGCAGCAAACCATCTATATTTAGCATTGATGAATGTTTGTGTCCCACGAACCTAAATATAATGTATTTTGTTTCTAAGTTACAAACAATTAACTCACAGGGGAATGTTGGTCTTTAGCCTGTTTATTAAATCAGGCACTTTCTGAACTTCTGTAAGAGGAGGAAAGGAATGAGCATTTATTGAATGCTCATTGTATGTTACACACTTTACAGAATGAGTCCATGTAGTCCAGTAGCCCAATGAGACAGGCTCTTCCCTTGTTTATAGGTAAGGACATGGAAACTTAGGCACACGAGTGTCAGAATCAAAATCCAGATCAGGTTCCAGTGCCAAAGCCAGTCTGTTTCCATGGCTCCTCTGAGTTGGCTGGCATCTCCCTGTGCTGAGCATCTGGGGTGGGCTGGAAAGCAGCCATGGCTCTCCCAGACGCTCCCCCAGGGAGGAGTCGTCACGTGGTCAGGGTGCCTAGCACAGAGCAACTCTGAATATCAGCTATCTGTGCTCAGCGGGGCTGCTCTCAGAATCAGAGGGAACTGCAGCTTGAAAAGCCCCTGTTGAAGATTGTCAATGTGACGGGGACCCCCTCAGGCCAGTGATGAAGAGTGTCTCCCTTAACACAACATTGTAAAGTAACTATAGTCCAATCAAAGTTAAATTAACATAAAAGTCACTCCTGGTCCAAACTCCAGCCAGGCTCCTCTGAACCCTCTTTTCAGTGAAGCCTTGACTTGGTCTTATAAAGACTTAAACAAAATACTAGCCTAGTTTCTCACAGCTCAGGGCTGCATCCCTAGGTGACCCTAAGCCCTCCAGCCCTTAAAATGCCAACTTGAAAAAACTCAAGGCTAGCAAAAGGATTGGCCGTTCCAGCCAACAGCCCAAGATGGGGTCCCTGGCTCCTCGCCTCTGCAGGATGCGGGATGCTAACCTCAGTAAATGCCAGTTGACAAACCCAGATGAGTTTTGTTAACTGAAAAAAAAAAAAACACGCAGCCTGGAAGTTGAGAGTTCTGTTTATTCGGCAGAAATTTTTAGGACTTCAAGCCTGGGAGAGAGCATCTCAAATGACCCTGAGGGAACTGCTCAGAGGAGGCAAGTTGGGGAGCCAGGTTTCATAGAAGTTTTGAAACAAAGGGCAGGCAGTCTGAACATCAAAAGATTATTATTAATTAAAGAAAACCAGATATCTTAAGGAATTTAATGCTTTTCTCTGTATGGGATGATACAAGAGTCTGGGCTCACTGACATCATTCTTATGATATGCACCTCAGCTACCTACCTTGGGCCGGTACCCTGTGTTTTCACTTGCTGCCTTTGCTCAGGGCTCACGATAGGGAGTGGCTGCAGACTGATGGCTGCTAAATGGCAGGCATTCCTTTCCTTCCTGAGTGTCCTCAGGGTTCATGGGCTCACATTGGAGGGCTGCCATCACTGATGACTGTGATGTCCTTGTGTACTGATGTGACAGGAAATATTCCATTTCTTAGTATCGTATGGGGCAAATCCCATCTTCTCATCTGTTGTGATTTTTCACTTCTCTGACTCTACTGAGCCCTGTCCACTGCCCTGCATAGTCCTTCATTCTCCTTGAAAACACTCAAGTTACTTCTATAAAATCAAAGTTGAGATCAGTTCATACTGGTCTCTTTTCCCTAAGACAGAGGCAGGCTACCAATTAAAATCCATCTTTACCACCTCATTTTTAAAGTATTTTTGATATTAATTTCTCATTTAAGTGCTTTCTTCGCTGCAATCAACTTCTGTGTTTTTTCGGTCTTCTAACTTCATTGAGGCTTTGAATGGCTAAAAGTCAAAGATCTCTCTTGGGAAATGTTACATTGAACTGGAAAATATATGGGTTCCTTTCAGTATCTTTTTATATTGATTTCTAACATAATTCCACAGTGATAAGAGAACAGACTCTATATGATTTCAATACCATCAGACCATAAAAATTTTGCACCTTGTTGTATGTCCATGATCTGTTCCACTGTCTCCTGCTTTATACTATGGGAGGTTGAATAGATTCTGTATCCTACTGTTGTGTGAAAATTATATAAATCTTGATTATTTTGAATTGGTTCATGATGTTTTTCAGGTCTACTATATCTTTCTACTCTTCTGTATATTCATTCTATTAATTTTTGAGAGTTTGATATTTGAAACACCAACTAAAAATTATATTTATCTACTTAAAAAATAATCGCAATATGCAGTGGAAGAAGATGTAACTTTGTTCTATATTTTCCAAGTCTTCTGTAAATGTGTTATCATACTTTCATAATTTAAAAAATAAGAAAGAAAAAAAAAGAGAGAGAGAAAGACTTCTCCATGGAGTGTCACTCCAGGGAGCCCATTTTCTTTTCCTCCTTGATAAGCCCTGTCTTTTCATACTGTTCATGGGGTTCTCAAGGCAAGAATACTTAAGTGGTTTGCCATTCCCTTCTGCAGTGGACCACATTCTGTCAGATCTCTCCACCATGACCCGCCCATCTTGGTTTGCCCCACGGGCATGGCTTAGTTTCATTGAGTTAGACAAGGCTGTGGTCCTAGTGTGATTAGACTGACTAGTTTTCTGTGAGTATGGTTTCAGTGTGTCTGCCCTCTGATGCCCTCTTGCAACACCTACCGTCTTACTTGGGTTTCTCTTACCTTGGGCGTGGGGTATCTCTTCACGGCTGCTCCAGCAAAGTGCAGTCAATGCTCCTTACCTTGGACGAGGGGTAGCTCCTCACCCCCGCCCTTCCTGACCTTCAACTTGGGATAGCTCCTCTAGGCCCTCCTGTGCCCATGCAACCACAGCGTGGGGTTGCTCCTCCCAGCCGCCGCCCCTGGCCCCGGGCTTAAGGGCATGGGGTATCTCCTCCTGGCCGCCGCCCCTGACCTCGGACGCAGGGTAACTCCTCTCCTCCCTGCCCCTGACCTCAGACGCTGGATACCTCCTCTTGGCCGCCCCCCCGACCTCGGACGTGGGGTAGCTCCTCTCGGCCATACCTGCGCCGTCGCAGTCTGGCACTCTCGGCCACTGCCCCTGACCTCGGACGTGGGGTAGCTCCTCTTGGCCGCCGCCCTTCGGGCACGGGGTCCTCCTGGCTTCTTCCCCTGACCTCGGACGTGGGGTAGCTCCTCTCGGCTGCGCTTTAGCGCGCCCGTCGCAGCCGCCTGCGCTTTAGCGCGCCCGTCGCAGCCGCCTGCGCTTTAGCGCGCCCGTCGCAGCCGCCTGCGCTTTAGCGCGCCCGTCGCAGCCGCCTGCGCTTTAGCGCGCCCGTCGCAGCCGCCTGCGCTTTAGCGCGCCCGTCGCAGCCGCCTGCGCTTTAGCGCGCCCGTCGCAGCCGCCTGCGCTTTAGCGCGCCCGTCGCAGCCGCCTGCGCTTTAGCGCGCCCGTCGCAGCCACAGCGATCAATGCAAAGAAATAGAGGAAAACAACAGAATGGTAAAGACTAGGGATCTCTTCAAGAAAATCAGAGATACCAAAGGAACATTTCATGCAAAGATGGGCTCGATAAAGGACAGAAATGGTATGGACCTAACAGAAGCAGAAGATACTAAGAGAGATGGCAAGAATACACAGAACTGTACAAAAAAGATCTTTACGACCCAGATAATCACGATGGTGTGATCACTGACCTAGAGCCAGACATCCTGGAATGTCAAGTCAAGTGGGCCTTAGAAAGCATCACTACGAACAAAGCTAGTGGAGGTGATGGAATTCCAGTGGAGCTATTCCAAATCCTGAAAGATGATGCTGTGAAAGTGCTACACTCAATATGCCAGCAAATTTGGGAAACTCAGCAGTGGCCACAGGACTGGAAAAGGTCAGTTTTCATTCCAATCCCAAAGAAAGGCAATGCCAAAGAATGCTCAAACTATCGCACAATTGCACTCATCTCACACGCTAGTAAAGTAATGCTTAAAATTCTCCAAGCCAGGCTTCAGCAATATGTGAACCGTGAACTTCCAGATGTTCAAGCTGGTTTTAGAAAAGGCAGAGGAACCAGAGATCAAATTGCCAACATCCACTGGATCATGGAAAAAGCAAGAGAGTTCCAGAAAAACATCTATTTCTGCTTTATTGACTATGCCAAAGCCTTTGACTGTGTGGATCACAATAAACTGTGGAAAATTCTGAAAGAGATGGGAATACCAGACCACCTGACCTGCCTCTTGAGAAATTTGTATGCAGGTCAGGAAGCAACAGTTAGAACTGGACATGGAACAACAAACTGGTTCCAAATAGGAAAAGGAGTATGTCAAGGCTGTGTATTATCACCCTGCTTATTTAACTTATATGCAGAGTACATCGTGAGAAACACTGGACTGGAAGAAACACAAGCTGGAATGAAGATTGCCGGGAGAAATATCAATAACCGCAGATATGCAGATGACACCACCCTTATGGCAGAAAGTGAAGAGGAACTTAAAAGCCTCTTGATGAAAGTGAAAGTGGAGAGTGAAAAAGTTGGCTTAAAGCTCAACAATCAGAAAACGAAGATCATGGCATCCAGTCCCACCACTTCATGGGAAATAGATGGGGAAACAGTGGAAACAGTGTCAGACTTTATTTTTCTGGACTCCAAAATCACTGCAGATGGTGACTGCAGCCATGAAATTAAAAGACGCTTACTTCTTGGAAGGAAAGTTATGACCAACCTAGATAGCATATTGAAAAGCAGAGACGTTACTTTGCCAACA
Source organism: Bos grunniens (assembly GCF_055505025.1). Lineage (NCBI taxonomy): Eukaryota > Metazoa > Chordata > Mammalia > Artiodactyla > Bovidae > Bos > Bos grunniens. Next base: position 16,508,790 of record NC_141191.1, read on the forward strand.
AAGGTTCGTCTAGTCAAGGCTATGGTTTTTCCTGTGGTCATGTATGGATGTGAGAGTTGGACTGTGAAGAAGGCTGAGCGCCAAAGAATTGATGCTTTTGAACTGTGGTGTTGGAGAAGACTCTTGAGAGTCCCTTGGACTGCAAGGAGATCCAACCAGTCCGTTCTGAAGGAGATCAGTCCTGGGATTTCTTTGGAAGGAATGATGCTAAAGCTGAAAATCCAGTACTTTGGCCACCTCATGCGAAGAGTTGACTCATTAGAAAAGACTCTGATGCTGGGAGGGATTGGGGGCAAGAGGAGAAGGGGACGCCAGAGGATGAGATGGCTGGATGGCATCACCGACTCAATGGATGTGAGTCTGGGTGAACTCCGGGAGTTGGTGATGGACAGGGAGGCCTGGCGTGCTGCGATTCATGAGGTCGCAAAGAGTCGGACGTGACTGAGCAACTGATCTGATCTGATCTGAAGCCCTGTCTGGAAATATACCATACACTATGGCCATCAAAAGCTCAGTTTAGTTCAGTCACTCAGTCGTGTCCGACTCTTTGCAACCCCATGAACCACAGCATGCCAGGCCTCCCTGTCCATCACCAACTCCCAGAGTTTACCCAAACTCATCTCCATCGAGTCGGTGATGCCATCCAACCATCTTATCCTCTGTCGTCCCCTTCTCCTCCTGCCCTCAATCCATCAAAAGAATAAATAAATAAAATTTTCCGTCCTTACCACTTAAGTCTCTGACCTCAGGCAGGGCTACCCCTCAGTGACTGTCACTCTGAAGACCCCACTGCCCCTTCCCCGACCCTGGCCAGTGCCCCATCGGCCCTCACCCCAACACTAGTCCTGGCAACCACTCTCCCTGGCCTCCACTTCCCCCAGCCTCCAGCCTCTCCTCCAACTCCTCCAGGGTTTCCACTTCCCGTTTCTGGGAGGAAAAGTAGGTTTCGCCTGAGTTGGGCTCTGGCATGAAGCAGAGAAATGTTTGGGCCAGATGGATGTTCTCTGATCACTGAAGCAGCGCATCTGAGTACGACCCTTTCAAACCTTCCAGAACAGTCACTAAGGAGAGTGGAAGGACGTAGCTTGCTTCTGGGAGCCCAGGAACGGAGCGCTGCAGAGAAAGGAGGTGTTGCTGGGAGCACTGGCCACCACGCCCTCGGTGCTGCTGGAGAAGTCCCTGCAGGGCTCAGAGCCCAGCACTGAGAAAGAAGATGATTCTGGTGGAGATGGAAGAGCTCCTGGGCACTCAGCCCCCTTGTGGGGTAGGAATCTTCACTTCACTGGCATCTTCACTTCACTCTTAGCCGCCTGCCCTTCACAACCACTTCGCCTATCTGCAAAGATGGGGTGTCAACTGGGAGTTTCATGGGAGTTGGTAATTTTCAGATAGCTTCGTGTTTCCACCCAAGCTGTGCACAAGACCAGATATATCTATGCTTTCAAGTTTTCAGAAGAACTGAGACCTCAGGTTTTGTTGTGGCAGTGTTACTTTATTTGTGATGACTGTCAAGGGTATGGCCCAGCATCTGAGCCTGTCTCTTCTTTGTGTTTTGAGCATGACCTTGGAGTCCCTGGACAAAAGGATGTTCATCTGTAATGTGAGATCATTGGATTAATGACATCCAATGTATCTGTGAACATTAAAAATATTTGAACGTCGCATTTTTATATTTTCCCAGCACTATTCCTTGCAAACTGGTGGCCTAAGAAGTAGAATTATGGAGAGATTACATGTGAATCCTGGAAAATTCTGGGACTCTTTCTATCACTTTACGACCCATCTTCCTGCTGTACTACATCCAAAAGAACTGTAAATCTAACTCCAAAAGCAGTGAGAGCAAAGTCATCAACCACTTGGCAAAATTTCATTAAATGTCACTAATCTCAGAAACTTCTCAGCCAGAAGTTTTTATCTTTCTCTCTCCCTTATCCCTTCCCAAGTCTGTGAGCTCTTTCTTCCACCCAAGGGAACCTCCTGTTTCTCTCCTTGCCTGCACTAAGTTTTTCAGTTTTTTGCAGCTTTACATGTTACCACTGAAAGGAAGGAGAAAGAGAGGAAGGTCTTCCTATATTTGTCTCTGTCATGTTAGAGTCTAAAGCACAAGTAACAATATCTTCCTAGAAGAAGATATTGTTTACTTGAAGAGCTAGCAATGTGAATCCTCGATCTTTCAACACAGAGTTCCTCTAATTTTTCAAGGCAGTTTACTTATATTTTTAAAAGTTGTTTATTCATTTATTTTTGGCTACATTGGGTCTTAGTTGTGGCACACAGGATCTTCATTTCGGTGTTCTGGCTTAGTTGCCCTGTGGCATGTAAGATCTTAGTTCCCTGATGAGGGATTGAACCTGCATCCTCTGCATTGGAACGTGGATTCTTGACCAGTGTACCACCAGGGAAGTCCCTCAGAGTAGTTTGCATGTGCTCAAGTTGCTCAGTTGTATTGGACTCTTTTGAGACCCCATGGACTGTAGCCCATTAGGCTCCTCTGTCCATGGGATTCTCCAGGCAAGAATACTAGAATATCATTTCCTCCTCCAGGGGATCTTCCTGACCCAGGGATTGAACCCTCATCTCCTGCATTGGCAGGTGGATTCTTTATCACTGAGCCACCTGGGAAGCCCTCAAGGTAGTTTACATCAGGGCTTTTCAAACACTTATATGCTTTGGAAATCTGTAGATCCTCTTAAAATGCAGACTTGAATTCAATTTTTCTGGGGTGGGGCCTGGGATTCTGCATTTCCAATAACCTCCCGGATGATGGCTGGCGATGCTGCTGCACCTTAGACCTCACTTTGAATAGCATGGCTTAGATTACCTCATTTTGTTCTATAATGACTGGAAATACTGGAGTTATAACAGTCATTCTCATGACTGCATTTGTCATTTTACAAGCAGGCAACCTGAAGAAGCTTGGCTGGCCTGTGACTTCATCTTCTCTTAGTTTGTGGTGGTGTTGTTTTTTTAATTGCTTTACAATGGTGTGTTCATTCTACTATGCAGCAAAGTGAGTCAGCTGTTTAAATACATCCCCTCTTTTTTGGATTTCCTTCCCATTTAGGTCACCACAGAGCACTGAGTGGTGTTCTTAGTACCACATAGTAGGTTCTCATCCATCTTAGCTTTGAAGCCAGAGCTGGAGCTCTCAAGCCATTCAGTAGTCTGTTGGAGACAGTGCCATGTGGAGGCTTTTCTAAGACAGAGACATGTTGACAAAGAGACACTAGTTGGGACATCACTATATGAATCTTTTTATTTTTTCCTGATTTTGGATCTGGCATTTATTATCATTACCATTTTGCATAGCATATGGAACTCCACTCCGTGTTATGTGGCAGCCTGGATGGGAGGGGATTTGGGGGGAGAATAGATTCATCTATATGTATGGCTGAGTCTCTTTGCTGTTGACCTGAAACTATCACAACATTTTTATTCGACTATACCCCATTATTGACTATGACCCAGATAATCATGATGGTGTGATCACTCACCTAGGCCAGACATCCTGGAATGTGAAGTCAAATGGGCCTTAGGAAGCATCACTACGAACAAAGCTAGTGGAGGTGATGGAATTCCAGTGGAGCTATTTCAAATCCTGAAAGATGATGCTGTGAAAGTGCTACACTCAATATGCCAGCAAATTTGGAAAACTCAGCAGTGGCCACAGGACTGGAAAAGGTTAGTTTTCATTCCAATACCAAAGAAAGGCAATGCCAAAGAATGCTCAAACTACCACACAATTGCACTCATCTCACACGCTAGTAAAGTAATGCTTAAAATTCTCCAAGCCAGGTTCAGCAATACATGAACTGTGAACTTCCAGATGTTCAAGCTGGTTTTAGAAAAGGCAGAGGAACCAGAGATCAAATTGCCAACATCCGCTGAATCATGGAAAAAGCAAGAGAGTTCCAGAAAAACATGTATTTCTGCTTTATTGACTATGCCAAAGCCTTTGACTATGTGGATCACAATAAACTGTGGAAAATTCTGAAAGAGATGGGAATACCAGACCACCTTACCTGCCTCTTGAGAAACCTCTTTGCAGGTCAGGAAGCAACAGTTAGAACTGGACATGGAACAACAAACTGGTTCCAAATAGGAAAAGGAGTATGTCAAGGCTGTATATTGTCACCTGGCTTATTTAACTTCTATGCAGAGTACATCATGAGAAATGCTGGACTGGATTGAAGCACAAGCTGAAATCAAGATGGCCGGGAGAAATATCAGATATGCAGATGACGCCACCCTTATGGCAGAAAGTGAAGAAGAACTAAAAAGCCTCTTGATGAAAGTGAAAGAGGAGAGTGAAAATTTTGGCTTAAAGCTCAACATTCAAACAACTAAGATCATGGCATCTGGTCTCATCACTTCATGTCAAATAGATGGGGAAACAGTGGAAACAGTGGCAGACTTTATTTTTTTGAGCTCCAAAATCACTGCAGATGGTGACTGCAGCCATGAAATTAAAAGATACTTACTCCTTGGAAGGAAAGTTATGCCAACCTAGACAGCATATTAAAAAGCAGAGACATTACTTTGCCAACAAAGGTCAATCTAGTCAAGGCTATGTTTTTTCCTGTAGTCATGTATGGATGTGAGAGTTGGACTATAAAGAAAGCTGAGTGCTGAAGAATTGATGCTTTTGAACTCTGGTGTTGGAGAAGACTCTTCAGAGTCCCTTGGACAGAAAGGAGATCCACCCAGTCCATCCTAAAGGAGATCAGTCCTGAGTGTTCGTTGGAAGGACTGATGCTGAAGCTGAAACTCCAATACTTTGGCCACCTGATGCAAAGAGCTGACTCATTTGAAAAGACTTGATGCTGGGAAAGATTGAAGGCAGGAGGAGAAGGGGATGACAGAGGATGAGATGGTTGAATGGCATCACCAACTCAATGGACATGAGTTTGAGTGAACTCTGAGAGTTGGTGATGGACAGGGAGGCCTGGTGTGCTGCAGTCCATGGGGTTGCAAAGGGTCGGACACGACGGAGCAACTGAACTGAACTGAACTGATACCCCGATAAAAAATAAAAAGTTCCCAAAAAAGAATGAATCTTTAATGCACTGTGAATCTGGCTACTGTTTAAAATAATGTATTTTATAAAAATTATTTATTCATTTATCTTTAGCTGTGGTGGATCTTCTTTGCTGCACTGGCTTTTCTCTAATTTTGGCAAGTGAAGGCTTTTCTCTCGTTGTGGTGTACGGGCTTCTCATTGCGGCAGCTTCTCTCGTTTTGGAGCACGGGCTCTAGGGCTCACAGGCTGCAGCAGGTGTGGCTCCCAGCCTCTAGAGCACAGGCTCAACAGTTGTGGTGCGTGGACTTAGTTGCTCCATGACACATGGGATCCTCCCAGACCAGGGATTGAACCCATGTCTCCTGCATTGGCAGGCAGATTCTTTACCACTGAGCCACCAGGGAAGCCCTAAAAGAATGTCTTGAATGGGTGTCTTGGAAGATCCAAGGTGCCTCTGTTTAGGACAGCTGTCAAATGTCATTGGAGCATCAAGCAGGAAAAATGTGAAACACTGTTTTCTATACAAAAGAAAACGAGAGGAAGAGCCTCAGAATAATGGGGAGCCACAAGGCTCCTCTTTCAGCTGAATCTGCCGGCTCTTGTTAGTATAATCTCCCTTACAAGCCTGAACTGAAAAGGGAACTTGGAGTATACAGCCTATGGAAGGGACTCTGGGACCTGGGAGCTGAGGGCTGGGGACTAGGAATCTGAGTTAGTAAAGAGCAAGACTGAGGAGTCAGTGACCAAACTGCTGGCCAGAGAACATTCTGGAGGTAAAAACACCAGCCAGCTGCATTCTTAAACGTTAGACAAAATCGGAGCATGTCACAGATGAAGGAACCTCAGCAACCACCTGGTCCTAAGCCTCCACTTGCCCACAAGGAAACCCACCTCCAGAAAGTTGGGTGATTTTTCTCAAAGTCAGAATATCGGTTGGGGCTTTTGGCTGGCTTTTGAACTCATGGTCCTGAGCTCTTTGCACTTAAACGTGTTAATCAACTCTTACACATGAAATTAGGTGTAAAAGCAATTCTTCCCAAGAATAAATTTAAAGTCTATTTCTGAGACTCTACAGGAAGTGGCCAGGAAGAAAAAAAATCAGCAAAAGAGCCTAGATGTGACACCTGCAGGCAACTGCACGGTTTGAGGAAGGCTGAGATTGTCCAAGCAATACGTCTCTCCAACAGAGAGCTGATATCACACCCAGGAGCATATTTTAATTCCCACAACAGCCCATTAAGTAGATAATATTAACCCCATTTTACAGATAGGGAAACTGAGTCTCAGATTAAGTAAATGCTTGTAGGTCAGACATCCATTGACCTGAGATGTGGGTCTACCTTCTCCCAAATCCTGTGCTTCTTCCATGCGCTGACTGGGCCCTCCCCCCACTGAGTCTGAGCCTTTTCCCGAGCCTCTGGGAACAGGACTTGATTTTCACAAACACTGGAAGCAGGAGTCAAATCCAAGAGAAATAGGATCTGAAACTCAGCTGCGGGGAGAAGCAAGATAAAGGGAGGACAAGCAGAAAAGTTAGTGGAGGAGGTTTGCAAGGTGTCCAGAATTGACTGTGAAGCTCTTGTTTCTATGAAGGGATCATTCAAGGTACTTTCCAGCAACTGTTTGAGGCTTTTGTTTTGATGAGCTGCAACAGCAACAGTGATGTGGGCGGCGGGAGCCCCCTTTCTCACTTTTCTTTCCTTCTTTCCGGTCCTGACCCCAGAGGCTGTTAAGTCGCCCATAAAACAGCCCAAGAGTGTGTCAGGCCGGGGTGTCCCCTGGTGCTACCAGCACTGCACGGTGACTACTCAAGGCTCGTGCCCTTTGACAGCCTGAGCTGAGTGCCTGGGGAGAAAGGCAGACGTCTACTTCAGAAGACAGCTTTGCTCCACACTGACCATCTTTGTGTTGGCAGTAACATAGTCAGCTTGAAAATGGATTTCTATTGGGAGAGAGAGACTTTTCTTAATTATTTTTAGTAGGTCAAAAACCAAATTAGATGACCCAGATCGTTTTCCACACAGATAGAGAACCTGCATCCACCCCCATCCTTCTGTGACAGCTAAGCTGGTTGCGCTGTAATCCTTAGGCAGAAGGATGCGAGGAGGACATTGGAAGCCCAGTGCCTGTCCTTTCCAGAACTGCAGGGTTGCAGGAGGAAGGGAAGGAGGTAAAGGAGGACAAGCTCTGGGGCTTTGGTTTGCCTTTTCTCTCCGGACCAGCTCTTAGGAAGAGGGGAGCTGTAGAAACGCCGAGATCACTGAAGGGAAGCTGGAACCTCAGGGTTGGAAATCCACATCTCTGGGTGTTGCCGTGAAAAGGAAAAAGGAGGAATGAGCTTTTCTTCTCTTGCCTGAGAACAAAGAGGGTAAAGAGAACAATGAGCAGGCCTGATCACTCCTAGTTTTTACTGTAACTGACCCGTTGTCTGTAACTAAGTTTGCTTTTCTGCCCCTAACTCCACGAGCTACATTCTCCCAGTCGAGTCTGACTCTTTTTGACTCTGTGGACTATAGCCCACCAGGCTCCTCTGTCCATGGGGTTTTCCAGGCAGGAATACTGGAATGGGTTGCCTTTCTTCCCCGAGGGGATCTTCCTGACCTAGGGATCAAACCTGTGTCTCCATTACAGACAGGTTCTTTACCCACTGGGTCATCAGGGAAGCCGTACTATCCTTGACCTCTATGCTAATTACATTCTGTATCTGGTGCTTTATAGCACCCTCTTTGCAGACCACTCCTTGTAGTTTTTCTCTCTTTGCCTTACAGAAAGAAGGTCAGGGTACAATACCCAAAAGACAATGGCCCCAACTACCAGGCTACCTTATGCCAACCAACACAAGAGGAAGAATACAAGATTGGCCCAAACTACCAGGCTACCTTATGCCAACCAACGCAAGAGGAAGAATACAAGATCCTTACAACTTTGTTGCTCATCACCTATCCCTGACTGCAAGCCCTCATCTGTATAATCCCCCCAGTTCCTCATGGAAGCGGGGCACAGGTTTGAGGCAGGAGCCTACTGCGTTCTACCCTCTACTGGCTGAGGATTAAAGCCACCCTCCTATTTTCTCCAAACTCTGTCTCCATATTTTTCAACTCAGCTTTGGTGTGTGGGCAAAGATAGCCAAGATTTTAGCGGCAACATGGGCAGAGGAAGGGGAAGCTCCAGGTCCTTGCGGAACACCAGCCTTCCGCTCAATGCTACATCCAAATGGTGCAAGGTAATGGCAAGTGGGTGACAGAAGAACCCAAGGCCCTGGTTGCCCTGGGCCTGCCTGTGGCTTGATGAAGCCCAACTGTCCTACATGCCACCAGAAGGGAATGCAGCCATGCTAAGAATTCCACTCATCAACAGAGATCTCAGGTCACTTCAGAAAAGCCTTGGGGGTTCCAGACATCAAGATCAGAGAAAACGACCAGGTCTCCAGACTCCAGTGTGGGCTGCAACATAACACCCCAAAGGGCCAGATGAGGCTAGGAGCCCACCAAAGGGACCAGGGCAGGAGGGAGCCCCATCCACTCACTCTGTTGCATAAACTGGTGTGTAAATAAAGGACACAAAATGGATGCAATCAGTCTTTCTGCCATGAGGTCACAAGAGCCATGCCTCTCCTCCATTACCAGGGATATGTCTTCACCCCTTCATGCTTGTCATCCCAGAATACCTGTTAATGGCACTCCTCAGTGGTAAAGCATACACTTGCAATGCAGGAGATGCAGGAGACACAGCTTCCATCCCTGGGTCAGAAGACCCCTTGGAGAAGCAAATGGCAACCCACTTCAGTATTCTAGCTAGGGAAATCCCATGGACAGAGGAGCCTGGCAGGCTACAGTCCATGGGGTCGCAACGAGACGGACCCAACTGAGCACACATGCTTCTAATGCTTCTTTTCTATCTCAAACATGTCTCGAGTTGGCCTGGCATGTGTGGTTATACATCATATAGGATAAGGGGCATATTGTGATTCTATTTATTAATTACAAAAGTATCACCTGCAAGTCTCGGGTTTCTTTCTGTTTGCACATCTGCAGTGAGCATGTTTGGAAAGAGGCTGCTAACAGTGGTTCCCTGAGCAGTGGGTGGTGCTGTGGAAAGTGTTGTGCTATTTTATACGTTCAGCTTGTTGTACCAGTGTGTGTGTCTGTGTTTTTAAAGTGTCCCATATGGAGGATGAGTTATAATGGTCACTCCATCCAGGACACAGGAATCATCTTGAAGAAGAACCAGGGAAGATAGTAGAAACTGAGAGCCTGAGCATTTCTGTTAAAGGCACTGAACATTTTTCTGAAACTGGGACAGTTTATGGGCTTCCCTGGTGGCTCAGATGGTAAAGAATCCACTTGCAATGCAGGAGAAATGGGAGACCTGGCTTCAGTCCCGGGGTTGGGAAGATCCCCTGGAGAAAGGAATGGTTACCCACTCCAGTATTCTTGCCTGGAGAATCCCCATGGACAGAGAAGCCTGGCGAGCTACAGTCCATGGGGTTGCAAAGAGTCAGACACGACTGAGCGACTAAGCACAGCACAGCACACCCACTCCAGTATTCTTGCCTGGAGAATTACATGCAATTTGTATTATTGCAGACAGACTAAGTTCACCAGAGTAAGTTCATTCATTCTAAGCAGACTGTAGTTGGTTTTTCCTATTGCCCTGTAGGGGTGGGCTCCTAAAGAATATCAGACGAGCCAGAGAGAAGCACCTTTTCTGTGCCCATCTGAGTATAGGGTGAGTAGTTTTGTGACTATGCTAGTGTGGAATCTGACTACTACTTTTGAAAGGCTGGTAACTCATTTGTTCCAAATGACAGAAATTATAATCTCCTTTTTTTGAAGTGTAACCTGTGATAATTCTCATTTTAAGGTTTTGCTTTCAGTCCACACTCAGGCCCATAACCAGGGCCAGGTTCCAGCCAGGGAGAGCACCGCAGCTTATTACGGGGCTGCCGGTGGGCTCCTGGGGATGGTCACAGCGCCCTCAGCTTCAGAAGAAGGTCAGGCGGGGCTGGGCAGTCACTTCCAGCCTAGAGAAGCTTCTCCATGGACCCCAGTAGTTGAGGAAATGTCAGCATTTGCCATGCGGGCTATGATACTGTCGGCTTTAAAAAAAAAAAAAGCACAAAGTGAGAGTTGTGAGTTGTTTTATTTGGGGCAGAATGAAGACTGGAAACAAGGAGACAGCACCTCAGATAGCTCTAAGAAACTGTTCCAAAGATGCAGGGGGTTGGCGGGAGGACAGCATATATGTGATTTTGGTAAAGGGGAAATACTTGCAATCAGGCACATATTTTTCCAAAAAGTTTCTACTAGTCTCATGAAGCTTCTGCTAGTCATGAGAAACAGTGACTAACAGAAGGATTTTAGTGCTTTGCTAGATAGGAGTGAAAGGTTGTTGTTGAATCACGCAAAGACACCGGGATTCTTGGCCCCTAGAGGAGAAGAATTCAATCCAGGGCCAGAGACGAGGCTTGATCGCTCAGAGCTTTTGTGTAATAAAATTTTATTAAAGTATAAAGGAGATAGAGAAAGCTTCTGACATAGGCATCAGAAGGGGGCAGAAGAGTAGCCCCCTGCTAGTCTTCAGCTGGATCTTATATAGTCACTGCTGCTGCTGCTGCTGCTAAGTCGCTTCAGTCGTGTCCGACTCTGTGCGACCCCATAGACGGCAGCCCACCAGGCTCCCCCGTCCCTGGGATTCTCCAGGCAAGAACACTGGAGTGGGTTGCCATTTCCTTCTCCAATGTATGAAAGTGAAAAGTGAAAGTGAAGTGGCTCGGTCGTGTCCGACTCCCAGCTAGCAGCCTGTTAATGAACTAAAGGAACGTCTTAAAATTTAGAATGGCACCAGGCCCCTTACCCATAAGATGCATTTTGGGATAATCTTGGCACCAAATGGTTTATCTTGGGCCATAAAATGATTAACTTGAATCTTGAAGAAGGGCAGACCACCATACAAATAGTTTCATTTACATAGATTAGGGGAACAATATCTGAGTATAACATAACTGGTTTGTCAAGTAGGTTCTGAGCCAAGAAGGGGAATCGGAATGGACTTGAAGACAGAGTCTGGGGTAAATGCATAGCACATTAGCATAGCTTAAGACAAATATTTCCATAAGAAAAAGGCATTGGTTATCTCTAGGTTTGAGAATAGTTAACTTCAGCCGAAACCAGGTGTCATTATGGCAACACAGTATTTTAAGAGAAACCTCCTTTTAAATTTGTATAGAGAAGGAAAAAATATCGCTAGTTTGTTTCCTCCTGTCGCTTAAGAGAGAGAAAAATGTCTGACACTTGCAGGCTATTTCCTCCATTTGGAGACCCCTGGCCTTCCTGCCTGTTACCCTCTCAGGAGGAGATAGAAGAATTGGGGTCATAAAATCAGCTCCTGAGAATATCTGACCATCTGAAGACCTGTCCTGCCAGTTTCTCCCTGAGCACGGAGTGGCACATTTCTGCTCTCCTCCCTGAATTCCTGCAGGTGGTGTTGAAGGTCAGCACTGCAGCAGCACAAGACTTAATCCTTGTAGAGATAGATGGCAAATGCCCATGGCAAGCGCCAAATTGTGACAACGTGAAAATAAGTTGGGAAGCACCTCCGAGCACTAATTCACAGCTAACGAGGTCTTGTGAAGGGAGACAATGTCAGTAGAAGCATTATTGACGAATCTAAGAACACCACGATAAAAGATGACTTACCATCTGTTCAAGATTTACCATTTTAACTGGAAAGGAACAAGATAATTATTTTCAGTTTGAAACAAATCTTGAGTCATTTAAGTAACTTAAAAAAACTGTCATGCATATTTTTGCTTTATCTGATGTTTAAAAGTTATTATAAGATATCTGGAAAGGGTTTTCCATTAGACGTGCTCAAAAAGACATCTGAATATAATAAATTTGTAAATGAAATGACAGCGTTTGAGGGGATCCCATGGATAAAGAGCCTCGCAGGGGGTTGCAAAGAGTCAGACACAACTGAGCGACTGAGCGCGCACACTAACAGGCATGAAAAACATAATTAGCTTCCTTAAATATAAGAGCGTTGTCCCACTTCTTTAATATTCAGATTTCTTTTTAAGTATTTAAATTGCTTCACTTCACTTCATATATATGCATATGCTTATTGACAGATTTTCCCAAATAGTGGATATTGTGAACAACAAGAAAAGAACAGCGTCACTCATTACCCAGGTGTATAAAAGGTTAAGTCATGACCCGCGCAGTGGCCCACTGACTGTGCACCCTGGTGGGAATTCAGGATGGAGAAAATCAGAATGAGGCATTCTGTGCTTTGGATAAAGGAGTCCACAGATAATTAAGATGCGTATCACAGGAAGAATTCCAATGATTCCAGATTCTTGTATCTTCCCAAACACAGAAAAGCAAAAGATCATTAATCTGAGATGTCTGCTCTTTGAGAGATAAGCAGTCATCTTTTACCGAGATGTATGAATGGGGATTTCCCTGGTGGTCCAGGGGCTAAGATTGTGCTCCGGATTCAGGGGGCCCGGTTTCGATCCCTGGTCAGGAAACTAGATCCCACATGCTGTAACTAAGAATTTGCATGCCGCAAAAGATGGAAGATCCTATGTGGCTGCAACTAGGAACCAGCACAGCCAAATAAATAGATTTTTTTTAAAAAAAGATGTACGTTTGACTACATGTATTTTCCTAGCCAAAAAAAATTCATATATACATTGGCTCCTCCCCTACCCCTTTAGATCAGTTCCTCTGAGCTACTGAGAGGCTGTTTCCTGGGCTTAACCCTCAGTAAGGTCCCTGAAAAAAACTGAAACTCACAGGTCTTACGTGGTGCATTGTTCTTTCAGTTGACGATATGATTGTTGAGAATGTTACTTGTACTAATAAATAAAACAATGAGGTTTGGAAGTTGAACTTAAACACTTAAGGGAGAAATAGCTTATGTTTAAATTTTTGTAATCTTCAACAAGTTAAACACTAATTTTGAAAACCAAAAAAATTAGTGTCCTACTTACTGAATACTTTTTGGCCTCTAAACAATCTTTTCTACAAAAAAAAAAAGGACACTCAATTCCCAAAATTTACCCCTGACACACACATTGGCTTTTGAGTTGTGAGCCTTGTGCAGAACAAGAAGACAGGACCAGTCCATCAACACTTAGCCTTGCTGAACCTCAGTTGGTGGAGTGAACTTCAGTGAATGAGAGCAGTTATATTTAGCATTTCTTCTTCCTCCTCCCTTTCAGTTCTAAAAATTCCAACACTGGGTGTCAGTATTGCTCAAAGGCACAGACCTATTCTTACTTAGAGTTAGGACGTAACCTGTTTGAGTAAATCCATTGACAAATCACCCAGATAAGTTTTAAATATGTTTGCAAGCTTGACCACAGAAACAAAGCAAGGTGTTATTCTGATCTCTGAAGCTGGCATGCAGGTCTCACCAGTCCTCCCAAATATCCGGGCTGCAGTTCTCCAAGTCTGCAGACCGTGGCCAAACAGCTTCTCTCCCAGCCCACCTGCCTCTTCCCATGCAAGGCGCCACCTGTTATGAAACCAAGGAGGGACTCGAAACCGTTTGTCCCCTTCATGGAGGATAACTACTTCACGCAGGTATAAAAGCAGGAAGGGGGAAAGAGATTTTAAAACAGCAGAGAAAAAATGAGCGATGAAAGAAAACGAATTGAAGGAGGTTCGGGAGGGAGCGGGTACGTGTATACTTAGAGCTGAGGCCCATTGTTGTACAGCAGAAACCCACACAACATTGTCCAGCAATTATCCTCCAAATTCAAAAAAATAAATAAATTTTAAAAAGAAATGAACTCACAAGCTCACGGTTTCTAGAATCATTCCCAGCACCTGAAGTTCACCTCCTGCATCAGAAATAACTTCTTCCTTGTTCTGCCTCCCTCTCCCCACATTAATTCTTCCTCTACTCTATCCCCTACACGTGGGCATCACCAGATGGCCAACACCGAAATCAGATTGATTATATTCTTTGCAGCCAAAGATGGAGGAGCTCTATTCAGTCAGCAAAAACAAGACTGGGAGCTGACTGTGGCTCAGATCATGAACTCCTTATTGCCAAATTCAGACTTAAGTTGAAAAAAGTAGGGAAAACCACTAGACCATTCAGGTAGGACCTAAATCAAATCCCTTATGATTATACAGTGGAAGTGAGAAATAGATTTAAGGGCCTAGATCTGATAGACAGAGTGCCTGATGAACTATGGACAGAGGTTCATGACATTGTACAGAAGACAGGGATCAAGACCATCCCCATGGAAAAGAAATGCAAAAAAGCAAAATGGCTGTCTGGGAGGCCTTACAAATAGCTGTGAAAAGAAGAGAAGTGAAAAGCAAAGGAGAAAAGGAAAGAGATAAACATCTGAATGCAGAGTTCCAAAGAATAGCAAGAAGAGATAAGAAAGCCTTCCTCAGCAATCATTGCAAAGAAATAGAGGAAAACAACAGAATGGGAAAGACTAGAGATCTCTTCAAGAAAATTAGAGATACCAAGGGAACATTTCATGCCAAGATGGGCTCGATAAAGGACAGAAATGGTATGGACCTAACAGAAGCAGAAGATATTAAGAAGAGGTGTCAAGAATACACAGAACTATACAAAAAGATCTTCACCACCCAGATAATCACAATGGTATGATAACTCACCTAGAGCCAAACATCCTGGAATGTGAAGTCAAGTTGGCCTTAGAAAGCATCACTACGAACAAAGCTAGTGGAGGTGATGGAATTCCAGTGGAGCTATTTCAAATCCTGAAAGATGATGCTGTGAGAGTGCTACACTCAATATGCCAGCAAATTTGGAAAACTCAGCAGTGGCCACAGGACTGGAAAAGGTCAGTTTTCATTCCAATCCCAAAGAAAGGCAATGCCAAAGAATGCTCAAACTACTGCACAATTGCACTCATCTCACACCCTAGTAAAGTAATGCTCAAAATTCTCCAAGCCAGGCTTCAGCAATATGTGAACTGTGAACTTCCAGATGTTCAAGCTGGTTTTAGAAAAGGCAGAGGAACCAGAGATCAAATTGCCAACATCCGCTGGATCATGGAAAAATTGAAGAGAGTTCCAGAAAATCATCTATTTCTGCTTTATTGACTATGCCAAAGCCTTTGACTGTGTGGATCACAATAAACTGTGGAAAATCGTGAAACAGATGGGAATACCAGACCACCTGACCTGCCTCTTGAGAAACCTATATGCAGGTCAGGAAGCAACAGTTAGAACTGGACATGGAACAACAGACTGGTTCCAAATACGAAAAGGAGTACGTCAAGGCTGTATATTGTCACCCTGTTTATTTAACTTCTATGCAGAGTACATCATGAGAAATGCTGGGCTGGAAGAAGCACAAGCTGGAATTAAAATTGCCGGGAGAAATATCAATAACCTCAGATATGCAGATGACACCACCCTTATGGCAGAAAGTGAAGAGGAACTTAAAAGCCTCTTGATGAAAGTGAAAGTGGAGAGTGAAAAAGTTGGCTTAAAGCTCAGCATTCAGAAAATGAAGATCATGGCATCTGGTCCCATCACTTCATGGGAAATAGATGGGGAAACAGTGGAAACAGTGTCAGACTTTATTTTTTTTGGCTCCAAAATCACTGCAGATGGTGATTGCAGCCATGAAGTTAAAAGATGCTTACTTCTTGGAAGAAAAGTTATGACCAATCTAGATAGCACATTGAAAAGCAGAGACATTACATTGCCTACAAAGGTCCGTCTAGTCAAGGCTATGGTTTTTCCAGTGGTCATGTATGGATGTGAGAGTTGGACTGTGAAGAAAGCTGAGCACCAAAGAATTGATGGTTTTGAACTGTGGTGTTGGAGAAGACTCTTGAGAGTCCCTTGCACTGCAAGGAGATCCAACCAGTCCGTTCTAAAGGAAATCAGCCCTGGTGTTCTTTGAAAGGAATGATGCTAAAGCTGAAACTCTAGTACTTTGGCCACCTCATGCGAAGAGTTGACTCATTGGAAAAGACTCTGATGCTGGGAGGGATTGGGGGCAGGAGGAGAAGGGGACAACAGAGGATGAGATGCCTGGATGGCATCACCGACTCAATGGACGTGAGTCTGAGTGAACTCCGGGAGTTGGTGATGGACAGGGAGGCCTGGCGTGCTGCAATTCATGGGGTCGCAGAGACGGACACGATTGAGCAACTGAACTGAACTGAACTGAACTCTAGCCCCAGACTCATGCTGAGATGCCGATTTGATTGTTTGATTGGTTGCTTAATTGTTTTAACCACAGCTGCTGACACTTAGGACCCAGATTACTTTCCATCTGCGTTTTCAAATTGGACTCTTTCTCTGTCCCCTTAGCTCATCTTGCTAAGATGAGCTCTTCCCACCCTCCAACAGCTCGGAGGACACTAGCTCACTCAAGTTCCAGTGCTGCTGGGGCGAGGCGGCGGGGGAGGGGCATGGTTAAACCTGAAGAGCATCATCATTTGTGACTATGGAGACCTCTCTGGTCTTTTCCTCTAGATTTATAGTCTCTCTCTCTCTCTCTCTTTCTTCTTTCCCATCCACCTCTTTTCTCTGTTCTCTCTTCTTTTTTTCTGTTCCTTTTCTTAATGTAAAATCTATTCCATTGAATGGTTTCTCTCTGACTAATTCTGCTATGTGAACAGAATTGCTAACATTAAATTTTGACTTTCAAAGGGGGCCCTCGCCATATTGTGTGACAGTTTTCATGACTGAATGAAGATGAGCCGTTTGTCGATGAGCCACTGGAACGGGGCTTGTAGGTGTCAACCACCTAGCTTTGCCCTCAAAGGTGGCCTGGGGCTCTGTGTGCCATGGAGTCACACCTGGGAGGCATGTTACTGTCCAGCCAAGCGAGGGCTTCCCGGGTGGTAGTAGTGGTAAAGAATCCTCTGGCCAATGCAGGAGACATGGGTTCCATCCCTGGGTCAGGAAGAACTCCTGGAGGAGGAGATGGCAACCAACTCCAGTATTCTTGCCTGGGAAATCCCATGAACAGGGGAGCCTGGCGGGCTATACAGTTTATGGGGTTACAAAAGTTGGACACGACTGAGTGACTGAGCATGCATGCATCCAGCAAAGTGGGAAGGGGAGGGTCACCCTCTACTCTGAAAAGATCCTCCAGTAGGAAGAGGAAGGGGACCAGACCACCCCCAGACTGATCACATCTGGCGAAACGGCAGATCGGGGTACAGCTGGGCTGACCCCAGCTTGATCCTGGACTCCGGAAAGGTCCTGAACAAAGAGCACTTGTGATGAGCCCATCCCCAGTGGTGCCATTAGCCCTTCACAGGCATCCTCCACTTTGCCTGGCCACACTTTCTTCCTCCTCAATTTCTCTAGGCCTCCGTTACTCCATCACCTTACTGGGGATCATCATTTCAATCACCGATATTGTTGACTTTGGTCTGAATGAAGCTTTAAAAAGCTTTTTGGCTAGCACTCTCACATTTTGTGATCTGACATGCCTGCTTTGGACTCATCAGTCAACAGGTATTTAATAATGTACACACTGTTGGCTAATCTGCCTTTTCCCCTTGACAATCACTGTGAACATTCCCCGTCTGTTATTTACCAGATTTGTAAATATTATTTGGATGGTTGTGTTGTAATCTGTCATGAGATATCCCATGAAATATTTCTTGCTGCTGGACATTTAGGTTATTTCCAAATTTTCGCTACTCCAAGTAATGCCTCCATAAATATTAGCGTAGCCAAAGCTTTGCAATCATTCTTTCAAATATTTTTAAACTACATATGCAATCAGCCAACACATGCACTTGGTAAAAACTTAAAACAGTACAGCTATGACCAAAGTCCCCGTGAATGACCAACTAGTCATTTTAGTGACCAAGTGGTCACTAGACAGTGATGTTCTAGTCATTGTCTTTCCGATAGAGATAACTACTGTAATTGGTTAATGGCTAACCTCCTTTTTTTCAGTGTGTTTACATATATTTTCATGTATCTAAATAAAGTATATAGTGGTGTATGGTTTCTATTTACGAGGCTAGGAGTGGCACGCAGATGCTCACATGCTGTATGTATTCACTCGGCAGCAAATCCTGGAGCTATTTCCATGTTCCCACATGAAGCTCTGGAACCCTCTCTGTAACTGTTGGGTCAATTCCATAATAAGGACAAATCACTGTTTATTGAGTTAATTCCCTACTGCTGTGTATCTGGGCTCTTTTTAGTTTTTTTGCTGAGACAAACAATGCTGAATTTGATCTCTTCTTTGCATACATGTGCAAATGCTTCTCGGGGGAGACTCAAAGAAGGAGAATTGGTGATCATAGAGAAAGCACATTTTTTAATTTTAAGATCTATGGCAGAAAGTGAAGAGGAACTAAAAAGCCTCTTGATGGAAATGAAAGAGGAGAGTGAAAAAGTTGGCTTAAAGCTCAGCATTCAGAAAATGAAGATCATGGCATCTGGTCCCATCCCTTCATGGGAAATAGATAGGGAAACAGTGGAAATAGTGGCAGACTTTATTTTGGGGGGCTCGAAAATCACTGCAGGTGGTGACTGCAGCCATGAAATTAAAAGACACTTACTCCTTGGGAGAAAAGTTATGACCAACCTAGATAGCATATTGAAAAGCAGAGACAGTACTTTGCCAACAATGGTCCATCTAGTCAAGGCTATGGTTTTTCCAGTAGTCATGTATGGATGTGAGAGCTGGACTATAAAGAAAGCTGAGCGCTGAAGAATTGATGCTTTTAAACTGTGGTGTTGGAGAAGACTCTTGAGAGTCCCTTGCACTGCAAGGAGATCCAACCAGTCCATTCTGAAGGAGATCAGCCCTGGGTTTTCTTTGGAAGGAATGATGCTAAAGCTGAAATTCCAGGACTTTGGCCACCTCATGTGAAGAGTTGACTCATTGGAAAAGACTCTGATGCTGGGAGGGATTGGGGGCAGGAGGAGAAGGGGACGACAGAGGATGAGATGGCTGGATGGCATCACTGACTCGATGGACGTGAGTTTGAGTGAACTCCGGGAGATGGTGATGGACAGGGAGGCCTGGCGTGCTGTGAATCATGGGGTCGCAAAGAGTCGTTCACAACTGTGTGACTGAACTGAACTGAACTGACTGTTAAACTGGACCAATGTGGCTGCACAATCAGGCTCCACCAGTGAACAAATGAGAGGGTGTGTGTGTGTCACTACCACCTCATCCATGCTTTGTATGGCCAAGCTATAAATTGGTGCCTCTCTAATAAAAATGGATCCCATCGTATTTCATTTGCATTTCCCTGATTTCTAAAAGATTATCTTTTTAAGTTTCAGTTCAGTTGCTCAGTCGTGTCTGACTCTTTGAGATCTCGTGGACTGCAGCATGCCAGGCCTCCCTGTCCATCACCAACTCCCGGAGTTTACCCAAACTCATGTCCATTGAGTCAGTGATGCCATCCAACCATCTCATGCTCTGTCCTCCCCTTCTCCTCCTGCCTTCAATCTTTCCCAGCATCAGGGTCTTTTCAGATGAGTCAGCTCTTCGCATCAGGTGGCCAAAGTATTGGAGTTTCAGCTTCAACATCAGTCCTTCCAATGAATATTCAGGACTGATCTTCTTTAGGATGGACTGGTTGGATCTCCTTGCAGGCCAAGGGACTCTCAAGAGTCTTCTCCAACACCACAGTTCAAAGGAATTAATTCTTCGGCGCTCAGCTTTCTTCACAGTCCAACTCTCACATCCATACATGACCATTGGAAAAACCATGGCCTTGACTAGATGGACCTTTGTTGGCAAAGTACTGTCTCTGCTTTTCAATATGCTATCTAGGTTGGTCATAACTTTCCTTCCAAAGAGTAACCGTCTTTTAATTTCATGGCGGCAGTCACCATCTGCAGTGATTTGGGAGCCCCCCAGAATAAAGTCTGCCACTGTTTCCACTGTTTTCCCATCTATTTGACATGAAGTGATGGGACTGGATGCCATGATCTTCATTTTCTGAATGTTGAGCTTTAAGCCAACTTTTTCACTCTCCTCTTTCACCTTCATCAAGAGGCTCTTTAGTTCTTCACTTTCTGCCATAAAGGTGGTGTCATCTGCATATCTGAGGTTATTGATATTTCTCCCGGCAATCTTAATTCCAGCTTGTGCTTCCTCCAGCCCAGCATTTCTCATGATGTACTCTGCATATAAGTTAAATAAGCAGGGTGACAATATACAGCCTTGATGTACTCCTTTTCCTATTTAGAACCAGTCTGTTGTTCCATGTCCAGTTCTAACTGTTGCTTCCTGACCTGCATACAAATTTCTCAAGAGGCAGATCAGGTGGTCTGGTATTCCCATCTCTGTCAGAATTTTCCACAGTTTATTGTGATCCACACAGTCCAAGGCTTTGGCATAGTCAATAAAGCAGAAATAGATGCTTTTCTGGAACTCTCTTGCTTTTTCCATGATTCAGCGGATTTTGGCAATTTGATCTCTGGTTCCTCTGCCTTTTCTAAAACCAGCTTGAACATCTGGAAGTTCACATATAGCTGAAGCCTGGCTTGGAGAATTTTGAGCATTACTTTACTAGCATGTGAGATGAGTGCAATTGTGCAGTAGTTTGAGCATTCTTTGGCATTGCCTTTCTTTGGGATTGGAATGAAAATTGACCTTTTCCAGTCCTGTGGCCACTGCTGAGTTTTCCAAATTTGCTGGCATATTGAGTGCAGCACTTTCACAGAATCATCTTTTAGGATTTGAAATAGCTCAGCTGGAATTCCATCACTTATACTAGCTTTGTTCATAGTGATGCTTCCTAAGGCCCACTTGACTTCAAATTCCAGGATGTCTGGCTCTAGGTGAGTGATTATCTTGGTCGTGAAGATCTTTTTTGTATAGTTCTGTGTATTCTTGACACCTCTTCTTAATATCTTCTGCTTCTGTTAGGTCCATACCATTTCTGTCCTTCATTGAGCCCATCTGTGCATGAAATGTTCCCTTGGTATCTCTAATTTTCTTGAAGAGATCTCTAGTTTTTCCTATTCTATTGTTTTTGTCTATGCACTGATCCCTGAGGAAGGCTTTCTTATGTCTCCTTGCTATTCTTTGGAATTCGGCATTCAAATGGGTATATTTTCCTTTTCTCCTTTGCTTTTCACTTCTCTTCTTTTCACAGCTATTTGTAAGGCCTCCTCAGACAGCCATTTTTTTTTTTTGCATTTCTTTTTCTTGGGGATGGTCTTGATCCTTGTCTCCTGTACAATGTCACAAACCTCCGTCCATAGTTCATCAGCACTCTATCAGATCTAGTCCCTTAAATCTATTTCTCACTTCTACTGTGTAATCATAAGAGATTTGATTTAGGTCATACCTGAATGGTCTAGTGGTTTTCCCTACTTTCTTCAATTTAAGTCTGAATTTGGCAATAAGGAGTTCATGATCTGAGCCACAGTCAGTTCCCAGTCTTGTTTTTGCTGACTGTATAGAGCCTCTACATCTTTGGCTGCAAAGAATATAATCAATCTGATTTCAGTGTTGGCCATCTGGTGATGTCCATGTGTAGAGTCTTCTCTTGTGTTGTTGGAAGAGGGTGTTTGCTATGACCAGTGCGTTCCCTTGGCAAAACTCTGTTAGCCTTTGCCCTGCTTCATTCTATACTCCAAGCCCAAATTTGCCTATTACTCCAGGCATTTCTTGACTTCCTACTTTTGTATTCCAGTCCTCTATAATGAAAAGGACATCTTTCCTGGATGTTAGTTCTAAAAGGGTGTTAGTTCTAAATGGTCTTCATAGAACCGTTCAACTTCAGCTTCTTCAGCATTACTGGTCGGGGCATAAACTTGGATTACCGTGATATTGAATGGTTTTCCTTAGAAATGAACAGAGATCATTCTGTCATTTTTGAGATTGCATCCAAGTACTGTATTTTGGGCTCTTTTGTTGACTATGATGGCTACTCCATTTCTTCTAAGGGATTCTTGCCCACAGTAGTGGATATAATGGTCATCTGAGTTAAATTCACCCATTCCAGTCCATTTTAGTTTGCTGATTCCTAAAATGTCAGTGTTCACTCTTGCCATCTTCTGTTTGACCATTTCCAATTTGCCTTGATTCGTGGACCTAATATTCCAGGTTCCTATGCAATATTGCTCTTTACAGCATCAGACTTTGCTTCTATCACCAGTCACATCCACAACTGGGTATTGTTTTTGCTTTGGCTCCGTCTCTTCATTCTTTCTGGAGTTATTTCTCCACTGATCTCCAGTAGCATATTGGGCACCTCCCGACCTGGGGAGTTCATCTTTCAGTGTCCTATCCTTTTCCCCTTTTCACACTGTTCATGGGGTTCTCAAGGCAAGAATACTGAAGTGGTTTGCCATTCCCTTCTCTAATGGACCACATCTTGTCAGAACTCTCCACCATGACCCATCCGTCTTGGGTGGCCCTACACGGCATGACTCATAGTTTCATTGAGCTAGACAAGACTGTGGTCCATGTGATTAGATTGGTTAGTTTTCTGTGATTGTGGTTTCAGTCTGTCTGCCCTCTGATGCCGTCTCTCAGCACCTACCATCTTACTTGGGCTTCTCTTCTCTTGGACGTGGGGTATCTCTTCATGGCTGCTACAGCAAAGCGCAGCCGCTGCCCCTTACCTTGGATGTGGGGTATCTCCTCACAGCCACCGCTACTGACCTTGGTCATGGGGTATCTCCTCAGTCACTCGCCTCTCCAGCGCTGTGCAGCTGCTTCTTGCCTTTTTTGAGTTTCTCTTCATAGGTCACATTCCTGAAAATTCAGTTACTGAGTCAAAAGATATGCAGTGTGTGTGTACATTTGCATTTCTGTAAGTGTGTTTGTATGTACATGAATATTTGTCTAGTATCTACCTCTTTAAAGGTTACATTTTTTTTTTCCTAAAATGCTCTTTTGTAATAACTGAACCAAATGTATACTCTCACTACAGAGTATATAAACTCTATTTTTTTTCATACTCTGAACACTACTGAGTTTTTTTTTTTTTAACTTTTTATTTTGTATTGGGGTATAGTCAATTAACAATATTGTGATGGTTTCAGGTGAATAATGAAGGGACTCAGCCATACATATACATGTATCCATTCTCCCCCAAACCCCTCCCACCCAGGCTGCCACATAACTTTAAGCAGAGTTCCTTGTGGTCAGCACTGAGTTTTAAATCTGTTGTTGGTTTGACAGTTTAGTACATAACTATAGCATCTCACTTATTTTAAATTATTTTTATGATGAACAAGACTGTCTATCTTCTTATAGTCTGGGGCAGTTTTTATTTCCTTTTTTTGTGAATGGCTTATTTCTTTTTTGTGTGGGGTTGTTCCTCTTTATTTCTGTGTGGATTTATAAGACCTCTTTACATGCTTAAGAATGTTAACCTACCTCTGAGGGTTCAATAAGGTCCTAACAGTTCAATTAAAATATTATTCCTAGTATGTTAATACATACAATATAAAACACAGGTATATTATTATATAAAATACAATAATATTCCTAATTATAATATGAATTCCTTGCAGGGGAATAACACACTGCCACAGGAAGGGCCCCTGGGAGAACCCACTTTGGGGACCAGAGCCCCTGAAGTAAATAAACATAACTTTATAAGAAGACTGTCTTCCTTTGGTTTCCACACTGTCTCTTCACTTATAAAGCGTCCTGACAGACTGTCACGCCACAGCAGTGAATTTTGAATGTTTGCGTGTGACTGGATTCCAGCTGTTCACTGTTACAGGGTCTGTCAGTGACGTATGGCGGGTCCCTGGCTGGGAGCTGCAGCTGAAACGGCAACGCGGCTCCTTACTTCCCTCATCTGCAGGGAACCCTCCCTTTCTCCCAGCAGGAGAAAGTCTGCCTTGGTTTTACCCTTTTCCTCAAAATCTGTATGTTCTATGTGAAGGAGAATAGGTTCCAGAGCCAGAAAGCTAGCTGGCAATGAAATGAACACACATCACGGATGACGTGTACACCAAACTGAAGGCAGGCCAATCAGGAACACTCATGGCGGGTTCAAATCCCAGCTCCACCCTGACTCACCCGGGGCTTAGCTTTCTCATCTGTAAAATGGGAACCACATGAGTACTTACCTTTAAGGCAGCTGTGGGGATTAACTGGATTCATTCGCCTATGGATTCTGGCCCAACAAGCATCTTTTGGGCAATATCTCTGATCACTGTTTTTCCATCTATTCTCTAAACACAGACAGATCTCTGCATGTGAACTATACTTTGCCAAGCAGTAGAAAGGGGCAGATGAGGGCATACAAATTCTACACCGTAGACACTGTAGCTATAAAAGAGTCTGGTGTGGGTGAAAGGACTTTTCTTGTTTGTCCTGGATATGACATTAGGTTTTTTTTTTTTTTTTTAACTCTCACTTCAGTTGAGGAGTCTGGCAACCATGGATTACCCAACAACGGTTACTATGGCTGCGAGGAGGCAACAGAAAGAACCTGCCAGCAGTGTTTACTGAAGAAAAGGGAGTCAATAGCTCCGGTAGTTAACTAATGACGGTGCTTTGTCCTAATGACGGTGCTTTGTCCTTGAGACTAAAAGACAGGAGTGACTGCAAACCCTGCAGAAAAACACAGCCCGGCCCTTTCCAAGGAAATCACAGCGTGTAACTCCTCACACTGAGAGGAGCCGTCTCCACAGAACTCCGTCAGTGTCTCCCCACCCAGAGGAATATGCCCAAAGGTCTCCTTTATTCAACATTAGAGCCGATTCTCTGTCATAAGCTTCACTATATTATATTGTCATGTTTATGTTCTTAGCATTTTAGGGACACTTTTCTCACAAAGTGAACATGGGTGATTCATACTGGGCCACATTTCTGGATTCATTTCAAGAATTATGAAATGGGGTGGGGGGTGGGGTATGAATTCTCCCTGACCTGTTTATGTCCGTTTGCAGTGATCGTTGATCATGACCTGTATAACATGGGGATACCGACAGTTACAGAGGGAGAATGAGCCTAAGTTGAGCAGATCTGGCTTTCAATTCTGTCTCTACCCTTTAGAGATTATGTGACACTTGTTAGTTATTTAATATCTCTGAGCCTCAAACTTCTCATCTGCAAACTGAATGTAACACTTATATTGAATATCACACTACCATATGATCCAGCAATCCCACTCCTGGGCATACACATCTGGAGAAAACCATAATTAGAAAAGATACATGCAATCCAATATTCATTGCAGCACTATTTACAATAGCCAGGACATAGAAGTACCCTAAATGTCCAGTGGCAGAGGAATGAATAAAGAGGATGTGGTATACACACACACACACACACACACACACACACACACAGTGGACTATTACTCAGCCATAAAGAGTGGAATAATGCCATTTGCAGCAACATGGATGGACCTCAGTTCAGTTCAGTCTCTCAGTCGTGTCCGACTATTTGCGACCCCATGAATCGCAGCACGCCAGGCCTCCCTGTCCATCACCAACTCCCGGAGTTCACTCAGACTCACGTCCATTGAGTCAGTGATGCCATCCAGCCATCTCATCTTCTGTTGTCTCCTTCTCCTCCTGCCCCCAATCCCTCCCAGCAGCAGAGTCTTTTCCAGTGAGTCAACTCTTCCCATGAGGTGGCCAAAGTACTGGAGTTTCAGCTTTAGCATCATTCCTTCCAAAGAAATTCCAGGGCTGATCTCCTTTAGAATGGACTGGTTGGATCTCCTTGCCGTGCAAGGGACTCTCAAGAGTCTTCTCCAACACCACAGTTCAAAAGCATCAATTCTTTGGCACTCAGTTTTCTTCACAGTTCAACTCTCACATCCATACATGACCACTGGAAAAACCATAGCTTTGACTAGACAGACCTTTGTTGGCAAAGTAATGTCTCTGCTTTTGAATATGCTATCTAGGTTGGTCATAACTTTCCTTCCAAGGAAAGTTATTAAAAGCGTGTTTTAATTTCATGGCTGCAGTCACCATCCGCAGTGATTTTGGAGCCCCAAAAAATAAAATCTGACACTGTTTCCACTGTTTCCCCATCTATTTCCCATGAAGTGACGGGGCCAGATGCCTTGATCTTGGTTTTCTGAATGTTGAGATTTAAGCCAACTTTTTCACTCTCCTCTTTCACTTTCATCAAGAGGCTTTTTAGTTCCTCTTCACTTTCTACCATAAGGGTGGTGTCATCTGCATATCTGCGGTTATTGATATTTCTCCTGGCAATCTTGATTCCAGCTTGTGCTTCTTCCAGCCCAACGTTTCTCATGATGTATTCTGCATATAAGTTAAATAAGCAGGGTGACAGTATACAGCCTTGACGTACTCCTTTTCCTATTTGGAAGCAGTCTCTTGTTCCATGTTCAGTTCTAACTGTTGCTTCCTGACCTGCATATAGGTTTCTCAAGAGGCAGGTCAGGTGGTCTGGAGATTGTCATATTGAGAGTGAAGTAAATCATAAAGAGAAAGACAAATATCATATGATATTTCTTACATATGGAATCTAAAAAAACAGAGTACAAAGAACCTATCTATAAAATAGAGTTACAGATGTAGAAAACAAAGTTATGTTTACCAAGGTGAAAGGGGGAAGGGATAAACTGGAAGACTGGGACTGAAATATACACACTACTATATATAAAATGTGATGACTAATAATGACCTACTGTATAGCACAGGGACCTCTACCCAATACTCCATAATGACCTATATGGGAATAGGATCTAAAAAAAGAGTGCAGATACATATTTATATATCTATAACTGATTCACTTTGCTGTATAGCAGAAATAGACAACATTGTAAATCAACTATACTCCAGTAAAAAACTTGAAAGGAAGTTAAAAAAAGAAAAGGGGGAATTTGAAGACAGACACACAAGATCAGGGAGAAGGCCATGTGAAGATGAAGGAAGAGATTGAGGTGATGCTTCCACAAACCAAGGAACACCGAAGATGGCCAGCAAACCACCAGAAGCCAGGGGAAAAGCCTAGGAACAGATTCTTCCCAAAGCCCTGTAGCTAATACCTGTGAGACAATAAACTTCCAGTATTTAAGCCACCCGATGTGGGGTGCTTTTTTCTGGCAACCTTAGCAAACTACTACAGGCCACAAACATGGCTTTATATTTGTATTATTATTATTTTTTTTTTTTTGCCATTGTATCTAAAGAGCTTAGCAAAATAGGAGCTTAATGCATATTTGCTGAAAGAAACATTTGTACTCTAGAGAACAAAGAGTTGTGGTTCCTGCCCTTGAACATCTGATAATGCGATGGAAAACACAGGGAAGGAAAAAGACAATTCAAAGTGTAGGCTTAAGGCCAGGTCACAGACGTGTTTGGTCAAGCCAAGCCCTACCTCAGATGGGTGGGCAACATTGGTCAGCCACCCTGGAAATATCCCAGTGCCTGAATGTTGAAGTATGAGTTAGTCAAGCAGAGAAAGAGAACTGGAAAAAACAGAGAGAACAAAACCCAACAGCAAGTGAGAACACGGACTGTCTGAGGAGCTGTGAGTAATTTGGTATAAAGATAAGCTGGAGCCTGATCTTAAGGGGGTTTGTATAACCTGTGTAGTCTGGGAACCAACGAGCTGGATTTAAACATGGGGAGCGAAATGTCTGGGCAGGCTTGAGTTTTAGAAGTTTCTCTCAGGCAAAAATGGGGGTCGATGACAGGGGGAGTGAGTCACCACCAGGATGCTCACTGCTCTTTATGGACTTTAGAAGTGGAGGGGGGAATTTTTAACAACCCCCCCTAAACCTCTTGGGCAAGCAGCCTCCCCAGGGCTGGGCCTGGTTGGGGACCGCCTGTAAGGTACACACCCTGCCCACAGACCAACTCCTATTTTGTCCTTTTAATGGGCAGCAGTACCTCATCACCAGATGTGTGGTACTGCTTACTATTTTTAAGTTCAGACAGTCCCCACTCTCCTAGAATCTGCCTCTAATTCTTGGAAGTTGGGGTAAAACCACATGTTTTTCAGCATTCCTCAAAACCACTAGCTTGAGCACGTAGCTCTGTGACACTGGGGAGGAGGCCGTGGACATCTGTGTGGTGTCTGTTCCCACTCAGTCTTCTCCGGTAGAAGAAAGCAAAACGGTGCAAAGCTGGGAAGACCACGGGGAGGATCAGAGGACAGACGGATCCCGAAGGAAGGAGGCTGCCCGAGACCGTCCTTCCCCAAAATGGACAGGAGCAGAGGAGGGGCTTCCGGATCTGAGGCCGGCCCCCCTACTCCTGCTGCAGGACACACCCAGGGGGTCTGCTCAAAGTCAAAACACCTACTGCGGTCCTGTCTTCTCGATCACCTCTCAGGGGATGGTGGTTGCTCTGCACACTGTGCTCAAGGCTGGAAGGAAGGCAGGCTAAGTGAGCTCGTTCTAGAGGATGGGAAGAAAGCACTTCACAGAGCACACTGAAGGCCCAGCCACCACTGCACCCATCCAAGGGGCTTCTGCATCCTCAAACACTGTCCCCCAATGGCCACCAGGGCCCAGTCCGGTCCCAGGCCCCATGGAAGCCAGTGGGATGGGTGTGATCTGGGCCCTGTGGCTGGGGGTAGTGACAGAGCCTATCCACCCCTGCAGACCCCAAATGCCAGGGGACCCAGCTGCTGACCTTTAGACATTATGACAGGGCTGGTGTTGACTTTTGCATTGGCACCTGCAGCCAGCCCGGAGCCTGGTGCGATGGGTCATCCTTCTGACAGTGCCTCAGAGGCACCAAGAGACACAAAACAGAGGGGGACACCGCAGAACGATGGGGTCACCGCAGAGCAGGGCTGCCACCTGTGTGGGCAGAACCCAGTGACATGGAATTTCCCTGCTGGTCTGGACGGGGTTTCGTGGGCTTTTCAATCTTGCTCTCTTTGATCTTAAGACAGTGTTATTACTGATGTACCCAGTGTCCTGTTACACTCTAGCAGGGGTTGCATTTCAGCAGTAGATCACAGAGGTTTCTTATGTGTGAATTGGGCCTATACATCCTCCTGAGATGCTCATTCCTACTTCTGTAACGTGGCCATCGAGTCTGATCAATGTATGCAGGGTTAAAAGGCTGATTTCTTAGGATGCCAAGAGAATCCAGCAGTAAGAGGCTGTTTAGAGAATCATGAATCAATATAGAAAAATTAATCAATTGAATCTGTTTTTTTCTCTCATTAATCTATCTTTTGCCAATATAATTCACAGGGCCACCAGATACCGAATGTAGGAGGGTAGAGAAAATATTTTTCCTACCCTGTGGTATCATTAAAAATGTAAGAGATACTGCAATTAAGGCTTGGCCCACTCTGAACCAATGCTCCCAATCTACAATCTCAAACCTATTTTTCTCCTCCTGACCTATAGAAGATAAAAACCAAAGACACTTAGGAAGGTAACACTAAAGATACCCTTATCCAGTTGGGTAGAATAGCTGGAAATGTCCATTTAAGAGTAAAATGACCCATAACTAAAGGTGAATTATCACTAGTTTTAAAATTTTTGCTAGATGTTGAAATTAAATGAATAAAAAGCATGGGGCTTAAAGTCTAAGGAACTTTAAAAACGCTCCCAGATCCCAACTCTGCTTCTTAACAGCTTTTGGCTTTGGGGAAGTTACGTATTATCTGAGCTTTGATCTGTGCTCAGTCATTCAGCTGTGTCCGACTCTGCGACCCCATGGACCATAGCCCACCAGGCTCCTCTGTCCATGGGATTTTCCAGGCAAGAATACTGGAGTGGGTTGCTATTTCCTCCTCCAGGGGATCTCCCCAACCCAGAGATCAAACCCGCGTCTCTTAGACTCCTGCATTGGCAGGCGGATTCTTAACCACTAGTGCCATCTGGGAAACCTGAGCTTCGATTGCTCATCTATAAAATTCAGTTGGTAGCACGCAGTAGGAATATAGCAAAGGCTGGAATCATTGAATATGTGGATAGATGAGGGGTGGACAGTCATTGAGTCAAAAAATTGCTAAATTGTCAAATTCAGGCTTTGTGGTTCCAACTCAAAGACCGTGGAGCTGACAGAGAATTGTTTTCAAGGGCTAGCAGGGTCCATGGAGGAATGAGCTGAGAAGCTCCTTGCCTGGTTCCCTAAGCATTCTGGTTAAACATCCAAGAACCATTCTACTGGCATGAAACCTAATGATAATTGGTCCAAGTTTTTATGAATGGACGATCACTCATAGTTTAATCCATCCAAAAAAATCTCCTTGGCTTTCCTGAATAAGGCCACACCCAGCTGGGTGAGCATCAGTTCAGTTCAGCTCAGTCACTCAGTCGTGTCTGACTCTTTGCAACCCCATGAACTGCAGCACGCCAGGCCTCCCTGTCCATCACCATCTCCCGGAGTTCACTCAAACTCACATCCATCGAGTCAGTGATGCCACCCAGCCATCTCATCCTCTGCCGTCCCCTTTTCCTCCTGCCCCCAATTCCTCCCAGCATCAGAGTCTTTTCCAATGAGTCAACTCTCCACATGAGGTGGCCAAAGTACTGGAGTTTCAGCTTTAGCATCATTCCTTCCAAAGAACACCCAGGACTGATCTCCTTCAGAATGGACTGGTTGGATCTCCTTGCAGTCCAAGGGACTCTCAAGAGTCTTCTCCAACACCACAGTTCAAAAGCATCAATTCTTCGGCGCTCAGCTTTCTTCACAGTCCAACTCTCACATCCATACATGACCACTGGAAAAACCATAGCCTTGACTAGACGAACCTTTGTTGGCAAAGTAATGTCTCTGCTTTTCAATATGCTATCTAGGTTGGTCATAACTTTTCTCCCAAGGAGTAAGCGTCTTTTAATTTCATGGCTGCAGTCACCATCTGCAGTGATTTTGGAGCCCCCAAAAATAAAGTCTGACACTGTTTCCCCATCTATTTCCCATGAAGTGATGGGGCCAGATGCCTTGATCTTCGTTTTCTGAATGTTGAGCTTTATAACACCTTATAAATGCAACTCTCCTGCATTCCACTGGCATAAATCTCAATCAGCTCCCCTGTCTCCATCCTCTGGCCTTTAAAGAAGAGGCAATTATCCTTCCAAGGAAACATATTTTTTTGCCCCTAACAAAGAGCAAAGGCCCTTTCTGAAAACGTTGTTTGCTGGCCAGTCACACCTCTGTTGGAATCATTTATCACATGCCGATTTTGTGTCTATGATGGTTTCTCACAGAGTGGCCATAAAGCTTAGTTCAAGGCCAAGAATGATAACAAGTTAAACTGACTACAGCTTTTCAGCTTGAATGCTCATGGTAATGATATGTTACTGTCGACTTTCTCTGCTGTCTGGGGTGCATGCTTACACATCACACACATACACCATTATGAGGCATTTATAAGTGCACGTCAGAGAAACAGACACTTCTCGTTGACACCTTAATGTCCACGGTGACTTGGTTATTCTAAATGTCATGCAGTTAGTGTCCAAAATAGCTCATCCCACAGCCATGCTTTGGCTCCCAACTGATCGTTTTGTTAACGTTAAGATTAGACAGAAAATATTGTTTTTAGAGAGTCTGGAATTTTAGTGAGTCTAAGGACTCCTGATGGTCTTATTTATTTTATTGGTGGGGCTCCCCAAAGGAATTTCACACCACAGATAACAAGAAGCAAGCATTTTCTCATTTACCAAAACCAAAGTTGGCGTACGCAGAAATAGAGTGTCACTCAGTGGTGTATTCGTGGTACAAAGATGTGAGATCGGGGCAGAAAAAAGAAGTACATCACCCGGTGTGGTGGTCCTGAAAGATAATTAAAAGCAAACAAAATAATGGGCTCAGGGCCAAAATAAGTTGAAGTTGGGCAGGTTTTCTGAAGCTGTGAAATTAAGAACAGCACTTGGCTCAGGCCAGGGGGGAGAAATTTTAGCTTTAGCGGGAGCTGTTGGCTACAGGGATGTTAGCCCTGCCTGAAGTATCTTTTTCAAAAGCTGGAAAGGATTCTTCACACATATGACCCTTCAAACACAGACACACACATTAAAAAAAAAAAAAAAGTTGGTTCCTGGATTGGTGAGATGCCCTTTTTAATTTTCTCCTATCTCAATACCATCTCATACATCTTATAAGTCCTTCCAATAAAAGAACGGAGGCAGCTGACCCTACTGGGTTTAATGGTGGAAAAACCAATATGTAGAAATGTAAGGGGGCACAGAAATGAAGACCACTGTAGCTGCTGCACGGAGAAGGCAATGGCACCCCACTCCAGTACTCTTGCCTGGAAAAATCCCATGGACGGAGGAGCCTGGTGGGCTGCAGTCCATGGGGTCGAGAAGAGTCGGACAGGACTGAGCGACTTCACTTTCACTTTTCACCTTCATGCATTGGAGAAGGAAATGGCAAACCACTCCAGTATTCTTGCCTGGAGAATCCCAGTAACGGGGGAGCCTGGTGGGCTGCCGTCTATGGGGTCGCACAGAGTTGGACACAACTGTAGCGACTTAGCAGCAGCAGTAGCTGCTGCAACCAGGAGGCTTAACAATGGATTCAGGTTTTATTCCAGCTTCTGAGAACCTCCTTAAACTAAGGGACATAAACCTTCACTCGCAGGCATCACGTGGGCCTGTGTGTCTACAGCAGAGGTTGGGGAGGGCTACGGGGTCTCCTGTCTTCATCCTCATTTCTCAGTGGTACAGTCCATAGGGTCCCAAAGAGTCAATCACAACTGAGCACACCACTCTCTCACACACACACACACGCACATATCTGACAAGGAAAGCGAGTCTCAGGCTGAATTCCATAAAATAAACATTTAAAGGCAGCAGGCACAAGAGAGTTGCATAACCAGTTCTGTAAACTCAGTGAGGTATCTGTTCTCCGTCCTCCTGGCACGCTGACAAATTCCTTGTATAACAGATTCACTTCAGGCAGATGTGACAATATTCGAGCACTAGATTTAGCTACACTTCTAGACAGAGTCCTGTGCGGGAATGTTCCTACAGGTCCTGCTTCAAATCTGAAGCCAGAGTCAGCACTGGTAAGGGCATACGCTAATTATTAGGCTCTCTAGATCATAATGACTTTTGTAAGCAAGAGCCAGAATGTCTGATACAGTCCTTTCAACCAACTCACGTGTGTGGAACACCTCTTATTTTACCAAGGAAAATTACCTCTAAGATCCGTTGAGTTAAATACCCAAGCCGCTGGTGTTTACGGAGAATGAGGACAAGGGAACTGCTTATAGCTGCCCCGAGAGCAGGGTCTTCCTAATAATCCCCCAGCAAACCTCCCCTGGAGTGTGTATTCAATCCTGAGGAGCGTCCTTCACAATTGTTCCTGCTCCTGGGGTTCAGTTAAAAAGAGGCAGAGGTCACACTGCCTATGTCACATGCAGACATTACTGCATTTTTTATTGTGATGTTTTACTGTTTCCAGTCTGAACTCAGACAGGAGATCCAGGCCTTCAACCAGTCTCTGAGCTTAAGAGAGCCCTCTCTTGGGCTTGCCAGGTAGCTCAGCGGTAGAGAATCTGCCTGCCAACACAGGCGACCCGAGTTCAATTCCTAAGATCCCATATGCCTTGGTGCAACTTAGCCCGAGCACCACAACTACTGAGCCTGTGCTCCTGAGCCCAAGAGCCGCAACTCCTGCAGCCGGTGTGTGCTAGAGCTCTTGCCCTGCAACAAGAGAAGCCATCGCAACGAGAAGCTTGTGCGCTGAAACTGGAGAGCAGCTCCTGCTCACCAAAACTAGAGGAAAGCCGTGCAGCAGCAAAGAGCCAGCACAGCCATAAATGCATACTTTTTTTTTTTTTTTAAAGAAGCTTTAATTCTTAGAAAAAAGAGACAGAGCCCTCCCCTTTCCCTGTCCCCATGGCCTGGAGTCGTGGTCAGAATCTGCCTGTATGCAACAGTGGTACCTGTTTCTTCTTGCCTAAGCCCAGGGCCAGCCCTATTTACCAGATGATGCTAACCAGATTAGAGCTTAATTCCTTCCCGGGGTCACCAGAGGAACTGGACTGAGGAAGGGATGTTTTGGCCTCAAGTAATCAGTTTGAACTCTAACATTGTCCTTATATAACTCTAAATGCTCTGATGTGTCTTCTCCACATGATTTCTCATCCTTCGATAAGCAAAGCCTGCTGCCTTCAGGGCCATTATAGGACCATGCTCCCGGGGACGGCAAGCAGAAGCTGCCGGCTCTCTTGAGCCTGGGTTCTGGAACTCGCAGGTCTCTTTTGGCACATTCTACAGGCCAGAATAAGTCACAAGTTCGTCTCAAATTCTAGGGAGTGAAGAAACAGACTGTGCCGCTGAATGGGAGGAGTGGCTAGGTCATGTTGCAAAAAGTATGTGTTCTAGAAAGGGAGGCATAAGCAGCCATTAAACAATAAACCAATTCCATTAATGGTATTTTATCTTCCTCATATATGAAATGAGAACAGTACCTAATTTCTAGTGATATTATGGTAATTAAGTGAAATAGCATCTTTGAAAGGCCAAGTATAAAAAATACCTGGAGAGGGAGTACCTATTATTAAGGTCCTTGACAGACTGATTATAGACAGGCATCTCTCATAGGCAATTCTTGTTCTAGAACACCTGTCTTATTAATCTTTCTTTTTCAGTAGAACCTGCAGGACATATGACGAGGAACTGAGTTTTGTTGCCAATTTTAGGGATAAAATCTTGCTTATCCCTTCATCACTGTAAGCTCCAAAATGTAGGAGTAGGAGATTACGGATGTTGAAATTTTAATTTGATTTGCCTTCAGTTTTTTTTTTTCCAGTTTATTTGTGTGGGTCAGTGTCCAGTTAGCAGAACAGAAACTACTCTAAGACTTTCAGATAGAAGAGCGTTAACATAAGAAATCAGCTATAAATGTTTTGAAGGGCCGGAGAAAAAAAGAGAGAAGCTGAGATCACTCAGAGATTAGTAACTGCAGGAAGCTAGCAGCATCCTAGAGCTGACCAAGAAAAAAAAAAAGAAAAAGTAGTATTGAGGGGAAAAAAAGGCCTTATCCAGAACGCACCATTGTTTGTGGCTGAGGCTGCTCATATAGTCACTGCTCCACTGCTATTATTCTTGGAACATCTCTCAAGAAGCCAGGAGGCTGAATTCCCATCCACACTTGCCCGTCATGATCCTGCTGCTTCCAGAGCCGGAGTCTAGGAGCATCACTGCCTCCACTGCTGAAATTCAACTACCTAAGCACAAACCCACATCACCCACTGCTGTTGCTGCTGCCACTGCCAAAGACTTCAGCAAAAAAAAATTTTATTTTTTTAATTGGCTTCTTCCTTCCACTCACCTTCCAGTCTCCCACCAGTGTCTGCCATTGGTAGAGCTCACTGGGAAGCCAGCTGGCTGGGGGATCTGGGAAATGTGGTTTGCAGGCTTCCATCCCCTCTATAGAGAAGGACAAGGAGGTGGGAATGGAACTGAGAGACTATAGAGGAACAGCAGGGTGCTGGTTCCTCCACACACACAGGTGTTTCCCACAGATGTGCATGTATCTCCAGATGCTTTCTACTCCGGTCTATCTGAAGCAAAGAGAACATACGTTGAATGTTTCAAAACCTCTAACAGAACATTACCTCACCACATTTAACCATCTGATGACCAAACCGCTCTTCTTCTTGGCCATTTACTCCTTTCTTCCTTGGGATTGGCAGGAAATATGTCAATGCTGGTAATAACTTGCATGTCACACTCCTCTTTGCAAAACACCAGTTGAATCATTTTGGTTTCCTTAGAAACAGGGACACAGGGGACCTCGCATCTAGTCAGCAACACAACCAGTTTCCATGCCCAGTCTATTCCACCCGCACATCAATATGGGTGAACCCCAGTGACTGGCCATCCCTACCAGGGCTGAGAGACAAGTAATCTTCACCAAGCCTCTGTCCTGGGCCAGGCGCCACGCTGTGTGTTCGCACACAGAATCCACTGCAGTCTTCCTAACTACTCTGACTGCTAGGGGTGGGTGCACCCATTTTTCAGAGTAGGAAAATAAAGTCCAACATTATAAATGGGACAGTCAGAGAATCTGAACCCAGGCCTGACTTACTCCAAAGCCAAATTATTTCCATAACACCCGCAGCCTCTAGATCTACCTTGAGATAACTCCCAAGCATGTAAAGAGCAGGAAGAGGGCTGGGCAGAAGAAGACGAGAGCTGAATGACTGGTTGGGACAGGAGTGGCAACAGAACAGGGGCTGTGATCGTCACCACTCGTCACAGCCGTCTTTCCGCTTGTGTCCCCTCTCCCTGCCAGTATCTCTCAGAGGTTGAGAGAGGCCTGGGTCACTTGCTTTTATTATTTTTCCCAGAACACAGTATAAGTTTGAATTTGGGGTTTCTGTTGATCTCCCCCACGGTGGGTCCCTGGGCTCCCCCTCCTTCTGTCTGCACCCCGATCTGCTGGGCTCCAAGGGGCAAGTGTCTTACATGACACATGAGACCTCCTCTTTCAAAAGGTTGTAAATACAGCTGGTCACATCCCAAGCCTGCTCTTTAATTGCTTTCCCTCAGGACCCATTACATCACTCTGCACCCAGGGGAGGGTCTATAAATATCTTCTGATCAACTGAAAAAACACACAAACCTTTTTTTTTTTTTTTTCCTAAAAAAAATCCTCATCATTTTAGGAAAAGAGTGACCACTAAAGTTGATTTCATGGGTTCACTTTGGGATTCGCAATGTTTCACACAGCCACAAAGCATGAAGCCTGTGGCATCGAACAAAATGAAAGAAGCAAACCATAAATATATATATCATTTTCTAAAATCTCTTCTTTTTAAAATTTCATGAGCTGAGACAGTGTTTCCTGCCTGGGCAGCCCTGTAGTCAGGTCCTCACCCCACACACATTGCTCTCCTCTGAAGAAGAATGAGAAAGAAAAAAAAAAAAAAAATGGAAATCTTGTGCTATTGGGAAACTGCTGGCTAAAAACTCCGTCTATCTCAACACTTTGTCCTCCTGACCCAGTTCTGTGAGATATCTTCATGGTCGAAAGCTTTACATATTTAAGCCAAACAGAACTCAGAATCCAGGAATGAGAGAGAAAATGAGATGATCTGAGGTGATAAAATATGCTGTTTTAGCCTAGTCTTCCCTTCTACGTAGATATCATTTACAGAAAAATGGTTTTAAACACCATGTTATGAAAACCCATCACTGGGAAGCAATTCAGAAGAGGTTTCCTTCCGGCGAGGAATCTGGTGCAACTTTTGGAGTTTCACATCTACCATATTTTCAGCAGCTGATCAAAAAGTCAATAATGTTTCCCGGACAATTTTTCAATTTTACACCAGCTACCAGACAGATCATCCTAAGGGTCTGAAAACAATATATCCCTAGTGGTGATTTCTTAGAAGCTTTGAAAGACTTCTAAGCTGAGACAGCTCAGTGAACTCTATATGCATTTTCAAAATGTCGCTATTCTGCCTTCAATTTTAGTTCCTCTTTCAGCTGTGGGACAGCAAACGCTGCTGCAGAAATTAGCTTCTCGCACTCCTCTGGGGTCTCTGAAGAGAAATGGACAGAGAGATGTGCATATAATATTCTGTCTCTGGGCCCATGGGCCTGTGCCTGGGGTGGGGCGGTGGAGGGCTCCGGTGACCTGCAGTAGTTCTCCGCAGGGGTCAGATGTCTATTGCCTGAAGAATCTACCCAGAAAGTTGGGGAAACTTCTCTTGCAGAGTGATAACAACTCTCCCTCCTCCAGCTCAGGCACTGGCCACAAAAGACAGGAAGGAAGTCACAACTTAAAAATAAAATTCGCACATAAGCATTCAGCCAACGTTTTAGTCTTAATCAGAGGTCTGTCTCATGGTGTCCTACCCCGACCTTCGTCCAATGTCATCAGCAGTCATCTGGATATTCAGACACCCTAGATCATCCCCTCTGGCCGGGATCTTCCTGGGAGAGGTGCCCCCCAACCCAGAGCCAGTGTGTCGCCCTCTGCTGAGAAAACCCTCCTGTGGCTGGATGTGAGTCCCACACCCAAACGCTGTGGGTTGCCGCTGTGTCCATCCGCCTCGGGATGAATTCCCCAGGCTTTAGGACCGTGTCTTTGCATCTCTTCAAGTTTCCCTTAAGGAGGGTTTTGGAACTTGCCTCCTGGCCACTAATGATGGAAAGCTTGTCACTGAGAAACTTTCAGTAAAGTCTCTGCTTTTCATTCAAGTAAAGGCTTCCTCCCCTGGAGCTTGCCCCATCTGGAAGTGGTCCCCGGGCACCATCTGGTCACACGCAGAGCCCCAAACCAGCCAGCTTTCAGTGTCTCCACACAGAGAGAAGGTGGGTTTTCATACCTTGAAGTGAATGAACTACTCCAAACAGCCTTTCAGTTCAAGATCTCTGTTCCAGCTTTCGATATGCATATTTATTCTCTCTTTTTTTTTTAGATCACTTCCTGGTAACAGCCAGGACTCACAGAATGACTGACTCATTTCATATTCCCCCTAGTTGGCCTCAATGCCTACCCAGCTTCCCTGATGGCAAGGCTCTGTTACCCAGAGGTTGGTGTGAAGCCAGCAGCAGAGCCATCTGGCCCCCAGGATGTAGGACATCACCATTTGAATCCACTGATCAGGGTCTATGAAGAGACCGCGGTTTGTAGTCTGGTGCTTCATGAGATGAATTGTCTTTTTTGTGAATGTAGACTCCAAATCATCACTCCATACCAACGAAATTAAGTCAGACACCTCTCCCTAAATCTGCCTTCAAAAATTATTTCTCTCGGACAATTCACAGACTCAGTCCTTTTCCTACCCGCTGGCTTGTATGAACTGTGTATTTATTTGCTGACTAAAGTTCTTTCTTTAGTCCTGGTGGCACAGAGTCCTCCCTGCCCCCACCCATGCTGGAGGTTGCATAAACAAGCTTATCTTTTGGCAATGATTTTTCAAAAGCATATGAGTCCTTTTCTTTCCTCTCCGTCCCCCAGGCCCCCATCCTGTACTGTATTGAACTAGTGTCGGCTTCCCAAGCTTTTCTCCAGAGCATTGTGCTGGAATAAGGTCCATGGAAAAACACCGCCTGATGGGTTTGCAGATGCGGAGGGACGATGGGATTTCAGTGGATCGTGGAGAACACCGCTCTGCCGTGTTAACGGAAGGTCAAGGTGCACTGTACTCCATTCATGTCCTTCCTTTAGAACACAAAGGCCAACCTGATTCTCCCCTTCTCACCGTACCAGCTTCTGGACCTTGGTAGCAGATAGGTGTGTCAGCATGGTGATTTGCTGAACCAACTAGTGAGCAAATATTTCCTCTGTAGGTGTAGCTTCCCCAGCCAGGGGCCTCACAGTGAGAATTACCTCCCTGATTCTTTCCTCCTCTGGCCTTTAATAAGCCCCCATGTCAACCAAGTTTAATGGATCCATTTTTTTTCAAGCCTTCCAGAGAGAGAGATTCATAATTGCTCCAGAAAGAGTTCCTTAATGTTCATTAAATCCAGTTTACTTAGGTATTTGATCTGTACCTTATCGGCACACAGTCCATTCTGAAGGAGATCAGCCCTGGGATTTCTTTGGAAGGAATGATGCTAAAGCTGAAACTCCAGTACTTTGGCCACCTCATGCGAAGAGCTGACTCATTGGAACAGACTCTGATGCTGGGAGGGATTGGGGGCAGGAGGAGAAGGGGACGACAGAGGATGAGATGGCTGGATGGCATCACTGACTCGATGGACGTGAGTCTGAGTGAACTCTGGGAGTTGGTGATGGACAGGGAGGCCTGGCGTGCTGCGATTCATGGGGTCGCAAAGAGTCGGACATGACTGAGAGACTGATCTGATCTGATCTATTGGCACATACTAATCCATTGTGTGTAACTCATTTCTCATTATTTTTTTTCACTGAAGTACAGTTGATTTGTAATATTATATGTTGCCGGTACAGCGGAAGGATTCAGTATTTGTGCAGATTATACTCCGTTATAGGTTGTAACAATTTAATGGCTATGGTTCCCATGCTATACAGTGTATCCTAGTTGCTTATCTATTTTATACATAGTCATTGATATCTCTTAGTCCCACAACCCTAATTCATCCTTCCATCATTATTATTTCTTGAATAAGTGATTGAAAAAATTTGTACATGTGTATCTCCTTCCCAGACCTGTCTCTGGGTCTTTCTGAGATGGTGACAGAGCCCCTCACCCCCCCTCTTCCTGTGGCACGTCCCTCTCCGGAACAGCTCCCTGAATGCTGGCTGTGTCTTGCTTATTGTACAGATAGAAAGGCACCCCGCATCAGTGGAAAAACCTCCTTGATGGGTCCCCCCAGCACCTGCTGTCTTTCCCCAGCCATGTGGCCTCAGTCTCCCTGATCGTTTCTGGGGCTGTCTTTTGAATCCTCTTAATGATCAATTGAGAGTTGGACTGTGAAGAAAGCTGAGTGCTGAAAAATTGATGCTTTTGAACTGTGGTGTTGCAGAAGACTCTTCAGAGTCCCTTGGACTGCAGGGAGATCCAACCAGTCCATTCTAAAGGAGATCAGTCCTGGGTGTTCTTTGGAAGGACTGATGCTAAAGTTGAAACTCCAGTACTTTGGCCACCTCATGTGAAGAGTTGACTCATTGGAAAAGACTCTGATGCTGGGAGGGACTGGGGGGAGGAGGAAAAGGGGACGACAGAGGATGAGATGGCTGGATGGCATCACCGACTTGATGGACGTGAGTTTGAGTGAACTCCGGGGGTTGGTGATGGACAGGGAGGCCTGGTGTGCTGCGATTCATGGGGTTGCAAAGAGTCAGACACAACTGAGCGACTGAACTGAACTGAATGATCAATTTCTCCTCTGACATCCAGC
Source organism: Bos grunniens (assembly GCF_055505025.1). Taxonomy (NCBI): domain Eukaryota; kingdom Metazoa; phylum Chordata; class Mammalia; order Artiodactyla; family Bovidae; genus Bos; species Bos grunniens. The sequence continues at coordinate 16,549,481 of NC_141191.1, forward strand.
CATGCCTGAGTTTACTCCTGAATGACCAGCAGGCAGGTGGACAGCGGAGAGTCTGAAAACATGGTGAGGAATGCTCAGGTCTGTTGGAACAAAGGCCAAGGCCAACCCTGAGTCCAGGATGTGGAGCGTGGACAGGGCGGGGACAGCGTGAGGTCTGGGAGCTGCCTGTGTGCTCAGTGACCCAGGGCCTGGGGCCACACCCGGGGTTTTCCATTCCCGCAGGATGGACACTCACAGTCCCTTCCCAGCTGGAGCATCATCTTCACCTCTTGAGGGTGGATTTGAAGGGGTGAAGGGGAGAAAGAGACACACAGAGAGAGAAGCAGGGGAAGGAGAGGAGGAAGAAGAATAGACTGCACAGGACGTGGAGGAGGAGGAAGATGCGTGGATTAGGAACGGGTCCAAAGTCAAGACATGGGTATAAGTAAATCTACAGAAGCTCCTAACCTCCACGAGGTGGCGTATGCAACTGGAAGGCCCACCCACGCTATAGTTGCATTGTGGGTGAGACCTTTCTCTAAGTGTTCTGTGATAGGCAGAGGTGTCAGCATCATTTGAAGGACCCTAGCTGCAAACACTGAGAAAGTATGCACATCTAGAGCCCTTTCTTCTGTATTTTTATTTCCTCCAAGAGTGCCAATGCCACAAAATCATGGGAGGCTCTTTTGAAAGGAAAATTATAGGGGTAAGCACAAAATATTTGAAATATATATATAGACTAACGGTGGGAAGCGGGGAGAAGGCAGGAGGGACAGATATAAACAGACTTCCTGAGCCTTTGCTTTGTCAGTCAAATGCTCAAACAAATTCAGACTCCATGTGCATTTCAAGCTTCTCTCCCTTCAGCCCTGAGCCCAACCCCAGCACTATAGATACACAGACGTACTCACGTCAACCCCATGCTTCCCTACCTCCCTGTATTTAAAAAGTGCAATCTCCTCCACCTAGTTCTCCTTCTTGCCTTCCCTATTTTGCCAGATCTCACTTAAATCAGGCATTCCAACCTCTAAGACCTAATAGTGCCTGATGATCTGAGGGGGAGCTGATGTAATAATAACAGAAATAAAGTGCACAATAGATGTTATTCACTTTCAGTTCAGTCAGTTCAGTCACTCAGTCATGTCTGACTCTTTGTGACCCCATGGACTGCAGCACGCCAGGCTTCCCTGTCTGTCACCAACTCCCGAAGCTTGCTCAAACTCATGTCCACAGAGTCAGTGAAGCCATCCAACCATCTCATCCTCTGTCTGTCGTCCCCTTCTCCTCCCGCCCTCAATCTTTCCCAGAATCAGGGTCTTATCCAATGAGTCAGTTCTTCCCATCAACTGGCCACAGTATTGGAGTTTCAGCCTCAGAATCAGACCTTCCAATGAATATTCAGGACCGATTTCCTTTACGATGGACTGGTTGGATTGCCTTCAAGTCCAAGGGACTCTCAAGTGTCTTCTCCAACATTACAGTTCAAAAGCATCAATTCTTTGGTGCTCAGCTTTCTTTATAGTCCAACTCTCATATCCATACACGACTACTAGAAAAACCATAGCTTTGACCAGATGGACCTTTGTTGGCAAAGTAATGACTCTGCTTTTTAATATGCTGTCTAAGTTGGTCATAACTTTTCTTCCAAGGAGCAAGCATTTTTTAATTTCATGGCTGCAGTCACCATCTGCAGTGATTTTGGAGCCCAAAAAAATAAAGTGTGTCACTGTTTCCATTGTTTCCCCATCTATTTGCCATGAAGTGATGGGGCCGGATGCCATGATCTTTGTTTTCTGAACGTTGAGCTTTAAGCCAACTTTTTCACTCTCCTCTTTCACTTTCATCAAGAGGCTCTTTAGTTTTTCGCTTTCTGCCATAAGGATGGTGTCATCTGCATATCTGAGGTTATTGATATTTCTCCCGGCAATCTTCATTCTAGCTTGGGCTTCATCTAGCCCAGCGTTTCTCATGATGTACTCTGCATATAAGTTAAATAAGCTGGGTGACAATATACAGCCTCGACGTACTGTACTCCTTTCCCAATTTGGAACCAGTCTGTTGTTCCATGTCCAGTTCTAACTGTTGCTTCCTGACCTGCATATAAGTTTCTCAAGAGGCAGGTCAGGTGGTCTGGGATCTGATATTCCCATCTCTTGAAGAATTTCCCACAGTTTATTGTGATCCACACAAAGGCTTTGGCATAGTCAGTAAAACAGAAATAGATGTTTTTCTGGCACTCTCTTGCTTTTTCAGTAATCCAGTGGATGTTGGCAATTTGATCTCTGGTTCCTCTGCCTTTTCTAAATCCAGCTTGAACATCTGGAAGTTCATGGTTCATATATTGCTGAAGCCTGGCTTGGAGAATTTTGAGCATTACTTTACCAGCGTGTGAGATGAGTGCAATTGTGCAGTAGTTTGAGCATTCTTTGGCATTGCCTTTCTTTGGGATTGGAATGAAAACTGACCTTTTCCAGTCCTGTGGCCACTGCTAAGTTTTCCAAATTTGCTGGCATATTGAGGGCAGCATTTTTACAGCATCATCTTTCAGGATTTGAAATAACTCGACTGGAATTCCATCACCTCCACTAGCTTTGTTCGTAGTGATGCTTTCTAAGGCCCACTTGACTTTACATTCCAGGATGTCTGGTTCCAGGTGAGTGATCACACCATCATTGTTATCTGGGTCATGAAGATCTTTTTTGTACAGTTCTTCTGTGTATTCTTGCCACCTCTTCCTAATATCTTCTGATCTGTTTCTCTCCTTTATTAAGCCCATCTTTGCATGAAATGTTCCCTTGGTATCTCTAATTTTCTAGAAGAGGAATTCACCTCAATCATCCCCAAACCATCTCCTACCCCTGTTCCGTGGAAAAATTATCTTCCACGAAAACAGTCCCTGGTGCCAAAAAGACTGGGGACCGCTATTTCTTTCACAGTGAAGCAAGAACCTCAAATTCACCGGTAACAATATTATGGAACAGAGCCAAGCCATTCCTGCTGTCTAAATTCCAAACCCATAGGATCCCTGAATGTGCCGTAGATGGGTGTTTGAAGCTGCTAAATGTCAGGGATAAATTCTCGTGCAGCAACAGTAACTGGCGCACCAGGTATGAGCATAGACACATTTTTCACTGCATTTACTGTCTTGGAGTATTCCTGAATCGGAGTCATCATTATAATATAAAGAAAAAACATTTGAGGGAGATAAGTCACTTTTCTAAAAGAGAAAAATGTGCGGAATTTGCGGAGGGGGTGTTGCACCAATGCAGATGGGCACAACTCCCCACCTCCCCGGTATCCCTCAGGGTGAACTGCCCTCCTGGGAGAGGAAGCACCAGCATCCAGAACATGCACAAGTGGTCCCTGCAGGAAGAAGGCAGCAAAGGAAGCTTATCGGGCAGCTTAGGGATTGGAAGGGCAGTCATGGGAGAAACCCTTTTCTGTTGCATCTTATTTATGCCTTTATTATGCCACATTGTGGGTAACACACATGCACAGCGACACCGCACCGCCCTCCACCGCTGATAGGGGACAGGACTTCCTGGTGATTGGATAAAGAAATTATTGCTAGGAAGAGAAGGGAAGTGTATGCTTCCGGTGAGTTTTGTTTTCTGTGGCTGAAATGTGAGGAACTTGGTGAACCTCCCAGTCCAAGGAGTCCCTGCGACAGGCTGATAAAGGAAGGAGACAGCCCCCACTCCCCAAAGTTACTGAAGCGAAAGTGAGCTGTGCGTACACGGGATCCTTCCTTAAGTGGAGAGGAGTTGAAATGAAAAACAAAAGACGGTAGATTTTGTAATATTATCTTGGCGGTTACGTAATCGTCTAGAGGTATTGTTAAGACATTTAAGAACCCCAGTGATTAGCATTTGGACTATTTGTTTGACTTCCTGGCAAATGATCCAGAATAGTCAACATAATATTGAAGAAGAAGAAGAAGAATGGACACTACCTACGTTCAAGCTGGAAAGTTATGACAATCAAAACAGCATGGTGTTGGAAAAGAATAGACAAATGGATTAGTGAAACAGAATACAGAACCCAGAAACAGACCCCAATAAATATAACTAACTGATCTTTGACAATAGAGCAAAGGAAACACAGTGGAGAAAAGATAGTCTTCTCAACAAACAGTTCTGGGACAACTGAGCATCCACTTGCAAAAAAAATAAAATAAAAAAGATTCTAGACACACACCTCCTACTCTTCATGATTATATGCTGCTTTTATTACCAGACTTTAGCTGCAGCTTATTTCTTTTTTAAAAAAAAAATTCATTTATTTGACTCTGCTGGGTCTTAGTTGCAGCACGTGAGATCTAATTTCCTGACTAGGGATTGAACCCAGGCCCCTTGCATTGGGAGCTCAGAGTCTTGGCCACTGGATCACCAGGGAAGTCTCTGTAGCTTATTTCAGAATCAGAAACTAAATATTTTCCCAAGTCATTTTGGACACCTACAGTTATTCACAGCCTGACGAGGATACGCTGTCTTTCAGTCATACTAAATACCTTGGCCTTTGCCGCACAGTTAAGATTGACAATGTAATTTGAAGGCATCACAGAGAACCCTAGGGGTGTGTTGGCATTTCCTCTTTGGTTAAACTTATAATTTTGTTTTTCCTTTTTTAAAGAGCGTTAAACAGCTTCTGTTGAAAGTCACTAGAAACCTTTAAAAGATTTGGAGGCCTAAATAATAGTTTTTTTATGATGCATGAAGGAGTCACACCAATTTCTCCCAGTTTTGAAAATTTTTGTAATGTACCCTGTGTCGTGGGGCAAGGTGTAATGCTCAGTGTGTGCACACGAGGTGACTTCTGCTTCAATACAGTAAAGCAGTGAAAGCTTTTTAAGACATTTTTGGTGACCACTAGGACACATATCCACTGATATGTTAATAGCGTGTGGTGCCACAATGCAAACAGTGAACCAGGAGTGGTGAAGTGGATGAAGAGATACTTCTACGCTGGCAAAGCTTGTGTGGCCATAGGCAGTGCCAACTGTCTTGGCACCTCACTTCTCCGCCCAGCAGCAGGCAAATCTTTTTGACAGGGCTTGCGTTACAGATCCCAATTTCATAAATGTTAACATATGGGAAAATAAACTGTGTTAAACTCGAGAAAATAGGGCAGCTTTCAAATATTCCAAGCCCTTGGAGAATTCTGCAGAGCTGGAGCTATGGCCACCAGATAGAAAGTTGTGTCTGCCTCTATCCTTTGTCATCCCAACACCTCCTCCAGCTTCAAACCTGGAGATCACAGAGTTCAAGTCACAGCATGGAGGGAAAACCAATCTAAAAAGGAAGAAGAAGACAATGGTTATGCTTATTTTAAGCTTCCTGCCTGAACTACCATGAGGCTAATTTCTTCTAGATTAGACTTCATTTCCTGAGGGCTCATACGCAAATGTGTCTTTTCATGGCTGTGCTAAGACACGAAACCTCCTTTTCTCAGGAGGCTCATTTGAATGAGGGTGAACACATAGCTATTGTGAAAGACGGACTCCCATTTGATAAAGGAATGAGGAATAATTCCAATAAAAGCACTTTGCAGTTTTGCATGTCCGTGTGTGGTTATTTTTGCTTTGGGTGTTCTTTGATTCTTTCTTTTTAATAAAATTATAAAGCAAACAAACTTTTAATGATGGTTCCAAGTGCTCACACAGCAAAGCCGCTCCCCTTCCTGCTTAGCAATTAAGAGCTTTGCTTTGTTGCCTATGAAAAAAATTCGTAGCTTTAAAAGAAATAGTAAGTCCCCCAGTTTGGAAATATGCGATAAGAACCTAGAGGAGGACAAAGTCAAACCAGGCCAAGATGCAGGTCCGTGGAAGGAATTTACACAAAGCTCTGGGAGAAAGAGTTACCTTGTGGGAGCTCAGTTCCCCTTCACTCAGAGGGTTAATTTAATGAGACCATAAAATGAATATGTGATCAATTTTTCGAAATTATCCATATCCATTGCATTTGAAAAGAAGATATGATCATTACTATTAGGGTATAGTGTTGAATATACATGCATAAAAAAATAATTCCACCTTATTATTTACTAAATTGTTTAAAACTTTTATCTTTATCTCCTCCAGACCTGCCATGCTGAGCATGGTGTGTTGAAGTCTCCTTTTACTAATATGTTTCCATCTCTTTCTATTCTCATTTTATGTAATTTCTGTGTTATATGCTTGGTTGCTGTACCATTTGGTGCAGAGATGTTCATAATTTATCTTCATTGTGAATCATGATTTTTCAGCCTTAGATAGCATGCCTTTTTCTCTCATGTAAAGCTTTTTAGCCTGAATTCACGTTATCTGATTTAAAAATCATCACCCTTCTTTCTTACTGCTTTTATTTTTCTATTAGAACTTCTCCTGTTTCTTAATTTTTGGTCTTTTGAATCACTGTGATCAAGGCGTGTCTATTAAATATAACATTGCCTTGTAAGCTAATTTGATACCTGGCTCATTTGTCACTACAAGAAAAGAGAAGAAACCAGTAAAGTCTGTTCCATTTATTGATACCACTCCTGTTTAGTCTCAAAGCCGTCATATTATTTTATGTTATATTCACTGCATGCTGTGTTTACTGCATTTCCTTCTTCATTTGGCACATTTTCTTTGTTATTTCTTCTATGTTTATTTTTTTAGGTGACCTGCCTCTGCCCTCTCCAGGGTGGTTCCCATCATTCTGCTTGATCTGCTTCTGAGGCTCAGGCCACTGTTCGTTCAACCACTAAAAATAAAAGAACCAGGAAACTAAAAAACAAGCCTCTGCATAAGGGAAGCCTGGCGTGCTGCAGTTGCAGTCCATGGGGTTGCAGAGAGTCGGACACAACTTAGCAACTCAACAACAACGTAAATGGGGGTGGGGGTCCTGAGATGGCAACTGACATACCCTCGGCCACTCTCTCGCCTCGGGCTACATGTCTCTCAAGGGTGATAGAGTATCTTTATGGGCACAAGCAGCAGTCCCGATGCTACTGAGAACAGCACCCACCACCTTTAGCATCTTTCTGGCTCCAGCTGATCACAGCCTCAGCCTACACTGTCTTCCCAGAATCTAGTCTCTGACATTCTTCTAGTTCTTCTCCCAGGAAGCTTCTCAATCGCCGTGTTGATCCATTGAGGCAAACAGATACCCTGGAAAGGACTTCTCCTGCAGCTGCACCTGATCTATGTCTAGACTCTATTGAAGCTTCCGCCATATCCAAGTTCCTTCATCCTGTCCGTGACCTAGGATAACATTCTAGGATAGGGCAGGAAAATATCAAGAAACACAAAAGCTTAATAGTGTGCTTGTCTGATTTATAAGTTCGCAGAAATGCACCTGATTTCAAACTTGCTGAGTCAATATGTCCTGCATCCTACAAATCTGGTGGGAATCAGCGTGCCCACTGGTCTATGATGAAATCATGTTGCTGACCCAGAATGAAGTCAATTAGGATCACCTCAATAATCAAAAGTTAATTAAATTTTACCTGGTGGTTTTAGAAGGCATTTTAAAAATGTGTTTGAGTCCATGATATTAAAAATAAAAGTCCCTACTGACAGATTCTGATTGCCTTCAACTCCTAATATTTTCTTAACTATAAGCCCACTTAATCATAAAATGAGTCTTGCCCAACAAATCTTGGACCAGGAACTAGGGGGGGAAACCCCACTAATTTTGGGCTACATAGAAATTGGGGTCACATGTTTGAGCTCTGGAATCCTCAGTGATAAATTCTTGAATTAATATAAATCTGGAGGGGATAGATCATCTGGAAGCAGCGCTCTGTAATATGGATCCTGGCTATTTTATATCCAGATTATGTGCTTGATAAAACTGAGTGCATACAACACAGCCCAGACTTTAATGACAAGATCTTTCTCACAACATTCTTGTGAGTAAGATGTTAATGTCTTCTTTTATATACAAAAAATCCTGTTTTGTATAGATATTAAGAGATTTCAGAAAAGTCAGCAGCAAGTGAGAACTGAACCCAGGTTCATCTGATTAAAAAAAAAAAACCCAATCTCTTTCCACTACACCACCTTGCAGTCCCATACACATGGGAAGTACAGGATGATGACTCTGGTCTCTGGATGCTCTTATTTGGGAGTTTTTACTTCCTTTGGTGTTATTGGCAGAGTAAATTCCTTGAGGTGTATGCATATCCCAAACAAGCACTCAGCAGTCCCCATGCCCAAATTGCCGGGGGGAGGGAATCAAATCCATCCCCCTGGATTGGAAGCACAGGAACCTTAACATCAGGAAAGTCCTGCCCAACTTTTTCTCTTCTGCTTTCCTCTGACACCAAAGCTGGAAATGGACAGCCTTATTTCCTAGTTGTTCTTGCATCTGGGCTTCTAAACTGCGAATCTGGTTCGACAAGTTAGTTATCTGCGAGTGAGTGAGACTGAGAGTCAGGATGGAGGCAGAAGCTACCTTCCTTTGCATTCACTTGTAATCATCGGGCAACGTGATTGTGAGACACTGGGACTTTCTAAAGCTGCGTCTCAAGGTTTAGTCGCTAATTTAATGGGCCCCCAGAGGAGGCTGGATGGCATCACTGACTCGATGGACGTGAGTCTGAGTGAACTCTGGGAGTTGGTGATGGACAGGGAGGCCTGGTGTGCTGCGATTCATGGGGTCGCAAAGAGTCGGACACGACTGAGCAACTGAATCGACTGAACTCAACTGAAAGACTGCTTGGGCTTCCCTAGTGGCTCAGTTGGTAAAGAATCCACCTGCAATGCAAAAGACATGGGTTTGATCCCTGGGTCGGGAAGATCCCCTGGAGGAGGAAATGGCAACCCACTGCAGTATTCTTGCTTGATAATGCCATGGACAGAGGAGCCTGCTGGGCTACAGTCCCTGGAGTTGCAAGAGTTGGACACGACTTAGTGACTAAACCACCACCAAAGATTGCTTATTGGTTGGATGTCCACCACTACTAGACTTTAATCTCTATTCAAACACAGACTTTGTTTTGCTCACTTCTGTATAGCCTTCTAACACTTAGAACCCTAGTGGCAGACAGTAGGAACTCCATAAATAGTGTTCAATCAATGAATCTATTTTTCTTAACAGAATGTTGGTGCGTGCATTTAAGTCGCTTCAGTCGTGTCTGACTGTTTGTGACCCTAGCCCACCAGGCTCCTCTGACCATGAGACTCTCCAGGCATGAACACTGGAGTGCGTTGCCATGCCCTCCTCCAAGGGATCTTCCCAACCCAGGGATCAAACCTACATCTCTTACCTCTCTTGTATTGTCAGAGGGGTTCTTTATCACTAGCGTCACCTGGGAAGCCCTCTTACCTGAACACTACTCCTAAATTACTGCATTAGTAACAAGGTCATCAACAATATACCCTCAGTTATGCCTCTTCATGAAGCTTTCACCCGGGTTTAGAAAATCCTCAAAGAAAGCAAAGTGATATGTGTTCTCTGAATCTTAGCATTAAATTTAGGGTGACCAAATCCTTCTGGTTTGCCTGATATTTTCTGTTTTAGCACTGAAATCCCATGACCTGAGCAAACCAAGATGATTAGTTGCCCTAGTTAAATTCATGAGGTGGTGAAGGAAGGCATTTGAAATTATATTATTTTAAATCCATCTTGCAAATTAAAATTTGCAAACACAAATCTTTTAAACCAGCCTGGGGTTTCCTTTTCACGTCACAGTTGTCTTGTGAATGATCGCAGAAGCCATCAGGGTGAAATTTGAGCAATGGCCTTGGGCTGCCGCCTACACTTTTATCCATCTTCTTTTTTGGTTATGCACTGAATATGCTACAGCTCAGGGTGTGAAATATAATTAATAGCATATTTCATAATTAAATTTTAAAAACTTGATACAGGAGCTTCCCAGAGAAAAGTTAATAGCACTAGATCCTTTGGGAACGCAAGGGAAATCTGCTTATAATGTAATCGGGAGACAGCAAAGTTAATTCTATTGAGAATATTTATCATGTTAATTCTAGGGATAAATAAATGCTTAGCTATCACAAACCATCAACAACTTCCCCCTCCCCTCCTCCCCTCCCCAGACTCTAGCGGCTGACATTATCCTGAAATTTCAGACATCGAGTTCAAGTACAATTTGGGATTCAAAATAATGTCTTTGATATGGTGCATCACTGAGAACTGGAGAATGTGAGCATGCTCAGTTCTACGACCCAACCTTCCAGTAGATGGATTATGTTGGAGAGTTTCGTTCCCTGATGATTCATGTGGTTGAACGCTTGGATGTTTAGATTTTCAAACATTCTTCTCAACCCAAACCAAAACTTAGCGATGCCGTCACCCTGGAGTTTGTTGAGCACCTGCAAAAACATTTGTGTTGCTAAAATCAACTGTGCCCCCTGACGGTGCCGTTTCTCCGGCCGTGCGTGTGAGGGGTTAACGGAGCCGGAGTTGCACAATCTAGCACAATGCATTCCTCAGAAACAGCAAGCGCAGTCTGAACGTGTTTACAAAGCAGATACAGGGAAACTGACCAAGCCGCCCGAGGGCAGCATGCTTAGGGAACAGAGGCACCACCTGGGCTGCTTTTCTTCTTAAGAAAATTGCCTAAAGGACTCCAGAAAACGCTTTTAGACCGTGTGAACTCTGACATGTCCCACATCTCAAGCCTTCCAACCCTTCCATGGAATGACTCAAGTTCTTGGACAGACTTAACATTTTTGCTCACACCGGCTATTAGGCCTGGCCACTTCCTTCCTTCCAGGCTCTATTTTTGGTAGCAGAACCCCTGCACCTGTTGTTAGCATGGCCGCAGAAGGAAACCTCAACAAAACCCTGGTCTGTCTGCCCAGCAAGGCCAGGCCTGCCCAAGCCGGGCAGGGGATGGTGTCAGGGTCCAGAGGGCCAGCAGCCTCGGGAGAGAACTGCGCACCCACATCTTCTTGTGTCTCCTGACCCGAAGCTTTGCCCAGCCGGGGTGCTCCTCCCTGGGTCTGCAGCCAGCCACCCTCCCAAGGGCTGGAGCCCAGGCGCCCGGCCCTGTTCTTTGACACTGGTGTGTGGATCCCAGGGGAGCAGGAGAAGCTTCTGGGTGGGGGGGTGACTGCATAGTTTCCACATCTGGAAGGCCAACATGACTGAAACACAACCTGGAGAAGCTTCCAGTCCCACAGAGTGGGATTCCCTCGGGGAGGGGTCTGCAGCAGCCTAAGTACAGGTGGAGAACTGGTTCCCAGGCCCCTCGGTGGGTCAGGCTCTAGTCCACCAGCTCCAACCATCCTGGCCCAGGGTGCGCCAGGGGGTGGTGTTTCAAGAGGTAGCCGAACACCACGGAGTAAAAACCAGTTTCTGCCTCCATTCTCTTTGCAAACCAAGGCTGCTACTGAGACACTGGGTACCTGACACCGCGTGCCAGGACCCCTCTGGGCTACCTGCTTGCAAGCCTCCTAGTGCGCTTTCTCTTTCCTCAGTAGAAATTTGGCAGAATTGCCGGGGGTTCTTATGTTCACCTTTTATCTGGGTCTGTTTGTCCACAGCTAGAATAACAGGGAGCTTTTAAAACCTAATGAATTCAACGTTCAAAGAATAGCCTCGAGCAAAAGGAATGTCTAATGTTCCATTAGGGCAGGAGGCCATTTGGGGCTTAACCGTCGTTTTCATTCACATGCAAAATACTTCCAAAAGCACAAGTTGGAAAACTCAGAATCCTGAAACCCAATCACTCATCTTCCTCAATCCTAAAATTTTGATCTCACTAGTTACCTGATAGCCAAATATACTTTAGATTTAGGATGGGGGGAAAAAAAAACAGATACTATTTTGGGGTTTGGATGGCCAGTAGATTTGTATTTCTTTTCTGTGTGTATTTCTTCTTCTCTATAAATACATTTAAATAGACTAAACACCTCCTTTGGCAGTTACTTCCATCAAAACATGGAAAAATGCTATGGCTGAGCATGGATTTATTTAGAAACTTGCAAACGGTGTTCTGGAAGCCCTTTGCGGTTCAGGATGTGCTGGGTTCTTTCAACCTTCGGACTGGGCGGAAGTTCCTGCCACTGGATGCACAGGTCACAGCTGAACAGGCTCCTCATTATTAAGGGGATGACCCAGGTGCTGGAGCAGACACTAAGACACTGAACCTGCCAGTTACACACACACACACACACAGATACACACAGACACACACACCCCAAGCCCATCACAAAAGCCTATCAACACACACACACACCAAGCCCATCATAAAAGCATATCCACACACACACACACCCCCCAAACCCATCACAAAAGCATATCCACACACACACACCAAGCCCATCATAAAACTGTATCAGTGTACACACACACACACCAAGCCCATCAAAAAGGCATATCAACACACACACACACACACACCAAGCCCACCATAAAACGTATCCACACACACACCCAAGCCCATCACAAAAGCTTATCAGCTCACACAGACACCAGCCAAAAGCAGCATTGTCCTCAGCACTTCCTGTAACAGACAATGAGGTCTGAGGCTGCGTCCCTGAGATGCCCCGTCTCGCTGATTTTTCTTCCTCAGGCCAACCCCAGGCACGGGGCTCCTTCCCCACACTCCTGGCAAGTGACGCTGACGAACATGACAGAACACGCCCTTTCTCAGAAATAATTTAAACACCATTCTGGATCTCCTGCCTTCTTGGCTATGCTCTGGGTGCGTGCTCAGCTGTCTCTGACTCTTTGTGACCTATGGATCACAGCCTGCCAGGTGCCTCTGCCCGTGGGGTTCTCCAGGCAAGAATACTGGAGTGGGTTTCCATGCCCTCTTCCAGGGGAATCGTCCCGACCCAGGCATCGAACCTGCATCTTCTTGGCCATGGATGGTTATCTTTAGGCCCCTCAGGTGCATTTCCAGTTCTCTGTCTTCTCTCACCTGGAAAGATGCTGCCTGTCCGGTCACAACCGTGTCGGCAGAAGCACACGGAGTGGCCTCTGGGCCCTACAGAGCTGCTGAGAGGCCTGGAAGTGAGTTGGGGGGTTGGGGGGCTCCCTGTGTGTTTGGAAGAGAGAAAGGGGTCAAGAGGATCTCCCCTTTGATCTCCAGGTCACATGACCGAGAGCCGCCTTCCGCTATTGGTTAATTGATTCTAAAGCAGTGTGGCTGAGTAGAAGGATTTAGATCCAAGTTGCAAAGAACTGGACCTGTTTGTCCAGAACCTGGGAGAAGGTGAGGTCTTCAGTGAAGGGCACGGGCCGAGGAAGACTGGCACCCCTCCTCCCTGCAGCTTCCCCTCTCGCCCAGATTGCAGAGGCTTTTCGTGAAGGGGAGGTAAACCCACTGCCACCGGGGTGCTCCTCATGGGAGCAGCCAACCGTCCAGCCTGGCATTTCAGCCACAGCACAGCAACCAGTAACATGCTTCAGTTCATTTTTTGTTCAGGGCTGGATAATTTTATGGCCACTAGTTCTATCTGCAGCCACACACAGAGGGAGGTATAAAATTAGCCCTTTGTCCTTTCACTGAAGGAACCTTTTCAAACATTAACCCAGCAATCTCCTACACAAGCCTCAGAGGTAACAGGGAGGTGGGCTGAGGCTCCATAAGTTGATTTTACGGACACGGTGGAAGCTTGAGGGGTGAGCTGGGTGGCTTCCCCGAGGTCACGGACTCGGTGGTGGAGTCTGGGATTCTGCAATTCACATTTCTCACTCGAAAAGATATGCCTTAAGTTCTGAGGGCAGGGCCTTGGGCTGAGGCCCCAGGTCTTAGAAAGAAGACCGAGCCAGGAGGAATGCAACAAATACCTCCTGTTACCAAAAATGTCTTATCCGTGAGCTCAGGATGTGACATAAATACAGAATTTTAATCATATATTTAAGAACAAGAAAAACACAGATGTGCATGGAATTTGCTAACAGTAGAGAGCAGTGGAAAGGGGGAAAAAGACTCCATCCATAATCACACCAGCCTCGGACGCTTACTACCTGTGAGGCTTTGCATAAAGGCATTTTCCTTTCCAGTCTCCATTTCTTCCCTGTGAAATGGAGATAAATCTCTATCCTGTGCACAACCTTGATGAGTGAAGAGGTGAAATTGTCATGTAAGACAGCACTCAGCACAGGATCCAGCTGCAGGCAAACACCCCGCAAAGGAAGGCATCTGTATCCTCAGGGCTTCCTAGGTGGCTCAGACCGTAAAGAATCTGCCTGCAGTGCAGGATACCTATGTTCGATCCCTGGGTTGGGAAGAGCCCCTGGAGAAGCACACGGCAACCCACTCCAGTATTCTTGCCTGGAGAATCTCATGGACAGAGAAGCCTGGTGGGTTACAGTCCACGGGGTCACAAAGAGCCGGACATGACTGAATGACTAACACAAAGGAAAAGAAAGGGGGAAAGTTCCAGTCCGCCAGAAGAAATGATACACTGCCAGTCCTGTCCCATGACTGTCCTCTAAGGTACACACAGACAAAGCCAGGCGTGATGCCCATTAAAAATTTAACTATATATCATATTCATTTATTATCAATCCACAGGATAATTTGATTGCTACATGAGCTCATAAAAGCTTTTTCACCTTTACAAAATTAAAAAAAAAAATGTGCCACAAGGATGTAATAACTGCCGATAAACAAGAAAAGGAATCTTAAAATTATAAATTTGCTGTAGAAAAGATAAAAAACAATTATATTTTCTTTAGAATTTTACCTTGAATAAAATATTCCCCTGTATAAAAAATAAAAAAGCTTGCTCTGGTTAGAATTAGAGTATTTTTGTCTTCAAATCTGAGAATTTGCATAATCTTTCCATGATAGTTTTCCTTTGTACCGCGTGGCATTCAAGCATAGCAGATTAGAAAGATTTTCTCTTTTTTTTGTTGTTGTTTTTTTTAAAGCAGTCTTTTAAAATGGGACATTGTGGAGAAGTTCATTTCCTTCTTCTCCTCCTCAGGGATGTGGAACACGGCCTTTGAGGGGAGGAAGAGGAGGAAAGAAAATGAATGGGAGAGGAGGGGAGGGGATGAAGGGAAAGAGATGGGAGGGGAAGGGAAGAGAGGAAGGGTCAGGGCTGGGAGGGGAGGAGGGAAGAAGGCTAGGGAAGGGGGGTGCTGATGTGCTGTGAAACAGAGCAGGATCACAAGAAGGTCTATCTGTAAGTGCTTTTAAGATAAGGTGCAGAAGCAGACTGCAACGTCGCTAGTACTGCCCTATGTACATATTCACAAGAATAAAAAATTCCAGCTAGTTCACATTTTCTTCCTCCGTGTGGAGGCATCCATTCCACCATGCTGGCCTTGACCACAGGCAACGCAGCACCTCACTGCCCGTATATGGGTTGGTCCTATGACGTCCTTGAACTTGAGGGAGCAGCCCTGGGAGATCCAGCAGGCTCTAGAGATAACGCGTCTACCAAGAAGCTGGAGTCCTGAGTTAAAAAGAAGCTCCAGTACTGGAGTTGGACACAGCAATCAATGTTCTATTTTGTCAAGGCTTTTTCCCTTAAGATTCGTCTACAACAGATGTCAGAGAGAAAAATAAAATACAAACAAACGATAAACACAAAGCCAAGAAATCCCGACAACCACCAGGGGAAGTCGCAGGCTTATTAGTAGCTCTTGACGCGGGCCTGGGTGATGTCTGACGTCTTCTTGATGACGCTGGCCCGGGTCTCCCGGTCTGGGCGGCTGCTGCTGGGCGTGGGGCTCATGGGGGCGGTGATGGGGAGGTCGGGGAACGGGGGCCAGGAGCTGTTGTAAGGCACCGGGCAGCTCTCCTCTTTGACGGTGACCTGGAGATCGGGCTTGTTGGACGTGACAAAGGTGGCCATGCTGGGCAGTAGGTACGTGTTCCGCGGCCCCATGTTGCTGAGGTACTGTTTGCCTTCAACGCTCCTCTTCCGCCAGTGTGGCCGACCCTTGCAAAGAAAAGAACGATGACAGGTATTTCCTCTGCCCTTTCTCCAGTGGCTTTTTAAAACATGGCCCCTTCTCCCCACGTGTTAAGTATCTGAATTTAAGAGGCATGGAATAAACAAGAAGCTGAGTGACTCCACATCCTTGAACTGAGATCCATCCCCAGCCACACACGCCCCCAAAACACGGTTTCTCTCCCCCGCAACCTTTTATTTTTAATCATCAATGCCCGTCGCCCACCTCCCAGAAATCTAGCCGAGACTATTCTATGAAGGCAGGAAAATGAGGCAGCAGCTTGGTTTCTGGTTCCCCTCTAACGCCAGCTGCCTGGCCTGATTGTTAGGAAGCTCTGGGCCAGGATGGCTGGTGTGAGAGGGCGGCCAGGTCTTCACAACGGCCCCACCGGATCCCTGAGTCCAGCTGAGTTTTTCAGAGGAAGGCAAGTGAGGTGCTCAATAACAGACGGGGAATGCCCCTGGATCTCTTTCAAATGAGTGCAGTTCAGAGCTCCAGCATGCTGCCAACAGCTGGCTTCAAGCTGTGGGCGCCATTCAGGGAAGGAGCTAGAATTCTGACCTTGAAGAAACAGGGTCCAAATGTGTGAGCACCTGCGCCTGCTGTCTTTTCAGAATTCCCAGGCTATCCTCGGAAGCAGTTCGCACCCTGGGAAATCGCTATATCAAACAACCACTAGACAGTCTGTCTGTCTGTAACTGACTCAAACAGACACAAGGCAGGCTTCACAGGAATGCCTTCGCTCACCATCAGAGCCATTGGCTGGCATTGTCAGAGCCCAGCCAGAGGAAGGAGAACAGGAGGGGGACTCAGAATTCGACTGAATACACACCTGGCCAGTGGGCATGGATTGCGGGTGGCAGGGACTCTAGGGACCTGGAGAGCTGCTCCAGCTTAAAGCGCTTCCTGA
Organism: Bos grunniens; assembly: GCF_055505025.1. NCBI lineage: Eukaryota > Metazoa > Chordata > Mammalia > Artiodactyla > Bovidae > Bos > Bos grunniens. The sequence goes on from NC_141191.1 coordinate 16,566,218, forward strand.
CATTGACCTCTCATCACTGCCCGGAGCCACCTGGACTTTCTATTTCTGCCCAAGAAGTAGGATGTTTATGGCCCTACGAACATCAGCATTTCCTGGCTTTTTCCTGCCGCCACAGCCTGCTTTCTTACTGAGACATCTCTCACTCTCTGCCCTCCCGTTCATTTCCCCAAAGCCTCGTTTTGTAAGTTGAAATACAAAAGCACTGTCAATTTTTACGTTATGTATATTTCACCACCACCACCAAGAAAAGAAAAAAAAAGCCGCAACTGAAACTCATGATCAAAAGAAAAGAACCTCCACTAGCCACGCGGAAACCACCGTGCTGGTTGGGAAGGCTCTGTCCCAGCGCCTGCTGGCGCCAGCGGCCCCGCCATGCTTACCTCCGCGCTCTCTTCGTCACTGGGCACGCTATCCGTAGTTTCGCTTTCTGTTCACAGAGAGAAAAACACAGGCCTATCATTCCTGCCGCTCAAACTGTTTGGAGGCTCAGGCAGTGTTTTAAAATACATATATATCAGAAACTTTTTCTTCCGAAGAAGTGGGTCACTAAACTCAAAACCTCCGTCTCCTTTGCTCAGGTCAAACGCGTGTGCCTGGGAGGTGTTGGGGTAGAATTGGAGTTCTCTAGTTCTGTCCCTTCGGAGAAAAGGTTGAAGGTGGAGGGGTGGCTCATTTTCCCAGGGCCAGGCTACGTTTATTCATGGTCTCTGCTTCCCGGGGTGGGATGTTGGGCCCCTGGGTGCCCGTCTGCCCCCCTGGTCCTCTGCCAGCTTCTGCCTCCGTGTCAGGCCCTTTCCTTGCGGCTGCTCCATCCAGGCCCCACACCATCCGCAGCAGCTGGTTCATTTAAATCCCAGCCCAGTCTCCCCAGGTCCCTCCTTTCCAGCCCAGTCTCCTCCCAGCCCCTCAGTGCTGATATCCTGGAAGGATAAAGGGGTTTATCTTCCCCCTGGCTTGCTGTGGATGCACAGATTCTAGGGGGGTTCCTGTGAGCCTCAGCTGCCGTGTTTACCTCCTCGTGGGGTTCCCTCCTCCGGAGGGCAGGCGGGGCTGTGACTTGTTCTGAAACCAACGGAACAGGGCGGAGGCGACAGGCTGTATGCGATCACATTACATAAGCCTGAAACCCCATCTAATGAGGCGACAACCTCCCCGGCTGGCCTTGAGGGGGCAGGCCGCCACGGCAGGGAGGCACCCGGACAGACAACCGAGGGGCTGCTTCCAGCCAACAGCCAGCAAGAAGCTGAGGCCCTCAGGCTGACAACCTGCCAGGAACTACATTCCACCCCGCGCTGTGTGAGCCTGGAAGCAGACCCTCCCAGATCCCATCCTCAGATGCGACAGCCGCCCCGGCCCAGAACTGGACAGCGGGTTTCTGCAGAGAATGCCCGGAGCCGAAGACCCGAGCCAAGTCATGCCTGCTCTCCTGACCCTCAGCAACTGTGGGATGATAAAGTGTGTTGTGTTCAGGGACTAAGTTTGTAGTTGTACGCGGCAACAGACGACAAACTCAGTCACCACCCTGATTCAGCCTTCCGGCTGTGAGAGACAGAGCAAGTGACTTGACTTCACGGAGGCACAGTTGGGAATAGAAGCACCTTCCAAAGAGGATGCTGTGCTCAGCCCGGGGCCCGGCACACAGCCCACATCCAGTAAATGCTGGAGCGCCTTTGTCCTGAGCTCACTAGCCTCCTTCAACACTGGATCTGTACCACATACTAGGGGAACAGGATCAGGCAACAACCAGAGGTGACATCACCTGTGCACAGAATACAAGATGTTTTTTTTTCAAGTAATTTACCAGTGTTCTTTAAAAAAAAAAATTATTTATTTATTTTTGGCTGGGCTGGGTCTTCATTGCTGTGCAGACTTTTCTCTAGTTGCAGGGAGCAGGGGCTACTCCACAGTTGCGGTGCGTGGGCTTCTCATTGCAGTGGCTTCTCTCATTGCAGAGCACGCGCTCCAGATGTACAAACTTCTGTAGTTGCAATTCCTGGGCTCTAGAGTACAGGCTCAGTAGCTGTGGTGCACAGGCTTAGTCGCTCTGAGGCATGTGGGATCTACCTGGACCAGGGATCAAACCTGAGTTTCCTGCATCGGCAGGTATTAATATATTCTTCACCACTGAGTTACCAGGGAATCCCCAAAATTTCAAGTAAAAATAATTTAAAAAAAATTTTTAAGCAAACTATTTTTGATTTTTAAGTAAAAAAAATTTTAAGTGTTTCAAATACTAAATTGATGGCGTGCAGTTTTTCAGGGTTCACAACATCGAGAAATGAACGCACAGAAGGGAGAACTTCCAAAATACAGGGACACTTAGAGGTCACCCTTGGGGTCACTCACTTTACAGACAAGGCCTGAAGGGAAGCCATATTAGTGAATGTTTATGGGGTTAGTCAGAGAAGGCGATGGCAACCCACTCCAGTACTCTTGCCTGGAAAATCCCATGGACGGAGGAGCCTGGTAGGCTGCAGTCCATGGGGTCGCTAAGAGTCGGACATGACTGAGCGACTTCACTTTCACTTTTCACTTTCCTGCATTGGAGAAGGAAATGGCAACCCACTCCAGTGTTCTTGCCTGGAGAATCCCAGGGACAGGGGAGCCTGGTGGGCTGCCATCTAAGGGGTCGCACAGAGTCGGACATGACTGAAGTGACTTAGCAGCAGCAGCACAGGGTTAGTGAGCCGTGGGCCAGCACTTTGCCTGCAGGTCTTATTCAGTCTCTCAAGGACCCTAAGTCAGGAAGCAGGTCCTGCCACCCCACCCCACCTTCATTGGGCAGAAGATGTTGTGTGTTCTCGTGGCTTCTACCCTTTCCACTTCAAACCTACAGAGGCCCTGGCCTCCAGCCTCCAACCTTGCTGGTGGCATGGCTATGACCAGGTAGCCCCCCAGCCCAGACAGAGCCCTTCCGACCACACAGAGCACCAGTCCTAGACCAGCCCCCTCCACGAACTAAAGGCTAGGGAACAAATGGACAAACTGAGGCACAGAATCATTCTTCAAACAAGGAAGCTGAAAGTGATGACACGGGGCCCATCCTGGGGCCTCTCAGCACCGTTCTCGGTCACTGTACTTCAGTGACTTCACCCAGGCCTGAGCCACTACAGACGGCTGACCACCCACAGCCAGAAAACTGGCCCATCCAGCAGAGGTAGCAGACGCCCGGGAAGCCCTGACCCTCTTTATTGGGGCAAACCAGCAACGCCAGGCACAAGAGACCCTTCCCCACCAAAACACATTATTGTAAAAACAACGGCAAGGGAAAGCACCCCTCCTGGCTTAATCTTCCAGCTAGCCCAGGACTCCTAAGAGGAGACAGAAATCAGTGGCTGCCACTCCCAAGAAGAAAGCAGAACAGAGATGTTGAGAAACCAGCTCAAGAGTGATGGTCTGAGTCAGCGCAGGGAGGGAAGACAGACCAGCCTTCTGATGCCCGAGCCCCGGGCACTGAGGCTCTCCTGCAGCTCCGACCTCCCACAAAACTTCAAGATCCCCATTCCGTTTTGAGCGTTAGCTTCGTAGGGCTCCAAAGTCGAGGTTTCTCTTCCTTTCCTGTAGGTCCAGCCCCTCCAATTCCTCCTAATCACCCTCCAGAAATACTTCGTCTTCTGTTCCTCTCCCCTTCAAATAAACACAGGATGCCACCAGGCTTGTTGGAAATGGGCAAAAACCAGCAGGGAATTGAGTCACCAACATGGGAGGGGCTTGGGATGCAGTCTCTGGGAAGACTCTGTGTTGGGACCTGGCATGACCATAAACGGGATCAGAATGCTATCCACCTTTAAGTACAACTTCAGGGAAACTGCTGGAGACAAGAGGAGATACACATGCTCCGAACTTCTGTTTTCAGCTGACACAAGTGTCTGCGGAAGAACATCATTTCTAAAGGAAGGTCAATTCCCTCTGAAGCAGTTTTGAAGAATCTCCATATTAGCAAACTGAGATTTCTATTTATTTTTTTAAAGTATTTTCTTGGATGCTCCGCACGGCATGTGGGATCCTAGTTTCCGGACGAAGGATCGAACCCCTGCCCCTTGCATTGGAAGCGTGCAGTCTTAACCACTGGCCCATCAGGAAGTTCCTGATTTTTCTAGTTTTTAGTATTTAAAAGAACGGCCTCGAGTGCCTTCAGCTTAGGAGCAAAGGATGCTTGAAGCCCCAGCCTGAGGATATCAAACCCTTCTCTCCAGAAGAACAGCGGTACTTACAGCGACTCCTGGGTCACTGGCTCAAAGTGCTTTGTTGGGGGCCACGCATACCTATTTTCCTGTTTTCTTGGGTTTTACTTCACCACCGGTATTTCCACAGAACTTACAAGTTCACAGCAGCTGCTGCTTCCAGATCAATGTTGTTACTGACACATCAATATGAGTTGTTTTATTTTTCCTTTTCATTAGTTTCAGTTTGGGTTCTGATTTGCTTTGAGTAAAATGGAATTAAAAAAAAATGGGGAGTTGCCTCTTAAGCACAGTCTGAGTAAGTTGTAGTGTTTACAGAGTAATAGCAGGTACCTAAGCAGTTTGATTGATCTTTCTGGTCTCTGTTTTCCCAGAAGCACCCGGAGTGGGTTTGGGTGCTCCCTCCAGGACCTGCAGTTTTACAATGACGCTAGTCTTAGGCTCACTCTCCACGTAGCCCAGTTTCTTTCTTTCTTTTTTTTTTTAGCTCTATTTTTTTTGGCTGTGTGGCCTGACACGCAGGATCTTAGTTCCCTGACCAGGGATCTAACCCATGCCCCCTGCAGTGGAAGCATGGAGTCTTAACCACTGGACTGCCAGGGGAGTCCCCTTAGCCCAGTTTTTATTGTCAGACCATCTTAGGAACATGATTTGGAAGGAGACAACACGTCTTCCGTCACAGCCCTTTTGCACAATGACATCTTGGTACATTTTCTGGAAGACTTGTTCAACAAGTTTTATTAATAAGATTGACAAGGATTCTTTTCCCTCGATCACTTCCTCCATGACTTTTACTACAAGTCTCAATGAAAAGGTTCAAATCAGAGCCCTCTTTAAAATTATATATATATATATATATTTCTGTATTTGGCTGCATCAGGTCTTAGCTGTGGCGTGTGGGATCCTTTGTTATGGGATGCAGGCTTCTCTCCAGTTGCAGCACACAGGCTTAGCTGCTCCACAGCATGTGGAATCTGAGTTCCCCAACCAGGGATCAAACCTGCATCCCATGCATTAGAAGGCAGACTCTTAACCACTGGACCACCAGGGAAGTCTTTCAAACCACAGTCCTCTTAAAGCACTCTTATTTTTGCTGCACCCAACAAAACACAAGCCTGCTCCGGTTTCCTGAAGGACCCAAAGTCTTTTCTGCTAGTGGCTGGTCTCCCTTCTCTCAGTTATTACAAATCAGTCTTTTGTCTTCTGCCTTCTTCTCCATCCTCTCATCCAGCCTTCCCCCCAGTACTACTGTGATTTCTCTTATTAAGCCACCAACAACATAATAAATAATCCCTGTTCACACACCGGAATCTTTAAAAATAAAAAGGACTCTTCTCTAGAGTTTCCCAGGGTTGGGCTTTGGGACATCCCTTCCCAGAATAAAGTTTCATGGATCCAACTAGAATTTGATGTTGTCTTCTAATAACATAATGCAAGTGTGTGTGCTCAGTAGTTAAGTCATGTTCGACTCTTTAGTGACTCCATGGACTGCAGTCCATCAGGGTTCCTCTGTCCATGGGATTTCCCAGGCAAGAATACTGACATGGGTTGCCATTTCCTCCTCCAGGGGCTCTTCCCAATCCACCGGTTGAACCCATGTCTCCTGAACTACAGGCAGATTACTTACCACTGAGCCACCAGGGAAGCCCACAGGGCAAGTACCTCCACTCAAAGAAACTGTCCCTTTTCTTGCTCAACATCATATTTAGACCACGGAGAAGACCGAGTTGCAACAATGAATGTGGTTTTTGTAATACTACTGGGATTCTATTTCAATGATCAGTAGGGAGGAAAAAAATAGCAAACAACTGCCTCCAAATACCAGTTTCCTAAATGAATGAAAGTGGTTAGAGGAGGCTGAAATTCACTTGAATAGTTCAAACAAAGGGACCCTGTCATGAAAAACAGGCAAACAGCCTATTTTTTTTGTGGAGACCATCAAGTTTAAAAAGGAATACAACCAAGAAGCTGTCTTTCCTAGCAGCAAGCTATGGAATTCCTGACTGAAAGATTTTAGCTACCCATGGTCAGTAACAGATAAGTTTCTGCTGTGTCCTGGGTTCTAGAAAAGTGGTAGTGATGACTTATCTTGGCTCTATCCAATAAGCCTCCCCGCAAAGGGTTCTGGAGAATTCAGACAATGAAAACAACGGAAAGAAATAAAGGCCAGGCTGAAACACCAGGCTCCGAGCAAACCCCTGCTGCCTGCCAGCCTGGCACTAAAATCCTTCTTTTCACATCTTGCAAATGTCCTGAAAAGGGTAATGACATTTTCATTTCTCTCTGCATGAATCAGCTGTTCTTGGGATTCTTCTGCGAAGGCAAAATGCTACTGCTGGCAGAACAGCAAGCAGAGGCCCTTCCAGAATCCCCAAGAACACTTCAGAAAACTCTCACTCAACAGATAAATAGAAAAGTGGATTCTAAAGCACTAACCCCTTTAAAAACAAAACAAACAAAAAAAACGATGTAATAATGCCTGCAATGCATGACACAGAGCAGCCACACATTTGCAGCCATGGTCAGGGAAACAAAAGCAAAGTGGCTGAGTGTTTCAGGTTTCAGTTATCTCCACTGTAGAATCAGGGCATAAGCATTTGGCTCTGCCTCCTTTGCTTGGCCCTTGAGATCCTGGCATGTGGACTGCTCTGAATGGCAGAGCCCCACGAGTTCCTGCAGGGCAGCATCGCAGTGCAAGGGCTAAGAACAGCATCAGCCACGCGTGGGTCCCACTGTGCTATAGATTGTCCATCTCTGGACACACCGCTTCACCCCAGCAGCCTTAGATACTTCATTTTTAAAGACATAATAATGACAGTACCCAGGGCTATTCTCCTGACAATTAAATAAGCCAGTCAATATCCAGCACTTAGCATAGTTTCCAGGGCACAACACACACGCAGCAAACAGTATCGTCATAGTTCCTATTACAGGGAATGGTACACACAGGAGTTCAAAAGATGTTTCATGAATAAATAACTGATGACAAGCTTAGCCTGTTTGGCAGATTATAGGCCTCTTGTAGCCAAGGTTGCTTCTCACTTTCCTTTTATGTTTGCAGCACAAAAGAAAGTCAGGACCTTGAGGACATTCTGCAAAGTGAAATAAGCCAGTCACAAATGAACCAATACTGTATAACTGCACTTATATGAGGTACATAGAGTAGCCAAATGCAGAGAGACAGAAAGTACAAGGGGGACTGCCAAGGGGCTGGGGGGAGGCGGATGGGGAGTTACTGTATATCGGGCACGAAGTTTCAGTTTTGCAAAGTGAAAGAGCTCTAGAGATGGACGGGGTGCTCCTTGCACAACACGGTTAAGGCACTGAATGCCGCTGAAATAGCTGAAGCGGGGGGACCTCCCTGGCAGCCCAGCGGTTAAGACTTCTCGCTTCCACAGCAGAGGGCATGGGTTCATCCCTGCTCGAGGAACCAAGATCCCACATGGCACACATCATGGCCCCCAAAAAACAGTAACGAAAAGGCTAAAGTGGTAAATGTTATACTACAGATATTTTACCACAATCGAAAAAAAATTAAGTTGACATGGAAGCAAGTTGGGGTTCAGGAAACAGAAGGTTAATTTAGGGGCTGCTAATGTACAAACGATGTGTCACATGAATCCACCTAATTCTGAAGCCGACTCTGTGCCAGTCACTGGGGTGGTGCCCAGACTGAAGGACACGCTACTTGGCAGCACATAAAGAGCACTGGGAAGAACTCCTGACCTGAGCGACTGGGGTTACCCATCAGAGGACATCCACTTTTTACCTGTAATAACCCTGACTTAGACCTTACATTTCATAATTATAACTGAGTCCCAAAAAGTCAAGTGGAGATCGTCAGAAGGAGGGTAAGACGTAATGTTGGTGGAGGAAGGGAACCACCACTTTATCCTCTAAGGATGGGAGAGCCCGCTGAATCTGGTCCTAACGCTCTGACATCGGGGCCAATTTCTGCCAGTCTGGGGACATTCCCTGGAGAGTTCAAAATGCTCAATGAGAAGCTGTGCTAAATTGAAAAAGAAGCGGAACCTATGTGGAGATGACAAGGAAACTTGGTGGAACGTGGGGTCTGCAGGTTCAGTTCAAATTCTGACCCAAACACTTATGGGCCTGGAGCAATCCCTTCACTTCCGATGAAGGAACTGGAAGAGGTGATCCCTAAGGTCCTACCCAGGTGGGACAAACTCAGATTCCATGAAAAACACCCTTCCAAATTTCTGATAATGTGTGCAAATAAAACAGACACAGATGAACTGTTACACTGGCCAAAACTTTCGTTCAGGTTTTTCTGCAACATCTTTCTATAACATCTGTAAAATCGAACATACTTCTCCCCCCAAAGAAATCTTCTTATTCATTAGTCATGCGTGAATATGTTACGGGTGATTAAGTGAAATGTGACCAAGACTTGGAACTGAGAACAAAAGTGTCTAAGGAGATGGTGCTTGAGAACATTAAAGACAGAATAATTCCAGCCAGAGTAATCCTTAGGAAGGAGGAGAGGTTGTCTGCTGTGTTGGTGAAATGGGTGACCTTAGACTAAAGGATCTCCTTGCCTTGTTCCTCGTTCAGTGGCAGAGATTCTGACCCACCCAGCCCCTTACCTGCGTAGGAAGACACGGGGGAGATCTGCAGGGGGTAGAGCTCACTCATGCTGACCGGCTGTTCATCGCTCTCGGTGGTCACCTCCACAACTTGGCAGATGTCCGGTGGGTTAGCGACAATCTCTTGATCCTCATAGGTGCCGTCCAGATGTGACTGTCCTACCACTTTAAAGAAAAGACGGCCATCATGTGCCACCATCACCAGTCTATACCATCCTGGCATGCACTCTCAAGAAAGAAAACCTCCCCCGAGAGAGCCCAGGAGCCGGAGTCCCAGTTATCAAATGTCATCTGCCATGAAATAAGAACAAGCCTTCACTTTGGGTTAATGTCCCTGGAGAAGCAGCTTGCCAATAACCTGGCTCCCCAGGGCTGAAATAGCCCTGCCAACGGTGCTCACGTGTGGTAGCATCCCAAACTCAACCCGCCCAGGGCCAAGGCTGCAGGAGCAGGGGCCCCATCCAGACCCAGCCCCAGGGCACAAGAGGGAAGCAGTGCTGCGAACGTGACCCATTTCTCTTCTCTGCTCCTCCTCTAAAAGAAGCTGCTGTGCTAGTTTCTGGGTCCTGGGGTCCAGAGAGCTCATCAAACTTTAACAAAGAGGAAGGACCACCAAAATCCACCCTATTGTGTCATGTCTAGCTGTGGGACGCTCTGTTCATACTCTCCACCCTCTTCCTCCTCTGCAGGCAAAAGATGTCATATCAGAACGATCGAAAAGACTGCCTTCCCAGTTCTAACACAGCTTCGCAGCATCAGCTCCTCAAAACACTTAACAAGATGAATTCTGACCACCTTGGCTCTGAATCCTGCCTCAATCTTTTTTTAAATCAAGCTTTTCAGTTTGCGATCACTGGAGATTCACATGCAGTTGTAAGAGATAATACAGAGATCCCACACACCCTTTGCCATGTGTCCTCCAATGGTAACACCTTATTAAACCATCGTACAGTATCAGGACATTGACACTGATAATCTATGCGTCTTGTTCAGATTTCCTTGTTTCACTTGTACTCCTGCGTGTGTGTTTGTGTGTATACTTAGTTCTGGCAATTTCATTACACATGTGGTTTCACATAGCCACCACCACAGTCGAAACACCTAACAGTCTAATCATTACAAGCATCTTCTATAACCGTTATCCACTGTCCTTCAGCCTCCTCCCCTTGTCTCTAACCCCTGACATCCGCTCATGTGTTTCCCATTTCTATAATTTTTGTCATTTCAAGCATGCCTCACGGATGAACTCACACGGTAACCTTTTGAGACGGGTTGTTTTCACTCAGCGTAATTCCCTGGAGATTCATCCAAGTTGTTGTGTTTATCAGTAGTTGGTTACTTCACACTGCTGAGTAATATTCCATGATGCGGATGTACCACGGTCTGCTTTTATTCACAGGATATTCACTACAGAAGGACCTGTAGTATGTTCCATTCTTTGGCTATTATAAATAAGGCTGCTATGGCCATTCACGCACAGTTTTTATCTGAACATAAGTATCCATCTCTGGGACAAAGGCACAAGAGTGCAATTGCTGGATCACGTGGTAATTAGATGTTTAGTTTTACAAAAAACTGCCGAAGTAGCGTACAGAACGGCCATACCATTTCACGTTCCCACCAGCAATGAACGGATGAGCTCACTGATGCACATTTTCGCCAGATTTTGGTGTCATCATTACTTTTTTGACTTTACTCATTCTGATACATGTTGGTGATACCTCACCGTGGTTTTAATCTGAATGCCCCTAATGCCCTGTCCCACTTTCAAACAGAGCAGACCATATACTTCTGTTGGCAACTGATTGGATGGGATATCCCTGAAAACTGGCACCCATAAGCAAACAGGACCGACGTTTTCCCAAGGGCCTCTCTCAAAGCACTCCGTACCCATAATCAACTTACGCTTGTGCGTAAGTTACTTTAACATTTTATCACATGAGAATGTCAGGGAAAGCATCGCTATCCCATTATAAATGAAGACACTTGGGCACAGAGAAGTACAGTGGCTTCTCCGAAGTCACTCGGCTCGGATTATGGGCAGTGCTCTGCATCCCTGGCCACCTGGAAAAGGTTCAGGTTAGGCGGGAAGGCAGCCACATTCCAGTCTCCTGGAGAAGTTATTAGCATCATGGGCCAGTTCCTGCATTCACTGCTCCAAGTATTTTGATTTCTGTTTATACATGGGTTTCTGTTTGAACTGCCTGGGCAATGAGGGGTGATGAAATGACCAGCACAAGGTAGGGAGAACATAACCTGATTTCTATACAGGGAAGGTTTTAGAAGGCAGTGAGAATCCATGGATTTTCTAGCAAAGAAAAGAAAGGTGCAGAAGAAGCTGGGAAAGGAGATTTGCGGATGTGAAAACAGACTCCTCAAAGTCATGGCAGAAGGAATGGAATGGAAACTGGATGCCACCAAGGTCTTCCTGGAGGGGGTCGCATAAAATTAAAGAAGAGGAGGGCAGGCTAAATATGGCAGGCAGACTCCCAAACTCTTATTTTATCCTTTGGATGATCCTACTCGGGCCTGAGAGCATCCATTATGCTGCTCACCAGACACACACTGAGCACTGACACTGACCTCTCTCAAGTTTCTTCTGCCTCTTCTCCCAAGGAAAATAAGACGGCAGGAAAGCGAGATGGGGTCTTTCCTTTCCCTAACTGGGGGTGGATATGAAAACCTAACAAGGTGTGTCTGTGTGTGCATGTGTGTGTGTGTGTGAGATCTTACACGCTAAGATCTTTTATAAATTTGATTTAAATCAAGGCCGCTTTAACTTCCAATCCTCCAAAAGTCCTTTCTCCCTTGCACTATCATTCTAGGGAGTATAAACAATGGTGGCCATTCAAGCATCTTCCTAACTGCATCCCTTTGTTCTGACCAGGAATTCTCTCCCTCAAGGTATTCCCCCAGAAGGCCCAACTCAGTCATTCAACTGACAAGAGATTTCTGGAGCATCGTCTTTGTACAAGGCCTGGCTGTCAGGTCCTAGGAGGACACGAGGAAGCACAGTCTAGGCCAGGATCTGGTTTGTGAGAAGTCCAGCGAGGCTGGAGGCCAGCACGCAATGATCCAGAGAATAAGCCGAGGACAGTCGTGAAAAGGAACAGAAAGCGGAGGGCCCGTGATGAAAGTTCAGGAAGTGGAATATTTTTTTCCAGTTCCAGGAAATCAAAGGCTTCAGCGAGCAGGAGGGGAGCAGGGGAGGGTGAATGGCAGGCAGGAGTCAGATGCTTCTGCTTTCGGGGGGCCTTTTCCTGCCCCCGCCCCAACCCAGAACAGAGCTGCCCTCTTCTTCCTGTGGGCCCCTCGCTCGCTGTCCCCAAAGCTCGGCCAAAACGACAACGTGACGTGATCTCGGGACGTGTCCTGACTTTCGGCCTCACGTGGCCCATTAATTCTCTGTCTCTTTATTAAACTCTGTGTTCATGCATGTCATCTCCCAACCACGCTGTGGCTCCCGAGAGAGCCGAGAACCTGCATGAGGACTCTGTGTCTTGAGTCACAGCACACGTTTGCGGCTTGGACCGCAGAGCAGCTCAATGACTCTGCTGAGTAAAGAGATGAATAAACAGAGCAAGGCTCCCTGACGGGAGCCAGAAGCCTGCAAGAGTTCAGGACCATTTGTGAGTACCGGATGGAACAACGGATGTCTTCTAGAGAATTTCAGGACTCCTGGCAAGTGGGATTTTAAAAATCTAGGTGAAGTGATAAAGACAGAGCAACCATAGCCGCCAGGGGCTTGCAGGAGGGACATAAAAACATTTGGGGGTGAGGAAAATGACCTATGTCTTAAATATAGCGGTGATCACACCACAGAGGACATCCATCAAAATTCACAGAGCTGCACACCTTCTAAGAGGGCTGCTTTTACTGTATTTCACTTAATATACATGCTTTCAGACCAAAAGTAGATAAGCACCTCTAATTCAATTTTTAAGTGTATCCTGAATACCAGTGACAAAGAGAGAAAATAAGTTTTTGCTTTCTGGGCTACATCTGGTACCCAGTTAATATGAGTCCACGATGTTTAAGGCCAAGCGTCACCCTGAGAGCGTGTAGCTCTGTGCTTGGGACAGGGACGAGCGCCGCTCTCCATCTGAACACGACCAAGGACACTTTAGAAACTTTCCAGCTCGTAAGTCGCAAGTCCAAGAGAGAAGCGCAGAGGTCCCACACGTCTGAGATGCTCTCTGGATGGGCTTTACACACCAGCCTTGATCAATCTCCTTCTCTTTACCCATCTATAGAGACAGATGCGAACTGATTTCCCTGAATCACCAAACTTTACCCCCAGGGGACCACACAGACAGAGCCACTGATTTCTGAGGAATGAAAAGTCACAAGAAGAGCAGAGTTAGCAATCTGCTCAAGCAGCGGTACCCAACCTTTTTGGCACCAGGGACCAGTTTCGTGGAAGATGATTTTTCCAAGAACCTGGGGCTGGGGACCCTTGTGCTACAGCATGAAAGGACAAGAGTGGGAGCCCTCTAGGTGCTGGATGATCCTGATAACCAGTAAGAACAAAACCTAACATCTTCTGGGCCCTGAAGTTTGTCTTCCCCCCCATGGATGATCACCTGTGAGACCTTACAACTCCATGGGAAGATATGATTATCACCCTGTCTTACACAGGTGGAAAAACATCGTGGAGAATCAAATAGCTAACAGAGAGTTCAATGGTCAGACAGCTGGTTAAGTGGCAGTCTCAGGGTGGAAATTCAGCTTTCCCTCTCCAGTACTCAGCAGCACTGTCTCCTGAAAGAGTTAAGGAAGTTCAAACTGAGCTACCCAGGGCTTTCTGAGCCCCTCTTAGGAGAAAAACTTTCAAATCTCACCTTAATAAAACTCTGGGCTCATAACCAATAGTGAAATTGCTTTTCAACAGTTCTATATTGGGTGCCAAGGAAATTCTCGAATGGTCAGAGGAGCAAGGAATCCACTAAGCTCCTCTAGCTTATGAAGGTCAGCACATCAGGAAAAGAGACACCCGCAGGAATGTAATTTTATCGGGACTTCGCTGCTGAGACTTACAACAATATTATTCATGGCTCGTTACTGATGAGCCAGTTTGATTCCTTAAAAGGTCATTCTCACTTTATTAATAACTGTTGACTTAATGCAGGGCTCCACCCAAGAAAGTAGTTGCCCCCATGCCTCAGAGAAAGATCTTAAAAGTAGCCTGCTAGGAATGGAAAAGTTCTTTGAAGGTGGGTTGGTCCTACCACTTGGCAGCTGAAACAAAGCTGAAAACCAGGGAAGTCGGGTAAATTGTCAAGGTCACTCAGGCGGCTGCAGGGTCCAGCTGAAGGCATAGAAAAGCAGGCCATTTGCAAGCTACCACGGAGAGAAATTTCTCTCTGACCTCATCTGAAGTTTGAGAACTTAAACTGTGAAGACCAGCCCTGATGATGTAACATAAGAGAAAACTTCTCTTAATCAAATCTATTTTAATATGATTTTGATAATATCACAAGCATAGTATCATTTTACCATCTTCTAACCACAGTTTGGGCTTCCCTGGTGGCTCAGCTGGTAAAGAAATCTGCCTGCAATGTGGGAGACCTGGGTTCGATTACTGTGTTGGGAAGATCCCCTGGAGGAGGGAAAGGCTACCCATTCCAGTATTCTGGCCTGGAGAATTCCATGGACTGGATAGTCCACGGGGTCGCAAAGAGTCGGACACGACTGAGCGACCTTCACTTTCACTTTTCAATCACAGAGTGATTTCTCGTGATACCCACCAGATGCTTGCAACAACCCTGCGAGGTGGGCGGAATCAGTTTTATCATTTCTGCTTTAGACACGAGGAAATGTGCGTCTCAGAGAAGTTAGGGAGTTTGCCTAGGGTCATGTGACAAACAGAAACCTGCAGAACTAGGTCTGGAGCCCCATCCTGTTAACTTTTAATCTGGTACTCTTCCGTTTTCCTTTTAGATAAAAGAGTCTGGCCACGATTTGGTTTAGGCATTCAAGGGTGGTAGAGACAGTGTCTACAAGGTTAGTACTTTCAGAGAAGGGAGCTCTGTCCCCACATGGGGCACACTGCCCCCCGACAGTGACAGGTCTACAGGGGTGCAGGGTAGAGCCAGAGTGTGATGAGAGTATACACTCTTCACTCCCATCAGAAAACAGCATCCTATGCTGCTCTGCTACAAAGGGGAGCAAACAGTGTCTTCTAGTAAAAACTCGGTTGAGTTAATCAACTTGTCTCAAGGGTCAACTCTCTGGGAGCAGAAACCCGGGTAAGACCTCATGGATTGGTGGCATACCCTCCCTGATGAAGCCATCAAATGCCCCATCCTCACTCTGCTATGCAGACAGAGACTTAGCATCCACCCACAGAAACAGAACCCATGCCCTAAACCTTTTTCTCCCTGGATGCACACATAGAATCAAACCGTTCAGAGTCATTCAAGTTCAAACACAGGTATAAAAGAGGTGGACAGGGACTAGGTCACCAGGAGCCTGTGGACGTGAGGGCCTTGGTCCTGGGCCAGGGCAGTGGGGACAGGGTGAGACTGGCACTTTGGGACAAACGACTCCGTGGAGAAGGGGCAGCGTGGACACAGAGCTCGGGCCAGCGCGAAGGTGACTGGGAGTCGCATCAGAAATAGAAGAGGACAGATTTGAGAAATACGACCAGGGAAGACGGGATTAGACAGTTAATTATAAATGAGGCAGAGGTGGCAAGAGAGAGGGAGGAGGAGAAAAACATCTATAGCCTCATGAAAAGTTGACAACTTGCTTGGGTAAATAAAAACTCCTTAAAGGTTGAAAAATAAATAAAACCTCCACCTCCATTTCCCCGGGCTGCAGGGGCACGCGGGACGGAGATCATGTCCTGTGCTGGCTAACCTCTGTCACCCTGGGTTTTCCAAGGTCCAGTTCACCGAACAAAAACAAGATGTATTATCGGTTGTGTCTTGGTACGCTGTGAGATCTCGATTTACACCTCATACACGGACCACCCGATGGCTAAGAGCTTTCTCAGGGTCCTGATAAAACTGGATATCGGGTCTCTGACCTTGTCCCCAAGAGCCTCCAGGACAAGGCCCAGCCCACTGAGAACCAGCATGGAGAGCCTTTATTCGCCCCTTCTCAAGAGGGGTGCCTTCCATCGAAAGAGCCACCCCAAAGCTACTTTTTTATCTCGTAGATGGAATTTCTCATATCTGAAGCATCAGGGAAAATGGGGAACTGAACGAGCCACAAAGGAGCTGAAAAAATGAAGACAACCTTACAGCCTGAGCATCATCTTTGTGTGCGTTCTAAGTCACTGCAGTCTTGTCTGACTCTTTGCAACCTTATGGACCATAGC
The DNA here is from genome assembly GCF_055505025.1 of Bos grunniens. NCBI lineage: Eukaryota > Metazoa > Chordata > Mammalia > Artiodactyla > Bovidae > Bos > Bos grunniens. Next base: position 16,582,333 of record NC_141191.1, read on the forward strand.
CCGCCAGGCTCCTCTGTCCATGGGATTCTCCAGGCAAGAGTACTAGAGTGGGTTGCCGTGCCCTCTTCCAGGGGATTTTCTCAATCCAGGCATCGAACCCGCATCTCTTACGTCTCCTCCACTGGCAGGCCATCCTCAAACAATTATGAAATCTGGTGCCAGAGGCTGCCGATCTTAAGTTGTAACTGTGAGGCCCTAAGTTTGGTCTCTTAGTTCTGAATCTCCTCTGCGCCTTTTTTGTTGTTTTCTGCTCCTGTAGATACTCAAAGTTTCTAAGCGTGGCTGAAAAAAAAAAAGCTATTCTAGGTTTACTTTAGATGAAGTCAGTAAAATTTGGAACCAAAAAAAAAAAAGGTACGTCCTAAGACTGTGTGATTTGGGCCACCAAAATCAAGGCAAAACCCAAATCACATTATTTCCTAACTGTCTATGTCTAGTTACCCAAGGCCTGCTTGATTTACTTCAGGGTCATGAACAGCCTTCCTTATTTCACAGCAGTCTTTGCTTTCTTGCAGGGTGGGGTTACTTTTATCAAGGAACACAATGGGGGTGATGAAGCCCCACCTAAGCCAGGGAGACAGAATTTCCGCACCTGCAGACTTTACACACTGGCCTGGAGGTGATTTCAATACAGCTCAGCAGAGGCCCTGCTGACCCGGGCAGTAGGCCAGCAGGGTATTATCAGAACAATCCAGCATGTTTCTGGCTTCTTCCACTTCCTAAAAACAGAAGTTGCCACATACACGAAATAATTCAATGTGAAAGAAAAGTAAAAATAACAATAAGGAGTGTTTTTTTTTTCCCCTCCCTCCTCTTAAAGGGGTAGCAGGTAAGGGTGTTGGAGGGTGCTGACCTGTGCATTTAAATGCTCAGGAGAGAGGAAATGGGAAAACACTTGGTTTAAGTACTGAGACACCACACCCCCTCTTAGAGTGCACAGCCAGCTAAATCTGGAAGTACATTCAGCTGATATGGACAAGAAGGTGAGCCCAGGACACTGCCCGCTGACTGTGAGTGTGTGTGCACTAGTGCACGTGTGTATGTGTGTGTGTCTTCCTGCTGCCCTAAGAATAAAAGTGAAACACAGCTGAGATCCAGCAAGAGTTCATTTGTCAGGGTAACAGTACATTTCGCTGTTTACGCCCTTACTGGATTTGCTTACCACACAGAGCGCCCATCTCCAGAATAAAAATATACTGGCTGGCTGGCCTCCACGGGATTAAGATACTGATTTTCAATCTATTTCCCCAGGGACAGAGCCGACTAACAACGAGGAAAAGGCTCTCGTATTAAGGACTCATTTCAGCTCCCATTTTTAATCTCATAAACATGGGCTTATAAGAGGGGAATGAAAACATCTTGAAGTTTTCATCTTTGTGCCTGGATACAAAACTGGAAGGAACTCTGGGTTTAGAGACCAATAAATAGAAAGCAAGAAATGGTGTCATTTTTAAATAAAACATTTTTTTAGAAAGTAAAGACAGCCCAGAAAAGAATCTCTCCAATGCCACAGGAGCCTCAGAATCAGAAACAGCGATGTTTTTCATCTTGGTCCACACATCACAGAGGCTGGAATGGCTAATTAACCATCACTTGGGAGAGTGGAGACAAGGCTCTGAGAAGGGTTTAAAATCTGAACTAGTGGTTCTGTTAGCAATAATCACAAAGTACCCACTTCTTTCAAATACTTGCATGGATCCACTGCATCTATCATTACACACCTTTGCAAGGGCCACTGACTAGTTAGAAAGAGATATTCAAACTCATTTTACTGCCATCCATTATGATTTTATTCTTCGGAAGAGAATCATTTAATCCAGTTGGTGATTCTCTAACCAGACCTGACCTTCATCTTTGCCCCAGAAGGAACGACCATGCAGTACCAACGCCATGCAGCGCCCACTACACCAAAGGGTGAAGAACAACCAACCTGACAGAGAATTTATGTACTGAAGACTCAACCAGAATGTTAAAAAAAAAAAAAAAAACGGTTGGGAGTAAAGAATACTGGTCCAATTCTGGCTTCTGTCTGGCATTTTATTTGAGGCTGAATTTCCCTCCTTAAGGAAGGGAGCTCAAAAGTCAAACAACTCCCTCAAAATAAGCTGAATCTTAAGAAAGCGTGCCTGGAGGGTTGGCAAATATCTTGCTTTTTAAAAAGAGCTCAGAGGACCGAAGCTTTCCGAGGACAGTCTGCTGACACAGGGACGATCAAAACCCAGGTGCTGGAGAAGCAGCTCCCAGCGGCCCTAGGGGAGGAAGCCGGACTTCCGGTCAGACAAGCGGCCTCGCTCCAGAGGGGAAGTGAGAAGGCTGCTCGCTCGACAGTTCGACAGTTCGCTCAGCTCAAAATGACTGTGGGGCCATCTGTCTCTGTGCAGAAGTGCCGCATCCCAACGAGGAAGGCAAGGCCGTCCAGTCGCGAGATACAGCATATGCGTCATTCTTCCTTCACCCTGCACGCTGCTGGAGACTCCAAGTGCAAGGAAGACCCTGCACCTGTGATTCTACCTCCAAACTCCAAAACCCCACGTGCAGCGGTTGCAACTTCCGGTCCAAACCCCACACTGTGTGCTTAGTAGCTCGGTCATGTCCGACTCTCTGCAACCCCATGGACTGTAGCCCACCAGGCTCCTCTGTCCATGGGATTTCCCAGGCAAGAATACTGGAGTGGGTTGCCATTTCCTTCTCCAGGGGACTCTTCCCAACCCAGGGATTGAACCCGTGTCTCCTGTGTCTCCCGCATTACAAGCAGATTCTTCATCTGCTGAGCCATCGGAGAAGCCACTGAGAACCCACAAATGAAGGTCCTCAGATGTGAGACTGACTCTTGGAGCTCTGCTTCATCTTTCCCATTCTTACCAGTGTTAGAAGCCCTAATTGTTTACAAAATGGAGCAAAATGAAATGAAACCAAAGGTATTGAGGGCAAAGAAACAGAGGTTCTGGATTCCTGGGCTGGAGTCAGAATACAAGTTCAAGGCTTGGTCTCCACTCTTACAAAGGGTCCCCACCATCCACTCATGGCAGCACCCCGGTGGGACTTTACTGAGATATAATCCACGCTTGTCACCCTCCTGCCTAAAAGCCTCCTGGGGTGGGGCTTACATGATGCATGTATATGCAACATCTGTGAGCCTTAGTATCTGCTGTATTTCAATTTTTAAAAACTTAAACATATACACACACACACCCTCCAGCACTCTGAGGAAAAAAACCCAACCTCCTTCCCAGGGTCTGCAAAGGCCCCCATAAGCCCACCCCACTTCCTTTCTGAAGAGCCTCATGAGCCCTCCCCAGGTGCACTGGCCTTCCCTCTAGTCCTCCAAGTGTGTTCCTGCATCGGGGTCCATGGGGCCAGGTCTGCTGCCAGCCCCCTGCTGCAGTTCCTCCCCCAGCAGCATCATCTCATCTCTCCAGTCTGTCCCTCTGGCGCATTTAACATAGACGGCAAAGCTGTTGTTATCTGCAGTTCCATGAAACTAGGAGTTGGTCCTGCCTTGCTCCCGATCTATTTCCCCGTGCACAGCGCTGCTTCTGCGGCACAGAAGGTACTCAGAACTCTCCGCGGGATCACAGCATGCCCTCCGGCCACACACTTCTGTTTCCGCCTCTGAGAGATGAGCACCACCTCTGTGGCAGGTCCGTCATCCAGAAGATGCTGTGAGGACTGGTGGGGACAGTCTCCCCCACTCCTTGTTCCCAAGTTAAATAAATAATACATTTGTCCACATAACCAAAAATGCAAAGACTGAGAACTGCCGGTGATTAGCCGCCAGTGAGGGGCGGGGGGTGGGGCGGGCGGTGGAATCTCTTTTCATCTACCTATTTTCTTGAGGTCCATCCACCTCAGTTCCTTTATCTGATCCTCAAAGGATTGTATTTTTCAGCCCTGACATCCGAGGGCCTGAACTTGCATTCTGAGACAGTTCCAAGCCCTCCTCCCACAGCCTATGTTATTTTAAGTCACGTTTTACAAATTCTCGACCCCGGAGGGGCTACTTGTGTGTATAAAGAAATGAGATGTCAAAACAGTTTACCTATGATGTTCACCGTACTATCCACTTCAGTTTTTATAGTTGAAGTCAGGACCGCATACTCAGGAGAAAGATCACTTACTCCGTTACTAAGCCCCAAAGGTGACTCAATTGGTTCTTGCTAGGAAGAAGAAAAGAAAAAAGAATTGAGAACACTTCCTTTTCCCTTCCTTTGCTTAGCTTAAATTCTACCCTGTCTGCTTTCTTTTAATGCCAAGGTCAGGTTCATCTCCCAAGTGCATGTTTCAAGTGTATGTTTTCAATCAGCTAGAGCTTAAAAAGCACATTTCTGCCTAGAATGTCTCCTCTAGTGTTCCCTTTTTTCCCACTTCTTCCTTGGAGGAGGTAACACCATTGCACCTGGCTTACCTTCCTGAAATGCTTACCTCTGCAACCCGATGACCCCTGGATAAGGAAGCTGCATTACTATCTAAGTAAAGCTCCGTGCTAGGGAGACCCCAACTCTTCCTTCTCTGAAGGAGGGCGTGCGTGCGTCAGCTCCTGACCTTCTCTCTAAGGGAGGAATCCTTTTATACTTTTGGAGGAAAAGCTCTGCCTCAACTATGAGCCCAAGGACAGGAACTCAGAGCACATGGTGGATGAATTTTTCTCATATAGGGTTTGCCCTGGACCCTGGCCACTTGAGCATCCTGCCCCAGGGGTGGGGCGGGGCAGCCGGTGACACGGGCCAGACTCCCAGCTGAAGACCCCTTGACTCTGTGGAGGCAAGTGGAGCAGCCCATATCCATGGTGCCTGTTAAAGCCTTCCGAGAGTCTACATATTGATACTAATGAATCTAGGAGAATCAATTCCTCTGCCTAAGCTCGGCTCTCGATTCTGGTTTACTCAAGTGCACCAGAGCCCTCCAACCTCTGAAAGCACCAACAGCTCTGGACAGCCAGTGCTGGGGTACAGACTGACTTTCAGTGGTTTGATGAGAGCGCTTCTCTTCAAGAGAAGAGAAGCTATTGCTATCTATGACAGCAACAGAATCAGACCAAAAAAGCCACACACAACTCCTGGGGAAACCACACTGGAGACGGGGGTATAAGGATGGAAAGAACAGAAGACGGGAGCAGAAGATCATGTGAGATGGATATGACTCTGCTTTGAAAAATTTCAAGTGGCTGCTCCAAGGCATGCAGAGTATTCTTATCAATGCATGTGCTGCTTGGACTCAATCACGAATGCCCTGTAAACCTTAGGGAAGCCACAGTCCCACCCAGCAAATTCCCACCATGATATCCGTGACTTTAAAGACATTACCTCACTGTATAGCTCAGTTCTTGGGGAAAAAAAAAAAATCACAAACAGCAGGGTTGACCAGATGTATGAAACGCTGACACCCCCCCCCCCGCCCCGCTGCCCCCCCATCCCCAGGAAGGACCAGGGACCGCCCTGTTGGGTAGAATGTTTATCCTCTTTCCTTGTAGCATCTCTTTTACAAATTCCAAAGAGTTTATCCTTTCTGGGAAGAAACTCGCTTGCTTGTGACTTGAGGCATCACATTCCCTTGAGAGCTAAACTCTTGACTGTGCACCTGCCTTCCCACCACAGCCCCCTCACTGTGGCTCGGAAAAGCCTGCAGTCTGGCTGCCACTCCACTCGTGGAAGCGAACTCTCAGCTCCCGGAGAGGGTGACGATGAGACGGTCTGGCTTTGGAGTCACATGAGCCTGGAGTTCAAGTCTTTCACTAGTTACAGGGCTTTAGCCTCTTCAGCGGTCTCTTAGGATGCTGTGGACAGCTGTAAACTGAGGACAATAATAGAACCCACACCATTCCCACAGGGATGATGGAAAGATTAAATACAATGAATATGCACCTGTCATCTATAATTAAATAAACACTCGCTATTATCCAAGGTCACAGATAAAACTCCACTCTCCCAAAGCACCTTTCTGCAAGTCTCTTTCCCTCAGCCCCACACTCTGACATCCAACAGGAAGACCTGTAACTCTCCGTTCTTGACAACAAAAGCTACCGGATTTGCCACCCTGCTGAGGGCCCCTTCCTCTCTGGCTTTCTCAATGGCCCCCTTTCTACCCCCCTCAACATCTCCACCAAGCTCTATGTGTCATCTTATTCCTCTTCCATCTCTTTGATTTCCCAAAAGGAACTAAGAACATTTTAGGGAATTATGGAAAGAACTGCTCATTTTCATGGGTCTCTTTTGTTGTCATTTTCCACTTTAGGTTTCTTGTAAAAGTAACGAGGCAGTCAGACTTGCATATATTTAAAAACCTAAATTATTCTGATTTCTCAATGTGGAGACGTCAAAGTGTTTCACATGATCTACAGTTTAATTAGCGGCAAGTGCGACTTTTATCACATTACACTTGAGAAAACTATGACTCAGAGACGAAATTAGTTTTCTAAGATCACACTCCTTTTAATCTGAGGAGATACGGGAGCTGAACCCAGTCTTTGGTCAGGGAACATGGTCCAATTCCAGTAGCTTCTTAATAAACCCTTGGATCCTGTACTAATTCCAATGGAGACTGAGAACTACTGCCAACATTGTTCTATTCCCCAGATCCCTGCCTTGAATCCTGCACAACTTCTGTAACAGAACAGAATAGGAAATGGCAACTCACTCCAGTATTCTTGCCTGGGAAATCCTATGGACAGAAGAGCCTGGTGAGCTACAATCGTTGGGGTCCCGAAGAGTCAGACACGACTGGGCGACTACACCACCACCACCACCAATGGAGGCTGAGACTATGAACACTGCTTTGCCTCCTCCCGTCCCCACATCCAAAATAACCAGCCGATCGATTCCCAAGTCCTCCATGCAAACCTTCTCTTTGGTTCTGGAAGGACAAGACAGTAGATTGTCTAGTGAAAAGCGTCTAGCACCTCTCTGAAAGGTTTCCATCCAGGGAGCAGAAAAACAGGGATCCTCACTACGTTCAGCTGAAATTTTTGAAATTATTAGAATAGGAAGATCTAAAACTAAACTATGTTATTATTTTTTTGTAAGGCAAGAGCCCAAATTAAGAAAATAGGTGAACGTTTCTCTACAGAACAAATATACAGAGATCCCTCAGGTCACGAACGGCCTTTGTCCACAGCATCTCCTGGTCCTCTGTGATGCTCATTCTTGTCCTGTACCACACCTGGCTGTACCATAACCTGGCCTGCTGAGTCCTAAGCCAACCTGGCTCCTCTTTCTGTCCTAGCATCTCTCCATGAGGCCTGAAAACTCAGGGCTGCCTCTTGGATCCATACCTGTCTTCATCCTCAGCATCCTCTTGCAGAGAAATGTCTCCTCTCCATTCCAACCACTATTTTCAGCTAAACTGTCTACTTCAGTCTCTCCTCCCTGACTGTGAGAAAGACCTCCCTTAAATATCAAGTCCACCATGCTCCAAGTCCTTCCCAAGGAGTTCAGCGGTGCCTTATGCCACAAAAACATCCATGGAGGTTAGTCGGCCAACCAGTTTTGCAGACTGTGCTCTGAGCAGCCTCTTCAAGAGCCTCCAGGAGGAGAGGGAGGCACCAGGGTTGGCTGGGTGAGTACTTTCACTTGTTTCCTGCTTCTAGAGCGGTTCTGATTCCATCTGTTGAAAGTTCAGGTGGGTTGCTGGCATGGGTTTTCAGTTCATTAAGGTTTAAAAATTGAAGGTCCCTTGCCACCCATGAAAAGCTTACTCCAGGATGAGCCCTGACAGGTAGTCATTCAGTCTATCTGTGGACAGCAACAGGGAGCATATTGTTTGGTAAGCCAGCTCAAGTCACTGTTGGATCCGAGCGCTCTCTCGGAAAAATCTGCTGACTTCCCTGGCAGTCCAGTGGTTAAGACTTCAAACTTCCAATGCAGGGAGGGTGGGTTCAATCCCTGGTAGGAGAACTAAGATCCAGCATGCTGTGCAAGGTGGCCAAAAATAAAATAAAATAAAATTCTGCTGAGCCAATACCTGCTTTTCTGTAACTCCCATCTAGAGGTCTGCACTCAAAACTAACAGAGACCAGGCCTGCTCTTTACCAAGTGACTGTGCAAGGCTGTCCTTGATTATATTTTCTCTAAGAGCATCAATTCTTTGATTTGGAAGCAGTCTACAGTTCGCAAGTATTCATTTCGAATCCATCCTACCTACATGCCTTCTTTCCCCATGAGGCCTCACTCAGGCTCCTGCTCTAATGAAGCTGGTTTCCTGACTTCTCATTTCCAACTCTTTTCAACCCCGTGGACTGTAGCCCGCCAGGCTCCTCTGTCCTGGAATTCTCCAGGCAAGAACACTGGAGTGGGTTGCCATGCCCTTCTCCAGGGGATCTTCCCCACCCAGATCTTCTGCATTGCAGGCAGATTCTTTACCATCTGAGCCACCAGGGAAGCCCTATCCAATGAAGACCAAACATCAACTCTGACCTCCAGACCTTCACGTGCGATGCTGCTGGTGGGAGTGGATATCCACCAATTTACTGGCATGTCCCCCAAGGCCTGGCTCGGAGCCCACAGCACTGAGGCACTGAGGAAGGTGATGTGGCACAGGTTCTGGAGTTGGACTCGCCTGGAATCAAATCCCAACTCCATAAAGCGTGGAACTCTGGGAAAATCACTCAACATCCCTGTGCCTCCACTGCTGCTAATACAAAAGGGAGACAACCTGCCCATCATGAGAAAGACGAAACAGGTAATAATTGAAGCTGAGAGCATGGTAAGAGCGCCAGAATGTCAGCTACACCCCTCTGTTTTATCCACTTCTATCCTTACTCATCATGGCTTTGGGACATTTTCTGAAACACAGATATACTCTGATGACGTGCCATCTAGTACTGCTCTCTACTGTGCTTCTTATGAGAATATTCCCTTAGACAGCCAGTTACCTCCATGCAGGCAGGGCTTAGTTCAAGTAAAATGGCTCCCTGAGTGCACAGCATATACTCCAACATCTGAGGATATGGAGGCAGCATTTCTGCACATATCACGTGGTCAGTGGGCCTTGGTCTCCCAGTTTCCGGGAAGCTATTTCCCGAGGAAACAAAGAGCATGGAGATAACAGACTACCTGAATGGCCCAAGAAATATTCTAAGAGTGGGCCAGCATGCTCTGAATATTTCTTCCTAGTTAAAACTTCAACTCAATCAACTATACTGCAATGAAAAAAATAATTTAAAGAAGAATAGTATTTATTCAGGTATCTTAAAAAAAAAAAACAACACTTCAACTTTAATTGAAGGAAGACTGGGAAGAGCTTGTTTTAACAGTAAATTTTCATACCCAGTTACTACACGCTTGTGCTTAGTTACCCAGTCATGTCCGACTCTTTGCGACCCCGTGGACCATGCCAGGCTCCTTTGTCCATGAGACTTCCCAGGCAAGAATACTAGAATGGGTTGCTATTTCCTTCTCCAAGGAATCCTACCGACCCAGGGATCCAACCCACGTCTCCTGCATTAGCCGGTAGATACTAAGCCACAAGGGAAGCATTTGTATAAGACAAATTTTCTCTGTAGAAGAAACCTACCTAGTCTATTCCGTTGCATATATGCACAGGACATATGAACTCAGATCTTAGCTGTTTTGACAAACAATAAAAAGTAATGTATGAACATCTCAGTAAAATCCTTTACACAATTCCAGACCATCTGGGGAATGGACTTTGAACCGCTCTCCAGAAACATTCAATGAACACTATGCAGCCATGAGCCACAGCACTTGGGAAAGCCTACAAGCCTCCTCCATGTTCCCAGCCTTTGTTGTTAAGTCAGATGCAAGGGGATTTATATTCAAAAGTTAAGTTGTGTTTACTTCCGATGAATCGCCTATCTTCTGCTGAAGGAACAATGTCTCTCTGAGGGACACAATTCAGGTACTAAGCAAGCCTACATCACAGCAGGATTTCTCACTGCACCCTCTCCTGGGATGGAATTAACCCACATGGCTGAGCCTACAAGGAAAGCTCTCACTTTCCCCCCTGCGTCAATGTGGGGCCTGGCCACATGCAAGACACTGTCATTGTGACGGGGCTGCAGATGACCTTTACTGCCGAGAACACCATGTGTCATCAATTCGCACACTGATGGACTTGTGAGGGGCACATTCCTCCATTTCCCTACCCCTGAAGTAAGACGTGCCTTCTGATCAATTATGTATGTCAAGATTTCACTGCAAGCAGTTTTCCCTGCTTACAGATTAAAAAAATAATAGTACATCTTACCATCATTGGCACCTAATAGTCATTGCTTCTGGAGGGTATGTCTGAGCAAAGTCAACTGAAAAGTGAACATCTGTTACTCCATTTTTATTTCTCCATTAACTGAGATTATGAAATTTAATCTGCATTCTAACCCTCCACTCCCTCCCCATATATATATTTAAGCATCTACTTGGTCAACAAATACTCATCTATCTAGGCAGTGATCAAATATGTATTAATTATCTGTTTTGTACCAATGACTAAGCTAGATGCTGTGAAAATATTAATAGCAGTAAATATGACAGAGCTGTACTTAAGACTGTAGAAGATTCTTCAAAATCACACATTTGTGGAAGTTACAACTTTTCTGACTAAACAAGAATAATCAGAATGTAGGCCCTAAAAAAAATCCAAATGGTGGGAAATCTGATATAACAAACAACAAGATTTTTTCAATTGCAAGAAAAAAATAATTTTTTGAAAGTAATCCAGTGGAAACCCATAGGTTAAAAAGACTTGAGACATATACAAAAATCACAACATGTGAACTTTATATGATTTTGATTCAAGTGATCAGACTGTATAAAAACTATGAAACTTATGAGACAAATTAGAAATTTTTAAGCACTGACTGGATGGATATTTGGTGATAGTGAAGAACTACTATTAATTTTTTCAGATGTAATAATGATTCTGGATTATTTTTAAAGAGCATTTATCTTTTAAAGATATTTACTGAAGTAGTTGTGAAAGAAATGATGTTTAGAATCTGCTTTAAAATATTGGGCTGAACCATATGAAATTATTTTTGCAAGTCAAAAATGGTTGAGTATCTGCAGTTTCATGCATATAGGGAAGTAGACAGAGGTACTAATGTAATAAAATGGCCATGAGCTGATTGATGTTGAAAGTGGGGTGACGGTCTATGAAGTACATTTGACTCACTTGCTTCCTTCCTGTGTGTATAAAATTTTTCCATAATAAAAAGTTAAAATATAAGGCCTATACTGTGCTATATTTAAAGTAAGTCACCAACTAAAAATACTGAAAGTGGAAACTAGAGGTCTCACTGCTGAAACACTCTAGCTAAAATATTTCTTTTCCATTGTAGAAGTAAATGTGTCTGAAATTTTAACAATTTACCTAAGTTTTCCCCTCTAATTACCTTCACAAGTCAAACTGAAGTATATTTTGTGTGTGTGTTTTTCCAACTATTTTGACTCAGTGGTTTGCTTTTAAACATTGCGCTGTCTGGATAATTTGGATTTTCCTTCAACAGTTATTCTGGAGTATAAATCAGAGTACTTGGCATCACTTTTAAGTTCAGTTCAAAGTTACCATGTGAACTTGGCCACATGTCCCTCTGCCCTTGGGCCCCTGTCACTCAACCTTCTCACGCCACCGTCTCCTCATCTGCAAACAGGGTGTGCTGAAGCAGACCACTGTCTCTCTGATGGTCTACGGGCCCGGACTGTAGAGTCTGCTCTTTGCTTAGCAACTGAAGCTCATCTTCAGTTTCTCATGGGATATTTGGCAATTCTATGGCTTTTGAACAAGGGCCCCCCAATCAACACACAAAGACCCTCACAGGGTAGGGGGTTTCAGACTACATAGCCGATGGAAAAGCTCACACACACAAATACATCCCTATGGAAGACCTTTGGGAGTTACGAAAGCTAGTTCTTTTTTTTTTTTTTGAAAGCTAGTTCTATATTGAGATCCACACAAATAGAGGGCCTGAACAGAGCACAAACTAATAGCCTATCAAGGGTAAAAAAAAAAAAAAAAAAATATATATATATATATATACACACAAGTATATATATATACACACACATAAATATATACATATACACACATATATATACGTGTGCGTGTGCATGTGTGTTCAGTCACTCAGTCACGTCCAATTCTTTTACAACCCCATGGACTGTAGCCTGCCAGGCTTGAGGGGCCTGGTGGGCTACTGTTCATGGGGTCACAAAGAGTCGGACACAACCGAGTGACTAAGCACATACATATATAAATGTAGGTATTTAATATAAGTTTATAATACCTAATATACTTTAAAATATATTTAATGGCCTGAAAACATACTTGATATTGTCAGATAGTAGCGGGTTGCTGGAGCTTAGCCGGAGCTAAGTGACCAGCTGGCAAGAGTTGCAGGGGCCAGATGGAGGCCTAAGACTGCCAGGCTCAGCGTGGATTTGTGAGTTCATTCATAAATCGTTCAGGGAAATTGGATGAAGCAGGGGAGGTGTGTATACCTGAGCCCACAAGCGGGCACATGCTAAAGAGAAGACGTGAGAGCACAGAAATCACAACAGCAAAGGAAGCAAGATTAAATACTTCACAGAGACCACATCGCTTGTCTTCATGAGACAGACTATGAATCACTAGTATGATCACAACTTTGGTCTCCTCTCTGCACAAAGATTACCTTGATGTGCTTCACTCTGTCTTCTTTTTCTGTCTTTGGTTTCTTTCCTGTGGCAACAAAAATAGTTCGGGATTAATCCATGAAGAATGCAGAGACATTTCCCCTACATTAAATTCTTTCTGAAACTCTCACTGCATTTATTGCTGTAATGTGTAGATGGTCAAGATCCCAAACGTTTCTTTTCCTTTCCTTGGGGGCCCTGAGAGTCATTTTACCCAGCCAAGTAAAGGCAGAATTAACATCCACAATGGGAACAGGGTTGTATTCTTGTTGTGGCTACGATTGTGGAAATCAAGAAATCACAAAGGCGCTATTTAAGCAACAGATGTTTTAGCCGGTAAATATCTTTATCTACCTTTCTTAGAAGGCCGCTCAGACATGGGCAGCATCCGGTAGACTCTGAAGGCATTGTTCCCTTTTTTTATGCTTTTGTCCTTGACTTCCTCAATGTCAGGCAAAGAGTTCATGGCACATCGGAAATTCGCCTTCCACGTTTTTGGGTCAGGTTTATCTATTCCTGGTTGATGCTTTCCTAAAAAAATAGTCGAAAGAATGAAGGTTAAGAGGAAAAAAAAAGAGAGGGAACATTATTTCCAGAGTAAAAATTTCTGGAAACAGGATTGCTGGCGGGTTGTAGAGAGAATGCTTTTCATTCCAGGCCACACCTACAGTGAACAAACGTCCTGGTTTGTTCCAAGCTGAGAAGGTTCTTGGGATGCGGGAATTTTTGTTTTAAAACCCAACAGTTTCAGGGCGCTGCTGCTGCTGCTAAGTCGCTTCAGTCGTGTCCGACTCTGTGCAACCCCATAGACGGCAGCCCACCAGGCTCCCCCGTCCCTGGGATTCTCCAGGCAAGAACACTGGAGTGGGTTGCCATTTCCTTCTCCAGTGCATGAAAGTGAAAAGTGAAAGTGAAGTTGCTCAGTCGTGTCCAACTCTTAGCGACCCCATGGACTGCAGCCCACCAGGCTCTTCCATCCATGGGATTTTCCAGGCAAGAGTACTGGAGTGGGGTGCCACTGCCTTCTCCCAGTTTCAGGGCAAACTGGGACAAACTGGTCACCCTAGGTCTACTTCAGAGAAAATAAGGGTAGAAATCAATGTGGAGAATCAAGGTAAGGAAAAGAAAAAGCTAGGAGGTCAGGAGGGTTTCCTTGGTGGCTCAGCTGGTAAAGAATCCTCCTGCAACGTGGGAGACCTGGGTTCAATCCCTGGTTGGGAAGATCCCCTGGAGAAGAGAACGGCTACCCATTCCAGTACTCTTGCCTGGAAAATTCCATAGACTCTATAGTCCATGGGGTCGAGAAGAGTTGGACATGACTGAGTTACTTTCACTTCACTTCGCTTCAGGAGGCCAGGAGACCAACAAGCATAAGTCACTGGAAGGTCTCCTTTTCAAATGACTCTCAAACAAACAGCTCCCTAGTTAAATGAAATTATAAATAAATAGCTACATAAATAAACAGCAAATAAATAATAAGAAATAAATAGCTAAATAAATAGTAAGTATTAATCAAAAATAAACAGCTAAATAAATAAATAGTAAGAAATACATAGCTAAATAAATAGTAAGAGAAACAGCTCTCTAGTTATAAATAAATATAATCTCGACTACCTTTGGGGGAAATAATTCAACCAAGGTTTACAGCTCCAGAACAAATCAGTTCTACATCCCCCTGGTACATACCTGGGGAACTTCATCAGAAAACCACATTTATATGGCTGAGTTCCTTCACTGTTCATCTGAAACTGCTACAACATTGTTAATTGGATATATCCCAATATACAGTATTTTTGGTGTTAAAAAAAAATAGAAAACCACATGTCCAGGAAATTCAAAGACTCAGTTTCTATGGAATGGGTGGAGCATCACTTCTGAGTGATGAAGTCTATACCTCATATGCCCTGGATGTGTCTGAAGACAAGTCACAGGTTTATCAGCACTATCTTCATGAAACCATAAGCCAAGGCATTTCATACATGCAGTAAAAATAAAAAGAAACAATAGCTAACAGTCTATCATATAAGTGAAATTTACCAAGAGAGTAGAACTTAAATATTCTCAACCAAAAAACAAAGTACACTTTAAATATCCTGCAATTTAATTTGTCAGTTATACCTTGATTTTTAAAAAGCATGAAACCAAAAAAAAAGCAACAGTACCAGCCTCTGGAGATGATGTGGGTTCATACCTGTATGGATGGCCCAGTTTCTAAAGAGGGGTGCATCTTTTTCCACATCCCACCCATGTCTAGCAGCATGCATCCAGGGGATCTGAAAAATCTTCTTTTCCTAAGAAAAAAAAAGTAAATAAGAACTGCAGCGAAGGGTTTCAGGCCATCATTGCAGAGGGTTCTAGCTAGTTTCAGCTAGTAAGACTCCCCATTAAGTAAAATCACTGGGTTTGCTGAATGTCTATGGTAAACCAAACCCATTTCCTCACTATGACCCAAACCTTGACAGTCTACCAGGTGAGACTGAGAGGCAGGTGGAGTCTGGTAGGCTAGAAATAAATTTCAAGGTCAAAAGTGATGATTTGGGAAATGCCAATGTGTTTCATTACCTGTGCCTCCTTTTTTACAGGATCACAGGTAAATGGCCACTGACTGAAATGTCTATAGCTTATGATTTATTTCTGTCACTTGGTAAAGAGGAACTCCAGCTGTCTTAGGTAAATTAAACATTAGGCAACTCTAGCATGAAAACATATACACTAACATGTGTAAAATGGACAGCCAGTGGGAATTTGAGAAATGATGCAAGGAGCTCAACCCGGGGCTCTGGGACAATCTAGAGGGGTGGGTGGTGTGAGGGAGGCTCAAGAGGGAGGAGACATATGTATATACCTATGGCTGATCCATGCTGATGTATGGTAGAAACCAACACAATACTGTGATTATCCTTCAATTAAAAATATCATGTAGGAAACGAGTTGCCAGTCCAGGTTCGATGCATGATGCTGGATGCTTGGGGCTGGTGCACTGGGACGGCCCAGAGGGATGGTATGGGGAGGGAGGAGGGAGGAGGGTTCGGGATGGGGAACACATGTATACCTGTGGCGGATTCATTTTGATATTTGGCAAAACTAATACAATTATGTAAAGTTTAAAAATAAAATAAAATTGGAAGAATAAAAAAAAAATAAAATAAAATTGGAAGAATAAAAAAATAAATAAAAAAAATAAAAAAAATAAAAATAAATAAATCAAAAAAAACAAAAAACAAAAAACTGCTTGGGGGAGGCGATGGTTGCATATTACCAACATTAATATTTTAAAATTCAAAGAAACAAAAAAAAATTCCTACAGGTATAATCATATAAATAAAAATAAATTTTCTTTCTTTTTTAAATAAAAAATACAATATCTTTCCCTTGTCAAAAAAAAAAAAAAATAAAGAAATTTTTTAAAATTAGGCAACTCTTCAAAGCAATACACATTTCACTGCTAAAGGGAAGTCGGGGTGTCTGAGGCCATTGTCAGAGACTGAATCTCTCAATCTGCTCATGCAGCCAACAGAAATGAGAGATTTTGTTTTAGGGACTTCCCCTTCCAGGGGTTCAGTTCAGTCGCTCAGTCGTGTCTGACTCTTTGCGACCCCGTGGACTGCAGCACGCCAGGCCTCCCTGTCTGTCACCAACTTCCGTAGTTTAGGCAAACTCAGGTTCAGGGATTAGGGTGGCAGGTGGGGGGGGGGCGCGGAACGGGTTTGATCCCTGGCTGGGGAAATAAAGATTCCGCATGACAGATGGCGTGGCCAAAAATATATAAAATAAAATAAAACAAAATAGAGAAGTTAAAAAAAATTTTTTTAAAGATTTTGTTCTAATCCCTGTGTCTACTACCCTGCCTGAGGAGAAAGCAACAAATATAAACAAAGATGTACCAATTATGTGAAGATGACACTTTTTTTCTGAAGAAAAGTCCCTTAAGTACAGTTCTTGTCATAGAAGACCTTCTCCATCTCTCTTACATCCCAACTCAAAACTGCTTAAATCAACCCTGGCAAATGTATGACTAGAAACTAGTGCTTTGGAAACAAAATAGTAAAACTACTTATGTGAAACCCAGTTTACTTTGCATGTTCACAAGGTCTCAGTTTTGGTTCTTGCAACACCCGAAGGAGCTGGGTATATGTTACTGTTTCTGCTTTACAGTTAAGGAAACTGAGGAACAGATTTAAATTATCCATTCAAGGAACTCACGGTAATATTAGTAAATATCCAAACTCAGAACCTAGGTCATGTGATCCCATATTCAATCACTGACTCACACTGCCAGTTGTCTCCCAGGGTTTACGTTTAGATTTCCTGACCTACAACAGATCCGCTGACTTGGATTCCATGCAGATTAAAGACCAATAAAACTGTATTTTTTTAAAGCTCTCAAGGTAGATCTGATCATTTCTAGGGAGGGGGGGAAAAATCTCTGCACAATACACTGGAGCAGGAAAGTAAATGTCAGGAGGGATTTCCCACCTCTTTGGTTTCACACAATGAAAGATACAAATGGGCCCCACCGACCCAAAAGGGACTTGATGCCTCCCACAGAACCAGCCACAAAGCCTGAATTAAAAATATGTCAGAACATTTGAGGGTTCCCCAGAACTGTTAAAGGGGAAAATTCCATGTATATAAAACGTAGTCAATAAAGAAGAACTGAAAGTGAGAGGTTTTTCATAAAACCCTCCGTGTTCACACTGTATCATCCACTGAGAGAGGGCGGGGTTTCAGGTCGGCCAGTTTCAAAAGGGCAGTGATCTGAAGAGGGTTGAGTGAAACTTTATTTTTTATGGTAGACGAATATCAGAGCACAAAATCACTCAATGCAGTTTTTAACATTCCCAGGGGGGAAAAAAAAAACCCATAAATTTATCTCTGAAAGAATGTATTTCCTGAAGTACACAAGCAGAATCTAAAGGTTTATGCTTAAAGATACAGACCTTTAAAGAATCAGACTCTTGCACTTTTTTATAGATCAAAGGAGATCTGGGGTGACACAATCTGAAATCAATCTCGAGACACAAAATTGATTCTTATAGGCAGATCTTTTCAACTGTGTGTGTGTGTGCAAGCATACATAACTTAGTGATTCAACAACAGCAACACCACACAAACACACACACACACACACCTCCAAACCTAGTCTCCCAGAAATCATGCCCAAATCACGCAACCATGAAAGTAATGACTGAACCTAGCAATCACCCACCATGAATCCCCTTGAAAGGGGCCAGGGACCTAAACAGACATTTTTCCAGGGTGGCTATACACACTGGGTATGGAAGGACTGAACACAACAGCAGATGTAGAGACCTCTGCCCACCTGTAGGCAGAAGAGATGAGCCCGGCTCAAGCTGAGAACATCTGAGATAATTGTGAGCAACGCAGAACAAACATAGCTTGACCTCCAAGCGGAATCCAGCCTTCTTATCTCCCACGGCTGCTCCACTCCCCCAATATCTATAAGATGTTCCAATGTTGCTTGCTATTTTTGTTTGGACTTCTCACTGTGTTCTGAGATGGCCTGATATTTACACAAGTACAAGCCTGCTTTCAAAGTGCAGAGCAGGAAAAGGTCGGAATTACCCGATGACCTCCAGGGCTCAGGGAGGGGGCCTTGGCGCCTGGGTCCAGGCAGACCTCTGCGGAGAAACAGGAACCTCATAAATCAGGGTGGGAATCAATCGAAGTGATGAGAACAGTGAACCTGGATGCCGCCTCCTTCCTTCCTCAAGAAACAGCCCAGGGAAACCACAAAATCAAGCATGCGGACAAATCCAGATCAGACCTGGTCTCTTCAACAAGCCAATGGAGAGATGGCAAAAAGGGAGCGGGCGTTGCTCATAGTCAGGAACCAAACACAACCTAGGGGTCTGCTGTGGCTTCTGATGGAACAAATAAATCCTAGAAAGATATCTGAGGAATAGTTAGGTATTCTGAATAGGAACAGGGCAGTAATGGCACTTTAAATGATGACTAATTATGATTAATTTATGATTATCCAATTGGTAATGGTATCGTGAATCCATAAGAAAATATTCTTGGGTCTTACAGATATACCCAGTCAGGGAGTTGCTTTAGTTACCTCCCAATTAATAGTTGTCCAATCTAGATGTGAGTTTTAAATCTAGAAGGGAATTTGCTACATTATTCTTTCTAGTCGTTAGATCATTCAAGCATACTATGTGTATTTGCAAATACTTATAATAAAAAGCAACTGGCCCAAGCCACAGCCACGTTCAGGAGCTAGGTACAATGCTGCTGTGCAAACCTCCTTATCGCTCCTCCAGAGGAATCCAGAGCATCTGTTCCATCAGCCCCCACCTCCTGGAAACAGGAGATGGAAACAAATTCAAGGCGTTAATTAGCCACCTATCTATCTTCCCTGGTGGCTCAGTGGCAAAGAATCTGCTTATTAAGCAGGAGATGCAGGTTCGATCTCTGGGTCAGGAAGATCCCTGGAAGAAGGAAATAGCAACCCAATCCAGTATTCTTGCCTGGGAAATCCCATGGACAGAGGAGACTGGTGAGCTCCAGTCCACAGGGTTGCAAAGAGTCGGATACAACTGAGCAACAGACTTTCATTCACTTCCCCACCCCTTCATGTATTGGAAGCAGGAGATGGAAACAAATTTAAGGCATTAATTGGCCACCTATTTATCTCTCACTAGGAATGCACTGGGTATGATGGAGTCTCCGTTTGAGAGCAATGTGACCATTGCCAACCCAGTGTTCTTGAGTCTAATTATCTTAATAGAACATATACAGAGTCATCGATGTTCCTCCCCTTCAAGTAGCCATCCTTCATGCATTCATTCTCAGCACAATGTTACCTGGAGCCTCCAGGGTGTCAGGCCTGGCGCTGAGCTCTCAGCAATGGTCAAGACAGCCCTGGTACATGGCCAGCCTGGAGTGCCTCCCCGTGAGCACCCGGAAAGACAAAGCCCCGAGGGTGGCACAGCTTTTCTAAGACTCACAACAGCCTTCAGCAGAAGAGAATTAGGGATGACCTCAAACCACTCAAAATACAAGTAGGGATTCTTGGGCTTATGAATGGGCAGGGAATAACAGTGGGTCTGAGTGAAATATTTATGCAGACAGCCGAACGCCAGCAAGCCTAAGTTAGCAGAAAACCTATAAACCGATGCTCTGGGGAGGTGTGGGTACAGACAGGAAATGCCCCGAGGCCACCCAACATCTACAGTGACTACAGCCACAGGGCGTTTCCGTCTGCATTGGGCCCTCAGGCAGCCCAGGAGCTGCGGGCACAGCATCGTCCTGGGAGGTGCCATCTGCTGCAGCCACTGCCCCCTCTCTGTCCTTCAGCCTGGCCCACGCCCAGCCCAGCAGAGAACAAGGGGGTGGAGGTCTCCTGTCCTTCTGCACCAGAGAAGGCACTCAGGAGCCAAGAGCCAGGTGAGTAAGGCTCCACACGAAGGACTGCCTGAGGGGCGCTAAGTGTTCAGCTGCACCAAGAAGAATCCATTCACTTTCTGGTCCTCTTTAGAGCCCAGTGGATTGCAAGGAGATCAAACCGGTCAATCCTGAAGGAAATCAACCCTACAAATTCATTGGAAGGACTGATGCTGAAGCTGAAGCTCCAATCCTTTGGCCACCTGATGTGAAGAGCCGATGCCTCATTAAAGACCCTGATGCTGGGAAAGACTGAAGGCAGGAGAAGAAGGGGACAACCGAGGATGAGATGGTTGGATGGCTTCACCGACTCAATGGACCTGAATTTGAACAAACTCCAGAGATAGTGGAGGACAGAGGAGCCTGGTGTGCTGCAGTCCATGGGTTTGAAAAAGAGTCGGACGCAACTTAGTGACTGAACAACAAAATCCAAAATACAAGGACACAGGGGTTTGAGCAAAAGGTATCTTGGTGGACAGCCCAGGTGAAGAAGTAGCTCTGAGAGGGGGTGTACGCTTCCTTGGGCTGTCATAACAAACTGCCACCCACTGAATGGCTTAGCACCACAGAAACGGATCCTATTATTTTTCGGTGGAGGCCAGAATTCCAAAATCAAGACATCAGCAAGGCTCTAAGGAGAATCCTGCCTTGCCTCTTCCAGCTTCCAGTAGGTCCGGGTGCCCTTGACTTACGGCTGCAGCACTCTAGTCCCTGCCTCCTTCTCCACTTGGCCTTCCCCTCTGTGGGTGTCTCCTCGTCTGTGTCCTTTATTTTTTTAAGATTTTTTTTTTAATTTTTATGCAGACCATTATTTTAAAGTCTTCACTGAATATGTTACAATATTGCTTCTGTTCTATGTTTTGGTTTCTTGGCTGCTAGGCATGTGAGCTCTTGGCTCCCTGACCACCCTTGAACTGGAAGGTGAATTATCTTAACCACTTGACTGCCAGGGAAGTCCCTCTTCTGTGTCTTATAAGAACCCTTGTCACTGGATCAGCCCACCAGGTAATCCAGGATGATCTCCTCTCGACATCTTTAAATTAATTACATCTGCCAAGATCCTTTCTCTAAATAAGGTCACAACCACAGGTCCTGGGGGTCAGGATGTGGACATATCTTTGAGGGGGGCTACCACTCAACCTACTACAGACAACAACAAACCGCAGTGTATTAAGAGCCCACTTGCAGGAGACGTGGTGACGTTCGAAGCACACCACTGTGTCAAGCTAGCCAAAACGGGTGGGTGGGTTTTGAAAAGGAAAAAGCAAAGGCAAACAACTGACTTTCTTCAGAAATCAGGAACATCTGCTTTAATTTCACATCCCAAATCAATATAGGCAATATTACCAGTTCTTCAGGATATAATCCTCCTAAACCCATGAGCCTTGATTTCCTTGTCTGCAATATGACAAAAAACTCTACCTGATGACTTGTTGAAACTCAACATTCAGAAAACTAAGATCATGGCATCTGGTCCCATCACTTCATGGCAAATGGACAGGGAAACAGTGGAAACAGTGACTTTATTTTTGGGGGTTCCAAAATCACTGAAGATGGTGACTGCAGCCATGAAATTAAAAGATGCTTGCTCTTGGGAAGAAAAGTTATGACCAACCTAGACAGCTTACTAAAAAGCAGAGACACTACTTTGCCAACAAAGGTCTGTCTAGTCAAAGCTATGGTTTTTCCAGTAGTCATGTATGGATGTGAGAGTTGGACTATAAAGAAAGCTGAGCGCTGAAGAACTAATGCTTTTGAACTGTGGTGTTGGAGAAGACTCTTGAGAGTCCCTTGGACTGCAAGGAGATCCAACCAGTCCATCCTAAAGGAAATCAGTCTTAAATATTCACTGGAAAGACTGATGCTGAAGCTGAAACTCCAATGCTTTGGCCACCTGATGGGAAGAATTGACTCACTTGAAAAGACCCTGATGCTGGGAAAGATTGAGGGCGGGAGGAGAAGGGGATGACAGAGGATAAGATGATTGGATGGCATTACCGACTCGATGGACCAGACCTGCTCTGGGAGTGGACAGGGAGGCCTGGCGTGCTGTAGTCTGGGGTCGCAAAGAGTCGGACACGACTGAGCGACTGAACTGAACTGATGACTTGTTTCTTTGGAAGAGGCTAACTACAAAGCCCCTCCAGGATACAAACCTAAAATACTACAGACACAGCAAGGCTGGAAAAATATATCGTTTACCCTAAGACCTTAGAATATAGGACAGGTCATTTGAAATGAGCACATGCTTTACTTAAAATATTTCTGTTTACTTCTATGCCATCTTGTTTCAGAAGGGACTTATTTAAATAGATACATTCAAATATAATACACCATTACATTTAAAATAAATGAAAAAATAGGTAAACGAGGAGGAAGAAAAAAAGAAATAAGATTGAGAGATATCTGCAAAGATAAAAATGAAGTAAGGAGCAATATTCATACAAAAATTAGGCTGAACAGTATTTTGTACACTTGTTAGGAGTAGCCACAATCTGGCTGTCAGCTCTGGCATGTGATGCAAAGGTAAAGCCTGACCTGCTAAATTATTCATCGTGTCCTTAAGATTAAAAACACGGGGAGGTAGAGGAGGAAAAAGACACTTGCTCAGAAGAACCGTAATACTCCTAGTAGTGGGAGAGAAATCTCTCTTGGGCTGTCTTAAAGAAAGTATGCTGTAGTCATTGCTTTTCTAGATTATAACTGAATGTTTCCAGGTGTTCTTTATGTTTACATCCAATGGCTTCCTAAGAGTCAGGATCAACTAAACTGAGGGTTTTGAGGTTGATAAAAGTAAGAAAGTATTTATGTACGTATGTGGGAGGGGGTTGTAAATGACAGAATACTGCTTTCTTCGGACAGGTAGGCCCACAAACAGGGTTTCATAATAAAAGTAAAATAAGTTTTTTAAGACAAAAACGAAAGTTGTCTTTATGTAGAGAATACTGAAAAGAAAATCAATATGCTCCTTTCCCAATAGAAAGCCCTAGACTTTCCATGTCCTCCAACCCTAGAAAACCAGGAGAAGCAAGAAAGAATATTCAGAGATGGAGAAGGGTAAGAAGCACTGAATAGAAATACAGCCAGATGCTTCCCACAACAGTCATCCATGAGACCAGAGCCTTAACTCAGGGTTGAGGCTACAGTCTGAAGTGATGATAAATCTTCTTTTTTATGATTCTTTGATATTTTCATAATCACTTTTGCTTGGTTGGTTTTTGTAATAAATAAGCATACTATTTTGAACACAAAGAACAATTTTACTTGGGGCAGTCCACACGCAGCTGCTTTTAGTAGGGATCTCTCTGTCACAGACACACACACACACTCACATACACACATACACATACACACACGCACACACTTACCTTGCTAAGCCACTTCAGCCCTGGTATCATATTTGAGTTGATCTGTTCTTCCAGCCACGGGCGCATACGCATCCTTTCCACCGGCATGGTGTCTTTCTGCAGAAGAGCAAACACAACATCAGACATTTCTGCTGCTCACTGTCATGTCCGCAGGTGAAGTCTGACACCATGCCTGACCAACTGTATACTCCTCTTTCTCAAAATTGCATAGCTTATGTGTACCCAGGGGCTGGGGGGCTATGAGAGCATATTAGGGGCTTTTCCTTGGAGCATCCTGCCCCACTCATTCCCGAGGGGCTGTCTCCGTGGGGCGATGGTGCGTGAGGGCCACGCCGGCTCTCAGCTAAGAGGGGCCCATGATGAAAAAAACGCAGCCAGTCAGAGGGCTCGGATACCTAACGCTGGGTTTTGCGCATGCGTGCTCAGTTGCAGCCAACTTTTTGTGACCCTATGGAAGTAGCCTGCCAGGATCCTCTGTCCATGGGATTATCCAGGTAAGAATACTGCAGTGGGTTGCCATTCCCTTCTCCAGGGGATCTTCCTAACCAGGGATCAAACTTGCATTTCCTGTGTTTCTGGCATCAGCAGGCAGATTCTCTACCACTGTACCACCTGGGAAACCCTAAGCTGGGTTTTACCCCCTCCCAACCCGGCTGTGTTTACGGCAGATACCTTCAGTGTATCAGGTACCCAGAGGACCAGTGTTTTACAAGTACCCTTTGGCATCATCTTTTATTTAAGAGCCAAGGGTGGACACAGCCATTCCTTTGGGATATCTGAGTTATTGACAAGCTTCGAAATCCCAACACGGGCATGTTTGGGCAAGCTCTTAAGGTATCAGGTTCATTTGGTTTCAAGGTCTTTCACCAATTAGCCATCCCCTCCTAATGTAGTCTGTCTCCTGGCTTCAGCATCACTTTTATGTGAAAGCATCTCTTATTCAGAGTGCTCCCTCAAGGATCCTTCTTCACTGCCACCGGCCCCCTCTGACCTGGGGTCACCTTTCCTCCACCAGCCCACAAAACACCCCTCCCCCCTCCTTCCAGATGCATTTCTACACAGTCTATCCCTTGCCCACCTAAATATACCCAGAGTGGGATCACTCATTCATCTTCAGCCTATTTACACACAAGTCTGCATTCGATCCAAAAGCAGAGACAATGGCGACCAAGTCTCCAATTCCACAGGACATCATGGATGGTAGGACACGACGCTCTTTTCAACCCTTGGCTGCCTCATCTATCCTTGGCTCATTTTCTCCTCCAGAAATGAGCTCTGGATATTCTGCTCCGATGACTTTGGGCTAGGATGATCACAGTCTCAGTAACGCTCTCTTCTAGCTCGCAAAGGACTTCCTGTCTCCTCTGTGCCCAGCCCACAGCTTACACCAGAGGGCAAGCATCACTATGAGCCACCTGGAGCTGCACTCTGCCCGTAAAGCCTATTTTGACTCTAGAATTAAGGCTAGCCCTTGCCTTTCCCTCGGACCTTTTCCCTACTTCTGACCCACTCCCTGTCACAGACACCGCCTCCTCCTTGCTCCTCTTTCCCAGCCTCGCCAATCCTGAGCCATTCTCCAAGATCCAATCTCCGCCCTCCTCCCCACAAGGCCTCCCAGACATGCCAGATGCAAGAATCCCTCCTCCTCCACGTCCCACAATGCCCACGATCTTGTACTGCTCATCGGAAAATCAAACATTGCTATAGGGCAGCTATTCTAAGGTTGTGTTTATTCTTACTAACTCTTACCTTTTTAAACGGAAACTTCTCAGCTGTGCCCACCCTCTCCTCTTTCCAAAGAGTAACTTCACTGAGAGCAGGAACTCCAGCTCTCATAGGTCTTTGGATAATCCTACAAAACCTAAATGCAGCCGTGCCCTCCAAGAGAGGTGCAATACAAGGACCAGTTCTGAAGGTCAGCCAATATGGGGTCACCACGGCAGGCTGGCCCTGTCCACTCATCTGGTGGCTTCAGGAATAAGAGGAACCACAGGGACACCCCAAAAGGACGTGGAAGAGCCACAGGGAGCCTCACATGGCTGCTCTGAATGGGTCTCAAGCTGTTCCGATCACTCACTCCTCCATTCACAGGCCATGTATCAAGAGTGATGCTCCAGGAACAGGAAGGAAGGAGATGGTCCCTGCCACCTAGGGATTCCTGGTCTAGCAGGAGACAGGGGACAAGACAATTCCCACAGCCCAGGGTGCCTCCTGTGTACAGAATGATAAGGAGAGAGTTCTGGAAGCATGGGGTAAAGCTGTCCACATTAGATCCACTGGGTGACCAAGCATAGCGAAGGCTCTGCCCAGCTGACCCTGCAGATCCTCCTTCTTAAAAAGATCTCAAGACACAGAGGTCTGGGCAGTAGAGAGGGGCGAGGAGGCATGGATATAAGGTGACAGCTCTTCTGAAGGGATAAGATGAAAGCAGAACCGCTGTGGCCCAGGAACCTCTGCAGCCCTACCTTAGCTCAGCAACACGGAAATATGCCCCTGCTTTCCATCTGTAATTTATAACATGTTCCTCCCCTATTTTTTTTTTTTTTTTACAAACAACCCATTTAGGAAAAAATGGTCACCTGAAATAAGGCAAAAAACTTTGTATCTTTAAAGCCTGTGTGGGGAAATACAATCAATCTTCATTATTCGAGGATTTCATATTTGCAAACGTACCTACTCACTAAGTATTTCTATCACCCAAATTGATCTTTGGGGTGTTCCCTGGCCCTTCACAGACATGCCCAGAGACGTGGAAATCCTGAGTCAGCCGGTCCACACGCTCCCAACTAAGGTCAAACCGGTGACATCCTGCCTTCTTATTTCAGCTCTCACACTATAAATACATGTCCTTTTCACAGTTTATCCAGTGCAACATTTTTCACATTTTCCTGCCTTTTTGTTGGTGATTTTGCCATTTAAAATGGCCCCCAGAGTGGGCTGTCTGAAACGCTGTCAACCATCTCTAAGTGCAAGAAGGCTGTGACGTGACTTTTAGAGAAAATATGTGTGTGAGATAAACTTCCTTCAGGCACGAGTTACTGCTTGTTGTCTACAAGATGTAATAAATATGGAGTCTTTAAAACAGAAGCATGTAAAACAAGATTACATATCAATGAGTTGATGAAAATGTGATCAGAGGCTCACAGGAACCTAATGCCTCTGGAGAAGAGGGAAATGCAGACACAGACAGATAGAGGCAGCTTCCCAGGTGGCTC
This sequence comes from Bos grunniens, assembly GCF_055505025.1. Classification (NCBI taxonomy): domain Eukaryota; kingdom Metazoa; phylum Chordata; class Mammalia; order Artiodactyla; family Bovidae; genus Bos; species Bos grunniens. The sequence continues at coordinate 16,608,952 of NC_141191.1, forward strand.
TGTGGAACAATCTGCCGCAATGCAGGAGGCGCAGAAGATGTGGGTTTGATCCCTGGGTCAGGAAGATCCCCTGGAGGAGGAAATGGCAGCCCACTCTAGTATTCTTGCCTGGAGAATACCATGGACAGAGGAGCCTGGTGGGCTACACAGCCTATGAAGTGAAGTGAAGTAGCTCAGTCGTGTCCCGACTCTTTGTGATCCCATGGACTGTAGTCTACCGGGCTTCTCTGTCCATGGGATTTTCCAGGCAAGAGTACTGGAGTGGGTTGCCATTTCCTTCTCCAGGAGATCTTCCTGACTCAGGGATTGAACTCAGGTCTCCTGCATTGCAGGCAGACGCTTTACCCTCTGAGCCACCAGGGAAGCCACACAGCCTATAGGGACTCACATAGAGTCAGACACAACTGAGTCACTGAGCATACATACACACACACACAGAGAAGCCCACGTGCAGACACAGTCACAGGGGGAAGATAGCCATGTGAGGACAGAGGCAGAGACTGGAATGATGCAGCCACAAGCCAAGGACTGCGTGCAACCACCAGAAACTGGACGAGGCCAGGAACGACCCTCCCCTGGAGGTTTAAGAGGGAGAACAGCCCTACAAACACTTTAACCTGGGGCTTCCAGCTTTCAGAACTGTAAGAGAATAGATTCCTATTGAAGTCACACAGTTTGTGGTACTTTGTTATGGCCACCCTAGGAAACTTAATGCAGAAGATGCTCTGAGTCAGGTGACAGGTCTCCTGCTCTGTCTACAGTTAAAGAAGATGGGACAGCAGACAGTGCAAAGACCCCGAGGGCAGGAGGACCAGCTGCAGAAGGCAGTCAGCAACATGGTGATGTCAGAGGCAGGTTGACCCCACAGGCCTGCAAAACCATGCTTAGGATTTTGGTCATCATCCCAAGAGTGAAGAGAAAACTAGAGATTTATACCAACCAATGATATTATCAGTGTTGTGAACAGTAAAGGTAAGAGCTGATTATAAAACCTAGACCAGGGTTCCACCAACGTTAACATACACACAAATCTCAATTCAGGAGGTCTAGGTGAGCCCTGGGATTCTCAATTTCTAACAAGCTCACAGGTCACTGGATCACACTCTGAAGAGCAAGGCTCCAGACTCACTTGGTTCTTCTTGCTACAAAGTCTGGTCGTCCCGGCAGACAGCCCCCCTCCACTAGTCTCTGTGCGTTGTGTTCTGCGGCGTCATCTATCTGTTGACCCAGTCCATTTACATACGTCTTTCTAACAAGGATGCAGCTCAGCCAAACCTCAACGTTTACCGCTCACCTAGCCAAACTCTATGGAAATCCCACATATAGAAACTGTTCTAAATCTTTAGTCAGGACTGTCATAAATTATAAGCAGATTTTTAGGAAAAGCAAATACAGCAAGGATCTGATCAGAGTAGGGAAAACTCTATTATCAAGTGCTTCACTTACTTCAGGTTCCATGGTGTTGTGTGTGTGTGCGTGTGTGTGCGTGTGTGTGTTTTAACAGCTAGGACATCCCCGATGATACACAATGAAAGCTAACCCTTTTACACGGAAGCACTTCCTCTTTCTTATTCGATTTTAGAGCCTGGCTCCCCCTCCCACACACTAAACAGGTAATGAATTACCAGTGGTCTTGCCACATGATCGAGAATAAAAAGGTCGCCATTTGACATAGATTTCTCATGACTATCAGAGGCTGGGTTTGCATCTGTGAAAGGAAGGGAAGGTGGAACTCAACGTTGATCTAGCACAGGCCTACGAGGCACGTGCTTTCCAGCTTCCATCGGTGAAATTCAAGGAGCTAGCTGGGTCTTCCTTCTCTGATGCACGTTTCCCTTGGGCAGAAACACTCAAGCCACAGGAAACCTGAACAGAGTTGAAAAAGTCAGGGAACTCGACAGGGAAGACAAAGAGGTGCTATTTTTGCCAAGAGGACCGAAATACATCAGGAACTTGGACTTTGTGTTCCAGTTCTGACTTTGTTAACTACTGTGCGTCCCTGGGTCAGTCACTCAATCTCTCCGGTGGACACTTTAATCATCTAGAAAAAGGAGGAGTTTCACAAAGATAATTTCCAAGGTTATCTGTGACTCTAGGAATCCTTTTATAACATAAAGGCTCATACTCTGATTTAACTTTTTTTGTAAGCTTCATTTCCTGTACACAGTGCGTTAAATGTGAAAAACTTAAATTTTATGCTTCTATAAACCTAAACATGGGCTTCCCTGATGGCTTAGATGGTAAAGAATCTGCCTGTAATACAGGAGACCCAGGTTTGATCCCTGGGTCGGGAAGATCCCCTGGTAAAGGGAATGGCTACCCACTCCAGTATTCTCACCTGGAGAATTCCATGGACAGAGGAGCCTGACGGGCTACAGTCCACAGGGTCGCAAAAGAGACGGACACGACTGAGTGACTACACTTTCAAACCTAAAATATGATGCATCTACCCTCAAGCTTGACTTTGAAAAATCAGCTATCCTAACATCTTTGAGATTTGGGGTTGGGATCATCTTTGAAACCATGGCATTGATTATAAATCAATTCAGTGCACGGCAAGTATTTAGAATATTACAGGCACCAGGACTGCTACATGAAGGCACAAGAGCTGTCCGCTGTGTTTCAAGGAACAAACTCACGCCCCCCATGAGGCTGACAATGCTGACTCTGGTCCTGATTAGTGCCATTAACCGAGATCTTGAATTTTAACCTAAATAACTGCGGTTTGGCTCTTAGAATAGTAGGCCACTTACTAAGCACTTACTAGATGCTAGCCATGGAAACCAGGGTTTTCTGGGAGCTTCTCACTTCTCTTCAACCCCAGAAGGTAGGGACTTTATCACCCATATTTCAGATGAGGGGATAGGTTGGGGAACTGCCTGGGAACCCAGACTCTCGTTCAAGTCTGTCTGCAATGCCCGGGCTCAGAAACCCTAACATCTGCCTTCCTCTTGCTGCAGAAAACACTCAGATGGTCTTTTAACTGTTCTACTTACAGAGACTTTCCCAACCCCTCTCTGATTTGCATACCACTGACATGTTAATCATCCTAAAACACCACTTAAATCATGTTAATGTTCAGTACCAGAGACTTCTAATGTCCTTGCTGGATTTAGAGAATAAAACTCTGGGCTGAGAGAGGGGGGTTGCTTCTGGTAATGGCATGGTAGGTAATTCAGACCTAACTCCCCTAGTGAAATACTAGGAAACCTGAACAAAGCGTGTTTTTCAAAATACAGTTAGAAACATCAGAGAACTAACAAGGTGGTAAAGAATCAGGAGGCAAGATCTGGGGGAAGGAAGGAATGCAGGAAGGTAAGCCTGATATTTGGGGCTGCTCTTCTCCAAGCCTAGAAGCAACTGCTGAACCCAGAGAGGAAGCTGCAGGCCTTCGAAGATGAGCAGGGCTATGGACACTTCCAGTGACCAGGGGCATAAGAACTGAAGTCAGGAGCCAGCTAGGCAAAGGGAGTCCTGGGAACTCCCCACTCCCAAACACGAAAGTCGTGTAAGGTGTAAAACGAAATGGAAATAGACTAGCCTCAAACACTAAAGCCTGGCTTTTTGATTAATCTCAAGCCTTGATCAAATTGAAATGATCTGGAACTACCTGAAGTCACCTCAAAACATATCTTGAGGAAAGATAACATTATCCTAAGATTTATATTCTATCTGGGACTTTTCAGATACAACGGCCAGCATTCAATCAATACAGCTAGGAATCCGAGGATGGAAGACAACAAAATAGAAAACCAAGGAAAGTAGTAAACAATAGAAACGGACTAATAGGGACACATACGCAGACTTTAGACAGAACTAATGGATACACAGACACCAATGTTTCCAGACATAGCCTTTAAACAAGTATGCTTAACACAGGAAATAAAAGACAAGACGGAAAATTTTTTCAGAGAACTGAACACTGTAAAACTGGAAATTCTACACTAAAGGATAACTACTGATCATTTCAAAGTAAGAATTCAGTGGATGAGTTTACCAACACATTAGACATCACTGGGGGAAAAATGTGAACCAGAAGATAAAACAGACACAAATAAAGCACTGAGACAAAAGAATGGGATATGCGTAATAAAGGATCAAAAATCCATAGCACTGATAGATTGTACTTTAGACCTAAAAAGTTCTGGTGGTTTAGTAGCTAAGTTGTGTCTGACTCTTTTGTGACGCCATGGACTATATGTAGCCTACCAGGCTCCTCTGTCCGTGGGATTCTGTCCATGGGATTCTCCAGGCAAGAATAGTGGAGTGGGTTGCCATTTCCTTCTCCAGAGGATCTTCCCAACCCAGGAATCAAACCTGGGTCCCCTGCATTGCAGGTAGATGATTTCAGAGCTATGAGGGAAGCCCAAAAGATCTAAATATTGGTAGTTGGAAGTTCTACAAAGATAAGAGAGAAGAATGAGGCAGAAGCAATATTTCAAGAGACAGTGATCAATTACCATCTAACCACAAATTTATACTCACTGCTGCTGCTGCTAAGTCACTTCAGTGTGTGACCCCGACTCTGTGTGACCCCGTAGATAGCAGCCCACCAGGCTCTGCCATCCCTGGGATTCTCTTATACTCACTACAGATCCCAAACTGACTACTATAAATAAAGCCACACCTAGGAATAATGTAGTACCTTTGATGAAAACCAAAACATAGAGAAAAATCTTAAAATCAGCGGAAGAAAAACAGGTTCTTAAAGAAGAAAAAAAAAGCTCATGATCTTCAAAAAACACAAAACCCAGAAGCCTTATAGTGACTACTCAGCAGAAACCATGGAACACAAGATGATGGAAAAGATGCCTTTAAAGCTCCTGAAGTAGGACTTCCCTGGCGGTCCAATGGTTGGGACTCTGCATTTCCACTGCGTGGGGTGCGGGTTCAGTCCCTGGCTGGGGAATTAGGATCCCCGCATGCTGTGTGTCGGGACCAAAACAATTAAGTTAAAATAAATTTTAAAAAGCACCCAAAGAAAATAATTGCTCTTTTTAAATGTTAAATACAGTGAAAATTTCCTTCAGGATGAAGAGGAAATAAAGGCATGTTCACTTAGAGGCAAACCTAAAGATCTTCCACCAGCAGCCCCGCCAAACATCAGTTCCCAGTTACAGCATCACAGACGGTGGGTCACAGCATGGTAAGAGGGCAGGCAAAAGCCTGGGAGCGAAGTTGCTGATAAGCACAGGGCTTAACTTGGAGGCTGTGTCACAGAAGCCAATCACAGTGGTGCCCTGCCCCATTGCTTCTGCAGCTGCATCATTTGTTTTAAATATGCCTGTGCAGGCTGCGGCTTCTCCTCACAAAGCCACGTGCCAGCCGGACATAAATGTCACCCTCCCGACAAAAGCCAACTCGAGTCCGTTTTCACCCATTAACCCTCTCTCACAGTTCTAACCACTGGACCCTCTCCCCCTATGGATGTACTGTCTGCGATATCCATTCATCCAGGGTACCACCAAATATTTATTCAACACACATTATTACAAGGAACTGTGTGCTAAGTGCTGAGGAGAATTCAAAGATGTGTAAGACATGATCACTACCCTCGAGGAATTAGTAAATTAACTGGGGGCATGAGACATAAATTACATAAAGCAACCTAATAATACTATAATTATCATAACAAAAGACTGCAATAGAGATCAGAAGGCAGTGGGTGATTAAATGCCAACTAGGTGAACTCGTTCATAAATCATTATTAGATGGGTTCCTAAGCGAAAGCTTTATGGTAGAGAAAGAGTTTACAGGGTAGGGCGGGATCACTTACGTAGACAGAAGACTGCAAGCCAAGTCAGGCAAGGTAAGCGCTGGTGTTTATGGCCAAAGCAGAACTAAGAAGGGCCCCTTTGCTGATGTGGACAGAGCAACTGATTCACGTATCAACATGGGGCAGCTTCATAAGAGTCAGCCAGTGTTAAGAAGCACAGACTGGATAGTTCGCATATTAATATATTCATCGCAAACCCTCACAATCGCCCTTGTCAGTTAAGTATTACTATCCCCATTTTAGAGATGAGGGAAAGCCTAGCTTACAAAGGTACATTAAAAAAGTGTCCAAGTCATCCAAGCCCCCAGATTTGAATCTGGGAACCAAGATTTGAATCCAGGTCTTGCTGGAGGCTCTCAAATGCCCCACTAGACACTGGGCTTGTTTGCAGGGTTACTGAAAAGTCCTGAATGGCTATGTTTCGTCATGAACCAAGCACCACTCCACACACGAAGGCAAGGAAGCCAGTGGCCAGAGCTACTGCTCTGTTGAGGATGGTGGCTGTGAGGAAAGGGAAAACACACGAGTGGGGATACACTCGTAGGAATATAATATAGCAATTTTTAGTGGTGATTTCTCCTGGATATACAGTAGTCCTTCCCAAAATGTAAGTTCCTCTTACATGACATCCTATGCTCCTCATATTGACTTTTATGTACCTTTTGAAAAAAAATAAGAATTTCAGTTCAAAATTATGTGAACTTAGAGGAAGTTGGAATTGAAAATTAAAAATCACCATCACCATGACTGTTATCATCATCATCTTTATCCTCATCACACTGGTTCAAGGCCTTACGTAGAATGAGATACCAATGCTAATAACACACAGTTATACTTTGCCATACTTTCTCTTCACCTATAGCAGCACCCCAACCTGTATGTGCAATTATCCAGAGAATCAAAAAAAAAAAAAAAGATTCTCTGGCCGCATCCTAGAACTACTGAATAAGAATCTCCAGAACTTAAGAATCAGTTATTTATTTCTTAAATTTTTTATTTTGTATTGAGGTATAGCCGATTAACAGTACTAAGACAGTTTCAGGGACTGTCAGGGACTCAGTCATATGCACATATATATGTATGGTGGGCTGCCGTCTATGGGGTCACACAGAGTCGGACACGACTGAAGTGACTTAGCATAGCATAGCATAGCATGCTCCCCTAAATTCCCCTCCTATCCAGGCTGCCACATAACACTGAGCAGAGTTTCATGCATTATACAGTAGGTCCTTGCTGGTTATCTATTTTAAATAGAGCAGTGTATACCTGTCCATCCCAAACTCCCTAACTATCCCTTCCCCCCACCCCCCTACCCACCCACCACGGCAACAATAAGTTCATTTTCTAAGTCTGTGAGTCAAGAATCAGTTATTTTTTATTATCCTAGGATACTTTTTATGCAGGTAAGTGTATGTAGTAATACATATACTTAGAATCATTAGCCAACGGCCTTTCAGATTTCATATGGTTACTAAACAACTGAGTCATGGGAAAACTGGGAGGCCAAAGGTGAATAGATTTCCTCATCAATGGAATACAACTGCATATGAAATTAAAAGTCTAAATACCTCTAAGTACCGCAGAGCCAGTTTCCCATACTGAGAATTATCCAAACTACCGTTTTGCATATTCACCACTGCACACCTACAAATTTCTTATTAGGGATGTTTTCTATACCCTTTTAGAAGACATTACCAGACCTCCTTTACAAAAAATCTCCCTGTTTCTGACCACAAACTACGCTGGCACCTGAAACAGGGCGATTTAACCTCTGAATCACAACCATAAGCTGACAGAGAAATTGACTTACGGCCTCCACACATGTGCTCGAAACACACCAAAATATCTCTGGTTTTCAGTACTGCAGGTGAGCCAACGGTCATTCTACAAAACAGTTCTCAATGTAGCCAAAAGAGAACAGAAGGTCTCCACCCAGGGAGGAAGCCTTCAACATCCACGCCACACACAGGTCACGTCTGTGCAGATGTGCGCTCCCCAACGAGAGGGTCCACCTCCGCCCGCCACGCTCCACATCCCTGCTCCGTCTCCCAAGAATGTCCACTCTCGGGGCCCACTCCTTCCCAGACACAGCTCCCAACCACTTCACTGCAGACAGGTCTCACTGCCTCCCTCTTCTTGTTTGCTCACGTGGCAAAAATTCAGGACTGGGCTGAATAGTTGCTGTTTAGTCGCTAAGTCGTGTCAGACTCTTTTGAGACTCCATGGACTACAGCCTGCCAGGCTCCTCTGTCCCTGAGATTCTCCAGGCAAGAATACTGGAGTGGGTTGCCGTTTCTTCCTCCAGGGGAACTTCCTGACCCAGGGATCGAACTCACATCTCCTGCTTGGCAGGCGGATTCTTTACCACTGAGCCTTCTAGGAAGCCCCTGGCCGAATGGTACCCAGTCATCATAATAGTAATACCATTATAGATTTATGGTTTATCACTTCACCAGAGCTTTCAAACAGTCTCTGTCTTTTTTGTTGTTCCTTCTCCATCAGCGTTTCTCATTCTCCATGGGAGCACTTTCAGATTTTTCTACCCTCACTTCCACACTCATTGATCCCAGCAAATGATTTTGCCCCCCACCCCAGAGAGAAAAACAGAGGGCACCACTCTTCTTTCTGAATGTCTGACTCCCTTCCCTCTTCAGACTGCTCTGTGACCTCCTTTTGTCCTTCTTCAGACCAAGTGGGTGGTAATGTCACTCTGCAACAGAGAATGTGGAAGGTTTAAGAGGAGAAATACTTAGTGTGATCATCTCTGGGTTCATCCGTGATGCTGCCCAGGGCCTAGAGATGACCATTCTAGGCGAAGTAAGTCAGAGAGAGACAAATATCATATGATAGCACTAATGTGTGGGATCTAAAATGAAATGATACAAATGAACTTATTTACAAAACAGAAATAGACATACGGATGAGGAAAACAAACTTACCAAAGGGGAAAAGTCAGTTGCGGGGGTGGGGATAAATAGATTAGGAGTTTGGGCTTAACAGATACACATTCCTGTATATAAAATAAACAACGAGGATTTCCTATATAGCACAGGGAACTATACTCAGTATCTTGTAATAAGCTATAATAGAAAAGACTTAATATGTACATATCTATGTATATATAACTATGTGTATATGTATAACTGAATCGCTATACAGTACACCTGAAAGTAACACAATATTGTAAATCAGCTATACTTCTACTTGAGAGAGAGAGAGGAAAAATACTGAGATTGGTTTCATGTCTATTGAATTTAAGGTATCTTTGGGATATCCCAAGAGATGCCAGATAGGCAATTAGATATGTGACGCCAGAGCCCAGGAGAAGTCTTGCCTGGTAATAGTCAGGCAGCCCTTTACAGATTGTTCAAATGCCATCTCCACAAAGCCCACACTGGCGAATTCAAAACTGCCCTTAAATCCATAACACGCGCTGCCTCTATCATGTACCTATGCTGTCTTACAGTCATCGCTGCATTTTGCCTTACTCCACTGAGACAAACTTCTGCTAACATTGCTACACATGTTAACATGTAGAACTATCTGAAACATCTAGCATTGCACCTTGTACCCAGAAGGTAGCCAATAAACATACACCAGCCCCCTCCAGCGGTAATGCACATGTTCTAAGTGGACAGGTCAGGGTCAGATCTCAGTCCTGTGACTTCCGTGTGATGGTGACCCACATTTTTCATCTGTAAAACAAGTGGTACCAATGTCCTGGGGCTTCCCTGGTAGCTCAGAAGTAAAGAATTCTCCTGCAATGCAGGAGACATCCCTGGGTCAGAAAGATCCCCTGGAGTAGGAAACGGCAACCCACTCTAGTATTCTTGCCTGGGAAATCCTATGGACAGGAGAGCCTGACTGGCTATACTCCACCGGGTCACAAAGAGTCACTAAGGGACAAAAGCAAACAGTATCCAAACAGTCTAACAAGGTAACCACTGGCTGTAAGTGGTCACTGAACACCTGGGATGTGCCTGGTGTGAAGGGAGAACCATTTGTTCCCAAAGACGACACACAGTTTCAAGGCCAGCTCTAGTCTTTCCAAGTCCCTGTGAGTGGTCCGGTGCCAGGAAAAAAACAAAGTGTCTGCAAGAGACAGCCCTGTGGGTTTCCTGCTAAGGCAGGTTATCCACCTGACACTGAGACACTGTTACTCTCAATTTTCAGTCGGGTTGGTTTGAAAAGGCCTGACTCACCCTCTGCAAGCGGAACCATCTTTGGGGAGGCAGCCCTGCTGGTAAGCGGTGAGCTTCTGTGAGTCATCCTTACCTCGGCCTAGACCTGTGAGCCCTTGAACACAGGGCTTGCCCCGAGTATCCCACGCCACACAGCAGCAATCCCAACAGTAGCTAATGAGGATTAAGTGTTTGGCAGGTTCTAAGCTGGTCAGGGGCATTATTTCACTTGATTCACAGCAACCTTAGAAAGCAGTTGCTACTAAAATGCCCATTTGATAGATGAAGCAACTGAGGCACGTAAGGTCAAGCAACTTGTCCACACTCACAGAAGGTGGGAGAGCTCCGATTTAAACAGAAGAATAGCACTGACATGTATGAACCACCGTGTGTAGAGCCAGCGAGCTAGTAGGAAGCTGCTTACATAGCACAGGGAGCTCAGCTCGATGCTCTGTGATGACCTAGAGGCCTGAGATGGGGGGTCGGGGGGTGAGTGGGAGGCTGGTTCAAGAAGAAAGGATATATGTACATATATAACTGATTCATGTTGTTTTTACAGCAGAAACTAACACAACATTGTAAAGCAATTACACTCCAATGAAAAAGTAAATTGAAAAATTAAAAATAAATAAATAAACAGAAGGCGTCTTAGGCCCTCACTTAGCCTGTGGACTATGAGGCCAAACTGGGAACCACATAAAGAGGCATTGAGATCCCAGTGCCTCCCAGTTCGACCCAGCGCCCGCCCAGGGAGCCCTTGCTGGCCTGGAGCTCTGGTCAGGCTGCACTTGCCTGACCTGATGAGTAGAAAGCATCGGAGCCTCATTACCCAGCTCCACCCCCTTCAAGTCACACTTCCTGCCCCTTTTAGTACCTTCCTGGCTGGTGGAAATCAGCAACAGGGACTGCTGCATATCCTGTCCAGCCCGGCTTTATTTTTGTAATTTGTAAGGAAAACAGCATTTCCCCACTCCCATACTCCAAAATAAAAATATTTTTCCACTCTCCACCCCTTTACACCTCCATCCCTTCTTTAAGAAGCAACAGGAAAGAATCTTTTTTTTTTTTTCCAAACTTGAATCACTGGGTGTATTTTCCAGTGGTTTCATTTTAGTTTCTGCCTCTGCCGTAAAGCAGGGTCCCTGGCCTGAGCACGGGCCACCTGGGACCTGGAGGGGTCTGATGAAAGCAGGAAGCGAGGAAAGCGCGCCCTGCCCTGCCCTGCCGGTTACTGATTAACCCAGGGAACTATTTCCGGAACGCAGACAAACCCCATAGAAGCCACTGCTCCACCATCGCAGAGTTGATTTCACAGGAACACTTTTGTAAGGTACCGAAAACCACGGAAGTGCTAGGCATTGTGGGTATTTGTCAATTTCCACAGCCGTCAGCGTGCGTGAAGAGCAATCACTTGCCCATGAGGCCTTCTGCTTCCCCTTCACTTCTAGGTTCAGGACCTCTAAAGCGTGCCAACACCCCAGCCCACAAACTCCAAACAGCTTCAGTCTCTCAGCGCCCTGTGGGTCCTCCACACTCTACATACCAGCTCACTTCTCTCTGGGAATTCAGGGGCGGGTTTTAAATCTACCCTTCCAAAAAAGCTTCCCCTGACCAATGCAGATTCGACTATTACCACAAGGCTCACTTTGTTTTTGTTGATATGACAGCTTCTGATAAATATCTGGACACTAAAGATAAGCAATCTTGTCTGACTCAGCTAATACATTTGACTGGGAATGTCTGAACAAGTGACTATGATCTCTGCCGGGCCTAGCGCTGTCCTTACTTACCAAGGATGGTGGCCAAGATGCAGGGCATTACCAGAGGAGGTCTGACTGCCACTTGGACCCTGGGACAGCATGGCAATCCCTGGGCAAGGTGGAGACCAGAGATGGCCCCACCACAACTGGGCAGGGCATTGAGGCTTCTTGGGAAAATGGCTGATTCCAGGGCTAAATCAGGGAAAGCTGAAAATGAGCTTGAACCATCTTGGAAGGAAACAGAAAATTCCTTTCTTTCTTGGAAAGAAAGGAAATGATCAAAGAACACTGGGAGCACATCGAAAAAATATAGTAGCCAACTTGAAAGGGCTCCCACTGGCCAAATCTGAGACAACTGGAGCACTGAAATAATGATAAAATTGTGTTATACCCCATTGAATGAAATAGGGATCTACAAAAAACTTAATAGGAAGAAGAGAAAGCTTTTCTGCAAAGTACAGTGCCAACTAACGATTGTGGAAAGATGATGGAACTAGATTGCCGTTTGGCAGCAATCCAAGTAGTAATTACTCAGTCATGACACAAGTTCAAACCAGTGGGTGAAAGGTTGATGAGAAAAGGACACTTATACAGTCTCAAAGTACCTCCCACAAAATATTCTGTATTACAAAGGGGAAAAAGTAACTTTACAGTGCAGAAGGCTGACAGATAATCTCCTTACTCAAATGATCGAATGCATATCACTAATAAAGGAACAAGTCAAAGACATACACCACCGGAGAAGAGGCAAAAAGAACAGAGCATCACGTCCGAGATATTCTTGCAGAAAATGCATCTTCTGAATTTAATCGTGAGGAAACCGCCAACAAACTCACACTGACAGATGCTGGGTAAGATAACTGGCTAGTAGTCATCAAAAATCTCAAGTTCACGGACGCTTAGGAAAGACGGCAAAAGCATGACCCCTGAACCTGGACAGGATTTTTCTTTTTTTGCTACGAGGGACATTATTGAGACAACTAGCAAATCTGAACGGGATCTGTGGGTTAGAAAGTTCTCGTGCCCATTTCCTGAATCTGATGGTCACGTGGAGAGGTCATCCTTGTTTGCAGGATAGATACATTCAAGGATTCAGGAGTGCTGGAACTTCAGGTTGGCAAGTTTCTCTCCAGAGGTTGGGAAAATAGGAAAATTCTTTGTAAGTATTTTTGCAACTTTTAAGACTGAAATTAGCTGCAAAGAAAAAGACTTGGCAAAAAAGAAGACAGCCAAACATGCCAGTGATTTACTGTCCAGAGTGGGAAGCAACAGCATTTCTGCAAATATAACAAACTCTAGCCAATTCCTCCTGAGGTACTTAAACTAAACGGCTGGTAGTTTTTTCTTAATCCATGGGTACCATGACTGTATAAAGTATGAGCATCGATCACCTTATCTGTCCACCCATGAGGGGCTACACAATCAAGCAACAACGATCTGAACAGGGAACCCTGAAGCTTCATTTTCCAGGGAAGACGGTACACACATTTTAAGTAAAGGGTACGTGGGAAATGAACAGATGACCCCAAAAGCCAGCCTGCATATTTGAGAAGCCTCTCAGACTTCAGCATCCAAGAGTTATCTCCAGTCAAACATCTGAATTCATATTTAATTGAACTCATACTTGATTGAAGTTATTTAGATCTGGGGCTTCCCTGGTGACTCAGGCAGTAAAGAATCTGCTTGCAGTGAAAGAGACTAGGGTTTGATCCCTGGGTCTGGAAGATTCCCTGCAGAAGGAAATGGCAACCCACTCCAGCATTCTTGCCTGGAGAATCCCACGGGCAGAAGAGTATGGGGGGCTACAGTCCATGGGGTTGTAAAGAGTCAGACACGACTGAGCGACTAAATAGATGCTAGATTTAGATTTTAAAACATGAGCCTGGTTCCCAGGTGACACTGCTTCACCTTGTAGGTGAAGTCAGCAGCAGAATAAAGAAGTCAGAAGGCCAGGTCCCTGAGCCCCCTAGAGATGGCGGGTTTTGATGTCTTCAGGGGACCCCATACCGCAGGATTCTCTGGGGGGCATTTCGGGCGAGTCCCAGTTGTCAGCAGAGCACCCACAGTGGGCATTCCTGGCCGGCATAGTTTCGTCTTCTTTCATGACCAGAGTTCCTGATCCCAACAGCCAATTTCCTGCACTTGGCTCAAGAAAAGCCCACCATGAGTAAGGGTTGTTTTTTTTTTTTCGCTTTTTGTGTCTTATATTTACAACTGTTCCTCAACGTGGAGAAAACAGAAGCCTGAAAAGCCTTCAGCTCTATTTGCTCTCACTTAGCTGATCGTTTCAGTAACTGCTCTGGCCTGCAAGTAACAAGCACAGCACATAGTTACGGTTTCCCCAGGAGAATAACTACAACACTGTGAGAACAGAAAGTGAAACCAGGGAGTCAAGAATAATTCCTGCCTTCAGCGGAGCCCACGCCAATCAAGTCCATTCTGATGGCTGCCCCGCACCTCTCAACCCCAGTCTGTTATCTGCCCAGCAACCAGAAGACTCTTGTAAAAGCATAAACATGATCTCCTTTAAAGCTCACTGTTGTCACCGGCTCTGGCTCCGGCTTCCCCTCCCAATGCTGGCCTACTCCCTGACCCTCGGGTCAGCAGGGCAACCCACGACCTCTGTACTTGCCATCCTCAAAGGCAACCCGCTGACTCACATGGCTCACGTCTTAGCTTCACAAGCACGTCCTGGGCAAGACTTCCTAGTCTCCCCAGGCCAGGCCAGACTCCAAACCTATCCGCCTCCCTAGTCAAGAATCTCCATGAGGTTCAAGAGCAAATGGCAAAGATTGATGCTGAGTTAATAAACTAGGACCTGACTGTGGATGTCAGGCAGGAAAGACAGTGAGAGGGGGAACAGAGAGGGGAGACAGCCTAGTAAAAGAAGGCTGGTACACAAACAATTACAGTGAAGAAAATAGTGATCTGCCCTTTAAAAAAAAAAAAAAAAAGGAAGGTATATATAAATGCAACGATTAATTTGTCTGAGAAAGCCCTGGGATATATATTTTTACATTTTAAAAATTATTTCTTACAAGCACTGCTTTCCATTATTTTAGGGTTTCAAGATATAATCTGGAATCATATTTATTTCAAAGTGGTATATATGGAAATTCACAAGAAACTTACTGAGGCCCATCACCACTGCCTTTTCCATTACCCAGTATGCACAGATGGTCAGTATGGTGACCATATTATTTGTGGTCCAAAACGGAACACTTCTGAGTATGAATGGGGCCTTACTAATAATTATACCTTGCCTCTAAACAGATGTAAAGAGAGACTATCCCTGGGCGGGGCGGGGGGCGGGGGGGAGGAAGCAGGATGAGGGGGTCTTCAGGTCATAGGAGATAACTGCTCTTTTATTCAAAATCCTTGGACCGTATATGTTTTAGAATTCAGCAGCTTGGGGATTGTAGAGAGATGATATGGTGCATATAACATATAGAACATAACACCCCCAGCAATCTCTAGAGCAGAACCACTTAATCTAATACAGCAATATTTCTGCAGTAAAACAGGAACATTCTCACTGATTGGGATTAGTAAAAGCTATAAATAGCTTCATGCCAATTTGGGGCAGACTATACAGACAAATGAGTCATGATAAAAAACTTTCAGTTTTCAGAGCAAAGAAGGGATTTGGGGTCTGTAATTAATTTCAAGTTATTTCAATCCTTGCAATATATTATTGTTCCCATGTTATACAAGACAATCAGCATCTTCTTCCTTAAACTGTATTTACGTTATAAACTAATCAGGCATGCACCATGCTTGAGTGAGTAACAGCACATTTTCAGTCCTGAAATGGAAAACTTCAATACAGATTGTTTTTGCATATTAAAAAGTGAGGGAATGCTTTTGCTGAATATTTTAAGATTTGACATCTGAGGTAGCCATTTAAAAATTATTATTGCCTTTACATTAGTTCCACCAAGCAATAGGTATACATTTTACTTTACCAATGTCATACATAAAATATTTATTTACAGTATAAGGTGAAAGTGTCAGTCGCTCAGTCATGTTGACTCTTTGCGACTCCGTGGACGATAACCCACCAGGCTCCTCTGTCCACGGGATTTCCCAGGCAAGAGTACTGGAGTGGTTAACCATTCCCTGCTCCAGGGGAATCTTCCTAATCCAGGGATCAAACCCTCCTGCATCGCAGGCAGATTCTTTACCATCTGAGCCACCAGGGAAGCCCATGAAAAGCTTTAAATAAGACTCAAAATTTCTTAAAAATTTCTTCCCTAAGGTTGCCTTACAGTGACATTTGTAATGCCATCATTCCTTCTCCTACAACATTTTAAGTATCCGATTTCAAAAATTTAAGTTATGACAGAATACTTCCAGGAGTATCAAGTTAAATAACGTTTATTTGTTGCTGTTTATCATAGTATATGCAGCATAAGAACCGCATTATCCATTGAGGAAGCGCGTGAGTCATTCTCTACTTAATGTAAGCCCTACTGCTCTGCAGAAACCACTGCGTGAAAGAGAAAGACTCAACGTGGCACAAATGCAAATTCACTCAAGGAACTGTCCGGAAACTTTACCCCCTTACACTTAAAATAATTTTGAATGAAAGGGCAGGTGTATCCTTGCCATGTGAGACGTCTAATGTACCTTTGAACTGTTTCGGTTCTATGGGACTTGGGTAGAGATTCAGTTCGGACATCCTTGCATACACACTTCCTCCGGGCAGTGTGAAGAAAGAAAACACAGCAAGTCTGATGATGGCCGAGGTCAAGGAGCCCCGGAGACCTTCCTACCAAAAAGGCCACTGCACGCATGCCACCAATTACATTTATATACACTGAATTGAACTGTTTAGAAATCAGTCAGCTCAGTTGTGTCCGACTCTTTGCAGCCCCATGGACTGCAAATACACGCATTGAAAAATCTAACTTGCGACTCCTCTGGTGGTCCAATGCTTGGGACATCCCCTTCCAAAGCAGGGGCATGAGTTCAATCCCTGATGGAGAGGGTGGGGCTAAGATCCCACATGCCTCATGGCCAAAAAAACCAAAACAAAAAACAGAAGCAACGTTGTAACAAATTCAATAAAGACTTTAAAAATGCTCCACATCCCCCCCCCAAAAATATACATATATCTTTTAAAACAAAAAAAAAACGCAAACTTGCCTCCCAAAAAAATGCTCTCCTGATTCCTCAGCAGGTAAAGATGGTGGTAGAATGATGGGGGCAATAGCTATGATGCGCACCTAGTATTAAACTCTATGCTCTTCATACGTTACCTCCCTCAACCCTCACAATAACCCTGTGAGGTAGGTAACACTATTATCACTGTTCCCATTTTCAGAGAAGGAAGCTGTGGCTTCAGTTCAATTCAGTCGCTCAGTTGTGTCTGAAGAGAGAGTCTGCTGCAGCTATGAGAAGAGAGGCTGTAAATGGTCTCAACAAAATATGAATATATGCATATAGTTCTAATTTCCTTTAGTGCCAGTTCCTAACATATAGCTGATTGAGAAAAAGTATATATTTAATAATTATTTATGCTGCTTTGAGGAAAATCATGTCAGAGTCTCACATAAAATAATATGATAATATTAATCTATTCAGTTCAGTCACTCAGTCGTGTCCGACTCTTTGAGACCCCATGAATCGCAGCATGCCAGGCCTTCCTGTCCATCACCAACTCCCAGAGTTCACTCAAACTCAACGTCCATCGAGTCGGTGATGCCATCCAAGCATCTCATCCTCTGTCATCCCCTTCTCCTCCTGCCCCCAATCCCTCCCAGCATCAGAGTCTTTTCCAATGAGACAACTCTTTGCATGAGGTGGCCAAAGTACTGGAGTTTCAGCTTTAACATCATTCCTTCCAAAGAACACCCAGGGCTAATCTCCTTTAGAATGGACTGGTTGGATTTCCTTGCAGTCCAAGGGACCCTCAAGTGTCTTCTCCAACACCACAGTTCAAAAGCATCAATTCTTCAGCACTCAGCTTTCTTCACAGTCCAACTCTCACATCCATACATGACCACAGGAAAAACCATAGCCTTGACTAGACGGACCTTTGTTGGCAAAGTAATATCTCTGCTTCTGAATATGCTTTCTAGGTTGGTCATAACTTTCCTTCAAAGGAGTAAGCGTCTTTTAATTTCATGGCTGCAATCACCATTTGCAGTGATTTTGGAGCCCCAAAAAATGAAGTCTGGCTTAGTCCCTGGCAAAGCCGATCCTCCATCCCTGAGCTCCACTACCATGAGATTCCAGCATCCGAGACAGGCTTCAGACTTGCATGAACAGGATTGGTCTACACGTGCCCTCAAACATATATGCTAGAAAACAGGTGTTTCCCGAGCTTTTCATGGCCACCATGCTAGTTCTGACAGTTGCCTCTTTGTATCAGGAACATTTCAGGAACACAGGCATTTAAGTCCCGCAGGCCTACAGACCCAGAAAGAAAACAGAGCCGAATAGTGGTAGCATTTCCTTACTTTTTTTGTTGGGTCTCCTGTTCTGAGGGAGGAGCAACTAAGAATCCAAATCGCCCACAAACAAGGATGGAACAGGAAGACAGTGAGCTGTCTGGGGCTTTTCCTAAAAGAGGAACAAAGCTTTTGACCTTATATGACCCCAGGGCTGCACTGGTGTGTGTATGACTGGTCTCACCAGGTCTGGTAGCCAAGGGTTTAAAAGCTGAAGTCCCCAAACAAAACTGCAAAACCTTCATACCTCTGTTTGACAATGTCCCCTAGGAGATGCTAGCAACCCCCAGAGGCCACCGCAAACAGGCAACCCTGATGGGCAGGGCGTGGGTCCTCCCAACACCTCCACGAGGAACGAGACAGCAGGAAGAAGGGTGTATAGGGGGGTAAGATTCTAACACTGTCTCTTGCCTGTCTTTGCCTACAGCCAGCCGAACACGGAGCAAGGAACAGCTGAGGAAAGGGGATGGATCCCCAAAGACCTTTCTCGGAGAACATTTTCCGAAGGGTACCCTTTGGGAAAGAATGTAAAGACCAAAGGTTTCCCCTCAGGAAAACCGTTTTGCAACTCTCTTACCTAATGCAGCAAGAATGATGTTTAAAAAAGAGCTCCCTGGAGGTTCAAGAGGAAGGGGACATCCATGTACCTATGGCTGATTCATGTTGCTATATGGCAGAAACCAACACAATATTGTAAAGCAATTATCCTCCAATTAAAAATAAATTTAAATTTTTAAAAAACTTAGGGCAAAAAAGAAGAGCTCACATCACATCCAGGGACTCGTAGAAGGAAGGAGTGTATCATCAGAGCATCCCTTGGCTAATTTCCTCACAAGAGCTGCCACACGAGTAACAGCAGAAAAGGCCACGAGGTGAACTCAAGCCTGGTCTGAAAGCCCATCTCTATTGCTTATTAGCTGTGTGACCTTGGGCAGGTTAGCAACCCTATCTGTTCCCACAGGCCTTTGCAAGGATTAGAGAAGGAACCCTGTAAAATACCGAGAATTGTGCTTTACATCTCTCATGTGCTATAGGTTGGAGTACAAACAGATACAAATTTTCCAGACAGTTAGCTTGACCATGGTATCAGACATTTTAAAAGATATCCTTTGACCCAGCCATGACCCAGCCAAGTGTTTTCAAGGCAATTTAACCATGTGTGAAACGTGTTTTCTAAAACGTCAAAAACAAAACAAAAACAAAACACACAAGGAATGATCTAAATCTGTTACATAAACAAATGCAATATTCTTTCTTCTTAAAAAAACTGAGAAAAAGCTGTGTGAAGTTGCACAGATAAATTACTTTCCAGGTATATCTAAATTATAGAAACCTAAGAGCATTAAAAAAAAAAAATCCATCACCTTTTAAAAAAGTATCTTCTAGAAGAATTCCCAGAAGGCAGTAAGGACCTAGAAGGGCAGACTGACTTTTAAAAAAGACTTCATAGATCTAAAGTCGTGCTGTGACCACTCTGTGTGTTTGGCCCCAGACCCACGTACCTAGGCGGCATCAGATTCTGCAATTCAGCAAAGCAAGAACCACGGACAGATTTCAAAGCATATGGACTCAGGCTCGTACTGCATGTTCAAACCTTCTTTCCATATGGAAAATGGGAAAAGAAGCGACCCTATTTTTCCCTTAATCAGCATGTCCTCTGAGCACTGCTTCTGCAGTAAGGCAAAGCCTGAAAGCCGTGACTTCTCCTTTTGGGAGTTAAGCAGGGAGTCCAGTTCAGACTGTCCCTCTTCGCATGAATAGGTGGGTGTCTCTGGAGCCATCCAGTTAAGCCAGCAGTCCAAAAGCCCGGAAAAGATGTCTGTGTCCTCAAATACCCCAGGAAAGCACAGGAGAAGTTAAACAAGATGGTGCATGTGAGAAAACTCTGGACCACAGAGTGGATCGTTGAGATACACACAGTAGCTTGGGAAGGAAGAACACGGCAGGAAATGAGCAGGACCTAAATTCTCCAAGCTCTTTACATCACCCAAGTCACTGCCTACCTGCCACCGCCATAGGATTCTCTGTGACCTACGGATGCTGGGTGTTTTGTCCCACTAGGAACACAAACAAAGGGACGTGGAAAAAGGGGGATGGAGATGCTTTCATTACTTCAGTTAGAAAAGTCGAGGAAGAGCAATTCAGAATACTGGAACCTTCCAAGAAAACCTATTTGCTTAAAATGACAAAATTGTTTGCTGCCATCTGATTTCAAATCCATTTACTGGCGGATGATGTTGACACGAGTTTGAGTAAGCTTCCGGAGTTGGTGATGGACAGAGAAGCCTGGTATGCTGCAGTCCAGGGGGTTGCAAAGAGTCAGGCACGACTGAGCGACTGAACTGAACTGATGGTGAAAACTGATGCTTCTCCAAAGACACTTGCCTGAAAATAATTTGCTCCGAAAAAGGCTGGGATTGAAGGGCACTATCTTTTCCCCTCATTCCACATCCACAGGGTCTCTGACAGCTTCCTTCTTGCTGTGGCTTTTCCTTCGGGGATTTCCTTTGAGCTTGTCCCTTCAGCCAGTAAACTCTCAATAAAGGTTATTACTGATGCTTCTTATTTTACTCCTCCTCCTCTTCCCCTTCTTCCTTCTCCTTCCCCTTCTTCTTCTCTCTTTTATTATAATTATTATACTTATTATTGGGGCTTCCCTGGTGCTCAGTCAGTAAAGAATCTGCCTGCAGTGCAAGAGACCCAGGTTCAATCCCTGGGTTGGAAAGATCCCCTGGAGGAGGGGATGGCAACCCTCTACAGTATTCTTGCCTGGAGAATCCCATGGACAGAGGAGCCTGTTGGGCAACAATCCATGGGGTCACAGAGTCCGACACGATTTAGCAACTAAACCACCACACTTTTATTGTATAACATTACAGAGCCATTCAATTCAGCTCTTTTTGCTCAAATCCTGTTGAGATCCAACAGACAAACTATAACCTTCCACAGTAATGATTCTATTCATGGATGTTTCAATGTTTCTAAAACATTAAAAAGAAACCACCACACTACAATGATCTAAATCTGTTACATATACTAATGTAATATTCTTTCTTGTAACAAAAAAAAAGAGAAACTGTGAAGTTGCACAGATTACTTTCCAGATATATCTAAATTATGAAAATCTAAGTGCATTTTTTAAAAAAATCACTGATGAATTCCAACTGGAAATGAGAGCCAGCACTGCTAACCGCCCCCAAATACATTAAGACCTGACTCAAGAACACATCTTTCCTTTACAAGCTGCAGAAATGTCTTCAAATATTTTTCAAAGCTACTTACTGCCACTAACCAAGTCCCAAACAGTACCTGGAAATTGGATTTGGCATCCACTGTATTGTCACCATGTCCCCCTCTCCACCAGCCCTTCTCAGGACCACACTGGCTTCCCTCCCCTCCCTGGCTTCAGCAGAAGGTGCTGGAGACAGCACAGGTCTGGTGTCAAGCACGCCTGATGGGAATCTCACCACTTACACCCTGTCACCTGTCCAAATCTTAGTTTCTTCATCTGTAAACAGAGATCTTAATAGCAACTCGGCAGAGCTGCTATGAGGAAGAAACAAATAAAGAGCAGCTTCTATTAGGAGGAAAAGTATGAGATGAGTGCCTTGGTCTCCCCTAAAACATCCCCCAAGAAATCCCAAAGAGCAGGGCCAGCACCCCACCTGATAGCAGAGTGGACACCCCAGAATTCCTCCCAAGGAGCAGGAGGGTCCCCAGGGTCCGTGTTTTGGAATGTGAGCACCCTCTGCACGTTGCACAGTGCTGGCCAGATGCCTCTTCCCAAACGTCTGATCACCTGGCTCGAAACTGCAGTGGCTCCACAATGACCAGTGAATAAAATCTGGACTCACAGGAACTCAGCCCCATCCCACCTTTCTGACTTCTTACCTGACTCATCCCTCCTACCATCTAAACTCCACTGAAATTCACAGCTTCATGTACTTGAAAACAGGCACAGCTCTGGGTGAAGTCTTTGCGAGCAGGAATTGTCTGTTACTCATCTTCCCTAAAGATCAGGTATGGTCCTTGGCACATGAATCATCATGTAGTAATTACAGATTGATAAGACAGTGGATGAACCCCTCCTGGAAAACCCACTGGGGCTGGGGATGGGGAGGAGAAAGCAGATGACATGAAATACACGTTGTGATGATGGAACTATAATATGAACAAGTAACAGGTAAGTGGGAGGGGGTGGGGGAAGATTGCTAAAGCATGCAACCCCAATAAAGAAAAATTGTACTATTTTCATGACATTTTTTGCAGGTGAACCAAGTTAAGTATGTTAGAAAACTTCTGAATTACAGTTATTTAACATTTCATTCACAACATAGAATCTTGTGAACAGCTCTGTGGGGAATACAAAGCCAATCAGGACACGATCTTTGTCCTCAAAAAGGTTACATTATAAGGACAGAGGCAGGAACAGAAAAACAACCAGCTCCAAAACTAGGCATCCTAGAGAAACAAATCAAAGATGCCAAAGCTTCCCAGGATGAGCCTGAAGTTATAATACACCCCTCCCGGCTTGAACTCATCAACACGACTGGTTCTTGGTTTCTTCTCTGCACTGGACTTACCCTGGTCATTTCATCAACCTGACAATCATAGGACCCTGAGCTTTTCAGAAGGCATTTTGTGGGAGTTTTACTAGATTACGTCAAAACCCAGAAGAGAGGGCTTCAAAGAAGAGGGGGCATCTGAAGTGGGCTTGGAAAGGTAGGGGATCTCAGGCCTCAGGCGGAAAGGAAGGAAAAAACTTCCTGCACAGCAACAAAGGAAAGGGCGGAAGCGGCATGACGGCATGTTTGAACCATTAGTAATTCGGAGAAGCTATGCCCCAGGAAAAATGGGCGGATATGGGAGAGAAACAGCCGGAAGGCTCCCTGAAGCTGGCTGGCTAACAGAGAGACCTTTGTCCTTGCACCTTAACAAGGGTCCCTGCTGTCTGATGAGGGGAGACACCCTCACACACCCCAGGGCACATGCACACGTGGTGAGGTGTCTCCCACCTGCTGTCGGGGCCTCGCTCCTCATTAGAAAACACCCGTTGGCTCTGAGGTCCCACAGAGGAGTCTGTCTGGACAGGAAATGACAAATGGGAGAACTAGGTCAATCATTCCGAGTTAATTCATCCAATGTTTCTTGAGTGCCGGGCATATGCAAGTCGTTCTGCTGAGCCCTCCCACGATGGTCCTCCCAAATTTATAATCAGCTCAACACGGCAGTTGTTGATAATAAACCTGGAGCGTGATCTATTGAAATACAACACAGAAGTATCTTGGGGCTTTGAATAAGACCTTTAAACGTAAGCAAAGAGCCCAGCACATATCCAATAAATGCTATCACTGCGGCCGTTAACCAGTTACAGCCTCTGTCCTGTCACCTGGTTATGCTGGTGGGGAGGGACGGGGGTCGCGTGCAGATGGGAAGAAGTCCCACCGGGTGCACCCATACCCACGGCTTCCTCCAGGCTTCCTCCAAACTGAGGCTTGCCCCTAAGGTTCCATGAGCCAGCCCTTCCAGGCTCTTCCATCGCGTCACTCGGATAACACGGCCAAGCGCACGGCGGATACGATGCCAACGGCAAGTCCCGCTGCTGAGATGAAGCCAGATCCAGTCACTCTTGGAGCCGCTGGGACGCCTCACCCTAAACACTTCTGCTGTGCCAAGTTCTGGCTTGGGGGCACCTGGGCCGTCATCTTGGTTCTCCAACTTGAGTTTCTCGTCTGTTTTAACAGCAGCAGTCTCTATCGCCCCCTCACTTAAGTACTGTGAACCTAGTCATCATAACTTCTCTCTCACTAAAAGCCAAATCAAAACAAACAGAAGAAGATACAAAAAATATTTTTGTACCTTTGCATCACTTCCTCTTAGAAACGTACAAAAACATCTCCTAGACAGGCCTGGTTATTATCAAAACCAGAGTCTGGTCCTTCCTGCAGTGCCCGTGTCTCTATGAATGAAATGCATGCATCATTCTTAAACCTTCTTCTATCTTAAGCAAGGAAGGCTCACAGCACTGACTTCCAGCTGCTAAAGAGTCACCATCTATATCATCTAAAATGTAAGAGGTGGGGAGATGTTCCAAATCCCCAATAACCCTTCTCCCCAAAAACTTGCTCTACACTCAGAATAAAGCCTTTCCTTGCTAGTAAACACAGGAACACATGCACTGAAGAAAGTATTCGTGCCTACCAGGAATGATCCCTGATACTCCCTTAACCCGTCTGCTCCCATCAGACAAGAGAACGCTCCATCCACCAAGAGTGGAAGGAATTTCCAACCCTTCATGGTTTTGTTCTTACTGCTCTTTCAACCAAAGATGCCCTGAGCCCCCACAGGAAACTGGCTGAACCTGCCCTGTTCCTACAATTGGTGGAAAGCATAGTGAAGCTCATTACCCTGGTGAAAGATAGAGCCCCTGCCAATTCCTTCTCATAGCCTTTGCTGTGGTGCTTCCATTAAGCACATTGTTCTTTTTGCTCCTACAGATGGTTATTTCCCTGCCTGTCTCTCTAACTAAATGATAAGCTCCGTGAGAAGCTGGAATTGTCAATTTTGCATCTCTACACCAGCAGTCCAGAAACGTCTGTTGAAGGAATTAACTCTTTTGGAAGTTGTATTTAAAATATTTGTCTGCAGGAAGGAGTCTTCAACTTAACTTCAACATCATATTTGTTTTCCTAGCTACTTGAGGCTAGTTTTACAGACTTTTTTAGAACTCTGGGCCCCAAGCCTGAAGGGAATACAGACTTTTGCAGCTATCTATCTGCTTCCCAATTATTTACAATTCACTCTGAGTTATAATCCATATATGATCTTGTCAGGCTACATTATTCAATAAAGACCAACTTCTCAAAAGGATTGAGTGAAGCAGAAAATTCGAGCAGAACACAAAAGTAAACCAACAATAAATTTGCTACTGTAAAGTTGACATTTCACCGAGTTTGTCATCTACTATAGCTCTTATTAAGGACAAATACATGGTTTCTCATTCTGTCGATTATTCACAATAAATACACAAATGCTTTCATTCATTTTTCCCAGCAGACCTGTTATAACAGCACTATTTTGCTTCATCTGCTCAAATGGTAGTTATCAAACCACTGTTGAGAGTATTATGTATAAATTCTCATGCCCCCGAATGTTATTCTGAGGCTGCTTTTACTCAGTTTTATCCAAAATACCTTAAAAGTACTGAACCCTAGGGTCTTTTTATGAGCCCCAAGTATCGAAGGTACTTATATGAGTCAGAGATGACCATATGAGTAGCTGATATAATTAATCCACTAGCATATTCAAGCATTATGTTGTTTCTCTTACCAGAACTTTAGGATTCAAAATGTAACAGAAAAAAATTAACTCTTTACTACTGAGTTCAACAAAATATACTAAGGACTTAATCTGGCCACGTGACCCTGGGCAGGCTGCTTGATTTCTCCAGCTGTAAACGTGAAGTACTCTTAGTTGATTCCCCATTTCAGAGTCCCCTCTGATATACTTCATTCAGTATAATTTAATTCTTCAATAGGTGCTTTATCAGCTCTACAACATCTCAACATTTTTCAAATTCTGAAAATTTTTCACTGGTTTTATACTACATGTTATATACATACTGTAACAAGGGAGAATCTTTTGTGTTTTCAGACCATACTAGTATTTCAGACCATATCTTTTTGAGTTTTCAGACCAGACTTTGGAACCCATAAAATAACGACTTAATCCTACAACTCAACAACAACAAAAAGCAACCAGTTCAAAAACGGGCAAAGGACTGGAAGAAACATTTCTCTAAAGAGGATATACAAATGGCCAAGAAGCACGTGGGAAAATCCTCAACATCACCAGCCATTAGGGAAATGCAAATCAAAACCACAGAGACCACCAAACACCAGTTAGGATGGCTATTACCAAAAAAATTCAAGGGAAGAAATTCTGGCTAGGATATGGAGAAACTGGAACCCTTGGGCATTACTGATGGGAATGTAAAGTGGTACAGGTGATATGGCAAACTTCTCAAACTTCTCAAAAAGTTAAACCTAGAATGACTGGACTCAAAAAGTTAAACCTAGAATGACCCACTGGACTGTAAGAATTGAAAGCAGGGACTCAAACAGATACTTCTTATAGCAGAGTTCACACCAGCATGACTCAACAATAGCCAGTGGTAATGACAACCCCGAGGGCCCATCGAGAGATGTATGGATCAACAAAGTGTGCGAATATTATTCAGTCTTTAAAAGGAAGGACATTCTAACACATGCTCCAATGTTGGATGAACATGAAAAACATCCTGCTGAGTGACGTAAGCTGGGCACAAAAGGACAAATATTGTCTGATGCCACCTATATGAAGTACCTAGAGGAGGCAAGGAGAAGGGTGGCTGTCCATGCAGAGGGGGGTGGGTTTTTATTTAATGGGTAGAGAGTTTCTGTTTGAGATGATGGTTCTGGGGAAGGACAGTGCTGATAGTTGCAAACACTGTAAATGAATTTTATGCCCTTGGACTGTATACTTAAAGATGATTATAATAGGAAATTTTGTGTTATGTAACTTTTACCATAGTAATAAAAAAAAAAAAAAACAATGACCAGACACGCATTCATGAACTCACTGCTTGCTGTCACTGTTTCCATGAGCCCTGTCGTGGACAACAGTCATACTTTACTTCCAGGTAACCTGAAGGTAATCTACTGACCACATATACACATGCACAAAAAAGGATGGATTTTCAAAATTAAATTGGATGTCATCTCAAGCCATGTGAGGTATGTGAGGAGCGAGGTTCTCCTGGCACAAACCTCCAGGGAGGGATTCCAAGCCGTGTGTCAGCAGCAGCACGGCCAGTTCCAGTCTGCCCTCAGAGGGGAGGGGAAGTAGAAAGCGGAGATAACCATCATCAAGGCTCAGACACTTCATGGCAAAGGACACCAGACGACAGAGGGAGAAGCAAGGTGCCAAGCCAGGGAGGGAAAACGGTAGAGCAGCAGCCAGAACGATGAAACAAGACCTTGTTCTACGCCTGTGATAAGCTTTACTGAGAATCTGTCCCTTAGAAAATAAAACATACATAGCTGGCCCCAAAACGTGCCGCGTCCACACTGTGGTGTCCCGGACAACCTGAGATGGTGCCGGGTGGTCCATGGAGGGGCAGACACCGCAAGTCAGTTCTTTAACCTGAGGTCTCGGCCGCCCAGACCGAGGCTCCTCACTGCAGGGAACACACACCATCTGCCTGGCTCACTCAGTTCCAAGCTGAAGACTTCTCTACCTTTCTACACCTTCTCCCCACCCATGGAGTCAGCACTGAGTACACATCTGTAGAGTAAACGGCAACTGGATGAATGATCAAAATTGTCCACTCCTTCGTTTCAGGGTCCAGACTGACCCCATTGCCCAGACTGCAACCCGAATTGCACCTTGACTTTGAGAGAAAAAAAAAAGACGATGCATTCAAAGCACATGTAAGAGAGGCAAATACATAAACCCTCTCCTATAATATTTTAAACTCACCCTGACTTCCTGAATCACCAGGAGCCACACCCCAAAGGGGAAATAGCAGTTCACCCACATTCTCTCCTGGGACCTTTGGACTTCGCTTCTATAACAGAGAGAAGAAAGGGGTGCCATCCGTGTCGGTCCTCAGGGCCACCGAGAGCACCCCAAGAACCCAGAGCATCCCCTGGGGCCACCAGCTTCTCATCTCATTTCTCTGTCCCCTCATCCCTGAGGACCTTGACATTCCAAGTCAGCTCAACAGTGCACACGAGTGAAGTTTTCCCATATGAACAAAATCCCAACATCCCCCCAAAGAGTCAATCAAGATTTACCTTCAGGATTATGATTTTAAAGTGAGATTATACTTTCCTGTTCTTCTGTCAGTTGCAAATCCCCAAACCTACTAGAATTCACTTAAAACTAATCTACAGTGTTTTCATTGGAAGAAAGCAATCAAGAAAGTTCTGACCCGCTGAGCAGCTGGGAATTTCTTTGCTGAAGGTTTGGTTTAGTCTTTATTTTTCTAGCTGCTGGCCCTGCTAACATGATTCAGTGAAGGTCGTATTTAATCTCACAGAGAAAAGCTACCTAAGCAGTTCTTAGGTAAGGCTTCAGGAAAATAAATTGCCTGAGCTCTGTGGCTATGTCTGTTGCTTCTCCCCAACAATTACAGTCAGAGCGTACAAATGAAAGCAACTGTTAAGATACCAGGGCTTGACTTCAAAAGAACTTCCCTGCCTGTAAGTTACGGGCTGAAAGTTTGTTAATAAAAAAGTTATTATTAATAACTAACCCACCAAGAAAGTAGCAGCTCCCAAATGTATACCTCTGGTTTCTCAGCAACGAAAGCTTATTTACATGTACCGGAAGGTATTACTATCAGCATTGGAACATAAATGTCAAAGGAATCGAGTGATAAGATTTCTGTAAAGGCCTTGGTCCAAAGGAGAAAACCAGACCATTTTTTCCACCTTCTGGATATTGAACTCCTTAATACAAAGTGATAACTGCTAACGCAAAGTGACAAATCCCAGGGTTTCCGTGCTCCGTACATACACCACTGGGTTTGTAACACAAGAGAGATCTGGCCCATCCATCTTGAGCTGGAATCCAGGCTTCGGAGCTAACCTTCGCTCTCGGGCTGAAAATCAAATCAACAAATATTTACCCAGTGCTTACTGCATATCAAGCACGGGTAGGGAATGCAAGGAAATACGACACGATCCCAGGTCTCAGAAAACCTGGTCGGGGAGGTGATGCAAACGGGAAAATCCAGGGAATCGACACTTTTCACAGCACTTCAAAAGGGTGGGAAATATTCAAGGTGTTTGGGACTATGGCCAAAGGAATGGCACCCACAGTGTGTTGCTTCTGAAGAGTTTCAGAGCATCTTATTATTTTAAGCTGATGAGAGGGGGTAGGGTTGGCGGGGGACCCACAGGGAGACGCAGTTATAACCAAATGAATACTCTAACTCTGCTTTTTTTTTTCCTGGTTCTTTTAGATTGAGTCGCTGTATTACAACGTTTCCCTATATTTCTCTTCACAACTTGCTTCATTTCCTAGTCCTACACCGTCCAATATGGTAGACACCAGCCATATGGCCGCTGCCCGCTGCACGCTTGAAATGTGACCAGACTGAATTAAGATGTGCTGAAGGTACAAAAGATACAGTGGATTTTGCAGTCAGCATGAAAAAAAAGTAAGCAAATGATCTCATTAATAGTTTTATGTTAATTACATGTTGAAAGGATAATATTCTGGACACACTGGACTAAATAAGAGAGCATTAAAATTAACTTCACCTGCTTCTTTTGGGGCTTCCCAGGTGGATCAGTGATAAAGAACCTGCCTGAAAATGCAGAAGATGCAGGAGACACAGGTTCAATCCTTGGATTGAGACGATCCCCTGGAGGAGGAAATGACAACCCACTCCAGTATTCTTGCTGGGAAAATTCCACGGCCAGAGAAGCCTGGTGGGCTGTAGTTCGTGGGGTCCCAAAGAGTCGGATATGACTGAGTGTCTGAGCATGCGCTTCTTTTTACTTTTCTAATGTGGCTACTAGAACATTAAAAATTACACATGTGGCTCACATTCTATTTGTATTGGATAGTGTTGTCCTAATCAATATTCTTTTTTCTCAGCTGTGCTTTGGCATTCTGCCTCTAAACTCCTAATGGTTACACCCAACCCCAGTTTCATAACACATCCAGAAAAACCTCTCCCATGTCTATAAAGGAATCAAAACTATTCTAAAAATTTTTTCCAGACACAAATTCCAGATTTGGAGGCTTCTTCAGTTATGAAAGTCAGAAAGTCTCAATCACACTCCGATTGAGACACACAGAGTCTCAATCCCATTTAGAGTCTCCCCATGGAGAATCCCATGGGGATGTGTAAAGTTTGCTATGTGGGGAAAATAAAACCTCCAGGATTTCAGGGCTCCTGTGAAACAGCCAAGCCACCTGTGATACAGGAACCAACAAGGTATAAAGACAGTGTATATAAGACAGGGCAGGTTGCATTCACTTCCCCTCAAAACGTTTTACTCTTCACCTACCACAGGAATTGGCTCTGGAGCC
Organism: Bos grunniens; assembly: GCF_055505025.1. Lineage (NCBI taxonomy): Eukaryota > Metazoa > Chordata > Mammalia > Artiodactyla > Bovidae > Bos > Bos grunniens. The sequence goes on from NC_141191.1 coordinate 16,639,211, forward strand.
ATTTGTCTAAACTAACTGCTCTGCTCCAGAAGGATAATCAAACTTCTCTAATCTTCTTCTCAAGAGGGCCAAATGGTTACAGCCTTGACTAGGTTCCTGGGTGAAGTTCGCAGGGTCTCAGGAGGCCCTACCTCTCTAAGCATGTACATTTCAAAAGGGGCAAAGCCATGACCTCACGGACACCTGTAGTTGGTAAGAGCCTTACGTTCCAAAAGGTGAGGACGTTAACTCAGAAGAGGAAAGGAGCAGAGGAAGTTTCCGTGGAATAGGAAACGGTAACCCCCTCCAGTTATCCTTGGCTGGGAAATCCCATGGACAGGGAAGCCTGGTGGGCTACAATCCATGGGGTCGCAAAGAGTCAGACATGACTGAGTGACTGAGCATGCACACAATCTCTCTCTCTACCCACACGCCTCCCCCCCACCCCGGACCATTGGCAGCGGAGAGGGATGGTCATTCTGATGTCGTCTATGGAAGGTAATCCACACCCAGGTTTCATCTGTTTTCAATGGTATCACTTCAAGGTCTAGGTATGGGAGGCCAACACCGTAGCATCTCTCTGGCTGCTGACCTGGTTGTAAAGATCAAGAAAGAACTCTTGCCTCCTACCCCCATCAGGTGCTTCTGTCATATACACAGCGGACATATCTGTGAAGCGGGTAACATCTCAGACCCTCCACAGTTGCTGATAAAACAATGTGTCCCAACCTCCCAAAGGAACCATCAATCTCGGTATCTTGAAGCCGTAAGAGCTGAATCAGGACAAGGGCATATCTAGGCACTCACTGGCTGGGAAAGCTCTGATTCTACAGCCTGGCTCTGTACATCAAGGCAGAGAGGGGCTGGGAATGGCCAAGCTCATGAACAACACCCTCCTTAGCAACATCCGATTTACTTGTCCTCATCCACATTTACCAGAGGTGAGGTTTGAGGGGACACTTCAGAGTCGTCTTGAGTATATTTTTCTGGTTGTAAGAGTAATTGTGTTGTTGTATTAAATTTGGGGGAGAAAGCCAAACATCCATAAGCACACCATCCAAATGTTTCCTTCCATTTTTTTTTTTAATGATGTATATACACACACGTTTTAAAAATAAAATTAAGGTCACAGTTGAAAATCCTCTTTTTCTCCATTCAACATACACCCCAAATACCTTCCCATCATTAAATGCAAAAGCATGAATTTTATCAGCTATCTGTACTCAGGGCCTGGTACACTGTAACGCATTTAAATGTACTCCTATTGTTGGGGATTTAGGGTGTTTCCGAGTTCTCACTACAACAGAAGCGAACAGTAAACATCCCTGTACATAAATCTTTGTTCTGCTTCTGGTTACTTCACATCTGTAGGTTCCTAGAAGTGGGATTACTGGAACAGAGAGTTCAACATTTTTAAGACATTAAGTGTACACCACCTAACTGTATTCCATAAAGTTTATTTCAAAGTACAATACCCCAGCTACAGTACCAAGTGCTTAGTTTCCAAACTACAGTGCCCACAGTACCAGCGATGGTATCATAGCTCAGTCTTAACCCTGTGCCGATTCTCTTTCCTGGACTCCCTACTTACCTCCTACAACCTGGAAAAAATAAAAGAGCAGCAAGGAAGACGAGCATGGGGGAGGGGACAGCTTAAGGGCTATGACAGTATTGCTGATCCATTTCATCAACATGTATCTTCTTCGAGGTGGCTGTGGTTGCCTCTAAAGGTAACTGAGTTTGAGTCTTAAGGCCTCAGGTCAGGCCACCAATTCCTCCATCCTCTCTGGCTCCAATACCACCTCTGACGTGGTTTCAACCATGCCCAAAGGGTGACCACTCACAGCCTCCTGTTTACTTGTCTAAAGTTGGCCATACCTAGTAATTTGATCCCCCAGGGGAAAAAAAAAAAAAAAGGCCAATCTCCAAAGTTAGAAGTGGAGGGTCCTCTAGCATTTCAACTTGTTCTGCATTTACTATCAATTAACTACCAGCTTGACTCTTTACTTGCAAAACGTCTCAATGACATTTGTGGCAGACACAAAGTCTACCTGTCTGACTCCCTTTTCAGTCTCTCTCACTCAGCAATTCAAGAGGCAATATTCTACTCCACACCTTCGTCTCTTTTCTCATCACCTCATTCCCTCGACTGTCACGTTCCCCACTCACACTCTACCACCCCCCACACCCACTGACACCCTAATCAGGTGCCAGGACGCTCTCGTCCATCACTGTCCTTGTTCTCATCACCTTCAATCATTTTAGGGTAAGGAGCACAGAAAAAGCTCTTCAAAAGTAACACCTTAGATATGACTTGAAACACGTATGTAGCTTCTCCTCATTCAAAACATCAACCTCATGTCAGGGGAAAGTCCGCTGGATTCTAAGCTCATGGGGCCAGGAGCGCGTCTTCTATTTAGAAGGTATTTCTTTGGCTCCTACAAAATCCTGACATCTGCAAGCTCAAAAAGAATAGATGAAATGGGAAGCTGTCTTTCCTTTGATCACATTAGGTGTGTATCAAATGCTCTTACAGACGGCAACAGATTGCTAAGGATGCTGGAAAAGAAATTATTCATGAAACTGACAGAGCAACTGCTTAACTCTCAAAAATGCTTAATCAAAACTGGACCAGCTTTTATCACGCAGAATTCTAAAGCAAGGTATTTTGTTGAACTAAATTGGCCTTGCCCCCGAGATAAAAATGCTTAGCACCAGAAAGAACACAGCCTTCTCGTCTCTTAAGTGTGGGGCTACAAGGTGTGCGCACAGGGCATGGGACACACAGAGCTGTTTTTTGCTTGACTCGTGTTCTTTCCTACTTATTAAAGCTGAATACTAAACCGATAAAGGGGAATATAAGCCAAAACAGAAACAAACAACAAACAAACCCATGACTCTGTGACCTTCCTAGAGAGAGACAGACTCATGAAACACAATCCTCCTGGGCTTGTTCAGAGCAGAAAATTCAAAATATCACAACCGTACTACAGATCCCATTTCTGTATGACAAGCAAGGTCAATGTGGCCAGAGTCAATGGGGAAGGGACCATAGAGTACCTATTCAAAGAGCTGCCTAAAAGGTGGCTAACAAGTTCCATCTGCTTGCTGTCCTGCATAGCCTGACCTGGGAGCCAATGAAAAAAAAAAAGAGATTCGGCCCTGAGAAGAGACCCTTGATTCAGTGGTTCTCTGCCTTTGCTCTGGCCCACATACCTGAGGGATAGGGATCCAGGACACCCTGGTCAATGTCAGAGGGCTACTCAGGGGTGGGGGGAGGGATTCTCAAAAAGGGAGAGACAAGGAGAGGAAAGGGCTTCAGTCTCAAATCTGAAGGTCTGGGTGGTTTCTAAAAGCCTCTTCCTCTCCATGATTCTGATACACATAAGTCCCATCCCTCAAAGATGATACTACCAAAGATGATAGAACCCCATTTTACAGATGAGAAAACTAAGGTCCAGAAAGAAGAAGTGAGTGAAGAGTTAACAAAAGAGCTGAAAGTCAACACCAGGCCTCTGGGCTCTTTGAGTCCATGCACCTTCCACTATCCAGGGCCTTGGACATGTTGGCTGTCAACAGATATTTAATAAGCAAATGAAATAAGGACCCAACGTTTGCATTCATTTAACAAAATAATCCCCTTGGTTACTGCAATGGTTCATATCCTGGGGTCCCTGGACCCCCAGCAGAACTCAAAAGTTACTGATGGGGGGCAGAGGAAGATAGCAGCTGGTTTCAGAACCTCAGAAGGTCCAACAGGACTAACAGTGTACCTAAGGAATGGCTGCCCAAGCTGCCTCCAACATCGAGTTTCTCTGCTTCGGGCTGGAACTGGATCATCTAGATTTGCTGATGCTGGTTCTCAGGTCAACCATGATTTCTAACTGCAGTGTGCCTCTGAGGAATAAAAACAGGCCCATAAAGTCTTCCTAACTAAACACAATCTGTTTCAGAGGCTGTTTGTCAAAAGATGGAGCTGTTAAGATGGGAAATCATTTTAAAAGCATCTTTGGAGGAAAAACTGCTGGTGACTATGGGTCTTCTGGAGGGGTCACCACCCAGCCTCAGGTACCTGCAGACTTGATTTCCTGCCTGTGTATTGCCTTTGGTATTTTATATAAAATATTGGCTTTGGGTTTAAATCTGGATCCTATAGATAAGTTACCATTCTTTGCTGGAAAAAAAAAAAATCAAGATTTAATCAAATCTCATCACTCCCTTTCTCACCAGCCACCCCCACTATGAGGGCCACTGCTTGACCCTGCCTTGGGCATAAATTATAGCCAAATATTGATCACACTCAGGCCAAAAGTAGGGCACGAATGGGGTGAACAGGGACAGAGGCCCTAACTTCCAACCCCTGTGCTCAAAGGAACATGTGTCCCACACAGACCAAAAGAAGAACTGGCTTTATTGCTAAGAATAATGGACATTTCCCAGCAATGTATGTTATTTATATATACTCCTTTAAGTATTTTATATCTATTATAAACATATACTATCTATTACATTTATTTTCCCATACGCTGTCACATATCATTTTCACATAGATAGTGTTAGGTACATAGTAAGCATCCAATAAATGCAAGTTAACTGACTCGCTTTAAGGATGTCATAGTGGGACTCCCCTAGTGGAGCAGTGGTTAGGACTCTGAGCTTCCACTGCAGGGGGTTCGGTTTCCATCCCTGCTTGGGAAACTATGATCCCACATGCCCCATGGTATGGCCAAAAATAATAAAGATGTTATAGCAAAAAGTAAAATCAGTTAAGAGCATATCCATTGTAACAGATAATGAAGAGTCTTCAGCAACGAGGAAGAAAATTCACACTAAAACACAATGAGCTTGGAAAGGATTTTTCTTGATATAAGGAGGGAAAATACACTGGTCCAATCATTTTTATTTCTATATCATTTGGTCTCCATGGACACCATCTAACTTTTGACAGAAAAACACTTACTAACAATATCAGATGTCTTGTTAAAGATTTTAATGCTCTATATAAAATAGTTATTCTGTATTTAATTCCTTACCATTCTCTATATTCTCTCAGAACAAGTAAAATCACTTCTTGCTGAAAATTCTCTAAAGGAAAGTCAGTGTTTAATCCACAGTCATGATTCCCTGATTTTAAAGTTAAGAATGCACGCGTGGTTAGTCGGTCAGTCCCATACGACTCTTTGCAACTCTATGGACTGTAGCCCCCCAGGTTCCTCTGTCCAGGGGATTGTCCAGGCAAGAATACTGGAGTGGGAAGTTAAGGAGAACCTGATAGAATTCTGAAGGTGAATGCCTTAGGCACTTGTAGACTGCTGTAACTTACGCAACCTTCTTTCAAAACAGTATCTCATTTGTTCCCAAAAGCAACCCTATCAGATATTGATATCACCTTTCATAGAACTCACCCCTAAAGGTAATTACTGTATTTATTTTTTGGCTAGGCATTGTCAGCTCACTCACTAGAATGCAATTTCCCCAAAAGGTAAAGAAACTCCCTTCCTGATCTCAGTCAAAGCCCCAGAACCCAGCACAGTGTCGGGGGCATAGTGAATGTTCTATGAATACTTATTAAATGAATAAAGTCCCTTATCTGCATTAAGCCTTTTTCTGGTATGAAGCACGTAACAGAACCACGTCCCAGATATCCCATTTAGAGTTCACTGGTCTGTTCAGTATCAAAAGGAAAGTTTCATCAAAGTGCTCTAAAAACAACGAAGCTTATATGCCATGACACCAAGAATAAAAGAACAGTGTCCTTGGAGACATGAGAAAATTGATGCAGATCAAACTCCCCAATGTTAAATGCCCAAAGTTTTAAAGTTTCCACTACTAAGTTCAAACATCTTGAACTAGCTTTGGTATACTGAATATTTGCCTAATAAAGGATACGGGAAAGCAGAGGAAGAGAGAGGCTGGGTCATGGTTCATGGAGCTGTCAGGACTTCGGTTCACCATAATCCGTCTCCAATTTAGCCACAAACCCTTACTTTGGATTATCATGACACTTTAACAGGTAAGTAAGTCTGAAGTGTGCAGAATTATCTCTAACTTTTGAAGGACAAAAGAAAAAAAACCCAACTCATTGAGAATGAAAAATGTAGATGTTTAATATTAAGAAGCAGTTACAAATCAGAATAGACAAGAACTTGGATCCAGGAGGCCAAAATCTAACTTCTTAACACAACAGGCTGTTATAAATTATAACCATTCACTAATTATAGTGAAATTCTGGACTTTGCCCCATCAATCAATACATTTTTCAAGGTATTAAAAAATACCAAATGAAGTCCTCAATATTCCAGCTACTGAAGTTTTCTTAGAAAACACAAGTTTTTTCAGGATTTTGTCCTTTCCCTCTCTGAAAAAGGAGTGATGGGGTGGGGAGAGAAAATCCTGAGTGCGGGTGCATGAATGGGGTCACCTTCCAGGTCGTGGCAAGGAGTTTGCATCTGTCTAACGTCAAGACCATCTACCTTCCCTTCCAGATTGTCGCCAGGCCCTTCTCTGTACCTGCCCTTAAGCACCAAAAAGCAAAGCGCACGCTGCTGACTCCTCAATGTTATCTGCAGTCGGTCTGAAAACTCATAAACGAATGCAGGCTTGACAGCAACTTTGGTGATTCCTGAAAATCCACAACAGGAAATATAACTCTCCTCCACCCTCCCTCGCCATTCATCAAAAGCAGACCGAGTCACAGCGACGGGGAGGCCGGTGGCAGAGGGAAGATGCCAGCACTCTTCTGAACAGAGGACCGGGCGCATTACCGTTGCCCACACTGGAGGGAGGAGGCAGGAGAGGGAGGAAGCGGGGAAAATGTCCCCAAGTTCCAAACACTATCCTTTAGTGGCAAAGACGACCGAAAACCACGCCGCCAGTACGTGGCCACCTCCACTGCCAGTGCCAAGGGTCACATTTACAGCGATGACCAGGGGTCCCGCCGACACCGGCTGACCTCGGCGCCTCGCCAGGTGCCCGGAAGGCTGTTTATGCGCCCGGCTCAGGCTGCCTGCCTCCTTTCCGCTTCTTCCCCTCTAAAGGGGTAAGGGGGTGAGGGCGCAGCCCCACGCAGCCACACCTGGGGCCCAAACTGAGATGCCGGTGCGTCCTGGGGGGGAAGTGGGGGGAGGTGAGCTGCGTCCTGAAACCCTTCCAACTTGCAAAAGACTGCCCGAGCCCTCTCAGAGCCGGCTCCCTGGCACAGCGAGCGGCCGGGCGCCACGATGGGCCGCGGCGGGCATCGCTTGGTGGGCGAGCCCGGCCCGCGAGGCGGAAAGGAAGTGGCGGCCACGGCTTTGCACCAACCACGTTCGGCCGGCTGGCGAATGCCACTCTGCGCCCCGAGCGGGGTCGGAGGGCGCGGGGCGGGCACTCGCGTCCCCACCCCGCCGCCGCCCGCGCCCCGGAACCCCCAGGGGACGCCGGCACCCCCAGCCCCGGGCCTGCCAGCGGGGCGCCGCTCGGTCCCCAGAGGCTCCCCGCCCCCACCTTGCCCGCTCCGTAGCCGAGGCGGGTCAGGCCGAGCGCGCGAGGCCGGCCCGGGGGGCGCCCGCGGGGACCCGGAGGCGCCCGGCACTAGGCCGCGGCCCGGACCGCTGACCCCTCCCGGGACTCGCCGCCCGAGCCCCACCACCTCCAGCCCCGCGCGGGGACAAGTGCAGCGACAAAGCCCCAGGGCCAGGCCAGACACTGGCCGGCGGGAAGGAGGACGCCGCGTCCCTCCCGGGCGGTGGCGGCAGCGGCCCAGCCCCCAGGAAGCCGGGCGCGCCGGCCAGGCCCCGCGCGCAGCCCCGATCGGAGCCCGCCCGCCCGGCCCCCGGCCGCTGGCACCCGATGCCCGCGACCCTTCCCCGAGCCCCGAGGGTGGGCGAGCCCCGGGGACCGCCCCCGGCGCCCCATCAAGTTTCCTTCGGCCGCGGCGGGAGGCGCCTCTCCCGGCCCGGGCGCGGGGCGCAGGCTGCGGGCGAACGGCGGGTTCCTGCCTATTTACGCCACAGGCTGCCTGGAGAGAGGCGCCGCCGCCGGGCGAAGAGAACGACCCGCTCCCGTCCTTCGGATCCGGTGGCGCCGGCATCTGTAAACACACATACACACACACACACACGCACACACATGCACGCGATCATGTTGTTTTTAAAAGGAGGCCCGACTCCAGCGGACCTGCTCCCCCACAAACACCACCTGGGGCGCAGGATCGCACAGAGCAGGTCTGTGTCCATGGAGCCAGCTCTCCGCATCTGCAAATCCAAAAGTGAAATTAAACCTCCACCAACCTCCTCCTCCTCCTCCTCCTCCTCCTCCTCCTTGCAGCCTCAGCAGCAGCAGCAGCAGCAGCAGCAGCAGCAACCGAACCTGCTTCCCCTAAAACCAGATGATCCATAACAGCGCCGACTGTTCCTCCAAAAATCAGTATTAATATTTATGAACCTCAGCATTTTCCGTCTGCAAAACATCGTGTCAAACCATCAGGACGCGCGCGCACGCACACACACACATACATACACACATCCCCTCCAGTCCTAAACATGCCCTCGAGAAAAACACACACGCACAGTCCCGACTATTATTTGAAAAAAATGTTACCTCTCAGTGTGCTTTTTTCACGCTACCAATACAATTCCGCAAGGCTTAAGTGTTGCTAAGGTGTGTGAAATGGAAATGAAAGCCCGTCAGTTGAATAATCGCAGGAGCAAAACTAAAAGTTACTCCCCGGCTTGCCTGAGAACAGTCCAGATCGAAAGCAAAACAAGGAGAGGAAACTGCGAAGCGCCGAGGCTGGAAATCCCCCCGCCCCCCGCCCTCCCGGAGCCTGGCTCGCTCCCGCCCGCCCTCCGCGCTCCCCCCGCCCCCCCCTCCACCCCGCTCCGCCCTCCTCCCTCCGCCCTTCCTCCCCAGTGTTTGTTTCAAGCTTGTGCAACCGGGAGGTGCAGGCGGGGGGAGGCCGCGAGCCGCCCGGCCAGGAGGTGCGGAAGTTCGCCGCCGCCGCCGTTCATTGGCGGGCAGCGCCGCTTTCATAATTTCTCAGAAAAGTCAATTTCATTTTCACTTCCCCACGTCGCGGCCGCGGGAGCAACAAGCGGCTGCTCGTGAGTGTGCTGCCCGCGCACCCGGGCGTTCAAACCACTCGAGCCGGGGGGTCCGGGGGCGGGGGGCTCCGGGGGCGCCAGCTTGGGCTCCAGGCGTCAGCTGGTTGGCGGCAGGCGGGGAAAGCAGGTACCCTACCGACTCCCCATCCTAAAGGGCGACCCGAAGGTCGGAAAGGAGGGAGGAGGCTGGCGGCTCGTGGAAGCAACGCTCTTGCCATCCCGTCGGTGAGGCAGGTGTTTACAGCCTGTTTTCCGAGTGAGTAAAACTTCACTTTGTAACACTGCCCACTTCCAAGGAACACAAAGAGCAATGAACTGACAAGACAGCATTACTTAGATACTAGTGCACTACCTGGGCCAAGCGACGCGTCCTTAACCTTATTTAAACCCTTATCAGTAGCTGAGGGTGTAACCATTTGAGGGGCTGCTGTCGTCTGGGACCCTGTCTGGGGGCGATAAGGAAGGCCCTCCCCTAGAAGTTCCCTGCCTGCAGCTAAGATGGGCAAGGGTAAGAGCGGATTTTCCTGAAAGATGTCTCACTGTGGCTGGACCAGGAGACAAGTTTATACTGGAGTACTTCCAGCCAGGTTCCGATTTGGCCTCTTTAACTTACTACCTGGCATTCCCCAGTCAAGTTGCTTAACCTAAGGCCTCAGTCCTCAATGCCCTGAAATGGGGATGATTTAGAGAATGCAAGAGTGCTGCACCAGTTCCCTTCAAAGGGTGTTAGCTCAGACTAACACAGTTCACTTGGGACCTGTCACTTTGGGGTCCCTTGCTGTAAAATAGAGATTCTGACCTCGTTATACCTGTTCCTTCCCCCACATGCCTTTTCATTGGCCTTCTCCCACATCTCTCTCCCCTCACACAGGAAGTCCATTCCTAGGAGGCCATAGCTACATATGTGTAAACACTTAACCTAAAAACATAGCTCCAGCAGTCCTCTTTCACAGAAGTATTGAGCTTTACAGACGGGTAAAAGTATCTACGTATGCACGTGTGGTGAGGAGAGGGGCGGGTTTAGGATTCTGCTTTGTGGCTGTGGTCCCAGAAATAGATCTGCCATATTCTGTTACTTTTTATCCCCTCTGATAGAATACTATTTGCTACAGTCACTCACTTTCTTATTTCATAAAGCAATGACTGTGATAGATGATTAGAGTAACTATATACAAACTCTGCAGAATTTTTGTCAGTCTTTACCCACCCCGTGGACCCCAAGTAAGAAACCCCGTGGTCCTTAATGTTTTCCTTCCTCCCAACACACCACCCATCATATGGACCTGTTGATACTGATCCCAAATATCTCTGACCCCACCCCCTCTCCCACCCCTCTGCATAGCTTCACTGAGTTATGGCAGTGGCCTGGGGACTAGGCTTCTGGCTCGAACTCGAACTCATCTGGGTTAACATCCAGGTTAAGCAGAAAATCAACTTCAGGTGAAGCACAATTCCAGTCCTAACCCCGCCCCTCAAAAATTTCTCCACGGCCCTCAGAATAAAGTCCATATTATTTTCAAGACATAAAAAGCCCGTTATAATCTGACATTAGATCTCTTTTCCAGCCTCATCTCCTGCTACTGTGCCCCACACCACTCCCTTGTCAAACCAGCTTCCATTCCTTTTTGTAAAACAACAGAGCCATCCTCTTGTTCGGCATTTTATCCTCTGTGTAGTGCCCAGCACAGAGGCTCTCAGCTACTTAGGAACTAATAGTCGTTTGCCCTTGGTTCTCAGAAAATATTGTAGACTTTATCAGAGTATTTTTAATAGAAATGTAATTGATATTTGTTGTGTAGAATACAGAAAAGTTGAAGGAAGACTATGACACCTGCAATTTTACCAATAAGGAATAGACCTGAAGATATTTTCATGTATGTCCTTTTAGTAATTTTTGTAAAGAACATTTTTGTTCAGCATCTCTGCATCATTTAATAATCGCCATAATACGGCCTGATGCCTATGTGACATCCTTCTGTCCTGTTATATTGCTTTGCTGGTTCCTCCTCTGCTGCCAGCCCCCTAAATTATGGTGTGCTGAGACAGTCTAGCCTCGCCCCTCCTGTTCTCTCATTCTACATGCTTTTTCTTGGAGTGCTCTCACCTACACCCAAAGCTTTAGATATCACTATTTGGTGAAAACTCCAAAATCCATACCTTCTGAGCTCTGGGTACATTTACCTTCTAGATGTTCCTTGGGTACAACAAATTATTTATGTCCCAACTAAACTCATAACACTCTCCCCAACCAACTTGTATTTGTTACTTCATTAACCAGCAGGAAACGGGGAAGCATCACCAACTCCCATCTTTCCTGAGTTCATGGAACTTCCTGGGACATGGGTAGCATTTCTAATTTCCAGGCCCATGAAATTAAAAGATGCTTACTCCTTGGAAGAAAAGTTATGACCAACCTACATAGCATATTGAAGAGCAGAGACATTACTTTGCCAACAAAGGTCCGTCTAGTCAAGGCTATGGTTTTTCCCGTGGTCATGTATGGGTGTGAGAGTTGGACTGTGAAGAAAGCTGAGCGCCGAAGAATTGATGCTTTGAACTGTGGTGTTGGAAAGACTCTTGAGAGTCCCTTGGACTGCAAGGAGATCCAACCAGTCCATTCTGAAGATCAGCCCTGGGATTTCTTTGGAAGGAATGATGCTAAAGCTGAAACTCCAGTACTTTGGCCACCTGATGCGAAGAGTTGACTCATTGGAAAAGACTCTGATGCTGGGAGGGATTGGGGGCAGGGGGAGAAGGGGACGCCAGAGGATGAGATGGCTGGATGGCATCACTGACTGGATGGACGTGAGTCTCAGTGAACTCCGGGAGTTGGTGATGGACAGGGAGGCCTGGCGTGCTGCGATTCATGGGGTCGCAAAGAGTTGGACACGACTGAGCGACTGAACTGAACTGAACTGAAGATCATCTGTCTGGATGCATCAGTACTCATTTCAAGGGAGTCGAGAAAGGACAATGATGACTTGTCCATACAGCAATCGATCTTTCCATGAATGAAACTTAAAGATACAGTCAAGGTTAACCTTTCTCAAATAGGTTAATTTATTTGTTCTAATAAATGAGACTAATTTGGTAAAATAATCATTTAAGTAACGAACATTTATTGAGTGCCCAAGAACTCTTCTTGTGAACATAACAAATTAAAATCTCTGCCATCCAATAAGTTTTGTTACAGTCTAGTAAATTGGAATGTTAATTTCCATTGTATCATCCTAGTAATGGCCCGGACATCACCTCCAGCTATTATCACAGTCTTTAGAACTGGACGTTAAAGTTACAACTATAGGCTATGATGGCATGCTAACTAGAGGGCTAAGTACTTAGAGCTGTGATTAAATCAGCACCCCCCCATAACTCTGTCAGTTGATCCCCTAATTTTTCCCACAGTATCCCTAGTACCACTTTTGTCCTGGCCCCCAAGACTCTTTTGCATGCTGATAGAATTCAGCAGAGGTTATAAACTCATGGAAAATGAGTGTTCTGCACTTGCCAGAGCAGTTGCCCAATACAAAGCCATAGATTATAGTTCTGCACTGCAAAGAATATCATTGTGAATTCCATGTTGAATAAACAATACAGCCATGGTAGATTTTAGTTGAAACAGTAGAACTGCAAAGATGTTGAAAAAGCCATCTAAGTTCAAGGATCATAGGCATTAAATTGGAAAAGTTCTTGACTACTGTATTACCTCACGTAGTGGGTTTTTTTTCCATTTTACTAGAAACTCTGAAATTTGTTGCAATTATTCTCTGAAAATCATGAATTTCAATTGAGTAATATATTGCCCAATCCTTAGTAATAAATATTAATTTTGTCCTGTTCCTCTGGTGAAATAAGGGAAGAAATACTCTTTAAATGTGCCAGGATGTGTGTGTGTGTGGTGGGGGGGGTGGGCTGGTACAGGGAGAGAGATAGAGATGAGTTTCTGTTGTCCAAAAGCAAAGCTTTCAGCTTCAAAAACTTCATAATTTTTTTTCTATCATTTCTCTGTCTTATCCCAAATGGCTTTGAAATATTCATTATGTCTCTAAGGTGATAAACTGCAAAGTAGTGCTTTTAAAGTCAGAAGGGATTAGAAACAATTTCTGTAATAGTTTCAAGAATTAAAACTATTTCAAAAAAAAAAACAAACTATTTCAGAGACTTCCCTGGTGGTCCAGTGGTTAAAACTTTGCCTCCCAATGCAGGGAGCGTGGGTTCAATCCCTGGTCAAGGGACTAAAATACCACATGCCTCACAGGGCCAAAAAAAACAAAACATAAAAAAGAGGCAATATTGTAACAAATTCAATAAGGACTTTAAAAATGGCCCACATTAAAAAAAAATCTTAAAAATTTTTTTTAATATTAAAAAAAGAGAAAGAGATATCAGATCCCAAGGAACCAGAAAAAAAATAATAAAAAGCAATTATTTCAAACAAGAAATAAATTTCCAGTTTGTAACATAAATTCAGCAAACCACAAAATTCACTGAATCTGAGTTTTTGAAGAATCATCTGTTACAGCTTCCACCACTTTGTACGCTCCTCTCTCGCCAGCATGTGAGCCTTGATGATATTCAGTCTGTTCTCTTTCTCCCCCCAGCTTCTGAACACTTTGAATAATATACCTTATTCTATTTGAAAATGTTTGGAAATTTGCCAATCAGAAAGTTTGCCAATCAGAATCTTTCTGGTTCCTTGGGATCTGATATCTCTGTTTCTCTTTCTTTTTTTAATATTAAAAAAATTTTTTAAGATTTTTTCTATGTGGATCATTTTTAAAGTCCTTATTGAATTTGTTACAATATTGCCTCTTTTTTATGTTTTTTTTTTTTTGGCCCTGTGAGGCATGTGGTATCTTAGTCCCTTGACCAAGAGTGTCATGAAACAAAGGACAAAGAGTATAAATAGTCTTACTTCCTCAAAAAGTTTCATCTCCACTACATCCAAAACCTGCATGACATTTCATACATACAGCTCTTGATGTTGCCTCCTTCACCTTGCATGCACCTCCAAGACGTTTCCTAGCTGTGTTCTGGGAAAGAATAAAAGGAAGCCCTGCTCTCCCAGAGCTTACCTTCTAATGGGGATGATGTCAACATAACCAGACCAATCAGATAGTTACCGATTTGTATCCGTGTGCTGAGAGAAACAAGTAAGACCTTTGACAGAAAATACTAGGGGGCCCATTCATTTCCTGGGGTACCACAAACCAGGTGGCTGAAATAACAGGAGTGTACTGTCTCACAGTTCTGGAAGCTATATGTCCAGGACCGAGGTGTCCGTGGGATTGGTTCCTTCTGAGGGTTGAGAGGGAAGGATGTGTTCCTTGCTCCCTCCTAGCTTCTGGTGGTTCGCCAGCAATCCTAGGCATTCTTTTGCTTGTGGAAGCATCACTCCATCTCTGCCTGAATCTTCAGGTGTTCTCTCTGGATGTGCACCTGTATCTAAATTTCCTGGTTTTTATAGGAACAGTAGTCTTACCGGATTCCGTTCAGTTCAGTTTACTCGCTCAGTCGTGTCCGACTCTTTGTGACCCCATGGACTGCAGCATGCCAGGCCTCCCTGTCCAACACCAACTTACTGGATTAGGGGCCCCCATACTCCAATATGGGCTTCCCTGGTGGCTCAGTGATAAAAGAATCCACCTGCCAGTGCAGGAGATGTGAGTTTGATCCCCGGGTTGGAAAAGTCCCCTGCAGAAGGAAATGGCAATCCACTCCAGTATTCTTGCCTGGGAAATCCCATGGACAGAGGAGCCTGGCAGGCTACAGTCCATGGGGTCATGAAGAGTCGGACATGACTTAGCGACTAAACAACAATAATACTCCGGTATGATCTCATCTTAATTCATTGCGTCTGCAAAGATACTCTGAGGTCCTGGGGGTTAGCACTGCAACGTGAATTTTGAGGGGCACTCACTTCAACATATAACAGATACCAACTATGTGATGAAGCGCTGATGCAGGGGAGAGAGTGGAGGCAAAGGCCTTGAGAAGCAAAAGGGCCCGGCGTATTCTGGAAACCAAAGGAAGCTAAATGTGACTTAAAAGTTCTGAATGAGGTTGAGGACACAGGTAGAGGCCAGAACAAGGAGTATGGATTTTATTGTGAGATCAATGGGGAGATTTTGAAGAGTTCTTTGGTTTTAAAATGTCACACTATAAATTTCCCACATCAGTGAAATGCAAGGATTTGCTTAATTTGTGGATTTCTTAGAATTTGCAACAGTTCTTTTGTTGACCTCTCAGTTTATTACATGATGAATTTGTTGAGGAAACAACACATTAAGAATATTTGGAAACAGTTTGATCTCATTTTTCTTTTTGTATTTTTAAAGTATTTCTTCCCCTTTAACATTGTCTCTGATTTTCATCTCTACAAGCGAAGCAAATATTTACTTCATGCTCTTTATCACACCCCCATAAAAACTTTCCTTAAAAAAAAGGAGATACATTCAACTGTGGATTCCTGGCACACACTATTCTCCTCAGACTGTTTGGAGTGAACAATGATAATTCTCAGAGATTATGTCACCACAAAATCAATATTCATCCCAAAATTTAATGGTTTTGAATATTTTTTCTTTTTTGACTTCGAAAAATTTTCAGGATTTTTTTTCCATCAGAAACCCCTTGTGTGTAATGAGTAGTTAGGATATGTGTGTGTGTGTGTGGTGAGGGGTGGGCGGGTACAGGGAGGGAGATAGAGATGAGTTTCTATTGTCCAAAAGCAAAACTTTCAGCTTCAAAAACTTTTTTTTTTACTATCAAAAAACTGAATTTTTGTTGGCAGAAGTTTTAGGTAAAACTTCTCGATTTGCCTTGGATGTTGTGTAATTTGAAAGCAAATATTGGTTTAAATAGCCCATCACATATTTTCTCAGTATCCAACTGTGGATACTGGATTTCATCTCCTGACAACCAAAAAAAAAAGTCACTTTCTTTCCTGTTTTACATATTGAAGTTTTGAGGAAGTTTTGAAGATTTCATTTGGGGAAAAGCTTCTGTTGCTTTTTTTTTTTTAAAAAAAGGAAAAAAAGACCAAAGTCTCAAATACTGGCTGTTAGTTCAGCTTCATTTTCCTATACTTGGAGATAAGAAAGAAGACACAGCAAAGTGTGAGTGAGGATCTTTAAGACTGAAGGAGAGACAGAAATATGCAGACCAAGGAACAGAAACTGGAAGGAGGGTAGATGGGTGAGTTCCTGCTGGGTAGCCAGGCAGAGCCAGCCCATAGGAGGGACCAATCTTTAGGTTCATCCTCAACTGACTTGCTCAGATTGTCTCCATATTTTCCTTGTTTTTAGTTCCTATCTTGACAAGAACTTTTCATCTTTTCAGGGGTGTAAAACCAACAGAATCATGACCACTTGTTTCACAAGGTGTATGGTTGATGTCATGTTGGGGTTTTTTTTATGTTTTATTTTTATCTTTTGGACATACTGTACAGCATATGGGATCTTAGTTTCCCAACCAGGGATTGGAAGTGTGGAGTCTTAACCACTGGCTGGGTGGCTGGTGTGCATGCTCTATCATGTCCAACTCTTTGCAACCCCATGGACTGTAGCCCTCCAGGCTCCTCTGTCCATGGAATTGTCCAAGCAAGAATACTGGAGTGGGTTGCTATTTCCTTCTGCAAGGGATCTTCATGACCCAGGGATCAAACCAGTGTCTCTTGTGTCTCCTGTATTGACAGGTGGATCCTTTACCACTGAGGCCCCTGGGAAAACCCCTTAACCATGCCCCTATGTCATGTTTTATGACACTTTTGACCAAGCCTTTTCCCTCATTGAGAAATTAAAGGAACACTACCCTAACCCTCTCATCTTCCACAATGCTTACAAGTATTTACCACACATACACTCTTAATGGTATTTTTGCTTATGATGAACTTGAACATAATAGTAGGAAATTTATGCTCCAGTGAGTGTAAAAGGAAAACAAAGTTTCATATTTACAGTAAGGTTACCCCAAAGATGTTCATATATATAAGGCAAAAAAGGAACTATATCGAAACATTAATAGTGGTTGTCTTTGAGTAACAGAACTGAGTGATTTTTTTTGTTGAAAAATTAACATTTTTGAGGAGAGATTTTCCTTTTATTAATGTAAAAATGTTAATATATTTTATAGATTTCAGAAAACTATTTCTTGATATGCTTATGATTTTTATGCAAATGACTTGTTTTAGCTAGTTTCTTCTCCTGGACTTCAAAAAGGAAAGCACTGGTTTATACATCTTACATCTTACACTGCATTCTTATAAGAATTTTTAAATCTGTCTAGATAATTTTTTCCTACAAATGCCATATAGTTTCTTCTAGTCTTTAATTTTATCAAAATATTCATTTTTAATGACTCTCCAAAGAAACATATAAAACCAAACATAAATTACCATGTGTCCAGATCAATGGCTATTAATAAGTGATATATTCCATGATCATTATTAATATTTGAATAAGCTTTTGCTTTGATTCATATCATGTTTTAAATATGCTGTTTGAAAAAGATTGACTTAAGAGAAACCTATAAAAACTAAAGACTCTTTCCTACTTGTAAAGTTTCATTTCACTTGGATGTAAGAATATTACTAGATGCTTAGATGCTCAGCAATCAAATTCAAATTTTTAGATCTCAAATATGAATGAGGATTCTAAGAAAAATACCATAATTTTATGTTACCTTTTTTTCTTTCTTTGCCTTTCCTCTTTCTGGCACTTTCAGCTTTAGTCATCGTAGTTCCTATTTTGCTTGCTTTATTGCCACATACAATAGGATTATCAGAAGGCAGAGAAAACAGCTCATCTGAAGGCAGTGATGGGAAGGATGTTTATCTTTCTCTCTCTCACACACATACACATGCGCGCAGAGGGGAGGCGGGTTCTCTGCATTGTGGAAACTCACTTCGGAATACTTTTCCCTCAGAAGTAAGAAGAAACTATGATGGTATAAGTATACAGTTTTCATTCATGATGGGCTAAAATAAGAGTTCGTGGGCCGGCCCAGGAATACACCATTTTATAGCATTGTACACATGGGAAACTTTCATTCTGAAATCTAGACAGCTGTTCTCAAAAGATACTGTGAGGGCTCAGTGGGTTGTGTGGGCCTGGGACTGCCGGCCCTCTGCAGGGGCGTCCTTAACAGTCTTGAGGAGACAGGAAAGAAAGAAACCTGGGTCTTGACCTTGAGGCATTTGCAGTTGGGAGATGGGACCCACAATGGAAAGATGATTATTTCAAGACACAGATTATATGTGGCCCCACTCCCAGGTAATATTTTAATACATTTTTTAATCTGCTCATTCAGCATCTGTTTCTTGACTTGATAGTACTTATCTATTTTTTATATTCTAAATGATATTTCTAATATAAATAATATATATTATTTATATATGTAAATACATATATACATATATGTATTATATTATACAGATATGTAGTTATATATGTAAATACATATATGTATTATATCTAATATATTACAATATCTATATTATATATCTAATATATTACATCTAACATAATAATACATATATGACAGTAGGAATGCTGAAACTACCATAAAATTGCACTCATTTCACACGCTAGCAAAGTAATCCTCATAATTCTCCAAGCCAGGCTTCAACAGTATGTGAACTGTGAACTTCCAGATGTGCAAGCTAGATTTAGAAAAGCCAGAGGATCCAGAGATCAAATTGCCAACATCCGTTGGATCATTGAAAAAGCAAGAGAGTTCCAGAAAAACATCTACTTCTGCTTTACTGACTACGCCAAAGCCTTGGACTATGTGGATCACAACAAACGGGAAAATTCTGAAAGAGATGGGAATACCAGACCACCTGACCTGCCTCCTGAGAAATCTGTATGCAGGTCAGGAAGCAATAGTTAGAACTGGACATGGAACAACGGACTGGTTCCAAATAGGGAAAGGAG
Organism: Bos grunniens; assembly: GCF_055505025.1. Taxonomy (NCBI): domain Eukaryota; kingdom Metazoa; phylum Chordata; class Mammalia; order Artiodactyla; family Bovidae; genus Bos; species Bos grunniens. The sequence goes on from NC_141191.1 coordinate 16,658,208, forward strand.
TACATCAAGGCTGTATATTGTCACCCTGCTTATTTAACTTATATGCAGAGTACATCATGAGAAATGCTGAACTGGATGAAGCACAAGCTGGAATCAAGATTGTGGGGAAAAATATCAATAACCTCAGATATGCAGATAACACCATCCTTACGGCAGAAAGCGAAGAACTAAAGAGCCTCTTGATGAAAGTGAAAGAGAAGAGTGAAAAAGTTGGCTTAAAGCTCAGCATTCAGAAAACTAAGACCATGGCATCTGGTCCCATCACTTCGTGGCAAACAGGTGGAGAAACAATGGAAACAGTGATAGTCTTTATTTTCTTGGGCTCCAAAATCTCTGCAGATGGTGACCGCAGCCATGAAATTAAAAGACGCTTGATCCTTGGCAGGAAAGTTATGACCAATCTAGACAGCATATTAAAAAGCAGAGACATTACTTTGCCAACAAAGGTCTGTCTAGTCAAAGCTATGGTTTTTCCAGTAGTCATGCATGGATGTGAGAATTGGACTATAAAGAAAGCTGAGGGCCAAAGAATTGATGCTTTTGAACTGTGGTGTTGGAGAAGACTCTTGAGAGTCCCTTGGACTGCAAGGAGATCCAACCATAAAGGAAATCAGCCCTGAATGTTCATTGGAAGGACTGATGCTGAAGCTGAAACTCCAGTACTTTGGCCACTTAATGGGAAGAGCTGACTCATTTGAAAAGACCCTGATGCTGGGAAAGATTGAAGGCGGAAGGAGAAGGGGACAACAGATGATGAGATGATTGGATGGCATCACTGACTTGATGGACATGAGTTTGAGTACACTCCGGCAGTTGGTGATGGACAGGGAAGCCTGGCATAGTGCAGTCCATGGGGTCACAAAGAGTCGGACACGACTGAGGGACTGAACTAAACTGAATGATGACAGTAGAAAATAGAGCAATGCAGACTTATTTGTCATGACAAAATCAGGAAGAACTTGAATGTCTGTTGGTAACTGAATGATTGAATAAACTAAGGTTGATCTATTCAGTGGGATATTAGGCACCAATAAAAAAGAAAAAATTAAGAATATCTGTTTTTATGGATAGGGGCCAAGATGTAAAGAATGATGATCATGATGCAATGAAATGTTCATAGTTTGATATCCTTTTGTGCAAAGACGACAGTGCTAGTAGTATTAATTGCTCAGTTGTGTCTGACTCTGCCACCCCACGAACTGTAGCCCACCAGGCTCCTCTGTCCATGCGATTTTCCAGGCAAGAATATTGGAATGGGTTACCTTTCCCTTCTCCAGGAGATCTTCCCAACCCAGAGATCGAACCCGTGTCTCCTGCATTGTAGGAGGATTCTTTACTGTCTGAGTCACCAGGGAAGCTCAAAAGACAAATCAGTGGACCCCTCCACAAAACGTTTGAATTTAAAAGGATAATGATGCAGATACAAAGCTGCTAATGTTGGTCACCTTAAGGACAAGTGGGCTACTCGTTTTTTTTCTTTTTGTATTGAGGAAAAAGAAGATAATCTTAAAACAAAATGAAAATTTGGAAATACAGAGCAGATTAAAGAGAAAGATGAAAATCCCTTTGAGGGGCTTCCCTGGTGGTCCAGTGGTTAAGATTACACCTTCTAATCCAGCCGGTGTGGGTTTGATCCCTGATCAGAGAACTACAATCCCACATGCTTCAGGGTGCAGCCAAAATTCTTTAAATTATTACTATAAGGTAAAATAAAATTTAAAAATGTGTTTAAAAAATTATATTGACTTCTGATTTCTGTTTTGTTTGGTATTATGTGTGTGTGAGAGAGAGAAAGAGAGAGAAACTGCCCTTAATAATTAATTATAAATAGCCTTCTTGAGGGTCCACTAGTCTACGTCACTTCAGGGCCCTTCTGGCAAGATCGCTCTAACCCAGAGCCACCCCACAGAACCACAACGGAGAGACCTAAGCAGGCTGACATTTCCCTTCCCGAAGGCGCTGCCCTCCCTGTGGGAAAGGCCTCAGATCCCTTCTGTGTATCTCCACAGCCTAAAAGGAGAGCAGGAGTTTCCTAAAGTGTAAAACTATGGGACTAAAGGCCGTGGCTTCATGCCAGCTTGACCCTGCTCTTGTTAAGGCTCTTCTCTGGTCACCCTGAGGAATTCTCCTACGTCACCGTACAGAACCAAGATGGCGTCCCCCTGGGCAGGCCGGATGCGCCCACCAGAGGGACGCCAGCAGCTGGTGGAGTCTGGTCCACTGAATACCTTTTGACAAAGTGTGTGTTCCTGCTCAAAACAGTGCTTGTGCCTCCATGACATCAGTTCAGTGGCCTCAGGAAAAGCAGGGACCTTAGTCCAGTTTTCTGTGTACCTCTTCTGAAGGATAATTCACCGAGTGATAGGCGTCCATTGCGTCAGTATGGCACGTCATCAGTCAAGCACAAAAGGAAACGGTTCCACGTGGTAAACAAGGAAGCAAGGATACCAAAGGAAGGGATGGGGCTTCCACTGATGGTGGAATTTGAGCTGTTCCTTAACAGGTTCACAATGAGTAATTAAAAATAAATTCATCTGTGAGTGTGTCATACTGAGTCGTTAGCCTTAAAATTTCTTGCCAGGAGCTTTCAGAGTTTAAAATGTCCTCGGATCCCACACGGAACACCTAACAAACTCATCTGGTCCTACAGTCCCAACCAATTCGGTGTTTAAGCCAGAGGGGTTTTGTTGAATTATACATCAAATGTATTTCTAGAGTTAAGAAACTAGTTTGTTTTCAATTAAAAATTAGATATGGGAGTAGGGGGGATAGAAACACTCCTACATCCAACATGTGGAAGAAATATGTGCATTTAATAAGATCTCTGAGGCAGCTCTTCAGCCTCTCAAACTATAGGTTGAGAACTATTTCCTTGCGATACTTTGATTCCATGGGAATGAAAGGGAAGACAGACACCAGATCAGTGCCTGCAGACATGAATTCCTTGAACGCTCTGAGGTTCCGGTGTGTGTCACTGGATGGGCAGATGGAATACTGTGGACCTGCCCTTAGCCACATTCAGGATGTATAGAAAAGTCTGTGCTCAGTCGCTTTCGTTGTATCCAACTCTTTGTGACCCCAAGGACTGTAGCCCACCAGGCTCCTCCATCCCTGTGATTGTCCAGGCAAGTATAGCAGAGTGGGTTGCCTTGCCCTCCTTCAGGGGATCTTCCTGACCCAGGAATTGAACCCGCATCTCTTATGTCTCCTACATTGGCAGGTGAGTTCTTTACGACTAGTGTCATCTGGGAAGCCCCATATAGAGGAGTAGCCTCAAGTTATTAACGCAGCATTCTACTCACAAGTTATTTTAATTACATGGCCTTGACCATTCCATGATACCAGACAGCTGGTGAAAACTACAGAAGGAAAAAAATCTAACGTCCAGATGTTTGTGGTCATGTAGGCAAAACACCTGTGCACCAAACTAGTAATTTATCCAGATATTTGATGACCTTTAACCCTTTTCTGTATAGTTTATTTCTTCCTATTAGCCACTAGATTAAAATTTAATTTATCTCCAAGTTTAGGCTTTAATGAAACAAAAATAAAGGAATTATAAGAATCCACCCCATGTGGTAAGTCCTGTTTTCTGCTACAAAAATATGGGAGACTCTGGTTTCAGAAGGACAGAGTAAAGACATACCCACCCAACCCCTTTCTCTCAGATTTGACCAAAAAACATCAAGGAGAACAGGTAACAGAAATTCACACCCATCATTCAGAAACTGAAGATGTCTGTGCTCTTGGTATATGGAGACAGGATTTCGAAAGAGGAATATCAAAGAGTCAGAGAGAAGGAAGGTCAAACCTCAGTGTCTGCAAAGGGTGTGGGAGGAATGTCTATGAGAAGTGAGCTAATTTTCCATGCAGAACCCAGAAAAGCACAGGAATGGGAAAATCTGGGCAGGGGCCAGCAGGATTAAATTGAACCCGCCCCATCCCCCACCCCGGTTCTCCACCCTCATCCAGTTCCCAAGCAGTTTATTGACCTCTCTTCTCCTTCCAGACAGTAAGGTGAGCATAAAAAGTGAAAGAAAGTGAAAGTTGCTCAGTCATATCTGACTGCAACCCCATGGACTATACAATCCATGGAATTCTCCAGGGCAGAACACTGGAGTGGGTAGCCTTTTCCTTCTCCAGGGAATCTTCCCAACCCAGGGATCAAACCCAGGTCTCCCGCATTGCAGGTGGATTCTTTACCAGCTGAGTAACATAACTCTCGTCCCTTAAGTGCAGGACACATGTAATGAATTCTTTCCAAAGAGAACAGTATGGAAATAGAGGCAAAGGTAACTTTATAGTGGAGAAACCTGACCAACTACCTCACCCAAGTGATCAAATTTAACATCATCAGTGATAAATTGTGTTGATGGCACGAACCTTTGATATGATATAATGACAATGACTCAGCGGCCTTTGTCTCAAAAACCCATAACTCCAATGAGGTAGGCAGAATAATGGCCCCCCTCCCCCGCAAATGTCCACATTGTAAACCCCAGAATGCATTGTGGTGGTTTAGTTGCTAAGTTGTGTCTGACTCTTGCAACCCCATCGACTGTAGCCTGCCAGGCTCCTCTGTTCATGGGATTCTCTAGGCAAGAACCCTTATGGGAAAAGAGACTTTGCAGATGAGATTAAGGATAGGGACCTTGAGATGCAGAGATTATCCTGGATTATCTGGGTGAACCCAATCTAATCACTGCTGCTACTGCTGCTAAGTTGCTTCAGTCGTGTCCGACTCTGTGCGACCCCATAGACAGCAGCCCACCAGGCTCCTCTGTCCATGGGATTCTCCAGGCAAGAACACTGGAGTGGGTTGCCATTTCCTCCTCCAATGCATGAAAGTGAAAAGTGAAAGTGAAGTCGCTCAGTCGTATCTGACTCTTAGCGACCCCATGGACTGCAGCCCACCAGGCTCCTCCATCCATGGGATTTTCCAGGCAAGAGTACTGGAGTGGGGTGCCATTGCCTTCTGCAATCTAATCACTAGAGTTCTTAAAAGTGGAGACCTTTTACTGCTCTGTCGCCAGAGATGAGAAGTGACGATGGTAGTAGGGTCAGAGGTGAAAGTGTCGGAGAGAGTCGCTCAGTTTGTTGCTCCAGGAATGGACCACTGGCCAAGGACTGTATTGATAGACGGCTTCTAGAGACTGGAAAAGGCGAGGACTCAGTATCCCCCAGAATTTCCGGAAAGGAATACAGCCCAGGTGACTGATTTTGTCCCAGTGAGACTCATGTCAGACTTCTGACCTACAGAACTGTAAGTAATAAATTTGTGTTATGTGGTTTAAGCCACTAAGTTTGTAATAATTTGTTACAGCAACAATAAAAAAAAGTAATACGCTCCATCTAACCATGATGAAAACGTCACCGAGATGCCTAAGGAGGCAGGATAACTACATATAAGGTGGCGTGCTAGATGAGAAAAAGGACATTGATAAAAACTAAGAAAATCTGAATAAAGTATAGACTTTAGTTAATAGTATCATAATGCTATTATGGTGGTTCACCAGCTCTAATAAATGTATCACGATAACATGTTAGCAATACAGGAAATTGGGTAAGAGTATATAGAAACTCTGTACCATCTTTGTAATTTTTCTGTAAATCAAGAGTTTTCTCAAACAAAAGTTTATTTAAATAAATTCACTGGATAGGAATAGCAGTAGATTAGGCACAAAAGGCCAGGGAATATGAAGTGATACCAATACAATCTATCCATAGTAAAGCACAAAGATTAAGAAAAAAAAAGATTGACAGAAAATATAAACAAAGACAAACAAAAGTCTTGAAAACTGACTTAAAGCCACCAGAAACTGGAAGAGACAAGGAAGGATTCTCCCCAGCACTTTTCCAGGCCAGAAGCTATGGTCACATGTACACTTTGTTGCATGTATAATAACTATGATCAACCAACCACCCCTACCTTTCTAAGTACATAAAGTCAAATCGGTATAACACCACTAACTCTACAACTATCTGCTTCACAGACAGACTCTGGATTGGTTAGAGTTTTATCATCCTTCATCTTAACCTCATGGTCTTATGTTGTCCCATATGGAGTTCAGGGTGATTCATCTCCTTTTCCAAGTTGATAATTTTCCAATATCAGGCAAATTCCTGACTTTAGTGTTCTGTACCTTTTTATGCCAATACAATGCCATGTGAGATCCAGAGATTGGGAGAACAGAATGGCACATAAAGGCTAGTTGTTAATTCTAGCAAAATGATCAAGTACTTTTTTTTTTTTTCCCTCTGTACCTAAGGATAATTTTTTAAAACCTTTTGGATACATTTTCCCCAGTTTTATTGAAAAACAGTTGACATACATCACTGTGTAACTTTAAGGCCACCAGGATAATGGTGTGATTTACACGTTAATACTTTTAATGAGGACAATTAAATAGATTGAAACTAAATGTGTTTTCAGAGCATCAGTAAGGCCAGTGATCTTGATAAACCTTAATCGGTAGAAAAATTTTAGCTGTTTCATGTGGCTCAACAAAAATATGGACACACCTACACATATATCAGAGAGTCATAAACAAAATTTGAGCGTGAGTCCACTCACTTTTTTTAGGGTGTTGTTTTTTTTTTTTTTTTGGATGTGGACCATTTTTCAAGTCTTTATTGAAGGTTTGTTGCAATATTGCTTCTGTTTTATGTTTTGGTTTGTTGGTTATGAGGTATCTGGGTTATTAGCTCTCCAACCAAGGATTGAGCTCACACCCCCTGCATTGGAAGGTGAAATCCTACCTGCTGGACTGCCAGGGAAGTCCATTCATCCGCTTTTAATGATGATATCTGACCTGTTTTTAGTAGAATGAATCATTTTTCTGAGAGTGATGAGAGATTTGGACCAAACCAATACTCCCAGGCTTTTTATCACCAAAGAAGGAAGGAAAGTGTAGGGAAGGAGCATTTACTGGGTACACAGTATGGACTAGGTGCTCTGCTTAAACACCCTACCTCCCTAATACATCACTACCTCTGAGGTTGGGGTTCTCATTCCCATTCCAATATTTTATCATCTCTTTTCAGTCTTCTTTGTTTCCTGAACGTTCGCTCTGGACTCAGAGGCACTGAAGTGTTACTAAAATATATCACGTCACACTCCTGCCTAACGTGCCTCAGGCATTCCCCAGAACAATTAGAATAAAATCCACTCACTTCCATGGCCTACAAAATGCCTGCTTGGGGTCTGGTCCACACACACCTCTCTCTGTCTCTCTCACCCCATCTGGGATCACTCTCTCCCCCATTTGCTCACCATGCTTTAGCTCAGGGGTCAGCAAACGACGGGTTCCTCCGATGGTTCAGCAGGTAAAGAACTCACCTGCCAATGAAGGAGACACAGGTTCGGTTCCTGGATTGGGAAGATCCCCTGGAGAAGGAAATGGCAATCCACTCCAGTATTCTTGCCTGGGTAATCCCATGGACAGAGGAGCACGGTGGGCTACAGTCCACGGGGTCACAAAGAGTCACACACAACTGAGCAAACGACAGCCCACAGGCAAAAGCCAGGGAACCTATTTTTGTACAGCCCCTGAGCTGAGAATGGCTTTTATTAACACGTTTTTTGTTGTTCAGTCGTTCAGTTGTGTCCGACTCTTTGCAACCCCATGGTCTGCAGCGCGTCAGGCTTCCCTGTCCTTCACCATCTCCCAGAGCTGCTCAAACTCACGTCCTTTGGATCAGTGATGCCATCTAACTGTCTCGTTCTCTGTAGTCCCCTCCTTCAATCTTTCCCAGCATCAGGGTCTTTTCCAGTGAGTCAGCTCTTCTCATCAGATGGCCAAAGTATTGGAGCTTCAGTTTCAGCATCAATCCTTCCAATGAATCTTTAGAATTGATTTCCTTTAGGACTGGTTTGATCTCCTTGCAGTCCAAGGGACTCTCAAGAGTCTCCAAAACCACAGTTCAAAAGCATCCATTTTTTAGCACTCAAACTTCTTGATGGTCCAAGTCTCACATCCATACAGGACTACTGAAAAAACCATAGCTTTGACTAGATGGACCTTTGCTGGCAAAGTAATATCTCAGCTTTTTAATATGCTGTCTAGGTTTTCATAGCTTTTCTTCCATGGGCCAAGCATCTTTTAATTTCGTGGCTGCAGTCGCCATCTGAGGTGATTTTGGAGGCCAAGAAAACAAAGTCTGTCACTGTTTCCATTGTTTCCCCATATATTTGCCATGAAGTGATGGGACCGATGCCATGATCTTAGTTTTCTGAAAGTTGAATTTTAAGCCAGCTTTTTAAAATGGTTGCAAAAAAGTCAAAAGAAGAATACTGTATTGCAACATGTGAAAATGATAGGCAATTCAGTTCTCTGTGTCTTTAAATGAGGCTTTATTGGAACACAGCCACCCTCATCCATGTGGGCTTCCCTGGTGGCTCAGATGGTAAAGAATCTGCCCACAATATGGGAGACCTGGGTTGCATCCCTGAGTCAGGAAGGTCCCCTGGAGGAGGAAATGGCTACCTACTCCAGTATTCTTGCCTGAGAAATCCCATGGACAGAGGAGCCTGGCAGACATCTCTAACCTATACGAGCATCCCTGGAGACTGGGTTGAAGATTCCTTCTTTCCCATCCTGCGGCAGCAATGAAATGAGAAGTTTTCTGGAGACCAGGCTTCGTGCTCAAGGACCTGGCCATTCCTCCTGCAGTCAGTGTGAAGGATGCTCCCCACCTAAGCACCAAGAGCCTAGGGAGCAGGAGGAAGGGACTATGAGCTCCATCTCCCAGACTCCAGGCAACAGAGGAGCTTCAGAGCCCTTCCCTGGGGTCATTCCTGCCATGGCTCCGTCAGATCACAGCCGGCAAAGCAGCAAGCACCGCCCAGAATTTCTGGTGTAACTTGTGAACACGGGGAAGGGGGTGAGGCGTTCCTTCATCGCATCGCTCTGGTCTACGGGAGCAGTCTGCCACTCTGGATGAAAGGGACGGGAACTTAGTGTGAGGAGGAGTCAAAGCGCACAACTCTTCAACCAGAAGGCTTGTTCTCTCCACAACAGCTGCAGGACCACGGACAGTCACTCGCCCACTCAGAGCCAGGATCCTCGAACTGCTATTATCAACTTGTCTACCTTATCTACCTGGTAAACTCTGACTTACAGGACTATAAAGTCTTCATTCATTGTCTCTTTAAGGCCATGAAGCTGAGAACGCCAAAGTCTACCTAATACACAGCCCTGTGACAGCCCCACAATGAGGCCTACTTAGTTAAATTGATACATCCTTTTTTTTTTTTTAATTGGATCATCCCTAGGTGTAGTATTTTTGTTCTTAAAAATATGAAAAGAGAAGATGTGTGTGAGTCTTTAAGGGATGCCAGCTTAAAATGCAAATACATCGTGTGAGATGCAGGGGGAAGTCTGTCGGAGGCAGCGATGAGAAAGGGAGATTCTGAAAAAGAAGAAACAGATCACGGCTGGCCGGGGAGAGAAATGCCTTGATACTTCCGCTCACGTTTAGTGGCAATTTTCATTTGGAAACAAAATATTTCCCAAAGCAATTCAGTGAGTGGGGCTTGGTTAGGAATGGTTTTCGTGGAACTGAGAGCACTGAACTCCAAGGCGAGCATTCTGATAGAGGCTGTGGGGGGATCTTGAACCGAAATTTAGAGGGAAATGCAGTGAGTCCACCGAGAGTGAGGACAATGCTGGGCTCAGAGCTGTTTTAACATAAACCTATGTCTCTAAGACTCTGATGCTGAGAAAGATTGAAGGTGGGAGGAGAAGGGGACGACAGGATGAGATGGTTGGACGGCATCACCAACTTAACGGACATGAGTTTGAGTAAGCTCCAGGAGTTGGTGATGGACAGCGAGGTCTGGTGTGCTGCAGTCCATGGGGTTTCAAAGAGTCGGACATGACTGAGTGACTGAACTGAACTGATGTCTGTTAAGGCTGGTTTTGAGAGCCTTGGCCCTGGATTTGGGAGATGGGGGCCCAAGAGGATATTCTGACACTTTCTAGCTATGAGAAGCTACTCTCGGGCAGGGAAGGGGGGCCCGTTTTCACTGTAAAATTGGGATTCTACCATTCAGGGCTATTGTGAGGAGCAAAAACCCTGCATGTAAAGTGACTTCCATGGTGCCCTGTTCAGAGGGAAGCTGTCAATGCTGTGTTAACCTGCCAAGTCAGTCGCTGTGTAGACGCACACTTCTAAAATCACCTCACCATCTTCACTAGGCTGCGAAGCTACCAGTGTGAAAGCTTAGCTGATATATTGTTCAGTCGCTCAGTCCTGTCCAACTCTCTGTGACCCCATGGACTGCAGCACGCCAGGCTTCCCTGTCCTTCACTATCTCCTGGAGTTTGCTCAAACTCATGTCCATTGAATTGGTGATGCTATCCAACCATCTCATCCTCTGTCGCCCCCTTCTCCTCCTGCCCTTGATCTTTCCCAGCATCAGGGTCTTTTCCAATGAGTCGGCTCTTCACATCAGGTGGCCAAAGTATTGGAGCTTCAGCTTCAGCATCAGTCCTTCCAATGAATATTCAGAGTTGATTTCCTTTAGGATTGACTGGTTTAATCTTACTGTCCAAGGGACTTTCAAGAGCCTTCTCCAGCACCACAGTTCAAAAGCATCAGTTCTTCAGTGCTCAGCCTTCTTTCTGGTCCACTCTGATATGAAAAGCTGACAGATTCTACCTGGGGTACCTGGAGACGCTTCACCATGAGAGAACCACAAGAACAGAAAGAACCATCTGCTGCCACAGATGCCAAGGGAACAGTGAGGGTCCTTGCTTGGCTGAGTGAGTCTGGGGTCTGACTCAGATAATTCATGCAAGGCCAGAGCCACAGGAATTGTTCAGAAAGGGACGTGGGGCCCAGAGAAAGCACTCTGGCTGAACGGAGAGATTAGGCTGGAAAGACAAGAGTGGGAAGCAGAAAGTGGGTATGGGCCAGGAAGGTCTGAGCAGGTGGTACACACAGTTAGCTGGCTGACACGCTGGCACTGGGGCGTGGCAGGGGCACTTTCCTCCGCTATCTCGCAGAACACACTGATCTTGCACAGGGGTGACCTTTCTCACCCATCCCCAACCCACTCAGACCAGCTGTCAGCTTCCTTGTATGGATGCTTGCCCAGCTGCCTGTCATGCCCCAGTGGCATCCAGAGCTCTGCTCCTTTCCTCACCTGCAACAAACAAGAAGACAAAGAAGAGAGCAGAGGCAGGGCAGAGTGAAAGGCCACTTGCCCTGGCTTGCAGTTAGAGGTGAACCAGGAGGCTCCAGGCCCCTAGCATCTGGAAGATTCCTTGGGTACAGGTGGAAGAGGCAATTCCATGTAGCAAAGGCCAACCCTCTTGTACACTTACAAAACCATCTCTCACCATCCATTTACAGCAAGCACCTTCAAAGTTTAAGACTTAGAGGTGGGAGAGAGCAGGACAGTGCTGATGAGAAATAGCCCCGAGTTCTAGTCTGTACTGCTCTCCTCCATCTCTCATGCATCTTCCTGGCCTGGCTGTTGGCACCAGTTGGCAGATAGGATCACTGTCCAATTGTTCAATATTACCAGCCAATCTATATGAGACAAAAGACAGTTTAGGATCCTTGATTTTAAAATGTATGAAACAGTGGGGTGGGTGAAAGATGAATACTGAATATTTTTCAAGACTTTGTATAATATTTTATATACAAATGGGCTTTGTGGATTTCCAAGAAGAAAACAGAGCATGTAGCATTTCTCTTGTACTGCAGAAAACGCTACAGGCTGGGTTGAGTGCCACTCCGAATTCACAGGTTGGAGTCCTGAACCTCGGAATGTGACTGAATTTGGAGATAGGACTTTTAAAGAGGTAACTAATTTACAATAATCAGAGTGGGCCCTAATCTAATGACCGGTGTCTTTATAAGAGGAGATTAGGACCCAAGACACCAACAGGTGCACCCACTAAGAAATGATCATCTGAACACATAGCAAGAAGGCAGCTGCCTGCAAGCCAGAGAAGCCTCAGAAGAAACCATCCATGCAAAAGGTTGATCTCAGACTTCCAGCCTCAGAAAATAGTCATGATAAATTAGAAGTAAGCAACGACAGATTAAGCAATACTGTAGAAGCCAAAAGAATAGAATGTGGCCGTCCATTAAAGAAGGACGCCAAACCAAAGAAGCACATTCTCTCCTACCTGCAGCCCTTGTACAATAAACCATCATTATATGAAGAGAGACAGAAGGAGGCTGTGACCTGTATTTCCAGTTTGGGGTGAGATAGATTCCAAGAAGAGAAGATAACTTAGTCTATTTCATTCATTGTTTTATTTAGTTTTATTCCTTGTAGCACCCTGGTTAGAGAGGGCTTGTAACACAGCATTCCAGCCAGTGTATTTGGCCAAATGGGTGACAGGAGGGGCCGGAATGGATGAATCCCTCATCCTTGGGGTGACCAAGTGCAGTATTTTCCCCAGCATGCAATAGACAAACGTGAGTTTCCATCATTATCATTCTCTATATGTTTCCAGTGAGATGAAGAAGGTTGGGAGGTTGGGTTGTAGCTGAAATGGTTCTTGATCTATGAGGCCTTCATGTAGATAACAAAAGTCTGTACGTAATCTTACCTGATTCCAGCTAGTTATGGAGAAGGGAAATCCACTTTGAGTGATCTCACTATTCCCCTGGGACACTCTCTGCCCTCACCAACTCGTGCTCTCCTCTCAAATTTACACAGAAGAGAAGTCAAGTAGAAGTGTAACTGGGTAAATGTTCAATCGTCACTGATCAGTGTAGTGACCTTGGGCAAATTACAAAGATCATATACTGAACTCCCTTGAATGTATAGATGAGGAATTGACTACATAGTTTGAAATATCAAAGAAGTAGTTAGCGGTAACACCAAGGCAAGCATCCTTATTCTCTCTAGTTCAGGTATTTGGCTGCAGTTGCCCTTGAACCAGAAAACTGTCATCATGCTGCAAGGAAATTATTTACTGATACAAAACGAAAAAATCACCATGTGCGCTGTCATCACGGCAGATCAGCCGAGCTGTGATCCAACAAGACTGGCTTCCTCCAGACGGGATGGTCAAAATGGACAAAGAGCCTTGGCATGCTCATCGCGTTCAAGGATCAGGGTTCTGGTTTGCTGATGCAGAAGCCCCAGAATTGGTCGTATCCAGGACAGACTCACATCAACTATTCCCGAAGACCTGAGATCTAAAGCAGAATGCTAGTTTATTACATTATAAGGAAGGATAGATCTTTCCGTCTACTTACCCCAATCTCAGCAGCTCCTTCTAATTTTCCAGGTCCCTTAGAGGCTGTGTGATGATCATGAAATCAGAGCGCGGGGATTCCCAGGCCCCAGAACACCTGATGAAGCAGCCTGTTGCTTAATACATAGAGGGTTTCAGTGCCTGCCAGTTACTTCTTCCCTCTACATACCCCCACCCCCCGCCCCCACTGCTGAATTCCTGCCATCCAGCTCCTTCCTTGAGAGGGTGGTGTTCAGCCTTGCCCCTCCTGTTAGCAGTCATCCTTCCCTAGATAAAGCAAGCACAATTGATTCCTATTCCTCTTGGTTAATAACACCTATTATGTCCCAGCCTCAGATAAGTTGGTATAGATGTCCTGATATAACGGCATTGATTAGCCTAGGGCATCTCTATCTCCTTAGTCAATAATTTACTGATTTCACTCATTATCTTTTGGTACTTCCTCATTTGGTCCTGAAGTTGAGTGTCTTATTGTTACTCCGTGTACTGACTACAATATCTGCTAAAAGCAAAGCCTACGTGAAGGAGGAAACAGACAGAACAGGCTCCATCTTGAAAGCAGGACTCCATCTTGGGCTGGATTGTGGACTTTGAGCTCTATGCCCAGTATCTATGGAAACGACATACCAACTGGAAAACCAGACCCCCCCCTCCCCATGGAAGAGCCCCAGGGCTCGTACCTAGGCTCTTTGTCGCCTAAAAGAATACCCTAATTATCTGTGTAACCAAGTAGAATCATAATTTCTATTATGCTTATTGGGGTATGACCACAGGCCTATTGTTAATTGTCCACTGTTAACTACCTAGGCTTAAGGCATATGAATCATGGGTTAACTTTGATTGTATCTTTCTTTTCCTTTGTTCAGACTAGTTTCAGAGAATTTGGGGAGGTGGGTTTGAGCACGTACACTTAGGGTATATAAGGTTTTCACAAAAACTGGTCGGGGTCCTTGGCTAAGAGGATTCTCTGCCTTGGGCCCGCTGGTGTAATAAACTGCACTCCACTATCTGCATTGTCCTTCTGAGTGAGTTTGTTTCCCAGAACGCGTGGCTACAACATAACTGACCAGCTAGGGTGCCAACCAAAGAATTCTCACGGACCCTCTTTGGAGAAATCATGAAGCGTAGCACATTCTGTTGTTATTGTTTAGCTGCTCAGTCATATCCAACTCTTTTGCAACCCCATAAACTGTAGCCGAGGGCTCCTCTGTCCATGGGATTCCCCAGGCAAGAATACTGGAGTGGGTCCCCATTTCCTTTTCCAGGAGGTCTTCCCGACCCAGGACGAGCTTCCAGCATTGGCAGGCAGCTTCTTTATTGCTGAGCCACCAGGGAGGCCTGTAGCACATATTACAGCCTCTCGTTTCCTATTTTCACCCTTCGGCACATGGGGCTGATTTTGTTGCCCTGAGCCACAGTTTGGCATAACTTCTCTAGTAATTCTTAGCTCTCTTTTGTCTATATTCCCTTTCGTTTCTAACCTTCCAGCCACCTTTCATCTCCATACTTACACCCAGGCACTCACACACAAGTATTGGCTGTACTGTGCTAACAAACACCCTCAGTGCCTTCTGGAAAGCAGTAGAGATTAAATCCTTATTTCTGGTGCAGAGTGCCACTGCCACTTCTCAGCCCTGAGACCTCTTGGAGCCTCAGTTCCCTCACCTGCAAAATGATGGTCACTGTTGTCTCCTGCTTCCTTCTCAAGATTGCTGAGAAATTCAGAGAAGATGATACAGGTCAGAACACTCTGTAAAGGGCTTGGCAAGCCACCCAAAGTTAGGGAAAACAGTGCAGATAATTTGCAAAAAAAAAAAGGGGGGGGCATTCATTTAAATGTGGCTTTGTTCCTTTGTTGCATCTAATTAAATCAAAGGAAATGTCAGATTTAATTCTTAAGGACCAAGATTATGTTTTTGCCCAGGCAGAGAAATGTGCCTTGGGGATACACTTAATTTGGTTTTTCTATGCTTTAGGATTAAAACCCTATCTGGAATTCTCATGCCTTTTTATCCTTCTACGCATTTTGATGCTAATGTAGGAAAGTTAAACAGAGATGAATATTCTAAATATTTATTACTTTATTTAATGAGTATCTTCATTAATACTTAGGGTTCATCACATGACTGGGCTTTTCAAAAGCAAGAGTAGGCAGATGGCAAGCCAAGCCTTGTGCTTGCTTGGAGAAAAAAAAAATTGGAGACACAAATAAGTAAATTTAATTAGGGATTGCACAGGACACAATTGAGCCATGCAGGCAGATTTACCCTGCCTTCCAGCAGGAGGGTTTTGTCCTGCTGGGTAACATTTCAAAGGCCCTGGTTCGTGGGAACCATGTCTCCTTTCTGCCTAGATGCTCTTGCAAGCTGCTGTCAGGTGTAGAGATTTCATTTCAAATACCAAATCTTCTCCAGCTCCGTAATAACCCGCAGCTGTTTGACCACTCGGCTGCAAGAGGCTGGATGTTGTACATTGCCCTGGAGCTGCCTCAGACCAAAGCACAATATTTTCCGCTTCCAAGAATCAGTGAAGGGCCACCGATTAGTGGAATTTAAAATATTTTTTCCAATTAAGTTCCAGACCTACCGAGTCAGTTTTGAATGTGAGAAGAAAGGGACAGCAAGTGAACGGAGTTGCTCTAAAAACGCTGTTTCTTGAGATGACGGAGTTTGATGTTTGGAGCAGCCCTCTGCCCTCTTTCTGAATAAGGAAACACCTGTGTTAAGCCTCGAGGGACAATGAGAAAGAAAACACTGTGGATTTTTCAGCGCTGTTATCCAACGGTCAAAAAGTGAGTGTCTAATAAGCAGTGGAGATAGTCGGTAGATAAGCCATGTTTGTTGAATGAATGAATGAATTAGTGAACAGCATACTTTTAAAAACATTATAGCTTTGCAAAACTCCATTACTCTGAGTTCAAGTTGTTTTTTTTCCCCCCTTAAAATTCTAAAAATACACACTTGGAAGGTTGTCACACCCCACTAGGACGGGCACCCAGAGACGGGTGAAGGGGAGATGGGGCATATCTGTGACAGGCCGGGTCAGCCGACCCAAACCTGGCTTGGCGCTTAATGAAATCAGAGAGGTTCCGGCAGCATTCGCATGTCCTTTTCTATCTGTACGTTTTAGGAGCAGACAGTGGGCCCCGGTTTGCGTGCGTGTGGGTGTGAACTGAGTCGCTTCGGTCATGTCTGACTCTTTGTGACCGTGTGGACCATAGCCTCTGTCCATGGGATACTCCA
The DNA here is from genome assembly GCF_055505025.1 of Bos grunniens. Lineage (NCBI taxonomy): Eukaryota > Metazoa > Chordata > Mammalia > Artiodactyla > Bovidae > Bos > Bos grunniens. The sequence continues at coordinate 16,674,676 of NC_141191.1, forward strand.
GGCAAGAACCTGGAGTTGGGTTGCCATGCCCTCTTCCAGGGGATCTTCCCCACCCAGGGATCAAACCCGTGTCTCTTAGATCTTCTGCATCAGGAGGCAGGTTCTTTACCACTTACTGCTTAACTATTACTTTTTTTCTTTCTGTTTTCTTTTTTTTTTTTCCTTTTTAGATTGTTCAGGATTGACCATACTAGACTTGGTCATATTCCAAATACTTGTGCGAAGTATGTGTATAACACCAAGTGCAAGACTAAATGGTATTTAGTTGTCCAGAAGGCTATGTGGGTGATGATTATAGACTCTAGAATTAGGAAAAGAAATAATGGGTATGATTTTCATTGTTTTCTGTTATCCATTCAACCCCTCTGCCTTGCTTTTCTTTCTGTCATAAAAGTAGAATAGAAGCAAAATGTCAAGGTCTTGTTTTTGCCACTGAATTGTCATGTGTATCCATCTAAATTTTTTCCTCCCCAGAACCAAGATGTCCTTGACTGAGGGGAACTTTGGGGCCTTGGATACAAGGTTACACAAGAGGGTTTGCACAGAGTTGCTGCAGCTGACCGCTTCTCTCTCCTCGTTCCAAACCTGAGGACCTTACTCTGAAGACACTCTGAGATTGGTCGTGTTGTAATGTCCACAGGAAATGAGTTGTGGGCCTGATAAAACCAACCTTGCTGAGGCTTCTCATGTGAGAGCTCGGTAGTATTTATCTGTGTTCTCTTTGTGCTGAGCAGCTTAGGGACATAGTGGAATTGGAGTCTGCAGAGTTAAACACCAGGATTCCAAGAGCAAATGTCTTATGTCAGAGCTGTGGCTCAGAGGCGCTGGTAGAATGTCTTTATCTTCTGCGTTTTCCCAAGAGCTGAAGGGCCTTTCACAATATGTGTGTGCTCAGTCAGTTAGTCGTGTCAGACTCTTTGCAACCCCATGACTGTAGCCTGCCAGGCTCCTCTGTCCATGGGACTTCCCAGGCAAGAATACTGGAGTGGATTGCCATTTCCTTCTTCAGGGGATCTTCCCAACCCAGGGATAGAACCTGACTCTCCTGTGTTTCCTGCATTGCAGGTGGGTTGTTTACCCACTGAGCCATCGGGGAAGCCCCTGAGCCATTGGGCAACTATGAAGGGAATGACAATTTGGGATCCTTGTGAGATACACTAAGAGTATACAGGAATGGAAGAGGGCGATGGAGAGGCGAAAGGAACATCCCCTCATTTACTCCCTTGCATTGAACCCAGTCTCACAGCCTCACCAGTCATGGGCCATGGCCTCCTGAATCAAAGCCGTGACACCCAGGAGTCCTCCGGGACTGCTCTTGATTAATGGTTATGCTGAATGGTTGACCCAACCTGGAACTTGCCTTTCCTACTCCCCACACCTCTGACGTCCCTGAGCTCCTTTCCAATGAGATCACTAGTTTGAGGAACGTGCCCAGGAAACCAAACCACACTGCTGTGCCTTTTTTTCAGCTTCTTTTTATTACAGACTTTCCCCTTCTAACACATTGAAGAGTGCCGGTATTGAATGTACATGCGAAGTTGTCAGGACCGAGAAATGTGATAAAGCATTACGGATGTCCTCGTTTTCAATCTACAGTGTCAGCAGATCCTTCTACTTAATTATGCCAAAAACAAAAACAGAGTGAAATTCTGTGTATTCCAGCCTCTGTCACCCTGGCAGTGCCTCGCTTACGTCACTGCTGGGAGCTTGGATTGATGGCCAGTTTTCAAAGACTGTCCCTGAGCAGAACCAAGATGCTAAAGTACAGTTTTCAAATGTGGAGTTTCCTGTTCAGGACCTCAGGCTCATTCGTGCTCCGGCCCACGGGAGGAGTACAGAGAGAGTCACTTGCTAAAAGGCTGAGTGCCCGCAGCTGGCGGGGCTGAGCTGTTTCTGAAACTCAGAGCAGCTATGACTCACCCCTCCCACAGTCCGTTAACTTCTCTCTCCTCTTAGGAGACCAGCTACCCTTCTCACTCTGACTCCTACTTATTTTCAAATTTGCTCAATAACCGTGACATTCAAACCCAACCTGCTCCATGCACAGGGTGCTAAGAAAACACGCACAGGGAGTTGAGAGTCTACAGAAAAATACAGTGACCAGAAAGGCAGGACTGTTCAATTCTGGGTGTTGAGAAGGAGGTGCTAAGAGGAGCCTCCAGCACATTTTAGGACATGTGCCATCCTGCCCAGTCGAGTTAAAGGAATGTAGTCGTCCCAACTGGTGATTTCGGGAAGTCACACCAGATGCTGAATTGAATTAACAAGTTCCTGTGTGATTAGGAACATGATACTTTGGTGCCCAAACCGGACTGAACTGGTGACAGTAGAGCTAAATGGTTTCCTACCGTAAAGCAGTGATGCTCAAAGTTATTCTCCCTCTGCTACTTTCAGGCTCTGTTGCCAAAGTCACAAAAGGAACATTTTTAAAACAGAAAAAACCATTTTCAGAGAAGGTTCAGGTCTTTCTTCTGTGGCTCCAACTGGCAATGCAAAAAAAAAAAAAAAAGCAATGAATGCATGAGAGAACTGCAGCTGGATTTAAGAGAAACTTTGAAGAAAGGGTAAAACAAAAACAAAAAAACATCAGTTTGGTGGAAAGCCACTGAAACCAGGTAGCAAGTAGCACCAACCCCTCCCATCCTTCCATCAGGCATTATGAATTTAAGAGCCTTCAGTTGTGCAGCCATTTCTGAGTTTGCCTCCTAAGCTCACCTGTGTTCACAGTCCATGGAATCCAGAAGCCTCTGAAAGTTGGCAAAGAGGAAATATTCAACAGATTCACTTAGCAAATATTTGTTGTGTGTTTACCATGTTTCAGCACTGAGACATAGAGAATTACCATAACAATAATTGGCTTGGATATCAGCCCAATAACATTAACCACTGGACTATCAGTGGGGACCCCAGAGAAATGTATTCGATGTATTCAAATATATTCAATGTATTAAAAATATAAGTGATTTTCTACATTGTAATATTTTTTCCGTATTTCTTTGCTTTAGAAGTTAGATTAATGTGGGCTGTAACCTTTTACTTGGAACTCTGACAATCTGTACACAGCACTCAGTGGAAGGCTCATCAAGGTGTCTGTCCAGGCAGCTCAGTGGTAAAGAACCTTCCTGCCAATGCAAGAGACACAAAAGACATGGGTTCGATCCCTGGTTGGGGAAGATCCCCTGGAGGAGGAAATGGCAACCCACTCCAGTATTCTTGCCTGGAGAACCCCATGGACAGAGGAGCCCGGCAGCAAAGAGTTGGACACAACTGAGCATGCACACATGCCCTAGTTTAAACTTCATCCCTTCTGTCTCCTTATTGGTTTCTCCACCTTCAGTGTCTTGTTTTTAGCCATACCATGTGGCATTCAAGCTCTTAGTTCCCTGACCAACGATCCATTCTGTACTGCCTGCATTGGGAGCATGGAATCTTAGCCAATGCACCACCAGGGAAGTCCTTTTAATCTTTTTTCCCCTCATTTCTTTTTTTACCTTTATTATATTTTTAAAGTCAAGTTTATAAAGGCAAAGTATATAAAAATAAAACTCACTCCCTTAAGTACAGTTTGATGAGATTTGCCAAATGTATATGGTTGTGTAACCACCACCATAATCAAAATACAATAGATTTCCATCACCCCAAAAAGTTCTCAACCTTTTATAGCCAATCTCCTTTCCAGGTTTGGCAATCACTAACAATTTTTCTCTCTAAAATGTTGCCTTTTAAAGAATTCTATGAAAATAAGATAATATATAACCTTTGTATCTGGCCACTTTGACTTAACATAAACCTTTTGATTTCATCCATGTTGTGGTTATCAATAGCTCAGTCCCTATTGGTTTATCCATTCATCAGTTGAAGGACATTTTTAGTTTCCATTTTGATGATGCTATGAATAAACCTCTAGAAACATTCACAGGTGGGTCTCTGTGGGAATACTTCCTTTCTCTTATGTTAAGTAAATACATAGGAATGAAGTTATGGACCATATACAAAATGTATGTGGATGTTTGGCTTTATAAAAGTCTCTCAAACTGTTTTTCAAAGTGGCTGTATAATTTTATATACCAACCCGCAGTGGATAAGAGTTCCAATTGCTCTGTATCTTTATCAGGACTTAGTGTTGCCAGTCTTTTAAATTATCTAAGATATCTTTGCCTAAGCTAAGGTCATAAAAACTGTGTGTAAAATTGATACTATTCATTTCTTAAATGGTTGGTAAAATTCAAGTCATCTGGTCTGGAATTTCTTTGTGGAGAGGTTTTTAACTACAAATCCAATTTCTTTCATTCAGTTTCTTTAGTAGAAGGCTGTTCAGGTTATCTGTTTCTTCTTGAGTGGGCTTTAGTGGTTTGCGTTTTTCAAGAGCTGTCTATATGTGAACTATCAAACTTACTGGCATGAAGTCGACCATCATATATCCTCAGTATCATTTTAGTATTTGTAGTGGTGGCCCACTTTCTTTTGAAAAATTGCTCATTTGTGACTTTGTTGTTCTTTTTTTGTCAATCTGGCTAGAGATTTATCAATTTTATTGATCTTTTCAAGAAACAGCTTCTGGTTTGTACTTTATTTTCACCTGTTTTCTAGTATAGTAATTTCTGTTTTTATTTTTGTTATTTCTTTCCTTCTGCTTGCTTTGGGCTTAATTTGTTCTTGTTTTTTAACTTTTTTAAGGTGAAAGTCTAGGTTAACAGTTTGAAACCTTTCTTCCTTCCTAATATAAGCATTTAATGCTATAAATTTCTGTATAAGCCCTGCTTTAGCTGTAAGCTAGAAATTTAATATGTGTGTCATAAATTTTACTCAAATGATATTTTAAAATTTTCTTTGTAATTTCTTCTTTAACCATGGGTTATTTAGAAGGGTAATGATTAATATGCAATATTTGAAGGTTTTTTCCTAGAAATATTTCTGTTATGACTTATAGTTTAATTTCATGTGATCAGAAAACTTACTTTGTATGAACTACTTTTCTCCTCAAAGCCACACTCTAAATGAAAAACATCTCTATGTATTGCTATGGAGTGGTCTCCAGAATACAGTGTGAATAAAGCAAGGTGGAGATATATCTCACATATGTTTTCAAATGGAAGGAAAAGCAAAATTGAATGAAAGTAAGAGAAAAAGACAAAAACTCTTAAAATCAGAAACAAAAGGCTCCCAAAACTGTACAGATGGGCAAAATTTCTAAGCAAATACAGTGCTTTGTATTTGCTTAGAAAAATAAACAAATGTTTCATGTGGACCTTCTTAAAAGAAGTATTGTGGCTAAAGTTGGCAAACTAGTTTTTCTCTGGGAGCCAAAGAAAAAAGATGCAAACATAAACCCTAAATCTTAAAAAGGACATTTTTATAATGAGAAATGCCTATTTGCTCATTCTTATCCTATATAAAAATTTTTTAATTTCTATTTTTCAGAAAGAAAGTAAATCTAATAAATCATTCCTCTGCTAAAAACCCTCCAAGGACCCTACTGCTTACCCAAACAAGCACAATACACATTCATTCTCTCAGTGCTATCTGAGACGATTTTTTTCTTTTTCTTCTTTTTTTTTTTTTTTGAGATGATTTTTAAGTGATCCATAGATAGATATTTTCTAAAATTTTAATTGTAACCCATTTGTTGTAAAGTGTATTATTAGAAATGTAAAACTAGTATAACAAAACTGGTTTGGGGGATATTATTGCTTAGGGCAAGATTAAGTAAAAAAGACCTGATTTTAATATTAAGCAAATAATAAGACAGAGGGCATGGATATGGCAAAATGTTAAAAAAAAAAAAAAAAAAAGAGTAGGGCAAAGATGTTTGGCAACAGTGACTGACAAGATGGAGTTCAAGTGTTCCGCAGGGCACCCAGGGTACTTTCCTCCCCAACCTCATTTCTTGCCACTTTTTGCCCTGCATCTTATGCCTCAGCCACAAACACCAAATATCACTGGTTTTCCACTCTCCAAAAGGTGTCTTGCCTTCCTAAGCCCACCTTTCCCTACTCACCTACTCTCTGAACTCCAGATTATCCTTTAAGGCAGCTCTCAGGCAGACCATGCATCTTGACTTCCACTCACTGCACTTATCTACAGTATCTGGGAACGCTCTCTGTGTGTTTTTAACCCACAGGACTTTGAGCTCTCAGGGCGAGGACTGTCTTATTTATCTTCGTATCCCCAGTGGTAACACAATGATTATTAACTCACAAATGTCTTGCGTAAAACCTAGAGTGGGCATGGAATATGCTTAGTCATGAAACAGTAGCGCTGTTATTGAAGTCTCTTCTCTGTGCAAGGCACAGTAATGGAAATTGGAATCAAAGAACATGAATAAACTGTGCAGGGAGCTTACAGTGATCTCATTTAACCCTCAGAATGATTTTATGGGTTAGGAATTATTCTCTATCTTAACAGATGAGAAATCTGAAGCTGAGTGGCAGCAATATAGCATAATGGCTAGATGACTGATTTCTGCCATTCAAAAGCCTGCATTCAAATCTGTTTAATAGCTCTGAGTGGATTACTCAACTTCTCTAAATCTTGATTTCCTCTTCTATGAAATAGAATACTGATAACAGTACCTATCTCTTAGGGTTATTTTCAGGATTAAATGAGATAAGGTTGATAAGGCCACGTCAACAGTGCCTGGCCCACAGTATCTATTAAGCCTGTGTGTGTGTGTATACATATATATATCTCACATTTATGAAACCGTATATCACAATGAATATAACATAATAAACACAAAGTCTGCCTCAAGAATAGAAGACATAAGTAAATTTTATCCAAAAATAATAGAAAAGCAACTTAAAACTTCACACATGTTTTGAAAGTACCATAGAAGATTTCCTTTATAATACACAATGAAATGTCTATGAATATCCTCCTTATCCAGCATATAACTGCCCAAAACACTATGGATCACAGCATTCAACCTCCCCCAATCTTTCTCTTTCCATGTCTCAACCCCATCCCCACAAAGGAAAACAAAATCTTCTCTCAAACACACCCTGTGCTGGTTCTTTCACGTTTTGCCCATTTCATTTCATTTGCCAAACCCGTTATCTCCTTTCCCCAAGTAACTTGTAACCTTTCCATTGTGAATCAGTTTTGTTGTGAACTTAAAACTGGTCTAAAAAAAATTAAAACTCTATATTTTTAAGAAATCTTCAGAGCCTTCTCGGTGTATATGCTGCATCACAACTCTTCAGCATGGTCTGGGCAAAACCGACTGTATTATTCATTAGACTAGTAACTTCCTAAAGGAGGAAATGGCAACCCACTCCGGTTTCCTTGGGCTTCCCAGGTGGCTCAGATGGTAAAGGGTCTGCCTGCAATGCAGAAGACCCAGGTTCAATCCCTGGATTGGGAAGATCCCCTTGGAGAAGAAAATGGCAACCCACTCCAGTACTCTTGCCTGGAAAATTCCATGGACTGAGGAGCCTGGTAGGCTACAGTCTCCATAGGGTCGCAAAGAGTCAGACACAACTGAGCGACTTCACTTTCCCTTTCTTTCACTTTCCGGTTTTCTTGCCTAGAGAATCCCATGGACAGAGGAGGCTGGCGGGCTCAAGTCCTTGGGGTTGCAAAGAGTCACACATAACCGAAGAGACTGAACAGGCATGCCCAACCTCTGCCTCACCACACCAACCCTTAACTTTACTCCGATCTTTTGAGTAAGGTTGAGATAGGAGATGACAAAGGCAGACATCCTTGCTGGGCCGGACCTTATAAATGTTTCCTTTTCTTTCCATGCCTCATTAAGTTAACCTCCCCCAATCCCATACTTAGTAATGGAGGACACAGCTGCTCTCTCTGACACAAAAACCCCATGGTCTTTGCAAACTCTGTGAGGATAAAAGACAAAATGATTCAAAGTAGAGCTGTCTCAAACTATAGTGATGGGGAACAGATCAGTGGCTGCCGAAAGTGAGCATGACTACACAGATACATCCCCGGGAACATTACATGGTGGTAGAACCGTTCTGTATTTTCACTGTGCTGCTAGTTACATGAATCTACACGTGTTAAAATTCATACAAAGTCCATTTACCTGTATGATGACTTTTTCTTTTTTAAAGCAAAGCTGTTTCAACACTTGGAAATTTTCTCCTATGCAATGTGGATACAATTAAAATTGACTCTAAAATTAAAAAGTAAAAAGTGTAAGCTGTCTTTCCTCCTCTAGCAGAGCTGTACCCAAGGGTCAGCCCTTGGTAAAGCTGTCACTAAGCAAAGGCTCAGCTTTCTTTATAAAGAAACCTGAGAAAGAATTGATGCTTTTGAACTGAGGTGTTGGAGAAGACTCTTGAGAGTTCCTTGGACTGCAAGGAGATCCAACCAATTCTTCCTAAAGGAAAACAGTCCTGAATATTTATTGGAAGGACTGATGCTGAAGCTGAAACTCCAATATTTTGGCCACCTGATGCAAAGAGCTGACTCATTGGAAAAGACCCTGATGCTGGGAAAGATTGAAGGCAGGAGGAGAAGGGGACGACAGAGGACAAGATGGGTTGGATGGCATCACCGACTCAATGGACATGAGTTTGAGTAAACTCCGGGAGTTGGTGATGAACAGAGAGGCCTGGCATGCAGCAGCCCATGGGATCGCAAAGAGGTGGACATGACTGAGTGACTGAAGTGAACTGAAAGCAAAGTCTCCTCTTTTCCCTCCTCCTCCTCCTCCCTTTCTAAGCACCTACCTTCCTCTCCTGGTGCCCTCCCCTCACCCGAACTGCAAGCGGAGCACCCATGGCCTCATGCTGCCCTCCCCACCAAAGCACAAGCTCTGCTGTGTGCAACATCCAGGCCCACTGCCCTTGAACCCCTGCATTGGAGAGTTCCTCCTATTCAGCAACTATTTATCAGTACTTGTGGCCACCTGATTCAAAGAGCCGACTCCTTGGAAAAGACCCTGAGGCTGGGAAAGAATAGGGCAGGAGGAGAAGGGGCAACCAAGGATAAGATGGTTGGATGGCATCACCGACTTGAGGGCCATCAGTTTGAGCAAGCTCCAGGAGATGGTGATGGACAGGGAAGCCTGGAGTTGGGATTTCTCTTTCCAGTGCACGGAGTATGGGTTCGATCCCTGGTCGAGGAGCTGAGATCCCGTATGTCTTGTGGCCAAAAATCCAAAACATAAAATAAAACTAATATTGTAACAAATTCAATAAAGACTTTAAAAATGGTCCACATCAAAAAAATCTTTAGCATAAGAAAGAGTAAAAATTTAAAAAGTCTTCTGAAACTTCTCAGTATATACTCTACAATTCTTCAAAACTGACTGTATTATTCATTAATAATGATAGTAACTATTACTATATATACAGTATTTATATATTAAATAATTAGTACTATAAACTTATATTGAATAATTATTATATTTTAAGTAGTATAGTATTAAAGTTTAAGTATTATAAATAATGATAGAATGATACACAAGAGTAGCTGCTAGTCTTTTTTGAAATTTTCTCATATGACAAGCACTATTCTTAGCGTTCCCTGTGGGCTGTTGTTGTCTAGTCACTAACTCGTGTCCAGCTCTTTGCGACTCCATGAACTGTAGCCCACCAGGCTCCTCTGCCCACACAAGAATACAGGAGTGGGTTGCCATTTCCTCCTCCAGGGGATCTTCCTGAGCCAGGGATCGAACCCACATCTACTGCATTGGCAGGCAGGTTCTTTATCACTGAACCACCCAGCAAGCAATGTGTTACCGTGCTTAATTCTCTAACAATCCTAGCAGATGGATATTATCTCAGTTTTACAGGTGAGGAAATGGAGGCAAAGAAGGTTAAAGCAACTTCCTGTGATAGACACAGAGATGTTGCACCCGGAGGCCTGGTCATGTTGCCCACCTTCGAGGAACAGAGAGGTCAGCCTTCTGCCATCAGCTCCTTCAGGGTCAGCCACAAGTGCAGCGCACACCTGGCCTGCGAGCCTGCCCTTCCAGGGCAACACATACCAAACTTTAGCACAGTCTCTGTAAAACGGCCTGGCCATTTCAGCCCAGCACAAGACATTGATAGTCGGGGTTGGCTGAGGCTATGTCAGACCTGCAGCTCACTTCCATCTTTTTCTCCAGCCAGCCCTGCTTCTGCCCTGCCTTCATAAGTCCCGATCCTTCATAAACATCCTACACCCCAATCTCCATCTCCATGTGGGCTTCCAGAGGACGCAACCTCCAGCACTCAGCAAGGGTCATGAAGCTGCTAAGTGGTGATGCTTCTAAGCACTATGAGATGCTGTTCCCAGATATAAAAACAAATACAGGACACTCTGAGAGTGATTGAACAAGGGCTGAAACTATTACTTGGAAAATCTGAAACTCTGCCTTTAATTTTTTGCTAGGTCGCTTCAGTCATGTCTAACTAAAGTCTTTGCGACCCTATATTGAGATAACATTTACATACCATAAAAATTCACCCTTCTCAAGTATACATGTGAATTGCTTTTAGCATATTTTCAAAGTCATGCAACCATCAACACGATCTAATTCGAGAACACTTCATCACCCCAAAAAGAAACCCTGTACCCTTGAGCAGTCACTCCCCATTTGTCTTCAGTTCTGGTCTTCCTGAACAATAATTAAACTATTCATCTCTTCGTGCCAGTGATGAGAATTTTCTACCATCATCCAAGGTACAAACTTTCCTAATTTCACTCTCTTTCAAAGTACCAAAGTCATAAACATGTTCAAATTCTTGTTTGGTAATCTCACTCTTGGGAATTCTTTATTTTTCTTGGGGGGGTGGGGAGTTTATTCTTTAAAAAAAAAATTACAAAAAGATGGGGGGAAATCAGTTTGCATAGTTTATAAAACTGAAAAACTGAGAATAAGATTTGCTCATCAGGGGATTTTGTTAATTAAGTCATGGCTCATTAACGAAATGGAATATTATGCATCCGCTACAGACTAAACAGGAACAAGAAAAATGCCTGGTATAACATTCACCATAAAAGCAAAATATAAAATTGCATCTATAGCTATGTGAAATATGTACACGTGGATAAGGATCAAAAGGAAATGGACAAAAATGAAAACAGTTACTGAGACAGGATGTTAAATTATTTTCATTCTCCTGAGTTCCTTTATTATTGTCCAAAGGTGATGGTTGCAGTGAATCAGACTTGGAGGAAAATATGCATGTAATCTACTCTCACCAGTGAGACTTCGAATTCAGAAGGGGAGGTAAGTACTGCATACAATTCTTGTTAAGAGCAAAGGTTTTGGAGTCACACGGACTTGGATTTTAATTCTGGCTCTGATACTTCTGAGATGTGACCTTGGACAATAATCTAACCTCTGTAAGACTCATTTTTCACTATTAACAGGGGCTCATAGCACATCAACCCAACAGGGCTGCTGTGAAGATGCAGTGAGACAGTCACTTCATATCTGTTCAGTCGCTACACTCATGTCCAACTCTCTGTAGACCGCCAGGCTCCTCTGTCCATGGGATTCTCCAGCCAAGAATACAGGAGTGAGTTGCCATGCCCTCCTCCAGGGGATCTTCCTGACCCAGGGATTGAACCCACATCTCCGTGTCTCCTGCATTGTGGCAGATTCTTTACAGCTGAGCTGCTGGGTGCCACTTAACAAATGGTAGCTGCTGCTGCTTTTGTTGCATAGGTAATGGTGGCAAGAGTGATGGCCATGGTACTGACAAGGGACAGGAGTCAGAGAACAGAGATTTTTGCTTATGAAAATATTCCTAACACTGGGAAACTTGAATGGCAGTGTTATTTTATACTGAACACACAGGCAGAGGACTTCTCATTATTTCTATCAAACTGATTTCTCCAATTCAGACCAAGGGAGTGTTGCTTCAAAGGAGAGCTAGGGTTGCTGGCATCACCCTTTCTCAGCAGGAGACCCAGAAATCTGTACCAACAAGATGCTCATGGGTGTCCTGGTTGAAAATTTTACCAAAGAAAATCAAGTTCTACTGAATTGGTGTGACTCATTTTATTAATGAATACGGCACCTACTGACTATTCCCATTGCTGTGATTGTGGATATCGTCTTCATTACTAACAAAGAGCCAGTGTGGCGTATGAGGCAAGCCCCACCCTTGTCTGTCTTGTCTCCCGTTGTGGATGAGCTGTCCTCTTCTCCCAGGCCCAGGCCTCCCTCGCACACAGGATACCAGCCCAGACTTTCCTGCCCACTCAAGGGCTCTGGCAGGTCCTCTTACTCTTGCATCTGTTTGTTGTCTCTGCTCATCAGCGTCTAAACATGCTGTGGCATATCCCAGCTTCATAAAAGACCAAAATCCTCGCTTGATCTCATAACCTCGTCTAAGTTCGCTATTTCTTTCACCTGCCCATTACCCCCAAACTCCCTGAAAGAGAACAGCAGAAGGTTGCAAATTATTGAAGCTATAACCAGCACAGGCTTCCCAGGTGGCTCAGGAGTAAAGAATCTTCCTACCAACGCAGAAGACGCAGGAGATGCAGGTTCAGTCCCTGGGTGGGGAAGATCCACTGGAGTAGGAAATGCAACCCACTTTAGGATTCTTGCTTGGAAATTCCATGGACAGAGGAGCTTGGTGGGCGACAGTCCATGGGGCTGCAGAGAGTCGGACACAACTGAGTGACCGAGCACACAATATACCTAGCAGACAGTAAACTCTATGTATTTCCTATGTACAATTTAATGATGTACAGTGGGCGTATGATGTACCCACGAAACTCCCACCACACTGAAGATAATAAACATACCACCCTATCCCTTCCCTCCCATCCCTGACTCCCCAGGCAACCACTGATTTGCTTTCTGTCACTTTGTGTTCATTTGCCAGAATTTTCATAAATGAAAGCATTCAATAGGTACTCTTTTCTGTCTTTCTTCTTGTATGTACCACAATATTTGTGAGATTCATCCATGTTGCGGCATGTACAAACGTTTCTATCCTTTTTATTGCTGAATATCATTTATCTGTACACCAGTTTGATTACTCATTTACCTGTTGATAGACACTAGCATTATTTCCAATCTGGGGCTATTATAAGTAAAGCTGCCATAAACAATGATGTACAAGTCTTTGTATAGAAATACGCTTTCATTTATCCTGGGTAAATATCTAGAATGGAATGTCTGGTCCAAACCAAAAGCAAAATCGTTTCCAGGGTGTTTGTACAATTTCACATTCCCACCAGCAACAGAGCAGAGTTCCACATCCTAATCATCACTTGCGATGTAGTCAGATTTTATTGTATTTTTTTTTTTTTTACCATTCCAACAGTTGTGGTTTCTTATTATGGTTTTAATTTGCATTTTTCTACTGACTAATGAAATTGAGCATCTTTTCATGTGCTTATTTGCCATCCAGAAACATTTTTTGGTGAAGTTTAGTTCAGTTGCTCAGTCGTGTCCAACTTTTTTTTTTTTGGTGAAGCATCTAGTCAAATCTTTGCCCATTTTTAAAATTGTTTTCTTATTGAGTTCTGAGAGGTTTTTTTTTTAATATCCTGGATGTATATTCTTTATTGGATGCAATTTACAAATTTTTAACCCAGTCTTTTCATTCTCTTGACAGCGTGGGTTTTTTTGGAAAGGATTTCTTAGAAAGTTTATTTTAAAAAATACATTTATCTTTTTTTTTTTTTTTTCATGTGGAAGGTGGTTCTGAGGTGCCTACACTTGGATTTTTTTTTTTAACTTTTTACTTTGAATTGGGGTATAGCTAATTAACAAATAATGTTGAGACAGTTTCAGGTGAACAGTGAAGGGACCCAGCCATACCTATTCATGTATCCATTCTCCCCAAACTCCCTTCCCACCCAGGTGACCATACAACATGGAACAGAGTTCTATGTGCTATATAGTAGGTCCTTGTCAGCTATCCATTTAAAACATAGCAGGGTGTACATGTCCATCCCAAACTCCCCAACGATCCCTTCTCCCTTAACAGTGTCTTTTAAGAGCAGAAATTTTAATTTTGATGTGGACAATTTATCAATTTTTATGCATAGTTCTTTTGGTGTTGTAGCTAAGAAATCTGTGCCAAATTCAACGTCATAGATGTTTATCCTATGTTTTCTTCTAGTAGATTCACAGTTTTAGGTTTCACATTTGTCTATAATCCATTTGAGTTGATTTTGTATATTGTGTGAGATATTTAGATTAGTGAAGGACAGGGAAGCATGGCGTGCTGCAGTCCATGGGGTTGCAAAGTTATAAACAAATGAGCAACTGAACATTTAGATTGAAGTCCTTTTTCTTGCTTGCTTTTTTTTGCATCTAATTGCAGCACTATTGGGTAGAAAGACCACTCTTTCTTCACAGCATTCCCTTTTACACCTTTGTTAAAATCAATTGTCCGTATGTATTTAGAAATACTTCTGGTATCTTCATTCTGCTCTGTTATCAATTTGTCTGTGTCTATGACAGGGACTTCTCTGACTGTCCAGTGGTTAAGACCTTTAGACCACTGCCTTCCAAGGCAGGGGTTACAGGTTCAATCCCTGGTCAGGAGCTAAGTAAGATCCCATGTGCCTTGTGGCCAAAAAACCAAAACATAAAACAGAAGCAGTATTGTATCAATCCTTCTTAATTTGACATTGAATTAAAGTGACATTTAATTACCCTTAATTTGAAAATAATACATGTGAAAGAACTGTTTTGATTCTTTATTATAAACATGTCGAAAACAAAATACACAGAAAAGCAAGGAGGAGCTCCATTTAAATCCATTTCTTTTCATTTGGGAAACAGCACAGAACGATGATCCCTTTTTGTCCCACCCCTAACATTTAGACAAGAAATTATTTTATAATCTTGAAGGAAGGTCAAGGTGACCCTTGTTCCCCACCAAAGTCAGCCATCCCAAATTGGATGATACTCAAAAATAAATGTTACTCCAAATTCCATAGTCTTCCCTATGTGAAGAAATGACCTGGGGTTAAAGAACTGCTGAAAGAATCTATCATTCTTAAACACTTTCGTTTATTTCTTATAACAAGTGAGCAAAGCAGAAATCAAGAAACAAAACACAGCTCAGAATGCTGCAGCCAACTGTCTATTTTTTCACAATCTGCCCACTCCTTAAACAAACATGAAACGTTATAACTAGCTGTAGTCAGATACTACGGGAAGCAAAAAGACCAGAAGAAAAACCTCAAACATCCGGCCTTCATCTGTCTTCTGCATGAAATCTACTTGGCTTGTGACTGTAAATGTTTCCCTCTTAAGAAGTTAAAATCAGACATGATGTCATAGAATGACCAGGTCCACACTATATTTTTCAAAATTAGTATTTTTCTGATGAACACACAACCCACATATCATAAAAACCATTATGTTTTATCAGAGGGGATCAAAACTAGAAATTGTTTGTATAATATCAATAGGTAATCAACAAGATGTGTATTGGTTTCAACGTGTGTATTTCCTTGTATCTTTTTAAAAAATGTTTGTAGCTGTATGTGGTAATAATTACCGTGGAGTTGGGTCAGGGTAGATATAAAGCTTTTTTGGAATCTAGCATTTCTCTTGTTGCCCAAAGCAACGACCTCAGGGGAAAACAAAAGAACCCTGGTGAGAAAACATCTCAGTTAAAATGTACATTTTTCTCTCAAGTGTTGGTAGGAAGCAAGTGAATGGGGCCTCTGACCTGGAACCAATTAACCCTGCAGTTAAAATGGCAGCTTGGGGCAAAATGAAGGGTTTGGTGTCAATTCATCTGTTTTCTGGACTACATACACTACAAGATGTTCATCCTGTTTTAAAAAAAATTAAAGGACCCTGACCTAAAATGTAATATGCCCCTTACTCTCTGCAGGACCCAAACTTGTATATTAATGTCACTTCAGACTTTAGCATCCCAAGCTTACAGGCCCTTAAGTCTTATGCTTTTAGTCTACTTTAATGATTCTTATGAAGGTCCTTACTCTGATACTGAATGATAATGATGATATTAACAATAGCTATCTCTTACATGCTCACTGTGGCAGGTCCTAAGCTAAACCTATTTTAAGTTCCTCATTATTGGAACAACCCTGAGTGTGTGTTCAGCATCTCATATATGTGTATGCATTACACATACATGCATATGTACTCTATATGTACAGTATACACCCATATATGCACATATGGTAGATGCGCACACACACACACGCACACATAAGGTATACTAAGAGATTTCTTTTAAAGAATTGGCTTCTGTAGTTGTGGGGGAGCAAGTCTGAAATCTCTAAGGTGGGTTGGAAACTTGGGTGGGAACTGATGTTTCAGTCTTGAGGCAGAACTTCTATTTCAGCAAAACCTCAGTTTTGCTTTCAAGGCCTTTCAAATGTCTGGATGAGTCTCCCCCTCATACCCCCACCCATTATGGAGGGTTGACTCCCACACAACTTATAGATGTTAACCACAGCTCCAAAATAGCTTCCCAGCAACACCTAGATGAGTGTTGCTCATCTAAATAACCAAGTACTATAGTTCAGCCAAGTTGACACATAAAGCTGACCATCATATCCTGGAAAATCTTTGCTCAATATTGTGTTTTTATAACATTGAAAATCGTAGCCCTCCACACAGATAGCCTTACATACCTATCTTCCTCTTTTCTTATGTTGCCCTTAGCACCTATTATCTTGAACCCATCACCCTATATTTTATTTGTTTACTATCTTTCTGCCCCTTGTAGAATGTAAGCTCCACAGCACAGTGATGTGTGGGTTTTTCACCGATGTATCGTCAGCACCCCCACCAGTACCTAACACACAGTAGGCCCTCGAGAAATCTTTGTGAGTGACCAAAGCGAATATGAAGGTGGGCAGTCAGTAAATACTTGCAGAATAAATGGAGGGTCTCATCCTGAAGTATTCCTGAACAGACTCTTTTGAAGGGTGGAAGGACAGTGGATCGTAGGGGAGAAAAAGGAAGGATTTCAGAGTTCATATCCATGAGGTGGAAGAAGTAGTGAAGAAGCAGCATACACAGATCCAGTTTGCCTTCCCTTTGCCCTTTTACTTCGCTGTGTGACTTTGGGCAGATTATCTCATGTCTCTGGGTCTCAGTGTTTTCATCTGTAAACTGAGAATAACAATACTTAGTATACAGGGTTGTTCTGATCTTCCCAGGCAACTCAGTGGTAAAGAATCCACCTGGCAATGCAGGAGAAGCAGGAGATGCAGGTTCAATCCCTGGGTCAGAAAGATCCCCTGGAGAAGGAAATGGCAACCCACTCCAGTATTCTTGCCTGGAGAAACCCGTGGACAGAGGAGCCTGGACGGCTACAGTCCATGGGGTCGCAAAGCGTCAGACACAACTGAGTGCATGCACACCATAAACACACACACATACATACATACATCCTACTGGCTGTTTCTCTGGAGAACCCTGACTGATATATGGGGTAAGAGTGTTCCAGGCAGAGGGAAGGCAAGAGCAAAGGCCTCATATGTTGGACACCATGCTAGGCATCATGCAGACCAGTGTGAACAACACAGATGTGGCTCCTACCTTCCTTAAGCTCAGCGACAAGTCATAGATATTGCCAACTGACCCATCTGTCTCTCCCCGATTCTCAGCTCTTCCCAGACTCATTTGCTTTACTCTTCAGCCTTGACCCGTGGTCCCCAGTTTCAACTTTTAACTAGCATTCCTAGTTGCCCTGGCCTTTCATTACACTTGCCACATAACTATCATTACCAACTCACTTTGGGGTAATTATGGAGTTTAAGAACTATGTTCACATACTTTAACTTGCCTTCACAAAAACATATGGGGAGGAAAGGAAAATTCATCTTTATTTCACAGACTAGGAGACTGAGATTCAAAGAGGCAAACTAACCTGGATGAAATTACAGTTAATAAATACCAGAGCTGGGAATCCAGCTTTCTCCTCAAGAACACATTTTTTAAAAACGCACTTTATGGTTACCTGTAATTGTTCACCTCCCACCCACCATTCACTCTTCAACCCATTTCTCTCTGATATTCCCCACTCTTGAACTGGAACGTTTCTGTTTCCAGCGGGGGGTTGGGGGGGGGGTGGAGGCTGTAGTTTCCCACGCATTACATTTATTGTCATATTACATTTATTAATTATATATATTAAAATTGTTAGTCAAGTGATTACTTAGGAGACTTCCTATTCGCTTTAAATACAGGCATTCCTCCACGCTTCTGTTTTCAGAGCATAGTAACAATCAGGAGTTGAAATATTACGAAAATAGAAATCCCAGGCCCAACCAAAACAAACTACAAAACTATAGGAACAATCTATCAAGAAGCGCGCGTGGATTACTAGGGTAAAAATATCTGACTTGAAGTCTCCTCTGGAGTCTTCTAATTTCCCGCGAAAATATAAAGATTGAAAAAAACAATCCATCACTCCAAGAAAACCCAGGATTGTCAGCCTCTCCCACGCCCTCGGAGCGATGTCGGACAGCTTCAAGGAACAGCTGATGGCGAGGACCAACGCAGGCCGCGACCACCTGTGCAGGTGCCTGAAAGACTCTTCTCCCAGTTGAGAAGTCAAGCCCGTGCACACCACAAAGACAGGCAGCCGCGCACCAGTACACTTCGCTGTAGATCAGCAAAGGTTTTGTGTGATCGAAAAAAATAAGCGGCGCCCAACAGCTTCCCACGCAGCCCACAAACTCCACCCATCTTTAACTTTTCTTGGACTCGCGGAGCCACTGTTGCTCAGGACACGCCCCGGCAGGAAGTAGAGCGGCGAGAGCGGCAGCACGATGCATCCTGGGAGTTGTAGTCTGCGCTCAGAATGCGCAGGCGCACGGGTAGAGGCGGGGCCCCCAGGAGCAGAGCCCCACGGGAACTGTAGTTTCTCTTGCATTACACAGAGCGTTTTAGAAGGTCTGCTAAGTCGCTTCAGTCGTGTCCGACTCTGTGCGACCCCATAGACGGAAGCCCACCAGGCTCCCCTGTCCCTGGGATTCTCCAGGCAAGAACACTGGACTGGGTTGCCATTTCCTTCTCCAATGCATGAAAGTGAAAAGTGAAAGGGAAGTCACTCAGTCGTGTCCGACTCTTCGCGACCCCACGCACTGTAGCCTACTAGGCTCCTCCATCCATGGGATTTTCCAGGCAAGAGTACTGGAGTGGGTTGCCGTTGCCTTCTCCGGGTTAGAAGGTCAGACGCATGCAGTTCTGAGAGTTCTCAGTTCAGTTAGCGGTGATGGTTTCAACGAATGTCTGAAGGACAGGGCAACCTGGTTTGGGAACTGTGAGTGCCGTCTTCTGTTCGACAGTAGATCTGAGATGGGTTGAGATATCCCTAAGTGAACTGTGTGAGCCGAAGGACAAACCACGAAATCTGCAAACGGGATTATGGAGCTGTGAGAAAATACTGTAGAATTAATTCAAATTAGTCCGAAAGACTCAGAGAAAGAACGGACTTCAGTATCATTCACCTCATGAATCAGAACATTTTTGAGAAATTCTGGCCCCTTTGAAAAAGAATACCAAAAAATTATATGTACGACATGCAGGTTAATGGAAATATGGCACTATCTGGAAGAATGTTAAGTTCATTTTTTTGGATGAGGGTTTTTTGTTTGTTTGTTCTTTTGCACTTCTGTATATTTTCTGAATTGTTTACCAGAGATCAGTATTCCCTTTTGATATAAAATATGAAGAAAAGTATACAAAACAATTTTAAACCTCCTGGAATCTATACCTTGGAGTTTTGTCTTACTTACCTTAGTTAGGTTCTTCTTTCCTTCCTTCCTTCCTCTTTTGCTTCCCTCTTTATTTTCTTCATTCTGAAAGAAAAAATTTGCTGGGGATAGAGGGAGATTCTACAAATAGAGATGTCCTTTATGTAGTCCTCTGTAATGCAGAGAAATACACACACGTTCTGAAGAGTTTTTATGTATATATCTGTGTAAATATCTACATACACGCGTGTGTATATTGTATGTTTTTCAGATAATGGTGTCATACATCCTGTATGATATCATTATTTAATTTGCATTTCTGCCTATTCTGTATCCTGTTTTTTTAGATTTATTGTAAAACCCAATACATACAGATCTAATTCATTTTTTTACTTCCATAAGAACATATACTCATATTTGCTTATTTGTCCTTAATAAAGTTATGCCACTTAAAAAAATTTTTTTGGCTGCCCCTCTCAACCTGCAGGATCCTAGTTCCCAGGATCCCTAGTTCCCACATCCCCTGCAGTGCAAGCGCAGTCTTAACCACTGTACCACCAGGGTAGTCCCCGAGCCATGACATATTTTAAAGTGTATGTTTAACTGTGGTGTTGGAGAAGACTCTTGAGAGTCCCTTAGACTGCAAGGAGATCCAACCAGTCCATCCTAAGGGAGATCAGTCCTAGGTGTTCATTGGAAAGACTGATGTTGAAGCTGAAACTCCAATACTTTGAATACTGGAATAGGTTGCCATGCCCTCCTTCAGGGGATCTTCCCAACCTAGTGATTGAACCTGCATCTCCTGTGTCTCCTGCATCGGCAGGCAGGTTCTTTACCACTAGTGCCACTAACCTATTTATTGACTTCTCTGATCTGTACCACCTCAAATCCTTGCCCACGTGTGTCCCTGTGTCTCCACTTTCCTCTTCCACTCATCCCTACCTCATTCCCTTTGTCCCAGTTGCACTAAACTATTAGCAGTAATTTGGACAAATTATGTGGTACATCACATTACATTCCATGTACAGTATGTGCTGGCTAAGGGGTAAGATTATAAATCATAGAATTTGGATCAGTTCAGTTCAGCTGCTCAGTCATGTCCAACTTGTTGGCTCCTCTGTCCATATGATTCTCCAGGCAAGAATACTGGAGTGGGTTGCCATTCCCTTCAGGGATCTTCCCAACCCAGGTCTCCTGGATTGCTGGCAGATTCTTTATCATCTGAGCCACCAGGGAAGTCCTTAATCCAATAATACTGGTGGCCTTATAAGGAGAGGAGAAGAGGCACAGAGACAGACACCCAGGGAGAATGCCAGCGACCACAGAGGTTCAGGTTGGAAAGATGCTTCTACCAGCCAAAGAATGCCAAGGATTGACAGCCAGCACTGGAAGCTGTGAAGAGGCAGAGAAGAATTCTGCCCAGAATCTCAGGGCACAGAGCCCAAGATGACACCTTGATTTCAGACTTCTGGCCTCCAGAGCTCTAAGAGAATACAGTATGCTTAAATTGCTGATAATATCTTTATTGTATTAATTATTTGCATTTTTATACCAGTTAAGAAAATAATTCATACTAAATAGTAAATAACTAATAAACACATAATAATAGTTAACTCTGAATTATGGTACTTTGTGTAACTTTTTTAAAGCAGCCCTAGGGACCAAATACACTTGCTATGAATACTTCTCTCATGGCCAGCTGATGTGACTGCTGAATGCAGAGTCAGAAGGGCTGTACACAACCAGTTCTCATGAGCTAGTATAAGCTGTACCATTGAACTTCTGACTTTGGGCTCATCTAAGACAGACTTTACTTTCTTGGGCTGCAAAATCGCCTCAGATGGTGACTGCAGCCAAGAAATTAAAAGACGCTTGTTCCTTGGAAGAAAAGCTGTGACAAACCTAGACAGCAGTCCACCTAGACAGCTTATGAAAAAGCAGAGACATTACTCTGTCAATAAAGGTCCGTCTTGTCAAAGCTATGGTTTTTCCTGTAGTCATGTATGGATGTGAGATTTGGACCATAAAGAAGGTTGAACACCGAAAAATTGATGCTTTTGAACTGTAGTGTTGGAGAAGACTCTTGAGAGTCCCTTGGACTGCAACGAGATCCAGCTAGTCCATCCTAAAGGAGATCAGTCCTAGGTGTTCATTGGAAGGACTGATGTTGAAGCTGAAACTCCAATACTTTGGCCACCTGACACGAAGAGCTGACTCATTTGAAGAGACCCTGATGCTGGGAAAGATTGAGGGCAGGAGGAGAAGGGGACGACAGAGGATGAGATGGTGGGGTGGCATCACCAACTCAATGGATATGGGTTTGGGTGAACTCTGGGAGCTGGTGATGGACAGGGAGGCCTGGCGTGCTGCGGTTCATGGGATTGCAAAGGGTCAGACACAACTGAGTGACTGAACAACAGTAACAATAGCCATAAGAAAGTTCAAAGCGTGTTCAGGGAAGAATTTGACATGGGTTCAAGAAAGAACTTTCAATATAGAAGTATCATCTGTGGACATTGTCTTGTGTTGTATGCACTTTATCTTTTAAAATCTCCATGTTGAGTTCAAGACGTTCATTAACCTATTTCACTTCCAGGCAAGCAAGCAAGGACGTGAATGTGAAAATACCTGAGAGTATTCAAATCTCAATGATGACATGAGAAAATATATGTCAAATTACTCAGTTTAATCTAATTCCTGTGTTCATTTTTTTTCTTTTGGGGTTATTTTTTTGGGGATGGGGATGTATAATTAATTTTCTTTCATTTGTTATTCTGACTGTTTTGGTTAAGAGAGGTTTTAAATTGCTCAGCACTAAAAGATCCTGTATCAAGAGGCCAACACGCCTACAGGAGTGTCAGAAATTTGTCACAAAAACGTACTTATCAACTTCTCAGTGAATTTGATAGATAAGAAGATGACATTTGCTCAGTGACAGCATGTGTGACAGAACTAAATGAGAAGAAGATGAAAACCACTTTACAGTAACTTCTGACATTGCCATCAACATTAAAAATGCTGAGATTTACAGAAACTCCTTCCAAGGTCGAGGTCCAGAGGAGGAGCTGTGTGAGCCTGAACAGAAGAACCAATGATTAGCACTCAAGATGCAAAACAAGAGCAACTTTGACTTCACAAAGGACCGCATTCCTGGCTGCCATTTCCTCGTGTGGATTCCTGGTTGCAGCAAGGTGATAAGCAACCAGAGAATCCTTCCACTTCATGTGTGACTGAGCCCCTCCTTGTAGAACATATTAGATGTACTTTGATGTTTTTTTAAAGAAAATACCCATCTCCAACTAGCATAGGTTCCTGGGAAAGAAAGCAAAAGAGGCAGAGAGAAGGAAGAGAGGCAGGAAGGAGGGGAGAGAGAGCAAGAAAGGAAGGAACAGAGGAAGGAAGGAAAAAAAAGATGGCTTGGCTTATGCAAAAAGATTTCTCCTGAGAGCTTGAAATAGGAATGACCAAAGAAAGCAACTTTCTGGCATGATAGAGCCCATTGGTGGCCGTTGGAAAGAATCTAAATTTGAAATCTATGTCCATTGAGTCTTAGATATCCTCCTTTGCCCTTTGTATTTCAAATAACTTTCAAAATAAAATCTTCTTTTAGCAAAAGAAAAAAAGATCTCACTACCACCTTGCCATATTTGTTGTTCACGTCTGACTCTTTGCAACCCCATGGACAGCAGCATGCCAGGTTCCTCTGTCCCTCTCTATCTCCTCGAGTTTGCCCAGGTTCCGGCATATCTATATAGCCTTGCCATTTACAGAATCATGCAAACCTTTATAATCAGGTGTTTTTACAGAACAGTCTGATGAGGGAACTAGAAGCCTGAGTATTTAGGACTCAGGTTTTAACCATGTTGTACTTCAGTTTTCTCCTTTATAAAATGATAGGGTTGTACTATGTAAGTAATTCTCAATTATCTTATATTTCAAGTTCACTAATCATTCTATTCCAGAGATTTCTTCCCACCCTGTCCTGGTACTTGGTGCCCCCAGGCCAAAAGAAATACCTAAACACTTGTCTTTATCAAGTAGTGAGGTCTAAACAGCTTAGTAGTACTTTCTGTGGTATCCAACAGATGTCTCTGGCCCTCAGAAACTTAAAATAACCCACGGTGCCTCTGTAGGTTCGCTTGTCACCCCAAAGTGCTTCAGTACACAATTTAAGAATCGTAGTTCTAATCAAAGAAACTTAGTTCTACTCTGATAGAAATTTGTCTTTTTTTAGAGAAAAAATGCTTGGATCATAGTTACTTACACAAGTTTTATACACGTGACCATTACAGTGGCAATTACTGAAGGTATATTTTATTTTATTTTTTTGAAGGTATATTTTAATGTCAAAGTTTTAAAACACAGATAATTTTGTTAGTAAGAAGAAACATAAAATTGCTGCTGGGAATATAGTTTACGGTATCATCATAAAGCACAAAATAAATTCTGGTAATACTACTAGAATTATAGATCTAATACATAAAAATTATTTCATTAGAAATGAAATGCTTAGGACTTCTCTGGTGGTCCAGCAGTTAAGAGTCCGTGCTCCCATTGCAGGGGGCCTGGGTTCGATCCCTGGTCAGGGTCTTAGCTCTGCATGCCGTAGCTAAGACCCAGTGCAGCCAATTAAATAAATATATCTTTTCAAAAGAAATTAAATGATAGTAATACTACTGACAATTACTTTTACAGCTATCATTATAAATTCAAAGATAAAAAAATGAATCCATCAGGAGACATATAACAATTATTGAACCTTATTGTTGAGAAACTTGTAGCTGCATTTTATTGAATAGCATCTCAGTTCTCGGGATAAAGTTTTAAACAGCAACTGGAAGAACAGCTTTATGTTTAAAAATGTTTTATTTTTAGAGTTGTCATGGTGTAAAAGTTATTCCTACATATCAAAGCTGCTGGAAAGAGCCCAAGTTTTGTGCAAGTTTTTCATTAAGTGTTTCATGGTGTCCCTGCTTTAACCCCAAACAAGTGCACACTCTTCATAAGCTGTTGAATATTGGTTCAGCTGATAAATTAAGAAAATCCCCCTTCTTTGAACTCCTAAGCCACAGAACATGTGTTACATTGCTAATAAGAAGGATTAGACAGATATGGGCCACCCAAAGTTTCTCCTATTCCTGGATCATCTGCAATGAGAAAATAGCAATTTAATTGTGTTTCTTGCTTATCCAGGTCAACAGTTAGCACCAATACGAAGATACCCAACTGCGTAGAGATAAAACCTAGAGCAGCAGGAGACAGTATCTGAAAACACAGGGTCTGAGGAAGCTGGGAAGGGGCAGAGCTATAGTTTGGAGGAGGAAATGGCACCCCACTCCGGTACTCTTGCCTGGAAAATCCCATGGATGGAGAAGCCTGGTGGGTTTCTGTCCTTGGGGTCGCCAAGAGTCGGACACGACTGAGCGACTTCACTTTCACTTTTCACTTTTATGCATTGGAGAAGGAAATGGCAACCCACTCCAGTATTCTTGCCTGGAGAATCCCAGGGACAGGGGAGCCTGGTGGGTTTCTGTCTATGGGGTCGCACAGAGTCAGACACGACTGAAGCGACTTAGTAGCAGCAGCAGCAGCAGGATGTGACTGGTAGCTAGAGGAAGAGAATTAGAAGAAATGATGCTTATCCAAGGTTATTTTGATTAACTAGCCAGAAGCCCACCAACGGATACTCACAGTAAAATGATTGAAGGAGAAATAGCACACTTGGCACATAGATTTGGAAATTGAAGGAGAATTAATTTTAGCTTTATTTTTAAAATAGTATTGATTAACTTTTATTTTAATTAAAAACACTTTAATTTTAGAAAAGCTTTTAGTTTTTTATTGTGGGTGTATGTATGTGTATATATATATATAAAACTAAATATACCATTTTAAACATTCTGAAGCATATACGTGATTTTTTGCCAAAGTCACACTGTTAAATTAGGGAGTTTGATATATTTTTGGAAGAACATGGAGAATGAACAAACCAACAGAGAAAGAAATTGTTTGTCGAAATTAGGTCTCCTGACTTCCAGATCAGATTCAGCTAAAAATGCTCTTACTTTTGTACACGCCTTGTCTTCACGTCACAGCTTTGACACAGCTGGAGTTGCACACCCTAATTGCTGGGCCATGCTGTATGCAGCTGTATGACTGACTCATCTTTGAAAATCTTATTTACTTTTTGAAGTCAATTGGTTTCCCTGAAACATTGTGTTGCTGCCTAGTAGTCAATAGTTCAGCGTCATTTTTTTTTTTTTGCTTCAAGAAATAGCAGAGAAAAGGACATTAGCATTTTAAGGTGGGTTTTATTTCTCCATATGTAAAAATATATATCGTTTGATCAAAAAATGTATTAGTATTCAGGTGAAGATTATAGAGATCTTTTGGAACATCTGCTTTATCTGGATTAGTTTTAAAATCAGATGCAGCAATTCCATTGCAGTTCAAGTTGTTTCTATTTCATTATACTAGGTTAATTTTTTAATATTTTATTTTTACATTTTACTTCTTTGTTTTCTGGTTGCACTGGGTCTTTATTGCTGTGCATGCAGTTTCTCTAGTTGCGTCGAGCAGGGGCTGCTCTTCGTTGCAGTACGCAGATTTCTCACTGCATTGGCTTCTCCAGTCGCGGGGCATAGGCTCTAGGGTGTGCAGCTCGGTACCTGCAGTGTGTGGGCTTCAGCCATTTCAGCTCACAGGCTTAGTTATTCTGCAGCATGTGGAATCTGCCTAGCCCAGGGATCAAACTTACATCCCCTGTATTGGCAGGTAGATTCCTATCCACTGCGCCAGCAGGGAAGTCCCATACTAGGTTAATCTTGAAGACCCCTAATAGCTTTCATTAAGTTTACACCAGAATATCACACGTCTGTAGACTGAGTAGCATAATGTTCTCTCTTCACATAAATGCAAGCTCTTATAATGTAATGACACCTCCAAATGCTAAAAGCAGACCGTGGGTATTAAGTTGAGGTAGAGAGACTATTACTCCTATTTATTATTTTCGGGCAGAATAATCCCAGTTTCACTGATTACAAAGTAAAATGGAGACTGTGGTGGACAGGGACTTGGGGATCACACAGACTGGCTTATAATTCCCACCCTTACACAAAGAAACTGATGACATTGTGTGGATTGTGAACTCCCCCAGAGTTTGAATTTTCTCACCTGAGAGGTTAGCGTCTGCACACTATGATTGATGTGGGATAAAAGAGAGCTAACACGAATGCCATGGGCAGCACCTGGTCCTTAGAGCACGTGACGTTCAACAAGGGTTAGTCCCCTTCCCAGCCTTTCTCTGCTTGCACTACGAATCTGAAAATACACAGCTATAAAAAGTTGTCTTGAAAGAGACTGAACTGGAAACTTATGTTTGGAATAACGGGATTGCAAGGGTGTCACTGTTGCAGCATAAGGATTTGTTGGCAGACATTTGGAGCTTTATGCCTGCAAGGTGTTTGCAGAGCTCTTATAGTTTTAAGAGAATAGTCTGTTACTGTCAGTGAGGTTAAGCCTCTTTTCAAATGTTCAGAAGCCTTTTCCTTTCCTGCAAAGGATTCTGGGGAACCTTACTTGAGACCTAAATCAGAATGGCCAGGTTCCAGAAGTTTTGATAACCACTATGCCAGAGGGACAAGCCCTGTGGGGGAGTTTGGGCCCCTGGGTCAGAACCACGGGCCTGTGTTCCCCACCCCCGCACCCCGCCTAGCAGTCCCACTTCTGAACTTAGTCTTGTATGTGTTCTTGTTCACCTGTGCAAGGATGTTTATCACAGACCCATGGAAGTATTCCTTGTGATTGTAAATGGCTGGAAGCAACCTAAATAGTACCAACAGTGCATGCGTGCAGGCTAAGTTGCTCAGTCCAACTCTTTGTGACCCCATGGATTGTAGCCTGGAAGGCTCTACCTGTTGATGGGATTCTCCAGGCAAGGAACTGGAGTGGTTGCCATGCCCTCCTCCAGGAGATCTTCCCGACCTAGAGATCAAACCCTCGTCTCTTACATCTCCTGTATTTACAGGTGGGTTCTTTACCACAAGCGCCACCTGTGGTAAAGAAGCCATGTGGGAAGCCATGCTAGCAATGGTAAATATTAATTAAATGTTGGCATATCCCTACTATTAAAAAAAAAGAGAGAGAGAATAGTCTGGATGCTATCTTCTTCCTCTGGCACAGAACTTCCTTCCCTTTGGTGAGATTTGTGGACAGTACTTTGCTCAGCTCTAAAATAATGCCATTCTTTTCCAATTGTCTGGACTCGTCTAACAGTTACAAAACAGTATTTCACCAGCAGAGGCTACTACAGTTTATTTAAAGGTTACAAACTGAAACTTCCTCTTAAATTATGCAATGGTTTTTTTTGGTGGTGAGGGAAGGGAGGAAATATTTCAGTTTAAATTTTTATAAAATAAATGGAAGATGATGGCTACTTGTTGCACAAGTCTATAGAACTGTATTTATATTTATAGGCATATCTGGGTCCTGTTTTAGAGTATAAGTTACTTGAGAGCTGAGACTGTGCCATAAGTTTCCTGTACCCTTCGTGCCTCGCTAAGTAGAGTACACAGTAGGTGCTCAACAAGTACTTTTCAAAAATGCACAAAGAATAAATCTTGGTAGACAGAAAAATATATGAGTATTGACATGGCCAGGCCCACAAAATTCAATTTCCTGTCAAAATCTTCCCCATCTTTCAAGGCCCAGCTCAGGAGCAAAGGAACTTCTTCCTAGACACTCCACTGACCTTTCCACAACTCCAAGAGATCATTTTCCTCATGTTTGCATACTCACAGCATTTTATATCTCTTATTTTTGAACATCTGCAATCTTCTGCCTCATGTTATAATCTGTTTGATGACTTAAGTATAAATTATTATTAATTTCTACCTGTCCATTATTGCATCATCCTCAAATTTCTCAGAGTCCTCATCAAATGTGTGTCGAATTCACCCCTTATTCAACAGTTAACGTTTGAAATACTGAAGTTTTTTTTAAAAGTTTTAAAGTAGCTTCAAAACCCTTTTGGAACCAGGTATGTTCATAACAACATGAAAATAGGAAAATACTGAAAGCTTCATATAGTAGAAGGATACTAACTGGATTTGCATCTGGGCTCCATCATTTATTAGCTGCTGGATCTTGGTCAAGTGCCTGAGCCTCTCTTTGCCTCAGTCCCTTCATCTGTAAAATGGGGAGGATAATAGTACCTAACGAGGCTGGAGACAGTATAGGCAGAGGTCTCGGAAGAGACCTTGTCACCTAGGGAGCACTCAATCACTGGCATGTACTGCTTGGTCGTCACCATCATAATCGACTCAGAGAAAGAGTCCTACTTTATATGCAGCTTCTCAAAAGAATACCAGGCTTTGGCAACGTGAAAGGAAATGACACTGATGTGATTGGTAAAAAAATTGTGTTGTGATAAGAACACTTACCATGAGATGTACCCTCTTCACAGATTTTTAGGTTCACAGCACACTACAGTATTGTCATCTGTAACATAATATTGTACAGCAGATTTCTAGAACTTGCATCATCGTGTATAATTGAAAATATGCCTATTAGCCGTTCCCTGGCAACATTCTAAAGAATCTTTGCTTCTATGAGTCTGACTGTTCAACATATCTCGTATAAGTAAACCATGCAGTATTTGTTCTTTTGTAACTAGCTTATCTCACTTAGCATAATGTCTTCAAGGTTCTTCCGTGTTGTCACATATTATTGTGGTATATCCTTCTTCTTAAAGGCAGAATATGGTAATAGTCCGTCATATGGATGTTTTCCTTTATCCATTCATCTGTTGATTGATAGGTATGATAGGTCTTGAGGTTGTTTCTGCATCTTGACCACTGGGAACAGTGCAGCAAGGAACACAGGAGCGTCAGTGTTTTGTCAAGATCCTGTTTTCAGTGTTTTCGATACATACTCAGAAGTGGCATTGCTGACTCACATGGTGGTTCTATTTTTAATTTTTTGAGGAACTTCCATACTGTTTTCCATAGTGGCTGCACATTTTGCATTTCTTCCAACTTTGTACAAGGGTTCCAGCTTCTCCACATCTTCACCAACATTTGCTGTCTTTTCTGTTTTGAATTGTAGCCATCTGAAGAAGTGTGAGGTGGTATCTCATTGCGGTTTTGACTGGCATTACCCTGATGATCAGTGTTGTTAAACAGCTTTTCCTATACCTGTTGGTTACATGTATCTGCTTTTTGGAGAAATGTCTTATCTGGTCTTTGTCCATTTTTTAACCAGATTATATGTTTGTTTATTTGTTTTTGTACTGTGTTATATGCGTTCCTTACCTGTTTTGGAAATTAATCCCTTCTCCGATATATGGATTGCAAATATTTTCTCCCACTTCATAGGTTGCCTTTTCACTTGGTTTTTATTTTCTGTGCTTGGCAGAACCTTTTCGTTTGATGTAGCCCATTTATTTCTTTTTGCTTTTCGCTTTTGTTGCCTGTGCTTCTGGACTGATATCCAAGAAATCTCTTCCAAGACCAACGTCCCGAAGATGTCCCCTATGTTTTCTTCCAGGAGTTTTACAGTTTCAGGTCTTACATTTAATTAATCCACTTTGAGTTGATTTTTGAATGCGATGTAACATACGGTTCTAGCTTCTGATGTGAACTTTTTAACTTTACTTTTATTTATTTATGGCTGCACAGGGTCTTTGTTGCTGCATGCTGGCTTTTCTCTAGTTGCAGCGAGTAAGGGCTGCTCTCTAGTGGCAGTGCAAGGGCTCCTCGTTGCGATGGCTTCTCTTGTTGTGGCGCAAAGGGTCCAGGCACGTGGGCTCAAAGTTGTGGCTCACCAGCTTGGTAACCCCACAGCATGTGGGATCTTTCCAGAGCAGGAACTGAACCTGTGTCCCCTGTGTTGGTAGGTGGATTCTTAACCACTGGACCAGCAGGGAAGTCCTATTTCTGTTTCATTATATCATACTCAGTTCAGTTCAGTTGCTTGGTCATGTCCAACTCTTTGAGACGCCATGAACCGCAGCAGGCCAGGCCTCCCTGTCCATCACCAACTCCTGGAGTTTACTCAGACTCACGTCCATTGAGTCGGTGATGCCATCCAACCATCTCATCCTCCGTCATCCCCTTCTCCTCCTGCCTTCAATCTTTCCCAGCATCAGGGTCTTTTCAAGTGAGTCAATTCTTCCCATCAGCTGGCCAAAGTATTGGAGTTTCAGCTTCGGCATCAGTCTTTCCAATGAATATTCAGGACTGATTTCCTTTAGGATGGACTGGTTGGATCTCCTTGCTGTCCAAAAGACTCTCAAGAGTCTTTTCTAACACTACAGTTCAAAAGCATCAATTCTTCGGAGCTCAGCTTTCTTTATAGTCCAACTCTCACATCCATACATGACTACTGGAAAAACCAAAGCTTTGACTAGATGGACCTTTGTTGGCAAAGTATTGTCTCTGCTTTTTAATATTCTGTCTAGGTTGGTCATAACTTTTCTTCCAAGGAGCAAGTGTCTTTTAATTTCATGGCTGCAGTCACCATCTGCAGTGATTTTGGAGCAGGAAAAAAATGAAGTCTGTCTCTGTTTCCATTGTTTCCCCATCTATTTGCCATGAAGTGATGGGACTGGATGCCATGGTCTTAGTTTTCTGAATGTTGAGTTTTAAGCCAACCTTTTCACTCTCCTCTTTCACTTTCATCAAGAGGGTCTTTAGTTCTTCTTCACTTTCTGCCATAAAGGTGGTGTCATCTGCATATCTGTATATATCATACTAGGTTAATCTTAAAGATCTCTAATAACTTGCATTCAATTTAGACCAAAATATCACAAATCTGTAGACTGAGTAGTGTAATGTCACTGATTCAGATAAGAGCTTTCTAGTTACGGTGTGAAGGCTTCTCACTGCAGTGGCTTCTCTTGTTGCAGTGCACATGCTCTAGAGCTGGGGCCCAGCAGTTGTGGGGTAGGGGCTTAGTTACCCCATGGCGTGTGGAATCTTCCTGGAGCAGGGCTGGAACCTGTGTCCCCTGCATTGGCAGGTAGATTCTTAACCATGGACCACCAGGGAAGTCCTGAAATTTTACACTGATAAATTGGCTGTTTATTTCGCCATTCAGTTTCTGCGGTCCCCTCTTCAAACTCACAGTCCATCTCTTTCCTTCTTCTAAAATGTTTTCTCTTCTTGTAAGTTTCATCTTTGCCTGGGACAGGGCCTGTTTCTCTCCGCTTTGCTTCCCACATCCCTAACTGACCCAGATATGCATCACTCCTGGTGCTTCCCTGCCCCGCCTGCAGCCAGCCCTGAGTCAACAAGCACAATCTCTCCTGTCATATTCTGAGATTCAACCCTCAGGTGATAATTCTCCTGTGTTTAGTCATTCACATCCTTTGGTTCACAGAGATGTTCAGTCTAGTGCCTTCAAATTGCTGACCTAAATAATATCCCTGGATTTTTAAAAATAATATAAAGTTTATTTTAGAAACAACCATGAGTCATTACAGAAGCTAATGAACTTGGGAATTCTATATAAAGTCATCCAAGCATATAAAGCCTATTTTTTTTCAAGGTTCCTGTTTCTTAGTTCAGTTCTGTTCAGTTCAGTCGCTCAGTCGTGTCTGACTCTGCGACCCCATGAATCGCAGCACGCCAGGCCTCCCTGTCCATCACCAACTCCCGGAGTTCACTCAGACTCATGTGCATTGAGTTGGTGATGCCATCCAACCATCTCATCCTCTGTCATCCCCTTCTCCTCCTGCCCCCAACCCTCCCAGCATCAGAGTCTTTTCCAGTGAGCCAACTCTTCGCATGAGGTGGCCAAAGTATTGGAGTTTCAGCTTCAGCATCAGTCCTTCCAAAGAACACCCAGGACTAATCTCCTTTAGAATGGACTGGTTGGATCTCCTTGCAGTCCAAGGGACTCTCAAGAGTCTTCTCCAACACCACAGTTCAAAAGCATCAATTCTTCAGCACTCAGCTTTCTTCACAGTCCAACTCTCATATCCATACATGACCACTGGAAAAACCATAGCCTTGACTAGACGGACCTTTATTGGCAAAGTAATGTCTCTGCTTCTGAATATGCTATCTAGGTTGGTCATAACTTTCCTTCCAAGGAGTAAGCGTCTTTTAATTTCATGGCTGCAATCACCATCTGCAGTGATTTTGGAGCCCAAAAAAATAAAGTCTGACACTGTTTCCACTGTTTCCCCATCTATTTCCCATGAAGTGATGGGACCAGATGCCATGATCTTTGTTTTCTGAATGTTGAGCTTTAAGCCAAGTTTTTCACTCCTCTTTCACTTTCATCTTAGTTCAAGGCCACAAAAAATTGGAATGTGATGGAGCTTGACTCCCACATTTGCCATATGTCTAAATAACTGTGAGTTATAAATCAAGCCAACAAACTGTTAAATAAAACATGCTCTATTCTCCTACCTTGACAGATACCCCATAGGAATGACCTCTAGAGATGGAGGTTGAGTTTCGAATTCTCAGACTCCTTGGTGTTCTGTATGTGGTAGCCAAGGGAAAGCTGGCCCCCCAGCCCTGGGCCACTCCCCTCCCCTCTCCCCCCAGCCCTGTTCTCACATGAGGGGGTTTACATCCCTGTGTGGATGCCCTAAGCCCCAGTCAAACCCCATTCACACCTTCTTGCCCACCTTAGACAGCAGCACCTTGGGTACTGTTTGGGTAAGCAACCTGCCTTTGAAGATAGGAGAGGCCATGCAGACTCACAGCCGTTCAAGGAGGGTCCTCAGGACACAGCGTGTGGTCCAGAAGAGAGGGTGCAAGCTCTGGATGGGAAGGGGTGCAGCTGGGGGATGGCCAGAGGGGCACCTTCTAAAGCACAAGGTCCAGGCAGGGGCCTCCTTGCCCAAGTCAAACAAAGGCTCAACCAACGGGACCTCATGAGCTCTTAGGCCTTTCCTTTCAGTCCCAGCCCCAGGGGACCGTTTCACGGAAGCACAGACTTTCCTTGTACTCCAGCATCTTACCTCAAGCTCAAGTTCAAGCCAGACTTCCTGCCCCAAGGTCAACTCCAACACACACAAATGCAGCTCAGAAATACCAGGCACTTCACAGCCCAGGAGGAAACCTCAATGAATCCAAGTCAGAAGCAGATGGGCAAACCTCAAGCCACTCCGTTTTTTTTTTTTTTTTCAGGTGGACAGTTCTAAACAGGTTTCCATGAGGTTCTTTTGAGATCCCAGTGGAAACAAGCCCACCGCTCCCAGCAGCAACCTCAGCAGCCCACCCTGTTTACGCTTTTCTTCCTCCCTTCCTCACTCTCCTGCCTCCTGGAGTCACCACCCAAGTAAACCACCCACACTCCTCAGCCTCTGCCTTGAGGGGTACTTAAAGGAATTGTCAAAGCTATGGTTTTTCCAGTAGTCATATATGGATATGAGAACTGGACCATCAAGAAGGCTGAGCACCAATGCTTTCAAACTGTGGTGCTGGAGAAGACTCTTGAGAGTCCCTTGGAAAGCAAGGAGATCAAACCAGTCAATCCTAAAGGAAATCAACCCTGAACATTCATTGGAGGGACTAATGCTGAAGCTGAAGCTCCAATACTTTGGCCAACTGATGCAAAGAACTGACTCATTTGAAAAGACCCTGATGCTGGGAAAGATTGAGGACAGGAGAAGGGGACAACAGAGGATGAGATGGTTGGATGGCATCACCGACTCAGTTGATATGAGTTTGGGCCATCTCCAGGAGATAGTGAAGAACAGGGAGGCCTGGCGTGCTGCAGTCCATGAAGTCACAAAGAGTCAGACACAACTTAGCGACTGAACAACAACAACAAAGGAATAAAGAGACAAAGCCAGGAAACAGAAGGACCAGCCCCTTCCAAGTACAGCTGTAGCATCAGCACAATCTTGCTGATGACCTTCATCAACAATCGTGTAAGAACATTTCCTAAGGGTAAAGTGTTCTCGACAAATTTATGTTACAACCTAAACACGTATTCAAGAGATCTTTTGTTTGATTTTGTTTTTCTTGCAGGGGGCAATCCCTTTGCTCTTTCCTGTATTTCAATGTCTAAATTCCTCATGCAATGCCTCACTTTCAAGCTTAAAATTTCCCTGAATCGACTGTGGCCTGTTGGGAGGCAGAATGGAGGGAACTGCATATGGAAAATGAACAAGGAGGGGAAGCCAACCAGAAGCCAAAAGCTGTGACTAATTTTGACACCAGAGATGACAATGGACATGACAAAGTGCAAACAGCCCTTTTCACAGCTGACCTTCCAGCTGAGGATGGCGGACTCCAAATTTTCCTGGACAATTCCATTTCAGATTTTTGACATGAGATTTATAAACACATTCCTCTTGTCAGACCGTTTGTCCAGATTTAAGCTTCAGAGAATACTGTCCCAGACCATCCACAGCGATGGCCAGGCCAAGGTCTGCTTTCTGTCACCTGGGCACCTTGCCCGATTCTCAGGCTTGGCCTCCACCGGGACACATAATACCCAGGTCCTGGGTACCCCTGGGATAAGGCTCCTTGACAAGGCCAATCAACCTCTCTTCTTACACAGCCTGGCCCTGTTAGGGGTGCCCTGCTGCAGAAAGTGCCCTGCAGCTTGGTGACTACCAGCCTCTGTTGTTGTTGTTTAGCCGCTAAGTTGCGCCCGATTCTTTGCGGCCCCATGGACTTCAGCCCACCAGGCGAGGCCTCTAGAACCACCTCTCCCTAGCACCAGCTCTTACTAGCAGCTCTGAATGGAGAATCCTGTGCCCAGACTTCGGGCCCTCTGGGAGGCAGCCTGGCTGCCTTCAAAGAGTTTGGCTCTGAGCTTCCTTTTTGTTGTTGTCTTGTTTTTTCTTTGAGGTTTCTCATGTCTAATTTTTAGGTAATTTTTTGAACTGGATCAGAAAGAGGATGAAAAGGGGGAAAGGCAAATTAAAAAAAAAAAAACGCAAGAAGGGACTTCCCTGGTGATCCAGTGGTTAATATTCTACCTTCTAAGGCAGGTGGCATGGGTTCCATTCCTGGTCAGGGAGCTAGGCTCCAGCAAGCCATGCTGCATGGCCAATAAAAGGAAAAATTTTTTTAAAGAGAAAGAAAATAGGGTCGCCATGCAATAAAAGGCCTAATTAGGGTCCTGGAGCTCTTCTTCCTTACAGCCTGATTCTGCCCTGAGGCTTCAGACATTCTTGACCTAAAAGTGAACCTGCTTATCTACTACTTACCCCCACATTTAAAAACCAAAAACGGGGTGTGCAGCAGAGAGACGATCAACTTGGAAAACCGGTCATCTTAGAGCTGGAAGGAACCTTAGACTAATCCCTCACATAAAACAGGAGATTCTGTCACTGGATTATAGCCTAAGGTAATATGTTGGAGATTTCTGTCGATTTGGAAAAAAGAGTCCTAAAACCTGAAATGGTGGCACATTGCTATTTAATCACGTTTTCTGGGGATTCTCTGGTGACTCAAAAGAATCTGCCTGCCAACGCAGCAGACATGGGTTTGAATCATGATCTGGGAAGATTCCACATGCCACAAAGCAGCGAAGCCCGTGTGCCACAATTATTGAGCCTGTGTTTTAAAGCCGGGAAAAGCAACTCATGAGCCCATGTGCTGTAACGACTGAAGCCTGCGTACCCCAGAGCCCTAGCACTGCAACAAGAGAAGCCACCGCCATGAGAAGCCCATGCACTCCAACTAGAGGAAACGTGCGTGCAGCAAGGAAAACCCGGCACAGCCGAAAATAAAGAAATAAATTCATATAAAAAATAATGTTTTCTACAAGCAAGGGGCTATTTTGTATTATAGATGGTGTGGCGGGATCCTACACCGTGCAAGGGGACAGAGGTGATTTCATTATCTATGCTGCCCCCAAGTGGTGGAGGCAAGAAAATACATCCAGAATGGGGCACAGGCTTTAGCGACTCCAGGGAACAGACGTTTACATACAGAATAGACAATTCCCCATCATTGTAAACAGTGCTACAATCATCTAGGTTTTATCCTCCTCATCAGAAATTAGAACACCATCCATATAATTACGAGTAACACCTTTTATGTACAAGCCCTGGAAAAAATCACATTTTAACCTCCAACAAAAGGCCACAGAAAGACGTTTTAAATATTCTAAGTATTATTCAGCAAACATTTATTGAAATAAGCCATGGGCCAGGCACTGCTCTAGGCTCTTGGGATAGAAAGATGAATCATACAGAACTCTTGGCTTAAGGAACCCACAGTTTTTGCCCAGGAATGAACAATCAACAAATCACTGACCAGTGTGATGTGGACTATAACAGACAGTATAATGATCTTTTTCATATTTTCCTTCTAGGCAACAGCGATTCAACAAAATGTAAATGGAGGAGTACACGGATTCTCTCTTCCCTCCTAATATCTGGAGCAAACCTTCCACGGCTGCCTCTCCGGGCTCCTCTTCTAAGATGCAGACACCTAAGAAGCACAGTCTGCTTGTCAAATCAGTTGCCTCTTGCTTGAGATTAGCCTGAGGTCACAAGATGCAACTTTCACCAGATAATTTTCCCCATCTTTCATAAACTTTTAATTGTAGTCTGTGAAAAACCTTGAGGACAAAACAAATGCCCCCACCCCCAAGAAAAAAACCTGCTTGCCTACTAGTCACGTTTTTAAAAACACCTATTACCTTTAACTGAATGCAGAGTTCCAAAGACTAGCAGGGAGAGAAAAGAAAGCCTGCTTAGGTGAACAATGAAAAGAAAGAGGGAAACAATAGAATGAGAAAGATGAGACATCTCTTCAAGAAAATTAGAGATACCAAGGGAACATTTCATGCAAAGATGGGCTCGATGAAGGACAGAAATAGTATGGACCTGAAAGAAGAGGATATTAAGAAGAGGTGGTAAGAACACACGGAAGAACTGTACAAAAAAGGTTTTAATGACCTGGATAACCACAATGCTGTGATCACTCACCTAGAGCCAGACATCCTGGAGTGTGAAGTCAAGTGGGCCTTAGGAAGCATTACTATGAATGAACAAAGTTAATGGAGGTGATGGAATTCCAGCTGAGCTATTTCAAATCCTAAAAGATGATGCTGTGAAAGTTCTGTACCCAATATGCCAGCAAATTTGGAAAACTCAGTAGTGGCCACAGGACTCGAAAAAGTCAGTTTTCATTCCAATCCCAAAGGGCAATGCCAACAAATGTTCAAACTACCACACATTTGCACTCACTTCACATGCTAGCAAGGTAATGCTCAAAATCCAAGCTAGGCTTCAACAGTATGTGAACTGAGAACTTCCAGATGTACAAGCTGGATTTAGAAAAGGCAGAGGAACCAGAGATCAAATTGCTAACATCTGTTGGATCATAGACAAAGCAAGAGAATTCCAGAAAAACATCTACTTCTACTTCATTGATGACTACACCAAAGCCTTTGATTGTGTGGATCACAACAAACTATGGAAAATTCTTCAAGAAATGGGAATACCAGACCATTTTACCTGCCTCCTGAGAAACCCATATGCAGGTCAAGAAGCAACAGTTAGAACCGGACATGGAACAACAGACTGGTTCCAAATTGGGAAAGGAGTACATCAAGGCTGTATATTGTCACTCTGCTTATATAACTTATATGCAGAGTACATCATGAGAAACGCTGGGCTGGATGAAACAAGCTGGAATGAAGATTGCCAGGGGAAATATCAGTAACCTCAGATATGCAGATGACACCACCCTAATGGCAGAAAGTGAAGAACTAAAGAGCTTTTTAATGAAAGTGAAAGAGGAGAGTTGGCTTAAAACTCAACATTCAAAAACACTAAGATCATGGCATCCGATCCCATCACTTCATGGCAAATGGAGAAACAATGGAAACAGTGACAGACTTTATTTTCTTGGGCTCCAAAATCACTGTGGACAGTGACTGCAGCCATGAAATTAAAAGATGCTTGTTCCTTGGAAGAAAAGCTATGACAAACCTAGATCAGATCAGATCAGTTGCTCAGTCGTGTCTGACTCTTTGTGACCCCATGAATCGCAGCATGCCAGACAGCGTATTAAAAAGCAGAGAGATTACTTTGCCAACAAAGGTCCATCTAGTCAGAGCTATGGCTTTTCCAGTGGTCATGTATGGATGTGAGAGCTGGACCATAAAGAAGGCTGAGTGCTGAAGAATCGATGCCTTGAACTGTGGTGTTGGAGAAGACTCTTGAGAGTCCCTCGGACAGCAAAGAGATCAAATGAGTCAACTCTAAAGGAAATCAACCCTGAATATTCATTGTAAGGACTGATGCTGAAGCTGAAGCTCCAATATTTTGGCTATCAGATGCAAAGAACTGACTCACTGGAAAAGACCCTGATGCTGGGAAAGATTAAAGGGGAGAGGAGAAGGGTTGGCAGAGGATGAGATAGTTGGATGGCATCATCAAGTCAATGGACATGAGTTTGAGCCAACTCTGGGAGATAATGAAGGATGGGGAAGCCTGGCGTGCTACAGTCCATGGGGTCACAAAGAGTTGGACACAACTGAGCAACTGAACAATAACTGTACCTTTATCACTTTATTATGTTTCCAATATCAGTGTAGAAGCAACAAATTGTCTCTTTACAGTAATAATAGATTGACAGCATCAAACATCAGAGATATCAGAGAAGAGAAATTAACTTGCTAAATATAAGGTTGCCAGAACAAAACAGTGGAAACGGAAAACTTTTAAAATAGGCCAAATTACAAATTAAATAGAGGACTTCCCTGGTGATTCAGTGCTTAAGACTCCATGCTTCCAACACAGGGGGTGCAGGGTCAATCCCTGGTAGGGAAATTAGGATCCCGCATGCTGCATGGTGTGAGCAAAAATAAAATAATAATAATTTTTAAAATAAACAAGATTAAAACATGTTTTTAAACATTGAGATAAACCAAATTAAATAGAAAATAGCTGGAAATATGGTAATGAAGCCAACAGGAGAAACTTGGGAAGCAGTATTAGGCAAAGAAAAGAAAATACAGTGACAGGAGCTTTGGGTGTCTTTGTCATGCAGTATGGAGTATGCAAAAGAGGCAGTATGCAGTGGTCCAAATGTATTAAAAATTTCAGTAAAAGCAAATTGAAATGTATTTATTCTTAGTAGATGAAAGGAATAATGTTTCAGATTGGACCAGCTTTGCTTTAAAACGTGGAAGCACTTTTGAACCATTTAAGAAGAAAGAATCAGGCCAAAATTTAGGATTCATTTCATATAATTAGCACTTAATGAATAATTTAGGGGGAAATCTAACCTGAACAAGTGATAGCCAGGGAATAACAAACACATTCTAAAGTATCAAAAGCGAATGATGTCTTGGTGTCGGTATTTCTGAGAAAGGACCAAAAAATGACAGTTTATATTCTTAAAGAAGATTGAAGTTGGACCACAGAGTCTACCTCCCTCAATACCTAATGAAATAAAGTATCCCAAAAGAAACAGCATAATTTTCTTGGCATAACCAACATGGAAAAGGATATAATTAATGCCAGGCTATACACTTCAGAAGGAGATGATGATTGATGAAACAGAAAGGAAACTTTGACAAGGCTGTGCCAGGCGTCAAACCGACTCTCACCCACAGAATGAGACCAGAGCCACCGGACTGAAGAGGTGCGCGGCCCAGGACCACAAGACCATAAGGACTTCCGAGAATGCTCACTGCTGTCTCAAAGTGAAAAATGAAAATTAACAAAAACTTCATTGCCGTATTGTTAAAATTCCTTCAAATATTTTATAGGAACATCATATGTAAAGTGAAATATGTGATCATTTTATCATATCTAATATGGTAAAGAACAAGAGTGTCACCAAAATTGAAGACCTGACATAATCTCTAAGAGATCCTATTAATATTTTCCTTATTGAGGAGAAGGGATTGAGGCAATACCTTTATATTGTCGTGGAGTGAAAAAAAATAATTGCTCTAAAGGTCAGCGTTGAATTCACTTTTATTTCAGGTTTTTTTTTTTTTTTCCTGTTAAATTCAAGCAAAATACAATAACTCAAAAAGGTTGTTTTTTAATCTTGCTGAATAGACTCAACAGGAGAGTGGAAATGATAGAAGATAAACGCTTAAGAGCAGTGACTAGAAATTACTCAATCTGAAACACAGAGAAAATAGATTGAAAAAAAAATTAAAAGAGCTTCAAAGACTTGTGGAGCAACAAAAAAAAAGTTACACTGCTTGAGTCACTGGAGTTCCAGAAGGTGAGAAGAAAGAATGGGGAGCTGAAAAAAACATTTGAAGAAATAGTGACTGAAAGACGGAAACCTATCAATTCACGGAACTGAATGAAGCGCAAATCAAAGGAATCCACACCAAGACAGTCTCATAAGCAAACATTTGAAAACTAAAAGCAAAGAAAAAACTCCAGAAGCAATCAGAGAAAAATGATACAGTACCTATAGGGGAACACCACTTCAGATAACAGCAGATTACTCATCAGAAACCATGGAGGTTGGCAGGAAATGACACAACCTTTCTCAACAGCCAAAAGAACGGAAGAGGCTCTGTGAATTCTGTGTCCAGAGAAACTATCCTTGGGAAAGAAAAAGAAAGACATCCTCAAATGAAAGAAAACTAAGACGACGTGTCACTAGCAGACCAACCCTTAAAGAATGGTGAAGGAAAGTTGATCAGGTGGGAAATGACAACAGAAGAAGGCTTGGGACTTCAGGAAGAAAAAAACAAACGATGGAATGGGTGAAAATAAAGGTAAATATAATAAGCTGTCCTCATGCGTTTCTGAAATCATATGTGACAGTTGAAGCAAAAATTATAACAACATTTTTTGATGCTCAATATATGTAGAAGAAATACTTGAAACGATTATATTTTAAAAGCAGGGGTAAAAAAAGATATAAATGGAAGTAAGTTTTCAGTACTTCACTTGTAGTCGAACATGGATATCTATAGATTGTAATGTCACGTCTGTATATTGTAATTCCTCAGTTCAGTTCAGTTCAGTTGCTCAGTGGTGTCCGACTCTTTGCGACCCCATGAATCGCAGCACGCCAGGCCTCCCTGTCCATCACCAACTCCCAGAGTTCACTCAGACTCACGTCCATCGAGTCAGTGATGCCATCCAGCCATCTCATCCTCTGTCGTCCCCTTCTCCTCCTGCCCCCAATCCCTCCCAGCATCAGAATCTTTTCCAATGAGTCAACACTTCACATGAGGTGGCCAAAGTACTGGAGTTTCAGCTTTAGCATCATTCCCTCCAAAGAAATCCCAGGGCTGATCTCCTTCAGAATGGACTGGTTGGATCTCCTTGCAGTCCAAGGGACTCTCAAGAGTCTTCTCCAACACCACAGTTAAAAGCATCAATTCTTCAGCGCTCAGCCTTCTTCACAGTCCAACTCTCACATCCATACATGACCACTGGAAAAACCATAGCCTTGACTAGATGGACCTTTGTTGGCAAAGTAATGTCTCTGCTTTTGAATATGCTATCTAGGTTGGTCATAACTTTCCTTCCAAGGAGTAAGCGTCTTTTAATTTCATGGCTGCAGTCACCATTTGCAGTGATTTTGGAGCCCCCCAAAATAAAGTCTGACACTGTTTCCACTGTTTCCCCATCTATTTCCCATGAAGTGATGGGACCAGATGCCATGATCTTCATTTTCTGAATGTTGAGCTTTAAGCCAACTTTTTAACTCTCCTCTTTCACTTTCATCATGAGGCTTTTTAGTTCTTCTTCACTTTCTGCCATAAAGGTGGTGTCATCTGCATATCTGAGGTTATTGATATTTCTCCCGGCAATCTTGATTCCAGCTTGTGCTTCTTCCAGTCCAGCGTTTCTCATGATGTACTCTGCATATAAGTTAAATAAGCAGGGTGACAATATACAGCCTTGATGTACTCATTTTCCTATTTGGAACCAGTCTGTTGTTCCATGTCCAGTTCTAACTGTTGCTTCCTGACAACCATAAAGAAACCTATACAAAGGAATATACTCAAAAAAGGAAAAATTAAACAAGATAAACCTTAAAAAAAAATTGCCCAATCGCCACAGAAGAAAGCAAGAAAAGAAAAACAGGAAACAAACAAAAAATAAATTATTAAATGGCAGGCTTCAGCTTAAGCATTTCAAGAATTGGCTTAAATATAAGATCTATACACATTAATTAAAGGGTAGAGATTAGCAGAATAGATTTTTTTTTTTAAAGAAAAGAAAGTATGATCTAACCAGATGCTGTCTGCAAGAAACTCACTTCATACCCAACCAAACGGGTAGTTTGAAAGTAGAAAGATAAATGTCATGTTAACAATAATTGTAAAAGCAAGAGTGGTTCTTTTTTTTTTTTTTTTTTTTAATTACTAATAAGTATGATCCCGTTGCCATTTACTTTATTGTTTTGGGTTCGAGTTTATACACCATTTTTGTGTTTCCTGTCTAGAGAATATCCTTTAGTATTTGTTGGAGAGCTGGTTTGGTGGTGCAGAATTCTCTCAGCTTTTGCTTGTCTGAAAAGCTTTTGATTTCTCCTTCATACTTGAATGAGATCCTTGCTGGGTACAATAATCTGGGCTGTAGGTTATTTTCTTTCATCATTTTAAGTATGTCTTGCCATTCCCTCCTGGCTTGAAGAGTTTCTATTGAAAGATCAGCTGTTATCCTTATGGGAATCCCCTTGTGTGTTATTTGTTGTTTTTCCCTTGCTGCTTTTAATATTTGTTCTTTGTGTTTGATCTTTGTTAATTTGATTAATATGTGTCTTGGGGTGTTTCTCCTTGGGTTTATCCTGTTTGGGACTCTCTGGGTTTCTTGGACTTGGGTGATTATTTCCTTCCCCATTTTAGGGAAGTTTTCAACTATTATCTCCTCAAGTATTTTCTCATGGTCTTTCTTTTTGTCTTCTTCTTCTGGAACCCCTATGATTCGAATGTTGTAGCGTTTAATATTGTCCTGGAGGTCTCTGAGATTGTCCTCATTTCTTTTAATTCGTTTTTCTTTTATCCTCTCTGATTCATTTATTTCTACCATTCTATCTTCTAATTCACTAATCCTATCTTCTGCCTCTGTTATTCTACTATTTGTTGGCTCCAGAGTGTTTTTAATTTCATTTATTGCATTATTCATTATATATTGACTCTTTTTTATTTCTTCTAGGTCCTTGTTAAACCTTTCTTGCATCTTCTCAATCCTTGTCTCCAGGCTATTTATCTGTGATTCCATTTTAATTTCAAGATTTTGGATCAATTTCACTATCATTATTTGGAATTCTTTATCAGGTAGATTCCCTATCTCTTCCTCTTTTGTTTGGTTTGGTGGGCATTTATCCTGTTCCTTTATCTGCTGGGTATTCCTCTGTCTCTTCATCTTGTTTAAATTGCTGAGTTTGGGAGTCCTTTCTGTATTCTGGCAGTTTGTGGAGTTCTCTTTACTGTGGCGTTTCCTCGCTGTGTGTGGGTATGTAGAGGTGGCTTGTCAAGGTTTCCTGGTTAGGGAAGCTTGTGTCGGTGTTCTGGTGGGTGGAGCTGTATTTCTTCTCTTTGTTCAGTCGCGCTATGGGGAGGGAGGGAGGGATGCTGCAAACAAATGACACTGGCGTGCGCTCGCAGTGCCTCAGCCACACTGGGTCTGCCCCCGCTCATGGCGCGTGTAGCCTCCCTGCCCACACTGCTCAGGCTCTAGGTTGTTCCGCCGGGAACAATCCGAGGCTGGCCCTGGGTTGCATGCACCTCCCAGGTCCGAGCCGCTCAGGTTCAGGCACTCAGGTAGTCCTCAGAGGCGCAGACTCAGTTGGGGCTGCGTTTTGTGCTCTTCCCAGGTCCGAGCAGCTCAGGTGATGAGGTGTTTGGCGAGCGCCAATGCTGCGACTTATCGCCTCCCCGCCACTTGGTTATCTGGGTGTAAAACCGGCGCACCTTCTCAGGCAGATGTTGACCGTCCAGACCCCCAATAAGTTTTAGTTAGCAAAGAAGCCAGTTTTATAGATAATGTCTCTCTGGGGCTGAGATTGCCCCCTTCTGGCTCTGGCTGCCTGTCACCGGAGGGGGAAGGTTTGCAGCCGGCTACCTCTGTTTAGTCCTTTGTTCC
Source organism: Bos grunniens (assembly GCF_055505025.1). Classification (NCBI taxonomy): domain Eukaryota; kingdom Metazoa; phylum Chordata; class Mammalia; order Artiodactyla; family Bovidae; genus Bos; species Bos grunniens. The sequence goes on from NC_141191.1 coordinate 16,719,308, forward strand.
GTGCGCGGGCTGGCGGTGTCTTAGGTTAGGGCTGGCTTTTCGCATGGTAGATATCCCACAGTCTGGTTTGCTAGCCCAAATTATTTCGCTCAGATAGCGCTCAGGGTATTCGGGCCAGATTCTTACTCTAAGCGATGCAGCCCACGCCGCGCCTCCCTGCCCAGCCCCCGCTTGCTAATGGCGGATGCAGGTGTCTGCGCTGCTTCTCCGCTGGAGGAGTTACCATAGGGCTCGCAATCTGCGAGTTTTAATTGTTTATTTATTTTTTTCTCCCTGTTATGTTGTCCTCTGTGCTTCCAAAGCTCGGCACGGATTCAGCAGTGAGAAGGTTTCCTGGTGTTTGGAAACTTCTCTCTTTTTAAGACTCCCTTCCCGGGACGGAACTCCGTCCCTCCCTCTTTTGTCTCTTTTATTGTCTTTAATATTTTTTCCTACCTCCTTTCGAGGAGTTGGGTTGCTTTTCTGGGTGCCTGATGTCCTCTGCCGGCATTCAGAAGTTGTTTTGTGGAATTTACTCGACGTTTAAATGCTCTTTTGATGAATTTGTGGGGGAGAAAGTGTTTTCCCGGTCCTACTCCTCCGCCATCTTGGCGCCTTCCCCCAAGAGTGGTTCTATATTGTTAACAGAAAAAAAGAAAAGGGATGAGGGACAATATATAATGATTTTTAAAAATCCACCAAGAAGACATAGAGACACTAAATGTGTATGCACCAAACAATAGAGTTTAAAAATTCAACTAAATGTAAAACTTTTAATCAGAATTAGCACTGGTGATATCGTTTATTCAGAATTATTTTATTATCCACTCTTCCGTTTTCTATTTTTCGATCTTCCTATTTATCTGTATATGGGCCCAGAGGATGAACGGCATGGTGTTTTCCTATGTTAATGATGGTTAACGCTGTGTCCTTCCACTGGCTTGGAAAGAAAGAAGGTGAAGGAAGTGAAGTCGCTCAGTCGTGTCCGACTCTTTGCGACCCCATGGACTGTAGCCCACAGGCTCCTCCGTCCATGGAATTTTCCAGGCAAGAGTACTGGAGTGGATTGCAATTTCCTTCTCCAGGCTTGGAAAGGGAAAGTACAAATGCTGTGAAGTGTGACTCATAACGTTTGAGGGGGTTTGTTTTTTCATCAAGATAACCACAGTGGTGTGGTCACTCGCCTTTCACTGCTCAACTGTCACTCAGCATCTCAGGTGAAAAGGGCCTCTTGTACGGGGATTTCCCCATAGTTCTTTGTGGTGCATGTATGCAGACCCTGCATTTAGAAGCATTTAAGTACTTTGTATACCAGTGTGATGATTAAAGGAACAAATTATTGTTGTGTGTTTAGTTACTGAAGATAAGGCCACAGTGACAGTAACGAGTTCAGGACAAGTTATCTGGCAGAGTGAGACTTGGTCTTTGAGAGTGGATCCCCTCTACCTCTCTGCCACGACTCATTGACCAAAAAAGTTTAGGTGGAGCAATGCAACAAGAAACAAACACCCCGGTGTGTGATCACTATCGTGTGCTGCTGATACTTGTGATGTGACTAGACCTGTCTTCCTGTTCACAACAGATAGACTGAAAAAAAGAAAAATGTCTCCTTGGAGATTTCCCAGTCTCCCAATTGTATCAGGATGAAATTACTTAGAATTCAGGAAGCTAGGAACATGGATTTTATTTTACTCTTTGGCAGATGTAGACCGGAGTAAGGGTCTGGCCGTTGTCCTTGTGGTCTCAGGTCAGCCTTGGGAAAACATCACCGTGCCACTCCTGATTTTATACTCGATGGGCAGTGGGTGGCTAACCCGTGTCCAGGGAGAAAAGCAGACTTGAATATCTAGAGTTATCAAATGAATGGCACTGACATCTGCTTATTGTGCATGGGATAAGATAGAAGAGCTTAGGACTGGACAGCCACATTCACTAATGGGGCTTGATAAAACCCCTTCCAGTGACCTTTAGGCAATGTGAAAACTGATGAACACAAAGGTGAAACCGGTGTTATTTCATGATCCTCCAGATCAGTTGGTAGAGCTCTCCTTCTTGTGAATGAAATATCACACCTCAGAGCTATTGTTACAATCCAACACAACACCACTCAACTCGTCAATTCTGCCACCTATGTCTGTTCTGTCTATGTTCGTGCCTAGAAAGGCAAGTGCTACAGATTAATATGTCATATGGGGAGAGTGCCTGTCTTTTTTAAGCTATAGATTTTATGCTTATAAGAAATAAGGGCAGGGCCAGTTTTAACACAGATCATGGCAAGTTTAATTTTCAAAATGTACTTTTGAGAGTTTACTATTCCTGTTGGGTAAAAGAGGCATTGTTGGTGTTATAGGGCTTTACAAACTGTTTACACCATCCTGTAAAAAACCCACTCACTCTTTTTTAAAAAAATTTATTTGTGGTCTTGGTTGTGGCACACAGGATCTTGTCTTCCGGCGGTGAACAGGGAACGAACCCGGGCCCCCTGCATTGGGAGTGCAGTCTTAGCCACTCACCCACCAGGAAAAGTCTCCCTGCTCACTCTTAATGGACAAGGTGTTTCAAATGTTGAAATAAAATATTTTAAAATTTGCTGACAAATATTTGTATGAAAGCTGCTTCTCTCCACTCTGAAAAGATAGCAGAGTGTATATCTATAAGGACAATACTTAATTTACTAGAGTATATTTATAAGGATAACATTTTGTTTGAGTGGACTGTCTGAATAATTACAAATGTCCTTTCAGGAGAAGGACGAACTGCCTTCTTTGTCTGTAAGGTTTTTCTCTTACTGTGAGCTTGAAAAATTGGGCAGTTCTGACATTCCTGTAGAGCTCCATTGGCAAAACTGTGGAGCTCATTACTCACCTCTCATTATTCACAGAATCCCTTCTTTGTCCTTTTGTGCCAAGTTGTGAGTTAAATTCGTGGGAAACGGGAGTATTTTTTTGGCAATCCCACATGGCCATTGAGGGAGTGCCAAAGATATTTTGGGTACTTAGTCACCCTAACAGACTGCTAAGTATTACTGCCCCCCAACCCCACCCTGAATTTAGGGTTGGCAAAGAAAAGTGGTCATTTTTAAAAATCCAGCTCCAATCTGAGAACGGGGAATAGCAATCACTTGTGTTAGCGACCTAGCAATGCAATAGTCAATAGAAGGACCATCTGGACATCTGAGCTCTGTACAAGGGAGGTGCCCTTATGGTTTCATAACCACATTGGCTATGAATTACCCCAAAGCATAGCCAGTGCCATTGAAAATGTTCACAGGTTTGGGGGGACTTTTTTAAAAGAGGAAACTATACTCACTTGAAGAGTTTCTGCTGTGTGGGCGCCCGCTGCTCAGGTTGGGGGAGGTTTTTTCTGTAGTGCTGGCTTGAGTGGGCTGGTTATTTCTGTTTTCTGTCTTCTTAGGCTGCCCCTTTCTTTGGAAGCTCTTTTATCTTTTTTTTTGTTTGTTTGTACCATTGGCCTTTCTGTGTTGCCAGCTTCTCTGTTATTCAATCCAGGATGCATGAGACAATGAGAAAACTCACTGCCACGTCACTCTCTGGGTTCTGAGGTCGCTCCCCCGTCTTCCTCCTTCTCTCCCCTTTCCGAGTTTTCTATATTTGCTTTATAATATCCAGGCTTTCTAGCAGGAGGGATAGGAGGAGTGCATTGACTCTACCTTAGTCTCTGTGGTATTTTTATATCAATCAAACAAGAATTCCATTGGAATTGAGATGCAGCATACATTTCAGAGGTCTCTAGGGATGTGCAGTGAACTTCATCAGTGTTTTCTCCAGTAGAAACCCTGCATCTGAGTCATTGTTTAAAAAATCAACTTTTGGGAATTTCCTGGTGGTCCAGTGATCAGGACTCTGCACTTTCACTGCCGAGGGCCTGGGTTTGATTTCTGATCGGGGAACTAAGATCCTACAAGCTGCATGGCATGGCCAAAAAAAAAAAAAAACTTGTTAGGTTTATTATTCATATAATAATGACTATTTTACATAGACTTAAATGTACTCATTTTAAGACTGCACTTTGATGCATTTTGACAAATATATACACCTACGCAGCCATCACCACCATCAAGCTGGCAAATATTCTGTATTTTCTAAAACCTTCCTTCTGCCCCTTTGCAGGTTCTCTGTCCTAATCTCTGCCCCAGGGAGGTACACAGATTTTTCTCACCGAGGGCTTGGTTTTTGCCTGTTCTCATCCTTATTTAAATGGAATCTTACAGTATACATTTTCTTGTCTGGTTTCTTGCATTCACAACGATGCTTCTAGGACTCATCCATATTGTATGTATTGGGAGTCTTACCTTTTATTGGTGAAGAGTATTCCTCAATCTCTGTATCCATTCACCTCTTGATGGATATTTGTGTCATTTCCATTTTAGGCCCTTAGGAATAAAGGCGCTGTGAACACTGACGTACAAGCCTTTTGGTGGACATGCATTTCTATTTCTCTTGAATAGACACCTAGCGGTTGAATGAGCGGCTCATATAGTAAGAGTGTATTTAACATTATGAAAGTGCTAAACTGATTTCACAAGTGGCTGCTCGAGTTTGCATTATCAGCAGTTGTGCACGAGAATCTGAGTACTTCACATCCTTGGGCTCTGGCCCTGGTCCCTGCCACCAGCACTGATGAGGATTCTTCCAAAGCTAGTGTGGTTTCAGCCTTTGGCACTTCTTACTAAAACTAGTCCCTGCCCCCACCATCTCAGCTCTTTACATTCCCTTCACTGGAGCTAGGACAGACTCTGGGATCTTCCCTTGCACAGACCCAGAACCCACTCCTCCCATTTAACTTTGGAGGTCTGGATTTTTGACTCCAAGAAGTCTTTCTCATACCCAAATCCACATGTTTTTCAGCACAAAGGAGTCCTTCTTTAAGGGAAAACGATTATTTCCAGGTGTCCTTGAGAAGCTTAGCCTGAAAGAGATGTAAAAATCATTTGGGGCTTTCCTGGTGGCTCAGGGATAAAGAATCTGCCTGCCAATGCAGCAGACACGGGTTCAATCCCTGATCCAGGAAGATCCCACATGCAGTGGAGCGGCTAAGACCTTGCACCACAACTATTAAGCCTGTGCTCTAGAGCCCGGGAGCTGCAACTACCGAGCGCACCTGCCGCAACTACTGAAGCCTGCGTGCCCTAGAGCCTGTGCTCTGCAACAAGAGAAGCCACTGCAATGAGAAGCCCAGGCTCCACAACGAGAGAAAGCCTGCATGCAGCAGTGAAGACCCAGCACAGCTGAAAATAATCAATGAATAAAATAAAATAAAAACCATTTGGAGGTGTACTAGAGACCAGCAGACCAATCAAGTTTCAGTTATCTGGATAGGAGGTAATGAGCAGGATCAATTTGTGCTATTTCCATCCTAGTAGATGTTGAAAGGAGAAGGCGATGGCACCCCACTCCAGTCCTCTTGCCTGGAAAATCCCATGGACGGAGGAGCCTGGTGGGCTGCAGTCCATGGGGTTGCAAAGAGTCGGACATGACTGAGCGACTTCACTTTTCACTTTTCACTTTCATGCACTGGAGAAGGAAATGGCAACCCACTCCAGTGTTCTTGCCTGGAGAATCCCAGGGACGGCGGAGCCTGGTGGGCTGCCGTCTGTGGGGTCGCACAGAGTCAGACACGACTGAAGCGACTTAGCAGCAGCAGCAGCAGACCTTGAAAGATCAGCAAGTTACTTACTTTCAAAATGTGGCTTGTCCCATGGAGCCTATTAATATTAACACAAAATTGTTATTTCATTGCAAATTTGGGGAAAAAAGGTTTTATGCAAAAGAAATAGTCCTCCATTAATTCCATTTCAATCAATTTGAAAATAATTTTTATTATCTCTTGGACTCTTGTGGTGTCTAAGGTGGTTTCAATTCTCTATAGTGGTAGTCATCAGGACATTAAATTTTATTTGGAAAATGCCTCAGCCTCCCCTACACTGGCTGGTAGTTTTTCCATTTTCTGGTGTTCATCTATTTATTAGACCACCTGCAGGAATCTTATTCAACTGGTGGCTCAGATGGTAAAGCACCTGCCCGCAATGCAGGAGACCCAGGTTCCATCCCTGGGTTGGGAAGATCCTCTGGAGAAGGAAATGGCAACCCACTCCAGTCCTCTTGCCTGGAAAATTCCATGGTCGGAGGAGCCTGGTCGGCTACAGTCCATGGGGTTGAAAAGAGTCGGACACGACTGAGTGACTTCACTTAAACGACTTCACTTCCATCGATAGCCAAGGCAACCAGTCTGTGGACATTTTGGTCAAGACATCACTGCATGAGGCCCGGAGCAGGGGACCAGGTGAATTTAATCCTGTCTGAGCATTAGTTTCCCCATGTTTAGCTTGAGAGTATTTTAAAAAGTACATCTCATGACCTGAATTCCTGTGGATGTACATTACAACCTCAAGATGTCTGCAGAACAGAATGGAAGGTGTCTGAGATGGTACTAGAGGCTTTCTCCAGGGCAAAATATTTCCCAAAAGGACAATATTCTTTCCAGGTGTGGTATCTGGGATTTTTTTTTTTGCTGTGATTCTGTAGAATACGGCAATTTCACAAGAAGAAAAATCACCTGGTGAACTTCCAAGTGAATCAAAGCTGATTCACAAGGTGTCTACCAAGTGTTACTTAAGTCCGGGCTCAGCCTTGGCCCTGACTTGGAGCTGGGCGTGACCGAGCAGGCACAGGAGGTAGAATTCCTGCCCCTTGAGGTCCATGCACTGTGTCATTCTCACCCTTTGAGTGTGGATGAGACCTCGGAATGTGGTGGGATTTCATTCCTGTCAGGCTAGGTCACGTGGCAGAAGGGAAGGGATCTCGCAAATGCATTAATAACCAAGGCCTCTAACTGGTTGCCTGTAAATGAATCAAAAAGGGAGATAATCCTGGCTGAGCCCCACCTGAGCAAGTGTGAACACCTTGCAAGGGGGCCTGGGCCTTCTTTGGAAAGAGGAGATACTTGAACTGAGATATCTTCCTCCTGGCCAGGAAGGAAACAGAATGTCATGAACTGCCTATAAAGAGGCTCTCGTGGCAGGGACTGCAGGGTGGCTCGTAGTTGTCTGAGGGTGGTGTCCAGCTGACATTCAGCCAGAAAACAGATGTAAGGGACTGAGTTCTGCCCATAACGTTTATGTGGCTGGCATAGCCCACTAGCATCTTGATTTCAGCCTGGTTGGCCCCTGATCTGAGGTCGTCATGCCACTGTGCCTGGACTCCAGACCACAGAAACTGTGCAAGAATAAATATGGGCTGTTTTAAGATGCTGTGGTGCTGGTTTAGTCGCCAAGTCATGTCCTACTCTTGCGATCCTATGGACTGTAGCCCACCAGGCTCCTCTGTCCATAGGATTTCCTAGGCAAAATACTGGAGTGGGTTACCATTTCCTTCTCCAGGGGATTTTCCCTACCCAGGGATCAAACATGCATCTCTCATGTCTCCTGCATTGCCAGGTGAGTTCTTTACCACCAGGGCCACCTGGGAAGTTGGTGTGTGGTAAGATGCTGAGTGTGTGGTAAATAGTTTCACATCAGTAGAAAATGACTTCAGCAGGTTCCAGACATTATTCACATGCTCCCAGCTTTCTGCAAAGCTGTTTTCACCTTGAAGTCACAGTACTGGCACAGACCTTGCCTATACGCAGTAGGGCAGTGATCCAACCTATTGTGAGCACTAGGAATCTGAGGCAAGCCATGGTGGGTCCCATAGGAAATAAATGAGCCTTGATGTAAGACAGCACTGATTGCTTATGGGCTCCTAAGCTGCGTTCTTTTTAAAAAATTATTATTTATTTTGCTGGATCGGGTCTTAGTTGCAGAACTTGGGATCTTCCCTTAGGGACTGTCCAGTTGTGGTGTGTGGGCTCAGTAGTGAGAGTGCATGGGCTTACTTGCTCTGCAGCATGTGAGATCCTAGTTCCTTGACCAGGAATTTAACCCTCTTCCCCTGCATTGTAAGGTGAATTCTCAACCACTGGACCACCGAGGGAGTCCCCTAAGTTGTGTGCTTTATGTGTATCCGCTCTAATCTTCCCACCCACACTGCAAGGATGCTGTATGGTTATAATTATTTTCTGACTGAGGAAACTGAGGTTCGCAGAGGTGAACTAAGATGGCCAAAGCCATGTTGTTAATGAGCAGAGATATTAAGCTCCGTGGCTGGATCTTGCTGACCCCAAAGCCGGTGAACTTTCAGCTGTTTTACAATGCTGCTTCCTGTTTCTCACCTCCACTTTGAGTTCCTAAGAGCCACAGCGTCATTTGGCTCCCCAAGTGCCCCACTCTGTGGCACGCTCACGCAGTTACTCCTTGCTTGGAGCCCAGACTTGTGGGTTTTCTTGCTCACATCTGTTTGCTGCCGCCCACGTGCAACACCATGACTGATGCTCCTGACTTCAGTCCCTCAGCTCGAGCAGCTATCTGTGTCCTAAAGTAACAGAAAGAAGAATGCAGCTGGATAGAAACTCAAAAAGAAACGTAAGAAAAGAAAATTATGGTGTTTAAAATGTGTTGCCAAGAGACTTCAAAAAACCAGGGTACACAATGCCAAGACAGGGATCTGCCCATTTTCAACCAAATTTGACTCTCCAACTCTGTAGGGTTCCCCCTCTATTCTGAGACTTGTTGCCCCTCCTTTAAGTCGGCTTCTTTAAAAAAAAATTTTTTTTTTTTTTGGTATTTATTTGTTTTTGACTGTGCTGGGTCTTTGTTGCTGTGTGGACTTTTCTCTAGCTGTGGTCAGCGGGGGCTACTCTCTAGCTGCAGCGTGCAGGCTTCTCATTTTGGTGGCTTCTCTTGTTGCAGAGCACAGGCTACAGGGTGCATGGGTTTCACGAGCTGCAGCATGAGGGTTCAGTAGTTATGGCTTCCAGGCTCTAGAGCACAGGCTCAATAGTTGAGGCACGTGGCTTAGTTGATCCATGGCATGTGGGATCTTCCTGGATCAGGGACTGAACCCGTGTCTGCTGCAGTGGCAGGCAGAATCTTTGCCCCTGAGTAAGGTGGCTTCTTCAAGTGATGTGCTGAAGTATAGTTGTGGGTCCTTTTGAGGGCAGGTTCTGGAAAAGTGAGCCTCTGATATATTTATTCAGATTGTTCATAGGGATCTGAGATCCTGTATTCATCTGCTCTTCCCTCCAGCTAACGTCCCCCCACTCAGCCAATAAGAGATTCTTTCCTATCTTCCACACTTCGGCCAAATCCACATACACATGCTAATTTGGTATCTCGGGAGAAATGGAATGTTTCCTGCCATTATCAGTAAACAGAGGATGTCAGAGTCATCAGCCATTTCAGCCACCGTGGATGGTGAGCCAGTGAGCCCTGAGGAGCTCAGGAAGCAAAGAATACCCGCCATCTAGCAGCCATCAGACTGCAGCCAGTCCCCATGGTGAGCCCTGAGGAAACTCAGGTGTGAAAACACCGGATACTAGCCCCAGGTGCACATCAGGGGAACGATGTCAGTGAGCCCAGACTCCTGCATCTTCCCATACATGGAAAACCACTAAACTCCTTAACTTGAGATATCCGGTTTTCTTTAATTAACAATAATCTTTTGATGTTTGGACTGCCTGCCTTTTGTTACAAAACTCCTCTGTAACCTGGCTTCCCTCCTCGCCTCCATGGGACAGTTCTCTAAGGGTCACTTGAGATGCTGTCTCCAAGGCTTGAAGTCTTAAAAAATCCCACTGAATCAAGCGTAACTCTCAGCTTCTAGGTTATGAATGTTTAAGTCCACACTCACAAGGGCAAAGCTGTCAGTATCAGGGGCCCGGTGTTTCCTCAACCTTTACGGATGCAGACTCTCTGCTAGACGTCAGCGAATGCTTTGGCTCATGTTTTTAACTTGGTGTCCTTTGGAGAAGTAAGTTGTTGATGGGACAGTAGAAAGAACAAAGACTTGGGAGGCAGTAATCCAAATTCACGTTCAGGCGCTACCGGCTGCAGGCTGGGTGACCTTAGGCCAGCTGTTCAACATCTTTTCCGTTATGAAATTTCAACCTCAGTTACAAAACGGAGATGATAATACTATTTCATGATTCTCATGAGAATTGAGGGAGATGAAGTTTGAAAAGAGCTTGGCATAGAGATTCTGCCTAAGAGCTACTACTAAGCACTTGTGACAAAACCCTCATCCTCACTTCCTTTCACTCTGTCGCCGCCTCCTACTCCCACACGGTTCATTTAGCTTTTAGACACAGGTCTTTGTGGCCCCCAAGGAGACTTGGCACATTAAGTTCTTGTGTTTTGCCACTTAACAGCTGAAGGCCAGGTGTGACACAGAAAGACAAGGTAATCTGCCTCTTCCCTCTCGGCCCTTCCCCACAACTGGACCAGTGTCCTCCAAGCTGGGGAAGAGGGGCAAGAGGGGAAAGAGTCGGGATGATACACTGCTGAGGGCCTCTGGGAAGGAGCCCTGCTCTCCAGCCACTTGGATTTGGCGTTCTGCAAATTAGAACAGACTGGCGCGCCATTTCCTGGTTGGATCCCTGAAGGAGAAGCCACCCCCCCCAACCCAGCACCCTCCCCATCACGGTCACTGTAGAAAAGGCTTAAGCAGGTGGGCTGGGGGCAACCTCCCGGATACCTTGCTGCCCCCACAAGGCTCAGGAAACAGCACGATAATCTTCCTCTGTGGTGAAGACACAATGGACCTTGATGGGTGATGGGTAGAAGCAGAAAGGTGGTGGTGGTTTAGTCGCTAAATCATGTCAGACTCTTGCAATCCCGTGGACTGTAGCCCGCCAGGCTCCTCTGTCTGTGGGATTTCCCAAGCAAGAATACTGGAGTGGGTTGCCATTTCCTCCTCCAGGGGATCTTCACAACCCACGGATTGAACCCACATCTCTTGCAGGCAGTCTTTGGCATGACAGGCAGATCTTTTTACTGACTGAGCCACCTGGGAAGCCCAGCAGTAGAATATGCCCCACTAAAAACATACCTCTATGGCACAGGATTATTTTGAGAAACTACAGACAGACAAGAAGCTCTGAAAACAAAGGAGAAGTTAGTCTTTTGCAAGAGAAATGTACATTTGCCAAGGAAATTTCCACTTGTACCGTTGTCTCCCTCTCTGGACCAAGAAGAAAAGGATAATCCTAGGTCACAGGGGACCTACCTATCCATGGAGGAGACAGCCTGAAATCCATAGAACAAAGCTTACCCTGTCTACCTCGCTCTTCCTGGTAACGGCCCCATAACCAGCCTCCCCTTGCTTGTCTAAGAAAGACAAGATTATTTAAGCCCGTGGTTTAGATCACAACTGGGGAGTTACTCAGTTTTGCTGGGTGTCTCCCATGTACACATATAAACTCCTCTTTTTTTTTTTTCTCTTCTGAATTTGTCTCTTATTTACAGGGCCTCAGCCAAGAACTTAAAAGAGTAGAGGGAAAATTGTTTTTCCTCTGCTTTAAGGACGGGGATGACTGGAACGGGAGAAGGCAGAATGGCTGCAGAGCAAACGATAAGAGCAGAAACTCCATGGGAATGCAGATACCCTGATGGGTGCCTGAGAAGGGGAGGGGCGGGGAGGGGGCCAGCCCAATGGGGAATGACATGCATCTCAGCAGGACCCACGGGTCACCTGTGACAAGGGAAGAGCAAATGTCCCCAACCCCCTCTTCCGTCCATGACAGGGTGCTTCACGAACTCCCAGGCAGGGAGGGAGCCCCAAGTTGGCTGGGTTAACTCTGAATGGGTCAGGTTTGTCCCAAACACTAGCAAGCAGAATGGAGGTTCAAGTAACCTGACTTATTAACAGAATGATAAAGCTAGTTCATGTATTGGGACCCTTAAAATGGAGGGCACCCCAGTGAGCCCACCCATGTCACAGATCTAAAGCTACATCAGCCTGCACTTACCAGAAGCACCTGTCCAGGAAACCACTCACAATCCTCCAGCTCAGCTTTGGCTAGCACAGCTTACCCTGGAAAGCAGGACCTGCGAGTCTTAGAAGGAAATCCCCAACCTCCTACCCAGTCACGCTCTGGTTCCACGTTGCCATTTCTAACTCTGTAAAACTCCCTCTTGTCCAAAATCTCTCAAGGAGAGGGTTTCACAGCTGGCAAGATGCTCCTTGAATAAGGGACAGCAAACTCATTACTAAATCATTTTCATTTTGTTATCTAATGAGAACGTTACGTAGGGGAACAGAATATGACACTCCAAAATATGCCACTCTGACATGCGGGTTGTTTTGGCCTGAAGGCAGTGAAGACACAGCAGACCTTGAAAGCTCTATGAGTCTCCCTTAACTGCCTAAAAGAATTTAGATAAAGGACTGGTAGCAGAAAAAGTTACTACCAGAGATAACTTTTTTTTAAGACTAATTTAGGGTTCTACTGGGGTCATAGTCCAACCTGTGTTTCTTTTTAGGATTAATGCATTTTAATTTTCGGCTGTGCTGGGTCTTTGTTACTGCACATGAGCTTGCTCTAGTTGTAGTGAGGGGGGCTACTCTCTAGTTGCGGGGCACAAAGGCTTGTCATTGCAGTGACTTCTCGTTGCGGGGCATAGGCTTAGAGTGCTTGTGGCACACGGGCTCAGTAGTTGCGGCTCCCAGGTTCTAAAACACGAGCTCAGTAGTTGTGGCTGCAAACTTACTTGCTCTGTGGCATGTGGGATCCTTCTGGACCAGGAATCAAATCTGTGTCCTCTGCATTGGCAAGCGGATTTGTAACCATTGGGCCATCAGGGAAGCCCCAAAGATAGCTTTTATATCAGAAAGACTTATCTGCAAAGCAAGGCAAACATTTGTTTACCAAACATTTTTTTTTCTTCTTATCTGCCTGTGATTTGTCCTCCTCCCTTTTGAAGCCCCAGACCCCCTACTCCCTTCTCCTTAGCTCAGGATGGTAGGTAAGTCTCACTGAGAATAGAAGGGACACAAACTTGAGCACTGTAAGGAATGATAAGTCAAGAAAGAAGTTCTATTGACCTTTCCAATGACAGCAAAATGATGGATATGTGGAATAACCTGCCATGGTTCTCTATAGCTTTAATCTGTCAGAAACTTTTCCGTCGTTATTATTTAAAAAAATACAATGGATTAAAAAAAATATTTAGTTCTATTTATTTATTTATACGGCTGTGTCATGTGTTAGCTGCGGCATGCGGATCCCTGAGCAGCGATTGAACACGGGGCCCCTGCGTTGGGAGCGCTGAGTCCCAGCCACTGGATCACCAGGGAAGTCTCCATCATTGTTAAATGTTCTCATGTCACTCCTACTGGAAGGAATATAGTTGACCTCATTTTAGAGCAAGAGAAACTGGAGTTCAGACTGGGGAAGAGACAGCTAGTAAGAAGATTCCAGAATTAGCACAACTTGAACAGTATGAAACCAACCAACAGAGGAAGTGTGCCCGTGGGAGGTGAAGTGGGGATGGGGGAATTCTGAGTTGAAATGAACTGTGACTGTATTTAGTGAAAAACATTTCTTAGTCTTGGTTTACCTGTAAGTTTCACATGCTGAAAAAATGGGTTGCCCAACAACCATAGGACCTTCAAAGACAATGCAGATGTCAACTCAGTATTTCTAAGAATTTACTTGATGAGATTCGAAAGTATGCTCCTCTCCAGCTAAGCAAGTTGATAGCAATGCAGTGGTTTCAAGGGACTTTTACATCGAGGGTTGAACACAGAGTAGATGCCCTTAAAGCTCATAGATAAACTTTCACAGTAAGCTGCTGTCAGTGACTTGATGACTTTTGAGAAGAAATTTGTGAAGAGAATTTGTAACATTTTTAGCAGTTAACTTTAAGGATGTGAATGTATTACAGTAGCTCTAAGTCTAGCTTTTTTATTATTTACTTATTTTCATCACGCATGGCATGTGGGATCTTAGTTACCTGACCAGGGATCAAACCTGTGCCCCTTGCATCGGAAGCCTGGAATCTTAACCACTGGTCAGCCAGGGAAGTCCCTAGCTTATCTTTTTATGTTCTTGGATCAGCCAAAGCACCCTTTTGGTTAAACTATTTCAGCCTTTTAATTCTGTTCTATGCTTGAGGGCATGTGGGAGGATGGGAGAAAGCAGGGATAAATCCAATTCTGATTTTGTATGGTTTTGTACTTGTATGAGAAATTCAAATGAAATATAAAGAATATGCAATTGCTTTGAACATCAGAGAGATATACCCAGAAGGTTCATAATAAATTTCTCACATGAAGATTTTTTGAAAAAAAAAAAAAAATTGTTTAGAAGCTACCAAATTGATCAATAGGGATAAAGTACTGAAACTAAAATACACAGATGGAATCTGTCCTCCATGGACAGACTTAATATTTAAATCATTTAATTTTGTATCAGCCTGGGTTGGGTCAACAGATGATGATAAATCAGACCTAGAGTTGATACACACAAGCCAGACAAATCTGGTTGGTTTCTCACTGCGAGGTCCCAACTGGTAGCTGGGGACAGAGAGCCAGGAGGGCTGGAAGGGGAGCAGGGGATGGAGAGGACAGGGTGGGGTGTGGATGCAGAAGATTTTGGTATCCAGACTGCCTCCATCACTCACCCCCACAGGAATCCAACTCGTTCTCACAGATTTACAAATAATTGAAACTCTCAACAGGCACCACTTGCAAATTTGATTGCTCAGTCTCTTCCCTCTGAATTTGCATCAGCAACAGGAGCTCTGGAGGGAAATGTTCAAAACAGAGGCCCAGCAGCATTGTCTGGAAAGAGGGAACTGCTATTTCTGCCTGGTACTTTTGACAATATTAGGTTCTGATTAAAAACTGAAAGCAAAAATGAGTATTTTAAGGTTTTGAGCAGAATTTTCAGTTATTTTTCTAAGCTGTAAAAATGAGTAGGCACCTTGAAAAATGTGAGAGTATGTCCCGTCTGATTTTGGGGATCAAGGAGGAAATGGGAAATTCATAAAATGTTCTTTTATGAATAATGTTGATAACAGGTGGTAGTTCTAAAAGTGTTATTTGGCAAAAACAAAAGATGGGTTTTTAAAAAATTCCCTAAAATGAAAGGTTTGTAAACATGACTACATTGTATCGCATTATCTTGTTTCTGTACTCCTACACATGGAATGGGCTTCCCTAGTGGGAAAGATGGCAAAGAATCTGCCTGCAGTGCAGGAGACTCGGGCTTGATCCCTGGGTTGGGAAAATCCCCTGAAAAAGGAAATAGCAACTCACTTCGGTAGTCTTGCCTGGGGAATCCCATGGACAGAGAACTGGTGGACTACAATCCATGGAGTCAGCAAAGAGTTGGACACAACTGATCGACTAACACACGCACACACACACACACACACACACACACACACGGAGTCTCATTTCAGCACATCATTGCTGGTAGGGAGGAGGGCACATCCAACATTCTCAGCCCTTAGATCCACAACCTCATTTCCAAAATGGTCCTTCATTCTACTTCACGGTTTAACTCAACCAGTCACACTTTTCCACGATCAAACGTGCCTCACCTCCCATCCATACTCTGACTACAATCAGCAATCATTTCTTTTTCTTAATATATATACATTTTATCAAAGTATAGTTGACTTACAATGTTTCAGGTGCACAGCAAGGTGATTCAGTTATACATTTATACATATATTATTTTTCAGATTATTTTCCATTATAGGTTTTTATAAGATATTGACTGTAGTTCCCTGCGCTATAAGCCTTTGTTGCTTGTTGCATATCTTTTTAAAAAAAAAAAATTGTTGAAGATAGCTTTTGGTTCTTTCTGTTTACAAATGATTCATTTTGATTGGGCTAGGTCTTTGTTGCTGTGCACGGGCTTTCTCTAGTTGCGGCAAGCTGGGGCTGCTCTCTAGTCGCAGTGCCCCGGCTTCTCACTGTGGTGGCTTCTCTTGTTGAGGAGCGCAGGCTCCAGGGGCACAGGTGTCAGCATTTGCAGCATGCAGGCTCAGTAGTCGTGGGGCACAGGCTTAGCTGGTCCGCAGCATGGGGGATCTTCCCAGACCAGGGATCGAACGCATGTCCCCTGCATTGCAAGGTGGATTCTTAAGCACTGGACCACCAGGGAAGCCCTATTAGCCATCCTTTAGTCTTATTTTTTTCACTATTGTATGATGAGGGGTCTTCAAATTCATCAAGACCTCCAGGCCATGGACCACTTGTCTTATTCCCTAAAATTACCCCCTTTCTGTATTCACCGTCCTATCTATCCAGCCCAGCTTCCATGGTCCGTCAGATGAGTAACTGATCTTGCAGTCTTCTGAAATCTGTGACTTCTCTTTTTTCGCCATGCCACACGGCACATGGGATCTTAGTTCCCTGACTAGGGATCAAACCCATGCCCCTTGCAGTTGACCCTTGGGGTCTTGACCACCAGGCAAGTCCTACTACTCTTTTTTTTGATTTTGGGCAAATTTCCAAAGTTGGATGAAGCCAACTAATGCCAGTACCAAAGCAGCTGAATGTTCCCAGATAAAACCCCACAATGGGGCAAGTTGGTTCCACTGTGATTTCAACTGGGCCCTAAATGCTGCCCAGAAATCTCACTAAACCTCTCTGGTTTATCCACTCTCTAGCTCTTGACAGTGATGGTTTCAAACCTTCCTTATTCTTCTAACCCTTTGAACAGCTAACTTTGAGTAGAGTCCTTGTCTTCTACTTCTTAAAAAATATAAGAGAACTTCCTGCCACAAAACTGACAAGCCTAGCTTTATTCACACCCAGCTTTTCATATTTCCTCCTGTTAAGAAAAAAAAAAGGCTTCTTCTCTGGATCCCCACAATTATGTTAATTTAAATTGATTTAAATTAACATAATTGCTAAAGCTGAAACTCCAGTACTTTGGCCACCTCATGTGAAGAGTTGACTCATTGGAAAAGACTCTGATGCTGGGAGGGATTGGGGGCAGGAGGAGAAGGGGACGACAGAGGATGAGATGGCTGGATGGCATCACTGACTCGATGGACGTGAGTCTGAGTGAACTCCGGGAGTTGGTGATGGACAGGGAGGCCTGGTGTGCTGCGATTCATGAGGTTGCAAAGAGTCGGACACGACTGAGCAACTGAAGTGAACTGAACTGAAATTGATTTAATTCTCTCTCATTTCTTAGGAATCCTACACGGTCAGTTACTTCTTCCTCCAGTATTTTCAGTCTTTATCCTGACTTGATTCTTGCCATCAGCATTTAAACATGTTCAGTCTTGCACACATTTCAACTTCCTATTCCCCACCCTGCCCTTCCTTCGAAGCCAATTTCTCAAGTTTTCTATACTGCTAATTTCCATTTCCTCACTTGGCACTTCCCTGTCAATCCTCTCCAAGCTGGCTTCTGCCTCAATATTCGCACAGACTCCCTTTTGTCGGGGCTTCCCTGGTGGCTCAGATGGTAAAGAATCTGCCTGCAACGCTGGACACCCAGGTTCGATCCCTGGGTCAGGAAGATCCCCTGGAGAAGGAAATGGCAACCCACTCCAGTATTCTTGCCTGGGGAATTCCATGGACAGGGGAGCCTGGCAGGCTATAGTCCATGGGGTCACAGAGTCAGACATGACTGAGCGACTAACACGCACACACCCTTTGTCAGGATCACTTATAACCCCCCGTCGGGAATCCAATGCGTATTTCAAATGCTCCTTTCCTTGCCATTTTCAGTAGTGTGTTCCCAGCTGGCCACTGCCAAGCAGCTTCTTCCCCTGGCCTTCTCACCCTCTACTCCCGCTTTCCCATCTTCAGCTCTGGGAGTCCTTTCCAGTGTCCTTTCCTAGGTCCCTGGGCGTTGGAGTCTCTTCTCTTTGCACGGGTACTCTCTCCCTCGGTGGGATCTGAGAAGTAGCATCCTCAAGGTCGTGCACTGCGCCGCCTCCCCACGCCAACCTCACCTGTTCTTCTGCTTATTCGCCCCATCCACAACAGGCTCCTCAATGCTCCTTAAACCTGCCAGGCAGAAGAGAGTCTGGGGACTTCCCTGGTGGTCCAGTGGTTAAGAATCTGCTTCCCAGTGTGGGGATTTGGATTCCTGGTCAGGGAACTAAGATCCCACCCAGGAACAAAGATTTCACATGCCACAGGGTAACTGAGACCTAACACAGCCAGGTTGACTTTTAAAAAATTAACGAGTCTTTGGAAATATTTCAGTAAAATCAGTGAATCAGCTTTCAATACTTTGGCCAAACATTCTTCCCTCTTGGGGAACTGTATATGAGGGTGTTTAGGTCCCCAAGCTGACATTTAAGTCACTTAAAACCAAAGCATAAGAGGTAGATCAGACATTGGCTCTTTAGCTCAAACGTGCTACTTAAAGCTTTTGCACCAACTTTAAATTTGGAAAAACATTTTCTTGGGAGTGAGGTGCTTGCTTTTTCTGAACATCTCTAAACATATCAGTTCCTCAGTTCTTTTCATTAACAATGTGGCAGATGGTAGATGTTCTGGGCACAAAAATCCTTTGGTAGATATTTGTTGGCCTGCCTCATCATGTGATAGTTTATTATAATCATATTGCAAAGGGTAAGGATGGAACACCTAGAGAATAAGTTAGAAAATACATAGGAATTGTCTAGATTCCTCTTTGAGCTATAAAAAATTGATGCTGAGACTTTAGGCTCAAGTTCTAATATCAAGTGTGTTATGACTTCTCAACGCGTATGTACAGATGCTGAGTCAAAGAAGAAAATAAACAAGCTGTACAAAATCCTGGAATGTGGCTATTGCACAGTTATGATGCCCTCTCCACCCCTACCCCCTGTACTGATCCACGTTCTCATTCCTGAAATAGTTTTGTGCCATTCCCACCTATTCTTAGTTTATTCCCATTTTTTGAAACCAGGAAATATATTGACATGTTCAAAACTGTAAGAATTGATGCTTTTGAACTGTGATGCTGGAGTAGACTGTTGAGAGTCCCTTGGACAGCAAGGAGATCAAGCCAGTCAATCCTAAAGGAAATCAACCTTGAATATTCATTGGAAAGATTGATGCTGAAGCTGAAATTCCAATAGTTTTGGCCACCTGATATGAAGAGCTGATTCAATGGAAAAGGCCCTGATGCTGAGAAAGATTGAAGGCAGGAGAAGGGGGTGACAGAGTATGAGATGGTTGGATGGCATCACTGACTCAATGGACATGAGTTTGAGCAAACTCTGGGAGATAGTGAAGGACAGGGAAGCCTGGCGTGCTGCAGTCCATGGGGTAGCAAAGAGTCAGACACACCTTAATGACTGAACAACAACAAAAATGTCAAAATGATATAGAAAAGGAAACAGGTGAGAAACCTCACTTCCGCCCCTGCCCCCATCCACCACTTTCATTTGTATTGGTTTCCTTTATCCTTCTGGTGCTACTTTATGCATAGTCTTTTTAAGAATTTTTAAAATTTTATATTGGAGTATAGCCAATTAAAAATGTGATAGTTTCAAGTGGACAGCAAAGGGTGGATCAGCCATTCATATACATGTATCCATATTCTCCTCCAAAATCCCCTTCCATCCCTGCGGCCACATAACAGAGCGGACTCCCTGTGCTATAAAGTAGGTCCTTGTTGGTTATCCGTTTTAAGTACAGCAGTGTGTACATGTCCACCCAAAACTACCTATCTCTTCCCCCGACCTTTCCCCTCAGGCAACTCAAAGTTGGTTCTCTGTTTCTATTTGTAAATATGCTCACTGTATCATTTCTTTTTAGGTTCCGCATATTCGGGATGTCACTCACAATTTCTGTTTCTCTTACTTCACTCAGCATGACAATCTCTATGTCTATCCATATTGCTGCAAATGGCATTTCACTTTTTAACAGCCGAGTAATATTCCATTGTGTGTGTGTGTGTGTGTGTGTGTGTGTGTGTGTGTGTACATTATACATCTTCTTTATCCATTCCTCACTTTATGCATATTCTTATACCCTCCCACCCCTATTCTTCTTTTATACTAACTACACCCCACTGTCTATAGTGTTCTGTGTTTTGTTCTTTCCCACCTCCTCATGCATGCTGATCCTTGCCTACCAGTTTAAGAGGATTCTCCTCATTCTGTTTTATAGCAAATTGTGTTCCACTGTGTGGATATATCTTTTTTACAGTTGGGTTGCTGCCATTTTGTACCATTAAAACAATGCTGCGATGAAGAATTGTGTATATACTTTTATACGTGGACAGGTTAGTTTGAATTTCAAGACCTGCGCTTGCTACTTCAAGAGTAAATGATTAGACAGCTATTGCTGGATTCTACCCCCAACATTTTGCACTCTTACCAGTGGGAGAATACATTTCCCCACAGCTCAGCCAACATAGTGTTATCAAACTTGAGGATTTTTGTCACTCTCACAGGCGATGAATGATACCTTAGTTTAATTTGCATTTCTCTTATTAAGATGATAAATCTCTTCCTCTGAGGTTTAAAGGATATTTGGTCTTTCTTTTTCTGTGAACTGTCCGTTCACTGCCCTTGGTTCATTTTTCTATCGGGTTCTTGGTCTTTTTCTTTTTAGTCTTTTTTATTTAGCAGAGATTAGGAAGGGCTCAGGGCTTCCCTGGTGGCTCAGTGGTAAAGCATCGGCCTGCCAATTCAGGAGATGCGGGTTTGATCCCTGGGTCGGTGGGGAAGATTCCCCAGAGAAGGAAATGGCAATGCACTCCAGTGTTCTTGCCTAGGAAATCCCACTGACAGAGGAGCCTGGTGGGCCATCGCCCATAGGATTGCAAAACAGGTGGACATGACTTAGTCACTGCTGCTGCTGCTAAGTCGCTTCAGTAGTGTCCGACTCCGTGCGATCCCATTGATGGCAGCCCACGAGGCACCCCCCCCCGTCCCTGGGATTCTCCAGGCAAAAACACTGGAGTGGGTTGCCATTTCCTTCTCCAATGCATGAAAGTGAAAAGTGAAAGTGAAGTCGCTCAGTTGTGTCTGACTCTTCGAGACCCCATGGACTGCAGCCTGCCAGGCTCCTCCGTCCATGGGATTTTTCCAGGCAAGAGTACTGGAGTGGGGTGCCATCGTCTTCTTAGTCACTAAACGACCACAAAGAACGGGCTCAACTGTCAATGTACTACAAAACTACAGCTTTAACAGAGTCTTTCTTAAAAAAGTAATCTGCAGCACACAGGACCTAGCTCCCCAACCAGGGACTGAACCTCAGCCTTCTGCACTGCTAGCACGGTCTTGGCCACCGCGCCACCAGGGAAGTTCCTGCAATAGCCTTAAAGGAGTTATTCCTGCTGCCCTCCACTCCTTGGAAATAGGAATCGTTATTCCCAATTAGAATTTCAGTTTTCTGACTTAAAAGTAATGTAGGTTTACTACAGAAATATTAGAAGAAATGCAAACCACTCAGGTTTTCACTTACATTCCTTTGTTAAGTATGTAAAATAAAGAGGAAAATTCTTCCCTTCTTATAACACCTCTCCCAGAGCTGACCATTGGGGAACATCAGTGTTTTATTCCTCCCCCATTAGCCCTGTTAACAATTTATGGGTGGAAATGATTAATTTCAGCGATAGCCTTTATACTCTGCTACTCCCCATTCCTCAAAGCAAGGAAACAAACAAAAATGTGGTCATATTTAGGAGCTGTGGTTTGTGAGAACTTAGTATCCTTCCTGGCATCATGTAATTTTAGAAAATAGGGCCTTCTGAGAGGGCCCTAGAGGGAACAGGAAGGCTCCTTTACCCTATTTGGTAATTTACCACCATCTCAAAGTGTTTGATTAAACGGTCCCGCCACATCATCGTTGGTCCTCCCAAATCAAGCTCTTGGTTAAGAATATATTTTAACTTCAATTAGCAGCACATCAGAACAATAACAGAAACTTGAACGCACTGGTCATTTTAAATTAAAATTTGTATTTGGAAATAGAAATGCATAATAACAAACTTTTTACAAAACTGTCACATAGGAACATACCTTCTGATTCCATAGCATGTTTCATTTACTCAGAAAAAGTTACAGACACAATCAAAACAAAGAGCTTTCATTTATAAATGTGAGCGCCTTTGTTTAGCACAAGAAAGCTCACGGGAACCAGTGGGTTACAGAGATGCAGAAGGTTCAGCGCCTCCTGAGCAACCAGGCCCAGAGCCTCCCCCGTCTTCATCCCATCTCTGGCCTTCAGTTTCCCTGGGCACCAAAGGAGGAAAGACTGGATGACTGCTAAAGTCCTGGGCACCCTGGTTCTTTCATTTCAGAGAAAAGTACACGATCATAACTGTATCATTCTTCCTTGATTGTAAACATCAACAGAATAAAAGTTAACATGCGCAAAAATTTTACTGCTAAGAGTGCTATGATTTTTTTTTTCCCATCTTCTGCAAAGGATGGATGAGGGTCCAGACCATTAGGCCACACTCACTGCTTATACTGGAAAATGAGGAAATGCTAATGAAATTGCTTTTACGGGCTGACATTCAGGGATGGCAGAAAGGGACGTTCTGGAATGAGTACAGGACTTGTTCTTTGGGAGAATTGTAGCTCCTGGACAAAGTTCAGTGGTCACACTTGGGCACATCCATGCCCACGCACAGCAAAGGTGATTGAGACCTTGTTAACCATGAAGGGGAAAGAGAAACCTTAGTGTTTTCCCCAAATACTCAGAGCCTCTTGTAAGCCATATTTAGGTATGTAAGCATTAATTTACACAATTCCTGATAAGCTGAAAACTGTAGACCTCCTCCCCCCAAGCGTCAAGTAAGAAGTAGACTGATATTCAGTGGTAGTGATATCAAGTCTATTTTATAAAATGGGCTATCTGCAGAAAGGCGGATAAGAATTCGCTTTAACATCCAATTAACAGCCATCATTTGAAATAAAACAAAAATTAGAGGGCTAGGATTTTTATGATTACTCTTACCCTCTTTGGAAAATTTCCATTTCAGAAGTTTAATTTGATTCACTTTGTTGGAGCTTCTTGCCTTGGGAGCATCTTCCACACACACCCGTAGCTGTGAAGAATCTAGCCCGCATTCTTTTTCCTGAAGCCATAATCTATGGCTCTGACCCCACCACACAGAGGCTGCGCAGTGTCCCTGGTCAGGCTCAAACCATCTTCTAATTACGGAGTGCCCAACTGACTGACTGACTGTTTCTTCCTTATACCTCACTGTATTTAAGTTGTGTTTTAGTGTGTCCCTATAGAATTTCTTCAGTTCCCGCTCTTATCAGTGTGATTGAAGTCTGAGGTTTTGACAGAAGAGCCCTATAGATATTCTGCAGGTATGCGAGGCCCGGCAGCTGGTGGAAGAGCTGCATTTCAGCACCTTATTGTCCTCAACCCGTCTCCCTTTATATTGCTGCATTTACCCTCAAGGGTCAATTTAGTTTTCTCACACCTTCCCAAGTAAAACATTTAGTTCTTTTTCAGTGCTAAAACATGATTTTTTTAAACAACAAAGACATGCTCAGCACAAACATCACAAAACCATGAGCTCAAATAGGTGATGTAAAAATACCATTGTCTTAAGATCAAGGTCTTCAGGTCTTAGACCACATGTATGGACCACCAAGTTCTAGGATACATCATTCCATATCGTCATTGCTGTTGTTTGACAAAAACCATAACATGTTCCCTGATACAGTGGCATACCCACATCACTGAAATACACTACTGCAGTGTTTAACTTTTTCCCTCATTGCTTGCAAATGTGTAGCATAGCATCGGCACTAAATCTTGGTAATTAAGAGAAGTGCTAATTTACAGTCATTTTCTTCTCATAATGATTTCCACAATCCATTTTTATTTCATCTTCGTTAAACTCAATCTCAACTACCCAATTGTGTTTGAGGTAGCTGCACAGTAGTTCTATTGCTAGGAAGGCGGCTTGTTTCAAAGTTATCACCTGGGTCATTAGGTTAGATTTAGAGGTAAGAGGAAAATATAGTACCAGTTACACCATTTGCTCACTTGGCATACAAGTTAAAATCAAAAATCATCCATGTCTTCAGTGATTAGAAATACAGTTCTTTTGTGAGCATAGACATAATACAAGGAATCTGTTTCTTTGCATGAAAAGCAGAATCGGTAGAAAAGGACTCATATTCTATTGCTACCTTTCGGTTAACCCGAGTAAGAATGTGCATGAGCTCGAGCCTGTGAGCGTACTTATTCAGCATCTCACAAAGAGCCTGGATGAACCAGGATCCGTTCTTTGCATTTCGCCAGGAAAAGTAACCTATAGGGCAAAACATAACCAAAATATCACAGATAGTTGATGTCAGCTGATTTAATCAATTGCGACATATTCACGAAGGTAAAAACAACATAAACATGCATAGGTATTATTAGCCATAAAAGAAAAACAGACCATAACTTTGGTTCCAGGGGAAAACAAAACAAAAACCAAGCAGGTGTTGTCTATATACCTCTGCTTTTGACAAGGAAAACAATTGCAGGCTAACTGCACCACTGAGTGAGAATTCTACTTCCTGGGCTTCCCTTCTAATAGGGAAGAACCGGTTTATCGGCAGAAAATGCAAAAGCAAAGAAATAAAAAAGGATCATTATAAGTAGCGTGGTGTTGCAGTGAGATGATTGGCTCATCCAACAACCGGCTTATGTACGCACACACATTTGAGGGTCTTAAATTTGTCTACGGGGCATCAGAATAGAGTATAATGAACACATAATAGCATATTCAAAAGTCCAAAAGGGGAAATAGTGTATTTATCATTCTTTTCCCAGATAAACTAGTGGATTCATTGCTGTGTTTTTGGCCACGCTGAGTGGCTTGGGGGACCTAATTCCTGGACCGGGGAGTGGAACCCAGGTCCACAGTAGTGACAGCACCAAGTCTTAACCACTGGACTACAGGGAAGTCCCTGGATCCATTGCTTTTAATCTCAACTGGAAAGATGCCTGGAGGTTAAAATAAATCATATTGACTATATTTAAAAATGTAATACTGTTTACACTTGCCCAGTATTTCCTAACCTTCCAAACACACCCTGAGTTAATTGTATGCGTAAACAAGTACATGATCAATATATATTAATTTATATGATGACAAGCACACACGCACGTAACGTGTAATACAACCACAGACAAAGTGGAGGTTGATAACCTAGCCATAAATCATTTTTAACCTTATTTTCTCTCGTTCCACTTCTACCCACTCATATGCTATTCACGTTTATCCTTTCAGTTTCCTAGCTCCCAACGAATTCCCGGAAAACACACCTCTCTCCTATTTCAGGAAGTGGGCGAAGCTCTGACTTGGCCTGTATTATAATATGGATTCCATGTGGTATCAAGTTCATGAATGACACTGTGTAAGTGTGCTTTCTTACACGGGCACATTTTCTAGCCAAACTGGACTAAAGACAACTTTTTGAGACTTCTCTGTGGTTAGGGTACCCTAAAATAAGACACAATGGCTTTTTATGGATATCAAAATCCCTATAGCCTTTGGAACACACTCTTCAGTGTTTAAAATCTGCCTATTTCAGTATTTATAAGTTTCTTACCAGGTGCTGTAGAATATGCGTACAAGAAGTCTGCCTCAACTGGTATTTTCTGACAGGCCATGTCATCCTCAGCACCACTGTCTGTCTCAATACCACAGTCCAGTTCTGTGCCTCGGCAGGCCTAGAGGTTAGAAAATAAACACCTATTTAAAAATTAGAAAAAAAGAAAAGAAACTTTTATTGGGGGAAAAAATGTATGTACATGCATAAATGCATAACTTATTCCCAAGAAATGCAAAGGCTCTGTAAAAACTGATGTGAATTATTCAGAACCATTTTGCTAGAAGTCTAAAAATTAAAATTTATGCTATGTCTCCTAAGTGGTGGTTTAAATAAATAAAAAAGTAGCAATAGTTTAGTAGCTTCAAGGAAGAAAAAAATTAAAAATCCTTTGGATAATCCACAATGAAGTAAATTAATCCCTAAAGAAGCCTCAATAACCAAATCGCTCTGTTATCTATTACCTGAATAATGAAAAGTTTGGGTTTTCCAGTCAGACTTCTGCAATAGTCCCCTCTGAAGAAACTTGCTAATTTTTTCAAATTGACGGGTCCATTGGTTCCAAAAATGATTCCTTCTTCACCATGGCTTAGAAGCACGCAAATAAAACTGCTCCTTTTGCTATGGTCTTCTTTAGAAACTGGAAAAACATTTACAGACAAAAAAACCAATGCAATTTTATTCAACAATTTCATATGTACTGTATGGGAGTAAGATGAAGAAATCTGAGAACCGAACAAAGAGATGGTGTAAACCCAGCTTGGGGCAGCGCAACACATCTCAGACTACTCTGGGGAGTCGGTATGAATAACTTGTTTTACTTACATGAAGTGTGCAGAGTAGGACTGTGTACAGTTTAGTTCCACAGTTCTCATGCTTTACTTTCATACAGGTTATAGCTAGACTGTATATACATTGGACAATGAAGGTCATTCTTTTCATTATTTCTTACCGTTGCTCATTAATTCCAACATTTCTTTACATGTAAGATCATTTTTAATCCTGACTTCGTATTTCAAGTTCATGAATGTTTCCCTGAGGTTTGCTGCATCCACGTCTGTACCAGATCGACAGGCCATGCCTTGAACAGAAAGTTACTTTTAATTGCATGAAAAAAAAAAGATAAACTGCTTTGAAATGAACTATTCAGGGATCCACACAATCCACAAGAAACTCTTCCTTTCAAATGCTAAGAAAATTCAATATTCTGACAGTGGTGACACTAAGTCTCTTATTTCTTCACATACAAGACACTTCATGATATAATCTGCTATCTGTGTTACAGTCACAAAGATGTTTTTCACAGCTGCTTAGACAGTGATAAATGACTTAAATGCCTAAAAAGAGAGGTTTGGTTAAATAAATTACAATTCATTTATAATACGGGATCCTATGTTGCCACTGAAATTTTGTAGACAAAATTTTGCCATAGGAAAATGGTCACTGTTATTAAAATTAAAAAAATGGTCACTGTTATTAAAATAAAAAAAAGAGTAGAAAATAAAAGGATCCTACTTTTAAGAAAAAATTATACACACACACATAAACATTGACAAACATACACATCACCATACACAGACATATGTATCAACACATACATCACACACTCAGAGGAACTATTTCTTTGATTCTAAGTTTTCAACAATTCTAAGATACATCATTAGTTTCATCATATCTTTTCGAGGGAAACAAAAAAACCCCCACAAACCACTAGGCCACATTAACACTGTTCAAAAGCCTCTAAGCCTTCCGACCACCACGAAACCATGATCACAACTGGCTTCATTTGCAGAGGTGTGGGACCCACGGCACAGAAGAGTCCAGGAGAACTCGAACAAGGCTCTGCAGCTGCTGTGTGGCCTGTACCCAGTAGTCCTGGGCTTTCCTCACCCCTTAAAGCGCCTTCCACATGCATGTATGGACTGACTGAACAATGCCCTCAGACTTAAAAATCTAAAGTGTTAGGCGTAGTAGGGGGAAGGTACCCATGCTTTTGAACTGTGGTGTTGGAGAAGACTCTTGAGAGTCCCTTGGACTGCAAGGAGATCCAACCAGTCCATTCTGAAGGAGATCAGCCCTGGGATTTCTTTGGAGGGAATGATGCTAAAGCTGAAACTCCAGTACTTTGGCCACCTCATGTGAAGAGTTGACTCATTGGAAAAGACTGATGCTGGGAGAGATCGGTGGCAGGAGGATAAGGGGACGACAGAAGATGAGATGGCTGGATGGCATCACTGACTCGATGGACATGAGTCTGAGTGAACTCCGGGAGTTCGTGATGGACAGGGAGGCCTGGCGTGCTGCGATTCATGGGGTCGCAAAGAGTCGGACACGACTGAGCAACTGAACTGAACTGAACACATATGAATAAAAAAAAAAAAAAAAAAAACTAGATGTTTCCAGCTCCAAATTATTGTTGATTGTCTCTGGTGTGATTATGAATGATTTAAATTTGTTTCTTTTGCTAATCTGTAATTTCTGAAACTTATCGCCATATATTATTTTTACAAAATTAGAAGTAAGCTCATCAAGGTTTTGACATCGGAAAAGGGAACACCGTGCACTTGTGTGACAAAGCAATTAAATTCTGGCCCTGGTGTGTGAGCCACTTAATAGTTGAACAGAAGACACCAGGCTGTCAGAGATGGGTTTGAGAACCCGACCTTCACATTTCAAAGCAGAAAAGGAGCTCACTGTAAAGGTTAAGTCAGACTATGGGCCAAGGTATTTTGGGGAGAGAGTAGAACAACATGCCCCACCCCCTTTAAAGGTAAGTAAGTACTCAGGCTGTTGTTTAGTTGTGTTGTGATCCCATGGACTGTAACCTGCCAGGCTTCCCTGTCCATGGGATTCTCCAGGCAAGAATACCAGAGTGGGTTGCCATTTCCTTCTCCAGGGCATCTCTCTGACGCAGGGATCAAACCCATGTCTCCTGCATTGGCAGGTGGATTAACTACTACTGAGCTGCCTGGGAAACTTGGGCTGTAATGTACACACGATAAACATAACTAACAATGCTGTATGTTATACATGAAAATTGTTGAGAGAGTAAATCCTAAAAGTTCTTATCACAAGGAAAAAGGCTTTTTTCTATTTCTTTAGTTTTATATCTATACGAGATGATGGCTGTTCGCTAAGCTTATTATGGTCATCGTTTCATGATGCATGGAAGTCCCGTCATGCCACACACCTTAAATTTATGCAGTGCTGTGTGTCAATTACATCTCAGTAAAACTGGAAGAAGAAAACAAAACCCCAATAAGTTCAACAACGTAAAATTCTATGGGAAGAGGGCATTATAATTAGCAACGCGAGGCAGAATACCTAAGGTTGAAGGTGGTCTCTCAACTTACAGCCAAAAGCAATACAAACGGGCTAGTTTTAGACACTCATTTTCAACTATGCTTTCCTCATTCCTTATAATGAATCTAACACCCAATCCTGCTTATCTCCCAGTGTAATTTTGCTTTTTTCCCTTTTCACCAGCATTATGATAGATAGCCTCCTAAAGTGAATCAGGAGATTCTAATTTCTTTAATTAAAATTCTAATATGATTAATATGCCAATTCAGAGTTAATCACGGTACCAATTTAAAAGTGAAAAAATGAAGGAACAGCCAAAGTGTTGATTTATATGGTAAATTATGCAAGTCAAGTGAACACTCTATTTCAGGAATGGGATATTATATAATCATTACAATAGCAGATATGAAAATTATACAACACAAAAAACACTTATATTACATTAAATGGAATAAGCAGGATACAATATTGCTTACATGTTATGGATAAAATTTAACTTTGCAAGAAACTGTTAAGGAAAAATTATAAGTAATATGGTAGGATGTTAATTAGCTTTTTTAGGATCATGAGGGATTTTATTTTTCATATACTATTAAAAAAAAAAGAAAAAAACATCTGAAATATGTTATTAGATTCAAGCCAGACATGTACAGGGACTGAGACGTGGATCTGGCGATCAGGCTATTGTGACCCTAAAAGCAATTTCTATAGAGTGGTCGAGGTGATGGGAAGAAGAGGCCAAGTTTAGAACATCCGTTGTCAAGACTTAGGGAAGGAGACAAAAATCAGATCAAAGCTTAGGGGGCAGCAGGATTAAAAAAGATAAGGTCTCTTTAAGGTGGGGAGTCTGTCTTCTTTTCAGGGGAAGAAGACAAAGTCAACGGAACAAACGAAGGCCCAGGAGGTGAAGTGATACAGAGGTGGATTCCCAGCTCGGGCTAGGGTCGGGCACACCAAGGCCTAGAGGTCCAGCTACTAAATCATCTGTGGGACTCCTCTGTGCAAGGGCTTTTCACCTTTCGGTAACTAATGGCGGTTACTTTTCATGGTTGCTAGAAGAATTAAATAAGATTTCTGTGAGGTGCCTTGTGCAGTTCCTGGAAAGGAAAAATACTTCTCCTTACTGTCTGGTGAGATCCTTCCATTAACATGAAAGAGGGAGCAGGAAGATAAAGCAAGGGTTGCACAGAAGTCAGGCCTGGGACTTCCCTGGTGGACTGCTGCTGCTAAGTCGCTTCAGTCATATTCGACTCTGTGCAACCCCACAGACAGCAGGCCACCAGGCTCCTCTGTCCCTGGGATTCTCCAGGCAAGAATCCTGGAGTAGGTTGCCATTTCCTTCTCTAACGCATGCTTGCATGCTAAGTCGCTTCAGTTGTGTCCAACTCTGTGTGACCCTAGGGACAGCAGCCCTCCAGGCTCCTCTGTCCACGGAATTCTCTAGGCAAGAATACTGGAGTGGGCTGCCATTTCCTTCACCCCCTGCCGCCTCCCCGGTGGTCTAGTGGCTAAGAATCTGCCTGCTGGTGCAGGGCACACGGGTTCAATCCCTGGTTGGAAAGATCCCACATGTCACGGGGCAGCTAAGCCCCGGGGGCTGTAACTACTGAAGCCCGCAGGCTCTACAGCCTGTGCACTGCAACCAGAGAGTAGCCCCTGCTAGTCGCAACCAGAGAAAGCCCTAATGCTGCAATGAAGACACAGCACAGCCAAAAAGGAAAATAGAGAGAAGTCAGGGCAGAAGAGGTCGACATACAGATAGAAGAGGGAGAGATCTTGATCATACAAAGAAAGTTTAAGAGTTCCTGTTGAATTGAAGGACTCGTAGGATCCTGGCTCTGTTTTTACTTCATGGCTATTCTATGTCATTAGTTTACTAACTAATAACATGAATTCTGTTTTTTTATACTATACCAAATATAAACGGTACAAATACTTGTAAAGGTTTAAAAAGTGTCACGACACATACCAGTATTTTCGTGGAAGTTCTTATTATTGATTATTATACATAAACCCATTTCAGGATAATCCATTTTGTAACTCTCTTCCAAGGATATTCCAGAGTCCATTGATTTGCTTCCATGTAAGATCTTTCTGTTTGGAAATCAGACAACGGTTTACGAAGAGAGAAGTGACCAATGCTGCTATTCGCATGAACACAAACTTCTCTAACACATAAGAACAGTTGACATTTGTTGAATATAATGTGCCAGGTTGTATGCAACAGGCTTCTCCTCCCTAAAATTTCACAAAAACCCACTTCACAGATAAGGAAGTGATTACTATGAGGCTAACAGTTATGCAGACACTGTGTAAGACACAAGACTGAACGCATCTGTTGAACTACAGGGTTCACGCTTTTAATTTCTATATTGTTTTCCTTTACATTTTATTAAAATTTCATTAAATACATGTTATACTTAGCCACTTCATCCAGCTGGTGGAAGTGGCCCAGGACAGTATGTATATAAATGGGGGTGGCTATTTTTCAATAAAACTTGATCAGAACAGTCTACAAGCCTGACCCCTGACCTGGCCAGGAATCAGGAAACAACAACCAAACACTGATACCTATTGTTCATGTATCCCATACACTCAGCCTAGGAGTATTTCACATTATATGCAATTTAAAAAAAAATTGTTGGAAAAAGACTAAAGTAGTAAATTATATTCTGTATGATAGGAAAAGGTAGGGAATGTGTAAATCACTTTAAAAGGGTTTTTAAAAAGACAAAAGAAAAACACCAATCCTACCTCCAAGATGAGATTGCATTTCAATAGTTTAATTTTTAGGCAAATTCTTTTGCTAAACAAATACTACAAAAATCTTTATTAGTAATCTAGTAATAGCTCTGCTATAACAGTACTGTTTAGTACTAAAATTAATTTATAATTCCCTAGGTGGTCCAGAATGATAATACTATACCTCAGAAAGAAACTTTTAGAATTAAATGTACCACAAGAGATCCCAGAGGGATAATAACAGACATGGATTAAATTAAGAGTGTTTTGAGTTTTATCTTTTCCCTTTCTCCATCTATTGAAGTATTAATAAGCAGAATATTCCAAAAAGGAAGACTGGGAAGGAAACAAAAAAGGGGGAAAGATAATCTATAAGCAGGCAATTATTCCCCAGACTGAGAACTTGCATTTTACCTTAGCCTTAAAACACATAAACAGGAGGCCAAAAAACACCCCAAAACACAAACCTCTTATCCTGCAGAGATTCAAGAAGGTGCATCTGCCTCTCCTGGGTCATCCGACTACCAGGGAGGGGTCTCCAACCACAGGTCAGGCCCCCTCCAACTTCCCCATATTCTACCTAAGTTTTATTTTAAGGAGATTCAGAGAGGACAATTTAACATGTGTACAGTCACACAGCTGTCACATGTGGTAAGAAGTCATCTGGGCCTCTCCGGTTTGAAAGCCCCAATTCTTTCTGCTTCCTCCGAGTTTGCTGTATCATACTACACACACCCACCCTCCTTGCTGGTATGAGATTCCTTTTAAATACTCACGTCTCTGAAGTTTTAATGGATTTTGAATCCACTGAATTTTCAGTGTTCTCCATGGACATTTTTTATTTACTAGAATAGAAAGAAAATAGATGTTAATCAAAATCAGTCATTCTAAGATCACGGCATTATACTAATTATGCCAATGATTATTTCTCTAAATAAATGTGCTATATGGACATTTTCACATTAGCAGTACCATCACTCCCCCAGCTTCACCCCTGTCGTGCAAGGCTTTTTTGAGTCAAACCTGAGAACAACAATCTTTTATTAAAGTGCACACAATGTAGCCCTTTTCTCTCTTTCCATTTTAATTGAGTTATGAAATGCACGCAGAGCACAGATAAGTGTGCAGCCTGATACAGTTTTACATTTGGCTGCTCCCCTAGATCAAGATACAGATTGCAGCTTCTTTCTACTTCAACAGATCCCATCGTTGGTTAAGAACTGTCTTCCAGCTCAACACAGTTAAAAACAAAACCTGAAAACTTCCCATAGCAATGGTATACCTCACATAACACAATTTTATGATGCTTAGATTCCCAAGAGATTCAGTGCCAGAAGTTCCAAACCTCCACAAAACCTTTACTCTTAAACTAGACACGAGAACCCCACTTTCTCATTTAAGGTGGTCGACTGGCTTGAGGAAACCTGCAAGTAAAAACTACAGTTCCTGCCTCCATTCTTCCATCTGGTAATTCTGTTTACCTTCCACAGTGAATGAGTCCTTCTAGTCAAAGCGGCTACCACGTACTGAGCATTTATTACACAGCAGGTACTGTGCGAGGCATCTTATATCTTCCCAACAACCCAAAAAGTCAGGAAACCCAGCCCTTAGTGATGAAATGACTTTGTCCGCAGCCACAGAGCTAATGATGTTGGTCTTCTTCTTCCCTCTCCCCCTGGCTGCCTTGGAAGAAGCCAGTCCCTCGCTATTTGTCTGGAGTTTTGCCAGGTCTTCTCTGGTTTTCCAAAAGCAAAAGGTACTTCCTATGACCATCAGTCTGCCTCCCTAAATAAAGAATATAGAAAAACAGGGACAACAACCTTTCTCAAGCCTCTAGAAGCCCTGCCTATCTCAAAACTCCAATCTAAACAGAACTTTTAACTTTACTCTTATGCTAAAATCAGAAATCTTAAAAGAATACACACCCCATCAATAGGACTCCCTCCTAGGGATGGAGTCTAGGATGAGAGTTGAACAGTGGATATAGGTAATTAAGAGTCTGGAACTCTGAGAGAGATCAAGGCTGGAGTCATACTGGGGCACTCTGACAATGAAAGGGTTACTAGACGAAGTACAGCCAGCAAGAGACTCAAGAGAGGTACAAGAAATGGGAGGACATTAGGTAACTGGGGTGTACCAAAGTATGCAGAAGTCTTTCAATGAGCATTTGATCATTACAAATCTCACTAAAAGTTCAGTTCAGATGAGGACAGAAGACCATTAGCTTAGGCAAGAAAGTTATGGGGCGAGCAGAGGTTGTCAGGAAAAATTGTCCAGGACTTGGATATAGGCAAAAGAAACGACTGGATATTATTTTCAGGTTCAGTTCAGTTGCTCAGTCGTGTCCGACTCTTTGCGACCCCATGAACCGCAGCACGCCAGGCCTCCCTGTCCATCACCAACTCCCAGAGTTCACTCAGACTCACGTCCATCGAGTCGGTGATGCCATCCAGCCATCTCATCCTCTGTCGTCCCCTTCTCCTCCTGCCCCCAATCCCTCCCAGCATCAGTCTTTTCCAATGAGTCAACTCTTCGCATGAGGTGGCCAAAGTACTGGAGTTTCAGCTTTAGCATCATTCCCTCCAAAGAAATCCCAGGGCTGATCTCCTTCAGAATGGACTGGGTGGATCTCCTTGCAGTCCAAGGGACTCTCAAGAGTCTTCTCCAAGACCACAGTTCAAAAGCATCAATTCTTTGGTGCTCAGCCTTCTTCACAGTCCAACTCTCACATCCATACATGACCACTGGAAAAACCATAGCTTTGACTAGACAGGCCTTTGTTGGCAAAGTAATGTCTCTGCTTTTGAATATGCTATCTAGGTTGGTCATAACTTTCCTTCCAAGGAGTAACCGTCTTTTAATTTCATGGCTGCAGTCACCATCTGCAGTGATTTTGGAGCCCCCAAAAAATAAAGTCTGACACTGTTTCCACTGTTTCCCCGTCTATTTCCCATGAAGTGATGGGACCAGATGCCATGATCTTTGTTTTCTGAATGTTGAGCTTTAAGCCAGCTTTTTCACTCTCCTCTTCCACTTTCATCAAGAGGCTTTTTAGTTCCTCTTCACTTTCTGCCATAAGGGGGTGTCATCTGCATATCTGAGGTTATTGATAGTTCTCCTGGCAATCTTGATTCCAGCTTGTGTTTCTTCCAGTCCAGCGTTTCTCATGATGTACTCTGCATATAAGTTAAATAAGCAGGGTGACAGTATACAGTCTTGACGTACTCCTTTTCTTATTACCCCCTGGTAACCATAAGTTTCATTTTCTGCATCTCTGTAACTCCAGCTCTGTTTTGTAGATAAGTTCATTTGTACAGGGTGTCCTCTTTTGCCTGACCCCCTGACTAGGCTATTTTACAACTTATAGGAAGTTAAGCCACAGGAAAGGGAAGCCATGCAAATGACTCTTATTGACAGCAGTGAAAATAAATTTTGTCTTGAAATGATGTAACTAATTTGCAACTTGCAGAAAAGATGACCCTCTCAAATAACACTTTACTGTCCTACAGGATATTAACCAGTTTCCCTTCTACTAACAAATTCATTTCATTGTATCCAACCATTTACATCTGTGTTTGTTGTTTAAAGTCTCCTTTGAACTGGTCTTATCCTACTAGTTCTATTATCGGTTAATTGAATAAGATATTTGACATGTATTTTATATTTACACAGCATCCAAGTTTTATACCTTTTGAAAATTCTACTTTAAAAGGATCAATGTTGCTGCAGTGGGTTGAGGAGGCAATGGGAAAAGAAAAAATAGATAAACACAACATGAGTAAGTCAACATAGTTTTACTGTGAAGGGGCAAGAAGAGGGGATGATGGCCAAAGTGGGACCAGGAGTAGAGGACACTTCTTGTTTGCCTTGGTTTTAAAGACGAGCCATCTAAGGCATGCTTTTATGCTGATGAGAATCACCCATAGAAAGTGAGAAATTAATAAGCCAAGAAGAGAAAAAGAACAAAGTTCTTGACGGTAAGAACAAGAACACCTATGACAATCCTGGACAGCATATTAAAAAGCAGAGACATCACTTTGCTGACAAAGGTCCATCTAGTCAAAGCTATTATTTCCAGTAGTCATGTATGGATGTGAGAGTTGGACTATAAAGAAAGCTGAGCGCCAAAGAATTAATGCTTTTGAACTGTGGTGTTGGAGAAGACTCTTGAGAGCCCCTTGGACTGTAAGGAGATCCAACCAGTCCATCCTAAAGGAGACCAGTTCTAAATAGTCTTTGAAAGGACTGATGCTGAGGCTGAAGCTCTAATCCTTTAGCCACCTGATGCAAAAAGCCGACTCATTGGAAAACTCTTTCCCGATGCTGGGAAAGATTGAAGGCAGGAGGAGAAGGGGACGACAGAGGATGAGATGGTTGGATGGCATCACCGACTTGATGGACATGAGTTTGAGCAAACTCTGGGAGATAGTGAAGGACAGGGATGCCTGGTGTGCTGCAGTCCATGGGGTCACAAAGAGTTGGACATGACGTGGCGACTAAACAATAAGAACAGGTGAGGGCTCATCCACTGTCGTGCAAGGAAGACAAACTATGTGGCACAAAGTATGAAGGCTGGTAACCCGAGTGCAAGGAGGATGAGGCACTCCTCGTACGATCACATCCACTTGCTCTCTCGTTAGAAAACTGAGAGAAAAATCCCCAAATGTCTATCTATCCCTTCATGTGTACTTATCCATGCATTTTACCATGTAATACAAAAACTAACCATGCATACATCTAGCACAGCTGTATGAGACAGGCGTTCCCAGACATGAGTGGAAGGGACACAAGTTGGTATTACCTCCTGAGAACATGTGGACAACATGTCTCGCCATGTCTCAATAGAAGCCTTAAAGTGTGCTCTAGGAGAGTTACACTGCTAAGAATGGAGCCTAAGGAAGCAAACATTTCCAGCTCAACACAGTTTAAAACAAAACCTCTCGTTGGCCCTACTTCCTCTAGTAACCCTACTCTAGAGATTAGGGAGAGGAGAGAAAGGGAAGGATATGCATTACTCATCAAAATATTGAGAATTTGGACAGAGAAACAGTGAAGTCACGATGCAGCCAATACACTGGTTATATAGCATCTTTACCTTTTAACCTGTTTATTTAACAGTAACTATCTCTGGGTGATGGGATTACTGGCAACTTAATTACTCTTCAATATTTTTGTATATTTTTCTGTAACATCTGCATTTTTTAAAAGTTAGGAAATAGTAACACAGATTATTTTATAAAATAATATCTTTTAACAGTGGTGGACTGTACCAACCAGTACATGTCCCTGGGATTCTCCAAGCAAGAACACTGGAGTGGGTTGCCATTTCCTTCTCCAATGCATGAAAGTGAAAAGTGAAAGGGAAGTCGCTCTGTCGTGTCCGACTCTTCGCGACCCCATGGACTACAGCCTACCAGGCTCCTCCATCCATGGGATTTTCCAGGCAAGAGTACTGGAGTGGGGTGCCACTGCCTTCTCCAAGTACAGTGCTAGCCAATTTCAACTCTCAGCCCTGTTTCAAAAGCAATAATAAGGGTATGTTGCTAGTATGAAAATCCCATGGACAGAGAAGCCTGGGAGGCTACAGTCCAAAAGGTTCACAAAGGGCTGAGCATGACTGAGCAGCTGAACATGCAAAAACACGCACTCTTCTGAAAGCAACAACGCTTCCTTGACTGCTGTGGACCACATCCCAGTCTGTCTTTTTCTTTTTCTCCCATACGTACAATAAACACGTATTATTAGGTACAGAGAAATCTCAAACTTCCTCGAACCAGAAATACGGAGGCCAACTTGTCTCAGTGCATGTCAAAATAATTATCTACCCATGGTTGAAAAATAAAGTTCTGGTTAATCTGATTAATTGAGAGAACAGTACACGGTAGCTAATAAGTGTGGAAACGTAGGCAGATACATAACAAATGGCTTATTGATATTATATTGTAATCCATGATAGAACAGTATTATCTATATTTCAAGACTTTCCAGCTAGCCTGTAGAAAATCTGGAGTGAAAACACAGTGGAATGGGAAAACAAGACTTAATAAAGATCATTTCTGAAGGGGATCCCAGAGCTCCTGCCAGCGTCTTTCTGGCTCCAGGGTTTTCCCTCAAACTGGCCCTCTGAATAAGTTTGCCAAATGTGGGGTATACTGTATGCGTTCAGGAACCCCTAAATGCTGCTACATTCCATCAGTGATCAAGGCCTTA
The DNA here is from genome assembly GCF_055505025.1 of Bos grunniens. NCBI lineage: Eukaryota > Metazoa > Chordata > Mammalia > Artiodactyla > Bovidae > Bos > Bos grunniens. The sequence continues at coordinate 16,756,929 of NC_141191.1, forward strand.
CGGTCTTTAGCAAATACTTCTGCAAAGAGCGCAGTGATTATTGGACTGAAACACTAGCTTCTAACAATTTTTTATTTCTTGCCATCAATAAAGCTCTGGGATAAAGCAATTCTATCCTTGTGACTGGTAATAGGAGGTTTAGATTTACATAGCGGCCAGCCTTCCAGAGTTTTAAAATACAGTTGTCTCTTGAACAACTGGGGTTTGAATGGGACAGGTCCACTTACACGTGGATTTTTTAAAATAGCAAATCTACAGCATTACACCATCCAAGGTTGGCTGACATCCACAGACATAGAACTGTGGATACGAAGTGCCTGCTATAAATTATACACTCAGATTTTCAACTGTGGGGAGGGTCCCCTCTGTTGTTCAAGGGTCAACTGTGTTTGGCTTCTTGGTTCATACCATGGTTAAGATTTCATCTAAATATAAAGTGACTTTCAAGTAATAACTTCCTTTTCATACATTTAATCAACATTCTTTAACCAAATCATTTTTCAAAGTTAAAAAAGTTTCAGCTAGATTATCCTTAATATAAGTAACTGTAATTAATAATTTCCAAAATTAGACATCAGAGACAATTTTGTTTCAATAAGGAATTTGATGGCTGAAAGAAAAAAAAAACACCTGAATTCTTTTAGAATAGGATTTTTCTATTTGATAAGGATTTCTCAGGAACAAATACTATAATGTATTATTTTGTTCCCTTTATTATTCATAGACTATTGAAAATTTATATAATGGTAAGTAAAACCCTCACTACATCAGACATTTGCTTTCTGCCTGTCACCATCTGCTTTTCCCACATGAAAGCATCTAATCCACACTCTTGGGAGCAGCGCTTTGGTTTCTGCAGAACCAAAAGGGTTAAGCTCAGCATGATCTCATCTCCATTAGCGAATGCCTGGCTGAATATAAGTTATTCTAGGTGTGGTGATCTCATCTCAGAAGGATAAAAAACATTGTCCCCCAAGGGGGAAAAGTGGCCTGTATGATGACAAGGAATTTCAGTTCTTAGAACACTGTCATCTGACAAAACATAAATAGGAAAAATACACAAAAATAGATTGCAGCATAGCAATGGATTTAACACGAACTGCTTCTTACTGTACTGAGTATATAATTCTTCCCATCAGTTCAGGGTGCTCATGGTAAATTTCTGAACACATTTTGGGTCCCAGGGAAGTTCTAAGGTAGACCAGTTGCTATTAGGTGGCAGCCTGGAACCTGACTCTTATAATCAAGTCTCTGAATTCCTAGATCCAGTTGACACTTGCCAATGAAGCTATAATAGGCAGATGATTCGAAAGCTAAAGGTCCTTCCAACGATGCTTTGAGGCAGAGTGATTTCCATTTTTCATAGTTCAGCTGATTGAGGCTCACAGCAGATAAGTAACTTAGGACTCTGCCCTAACTAGGATCTGTCAGCTTCCCTCACTTCTCCATGACTTACTACTACCTATGAGGAGTAATGCTATCACTAATTTCAAGGAAGGAAGCAAATCTATAACCTACAAATATTGAGACAAAAAGCATAAATAACATATAGGAACTGACTGCAGGGACAATGAAATAGTATGAAGTACACTTTCTCTAATTCATGAAGAAAACAGGAATGATGGTTATGGTGTTTTGGGGGCCACTGGGTAATTTACTTCTAAAAGTAAAATTACAAAATATGAATAACTTTCATATTAAGTAAGCATCGAGCAGTTTTTTCTATATCTCTGCTTGTTTCTAAAGAAAAGGTGAAGCCTTTTTGCTATGATTTCTGGGGAGATTATTCAGTCCTTCTTCAGTATCTGTGGAGGATTCGTTCCAGGATACCCACCTCCCCTTCATTCCCCACCCCACCCTTGCCACCCCCTACCAAAATCTACATATGTTCATGTCCCTTCATGTACAATGGTGCAGGAGAACTGGCGTTCCATATATAGTTACAGATCCTGCAGACAAGATAGGTGGCCGGTTCTTTGGCCAAGGAACTTGAAAAACATTGGGATTACATTTATTACCAACTAGAGAGGACAAATGCTGAAAGACTGATGCTGAAGCTGAAACTCCAATACTTTGGCCACCTGATGCAAAGGACTGACGCATTTGAAAAGACCTGATGCTGGGAAAGACTGAAGGCAGGAGGAGAAGGGGACGACAGAAGATGAGATGGTTAGATGGCATCACAGACTCAATGGATATGAATTTGTCTAAACTCCGGGAGTTGGTGATGGACAGGGAGGCCTGGCATCCTGCAGTCCATGGGGTCGCAAAGAGTCGGACCACGACTGAGCAACTGAACTGAACTGAGAGAGGACAAAAATCTCAAAAGCAGTTATGTTTCTAGATTTGGTAAGTGAAAGAGAAACAAGATTTTCTTTTTTTCACAATAGTTTGGATAAGTGGAGATTTCCGCTGTGACGCCCTAGAGCTTTTACTGAAATAATTTCCTAACTGGTCCCTGCATTTCTTTGGGAAGAATCACCAAATTGGATACTGTCATTTGGCCTGGTGAAGTCAGATGGTTAATATTTATTTTGTAATAAAGGAAGAATGTCACACATGGCAAGTAAAGTTAAATACAGAAGAAACTTAGTTCCGTTGCACCACACAAACAAAACCATTCTTTCCTTTTCTCTGGCAAGGCCCATACCACCAGGCAGACAGACAGGAGGGCTCCCCACTACTTGAAGCCACAAGCCAGAATGGACACAATGCTTACTGAGTGCCAAGGGCCTGCGTCCCCTCACCTGATGCCCTGTCCTAAGATGGTATCCCTGACGGGGCAGAAGAAGAAACGGGGAGGAGGAGCCAAGATGGCGGAGGAGTAGGACAGGGAGAACACTTTCTCCCCGACGAATTCATCAAAAGAGCATTTAAACGTCAAGTAAATTCCACAAAACAACTTCTGAATGCCGGCAGAGGACATCAGGCACCCAGAAAAGCAATCCAACTCTTCGAAAGGAGGTAGGAAAAAATATAAAAGACATCTTGAGAAAGAAAAATGGAACTGGAGGAATCAACCTACCTGATTTCAGGCTCTACTACAAAGCCACAGTTATCAAGACAGTATGGTACTGGCACAAAGACAGAAATATAGATCAATGGAACAAAATAGAAAGCCCAGAGATAAATCCACGCACATATGGACACCTTATCTTTGACAAAGGAGGCAAGAATATACAGTGGATTAAAGACAATCTCTTTAACAAGTGGTGCTGGGAAATCTGGTCAACCACTTGTAAAAGAATGAAACTAGAACACTTTCTAACACCATATACAAAAATAAACTCAAAATGGATTAAAGATCTCAACATAAGACCAGAAACTATAAAACTCCTAGAGGACAACATAGGCAAAACACTCTCTGACATACATCACAGCAGGATCCTCTATGACCCACCTCCCAGAATATTGGAAATAAAAGCAAAAATAAACAAATGGGACCTAATTAAACTTAAAAGCTTCTGCACATCAAAGGAAACTATTAGCAAGGTGAAAAGACAGCCTTCAGAATGGGAGAAAATAATAGCAAATGAAGCAACCGACAAACAACTAATCTCAAAAATATACAAGCAACTCCTACAGCTCAACTCCAGAAAAATAAATGACCCAATCAAAAAATGGGCCAAAGATCTAAATAGACATTTCTCCAAAGAAGACATACAGATGGCTAACAAACACTTGAAAAGATGCTCAACATCACTCATTATCAGAGAAATGCAAATCAAAACCACTATGAGGTACCATTTCACACCAGTCAGAATGGCTGCAATCCAAAAGTCTACAAATAATAAATGCTGGAGAGGGTGTGGAGAAAAGGGAACCCTCTTACACTGTTGGTGGGAATGCAAACTAGTACAGCCACTATGGAGAACAGTGTGGAGATTCCTTAAAAAACTGGAAATAGAACTGCCTTATGATCCAGCAATCCCACTGCTGGGCATACACACTGAGGAAACCAGAAGGGAAAGAGACACGTGTACCCCAATGTTCATCGCAGCACTGTTTATAATAGCCAGGACATGGAAGCAACCTAGATGTCCATCAGCAGATGAATGGATAAGAAAGCTGTGGTACATATACACAATGGAGTATTACTCAGCCATTAAAAAGAATACATTTGAATCAGTTCTAATGAGGTGGATGAAACTGGAGCCTATTATACAGAGTGAAGTAAGCCAGAAGGAAAAACATAAATACAGTATACTAACGCATATATATGGAATTTAGAAAGATGGTAACGATAACCCTGTATACGAGACAGCAAAAGAGACACTGATGTATAGAACAGTCTTATGGACTCTGTGGGAGAGGGAGAGGGTGGGAAGATTTGGGAGAATGGCATTGAAACATGTGAAATGTCATGTATGAAACGAGATGCCAGTCCAGGTTCAGTGCACGATGCTGGATGCTTGGGGCTGGTGCGCTGGGACGGCCCAGGGGGATGGTATGGGGAGGGGGGAGGGAGGAGGGTTCAGTATGGGGAGCATGTGTATACCTGAAATTTAAAAATGTTTAAAAAAAAAAAAAGAAAAAAAAAAAATCTGTAGAACAGAGAATTTTTAGGATATTGAAACTGTTCCATGTGATACTGTATGAGTGCATATATGTCACTGTGCATTTTTGTAAATCCATAAAATGTACAACATGCAGAGTGAACACTAAAAATAAACTGTAGATTCTGGATAAAAAAAAAAAAAAAAAAAGTCAGAAAAAAAAAAAAAAAGAAGAAGAAACAGGAAGTCCTTGCCAACCTAAGTATTTATGAAATAAACCTAGAATGAAGGCTCTGGGATGCCTTTTATAAAAATTACAGATAACCTCTAAGACCTCCTCCCTCCCACTGAGAATCACTCCTCTGTAGAAACAATTCAGTTTTACAACCACCTGCCAGAGAAGGTCTGAAACTGCGAAAAGCCAGGGTCAGTAGTGTTCATTCATTTGCGCTGGAACAACTGACTGAACACCAACTGTGTTGGAGGGGTCATAAACCCTGAGTGTTTGAAGTAATGGAGAATAAGATCTATCCCTGTTTGTGACCTGCCCCGAAGCTCACTATATTCAAAAGTGGCTCAACAAGACAGGTGCTGATGTACAGTACAAAAGAGATAACTTTATCATGTGCGCATGCTCAGCTGTGTCTGACTCTTTGCGACTCTGTGGACTGTAGCCAGTCAGGCTCCTCTGTCCATGGGATTGTCCAGGCAAGAATACTGCAGTGGGCTGCCATTTCCTCCTCCAGGGAACTAACCTGTATCTCCTCCTCCTGACTCAGGGAACTAACCTGTATCTCCTGCATTGGGAAGTGGATCCTTTACCACTGAGCCACCAGGGGAACTTTATCTTACTACTCTAATGCAAATACTCTAAAAGCAATTTGAAGAACAAAATAGGTGGAGAATTAATAACATTACATAGAGATTTACAGAGCATTGTCACAGACATTATCTCATTTTATCCTCATAATAACCCTCCAAGGTATGTATATTAACTGCTGCCTGATTTATGGATGAAGTAGGAAAGTGTTGCCTTTGGGAAGTGGCCTCAGGTTCTATGACAGCCAAGTCCCTATCCCCCTCCATTTTATTTGGATTTGTTACAAGTGTACACAACAGTAGCTAACAGTCTAAGTACTCTACATCTTGTAGATCCAAACACCAGTGGTTCCATTTTTGAGGCAGAGCCTAAAGAACTCATACTAGGCACCAGAACTGACCTAATGCCATTACAGAAAGACCGGGTTTTTAGCATCAGAAGGGGCTGAAGCAGTAGGAGGTTGTGTTAAATTAGGTGTGAAAGCAAAACAGTGAAGAAGCATTGTAATTGCCTCTATCAGACGTCAGTCTCTTAAAATCAATTATAATTGCCTCTATCAGATTGCAGTCTCTTAAAATGCAAGAAGGCTGCTGCTGCTGCTGCTGCTACTACGTCGCTTCAGTCGTGTCCGACTCTGTGCGACCCCAGAGACGGCAGCCCACCAGGCTCCCCCGTACCTGGGATTCTCCAGGCAAGAACACTGGAGTGGGTTGCCATCTCCTTCTCCAATGCATGAAAGTGAAAAGTGAAAGTGAAGTCGCTCAGTCATGTCCAACTCTTAGCGACCCCATCGACTGCAGCCCACCAGGCTCCTCTGTCCATGGGATTTTCCAGGCAAGAGTACTGCAAGGAGGCTAGGCTTCTTTTTTCAGGATTGTGAAAGATATAATGTTTCTCTTCTTTCTTACTGGGAACAGGTTTTATTGCTACACTCCAACTAACTGTTCATTCCTTCATTCATTAAAACACATTTTAACCTTCAAAAGCCTTCACTGCAAAAGAGCAAAGCAAAACCAAAGCTCAAACAGCAGGTTGGGGTAGGGATGGTTTAAGTTTTTACATTTCATTCTTAGAGATCACATAACTCTAACATATTCAAAGTGGCAGAGTGAATTTTGACACAGGCAGGTCTATGCAGCTTGCTTAGCACTATCCTGCATACACACACTATTAGAGCAACTCCTGTATTTCACCTCTACCATCCCTTTCTAGTATGCATCATTTAATCATAATTTGCTAAGTAACAGTAAAGCGTCTGCCTGCAACGCGGGAGACCCGGGTTCGATTCCTGGGTTGGGAAGATCCCCTGGAGAAAGAAATGGCAATCCACTCCAGCACTCTTGCCTGGAAAATCCCATGGACCGAGGAGCCTGATAGGCTACAATCCATGGGGTTGCAAAGAGTCAGACACGACTGAGCGACTTCACTCAACCTTAAAATACATTTATTTTTTTTCTAGATAGGGCATAATTATTTAAAAAAAAAAAAAAAAAAAAGACATGATATTGTAGTATTAGCATTCATTTGTACCAGGCCCTGGATATGAAGGAAGACAAGGAACAAGATAACAAGCCAGAATTCCGTGTGGAATTTGCTTAGGAGCTAATAGAGGAGAATGTAAAAAGCAGCTGCAAAGGATATGACTCTTTCCTCTCAGGACCAGGCGGATGCGAAAGGAATACAGAATAGATAAGACTTAACCTTGAAGTGTTGAATCAGAACATAAACATCAACAGGAGTTTCTCAAGGAAAGGTGTGGTGATGGAAGAGAGAGGGAATGCAAGACTGTTCGAGGAAGAGAATAGTTGCTGTTGAGATCAGCATGGCTGTGCAGAATGTGACAAATAAGGCAGCAGAGTGGACCAAGGAGCCAACCTGTGCTTGACTTGTTAACTGTTAAGGGACTGGATTTATCCTTAGGGCAAAGGAACAGCTTTCTGGATTTTTATTCTGTAAGATTCTAGATTTTTATTCTGTAAGATTCCTCAGTGGCTGGAGAGGGGCAGAGGACACAGACATAACGGAGGCCAATGAGGAGGCTCCTATAGCCAGGTGAGCGCTTGCTGCTGCTGCTGCTGCTAAGTCCGACTCTGCGACCCCATAGACGGCAGCCCACCAGGCTCCCCTGTCCCTGGGATTCTCCAGGCAAGAATACTGGAGTGGGTTGCCATTTCCTTCTCCAATGCATGAAAGTGAAAAGTGAAAGTGAAGTCGCTCAGTCATGTCCAACTCTTAGCGATCCCATGGACTGCAGCCCACCAGGCTCCTCCGTCCGTGGGATTTTCCAGGCAAGAGTACTGGAGTGGGGTGCCATTGCCTTCTCCGAGGTGAGCGCTTAGGGTGGCTTGAATCTGAGATGGAGAGAAAAGGCCAAATCCAGTGGATTTCAGGAGGTCTAAGAGGCTTGGCCGCTAACTGGAGGAGTCGGGAGAGTTAGCTGAGAAGGTTGGTTCCTAGTTTTTTGGCATGGGAGCCACATACTGAGAACTGGCAAAGAGGCTGCTGCCTTGGGAAGTAAGGTTTGACAGCAGACCCACTGGACACAAGAGTGACTAAGGAACTCTTACTCCACTTGGGCTGAGGGGATTTCACATAGGCTTCCTTAAGTGATTCAGACGTCTAAAGAGCCTGCGATGCAGGAGATCTGGGAATTTCACAGCCTAAGGGATTTGGGCCAGGAAAAATAGTCATCAGCACGAGCTAGGATTCATGCAAGCCTTCACGTCTGAAAATGAACAGGAGTTTAATACTTGAAACTGGGACTTCCCAGGTGGCTAAGTGGTAAAGAATCCGCCTGCCAATGCAGGAGAGGCAGGTTCCATCCCTAGGTCGGGAAGATCCCTTGGAGGAGGAAATGGCAACCCACTCCAGTATTCTTGCCTGGAGAATCCCCTACATCGAGGAGCCTGGCGGGCTATACAGTCCATGGGGTCGCAAAGAGTTGGACACAACTGAGCTACTGACCACGCAAGCACTTGAAATCAACTCTTTGAAAAGCAGAGTCACACCATCTCAACCTGAAAAAAAAATCTAGACAAAAGCAGCAGAGACCAAACCCTCGCCAGAAACGGGAGGATAAGCCCCGAGGGCCAAAGCCTCGGAAACAGCGCCAGCCAGGCTCCTGCCCTCAGGCCATCTCCTCTCCGCGCTCTGCTTCCTCACCACCTTTCTATTCAAATTTCAGCCTGCGATTTCCTCTGCCTCCCTCTCCCGAATCCCACCTCTACCACTCGGCCTCGGCGCTCCCGCCTGGCCTCCCCGCGCCTCTCCTCCCCCAGCTCAGCCACCCGGGTCACGCCTCCTGCTACCAGGCTTCAGCGTTCCGACCGAGTCTCCCGACCCTCCCCCTCCACCCCCATTCTCGGCCAGGCCACCTGTCTGTCCCCCGGGCTCGGGGTCTACGGCCAGGTCTTCGCTCCCCAGCCTCCCGCTGTCCGGCCGGTCTCCCGCCACCCCCCGATCCAGCCTCTAGATCCTCGGCTCATTTTCAGTCCCCCGGGGCTCGGCTCCTGCAGCCGGATCACCGTCCCCCGGCCCGGCCTCCAATCTCCCGCCCCAGCCCCACGTCTCTGCATCTGCGGGCTTCAGCGCTCGTTCCCGCCCTCGCTGTCGGGGCAAAACAAAGGATCCGCCGCCGGATCGTGCCTGCATCCTGTCTCCTCCTCGGGGTAGCTGCAGGCCGGTGCAGGTCCCCTGGGCAGGCGCTGGGCTTGGGGGCAGGGGGTGGTGGTGGAGGGAACCAGCCCAGGACTGACGGCGCGACAGCGAGGGACCTGGAACACGTCACTCACCGTTCAGCTACGACGCTGCAGCTCTGCTGGACTCCACTCCTGGTCTGCTTCCGCCGTAGCCGCGCTAGGAGCTGACCCTCAGAGCAGGCCCCGCCCCTGGCCCCGCCCATCGCCCGCCCCTCTGCTTTGAGGGTTCAGTTCAGCCCCGACGCGTCCGTCAGACCCCGACTCGCCCCTCCCCGTGCCCCGCCCGCCCTTGAACCCCGCCCCCTCAAGGCCCCGCCCAGCCCGGAACCCCGCCCCCTCACAGACCCCGCCCCGCCCGACAACTCTGCCCCCTCACGGATCGTGCGAGCTCCCGCGTCCCGGCGACGCTGCGCAAGCGGTTCCGGGCTGCCGCTTGGTTGTGGTCCCGGTTCTGCTCTAGAACGCCGCCTCCCTGGAGGCCCGCGCGCTCCCCCACTTCCTGCTCCGGCCCAGTTCCCGCGCTCGGTTTGAAGATTCCGTCCCGCCCCGGAGGCAGAGCTCGTGTCCAGCCAGCCGCAGAGGAGCCACGGGTTCCGCCCCCCGCGAAGGTTTTGGAGGTAAACGGAGGCCGGACCCCGGGGCAGAGAGCAGGACATTACCAGCGGGCCTTCCGGGAGAGTAAACCGTCTCTTCCCGCCCATTCTCACTGCCCCTTCCCCCACTAGCCCTCCAGGCTTTTCTGTCCACGGGATTCTCCAGGCAGGAATACTGGAGCGGGTTGCCATGCTCTCCTCCAGGGGGTCTTTCCGAGTCACGGATCGAACCCAGGTCTCCCTCATTGCAGGCGGATTCTTTACCATCTGAGCCACGAGGTTTACTTCTGTATAAATCAGGGCGATATTTTGTTTACTTCGTTCTGTGTATGGCTACATACACAGTGCTTATATGTGCTCTTACATTGTGGTAATGTCTTTTCAACAACCCTTGTAGGAATAACAGTTCGCACCTGGGCTTTAAAAGGTTGGTTTGCTTTTGGTAAGGGTTATGCAACTCAGATCCTAGGAATAAAGCCTTTATGCCTCCCAGATTGAGAAAAGACCAGTGTTTGGCAGTCCCTTTGTTGCTGCATAAAACTGAAGACTAGGACCTACTCCCAACCTGAAGAGTGGTTGGCATACAGTTATTTGTAAGAGATAACTAGTGGACTAGCTTTTTTAAACCAGTCCCATCACCCCATAGTGAGGCTCAGGTCGCTTCCTGTACTAAACTTTCTTATCAAAATGATGCTCCAGTTAAAGCAGTAGGAGTGAGTTTTGTGTAAATTACACTAATTTACGTAGAGAAACTTTAGAGGAAAACAGTTGGCAATGTCTTCTGAGTTTTGAAATTTCTTTTTATAAAGGTGTCTCCCAGGTGTCAGTACTTGATCTGGGCCTCCAGGGGAAAGACTTGGGGGGAAGGTGGGTGGCACTCCAGGTGAGAGAAATGTGCAGGAGTGGGCCAGATCTTGCAGGCAGTGGTCCTTATGGTTCATTTGGTGAGAAGGCTGAATAGTAAGACATCAAATGGGCAGTGGTTTAGGGCCAGATTTTGAAGAGTTTGGACTTACTGAGTAAACTTGAGTGTGTGTTGTGATGCTCTGAATCATTAATGAGTGATTAATTATGGAAACGTTACATAAATGGTCTTAAAAATTTTTTTTATTGGAGTATAGTTGAGTTACAGTGATGATTAGTTTCAGGTGTACAGCAAGAGTGATTCAGTTATGCATATATCATTCTTTTTCAGATTTTTTTTCTCATATAAGTTGTCACAGAATATTGAATAGAGTTCCCTGTGCTACTCAGAAGGTCCTTGTTGGTTATCTGTCATCTATATAGTAATGTGTATATGTGTTAATCCCAAGCTCCTGATTTATTACTCCCACTCCCACCACATTTCCCCTTTGAGATGGCTGGATGGCATCACCAACTCAATGGACGTGAGTTTGAGTAAACTCCGGGAGTTGATGATGGACAAGGAGGCCTGGCGTGCTGCGATTCATGGGGTCCCAAAGAGTCGGACACGACTAAGCGACTGAACTGAACCATAAGCTTGTTTGCAATATCTGTCTGTTTTGTAAATAAGTTCATTTGTATCGTTTTTTTTTTTTAAACTTAAGATTCCACATATGAGTGATACGGTAGGATATTGTCTTTCTGTGTCTGACTTCATTTAGTTTGATAATCTCTAGATTCATCCCTGTTGCTGTAAATGGCATTATTTTACTCTTTTTTATGGCTGAATAATATTTCATTGTATATGTATACTGCATGTCTTTATCCATTCCTCTGTTGATGGACATTCAGGTTACTTCCATGTCTTGGCTACTGAAAATGGTTTTAAGGGTGATTAGTCTGGCAGAATTAGGCTGTTTGGTTGGGAAATCCTGTGAGCAGGGTAGAAAGGTGAAAGAATAAAAAAAAACCAAAAAAACAGTGCACCACTGAATGTTTTCTTCCTTACAGGAGACTTTTGGGAAGTTTAAATTTGAGTTACTCTGTTCAAGCATAGACAAAATGATTGAAGGAAGGGGGAAAAAGAAAAAGTCAATCAGTATACTTAATTATGTAAAGAGTATATTTCATCTGGGAAATAAACTGAATTACTGTAAATGAAGTTTTAGTCACATACTCTATTATGAATACTTTAGCAGTGGGAGAAATAGTGTAAATGTATTACAAGAGGCCCTGAAAGGAATGATATTAAGAAAACATTGCCAAATATTAGAACATTACTAAATATTAGAACTGGAACATACATATCAGAAAACACAAAATACTGTTGAAACTATTCTCAGGACAGAGGGAGAAGTTGTAGTGGGGAATAGAAATTGACTTGTGATTAGACAAACTAGGAGAACTGGGCTGGAGAGAACCCTGGGAGGCAGGCTTCAGCTCTTCTGGTGTGTGTGTGTGTGTGTGCTCAGTCAGGTCTGACTCTTTGCGGTCCCACAGGCTAGCCTCCTCTGTCCATGGATTTTCCAGGAGTACATTGCCATGCTGTTCTTCAGTGTATCTTCCCAACCCAGGGATCCAACCCTCATCTCCTGCAATGCAGGCAGATTCTTTACCACTAGCATGGAAGCCAGTAACCATGAAGCGTGTACCGACTGTCCAGGTGGTAAAGTGTCAACAGATGAGCAAGTCTAGCCATAATCCTAGGGAAACCAAGGCTACTTAGGTTGGCTTCTGAGTCATCTCTGCACCCCTGTTCTCACTGCCCTCTCTCTCTCTCTACAGTTACTCTAAAAATACTCAGCCAGCCTTTTTCCAGCCTGACTAGCTTTAGTTATAAAATCGGTATCCAAAATGGTTAAACAATCTTTCCTGTGCAAATCTAGGAAATAAAAGAGCGCTTAAGCCTGCTATTTTAAAATACAATAAATATTTTTCTTTGGGGCTTGGAAATTGTTACAAAAATAGTTATGGTCCCTATGTGAAAAGGGGTTTTCATGTTTAATTATATATATACAATAATAATAGTTTCCCCACCCGTTGTTAAAAGCACTTCTAAGTGGTGATATTCTCCCAGGGTGTAGGGATAAGGAATATGACGGTCCAAAACCAGAATTCCAGATGCTTTCCTGTTCTCCACTTCCTCTGCTTTTGTCGTTCACACCTGCTGCTTGGATAGTCTAAGCTCCAGTTGTCTTTCGACCCCGCTGTTACAATTTTAAAACTGTGCAAAGAACAAGAGAGCATAATGTATTTTGAACTTCTCTCTCTCTCTCTCTTTTTTTTCTGTTGACATGGATGGATTCCTCAGTCTAGTAAGTGTTAAATTGGCTTTCTATTGTGACCCTGACTTTTATATATACTTCTGTGGTCATACTAACATTTTTACAAAACCAGAAAAATTTTTTGCTGATACTCTAAGTGTGAACATCCACATGGTTATTTTTAGCCAGTTATTTGTTAGATACTAGTCAGTTCACATCTGATTGGATTCTGTAGTTTATTTTCTTCATTATGTAATTGGTGGACTTTATTAAAGGTTAGTTTCATAAAGTCAGTTCTCAGCTAGGAGACTAGTGGTCTCCTAGCTGTCTAAATGGAGGAGACTTTTATCCATGTGTGAAGCAGATTAAAATAATACTCAGAATCTAGCAATAAGGAGCAGCAGCACTTACATTGAAAAATTAACACAGTTGTATTAAAAATTGCCCCATCTCTTCAATGAAATTGTATTCCTTTCCTAGGCATATGTGTTATGAAATTTATGTTGATAGAATTTTATTTCTGTTTCTTGGTTTATAATTTTCATGTGGATTGAATCTAACTCAGAGAATGAAATTTCTTAGTCTGAGTCAAATTTGAAATCTGTGGATAACATGTGTTTTTTCCCCTGACAGTGTCCTAATATTCCCACACTCTCTTAATCTTCTAGGGTGATTCTGTTTTTCCTTCCAGAAAATATGTTATTTGCTCGTGAGTTTATGTCATTGTAAAGTTTTCTGCTAGCATTCAAGAGTAGGTTTATCAACATAATAAAGTCCTGGATATGCGTTGCCAAAGGAACATGGGGATTTTGCCCTCAAATGCTTTAGTATATGATACTGTGTCACTTAAGAGAAACTAATATATCTGTTTTCTGCATACATAAATTACAACATAGTTGAAACTAGTGAAGAAGGAAACTATTAGTTATTTCTATTTTTTTGTAAAAACTAGGCCAAAGCTTGCTGGCTTTAAAAACAATTTTTTGGGCAGGTCTTTGGATCTCTCACCTGAACTCACTTAGGCTTACTCAAGCATTGAGTTCAGGTGATCGTTTAAAATGGCTTAACTCCCATATCTGATAGTTAGTGGTACTGGCTAACAGCTGGGATACCTTGGTACCAGGAAAAAACTCTGTGAGGTTTGAGCTATAGTGTGAGGTTCTCAGAGCAGAACTCCAGGATCGCCAAATCCCATGCAAAATCACTTATTAAACCTCTACTTGCTTCGCATTTGTCAATGTGACCTTGGCCAAAACCAGGCACATGGCCAGGGCCAGAGTCTATACGGGAGTGGTCTTAGATGGCAGCTCTTGATGGGAGGAATGCCAGAGAATTTGTCCCTATTTTTTTCTCTACACTGGCAGCTTTTCCCCTCTTCTAAAAATCCTTTTTCCTTTGTAAGTAAATCATAATCCATCCCAAATCAGGAAAGTATTGCCGGACTCCCTTACCTTGGTATGGCTAACATGGAAGCTTTGTATTCAAACAAAAACATATGTCATTAATAAAAGGGTTAAAATGCAATCATTTCAATTTACTAATCATGAAAATACAGTTATTAAATTAACAGAGATGAAGATTGATTTGGGGCTTCCCTGGTGGCTCAGATGGTAAAGAATCTGCCTGCAATGCAGGAAACTGGGGTTCGAGCCCTGGGTCAGGAATATCCCCTGGAGAAGGAGCCTCCCAACTTCAGTATTCTTGCCTGGAGAATTCCATGAACAGAGGAGCCTGGTGGGCTAAAGTCCATGGTGTCTTTTTTAAAACCATGCTTATGATTACCATACATCCCAAACCAAAACTAGCCAATATTGTAATTTCTCATTCATACACTGGTTATCCTCCCAACTAATAGCTGTTTGAGGAGAAAAGAAGAACAGTGGGCCAAAAAGGAAAAGGGAGCTAAGAATTGTACAATGGTGCCTTAGAAATGAATTCTGCAGTAGGAAATAATAGCACAGGAATGCCACCCACCATCTGGGCCAGGTAGATGGCACTTGATGTAACAAAATGGTTATAGTAATGCATAGTGATGCAAAAAAACCCACAAAAACCCACATATTTACATGAAGTATTGTAATTTGTAAAACATTTTCATATTGCACGTGTCCTCAAGATAACTACCTAAAGATATGTTACTTGTCTTTTTGCAGCTGATTACAGTTTAGGGAACTTCAGGTCTCCTGCATTGCAGGTGGATTCTTTGCCATCTGAGCCAGCAGGGAAGCCCATGAACTTCATTAATGGTTCAGAACTGTAGCACTGTCAGATGAAAGAGCCAGAATCTAAAGATTTCTGATAGCCAGTCCTCCTGTCCTTGTTTCACATTGAAACTTCATGCAAAACACGCTGTGGAAGCAGACAGAGAAACAAGCAGAAATGAATTTTGAAGTTTTACAAGACACAATATATTCCAAAGACGGAAATTGACATCCTTGTTTGTTTTGTTTTAGTTGTAATTGATAGAAGTCCTACAGGGGACAGATTTAGTCTTCCCATACTCCTGATCCAATGAAGAGAAAATGGGAAGCAACACTGAAGCAGATTGAGGAGCGAGCATCCCATTATGAGAGGAAACCGTTGTCCTCGGTGTACAGACCGAGGTTGTCCAAGCCAGAAGAACCACCTTCCATTTGGAAACTGTTTCATCGGCAAACTCAGGCTTTTAATTTTGTTAAAAGCTGCAAACAGGTAATTGTACTCATCTTTTTCTTTAGGGCTACTATAACTTAAGATTTCTAAAAAGACTCTGTTGTCTGTCTTCATTTCAGGCCACATATTTTACCAGAAGAATTTAATTGCAGTCTTTTTATACTATTTAGGAAAAATATCCCTATGAATCATTAACCATTTACTTTATATGAATAATGAAAAAGGGTGACATATCTGGTGCCAAATAGTTTAAAAATTTTGTAATGACTTGGAAATGAAGCTATGCTTAGAGGAAAAATGACTGTTCGTGGACTGAAAAATAATAGTATGAGTTTAAAACTAAAATAATACCCACAGAAATATCAGCAAAGAGAGTGAGTGGTGTGTGGGATTTTAAGGATGAAATTAGGGATCAGAGATTTGAATTGGAACAATGGCAAATGACAATGTCTCAGATGTCATAGCATTGATAAGCCCTGGAACTTAAATCATTCTACCAGAGCACCCATGTTTCTCTCTCTCTTCTGTCCCCTTTGTGTTTTGGAGTAGTAGAGTGGATTTCTCATAATTCCCAACACATTAGGATAGCGGGAGGAAGATGTGCTTGCTGCATGCTTGCCTTACAAAGGGGATGGTACTCAGAAATAAACAAGCAGCTGTGTATTGCACATCGTTTGCTTCTTGGGCCCTGTTGGGAATATAAAAAAATATAATGAAAAGAGGCATGTATCCAGCATAAATCTGGCATAAGTGAAATATATTGTGATTCCACTCATTGATGATCTATAAAAATATGCTAAATGTTTTTAAGGAGGAGGACCTTCTTTCCCTAGTAACTTGTTAAAGTTAAGCATTTTAAAACTTTGCTTAAGCTTTTGAGATTAACAGGCAAATATATTTTTTAAGTGGCTCCCATGTTTTTTTGTATGTTCTAGGGAATTTATTAATTTTATAATAGTGTTCAGGTAGTTTTAAGAATTACATAAATTAGTAAAATTACAGTAGGAAGTCAAATGATTACAAAATATTTATTTTTTTTCTTTTTAGTGTGGATGTTCTCGCCTTAAACATGTATTACCTGAGTGACTAAATAGAAGTAAAAACAACTAGATTTTGACTGGCATTGATTTAGTGATTAATTTTCTTATTTTTAATAATACAAATGTTCCAGTTTTTGACAATTTGGTAAAATTCTATATGAACATTTACTAGCTATAGTTGATTTTGAATTTGCATTTTTACTGATTTTTGATAGTTTTGATTTTATAAAGGAAGTTCATGTATTTGCTTTGGAATGCAAAGTGGGTGATGGACAGCGCATTTACCTCGTAACAACCTATACTCAACTTTGGTTTTATTATAAATCCCGGTAAGTAGCTTTTAAAAGACAGCACGTTGAAGTTACATTTCCTTCATCTGGAGATGCTTGTGAAGTTAAATCAGGCTGCCTGGGCTTTCATAGTTCCCAATCACCAGTTAGTTACTCCTTTACTAGTAGAATTGAATTCTGAAGTTTCCTTGTCATAAGCAACACTGAATCTCAGCAGGTGCTAGGAGAGAAAAATTGTGTGTGTTTGAATTCCTGTGCCACGTGATGACGCGATTCCCCCATCACTTTTTTGTTCAAATTAGTATAAATGTTTTATTTGCATGTGATATCACTAAGCAGTTTATCAATCAATTCAACATCTGTTCTTAATAACCCATATTAAAGTCATACATCTTTTTTCAAATTACTCAAATGACACCTTTATTTTTAGTTAATTTTCATTTATGGATGCCTTTCAGTTTTCTATCACCTGGACAGAGCCATGAATTCTGTCCATTTTTTCCATTTCTGGCATTTGTAGAGATCTCTGCAAATAGAGAAATCTGTATATATATCTTCCCCTGGCTAACGTCACACCTTTTTCTCCCCTGAGCATTCTTAACGTCTGAGGCCAGAGCCGGGGCCAGACTGAGAGGAGAGTGGGCACACTGTTTTTATTGCTGCTTCTGTTTTACCTTTCCCTTCTTAAAGTCGTACTCCTCTTGGTACCAGTGAGAATGAAATTGCAGATGTGAGCGTTGAAAGCTCCTTGAAGTCAGATGATTCAGAATGTGTGTAAGCAGTTTTTAAAATATTCTTAATGAAAATGTGAAAGTTAAAAATTTTCTTTAAAAATTCAGGGACTCCCAAGTATATGTGATCCCGGGATCCCAGTTTGAGAAAGTTCTTTTCTCAAACAAAATTTGCTTCATGGTAATATCAAAAGCAAATGTAAAAGTGATGTCTGATATCAAAATCATCTGTGAATAAATAACAGTATGAAGTTAGACTGTATTTTCGTTAAGTAGTGTTACAGAATGTGATTATTATATCTTGTTTGATGGAAACTCTTGATACTGTGATCCGTAAACTTGGGGTCAGCAGTTGTTCATTTTATCTTGTCTTCACAATGTCATAGTTGTATGTCATTAAATCACAGTTAATATGCTATTTTGAGATACAAGAGCAGCTTCTATGATTTAAAAAGAATGAGATATAAGCCTAACAATCTTGAATTATTCAATTCAGAAGAAATCTCTTACACTGCTATGAAGTCATTCCTGAAAATGCTGTGTGCAAGCTTTATTTTGATTTGGAATTTAACAAACTTGCCAATCCAGGAGCTGATGGGAAAAAGATGGTTGCATTACTCATTGAGGTAAATTTCAGACTCAGGTTTTTCTCCTTATGTCTACTTGTATATCTTTTCGTCATTCAGTCCTGAAAAGAATTAAACGAATCCAGCCCATGTAACATAAAGGTTCAGTGTTTCTCCTCCTTTTTCTTGTTGCTTGTACTTTTGCCTTTCATTCCTTAATAGCACTCCTCAGAGTAAACCTCTGAAAAGGAGGAGGTTTCAGTTTGTGTTTGTATATTTCATAATATTACTGTATCCAATTAAAAAAAAACGAGAAAAGTGGCAGTTTGGGAATTTTCTGTTTCTTATATATTCTTTTACATTACAGTTGATTCTGAATATCAAATGAAGTAATTTTTATAGTAGAAATTGAGTTCTGAGATAAAATTCAAGAAAATTCAGATAAAAATAGCATGAGAATTTTTGAGCTGACAGAAATTTTGGAAACTATTCTTACATCATCATAAATGAGGAAGCTAAAGCCTAGAGAGACTTAATTCCAGTTCCAGGTCCAACAACTAGTTACTGGCAAAACCTGGTCTAGAAACATATCATTATTTTTAACAAAGAGAAAAGTGTAGTTCTAGTATTTATTTTTGATTTAGCAATGTCAACTAGGAAGTTAGTAATAAAAGGAATATGGGCTTGTGCGACTAAGCTCTATTAGGTTCATTTATAAAATCTTTTAAGATTGTATTGGTTAAGGTGTACTATATTAACTATTGTTTGGCCTCAGAGTAGGTATTAACAGTAACTGTTTTTTGTTTTAGATGTTAACTGTAGATGACTCATAATGTTAGAAATACATCCAAATTAAAATGTTTTTGATTAAGAATATCTGCTGATTATGATCGATATCTACATGTTTTATTATGTTTATTTGAAAAAGATATTCAAATGCTGTTTAAAAAAAAATTAGCTTTCTCCTGGCTTTGAAGCAAAAAAGTACACATAAGTTCCCCTACCCCTCCCAAAAAACAGCAAAAAAGTTATGTTTTTCTTAAGGTAGCCATTGGACTCTTAAAAATAAATTTAAATGTTTTATTTCATTATAGTTGTTATGTTTAATTTTTAACCTGAATTACATTTTAAATAATTGATAAACACTGACTCTCTTCTGATGTATGATATACACTTCTACTACCTAAGGAAGTGGTCTCTGGCGAACAAGGAGTTAAGATTGAGACTTTTTTCCACTGACACTTTAATACTGTTAAAAAAGAAGTACTTCATTGTATTAGAAACTAGAAACTTATCCCTAAAGGAATCAATACTAGTGCAAATCCTATTTTTAATAATGATTAATGAACATTGGTATGGCAAAGATCATGTAGGTATTTTTTCTTTTTCATTCTTTACACTCTTACACAAATTAGTCTTGAACCACTAATCTTTTACATCAGCAAAAGTTGGAAAAAGTTGTAGAAATCTGAATTTAAAATTATACAGCATTTTTATTTAACACATTTACTGTGTTGATAGAAAATTATTAGGATTATTATACTTATATGATCTTATAAATGATTATATTGAAATTAATTTCATTTATTAGTTACTTTGTAATAAGCTTATAATCCAGTAAGTACTTTTCCTTTAGAGTCTCTGTGAGGAGGTGTAAGTTAGATTAACTGTTACAACAGATTGTTAATAAGTAACTGGCTAATCATAACTAGTGATAATATATAATGGTCTTTGATTCAGTGACTTAACTGACAATTTCAGTAAACAACTTCTGCCAAATGGAGTGAATTCTGGTGCTTAAAGTGTTTTATAAAACTGTTGATAGGTAACATCACTCAAATAATTTATTTTAACGTCTGGATTTTACAATTTAAATATTTAAATAAATTAAAAACTTTAAAAATTGAGTTAAGTTACAGTAGTATGTTAGTTTCAGGTGTACAATATAGTGATTTAAAACTTATAGATTGTAAATTTTATTTTAAATTTAACTTGGAAAAGAGAAGGGAATTATGAATATTTTTATTACCTCAGAATTACTACATTAATTCTGTAGAGCTCCAAAGTTCAAAACTCCACTTTATTAATTTATCAAAATCCTTTCAGTCTGTCCTGTTGTCAGTGTGGCTAAGCATTGAGAATACAATGGTTAGCCCAAAGAGGCATGATTTCTGCTTTTGTAGTTTATCGTGTAATGGAGGATAATAAGTTAGGAGAGATTTACTTCCATAATAAAGGCCTAAAACTAAAATGGCATAAACAAGACAGAAAGTTATTTCTCTCTCATGTAACACCTGGATGTGACTCTACTGTATTAGAGATGAGGCTTGTTGCTTTGCTGTTCTAAGACGCCTTTATTTACATTGTCCAAGAGGGCTCACCACCCCTGTGTCTGCATTTTAGTCCGTGGAACAGGGGGAAGGGTGAGCATGCCTGTCAGCTTTCAGACTGTAATGTAGAAGCGGAATATTGTCCTTCAGCTCACATCCGTTGTCCAGAACTTGGTCACATGGCCCCCACCTTACTGCAAGGGAGTCTGGGAAACGTGGTCCTTTTTCTGGATGATATTGTATCTATCCATAATCAGGGTTCAATGACTACAGAAGCAGGAGAGAACAGAAAGTGAGAGAGATTCTCTGTAATATAGAGGAAACTTATCAAAAATTTCATGCAAGTTAACATAAAACAGCAGCTGTGTAAGTGCTGCAACTGGAGGTAGAGTATATGGGGGAATTTGATGCAGATAAAGCAATTAGGAGGCCTTCTCAAAAAACTTACTGAAGGAGAGTAGGATCAGAGAGCCTGGTGGGAGATGGCATGCTATAAGAATGTCAAAATAACATTAATAAACACAATGTATTGCTTAACTATTAGGTGTCTAGGGCTTCCCTCAGAGCTCACTTGGTAAAGAATCTGCCTGCAATGCAGGAGACATGGGTTCAATCCCTGGGTCGGGTGGATCCCCTGGAGAAGGAAATGGTAACCCACTCCAGTATTCTTGCCTGGAGAATGCCATGGACGGAGGAGCCTGGCAGGCTACAGTCCACGGGGTAACAAGAGTCAGACACGACTTAGCGACCAAACCACCACCACCATTGGGTGTCTAATCCCAAGATAACCCTGAACGGTGGTTCTTAGTATGTCCATTTTGCAAAAGAGAAGACTGAGGCTTCATAAGTGACCCATCCTATGGCTGCACAGCCAGTGCTTTTATGCAGTTATGTGTACCAAGCACTGGGCCAACTCTTTACTCTCATTTTTCTGCTTCTTAACAACAACCCGAAAAGTTGGGTTCTATCATTATCCCATTTTGCAGTTGAGTAATCAGCCCTGGGATTTCTTTGGAAGGAATGATGCTAAAGCTGAAACTCCAGTACTTTGGCCACCTCATGCGAAGAGTTGACTCATTGGAAAAGACTCTGATGCTGGGAGGGATTGGAGGCAGGAGGAGAAGGGGACGACAGAGGATGAGATGGCTGGATGGCATCACTGACTCGATGGACGTGAGTCTGAGTGAACTCTGGGAGTTGGTGATGGACAGGGAGGCCTGGCGTGCTGCGATTCGTGGGGTCGCAAAGAGTCGGACACGACTAAGCGACTGAACTGAATGTTAGGTTTGGACTTGACTAAAGTGACAGATTTGTTAAGTGGCAAAGCTAGAACTCAAACCTAGGTCTTTCTGATTTTTTATTGAAGGATAATTGCTTTACAGAATTCTGTTGTTTTCTGTCAAACCTCAACATGAATCAGCCATAGGTATACATATATCCCCTCCCTTTTGAACCTCCCTCCCATCTCCCTCCCCATCCCACCCTTCTAGGTTGATATAGAGCCCCTGTTTGAGCTTCCTTAGCCATACAGCAAATTCCCATTGGCTGTTTATTTTACATGTGGCAATGTAAGTTTCCATGTTACTCTTTCCATACATCTCACCTTTTTGTCCCCTCTCCCCATGTCTGTAAGTCTATTCTCTATGTCTGTTTCTCCATTGCTGCCATGTAAGTAAATTCTTCAGTACCATTTTTCTAGATTCTGTATTTGTGCATTAGAATATGATATTTATCTTTCTCTTTCTGACTTCACTCTGTATAATAGGTTCTAGGTTCATCCACCTCAGGACTGACTCAAATGCATTCCTTTTTATGGCTGAGTAATATTCCATTGTGTATACGTACCACCACTTCTTTATCCATTCATCTGTCAATGGACATCTGTGTTGCTTGCATGTTCTAGCTATTGTAAATAGTGCTTTAATGAACAGTGGGATACATGGGACTTTTTCAGTTTTGGTTTTCCTCAGGGTATAAGCCTAGGAGTAGGATTGCTGGGTCATATGGTGGTTTTATTCCTAGTTTTTTTTTAAGGAATCTCCATACCGTCTTCCATAGTGTCTATATTAATTTCCATTCCCACCAGTAGTGCAAGAGCGTTCCCTTTTCTCCACACCCTCTCCAGCATTTATTGTTTGTAGACTCTTTGATGATGACCATTCTGACTGGTGTGAGGTGATATCTCATTGTAGTTTAGAGTTGCATTTCTTTAATAATGAACGATGTTGAGCTTCTTTTCATGTGTTTGTCAGCCATCTGTATGTCTTTTTGACGAATGTCTGTTTAGGTCTTTTTCCCACTTTTTGATTGGGTTGTTTGTTTTTCTGGTATTGAGTTGTATGAGCTGCTTGTATATTTTGGAAATTAATCCTTTGTCAGTTGTTTCATTTGCTATTATTTTCTCCCATTCTGAGGGTTGTCTTTTCACCTTGCTTATAGTTGGAGATCCAACCAGTCCATTCTAAAGGAGATCAGTCCTGGGTGTTCTTTGGAAGGAATGATGCTAAAGCTGAAACTCCAGTACTTTGGCCACCTCATGCGAAGAGTTGACTCATTGGAAAAGACTTTGATGCTGGAAGGGATTGGGGGCAGGAGGAAAAGGGGGCGACAGAGGATGAGATGGCTGGATGGCATCACCGACTCAATGGATGTGGGTTTGGGTGAACTCCGGGAGTTGGTGATGGACAGGGAGGCCTGGCGTGCTGCAATTCATGGGGTCGCAAAGAGTCGGACACAACTGAGCGACTGAACTAAACTGAACTTATAGTTTCCTATGCTGTGCAAAAGCTTTTCAGTTTAATCAGGTCCCACTTGTTTACTTTTGTTTTTATTTCCGTTACTCTTGAGAGATGGGTCATAAAGGACCTAGCTTTGATTTATGTCATCAGGTGTTCTGCCTATGTTTTCCTCTAAGAGTTTTATAGTTTCTGGTCTTACATTTAGGTCTTTAATAGAGTTTATCTCTGTGTATGGTGTTACGAAGTGTTCTAATTTCATTCTTTTACATGTAGTTGTCCAGTTTTTCCAACACCATTTATTGAAGAGGCTGTCTTTGCCCCATTGTATTTTCTTGCCTCCTTTGTCAAAAATAAGGTGAAAAATAAGATATCCATAGGTGCATGGGTTTATTTCTGGGCTTTCTATCTTGTTCCATTGGTCTATATTTCTGATTTTGTGCCAGTACCATACTGTCTTGATGACTGTAGCTTTGTGGTATAATCTGAAGTCAGGAAGGTTGATTCTTCAGCTCCATTCTTCTTTCTCAAGACAGCATTGGCTATTAGGGGTCTTTTGTGTTTCCATGTGAATTGTGAAATTTTTTGTTCTAGATCTATGAAAAATGTCATTGGTAATTTGATAGGGATCACATTGAATCTGTAGACTCTGTTTGGTAATATAGTCATTTTCACAATATTGATTCTTCCTACCCAGGAACATGGAATATCTCTCTATCTGTTAATGTCATCTTTGATTTCTTTTTAGTGTCTTATAATGTTCTGTGTACAGTTCTTTTGTCTCCGTAGGTAAGTTTATTCCTAGATATTTAATTCTTTTTGTTGCAATGGTGAACAACCATTGATTGATTCCTTAATTTCTCCTTCTGATTTTTCATTGTTAGTATATAGAAATACAAGTGCTTTCCGTGTATTGATTTTGTATCCTGCAACTTTGCTAAATTCACTGATTAGCTATAGTAATTTACTAATACTATCTTTAGGGTTTTCTATGTACAGTATCATGTCTTCTGCAAACAGAGCTTTACTTCTTTTCTGATCTGGTTTCCTTTTATTTCTTTTTCTTCTCTGATTGCTGTAGCTAGGACTTCCAGAACTATGTTGAATAATGGTGAGGAAAGTGGACACCCTTGTCTTGTTCCTGATCTTAGGGGGAATGCTTTCAGTTTTCATCACTGAGAATAATGTTTGCCATAGGCTTATCGTATATGGCCTTTACGATGTTGAGGTAGGTTCCTTCTGTGTCCGTTTTTTGAAGAGTTTTAATCATAAATGGGTGCTGAATTTTGTCAAAGGTTTTTTGTGCATCTATTGAGATGATCATATGGTTTTTAATCTTTCAATTTGTTAATATGTTGTATCACATTGATTCGCATATATTGAAGAATCCTTGCACCCCTGGAATAAACCCAACTTGGTCATGGTGTAGGAGCTTTTTAATATGTTGTTGAATTCTGTTTGCTAAAATTTTGTTGAGGATTTTTGCATCTATGTTCATCAGTGATATTGGCCCATAGTTTTCTTTTTTTGTGTTGTCTTTGTCTGGTTTTGGTATCAAGGTGATGGTGGCTTCATAAAATAAGTTTGGAAGTGTTCCTCCTCCTGCAATTTTTTGAAAGAGTTTTAGAAGGATAGGCATTAGCTCTTCTCTAAATGTTTGATAAAAGTCTCCTGTGAAGCCATCTGTTCCTGGGCTTTTGTTTTTGGGGAGAATTTTGATCACAGCTTCAATTTCAGTGCTTGTAATTGGGTTGTTCATAATTTCTATTTCTTCCTAGTTCAGTCTTGGAAGATTGAACTTTTCTAAGAATCTGTCCATTTCTTCCAGGTTATCCATTTTATTGCCATATAGTTGTTCATAATAGTT
This sequence comes from Bos grunniens, assembly GCF_055505025.1. NCBI lineage: Eukaryota > Metazoa > Chordata > Mammalia > Artiodactyla > Bovidae > Bos > Bos grunniens. The sequence continues at coordinate 16,781,914 of NC_141191.1, forward strand.
TCTTATCCTTTGTATTTCTGCATTGTCTGTCGTAACCTCTCCTTTTTCATTTCCAGTTTTGTTGATTTGATTCTTCTCTTTTTCTTGATGAGTCTGGCCAAAGGTTTGTCAATTTTGTTTATCTTCTCAAAGAACCAGCTTTTAGTTTTATTCATCTTTACTATTATTTCTTTTTCATTTATTTCTGCTTAGGTCTTTATGATTTCTTTCCTTCTTCTAATTTTTTATTGTTGTTGTTCTTTTTCCAGTTGTTTTAGGTGTAAAGTTAGGTTGTCTGTTCGATGTTTTTCTTGTTTCTTGAGGTAGGATTGTATTGCTCTAAACTTCCCTCTTAGAACTGCTTTTGCTGCATCCTGTAGATTTTGAGTTGTCGTGTTTTTATTGTCATTTGTTTCTAGAAATTTTTTTATTTCCCTTTTGATTTCTTCAGTAACCAGTTGGTTATTTAGAAACATATTGTTTAATCTCCATGTGTTTGTGTTTTTTACAATTTTTTCCTTGTAATTGATATCTAGTCTCATAGCATTGTGGTCAGAGAAGATGCTTGATACGATTTCAATTTTCTTAAATTTACTGAGGTTTGTTTTATGACCCCAGATGTGATCTATCCTGGAATATGTTCCATGAGCATTTGAGAAGAAGGTGTATTCTGCATTTGGATGGAATGTCCTGAAGATATCAATGAGATCCATCTCATCTAATGTATCACTTAAGACTTGTGTTTCCTTATTAATTTTCTGTTTTGATGATCTGTCCATTGGTGTGTGTGGGGTGTTAAAGTCTCCTACTATTATTGTGTTACTGTCAATTTCTCCTTTTGTGTCTGTTCCTGTTTGTCTTATGTATTGAGGTGCTCCTATGTAGGTTGCATAGATATTTGTAATTGTTATGTCTTCCTCTTGGATTGATCTCTTGATCATTGTGTAGTGTCTTTCTTATCTCTTGTAATCTTGTTTATTTTAAGGTCTATTTTGTCTGATATGAGGATTGCTACTCCAGCTTTCTTTTGCTTCCTATTTGCATGGAATGTATTTTTCCATCCTCTCACTTTCAGTCTATGTGTGTCTTTAGGTCTGAAGTGGGTTTCTTGTAGACAGCATATATATGGGTCTTGTTTTTGTATCCATTCAGCCAGTCTGTGTCTTTTGGTTGGAGCATTTAATCCATTTACATTTAAAGTAATTATTGATATATATGTTCCTTTTGCTATTTTCTTAATTCTTTGGGGTTGGTTTTGTAGATCTTTTTCTTTCTCTCGTATTTCTTGACTATATAAGTCCCTTTAACATTTGTTGTAAAGGTGGTTTGGTGGTGCTGAATTCTCTTAATTTTTGCTTGTCTGAAAAAAGCTTTTTATTTCTCCATCAATTTTGAATGAGATCCTTGCCAGGTACAGTAATCTTGGTTGTAGATTTTTCCCTTTCAGTACTTTAAATATGTCCTGCCATTCCCTTCTGACCTGCAGAGTTTCTGCTGAAAGATCAGCTGTTAAATGTATGGGGTTTCCCTTGTATGTTACTTGTTGCTTCTCCCTTGCTGCTTTTAAGATTCTTTCTTTGTATTTAGCCTTTGTTAGTTTGATTATTATGTGTCTTGGTGTGTTTCTCCTTGGGTTTATCCTGTATGGGACTCTTTGTGCCTCTTGGACTTGATTGACTATTTCCTTTTCCATGTTGGGGAAATTTTCAACTATAATCTCTCCAAAAATTTTCTCATACCCTTTCTTCTTCTCTTCCTCTGGGACACCCATAATTCCCAGGTTGGTGCGTTATATTATCCCAGACATCTCTGAGACTATCCTCAGTTCTTTTCACTTTATTCTGCTCTTCAAAAGTTACTTCCACCATTTTATCTTCCAGCTCACTGATTCGTTCTTCTGCTTCAGATTTCTGCTATTGATTCCTTCCAGAGTATTTTTAATTTCAGTAATTGTGTTCTTTGTCTCTGTATGTTTATTCTTTAATTCTTCTAGGTCTTTGTTAATTGATATTTGCATTTTCTCTGTTTTGTTTTCAAGGTTTTTTTTATCATCTTTACTATCATTATTCTGAATTCTTATCCAGGTAGTTTGCCTATTTCCTCTTCACTTATTTGGACTTGTGTTTTTAGTTTGTTCCTTCATTTGTGTAGTATTTCTCTGCCTTTTCATTTTTCTTTTTTAAACTTACCGTGCTTGAGATCTCCTTTTCCCAGGATTCATGGTTGAATTCTTTCTTCCTTTTGGTTTCTGTCCTCCTGAGGTTGGTCTGGTGGTTTGTCTAAGCTTCCTATAGGGTGAGATTTGTGCTGAGTTTTTTGTTGTTGTTTTTTTGTTTGTTTTTCCTCCTATGGGCAAGGTTGAGTGAGGTGGTAATCCTGTCTGCTGATGGTTGGGTTTGTATTTCGTTTTGTTTGTTGTTTAGATGAGATGTCCCGCACAGGGTGCTACTGGTGGTTGGGTGATGCTGGGTCTTGTATTTAAGTGGTTTCCTTTGTGCGATTTCTCACTGTTTGATCCTCCCTAGGGTTAGTCCTGGTAGTCTAGGGTCTTGGAGTCAGTGCTCCCACTCCAAAGGCTCCAGGCTTGATCTCTGCCTCAGGAGGAGCCCCCGCTGCCCTCTGCTCCCATGGCCGGGGCGGGGGCTCCCGCAGTCCTTCCCTGCTGCTGACCTGTTCTCCACGGCTCTTCGGCTGTTTCTTTGGGACCCCTCCTGGGCTCCGGGCCTCACCTCATTCCCGGGGTTGCTGAGCTTCCTTTCCAGCATCACACTGGAAACGTTAGATGTTCAGCTCACTCCCTGTTTCCCATTTCCTGACATTGTTTCTGGTCTTTCTTATTTCTAGTCGTGTCCTCCTGACCCTGCACTTGCTACTTTTCCTGTGATGCATAACTGTCTTTATTATCATTATCTAGCCCTGGAGGCCTTATTCTTGGAGGTAGATTTGGGCTCAGTGGTCTTGAAGAGTTGGACACGACTGAGTGACTTCACTTTCACTTTTCACTTTCATGCATTGGAGAAGGAAATGGCAACCCACTCCAGTGTTCTTGCCTGGAAAATCCCAGGGACGGGGGAGCCTGGAGGGCTGCCGTCTATGGGGTCACACAGAGTTGGACACGACTGAAGTGACTTAGCAGCAGCAGCAGTACATGAGGAACTTTCTGAAAACTAAAATTATAAACAACAGAATTAGTGACTTTTTAACTCATAGATAATATTTAAAGAGCTGCTTAAAAATATTTTTATTTTTATTTTGGAGATTAACATATAAGGTAAATTATTTGAATCTTGAGAGGCCTTTAATCCAGAGAGCCTATGAATTTTTGAACATAAATGTGTAGTAATTTAAATATGCATATTTCAATAAAGTAATTCAACAAATTGTTATGTAATCTGATATCAAAATAGGTTAGGTTTATTTGTACTAAGATTTGAATTTTGCTTATGAAAAAAGTTTAAAACATTTAAAATAATGTCTAATTCTCTTTGCATTCTCAGCATGTTTGTAAAGCCCTTCAAGAGTTTTACACAGTTAACTGTTCAGCTGAAGATGTTCTCAACTTGGATTCTAGCACCGAGGAAAAATTTAGCTGCCATTTAATATTTCAACTCCATGATGTGGCATTTAAAGATAATATTCATGTTGGTAAGTGAACTGTTTTTTTTAAGTTGCAGTTATATTGAAAACATATTTTCCTTTCTTCTTAACATTTTGTATTTGTCACATTTTTAATGGTCATTAATTAACCCGTCCTAAAAAAATCAATCATGATTTTTCATGTTTTCAGTATTTGCCTCTAGTTCTAGACTTCCTTCTGTGCCCGACACAGTTTAGATGGATTCGCGTACTCAGGATATCTTTGGCAGTGGTGCCTCTTGCTTTGGATACTGGGATGGTCATGCGTGCCACGGGCCTGGTTTTTATTCCAAGAAGAGTCGTTTCAGAAGTTTTCTGGGTAATGCAGGAGAGACCCAATTCAGGTCTTACCTGCGATGCCTCAGATTGGGATTTCTGACCTTTGCTTTAGCATTGTAGCATTGCTTTATCCTTTAATACATAAGGGCTGGGCTTGGGTTCCAGGCCACACTCATGAAGCCTTGTTTGTTGTTCCAGGTCAAATATTAGGGTGGGGAGAAGTCTAGATGTGTAACCCTGAAAGTATAACCAGAGGATTAATTCCAGGACTGGACATTTAGGGGTACAGGCCCAGATATAAGTGAAATCAGTGCACAGGAGAACAAATAGGCAGAAAGGGAACACTGAAAACCAAGGTCTGAATAAAGGTCAAACTCCTGAGTGTATGTCTTAGCAGAGGTAGGGCAAGCAGGTGACTGACTGAAGTTCAGGTAACAGGTAATCCATTCAGAACAACTATCTGACAATTTCAAGGGTACCAAGGGCAAAGGCATGAACATAGCTATAAATGGACTGGCATATAAAGGTCAAGGTCTAATTGCTAGAGTAGGGTAACACTAGGTCAAGTGGCCTAGTGTGCTGTGTACCAAAGACTCATTATCTTCCCATTTTGTTTGCTTAGTTGGATATTTCTTCTCTCTTTAGTCCCTAGTTGTTCAGTTGATCAGTCATGTCTGATTCTTTGAGATCATATGGACTCCAGCACACCAGGCTTCCCTGTCCCCTACTACCTCCTGGAGCTTGCTCAAACTCATATTCATTGAGCCAATGAGGCCATCCAACCATCTCATCCTCTGTTGCCCCCTTCTCCTCCTGCCTTCAATCTTTCCCGGCATCAGGGTTTTTTCCAATGAGTTTGCTCTTCACATCAGGTGGCCAAAACATTGGAGCTTCAGTATCAGTCCTTCCAGTGAATATTCAGGGTTGATTTCCTTTAGGACAGACTAGTTTGATTTTGTCCAAGGAACTCTTAAGAGTCTTTTCCAGCATCACAGTTTGAAAGCATCAGTTCTTTGGCACTCAGCCTTCTTTATGGTCCAACTCTCACATCTGTATATGACTACTGGAAAAACCATAGCTTTGACTGTATGGACCTTTGTCACCAAAGTGATGTCTCTGCTTTTTAATACGCTGTCTAGATGTGTCAGAGCTTTTCTTCCAAGGTGTCAGAGCTTTTGTTCCGAGGAGCAAGCGTTTCTTAATTTCATGGCTGCAATCACCGTTTGCAGTGATTTTGGAGCCTAAGAAATAAAGTCTGTCACTGTTTCCACTTTTTCCTTTTCTATTTGCCATGAAGTGATGGGACTGGATGCCATGGTCTTAGTTTTCTGAATGCTGAGTTTTAAGCCAGCTTTTTCACTCTCTTTCACTTTCATCAAGAGGCTCATTAGTTCCTCTTTGCTTTCTGCCATTGGAGTGGTGTCATCTGCATATCTGAGGTTATTGATATTTCTCCTGGCAATCATGATTCTAGCTTGAGCTTCATCTAGTCCGGCATTTTGCGTAATGTACTCTGCATGTAGTTTAAATAAGCAGGGTGGCAGCATACAGCCTTGATATACTCCTTTTCCAGTTTTGAACCAGTTCATTGTTCCATGCCTGGTTCTAACGGTTGCTTCTTTTCCTGCATACGCATTTCTCAAGAGGCAGGTAAGGTGGTCTGGCATTCCCATCTCTTTAAGAATTTTCCACAGTTTGCTGTGATCCACACAGTCAAAGGCTTTGGCACAGTCAGTGAAGCAAAAATAGATATTTTGCGGGAATTCCCTTGCTTTTTCTATGATCCAGTGGATGTTGGCAGTTTGTTCTCTGGTTCCTCTGCCTTTTCTAAATCCAGCTTGTACATCTGGAAGTTCTCAGCTCACATACTGTTGAAGCCTAGCTTGAAGGATTTAGAGCATTACCTTGCATGTGAAATGAGTGCAATTGTGCGGTAGTTTGAACATTCTTTGACATTGCCCTTCTTTGGGATTGGAATGAAAACTGACCTTTTCCAGTCCTGTGGCCACTGCTGAATTTTCCAAATTTGCTGGCATATTGAGTGAAGCACTTTCATAGCATTATCTTTTAGGGTTTGAAATATCTCAGCTGGAATTCCATCACCTCCACTAGCTTTGTTTGTAGTGATGCTTCCTAAGGCCCACTTGACTTCACATTCCAGGATGTCTGGCTCTGTCAGTGGTCACACCATTGTGGTTATCTGGGTCGTGAAGACCTTTTTGTACAGTTCTTCTGTGTATTCTTGCCACCTCTTCTTAATATCTTCTGCTTCTGTTAGGTCCATATCATTTCTGTCCTTAGCCCATCTTTGCATGAAATGTTCCCTTGGTATCTCTGATTTTCTTTAAGAGATCTCTAGTCTTCCCATTCTGTTGTTTTCATCTTTTATCACTGAGGAAGGCTTTCTTATCTCCTCTTGCTATTCTTTGGAACTCTGCATTCAGATGCTTATATCTTTCCTTTTCTCCGTTGCCTTTCACTTCTCTTCTTTTCTCAGCTATTTGTAAGGCCTCCTCAGATAATCATTTTGCCTTTTTGCATTTCTTTTTCTTTGGGATGGTTTTGGTCACCACCTCCTATACAGTGTTACGAACCTCCATCCATAGTTCATTAGGCACTCTATCAGATCTAGTCCCTTAAATCTATTTCTCACTTCCACTGTATAGTCATCAGGGATTTGATTTAGGTCATACCTGAATGGTCTAGTGGTTTTCCCCACTTTCTTCAATTTAAGTCTGAATTTGGCAATAAGGAGTTCATGATCGGAGCCACAGTCAGCTCCCAGGCTTGTTTTTGCTGACTGAATAGAGCCTCTCCATCTTCACCTGCTAAGAATATCTAATCAATCTGATTTCAGTTAAGAACATCTGGTGATGTCCATGTGTAGAGTCATCTCTTGTGTTGTTGGAAGAGGGTGTGTGCTATGAGCAGTGTGTTCTTTAGGCAAAACTGTTAGACTTTGCCCTGCTTCAGTTTGTACTCTAGATTCAATACTTATTAATATCCAAGCTTTCATCCCTTGGATGTTAGTAATTATCCAATCTGAGCTTATCCTTCTCATTCTGTCTATAACCTTCATGATCATCCACTATCATGGCTTCAGTTCCCATTTGTGTGTTGATGACTCTCAAATCTTTATCTGCAGGCAAGATCGGTCTCACATTAGACATCCCCACACACACTTGAAACGCGGCATGTCTTTAGCCACACTCCTCATCTTTTCCTCCAGACTTGCTCCTTCTCCTGGGGCACGTGTATCTGAGTGCTGTGAGCGTCCACCCAGTTACCTGAGTAGAAGTACTCTCACTCACCCACCCTACTCAGACAGCGAGAGGGATCTGATCATACCACTGTGTGCCTCGAACTGCTCCAGGATCATTCCTTGCCTTCAGGGAAAGGCGCAGAGGTTCTGGTTCGCAAGGTGAGGCCCAAGGGCGCCGGCCTCGTCTCTAACCGCTTGGCTCTTCTTAGTCCGCCCTTCACTTAGCTCCCACCAGGCCACGCTCTTCCTAGTGCTTTGCGCTGTTTTCGCCTCACTCTGGCCAGTTCGCTTGGTCTGTTGAGATTCCGTGTAGGCACTGTCATCTGAGAAGCCGTGTCTGTTACCTCTCAAACCCGAAGACGTTGGTTTGTGTGGCATCTGGGTTGCAGGGCGCACCCAGTACCTGTTCCGTCAAAGCAGCCACCGCCTTTCAGGGTAATTTCTTGTTTTTGTTTTGTTTTCTCTGTTCTAGTTAATGTTTCCTTAGGGCATGGATTGATTCTTACTCACTATTGTATTTCCAGATCTTATCAGGTAATAATGTCTTCATCAGTAACATTAATAAGATAACAATCATAAATACAAGTAGTGATGTAACATTTGCCGAATGAATGACTGCACGTTAGGTGGGCTCTGCTGTCGGTGTGGACACGGAGCCCTCAGCAGGACATTTCTTTGGTTCCTACTTACTCCTCACAGTCTGCTCTGTGACTCCTAGCCCCAAGGCTAAAGATTGAGATTTGTTGCTGGGGAAGAAGGGGAGAAGGGAACTTGGACAGATAAATAATCAGTCTCTGCTACAGCGATTTTCTCAAGGCAGCTGACAGTCAAGCTGGGCTTGAAATCAAATTCTATCATACAGACTAAAATAAGAAAGGCTTTACTGTCAGAGCAACATAAGCAAAAGTACAGACACGAGTTTGTGACTAATTTGGGGAGCAGTGGGAATCTAGAGTGGCGAGAGTGAGAGACACAGTCCCAGGTGATTAAGTGGGGTGCCATCTGAGGCTTTGATCCCCTTGCATTATGAGCGGCCAGAACCAGAGGTGCAGAGACTATGAAATTACCCCAGCTCTCCACTTTGGTTCCTCTCTCTCGGTGTATCTCTTGGTGACATTTCTGTTCCCTGTTGTCAGCCTTTTGGAAAGAGGAATTAGGCTAGGTGTAAGAGCACAGACTGTGAGCAGGATGTACAGATTTGGTCTGCTTGAAGCACTCTGCTGCCAGCCTGCCACAGAAGCTGACATTCTGTGATTGATATGTTCTTTTGGGTTATTCCCAGCCAGCAGTCCCTGTGTGAATGAGGAGGGGAGGGAGACACGGCCGGGGAAGGGCAGCAGAGGGCAGAGCTGTTTGTGGAGCCCGTGTTGGCATTAAGGTGGCCCCTCCATGGTCCCAGCCTGGCCTGGTTGGCTCCGTGCCACAGGTCAGAGGCCTCCCGACCTGCTCAGCACGGCCTTCACAGCCAGGCTGCAGCCACGCCTTCTGGAGTGTCAAGTGATACCCAGGAAAATGGACTTTATCAATGTATTGCTTTACTGTCTTTTGATATATCATGATTACAGCTGGTTCAGTAACCACGCATTCTTTGTGTCAAGTAGCTGTAATTTTTTGTACATTTCCAGGAAAATTGACTCTTATCAATTTTTTGCTTTATTGTCCTCTGATATATCATGATTTTTTTTTTTTTTTTTTTTACTCAGTATATGTTTCCCTCATCCCGGAGATAATCTTGTCTGATATGATTGCAAGCATCAAATGCTTTTGCTTTCATTTTGATGCTTAGTGTTATACAAGGTAGTGAATTGTTCCTTTGATTAAGAAAGTAATTGAGTCTAATTTGGAGGAAGAATTTTGAACTTAGAGCATGTGTATCTTGTGATTAAAGGGTTCAAGCTGTCCGGTAAATAAGTAACAAACCCAGACTGTACTAGCTTTAAAGACTAAAATTTAGTTTTTCTTGTAGTGGTGCATTTGTCCACTGTTGTTACGCAGGAAACAGCCTAACCAAATTATTTACTTGACTTTTGTGGTATAAACAATATATGCAAGTTTAAAGAGGCTCCGGATTGTCATACCATCTTTTCTAGGTACAGATATCACTACTGATACTAAGAGCCCTTAGAATAAATCTTGACATACAATAAATGTATTTACTTGCTTTAGTTCTGGATTTTAGTTATTGGGCCACAACCCAGCTCGTGGCCGCATAGAAGAAGGGAGGAAGAGCGTGACCCTTAAACTGACGGCTGTGAATGTCGGGTTCTTGGGGATGTCAGGGCAGCTAAAGGAGACAGAAGCAAGTCCTGAGAAATTTGCTGACATCCTGACTTCAGGAGAGTATGGCAGAGCTTGGGAGAGCACTGTTCACACATATAAGCCTTGCTTTATTTTATTAATAAATAAAATTCTTCAGTCACTGATTTGACTGTAAACTCTATGCAGTTTGTATTCATCCGAGTGCGTTTTTGGTGACAGAGCATTAGACCCAGGCGCACACTAGCAACAGTGACGGATCTCACGTTCACCTTCCCTTCCGAGATGTGATCCTAAGCTACACAAGCTCCCTTGCGAAAGGGAGTTTAAAAAGTTACAGATTACGCGAGAGGAAGGACGCACAGGAGACTTGTGTTACAATTTGTAATAACTACTCAGCCTTAAAACCAGAAATCCCACTGCTGGGCATACACTCTGAGGAAACCAGAAGGGAAAGAGACACGTGTACCCCAATGTTCATCGCAGCACTGTTTATAATAGCCAGGACATGGAAGCAACCTAGATGTCCATCAGCAGATGAATGGATAAGAAAGCGGTGGTACATATACACAATGGAGTATTACTCAGCCATTAAAAAGAATACATTTGAATCAGTTCTAATGAGATGGATGAAACTGGAGCCTATTATACAGAGTGAAGTAAGCCAGAAGGAAAAACACCAATACAGTATACTAACGCATATATATGGAATTTAGAAAGATGGTAACAATAACCCTGTGTACAAGACAGCAAAAGAGACACTGATGTATAGAACAGTCTTATGGACTCTGTGGGAGAGGGAGAGGGTGGGAAGATTTGGGAGAATGGCATTGAAACATATAAAATATCATGTATGAAACGAGATGCCAGTCCAGGTTCGATGCACGATACTGGATGCTTGGGGCTAGTGCACTGGGACGACCCAGAGGGATGGTATGGGGAGGGAGGAGGGTTCAGGATGGGGAACACATGTATACCTGTGGCGGATTCATTTTGATATTTTGCAAAACTAATACAATTATGTAAAGTTTAAAAATAAAAACAAAAAAAACCAGAAATCAAACGTAGAAGCCCTGCTGCGTAAAATTGCCACGTGTGGCTCTGTGCCTTGATCTTGGTATGGTTTGCAGAAAAGAATTTGAGTAACCTTTTTATTTTTCCTTTAGGTAATTTTGTGCGAAAAATCTTGCAGCCTGCTTTTCACTTAATTGCCAGTGAAGATGAGGATATGACCCCAGAGACGACGGCCCGTGAATTTACCCATTTTTCTGAAACACCAAGTGAACAAGGAACTTGCTTTGGTAAAATGTCCACAGATATCGACGTAGGAGAGAGCTGGACATCGAATTCAGAGAAACTGGGGAGGCTGGGGTCGGCTCAGCAAAGCAGTCCTGATCTTTCGTTTTTAATAGTGAAGAATGACATGGGAGAAAAGCGTCTTTTTGTGGATCTGGGTACGTGGAATTGACCGCGTTCTGTTAGACAGATCTGTCTGCTGCTGTGAGGCACCGCTCCGTGCCCACTTGTCACTCGCCTAGGATTCTCACCCCCAGCACTGCCCCTCGGTGAGAGCGGGGTCACGAGCGGAGTGGGATCGTGAGCTCAGGTGCTGGACTCTCGGAGGTTTCTGGGCTGAGATCTCAGAGAGGGCCTGGAGGACCCACAGACAGGCTGGCTGGGGCTCGGGAGGAGGGTGATGGTGGCCGGCTCCTGCTCTGAAGTGCTCACAGGGGTGCAGTTGGGTCAGCAGTCTCCAGCACTGCTGACAGGTTTAATTAGATGAAATAACCTATGAAAAACAGATACAGTGTAATAATGACATGCTCCGTGGGCAGAGAAGGCTGGCTTGTTCTGCACTGAGGAACTTTGCAGGGGCTGCCTCGTCAGCTTCCTGCTGCGATCGCACCAGGCTTCTTCAGCTGTGCTCTCTTCTGCCCTGCCCCTTTCTTCTTGCTGAATCCGAGGGTTTATGTATGAAACACTGGCGCGAGACCTCAGCCTCGTTAGGTAGCACTCAGGCCAATCAGCACCCCTGATTCAGCTGAGCTTCCATTTGGCAACCTAAACCCGACTTGGTATTGAGCTCTAGCTTGTGCTTTGAAAAGCTGTTAAGAGCAGCATTTTTCCATTGATGGTTAGAGCAATTCAGAGAGCTTCAGTGTCTACAGCTTGAAGAAAAGTGAGTTTAAACCATAAGCAAGGTTACCAGGCCAGCCAGGCTGAGAGTGTTCCTGTTGTATGGCCTGTCTTCCCAGCACCCCTGAAGACCAGCTATAAGAATTTAGAAGTATAATAGCCGTACCTCATTTTATTACACGTCGCAGATACTGCATTTTTTTTTACAAAATGATTTTTACGAGTGAATTAATATCACAATTTTTCCAACAGCATTTGTTCACTTTGTGTCTTTGCTTCATGTTTGATAATTCTTGCAATATTTTAGACTTTTTCATTGTTATTATATTTGTTTTGATGACCTATGATTACTGGTCTTTGATGTTAACTGCTATGACTTGAAGGCTCAGATGATAGTTAGCATTTTTTAGTAATAAAGTATTTCATAATTAAGGTATTTACATTTTTGAAGACAATACTGTTTGCACCTTGAATGAACTGCAGTGTAATGTAAACATAACTTTAATATGCACTGGGAAGTGAAAAATTCCATGTGACTGTTCTGGTATCTGCTTTATTTTGGTGTTCTGGAACTGATCCCACTGTAGCTCAGAAGTATGCTTGTGGTTTTCAGTGCACAGGTCTTTCGCTTCCTTGGTTAGATTTATTCTTAGATATTTTATTCTTTTTGATGCAATTGTAAATGGGATTGTTTTCTTAATTTCTCTTTTGACATTTGTTATTAGTGTAGAGAAACACCACAGATTTCTATACATTGATTTTATTTTCTGCAGCTTTGTTGTATTCATTTATTCTAACAGATTTTTGCTGGAGTCTTTAGAGTTTTCAGAAAGACGGTCCCCGACTTACTGATGGCTTCACTTAGGTTTTTTCTCCACTTCCTGATTTCACAATGAGGTAAAAGTGGTATATTCAGTGGGAACCATACTTTGAATTTTGAGTTTTGACCTTTTCCTGGCCTGGCGATGTGTGGTGTGTATCACGCTCGTGTGATGCTGGGCGGCGGCGGTGAGCTGCAGCTCCTCAAGGACGGGAAACTGACGCGCTTACACCCAGTCTATACGCGGACGGCAAGTCTGCTTTTCACTTTCAGTATGCTGTTCAATAAGTTACATGGGATATTCAACACTTCATTACAACATAGGCCTCGTGTTAGATGGCTTTACACAGGGGTAGGCTAATGTAAGTGTTCTGAGCATGTTTAATGTAGGCTAAGCTAAGCTGTGCTGTTTAGCAGGTTATTTAAAGCGAGTGAGGACATTTACCTTCGGCAGTTGGCTGCCTGGAAGTCAGCTGTGTTTGACATTTACTTCTCCAGTACCTGCCCCAGGAGGTTTCCTGAGCAGCTGTCATTAACCCAAACCCAGGCCCTGTGAAATGAGGTCCTTTGAGCACCAGGGATTATGTAGTAGTTACAGAAAATGGAAACAGTGACAGACTTTAATTTTTCTTGGGCTCCAAAATCACTGTGGAAGAAAAGCTATGAAAAACCTAGACAGTGTATTAAAAAGCAGAGATATTACTTTGCTGAAAAGGGCCATATAGTCAAAGCTACAGTTTTTCCAGTGGTCATGTATGGATGTGAGAGTTGGACTGTAAAGCTGAGTGCCGAAGAATTGATGCTTCTGGATTGTGGTGTTGGAGAAGACAATTGAGAGTCCCTTGGACTGCAAGGAGATCCAACCAGTCCATCCTAAAGGAGATCAGTCCTGGGTGTTCATTGGAAGGATTAATGTTGAAGCTGAAACTCCAGTACTGTGGCAGCCTGATGCAAAGAGTTGACTCATTGGAAAAGACCCTGATGCTGGGGAAGATGGAGGGCAGGAGGAGAAGGGGACGACAGGGATGAGATGGCTGGATGGCATCACCGACTCGATGGACCTGAGTTTGAGCAAGCTTTGGGAGCTGGTGATGGACAGGGAGGCCTGGCGTGCTGCAGTCCATGGGGTCACAAAGAGTCGGACACAACCAAGCGACTGAACAGCAACACGGAAAATGCACCGAGGCTGCAGCACTGTCTCGGCCACCTTTGTTTCCTGCAGCAGCCAGAGCCGTAGGGAGAGTTGGCTTCCTGGGCTGATTTGGAATGGACTGTGCCTGAGCAAACATGAAAGGCTGTGAGTCTACCTGCCTGTTCCCCCTAAAGCAGCACACAGACGCCCCGTCCAGACCAATGTGTTCGGGCTCCACAGTACACTGCTGCGGGTGCTGAGATGCTGGGAGGCTCCACTCTCAGGACGGAGGCTTCAGCTGGGATCCCCAGCTCAGGAGAGATGCAGACCAGCTGAATTTTGTCTTGAAATTTCTCGAGGCCTTGATGCCACACCAGCCTCTTGTCCCAGCCAGACCTGGCACAGTGTAGACCCTCCCAAGGGGTTCAGCCCGGGGCACCGAGCCTGGCTGTGTTGACCCCACCTTCGTTGAGCAGTGGGACCCAAGCCTGCTCGGTCTCCAGGGATGGGCCAGCACCCCTAGTCTGGGAGGTCGGAGAGGATCAACAGGCACTGCTTTTACCATCTTGCCGACGCCCTCTTGTAGTTGATTTGCCGTGTTGTGATGGCTGTCAGCGTACAGCCCCTGATTCAGGTATTACGTTATCTATGGGCTAGCTCTACTGTTTTCTCGAACTTTTTGCCCTAGAAATTCGAGCAGAGTGGTGAGAATAGGTCCTTATGCATTATTTATCTCAGAGACACTTTTCCGTGAACACCAAGCCGGAAGAGAGGAGATAAGTTTTGTGGATTATCTTGTAGAGATACAGAATCCCTGTATATGTCCAAGGAAGGAGGGAAGAGGGTAATCGTTGTGGACTATTTCTTACAGATAGTGATTTCTTATTGATTTACATACTGACCTCCTCGTTGGTTCCAGCCCTTCACTTTGGTTTCTTCGTTTTCGGGCGTCTCTGTGGCTTTGCTTTTTCAGACTCTCTTTGAATTGTTGGTTTGCTGCCTCGTATGCCTGTTTTTTGTTTGCTTGGAGAATTCCTCATCCACCATGTTCCACCTCCGCATGACTGACTTTCCTTAGTGTGTGAGCCCATCCCTGCGGCCACCAGCGTCATAACTCTGTAACTTCAGGGGCGGTTGTACAGGAATGAGAAATAGCCTGCCGTATCTCAGTGGCACGTCCTGTTTACGCTCTGATCTCCTGTCGCAGATGCTGGTTGTGTCCTGGCAATCGGAGGCGGCGCTGCAGTGTTCCTTGGGCTGCGTGTGCCTTTTGCTCTGTGGCTTTCTCAGGATACAGGCCCCTGTGTGGGGAAGTCCGATTCTAGGCTTAGCCTGTCTTATCAGTTTTATTTCAGTCATTTGAGGCCTCTCCATTATACTGGCTGCTGCCAGTGTGTATTTCCACCGGCAGCTTAGGGGCATTCTTTTCTTCTCCAGGCAGCTTTTTCTGGCAGCACTGATTGTTTTTAGAGTTGAAAAGATGGCCATTGTGATGGGTGGGATGTGAATTCCCGTTGACTTTTTTTTTTTTTAACAGGTTTTAATGAAATCTGTAGACAAGATGACTTCATTCCTGCATCTTTTCAATTGTTTCTTCCTGATATTTGCCCTTTTCCTTTCCTACTGGGCGAGATTTGGCTTTGTGTTTGAGGATCTTTTTGCAGTCCTTGTCCAGTTTCAGTCTGGTCATAACCACCTTGCTGGGGTGAGTGCCCACGTGGGCAGTCGCGCCATTAGCCTTCTCTGACGCGTTTCTTCCTGGAAGCCTGGACTACTTTGCCAGTGTGCTGCCCTTTGTCGTGCCCTCGTACAACCTCAACTTCATCATCCTGTCGGATGGGCGTGGATGGAACGTTGTACTTCTGTCTTAGCTCTTTAGAAAGAAGACACAATTTTCCTGTGAATGTGGGAAGGTGCAATGAAGTGCGTTTTTCAGTTCTTGCTTCGGTCAGAAGTCAAAGGGGTTGAACTTCATTTTGGCAGCTGGCGCTTCGGCGATGGCCACAGAAGGGAAGGGATCTGTGGGCTGCCACCGGCCTTCTGATTGTCATTCCTGCAGCAGTTGGGGACGCTTAGCGTCTCACCTGAGGTGCAAGTGTCAGGTGGTTTTTCCTTTTTTTTTTTAAAGGGGGTGAGGACAGTTTACTGTTGTCAGTAGACTTCCTGGAAGTCGGCTGTGTTTGAAATTTACTTCTCCAAAGGCAGAGCAACCAGAGATCAAATTGCCAACATCTGTTGGATCATCAAAAAAGCAAGAGAGTTCCAGAAAAACATCTCCTTCTGTTTATTGACTATGCCAAAGCCTTTGAGTGTGTGGATCACAACAAACTGTGGAAAATTCTGAAAGAGATGGGAATACCAGACTACCTGACCTGCCTCCTGAGAAATCCATATGCAGGTCAGGAAGCAACCATTAGAACTGGACATGGAACAACAGACTGGTTCCAAATCGGGGAAGGAGTATGTCAAGGCTATATATGGTCACCCTGCTTATTTAACTTCTATGCAGAGTACATCATGAGAAACGCTGGGATGGAAGAAGCACAAGCTGGATTCAAGGTTTCTGGGAGAAATATCAATAACCTCAGATATGCAGATGACACCACCTTTATGGCAGAAAGCGAAGAAGAACTAAAGAGCCTCTTGATGAAAGTGAAAGAGGAGAGTGAAAAAATTGGCTTAAAACTCAAACATTCAGAAACCAAAGATCGTGGCATCCAGTCTGACCTGGACCTGACCTGCTCCGGGAGTTGGTGACGGACAGGGAGGCCTGGTGTGTCGCAAAGAGTCGGACATGACTGAGCGACTGAACTGAACTGAGTACCTGCCCCAGGACATTTCCTGAGGGCAGCTGTCATTAAAACAAACCCACGGTTTTATGAATTTAGGTCCTGTGAGCATTCATTAATTAAGTTCTAGTTATGGTAAATGTCCACAAAGCGGGAGCACTTTTTCTCACCCACCTTTTTATCCTGAGGCCACACTTGGTCATGTCCAACTCTTTGCGACCTCAAGGACTGCAGCACACCAGGCTTCATCCTTCACCATCTCCCAGAGCTTTCTCAAACTCAGGTCCATCGAATCAGTGATGCCATCCAGCCATCTCATCCTCTGTCGACCCCTTCTCCTTCTGCCCTCAATCTTTCCCAGCATCAGGGTCTTTTCCTGCGAGTCAGCTCTTCGCATGAGGTGGCCAAAGGATTGGAGCTTCACCTTCAGCATCAGTCCTTCCAATGAATATTCAGGACTGACTTCCTTTAGGACTGACTGGTTGGATCTCCTTGCAGTCCAAGGGACTCTCAAGAGTCTTCTCCAACACCACAGTTCAGAAGCATCAATTCTTTGGTGCTCAGCTTTCTATATAGTCCAACTCTCACATCCATATATGACCACTGGAAAAACCATAGCTTTGACTAGACAGACCTTTGTCAGCAAAGTAATGTCTCTGCTTTTTAATATGCTGTCTAGGTCGGTCATAGCTTTTCTTCCAAGGAGCAAGCATCTTTTAATTTCATGGCTGCAGTCACCATCTGCAGTGATTTTGGAGCCCAAGAAAATAAAGTCTGCCACTGTTTCCATTGTTTCCCCACCTGTTTGCCATGAAGTGATGAGACCAGATGCCATGATCTTAGTTTTCTGAATGTTGATCTTTAAGCAGCAACACAGAAAATGCGCCGAGGCTGCAGCACTTTCTCGGCCACCTTTGTTTCCTGCAGCAGCCAGAGCTGTAGGGAGAGTTGGCTTCCTGGGCTGATTTGGAATGGACTGTGCCTGAGCAAACATGAAAGGCTGTGAGTCTACCTGCCTGTTCCCCCTAAAGCAGCACACAGACGCCCCGTCCAGACCAATGTGTTCGGGCTCCACAGTACACTGCTGCGGGTGCTGAGATGCTGGGAGGCTCCACTCTCAGGTGGGAGGCTTCACCTGGGATTCCCAGCACAGGAGAGATGCAGACCGGCTGAATTTTGTCTTGAAATTCCTCGAGGCCTTGATGCCACACCGGCCTCTTGTTCCAGCCAGACCTGGCATAGTATAGACCCTTCCAAGGGGTTCTACCCAGGGCACTGAGCCCGGCTGTGTTGACCCCACCTTCGTTGAGCAGTGGGACCCAAGCCTGCTCGGTCTCCAGGGATGGGCCAGCACCCCTAGTCTGGGAGGTCGGAGAGGATCAAGTAGGCACTGCTTTTCTTTCCTTTCCTTTAACACCTTGCCGATGCTCCTTTGAAGTATAGTGGATTTGCCATGCTGTGATGGCTGTCAGCGTACAGCCCCGGGTTGGGGTGTTACGTTACCAATGGGCCAGCTCTACTGTTCTTTCGGACTTTTGCCTTAGAACATCTAGCAGATGGTGTGCAGCAGGTTGTGGTGTATTGGTAATCTCAGAGACACTTTTCTGTGAATACCAAGCTGGAATATAGGAGATAAGTTTTGTGGATTATCTCTTAGAGATACAGAATCCCTGTATATGTCCAAGGAAGGAAGTAAGGAAGGGGATAATCATTGTGGATTATTTGTTACAGACACAGAGTTTTTTTGTCAATTTACATAGGGACCTCCTGATTCATTCCATTCTTTCACTTTGGTTTCTTGTTTTTACCGAAACCATTTGTTTGACTTTGATTTCGCAGACTCTTTCTGCATTATAAATTTGCTGCCTTGTATGTCTGTTTTTTGTTTAACCTGGAGAATTCCTCATACATCACGTTCTACCTCTGCGTGACTGACTTTCCTCAGTGTATGAGCCCATCCCTGCGGCCACCAGCGTCATAATTCTGTAACTTCAGGGGCGGTTGTACAGGAATGAGAAATAGCCTGCCGTATCTAAGTGGCACGTCCTGTTTACGCTCTGATCTCCTGTTGCAGGTGCTGGTTGAGTCCTGGAGATCGGAAGCGGCGCTGCAGCGCTCCTTGCTGCGTGTGCCTCTGCTGTGTGCTTTTCTCAGGATACAGGCCCCGGTGTGGGGACGTCCGATTCTAGGCTTAGCCCATCGTGACAGTTTTTTTTTCCCAGTCATTTGAGGCCTCTCCATTATCCTGGCTGCTGACAGTGTATATTGCTACCAATTTCGGGGATTCCTTTCTTCTTCAGGCGGCTTCTTCCAGCAGCATTTATTGTTTTCAGAGTTGGGAAGATGGCCATTGTGCCGGATGGGATGTGATTTCCCATTGGCCTTTTGACTGACATTTCCTGTGTCACTTAGGGATGCTTACCATCTTACCCGTGGTGGACGTTCAAATTGTTTTTCCTTTTCTGTTTAAAGTGGTTGAGGACAATTTACCTTTGGCAGTTGGCTTCCCGGAAGTCGGCTGTGTTTGGAACTTACTTCTCCAATACCTGCCTCAGGACGTTCCCTGAGAGCAGCTGTCATTAACCCAAACCCAGGTGTGAATTGAGGTACTGTTAGCACAGGGATTAAGCTGTAGTTCCGAAAATGTGCACAAGGCGGCAGCACTTTCTTTTCACCCACCTTGGTTTCCTGGGGTCACCACACCGTGAGGGAAAGTTCGCTTTTTGGTTGGTGAATTAGAGTGGATTGTGCCTGAGAAAATACTAAAGCGTTTAAGTCCTAAAGCATCACACAGACACCCCGTCCACACTGATCTCTTAGGGGCTCACAGTACTTTCTTGTGGGTGCTTAGAAGCTAGGAGGCTGCGCGCTTAGAAGAGGGCTTGAGGTGGGCAAGGAAAAGTGCTGCCGCCTTGTGGAAGTATTTGGGAACTACAGCTTAATCCATGGCGATCGCAGGATTTTAATTCATAGGACCTGGGTCTGGGTTAATGACAGCTGCCCTTGGGAAATGTCGGGGCGCAGGTATTGGAGTAAATTCCAAACACAGCTGACTTGCATTAGTGTTGTTATTCAGTCGCTCAGTCCTGTCTACTCTTTGTGACCCCATGGACTGCAGCACGCCAGGCTTCCCTGTCCTTCACCAACTCCCAGAGCTTAAACTCTTGTCCATCAAGTCAGTGATGCCATCCAACCATCTCATCCTCTGTCGTCCCCTTCTCCTCCCACCTTCAGTCTTTCCCAGCATCAGGGTCTTTTCTAGTGAGTTAGCTCTTCTCACCAGGTGGGCAGATATTGGAACTTCAATTTCAACATTAGTCCTTCCAATGAATATTCAGGACTGATTTCCTTTAGGATGGACTGGTTGGATCTCCTTGCAGCCCAAGGGACTCTCAAGAGTCTTCTCCATCACCAGAGTTCAAAAGCATCAATTCTTCTGCACTCAGCCTTCTTTATGGTCCAACTCTCACATCCATACATGACCACTGGAAAAACCATAGCTTTGGCTAGACCTTTGTTGGCAAAGTAATATTTCTGCTTTTTAATATGCTGTTTAGATTTGTCATAGCTTTTCTTCCAAGGAGCAGCAAGTGTCTTGTCTTTTAATTTCTTGGCTGCAGTCACCATCTGCAGTGATTTTGGAGCCCCCAAAAATAAAGTCTGATACTGTTTCCACTGTTTCCCCATCTATTTGCCATGAAGTGATGGGACAGAATGCCTTGATCTTCGTCTTCTGAATGCTGAGTTTTAAGCCAGCTTTTTCACTCTCCTCTTTCACCTCTTTAGTGAAAGAGGCCCTTTAGTTCGTGTTCAACTTTTGCCATTAGGGTGATGTCATCTGCATATCTGAGGTTCTTGATATTTCTCCCAGCAGTTTTGATTCCAGCTTATGCTTCATTCAGTCCAGCATTTCACGTGACTGACTTGGCATATAAGTTAAATAAGCAGGGTGACAATATACAGCCTTGACGTACTCCTTTCCCTATTTGGAACCAGTCCATTGTTCCATGTCTGATTGTAACCGTTGCTTCTTGACCTGCATATGGATTTCTCAGGAGGCAGGTAAGGTGGTATTCCCATGTCCTTGGGATTTTTCTACAGTTTGTTGTGATCCACATAGTCCAAGGCTTTGGCATAGTCAACGAAGCAGATGTTTCTCTGGAATTTTATTCCTTTTTCTGTTATCCAGCAATTATTGGCAATTTGATCTCTGGTTCCTCTGCCTTTTCTAAATCCAGCTTGAATATCTGAATGTTCTACAGTCACGTACTGTTGAAGCCTGGCTTGGAAAATTTTGGGCATTACTTTGCTAATATGTGAAATGAGTGCAGTTGTACAGTTGTTTGAGAATTCTTTGGCATTGCCTTTCTTTGGGATTGGAATGAAAACTGACTCTTTCTAGTCCTCTGGCCACTCCTGAGTTTTCCAAATTTGCTGACATATTGAGTGCAGCACTTTCACAGCATTATCTTTTAGTACTTGAAATAGCTCAGTTGGAATTCCATCACCTCCACTAGTTTTGTTTGTAGTTATGCTTCCTAAGGCCCACTGGACTTTACATTCCAGGATGTCTGTCTCTAGGTGAGTGTCCACACCATTGTGGTTATCCGGGTCACTAAGACCTTTTTTGCACAGTTCTTCTGTGTATTCTCGCCACATCTTCTTAACATCTCATGCTTGTTAGGTCCTCGCCACTTCTGTCCTTTATTGTGCCCATCGTTGTATGAAATGTTCCCTTGGTATCTCTAATTGTCTTGAAGAGATCTCTAGTCTTTTCCATTCTGTTTTTTATTTCTTTGCATCATTCACTGAAAAAGACTTTCTTATCTCTCCTTGCCATTCTCTGGAACTCTGCATTCAGTTGGGTATGTTTCTCTTTCTCCTTTGCGTTTCCTGTCTCTCTTTTATCAGCTATTTGTAAGGCCTCCTCAGACAACCACTTTTCCTTCTTGCGTTTCTTTTTCTTTGGGATGGTTTTGCTTGCCACCTCCTGTACAGTGTTATGAACCTCTGTCCATAGTTCTT
This sequence comes from Bos grunniens, assembly GCF_055505025.1. Taxonomy (NCBI): domain Eukaryota; kingdom Metazoa; phylum Chordata; class Mammalia; order Artiodactyla; family Bovidae; genus Bos; species Bos grunniens. The sequence continues at coordinate 16,803,228 of NC_141191.1, forward strand.
CAGGCACTCTGTCTACAAGGTCTAATCCCTTGCATCTGTTCGTCACCTCCACTGCGTAATCATAAGGGGTTTGATTTAGGTCATATGTGAATGGTCTAGTGGTTTTCTATACTTTCTTCAATTTCAGTCTGAAATTTGCGATAAGTAGTTCATGATCTGAGCCAGTCAGCTCCTGGTCTCGTTTTTGCTGACTGTATAGAGCTTCTCCATCTTCGGCTGCAAAGAATATAATCAGTCTGATTGCGGGAGTGGCCATCTGGTGACATCCATGTGTAGTCATCTTTAAGAGGGTGTTTGCTATGACCAGTGCATTCTCTTGGCAAAACTGTTAGCCTTTGCCCTGCTTCATTCTGTACTCCAAGGCCAAACTTGCTGGTTAATCCCAGTATCTCTCGACTTCTTACTTTTTGCATTCCAGTCCCCTGTGATGAAAAGGACATGTGTTTTTGGTTTTTTTTTGGTGTTTTAGCTCTAGAAGATCTTATAGGTCCTCATAGAATGGTTCAACTTCAGCTTCTTCAGCATTAGTGGTTTGGGCATAGACTTGGATTACTGTGATGTTGAATGGTTTGCCTTGGAAACAAACAGAGATCATTTTGTAGTTTTTGAGACTGCACCCAAATACTGCATTTCAGACTCTTCTGCTGATTATGAGGGCTATTCCATTTCTTCTAAGGGATTTTTGCCCACAGTAGTAGATATAATGGTCATGTGAATACATTTACACATTTCCATCCATTTTAGTTCACTGATTCCTAAAATGTCGATGTTCACTCTTGCCATCTCCTGTTTGACCACTTGCAATTTACCTTGATTCATGGACCTAACATTTCCAGAGTCCTAGGCGGTATTGTTCTTTACAGATTCGGACTTTTCTTTCACCACCAGACACGTCCACAACTCTGCATCCTTTCTGCTGTGGCTCAGCCTCTTCATTCCCTCTGGAGCTGTTTATCTGCTCTTCTCCAGTAGCATATTAGACACCTACTGACCTGAGGGGCTCATCTTTCAGTGTCATATTTTTTTGCCTTTTCATAGTGTAAATGGGGTTCTCAAGGCAAGAATGCTGAAGTGGTTTGCTTGCCTTCCCCAGTGGACCACGTGTTGTCAGAACTCTCCACCATGGCCCATCTGTCTAGGTGGCCCTGCCCGGCATGCGTCATAGTTTCGTTAATTACATGAGGCTGTGATCCATGTGATCATTTGGTTCCTTTTCTGTGATTGTGCTTTTCATTGTTTGCTCTCTGACGTACTTACTGCCATATTGTTCATCGTTTTCTGCTGGCTGTTTCGTGGTTCCTCTCTTTCCTTCCAGCTCTCTTGCTCTCTCCCTCTGAGGTTTGATGCATGTCTGGTGGGCTTCCCTGGTAGCTCAGCTGGTAAAGCATCTGCCTGCAATGCAGGAGAGTATGCTTCACTTCCTTTTGTCCTGTTGTGTATGTACTGTGGGTTTTTACTTTGTGGTTACCATGAAGCTTACATAGAACAACTTTTAACAGTCGTGTTTTAAGTGATAAGAACTTAGGTTTGGGAATATTCTAAATTTGTAACTTTTAGCCCCAGCCCTGTCATCTGTGTACCCCTTAACTAAGCATAGCATTTGTACTGCTTTTGTCTTTTAACCTTCATACTAATTTTGCGTCTCAGTCCCCTACCTCTCCTACATATTTGCTTTTACCGGTGATTCACACCTTCATGTTTTCTTAGGGCTTGCCAGGTGGCTCAGACGATACAGAATCCACCTGCAGTACAGGAGACCCGGGTTTGATCCCTGGGTCACGAAGATCCCATGGAGAAGGGAATGGGCAGCCCACTCCAGTGTTCTTGTCTGGAGAGTTCCACGGGCAGAGAAGCCCTTAACACGTCTTTTATTTTTTCAGTATAAGGAAGTCCCTTTAATATTTTTTACAAGGCTGGTTTGGTGGTGAACTCCTTTAGCCTTCACTTGTCTGGAAAGCTCTTTATGCTTCCATTACGCATGGTAGCTTTGCCAGTATTCTTGGTGGTTCGTTTCCGTCAGCCGGATTCAATATATCATGCCACTCCCTTCTGGCCTGGAACATTTCTTAAAAATCTGGTGGTTGTCTTGTTCCCTTGCAGGTAACAAGCTTTTTGTATTGGTACGTTAAGATTCTCTCCTTGGCTTTAACTTTTGACATTTTATTTATAATGTGTCTTGCTGTGGGTCTCTTTGGTTTGATCTCATTTAGAACTCTCTGGACTCCCCATATCTGTATGTCTGTTTTCTGCCCCAGGTTAGGAAAGTTTTTGGCCATTAGTCCTTCCGATAAGTTTTCTGTTCCTCTCTTTTTCTAGGACTCCTGTAATGTGAATATGAGTCTGCTTGATGTTGTCCCATAAATCCCTTAAGCAATATAGTTTTTTTCTAGTTTTTTTTTTTTTCTACTTTGATTGGGTAGGTTCATCTGCCCTGGTTTTGAGATCATTGACCCTAAAAGCTCCCCTCTGGGAGATACTGGCACTCTGGAGTAAAGTAGAGGGGTGAAGATGATACTGCTCATACAAGAAAAAGGAAAGGTGATTCTCTCCAGCTTTAGCAAGGCAAAGGGCGAGAGGGAAGGCGGTGCCCAGCAGGCTCCATCCTTTATACCAACGAGACCTTGCCCCTCAGCCCAGGGCTTTAAAATTAGCAAACAAACCTCTCACATGAAGAATGGGTGCTTTTCAAGTGGCTGCTTCTGAACTTGACTCCGAGGCAGGTGAGTCTCACACTGCCTTGTTCTTCAGGAACCCCCGTAAGTTTTCACAGCCCCCATGGTTTCTTGCCTTTTCATTGTGTTCGTGGGGTTCTTGAGGCAAGAAGCCTGGCGTGCTGGAGTTCATGGGATCACAGTCAGACACAACTTAGTGACTGAGCAACAGTGGCTCTCGTGGGTGGGAGCCCAGTTGGTCTTCAGATCCAGGTGTTTGCAGCAGTACTTTGCTCCTTGGGGAGAAGCTCCCAGTTTGAGTTCCCTGCAGGCTGGGAGCTGCTGTGTCTGGGGTGGGGTTTATGGCCAGAGTGTGTCTCAGCCTTTCCCGGCTGCTTCGGTGTGATTTCCCTCTCACTGCCTGATGAGAAGGGTCTTCCACCTGGTAGATTTTGCCCACGTGAAATTGTTTCGTATACTGTTGTAGAGTGTGTCCACGGGAGAAGGTGAATTCAGGATCTCCGTTGCTGTTTGGAACCAGAACCATGTGTTTTTTCTAATAATGCTGAACAGGATTAATATTTGCTGACCTAGAAACACACCACTGAAACCATGAACTCATACTGTTTTTTTAATTATATAGGAGTTTACACCAGGAATAGAAACTTTCGACTGTATAAATCATCAAAAATAGGAAAGTATGTGGCTTTGGAAGTTGCTGAAGATAACAGATTTTTTCCTATACAATCGAAGAATATTTCGAAAGAAAATCAATACTTCCTGTCTTCTTTGGTCAGCAATGTCAGGTATGCAGGACCAGAATTAAACCATTGTGTGTTCAAGAATATTTATTAAGCAATGAATGGCATTGTGAATTACTAAAATGTGAACTGTATAAAGTTTTTGTATTTTGAGTAAAAGAAAGTTCTTAAAATTCTAGGTTAACTGTTCTTTTTTGCCTATTAACTAGAAAATAATAAACGTTATTTTTAACTATTTTTCTCTTTATGTCCTTTTATATGTGATATATTTTCCAGGTTTTCTAAAATGATTATTCTATTAAAAAAGAAAATAAAAACTACTTATTGCATTTGGAAATGTAATTACTAAGATAAAATTTTCTTTTTATATATGCACATACAGAAATATAATTTACATAGATCCTTCACTTGAAACATATTTCTTGGGATCATTATTTATATATCACCTGTCTTGTCTACTCAACATTATATCATAAATATTTGTCAAATTAATAACTGACCAATAAATTATCAATAATTTTTCTGTAGAATTTTCTCCCTTTGCTTTTGTTCCTCTTCCTTTTTTTCTTCCTATTATCCAGACTTTTAAAATTAACAAAAATTTCAGAGGCTTCTGTAGCTTCAGCATTTCTCAGGTCTTCTGACTGACTCTGCAGTTAAGGAAAATACTATAAATGGTCACCAAACTAGTCTTTTTGTAGGGGTTGGATTGGTGTTTTTGTAGGCAAATGTGGCATAAACATCCTAGCACAATGAGCTGTTGAACAAAGGATTTTATTATGAGACTGACTGAAATTGTGTCCTTTCAGTAGTCAGATCTCTCTAATTCTAGTATTACTTTCTGTTGTACACATTTTCTTCTTCAGGTTCTCAGATGCTTTACGAATTCTGACATGTGACGTACCTCAAAGTAAACAGCGAGTTCAGTGTTTCAGTCGTACCGGTACTTCAGGTAAGTTTAAGAAAACAATTTGCTGTGAAAATTTAAGGACGCAAAATCTATTTTTCTTCAAAATCTTAAATCTTATATATTTGTATGTACTGTTCTTTCAGAACAACTGCATTTCTCTCCAAAATGGAAAATGTGAAAAAAAAAATGTATTTTAAAGCTTACTAATTTTCATTTTATAGTGTTTTGGGGGAAAAATATGAAAATAATGTAGGTTGTCTAAAATAAGCACATATTAAAATGAAAAAACTTAAAGATCTCTTCACTCCTCTGTCCACAGAGGGGTCACCGCTGTTAGCAGTTTCCTGTTTAACCCAGTACAGCTCCCCTGCATTTCCAGCACATGAGGAGCCTCTGCATTCTTTTAATGGCCATATAGTTTTTCATAAAATCTATATATTCTTCATTCGTTTACTGAAGAAAATATCTTTTTCTAAGATATAAACTCCAGTAAATATTTTAATACACACACTTTTTAGGCTATCATTCTAAGAATGAGACTGAAAATTTTAATATATAACAAAATTGGATTGGTTACATACTGTAAAATACTCTGTAGACATTTGATTGAGATTTATAAAGCCTATATAGTATGAAAAATGCCCATTTAAGATGTTGAGATAAGGCTCTAACATTATATGAGGTATGATCACAAGTTTATTTTAAAAATATGGATAACATTTTATCTGTTTACTGTCTAACAGTTGTTTCTAGACATTGATTTGAAGTTTATTTCTCTCATTTCTGCTTTAATATATTTTCCAAAATTTCTTTAATTATACTATTATGTATACTATTTTTGTAAGTGAAATTGGGCTTTAAGAAAAGTAGATTACTCTGTCTTTAAGATTTTAAATAATTTTCCTTAGAGTTGTAGATAGAAGACATAAGATGTTAGTGCTCTGCAGCCACAGGACCCTGGAGAATGCGCCTGTGATGAGTGAGTTTATCGCTAGTTACCTTGGTGGAGACTGCACACCATAGGAAACAGGCATCTCAGAAAAAGGGCGTTAGAAAGGACTTCTTATAGGATCCAGGCTTGAGTTAGATGCTTCTGAGGAGTCTCCGAGGAAGAGTGGGCTGTTTTTTGAGTTGGGCGCTGTCAGTGACAGTTTTATGATTTAAATATCTTGATAAATCTTATCTGGAAAGAAGGCTGACTACGGGGGAGACTAACGCCACAGCTGGTAAAGGAGCAGCTACTGAGACAAAATAGGCTGGCGTTTGGTCCTTTTTGTGGTTTGGTCTTCATTCTTGTCCTGAATTATTGTGGCCACAGTGACCTTATATGATGCTGAAGTTCTGTGAAGCAGTTTATGATTAATGGGAGAACACCAGGGCTGAGCTCCAAGTCCCCAGCCAGCTTGTGGCCACACTGTGGTCTCAGTGACAGCATTAATACAAGGCCAGCTCCCAAGTGTAGGGGGCTGTTTTTCTCTTTATCAGAATGAAGCAAGCAACTGAAGTGATTCTAAATGCTTTTTATGAAAAGTAGCTACAATTTGATTTGAGAGGTTTGCATTTTACCTGCTTCCTTGTGAGAATACACGACTGATTAAAAGACAAACTGCAGAGAAGCAAGAAAACTAAAAACTGGCAGGAGGCGGCTGTGAACACAGCTGTACTGAACAACTTAAAATTTAACTCATCTCTTAGCTGTTATGATTTATAATTATTTTTTCTGTTGCAGTAGAAACCATTGAAGGTTTTCAGTGTTCACCTTACCCTGAAATTGATCAATTTGTTCTCTCACTGGTGAATAAAAATGGCATTAAAGGAGGTAAAGATAACTTTATTCTTTATTAACTGTTATATGATAGAGTAATAGTACCTTTAGAAACATTATTTGTGGTTCAGGAATTCGGCGGTGGAACTACTTTTTCCCAGAAGAATTGCTGGTTTATGACATTTGTAAATACCGCTGGTGTGAAAACATTGGAAGAGCCCACAGGAGTAATAATATCATGTAAGTATTATTGCTTGTTAATGAGTTCTATGTATTTACCCAGTATTATATTTTAAGTGTTTATAATTTAAGATGAAAATGTAAAAATGATTTTGTTATAATAGATTTAGTTGTAACTCATACAACTTATATTTGGCTTGTGCTTTTTAATATTTAATTGTGAATATCTTAATTATTACTTTGCCTCAGCACATATCATCTTTATTTGTACTTTATTTGGTAAAATAACCCCTTAAATAGTGAAATCTTGAGGAAACTACAGCAGAATTGAGTGGGGCTAGAAAGAAATGAGAGCCAGTAGCCATTAGCCTTTGACACCTACGGAGTCTAAATCAAACGTGAGCAAGTTTGGGCAAGAAGGAAACTACTCTGCTAGGGTTTAAGAATTAGAGTTAAAGGTTATGTTAACATGTTCAAGACAAAGAATAGTCCAGAAGAGAACCAGTATTTATTGAATGCTTGCTGTATATGCAAGGCCTTGTTTTGGACTTGTCTTTTGCCCCTGGTAAAATAAGAGGAAATAAAGGATGAAGTAAGACCAGAAGTAGAATTTTACATCATATAAGGAAATATTCAGATAGGGATAAAATAGAAACCCAGTCATTATCATTTATGATGTTAGCAGAATTTCTGTGTTTTAATATCTAACATCTGGAGGAAATGGCAACCCACTCCAGTATTCTTACTTGGGAAATCCTATGGACAGAGGAGCCTGGTGGGTTACAGTCCATGGGACTGCAAGAGTTAAGACACAACTTAGCAACTAAACCACCACCAGCCAATACCTAATATCAAAGCTCAGACTTCAATATATAAAGCTTTTACAGCACATGGGCCAGGCATGAGAAAATGATCATGAAACTTTAAAAAGCTGGAAAACATCTTAGATATTATGATTCAGTGCTATAATGTATACATAGGTTAATTCAGTTTTTAAAAAAAACTTCAAAAACTCAGTGCACAAATCTGTACCAAAGACCACCTGTAGTCCCAGAACTATGGTTGTGATTTTGGTGTATCTTCCTAGTCTTTTTTTCTGTTCATGAATGTTTGCCAGAAAGTCATTTCATATAATGATTATTTAACTTTGAGATTCTCAGGTTGCTATTTCTTTCTGAAGAATTACAGGTTGTATTATTGTCCAGTGTATTCCTTTTAAGTGTGAAATACATCATGTGTGTGTGTGTGTGTGTGTATATATATATATATATACACACATGTGCATATACTTGCCATATCTACCACTTTTAACCTCAGAAGTATCCTCTGGGCCCAGGTACAGTTTCTTTAGAGATAATAGCTGTTGTCCTGAATTTTGTGGCAATCTTTCCATCTTTATGGTTTTTTCCATATTTGCTTGCATCTCCAGACATTTCATTTTACATTTTTTAATCTTATGGTAAATTGGTCCTTTGACTTGCTTTTTGGTCAACATTATATTCATGAGGTGTTTGCATAGTGCAGAATGTAGCTGTTGCTTGTTTCCATCATTGTATATGTAAGTAGACCAGTTCATCTGCTGTCCTGCTGTGGACATTTGGCTTGCTGCTATAAACAGTGAAGCTACAAATACTGTATGTATCACTTGGCGCACATACGCAAGTTTCTCAAACTAGAATTGCTGTGTCACAGAATATGCATGAATTTTATTAGATAAATTATTTTCCCAAATGGTCATGCTACTTGATATTCCCACCAGCAGTGTTTTCAGATTTTGTCCTGCCCCATATTCTTACCAAAATTTTACTATCGTTAGGTTTTTAAATTTGTTTTGCTAATCTGGTGAGTTTAAATGGTATTGTGGTTTTCATCTGAGTTTCCGATTACTAATTTGAGGATTGGATCGTCAAACCTCCTTCATCCAAATCAGAGATCTTACCCAATGATAAGCTTTACTAGTAGTTTTAAAGGTATAAGGAAGCAGTCAGGCCTGGGACACCAGGCACGGCTCCCCACGTCCTTCCTGCACGGGACGCTTTCTCTAACTCCAGCTCAGAGCTGAGGCAGGAGCTAGCAGCCACCGTACACAGCAGGGAACACTGAGGTTATGAACCATCTGTTTTATATTCATGGTTACATAGCATGTGTGACATGTGCAGGGAACCGTGTCTTATAAACCCACAGACTCTAGGCCTGTTTACCATACACAGAAATCAGAGACCTCCTGCCAAGGGCATTCTTTATAGACAAGGACGCTCAGCTTGGCAAACTGCCACTGGCCCAGTGGTTCCCAGACTCAGTTCATGGTGCCCTTAGTGTCTGAACTTTTTCACATTGTTCCAAGGACAAGAGAAATACCTATACTTATTAATCAGTTTCAAGCAACTTAATATTTGCCCTGATAATTTAGTAGCACTTTGAAAAAACAATATGCATCAATTGAAATGAAGTATTCTTATTTCATTTTTAAATTGAGATATAATTGACATTTAACATTATACTAGCTAGCTTCAGGTGTAAAACATTTGATATCTATGTACAACTGCAAAATGATCTCAGCAGTAAGTCTGGTTAACATCCATCACCATATATAGTTACATTTTTGTTTTCTTGTGATGAGAACTTTTAAGATTTACCAATTTACAAATATGCAATATAGTATTAACTGTAGTTGCTATGTGTATATTACATCACAGTGACTTGACTTATCCTTGGAAGTTGGGACCTGTTGACTCTTAAGTATGCTTATTAATGAGCTGTGTGTCCTTTTGAAGCCTGCATGCATAAACTCAAACTTTGGGATCAAGCTGGACACTGCCAGCCTCACCCTCACGTCTCATTCCATATTTATGCTACTTTTTTATCACTACCACCAATATCAAACACCCAGCTCTAAAAAGACAGGACATCACTGAAAGGAATGGAGAAGGGTGATGCCGTACTGTAGAGCCTGTGAGTTACAAGCAAGCGGTTGCAAGGTGCCTGACAGATGTCACCCTATCCCCTGAAAGACAGACATATCCTGTATCGCCCTGGGGCATTTCTGTGCACAGTTTGGAAACTAGCATTTGTCTGTTAGGAAGTCTGTTACTGGACTTAGACTGAGCTACCAGCCCATTTTTCTCTCCTTGGTAAATGTCCCAAACACATAGTTAGCCATTTTGTGTTTCTTTTCTATGAAATGTGGGAAGATTTTAAACTACTTAAAAAAAATTCTAGTGGTTATAGGATTCTTTGGGTTTTCTGTAACTCTGCTTGGTTTGGTATATTTTTATCTAGTACTGTGTCTATTCTACGAAAATTTTCAGCATTACTAGAAAAAGTTCATAATATATATTTTTAATATATTTTATATTTGTAGTTATATCTCAACTTCTAATACCACTTATGTCTTTATACCTTTTTTGATTAATCTTGAATTTTATTAGTCTTCATTCTGTCCTCATTGACTTTTAGAAATTTTTGTTATTACTTTCTGCCTTTAAGATTTATTGTTGTTCATTTTCTAAATTATTTGTGTTACTGCTAAAGATTCTAAATTTCTTTCTAAAGATCACTTTAGCTCAGTTTCACATTTTATTATTTATTTTTGGCACCACTGTGAGGCTTGTGGGATCGTCGTTTCCCGACCAGGGATTGAACTTGGGCTCTTGGCAGTGAGAGCATGGAATCCTAATCACTGTACCGCCAGGAAATTCCCCTCACCTATTTCAATATGTAATTTCAATCCATTTAATTCTAAGCATATTCTAATTTCCATCATGAATTTTCCTTGAGTCACTTGGTTATTAAGAAAAATGTTTTAAATTTCTAAGTTTTGAGTTTCAGTTCTTTTTACTGCTTATTTCTAAATCTGTTTTGTAGTCAGAGAATGTGTGAATGAGTACTTATACATTTAATGATTCATACTGTACCTAGCATAGTCAGTTTTTTAAATTGTTTTAAATTCTCAAATTTTTGATATCCTGAGTTTTGGGGTGATTGGTATCAATTATCAGAAGAATGTTTTCTTTTTTAAATCTTAAATTATGGTTGAATATTTGTTTACCCTTGAAGTTCTGTAAGCTTTACTCACATATTTTGAAGATCTCTTATTTGGCGGGAACAAGTTGAGAATTTTATCTTCTTGGGAGAAACTTTGGTCAGTATATAATTTTTGCCCTAAAGTTCATAGTTTTGGCAAACACCATTTGTCAGATATGTTTGTATCCTTTTACTTTCTATCTTTTCTCCCTCTTTAAGTCTTAGGCATCTCTCTAGTAAATGGCATGTAACGGGATTTTGCTTTTTATCCTGTCTGGAAAGTACTAATTTTTACTTTTTGTTTTAAATGTAAAGGATTTTGGTTGACTTGAAAAATGAAGTTTGGTATCAAAAATGTCATGACCCTGTCTGCAAAGCAGAAAACTTCAAATCTGACTGTGAGTTACTAATTTTTACGTTTACCACAGAGTAAAAATTAGATATTATATAAAACAGTTCTACTGTCTTTCTGATTCAGGCTTTCCACTACCTGCTGAAGTATGTCTTCTGTCTCTTCTCAAAGAGGTAAGTGCACTTTGTAGTTTCCTCCTGGTTTCTACGGAGAAGGCAATGGCAAGCCACTCCAGTACTCTTGCCTAGAAAATCCCATGGATGGAGGAGCCTGGTGGGCTGCGTTCCATGGGGTCCCTACGAGTCGGTCACGACTGAGCAACTTCACTTTCACGCAATGGAGAGGGAAATGGCAACCCACTCCAGTGTTCTTGCCTGGAGAATCCCAGGGACGGCAGAGCCTGGTGGGCTGCCGTCTGTGGGGTCGCACAGAGTCGGACACAACTGAAGCGACTTCGTACAGTGGTTCAAGGAGCTAATGGTGTCCAGGTATCATCTGAACACAGGTTGGAACTTTGTTTCCACTTAGGAACTGCTGCAGTGGTCGTTCCACCTCAGCACACATCTGCTCTCAACCTCATTTTTCCCCACTGCTGCATAAGAAATAGATAGCTATTAACCAGTTTCAGACATTTTAGCTTCTCATTTTTTGCTTTACAAAGTATATCAAAATATACTTTCTTTATATCTAGAAAGAATTTCTAGAGATAGTTCTATAGGATATATATATACACTTTAAACTTTGGTAGATATTACCAGACTGCCAAACCAATATTTTTCTTTGAAAAAAACTTTTACTTACCCAAGTAATTCACATTCATTGTAGAAAAACATTACAAAATACATAAAGCGCAAAAAGAAAAAATCATTCTCATAATTTTACCACTCAGATTAATGTTTTGGTCTGTAGCTTCCAAAATTAGTAGTATATATACTATATTGTAGGGATTTTTCCTACTTAAACTGTCATATTTTCTGTATTACCAAATTGTTCTCCATGAAAATGATAGGAAATTAGGTTATCCTCCACTTGCCATTTCTTATTTTTACCTTTTAATCTGTACCAAGCTGGTAGACATAAAGTGGTATTTCAGGTGTTTTAATTTACAGTTTAACATTCAGGTTTCTATGTTTCTATTCTGGATTGCCTGTAACTGCCCTCTGTTTACGTTAATATGAGGTCTAATATTTTACAAGAACTTTGTATTAAGGACTCTTCTACACTTTTCCCCCTTTTGTTTATAGTGTTATGGTTAAAATGAAAGTTACCTACTTGAGTGCTTGAGTTTATAATCTAGGTAACTGTCTGGTATGTATTCAACTTTAAAAACGTCTCTCCTGAAAAAATTTATACTGAAATGGTAGAAACCTCCTTGATCTGTAGGAGCTGGATATAAAATACCTGATCGCCAGTCTCTGGTAAATTACTAGGTTAAAAAGTGTTTTCAAAGAACCAAACTTTGTCTCTGAGAATATTTCACCCTAGTTTATTTGAAGTGTTATTTTGATAAATGGCTGTGGTTTTAGTGGGTTTCTGAAAGTTTTTTTTTTCCTGCTAATCCAGTAATACCTTGAAAACACCAAATTGTAAGTACCTTTGGTGACCAGTATTACCACTGCTTGGATTTAACTTATTTTAGCTTTTTACTTAAAAACTGAGTGATAGGTTTATTATACTGTTTAACACTTTTAGTATTTTAAGCTAAACTCCAGTGTTACTGATATTTGCCTGTTTTCTATTGCAATGAGAGAGTTTTAACCTGCAGAAATGCTGCAGAAGAACAAGGAACCCTCCTGTGTGTCTTTTCTTGATTGGTTCTTAAACACTTGGCCACACTTGTTTTCTCCCGCTACTGTACACATGACACATTATTTTTGATGAATCTTGTCCTAGGCATTTCAGGCTGCTGTAACAGAGTACCTCAGACTGAGTGACTTAAAAACAACAAATTTCTCACAGTTCTGGAGGCTGGACAGTCCAAGATCAAGGTGCTGTGGACTCCCGTCAGCTCCCGGGTCACTGAGCGGTGTCTCTCACTGTGTTGTCCCTGGGAGACGGGGTCACAGAGCACTGGTGCCATTCCCTTCTATCTCAGCACCTGCCTCCTGCAGCCCTCACCTAATACCACCACACTGGGCGTTGGGATCATCTAACGGGGAAGGGGGTGACGAACGTTCAGTCCATAACAAATCTCTTTAGAGTAAGAGCAGATATCAAAACCCTTCGTCTCTTAATACTCAAAATCCAGTCATACTTTTGATCAAATCAGACACTCAGTCATGTAGTTATCTCAAAACCGTTTTAAAATAATTTTAAAACTATCAAGAACTTAGTCTGTTAAGACAGCAGACTCCAGTTTGCCTTCAGCTAGACTATCGACTGTCCACTCGTGAAGACTCAGTGTCCCTTTGCTGTAGCCCATCTGTGTACACCGGAGAGGGCGTACCAGGGAGCTGCAGGCATTTCCAATGTGGAGTTTTGTGAGTGTCCCACAAAGGCAGCAACGATGAGCCCGTGATGACTGCATTGGAGACTGTACCGTCCCGTGTTTGGTATCTGTTGAACTGAATACCTTAATGCAGTACAGATCAACTGTATGGTGAAATTATCACACATTCTGTTTGAATAATCGGTATTTTCTTCCTACTCTGTTCTCCCTCCTCCTTGGAACTACAGGAAGAGGAGTTTACAACAGATACAACAGCAGACACTGAAACCAAGAGTCCTCATGGACCGTCATCTAGCGTGTTGTCGAAAGGGGCATTTTCCGACGCTGACTGGGATAACAGCATTGATGATACTTACATTTTGGAGGCTACAGAAGATGCTGAATTAGCAGAAGCTGCAGAGAACAGTCTTCTGGCTTATAATAGGATGGATGAAATTCCTGATGAACTACTAATAGAAGTATTACAAGAGTAGCTAATTATGGACACTGACATAACTAGGCTGTAATCTACATGAAGGCAGATTTAGTACCATTAAATTATAGTAACTTATTAAATAAGCCTGTTATATCAGCTGTTTTATTTATCACTTTACTTCCAAATCTTATGTACTCAAATAAACCAGTTTTATTGAAAATTAGCTCCAGTGTGCTTATTAAAATTCAGTAGAATTCTCCTTATGTGATTAACTATGTTCACATCAGCTTAATTTTGCATGTTTATTTGTAGGGTAGAGCTTCTAAGGGCTGACAAGGTGTCAACACTGTAAAACATTTAAAAACTTAGTACTTGGTGTTAACTAGAAAAGTTAATTATGGCCTCTAAAACTACTATACTTAGCTATTTAATTTTAATGACAAAGCAATATTAAATTCTGGTGACAAGCTCAAGGTCATACATACAGTCTGAACAGTAAGACAGTTTCCTGCTTTTAAACTTATCTGAGAATGTTATAACAATAAAAAATATTCAGTTCAAATTAATAGTAATAAAGTTCAGGTTTTCTTCCCATTTTCCTTTGTGCAAAAATATATACTGTTGTTACCTTCTAAAACTGTATCATGAGACTAATCTTAAATGTGCACATCTTAGTAGACTGGTCTCATTTCTGGTCAAGGAGATTCTCTAATTGATAGTTGATATTTTGCAGATGATGTTCGGCTCCTAAAAGGGGTCTTGCTTTGAACAGCAAAGCTGGAAGGCTGGATGAATCATACTGTTGAAGAAAAATATTTAGATGAATAAAAAAACTTAACCCTTTTAAAACCCTATCCATTTTATGTAGTTCAATGTTATGACCAAATGCCAGTGATAATAGTGTTTTCCATGAATCACTGTTCACTCATTTTTATGAAATTGTTTTTAATCCGTCACCTCAGAACAACTGATAAACAGGCTGCAAGGGAACTGCTCTGCAAAGCCTGAGCTCCTCACCCAGAAGACCAGCCAGGTCAAAGAGCAATGGCATCCGAATGACTTAAACCAAAGTCTCCCTGGACAGGCCAAGACGTGGTCTGGGCAGGTTAGCCAGAGCTCTGTGGCTCAGCAGGTTCACTGTAAGAACCGACGTAACGAGACACCAGGCCCATAAAACTCATCTAGAAAAATTACTTTTTGAGAAAATTAACCATGTGGTTCTCAGTTGCCAATCCAAGTGTCCTTAATGATTAAAGACAAAATTAAATACAAACCCAGCATAAAAATAGGAAACAAAAACTCAACTCATGAGTTTGAAACTTACGCCAAATATCATGGTACAACTTGTATCTAAGGGCCAGTGACTAAAGTCCTGACAGCTATATTATACTTAGAATATTTTGTTGCTTATGTTTTCAAGGTGGTTTTCTTAGAAACAAAATTAAGCACAAAGCTATCAGAGTGACTACAACCCAAATAATTTTGTCTATATCACCTACCATTAGGCAATTCAGTTTAACAGATATTTGAGAGCCTAATGTGTTCAACCTATTGTACCGGGGGGCACCTGCTCTCAGGGGAGGAAGAACTAACATTAGGTACTGGATTCTTAGTTTAAGAAAAGAGGTAAGGCATGTACCCTGGTATCTACACTCTGAAAGCATAACTCAGACACACTACTATATATAAAGCATGAACAGCAAGGACAGGGCCAGCTATATTCACTATCTTGTAAGACCACAGAAAAGAATCTATGCCAACCACCCTTTCCCCTCCTGCATGCCCTCTTAAAACATTTTTCAACTTCTAAAATCATACCTACCATTTATATGGGATAATGGCTACTTTTGCAGATACAAAAGATAGTAAAAATACGGGCTGAACAAAGAACAAGAGGTTGGTCTTTAAAACTTGTATAGGTTTTAGTGGTCTTAGTCTTAGGTTGACGACAAGTTGAGTTTTGTCCAGAGGATACACTTTCCCTTCAAGAAATTCAGTTCTCTGAAGCTTAAATACCTTAGTAAAATCAGTGTTTCTGATTTTCATTTACCTCTCTGGCCTTAATTAATTAGCTAAAGAAGTGGTGTGAACAAATTTTCACCAGTTTATAGGGCTGCTTTTTGGGTAGACCTGGCGTCTCCACTGCTCTCCCCTCCAAGCTCCGGCTCTCTAACAGGAGCCCTGTGTCTTCTGAAGCAGAGTGAAAATTAAAAACTGAACTTACTGTTTCCTTTACACTTGGTTCTTCCTCTTGAACATCTGAGTAATCTTGATGAAGCTGCTTGAGATTAGACAGGAAATATGCTGCCTTCCTAAGGGAAGCTTTTCTCTCCTGAAGTTCCTCATACTTTATTTGTAGTTGTTTCAGCTCTGGTTCTACCCTAAAACAGAAAGATATTTTTCCCAAAAAGAAATGACAAAGTGGAACTTCAGCCTAAGGTGGAGTGTGTAAGGGTTTTGAGTGAAGTAAATAAACAGGGAAGGTGGACTAGGTGGTTTAAGATATCATTAGCTTTCAAATTATCAATGTGAATGATTCTGAAATCAATTTAAATATAGCAAAAACTCTGAAATATGATGCCTAAAAAGTACTTAGCAGTGAAGCCCACAGAAAAATATGCCTTATGTATCTTAAAGTTCATTAAGTCATTTTTAGAGTCTTAGGAACCACTGAATTGAAACATATACTTGGGTATCAAGATTTTAGCGCCCCAGATGGATGTAGACCAACACTGCAGTGTAGCAGTAAAAGCATGGACAAAAAGCCTTTCCTCTGCCCCTCTGTCTTATGAAATTTTGTCCAAGTCTAATAAAAGCAGTGGAAAAACTATCTCAGTGCCTGGATGAGATGTGCAACCTTGGGCAACCTGCTTTCTGATTCAGTAGCTCGTAAGTCTCTTAACATACAAAATAAAAAGGATAACTTGGATATTGTGGACCAATTTATAAAAGAATGGGGAATGGCTACCATGTTTCATTCTCACAAAGATGTATTTAAAACCTGCTCTAATATCATTTTATAGAAGTCCCCGTACAGTTCTGTGTGTTGAACCAGTGGGAAACCCCCTGAGCCAGCAGGGTCGTGGGCAGGAGAGCTGGGTCGGGCGCCAGCAGGGTCGTGGGCAGGAGTGCTGGGTCGGGAGCCAGTGGGCAGACACCGGGTCCTGCCTCCCCCATTTCCGGGTTGGGGGCTGTTGGAATGTTACCGCCCTGTGCCTTTTGGGTTTTCTACATGTAAAACAATGATACACATTTTCTTTCTTTCTATGCCTTTCCAAAATACTATACCTCTCAAGTTCTACAACTCCGTCTAGAAAAAGGATTGGAAGCTCTGAGAGACAGATCCGAGTCTTACATAGTTGTCTTGTGGCCAAACACCCTGCCTCCTGGGGTTATGGTGACGATTAATATGTTGGTATCACAAAGCACTTAGGACGGCGCCCAGCGACACACAGCTAACACCTGAAAAAGCGTCCCGTCATGATTACTTTTCTGACTCTGGCCTGGGCCCATGAAGGCTGCAGCGCCAGCCAGCAGCACCTGTTCAGAGGCTGGATCTGGGAACCAAAGGCCAAGACAACCCGTTTCTCCCTCTTCTAGACTTCTGGGGCAGGTCTCATCTTTCAAACTTAGTACTCACTCATAGGTTGTCTTCTAAGACCACTTTCCAAGCTATTTTAAGGCTCCTGAAGGGCAGAGAGCGTACCTGACACTGCTTATTCTGCTGCTGCTTTGCTGCCAGCCCTCCGGCTCACCCGGCCACCCCGTCTGTAAGGAAGACCACCAGAAACAGAGCAGACGGCTTGCGCTTGTCTTCCTAAGCACACGTGGAGACAGACCTGGAAATTCTTCTGGCCCGACACCTGGGCCCAGGTGTGTCACACCAAGCAATGCGTCTCAACGACACTCATGAAAACTGGTAACGCCGCATACGACACTGTGCTATGCCAGTCACGGTGTGGCACTTTCTGCGCATTTACTCACTCAGGCCTCACACACCCTGGGAGGTACAGTCACCGTCATGCTCATTGCAAACGAGGGAATGAGGCACTGAGAGGACGGCCTGCCCAAGGCTGCCCAGCCAAGTGGTAGAGCCCGCACTTAAGCCTCACGTCCACGCGTTACATGTCCAATCAGAGCGCCTCTCAGGCGGGAACTGAGAGAGCTCGTGGTGGGCACATCAGGGCTGATCCAATCAGAGCGCCTCTCAGGCGGGAACTGAGAGAGCTCGTGGTGGGTACATCAGGGCTGATTTGCTAAAAGCTTCTCAACTCGGCAGTATAACCGCCCTTGACTGAGCTTCCAGCCCAGAGAAGACCTGGTGTTTAAATGCAACACGGCAGCAAGTTTTATGGCAAAGCCTCACGTGAAATGCTGCGATTAAATCCCTATTTTAAGTTCTCAAAGAGAATTTTGATATTACTTACTGAAGCAATTCATCCTGGACTTCAATCAAACGCTGCCTTTTCTTTTCGATATTGGAGATTATCTAGTAACAAAAATTTGTTACGTTAGTTTTGTAAACATTTGAGCACTGCCTTGTACACTGTGCCAGGTACTGGAAGCACAGTGGGAAACACGGCAAACCCCATTCTTACCAACTCTGGTCACACAGGGCAGACAGACATGACATACAAAGGGATGTAATTACAGCCTGTGACGTGTGCTATGAAGGGAAAGAACAGGGAACTGGAGAAGTCCAGGGGGTCCTCTTGCAGATAGCCCCGAAGAGGAGGGCCTATTTTACTACCCTGTGAGCTACCAAGTAAGGCATTCCTACGCCCTCTAATACACTAGGAAAATCCTGAAGCACGGGAATGCCATGACACAATTTGTATTTTACAGAGAACATTTCAACAGGATTCACTGCATCATCTCAACCATCACTTTCAGCAACTACCTCATGTTCTACTGCTGGACATTCAGACTACTCTCCTGCTTGCTTATGAGAGACGCAGGAATGACCAACAAGAGGTTAAAACTGAAAAACAGCAAAGGCTGTTGTTTTTCACCAGAATAGTTTGTTTTTCACCACAAGGAAAACTATCCACTTCACGCCCATTTCTGTTATAAACACAGAGGGCGGCTGTGCTTCCACACGTGGGTTCACGCAACTTTAGAGCCAGAACAAGGCATGCGTTTTGGTCCAACTGTAAACAGGCGGGCTGGAAGGGCCTCGTGTTTCCTTGCAGACCAAGTGGCAACAGGACACTGAGGCAGCAGCACCATGACAAGAGATCTCCTGACCTTGGCCCCGTATTCTTCCTAGCCTGCCCTTTCTGAGACTCGAGCCAGTTCTTTAGTCTGAAAGACTTCTGACACACACACAGTAGTGATACACGTATTACATAATATGCAACTATGTAAGGGGTCATTTGGGGCTTGAGAGCCATTTTTAGGCCAACTGGGACCCCTGTTCCTTAGCCTACGTCTCAACAACATTACTGACTTGATCAGTACTCACCTGAACAGTCACCAGATCGACCAAACAAAAGCCTGACTAAAAAGATAAAAGGCCTCCACAAACTGTAGGTCACAAAACCCAGAGTCGGGTCTTACTTGCCACGTATGTGCACCTTCTACAGGACTGCGTCTTTAATCACGTAAGTGATTTACCTTAGCATTCTTCCTTTTCAGAGTCTTCAACATCTGGATTTCTTGAACCTACACAAAACAAAAACAAATATTTGCATGCATTTTCCAAAGTCAAGTGTTTATCATTTTATAACATATCATATCCAGTTTCTAATCTTCACCACACTGGCAGCAAATGCAAGCTTTTCCAAGACAACAGTGAGTTGCTCAGGATTAGTTTTTAAAAAAATAAAAATCAGACCAACCAATTTATGTCACTGAACTTACCATTTTGATGAGTTCTTCTTTCAAATTAGAATGAAATTTGTTGATGGCTGCCTTACAAACTCGAGAGTCTATTTTTTGTCTGTAGCAGAATGAAAAAAAAGTCAAACTCAGGTACTCTCTGAAGGATTTGGAAAGGCGTGTTTCATTTGTTCAGCATTCCCAGGGACACACAGTTTGGCATGTGCCATTCTGGATATCTAAGAGGGCATGGTCAGCTTGCAGCCCCTTCTCAGGTTTAAAAAAAAATACTGGAAGCATCTCAAGAAAAGAAAAACAACTGGAACTCTCTTCCCTAAGTCCTGACGCATGTGGCCAGCACTTCCCGACACTGGCCACAGCCACAAGTGACACGAAAGCGTGTGGAAAGTGATGGTCCCAGACAAGCCCGGGCTTCCCTGCAGCCTGATCCAGTGGCAGCAGACTTCAGCCCTTTCCTCCCTCCCTGCCACAACTGGGGAAGGGACTGGGCCTCACATTTGGACTAACCGATATATAAGCAGCCAGAAGCCAGCTCTTCAGCTCTGCAAAAGCTGACCCAAACAAAGAAACTGGTTTGGGTCCCTGTTGTCAGGGACAGAAGAGCCCAGTCTCCCTCCCTCACAGCTGGACACAGACCCATGGTGACCCACACCCTGCCAGGGTGGAGCTAACCCCTGCTCGGCCTCGTCACAGAACAACACTAGAATTTAAAGTCTGAATTGAAAATAAACCTCTTGTGTGAGTGAGAGCTTGTCATATAGCCATTTTTTTCTTGGGGCAAATACATGAGGAAAAGTCACCCAGGAGAAGGGGACTAGGCCCGTGGCCTAATTCTTCAGACGCTAAGCAGGAGAGATGGCCTGCACTTTTGACATCAGAAGATGGAATAAGAAACCCCAGACCTCATTCCTCCACAGGGAAACCAACAACCACATATAGCCCTAAAAGCCTTATGAGGAGGACTCCAGGAACCATTAAGAAGCTGCAGTTCTTAACTGGTTCTGGCAAGTTCAAAGTCTAGACCCTAAATTCAAACAGCCACTTCATATCAACTCTGATCGCCCTTTTCCCAGAATTAAACAGTCTCCAGGTTAAACATGATGCAGTTTGTGGTGGGGGCAGGGAGAGAAGACCAAGATATCACAGCTTGCCAAAGTTCTAATCTTACTGGTGGGGAGTTATAAATTTAAAAAAGGATAAATACATTCTTCTAAAGGTAAGGATAATTAAGTGTAATGGACTAAAGTGAAATTCAAAGATGGACACTGGACTTAAAAAGGATTTTGTAATAAATAACAGTTTAACATGAGACAAAGGTAGGAAGTAAAAGTTAAAAGAATGTAAAATCTGGCAAATACTAAAGAAATCTAGTGACATATGAGATAAAAGATTTTAAAACCAAAAAAAGCATTTTTAGGAATGAAGAGAGTCACTTCATAAGGATAAAATGTTCAATCTAAAAGAGCAATTTTAAACATGATATCCTAGTAAAATAACCTCTATAGAGATAGCATAAATTGATAGAAATACCAGGAAAAACTGAGTAATACTGATTCTACACAGATCCAATAATTAGAGCTTCCACAGAGATTATGTGCTAGGCCATAAAGGAAGCCTCAGTATTTCAAAAATAGGTATTACCAGTCCATGAAATTGGACTGTAACTATTTAAGACAGAAGATTAATAAATACAAATTAAAAAGTCACATACAAGGACATACAATAACATACTACTAAATCAGAGGCTTAAAGAAAAAAGTATAATAGAAATTTAAAAGTACATAAAAATGATAATGAAAGTTCTCCATATCAAGCTGTGGGGTGAACAGAAGTGCTATTTCAAGGGAAATTTATTAGGCACATAAATGACAACATCAAAAGACTCACTCATACTCTAGAAGAATGTTCTCGAATGCAGACAAAAACACGTCTAATTCCATGATGTCACTGGCTTTCTTTTCTTTTAAACACCAAACAGGTGCACAGTCGGAAGTATCTACAACATCAGGATAGGTTAATTTAATATACTGATTATCAGCAATTTAGCTCTAGGTCCAGGGATCTGAAAGCCTACAACAAAAGTATTCCACCAAATTGCTAAAAATAGTAAGAGGTTTTGAAGAAACACATGGGAGAAGACAGGCTCACAAACCCCTGTCGGTAGGGCGCCCTCTAGTGGCCGCCTCCTTGGTTGGCCCACTTTTGAAGCAGCCAAAAGCAGCCGTCCCTTAGTTACCCTGCTGCGCCTTTAACAGCCGGCTGTTACTGAATGCTACTGGTGATGCAGATCTGTGTTTTGTTAGTTTTAATCTACCTGACGGATCACTTCTAGGACACAGGAAGGTTATTGCATATATTGATTCAGACAGCTGATATAAGAGATTAACTATAACTTTGTACATTTGTGAAAGAAATATTACATATTCATTAAAATGGTATGTAGAATACTGAATGACAGGATATGAGCCCACTTAGGGTGAGAAAAGCTCAGTAAAAGGACTGAAGAGTATAGACCAAAAAACATGGCAGTTACTTTGGGGTGATGGAATTGTAGGTGATGTTATCATCCTTTCTATATCTTTGAAATTTTCTAAAATAAACATTTTTATAATTAGAAAAACAAAACTTATCTTTTAAAAAACTGGAGAGAAAATGCTTTATTTTCCTCCCATTTTTCAATAAACTTTGTGCCAATAAAAATGATGCAGAATAATATGCATGAATCTCAAAGTTACGTTGAATGAAAAAAGGCTTCTAAAAGTGCATAGTTTGATGTCTGAAAAGAGTGATAACGTGATGAAAAATTAAAATAGATTAATGAATAGGTGCTAAGGCAAGTAGAAACAAATTCTGATGGTAAAATCTAGTTAGTAGGTATATGAATATATATTGTTCAATTCTTTATCCTTTGTTGTATACTGAAAATTTTCATGACAGATTGCTGGAAAACTCAGTTACTCCAAAGTCATATATTTTTTAACTTTTTAAAGTGGAAATTTTATATACTTAAATGTACTACTTTATTAAATTAAAAAATATATTTTTAAAAAAGAACTTCTTGAACGATTGACTACATATAAAACACTTCTATACCTGTGGTGTAACTTCTTGGTTTCTTCCTTTTGCCAGGAAACATCTTATTTTTCTGAGTTTTCTAAAAAACAAAACAAAACAAACAAACAAAAAACCACAGCAAAGATTTTCATGTAGGAGAAAGTTCTCTTAAAACAAGAATTAAGACAGCATTATCAGACACTGTCAATACTTTAGCTACAATTCGATCCAGGAAAATACCCTGGAGAAGGAAATAGCAACCCACTCTTGCCTGGAAAATCCCTTGGAGAGAGGAGCCTGGTGGGCTACAGAGTCAGACACGACTGAGTGACTTTCTCATTTTGTTCTAAGTGAATATATTAATCATATAAATTATCTAACTTAATATAAGGAAACACTGAACAAAATAAACTACCTCAAAATAAAAAGTAATTAAAACTTTCAGTTGGCTTTTAACAATGGGTGCCTTGGAGGAAATTGAGCTTTTATTATTTAAGATAATAATATGTGGAATCAGCTCAATTTCTGCTCCAAGCTATGATGAAGTGACAGCTTCTGAACTAGCTCTCTTGCCAGCACAACCATAAAGCGGGGAGGGGGGGGCATCGGACAACAGGCAGGACAAGCCTGAGACTCTCAGAACGCAAACCTACGGCTGCCCCGGCCCGCCAGGCCCGGGACACCTTCCTTCAGACGGCAGCACAGCAGCTGCATCCCCATTGAGAGCAGCGTCCTGCCCCGCTGAGGAGGCAGAAAGCAGGGCACAGTGGCCGAAGCCCCTGCAACAGGCTGTCAGAAGAGGACACGAGAGGTCTGGCTGGGGTCCCTGACGCCTACTCCATGCTCGCAGGGAGGCTACACAGGGGCACCGGATGTGCTATCATGGGAACAAGGACGTAACAAGTGATAAAGGACAAGGAATACTGCGGGAAATTGGATGGAGAAAACGCAGAGGCCTCACTAACTAGTTAAGAGCTGTTGATCCAGCTGAGCGGGTGCTGGGGGGAGACCCCAGCTCAGGGGTAAGAACATGCCCGAGATCGTGCCATCCCCAACTGTCCCCAGGGTGGGGAGCAGACAGCCTTAGAGATTATAGTACAACAGTTTATGACCCTCCAAAGTACCTGATACATAGATAGATACACAGCATACTTATGATGTTCAAATTCAGTTGGGGGAATGGTTAGGAGGAAAAATGTCTAAAAAGGCTTCTTAGGGAAGACAACAATGAAAAAGGTTTAAGAAACACTGCTCAAGAGTTAGGGCTGCCCTAGACCCACCCTACTGCTGCTGCTGCCGCTAAGTCACTTCAGTCGTGTCCGACTCTGTGCGACCCCATAGACGGCAGCCCACCAGGCTCCCCCGTCGCTGGGATTCTCCAGGCAAGAACACTGGAGTGGGTTGCCATTTCCTTCTCCAATGCATGAAAGTGAAAAGTGAAAGTGAAGCCACTCAGTCCTGTCTGACTCCTAGCGACCCCATGGACCACAGCCTACCAGGCTCCTCCGTCCTCTAACTAAGGCTAAAGCCAGTCTCTGACCAGACTCAACAGAGCCTGGGGGTGCGGTAAGCACGATTCCCACTGACCTGTATGCTCCCTGCTCCTGAGTGTGGGTGACTCCTGTGACTCTGGTGGGATGGTCACCCCTTGATTAGTCACATCGCACAGGAGATCACTGCAGACTGAGAGGCCCTGGTGGCTCTGAAGACATCGCCAGCTGCCCCGCCGGGAGAGGGCCCTGTGAGGAGGGCCTCGGGGCAGCCTCTGCTTGCTAAGTTGACCCCTGGCTTCCACCAGAGAGGAAACAAGAACGCAAGGATCTGAATTCTATCAACAGCTTGCGTGATCTCAGATGAGGACCCCAAGTCTCAGGTGACAGTCCGGTCCTGGCTGGCACCTCGACCCCAGCCTATGAGACCCTGGCCCTCACCAGCTGGGCGAGCCTGGACTTCTGACCTACAGAGACTGTGTGAGGCATAAACGTATGTCGTTTGAAGTCACACAGTTTGCGGTATTCTGTTTTGGTAGTCTTCAATAGTGATTGAAGACTATTAATACAGAGGTTGAGTCCACGGACTTAGAGAGGCTTGGGAGACCCCCTGAGGCTTTCCACAGACTGACCCCAACAAGGGATAAATCACACCCACAGAAGTTCAAGCTGATCAGCCAATAATCAAGATACCTATTAGAATGAAAGTCAACATTCAGAAGAAAACACAACTCAAAATCTCAACCACCTGTCAACAACGTGTAACACACAGTTTAAAACTCCTAGATGAAAAATGTCACACAAAATGTGACCTGTAGTCAAGACAGAAAAGAAGTACTCAAAAGAAGCTGACCCACCACAGTCCAGGTACAGTCACCCCTTAATGTCCAAGGAAGGTGGGTTTAGAATCCCCAGGGACCCCCAGATCCGTTGATGTTCAAGCCCCTTGTATAACATGTTAGCACTTGCACATAACCTTCTTCCCATTACATTTAAATCATCTCTAGATTACCTATAATACCTAATACAAATACTATGCAAATACTATGAAATACATACAAATACTATGAAAATAGTTGCTGGTGCGTGGCAAATTCAACTTTTGCTTTTGGGGAATTTTATGTAATTTTTGTCCCCGAATATTTCCTATCAAATAGTTGGTTGAATCTGTCAATGTGGAACCTGCAGATAGAGAGGGCTGACTGCACCTGACTTAGAAAGCAGAGACTTCAAAGCCACTCTCATAAACATTAATATGTCCCAAGAAGGAAATGATGGACTTAAGGATTAAGCAGATAAGGAATCTCAGCCAAGAAACAAACTATGACGGAAAAAAAATAAAGGAAGTTCTAGAACCCAAGAGCATGATACTAAAAAGGAAAAGTTATTGGGTGATGTTTTATACCCTATGACCACTATAATAAATTACTACAACTTGGCTTAACAAAGATATTTCCATAGATCTGGAGTTCAGAAGCCTGAGATCCATTTCAGTGGGCCAAAATCAAGATGCTGGCATATTATTACATATTAAAAGCTTGATTAAGAGATATTACATGTCAAGAATCTTAAAAGAGAATAAATATGACCCAGAATTCTTATCAGAGCAATTTCTTTCCTAAGGAAATGACCAAGGATGTGCACAGAGATTTCGCGAGGGGGGGAAAAAAAAATCAAAGCACTTCTATTTTAAAAACTGCAATTCTTCATTAGTAAAAGATTAACTAAACTATGGCACATTCACGAATGAAATGTCATGTGTTAAAATGGTATGCAGAATACTTAATGCCAAGGATGTGGTTCATGTACGGTAAGAAAAGCTCAATGAAAGACTGAAGAGTGTAGACCAGAAAAGGCAGCAGTTATTTTATTCTGGGGTGATGGAATTAAAGGATTTTATCTTCCTTTATACACCTTCTAAATTTTTTAAAGTAAATATACTTTTATAATAAGAAAAATAAAAAAAAAACGTATCTTTCAAAAGAAGCGAAGGAAAAAAAAATGCTTTCCCTTCCCCCGGACATTCTCAGCTTCTTCTCCTCTCCAGGGGGATGGCAGACACTCTTACCAGCTGATGTTCTGTGGCCAGCGTCGCTTTCTCAGCAGAGGACTCGGCACTCTGGGGTCCTGTCTTCTGAGGAGTGACCGCTTCAGCTGGTTTCTCCGACAGTCCTGGAAGTGCTGTAGCTGAAACAGCTTCATGCTGTGTACTTATGTTCTCTGTGGGTTTAACTTTTCTCCTTACATCACTTTCTTCAGGGCTTTCAGATTCGTCACTGATGGGCTTGAGTTTTCTTCTTGGCTATATCAAGAAAACAGCCTTACTGTTTAGAAAATACAAATGCTTATCATTCCTGTTAGTAGATAACCATAAGGTCCACATTTCTTAATTCCAAACTTCAAAACTGAACATACTAGAAAGATGGCAACCTCACTCGTGCACAGGACCAGAAACCCGGATTAAAGGGTTCCCAGCAAACACTCCCAACAGAGTGTTTAACCACCACCTACGCACATTACAAGGACACTATGAAAACTGACACGGTACACAGATTTGAGATCTCGGGGATGAAAACACTTCAGGTATAAAACTATCCCATTTTTATCTTTAAAAAGTACCTTCTGAAACATAATACACTCTTTATGAAAAATAATGCTACAGAACATTGTCTCTATTTGCATCCACACAGTATATGAAACACTTTACAAAACATTTCTTCTACTTGCATCCAATCTAAATAGGATATGAAATATCTTACAAATTAAGTTGGGAGATCGTGCATACCTTTTTGGCACTAATCTTTACAGACTCGTTTTCACTTGCTTCAATTTCAGAAGTGTCCGAACTGTACCAAAAACCAAACCATCAGTATCTTGTACACGCTTCATTTTTATTCACATGTGTCTTCTAAAAGCTGCTCCTCTGACACAAACACAAGCTCAGTTTAATGAGATTTCCCACTTGTTACGGGTGGGCCTGCCACCTCCCCAGCCTTACCGTCACCTCCCATGCCTTTGCACACCCAGGCCGCATCACTTGAGCTCGAGCAGGCAGTAAGAGCCCGTCACTGCAGCCCCTGTGGCCCCGTCAGAAGCGTCCCTTCCTCCGCCACCACAGGCCCAAGTTTAGGGGACAGAAAAGGGAAAACCTTCTTTCATCCTTTGAAAAGGAAAAATAACCTAAATTTCTGATGAGAGTGCTTTCAGTTTTTTCATTCGACATTTAACACCAACTTCGAAAAGCAAGTATAAGGAATACAATTACTTGAACAATGAGGAGGCTTCCTGTGATGGGATCCGTGTCTAGGAAGAAGGTCAGAGATAGCGGAGCAGAGGAGACCGGACACCTGGCTGTGGCGCCAGGAAGCATACCGCGGTCATAAGATGAGCAGACTTTTGACAGCACTTTCTCAGGCAGAGAAAAAAAAAAGGAAGGGGATTTAAGGAAGAAGGAAAAGTAAACAGAGAAGCAGGTGGGTGTAAAACACCCTGGACGATCAAGGCACAGGACGGGAATCAGAGTAGAGATCACACATCTTGAAGAGAAAACAGTGCCAGAGAAGCCAAAGGTCACGACTGGGAAGACAGCAAGGCGCGGGGTCCTGCTCGCCCCTCCCCGCGCTCAGCGAAGAGCCGCTGCTCATCTGCACAGAGGGTCAAGCGAGCGGCGATCCCCTGCCTGCGACCGCAGAGGTAGCAGCACCAGGCCCAGTCTAACCCCTCCCCAGGGAGGGCGGGAGCTGAGAGGGCGCTGGGGTCTGAGGCCGTCTCTGCTCCAGCCCGATCCGTCCCCCTGTAACGCTCATGGATGCTGCTAACAAACCTCTTCAGTCTCACTGCCTCGGTGTCCACTGACAAGGGGAGCCAAACAGGCGCCTGAGTGACCCTTGCACACATTTGGGGTGGGGGGTGGGGACGCGTGAGACTGAGCCTCCACGCTGGACACACTGTGCTGGGAGGTGGGAGGTGAGCCTGGAGGGGGCGCGACTCCAGAGACAGAAGGACCAGGCGGGGAGCAGGCAGGAGGGGCGGGTGGCAGGAGCCTTGACCGTGGCCACTGCACAGCGAGGAGGGAAGGCAGGCAGCCAGAGGCAGAGCAGAGAGGCCAGCAGGGGCGCGCCAGCAGAGGCCCGGACTACTCCGCTGGGTGCCGGGGTGCCAGCAGGACCATGCAGCCAGAGAACACAAAGCGGCTGCTGATACCGATGAGGGGGCGGTGATGGGGCCTGGGGGCGCCTCTGTGGAGTCCGAGGTGCCTGAGAGCGTCCGGGGGGTGTGGTCCACGTGGAGGACCGCTGGGGGCTTGGGAGAGAGGCTGGGCAGAGGGAGCCCTGGGGACAGTGTGTGGGGAACCATGAGAGGAACTGGGGGAGGGGCGGGAGAGGAGAGGGTCTGACAGAGATGAGGAGAGGCGCCTCCTGAGTGCTGGCACCGCCCCTGCCCCCGCGCATCTCTTCCGCCCCGACTTCCTTCTGTATCCATGTATAAACCCTGTCCAACTTATCCAAATGATGCTCTTTGTTTGGGCTTCACACACGTCCAAAACCAAGGTCACTGAGGAGGTCCACACTGTCTAACAACCGCAAGTGTTCAGCCTTAATCTGACTCTCTTATCAACTGCACTTCAGCCTCCTGAGAATACACCCTCTCCTGGCTTCTTTCTTCCCCTCCAGCCAGGGGCTCCTCTCTCCTCCACAAGCTCCTCCTCCCCTGGACAGGTGCCAGGTCTCCTGTGGGCTGGCCCTGGGCCTCTGCCCCATCTCAGGCCACCATCTCTTCCTGGGAGGCCCACCCGAGGCCACAGCCCGCTCCTGTGTCAAACCGCCAGTCTGATCACCAGTTCAACCCCTCCCCTGAGCGCCAGACCGCAGACACAGCAGCCTGATACCTCCACAGCACGTCTAGGGTCCCCTCGGGAGGACCGAGCACTGGCCCATGGACACAGCAGCTGACATCTCCACAGCACGCCCCCGGTCCCCTCGGGAGGACGGAGCACCGGCCCATGGACACAGCAGCCTGATGCCCCCACACCACGCCCACGGTTCCCTCGGGAGGTCTGAGCACCGGCCTGTGGACGCAGCAGCCTGACACCTCCACACCACGCCCACGGTGCCCTGGGGAGGACTGAGCACCGGCCTGTGGACGCAGCAGCCTGACGCCTCTACACCACGCCCATGGTGCCCTCGGGAGGACTGAACACCGGCCTGTGGACACAGCAGCCTGACACCTCCACACCACGCCCACGGTGCCCTCGGGAGGACTGAACACCGGCCTGCGGACACAGCAGCCTGACGCCTCCACACCACGCCCACGGTGCCCTCGGGAGGACTGAGTACCGGCCCGCGGACGCAGCAGCCTGACGCCTCCACACCACGCCCACGGTGCCCTCGGGAGGACTGAGTACCGGCCCGCGGACGCAGCAGCCTGACGCCTCCACAGCACGTCCATGGTCCCCTCAGGAGGACCGAGCGCTCAGTCTCCTAGGGCAGCCCTACCCTACACAACAGCAGACCGCCAGTCCTCTGACCCAACCCTGAAAGCCAGGAGCTGTCTATGACAAACAGGGTTAATTTCATTCGTGTTTAAACACAGTCATAGAAGTCAGAAGAAAATGACCAACATGGGAAACACGGAAAAAGGATCTAAAGAGCTTGCAGAAAGAAATTCAAGAACTTGTAACACATACAAAAGAGGTTACTTAACTCAGTCATGAGAAAAATCAAACTAGAACTGAGCTAGCACAGCACCCTGGCAAAAACCCAAGCCTGATGCCATGCTGGTGGGAACTCGGCAGCAACTATGACAATCACACGTTTCACGTGACCGAGGCTTTCCTTTTCTACAGAAACAGGCATATACATGTGAACTGGCGTCTGTACCACCTTATTGATTACGGCACTGCTGGTGACAGAAGACTGGGAACGACCCAGCTGCCTGCAGACCCAGGCCTGGGGAAGGAAGCTGTGACGGTCCAGACTATGGGAAACCCGCGACTGTGAACAGAAGAACGAGGGCGCTCCACGTGCACTGACACGCACGGCTCTGCCACACACAGAGAGTGGGAAAGCCAGGTGGCAAGGTACCCTGTCTTTTTGAAAAAGGTAAAAACTCTGAACTCTTACTTTGACGGGCACAAATGAAATGGAGCAGGACCCTGCGGTCCTTGCCCCCGGCCATGTCCTCCGCCTTTAGTCAAAGAATCAGCTTAATCAGAGAAGAGAGAAATGTGGAAACAAAGGAAAACAGTCAAAGGAGACTAATAATAATGTAGTCATTAAGCACAGTCAAGGACCTTTAGTTCTTTCTCAAGGGCTAATATTCTGAGCCATATCCTGTGCGCTGTCTTACAGATGCTGAAACCCCAGGTGGAGAAGTTAACTACATGATGACCAGACTGTACCCACAACATCAGAAGCCATAATTCCAAGAACTGGCCTCAAAAAAGGGGAACAGACAGACTCTGGAACTGAAGATTAACTGCACCTACAACATCCAAGGAGACGCTGGTCAGACCACAGATGACCAATTGAAGATGACTGTTCGAGATGACTGTGCTGTTTCTACATGTCGTCCCTGGCCGCCACTCGGTCTATAAAAACTCTCACCCCTGCTTGTCAGCCTTTGGACAGATGTTTGCCCCTCTTCCCCACAGTTGCTGGCATAATAAAATAAAGCAACCTTTCCTTTCCACCAACCTGGTTTATTGGCTTTTGAGTGGCGAGTAGCCAGACCCACATACTCCTTGTCGTTAAGATTCTGGTGCCCAGCGTGGGGCTGGCTCCTGTGCTTTCATGGTGCCTGGCTGTCCTGGGATTCCCAGGGGACGCTGTGGCCATGACGGTGTACCAGCTTGCTGCTCGTAGCTAGCCAGCCCTGAGTAGAGGATGTGGGGACGTTTCGAGCAGCTGCCTAAACCATTTGTTTTGAGGATCCTCCCTGTTTCTCCCCTGCTCAGCTCTGGCTACAAGCTTAATCTTTTCCTTGGTAGAATGGAAACTAGTATTTGGGAAAAGCTGACGAGCTCTAAGACCAGGTTAAGTCCACCGGTGTGCAACCTGCCCATTTGTGCATGCTGGTGCCATTCAGGCATTCTTGACAACTGGTTCTGACTGCCACTGAGGACTGTTTGTAAGCACTAGTACTATTTGGGCCAATTTAATTCAAATGACCATTATATCTACTACTGTGGGCAAGAATCCCTTAGAAATGGAGTAGCCCTCATAGTCAACAAGAGAGTCCGAAATGCAGTACTTGGGTGCAATCTCAAAAATGACAGAATGATCTCTGTTTGTTTCCAAGGCAAACCATTCAATATCACGGTAATCCAAGTCTATGCCCCGACCACTAATGCCAAAGAAGTTGAAGAGTTCTATGAACACCTACAAGACCTTCTAGAACTAACATCAAAAAAAGATGTCCTTTTCATCATAGGGGACTGGAATGCAAAAGTAGGAAGTCGAGAAATACCTGGATTAACCAGCAAGTTTGGCCTTGGAGTACAAAATGAAGCA
The DNA here is from genome assembly GCF_055505025.1 of Bos grunniens. Classification (NCBI taxonomy): domain Eukaryota; kingdom Metazoa; phylum Chordata; class Mammalia; order Artiodactyla; family Bovidae; genus Bos; species Bos grunniens. The sequence goes on from NC_141191.1 coordinate 16,834,630, forward strand.
GGGCAAAGGCTAACAGTTTTGCCAAGAGAATGCACTGGTCACAGGAAACACAATCTTTCAACAACAAGAGACAACACTACACATGGACATCACCAAATGGTCAACACCGAAATCAGACTGATTATATTCTTTGCAGCTGAAGACGGAGAAGCTCTATACAGTCAGCAAAAACAAAACCAAGAGCTAACTGTGGCTTAGATCATGAACTCCTTATTGCAAAATTCAGACTTAAATTGAAGAAAGTAGGGAAAAGCACTTGGCCTTTCAGGTATGACCTAAATCAAATCCCTTATGATTATACACTGGAGGTGACAAATAGACTCAAGGGATTAGACCTGGTAGACGGAATGACTGAAGAACAATGGACGGAGGTTCGTAACATCGAACAGGAGGTGGTGATAAAAACCATCCCCAAGAAAAACAAATGCAAAAAGGCAAAATGGTTGTCTGAGGAGGCCTTACAAATAAATTGAGAAAAGAAGAGACGTGAAAGACAAAGGAGAAAGGGAAAGACGAATGCAGAGTTCCAAAGAACAGCAAGGAGAGATGAGAATGCCTTTTTAAGTGAACAGTGCAAAGCAAGAGAGAAAAACAACAGCATGGGAAAGACTAGAGATCTCTTCAAGAAAATCGGAGATACCAAGGGAGCATTTCATGCAAATATGGGCACAATAAAGAACAGAAATGGTATGGATGTAGGAGGAAGCAGAGATATTAAGAAGAGGTGGCAAGAATACACAGAACTATACAAAAAAGATCTTAATGACCCAGATAACCATGAAGGTGTGATCACTCACCTAGAGTCAGACATCCTGGATTGTTAAGTGGGCCTTAGGAAATATCACTACAAACAAAGCTAGTAGTGGTGATGGAATTCTAGCTGAGCTATTTCAAATCCTAAAAGATGATGCTGTGAAAGTGCTGCACTCAATATGCCAGCAAATTTGGAAAACTAAGCAGTGGCCACAGGACTGGAAAACGTTAGTTTTCATTCCAATCCCAAAGAAGAGTAATGTTAAAACTACTGCACAATTGTGCTCATTTCACATGCTAGCAAGGTAATGCTCAAAATCCTTCAAGCTAGGTTTCAACAGAATGTGAACCAAGAAATTCCATATGTACAAGATGGATTTAGAAAAGGCAGAGGAACCAGAGATCAAATTGCCAACATCTGTTGAATCATAGAAAAAGCAAGAGAATTCCAGAAAAACATCTACTTCTCCTCCATTGACTACATTAAAGCCTTTGGCTGTGTGGATCACAACAAACTGTGGGAAATTCTTCAAGAGATGGGAATACCACACCACCTTATCTGCCTCCTGAGAAACCTGTATGCAGGTCAAGAAGCAACAGTTAGAATCAGACATGGAACAATGGACTGGTTCCAAATTGGGAAAGGAGGATATCAAGGCTATATATTGTCACCCTGCTTATTTAACTTCTATGCAGAGTGCATCATGCGAAATGTCAGGCTGGATGAAGCTCAAGCTAGAATCAAGATTGCCGGGAGAAACATCAATAACCTCAGATATGCAGATGACACCACCCTAACGGCAGAAAGTGAAGAGGAACTAAAGAGCCTCTTAATGAAGGTCAAAGAAGAGAAAAAAAAAGCTGGCTTAAAACTCAATGTTCAAAAAACTGGTCCCATCACTTCATAGCAAATAGATGAGGAAACAGTGGAAACAGTGACAGACTACTTTTTTGGGCTCCAAAATCACTGCAGATGGTGACTGCAGTCATCAAATGAAAAGACTTGCTCCTTGGAAGAGAAGCTGTGACAAATCTAGACAGTGTACTAAAAAGCAGAGACATCGTTTTGCCAACAAAGGGGCATACAGTCAAAACTATGGTTTTCCAGTAGTCATGGAAGGATGTGACAGTTGGACCACAAAGAAGGCAGAACACTGAAGAATTAATGCTTTCAAACTGTGATGCCGGGGAAAACTCTTGAGAGTCCCTTGGACAGCAAGGAGATTCAACCAATCAACCCTAAAGGAAATATACCCTGAATATACAGTGGAAGGACTGATGCTGAAGCTGACGCTCTAATCCTTTGGCCTCCTGATGCAAAGAGCCAACTTACTGGAAAAGACCCTGATGCTGGGAAAGATTGAAGGCAGGAGGAGAAGGGAATGAAAGAAGATGAGATGGCTGGATAGCATCACCAATTTCAATGGGCATGAGTTTGTGCAAACCACAAGAGATAGTTTAGGACAGGGAAGCCTGGTGTGCAGTCCATGGGGTTGCAAAGAACTGGACACAACTGAGCAGCTAAACAACAAAAACAAGCGCTGTCTTGGTATTCCTGCCAGCTGGTTCTGATGTGTGTCTGATGTTGAGAACTGTTTGGAACATGAGGTGCTACCTGGCACTCCTGCCAGTTGGTTGTGTGTGTCTAATGCTGAGGATCATTTCTGAGCACTGACTGCTATTGGGCATTTTTGCCAGTTGGTTCTGATGTCTGTCTGCCAATGAGGACCGTTTGTTCGCATGAATTGCTACTTGAGCATTCTTGCTAACTGGTTCTGACATCTGACTACCACTGACGACCATCCGTGCGCACCGAGTGTCATTCGGACATCTTCCCAATTGGTTCTGAGATCTGATTACCTTGAGGACCGTTTGTGTCATGGAAGTGTTTGTTTCAGGCTCTAAACCGGTCACCCTGAGAGAGAGCTTGTGACAGATTTGTCATTTGGTGTGTGAGCATGTATTCCATTTGTATGACTGGTACTCCTGTTGCCTTAGGTAAAATGGGAAATTCAGGTTCAATTCATTAAGAAAAATTTGAGCTGGGAAATTATGACTAAAGAAAAAGAAAGCTGATTTATTTTGGACTATGTATGTTTGGCAATAGTATTCTTTAGACTCTGAAAAAAAAAATGGTTAGGATGAAACTCTTGAAATTCACAAAAACCAGTTTTTTGCATATGCAGTTAGGGAAAGCTAGCTTGATAAAACACTTTTTTTCAGACCCTGGGAAAATAAAAATATGCCTAGGAGAAAATCTGAAGTTAAGGCTTATTGTGTCCTTGAAATACAACCACAGTCCACATTGCCTGGAATGCCAGCCCTGGGTTAATTATAAAACTTCACGCTAAGAGGAAAAAAAAAAGGAGGAAAGCCTTTTAAGATACAGTATGTGAGTTTGGCTATTCTAACTACTATCCATAAACTGCTAAGTTTAATTGCAATGCCTAATTCACGAAATGTGAAAAGATAAAACAATGAGATCTCTGTTGGTCTGGACATTTCTATGTCTCAATATGTGTTTTTGTCTTTGGATGATATTGCTGAGGTTAATCTGTAAAGGAGCTCTATTTAATTTGCCTTAAAAAAATATGAGCACTTACAAATCAAACAAATCTAAGTTTACCTACTTTTGTCTTCTTTTAAGACCAAGAGGGAAATTAAAGATGTTTTGGTTTATTAAACATGCATGTTATACAACTGAAGAAAAATTATGCTGTGAAAAAATGTATGTTTTCAGAGGTTGTGGAGTATGTTCTTAAGTTTGCCAATCAGAAAATGCTGGTGTACCATTTCAATCACTTGGTTTTCTTAAGGTTTCAAGGGTTAAAAATTGTGAAATGTGAAAATGATAACATTTCTATGTGTAAAACAAACAGGATATGAGTTGTTGGTGAAGAAAAGGTATAAACAAATGGAAATATTTTTGTTAAAAAAAATGACAATACTGTTCTACAGTTGTTTGCTTCTGGATAGGGAAACACAGGACAAATTTGTTTGGATCCAAAAAATTATAAAAGGTTTATAAAAAAGGAACTTTGAGAACAAAATTTTGTATGCTGTCAGGATTAAGATTAGACTAAATTTAATTAGGTATATAAATTCTGTTATTAACAGTAAACTGATGCAAGATTAAATTTTTTTTTTCCTTTTTGTTGAAAAAACAAAATTCTCCTGGAATATTGATCTAATTCTGATAACAGACACTTCTAATGGAAAGTAATTGTTTTGTTTCTAGTCATATTTTGACCCTAATATTCAGGATGGAAAAAATTGTCCAGTAAAGTTGTCACAGAGTGTAACTACTCATGATGTATAGCACTACTGGCTTTAATTTTACAGCTTAAAGCACATGTACAATGTTTGTGTGAAAATTGGGTACAGACGATAAAATGTGTGGCCTATAAAACATTTCCCTATGAACATGCCCAGAGTCTGTTCATGGTATCTGAGTAGGTACCCCCTGATGTGGACAACTAGTCAAGCATATAAATAAAAAGGAGGCCTAGCACCAAGGGACATGGACGGACCCAGAGCAGGCAAACCACTCTGGCAACGCTGGAAAAATACACTGATTATCAACACTCTCTATGGAAAGAGCTACAACTTAAAAGGGGAAAATGATGGATGAAGTGCTCACATACTGAGGTATGGGGAAGTCATTCTGACCTATACATGATTAAGTCCGAACTTTAGGCTAAATAAAACAGCCTGTTTGTGGCCTATTAAACAGACATTGTACATCAGCTTTAATCATGAAGACAGAACAGTACAAAGGTGCATTTTGATTATAATCCTCTTTGTAATATGTCTAGTAATTTTCAAATGTTTGTCCAGGTACTACGAAAGTTTATTGCCTTTCCTGTTCTGTACCTGTCCTTCCTCAAGACTGAGAATATCAAAGAAAACGGGGGACTGAAACGGAGCAGGACCCTGTGGTCCCCGCCCCCGGCCATGTCCTCTGCCTGCCTTTCGTCTGTGGAAAACTTTAGTCTGAATAAGTTTAATCACAGAAGTGAGAAATGTGGGAACAAAGGAAAACAGTCAAAGGAGGCTAATAATAATGTGGTCATTAAGCACAGCCAAGGACCTTTAGTTCTTTCTCAAGAGCTGTAAGGTAATGTTCTGAGCCATATCCTGTAGCTGTCTTATAGACACTAAAACCCCAGGTGGAGAAGTTAACTAAATGATGAGCAGGCTGTACCCACAACACGAGCTGCCACACTGGCCTCAAAGAAATGGCAACAAACAAACCCTGGAACTGAAGATTAACTGTACCAACCAAGATGACGCCGGTTAGACCACTGATGCCATTTTGAAGATGACTGCTGGAGATGACTGTGCTGTCTCTGAATGCAGTCCCCCACTCTGTCTATGAAAGCTCTCACCCCTGCTTACGAAGGGGTGGGGGAGTCAGCCTTGGGACAGATGTCCACCCCTCTCCCTGCACCATTGCTGGCATCTGAAATAAGGCAAACTTTCCTCTCCACCAACCAGTAAGCAGCCAGACCGCACACTTCTTTTGAGAACACAAAGAAACTGTAAAAAGACATCAGAAATGAATATTGGGTTTGGGGGGTTCCTTTCCTGGCGGTGCAGTGGATAAGAATCTGCCTGCAAATGCAAGGGATACAGGTTCGATCCCTATTCTGGGAAGATCCCACATATCACAGAGCAACTAGACCTGTGCACAACTATTGAGCCGTGCTCTAGAGGCGGGAGCCGCAGCTGCTGAGCCCCGGCGCCCTGGAGCTCGCGCTCCTCAAGAGAAGCCACTGCCACGAGCACTGTCCACCGCCACTGGAGAGCAGGCTCTCTGCAACGAGAGAAAGCCCTGCAGCAAGGGAGACCCAGGACAGCCAAAAAAGAAGAAAACCACTGGCAGGGAAGGGAAGAGGTGGGTGCAGGAGCGAAGTGATGACAGAGAGGAGATGAAGGCTCTTATTAACCTTTTTAAACCACGTGAACGTGTCACCCATTCAAAAATTCTTCTGGAAAAATTACATTCACCACTGTTTAAAACGAAGCGTGTAGTTTTCCAAATATTTGGCTTTTGTTACTGATTTCCAGTAACATCTGGTAGAAAACCTGGAATCTCCTGACTGACCAAGGACCACAAGGCATCCCCAGATAGAGAAACTTGGACAGACGTCCCATCTAGGCTACTGCCCAAGTGGGGTGTTTGTTTTAAAAATGCAGTTTGTCACTCTCAAAATATAGTAACTAAAACTGACTTATTACCTAACAGAGGTCCTTAAGTCAGGGCTTGCTCTAGCAAATAGTTTATAATTCATACTATAGCTACTGAAGAGCTCTTCACCATGTGGGCCCTCAAGTTGTCTATGTTGAGTCATTTGTACAGATTTTCCTGACCCAGAACCCCAGAGAAATCTATAAAACTCCAACCTATGCACCCAAGGGACAACACAGCTGAAATTTACAACAGACTTTGTGTTTCCTCTGGGATTATCAGCTTCTTTCCCCTATACCCACCCTGCCCCAAAAAACATCCCGTTTGTGATGGGTAAGAGAATTTGTAAAATCACCTAAAATTCTACGCTCTTAAAACCTTTCTTCTCCTCATTGTATCTCAAAGCTAAATAACCTTCACTGGCATGTTTCTAGGATAATCAGGTGTCAGTTACAGTTATTATAAGTAACATCAATTACTGAATTATTAAGTTTTTATGTCCCAGTTCTCTTGAGGAAAAACATAAAATGGCTCAACGGATCTTTAAAAAGCTTTGGTCTTGTAAGCATCTATCTTAAAGAACATCTAAGAAATGCCACTAGCCATGAGTAAACAGCTGCTTGTGATCCACCCATACCTTCTCTTTGCTTCTTTTTCTTGAGGAGTTGAGGGGAGATGTGACCCGCACTGCTTGGAGAATTCTTCCTCATCAGCATATATAGCTGTGCTGTGTAGAGGAGGGTCTACAAGTGATTAAAAAATACATATATATTTAGAAGTCTGGTCGTCTGGGAAGTAATCAAGTTTGTCTCTTTACACTGGCATACAAAGCAACCTATTTACATGGCTAATAAAATCAAAACCAATTGCACAGGCTACTTCTGATCTCACACCTCAATAAGAACAAATGTAAACCGTTTCACCAATACATGCATGGATAGTCATCCTATAACCTTACTGTCCTTATAGATGATACAGAAACTTTTAAATGAGCTAAAAGATAAGCATAAACAGGACGTCTGACATTGCTCCATCATCCTCTGGAGCATCACACGCTACCTGGGAGACACTGCACAAACTCCAAACCCAAGGGCCCGGGGTGCCTGGCCATTCCCCTGACTCTCTCGCCCCACAAAGTGCCTGGCAAAGGCGGGCTCAACACCCGTGGACGACTGGCCCTTTGGGGAGGATCCAGGTCCTCCTGCACATCCCTTCCCTGCTCCTCCCCTCTGCACTGCCAGAGCATGGAGAGAAGCAGGAAAAGTTCACTCGAATCAAGAAACAGGAGAGGAGACCAAACGGCCTTGGTGGGAAGATACAGAAGAGATGCTGAGAAGGATGCTCCTACCTGCTGAGGAAACAGAGGTGACAGGAGAGGCCTCAGCCCTGGGGCTAGGCCTGTGAGAGGCAGGGAGGGAGGGAGGGAGGGAGGGAGGAGGGAACAGCTGCAGGGGTGCCTGGAAAGAGCCAAGCACCCAGTTCACGCTCAGGCTTCACCATGAATGCACAATAAACAGCTGTTTAGATAATGAACAGAGCAACTGCACAATTTTAAAGTTAGTAATATACTTGGTACTGACCTCAAACTAGGGATTGGAAGGACTGATGCTGAAACTGAAGCTTCAATACTTTGGCCACCTGATGTGAAGAGCTGACTCACTGGAAAAGACCCTGATGCTGGGAAAGATTGAAGGCAGGCGGAGAAGACAGCAGCAGAGGATGAGACGGTTGGATGGCATCACTGACTCGATGGCCATGAGTCTGAGCAAGCTCCAGAAGATAGGGAAGGGAAGGACAGGGAAGCCTGGCGTGCTGCAGTCTAGGGGGAGCTCAGAGTCAGTAGGACATGACTGAGTGACAGAACAACAACTAAGAAAAGGATTTACTTACTTTAAAACTACTGGGAATAACAAGGGAAAAAAAAGAAAACTAGACCAATTTTTGAATCTCCATATATAACCAGTCACATGAGCTGGACTCTTACCTCTCAACAATAAAAAGATAAATAACCTGATTTCAAAATGAACGAAGGATGTGAACAGACACTGCTTCAAAGAAGATACAAGAGTACCTCGTTTTACTGCACTCTGCTTCACGGCGCTTCGCAGACACTGCACTGTTTACAAATGAAGGTCTGTGGCAACGCTGCACTGTCCGGTGGTGATTAGGTCAGTTAGGGTTGCCACAGACCTCACCGAAGCCCCCGATAACCCCTAACAAGCTTCAGGACTCCCGATTAAGCAAAGACGGCCACTCCAGTGAACACCCTCAGTTCAGTTCAGTCGCTCAGTCGTGTCCGATTCTTTGCGACCCCGTGAATAGCAGCACGCCAGGCCTCCCTGTCCATCACCAACTCCCAGAGTTTACCCAAACTCATGTCCATCGAGTCAGTCATGCCATCCAGCCATCTCATCCTCTGTCGTCCCCTTCTCCTCCTGCCCCCAATCCCTCCCAGCATCAGAGTCTTTTCCAGTGAGTCAACTCTTCGCATGAGGTGGCCAAAGTACTGGAGATTCAGCTTCAGCATCAGTCCTTCCAATGAACCCTAGAGCGCCCCCAAAAATAACACTACCATTCCAGCAAGAATTTTGTCTTGAGGCTATAAAAATTGGCTATTAACTCATGAAGATGGTTGGCTTTCCCTGGTCTGTCAGGAGGTCAGTCCACTGTGCTCTCAATGTCAATATTACCTCTGCTCTTTGTTCTTAATAAACCCACTCCCTTCTGAAATGTTCTATATCTGGAAATTCTTTTCAAACAGGCACTCATATTGCCTCAACACTAACTACACTAAAGCCTTTGTGTGGATCACAACAAACGGAAAATTCTGAAAGAGATACAAATACCAGACCACCTGACCTGCCTCCTTAGAAACTTGTATCCAGGTCAAGAAGCAACAGTTAGAACCAGACGTGGAACAACAGACTGGTTCAAAATTGGGAAAGGAGTTACATCAATGCTGTATACTGTCACCCTGCTTATTTAACTTATATGCAGAGTACATCATCTGAAATGTGAGGCTGGAAGAAGCACAAGCTGGAATCAAGACTGCCAGGAGAAATATCAATAACCTCAGATATGCAGATGACACCAGCCTTATGGCAGAAAAGCCTCTAGATGAATGTGTAAGAGGAGAGTGAAAAAGTTGGCTTAAAGCTCAATATTCAGAAAACGAAGATCATGGCATCTGGTCCCATCACTTCATGGGAAATAGATGGGGAAACAGAGGAAACAGTGTCAGACTTTATTTTGGGGGGCTCCAAAATCACTGCAGATGATGACTGCAGCCATGAAATTAAAAGACGCTTGCTCCTTGGAAGAAAAGTTATGACCAACCTAGATAGCATATTCAAAAGCAGAGACATTACGTTGCCAACAAAGGTCCGTCTAGTCAAGGCTATGGTTTTTCCTGTGGCCATATATGGATGTGAGAGTTGGACTGTGAAGAAGGCTGAGCGCTGAAGAATTGATGCTTTTAACTGTGGTGTTGGAGAAGACTCTTGAGAGTCCCTTGGACTGCAAGGAGATCCAACCAGTCCATTCTGAAAGAGATCAGCCCTGGGTGTTCTTTGGAAGGAATAATGCTGAAGCTGAAACTCCAGTACTTTGGCCACCTCATGCGAAGAGTTGACTCATTGGAAAAGACTCTGACGCTAGGAGGGATTGGGGGCAGGAGGAGAAGGGGACGACAGAGGATGAGATGTCTGGATGGCATCACCGACTTGATGGACATGAGTTTGAGTGAACTCCGGGAGTTGGAGATGGACAGGGAGGCCTGGCATGCTGTGATTCATGGGGTCGCAAAGAGTCAGACACGACTAAGAGACTGATCTGATCTGATAGCAATAATTATGTTTTGAACATTTGTTTAAAACACTCTGCAAATTTTGGAAAATTGAAACTAAATTAAGTTCAACGACAGGAATTCATTGAAAATCCAGGCCTTTTCAAATAAGATAAAATATTGGGAATATTAATTTATACACAGGCCCAAATTTACCAACTTTTGTCTTCTTGTGAGAGAAAAACTAAAGATGTTTTGTGCCACCTTGAGATGTCCTTCACCAACCTATGGAATGCTAACGTAGAAGACAGTTCATGGCTGCTTAAGGAAAACAGGATGTGTGTTTTCAGAAAAGACGGTATGAGAAATGGAAATGCATATTGTTGAAAGGGGAAAAGGTGCCTTTGCCCTGGAACTGGCTATTTCTGAATGGGGAAAGAATACGGGACAAAATATGGCTACAGAAAGTAGTGAATGCTTGTAAAAGAGGAACACTGATAAAGGAATTTTGTATGTGGTCAAAATTTTCTCAAGTTGGATTAAATGAGATAAACACATTTTATTAAGAATAGGTTGATGTGAGACTGGATTTGGTTTTTCTTTCATAAGGGAACAAGGTTTTGCTGGAATACGCCTTTTGATATCAGATCATGTGAGTTCCTATGCCCTTAAGGGATCGGTATTTATTTTTGAAGAATTTTTTCACCTAAGCTCAACAAGTCATTGTTTGACTCTATGATTCTATCTGGGTGTTTTAAAACTTTTTGAGAGGCTTCCCTGGTGGCTCAGTGGAAAAGCAACAGCCTGCAATGCAGGGGATCCCAGTCCCATCCCCGATCCTGGTTGGGGAGGATCCCACGTGCCATGGAGCAACTAGTCCGCGCGCCACAGTGCTGAGCCTGTGCTCCAGAGCCCAGGAGCCACAACCACTGAGCCACGCTCTCAGAGCCCGTGCTCCGAAATGAGGGGAGGCACCACAATGAGAAGTCCGCACACGGCAATGAGAGGAGCCCCTGCCCGCTGCAAGCAGAGAAAGCCTGCCGCAGCAACAAAGACCCAGCACCGCCAAAAATAAAATTAAACACCATTTAAAAAAAAAAAAAAAACTTTGAGATTTTTGACAGACTCCCCAAATATCAAAATTGAACTAAAGTTCTTTTGACCTAAAGATACTTTGGGGTGCTTCAAAGGGTCCCTGGAGCACCCCAAAGAAAGATCCTAAACTAACTGGGTTCATTTGGTATGTTAAATTACGTGGGAAACATTGTCTAAATTCAATGTTGCCTGCATCAGATAGAATCATTACCCTCTCCCGATTTTCCTGAAGTCATCCAACAGACAGAAGAAAGGGTCTGCGTTCTTCTGCTGTCTAGTCTCTCACCTTACTCCAGGTCCAAACAACCCCCTGTGGGAATACTCCCACCTCCAGGCCCTCCTTGTCTAACACCCATGGCCTTTTCCACTGCATCCAACCTCAATTTCCATCGGAGAGGCCCTGCAAGTCCCCCAGGAGTTCACTCTGCACCTCCAGGACGTCCTTCACTCCTCCACTTGCCAGCACTCACACAGTGACAGGCTAACTACCGGGCTGGCCACTTGCAAGCAGCCCAGATCCTAGGTTTTACAGATGCTCCCCATCAAGGAGTACACTCCAACACAGGGAAAACTGTCACAGGACACGAGCTTCATGGACAACAGATCCCCAAGTGGAGTCCGGCCAACACACTGCACTGCTTCAAATGGCCCCTACAGGCGCCCCTCACTGGAGGGCCTGGGTTGACCAGAGATGTCAGGTTACGAATGAAAGGGAGCAGAGACTCTCAAAATCCCATAAGATGAGAAAGGAATTCAGAAGACACTCCAACTTCCCTCCTACAAAAACCTCCAAAGGACTGTCTCCAGGACTCTGGACTTCAATTCTAGAAGCGCTCTTGGTTGCAGGTTACTCAACATGGCAGGATCCTCTTCTAAGCCATAAGAAACATCTGGAACGCATACTCAGTAGTAGTAGTGTTAGTCGCTCAGTCGTAGCCACCTCTTTGCAACACCATGGACTATAGCCCTCCAGACTCCTCTGTCCATGGCATTCTCCAGGCAGGCATACTGGAGTGGGTTGCCATTCCCTTCTCCAGGGGATCTTCCCAACCCAGGGATTGAACCCAGGTCTTCTGCATTGCAGGCAGATGCTTTAACCTCTAAGCTACCAGGGATCCCCTTTAACCTTCCCCAATTTTCAGAGGTGAAACAAAGGCTCCTCTGCTTCCCCAGAGCCACCAAGTTTCCAGATCCCTATGACCAATCCCAAACTCCACGTTCCTATGTCTCATACACCCTTCATCACCCTGAAGGGAGACTGACTGCCCCTAGGGTAAACTCACAGTGGACTTCCTATCAACCAGGATCAGAGAAAATATGCTTTTGAAGGGAAGTGACAAGCAGTGAAGGGACAGTCCGAGAACACGCGCCATCCTCTTGAACTGATTTAGTCCAATGCTAAGACTGGGCCGGTAATACTGAAGACAACAGTCAGTTTGTTGCAGGGTTTCAGGCCCTAACTCTGGCCTTTGACTGGGAGGATGTCCAAACAGTCCTACTAGAATACTTGCTCTGGACCTGAGGAAAAGCAGAGCATGTGGGCAGCAGTCCAGTGGCATAGTACCAGCTTGACCAACCCGAACATTTTGTTATGGATGGAGATGCGGTCCAAAGTCAGGAGCCCCACTGGTATTGTGAATCCAGGGATGGGACAGAAGCCGTGAAACACGTGATCCATTGTGTTATTTGAAGGGATGAAAAAACCTATCAAAAATGCAATTAACTATGAAAGGATTCAAGGAGTGACCCAAGAAGAAAAAGAAAATCCAGCCTTCTTTCAGGGACCACTTGTGGAGGCTTCTGGAAAACTGATTAACATTGAACTCTCCAATCCCAAGGGCAAATCCCAGCTATGACAACATTTGATCAATCAGTCTGCCCTTGATACTACACAGAAACTCCAGAAGGCACAATTACGCAACAAACCCTGATGACCCAGCTCCTAGAGGTGGCCTTTGGGTATTTAATAATGGAGTTCAAGCTGAGTAGGAGAGAGAGCCCAACATGAGGAAGACAGGCCAGGGCTCAAGCTAAACTGATGGGGGGATTTTGGGGGCTCGCTCTGAGATGTCTATCTGCATCGAGGGGCTCTGGGTAGTTCCTGACATGACAGGTAAGAGGATGGATTTTTAATTGATACGTGAGCCACTTACTTCTTCCTGATTTTTCAAGCGGGGCCTCTTTCCTCCAAAAGCTGCCCAGTGACTGCTGTTGATGGAAAGTCTCTCATCCATTACCTCACTGGGCTTCTCCCGGGCCAATCTGAAGTGTCTGATGTCACCTGCCTTTCTGGTTGTCCCTCAGTGTACTAACAGAGAGGGGACCTTCTGGGTTCTCCTAGGAGCAGTGAACAATTAGGATACCTCGAACAGCCCCATATTTTGACTCTGACTACAGGAGGCCAATGAAAAGAGCAAGGTCCTATTCCCAGCCATATTCTACAAGGAGTGAACCTGCATTTTGGGAACAATGCGTACCCAGGAGGGCCCTCAATGCCCAATCTGAAAGAATCAGCCTTAAGCCAGAAGCCACTGTCCCTAACAAGAGACAATATCCCATGAAACTAGAAACAAAGAAAGGTTTACAACTCCTCATCCATAAATTCTTACATGGCCTCTCGGTGCCATGCCAGTCTCTATGCAATACTTCTATTTTCCAGTAATTAAACCAACTGGGGAAAGTAGAGTGGTACAAGACCTCAGAGCAGGAAATGATGCTGTGGGCCCTATTCACCCACTATGGCCAATACTTATAAAACATTAGCCCAATTCCTGAGGATGCTAAATGGTTTACTGAGCTCAACCTCAAGATCCCTTTTCTTGCATCCAAGCCTATCCCCCCTCACAACTGTTTGACTTCCACTCAGGCCAAATACGGAGAAGGCAATGGCACCCCACTCCAGTACTCTTGCCTGGAAAATCCCATGGACAGAGGAGCCTGGTAGGCTGCAGTCCATGGGGCTGCGAAGAGTTGGACACGACTGAGCGACTTCACTTTCACTTTTATGCATTGGAGAAGGAAATGGCAACCCACTCCAGTGTTCTTGCCTGGAGAATCCCAGGGACAGGGGAGCCTGGTGGGCTTCCGCCTATGGGGTCGCACAGAGTCGGACACGACTGAAGCAACTTAGCAGCAGCAGGCCAAACAGCAATAATACACTTGGACACTATTGTCTCAGGGGTTTCAGGACAGCCCACACTCGATCTCCCAGGCCCTAAGGACGTAACTATGGGAGACACACGTAAAAGAACGGGCTGTTCTACGGTCTGTACACGACATATTAATATGCACCTCCCCGGGGGCTCTCAGATCAAAGCACCACTTAGATCAAAGCCATGATGTCCCTGGGGCTACAGAGCCTCTCAAAAGCATGACAAATCCCCAAGCAATGAATTAAATATCTAGTATATACTATAAACCCCAGGAATAGACAATTATCTCCATATAAAAAACAAGCTATATTTGGACCTAAGTACTGCAAAGATCTGCCTGCAATGCAGCAGACATGAGTTTAATTGATTAGTCAGGAAGATCCCATGGAGAGGGAAATGGTAACCCACTCCGAAATTTTTGCCTGGGAACTCTCCAGGGCAGAGAAGCCTGGCGAGCTGCAGCCTACCAGGTCTCAAAAGAGTTGAACACAACGACTAAACATCTCTGTTACTGAGGAAACCAAAGTTGAAAAAGACACGTGTACCCAATGTTCACTGCAGCACCATTCACAATAGCTAGAACATGGAAGCAACATAGATGTCCATGGACAGATGAATGGATAAAAGGCTACAGCTGCTGGCTCAACAGTAAAGAATCAGCCTGCAATGCAGGAGACGCAGGTTTGATCCCTTAGTCAGGAAGATGCCCTGGAGGAGGGCATGGCAACCCACTCTAGCATTCTTGCCTAGAGAATCCCATGGACAGAGGAGCCTGGCAGGTTTCAGTCCATAGAGTTGGACATGACTGAAGAGACTAACCAGCAGCCACAGCAGTATACACAATGGAATATTCAGTTCAGTCCCTCAGTCGTGTCCAATTCTTTGCAACCCCATGGATTGCAGCACACCAGGCTTCCCTGTCCTTCACCAACTCCCAGAGCTTGCTCAAACTCATGTCCATTGAGTCGGTAAAGCCATCCAACCATATCATCCTCTGTTGTCCCCTTCTCCTCCTGCCTTCAAACTTTCCCAGAATCAGGGTCTTTGCTAATGAGTAAGTTCTTTGCATCAGGTGGCCAAAGTACTGGAGTTTCAGCTTCAGCATCAGTCCTTCCAATGAATATTCAGGACTAATTTCCTTTAGGATGGACTGGTTGCATCTCCTTGCAGTCCAAGGGACTCTCACGAGTCTTCTCCAACACTACAGTTCAAAAGCATCAATTCTTCGACACTCAGCTTTCTCTATGGTCCAACTTTCACATCGATACATGACTACTGGAAAAACCATAGCTTTTGACTAGATGGACCTTTGTCGGAAAAGTAATATCTCTGCTTTTCAATACACGTCTAGGTTTGTGATAGCTTTTCTTCCAAGGAACAAGCGTCTTTTAATTTCATGGCTGCAGTCACCATCTGCAGTGATTTTGGAGCCCAGAAAAATAAAGTCTGTCATTGTTTCCCCATCTATTTGCCATATGTGATGGGACCGGATGCCATGATCTAAGTTTTCTGAATGCTGAGTTTTAAGCCAGCTTTTTCACTCTCCTTTCACAATGGAAAGGAGAAATTTGGAAAGTAATATTTCACAATGGAATATTACTCAGCCATAAAAAGGAACACATTTGAGTCAGTTCTAATGAGGTGGCTGAACCTAGAGCCTATTATACAAAGTAAAGTAAGTCAGAAAGAGAAAAACAAATACTGTACACTAACATATATATATGGAATCTAGAAAGATGGTACTGATGAAATTATTTGCAGGGCAGCAATGGAGAAACAGATACAGAGCACAGACTTATGGACACGGGGTGAGGGGGAAGGAGAAGGTGAGATATATGGAGAGAGCAACATGGAAACTTAACATCACCATTTGTAAAACAGATAGCCTATGGGAATTTGCTGTATGGCTCAGGAAACTCAAATAGGGGCTCTGTATCAACCTAGAGGGGTGGGATGGGGAGAGAGATGGGAGGGAGGTTCAAAAGTGAGGGGACATATGTATACCTATGTTTGATTGATGATGTTTGGCAGAAACCAACACAATTCTGTAAAGCAATTATCCTTCAATTAAAAATAAATTAAAAAAAAAAGACACATCTCTACCTTTTTGCACATGATAGGATTTTGTAGAGTTTGGATTCCAAAATTTGGGCCAATGGCTAAGCCTCTGTATCAAGTGACTAATGCTCAGATATAGAACCATTACTTTAGAATGAGGAATAAGAAAAGGCTTCACATGATTATACAACCAGACCCTCACCAGAGCCCCTGCTCCCGGTCACTCCAATCTGAAAGCGCCATTCATCCTGTATGTGGCTGAAAAGCACGGCACTGCTCTGGGGTTCTTACACAGAAGCTGGAGAAGATTCTGAGCCTATTGGGCATTTTTCCAAACAGCTAGATCTCATGGCCCAAGGTTGGCCTGGCTGTCTCCAGGCAGTAGCCGCCATCGATTAGTGGAAGAAGCTAACAAGATTACTTTTGGACAGCAGCAGCAGTCCAGTCCCGTCATCAAGTACAGGGATTCAGGAGATTACAGGTCACTACTGGCTAACTGAAGGCCGTCTTACTAATACCACGCGGTGATCCTTAAATCATGAGAACTAACCTACAAAACTTTCCATACCCTCAACTTGGCTATGGTTAAGCCTGATGAGAGCCCACAGCTAGCAGACTCTTGCCTCAGAACCCTTGACCAGGTTTATTCCTGTAGGCCTAATCTAAGAGACCAAGCTACAGGAAACCAAGGACGAATGGTTTCCTGCCAGCAGCAGCTTTATTAAGGACGGAGTCAGGAGGGCAGGGGACACTACCGTGAGTGCTGAGTGTCCAAGAAGCAAAACCTTTCCTGGCCTACACTCCAGCCCAGAAGACTGAACCGACAGCTCTCACCTGAGCCTTAACCCTAGAGAAAGGATAAATTATAAATATATACACAGGCTCATGCTTTACATGCTAGTGGAGCTATCAGGAAAAAAAAAAGAAAGAACTTTCAAATACAAGAAATTCCTCTATAAAGTATGAGGCTGAGACTTTGCATTTGATAGAAGCAGCTCAAAAACCAAAATACGTAGCAGTCATTCACTGCCACAAGCATCAAAGGGAATTTCTCAAATTATCCAAGGAAGCAACTGGGCAGATTGGGATGCAAAGAAAGCAGCTCTGATGCCCGTAACAGAAATGGCATTGTTCCCAGCCCTTGCCCCTTCTACCACTACACTCAAGATACTCAATTTCCAAAGAGACCTGGCAACAAGACCAAGGGGCGACAAAGGGTACAGTTGAGCGCAATTGTGCGATAGTTTGAACAGTCTTTGGCATTTCCTTCCGGACTGGAATGAAAACTGACCCTTTCCAGTACTGTGGCCTAAATTTGCTGGCATATTGAGTGCAGCACTTTTATAGCATCATCTTTTAGGATTTGAAATAGCTCAGCTGGAATTCCATCACCTCCACTAGCTTTGTTCATAGTGATGCTTCCTAAGGTCCATTTGACTTCACACTCCAGGATGTATGGCTCTAGATGAGTAATCACACCATTGTGGTTTCATTAAGACCTTTTCTGTACAGTTCCTCTGTGTATTCTTGCCACCTATTCTTAGTATCTTCTGCTTCTGTTAGGTCCATGCCATTTCTGTCCTTTATCGTGCCCATCTTTGCATGAAATATTCCCTTGGTATCTCCAATTTACTTGAAGAGATCTTTAGTCTTACCCATTGTATTGTTTTCCTCTATTTCTTTGCATTGTTCACTTAAGAAGGCTTTCTTATATTTCCCTGCTATTTTTTGGAACTCTCCATTCAGATGGGTATATCTTTCCTTTTATCCTTTGCCTTTCACTTCTCTTTTCTCAGCTATTTGTGAAGACTTCTCAGACAACCATTTTGCCTTGCTGTGTTTCTTTTTCTTGGGGACGGTTTTGGTCATGGCCTCCTGTACAGTGTTATGAACTTTCACTCATAGATCTTCAGGCATTCTTTCTATCAGATCTAATCCCTTGAATCTATTTGTCACTTCCACTGTATAATCATAAGGGATTTGATTTAGGTCATACCTGAATGGCCTAGTGGTTTTCCTTACTTTCTTTAAGTCTGAATTTGGCAATAAGGAGTTCATGATCTGAGCCCAAAGAAGGGCAATGCCAAAGAATGTTCAAACTGCAGCACAACAGGGCTCATTTCACCCGCTAGCAAAGTAATGCTCAAAATCCTTCAAGCTAGGCTTCAACAATACATGAACCGAGAACTTCCAGGTGTACAAGCTGGATTTAGAAAAGGCAGAGGAACCAGAGATCAAATTGCCAATATTCGCTGGATCAAAGAAAAAACAAGGGAATTCCAGAAAAACATCTACTTCCACTATGACAATGCTTTTGAATGTGTAGATCACAACTGTGGAAAAATATTAAAGAGATGGGAATACCAGACCACCTTACCTGTTTCCTGAGAAACCTGTATACAGATCAAGAAGCAACAGTTAGAACCGGACATGGAATAATGAACTGGTTCAAAACTGGGAAAGGAGTACATCAAGGCTGTATATTATCACCCTACTTATTTAACTTATATGCAGAGTACATCATGCAAAGTGACAAGCTGGATGAAGCACAAGCTGGAATCAAGACTGCTGGGAGAAATATCAATAATTTCAGATATGCAGATGACACCGCCCTAATGGCAAAAAGCAAAGAGGAACTAAAGAGCCACTGATAAAGGTGAAAGAGAGTGAAAAAGCTAGCTTAAAACTCAGCATTCAAAAACTAAGATAATGGCATCTGGTCCCATCACTTCATGGCAAATAGATGGGTAAACAATGGAAACAGGGACAGACTATTTTCTTAGGCTCCAAAGTCACTGCAGATGGTGACTGCAGCCATGAAATTAAAAGACACCTGCTCCTTGGAAGAAAAGCTATGACCAACCTAGAAAGCATATTAAAAAGCAGAGATATCACTTTGCGGACAAATGTCTCCAAAGTTATGGTTTTTCCAGAAATCATGTATGGATGTGAGAGCTTGACCATAAAGAAGGCTGAGCCCTGAAGAACTGATGCTTTTGAACTGTGGTGTTTTGAGAGTCCCGTGGACTGCAAGGAGATCAAACCATTCAATTCTAAAGGAAATCAACCATAAATATTCATTGGAAGGAAGCTAAAGAAGCTCCAGTACTTTGGCCACCTGATGCTAAGAGCAGACTCATTGGAAAAGACCCTGATGATGGGAAAGATTGAAGGAAGGAGGAGAAAGACCCTGATGATAGGAAAGATTGAAGGAAGGAGGAGAAGGGGACGACAGAGGATGAGATGGTTGGATGGCATCACTGACTCAATGGACTTGAGTTTGAGCAAGCTCTGGGAGATGGTGAAGGACAGGGAAGCCTGGTGTGCTGCAGTCTACAGGGTCACAAAGAGTTGGACACAACTGAGCAACTGAACAACATCACTTCATGCTGGTCAGAGTGGCCACCATCAAAAAATCTACAAAGAATACATGCTGGAGAGGATGTGGAGAAAATGAAACAATCCTACACTGCTGGTGGGACTGTAAATTGATATAGGCATTCTGGAGAATGGTATGTAGATTTCCTTAAAAAACAAAGAAAAATCTACCATATGACCCAGTAATCCTACTTCTGGGCATATATACTGAGAAAACCATAATTCAGAAGGCCACATGTACACCAATGTTCACTGCAGCACTATTTACAATGGACAGGACAAGAAAGCAACCTAGATGTCCACTGACAGATGAGTGGATAAAGAAGGTGTAGTATATATACACAACACAGTATTATTCAACCATCAAAAGGAACGAATTTGAGTCAGTTACGAGCGAGGTGGATGAACCTAGACCCTGTGAAGGAAGTCAGAAAAACAAACAGGTATTACAGCAGAAACTAACACTACATTGTAAAGCAATTACAATCCAATTAAAAATAAATTTAAAAAAAATAAAGAAACATACAGGAATGATCATCACAGTGTTGTTCCACAAAACCAAAAAACAATTATTTTCAAGATTAGTTTGCATGACTAATGTGTGGCATCATCATACAATGTACCAACTCACACCAATGGAAATGAACAAACCACCACTATCTATAGCTGTTTAGGGGCTTCCCTGGTAGGTAGTTGTCAAAGAATCCACCTGCAACGCAAGAGACCCTGGTTCGATTCTTGGGTCGGGAAGATCCGCTGGAGAAGGGTTAGGCTACCCACTCCAGTATTCATAGGCTTCCCTTGTAGTTCAGCTGGTAAAGAATCCGCCTGCGATGTGGGAGACCTGGGTTCAATCCCTGGGTTGGGAAGATCCCCTGGACAAGAGGCTACCCACTCCAGTGTTCTGGCCTGGAGAATTCCATGGACCGTGTAGTCCATGGGGTCCCAAAAAGTGGGACAGGACTGAGCGACTTTTGCTTTTACTTTTCAGAGCTGTTTAGATGATTTCACAAAAGGAAATAAGTGAGCAAGAGAGCCAGAAAAGAGAATATACAATGTATGAGAGCATTTATATAAAGTTCAAAAACAGGCAAAACTAAAACAAAATGTTAGAAAGATGATAGGGGTCACTTTACATCCAGAAAGAGGGAAGAGTGCTTCCATCCTGGTGGCAACATTCTGCTTCTGCATCTGGGAGGTGACACCTAGGTGAGTGTTTTCTAGTAACTTCCTGGGCAGAATGCTAAGAGAAGTCAGTCAGACGAGAAAGACAGATACTGTGTGATATCACTTATGTGTGAAACGCAAAAATACAACAAACTAGTGAATATAACGAAAAGCAGCAGACTCCCAGATACAGAGAAAAAACCAGTGGTCACCAGTGGGGAGGGGAGAGAAGGGCAGTACAGGAGGGGATGAGAGGTGCAGACCACTGGGTGTGACTGGGCTCAGATGTCCTGTACAACACTGAGAATACAGCCAAGATTTTATAGTAACTGTAAATGGAAAGCAAGCCTTAAAACTGTGTAAAAATTTTTTTTAATTAAAAATAAATTTTGAAAAAAAAGAAAATGAGGCCTATCCAAACCATGGATTATTGACCTGTAAGAATTTTTAGGAATAAAATACTGATATTTACTACCATGTAGATGAACCTTAAAACTACTACCCTAAATAAAAGAAGCCAGTCACAAATGACCACATACCTCGTGTAAGAAGCTATTTAAATGTTCAGAACAGACAGATTCACGGAGACAAGAAACAGGTTCATGGTTGCCAAAGGGCTCCAGAGAAATTACTAGTGGACGTGGAGTTTCTTTCTGGGATGATTAAAACGTCTTGAAATAGAAAACAGTGATGGCTGTACCATCTTGTGACTAAACTAAAATTGAACTGAACCGTACACTTTAAAACGGTGAATTGTACGGCATGTGAATTACATCTCAATTTTTAAAATTATGATTTCTTTTAGATTCAGACCTTTTACATTTAGATTTCTTTTAGGTAAGAAATTAAAACATTTTACAGGTCACTATAAAAGATGTTCTGGTAATGATTACTTTTCATCATGCCAGAAGTACAATAATTTCCCTTATTAACAAAAATTAAGACTCAAAATACTAGACACCAAATAAAAAGTATGTGAGAAGGTTTATGTTGTCAAAATTCCCTTGAAACTTACTCCTACAACATATGCTGTATGCTTGCATATGACAACTCAAGAAAAAAATGTAAATTAATATATGAGATTCATAAATTAAACAGGTTTTATTTTACCCCTACTTTGATTCAAGTTTCCCACCTCATTTAGAATAAATTCAATTTCTTTTTGTGTGTGTGTTAGGAGAAGGCAATGGCACCCCACTCCAGTACTCTTGCCTGGAAAATCCCATGGATGGAGGAGCCTGTTAGGCTGCAGTCCATGGGGTCGCTAAGAGTCGGACACGACTGAGCAACTTCACTTTCAGTTTTCACTTTCATGCATTGGAGAAGGAAATGGCAACCCACTCCAGTGTTCTTGCCTGGAGAATCCCAGGGACGGGGGAGCCTGGTGGGCTGCCGTCTATGGGGTCGCACAGAGTCGGACACGACTGAATCGACTTGGCGGCAGCAGCAGCAGCTGTTCTAGATGTGGGCATACCAGCCCTTCTCTATCACCTCTGGCCTCTGGAATGGCCAATGACGGACAGAGCAGGCCCGCCCGGGCAGGTCACACACCGTTCCCTGGCCCGCCAGTGGCGGCGCTGTCTCCCAGACACTCTGGGCCCATGCGTGAAGCTCTCCTGCAGCGTCCTCCGCCTTCCTGTGTCTAAGAAAAGGAAGAATATCCTTCTGCTCCTCCCTAAATTAAAGCCCATTTCCACGTGACTACTGGCGGTATGAAGTGAGAAATATTAGTCTACATCCCTCGTTACAAAGTCATATAACAGGAGCCCAACATATGTCTGGCTTGCTGACCAGTGCTAGCAGGAGAGCTCCACTTTTTTAGTTTCGGGGTACCCAGAAGTGAGAAAAATTAATTCAAATTATCAAATACTCCCCAGAACACTGTATTCATGTGTGGACCACCTTGCTTTTGTATGTGAAGGCATTTCTACATTTTTATTAGTAATTAGCCTAAATGCTGTTGCTCAAAATACTTTAAAGTTTTCAAAATATAGATTAAAAATACTAACCAAAGGTTTCATAGGATTCTTCATCTTTCTCGTTTTCACCCAGCCTGCTGAGGCTTGAGAGCTGAGAATGATCAGGAAAATCAAATACATCCAGAGGCCTGTGCTTCCGGCCAGCTTTCTGAAAGTGAATGAAGTTCAAAGTCACTGGATTGGCCATAACAAGAACATCACAAAGCCGATCTGCATGGCAAGGACGCTGCTGCTGTCACCGGTGCCTACGGAGCAAGTCTTCGCACTCTTGGGGATCTAAGGCGGGGTTGGGGAACTTTTCTAGAAAGAACCAGGGAGTAAATACAGTTGACCACTGAACAACGCAGGGGCTGGGGTGCCCAGCCTCTACACGGTAGAAAATCCCCGTATGACCCTGGCAGCTGGCTTCCTTATTCGAGGTTCCACCTGCGGGGGTTTCAACCACCTGTGGATAGTGTAGAACCTACTACTGAGAACAGTGCAGGTAGAGTGGATCCTCCCAGCTCAAACCTGTGTTGTTCAAGGGTCCCTTGTACCCAAGACCGTGGACCATGAGGCTCTGTGGCAGCTCAGCCATCGTGGTGTGGAAGCAGACGGGGCCGTGCAGAAAAAGCACAGTCGTGCTGCAATTCAGCCTTATGGATCCTGAAATCTGAACTTCATGTTTTCACATGCCGTGAGATAGTCTTCTTTGATTTTACTTCAGTCATTTAAAAATGTAAAAACCATCCTTAGCTCATAGGGCCACAGCCGGCCACTCCTAAGCCACCAGGGGCTTGCTCCCCAGAAATAGCCACTTAGCCCAAAGTTCCCAGATGTTTTTAGGTCCATGAACCAAGGTAAATTGGAAGTGGACAAACAGGAGATGGCAAGAGTGAACATCCACATTTTAGCAATCAGTGAACTAAAAGGGACTGGAATGGGTGAATTTAATTCAGATGACCATCATATCTACTACTGTGGGCAAGACCCCCTTAGAAGAAATGGAATAGCCCGCAGAGTCAACAAGAGAGTCTGAAATGCAGTACTTGGATGCAATCTCAAAAACGACATTTCCAAGGCAGACCATTCAATATGACAGTAATCCAAGTCTATGCCCCAACCACTAATGCTGAAGAAGCTGAAGTTGGATGGTTCTTTGAAGACCTACAAGGCTTTCTAGAACTAAAATCCAAAAAAGATGTCCTTTTCATCATAGGGAACTGGAATGCAAAAGTAGGAAGTCAAGAGATACGTGGAGTAACAGGCAAGTTTGGCCTTGGAGTACAAAACGAAGCAGGGCAAAGGCTAACAGAGTTTTGCCAAGAGGACACACTGGTCATAGCAAACTCCTTCCAACAACACGGGAGACGACTCTACACGTGGACATCACCAGATGGTCAATATCGAAATTAGATTGATTGAACTCCTTATTGCAAAATTCAGACTTAAATTGAAGAAAGTAGGGAAAACCACTAGACTACTCAGGAATGACTAAAATCAAATCCCTTACGATTATATAGTGAAAGTGACAAATAGAGTCAAGGGATTAGATCTGATAAGAGTGCCTGAAGAACTATGGACGAAAGTTCATAACACTGTACAGGAGTCAATGATCAAGACCACCCCCAAGAAAAAGAAATGCAAAAAGGCAAAATGGTTGTCTGAGGAGGCCTTACAGATAGCTGTGAAAAGAAGAGAAGCTAGAGGCAAAGGAGAAAAGGAAAGATATACTCATCTGAATGCAGAGTTCCAAAGAACAGCAAGGAGAGGTAAGAAAGCCTTCCTCAGCTTTGAGGATACACAGGGGTAAAACTCCTGACTGCAGGAAAGAGACTTACAGGGCAATATACTAATAAGCTCCATGAAGATTGCCCCCTACATCCTCATGAAAGACCACAACACATAGAAAGCTACATTCAGTAGCTCTGGACAATGTGGAGGGAGCCATTAACAGACAAAAAAATTAGTGGAAATTCTGGAGATAGAGTAAGACTCCAAACAAAAACTAGCACTCACAGACCCTCAGTGCAAAACCACCCAAGGGGTGTTTGGGGTTAGAAGGAACATTGAAGGAGAGCTGACGGATCCTCTGGCCTCCCTGAGCAAAAAGGCCCCCAGCCATGTACGGCAGCTGCCTTCCCAAGAAGAGGACAGGAAGCTGGAGAAACCCATCCAAAGAACGGGCGGGCTGCGGTGGGGCTGCAGAGGGACCCCAGGACTTCCCAGGGGAGAAAAGGGCCCCCTCCAAAGCCAGGGGCCTAGGGAAGCAGGGGGAGACACCCCCCCAAGAGAGAGAATCAGGGGCGGGGCACAGAGCAGGGAGAACCCCCAAGGGCTGGGCACCCCCAAGCAGACACTGCCTAAGGCGTTTCATGTGAATCTCTGAGGCCAACTCAACAAGCTGCTGGAAAAGCACATGAAGTGAGCTGAGAGTATTAAAGAAATGCCCCTGCCTTCACACATTTATTTCTAAGGCTCACCCCAGCCTACAGTAAAAATACCATGTGAGTAAAACTACATGGAAGATGATGAGACCATAACTGTGGAAAACTATTAACATGGAGAAATGGCTACGAGTGAAAAAAGCAAAATACAGAACACTGCACAATTTTTAAACGATGCCAATTATCCAAATGAAAATGAAACCTAGGCCCAGAAAAAAAGATTTAAAATGTTAATGTTCTCTCACTTGTACTGGAACGAACACAAGGAAAATGAATATACTTTTCCACTACAAGAAAATAGAGCTTACCAAGTCGACGGAATACTGAGTCTCCCACAAAATGTTATTTTGCATTTTCAATTACGAGCATTATATTAAAATATATAATGATAACTTACATCTTTCATGGAATGTGTTCTGCCTGAATGGTTCTTTGAAAATCTTGCACTAGGAAAGAGCAAACACACACACAAGTTAGTAAATACTTTAAAATAACTGGGGAAACACTAGAACTGGCGATGGAGTCCAAGTATTTTCTTTCCAAGTTACTCTCCTTGTTAGTTGCACTAACAATGTGCATGCGATGAAATTCAGGTAATGGCAAACCCTTTGGAAAGCAGAAGCCACATCTCCCACACATAAATAATTTATAGGCCAAATCATACTACCCACATATAAATAACATAGCTCTGCCCTCAGGGCACAGAGAACTAACCCTGCCATCACCCGTGTCCCTGAAGTCACATCAACAGCCAAGGCTGGCATCCTGCAGAAATGTGCTAGAGGTGCCTCTTCCTTAAGCACCGGACCCCGATGCATCCCGTGCCTGGCTCTCTCACACAGGTGTTCTCATTTAGCTCCTTAACGGTCCTCCAGGTAGAAGTGAATCCCTCCATCCAGAAGCATGTTTGCCCAAAGCCGCAGGTGGCTGGGAAGGAGGGAAGCCTATGATAAAATCTGCTGTCAGTCCACACCCAGAGCTGCCCTCTTCCCTCCCCTTCAGGATCCCTCCAGAGGGCATCAGGATGAAAGGATAAAGTTGCATCTTTAATCAGCTTAAGTAAACCAGATGTCACAACAGAGACCCAAAGAATAAGTGAAAATAAGCGACACGGGAAATACCTCTGCCGGTGACTGTGGGCTGAGTACCCTATGGGCTCCAGCGTGGTGCCAGGGAACAGGACATCCTGCACCACCCTGCACAGACCCTCCACTTTCAAATGAACCTTGCACACACCCGTTAGCAAAGAGCAAAGTCCATTTAGTGTCTGAACGAGTTTTGAGAAGAGTCTGAGAACCTTCTGTACAGCCTTTACCCCACTTCACCCACTGTTCATTTTGTCTCACCGGCTTCCTGTGTGTCTGTGTACAGTAACCTGGGGACACACGTGTGTCTTTTCTAAGAGGGCATTATCCTGTGTAGTCACAGCACAATTTCCAAAGCAAGAAATTTAACACTGACATCATTGTCTAATTTACAGTCCATATCCAAATGTTATCAATTGCCCTGTCATGTCCTTTAAGGTTTTCCCCAGCTTTTTTAAAAATTTGTTTTGCTGTTGTTTCCTTTAAAAATTTTCTTCTTGTTCTAGCATTTTTTTTTAAAGGAAATACAAGGGGACATAAAATTAAGATTTCTTAAAACTTGTGTTTTATCATACGTGCACACTTGTGTATCCATTGTGATGTAAACTATTAATACCGTGAATTACAGTAAAAAGAAAAAGTTGGAAAACTGAGGAGTGGGTCACAAACATCAGGAATCAGAATCACCTGGAAAGCTGTTAAGACTGCTTGGCTCCACCTCCAGAGTGGCTGATTCAATAAACCTGGGATGGCCCCTGATGGACCCTGCATTGTTAACAAGCTCCCGGGGCTGCTAATGCTGCTCAAGACACCACAATTTGAAAAAAACAATCCTTTATTTGATTCTCAGACCCAAAAAAGAAGATGGAGCAGGTATTCGTTTTACAGCCTTTATGATTCTGGGGTTCAGAAAAGTTAACTGACATCAGTGGTCACACAGCCAAGTAACAGGACTAGAAGGCACATCATATAAGGTCTTAACCCACTCTTTCCTGCCTTGTCTTTGCTCAACAATGTGGTCAAGTTTCCTCCTCACCTTAGGCTAGGAGGAAGGTGAGGTTACCAAAAGATAGAAACCTCTGTGATAACACATGGAAAAATTTTGGTGTAGGCATACTACTGCGTTTCCCGGGGAGGGATGAACAAATTTCATGAGTTTCGATCAAAGACAAAAATGCTATATGTGTGTGTACCACGTGGGGAGGGGCGGGGGAGGGAGAGAGAAACCCCCTACTGGCATACCTGATAAAGTTCACCTTTCATAGATCAGCTGGTAAAGAATCTGCCTGCAACCCAGGAGACCCAGGTTCCACTGCTGGTTGGGAAGATCCCCCGGAAAAGGAAATGGCAACCCACTCCAGTATTCTTGTCTGTAGAATCCCATGGACAGAGGAGCCTGGTGGGCTACAGTCCATGGGGTTGCAAGACTCGGACAGGACTTAGCGACCAAACCACCGACACCACTATGTCAGCTGAGTCTCAAGCATCTTATTCCTTCCCAATCCTCTCTGGGAGAGTCTGGTCCTACCCGCTGGCCACAGGAGCCTAGTCTGTTTACTCCACCACCCTGCTTTGTCCTGCTCCAGCCTGTTCCCTACACTGGCTCTCCTGCACCCTCACGCTGCATCTACAAACTGCACCTTCTCCAGCAGCCCTCGCACCGCCCAGGTGGGACTCCTCCGGCCTTGAGGACCAGCCCAGGCCTGCCAAGGACCCTCCAAGCCAGGCCCAGGCAGAGCCCTGGATGTGCTTCAAACACCTCCAGAAACACTTGGCAATGACTCCGAGAAAAATAACGTTTTAGAGAGCAGATAGGCAACGTATTTTAACCTGCATATCTTTTCAGCTTAAAAAAAAAAAACCTTGAACCATCCTGGCTGGAGTCCCCCCCTTTAAAAATAACAAGCGGCAGCCTGGGCTCCCCCGCCGACTTAGTTCAGCTTTACAGTCTGTGGTTTGTGTTACAAAAACAAGCAGGGTCTTGAAAATAAGCATACTGACTCCAGCCCGAGTGTCAATGCTAGTGTTCTTGCTAGAAGGTGAATTCTGGCAAGTAGTAGGTACTCCTTAAGTTACTATTCGTGGGATAGTTTCAGAACACCTGGCGTCTACTTTAGAGCACGTTCATCCGCACAAAGTAAGGGGACGCTAGCCGACGCCTCTCCCCGCGCCAGACACGGCTGTAAGCGGACGCCTTTCAACCTCCCAGCAATTCTGTCACAGTGGGGACGTTAACCCCACTTTACAGAAAGGCCCCGGGCGGTCAGTCGCTCGGACACGGTGCGCAGAGGCAGAGCCAGGGAGCTCGAGAAGCCCAAGCCCGGAGGAAGAGGAAAATAAAGGGGGGGGGAACCCCGGCGGCGCTACGACGGCCCGCAGAACTTACTGCGACAGCCGCGCAGGCCGTGGCCGATCCATTCCAGCCCGCAGCGCTCGGCGCCAACGCAAAAACTCCCGCCAAACCTCGCGCTACTCCCGGCGGCCAATCCGGGCCGAGCATGCAGAAACGCCCCGCCCCCAACCCGTCCCCGGCCCCACCTCCCGGCTCTGTCAGTCTGAGGGCCGGGGCTCCGCCCCATCCTAAAGCGCTAGAGAAAATACAGCCTGGAATATGCGAGAACAGAGCTGGAGTCCACGCCTTACAACTAGTTGCTGACGGTCCCCGCCCCCTCGAGACGCTAAATCCTTACCTGGTTTTTCTGCCTACCCGTCCGCCATGCAAGTTTTCCGCCAGGGCCCGCCCCCGGGTTGGGGAAGGGAGGAGCCACTGCCGTAAAGCTACCTAAGCGCGAGCTCGCCGCCGAGGGGCGAATCCAAACCCGGTGTCCTCTCGCCGGGTGCTTAGGCGCCTGCGCAGTTGTCTGGTGTCGTGCATTGAAAATTGACAGGATTAGGCTTTCAGTACCGCTGGTACTGAATCAGCTGTGTGAGCTTGGCTTATTATTTTATTTCTACCCCAGTGTTTTTATTCGTAAACGGGGAGGACCCCTTCTAATATGCTCTGATTCTCTGCTTTCTCTTTAAAAACGTATAATCCTAAAAAAAATAAAAATAAAAACGTATAATCCTGCAAAAGAATGATGTTGGACTTTTTATCACACCATAAATAAAAATGAACTTAAATGGGTCAAAGACCTAACTGTAAGAGCTGAAACTCGTAGAAGAAAACACAGGGTAAAGGCTTCATGACATTGGATCTGGCTATGATTTCTTGGATGTGACGCCAAAACCACAGTTTGGGATGATGAAAAAGTTCTGGAAATGAATAATAGTGGGTGGCTGCCTAACTGTGAATCACTTAAGTAGGGCTACTAGATTGTACAGTTAAAAATGGTTAAAATGCTAAGCTTTGTCATGTACATTTAACCACAATAAAAAATTACATTTCATGCATACACAAGAATATAGCACATATAATATACAAATAAAAATGGCCACTTGGGAGTTCCTTGGTGTCTTACTGGTTAGAACTCAGCACTTTCAATGCAGAGGCCCAGGCTCCATCCCTGGTTGAAGAACCATCCAGCATGCCTCACAGTACAGCCAAAATACTAAAATAAGTAAATAAACACAAATTAAGAAAGAAAGAAAATGGTTGAAACTTAAAAGCTTTAACAACAACAAAAAAAGAGCATCCGTGTGCTCACCAGTGGATTAGGAAATTAATAAGTCATTTCCTTCCAAGGATAACCACTGTTCTGATTTTGTATTTCTCATTTCCATGTTTTTTCTACCATGCTGCTGCTGCTGCTGCTAAGTCGCTTCAGTCGTGTCCGACTCTGTGCAACCCCATAGACGGCAGCTCACCAGGCTCCCCCATCCCTGGGATTCTCCAGGCAAGAACACTGGAGTGGGTTGCCATTTCCTTCTCCAATGCATGAAAGTGAAAAGTGAAGGTGAAGTCGCTCAGTCATGCCCGACTCTTAGCGACCCCATGGACTGCAAGCCTACCAGGCTCCTTTGTCCACGGTATTTTCCAGGCAAGAGTACTGGAGTGGGGTGCCATCGCCTTCTCCGTTTCTACCTTGATACATCCCTAAATGATGTATTAATTATTGTATGTTTTAAACTTTATATAAATGATATTTAGTATGTATTTTGGAAGTGCTCTTTCTTACTCAAAGCTTTGATTTTTGGGTTTATCCACATTGATGCAGGCAGCTGTCATTCATTCATTTTCATTGTCTTTGGAAAGTATTAAGTATATCACATTTTACTAATCCATTCTTCTGTGTATGGAAACATCAGTTGTTTTCAGTCTTTGCTGTTGCTAAAAATGCCACACTAAACATTCCTGCAAAACGCTTACTCCAAACCTAAGTGTATTGCAGTCAAAAACCTAAGAGACAAAGATAGATTCAGTAGTAGTATTATTGCCTCAAGGGATAAAGACATTTTCAGCTTTAGATAACAATGCCAATTTTTACTCTCTCTCAAAAACCTAAGAGACAAGAATAGATTCAGTAGTAGTATTATTGCTTCAAGGGATAAAGACATTTTCAGCTTTACATAATAATGCCAATTTTCACTCTCTCTCTCTCTCACTCTCTCTCCTGCTATCTTCTAAATAAAATAAAGCTGTAACACTGATTTGCCTAAGAACTATAACATGGTTTGTCCAAGACCTGAGAGCTGTGACGCGCCGAGGGCTTTAATGTCCGTCGCTCCAAATCTTTGTTGTGACGAGACAAAGAACCGAGGAACATACACTCGCGTGACATCTATGGTGCCGTGACTCGGGTTTAACCTGGCTGAAAGAACCTCCGCGCAGAAGAGGCCAAGCACAGCAGGAGCCCAACTCAGCAAAGCTCCTGGGCTAGAAGCAGAAGGCAAAGAAACCCAGAGCAGGGAAAGGCCCATCGTGCTGGAAACTGGGACAGCGAAAAACGAACTCAGCAGAAAGCTCACGCAGCCCAGTCTCAGATTCCAGAAGACCTCCGGTTAAGGTAAGAGGTCCTCGCTCCTATGGCTGGAGGGACCTTTACAATCTCTCGTTTCTTGTTTCCTCGAACCTCCCGCGAACAGGCAGGCGGCAGGGGCACAACTGAGGGAGTCTGGAGAGGCTACTCCTCAGCATGTCCCAAAGGCACTATCTGCTGAGCCCCAGTAGCTGTTACCCAAGCCGGTGGGGGTTCTTCCGTCCTTTCTCTTCTCTGTGCCAAAGATCAGACCAATGAAACTGTGGGCACCGGTCAGATATTTAGCAAATTTTCCGGTGGGCTATGGAGGGGATTCCTTGGCACGTTTTTCCCACTGCTTTTTCTTCCTGTCCTTCAGCTCTCTCCCGGGACTCAAGCCCAGCCAAAACTAATGAAACTCAGGCTCTGATGTCTCATTGCAAAAATTCATTGAGAGACAAAGAGGTGGATTGGTTAGGATCCAGAGAGAACCACTCTTCAGAGTGTGAACCATTGCCGAGGGCAAGGGCTGGGGCCTGGGATTAGGTCTGGCTAGGTTTTAAATCCCATGGACGGAAGAGCTTGGTAGGCTGCAGTCCATGGGGTCGCTAGGAGTCAGACACGACTGAGCGACTTCACTTTCACTTTTCACTTTCACGCACTGGAGAAGGAAATGGCAAGCCACTCCAGTGTTCTTGCCTGGAGAATCCCAGGGACGGTGGGGCCTGGTGGGTTGCCGTCTATGGGGTTGCACAGAGTCGGACATGGCTGAAGTGACTTAGCAGCAGCAGCAGCAGCCAATTTTTACACATTGTTTTGTTGACTATATAATTTACACCCCCATCAGCAATATGTAAAAGTGCCCTTCACTCCACATACTTGTCAATATTTAGAATTTTCAGGATTTAAACATTTTTCTTGAGTAGCAAGTTGAAATGGTATCCTCTTGTGTTCTTGATTTACATTTCCCTTAAGTTGGTCGTCTTTTCTTTGTTTACAGGTCCTTCCTGATTCCTCTTCAGTGAAACACCTATTTACCCCACTTAGGAATCATTTGGGCAATTGCCACAGAAGAATAAATCATCTTTGTGGTTTTGAAGGTAGTTCCCCGCTGATGCATAGAAATAGGGTTCCTAGAATCACTGGAAGCTGTTAACCCATAAGAATGTGGAAAGCTAGCTCAATTTCCCAGGAAAGGGGTTACAGTCAAACCTTTTGCAGTTATGGAGCTGAAAACCACCCAAGTGTTACAATAAGAAGAGGCTCAGTGCTCTGGGTGGAGATAAAAACTCAACCCAAGTAGGTTTAAATGCTAAAAGAATTTATGAGCTCATGTCACTGAAAAGTCCAGTGGCAAGATGGCTGCAAGATGGCTCACTTTGACCTACAGGTTGGAGAAGCCCCCAGGGCTCTGAATCTATTTCCTTGCCCTTCTGGAGCCTGAGATTTTCCCCCAGCCTGGGTGCTGTCACCATCATCGCCTGGATTTAGTGAGCATTTACTATGATCCAGGCATCGTTCTAAGTGTTCTAGCGTCTATGAACACATTTCATCTTCTCAATAACCCTCTGTGACAGGCACCAGAACCTCACCCTGCACGTGAGGAGACTAAGGAGCAGCCCACAGGGAGGAAGTGACTGTGGTTGTGCTAGATCTGAGGACTCTGTCCGGGAGCCTGCACCCAGCAGCTTTTCCATGTTTCACATCGGAATTCCAACTTTCAGAGAAAGCCGCTATGTCCCAGCAATCTCAGAAAAAGATGTACTCTAATTTTACCAGCGTGTATCATGTACCCACCTGTATTAGTCAGAGTTCCAGAGAGAAAGAACCAATAGGATGTGCACTGGGGTTGTGAAGAAGTAAGGACAGGGTGGGGTGGGGCAGGGTGTTGACAGGACTGGAAACAGGAGCCAGCAGGTCTGGAGCCCCAGGGAGGAACCTGGAGCCACATGAGGAAGCTCAGAGGTGCTGCAGAGCGCCTACGGCCCGATCATTGAGCTATGTAATATACTTTCATGTTTGGAGAATTAAAGAAAAAACAAAAACTGTTGCTTCTCTGATATAAATACAGAAAATAAAGAACTACAAAACATTCTGGATCCTTGGGATAAACAGAATGGTTAGGTATGGACACTTCTCTGCAGAAATATATCTTCCTTGTGGAGTAGGTTGATCTCTATATTAGTTCTATCAGTTCAGTTCAGTTCAGTTCAGGTGCTTAGTCGTGTCTGACTCTTTGCAACCCCATGGACTGCAGCACACCAGGCCTCCCTGTCCATCACCAACTCCTAGAGTTTACTCAAACTCATGTCCATCGAGTCGGTGATGCCATCCAACCATCTCATCCTTCATCGTACCCTTTTCCTCCCACCTTCAATCTTTCGCAGAATCAGGGTCTTTTCAAATGAGTCAGCTCTTCGCATCAGGTGGCCAAAGTATTGGAGTTTCAACTTCAACATCAGTCCTTCCAATGAATACTCAGGACTGATTTCCTTTAGGATGGACTGGTTGGATCTCCTTGATCCCTCCTTGAGGGTCCAAGGGACCCTCAAGAGTCTTCTCCAACACCACAGTTCAAAAGCATCGATTCTTTGGTGCTCAGCTTTCTTTATAGTCCAACTCTCACATCCATACATCACTACGGGAAAAACCATAGCTTTGACTAGATGGACCTTTGTCGGCAAAGTAATGTCTCTGCTTTTTAATATGTGTCTAGGTTGGTCATGGCTTTTCTTCCAAGGAGCAAGTGTCTTTTTATTTCAAGGCTGCAGTCACCATCTGCAGTGATTTGAGAGCCCCCCAAAATAAAGTCTGTCACCATTTCCACTGTTTCCCCATCTATTTCCCATGAAGTGGTGGGACCGGATGCCATGATCTTAGTTTTCTGAATGTTGAGTTTTATATCCTGGAATTATTAGCTTGATGTTTAAGTAAAGTATAAATGAGAATATTATTATTTATCTTATAGGATTATCATAAAGATAAGAGAGAAAGAATTTGGAGGTCAAAGCATCTGCAATGCTGGAGACCCGGGTTCTATCCCTGGGTGGGGAAGATGCCCTGGAGGAGGAAATGGCAACCCACTCCAGTACTCTTGCCTGGAAAATCCCATGGACAGAGGAGCCTGGCAGGCTACAGTCCATGCGGTTGCAGAGTCAGACACGACTGAGCAACTTTACTAGACAGATAGAGCCTGGCAGGCTACAGTCCATGGGGTCGCAAAAGAATCGGACACGACTTAGTGACAAAACAAGACAGAAGAAGGGCTTAACCACTTCTCACTGAGCCTCTCTGCTCTTAGTTGTTGGTAGCGCCTTCCGATGAATGTGCTGTTCTGCACTATGTCCACGAGAGGGCAGCAGAGGAACGGGACTGGAGACTGGAAAACAAATAACCGGAGATCAGAGCTACTTCCTTATGTTCACTGTCAATAATGTTTACAGTTGATTAAAAGTCAGTTCAAGATTGATAAGGCTAGCCATCTTAACTGCCACTGCTCAACTCATTTTCTCCTTCATGTGCATGATGCTCTTCCATAATGTATCAAAGCCATTCCAGTAAGTTTCCCTTAAGGCAAAGAGGATGATTTTCTGTTGTGGAAAAGAAAATCAGTTACTTCCTAAACTTTCCAACTTTCTTTTTTAACTTCTTACGCACCTGTGAGTTATTGGGTATGCACGAGAATAACCCACTGAGCCTGGTAATTCTCAACAGGAAGAAACTAAAGTAGTTACCTATTTCAAACAGACCAACGGTTTGACACTGCAGAAAGAATCATCCCAGGAGGGTGAGAGGCGGGGCCAGGAGGAAGGAGACCTCCCCTTGGATGCCCCCTCTTTCAGAAAAAAGGCGAAATAAAAATTCAGAAAGGTAGGACTATTCGGTACCATTTACTAAGTCAGAGGGCAGAAAGATTTTTCCATCGGAGCAAACAGCAATGACATTGGTTCCCTCCCTCCCAGGTCACGTGCTTTCCAACACCATCCTGGCTCGGATACCCAGCTACTAAACTTGTTTGTTCTGTAACTAATGTTCTACTTTTTCCAGACCTAACTGGCACTTCTCTTATCCAAGCTGAGATCACAGGGCTAAATAGGTTGGGTCACTACCTCCAGACGATGCTTTGTCACGTGTTTCAGATTCCGTTCCCAGCTCCCCGCAGGACTCAGACTGTGGTGTAGGAACCCAGGCAGGAGCATTCTAGCAAAATCCAGGATTTCACTCTCACTGAGGAAAACCAACTTCCAACCTGCAGAGGGAATAACTGTATGACTCAGACTTGTACAAGGACCAGAGGAGTTCAAACAGCTGAGAAAGAGCAAAGGAAATGGAAAGACACCCCAAAGAAAACGATTTTCTTAAGGCAAGAAGGGACATAAAATTTCTACACGAGAAATTCGTCTCCATGATTCACTCTCAAGCTCTGGTCAGAAAAGAACTTTCTGGAAAAAGTTTTCATCCTGGTAATGAGCTTGCTTACTTCCCAGAAGGAATCAAGCTCTCACTTACCCCTGGGCCTTTGCACGTGCACCCTCCCTAGAGCACTCTCTTACCCTGCCTGGCTGGCTCCTGTGCTTTATTGCAGTGAGACCATAGAAATCGCTTCCTCTAGGAAGCCTTCTCTGATTCTCCAAGTCCAGGACAAGCAGGGTCCTCTCCTCAGGGACCCTTTCTGCTTAGCTGAGAAGGGAAAAGTGGATGAGCCAGGGACCTTCAGACAAGCTCAGGTCACCTGCCTCTAACCCCAAGTGACCCAGAGACCATCTTCCTGGAACCTTCTGTAGCAAGAAACAGCTCCCCCACCCCACTCTCTGGCTGTTGCCGTGTGCAGGTCACTCACCCCTTTGACTTTGTGCCTTAACAGAAAAAGATTATCTCCTTACCCCTCCACCTCACACCATTGCCAGACCACAAATATGCTCAGTAATCTGTCTCCTGGACTTGGAGAATCAGAGAAGGCTTCCTAGAGGAAGCAGCTTCTATGGTCTCACTGCAATAAAGGACAGGAGCCAGCCAGGCAGCGTAAGAGAGTGCTCTAGAGAGGGTGCCTGTGCAAAGGCCCAGGGGTAAGTGAGAGCCTGATTCCTTCTGGGAGCTAGAATAAGCCCCATGTGGCTGGAGGAGAGTTGGGGAGGTGGCAAGGGATGAGGCTGGGGAGACAGGCAGGAGCCCTGCAGTTCCTTGCTCCTCAAAGTATAACGCACAGGCCCGCAGCACTGGCTTCAGCTGGAAGGTTATTAGAAGTGAAGAATTTCAGGCCTGATTCCAGATTTATTGAATCAGAATCCACATTTTAAGATCCCCTGGGGATCTGCTGTACAATCAGGCTTGTGAAGCCTTCCTCTAAGTACATTCAGCAGTTCCAACTTGTGAGCAATAGGAAACCTGGGCATGATTGAGCAGGGGAATCACGTGACTAAGACTTGGGATTTGGAGAAGTCATTCTTGCTGCAAAGTGGAGGGAAAGGGGCTGAGTTAGTAGAGATCAATGTAGGAGATAAGGACGTCAAATAAGAGGATGGTACATGGTCAGGGCAAGAGATGGTGCTCTTGGGCGGTGGGACTAAGGGAATGCGGGAAGGGGACGGATTTGATGGCCCACAGGGTTAGCAGCAGCAATCCTGGTGCCTGAGCCACCTGTGGCTGCCCTGGAGTTTCTCCCAGATGGCAGAGCCTAGAGACAGCTCCGCCTGGGCAGGGCAGGGAGCTGGCAGGAACCAGTATCAGTGGGTGTGGGAAAGCAAGAGACTCAAGAACAAGAGTCCCTCTGGACCTGCGCTCGCTGCCCAAAGCAGAGTGTGAGCCGACTGGTTCCCCACACCCTCCGGGTGGAGCAGGGACCTTGTAGCTGGCAAGGACGGTTTCTATTAGATAAATGTGACATCCACAACCATCTCCTCCCTAAAAGATCTCCACAAAAGAGAGTGGCTAGGAACTTACATGCAAAATATATTTGTGAAAAGAATGCTGCTTCCGGGCAAAGAACAAATCCTTTTGCACCTGAAGAACGGTGCTGGGGGAGCAGAATTTACCTGGCGAGACTGCCACCATCCAAGGAAATCAGCAGCGAAGGAGTGAGAAGTCAAAATGAAAATGCTAGACTTCTTTTTATGCCAGATGTATGGATGAATAAGTCAGGCTGGCGAGTTTTCCAGTTCCTCACGCTGGGTGAAGGGGTGAGATCAAGATGAACACAGAGTTGAGCATCACTCAAGGTTACAGGGGTGAGAGGGCAGCTGGCTGCAGGGATTGGGGGGTTGATTACTCAGCTAAGGGAGGACACAGAGGAGCTATCTCTGTGCTGTGAGCCACAGGAGAGTCCCCTTTAGCCACACTCACAGCCACGGCCACCACCTTCCATAGTAACTGCGGAGAGGGTGGAGACTGTGGGGGCAAGAGGGATGCTCTGGGCCTGATCATCCAACAGACCCATGGCCTCCCTTCTCACGGTGCTCCCTTCAGTCCTCTGTCCACTGCTCTGCCCAGTGGCTGGGGGTGGGCTGGCAGCTTCTCTTCCGCTGTGAAAAGCAGCCATCACTGGGAATAAGGATAAAACACGACAAGCAGAGTCCAGAGTCCCTGGCATTTACCCGATTCCTCCGGGTGGCTTGACTCAAACTGCAGTGGAGACTGTAGCTGGCCCTGGTTGCCTAATTAAAAAAAAAACAACAAAACAAAAAACTCATCCAACACAGCAGTGGGGCCTTTGGGATGCTCAAGACACTCACCAGGCATCATACCATGCAGGGGGGAGGGACAGAAGGGAGGTGGTCCAGACACGGAGAGACCTTGGAGTCAGAAAATCCAGCTCAGTCACTTACTAGGACCAGTTGGCTGATCTCTCCAAGCCTCGCGTTTCTCATCCATAACAAGGACATAATACTTAAACGAAAGAAAAAGAACTATTCAGATAGGAGCTCCTTAATTTTTCTAGGTCAATCACCATGGATCTACCTATATCTACCCCACGTTCTCTAGTCCCCTTCCTATTACAATAGAAGCCGCATCCTACAATAGAAATGCCCCATTGATGGGCGATCTCTGCAGTTGACTGCGGCTCTAACCTGCCCCGTCTCAGGACAGCTGTCCCCCTTGTTCCGGATTCATCACTTTCTGGGTTGGTGGGTCATTGTCACCACTGTATCTCTCATCTTCAAAACCCCCACCACCAGCAACAAAAAAAAAGCAAGACTCTCTACTTCCCTGCCGTTCTCCAGTTACCATCCCTCTACTCATGGGACAAAACTTCAAGACAGAGCCGGCCACCCTGTGTCCTGACTCCCTAGGACTCAGGAACTCGCTCCAGCAGGCTTCTGGCCTCCTTGCTCTGCCGGACACTCACTGCCAAGTTTGCCGCCATTGCCAAATCCAGCTCCTCCGTCCCCACCCTATTCCCTGATGCAACAGCAGGCTGTCATATCGACCGCCTCCCTCCCCTCCTGACACTCTCTGGGCTTCAGGGACACAGTGCTCTTCCTCCCGGCAGGTGACTCTCCACCCCCGTGGCTGCCCCTTTTCTCAGTGCCCCCAACCGTGGAGGTCCCCTGGGGCTCTGCTTGGGACCTGCTCCACTTCCTTCCAGGTTTCCACTTCCCCAGGCTGCATTTTCTGTGCTGTTAACTTTGCAATCTGTCATCTCCTGAGCAGTCTTCTGAGTGGCAGATGATATCTATCTTTTGAGTTGTCCAGCAGGAACTTGAGATGGAAACCGGCCCCACCCAGCCTCTCAAGTCCTTTCTCCAGGGTCTTCCCATCCCAGTAAGTATGGCTCCACCATCCACCGCAGCACTCACCCCCGAGCCCACCCTCTTCCCAATTCCATCTATCTTTTGAGTTGTCCAGCAGGAACTTGAGATGGAAACCGGCCCCAACTGGCCTCTCAAGTCCTTTCTCCAGGGTCTTCCCACTCCAGTAAATACAGCTCCACCATCTACCGCAGGGCTCACTCCTGAGCCCACCCTCTTCCCAATTCCCCAAGCACAGTGGTTCGGCCACCAATGGCTTTTAAATTGACTGTCTTCTGTCTCCACCGCCACCAACCTGGTTCAGGCTGCCTCACTTACAGGTTAGCCTGTCCTCACCCTCACTCGGCCTCTCCTCTGACCCCTCTGCACCTGGCTGGAGGGGTCATTCAGGGAACGTCACTCCTTGCCTCAGAAGCCTTTACTGGTTTAAAAACCCCG
Source organism: Bos grunniens (assembly GCF_055505025.1). Taxonomy (NCBI): domain Eukaryota; kingdom Metazoa; phylum Chordata; class Mammalia; order Artiodactyla; family Bovidae; genus Bos; species Bos grunniens. Next base: position 16,873,779 of record NC_141191.1, read on the forward strand.
GATTCCTTTCTGGGCTGCAGGGCCTGGTAACCGGTCCTCACGCTTCTCTAACTTCTCTCAGTCGCACTCTTCCCCGCGCTTATGATGCTGCAGCCACGCCAGCTTCCTTTTAGTGCCTGGACTGGAGCCAGCTGGCTCCCACCTGAGGGCCTTTGCACACGCTGCTTCTATTTGAAAACTCTTTCTCCAAAACTTTGCAGGGTTCCTCCTCCATCTTCAGGTTATCACCCCAAGTGTCACGTCCTCAAAGAGACCTTCTCTGGACACAACACTGAAGACAGGCCCTGGTGGTCCCCTCACCGAGACTCCACCTGTTGTCTTCAAAGCCCCCATCGTGATCTGAAGTTGTCCACTCACTTGTCTGCTTGCCGTCTGTCTTTCTCGGCAGAGAGTTACAGGGCAAGGATCCCGTGTGCTGTACTCACTGCCGAGTTCCTGCAGCTCAGAACTGTGCCTGGCACTTAGCCAATGCTAGACACAGAACTGTGGATCTGTAGCCTGCAGTTTTGTGGGGGCTTTGTGAGGACTGAATGAGAACGTAAGTTGAGCACAGCCTGGTGCACTGCTCATAGCAAGGCCACGACACGGAGCTGTCATCACCTCCACAGCTGATGATCCTGGGACGTCCAAGGGTCCTCATGAACCTGCCACATGACTGTGACCCAGCTTTACACCTACTTTCCTCCTGAAATAGAGTGGCTGGTTCTACCTGACTTTTGATCCTTGATGGATGTGGGGTTTCCAACATCACAGACGGCAACTGTATTTCATGTATGATGAGCTATAAACCAGAATGACACTGGCAAGTGGTCACAGCCTGTGCTGTGGCAAAGGAAAACCATTAGGTAGGAATCAAAACCATCTGGACTGAAGCTCAGAGGCATAGCTACTGGCACCAAGAAACAATCCAATGACATGTCTCTGTCAGGAGGTTACTGGCCCAGGCAGACAAGAAGCAACTTCCACAGTGTGAGGTGGAAAGCTCAGTGTCTGGAGCCAGACTGCCCAGCAGATATACATGTGACCGGTAAGCACACGAAAAGACGCTCAACTTTATCATCATTCAGTTCAGTTCAGTCACTCAGTCGTGTCTGACTCTTTGCCACCCCATGAACAGCAGCACGCCAGGCCTCCCTGTCCATCACCAACTCCAGGAGTTCACCTAAACTCATGTCCATCGAGTTGGTGATGCCAGCCAGCCATTTCATCCTCTGTTGTCCCCTTCTCCTCCTGCCCTCAATCCCTCCCAGCATCAGGGTCTTTTCCAATGAGTCAGCTCTTCACATCAGGTGGCCAAAGTATTGGAGTTTCAGCTTTAGTATCAGTCCTTCCAATGAACACCCAGGACTGATTTCCTTTAGAATGGACTGGTTGGATCTCCTTGCAGTCCAAGGGACTCTCAAGAGTCTTCTCCAACACCACAGTTCAAAAGCATCAATTCTTTGGCACTCAGCTTTCTTCACAGTCCAACTCTCTCACATCCGTACATGACCATTGGAAAAACCATATCCTTGACTAGACAGGCCTTTGTTGGCAAAGTAATGTTTCTGCCTTTTAATATTCTATCTAGGTTGGTCATAACTTTTCTTCCAAGGAGTAAGCGTCTTAATTTCATGGCTGCAATCACCATCTGCAGTGATTTTGGAGCCCCAAAATATAAAGTCTGCCACTGTTTCCACTGTTTCCCCATCTATTTCCCATGAAGTGATGGGACCAGATGCCATAATCTTCGTTTTCTGAATGTTGAGTTTTAAGCCAACTTTTTCACTCTCCTCTTTCACGTTCATCAAGAGGCTTTTTAGTTCCTCTTCACTTTCTGCCATAAGGGTGGTGTCATCTGCATATATGAAGTTATTGATATTTCTCCCGGGAATCTTGATTCCAGCTTGCAAATCAAAACCACAGTGGGGTATCACTTCACACCCACGAGGATGGGTATTATCAAAAGAAGAGAAAGAAACTAGCAAGTAATAGCCAAGGAGGTGGAGAAGGTGGAACCCTTGTACACTGTCTCTGAGAATCTAAAATGATTCGAAAAACAGTGTGGCAGCTCCCCAGAAAATGAATGACACAGGATGACCCAGTGATCCAGCAATTCCACTCCTGGGTGTTTATCCAAAAGAACTGAAAGCAGGGACTCAGAAAGATATTGTACAGTGACGTTCACAGTGGATAGTCTCAATAGCTAGAGGGTAGGAACAAATGTCCATCAACAAATGACTGGATAAACACAATGTGATGTAATCGTACAAATATTAATTCAGCCAAAAAAGTGAGAGAATCTTGACATTTGTGATGACACTTGGACCCAGAGGGCATAATGCGAAGTGAAATAAGCCAAAGAAGGATATGCACTGTATGACTCATTCATATACGGCACCTAGAGCGGTCAAGTCCAGAGACAGCAGAATGGTGGTGGCCAGGGGCTGGGTGAGGAGTGAACGAGGGTTATTACTTAATGGGCAGAGCTGCAGTTCTGGAACGTGACAAACTACTGGAGATGGATGGTGGTGACGGCCGCACAGGTATGAATGCACTAAATGCCACTGAACCATATGCTTTTAAATGATGAAGATGGGAAATCTTGGGTGTGTTTTACCAGAATTTTTTTTCTTTAAAAGAAAAAGACAATGTTTTTATCAACCTCATTACAGAAGCTTGGTTCAAACTTTCAAGTATTTGTTCAAATGAGAGTTATCTAACAAACACTCACCAGTTCCTAAGTCCTGTGCTGAGAACTCAAGCAGACAGGAAGGTCACTGGGCTCCCCAATGACTTGAGAGAGCAAGAGGGAGATAGGGAAGGAAGAAGGCAAAGCACTTGAAAAGTAAGATAAAATGGCAGCCTGGATGAGGAGTCTTACCAGAGAGCTGGGCACAGGGCTTAAGCTTTAGAGGAAGAAAGCAGACTTCAGCACCCCAAAACTGAGACCAAAGCAGGGGATGAAGGCATATTTAAACACAACAGGCTACAGAAGAGGCCAGGGCGGGGGGTGGGGTGGTGGGGAGGGGGTTGGGGAACGGTTAATTCACACTTCTGGAAAAGACAAGTCTTTTAAGATGACAGCGTAGGGTAGCGACAGGGGAAAAGAAACAGTCAGCCGCTATGAATGAGCCATCTCCCCCGACAGCGTTATGGGAAGAGGATGACTAAAGACGCACCAAATGAAAACCCCCAGAACCACCCACCGCAGCGACGCCTCCTGCAACATCGCTTCCCCCTGGAGAATTTGCGTTTTCAAGAACACCTGTGCCATTCACACCATGACTTTCTTCTCTGAAACACAGCAGGACCGCTGCTGCCGGGAACGGGTTGGAGCCCCGGGTCAGCATCTGGAAGTGGCGGGATGACGGCGCCCTGAGAAGGAGCCCCGGCAGGGAGGACACACAGGGAGGAGCCTGTGGCTGAGCGCGTCCACGCGCGAACCGAGGCCGCCCCGAATGCGACTGCTGACATGAAAAACGGAGGCGTCACTCAACTCGCTTGAAATGCAGAAATATTTATTTTGGTTTCCTTCACTGTTTTTGGAAATTCTGTTTTGGTTTATAAAACATAGAAAGAGCCAACACTTAAAGCAAACATTCAAAACCCCCATGTGACAAATTACTGACTTCTTGGGCAATTAAGAGTACACGTATGAAGTTAGGCTACCAAATAGTGTTATAACAACGACAGCTCTTTAGGGCAAACCCCATTGTGCTTGTATAATACAGGTACTCCTCTATCCCAAAACAACTGCTTTCGGTGTACAAATGAAAACTAAGTTCAGTCACATGTAGCAAAGACTTGCAGTAAAAGTGAAATGCGGCTAATTTCCCAAATTAACTTAAAAAAAAACAAACAAAAAAAACCCTTGAGAATCTAATCCCAGGAAATGAGTTTTCCAGATTCCTATGTCCTAGAATTTTGGCTTGTCAAATATATTTCATAGAAATCAAGTAGCATTACGACAGAAGAGCATTTATTTATCACCATCCATTTCAATAAGTACCCAAGTGTATCTACCTCCTTAATATTTTTAAAGACATGCCTTGCCTGAGAGTTTATATTCTGGGTGGGGGTGGGGGGTGGGAAAGCCACTTGATCACAACATACTCTTTCGATATGAAAACCACATTAAAATCCATCAGAGACAGAGTGACCGGTTCCTCGAAGGTAAAGTGGACAGTTATTCAGGCGTCACAGTTGAGCATGGTTGATCCAGCTAACTGTTTCCTTGTTGAAATGCTTGTTGTCACTGCAGAGTCTAAGGCAGATTTTTTTTTTTAAATAACCCCTGGGAGGCGACAGATGGAGGAAATCAGGAAATTGGGTCTGGAGAAGAGGGTTGGAGAATATTCTGCTCTATGGGCACCAGAATCCATCCTCTCTGGTGAGCGGCTGTCCATCCAGGATTCAATACCTGCACTGTTCTGAGCTGGGTCTGCCCTTTGCTTCACTGAGAATCTCTGCTCCGACAGGAAGGACAGGGGTTAATCAGAAGGCTCGTGAGAGTGAGTGTGACACAGGGAAGGGAGGGTAACAGGGATTAAAAAAAAAAAAAAACCCTCTGGTCCTCTTGCGACCTCCTGCAGGTGAGACAGGTCTTGCTTGTAGGAACGGTGGTTCCCTCCAGTGCACGGGACTCTTTGAGCAGCAGAAATCTGCAGAATTTGCAGTGTGTAGCAGACATCTCAGAAAGAGCAAAGTCCTAACCCTTTGGTTAGCAGATGGGGGAGACAAAGTGTTCACCCGCCTTTGTAACTGAGGAATTGGTAAAGAACTTAGCACGTTTGCAGTTTCCCCTCTACGATATTTTAAGGCTCGTTTTGGAAATCATGGATCACCGTGGACACGGTCTGCAACTCGAGGTGGCTATAAGGCAGTGTTCCATTCCCTCCAGGCTCCTATGACGAGAATCTGGATACGCGAGGCACCCAAAGATGCTCCCTCCCTTCCTGCCATTGTCAAACTCCCCTCCGCTTCCTCCCTCGCATTAGACTTTGATGGTGGAGTAAAGCTCATCGATCTGTGACCTGAAATAATTCCGAAGCTCTGGTCTTTTAGCCTTCATGGTTGGGGTCAGAAGGCCATTGTCGATAGAGAAGAGTTCAGGGTGGAGATAGATGCCTTTGACCTGTAAAGAGACCAGGAAGTCAAAGGAGGCAAGGAGGACAGATGCCTCTGAAGGGATAAAGACCCTTCTGGGCCATTCCAGCCAGCTTCACAGGCCAGGCCCAGCTGTACCATCTCAACATAGGGCAGGGAGTGGCCTGACATCAGGACAGAATCAGGACCACAGCCTGTCCCCCCAGGAAGAGGATACACCCCCCTGGTTACAGAAATCCCTCCCCAGCCAAAGCACACCACTCTCTCTTCCGCATGATGTCTTTACATCACCTCATCCTCTTCTAGAACCTATTCACAAAAAACACCCTCAAGTCAAAAACTCATTTTTTGGGAATTCATACACTTGGATGTGAGTCTTACCTGTTCAAATGGTTTTAGGCCAGACTCCTTCCCGAGCCTCACCATGTCTTCTAGAATACCTTTTTTGACATCCTAATAAGGTAAGAAAAACAAGATCCTTATTCCCTTGGTGGGTTCAGGGGGCACGGGGGGCAGGGGTCCCTGCACTTTGCACTTAACGCAAAGGGAAGCTCAGGAGGACTGCTGCACACTTTGGAACCTACCTTGTTTCTGCACAGTTCTTCAAAGGAGCCCACAATGCCTCTCTTCTGGGCCCAGGTACCTAGTGTCTCAACGTCCGGCACCACGATCGCTATGAGAAATGCCTTTAACAGAGACAAGTGAGTTATTACACAGTTTGTTCCCAATGTTCTAAAATTGTAGTTCCTTATTATCTGCTTCGTGGCCCCTGGGAGAAACTGGGAGTTAGAGACCCTCTCTTGAGAGCATGGTAACAGCCCTGGTGTCCACAGGGCCCAGGTTAACAACTCCTGCCTCTGAAATACAGACAGTATTGGGAACTTTGCAATACATGTTTTCAAAGAACCAGTGGAAATCAAAATCTAATAAAACCCTAGTTTTTACTTATTTTTATATATACTTTTAAAAATAAAATAGGGTCAAATACGCAAATAATGGGATAGATATCAGATAAAGCTTTATAAAAAGACAAAAAGAAAATATATACAGGTTCACTTTAAAAAGAACTCTAGCATATACACAATGGAGTATTACTCAGCCGTTAAAAAGAATACATTTGAATCAGTTCTAATGAGGGGATGAAACTGGAGCTTATTATACAGAGTGAAGTAAGCCAGAAAGAAAAACACCAATACAGTATACTAACGCATATATATGGAATTTAGAAAGTTGGTAACAATAACCCTGTATACGAGACAGCAAAAGAGACACTGATGTATAGAACAGTCTTTTGGACTCTGTGGGAGAGGGAGAGGGTGGGATGATTTGGGAGAATGGCATTGAAATACGTATAATATCATATATGGAACGAGTCGCCAGTCCAGGTTCGATGCACGATACTGGATGCTTGGGGCTGGTGCACTGGGACGACCCAGAGGGAGGGTATGGGGAGGGAGCAGGGAGGAGGGTTCAGGATGGGGAACACATGTATACCTGTGGTGGATTCATTTCGATATTTGGCAAAACCAATACAATTTTGTAAAGTTTAAAAATAAAATAAAATTAAAAAAAAGAAAAAGAACTATAACAAACAAAAAAAAAAGAACTCTAGCATCTCATTCTTTACAACTGAGTGACAATGAAATGAAATAAAAATCAAAGGCATAGTAAGATTCCAGGTCTAAGAAGATGCAGTGCATTCTCAAAGAAAAAAAGGTGTATTTTCTTATAGGAAAATATTCTGCCACAATTATTTGAAAATTTCAAGATTTGTAGAAATATTTTTAAATTTATTTAAATGGGAGGATAATTACTTTATAATATTGTGATGCTTTTTGCAATGAATATGAACCAGCTCTAGGCATACATGTGTCCTCTCTGATTTGTAGAAATGTTAACCCTCAGAAAACTAGAACCCATTCTCTTCCTTTCCACCATCTGTCCAGAATTTTGGCAAATGAGATTCCATTGCAATACATTGGTTTTCAACCTTAAGATATGCTGGCTTCCAAACCATCATTTGCTCAAGAATGATGCAGAAGGTATACCATAAATAAGTTAGGTTTAATATGTCTGAAAATGCTAAGCTTTCTTATAACCCATATATCAATATTTCTCCTCATAATTAAATTAGAAGCTTATTTTTACCTATCCCCCAGTATTTTTATGCCACTTCCCTTGGTACAGCAGACTAAGAACTGCCAAGAATAAGAGGCACAAATTTCTAGTTACAAAATAGATGGGGGGAGAAAACAGAAAAAAAGAAAAGAAACGCCAAGCAACAAAACCCAATAACGTGTTGATTATGTTCTAGCAAGTCAGGCATCAAAGTCAGAGAGTCAGAAAGCCAGTTCACACACGTGGCAAACTTCCCATTACACTGAAGGTACCTGGACGTCTTATAATATTGTGATGCTTTTTGCAATGAATATGAACCGGCTATAGGCATCCATGTGTCCCGCCGGCCACAGAGCTCCTGGCTCGGGCAGCACATACCTGCAAGCTCTCTCCGTGGACAAACACCTGAGCGATAGGTTCACTCCGCTGGTAGATGTTTTCGATCTTCTCGGGAGCTATGTACTCCCCCTGTGCCAGTTTAAATATGTGCTTCTTCCTGTCGATGATCTTCAAGGTGCCATTCTGTTTGGGGGTGCGGAGGGGAGGTGTGGGCTGTGAGCAGGTCCCAGGGGCTGTTTCCCCCACAGCAGTGGCCACTCAGGGTACTGAGCATTTCCTGTGCACTATTACTTAATCCTAATAAGGTCTGGCAGGGGTCGGCTATTAACCCATTTTACAGAGAGACAAACTGAGGCTGACAGAGATTACATAACCTCCCCAGGCTGAGTAGTGAGACAGAGAAGGGATGAAGGAGTCCCTTTCACTCCACTTCCTCCTCTCAGCCAACTAGAGCACCCTGCTTGCTCCCTTCAGCTTGGCGAGCTTTACTCTGTGCCACAGGGGCCCAAGACAGGGTCAAGGTGCTCTCGAGGAGAGATGCGCTCATCCTCCCCACGGTGCTCGGTGTGGAGCAGGGGCTGCAGAGGGCCAGCTCACGGCCCTCTGTCCCTGCTCCCGGCTCTCTGGGTGATGACTGTGGGGACGTGAGAATCTCTGGGCCAGACTCGAAAACGCCAGTGGTGCCTGCCTCCCCACCTCTGGTAACCCAAAGCCCCATTCCCACCCCAGGTCACTTGCTCACTTCCCAGAGTCATCTGCTGGAAATGCCTGCCTCTCAGCCTGCAACAGTTCTCCGTTTCCAACAGGAGCGGACTAAGGTCCATGGAGATTAGGATTAGGAGATGCACTCCTCAGAGCCAGAGTCAGAATTAGAACGGATACTTAATCCCTCCTGAGTCTGGAAAGAGGGACTTGATTTATTTCTAAATAGCCTGGGTATTCTGAAATCTGAATTAATTTGGGGTGGGGATATTTTTTCAGGCAAAAAAAAAAAAAAAAAATTAAGCACCTTAAATCTGTAAGACTTGAACAATTATACAATAATAATTAAACTAGCCACTGGAGTGTTTGCAATGAAAATCAGTAATGACTTTAAAAAGCAATAGCTGTCACCACAACAGCAAAAGTTGTGACACCTATGGGTCTGCTTCTTGCAACAGCGTCTTGACTCCCGAGATGGACTCTGAATTTCTCCATGGTAAACAGTTCTGAGGCTACACTCAAAGGGTTTGGCCTTAACCTCTAAACACTTACCCTGTTTTTACTGAGATGACGATGCTAAGAAATGTGTGTGTTCACAAATTCTGGCCTGTCATCCATTCCCAGCAGCTTAAATACAGTGCCCTCTCCCCTCGCCCTGAAATGAACCAAGGCCTCAACTTCAAGGCACAGCACTGAAATGGGAAGTGTGAAACAAGCCAGTCGCAGTGTTTCTGGATTTCAAACCAGGAGCAGCAACCAGAAAGGATGTCAGGTATCAAAACAAAACCTGTGTGCAGCAGTTATAGTGAAAATGCTAGAGGAGGATGCTAAGCGTAAGCCTGTTTCCTGCGGGAGAGGAAGCGAGGGAGAAAGAGGCGGGAGAGTCAGGGCGCCGTGGCCCTGTTGGGGCTCGTCTTCCCGACAAGGGAGGGGACCACTTACGGGTAACCACTTGCCAATGTCCCCTGTGTGCAACCAGCCGTCTTTATCCAGAGCTTCTGCTGTTTTCACTGGGTCTTTCAAGTAGCCTTGAAAAACATTTGACCCTTTCACACATACCTGAAGGAAAAAGAGGGCAAGGGAGGTGTGGCCATGCAAATTGGAAGAAGTAGGTGAAAGGTGCAAACATCCAGTTATAAGATAAGTAAGGACTGGGAATGTCACGTACAGCACGGCGACTGTGCTTAGCGTGGCTGCGTGGGATGTTTTCAAGTTGTTAAGAAAGGAGATCTTCAGAGTTCTCATCACAAGGGGGAAAAAATATCACTGTTCTTTTTGTTAGCGGTATGAAATGGTGGATGGCTACGAAACCCACGGCCGTGATCATTTCACGATACATGTGAGTCAAATCACCTTACACTTACACAGGGCTGGTGTCAATTCTATCTCAGTAAGACGGGAGGGGAAAAAAAAGATGATCTGTTAAGAGCACTGACTGGGACTTCTCCAGAGAAAACTGTGCATGTATGTGTGTGTGTGTGTGTGTGTCTCCCTCAACCTTTAGCCAGACTCTGAACCTTTAGCTAGGATCCAGAGGGAGCCACCAGAGCCTCACTGACGTGCTGGTACCTCCAATGCCCCCACTTCCTTCCTGAGTGTCTTCGGCTACAGATTCCAGGGCTCACAATCACCCTAGGTTCTGGCTCCAAGCTGCCAGAAAGCCCCAAAGGGGATGAAGTCACACAGCAATTGGGCACACCTTCCACTAGCCGGCGGTCACTCAGGCACTGAGGGCAGTCAGCAGACAGGAAGCTGGGGCCAGGGGCTTTGGGCCCTGAAGCCTTTCCGCCCTCCTGGGCCCTCAGCCCCATCGTGCTGGCGGCAGAAGGTGGTGCTGGTGCCCCCCATGCCCCCACCCCCTGAGACTTAGACATATGCAGCTTCAAAAAGAAGCCTGTGTGACTGCAGGATCAGCAGCAATACCAAGCTCAGTGGCTTCACCTGCCGCGGTGCTGAGAAGTGGCTGGTTACCGGAGGCGATTGCCCTGAGGGGGTGACTGCGGGGGTTTTACTCACCTCGCCCTCGCCCTTGGCAGCCAGGTAATTCATTTCTTCCACATCAACAAGTTTGATAATGCTGCAAGGCATTGGGGGACCAACATGGCCTGTGTATCAAATAAAAGAATGATCACTCCTAATGTGATGACCAATATCCTTAGGCCAGATTGCTTTGATCTCCAATAAGCCCTGTTCTCATGCTGAGAAGAGCTGGTGCAAACCTCTGGCTTGGCAAACACAGCCTGTCTCCTCCTGGCAAATTAATTGAGAGTTTATTCCCAGAAAAGAGAGAGAAACATTCAAAAGTCTCTCAGGGACCTTTCCTAAGTTTGATGCTTCAAAATACTTTTCAAAGTGTAAATGATTTGGCTGCTGATTTTCAGGGTTTCTTTGAATACCTGGAAGTGGGTTTTCTAAAACTCTTATGTGGTTCCTATGATCTGACGGCCCTGCTCTCCCTCATACAGATGTAATTAACGTCTGCGTTCTCTATGAGAATAAACAGTGATCGGTCAGACGGTTCTGACCAATATGGCCTTTCCCCTAGATTATGAAAGAACATGTCTTACATGTAAATTCATTAAGACAGGACAAGGCTTCTTTTCACAGCTCACTTCACTCTCTTGCCAAAGGGTGCTCGGTTCAGTTCAGTTCAGTCGCTCAGTCGTGTCTGACTCTTTGCGACCCCATGAACAGCAGCACGCCAGGCCTCCCTGTCCATCACCAACTCCCGGAGTTCACCCAAACTCATGTCCATCAAGTCGGTGATGACAGCCAGCCATCTCATCCTCTGTTGCCCCCTTCTCCTCCTGCCCCCAATCCCTCCCAGCCTCAGAGTCTTTTCCAAAGAGTCAGCTCTTCGCATGAGGTGGCCAAACTATTGGAGTTTCAGCTTTAGCATCAGTCCTTCCAAAGAACACCCAGGACTGATCTCCTTTAGAATGGACTGGTTGGATCTCCTTGCAGTCCAAGGGACTCTCAAGTCTTCTCCAACACCTCAGTTCAAAAGCATCAATTCTTCGGTGCTCAGTTTTCTTCACAGTCCAACTCTCACATCCATACATGACCATGGGAAAAACCATAGCCTTGACTAGACAGACCTTTGTTGGCAAAGTAATGTCTCTGCTTTTCAATATGCTATCTAGGTTGGTCATAACTTTCCTTCCAAGGAAGAAGCGTCTTTTAATTTCATGGCTGCAATCACCATCTGCAGTGATTCTGGAGCCCAGAAAAATAAAAGTCTGATACTGTTTCCACTGTTTCCCCATCTATTTCCCATGAAGTGATGGGACCGGATGCCATGATCTTAGTTTTCTGAATGTTGAGCTTTAAGCCAACTTTTTCACTCTCCTCTTTGACCTTCATCAAGAGGCTCTTTAGTTCTTCTTTACTTTCTGCCATAAGGGTGGTGTCATCTGCATATCTGAGGTTATTGATATTTCTCCCGGCAATCTTAATTGCAGCTTGTGCTTCTTCCAGCCCAGCATTTCAGATGATGTACTCTGCATAGAAGTTAAATAAGCAGGGTGACAATATACAGCCTTGACATACTCCTTTTCCTGTTTGGAACCATTCTGTTGTTCCACGTCCAGTTCTAACTGTTGCTTCCTGATCTGCATATAGGTTTCTCAAGAGGCAGGTCAGGTGGTCTGGTAGTCCCATCTCTTGAAGAATTTTCCACAGTTTATTGTGATCCACACAGTCAAAGGCTTTGGCATAGTCAATAAGGCAGAAATAGATGTTTTTCTGGAACTCTCTTGCTTTTTCCATGATCCAGCGGATGTTGGCAATTTGATCTCTGGTTCCTCTGCATTTTCTAAAACCAGCTTGAACATCTGGAAGTTCACAGTTCACATATTTCTGAGGCCTGGCTTGGAGAATTTTGAGCATTACTTTACTAGCATGTGAGATGAGTGCAACTGTGTGGTAGTTTGAGCATTCTTTGGCATTGCCTTTCTTTGGGATTGGAATGAAAACTGACCTTTTCCAGTCCTAACCAAAGGGTGCTAGGACTGGGCTATTTTCCCAAAACAAAAATAACAGAAATCAGATTAAGTTTTAAGAGTGTCACAAATCATTCTTCTGATGTGTTGATCATTTCATCTTAAAGTGGTCACTATTCCAAATTCTCTAGCTGGTAAGGCACCAGGGATTAAAAAATAAGTACTGTGAAAAAGGTTTATAAACCGTCAGTGCCAACTGCAACAGAATGATGTTCCCAGAGACAGCCTGATATTAGAATCTGTGTCATTAGATATTCAAACGTGTAAAACGGCAAATGTATCAGGGAATCTATTGATCACGGTGTAGGGTACACTGCTGGTATGGGACAGGGGAGGCATACAAGTCTTGTGGTCAGACGTGGGCTGGGATCCTGGCTCTGAAGCATAAAGCTATATAAATTCTTAGACTTTATGGACAAGCTTCTTAGTCAACAATCAACTGTGTCCTCCCAGAGCTGGCAAGGCTGACCTCACAGGCATGTTGTTGGGATGAAATGCACATAATCTGTGTCCCTCAGTGCCTAGCACAGAACCCCATCCAGAACAGGTATTTGTGTTTATCATTCACTGTTCTTTTTTTTTTGGAAAAAGGACTTGTGTTTATTTCTGCCTGCACACAGTGGAAATGCCAATAAAATTCACCAGCAAGTAATCAGGCCCCAGTCAATTCCCAGAAAGCTCTGGTGGGCCAAGCACTCTGAACCTAGAATAAAGGGCACCGTCTTCAGATGTGAGCTCCACCCAACCTGACGAGTCAGAACCTCCAAATCACCACTGTGCCCTGGGAGACACCATCCACAGGGCTCCTGGGCTCACAGGATTGTTGGCCCCAAGGCCAAATAATCGGAGACACAGCACTTGTTTAAGTTGGTTAACCCAGTTCCAACAATTTTGATGTGAAGAGTAAGATCCTCGTGAGCAAAGTCCCGCCCCCTGTACCTGCGGTCCAGTCTCCAGCAATAGTCAGGCAGCAGCCAGCGGTGCACTCGGTCTGTCCGTAGCCTTCGTAGAACTGGGTCCCCAGGCAAAGGGACAGAAAGAGAGGGGACAGTCACATTTCCACTGCAAGTGCTCAGTAACTAAGTTCCTCTAGCTGGATTAGAAACCTCAGCCCAGACGATACAACACGCTTTATTACAGCGTGAGCATGCTCACACACACAGAAGACAATACCGCAACAGGTCACACTTCGCAGGATCCACCTGGGGACTCACTCACTCCACGGGCTCACGGCTACTTGTCACCCAGTCTCTGATGCTCCCCCCATGTAAGCCAGGGTCTCTGAGTGGTTTATGACCCATCCCCACGCCCTCACGCCTGATCTAAAGGCATCTTTTGTGCCTTACCCCAGTGAAAATTACCCTACGGTGAACACAACACATACTCTGCCAGAGGTGAAAGATATATGCAGGCGCACCAGAGATTGCATGTCTTACAAATTGAAGGTTGGTGGCAACGCTGTGTTGTCAGAAGATGGTTAGCTTTTTCTAGCAATGAAGTGTTTTTAAATTAAGGTATATACAATGCCTTGTTTTTTGGACATAATGCTACTGCACACTTACTAGACTACAGTCTGGTGTAGACAGGGCTTTTATATCTACTGGGAAACCAAAAAGTTCAGGAGACTTGCTTTACTGTGACACTGGCCTTACTGCACTGATCTGGAACTGCAGGATCTCCAAGCTGTGCGTGTGCTTCTTTCCCCAAGCCACCCAGGAATAACACATCCGAAGAAAAGAAGGGGCACACGCAGGAGAAGAAGACAACCTTTTGGAAAGCGGCCGTGTGGGTGTGAGTCAGTCTGAGAGCCCGAGTGGCAGGGAGCCCCTCACCTGGCAGCCCAGCGCAGCCCTCAGGAAGGTGAGCACGGTGGCAGACACAGGCGCTGCTCCTGTGATCATCAGCCTCACTTTTCCTCCCAGGCTCGACTTGCAAGGCAGGAAGAGGGGAGAAGGTGAGGGTAAGTGGCTGGAGAGCGGTGGTCTTCTCCAAGATTCCTCCTGGGAACCCTGATGCCCTAGCCCACCAGCTCCTGGTCGGCGGGCTGCACAGAACTCACTCCGCACGAGCACACACAGGCGCTCCAAGAGGGACACCCGAAGAGTTTGGTTCCGCCCCAAACCACGCCACTCGCTCTCAGCGGCTGTGGACAGCAAAGCAACACCTCTACACTCACAGGTGTTTTAAGGAATTAGAACAACAGTGTCGTGGGTTTGTGGCAACCATCACATTTTGGGGAACACACTGTTATTCCATATTTTTTTTTTTATCACTCATGTCTAAAAAAATAACCTCAAGAGTTCCAGAAAAGTAAAACAAAATGGAGAATCAGAAAGGCTATGCTACCTGATCCCTTTTCTGCCCTGGATAGCGAAACACTGTTCAGAGTTTTCTTGGACACTGAGGTTTTGCTAATGGCTTTGTCCTTAGTTTTAAGAGATGTGCCAGAAATTCTCTTTCTCACTGACCTTCTCTTTTAAAAAGAGCTCTCACACAATAAAGGGGTAGGGGATTAAGAGGTACAAACAACTAGGTATAAAATAAGCTACAAGGATATATATTGCACAAGGATATATTGGGGGGGATATAGCCACTATTTTATAATAACAATAAATGGAACATCATCTTTAAAAATTGTGAATCACTATATTGTATGCCTATCACTTATATAAAATTGTACATCAACTATTCTTCAATTAAAAAAAAAAGAGCCCTCCCAGAAAGTTTGAAAGCCACATTAGTTTAGATGACAAGCAACAGCTGAGAGTCAACGTGCTACCTGTATTTTGTGGAAGATCAGTTTATCCCAGAGGCTGTTGTTTCTAATGATGCCACTGCGAAGTTCAGCCTCTTTCCTCTTGGAGGCAAAGTCCAACAGCCATCGCTTCAGCGTAGTGTTTGCTTGTCCGAAAATCTAGTGAGTCAAGAGATGAGAAGGTTTCCTGATGAGCAGAATGGCAAGAATTAAAACGTCAGGTAACAACGAGTGTTGGTGAAGATGTGGAGAAACTGGAACCTTCACGCCTTGCTGGCGGGGATGTAACATGGTTCAGCTGCTTTAGAAAACACAGAGTTAGTCATGACCCAGCAATTCTGCTCCTGGGCACACACGTAAGAGAATGAAAACACATGTACATAGAGCCCCTTGCCTGTGGATGTTCACAGCAGCATTATTCATAACAGCCTAAAAGAGGAAACACCCCACTGACCATCAATGGCTGGACAGATAAATAAAACATGTTGCATCCATGCAGTGGAATATTATTTGGCCATTAAAAGGAACAAAGTATGGATGCAGGCTATAACACATATGCCCCTGGAAAGCACACTTAAGTGGAAGAAGCCAGTCACAAAAGAATATTCCGTGAGCCCACTCATATCAAAATCCAGAATAGGGAAATTTATAGGTTCAGGAAGTAGATTCATTTTATGGGGTAGAGGGAGGTAGTGGGGTCAGGATGATACCACATTCTTTCTGAAGTGATACAAATGTTCTAAAATGGACTTTAATGATAGTTGCAGAACTCTGTGAATGTACTAAAAACCTTTGAATTGCACTAAAAACATTTAAATGGGTGAATCATATATAATGTGAATTATATCTTAATAAGGCTGCCTTACAATTTTCTTTAAAAAAAGAACCATTAAAAAAATGAGAAAGAAGAATATGTCTGCAATGCAGGTGACGTGGGTTCAACACCTGGGTCGGGAAGATCCCCTGGAGGAGGAAATGGCAACCCACTCCAGTATTCTTACCTGGGAAATCCCATGGACAGGGGAGCCTGGCGGGCTACAGTCCATAGGGTCGCAGAGTCAGACCCAACAGAGTAACTAAACAATCACGGCCACAAAAGATTAACAGAAGCTAAAACCTTAAGGTCTCCCATGGAAACTGGGGAGTATTAGCTGGCAGGAAAACAAAAATGTAAAAAAATGAGAAGGTTCTCATAGATGACAGAAGCCATGCTTCAACATGAAGAGCGTTAAAACTACCTCGTGCAAATTCACCGTGGAGACTGCTCCCGTCACACGGGGTCCTGCCCTGGCTGTGGGCCTGTGGTCCAACTGCCCACCACCTTCTCTTCGTCCCGGGCTTGGCTTGGTCACGTCTCCCACTGTGGCTAGTAAGTAGGTAGCATTTTTGTACATGGTGGAACTTTACAATTTATAAAATCATTTCATATTTATTATTTTCATTTTTTGTTTGTTGAGTTTTAAGCCAGCTTTTCCACGCTCTTGTTACCCTAGACAGCACTATGAAAGTGGAGGCATCAGTTGCTCACTCATGTCTGACTCTTTTGAGACCCCATAGACTGTAGCCCGCCAGGCTCTTCCCTCCATGGGATTCTCCAGGCAAGATTACTGGAGTGGGTTGCCGTTTTCTCCTCCAGGGGATCTTCCTGATCCAGGGATCAAATCTGGGTCTCCAGTGTTGCAGGCAGACTCTTCTTTACTGTCTGAGCCACCTGGGAAGCCCAATAAAATCATTTGATAGCTATTATTTGAATGTGATGTAGTTAGCAACTTTATGAGATGGAGGAGAAGGTAACAGTCCATTGTCAAGGTGAGAAAACGGAGGCTCCAAGAGTTTATTGTGAAAATAAAGCAATCTCCACCTCACATCTGTATTGTGCCTTCTGATGTATAAGGTACGCTCACAGTGCTTTCTCTTAGTCCCACAAGTCTAAGAGCAGCAGCCATGTTCGCAGAGAATTTTGGGTTCGAGATCCCACACTCTGCCCCTGGCACTTACTCGGTCAAACATCCGGTTCAGCAGTCTGGGGACCACGGGGAAGATGGTGGGTTGAAGGGCCTTGAGATCATCCATAAGCAGCCTGATATCTCCTTGGAAAAATCCTATTTTAGCTCCATGACAGAGCATCACACACTAGAGAGGCAAACAGAAATATCTAATGTGTCATCATTGCAGTGGGGGTTATGCAACACACACAGACACACAAAGCTTTGGTTTTAGCATTTCAGCCCAGTTTCCAGAAATCATAAGGTTCCTAAATGTAGGGAGCTTTCGGAACAACATTCTTGGGATTCCCCTGGCGGTCCAGTGGTTAAGACCCTGAGCTTCCAATGCAGGGGCTGCAGGCTGGATCCCTGGTCAGGGAACTAAGATCCCACATGCCATGTGGCATGGCCAAAAATAAAATAAAATGAAACAGCATTCTCGTGTTTTAGGGTCCTTGTACAACAGGGGGCTATTGCACTACTCCTGATCATCCTGAAGATAGAGGAGCTAGCTAATCAGCAACTAGGGAATGTGGCTTTTAGTGATGATCTTAGAGGTTCTGCTGTTTTAGCTTCAGGATCAGTATCTGCCAAAGGAAGGACATGGTATCAGATAATCCAAGTTATTTTTAACCTTCCAGAAAATTTAGGTCTAATTTATCCCATAATAAAAACTTAGCTACTTGCCTACAGTCCAAGCTTTTTAAATAATGTTTATTTATTTAGGGCTGTGCTGTGTCTTCGCTACTGTGCAGCTTTCCTCTAGCTGTCGTGAGTGGGGGCTTTTCTCTAGTTTCGGTGCTTGGGTTTCTCAGTGCAGTGGCTTCTCTTGTTATGAGCACAGGCTCTAGAGCGCATGGCTTCAGTAGTTCAGGCACGTGGGCTCAGTAGTTGTGACTCCCGGGCTCTAGAGCACAGGCTCAGTAGTCATAGGGCACGGGCTTAGCTGCTCCACGGCACGTGGGATCTTCCCAGATTAGGGATCGAACCCATGTCTCCTGCATTGGCAGGCGAATTCTTTACCACTGAGCCACCAGGGAAGCCCCAGTCTAAGCCTTTTAAAGTTTCATTTTTCCTGTTTTCATCCAACTAAAAAAAAATCTGAGTTGTCAGAATATACTGCAGTTGAGACTGCACAGAGCAGTCTGCCTTCGGTTATAACCTAGTGCCTGAATTTCCTCCTATCTGATGCAAGCTGCACTGGCAGGTCACAGGCACTTGACACAGAGTCTGCCTGTTTTAAATTTTAAAAGGAAAAAGAGATTCAAGGGATGATGCAACGGAAGTACAAAAGACCTCAGGCTTAAAAGCAGAAACCACTTTAGAATGGTACACCGTGGTTCATTGTTTAAAAATTAAAGCTCAGAGGCTTTGTTCTGTGTGAACTGACTCCTGGGCTCTGTGAAAACTAGGGAGGTAACTACAGTCCACTGTCAACACATTTGTGATCACTCTGTACACGTGCAAGGTCTCCCGAGGCGTGCAGGAAACAAAGTGTCGGCTGGCAGATCCTTGGTCCTTTGGGAGAAATAAATCCTCCAGGGCAGCAGCTGGTCAAAGCGCAGAGTCCTTATCAGCCCCTCATCCCCCAGTACCTGTCCAGTGCCTGAAACACAGCTGGTGTTTCATGAATAGACATTAAACGAATGAGCAGTGCTCACTGTTTCTCCCATAAGCATACAAAGCAAAACTGTCCAAGAAGGAAAAACAGATGGTTCTTGGTCAGCTTTTAAATGAGTCACACAGCTGTGTGTGAGCAGCTCAAGGAGAACTTGGCTGAAGGTCATCCACTTTGCCAAGGGCACTTGGGATATTGGTGAAAAAAAATGAATCTGAAGTCAACTTGTGCCTTATAGATAAGCATAGTCAAAAATAAAACTTCTGGGACTTTCCTGGAAGTCTGGTGGTTAGAGCTTCATGCTTCCAGTGCAGGGGGCCACAGGTGTGATCCCTGGTCAGGGACCTAAGATCCCACAAGTTGCTCAGCATGGCCAAAAAAAAAAAAAGAGACCGAGACATCTTACAGAACTTAAGCCTCACCAGGCTTTGTGGGATGCTATTCATAAAAATTCTACATTTACATCTCATCTTTCTGAATTCATATTCGTGTCCTTCAAAAGTTTGAGCTTCTAATTTTAAAATGAGTATTAAAGTTCAGTACCTGGACCTAGAAAAAAAGTATACTCTTAAATAATTAGCTCTATTTCTAAAATGGGGGCTGAGCAAAGAACTGCCTACGGGGAGGATGGTATACACACTTGAACTTACCAGCATGAGCTGCTCATACATGTGTGCAAGCGGTAAAAACGAAATGTGTATGTCACTGGTATTCAACACAAGTGCTTTCTGTAAAACACAATGACTTAGAACACAAACAAACACGTACGCATAGGCAAAATAAAACCCCATGCCTACCTCTACAACTCTCTCAAACATATGGGCCAGAGGCAAGAAAGAGATCAAAGTGTCATCTGAGGTAGGAATGAACGTGTTCTGCAAGCAAAGACACCAGCGGGCAGAAAAGCATTAGGATTTCCAGGAATTCTCCATTTATTTCAGAGCACATAATATCTCAAGGCTAAGAAGTAACAGCATGAGGTTACATCTGCAATTATTTCTCATTGAAAAAGGAAATGCTAAGCAATACTTTAATAAGTTATTCAAATAGAGTAGAGGTCATTCCTAATGACAAAGTAAATCCATGCAGGACTTGAGTCACAATTAGGAAAATGTGGCCCACGTTGGGATGGCCAGATATCATGTGCTCTAACCACCCAGACTTTCAAAACTACAGGAGCTTGATGACCAGCAAGCTCCGCTCCACCCTAAGAAATACAAGCTTCACTCCAACAAAAGACCAGCATCTTTTGTTGTCAAGGACAAGGGGAGAAAAGAAGAGAAACTTGGAGATTTCCATGTTCCTTTTATTTACAGTACAAATGTATTTTGAGCATTTTAGTTTGATCAACATTTTTACCTTAAAGCCCTACTCGACCCCATTAAAAAAAAAATCCCAATGTGTTTAATGCAAGCTCTGAACTGGCCCCAGGGAATTTGCTCTCCCATAAAATGCTGATCATGACAGGTCTACATCTCAAGTAACATCTGGTTTCCATTTCATGGCTAAGAATGAGCTTAACTTAGGGTCAGGCACAGTGAGGGATGTGCATGGAATGTTCTTGCTATTAATATAGAGAATTCTGACCCAAATAGGGGCTGCCAACAGCAGCTGCTGCCCCACCAACTAAGAAACAAAGGCTCTGTCAAGTTGCCTAGGGATGATGCGCCCAGCTTAGAGTTGGGCTCTCCCCTCTCCAAGGCTGGGCCATCCTTCATTATAAAGCAATCACACGTGATGTAGTCTGATCATCCCATAATCTGAGATTAATTTTATTCCTGCTTCCCAACTGGTTCCTGTCAGTAGAAAAGTGCTACATAATGAGAAATCAGACTCAATAACATCTATACTCTTCAATTTTCTGATTTAGGTTAAACAAATAATGTGCATTTGCATAATGAGAAGTTTTACAAAGTTGAGAATCCCCCTGATAATGTTCACATTAACATTAACTGTAATCATTTGCCTCAATGATTCATGCATTTTAAGTTATCTTTGAAGGCCAATGAGGAAATTAAAATCTCACTTTGGTAAAGTATTAAATGTTGAACTCTGTTCAGAAAGTATATACCAGAAGGACTAAGAAGGTGTAAGAATACACTTACACAGTCGCTGAAGATACGCATTCCCCAAAACCATTAAGCACAGGCTCCTACCACAAAAAGCAGACCTTAGAGAACCCCTCCAGAGGCACATAATTTGCAAACGCAAATTATGAAAAAATGTGCAAAGGATGCGAGGGAAAGGTATTCATTACATTATTCAATACGTACTTTTTTAAAAAGCAAGTTGGAAATAGATTTTTGGTGCTATAGACTGATTGTAAGGACCCTTCTCAAAGTCATATTTAAAGCCCTAACCACCCTGCTCCATGTGACTGTATCTGGAGACAGGGAAGGTCATTCGGGTTCAATGAAGTCATAAGGGTGGGGCCCTGATCCAATCAGGCTGGTGTCCTTCTAAGGACAGGAAGCGACACCAGAAACCTCTCCATGTGCACACAGAGGCGAGGGCAGGGAGGCATGGAGAGGAGTTGGCTACAAGCCAGGAAGAAAGCCTTCACCAGAACCAACCAGATTTGCTGACACCTTGATCATGGACTTCTCGCCTCAAGTACTGTGAGAAAATATATGTCTATTGTTGAAGCCACCCCACCCAATCTGTGCTATTTTGTTATGGCTGCCCACACAGACTAAGACACTTATACAGCAAATTTTAAAAGTATTAGAAATAACTATAAAGTTATTTGATCTAAAGTTCAAGGCTTTAATCCTTCATATAAAGTGGAAGTCAAATTAAGCATAATAAACAGTGCAAACAATAATAATTCTAAACACCTTCAGCAACATTTAACATTTCCTTGTCCACCTAAAGAAATTAATTATTTTCCGCACACTAAAACAGGAGATAAAATCACAAAAGAGTCAGTTTTTCTCTGTCCTTTCCTAAAAACATTTATAAGGCAGTATCCAAATGAAGTTTTACTATATAAAAAAATGTAATAAATTTGATTTGTCAATTCATGTTAACGGTCACAGCAGGAGTTGGGGATCAGGTCCATAGTGAAAAACTATTTGAGAGGAGATGACCTCAGACCTTGTGAAAGCTCAGACCTTATCTATATTTCAGGTACTGTTTCAAATACAGTCCAGGCCTAACATGATGGTGGGGCCTTGACCACCTTCATTCCTGAGGCCTGATGCCAACCACTGGATACATGGAAAGATGGCCCTCTCCCAAAAGTTTACCTCTGTCATTTTCACAAATGCTGAACAATCGCTCACTACATTTCGATGCGTGATCATTGCTCCTTTGGGGTTGCCTGGGGACACATATGAGCAAAATAAAGTTAGAAGACAGAAACTCCATCCAAGAATGGCGGACGTGAGAGAAGCCCATAAACCCCACATCATTAGGGCCCCTGATGCCTCTAATGTGAGGTACACTGTGAAAGCCAAAAGCTGAGTCGCACCAAATTCCTGAGCAACCTGTAATCCTTTAAATGAAGCTAATTATCTTAACAACTTGTTGACCAGAGACGCATTAATACATCTTTTGTTCAGATCAGATCAGATCAGTCGCTCAGTCGCGTCCGACTCTGCGACCCCTGAATCGCAGCACGCCAGGTCTCCCTGTCCAACACCAACTCCTGGAGTTCACAGAGACTCACGTCCATCGAGTCAGTGATGCCATCCAGCCATCTCATCCTCTGTCGTCCCCTTCTCCTCCTGCCCCCAGTCCCTCCCAGCATCAGAGTCTTTTCCAATGAGTCAACTCTTCGCATGAGGTGGCCAAAGTACTGGAGTTTCAGCTTTAGCATCATTCCTTTACCTGAACGTTATTGACTGGAGACATTTCAACATTCACTTACATAACAAATTGCCAGCCACAGGTGTTAGTTTCTGGAAAAATCCCCAGGTCAATAACGTGTTAAACCATCTTTACTAATATGGGCAAGTCTTAGAGGGTGCGTGTAGCAGTAAGAGACGAAAATCCAGGAATTTTATTTCTGGAAACCATGGATACCGTTTGTCCCAGATAGATGGGTGATGTAAATGTGTGAGGATACACTCAGATCCTGGGGATGTTGTATCAAGCTACTGGAAGATAGGCTTGAATACTTCTGTCTCTTCTGCATCCAGTCCATCTACAATTCGAATAAGTCATCCACAAGAGGAAGCAGGAAATATACACTTCCAGGTACCACTTAGAAACAATTTCTTTTCAAAACTGACCTGTAGTTCCACTGGTGAAGCAAATTACTGCAAGATCTTCAGGTACTGGAGGCTACAGCACAATAAAAAGAAAAAAGCCAGTACAAATCAGAATAGAATAGAAAACTCTAAGTTGTTATCACCCAATATTTTTACTAGCCTCTGAACTAATTAGACACAGAAGCTGGACAGAGGCTGGGGCCGGGTCAGACACGGTGCACTCACCTTGGGCTTCTGTCTGTTGGCTCTTCCCAAGTCCTTAAAAAGAAGAGAAAAAAAAAATTTGAAATGGAAACACTTAAGTCACATCAAGTCAGTTCAAGCTGACTTTTCTGTGGGATTGATTCACTCACAGCCAACACAAAGACAGCACAGATTTCAAATTACATAAACGACAGCAATTTAACCTGAACCCAAATACTTACCCATTGTTCTAAGAATCCGTTTTCTGGTTGTTTTCTCTCTTATATAAAACCATATCGATGGCCTTAGGACTGGCCTTGGAAACAGGACTGATTCCAAGGACAGGAATCGAAGTCTCTTACATGTAATTCCAGTCTCCACTGCCATTCCTATCATGGCCTTTAACAAAGCCCGGCTCTTCACAGTAATCAGAGAACCACAGCTGTTCTGCACTCTCCCAGAACCAAAACTCAGCACTGATCCATGATCACCGGTTCTACAAAACTGACATCTTCAGTCTGGAGACAGAAACCAGCCTCCACCAGATTTAAATGCTGACCATTCTAGAAAGGCTCAAATATCTGCAGTTCCCCACATGGAGGGGAGAAAGGCCTTAGGCATCTCTGATTACAGATCAGGCCACGACAGAAGCTCCAGGAACCCCATCCAGTGGCCATGAGGGTTAAAAACGACAGATTCAATTCTGAGGTGTGGCATCTCAAGGAGAATTCTGTTAATACCCAGGGCTCATTCTGATGTTACTGCATGAAGGTATCTCCACGACCACCTTAATACCTATTATTTTTTGAATGAACGATTTATGTTATTTTCCTATTAAACAGCTTGAGTGAGCATAGGAAATGAGTGTGCCTAGAATTAAGTGGAAATTAGATGGGTGGGCTCTGGGCTCACCTGAGTAGGAAATGGCAACCCATTCCAGTATTCTTGCCTGGAGAATCCCTACGCACAGAGAACCCTGGCGGGCTACAGTCCATGGGGTCACAAAGAGTCGAACACGACTGAGTAACTAACACTTTCACTTCCACTCAGGGCTCAGTGAGTTGCTGCCCAGTATACAGTTTTAAACCCTAATCACACTTTTAAATTATGTGTATGATTGACCACTAATTAAAAATAGGGACACTGATATCCAACTAGAAGTCAACTAAGAGCTAAAGTAATGATAATTCCAATTTCTTCCCCAAATAATCTTTTATCAGATTCAAATTTCCATGCATCTTTTAAAAATTCCTATATTCCTTAAGATCTTTAATTCTTTACCATATATAGCAATCAAAAAAAGACAAAAAAAAAAAGCCTATGTATGTGTCTGGGGAAGGGTAGGGGGATGAGGAAAAATGGGAGGAAAAGAAATTACATTATCTTGAAATGGGATTACAAGTGAAAAAAAAAAGGGGGAACACTAGCTGAAAAACTAGCTAAAAACCCCATTTAACAATTCTGCACACCTACTAACTCTTACAGGTTCCTGTCCTATGCTGTTGTTTCTGTGTATATGTATGTGTGGCAGATGCTCTAATAGAACAAATGGCAGATTCCCTACTAAATTCCCCAGAAAAGGTTTTATAGATCCTTACTTGGAGCTCAAATTCTTGGTAGAAGGAGAACTATAAATAAAATTCAAAACCCTATTTGTAACAGTTCCAGGAAAAATATTTATAACATTTTCAGAAAGAGAATGATTTATCTATTGAACCTATTACTTCCCGCGATGTGCATGTAACAGAAGCTTCCTCTTGCCTGCTGTTGTGGATGGAACTTTAACCCAAGAGCAACCGGGGAAACCAGCTTCATCAGCTTCTTGTATTGGGTGGCCAAAACGTTCACTCAAGCTTTTCTGAAAGATCTTACGAAAAACCGAAACGAACTTTTTGGCCAACCCAATACAATCTAATGTTGAACAACCAGTTTAAATATGGACCCACTCATTTTCCTAGACTGGTTTACCTTTACAACTGTGATTAATCTGAATCTTAAAATGCAAATAAATCAAAACAAGCAACTATGCTAGAAATTCACCAGAGGCCTAAAAAAGCAACCTTGGAAAAAGAATAAGGAGGCAGATTTCTATGTCTGACTCTGTTTTAGAGACAAATCAGTTAAGTAAAAGGCTTAAATACTTTAAGAGGACATACAGACTTAAATCTCCACTTGAATCTGAAATTCTCATTTCCAGCATTTATTAGCAGGACTTGTCAGTGCTCTGCTGCTGCTAAGTCACTTCAGGCGTGTCCGACTCTGTGCGACCCCATAGACGTCAGCCCACCAGGCTCCCCCATCCCTGGGATTCTCCAGGCAAGAACACTGGAGTGGGTTGCCATTTCCTTCTCCAATGCATGAAAGGGAAAAGTGAAAGTGAAGTTGCTCAGTCGTGTCCGACTCTTAGCGACCCCATGGACTGCAGCCCAGCAGGCTCCTCCATCCATGGGATTTTCCAGGCAAGAGTACTGGAGTGGGTGCCATTGCCTTCTCCGTCAGTGCTCTAGAATGACTTTGTTAGCACTGCAACTTGCTAGATGACAGCACTTAAGCAGGATGTGATGGGTTAACGCTGGGAATGTGTGCAAAATTCTTCTTTCCAGTAACGAGACAGATTTCTGTTCTCTTTTACAGGACCAGCGAGAGTTGCGACTTTGTGATCACACTGGAGAGACACCACATTTGAGTCAAAATGACTTCGGAGGAACTGTTCAGGGAAGTGGGCAGGGCAGAGTGACTCACCTCCATGGCCTTCATGCTGATGATCTCCACCCCACACTTCTTGCCTCGTTCCAGCAGATCACTGCCGTAGGAGTCCATGAGAACAATAGTTTTAAGGCATGGTATTAATTTATTTTCTACACCTTCTAATAGGAGGTTGGCCTTCTCTGGCTTGTCCACAAAAACCAAAGAGAGTTCGGCTGGAAGTAAAGAGACACAGTGAGGAAGCAGCTCTGGGATATTAAAAGCTTGACTGTAACATCTGATATCAGGTTTAAGAACTATCTTCTTTGAATAGGAGGGTAAGTGTACATTTAAATTAAAAAATTCCTATTCCATCACGTAATCATTACACGTAGCTGCTGTATCTACCCAATAACTAGGGTAAGATGCTCCCAAAGACCACAGACATACCTTTGTTGATGATGTAGGTGATGGCTTCAGTTCCGAGGGTGTCATAGAGGGGAACGATCACCATCGAGTAAGTAAAGCATCCCTGTTCAATGATCACCCACTAAAGAAAAAGTAGAGGTCGGGGTGAGAATATGAGAGGTCACCATGGAACCCCTCCAGGAAAAACAAGACTCTAGAGACTCAACGTGGAAACACTGGATGTACCAAAACTAACATCTGTGTATCAACTACCCTGCGTCAGGCACTGGAGGGATTCCTAATGAACAAAACACTTGCCCAGTTCTTACTGATAAAAAAGAAAGTGCAATCTGCCTGAAGATTTGGGGCAAATATGTGAAAGGAGGATGAAGAACACAATAAAGTGATGAGCTCAGAGGTGAGAGCGCCCACAGCAGGCCTCCATGCAGGGGGAGGGAATCGAGCTTGCCCTTGGCAAGAGCAGCACAATTTCGACAGATGGAGAGAAAGGCACGGGGACTCCAGGAGAGGGACCACGAGGTCCAAGCAGGGAGGAGGGATGTCAGTGAGCTCTGAGGCTGGCAGGGATGGCCCAGCAGGGCTGTGGGGACCGGCTAAGCTTGACAGAGGGCTGGAGCCAGCCTGAGGTCACAGAGGAGCCTGGCTCTATGAACCAGGCAAGACACTGCCTCTGGGGCTCCTCCGAGCCCCAGCGACTGGAGGTCCAAGGAAGAGCAATCTGGCCACAGTGTGCAGGAAGGCCTGGGACTACGGGAAGAGGCACATGCCACCCACTGGGAGAACTGTCCATGGAAGTCTCCCCAGGAAAGTGAGGAAGGAAAGAAGTGACACGGGTTGCTGGTCATCTTCCTCTAAACCCGTCAGTCACATGGCAACTGACCTGCCTACAAGGCAGTTGCAGCAGTCACTCTCTCCCTGATAACCCTCGTGGCGCCCATCACTTGCAGAACACACAGCATGGACAAGGGCACAGGGCCATGGGAAGCACAACCTACTCACGTTCACTTGGCCTGGAGCTGTTTTCTCTCTCTTTCTGCCACTCCACCCTCCACCACATTGAAATGATTCATCTCCCAACAGACACGCTGCTCCAGGCAAACATGCCCTTGTTCCTGACATTCCCTTGGCCTCCCCACCCTTACAGCCATCAAGACTCTACTCGGATGCCACCTCTAGGAAGTCCTCCTTGACTGAGCTCCCATAACCCTTCTACTTTATGTCCACACAGCACATGAAGAGAAAACATGGGTTTATGAGGGCTGTCTTCAAGGTACCTCACGAAGAAGATCCACTGTGGTATTTTGGTGCCTGGCAGTGCCTGGCAATATAGAAGGTTCTCAATAAACATTTGGTGAACTAACTGATACATATAGGAAGAAGCCCATTCCATCCATGAAGTAAGGAACTTATGTCCTAGTCATAGATGCATGACTAGTGATATTCCACTGAAACAAAAAATTTGGATGTGTTCATTCAAATGGGCTTCACTGTCAATGAAAGAAATGAAATTCCATGAGCCTAATTGTGGCCCAGCTGTGGAAAATGCTATTCCTCCTTTAACTGTACACAAACGCTGAGAAACCACTGTAACCTATAAAACAGTAGCACGTTAAACCAACATGTCTTTGGAAGCAAGCAGGTCTAAGAGTCAACGTAGCGTCTTCAAGTCCAGCGCTTGAATTTTTCTGTGCCAGCTATGCCACTAATTTGTTTATTCACAGCATAGGTAATAACTCCAGAGGGGCTTCTCATTTCAATGTACTTTAACGCAGAGGTTACAGAAGACCACGCACAGGCCTGGGTGGCCAAACGACAGTCCACCTGTCTAAATTACGGTCAGCTACTGCTGAAGCTCCTTCCCCATGCCCCCTGAGATTTTAACGTTTGCAATCTGAGCAGGGGGAAAGCCTAGACCTTTCAGAAAGAAAAGGCATGAGTTTGCTACTGACAAAAACGTACCCAAGTTTCTCTGGCATTGACTAATACTATTTTTCTGACCACAGAGGCAGCCCTTAAAGTCGGAAGACATTTTTGTTAGTTATTTGTTTTTATTTGTTTGTCTTTGTATAGCAAAGACTTTGCCAGTTTCTGTTTGGGGACCTGGTTTAAAAAAAAAATTTTTGTTTCTTCCCCCCTGCTACTGCTAAGTCACTTCAGGCGTGTCCGACTCTGTGCGACCACATAGATGGCAGCCCACCAGGCTCCCCTGTCCCTGGGATTTTCCAGGCAAGAACACTGGAGTGGGTTGCCATTTCCTTCTCCAGTGCATGAAAGTGAAAAGTGAAAGTGAAGTTGCTCAGTCGTTTCCGACTCCCAGTGACCCCATGGACTGCAGCCCACCAGGCTCCTCTGCCCATGGGATTTTCCAGGCAAGAGTACTGGAGTGGGGTGCCATAAGAAGGACCTAGTTTGGGTTTTCATACATGTAACTCTCTAAGGCACAACACAGAGCTATATTAGTGGCAATCAGACCACAGAATCTGGTCTGAAGCAGAGGCGGGGGTGAACCCTAACTGACTCTTATATCGAGAATTCTCTGAGCTTTGGTTGCCCAGTGCGTAACGGTTAATACCTCAGGTCTGTTCTGAGCAAAGATGCCGATGAACTGGTCTGGAGCTGCCTTGAAGCCCTTGTGGAGCAGTGCTGAGCCCACACACTCTGCCATGTCTTCAACCTACAATGGAGGAGAAAAAAAAATCAGGAACAGCATCAGGTCCAACTCAAGGAACACAGCTTCCCGTGACGGCCGAGCCTAATATCTTCACCAAGAAGCAGTTCTGCCCAGAGAGAAAGAACAGGGGTAGACAGGTATCCCTGTAGTTACAAATTTTTGTAAAGGTTTGACTTTCCAGAACTCATGGTGAGGGGACTGATCATACAGTTCCCTCTGCAAAGCAAATGAATCTCACCCCAACAGCTGCTAGATCACACACGATTCATGTTAGAGTTTCTATTTTATACTTTAGTTTTACAAAAGCAATCCAGGGACACAGAATTTTGTGTCTGTGTTTATAAAGAGCAACAAAAAAGCTGAAACTTGTCCTTTGTTATAAACACAGAAAGGACAAGTTTGGGGGAGACCTTTGAAAAATAAGGACAAGTTCTAATTATTAGGCTCCACAACTGTATTCTTGAGAATTAGTTCTTAGGAAATAATCCAGTCCTAAAGGGAAGTTTGAAAAGACTTTAGGTACAAATACATATATTTCAAAATTATGTAAAGTCATAAAAGTGTAGGGGGGAAAAAGACCAATGGCTGGATGATCAAGTAAATGAGAGTAAATCTAACAAAATGCTCTACAGCTAGTAAACACTACAATTAAAAAAAACCATATCAAAGTTGAGTGTCTGTTACAATTTTAAGATAAATGAATATAAAATGTACACTATTAATTACAACTAAGTAAAACCAGGCAAGACTATCTACCTACCCCAACTTCCCATCCTCTCCTCATTCCTACCCCAAATGTACTTAAAAAAAATTTTTTTTTTAATGCTAACTTGGAATTCTTTATTCTTGGTTGGTAAATTATCATGAGCACTGTAAATCCACACCCACGCCTGCAGAGAACAGAACCACACCTGATGCTGCTCCAGAAGCCTGTTGGTTCGGGCACATGGTGCCATCCCTGCTCTGCCAATGGCAGTAAGAGTGACAGCAAGAATGGCATTAGCATGCTTATTCTCCCATACCCCAGGGACTGCTCCACAGATCCTGCTTGTTTGTAAGGGCTGGGAACCTGTGAGTGCTTAGACGGTCTGCAGAGCTTACTGGATTCTATGCACACACTTGGGTCTCTAGAAAGACGGTCCAGACCTTTCTTTGAAAAGCTTTACAGGGATTCCTAACCCCTAAAGCTCAGAATCACTGGGCTGGGGCGGGGGGGAATGATTTAAATACACACATCCAAAGTTAGCTTCAGTCTACTTTTTTTATCTTCACTGGTCTCTGTCTGAAATGTACAAAACACCTTTTGAAACCCCAGGGATTTTCAACCTGCCTCAAACATCCCATTGGCAGTGGACCTGTTTTCCCTCTGGCAGTCAACACATAACAGAAAGTATACAGAACATATTACTACAAGTAAGCGTAGTACAAAGCCCAAGGGTTTGGTTTTCTCTTATTTGGTAGTCCAAGCACCTGCCTTCAGCTTTGACGGCTGATGCATCCACTTCCAAGGCTGATACATCGCCAGCCACAAAAAAGATAAGGAGCCAGGTCCCCTCCCAAACGAGCCTCCTTTGTTTTAGAGATCTTGGTTGATGCGGATAACTGTCCATTTTGGCCACTTGTGTTTTCTTTTGCCTGTGCTTTAAGTTACTGCTCTTATGCTTCAAATTCATTGATAAGAGTGAGCCCAGACCCCACGGGAGGATATTGACCCCAATAAAGCAAAACCCCAGGTGCTCTGCACTCTCCCTCCCCCTACCAGAGACTTCACATGTGAGGCCCAGGTGTGCTGTGTCATTTCCAAGTCTTGTAGTAAGAAAGCTTTATTTTTTTTCCAAGTTTCTTATAGTTATTGCTGAAGGGCATCTTGCAATCATCTTATGAACTACATGGGCTAGTCCAGCCACAATACTGATTATTGACAGGCTGAGACCCACACAAAACAGTAACATGACAAGAAGATGATGTAAACCAGAAGCACCGGTAGGTTCTGTGAGGCCTGAAGACCATTGTGCAATGTTAAATCTCCAACAAACATGAACTGCTTTTACACCGCTTGTGAAAATGAAGGATCTGAAAACTACTATTTCGATGGAAAACTACTATTTGGCTCTGTTAAGGAAAATAAAAACAGCAGTCTCTCTGCTCACCAGACCTACAGCTCACGATTCCTACAAGCAAGGAATGCGAAGCTGTCTTGTCTGTCTCTCTTTATCTCTGCCTCTATCTCTCTTGCCTTTTGCATTTCATTGATCCTCAGATGTGGGAGGACCAAGAAGCATTTTCCCACAGACTGGTTTTGCAGATCCTAACGACAACCCACTTCACACACCCCCACCCCTTCCCAGGACACATCAACTACCCGGAGCCCCAGCCACAGAAGGGGGATTGGTCCTCTGCATCCTGCCCCTACTCCAAGGAGCCCTCTCGACAGCTGCGCTGGAAGCACAAGGCAGCAAAGCGGATGCCCCCATTGGCTCCCGCGTGTCTCGGGGGTGCTGCCTTGAACTGGGGAGAGTCAGGAGCAACTAGACTTGTTGTAATCACGATACAAACAAGAAAAAGGAGCAAGCCTTCCTGCTACCAGCCATCTGCAAACTACTATGTACAGTTAAAAGCCATGGATCTGCTGGGACCAGAGTGACAGGAGAGAGACGGCCCAGATCCCAGCCACCTCCGTGTTGGTTCGGTTACACAGGTGTCATCTCTGAACATCTCTGCTGCTCTCCATGCTGCCCTAGGGTTAAAGGTCACCCCGGGATCAGTACGATGCTTTGAAGACTCCTTACAACAGATGGCGCGGGCCTCCCTCCTGGCCCTGGTTCAGCTGTGACCAGGGGTGAGTCCCAGCCCTGCCTGGGGCCCATTTTCTCTCATCTATAAAATGAGAGGGCTCCTCTACACTGGGGCATCTATATCTGTCTAGCACCCCTCAAGACAGAAAGGAGTAATCTTATCCTCCCGTGGGGTCTGGGAGAAGAGTCACCTGCTTCAAGCACATTTCTAGCATTTTATTTATTTGTTTGGCTGCACTGCCTGGCTTCTGGGATCTTAGCTTCTTGACCGGGGATCGAACCTGGGCCCTTGGCAGTGAGAGCTCAGAGCCCTAACCTCTGGACTGCCAGAGAATCCTCTAGCATTTTATTTTAAAATTTATACTGTACTCCACAACACACCCACAGCAGCTCTAAAATAAACTACTTTGAAACACCCGTTCAATTACTGATCTAGTGTTCCCCAAATCTGTGTGTTTAACGTCTCAGGATGCTGCACGTCTGTTCTAAAGCCCTGAGCCAGGTCGGCATCCACACTCCGTAGAAACCTTCCAATCCAACCTACAGAGGCTCCAGAAACTGCCGTGTTCCCGCCCTATGGCTCACATGAGGCGGCCACAGAGCGGGACAACTCACCTGTTTGTATGAAAGCCATTCATAGGGTTGGTCTGGTTTCCGAGAGCCTAAACAAGGGCCATTATCTAAAAGAAGAAAACAAATGAAAGAATAAACGATGGGCTAAACATGCCTAGATATTCCTAGGTTCTCATTTGTATCCTCATTCCGCAAAGTGGTCCTCAGGTGTGAAACAACGAATTCAGATAGGAAGCATTTCCCCCTGGGTTTGGGTCTGAGTTTTGCTTCTTTATTTCTATTTTGTTTCTCACATGGGGCAGGAGGGAGATGGGCTGGAAGGGTGGGCAGCTGCCAGGTACCCGGGGTCTCTGGTGCCACCGTCAGAGATGAAGGGCAGTCTCGTGAGCCAATATCCCTCAAATGTCTCTGATGGACCCCCGCTTCCGTGGGTATCAATATTTCTCAAAATATGGGTCTCCTGGTTAAGCAAGCTTGAGAAATGTTGGATCAGGCCTGGTTAAATAGGTCTCTTTATGCAGGAAATGTCAGAGCCTGTAAGGAGCTAACAGATGTGTAACTCTCCATGAAGCACGCCGCATGTGACTGCAGAAGTGCCTTGACCATGGGCCACACCTGATGGGACCTGTGTGCGGGGGGACTCGCTCTGCAGAAGTTACAGGAGGAGATAGGGAGCTGGGAGTCAGATTGCGTGGGAGAGAGTTGTGAGCAAATATGGCTTCTTGAAGAAAGACCCCTCTGTCGAAAGCAAAAACCTGAAGCACTAGTTGCACAGATTCAGGCCGATGCTTACTGGACACGTGTAAGCCCCTCTGGAAACCTTCGTATAACGTTCTGACGTCATCGTAGAAATACACCAGGGGCTCGTCACTGTCCAGGAGCGTGGATCTCCGGGCACCATCACTGCCCTGGGAAAAAAGACAGACAGACAGAAGGTCTGAAAAAAGGATTAAAAAGAATATGTCTACCGTGCACGCCCTCAATCCCCTCCAGGGCCTGGGAGGGGTGAGTGTTTGCTGCATGGACTCCAGGGCCGGATGCGCTGGCGTCTGACATAAATCCTCCCCCTGAGATGAGTGCCGGCTTCAGAGAAGCAAGGCTGGGCCCATGTCCGTCCAGGAAGAAAGAAAGAAGAAAGAAAGACAGTGCTAAGTCGTCTCCGACTCTTGTGATTCCAAGAACTGTAGCCCGCCAGGCTCCCCTGTCCAAGGGATTCTCCAGGCAAGAATACTGAAGTGGGTTGCCATTCCCTTCTCCAGGGGATCTTCCTGAACCAGGAATTGAACCCAGGTCCCCCGTATTGCAGGCAGATGCTTTACTGACTAAGCTACACAGGAAGCCCGTCCAGGACCCCTGGGAAAAGGAAGTGATGGAGGGAAAGGATAAGGAGCCCAAAGGGCTCACAGACTTATAAGCATTGGTCTTGTCAGACGAGGCTGAGGAGTCTGAGGACTGGAAACCAAACCCTTGGACACAAGCGTGACGATTCTCAAACCATAGCCACTGGCAGATAAAGGACTGATTCTGTCCGGTCTTGGGGAAATGACACACCACCATTCAGTTTTACTTTCATCACCTTATCTATATTCTTTTGGAGATCATGTCTACTGTTTTTCCTCTTTGCTAACTACCCTGTAATCTGTTAGGAACTTCAGTTTCCCATGCAGCATCTACTAGTTACCATCATCAGCTATAAAATGTATGGATGTGTATGGACTCCTCATCCCTACATGACCGGAGGGACTCCACGGAGTACAGGCTGAGCAGAGGAGCACCAAGGGAGCTGGAATGGAGAAAGAGGAGAAGCTTGGAATCTACAGGGCACTGGCTCACCCCAGAGCCGAAGTCCTAGGAGGACGGGCAGGGGAACACCTGGGCCTCATGGGGAAAGCAGTTAGCAAACCCTTCACCAGATCTACTGAGTTGGAAACTCTGGGGGTGTGATCCAGCAGTCCGCCTTTCAGCCAGCCCTTCAGGGATCCGGTGCACCACTTGGACGCATTATGGTCCCAAATTAAGCCTTCCCTGGTGACTCAGTGGTAAAGAATCTGCCTGCTAATGCAGGAGATGTGGGAGACCCAGGTTCAATCCCTGGGTTGGAAAGATTCCCTGGAGAAGGAAATGGCAAATATTCCACTCCAATATTCCTGCCTGGGAAATCCCATGGACAGAGGAGCCTTGGCGTGCTATACAGTCCATGGGGGTGGCAAAGAGTTGGATACGACTAAGTGACTGAATAATAACACCATGGTCCCCAATAGGGAAGTGGTGAAAATCAGGGTAATTCCTAGAAGGAAATCTACAAGGAAGGTGATCAGTGTGCGGAACACAATGGAGACAGACCAGCTGACGTGGGCCTGATGAGGGCAGGGCAAGTCAAGTCTGAGCGGGAGGCACTAAGCGCTAATGACCGGGATTTGGCAGGTTACTGAAAGCAGGAGGACAAGAGCGCATCGGAGGCCTGTGAGAATAGCAGTTCCAGTCTATCCAAAATCAAACACTAGGACTTAGGGGTAGGTTTGAGAGAAGAGATTAAGTTTGCATGCTTAATCATTCAGTCGTGTCTCACTCCTTGCGACCCTCTGGACGGCAACCCACCAGGCTCCTCTGTCCGTGGGATTTTTCAGGCAAGAATACTGGAGTGGGTTGCCATTTCCTTCTCCTCCTCCAGGGGATCTTTCCAACCCAGGGGTTGAACCTGTGTCTCCTGTGTCTCCTGCACTGCAGGCAGATTCTTTACCTGCTGAGCCATCAAGGAAGCCCAAAACAGATTAAGTTTAGCTTTGAATATATGCAGACTCTATCTCTTCAAGACAGCAGGTCAACTCCCCAGTTCCTACTTGGAGAATCACTGCTCTTGAGTATCATTTTATAACAACTTTTGCTAAATAACTCTGGTTACACTACCGTTCTGGTGATATACGAACTTCAGGACTTTGAAGGTAAAGTCTTCAGGACTGTTTGGTAAAACAGTCAACTCAAAGTTAAAGAAGTTAATCACATCCCAAATAAAGCCATCCTATTCAAAAAGTAACCCGAGGACAAAATATTTATTACTATTCTAATTAGAAATCAGAATAAATAGCAAAAGTTTAGAGATGAAGCAGTAAATGAATTCTATGCCAAAAAGGTATAGGTGAAAACGCTGGGTGATAGGTCACATTATCAATTAATTGTAAGGCATACTCTGTAATTTCAGGAAAAGGGGTGAATGAAATGGGAGTGGGGGAGACCAAGCAATAAAGTCTGTGTTTTGAAAACCGTTGCTCTGTGATGATCAGTTCAGTTCAGTCGCTCAGTTGTATCTGATGCTTTGTGACCCCGTGGACTGCAGCACACCAGGCTTCCCTGTCCATCACAAACTCCCAGAGTTTACTCAAACTCATGTCCATTGAATCGGTGATGCCATCCAACCATCTCATCCTCTGTTGTCCCCTTCTCCTCCCGCCTTCAATCTTCCCCAGCATCAGGGTCTTTTCAAATGAGTCAGTTCTTCACATCAGGTGGCCAAAGTATTGGAGTTTCAGCTTCAGCATCAGTCCTTCCAATGAATATTCAGGACTGATTTCCTTTAGGATTTCCTTTAGCATGGACTGGTGATGATGATGATCACACATGCCCATAAGAAATCATTTTTGATGTGCATGTACCACCATTCTTCTTGAATTAAAGTCCTGTCCATAAACACTGAGCACTGGCAACCTTGGTGACACCTGCAAAAGTGTGGGCTTGCACAGCTACAACAGCGAGGGCTCAAATGTCTGTATGTACTACAAAATTGAGCCGTTTCAAGGGCAGGGCATTTAACTACTGGGTTATCCAAGTACATGCAGCTATTTTTAGGAACACCTACTTAAATGAAGAAATATTTTATATCTGGCCCCTTTGGACTTCTGCCATATCCTACAGGTCTGGTGTAGAGGTGTGGGTTTCAGCTGTGCTCAAGAAATAGGGAGAGGGATGCAGACACCCTGTGTGTAATGTGCAGGAAATCACCAGTAAGACTGAGTCACGGAGAACTACGGGTCTTTTATTTCCTCTTTAATGGGGTTCTACAGTTTTTCCAGTATTTTTAAAAAAAGGAGTGAGTCAGTGTGTAGTGACCACACTACAGTCAAATCAGCGGTCACGAGGTTATTTGGCTGTACAAGCAAAGGTTCCTCTAGAGGTCAGTCTCCCCACGTGGCTGAGTTAGGAAATAAAAGTTCAAGTTCCCCTCGAGGGCAGTGAGGACAGGACCACAGTGAACCATCTGTGAACCAATGGTTCCCAGGACTAGAACTCTGGCCAGTATTTGAGGAAAAGGAACACCTTGATGGGGAGAGTCATTTTGCATCACTTCCTTATTTAAATGCAAAAGCAGATGATTACATCCTTGAGAATTTCTCTGGGATAGAAAGGCCTGAGCTTTATGAACTGTGGTCCCATTTATCTTGATCTAGAAAATAGACAACTATGCTGTGAAAGTGCTGCACTCAATATGCCAGCAAATTGGGAAAACTCAGCAGTGGCCACGGGACTGGAAAAGGTCAGGTTTCCTTCCAATTCCAAAGACAGGCAATGCCAAAGAATGCTCAAACTACTGCACAATTGCACTCATCTCACATGCTAGTAAAGTAATGCTCAAAATTCTCCAAGCCAGGCTTCAGCAATACATGAACCGTGAACTTCCTGATGTTCAAGCTGGTTTTAGAAAAGGCAGAGGAACCAGAGATCAAATTGCCAACATCCGCTGGATCATGGAAAAAGCAAGAGAGTTCCAGAAAAACATCTATTTCTGCCTTACTGACTATGCCAAAGCCTTTGACTGTGTGGATGACAATAAACTGTGGAAAATTCTTCAAGAGATGGGACTACCAGACCACCTGACCTGCCTCTTGAGAAACCTATATGCAGGTCAGGAAGCAACAGTTAGAACTGGACATGGAACAACAGACTGGTTCCAAATAGGAAAAGGAGTACATCAAGGCTGTATATTGTCACCCTGCTTATTCAACTTCTATGCAGAGTACATCATGAGAAACGCTGGACTGGAAGAAACACAAGCTGGAATCAAGATTGCCGGGAGAAATATCAATAACCTCAGATATGCAGATGACACCACCCTTATGGCAGAAAGTGAAGAGGAACTAAAAAGCCTCTTGAGGAAAGTGAAAGTAGAGAGTGAAAAAGTTGGCTTAAAGCTCAACATTCAGAAAACGAAGATCATGGCATCCGGTCCCATCACTTCATGGGAAATAGATGGGGAAACAGTGTCAGACTTTATTTTTCTGGGCTCCAAAACCACTGCAGATGGTGACTGCAGCCATGAAATTAAAAGACACTTACTCCTTGGAAGGAAAGTTATGACCAACCTAGAGAGCATATTCAAAAGCAGAGACATTACTTTGCCAACAAAGGTCCGTCTAGTCAAGGCTATGGTTTTTCCTGTGGTCATGTATGGATGTGAGAGTTGGACTGTGAAGAAGGCTGAGTGCCGAAGAATTGATGCTTTTGAACTGTGGTGTTGGAAAGACTCTTGAGAGTCCCTTGGAGTGCAAGGAGATCCAACCAGTCCATTCTAAAGGAGATCAACCCTGGGATTTCTTTGGAATGAATGATGCTAAAGCTGAAACTCCAGTACTTTGGCCACCTCATGCGAAGAGTTGACTCATTGGAAAAGACTCTGATGCTGGGAGGGATTGGGGGCAAGAGGAGAAGGGGACGACAGAGGATGAGATGGCTGGATGGCATCACTGACTCGATGGATGTGAGTCTGAGTAAACTCCGGGAGTTGGTGATGGACAGGGAGGCCTGGTGTGCTGCGATTCATGGGGGTCACAAAGAGTTGGACACGACTGA
This sequence comes from Bos grunniens, assembly GCF_055505025.1. NCBI lineage: Eukaryota > Metazoa > Chordata > Mammalia > Artiodactyla > Bovidae > Bos > Bos grunniens. Next base: position 16,911,776 of record NC_141191.1, read on the forward strand.
GCGGCTGATCTGATCTGATCTGATCTGACAGGCCCTAACAGTCAAGCACCCACTATGTTACTACTACGGTTTATTCCCTCTAAGGAGAGGGCTAGACAGTGGGAGGGATGGGGGAGGGAAAGGAAGAGAAAGCAGAGAGGGGTCAGGGAGAGCCGATAATGGCTAAAGAGACAGCTGATGACTTGGCTGGGCTTAAATGTCTCATCCATCTCTAGGAAGGAAAGCAGCAGGTGAAACTATGGTCCTTGGGGGAGAAAATGACTCCCCCCACCCTGCCCCACCAAGCATGTAGCTTTCCCATGCATCTTATTTACCCAGGCCACCATCACCTACCACCTTTTATGAACAGGCACAAAGAGGCTTTTCCAATCTAGGGACCTAGACGCACCTCTGGCCATGGGTTCTCCCCTCAGTAACACGGGATCTCTGACAGAACAAACTAGGTCTTTATTCAAGACCAGCCAACAGGTGATGCTCCCAACCAGATCTTTCAGGATAATGAACAGGGAATTTTAAAAGTATTAATAGCTAGACTCCTCCACTATGCTAACATAAATGCAACCACATAACTACGAACCCTCAGGTTCACTACCAACGCTCCACCATTGAACCAGCCAGCTTCCCGAGGTCCTCCACACCCAGTGAGTGAAGGGGCAGAAGCACCAATTACAGTGGGTGCTAGGTATCGAAATGTGAGCACAGGAGAGATGGAAGCAAGGGAGTATTCACTTTGCAGATGAGAAAACAGACAGACAGATGGTGGGGAGGCCTCCCTGTCTCATTCCCACGTCTAAAATGCAGTGGAGCAAGCTTCAAACCAGCCTGAGGGACTTGCCCACACACGGTCCACCTCCATCTTGGAGGATTCCGGCCGGAGCCCGGTGGGCAACTGGGGGTCTGGCTCTCCATCGCTCTCCTCTAACCCTCAGAAGGCGCTTCCTTGTCCACCCTCCCTCCCTAGCTCGCTCTCCAGTTTCCAACTTCCTGAGCTGCTCCTGTCCCCATGGGAGGACCTGCCCTGGGGGTGAGGGAGGCTGTACTTAGCAAACCAGTTCTGTGCCACCAAACTCAGGGCAAGCTCCTCACCAGAGCAAACCAGCCAATCCCTCAAGGGAAAAATAGCTCCCTCCCACCTCTGTGGATGGGGAGAGAGTTGAGTCACAAATTCAAATCCCCTGCCTGTAGCATCTCCAAGTGCCTGCCACTTGGAACGTTCAAGGCACTAGCTCATAGTCTGAAGGAAATAGGTCTGTTCCCTTACTTGCTCGGCCTTTTAGACGCTGTCAAGGAAGGGTTTTTGCTGAGAGCCTCACAAAGGCCTATCTCTGCCAGTGTTTTTCACTCCACAGGAGTGGACCCCGCTTGTGGGGGAGGCTATTTTTAAACTTCGAAAAAAATTACAGCACACATTTCCATTGGGTATGTATACACATGGTCCCTGCTTCACTAAGCCCATGAGAATCGTCTGTGCAAAATCAAATCGTGTCTTCAGGCTTGTTTTACCATATGTATTCCCAGAGAGTAACTTGAGCCTTTCTTCCTGGCTGAAGGGAAGCTGGAAATTAAAAAAAAAAAAAAAAATCTGACATAATTGCTGGGGACCAGCCCCAGCTGATCCAGGGTATTCGAAGGAGAGACGGCCTAGGCGACTATTTATATGCTAATTAGAGATATAAAGAATAATAGAATGAGGATAGCTCAGTAGGAAAATTCAGTGGAGAAAAGAGGCTGAGTAGCTTGGTTTACACGGGAGACCAATAAAACTTCAAGACAAGAAGTTTGCACCACTTACGTAGGCCGCAGGCGCCCTCTCGAATAGCGGAAGGTGCCTCACCCTAGACACCTTCTCGAGTGGGTCTTAGAAGCCCAGGCATAATTAGTAAGCGTGGTGGGTTCCGCGCTCCAGATGGAGACTCAGCTGGAAGTTAAAGGGAAGAATGACATGGGGAGACCAAGCGTTGGTGAGCAAGGCCCGTAGCTTTATTTTCAACAGGGGCTTATATACCCTAAGTTACACATAGAGGATAATAGGGGATGCAAAGTCAGCAGTCTTTGATTCTTATCAAAAACCAGGGTTTCTTTCCTGCAAATTTATCGTATACAAATGGTTTAGGTGATTTACATCATCTTCTGGCCAGAAGGCCTATTAACATTTTATGACTCTTGACAAGGACTTATCAACAAAGACTTATTTTCTCTAAGAGTAATTATTTTAAGGTTTGGCGCCATCTTCCAAAGATAAAATTGCATTCCTATAGGTCGGATGTGTAATGGGTTTACAACAAAGGAAAGAATTTATTACCTGAAGGGTCTAAAGTTACTAACACCAAGGCCACTATTTATTTTTTCTATATACCAACTATTAATTAATACATATTCAAGGATACAATTTAGGGGATGTGAAAACTTGGCAACAAACATTGACTCATCAATGAAATCCTTTACTAGTCTTATTCTGACAGTTTCTAATTCTCTGAGAGGCTCTAAGCTATTTGAATATCTTAAGCTTCCCGTGCCTCTCGAGGCTGGGAGACTGTAAACAATCGTATGCATAGCTGCAGGAGTCCGGGTAAACTTGTCAGGAGAGTTAGAGAGCCATCTGAGGGGTTTGGATTTAAACACTCCTAATTGCCCAGGAACTTTATTAATTGGAGCTGTAAGTTAACTCTTTGACAGAGAGAGCGAGATGGTGGTAGGGGACAGCCCCCAGTAAAGTCAGAGGTGAGAGCACAAAGCAATAAAGTAGGCAGACTCTGGTTTTTTTTGGGGGGTAGATGCTAGAGAATATCCGGGCGGACTCCTGAGGCTCGATCCCGCCTTTGCGTATGCCGAGCCTCCTTCCTCATGACCTTTGTCTCGAGTGGAATGCCTCACCGGCTCCCGGCACATAATCACCATTCTTTCTTTGAATTCCTAAAGGCAGCTCCTTAATACTCTGGAGGTCTATCGTTGGCACAAAGATGAGACCCTCTGCCTTCAGTTCTCTGGGACTCCCGCCCCTCACCTCACGGCTCATCCCACCCAGACACTGCGGCCCCCTGACCAACTCAGTGCTTCTACGCCTGCTTCAAATCACCGGCCACTCTCCAGCGAGCAGACACGTCTAACCACACTAGAAACTAGTTAGGTTTCCACTAAATAGTTTCATTAAGAAGTACTAGTTAGCAAGGTTTTTCATAGCTGTTATTAAGAAGCCCACTAAGTTTTAGAAACAATGCTGAGATTAACTTCAGGTATAAAAACACTCCCAGAAAAACATTTCTCATCAAATCCACTCCCTCCCAGCCATCTCTTCATCCCACCCTCTGTGCCCCAACTGCTAGGACAGCTGGCGGAAAATATGCTCAGATGTTGTGATGTTTCCTGAAAACGTGCATGAAAATCTTCTGAAAACCACAGCAGCAAAGTCGCCAGGGATGAGGTTGAAGGATTTATCTCTGTCCACTCTTTACCTGACCACACGCACAGCCATACAGCAGGGAAGAACCAGCTGAGGGGTAAAAGGACTAGAGCCTGCAGTCACAGGAGGCAAGTGAGCGAGCATCAGTGCCCACACAGGTTTACACAAGGACTGCTGACAGATACGAAGCCAGAGCCTCAAACCCAGAGATTCTTCCGAGGTCTCACACACCCTGCTAGCCGGCTGTTCTCGGGCTTCCGGGGGTGAGAGTGATGCTCATGTTCATGTTCCTATTTACTGTACAAATGACTGCAGGGACGAGACTGCCCCTGTTCTCCCTCCCTTCCTCCCACTTGAGGGCCTGGCTCACACTCGTCAGGCTAATTATGCCCCTTGCAGATGGCCCTGCCAGTCCTCCACGAGCCCACGGGGCTGGTGGCAGTGGTGTGAGTGATCCCACCATCTGGCCGCACCTGCCCTTCCTGGGCAGCCTTCCCCCTGCTCCCCTGCAGCTTCCCCAAAGGCTGGTCCCGACCCGGCCGCCTCCCATCCTGCCCAACTCAACAAACTGCTCAAGCCCCCTCCACTCTGGTCCAGAAGGCATTGTCATTCTTGATGTGGTTTTTTTTTTTTTTTTTCCAGCTTTGGTAAGGTATAAATGACATGGTGGCAGTTTATTCACTAACTTGTATCCAACTCTTTGCAACCCCATGGATTACAGCCTACCAGGTTCCTCCGTCCATGGAACTCTCCAGGCAAGAATACTGGAGTGGCTTGCCATTACTGGAGAAGATCCTTCTCCAGGTGATCTTCTTGACCCAGGGATCAAACCTGCATCACTGCAGGCAAATTCTTTACCAACTGAGCCACCAGGGAGTTCAGTAATTGATATATTTCATATTTTAAAATCTTTTTTGGTAGGGACACCTAAGTTCTACTCTCTCAGCAAATTTCAATTATGCGATACAGTGTTATCAGCTTCACCTCATCATACGTTAGATCCTCAGACCTTATTCCTCTGACAGCTGACAGCTTGAACCCTTTCACCCACCTCTCCCTGTTTCCTCCAGCACCACCCTCAAGCCCTGACAACCACCATTCTACTCACGGGTTCTAGGAGTTCAACTCTTTTTTTGGGGGGCACTGTCATCACCCCTTCATCTCCATAAGTCCAGAGTGAGAACTTCATACAAACTTTTAAACAATGCTCTCTTCTTGTGCAGAAACTGCTTTGTCAGTTTGCAAGTGGGTCTTTACACCCATGCCTGTGTGACAGTGTGATTCTATTGGCTACGGGGGAAATCCTACTCAGCGACAGTCTCACAGGTACCTGTACACACAGACTAGGAGCGCCATCCCTTGTCACAGTGGCCCCGGCCTGAGGTTTGTCTGGATAACCCATGGCATCCAGAAGGCCTCAGTGGATGGGAACTTTTGAATTTCAAAGCCTTGCAATTTACTGAGCATGGCTTCCAGGGGTTTGGTGTGCTCCATTTAGGTTGCTTCCTTCAAGTTCTTCTCTGACGAGGAACCATGGTTCTAGTTTCATGGCATGAAAATAAGTCACTCATGTGACTCTTAGGAAGGACCTCTCCACGGCAGTCCTCCCTGCTGGGCCGTCCACTCCGCAAGGGCAGCAGCCTCTTCCTCCTGTGTCCTGTGAGCACCATGAACTTGCTGAACGAATGCCAGTGAATGCCAGTTTCATGCCTACTCTCTGTGAGCAGGGAGAACTGAATCCAGAGGGTCACAGCCTCCGTACTCAACTTTTTAGCAGCACAGGATTCAAATACTAATGTAAGTTCCTCACCATACAAACCCCAACACATGAATGCTTAAATCTCAACCTTTCACGTGAAAGAGTCACCCAGCCAACAAGTGACCTGGATGTCATGAGGTCATTTGGAGTTAAGTCATCCAACAGGGAGATAAGTTATACCCAATGAACTTGTTCTGCCTACTAAAAGAGGTGAACACACACTAAGCCAAGGCCTGGTAACAAGTTTAAACAGTGACTCTTAAGTTATTACCAGAGGTACAGTTTTATTTTTGGCCGCACTGTGTGGCTTGCTGGATCTTAGTTCCCCATCCAGGGGTTGAACCTGAGGCCCCTGCAGTGAAAACGTGGAGTCCTAACCACTGGACCGCCAGGGAAGTCTCCCTTGAGGTACATTTTTAAAACAAGTTCTGATATTCTTCAAATGAAGCCTTTAAAAGGCTAAGGACTGGAAGGTGTAAAAAAGTTTTTACTTGCTATGATTTATTCCCTTATTTCACTCTATTACAATCCCCTGGCAGGCCTCAAAAAACTTCCTGACTTCATTTAAGAAGATAGTCATCTCAATGCCTATAGGACATTGCAGGAACTCACAGACTGGTTCTGCCACCTCCTTCTGCAATGGCAATGGTTCTCATCAATACTTTGCAATTGGTTTGTTGCCTAACCCCCTTAAACTCTGGCCCACAACCCCTTCAGCAACTAGTTCTGCTGTGACCTGGCTCAGGGAAGGCAGGAGTCAACAGGACCCACTTGGACTGCTGCTGCCCAGGTTCTGCCAGTCCTCTGTCCCTCCCCTAGTCCTCACCTCCACCCCGTCCTCGACAGTTTCTGATCCTACATCCAACTTGGGTGGGGAACCCCAGACTCCATTTCTTATCTGACCTGCCCCTTTTCCGCCTTCCATTTCTGCCACTGCCTTTGCCTGCAAATCCATTTTCAGAAGAGTCTGCTCCCGGGTTCAGAAGGTCTAGCCACTGGCTCATCAAATTTATCTACATGAACGGAAAACTTCCTTATTTACTCTGCTTTATCCTCTCCTCACACCCTCCTCCCATCCCCAAACAAAGAATCTTAGTTAAAATACGTAACTTTCAACCACTGTTAGGAGGCAGCATAACAGAGTTTCAGATCTTCCTCTTACTATGTGGTATAATTTCACCTGGGTGGGCTCCCATTGTTCTCCCATCTCTAAAATGCGAGAGTTTAAAGAGAAGAGCTTTAGGGAAAAAGAAACCCAACATTTACTGAACACTTCTCTTGGGCTCAGTTGATCTCTGCCTGTATCTACGCAGCCTCTCAACGTGGTGGGAGGGAAGGCCCTGGTCGTTTCTCTTCTCCAGATGAGGAATCTGAAGGTCAGGCTGGATGAGCCTGCCCAAGGCTACCTGGCCCTTAGCAGAGCAGACCGGGTTAGCCTCAGCTACATCCCCCTGCTTCTCTGGTCCTTTCCGGCTCCGACACACTCTCCTATGCCCTAGAACAGCAACCACCACGGCCTGGGCCCTGACCAGTCCCCCTGGGTTTCTGGTCACTCGAGAAAAGACTGTTTTCACGAGGGGAACATGGGGACCTCAATTTCAGAGAAGACTTTTGTGGTTGTTTTAGTCACTAAGTTGTGTTTGGCTTTTGCAACCTCAGGGACTGTAGCCACCCAGGCTCCTCTGTCTATGGGATTTCCCAGGCAAGAACACTGGAGTGGGTTGCCATTTCCTCCAGCATATCTTTCCCACCCAGGGCTCGAACCCAAGTCTCCTGAATTGGCAGGCAGATTCTTTACCACTGAGCCACCTGGGAAGCCCAGAGAACAGGTTGAAACCAGAAAACTCCCTTATCACTCGAGTGTGATTAAAAAATAATAATAAAACAGACGAATACAGAAAAACTTGCTTCCATGCTCTGCTCAAAGTTATGGGGAAAAGCAGAGAAATCTGTGGAAGAGTTCTTCCTGGACTTGCACTGTTGCAGCTGGGGGCTGCACCCCAGACAGGAAACAGCTCTCTAAACAGGGTCCTGATCAAATCAGGCTCCAAAATTTAAGAGAGACTTTTGGGATTCTGTGGCCAACTCCAGCTTCTCTGTCCCCTTCTATAGCTCGTGTCTGCATTCTCTTTCTGGCACAAGTCTGTAGCACGGGTGCTAACATCTTCTTTATTATCCTGATTTGTAAAAGGAAATTTTAGAAACTTATTTAGAACTTCTGTGCTGCTGCTTTAAAAAAAAAAATGGTGTAATTGGGAAACAGCTAGTGTGGATAATGATAAGATGCAGCCAAACCCAAAAGGGCAGATTCTTCTCATTTTAATAGCCACGTGAAGTTTACGGAAAGAGGAGGGTGAAAAAACTGTTCATGTGACATGGGAGGGGGTGTGAGAACGGGGTTGTGCAAATGGTGCTTACTTGACTTTAAAGTATGAACAAAGCAAGAAGACTTTAATCTGGTGATCAGCCCCTATGACAGCCTAAGATAGACAGGCTCTGGACTAATACTTAATGAATTAAGCTCCTACTGCTGCCATGGAAGCCCATATGACAATGCTAGCAATATATAAGCATCTATAATTATTAAGTGTCATAACTCCCAAGCTAATCTTAAGTTCAATATTTTAAGTTCTTTTTTAGAAATGCAAAGCAAATTTTGTACCTCTTCCTAAGACCTACACGTTCTGAAAATCAGAGCTAAATCTACTATTCCTATAAAGAGCAAAGTCAGGAAGCCCCTATACCAAGTTGTAGAATTTGAGATTTTAATTTTCTTTCTATTTATCTGAAGTTTCAAATTGTTCTCTAAAGAAGATGCATGATTATTTTAAAAAGGCTCATTGACTTTACGCTAAGCTGGAACTTAAAAAACACATTGCCTCTCCAATTTCTCATACAATAAGAATTTGGCTTTTTTACTTTTTACAGTTACTGCTAAATTATAAATATCTTAAATTTGCACTTGCCAAGGACTGTTTTCCTAGTGATGGCAATGCTACTATGAGATACCGGGTCCTCTGCCAGAAGAGAAGAGATGCCAGAAACTCCACACACACTAGGAAAAATTAAATTCTTCTCACGATTGGTATACGATTAGCTGTTGTGAAATACCAAGTTCATCTGCTAACTAGAAATGAAGTACAAAGTCAACTTGCCTCAGCAATAGTTCATTCTATTTTTACATTTTGGCATGAATTAGACTGATATTTTCTATATATTTTAAGAGTTTCACATGAATGAATCCAAGAGACAGTCTGAAATTAAAGAAGCGAAACCCTTTAAATAACAAAAAGGTATTAATCAGGCACGGGTTTATTTGGAAGGACACACTTTCCCCCTCATGGCCAACAGCCTGGGTTGGGGGGCGGGGGGAGGGGTGCGGGTGACCTTTCACCACATAGCTAAAGGTAAATGAGGTGATTCTGTCTTTCACAATGTTCTTTTGCAAGTCATAAGTCCTGAAAATGAAATCTGACTTGGGGAGGGGAAAGCAGGAAACGTCAAAGCAGAGCAGGTGAAGAGTCAAAGCATCTGTGAACGCCAGGCTGCTTCATCTTTGCTGCTGACCTTTGAAGGGATGCGCAAGGAGAGGAAGGTAGAGTGGGCGCACTGAGAAAAGAATCCTTCTGGAAGAACCTTTAGACTGCCCTCTCATCCCATCCAGGAAGCCCTAATTATGGAACATCACTCACTGCCTAGATTTTTACAACAATGAGAGCATGACCTTTCGTTCGCCCAAGTTAAACGGCAACCACGGTACTGAACTCGACTTCTTGTTGAAGTCCTTGTTTGACGGCTTGTTGGATGTCCTTGTTTTTTCTCGCCCATCCTAAATTCTGTGGCTCCATTATTCCTGAAGGCTCCTAGACTGGCCTCATTCTACCATTACTAGAAATGCCCGAGTCCCTTTCAACCTCTGCATGATGTTCTCCAGGTATCAGACAATCACAGGTGAAATCCTTCTTTCTCTAACAACTGACAGCCCTCTTCTTGGCTGAGGGAGGGGACCCTGTGCTTGCCTTCTCCCCTCTCAGGGCCCTCTGGGCAAAGCGCACTGCCCAGCGGTGGGCAGAAGAAGCCCCATGCAATTTGGGGATGAGCCTCTGCTCCGTGTGTAACGTGGGCAGACACCTAACCAGCACCACCACGTGCATCCCTCTGCCCTATATTTTGACCTCTTCCTCTCATCGCTGCTGAAGTTCTGTCTGGGGAGCACATTTCAGTTTGCAAAGTGCCCTGGAAAACAAATATTTGCTTGGGATTGTGATCCTGCTGGATGTCACCATGATGGGGCCTAGAAACTGGGGAGAGAGGCGGGAAACCTGGGGGCGGCCAGGTTCCACTTACCGGCACCTCCACTGACTGCATGGCCAGGTCGCATGGAGGCTTCAGGGCCCGTGGCCGCGTGGCGTACCAGAAGGTGGTGAGCGCTGCGAACGCGCCGAAGCCCATGAGCGTATTGGTTGGAAGGGTGCGCACGTACTGCCGGAAGTCAAGCAGCTCTGGCAGCCGAAAGTACTGGAACAGCTCGTGGGCTTGCATCATCCTGGGCTGGCAGCGTCCTAAGCCACAGTCTGTGGGAGAGAAAAAGGTCATGTTCATTCCAGGGAGGAGGGATGCTGTGACAAACTCCCCAAGGCTGATGACCATCAACTTGATGGTTGGCTCATCAACGGGGGCATTAGAGCCACGGGCTGATGGCTCAGGCCGTCTTCTCCTGGCTGGCAAATCTCACTTTTCTAAAAGCACTTTAGGAATTCATTTTACTCTGTTGGCTTGTGTAAAGTTCTCATTATCCCCATTCAAAAGACTTAGCCACTCAGAATTCTTGCTGTAAAATGTTAACATAAGGGGCATGAGTTACCATTTTCTTGTCTTACATTTTCTCCCTGTTCTCTGCCACCTGATCAAATACACTCAACTCTCATTATCAAGGCAGATGGGGAGAAGGACAAAGAGGCAGACACATGCCCAAACCACCCGAGGGCCATCAGTTTTCACGTCTTCTCACAAAATGCAGCACAAGCTCCCCAGCTGGTGAAACAGGTCATGCTGGGTTTCAGGGTGTGTGTGGGGTGTCTCTCACCTTCCCCACACTCTTTGTAGCATAAAAGCAGCCACGTAGATGTAGGGGAAACTGGAATCAGTTATCCTGATAAAACAGTGTCTTTTATATTCCTCAAGCTATTACAGCTAAATAATAAAAGGGTGTGCATAAATATCTAGAGAGATTCATTCAGCAACTATCTAGAGAGATTACAGAATAGTATTTGAAAGAAAGTGTAAAATAGTACTTAAGATTCCAGATTCTAGAGCCAAATCCTGCCTCCCTGGTTCATTTGCTGAATAACTGGGGACAAATCACTCCCCTCTCTGTCCTCAGTCTCTTCATCAGTAAAAACAGCACCTATCTCATAGGGCTTTTATGGTTCACATAAAGAATTTAGAATGGTGCAAGGCATCACAATGAGTTCAATTAAGCTGAGCATTATTATTATTTCCTCTACTAATATTCTATATTTCTCCTGCATGAGGAACAATAAGAGATACAGGTAATAAAAACTGACACTTATCTACAAGGAGTTTACATGCAAAATTAAGAAGCCAAAATACACAGAAGAAAATCAGATGAACAGCCACACACACACACACACATATATAGAAAAGCCTCTAACTGAATATTATAGACAATTTATATACATATAATGATATAAAAAATTAATGTGCAGTACAGAGAACAAATAATAATTCTAATTAAAAAATGATTGATCAGTAACTACTCTCAAGTATGTCTGGCACACATATGGCAGGAAATCCTAGTAAACTATCTGAAAGACTTCTCAGAAAACTCCCCTGTAATGCGGTAAGTGGTAACCTTTATCATAAATTCAGACAGTATGTTTGAGCTCCTTACTATATGTTCTTTTAAATAGCTAGGTCCCAAGACTGAAAGTAGTTTTTCTCCCCCTCAGATACAGAAATCCTCTTCAAATTTAAATCTATATTATTGTATAAATATCTTCACAGTCACAGAATACCAAGAACTTTCCCTGGCCATCAGTACTTCTAGAAGGCAATGTCACAGCCAGCCTTGTGCTCCCACAGCCTGGGGCAGGCGTACAGAAAAGACACACACATATACACAGACACAGACAATTTCTAGCTTTAACACGACAACAGAGAAGAAGCAGGTTAAGTGCATTTCTTCAGGTCACCACTGCGGAGAGAACGCACTCACCGTCTGTGCCACCGACAGCTGACTGCTGGGTGACACACCAACCTCAGAAAGGGACCAGGACACGGGGGTGGGGGCGGGGCTAGGGGTGTACGCGCTCAGCCGTTGCCTGCACAGCCTGCCAAGGTCTCTCCGGGCATTCGTCACATGCCCAGTCCTGTGCTGCTGCCCACTGGGCTAAAGGTAACTAGCAGACAAAATCCATACGTGACTTCTCAGGAGAACAGACGGTGGAGGGTGGGCCAATGAGAAGCTGGGAGCAGTCACCCCACTGCTCCACCCATGGGCAGGGACAAGCATCAGTTAGTGTCACTGCTGGTGCCAGTTCCAAAGGCAGACACTGGTTTCTTTCTGCTCGCCTCCCCAGTCAAGAGAGACAATGGGCATATTTAAGAAACAAAACAAAACACTGAAATGAATGATCAAATGCTGGGTGGTCATGTCAAACAGACATGAGACAGATCAAGAAAGGAACTGATTGTCAGCCGTACACTGACAGCAGATTTCTTCTAGATGAATTCATAGCTCGGACTGACCTACCCCAGCCATTCACCAAATGTGAGCATCTAGTGTAGGCTAAGGGCTGGAAGACGGTGCCCATGACCTGGTCAGGGCTCTCAATGGGTTAACCAGCTATTGGGGGAGACTGTTGTTGTTCAGTCACCAAGTCGTGTCCGACTCTTTGTGACCCCGTGGACTGCAGCACGCCAGGCTTCCCTGTCCCTCACCATCTCCCGGAGTCTGCCCAAGTTCAAGTGAGGGAGATACAAACTTTAAAAAAAGCAGTTATCTGTTTGCAGGTGGGGTGTTAGCACTGTTAAGATCCAGTGATCAGGGAAGACCCCTCTGAGGAGAGGGTGTTGACACCGAGACTTTAAAGATAGGCAGACAGAGTCCAGGTCCTAGTAGCCCCAAGTGGTTAGATTTCATAAACAGTATTGCAATTCCACGGATGCACAGAAACATTATGCATAAAATGTGCATACCTCCTTTTCCCTCTAATCATTCTGGCTGTCTTCATCATCCATGGCACTTCAAGTTTATTACACACATCCCTGCCCTTCCCTCCTGTCTCCCCAAAGTCCCTGAAATAATTTTCATTATTTCATGTGAATTTACAGGAGTTGTTCAACAGACTCTCAGCCCTGTGAGAGAATATTAAATCATCCCCCCATAAAACAAACACTGTCATAAACAAGTGATTAACTTTTTTATCTTAAGCATCGGTAATAGCCAAGCTACAAGTAGCCGGCATTGTACTAAAAAAGAAATAAGTCTATTTCTAGAAATAAATCTAGGAAAGAAAACTTAAAAACAAACAAACAAACAAAACAGAAAACTGCTGATTCAGTAGCATCCCTGCAAAAACTTTTTACTAGGTACTAATCTGTAAGGCTAAGGAGTTAAATCCAGCTAAACTCTTTATCTTTACAGGGTGATGACAACAAGGTTATCGTTGCTGTTCAGTCACTTAATCATGTCCGACTCTTTGCGACCCCATGACCTGCATCACACCAGGCTTTTCTGTCCTTCACCATCTCCTGGAGCTTGCTCAAACTCATGTCCATTGACTTGGTGATGTGATCCAACCATCTCATCCTCTGTCACCCCCTTCTCCTCTTGCCCTCAGTCTTTCCCAGCATCCGGGTCTTTTTCCAATGAGCTGGCTCTTCACATCAGGTGACCAAAGTATTGGAGCTTCAGTATCAGTTTAATTCCCACTTCTTAGATGGCAGCTAGGTAAAAAGGTGCAAATCAACTCTGCTGAACAAACTGGCTAACGTCGTACATGGGAAAACTATAGTCCACGCAATGAAGAACAAACCCAATATCTCATACAGGACCACGTAAGGAACAACTCTTAAATGTGAATGGGGGGCATTATAAATCATTTCCCTTCTGATTAACTACTTTTAAGGAAAAAGCTTTTAGGCTATTTAGAAATGGAGGCAGACCTACATGCAAAGAAAATTGCCTACAATAAATAGCCTTTAAATGCTCAAGGTGAACACAAACACCAGGCTTTAAAAAGTTGCATCAGGTCTTCTATAAGTATCACAAGACACACGTACTAGTCAACAAGTGGTAGTAAAATAAACAAAACCCAGATTTTATTACTGTTCCAACGGTGCTTTAGCTGGAATAGTTTCCTTAATTTTTTTGAAAAGCAAATTTCTACATCATCATCTCAGGAAGTTTTTATAGCCAGGCTATATACTCATGGTACTGCTTGCTAAGAACATGATTTAATCAGCTTAAAGGCTTAAGCAGCCAGTATTTCTTGATGACACGGGACTAGTGACAGCCTGCCTCTCCTGTAAAGCTACTCCCACAGCTACAGAATGTGAGCTTGCTCAGTTGAGTCTCTCGACTCTCCTATAGAGCTGGAGTCTAACACTACGGATGGCAGGGAGCATCCCAAGGGTGGCAAAAACCTGGCAGGAGCTCAACACAAAGAACCAGAGTGAAGGACGCCTTCAAATAGATGGAAACAGATGTAGAGGCAGGGGAATCAAAACCGACTGCATGACTGTCGAAAAACACAAGTCCTAGTATCCAGCTGCCTGAACTTTGGGAAAAAGAGATAAACCACACAGTATCAATTTTGTGTTTTGGAAAGGTTTTCACGTCGTGTGTCTTATCTAAACATCACAATATAAAATCTGATGAGGAAACTGAGGCTGGACATTTCCAAGGCTTCCCAAAGGTATCTCCCAAGACGTGGACACCAGCCCAACTACATTCACACTTTTTCCTCGACAGGATTCATTCTTACCCTCTGCTGGGCAGCTGACTCTCTCTACTCAGGACATGCACACTCTTCTGTGCACCTGGGGCTCACAAGGTCCCTGCAGTCCACGCCCCAGGTTAGGAATCATGACAGCAGGCAGCCTCTACAGATCCCTCCAGAACATACATGCCACGGTATTATCAATAGGAGAGCTCAGCGTCTGAAATCCATTGCACCCTCCATGTCCCTCAGAGCTGCTAGCATCTTCCCCCTTCACCCCCAGCCTCGGAGCATGCGGGTTCAAGACCCACTGTACACAAAGGTTCACCTCTTACCATTCTATTTGCACCAGGAAAAGAGTGGCTCAGGGTCACTTTCTGTGTGACTCACAAGAGCATCGTTTTCTAAGGACACACACACACACACACACACACACAGCTCCGGTGATTCTGCAAACAGATACTTACATTAGCATTTTATTTCCTTTGTGTCATTTATAAACCCCCAAAATGAGTGAGGTGGATGTTTCTCTCCTTCTAAAGGTCCTCAAGCTTTCATCCAGTTGAGCAACAGCGGTTTGACGGACTACTTCACCAAGAATGCAGCCCTCCAACAAGCCCACATAAATAGCACCCTTGCCCGGGCAGCGGCAAACGAGGAAGTCCTGACATCTCGCCTTAAAGCAGCAGGCCGAGCTGGCAAGACACTGCCGTTCCTTGCTCCACCTCCTCCCCTGCACAATAGGCTCTTTACAGAGCCCTGAAAGCACCCTCTTTGTCTGGCACTAGCTGGGCAGAGCTGGGCCTCGGGAGCAACAAGAGAGCAGCGGCCAGGCCGTGTGCTGTTCTTTCAACGGGCCTCTCCAAACCCACTGGATTCTTGCTCCTTAACCCTGGCTGGCAAAGTACCTAAAGCTAGGTTTGCTTAAACCATCCCCTCTGGAGCTAAATGAGCAGTCGGGCTCTCCATAGAGAGAGGAGCTACAGAAGCTCCACAGTGGTGCCAAAGTCCATAGGCCCAACCTCATTCGACGCGGGAATTTCTGACCATGGTCACTGCCCTAGGACCATCTCCTCATCCTGAGTATGAGCCACAGAAGGACCACCTGGGTCACTGCAGGACCCCGGACACACAGAACAAGTAGTTCCATGGGAATTTATCCACATCTGCTGCCTTGGGGCTTTCCCTCCCAAGGAAGCAAAGAACACCTTAAACCCGCTGAATTTTCACTAAAGTGATTCCGTGGCTCCCCAGGTCAATTTCCAAAAAGATTTTAAAAGGAGAAAGGGAACAGAGATGCTCTATGTTTTGAAAGCTGATTTAATGAAATAGCTGAGGCAAGTTGAATAATTCTATACTCAACCATTCTCTGTTCACCTTCTTAAAGTTGTCCAAGAGTGGGACACACAGCTTTCCCAGGCAAGTTTAGGGCTAGACTGATTTTTTTTAACCCATAAGACTAGAGCCAGGCCTCACCCATTCACATTGGCCACAGGTCACCACTACCACATATGCCCCCAAATAAAGAAATTCCAAATATAACGTGCCCCACTGGAACGGATATATTTTGGGGGATTGGTCAAATGTCTACTTATAACAGTCTCTCTATTACACATATTTTTAAGTCATCCAACAATATACATTACTTTATAAATATCTGTTGTTTTCCTATTCACATTTCATGAATTCAAGGTCTTTGAACGTGCTTTTCCCAATAGGGTCTCTGGAAACCCCAAAGCCATTTTTTGAGGATTAAAGTTTTCTATAGCATATCTTCACAGTTTTCTCTTCCATTTAAGCTGGTTGAATGGAAGCATTTCTTGAAGTTCTATCTGCAGCTACCACTGCAAAAATTCTCCTAAGTTACAGGAATATAATTTGTATATTAGGACAGTTTAAAAAAAAAAAATTTGTCCTACAGGTCCATATTCATATAACTAGACCAAACATGTCACTGCTTTTTACAAAAATATCCAACACTTGCCTTTATAAAGCCCAGCTCCCAGAAGTAATTACCTAGCCAGTGTTCAATTTCTTTGCCTTAGCCTTTTATAAAAACCCAAAACTTGGACTGCTGCAGTCCATGGGGTCATACCACTGAGCAACTGAACGGACTAACTGAAGACCTGGATTGGCAGGGCTGGCTTCAAGATTGGGTGTCCCCCTCCACAACTGACATTGTTCAAAATAGCATCCAAGAGAGCATTCCAAAATGGAAAAGCCTTAGTAAGACTCTAAAAGAGGACTGAAAGAGAGTTTGGGGAAACCTCGCCTTCTCTGGGGCAGGGATCTGCCAAAATCTTGCAACCCCATTCATGAAGCTTGAAGCAAACTGCATAACAATGGTATAGATAATAAATAGAGAATAATGAGGTGGCTTAAGTAAGAGCCAAAAAAAAAAAAACCAGACTTTTTCTGGGGGAGCTGCGTGCAGAGGCAAGAAATGAGTGTGGTCTAACTTCAGACAGAAACAGGATGATGAGAAGTGACTCCCCACCTCACCTCTAGGATTTGGGGAAGTTAATCTGGAACGAATGACAGGGGTGAGTCACACAGCAGAAGGGAAGGTACACCTTCGGGGAAATCAGCATGAGATGACAACGTCTGTGAGGCCGCTGTTAGCTAAGCACGCGCCTTGTGTCAGGCCGGTGCTGAGCAGTTACCCGTGACAGCGTGCTTAAGGCTCCTAAGAGTCTTCATTGCACGGAGTCATTACCATCAACGGAAAGATCAGAAGACAGAGCAGGGAAGTTCAAGTCCCCGCCCAGCTCCACACAAGAACAGGACCAGAGCCCGAGCCAAGGGCAAGGCCGCTGCACCTAGAGAGGCAAGTGCACGCGGTGAGATTCAAAGCCAGACGAAGGTGGGACACAACACAGAGGACAATAAACAGCCAGGGGCTTTCAAAAGTTGGGGTGTGAC
Source organism: Bos grunniens (assembly GCF_055505025.1). Taxonomy (NCBI): domain Eukaryota; kingdom Metazoa; phylum Chordata; class Mammalia; order Artiodactyla; family Bovidae; genus Bos; species Bos grunniens. The sequence goes on from NC_141191.1 coordinate 16,928,823, forward strand.
TCCCAGTGTGAAGGGACAAACGGGGCTTGAGCACAGTCGAATACTCTTCAGCCTTTACAAAAGGAGGAAATTCTGATACACGCCAAGACGTGAGCGAACCCTGAAAGTGCTATGCCAAGTAAAAGAAGTCAGACACAGAAGGACAAATGGTGTATGATCCTGCTTATACAAGGGCCCGAAAATAGGCAAATTCACAGAGACACAAATAGAGGCTACCCGGGGTAGGGTGGGTGGGAGTTAACTGCTCCACAGGTACAGTGTCTGTTTCGGATGATGAGAAATTCTGGAGCTAGAACATGGTAATGGTTACACAACACTGGGAATGTACTTAATGCCTCCGAACCGTATACTTAATGGTGGTTTAAAATGGTATATATTATATTTTATCAGAAATTTTTTAAAATCTTAATCACTTACAAAAATACTGACCAGGATTTAGTAACTAAGTGGATATAAATGAAAAAAAAAAGGGGGGGAAGGAATTGGAAGGCTGAGTTTTTGAGCCCGGAGGATGATGGTAGAACCATGAAGTGGAGGGAAGGCTGCAGGGGTCTGCAGGGCCCTCACGGACGGTCTGTCCTTTCTGCGTGCTCCTCTGGGCTCCCCTGCTGATTGCATAGAGGCACAGGTCCTGCTGCTCATCACTTCCATTCCTCCTCTGAGCTCCTCCCTTTCTGGCACCTCAAAACCCAAGGTTCAAAACCCCTCCACACCGGCTCCATGGTCCCCCTCACCTACAGCTCTGCTCCCTGGTCCTGCCATAAGATGCCCAGTTCCTACCCAAATAGGCCAGAGGCTGCTTCCCTGAGAAAATTCTTACAGAACCCGCTCAGTCAGAAGCAGCGAGTCCTTCCTCTGAATTCCAGGCATGCTTTAGTTCCAGCCCTCGTGTGGTCCTCAGCACCTGGGTTGTGCTTCTGGTGGGTGTAGGCTCCCCATGGGGAGATGCTCCCCCTCCTGGTGGGGTGTCACCCCGGCCCACCTGTCTCAAGAGGCCCTTGCATGGTGCCCTGTCTAGAATAGGTGACACTTCCTGAGTCACGAACAACTCTGTGATTCTGCCTGGTTCTCTGCTGCAAGCCCCAGAAGATGTATCATATACACAGAGCTGCGATTCTCCAAAGACAAAAGGGGGTATTCAAGGTATTTTCAAACTTCAGCCTCCTCCCTCAGCAGCCACGCTGCTTGTGTGAGTGAGGGCCCTGGGAGGAAGCAGCACCTTCCAGAGGACGTGGAGGCAAAGAGACACACAAGAGGGCAAGCCACCCCTGACACGCGGCCTTAATACATTCTCCTTCCCAACTCAAACTTATGCATGATGTCACCCCATGGTTATCTAAAGCAATCATCTCCACTTCTCCTTCGCAGAAATTTAGACATCCATTCACACAATAGTGTGATTGTGCTGTTATTGTTCAGTTGCTCAGTCGTGTCCGACTTTTTGCAACCCCATGGACTGCAGCACGCCAGGTTTCCCTGTCCTCCGCCATCTCCTAGAGCTTGCTCAAACTCATGTCCATTGAGCCAGTGATGCCATCCAACCATCTCATCCTCTGTCGTGCCCTTCTCCTCCGGCCTTCAATCTTTCCCAGCATCAGGGTCTTTTCCAGTGAGTTGGCTCTTCAAATCAGGTGGCCAAAGTATTTGAGCTTCAGCTTCAGCACCGGTCCTTCCAATGAATATTCAGGGTTGATTTCCTTTAGGATTAACTGGTTTGATCTCCTTGCAGTCCAAGGGACTCTCAAGAGTCTTCTCCAACAACACAGTTCAAAATCATCAGTTCTTTGGCACTCAGCCTTCTTTATGGTCCAACTCTGACATCCATACATGGCTACTGGAAAAACCATAGTTCTGACTAGATGGACCTTTGTCGGCAAAGTAATGTGTCTGCTTTTTAATATGCTGTCTAGGTTTGTCATAGCTTTTCTTCCAAGGAGCAAGCATCTTTTAGTTTCATGCTTGCAGTCACCATCTGCAGTGATTCTGGAGCCCAAGAAAATAAAATCTGTCACTGTTTCCCCATCTATTTGCCATGAAGTGATGGGACCTGATGCCAGGATCTTCATTTTTTGAATGCTGAGTTTTAAGCCAGATTTTTCACTCTTCTCTTTCACCTTCATCAAGAGGCCCTTTAGTTCCTCTTCACTTTCTGCCATAAGGGTGGCATCACCTGTGTATCTGAGGTTATTGATATTTCTCCTGGCAATCTTGATTCCAGCTTGTGTTTCATCTAGCACAGCATTTCACATGATGTACTCTGTATAGAAGTTAAATAAACAGAGTGACAATATATAGTCTTGAGGTTCTCCTTTCCCTATTAGGAACCAGTCTGTTGTTCCATGTCTGGTTCTAACTGTTGCTTCTTGACCTATATACAGGTTTCTCGGGAGGTAGGTAAGGTGGTCTGGTATTTCCATCTCTTTAAGAATTTTCCACAGTTTGTTGTGATCCACACTGTCAAACACTTTGGCATCGTCAATGAAGCAGATGTTTTTGTGGAATTCTCTTGCTTTGTAGGTTAGTGTAAAACAAATCAAGGCTGCCCATGGGGAAGGCAAGAGCACAAAGGCCTCTCTTAAGTAGAACAGCCAATGCCAGAGGAAAGTCTTGAGTCCAGAGCCTGACCCTAGGGCTGGCCACCAATTTCTGAAAGTGTGTTTCCCCTGACAGAAAAGCAAATCTTCCAAACCAGAGACGCCACCCAGGGACTGGCATGAGGAGCCCTCAGAAACGCCCAGAGTGGCCATCTGGGACACAAGGAATGTTTACAGCAGGACCTGCCTGCTCAGCATTCCCCAGAGAGAAAACACCACCAGGAACACGGCTCTCCTCCTTCCTCTTTCCAACACCCAAAGACCTGTCAGGTACACACTTGGGAAAGTGCTAATTACAGTCAGGCCCTGCCCAGTGAAGATATCCAGGTCACCTCAGAGCCTCCGGGTAGGAGCCAGGACAGAATGGATCTAAGAGGAAACATTTCCATTCAAAACAAAATTCCTATGAGAAGCAACATGTTTTCCCTTTAAACAGCGATTCACGACCATGAGGCAGTATCTGGATACGTGTCAGGTAGGGGCACAGGGGCGTTTCCTGATACGAGTCAGACAAGGGACAGCCCTGGACAGTGCAGGCCTGTGGCCCGTCGGCTCTGCTTCAGCGGCCAGAGACCGGGAGGCTGTCTGTTAGGCTGACCCAAGGTTTCTGCAAGAACCATGGCAGAAGAGGCTCCTGCGGGCCAAGCTCCCTGCTCACGAGCAGGTCTGACAGGCGTGTGGTTTCAGCTGATCTGCGCACAGGGAGGGCCCTCATTACGTCTGCGGGTCCGCATGTCATAGACCATGACGCCGTGGTCTGGGTTGGTCAGGCAATACAAGAAGAGCCTGTTATGATCACAGCTGCAGAAGAAGGAAAATTCCTCCGGCCACTGAAACGACCCAGAAGAAAAGCCTCTCCACTTCCCTGGCCAGCAAGAAACCACAAAGTAAACCCCGAGACAGGAGGCTCCCAAGAGATGGGGAGAACAATCGAAGAGGAAACAGGACCAAAGTCCTTTCACAACAGCCAGCGCTGGACCCAGCTGGCAGGGGCCCTCCTCTGAAGGCCTCAGGACTGCAAGGAGGAGGTCCATTTGTTCAAGGAGCTGCACACAGAGAAGGGACCAAAGTCCTGGGGTCCCCTCAGATGCTCTGTCCAAAGCTAGTATGTAGCTTCCCGTAGCGGCTACGGGAGGAGGCAGAAGAGAATCAGGAAAGAACGCGAGACCCACGTGCACAGAGCTCTCTGTCCAGGGACTGGCCGTGCCCCATGAGCTGCAAACCCCTGAGCCGACGCCCCCTGCAGCCAGGGTGGGCTGGGGCGGCGGGGGGTGGGGCGGCAGGGAGAAAGGGGGAACAAGGGAAGATTCATCCCTTCTGTCACCAACATACCACACCGCATCTCTGAGACGATGCTAGAAGAGGCCCAAGCTGGCCACACAATCCTGGCATTCAGTACCAAATAACAGGATCCCACCCACCCAGAAACTCTGGGTGACAGCGGGATGTATAAAAAGAAAACATCTAAAGGAAACAACCTGTTGTTAAAAACCATCAATTCTACAGGTGTCTGCTTTATGGTTTTATTATTCTTTGTACTTTTCTGTGTTTTTTTTTTTTTTTTTTTAAATTTCTCAAGATAAAGAAGCTATAACTAGGTCAGGTCAGTTCTTTTCCTCCTGTATTTATGCCTTTCTCACCTGCTTCAGAAAGGGTCCCAGGTGGTAAACTGCCCTTCCCACAGAATGACAGATGGGGTGAAAGCCCCTCCCAGAAAAGACATGTCTAAGCTCTCACCACCTGTCCTAACCTTTAAGAGTGAACGCATCTGCAGGAGTGAACCAAACTATCCAGGGCCCTGGCAGCCAGACGGGTAAGAAAGCACTGTGTATGGGCTGGAGTGCAAAGGGAGGTCAGTCCAGTGAGCCAGGAGCCAGACAGGAACAGGCAAAGGCAGGCAGGGGTGAGCGAACACCAAGGCCCTGCCTGTGCTGGGAGTCACCGGGGTGGCAGGTGGGTTAAAGACGTTGGGGACATACACCAGAGGCCCGGACACTCCTCTCTCCCAGGAGAGCACCCCGGGCAGGCCGCAGGCTGGGCATCGGCTAGCTGCAAGAGCCGATGGAAGAGGAAGCAGCCCAGTCCTTGCTGCCCTCAGAGGTCACGGGGATCAAATAGCAGTGACCTGGAGAAGAAGGCTAAGGGGACACATGGTTGGGTAGAGTTACTCACACCTCTCAAAATAGAGCAGGGCTTCAGAGGGATGGATAAACCCAAAAAACAGTTAACAGAGCAGGGGTGAGTGGAAAACTGAATAAAAGTCAGACTTTGACCCAGAGACAGAGCGAGGCCAGCTGCTCTCAAGCTTGGAAGAAATCCACTTTTGAGTGTTTAGAGATTTCAGCCCTGGGGATGCCCTCCGTGGTGCTGGAGTGGGAGAGACAAGAGAAAAGGTTAAGCAGGATCTGGCTCATTGTGGGTGGAGAGGTGAGCGAGCCCTTGGCAGCTAGGGTTACATCCAGAGTTCAGGTAACTATAAGAAAAGGTGATTAGCCCTGGGGAAGCTGAAGACAAAACAAATCCAACCAGTTGCAGAGAGTTACAGAATAATGCCCCAGTGTTTAAAAGAAGGAAGGGTGGGGTGGGGGGAGGGGAAGAGAGATCGTCCAATCTGGCCTCCTTGGAACAAGCAAATGCTAGTTTGGGGTCTCTATTTCCCCCTTATGCTTTCTTTACATTTTTATTATGAAAACTTCCAAATCTATTCAAAAGTATATAGGGTAGTACAAGAAGCCACCATGTACGCATAATAATCCCAGCTTCCGTTTTAATAACGATCGACACCTTGTCAGTGTTGTTTCATTCTATATCTGTTTCTAAAAAACAAAAGCAAATCCCAAACATCCTATCATTCAGGTGACACTTCTGAGGCCCATTTTAGCTCTATGATTCTACAGCTTCAGGGACTTGGTTCTAAGAAGACTAAGACTGGCACATACATGGCCACCTGCCACTGACCAAAGGTTTAAACAAAGAAAGCCAACACAAACATTGATTTGAAGTGGCCAATCCAGCATGATATTTAATTGACACGTAAAAAAAAAAAGGACATATATACACACATTTAGGGAGCTAGAGGAGAAGGAAATGGCAACCCACTCCAGTGTTCTTGCCTAGAGAATCCTGTGGCCAGAGGAGCCTGGTGGGCTGCTGTCCATAGGGTCGCACAGAGTTGGACATGACTGAAGCGACTTAGCATGCATGCATGTATTGGAAAAGGAAATGGCAACCCACTCCAGTATTCTTGCCTGGAGAATCCCAGGGACAGAGGAGCCTGGTGGGCTGCCGTCTATGGGGTCGCACAGAGCCGGACACGACTGAAGTGACTTAGCAGCAGCAGCAGTGGGAAAGAACCTGCCTGCCAATGCAGGAGACGTAAGAGATGTCTCCATCCCTGGGTCAGGAAGATCCCCTGGAGGAGGGCCTGGAAACCCATTTTAAAAATGGCACTTGGAAGGATCTCGCCACACTGCTGGCAGAGAAGGAGTTACTATTCTGGCTCTTGAAATTTTCGATAATGCATCAAAAATAATACATAAATGTACCCCTAACATGTAGATGCACTTATTTATAAACTATATATAAATATTTTCTGGATGTTATGAAACAAAATTATGAATTTGAAAAGAAAGCTAAAAAATAAACATCTACATAAGCTGTAACACATCCACCTGCACCCTAATAGATGGTCTACCCCACAACAGAGGGTGGGCAGTGCCCCCAGTCTTGGAGACTAGTGTTCCTCCTCTGTGTCACCTGCCTGCCGAGAGTCTCGGTCAGTTCCCGATTGTGGGCGGCAATAAATGCAACTGCTCACTGCAGCACCTGCAGAAGGAAGCCTGCCACACCCAGGACGTGGGCTAACGGTGCCCGCCCAGGCTGCCCATGGACTTGCCATCCAGGAAGGAGACAAAAATACCCTGCAAGGCCCCGTGATGGAAAGAAGAATGTTGGGGAGGGCAGGACAGTGAGGGTCATGGGCACCCAGCTCAGTGCGGAGGCCAAGTGTCCCAGGCAAGGCCCCCGGCAGGCCGAGGGGCTGGCTCATCAGAGGTGGTCTGTCCCAGACCCCACAGCTGGAGTCCCTACATGCCCTCCCAAGATGCCATGGAGTCGGAGGCATTCGTCGCTGACTCATGTCAGGAGGGAAAACTCAGCCTAGCACCACCTCTGGCATCTAGGCTGCTCAAGCTGCCTGGCGTACCCTGTGACCTCGGGTCCCTCCCCCGTGAGGTGGTTGGCTGGACTGCCTGACAGCAAGGTCCCTGCTCGGTCTGGGGCACCTCCAAGGCTTGCTCGAGGCACAGCGTGGCTAACCGTCTTAGAGGAGGAACAAACATCTATCTGACAATTTCACCACCCACACAGAAACAAGGTAGGATTTTTGGTAGGAATACCAGGTAAATGAAGGCTACAGTACAGTTACGTAACATTGTCTAGAACTTGACATTGATCTTCTTCCTGTGAAGCCCATAGCCACCTGTTGCTCAAATATAACAAACTACCCCCGGAGAGACCTCAAATGCCCTCTGGCTTGCCAAGTTCAACCCCGGGAAAGCACAGGCTTTGGTCTGGGGATTTTCAACAGCTTGATGTCAGCTACAAGATCTGAGCCTTGCAGGGATTATACAAACCTTGAACGATGGAACGTACATTCTTTTCAGTGACAGCATCTATGGGATAACTGTCCATCTGAATGTCTCCTGGCCTCAGTTAGTCATCAGATGATATTAAGTACTTAGAAGCAGTCAGGTCCTGTGTTAAATGCTGCTGAAGACACAGAAATGACAGTGACCAGGTCTGCTAAATGCAGAGCTGAGTATGTGGCTGGGGGCCTATCTGGGGGAACTGAGCTGAGCACATATGAAGAGGCAAAGGAAGGGTGGGAGGGGTGGGGCAGCGGCTTGCCACTCAGAAACTGAAGAACCAATACACCTAGGCACCCAACAACTGGAACAGAAGTAGGCCAACCACCAGAACAGGGTTCAGGAGAGCCTCCCCCGGCCTGGCATAACCCTTCGGTTTCTGAATGTGGTGGGGGGTGGGGGTGGGTGGTACTCGGGGTAGCAGCTCTTTTCTAACCAGAATGCGAGTGTCTCAACATTTTAACCACCAGCTCTTGTCGGCTGAGGGTTCCAGTGAGTGATGTGGAGTCTGAGGACGGTGAGGGTCATTCCAGGAAAAGGGCCTCTGAAAAGCAGGGCCATGAGCAAGGAGGCGGGGACCAGGATATCACTGCAGCTAGTGGGTGGGGGGGACGTGCCAGGGAGGCTCACCCGGGACACAGGAAGGTGGGTCAGGTGGCAGACAGAGCTCACGTACAGAGTAGTCATGGGTGCAGAGGCCTTGGTTCAACCCTGTGCCACCAGAGTCTCTTTCCAAAAGTCCTAGCATGTGGCCATTTGGCAGACTCACGGGAGACAGCAGGTTTGAACTGGACTCCAGAAGCCCCCAAGAGCCAAGCTACCCGAAGACTTGGGGCCTTCCAGAGGGACCCTGGAAGGGATTTGATCAGAACTCTGTGTTAGGAAGTGTCACCATCATTTTTTTTTTTTTAACTAAGCACCCTTGTTTTCTAAACTAGAGGTGACAGACTGTGGATGAGGGTGGCAACCTGGACAAGAAAAGGAGGAAATGCACGTGTGCTGGGCAGCATGGTACAGAATAACAGAAAATGCCGACTGGCTGGGTCTCAGGGTGCAAGTCAAGGATGACACCAAGGTCCAGCCATTCCCCCAATAGGCACAGGGCCCAGAAACAAACTCCACCGTGCGTCACGGCCCGAGGGGAACACAGCTTACGTAGCCTTGGTAAGTCTCTCCGCCCCTGGGCTCTAGGTACCACCATGTCAGGTGATGAGTGAGTCAGGCTCCCTCAGGGACCGGGGGAGCCAGGGGGTGCCGGAGTGCCTCCAGTTTATGTGACCTGGGACTCCCACCCTGCCCTCCTTCAACCATGGCAGCCCTGCTTTTATTTATTTCATATACGGGGGTTCTGCCTAAAATTGTCTTGGGGGAAAGGAGGCCACAACTGATAGACAATATCTCTGTGCCTCCAACCCTGCAAGACATTTAAAGGTTTCCAGCACAATCTAGAACAGGAGCAACTTCTAGGGCAGGCGAAGCCTTTTGCTCTCTAATTCTCTAAAAACGTCACAGCTGTGTAGCAGGTGATCTTATCACTGGCCGAACAGAATGGAATCAAAATCTGTCTCCGTTTCAGCCCGCTGATGGTGAAGACAACGTGTGAACAGAACAGGGGACAGCCAAGGAGCAAGGCCAGGGAAGAACCAGCTCTGTCCTCAGTCTTGCCACCAGCTGGATAACCTGGAACTTTCCAGGGCGCCCCCTTAGACTAAGATCCCTTCAAGTTCGAGAAGAAGAGTTGAGCCAGTAGGCGCTCTGGCCCTGAAACCGGACTGCTGAGGTTCAAAGCCTGGTCTGGGAGACTTAATCTGTGTATGTTCCTTTTCACCTTTCATCCGATATGGATATATGTAGGGCTACTTTACAGGGTAGCTGGGACGATGAACTGGGTTAACAGCTCTGAAGCGCTGAGAGCAGTGCTGGCGCTGTTGGCTGTACGACCCCTCATCCTGCCCGCTCAGCTAACACTCCCCTGCTTCGTAGTTGACAGCTGAGCCTGGCGGGAAAGGAGCTCCTGAAGCAACTTTCTATTTACCCTGGTTAACAAAAGAACAAATAGTACTCAGGGCATTTTGGCCTTATGTATATGGACATTTTCCCCACAACAAACCCATGGGGAAAGTGCCAATTTCTATAGCGGCCAAGTAAGTGTAAGTGTGCCAATGGACAGATAATACATTTATCAGAAGTCCCTCCCAAATGAGGAAATGGTCTAAAAGGCAGCCCACACTTCCCTCTGTGGTGCCCTAACTTCTTTCCACTTATCTTTCCAAAGCATGAATCCTTATTTCAACAGTTTTTGACTAAAACACATGAACCCATGGTTCATTAAAACCGTCCAGTAATAAAAAATAATTTCCAAATCATGGTCAATTTCAACAGTTTTAAAGTAGTGAAAGTGAAAGTCTTAGTTGCTCAGTCATGACCAACTCTTTGCAACCCCATGGACTGTGGCTCCTCTGTCCATGGGATTTCCCAGGCCAGAATACTGGAGTGGGTAGCCTTTCCCTTCTCCAGGGGATCTTCCCAACCCAGGGATCAAACCCGGGTCTCTTGCATTAGCAGGCAGATTCTTCACCATCTGAGCCACCAGGGAAACCCCTTTAAAGCAGAATATTCCCTAACTTTAAAAAAAAATACATACTGAAATATATAAGATACTTAGTAAACTGTTCTAAATGTCCAATAATAAGGGAAAGGTAAATAATTTATGACATATCACATCAACTATATAAGATAGCCATCTTCAAAACTCATTTTTTTCAAGAGTATGTAACAACATGGAGAAAGTGTCCACAATATAACAAAGGAGCAAAAATATTATCTTCAATGCAAAATCAAAAGCAGCCTGCGGGATCTAGTTCCTCAACCAGGGACTCAACCACAGCAGTGAAAGCCCAGAATCCTAAACCACTAAGCCACCAGGGAACTCCTAGATTTATTTTTTATGGTTCTCAATTTTCCATAACAAGTATAGATTTCTATTATAATATTAAATGGATATGTTATATAAATTATACACCACATAATTATATACTATATGTATGCTGCTAAGTCACTTCAGTTGTGTCTGACTCTGTGCAACCCCATAGACGGCAGCCCACCAGGCTCCCCCGTCCCTGGGATTCTCCAGGCAAGAACACTGGAGTGGGTTGCCATTGCCTTCTCCAATGCATGAAAATGAAAAGTGAAAGTGAAATTGCTCAGTCATGTCCGACCCTCAGCGACCCCATGGACTGCAGCCTTCCAGGCTCCTCCATCCATGGGATTCTCCAGGCAAGAGTACTGGAGTGGGGTGCCATTGCCTTCTCCGACTGTATGTATATAAATTTATTATTTACTGTTGTATATAAATACACAATTTTACTCATATAGCTTTTCTGAGGCAAATGGTTTTTGAGTTAGATATTAGACAGCTTTCAAATTTTCATTTACAACTCGACAACTACATGGAGCCACCAGTCCTGAAATCTTAGATACTGGGGACAGAATTGGCCTCCAACTGAATGTATTCTTTGGCAGAAGAAAGCACAGGGGAGGAGTCTTCACCTCCAGCTAAGTTTTTGGCCAAAGAATGTGCCATCCCTCCAAGTTGGCCAAATTTCTGGGAATAAAAGTGACCGCTAATAACTGTGTCCTCTCCAACACAGTGAAAGTGAAAAGTCAAAGTCACTCAGTCTGTGACGCCACTCAGAATACTGGCGTGGGTAGCTTTTCCCTTCTCCAGGGGAGCTTCCCAACCCAGGAATCAAACTGGGTCTCCTATGCATTGCAGGCAGATTCTTTACCAACTGAGCTATCAGGGGAGCCCACAGTGAAGAACTTCTAAATGTTAGCATGTGAAAAAGCAGACAGATGAAGATGACACAGATTACGTGACCAGTTTCTTCTGTCACTGTGGTACAAATTATGTATCACCTCAAGCTTCACAAACTAGGAATTCTTAAGAGTTCTCATTCAGCATTTTAGGTGATGAACGGGAGAGGAAATGACATGGAGCCGGGCACACAAGCACTGGTGAGCCTGCCTCCACGTTCCAGTTCATCAAGTCCAGCTATGTATTTGTTTAAAAGTTCCCCAAAGCTCCTGTTAGGACCAGAACATTGAAACTCAAACTCAACCACTGGCAGCTTCAGATTAGCTCTGTTCACTGAGACCTGATCTCCAGGAATGAGTGTTAAATCGAAGTGACTCTAATGTGTTTGTCTGAACACCAAGTTGGACAGTTGCTGCTGCTGCTAAGTCACTTCAGTCGTGTCCGACTCTGTGCGACCCCATAGACGGCAGCCCACCAGGCTCTCCCGTCCCTGGGATTCTCCAGGCAAGAACACTGGAGTGGGTTGCCATTTCCTTCTCCAATGCAGGAAAGTGAAAAGTAAAGAGAAGTCGCTCAGTCATGTCTGACTTTTAGCGACCCCATGGACTGCAGCCCACCAGGCTCCTCCGTCCGTGGGATTTTCCAGGCAAGAGTACTGGAGTGGGATGCCATTGCCTTCTCCAATAACTGTGAGAAAAGGGTGATTTTAAAAGTCTTTTCCATTTACAGCAAATGCAGAAAACAGGTCTATAACACATGGTCTATGATGTGTCTATCTGAAGTGAGGGAGGGAGATATGAAGTGGGTTATTCTTCAGGGTTTGCTTTTTTCAGTCACAGAATTTTAGTTTCTGAAAGACTTTAGTCTAATGCACCCTTTCCCACATGAGGAGTCAAGTTTCAGCCTGAAAAGAGATTCTCCCAGTTGAATCAGAACAAGAATGAACATTTCCCAGGACTAGGCTCCACCCTGATAGGAAGGGAAGGTTACTTTAAAGGTCCCACCTTCTCAAGCCCATCCAACCAGACAATAAACTCAAATCTTAAGTTTTAAGCCAATTCAACCTGCTACTTCAGTCTGAAAAAGCTGAATCAAGCCGGAGGTACCGACTAGCTTTTAGTTTGTAAGTGTTAAGCAAATAATTGTTTAGGAGATAATAATCACAGGTGAAATTTGTCAGAAACTATGAAATTAACCAGTTTCTCTCATGCTAAGCAAAGGTAAAAAATAAACGGATATTAACAGTTGGGGCACTTTACATACACCTGCACCAACAAGAAGCTTAAATGTTTGAACTTTCAAAGGCAAGGGCACTATTATAACGGTATTAATTAAGCTTCATAACCTTGAAAGTGGGTAGGGTGGGGAAGGGGTTTGCAAATTCTAGCCTACACATCTTAAGAGGAGCATCTGTCTCTGTGTTCTCGTCCACGTGTTCATTCAAGTCACCTACCACCACGCTCCGTCTAGGCTGCAAGGAGATAGATATCATGATTTTTACTTCCTAATTTCAAAACATGCCAGGCTCTTTAAAACGACTCCATCACGGCCATGTACAGCAGCTGTGGCACTCCTCTGCAGGCACCGCGAGAATTTCCACATGTGGTCACCGGCTTCGGATGCTACCTTTGACCCTCCAGCGGGCGCGGCATGCAGGGACCACCCTTCACGCGGAGGCGCTGATGCTTCCACGCGCGATCGGAGCATGCCCCCAACCCGCCTCGGAGGGGAAAGAGGGAGGCCGCGACCCAGAGAGCATCGACATGGCCCCGCGGCGATCATCGTCCCGAATCTGCAGCTCCGGGTCTGGCTTCCCGCTGGGCGGTCCCCGCCGCTACACAAACAAGGACCCGGATCCGCGGCGCGCGTCACCCGCACCCCGCCGTACACCAGCCCAGCGCCCGCGCCGCCCGGGGGAGAGGCGGGCGGGCATCGCCGGCTCTCTTGCACAGGAAGCGGCGGCGGATCGGGCGGCTTGGAGGCCTCCGCGGCGGAGGGAACTCGGGGAGCCGCCGGGCAGAGGCCGGAAAAGCGGAAAGTCGCTGCGATCCGAGGGCGGGTTCTCGCGTCTCCGCTGCGGCCGCCACCTCCCGGGCTCCGGCCGGCAGGGCAGCCTTAGACCCGAGCCCCAGCCTAGACCCGGGCGGCGCCGTAGCGGGTACGGATGTGGCTCCCCCCGCTAGAAGGAGCACTCACCTCCTCCGCAGGCCCGGCCGTCCGCCGCCGGCTGTCACTACAGCCCACTGCCGGCCCCTGCCGGTCCCCGATGCTATTTAAGGGCGCCGCCGCTGCTTCCGAGAGCTGGCTGCGCTCCAGCCGCTCGCTGCAGCCTAGGAGCCGGGCTGAGGCCAGTGCGCGGGCCCCGCCCGCCCCGCCTCGGGCCCCGCCCCCGGCCCCGCCCCGGCCCCGCTCGGACCCCCGCCCCCGTCTCAGCCCCGCCCTCACGGCGGCCCTGCAGCCGCGCGCCTGCCCTGCTGTCCCGTCGAGCGCGTGCCCGGCGGCTGGGGGAAGCTTGGGGCACTGCGGGGGACGAACGCATCTCCAGGCGTCCGGACTGCCCTGGATTTCACAAGGAGTCCAAGGAAGGGCAAAGAGTAAATTGTGGTGGCTCAGCCCAGAAGTCTGAGTGCCGGAGGGCGGGCCGGGAGACGCCCTTTCGTGTCTTCCACCTTCATCCACAGGCCCTCTGACTCCTTGGGGGCGGGGGAATCTGCCGGGAGGCTCCCTGGGGTCCTGAGGGCTTTCCTTTCCTATTGGCTTTGGCAGAGAACTTGCCTGATCCTCTTAACCTGGTTTCACCTCCCCATCCCCCACCCCTCCCATGCGGTTTCACCACAGTGCCTGGCCGGGAAAGGCCCTGCTCTGGACTAATGCAGAGCGCTGGACATAAGACCAACAGGACAGATGAGCCCCAGGATAGTTGGAGCAGAGCGCAGGCTCGACACCACTCAAGAACAGCGTCCACCTGCCAAGTTCTGAGGGCCCGTTCTCGGCTCAGCCCTGGCCATGCGGTTTTCAGGGCTTCTGTCTGTGTGCATGCGATGTCCATTGGGGCCTTCCAGAGCCCAGCGCAGTTTTTTTCAGGCTCCTGGTCCGAATGGTATTTTTCCTCTTAGCTCCTGAGGCCTGCCAGTAGCCTTAACCTCTAATACCAGGGTTCTAGTTACAGTGGCACTTGGGCCCTGTGGTGGATGGAGGACTCTCATCTAGTACTGCTTTGAATTGGAGGCCTGAGAAGAATTAGAATAAATGCCTCTAATAGTGACAGATAACCTCTACTGAAACATTTCACACGCATTATTTTATTGAATCTTCATCATAACCTTATGAAGTGGGTGCAGTCTCTATTCCTTTTTCACAGATGAGGCCCAGAGAGGGTGAATGCTGCTGCTGCTGCTAAGTCGCTTCAGTCGTGTCCGACTCTGTGCGACCCCATAGACGGCAGCCCACCAGGCTCCCCCATCCCTGGGATTCTCCAGGCAAGAATACTGGAGTGGGTTGCCATTTCCTTCTCCAGTGCATGAAAGTGAAAAGTCAAAGTGCAGTCGCTCAGTCATGTCTGACTGTTCGCGACCCCATGGACTGCAGCCCCCCAGGCTCCTCCGTCCATGGGATTTTCCAGGCAAGAGTACTGGAGTGGGGTTGAATGCTAGGGAAGGCAAAATTATGTGGGAACTTAGGCAGTCTGGTTCCAGAGTACATCCATAATAGTCAGGGGTAGTGTACAGGTACTTCTGCTCAGGTGAACTTGTGCTGGCTGAGGCCTCAAGCACTCAGATCGAGGCCATGATGATACCCTAAGGACTTCTCCTGGGCCCCTCTCACGGGCTCAGAGCATCTGCTGTGGCAGCAGCACTCATCTCCTGCACGTGGTACAGCAATGGTGAGGCAGCCCACACTCCAGCGGCCTCTGCAACAGCTCACTTCTCCTAGGCTCTCTTCTCCAGTTAGATCTGCCAGCTCTAGACTCTCCATTTAAAACTAAAAATGGACTCCACTTTCGTTTTTATTCATTTCCACTTGGCTAATCCTGGATTTAGATCTCTGTCCAGGTCTCCTTCTCCTCACCTGTGGTTTCATCATTTCAGTCCCTCTTTTCCCCCCTGACTGCTCCAGCCAGTCCTCCAGGCCCGGTGCCTCTTCAGATGCTTCCCAAGGTCTGTGGTGTACTAGTTTGCCAAGGCAGCCACAACAGAGTCCCACAAACTGGGTGACTTAAACAACAGAAATGTATTATCTTACAGTTCTGGAGAACCATACAAAAAAGATCTTAATGACCTGGATAACCACGATGGTGAGATCACTTACCTAGAGCCAGATATCCTGAAATGCGAAGTCAAGTGGGCCTTAGGAACTATCCCTATGAACAAAGCTAGTGGAGGTGATGAAATTCCTAAAAGATGATGCTGTGAAAGTGCTGCACTCAATATGCCAGCAAATATGGAAAACTCTGCAGTGGCCACAGGACTGGAAAAGGTCAGTTTTCATTCCAGTCCCAAAGAAAGGCAATGCCAAAGAACGCTCAAACTACTGCACAATTGCACTCATCTCACATCAAGCAAGGTAATGCTCAAAATCGTTCAAGCTAGGCTTCAACAGTAAGTGAACTGAGAACTTACAGATGTACAAGCTGGATTTAGGAAAGGCAGAGGAACCAGAGATCAAATTGCCAACATCCATTGGATCATCAAAAAAGCAAGAGAATTCCAGAAAAACATCTACTTCTGCATCATTGACTACTCTAAAGTCTTTGACTGTGTAGATCACAACAAACTGTGCACAATTCTTAAAGAAATGGAGAGGCAGACCATCTCACCTGCCTCCTGAGAAACCTGTATGCAGGTCAAGAAGCAACCATTAGAACCGGACATGGAACAACAGATTGGTTCCAAACTGGGAAAGGAGTACGTCAAGGCTGTATATTGTCACCCTGCTTATTTAACTTCTATGCATAGTACATCATACAAAATGTCAGGCTAGAAGAATCACAAGCTAGAATCAAGGTTGCTGGGAGAAATATCAATAACTTCAGATATGCAGATGACACCACCCTTATGGCAGAAAGTGAAGAGAAACTAAAGAGCCTTTTGATGAAGATGAAAGAGGAGAGTGAAAAAGCTGGCTTAGAACTCAACATTCAAAAACTGAAGATCCTGTCATCCAGTCCCATCACTTCATGGCAAATAGATGGGGAAACAATGGAAACAATGACAGACTGTATTTTCTTGGGCTCCAAAATCACCACAGATGGTGACTGCAGCATGAAATTAGAAGACTCTTGCTCCTCAGAAGAAAAGCTATGACAAACCTAGACAGCATATTAAAAAGCAGAGACATTACTTTGCTGACAAAGGTCCACTTAGTCAAAGCTATGGTTTTTCCAGTAGTCATGTATGGGTGTGAGAGTTGGACTATAAAGAAAGCTGAATGCCAAAGAATTGATGCTTTTGAACTGTGGTGTTGGAGAAGATTCTTGAGAAGTCTCTTGGACTGCAAGGAGATCCAACCAGTCCATCCTACAGGAAATCAGTCCTGAATATTCATTGGAAGGACTGAGGCTGAAGTTGAAACTCCAATACTTTGGTCACTTGATGCGAAGAACCGACTCATTGGAAAAGACACTGAGGTTGGGAAAGATTGAAGGCAGGAGGAGAAGGGGATGACAGAGGATGAGATGGTTGGATGGCATCACTGACTCAATGGACATGAGTTTGAGTAAACTCCGGGAGTTGGTGATGGACAGGGAAGCCTGGCGTGCTGCAGTCTGTGGGGTTGCAAAGAGTCGGACACAAGCAAGCAACTGAACATCAACAACAGTTCTGGAGGCTAGATGTTCAAGATCAAGGTGTTAGCTGGGTTGGTTCTCTCTGTAGCCTGTGTGGAGAGAATCTGTTCCAGCCCTCTCTCTTTGCCTAGGGAATAACCATCTTCTCCCTGTGTCTGCTTGTATGATTTTCCCTCCATAAATGCCTGTGTTCAGATTTCTCCTAATAAGGATATCAATCAAACTGGATTACAGGCTTCCCTGATTACTCAGCAGTGAAGAATTCACCTGCAGAGCAGGAGACATGGGTTTGATCTCTGGCTCAGGACGGTCCCTGGAGGAGGAAATGGCAATCCACTCCAGTATTCTTGCCTGGAGAATCCCATGGACAGAGGAGCCTGGCGGGCTACAGTCCAAAGGGTCTCAAAAAGTCAGACACAACTGAGCAACTAAGCATGCACTCACACACTGTATTTTGTTCAACTTAAATCACAGTCAATTGTAAGATGCGCCATTACTTTATGTATCCCTGAAAAAAAAAAAATGCCGCCCGTTATAAGTGCAAGACATAATCAATTGGAAGATGCATCCTATATTGATTAGCTTTTATAGCACATCGCCCTAAAGTGGCTTAAACTACAATCGTTTGTTAGCTTATGATTCTGTGGCTTGGCAGTTGGGCTGGGTTTAGCTGGGCAGTTCCTCTGTTGGTTTCTCTTGGTCTCTCTCCTGCAGCTGGTCAGCTGGTGGATAAACTGGGGCTGGCTGGTCTGAAGATGACCTTGCTCACAGGTTTGATGATCATCGGGCTATTTGCTGGGCTGCCTTACTTCTCTTCCACATGGCCACTTCAGTAAGCTAGTTCAAGCATGTTCAATCGGTGGTCTCAAGGCTCTAAGCTCTCTAAGCTCAACAAAGGGGACAATTGTTTTTCAAACCCCTGTTTACATCATGTTTGCTGCTGTTCCATTGGCCAAAGCATAACCATGTCAAAAATCCACATGAGAAAAAACTACCCAAGGACATGGATACAGGGAGGGGAACCATGATGGCCATTTTGCAATACACACATATCAGATAATTATGTTGTACATCTGAAACTAATGTTTTATGTCAATCGTATCTCAATTTAAGAACATAAAGGAGAAAAGAAATGTTCAGTAAAGCAAACATAGTTTAGGCATATTTATTTTGTTTGTAGCTTTCATTTATAAAGATGGAAGAGATTACAGTGCGTACAAACCTATAAGCTCCAAGTCAGAAGCCAGCAAAATGGAAGAGATTGAAAATGAAATAGGGAACACGCTTTACTGGTAGAGTTAGATCTCGATGTTGGAAGAGAGAAGGGAGGCAAATGTTTTTGAAAACAGAGCTTCTAGCAGAGGAAAACATTTTTTTTCTGGGTCTGGCGAGAAAGAGTTATAACAGCAAACAGATAAAGTTGGAAAATATTAATTGAAAGAGAAAGGAATTCCACTCTTCACTTTAATGACTAAAGCAAGTCAAGGAGTCTCCATTCTAAACAGTCAGATCAGATCAGTCGCTCAGTCGTGTCCGACTCTTGGCGACACCATGAATTGCAGCACGCCAGGCCTCCCTGTCCATCACCAACTCCCGGAGTTCACTCAGACTCATGTCCATCAAGTTGGTGATGCCATCCAGCCATCTCATCCTCTGTCGTCCCCTTCTCCTCTTGCCCCCAATCACTCGCAGCATCAGAGTCTTTTCCAATGAGTCAACTCTTCACATGAGGTGGCCAAAGTATTGAAGTCTCAGCTTTAGCATCATTCCTTCCAAAGAAATCCCAGGGCTGATCTCCTTCAGAATGGACTGGTTGGATCTCCTTGCAGTCCAAGGGACTCTCAAGAGTCTTCTCCAACACCACAGTTCAAAAGCGTCAATTTTCCGGCGCTCAGCTTTCTTCACAGTCCAACTCTCACATCCATACATGACCACAGGAAAAACCATAGCCTTGACTAGACGAACCTTTGTTGGCAAAGTAATGTCTCTGCTTTTGAATATGCTATCTAGGTTGGTCATAACTTTCCTTCCAAGGAGTAAGCGTCTTTTAATTTCATGGTTGCAGTCACCATCTACAGTGATTTTGGAGCCCAGAAAAATAAAGTCTGACACTGTTTCCACTGTTTCCCCATCTATTTCCCATGAAGTGATGGGACCAGATGCCATGATCTTCGTTTTCTGAATGTTGAGCTTTAAGCCAACTTTTTCACTCTCCACTTTCACTTTCATCAAGAGGCTTTTGAGTTCCTCTTCACTTTCTGCCATAAGGGTGGTGTCATCTGCATATCTGAGGTTATTGATATTTCTCCCGGCAATCTTGATTCCAGCTTGTGTTTCTTCCAGTCCAGCGTTTCTCATGATGTAGTCTGCATATAAGTTAAATAAACAGGGTGACAATATACAGCCTTGACGTACTCCTTTTCCTATTTGGAACCAGTCTATTGTTCCATGTCCAGTTCTAACTGTTGCTTCCTGACCTGCATACTAATTTCTCAAGAGGCAGATCAGGTGGTCTGGTATTCCCATCTCTTGAAGAATTTTCCACAGTTTATTGTGATCCACACAGTCAAAGGCTTTGGCATAGTCAATAAAGCAGAAATAGATGTTTTTTTGGAACTCTCTTGCTTTTTCCATGATCCAGCGGATGTTGGCAATTTGATCTCTGGTTCCTCTGCCTTTTCTAAAACCAGCTTGAACATTAGGAAGTTCACGGTTCACATATTGCTGAAGCCTGGTTTGGAGAATTTTGAGCATTACTTTACTAGCGTGTGAGATGAGTGCAATTGTGTGGTAGTTTGAGCATTCTTTGGCATTGCCCTTCTTTGGGACTGGAATGAAAACCGACCTTTTCCAGTCCTGTGGCCGCTGCTGAGTTTTCCAAATTTGCTGGCATATTGAGTGCAGCACTTTCACAGAATCATCTTTCAGGATTTGAAATAGCTCAACTGGAATTCCATCACCTCCACTAGCTTTGTTCTTAGTGATGCTTTCTAAAGCCCGCTTGACTTCACATTCCAAGATGTCTGGCTCTAGGTCAGTGATCATACCATCATGATTATCTGGGTTGTGAAGATCTTTTTTGTACAATTCTTCTGTGTATTCTTGCCATCTCTTCTTAATATCTTCTGCTTCTGTTAGGTCCATACCATTTCTGTCCTTTATCGAGCCCATCTTTGCATGAAATGTTCCTTTGGTATCTCCGATTTTCTTGAAGAGATCTCTAGTCTTTCCCATTCTGTTGTTTTCCTCTATTTCTTTGCATTGATCACTGAAGAAGGCTTTCTTGTCTCTTCTTGCTATTCTTTGGAACTTTGCATTCAGATGTTTATATCTTTCCTTTTCTCCTTTGCTTTCCGTGTCTCTTCTTTTCACAGCTATTTGTAAGGCCTCCCCAGACAGCCATTTTGTTTTTTTGCATTTCTTTTCCATGGGGATGGTCTTGATCCCTGTCTCCTGTACAATGTCACGAACCTCATTCCATAGTTCATCAGGCACTCTATCTATCAGATCTAGGCCCTTAAATCTATTTCTCACTTCCACTGTATAATCATAAGGGATTTGATTTAGGTCATACCTGAATGGTCTAGTGGTTTTCCCTACTTTCTTCAACTGAAGTCTGAATTTGGCAATAAGGAGTTCATGGTCTGAGCCACAGTCAGCTCCTGGTCTTGTTTTTGCTGACTGTATAGAGCTTCTCCATCTTTGGCTGACAGAATGTGGTCCACTGGAGAAGGTAATGGCAAACCACCTCAGTATTCTTGCCTTGAGAACCCCATGAACAGTATGAAAAGGCAAAATGATAGAATACTAAAAGAGAAATTCCCCAGGTCAGTAGGTGCCCAATATGCTACTGGAGATCAGTGGAGAAATAACTCCAGAAAGAATGAAGGGATAGAGCCAAAGCAAAAAGAATACCCAGCTGTGGATGTGACTGGTGATAGAAGCAAGGTCCGATGCTGTAAAGAGCAATATTGCATAGGAACCTGGAATGTCAGGTCCATGAATCAAGGCAAATTGGAAGTGGTCAAACAAGAGATGGCAAGAGTGAATGTCGACATTCTAGGAATCAGCGAACTGAAATGGACTGGAATGGGTGAATTTAACTCAGATGATCATTATATCTACTACTGTGGGCAGGAATCCCTCAGAAGAAATGGAGTAGCCATCATGGTCAACAAAAGAGTCCAAAATGCAGCACTTGGATCAATCTCAAAAACAACAGAATGATCTCTGTTTGTTTCCAAGGCAAACCATTCAATATCACAGTAATCCAAGTCTATGCCCCAACCAGTCAAGCTGAAGAAGCTGAAGTTGAACGGTTCTATGAAGACCTACAAGACCTTTTAGAACTAACACCCAAAAAAGATGTCCTTTTCATTATAGGGGATTGGAATGCAAAAGTAGGAAGTCAAGAAACACCTGGAGTAACAGGCAAATTTGGCCTTGGAATACAGAATGAAGCAGGGCGAAGACTAATAGAGTTTTGCCAAGAAAATGCACTGGTCATAACAAACACCCTCTTCCAACAACACAAGAGAAGACTCTATACATGGACATCACCAGATGGTCAACACCAAAATCAGATTCTAAACGGTAGATACTTATAAAACCTTCCCCCTCAGCGCCCATTTCCTTTGGAGATTACGAATCCTGCGGTCCTTTTGTTGTCACAGAAGAAATAATGCTTTTACAGTAGACATAATGCTTCTGTGGGGTTTTGCAAGGAAACAGTTCTTTGATCAACCTGAAAACATGGAGGACTGTCCAGTTCAATGGACAACAGTGGTATACACTGCTTTCCCTAAGGAGTTTCTGCTCTGGTGCATTCCTGGCAGGTTCACTATTTGAGCCTTCCAGCCATACATAAACTTTACTTAGAGTCCAGAGGGTTTGAAGAACTAAAGCTCCCAATTCACAACCACTACTGCTCTGACAAACCACAAATTCCTGGCATGTCACTGTAAGTGTCACTGTCAGCGCAGGGTGACAAAATGAAATGTATGCCCAAGAGAGCTCCTTTCAAAGTATTTAAATATGAATCACAGCCCTGTCTTCCAAACACAGTGCTAGCCAACCTAATAGAGGAATACTTCAAACAGTACGTTTGAAAGTGTGTTTTCTGCTTATTAGAGGAAAACTATAATTCCTGAAAAAAAGAAAATTCTATATCTGATTTTTGAACAAGCACTTGGAGAGATGGATAGATATATAGATGATGAGACATAAATAGATATGAATGGATGGACAGATGGAATAGGTGTGTTTGGAGTATGGTAGGCCCTAATGGGGCAAGGAGATCCAACCAGTCCATTTCACTCTCCCTAGGGGAGAGTGAAAAAGTTGGCTTAAAGCTCAACATTCAGAAAACGAAGATCATGGCATCTGGTCCCATCACTTTATGGAAAATAGATGGGGAAACAGTGGAAACAGTGTCAGACTTTATTTTTTGGGGCTCCAAAATCACTGCAGATGGTGACTGCAGCCATGAAATTAAAAGACGCTTACTCCTTGGAAGAAAAGTTATGACCAACCTAGATAGCATATTGAAAAGCACAGACATTACTTTGCCAACAAAGGTTCATCTAGTCAAGGCTATGGTTTTTCCTGTGGTCATGTATGGATGTGAGAGTTGGACTGTGAAGAAGGCTGAGCACCAAAGAATTGATGCTTTTGAACTGTGGTGTTGGAGAAGACTCCTGAGAGTCCCTTGGACTGCAAGGAGATCCAACCAGTCCATTCTGAAGGAGATCAGCCCTGGGATTTCTTTGGAAGGAATGATGCTAAAGCTGAAACTCCAGTACTTTGGCCACCTCATGCGAAGAGTTGACTCATTGGAAAAGACTCTGATTCTGGGAGGGATCGGGGGCAGGAGGAGAAGGGGACAACAGAGGATGAGATGGTTGGATGGCATCACTGACCTGATGCACGTGAGTCTGAGTGAACTCCAAGAGTTGGTGATGGACAGGGAGGCCTGGCGTGCTGCGACTCATGGGGTCTCAAAGAGTCGGACATGACTAAGCGACTGAATTGAACTGAGGCCCTATGCTAAGTTGTGTCTGACTCTCTGAGACCCCATGGACTGTAGCCCACCAGGATGCTCTGTTCATGAGATTTCCCAGGCAAGAATACTGGAGTGGGTTGCCATTTCGTTTTCCAGGGAATCTTCCTAATCCAGGGATAGAACCTGTATCTTCCACACTGGCAGGTGGGTTCTTTACCATTGAGCCATCAGGGAAGCATCCAAGTAAGGACAATTATGTTGTTTTAAAAAAGGACCATTAAGTCTATGACATAATGTCTACAATGCAGTTAGTATGCTGCTTGGCTCCAGTGAACACTCGTCTATAATTATTAGTATTTTTGCTTCTTTGGAAAATCTTTGCATCTATTCTTTCCACTTGCAACCTTTACATTCTTATTTATCCTCCAAAAACCTAGCTGAGGCATCACTTTCTCCAGGACATGTGTGAGCGTGTGCACACGTGCACACACACACACACACAAACACATTTGTTGTTCAAGAGTATTTGTTGTTCCTAGGCTACCTGTGGTTCAGACTCAAGGCCTTTGCTGTGGCAGGTTTGTCTATGCGTTTGGTCCTGTGGCCTGGCTTGGAGCTCCTTGACAGCACATACACAGTGTCTAAACACCTTCCAGCCCCATGCCTGGCACTTGATACATGTTTATATAGTTGAACTGATAAGTCACCTCTGGTAAACCGCTTCTCATTCCCTTAGGAGTAATCTTTCTTTCCTTTGGAGATGCGCCCACAGCTCTTCATAATGTTTCTGGTACAGGTCTTGTCACAGTTGTGATCACATGCCTGTGTAATATGCACACATACAGACTGTGTCTTATTCAATGTTATATGACATGAAGCCCCTATGGTATGCCTGGTGGGTGGTAACAGGTAAGTTATCTACAAATACCTGTTAAATGCATGTGTTAAATGTATAATAAGAGCTTCAAATGTCCATTCCTCTTATACTCAGAAAGTATAAAAGGAAGGCAGATGACAGGAATTGGCTTGGGTTAGGTAAGCCTGGAATAGGCCTGGGGAGGCCAACTTTTCAATTCTGGCTTTTTCACCAATTAACTGTGTGATTTGTCCTCCCGATTGGGCTTTACCTGTCTGGGCTTCATTGGTGTCAAGGTGGATGGGGCTTCCTTGGTGGCTCAGTAGTACAGAATCCACCTGGCAGTTCAGGAGACACGAGTTTGATCCCTGATCTGGGAAGATGTCACGTGCCCTGGAGCAGCTAAGCCCGCGCGCTGCTGAGACCTTGTGCCCTAGAGGCTGTGCTCCCCAACAAAAGAAGGCACAGCAGAGAGAAGCCTGCACGCTGCAACAAACAGTAGCCCCCGCTTGCCGCAGCTAGAGAAAAGCCTGCACAACAACAAATGCCCAGCATAGTCAAAAATAAATAATTTATTTTAAAGATACTCTGGACGTGTGAGATAATTCTGCTGTGCTGTGCTTAGTTGCTCAGAAAGTCAGACTCTTTGCTACCCCATGGACTGTGGCCTGCCAGGCTCCTCTGTCCATGGGATTTTCCAGGCAAGAATACCGGAGTGGGTAAGATAATTCTAATGTGGTCCACTCTACCTTTAAAGTTCTAGGACTTAGTTACTCTAAAGGTACATTGGAGTATGCATATAAAAGGCCTTCAGTATTAGGAAAAGGTATTTAAACTACTTATTGATTTATTCAATAGATATTTATTGAATGTTTTCTGTGTGTCAGGCATTGCTCAAGGTAGATTTCAGGGAAATAGCAGTGAATAAGAAAAGTCTTGTTCACCGTACGAGAGCTTATATTTTAACAGGGAGGGGGCCAACAATAAAGAAACAGATATAGCAATGTAAGGTGGCAATATGGACTATTAAAACAATAGAAAACTAAAAATTGGGGATTGAGAATGAAAGAAGGAGTGAGGTGCTCTCTACAAAGGCTGGGAGGGAAGGCCTCTAGAGGAAGTCAAAGAGAGTTAGAGCAGAGAGCCAGATGCACAGAGTCAGACAGGACTGAAGTGACTTAGCACACAGCACTCACATCACAGAAGGTGAAATTTGGGGTCTGGGGAAGGGAGGCCATGGAGATGGAGAGCCTTAATCTAATTGCAGAAATGAGCACAGAAGGTTCCTGTTCTCCTGTTGTGGAAAGGAACAGCCAAATTCCTGTTAAAGATTCCTGCTCGGTATGTCCCTCTTCCCTTAAGCTAATTTTCTCTGCAATTCTGCAGCAGTGCAAACTCAATGACTAACCCATGATTTAGTTCCATAGGGCTTCCCTGGTGGCTCAGAAGGTATAAAGAATCAGCCTTCAATGTAGGAGATCTGAGTTTGATCCTTGGGTCAGAAAGATCCCCTGGAGAAGGGAATGGCTACCCACTCCAGTATTCTTGCCTGGAGAATCCCATGGACAGAGGAGCCTGGTGGGCTACAGTCCATGGGGTCGCAAAGAGTCAGACACAACTCTGACTGAGCAACTAACACTTTCACTTAAGTTCCACGAGTTTGATTTCTCCTTCATCTTATCTGTGATCCAGCAGTGGAAGGCTATTTGTATGTTTTGTATGTTCTTAGTGGGAAGGGAGGGTTCTGC
The DNA here is from genome assembly GCF_055505025.1 of Bos grunniens. Lineage (NCBI taxonomy): Eukaryota > Metazoa > Chordata > Mammalia > Artiodactyla > Bovidae > Bos > Bos grunniens. The sequence continues at coordinate 16,954,270 of NC_141191.1, forward strand.
TTTGCTTGCTTCTGAGCGGGGCAGCATGGATGGTGAGGTGAGCCCAACACTACTGAGGTGGAGAGTGATGCTATAGGGCTATTGTACCACCACTGGGAGAAGGCTGGGGAAAAAGCGGAAACAGAGGGGCAAAGCCTTGGCCTGCCTGTCTCTGGATCCCACATCTGTGGAGAGCTTTATAAACAGAGTCACTTTCTGTCTGGACTAGCCTAACTGAAGGCAGGTACACATTTAGATGACTGCCCCACCTGTTTCCATCCACCAGTTTGTCTGCTAAATTGAAGCACGTTTGTTAAATACGTATTAAATTGTTCTTGTGTGTGCTCAGTCTTGTCCAACTCTTCACGACCCCACGGACTGTAGCCCTTCAGGCTCCTCTGTCCATGGTATTTCAGCCCCCCTACCCCCCACCCCTGCCCCCGCAAGAATACTGGAATGGGTTGCCATTTTCTTCTTCAGGGGATATTCCTGATCCAGGGATCGAATTCTTGTCTCCTGTGTCTCTTGCATTGGCAGTGAGCTCATTTACTAGTGAGCCACCTAGGAAGCCCTTTAAAATGTTCTTACAGTCAAGTTTATTGGGCAATCATTTCCTTGTCTTTGTCAGAAGGATGGCAGTGGTTCACAGAATTTCTGGGAGCAGTGGCAGCAACACGTGGACCAAGTAGGAACAGTAGTATCAGTGAGACACCAAGATGGCTTCTACCAAAGTGGTAGCAGTGATGGAGAAAGTGGATATTTCTGGAATATGTTTTGCAGTAGAATCAACAAAGACTTGTTTCTTGATTGGGTAGGGTTGGGCTATTATTAATGGGGGAAATAAGAATACTTAAACTGATGAGGTTTTTGCCATAAACAACTGGGGGATCATGGTTCCATTTATTGAGACTAGAAGGACTTTGGCAGAAATGACTTTGGCAGAAAAAATAAATTAAAAAAAATTATCCTTTGGGGACTTCTCTGGGGGTCCAGTGGTTAGGGCTCCACATTTCCAATGCAGGGGCAAGGGTTCAATCCCCGGTCTGGGAACAAAGATCCTCCTATGCTGAGCAGTGCAGCCAAAAGTTAAAAAGAAGAAGAAGAATTCCACTTTGGAGATGTTAAGTTTGAGAGGTCTATAACCCTATTATGGCAGTCAGATGTACACCAGGGGAGTTCAGGACAGGAGATTCAAAGCTGAAAAATAAAGTTTCCAAATATCCCATTTCTTTCTCAGGTGTTAGGTTAAGGTAAGGAGGGGGAGGAAATCCTTCTTGGCTTCAGAGAAATGAGTTCAGTTCAGTCGCTCAGTCGTGTCCGACTCTTTGCGACCCCATGAATCGCAGCACGCCAGGCCTCCCTGCTGCTGCTGCTGCTGCTGCTGTCACTTCAGTTGTGTCCGACTCTGTGTGACCCCATAGACATCAGCCCACCAGGCTCTCCTGCCCCTGGGATTCTCTAGGCAAGAACACTGTGTCCATCACCAACTCCCGGAGTTCACTCAGACTCACATCCATCAAGTCAGTGATGCCATCCAGCCATCTCATCCTCTGTCGTCCCCTTCTCCTCCTGCCCCCAATCCCTCCCAGCATCACAGTCTTTTGAAATGAGTCAACTCTTCACATGAGGTGGCCAAAGTACTGGAGTTTCAGCTTTAGCATCATTCCTTCCAAAGAAATCCCAGGGCTGATCTCCTTCAGAATGGACTGGTTGAATCTCCTTGCAGTCCAAGGGACTCTCAAGAGTCTTCTCCAACACCACAGTTTAAAAGCATCAATTCTTCGATGCTCAGCCTTCTTCACAGTCCAACTCTCACATCCATACATGACCACAGGAAAAACCTTAGCCTTGACTAGACAGACCTTTGTTGGCAAAGTAATGTCTCTGCTTTTGAATATGCTCTCTAGGTTGGTCATAACTTTCCTTCCAAGGAGTAAGCATCTTAATTTCATGGCTGCAGTCACCATCTGTAGTGATTGGTCAGGGGCGGCAGCTGAGAGGAGCTACCCCCTGTCCAAGGTCAGGGGCGGAGGCCGGGAGGAGCTACCCGACGCCCCTACATCCGAGGCCAGGGGTGGCGGCTGGGAGAACCAACCAGTGGCTGCGCGGTCGCAGGAGGGCCTAGAGGAGCTATCCCACGTTGAAGGTCAGGAAGGGCAGCGGTGAGGAGATACCCCTCGTCCAAAGGTAAGGAGCAGCGGCTGCGCTTTGCTGGAGCAGCCGTGAAGAGATACCCCACGCCCAAGGTAAGAGAAACCCAAGTAAGACGGTAGGTGTTGCAAGAGGGCATCAGAGGGCAGACACACTGAAACCATACTCACAGAAAACTAGTCAATCTAATCACACTAGGACCACAGCCTTGTCTAACTCAGTGAAACTAAGCCACGCCCGTGGGGCCACCCAAGACGGGTGGGTCATGGTAGAGAGGGCTGACAGAATGTGGTCCACTGGAGAAGGGAATGGCAAACCACTTCAGTATTCTTGCCTTGAGAACCCCATGAACAGTATGAAAAGGCAAAATGATAGGATGCTGAAAGAGGAACTCCCCAGGTCAGTAGGTGCCCAATATGCTACTGGAGATCAGTGGAGAAATAACTCCAAACAGAATGAAGGGATGGAGCCAGAGCAAAAACAGTACCCAGCTGTGGAGTGACTGGTGATAGAAGCAAGGTCCGATGCTGTAGAAAGCAATATTGCATAGGAACCTGGAATGTCAGGTCCATGAATCAAGGCAAACTGGAAGTGGTCAACAAGAGATGGCAAGAGTGAATGTCAACATTCTAGGAATCAGTGAACTAAAGTGGACTGGAATGGGTGAATTTAACTCAGGTGACCATTATATCTACTACTGCGGGCAGGAATCCCTCAGAAGAAATGGAGTAGCCATTATGGTCAACAAAAGAGTCCGAAATGCAGCACTTAGATGCAATCTCGAAAACGACAGAATGATCTCTGTTCGTTTCCAAGAGAAATGAGTAACTAGTGTCTATTTGTTAATTTATATTTTCATTTGTTCCTTGAATATCTGAGTCTTTTTCAATGCTAGTGTGTTGAATTCTATGGTTACAATGGTAATTAGATGAGCGAAAATAGATACAATCACTGCCTTCACTGAACGTGACACCTAGAACAGCACTGTGCAACATAATCTGAGTTTCTTACATAAGCTTAAATTTTCTAGTAGCCACATTAAAAATGTAAAAAGAAATAGGAGAAATTAACTTTAATAATATATGTTATTTAATCCAATATGTCCTCAAGGAAATGGCAACCCAGTCCAGGATTCTTGCTTGGAAAGTCCCATGGACAGACTGTAGCCTGGCGGGCTACAGTCCACGGGGTTGCAAAAAGTTGGACATGACCAAGTGGCTGAGCATGCATTGTCATTTCAACACGTAATCAATATCAGAACTATTAATGAGATATTTTACTGTTTTCATTAGGTGTTCAAAATCCATTGTGTATTTTTCCCATTCAGCTCATCTCAGTTCCGACTAATCACGTTTCAAGCGCTCAGTAGTCACATGTGGCTGGTGGACAGCTCAGATCTAGAGGGTGTTGTACACCTTTGCCCATTGATATGCAAACCCCATCCTTCTGCCTACTGATCATTTCAGGATATTGGGGCCATCTGGAGCTCCAGGATGCTGTAAAATAGCAAAAAAAAAAAAAAAAGTGGACCCTCTGAGGATCATGGCCCCTGAGCAAAGCCATCAGTTCATGCTGCCTAAAGTAAGGAATTCGCCTGTAATGCAGGAGACTTGCTGGAGGCACAGATTTGATCCTTGGGTCGGGAAGATCCCCTAGAGAAGGAAATGGCGGCCCACTCCAGTATTATTGCCTGGAAAATCCCAGGGACAGAGGAGCCTGGTGGGCCACAGTCCACAGGGTCACCAGAGTTGGACATGACTGAGCAGTAAACAGCAAAGGGCCGGCAGTGGCAGCCTGATAACACTGGTACTGTCATTCCACATACTGGTATCCAGCTGTGCCCAGCCACACCTAGTTTAATTAGTAACCCACCGGAGGATAATTGCTGTGTGCTCTTAAAATGGCAGCATGTGAAGTAAATCAGAAAAAGAAAAATAAATATCATGTATTAACGCATATATATGGAATCTAGAAAAAATGGTACTTGTGAACCTGTTTGCAGGTCAGGAATGGAGACACACACATAGAGAACAGACCTGTGGACACAGTGGGGGAGGGAGGAGGTGGGATGAATTGAGAGAGTAGTATTGAAACACACACATTATCATATGTAAAATAGACAGCTAATGGAAGCTGTTGTATAACACAGGGAGGTCAACGCGGTACTCTGTGACAACCTAGAGGGTGGATGGGCTGGCAGGGAAGGTTCAAGAGGGAGGGGACATATGCATATGTATCGCTGATTCACATTTTCATATAGCAGAAGCCAACACAACATTATAAAGCAATTATCCTCCAATTAAAAATAAATTTTTAAAAATGTAAATAAAATAAAATGGCAACATTGACATTATGGTAAATATGTTTACTGGCAAGGTAAAACAGAAAAAGTCAGTTTTCAGTAAATCAAGCTATCTCAACCCCAGTTTTCAGTAAATCAAGCTATCTCAACCCCAGAGTCTCCATGGACCATCTCCCTTGTCATGTGTCCCTGACACGCGGTGGTGACTCCATTAGGTGGTATTTCTCCTCTGAACCCCAGCACGTGGCCATGCAGGGCTCAGTGTGTGTTCAGCAGGCGAACGCCGGAACGGTAAGCTTGTTCTGTGACTCAGGCAATGAAAGCATGTAGGATTATGTTTTCTAAATCGGTTCTTTCTTCAAATGACAGATACAGGCAAAGACGAATGCCTTCTCTGACATCTTCCTCTCAGGAGGTATCAACACAGGTATTTCTTTAATAAGCATGCCTCATAGCTGGTTGCCTCTTCCCTATCACATGCAGTTCTGCAGCTTCTGAAACCCAAGAGAGGTGCTGAAGCTCAAACAGAGAGACAGGCTTCATGGGGAGGACTGCTGCTTAGGAAAAGCACTTCTCCTGACTGAAGGCTGCCCATGCAGACATGCCTGAGGCAGTGGCCATTTCCCTGCTTAAGTTTTCCCCTGAACATTCCATGTCTCAGGACAGATCCAGCCCAGTGTGGGCAAACGCGTTGAAAATTACTCAGGCGTTTCTTTTTTTTTTTTTTGTCTTTTTGGTTCATCTGCTGTTTCACTAGAATCTGAACACTAGTTCCACACCTTCCCCACCACCACCACCCTCCTGCCAGCTTCCTAAACCTGAAGATGTGGCTCGAAGGGGCATCAGCAACAAAAGACTGAGAAAGGCTGTGATAAGCCCAGTCCTTCGAGAAGCGGCCTCCAGGGACTGATCAAGGAGCCAGAGGAAGTGGGCCTGCCATCAGTCTTGAGTAAAAGAGAAGGAGGAAGATGGGATAAATTCTTCAAATGAAGGAACGCTGGGCAAGGTCAAAGGGAGCCTGAGACAGAGCCACCAGCCAGCCAGAGGAGTTCCACGTCTCCCAGGAAGGGCCTGTTCCTAGGGCCCCTGCCACCCTCAGTCATTGGCAGGGAGCTGCCTGTAGGGCGGTTGGCCTCAACCAAGGCAGAGAGAGATATCAGAGCAGCAGCTGGTAACCCGGACCAGCGATGCCTCTGGTCACTGGAGGTCTGGGAGGTGCACCCCGTGACCGCTTCCAGGGCCAGGTCCAGTTTCTCTCATGAACAAGCTGTGTGGGCCCTGCTTGGTTCATACATGGAGCAAGCGCCACATGATACGGGGGCCTATCCCTGGACCTGGTGCTGAGGTCCCAGGTCAAGTTCCCGACCATCACTTATTAGCTATGTGATCTTAGAGGGGTCACCGGGCCTCTCTGAGCCTGGGCTTCTTGATTTTAAACCAATACCTGTCTTGCAGGGTTGTGGTTAAGGAAATGAGTGTGTGTGGGTGAGAGTGCTTTGTATGTTGATACAAACGCTGAATGTCCATGTCATAATAAAATCAACAACGCGCAGTCATTAAAGACTAATGACAGGAAGTCTGGAATTTTGCTCTAAGGAAAGTCTGTGGCAATGAGAGAGACTTGCCCACCTTTGTGGTTACGTTTGTGGAGCGTAGCTCGCTAGCCCAGTATGCAGGCTCCACAGAGTCCCCATCACTTAATGGATGCCAGTCCCTAGACTACGTTCTAGGCAGATATTTATGAAAATTTGAAAATGCACAAAGACTGGGGAAGATGATGAGTGTTCTCAGAAAGGCCTAACATTGTACAGAAGGTGGCTCTTCTGCAGCTCCTGAGTAATTCACGGTGGAGGCTAATTCACCGTGAGTCACTGGTAGCTGCCTACTGCTTCCTTGCTTTCTTTCCTCTCTGCCATCTAAGATGAGGAAGACGCTGGGGACAAAAAAGCTGTCTGAGTGAAAGGTCATCTGGCATTTTTATCCTAGGGCAACATAGATATTTGAAAGGCTGGGGCGCTACCTCTTAGAGCCCCCAGGGTGAGAGCACAGGCATAAGCGGTGGCTCAGAGGTCTCTCTAGAGACTCGGATTCCAGGGCAGACTTGTTCACTGTGAAGGATTCTAGAAGATGGGGAGAGAGAAACTGGAAGAAAAGGCTGAAAATATTCTGTGGGTTTATCTCCAAATAGTTGAAGGATTCAGAACTGTATAGATTTTATTCTATGGAATAAAAAAAGCAGTGAAGTAGATCATCTGATATTGGAATCCAGGCTTCTAATGTTAGCTCTGTAAATCAAATTAGACATTGGACTGGTAGCAATCAGGTAGCCAAAGGTGGAGACTGAACTGCACCAAGTGATTCACATCATTAACAATTTATTAAACTATGAGGAAATAGGTGACCCCACCCGAGGATACTTCTAGACAGAAGACTCCCCAGTCAGGCTACTTGCTTCTCTGCTAATCTCCATGAAGGGTTTTGCCACCACCCAAAGATCAAAGGCAGTGGTTTCTCCTTCAAACACAGCCCTGAAGTTATGGCTTTCCCAACGTCTCTCTCCTGGCCACGCCACCTCTTCTAGTCCGTAGCAACCAACAGGCACAGCCAGCTCAAAGGGCACAGAAATAAACCAGACACCAACGGAGGGGGTCTGACTAAACCAGGGTTTCTGCCAGTGTGGCCCAAGGACCACCAGCATCAGAGTGACCTGCAGAGCTCACCAAGGAGGAGATTTCATCACCCCGCCCAGACGTACTTATTCAGAACATCTGGGAGTGAAATGCAGAATCTGCATTCTTTCCCCACCAACACACACTAGTTTTCCCCAAGCCATTCTTTTGCACACCAGACTGTGAGATCCCATTAGATTATCACTAAGCTCTCAGATCAAAAATCCTATGGCTTCATGATCCTGACTTGAGAGCATTTATCTTATTTTTCAGTTATGTAAAATTTTAAAGTTCTTTTCCCCAAAGATATACTCTCTGGACTTTCTCTTTTAAGAGCCAGGGATCTATTTTTTTAAGTCTCAACAAAACATTCATAAAGTTATATATATATATATATATATATATACACACAGTATATTATAGGCAAGACCCTGTGTTTTGCATGGGAGATGGAAACACTCACTGGACAAAAATACATGAGGCACTCTGCCTTGAAGGTGTGTACAGGCTACTAGAGGAGCTAAGACTATGTGCAATCAACTTTGCTGCAAGATGGAGGGTCACCAGATCACAGGAGAAATAACACAAGAGGCCCTCTTCTGAGCGGTCAGTACCTGGCCTTGCCAGGAGTGAAATGTGCTGAATCTTAATTGTGGTGATACATATAAGTGGTAGAAACAAAGTTCTCCAAGGTTTGAGAGGAGAAAGATATCACAACCAACTAGGGCAATGAGGGGAGCTTCACAGACCAGCTGAGTGAACCCGTCAAGGAGAAGTAAGACTGCAGTGGGAAGAAGACATTCCCACGGAAGTAATGGTGTGAGAAAGGCGTGGGGCAGGGAACTGCGAGATGCAGTCATAGAATGCAGAGGAGTTCAGTCTGGAGTGAGTGGAGATGGGTTTCATTGGACTTCATTGGAAAGATGGATAGTTCCCTCACGTCAAACCACTCTGAAACTTAAAGGCTTAAAACAACCACCACCATTTATTTTGCTCATGAATCTATAGCTTTTCTTTGTTCTACTCAACTTAACCGGGGCTGGGGGGGTCCACTTTCATGAGGACTCGCTCGTGCGACTGGAGGGCTGGAGGTGGCTGACTCTTCTTCATGTGGCCTTCATGTGGCCATATAGCTTGGGCTTCCTCACAGCTATTGTGTGGCAAGAGTAAATGTCCCCACAGAGCCAGGTGCAAGACACATGACCTTTTATGACATAGTTTGAGGAGTCATAGTATCACTTCTGCTGTGAGCACCAATGCAAAATAAAAGAGAGGAAACAGAGTATTCACCTCTCCACGAGAGGAGCGTCAGCGATTTTTATGAGAAGGGAATATTGGAAGGGAGATGTTATAGCCAATGTTAGAAAATACATGTGAGAACAATCTCTAACGATGCATTAAATAGTAATAAAAAGCACTTTTAAAAAACGCAGATGATTTGATTATACATGTCATGACAGCCTTTCCAACAGGCAAAGCCACTACTGTGCTTGTTTTGCCGACGAGGAAGCAAAACTGGGAGAGCAGAAGGGCGGATTTGCCAGATTTCACAAAGGTTAATTTCAGAGCCCTCACTAGCGCTGGCACCATCCCCCGAGGCCCTAAGGGTCCCAGAACTGTGTTCCCTGGGTTTTTTAAGTTTCCAGAGAGAAGATAGCTTAACTGCAATTAGTTAAATCTACTGTACTTTTCCACTTTAACCTCCTCTCCATCATATTTCTAGTTGTCAGGTGTCATTGGGATGATTATGAGCATTTTGGAGATTCTGTTAAGGGGAAAGTGAATTATGAATACACTTAGTTTTCGTGGAGTGGGATTTATAGATGTGGCTTTCAATAACTTCAACGTATAGTTATTCCTGGGCTTCCCAAAGCAGATATGACTTCCAGTAATACTCCTAAGTCCAGGGCCAGAGGTCATACTGTGATATGACTGTGTCCTATGGTATCTAGAATTAGAATGAAAACACATGTGTGGTGGAGGAGAAAAAAAGTTCGAAACATACATAACTAGAAGCTAGTCTGTGGAGAATTCTTCCAATCAGAAAATAATTGTTGTACTTGCCCAAAGGTAGCACAGAATGCAAGGAAAGCAGAAAAACACTGTGATGCAAGTGTTTAGAGAGAAACTCTCTGAGAAGAAGACTGGAACTCAGAGCTGCTGACAACCAAGAAAGTTAATGATGCTTTCCCAAGTGGCTAATGATGCTTCCCACTCTGGGGGCTTCCCAAGCAGCTCAGTGGTAAAGAATCTGCCTGCTAATGTAGGAGAAGCAGGTTCAATCCCTGGGTCAGGAGGATCCCCTAGAGTAGTAAAAGGCAATCCAGTCCAGTATTCTTGCCGGGAAAAGTCCACAGATAGAGGAAAATTCCATGAACTGGCAGGCTAAAGTCCATGAGGTCACAAAGAGTTGGACACAACTGAGCAACTGAGCACATATACACACCATGGGTTCGAAAGAACTTGAAGAAAAATGAAGCTATCTGGTTGTTACCATGAAAGATGAACTCATAGAGAATAGGAACAGGGTCACAGTGATTATCAACTCATCAACAAAAAGCACCAGTAAAGTACCATTTCTCATGTTACAAGGATCCTGGAGTGTAGAGGATGGCCGTTAGTTACACATGCTGGATTAGACATGGCTTCTGACCTGTATGATGTAGGGTAGTGCAAAATGATGCTAACTCAGGCTAGCTTATTGGGTAAAACCAACAACAAAAGGGAAATAAAACATTACTTATATGATTCAGTTACTGTACTTTCATTATTCATTGGCACATACTTTTGTTACTTGAATGGGATGTAGGTAGTATGTTTGGGAAGAGGAAAAATGGGAAATCATTGTGGAAGCCTTATGCTTAACCATGACAGGAATTGGAGAAATCCAACCACAGAGGCTTTGTGGAGGAAATAGGATTCTAAGATTCACGGACAAAATGGGCTAGGCAGGGAGGTTATTCCCAATGCATGCTCCAAATAACAGTTGGGTACAGCTCTTGATGCAATTATGGTGTAAAAGGTAAGGGAACTCTGAGTGTGCTTGAGAGGAGTGATCTGAATAACAATTGTTATCATTTTTTAGATACCTGCGTCAAAGCAGAAGAAAACAAATCAGCTAAAATAACGTTCACTCCTGATGATGCCTTTGAATGAGAAACAATCTTTAGATGTGTTTGTTAATGGTCATAGGATCCAAGGCATCATCAGAAATGGTGAGGCTGGGCTCTAGTGAGGTTGATGAGTATGGCAGCCATAGCCAGATCTAAAGAAGAAGATGAGAGTTAATAGAAGTCAGAGTAGGACGGTGGCCGTGGCGACGGGACAAGGCAGCATGTCTGTGAAGAGATGAGCCATGGCAAGAGCTGGATGAATGGAAGCTCACCTGAGGATTACTGGTGGTATTGGCTTCTCCAAGAACAAAAAATAACCTCCTCTGTTTGCCCTTCTACTACCCCTAGCCACAACCTGGTTCTCTCTGTATATTTATGCCTAAAATCAATGGGCAGGTGCTATTCCCACCTGGCTCCTCCCAGTCTGGGTTCCACGCTGTCCCTGCACCAACTGCAGAATTCTTTTCCTAATCTCCTCAATCTTTTCTCCCCACAGGAGCCCTGGGCACAGTGGACCCTCTTTCCTTTCGGAAAATCCCTCCCCTGACGCATGACTTCCATGACCTACACTCGAGCCTCTGCTCCTTCCTTTCGTCTTTCTCTTTTTGTTTGTTTTAGGGATCAGTGACGGCTCCGCCCTTTTCTCACTTTCAGCTCCTGTTTATTTTGGTGCCATTATCCTCAAGTCATGATGTCTCTGCAGGAGTCTTTTTAGTCTCTTGTTCATTTTGTAGTGTTGGTTTAGTTAATGTTTCGTTGTTAAGTAGTGTCCAACTGTTTTGTGACCCCGAGGACTGTAGCCAGCCAGGCTCCTCTGTCCACCGGATTTACCAGCAAGAATACTGGAGTGAGTTGCCATTTCCTCCTCCGGGGATCCTCTGACCCAGGGACTGAATGCTAGTCTGCTGCATTGCAGGCAGATTCTTAACTGCTGAGCCATCAGGGAAGCCCCCCTTACATCTTTCAGTGACTCCTTTCTCATATCATGTCAGTTGTGGGGACCCCCAGGTGTCAATCCTAGACCTCTGGTCTGCTGTCTTCATACTGAACTCTTGTTCATTTTTACTTTTCAAAAAGTGCACTTATTACAATAATCTCCAAATCTACATTTCCAGGGTCAATCTTTTAACCAAAGCTTGTATTACACACTCCTTGATGTATTATCATCATTTTAAACTCAAAACATCCAAAATTTACCTTCTCCTCTATCTACCAATACTAACTCCCTCTGTCACTTCCTAATTTCTGGCCATGTTATCACACTCAAATTCTCCTAAATTTGTGCTTTGGGGTTTTTGTTTTCCTTTGTCCCTTACATCAGTCACCAAGTCCTGCAGGTTCATCTCTGCCATGTGTATAAATTCATACCTGTCTCAGCTTATCCCAAGAAGTCCAAGCTGTCTCATTACATCTCTCCAGGGAACAGATCAGTAGCTGTTTTTTCGCTTCGTTATCTGCCTTAAACGCTGTTTGAGTAGCAATGGGAGTAGTACCATATACTACTAAACACTTACTGCTTTGTCAAGTACTTTAGTAGAAGGTTTAAATACATCACCTCATTTAAGCCTTCCAACCCTATGAACTGATACTACTGCTGTTATGCAAGTAGCTTAATGTAGAAAGTTGAGAATATTTTACAGAAATGTCAAAGGTAGATTTGAAAGTTAAAAAAAAATGACCAATATGACGTCGGTTATGTAAAGAGAAAAGGTTATTCTTAAGCCATAGCATGCAGGATATGAGTTAGAAATAAAGCTAGAGCTCTTTGTCTATGGCAGAGAAAATTGCAGAATCTCCTCCTGGAAGGCAGAAGGACTTAACTTAAAGTCATCAGACCAATAACCATGTTTTCTCTCTGAGAGTCCTCAGGTAACAGAAAAGATGTTTCAGGTCCAAATACAGGGAATTTTATGTTAGAAAGGTGCCATCTAATTTAATCCCCATTAAAAAACTAAAAGAAAGTAAAGTCTTGAAGCAGTAAAATGATTTGTTCAATGTCACAGTCTAATTCTACTCTATGAAGCAGTATTAGCAATCCTATGGGTGTGTTGAAATTGAGGCTACTTGGATGCAAAATATCATGAGCACTTTGACAAAATGGGTGGTAGGAAGTAAGAACAGAGGAATTGGGGGTCATCAGGGGTAAAGAAAGCATCTATATTCAGGTCGGTGAGCCTTGGGACTGGGGGACGAGGCAGCCTTCGTGTGCTCAGGAGCCAAGGGAATGAAGCACTGTCCCTGACATCTGTTTGTGGCAGGAAATGACACTATGGGTCAGTCCAAACCCAGAGATGGGGCAGGCTGGCTGCCAAGGTCCCTGACAACTGAACTGGGATTCTGAGTAAGGCTGGCCTCCCCACAGCCTAGAGACCAGACAGGGCAACCTATCAGATGCAAACAGGGAGTGTTTAGCTAGAGATGGACGCAGGGAGAGAGGGCCTTCGGACTAGGTGAGCACTCTGGATGCTTCTGGAAGCTGCCAGGTCTTACATAAGGTCCTTCTGGGTGTCAGTCGAGCCAAGAAATTGTGGCCAGGCTGCGGGACCCAGTCTGGACTAGTGGCTTACCCTCAAGCCCCCTAGGTATGTGAGGAGGGGTGGAGATACTCATGTCTTGCATCTGTGGCATCCAGGACTGAGTCTGGGGCTGGTGGGAATGAGAAGATGTAACTGGGAGCAGATTAGAAAGCATGGCTCCTGGAAGCAGGGTAGATTATGTGGGAATGTGGTGGATCAGGAGAATACGAATAACAGGCCCAGCAGCCTGGGTCTCTCAAAGGTCCTAGGTTGGTCCTCTGAAGACCTGGAACCTCAGCTCAGCTTTATCACTCACTGGTTGTGTGCCCCTGGCAAATGATTTGTATCTCTAGGTTGTGGCTTCTTCCTTTTAAGGGAGGAACTAATACAGCTGATAAGCAGAGGCACCGAATCTTATGAGCTTGTGCAGATGGTGGAGATACTGGGGCATCAAGGGTCTGGGAACAGGAAGTGCTCCTGGAACTGGAAGGTGCTGGGCAATTGGCAGCTGTCGCCCTTCTCAGTCACCTCTTCCCTGGGGCCCCTAACCCATTCTTCCAGATTTTCCCTCACTGGCCAGTGATCCATTCTCTCTTCATAGGATCAAGTCCAGAGTTGGACAAAGGCCATGAAGGAAGGACTGTCTGCCTAAATAGCGTTACTCCCTGTACCCATTCAGGCAACACCACTACCAGTGAACAGTCCTTGAATCCTTCTTCGCTGCCAGATTCCACATAGCTGCTTTGTATTCCCAACCCCTCCCCCAACAACTCTATAGCAGAGTTTCTCTAAGCAGCCGCAGTTTATAGCTGAAGTCACTGAGGCCCACAGAAGTTACAAACCAGTGGTGGGATCAGAATTCTGTGGACACAGCTGGGGAAGGAGAGGGTATGATGAATTGAGAGATACAGCAAAAACCGCTACAATATTGTAAAGTAAAGAAAGTGAAAGGGAAGTCTCCCAGTCGTGTCCGACTCTTTGTGACCCCATGGACTGTAGCTACCAGGCTCCTCCATCCATGGGATTCTCCAGGCAAGAATACTGGAGTGGGTTGCCATTTCCTTCTCCAGGAGTTCTTCCCAACCAGGGATTGAAGACCCAGGGATTGAACCTGGGTCTCCCAAATTGTAGGCAGACACTTTACCATCTGAGCCACCAGGGAAGTCATTGTAAAGTAATTAGCCTGCAATTAAAATAAATAAATTTTTTAAAAAAGAATATACATTACCATATGAAACAGATAGCCAGTAGGAATTTGCTCTATGATGCAGGGAGCTCAAATCCAGGGCTCTGTGACAACCTACAGGGGTGGGATGGGGTGGAAGCTGGGAAGGAGGTTCAAGAGGGAGGGGACATATGTATACCTATGGCTGATTCATGGTGATGTATGGTAGAAACCAACACAATATTGTGAATCAGTAATCCTCCAATTAAAAAGAAATAAATTAAATTAATTTTTTAAAACCAGCAAAAAAAAAATTTGAACTCAGACAGCCTCTGCCTTTTAACCACCAAACCACTAGTCTTTCCTAGACAAGGCGGCTAAAACATGAACAAGTAGAAATAGAGAGTAGAAAAGGAATTTTCATTGGTAACAACTGATAACTAGAGATTTGGGGAAAGAAATATGAAAAGAATTGAAATGGAGAAGAAAAATATCAGGATTTTGGGGAAAATACAGAGACCAAAATTTGTCTTGAGAATAAGATGAAAATGAAGCCATCAAAGCTGGTTTTATTCATGTATCACAGACTTATAAATTAAACATTCACTGAATAGCCAGAATTAAACATGATATCAGCATTTAGAGAATTCATAGCCTAAAAACCAGATGGTCATACGTCTCCAAAATATAGTTTAACAACAAGAGAGATTTCTGACAGAGTGTGGAAAGTGCTGCCTAAAACCTTTGGCCTAGATCCGTAGGCCAAAGTTACAGAAGGTTACAGAATTGCAGAAGGTGGTGGAGGCAAGAGTGGGAAGGTTCTTGATATTATCAGCAAGAAAGTCAAGTAAATTCTATTTATTCAAGTCAAGCTCTTTCCCCTCATCCCAGCCATATCAGACGAGAAAGAACAAACTTAGGGTCAATTATTTGGAAGCGGAGAGAGGACAGTCCAGTGCTTAAGACTTCAGCTTCCAATGCAGGGGGTGTGGGTTTAATCTTTGGTCGGGAAGCTAAGATCCTCGACGTGCCACAGCCCACTGAACGGAAACATAAAACAGAAGCCACGTTGCAACGAACTCAATGAAGTCTTTAAAATGGTCCACACACAAAGTTGTAGAAAAGAAAACTCTGCTTAGGAAGAAAACGTTTTCTCTCCACAGTTAATTTTCTCTCTACAGTTAATCAGAATAACTAAATCATTCTGATAATAATCAGAAATAATTGCCTGATAATCCATCTCAGTGATCCAAAGTCACTAACATTTGTTTTTTTAGAAGAAAAATTTTATTGGAATATGGTTGCTTTACAATGTTGGGTTAGTTTCTACTGTACAACAAAGTGAATCAGCGATATGTATACATATGTCCCCTCTTTTTTGGATTTCCTTCCCATTCAGGTCACCACAGAGCACTGAGCAGAGTTCCCTGTGCTATACAGTAGGTTCTCATTAGTGATCTATTTTATACATTTTTCCAGGCATTAAACCATTCTTTCTATTTTTTGGTTGCAAATGTGGTGGATTTACTTATTTTCCTCTGATGCAAAACCAAAGATTCGACCACGGCACAGAGACCGATGTGTTAAAAGGTCACGAAGAAGTGTGAGACCCGCAGCATGTGATGTACAAGCTGGAGGGCCACTGACACTACACTGATGCCGAGGAACACACCTAAAATAACACTTCAGAACACAGTGGCACCAATGTGACAGCTGCCAGGTACGCCTTCAAGCACCTCCCTTAGGATGGACTTACAGTCTCTACACTTTGGTATGGGCAAGATTACAATTCTTTGGAAGAATACAAAGTTTACACTTTTCAAAGCTCATAGAAGAATTTTAAGGCCAAGACACAGTGGGGTTCATTTCTCTTAATTCCCAGGGACAAAGCTGGTACATTGCTCAAAACCACATTAAGCTTCTTCATTCAAATCCCACCCCAAACTTGTGACTTCCTACATTGAAGTTCCTCCCATCAATTCAAGTAGATCAGGTCAATTTGACCCCTGGGCAAAGTGTCTGAGTATGACCCAGTCCAATCAGCCTGGCCAAACTTACTTTAGCAGATAAAAAAACTTCTATAAGTCACTTTGTATATATCAGTGATGATAAAGTGTATTTATCACTTTGTATTTATCAGTCAAACGGGTATTGTTAACTACCAGTCATCCAATTGATGTTTGGTGAAATTTCAATCTTTCTCTAACCTTCTGGGGGATAGAATCTCCAAATTCAACACCATGGTTCATGTAAGTGTGGAGCTGGAAGCCTGTAATCCAGGGCAAAATTATTCTGCAACAGTTTGGACAAAACTGTGTTGAAATTTATCTAATGGTCAGTAAGCCGGCCCTCAAAGACTAACACAGCCAAGTTACAAACGGTTCAGAAAAATCTGTATCAACATTACTGCCAAAACTAGAACAATCCCACTTATAGGAGACCTTCAAATTCCCACTCTTCTTTCCTGTGTTCAATATCAATATAGTATCAAGAGTCAGTTTCAACCCTTCAGCCAACTTATTCTATAAAGAAGTTTCTGTCCCGAGAAATTTTTCATTTTAGAGTGTAAGTAAGCCCATAGGTAGGCTTTCCAGGTGGCTCAGTGGTAAAGAATGGCGCCTGCCAATGCAGGAGATGCAGGAGATGAGGTTCAACCCCTGGGCCGGGAAGATCCCCTGGTGAAGGAAACCCACTCCAGTATTCTTAACAAATATTTTAAACATAATTTTATTTATTTATTTATCTGGGCTGTCTTGGTCCTCACTGCTATGTGGGTTTTTTCTCTAGTCGTGGGGTGTGTGGGTTTCTCACTGTGGTGGTTTCTCTTGTTGCAGAGTATGAGCTCTAGCGTGCTTGGATTTCAGTAGCTGCAGCACGTGGGCTCAATACCTGTGGCTCCTGGGTTCTAGAGCACAGTTGCTCCTCAACATGTGGGATCTTCCCAGATCAGGGATTGAATCCATGTCTCCTGCATTGGCAGGTGGATTCTTTAGCACTGAGCCACTAGGGAAGCCCCACTCCAGAATTCTTCCTGGGAGAATCCCACAGACAAAGGAGCATGGTGGGCTATAGTACATGAGATGGCAAAGAGTCTGACGCGACTGAGCATACGCACATACACAAGCCCATAGTTGCTGATCTTATATTTGGTTTCTAGCTTTCCTGATGCTTTTCCTGCATCAGTGTGAGCATGACCAGAAGGAGAAAAGTCCCCTCCATTACAAAACTTGTCTCTCATATATATTCAACTATACCAAACCCGTATCCTCTGATGAAGACATGCATCCTTGGCAGCTTTTCCTGGGTCACAGTAAATCAGTGTGTTATACATACTTCCAACCAGAGGGCCTGTCTCCATTCTGCAGGGGCATCCTCAATGTTAAACCATTCTTGCATTCTTGAAATAGTCCAATATAGTCATATTGCATTCACTAGACATTACTGAATTTGTTTTGCTAATAGTTGATTTAATTTTTTTTTTTACAATTTTATACAACATTATGTTGTATTCCCTGTAATTTTCTTATCTTATAATGTTCTTGACAGGTTTTGGTATCAATATAACACTGGCCTCAGAAAACAAGATGGAAAATGTTATTTAAAGGATAATTCTTAATTTTTATACATGGAGGGATCTTCAAATGCTCTTTTTTAGCATTTATTTCTAATACAATTCCACTTCTGCCAGACAGGAAACTTTATGTAATTTCAGTCCTTTGATATGGGTTGAGATTTTTTATTAAAACCCAACATCTGGTAATTTTTTATAAAGATTTCAAGTATACTTCAAAAAATAAATTTGCAGTGTTAGAGGAAATATCCTTTGCATATCAGTTAGGTCAAATTTGTTAATTTCAAGTTCAAATCTATATTTTTCTTCTCCTTAATGAGAAAGGTATGTTAAAATTTCACACTATAGCTGTAGACTTATCTATTTCTCCCAGCAATTAGGTTAATTTTTGCCTCATACATTTTAAGGCTAAGTTACTAAATGTATGCAAAATTTTTAAGTACATAGTGCTGTAGAACACAAATCTGGTATATGAAAACTGAAAACCAGGTCTAGAAAGGCTGTGTTCATCAGTTCACTCAATCATGTCTGACTCTTTGTGACCCCGTGGACTGCAGCACACCAAGCTTCCCTGTCTGTCATCAACTCCCAGACCTTAATCAAACTCATGTCCATCGAGTCAGTGATGCCATCCAACCATCTCATCCTCTGTCGTACCCTTCTCCTCCTGCCTTCAATCTTTCCCAGCCTTAGGGTCTTTTCCAATGAGTCAGTTCTTCACATCAGGTGTCCAAAGTTTTGGAGTTTCAGTTTCAGCATCAGTCCTTCCAATGAATATTCAGGGTTGATTTCCTTTAGGATGGACTGGTTGGATCTCCTTGTAGTCCAAGGGATTCTCAAGAGTCATCTCCAACACCACAGTTCAAAAGCATCAAGTGTTCAGCGCTCAGCTTTCTTTATAGTCCTCTCACATCCATACATAACTACTGGAAAAACTATAGCTTTGACTAGACAGAGCTTTGTTGGCAAAGTAATGTCTCTGCTTTTTAATATGCTGTCTAGGTTGGTCATAGCTTTTCTTCCAAGGAGCAAGCATCTTTTAATTTCATGGCTGCAATCACCATCTGCACTGATTTTGGAGCCCAAGAAAATAAAGTCTGTCACTGTTTCCATTGTTTCCCATCTATTTGCCATGAAGTGATGGGACCGGATGCCATGATCCTAGTTTTCTGAATGTTGAGTTTTAAGCCAACTTTTTCACTCTCCTCTTTCACTTTCATCAAGAGGCTCTTCAATGTTCTTACAAGCCATTAAAATACGAAGCCAAAAGGCAAGTGAAAATGCATAGACTTCGCTCTCAAAATAGGATATATTTCTCTTAATCTCACTTTCTGACTCAGTGTCTCCTTTATGGGTTTCTTTTCATGAATTATGATGATATAGTTTGATGAAATCATCCAGTGGTTTGATCCAGAAACCCTCTCCTTGTTTTGAGCTATCTTGAGTTGGCTTGAAGAAAGGTATGAAATCCCCAAACAAATGAATTATCAGTTGTAATTTGTTTAATTAAAAACTAAATATATACCAGAAGGGATTAATGGATATCTGATGGGGTGCTGTAAAACCAAACAATACAAGAGTGTACTCTTTCTAAAAAGTTTGGAAATCTTTGCGTTATCTCAGTTCAGTTCAGTTCAGTTGCTCAGTCGTGTCCGACTCTGCGACCCCATGAATCACAGCACGCCAGGCCTCCGTCCCTCACCAACTCCCAGAGTTCACTCAGACTCACGTCCATCGAGTCAGTGATGCCATCCAGCCATCTCATCCTCTGTCATCCCCTTTTCCTCCTGCCCCCAATCCCTCCCAGCATCAGAGTCTTTTCCAATGAGTCAACTCTTTGCATGAGGTGGCCAAAGTACTGGAGCTTCAGCTTTAGCATCATTCCCTCCAAAGAACACCCAGGACTGATCTCCTTCAGAATGGACTGGTTGGATGGATCTCCTTGCAGTCCAAGGGACTCTCAGGAGTCTTCTCCAACACCACAGTTCAAAAGCATCAATTCTTTGGTGCTCAGCTTTCTTCACAGCCCAACTCTCACATCCATATATGACTACTGGAAAAACCATAGCCTTGACTAGACGGACTTTTGTTGGCAAAGTAATGTCTCTGCTTTTCAATATGCTATCTAGGTTGGTTGTAACTTTTCTTCCAAGGAGTAAGCGTCTTTTAATTTCATGGCTGCAGTCACCATCTGCAGTGCATTATCTCAAGTATATCTAAAAACACTAGTTTCCTTACATATGTCTCAAGGTCGTCTGAAGCTGTAACATATCAAAAAAAAAAAAAAAAAACGAACTGAGGGGAAAAGTCATGATTCCAGGATAAGTAACATAAACAGTTGTTCGATTTATGCTCTTTGCTTTTCATCAAGTGGAGTCCTCTGCCAGTTGTAAAGCTATTGTCTCTCGAGTTCCAGCTTACTTTCTGTATTTGGTCTTGTAACAGTGGGGCTGGGACTCCATACACATTTTTATTTTCCCAGCTGGCTCCCTCTTGATGCCAGTAAGGAGCCCTAGAGGAAGCCAGGTGGGAGGGAAGAAGGAAAAGGATCTACTCCTTCTGGGGGCTTCCGGTGGGCTTCCTGTTTGCTTCCAGTTCTGATCTGCATCAGAAGCCTGGCTTCTGCACTGCAGCTGTGTTTTGTTTGGATGCAACAGTTTGCAGCTGTCCTAACATTTCAAGAACCTGCCTCATGGTCCCCTTCAGGCACACCAATACTAGGCACCAGGTATCTGGCCTCAGAGCCCAGACGTCTGCTCTGTGGGCCCCTTTTCTAAGCATCTAAGTTTTAAACATTCCAAAATCATCCCTTCACTGGAGCCCTAGGGGAATTGCTGCTTCCTGCACTTGCTGATTCAGTCTAGGAAGTGCGAAACCTTATTCTTCTATTTTTGCCTTGTTGGTTACTTTGATGGGTAGAATAATGATCCTCCAAAGATATTCACATCCTAGTCCCCAACACCTGTGAATATGTTACCTTACACAACAAAAGGAACTTTGTAGTTAACTTAAGGACCTTGAGATGGGAAGATTATCCTGGACTATCATCTGTAATGTAAGCACAAGGGTTGATCCGAGAAAGAGGCAGGGAGGTCAGAGTCAGAGAAGGAGTCGTGAGAAAGGAAGCAGAGGTTGGAGTGATGTGAGGCCAGTGAGACAAGAAATGCAGGTGATCTCTCAAAGCTGGAAAAGACAAAGAAACACATTGTCCCCTGGAGCCTCCAGAAGAAACAGTTCTGCTGACACCGTGATTTTAGTCCAGTGAAACTGATTTTGGACTTCTGACCTCCAAAACTATAAGGTAATAAATCTGTTGTCCTAAGCCACTCAATTTGTGGTGATTTGTTACAGTTGCAATAGGAAGCTACTATAGTTACCTAGTTAATAATGCTTTATATTAACTTGTCTGTTAAAATAACTGCTGTGATTTGTACCCCCTTGACTGGACTGATTCAAGTAGAATCTGTACATCTAGTTCTATATTGTTAAAGGGCTTAGAACTGCTCGATTAGTTTTTTAATAGGAATTCTCAGGTCTCAATTTTCCAAGTTTAACATTAGTTTGTGATGATATACCTAGCATTGAATTTTTGAAAAATGGTTTTCTTTTCCTATTGGTAAAATTTGACCTTCTTATCAAGGTGAACTTTATATCATAGACTCTAATATTAAAATACATGAACTAAATTAGAAATTATAACAAAGGACACACAAATATAAATTTGTAAGGTTGTCATGACAATCAGGAAACGAAAGTCTAAGGTCTGTGGTGCTCAGTATGGTTACCATCTGGGAAGCAGGGTGGAACACCTAGCCTGGCTGGGACCCAGAGTCTGGTTGATGATGAGATGAGCAAATGTTATTTATCTGAACCCAAAGGCATAATCCAGTGACTAGGAAGTCCAAGAAGACTGGGAGATAGAATTAGTGCAAATTCTAGGTAAGAATGAAGGAATGAAGGTATGTATAGTGATTCTGGTAACTGAGCTGAATCCAACATCCAGAAAATACTCAGCGGATTAGAAGCAAGGTTGCCATCATGGTTATTAGTAGACAAATAGAGTTCATAGTCCAGAAGGGTATATAAAGGCAGTAATAAGCAAGTGGATCCCAAAAGGTCTCTGGAGAAGGAATTTAGATACATGAATATATGTAGTGTTCACTCTGATTTCTGTACCATCTGCCCCTCGTGAAAGGATATACAAGGGCTTCAAGTCAATTTAGGGGGTTCAAAATGTGTGTGTGTGTGTGTGTGTACACATATAAAATGATTTACATGTATAAATATATAAAAATATATATACATATACATGTATATATGTATAAAGAGATTTACTTTAAGGAATCAGTTAACTGATTATGGAGACTGGCAAGTCCAAAATCTGCAGGATAGGTCAGCAACTTGGAGATGCAGGAAGAGCTGATACTGCAGTTCAAGTCGAAAGGCCATCCATCTGCTAGCAGAATTCCTTCCTACTTGAGGGAGATTAGTATTTGTTCTATTAAGACCTTCAACTGGTTGGATAAGACCCACCCACTTTATGGAGAGCTGTCTGCTTTACACAAAGTCCACCAATTTAGATGTAAATCTCATCAAAAAACATCTTCACAGAAACATCCAGACTAATGTCTGCCAAATATCTGGGCATTGTGGCCCAGTCAAGCTGACATATGAAATTAACAGTCACAACCTTCTTGCCTAACTACCGAGGTAGAGGATATTACATTTTAAGATCAGAGGATATTAACATAATTTTTCTTTCTTCCCATACTCTGAAGATAACAGAACAACTTGAGAATTAAATCATATAGTACTGTCTTCAAACACAAGCTCTCAGCTTAAACTCAATTTTACTTTGTTTCAAGGCTTAAAAAATTATAATTATAGTAGAATATCACATATTTATAAAGGAATAATCTGGGAAACTTTTATATACTGTAATTGCAAAAACAAAAATCTTCCCCCTGGGGTGGCAGTGTTGAGAAGCCAAAGCTTCTATAAAGCACATGCATATTTTTTGTCTCAAGGAGAGGCAAATGTATGAAACATAAGACCACTGGTTACAATAGAGAGACAGAGAAGGAAGTGAGAATTCATAGCTGAAGCAAATGATATCCACCTGATTGCTTTCCATGTCATCAGCAAACATCTGAGTATCACTTAGTGTTTGGTGCCACACACACCTCCATAGCCCCTGAAGGTATTTTAGTCCTGGAGCACAGGACAATAATGTAAAATATAATTACATGTAATTGACTTATCTTCAGTACAACACTGAATCCACAAGAAAGAGAGAACAGATACTGATTAGATTGAAATGGAAAACTGAGTGTACATTTCTACTCTAGTGCGAATCACCCAGAAAAAACACCTGAAAAGAATGAATTAAAAAGACACATAAAATAACCACAACCAGAGAGTTTAAAACTTTGAGAAATTCATGAATGATAAAAAGCAGATGGGATCATATTAACTGAGGAAACCCTAATCCAGAACACAAATAGAAGGTAGCTTTGGGGTCAGGAGAGCTCCTGGCAGAATTCCAAACTCAGAGTCAAGGGATCAAGGAGCAGAAGTAACTGAGGAAAGAAGCAAGTGAACAATAGAGAGAGATGGGTCCCTCATCCTTTCTCCTCTTGTGAGGAGCAGAAGCATCAGCAGAGTTTATCACGTGCTTACAGCTGGACTGGTCAACGGGAGCACAGGATCTGAGCCACTGTCCCCAGAGAGATCTGAGATGTGTGTTAGATGTCCAAGGGCGATGTCATATAGGCTACTGCAAATCTGACTGTGGAACTCAGGAAAGGCAGGGGCTGAAGAGACAATTTGAAGTCACCATATCCATCTGTGTTCACGCTCAGTCGTGTCGGATTCTTTGTGACCCCATGGACGGTAGCCCACTGAGCTCCTCTGTCCATGGGATTTCCCAGGCATGGATACTGGAGTCAGTTGTCATTTCCTCCTCCAGGGGATCTTCCTGACCCAAGGATCAAACCTGCATCTCCTGTGTCTCCTGCATTGCAGGCGGATTTTTACCCACTTAAAGCCATGAGACTAGATGAGATCACCTAGGGAAAGAATATGTACAAAGAAGAGGGACCAAGACTGAGCCCCAGGACACCTCAAAGTATGGAGATATGTGTGACTCTGAAACAACCAGTTAGTTATTTAACAATGTGAAAATATGAATGGCATGGGTCACTGATGGTTATGCAGAAGGGGGCTCGCCTGTATAGAACAGAACTAGAACATAATCTAATTCCCTAGCAAATCCAGGGCAGCCTGACTGGGAGCTATTTGAGGAGAAGAGACAGCCTGCTCATCTTTGTATATCTGAGCTTCCACACAATAGACACTTGATAAATGTTTAATGAATAAATCTGTAAATTTATAAATAAACTTTGCATTGTTTGGGGAGAATTCAGACCAAATTTCTAACCGTTGTTAACCATTTTTCTCCACCCACCTTGATGGTTGCTCTCCATTTTGGTCCCTTTGAAATCAATGTCTAGAAACATACCTTTTAGATTTAAAGGCCTTTAAATAATGAAAGCCCTCTTCATTTTTACCTATCTCAATATTAAATTAGCATTTTGTCACTTTGTTTCTAATTTTCCAGCTGCACTAATTTCACTTTTCCATCAAGATCTTTTTGAGAAAATTATGGGATAAGAAAATATTCCATCTATGGTCTCCTCCAAGGATGATGATGGAAGGTGATTATCTGAGAAGAGTTGTGACTACACTATTTAGTTACTTTCTCCCAAAAGAAGGCCTGGCCTCTTGGATGACCTCTGAGCTTGATTTCATTAAAGGAACCAGTAGGTTTCCTTATACTATTTTAATGAAACTGTAACAATACTCACATCCTTCCAGAATTCTAATGTCTATTTAGATTTCAATGGAAGAGTACTTGATTGTTTATTGATGTTAGTTATTGCTGATGGTGGGCTTCTCTGGTGGTTCAGACTGAAAAGAATCTGCCTGCAATGCAGGAGACCCAGATTCAATCCCAGGGTTGGGAAGATCCTCTGGAGAAGGGAGTGGCTACCCAATCCAGTACTCTTGCCTGGAGAATCCCATGGACAGAGGAACCTGGCGAGATACAGTCCACGGGGTCGCAAAGAGTCGGACACAACTGAGCAACTAACACAGACAGACAGATGCACACACATTGCTGATGGTAGCAGCCACCATCGCAAAGAGAGGGGATAAAACAGACCAGAAATATATGCAAAAGAAAAAATGTACTGTGGAATATTTCCATGCCAAAAATACAGCTATACCTCAATTTTTTAGACATTCAGAGATTTCCATTTTACAAATTTATAACAATTCAACCCAATCCTCGTTCTTAGACAATAAATTTTCTCCAATCATAAACATCTGTTGCAGACAGTTTCAAACTCAGTTTGATTATTTTCTTGGCAAGGAGATTAGTAGTTTAAAGGACATGTGTCTGAAAGGGGTTTTGATAGGTATTGCCAAATGACTCTTCAGAAGGGTTATTCCAGCTTAAATTCCCATGACCAGTGACCTCCTTTTCCACACTATTGCTAACTTAGGGCATTATGATTTTTTGAAATATTTGTCAATTATATGGGTGAAAAGGTAGCTAACTGTTCTATTTTTACATTTTTTGCTTACATTTTTCAGACTTTTATTAAGGTGCTATTTACCAAGCTGTTAAAGATGCAAGAAGGAAAACAGAATAAAGTGCCTTTTCTTTGTTCCAGGATGCCTTGTACAGCAGCTGGTTTTGCCCAACAGGCTTCCAAGGTTCTACTAAGTGCCCTGAGCAGTAAAGTGCTTACATAGCGAAGTGCCGACTTGGCTGAGAAACCGGAGACTGTGTCCCAAGTGTTCATCTTGCATCAAAATCATGGCCTTTCACAAGATTGCAGAATGGTGTCTTAAGGATGAAGAAATATCTCTCTTTTAAACAGACTTTATCTAATGATGAAAGGTTTTTGCTGTTGGGAATGAGTTGGATTGAAAAAACAACCCTGTAGAAAGCAGGATGTGAAAAGCAGTTCCAACAGCAAGAAGCTCTTTGCTTTGGGGGACAAAGGTCAATCAAGAGCCTAATCTTCACGTGTCCCCTCTCAGGATTTCATAGGAAATTGTATAACTCTGAGATTGATGAAAAGGTCGTCTTTTGCAGCACCTGCGGTCTGGGTTTGTGGTTCATTCTTGCCGTTTGTGTTACTGACATGAGAGGTGCAGGCTGTGGTTTCCCTGCCTCGGTCAGTAGCACAGTGGGATGAAGGCTTTGGGGTTTTAGAGGACTACAAGTTAGAGTCGATCATGGCTCCAAAAGCAGAAAATGGCATTCTATCATACAGTCAATGAAGTTCTTGGGTCTTCTCTAAAGGAACAGAGATTATTATATTGCCTAGGGCAAGAGCTTTCCTGGTGGCTCAGAGGTTAAAGCCTCTGCCTGCAACGTGGGAGACCTGGGTTCGATCCTGGGTCAGGAAGATCCCCTGGAGAAGGAAATGGCAACCCACTCCAGTATTCTTGCCTGGATAATCCCATGGACGGAGG
Organism: Bos grunniens; assembly: GCF_055505025.1. NCBI lineage: Eukaryota > Metazoa > Chordata > Mammalia > Artiodactyla > Bovidae > Bos > Bos grunniens. The sequence continues at coordinate 16,980,283 of NC_141191.1, forward strand.
AGCCTGGTGAGCTATAGTCCACAGGGTCGCAAAGAGTCGGACACTACTGAGTGACTTAACTTTTCCACTTTCATCTTTTTCTTTAAAAGGGGAGAAAAATCCACTTCCAATTCAGGTAGGATATTAAGGACTGCATAAAAGTGAATACAAGGCAATGGAGTGAAGACAAAATGCTGATGAAATACAGAAACCAAACCTATTGAAGTGTGGGAGAGGTATGGCATAATATTCAAGCTGCAACAAAAGCACTTCGCTTATAGCAAAAATGCACTTAGCCACCAGTGCTCAGTGGAGTCTACCTCAGGATGGCTTCTCCCCAGCCCAGTGCGTGGCCTAAGTGAGTGCCCTCATGTCTGACCACTATCAGCCCAGCAGGAACAGCCCCTTCAGGAGACAGAACAGGACTTCCTTTTAGAGCCTGGGGACCTCAGAATGTACCTCAGATAGGCTCCTCACAGCAGGGTAACAGCCTGCCTAGAGGAGATCCACCAGACACCCTGCTCGGTCATCCTCCCTTCAGTGCACTTCCTCCCCCAACCTGGGGCCTCTCCAGCCCCTACTTCTATCGGCTGCTCCTCTATGGGAGCAGGAGGAGCTCTCGTTATGTACAAAAATATATTCATAGATGAAATATGCTGGGAGAAATATCAATAACCTAAGATATGCAGATGACACCACCCTTCTGGCAGAAAGCATAGAGGAACTAAAGAACCTCTTGATGAAGGTGAAAGAGGAGAGTGAAAAGGCTGGCTTAAAACTCAACATTCAAAAACCTAAGATCATGGCATCTGGTCCCACCACTTCCTGGCAAGTGAATGGGGAAACAATGGAAATAGTAACAGATTTTATTTTCTTGGGCTCCAAAATCACTGCAGATGGTGACTGCAGCCGTGAAATTAAAAGACGCTTGCTCCTTGGAAGAAAAGCTATGACAAACCTAGACAACATGTTAAAAAGCAGAGGTATTACTTTGCCAACAAAGGTCCGTCTAGTCAAAGCTATGGTTTTTCCAGTAGTCCTGTACAGATGTGAAAGTTGGACCATAAAGAAGGCTGAGCGCTGAAGAACTGATGTTTTTGAACTGTGGTGTTGGAGAAGACTCTTCAGAGTCCCTTGAACTGCAAGGAGATCCAACCAGTCAATCCTAAAGGAAACCCTGAATATTCATCGGAAGGACCGATGCTGGAGCTCCAATACTTTGGCTGTCTGATGCAATGAGTCAACTCATTGGGAAAGACCTGATTCTGGGAAAGATTGAAGGCAGGAGGAGAAGGGGATAACAGAGGATGAGATGGTTGGATGGCATCACTGACTCAATAGACATGAATTTGAGCAAGCTCCGGGATGATGGAGGACAGGAAAGCCTCGAATGCTGCAGTCCATGGGGTCATAAAGAGTCGGACACAACTGAGCAACTGAATAACAATAAAGACTTCTACAGATGGGGGGCCATTGGTAGGGACAGAGATGAAACAAAATCTGCTATGAGTTGATAATTACTAAAAATGATCACGGATACATGAAGGTCAGTGTACTAACCTTTCACGTATATTTGAAATTTTTCCATAACAAAATACTTTTTAAAAATCATGAGACAATGGAAAAAACAAAAGTCAAAATTTCTCTAAAAATCAGGGTGTGGAAAATCCCTGGCAACCCAGTGGTTAAAATACAATGTTTCCACTGCAGGGGCCACAGGTTTGATCCCTAGTCAGGGAATAAGATCCTGCAAGCTGGGTGGTACAGCCAAAATAAATAAGATAAAAATCAGGGTGAAGGGAGCTAGGAGATTTCTACAGAGCACTGATCTGGTGTCCTGTACATGGCTTTTGGTTGATAATTATGCACAATAGTGTAAATGATTAGAACAATGATGTGAGAAGCCTGTTATAGAGAAACTCAGTAGAGAAAGCCAGTCCAGGAATCTACCCTTTGAATAAGCACTCCAGATGACTCAGAAGTAGGTGGCCCAAGGGCCACAGTTTGAGGAACTCTTCACTGATGAGCTTGATTTTCAGCTTCCAATTGGGTTCATTTTCCTTATTCTAGCAAAGCCACTCTAACAGTAGGATATGGGCAATTAACTGAACTTTCTGCATTGACCCAAAGGTTTGAAAACTGTGATGATATGTAAGTACTATGCCCCGAATTACTGTACCCTCAACATATTCCTATGTATTGACAGAAAAATCTTCATAGTTCTTAGAAATCAGTATGCATCTGACTAAAAAAACCACTAGTTTGAATCATATTGTTAGGAGATTTAAGAGAAAAACAATCAATTATTAGGAATAAAAGATAGGAAAATACCAAAAGTTCCTAGTATTGATGAAAGCCTTTGATCGGCTTTCATTGGCTAAAAAAAATAAACATTTTTTTTAACTTACATTTCTTTATTGGAACAAAATATTAATATCCTAGCATTTCTTTGGATCACCAAAAAAGCAAGAGAGTTCCAGAAAAACATCTACTTCTGCTTTATTTACTACACCAAAGCCTTTGACTGTGTGGATCACAAAAAATTGTGGAAAATTCTTTAAGAGATGGGAATACCAGACCACCTGACCTGCCTCTTGAGAAACCTGTATGCACGTCAAGAAGCAACAGTTAGAACTGGACATGGAACAACAGACTGATTCCAAATTAAGAAAGGAGTACGTCAAGGCTGTGTATTGTCACTCTGCTTGTTTAATTTCTATGCAGAGTGTATCATGTGAAATGCCAGGCTGGTTGAAGCACGAGCTGGAATTAAGATTGGCAGGAGAAATATAAATAACCTCAGATATGCAGATGACACTACCCTTATGGCAGAAAGTGAAGAAGAACTAAAGAGCCTCTTGATGAAAGTGAAAGAGGAGAGTGAAAAAGTTGGCTTAAAACTCAACATTCAGAAAACTAAGATCATGGCATCCGGTCCCATCACTTCATGGCAAATGGGTGAAACAGTGGAAACGTGACAGACTTTATTTTGGGCTCCAAAATCACTGCAGATGGTGACTGCAGCCATGAAATTAAAAGATGCTTGCTCCTTAGAGGAAAAGCTATGACAAAACTAGAAAACATATTAAAAAGCAGAGACATTACTTTGCCCACAAAGGTCCATCTAATCAAAGCTATGGTTTTTCCAATAGTCATATATGGATGTGAGAGTTGGACTATAAAGAAGGCTGAGCACTGAAGAATTGATGCTTTTGAACTGTGGTGTTAGAGAAGACTCTTGAGAGTCCCTTGGACTGCAAGGAGATCAAACCAGTCATTCCTAAAGGAAATCAGTCCTGAATATTTGTTAGAAGAACTGATGCTGAAGCTGAAACTCCAATACTTTGGGCACCTGGTGTGAAGAACTGACTCATTGGAAAAGACCCTGATGCTGGGAAAGATTGAAGGCAGGAGAAGGGGATGGCAGAGGATGAGATGGTTGGATGCCATCACTGACTCAATGCACATGAGTTTGAGTAAACTCTGGGAGTTGGTGATGGACAGGGAAGCCTGGCATGCTGCAGTCCATGGGGTCACAAAGAGTCAGATACGACTGAGTGACTGAACTGAACTGAACTATTTCTTTGGTAGGTCCAGGGAGCCAAGTCGGGTTCTGGGGAAGGGATTAACCAACAGTGTTCCCCTCTAGGTCACAGTTGCTAATTTTGGATCAAGTCATATAATCTGTGATTTTGAGAGCAAGGCTATAAAGGATTTCTCATACCTTATTTTAGGATTGCAGATGGTCACAACCCCAGTGGAGGGGAATTTGGCAATTTATGTCAAAATTACAAATTCATGTGCCATTTAACCCAGCAATCCTGCCTTGAAGTACTTTCCTGTAGACACAACTCCACATATGTAAATGATATGGCCTTACCACATGGATTGTAATAGCAAACAACAGGAAATAAGCCAACTGCCCATCAGTAGCAGAATGGTTAAATAAGTCATATATTTCTTATTTGTTTGATTTTGTATTAAGAAAAGCTTGAAGGAAGTAGTGAAAGTGACTAACAACAGCTAGGATAACCAAATTATTTTTTCTGCCTAGATGGGATATTTTTGAGAGTGAAAGAGGTCACTATTAACACTTGTACCAAGATAATAGGTACAGCGTGGGACTGTCCTAGACAAACCAATCTCTACCTAGAGCATGGAAATGGGGCTTGGGGGACAGAGTAACTGGGAATGACACTTCATGAAGTCAGCTTGTTACACTGCTTTGACTTTGAAATCATGCATGTGTATTACCTATTAGAAACAACCAGAAATACAATTGAGAAAATATTTATGAATATCATGGTCATTGTAAACTTTGCTACTGGATTTTAGTGGTCTTTAATGGTGGCTGTGACAGCTGCGATGGTGCAGGAGTGGCCAAGAGGAGCTACCCCACGTCCAAGGTAAGAGAAACCCAAGTAAGACGGTAGGTGCTGAGAGAGGGCATCAGAGGGCAGATAGATAAACCACAATCACAGAAAACTAACCAATCTGATCACAAGGACCACAGCCTTGTCTAACTCAATGAAACTAAGCCATGCCATGTGGGGCCACCCAAGACGGGCTGGTCATGGTGGAAAGGTCTGACAAAATGTGGTCCACTGGAGAAGGGAATGGCAAACCACTTCAGTATTCTTGCCTTGAGAACCCCATGAACAGTATGAAAAGGCAAAAAGATAGGACACTCAAAGAGGAACTCCCCAGGTCGGTAGGTGCCCAATATGCTACTGGAGATTAGTTGAGAAGTAAATCCAGAAAGAATGAAGGGATGGAGCCAAAGAAAAAACAACACCCAGTTGTGGATGAGACTGGTGATAGAAGCAAGGTTTGATGCTGTAAAGAGCAATATTACATAGGAACCTGGAATGTTAGGTCCATGAATCAAGGCAAGTTCAGTTCAGTTCAGTTCAGTCACTCAGTCGTGTCCGACTCTTTGCAACCCCATGAATCGCAGCACGCCAGGCCTCCCTGTCCATCACCAACTCCCGGAGTTCACTCAGACTCACCTCCATCGAGTCAGTGATGCCATCCAGCCATCTCATCCTCTGTCATCCCCTTCTCCTCCTGACCCCAGTCCCTCCCAGCGTCAGAGTCTTTTCCAATGAGTCAACTCTTCGCATGAGATGGCCAAAGTACTGGAGTCTCAGCTTCAGCATCATTCCCTCCAAAGAAATCCCAGAGCTGATCTCCTTCAGAATGGACTGGTTGGATCTCCTTGCAGTCCAAGGGACTCTCAAGATGGAAGTGGTCAAACAGGAGATGGCAAGAGTGAACGTCAACATTCTAGGAATCAGCAAACTAAGATGGACTGGAATGGATGAATTTAACTCAGATGACCATTATATCTACTACTGTGGGCAGGAATCCCTTAGAAGAAATGGAGTAGCCACCATAGTGAACAAAAGAGTCTGAAATGCAGTACTTGGATGCAATCTCAAAAACGACAGAATGATCTCTGTTCATTTTCAAGGCAAACCATTCAATATCACGGTAATCCAAGTCTATGCCCCGACCAGTAATGCTGAAGAAGCTGAAGTTGAACGGTTCTATGAAGATCTACAAGACCTTCTAGAACTAATTCCCAAAATAGATGTCCTTTAGGGGACTGGAATGCAAAAGTAGGAAGTCAAGAAACTCCTGGAATAACAGGCAAATTTGGCCTTGGAGTACAGAATGAAGCAGGGCAAAGGCTAATAGCATTCTGCCAAGAGAACGCACTGGTCATAGCAAACACCTTCTTCCAACAACACAAGAGAAGACTCTACACATGGACATCACCAGATGGTCAACACCGAAATCAGATTGATTATATTCTTTGCAGCCAAAGATGGAAAAGCTCTATACAGTTAGCAAAAACAAGACCGGGAGCTGACTGTGGCTCAGATCATGAACTCCTTATTGCCAAATTCAGACTTAAATTGAAGAAAGTGGGGAAAACCACTAGACCATTCAGGTATGACCTAAATAAAATCCCTGATGACTATACAGTGGAAGTGAGAAATAGATTTAAGGGACTAGATCTGATAGAGTGCCTGATAAACTATGGACGGTGGTTCATGACATTGTACAGGAGACAGGAATCAAGACCATCCCCAAGAAAAAGAAATGCAAAAAAGCAAAATGGCTGTCTGAGGAGGCCATACAAATAGCTGTGAAAACAAGAGAAGTGAAAAGCAAAGGAGAAAAGAAAAGATATACCTATTTGAATGCAGAGTTTCAAAGAAAAGCAAAGAGAGATAAGAAGGTCTCCCTCAGTGATCAGTGCAAAGAAATAGAGGAAAACAATAGAATGGAAAAGACTAGAGATCTCTTCAAGAAAATTAGAGATACCAAGGGAAGATTTCATGCAAAGATGGGCTCAATAAAGGACGGAAATGGTATGGACCTAACAGAAACAGAAGATATTAAGAAGAGGTGGCAAGAATACACAGAAGAACTGTACAAAAAGATCTTCATAACAAAGATAATCACGATGGTGTGATCACTCACCTAGAGCCAGACATCCTGGAATGTGAAGTGAAGTGGGCCTTAGGAAGCATCACTACAAACAAAGCTAGTGGAGGTGATGGAATTCCAGTTGAGCTATTTCAAATCCTGAAAGATGATGCTGTGAAAGTGCTGCACTCAATATGTCAGCAAATTTGGAAAACTCAGCAGTGGCCACAGGGCTGGAAAAGGTCAGTTTTCATTCCAGTCCCAAAGAAAGGCAATGCCAAAGAATGCTCAAACTACCACACAATTGCACTCATCTCACATGCTAGTAAAGTAATGCTCAAAATTCTCCAAGCCAGGCTTCAGCAATACGTGAACCGTGAACTTCCAGATGTTCAAGCTGGTTTTAGAAAGGCAGAGGAACCAGAAATCAAATTGCCAACATCTGCTGGATCATCGAAAAACAAGAGAGTTCCAGAAAACATCTACTTCTGCTTTATTGACTATGCCAAAGCCTTTGACTGTGTGGATCACAATAAACTGTGGAAAATTCTTCAAGAGATGGGAATACCAGACCACCTGACCTGCCTCTTGAGAAACCTGTATGCAGATCAGGAAGCAACAGTTAGAACTGGACATGGAACAACAGACTGGTTCCAAATAGGAAAAGGAGTACGTCAAGGCTGTATGTTGTCACCCTGCTTATTAAACTTATATGCAGAGTACATCATCTGAAATGCTGGGCTGGAAGAAGCACAAGCTGGAATCAAGATTGCCGGGAGAAATATCAATAACCTCAGATATGCAGATGACACCACCTTTAAGGCAGAAAGTGATGAAGAACTAAAGAGCCTCTTGATGAAAGTCAAAAAGGAGAGTGAAAAAGTTGGCTTAAAGCTCAACATTCAGAAAACTAAGATCATGGCATCTGGTCCCATCACTTCATGGGAAATAGATGGGGAAACCGTTGAAACAGTGTCAGACTTTATTTTTGGGGGCTCCAAAATCACTGCAGATGATGACTGCAGCCATGAAATTAAAAGATATTACTCCTTGGAAGGAAAGTTATAACCAACCTAGACTGCATATTATAATGCAGAGACATTGCTTTGTCAACAAAGTTCTGTCTAGTCAAGGCTAACGTTTTTCCAGTGGTCATGTATGGATGTGAGAGTTGGACTGTGAAGAAAGCTGAGCACCGAAGAATTGATGCTTTTGAACTGTGATGTTGGAGAAGACTCTTGAGAGTCCCTTGGACAGCAAGGAGATCCAACCAGTCCGTCCTAAAGGAGATCAGTCCTGGGTTCATTGGAAGGACTGATGTTGAAGCTGAAACTCCAGTACTTTGGCCACCTCATGTGAAGAGCTGACTCATTTGAAAAGACCCTGATGCTGGGAAAGACTGAGGGCAGGAGGAGAAGGAGACGACAGAGGATGAGATGGTTGAATGGTATCACTGACTCAAGGGACATGCGTTTGGGTGGATTCTGGGAGTTGGTGATGGACAGGGAGGCTTGCCGTGCTGCGTTGCAAAGAGTCGGACACGACTGAGCGACTGACTGAACTGAACGGAATGGTGGATGAGCATTTAATAACCTATCGGCTCCTTATTGGCAGTGTTTGAAGATAAGACAGAAGCATCAATGGATACAGAACTATGTTCTCACAGATGAAATCTCCAGAAGAGAGAGTAGTTCATCTATCCAGTCAGTCACTCATTCAGCTTTCAGCAAATAGTCTTGAGCACTTTTATGTGCTGGGCTAAGTGAGTGATGGGGAGTCTCTGGTGCTTGGGATAGATCCTGACCTTCTCACTGACCTCCAGACAATTACATAGAAGATAAGAACAGCATGGTGAAGTACACTTGCCAGAAAAGTAGCTATGCTGTGGGTTCACGGGTTTCCCTGAGGAGATCACTGAGCAGTTAAAAGTGAGTGAAAGGAAGAATGGATGAATGGGGATTTCTCTGGTGGTCCTGGGGTTAAGACTCTGAGCTTCCAATGCAGGGGATTTGGGTTCGATCCCTGGTCAGGGAGCTAAGATCCCACATGCCGTGTGGAGTGTCAAAAAGAAGAACAGATAAATGAATGCAATCACATGAAATGACCTCTTATATCACTTTTATACGTGCAATTCACTTGCTGTATGACACACTGGGCTACTGCTATTTTGGAAGAATGAGAATGAAACAAACTCAGTTGCTCAACTTTGTTAATGAGAGTTTGGTAACAGAATAGTTCAGAATTCTGGATCTTAGTTCCCCTCTTCTACTGGCCTCTGAGATTTTAGGGAAGGTCTAAAGGAGATCAGTCCTGGGTGTTCATTGGAAGGACTGATGCTAAAGCTGAAACTCCAATACTTTGGCTACCTCATGCGAAGAGTCGACTCATTGGAAAAGACCCTGATGCTGGGAGGGATTGGGGGCAGGAGGAGAAGGGGATGACAGAGGATGAGATGGCTGGATGGCATCACCAACTCGATGGACATGAGTTTGAGTGAACTCCAGGAGTTGGTGATGGACAGGAAGGCCTGGCGTGCTGCGATTCATGGGGTCGCAAAGAGTCGGACACGACTGAGCGACTGAACTGAGCTGAACTGAAACTTTAGAAAACATAAAATAATGGTGTTTGGCAAATTTTTCTCTATGGTTCTTCTAGATCCATAATTCTCTGTCCAACGTGAAGATTTGTATCTCGGTATTTCCTTTTAGTTCAATAGCAGACATTTAACTTTCCCATCTCAGGACCTTAGAACAGGCTGTTCTCTCTGCTTAGAGTGGCCTTGCTCTCAGTCTTCACCTGGACAGCTCTTCCCCTTCTGCCAGGTCTCAATTTCACCTTTTCAATGATCACTTATCGAAGTTAAATGTCCTTGTTCGTTTCTGTTTCCTTCCCAGATCTTATTATAATTTCCAGATATTTTGTGTGAAATTGTAAGCTTTGTAAAGCAGAAGCAATGCCTGTTTTGTATCTCTAGGGTCTAGCCCCTGGGATAAGGATATGTTGAATGAGTCAGCGAAAAAGTCTTTTCATCCCACTGGACTCTAATGGCTTGAGTTGAGTTGGAGGTGGCCTAGATAACCTCTAAAAGTCCCCATTTCTGGCTAGACAGCAGCTGTGTCTGGTCCAGACCAACTTGGCACAATCTCCCCTCCCCTACTCCCATTTTCCGAGGGGAGGGGAGTGCTTGCGCTTGTGTTGCTGGAACACTCAAGTGATTGCAGGCGGCGGCAGGTTTCAGAGGCAGTTAATCCTGTTTCCGAATCTGGATATTTCTGAGATGTAGATCCACATGACATTCGCTCTTCTGCCTGGATGTAATTTTTGCAAAACCGATAATTATTTATAGCAGTATACACAACGGACATATAATTCTGCCAGGACGAAAGTAGCAGAGTTGACAAGAAGCTTGCCAATTACGTTGTATTTCAGGCCCCTTGGTACAAATCTATTCTCTCACAGACCAAGAATGATCTTCTTTGGGGCCTCTTCCTTTCCATGATTTTTTTTCACTTCTGCTTTGAAATGGAACTTTAGAGGGTACAGCTAGCTTAATTTAGGACTTACCATGATGGCACTGACTCGCCTGTTCATTTTATCGGTGACATCAGGCTAGGCTGGAAATAAATGCTGAGGAAAAACCAGCTACTGGAAATGGACAATGTTTTTAAAACTGCTCAATTGTGTTCTGAAAATTTAGTGTTACTCTGAAAATGTTTTCAAGGTCACCATTTCATCAAATGTTCTCTTCCTCTTGCCTTCTGCTGATGTTTCTTTGAGAATGCCGTAGAACAGTGGAACATGGAGAACTGGTTGGAGCTGTAGACAGAATTCATTCCTAAAAGTTCACTTTACAGGTGATGGTGTGGAGGCCCAGACGGTGGAGTGGTTTGCCTGTAGCCTATCAGGCTCCTCCATCCATGGAATTTTCCAGGCAAGAGTACGAGAGTGGTTTGCCATTTCCTTCTCCGGGGGAATCTTCCCGACCCAGGGATCGAACCTAGGTCTCCCGCATTGCAGGCAGACGCTTTACCATATGGGCCACCAATTCATTTCTTTCTGCCTGAATTCAAACCACCCTTTAGATTTCTATTCATTCAGCAAACACCCCTCTAAGCCAGACGCTGCACAGGCTGCAGTGGGGGCCCTGCATGTCTCGAGAGCCTTTCCCTGCATCCTCACTGCTCGCCTCTGCTCTCAGCTGCCAACTGAGCCCTTGCCGCCTGGTGTCCTCCTTCTGGCCTCCAGTCAGACACAGCCCTGATGTGGGGTTGAAAGTCCTGCTCCCTGATGAAGATGCTAGCTGTCCACATCCAGCACCCGTGGTACATGTTCGACATGTCCTTGTGGGACTGAATTCACAGCTCTAGTTCCCTGGTTTGGTTTGCAGAGCCTTGGTCTCCGGGAGCACCTTCAGACCCAGCTGAAGCTCCCCCCACCTCTCTGGGGGTCTCTGCCACCAGTAAAGGAACAGGAGGGAGGAAGGGAAGGAGTAAAGCAAAAGGGAGGGAAGGGTCTCAGTGATCACTGTTGGACACTGGTCTTGCTCTTGTGGGCTGTGAGCCTTTGACTCTCTGGCTCGTGCACAGCCCTACCCGCCAAATCCAGGTAATTCGCACATCTCTGAGAAGGAGCTTTTATGGTATCATATAGATAGCAGGACTTTGCTCTCTAGCTGACCTGGGCTTGGATTCTGCTTTGCCCCCTGCTAGCTGGCAACAGTGGAGAAGGAAATGGCAACCCACTCCAGTGTTCTCGCCTGGAGAATCCCAGGGATGGGGGAGCCTGGTGGGCTGCCATCTATGGGGTCGCACAGAGTCGGACATGACTGAAGTGACTTAGCAGCAGCAGCAGCAGCTGGCAACAGTGAGCAGCGGCTTAATTTCTACCATTCTCAGTTTACCTCCACAGTGACACCCTCTTTGGTATGTAAAGATCGCAGATAAGCACAGTGCCAGACATAGACATCGTGCCCAGGAAATGAGCGCCATATGCTGTGATAGGGCCCCCGGGGCCCTTCTCTTATTCCTGGGCTGACCACGCCAGTTCTAGGATGTTCAGTCCCTTGCCTCCTGACTTTGGCCAATTCCAAGGGGCAAGGTCCGGAAGACTCTCAGGAGTGAGTCCAGGACGAGTTACCTGCCCCACAGACATGGATAATGGATGTGTCCCTGGGAAAACTAGGGATGAGGGAGCATTGGTAGAGGGGAGTCACGAAGGAGTTATGTGGCCTCCCTGGGAACCTCAGCCTCCTCTTCCCCGGAGAGTTTGTAAGAGTGTGATGCAAATCATCTCAGCTGCATGGGGAGTGAGAGGACTCAGCCTCTCTCCCCTGCTCTCAGAGAGAGTGCAATCACACACTAGGGGAGTCGTTGCTAGGAGGACCAGCCACCAAGCTCCTGTGGAACACTGGACTTCCGAGGTCAGTCTACAGAGGCCCCATCAAGTGGAGTCCTCTCTTCTCACCCAGCCAGGAGTCTTGGAATGGCAGAGAAAGAACGAAGGGACTATAAACTGAAATTCCAGGAGAAGGATTCTCCACAACTTCCTTCAGGGCACTTGATGGCATGCGCTCCTCATCCAACTCCAAGGCATCCAGTCCTCGGGTGGGAGATGAGGACACAGCCCAGAGCAATCGCCAGGGCAAAGCTCTGCTCAGAACCCATGTTTTCCAACTCCAAGACCAGTGTTCTTGCCCACCTCTATCTTGCCTCAGACATCCTGCCTCAACCCTTCTTCCCGCAGGACAAGCATCAGTGACCATCCACCTCATTGACAGATCCTATATTTTATGCGCTGCTTTTTACAAAGGATGACATGTTACATTGGTAAAGTGCCCGTTTTCTGTGACGATAGTGGTAAAGAATCTGCCTGCCAATGCAGCAGACACCCAGTTTCAACCCCTGGGTTGGGAAGATCCCCTGGAGAAGGAAATGGCAATCCAGTCCAGTATTCTTGCCCTGGAGAATTCCATGGACAGAGGAGCCTGGAGGGTTACAGTCCATGGGGTCTCAAAGAGATGGGCACAACTGAGCAATCATCAGCTGTCAGCATGAAGAACTCAAAGCCTAGCCGTGGGAGACTCTTGGAGGGCTGTGGCTTTCCTTTGCTCGAGTTCTCCAATATGCTGCTGCTAAGTCACTTCAGTCGTGTCCAACTCTGTGCGACCCCATAGACGGCAGCCCACCAGGCTCCCCACTTCTCCAATATGCAACTGCCAAATCTTTGTAAGTACAGCTGCTTTCCCCAAACTGGCAAGAGCTAATTGGAATGTCATATTCCTTTACCCTTCCTTTCATTTGTTTTTTAGGTAAAAGGTGAAAAGTCTCCAGCTCTGCAGAACTCCTAACAGATAAATAATTAGTACAAAGGGGCATTGGGCTCAAGGTCAGTGTTAAGTTCTGCCTAATCAGCAGAACTTATCTTAGCACCACCCCCTTTCAGTTCAGTTCAGTTCAGTCGCTCAGTCGTGTCCAACTCTTCGCGACCCCATGAACCGTAGCACGCCAGGCCTCCCTGTCCATCACCATCTCCCGGAGTTCACTCAAACTCATGTCCATTGAGTTGGTGATGCCATCCAGCCATCTCTTCCTCTATCATCCCCTTCTTCTCCTGCCCCCAATCCCTCCCAGTATCAGGGTCTTTTCCACCCCCTTTAAACATCCCAAATTTGCAGACTCAGTCTCAGTCTGGCCTCCGGGGTCAATCCTATCCAGAGTTTAGGGGATTCAGCCCAAGGCCCTAACACCTTTTCCTGGCTTGTTTGCTGTGCTCCTGCTTTACCCCCCAAAATGGACTCCATTTTGGACTTGATTGTTGGGTTCCTACCCTATTTCTTAAACTTGAATATCCATGTACAAAGTGGCTGTATAAATACCCATGTACGGGTCTTGCCAAACACTTCAGTCCTTATGGGGCTGAGTTTCTAACTCTCAGAGACCCTCCCAGGGACAGGAAACCTGTTCTTGGAAATGGGCAACATGCCTAGGTCCTGCTGCTTGCCACCAGGGCACCAAATACCACCTGCCTGCAAGGTCTCCCAACAGCACCTGCTCCCAGCTTCTTGGGTGCCAACAGCTGTCAGCTAGTTATACTACCTGTTTCTGTAGCCACAGCCTTTGGAGACCTCATTCTGTTTCCCAGACTGGCCCTGCTCTTAGCCAAGGCCTCTCCGTGTGTGTTTCAGGTGCCTGTCCCATTCGGGTAGGGACAACTAGTCCCAGGTTCTGATCCTCATCTTTTCCCCACCTGACAGGTAACCAGGTCCTGCAAGTCATGCCCCAAGACCGGCGGGTTCACAGAAAAGGTTCTAGTCCAGGCTCTTCTACTAATTGGCTAAGTAGCCCCAGGCAAATCACGTGGTTTCCCAGACCTCCCTCCTCAAACTCAAAATGGTAAAGATTAAAGTGCTAAAGTAGAGGAGGCATGGGGGGAGTGTTTAGAACTCCCCTGGATCCTCTGCAATTTGAGGATTTTGTTAATTCCTCATTTGCACAATTAATTTATACCATGAATTAGATGAAAGGCCTTTGCTCTCAATGGGCAAATGCACATTGCCATGGTTAACTTCTGTGTCAGTCTGACTGGGCTTAGGGATGCCCAGATGGCTGGCAAAACATGTTTCTGGGTGTGACAGAAGTGTGTGTCTTCTGCAAGTGTGTTTCCAGAGAAGACTAGCATTTGAATAGGTAGTCTGAATAAGGAAAATTTCCCTCACCGACGGGCATTAACCACTCTGTTGAGGGCCTGAGTAGAATAATAACCACCCAAGCCAGGAAGGGTGTATTTGCTGTCTCTGATTGAGCGGGGGCATCATTGCCTGCCCTTGGATGCTGGTGCTCCTAATTCTTGGACCTTTGGACCAACTAACTCCCAATTCTCAGCCTCCATAATCACACAGGTCAATTTCTAGAACAAATTTCTTTATCTATCTGCATATATTCTTTTTCTATGAAGAACTCTAACATAACACCCTTGCTTTATGCCCAGTTCTGGTGTGTTTAAAATAAAACAGAAGCTCAGTTGCCATAGGCTGCCAGCCACGGCCATACTTAAGGGAGCATGAGGCCCAGGAGAAATGATACAGTTAGAGGGATGGGTGCTCATTACTCTTTGCCCCACCCAGGTCTTGACTGAGACTCATTTTTTTTTAATTTTTATTTTTAATTGAAGGATAATTGCTTATAATGTTGTATTGGTTTCTTCCATGCAACATGAAACAGATATAGAAAATTGGAATCTAGAAAATTGATACTAAGGCTGATCTTTAACTTGGCCCTCCAGGTAGCTGGATCAGTCAGTCACAAGGCAGAATGTACTGTTCTCACAGTAGAACCCACTGGTCTCCTTTCCTGGAGCAAGTCCCATTGTGCAACCACTTCCCACAAATCTGTGAACTCAGGTGAAATCCAGGCACACTAAAGACAGACTGGGGAAAGAGAGGCTGGCCTCCAAGGGCAAGATGCTGCGTGGTCGGGGTCTGGAAGAGGAGAATCTTTGGTCCAGCCCCCTCCCCAGGGCTGTGCATGTGGGAGCTTCAGGCCTTTTCAGGCCCCTCCTCCTCCATTATGTTACCTCCACAAGATGCTTTCTATCTGATCAGCACAAGATCTCTCCCAGATCCTTGGTGTGGCAGAGCTCTAGGAGATAGGATTCACCAAGAATGCATCTAAGTGATCTATTCTGGGCATTTTCAAAATAAAACACTTGGAACTGATTTTACTTCTTAACACCTGAATAATTTTACAGATTTACAGAAGATGACATAATTTCACATCCATATAAATGAACAAAGTAGGTTTGCTTATAAACATGTATTTCTGTTCCTTTGGCCAGCTATCATATCTCTTATTTGTTCTCTGAATTTGTAAAGCTGAGTTTATTTTTTCAAAATAAACAACAACAGCAAAATCCTGCCTGTGCCCACTAGGGAGAGGGTGGAGGGCTGGAAGGTGGACGTGTTGCCACATTGGGAAGGCTTCCCACGTGGGGGGACACATGCCCATGGGTCTGTCATGCCCTAGGTGGCTTATGTAAGAAGAAAACACCCTCCTCGTCCACAGCAGTCTTGAAGGTAGTTTGGACAACTGTTACTCTTATTTTGCATGTGAGGAAATCAAGGCCCAGAGAGGGCCTGTCCCAAGATCTCCTAACTAGCTCTGATTGGAAACAACATAGTCCCCGGTCGCTCTCTGCTGCCCTCGCTGGGACCCAAAGCTCTGACAGTTCTGCTTTGACGTGCTTGAGCCCCAGCCCTCCTCACCGTCTTAGAGACACACTTCAGATACTGAACAGCAGTGCACATGGCAAGCCGACTCCAGAGAAAACTGCTGCCTGAACTAAGAGATTCTCCAGGGGATGGAAACAGGCCCACAGTCACAGCTAACGCAGGAAGGACGCAGGGGCCTGCGGGAGGTGGTCTTAGAGGGAAAATGACTGCCAGTGGACCTGAGACCTGGCCTTGGGCGACTGGAGGCTCCTCACCAGGTCCCTGTCCTTAGAACGAGCATCAGCTCGCATCCCTGCTCCCAGAAGCTGACACAACATTGAGGTAGTGATAGTGGTTGAGACCACCTGGATGACATATGTGCTGAGCCCAGCGAAGGTCTCTATAAACTCCTAAGATCTGGTGGTGGGTGTGGAGACCTACTGTCTAGCGGGGCCCAAGACAAGCCTCCTATGTCAGTTCCCTTGCCTGTTAAATCTTCCACCCCCCGAATCTGGAGTGTCTGCCTCTTTCTTCAGTCTATTCTTGTCCTTTGAGGACAGTGCCCAGTTTGTGAACCAACAGAGAGAGGGTCTCACCCTCTGTGTTGCTAGAACACGCCTATGTACAGAGGGAGGAATCAGGTGAGGCAAATGTCCGAAGTCCATCCGGATGCCCCTAGGGTCCCATTTCAAAGTGACAGGTCCTTTACCTACCATCTCTTGCTGAGTGAGCAAATCAAGGAATCTACACCCCTGGGTTCTGGTAAAATGGGGAGAATAAGAAAACTCACCTTGAATGAGGGCAAATGGAGACAATTTGCTTTATAAACAGACAGCTTCTAAAACAACGTTACCATGGTTACTGTTAGGCAGTTGGAGTGTGGACTATGCAAATTGCAGATGGTTTCTGCTTCCTCTTAAAGGGTTGTAATCTAGGAGGAGTATAATCTATATTCACAGGAAAATGCTTTAAAGACAACTGCATTCCTGAAGAACTACATCATTCAAAACTTGGCTAATTCAAGCATAATTTTCTTATAGTTATAATCACAAAATTGGTGTGGAGAATATGTACTCATACACAAATAGTAACGTATTTTTGCTTTAATGATGCTTTTTTAAAAAAGTCTTGGCAATATCGCTTTTATTTTGCAGCCTTTCTCCCAGATTAACAGTGGATTAACTGTGGATCATAGCCAATGTCTTCCCTAATCCTTGCATTTAACTTCATTTCATAGTCCATCCTAAAGGAGATCAGTCCTGGGTGTTCATTGGAAGGACTGATGTTGAAGCTGAAACTCCAATACTTTGGCCACCTGATGCGAAGAGTTGACTCATGTGAAAAGACCCTGATGCTGGGAAAGATTGAGGGCAGGAGGAGAAGGGGACGACAGAGGATGAGTTGGTTGGATGGCATCACTGACTCAATGGACATGGGTTTGGGTGGACTCTGGGAGTTGGTGATGGACAGAGAGGCCTGGCGTGCTGCGGTTCATGGGGTCACAAAGGGTCAGACACGACGGAGTGACTGAACTGAACTGAATGTAGTAATTTACAGCACATGTTCACCGAGGGTACTTTATATGAATTTAGATGGCACTATCACAGGGTAGAAAAGATGTCAGACTATCAAAACAATGAATGTTAGAATAATATCACTACAGTCACCAAAATCACACACAAGAAACCCTCTGTGCTTGATTCACAAAGACAAGGGTCATGGGGGGTTCTGTTTACTGGTATCATGAGGTGGCCACCGGATAAGGGACTAAACTCGGTGTGAACTTCCCCAAGTTGGTGCTCTGAATCTGTTATGGCATTCTGGGTCCATCATAAGAACTGGAAAGAATTTTCACTATTTCAAATGGTACCCTTTCCATGATATTTTAGTACTATTTTACACAGCATGGTTTTAAATTTGCATCATTCAAATTTATATGAAATTTGAGTGCATTGTTTCAAGGAGAGCAACTTGGAGCAAAGAACATTCAAGTGACTGCTAAGCCCTCCAAATAGAATACAGGTGGGAACAATTGGCTAGGGGAAGGGAGACGCAGGCTAATTGGGGGATACTGTTTGAAGAAGGACATGCTGAATACGAAATATATTTTGAATATATTTGAATGGAAAATAATTTGGAATGTGCTGAAAAGAAGACGTACTCTAATTACTATAATATGACAATTCTTTGGTTCCACTGGAAATTGCTCAATTTCAGAATCAATAGTTCTTCTGATTGCTACACTTTTGAAAGGACCTTGGATCCTTTCTGTTTTGAAAAGCTCTGCCTTCATCATTTGGGCTTCTCTTCTGGGCCAGGGAATGAAGCTACCCCTAAAGGGTAAGGTGTTCTGCCTCAGATTCTTGGAGGGAACTCAGAATTTAAACCTACTTTGTCAAGTACAGGGTATGTGAAAGTCACTCAGTCATGTCCGCCTCTTTACAACCCCATGGACTGTAGCCCACCAGGCTCCTCTGTCCATGGAATTCTCCAGGCCAGAATAATAAAGTGGGTAGCCATTTCCTTCTCCAGGGGATCTTCCCAACCCAGGGATTGAACCCAGGTCACCTGCATTGCAGGCAGATTCCTTACCTTACCGTCTGAGCCACGAGGGAAGCAAGTACAGGGTATAGATCATGTAATATTTCTTAATAACTAAGAGTAACTAAGAATATGTGCCTGAGAGAAGCTTGAGTGGGAGTTCCAGCTTCCTTTGCTAAAGGATACATTAAATCCTCTTTGTTGCTTGTTGGAATGAATGGCATGCTGCTGCTGCTGCTGCTAAGTCTCTTCAGTCCTGTCCGACTCTGTGCAACCCCTGAGACAGCAGCCCACCAGGCTTCCTCGTCCCTGGGATTCTCCAGGCAAGAATACTGGAGTGGGTTGCCATTTCTTTCTCCAATGCATGAAAGTGAAAAGTGAAAGGGAAGTCGCTCAGTCGTGTCCGATTCATAGATAGTTTAAATTGCTTGCCTGTGTGCTCAGTCCTGTCGGACTCCTTGCCACCCCATGCACTGCAGGCCCCCGTGCTCCTCTGTCCATGGGACTCTCCAGGCAAGAATACTGGAGTGGGTTGCCATTTGCTCCTCCAGGGGGTCTTTCCCACCCAGAGATCGAACCAGAGTCGCCTGAGTCTCCTGTCCTGGCAGGCTGATTCTTGACCTCTGAGCTACCTGGGAAGCCTGTAGGTTGCTGAGGGCAACACAAAGTTTTGTTTTTTATCTTCCCCCTGAATGAGCAATTAGAAACTCTGGCTTTGTAACAGCAACAAAATTCCTTCTCTGCTTGAATTAGCACATCAACTGGTCAATCAACAAATATTTATTAAGTTCCTACAATGGAAACTTTGGCTTTCCTGTTTAATAATTCTTGACGAATTCTCTAATATCCTGTCAAAGAAAATATTTCTTCTATCATATCATTTTTAAACATGTTTATTTTTCCATTTCATCTTTGGATTAGCTAAAGGTGCATTTCAGTTATTACTGTTCATTTCTTTTTCCCAAAGAGATGGATTAATTCAGTCCTCTATCTCTTGGCAGTTCTAACTTCTACAACCTTAGGTCAGGAATGTGAATTTGTGTTGCCATGTTATAAAAGATAGACTCAGGTTAAGATCACCTTGTCCAGTGGTTCACAAACCTGATTGTGCATCAACATCCTGTGGAGAATATACAGACATATAGACACAAATGGGTAACTGAATGGCAGCCAGTGCTCCTTTAATCTATAGAATTTCACTTGGGGAGCACTTTTCCTCTTACAGGCAAGGAAACTGAAGGTTACAGTTTGTAGTGGAGCTGAGCCAAGAGACTTCAAGACTCCTGACTCACAGGCCTGTTAAAGTCCTACTGAAGCTTCCATTACATTCAATAACTGCAGGGTTTAAAAAGATAAATTCCAAATGGATTTTGGGGCATATACATTTTATCTCTTTCCTCTAGATCTCTAGTCTTTATGAGAATATAGGGTCTCAAGTCTCTTAATAGTAAGACCATTACTTAAAAGTGATTAATAGCTTTCCAGGTGACTCAGTGGTAAAGAATCCACCTGCCAATGCAGGAGATGCAAGAGATGTGGATTTGATCCCTAAGTTGGAAAGATCCTCTGGAGGAGGAAATGGCAACCTGCTCCACTATTTTTGCCTAGAAAATTCCGTGGGCAGAGGAGCCTGGCAGCTATAGTCCACGGGGTTGCAAAGAATCAGACAGGGCTGAGCAACTGAGCATGAACACAGATAGCACATAATCCTGTCTCAAGTACTACTGGAAACAAACGGCAAAGGCTCAGTTTCAGCCCATTAGGAGCTTGTTGAATCTATCATTCGGCATGTACTGAAGACTCATTGTGTGCACGGCTCTATGCTGGACTCTCAGGGAATAGAAAAAAAATTTTTAATTAAAAAAAATACGGGTGTGTTCCAAAGGAACTTAAGGCTTAAGAGAAGGGACTCAAACATATAAAAAGGCAATGACATGAATCGATAACATTTTCTCCTCTTGGGTGTATTAGGGCAGGTTAACTATTGTAACACACAAACTCCCAAATGTTTACTATAAATTCCTGGTAGGTGGACATCTTTTCTGCAGGAGGTGACTCAGGTCTTAAGTCTCTTTTCCGTCTTTTATCTCTGCCATCCTTACCACCATATTTCACATGTTAACAGCTCCCTGTTGATAGTGCTATAAAATGATCAGAACCATAAAGAAGACTGCTTCACAGTCCTCTCTTCACTGAATCAGTTATAAGGCAGCTCTTCTAGTTGAGATTGTTTTTAACCATTAGGGCCTCAGTGGCTGAGTGTCCCACCCAAACTTTTTTTTTTTTCAATTTTTGGCCACACTCTGTAGCATGCGGGACCTCAGTTCCCTGACCAGGGATCAAACCCATGCCCCCTGCATTGGAAGGCTGAGTCTTAACCTCTGGACTGCCAGACGAGCCTCCCACCCAATCTTGGTAATTCAGCATGACCGCATCATAGGTGTCCTGTGTGTGAATTTCCCATACAGTCTCTTCCTCCTCTACTTTTACTTTCCCTTTGCTCTGATTTCCTGGGCTTCCCTGGTGGCTCAAGTTGGTAAAGAATCCACCTGCAATGCAGGAGACCCCGGTTCAATTCCTGGGTCGGAAAGATCCCCTGGAGAAGGGATATAGGCTACCCACTCCAGTATTCTTGGGCTTCCCTTACGGCTCAGCTGGTAAAGAATCTGCCTGCAATGCGGGAGATCTGGATTTGATTCCTGGGTTGGGAAGATCCCCTGGAGAAGGGAAAGGCTACCCACTCCAGTATTCTGGCCTGGAGAATTCCATGGACCGTATAGTCCATGGGTTTGCAAAGAGTCAGACGTGACTTAGCTACTTTCACTTCACTTCACTGATTTCTTTCCTTCATTTAAAAATTTTTGTCAAAGTATAAATTTGGTAAACTCCAAATTATAAATACAGACTCATAAGTGAAATCTAACCTAAGAATATGAATGCTGTTATGCCATCTCCAAGCCTTTCTAATGAAGTACAAACTGCACATGAAGATACAATACTCTGCTATTGAATCCAAAGAGGAAAACACAGCAACTTTGCCAGCTTCTGTGGCATTTTTTAATCTGAAGATTCGGTAGCAAAACAGAGAAAGTAGGGCTCTGTTCCTAGACTGTGTGTTGACAGCCCTCCGACCCACCCCCTTGCCTGTGGAACACGAGGGACAGGAGTCTTGATTAGGTCCCCTTTCATGGCCAGGCAATGGGATCCAGCTTCACCAACACACAACAACAACCTTCCTTTCTTGGGGTGGGGTGGGGCAGAGAGGAGATATTGATAAAACAGATTGCACACAGGAAAGCCCATTTTTAAATACTGTGTAAGAATAGGTTAAAATTTTCACCACAAATATGTACACAGTCACTCCTGCTAATATTTAACAAGATTCTACCCTTTCACCTTGCTGGTACCAGGTTGGGCAGAAAATTCAGGGAGCAGATATTTTCTGAGGATCCTTTTCGGCTCTCCCATGGGCCCTGCATGATCCTGACATAGGGTACCATCTAGGGGCGAGTGTAAAAAGATGATGTGGGATTCTCTGGCCAGATGGACTGGCGCTCGACAGACCACATGAGGAAACAGTGTCAGTAGACACCCGCCTACATATATATTCAGCTTTAACACACATATATAAAGTGCTTTTCCCCAATTTTGCGATATATGATGTGGACATGTAAGTCTCTCAGTCGTGTCCGACTCTTTGTGACCCCATGGATTGTAGCCTGCCAGGTTCCTCTGTCCGTGGGGATTCTCCAGGCAAGAATACTGGACTGAGTAGCCATTCTTTTCTTCAGGAGATTTTCCCAACCCAGGGATCAAACCGGTGTCTTCTGCATTGTAGGCAGATTCTTTACTATCTGAGCCACCTAGGAAGCTCTTTGCAATATATACTTACTGTTTAAAAAAGAAAAAAGAACTCATGGAAAATTTAGAAAACAAAAATCATTCCTCACCCATCTCCCAGGGGCAAATTGCACTTTTATATAAATCTTTCCTGCTTTGTTATATATATGAATATATGTACATATATATGTGTGTGTGCATGTATATATATCCCATAATTGGGATTCATATGTTTTCCTGCAGTCCTTTTTGGATTCAACATTATAATCATGAGATTTTTGTCCATCTTACTGAAAAAACTCTTTAAGGACAGTATCAGTAAAGGCTAATATGAATGGACCATGATTTCTCCAATCAGTTGAGCTCAGTGTGAAGTGTAACAGAAGGGAGAGTTGTGTGTATGTGTGTCACTGGTTGAGTGTGTCACTGGTTGAGCTGCTGTGGTGTATCTAAAAGGAGGTGCGTGCCTGGACACCCTGCTCTGATCTCCTCGAGGGGACTGCTAAGGATGGATCTGCTCTCAAATGTCGTAAATCAGTGGCTGTGCGTTTGGTCTGAGCCTATTTTAAGGACTGCTGTACCTCCCTGCCTCTAGATAAGGACCAGCTCTAGCTGGAGCAGGAGGTCCCTCATTCCATGTGCCTTCCATCCAGCGGGGAGCATAATATCCTGATTTGCCTGCATGGTCCAGTTGATGCCAGTCATCCTTGCAGTTACTAATAGCTCTCTTCTTCACCTTTCAGAGTGTTTGTATGTGGAAGATCAATCACACAGTCACCACCTATACCCCGCCTGCTTTACCCACCCAAGTTCCTGCCACGGAAGCATCTGAGGTGACGATGTGCTCCTGTCCTCTCTGGGGCAGTGGTCCCCAGGGCTGCAGGGATTAGAAGGAGCAGCAGGGCCATGTGGATTCCCTAAAACTGCAGCCTAACTACACTGGCCCTGTGGGTGTGCATAAAGCTTTCTACCTTCCAAATACACACAGCATATGACAAAAGCAGTTCTACTGGGCTGCCCAAGTAGTGCTAGTGGTAAAGAACCCACCTGCTAAAGCAGGAGACATAAGAGACATGAGTTCAATCCCCAGGTTGGGAAGATCCCCTGGAGGAGGGCATGGCAACCCACTCCAGTATTCTTGCCTGGAGAATCCCATGGACAGGGGAGCCTGGCGGGCTACAGTCCATAGCGTTGCATAGAGTTGGACATGACTGAAGTGGCTGAGTGTGCATGCATGCATTGAGATTGGTAGAAATATGATTTTAGAGCTTATATTCTTATGTATGTTACATAGATTTATTACAATTCAAGAGTATAAATATTTATCTGTCTTATTTTTAGTTTCCTAACACAGCACACTATGCATACAATGGATGCTCAATTAATGCCACAAATTCAGTCTCTTAAGATCAACATTTAAAAGAAACAATAAAATTGGTGACAATTCTGATATGGAACAACCTCCTGCTAGACAGAACTAGAAGAAGCAACAGTTGAACTGGACTGCTGACAATGCATTTTGAAAGTGAGCACTAAAATGGAATATTTTGATATTTTTTTAATCTGAGTAAGTCAACATGGCATTCATTTTTTAAGAATAAAAATAGTTCTGTTTTTGTCTAGTATGAAAGTAAATATCACCAATAACTCCATCCTCCAAAATAGGCACTGCAAACATTTTGGTTCATATCTTTCCAGAATATGTACTATAAATGCAATCACCAAATAGATGTGTGGTGGGCCCCCATCCCCTCCCCCGGTGGCATCCAGTGGGGACATTTGCAGGACAGAAAGTCCCACACAGCGTTCTCTATGTAAAGAAGTAGTTGGAAATCGGCCACACTTTCTCTCCCGCAAGCGTCCCTGCTGGATGCCCCTCTGCCACCGCCGGCTTCCACCATTGCCCATGTTGCCGTGTGGGGACCCACGCTGGGGTCCCTCCCACTGGAAACTGGGCCGAAGTTCTAGGTGAGGATAGAGGCCTATGACCTCCCCTTTGCCACCTGATCCTTTTCATCTCCCCCAGAGTAGCACGCCAGACTGCAAGGTGAGAGCAAGCGTAAAAATGAATCGCAAGGACTCACTGATGTTTATAGCAGCTCTATTTACAACAGCCAAAGGTGCAAACAACCCAGATGTCCATCGACAGATGAATGGGTAAACCAAATGCGGCATATACACACAATGGAATATTATTCAGCCTTCAAGAGGATTGGAAGTTATGATACAGGCTACAACAGACATGAACCTTGAAGACATTATGCTAAGGGAAAGAAAGGAAAGGGAAGTTAGTTGCACAGTCGTGTCTGATCCCATGGACTGTAGCCCACCAGGTCCTCTGTCCATGGGATTCTCCAGGCAAGAGTACTGGAGGGGGTTGTCATTCCCTTCTCCAGGGGATCTCCTGACCCAGGGATCGAACCCGGATCTCTTGCACTGCAGGCAGATTCTTTACCAACTGAGCTACTAGGGAAGCCCCAAGAGAAAGAAACTAGACACAAAAGGACAAATACTGCATGATTCCGTTTGTGTGAGATCCCCGAAATAGGCAAATTCAGACAGACAGGAGAAAAGTGGTTCCCAGGGGTTGGGGGAAGGGGAATTGCTGTTTAATGGGTACAATATTTCTCTTGGGATGATGAAATGCTTTGGAAACACAGTAGGCAGCAGTGATGGCTGCACAGCAATGTGAAGATACTTAATGCCACCGAATCTTACACTTAAAAAGGGTTAAAATGGCAAATTTTATGTTACATATATTTTATTACCAAAAAAAAAGGAATTACAATATAAGAGAGTGAGTGCTCAGGTTCTACCTACAGACAGTCCTCCTCGTGGCCCCAGTGACCTAGTCACTCCTGGGGGATGCCCAGGGCCCTTCCACCCCCTGCAAACCTGGCTGTCTTATCCTCAGTTTGCACCCCCATGTGCCCTTCATTCCAACACAGCCCCCACTGCTGCCAGTGTCACTGTTTAAAAATTCATCCCATCCTCTGAACAACTCCATGCCTGCCCACAGGGTGCGCCCTCGCTGTGGGTGCTTCTCCACACTCAGGGCGCCAGGTGGGCTGCAGGCCTGGTGGGGTTCTAGCTGTTCTAGTAAGACAAATACACCTCTTAGAGACAAGTGATTCTTCTTCCTGGACACAGCAGAGTTGAACCCATTCTGAGGAGCTCCTCAGTTAGCAAAGCCCTCACTCTGCTCTTGAAGCCAGTGGTCTTCATCCTTCAGTGGAAAAGAGCTGGGTTTCTGATGTTCTTCTGAGGAATCTTTTGTTGGAATCACAAAAGACCTTATTTCCCTGTAACGTCTGCTCTCTCCTCCCCTAGGAGGGTCTCAGGACTCCAGGGCCATTTCGTGTAAAAGGTGGCAGTTTCTTCTGTCACACGAACAGAGAAACTCTGGCAACAGAGTTTTGATTGCGCCAAAGCCTCAGATACGCTGACATGGGGGAGATGCAGAGACAGTTCAGTTGCCGAAAATCAAGGGATGTCAAAGGATACTTGAGAGACCATCCAGCCACAGTCTTGATCTGTCAGAGGCTCCATGGGAAGGAACTTGTATCCTGTCCAAAGCTGGGATCCCAGAGCATGTGCAGCAAAGTTGGATGGGCTTTGTAGGGCCTGACAGACACGAGGTCTGCACCGACTCCCCAGAAGACTAACTCCGCACAGCTGGGGAAGGAGGGGTGAGAGAGCCAGAGTCAGCAGCAGGATGGGCCTGGGGCTCTGAGTCTCTCAGGGTTGTGGGTGATGTGCCCTGACTCATCCCTAAAGTGGGGCCCAGGCACCCCAGGAAGGAGATTACTTGTAAAGAATTAACTAAACCAAAGGATGATATTCCTGGGAGTTCAAGTCACTGGGATAAGGAACCTGCTAAAAAGGCTAGAATGGAGAGGTGGAAGGGACCCTCCCACAGGCTGAAGCAGCTGCAAGTCAGCAGAGTCAGGGCAGGGTACAGGAGAACAGACATCCAGGGTCGCCAGAAGTCATGGGTGGCTGGATCATGTGAGCAGCTCAAGAGTCAGGAGGAGGCAGGCCTCACCAGGGACACCCAGGGCTGTGAGATAATCAGGGCCACAGAGGGACAGCATGGTTATTTGTGAAACGCCTGTGTCTTTCTTTATCACCACACTTCGCCTTATCTTCAGTGTGCGCATGCTTAGTTGCTCAGCGTGTCCTACTCTTTGCAATTCCATGGACTGTAGCTCGCCAGGCTCCTCTGTGCTGGGGATTCTCCAGGCTAGAATACTGGAGTGGGTTGCTACGCCCTCCTCTAGGATTTCTTCCCAACCCAGGGACTGCAGGTGGATTCTTTACCATCTGAGCCACCAGGGAAGCCCTTTCTCTAACCCTCAGAGAAGCTGGAAAAAGGATATTGCATCTTCAGGGGCTAAATTTTGAACTGGGTGACCTTGATAAAAACTAAATAAACATCCTTCTGCTCTGTGGATGCTCCCTTATACATACAAATAAAAGCGAAACACAATAATAGCAATAAGGTATATGAAAGATCTGATCTAGACTCTGCTGCAGGGAGAAAGGCCTCTTTTAACATACTCATTTCTATCACCCAGGTCACTGCCACCTGAGTGCTATCTTCACAAGACATCATTTGCCCTCCGTGTTTTCATCATCAGGTTATCATGCCATTTCTTTTGAAAGATGACATGATGTGCATTTGAACACAAAACCAAGGGGAGAAATAATGTATTTCTTAAAAGGGGGTAAGTGTACTTCTTTTCTCAAGCACCTTGAAAACAGATGGCCTTCTGTGTAAGCATTGCCAGTAAGCAGCAAGACACCCAAGGAAGGATCAAATGAACAGAAACCTTCGAATATGCCACACATTTTCTGCTCCCAACTGATCTAGCCACAGTGCCACAAGCATGGCTTGGGCAGCCCTCTCCCCAGACAGATAAGGGACGTAGTAAAGGAGCCTCCAGGGAACCAACAGTGCCCACATGTTGCAAGAGCAGAAAGAGCACAGAGGGCATGATTTCATCCCAGAATTTCATTGCTCGTTGGCCAATCTGTGTAGCTGGCATGAGACCCTTCCCACAGCCGGCCTGGCTGAGCCACAGGGCAGTTTCTAGGAACTCCAGGGTACAGTTATTGTGTTAATTTGTCCTCATACCAATGCCAGCATGGAGCCTCTGCTCTCTGACTTCTCAAACTGAACTGACAGCCAGGGCCGGGAAGTTGGCCAAAGGGGTCACAGGAACAAGTACCAAATGCAGCCAATTTCAGCTGGTGCGAGTGGAACACATTCACAAGCACATTCATGTCCATTCTGCTCCACCATTACAAGTCCCTGCCTTTGATGGGGGCTCGGGTGAGAGTAGGGCTTCCCTGGTGGCTCAGTAGTAAAGAATCTGCCTGTCAATACAGGAGATACGGGTTAAGTCCCTGGGTCGGGAAGATCCCCTGGAGGAGGAAATGGCCATCTACTCCAGTATTCTTACCTGGAGAATCCCATGGACAGAGGAGCCTGGTGAGCTAGCAAAAAGTCCATGGGGTGGCAAAGTCAGACACTACTGAGTGACTGAGTGCACACAGGAGAGACTGTGGCTTTTATCCGTATTGCAGTATGCCTCCCATCATGCCTGGATTGCCAGATGTTGGTGTCCTGGTGTCTTAAAATACTTTATTCCTCATTCTAGAGAAGAAGGAGATAGTTCATAGGAACAGAAAATGTTGTGTTAAATGGGAGAAGGTGGCAGAGATGTCCCTAAGAACCGAAGAGTGGCATCTGCTGTATCAATACTGGCTATAGCACTGTAATTCACTCATTCATTCATTGTTTTATTTTTTTAAATTGTATATATGTGTGTGCGTGTGTGTGTGTGCGCTCATGAGGCACAGCACACAAAGGTGACTTCTTTCTGCGCTGTTTACCAGTTTACTTGAGGCCACAAGACTTTAAGTAGATGGATGGGTGGCAAGCTGGATTAAAGGAATGCTTAAGGCACAGTGGTTTATCTCTGGGCTGAAGACAGATTTAGGCTTTCCTGAAGTCTGTTCCAGTGCCGCTTTAGGTAATAGAGATGGAGGAGTGGACCTAGAAAGGCTGGAGAAGTTTTAAAAGAGAGACTGACTAAGGTCACCCATTAGAAAAAGGACGAAATCCTGCCATTTGCAGCGATGTGGACAGAGGATGGACCTTGAGGGCATTTGTGAAGTGAAATTTGAGGGGCCAGATCCATATGATATCACTTATATGTGATATTTAGGGGAAAAAAAAACAACAGCTCATAGATAGAGAACAGACTGATGGTTGCCAGAGGCAGGGGTGGGGGAAGTGGATGAAGATGGTCAAAAGTATAAACTTCCAGTTATAAAATAAATAAGAGACAGGAATGCAAAGTGCAGCATGGTAACAATAGTTAATAATATATAGTGCACTTTTGAAAGTTGCTAAGAGTAGATCTTAACATTTCTCATCACCGGAAAAAAAGTATACCTATGTATGGTGATGGATGTTAATTAGACATTGTGGTGGTTATTTCACAATATATATACATATCGTCATTATGTTGTATACCTAAAATTAACATAAGATGTCAAATTTACCACTTTTAACAATTATTTTTAGTAAATTATGAAAAGAGGAAGAGAGACTGAGGGAGCATAGCTGCCATAGGGAATGGGAATTTGGGAGAAGGGGGTTATGTTTCAGAAGGCTTTAAGGGGCTTTAGTGATTTGTGGTGTTAAAGCCCTCTTCCACAGGCCAAAGAAGCTGCCATTAAAAATCCATGTATTTTACACTGTAAAAGGATGTAAACAAGAGGACGGGGCTACCTCTGACCTGGGGAGTCAGGAAAGACTTAAGAAGCAGCCTTCAAACTTGATCTTGAAGGGTGGGTGGGAATTTTCTAGAAAGAAAAAGATGAGCAGGGAAGTGGGTTTCAAAAGCAAACCCTGGACAGATGCTGGTGATTAATTTTTTCACCGGTCTCAGGAAAATAAGAAAAAAAAGGGTAATTGTTTCCAAAAGCTAGATATACTCAATTTAAAGAAATTTTGGTTTGAGATGAGGTTTCTCCCTACCTTTGAAATGTGAGTTTTTCTTTTTCTTATGAAACCAAGATGGTAATGCTGTTAAGTCACTTCAGTCGTGTCCGATTCTGTGCGACCCCATAGACCGCAGCCCACCAGGCTCCCCCGTCCCTGCGATTCTCCAGGCAAGAACACTGGAGTGGGTTGCCATTTCCTTCTCTGATGCGTGAAAGTGAAAAGTGAAAGTGAAGTCACTCAGTCGTGTCTGACCCTCAGCGACCCCACAGACTGCAGCCTTCCAGGCTCCTCCGTCCATGGGATTTTCCAGGCAAGAGTACTGGAATGGGGTGCCATTGGCTTCTATACCATTATGACTTCAAGCATCTCTTATTTGACCCAAATAAAAATAACACACATTATTCACACTTTTAAAAAAATGTACTGGTCTTTGAAATTTTAAGATTTGAGATGAGTGGGTAATGAAGTACCAGTTGAGGAGATGGATAATGCAGAGGCCAGTCTGTGGGGACAGGCCAGGGTGCACTCGGAAAAAAGGGAGGAGTGCGGTGGGGGGGTGGGGGGTGGGGCAGAGCAGCGGGTTAAGGTTCGACGGGGAGGGGAACGGGGAGGGGGAGGGTTTTTAAGAAGGAGCTCGGACTTTATCCTGCAGGAAGCAGGAACCAGTAAGGATTTCTAAGTGAAGGAGAGAGCTGATTATATATATTGTGTTGGAAGATTAACTGTGTTCCAGTAAAGCAGATAGACTGCAGAAGAAAGAAATGCGACAAAAAGACCAGTGATATAATTATAAATATCAGACGTGCTGTGCTCAGTCGCACAGTCGTGTCCGACTCTTTTCGACCCCATGAATCGCAGCACGCCAGGCCTCCCTGTCCATCACCAACTCCCGGAGTTCACCCAGACTCACGTCCATCGAGTCAGTGATGCCATCCAGCCATCTCATCCTCTGTCGTCCCCTTCTCCTCCTGCTCCCAATCCCTCCCAGCATCAGAGTCTTTTCCAATGAGTCAACTCTTCGCATGAGGTGGCCAAAGTATTGGAGTTTCAGCTTTAGCATCATTCCTTCCAAAGAAATACCAGGGCTGATCTCCTTCAGAATGGACTGGTTGGATCTCCTTGCAGTCCAAGGGACTCTCAAGAGTCTTCTCCAACACCACAGTTCAAAAGCATCAATTCTTCAGCACTCAGCCTTCTTCACAGTCCAACTCTCACATCCATACATGACCACAGGAAAAACCATAGCCTTGACTAGACGGACCTTTGTTGGCAAAGTAATGTCTCTGCTTTTGAATATGCTCTCTAGGTTGGTCATAACTTTCCTAGGGCACCATTAACCAACAGAACAACCAGTGCATCCAGGTGTATCTGAGGATGTCTCAGATCTGAGTTGTAAAGGCTGCAAACAGCCTATCGATCCTCTAGACTCAAAAATTCCAGTTCCTCAGTCAACCTGAACAGTTCAGAGCACCAAGGTCTCCACCAATTCACATCAGCTAGGAAAATGTGCATTTGGGGGCATCAGTCAGGACTGGCAATAGGGAACGGTGGAGACTGTGGGAAACCAGAGCTCACATGACCTGTCTAAGGAGCAGCTGCTATTCTGCACCAGCCATCACTGAAACATGGGAAAGAAGGCAGGTCTTCTGATATTTTTTCAACAAAGCTGGAAACCTGGATTTGTGTTGTCAGCTAATTCAAGTTTAAAAAACAACCACAACATTATGGGAGTCAAAATCCATTCTATTTGCAAGCTGAACATATTTGATTGACCTTTAATCTGAGATCTTTGGACTGGGAATTAGATAACTATTAAGCTAATACAGATCCACAACAAAACCTCACACAAGGAAGAAAAACATGAAGCCATTTAGCAAAACGGTTAAGTTCTGAGTCATCTGTGATAAGAAATAAAAGGATATGAGATATTTTTAAAATTCAGAATTAACAAACAGCGATCTCAATTCTCCACCTCTGCTTCCAGAAGATGTAAAAATAGGTTTTGGATAGTACACTTGTAACCTCCAAGCAATGCTATTATAATGATGATCACATTTGTTTTTCACAACTGCTTTCTATGAAGGCAGAACAAACGTTATCATTCTCAATGGATTGATGAGAAAACGGAGGCAAAATGAGGTCTGCAGTTTCCCTAAGACGCTGAGTGTGGCGGGAGTGGGGCTGAAGCTACAACCTTGTCTGCTGTCACTACCCGAGACATCAGGCCACACAGCCACTCTGATGGGCTCCCCTGGGATGTGGGGATCATCAGGTGTATCCCCTCTCAGAACAGAAAATCCCTCTCTGCAGCTGACGGTCTCTGAGAATGGCAGAGAACAGCAGCACGGGTAGATAGGCTGGGAGAGAGTGTCCAGGCAGCACAGGGCTCAACGGGAACGCTCATGGTCCCAGGCTTGGCACTGCCCCAACACAGGTGTGTGTTTGTGTGTGTGTGTGTTAGTCGCTCAGTTGTGTCCGACTCTTTGCGACTCCATGGACTGCAGCCCACCAGGCTATTTTGTCCACAGAATTCTCCAGGCAAGAATACTGGAATGGGTTGCCATCCTCTTCTCCAGAGGATCTTCCCGACCCAGGTAGGAACCGCAGATGACAATGCAGGTGTGTGGAGAGAGACCTCTCCTGTCTGCCTCCCTCCTCAGGGGCTGCCCTGTTCTCTCCACCTGCAGGAGGCCAATGGGATTCCTGTCTTCAGAATTGGGCAGGGGCTAGAGGTAGCACTTCTAGCTCAGTTGGTAAAGAATCTGCCTGCAATGCAAGAGACCAGGGTTTGATTCCTGGGTCGGGAAGGTCCCCTGGAGAAGGAAATGGCAACCCACTCCAGCATTCTTGCCTGGAGAATCCCATGGACAGAGGAGCCTGGTGGGCTACAGTCCATGGGGTTGCAACAGTTGGACAAGACTGAGTAACTAAACCACCACCACCAGAAGTAGGGCTGCTCTGCTGTTCCCTAGGTTCCTAACTCTAGGGTAACTTATTTTGCTTTTAAAATTAATTTATTTTTAATTGATATATAGTTGATTTATAATATAGGGTTAGTTTTTGGTGTACAGCAAAGTGATTTGGTTGTGATTTGACTCAGGTGAGGGAAGACAAGGAAGAAAGTCTGGTCAGAGGGAAACGGCAGTTTGTGATTTAGTTTCTTCAAAGGCCTCAGCCAACCCTGCAAGGAGTTCTGAACCTCGTCAAACCTTTCCCGGGTTGTCCCGAGTTGGGGTGGAGGCCTCTGTAACCCACATGAGTCAGGCACTGGGCACAGGCTGCACCCAGGAAGGCAGGATGCATCCAGCAATGTGGGGTTTAGTCAAGAGCAAGAGCCTGAGAGGGGCTGACACCGGAGAGCGGTCTACAGGCACCAGTCCCCCTGCTGGTGGAACAAGCCCTTCAGTCTGGAGTGAAGATTGGGGAACGCAGCAAAGCATCCACTACAGTGAGACTACCCACCAACCCAGGCAAGTTTCCATCTTTGCATGGAAAACACAGTAGAAGTGATCGATGCATAACTTTCAGGTATATAGGTCACTTCCTAATTTTCAAAGCACAAACAAAAATAAATGTATAATCAGGTAATTACAGAGTCACAGATGCTAACGGGCATTTTAGCATCCATCTCCTCCAATTGCTTTATTTATGAATGAAGCAAATTGAAGAACAGAGAGGTTTAATGCCTGCCCTAGGTCAAGGCAGAATCTAGATTTAAATTCAGGCCACTGGACTTCAAGTTCAGTGCCCCTGCCACCATGTCACCGTAAAGCACGTTGTAACAGGAACAGCAAATAGATTCCATCTTTCACGCCAACTCTAGTGAATTCATGGTGGCTGCTTGGGTGACTGTGTTGAGAAGGAAATTTCAAATTAGAGCTTCAAGAGAATAATCTCTCTAAAGTCCTGTTCTGGGTTCTATAACCTCCTTGGCCTAGAGATGAACAGAAAAACTACAAGCAAGTTAAAAACAGGACTTTTAGAGAAAAGCAGACTTATTATTCTGAATGGAAGAAGGCCAAATGTAATTTATTTATAACTCTAAGGTGTCTAGCTGGATTACTTTTATTCCCACAGAAGGTGGTTCCTTGAGGTTTATTTCCTCTTCCTCACTTATCAAGTGAGGGTGATGTGGAGGCTCTTTTTAGCATCCAGAAATCTCTGTTGATGAGATGAAGGCCTGGGTTGCTTCCTGGGACCACGGAGAAGACTGAGAACATTTCCAACCCCCCGAGATAACTATATGAAGGTGAGCAGGAGCACACATCTTCATTCTTCATAGAGATGAGAGATTTAGGGCTTCAGCACCAAAGTTTATGGGAATAAACTTTTTTTTTTAATGTTTTTACTGTCGTGAAATACACACAACATAGAAATTCGCATTTGGACCATGTTTCAATGTATAATTCAGTGTGTTAAGTCCATGTCAGTATTGCTTAACCACCACTACTCTCCGTGTCCAGAACTGTTTCATCCTCCCATGCTGAAACTCCGTACCCAATAAACACTAACTCCCCTGTCCCCTCTCCTCTCAGCCCCTCATAACCTCCACTCTATTGGGCGGCCCAAAAAGTTCGTTCAGATTTTTCCATAATATCTTACAAAAACCTTAAACACATTCTTTGACCAACGCAATACTTTCTGTGTCTATGAATTGCCTATTCTAGGTATCTCATTTAAGTGGAGTCATAATATTTTCCTTCTCTTTCTAGCTTATTTCACTAAAGGTAATGTTTTCAAGATTCATCCATGTTGTACCTATGTCAATACACACTCCTTTTTCAGGCTGAATACTATTCTGTTGTATGTCTATGACACATTTTCTTTTCTTTTGTTTGGTTAGTGTGAATAATGCTCCTATCAACATTGGTGTGGGAATAATACTTTTTGCACCCAGTTCATGCCTGAAACCTTAGAATCATGAAATCACTGGAGATTACCTATTGCTCATCTTACAGACGAGGAAACAAAGGCCCAGAAAGACCCACCCCTCAATTGTGGCAGGTTTAACAGGAGACACCAATACTGTGAGATCTAAAACTTAGATTCACTATCTGGTACAATAATGGTAAAAACTATTCTTTATAATCTTTGTTCAGTTTATCTAGAACAGATAAGGAGAGGTAGGCTTTTAAAATAATATGACTTACTTATAACTGTTCAGTGTTTGTCAAGCCAAGTGCTCTAGCTACCTACCGTTTTATACAAGCCATCCTAAAGTTAGCAGCACACTATTTTGTTATGCTCACAAATTCTCTGGGTCTGGAATTTAGAGTGTGGTGGGGACTGCCTGTCTCTGCTCCACAATGTCTCAGGCCTCAGCTGGGGAGACTCAAATAGCTGAGAGCAGCTTGAACAGCTGGGCGCTAGAATCGTCTGAAGATGTCTTCATTCATAGGTCTGATGCCTGAGCTGGAATGCCTCAAAGCCTGGGCTGTTGACTCCTGCATCTACATTTGACCTCTCCATGTATATTGAGCTTCCCCACAACAGGGTGGAATCAAGGTATTCATGCTTCCTTAGGTGGCATCTCAAGGCTCCAAAAATGAATATCCAGCTAACAAGTTAGAAGCAGCATGAGCCTTTGTGACCTGGCCTTAGTAGTCATATAGTATCACTTTTGGGGCTTCCCTGGTGGGGCTCAGATGGTAACGAATCTGCCCTCAATGCGGGAGACCCAGGTTCAACCCCAGGGTTGGGAAGATTCCATGGAGAAGGGAATGGCTATCCACTCCAGTATTCTTGCCTGGAGAATTCCATGGACAGAGGAGCCTGGAAAGCTACAGTCCATAGGGTTGCAAAGAGTTGGACATGACTGGACAATTAAGACACACACACAGTGTCACTTTCGTTGAATCCTATTAGTCAAAGAAGTCATAAGACTGCTCACTTTCAAGAGAACACAAACCCCATCTTTCATGGGCAAAGTGTAGTGATTTAAAACCACTGCACCAATGCAAGTTAGCATATATAGAATGGATACACAACAAGGTGCTACTGTATAGCACAGGGAACTATGATAAATCATAATGCAAAACATATAAAAAAGAATGTGTGTATATATATATATATATATATACACACACACACACCTACATACACACATGTATAAATGAATCACTTTGCTGTTCACCAGAAATTAATACAACATTGTAAATCACTATTGCCCCCTTTCAAGTGAACACCAACTGATTATTGCCTCCTTCAAAGGAGTCTCATGAGGATACCATGTAAATGCTCCAGGGCTATCATCCTTGCTCACAGCTTTCTGTTGTTGTTGCGTAGTCACTCAGTTATGTCCAACTCTTTGTGACCCCATGGACTGTAGCCCACCAGGCTCCTCTGTCTTTAGGGATTTTTCAGGCAAGAATACTGGGCTGCATTGCCATTTCCTTCTCCAGGGGAGCTTCCCTGATCAGGGATCAAACCCATATCTCCTGACTGGCAGGTGGATTCTTTACCCACCTGGGAAATCCAACGTTCCCAGCTTTCTGGGAGTGCCTTTTTGGAAACCCAGCTAGACTCTGCTGAATGTCCTTTTGACTTACTGGTGCTGGTGAGTCTTTAAAGGTGGATTTGATTTGGGGGCAATCCAGTGATGGAGGTGGATTATTAACAACACGCATCAAAGATTTCGTGAACCACCAGAATGTGTTGGGCAACAGGGAGTGACATATCAATATACAGTTCATTTTCCAGTCAAGAACTAACAGACTTGAAGCGTGACCCCTCCCCAAAGCTAATCAGATTGATTTTGTCTAGTATGTTTAGCAAATGTCCACAAAGGTACTTTCCAAAAATGAACACACTCAGCACCACTAATATTTTAGGCAACAGTCGTGCCCTTGCTCTCCCCTATTGAAGGAAAGCCATCATGTGAATAGGTAAATTCTGATGTGTTTGTTAAAAAGATCATCTCCTGGGACGTCCCTGGTGGCTCAGGGGCTAAGACTGTGTTCCCAATGCAGCGGGCCTGGGTTCCATCCCTAGTCGAGGAACTACATCCCACATGCTGCAATTAAGAGTTCACACATCACAACCTAAGATCCCGCATGCCCCAGCTAAACCCCGGCACAGTCAAATAAATAAATGAATTAAATACTTCTTTAAATGTTAAAAAAGGATCACCTTCCATTTTCTAAATCATACTTTTCAGGATGGTAGTACACTAACTGGACACAAGCTATGCCTCCATTTGCTACTTTTATTCTGGAGTCATCGGAATGGTGGAGCCGTGTAGGGGAAAACAAGAAGACGTGTTCTTCTACTCAGGCAGATCACATCAGATCAGTCTTGGTCTCCTGTTGACTGTCAGGCTGCCTTCCTGAGCATAGGCCTCAGGGCTTTCGTGTTTCAGAGATAAACGCTGTCAGAGAGCATAAGCACACAAAGCCATCTTCCTACAGACCTTGGCCTTGGTGTCCGCCTCCTGTCTGTTTGGAGCCTTGTCCTAGGGGGCTGTCAGGTTACCAAGGCAACCAGCAGTCCTTTGTGAAACGTTCCCAGCCTTTCCTGTGAATACTGAATTTGTGTCTGTAGCTTATTATCTGACTTTTTACATAAGCGCACAGTAGGTGTAGGTTGAAGAGATAATTTCCACCTTGCAAACTAAGTGATAGCCTAGAGGCTAGATCAATAAACAGGGCACAGAGGGATGGCAGAGCCCACGCTTTCCCACCCTAAAAGTGATTCACAGCTCTGGTTTTCAAGACAGCCCAAGCTGTATCACATTTTGCATCTGACTTGCCCAAAGGCTCAAAACACCAAATTTGGGTGTTTCTTCAACTATACCAATCATGGTGTGCTTAGTCACTCAGTTGTGTCAGACTCTGTGGCCCCATGGACTGTAGCCCGCTAGAGTCCTCTGTCCACGGAATTTTCCAGGCAAGAACACTGGAGTGGGTTGCCATTTCCTTCTCTAGGGGATCTTCCCGATCCAAGGATCAGACACAAGTCTCCTGTGTCTCTGCATTGGCAGGCAGTTTCTTTACCATACAGTGCTACCTGGGAAGCCCTATACCAACCATAGAGTGGTCCAATTAATGTTCTGCATATTAGTCCTACTTGAAATGGGGTCAAAGAAAACAAAAAACCAGAAGAGTCAGGACACAGGCTTTGCTAAGACGGCAATCTGGCTACTTTGTTAGCCTGAGCCCTTAATCTGTCATGATGCTTCTAGAAAAAGGTGTATCATTGTGATAAGAGCACTGAGCTAAGGATGAAATCAGGCCTCCTCTTACTGCATGACGTTCTCATCTGAACCTCAGATCCATCAACAATAAGATGGGAATTGTTACAAGCTTCACAAGTCCTTTGTAATATTGGATGCATTCCACAGATTAAAAAAAAAAAAACCTTTAAGATTGTTCACTTTAAAAATGATGTTCAGAAGCTTTTAAGGTTAATTAGGTCCCATTTGTTTATTTTTGCTTTTATTTCCAATATTCTGGGAGGTGGGTCATAGAGGATCCTGCTGTGATGTATGTCGGAGAGTGTTTTGCCTATGTTCTCCTCTAGGAGTTTTATAGTTTCTGGTCTTACGTTTAGATCTTTAATCCATTTTGAGTTTATTTTTGTGAATGGTGTTAGACAGCCTTCAGAATGGGAGAAAATAATAGCAAATGAAGCAACCAACAAACAACTAATCTCAAAAATATACAAGCAACTCCTACAGCTCAACTCCAGAAAAATAAACGACCCAATCAAAAAATGGGCCAAAGAACTAAATAGACATTTCTCCAAAGAAGACATACCGATGGCTAACAAACACATGAAAAGATGCTCAACATCACTCATTATCAGAGAAATGCAAATCAAAACCACTATGAGGTACCATTTCACACCAGTAAGAATGGCTGCGATCCAAAAGTCTACAAATAATAAATGCTGGAGAGGGTGTGGAGAAAAGGGAACCCTCTTACACTGTTGGTGGGAATGCAAACTAGTACAGCCACTATGGAGAACAGTGTGGAGATTCCTTAAAAAACTGGAAATAGAACTGCCTTATGATCCAGCAATCCCACTGCTGGGCATACACACTGAGGAAACCAGAAGGGAAAGAGACACGTGTACCCCGATGTTCATTGCAGCACTGTTTATAATAGCCAGGACATGGAAGCAACCTAGATGTCCATCAGCAGATGAATGGATAAGAAAGCAGTGGTACATATACACAATGGAGTATTACTCAGCCATTAAAAAGAATACATTTGAATCAGTTCTAATGAGGTGGATGAAACTGGAGCCTATTATACAGAGTGAAGTAAGCCAGAAGGAAAAACATAAATACAGTATACTAACGCATATATATGGAATTTAGAAAGATGGTAACAATAACCCGGTGTACGAGACAGCAAAAGAGACACTGATGTATAGAACAGTCTTATGGACTCTGTGGGAGAGGGAGAGGGTGGGAAGATTTGGGAGAATGGCATTGAAACATGTAAAATATCATGTAAGAAACGAGTTGCCAGTCCAGGTTCGATGCACGATACTGGATGCTTGGGGCTAGTGCACTGGGACGACCCAGAGGGATGGTATGGGGAAGGAGGAGGGAGGAGGGTTCAGGATGGGGAACACGTGTATACCTGTGGCGGATTCATTTTGATATTTGGCAAAACTAATCCAATTATGTAAAATTTAAAAATAAAATAAAATTAGAAAAATTAAAAAAAAAATGATGTTAACCACATTTTTCAAGTAAAATACAAAACAAGAAACTCCCAAAGTTATTTTTGCAATTTAAGCCAAGCACAAGATGATAGAGATTCTCTTAGATCTTGAACAACCTACCATTCTCTGAATATCAGAATTAGGAACTAAAAAGCAGGGATTGATTCATAGGGATTAAGTACCTGAGGTTTACTTACTGCTGCTAAGTCGCTTCAGTCGTGTCTGACTCTGTGCGACCACATAGACGGCGGCCCACCAGGCTCCCCCGTCCCTGGGATTCTCCAGGCAAGAACACTGGAGTGGGTTGCCATTTCCTTCTCCAATGCATGAAAGGGAAAAGTGAAAGTGAAGTCGCTCAGTCGTGTCCGACTCTTCGCGACCCCATGGTCTGCAGCCTACCAGGCTCCTCCGTCCATGGGATTTTCCAGGCAAGAGTACTGGAGTGGGGTGCCATTGCCTTCTCCGTTTACTTACTAGGTAGAGGCAATCCAGGAGCTCGCTTAGACTGTATTTTGCAAAGAGTAAACCAGTTACATACCACTTGAGACACTGGACACAGAGCACAAAGAAAGGGAGGCATATGTGTGCAGCAGGCTGTTGAAACAATCTTGAATTAGGTGAATCTGTAATGTGGTCTGAAAAATTCTCAAGCAAACTATTTTCTTTACTTAGGAAAAAAAACAAAAAACAACAACCCTACATAATAAGACTACTAACACTAGCCTGCTTGAATCCACTTGAGAAATACAAATAAGTCAAAAGAGTCAGAGCAGTTCCTTGGATATAGAATGAAAAAGCAAGAATTTTTAAAGATTATGGTCCTGACAAGTGTGGTGAGGTCATTTGGCATCCTGAATTCAAGTTTCCTCCTCCTTTCCCCCGTTTCTCAATGCCTGACTGCCCAAGGAAGGGTCTTTGTTCTCCTTTCTTCTCTAAATTCTCATTTCCTTGGTGATTTCATCAATCCATAGCTTTAAATACTGTGCGTTTTCCTACCCTGACAACACTCAAATGTATATCTCCAGCTCAGACTTCTTCTAAAGGGTAAGCTGGGACGCATCTACTCAGATGTCAAAGAGAAATATCAAAGTTCACAAGTTTAACACTGCTTCCACCCTGAGAATTCCCCATCCCAGTTAGTGGCAACTCTATGTTTCAACTGCCCAAAACATTCTTGACTCCTTTATCTCATACACAGGGTGCAGACCTTAGGAAATCATGTTGGGTCTACCTTCAAAATATACTATGTATCTAAACAGCTCTTGCCACCTTTCCTGTGATGCTCTGGTTCAGGCTCTCAAATTCTCGCTTCAGGGGGACTGTTACAGACTCCTGGTAGGTATCCTTGCAGCCATCCTTTAGTTTCTCATCAACACAGTTTACATGTATTTTCAACACGTTTAAGTTAGATCATGTTGCTTCTCTGTTCAAAATTCTCCAGTGGTTCCTTATTTCACACAGAGGAAAAGCTAAATTGGAAGGACTTATGCGAAGCTGAAACTCCAATACTTTGGCCACCTGATGTGAAGAACTGATTCATTGGAAAAGACCCTGATGCTGGGAAAGATCGAAGGTGGGAGGAGAAGGGGACGACAGAGGATGAGCAGGTTGGATGGCATTACCGACTCGATGGACATGGGCTCGAGTAGACTCCGGGAGTTGGTGATGCTGGCATGCTGCAGTCCATGGGGTCGCAGAGAGTCAGACATGACTGACTGACTGAACTGAATTGATAGATAGGGCATTAAGACCAGTTTCCATTATCTCCCCGACCTCATCCCCACCACTATCATCCTCCTCAAACCCTTCTCTCCCTTCACACCCCAGAGGATGCCCCTCTTTGCTACAATCTGAGTTCTTTGAGGCAGGGAGCTCCATACACGTTATTCTCCATTGTATCCAAAACTCACACAATGGAGTCTGGCATAGCAGTGGGCTGTCTAATAAGCATTTGCTAAATTGAGGCATGAATTTTGGGGGGTTTTAGCTCTGTTGCATGGCACGGGGGATTCTATTTCCCCAACCAGGGATCAAACCCATGCCCCACCCCCACAGTGGAAGCACAGAGCCCCTAATAACTGGACGACCAGGGAAGTCCTTGGATACACAAACTAACAAATACATAATTCTCAGGCATCACCTGAAAAGAGTGAAGGAAAGCACGCTCAGGAAAGTGCATTTCCTTACCTCTTTGACTCCAGAGCAGGGGTGGCCAACCTGTAGCATGCAGGCCCACCTGTTTTTGCAAATAAACATTTCCTGGAACCACAGCCAAGCCCATTTGTTTGCATGCTACATGTGGTTGCTTCCCCATGCACTACACCAGCAGAGCTGAACAGGTGCTACAGAAAATGTATGGCCCACAAAGCCTAAAATATATACTATCTGGTTCTTTATAGAAAGTTTGCTGTCCCTTGACCTAGAGGGTGCATGCTGAAAGGGAGAATTCTTGCATGCACACTTGTTGTTCATACAAAAATCCAGCCACGAAACCCAAAGAAGAAAGCACACTCAGACTTGGGTAAGTGAGGTAGGCAGTGCATCAGTACCATACAAATATGCCTCAGCCTTGCTCTGGGGCCATGGCAAACCTAGACATGCTCCTGTCCCATGCACAGGCCATATTCTGTCTGTTGAAGTGGCAAAAAGTAGCCCTGTCTGCCCACACACGTCACCAATGGGAAGATGAGGGAAGTCAGGTCTATTATTTTTATATCTACATCCATTAATGTCTCAAGAGTTAAGAAAGTTCCCCTGCCTATTTTTAATCATGTTGCTACAGAAGGGTCATTTGTATCCTATTCTTTGACTCGATGACTCATTTCAGTTCCTTAAACTAGAGTCAGCTCTCATCCATCTTGAAGACAGCTGCTCAGAACACTGACTGGCACAATGGATGAGCTGGGAGCTCAGCAGGACTCGAACACCCAGACTTGCATGAGGTGAAGGTGGGCAGTGGGACCCTCTCTGAAACGAGCCTGTTTGGCAGGCAGGGACCCTGGCTGGAGGGCTTCCCCAGGAAGTTGTCCTGCCCTCAGGGTGACTCAGGGTTGGGACAGCTGTGGGCCTCTCCTGGCCTCCCTGGGGACTGCTGGGATGTGGAAGGACTCTGTATGGAGGAGGAGACTGAGAACCAGGAAGAAGATTATACTCTTGGTAATGGCAGAACCACACCAACCTCCCAGCACCCTGTGACCCTGGACCCACGAAATGTGGAATTTGCTGTTTTTGCTTTAGTCACTGAGGAAAAATATTCCTATTTCTCCACTTCTCAGGCAGAACTCTTCTTCTGGTTATATCTCCCATGGTCTTGGGTCCTCCCTTAAGAAGAAAGATAAAAATCTGTAACATGAATAAGAGAAGATCAATAGATCAAATGGTCCTCAAAGATGGTGCAACTATCACTTTATAAAACAAAACAAAACTCTGTAGACTTTGAGAAATGAAATGTTTCCTGCCATATCAGTAAACAAGGATGTCACAGTCATGAGCAATTGCAGCGCTCCAAAATGAGCTGGTGAGCCCTGAGAGAACTCAGGAAGGAAAGAATTCCTGCCATTTAGCAGCCATCAGACTTTAGCCACTCCCTATGGTGTGCCCTGAGTAAACTCCGGATGTGAAAACAAAGGGTACTGGCCCCAGATACTTGCAGCGCATATTCCTCTGAAAGGAATGATATCAGAGACCCCAGATTCTGGCATCTTCCGATACAAAGAAAGGGGCTTCCCAGATAGTGCAGTGATAAAGAATCCTCCTGCTAATGCAGGAGATACAAGAGATGTGGGTTTGATCCCTGGGTCAGGAAGATGCCCTGGAGTAGGAAATGGCAACCCACTCCAGTATTCTTGCCTGGAAAATTTCATGGACAGAGGAGCCTGGAAGACTACAGTCCATGGGGTCATAAAGAGTCGGATGTGGCAGAGCACACACACATACAGAGACAAGTGATAAATTCCTTAAATTGAGGTATCTGGTTTTCCTTTCATTAAAAATAATCTTTTGACATTCAGACTACCTGTTCTTTGTTGCACAACTTCTATGTAATCTGGCTCTCCACCCCTCCTTGGGACAGTTCTCTCAGGGTTATTTGAAATGCTGCTTCCTGGGCTTGAAGTTCTAAAATTTTTCACCAAATAGAGCAAAACTCTCAACTTTTAGATTGTGAATTAGATTGTGAATTTTTAAGTCTACAACTTCAATGCAAGGTGAAGACTTTCATTTAGAGGTAAATTCCACCTGATAGCCATAGAAAACACCAGATTAAAAGCAGATTTGAGGAACACTCAGAATTGTTTGTTTACCAGAAAGACAAGCCTTGAAAGAGAGTTAACCAAAACAACAGAGTCTGGAGTTCAGGTCCCTCTGGGTGGTGATGGAATCCTTTATTCTTTGGAGACTGATAAAACCAGGCTGGTTCAGCCAGTTTGATTTAATCTTATCCAAATCCAGAGAGCTGAGAAACTTCTAAAACCTCTAAATCTAAAACCAGAGAGTTGGGGAAACCTCTAAACTTCTCTTGAACTCCATGCTTCCAAGAATGATGACAGTTAAAAGGAAATTCAAGGAGAAAGAAGAGGTGGTCTGCGCTTCCAGCACTCTGCCCTGAAGCCTCTGTTTTCCACCCCAGCTATTGTTAATGACAATAGCTGATGCCATTGTCATTAACATCATGACTTAACAGGGGAGATGGCTTATTTTCCAACAGGAA
This sequence comes from Bos grunniens, assembly GCF_055505025.1. NCBI lineage: Eukaryota > Metazoa > Chordata > Mammalia > Artiodactyla > Bovidae > Bos > Bos grunniens. The sequence continues at coordinate 17,023,684 of NC_141191.1, forward strand.
TGCTGGGGAACCAGAGGAGCTTCCTAACAACCTTTCAAAGTCACCTTGGACAAGACTTTTGCCAGGGGGATGTCTCTTTTCCTCTTTGGATAAAGGGAGATGAATGACGGGAAAAAACTCAGTGGGGACTTTCTTGCATGCATTACCTGAAAGTCAAGAAGAGAATAATCCCTAGACTCTGTTCTGACTACTTTTCAGGCTCCACCAGGAAATAATAAGAATTTACAATCATCTACTTACTAATACACTAGAAGTTTATTTTGTTGGGAGCCTTAACTTGGCATGTGTTAAGTAATAAAGTTAACAACCTTTACAGAGTAAGTCACCAAACGCCGTGAGAGGAGAAAGTAGAAAAGACCCATGAGGGAAGACTCACAGAGATGCACAGATAATTCTATTTTTAAGTAAGGTGTTGAAGTTCTAGTTGCTTTTGACATTAGGAAACATACCCATACACAAAGTCACAAAGAATTGGGGCTGGAAACTAGGGCACTCGCATGATTATTTGAATGTACCCCATCACCTTCAACACAAGTGGTGGGAGTGCTATAGACTCCGCTGACTGAGGGGGGCACCGCCTTGCTCCTGGGAAGGTCTCTGGCCTACAGAGGAGTCTGTAGTAATATTCAATATGAGCATTTTTAAAGACACTGTGGTGTCTTCTTAAGACATTTCTCCCTGGGGTGCCACACTGCTTCTGTGCCCCTACATGTTCTGTGCCCCTACACGTATCCAGGCCAGGGACCAGAACCTTCTCTGGGGAAACCCAGCCTCTCCCCTAATGCTAAGGGAGCCCCAGTCTCTTTGGAGTCTGGCAAACTCAGGAGCCTGGAGTTGTGACCAGCCACCAGTGTGCTTCTGTCTTGGCTTCTGCAGGCTTCCAGGAGGCTGGGAAGGAGCTCAGTTCTGTAAGAGGAGAGGACAGAGTGGGGAGCCTGTGGAAGACTTTGTCCAAACCCATCTCTCCACCCACAGCCAGTGCTGCTGGTTGCCCAAGTTTACCTCATTACCAGAACTGCCTGCTTCTGACAGTGGCATTTAGTTTTCACAGGAGGGAGGTACATTCCTCAAATTAGCTGTGACTTGTACCTACTGTGCCCATTTTAATTTCAAAACACACTTCCCTCCTTCCAATTATCGGCAAGTTCCTCTGTCTGAGCCCTCTGGAAGGAAGGCTCCACCCCAAGTCATTTGTCCCCTGCAGTGAGGTGAGAGTGGTGGGGGCACGTGTGGTCTTGGTTTCTCACCACACAGGGCTTTCTGTTTCTGTCTGGTGTCTCCTGACTGGGCCCCCGTTTGCCCTGAGTCCTGCGCTGACCAACAGGACACACGGCTGCCTGACTTCAGACTGTCCTCCTGGGTCTGGCCCCTCTCGGCTCCAGGCTGAGGTTTCTCCCCTGTGAAGCTGGCAGCTGCACCCGTCTCCCCAAGAACAAGCCTGTGAAGAGTGTCATGAGTGTGCTGTTCCCGGATGTGGGTGAGGACAGCCACCGCGGACTAAGAGAGGGGAGGCCCCTTTCACCTCCTCATCAGGATGGAGTGTGGCTTTCCCCTCCCAAACTGGAACTTGGTACTTGTGAGCTGGAAGAAAACTTTGACTCACAAGTGAGGAAACCAAAGTCCACAGCTCAGGTCAAAGAGCTGAACTTGGCCTCTTGACTCTTAATCCATGTAAATTTTCACTGTAGTGAATTGCCTCAAGCTTTCATTTCTGGTTAATTAATCTCTTCATTCTAAAAACTCTTGGGGCTCACAGAGGGAGACAAACTTTCCAGTGGGTGATCCGGAGTGGACGGAGCTGGAGAGAGGTAAGGGGGGTTTCCTGCTGCTCTGTGCAACCCCCCAAGTGCTCTTCTAGAGTCACCATCTCTGAGCCTGGCCCCAGCTCCCCAGAAACTCATACCTACCCGCCAGGGCCTGTAGGCCGGGGAGCCTCTCCGAGGTCTTGGCTGCTGTCCCAGCAGGTAATGGGGCTTCTTAGCTGATGAGATAGCTTCAGTATTAAAAGCTCCTTCTTAGTGATAGCTTTCCTGGAGAATGACCCATGTGCCCTCGGGCACCGACTAATTTTTTAGTTCCTTACTCCTTGTCTTTCCTGTTACCCATGACCTTGCATTAATCTGGCTAGGTGTTTGCTGAACTCCTGGTTGCCCAGCAGACAATACCTTTGACCCTCTGATCTTCTGTATGGCTCTGGCCTCACTCTGGACACTCAGGCTGTGACTGCTCACATCCGGGTCCTTCTCCAAGCCTGCTCTTCACCTGCACCTCCATCTTTCACAGCTCTCCCTACCCTGCCGAGTTCTGAGAACTGCTTGATTTCTATATGGGTTTAAACCAGCCTGACCTTAAATACAAAAGCCCAAGAAACAAGCTTGTTGTTATTGTTGCTATGATTATGTCACCGAATAGTACCATGGAGCTGGTCTGTACAAAACTTGACATGTGAAATGCAAACTTTCCAAACAAATACACCAGGAGGTATTTGAATTTTTTACAAAAAGACTCGAAACATTGACAAGTTAGATTTGGAAGGGACATTAATAATACTTCAGTCTGGAGCATTTCCCAAAGTGCATTCAAGGAAAAACAAAGAGGAACATACATTCATATATTACTCAATGAAAGAGTCCTGCGCTCAAGTGAAGACACAGCATATGACAGCCCTCTCACTGGGATTAAAAATATATGTTAGCAAATTAAAGACTTGGAAAGTCCTCCGTCAGTGAACCCTCTTGAATTCTAACTCCGTGTTTCCCATGTTAATTTGAATACAGAACCATCTCTTCTTCCATTCACCTTAACCCTATAGATTCTGTGTTCCGTGGATGACATGCCAGAAGATGTGACCGAAGTGAGTCCAAACCCTCTTCTAGCAGAGGAGGAGACACAGCCTTAATGAGGTTTCAGAGGCTTGCTCAGGGCTACACAGTAAGGACCAGGTAGAACTGACTGTTTCCGGAAGAAGACTTTCAAATTCCTGTTCCTGTGCTCTTTCCTCTAAACCCTGTTGATTCCTTTTTAACAAATAGATTCCTCTGAGAATTCCTCAAAATGTCAAGCATTCTCAGTTCTCTTAAAATTAAATAACCTGTGTCTCTTATGTCTGCCGCATTGGCAGTCAGGTTCTTTACCACTAGCGCTACCTGGGAAGCCCAAGTGATAATACAAATATATAAAGTAGGGAAATCAAAGTAATATTCCTTCAAACTGGGCTTTCTTTTTTTTCAAATTCAAAATCTATCCTGGAAAATGCAAAATAAAGCAATGAGATACCATTTCACATCTATTAGAATGGCTGATAACCACAATAAAAAATACCAAGTGCTGGCAGGAATGAGGAGGAACTAATTGGAACCCTGATACATTGCTGATGGGAATGAAAATGGTGCAGCCTCACTGGAAAACAACCTAGCGGTGTCTTTTAAGGATCAACATTCGCTTACTGTGCTTCATTCCTGGATATTACCCAAGAGAAAGAAAAACTTACGCTTACATAAAAATCCGTATGCAAATATTTATAGAAGCTTGATTCATAATTGCCCAACATTGGAAATAATCCAAACGTCTTATCAACAGGTGAATGTTTAAATAAACTCTCATAAATATCAAACAAGCTCTCATAAATACCCTACCAAACTCTCATGAATTCATACAATAGAATATACCCTAGTAATCAAACTGAATTAACTTTTGATAAATACAACTTCTCCAGGGCTTTGTGCTGAGGAAGAGGGGGGAAGACTAATCTCCAAAGGTCATATACTATATGATTTAATTTATTTTTTAATTGGAGTATGTTGTTGCTGTTTAGTCGCTTCAGTCATGTCCGACTCTTTTGCGACCCCATGCACTGCAGCCCGCCAGGCTCCTCTGTCCATGGGATTCTCCAGTCAAGAATACTGGAGTGGGTTGCCATTGCCTTCTCCAAACTGGAGTATATTTTGCTTTAAAATGTTGTGCTAGTTTCTGTTGTACAGCAATGGTGAATCAGCTATTTTCATACAACATACACATGTACCCCCTCTCTCTTGAGCCTTTCTCCCACTGTCCCCAACCCACCCTTCACGGCACTGAGCTGAGCTCCCCGTGCTATCCTGCAACTTCCTGCTAGCTAGCTATTTTACACACGGTAGTGTATATACCGGAGAAGGCAATGGCACCCCACTCCAGTACTCTTGCCTGGAAAATCCCATGGACAGAGAAGCCTGGTAGGCTGCAGTCCATGGGGTCGCTGAGGGTCGGACACGACTGAGCGACTTCACTTTCACTTTTCATTTTCATGCATTGGAGAAGGAAATGGCAACCCACTCCAGTGTTCTTGCCTGGAGAATCCGAGGGACCTGGGGAGCCTGATGGGCTGCCATCTATGGGGTCGCACAGAGTCAGACACGACTGAAGTGACTTAGCAGCAGCTGTGTATATACGTCACTGCTGTGTCCACAAGTCCATTTTCTACATCTGCATCTCTATCCCTGTCCTGCAAGTAGGTTCATCTGTATCATTTTTCTATAATATGTTTGTTTTTCTCTTTCTGACTTACTGTATGACTCAATTTATGTACCTTCTTGAAATGACAAAATCGGAGAGATGGAGAATAGATTAGTTGTTGCCATGGATAGGGAAAGGTGGGGCTGGGATAGTTCTCTGAGGTGGTGCTTACAGGTCTCGGTGCGTGTGATGAAATGGCAAACGTCGTATCAGTGCCGATGTCCTGCTTCTTGTACTATAGTTACGTAGGATGGAGCCATTGGGAGAAACTGGTCGAGGTCACAGGGAACCCCTTAGCACTATACTCGCAACTTCCTGTGATTCTATTTCAAAACAGAAACTTTACATACACAAGTATATATACCCATGCAGCCACCCACACACACATATGATACACAATAATTTGGATAGATCTCAAATACATTACGCTAAACAAAGGAAGCGAGGCAAAAAAGCTGTGTGCATTCTGAAGGATTTCATTTTATGACATTCTGGAAAAGGCACAAGTTAAGGAGCAGAGAACAGATTAGTGATTTTCCAGGGATTACATGAAAAGCAGCAAGGGGGAGTCTGGGATGATGGGGCTGTTTTGTATCCTGATTGTTGTGGGGTCACATGAATCTATACATGTGTTAAAACTTATGGAACTATACATCAAAAAATTTTTCACTATTTGTAAATTTCAAAATAAATATTAAAAAATAGATTGTCCGTAAAACACAGAAAATTATAGTTTCTATTCCAAGAAACTATTGTGATGGCTTTTGCATAAATTATACATTTGGTTTTCACAAATTAAAGACAATACCCAAAGGCGAAAATCATTCCCCCTAGATTGTGTAATTAAGTAAAGGGTTATCTTTGCTTTTAATCTCTTCATTGTTTTAGATTTTAGCAATACAGATGAGTAGTTTTGATGGCTTTTGTTTTATTGGCCAGCCAGCTCCAATTACAGCTGGTGGTTACCAAAGCTTGATTACACCATGACATTGAAGCCTGAACAGGGTATGGGAAAGCTAACCTGAAACCAAAATAGGATTTGGGGGAAAAAAGAAAAAAACAGAATGGAAAGAAGGAGGGAAGAAAATAAGAAAGAAAGGAAGAAAGCAAGCTTGGGGATTAATTGTATTATCTGACTTCATTCCCTGTTTCTTTGAAAACGTTTTCAGTTGGCTCTCCCAGAGGCTCGGGTGTACATTCTGTTATTTAGCAGTTAATTCTTTGGACTCACTGGGATCTGAAATGTAATGTGTTTGCTCTCCCTTGCACCCCATCCCTGTGAGTTTCTCCCACCAGGTTTATTTACTCATTCTTTCATTTCTGTTGAATGCTTTCTCACCTGAGTGTATCAACAACAGGGTAAGGCTAGAGGACAGGCAACCAGAGTTCAATCAATAGGACAGGTGACCAACTGGTCAACAGCTTTGAATTTCAAGTCGCCACCTCTTGTGCTCATATTTTCTTCATGTTATTTTTGGCTTGGTTCCACATCAGACAGTGTAAAGACTGAAGTCTAAACTGCTTTTAAGAAAAACCAGCTAATCTTTCGACGTCCAATCATCTTTCTGTAGTTCTCAAGATTTCCTTCTCAGCATCATGGCATAAAAACATTAAAAATTGAAATTGCAGCTGGTGTTCAATCATCAGAGGAAATGGAATTGCCACTCTGGTTGTGCCTTCTCCAACCTCTGAGCAGGTGCTGCTTCCCACGCTCTCTGCATCTATCACATCAGGGCTGAGCATCTCTTCACATTTAAAAATGGAACTTTCTGGCCCTGAGTTCAAGATGTCTCATATGATGTTGGTTGGAATTGTGCTTTAGAATATTTACCCCTTAGTTTCCTTTATTAGTTCAGAGAAGCAGGCTATGTGGGCCTTTTGACGTTTATTTATATGTTTAAACGTTGTATTAAAGTAATACCAGCGTGAATTTTAAAGAGTAAAATAGTTCTACAGTGTTTTGACAAACAGTAGTTCCCCCACTACCCCTTCTCCAGAAGAACAATCCTCAGGTGTCTAAGTTGATGCTTTTGGTATTGATCTAAAGAATTCTTTAGCAACAAAGAATTTCTTTGTTGCTAAAGAAAATGCTCACTTACTGTTCTTGAAGGGTAGCCTGTAAGACATCCTAAAATATGTGGCTTTGGTATATTTGCTGCTTGGAGCTCTAGACACTGGGGAAACAGCAATGCAGGGAGCAGCTTTCTCTGAGCTCTCCCTATCTGCCTAAAGGAACCTCCAAAAGAAGCCAGTGGTCATGGATCCCCTCTCCAGGAGTTTCATCAGTCAAGAAAGAGGGACTCTTGTCACCTGAGAGGAGACTACAAGTTGTCACCACACCCAGACACATAACTATCATCACAAGCTATCACACCTCCTGTCTACTCTGGTAAAGGTCCATTCACCATCCTAAAAATCATTTCTTCTCCCTGAAGGGGCCAACATCCCTCCCTTCTCCTTTTCCTGTGAAGATGGCAGATAAGTTTGAATTTTAAGGCATCTTGGGGAGTTTCTCAGTTTCCCTGAATGTCTTCCAGGCATACACAATGCTGCTGCTGCTGCTGCTGCTGCTAAGTCGTTTCCAACTCTCTGTGACCCCCTCTGTCCATGGGACTTCCCAGGCAAGAATACTGGAGTGGGTTGCCATTTGCGACTGCAGGGGATTTTCCCAACCCAGGGATCAAACCCACACCTCTTGTGGTGCACTGGTAGGCAGATTCTTTACCAACTGAGCTGCCTGGGAAGCCCTAGGCATACATGAGGTACACATGTAAATAAATGTCTGTTTTTCTCTCGTTCATCAGTCTTTTATTACAGAGGTCTTAGCTAAGAACTCAGAAAAGTAGAGGAAAAGTTACTTTCCCTCCTGCACAGTTTCCTTGATTTTTCACTTTTAAGCATCAGCTATTGACTTAGAACCAGAGATCAAATTGCCAACATCCGCTGGATCATGGAAAAAGCAAGAGAGTTCCAGAAAAGCATCTATTTCTGCTTTATTGACTATGCTAAAGCCTTTGACTGTGTGGGTCACAATAAACTGTGGAAAATTCTTCAAGAGATGGGAATACCAGACCACCTGATCTGCCTCTTGAGAAATTTGTATGCAGGTCAGGAAGCAACAGTTAGAACTGGACATAGAACAACAGACTGGTTCCAAATAGGAAAAGGAGTTCGTCAAGGCTGTATATTGTCACCCTGTTTATTTAACTTATATGCAGACTACATCATGAGAAATGCTGGACTGAAAGAAACACAAGCTGGAATCAAGATTGCCGGGAGAAATATCAATAACCTCAGATATGCAGATGACACCACCCTTATGGCAGAAAGTGAAGAGGAACTCAAAATCCTCTTGAGATGAAATTGAAAGTGGAGAATGAAAAAGTTGGCTTAAAGCTCAACTTTCAGAAAACGAAGATCCTGGCATCCAGTCCCATCACTTCATGGCAAATAGATGGGGAAACAGTGGAAACAGTGTCAGACTTTATTTTTCTGGGCTCCAAAATCACTGCAGATGGTGACTGCAGCCATAAAATTAAAAGACGCTTACTCCTTGGAAGGAAAGTTATGACCAACCTAGATAGCGTATTCTAAAGCAGAGACAGTAGTTTGCCAACAAAGGTTCGTCTAGTCAAGGCTATGGTTTTTCCTGTGGTCATGTATGGATGTGAAAGTTGGACTGTGAAGAAGGCTGAGTGCCGAAGAATTGATGCTTTTGAACTGTGGTGTTGGAGAAAACTCTTGAGAGTCCCTTGGACTGCAAGGAGATCCAACCAGTCCATTCTGAAGGAGATCAGCCCTGGGATTTCTTTGGAAGGAATGATGCTGAAGCTGAAACTCCAGTACTTGGCCACCTCATTCGAAGAGTTGACTCATTGGAAAAGACTCTGATGCTGGGAGGGATTGGGGGCAGGAGGAGAAGGGGACGACAGAGGATGAGATGGCTGGATGGCATCACTGAGTCGATGGACATGAGTCTCAGTGAACTCTGGGAGTTGGTGATGGACAGGGAGGCCTGGCGTGCTGTGATTCATGGGGTCGCAAAGAGTCGGACATGACTGAGCGACTAATCTGATCTGACTGACTTAGCACTTTTCGAGCTAGGTAGGGATTTGGCTCTCTCTTCTCCCCAGACCCCCATGAAACACACGCACCCCCTTCCCATCCCCTTCCTTATCTTTGCAACAGTTATAGCATAGTTTTTGTTAGATCTTTATTCAGTGTTTATATCTTTATGATCACATAAATGCTACTCTGAGCAAAGTCCTGTAGCAAACTACACTGGCTTTTCCTATCCTAAATAACTTTCCCCTGGATAATAATTTCATTATGATAATGATGGTGATTAGTGCTTATCACAAATTCAAACACAAAGTCTTACTGAATTACACAAACATCTATGCTCTCAAGACATTGGGAGCAACACATATTTCACTGATTTGACCTTCTTGAAGAAATATCTCTTAGGCTCTCTGATAGGCTCCCGTCTGGACTGTCTATTTCCAACAACTAGGATGGAACCACTATTCAGGGATTTTCCTTTACCACCCTCCTGGGGGTTCCCCTCATTTCACTCTTGATGAATCTCCTGTTCCTGGATCTTGTGTCTTCTTTCTTGGTTTATTCCCTTGCTTTGGCAAAATGTATCCTTTAGAAGCTTTCCTTTAGAAACCAAAGACATGTGGGATACACAAGTTTTGAAACATTGCCTTTCTAAAAACATCCTTATTCAAACTTCATACATAAATGATGCTGTGCCTACATATAGAATTCTAAGGTAGGAATCCTTTTTCTTCAGAGTTTTGAAGGCATTGCTTTATTTTCTTCTAGCCTGTGGTATTACTGCTGAGAAACCTAACGACATTTTAATCTGACCTGTCTATCCTTTAATCATCCCAAGATCCTCCCTTTATCCCAGGAGTTCTAAAGTTTAACTATCACACACCCTGGTTTGTGTCTGCTTTTCTTCCTGCATCTCACCCTGGACACATCTCACCACTCTAACCTGAACATTTGTTTGGGATTATTTTGTTAATGATTTCTTCCACTCCACTTTCTCGGTTCTCTCTTTCTTAATCTCTTATTATACAAATAACGAGACTTCCTGGATGAATCCTCTGTTTTTTACATTTTCTCTTTCATATCACTTTTGGGTTTTTGCTCTACATTTTCGAAGAGTTCTTCAGTTTTACCTTTCAATTTATAAAATTTCTATTATCATGCTTCTGAATGTTTAAAGCACCTTTTTCTTCAAAAGTTCCTGTTTTATATCTTTTAGCTACTGAATCAAGGTTGAAATATCTTTTTTTGTATTGCTGAATATACTAACCATCACTGATGGTTTCTTTAAAGCCTCCTTTTTGAAATGTCTCCACTGTTTTCATGTTGCTTCTTTATGCTCGTTTGTCTTGGTCTTAATCTCTCACATGAGGGTTCTCCTTACATGAGATAAATTTTGAACAGATGCTCATAAGAGTGATGCATAGTAGGGGTTTATGAGCAATGAACATCACCCTAGGGTGATCTGGCTCAATTGTTTCATTGGGAAACTCATAATCAGAATCTCTTAAGACTTAGTTCTTGGGCTGGTCTGATTCCCAGTGGACTTTTCCAATCTCAAACCTGGAGGACAAAAGCCTGGCTGATGTCAAACGACATCATATAAATGACAGAGTGATCATTCCGCAAAAGTTATGGTTTCTATAAATTAGGGAGCCTGGTGTGGTTAGCGCTCTGGATTGAGAGTGTGAAGTCTGAGTTCTACTAACAGCTTGGGTATAATCTATATGGTGACCTTGAACAAATCCCTTGATACCTCAGAGGCTCAGTTTTTCTCATCGAAAAAATGAGTGCTGGTTCTCAACTTCAATGTACATGAAAACCAACATTGCTATGTCCAGGATCCCATCTCCAGAGATTCTAATTTGTTTTTTCTGAGATAAGGCCAAGAACCTACATTTCTAACAAACATCTTGAGTGATTCTGATGCAAGAGGGCTGGTGACCACCCCAAACGGTGCATCAATTTAGACCTTCATTTATTTATTCAACAAACATTTATCGAGCACCTACCACAACATGTTTTAGGAGTTGGAGAAGTAAGAAGGGCTTTGCTGTCTTAGATTTTACACTCTCACTGGGGAGACAACCAAAAACACGTAAATAAATAGATAAATAGTACCATCCAGCAGTAGTGATAACTACTGTATAGAAAGAGAAATGAAGGGATAGAGAAGGGTTGGAACGAGCAGTGGAGCCATCCTGCTCAAAGATGATCTATCACCCAGCACATGTACACCACAGTGTCCAAACATCACTCAGCAAATTGTATTAGATAATTGTCCTGGCCTGTTTTTAGAGGCCACAGATGACACCAAAGAAGTATGGGATGCAGCTGGCTGCCTATTCTTCAGCAAACTTTCCCTGATATTGGCAAGCAAGCAGCAAACAATCCAGAAAGTATGTACATGCTCTGCATTGTGGTGCTGATTCTAAGTGCAGTGTAAGTTTTTCAAAGATGAGGATCAGCCTGGGCTGAAGTGGTTAGAGACGCTTCTTGGAAGGTGGTTCTGAGACAGCACTCAGGTGTGTTGATTCGGAACACAGATGGAAACCAGAACACCAGTGGGCATTATAAAGATTTTGAGGTTGTTGATGAGGTTGGCAAAGACATTCACATCTAGAAAGGTTTGATATGTGTTGGTGTCAAAGGAGAAGGACAACCTTGGAGGAAGAGCAGGGACATAATCTACAAATGGTAAATGTAATCAACATTGAGTGAGTGTGTGCTCAGTCGTGTTGGACTCTTTGTGACCCAACAGACTGTAGCCCACCAGGCTCCTCTGTCCACGGGATTTCCCAGACAAGAACACTAGAGTGGGTTGCCATTTCCTCCTCTAGGGGATCTTCCCGACCCAGGAATCAAACCCACATCTCTTGTCTCCTGCACTGGCAGGTGAATTCTATACCATTGTGCTACCAATTCAACACTGCTATATGTTATATACAAAAATTGTTGAGAGTAAACCCTAAGAGTTCTCATAACAAGGAAAAATTTTTTTTCTTTTTGTTTAATCTTATATGAGATGATGGATGTTCACTGAATTTATTGTGGTAATCACTTCAAGATGTATGCAAGTCAAGTTGTTATGTTATTCACCTTAAACTTACCCAATGCTGTATGTGAATTACATCTGAATAAAGCTGGAAGGAAAAAATAAATAAATACAGCTTTAGAAGGAAACGCACAACTCTGGAGGAAAAGCAGGGGACATAAACTCTCACCTTGCCTTAGCCACAGACTAATTTTAGAGCCTTGGGCATATCATTCAGTCTCTCTGAAATTTAATTTCTTTACTCATAAAAGAAGAATAATAGCTTATATCAACCTCTCCCACAGGCATAGGATAAAGGGAGAAAGAAGCTGATAGCTGGGAACACGGTTTGGATAATAAAGAATAGTAGGAAGAAGGCTATTATTAAGTATTATCTTTAGGACTTCACAACTCAGAATTGGAAATCTCTCTGTAATTGCACCGTGGAGAATCTTGAAGCTATGAACTCCTTGTGCGCATCTTACCTTCAAACCCTTCAGATTCTGTGGAGAGTGAAACCTAGTTTCTACAGTTTTATCTTCCATTATATAGATTTAATATTCACCACCTACTTAGAGCCAGACATCCCTTCTCCAGTGGACCACATTCTGTCATCTAGTCCCTTAAATCTATTTCAGTCCAGAGCTCTGGGTCTCCAACTGGAGCACTCGAGGTGGGTGGGTAGAGGGCCACAAACTGTTCATCTTCCATGAGCTTCAGCTTTGGTTCATGGAAAGGAACTTTTAATCCCATTGTCAGATTAAGTCAAATGTACTTCACTTGGTACCTTTGGTCTCCGATGCCCAAGTCTAAAAAGGAAATTATAATCTCTTTTAATACCAAATTGGGCTTCCCTGGTGGCTTAGCAGTAAAGAATCCACTTGGTAATGCACGGGACACAAGAGACGCAGTTCCATCCCTGGGTCAGGAAGATCCCCTGGAGAAGGAAATGGCAACCCACTCCAGTATTCTTGCCTGGAGAATCCCCTGGCTACAGGAGCCTGGTGGGCTACAGTCCATGGGGTCACAAAGAGACTGACATGACTTAGTCACTAAACAACAACAAAAAATATCAAATCACCATGCTATGTACTCACAGCAGGTTGCTTGCTAGAACTTCTAAGAATTTCCTCACATACTCTAGCATATGTTACTCTGCTTTTGCTGCCTGCTCCCTTCTCCAAGTTATTGCCATGATGGCGCCTTTGACCTCTTCTGCAGCTCTGAGAGATATCTGCCCCTTTGGGCCCAGCTGTCCTTAGCTAGTGGCCACCACTGCCACCCACACTCAGCCTCATGGGAAGGACAGTCCCCTCTCACTCCCCACAGCTCAACTGAGATGGTGTGCTGACTGTGGACCAGGTATTGCTAGAGCCTTGGAGTAACTGAAGGGCCATAACGAGGTGACATGCCTGCCCTGGAAGGGCTTAGCATTCTCCCCTACAGGCTTGGTCACCTGCATGGTCACCATTCTGCCCTCAGTAGGCTTCCTTGGGCACAGGGTGCCACACACCACCCACCGCCCACAGCCCACCAATGAAAGTCTTCAGGAAGCTCCACATCTGGCCATCAAGACCCAGAGGGGGAAAAAAAATCCACTTACCCCAGTCTCAGTCACCCTCTTTTCCTATTCTGGGATTAAACTTTTTTCAGGATTACTAACAGTAGGAGCAGGGCTTCCCAGGTGGCTCAGTGGTAAAGAATCCATCTGACAAGCAAGAGACATAGGTTCGATCCCTGGGTGGGGAAGATCCCCGGGAGAAGGAAATGGCAACCCGCTGCAGTAGTCTTGTCTGGAAAATCCCATGGACAGGGGAGCCTGGTGGGTTGCATGGGGTTCATGGGGGCACAAAAGAGTCAGACATGGTTTAGCGACTAAACAATAAACAGTAGAAGCACCCATTTGTTCAGAAGAAAACATCCATTCCTGCCCACAAGATCTGATCACCGCTGGCCAATAGGAGTCAGTAATGAACAGTGCATTTCACAGAATCCAGCCCATTCAGTTTCTGGTGCCATCAAGAATCAGTCCAAGGGGACAAATATTGTCCACATATGAGGTACCTAGAATGGTCAGGTTTCTAGAGACAGAGAGTAGGTGGAATCAGGCTACCAGGGGTTGGGGGAGGGGGCTGAGGAGTTAAGATGTAACGGGCACAAGAGTTTCACTTAGAGACGATAAAGTTGTTCTGGATGAAGGGGATGGTTGCACGGTAATGTGAAGCTACTTAATGCCACACTTTAAAAAATGATTGAAATAGTCATTTTTATATTATATATTATAAAAATATAATATATAATATATACATTTATATATATAATATATATATATATAAATATATTATATATTTTCATATTTTACCACAATTTAAAAAGAGAAAAGAATTAGCTCGTGCTGCACTGTGCCAATCTAGACCAGTTCTTGTCCTCTTCTCTCTCTTGGGTGGGAGGTGACACGGAGACCAGGCCCCCGGGCAGACCCCAGCTCTCCCGTGAGCATGCCTGGACTGAAAGGCATGCAACAGTTTCCAAGAATAACAAATTTTTCCTGCTCAGGCTAGCACCTGTTTACACATGGGGAGAGCTTTTTAGTTTATACTCTAGTGAGCTATCAAAACCTGCATGATTTAAGTTTAGCGGTGCAAACTTAAATTCAAAGAAATTTTAGCCTTCCCTCTGGCTACACTCTCCTTCCCTTTTGGATTATGTGTTCTCTGGCTTTCAGCCTTCAGGAGCATTTTAATGGAAAGGTTTGGGAAGGTGGATCCAGTGTCAGCTTTGGCTGGAACTGCCTATTCTAGGGAAGTCCCAGGTGGAAATCTTCCTGGATGGACGACCCACCTAGAAACCTGGGAAATACTCACTGTTGAACAGCTTCTATTCTCCCTTTATGCTCTTTAATTACAGAGACTCTAAAGGGAGTTTACACAAGAGGAAGGACAAAGAACGACTTTTCATGCTGCAAAGAAATATCACGAGGAGAATTTGCCAGTGTGGTTTACAAACCCTGCCCTGGAAAGGTGTAGTCAACACACTCCCGTCTGGCTGGGAATGCCAAACCCCTCATCAGCCCTCAGTAGGCCACAGTGGAGCTCTGGAGTTCAACACACTCATCAAAGGAAAAGAGAATTCCAAGACGTTGCTGAATTACTCTACAGTGGTCATGACAGGTTCTCTCAGGCTAGGATTCTCTTAAGCAAGAAAAACTGAGTGCTGATCTAACCTGGACCTAAGTTGATAGATTTTGTCTACTACTACTACTAGTATGATTGTCTGCTGTCCCAAGTTTCTGAGAAATTTGTAAGGAAATTAGCTATTTTTCTGCTTGGCTGCCCAGCATCTAAGCATTTGCATTTCAGAACCCCTCCAACCCTTTATTAAGGCAAAAGTTTGCCTTACAGGACAAAGGAAGGAAATGCCAGAGACTCACTTCCCCAGACTCCCTAGAAGGCCAGGCAATGACCTAGTCTCTGCCCATCAGAGGGTCCCAGCCTCAGCCTTCCACTAGAAGCTAGTGAGGTGAACAAACAGGCACGAGGCAGCATCCGTACTGATGGTGCGCAAGCTCTGGAAGCACCCTCCAGCAGCGTTCCTCCCAGTGGCCACCACAGGTTCCAGGTTCGATTTCAGCAGGTGTCCCTGGCTGTTTCGTCTCCAAGCCTAACTCTCCAGCCCGCCTGCTAATTCTATGAAGCACTCAGTACCCTCTTTCAGAAAGTCCCTTACTGCTAAAAATAAACCAGAGTTACTTTCTGTGGCTTAAAGCTAAAAGTCCCAAATGAAGTATTCCTCTTGCCTTATACATAGTGTTGTATAAAAGAGAATCTTTGTTTTATTTTAAACCTTCATTTTGCCACAAAACATGGAACATAGTAGGGTGCTTTTAAAATGATACTCGATTCTCTAAAAACATCAATAGTAAGAAAAGATCCTGATGCTGGGAAAGATTGAGTGCAGGAGGAAAAGTAAGTAAAGTTGCTCAGTCGTGTCCAACTCTTTATGACCTCATGGACTGTAGCCTACCAGACTCCTCTGTCCATGGGGTTTTCCAGGCAATAGTCCTGGAGTGGATTGCCATTTCCTCCTCCAGGGGATCGTCCCAACCCAGGGATCGAACCCGGGTCTCCTGCATTGTAGACAGACGCTTTACCTTCTGAGCCACCAGGGAAGTCCAAAAGGAGGAAAAGGAAAAGGGGGTGACAAAGGATGAGATAGTTGAATGGCATCCTCGACTCAATGGACATGAGTTTAAGCAAACTTAGGCAATGGCCCCCCACTCCAGTACTCTTGCCTGGAAAATCCCATGGACGGAGGAGCCTGGTAGGCTGCAGTCCATGGGGTCGCTAGGAGTCGGACACGACTGAGCGACTTCACTTTCACTTTTCACCTTCACGCAAAGGAGAAGGAAATGGCAACCCATTCCAGTGTTCTTGCCTGGAGAATCCCAGGGACGGCAGAGCCTGGTGGGCTGCTGTCTATGGGGTCGCACAGAGTCGGACACGACTGAAGCGACTTAGCAGCAGCAGCAGCAGCAGCAGGGAAGTAGTGAAGGACAGGGAAGCCTGGCATGCTGCAGTCCATGGGGTCGCAAAGAGTCCGACATGACTGAGCAACTGAACACAAATAAGCCTACATTTCCTAAAACACAGACTGTGAAGGAGGAGAGGAAAGGCAGATGAATGGACATTATAAAGATACAAAGTATTTCCCAGTAGGTCTGAGGAATCAATGTACCTAACAAAGGATATCTAAAACTCAGAGAATGCCAGACAGCAGGAAGCTCCCAGGTCAGGGCATGCAGGACCCAGAGGGAGGATCAAGAGGAATAAGCTCCTGGTTCTCCTCTTTCTTGCTCATCTGTCCTCTCCTAGCATTCCTAGGACAGTACAATACCCATCAGTATAAACAGAGCAGTGGGGCCCTTGCCTGGGGAAGTGGGACCTGTGGGAACAGGCAGAGAGTGAGGCATAGCACTTGCCTTCAAAACTTTCGACCCTGTGCAGCCACTACGGGAAACAGCATGGCAATTCCTCAGAGAGCTAAAAATAAAATTACCATCTAATCCAGCAATCTCATTCCTGGGCATTTATCGAACAAATTTGTAATTCAAAAAACACATGCACCTCTAAGTTCACAGCAGCACAGTTCATGACACCCGAGACATGAAAACGACCTAAATGTCCATCGACAGATGGATGGATAAAGGAGGTGTGGCACATATATACAGTGGAATACTCCTCAGCCATAAAGAAGAATGATGCCATTTGCAGCAACATGGATGCAACTGGAGATTATCATACTCAGTGAAGTAAGTCAGAAGGAGAGAGGCAAAGCCCGCATGATATCACTTATATGTGGAAACTAAAATATGGCATGAATGAACCTATCTACAAAACAGAAACAGGCTCATAGACATGGAGAGCAGACTTGTGGTTGCCAAGCGGGGAGAAGGTGAGGGATGGACTGGGGGTGAAGGGCTGGTAAATGAAAGCTATCACATTTAGAATGGATGAACAACAAAGTCCTACTGGATAGCACAGGGAACTGTATCCAACCTCCTGGGATAAACCATAATGGGAAAAAATATAAAAAAGAATGTATATATTGTGTACTTGAGTCATGCAGCTGTACAGCAGAAATTAACACAACATTATAAATAACTGCTTAACCCACTGTGTCCCCAGGTCCCTTCTCTGCCTCTGCATCTCTATTCCTGCTCTGCTAATAGATTTGTCTGTAGCACTTTTCTAGATTCCACATATATGCCTTAATATATATGGTATTTGTTTTTTTCTTTCTGAAACCGAAGCCCCATGGGACCACAGACATGAGCCAATCACAGGCACTATGAGCTCACAGCTGGGAACAGCCCTGTTTAGGCCCAAAGTTTTGTTTTGTTTAATTGAAATACAGTTGATTTATAATGTTGTGTTAAGTATACAGTAGCTGTCTTTGGTTGGTTTCACTTAGCAGAAAGTGTAGGCTTGGGACTTCCCTGGTGGCACCGTGGCTAAAGACTCAGCCCTCCTCCCACTGCAGGGGCTCAGGTTTGATCCCTGTTCAGGGAAGTAGATTCCACACATCACATCCGAATGCCACCACTAAGACCCGGAGCAGCAAAATAACTAAATAAATAATAAACAGAAGTTAAAAAATAATGAGTAGTCTCCTCTTAGAACCACAGTCTAGAGGAAGAGGGGCCTACCTTGTCCTGCAGGCAAGGAGCAGTCATGCCCCAGGACAGGGAGGGGCTGGGGGCTGGGGGAAAGTCCTTCCAGGTCACTGAGAAGAAAGTGCCAAACTAAGCCCTGGCACTGGCTTGGTCCTGGCAGAAACAGCTAGGTACATGCGAAGTGCAGAAGATGAATTTCTAGTGCAAAGAAACTTGGCCTCCAGGTCATGAGGGCCTCACGGCTGGTCATGCCTCAGCTGACAATTAGCCTTCCCGTCAGGCACTGGCGTGAGGGCCCTGTACCAGAGCCCAAAGTGGAGAAGCCACCCCAGGAACACCTTGTCAAGGGCACCTTCTCCTTAGCTGCCTCGGGACACGACGGAGCCAGACCCACCCTCCCAGGCCTGAGACTCTGAAGGCACGAGGGGTCACCCCGATTACCTGACAGCATTATGGGATTTGGACAAATTCTTCTTGTCCCTGTGGACACTTTCCAAGTGGAGTGCTCCCATCCACGTCTTTCCCTACTAGCGATGGGGTTCAGCCCAGAAGGTAAACCACTAGAGATTTGTTGTTTGTTTTGAGATTGTGGCTGGGGTGGGGGGTCTCTTCCAGACTTAGCACCCTCTTTTGGAAGCAATGGTTAAGTGTATGAGCATAAGCTTAAGAAAAAATAAAACGATATTAGTCTTAGAAATCCAATTGTAATCATCACTGTTGCTTATGTGGCAATCAAGTACCCAAGAGGCACACCAGTCTTCTAGAAGGGCACTGTGGCTGGTAAGAGAACAAGGCCAGCGGGTCACCCAGGATCTGGAAGGCTGTCTAGATGTTCCCGCATCTTTTTCAGCTTGCTTGTGGAATATGAACTGAGTCTTCTGGACTCCTGGGATTACTAGGGAACTGAGGAGCAGGGAGGACCAACCGCTGTCAGCAAGGCCTCTTTTAACTAGAAAAATAAAAGGGGAGTCTGTGATTACATCCCTTGTAGGTCATAAACACCCCAAGCAGCTTATATTTTTATATAAGCTTTTATATAAGCTTATATTTTATAAATATTTAAAATATATGTTTATATTTTTTTCTAAAACATCTACAATGAACATGTTTTGTAAATAGGAAACAAAACATAATATAAAATTGGTCTTGAAAAGAATAAAGATAGTTGTTACTACCGGCAAAAAAAAAAAGTCAAATTTGTAATTATTTCAAGGTATATTTTTCATAATAGCAAAAAAACCCACTATAAACAATCCGAATGCCTAACCTTTGGGGTACTGTCATACATTCATCAGAAAGAATATAGAGCCATTAAAACAATAAATATACGATCGTGTCAACACAGGGAAAACACACAGGAATAAAAAGAACAAAGACACACACATTCATTGATTGCTGCCATGAAAAGTCATGTTTAGACAGTGATAAGAATGAAAAATAACAGAGGTTGATCCTTTCAAGCAAAAGGATCCTTTGTGGTCAGGGGAGATATGAGGTGTAAGTCTCCATAGAAAGCTTTTTTATTGTTTTGTTTTTAATAGCAAATCAAGTTGATATGGCCTCTGTTAGGGACAGTGAAACCACATTTTCCCCAGGATTCAAGCCTTCAGGGCTGCCTCAGGCAAAAGAGGAACACAGAAGTAAATTTATGCTCCAGCCCTCACTTCATCCTACCTCGGGCTCCTCTCTTTCTATCTCTGTCTCTATCTCTCTCTATATATCTCTCTATCTCTTTCCAAAGACCAAGTTCACTAAGTCCATTCACTCAGGTATTGCCCTCTGCTCCTTGACTGGCAGCCAATGTGGATGACTTAACCTCTGCTCACATATAATCAGTTGGGATACACCAGAACATTATCCTTCTTAGAAAATATTTTTCTTTCTATATGAAATTATTTTTGACTCTCCCTCTCCTTCAATTTAAAAAGTAACAGGCACCTATTTTAACAAATATATAAAGTGTACAGATTATATTGGGCAACACTGTGTTGTATTTTGGGGGCCTGCCACATTCACAGCCATTCCTAGGAGTTCCTTACCCATGGCTGGCCATGCCATGTGCCCTGTGGCTCTGACCCCCGACCCCCAAGACCAGCCACAGCTGGCTGGACCAGGGTAGATACCTGACTCAAGGGTAGCCAAACCCTGGCTGGCTAGGATCTATGGGGTGGACTCCTCTACAAACCTTACCCTAGTTCCACTGTGACTCACTGAGCCCATCAAGTCCTCTCTTGGGGAGTCAATGTGAGGCATACGGGAGCGGAAAGTGGGTAGGTAGGAGGAGCGTTAGTCTAAGGACATGCAGAGAGAAGGAAGGAAGCAAAGGGTGGAAGAAGCAGGACTCGTGCACGAACAAGAGGCACAGAGAATAAAGGGAAACAGAGTGTAGCTGGTGGTAGGAGGAGGCAGAAAGACACTAAGGCCTCCTAGCTTCATGAAGGAAGGGGCCACGTCTGCATTGTGCCTGGAGAGAAACAGGGCCTGGCACACGGAAGTCATGCAATGGGAGTCTGGACTGGCTGACAGGAAGGATGAGAAACACGGACAGGGAGGGGAGGAAGGAGGCCTGAGGAAGCAAGCCAGCACCTCTGCAGAGCTCTGGATGGGTGACTGCCTCCATCTTCCCCACGTGGCCCCCATTCCAGTCTCCCGTGCAGACTGGATTCCTGTCTTCCTCGTTGCCCCACAGTTCCTTACAGTAAATCTCATTCTTCCCATTCTTAAAATCTCAGAGAGTCCAACAGAGAAATGTAAAACAAAGAACAAAACAAAAAGTCCTCCGTGAGCCGGAGATAATCATCCTGAAAACAGATCTCGTGTTCTGTTACTTTTATACTAAACAAGTGAAGTATTTCCATACCATAAACCATCCTTTGAAAACATGGTTTCGGTGGCTGCACTTTGTCCTTTCACTCTAAGGAGTATTAGGTGTTAGATGTTAGACACTGAGGTTATTTCTGAAAGCTTGCTGCACGAATAATGCCCTGCTGTCCATGCAAAGACTTGTGTGTGAGTGCTTGCAGCAGCTCTATTCCCAGTGCCAAACATTACAAGCAGCCCAAATGCACAACAACAAGCTCTGGTACATCCACACGGTGGGATGCGACTCAGCAACAAAGGGACAAACCACCGATGGACACAAAACTGTGGATACACGTCAGAAACACTCTGCTAAGGGGAAGTAGCCAGACAGAAAAGGCTACACACGTGTGGGATTCCACGTAGTCAACCTTGATGGAAAGATAAAACTATAGGATGAAAAGCCCATCAGTGGTTGCCAGGGACTGGGGCTTGCAGTAGGGACCTGATGATGACAAAGGGCAGCCCAAGTGAACTTCTTGGAAAGATGGAAAAATAGTTGATAGCACTAGTTTGGAGAAGGAAATGGCAACCCACTCCAGTGTTCTTGCCTGGAGAATCCCAGGGACAGGGGAGCCTGGTGGGCTGCCGTCTATGGGGTCACACAGAGTCGGACACGACTGAAGCGCCTTAGCAGCAGTGTTTACACCACTATATACATTGACATAGTTCAGCCAGCTATACACTTAGTAAGAGTAAATTTTATGGTATGTAAATGATGGAAAGTGAAGTCGCTCAGTCTTGTCTGACTCTTTGAGACCCCATGGACTGTAGCCCACCAGGCCCCTCCATCCATGGAATTTTCTAGGCAAGAGTACTGGAGTGGGTTGCCATTTCCTTCTCCAGGGGACCTTCCCGACCCAGGGATTGAACCCGGGTCTCCTGTATTGTGGGCAGATGCTTTACCATCTTAGCCACCAGGGAATTCCCCCCAATAAATAAATAAATGATACCCCCAATTAATATGACCCTCCTTCCCCAAAGGTAATAGTGTCATGCAGTAAGTCCCTTCTACACGTCTCTTTCTGAATATCTATGAGTACATCATTTGGATAAATTTCCAGAAGCAGAATCACTGGATCAAAGTGTATGCACAGTGTAAGCACAGTTAATTAAAAACTAAATTTAAATAGCCACCTGAGGCTAGCAGCTACCGTGTTGGCCTGCACAAGTCTAGAACACAACTGACCCCTGACTGCAGGAGCAGTGGTGGCCAGTGTCCAGTCAGCCTGACCACAGGGCTGAGGCCTGATTACTCTCTGGCTCGTACTCCAGGGTCAGGACCCAGGGTCCCATCTGCTCCTGGTACTGGAGTTGGAGTACCTGGCTGTGTCCCCTCCCTTGATTCTCTCCCCCTTGCTTCTGGGTGCCTGCCCTGCTCGCCACAGCCCTCCAGGGACTAGGCGCTTGATGCCTGGGCAGCTTGGATGCCAGGCCTTTGGGTACCGTCCTCTATTCACCCACATCTGTCTCCAGCCCCCTTAGGCTAGCTGTCTTCTACCTGTCTGGGCTTCTGCCTCATTCACTGCTGGGACTTGCCTCTCTAGAAGCCTGGCTCATGCATGGCTATCTTTGGGAGGGGAAACTTGATTATCTTTTTTAATGATCTCTCTCTCTTCTATATTTTATTCCAAGTGTCAACCGTTATCTTTGAAAACTGACCCTGCCCCTGGAATAGCCTCCTGAGTCCTGATGCCACCCACACCCAGATGTGTCAGAGGGCTGTGTGGAGAGAGGGGAAAGCATGGGAAGACCAGCAGCGGTGCACACAATGTTCTCCTTCAACCCCACCGGAGCCGGGCTCTGCTGAAAGGGAAACACAGACAGACGCACACGGACGATCTGGTTTAAAAGGCGTCCCTTAGCCATATCAGCATGAAGTACCCCCACAGGCACCTCCCTGCCCAGCTCCCAGCCGCCTCCCCACGGTGGGCGCCATCAGCCCCCAGGCCCTAGGCACAAGATCAGAATCCTACGAGAGCTTCAGCTGCTCTGCAGCCCCCAGGAATCCCCATAGCTTGTACAGAGCCTAAGCTCCACTTCGCTGTTACCACACTTCCCTGGACACCCCACCTGGGTTGTCCACAAGCAATCCTGGGTCACTTGCCTCAACTAGGACCTCTCATCTCCCTCAGAAGCACCTGTGCGGTCCCCCAAGCTGGTAGCTCAGAGTCAACCCTCCTCTTTCCTCCCCTTCATCCTCTGCCAACTGGCATCCAAGCCCAAGGATGCTGAGTCAGAAACACCACTCAGCTGCACCTCCCTCCGTTTCAGGCTTCCTTCTCCCTGCCGGCTCACTGCAGAAATCCTGCAGCCAGCCTCCCTGCCTCCAGGCTCCAACCCTTCCACCCTCCCTTTTGTCTAAGAGTCAGTCTTCCTGACGTCAATTTGCTTAAAAGCTTTCAAAAGATCAAACTCTCCAGAGGGGTAAACAAAGCCTTTCAGTGACTGCCCTCCAGACTAACCTGAGGGTCCTTTCTCCCGCCATCCCCCAGACTCTCAACTCTCAGCTTCCTTTAGCTGTGCTTCAGGTGTGCACACTCACACCTCCTCTTCCCTCTGCCTCACACACGCCCCTTATCCATCTGGTACACTTGATCCTTCTTTGAGACTCTTAGAGGTTAAAGCGTCTGCCTGCAATGTGGGAGACCTGGGTTCGATCCCTGGGTCAGGAAGATACCCTGGAGAAGGAAATGGCAACCCACTCTAGTATTCTTGCCTGGAGAATCCCATGGACAGAGGAGTCTGGTGGGCTACAGTCCATGGGGTTGCAAAGAGTTGGACACAACTGAGCAACTTAACTTTAACCTATGAAACTCCCCAGCAGCTACACCTCTTAAATAAGTTTGTCTTCATGTGTGTGTGAGTGTGTGTATGCATGTCCCACTAAACTCTGAGTTCCAGGGATGGGGAGTGCTGTCTAGCACAGAGTGGAAACCATATACCTGGCCTGACTTGATAGTATCAGTTCTTATCCATGCAGACTTGAGCAGCTCCATTATGGCTAAGACAGGGGTTTAGAAAAGTTATTCTAACCACTGAAGAGGTGCAAGGGTAGGTAGGACAAGAGGCTACTTGTCCAAAGAGCCCCTTAACACTAGACATCACTGATTAAGCATTTATACTAGAGGTCAGATTCTGCACCAGACACTTCTCACACTGCATCAGCGCATCCTCACTACAGTGCTGTGAAGACAGATGCAGTAACACATTTTTCAGGAAACCAAACGCTTCAGCACAGGAGCCTCGGGGAGGCTGAGCCACATGCCCAAAGCCTGGACTGAGCTATTGCACTGTCGAAGCAGCGGCTCCAGAACGCATCCTTTCCTCTCTGAGAGTGGTGGTGTGGATCCTGCTCCAGCCAGGTGTCCTAGAGGAACTTGCTAGAGCTTAGGGGTGGCTGTGGGAAGGAGAAGGATGCTGGCTGGGTTGGAAAATGCAGGGAGATGGTTTCTCCTGCAGTGGCATTCTGACTGGTTGAATGCAGTTGTTTCTTTCCATCTTGAGCTTCTTCTGTAATGACCAAGTGCATCCTGAGAGATATCCAGGACCTCAGTGATCCAGCCAGCTGACCTGGGATTAACTGTGGCTTGGTAGCAGGGGCTGCAGCTCTCCTGTGAGCACGTATGCTCAGTCCTGTCCAACTCTTTGTGACCCCATGAACTGTAGCCCACCAGGCTCCTCTGTCCATGGGATTCTCCAGGCAAGAATACTGGAGTGGATTGCCATTTCCTCCTCCAGGGGATCTTCCCGACCCAGGGATCAAACCTGCATCTCTCACATCCCCTGCATTGGCAGGTGGGTTTTTTTTTTTTTTTAACCACTAGTGCAACCTGAGAAGCCTGTTTAGGTAGAAGACCATCCTTTAAAAAGACACATATGGTCTGTTTCTCTCCATCATCTGCAGAGGCCTTCCACTGACAAGTGTGGGTCTAGAGCAGCTCCTTACAAGATGTGTGTCAACTCGCCCTCTCTCCAGGGGCCATCCTGCAGTTAATCCTGCTCCATATCTATTCTTGGCCACATTCATTTTCGCGTGGTGGAAATTAGGTTTTGACAGGGTTCCTTTCACATTTAATCTGCTGATTCCAATGACAGTCAGACCCCTCGATGATAACTCTTCTCTGTATTAATAGATGGTTCTGCCAGAACACAAAGCTACTTCAGTCTTTCCCTCCCCCTCTTTCTGCCTCTCCCCATGAGACAGGAAAGCATCAGATTTGTTCAGCCCTTTACCTTTATTCCAAAAAAGTGCAAGGAAGCAGCGCTCTAGATACAATTTGCTACCAGGGCGACACCTAGCGGTGAGAGAGTGAACTACAACAATGAGGGGTTAAAAATACCGTTAAAGGAAGACAGCACGAAGTCATGTCCCACTCTTGGGATCCCTTGAACTGAAGCCCGCCAGGCTCCTCTGTCCATGGGATTCTCCAGGCAAGAAAATTGGAGTGGGCTGCCATTTCCTTCTCCAGTGCCATTTTCTTCTGCCACTTCCCAACCCAGGCACTGAACCCAAGTCTCCTGTACTGCGGGCAGATGCTTTACCTACTGAGCTATACAGGAAGCCCCAAGAATACACTTAAGTCCCCTACATAAAAGAGAGAACTTCCCTGGTGGCTCAGACAGTAAAGCGTCTGCCTGCAATGCAGGAGACCTAGGTTCGATCCCTGAGTAGGGAAGATCTCCTGGAGAAGGAAATGGCAACCCGATCCAGGATTCTTGCCTGGAGAATCCCATGGACAGAGGAGCCTGGCGAGCCCCAGTCCATGGGGTCCCAGAGACTCAGATACCACTGAGCAACTTACACTTCACTTCTTCACTACATACAAAGTGTTCCATTGTGATGGTACCTTCCTAAGTCCAACAAAGTTAGCCTAGGTACCCAACTAATACAATAGGCTATTCAGTACTGTACTGTAATAGGTTTACAATACTTTTCACACAAATAATACATAAACAAACACAAAAAATAAAACATTTTTAATCTTACAGAACAATACCTTGAAAAGTATGGTAGAACAACAGCTGGCATACAGGGGCTGGCATCAAGTGAACAGGCAAGAAGAATTACTAACTGGAGGAGGGAGAGGAGGTGGGAGGTGATAGATCTGAAGGATGCTCATCAATAGGAGACGGAGGGCAAGCTGCAATTTCACTCTTGCTTGATGTGGACGGCACAGTTTCTGGTTCCTTGCTGAATTCAACTTTATCTCCTCTCTTTAAAACAAACAAACAAGCAAACAAAAACAACCCAGTGATGTCTGGGTTTAGTTCAGTTCAGTTCAGTTCAGTTGCTCAGTCGTGTCTGACTCTTCAGATCCCATGGACTGCAGCACGCCAGGCCTCCCTGTCCATCACCAACTCCCGGAGTTTACTCAAACTCATGTCCATTAAGTCAGTGATGCCATCCAACCATCTCATCCTCCGTTGTACCCTTCTCTTTCTGCCTTCAATCTTTTCCAGCATCAGGGTCTTTTCCAATCAGTCAGTTCTTTGCATCAGGCAGCCAAAGTATTGGAGTTTCAACTTCAGCATCAGTCCTTCCAATGAATACTCAGGACTGATTTCCTGAAGGATGGACTGGTTGGATATCCTTGTTGTCCAAGGGACTCTCAAGAGTCTACTCCAATGCCACAGTTCAAAAGCATGAATTCTTCTGCGCTCAGCTTTCTTTATAGTCCAACTCTCACATCCATACATGACTATTGGAAACACCATAGTTTTGACTAGATGGACCTTTGTTGGCAAAGTAATGTCTCTGCTTTTTAATATGCTGTCTAGGTTGGTCATAACTGTTGTTCCAAGGAGCAAGCGTCTTTTAATTTCATGGCTGCAGTCACCATCTGCAGTGATTTTGGAACCCAAGAAAATAAAGTCTGTCACTGTTTCCACTGTTTCTCCATCTGTTTGCCATGATGTGATGGGACCATTGCCATGATCTTAGTTTCCTAAATGTTGAGCTTTAAGCCAACTTTTTCACTCTCCTCTTTCACTTTCATCAAGAGGCTCTTTAGTTCTTCACTTTCTGCCACAAGGGTGGTGTCATCTGCATATCTGAGGTTATTGATATTTCTCCTGGCAGTCTTGATTCCAGCTTGTGCTTCATCCAGTCTAGCATTTTTCATGATATACTCTGCATATAAGTTAAATAAGCAGGGTGACAATATACAGCCTTGATGTACTCCTTTCCCGATTTGGAACTAGTCTGTTGTTCCACATCCAGTTCTAACTGCTGCTTCTTGACCTGCATGCAGATTTCTCAAGAGGCAGGTCAAGTGGTCTGGTATTCCCATCTCTTTTAGAATTTTCCACAGTTTGTTGTGATCCACACAGTCAAAGGCTTTGGCATAGTCAATAAAGCAGAAGTAGATGTTTTGGGGCTCCAAAATCACTGCAGATGGTGACTGCAGCCATGAAATTAAAAGACACTTACTCCTTGGAAGGAAAGTTATGACCAACCTAGACAGCATATTAAAAAGCAGAGACATCACTTTGTCAACAAAGGTCCATCTAGTCAAGGCTATGGTTTTTCCAGTAGTCCTGTATGGATGTGAGAGTTGGACTATAAAGAAAGCTGAGCACTGAAGAATTGATGCTTTTGAACTATGGTGTTGGAGAAGACTCTTGAGAGTCCCTTGAACTGCAAGGAAATCCAACCAGTCCATCCTAAAGGAAACTGGTCCTGGATGTTCATTGGAAAGACTGATGCTAAAGCTGAAACTCCAGTATTTTGGCCACCTGATGTGAAGGACTGACTCATTTGAAAAGACCCTGATGTTGGGAAAGATTGAAGACAGGAAGAGAAGGGGACAACAGAGGATGAGATGGTTAGATGGCATCACTGACTCAATGGACATGAGTTTGGGTAAACTCTGGGAGTTGGTGATGGACAAGGAGGCCCAGCGTGCTGCGGTTCATGGGGTCACAAAGAGTCAGACATGACTGAACGACTGAACTGAACTGAACTGAACTGAGATGTTTTTCTGGAACTCTCTTGATTTTTCAATGATCCAATAGAAGTTGGCAATTTGATCTGGTTCCTCTGCCTTTTCTAAATCTGGCTTGAACATCTGGAAGTTCATGGTTCTTGTACTGTTCAAGCCTGACTTGGAGAATGTTGAGCATTACTTACTAGTGTGTGAAATGAGTGCAATTGTGCAATAGTTTGAACATTCTTTGGCATTGGCTTTCTTTGGGATTGGAATGAAAACTGACCTTTTCCAATCCTGTGGCCACTGCTGAGTTTTCCAAATTTGCTGGCATATTGAGTGCAGCACTTTCACAGCATCATCTTTCAGGATTTTAGCACCATCTTTTAGCTCAAGTGGAATGTCTGGGTACTAGCTCTTCTTCCTCATCTTAGATAACATGGTAAAACTGGAATGCCTTCTGAACAGCTGCTACAAACTTTCCTTGCCATTCTACATTCGGGTCCTATGCCTCAAAACTAACAGCGCCTCCTCAAATGAAGAAAACCTCCTTCCGTTTCCTGCGTCATGAGTCTCTTGGTTTCTTCAGTTACTTCTTCGTCTTGTCTCTCTTCATCCTTCCTCTGCGCCTCCAATTCCATAGGTCTTTGTTAGTAAGCTCCTCTTGTGCACAGCAAGGAGTTCAGTGAATTGTCCTCTTGCAGATCCAGCTCCAGCTTCTTGCTGAGGGTCACTCAGTTGCTGAAGACCTCCTTGGA
The DNA here is from genome assembly GCF_055505025.1 of Bos grunniens. NCBI lineage: Eukaryota > Metazoa > Chordata > Mammalia > Artiodactyla > Bovidae > Bos > Bos grunniens. The sequence continues at coordinate 17,051,986 of NC_141191.1, forward strand.
CTCCTCACCCACCTTCTCAAATCCACGAAAGTCACGAACAAACTGCAGGCAAAGGTTCTTTCAAGCGCCATTCGTGGTGACGGCTGTGACCTTACACCTAGCAAAGTCGATGTTTTTTATGGCCTTGTAGATCTTAGAGTCCTTCTGAAATTGTCTTGAGGTTGCTCCTGATTTGTCCCTGGCCTTTATGCCTGACAAAAAGTGTGGCATAAATAATACTCCTTTTTAAATATGTATTATTTTTATATATTTATTTGACTGTACCAGGTCTTAGCTGCAGCACTTGGGATCTTCAGTCTTCACTGTGGCATGTGGGCCCTTTGAGCTGTTGCATGCAAACTCTTCAGTTGAGGTATGTGGGATCTAGTTCCCTGACCAGGATTAAACATGGGCCCCCTGCATTGGGAGTATGGAGCCTTAACCACTGGACCACCAGGGAAGTCCCACAAAGAAAACTTCTTGAAAGCCACTATCACTCCCTGGCCCATAGGTTGTATGAGTGTGTAGTAGTCAATGGCAGAGGCATTACTTTGACATTGGGATGAAAGTCATCCATGAATGCGGGGTAGCCTGGAGTACTGTCAAGCAGCAAAAGAATATTGAATGGGATGTCCTTCTCCAAGCAATATTTCTCTACCTCTGGGATAAAGTGGTGGGAAAACCAGTCCCAGACAATGGCCTGTGTAACTCAGGTTTGGGGTTGTCATTCTACTCAGCAGGAAGAGAGCCCCTGGCTGTGTTTCTAAGGGTTTTTGGGTTCTGTGAATGATAAACTAAGGGAAGTTTCAGCTTCATATTACTGAAAGTATTGCCACCAAACAACAGAATAAGCCTAATTCCATGGGCCATAGTCCATGGGGTCTCAAAGGATTGGACACGATTGAGTGACTTTCGCTTTCACTTGCTGCTTTACAGCCTGGCATCAATCAATTTTTCCTCCTTACTGATGTAACTTCAGTCTGGCATCCTCTTCCAGTACAGTCCTATCTCATCCATATTAAAAACCTGCCTTCATCAATAATTTCTCCAAGTGTTGGAGGAAATTCCCAGGCAGCTACCCCATCTGCACTCGCTGCTTCTCCACTTATTTTTACATTGTGAAAGTTGGCTCTGATCTTGAACCAATGAAACCAGCCTTGATTGGCGTTAAAAGATGTGCCCTCTGATTCTTAAGTGCGTTTCTTTTTTAAGTCTTCATAAAGGCTTTTAGCTTTCTGTTGACTCAGCATTAGGCTGAATGGGATGCTGATGCTGTGATTCCGCATCCACACACTGAGAAGTTTCTCCAGCTCCTCCATCACTTTTCCACACTTCTTCAGTATTATTGTCGAGGTCATCAGCACAGCAGACTTCACATGTTCCTGGATCTTGTCCTTGTTCTTTATATTCTTAAAAAGTTAATGTTGGTCATGCTGGGTTTTCACTGGTGTGTGCAGGCTTTCTCTAGTTGCAGCGAGCAGGGGCTACTCTCACTGTGGTGCACAGACTTCTTACTGCAGTAGAGTGGCTTCTCTTGCCACAAAGCACAGGCTCCAGGTGCACGGGTTTCAGTAGCTCTGGCTCACAGGCTCTAGAGCTTGGGCTCAGTAGTTGTGGTGCGTGGGCTTAGCTGCCCCTCAGCATGTGGACTCCTCGTATATCAGGGATCAAACCCACGGCCTCTGCATTGGCAGGTGGATTCCCAACCACTGTACCACCAGGGGTGTCCTTATCTTTGTTCTTTAGAATCATACCAGTGGTTGAACAATTCATGGTATAAGAAGAGCAATGTCTACCATCTTTTTGCCTCACTCCTCTCTCTCAATTATTTTTACTTTTGTTTCCATCATTACCACTTGGCGCTTCTTAGCAGTACCAGTTACATCACCACTGCTTCTTACCCTTGCTTCCAGACATCCTGGGCTCCAAATAAAGATACTGTACTACTGGACTTTATATAGTACTGTGCAGTAAGATACACAAAAGCCCAACCACTTGTAGAGAATGCATGCATGTGACAGTGTATGCCAGACACAGGGACTAACTTACGTGATTAGGCACACAAAAGCACATTGGCATCTTTGAAAGTCTACAACCTGAAGGTTTGTATATAGGGGACTTACTATAGTCTTTTTTTTTAACAGCTTTGCTGAGGTATGACTGACATACAAACATTGAATATGTTTAAAGTGTACCACTTGATCCTTTGAAACATATACATCATGGAATGATCACCCAAGCAAGCTAATTAATTTATCCATTGTCTCCCTATAGCTACTGTTGACCAAAAAAAAAAAAAAAAATTCAACTAACATTCAAGATGAGAGAAAAGAGAATTTTATTTGAGCCAAACTGAAGACTGCAACCTGGGAAACAGAGTCTCAGACGCTCTGAGAACTGCTGTGCTGACCAGGTATTAGCACATTTGTGTAGTTTTGAGACAAAGAAATTGTGTATCATATTGACAGGTTGGCATTGTGTACATAGTTCATCAAAGATTTTTTTTTCAATTATGCATGTATAGACAAGTCTTTGGTGAATGCCATCCCTTGTATGAGATGAAAAAGAATACATTAATCATAGAATTACAGTGCTGGTGTCTGAAGAAAGAGGCCAACTTTTTCTCAAAGGTTAATTTCATCTCCCTGCTTTGAGGTCTGGTTAATGTATAATATAGATGAACAATAAACATTGGGAAAGGCCTGCCACAAAGACTTTTTTTCTCTGTTTTCTTTCTTAATTTGATTGTTCTCCCATAGGAAATTTGTCATTTTCCTCATCGCTACCATTTTCTTTGGGGCTTTTTTTAGGGAGGGTGGTGGTGGTGAGGGGGTCAGGAGGGTGGTGAATGTAGTGAATACACTATATTCACTGTGTATATAGTGAAAACAATTTATATCTTCTCTCTTAGCAGATTTCAAGTATACAAAACAGAAATTATTAACTATAGCCACCATGATGCATAAGTGAAACTTTGCACCCTTTGAAGTTAAGAATATTCTTTTGAATCTTTCCTTTTTCTAGTATCTGTAAATTGTATCACTTAAGATGGAATGCTACCAATCGGAGGCTCACCACATTTTAAAAATCTGGCATTTCTAAGGAAATTGTCATTGGTCACCCTTTCCACTGCATTGGGTCCATATGTTTTAAAACAAAACAAAAGAAAACTCTTACTTTCAAAGTTCTTTGTCACAATCCCTCATCAAAGTATTTTCAGGCACCTTGTAATTTGGGGGCAGGAAGAGTGAGCAAAAACAGAGGGAACGAGAGTGACAGCTCCTTGCCAGGGTTTGGGGGACAGATTCTGGTCCCTGCTCTGTCCCACCGAGCACGCCCATCGAGGGCAAGTCACTGACCTCTCTGAGCCTGTTTCCTTGGCTGTCAAGTGAAGAGGTTGAACTAAAGGATCTTTAAGTCTCTTTCCAGCTTTAAATACTTAACTGTATGATACATAATCATAGAGTGGATCATTATTTAGACCTCTTGTGGGTAGAGGCTGAAGGTGGAAGAAAATTAGAATCTGTCCTTGGTAACTTTCTGGTTCCTGAGCACTAGTCATGTGGGGAATGGGGGAAAGGGCCGAAGGGTCCTCCACTTCTATTTTGCTGCTGCTGCTACTGCTGCTAAGTTGCTTCAGTCGTGTCCGACTCTGTGTGACCCCATAGACAGCAGCCCACCAGGCTCCCCGTCCCTGGGATTCTCCAGGCAAGAACACTGGAGTGGGTTGCCATTTCTTTCTCCAATGCATGAAAGTGAAAAGTGAAAGTGAAGTCGCTCAGTCGTGTCCGACTCTTAGCGACCCCACGGACGGCAGTCCACCAGGCTCCTCCCTCCATGGGATTTTCCAGGCAAGAGTACTGGAGTGGGGTGCCACTATTTTACAAGCTTGCTAATGAATTATTCATGTCTCACACATAGGCCTAAGCGGGTGGGGGGTGGTTATGGCTGGTTTGACCTCTGAGATCCTCGGAGATAAACTGGGGAAAGGGAATGTTGTTTGCTAAGAGAAGGTAGAGCGCAGGCTTTTCAGATGGAAAGGGAATTTACACATTATCTAATCCATTCTCACCTACTTTCAGACCAACAAATTCAGACTGACTTAAGTGGCTGGATCAAGATGACAAAGCTAGTTGGTTGCACAGTCAAAACAGTCCACTGCGAAGAAAAGCTGACCTGAATAGCCAGAAACGTGTGGTATACATAACCCTACACATCCAATGGTAGAGAGTCTGGTTTCCACATTAACGTTCACAAAAGTCATATAATACTATGTCAAGCTATGGCATATGTTAGAAGGCTTTACTTTGTGCACGCATTAATTGCAAGCAGCCCCCCAGACGTCCTCGAGAGAGCAGGAGACAGAGGTGGTCCCCAGAAGAGGGAACAGACAACTCTTAGGAAGCTATTTGTTTCCTGGATACAGAATTTGATCAAGGACAAAGACCCCATCCTCCAGAATCCTGAGCCAAGTAACAAAACATTCCATCTAAAGCTTTTCTAATACTGTTTTTGAACTTGAAAATTAATTACCACTGAATGTTTTCCCTGAGGTTTTGCATATTGAAAAGACATCAACGTGACCAGCCTCAGCTCTCTTTCTCTTCCCCCCTCGACTCTTTTCCAACCAAGCTGATGGCCTCCATCCTGACTGAATTCAGCAGTCACCCTCCGGCCTCAGCTGTTCCTCTGCCTGGAATGACAGCCTGCCATAAACTACCTGACTCACACCTCCTCCTTCAAGTCTCCACTCAAATGTCATCTTGCCAGGAGACTTCCTTTATATCTGCCCAGTTAATCCACAATAGAGGAGAACCAATCAGGTCTCAAAAACAAGCTCAGAACTACGTTAATGAGGAAATGTTTTACAGACCATACATTTTATCATTTGTATCCAGCTGTCACACATGCATTGGACATGTGCTTTTAGCAGTAGACCCAAAGCAAACAGTGATACATTTAATGCTCAAAATTCTCCAAGCCAGGCTTCAGCAGTATGTGAACCTCCAGATGTTCATGCTGGTTTTAGAAAAGGCAGAGGAACCAGAGAACAAATTGCCAACATCCACTGGATCATCAAAAAAGCAAGAGAGTTCCAGAAAAACATCTATTTCTGCTTTATTGACTATGCCAAAGCCTTTGACTGTGTGGATCACAATAAACTGTGGAAAATTCTTCAAGAGATGGGAATACCAGACTACCTGACCTGCCTCTTGAGAAACCTGTATGCAGGTCAGGAAGCAACAGTTAGAACTGGACATGGAACAACAGACTGGTTCCAAATAGGAAAAGGAGTACGTCAAGGCTGTATATTGTCACCCTGTTTATTTAACTTCTATGCAGACTACATCATGAGAAACGCTGGGTTGGAAGAAGCACAAGCTGGAATCAAGATTGCTGGGAGAAATATCAATAACCTCAGATATGCAGATGACACCACCCTTATGGCAGAAAGTAAAGAGGAACTAAAAAGCCTCTTGATGAAAGTGAAAGTGGAGAGTGCAAAAGTTGGCTTAAAGCTCAACATTCAGAAAATGAAGATCATGGCATCTGGTCCCATCACTTCATGGGAAATAGATGGGGAAACAGTGTCAGACTTTATTTTGGGGGTCTCCAAAATTACTGCAGATGGTGACTGCAGCCATGAAATTAAAAGACGCTTACTCCTTGGAAGGAAAATTATGACCAACCTAGATAGCATATTCAAAAGCAGAGATATTACTTTGCCAACAAAGGTTTGTCTAGTCAAGGCTATGGTTTTTCCTGTGGTCATGTATGGATGTGAGAGTTGGACTGTGAAGAAGGCTGAGTGCCAAAGAATTGATGCTTTTGAACTGTGGTGTTGGAGAAGACTCTTGAGAGTCCCTTGGACTGCAAGGAGATCCAACCAGTCCATTCTGAAGGAGATCAGCCCTGGGATTTCTTTGGAAGGAATGATGCTAAAGCTGAAACTCCAGTACTTTGGCCACCTCATGCAAAGAGTTGACTCATTGGATAAGACTCTGATGCTGGGAGGGATTGGGGGCAGGAGGAAAAGGGGACTACAGAGGATGAGATGGCTGGATGGCATCACCAACTCAATGGACATGAGTTTGAGTGAACTCCAGGAGATGGTGATGGACAGGGAGGCCTGGTGTGCTATGATTCATGGGGTCACAAAGAGTCGGACACGACTGAGCCACTGAACTGAACTGAACTGAACTGAAGGCAAATATAGAATAGATCACTTGAAAGGTAAAGAAACTTAACAAGCTGTTATCAAAAGCAGTATCCCAAGAAAACTATGGAGGAAGAAAGCAAATCCCTGTTATTCAACAAAGATGTCTCAATGGTCAGTGCAAGTACTCATACGCACACACATACAAACAGCAATCGTGGTCTCACAAAGATCACACAGGGTGTAGCCCAAAGATTTCACTCTCTCTCCCCCACAGCACACTCAAGGTGGCTCACAATGAGTGCATAGAGTTTTCCCACTCTGCGCAAGCCAGGATGGCTCACTCCAAAACAATACACACAAAACCACAAAAGACAAGGGACCTTCCTGGTGGTCCAGTGGTTAAGAACCTGCCCTTCTACTTCAGGGGGCATGGGTTTGATCCCTGGTTGAGAAACTAAGATTCCATATGCCTTGCAGTGTGGCTAAACACACACACACACACACACACACACACACACACACACACACACAATAGACAAGCTATGGCGACACAGAATCAGAGGAGGAATAGTCTAGAAATTCCACTTCCAGACAGAGGCCTCCAAACAGATTGGCTCAGTTCTTGAAAGACAAGAAACCCAGAGTTGGTTCTCAGGGAGCCCAGAGTGGCTGGCCCACATGGAGTGGAACGAATTCCCAGTCTTTCTATCCCTGTGACAAAACAGCTCTAGATGGAGAATACCATTCAAAGACCACCCTTCCTCATTTTCAATAATGTGCATCAGCCAATCAAGATTATAACAGACTCTCACTCCTTCTTGGTCATAGGTTTATAGCTATAGGTTGACCAGTCTGCCTTAGTTTTCCCTTGGTGGGAAGTGGGGGAAGAGGGGCTATCAGATGAAATTAAAGGAGCACTTTCCATATTTGATCAAGAAACACTCACGCACGAACTGAAAACAAAGCAGAGCCCTTGCCAGAAGACAGAAGGCTTTCCCAGAAAAAAACAGCACACAGCTCAAAGTGGCCACTTCCAAGCCCCATTTATCCATAATTTTATTCAGAGTGGCACCTTGCAGATGGGATTTCCAAAATGGAAAATCTCAAGATGAGAATTGAATGTTCCCCAGATGGAAACAAAAGTCCATCAGAGGGACAAGGTGGATGCAGCCTTGGAGTGCAGGCCAGAGGACTTAGCCAGAGTCTGGCACAGGTGTCACAGTGTCAGACGCTATTTTTTCTCTTCCTCAAAATAATTCCTTGGGGTAGCAAGTCCAGGGAAGTCCAGGCAGGAGGAAAAGAAGAACATTCTCAAGGCAAAGAGGGCCTCAACAGCTGCTAGGGCAGTCCCTCTCCTGCCTCTACTCCCATCTCAGAGTTCCATGAATAACTGCTGGGGTAGGAGACAAGGCATGACTGGGGCTTGGCCTTTCCAGGCAAGGGTCTCAGGCAATCTAGCCTCTAAAGAAATTCACCAACTCTCCATGCTCTCGAAAGAAGCCTGTGTGGAGAAAAACCTCAGAGCATCTGATCATGTCAGGGGACACCCCTCCACTCTGGGACTCTCCCTGACTGAGCTCCAGATTGGATGCCAAAACTGATGTCTAGGATATCTGGGTGCACCCTACCTGTAGGGTCACAAGTATCCTTGTAAGAGGAAAGCAGAGGGAGATCTGACTACGCAAGAGGACAAGGCACTTTAATGGCAGTGAGTGAGGTCAGAGGAAGGGGACCCAAGTCCAGAAATACAGTGGCCCCTAGAAGCTGAAGTCAAGAGGGCCTTAGGAAGCAACACTACGAACAAAGCTAGTGGAGGTGATGGAAATCCAGTTGAGCTATTTCAAATCCTAAAAGATGACGGTGCACTCAATATGCCAGCAATTTGGAAAACTCAGCAGTGGCCACAGGCCTGGAAAAGGTCAGTTTTCATTCCAATCCCAAAGAAAGGCAATGCCAAAGAATGTTCAAACTACTGCACAATTGTACTCATCTCACACACTAGCAAAGTAATGCTCAAAATTCTCCAAGCTAGGTTTCAACAGTACGTGAAGTGAGAACTTCCAGATGTTCAAGCTGGATTTAGAAAAGGCAGAGGAACCAGAGATCAAACTGCCAATCCACTGAATCATAGAAAAAACAAGAGAGTTCCAGAAAAACACCTCCTTCTGTTTCATTGACTACAATAAAACCATTGACTGTGTGGATCACAACAAACTGTGAAACATTCTTCAAGAGATGGGAATACCAGACCACCTGACCTGCCTCCTTAGAAATCTGTATGCAGGTCAGGAAGCAACAGTTAGAACTGAACATGCAACAACGAACTGGTTCCAAACTGGGAAAGGAGTACATCAAGGCTGTATATCGTCACCCTGCTTATTTAACTTAAATGCAGAGCACATCATGCAAAATGCTGGGCTGGATGAAGCACAAGCTGGAATCAAGATTGCTGGGAGAAATATCAATAACCTCAGATATGTAGATGGCACCACCCTTACAGCAGGAAGCAAAGAGGAACAAAAGAGCCTCTTGATGAAAGTGAAAGAGGAGAGTGAAAAAGCTGGTTTAAAACGCAATATTCAAAAAACAAAGACCATGGTATCCAGTGCCATTACTTCATGGCAAAGAGATGGAAAAACAATGGAAACAGTGACAGACTTTATTTTCTTGGGCTCCAAAATCACTGCAGATGGTGACTGCAGCCATGAAATTAAAAGACACTTGCTCCTTGGAAGAAAAGCTATGACCAACTTAGACAGCATTTTAAAAAGCAGAGACATTATTTTGCCAACAAAGGTCCATCAGTCAAAGCTACGGTTTTTCCAGTAGTCATATGTGTATGTGAGAGTTAGACCATAAAGGAGGCTGAATGCCAAAGAATTGATGCTTTTCTAATTTTTTTTCAACACTTTTTTTGAACTGTGGTGTTGGAGAAGACTGTTGAGAGTCTCTTGGACTGCAAGGAGATCAAACTAGTCAATCCTAAAGGAAATCAATCCTGAGTATTCATTAGCAGGACTGATGCTGAAGCTGCAGGACTGATTCGAAGAGCTGACTCATTAGAAAAAAACCCTGATGTTGGGAAAGATTGAAGGCAGGAGGAGAAGGAGATGACAGAGGACGAGATGGTTGGATAGCATCAGCGACTCGATGGACATGAGTTTGAGCAAGCTTGGGGAGATGGTGAAGGACAGGGAAGCCTGGCGTGCTGCAGTCCATGGGGTTTTGCAGGGAGTCAGACGGGACTGAACAACAGCAACTAGAAGCTGAAAAAGGCGAGGAGACAGATTGTCCCCTGGAGTCTTCAGGAGGACCAGACCTTGACATTAGCTTGGTGAAAATGATTTCAGACTTCTGACCTCCAGAGCTATAGAGAATGAGTCTGTGTTGTTTCAGTCCACTAAGCTTGTGGTGATCCGTTACAGTAGTAAGAGAAAATTAATGCATCCAGGCGATAAGAACCTCCCAGCTCCCTCTGAGAAGGCTGTGCCACCTGGATGAGGCCACAGTGTACCAGTGGTGTGACAGGCTCAGGTGTGAGTCAGTCACCCCACGCCACCAGCAGCCACCCAGAGGTCTCCTCCGAGCATTGCCCTCTACACAGAGTCACAAGGAAGGGGTGGGGCTTCCCTGTTCAGAGATAAGAACACCTGTGTGTCCCATGGGTTCATTGGTCTGTCCTTGTTTTGAGATGCAGGCAGGACTGGCAGGCAGCACCACGCCTCACCTGTGATGGTGCCAAGGAAAACCAACTGGCGGTTTTCTTTGGCAGATCACAACTTAGCCATTGGATAAAATCTGAGTTGAGCTAGTTAGAGCCACCCAGGAACAGGACGTACTTGCTTATTAAACATTTCAACATTGCCAGGGTGCATTTTCCCTCGTATGTTCTGGAACACTTCTTGATCACATCATCACTCTCGCATAACCTGCACTGATGTTTCATAACATAACACTTCACCAGCAAACCTGAAGCCCTGGAAGGTTATTTCACCTGAAACCATCAAAAACGTCGAGTCAGAATGCATTTTTTACAGGTCTCTGAAGGGTGTCTCTGGCTTAGCTGCTACTTCGTCTGTAGGACGTAGGCTACTGGGCAACATTGAACTAGGGTGAATGAGCGAAAACCCAGCTCTGTGACCCCGTGCCTGCAGGCTTCTGTGTTCTTGTGAGTTCCCGAAGCTGGGGCTGGAGTTGGGAGCCATGGTGTCTGAGGTGACCCTCTGTGACCGCTCAGCAAGCCCAGGAACAGAGGCCCAAGATGGATTACACAAGGGCCGAGCAGGTCAGCAATGCCACTTAGAGTGGTTTGAAGTGGAGTGTGAACAGTATGGCAGGCCCCCATCACCAGAAGTGATCGCATGACCAGATATAAGCACGTCACCGAAAGTGAAACCAAGAGCGACCAAGAGCCGGGATGTCACAGCAGAGGTTCTCAGGACACGGCACTGCAGTCTCCTTCCTGCCTCTCCTTCAGGAGGACCAATCCATGCAGCCCTCCAGGCTGCACAGACACTAGGGACCCCAGGTCCCCAGGTCCCCATGTCTGGGACCAGGGCCCCCCCTTCAGAATGTGGGTGTTGAGTTGCACAATTTAAATCTCTTAGCCTGGGCCTTGGTTTCTGAAGCACTGGCAGACCTTTCCCGCCTCACACAGACCTGTAGGAGTCTCAGGTGAAATTCTTGCAGCCACTAAACAGCAACTAACAGAGATTACAGAGCCAGACTGCCTGCGTTTGAAAATCCAGGCTCTTCTCTTTACTGCTACATGACTGCAGCAAGCTGCTTAAACATCTCTGCTCCAGTTTCCTCATCTGTGAAAAGAGAATTAAAAATACTATATAAAATAGTAAAATGTGGCTATTCCTGGCTGCTGCTGACTAGCTGCCAAGTCATGTCTGACTCTTTGTGACCCCCCGTGGACTGTGGCCCTCCAGGCTCCTCTGTCCATGGGATTCTCCAGGCAAGAACACTGGAGTGGGTTGCCATTTCCTTCTCCAGGGGATTTTCCCGATCCAGGGGTTGGACCGGCATATCCTGTATCTCCTGCATTGGCAAGCGGATTCTTTACCACTGAGGCACCTGGGAAGCCCACAGCAGAAATTAACTCTCTGAGTTCTGGAGGCTAGAAGTCCACCTTCGAGGTGTCAGCAAGGCTGTGCTCTAATCTCCTCTACGCCTTTCTCCCTGCCTTCCTTGTCTTACCCACTGTCCTGGGTGATCTTGGGCCTGTGGCGGTGTGACTCCAATCTCCACCTCTGCTGCTATACATCATCCTCTCTATGTCTTCACACAATCTTCTTATAAGGACAGTAGTCATAATGAAGGGCCCACCAGCCTGAAGTCATGTTAACTCATTACATTGCAGTGACCTTGCTTCCAAATAACATCAGGACTCAGGGGTTAGATGACATCATTTGGGAGGACACAATTTTAATAGCGTCTTTGCCCTCACTGCCCAGGCATTTATGGTCAAAGACAGTTATGTTAGGTATTCCTCTCTCATATCCCTTGTCATTTCTCTTTCTTATAATGTATTTGAAAATATTTTTAAGTGATAAATCATACAGACCGATGCACTTGACTAATACAAAAGTAGGTTTTGTTTTAATATCCATCATTTATTTCTTTGGCTTCCTCAGGTTGCAGTTGCTGCATGCCAGGTCTTTGGTCTTCATCGTGGCATGTGGGATCTGCAGCATGCAGAATCTAGTTCCCTGACCAGGAATCAAACCTGTGCCCTCTGCATTGGGAGCACACAGTCTTAGCCACCGGACCACCAGGGATGTTTTAGTTAAATTAAAGCAGTTTGGGTTAAATTAAGCTCTGTAAAGTCTCTTACTGAAACACCTGGCTAAAATAGAGTATATAATTTCCCCCCTTTTCTAATTCTCTTATTTTTCTGCAATAGCTTCATTTGTCTCAGCAACCTTTCAGTCTATATTTTCTACAACAATTCCAATTTAGTGAAACTTCTCAACAAAATTGGCACAGAGATCACTTAAATGCAACACAATTATAACACTTCTTAAGGCTTATCAAGCAAATAAATCCACAAATAAGAAAATCTCTGGGCTTCCCTGGTGGCCCAGTGGTTAAGAATCCGCCTTGCAATGAAAGGCACACTGGTTCGATCCCTCATCTGGGAAGATCCCATATGCTGTGGAGCAACTAAGCCTGTGAGCCACTACTCCTGAGCCCACATGCCTTAGAGCCTGAGCTCAGCAACAAGAGAGGCCTTTGCACTGAAAAGCCCATGCACCACAGCTAGAGAGCAGCCCTTGCTCGCCACAACTAGAGAAAGCTTGTATGCAATAACAAAGACCCAGCACAGCCAAAAAGTAAAATAAATAAATCTTTTTTAAAAAGAAAAAAAAAAGAAAATCTCCTTTGTCAAGCATCCCAATTTAGGAATCAAAAAATCTGCCACTAACCAGTGGAGATCGAAAGTAAGAGGCTGGTGGAAACTTGGGCGGGGCGGGGTGAAGCATGCAAGAGGGCACAGAGGTCTGGAGAGAAGACCAGGTATGAGGGCAAAAGAGGAATGGGCCGGAGGGACATCCCACCATTTCCCTGTGGGTGCCATGCCACTGACAGGAAGGACACCATGATTTCATCATAATTTCATTTTTAGCAGAAATATGTCCTTCCCCCTTCTCTTCCCGGTAACTAAATGTCCGAAGAAGGAACTTGAAACCAAGACTGGCAAAGGAAATAGCATAAGAGTTGGAACTGGAAAACAACAGCTGAGGTAAAAGCCAGTGAGAAGGACAGAGCCAGGGCGGAAAGCATCACTGTCCTGGAGTCAGATTCATTTTCTGACCCATCATGAGAGCTGGGGCCCGGCCAGAGGGTTTCAGAGCCACTTTCACAAGTAGGTGTCAAGAGGACAGAAAATGAAGGAAAACTCAAGAAAGGACATGAGAGAGGAGAGTTTTCTCTCAACAAAGACACCAGAGGAAAGAAAGGTAGGTGACAGAGGAGAAGAGAGAGGCACAGATCTGTGATATGAGACAGCCACTCTGCGACACTGACATGGAAGATGTGTTTGCAACAGAAAAAGAGGGGACAGCTGTTAAGGGGGTTAGGGTTCAAGATAATCCCAGCCAATACCTACTGAGCAGTAGCTAGGTGCCAAGCACTGCCTTAGAAACCCGGAGAGGGATGGGAACAGATGTGGTATCTGCTGTCAAGGCTTTTACTGTCGGACGTGCAGCTCAGTAGAGATAACTACCATGTTGGAGGTATGACTACAGGACAGTGAGAGAGGAATGCCAAGCATCTCCTGGGTGTGTCTCAGAAGGCACAAGGGAGCGCAGACAGAGAGACTGGGCGCCACCCAGCAGGGACCTCTGTGAAGGCCTTGGGTGCCTCCGAAAGGCCTTTGGCCTTTGTCCTAGAGTCAGTGTGGAGCGCTGGCAAATTCTGTAGAGGAAAGCAACGCTATCTGATTTGTGGGACAGAAAGATCTTTCTGGACCCTCTTGGGAGGTTGGCATAACAGGGGGAGAGGGCCGAGGCAGGAAGGCTTGAAAAAAAGGAGAAATTCACCTCTGAGAGAAGAAGGGACTCCTTGTCGGAGAGGTGTGGAGAGGAAGGAAGAATGAATAGAATTTGGGTGTGTAGAGAGGGAGAGTGTGTGGCAGGGGAGGAGTTCCCGTGAGCGGTCACCATTTTCTTTGTGAAGTAAGACACCAGATGTCTCCAGAGACCAGCGTGTCAGATGGCGCCAAGACCCTGTAGAGCGAGTCCGGGCTGACGAAGGGCTGGGGAACGAGGGTAGCTTTGCTAAGCAGGCTTGAGGGCCCAGTTAGGGTTGGAGGCCATCAAAGGGGAGTGATGATTTTGGATTTATTCAGCATTACCCGGGTCCCGGGTTTAAGGAGGAAGATATAAAAGCTGAACTGACGTCACACTTGCTGATCTGCCAAAGAAGAGGGACAAGGCTGTTGAGAGAGTGGATACAGGGGGGTTGAGATGATGCATCACGGAGTCTGGGCTGGAAAGGAATAGATGCAAAGACGAGAAGGGGCTCACCAGCCTGGAGAATGTGGAGGAGACACGAACTCGTGGTCAGGGATGGGTGGTGGTGCTTCTCTTCACAGCATTGGCCTCAGAAGACTGAGGGAAAGTCATCCTGTGATGGCGGTTCTCTGGCGGCAGGTGCAGGCTGCGTGAGAAGGGACCCCGGCTACTCGGTTCATTACTGTGCCCCAGGGCCTCGCTCAGTTCCTAGAGTATAGTAGTTGTGTTTATGCGATCGCGTCTCTGGTGATGTGGAAACAGAACTGCAGAGTTAAGCCAATGTGGCTCACGGCCCTGAGGTTGGCAAGCCGTGGGATGTGAGCGAACGAGCAACTCGCCCGGAAGGGGTCTCCTCAGACCGGGGCTGGGCGGGGAGGACTCGACTTAGCACCGACAGGGCGGAATGGAAGACGCGGAGGACAAAGAATAGGGTCGCAGCAGCGACTTCTCCCGAGGACCTGACTTCTCCTGAGGAAGGACAGGGGAGAAAGAAGGGCCAACGAAGGGGTGGAGGTGGTTGGAGATGAAGGGAATGAGAGGCCAAAATTAACTGGTTCGATTTCTGGCTAGAACTTTGTTCAGAAAAGCATTTGAGATGGCTGTGGACTCCGAATGTGGAGAAGACTCTAATCCCTGCTTGCATCTGGTTGTGACACTGACTGGAGAAGTGCTGGCTGAAACCAGGAGCAAATGTCACCCAGGCCAAGGTAATCATCATGAAGAAAATGCTCTCCACACAGCACATTTCAATTTTAGGCAGAGATTATCTGTGAAAATCAGTTATGATACAACTGCTTCATTTCATCTTTTCAAAATTCCTCCGCAAATACTTTTCTGCCTGAGTGCTGAATCAGATCTGCCTTTGCAAATAGCACTTATGTAATTAAGCTTATGGTCCAATTGCTCAACTGCAAATGTCTTCTGAGTAAAAAGATTATGATTATTTTCAACAAGCTTGTGACCAAATTGGTTTGAATGATTTTATTCTAAAGATTATTCTGTGATTCCAATCAAAAATTAGATTATTTTGATTATTATTAGGTTATTTTGATTATTCTTAGATTGATTCTAATCACTTACATTTTACCAAAGAAGCAGTTTTAGGATTTGGCACGACCATTTTTTATTTTCTAATTCATTAATTTCTGCTTTTTATCTGTTTCATTTCTTCCTTCTGCTTTTCCTTGGCTTATTTTATTGTCCTCAAAATGTTTTTTTGAGTTGGATACATAATTCACTTCTTTCTCTCTTTTTGGAATGATTTAAGTACTTTATAAACTTTCCCATGAACTCAGCTTTATCTGTATTCTATAGATATCTGTTTCATTATTGCTGTTTTCTAGAAATTTCATGACTTTTATTTCCATATCTTCTTCATATCAAAATATTTAATAAAGGGATTTAAAAAAAATTTAACAGAAAATTCAAAACATACACAAAATACAGAGAATAGTATAATGAATTACTAGGTACTCATCACCTACCCCCAATAATTATCAATATATGATAAATCTGGGCTCACCTTACCCCAAATTCCAGACATCTTATCATTTCCTCTGCAAATATTTCAGCATGGAAACTGAGAGATTTTTAATTTCCTAGTGGAAGGAACATTTTGTTTCTGGCTTTATTATTAAGATCTGGTCTTATTGCATGATGATCACTGAACATTCTATGCACTATTTACACTCTTGGAATATCTGGAATTCACAAGTATTACATAGGCACTTGTGAAGAAGGTACATTCTCTAGTTCTAGGACAGAGTTCTATCGATAGCTAGAAGTTACATTTATCTTACTTAGTGTCATGGACTAGAAGTAGTAAAAGCAGCCTTCTTATATTGCTTGTAATTTGCTTTATGAATGGAGTTGCTATGTTATCCAGTGCAAAAATCCCCATTACTATTATAGCTTCTTGTAATTATACCTATTAGCATTACAAAGTACCCTTACTTAATGGGATTTTTTTTTGAAGGGGTGCTGAATTCCATCTTGTCTGATAGTAAGAATGAGCTCTCTTCTTTCTATTTGCTTGTTACACTATTTCAATTTTGATCATACCTTCAATTTCAATTTTGATCACACCATTCTTCTAAACATCTTAGGACTTTTATCGTATGTTAGCAGTCTTAGCAGTCACGTTTTTTAATTGCAAGCAACCAAATCCACTAAAGCGTTTAAACAGGAAAGGTTATTGGCTGGCTTATAGTAGTTCCAGGAGAGGCAGAGATTAGTACACGGGGCCACGGAGCCTGACTGGAGCAGTCCAGGTCAACTCCCATGCCCTGATTTCAAGGGAAACTGAGACATTGAATTCTGGTTTCTACTCTTGATAGGAGAATTCATAATGTGGAGATTTCCCCCCAATATAGGAGGCCTTGTTGGCCACAGTATAATAAATACCTTCTACAGCAGTGTCACTGAAGTTTCAGATACAGAACTTTAACTCCTCAGTAAAAACAGTCCAAGAATCTATAACCACATTCCCCCAATATCATGTTGTGCGTAGAAGCTTCCTGAATGCATGCAGGATGTTCTCTAAAAATGTCCCAGCCTTTACCAAAAAATAATACGTGGTCACAAGTTTTGCTTTCCCTTTCCTGCATCTCTTAGAATCACAACTTCATTCTTGTTTTTATATCCAAAGCTCTTATTCTAGGTTTGCAGTTTCTCACCCAGGATACTAGATTCTCTTTTGATAGTTCCCAGCCTTTTCCTGTTCCCAAAGCACCCTACTTACTGCCCATACCAAACTCTCTGGCTTTATGTTCTGGAAACCTGGTGTACGGGTCCAGGCTTTGTATAATCTCATTTGGCAAAGACATGCTGAGTGACTGTGCCATGCTGGGCTACATACTTGGGGCTGGAGGTTCAAATATGAGTCAGATAAAGGCTAACTTTAAGTCTAACCCCTCAGTCTAGTGGGGCAGACAGACAACCAAGTAGGAAAATACAACATAAAGTGCTATAATTGTGGCACACAGAAAAAGTACCTAAACCAGTCTGGGGCAGACATAATCTAGGGAGGCTCCTGGAAGAAGGTACCTCTGAACAGGGTGGGGAAGGATACATCCACTTCTTCCAGGGAAAGGGAGCATTGTAAGCATAAGAAACTGCCTGTCCAGAGGCAGGTCAGCTCAAGGGTGCTTAGCGCTCTGAGGAAAAGCCACAAGTACTTTAAAACGGGACAGCTGGCTCCTTAACAAAGCAGAAGGCCTGCGTCTTTGGTCAAGACTTGACATACTGAAGAGATAGGATGCAAAGCCAGTGGAAAGCAACTGAAGGCTTTTTAGCATCTGAGTAAGATCAACCAACAGAGAAGGCAATGGCACCCGACTCCAGTACTCTTGCCTGGAAAATCCCATGGACGGAGGAGCCTGGTAGGCTGCAGTCCATGGGGTCGCTAGGAGTCAGACACGACTGAGCGACTTCACTTTCACTTTTCATTTTCATGCACTGGAGAAGGAAATGGCAAGCCACTCCAGTGTTCTTGCCTGGAGAATCCCAGGGATGGGGGAGCCTGGTGGGCTGCCGTCTCTGGGGTCGCACAGAGTCGGACACTACTAAAGCGACTTAGCAGCAGCAGCAGCAAGATCAACCAAGCAACAATACATGTAGAATGGATTGGAGGAGCTCGCTGGTGGCAGGTGAGAGGTTAGCTGTCGCTGAAGCTCATGAGAGAAAGTGGGTGACAACGGTGGTGGCTGCAAGGATAGGGCGGTGGGGGGAGGGAAGACCTTCTGAAGAGGTGTCAAGAGGGAATCCACTAAACTCAGTGACTATGAGAGGGAGTAAGAGCAAAGCAAGAGTCAGTGGAGACTCAGGATTTCCATGTTCCTTCGGGGAAGGGATTCTAAAACCGAGTCCTTGAGAGGAGGTACGAATTTGGGGAGAGAACAGAGGGCTGTATTGAAAGTCCCAAGTCTGGGACACACACATGGAGGATGTGGCGGGAAATCTGGAGAAGGGAGATGGCCCGGCAGAGGCTGAGGAGCAGTTCTGCCCAACCGTGGCACTTCCCCTGCAAACACCTAGAAGCTTTGAAAAACCCTAAAACCTGGCCCCTGCCCCCAGGTGCTAATATAATCACCTGGGCAGTGAGATCAAGGCACTCCAAGGGACTCTGCTGGGCAGACAGCCAGTGGCACAGACAGGAGGATGCCAGGCCTGTAGGGCGCCCTTCCCCTCTCCACCTCTCTACTGGGTGACTGTGACAAAATCATCAGCCCCCTGGTCTTAAGTTTCCTCCTTTAGAAAATGAAGATCTAACACTGGGAAGGATTTCAAGTATGAAATAAAATAAGGTGTGTACAGCACCTAACACCATTCCTGGCCCATACTGCAGACCAGTGAGCTACAGGAGTCAACTGCAGGACCACATCTGAAGAAATGCATAGTCTCAGCCACATTCCCAAAGAAAGCGTGGCTTTCTGTTTAATAGGAAGGACAACAAGGAACCTCCCAAACCTCTAATGAACAGAATGACATCACTTGTGTCCATGCAATATGCTGGCTCATGCAGCAGCCTTAGAACTGACTGCAAGATATGGAAGGCAGCGTGCTGGCTCAACGCTCAAAGCAATGTTCCAGCAGCTAGGACTCTTGGTTGAGATACGACACCAGAGATACAACACACTCGTCCACCCCTGTAGACAAATACTCATGAAGGATCCCCTGTATGCCAGGCAAAGGACCCTTAGGCATTCTTTCATTCTTTAACCAACATGATTAAGTACATACTGTGTGCCAGAAACCCCACTAAATTCTTGGGAAATCATGATAAACAAGAAAGAGATGGGCTATAAAAACCCTGAAGGGAACAGACCCTGCTCCTTGACATCTCTTTAGTCCATCCATTCCCAACATCCCCACAGCCACCACCCCTGCCCCCCATAACTTCTTTCATGGGTTTCAGCAATAGCCTGATACCTGTTGCAAGCTCCTCCAATCTGTCAAACACTCAGATTACAGATTTTTTATTGAATAATCTCTCAGATAGGTGTTAAATAACTACCTGATTGTGTCACAAGCACATGATCCTATGGAACCACTTATTAGGAGGTTTCAACCAAACAGGAAAGCCAGAAGGGCTGCCCTGAGGAAGTGACAACCAAACAGAAAAGTAGCTGCTGGCCAAAGGGGAGTACAGGTGAAGGGATTTCTTGGGCCTTGCACACCTTCCCCGTCAGCTCTCTCACACCACCATGCCCTCCTCACACAACTCCTGAATCACTCCTGCACGTGGGCCTCCAGCCAGCGTGAGTCATCATCCAAGGTGCAGCAAAAAGCCAGCTTCTTCCTCACGGTCCTTTCTGACCACACCCTGCTCTCCAACACCCCACCCCTGTGTCTCCACCATGAAACCTCTCATCTCTTAGTGTAAGAGACATAGGTGGCCAAGTCTCTCGGGTCGGTTGACCACTCTATCCAGCAGCAAATACAATGCCAGGGATACTACCCAGGGTTCTCCAGAGATACAGAATCAATAGGGGATGTGTGCATTTGTGTGTGTGTGTGTGTGTGTGTGTGTGTGTAATGTATATAAGAAAGTGAGAAAGTCAGAGGAAGACAGAAAATTTTTTTTTAATTTTATGGAATTAGTTAACGCAATCATTGTGGCTGACAAGCCCATAGTCTGCAGGGTGGGTCCAGGGAAGAGGTGATGTTGCAGCTCACGCCCAAAGGCAGTCTGGGGCTGGCTTTCCTCTTCCTCAGGGACCTCAGTCTTTTTTCTCTTAAAGCCGTCAACTGATTCGATGAGGCCCACTCACATCAGAGAGGATAATCTGCTTTACTCAAAGTCTATTAAGTTAATGTTCAGATCAGATCAGTCACTTAGTCGTGTCCGACTCTTTGCGACCCCAAGAATCGCAGCACGCCAGGCCTCCCTGTCTATCACCAACTCCCAGAGTTGACTGAGACTCACATCCATCGAGTCAGTGATTCCATCCAGCCATCTCATCCTCTGTCGTCCCCTTCTCCTCCTGACCCCAGTCCCTCCCAGCATCAGTCTTTTCCAATGAGTCAACTCTTCGCATGAGGTGGCCAAAGTACTGGAATTTCAGCCTCAGCATCATTCCTTCCAAAGACATCCCAGGACTGATCTCCTTCAGAATGGACTGGTTGGATCTCCTTGCAGTCCAAGGGACTCTCAAGAGTCTTCTCCAACACCACAGTTCAAAAGCATCAATTCTTCGGCACTCAGCCTTCTTCACAGTCCAACTCTCACATCCATACATGACCACAGGAAAAACCATAGCCTTGACTAGACGGACCTTTGTTGGCAAAGTAATGTCTCTACTTTTCAAATATGCTATCTAGGTTGGTCATAACTTGCCTTCCAAGGAGTAAGCGTCTTTTAATTTCATGGCTGCAGTCACCATCTGCAGTGATTTTTGGAGCCCCCCAAAATAAAGTCTGACACTGTTTCCACTGTTTCCCTATCTATTTCTCATGAAGTGATGGGACCAGATGACATGATCTTTGCTTTCTGAATGTTGAGCTTTAAGCCAACTTTTTCACTCTCCACTTTCACTTTCATGAAGAGGCTTTTTAGTTCCTCTTCACTTTCTGCCATAAGGGTGGTGTCATCTGCATATCTGAGGTTATTGATATTTCTCCCAGCAATCTTGATTCCAGCTTGTGTTTCTTCCAGTCCAGCGTTTCTCATGATGTACTCTGCATATAAGTTAAATAAGCAGGGTGACAATATACAGCCTTGATGTACTCCTTTTCCTATTTGGAACCAGTCTGTTGTTCCATGTCCAGTTCTAACTGTTGTTTCCTGACCTGCATACAAATTTCTCAAGAGGCAGGTCAGGTGGTCTGGTATTCCCATCTCTTTCAGAATTTTCCACAGTTTATTATGATCCACACAGTCAAAGGCTTTAGCATAGTCAATAAAGCAGAAATAGATGTTTTTCTGGAACTCTCTTGCTTTTTCCATGATCCAGCAGATGTTGGCAATTTGATCTCTGGTTCCTCTGCCTTTTCTAAAACCAGCTTGAACGTCAGGAAGTTCACGGTTCACATACTGCTGAGGCCTGGCTTGGAGAATTTTGAGCATTACTTTACTAGCATGTGAGATGAGTGCAATAAAAAATAACTTCACAGCAACATCTGGCCTGGTTTATGACCTGGTATCTGGATGCCGTGGCCTAGTCAAGTTGACACATAAAAATTAATCATCACACAGTTAAAAACAGATGCTTGGTAGATATTTTTGGAATGAAATCTGCTAATATTAGGTTTGTTTTCTTCTTTCTTTTTCTTTGTCTCTCTCCTTTGCTTTTCTTTGAATGTTAGTCCCATAGCCCTACCCTTTTTAAACTTTCTTTTGTATCATTCCCCCAGTGGTTTTTCCCCGGGCATGTTGGGGGTCCCATCAGCTACAGAAATATACAAGGAGTTCACTGGCACAGAAAAGGCCCTGGCTGTGATCACACTGGTCCCTGGAGAGCCTCCCAGTTGGCAGGAAAGGAAGCCACAGAGAAAGAACTTGTTAAGGTCAAACCTCAGTGAACCAGGACCAGCTCTCCTGGTGACCAGAGTTCTTTCCATTAACTGTGCCAAAACCTTCACGTGGGTATGGGCAGGGAAGGAATAAAAGGCCCTGTGTTGGAGAACTCACCTCCTACAACCTACACCTCACAGAAACCCTGTTACATTGATCCCTGCCCCACTCGTAAACAGAAGGAACACCCGCTTATCTGGGGAGTCAAAGAATTCAGGAGGGTTCTAAGCCTTGGGTGTCAGAACCCATGTGTTCACTAGTCCTCAGAGGGTAGCATGAGACCTCCAGCTATCTTGGTCAGGTTCCTGAGAGAAAGGCTACATTACCAAGCCCCACTTTCCAATTCTTAACCTGGACCTGCCATCTCTGAGCAAACATAGTGAAGTCACTCAGTCGTGTCCAACTCTTTGTGACCCCATGGACTGTAGCCTACCAGGCTTCTCTGTCCATGGGATTTTCCAGGCAAGAGAACCGGAGTGGATTGCCATTCCCTTCTCCAGGGGATCTTTCCGACCCAGGAATAGAACCCAGGTCTCCCACATTGCAGGCACATGCTTTACCCTCTGAGCCACCATAAGCTAGTCTACCTTCCTTCCTTTGTCCTCCCTCCTTCCAACAAATATTTATTGAGTACTTTCTCCATGCCAGGCACTGCGCCAAATGTTAGGGACACGGAGATGAATAAGCCAAGGTTCCAGGCTCAGAGAGCTCACAGAGATCTCTCAGAGGAGACACACCTGTGTGCCCCCTTGCCTGGACTTCACGTACGACTCGTCTCCTGGGCAGCCCTCTGGACATGCTGATTCCTGTTCCCTGATAATTTTTGTCCAGTCTTCCAATTGGCTTATTAAAATACTGCAGCCAGAGAGGTGAGGTTCTCTGGCAAGACACAGCTGATCTTTAAACAGCAAGTGGAAGGGTGAATTTAGTTTCTTTTTGAAGAAGCCTCTCAAGTGGATCCCCCCTTGTCTTCAAGTTGTTGAAAAGTTCCAACCACTAGAGGGCACCAACCAACCCTTGATCGGCCGCTGCTGTGTGAGTGCTACAGTCGCTTCAGTGTCCCACTCTTTGAGACCCCAAGGAGGGTAGCCCGGCAGGCTCCTCTGTCCGTAGGATTCTCCAGGCAAGAATACTGGAGCGGGTTGCCATGCCCTCCTCCAGGGGATCTTCCTGATGCAGGGATTGAACCTACGTCTCTTATGTCTCCAGCACCGGCAGACGGGTTCTTTACCGCTAGCGCCATCCACTAAACCTGCCCGAATCCCGGAGAGTTTCTGCACAGGTTACTCTGCTTCCAGATCTATAATGCTAACATCTTTCATTTTTTCTCAACATGAGCGTTGAGAACCAGGCACATTTTAAAGTGAATCCACAGACTGTACTTAAGCCGATAAGATGATGAGGGAGTCAAGACATCCTAATACAGAGAAAATAGGCCACAGATTGTCTTATGAATAAATAGATCAGAACCAATGACATAAAAGACTTTTTAAAACCTATGCTCACTAACCCATTCATCTGCTAAAATCCAAAATCCACAGATAGCCACAACATAACTTTGCATTATTGACAAGCCATTGTTCAGCAATGCGTCTAATAACTGCCAGACTGTGGACCAGTGAACCAGTGCATCAAACTAATTGAATTTGTGTGTAGAGGGGGTGGTTGGTTTTTTTTTTAAAAGATACAGATTCGAGGACCACATCCACAAGGATTTTTTAAAATAAGTCTGGAATGAGACCCAGGAATGTGCGTTGTCCAAAGACTGCTGATGTGTAAGAGTCTGGAAGCCATTGCTTTACAATTGGAGTATCAGAAATGCGGGGAGCAAAAGTGAGAGCTGAGTTCAGAAACCTGATGACTTATGGGGAGCGTGTACCTCTGGGGGCCCTGAGAGGGGAACACCTGGAATACTGAAAATTGCTCCCCTGCTTTGTGAAGCAGCAGCTATATTTGGCCCCTAAAAGGTGAGTAGAGCTCCTTGGGCCTTGTAAGTCTCTTCCATGACTTCTGATCCCAACAGGATCAAGGCTAGAGCAAGGCCAGGCATCCGGCAGGAGAGGGCCCTGGTGAAGCGGGATCTGCCTGTTTGTGTCCAGCTCGGTCACCTCGTGGTGATGGGACCTTCAGTCAAGCGTCCTTGAATTCCCCAAGCCTTGATTTTCTTATATATAAAATGAACGTAATACCCATCTTATTGTTGAGGGAATTCAGGGAACACAAATCTGCAAAACACTGAGAGCTGGGAGGAGTTCAGTGCCTGAGAGGTAAGGGACGCTGCCTGTATGTTGACCTGTATTGTCACTAGCCTGGGAGAGCCAAGAGCAGGACAGCACTGCCATCGGCCCCCTGCAAGGCCCCAGACCTGAGCTGTCTACAGACCTCTGCTAAAAGATACACCTCATTTAACTCCAGCTGGTGGTGTCCTGGGAGGACTATCTTTTCTAGTCTGCAGTCTGAACTAATCATTGAGGTAGTACTCATATCCTCGCTGTCCAGGTCAAAGAAAGTGAGTCTGAGCTCCCTGGCTGCTGCTACCATTCTTCTGGGGCTTGTAGAGTTTGATGATGACCTCCACATGTGCGTGCATGCTAAGTTGCTTTAGTCATGTCTGACTCTGTGTGACTCCATGGACTGTAACCCGCCAGGCTCCTATGTCCATGGGATTTTTCAGACAAGAATACTGGAGTGGGTTGCCATTTCCTTCTCCAGGGGATCTTCCTGACCTAGGAATCGATCCTGCATCTCCTATATCTTCTGCATTAGCAGGAAGGTTCTTCACCGGGAGTGCCAACCGGGAAGCCTGACAACCTCCATATTCAATCCCAATGGACCTTTTGAGTCCTACAGACATTTTCTGCATCTCTCCTCCGTCAGATCCTGGTGAGCATCCCCTCTGTCTAGAATCATCCACACCTTTGCTTCTAGGAATCCCAGGAGCCTCAGAGCTCTCCTTCTCTTCCGACAACCCCTTCCTAGTTCTTGTCTGTCACCCACTCCTCACCCATCAGCTTCTCCCAAGATTCTGTACTTGCCACCCTACTGGCCCTTCTCTTCTAAGCCCTTTTTGTAAAATAAATTATTTATTTTGGCTGCACTAGGCCTTTATTGCTGCACACCGGCTTTCTGTCGTTGCAGCAAGCAGGTTACTCTCTAGTTGCAGTGCACGGGCTTCTCATTGTGGTGGCTTCTCCTATGGCCAAGCATGGGCTCTAGGTGCGCAGGCTCAAAAGTTGTGGCGCACGGGCTTGGCTGCTCGGAGGCAGGTGGAATCTTCCCAGACTAGGGAATCAAACCCGTGTCTCCTGCATTGCAAGGTAGATCCTTTACCACTGGACCGCAGGAAAGTCCCTCCTTTAAGCTCTTCTTAAGTCATTTCATCCATGGCCACGGTCTATCTGTCCCTGCAGGCCAATGTACCGTTTTTATCTCTGTCACTTTCCTATCTCAACTGTCTCTGGACATCCATTTATAGGATATCCACATGAACTTTAAAATTGATATGTCCCAACTTAAACTAATCATCTTCTCCCACATGCCCTGGCCTATACACATATCTTCACCC
Source organism: Bos grunniens (assembly GCF_055505025.1). NCBI lineage: Eukaryota > Metazoa > Chordata > Mammalia > Artiodactyla > Bovidae > Bos > Bos grunniens. The sequence goes on from NC_141191.1 coordinate 17,077,227, forward strand.
CCCACAAATTACCTTCTATTCCTCCTTAATGTTAATTGACCACAATTAATGGGGTCACCACATAGTCCATTCTCAAAGCAGAAACCCAGCAATTTTCTTCTCTGTTTTTCTCCCACTGTGCTTAATCCTTCCCCAACCTGTGGGTTTTCTCTCTTACACAAGTCCCGCTGATCTCTAACCCCTGTGCAGGACTTCAGCATCTTTATCTGAACCATTGTGATACAAAAAATGTTTAACTCCTGGGTATCAGATTTGTCCCTCAACCCATGACTGCCTCGTCACTCACCCTCCACCACACTTCTCACACTTAATGATCTAGACTATGTTGTGGTTCCTCAAAACCAGATGCCATTTCATGCCCTGATGTCCTTCCTTGTCCCAATCCCTTCCCTGAGGACATCCCTCCCACCTGTCTTCACTTGGCTACCTCTCACTCACTGTGGTGGGTTGGATGATAATCTCCTGAAAGCTTATGTCCATGTGGAACCTGTGAATGTGACCTTATGTGGGAAAAGGGTCTTTGCACATGTAATTAAGGATCTCAAGATAAGACCCTTCTGGATTACTCAGCTGGGCCCTAAGTCCAATGACAAACGTCCTTATAAAAGGGGGAGGAGAGACACAGAGACAGCCTCGTGAAGGCATGTGGAGGCAGAGATTGGAGTCATGCTGCCACAAACCAAGACGTGCTGAGGCCACCAAAAGCTGGAGGAGACAAGGAAGGAAACCTCCCCTAGGTCCTTTAGAGGGCACATGGCTCTGCCAACACCTGTATTTTGGACTTCTAGTCACCAAAACTGGGAGACAGTAAATTTCCATTGTTTTAAGCCACTACTAGGTCTGTGGCAATTTGCTAAGGTAGCAAGAGGAAACTAATCCACTCACTTTCGAGATGCAGTTCATACATCATCTCCTCCAGGAAGTCCTCTCTGATTTCCTCCTACAATGTCCTCACTGCTGCCTGCTTATATCTGATTTCCTTCCTTTGTCTGTCTCACTTGAGAAACTCCTGAAAGGCAGCATCTGGGTTCTGTTTCCCATTGTAACACTGAGGATCCAACACTTTCAGGAATAGACCAGGTGCTCGACCAGATCAATGCATGCGAATCTCAGCCCCTGTGTACCTCCTACAGTCTGAACATCACACCAGGAACTTCACAAACATTCCCTCACTGAGTCATCTCAATAGGCCTAGGAGGCAGATACCATCATCTCTGCTCTATAGACATGGAAACTAAGGCACAGCAACTTGCCCAGGGCCATTTGTAAACAGAATTTGTATCCAGATCGATTTGATGAACATGAGCATGGCATTTTCAAAAGACCAGTGGCCAACTAGAAGCGTATATTGGAGAACAGCAGAGAAAAGACTGGGTCTGAACTACACGCTTGTGAGACAAGGCCGCTGTGTGTGTACATGTGTGTGTGTAAACAGTAGTGAGGGTCGGAGTTTAGTAAACTTGGCAGATCTAGCTCATAACGCAGCATAAATGTATCACAGCAGCTTCCATTCTGAGGCCTGGGAGCAAGGGGTGCTGTGGTGCATGAGGGCTAAGAAAGGACAAACAGGAAGAAGGACAAATGGGAAGGGAAAAGAGAGGGAGGAGAAGGATAGTTCTGACATGTCTGGAAACAGAACATGTGTTTCTTCAGCTTGTCCCCCCACCTCCTACGTGCATGTCTCTGCCCTATGGTGGCCTCGTTCTCAGAGCGTCAGCGCACAGATGCTGTCTCAGATCCCACCATGGCACTTCACCAGGTACGGGAGGCTTTGGCCCCCCAAATGCACCCATGTCCTAATTCCTGGAACCTACAAGTGTATAAAGGCCAAAAAAGGGACTTTGCAGATTTGATTACATTAAGCATTTTGAGGTGGGGAGATTATCCAGATAGGCCTTAAATGTAACCATAAGCATCTTTTTTTTTTTGAAGGTTCTGTTTTTATTGATTAGATCTAGGTATAGTTGCAATCTTTCCACCATACATACGATATAAATCGGTGGGTTGCCATTTCCTTCTCCAATGCATGAAAGTGAAAAGTGAAAGTGAAGTCGCTTAGTCGTGTCTGACTCTTCGAGACCCCGTGGACTGCAGCCTACCAGGCTCCTCCGTCCATGGGATTTTCCAAGCAAGAGTACTGGAGTGGGGTGCCATTGCCTTCTCCAATCAAACAAATAACATACATATAATATAAATGGGAATGAATGACCCACTATTGATCGGACATATTCTGGTAGCTACACAGTATTGTCCTATTCTTTCTCTGGTTAATTTTGAGTCTGGAAGAACATCAGTCCTCTATTTAAGCTGCTGTATATCTAACTGTCCAAATTAAATTAATCTAGTAAACAGAAAATAAATATTTACACAAACTTGAAGGATCATGCTAGGTTTTGTACATGAGTAACAAGAACAGAATTCATAATTACATTTTTAAATGTTTATCTGGCTGTTTTTTTGTGGGTTAGATTGATAAGGGGGCAATGCTTAAGTCAGGAATGCGCTAAGGACACATAAGCATCCTTTTATAAGAGAGGAGCAAAAGGAGATTTGACACAGAGAAGAGGAAACATCAAAGTGACCACAGCGGTGGGGACTGTAGTCATGTGACCACAAGCCAAGGGCTGCAGGCAGCCATGAAGCTGAAAAGGTAAGAAACAGATTCTCCTCTAGCCCCTCCAGAGGGAGTGTGGTCCTGCCCAGTACTGCTAATTTCAGACTTCCAACCTCCAGATTTTGAGAGAATAAATCTCTGTTGGTTTAAATCCCCAAGTTTGTGGCAGCAGAAAACTAACACATCCGCTCTTCCTAAATCACCTCCATCTCTTCCTAAATCACCTCCATCTCATTCAAAATTTGTTTTCTTGACAGCCCCCTTTAGTTTGGTGTTAGAAATCAAAATCCAGTTACGTCAATTCACGCTAATGAGAGACCCTTAATGGTCTCGGCGGCAATGACGTTTTAAAAAGGAGGGCATTTATAACTCCTCAAATTAATGCCGAATTGGTACGATTAGCATAAAGAAACAAGCTGAACAGTAACCACAAGCAGTAAGGTGGAAATTCAGAGAAGTGGACCAATGAACAGGCAAATGAGGGATGGGATCTGCCCTCAGGAGCTCTCCCCTTAGTCGGGCTCTTCTTTTCACTTGTGAGAACTTCTCCAAAAGTTCTGTGTTTATTCTCAGTGACTCCTGGGTTGGCCCGCATTGTGCCAAGTGCACAGTAAACGCTGATTGTAGCAGTGGATGAATGAGGAGGCGATGGGGTGGAGGCAGATTATTGCCCCCACGACAGAATCTGTTAACACTCCTGTAATTTTCTCCTCTTTCTGAATCTATCTTCACCCAAACTTCTATGTTACTTGCTGAAATCTACAATAATTTCTGATTGTCAGCAACATATACCTCTTAATTTTGTGTGCAAAGTTGCCCTATAAGCAGATGAAATCTTTAAGCTACAGAAAAGAACTCCCCTTCATACACTAAGCTGAAGCTCCCTGTGATGACTTTTGAGTGTTGCTCAAGTCAACACAGAGCAAAAAGCTGGAATTATCAGCCCCAAGAGAAAAGCCAGTTGCCTGGAAAAATCGAAGCCCACAATTGACACTATTCACAGTATCTTTAATCTTTTTAAAATTTTTATCTTTTATTTATCTTTAACAGAGAGCTGTCATAGCTCAGTCAGTAAAGAATCTGCCTGCAATGCAGGAGACCTGGGTTCAATCCCTGGGTTGGGAATATCCCCTGGAGAAGGAGATAGGAACTCACTCCAGTATTCTTGCCTGGGAAATCCCATGGACAGAAGAGCCTAGCATGCTTCGGTCCAACGGGTCACAAGAGTCGGACACAACTTGGTGACTAAACCACCACAATATCTTTAATAAACTTTCTAAGTGATGTTAATATCGAAATATGGAAAACAATACCTTCATCTCTCCAGCAATCTCCCTAAGAGTGTTCTCACTCAGTAGCTGTATTTACACTTCCCCTAGTTGGTTCTTCTAAAAGTCCAAAAATAAATGGTAAACTATGACCCTATGGGGCCCTGTGACAAACTGCCGAAATATTCCCCGAAGCTCCTCTCCCAGTTTTCCTTCCTTCATCAAAACTACATTGAGCATCCACAACTGGCCAATTCTAGAGAGACATGCAGGAAATAAATCATTGCACATAGCAGACTAAGGAAAATATTGTAAACACCCAGAGAATACTTTGAATAAGCAGTGCTGCAAAGCTCCCTGGTTCATAGGAAGCCTTTCCATCTGTGCAATTAGGACAGCCTGAAAGTCCCCTCTTCCTCTGCTGTTATCATTCTAGGGAATCTGTTCCTACCTGGGATTTGCTGGTAGCCTTCAGCTGTTAAATACCAAATGTGTGTGGTATTAGTCGCTCAGTTGTGTCTGACTCCTCATGACCCCATGGACTCTAGCCCTCCAGGCTCCTCTGTCCATGGAATTCTCCAGGCAAGAATACTGGAGTGGGTTGCCAGTTCCTTCTCCAGGGGATCTTCCCAACCCAGGGATCGAACCTGGGTCTCACGAATTGCAGGCAGATTCTTTATCATCTGAGCCACCAGGGGAGCCAAATGGTAACCTTCAACTTCAGCTGAGTGGTGCTTCTGAAGTCCACAGAAATCAACTGGGGATCTTGTTCAAATGCAGATTTGGATTCTGCTGGTCAGGGGAGGGGCCTGAGGTTCTGCATTTCTAATGCACTCCCAGGTGACTACTACTCTGTTGGTCTGAGGACCACATGTGATCAGCAAGTGATTAGAGAACTTCCTTTTTACTTAAAACACAGTAAAACCAACTTCTGAAGGCATCTAGAGGCATGTGTGTAATGCTTCAAGACCTCCCTTAAGGATAGAGAAGTTGAAAGCATTTAAGCCACTGGATAGACTAGGGGGCTGATGCCTCACTGTGGTTTCAGAGCTGCTACCTTATTCAGCAAAAACTGCCAGGTACTGTATCTAAAAATAGAGCTAGAAAGCAAAGAACTAAATTGTGTCAAGGTAAAAACCAAGGAGATAAAGACCGAAGTCCAGGTAATGACTCTATTAGGAACAACAGTTTTCCCACGTCTCTGGTCTCCTTTAAATTAGGGTTCAGATAAAAGCCGACAGTTCAGTGTATGTCCTCATGGTTGAAGAGACCACTTGTTATTCCCATTCCCATCATCCCCGCCCCTCCAACTGGTCACCTGGCTGCTCTGACAAGCCCCTGCCACATACTTCCTGTTGGTGTCCTTCTGAGATGAGATTACTACTCATGATTACAGAGAAGAGAAGAATTAGGAATGCTGAGTAAGGAGAAGTCCAGAGAAGTCACCCACCCAATAGGAGGTGTGCTGCTGGGCACGAAGATTGACTGCTGTGTTGAGGCTACTGTACCAGGTCTTACACAGCACAGGCCTTTCCTTCTTTACTAGAGAACACGCCCCTGAACCATGTCCCTCTCTGTGTGGTGCCCCCGGCTTCTGACTCACATCGGGGCCCACAACATGCTGTTATCACTTGACCTGGGAGACACAGGAGCACGTGGACAGAGGCCCGAGGACAGAGCTGATGCCTCTGATAGTGGTCGCACCAGCTGGAGGCAGCAGGCGCCCGACAAGGGGTCTGCCAGTCCTGAATCACAGCATCCCTGCCGGGACTCTCCTCACGGGAACAGAGGAGAAAACTGAGGCCGTGGACCCTGGAGTCACACAGCAAATCTACACAAGCTTGGACATCAGCTTGCTGTGCACCATGGTCGTTCCCAGGGCCTCTTGTGGCACCCCAGGTTCTTCGGTGGGAAAATGGGTGTGGGACTTGATGCTCTTCTGGGTTTCTTTCAGAGAACAGCCTGTGGTTCCACATTCTGAGAGCCTACTCACTTCAGAAATAGAGCCCAAGGTGGGTTTGTCCTTCAGCCCTTGGCCTCCTGAGACTTCGGAAGTACAGGAGACACTTTGGAGAACAGTATGGAGATTGCTTTAAAAACTAGGAATAAAACCACCATAGGACCCAGCAATCCCACTACTGGACATGTACCCCAAGGAAACCAGAATTGAAAAAGACACATGTACCCCAGTGTTCAATGCAGTACTATTTACAACAGCTAGGACATGGAAGCAACCTCGATGTCCACTGGCAGATGAATGGATAAGGAAGTTGTGATACATATACACAGTGGAATATTACTCAGCAGTAAAAAGGAATGTATTTGAGTCAGTTCTAAAGAGGCGGATGAACCTAGAGCCTATCACACAGAGTGAAGTAAGTCAGAAAGAGAAAAACAAATACTGTATATTAATGCATATATACAGAATCGAGAAAGATGGTACTGACGATCCTACAGGGTAGCCAAGGCAACACAGACATAAAGAACAGACTTTTGGATTCAGTGGGGGAAGGAGAGGGTGGGATGATTTGAGAGAATAGCATTGAAACATACATATCACCATATGTAAAATAGATAACCAGTGTGAGCTTGATGTATGAGGCAGGGCACCCAAAGCCAGTGCTCTGATAGCTTGGGGAGGGAAGTGGGAGGGAGATTCAGGATGGCAGGTACACATGTATGCCTATGGCTGATTCATACTGGTGTATGGCAAAAACCAACACAATATTGTAATTATCCTCCAATTAAAATAAATAACGGAGAAGGCAATGGCACTCCACTCCAGTACTCTTGCCTGGAAAATCCCATGGACAGAGAAGCCTGGTGGGCTGCAGTCCATGGGGTCGCTAAAAGTCGGACACGACTGAGCGACTTCACTTTCACTTTTCACTTTCATGTATTGGAGAAAGAAATGGCAACCCACTCCAGTGTTCTTGCCTGGAGAATCCCAGGGACAGGGGAGCCTGGTGGGCTGCCATCTATGGGGTCACACAGAGCCGGACACGACTGAAATGACTTAGCAGTAGTAGCAAAATAAATAAATAAATTTTTTAAAAAGAAGAAGTACAGGAGAGTCAGCTGCCGTTGTGTTTTCTCCACTCTCTGACAAGACTCTTCATCTTTCCCCACTTGATAAAATCCCCAGTCCCACTAATGAATCTACAAATCTATGGATTAAGACAGGAGAGAGAGATGTGAAATCACCCAGAACAGTCTTAGAGCAATTCAGCTGACATTTCCAAACACCCACTAGATTTTTTTTTCTTTCCATTCAGTAACCATTCCCCTTCCCAAGCTTGCAAATCTGCAGTTTCTAGAGCTGGAAAGAAACAAAAAATGATCCATTTTTCAGTGTTTGGAAGCCATGTGTCAAATCTATGTAGCTAATAATAATAATATTAACAATAATAAACATTTTCTATTTATGATTGCTGTATTCTCTGACAAAGGTCTTCAGGCCAGGAGTCTAAGCACAGACTAATATAGAATTAGCATCGTCTAATTTCTAAGCAGTCTTACTTCCTAGCTTTGCTTTGATTTTGATGCTCATGTTTAACTTACTTGAAATGACCATGCTGTTGAGTTGAGGGGCTTCTGAGCTGGGAGCCTCTTTCAGCCTCACATCCCTGGGACACAAAGCTGGCCATCAAGCACTAGCAGATGTCACCTGAGTGGGGGCATCTAAAGCCCCCCATCATTTGCCTAACTTTGGTCGACTTAACAAACCTCAGGTAAAATTACTGGGGCTTTTACAGGGAAAGTGAAGCTTTCTTAGCGATGAGAAACATTTCTCATCTCTAAGCATTTCTTAGAGATGATGAAATGAATGAGAATATCACACAACAGCACAAACCCCACAAAACACCACTATGTGAGAACCACTGCAGAAGTGATTTCCAGGCAAAGTAAAAGCATGAATCGAGTAAGGAAGCCTTCTTTTAGGTGTCTTGCCTATATTTACATCCTTCATCCCAGTGACCACCTTGTGACCTAGTAGATACAGTAATTATTTCCAATTCACCTAAGAGGAAACTGAGGCATGGCAAGATTCAGTGCACAGCCCAAAGTCTCACCCAGGTGGTAGGTGGTGGAGCTGGAAACTGAGTAACTCTTTGGCTCCAAGGACCATAGCTCTCATTATTCCACTCTCATTTTGAGGGGAAACTATGTCATCATCAGGGGACACTTACTTTATCACCATCCTGGGGAGGAGGAGTAAAGGGAAGGTGACTATGAGGGTCCCAGCACCCTGCTTCTGGCAGGGTGAGTAAAGCCAAAAAATAAAACATACCCTTTCCCTCACTTGAATGAAAGGAGGGCTTCTCAGTCTTCCAGAAAGGACTGCAGCCGCGAGGACCTGCTAAGGAGGGCCCCCTTTCCACCCCACTTCCACTCACCTACCCACCTTCACTTGGGCCCCCGAACCCAGACAAGAGAACCTGCAGCCCTCGGCAAGCTCTGGACCCTGGCTTCCATGCAAAGACGAGAAATTAACCAGTTTGCAAAGAATGAAATTTGGCCCGTGGAAGGTGCCTGCAGCTGGCGGTTAACACCAGCAGTAAGAGGATCAACTCCTAGTCTGTTGGCTTAAAAAGGGGGTGGGGGTGAGAAGTGTGCGCGCTCCCTTTTACCCATTCACGTTAGTTAATTTGGATGATAAGGGTTCGTGTTTAATCCCTTTGTGTGCCGCTGAATATAGTGAAATCGACAACCCCTGCGAGGGCACTGGTGCGGCTGAGCAACCTGCGGGAGGGTACTGGTCGTGTCCAATCTGTCCTGAAGTAGAAAAGAAACGTCATGAGGAGACTGAAAGCAAGACGGAGAGGGACACCCTTGGGGTGCTCCGTAAAAACCCAGCCCCACACCTTCCAGGCTGCAGCAGGTGGGCTGCTGGCTTCCTGGAGGCGCAGCTCCCCAGACCAGCCTCTGCGCCCTAGGGGCTCCCCAGGTGCCACTGGAGAGCAGGGCTCCCCCCCCCCCCCCCAGCCACCTCTGCTGAGGACTAACGACACCCAAAGGGAGAGCCCGGCCCTGTCACAGTCTAGAGAGAACTTAGGCAGAAAGGTGGGGAGCAGAAAGGGAGGGAAAGATATGTAAGGAGAGGTCTCAGTTGTTCTCAACTGGACCAGATTAGGGAAAAAAAGGGAGAGCTCGCTGGCTCTAGAGCAGGTCATAAAACAAAAACCATTTTTATAGTTTCCATCTGCAACAAAGCTCACCCCCCACACCACCCACGGCCCTCAAGCCGGGAGCCCCCAGAGTGCGGGTGGGTTCCTAGGCAGCTCGTGTGAGCCGGGTCTGGCGGCGGGGGAGGAGGCCCCCGGCTGCTGGGCCCGGCTGCCCGCAGAGGCGCAGGCGGAGCGAGTTCCCAGCCACCGCCACCCCCCTCCTTCCCCACGGGCCCGTCCAGCAAATTTCCTCCCTCGTTTCGGTCTGTGCCTTCCCTCCCTCCTCCTCCCCCGATATATTCGCTCTCTAAAACCATAAAAAAGAGATCAACTTCCCTAACTTCACGGAGCCCTTTTCAGTGACAAATATTGATGCCCAAAGTGTCTGCGCTCTCCCGCCCCCAAACGTTAAGAAAAGGCGCCCGCGAAAGGGGGACATAAAAAGTTAACAATGCTGTGAAAATATGTTTGCAGAAAATAGACAATCGTTGGATTAAACGTATTCAAGTATGAAATAATGCCTTTTTGTGTCAAAACTTGGGCGATGGGCGGGTACAAAAGTTCCCTGTGGCAGCGACTTGCTCCCTTTGTGAGCCGTGCGCTTTGGCGTCTCCACTTGGGCGCATTACTTAGAGCCCTCTAAGCGCGATTGTTTCTCCCTTTCTAATGACATTTACCGGATCAAAACATGCTGTTAATTCGATCAGAAGGCTTCACCCTCCCTGACAAAGCCACAATAATTTCTCCTGAAGTTTGTTAAATTGACCAAAATTAGGCAAATGAATAGGGGTCTGTAGGCGCCCCCTCTCGCAGGTGACGTCGCATAATGCTCGCCGGGGCCAGCTGCATTCCCCCTTTTCTTCTCAGCCCACTCTTCCCCGTGTTGCCCCCAATCCTCCCACCACCCCCCTCACACACACACACACACACACACACGCACATACACATACACACACACACACACACACACACACACACGCCTGCCTGTCTTTCCTCCCCCACCCTCTGGCATTATTAAAATTTAGCCCAATGAAACTATTCATACTTTTCAATGGACATTTTCCGTATAGGATAATAGGCTACAAATTGAGCCTCTTCCCCCCGCGAGGAGAGAGCCAGAGGGAGGAGAAAAGAAAGGCAGCGATGTGGTCAGGCAGTGGGGGGAGCGTCGCGTGCCAAAGACCGGCGGGAGGGGTGAGGCGAGGCGAGGGCCTCGTGTGCCAGCGGCAGCCCCACACCTGCCGGGATGTCCGGACAAATAAAGCGGGGTAAACAAAAAGGGGGGAGGTGGACGTGTCACCAAGTCGTGTGAGAAAAGCCTGGGAACAAACGGGGCGCCTCCGTCTCCAAGAGCTCTCCCTTGAACCCGGCGGAACAGCCTATTAAAGGCTTACTTAATTACTTTAATGACTCTGGACAGGCTTTAAAACGCACTCGGAGCTGGGACTGTGGGCTTGCTGGGATTTGTAAACAGGCAATCGTGTGAGACTCAGCGGTGGGACTAAAGGAGGCGACACTGTTTTGTGAGGTTCCTCGCCCCCCGGTGCCCACAGCCGCTGCGCCCCTGCGCTCGCTCACCCGCCGGCGCGGTTTACCGCCTCTTTCCCACCCGGGCTGTTGCCATGCAAATATTATTCCCCCCGCCGGTCACGTGTCCTTTGAAGGGCCACGTGGATTAACAAAGCTGATCTGCCCCCAACTCTCCCCCCTCGGCTGCTAATTTTTTTTTTCTCTTAACTTAAAAAAAAAACAAAAAACAAAACCGATCTTGAATGCATGCATCCCCCAAACGCAGCTCCCCTAATCCTATGGAATAATTCAAGTCGTGAATGCACTTGGAGCCCTAGATGACCGCTTTATAAGGCAGACCCTCGTAGTTGGGAGGCTACAGTCTACCTGGAACACTCGAGGAGGCACACGAGGGGAAAAGCGGACGGGTGCCTCGCGCCACCGCCTCTCCCGACGACGCGTATTGATCAGAATGTCAGACAAGCTCAAGGAACGCAAAGTGAGTCGGCTGAGTCCAGATGGCTCTTGCGCCTTCTGGGTGGGGGTGTCTAACTCCCAGAGCCACCACCTGGCTGGACCGACGAGCCGGGACGTGGTCACACAGGACTTCTCCTGGAGAGGAGTCCTGAGTGGTTTGGGAAGGGAATGAGGATAGCTAGAGGGGACTCCACCATCGGGGTGGAGGCCACATCTGGAAGCTGGTGGCCACCTCCCCATGGCCCTGGTGTGACCCCGCAGAGGTTAGAAGCGGAGTGCATCAGCACAGGTGCGAGAGGACAGAGCTCAGTGACCCAGTGGGGGGACAGGGGCCTGGGGCGACTCCCTGGGCAGCACTGAGGGGTGGCAGACGGCTGTGCCAGCCGTGCCTTTGATGATTCTCTGGGCAAAGACATCCTAAACGGACAAACCTCTGTTCTCAGAGAACCCCCGTTTCCCACAAAGTGATAGAAAAGCGGAGAAGAGACCGGATTAACCGCTGTTTGAACGAGCTGGGCAAGACGGTGCCCATGGCCCTGGCGAAGCAGGTAATGTTGGCAGCTGAGAAAACGGTGCTGGCGCTGGGGATCCTCTGATGCCGGGAGTCTGGAGCTGGAGAGGGCCGTAGGTGCGGGCTTCCTGCCCGGGGCCCTGAGCGCTGAGTTGAGCCCCAGGAGGCCCTGGCGCAGATCCACAGTGGCGCCCCCTGTTCGGCTGGATGGTCCCCTCGGGTTAAAACGGTGCACCCAGCCTACCCAGGTTAGCCCGCACCGTCTGGGCCGCTTCCAGGAGACTTTTCGTCCTTTTCCAGAGTTCCGGGAAGCTGGAGAAGGCAGAGATCCTCGAGATGACCGTGCAGTACCTGAGAGCCCTGCACTCCGCCGATTTTCCCCGGGGAAGGGAAAAAGGTGGGCAGGGAGTGTGCACCACACAGAGCCCTGCGGGTGGCAGCGGGAGTAAATCGGTCTCTCAAGGTCTCCTCTCTGGATGCTGCAGGGACGGGGCCCCGAGTCCTGAGAAAGCTAAGGGGGACTGGAGAACAGGGGTCTGGGGATACAGGTTCTGAGGCCTCCTCTCAGGTGGGGAGGAGTGAGGTCAGACGCCTAAGGAAATGGAGGTCGCTGGCTTGCGTTTTTTCCAGTCTCCAGGCTGGAAAGAGAGGGGCGGGCCTCGAATGGAAACCGGCCAGAAAACGTGATGGGAGGGGCTTGGCACCTGCCTTAGGCTCCGGGTCAGGAAGGGGCCACTCACAGTTTTCCCTTTCTCCGTTTTCCTTGCCCCTCCAGCAGAGTTGCTAGCAGAGTTTGCCAACTACTTCCACTATGGCTACCACGAGTGCATGAAGAACCTAGTGCATTACCTCACCACCGTGGAGCGGATGGAGACAAAAGACACCAAGTACGCGCGCATCCTCGCCTTCTTGCAGTCCAAGGCCCGCTTGGGCACCGAGCCCGCCTTCCAGCCACTGGGTTCGCTCCCCGAGCCGGATTTCTCTTACCAGCTGCACCCAGCGGGGCCCGAATTCGCGGGCCACAGCCCGGGTGAGGCGTCCGTGTTCCCGCAGGGCGCGGCGCCGGGACCCTTCGCCTGGCCGCACGGCGCGTCCCGCAGCCCCGCGCTGCCCTACCTGCCCAGCGCGCCCGTGCCGCTCCCGAGCCCCGCGCCGCAGCACAGCGCCTTCCTGGCGCCCGGGCAGGGCCTGGACCGCCACTACCTGAACCTCATCGGCCACGCGCACCCCACCGCCCTAAACCTGCACGCACCCCAGCACCCCCCGGTGCTCTGACGCCGACAAATCCGCAGACTGCTCTGCGCTCTGGGCACTGCTTGGGAGAAATACTGTATATTGTACAAGTGTAAATATTGTGCTGGGAAAAAATAAAAAGCTGAGTGGGGGAAGGTCAAAAGCGAATTCGTCTTCTGAAGGACCTCCCCCCTGGCAATAAAGGCTTTCTGAAAGTCCCAGAGAGACGGATTCCTTGTTACCTTTGCTCTTCTAAAACCCATCCCCTCCGAGGGGTCTCAGGCACAAGGCCGATGCTGGCTGAGGTGACGACCTCAGTTATTTGGGTGCGGAAAGGGATGGGTCGCCGCGCAGGGACGGAGGAGGCGGGGAGGCCAAGTGGAGGAGGCGCTTCCAGGCTGGCTTCGCGGCTCCACCCGGGCTCCAGACCTGCCTCCTCCTCACGCGCACCTTGGGTATTTGCCTGGGAGAAGGGCGGATGGGAGGCCCAGGGCCCACGGCTCTCAAAAAATACAAATTGAAGGACCCTCTCCAAGCTGGCTGTGGCAAACTTTCTCCAGCTCCCACCTGGGCGCGCTTCCCTAATCCGAAGGCCCCGGACGCGCGCGCACGGGCGCGCGCACCAGCTGCCTGCTGACGGGGAGCGCGGGGAAACCCGGGCCTGTGGGATGCAGCGACTAGGTTTACAGCCTCCACCTGTCTGGTTAAAAATATATAGAGGAGGTGGCTTCCGAATGCGGCTTAAAAACAACATCCGATGAAGTTCATCTTCGGACAGACAACTGTCTTTCTGAGCGCCTGAGGGCTCAGAAAGCTGAAGTTGCCCTTAGCGCACAGATCAACTCAGCTTCGGGGCGCTAGGCGACCTGGTGAGAGGCTGGCAGCGACTGGGTGGGGAGACGCGCTCCCCTAAAGGATTGTTCGCTCTGCCCATACCTACATCCAGCCACTGGGACGGGACTGAGATGCTGGGTTCCTGGTGAGAAAGGCTTCTCCGCCTTTTTCCGGGGGAGGAGGATTTAAACTTTCTTGCTCCACCCAGAAGATAGGAACGTTTGGGGTTTAGGGAAGAGTTGGCTAGCGATCTTTAAGGGGCTTGTAGTTTTCACTGACAGTTGGATCTGCCTTCCCCACAAAACAGCGGTACATTTACAATAGGAGCAAACTGAAATTAGGTTTTTCTAGGACCCAAAGAGCAAAATGAGCCTCATTGTTGTTTTAGGTTAACAGGTAAGATGTACAAGGTATTTAACCCATTAAAGTCGTGTTTGTGAGAATTTAAAAATTTTCTTCCACTGATTTTTTTTCTTTTTTGTTCCCATTCCTTGTGATGCCCTGTAAATAAATAACTCGAAATTATGTAGCAGGTTTTCCTGTTTCCTGAGGCCATTTAGCTGAACTAGGATGATCTGTCATAGCTCAGATTAGCTGGACTACAATAATTAACTTATTCCATTTCTGTGGAGAGGGTTTAAGGGAGCTCTGACCTAGACTGTTTACTAAGGTCATGGAATAGGATGACCACAATTTATAAACCATCAAACTTGATTACACAGAGACAGGAGGACCAACACACACACACACACACACACACACACACAACCACTTCATTATGTTGTCCATAAAGTGAAACTTAAATACCAGGTTTTGGGGGCAGGAAGAATCTATGAACATTAGATAAGGTCCTTCAAGTCAGGCGTTCTTGCACTGCATGTCAGTATAATGCTTACCTAGAAAATGTAAGATGCAAACTAGTATCTCTTCCCTTATGAAACAAAAGTCAGTGTAAGACCAGGAGGCCATTTGGGTAACAAATATGCATTGAGCAATATGGGGTGAAAACAAATTATGCAGCAATGGGAGAATGCATGGTGCCTATTATTGGAACACATGTCTTACACCCGTTTTTATCAGCGCTGGATACAGAATATGAAGAAGGCCTTTCAGGCTTTTTTCTCTGAGCATTAAGCCAATCTGAATTCCCTTTGGTAGTGAAGCACTGAAGATATAGTGTTACCCTGGAAATATAAATTATTAATAGATTCAGTATTTTTGTCACTTCTCAACTGTTAACCAAATTAGACAAAACTTTCTTTTGCTAAGTAGATTTTCTCTTTGGGATTAGCTTTGGGAAAGCACAGGCCACGACAGTAAAAAACTTCGGTCATTTACATATAATTTTGCAAACTTCCACTGGCCCATGACAGTCTTTGTACCTCAAATGTTGGTATTCTTGATTTTTTTTTCCTTTCTCATTTAACTGTGGAGGATAAAACCCTGCTTTGGATTTACAATGACTTTAGGATAAAAGTCTCCCTCCCCTTTCTCTCCCTCTCCCTTTCTGTGTGTGTGTGTGTATGTGGTGTCTTTTTCTGAAACCTTCATCCAAAGTTCCAATTCTCTAGGCTTGGCCAAAAGTCAAACTTTGCAAAAGATTAAAAATGTCACTACAAAATGGAATCGATTTAAATCAGATTGTGACTTTAATGTGTTCTTCCTGTACTTTCTGTGATGACACATTACTTCCAGCCTCTGTCCCAAACCCCCCGCCTACTCCCCACTCTGTCTGAGTCTCTTATACCCAATCCCTCCACTCTTTCTTTTAAGTAAGTTGTATAGTAATGGTTTCCAAGAGACTCAACCAAACCCAGAAATAACAAAAAACAAAAAACAGTGAGTTTGGCTGGAGGTGACCCATTGTGATGCTTCTGAAAGGGGCAACCTCTTGTTTCTTGGGCTTCATCCTTGAGTGGACAAGAATAAAAATAATCATCCCCATGAAATCAAAGGTTTTCTCCAGAGGCTTGAGGAACAAAGCTGTGCTGGTGCTTTGGGTCAGTCCCTGGGGCTCTGTAGGGCTACAACTAGGCCCTTTGAGGCCCTCCAGCCACCCCAGTAGAAAGGGCAGTAATACAGAGCTCACTTGTGCTTCCAAGCATTA
Source organism: Bos grunniens (assembly GCF_055505025.1). NCBI lineage: Eukaryota > Metazoa > Chordata > Mammalia > Artiodactyla > Bovidae > Bos > Bos grunniens. The sequence goes on from NC_141191.1 coordinate 17,092,948, forward strand.
TTGAACAAACACGGCCGAGTACCAGTGGGGGCCCAGCAGTCTGGCCTGCTAGAGACCAGGCAAGAAAGGTGGAAAAGCAGCCATGCAAGTGCCCACCTGACCCCACAAAGGCACGGGATGCCTAGGAACATGGTAATGGGTATCACACAGAGTAACACACCAAGAAAAGTAAGGCGAGATGGGGCAGGTAGTAGGAGCTCAATAAATATGTGTGGAATGATACTGTTACAGGGAAGAACTGACTCCATCTTGGATCTGTCTCTTATACTTTAACCTCTGCTTCCTGCTGCTTTTGTTCACTAAAAGGATACTGTCCACACATAATGCCCTGCCTTGGGGAGCCCTGCCCCTCTGCCTGAATGTTAACCCAAAATGCCTTTGTTCAGGACCCAGTCTACCTGTGGATGGCTACAGGAAGGAAGAAATTAACACAGTCCATCCCTGGAGCAGGCCATTCCAGGAGATATTTGCAAGATTAATGGCCTTTTTTACTGTACTTCCTCACCCTTCCCTCTGATCTATAAAAGAACCTGGCATTCAGATCCCAGTAAGATGGTTATTTTGAGACATTAGTCTGCCATTTTCTTCCTCTGCTGGCCGAATATAGTCATATTCCTTGCCTCAACACCCCATCTCTCGGTTAACTGGCCTATCGTGCAGTGAGCTTGGACTCAGTAACAACATCCTAGTGCTGAAGCTCTTGGATTCTACACCTCCCCTAGGCCTTTTGTTTCTGGCCCAAAGGCCCCTCTGTGCTTCAGCAGAGACCAGAAAGTACTCATACATCCACCCAGAAATCTCTCGAACAATCTACACACACTCTATCAGACAGGGCAATGTCCCTGCCTTTGACTAGAAATTCTACCTTGTGCTCTGGCAGCAAATGACATGCTTGGCCTGCTTGATTAAGGCAGTCAACTCTTCCCAAAGGCTCAAGCCAGGATCTGAATTCAAAATTAGCCTGATAAGAGCTCTGCCCCTTTCACACAGGCAAGATCCAAGACAGGGCTGAGTCTATTCCACTCTCCTTTTTGCACCATTAGTTGTTCAGACTACCTGGGTTTGCATCCCAGCTCTGCTGCTTACACTTCTGGGCAAACTGCTAAGTCTCTTTGCATCTGTTTCCTCATCTATAAAAATAGAGATATTAAATGTGCGTATAGCCTCATAGGATTGCTAAGAGGACTACATGAATTGGTATACTCCAAGCCCTCGACAGAGTGTGTGGCCCACAGTGAATGTTCACTAAATGCTAGCTATTATGACAATTGGCTGTTTCTCTCTCCCTTCTCCAAAGAGTCAGATCTTGGGACCACCTCAAACTAAAAAACAAAACCTCAAGGCAAATCACAAAAAAAATCTTGAATCCCAGGGCTCTTAAACCCCAAGGCTTATTCTGATACAAGAGTAACATTCTTCATTTAGGGCAAGTGGGGGTGGGGCTCAACTTCCATTCCATAGTCCATCTGAAGGCTCTGAGCCCTATTCTGAGTTTTGACTGAACGCTGTTCTCCCGCATTGCAGGCAGATTCTTAACCATCTGAGCCACCGGGGAGGCCCGTGACTGGTTGTCAGAGCCCCTAATAACATTGGAACACTATCTCTTACATTCTTTCCAATACAGAAATCTGGCTTTATGTTACTTTGTGACAGCTTTTTACACACACTTCTGTATTCTCTCTCAAAGTACACATTCTAATGACTATTAATGTACACACACTGGCTGTTATGGATTCTTTTCTGGATTGTGGAGTAAATAAATAAACTGATTCAGTATTCCTTAAATACACTTACTTTGGCAACTTTATGTTCTTCTCAGCATTCCCCCCATTTTTTCCTATTCTAGGCTTTTATCCACCGTATTTGTCACCTGTTTGCTCCACTCCTGGCTCCAGACTCACTCCCTGATGCAGGTGAAAGTACAGCTGCAGACTCTTAGCTCCCTGGGTCCGGACCCCTCACTCTCACTCACTTTCTCACGTGACCCTTATTTCTCATCCTCTGCAGTTTTCTGATTGCTCAGCTCCCCATATCTGATTCTCCATGTACCTATGGTCTGGTGTAAGAATGATCTCCCTGTGTGTGTGTCCCACGTGGAAAGGTATTACTAGGGTAACACTCTCAACACCTCTTGGCGGTCCTTTCACATTCTTCAGCTAGCCCATTGGAGAGTTCAGACGTGGATCCAGGTACCTCACCTCAGCTCCTTTCTCTTTGGGCGCCAACCTGCCCAGAGGAAGCAAGCAAGCATTCCCATCTGAGCTGGCTGGTAGATTTTGAGCTCTTCCAATGCTTTTGATGGGTTTAATTCTAAGGTGAAGTGCTGCAAGCCCACTCTTCACACACGGATGTCACATCCTCTAATCAGTCACAAAATAGACATGTTTTTCCTCCACCTGACACCTATATCTACATCCTAAATGAGCACAGGTAGGAGGGGAAAAAACGACTTTTATTTATTGTATGCTCTAAAACCGCAGAACCTGGGTGCCTATATGTGTGCAGTCAGGAAGGCAGATACACATATACGCCTGTGTGCAGCAAGCAGTGCAGGCTTAGGAGTGGGCACACAGGTGGCTGCTGTGTCCACAAGTGAGTGTGGAAGGGACGAACTGGGACCAGAGAAAGCAGCAGACCATGGAAGAGAATGGCTAAGTTAGAGCTTGAGGGACTCGACTGTTTCCGGATCACTTGGAAGATAAGAAGCAATCTTTATGAAGGTCTGCAAATCTGTCCCATTATTATCACCAGCAAATCCTCTGTACAGTGGGAAGAGCTGCAGCAAAGCAGAAGAGAGGCAGCAGATAGCATTATGTTGATTGGAGGTGTGGGAGATAACAGGAAAGTTGCCCAAACCACACCATGGGGTGGGAGACTTGGGCAGGAACTCTGGGCTGAGCTATATAGAAATGGTGCAAGGGAAAAGAACCTCAAGGGAACTGGGAATTTGAGTATTTTTGCTGTGCCCACCTGGCCTCATTTATTACATTTAGCTTAAAAGCATGAGTCAATAAAAATATTAGTTAAAGCTTTATAAATATGATGAAACTTTCTTGCTACAATATTGCTAGGAGCCTTTTTGCAATGTTTGATGGAACAAAAGTAAGCCTCCTCTATGGTTGTTCTGTCGTAGGCTTATCAGTGGACATCTTCCACAGTAAAACACTTTCATTTCTACCCAGTAAGAACAGAACTTTATTTTTTTACATTAATATGATTTCTATTTTATATTTATGTCAGACTATATAAATCTGTGATCCAGCCTTGTTATTCTTTCTAAATATAATGGAAAGTGTAGTTAGTGAAGAAAAACTTCGATATGGGGTAGCCCAGGAGAGGAACCTGGTGGGCCACAGTCCATGGGGTTGCAGAGAGACACGACTGAGCATGCATGCACGCACGTGGAGAGGATGCACACAGTCTTAGGACTACAAGCTACAATGCCTCTCTCTACTTTCCAATGTATTGTGTGACACATACATGGTAGCAACAGTAACAGTTGTAACCTGTCGAGCAGTACTGGCAGGAAGTCTGGGGGAGTCACTTCTGGGTACTTGGAGAAACTGTTTGGAAAAAGTCAAATTGGAGGAGTCAAATTTATATTCTGGCCATAAGCAATAAAAGCTTGAAAAAGTCCTGATTTCACAAACCCTTTCTACTGTGATGTACAGTAAAGATGTAGATAAGGATGCAATTGAACCATCCCTGAATTACATAATAGCTCAGTAGAAAAGACAAGAGCAATGAGGATACTGTCAAATTATAACTGAATAATATCTATCATGACTCTGAGCCCTAGGCTGATGGTGGTCCAAACATATGTGGTGAAGGGAGGCTACAGGGGAAGGATTTTCACTGCTGTATCATTCTTTTCAGAGGGAGAAATTGAGCTAAGAATTTCTTAGAATACTATAGAAAAAATGGAAAAGTTCTGAAACTACTGAAAGTAGCATTGTGCTATCTGTTTCCCTTTTTCCTATCTTTCTCATCATGAAGAGAACATTTATCAGTGAGACAACACTTTCAAATCTTTTCAAATGCGTATTATCAAAAGAGACACCAAAAAGCTGAATATGCTTTGGACATGAGGGAATTTAGGAAACAGTAATTTCCAAGAAGCATCAAATGACCTTCTGTGACAACAAGAACCAAGTGATGTGGGTAAAGAGAATATAGGCAGAGTTTATGTTGCACCTGATGGTGGTTTTTCAGGCATCAGATATTTGCTATGCTTTGCAAACTTCTTCCAAAACAAATCTGTAGTCTATTTTTCCATATAACCCCCAGTCACACTTTGACAGGACATGATAAACCTCATCTTCACTAAGGAGGAAGCTGTAGAACTTAAGAACTGATCTGAATTCTGGGAAGGAAAGGCAGCCCTACCATCAACACTCAAGTTTGCAAAAAGCCCTCTGTAGGCTCTTCTAGTCACCCTGGAGTAGAGAAAAGTACTGGACAAATAAATTCTTCCTCCCCAAATGTTTAAATACATCAAAACATAAATGCTTCCTCCCTCTGCTTCTCCCCTTTTTTTCTCAAACCACCCGCATTCTACTCGGATCACCAACTGTTTTTTCTCTTATGGGGTAGGACACAGTTATCCTCCAGGTTTCTTTTGAGGCTCTGAATCTAGACAAAACCATGCCATGCAATGCAAGGGACACCACTAAGGCCTTGTTTCTGGATCTATCCTCTCCTCCAGGTAGACTCACAAGCTGTGTCCCCTTCACTCACCACTACGCCTTGACCAGTTTCTCACCCTTCTCCTAACTACACATCCAAACAGACATCAAGTCTTGTGAATTTTACCTCCTATCTCTTGATCCATTCATTTCATTCCTTCAGTTCAGTTCAGTTCAGTTGCTCAGTCGTGTCTGACTCTTTGCAACCCCATGAATCACAGCACGCCAGGCCTCCCTGTCCATCACCAACTCCCAGAGTTCACTCAGACTCACGTCCATCGAGTCAGTGATGCCATCCAGCCATCTGATCCTCTGTCGTCCCCTTCTCCTCCTGCCTCTAATCCCTCCCAGTATCAGAGTCTTTTCCAATGAATCAACTCTTCGCATGAGGTGGCCAAACTACTGGAATTTCACCTTTAGCATCAGTCCTTCCAAAGAAATCCCAGGGCTGATCTCCTTCAGAATGGACTGGTTGGATCTCCTTGCAGTCCAAGGGACTCTCAAGAGTCTTCTCCAACACCACAGTTCAAAAGCATCAATTCTTTGGCCCTCAGCTTTCCTCACAGTCCAACTCTCACATCCATACATGACCACTGGAAAAACCATAGCCTTGACTAGATGGACCTTTGTTGGCAAAGTAATGTCTCTGCTTTTGAATATGCTATCTAGGTTGGTCATAACTTTCCTTCCAAGGAGTAAGCGTCTTTTAATTTTATGGCTGCAGTCACCATCTGCAGTGATTTTGGAGCCCCGAAAATAAAGTCTGACACTGTTTCCACTGTTTCCCCATCTATTTGCCATGAAGTGATGGGACCAGATGCCATGATCTTTGTTTTCTGAATGTTGAGTTTTAAGCCAACTTTTTCACTCTCCTCTTTCACCTTCATCAAGAGGCTTTTTAGTTCCTCTTTACTTTCTGCCATAAGGGTGGTGTCATCTGCATATCTGAGGTTATTGATATTTCTCCCGGCAATCTTGATTCCAGCTTGTGCTTCATCCAGCCCAGTGTTTCTCATGATGAACTCTGCATCGAAGTTAATAAGCAGGGTGACAATATACAGCCTTGACGTACTCCTTTTCCTATTTGGAACCAGTCTGTTGTTCCATGTCCAGTTCTAACTGTTGCTTCCTGATCCGCATACAAATTTCTCAAGAGGCAGGTCAGGTGGTCTGGTATTCCCATCTCTTTCAGAATTTTCCACAGTTTATTGTGATTCACACAGTCAAAGGCTTTGGCATGGTCAATAAAGCAGAAATAGATGTTTTTCTGGAACTCTCTTGCTTTTTTGATGATCCCTTCAGCCACAGCCAAACACCAGGCTGTCAATGACCCTTTTCAACTTCAAACCAATCTCCCAGCCTCCACTTCTGCTTTCTTCTAATTGATTTTCAGCATCCCAGCCAGAGTGTTTTCCGAAAACACAAATCTAAAATCGCCCGTTTAGAATTATTCAATGCCTGCCCTCACTCTTAGGAAAAAGTCCGAGTTCCTCGTCAGGCCTTCCACTGTGGTCCCTGTGTACTTCTCAGACCTCACTGCTTGACACTAACTACCCGACACTCAACATCAGGCACACTGACTTCTTTCATTCCTCAGCTGTCCAGAGCTCTCTTTTACATTGGGCTATCATGAGTGCTGCATTTCAAAGGCAAAGGAAAGTTCAGAATACCTTTTCCCTTAGGTGACTGGTCAGTACCCTGAACCTGACTCTTCTCTAATGAAAAGCTGATCTTCATTCTCAGGTGAAGGGAAGTGCATCTTTGCAGCAGTATTATGCCCATTCATACGAACCTGTCTCTGAAATGGCTCCAGAAATTCTAAGTGTAAAATACTGAAAAAATTACAGGTGGCCCTTGAACACAGGTTTGAACTGTGCAGATCCACTTGTATGTTGATTTTTCCCCCCCAATAAATACATAGTACAGTACGACCCGATCTGCAGCTAGCTGAATTCAAGGATGTGGGACTGAAGAAATGAAGGGCTAACTATAAAGTTGGATGTGGATTTTCAACTGCATTGAGGGTCAGTGCCCCTAACCTCCAAGTTGTTCAGGATCAACTGAACATGAAATATATATTCTGGCCTTTTTCTTTTTCCTGGACTTTTACAATCAAATGATATCATTATTTGACATTAAATATTATCAAGAGGCAAGGTGATTGAGAACATGGGCTCTGGAGCTAAACTGGAGGCCTGGTTCTCCCACTTTGTTCGTATGGCCTTGAAAATTATTGAACAGCTCTGGGCTTCAGTTCCCATCAGTAAATGGAATGATCGTACCCATCCCATAGGGTGGATAGGATAATTAACAGGAGAGACTGGCCAATAGTCTGTAACCAGTAACTTAGCTAGCATGACTCAAATCTGCATGAAACTGCTGTATAAACTTAATCGATTTCTTTTGAAACTGCTATTTAATTCTTGAAATAAGAGTTTATCTGGTTAATTTATTGCCCCCCTCCTTTTTTTTTAAACCAGTCTTAATCTTTTCTGCATCAGAAAAGACATCAAGAATGGAAGAAAGGTAGAAAGAGATCTTTTTTTAGGAAGGAATTTGCTAGGGAATCAGGTACAGTGACAGCTCCAAAAGGTCTGAACAGACTTCAGGCAGACACCTGGTGGGAACAGCGCTAGGGGATTTGGCTTAAAGCTGCAAACACACTGCTTGAGGTGGGCTTAGTCAGGCTAATGGAAATGAAGAAGGAGCTAAGTACCCCAAAGGTGCTCCTTGATGTCTCCCCTGCCTGGCCCAGTGTTAGGGACTTTTACACAGTTACTCCATTTATTCTCCACAAACACCTCTGCCGTAGGAAATATCACCCTCAATGTTCAGATGAGGTCTAATTTGGAATTTGTCGAAAGTCATGTAACAATTTTGCAGCAAAGCAAGGATCTGAGCTGTAATAGGTTTGCTTCGCAGTTCAGTGCCCTTTCTTCTATAAAACAACCCTCACAGTCACTAACATTTTCATACTTTCTTGGAACTGTATGATTTAGAGCTAAGTTTAGGAATACTCCTCATTTCTTGGATAAAATTCTCTTCTTGTATAGTCCTCTAGGACCTCAAAGCTGGACAGTTGGATGTCCCAATTTATGGTCTCTAAAATGCAGATTTAAAAAAAAATAACGTAACTTTAAAAAGCTAATTACCAAAATCATACATGCTTATTAGAGAAAACAGAAGCACATCGCAAAGTATAAAGAGGATAGAAAATACCTATAGGGCTTCCCTGGTGGCTCAGTGGTGAAAAATCCATTTGTCAATGCGGGAGACACAGGTTCAATCCCTGGTCTAGGAAGATCTCACGTGTCGCAGAGCAACTAAGCTCATGCACCACAACTGTTGAGCCTGTACTCTCAGTTCAGTTGCTCAGTCGTGTCCCATTCTTTGTGACCCTGTGGACTGCAGCATGCCAGGCCTCCCTGTCTATCACCAACTCCTGGAGTTCATTCAAACTCATGTCCATTGAGTTGGTGATGCCATGCAACCATCTCATCCTCTGTCATTCCCTTCTCCTCCTGCCTTCAATCTTTCCCAGCATCAGGGTCTTTTCCAATGAGTCAGTTCTTCACATCAGGTGGCCAAAGTATTGGAGTATCAGCATCAGCATCAGTCCTTCCAATGAATATTCAGGGCTGATCTCCTTTAGGATGGACTGGTTGGATCTCCTTACAGTCCAAGGGACTCTCGAGTCTTCACCAACACCACAGTTCAAAAGCATCAATTCTTCTGCACTCAGCTTTCTTTATAGTCCAACTCTCACATCCATACATGACTACTGGAAAAACCATAGCCTTGACTAGACGGACCTTTGTTGGCTGTATTTAAAAGTGTATATTAAAAGTGACTCACCATTTTAATATGCTGTCTAGGTTGGTCATAACTTTTCTTCCAAGGAGTAAGCATCTTTTAATTTCATGGCTGCAGTCACCATCTGCAGTGATTTTGGAGCCCAGAAAAATGAAGTCTCTCACCATTTCCATTATTTCCCCATCCATTTGCCATGAAGCGATGGGACCAGTTGCCATGATCTTAGTTTTTTGAATACTGAGTTTTAAGCCAACTTTTTCACTCTCCTCTTTTACTTTCATCAAGAGGCTCTTTAGCTCATCTTCGCTTTCTGCCCTAAGTGTGGTATCATCTGCATATCTGAGGTTGTTGATATTTCTCCTGGCAATCTTGATTCCAGCTTATGCTTCCTCCAGCCCAGCATTTCTCATGATGTACTCTGCATATAAGTTAAATAAGCAGGGTGACAATATACAGCCTTGACGTACTCCTTTCCCAATTTGGAACCAGTCTGTTGTTCCACATCCAGTTCTAACTGTTGCTTCCTGACCTGCATACAGATTTCACAAGAGGCAGGTCAGGTGGTCTGGTATTCCCATCTCTTTCAGAATTTTCCACAGTTTATTGTGATCCACACAGTCAAAGGCTTCGGCATAGTCAATAAAGCAGAAATAGACATTTTTCTGGAACTCTCTTGCTTTTTCGATGATCCAGTGGATGTTGGTGATTTGATCTCTGGTTCCTCTGCCTTTTCTAAATCCAGCTTGAAAATCTGAAGTTCTTGGTTCACGTACTGTTGAAGCCTGGCTTGGAGAATGTTGAGCATTACTTTGCTAGTGTGTGAATGCTCTAGAGTCCGGGAATCCCAGTTACTGAGCCCACGTGTCACAATTACTGAATTCTACATGCCACAGGGCCCACGCTCCACAGCAAGAGAAGCCACCGCAATGAGAAGCCCACTCGCCACAACTAGAGAGCAGCCCCCGCCCAACCCCAACTAGAGAAAAGCCCAAGCAACAGCGAGGACCCAACAGTCAGAAATGAATAAATAAAATTATTTTTAAGTATGTTTTTTAAATCTATCTACAATCCCACCATGCAATATAAGCACATTTTTTGATGTTTCCTTAAAATGTTTCTATGTACACACTAACTTTTAAATAAGTTTTGAACAGTTAATACATTTATATAGTACAAAATGTTAGAAGTACAAAAGGATATGCAGTCAAAAGTCTCCCTTCCACCTCTGTCCCCAGTCCTCAGTGCCCTTCCTAGGCAGCAATCACTATTATCAGTTTTATACATCCTTTAAAAGATACTCCACGTATACACACAAACTGAACACTTTAAAAGTTCGTTTTTTAAAAAGATGGTACATTGTCTTTTGTGTAAATAGAAGTATGTACCAGGAGTTTCTTACTCTCTAGATCCGACTCACCCTGTCTCCTTCAGTAGCCACGTGTCCGCCCAGCACTCTTCACTCACCTTTGTTCAGCTCGTTGCCTGAGCCAGTCAAAATCACCTTAGAGCCTGCCTTCTGCCAAATGCAGTGTGAGAGGGATCAAATTCTTGAAACTTCTTCTTCTGAAAGCATTCCTCAAATAACCTCACCTAAGATGAGAAACTGTAAGAAGCTGAGTCTCTCTTCAGCAAGGCTGCACATAGTTCACTTTGTGTGATGTTATGTCACCACTCTCTGTACAACCTCCTTCCAGTAAAGGAAGTCTTTCCAAGGGTTAGTAAGGGTTACTGGATCTAAATAACCTCTATCTGACCTCTTTTAACTATCTTCTAAAATGCTTGTAATTTCCTAAACTTGCCAGGCTCTCTTCTACCTTTGCATATGCTCCTTCCTCTTTCTTCTAGAAACTCATTCCACCACCATCCCAGCCTCCTCATCTCCCTTCTTTACCTAGAAAATTCCACCTTCCCTTCTAAGATGAAAACTTTTTCTGATACCCCATCTCCCTATCCCAATCTCATTAGGCACTTCTGTGTGTTACTCATTACACTTGTGCAAAACCCCATCATTTATTTGACAAATACCTATTAAGTGCTTATACCTGCCAGGGACTGAGGAAACAAGGAGTAAGGCAAGTGATGTCCTGGCAGCAGTTACACAGTCTAATGGAAAAGAAATTAGGCAAGCAGTTATTAAAGTATGATAAATGCTAGAGAGAAACACTCAGGGTGCTGGGGCAGCAGGAGATCTAGAGCAGAGCCTCCCAAGTGGTAATATTTCAGCTGATGCCTGAAGGAAGTGTAGGAATTAACCAGGTGAACTGGGGGTGAAAAGGAAGGAAGGGGGCTCCAGGTAGAGAGAACATCTGTGTGAAGCTCAGAAGTACAAATGAGAAACTTTGGAGAGTTCACAGTGGTCCATATGGCCAGTGAATTGTTTTAAGACTCGGTCAGATGTGCCTTTTAGGGAAGACGGCTCTGGTTTCAGTGTGGAGAAGGAACTGAAGGGGAGTAAAACTAGAGAGACCAGAGTGTGTAGCACTTACACAGGGTTCCTTTATAAAGAGCTGAAGCCAGTATAAGTTTCTTTGCAATTCATAATGCTGCATCATTTTCAGTGGCCTACTTGTTTCCGAACCTTCTAAAAGAGCTCTAGGTTATACTCACCTTTTTTAGCACCATAACCGAGTGGAGGATAGCCCAGAATAGGGACTCAAGAAATGTCTATAAAAGACAAATGGTAATACTTCCTCAGAGTAACCTAAGCTCTAAGATTAGCTCTTTTCTTGTTAAATTGAATAGAGTCACACAGAATAGAATCTCTTACTATTAAAACAATAGCATTTTCATTAAATAAACACCAATCTCCAAACTTGAAACAAGTATAATCTACAGTAGTGAAAGCAACACAAAGATCTCACCGCAGGTAATAGCTTGTAGGTAGCCACTGGAACTGATCTTTCTGAAGACAATGTTTGACATGGAAATCAATAACAATGACTTCAGGAATGTAAATTATCTATGCATAAGAATGAAGGTCTGATGAGTTGCATTGCTAAATTATGATGAAAGGATTATAAATGTTAGAGAACAGATTAGAGACAATAACATGTTTAATAAGAATTGAGCATGTTTTAAAAATCTTTTTATTGTAAAATTAAATATACAGAAAACTACATAGAGAAAATATTACTTTAGTGATTTAAGGTGAACACACTTGTATTAATAATATGACAGAGGTCCGGAAATAGAATTTTGCCATCTCCATGTAGCTCCATCACAATCACAATCCCTTTCTCCCCAAATAAGTAACCATTATCCTGACTTTTACAGAAATCACTTTTTTGGATTTAAAAAAAAAAAAAGTTTTACCATCCAAATGTGCATCCCTGGACAATATAGTTTTTGTCTAGCTTCTTCAAAAACATTTGATGCCTTTTAAATCTCTTTTAAGCTCCAGCTTCTCCCTCCATCCTTCCCACTTTCTTCCCTGCCAGGAAGCCCAGGCTGTCTGAGCTGTAGTTCTGCAGGGACTGGATGTTGCTGGTAGTGGACTCCTGAGCAGCTCATGGGCTTCCTGGCTTCTCTCTCCTGCAGCTGGATCCAGAGACTAACTACACTAGACTCAGGTTTGATCTGTGATTAAAAAAAGCACTTCTAAAAAACGGCTCACATTTCACCGTTAGTCCCTTCAGAACTGTTCCCAGCTCTGGCTCTCTGCATGGCTCTCCACTGCATTCTGCTCTCAGCTGCCAGTCATGGAGATGCTCCTGTGTTTACACACACCCTTCTTTGGGCTCTAATTGCTCCCTGAACTAATCAGTTCTTCTGAGAAAAGTGACTAAAGCTCTCACTGCTTCAGGCCGAAGCCTCCCTGGCCCACTGGGTTGGAAGTTTCCAGTCCAGCCTATTAGCTGACACCCCGCCTACAAAGCTTCCTGGAATCGAGGGACCGCCTCTCTTCCTGCACTCAAATACACCAACCTCTTCCTCATTTATTTCCCAAGTATTACTTTCAATCATATTGAAGGGGGAAAATGCCTTTAAAATTTCAACTCTTCCAGTGACCTAATTTAAAATTCTGAAGTGTAGTTTTTATGTCACCTTTTATCTTCTGAAGGCACTTTGTCCCTAAGGGATTTGAAACAACACAATAAATTACCCATCACTGTCACCATCATATCCTATCATCCAGCTGATCAGAAACAAGTTTGATCATGGTAATGGAAAGCTTAGACTAGGCATCCTAATAGTCAAAATTTTTGTAGCATTATTCTTTGAAGAATTAAAAGTACCTTAGCAATTCATTTTTCCCAGGGTGAAATAATAGATTGTTTTTCAGATCAGACTGAGCCACACAGTCATTTATGCCTAAGATGGCAACAACATATCATTTAACTAGGCACTTTCCTCTCTTTGTCGCCTAAACATGCAACCTGGCATCAAAATCTTAAATTCTCCCGTCTTTCTCCATGTCCTCTCTGACACTCTCATAGTCCAAGCCACTATTTCTCAGCTGCAATATTATCACAGTTTCCTAACTGGTCTCCCAGGCTACACTTCGGGCTCCTCAAAATCTCTTTCCACACAACAATCTGCATGAGCTTTTAAAATGAATTTAGATTGTATTTTCCTTCTCCATTCATTACTTCTATAACCTCTCATTCCTGCAGTAAAACCAAAACTCCTCACCACAGCTGGCAAGTCTCTGTGTTGCCAACTCTTGCCCACCCCTCCAACCTCACTGCCTCTGTTCTCCACTCGGGCCTCTACATGCCAACCACCCTGGTCTTCCCTCAGTTCCTCAAAAGCGCTCAAGCTCTCCTCGGTGTAAGGCCTTCAAAAAGTCTTCCCCATGCTTCACGCTTTCATTGTCAGCCTTCAGCAGTGCCATCCTGGACCATCTTCACTTACCCACTAAATATCTGGTAGTAGAAACCTGTTGCTTTTCTCCCTTCAAATTACTTATGGTAATTATTTTAAATTGTGGTAAAATACAAAGTTTATCAAATTAACCATTCTTAAGTGTACAGTTCTATGGCATTCAATACACTAGCAATGCTGTGCAACTCCACTGACCATCCATTTCCAGAACTTTTTCATTTTCCCTTACTGAAACTTTGTACCCATAAAATAATTCCTCATTCCCCCTCACCTCACTGCTTAGAAACTACCATTTTACTTCCTGACTATACGAATTTGACTCTTTCAGCATCTCATGTAAGTAGAATCAGTCAAAATTTGTCCTTTTGGATCTGACACTTCATTTAGCATTATATCTTCAAGGTTCATTTATGTTGCAGCATGTGTCAGAAATATCCTTCCTTTTCAAGGCTGAATATTATTCCACTACACATATATACCATTTGGTTTATCCATTCATCTGATACTTGGCTTGCTTCCATATTTTGGCTATTGTGACTAATGCTGCTATGAATTTGAGTATACAAGTATCTGTTCAAGTCCCTGTTTCCAATTCTTTTGAGTATGTACTTAAAAGTGGAATTGCTGTAATTTGATAACACTACTTTTGCTTTCCTTGGTGGCTGTATCATTTCACATTTCCATCAGCAATGCACAAGGCTTCCATTCTTCCCAATACTTGGGAAGATTCTTTTTTTAAAAATAATAATCAACCTAATGAAAGTGAAGTGTTAGTCACGCAGCTGTGCTCGACTCTTTGCGACCCCATGGACTGTAGCCCGCCAGGCTCCTCTGTCCATGGGATTTTCCAGGCAAGGATACTGAGTGGTTTGCCATTTCCTTCTCCAGGGGATCTTTCCAACCCAGGGATCGAACCTGGGTCTCCTGAACTGCAGGCAGATTCTTTACTGACTGAGCCACCAGGGAAGCTCCAAAATCATACTAATAAGTGTGAAGCAATGTATCATTGTGGTTTTAATTTTCATTACTCTAATGATTAGTGATGCTGAGCATCATTTCCTGTGTCCATTGGCAATTTGTACATCTTTGGAGAAATATCTATTCAAGTTCTTCACCCATTTTTAAATTGGGTTGTTTGGCTTTTATATTGTTGAGCTATAGGAGTTCTTCATATACTCTAGCTGTTAATCTTTTATCAGACATACTGTTTACAAATGGTTCCCTCCATTCCTTGGGCTGTCTTTTCACTCTGTTGACTATCCTTTCAGGCACAAAAGTTCTAAATTTTGATTAACTCCAATTTATCTCTTTTTTGTTGTTGTTGTCTGTGCTTTTGATGTCATATCCAACAAATAGTAGCATTTAACTATATATTTATCTGAATAGTTTTTTTTTCTCATAAATGTCTACTTAATAGACTATGTTACACAAAGGCAGAAACCTCTGCACCTACACTGGGGATAGTGACTAGTAGCTGTTTCAATATATATTTGTAATCTAATGAATGCATATCTTCTGATATTTTCAATATATGATGCTGTATGCTGCTACTGCTAAGTTGCTTCAGTCGTGTCTGACTCTGTGCGACCCCAAAGACAGCAGCCCACCAGGCTCCCCTGTCCCTGGGATTCTCCAGGCAAGAACACTGGAGTGGGTTGCCATTGCCTTCTCCAATGCATGAAAGTGAAAAGTGAAAGTGAAGTCGCTCAGTCGTGTCCGACTCTTAGCGACCCCATGGACAGCAGCCCATCAGGCTCCTCCATCCACGGGATTTTCCAGGCAAGAGTACTGGAGTAGGGTGCCATTGCCTTCTCCAATGATGCCGTATGATACCCTACAATTATGAAAATATTTATAAATGTGATTTCTATATGATATTAAATTATATTTAACATGAAAATTTATACTAATTAAAGACAAACTACATGTAAAGTTTTGGGAAGTATTTGGGGGAAAAAAACCAGAAACTATGTTAATTCATTATTATCAAAGCATATTTTTTTTCAAAATCATTACAGATCAAAACTTGACTGACTAAAAGTCCACCTTCCAGATTTTAGTCAGTCCATTTCAGACCTTAAATAATTTCATGATGTACTTCTTCATTCTTCATTGGCAGTTTTTCAAAAGTGGTATAGACTGGCTTCTTAGAGCAAAGGAGGGGTACATCCCCCTTGCATTAGCTTAAGTATTAGCACAAATAAAACACTAGAAGAGTCTTCCTTTCCTTTCTGATTTTGTAAACTTTCAGGAAGAGAGTTAGCAAGTATTAGCCTGCCTTTTAGATCAAGCAAACCCACAGGGTTTTACTCGCATGTTTCTCAGAATTCAAGCTAAAAGGGGCTTATATTGTCAGCTGCAAAACAGCAGGGGGAGCTCATGAGATTTCTAAGGCCGCTATTACCAGCTACCCTCCCGCTCCAAAAACAACACTATTTAAAGCATAAACTGAACAATACCAAGGGGAAACCCAAAGAAAGAGAAAAGGAAGCAGAAAATAATAATAAAATTCTTCTAATGAGAGGTGGAAATAGCCAAAGTCAATTGTATAATAAAGTACCGATACAAACTAACACTTAATCCAAATCCAGATCTACAAGCCCAGCCCTCAGGGTCTCCTTACTTTCCCTAACAACCCAATGTACCCCTGGGTCCCTAAGACCCCAAACTGCTCTGGACCCTTTACCAACTTTTTCATATGTCAGAACAAAGTTTTAGACAGTTGGCTTAAAACTACTGTGCTTAAATTTTTAAATATATATATATATATATATTTTTAATAGTGACAAACTTCTCTTTGGGGAATAGCTTAAAGAGTACTAATTTAGGGATTCCTGGTGGCTCAGACAGTAAAGCACCTGCCCGCAATGCGGGAGACCTGAGTTTGATCCCTGGGTCAGAAAGATCCCCTGGAGAAGGAAATGGCAACCCGCTCCAGTATTCTTGCCTGGAAAATCCCATGAATGGAGGAGCCTGGGGGTCTACAGTTCATGGGGTTGCAAAAGAGTGAGACGTGACTGAGTGACTTCACTTTTTAAAGAGTATAAAAAACATTGGGCTGTAAACCCCAGAATAGTGAAAGAATATATGCAATATAGCTCTTATTAATTGGGAAAAGTAAGGGGAACCAAGAGTTCCATCCTGAGCTTTAGGGTTGGAATAAGAAGTCACTCCCTATGAGGACAGGAGTGGTGTGACGAACAGAAGAGTATTTCCTATTTGGGAGAAATCACGAGTGACACTGGTACTACTTTCCATTTTGTCCTCTGAACATTAGCCTGGAAGACAGGAATTGATGTTCAGCATTAACAAGCCATCAACATAAACTTCAAATTATAGTTAGCTTGAGGAAACACAGAACAACAACACAAAAAGTCCCATGATGACAGAAATTCACTTAGCAATATATACTATAAGGACTTTTCATAAGAAGAAACAATAGCCTTTAAACTTACAAGTTTACTAAGTCCCACACTTACCAGGTAAATAGCTCTCTCCTAATACAAGGCTCAGTAACTGATAAAATCTCTGATAAAGATGGTCTCTTCCAGGCTCCTCTCATGTGCTAAAATACCGACTATACCAGCCACCAGTTAAATATTACACCCAGTGGTTATCCCAGTCATTTATTCCCTCACTGCTGACTACCCTACAGGAAAGATGCCTATACTGAGTGATCCTCTACTGGTCAGGCAGGATTTTGGTCCACAGACATGCTTACTGCTTCCTATCACTATGGAAATAAGATTCAGAAAAGGACCTGTAAGTTCAGATGTAAGTGTTGGCTTCTAGAAGGAGCTCAGAGTCTATCCTCACTTGGCGTCCATCTTTCTTTCCACATAGGGATGGGCCAGGACGTTGCCTTACTCTACCCCACAAGGCCATTTTGTTGTTCACTATAAGAGTAAATGAGATAGGTATTCCTTCTGTTGAGTAAAAGGTCCTGATGTAAGTTTTGTCTAAATAGGTCTTCACTGACTGTGACAAATGTTGAGATACTGGGGTGTGACTAACATATGATATGAGAAATAAGAGAACCCTAATCTTGCCTGGAGAATCCCAGGGACAGGGGAGCCTGGTGGGCTTCCGTCTATGGGGTCGCACAGTCAGACACGACTGAAGCAACTTAGCAGCAGCAGCAGCAGCAATCCTGCCTTAGACCCTTGTTTCCAAGGGATTCTGAGGAAGATGTAAACAAAAATGATGGAACAGAGCAAATAAACACATCCAAAATGCATAAGATTCTACCCTAACTGCTAAAGCAGAGCTTGAGTGAGCTAGACTGAACTGGAAAAAGCAGATTGTAAGAACAGATCAACCTGCTTTCCCCAGAGAACACACCTAAGTCTCAGATCTATATTTCACCGTATGGAGCCAGAGCACCGTATGGGGCCATTTCCAAAGAACCAAAGAAAAGAGGAAATGACAGAGAAGGAGCCCAGAAGATGCTAGACCTCAGGATTGCTGATGGGACACAGTGGCACTGCACCAGAAAACAATGATCTGTGAGGGCTCAAAGCCTAAATGCTGTATTCTAACATGGAGCTCTGTCCCCCTAGGAGGTGGCAGACACCTTTCTTAACTTCATACAAAGATGACAGTAGGCTAGAAGCTCCTTATAACAGACCTCCTCCTCTCCTTCAATGAAACAGCCATCTATTTTATCAAGTACATGTATCAAAGACTGACTTCTCTGAGCACTTGTAACAGTCCTCACTAATAAACCTTCCTTGCAGACACTGCAATGGCACCCCACTTCAGTACTCTTGCCTGGAAAATCCCATGGATGGAGAAGCCTGGTGGGCTGCCGTCCACGGGGTCGCTAAGGGTCGGGCACGACTGAGCGACTTCACTTTCATTTGCAGACACAGATCTTGGAAAAAATCAGTTATCCTCCAGTTTTAGTTCCTTAACATTTTTCTGAGAACTTCCAATTTGCTCTTGGCCTTATTCTTTAAAATGTCTGGATATTGTCCTTTGTCATCAGACTCAGGTTTAGCTACTTATCATATTTGTTGATAAAAGAGGTTTATAGAATCTCATAATGATCATCTCCTAGAAACTAGTTTGATTATTTATTTGTTGGTTTAAATCTGTGCCTGATAGTTTTGATACTGATTTATGTCTTCTGGCTGAGGAAGCAAGAAGTTAGGAGTAGGTACAGAAAAGACTATTCTTAGGAGTTAGAAAGAGCCTTGACATACTTTTCCATATGATATAGTACTTTTATTTTTAGAAATAGTAAAGGATATTATTTCATAACATTTTGTCATTACTTACTACCTAATTAGTATTAGTCGCTCAGTCGTGTCCAACTCTTTGTGACCCCATGGACTGTGGCCTGCCAGGTTCCTCTGTCCATGGGATTCTCCAGGCAAGGATACTGGAGTAGATTGCCATTCCCTTCTTCAGAGGATCTTCCCAACCCAGGGATTGAACCTGGGTCTCCTGCATTGCAGGCAGATTCTTTACTGTCTGACCTACAGGGACGATACCTAATTATTACTTTATAATTACTTGTCATTACTTAAACATGTGACCTATGATAACATGTAAAAATTAAAGTACTATGCATGCTAAGTTGCTTCAATCATGCCTGACTCTTTGAGACCCTATGGACTGTAGCCTACCAGGTCTTTTATCCACTGGATTCTCCAGGCAAGAATCCTGGAGTGGACTGCTATGCCCTCCTTCAGGAGATCTTCCCAACCCAGGAATCAAACTCGCATCTCTTAGGTCTCCTGCATTGGCAGGCAGGTGCTTTACCACTAGTGCCACCTCGCACTGTAAAAATTAACAAACAGAAATCTCAATTAAAGAGTCATGAGGCCAGAAGCGGGAGCTCTCATGCCCTAGGAAGGCAGCAGAGCCAATAGGAAAAAGACTCCATTTCTTGCCTGACAAGGGCTCAGCCAATAAGAGACTGTCACAACTCAGCCAATGAGGAGCCACCATACTTGGCCCTCTCAATTCCTCCAATAGACTCTTTCGCTTATGATAGTCCCATTCCTCACTCCAACTTACTTTTCTCCTCTTCTCCTCTCCTTGCTGTGCAGGGGCTTGCTCCTGGCTCACCGTGGTTACAGATCTAGAAATGCAATTCTTTGTTGATTCCAAATAAGCCCATTTTTGCTGGAGAGTAAGTAACTGAAAGTCCATTTGTTTTAGGTCAACAGCACAAGGAAGAAAAATCTCACATTTGGTAAAAATCAACCATTGACCTTTTCATTTACATTCATTTTCTGCTCTGTGTACATGTGTATACACAGTATATTAACAAAACTGAAATTATACTTTGAGTCTAGCGGGTAAATTATGAAAATAAAGAGAATGGGGACTTCCCTGGTGGCTCAGTGGATGCAGGGGACACAGGTTCAATTCCTGGCCCAGGAGGATCCCATGTGCTGCAGAGCAACTAGGCCCACGTGCCTCAACTACTGAGCCTGTGTGCTGCAGCTACTGGAGTCTGCATGCCTAGGGCCCAAGCTCCACAAGAGAAGGCCACCGCAGGGAGAAGCCTGCACACCGCAAACAAGAGTGGCCTCTACTAGCCGCAGCTAGAGAAAGCTTGCACTCAGCAACGAAAATCCAGTGCAGCCAAAAAAAGAACACTCTCGTTAAGAAACAGAAGAGAATGGAAGTAAGGTTTCTTTAAAAACTAGAATTATCTTGAGGAGGCTCAGAAGGGAATATGATCTAGGAAGGGAGACCAAGAGAGGTTCAGTTGCATCTGTAACTTTTTTTTTGAAGAGATGAAGCAAATATGGCAAAATTTTAACGTCTGTTGAATCTGCTGCTAAGTCACTTCAGTCGTGTCTGACTCTGTGCGACCCCATCGACGGCAGCCCACCAGGCTCCCCCGTCCCTGGGATTCTCCAGGCAAGAACACTAGTAGTAGGTAAATAAGTGCTTGCTATATCATTCTATGTTTCTGTAAATTTGAAATGTTTTATAACTTCCAAAATAAGGAAAAGCTAGAAGTGCTATTAGGATTTAGCATGTGACGTGTTTGTAGCACTTTTACCATTTCTGGGGGTCTCTGCTACAGTCTTCTTTCTGGGAGTGTAGATTCATCTGACTTTTCATAAATAGCTTTTCACAAAGCTCAGAAAACATCCAACAGAGATTTTTCATCACAAAGACTGGGTAACTCTCCCCTTAAAAGAAAGGTATAATCGTTTCATAAAACCCTGTGTCTTTCTTTAGTAATGTGAAATTGTAAGGGCCCCAGTGCCTCAGAGTGCTCAGCATAATGTGGGAGAAACATGCCCATTGAACACAAACTGGTAATGCAAGCATTTGAAGTTATATTTCCCTTTGTCATTACCATTCCACAACGATGGATCTTTCAGAGGATGAAAGGCTGTTTGGTTGTTTTTTTAAATGGTTCAGAAACGACACAGACTGATGTAATTCATGACTTTTGGTTCCTGCTGCCTGAAGGTTTGCTTGAACTGGAAGGCCATCAGCAGAGGAAGTGACTCCGGTCAGAGAGTTCCCCTTCCAGAAATTCCTGAGCCAAAGGGTTTCATGGACAAGGTATCCTGACTTCATCTCAGACCAAGACTACCTTTTTATTAATAGGATTCAGACAGTGGAACCAAATTCTTAGAGGGCTTTGATAGTTCAGCCTAGGTAAATTGTCTTTCTGGAAAACTGCCAAAATGCACTAAAATATATGAAAACCCATGCCCCAAATTTTATCATATGCAGATGATAAAACTTAATTGTGCAATAGATTTCCATGTTGTATTGGAGCCTACTTGTTGAAACTTTCATATGGTACTACAATTTTCATTAGCATCTTCCTTAAATACTCCAGAGACTCACCTTTACTAAAAAGTAAAAAGTGTAAGACCCCATAAAATTTGGCAAGTTCTTATTCCATGGTCCAGAAGAAGGAAGGAGAAAAAAATTACAAACATATATTTTTGAAAATCCATACGACTTGTCAAAAATCATGGAAAACTTTATCAGAACTCTTGAAGGATATTGAACAACCGATTTTAACAGTCTGTGCATTTTTCAGTGAAAACAAGTGAGGAAGGTGTTCCCATTCACTGCAGGCTACTGTATTCAGCCAACACAGGGTCTCAACCTCCTTTTCCTCCCCCACTGAAGGAGCTGACCTCTTGGTAGTGGGGAGAATGACCAGCGAGTGGGCAGCGGTGGTGCCGTGTGAGGAGGCTTAGCTAACACAGGATTCAGACCCAGCCCAGATGTGGGCATCACAGAAACTTAAGAATTAGGACACTCCTGCTGGTGGGCTTACAGCCTAAATTGAATGTGCGCACTGGCAACATTCAGCTTAAAAAAAGAGAACAAGTAATTAGCTTAAAACTTTAGTAATTAGCTTAAATTAAAAAACAAGTAAACTAGCTTAAAAAAAAAAAGAAACAAGTAATTCCCCATTCTTTCTCCACCTCCCATGAAGGCCAAGCTCTTACCAGAAAGACCTCAGATCAAAGAGCCTGCAGCAAACGTTTGGGTGGGAAGGCACCATGAGCCGGTGCCATCACCTATAGGATGCCTAGCAGGGTCAGAGGGGAGGTGGTCCAACTCCTCCAGGACCTGGGAGACCTGCCACAGGCACACCCAAGTGCATGGATAAACAGGCCTCGAAAACATGGTACCCCTTAATGAGTTATCTTTGCGCTTGGGCTGCTTTAGGAGGCTAGTGATGGAAAACCTCCCATGCTTTTGTGTGGAGAAACGACACGCACTTTTCATCCTTGTTTAGGAGGGTGCTAGAAAGAAGGCCTTTTGGAGTCTTCACGGGAGATGTGGATTTTAAGGGCGACCTCAGGTCATACAGAAGTAATCAAGCGAAAACAATATGAAAATGAGCCTGACAGTCAGCAAGTATCTGAGGACTTCATCAAAAAGAATTAGAAATGGACAAATTCACTGGGAGCTGCAAAGGATCAAATCTGCAAGGTGGCATTGTGTGGCCAGGATTAAATTATTTATTCATTGTTAATTTATTTATTTATGTATGTGCAAATGACCTTGCTGCTGCAGGTGCTAAGGGCCTTCTGAAAAGGCTGTTTTTTCTTTTTTGCATCTAGGCCTAGAATATTGGTCCATTTAACTCATTCTTTTCCTTAAGGCGATCAGCACTGACTTTTATCTAAGGAGATAGAGGGAAAAACCATATGTGTGCAGGGAATGATGCAGGACTTATGCAGCCCTGAGGACCCAAGTGTTACAGCTTCATTCAAGATTCTGGGGAAGGCTCCACACAGTTTAGTGTCCAAGAAATTAGCAAATGAATGCTTATGTCAATATGTGAAAAATCCCTGGTTAGTTTAAACAGATAAAAGTAACCTCGGGGGAAACCCGAGAAAATGCAGGCACTGTTTCTTTCCCTATTTAGTTAATTTAATTTAATTTTTGAAAGAGGACACAGCACTTCTAAAGTTCTAGGGAAACCCACACAAAACTTACGAGAAATAGAAAGGGTCTAATGGATGCTTGATCTTGTACATGCTTGAAACAGTCTCAGTGTGACTCCTAGAGAAATAAGGAGAATTTATCAGCCATTCTGTATCGTGCTCATTTATTCAACAGTGTCCTGCTCAAACAGAGAAGCAGAGAATTCATCTTTATTTTTCAGACATGTCTATGGTGTGAAAACAAATAATTACTGTATAGCAACACAGTTTTTAGAGGAAACCCAAGGGCGAAATCAATAGTGATATTATTTTCTCTAAGTTTAGGCAAATAATGAAGAAGGAAAATGGTCACCTTGTGTTCCTGCTGACCCAGCACAGTGGGGACGCTGTGTCGGCCATGACCTCTGGAGGAGGAGAATAGGAGAAGTCAGCGTGGGGGATTCAGACAAGAAGCCACACATATTGAGGCCAGAAACTCCATGCCAGTGAGTTCTCCTTAAGGAGAGACGCCTGCTTACTTTGCAACAGATATATGACAGCCAAAGGTCCCCGGAGAGGAATCTTTCTACTCAAATGGTAAGGGATGCTAAGCAAATGATGTGGCTTGGGAAACACTGCATTTTATAATATGTAGCTGTCTCTTGAGATGAATTAGAAATTTTTCTTGAACTACAAAGAAGTAAGTTTTCCTCAAGTTGGGGAGAAAAGAAAAAAAGAAAATAAAGAAGAATCAAAGATAAATGTCTTCAAATATAATAGCAAGATTTTATTTTACCTGTTCAGTTATTCTTGGTCCCTAAAATATGATAGATTAACACCCAAGTCCTAAACAAACTACTAAATTTAAAAGGTAAAAAGGAAAAATATAGAGGACATTTTTACATTGCTGAACATAATGTATCCCCTATTATTTTGAAAGTTGTAGGTATTTTGGCACTAAATACCAAGCTACCTAAAGAATAAAAACCTCAAAATACCTGAGAGTAAGAGGATAAGTGGTCTAAAGCCAATAACAGTTATAAACCAAAGCTTCAAATAATCACTAATTCTTTGGATGTAGTCTCAATCCTCTGAATCCCATCATTAATTGTTATACATTAAAATTTCTATTTTGTTTATGGTACACTACACACTTCAATGTAATATATGACTGCTTTGAACCAGAATTTTTAAAGTATTAATAGTTTATTCCTAGTTTGGTTTTCATTTATATACAGATAGTGATGTATTTGAAGTATTGAAGAGGCACATTTAAATTTTTCTCCATGTTGAATAGATGAGTCTTCTTTCCCATTATTCCAGACTAATGAGAATTCTATTTTAATAACATATAGAGAAGGAAATGGCAACTCACTCCAGGGACAGAGGAGCCTGGTGGGCTGCTATCTATGGGGTCGTACAGAGTCGGACACGACTGAAGGGACTTAGCAGCAGCAGCAGAGAACATAATGAGTAAAAATAGAGATTTTCTCCAATGAATTTTACAAAAATACCTACTTAAGAATAGGGCTTCCCTGGTGGCTCATTGGTAAAGAATCCACCAGCCAGTGCAAGGGACATGGGTTTGATCCCTGATCCAGGAAGCGACTAAGCTGCTGTGCCGCAACTATTGAGCCTGTGCTCTAGAGCCAGGAACTGCAACTGCTGTTCTACATACAGCATACAGCAACTGCTGCAGCCTGTGCACCTTAGAGACCGTGCCCTGCAACAGGGGACGCTGCTGCAATGAGAAGCCCGAGTGCAGCAACGAGAAAGCAGGCCCCCCTTGCCACAACCAGAGAAAAGCCTGCACAGCAACAAAGACGCAGCACGACCAAAAACAAAATAAACAAGGAAAAATTCTTTTTAAAAAGAAAAGAGCGATTTATTATTCCTGGTACAAGAAGACAGAACATGTCATTTTTTGAAAAATGACATTCATCTATTAATTTATGTGCTGTAAGTAACTTACAAACGAGTAGTAACTATAAAAAGTTCCAGGTGAAAGCGCCGAATCGAGGTGGATGAAACTGGAGCCTATTATACAGAGTGAAGTAAGCCAGAAAGAAAAACACCAATACAGTATACTAACGCATATATACGGAATTTAGAAAGATGGTAACAATAACCCTGTATACAAGACAGCAAAAGAGACACTGATGTATAGAACAGTCTTTTGGACTCTGAGGGGGAGGGAAAGGGTGGGATGATTTTGGAGAATGGCATTGAATCATGTATAATATCATATATGAAATGAGTCGCTAGTCCAGGTTCGATGCACGATACTGGATGCTTGGGGCTGGTGCACTGGGACGACCCAGAGGGATGGTACGGGGAGGGAGGAGGGAGGAGGGTTCAGGATGGGGAACACGTGTATACCTGTGGTAGACTCATGTTGATATATGGCAAAACCAATACAATATTGTAAAGTTAAAAAAAAAAAAAGTTCCAGGTGAAAAATTTCAATCTCAACATGTTTTACAGGGTAAGGGGAGAAGAGGAAAATTTCCATCATTTTCTTTTTTAAGGATTTTCAAAATGTGGACCATTTTTAAAGTCTTTATTGAATCTATTACAACATTGCTTCTGTTTTATGTTTTAGCTTTTTGGCTGGGAGGCATGTGGGGTCCCAGCTCCCCAACCAGGGATCAGATCCTCCTTGCTCCCTTCACTGGAAGGCGAAGTCTTAACCACTGGACCACCAAGGAAGTCCCTCCATCATTTTCTCATTCTCTTTTAACCTATGAAGTGTGATTTACTGGAAATAAATCGGAGGGCAGAAATTAGCAGGTGTCACCAAAAGAGACTTGTTTTAAAAATCAGCGCCATAAGACTGTTCAGGGAATAGATTGTGCTCAGGAAGGAGTTAGCTGAATACAAATCACAAAATTTTGGAAGTATCAATTTTCCAATTAATATTCACCACCAGTATCCCTTAATGCTGTCTGATAGCTTGAAATGTCAAAATAATCATTCAAAATTAAATATAACTCACGTCCTAAATTTAATCATTAAATATTTTGATTTTTCATTGAGTGCTACAAGAGCTTTTTGTTGATCACGAGCAGATGCTCTGGTTCAATGAGTGCATCACAGGACACTGCTCCTTAGGGTGACTCTGCACAGGCAAAGATACTCGAAACCTGTCCTTTATAAGCCCTGGACAGGAAAAGCCTGGCATGCTGCAGGCTGTGGTGCTGCAGTCAGACACGACTTAATGACTGAACAACAGCTCAAGCCCTGATCTCCTACAGAGCAACTAAAAGCAAGAAGGTGTCAATATTTTACTGCACTCACCCTTTTCAAGTTCTGCACAGGTATTCATTCTCTTTTTCTGTAATAATAGCAGTAAGCAAAAGCAACAATATGCACTGGTGCTTTAGAAAGTCCTGGGAATTGTGTTAAGCAATTACCATAGGTAATTTCATTTCAGACTCAAAATTTAACTAAGAGGTAGGTATTATTATTTCCACTTTCCAAAGGAGGAAGCTGGTCATCAACAAGATGAAGTAACTGGTCCCAGGTTGCTGCTGCTGCGAAGTCACTTCAGTCATGTCTGACTCTGTGCGACCCCATAGACGGCAGCCCACCAGGCTCCCCTATCCCTGGGATTCTCCAGGCAAGAACACTGGAGTGGGTTGCCATTTCCTTCTCCAATGCATGAAAGTGAAAAGTGAAAGTGAAGTCGCTCAGTCGTGTCCGACTCTTAGTGACCCCATGGACTGCAGCCTACCAGGCTCCTCCGTCCATGGAATTTTCCAGGCAAGAGTACTGGAGTGGGGTGCCATTGCCTTCTCCCCAGGTTGGAAAATAGTAAATGCAGAGCCCGATGTGAACTTGTACTGGTCTGATTCCAGAGCCTGAGTTCTTGGATACTTTGTTTCTGACTCTTTTAAGCATCATTTATTTCTGCTTTTTGTCTTTAAATCATCAACAACTATTAGAATCCATACTAATAATTTTACTACTGCAAAATGGACTCTAACTTGCTCAGCCTTATATTTATCATTACACAGGCCGTAACAGTGCGCTTTCTGAAAGGTCATTTGATTTTCCCTGAAGACCGACACTCTAGGAGGTGCTGGTGGCTAGTATCTTCCCTTTTCCCAGAACTTGTGGTTCTTCTCCAATATTAGCCATTCTGCTCGCCAGCCTTCCTGATTCACTGTTACCACTGCTATCATGCTCGTAATCACCATTCTCTTTGCTCTGCATCCTCTGCTTTATTATCTTCTGTATTATCTAGTATTTAATAGTTCCTAATAATAATAACAAAAATCTATACATAGCAGTTTTATGTGCTAGGCACCAATCTTAAACACTTTACATAGTAAGTAGAGAGACACACTTCTCTCCTTTGAACAGCACTGCCTTCCTTTGCTACTTCAGGCCTAATGGTGAAGACTTTTCGTGACTGTTAGTTGTTGGGTACCTCAACATCCCTAACAGGCTCCCTCAACCTTATTCATATCTGTGAAAATAGTTCCCTCCTTAACCAGTCTTCAAAATCCCAGCCGAAAGTTCCTTTTTCCTGCTGCGATGCTAATACAGAGACCACCTGGTACAACATCCTATCTAATGCAGCCACCGCCTCTGCAATATCCCCAGCCTCCCTCTGCCCATTTCTGCCATTCCAAGGAGTATTCTCCACTGACAGACTATTTCATTTATTTTAAAATGTTATTCCTTTTTCAAAGGCAGGAAATATTTGCTTCCCATGAAATCCTATTTCTGACTCTGGAACACACAGAATAAGCCCCCTCTTTCCTCTACCTGACAGCCCTGTAAATATAAACACACCTGCCATGGCCTCCTCCAAATCGTCTTTTCCCCAGGCTGAATGCATTCAATTTATTTTACACTTTATAATTTTCTCTGCCTAAAAACAAGAAGGGGGGTGAAGAAGTGGGAGAATAAATTTATAATAATTGATAGGTATAAGTGGTAGGATAAAGGACCCAGGAAGGAAGCAGACTCTGCCTACTTCGAACTTAATCCCTGGAGCTGATTTATCAACTTCTCATTATGCATTGTTTATTGTTATTACCACTTAAATTTATGTATTACTTCATGCATTCTCTCTTTTTTGCATTTTTTATTGTGGTAAAATATTCATAATACAAAGCTTACCATTTTAACCATATTTAAGTGTCATTAAAATGGCAACTCACTCCAGTGTTCTTGCCTGGAGAATCCCAGGGATGGGGGAGCCTGGTGGGCTGCCGTCTATGCAGTCGTACAGAGTCGGACACGACTGAAGCAACGCAGCAGCAGCAGCAGCAGCAAGTACATTCTAAGGTAGTGGAGGTGATGGAATTCCAGTTGAGCTACTTCATATCCTAAAAGATGATGCTGTGAAAGTGCTACACTCAATATGTCAGCAAATTTGGAAAACTCAGCAGTGGCCACAGGACTGGAAAAGGTCAGTTTTCATTTCAATCTCAAAAAAAGGCAATGCCAAAGAATGCTCAAACTACCCCACAATTGCACTCATTTCACATGCCAGTAAAGTAATGCTCAAAATTCTGCAAGCCAGGCTTCAGCAATTCATGAACCATGAACTTCCAGATGTTAAAGCTGGTTTTAGAAAAAGTAGAGGAACCAGAGATCAAATTGCCAACATCCTTTGGATCGTCGAAAAAGCAAGAGAGTTCCAGAAAAACATGGATTTCTGCTTTATTGACTATGCCAAAGCCTTTGATCTGTTGTTCCACATGCAGTTCTAACTGTTGCTTCCTGACCTGCATACAGGTTTCTCAAGAGGCAGGTTAGGTGGTCTGGTATTTCCATCTCTTTCAGAATTTTTCACAGTTTATTGTGATCCACACAGTCAAAGGCTTTGCTATAGTCAATAAAGCAGAAATAGATGTTTTTCTGGAACTCTCTTGCTTTTTCCATGATCCAGCGGATGTTGGCAATTTGATCTCTGGTTCCTCTGCCTTTTCTAAAACCAGCTTGAACATCTGGAATTTCACGGTTCACATATTGCTGAAGCCTGGCTTGGAGAATTTTGAGCATTACTAGTGTGTGAGATGAGTGCAATTGTGCAGTAGTTTGAGCATTCTTCGGCATTGCCTTTCTTTGGGATTGGAATGAAAACTGACCTTTTCCAGTCCTGTGGCCACTGCTGAGTTTTCCAAATTTGCTGGCATATTGAGGGCAGCACTTTCACAGCATCATCTTTCAGGATTTGGAATAGCTCAACTGGAATTCCATCACCTCCACTAGCTTTGTTCATAGTGATGCTTTCTAAGGCCCACTTGACTTCACATTCCAGGATGTCTAGCTCCAGGTCAGTGATCACACCATCGTGATTATCTGGGTCATGAAGATCTTTTTTGTATAGTTTTTCTGTGTATTCTTGCCACCTCTTCTTAATATCTTCTGTTTCTGTTAGGTCCATACCATTTCTGTCCTTTATTGTGCCCATCTTGGCATGAAATGTTCCCTTGGTATCTCTAATTGTCTTGAAGAGATCTCTAGTCTTTCCCATCCTGTTGTTTTCCTCTATTTCTTTGCACTGATCACTGAGGAAGGCTTTCTTATCTCTCCTTGCTATTCTTTGGAATTCTGCATTCAGATGCTTTTATCTTTCCTTTTCTCCTTTGGTTTCTGCTTCTCTTCTTTTCACAGCTATTTGTAAGGCCTCCCCAGACAGCCATTTTGCTTTTTTGCATTTCTTTTCCATGGGGATGGTCTTGATCCCTGTCTCCTGTACCATGTCAGGAACCTACGTCCATAGTTCATCAGGCACTGTATCTATCAGATCTAGTCCTTTAAATCTATTTCTCACTTCCACTGTATAATCGTGAGGGATTTGATTTAGGTCATACCTGAATGGTCTAGTGGTTTTCCCTACTTTCTTCAATTTAAGTCTGAATTTGGCAATAAGGAGTTCATGATCTGAGCCACAGTCAGCTCCCGGTCTTGTTTTTGCTGTCTGTATAGAGCTTCTCCATCTTTGGCTGCAAAGAATATAATCAATCTGATTTTGGTATTGACCATCTGGTGATGTCCATATGTAGAGTCTTCTCTTGTGTTATTGGAAGAGGGTATTTGGTATGACCAGTTTGTTCTCTTGGCAGAACTCTATTAGCCTTTGCCCTGCTTCATTCTGTATTCCAAGGCCAAATTTGCCTGTTATTCCAGGTATTTCTTTTCTTCCTACTTCTGCATTCCAGTCCCCTAAGATGAAAAGGACATCTTTTTGGGGTGTTAGTATTAAAAGGTCTTGTAGGTCTTCATAGAACCATTCAACTTTAGCTTCTTCAGCGTTACTGGTTGGGGCATAGACTTGGATTACCATGATATTGAATGGTTTGCCTTGGAAACAGAGATCATTCTGTCGTTTTTGAGATTGCATCCAAGTACTGCATTTCAGACTCTTTTGTTGACCATGATGGCTACTCCATTTCTTCTAAGGGATTCCTGCCCGCAGTAGTAGATATAATGGTCATGTGAGTTAAATTCACCCATTCCAGTCCATTTCAGTTCGCTGATTCCTAGAATGTCGACATTCACTCTTGCCATCTCCTGTTTGACCACTTCCAACTTGCCTTGATTCATGGACCTAACATTCCAGGTTCCTATGCAATATTGCTCTTTACAGCATTGGACCTTGCTTCTATCACCAGTCACATCCACAAATGGGTATTGTTTTTGCTTTGGGTCCATCCCTTCATTCTTTCTGGAGTTATTTCTCCACTGATCTCCAGTAGCATATTGGGCACTTATTGACCTGGGGAGTTCCTCTTTCAGTATCCTATCATTTTGCCTTTTCATACTGTTCATGGGGTTCTCAAGGCAAGAATACTGAAGTGGTTTGCCATTCCCTTCTCCAGTGGACCACATTCTGTCAGACCTCTCCACCATGACCCACCCGTCTTGGGTGGCCCCACAGGTTATGGCTTAGTTTCATTGAGTTAGACAAGGCTGTGGTCCTAGTATGATTAGACTGACTAGTTTTCTGTGAGTATGGTTTCAGTGTGTCTGCCCTCTGATGTCCTCTTGCAACACCTACTGTCTTACTTGGGTTTCTCTTACCTTGGACGTGGGGTATCTCTTCACAGCTGCTCCAGCAAAGTGCAGCCGCTGCTCCTTACCCTGGAGGAGGGGTATCTCCTCACGGCTGCCCCTCCTGACCTTGAAACAGTAAAACCTTCATGAATACAGATAGAGTATTTTACTAAATAGTATGTGGCAGATACTTAGTTACTACAACATCCATCTGCCCTTCCACCTGTCTCCCTTGCTTAGCTGGGCACATTGCTACTCAGAATAAAAGACTATATCTCCCAGTCACCCTTGGAGCTGGGTTTATCCATATGCCTAAATTTTTAGGAGAAGGGAATAGCAAACCATTTCACTATTCTTGCCTTGAGAACCCCATGAACAGTTTGAAAAGGCAAAAAGATAGGACACTGAAAGATGAACTCCCCAGATTGGTAGGTGCCCAATATGCTACTGGAGATCAGTGGAGAGTAACTTCAGAAAGAATGAAGAGATGGAGCCAAAGAAAAAAACAACACTCAGTTGTGGATGTGACTGTAGATGGAAGTAAAGTCCAAAGCTGTAAAGAGCAATATTGCATAGGAACCTGGAATGTTAGGTCCATGAACCAAGGCAAATTGGAAGTGGTCAAACAAGAAATGGCAAGAGTGAACATTGACATTTTAGGAATCAGAGAACTAAAATAGACTGGAATGGGTGAATTTAACTCAGATGAACATTACATCTACTACTGTGGGCCAGAATCCCTTAGAAGAAATGGAGTAGCCATCATGGTCAACAAGAGTCTGAAATGCAGTACTTGGATTCAGTTTCAAAAATGACAGAATAATCTCTGTTCATTTCCAAGGCAAACCATACAATATCACAGTAATCCAAGTCTATGCCCCAACCAGTAATGCTGAAGAAGCTGAAGTTGAACGGTTCTATGAAGACCTACAAGACCTTTTAATACTAACACCCCAAAAAGATGTCCTTTTCATCTTAGGGGACTGGAATGCAGAAGTAGGAAGAAAAGAAATACCTGGAATAACAGGCAAATTTGGCCTTGGAATACAGAATGAAGTAGGGCAAAGGCTAATAGAGTTCTGCCAAGAGAACAAACTGGTCATACCAAATACCCTCTTCCAATAACACAAGAGAAGACTCTACATATGGACATCACCAGATGGTCAATACCAAAATCAGATTGATTATATTCTTTGCAGCCAAAGATGGTGAAGCTCTATACAGACAGCAAAAACAAGACCGGGAGCTGACTGTGGCTCAGATCATGAACTCCTTATTGCCAAATTCAGACTTAAATTGAAGAAAGTAGGGAAAACCACTAGACCATTCAGGTATGACCTAAATCAAATCCCTCATGATTATACAGTGGAAGTGACCCATAGATTCATGGGATTAGATCTGTTAGAATGCAGTGGAAGTGACCCATAGATTCATGGGATTAGATCTGTTAGAATGCCTGAAGAACTATGGACGTAGGTTTGTGACACTGTACAGGAGGCAGTGATCAAGACCATCCTCAAGAAAAAGAAATGCAAAAAGGTTGTCTGAGGAGGCCTTACAAATAGCTGTGAAAAGAAGAGAAGCTAAAGGCAAAGGAGAAAAGGAAAGATACATGCAGTTCCAAAGAATAGCAAGGAGAGATAAGAAAGCATTCCTGAGTGATCAATGCAAAGAAATAGAGGAAAACAACAGAATGGAAAAGACTAGAGATCTCTTCAAGAAAATTATAGATACCAAGGGAATATTGCATGCCAAGATGGGCACAATAAAGGACAGAAATGGTATGGACCTAACAGAAGCAGAAGATATTAAGAAGAGGTGGCGAGAATACACAGAAAAACTATACAAAAAAGATCTTCATGTCCCAGATAATTACAATGGGGTAATCACTGGCCTAGAGCCAGATATCCTGGAATGCGAAGTGGGCCTTAGGAAGCATCACTATGAACAAAGCTAGTGTAGGTGATGGAATTCCAGTTGAGCTATTTCAAATCCTAAAAGATGATGCTGCACTCAATATGTCAGCAAATCTGGAAAACTCGGCAGTGGCCACAGGACTGGAAAAGGTCAGTTTTCATTCCAATCCCAAAGAAAGGCAATGCCAAAGAATATTCAAACTACTGCACAATTGCACTCATCTCACACACTAGTAAAGTAATGCTCAAAATTCTCCAAGCCAGGCTTCAACAGTATGTGAACTGTGAACTTCCAGGTGTTTAAGCTGAATTTAGAAAAGGCAGAGGAACCAGAGATCAAATTGCCAACATCCGCTGCATCATCAAAAAAGCAGGAGAATTTCAGGAAAACATCAACGTCTGCTTTATTCACTATGCCAAAGCCTCTGACTGTGTGGATCACAACAAACTGTGGAAAATTCTGAAAGACATGGGAATACCAGACCACCTGACTTACCTCCTGAGAAATCTGTATGCAGGTCAAGGAGCATCAGTTAGTACTGGACATGGAACAACAGACTGGTTCCAAATTGGGAAAGGAGTACATCAAGGCTGTGTATTGTCACCCTGCTTATTTAAATTATATGCAGAGTACATCAAGAGAAATGCCAGGCTGGATGAAACACAAGCTGGATCAAGATTACCAGGAGAAAAATCAATAACCTCAGATATGCAGATGATACCACCCTTATGGCAGAAAGCAAGGAGAACTAAAGAGCCTCTTGATGAAAGTGAAAGAGCAGAGTGGAAAAGCTGGCTTCAAACTCAACATTCAGAAAACCAAGATCATAACATCTGGTCCCATCACTTCATGGCAAAGAGATGGGGAAACAATGGAAACAGTGACAGACTTTATTTTGGGGAGTCCCAAATCACTGCAGAAGGTGACTTCAGCCATGAAATTAAAAGACACTTGCTCCTTGGAAGAAAAGCTATGACCAACCTAGACAGCATATTCAAAAGCAGAGACATTACTTTGCCAACAAAGGCCCATCTACTCCAAGCTATAGTTTTTCCAGTAGTCATGTATGGATGTGCAAGTTGGATTATAAAGAAAGCTGAGTGTGGAAGAATTGATGCTTTTGAACTGTGGTGTTGGAGAAGACTCTTGAGAGTCCCTTGGACAGCAAGGAGATCCAACCAGTCCATCCTAAAGGAGATGAATCCTGAGTATTCATTGAAGGACTGATGCTGAAGCTAAAACTCCAATCCTTTGGCCACCTGATGCGAAGAACTGACTCATTAGAAAAGACCCTTAAGTTGGGAAAGATTGCAGGCAGGAGGAGAAGGGGACGGCAAAGAATGAGATGGTTGGATGGCATCACTGACTCAACGGACATGAGTTTGAATAGCCTCTGGGACTTGGTGATGAACAGGGAAGCCTGGCGTGCTGCAGTCCATGGGGTCATGAACAGTCAGACCCGCCTGAACCAGCTAACTAAATTTTTATAAGCAGAAATATTATGTGAAATTTCTGGGAATGATGCTGAAGATGAACAGACTTATCTGAAAGGAATCCCCTTTATGCCTTTCTGCTTTTTCCCCTTCTTCAGGCCTCACCTGAGAATATAAAGACCAAAGCCTCAACAGCCATTAGAACTATGAGGTGACTTTAAAAGATGAAAAACCAAGGTTAAAATGGTAGAGCAGCCTGGGTTTCTAATAATACCTGGGAGCTGCCATATCAGCTTTGAGCTGCCTGTCTACGTTCTTCTTTTACAGGATGGAAAAACACTTCTATCGTGCTTAACACACAGGAGTCAAGTTTCTTTTCCTCGCACAGAATCTCAACCCAACATACTGTCTACCACAAAAAGAGGAGCCAATGGAATCGCTTCTCCAAGAAATGAGAGGAAAGAGGAGAGCAAGGAAATAAAATTCCTAATGCTGTCAGCAGGCCTGTGATGCCTCAGCAGAGAGGATACAGTGATACTCAGTAGCCATGGTAACAATGGTAATGACTACAGCTGCTATCTTGGAAGTCATCTCAATAATAGGATTTATAGAACTATACTTAATGACTGCTGCCTAGTGAGGCAGCCAGTGGTAAATACACATAGTAAATGTTCATTTCCTAAATCTGATTTATCTTCCCCAAAGATTGGAGAATTATCACAAGGTGAAAGTTAAGTTTATCCAGGAGTTCCTGAAATGCTGATCTAATCAGAATAACATTCTGTCAAAACACAAAATTCTCAAACAAACTGAAGCTTAAAATTCTTAAAATAGAGTACTTGCTGGATATGTATAAGTTGAGTATATTATCTAGTATCTTATGTGAATTTTTAATCTAAATGATGTATATTCAGACTTAGACTCATCAATACTGAGGCCTACGCATGCTAGGTACTCTCCAGCATTCTTTAGTGAACATAGTACAGTGGCTATCTTAGTACTATGTGCAGCTAAGCATTGAATGAATATTTTAGATGAGTCAGGCTTGATGATTTTATAACCATGATAAAGGTGACGCGGTTGTACTACAGGTCAGATAATGTGTGTATACCAATGTCCTCAGTGGAGAAATTCTACAAAGTACATGCTTTATAGCCTGGTGGAATAAACATAGGTTAGTTGTTTGGGCTTTAGGGCAGATGTATTTGTAATTTAGGCTTAGAAATGTTATATGACTAAGAAAAGTAGTTATACTCACATAAAAATTAACTCTTGAAATTAATTTTTTCCCCAGAGGCCTTAGGAAGTCATCTTTTTTGAGTCTCAGATACCTTCCCTGTACCAGAAAGAAGATGGACAATATGACATCTAAGGCTCCTCTTAGTGCTAACATCCTAAGAATATGAATTTCCTCCTGAGATTAACACAAAAGAACAATGTAAAGAAAAGCAGTATGCATACTGAGTAAGTACATTGTCTTCAGACAGATAAGATAAATTTTCTGGGAATAAACCAACATACTTCCTAAATGATTGCAAAATGATTCGGATAATGAGACAAATGAAGTTTCCTTTAAGATTTCAAGTTATTAGTTACTTTAGATCATTAAAGTTTACAAAGTACTATGATAAAACTAAAAATACATGGTGCTGTTGAAATCAAAAGGGACTTGTCCCAGAACTGGTTATCCATTTGTAACACTTTTAATAGACGTCCTTGGTACAGATAGCCTGGGATATCTGCTATGCCTATGAGAAACACATTCCAAGCTAATCCCAATGGGTTACTAAATGCTACCCTGTGGGAATAAAGTGCTCATAAAGTCCTTCTGCTTCTGGCTTGTTTAGACTTCTTCCTTATAGTTGAAAACTCAGTGTGCGATCATTCTGGTCACTACGCCTAACCTGTCCACACTGAAACAACCTCAAGGGGCTAGGAAATTACAGAGTGTGGCTGGGAAGCTCCGAAACTGGCAGGTCAAAAGACAGCTATTTATTTACTTTGACATTCTGAGAATCTAAAATCCTCCCACAAGGTACACCTTTAAGTTCCTAAATTCCTAAATCTCTCTGAAATCCATACAGCTTATCAGCAAGAACTAACTGGACAGACATAACAGAAGTTGCACAATGACTCACACCCAGTACGCTGTGATGTCCTTAATAGGGCATTAAGTAACACTGCTCCTCATGTATTTAATCATCCCATATTATTTTTTATTCTAATATATTCTTGCTGCTAAAATCATAGACAAATTCTAGAGCAAGTAAAATATGGGAACGGAGAACAGATTGATGGTTGCCTGGGGCTGGGGGAAGGGACTGGCCATAAAGACTGAGAATAATGTTCTGGGTCTTAATTATGATGGTGGTATCCATTTATCAGAATTCATTGAACTATGCACCTAAAGGGGGTAAATCTTATTGCATGTAAATTATACCTCAATTTACCTGATTTTAAAAATAAAATCATACATCAAAAAACACAAACCAGGTAGCCATATTTAATCTAATTATCTGAGCATTGGAAACAAGAGAAGAAAAAAATTGATCCTGAGAGAAACTGAAACAGCAAAGGTTCTAGACTCAAAGATAAGAGGCCAACAGGGCCCAAGGTCAGGTTCCATACAAGAATTAAGTGGAAGTTTACCCACTCAATAGTTTAACTCCCAAGTGCTTTATCCCATTTGGCCCCTGGAATACTGGTAGCTAGGGTTATATATTTCCAAGGCAGAAGATGAGAAGATTCTCCATTAAGAAAGTGACATTCACAAAGGGATTCCCAGGTGGCACAGTGGTAAAGAACCCGCCTGCCAATGCAGGAGAAAGTGATACCCACAAGAGAACTGGGGGTGGGGTAGGGGGGTCACCGAATGAAATGACTGGATCTTCAACAATCACTATCTTTCCACCACTTATAGGGAGCATTAGACTGATTGACTTGAATGCCTTACTTTTTTAAAAATTGGAGTTTAATTGGTTTACAATATTGTGTTCATTTCTGCTATACAACACCATGAATCAGCCGTAAGTATACATAGGTATACTTTTGAGTATACCCTTCCTTTTGAGTCTCCCTCCCACCTCCCAATCCTACTCCTCTAGGTCATCCTTACTTTCAAATATAAATGAACACAGACCACTAAACATTTAGGAAAGTCTCTAACATGAAAGATCAAGATAATAAAAAATAAAATGGCAAGGAAAAGAAAAAAAGGGAGATAATGGAGAAAGTGTAAAAAGCAGAAGAACTTTTAAAATAATCTCCAATAATTAATATCTTCTTGGGGTATAAGAAGATACATTTATCATTCATTCAGTAAAGATTTATTGAGCATCTGATACACAGGACTATTGTTCTCAGTTTTGAGGATGCTAACATTTAAAAAAGATTCTGCCTTCATGTAGCTTATAGTCTTATGTATAATGTATCTATAAACTAGAATAGAATATTATATGAGGAACAGTCACATAATTTTTTAAACAGCATTAATAAATTAAAAGAGATCTCCTTGCATCAGATTTTATGTCACTTCAATCCATCTTTCTCATAGCTTCTAGAATGATTTTTATTCAACCAATACATCTTGATCTTGTCGCCCTTTTTCCTGAAATTCTTTAATGGTACTTAATTGCCTTCAGGATAATATTCAAACTCCATAGCAAGTCATTAAAGCTCTCTATGATCTGATTCCTGTTTATCTTTTCAGTAGCACTTTGTGCACCTCATATTACACCCATATTGAATTACTGCTTGTAGTTTTTTGAACACACAATGCTCCATCATATACCTCTATACTGGTGGTTTTCTAAAAGCTTTTATTTCAACCAATAATATCCTCCAATTTAAAATTTAAAAAAAAGAAAGATATAAAAATTGATATGGATAAGCACACAAAAAGCAATTAATGAAAGTCCTGAGGGAAAGTTTAAGGAGCTGGAATTGTTTAGCCTAGAAAAGAGAAGATTAAGGAATATTAAAAAAAAAAAAAAACATATTCACACTGTAGTCCAGTACAGTGTCTTCTCCTCCCCTATGCACATACATACATACATACAATGGGGAAAATGTTTCATGAAAGAATATTTACCACCTTATATGAGGTGTAGTCTGACATCTATTCTATTTGAATTTTTAAATGCTGCTCAAGACACATTAAATTGATTTCATGACCTACTAATGCGGTCCAAGCCATTTGAAAAAACACTGCTTCAGGTCTTGCATATGTTAATGACTGTGCTTGTTCACCTCTTCTTCTGGCTCATTTTTACCTGTCCTTCAAGGCCCAGTTTAAAGCGCTCACCCCTGTCCTTGTTCCTGGATTAGGTACCCCTCTGTATTTCTGTAGTCCTTCATATACAACTACCATTCTCTATTACCATTGTCTCTTCATTGGTTTGTTCCCTCTACTTGACTGTGAGCATCTAGATGGCAGTGATAGAGCTGCTTACACACGTACCCCCACTGTCTGGGAACCAGTGCCCAGGACCTAGAAGACTCTCAATGAATCCTGGCTTATGAATTCATCCATTCCATTTTTCAGTTGACTTAACTGAGATGTCCAAGATCACAAGAGCATCCAGTCCTGACACTTTTCCCATTTGAACAAAGCAAGCTATCTCCTGAGGGAACTCTCACACATTTCTATTAACAGAGCTGTTCAGAAGCTTCTAGATTTAGGCAAGAGCACTTCCTTCCCCTTATGGTTTAGAGCAGCAGTTTTCAAACATTTTGGTCCAAGAACTCTTCACACTTTTAAAGTTAGTGAGGCTGAGTTATGTAACAGTTTATATACCTATATAAATATATATGGCGTATATTATTCTATTTATTATTATAATTAATATAACAATATTAATTATTATATTTAAATAAATATTTATATATAATTATTTACTGAGAATGCAGTCCAGAATGCCTACATTCATCATAGTTATCAGTATTTATCAAGATTAAAACTGAGAAATTTTAAAAACAGTATACAAGCACACTTTCCAGAAGCCATCAGAGCAATAATATTATCACACATTATGTAAGCCTCCAGAAACTTCACTCTACTCCTGTCAAAATGAGAGGGAAAAAGACAAAGAACGTCTTAGTGCTAACTGAATAAATATAACCCCACAACACTGAGCATCAACTTTGTTGTACTGCAAGAAGTATTATATTTTAGCAGAGTATCAATCTTGTGAATTTTCCCTACTACTAAAAAATTCTGCCTCATCTGTAAACTTCTTTAC
Organism: Bos grunniens; assembly: GCF_055505025.1. Lineage (NCBI taxonomy): Eukaryota > Metazoa > Chordata > Mammalia > Artiodactyla > Bovidae > Bos > Bos grunniens. Next base: position 17,132,250 of record NC_141191.1, read on the forward strand.
AACATTTAGTGAATCAAACACCGATGCACAAATTACATTCACAGAAACAGGTACCGCATTTTAGTACAGTGACATTTCCATATGTTAAAGTCTTTTCCTTGTAAGACTGCTTCTCCTTTTCTTCTTCCAGTTAGTTCTTACCTTTACCTACAAGTGTTTTCCAAATATTTAAAAAATATTTAAAATTTTTTAAAAATTTCAGATATTTATAATCTACATGAGGAATACTGCTCTTTTAAAAAATAACTCTT